>NC_088780.1:80163725-85163725 GCF_958450345.1 Calliphora vicina
GTTGAGACTAATGATATCAAGGTGGCCCTGCAAAAATTGGGCTACGAAATAAGAGCTGTAGTTAAATGAGTGTCACTCAAAATCGTACAACATATTTTTTTTTAAATATTATGAAATTATACAGGCAATAATAGGTGATTATATAAAAAATTAAAAGTCATTTTATTAATTGGAACAAAAAATATGTATTCCAACAAAAAAGTTAACAAAACCTCAATTTTAAAAATTAAAAAAAATGTTAATATTAAATAATCCTAATACTTTGTAGGGTATCATTTGCTATTTTTTAGTGCCTTTACGATTGTAAATGAAGCGTTGATATTCTGGGCACTGACAGTTATTTGTGGATAAGGGCAATTCAAATTATACCCAATTTTCTGATAGGTAATAGCGCACACAATATAAAAATAGCATTTTAAAATATTTCCAAAACATCAACTTTCTAAAACTAATGAATAAAATTTGACTACGATGGTGTACGATTTTAAGTGACATTCACTGTATTTAACAAAGATAAAATTCCTCAGCCAATGTTTAGAGTCGAGTTGGAGCCAGAAAAAAATAAATTGAGGGGAAATGAAACTCACCCAATTTACTCAACACGATATCTGTTAAATCGTAGAATAACCAATGAGGAACCTCTTAAAAGAAATTGTCCTGTTCAATGTGGCAATTGTCTAGAGTTTGGACATACTAAAAATTATTGTACCTAGGCGAACAGTGTGTGTGGCATGTGGAGACCTTCATTCTTCATCACAATGTGATATCCTAAAGAATGGTCTCAGAAGAAAATGTGGTAACTGTGGTGGCGATCATTCAGCCAACTAAAGCGGGTGCCCAGTTTATAAGGAGTTATTGAACAGATTAAGAGAGAGGTACATCTGAAGTACCAGCCTACAAATTTGAAAACACCTATACACCAGTCAATTTTGAAGTTCCGTTATTGAACAAACAAGCAGCCTCAACACAATTAAATTCACAATCCACTCAAATTGATCAGCCTAAGAATGTAACAGGTTCTAATGCCAATGTTTTGAGAACGGGTTGCCAGCAACCTGGTGTTCCCCAAAATACGGGAGGGTTGGAAGCACTTATGCATGCGCTTAACCAGAATATTACCTCTCTTAATCAAAATATGACAAATTTTATGTCATCCATGCAAAACACAATACAAGCGCAGAACCAAATGATACAAATCCTCTTAACAAAAAAATGAGTTATTTGAGACTATGTTTCTGGAATGCAAATGGTTTAAACCAACACAAATCAGAGGTATCCCACTTCATGCGGAATAAAAACATCGACGTGCTATTGGTTTCGGAAACTCATCTTACCAATAGGTATAACTTTTATATTTCGGGTTATACATTCTACTCTACAAATCATCCTGATGGTAAGGCACATGGTGGCACTGGTATTTTAATTAGAAATCGTTTAAAACATTATCCCCTGGATGAATTCTCAAAAGACTATATGCAGGCAACATCCATTCATCTGGAAAGCTTTGCTGGAGATTTAAATATAAGCGCGATCTATTGCCCACCACGCTTTTCAATGACCAAGGAGAAGTTTAAAAAAATCTTTAGCACGCTAGGAGGTCGCTTTCTTTCTCAATATCTACAGAAATGTCATATGATTTATCTTCTGATCATTCCCCAATTATAGTATCTTATTACGGGAGGACTAACATTTCAAAATTTCATACTGAAAGAGCCACCTGTGTCAACATTATCTAATGATGACATATTAGATATAAGCCCAGAAGACATTAACGAAGTAATCAAGGATAATATAATATTAAAAAAATCACCTGGAAATGATTCTGTTACACCTACTATGGTTAAAAACCTACCGAGTGTGACAAAAATTGTGCTGTCTACAATATTTAATGCGATCTTTAAACATGGAGTTTTTCCGACAAATTGGAAAACTTCTCAGATAATAATGATACCAATGCCAGGTAAGGACTTGACCGTACATCCTCCTATAGACCAATAATCTTGCTTCCTTGCTTATCGAAACTGTTCGAAAAAGTGTTCCAAAAGAAAGGGTTCCATTTTGAAATGAGAAAAATATAATACCAGTTCATCGATTTGGTTTCCGGGAACGCCACGGAACAATCGAACAAGTTAATCGTATAACCGGAGAGATAATAAAATCCTTTGAATTAAAGAAATATTGTTCAGCTATATTTTTGGATGTAGCTCAAGCCTTCGACAAAGTATGGCACAAAGTCCTGGTATATAAAATAAAATGTTTGCTGCCACCATCTACTCATAAATTATTGGAATCTTATCTATCGGACCGTATATTTACAGTTAAGTACAATGATTACGTGACAAGAGAATATAGGATTGGAGCAGGAGTACCACAAGGAAGTGTTCTTGGACCTACCCTCTATTTGATTTACACCTCTGATTTGCCTACGAGCGATGAATTGATTATTTCTACATTTGCTGATGACACCGCAATTATTAGCTCCCATGAAAACCCATATATAGCATCTAGTATACTAGATGGCTACTTAAGATGTGTGGAAACATGATTAAACAAATGGAGAATACGTGTAAATGAGTTAAAAAGCCAACATGTTACGTTCAAACTGAGAAGGGGATGCTGTCCACCTGTCACACTTAACAATGTTAATATACCTCAGTCCGATTATGTTACATACCTTGGTATTCACTTAGATAGAAGACTTACTTGGCGCCGTCATATAGAAACCAAGAGACTTCACATGAAGTTAAAAGCATCTAGCCTTCACTGGTTAATAAGTAACCAATAAAAGTTAAGCCTGGACTATAAAGTCACCCTGTATAAAATCATTTTAAAACCAATTTGGACATATGGAATCCAATTGTGGGGAACGGCCAGTAATTCCAGTATTGAGCTTAAACAGAGGGCCCAGTCGAAAATTCTTAGGACCATGACGGGTGCACCATGGTACATTAGAAATGTAAACATCCACAGGGACTTGGAAGTGCCACTAGTGAAGGATGAGTTTAAGAAAGTCAGCGATAAATATATACTGAAACTGCAATCACACCCAAATCCGCTTGCTCGGCTTCTCGCACAGAGCCAAACCAGATCAAGGCTTTGTAGAAGAGATCTACCACCCCGATAAGATGAGGTCCATGCATCAAGCAATGCTCTCTTTAGAGAGCAATTAGTTTTAATTTCAGTTATAAGATTTAATCACTTATTGTTAGGCCTAATGATATAGGCAGATTCAATAAATAAATAAAAAAAAAAGTTTAATTTTTGAATTTGGACCTCATGAGCCATCCAAGAGCTGGGCCAGGGGTCCCCAAAGTAGGACACCTCGGGTATGTTCAATTTTAAAAATGATCCTATTTCTTCGTTTGTGTTCCGATTTCAAAAAAATTACACATATAGAATTTTCTTGCTGAGCACTACATAAAACTTCGTCGTGGCTATCTCTTATAGCTTAGGAGATATTCGCATTTGAAAATTAAATTTTCAACATTTTTACCCACCCTACTCCAGTTTTTTGATGACCGCGGTTCCAAATTTTCTCCATTTTTCTTTTGTATGATTAAGAACAGATGTATATATGCAATAAAGAAAGAATTATTTAAAAATCTTGACTGAATCCAAAGTTACATCCATTTGAATTATAAAAAATTAAAAAGGCGATTTTTCGCTATTTTCTTGGGAAAAAAGTACTTTTATTCTTATTAAGTTATCTAAAAAACTTTTAAGTGGATGTATAATGAATCTGTACTTTTTGAAAAGCTAACTTTAGAACAAATATTTAAAAAAAAAAAAAAAAATAATTTTTGATACCGAGGGGACCAGGTCCATTCAAAAAACGCATATTTTTTATGTAAAATTCAACTTTAGGGCAAAAATTCTCAAATCGCATAGTCGATATCAGAATATAGTGACCCATTTTAGATGGCCCAATATGTTTTTTAATTACTTTGTAAAGGGTAACCCCGCCCCTGGTATGGATATTATAGGCAGAACACGAAAAAATCCCATTTTTTGGATTTTTCAAGACTTTTTTGGGAATTGCGGAATACTTGATAACAAATTTCAAAATTTGTTTTTATTTTTCCATTTTAAATAGAAAAATCATAACTGTGAAATTTCATTAAAAAATATTCATAAATAAAAATTTAATTTCAATTTGAAATTTTGTTTTTGTAATTGCTCTTACCCAGCGGATTTTTTTCCCCATACATCTTCCAACTGAGACCAATGACAATGTAGATGCGACTAATCCAAAGTCTGTATTCAGTTTCCACTTACATTTACACAGCGATGGCCTAGGCCGTCATATGGGTCCAACTCTACCGACAATGTAAGCGAAAGTCGGATGGGTCCAACTCCACCTACATTGTAAGCGAAGGTCGGATGAGTCCAACTCCACTGACTTTTTTTAATCGTCTTAAATTTCTTTTACTGAAGCAGAACATTTCTTTTAATATAAAAAACACACAACAAACAACACTTACTATTTTTAATTTGTACTTATTTATTTTATTTAATTATTTATTTTTAATGCCACAATCACGGTTAAACCACTTGTACTTTACAATATGAAATTTTACTTTGAAAGAATAGAAAAAAACAAAAAACAAGTAAGAAAGTATGGTCGGTCAAGCCCGACCATATAATACCCTACACTAAGTAAAAGAGCAAAAACATTTTTCTTTTAAAATTTCAATAATTTATATTTTTGAGTGATTTTGGAAGGTGGGCCCAACATGGGAGCTATGACCAATTATGGACCGATCACCATGTAATTATGTCGTGTGATTTATGTCTATATTAAAGTTAGCTATGTTGAATTTTGTGTGTATACCAACATTTTTAAGCGATTTATACACGTTAAAGTGATTTTCGGAAGTGGGCCTTATATGGCAGCTATGACCAATTATGGATCGATCACCATGGAATTAGTACTTGTGATTTATGTCTATATTCAAGTTAAATATGTTGAATTTTGTGTGTATACTAACATTTTTGAGAGATTTATGCACGTTAAAGTGATTTTTGGAAGCGGGTCTATATGGGAGCTATGACTAATTATGGACCGATCGTAACAAAATTTGGTGACATGAAGTGACATTTTACAATGGAATAGCAATAGGTCTCATCTGAATCGGATGCTAGTTGTATACTCTTAACCAATTTTATTTTATGTTTTCCTATTGACATTATAGTATACATTTGGATGTGTTTTAAATTGTAATAACCTGCGGACTGCTGGGTAGCTATAGGCTGTGTGTTTTGTATACTCACTAGAACACTCAGCAATAGCAATACAAAATACACAAACAACTTTGTCTTATCATTTTATTGTCGTTCTTCACTGAATACAAGCAAGGTATATTAATTATAAGGTAGTGTCATCGGCGAATTCAGAATACCGAGCGAATTGGTTATATTTTTTTTATATGTAGTTTGACATTGTGCCTGCATTTGAAGGCGAATTGGCAGGGTAGAAAATGCATTCCAATTTGCCAATTGTCTAAAATTTTAGTATTCAGTGATATTCTTTGAATTATTACAAATAAATTATAATATAAATGAACTTAAGCCTAATTAAAAAAAAATTTACTTTCAAATTACATATATGGTTTTGTATATATAAGTTTGTCATTCCGTTTGTAATTTCCACAATATAATTTTCCGACCCTATAAAGTATATATATTCTGGATCCTTATAGATAGCGGAGTCGATTAAGCCATGTCCGTCTGTCTGTCCGTCTGTCTTTCTGTTGAAATCAATTTTCTGAAGGCCCCAGATATCTCCGGGATCCAAATCTTCAACAATTCTGTCAGACATACTTTCGAGAATTTTGCTATTTAAAATCAGCAAAATCCGTCCATAAATAACGGAGATATGAGCAAAAATCCGAGACAACCTCTGAAAATTTCATCAAAAAACACAATGGCCCATAATCATAGTCAAAAATAAAGTACATTTTAAGAGAAATAAACTTTACTTAATAGTGGACTTTAGGTCTATCATAGACAAGTTAAAGTATACTTCTGACGCTGAAGTCGTCTCTAAATATAAAACTAGCTGAAGTTGTTTTTAACTCGTTTAACAACAGCATCAGCTGTTCTTCGCCGAGTAAAAAAGTTCGTCACAAAGTAAAAAATGTTTAAGTTACAAGATATTGGTATAGATTTTGCAATTATTGAACATTTATCAATAAAATTAGTACCAAAATATCATAATTATTATTAATTAATCTTATCTTTTCCACAACAAACAACATTCTTTCTTTAGATGTCCCGGTTACTTTTATTGTTTACGTCTTTTTGATTTTTTTTTTAATTTTGTATGTCCGCTGTTCAGCGTTGCCACTTGTCTGTTTTTTGTTGTATATTGTATGAAAACATTTTCTACATTTGCGGTGGCACCCAGTTAAAGTCGGTTCAATTTAAAACATACTTTAATTTTGACTATGGTTGCAAATTAATAAAAAGCAGGTTTTTATTTTAAAGTTGTTTTTAAAAAGAACCGACTATGATTTGACAAAAAAGCAACAAAACGTATGTTTGGATGTGCATGC
This sequence comes from Calliphora vicina, assembly GCF_958450345.1. Taxonomy (NCBI): domain Eukaryota; kingdom Metazoa; phylum Arthropoda; class Insecta; order Diptera; family Calliphoridae; genus Calliphora; species Calliphora vicina. The sequence goes on from NC_088780.1 coordinate 80,170,280, forward strand.
TTTGCGTATTTTGTTTTTTTTTGTGTTTTGTTTCTTTTGGCGTTGTTGTTGATTTTTATACAACTAAACGTACGTTTGGTTGTGTGTTGGTTTTTTTGCTTTGCGTATGTGGCTTTGTTTTGACAAAAAAGCAAAAAAACGTATGTTTGGTTTGCGTATTTTGTGTTTTGTTTCTTTTGGCGTTGTTGTTGTTTTTTATACAATTAAACGTTTGTTTGGTTGTGTGTTGGTTTTTTTGACAAAAAAGCAACAAAACGTATGTTTGGATGTGCATGCTTTGCGTATTTTGTTTTTCTTTTGTGTTTTGTTTCTTTTGGCGTTGTTGTTGTTTTTTATACAATTAAACGTTTGTTTGGTTGTGTGTTGGTTTTTTTGACAAAAAAACAACAAAACGTATGTTTGGATGTGCATGCTTTGCGTATTTTGTTTTTCTTTTGTGTTTTGTTTCTTTTGGCGTTGTTGTTGTTTTTTATACAATTAAACGTATGCTTGGATGTGTGTTGGTTTCATTGCCTTGCGTATTTTGTTTCGTTTGGCGTTGTTGTTGTTTTTTGTGTTCTTGATAAATTTAGGATGCTGTACGCTGAAAGTGGGCAATGTACATACATATGTATATACTAATTATAAAAAATAATAATGCATCCACAACAAAGGTGAAGGGTATATAAGATTCGGCATAGCCGAATATAGCACTCTTACTTGTTTTTATTCTTCTTTGTATGAATTGGTTTTAACAACAACCCAGCATTTCTAGGAGACAGTACCGAACTAGTGATTTTACCCATCATTTGGGGTGGGAGCTAGTTACTTCAATAGCCACGTGACTAGTCATTTTAACACGTGCATGTCCTAAGCAGGTGGTCAATTGTCTCTTTTTGATTAAAATGGGACTGTCTAATAGCTGGTCCAAAGTAGGCAATGCATTGGAGTCACATACTGGTTACATAGCGTCAGTTACCTTACTAGCTTTGCAACTGGTTACTTGATCAGCTACTTGACGTGCATGTCCTAAGCAGGCGGTCAATTGACCCTGATTACAAGTGACTATCTGATACCTGATCGAAAGTAGTCAACGCTTCTGGTGGGTAAAATAAAGTGCAGTACAAAAAAAGTTTGAAGTGACTTCTCCATAGGTTACTAAGAGACACTAAAGTGACTATTGACTTCATGCTAAGTTACATGGGATACCAGATACTTAAGCATAAAACCAGTTTGTACGAATTACTCACAAAACGTTTAAAGTGTCTACACTCCAGATTACTTAGAAACACTTAAGTGTCAATTGTCTTCACGCTAGATTACTTGGGATGTATAAAGTAACCAATTGTCTTCTCTCTGCACTATAAACTGCACACACGTGTCAAATGACCAAAATATATAAAATGGAATCAGCCAAGTGATAAGACATTTGTGACAATTACTGTCTTTAAGGGATACATTGACTACTTGCTTATCCCCTGCCAGCAATTGGAAGTTATATTTTCGATATGTATACTAAAATTTGTCTCTTTTGTGTCGCAAAAATTTTACTCAGCATATAAAAAACATTTTACAAAAACAAATTACATTACTATCGAATTATGCTCATCTTAAAGTACATTTTAGTTACAAACAAAGATCCCTAAAAATTAACTTAATAGATAATATTAAAAAGTACATTATGATAAAAAAAACGATCCATTTTAGTATACTAAAGAATATTATTTTTGGTCAGTGACAAATTTTACAATAACAAATTACATTAATACCGACTGTTTACTGTTTACATTAAAAGAAAGAAGAAGAACATGACAATACTCAGTATATTTATGAATTTTATAATCATCGGTTGTGTTAAATAAAAAGTGTGTGTTTTAACTTAAGTTTAAATTAAATAGTGATAAATAAAGTTCTATTAAATAATTAGTGATTAATTTAAATTATATTTGTAATTGAAGTGTTTGTTAAAAGTGTACCAATAAATAAAGTTTTTTTTAAAGGAATAGAGTTAGTGCAATAACTAGTGAATTTTTAAATACGTATTCCAATTAATTAGTGAAACTTATTTTATATAATTTTGTATACTCTAATTTTTAATTAAAGTCATATTAAGTTAAGTTACATATATCATTATTTTATTTATTTTTAATGTAAATAAGTATGTATATAGAGAGTGTTTTCACTACTGGAATGCAATAAAATATTTCCATTTTAATGCAAGAAGCAGAATTGGAAACATTATCTTCTCTCAGGACACTTTTTAGACATAAATTTAGATATAATAATAATACACTAAATGGATAGAATTGGTAGGTATCATATGCGTGGCACGTTTTTTCCCACACTGTGACACTATTACGATAAGAAAGCGATATCATATTCGATGAGTTTCAACTACAAGATGATACGTTTGGGACACTTTTTGGATAGTAATTGTTGGCAGTGACTGCTGGGAACAAATATTGAATAAAAAGTAGTTTTTCTTTAAATGTATTGGTGTTTACTCTTCCATAAGGAACTTCCCTGCCAACAATTACTATCCAAAAAGTGTCCCAAACGTATCATCTTGAAGTTGAAACTCATCGAATATGATATCGCTTTCTTATTGTAATAGTGTCACAGTGCGGGAAAAAACGTGCCACGCATATGATACCTACCAATTCTATCCATTTAGTGTATTATTATTATATCTAAATTTATGTCTAAAAAGTGTCCAGAGAGAAGATAATGTTTCCAATTCTGCTTCTTGCATTAAAATGGATATATTTTATTGCATTCCAGTTATGAAAACACTATGCACATACTTACTTACATTAAATATAAATAAAATAATGATATAACTTAACATGACTTTAATTAGAATATAAAAAATTATATAAAATAAGTTTCACTAAAAAATTCACTAGTTATTGTACTAACTCTACACTTTTGTAAAAAAAAAAACTTTATTTATTGACACTTTATTTACACTTTTAATTTACAAATTTAATTTAAATTTATCACTTATTATTTAATAAAACTTATAAATTATATTTAGTTAAAAACACACACTTTATTTAACACAACCGATGATTTTAAAATTCATAAATATACTGAGTATTGTCATGTTCTTCTTCTTTCTTTTAAAATGTAAACAGTAAAAAGTTGATACTACTGTAATTTGTTATTGTAAAATTTGTTACTAACCAAAAATGATATTCCTTTGTATACTAAAATGGATCGTTTTTGTATCATAATGTACTTTTTAATATTGCCTATTAAGTTAATTTTTGTTTATAACTAAAATGTACATTAAGATGAGCATAATTCGATAGTAATGTAATTTGTTTTTGTAAAATGTTTTTTTATATGCTGACTAACATTTTTGCGACACAAAAGAGACACATTTTAGTATACATATCGAAAATATAACTTCCAATTGCTGGCAGGGTTGTGGGCACCCCTGTCCTAGACTATGGATACATAGAATTTATCATCTCATTGTGATTACCTCTTATCGGAAATAAAAAGTCATCCACTAAATTTTTATGTTCAGGAAAAATATAATCATCAAAATCTTTAAAAAAAAAATATTATAATTTTTTTTTAAGATTTTTGAATTGGACTAACTACTATGTATAATATTTGAAGATTGAATTAGGGTTGCCAGTTTTATTTTTGCAAAAAAGCGGAACAATTTTAAAAATAGGTAAAAAATTACGGGATTTTCAAAACTTTAGCGGGACAAAAGATAATAAATTATACCTTAACCCATTATCGGCCACTACCAGAATCCGGCGGAGCTTATTAAATTCCTTTTAAAGGCATGGTTTAAAAGCTCCAATTAAGAAAAAAAAATTAAAAAATTTTGTCCCAGGGTTGCCATTTTCCTAGCATGGCTTGGATATAATTTAAGAAATATAAATATTTGCAATTAATAAATGAAAATTTTTAGTTTGAAGGAAAATATTAAAGTAATGCGGTTTAATTTAAAATAATTATTATTTCTGAATACGTGACATTTAAAAAATGTATGGTATTCATCAAAACATTTGATGTGTAGATAAATATTGCACTTCTTACATGTAAATAAAGTGTGCTTCTTGCATAGGTTACACCGACTATGTTTATTCTATGCGCTTTTTGATACGGCGTGTACTTTCTCATTGATTCGAGGATTGTTCGTGGGATATTTCAGTTTCTCATTTTCAGACTCATTATCCTTTTCGTATGTCAATAGTTTACTTGTGACTTCAGAATGAAAATCAAGTTGCGATAATGGTTTGTTGTTTTGAAGTTTTTCTATTCTTTTATCACTTTCGGCTATGGAATTGATATGGTTTTCTTCTGCTTGCGACAATATCTTTTTGCATTGACCAGTGGTTCAACTGTGGAATTATTGTTATAACATTACTGTTGACTATCAACTAAAGGAACAAATTCTCCTCGCAACCTTTCTTTAGATTTTGCAACGGAACATTTTCCATTCTGTTTTCACGTATAGTTCCAATTGCATAAAATTTTGGCTCAAAAAGACATATAAGCTGATAAGAAGAACACAAAATTGTCAAAGGAAACAGTATGAAACTCCGGATCAGGTACGTTAGCAAGCAAATTTAAAACTTTTTGGGCACCAGGACATATGCTCTTACTATAAGATGTGGGTGAACCACTGTATAAAATACTATAAAATAAATAGCCCTTTTCTGAACATAAGCACCACGACTTAAAGCCGAGTCGAATTGGCTTTTATTTTATAAACATCTTACATGAGTGCAACAAAACGATCTGATATATCCAAATTAGTATTATCGGCAAGATGCAAATACCTGTTTCAACATTGATAATGCCACGTCGGAGAAGACCAATAATGATCGATATGTGGTAAAGTATGATAACCAGACAAATATAAAATTCCAATGAACCGACGCAATTCTATTGGTAAAGGTTAGCAGTAACATTATTTTCACGCGCATAGACATTTGTAAAATCGACCATTTCCGCAATAATGGAATTATCCAAATATAGTGCATAAATATCAAAAGGAGATTTAGGTCTCACAAAACAAAATGATATGCATTTATCACATAAAAATTATCCAAGGGTAAAAATAAAACATATGTTATGATTTTGAAGCATTTTAATATAATAAGAAAAGAAAATAATTAAATTAGTATGCATGACGCTATATGATGGGTTTCGGCCATTGGTCGAATTTTCGACCACTAAAAATTACGGCCTCTCAAAAATAAGAGTTTTATCATTTTGAATTTGATTTCTTTTTTTTCTTATAATTTGGTATTTTGTCTTCACGGAAAAGTAATAAAAATTAATTACTTTTTTATTTTTTTTAGTTTTTTAACATTTTAGAAAAGTGACTAAAAATTGCATTTTTTGCTCCATAAAGAAAAAATTCTGGTTTTACTTAAAGACAAAAAATAAATATATCAAAGATGTTAAAAAAATATAAAACTTAATTTCTGTTAAAACATATTTAAAAAAATATGGTCAGCTTCTTAGATATTCACTTACAAAGTTGCTGGTCGAAAATTCGACCACCAGCCGAAAATGGGTTAAGAACAGCGGAGTTCACTATTAAGTGCGAATGGTCTTGCATCATTGCAAATGCAAAATTGTAAAGGTTTTTTGTGTATTTTGTTATTGAATTACCGTAAATTTTTGCATTTGCAATGATGCTAGAACTTTCCCACTTAATAGAGTAAGTTCGGGTAATGTGGTATACCTATTTTTTATTTGACTCTAATTTTTAAAATCTTAATTCGATTGGAACAGTTCTCAGCTGGAGTTCTACTACAAGTGTTAGGTTTACATCCATGAAAGTAAAAAAGTCTTTTAAGTTCAAGTTTTAGAGAAATTTGGGAAAAAGTGAAAAAGCCCATAAACAAGCCATTGAAATAATTGGCGGGTAATGTGGTATACTATGTTCTGTTGATATTGTATGCTAAACCACATAACCGATGCATAGTATTTTAATTTGTAAATGAGTTGCGTTTTATTTAAATCATCTTCAATGGGTTCGGTTAAAGTTGGCTGCTGACCAAGCTTACCAGAAGCTCCTCGATACATTCTTCGCTTCGTAGGAGACATTGAATGACTGATGCGAAAAAAATTTCCATTTGTTGTTTTTAATAGCTCAGATAGCGTTCTTCAAATCTTCCGCTGCCCATTTTCATACTTCACATTTCTTTGGCCTATTCTTTGCTTGAAATTGCTTAGCTATACCACATTAGCCGACCACGTGGTTTATTGAAATTATTATAAAATTAAACATATACACTAAATATGCTATATTGTTACATATGTTCTTCAATAGCAAAATATTCCTATTTGACTTTAAAATTAAATTAATGAAGTTTAAAACACGTGATTTTAGAAAAAAATTAATTTTTAACAGATCGCAAAATAAAGTCTACCACAAGATAATGCTGATTTTTTCCAACTGACTATTTCCATGACCTGCAAAAATGAAGTAAACTCACCCAATGTTAATTTTTTGAGATCATAAAACTCTTAAGCTTGGTACCGCTACTCCTATGCTCTTAGTTTTCGAGAAAAGCAGCTATACCACATTACCCGCCTATACCACATTACCCGAACTTACTCTAGTGAGCTCCGCTACAAATTGTAAATTTACGCAATAAATGTGTAAATCTTATAATAGAGTTAAATTAAAGAAAATTTCGTCCTGTATAAAAAATACGTAACATGTATTGTTGGTTTGTTTGCTACTTTAACTTGATTTGGAAATTTTCCATACAAAAAATTAAAAAAATATATTGGAAAATATTGGGATCCAATCTTTTGAGGCCAAGAACGAATCATGTCAATATCAGATACTCTGTTCCAAAGTAAAGCGTATTGCAGAGAGAACGTTCTGCTTCAATCGAAACAAATATAAGTCGGACGGGACAACGTTTGGACTATAAAGCGGATGAAGCAAAACTTCCCAATCACTTTATTTTAAGTGGTTTTTAACAGGTACTGCAGCATTTCAGATATAAAAAATCGTCTTTCAATGTGTATCAGCTTCAATTCATATTTCCCTGCTTTTGGATGAATCCTCGCAAGCTCTGGTTGAGTTTGAAAACTATCTTCATTGAGTAACGCCTCCAATTCTTGGGTATTTCAGTCACGGACAACCAGCCAGAAGATGGAGATAATGATTTTTAATTATTCTAAGTCAATTGATCATTAAGAAATAACTGGTTAAGTATACGAACTCTTTTCTAAATATTTGCTCACGGGAAATACATACAGTCAGCGTCTAAAGAAAGTGTACAACTTGTTTTTACATTTAAAACATTTTATTTACATATTAAAAAACTATTTGTTCTCCAGTTCTAGTATATTTAACAAAACATTTAATTGTTCTCTTGCAATATATAAACAAAAAACTAAACTAGTTCAACTGCAACAAAAACAGTAACAACAAAACCAAAAATACTCCATTTTTAACGCGTCAAAAGAAAGTGTACAGTTTAGGGAAATTAGAAGAAAAAATGTGTTTAGTATTTTATTTGACATCTTTTGGGTTTTAAAACAGTTTCAAGCCTCCTTGGCATTGTTTCTACCAATTTTGATGTCACCGATGTTGGGATGTTGAACCACTCTTCCTGCAGGATTTCGTGTAGAGAGTCATTGCTGGTAATATTTCATTTTCTGATCTGTCTGTCCAAATGCTACCACAGATGTTCAATGGGATTAATGTTCGGTGACTGTGGGGGTTGTTCCAGTTGTTTCGGTGTATGATACAACAACCATTCTTTAACAAGTTAAGAAGTATGCTTCGGATAGTTGTCCTGTTGGAAGATCCAGGTTCGGTCTAGATTTAATTTTCTAATGATGGGTTCCATATTTTCTATAAGAATTAGGTAATTAGTTTAGGTAATCGGGTTTGCTCATCAAACTATCAATAAATATGAGTTTTCCCATGCCACTTGCCGCCATACACCCCCACACCATCACCTAACCACCACCATGCTTTACGGTGGATAGTACATTTTTTGGTCGAACTCTTGATTTTTGCTTCTCCAAATTTTACTCCTTTTTTTACTTCCGAAAATCTCAAACTTGCTTTCGTCCGTAAACCGCACATTATTCCAAAAAAATGTTCTTGGTTTTTATACCTGTTTGCGAATTCTCGAAGTCGCTCTTTATTTCGTTTGGAAATGTGGGGTTATTCTCTCGGAACTCCACCATATAGAGCATTTGGGTGTAGCGCTCGGCGAACCGTACTGTTACTAACTCTCACTCCAGACGAATCTGTTAATTCTTCGCATAATTTTACTGCACTTACTGTGAATACTTTCTTCACTGCTCTCACAATCGATCGTATTTCAAGGTTGTAAAGGCGTTTTGGTGTTCCGGCACGTTGCTGATCTTCTAAAATTCTAAATTTGTTTGTTTGTCTATAATTTTTTTTACAGTATTATGGCTTCTTCCTATTATAGAGGAGATTTCACGTGACGATTTGCCTTCATTTTTAAATTTTATGACTTACTTTCTTGTTTCAATTGCAGTTTGTTTTCTCATTTTGGTTTTAAAGTTCTCGCGATCAAACAAGAAAAGCTACTATCTTAAAATCTCATGAGACTAGCAGCAAGATCCACTAGGCAAAAATAAAGAATAACAATATATTTTTTTATGTAGCTAGAAAAATCTTATTGCAATTCTAAATGTGTACACTTTTTTCTGACGCGTTAAAAATGGAGTATTTTTGGTTTTGTTGTTACTGTTTTTGTTGCAGTTGAAATAGTTTAGTTTTTTGTTTATATATTGTAAGAGAACAATTAAGTGTTTTGATAAATATACTAGAACTGGAGAAAAAATTGTTTTTTAATATGTAAATAAAACGTTTTAAATGTAAAAACAAGTTGTACACTTTCTTTTGACGCTGACTGTACATATCAGTTCCGCTTAATTGTTTAAATTTTTTTTATACATTTTCAATATAATGATGTTCTTTAAAACTAGATATGAAATAAGTAGTTATTAGATTTAAAAAATCCAAAAAAGCGGGAATTATGAATCCCGAGTGGGACGCGTTATTTCATGACTAAAAGCGGGACAATCCCGAGAAAATCGGGACATTTGGCAACCCTAGATTGAATACACATATTTTTTCATAATTTAATATTTATACAACCCTGCAAAAATTATTGGAGTACATGTTCCATTTTATATTAAACGGAGTAGTTACAATATGGTCCCATGTAATGTAGTCTTGGACCATGTTATTTTCAAACAATATACATATTAAGCAATGTGGAAACACTAGCACGACGATATGTTTTATGAAAATAAAAAATAAAAATACACCATTGGTAATATTGGTGTCATCCATTTTTTAATATATTTCAAATTATTTAGTGTACATAAAAATTTAAAAAAAAAATTGAAAAAAGTTGAAAATTTTGTGATAATAATTGATATTTTGTGTAATAATTAAATAATTGTGTAAGATAATGGATTGGAGTTCGCGTCACAAGAGAAGACTTGTGAAAGCGCGATAGTTGAGTGCGCCGAAATTCTTGATTGTATTGGATTGGAGAAGCTTTTATAGAAGAAGATGATGTGCCTGTAGAGTTAGAAGATACAATCAACATTCGAAATGATTTTAAAAGTGATTTAGGGCAATGGCAGATGAATAGTCGAACTTCACATAGAAATATGAGAGAACTATTGTGCATTTTAAACAAATATGGTATGGACCTGCCGATCTTTACAGCGGCACTTTTAAAAAAGAACTATACTAAAGTGAATATAATGACAGTACAACCTGGTCAATACGCGCATTTTGGAATTAAAGAAAGCTTAATGAAAGCAGCCAATTTAATAGAAAAATATGAGGAAATAATTTGCGATATAAACATCGACGGTTTACCAATCTTGCACAACTTTGGCCAATATTAATATAAAAAATATAAAAGTGTTTGCCGCTGGTGTATACTGTGGTAAACAAAAGCCGTATGATGTAAATGAGTTTTTAGAAAAATTCGTAGTAGAAGTTTCTGATTTGCAACAAAATCCTTTGAAAATCGGTATTAAGGAAATAATATTTAAAATACGTGCCGTAATATGTGACGCACCCGCAAAATCATTAGTTTGTGGAATAGCTCATCATTCATCAGCCAATGGATGCTCAAAGTGCACACAAGTTGCAAAAAAAATTTGCAATGTTTTATCTTATAGCACAGAAAGTTCTGTAGTTATAAATGATGAGGACTTTTCTAAACGAAAATATAATAATCATCATCAGTAGAAGTTTATAAATACTAAAACACCATTGAAAAAAATTAATTTAAATATGATTAGCCAAGTTCCTTTGGATCCCATGCATGTCATTGATTTGGGTGTTACTAGAAAAATGCTAAAAAAAACGTATGCAAAATAAAGTGTCTGAAAGAAGTTCCAGTTTAGAAAAATTAAATATATCAAAATTGCTGGTTTCCCTAAAAAAAGCATTACAAATGATTTTACAAGACTGCCTCGGGGTTTAGACGAACTTGCAAACTGGAAGGCTACGGAATTTCGAACTTTCTTTTTGTACACAGGCGTATTAGTATTAAAAAATAATGTTAGTGATGACTTTTATTACACATTTCTGCAGCTGCATTGCGCTGTTAGATTATTGTCATGCCCAAAAATTTTTAAAAATAATATACAATCTGCAGAAGATTTGTTAAAACTATTTGTTGAAGATTTTAGTATTGTTTTTGGCCCTCAAGGTGTAACATACAATGTGCATAGCATGCTTCACATATGCGAGTGCGCACAGTGGTTTAGAAACTTTTTTTTTTGGAAATAATTCGGTATCTCGGGAACTATTGGAGATATTATTACAAAATTTCACATGGTTAGAGCTGAGGTGTTTTTGAGTTGAATTACATTTGTTCAGCTTCCTAGGGGTAATACGGGCCAGTTTGTGCCCCCTCAAAGTTGGTCACCTCGGGTCTCAAAATTTTTAAAAAAAATCCCCAAAACTTCATTTATGATCCGAATGAGCTGAAATTTAAAATATAAATAGTCCTTGAGAAGATCTACAAAAAATATGCTTACATGTGTAGGTTATCTCCTTCAGTTGAAGAGATATTTAGGTTTATTTTTTTTTTTAATTTTGCTCGATTTTTTTTTGGTTTTTTAGATATGGCGGCCCTACGGAGGGTCGAATTTTTTTTCCAAAATATCAGCTATATTGGCAATAAAATTCTAAATAAAATAAAAAAACTTGGTAACAGTTATCTCGTCCGTGTAAAAAGTTACACGCATCCAAAGTTGGAACATGTAAAATGGGCCTAATTTTTTACGATTTTTCCTAAAAAAGTCCCTATATTTTTTCTTTTGTAGAAACAAATTTTCTTTGGGACTATATACAATTTTTATATGTTCCGGAAAGAAAACTTAATGCAAAAGCATGTAAAGTAAAATTGGGCTCACTTAAGCGGACACAGTATCCCCCAGACCTATCCAAACTTGGACAATTTTAAAAAAATATTTAGGTTTCAGTAAACAATTCTAAAAAGGCAAAGCACCGATCCTCGAAAAAGTTCCGTATTTGTATAACCCTATATGTTGTTTAAATACTTAGAAAGTTGTTTTACTATCACACGGTAAATAGCGTCACAGTAGGCACTTTTCTAAAAGAACTCAGTTTTTGGAACACATTTTCCCCGTTTTAGGAATTTCGGTATTTGAAAATAAAAAATGTCAAAAATTATAATGTCATTAATTTAAGGATATTTGGATCTAAATTAGTTCCCAATTTTGTTATGATATCTTAAACCGTTAAAATTTTACATTAAATCAAATTTTATATTTTTATTCGTGGAAAATCACCATATGAAAGTTTTTTTAGTTTTTAAGGTAAATGAAGTCCCAAAATTTTATAAAATTATTTAATTTTACTAAAATATCAATCCTCAGGTCATAATGTTTTCAACAATATCAAATACTTATATAAAAAGCCCAGGGTTTCGATATTCAGCTCTAGCAACATATTTCTTACATTTGACTATGCAATAAATATGAAATTATCTCATTTCATCACAATCAACTAATATAAATATTCATACTGTTCGTTCGTATTACTATTAAAATTGCAATGCTAGTCTGCAATTTTTAGTAGCAAACACAATCCATTGCATATCCACAAAAATATATGTTCGTGCTTTAGTAGCACACACAGTTTTTTGTCGTGCTAATATTGCACGTCATTCGTTTTATTTTGTTGTGCTGGCAAACTTTTCTAGCAACAATACATATATAGCACAATTGACATTTCTGCAATTGATGCTATTAGTTGTTGTTATTGCTAAGTGTATAACAACATATCAGTAAACACACCCAATGCACAGTTGGGCAGAATCAAAATTTTTTGGAAATAAATCTGGTATTTCTAAATGGCAGATCCGATAAGGATAAAATTTGACGCGGGCGTAGCCATAGAGTATTCGAGTTTAAATTATTAAAATGGGCCCTTCAAATGCCACAGGGGCGGCGCTATTGGGGCTCAAAGTAGGGTACCTTCGAATTGTAAAATTTTTAAACACGTGCCATTTTTTTGTTTCCCATTCGATTTCAAAGAGTTATATATGTTTATAAAGCGCTCGCCTATGTCTTAAAATTTAATTTCCGAGTTATAGGCATTTACAAATTGAAATTTTAAAATTTTGCCATACCTTGGTCCGCTTTTTTAAAAATAAAGGTCGCACTTTTGTACCGAACGGGCTCGAATTTTGTTTTTTAGTTACACAACTAAATTATCAGTAATATACAAAAGATTTCAGAGTAATATCGATTATAGATACAAAAATAAACGTAAACGTAAGTAGCATAAGTTAAATTACTAGTCTCAAAGTATTATTTTCAAAGTAACATAAGGTAGTAAGTAAAGTTGCTAGTCCTTAAATATAATTGAAGTTATACTTTTGTAGTGAGTAAAATGGCTTATCCCTAAAGTTAAATAAAATTGAAACAGACTATACTTCAGACTAAAATGAGACATTAGGAGACAATTGACTATTCAATAGATTACTTCTGGTGGGTAAAATAACTACTTTCTAAAGTACAGCACAAAATAATATTTTAAAGTGACTTCACCGTAGATTACTTAGAGACACTAAAGTGACGATTGTCTTCCTGTCAGATTACTTGTGGTGTATAAAGAAACCAATTGTCTTCTCTCTGCACTACAAAGAGCACATACGTGTCAAATGGCCAAAATATATAAATTGGAGTCAGCCAAGTGAAAAGACATTTGAATACGAATTACTCACAAAACGATTAAGGTGACTACATTCCAGATTAATTAGAGACACTTAAGTGACGATCGTCTTCACGCTAGATTACTTCGGATGTATAAAGTAACCAATTGTCTTCTCTCTGCACTACAAAGTGCACACACGTGTCAAATGACCAAAATATATAAATTGGAGGCAGCCAAGTGATAAGACATTTGTGACAATTACTGTCTTTAAGGGATACATTGACTACTTGCTTAACTGCTGGGCAATTTATATTAGCAGAGCTATACAAAATTATAATAGTAACTATATTTTTAGTATGCAGATTGATAAAATGTATATTTACTGCAATTGACGGCTACTATAGTAGCAATTGTAAACCCTGAAAAAGCCTTTATTTACTCCTCAGAAGTTCCACAAACCTTGCCCGCTTTGACAAATTTGTACATTTTTTCATATAATGCGTACAAAATGTTATTAACATATCAAATGTAAATGTTGAATTCAAACACATACTGACTTAACAGAAATTTTAGTGTAACAGATTTTTGCACGCATTATATGAAAAAACGTACAAATTTGTCAAAGCGGGCAAGGTTTGTGGAACTTCTGAGGAGTAAATAAAGGCTTTTTATATAAGTATTTGATACTGTTGAAAACATTATGACCTGAGGATTGATATTTTAGTAAAATTAAATAATTTTATAAAATTTTGGGACTTCATTTACCTTAAAAACTAAAAAAACTTTCATATGGTGATTTTCCACGAATAAAAATATAAAATTTGATTTAATGTAAAATTTTAACGGTTAAAGATATCATAACAAAATTGGGAACTAATTTAGATCCAAATGTCCTTAAATGAATGACATTATAATTTTTGACATTTTTTATTTTCAAATACCGAAATTCCTAAAACGGGGAAAATGTGTTCCAAAAACTGAGTTCTTTTAGAAAAGTGCCTACTGTGACGCTATTTACCGTGTGATAGTAAAACAACTTTCTAAGTATTTAAACAACATATAGGGTTATACAAATACGGATTTTTTTGAATTTTTTACTGAAACCTAAATATTTTTTTTAAAATTGTCCAAGTTTGGATAGGTCTGGGGGATACTGTGTCCGATTAAGTGAGCCCAATTTTACTTTACATGCTTTTGCATTAAGTTTTCTTTCCGGAACATATAAAAATTGTATATAGTCCCAAAGAAAATTTGTTTCTACAAAAGAAAAAATATAGGGACTTTTTTAGGAAAAATCGTAAAAAATTAGGCCCATTTTACATGTTCCAAATTTGGATGCGTGTAACTTTTTACACGGACGAGATAACTGTTACCAAGTTTTTTTTATTTTATTTGAATTTTATTGCCAATATAGCTGATATTTTGAAAAAAAAATCGACCCTCCGTAGGGCCGCCATATCTAAAAAACAAAAAAAAATCGAGCAAAATTAAAAAAAAAAATAAATAAACCTAAATATCTCTTCAACTGAAGGAGATAACCTACACATGTAAGCATATTTTTTGTAGATCTTCTCAAGGACTATTTATATTTTAAATTTCAGCTCATTCGGATCATAAATTTTTGGGAATTTTTGGGGATTTTTTTAAAAAGACCCGAGGTGACCAACTTTGAGGGGGCACAAACTGGCCCGTATTACCCCTAGGAAGCTGAACAAATGTAATTCAATTAAAAAACACCTCAGCTCTAACCATGTGAAATTTTGTAATAATATCTCCAATAGTTCCCGAGATACCGAATTATTTCCAAAAAAAAAAGGTTTCTAAACCACTGTGGTGCGTCAGACAACACGGCTTGCTATACAACTTTTCAGCATATGATTTTGAAAATCATTTCATACATGTATAATAAAGGAATCAAAAATTTTTGGATTAAAAGAGAAAAACGGTGTAATATATAGCTATTCATCCGAGGAATTTAATTTAGATATAAAAGCTCCAAATAATGTATGTCTGGCCATGCCTTATGAACCTATTACAATTAAATGCTTCAAAATTGGGCAAAATAATGAAACTTTGGTTATAGGAAAACGTTTTAAAAATATTCAGCCATTCTTTGAGGAACCGTTAAATTCATTGACGGCATTAGGCATATGTTTGGCTGATAAACTGCTGGAAGAAGAAGAAACGACATTTAAAATAAATACCATTCACTGCAAGCTTCTGTCATTGCCCTATGAAAATAAAGTTCTTTTAATACCTATCTTACATAGCTCCACATAAAATTATTACACAAATATTAACAATAAATTCAAAATAAATTAATAATCATTTAATAGTTATCATAGCTGCACTTAATAATTACAAATATCAACCACCAAGTAAAGAAATATGGAAGGACAAAACTCAAATTTGAAAAGACTAAATGCTTGTAGCGAGCTCTTAAATTGTAAGTATAAAGTATCCATCTGTGCGATCACCCAAATATACAATAAATGAACTGTGTTTCTTCTTTTAGATCGTGCCAAAAAACCCTTATTACAAGGGTAATATCGAATTTAAAGGTATGTTACTAAAAACAATTTATACTTGTTCACTTTCAATAACATAATTTACTTACGTTACAGAAATGATCAACAAACAAAATCAGATCATTACAGAAATAAATGGCGAACACAAAATTTTAAGAGAACAGATATCAAAATTGCAAAGTATATTATTATCGACTTTTTAATGAAATCTGCTTTTTAATGAACCATTAAAATTACTTTTTTTTAGCAACAATGATTGACCAAAACAAAATAATAGTTGAAATGCTGGCTGAGCAAACAATTCAATTGCAAGGTTTACATAATATACGGAAAAATATTAATAATCTAATAACGGTATACCTAGGGTTGCCAGATAACAAAGGTCAAATAACTGGACAATAAGAACAATTTACCTGGATTTTTAAAAAATAACTGGATAATTTAAAAATGCACTTATAGTTCAAAAAAGTTAAATTTAAGTTAAGTTGTTTTTTTACAAAAATAAATAAAAAATAAAGAAACGTTAAATTCAGTCCTACATACATATGTATCGTCACCTAAAATGCAAAACAACGTATCACCAAAAAATTCTAAGTTGATTTTATTATTGATTACGATTTACTACTATCATATTACATATGTATGTGTAAAAAATTTTAAACTTTTACTTTCAAAAATAATTAAATCATAACCAAAATTCAAACAGCGTATCATCAAGTGCATGATATTCTTAAACAAAATAAATTTAACGCTTTGAGTAATTAATTTATAAATACTATTTTACCCTATTTTATGTAGATTCCTTATATTTTTTAATAAATTTGTTGCTATAGAATTGTTTTAGGCAATATTTTTGAAAATTTAATAAGTACATTTTTTTTAATTTTAATAAGTATCTTTAAAAACTCCTTTTATATTTAAGATTTTATTTTTTCATACAAATTGATATTGATGATACGTTATTTTGGTTTTAGAATTAAAACATTAATTTTATTGTAATCCAAATTTTAAAATTTTGTTTCAATACCACAATTGTGAGAATCCATATCAAAACGGATAGAAAACAGCTATTTTTGGATTTGACATCTTCGATTTTAATCAAAATTGCCACACATATTACGGTTCCAAAGCGTTTCACAAATCAATCATCGGAAACCCTTTCCACTTCAAAAATATCGCGATTTGAAAATTTAAAAATTTGTTAAAATTGTCTAAAATTATATACACATACATAATTGCCAATAATATTGAAACTACTCAAAGTCCAACAATATTTTTGATTCCATTTTCAAAAAAAAAATGTGTAAATCAAATTTTAAAAGGTTAAAGGTCAATTTTCGGAGTAATGTTAAAAATGTCCAATATCGCAGTGTTAAAAATTCAGAAAAACACATGGAATATCTTACGGCAAAAGCAGGAATCACTTTCTAGGGTTAAGTTCATGCATTACATTATACATAAAATAGAAATATGCTTCTGGCAAACCTTCATCCATATATCCTTTATCATCATTATAACCCATGGTAGGTGTTCATATTGTTCAGGTTACGACGATTTTCGTCAAACAACCCGAATGTGAACAAAAGAGCGTAATAGAGCGTAAAAATACACACAATTCATTCAGTTTCTTGATGTTGTTGTGGATATTTTATTTTTTACCCAAAAGAGCACACAAATTAAATGCCTCTTTTTGCCTACCAATGATTATAACAAATTCCCATGTGACTTTTCGACAAGCGTTTTGAAGAGGTATTTTTACCTCTTTACTGCTGACCAGGATATATTAATCGGTCGGTTGCTCGCTTGGTACTAATCACTGTAAGGAAAAAATACAACTGACTATACATTTGCAATTACAATTATATAACTGTACAATTTTTTTCTGTACAAAATATTAATTAATAAAAAATATAATTAATAAAAAAATATTTTGCAAAATGAAAGAAATTATTTTTTAACTGGACAAATTGTGTTTTAGCTGGAAACTGGACAAGACACAAAAAAACTGGACAATCCAGGCCATTCCAGGCCGTCTGGCAACCCTAGGTATACCCAATTAAAATTGAAGAAGATCTTCAGAAGATGGAAGCTAATGAAGACAAATATGTAATTATTGATAAATGCTCAACTTTTAAAAATGACAGTGAATATTGTTCAACTTGTACTTTTTTCAGATATCAGCTATTAAATATTTAGTATATGGAAATGTTGTAAAAAATCTTGAACGTGTATTATCCCGAGAATTGTGCGTATTATATAATACAGACGGGATATGTGGAAAAAAGTGTTTAAGACATTATAAAAACGTATACAAAACTATTATATGTAAGCTTTTAATTAAAAATTAATCAGACTATTTAATCGTAATAGATAAATTTAACTTCAGCTGCAATAAATAGTTATTCAACCAACGCTGAGAAAGATATAAGGACCGCACTTCAAGTGGTAAAGAAACGTCACTTTCGTTCCGTTTGTGCAAAAAAAAGGTATCTGCTAAAACCGATGTGGTTCTAGAAACTAATTAACTTTAAATAGAATTTTAATTTTTTATAAAAATTCCTTATTAACACAAAAACAATAATTAAGGAATTAAAAAATTTAATGCATTAATAATATAAAAATTGAATTGAAAATAATGCATTTTTTGTTATTATTACATTTTATTGTTGTTTTGTAATTTTTTAGTTTTTGTTGCTTCTTTTTCAATTTCTTTTATCAATTTGAACTATTTTGTATTACTTATATTCTGTGAATAATATTGTTAAGTTTGCAATTAATAATTTTTTAATAAATTAATGAATAATTAATAAAAATAATTTAAAAAGTAATTTTTTGGTGTGTTCAATCAAGTATTACCAAAGAGTAGTTTCAAAACTAGTTTTCTGTGGTATTCTATGGAGTATTAACATTGGAGTAGTTTAAAAACTAATCCTATGTTGATATTCCTTGGAGTATTACCATAAAATAGTTTCCAAACTAGTTTCCTGTGGTAATCCTCAGAGTAGTGACATGGAGTAGTTTTGGGATTACACTGATGTAATGTATGGATGGATTACGTGGTACTCACCTAGGACATCACAATGTTAAATGGAGTATGTTTTTTGTATATACTTGGATTAGTTTTGGACTAGTCCTAGTCCTTTGAGGAGTACTTTTTTCACGCGTGTAGGGAGTAGCCTCAATTTTTGCAGGGAATTTTTTTTTACATACATATGTATGTACATTAGGCCGCACAGAGGGATTTTGGTGTCAAAAAGTCAATTTTTCAAACACTCAATGATGCAGTTTTGTAGAGAAATGTTTAAAGATGAAATGTACACTTATAGCTTTAAGAAAAATTTTATTTTATTTTTAAAACAATTTAAGTAAAGTCCATGCAAGGGTTTTAGCAAAAATATACCTATGTATATTTTCACGCAATTCAATGTATGCAATGGTTTATATATGTATGTATAATTTTCCTAATGATACCATTTACCTTTAACATATTTGAAAAATATAACATTTCTCCATAAAAAAAAAATTATGAGGATATCATAACCGTTAAGAAGATATGCCCAAATCAATAAGCCTCTAAAAATTAATTTATTTTTGATTTTCCATGGAGAAAAAAATGTAGCCCCACTTTCCCCCAAGCTGTTTCTTTAATAAAATGAAAGTTGGGATTGTCTTGTTTCGATTAAAAGAAAAAATAGTTTTCGGAAGTTTTCGGAACAGGATGAAAACTTAAAATTTTTTGTCGAATAATAAACGAAATATCAAAATTCTTATCTATGTGTGGGTTTCTCCTTTTGTTTCAGAAAATACATGTACCAAATTTCTAGACTTTTACTTGGATAGGAAACATTTTATGGGAAAAAATCTATTTGGATTGTATGGGCAGTGGGCGTGGTCGATTTTGATAAAATTTTATTTTTTTCTTAATTTAGTCCATATAATTCTCGGTGCCAAATTTCAATGCTCTACGACCATTCCTTATAATTTTTATACAAAAATGTATTGCATTTGGATTGCATGGGCGGTATGCGGTGGGCATGGCCGATTTTATTGAAACTCGGCATTCGCTCTTCTTTTGTTTCAGAAAATATATGTACAAAATTTCTAGACTTTTACTTGGATATGCGAAAAAATCCATTTGGACTGTATGGGCAGTGGGCGTTGGGCGTGGTTGATTTTGATAAAATTTTATTTTTTTCTTAGTTTGGTCCATATAGTAAATCTCTGTGCCAAATTTCAGCGCTCTACTACCACTCCTTATAATTTTTGCCAAAAAATGTATGAAGCTATCCCTCTGTGGGCCGGGTCGATCAAATGTAAAAAATCGTATAGCAGAAACGCAATCTACGGGAAATTCTAAGAAAGTTTCCCCAAGAAACCATAGGTCTAAAATCAAATCCTATCTTGCGCATTTCGTATTTTATCCAATAAAAAAAAACTATTAAAAAAATATGTGTACATTAGAGTTCGTTTGTGACCAGGTCACGTCATTTGTTTTTCGGGTATAATCACTTTTTTGAAGGATTTTACGTAAATAAAAATTATGGCACCTTTTTGTTTTGGAAAATTTCCACTCCTTGTGGTGGTTCAACGCACCTAAAGACGCGCACATTGAGCACATTTTTCTGTAGAGCAAAAACGGTTGAATATATTGCAAATCTGATTGCACCAGTCGATTGTGCATCAAAAATTTGAATCATTAAAAATAGTTCTAAAAACTCACAACAGAGGGCGCAAATTTCATAAACAAAATAAAAAAAGTATTTTAGATTTTTTAAATATACACGATGAAAGGGCATTTTAAGCTTATTAAAATGCTACCTATATTTCCTTTCTATCACAACCCTTTAAAGTTATGTGGCTTTAAAAATGTTTTTTAAGGCAAGCTAATAACAAAAATTTCTAAACTTTTTTTTAACAAAAATTATTTTCTTGTTAAATAAATAACTTTGAAGCCACATAACTTTTTAACGGTTAGTGATAGAAAGGAAATATTGGTGCAGTTTTGCTAAGCTTAAAATGGCTTTTCATCGTGCATGTTTAAAAAAACTAAAATTATTTTTTTTATTTTTTAATTAGATTTGCGCCCCCTGTTGTGGATTTTTGGAACTATTTTTAAGGATTCAAAAAACATCAATTGTATTAATTTTTGATTCCAAAATCAGATTTGCAATATATTCAACCATTTTTGCTCTACAGAAAAATGTGCTAAAAGTGCGCGTCTTTAGGTGCGTTGAACCACCACAAGGAGTGGAAATTTTCCAAAAAAAGGACGCCATTATTTTTTACGTTATTTTATTTACACAAAAACCTTCAGAAAAATTATGATACCCGCAAATCAAATTTTTGAAATTAATTCTAATGTACATATACTGAGATATCATTGGATAAAAGACGAAATGCGCAAGATAGGATTTGATTTTAGACCTTGGTTTCTTGAGGAGAATTTCATACATACATATATTTATCAACGAATTATTATCATTATGGAGATAACATAATTTTGACATTTGCTGCAATATATGTTAATGAATTTATTGCCAGTCTAGACGGGAGGTGACGCAGAACGGAAATTAAATTGCAAAAAATATGATATGACATTTTGCTTAACCTTCGCTTAACCAATACCCACCCGGGTGACCATTACGAATTTAGTAGTTTAATAATTTTTTTTTAATTTTGTTTCGATATAAATGAAATTAAGACTCACTGAACAAATTTTAGAGTTCCGTAGAATTTATTAAAATCATTTAAAACTTTTTATGAGGTTTTTTTGATTTTTAAAATTTTGTTCGTCGCATATATGTGTGAAAGTGCAGTACCATCCGGGTGGGTATTTTAATTATTTGTAATTGTTTTTTAATTATTTGGAATTGTTCTGTATGTAGGTACTAACATCAAATAAAAAAATATTTATTTTGGGTAAAATAAGTAGGTAATAAAGGACTTTGAGTATCCTATATATGCATCGGTATTTTTTGGAGAAAAAAGCGATTTTTCTAAAACACTTTTTTTAATATAATTTTGCAATAAAATTATATTTTTTTTCATGATATACATACCCATAGAAAGTCTACATACAGGAAAAATTATTATGTTACTTTAATTTAAAGCAGTTTTTTTACTTTTTTTTATGAGATATATAATAATAAATGTCTTATGTCGATTTTAGCAAAAAAAAATTCAAATAACGCCTAAAAGTTCACAGTTATTAGAGTTATTGATTCTGAGTAAAATAACGAAAAATTTATTCTCGGTCAAGTTTCATAATATTTTGAACATTAAAGCCAAAAAAAAATGTTCGTTATTTGACTCAGAATCATAAAATTTAATGACGGTGAAATTTTGGAAGTGATAGGAAATGTTGCTAAACCCGACTTAAGTGATGTTGTTTTAATTTTTTTTAGTGTGAATTTATTTTTTTAACAAATATATTTCACTACTTTTAACTTACAACGAAGGAAATTTAATTTGAATTCGTGTATGTAGACTTTATTGGGAAAGAAAACAATGATTTTTTAAAATCGGCTTGTTGCCGATTTTAAATATTTTTTGTATGGAATTCATTTGGCCATCATGAAATTGAAAGTGAAATTGAAAAAATTCTTGTAAATTTTCAAATCTCTGATTTTTCAAATATAGAAGAACTGGAAAAATAGATATTTTACTAGATTTAACTGAAACCTTCGACCAAAATGATTATTTTGTCAGGCTAGAAATTTTGCGGGAGGATAGCTATGAAGTTAATATTGAATATGAAGAAATAGAAGTTGTTGAAGATCTATCTTCGGAATATGTTGTCAAAAAATTGGATGACTTTCGATGGTAAAAATGTCCCTGGACTACACCAGAAGTAGGGCTGAGCTGCAAGCGTCCAATCTTTTATGAAAAACTGTAGGTAAAATATTTCTGTACTATTTAAATTTAATTTATTTTAAGATTACTTGCAAAATATCTTTAAAATTTTTTTGTTTACAAGTTTAAATTTATCAATACGAAAACCCAAAATTTTTTTTACATTGAAGAAAATTGTTGCCATATAGTCTAAAAATCACTTTTCAAATTTTTTTTTTTTTTTAATTTGTGTTTCTTTGATCAAAACTATGTCATTATTATAAAAATTATATTTTTAAAACACTCCCAGAAAAATATGAAGCGAAAAGGTTAATGGGGCTGTGTGGAACAAAATCACAAGTAATTGAAAATTTTCCATCACATATCAGGCAAACAAATCATTCCGTGTGTGGCCAGCTTTACTCAAAACTAAATTTTATCTCTCACAAATTCTTGAAAAAAAATCGTCTTGCTAATTCTCCACAAAAAAAATCATCCCAAAAATTCTTCCCCCACGCTAAAATATACTACTTATTATATTTTTTTAGAATGAGTTCTGGTAACACAGTTGACTGAAGAGTAAAAAAAAGTTTGAATGATTTTAGAATGGATTTCAAAACAGAAATTTTAGCTTCTAAACATGAACGTATGCGTAATATTAGCAAAATCGCAATTAATAATCAATATATTAACAGTGATTTTGAAACGGTCGTCGAAAGTGATATTGAGGATGACATTTATAATAATTACGTTGAAATAGACGAAGGCTATGATCTTAAAATCATAATATTAATAGGCAAGTCGATTACTTTAGACCCCTTTTACGCTCACATTATAATTCAATTTGGGCAAGAAATATACCATTTTAAAGGGATTTATTCACAGAAGTGCAGAATATATATTTTATTAAAATCGGTTCAGTTTTTTAGGAGTTATAAGCGTTTAAAGATGTTACTAACACATATGCAAAAACGTGTACATGTGAAAATTAAGCTAAAAAGTAAACAAAGCAATGCATGTTTGTCCAATTTGTTGTTGTAAATAAGAGAAACAATTAAACAGTATTGATTTCGCTCTGTTTTAAGTGAGAGTTGTTTTAGAAAACATAGAAGAAGACTTTAGTAATTTAAAGTCACAAAAATATATTTAGAAGGTGTTTTTTTATTTTCTAATTGTACATAAGTAAATAGTTATTTTATAATTCGTGCTGAACTATAATTGTGACGGTTTTCAAACTTCATACGAATCAATTACTTATAAGTTATCACTGCATGAAGTTTAATCAAAAGTGGGACGGGTCGGAAAAAATGGTAAGTCGCCACCCATACAAAGTAAATAGTTATTTCTCAATATTTTGTGAACTATAATTTCGATGCAATTGTTCCGGATTGGAATAGTGGGCGTGGCACAACCTATACAAAGTATATAAATAATTTCGAATATCTGCAGAACTATAATTGTAAAAGTGTTTAAACTTTTAGCGAATTAATTTCTTATTACTGTGCGGAGTTTAGCTGAATATAGATGGAATTAGATTAGAGGGCATAGCACCAAAAATGGGAGATGTCGGAAAAGGAGGTGAGTCATCTCCCATACAAAGTAGTAAATGCAAGGTTCTTCAAACTTTGTCCGCATAGCTCTCTTACCATTTTACATTGGCTGAAAATTATCGGGATTGCATTAGTGGTTGTGGCACAAAGTAAATGATTAATTTTGAATATCTGGAGAACTATAATTATAAAAGAATTTAAACTCTGTATCAATCAATTTATTACCATTCCACGGAGGTTAGCTAAAAACAAAGTTTAGCTAAGCATGATAGGCTTAGTAGCAATGACCCCTCCCTTATTAAGGAAAGATAAGGATATTTACATAAAAGGTTTAAAAATGGGTGGGATCAGAGCAGTGGAGTGGTATCTCCGATACAAAATTAGTTAGTTATTTTCGAATATCAAGTGAACTGTAATTGAGAGATTCTCAAATTTTGTATATGTTATTTTCGTATTTCCATTCATATTTTTTTAATTTTACTAGGGTAGGGGTAGCGAAGTGCACCAGGTTATGCTAGTATATATAAGTGCTGTTATTAACCGCGAAAGTAAGTGTTGCAAAATATTTAATAAATCTAATGATAAACATATAATATTGCAAATTTACGTTTTTTTGCAAGAAAGTTCGACTTATACATGATGTTAAACGTCGCACAGTGTTGCTAATTTTGAAATAGCGGCCAAAAGTGTTTTTTTATTTTGCCGCTAAATCTTAATTTTAAATACTCATATTAAAGTAAACACCTGAGAACCTCAGAAGCCAAAAATTCAGGTATCTATGTAAACATTTTCCCTATAAACAGGGTGATTCAATATGCACCTTTTTATTATCTGATTGAAAAGTAGGATTTTCTAACAAATTTTTAAAATTCAATCGCTTATAACTTTTTATTTGCAAAAGGGATTTTTATGAAGTTAACGGTTTTTGTTAAAATTTAATTTCAATGCAGATATATGTTTCCACCTCTTTTGAAATCGCTTCCATATTATTTTTAAAAATGTGTTAAATTTTACATAAATTTAAGGTTTGATGGAATAGCACCTTAGGGAATTCCTAATATTTCGTAAAAAGCCTAGTACCATTTGAAAGTACGTACTCTCTCCTTTATTAACGTGCCTATTTCGTTTTGCGCTTTTTTGCTCCTTTTGAGCTTGATCAATTTTTCTGACTCAAGTATGATGCTTATACTCTATACCACCATATATGTTGTATAGTATAAATGCATTCTTGTGAATAAAGTATAGGTCGCAATTTTGAAGATATTTCGATAAAATTTGTTACATACAATTTTTTCGGCCCAACGACGAAGCCTATTGAAACTGGCTGAAATCGGTCCATTATTTCATACGAAAGTCCTCCCAAAATTGGATTTTATCCGTCATAAATGTTTAATTAATATAGGTATCTACACAAAATTCCTTTCCAAATAAGTTTTATATATACGGAAGTCATGTCAACTAATTTTATGACGATCGGTTCATAATTAGTCATAGCTTCCATATAAGACCCGCTTCCGAAAATCACTTTAACGAGCATAAATCTATTAACAATTTTGGTATAAACCTAAAATTCAACAGAAATAACTTCCATATAGACATAAATCACAAGACCTAATTTCATGGCGATCGGTCCACATCCCTCTTCCTAAAATCTTTCACGAAAATAAATTATTGAAATTTTAAAGAAAAATGATTTTGCTCATTTTCTTAGTTTAGGGTATTATATTGTCGGGCTTGACGGACCATACTTTCATACTTGTTATTATTATAATTCTTTACTACTATTATCATTATTTATTAAATTTTATTGTAAAATAAAATATTTCTTATAAAGCTTTTCTAGAAAAATTCCACATTTTTTTTTAATTTTTTTTAATTATTTGACAAAAATATGGACTCAGAAAGGTTTTTATGTTATACAATACAATAAATACTCAATTTTTTGTTATAAATTTCATATGCAAATTGCAAAAAAAAATTCTTACTTAAATTATGGCTAATAATTCTTCAGAAAATAACTATCACTTTTCTAGACATCATAACTACATTCCGCCACAACCTAATATACAAATTAATATACCAAAATAAGGGTAAACAAGTTACATATCAAACAAAAAAAACGCATTAAAAAA
Source organism: Calliphora vicina (assembly GCF_958450345.1). Lineage (NCBI taxonomy): Eukaryota > Metazoa > Arthropoda > Insecta > Diptera > Calliphoridae > Calliphora > Calliphora vicina. Next base: position 80,196,504 of record NC_088780.1, read on the forward strand.
TGCCGTCTGTGTCCAAAGTTATAGAGTTTTGGCCGCTATTTTTAATTTTGCCACACTGTGCGTCGTCGGACAGCTTTATCTTATATGGTAGTAAACTTTTTGCATATTTATAAATGCGACAATCATGCACTGTCAGACTTCAAATTACCCACGTTCACTGACAATGATATCAAACTTTGGACAGATTTGTGTAAATCCCTAAGAGCACTTGATTTAGCAAAGATACGGCAACGTTGATAGTGCTTGCGAGTATAATACAATTTGTTATAATTTTGAAAATGTTTAATTCATTTACTAAAGAATTGGTTACTCATTTTAAAACCCGAATTATAAATTACGTAAAAAAGTTCTTAATACGTTTATATTGTACTTGAATTCTAGATCATGTCCAACTAGCTCAAATTGTTTAAAGCATAGCTCCAACACGGAAACTAAAGAGTTTGTTAGTCAATTGTTTTGTAGATTGTTCGGGAGGGAATCTGATCAGAATATTTCTAATAAAAATATAATGATGAACTTTGTTTTCGAATGTTTCTTAACATTATCAATACTTGAATTGTTAACTTTAACATTATTTTTTGTTTTTCCTTAACAATAAAATATTAAAAAACTTACATCAAAACTTCATTCTTTACTTTTTTAAAAATAATTAAATTATTCGAATATTTCGATTAATTTTAAACGTTATTCGAACAAGTTAAAATCTCTTATGCGTTTTATTTGAACAAGAGAAAAATCGAAGTATTTGAATGCCCTTCAAGTTACCTTTAGATAAATTTATATGCTGGATATTTATACCGTAGATATTTATTTGTTGAAATTACGGTCATAAATATAAATGAAAATGCAAACATATTTTATTAATTCAATAATACCAATTCACAAATTTTAATATTTATATTCACATCATGGAAAAATTTATGAAATTAATATTGAACCAAGTTAACTCACATTTTATATTAAAATAAAAATTGCAAATTTTAATGGTGTTGTTTACAAATTCGCAATTACATACTAACAAATATAAAAAACAACAACTAAGTCCTGAAATATAAAATAAATATAAAAAACAACAATTAAGTCCTAAAATATTACATACTATAAATAATAATTTCGTTATCATTTTATTTATTTACAAAAAACTAACTTTCGTATTAACTTGAAAATAGTTATAGGAGCAAACTGTTATACTACTTTGTTTTTATCTATCATTCTTTTGTTTCAACTGCAACTGATGCAACACAATGGTGAAAAAATTGTAACACAATCCATAGTAGAAAAATAGAAGGTATTTTCATTCACTTTTTATTTTTTTTTTAAATTCTATATCTGACATGCTTAAAGATTTTGAAGTTTTAATTAAAATAGTAATTTAAAATTTTCCCATAGTTATATTCTTTGAAAAATATTAAAAAATGTTTACTTTCCAATTGGGATCAAAGGTAAGATCTTCATTTTCAAATATTTTTAAGTTTTAATTTTTTGATCGAAGGTAGTATTATACTAACTGAAAAAACAGTTGCAAGTTAATATATGAGAGAATTTTTATTGTCAGAGTTATATTGTGGAATTTTATGGGGAAAATTTTTTTGTAGAAAATTTTAACCCTCTATCTCCTTTCTTTAGGGGTAAATTTTACACTTTTTTTCGAGAAAATCAAAAAAAAAAAGTAATTTCAAAAAGGACATTTAAGGATTAAAATATTCCACAAATATTTTTGCCGGAAAATTTCAGTGGGAGTCACCAAATATACAAAAGTTGTATATATAACCTTTTACGCTATATATACAAATATATAGCAAAATTACACGCTATCTCGGGTCTCACATTTATTAAAAATATCTCCAAAAATCCAAGTATGATCCGCATGAGCTGAAATTTCAAATATAAATAGTCCTTAAGGAGATCTACAAAAAACATGCATACAAATGTATCTTATCTCTTTTAGTTCAAGATTTTTTATTTATTTTTTTTTAAAATTCTGCTGGATCTTTTTTTGGTTTTTTAATTATGGCGGGCCTACGGTGCACAGTGTCACACTTTGCCATTTCATGGGGACTAAAATCTGTATTTTTTATTACCGGGGGGACGGTTGTAGAGGTAAAAATTCGCAATTTTATTTTTTTGGAGCACTCTAGAGTGAAAAAATTGCGAATTTTTACCGTTGTGTAAAATATTAGGATAACGTTAACTGGTGGCGCAACGATGCTGCAGTTTTGAGGTGCATTTCGTTACCTTAATATAGAAACGCCCTAACTCGTTTTTTTTCCAAAATTTAGTTTTTTGCATACTTCGATAGATAATTAATAAAATTAAATGTCACAACATTAAATTGGTTAAAGACCTTCATAACAATCTTTATTTAAAAAAATCGTAACTACTTTATTAAGTTGCTTCCTCCTCCTGTAAAGTAAGGAAAATGTTAGTTAGTGCATTCTATATTATGGTTGCGATTTACAATGGGTAAAAATTATTTTTTTTCAGTTTTTTTCTTTTTTTAATTTAGTCATTAAGTAATTACTTTTGCAATTTAATTAAAAGGAATCGAAATGTGTACGTAATTGTCGTTCTAATGAGATATAAAAGACAAAAACTGGTTAAAAAATGTTAAAGTTATTAAAAAATCCCCAGGCCATTAACTTGTCTCAAGCCACTAGAACAAGAAATGTAGAAACAAAATTAACATATTTTTTGAGAAACATTAAAATAATAGCTCATTTTTACTTAAAATATATCCTTATTTACTTGTGTATTAGTTTTTGTCTTCGTAGGATACCTTTAACCTATTCGCAGGTATGACCAAAAATAATTAATTTGTTTAACGGCAGTTTCAAAACTCCATTTTAAAATTTTGTTAAGCAAATTTCAGAATTTTTTGGCCATCACATTGAGATTTATTGAGAATGTAATAGGGAATAAAAATATGAAAAAGTATGACAATATCTCCTATAGTTTTTCCGTACCTGAGATTTAAAGTTTGCGATTTTCGAGAAAAACTAAATATTTGGCCAATTTTTTGCGAATGGTACCAATTTCCTTACTGTTATGAATTTTAAGTGAAACTTATTCAGAATATTACAACAGTCCATATAATTTTTAATGTAGTCTGAATGTTTTACTAGAATATAACATCGAAAAACAACTTTAACCCTGAAAACTAACTTGCTGAACTTTTGAAAAATGTGGATCAAATTGGGCCTAATATTTGCAATCCTATTCAAATTTTGATACAAATTTTAAATTTAGAAACTAAATAAATATGTGATATGTAATAAAATCGTTATTTATTAACAAAACTAAATGTAATTTTCAACGTTTTTTAAATTTATCATTCTAAATAACAAAGTTTAAAAAAACTTGTCAAAAGGTCAAAGGGAATAGCGCAATTCCTAAAAATTGGAGCGAAAATCCCAAAAATATTTTTTATAATTTTGCCCATAGGATCCACATTTCCTTCGGGGCTGGGAAAATGCTTAGTGGATGAATAGGGAACATACATATAAGGTTTAAAAAGCTACCTTCCGTTTTCTGATCCTAGCTTCGGGATTTTAGAACAAGTGGCCCAATTTGGAAATTTTTATAAAAAATATGTCAGTTTCCGAAGGGCGTAAGGCCGATGTATTCGAAAAATAGAATATATTTTTAATACCAAAATGTTCTCCGTAAAGATACCTTACAGAAAAACATAAAATTGTTATATATTCTTAAAGAAAGTTTTGTTTTAATAAAAAAATAGCAAAAATCTACATTTTTTTTAATTTTTAAATTGAAAATCGTTTATTTTTGGATTCATAAGTGATATTGTTATGAAATCTCCTGCATATTATTGGTAATTTAGTTGTCTAACTAACAAAAAGATTCGACTCCATTCGGTACATTAGTGGGTCCCGAAAAAAGTTTTTTTCTTATTTTCATGGGTGCTCAAGCATAATTAAAAAGCTTATAGGGTAGAGTATTTTTGAGATTTTTTTCAGATTTTTCGGAAGTGGTTTAGAGGTCGCTCAAATCCAGTTTTTGCCAAAAATCGGGTTTGTCGGCCTTTTTTGAGTAATCTTCATAATGTTGTCAAGACCAACGATTTTTATTACTTTTGAGGACACAGTTTAAACGAAAAATGTCCATGCTTTATTTTTGTGTCCAAAAATTTTTAGGTTTTCAATAATTTGGCTCATTAAGGTACACCCCACATTACAATTTTTCTAAATTTTTCCATAAATTTTGTAAACAAGGCTTTATAACTTTTAAAATTTGTATGAACATTAATAAAACTAACAACGCAGTTTGAAAGATCAATTGATTCATAATAATTTACAGATAACAATTTTTGAATTTGCATTTACCGTTCCTGAATTATATAAAGCAAACTAAAAATTTTATGTACACAAAATGATTTTTATACCCTAAAACACCATAATGTAATCAAACTAGAAGAATTTCAAAGATAAAATTTGGTACAAGCTTTCCTATTACCACATGGACGAAGCCTATTGAATTTCGTTGGAATCGGTCCATTATTTCTCCTAGCCCCCATACGATTGACCTATCTAAAAATAGATAAGCTCTCATAAATATCTTAGTTATAAAGATATCTAACCAAATTTCTTACTGGCATACCTAAACACGGGCGGCAAACGTTTTTTAGCTGTCAAAAAGTCTCATGCTCATACAATTTGTATGTAGCATACCGAAATAAGGCGGCGGCAACGCTTTGCAATTAGAAAATCCAATTTTGACAGCGCGTTTAATAGTGAAGTTAGTTGCAAAACACAACACATGTAAACAAATAAATAAAGAATGAGAAACAAATAAGCAAAAAAAATATATTTGTTATTAGAAAATGGAGGTAATTGTTAATATTTAAAATAGTATACATATATTATTTCCTTTTATATTTATATATTTTATATTGTTACGAAATTGTACTTGAATTCAAATATAAAGACTATTACGGCTGATTTAAAAGTAGCATAATGCTTTCAAATAGCAGTGCTGTAATAGCAAACTGTAACATATCTGTGGGCATTATTAACATTGAATAAAAGCTTTCAGTTGACCATTGATCGTAAGTATGGCAACACGTTTTGCTGCGACCGTATATTCGAATATTCAGTTAAAGAACATTGTAGAAAGTACACCACAGATGGCGTATGTATTAGAAAGCTCTAGACAGTTAAAGAGCAATCTAGAGTGCAGATGGCAGTGATATAAATAGTGGCAGAGGTTGCAGTCGTTAGTGAGTTTATCAGAGATGCTTTTCGAATAAACATTATAAAGTGTGTCTGTATTTCTGCGAATTTATAAACGTGTATAAAAAACATTGAGTGACTATTTAATTCTGTTGTTGTACATTTTAAATAAATAAAGAGTTGTTACAATTTTTAAACTACTAAACGGCTTTTATTTGAAATCAAAAGTATCCGGTTTATTTAAAAGAAATAAACAAACGATTTGAAAAGGTTAAAACATACCAATTGGTGTCAGAAGTGGGATTGCAAAATATTAAACATGAAGTTTCAGGAACTAAAAGTTGAAGAACTCAAGAAAGAATTGAGTAAGTTGGAGTTACATACAGCGGCAATAAGGCGGAATTGCAAAAGAGGCTGATAGATGAATTCAAGCGGGGTGATATTGACATTGGAGCTTCCGAATTCGAGTATAAAGAAGAAATGGAAGTTTCTACCCGTGCAACAACAAGCAGCATGGATTTAAGCACAATGTTTGCTACTATGATGGCACAATTTAATGAAGTCAAAGAAGAATTTCTAAAGTAAACAACGAGAAACTTCTAGCTGAAGTCAAAGCAGAAGTTCAAGAAACTTCTGAGTCAACAATGAAAAATTATTATTTGAAGTTAAGGCTGAAGTTCAAGAAACTTCTAGAGTCAACAATGAAAAATTATTAGCTGAAGTTCAAGTCAACAACGAGAAACTCCTATCTGAAATGGAAGCGAAATTTCAGGAATCATCTAGAGTCACAGACGAGAAAATTCAGGAAATGTCTGAAGCTTTTAACAGCAGAGTGGATGGTATTGACAAGAAGGTGTCAGATTTAAAAAATGGTGTTGATCAAATATGCATGACCTAGAAACAAAGGTTAAAAATCTTCAATGCCAAGATGGACCGGTACGAATTATTCCAGAATCCTCTAGTAGAATAAAGGCCCCTAGTGTTGATGGCAGCACACCATTTAATGTGTCCAAGCTTGATACGGTTGCCATTAGAAACATGTGGAAAGACGAAGAAAAAGCTATCGAATTGATTTTGGCCTTAAAAGGAAATGCAGCGGTAGTTCTTGAAAGCGTGCCAGTGAGCAACAGAAATTGTTATAATGACATAATGGAGGCGCTACAACGTAAGTACGGTGGCGAACATAAAAAAGAATTATACCAAATGGAATTGCGTGGTAGAGTGCAGAATGCCAATGAGACGCTACAAGATTTTGCGATGGAAATCGAGCGTTTGCAACAGCTTATTTATCCAGGGGAGAACCATCCGATTTTGGAGCATTTGAAAATAGAGGCATTTGTGAATGGTATTCGCGATCCAGACATAAAATATGCTGTATGAGCCACACCAAAGTCATCATTCATTGAAACCGTCTAATTCGCGCTGGTACAAGAAACAGCAAAGATAATTTCAAAGCCCCAGATGTGTAATGCGCGGAAAATCGAGGTTGTCGCTGAAAATGATAGAAGTATGGTCAACGAATTAAAAGAGGCAGTTTTAAAGGCTTTAAGTAAGAGACAAACTAAAGACAAAGTTAAATGTTATAACTGTGGAAAAATGGGTCACATTCAGCGAAACTGCAGAGCACCAAGAATGTGAATCAGATATGTTTCACCATCAAGAAATAGCCACCTTTAAAGCGAGCATCAACGGTCGGAAGCACATCCTTACTATTGACACGGGAGCGTCGCGTCTATCATCAGAACAGCAATGTAAGTCTACGCACCGCTACTGGAGAGCCTGCCGCTATCCATGGTAAAGTTAATGTGAAACTAACTATTGGTGGTATTAGCGTAAATCATGCCTTTGTTGTTGCCGATATTGTGGACGAAGTAATCATTGATGCAGACTTCATGATTAGTTACAGCATTACTTTGGATATGGGACTAAAAGTCATGAATTGGCGAAATGTTAAAATACCCCTTGACGTCGGATATGAGAGCAAGTCTTAAGTAAGAAAGTTAGTTTTTGTTGAGCACAAAAGGTTGCCACCGCAGTCAGAGGATTTGGTATGGTCCCGTGAGGAAGTGGAGGATTGTATAGACAATGGTTTGTTGGTGTTGGAACCAGCGGATGTGAGAAGTGGCCATGTAACAATGAAGGCCCTCGTTGAACAGTGCAACTACAGAATGGTTCCTGTTGGAGTGCTTGGTCTGTCCCGCAGAGAAAAGATCATCAGGCCGGGTTCCAAGATGGGTGAAGGTGCTTCAGCAGAAAAAGAAAAGCATGAACTCGTTCGGAGACGAATTAAAATGACAAATGACCAAATGTAAACCAGATATAGCTCACAACGTAATAAGGGTTTGTCATCCAAATTAAGGAACACTGCAAAGGACCACATTAGGTAGTTAAGAAATTGGACGACATGATTTATAGAATACGGAAATGTGGAAGACCGATATCGGGAATTAAGGTTGAACATCTGAAATGACTAGCTGCCTATGAGAGATGTGAATCTATGGCTATTTGGGAAGAACAGGCTTAAGCGGGGGCAGTGTTACGAAATTGTACTTGAATTCAAATATAACGATTTTTACGGCTGATTTAAAAGTAGCATAATGCTTTCAAATAACAGTGCTGTAATAGCAAATTGTAACATTTCTGTAGGCATTATTAACATTGAATAAAAGCTTTCAGTTGACCATTGATCGTAAGTATGTCAACGCTGTTTGCTGCGACCGTATATTCGAATTCGAATATTCAGTTAAAGAACATTGTAGAAAGTACACCACAGATGGCGTATGTATTAGAAAGCACTAGAATATACGAGCTTTGACAGTTAAAGAGCAATCTAGATTGCAGATGGCAGTGTTATAAATAGTGGCAGAGGTTGCAGTCGTTAGTGAGTTTATCAGAGACGCTTTTCAAGTGAATTCGTGTACATTATAAAGTGTGTCTGTATTTCTGCGAATTTATAAACGTGTATAAAAAACATTGAGTGACTATTTAATTCTGTTGTTGTACATTTTAAATAAATAAATAGTTGTTACAATTTTTAAACTACTAAACGGCTTTTATTTGCAATCAAAAGTATCCGATTTATTTAAAGGAAATAAACCAACGTTTTGAAAAAGTTAAAACGTAACAATATTATCAGAAATATGGTTATTGTCTAAATAATCAGGGTTGTTATATTTATTTTTTTGATAACCCTGTTTTTATTGTTTGACGTGCCGTTGCCGCTGGCATTTCAGCGTTAAAGCTAAGCTGAAAAAAACGTTCCGTCTTACGCTTTTGTTTAGGTAGGCCAGTTTAAGATATCTAAACTAAGTTCACGCCTACCAAATTTTGTGATGATCGGTCCATAATTAGTCATAGCTCCCATACAAAGCCCACTTCCGAAAATTATATATAAATCTCATAAAAATGTTGGTACATTTTAAAAGAAAACTGTTAAAAGAAAATTGTTGACCCTAAATTATTAAAAAGGCTTAAGAAATTGTCTTTCAATTCATTTTGAAAATGATTAAAAGCTAAATAAAACTGAATGAAGAAAAAACATTTTACCTCAATTTGTAGTAGATTGGAATCAAAAAAATTTAATCATTCAAAGTTTGAATAAATTCTGTTATTAATTAACTTCAAAATTAATTCAATTTAAATAAAGCTTTTGAAGGAAGCTAAAGAATTAGATATTGAGAATGGATTTATGAATGAAATTTTTTAATTACGGATAAAGATTTTAGTGAATTAAGCTCAAATTGAATTGATTAATACGAAGCTCTATATATTATGATTATAACACTAAGTTTTTATATGAAATTTTGATATAATATTCATAGTTTACAGTATTATTATATATTTCGGGAATATCCGGGAACCCGGCAATGTAGAGAAAAATGTTACCGATTCCCGGGAATCAAAAAAGGTCGGGAAATTAAAAACCCTAGTCTTGACAAAGTTTGAAGAAAACTCAAAAAAAGGCCGACAAACCCGATTTTTGGCAAAAACTGGATGGACCTCTTCCGAAAAATCTCAAAAATACTTTACCCTATAAGGTTTCAAATTAAGTTTGGATGTGTTTTGTGAAAATGCTCGATGACTTGAATCACTGTTCACTGTTTTCCATCACTAGTGTGTTGTTGACGGTTTCTAGAAGGCCAATTGCGCGCTCAGCAGGGTCGTTAACTACTGTTAAGTTTATTGCAAACTTTTAAATTTTTTGGAAATTTTCATTTTCGCGACTTCTTCCGAAAAATCTCAAAAATACTTTAGCCTATAAGGTTTCAAATTAAGCTTGAGCCCCAACAAAAAAATTTTTTTGGGACACGCTAATGTACATATAAAAAATGTAAAAACTTTTCAAAAGTGAGCAAGGTTTGTGGAGATCCAGATAAATATAAACTTTTTGTATATGTAGTTGGTATTGGGGAAAGCTTTAGGACTTGAAGCTTAATAGTTTAGTGAAATGAAATAATTTTATAAATTTTTCGGACGTCATTTATCTTATAAACTAAAAAATTATAATATATATAGTGATTTTTCATGAACAAAAATTTGAATTAATGTAAAATTTTAACGGTTAAAGGTATTACAACAAAATTTGGAAATAGTATAGATCCAAATGTCCTTAAATTAATGGAATTATAATTTTAGACGCGTTTTATTTTCAAATACCAAAATTCCTAAAATGGGAAAAATGTGTTCCAAAAAGATTCTACTGCGACGTTATTTACCGTGTTTTTTTTTTTTTTTTTTCATATTTTATTTATTGTATCTTCACAAAATAATGTGAACTATTAATAATTTGTTCAAATCTTAAATCTAAATATTATTTTTTATTTACGTCCCACCACAGTTGGACGAAACATTTTGTTTAATTTATAGATCCTATCATTAGCGCAGGTCTGTTGGATTCCTTCTTCTTAGTCGGATGTAGCCATTACTTCTCATTAATGTTCGTGCAAGTGGGTTTGGGTGAACTTCTAACTTTTTCAAATATGACTCCCCTTGTTTTTTTCCTAGGTCCTTATGAATGTTAATATTTCTCACATACCAATTGGCCAGTAAATTTGTAGTAATTTTAACTTCATTTGAGTCAATTTCGTATCTATATGCTTTTTCCAGGTAAGACGTCGGTCTAGATGCAGACCTAGATATTTAACTTCAGTTTGTTAAGGTTTTATATGATTACTTATTAGGATTGGAGGGCACGATTCTCTACGCAATGTGAATATAAGATGTATACATTTTTGCTCGTTTACTTTTATTCTCCATTGTTTTAACCACCTTTCTATGTCGAGTATATGGTCTTGTAACAGTACAGATGCTTCTTGGGGGTTTTCATGAATGGCTAGTATAGCTGTGTCATCAGCAAAAGTAGATATGTGGGTTCGACTGTTTGTAGGCATATCACAAGTATATAGCACATATAGGAAGGTACCCAGTATACTTCCTTGGGGTACGCCTGCTTCAATAGGCTGTGGTGAACTTATGAAGTCTCCCTCTTTAAGAACGAACTTTCGATGACTTAAATAACTTTCTAGTAGCTTGTGTGTGTTCACTGGTAAATATTGTTTTATTTTTATCGATAATCCTTCATGTCATACTTTGTCGAAGGCTTGCGAAACGTCGATGAAGAGTGCAGAACAATATTTTTTTTCTTCAAATGTCTTGGATATGATTTCTACCAACCTGTGAGTTTGTTCTATGGTGTTATGTTTTTCTCGAAATCCGAATTGATGAGTTGGAATACAATCAAAATGATTCACTATCGGCTTTAACTTGTGCATTAACAGTTTTTCGAATAGCTTTGATATATTTGACAATAGGCTAATGGGTCTATATGATTCTACTTTACTGTGATCTTTTCCAGGCTTAGGTATCATTGTAACTAAAGAAACCTTCCATTCTGGTGGATAATATTCAAGGCGTAATATAGCATTAAAAATAAATAGGATTATTATTAATGCAATTTGGGGTAGCTCGAGGAGCATCTTGTTACTGATTTTATCAATACCAGGTGATTTTTTGGAGTTTAAATCAACAATAGCCTTGACAATCTCTGAAATCTCAAAACGAAGTGGTTCAGCTGCAGTAATATGGGGTAAAGTAGGTGGTAACTCTATTATGTCGTTTGACTCGTTTGGGGAAAATACTTTCTTTAGATGACTAACAGGTTTCCTTTTTCAGTATCGTTTCTCGCCCAGCCTCCACTAGAATTACGTATAGGAGGTCTGCTCATAACAGGTCTTTTTAATTTTTTTGTAGCTCGCCATAGAGAGTAGTAGTAGATAGTAGTTTGAGTACTGGGTGGCATCTAAGTTCTCCAGATATTTATTAATCGATTCAGTTTTGCGTTTGTGAAGAAGCATACTGAGGCGTTTGCGACATTTTCTAAGCTCCGTTTTAAGTTGAGGGGATCTATAGAGTTGCCACTCTCGACGAACTCTTCTTTTTTCAGCTAATAACAGTTCAATGTCTGCAGAATAGAGTCTATTGTATCTTATTTGTTGGGTTATTTGAGTGGCGTGTTCAAAAGCAAGTTTTAAGTTTTGTTAAACATTTTTGAGTGAGATATCGATATCTTCTGGTGTTCTTAGAGATATATTTTCTGTACTGTGTGTGCTAATATATTTTCTATATTTCAACCAATTTATTTTCGTGCTTGATATTGCATAGTGACCAGTCGGGGATACTATTTCTAGGGGGTTCAATAGAGTAACGAAGGTGGGTGAGTGATCCGAGGATAATTCTAATGAAGATTTATCCTGCATTAGTTCCATTGGTAAATTTTTTGTAACTGCAAAATCAATGACATCGTGTATTTTGCTTGGGTCAGTAGGCCAGTATGTTGGTTCTCCGCTCGACAGCACATTCAAATTCAATTTAGAAATTGTATTAAACAAAGCGCGACCTTTCGGTGTTACAAGTCTTGATCCCCAGTGAGTATGCTTAGCATTATAATCGCCAGCTGCTAGGAATCGGGGTCCTAGTGATTCGTAAAAATGTTCATATTTGTTTTCAGTAATCGAAAACCTTGGAGGTGAATATATCGACGAAATTAATAGGTTTCTGTAGCAATCATCCATACAGATTGTCGTAACTTGAAGATAATCTTCACAAATATCACACATTGAATGGTGTTTGATACGGGTTTTAATTAAAATTCCAGAGCCTCCACATGCTCTATCTCTTGGATCATTTGTGCCATAAAAAACATATCCATTTATCTTAAATAAACTTCTAGACGTCAAATGGGTTTCCGAAACTAACATATCAATTTTATGACTTTTTAGAAAATACTCGAGTTCGTTTTTATGTTGGCGAATGCCGTTTGCGATCCAAAAACATATTCTTAGGCAGTTCATGGTCTGTTAAGCACAGCCTGCAATAACATTGATTGCATCTTAAGCATTTCTTGCATCATGTTACTCATTGAGTTTGTAAAGTTATTTACCGATTACACAAGAGTTTCTATTGTAGATTCTAGTCTGGTAAAATTGAAAATTGGCGTTTGCTCTCTTACCTCTGGGTTCATATTTTGGTTTTGTGGTTGACGGACTTGCGTCTGAGTTTGGTTGTTTCTTAGTACATTAGCATATGTTTCTTTGTTGTCATATGTCTGTTGCAATGGGGGGTAGATAAAATTGATGTTATTTAATGGCTGAGCGGGGAAAATCTTCGGTTTATGGCTTTGTGATTTTTTAACAATTGAGTAGACAGGACAACCCCTGTAGTTCGCTGTGTGGTTACCTCCTCAATTGCTGCATTTTTTCATTTTAGGATCATCCTTGGATTTGTTACATAGGGATGTGTTATGCAACTCTCCACAAATAACACATACGGGTGGCAATTTGCAATATGCCTTGGTGTGTCCATATTCTTGGCAATTCATACATTGGACGGGGCCAAATCGTTTATGTTCAACACGGAATAGTGGTTGGGGTTTTTATTCGCGATTTCTAATGTTTATCACATTTTTTGTCTTAAAACCTTTATCTTCTAAGCTTTGCTTTATTTCGAGTGGTTCAACATTACAGTCAATACCCTTTATTACAACTTGTAGACCCTTGCTTCCTTTCAGCTGATAAGTGTAAAAACTTTTCTTTTGAGTTTCAAAATCTGTTACAACCTTTCTATAATCGTTTTCACTATTGACCTGTATTTTAGTTTCATGAATCGTGCCTTTCTTGATTGGGATAACGAAAAAAGAGTTCTCACCTATTAATGATATCAGGCTCTGAACCAGGGATTTTGAATTATTTTCTCTCAAGTAAATTGGGGGTGGTTTTATAGAGGTAATTTTATTTACTGGGTCATCTGTTTCACATTCCAGAATAGAAAAACGATTTTCATTATTTAGTCTATCAGGTTCACTATCCTTATATAATTTAGCCAAGGGTGCCGCTTTCGAAGACTTGGGACTTCGTGCCCTTTTTAATACTGTAACATACCGGTCCATTCCAACCTGTATTTCGGATTTGCTATCTTTATTTAATGTTTGACTAATATTGGGTATTGCGCCGCTTAATGGGTTAATTTTAATTGTAGTCTGTGTGGTGGATTTCGTTTCTGAAGCTGATATTGCTAGCATACTTTCAGGCGTAAATAAAGTATTTGTATTTTTTGGTAACTCCAGATTAACAGCTGTTGGGTTTTTTTTTGTTTGACAATCATTAGTTGTTGACAATGCGGGGGAACAAGAACGAGCACGGTTAAAAACAAGCTGTCATCTATTCATCTGTTTGTTTTGTTTATATTTTTTTCATCTGAATTAACTGCTACGTATGCATTTCTGCCGTTTTACTTTTTACGTATTTAAATAGGATATAGGGCTATACAAGCATGGAGCTTTGCGAATTTTATTGCAAATATAGATAACATTTAAAAAAAAATTTCGAACCTCAGTAGACCCGCCATATCTAAAAACACAAAAAAGATCGATCAGAATTGAAAGAAATAAAGAAGTAAAGCTAAATATCTCTTGAACTAAATAAATAAGTTACATTTGTATGTATGATTTTTATAGATCTCCTTAAGGACGATCTGGATTTTTGGAGATATTTTTAAAAAATGTGAGATGGCGTGTAATTTTGCTAATTAAGCATAAAGCGCTCTACATATTTACAACATTTGTATCTTTGTTGACCCCGCTCGTTCGTCTAAGACTCAATCTTGATAGCTCATCTAAGCATCCTCGGATTACCATTCCTATCATGCTTAGATGAGCTATCAAGATTGAGTCTTAGACGAATCTGCTCTTTCATCAGAGAATCAGGTTGGTTTAGCCCAGAAACGATGGACGTATAATTAATACCCAGACGTTTACCCCTTGGGTATCACAATGGGATCAGTTTTTTAATGGACCCAAGTGAGCTGCTTGAAGAGTGGCTACCCATGGAACCTAACCTAACATAGAGACGAGACGTAATTGTCAAAAACATAAGTCAGTTGTCAAAAACCTAACTCTTAGAAGATAAAGGTTTTAAGACAAAAAATGTGATAAACATTAGAAATCGAGAATAAAAACCCCAACCACTATTCCGTTTTGAACTTGAACACGGTGACATAAGCCTGAAAAAAAATGAAACACATCCCATATATAACCTGAAGTACTTATTGCATCGTAAAATTACGGTAGAAGAACCACATAAACGATTTGGCCCCGTCCAATGTATGAATTGCCAAGAATATGGACACACCAAGGCATATTGCAAATTGCCACCCGTATGTGTCATTTGTGGAGAGTTGCATAACACATCCCTATGTAACAAATCCAAGGATGATCCTAAAATGAAAAAATGCAGCAATTGCGGAGGTAACCACACAGCGAATTACAGGGGTTGTCCTGTCTACTCAATTGTTAAAAAATCACAAAGCCATAAACCGAAGATTTTCCCCGCTCAGCCATTAAATAACATCAATTTTAACTACCCCCCATTGCAACAGACATATGACAACAAAGAAACATATGCTAATGTACTAAGAAACAACCAAACTCAGACGCAAGTTCGTCAACCACAAAACCAAAATATGAACCCAGAGGTAAGAGAGCAAACGCCAATTTTCAATTTTACCAGACTAGAATCTACAATAGAAACTCTTGTGCAATCGGTAAATAACTTTACAAACTCAATGAGTAACATGATGCAAGAAATGCTTAAGATGCAATCAATGTTATTGCAGGCTGTGCTTAACAGACCATGAACTGCCTAAGAATATGTTTTTGGAACGCAAACGGCATTCGCCAACATAAAAACGAACTCGAGTATTTTCTAAAAAGTCATAAAATTGATATAATGTTAGTTTCGGAAACCCATTTGACGTCTAGAAGTTTATTTAAGATAAATGGATATGTTTTTTATGGCACAAATGATCCAAGAGATAGAGCATGTGGAGGCTCTGGAATTTTAATTAAAACCCGTATCAAACACCATTCAATGTGTGATATTTGTGAAGATTATCTTCAAGATACGACAATCTGTTTGGATGATTGCTACAGAAACCTATTAATTTCGTCGATATATTCACCTCCAAGGTTTTCGATTACTGAAAACAAATATGAACATTTTTACGAATCACTAGGACCCCGATTCCTAGCAGCTGGCGATTATAATGCTAAGCATACTCACTGGGGATCAATGTTGTAACCCTGAAAGGTCGCGCTTTGTTTAATACAATTTCTAAATTGAATTTGAATGTGCTGTCGAGCGGAGAACCAACATACTGGACTACTGACCCAAGCAAAATACCCGATGTCATTGATTTTGCAGTTACAAAAAATTTACCAATGGAACTAATTCAGGTTAAATCTTCATTAGAATTATCCTCGTATCACTCACCCACCTTCGTTACTCTATTGAACCCCCTAGAAATAGTATCCCCGACTGGTCACTCTGCAATATCAAGCACGAAAATAAATTGGTTGAAATATAGAAAATATATTAGCACACACAGTACAGAAAATATATCTCTAAGAACACCAGAATATATCGATATCTCACTCAAAAATTTTGAACAAAACTTAAAACTTGCTGTTGAACACGCCACTCAAATAACCCAACAAATAAGATACAATAGACTCTATTCTGCAGACATTGAACAGTTATTAGCTGAAAAAAGAAGAGTTCGTCGAGAGTGGCAACTCTATAGATCCCCTCAACTTAAAACGGAGCTTAGAAAATGTCGCAAACGCCTCAGTATGCTTCTTCACAAACGCAAAACTGAATCGATTAATAAATATCTGGAGAACTTAGATGCCACCCAGTACTCAAACTACTATCTACTACTACTCTCTATGGCGAGCTACAAAAAAATTAAAAAGACCTGTTATGAGCAGACCTCCTATACGTAATTCTAGTGGAGGCTGGGCGAGAAACGATACTGAAAAAGGAAACCTGTTTGTTAGTCATCTAAAGAATGTATTTTCCCCAAACGAGTCAAACGACATAATAGAGTTACCACCTACTTTACCCCATATTACTGCAGCTGAACCACTTCGTTTTGAGATTTCAGAGATTGTCAATGCTATTGTTGATTTAAACTCCAAAAAATCACCTGGTATTGATAAAATCAGTAACAAGATGCTCCTCGAGCTACCCCAAATTGCATTAAGAATAATCCTATTTATTTTTAATGCTATATTACGCCTTGAATATTATCCACCAGGATGGAAGGTTTCTTTAGTTACAATGATACCTAAGCCTGGAAAAGATCACAGTAAAGTAGAATCATATAGACCCATTAGCCTATTGTCAAATATATCAAAGCTATTCGAAAAACTGTTAATGCACAAGTTAAAGCCGATAGTGAATCATTTTGATTGTATTCCAACTCATCAATTCGGATTTCGAGAAAAACATAACACCATAGAACAAACTCACAGGTTGGTAGAAATCATATCCAAGACATTTGAAGAAAAAAAATATTGTTCTGCACTCTTCATCGACGTTTCGCAAGCCTTCGACAAAGTATGGCATGAAGGATTATCGATAAAAATAAAACAATATTTACCAGTGAACACACAAAAGCTTCTAGAAAGTTATTTAAGTCATCGAAAGTTCGTTCTTAAAGAGGGAGACTTCATAAGTTCACCACAGCCTATTGAAGCAGGCGTACCCCAAGGAAGTATACTGGGTCCATCGTTTCCAGGCTAAACCAACCAGATTCTCTGATGAAAGAGCAGATTCGTCTAAGACTCAATCTTGATAGCTCATCTAAGCATGATAGGAATGGTAATCCGAGGATGCGTTCCCTCAGGTTTATCAGAGTCGGGCATTGGCAGAATAGGTGGGACACCGTCTCCTCCTCTTCTTCATTGTGACAGCTCCTACAGTAGTCATTGTACCGTAGGCCCAATCTCCTAGCATGTGTCCCAATTATACAGTGTCCTGTAATGAATGAAACAATTAGCCTTATTTGCTCACCAAGAAATTATATAAGTAGATTCGTCCTGTTGGCATCATATACGGGCCAAGTAGACCTCGTTATAACACAGGTAGACTCATTGGTCCACCTGCTTTGTGCAGATTCATATAGTATCCGCTGAACAGCAATCTTGCAATTAACAAGGGAAATACCAGAAAAGGGATCGATCGCTTCATCATCCATCATCGCCCCCCTTTTGGCCAGTTCGTCTGCTATACAATTACCCTGATTTCCATCGTGACCAGGGACCCATATAAGCGTTATACTGAATGTCTCGCTATCTCATTAAGGGATACCCGGCATTCCTCGGTTAACCTAAATGTCGTGAAGACACCCGCTATTCCGTTAACGGCAGCCTTGCTGTCAGTAAATATGCATATATCACCAGATATTCGATAAAACCTCAGCCAGTTGAATGCACGTTTAATGGCCGTAACTTCCGCTTGAAGAGCCGGAAGTTAGGTAGCCTGAAATAGGATTTAATCCCATAGTTATCAATGAAGAAACCACCACCGATCCTGCTGCCCCTTTTTGAGCCATCAGTGTATATCCTTATGACATTTTCAGGGGGAAGAGTCCGCGCTGCCATAAATCCCTATTCGGAATCAAAATATGGAACTGCCTATCGAAAAAAGGTTTTGCGATGCAGTAATCGACATTACTATGTAAGTGCCCATAATAATTCAGAATCTTAGAGTGCCCATAGTCTTTTCCAGACCACGAACATCCAGCCTTCAGTCTCACAGCAGAGTTGAGAGCCATTTGTATCACCATCAAATCAACTGGTAACCAGTTTAGGATAGTAAAAACTGCCTTAGAGGGGGTAGTCCTTATAGCGCCTGTAATCAGTATCGCGATAGTACTAAGAACTCGTTCCACAGCCTTCCGGTGAGTGGCATTATCCAATGAATTCCACCACACCACCACTCCATAGAACAAGATGGGTTTAACAACTGCTTTGAAGATCCAATTGATACCCTTCGGCATAATACCCCAGTTTGTACCAATTGCCATTTTACAGGAATAGATGGCCACATATGCCTTGTTAATCCTGTTTTGAATGTTCAAATTCCAGGATCTAGAATAATGCCAAGGTACTTTGCATTATCTCTGATCTCGAGACTGATTCCATTCAGTCTAGGTGGTCTGAAGTCATCGATCTTATACCTCCTAGTGAAGAGAACCAATTCCGTTTTTTATGGGTTCACACTAAGTCCACTCAAAATACTCCACTCACTCAGTGTACTTAATGCTGATTCCATACAACTAGATATTGTATCCAGAAATTTACCAGATATAAAACTGCAACATCGTCAGCATATGCGACTGTCTTGATCCTTCTGCTGTCCATCCTGACCAACAGGGTATTCATAGCCAGGTTCCACAGAAGTGGAGATAATACACCACCCTGTGGGGTTCCACGATTGGCCATATGACATATGACTCTATAACCGAGTATCGTTCCGACAATCGTACACAAATATCAATCCCCAGTTCTTCCATCGCAGATAGGATGGCGTCAGGCCTGACATTGTTAAAAGCTCCTTCAATATCAAGGAAGGCAACAAGTGAATACTCTTTATGTGATAGCGACTCTGCAATGGAGCCAACTAACGAGTGTAGAGCTGTTTCCACAGATCTGCCCTTAGTGTAGGCATGTTGGGATTTAGAGATGAGTTCAGTCGGAATGGTCATTCTCAGGTATACATCAATCACCCTTTCTAGGGTTTTCAGCAAAAAGGATGCGAGACTAATTGGTCTGTAGTCCTTTGGTTTAGTATGAGTCGCCTTACCTCCTTTAGGAATGAAGACTACTCTACACCTCGTCCACCATGTGGGATATAGGTCCATCTAATACACGCTGTGTATATATTAATGAACCATGGTACAACTATTTCTTCGTTCTTCTGAAGATCTGCAGGAATAATGCCATCCGGCCCAGGAGATTTAAACGGGTCGAAGCTTCATCGGAACAGAGTTATCACACGGAGCAACAGAATTGGTAGCCCTAGTCACAGTCGCATCATCGACTGGGAGGCAGCCTGGAAAATGAGTGTCCAGAAGGACCTCAAGTGTTTCCTTACTATTCAGAGTCCATCTACCACAGGGTTTCTGGATATAGCTTGGTACAACCGGTGAGGTTGATAAAATTTTACGTAATCGGTTAGTCTCTTTCGCGTTCCTCGTAAGGTTCTTAAAGTGGTTCACAGAGGACTTATATGCCGGCCAGTTACCCAGCCTCTTTGCCTCGTTGCACAGTTTACGACACGTCCTTCTGGCGTGTGCAATTTCAGGATTCCACCAGGGAGGTTTATTCCTACCCCTGAGGATGTTCGGCTTGCAGGCCAAATTAGTAGCTGATTGGAACGCTTATGTAAGTATCTCAACTGCTACCTCAATATCTTCCCTACTTTCAATGGGGGGCGGGTTTGACAAAGACCGAGAGAGTATATTACACTGCATCTCCCAATTGGTCTTTCTCCTATTTAGAATGATGTTATCACTCCTATACGTTACACTAATATTGAAATCAATATATTGGTGATCAGGAAAAGAACAGTCTTCAGAGACAGACCAATTATTAATCATGCTGTGGTGTTCAGCACTCACAAGTGTTAAGTCAAGAACATCCCTTCTGTTCGAAACAATGAAGGTAGGTTAAGTATGAAACTGAAAAGACTCTCACCTCTTGTGTTGGTGTCGCTGCTACCCCATATAATGTGGTGCGAGTTAGCGTCAGCACAGATGACCAAATGTATCCTGGACTCATTCGCCTTTTTCACAATACTACGGACAGCATCGTTTGGCGGATGCTCTCCGTGATCATGCGCCATATAGCTGGATATCAACCAAAACAAACAGCCTTCATTAGTTTCCCATGAAACTGCTACTGTACCTTCATTGCTGTAATCAGACAGAATGAAGATATTCAAAGAGCTTTTAGCCAATATACAGGATCTAATTTTACCTGCGCCTTTAGCGTAGTAGAGCTTATAGCCCTTCAAACATAGTCCACAGATACGATCCAGATGGATCCAAGGTTCCTGGACCATGACTAGCTCCTCCCCGTTCTTAGCAATTCGGAGGAGCAGTGCAGCGGATGCTGCTTTAGAGTGGTGATGGTTTATCTGTGTCACCCTCACCATGCTCCATTTTTACAACAGTGACGTCGGCGTCCTCCAGGTCAGAGTTCAGGAGGGCGTCTTCGTCCACCACCTCATCCATCCGTTCAAAGAAGGTACCAACTTCGGAAACTGAGTTGGTATCTTCAATGTCGGTTGGATCGACGGCGTCATTGCAATCCATGCCCTCTTCCGAGAGCATGGGCTTAACATCACCTGAGGAGGTATCGCTTTTGTTGTCGCTACGGTAGACACGCAGGACGATCGTACCAAATCCATAGTAGACCTTCCCTTATGCCTTCCTTAGCGGCCCCAAAGAGTCCTTATTCAGGACAACGATCGCCTTCCTTGAAGACCACTCAGCGTCCGTAACCTTAATAACTTTCCAATCTTGAGTTGGAAGCTGTGGGTTACAGCACTGACGGATCTCCAAGATCTCCTCCGGGCTAGATAGCTCAGCTGGTATTTTAGCTATGTATCTAGGCTTTCAAGGTATCTCACTCACAGATACCACCTCAACCCTAGACCCCGGCCATACCAGTGAAGCGACTTCAGTCCTTAGTAGCAACGCTGAGCGTTCATCTACGCAAGACATAAATTTTACGTGACCCTGGTACTAACCAGCATCATCGCATTGTAGAGGAGTGCCTGGGTTCTCTTTGAGAACTTTCCAAAACACCCCTACCAGTTTTTGATTCACCATATCCCAATTCAATTGAGATATGGATCCGTCATTGGCACTCCGGTCGAAAACAGCCCTGACAAGATTGTCTTTGACAATCTCGCTAAAGGACTTGGCTAACGACCTTTGTGTCGCTTTGGGCCTTTTAGGTCCCGGTTGCTGGCTCTTGGCCGCTGTATTCTCCTCTGAACGTTGCCGTTTAGGCCCCGCTGGTAATTCAGCAGAAGGAGGAGCGGTTTTGAGACCAGCGATATGGGCTTTCGCCCACGAGAGCGAAGCTTGTTGCTCCTTAGTGAGTTCCTCAGCTTTTTTAGAGCCGAGTGCCTCAATAAAACGATAAGCGGAACGCCTAGTGGTAGCAGCCCTTCTAGCAGGTTTTTTATGCCTGGGTGATGCGTCTTCAGAACAGGAGGATTCCTTCACTAGACCTGATCGAACAATTGGCATGTGGGAGGCATCTGCAAGGGGCGACTTAGAGGCACCCGAGACATGGGATTTAGCCGCCTTGGCGACTTGGGCTTTAGCGGCTTTGGAGGTACTAGGAGAGAAATCCAAAGGTACCTCGCCACTACCACCTATTGCATCAAATTTTTTACATTCAGCCAACCTAAGTGTACCAGATCGACCTCCTGCGACACCAGTAGCATGCAGACTAGTCTGGCCCGGTGTGATCACCTGACTAGCCTGGGTTGCAGTAGCATTCGACTCACCACAGCCCGAAACCTTCGCTGTGGGAGTAGGGTCCCGGAGATTATAAAGCCCCCGACCGGGTACATGGGGCATAATTTGCGACCTTCCATTGTGTCATATAGGACAATTTATTGGTGCATTTTATACCTGTTGTCAGGTGTTGAGACACTGCCGCCCCACTGGGGAAACAGACGCAGACCACCAGCCGCCCAATATGGGAAACAGACGCTGGTGGATTTCGGACGGACATTAAAAAGAGCCCTAACGGACCAACCGGACCAACCAACAGAACCACCCCTCTCAGTGAGGGAAAATGGTTCGATGGAAACGTCTGATAGCCGCCCCAAATGAGAACAGACGCTATCAGACAGGGGAGGGTAGTTCTTAGTATCATGCCCTTCTGGAATGAGAGACCCTACCAGATACAGCCAACTCAAGTTAAACTGTCCCCTCCAGCATGGCCAACACGAATCATCGCACTTAAGCCTCTACATCGCGTCAAGATGACTACCCATCGTAGAGGTCGTCTCTATGTTACCCTATGCCAATATTTAATAAATTTTAATCATTTCAGTCCTTATTTTAAATTTATATTTTTATCACTTTTATCGGCTTTTATTAAATCATTACTTGAAGTAATAAATACAACAAACTCAGCACATCTTAAGCTGAAATTGAAATGGACCAACAACTCAGCTTTAACTAAAGGTACAAGCATCCTAGAGCGAATGTTAAAAAATGTTTACAGTAAACTTTTTCTGTTATGTAATTGAATGAGTTTTTTCGGAACTCATAAAAGTTAATGCACTAAGTATATTGATATTCAGTTTTTAGAAAATACTATGGCCCATAATCATAGTCAAACACTAAAGTCGGTTCTTTTTAAAAACAACTTTAAAATAAAAACCGGCTTATTATTAATTTGCAACCATAGTCAAAATTAAAGTATGTTTTAAATTGATCCACTTCAACTGGGTGCCACCGCAAATGTAGAAAATGTTTTCATACAATATAAAACAAAGAACAGACAAGTGCCAACGCTGAACAGCTGACATACAAAATTTAAAATAAATCCAAAAAACGTAAACAATAAAAGTAACCGGGACATCTAAAGAAAGAAAGTTGTTTGTTGTGGAAAAATGGAAAAAATAAGATTAATATCATAATTAGAGTCGACTCCAGCGTCAGAAGTATACTTTAACTTGTATATGATAGACGTAAAGTCCACTCTTAAGTAAAGTCGAGTTTAATTCTCTTAAAATGTACTTTATTTTTGACTATGATTATGGGCCTATATTTCAGGAAATAAAGCATCCTTGTCTATATGTATTTCCATTTTTTTTATATTTTTTGTGGTAATTAATGAAAAAGTTATGTTTTTTTTCAAAACGGGACAAATGGCGTACAAATAAAAGTACAAAAGGCAAAAAAAAGTACTTTAGCGTACTTTTTTAGGGGTTATGCAGTCAAAACTAACTTTTTTTGACTAAAAAAAAGTACGCGTACTGCTGAAAAAAGTACGTCTGGCTAGCCTAATCGCCGCACAGTGTGGCAAATTTAAAAATAGCGGCCAAAACTCTATAACTTTTAACACAGGCGGAATTTTTTAATGCGGTTTTTTTTCTTTGATAGGTGATTTGTTTACCCTTTTTGATATTTTAATTTTGGTATATTAATTTGTATATTAGGTTGTGGCGGAATGTAGTTATGATGTCTACAAAAGTGATAGTTATTTTCTGAAGAATTATTAGCCATAATTTAAGTAAGAATATGAAATTTATAACAAAAAATTGAGTATTTATTGTATTGTATAACATAAAAACCTTTCGCGTCCATATATTTGTCGAATAATTCAAAAAAAAAAAAAAATGTTGAATTTTTTTAGAAAAGTTTTATAAGAAATATTCTATTTTCCAATAAAATTTAATAAATAATGATAATAGTAGTAAAGAATTATAATAATAACAAGTATGAAAGTATGGTCTGTCAAGCCCGACAATATAATACCCTAAACTAAGAAATTGAGCAAAATCATTTTTCTTTAAAATTTCAATAATTTATATTCGTGAAGGATTTTAGGAAGAGGGATGTGCACCGATCGCCATGTGATTTATGACTATATGAAAGTTATTTGTGTTGAATTTTTTGTGTATACCAACATATTTAAGAGATTTATTAACGTTAAAGTGATTTTCGGAAGTGGGCCATATATGGGAGCTATGACTAATTATGGACTGATCGCCATGAAATTAGGTCTTGTGATTTATGTCTATATGAAAGTTATTTCTGTTGAATTTTATGTTTATACCAAAATTGTGGTTGTTAAAACCACCCCAGGCTCGCATCTGCCCACCCCAGATAAAAATTTGGAAAGTCGCAGAAAGTTTTTTTGGAGAGATTCCAGTGCCCTAGAACATTAATCATGGGGTTTTTGGAACCCAAAAAGTTAAAAAAAATATTCCAATGCCAATCGTACAACGGAGCACATGTAATGTTTGGTTTTAAAAACGGTTTACAAGCTAACATAAAGGAGTCAAATCCGCATGCCATTTTGGTTCATTGTTTATCCGACAGGATAAACTTAGTTATTGTGGATTCGTGTTCACACATACGTATCATCACGCAAACATTCTTAACATAGTAATGATTTAAAAAGCCTAAGCCAAGCTCTTCAAACTAAACAGTATAATAATATAATATAATAGACAGCCTTTGCACAACAAGATGGAGTTGTAGATATAAAAATTGTAGGAAATTTTTAAAAATTACGCTATAATTAAAAGTGATCTTGAAGATTTCAACATTAGGTAAAAGCTAAAATCTGGATTTGCCGGATTATATTCCTTCAGTTGATTATTGGAAGTTAAATATATATAATCCAGTAATAGATAGCATAATTTTTAATATCGAATACCGATTCCAAAACATTCCATTACCTAAAGCTGTTAACAATTTCTTTAAATTAGATTTGGATGGCGCCGATGAATTCATTATTAATTACATGTTTTGCATGATAATTGATATGATAAAATCTAAAATTGACAAGAATATCTCTCCAAGCATTTACATACTTTTACAAGTGGCAATAAGCCTTACTATCAGTTCTGCTAGTTCGAAAGAAGTTTCTCAGCTATGCGTAAAATAAAACAGTGGTTACGTAGTGTAATGCTTCAGGAACGATTTTCAAATTTAGCAGTTTTTTTTCAACTCAATTCTTTATTTATAATAAAATTTGTACAATCTTGTATACATATATGTATACAAGATTACATTTTTAAATATAGACGGCCGTATTCATAAAAATTTTAAACAGCATTTTAAGGCATTTTTAAGCAAAATTCCTTAAAATTGTATTCATAAACGTATTTTAGCTTAAAATACCTATTTCAAATGTTGTTTTAAATAAACGAATTTTAAAATTGCTTCGACCCTATTTTAAACCTATTTTAAGGTATTCTTTTTACATTTTATCTTAAAAAAAGGAATTTTAAAGATAAATGTTTGTTGAACCGTGTTCAACAAGTCATTTAAAAATCTATAATTTTCTCTTTTTAATTTATCTTAAATACTCTTTTTTTTTGTCCTCATGAAGAGGTATTAGTTTGTTCCCCTTGAACCTGTTTAATTTAATAAAGTTAGCGGACTTTTCTTTATATACATATGTACATATTTACTTAAATTTAATATACATACATAAATTAAGATGTTTTTTGAATATTGATAAGTTAGTTATAAGATTGAAACCAATAAAGCAAGAAGCTTTCTTTTAGTTAAGGTTTATGAAACCAGTTTGTGTTTTAATTGCAAAACACCCCAGTGAGTTTAGGCAAAGGAAGAGTTCCAGAGCCTAACAATGTTTATAAATTTGCAATAATAGACGATAATATTGCAATTGCTTAACATAATTTTAACTCCGTTGGGCAATTATAATAATATATGATTTTGTTAGATATTCCTCCGGCAGTGAGCTACATGAGGTTCACAAGTTAGTTTTATAGACATTTTTGTAATTTACTGTTAACCTGTAACGGAATGTAGTAATTAAATGTGTAAACATCGTGGAGGAAGGTCCACACAATCTAATATACTCACTCCGGCATTAAAATTAAGAGTTTTCTCATAGAAAATCATTAGATTCTATTACAATTTAACAAAATGACAATAAAAATAAAATAATAAAACAAATCATAAAATAGTGATGTTTATTTAATCACAGAATATTCGTCATTCGAATACTTTTAATAATAATTGAAAAAAATATATAAAAATGTTTTGTATATTAATACAGTTAGGCTTAATATAAATAGGAACGGTTTTTATTCGCTGATTGTGTAAGTTTAACAACAAGTTTAATCTGTAATTTCAGATTTTATTTACTGAAAAATAAAATATTACGAGTACTTTATTATTTAATATTCGTTGTTTTGCTGCACTATGATTGAAGTGGCACATAAAAGTTATAGTGTTACCATCACAGAATTTAAAAAAATATTAAAAATTTAAATTTTAAGTAAACAGTATTTTAATTTAAAATACTGTTTACTTAAAATGCGGATTATGAATACGAATTTATAACAAAGCTATTTTAGGCCTAAAATGTGTTTTAACTAAATTGTATTTTAAACCTTAAAATTGATTTTTTTATGAATACGGGGGAAAGAGTTTAGATATAATAAATCTTTTCAACTCAAAAATAGTATTTTGTCTAACTAATATAATAAGGAACAAATAACAGTTTAGAATCGCGGTTACCCTTCCTTGACATATTCTTGTAAATGGCCAACGTTATCAAGGCGATTGTCACGCGGCGGCATCGGAGCAGACATTGGGCGATGACGTGTCGCAACAATTTCCACACCGAGACCTTTAGTCGTGACTTTATGCGGATATGACTACGGCCGAGTGACGAATCTAAAAGGTCAACACCTCTCATTTATTTGTTATATTCCTGAACTATGTTTGGACATGGAATGCATTCCATTACCTTTTTCTTTTTATTATATTGCTCAATGGTTGGTACATTTTCGGGCGTTTGACATCGGCCAAAATATATGGCTTCATTCCAACCATTGCACAGTGGTTTAGAAACTTTTTTTTTTTGGAAATAATTCGGTATCTCGGGAACTATTGGAGATATTATTACAAAATTTCACATGGTTAGAGCTGAGGTGTTTTTGAGTTGAATTACATTTGTTCAGCTTCCTAGGGGTAATACGGGCCAGTTTTTCGAGGATCGGTACTTTGCCTTTTTAGAATTTTTTACTGAAACCTAAATATTTTTTTTAAAATTGTCCAAGTTTGGATAGGTCTGGGGGATACTGTGTCCGCTTAAGTGAGCCCAATTTTACTTTACATGCTTTTGCATTAAGTTTTCTTCCCGGAACATATAAAAATTGTATATAGTCCTAAAGAAAATTTGTTTCTACAAAAGAAAAAATATAGGGACTTTTTTAGGAAAAATCGTAAAAAATTAGGCCCATTTTACATGTTCCAACTTTGGATGCGTGTAACTTTTTACACGGACGAGATAACTGTTACCAACTGTTTTTTTTATTTTATTTAGAATTTTATTGCCAATATAGCTGATATTTTTAAAAAAAATTCGACCCTCCGTAGGGCCGCCATATCTAAAAAGCAAAAGAAAATCGAGCAAAATTAAAAAAAAAAATAATAAATAAACCTAAATATCTCTTCAACTGAAGGAGATAACCTACACATGTAAGCGTATTTTTTGTTGATCTTCTCAAGGACTATTTATATTTTAAATTTCAGCTCATTCGGATCATAAATGAATTTTTGGGGATTTTTTTTGAAAATTTTTAGACCCGAGGTGACCAACTTTGAGGGGGCACAAACTGGCCCGTATTACCCCTAGGAAGCTGAACAAATGTAATTCAACTCAAAAACACCTCAGCTCTAACCATGTGAAATTTTGTAATAATATCTCCAATAGTTCCCGAGATACCGAATTATTTCCAAAAAAAAAAGTTTCTAAACCACTGTGCATTGTTTATGACATATTTACAATCTTATTGTCATTTCATGAAACTGTTGTGACGTCGATTCCATGAAACGTTCCCACGTATTCTTCGCAATCAGCTCTATTGGCGAATTTCTGTGGTAATTTGTATAATGGAAGTCGTGGGCGGCGAAGTGTTTCAAGCGAATAGATGATGCCTAGTGTACGCAAATATACCATCAAGGGAATCGATGTGTAGTAATTATAAAAATATATGGAGTGATTTATGAATCGAGGAACAAAGCGAGACAATCGCTCCACAACATTATGCGTCGTCGCCGGAGTAAATTTCAAACGAATAGCAATATACGGAATCATCGCACATAAGAAACAATTTGTCAATTTGTTTCATAAATTTGTTCATCAACACACAATCTTGCTCGATTTGCTACTTTTTGAAAGTAACGGTTCAATGCGACAATTATCGGACTATTTTGTACAGACGATCGTAGCCTGGATCGTATAGCAGCATCAATATCGAAATCTGGGTCATAATCACTGCCGTCAGAAGAAAAATCACCATCATCTTCACGTTCCGACCAGGCAACCGAATTAACAAACTCGCAAAGCTCTTCTTCTGTTCTAAAATCACGAATTCTAATCGACATTTCTAATCAACAAACTGAAAAAAACATTGCAAAAACTTTGATATATAATTTTATATTTGGTAAATTTCGAACTCCCGGTGCCTGACGGTTCCGTAAGGGACCAACCAAAAATTTTAAAAAATCCACTAAAATAAAATAAAAATTATTATTTTAAATACTCACAATAGTTTTTAGGCACTATAACGATCTCGGAAATATTTTTTTAAGCTTAAATTTTTACGTATTAAACACCAAATTATTTTTCTGAAAGTACGCAATTTCGCAAAAGTTGTTTTTTTTCGAGGTTTCGACACCTTACTGAACATACATGAGTCAAATAAAGTCGGTTTCAAGTGGCAATCGGCGCAAACTGTGGTGCTCGTATCAAGAAATATCCTTAAAGTCTCGGAGGGAAGTTTAAACAAAAATCGTTGAACAAAATTTTAATTTTTTTGGTTGGTTCCTGGCGGTACCAGTGGAATATTAAGGGTTAAACTTATCTACACCTCCTCTATAGCCAAGGGGTGTATTTCCACTTTTTTTCAGTTCTCCCACTGTGTGACGTCAAAAAGCCAGCTGATATGTTGCTCGATATGTTTTCTGACTTCTATCTGACAAAGTTTGTTTACGTTGGTTTGTTAATTTAAGTATAACACAAAATGGCCTTGAACAGTATTGTTTAAAGTAATCGCTAATTAAGAGTATTCCCATAATCTAAAACTAAATAAAAAAATATTCGATTTTTTCGAATAATTCGAGAAAAAAACCCTGTTTGTCGAATAACTCGAAAACCGCCCTTTTGTAAAAACCGGTTAAAAAACCCGGAAAATAACCGATTTTTCGAATAATTCGAAAACCGGTTTGACCACTCTACTTACAATCAATGCTAATAACTGTGTGCAATCAACAGAGTACCAAATATTCATTCACTTGTCACTCATGTTCATGAAAAAAAATTGATTTTTGTTGTGTTATGTTCTATTCGTGTACACACAAAAAAATCCATAGGTTATATTTCCTAAAAATATGGTATAAATTTAACTAAGCGCAAGGGTAGAATGGCATTTGCAAAGTTTCTTAGTTAATATAACTAAAATTTTAGATAATTTCATACATACCCTTTTGCACCAAAAATATTTTCAATTGAAAATAAAATAAACAAAAAAACTTCGAAGAAGATACCAAATATCAAATTACTAATTCCAATAGTTATATTAACATAGGCCCATAATCATAGTCAAAAATAAAGTACATTTTAAGAGAATTAAACTCGACTTTACTTAAGAGTGCACTTTACGTCTATCATAGACAAGTTAAAGTATACTTCTGACGCTGAAGTCGACTCTAAATATAAAACTAGCTGAAGTTGTTTTTAACTCGTTTAACAACAGCATCAGCTGTTCTTCGCCGAGTAAAAAAGTTCGTCACAAAAAAAAATGTTTAAGGTACAAGATATTGGTAGAGATTTTGCAATTATTGAACAGTTATCAATAAAATTAGTACCAAAATGTCGTAATTATGATATTAATCTTATCTTTTCCATTTTTCCACAACAAACAACTTTCTTTCTTTAGATGTCCCGGTTACTTTTATTGTTTACGTTTTTTGTTTTTTTTTTTTTTAATTTTGTATGTCAGCTGTTCAGCGTTGCCACTTGTCTGTTTTTTGTTGTATATTGTATGAACACATTTTCTACATTTGCGGTGGCACCCAGTTAAAGTCGGTTCAATTTAAAACATACTTTAATTTTGACTATGGTTGCAAATTAATAAAAAGCAGGTTTTTATTTTAAAGTTGTTTTTAAAAAGAACCGACTTTAGTGTTTAACTATGATTATGGGCCATAGTTTTTAAGTAAAGTGTATAGCACAAAGTATACAGAGGCGACACGGCAAAAAAAATATATTTGTCTCTTTCGCTCGAAACAATTTCAATTGGTTTGGTTTTGTGCTTATTTATATAGTTGTTTGTTTTAACGCACTATCTGTATTAAACCGCAAATTTGTTTTCTCTTTCTATCGAAACAATTTCAAAAAAAGCTGATTTTAGTGTTTTTGAACTGTCAGATTTGACGCCTCTGTATACTTTGTGTGTATAGTTTGAATTACCTATTGGCATAGATAATAAAACTTAGTTTTTAGTTTTCATTTAAATATAAATTAACTATACAAGCTTAGTTAATATAGCCTCGATTATTTTTTTGTGTGTATGAAGAGACACGAAATATTTTGCTTTATTCATTCCAGTGATGGGATTTGTGGCACAATTGTGCCATTTTTGGCACTATTACGTTTTGAGTGGCACAATGGCACACTCGATACTATTTTGGCACTTTCTATACTTTTCCAAATAAACCAAAATAAAAATAGTTTTTTTGAATTAATTTCGGAAATAGATTTCAAGTTTAATTTTCTTATTTTAAAAATAACGAAGCTTTGACCGATACCAGCATTTTTTGCAATACAAAATAGAATTTCTTCTTCAAATTGAGTCATTAAATTAAAAATCTGAACTGAAGTACGATTATTATTAAATAATTGCTGAAAAACTAAAATGTATCAGATTTTAGTAAAATTGTTTTATGCTAAATTCCCAATTTTTAATTTGATAAATTCACTGAAATTTATTGTTGGGGGATAAGCAAGTTCCTATGCGCATTTCACTGGTTGCTTAGGCCAGATCATCAGGAAACCTTTTCCCAAAAGGCTTTAGAAAAACTAAAGATATTATACAAATAAAGCTATAGAGTGTTTGAGAATTACAGACACTCAAGCACAAAGTATACAGAGGCGACACGGCAAAAAAAATATATTTGTCTCTTTCGCTCGAAACAATTTCAATTGGTTTGGTTTTGTGCTTATTTATATAGTTGTTTGTTTTAACGCACTATCTGTATTAAACCGCAAATTTGTTTTCTCTTTCTATCGAAACAATTTCAAAAAAACCTGATTTTAGTGTTTTTGAACTGTCAGATTTGACGCCTCTGTATACTTTGTGACTCAAGCTTTATTTGTAAAAATATCAAAACTTAAACAAAACACCAACAATAAACCGTGATTTTAGTTGTGTTCACGTACATGATAATTTGTAATAATTTGTACTAATAATCACTGGAAGTAACGGGATTCCGTTCGTTTACTTTTAAAAACTTGTAACGAGAGAGTGGTAAAAGTGACAGTTCGTAGATAGAGAACATGATATTTTTTATCATATCAACATAAAAAATATGTTTTAACATATTGTTGCAAATGTAAACAAAACAAAAAAGTTGAAAATTATGACAATTTATAAGTCTTGCAAAAAAAATAGGTAAAATAACATAAAACAAACGTTTTAAATTGATTTATAATAAAATACAACTTATTTTTACAAATTGTTGTTCGCGTACTTTTTTGGATATTTTTTTAGATTGAGAGTAAATGTATTTTTACGCTCTAAATTAAAGTTACTGGATAATTTTTACTGGAAAGTACGCGAACACACTTTTTATCTTTTCTTACATTTCCTTACTACAATTGGTTGGTTTCTTGCCGATTTATCAATCAGACGACAGAGTAAGAGTTTGGAGAAGGCCAAACACTGAATTGGAAAATAACAATGTAGTAAACACTGTCAAACATGGTGGATAAGGGGTCATGTTGTGGGGTTGTATGGCTACATCTGGTGTAGGAAACTTAGTTTTCATCGACAGTTCAATGGCCAAAACAGTATACCTTAATATTTTAAAAGAAAACCTACTACAATGTGCTCTAAAGTTAAAGCTTTGGAATATTTCTGTTATCAACAGTACAATGACCCCAAACACACTGCCCATGACTTACGAATATGAATAGTGCATCATGTTCCCCACATTCTCCCGACTCCTCCGCAATCACCTGACATGAATTCCATAGAACATTTATGGGATAAATTGGCCGAACGTGTAGTAAAGCAACATATTATTAGTAAGACTCAACTTAAAGAAGCCCTGTTACAAAAATGGCAAATGCCAAGACGATTAAAAGAAGTCATTAAAAAGATAGGCTACTCCACAAAATATTAAACTATTAAAAAAAACTATTTTCCTATTAAAAATTAGAAACTGTGTGAATATTTTTGTCCCCCTTAAAATCGAACTTCGAAACATTAGATAATTATTTTTCTGAAATGTGCCACCTTATGTTTAGTTTTTCCATATATTTCCATAAGTTATATGCAAATAAATATTTTTGTTGAAATCCGTACGAATGTTGGGGCCTTCGTTTAAAAAATATGGACGATTAAAGATAAATCTGTATGCTGTGTGAATATTTAAGTCCGGCACTGTATATTATATTATAATTCATCCGAATCACTATCGTTGTTATTGTGGCAATTGTAGCATTTAGTAATTGTTATGGCGTGCTCATCGCATATCGGCGTGCTACATATGCTGCAATTTTTTCTAGTTTTTCTTCTGCGCTTATTTGGAATGTTGGAATGTTTGGATGTTGACGGACCTGCAGCACAAAGCACACTTTCCAACGGCCTTCCGATGATGTTTTAAAATGCATTTTTTGTTGAAAATTGGCGCACGCTTTGCACATTTGAAATTCTATTTTCTATAACAGGAATGCACAGGTTTTCTGCTAGTTGACGCAGGAAATTCTTCCTGCGCGTCGTGGTGTATCGTGCAGTTGGATTATTTCTATAATATATGATGTGTGATGCAAATGCGCTCACATCAATTATGTTATAGAAAAATGCCATCGGCCATCTTCTTGTTTGTCGCTGGGTCGTGTATTCTTGGAGCGTTTGGTCCATAACGTCCACCCCACCTCTTGTTTGGTTATAAAAATTGATAATTTCTGGTTTCCCATTCTCGTCAATTTGTGCATCATCATGCATACTAGAAAGAAGGATGACCGAGTTGGACTTCCGCTGCTTATATGAGAGCAGTGTTACGTTGTCGTGGAAGCCAAATAAACTTGAACCAACGTCTTTTTTTTGTCTTCTTTCATCTCCGCAGGGATGTAAGCTTTGTTGCGGCGGAGTGTACCCACAATGCTGAGCTTTTCTACTTTTAGTTGCCTAGCCAACGGCAGCGTCGTAAAAAAATTATCCATGGTGATATTTCGTCCGCTACCGTAGTATGGCCCAACTAAATCTCTCACCACTCTTTCGCCAACACCAACTTCACGACCA
The DNA here is from genome assembly GCF_958450345.1 of Calliphora vicina. Taxonomy (NCBI): domain Eukaryota; kingdom Metazoa; phylum Arthropoda; class Insecta; order Diptera; family Calliphoridae; genus Calliphora; species Calliphora vicina. Next base: position 80,230,360 of record NC_088780.1, read on the forward strand.
GTTTCTTGTTTGCCAGTATATATTTGGCCATGAAGTGGATATGATTTTTTGGCATCGCAAATCCACCATACTTTTATACCATATTTTGCTGGCTTCGAGGGTATATATTGTGTGAATTTGGTTCTACCACGGTATGGATATAATTGTTCATCAATGGCCAAATATTCTGATGGCACATAATATCTGGCAAGATTTGCATTGATCATTATCCAAATATCGCGAATTGGCGCCGCTTTGTCTTGATGCTGCCGCTCTACCCGTGTTCTGGGGTCGTCAAACCGCATAAAACGCAGCAAATCGAAAAACCTGTTTATTCCCATGGTGGCGCGGAATATTGGGTGAGCCTGTGACGTCCACAAATCTCTTGCGTTTTCGTCATTAGAATGATTTGTGCCAGCCATCAAGTTCATTCCAATGAACGCATAAATTTCGTTGATTGTCGTGTCTTTCCACTTCAACTGACGTCTATTGGGATTCGCTTCATTGTACGCATTATATGTGGCATGCGCTTTTCTATTTGTGTGGCGCACTATTATATCCACCATTTCCACTGTGAGGTATGATTTGAAACACTGCAAAGGCGTCATATTTTCAGTAATCCGCGCTGGACCACAGCGGTCTCTGAATATATTGTGGCTTCTCACTTGTTGGCAACTACGTGGTGTTCGCTGCCATTGTGTGCCGTCACGTGCAGTCATGTAGTCTGCTGGGTTTGTTGTTGGTGCATCTTCTTGCATATCATCATCTTCACTTTCGTCATCAAAGAAAATTTCCTGTGGTGCGTCAATAGCAGCTGCAATTTCGTTTGCGTTGTCAACATTCACATCTTCATTCTCTGATTCCGAAACTTCGCCAGTATAGGACACATTTTCTTCATTTTGGTCTTCCACAGGGTCCACTTCAAGGTCCTCATCTTGAGTCGCTTCCTCAAATATACTTTGAATATATTTGTTTCTTGCTTCATCACTCAAATTCCAGTATTCCCTTGTAGACAAATATCGGTCGTTGCGGCTGATTTTTCACCAACTTCACTGTTCAAATATTCAACACAGAATGACGAAGCAAATGAAATATTTCCATTTTACGACACAAATGAACATCTGCTATCTAATTCAAAAGCAATTAAGCAAGTAGGTACCGAAAATAAGCAAATAAACAACCCTTACATAAAACCAGTTTCTGCCTACTTGTGTCGCTTTAGGTACTTATATACGAACAGAAACCAGTTTTTTTCCAAATGTCAAATTTGTACAGTTGAGAACGCAAAATATAATCAACAACAAAAATATTTACAGGAAAATATTATTTTATTTCAATAAACGCAAAACAACCTACTTCGGGTACCCGTGTACCTGGTTATGAAATTAAAGGAGTTTTGCTGGTTATGAATCGAACGGTTAAAATGGAAAACTTATATATATAAACAAAATAATGTAGAAATGATTAAGAATATTTCCAATTTTATTTCCCATAATCATAGTCAAACATTAAAAAAGGTAAACAATAGAAGTAACCGCGGAATCTAAAGAAAAAAGCAGTTTGTGCTGAAAAAATGGAAAATATAAGATTAATATCATATTTCCGATATTATGGTTCTAATTTTATTGATAACAGTTAAATAATTGCAAAATCTTTCCCAATGTCTTTTAACTTAAACATTTTTGCTTGGCGAAAAACAGCTGATGCTCTTGTTAACCGAGTTAAAAACAACTTCAGCTAGTTTTATATTTAGTGTCGACTACAATGTCAGAAGTATACTTTAACCGGGTGGTACTGCACTTCTATAAATATATGCGACGAACGAAATTTTAGAAAATCGAAAAAACCTTTTAATAGTTTAAATTCTATAGAACTCTAAAATTTATTCAGTGAGTATAAATTTCATTTAAATCGAAACAAAATTAAAAAAAAATTAAACCAATAAAAACGAAGTGGTCTTGGTAAAGCGAAGGTTAATTCTCTTAAAATATATTTTATGTTTGCCTATGATTATGGGCCATTCATTGATTCATTGTCCGAAGACGATATCTGTGGTGGTGATGTCGAATTTGGATTTCTCTTGGGGGCTTTTTTCACCACACGTTTTTTAATTTATTTTCAACAACCTAGCCTTATTGGCCATAACCGGTTATAAATTTCTTCTTAAGAACGTTTCGTAATTTATTCATAGTAAAATTTGCTAAAGTTATCTTAAACTAATTGAATGAAAGGCTCCGAAAATGTATCAATCCGACCAGATACATTTTGATAAAAATTATAATATTTATCTTGAGGAACCCAAACCATCCGAAGATTAAACTTAATTTAGTCTCCAATCTTCTAGTCATAACCCTGCCTGAGGCCATCATAATCACATTATGCCATTTGCAAATACGAATTCAAAGAGCCTAATAGCAAATGACGTAGTATGATTCGATTGAATTACCATTACTTTTTAACCAATTGTATAAAAAATTATGTTAAAAAGGGATACAAATTCGGTTTATTGGCACTATTGCACCCATTTTGGCACAATTTTTACATCAATTTGGCACTAAATATAAATGTTCAAATCCCATCACTGATTCATTGATGTAATATAGGATTTGTAATGTTTTTTTCTTGCAAAATTGAGAAAATAAGAGAAACATTCTTTACTTTGTTTTTTGGATTTTTTAATGTTAGGTTTTACCAAGGTGCATTTAATAAGGTGCCATCGGCAGCACAGCTGATTATAGAAATAGCTCGCACAAATGTCAAACTACATATATAAAAAATATTCGCCCGTACGCCCGTATGTCAAACTCTATATATAAAAAATAAGTGAATTCGCCTGTATTTATTTCAATTCGCCACTGCTGTCACCTTGTTAAATACGCCTTGGGTTTTACTTTGCACTAACCAAGGCGAATTCATATAAGGTGTACTCGTCCCTACAACAATTACAACAATACAAAAACAACATAGATTTTGTTTTGCTTTTTACCCAATCTGTCAAAAAACACAAGTAAGGCGAATTCAATATTAAAGTGGATTTCAAGGCGTATTAATAAGGTGAGTGCATAAAATCAGCTGTTTCTTAATTCGCTGTGGTTTTATGTACACTATATGTCAAACTTTGTTTATGTTTACATTTGTTATTGTAAATAACATAGTAATATTTTAATTCGCCTTGATTTTGACATTTACCGTACATTTTAATAAAAACAAATTGCCTGTTGTTTTTGCATTGTTGTATTTGTTACCGGGACGCACTCACCTTGTTAATACGCCTTGGTGGAATTTAACAACAAGCTAGTGTAATATGTATATTTATTGCTTCATTTCATGTGGAGGATGTTAAAATGTTCGATGATAAGTTCAAACTCATGGAGAAACATAAGAAATTGAATATAAAACAACAGAAAAAAGTGGACGCATTAAAAACACACAAATACAAACACACACATGTATATGGCGCGCACCAACACAAACACAAATTTTGACAGTTTGGATAAAACAGCTGATGATCAGCTGGGCTAATATATGAATTCGCCTTGGCGCTAACCAAGGTGCATTTAATAAAGTGCCATCGGCAGCACAGCTGATTATAGAAATAGCACGCACAAATGTCAAACTTCATATATAAAAAATATTCGCCCGTACGCCCGTATGTCAAACTCTATATATAAAAAATAAGTGAATTCGCCTGTATTTATTTCAATTCGCCACTGCTGTCACCTTGTTAAATACGCCTTGGCACTAACATTCAAAAATCAAAAGCAAAAAATGTTTTTATTTTAAGCTGCATATATGAAGAAAATAAGAATGCGTTTAATTTTGTTTTGCATTGTTGTGGTATGATTTATTGAGGTCAGTGCAGATTACTAAGTCATTACTATAGACAATATGGATATCTAATGATAGATATTTCAAAGTCCATTGCAACGATGTATATAAGGCTATAGTAAGTTGGACCTACAATGGGTCAAAATCGGAATTTTTTTTTCACCAAAAAAAATTTTTTTGGTCATAAATTGTTTTTTGAAAAAAAAAAAAATTTTAAAAATTAAAGAAATTGGAAAGAATTTTTTTAAAAAACAATATTGGAAAAAAAATTTAAAAACAATTTAAAAAAGAATTAATTTTTTTTAAATAAAAATATTTAAAGAAAAAATATTTTTAAGTATAATTTGGTGAAGAGTATATAAGATTCGGCACAGCCGAATATAGCTCACTTGTTTTTATTTCAAATGTTCCATATTTTTTATTTAAGAACCACTTGCTTGCAGTACATGAAATGGTTAACTACAATATTAACAAAATTAAGATCAAAACTATCCAAAAAGTCACTTTCTAATATACTAATAACAAAACTTAATTATGAACTCTTAAATTTTGATATTGAAAATAACATATCAAATTTTTTTACATACAGTGGTGGCCACCAATTTAAGACAAATACTTGAATTTTTTTCATCAACTGAATTTTAAGTGCGATAGACCTCTAAGGGTATGAAATTTATTATTAATGTTTCTAGTTTCTGAAAAATGTTTGGAAAAATCGGTAAAACATATATGGACAAAGATATGTGGAAATACGTTGACCCACCTCAGCGAACATCCGCTGTTAATAACATGATATGACCGAAACTAATGGAACTAAAAATACGAAATTTGGTCCGAATATTTTATAATAATAAAATTATAATGATATAAATGTGAGAAAATATGTTTATTTAAAAAAAAAAAATTTTTCGTCAAGTTGTAGAAAAATTTGATGTGTTCATGGTGAATATGTATGAATTGACACAGTCGAATAAAACACAATTGTGTGTTAAAACAGTCCTCATGCATACATATTTGTGGAAATATTTGAAAAAATAATTGTATGAACCTACTCAATTAATTTTGAAGTTTTTTTTATATTTACTAAATATTATTTAGGTACCTACACAATTTAATAAATATAACACAAAATAGATCATTAAAGTAAACCGTTATAACATAAACACATGCACAAGTTGTGCCTGACAACTAAAAATATTATACTTTAGTTGAAACACCTTCAAATTCAGAAGTTATTCTGAAAAAACCGTTTACAGTGATGTTTTTCAACTTATCGATCTGTAACTCAGTCAGTTTTTGTTCAATTTTTATTTTTTTAACGTGTTGGGAAAGAAGAAATGACATGCATTTATTGATACATTTGTAAGTTATAAGTATTGTTTTTGTTACGATCTTTTTTGATTTGAGTCGCTTTTCATTGCTTATTTTGATATGAAAGCTTATACAAATTTATATCAATGTATAAAGAAAAGTTCTTACACTTGTTTCAAAATAACTCAAAATTTTGAGGGTGTTCAAAATCTATGAAAACGGTTTTAGCATGTCCTCACCTAGGCATACAACCTTCATTAGGTCGCTTTTCAAGTTCTGACAAAAAGTGTTATTTTGAAGCAGATTATCCTATTTTATTTATTAAAATCAACAATAACACATTAATTTTAATTGTGTAAAATCTGGAGAACTATTACTGTGAAAGTCTTCGAACTTTATACAGGAGTAAATAGTAATTTTCGAATATCTGGAGAACTATAATTGTGGAAGTCTTAAAATTTTGCCCTAATATCACCCTTACTATTCTACATCTTTTGGATGAAAATGCTATTGTGTTAGTGGGCGTGGCATCTCTCATACAAAGTAAATAGTTAATTTCGAATATCTGGAGTACTATAATTGTAAAGTATTTAAACTTTGTATGAATCAAATTCTTGTCACTATACGGAGATTGGCTGAAAATGGGCGAGACTGAATTTTTTAAAGTAAATAGTTATTTTCAAATAACTGGAGTACTATAATTGTGAAATTCTTCAAACTTTATATGAATCAATTTCATATCACGACATGATGTTTAACCAAATTGGGAAGAATCGGAACAAGGTTTAAGTCACCTACCACACAAAGGAAAATAAATATTTTCAGAACTATAATTGCGAGATTCCTCAAACTTTGTCCGATAGCTCACTTATCATTTTACATAGTTTGGCTGTAAAATGGTCGGGATTGAATTAGTGGGAGTGACACCTCCCATACAAAGTATATAGTTAATTTCGAATATATGGAGTACTATAATTGTAATGTATTTAATCTTTGTATGAATCAAATTCTTATCACTGTACAGAGTTTAGCTAAAATGGTCTAGATCGGAACAGTGGGTGTGAAACTTTCCATTCAAAGTACATACATAGTAAATTTTGAATATCTGGATAACTAAAATTGCGAGATTCTTCAAACTTTGTCTGAAAATTTATTTTTTATAATTTTACCTAATTTGTTTCACCTCATTAAAAAAATAGTTTATAAAATCTTTAAATTTTTTTTATTTTACTACGTAGAAATAACGAAGTTGTTGTTGTATTTTCAATTTAAAATTAAAATAGAAATTATTCGGTTAATCGGATAATTTTAAATTAAACCAGAAACCCGATTAATTGAATGTGTATTTATTTATGTATGCTAAAAAGTCAAAAAATTCTTAGCTACTCATTTTCAAATAGGAACGTAAAACATTTGCAAATTTCATTCATGACAATTTATTATGGATGCATAAATTTAAGTGTTCATTCATGAATTCTTCTGAACCCTGGTTAAAAGTGAAGACTCTCTTGATCAAAACAAAGAACTACACACAAGCTAGTAAACTTATACAACTAACCTCTTTATCAACTGAAATTCAAGGCGAACTTAAAGAACACCCTACACTTAACTTCGCAAGAGCAGTGGTATACTCGAATGATCTACGTGATATCGCCGAAGAAATAATTTTATCCGAATTAAAATCGCAAAACGTTTGTCCTGTTAAAAAAATAATGAAAAAGGTGGATGACGATTTACAAGAGACTGGTCTCGTAATAATCACATTTGCAGCAACTACTCTACCTTCTGACGTATTTGTGGGATATGAGAAACTTAAAATACGACCCTACATTCCACTCAAATGCAATAAGTGCTTTCAATATGGTCATATTTCTAAAGTATGCAAAAATGACGACATTTGCTATAATTGCGCACAAGCATATCATCTTAATCCAGAATTAAAAGAAAAATGCACTTTACCACCCCAATGCACTAATTGTAAAAATCTAAATTACGAAAGTTGTAACCATCCATCTGTAAGCCGAACTTGCCCAGTATTTCCCAGAGAGAAAGTCTGCTTTCGTCTGTTTACACACAGCAAGTCTGTGAGCAATTTTGTATGGCAAAACCTAATAGACGCCATATTGAAAATGAGAAAACAAAAGAAATTTGAAGAGACTTGCCAGTACAAGCAAGTGTGTACCCCTCTTCTTTCTTCTTGTCTCTCTCTCCTATAAACTCTAGACTTGCGCAAGAAAAATTGCCCTGTGTAAAAGCAGACAAAGAAATACAAGCTATAGTAACTATACAAAAAATAAGCAATAAAAACATACCAACAACGTCACAACAACTCCACCACAACATACTCTTCAATTGTAATAAACAACAATAACACCAAACCATCAGAGAAAAAACAACTAGAAGAATTGCTTGATTCAAAGCGGACAAAAAAATTTATTTAAATATTACAAAACCTACTCATCATTTAAAACGGAATTCCCTTTTTATACCCTTCAGCTTCGTGAGAAGGGTATATATAAGTTTGTCATTCCGTTTGTAATTTCTACATTTTTCATTTCCGACCCTATAAAGTATATATATTCTGGATCCTTATAGATAGCGGAGTCGATTAAGCCATGTCCGTCTGTCTGTCTGTCTGTCTGTCTGTCTGTCCGTCTGTCTGTCTGTCTGTCTGTTGAAATCAATTTTCTGAAGGCCCCAGATATCTCCGGGATCCAAATCTTCAACAATTCTGTCAGACATACTTTCGAGAATTTTGCTATTTAAAATCAGCAAAATCCGTCCATAAATAACGGAGATATGAGCAAAAATCCGAGACAACCTCTGAAAATTTCATCAAAAAACACAATGTATTGCATGCTTTGACAAAAAAACAACAAAACGTATGTGTGGATGTGCAAGTTTTGTGTATTTTGTTTTTTTTTGTGTTTTGTTTCTTTTGGCATTGTTGTTGTTTTTTATACAACTAAACGTTTGTTTGGTTGTGTGTTGGTTTTTTTTACAAAAAAGCAACAAAACGTATGCTTGGTTGTGCATGCTTTGCGTATTTTGTTTTTTTGTGTGTTTTGTTTCTTTTGGTGTTGTTGTTGTTTTTTATACAACTAAACGTTTGTTTGGTTGTGTGTTGGTTTTTTTGACAAAAAAGCAACAAATCGTATGTGTGTTTTGTTTCTTTTGGCGTTGTTGTTTTTTATACAATTAAACGTATGTTTGGACGTGTGTTGGTTTCATTGGCTTGCGTATTTTGTTTTTTCTTTTGGTGTTTTGTTTCGTTTGGCGTTGTTGTTGTTTTTTGTGTTCTTGATAAATTTAGGATGCTGTACGCTGAAAGTGGGCAATGTACATACATACATATATACTAATTATAAAAAATAATAATGCATCCACAACAAAGGTGAAGGGTATATAAGATTCGGCATAGCCGAATATAGCACTCTTACTTGTTTTTTTTTCATTTACATTGTTATACATTCTCTATCTACACACATTCGCATTTATTATTATTATATACATTTAATAACCACATTATTATATGTTATTTTATTATTATGCATGCATATTCATTATTGTTATATATTTTTACTATTGTTATCCATTTATTAATATTTATACCTTTAAATTGTACATTGTTATGCTTAACCTTCGCTTTACCAATACCCACCCGGGGGACCACATCGTTTTTATTGGTTTAATATTTTTTTTTAATTTTGTTTCGATTTAAATGAAATTTATACTCACTCAACAAATTTTAAGGTTCTATAGAATTTAATAGAAACATTTTAAACTTTTTATAAGGTTTTTTAAATTTTTTAAAATTTCATTCGTCACATATATTTATAAAAGTGTAGTGTCACCCGGGTGGGTATTGGTAAACCATGTACATAAAAAAACCTTTGGTAAAGCGAATGTTAAACCATAATCGAAAATACATACGCTTTCTTTAATTATTTTATAATCTATCTTACATTGTGGCTCATTACAAAAATACCATTACAACAGAAAAAACAAAATTATATTTATACTAACAATAATATATTGGAAATTATAACCAATATAAGACTCTATATGACTGAATGACCTTGAAAATTCTACAATGGAATATGAACGGCTTTAAGAACAATTATAACGAGCTACAAATTCTTTTGAAAACATATTCACCAAAGATTTTATGTATTCAAGAAACTCATATACATGATTCTATCAATTTGTGCATACCGATTAACTATACAATGTATTCAAAAAATACATCGTCTACAAGATATGGTGGTGTGGCCTTGCTGGTACATAACTCCCTACAACACAGACAAATAGACTTAGGGCCGGATATAGAATTAGACACTACTTGTTAGGGATGCCAATCCCGAAATCCCGAAAATCCCGGGATTTTTCGGGATCGGGATTTCCCGAATCCCGGGATTTGTGAAAAAGAATCCCGGGATTTTTCGGGATTAACAAATCCCGAAATATTATGAGATTTTTGATATTTTAGGAAGATTTTTGAAGCACCAAAAATACTTAGAAAGCTAAATTTCAGCATATTTATAATACTAATCTCGCTTCAAATCCAAACGCAGCCAGATTTTTTCATTTGAATCAGGGAGCAGCACGTCTCCATTGCATTGACAGGCTTTTACACAATTTACACTTTTACGAAATTTATGTTCAAGTTATTTTCTGAAGGGGCCTAGGGGCAAATGCAGCCCGATTTCCGCAGTATTCTACAGTATAATTTCAGAGTACTTATAACTTATTTTGTGCAAAATTTTATAAGGATTGCCGCATAATCAAGATATTTATGACTGCTCAAACAGTACTCCGGGGGACAATTGTATGGAGCTAGCGGAAATCATGGACCATTTATTTTAATTTAATGCATTAGTTTTTGATTTGTTATATTTTTACTTAAATATATTAATGAAATTAATTGTTTTTATTGTTGAATTTGATGATTTTGACGTTTAAGTAAAATCCCGAAGTCCCGAAAAAGCCCGAAAACCCGAAAAATCCCGGGATCCCGAAAAATCCCGGGATCCCGGGATTTACATTTCTAAAATCCCGAATCCCGGGATTTGTAAAACCCAGTCCCGTTTGGCATCCCTACTACTTGTATAGAGGTGGTTTCTAAATTCAAATTTAACGTTTATTCTTCTTACGTTAGACCGGACCAACAAATTTCAAGAGACACACTTGAAAATATATTTAGAGAATCAACATATCCTAATATTATCACGGGAGATTTTAATAGCTGGCATGCCAGCTGGGGCTCACCTGTTGATAACAGAAAAGGAAGATTATTAGCCAGTTTTATTAATGATTCAACATATGTTACCCTTAATGATAATTCACCCACACACTTCATCACTCACGGAACCTTCTCATACATAGATTTAACTTTCTGCAGTCCTTCAATTGCACTACACTCTGAATGGCAAATTTTAAATAATTTACATGGTAGTGACCACTACCCGATTATTATCACCCTTTTCAATGATGCACGTACAACCACCATCAATCACGTCCCTAAATTTATAACTGATTTAGCAAATTGGGATTTATTTGAACAAAAATGTTTAGAATTTGAATCCAATCGCCAAATAAGTGAGAATGTCAATTAAGAAGCTGCAAACATTTCCAAAATCATCATTCAATCTGCTAATATAGCCATACCCCAAACCAAAAGTAAGTCCCATAGGAAGGTCCCTTGGTGGAATAATACACTTCAAAACCTAAAATGCCAAAAAAACAGAGCTTGGAATTTATACAAAAGCGACATGTGTCTTTCTAACCTAATTAATTTTAAGAAAAGCAGAGCCCAATTTAAAAGGGAAATTTAGTTGGCAAAATCTAAATCCATAAATCAACTTGGATCCTCTATAAACCCATCCACACCAATAGCTAAGATCTGGTCCAATATTAGAAATTTCACTGGCTTCAAGGCATCTCAAAACGTGATAACCCTAATACTAGACTAACAGATAAATTGGATATAACACAGGAATTTGCGGCCTTTTGGTCCGAAAATTCATCAGACGCGAAATTTTCCCAGCATTTTGGTACACATAAAACCAGAGCACTGAATTTTACTAATTTTGGTAACCCAACATCTGATCGAATGTTTGAATTTACGTCGGTTTTGGGAAGACTAAAGGGTAATAACATATCATATGATTAAGAATCTTCCCCGCATTATGAAACAAAGACTATTGAATCTGTACAACACGATTTTTACTTCTTATATACCTCAACAGTACAAGAATAGCATTGTAATTCCAATATATAAAAAAGGGTCTGATAAGACCCTTGTTAATTCCTACAGGCCGATCTCCCTAAACTCTTGCATCTCAAAAATACTGGATAGAATAGTAGCCAATAGATTGTGGTGGTTTTTACAAACAAAAAAACTCCTTGATAGAAAAGGTAGATCTACTATGGACCCTCTTTTATATATTGACTACCAAATATCAAACTCCCTATCGTTTCGCAAACATATTTCGGTTTTATCGCTAGACTTCGAAAGTGCTTTCGATAGAATAGGCATTCATGCCGTTGTCGACCAACTTAATTCCTGGAAAATTGGCTCCAACGTTATAAATTATATTAGAAATTTCATGATCAATAGAAAATGTTCAGTACGAATTGGTAATTGCTACTCCTCTCCTCATTCACTATATAATGGTATCCCTCAGGGTTCTCCCATCTCTGTCATGATCTTTCTGATTGCCTACAACAAATTATGTACAATTATTTCCTTTTATAAGGAAATTGACTTCATTGCGTACGCAGAAGATTTTAATATGATCATTAGATCTGACAAAAGGAAAAACCAAGTAATCTTAACCTTAGCCGATTATTTCAAGACATAAACGATTGGTCCTCTTATTCTGGGGCTATTCTATCTATTTCCAAATCTAAATATATACATATATGTATGTCGCAAGAAAAATTGCAAGTGTACGATAATATCTACTCCTACACACTTAACTAAAGTTAATTCTATGAGAATACTTGGTATACATATAAACTCATCCTACCGTTGGGATGACCACATCAAATATATAGCGACTTCCTTATCCAGTCGGCTTAAAATTATAAAATGTTTGTCTAATCCTAAATTAAATTGTAACACGTATACACTTATATCGACCGTAAGGTCAATAATTTTATCGAAAATTAATTACGCACTATCAATTTATGGCCATTCTCCCAAAACTGTTTTAAGGAAAACTAGGACAGTAGTCAATGCAGCAGTAAGATTTTCACTGGGAGCCTTTCGTTCAACTCCTATTAACAATATGCTCTTTGAAACTAACATTTTATCTATCGAAGCTCAGACCAAATTGTTAACTATTAAAATCAATTTCCTTTAGCTCTGGCACACCCATATTGCAGATAGTTAGAAAATGCAAAACATCGAAGAAAGTACCTAGAATTCCATCCGCTATATTCAGATTGACATAGTCAGAACTCCCACCAAACCTCATCCACCATGGCATCTGGATAGTAATACTATTAATACATCTTTACACTTCTATTTAAAATTAACCTGTAGTCCGAGTCAGTACCAAAGTCTACATATTTAATGAACTTAGAAATAATCTCCACGGCTATACATTTATATTTACCGACGGATTTTACATCCTTTAGTATAACTACAGAAAACTGCATAATTAAATTTGCCATTCTGCCCATATTCACTACAATATACTCTGCAGAACTGATAGCGGTTTACGAGGCTATTAAATATGTTTGGCGTAATAAAGGAAAATTCGCAATATGCTCCGATTCTCTTTCAACACTACTATCGACCATTACATATCTGAAATAAGGAATATTTTGATTCAAAGACAGCCTGATATAAAATTAGTTTGGTTACCTGGACATTGTTGTATAAAGGGGAATGAATTTGCGGACAAAGTCGCCAAATCTGCTTCTACATCTCCTCTAATTACATTACCAAATTATAATTACAAAGACTGGGAAAGCTTTATTCTTCCAAGACTCATTAAAGAATACAGAGATAACCTAATTGGCACCACCTCATTTTGGTATAGAAATTTGAATCATGAAATGACCGATGTACGCTCCTTTTTACGTAACTTGTCAGTTAATTTTAATAGAACGGATATAATAAAATTTGAACGCCTACGGCTCGGACATTCTAAATTAACACATGGTCATCTGATGAATCTCCCTACCCTTCAAAATTGTAATTGCCCATCTCCTATTTTAAATCCTTCACACATTCTACAACACTGCACTCGATTCACCAATATAAGAAATATAATATAATAACCCTTCATCTGATAATATTAAAAAAATTATTAATTTTCTGAAAGCATACTTATAACTGTATATAAATTGTATATAAATGTATTAACTAATAAATATCTGTAATTATTTAAAATCATTTAAATTTAACATATATTGAGCAGAAGGCCTTAGAAGTCATTGCTCTTATATTTATCTTATAATTTTATATTATAAGCTAATAAATAATAAATAAATAAATAAATAAAATGTGATGCAATCTAAAAAAACAAATTATAATTTTCACATATTTTTCGTTATTACTTTTATGATAAAAGGAGTAACTCGGCTGAAAATTATAAGAATCGCTACATGATTTCTCATAGCCCCATACTAATTTCTTCCCGAAATATGGTTCTATGGTCTATAAATGCCTACAAAATTGCACAATACCAAATTTTTCGTAATTCGGCCCATATTTGACCATAAAAAGTTAATTTCTGAAAATCACCTAAACATGCATAAATTTCTTAAAAATATAGTTAACATGTTGAAATTAGAGACAAAAAATGTCAATATTGTTACGAAATTGTACTTGAATTCAAATATAACGATTTTCAGGGCTGATTTAAAAGTAGCATAATGCTTTCAAATAACAATGCTGTAATGGCAGACTGTAACATATCTGTGGGCATTGTTAAATAAAAGCTTTCAGTTGATTTGATCGTAAGTTGGCAACGCTGTATTCGAATATTCAGTTAAAGAACATTGTAGAAAGTACACCACAGATGGCGTATGATCTAGAATATTCGAACTTTGACAGTTAAAGAGCTTTCTAGATGGTAATGCAGTGTTATAAATAGTGGCAGAGGTTGCAGTCGTGAGTGAGTTTATCAGAGACGCACAGTGGTTCAGAAACGTATTTTTTTGGCAATAATTCGGTATCTCGGGAACTATTAGAGATATTATTACGAAATTTCACATGATTGAAGCTGAGGTGTTTTCGAGTTGATTTGCAGTTGTTCAGCTTCCTAGGGGTAATGGGGGCCAGTACGTGGCCCCTCAAATTTGGTCACCTCTGGTCTTAAATTTTTAAAAAAATCGCCAAAAATCCATTTATGATCCGAATGAGCTGAAATTTAAAATATAAATAGTCCTCGAGAAGTTCTACTAAAAATATGCTTACACATGTAGCTTATCTCTATTAGTTGAAGAGATATTTAGGTTTATTGATTTGTTTTTTTTAATTTTGCTCGATTTTTTTTTGGTTTTTTAGTTATGGCGGGCCAACGGAAGGTCGAATTTTTTTTTTTACAAAATCAGCTATATTGGCGATTAAATTCTAAATTAAATACAAACAACTTGCTAAGAGTCATGGCGTCCCTATAAAAACTTACACTCATCCAAATTTGGAACATGTAAAAAGTCCGCATTTTTTACGTTTTTTTTACCAAAAAAGTGCCTATATTTTTTCTTTTGTAGAAAAAAATTTTCTTCGGAACTATATACAATTTGTTTATGATCCGGAAAGAGAACTTAATGGAAAAGCGTGTAAACTAAAATTTGGCTCACTTAAACGGACATAACACTCCCTAGAACTATCCAAACTTGGCCAATTTAAAAAAAAAAATTTGGTTTGAGTAAAAAATTTTAAAAAGGCAAAGCATCGATCCTCGAAATAGCCCCCTATTTGTATAGCCCTATATGTTTCTTAAATACTTGCAAAGTTTTTTTTACTATCACACGGTAAATAACGTCACAGTAGGCAGTTTTCTAAAAAAAAACTGAGTTTTTGGAACACATTTTCCCCGTTTCAGGAATTTCGGTATTTGAAAATAAAAAATGTCAAAAATTATAATGCCATTGCTTTAAGGACATTTGAGTCTATATCAGTTCCAAATTTTGTTATGATATCTTTAACCGTTTAAATTTTACAATAATTCAAATTTTATATTTTTCTTCATGGAAAATCACTATTTTATAATTTTTTTTTTAGTTTTCACATTTACTAACTTTGGATGCATGTAACTTTTTATAGGGATGACATAACTGCCTCCAAGTTGTTTTTATTTTATTTAGAATTTTATCGCCAATATGGCTGATGCTGTTAAAAAAAATTTCGACCCTCCCTTGGCCCGCCATATCTAAAAAACCAAAACAAGATCGAGCAAAATTAAAAAAAAATAAATCAATAAACCTAAATATCCCTTCAACTAATATAGATAACCTACAAATCTAAGCGTATTTTTAGTAGATCTTCTCAAGTACTATTTATATTTTAAATTTCAGCTTATTCGGATCATAAATGGATTTTTGGCGATTTTTTTAAAAATTTGAGACCCGAGGTGACCAAATTTGAGGGGCCACGTACTGGCCCCCATTACCCGTAGGAAGTTGAACAACTACGAATCAACTCGAAAACACCTCAGCTCCAACCATGTGAAATTTCGTAATAATATCTCCAATAGTTCCCGATATACCGAATTATTTTTTTAAAAAAAGCTGTTATTGCATGCGCAATAACATGCTTGTGAAGCAAATTTTTCCTAACTTTTTTTTTGTTTTTTGTACCGGAATTGCTTAGGGGCAAAAACGGGCAGCTGAATTTTTAATAAATCGTTAGCTGAGACTTCAGGCTTTAATTCGATATAAGTCTCGGGCTAGAGGTCGTTGGAGATCAATAGGTATAATCCATAGAAGTTGGAGAAAATAAATATTTTTGGACAATTTATAGTAGTAAAAAATGTTTTTTTTTTTAATTTTCAAAATTTTTTTTATTTGCATATATATCATTAATACATCCAATTCTGTAAAAAAAATCATTATAGTGTCATTACAAGAATATTTTAACAGCATGAAGCGATAAAAGGTAGCATATATGTATAATACGGTCATTTCAAACGCATTCACTTAGGTCAATTTTGAATGTCTGTGGACAAAAAAGTAATAAAGATATAAGCCTAATATTTTTGGCACATGATAATTAGATTGTTTATTATAAACTGTGAAAAAATCAGGTAGATCAGAAGACATGAAACAAATTAATTAATGCCGCCCTTGCACCAGTGTGAGACGCTTTTCGAATAAACATCAACTTAGTGCCTTAAAGTGTGTTTTTCAAGTAAATTCGTGTACATTATAAATTGTGTCTGTATTTCTGAGAATTTATAAACGTGTATAAAAAACATTGAGTGGCTATTTAATTCTGTGGTTGTTGTACATTTTGAATAAATAAAGAGTTGTTACAATTTTTAAACTACTAAACGGCTTTTATTTGCAATCAAAAGTTTCCGGTTTATTTAAAGGAAATAAACCAAACGTTTTGAAAAGGTTAAAACGTAACAATATATATAAAATCGCTGTACCAAATT
Organism: Calliphora vicina; assembly: GCF_958450345.1. Lineage (NCBI taxonomy): Eukaryota > Metazoa > Arthropoda > Insecta > Diptera > Calliphoridae > Calliphora > Calliphora vicina. The sequence goes on from NC_088780.1 coordinate 80,247,096, forward strand.
TTTGATGATCGGCCCATAATTGGTCATAGCCTCCATATAAGAACTACATTAACCTACACAAATATCCAAAAAAAATATGTACTGAATCAAAATTTTACACCGATCTGTAATTTGTATTCAAGAATCATACTACAAGCATTTTAAATATCGGTCCATAATTCCATAACTCCCATATATGGTACACTCTTGATAATAGCATTGTTTAAATGAAATTCTACAAAATTAGCCCTCAAATACTTAGTAATCATGTTCCACTTGCGTAATATCTAGAATACTCATGTTGTATTGTACAGATGAAATTCGATTAAAATACATAGACATCACGTTAAAATATTTTATGACAATCGAATCAAAATAGGTCATAGCACCCATATAAGTCACACAAACCAGAAATATATTAAAGCATATAAACATTAATATCGATAAAAAAAAATCCACAGAAATTAGTTTCAAGTAGACAGAAATTATACTCCTTGATTTTGTGACTATTGGTTCATAATTATGTATAAGGCTCATATCAGGAAAATTCATTAATCGCGAATATATATTAAAATTTTATGATATAACTCATTTCCATATCATGAATTCCATGTCATGCACTGTTACAGCGTGCGAATAATTGAAAGTGATTTTGTTAAGAAAATATTTTTTTTTAAAGCAGATTTGTCATTTTTATTATTCAATTTTATACTCTTTCCAAAATGTGTAATGGATTTATTAATCGGTTTTCTAGTTTCGTTGGTATAAAACAAAATGTATCGTACGCACGCGTTACAAAATTTATCTCTTTAAAATTTATTGTCAGTTTCAATCAAAAATTTCTGCGAAATTACTTCAGATAGAATTTTCATATTTTTTTACAGCTATAAGTAGCTATCCTAGACTAAGTAAATGAGCAAAATAATTTTTATTTTAAAATTTCAATCATTTATTTTCGTGAATGATTTTCGGAAGAGGGCCTTATATGGGAGCTATGACCAATTATGGACCGATCACCATGAAATTAGGTCATGTGATTTACGTCTATATGAAAGTTATTCCTGTTGAATTGTATGTGTATTCCAACATTTTTAAGAGATTTATACTCGTTGAAGTGATTTTCGGAAGTGGGCCTTATATGAGAGCTATGACTAATTATGGACCGATCATCATTAAAATAAGGCGTGTGATTTATGTCTATATGGAAATTATTCCTGTTGAATTTTATGTGTATTCCAACATTTTTAAGAGATTTGTGCTCGTTGAAGTGATTTTTGGAAGCAGGCCTTATATGGGAGCTATGACTAATTATGGACCGATCATCATAAAAGTTGGTGACATGATTTTTGTATATATAAAACTTATTTGGAGTGAAATTCGTGTAGATACCTACATAAATTAAATATTTATGATCGATAAAGTCCAATTTCGGAGGACATTTGTATGGGGGCTAGGTGAAAAAATGGACCGATTTCAGCCAGTTTCAATAGGCTTCGTCTTTGGGGCGAACAAATTGTATGTACCAAATTTTATCAAAATATCTTCAAAATTGCAATTGACTGAGTCTAATTTTGTGTCCAGACACAACAAGTAGTATGTATTGAAGAAAAACAAGTAAGAAAGTATGGTCGGTCAAGCCCGACCATATAATACCCTACACCAAGTAAATGAGTAAAAATATTTTTCTTTTAAAATATCAATAATTTATATTTTTGAGTGATTTTTCGAAGGGGCCTTATATGGGAGCTATGATCAATTATGGACCGATCACCATAAAATTAGGTCGTGTGATTTATGTCTATATGAAAGTTATTTATGTTGAATTTTGTGTGTATACCAACATTTTTAAGTGATTTATGCACATTAAAGTGATTTTCGGAAGCGGGTCTATATGGGAGCTATGACTAATTATGGACCGATCGTAACAAAATTTGGTGACATGAATTTTGTATATATAAAACTTATTTGGAGCGAAATTTGTGTAGATACATAGATAAATTAAGCATTTATTACCGATAAAGTCCAATTTCGAGGGGACATTTGTATGGGGGCTAGGTGAAATAATGGACGGATTTCAGCCAGTTTCAATAGGCTTGGTCCTTGGACCGAAAAAGTAATATGTACCAAATTTGATCGAAATATCTTCAAAATTGCGACCTGTACTCTGCGCACAAGGTTTACATGGACAGCCAGCCAACCAGACGGACGGACGGACATCGTTTAATCTACTCAGAAAGTGATTCTAAATCGATCGGTATACTTTAAGGTGGGTGTTAGACTAATATTTTTGGGCGTTACAAACATCTGCACAAACGCATAATACCCTCCCCACTGTGTTGGTGTAGGGTATAAAAAGTGTAACATGTGCGAAACGCGTGAATTTTTTTTAATGGATATATAATATCAAAATGTTTTTAATCGGGTTTACCATCTCAAAACCCACACATAATACTATTTTCCGGGAAAGAAATTCTAATATCAGAGACTGTATTGAAACATATATCGATTTCGTAACGCACATGTTACATTATTTCTTATTCTATTAAACTTCATTTATCTTGGAATTTTTATTTATAAGCAATTTATAAACAAATTTTTAGCAAAAAGTTTTTTTTCACTTTCTGTAATAACGAACGCATGCACATACTGCAAATTATGCTAAAAAAACTGCGAAACTTTAGCCCAACTTATTCACTCACAAAAGTAACGGAAAACGAAGGAAAAAAACCCGTTATATTTAAAAATTCAACTTTGCAAATGATGTTGTAAATCTACAGATTATATTTAACATAATTTCTCTTCTCTCTTTACAATTTGATTTTTTACCCATACGGATTACTTTTCTGTGGAATTCGTGATATGCAACATTTTTGGAAAATAATCAAAAGTAATCTTTGAAAATAGTCGGATTATTTTTTGATTATTTGTAATCGTAATCAATTAGTAATCATACGAATCTGAATATAATCGTAATTTAATAATTACTTCACCTTTCGAAAAAAAGTAATTTAATTACTAATTATTATGATTAGTAATCATTATTTAACAGCTATAGCCTAGTACTCTGTTCATATTTGCGAAAAATCATGGTTTTTTCATGCGAAAAATTTTATATGCAGCTTGACAGCTCGTTGTTGCTTTTAATTTCGTGCGAAAGAAGTGCTGCGTATGTTATTTCGTGTGGAAAAATAAGGTTGCCAGATGTATTTCACATGTTTTCTACAATAAAAACAGAGTACAACTTTTGCGAAATTATTTCGCATATATTTCATTCCAAACATTTTATATGTATGTAGTTTGACAGCATTTCGTACGAAATTTTGAACAGAGTACCGAGCTTATGGTTTTAACCACATTTCTATGTCGAGTAAGAGTACAGATGCTTCTTGGGGGTTTTCATGAATGGCTAGTATAGCTGTGTCATCAGCAAATGTTGATATGTGGGTTCGACTGTTTGTAGGCATATCACAAGTATATAGCAAATATAGGAAGGGACCCAGTATACTTTCTTGGGGTACGCCTGCTTCAATAGGCTGTGGTGAACTTATGAAGTCTCCCTCTTTAAGAACGAACTTTCGATGACTTAAATAACTTTCTAGAAGCTTATGTGTGTTTACTGGTAAATATTGTTTTATTTTTATCGATAATCCTTCATGCCATACTTTGTCGAAGGCTTGCGAAACGTCGATGAAGAGTGCAGAGCAATATTTTTTTTCTTCAAATGTCTTGGATATGATTTCTACCAACCTGTGAGTTTGTTCTATGGTGTTATGTTTTTCTCGAAATCCGAATTGATGAGTTGGAATATAATCAAAATGATTCACTATCGGCTTTAACTTGTGCATTAAGAGTTTTTCGAATAGCTTTGATATGGATCTATATGATTCTACTTTAGTGTGATCTTTTCCCGGCTTAAGTATCATTGTAACTAAAGAAACCTTCCATTCTGGTGGATAATATTCAAGGCGTAATATAGCATTAAAAATAAATATAATTATTCTTAATGCAATTTGGGGTAGTTCGAGGAGCATCTTGTTACTGATTTTATCAATACCATGTGATTTTTTGGAGTTTAAATCAACAATAGCCTTGTTAATCTCTGAAATCTCAAAACGAAGTGGTTCAGCTGCAGTAATATTGGGTAAAGTAGGTGGTAACACTATTATGTCGTTTGACTCGTTTGGGGAAAATACATTCTTTAGGTGACTAACAAACAATATTATTAAGTAGAAATTTATAACCGATTATGACCAATAAGCTAGGTTGTTGAAAATAATAAATAAATAAAATACAAATAACAAACAGGTTTCCTTTTTCAGTATCGTAGAGTAACGAAGGTGGGTGAATGATCCGAGGATAATTCTAATGAAGATTTAACCTGAATTAGTTCCATTGGTAAATTTTTTGTAACTGCAAAATCAATGACATCGGGTATTTTGCTTGTGTCAGTAGGCCAGTATGTTGGTTCTCCGCTCGACAGCACATTCAAATTCAATTTAGAAATTGTATTAAACAAAGCGCGACCTTTCGGGGTTACAAGTCTTGATCCCCAGTGAGTATGCTTAGCATTATAATCGCCAGCTGGCAGGAATCGGGGTCCTAGTGATTCGTAAAAATGTTCATATTTGTTTTCAGTAATCGTAAATCTTGGAGGTGATTATATCGACGAAATTAATAGGTTTCTGTAGCAATCATCCATACAGATTGTCGTAGCTTGAAGATAATCTTCACAAATATCACACATTGAATGGTGTTTGATACGGGTTTTAATTAAAATTCCAGAGCATCCACATGCTCTATCTCTTGGATCATTTGTGCCATAAAGAAAATGGTGGCATGAAATAACACCCCACGAAATAATCCCCCAAAAATAAAATGAAATAACTCCCCAAAAGTTAGTACAGAGAGCAAGAACAACGATTTTTTGTGTGTTATTTCATTTTTTGGGGTATTATTTAATTTTTTTAATTGGGGAATTATTTCATATGAAATAATACCTCAAAAAATCAATATGAAATAAGTCCCCAATATAAATTTTGGGGGATAATTTCATTTTTTAATTTATAAAGAAAACGAAAAATATGTAAATTATGTCCCGATATATTAATAACTTGTATTCACCATTCACAAAAAAAAATTGTGATATCAGTTGAAGTGATAATTTCGCAGAGTTAAGATCGTGATATTTTCGCAGTGCAAAGAAAGTTGTAAAGAATAAAAATTAATTTTGAAATTGAAACTGGGTTCAGATTGACTTTTTTTAGTTCAGAATGTCAAAAAGTTGGTATTCAATAGTACAAGTAAATACAGGAATAAAACTTGCAAGACAAGAGTAAGTGTGCTAATAGCTGATAACTGCTTACTTGCAATTATGTTGAGCACAACCACAAGAACGAAGAAGAATTGTAATAGGAGTTAAAGGCTCTTAATATAATTGGCGGCATGAAATAACCCCCCACGAGATAATCCCCCAAAAATAAAATGAAATAACCCCCCAAAAATTAGTACAGAGAGCAACAACAGCGATTTTTGGGGAGTTATTTAATTTTTTGGGGTATTATTTCATTTTTCTAATTGGGGGATTATTTCATATGAAATAATACCCCAAAACATCATTATGAAATAAGTCCCCATTATAAATTTTGGGGATAATTTCATTTTTTAATTTATAAAGAAAACGTAAATTAATCTGTAAATTATGTTCCGATATACTAACAACTTGTATTTATCATTCACAAAAAAAAATGTGATATCAGTGTAAAGAAAGTTGTAAAGAATAAAAATTAATTTTGGAATTTGGAAATCAGTATACAATAGTACAAGTAAATAAGAGTACAGGAATAAAACTTGCAAGGCAAAAGTAAGTGTGCTAACAGCTTGTAACTGCTTACTTGCCAAGCATTATGTTGAACACAACCACAAGAACGAAAAATGAATTGTATAAGGAGTTAAAGGCTCTGAATATAATTAGGGACGAATGGGAAGATTTTGCAGGAATATTATGAGGCGATACCTCTGCAATGAGCTTAATAAGATCTTCATTCCGTAAAATTTATGAACTTATATTAGTAAGTTAAAAGATATTGTTCTATTTTTCTCTCAATTTCGAGCGACTTTTAATTTTTTACACAATTTTTCGCCTACGGCGCTTGATTACAAAATATTAAACTAATTCAAAATATATTTACAATCCAATATTTTCACAAATCTCATTAAACCCAAATATATTTCGTATTCAAATACAGTTTTTATTTCATCCAAAACTCTTAAAAGAGATTTCAACACAAAATGAGAAAGCTACAAGCATTGTTTTTATTCCTTGCAATCATCTCAAAATATGCAGTTAATACGATATGAAGCTAATGGCAGATGCTATTTCAAATGTCTCCCAAAATTGCAACTGTCCATGTTGTTGGATTACAATGTTTATTAACAGTATTTTATTTTGTCAAAAGTAAATACAAACATTTGGGATATTCAAACTGTCTGCTATTAAATTATATTGTCATAGGGTCCTAATATATTATGATAGTTTAAACAAAAAAAAAGTGTTATTTTATGATAAAACAATCAAAATAGTTCAAAAAGTTTTATTAGTTTAAAACTTTTTTGTTTGAATAACAACAAAAATGTGTTTAAACTATAGGATATTATGACAATATGACCCAATAGCAGACCTTCTGAAACCCCCAATTGTTTTTGATCACCTTCAATGTGTTTGGGGAGTTATTACATTTTAAAAATTGCGGTTCTATTTCATATGAAATAAGACCCCAATAATGGGGTGTTATTTCATTTCTGTTTGGGGCATTATTTCATTTCGTTGGGGTCTTATTTCATTTTCAAAATTGGGGTTTTATTGCATATGAAATAAGGCCCCAAATTTTTGGGGGTTATTTCATTTTATTTTTGGGGTGTTATTTTGTGGGGGGTTATTTCATGCCGCCATATAATTAAGGACGAATGCGAAGATCTTGCAGGAATATTATGAGGCGATACCTCTGCAATGAGCTTAATAAGATCTTCTTTCCGTAAAATTTGTGAAACTTAAGTTGTATGTTAGGGAGTTAAAAAATATTTTTTTCTAAATTTCTAATGGTATTTTAAAATACTTTTCGAGAAAGCAATTTAATTTATTTTCTCATATTTAAATAAATAAAAAAAAAAATTAAAAATATTTCAATTTTAAAAAAGGTCTACTTTTTTATACGAAATTTGTATATTTAGTCTGAAAAAGTTTAGTTGAAAAATTGTTTTGTAAATTACTGTAATGTTTTGTAATGAATCGCGCGATTTTTTATTTTTTACACAATTTTTCGATTGCGGCGCTTCATTACAAAACATTACAGTAATTCAAAATATATTTACAAATCAATATTTTAACAAATCTCATTAAACCCAACTATATTTCGTATTCAAATAGATATGGTTTTTATTTCATCCAAAGTCTTAGAAGAGATTTCAAAACAAAATGAGAATGCTACAAGCACATTTGTTGGATTCAAACGGTCTGTTATTAAGTTATATTGGCATAATGTCCTATATAATGATAGTTTAAACAAATTGTTGTTGTACTTCAAACAAAAAGTATTATTTTATGATAAAACAATAATAATATGTAGTTCAAAAAGTCTTATTAGTTTAAAACTTTTTTGTTTGTAAAACAACAAAAATGTGTTTAAACTATCGGACATTAATAAAATATGACCTTATAGCAGACCGTTTGAAACCCCCAATTGCTTTTGATTACCTTCACTGTGTTTGGGGACTTATTTCATTTTCAAAATTGGGGTTCTATTTCAATGAAATAAGACCCCAATAATGGGGTGTTATTTCATTTCTGTTTGGGACATTATTTCATTTCGTTGGGGTCTTATTTCATTTTCAAAATTGGGGTTTTATTGCATATGCAATAAGGCCCCAATTTTGTGGGGTTATTTAATTTTATTTTTGGAGTGTTATTTCGTGGGGTTTATTTCATGGGTACCGTGAAATAGCTCCCAAATGAAATAAATCCCAATGAAATAACTCCCAATGAAATAATTCCCATCAAAAATTAAATAATTCCCAAACTTGAAAAATGAAATAACTGCCAAAGGGTGAAATGAAATTACTCCCAATAATCGGCGGTTTCATAATTTTAAAAATATTAGTCTCAAAAAAAGCGAAATAACTCCCAATGAAATTAATCCCAATAGAAATGAAATAATTCCCAATCCGAAGCAATGTATTAGTGTAATCTAACTCCCAATGAAATAAAGAACTACAAAAGTGAAATTATTCTTCGTTTACCAAATATTTTTTGCATTGTGGGCCTATGGTGTAGCGCAAAGTTTTCCTCCTCTGAGGTGTATCACAAACTGCATTCGCTCAGAAAAGTTTTTTGCATTGTACATTCTAGTCGGGTAAAATTGAAGATTGGCGTTTGCTCTCTTACCTCTGGGTTCATATTTTCGTTTTGGGGTTGACGGACTTGCGTCTGAGTTTAGTTGTTTCTAATACATACGGGTGGCAATTTGCAATATGCCTTGGTATGTCCATATTGTTTGTCATAATTCATACATTGGACGGGGCCAAATCGTTTATGTGGTTCTTCTACTGTAATTTTACGATGCAATAAATACTTCAGGTTATATATGGGATGTGTTTCATTTTTTTCAGTTTTATGACACCGGGTTCAAGTTCAACACGGAAGAGTGGTTGGGTTCGCGATTTCTAATATTTATCACATTTTTTGTCTTAAAGCCTTTATCTTCTAAGCATTGCTTTATTTCGAGTAGTTCAACATTACAGTCAATACCCTTTATTACAACTTGTAGACCCTTGCTTCCTTTCAGCTGATAAGTGTAAAAACTTTTCTTTTGAGTTTCAAAATCTGTTACAACTTTTCTATAATAATTTTCACTATTGACCTGTATTTTAGTTTCATGAATCGTGCCTTTCTTTATTGGGCACGATTCATGAAACGAAAAAAAAATTTGTGAAAAAAAAAATCGGGTTAAAAAATATTTTTTTCCGATTTTGACCCATTGTAGTTCCAACTTACTATGGTCTTAGTAATCCATATATAGGTTTCCGGAGATATTGATGTATGAATTGTGTATGTAAGTTATTTGGGGACTTCGGAAAGTTGATTTCAACAGTCAGACGGACATGGCTTAATCTTTATACTTTACTAGCTATCCCGGCAAACGTTATTCTGCCATAGCCCACACAAAGTTTGAAGACTCCCACTATAATAGTACTCCTGATATGCATTAATAAATTTTTACTTTGTATAGAAGGTGCCATGCGCATTGTACCTATATAGGTCGATTGTGAATCTAAACCATCCAGGGACCCACTCAAACACACACAACAAATTTCATCGAAATCGGCGCAGCCGTTAAGGAGGACTTGTCTTGAGGACACTGGTCTTGAAGCAGTGTTCTTCGACGCTAGCTCGTCCATTAGCTAACCTTTTCAGCACTTTATACCGTGCCGGCAAATTTCCAGTATGTTGGAAGGTTGCTAATGTAACGCCAATTCCTAAAAAGGGAGAGGCTAACAACCCTGAAAATTATCGCCCAATAGCAATTTGTTCTGCACTTTCCAAAGTTATGGAGAGTATGGTTAACTACCATCTTGCGAAATATTAAGAGTCCAACAATTTACTCAGCGACCGGCAGTATGGCTTTCGTAGAGGACGCTCTACGGGAGACTTGCTAGCCTTCCTATCGGAAAAATGGTGTCGTTCCATACACCGTTTTGGCGAAAGTAAAGTGGTGGCTCTAGATATTTCTAAAGCGTTTGATAGAGTATGGCATGGTGCGCTTTTAGCAAAACTTATTGCTTTTGGTGTTGGTAATAACTTCTGTCGATTTATATCGAGCTTTCTCAGAGATCGCACTATACGAGTTGTTATAGATGGAATTTCATCAAACGAGTTCAAGATCAATTCAGGGGTACCGCAAGGCTCCGTCCTTTCTCCTACTCTACATTTGCCATTCATATGCATTCAATTATAGACCAAGCCTGTCGGAGATTGGGGCAATGAGGCAAAATATGAATGATACGCTCAACCAAGATCTTGTGACAATCTCTGAATGGGGTTGTGCGAATAGAGTCGATTTTAATGCGCGCAAGACTCAATGTTGTATGTTAACCCACAAACGCACAACAGATCATGTTGCTCCATCTGTTTTTATGGGTGGTGTAAATATTAAGGAATCAGAAGCTCTTGATGTTCTAGGCATGAGTATTCAGTGCGATGTCCGCTGGACAAAACACATTTTTCGAGTGTCGAAAGAAGCATTCAAGTGCCTTGGTTTTCTAAAACGGTGTAAGAAATACTTCACTCCATCTGATCTCCTTACTATTTACACCACTTATATCCGACCTAAAATGGAATACAACTCTCAATTGTGGGCCGGTGCTTCGAAGTCTATTTTGGAGTTACTCGACCGCGTACAGGAGAGGGCGAAGATGCTTATCGGTGACAGTAGGGTATCCAGCTCTATTGACTCACTGGAACATCGTCGCAATGTGGGTTGTGTTTCACTGTTCTACCGATACTACAATGGTATGTGCTCTGCTGAAATTAGGGAACTTGTTCCCGAAACCCGTAGATCTTTACGCAACACACGCTCTTCGGCAAGGGCACATCAATTCGTTGTCGACTGGACAGTAGATCGCACAACACATTACAGGGAAAATTCGTTCTTTAGCCGCACTGTCCGTATGTGGAATAAGCTTCCTCCTGAAGTATTTCCTGTCACTTTCAATATAGGAAAATTCAAATCAAATGTCCACAAACACTACTGCCTCTATCCTCCCTCCCATAACCTATTTTCCTAGTTCCAACACAATGCTTTGCATGAGTAGGGGTCATCCCCTGAGTGCTGGTCCAAGAAAAAAAAAAAAAAAATCGGCGCAGCCGTTAAGGAGGAGTTCAGTTACTAACACACATACAGAAGAATTATATATATAAAGAAGATAGGGTCGGAAAATTATATTGTGGAAATTACAAACGGAATGACAAACATATTGTTATGAAATTGTACTTGAATTCAAATATAACGATTTTAACGGCTGATTTAAAAGTTGCATAATGCTTTCAAATAGCAGTGCTTCTCAAACTGTAACATATCTGTGGGCCTTATTAACATTGAATAAAAGCTTTCAGTTGACCATTGATCGTAAGTATGTCAACGCTGTTTGCTGCGACCGTATATTCGAATTCGAATATTCAGTTAAAGAACATTGTAGAAAGTACACCACAGATGGCGTATGTAATAGAAAGCTCTAGAATATACGAGCTTTGACAGTTAAAGAGCAATCTAGAGTGCAGATGACAGTGTTATAAATAGTGGCAGAGGTTGCAGTCGTGAGCAGTGTTGCCAAAACATTATTGGGAAAAATTCTAGATTTTTCGATGTTGTCTGGAATTTTGTCATCAAAACTTTAATCTTCACATTCTTCATCACTTTCAGAACTTGTACTGAGTATTTTTTCTAACTCAGCATCCCATAAAAAATGCTGTGGCCCTCAGCATCTTATTTGCTGAAAGTGCCTTGGCAGTCAATGTGTTAAAAAGGTGCTAAAAAAGTGCTAACAAAATTAAATAAAAAAAATTGGCTTTATAGTAAACTATGAGATCTGTATTTCTTTAAAATTCATTTGCATACTTAAATATGAATATAGAAATTTAAAATACATCTTTTCTTAAAAAAAATCAAAATGTTCAATTCATTTTTAAAAACAAAAATCGAAAGTAAATTCTTAAAAAAACAAAACGTCTTTAAATTACTATTTAAAAATGAACTTTTAAAATTCATATTTTATCACACCTAACCTACACTAGATCCAATTAATTACAGATAATTCGTTGGGACATCATATTGCTAACAACACTTTCCGCTTCCTTTTAATCCGTATCTAAAATGTTATTAAAAATTAGATGTACGATGTTCATTTGACTGAACACACGTTCAACGTCCGCATTAGACCACAGAAGACTGCGAAGTTTTAAAACAAAATTGGCAATTTCCTCGAATCTCTTGTTCCCTCCGGCATCTCTATATGCTAAAAAACAAAACATATTTTTGTGGAAAAATAATTGAAATTAATGAAAAAATTATTAAAATACACAGAAAAAATTTTCAACATAAATATTATCAGCCTAACCACAAAAGCCTTAAAGTCGATTTTAAGTCCATAAAGTTGACTATTATTTTAAATTTCGTACCATAAAACAAATTTCAAATATAATTTAAAATGTTGTTTTATTATTTCAAAAAAAAGCTTTTTGTTTTCAACTTTTATGTACAATTTGTTTTTATAATTTTTTTAAATTTCTTCTTTTTATTTACATTCATTGAATAATATTTTCAATTATTTGAATGTATACGTTGGAAAAAGTTTTGAAGCTTTTTTCAAATAAAAACAAAAGTTCTATTTTAAAATAAAGTCGACTTTAACAAAAATTAACTTTAAAATTTCTTTCATAGTTAGGGCCTATGATTTCATTTCATTGATTTCAATTTATAACATTTAAAAATAATTTCTAGAATAGAATATTAATTTAAAAATATTTCAATTTCATTTATGATGTTTGAAATTTTCATTTGAAATTTTTTTTTTATGATTTTCAGCAACAAAATATCAAAATATGACGAAATTCACAAAATTTAGTAAAGAGGATGAAATGCCTTAATGTTTATGGGTGTTTTATTATAATTAATGATATTTTTTAAGTTCCAGATATTTATAATTCATCTTAAAATATTGGCTATTATGCAATTTTTTTTTAAATAATTCATTCGATAATACAATTATAATTTATTATAAAATAGCATACAATTTACGTAAAAAATTCCGTCATGTTCATAATATTTATGAACATGTTCATATTCTGAATGAAAATAGTTTTGGGAAAAAAAGTCATGTTCGATTAATAATATTTATTACAAAATTCATTCCAATGATGAATTTCTTTTTTCTGTGTACCAAAAATTTAAAAAAATGCCAGAAAAAAATTTAAAAATGCTAAAAAAAAGTGATATGTGCTAGATTAATACCCTCCACCTAAATATGATGGTATAACAACTGAAATAATATAACAATTGTTAGTAAGACTAGTTTACGCAGAAGATATTTTATTTCAAATGTACAAAAAATTGTATCTAATTCAGAAATTTATAATTGAAATTCCTATTAGAACGTATGAAATTTATATACCTAAGGGCACTGCTACACGTTCAATATATATTGACCGCGATCCAGTGTCGCGATATTTATTGAACGTGTAGCATACGGTATTGATGGATCGCGATCCAAATCGCAGAATAACCTCATTTTGCGTGATCCATTTCAATGGATCGCAATCCAAATATCACAATATATATTGAACGTGTAGCAGTGCCCTAATAATAAGTTAATACGTTTGGATCAACATTTTTCCTTTTTAACCTCAAGTGAAGAAACAGAGCATAAAAAAGGGTATACAAATATATTTAGACAAATTTCAAGATATTGGGTTGTGGGACTTTATGGGAGATATGAGTCGATTGTCATAAAATATTTTAACGTGATTTTTATGTATTTATATGGGAGCTGTTGCCAAATATGGACCGATATTCACAAAATTCAGTAGTATGATTTTAAAAATGACTGATCTGTGTACTATTTTGGTTCAATATATGGAAGCTATGACCTATTATGGGCCTAGGTATTTGAGTGCTATTTTTGTACAATTTCATATAAACAACGCCATTAACAAGAGTGGACCATATATGTGAGCTATGACGAATTATGGACCAATATTTAAAAAATCTTGGAGTACGATTCGGTGTAAAATTTTGGTTCAGTACAGATTATTTTGGATATTTGTGCAGGTTATTGTGTTTTCCGGAAGTGGTTCTTATATGGAGGCTATGACCAATTATGGGCCTATCATCGTAACATTTGGTACATCGATTTTTGTATATATATATTAAACAAATTTGTTTCGAATTTCAACCTGATAACTATTTTTGTAAGAAATTTATGAGGAGTTTAGTGATTTTCGGGAGTGGACCTTATATGGGAGCTATGGTTAAACATAGACCGATATTCACAGTAGTATGATTGCTGGATACAAATTACTGCTCTGTGCGTAATTTCATTTTGATATCGATTTGTTTTAAATATTTATTAAGGTTAATATCTTTTTCGGAAATGGGCCTTATAGGGGAGCCATGGCCAATTATCGGCCAATCTGCGTAAAATTTGGTACAGTGATTTCTTTGTATATGAGTATTATTTGTGTCGAATTTTAGCATGGTAAAGGTATTTATAAGAAATTTATAGTACTTACCGATTTTCGGAAGTGGACCTTATATGGGAGCTATGGTCAAATATGGACCGATATTTACAAAATCCTGTGGTATGATTTCTAAATATAAATTAGAGATTTGTGTAAAATTTTGTATTGATATTTTTTAGATATTTATTTATGTTAATGTGTTTTTCGGAAGTGGTCCTTATATGGGAGCTATAACCAATTATTGGCCGATCTTCATAGAATTATGTACAGCGATTTTGGTATATATGGGGACTATTTATGACGAATTTAAACTTAATAGCGACATTATTTATGCTTATTTAAGTGGTTTTCGGAAGTGAACTTTATATTGGGGCTATATTCAAATATGGGCCGATCCACAAAAAAATTGTTGTTGTGATTTTTTTAAGCACGAAACATAGTTTTCCTGAATTTGGTGTGGATACTGGAATTTTGTAGGCATCTACATACCATAGAACCATATTTTGGGAAGAAATTTGTATGGGGGCTAGGTGAAATCATGGACCGATTCTTATAATTTTTACCAGAGTTAGTCCTTTTAATATAAAAATAATTTGTGCAAAATTTGATGGTATTATCTGCGATATATTTGCACATATAACAAAAACAATTTTAAAATTATCATGTTTTATTTTAGGTTGTCTCACATTTTGGTTCATAACTCTGGTTTTCAATACCAAACTGCTTAGGAGAACAACAAACATTTTTCTTGCAAATTTACCAATTTTGTTTGTCTATTTTGGACGTGAGCGTGTTTTACACAGACAGACAGACGGACATAGCTCAATCGACTTAGAATTTCATAAGGATCAATAATATATATGGGGCATTTCACGTCAAGTGAACCAACTTTTGAAATCGATGTCTTCCGATCGCGATGAAATTTGCACCAATGTTAGTTCTATTGGATAGTAATTCGGACATCATTTTTCAACAAGATCGGTCAAGAACTCTCTGAGTTATAGGAGGTCAAAATTTGACATTTTGGCCAAACAGGTGTTTTTTTTTATCCATATAACTTATTACCTATTGTTCTTAGCAAAATGTGTCCCAAATAGTTTAGATAGCTTTTTATGCAATCTTTCGAAAAAAAAAATTAAAAAAATTTAATAAAATATTTTTGATTTTTTTTTTTTAAAATCAAAAATATTTTTGACTTTTTTTTCAAAATGGTCCCTTTTTATTTTTTTTTTTTATTTTTTTTAAGAAAGCTTAGGTCTTTTCCTAAGCGACCTATATGGTCGCTTAGTGGGATGCGAGTGGGATATCTATCAAAAAAAATATTTTGTAACTCAAGATTTAAAATTTTTGATTTTTTTTGCAAAATCAAAAACTTTGTTGACTTTTTTTAAAAAAATGGACCCATTTTTTAATTTTTTTTTTTTGCTCAGAAGAAAGCTTATGTGTTTCCTTTAACACACTTTTTGTCGCTTAGTGGGATGCGAGTGGGATATCTATCAAAATAAATGTTTTGTAACTCAAGACAAATGTTTTTAAATTGATTTTTTTCATATTTGTGTGTAAGTGTTTCTAAAACCTTAAAAATAAAAACCACAACAACTGACCGATAATAGCCACTGGAGGGGTGCAATATGAGGCCGACCGCTATTAATTTTCCACCCCCAAAATTTGTCTGAGTTTTGTATCTTGCGGCTTTTTTAGTCAATCCTAGAGGTAGTTTTCAGCGCACGTGATTTTCATTGTTAAAATATCAGGTGCCCCAGAAACAAATTTTTGGAATCAAGTGGAAATATTTTATGGCCCTTCTCCGAAGTACCAGTTTATTTATTATTTTATGACATTTGACTTTAAGAAGTGGGTGGAGAGGTAGAAGTTGACAGGTAGGTTATTTATATGGTGGTTTATTTTTATTATTAATTGTAACATTTGGTTAAACTAGGTACTTTAGTATGTATGCATCTTTCAGTCTGAAGCCAAGATTCAAATTTTAACTCCTCAATACATTCTCGATCAAAAGAGTTGATTAAATTTTCTTTGATGGATGTGGTTTCCGGGCAATTCGAACATTCACCTAAGTGGCAAGAAGTTGTAGCATTAGGGCACATAGTCAATTTAAGGCAATCGCGGTAATGGTGTAAATCTTCTGATGAATCATCTTTTAAGTAATTTAAGTTGATTTCCTTCAACATCAATTTAACATTTTCATGGTAAATACAAACACATACTGTGTGAGTTCCGCAGCTTCCTGCCAAAACGCAATGTTTTGGCCTCAGTTGTGTAAATTTTGTGAATCCAATTTTGACATCCTCGTATTCAGATTGAAATGTTGCGAATAATTCATTCAGGTTACAGAGAACCATTCTCTTCTGCATTTGAACTTTCTTGCCATCGATTCGTACAGACATCCAGTCTTTCATCCCTGGCATCAGGCGACTCATATCATCTCGCTGATAAAACTGAGTTATTAGAGATTTAGTATCGCACTCCAAAGTTTTTCCCTTCTTCTTGTTTGGGAGTGTGAGAATCCCATGCTCAGCAACCAATTGTTTAGCAATTCTTGCTTTTCGTTGAGACGTTCCAAACTCAGTCATTGTTTTTGCAGAACTCCATGTTCTTGGAGCAAGCGTGAGAAGTTGAATTCTTTCAGCTTCACTCTGTGACGTTTTGTATTTCTCTTTTATTTGTTCAAGAACTTATACTGCATCCTTATGGTATTGGTTTCGACACTCATTCGTTGAATTTGAAAAGTTAGAATAACCATCATCATCAACAGTTCTGTCTTCATTCTCGGAATTACTTTTGTCTTCATCTGGAATAACTTCAACGCAAGGCTCATTACTATTCAAATTCGGTAATTCGTTCAACTTTCCGAGCTCTTTCCTGCATGATCCACAAATTTTCAATCGTTTTGACAGCGTAGGGAATTTTTTTTAATAAGCCGTCGGAAATATTTCGCATATCTGATGATCTGTGCTTCATTTTGTTAAAGGGATTAAAACAAAAAGACGAATAAATTTCATTTTCAACCTTAGCCTTTTTAGAAGTCGTAGACATTTTGAATTTTGTAAGTATTTATGTAAATAACACACGTCTTAACTTTAACGCTGTTTCTAAAAAAACTGATTTCCGTATGTCTTCAGAATGACAATAAATAGTTTTTTAAGATCATATAGGTAGTACGTTTTAATGAATGAGTCTAAAATCTTTTATTAGGGTCAAGAAGGGCTTACATACTAAAGTACCTAGTTTAACCAAATGTTACAAATAATAATACAAATAAACCACCATATAAATAACCTACCTGTCAACTTCTACCTCTCCACCCACTTCTTAAAGTCAAATGTCATAAAATAATAAATAAACTGGTACTTCGGAGAAGGGCCATAAAATATTTCCACTTGATTCCAAAAATTTGTTTCTGGGGCACCTGATATTTTAACAATGAAAATCACGTGCGCTGAAAACTACCTCTAGGATTGACTAAAAAAGCCGCAAGATACAAAACTCAGACAAATTTTGGGGGTGGAAAATTAATAGCGGTCGGCCTCATATTGCACCCCTCCAGTGGCTATTATCGGTCAGTTGTTGTGGTTTTTATTTTTAAGGTTTTAGAAACACTTACACACAAATATGAAAAAAATCAATTTAAAAACATTTGTCTTGAGTTACAAAACATTTATTTTGATAGATATCCCACTCGCATCCCACTAAGCGACCAAAAAGGTTTTAAAGGAAAAGACCTAAGCTTTCTTTTGAGAAAAAAAAATTAATAAAAAAAGAGTCCATGTTGGAAAAAAAAAGTCAAAAAGGTTTTTGATTTTTCAAAAAAAAGTAAAAAATTGTATGTCTTGAGTTACAAAACATTTTTTTTATAGATATCCCACTCGCATCCCACTAAGCGACAAAAAGGGTGTTAAAGGAAAACACATAAGCTTTCTTCTGAGCAAAAAAAAAAATTAAAAAATGGGTCCATTTTTTTAAAAAAAGTCAACAAAGTTTTTGATTTTGCAAAAAAAATCAAAAATTTTAAATCTTGAGTTACAAAATATTTTTTTTGATAGATATCCCACTCGCATCCCACTAAGCGACCATATAGGTCGCTTAGGAAAAGACCTAAGCTTTCTTAAAAAAAATAAAAAGGGACCATTTTGAAAAAAAAGTCAAAAATATTTTTGATTTAAAAAAAAAAATCAAAAATATTTTATTAAATTTTTTTAATTTTTTTTTTCGAAAGATTGCATAAATAGCTATCTAAACTATTTGGGACACATTTTGCTAAGAACAATAGGTAATAAGTTATATGGATAAAAAAAAACACCTGTTTGGCCAAAATGTCAAATAAATAACTCAGAGAGTTCTTGACCGATCTTGTTGAAAAATGGTGTCCGAATTACTATCCAATAGAACTAACATTTCATCGCGATCGGAAGACATCGATTTCAAAAGTTGGTTCACTTGACGTGAAATTCCCCATATACTTTGTTGGGTCTCAGATGAATATTTCTCAATGTTACACACGGAATAACAAACTTATATATACCCTCACTCACCACTTATGGTGGATGGTATAAAAACATTGAGTGACTATTTAATTCTGTTGTTGTTGTACATTTTAAATAAATAAAGAGTTGTTACAATTTTTAAACTACTAAACGGCTTTTATTTGCAATCAAAAGTATCCGGTTTATTTAAAGGAAATAAACAAACGTTTTGAAAAGGTTAAAACGATAGGCCAGTCAATAGTGTGCTGAACTATTAATCTGAGGGTTGCGGGTTCGATTCCCGCCAGAGACTCTGGGTGTAACTGCAGACAAGCAAAACGCTTCGCAGTTTGTGTTTGTTTTAAAAAAAAAAAAAAAAAAAATTACTAATATAGTATCCATCTTATTTATCAATTAAGTTAGAGTTCTAAATTCGAATCTTAATTATATAATAAAAGGTGAACTGAAATTTACCCTTTTTATAAAAACATAATTTTTTGTGATAAAAACTTCAAACCCCAACATTTTAAAAATCGAATATTATAAAACTCTTGATTTCTCAAGGACTTCTAAAAAAAAAATATCAACTTATTCCAAAATCGATGAATCTACTTTTTGAAAACGGACAATAGTGAAATTTAGTATTAACAATATAATTTAAGTTTTTTTTTTAAATTTTGTCTTTTATAAATACATATAAACTTATGGGGACAAAATTGGGTATTTCAATTTTGAAATGGGGATTTTTTGGGGACATCGACTTTCAAATTTGGGACATGAGGTAAACTTTGTCTGGCAACACTGCATAAATACAACAATACAAAAACAACAGGTACTTTGTTTTTGTTAAAAGTTAGGCGAACTGTCAAAGTTGGCTGTTGTTGTTGTTGTTTTTGCTTTTGGTTTTTTTTGTATTTTTTGCCACAACAAACACAAGTGAATTGACAGTTCAATTATAATCAAGGCGAATTCATACAAGGTGGTGTCAGTTCTACAAAAACAAACGTCAAAACACCAAAATGAAAAATTAAACAAATAAGTATTTAAACTTAATATGGTGTAGATAATTGAATAGAGAGGGCTTTATTTATTTATGTAAACAATAAATATTTTGTTAATAAGCTTAGAATATGTAGATATTTAAATATAAAAACAAGCTTTGACAGTTGTTAGAAACAAAAAGCGAAAAAAAAAATTATCAGCTGTTTGACTGACTCCACCTTGTATAAATTCGCCTTGATTATAATCAAAATATTAATCAGCTGTTTCATCGCAGTCACCTTTCTAAGTGTGCCCTGACCCCGAATATAAGTACATACCAAAGTAAATTAATAAAGTAGCGACAGTACTACAACAAATACAACATTTACAAAAACCACAAGCAATTTTGTTTTTGGTTTAAGGTCTGAGCTGTCAAAGTTGCCTGTTGTTGTTTTTGCTCTTGGGCTTGTTGTATTTTTCGCCACAACAACCACAAGTGAATTGACAGTTCAGACTGAATAAAAAAAATCAGCTGTTCTACTGAGTCTACTTTATTAATTTACTTTGGTACATACTGTACAAGGCGAATTTGTACAAGGTGGTGTTTCACTTGTTTAGAGGCTCGCTCGAGCTATCAATTTCACTAGTATTGTTGTTTGAGCTGTCAAAGTCTGCCTGTTGTTTTTGTTTCCTTTACACTAGTAAATTTGACAGCTTACACATCTAAACAACTAAAGTAAACATTAATCAGCTGTGCTATCAACACCACCAAGGCGAATTTATGTGCAAGGTGGAAAATACGAGCGAATTTATTAATTTTTTATATATTGAGTTTGACATTCGAAACAATGAGAGAGTTGTTTTAAATATCAAACTCTATATATAAAAAATAAATGAATTCGCTCGTATTTTCCTGAATTCGCCACGGACACCACCTGGTACATAAATTCGCCTTGGACACCACCTGGTATATAAATTCGACTTGGTTCCAGCCAACATAAACAAAAACATATTGCATGTGGTTTTTGTAAATGTTGTACATAACAAGTATGTACAACATTTACAAATCGCTCTCACCTTATAATGAATTCCCCTTATACATGTATTTATTTCAGCTGTCAGTCGCAGTTGAAGCGAAAGTATTGTGTGTGTTCAAGGTGCATTTAATAAGGTGCCATCGGCAGCACAGCTGATTATAGAAATAGCACGCACAAATGTCAAACTACATATATAAAAAATATTCGCCCGTACGTCCGTATGTCAAACTCTATATATAAAAAATAAGTGAATTCGCCTGTATTTATTTCAATTCGCCACTGCTGTCACCTTGTTAAATACGCCTTGTGTGTGTTTTTGAGCCAAGGCGAATTCATACAAGGTAAAGTCAGTCAAATAGCTGATTAAATTTTTTTCGATTGTTTGGTTCGAGCGTCCGTCAAAGCATGTTTTTATATTTCAATATCTACATATTCTACGCTTATTAACACAATATTAATTTTTTACATAAATAAGTTAAGGCCCTACAATTCAATTATCTACACTATATTAAGTTCTAATACACATTTTTTATTTCGATTTTTTGACATTTGGTAACACCAATTGTGGTTTTTTAGAACTGCCACCAACCACCTTGTATGAATTCGCATTTATTTGGTCCTTATTACGATGTAATATTGAATGTATGTATGTGTGCATGATATTAATTTTCTCTTCTCCTCTGTTCTGTTATGTTGTGCTCTTTCTCTTTTTTTCCGTGATGTTATTGTTACGAGTATTATTGAAAATTGGGTGAAGGCGAGTGAGTGCGTGTTGCCACTGTATACATTTTGACAACTCTTTGTACTAAAATGGAATAAAAAAAGAAAACAAATAAGTTCGTATCGTATTCGTCGAATTGTTCGTAACGCTGGAGTTGGTGGTTGTGGTGGTGGTGATAGTCGATGGATGGATATACATACATATAGATAGACTAAGTTCGTAATGTTAAAGTCCAACAACATTGTATAGATAAAAGTGAAAAAATACCACAGAACAAAGTTGTTAACAATTTTATAAAAAAAAAATAATAAAAACCCAAAATAAATACATATTATAAAGAGACAATTAAACATTTATAACAACCGATAAATGCAGCATGCAAATAACAAGAATTCCATGAAGGAAAAGGATTAACCAACATTTTAAATACAATTAAGGGTACGCTTTTAAAGCAAAATAAAATTGTTGAATAGAAAATTTTGCAATTGTGACAAAGAAATCCTTCACATAAATACACACACATACATACATATACAATATTATTTTTGCCATCACGCATACATTCAGAAGCGTTTAAGCAAAGGTACATATGTATGTGTGTGTATGTTTGCATATACAAATACATTAAAAACATCCGCAGATACATTCGAAGGCGAAAAATGTTTTTTGGTGTTTAAAATTTTCGCTAAAAGTTGGAAAATATATTCAAAAGTGATTTTTTTTCCAAATGGCTGATGTTGTTTTTAAATATTTTAAAAATAATTTTAAATTCATACTTTAAATTAAAAGAAAAAAAAATATTTCTAGCATTTGTGTCGTTGTCCCACCCAATCATTGGAGGGACTTCACACATACATTCATATATTGATTATAATATACAAATGTAAATGTATAGATACATACATCTATGGATGAGCATACATATGTACGTGCATACATATGAATATTTGCGTATGTGAACGTGTAAATAATTCTGTTACACGAACTAATAGAGACCATCATCATCTTCATCACATCACCATAAACATCCTCATCATCATTATACAGAATACAAATGTATATGATGAATGTGCACTCGTATGTATTGCTAATTAAATAGTACAAGTCCAGAATTTTTGTTAAAATTAATTCAAACGTATGTATCTACATATTATACATATATGGAATCCAAACAAGAGTGTGGTGCACTGTTAAACTAAAAAAATACCAAAATAACAGTTCCATGTGCAAAATCTTAATAATATTTAAGTGTCAGCAGTGAGTGAATGAATGGGTCCATGAAATAGACAATTTTGTTTAGTTGACATACATACACCAAACATTAATACTAATACATATGCATAGATATTTGCATTTGAATTAAATATAAAATAATATACATATGCACATCTATGTACCTACATATATAAGTGTACATATGTATTTTACAAAATTCTTTTGTTGCTAACCTTTTATCAACATCACATAGTTGTTATTAAAAACATTATCTTCCTTATCAAATGTAATATTTATTAGTAACTTATTGTTATTTAAATTAGTGAATTCACATTAAACATTATATACAAGCATATTAATAACAGAGATATCTCTGGACTGTCAACCCTTGATTATAATCCGGAAAACTCCGAGTTGTATTTATAAAGAAGACTTCAAAAACATGTACAAATTATTCTTTTCAAATGCTTAAGTTTCTTTTGAGCAAATTCTCATAAGCAGAAATATCCCAGCTAGCATTGGCTGTTTTTTAGACGATTGTGTTTAATATACAACTCTTAAAAGAATCTTCTGATGATGATCTGATGAGTAACAATTTACATTTTTATAGATTTTCAGACACGCGCGTCTTTTAATCTTGGAGTGTCTAACAAGCTAATCTTAAAATTGTTTTATTAACAAATATGCAATTTACTGTTATAGATAAACGAAAACAAGCAGCGTGTCATAGTTTATTCTTCGTTTTTCATCAAACTTTTATTTCAGTTTTGAATTTAAAGAGTTCAGTTGGTGATTTTGTAATACATATGTTAAAATTGCTTAAAAAAACTAATAATTAAAAAGTGAAGTGTGTGTGAAATTAAAAACTAAGATTAAAATTTATTCGATGATTTTAATCTTATAAAAATTATACGGCTGAGCATTTCACGAGTTGTAAGATAATCCCTACATGAGTCTCATACGATTTTTGGCTTACTCTTTAGATAATCTCTACACAAATCTCAAACGATTCTCTCTATGATTAATGTTAGCGTATTTCGCTGTGTTGTGGAAGAATCTCACAGAAGAATCAGCTGCTGAAACAGTTACTCCAGTGCAAGGATCTTCTGTGATTAAAAAATGCGCTCGTCGACGATCAAAAACGCACTTCATGAGAGTGCTGGGTTACCTACACATTCATACAAAAGTACTAGTATCGAATATTAAAGATTTTGTCTTTATATAAATGAAACCTTTCCACGTTGGCAATATTGTTATTATTATTTCACTTTCCCATTTGGTGTTTCTAAGTTCTTAAAAAAACTAGATAACTATTAGTCTGAGGGTTTGATTCCCGCCAAAGTCTCTGGTAGATAATCCAAAAGGCATACATTAAAGCGACTTACTTCGAATGTTGATGGATAAAGTGATGTTGTTACACCTCTCCAAATAAACCTGGGTAAGATTTATGGTGTTTTCCAAAATGTTTAGAGCCTAGTGATAACCGTTCGCAAGGACCGTTAAAAAAACGTTTAAATTGTTTCAAATACAACATCTTGTCATGTATGTAGTCATGTGCAACAAGGTCCTTATTATTGCGATATTCCTAAATATAAATGATTTTATTTCAAATATTTAAAACTCTATTAATTTAAGTAATGATTTGTTAATTTTATTTTTAATATATTCGTACTAGTTCGCGTGTTATCGGAAATTCGGTATATTAATTAAAAAGATTAAGGAATAACCACAGAGGTGAATATACGATTCCTCTTTTTAAAATGATTGTAGATGGGCAAGATTGCATCCGGACTATAGATAACAAGAAAAGAGCAGGAAACGGCAAGAACACAATTTACGTTGATTTACGAAACATAATCTAACTCAAGGCGAATCTATACAAGGTGGAGTCAGTCAAACAGCTGATAATTTTTTTTCGCTTTTTGGTTCTAACAACTGTCAAAGCTTTTTTTTATATTTAAATATCTACATATTATAAGCTTATTAACAAAATATTTATTGTTTACATAAATAAGTAAAGTTCTCACTATTCAATTATCTACACTATATTAAGTTTAAATACTTATTTGTTTAATTTTTCATTTTGGTTTTTTGACATTTGTTAAGACCAATCGTTGTTTTTGTAGAACTGACACCACCTTGTATGAATTCGCCTTGATCTAACTAAAAGAGAGCATTATGTACTTAATACAGTGGAACACACTACACAAATTTTGTACAAAATTGTGAATATTTTTAATATTAAAAACAATGTCACCGTTGCAATGGAGAAAAAGGACTATGGGAGCAGAGCGACATGATGGACTTTCTAAAATCCACTAAGAAGAACACCCTCTTACACCATCTAGTGAGTTATGCAAATTTCTGACCAATATATTGAAGAAGTTGACAGATTCTTCTATTTACAACATAAGGGATGCGGTACAATATGGACGAATATTTAGTTTCCTTTGGTGTGGTATCACTTTTTCGAAGTATACCAGTGGTCTACGTAATGGAGATCATTAAAATAAATGGCAGAAATATACATGAATTTTAATATTTTGGGTTCAACAGAATCACCCAATATGGCTGATAAGTGATGGAGGAACTTCTGGAAACTTGTATAAAGAATCTTGAAGAAAAAGTCCAGAATTTTTACGAAATATATGGGATTGTAAAGAAAAGTGCAAAAGAAAATAACCTGAAACAACTAAATTCATTCCACCACAAGATTCAATTGTCAATGGAGAAAAAATAGACGGACTAGTTATACGAATTGAAAATATTGTTACATTTTTACCTTTTAAAAATGGGGGTTTATTTCCTTCAAATAAACCGGATACCGGAAGCAAATAAAAGCCGTTTAGTAGTTTAAAAATTGAACCAACTCTTTATTTATTTAAAATGTATAACAACAACAATTTTAAATTGTCACTATGTGTTCTAATACACACACGCTTTATAATGTACAAGAATTCACTGGAAATACAGCACACTTTAAGGCACAGCGTTGATGTTTACTCGAACAGTGTTCTCACGGTCAATTTATATACACTGCATTACCATCTAGAAAGCTTTATTTCTACAATGATCTTTAAACTAGAAAATTCGAATTCTAGAGCTTTCGATATTAAATAATTACAAACAACGTTCAACTCAAAGCTTTTATTCAATGTTAATAATACCCACAGATCTGTTACAGTTTGGGAGGCACTGCTGGTAGAAAGCATTATGCAACTTTAAATCAGCCGTTAAAATCGCTTAAGCCTGTTCGTCCCGAATAGGCATATATTTACTTCTCCGATAGGCAGCTAGTCGTTCTAGATACGACCTTCA
Source organism: Calliphora vicina (assembly GCF_958450345.1). NCBI lineage: Eukaryota > Metazoa > Arthropoda > Insecta > Diptera > Calliphoridae > Calliphora > Calliphora vicina. The sequence continues at coordinate 80,273,112 of NC_088780.1, forward strand.
TTTTAGATCTGTCGTCTAATTTCTTAACAACCCTATGTGGTCCTTTCAAGTGATTCTGTAGTTTGGAAGACAACTCTTTATTACGTTGTGGGCTATATCTGGTTTTCATTTTGTCGTTTGTCACTGTAATTCATCTCCGAACGAATTCATGTATTTCTTTGGAGAATTTATTGCCAGTATCTTTATCACAATTACTCACTGCCTCTGCTGAAGTACATTCACCCATCTTTGAACCCGACCTGATGATCTTTTCACTGAGGGACAGACCAAGCACTCCAAGAGGAACCATTCCGTCGTTGCACTGTTCAACGAGGGCCTCCATTGTTAAATGGCCACTTTTCACATCTGCTGGTTCCATCACCAACAAACCACTGTCTATACAATCCTCCACTTCCTCAAGGGCCCATGCCAAATCCTGTGACTGCGGTGGCAACTTTTGGTGCTCAAAAAATACTAGCTTTATTACTTGAGACTTGATCTCATATGCGACGTCAATTTCGAAAATTAATGACTTTTTGTCCCATATCCAAAGTAATGCTGTGAATAATAATGAAGTCTGCACCAATGATAACTTCGTCCACAATATCGACAACAACAAAGACATGATTTACGCTAATGCCACCAATAGTTAGGTTCACATTAACTTTACCATGTACAGTGGCAGGCTCTCCAGTAGCGGTGCGTAGACTTACATTGCAAATTGGTTCCATTGATTTCTTTACTAAATCTGTTCTCATGATAGACTGCTACGCTCCCGTGTCCATAGTAAGGATGTGCTTCCGACCGTTGATGTACCCACTAGCAGTAAGATTGTTATTTTCCTGCTGCAGTACTGATATGGAGATGGTAGGGCCATCAGGTGTGGGTGTCAGATCCTGACCCTCAGTGCTAGCTCGCTTTAGAGGTGGCTCCTGTAATACTTGATGATTCGCCAGCTGGTTATTTCTTGATGGTGAAACATATCTGATTCGCTTTCTTGGTGCTCTGCAGTTTCGCTGAATGTGACCCATTTTTCCACAGTTATAACATTTAACTTTGGCTTTAGTTTGTCTCTTACTTAAAGCCTTTAAAACTGCCTCTTTTAATTCCTTTAATTCGTTGATCACATTTCTATCATTTTCAGCGATAACCTCGATTTTCCGCACATGTCACATCTGGGGTTTTGCTGTTTCTTGTACCAGCGCGAATGATACGGTTCCAGCGAATGATGACTTTGGTGTGGCACATACCGCATATTTTATTTCAGGATCGCGCATACTATTCACAAATGCCTCTATCTTCAAATGCTCCAAAATCGATGGATAAATAAGCTGTAGCAAACGCTCGATTTCCATAGCAAAATCTTGTAGCGTCTCATTGGCATTCTGCACTCTACCATGCAATTCCATTCGGTATAATTGCTTTTTATGCTTACCACCATACTTACGTAGCAGCGCTTCCGTTATGTCAGCATACAAATTTCTGTTGCTCGCTCGCACACTTTCAAGATCTACCGCTGCATTTCCTTTTAAGGCCAAAATCAACTCGATAGCTTTTTCTGGAAACTTGAACACATTAAATGGTGTGCTGCCATCAAAACTAGGAGCCTTGATTCTACTCGATGCTTCTGAAATAATTTGTACCGGTCCATCTTGGCATTGAAGAAAGTCTATTTATTTTCATTTCCAGATCGAGAAATTTGTTATCAACATTTTGGGATTGTTTTTCTAGGCCGCTCTCTAATTCGGACAACTTTTTGTCAAATTTGGATACTTGCATTTCAAGGTTATCTTGAAGTTTCTCGTCTGTAGCTTCTCGTTGTTGACCTGAACTTCAGCAAGAAGTTTATCGTTGTTTACTTTAGATGTTTCTTGAACTTCAGACAGAAGTTTCATACATCAGAAAGCACATTGAAACATGACAAAATGGATAACACCAATCTATATATATAAAAGAGTAACGTTACTGACTCACTGACTGACTGATTCATCATCGCACAACCCAAACGACTGAAGCTAGAATCATGAAATTTTAACTGTGGGTTCCTCCCTCTCCAAAACTATCCGATAAGAATGGATTTTTGGAAATTCGAACGTTTAGGGGGTAAAAAGGGTAAAAACGGGTAAATTCGGTAACCTTATATCTTAAAAACTAATAAAGATACAAAAAAACTTAAAACTGCATGTTACTCCATTCAAAAAATAAGCTGACAGGTGTTTCGTACATTTTCGAAATTCGAAACTTTTAGGGGAGAAAACGGGTAAAAACTGTATTTTGGTACTTTTTTGGCACCCTTTGTATCTTTTAAACCAATAAAGATAGAATCAAAAAATAAAAAATACAAGTTTGGTACTTTTTGGAAATTCGAAACCTTAAGGGATACAAATTGTGTTTATTTTTGGTACTTTTTCATAAAATATGTTTTAAAATACGTTACAGAAATTTATTTGAATAAAATTGTACCACCTCAATGGGGATAAAAAAGGTACCAAAAAAGGGATAAAATCGGGAAAATACATTATATTTGAAATTATTATGCCAATTTTGATCATTTTTTTAACGTTGGTTCCTGGATTCATACAAAAATTAACTAACAGGGTGTTATTTGGAACTCGAGTACCAAGGTGTATATTGGGCCAAATCCGGGTAAACAGTTTGGTACTTTTTTTAAAACATATTTATTCTTGGGCACATTAACCAGGTTTTAATATTTTGAGACATGCCAGTAGCATAAACAATTTTGACAAAATGGAATATTTTTAAATTTCAAACTTGAGGGGTGTTCAAGGAAGAAAAGGGAAATTGGTACTTTTCTCCTAATGGTACTTTTTTAAAATTTTAAATTAATTCAGTTATCGACATTAAAGTTAGCTGATATGTATCTGAGTGAAGTTAGTGTTAGGAATAGGGGATAATATTTAGGTACCAAAATGTGTGAACTGAACTATAGGTACTTTTTTGTTCTTCTAATGGTACTTTTTTGAAATTTCTATAACAATGGACTTAGAAACATGAAATTAAACATATATAGTCCTAAGTGAGTGAGAATTCTAGGGGGAGACTTTTTGGTACTTTTTCTTTATTGGAATGGTACTTTTTGTAATTTCTTCACCAATGAATCTAGAAACATGAAATAAAGCTTATATATAAACCGAGTGAGTGGGAAACCACAAGTGTGGGTTTTTTTGGTACTTTTTCTATATTCTAATGGTACTTTTTTGAATTTTCTATAACTATGGACTTAGCAACATGAAATTAAGCATATATGGTCATAAGTGAGTGAGAATTCTAGGGGAGACTTTTTGGTACTTTTTGTTTATTATGATGGTACTTTTTGGAATTTTCTATAACAATAAACTTAGAAACATGAAATTAAGCATATATGGTCCTAAGTAAGTGAGAATTCTAGGGGGAAACTTTGTGGTACTTTTTCTTTATTCAATTGGTACTTTTTGTAATTTCTTCACCAATGAACCTAGAAACATGAAATAAAGGTTATATGGACCAGAGTGAGTGGGAATCCACAAGTGGCTGCTTTTTGGTACTTTTTCCATATTCTAATGGTACTTTTTTTAATTTTCTATAACAATGAACTTAGAGACATGAAATTAAGCATATATGGTCCTAAGTAAGTGAGAATTCTAGGGGGAGACTTTGTGGTACTTTTTCTTTATTCGAATGGTACTTTTTGTAATTTCATCACCAATGAACATAAAGCCATGAAATTAAGCTTATATGGACCCGAGTGAGTGGGAAACCACAAGTGTGGGCTTTTTGGTACTTTTTCTATATTCTAATGGTACTTTTTTGAATTTTCTATAATAATGGACCTAGAGTTTCCAAAAAATCTAAGAATTTCAAAACCGCGGTTTCGGTTTTAAAAAATTAAAAACCGATCGGTTTCTGTTTTGTGATAATTTATTAAATATTAAGTATTATAGAAACAAAATTAGTTGATAATATAGGAAATGATATACAAATCTAAAATTCAAACTTGACGGGTTATGGTTTAGTGAATGCGAATTTAAAAGTGATAGTCAATGGTACTATTTCCTTATTGCAATGGTAGTTTTTGAATATTTTATAATAATAAACCTAAAAATTTAAAATTATGAACACATTTTGCATTTTCTATAATAATGGACCCAGAAATATGAAATTAGACATTTACAAATAGATTCACAAAGTGAGACTTGATAGTACTATTTCTTCTAATTGGGGTGGCGAAGCGCACCGCGTCAGCTAGTGTTATATATAAGTATATGATTAGCTTTATTACACACAAAAAATTCTATAGGTTACAATGCCCAAAAATATAGTATAAATTCAACTAAGCGCAAGGGTAGAATGGCATTTACAAAGTTATTTAGTAAATATGCCTAAAATTTTAGTTGATTTCCTTGTTCGAAAAATCAACAAAAATTTTGGTTAAATTCACTTATAAACATTTCAAAATTACAAATGATAGCAAAGTAAATTTATTTATTTTATTTTTGGTAAATTATCATAGTTGGGGGTAGTGCACTAATTTTTAACTATCACTAATAGTTAGTGGTAGTGTAAAATATTTCACTAATTTTTTTAATGTTTAGTGATGAGTTGAAAAATATAAGCCTCACTCAATAATATTGATAGTGTAGTTAAAATTTTTTAACTAATAATATTTTGAAAATAGTTAAAATATTTTTTTTGCAGCCTAATGAAATAATTTTTTCTACACTAAAATTTTTAGTTAAAAAAAATATTCCTGCACTATTTTTTTCAACAAAGAAATGTTTTACTCTATTGATAGTTTAAGTTAATATATTTAAGGAAAAAACGTAAAAGCGGTATATAAATACACAAATTACAATAAAAAGAGTAATAAGCAATTACACAGAAAATAATTAGCGACTATTGGCTTTAAAACAAGCTTTCGAATTACTTAATTTATTTCTCGGAGGAGAATCCACCATTCCACTAAAAGAAAATAAACGCTCTACTGGAGCAGAAGAAGCCAAAGGCGTGTTAAATTTAAAAAACATTTGCCTTATTATTGGATATTTTTTGAGACTGCAAATATCAGTGTCCGAGCTTAAAAGGAATGCACGTATTTCACTATGCCATCTTTCTGAACAAAGGTTGAAGGTCCTAATATTGAAGATGTTAATAAACTAAGTAATTTCTTCAATAACTTTTTCACTTACTGTCAATTTCCCCAAAATCTAAGAATCCTACATTATCAGTGTTTTTTTGTGTTATTATTTCTTCGGATGCTGAAAAACACTTTGAAGCTTGCTCAACAAACATCTGTATATTTAATATTCTAGTTTAAACTGGAATAACTTCATGATCACTAATTTTGAATATATTAGTGCAAAGAAAATTATTCAAGCTTTTTTTTAGTTATTGTTAAATTTTTTAACTATTTGAGTTTAGTGCTTATTTCTACACTACCACTCAATTGATTTATAGTTAAAAAATATCACTATCACTAAAAAATATTAGTGATAAAAATATAAGCTTCACTACCACTAAAGCTGATGAAAATTAGTTAAAACTATATTTTTTAAAATAATATTTAGTGCTAGTGAAATGTTGATTGCACTCAACATTTAGTGCACTACCCCCAACTCTGTAAATTATCTATGTAATAAAATATCTGTTTAGTTAAATTAACTATTTTTTCTATGCTCTAGTACTAATAATTTATCTTTATTAAATAATAATAAAAAGGTTATATTAATGTTTATATATCATAAAAGTACTTATGGAGTAAAATGTTACAAAAAAATTTATGTGCAAAACAATTACTATCCAACCCTATGAATGTGAATGGTACTATGTGGAATATTCATCTCTATCTCTTGATCTGTTTCAGTACTAGTCATAATATACTTAACAACTAATTGATTACAGTATCACTAATTTTTACTGTACTGGAACAGATCTAGATATAGAGATGGACATTCCACATTCATAGGGTCGGATATGAATTATTATCTAAATAATGAAAATAATTAATTAGAAAAACAGTGGTTGGTTTATAGCGATGTTGAAGAAGATGAAAAGACGAAAAATATTTAAAATGATACTGATTACAAACAACATAACATATTACAAAAATTACATTGATTTATTTTGTGAATTGCAGTGGCCAGTATGACCCATGTTCTTCACGAATTCTCTGTAAAAAATAAAATTTGTGTCATAAAGTTAATATGTTAATGTAAATACGAATATTTATGTAATAATTACCTTAAGAAATCTATACAAACAGGATTAATATATTTTTCTAAAAATATACAATTATTAAAATAAATTTTATTAAATATATGTATGTATTTGTACAAACCCTTTTTCTTCATAAATGTTTTTAAAATGACAATAAGTTGAAAAAACATAATAATGTGCCAGAGTTGGGAAACTTTAACCCCTCCTCAAATGAAATTCAGATGTAAACTTTCAAAACGCCGATACACGTGTATTTTTTTTTGTCTCCTCTATCAAAATTTATTGGTCGGATCTTGTAATTTTGATTTTGTTGTATAGTGTTATCCAAGTAAAAAGTGTGCTGGGAACAAAAAAAAGTCTCGAAATGCATATCTAAAATGTTTGTGTTTTCCTCAAATTCTGAAGAAATATAATTAACATTTTTAATTATAGATACAAATGGTTAAGAAATAAAATATTATTATTCAAAGTGAACATAAGCACTATAAAATTAAAATAAAGAATGTCTAAAAATGTAAAATCTCCAAAAATGGATGTAAATCCCCAAATTTTGTTAAAATCTCCAATACCTCACCACGAAATTCTGTCCACAAAAAAATCTTGAAATCCCCAATTTGGGGACAAATCCCCACATCTGGCTACACTGGTTGTGTCAGCCACAAAATTTCGAAGAATTATTTTTTTTTACTCTCTGCTTACTCTTCTAACCAGGGTTTTCAGATTTTTTTACCTCCATCGCCAAAAGCTAAGCGAAAAATCGCCAAAATATTTTTTTTGAGTTTTTTATTGTAAAATACATACTTACATACTAATTTTATGTATTAAAGTCAATTTTTTTCGGTTTAAATCTAGTACATTAGTTATTTATATTAAATTGATATCAAAAGTATACATTGTATTAGAATTAAACATTTTTAACATTTTATCTGTAGGCTGAAATGAATTGGAAAAAAATTTCAAATTAACATTCTTATCAATGAATCTAAAAGTTCATATTGAATTTTATTACGTAAGCAAGTTTTGGTATAAGTTATAATAGAAAATACCATTTCTACGCCAATGCTATGTCTTTAAGATGAAATGTTCCACCTGCATCGCAAAATTGTGGCCAAAAATTTAACAAATTTTTTTTGGAATTTTGCCTTTAAAGATCTGATTTCAATTGATATATGCTAATTTTGACCATTGCAATTCATATTCCCCTGCAGATACTTTTGAATTTAAAAATAAAGTTAATGAATTTTGAACTACCGAAAATTTCCATTCCATTTCAATATTGAAAATTCATTATATACTTTAAAAAGAGTTATATTTTCTGGTAACCATTTAAGAATTTCTTTTAAAAGCTTTTTAAGTACATAAAATTAATTTTCTTTTAAAATTTCTACATCATATATTCCTCCATTTTTATATTTTGTAATTCCATTTCAAATTCTGTGCCAAAATCGACAAATTCCGGATTCCAAAGAAACTGTCGAAACAATAGCCAATTTTAATGAGCCTATTAAGTTATCAATATATCCATTATTATTTAAAAATGGCGGCTTAAATATTTTAGAAAAAACTTAATATTGTTGAAACTATTTGATCATGTGTGCTACCTGCATCCAAATGATCAGATAATAAATATCAAAAAAAATATTTCAAGAAAAACAAATAATTTGTTAAAAAAATCGCCAACTAGTCTGTAAATCGCCATGTCGCCAATTGGAAATTTTGGTGCCCAAAGGCAATGAGAAATCGCCACGTTTTTCGAGAAATGATTCAAATATACAAGGTTACTCCACTTCTCTCTCACAAAAATAGTTTTGAAGTTTATTGGAATTATTTGAAAGTATTTTTTTTTGTAATCAAAAGTAAAATCGTTGCCACATATGGAAAAAGGGATATAATGTTTAAGAAATGTTTAATTTTAATGTGTAATTTATATTAATTCATAAAAGATATATATTTAATGAAAAACACAAAACATTGTAGCGAAAAATATTTTCCCCACTGAAATGTTAGCATCAAGGTACATTTAATAAGATGCCATCGGGAGCACAGCTGAATATAGAACTTGCACGCGATAATGTCAAACTACATATATAAAAAATATTCGCCGGAACGCCATTATGCCAAACTCCATATATAAAAAATAAATGAATTCGTCTGTATTTATTTCAATTCGCCACTGCTGTCACCTTGATAAATACACCTTGGTTAGCATGTTTGCAATACACTCAGAGTTGCATTATATATTCTGGAGGGAAAATAAACAGGGATGTTTGTATATTTATTATTTATACCATGTAGCTTAAATATAGGTTACGCTATGAAACTGCCTACGCTCCATGGAATATTAAATAAAAAATTTGTTTGAACAATTTAGAGGAACTCAATTTAAATCTATTCTATTTGTACTACCATAAATTAAATTGCTGTTCCCGTGGCACTGACCACGTTCCATGGAATATTAAATTCCATTTTTATTTCTGACCAATTTGGAGGAACATGATTTTCTCTGAAATGAGTCTTCCGATTTTTTGCACGGAAAGCGTTTTTTAATCTATACCATGTATACTTTCATCTCTAATATAGGTAACCTCTTGGCACTGACCACGTTCCATGGAATATTAAATTCCATTTTTGTCTGACCAATTTGGAGGAACTTAATTTTCTCTGAAACGGGTCTTTCGATTTTTTGCACGGTTAGCCTTTTTTTAACCTATAGTATGTATGCTACCATCTCCCATATAGCTGTTCCCGTGGCACTGACCACGTTCCATGGAATATTAAATTCCATTTTTTTCTGACCAATTTGGAGGAACTTAATTTTCTCTGGAATGCGTCTACTACATACCACCTGATTTGTATAGAAAACTTTACAAAATATTTCTAAATTTATTTCCAAAATTTCTCATAAATTCATATCAAAAATAGCTAGATTGCAACAAGCTAGAAATAGCGGAGTTCAGTATTAAGTGCGAATGGTATTGCATCATTACAAATGCAAAATTGTAAATGTTTTTGTGTGTATTTTGTTATTGGATTACGGTAAAATTTTGCATTTGCAATGATGCTAGATCATTCGCACTTAACAGTGAATACCGCTAATATTTTTCCCGCTAAAATGTTAGCATTTTTGCTATACACTCAGAGTTGCATTATATATTCTGGAGGGAAAATAAACAGGAATGTTTGTACAGTTATTATTCATAGCATGTAGCTTACATATAGGTTGCACTATGGAACTGCCTACATATATATCAAATATAGGTAACCTCGTGGTACTGACCACGTTCCATCGAATATTAAATTCCGTTTTTTTCTGAACAATTTGGAGGAACTTGATTTTCTCTGAAATGGGTCTTCCGATTTTTTGCACGGAAAGCTTTTCTTAATCTATAGTATGTACAATACCAACTCCCATATAGCTGTTCCCGTGGCACTGACCAAGTTCCATGGAATATTAAATTCCATTTTTTTCTGACCAATTTGGAGGAACTTAATTTTCTCTGAAATGGGTCTTCCGATTTTTTCCACGGAAAGCTTTTCTTAATCTATAGTATGTACACTAGGCATATAACTAATTTTGGCGAAATTTTTGGCATACCACCACGTGATGGCCAATGTTATATAAGTAATGAAAATCATTTTTTTAGATCATTTGGAATCAAAAGCATCACGCACCAACACCAATTTCTAAAATAAACCAAACTTTTATTTCTCTGAAAAATTATATAAATTATTTCATTTTTTTTTTTGCAAGTGTGAGGCATACTTCCCTTATTTAAAAATTATATCTAAAAGTATGTCCGCAGTTACTATTAAAATAAAATATATTGTGTTTCAAAATAATTGAAAATATTTCATGAAAAACTTTATTGCGTTTGGTGCGTGAACTTTTTAACAACCGCGAAAAAATAATACCGTGGTTTTTTATATTTTTTAATGCTGTATTTGACTATGCTATACCAATTTGCATATTTGCAAAAATTGTCAATATTTATATCCCTATTGTACACTCCCACTCCCATATAAAAGCTACCAGCTCCCATCAAAGCTAGTAATTTCTAGTGCTTTCTCATACATACGCCATCTGTGGTGTACTTTCTACAATGTTCTTTAACTGAGTGTTCGAATTCGAATATACTGTCGCAGCAAACAGCGTTGCCATACTTACGATCAATGGTCAACTGAAAGCTTTTATTCAATGTTAATAATGCGCACAGATATGTTACTGTTTGAGAGTGCAGTGCTGCTATATGAAAGCATTATGCAAGCCGTTAAAATAGTTATATTTGAATTCAAGTACAATTTCGTAACAATATTTATTAATTTTACCTTTACTATTACTACGTTTATACGTAGCCTATTCGCAAATAAAAATTATTTGCAATTAACTAACTCACTGTTTATAAGTCGGAAATTTTTTGTTTTTATGTAATGCCGGATGGTAAACTTTAAAAATTTGGTAGTAAGTCCCGGTCCACACTGTGAAACATTTGCTGCAAAACATTTGAGTTTGTCGATGAAAGGGGAAAGAGGAATGAAAAAGGGAACTTTGTTTCATGTACATGAAGTTTTGGTTGAGTATGTTATCCACATTTATTCGTTCGTATTCGTACTGTACAGAAATGTCAAAAACTGAAAAGCAAAAACTCCACACAGTGAAGTACACGAATGCAGTTTCAAAAGAGAATTTAAAAATGTTTTGCAGCAAATGTTTCACAGTGTGGACCGGGACTAATGTTTTTGAAGAAAATATGATAATTTCTTTGTTTTTTTAAATGCAAAAATTATAAAATCTAAAATTCATATTTGTTTTGCAATCCAATTAATGCAAAAACACAATGAAATATTTCAAAAACGTCTTAATAAACTAAAAACGTTAAAACATATGGCAATTGTTAAAATCTTATTTGAAAATAGTGTCGTTAATCAGGAATTGTTTTCGTGAGTTAGCTATTCGCAAATAAAAAATTAATTCACTGCGGCAAATTTTTCTAAATGCAATATTTTTATTTGCGAATAAGCCGTGCGTGTAACGTAGTATATATCTTTTTGCTCATAACGGTTGCAGTTTTTTAATAATCCTATAGGGGAAGAAAATCAAAAGATATTTTATTTTTATACCACTTTGCTCGAGCTAAATTACAGCTCAGAGTTGGTAATGCAAAGTGTGTCCATTTATTAAAATTTTATTGATTATATACTAAATTAATGCTTACATTGCATTTTAACCTAAAGTGGAGAATGTAGCAGTTGGGCAGAACATTGAACGCAAGAATCACATAAAAATGAAGTAACGATTAGTATAACACACAAAGTGTTTACTGTTTTGTCGTTTCTGTAATATGATATTAATTCTTTTGTATTTCAATATTCTGTCGGTATAGTTGACATATGGTTTATGCTACACCTCCCTTTTACGGAAGAATGTTCATACAGTTTTTAAATGTATGGACATTCTTTAACAAATGATTACAATAACCTTAATATTAAATTTTATTACAAAATATATATCTTATAAGTAATTTAAAATATGTCTACGTAGACTTTATAGTGGAAAATTTTAATTCTATTCATTGTTAAAAATCTTAAGTCTATTCTTATGAACTATTTGCTCTTTGTTATTTTTCTTATCTATTATTGTTACATTATTTCTTAAATCAATATTTTTAATTTCAAAAGGTCCTTTATATTGTGGATCTAATTTATGACCTGCTTCATTTTTAACTAAAACTAAATCTCCTATTTTAAATGTATAGTCTAACAATGTCTTATCATAATTTAATTTCTGTTTTAACTTATACCTATCAATTAGTTCTCGGGCCCTCTTATGTGCCACTTCTAATCTATATCTAACTTCCTTAGCATAATCTTCTACATTATATACAGGAGCTATTGATTGAACCTCATTAAATTGTTGAAACCCATTAGGAAGCTTACCAAAAACTAACTCATAAGGACAGTAGTCATGTACCGTAGATGGCGTAGTATTAAAACAATAAGTGAAATACTTGAGCCATTCATCCCAATCGCTTTTGTCAACGGATATGTATGATCTTACATATTCGTTGAAGGTTCTATGACTTCTTTCCACAGTTCCTAGTGTCTGATGATGATAAGCAGTCGATGTAATATTCTCTATTTTTAAAAGGTTACACAATTCATTAAGTACTGAGTTTTTGTACTCTGTACCCATGTCCGTAATGAACGTCTTCATCGGACCATAAGTAAGAATAAAATGTTCAAATATAGCTTTCGCAACTGATTTTGCGCTTTTATCTTGTATGGGTACCGTTACAAGATATTTTGTCATGTCACATATTATTGTGACAGCATAAGAATTTCCGTTATAAGATTTTGGTAGTGGACCTATAATATCCACTATTACCGTATCAAATAGTTTAGTCGGTGTGTTTGTCAAAGTCAATGGCATTTTTGTGTGTTTTGTAATTTTAGCCGACTGGCATTTTTGACACATTTTAACATATTTCGTAATATCACGAGTCATATTCTTCCAGAAATAATATCTTTTTATTTTATTAAGAGTTCTTGAAACACCAGAATGTCCTCCTTCTGCTGGATCATCGTGGTATCGTTTAATTATCTCTGTTATTAATTTGGCATTTGTTACGTGGATCACCTCATTAAGTAGCGCTACTTTTAATAATTTTAATAATTTATTGCCCATTTCTTTAAATTCATTAATAGAGATAAATTCGAAAATTTTCTCACTAGGTGCCACTTGTAATTTATTAATGTTTAGTTTACCGGCCACTTCTTCGAGCCTTGGGAAAAATTGTCCTAAGTCAAATTTCCCATTAATAAACAATTTATTCATTTGTATACATGCTAATGCAGATTTGCCACGTTTAATATAAAACTTTTGTGGGGTAATCTTTAGCTTACAAAATTTTCTGACGTCAGAATTCATAATTGGTACAAATATATTGGGCTTCTCATTTTCATTTTCTAAATGCCGTTTGTTTATTGTAACTGGAGACTTTTTAAGTGACTCTTTTGCCATTGATCGTGTGTTTATTTTGTATATATTGTTATTTTCATTGTTTATTTTTTTCAAGTCATTTATGGATATACGTGATAATGCATCAGCAACATAATTATCTTTTCCCCTAAGATATTCAACTGTAAAATCATATTCCTCCAAATCAAGTCTCATTCTTGTTAACTTTGAGCTTGGATTTTTCATTGAAAACAAATAAGATAATGGTCTGTGATCGGTGCGGACTAGGAAATGTTTGCCATAAATGTATGATCTAAAATATGTTATTGCCCAATGTATGGCAGTCAACTCCTGTTCAATGGTGGATTTGTTGCTTTCACCCTTTGTAAAGGCCTTCGACGCATATGCTACAGGCAAATGTTGTCCTTCATACTCCTGTGTTAATACAGCGCCACAAGCTTGTTTGCTTGCGTCTGTGGTTATGCAAAATTGTTTTGTGAAATCAGGATATTGAAGTAATGTTGGGCTCATTAACTCCCTCTTTAGGTATTCAAATGCATAATTGCAATCTTCTGTCCATTCGAACTTTGCACCCTTCTTGGATAATTTTGTTAAGTGTCTCGAATATTCTGAAAATTTTTTTATAAATCTTCTATAATAGTTGCAAAAAGCGACAAATCTTTTCGCACTATCTGCATCCAATGGTGTTGGATAATTTTTTATTATGGAATATTTACTATCATCTGGAAGTATTCCTTTATCAGTACATTTATGACCAAGATAGGTTACTTCTCTCATAAAGAATGAGCATTTTGCTGGATCCATATACAGGAAGGCTTGATCTGGTTTTAATCCACTAAAAGCGAGAGTCATCATTCTTTGAAAGGAGTTAGGAGCTACCTTCAGACCATAAGGTAATCTTGTAAATTGGTATGAACCATTATTGGTTGAAAATGATGTTAAATTTCTTGATTCTTTTTCTAAACCAATCTGGTGAAATCCAGACATAAGGTCTAAACAAGAAAAATATTTTGCTCTACCAAGTTGATCTAAAATATCGTCTATTCTAGGCAAAGGGAATTTGTCTGCTATTAGTTTTTTATTTATTTGCCTATAATCGATCACAAGTCTCCACCTCTTGTTTTCAGAATTTGGTAATGATTTCTTTGGTACCAATAAGATTGGACTATTATACTCAGAATTAGAAGGTTCAACTATTTTGTCATTTATAAGTTTTTTGACTTGTTTATCTATTTCTTCCTTGTGTGTATGAGGTATTCTGTAATTTTTTATGTATACTGGAGTTGAATCTTTTATTCTTAATCTTTGTTCATAGAAATTATTAACAGTTATAGTTTCTGTTTCCAAACCAAAAATGTCACTATATTCAGAACAGATTTTTGTTAAAATTTTATCGAATTGTTGTGGAAAATTTGTCTGTAATTTTTGTAATATCAATGACTTCCTATCTTCGCCAGTGCAAGATTTCTCTGTTACTATATCATAATCTGCAATCTTCTCCGTCCTTAAATTTTCTTTATTTACTACTGAAATATTATCATTAGTATTTGGAATACGAATATATGCATTGTCAGATTTTACCAGAGTATTTGCTATGAATACACCTGGCATTATTTCCTGATTTGGTATTAATAACTCTTTTTCGGAAGTGGGAAGATTTACTTTTCGTATCGTTTCTGATCTAGCTGGCAAGACAATGTCATTGTTTGTTAGTGGTATTTTTATAACTTGCGAAATATTAGAAGGTCTAAGGATAAGGTAATCGTTATCGTCATTAAAATCCAATACACAATTGAATTTTTTAATGAAATCCATGCCAATGATTCCATCGCATGGTATTGGGAAATCATCAGGTACCACATGAAAAACATGAGGTATCAGAAAATTTTGATATTTTAATTCGAAAAATTTAACCGAATCGCTTTCATTTTCGATTGCGTTAACGTAGTTTCTATTCCTACGGTTATTATTATTATAATTTTGTCTGTTTCTGTAGTTGTAATTATTTCTGTTATTGTTGTTATCGTTTTGATTGCTATTCTTGTCATTTTTTCGTGGATAGTTATTTCTTCCACGAAATCTATTATATCGTCCACGATAATTGTTGGAGTTTTGCCTATAATGAAGTATTGCATTCTGTTGTCCAGTTGCTTCTGTACAACTATTTACGAATTTGCTTATTGCGTCAATCATAGTATTGAATTGACCTGCTTCCATGATAATTTTTACCTTATCTATGGTACAATTTTTAGTTAGTGCTTTTACAGCTACTTGAGTTGAGTATTTGCTTGCTAACTCTGTTTTTAAGCCGTCATTTATGTAAGCACTTTCTAGCGATTTTGTCAAATTTTCAATTTCGCTGCAATATGCGTTTGCAGTTTTATTGTTTTGTTTAATGTTCATGATTTTGGCAGTCAGTACCTCGACTGATTCGCCTTTAATGCTATTATTTAGCTTATTTATAATTGCAATTATTGTGTTTTCATTTTCAATATAATTTCTTGCTGTTCCTTTTAATTTTGTTTTGATAATGGATACAGCAACTGCTTCGTGTTCGCCCTTAATTGAATCAACAAGTTGCAATGAGTCAATGAAAGAACGTAGGTTTTCAGACTTTCCATCAAAGTCATTAATAAGCTTTGAAGCTGTATTAAGAAACTCTACTACTGTTTGGGTCATTTTGGAATGTTTTTTGAAATCTTTATTTGAAAATATAGTTTCGATTTTTATCTTTTCATGTATAGTGTCTGGAAGTTCAATTTCAATTTTCTTTTTGGCTGCTAATGTTGTTATTCTATTCTTGACATCATTAAAAAATGCCTCTGCTGCAATTTTATGTGCAGATGTTAATCGTTCATAATTTACGTTTAATACTGTTCTTATTTCCTCCAAACAATGCAAAAGAATGTTAAAATGTTTGTCTACTGTTTCTTCCTTAGTTGGTCTGTCAACATTTAGACACTTATATGAGCGGTCAAATTCTTCTCTAATTAATCTAACCTTGTTCACTATATCTTGCCACTCCATCTATACTCTATCTAAATTATTTGCTCTACTCGTGTATTTCTTTTTTAATCTTTTATTGTGTAGTGCGTAAACACGCAAGACCGAATTTAAACCTATCAAAAGTGTTATTATTATTAAGCAAAATTCAATTAATTCTAAATTTACGTTTCCCTGTACTCATTGACCACGTTGGCTGAAGGATTTTCTATTTTTGATTGAGGTTTTCCCATTTTAATTTTCGAATTTCCTGATTAATAAAATCTGCAATAATAATGTTTTTATACTTTCTACTCTATTTCAAAGGACCTTAAAATTTTTTACTTAATTAGAACTAATTAATTTCTATTTCATAAAAATTATTTATTAGAATTAAATTTTTTTTTTTTTTTTATACATACATATGGGGGATTTCATGTCAAGTGAACCAACTTTTGAAATCGATGTCTTCCGATCGGGATGAAATTTGCACCAAGGTTAGCTCTATTGGATAGTAACTCAGACACAATTTTTCAACAACATCGGTCGAGAACTCTCTGAGTTATAGGGGGTAAAATTTTGACAATTTGGTCAAACAGGGGTTTTTTCTTATCCATGTAACTTATTACCTATTGTTCTTAGCAAAATGTGTCCCAAATAGTATAGATAGCTATTTCTTCGATCTTTCGAAAAAAAATATTTAAAAAAAAAAATAAAAAATTTTTAATATTTTTTTTCCGAAATCAAAAACTTTTTTGACTTTTTTTTAAAATACGCTATTTTTTTTTATTTTTTTTTTTTCTTAAAATAAAGTTTAGATATTTTCCTTGAACACCTCCTTGGTCGCTTAGTGGGATGCGAGTGGGATATCTATCAAAATAAATATTTTGTAACTCAAAACATAAAATTTTTGACTTTTTTTGCAAAATCAAAAACTTTGTTGACTTTTTTTTTTCAAAATGGACCCTTTTTTAATCTTTTTTTTTAGGTCAAACAAAAGCTTAGATATTATCCTTGAAGACCCTTTTGGTCGCTTAGTGGGATGCGAGTGGGATATCTATCAAAATAAATATTTTTTAACTCAAGACTTACAATTTTTGACTTTTTTTTTTGCAAATACGATTTTTTTTCCAAATGGGCCCTTTTTTTTAAATTTTTTTTGTAGTCAAAAGAAAGCTTAGGTCCATTCCTTTAAGATATTTTTAGTCCCTTAGTGGGATGCGAGTAGGATATCTATCAAAATAAATATTTTGTAACGCAAGACATACAATTTTTTAATTTTTTTTTGCAAAATCAAAATTTTTTTCCAATATGGGCCCTTTTTTAATTTTTTTTTTTTGCTCAAAAGAAAGCCTAGGTCCATTCCTTTAAGATATTTTTAGTCCCTTAGTGGGATGCGAGTGGGATATCTATCAAAATAAATGTTTTAACACAAAAATTGTATGTCTTGAGTTACAAAACATTTATTTTGATATATATCCCACTCGCATCCCACTAAGCGATCAAAACCATCTTGAAGGAATAGGCCTAAGCTTTCTTTATAGCAAAAAAAAAAATTACAAAAAGGGCCCATTTTAAAAAAAAGTCAAAAAAGTTTTTGATTTTGCCAAAAAATCAAAAATTGTATATCTTGAGTTACAAAATATTTATTTTGATAGATATCCCACTCGTATCCCACTAAGGGACCTAAAATATCTTAAAGGAATGGACCTAAGCTTTCTTTTGACTAAAAAAAAATTTTTAAAAAAATGCCCATTTGGAAAAAAAATTCGAATTTGCAAAAAAAAAGTCAATAATTGAATGTCTTGAGTTACAACATTTTTATTTTAATAGATATCCTACTCACATCTTCCTAAGTGACAAAATAGGTCTTAAAGGAAAAGACCTAAGCTTTCTTTTGAGCAAAAAAAATTTTTAAAAAAAAGTCCCATATTGGAAAAAAATTTCGATTTTGCAAAAAAAAATTAAAAAATTGTATGTCTTGCGTTACAAAATATTTATTTTGATAGATATCCCACTCGCATCCCACTAAGGGACTAAAAATATCTTAAAGGAATGGACCTAGGCTTTCTTTTGAGCAAAAAAAAAAATTAAAAAAGGGCCCATATTGGAAAAAAATTTTGATTTTGCAAAAAAAAATTAAAAAATTGTATGTCTTGCGTTACAAAATATTTATTTTGATAGATATCCTACTCGCATCCCACTAAGGGACTAAAAATATCTTAAAGGAATGGACCTAAGCTTTCTTTTGACTACAAAAAAAATTTAAAAAAAAGGGCCCATTTGGAAAAAAAATCGTATTTGCAAAAAAAAAAGTCAAAAATTGTAAGTCTTGAGTTAAAAAATATTTATTTTGATAGATATCCCACTCGCATCCCACTAAGCGACCAAAAGGGTCTTCAAGGATAATATCTAAGCTTTTGTTTGACCTAAAAAAAAAGATTAAAAAAGGGTCCATTTTGAAAAAAAAAAGTCAACAAAGTTTTTGATTTTGCAAAAAAAGTCAAAAATTTTATGTTTTGAGTTACAAAATATTTATTTTGATAGATATCCCACTCGCATCCCACTAAGCGACCAAGTAGGTGTTCAAGGAAAATATCTAAACTTTATTTTAAGAAAAAAAAAAAAATAAAAAAAAATAGCGTATTTTAAAAAAAGTCAAAAAAGTTTTTGATTTCGGAAAAAAAATATTAAAAATTTTTTATTTTTTTTTTTAAATATTTTTTTTCGAAAGATCGAAGAAATAGCTATCTATACTATTTGGAACACATTTTGCTAAGAACAATAGTTAATAAGTTACATGGATAAGAAAAAACCCCTGTTCGACCAAATTGTCAAAATTTTACCCCCTATAACTCAGAGAGTTCTCGACCGATGTTGTTGAAAAATTGTGTCTGAGTTACTATCCAATAGAGCTAACCTTGGTGCAAATTTCATCCCGATCGGAAGACATCGATTTCAAAAGTTGGTTCACTTGACATGAAATCCCCCATATATATATATTTAATTTTTTTTATATTTTGTTGTTAAATTTTTGTCAAATGGCGGTTAACGCCTACTGACCCTATACGTGCAAATGGATGCAAAGTAGTTTTTTTTAAATTTATTATATACATATTTTTTTCTATATTTCTTTTTATATACATTTTATTTTGATGAGGCTTTTAGAAGGATATCGCTCCGGTCGATTTTTAACCACATGGCAGGATCTTCCTTTGGTTTAGGACTTCTTCTATAGTGATCGCCTTTGAGCCAGGCGATCTCATTCTGTACTTTGGCCGTACAGAACCTCTGGCGGAGACTTGGCTGTCCGCCAGGAACCACAAGATTACTTTGGGGTGCTCTTTTTTGTTTGTTAAGCACTCCAAAAGACTGGTGTAAATAAAATATTACAATTTGTAAACAATATTTTTCCTTGGGTGCTCTAAAATTAAGCACTCCGAAGGACAGGCAGGATCAAAAATATGCCAATATGCTTTTGGGTGCTTTTTTTATTTTCTAGCACTCCCAAAGACTGGCAGGATCGCCATATAGGGGAAGAAAATCAAAAGATATTTTATTTTTATACCACTTTGCTCGAGCTAAATTACAGCTCAGAGTTGGTAATGCAAAGTGTGTCCATTTATTAAAATTTTATTGATTATATACTAAATTAATGCTTACATTGCATTTTAACCTAAAGTGGAGAATGTAGCAGTTGGACAGAACATTGAACGCAAGAATCACATAAAAATGAAGTAACGATTAGTACAACACACAAAGTGTTTACTGTTTTGTCGTTTCTGTAATATGATATTAATTCTTTTGCATTTCAATATTCTGTCGGTATAGTTGACATATGGTTTATGCTACAATCCCTTCCCATGAGATCTATAAGACCCAAATTGAACACATTAACTGAGTGTTAAATTATGTATCTAATATACATAAGTTTATATATAATCAGCCCAATTATGAATAAAAAAGTCCGCGGGAGTTTGTTATCCGGGAGTTTTTTCCCATTGAATTTGAATAGGAAAATGAGAAAAGGGAAAAAACTCCCGCGCAATATGAAAGTAAAGGTTTATGTCTGTACTATAGTTAGATTGCTATTTTATAGAACCATTTGAATTCCACTAATGGTAAATTGGATGAAAAACTATATTTGAAAATAAAATAATTATTTTATGATAAATATTTGTCAAGTATAGACATGGGGTAAGAAATTATTCGAATATTATTTTTACTCGTTATTAATAATAATAAAAAATTATGAACTTTTAGTCGATTTATTGACAATTGACACAATGTAGATACTAGGATTGTCAATAAATTCTACATATCGTCACCTTAAATGCAAACGGACGTAACTTCATAAAAATTCAAAATCGAATTTTTGATCGATAATGTTTCTTTCAAAAATTAAAGTGTAGTTACGTCCGCTATAAAAGTGTAGTTACGTCCGTTTGCATTTAAGGTGATGATATATTAATTTAATAGAAGTGTTTGTTAGTGTTAATTAAACTAAAGAAGTACTGCATCAAATTGAACAATAGTTTACATACAGTTGCGAGCAAAAAAATGCAACGCTGTTATGTTATCTTCCACTGATCAAATATAACAAAGCTATATTTATTAAAAAAAAAATGTTGTTCGTCAAGTTGTAGAAAAAACTTATGAGTTCGTGGTGAATATGTATGAATTGATACAGTTGAAAAAAACACTTGTATTTTAAAACAGTCCATATGCATACTACGCATTTCAACTAATTTTAAAGTAATGGTCAGAAACCCATTGAAAACAAGTAAGAAAGTATAGTGGGTCAAGCTCGACCATGTGATATGGTGACGATGGGACCGATCCACACTGTGGTAAATCACAAATCTAGCTGGACAAAATTAAAAAATAAATGTCTGGCAATATTCCTTCTGATCATTTAATGAGCTTCTCAATACAATAGGGAACTGTAATTCAAGTTTTTTTTGGTTTTTAGCTCCGATTAGGAAAAACTAAGCTTTAAAGTCAGTTGTTGTCAACTGGTACATTAAGATTTCAAAGAGAAGTGTATTTTTTTTAATTATTTCCATTGTAACTATTAAAAAAAACTATTTTTTGTGAGATCAGAAATTGGAAAAAATAAAATATTTCCTTTTTTCAAGTAGAGTTAAAGCTATATTTGGGTTAATCTGTCAAGTGTTCACTTTAAGGTAAATCAAAAACATCTTGCGCATTTTTGCGACCGCCATACATTTTTTTTCACTTTGCCAGTATGACCTACACAAAGAAAAAATAAAATATTTCCTTTTTTCAAGTAAAGTCAAAGCTGTTTATTCCGGATAGTTCCAGTTTAAAACTATATTTGAGTTAATCTTCAAGGTAAATCAAAAACATCTTGCGACCGCCATAAATTTTTTCACTTCTCCAGTATGACTTCTACTTTTTCACGAAAGAAAATTTTTGAAGAATGGGTAAAAACTCCCAAAATACATTGCAAAAAAAAAAGTTGTTTTTTTATAATCGTTTATATATTTGAACTCATTTTTTATATGATTCATAAGTGAGAAGTGAACCCAACGTGATTTATTAATTTTGTCCAGTTAGATTTGCGATCTACCACACTGTGCGATCGTCACACAATTTGGTAGTGCGGCTTATATAAAACTTATTTGTGCTGAATTTGGTTTGGATATCTATATAACTCTGATATTTATGAGAGTTTATCTACACAGAAAAAATTAAGTAGTAAAAAACTGAACAAACATTATGGCTGTACACTGAGGGAAAAATGACGTTGCAAAATCGACAACGGTTGGTGTCATTTTGGCACCATACGGTGTCACTTTTTTTCGACATCGTACGTTTACAAATTGTAAACAAATGGGTACGAATCGACAACGCAATGTTGTTAAATTAAACGCCGACGCATCTCAACGTGAGTTGCTGACAAGTTATTGTCAAAGTGTTGCGGCGAAACTTTTTGCTCTGCTTTGTTTTTATAAGTGAGTTTTAAATTTTATTTACATTAAAAAAGTGATAATATTTAAAAATGAAAATATGTATAAAAGAAAGTGTAATTGTGTTTAATAGTGAATTTGTGTTGACGCAGATGAAGATCCAGGCAGAAATGAGAAGATCACCGAATCCACTGACGACATACAACTCCAAAAATTCCTGGAAACAATAAACATACAGTTTTTGTACAATTAAAAGGAAAGTAGAGCTATATATATAATTATCAGCAATGTAGAATACAATAAGTATTTGTTTTATGTTTTAGAATGATGACCTGTGGAAGCAGTGCCACAATTAGGGATGCTATTTGAAATTTCACATACAGGAACTCCGACAATTGCCACCAATGTTTTGCTAAATTTAAACATGAAATTTATATGTATTTTATATTTAAGTATTTATTCGTATTGTATTTAAAAATAAATGTAAAACATAAAGGAATTATTATTTATTTCAATTACCAAATCGTACACGAACGGTATCAAATCCACAACATATGGTTTCAAATTGACAACGGTGCGGTATCAAATTGACAACGGTCTGGTGTCAAATCGTACACGAACGGTGTCAAATCGACAACGGATGGTGTGAATTCGACAACTGCATGGTGTCATTTTTTCGTTGTCAAATTGACACCGTTCGTGTACAATTTGTGCACATACGGGGTTGATACACTATTGACACCGAATGGTGTCAAATCGTACACGGATGTGTTAATTTTTTCTCTGGGTGTAGTAGAAAACAGAATAAAACGTTCAGCTTTACGTTGAACGTGCGTTCAGCTTTTTCTATATAGAGTTCAGATTGTGCAAAAGTAAACGGGCATTCTCTTTTTAACTATATTCATTTAATTTTCGCAAGACTGAACGAGAGTTTAGTTTTATATCAGATGCGTTAAATTTCTTCATTACTGAACGTAAGCTTATTATTTTACCAGCTGCGTTCAGAGAATTAAATAAAAGATTTTTTTTAATATTATCAAAATTTATTCAATATATTTTACAAGCATTATTCATACATAAATTTTTACATAAACAACTATTTCTATAAACTCACCGAAACCTGCTCTTCTTGAGGAAATTCCTGCATATGTCATCGAAAATTACAACTTTACTGCATTTTGCATTCAGTTATGCTAAAAGAGTGTTCAGCGAAGAATTATTTAATTGATTTTAAAAATCTGAACAAACCGTTCTGGTCGCTAGTAGGAAAGTTTGGTTTTTAATATGCTGCGTTCAGAAAAACTTTTGATTGGTATATTACGAGCTGAACGTCGCGTAGTAAACACCAAATAAGCGTTTAGATCTTGGATATTTGAATGCGACTTTAAAGGGGCGTATTAAATCCGCCTAGTAGCATTCAGTTTGACTACTTCTAAACGAAGCGTACAGATAATTTAGTTTTTTGTGTGTAGGACTAGGAGAAATAATGGACCGATTCTAACCAAATTCAATAGGCTTCGTCCCTTGGGCAATTTAACTTGTTCCAAATTTTGTAAAATTATCTTTGAAATTGCGACCTGTAGTTTGATTACAAGGTTTACATGGACAGACGGACAGCGCTTAGCCGACAATGAATAAATTAATACCGGAACTTTTTGTCATTGCAAGTATAAAAAATATCCTGCGATTTAAAAAAATCTTGATACTTTTTTTAAGTTACAATTTCGTATGATTTTACAACGGTCAATGATAGGAAAGTAATTTATAAAAATTTAGAAGACTCGAGCTATAACAGTTCTTAAGATATTCGAAAATAACTATTTTCTTTGTATATTTTAATATCACCCATTTGCGTTCAGTTCTTCTCACGCAAAGTACTGAGAATATCACTATTGTAATAGATAGGCACGTCCCTATCTCCCATCCCCTTAATTTTTGGCATAACAGGACAATGCATCAACATAATTCACACAATGATTAAAGTTCAGTTGATATTCGAAAACAACTAAATAAGGACTGAAATCGAAAAAACCTTAACACACGTTTTTCATTAAAACTTTTAACCCAAGTATTTCCGGAAAAGGTTCACAAATTCAACACTATTGATTAGAACTACATACATATATAAATAAAATTTTTTGTAAATTGTAATAATAATTTCAAAAATATCAAAACTGAAAGTTTAGTGGTTTCATTGCTATTAACATATATTTATGTTAAGATTTTTTCGGTCTCAGTCCTTACTTGGTATGGAAGTTCCACTCCACTGTTCTAATCCCACATATTTTTATATGTTTTATGTACAATGATAACAAAATAACTAATTTCAAGCTTTACTTTAACTATGTATTATAATTCTCCAGATTCTTAATTATAGAATAACTAGAAAGTGATTCAAACAAAGCATAAATACTGTCGCAATTACAATTTACTTTCTTTCCGATCTTGCACTTCCGTACTAAGCTTAAAGACTTTCACAATTATTGTTCTCCAAATATTCGAAAATTACTAATCCAATCCTTCAAAATTTTACAGATTTCTCTAATACAGTCCACAAGTTATTTAATAATATCTATTAATTTTGTAAATTAAAAAAAAAAAAAATGTTTCAGACAATGTTTCAGGAATCTCGCAATTTTAGTTATACAGATATTAAAAATTGACTATGTACTTTGAATGGGAGGTGCCACACCCACTCCAGACCATTTTAAAATAAACTCCGTACAGTAATATGAAATTGATTCATACTAAATTTAAATAATTTACAATTATAGTTCTCCAGATATTCGAAATTAACTAATTACTTTTTATGGGAGGTTCCACGCCCACTGATCTAATCCCGACCATTTTTTTGAGCTCAAGCTAATTTTTTAAGTCAGGTAATGCTTCAAATGCTTGATCAGACCTTTCATCCTCATTCGTCATCAGAAATGTCAAGACCATCGTAATTTTTCAGGTCATTAGTAGTTGTATTACGCAATTTAAACCAAAATAATTACAAAACGTAATCAAAATTAGTTTTGCAAAAAGCATATGGGCAAGTCCCATAAATGAATCAAACTTAGAATTCTTAATTGTATTATTAGACTAGATATGTATATTATATTTTATATATATACAAAATGTATTTCGATGGTCACTCATACAAAAATGATTACCAAATCCAATACTAGCTCAGATATCTTAATATTACACAAAAAAATTTTAATTTTTTAATGTGTTTTTATCATTACTTAAATGTTAACAAGATGGTTCGATTGTCAGCTATATTTTTGACCATTCAATTTAAATACAAATTAATTTTGAGTAATTTCACTTTGAATGGAATTTTTCGCAACTTCTCACGGAAAAGGAGATAATTTTCTAGCATCTGGATAATTTGTAACGAGCGTCACGTAACGTGCGTCACAAAATGTTCTCGGCTTTTTATGAAAACTGCAAATGTTTTGTCATGCAAATAAGTTATATTAGAATTCTCTTTCATTCCTTTCTTTTAGGAATAAGATTTTGTGTGCTTTATTATGCCAAATTCGCTAAAATTACGAATAAAAACTTCAACTTTTAATGTTACTTCCACTTTTTGTAACGCGCGTCACAAAATTTTGCGATCAATTATTTCGCAAGAAATGGCAATTAAAAGGAAATGTCTTATGCCATTTGGAATTGCACTTAAATCTCACTATAGCGTATAGTATACATACGTTGGAAGTATCTTATTTGAAAAACCAAAAAATTTTCATATTTAAATATGAAAACGTGTCACGCAGGATTTGCCCATATACAAATGATTATTGAAAAATACCCTCTTACCTTTTTTCAATAAATAATTTTTCGTAAATGAATTCGAAGAGTGCAAAACATATTTGTACACATGCTTAACTTGAATGAAATACCTAATTGTTCCCATCTACAAAGATTATTAGCTTATAAACCTTTAAAATGTTTTGTTGCCAATCTTCAACATCGAGTTAAATAAATGGGTATATCAGCATTTATCATATTTTTACACTTATTTAAGGTAAATTGCTGAAATGGAACATGTCTCTGTAAAAGGTTAAAGCTCTAGCAGTAGTTCAAGGCCGTGTTGATAAACATATAACACCGTACTACAACAGAAAAAAATCGTTAGACGAACCGGATGATATACGTAAATGGAGAAAAACTGCGTTTTCAGTTTTTTATTTCGTGATCCTGTTTCCTGTTAAAAGGACTTACAATTTTCAGAGGAGTACATTTTTAAAAAATGTTTTAAAATACTTCTGATCATCATACTATGCCAAGTTTGGTGTCAAATGATCAAGAAGAGTGGTAAAATATTTTGTATTTTTTAATTTATCCTTTAAGGATCAAACGATGTCAGAAATGCCCTTTCAAATTTTTATCCTTGAATATCCTTTTAGATTTCCAATAATTTTTTTCCAAAAAAATAGTGAGTTATAGATCCAAATATTCTATACTAAATGTTAAAATGTCACCCTTTATATATATAAAGTTCAAATTAAAATATAAAAAAAAAAATTATTTGTATACAAAAAAGTTTTATCAAGATAAGTGCATGTTTATAACCTACACCAGCATAGTGGGGGAGGTATAATGGGTTAGGGCTGATGTTTGCAACATACAAAAATATTGTCCCAATACCCACCATAAAGCATACCAAACTGCTCAGGATCACTTTCTGAGTCGACTAAGCCATGTCCGTCCGTGTGTCCATGTAAGCATTGTAATCAAACTACAGGTCGCAACTTTGAAGATAATTCGACAAAATTTGGCGCAAACCTTTCCATTATTTCTCATTGCCCCCATACGATTGTCCTATTTGAAAATAGTTAAGCTCTCATAAATATCTTAATTATAAACATATTAAAATTAAATTCAGCACAACTCTCACGACCAAATTTTGTGACGATCGGTCAACAATGTTCCATAGCTCCCATATAAGCAACATTTTCGAAAATGTCATTAATATACATAAATCTCTGAAATATGTCAGTATCTAAACAAAATTCAACACAAATACGTTTCATATATTCGCAAATCATCCCACCAAATTTTGTGACGATTGGTCCATAATTAGTCATAGCTCCCATATAAGGCTCACTACCTAAAATGTTGGTATTCAAATAAGATTCAACACAAATAAGTTTCATATCAAAAGAAATCTCTTTATAATCATATACTCGGTGTAGGGTATCATAAGGTCGGGCCCGTCCTTCAAAAATATTCCACTTTTTCAAGAGCTCTTTTAAATAACTAAAACTCGAATGCTTCGCAAATGTCGAATTTGGTACCAACAAAGCCTCAAATGGGGGAAGTTTGACTTCTTTGAAAAAAGTGCCGCTGAAGCACACCGATTGATCATCAAAGCTGATGGTGAATGTGTTCCATCGGTTTCAACGTGCGAGAGATGGATTGTGCGGTTCAGACAAAGATAGCCCAGACCAGCCAAAAAAGTTGGAATTGGAGGCATAACTCCATGAAGATTGTTGTAAAACTCAACAAGAACGCCACTGATTAATTTTAATCGAGCATTGGCCGAAAACCGTAATATTCCATCATGACAACGCTCGGCCATGTTGCAATAACTGTTATAAAGTATTTATAATGAAGTTGTTGGGAGGTTGTGTCTCAGCCGCTTTATAGTTCAGACCGTGCCCCGTCCATTTACTATTTCATTCATCGATTCAGAACGCTTTCTTTAATTTTAATCGAGCATTGGCCGAAACCCGTAATATTGCATAATGACAACACTTGGCCACATGTTGCAATAACTGTTAAAAAGTATTTAGAATGAAGTGGTTGGGAGATTGTACCTCAGCCGCTTTGTAGTTCAGACCATGGCCCGCCCGACTACTATTTCTTTCGATATTGGCTTGATTCGTTCTTAGCTTCAAAAGATTAGCAGTTCGTTTGGCTCGGAATATGTATGTTGCCAGAACGCACTATAAGTTAAACAGCTACCAAAACTATGCTAAAGTCCAATTTTTCAAATGCACTTTTTTAATGCCATTGTTTTTGGTAAATATTAAATTCCATTTGACAACACGCAGTCAAATACATTGCATCGTAATTACTTAATAAATTTTGTTGAAAAGCCTGTCTGTATTGCTTTCAAATTTTCAATTGCATGTTTAAATAATTTCGCGAGTTATAAACTAGAAAGTGAAAATGGAGAAATAAATTAAGTAAGTAATGTTTTTTGTTAAATAATGTGATAAAATTGTTTAACTTGCTTGAAATAAATCCACTTTTTTAACATAACCTTAAAAGTGCTGCGATTGTTTTCAAAATGTAACTTCGTGAAAGCTTTTAAAATTTCGGCAGTTCGGTAGATTAAATGAAATCAGAAATGAATATATTGAAATGTTATAAACCAATTTTCATTTACATATAATAGCCATTTTTAGCCGTTTTCGAATAATACTATTGGTCAATTCACAAGGTCTCTTATCATGTCATATTGTCATAATGTCCTAATATTTCACAATGGTTTTTATTGTTTTTCAAGCAAAAAATGTCCTAAAATAATACTACTATGTATGTTATGTTTATTGTGTTATCGTAACAAACCAGTAGAGACTTGCGCCGAATGTCTAAGAGTCGGTTAAGCCGAGCCGTGATATATTAGGACATTATGACAATATGACTGATAAGAGACCTTGTGAATTGACCATATATTTTTTAGGTTATTGTTTGAAATTTGGCTTAACGAAAATTCAAAAAAAGAAAAATTGTATACCATTTTCAAACATGTAGACAAAATTGAAGTAAACATATTTTCAGATGAAGTGGAAAAGCATATAACGAAAACAATAAATTTGTTATACCCTACACCGCCATAGTGGGGAGGGTATAATGCGTTTGTGCAGATGTTTGTAATGTCGAAGAATATTAGACTAACACCCACCTTAATATGGTACATATAATTTTTTCGGCCCAAGGACGAAGCCTATTTAAATTGGCTGAAATCGGTCCATTATACCACCTAGCCCCCATACAAATTTTCCCCCGTAATTGGACTTTATCGGCCATAAATGTTTAATTTATATACACAGAGAAAACTGATTCGTGATAGCAACCGAATTTGTTGCCAATCGAATGATTCTGCCTTAGTGACCGAATTTTACAGTTGTGACTAGAAAATTTTAGAAGGGGTAACAAAAGATTGGTTTCTTCAACTGAAATTCTTCTTTATCAACTGACTTTCTGTTGATAGAACCGAAAAATTCTATGTGTACAACCGAATCATTCGATTGGCAACAAATTCGGTTGCTATCACGAATCTGTTTTCTGTGTGTAGGTATCTACGCAAATTTTGCTCCAAATAAATCTTATATACAAAATTCATGTCAGCTAATTTTATGATGATCGGTCCTTAATTAGTCATAGCTCCCATATAATACCCGCTTCCGAAAATAACTTTAACGTGCATAAATCTCTTTAAAATTTTGGTATACACAGAAAATTCAACTCTCATAAAGAAAATAATCACACGACTTAATTTCATGACGATCGGTCCATAATTGGTCATAGCTCCCATATAACCCACTTCCGAAAATCACTCACGAATATAAATTATTGAAATTTTAAAAGCAAAGTTTCTTTGCAATCTATTTTCATATTGCTGAAAAATTTTTGAGATGCAAAAAGACGATGTAATGGAAGCGGGGAAGACATATTCTTTAAGCTCCGAAGCTACCTCAGATCCATTAATTTCCACATCATTTTTAGATAGGCGCTTACAAAACCGGAAACGTTCCACACTTCTACCAGAAGTAATTCAACTGTTATGTTGCAGTGAACCCATGGAAGAATTTCACTTTAGCCACCAAGACGATAAAATTAATGAAAGCGAAGAGGACCTTTTTGATTTAAATTTACAAAATGAATTAGATTTAAGCAATTACTAAAAGTTTTAGTATAATTAAAATAAATAAATAAATAATTATTAAGTTTGCATTAATGATTGTAAATGGGTTAATTTTTGGTCGTTAGTGGGTTAAATTCCATTTTTTTAATAGAATTATTCTTACTTTCGAAATTCTTTAAGGTTTTGGTTTGAATACCATGATTTTGTAGTCGTTATTAATTTAGCACAGAAAAAGTAATCATTTAACCTATAGTTGAACGATGGGAATAGGTCATAGCAAACAATCGCCAATACTTTGAATAAATTTATATTGTACAAACGTTTCAAAATAAAACCTAAAAATTTGAAAAATCCCTAATTTTTAAGTCATACACCCAATAATTATTTTCAAATAGATTTAAATTTCTAAGCACATAACCGTGGAGTACAGAAAATAGGAATAATTTCATAACTTAAGGTAGGGTCACATATGGCAAATATTTGCTCAAAAAAGCGTAACCGCTTTTTTTAGCACAAATTTGTTTGACGTGTTCACCCTTACAATTGATTTGTAAAATCAAACAGCATCAAATAAAATAAAAATAAATTTTTTGTTTTGAATCATCCAAAGTAAAATAAGTTTTTGGAATAAATAAAACAATTCAAATATATTTGATTTAGCGATTACATCTTTTTCGTCAAATATTTGTCATGTTATTAA
Organism: Calliphora vicina; assembly: GCF_958450345.1. Lineage (NCBI taxonomy): Eukaryota > Metazoa > Arthropoda > Insecta > Diptera > Calliphoridae > Calliphora > Calliphora vicina. The sequence continues at coordinate 80,303,765 of NC_088780.1, forward strand.
TATTAATTATTCTTTTAATTCCAGTTCAATAAACATCTAATGGGATAATGACATTTTGAGAATTTGACTTGAAAACTTCAACATTCTCAATCGGTACTTTATCTTTTGGAGCTAAATTGTTCCCTATAGCAACTAAAAGAATTATTTTTAAAACAATTGGTTTCACTGCAATCTACAGAATTCTTAACTGTGGGATATTATATAAAGATGATAATACAAGATAATGGTAACGAATCGATAAATACAGTCGGCAGCTGTAGACGTTGACGGTGTACAACGGTATTACTATAATACGTCGTTGATGTTTATGGTGTCATTTGTTGACATAATAGTTTAGAGAAGGATCTAAGTAGCAAATGGATTCAAATAAATTTTATTGTCGTAATACAACGCCTGTTACGTCAACATCATCAGTGACATCAAATGGAGTCGGTACTACAACGTCGCAGCAGGAGTACGCGCCTAGTGATTCAAATTATTCTGCGAGTGCGTTTAATTGCAGGGAATCACTTTCACGCAGTAACCACGGCAGTGGAAAATCTTCGCACAACAACTTGCGCGTCAATAACTGCAATGTTGCATACGGTAACGCTACCAGCAATAGTGCAGTTATTGCCGTATCAAGTGCTGGCTCTGTAGCTTCAAGCATAAATAACGGCGGCCATTGCAACAATTCCAATGGAGCTGGGAATTACATAAATGTAATGTCAGTACCAATGGGAACACTACAATATCATCGAAGAAAATTAACACCACAAGAGTATCAGTGAGTAAACTAAGATAGAAATGTAGCAAATACATATTTTTCCAATCCCCTATTTTAGATCTCGATTGTATCACAACACTGCCGATTACAGGTGTCGCGATGATTATTATTCGGGCAGCAGTGGAACAGCTGGAGGTGGAGGAGGAAGTAGTAGTGTTACTGGCCGCATTAATACAGCTTCACCGTCACCCTCAATACAATTACAGGGACAAGGACAGCAGCAACATCAACAACAGCCACAACAAAATCATCAATCGCAACATCAACAACATCATCATCACCACCATCAAATGTCTCAGCAACAAGCTCACCAACATCACTACCATCATTATAATCAGCAACAAACAAATTCTGCTGGTGGTATCCAGCAACAACTACAGCAGCAGCAGCAGCAACAGCAGCAACATCAACATAATAATACGTGTAGTCCCACTTCAACAGTTGATCCTGGTGACGATACATTGAGCTGTAGTTTAGCTTTAGGAAATGGTCGTATGGTGGCAGCGACACAAACACATCTGAATAATAACTGCGACCAAGTGGTAGCTCCCACATCGTTGGCAATGAGCTCATTACCGTCTCAAGTACCACCAATAATGTACACAGTACATCGAGTGGTGACCACGGCGCAAATACAAACAGCTGGTGGCAACACATTCACGTCATCGTCGAGCGTCTCTAGCGTAGTTAGTGCCGTACGAAACGAAACAGATAACATGGGGAATGTTTTAACACCGGTATCCTCCTCATCAAATCCAGGATGTTTTGTTGGTGCCGGTGATATTTCCGGTTGCAGTGCTAACATTGTTGCCGATGGAAATATGACATCCAATGTCACAGCCGCTCAAACACACGTACATTATTCCCCAGGTATGTAAACAAAACATGAGCGATCTGTTTTTCATAAGTTTTCAGTAGAACGGAAAAAAATTAAAACGAAAATTAATTCTCCATAAAACAGAATTTTCTTTGGAAAATTAATTTTATATAGCCCCTAATATTCAGTGAAAACACATCTCGGGTGTTCATTGCACTTGAAATAAATTATATTTTACAGTATATTTGTAGAAGTTAAAAGCGTACAGCAGAATGTAATACATTAGTAATAGGAGGTTTACACGGTATGTATTGCATGTATTTTGTGACAATGTACATTTTACATACCGTGTGATACATATGAATCTTTGATTATGTAAAATACAAGTTATGAAGTTTAAAATAGAATATGTTACAATGTGGTGTACTGCTTATTTATTTTATTATTTTCTTTTTATAAACTTATTTTGCTTACTTTATAATTAACAAAAACTTATTTTAACCTAATTTCAATGTTTGGTTTTTATACAATTTTTATAAAAGCTTAATTTGCAAGAATATAGTTTTATTTATTTGTTTAGTAATCGAATATTGTAATTGGTTGTTATTGGTGGTATTTGCCGGATATGTTAACTACCCCCCTTCTTAAGTATCAGTATACCACTGATCAAGTAAAGCAAAATTTATTTTATTTTGAGTTCAGGAAAATAAACAGAAGGTGGAAATTGTACTGATCTTTGGCGATTCTTACATTTTGAATATAATTGAATAGTTAGGATTATTGAAAAACCAATTAGAAGTAAAACGTAATAAGAACCTATATGAAAGGTTATATAAGTGCTCAATGTTCTTGAGATGAAGATGGTGAAGTTATTGTAAATCCAATTTGATTTCCTTCTCTGTCAAGTTGCCCTGTAATATTGGTGGTATAATTTCCATTACTGATTTTTCAGATGCCTTGTTTTATTTTAACTATTGGTTGTATTGTTGTATATGCAGATATCCACAGTTGCCCCTGTCCAGTGTTCAAGTTTTTAAATGGGACTTGTGAATTTTGTGTTGTCGGTAGTAGTAATTGTGACGATATTATCTTTCTCGACCGTTTGCTTGAAATATAAAGGTTTATCTTTTCCCTTAATCTTTTTGAAACTGTGGCTCCAGTATCATACTTCTTTGGCTTTTGTTTTTTGGCGTTTTGTCTGTAGAGTTGTATTTTCTGATTTCTAGCTATTTAATTTTTCAAATCATTATTTACTATTTTCTTAAAGACCGCTAGATTTTAATAATTAATTAATTCTTTCTACTCGATTAAAAAAAAATGTCAACAGACTTCCTTTTTGTAACAGATTGTAATGCTAATTAGTTCCTTAGTAGAATAATCTGGATACTTTTCTCGAAGTCATTTCAATGATTTTTGAATGGGCTCTTTCAATCGTACCATTTACTTCATTACTTCAGGTTTCGATTCCAAGAACTTTTATATAATTAAGTACTATAGGGCTAATGAAGCTGCCTTCATTATCCATTACAAGTATTTTCGGTGCGGAAAATAAATTAAGTAATTTTATCGTGAATATCTAAAACTGACTTATTTTTAATGTGAAAAAATTTTGCGTACTTGGAAAATTTATCTACGCATGTAATAAATTTTTCTTTTTGGATTTCCATTATGTCAATGTGTAATATTTTAGTAGGGTATGACGGAATCAGTGTTGGTTGTAATACGAAGTTTGGAGGATGTCTATCGTATTTATTCTTATTACATATTTTACACGATTTCGTGTAGTCTTTTACTAATTTCGACATTTGTGGAAAATAATACTTTTCTAGGATTTGGTTTTTGTTCATTTTGGATAATTATGAATTGCTGATCCTCGTCTCTAATGTCCTCTACCAACCCCTGCGTTGTTCTTATTAAAAAATGTTCTTTACAGACTTCTTGCAATAGGACAAGATGTTCCTCTGGTATTTTAATTCCTATTAGCTTAACACTTATATTTCAATAATTGCTTTTTATAGAATTTATTTTAATAACCTCATGGTGCCGATTTATAATTTGTCATATTGGCCAGAAATCATTTTATCCGATATCTTCAGTCTCAACGAAAACCTAGAACCAATACTGGATACATGCAAGCGTTATAGAACTGTATGTGAACTAATAAATGTTTCTTTTTTATACAAATCAAAAATATAATTTTCCATCCCTGCTTCAAGTATTTTATTGCTCTCTCACCCTCTCAATCATACATTCAACAATTTTATTTTTAATCATTTGCTTAGACAGTCAAGTCAAGTTCAAGTTTTTTTTCCTTTATTTTGTTTTTGAAATTTAGAGGTTTTTTAGTAGTTTTTTTGATAACAGGTTTTTTTAAATATAATTTTAACATCTACCACTTTTTCAAGTTACTTTCATTTTGTTCATTTCAAGAAATTACGTTTTTTCAAGAAAACAAAACTTTATAAATAAATTTCTTCAAATTTAATTACAGAAATATTATAATTGGGAGAATTTTTATTAATAAAATGAACTTAAAAGAAATAATAAAAATAGATTAGACAGGTTAAAAATAGTACTAAAAACCTACAGGTATCCTCTTCAATAACAAAATAAATTGTTGTTTTTGGTCAGTTTTTAGTTGCGGTAAATCTTGCTGAGACATTAGACTTGAGCAAGTTCAATTTGGCATATCTTTTAATTTAATTATAAATAATACATCAGAAAAATATTCAAAATTCGTTGAATACACTTAAACAGTAAGTTTAAAATATCTAAAAGTCTCAACTTTAAATTAACTGATGCAAAATCCCCCATTCTTCTAAAACATGAATAAATCTGACTAGATCACTATAAAAAGATCGAAAATTCATTTAAAAAAACTCTTAAAATTTCTATAAATATCTCCAAAACAACACATTAATATTAATATACATATGCATGAATATATAAAAAGCCATAAACTAACTAATTAAATACCTATTTTATATTGAAGTTAATAAAAAAATATTTTTAATTTAAAAAAAAACATTTTTGATAAAAAAATTTTATTTATTTTTCTAACCATATACTTCGTGGCAAAAATGGCAAAAATATGCAAATTTGAATGAAATACATTAAAACTAATAAATGAAATCAAGTTAATCGTCTTTCTAAATACATATTTTTGTGACTGTATTGATCTAAATTAAAAATGTTTTCTTTTAACCTTCGCTTTACCAATACCCACCCGGGTGACCACATCGTTTTTATTGGTTTAATATTTTTTTTACTGAACAAATTTTAAGGTTCTATAGAATTTAATAGAAACACTTTAAACTTTTTAAAGGGTTTTTTAAAATTTCATTCGTCGCATATACATATAAAAGTATAGAGTCACCCGGGTGGGTATTGGTAAACCCGGGTGGGTATTGGTAAACCATGTAAAAAGGGTTCTTTTCCCTTTTTTGTCCCTTTATAGTCCATGTTGTGAAAATAAGTATAGCCTATTGATGCTTCCAAGTAATAATCTACCTATATTCGAAATATCAATAAAATCGGTTCAGCCGTTTAGTATTTATTAGGGTATTCGAATTATTCGATTTTTATCATGTTCGAATAAAACGAATAATCCGATTAAGAGATTTTAACTTGTTCGAATAATTCGATCACACGTTTAAAATTACCGAATAATTCGAATAATTTAAATTTTTTTAAAAAAGTAAAGACTGATGTTTTGATGTCTTGTTAAAGAATAACAAAAAATGCTTTAAAAAATTTGAGCAGTTGGACATGATCCTGAATTCAAAGACAATATACACGTATTAAGAACTTTTTTATGTCGTTCATTAATTTGGGTTTTAAATTGAATAACTAATTCTTTATTATTTCTAAATTATTTATAACAAATTGTATTATACATCAAGCTCTATCAACGTTGCCGAATCTTTGCTTAATAAAGTGGTCTTGGGGAATTAAACAATAAAGGGAATCTGTGCAAAGTTTGATATCATTGTCAGCGAACGTAGCTAATTTGAAGTCAGGCAGTGCATGATTGACGCATTTACAAATACGCAAAAAGTTTATTACCATGTTAGGCAAAAATGTTCAACGATGTTCAAAATCATGTATAAGACGAACTTCATGATTTTCTTGCAACAAAACGTTAGTTTGCAACATTTGTGTTTATAATTAGATTTATTAAATGTGTATTTTGCAACACTTACGTACGTGGTTAATAACATCACTTATGTATATACATATATTTTAAGATCACGGCCTTCATCTATTTCAATGTAATCATTATAAATGTCATCCTCAATATCACTTTCGACGACCGTTTCAAAATCACATTATCCATCACATTCAACTCCACTTTAATCTAAGTTAAAATTTTGATTATTAATTACGATTCTTCTAATATTTCGCCAGCTAAATAACAAATATTTTATTCCGAACCTTTTATTTTCATTGGTTCAAGTCCTAAGTTAAAAATTTTGAAAGATTTGTTTTTAGAATTGTAACTTCTTGCAGTAATATTTATATATTTATAGAAGGAGCTATCGGAACACTCATCTACAGTTGACGAGTCAACCCATCTACAAAATATAAAATTTGAATTAATGTAAAATTTTAACAATTAAAGATATCACAACAAAATTTGGAACCAATATAGACTCAAATATCCTTAAATCAATGGCATCAGCATTTTTGAAATTTCTTATTTTCAAATACCGAAATTCCTAAAACGGGGAAAATGTGTTCCAAAAATTGTGTGATAGTAAAAATACGTGTGATAGTAAAAATACTTAGTAGGTATTTAAGAACCATATGAGGTTATACAAGTATGGCACTTTTTCGTGGATCGGTATTTGCCTTTTTAGAATTTTTTACTGAAACCGAAATTTTTTTTTAAATTGGCCAAGTTTGGATAGGACTGGCTTAAGTGATCCAATTTTTTCTTTACACGCTTTTGCATTAAGTTATCTTTCCGGATCATATAAAAATTCTATATAGTCCCGAAGAAATTTTTTCTACAAAATGGGCTTTTTTGGGAAAAAATTTAAAAATACGGCCCTTTTTACAAGTTCCAACTTCGGATGCGTATAACTTTTTATAGGGAAGAGATAACTGTTAGCAAGTTGTTTTTATTTTATTTAGAATTTTATCCCTTCAACTAATAGATACAACCTACTCTTGTAAGCGTAGATCTTCTCAAGGACTATTTATATTCAAAATTTCAGCTCATTAGGATCATAAATGGATTTTTGGCGATTTTTTTTAAAAAAATTTAGACCCGAGTTGACCAATTTTGAGGGACTACGTACTGGCCCCCATTAGCGCTAGGAAGCTGAACAAACGTAAATAAATTCAGAAGCACCTCAGCTCAAACCATGTGAAATTTCGTAACAATATCTCCAATAGTTCGCAATACACCGAATTATTTCCATTTTTAAACCACTGTGCAGTGATCGAGAGTCCCTTTGTCTTTAGTTATTTGTCGAATTTCAGAAACAATACAATTTTTGTGACTAATTTGAAATTATGAAATATTTATATATATGAACATTTATTTGTTTTATTCGATTATTCTACATAAAATTTTTTCGAATTATTCGTTATTCGAAAATGGCCATTTGTAAATTGTTCGAATAATTATTCGTAAGAAATTATTCGATTAATCGAACGATCATTAGTCGAATAAATACCCTAGTATTTATTGTTTAAAAACCAGAGGTACAGATTTTACTGGTTTTCCCCCTGTTTATCTCTTTGTGGTCCAAGTATTGAAAAAAAAAATAGCCAATTGACGCTTCCAAGTAAGGATCTATCTATGTTGCAAATTTCAATAAATTCTGCCGTTTAGGCAGAACCGATGCCTTACAAAGGCATTTATATATTTATGTATATAGATTTAGTTTCAAGTTTATTTATTTAATTTAAAAATATTTTAAAAAATTTTTAATAATTTCGGTTAATGGTCAAGCATTTAATTACTTAATCATTTTTGTAATTATTTTCTGTGTTATATTATTTCAATAGGCCTCAGTACAAATGCAAACAACTATTTGTCAGATCAATCTAAGGGTGGTGGATCAACGGATGTGTCTAGGACAGGAAATTTGCCGATAGGAAATGCTCCATCAACGTCAACTAGCAGTTCTGCAAACGGTGTCAAAACTACATCTTCGATTTCTAGACCACTTCAAAATGTAAGACTATAAATTATTTATGTTGTGCATTAGACCCGTCTTTAAAAATATATATGGGGGATTTCACGTCAAGTGAACCAACTTTTAAAATCGATGTCTTCCGATCGGGATGAAATTTACACCAAGGTAAGACCTAATTTTTCAGCAAGATCGGTCCAGAACTCTCTGAGTTAGAGGGGGTAAAAATTTGACATTTTGGCCAAACATGTGATTTTTCTCATCCATGTAACTTATTACCTATTGTTCTTAGCAAAATATGTTCCAAATAATTTAGACAGCTATTTCTTCAATCTTTCGAAAAAAAAATATTAAAAAAAAAAAAAAATTTTTAATATTTTTTTTCCGAAACCAAATACTTTTTTAACTTTTTTTAATATAGGCCCTTTTTTTTCTTCTTAAAATAAAGCTTAGATATTTTCCTTGAAGACCTATATGGTCGCTTAGTGGGGTGCGAAAAAAATGTTTTGTAACTCAAAAATGCAATTTTTGACTTTTTCTGCAAAATCAAAAACTTTGTTGACTTTTTTTTTCAAAATGGACCCTTTTTTAATTTTTTTGCTCAAAAGAAAGCTTGGATATTTTCCTTTCAGACCTATTTGGTGGCTTAGTGGGATGCGAGTGGGATATCTTTCAAAATAAATGTTTTGTAACTCAAAACATGCAATTTTTTTTTTTTTTTTTTCAAAATCGAACTTTTTTTCCAAAATGGGCCCTTTTTTTAAATTTTTTTTTTTGCTCAAAAGAAATCTAGTCCTTTTTGATTGATTTTTTTTGGCAAAATCGAACTTTATTTCAAAAGGGCCCCTTTTTAAATTTTTTTTTGCTCAAAAGAAAGTATAGGTCTATTTCTTTAAGAGCTTTTTGGTCTCGTAGTGGGATGCGAGTTGATTTTTTTTGATAGATATCAAACTCGCATCCCACTAAGCGACCAAATAGGTCTTCAAGGAAAATATCTAAGCTTTATTTTAAGAAAAAGAAAAAGGGCCCATTTTGAAAAAAAGTTAAAAAAGTTTTTGATTTCGGAAAAAAAATATTAAACATTTTTTATTTTTTTTTTAAATATTTTTTTTCGAAAGATTGAAGAAATAGCTATCTAAACTATTTGGAACACATTTTGCTAAGAACAATAGGTAATAAGTTGCATGGATGAGAAAAATCACATGTTTGGCCAAAATGTCAAATTTTGACCCCCTCTAACTCAGAGAGTTCTGGACCGATCTTGTTGAAAAATTGTGTCTGAATTACTATCCAATAGGTCTAACCTTGGTTAGATCGGAAGACATCGATCGGAAGACATCGATTTTAAAAATTGGTTCACTTGACGTGAAATCCCCCATATGCATTAGATGGGTTTTTGTACATATGTATATGCACATTGTATGTATCTAAAACTAATGGATGCAAATCGTCTAAAATTGGAAAATTTTCGTTTTATTTCGTCAAAAAATATGATATTTAAAAAAATATGTTTTAACTTCTGAAACTGGGAGAATCCATATCAAAACTGACAGATGCTATTTTCGGATTTGACATATTCGATTTTAATGAATTTTACCACACATATTACGGTTCCAAAGGGTTCCTCAAATCTATGACTATTTCATCGGAGAACCTTTCCATTTCAAAAATATCGTGATTTGAAAATTGAAAAATTTGTTAAAACTGTCTAAAATTATATACACATAACATAACATTGAAGCTACCATAACATTAAAGCTAATCAAAGTCCAACATAATTTTTGATTCAATTTTAAAGGCAAAGCTATTGTCCTTAAAATGGTGTGAATAAAATTGTTAACTTCCAAAAGGTTAAATGTTAATTTTCAGAGTATATATTTCAATATAAAAAATATCAAAGATCGCGGTGTTAAAAATTCAAAAAGAAAATGGTATGAGGACACCTAAATTCTCTACTATATTCGTGCTTTGCCTTTAAAATGGAATCAAAAAATAATTTTAGACAATTTTAACAAATTTTTCAATTTTCAAATCGCGATATTTTTACATTGGAATGAGTTTCCATTGAAAACGTCACTGATATGAGAAACATATTTCATTAAAATAGGAGATGGTAAATCCGACTGATGTCCTCTTTGACATGGATCTTTCCAACTGATCTCACATTCTAGAAAAAAATATCTTTGTAAAAATTTTCAAGTTACATATTTGCATTTGTAACACAATTGATTAAAAACTTTTTTGCATCTAAAAGTTATTTTCTAACTAAAAAATAATAAACTGCTTAGCGTAAACGATTTACTTAGAATTGTTTGATTAATTTGCGGTGTGGAAAAATACGTATAACTTGGCTATTTTTCATTCAAAGTTAATGCTTTATATCCTGTAACTACTTATTTACCCAATTTTATGTACATTGTACATCTTTAAATCGTTATTCAATTGCGATTTGAACTACATAAAAAAAAGTCAAGACAAGGCAATGATGAACAATTTCAAATTGTTTGTTTCAAATGATTTGACAGTTCTGGGAATTTTTGCCATACAGCAATACCTTCTGCTAACAATTTTTCATTGTCATTACATTGCTAACATAGCTTTAGTTTTATATACTAAATAACTGAATACCCAAAGCAAATATATTGTTCTAAGGGCAGGTCTGCATATTTACGTATACATACATATATGAAATTGCAAATAAATATATTTTATTCTAATAATAATGCAGGTGATACCAACATGTGTGTATTTAATGTCACGTGTTGCTGTGCATATGGAGATTGAGGGGACTGCCCAATGTCCATCTCAGGTGATGTTAGCTGCTGCACTAGGCTGTGAAGAATTGGGAATAGCAAATAAGTTGCTGGCACAAAGTATATTTGGTCTGTGGATGACAAGTGCGCTTCTAGAAATTCAACTTAAATCACACCATCGACCTTATGTTGTCCGAGTTGCATGGCCAAATTTACTGGAAAAATTTAGTCATGGAAATCCGATCGAAAAGAAATATGACGAACCTATGATTATGTTGAAACGAAATGTATTTTTCTCGAAACGCGATGAGGAGAAAATAAAGTGAGTATAAGTTAACTTCTTATTATCTTTTTGCAGATAATGGTTAGTAAACTAACCATTTCACCACACAAAAAACGGAATGGGGTGGTTTTTTATGTTTTGATTTATTTTTTCTTACTTTTTATAATAAACTAACCTTGATTAAAGTAAAAATGCAATTGTTTTGATTTTAAACTTATATACAAAAAAGCGTGACTGAAAGAGTTATCCTTAATGGGGTTTAAAAGTTCCACTAACAAGAGATGTTATAGTTTAATCTATTAAAGTATTTTTAATTAATTTTAAATTTGCCGTTTTTAACGGAAAAAAATTAAAATTTCCCGAAAATTCTCGACAATAATAATTTTACTCAAACCCTAGTAGGAAAAAAACGGACTTATCTGTCAAAATTAGCAGTCTCAATGAGCCGCATTTCCTTTTTTCAGAGTTGGGGGTAGTGAACTAAGCATTTCACTAGCACTAAATATAGCGGGACAAATTTGATTGTTCACTATTTTATCAATAGTTTAGTGATGGTGAAGCATACATTTACTACCACTAAACTATTTTAGTGATAGTGTTATTATGTTACACTATCACTTAATTTAGTGGCAGTGAACAAATCTGCACTAAACTCAAATAGAGTGAATAAATTAGTGGTCATTATTCGAGCCAAATACCTGTTTATCTTCGGCTGTCGTGGTGTTTAAAAATAAAAATATTTTTTACAGAGGTGGTAGCCCCGCGAAGGAACAAGTTAAGCGATTACAACTTAGATAAGTTTGTTATAATTTTGAATTTCGTTTCCTTATCTACTGAGCTTGTGCTATTTATACCTTACACCGCCATAGCACGGTGGTCAATTCCGGCCAAAAATCTATAACTTCTTTATTTCTTCATAAAAATGTTTGAAATTTGGTATTTGTATTAAGAATAACATAAAGCAAAAAAGCATGGACGTTCTAAAAGTATCAAAAAATTTAATATAAGCGGTTGAAATTTATTCCAAAAATAAAGAATAAAATATGTGATCGAACAATTAATTTAATGTAAATGCCTGAAATTTGGTGTATATTTAAGAAAAACACACTTGATCCATCTCAAAAAATATTATAAATTGCATATAGGAGTTGGCCAAATAAACATTGACGTTATAAAAGTATCGAAAAAAGTATGTCATTTTTGTAAATGGCTTCAATTAGGTTTATAATTAAAAATAACATAAATGATCCATTGAAAAAATTTCGACATACAAATACATGGTTTGGCCAATTCAACATAGACGTAAATAACTCTCAAACTTACATAATTTTTGAAATTGATCAAAAAAATACAAAAAAAATGTGTAAAATATGTAGGCACTGAAATCGTTCTGGTTATTAGAATGGCAGATAATTGCAGCTGAAATTTATAGTACTTACTCTTGATACTTTACAGTATTAGATTCAAACTTTTTTTAATTTAGTTTCTATAGATTTTAAACTAGTTCCAAATCATTTCACTTTTATACGTAGAATGGTTAACTGCTAACTGTTTTATAAAAGCATGTGCTAATTTGCAAAAAAAAAAAAAACCTTAAAGAAAAAAGCTCAGGCTACTTCAATTCAAAAGTAAAAAAATCCGATTTTTCTAATATTAAAATGACAAGAAAAAGCCTTTGACTTTACAGCTCTATAAATAACCATATAGTTACTTTATAGCCAAAATAATTATGATACTGTATATTCTGAAGTGTTAAGAAAAATTTACCATCAACATTTTATAAAAATTAAAAAAACAAAAAAAAACATTTTTGGCCGGAATTTACCACCGTGCATAGTGGGGAAGGTACAATGCGTTTGTGCAGATGTTTATAACGCACAAAAATATTATTCTAACTCCCACCTTAAAGTATTCCGATCCACTTAGAATCACTTTCTGAGTCGATTAAACGATGTAAACCTTGTACGCAGAGTACAGTTCGCAATTTTGAAGATATTTGGATAAAATTTGGTACATATAATTTATTATTTATAATTTTTTCCGCCCAAGGATCAAGCCTGAAATCAGTCCATTATTTCACCTAGCCTCCATAGAAATGTACTCCCGAAATTGACTTTATCTGTCATAAATGTTTAATTTATACATGTATCTACACAAAATTCGCTCCAAATAAATTTTATATATATAAAATTCATGTTACCAAAATTACGATCGGTCCATAATTACTCATAGCTCGCATATATAAATCTTTTAAAAATGTTGGTATACACACCAAATTCAACATAAATGACTTTCATATAGACATAAATCACACGACCAAAAATAAATTATTGATATTTTTAAAAGAAAAATGTTTTTGCTCTTTTACTTAGTGTAGGGTATTATATGGTCGGGCTTGACCGACCATACTTTCTTACTTGTTTTGTATTACATTTTTTCTTTTCTTTGATTTTGTTATTTCAATTTTGAATTTGTGAATGAAATATGCATAATAAACTGTTAACTTAATCTTTCAATTTAGTGAAAAATTTCTCTGTTCCAATATTATTAGTGCTGGAATTTGTTGCGCACTATTAAATTTAATGAAGAAAATAATTTGACACTATCACTAAATTTTAGTGAAACATTTGTCTACTACATATCATTATTGTTTAGTGAGGTTAATATATTTGTACTCACCACTAAACATCAATAACTGTAGTGAACCATTTTGCACTATCACTAATTTTTCAATTTCCACTAACAGGAAACTGAAAATTTAGTGCAACATCCTCAACTCTGGTATTTTAAAATAAAATTTGCACGCAACAAGCGTTTGCTAATTTAGCTTTGATTTAGTTTAAGTTTGATTTTTAAACAAATATTTTCTTTTACAGAGATCATCGAATACTGGAGTTGCTATATGAAGAAGCCAAACATAATGTATTGTCCGGCCGATATATTATGGAATCTGTACATTCACTAATGTTGGGAGGTATACAAGCTCGTATCGAACTGGGCCCCTTCAATTCACATACTCATACGGTTAGTTTTTTTAGGTAAGTCGTTGACATGTTGTTTGAGGTCATTGACTAAGAATTTTAATTTGCATAATTTTATTTTTAGAGAAAATCAATCAAGATTTTTGCCTCAACATGTTGCTAAAAATTCGAGTTGGTCATGGCTTCCGGTTAGTCGGAAAAATTCAGCAGAAGTTCGCCTATTAGAACAATTCAAACGTGTGCCACAAACAGCGACGACACGTAAATTAATGCGAAAATATTTGGAATTTTGCTGGGCTCTTCCTTTCTATGGGTATGTTAATCTGTTGTTTCTATGAAAATAGTTATCGATTTAATTGTTTATACGAATATGTTTTTATTTTCCATATTTCACATACCTACATACTATATAGATTCATATCGTTAGTTTAACGTACACAAAAACGTTCTAAAACTATTTGTTTTAAATATATTTTAATACAGTTTTATTTCTTATTTGGAATGCTTTTTAAGGTATTTACTGATGACAATACAGGGTATTAATACTTTACAAATTTAAAATATTATTGAAGCCATTCGGTATGTCAAGAAATCATTTCGAAAAACACATTTCGTGTTTACACTATAGTGTTACAAATATTGTATTTGTTTGTTGATTGATATTTTTCTGCTAACTTTATTATACCCTTGAGAAGGGTATATATAAGTTTGTCATTCCGTTTGTAATTTCTACATTTTTCATTTCCGACCCTATAAAGTATATATATTCTGGATCATTATTGACCTATATCTGGATTACTAAGACATTAATATAGACAATATGGATATATAATGATAGATATTTCAAAGACATTTGCAACGACGTATATAAGACCATAGTAAGTTGGACCTACAATGGGTCAAAATCGGAAAAAAAAAAATTTTAAATTTAAAAAAAAAAAAAAATTTTAATTTTGTAGAGTTTTAACTCTGTAAAGAGAAATAACGCAAACGATTTCTCTTATGGTATGGTAAATCTCTTTTATTTAGATTGCACTTTGTATGTATGTATGAATTCGCCTTGTATTAAGCCATTGCTGCAAATAATCTTAAGCAACAACAATAACAGAGATTTACTTTGTCATCTTGCTTTACCTTTCAATTTATTAGTATGTAAGTTCACTCGTATTATAGACAGAAACGAAGTAACACATAAATAAATAAATAAATAAATAAATAAATAAAACAAGAAATTAAGAATAAAGTGGTTTTTGTATATACATACATACTGTAGAGTTTATTACAGTGGCGACGAGGATAGACTAAAAAAATAAGAAGAACTGCAAATTGGTGGAAACAAATTTTTTTTGCAGTAACAAATTGTTTGGTTTGTAAAAATAGGACAAAAAAAATGACTACGCAAATCATTGGGAAGGTGCCGTATTTTGACCATACGCAAAAAAATTGGCAAATATTTCAAAGCCAAATGGATCAATTTTAACTGGCAAACGAAATATTTGATTCCGTAAAGAAAAAGGCAATTTTGCTGACGTCATTGTGTGAAACTTCGTATATGCTGTTAACAAATTTGTTGAGTCCAGCCACAGTGGAAGATGCTACAACAACTTATGATAGCTGTGTAGCGGTGATGAAGAAGCATTTTAAACCACCGACATCAGGATTTGCAGAAAGATACAAATTTTATAATGCATCAAAATCTAGTACGGAGACAATAAACGAATGGGCCGTAAGGGTTAGAGCATTAGCGGTATATTGCGAATTTGGTGCAATTCGTGATCAATTTGTAATGGGGTTGGAAAAGGGTCCGGCCCGAGACAATATCTTCATGGAATCGGTGAGTTGTACTTTTGATAAAGTACTAGAAATTGCAAATCAAGTTGAGTACACTAAGCATCAGTATGACACGGTGGTAGTGAAAGAAGAAAATGTCAATTTCATCAAAAAAGCAAGTGGCAGCCGAGACAAGAAGGAGTCGCAAAAGAGAGGCATGCAGCAAAGTCACAAAAAGAGCGACCAACAACAACAATGTCAAGTGTGCGGTTATAAAAACCACAAAAGCGAGCAATGTAAGTTTAAAAATTATAAATGTAATTTGTGTAAACAAAAGGGTCACTTGAAAAAGATGTGTAAATCACAAAATATTAATTTTTTAGAAAATGATAATAGAGAATTAAGTTTATTTTCTTTTTCTAGTCCAAAAGACGGACCAATTAAAGTTACAGTAAATATTAATGATAAACCATTTGATATGGAGTTGGATACGGGATCTGAGAATAATGTAATTTCGGAAAATACGTACAGATCTACTTTTAGTAATTATGAACTTCGCGAAATAGATTTGCTATTGAAAACATATAATGGTTTAAATATATTGCCTATCGGTGCTTCTGATGTGTTAGTTCAATACGGTCATAAATGCAAACGTATCCCAATTATTGTAATAGAAAATGGCGGTCCACCACTTTTGGGTAGAAATTTTTTAAAGGCTTTCGGGATTGAAATTTGCAATGTAAATTATTCGTCTGAGCTAAACAAATTTAAGAATGGTCCCATATTTTCAAAATTTAAAGACGGTGGTTTGGGAAAATTTAAAATGGGTAAGGCCGTGTTGAAAGTTAAAGATGATGCATCACCAAAATTTTTTAGGCCTAGACCTTTGCCGTTGGCTCTTAAGGACAAGGTGGAGGCGAGTTTAGAAAGTTTAGTTAAATTAAAAATTTTACAGCCAGTCGACTATAGCGATTGGGGGACGCCGATTGTTCCAATTATGAAAAAAGATGGTAGTATTAGGATTTGCGGGGATTTTAAAGTAACTTTAAACCAATACTTAATGATAGAGAAGTATCCTTTGCCTCGCATTGAGGAAATTTTTACAAAATTGTATGGTGGCGAAGAATTTACAAAACTGGATTTAAGTATGGCGTACCAACAAATAGAGTTAGATGAAGAATCACGCAAATTTACTACTATATCTACTTCGAAAGGTTTATTTCAATATACTAGGCTTATATATGGTTTAGCTTCAGCGCCGGCGATTTTTCTGCGAATAATGGATTCACTCTTGGCAGGTTTGGAGGGTGTGGTTGTATTTTTAGACGATATTTTAATAAGTGCTCCGAATCGAAAGTTACATTGCGAACGTCTGGAACGGGTTCTAACTGTTTTAAGTGATGCCGGGTTTAAATTATCGCTAGAAAAATGTGAATTTTTCTGTAAAGAGATAAGATATTTAAGCCATGTAATTGACAAAAATGGATTGCGTATGAATCCCGAAAAAGTTCGCAATATTGCTGAAATTCCATATCCGAACAATGTAAAAGACCTTTAGGATTTTTTAGGGGTCGTTAACTTCTATAGAAGATTCTTGCTGAGCGTATCCACAATGTTAAATCCATTACATCAGTTGCTTAAGGCCGATACTGAATTTAAATGGACGCGAGATTATTCTGAGGCCGTTGATAAGATAAAAGAGTGCTTGTTGGCTGGGAATTGTTTAGCGCATTTTAATGCTAATTTTGAAACTCAAGTGACGGTAGATGCCAGCCCTGTAGGGGTAGGTGCTGTGTTGTCACAGGTTAATGACAAAGGCGAAGATAGACCAATTGAGTTTGCTTCGAGAACGTTGACACCTACTGAAAAGCGATATTCACAATTAGACCGTGAAGCCGTGTCAATTTTTTTGGAGTAAAAAAGTTTCACCAGTATTTGTACTGTCGTTCGTTTACTTTAGTTACGGATAATAAGCCTTTGCAGCGTATAGCGTTAACTCTGACAGGTTATCAATTTGATATTGCTCATATTAAATCAAAATGTAATATTGCTGACTATTTTTCAAGATACCCTATGGAAGATGATATGAAAATTGACGATTCGCCAAAGGATATTTTTGTTAATTATGTTCAAGGGATTCAGAGTGATAGAGGATTTTTGAATTTTGAAAAGATTGTTTTATAAACAAAAAAATTGCAGAAAGTTTGTAGTTTTGTTATAGCGGGCTGGCCGCCTAAATGTTGGGATCCCGATTTGCATCCATATTTCTTAAAAAGGCATGAGTTGTCTATGGAATCAAGTTGTTTGTTTTGGGGCTATAGGGTGATTATACCAAAACAATTAAGAGCAGAGGTGGTTGCATTTTTGCATGCTTCACACATGGGCATAGTGAAAATGAAATCTATGGCTCGTGAATGTTGCTGGTGGCCAAATCAGGGCAAAGATTTAGAAGAGATAGTTAAAGCGTGCGACCCCTGTTTAATGACTCGTCCCAGCCCTCCACAGCAGGATTTAATCCCTTGGGCTAGGCCAGAGGAAGTTTGGTCCAGAATACACATAGATTTTTTTGGACCGTTTTTAAAGCGTTGGTGCTTAGTTGTAGTGGATAGTACCAGTAAATGGGTGGAGTGCATTGATATGGGCAGTAATACGACAAGTCGTGCAGTGATTTTAGTTCTAAGGGAACTATTTGCTCGTTTTGGTTTACCAAAATGTGTTGTTTCGGATAATGGAACATCTTTTGTTTCCAATGAATTTAAATTATTTTTAAAATTTAACGGAATTGAACACATTACAAGTCCTGTAGGGCATCCGGCTACAAATGGGCAGGCTGAAAATTCAGTAAAAACTATTAAAAATGCTCTTAAGCGAAGTTTAGATAATATACCAATATCTGAATTCAATAGTGTTTTGTGTAGATTTTTATTTGATTATCGAAATACTGTGCATTCAAGCACTGGTTTTTCTCCTGTTCAAATTATGTTTAACGAACGCAAATTAAGAACTCGGCTTGATTTAATTAATCCTAAGCGCCAGGTGGTAAATGTAAAAAGAAATGAAGTTGAAGTTTTTGCGAAGAACAAACAGGAAAGTCAAATAAAATTTTATAAAGGGCACAATAAAAATATATTTCAATTGGACGACCATGTATTGGTAAAAGTCTATTCCGTTCCGGGAAAAGTGTCTTGGCTTAGAGGTTCAATACATAAAAGACTTGGGAGGCAAACCTATTTAGTTAAAACAAAAAATAACAAAATTTGGAAAAGACATGCAAACCAAATAGTTTTATGTAATGAGCCACTACAAGAAAAATTTCCGACAACACTATTAGATCCATTTCAGAAAATCCCCAATATCCAACAAAGTATTCAAAATAATGTAACTCATAACACTCTTGAAGAAAATATTGCACAGATTGAAGAAAATATTGTACCTATGGAAAAAAATATTGTACCTTTTGAAGAGAATATAACGAGTAAAGATGCACAAAAGAAAATGTTACATTAAATAAACCGCAAAATGAAATTGTAAAATATAATTTAAGAGAAAGAAAAGCAAAAAAGATGTAAATATTAAGTTGTTAAACTTGAACTGAAACTTTAAACTTTGTAATATATTTTGTAATACTGTAAATACAGTGGAGTCGGGTTAGAGTGAACACTTGATAATATGAACTACTGGATAGTATGAACACACAAATTTTTACATTGGAGACTCTAAAGAGTGAACATCGCACAGTGGGGGATCTGAAAAAAAAGTGGAAATAAATCTGTAACTTCTAAACGAATAGCCCGATTTTAATAAAATTTCCCATGGCTATATAGGAGGTGTCGATAAGTTTAAGTTTTGAATTTGGGCTTAACCAAGGGGGGGCCGAGCCACAATGCCCCATAGTGGGGCACCTCGGGTATATCAAAAATTAAAAATGATGCCAAATTTTTGTTTGCGATCCGATTTGAAAGATTTTTATATATATGGAATGTACTAGACGAGATCTACAAAAAACATTGCTTTAGCCATATATTATCTCTTATAGTTTACGAGTTATTCGCATTTGAAAAGTAAAATTTTATTTTTTTTGCCTACCTTGGTCTGCCATTTTGCTAATAACGAATCCAATTCTTTCCCGATTTTCTTGAAGTATATTTAACAACAAATTTATTAATAATCTTAAGAAAGAATTGTTAAAAAATATCTACTGAGTCAAAAGTTATGTGCATTCAAACTTAAAAAAAATAAAAAAGTCGTTTTTTCGCCATTTTTTTTTTTTCGAAAAAAGTACCTACATTAATTTTAAATTATACAGAAAATGAGAAAAAAATAAATAATGTGTTTATATTTTTCTGAAAGATAACATTTCGGGAAATATTATAAAAGCAAAATAATATCAAAATTCGTATTATTGCGTGGTCCAGAGCTTTCCGAAGTAGACCCATTTTTTATGTAAATTTCAACTTTAGACAACATATTCTAAAATCGCATAGCTGCTTTCAAAAAATTAAGACCAGTTTTGTATGTCCCAATCTGTTCTTCAATATCATGCAAAGGGATTTCATAGCCCCGAGCTTGGTACCTTCAATAGATCCAAAAATCAAAAACATCCCAATTTTGGGATTTTTGAAAAGTTTTTTGGGAATTGTGGGATTCTCAATAACAAATCCAAATCCAAATTTTCACTTTTGCATTCCGACAAAAAAATGTCTATATAATTGTAAAATTTAATTAAAAAATATTCATAAACCAAAAAGTTATAGCAGTTTAAAAATTTAAATTTTCAACAAAAAATAAAAAAAAAAATTATCTTTTTTTTGCAAAAACTCTTCTATGAAGTTTTTAATTTTCAATATATTTAAACATTTTTGAAAAGAAGATGCAATTTCCAAAATATTGATGTATAATATGTCTACCTTATTTTGTCCACGTGTCACAGTAATGAACGAATGATTAACATGTCTAGTGAAATTTCATCACCAAGTTATTTTCTTCCATAACAACTTCAATGTTAGGTACTTATATAATACATAAGTTCAAACATTAAGCGATTGCAACTCTTTTTTAACAATGAATCCCAGGTATAATATGAAATACCTGGGATATCCCTAAAACATATTTCATATTTTTTTACTACAGGTAATAGAACAGGTAAATTTCCAAATATACCTTCATGAAGAATAATTAATATATAATCATACTCAATCCACAAAAAACATTAAAAAAAAAATTTGTCCTCCATTTTACTTAAACATAAAATGGATCAATTTCAAGATAAAGTCAACCTCATATTGAAATTTATCGAAAGTACGCATAATAATAAAGTGGATAAAACGGAATTATGTAAAATCGAAAAGTTTGTTAAATCCTTTGACATAAAATGGAAAACCGTAAAATTTTCTGCTACGAAATTTGAATCCAAATATTGTGATTGGTTGGATGAAAATATAGAATTTTATGTGTCCACGTCTGCCTTTGGTGCTCCCCGTAAGGAATACATGGAATTGTGCCCAAAATCCAAGAAAAAGCGGTTATCGGATTCACTATCAACCCTGTCTGCTGAGGAAGTTTCGGATACATTTAAGGCTATGTTAAAGCAAGAAAAACAGCCTTTGGAAGCTGTTAAAATCGCTGATATTCTTCCGAATGCATCGCCTAGACGATTAAAACGAATTGTTAAGAGCATACCTACACCATCATCTAATACTGCTTTTACCGAAGAAGAGGCTATTGCGCTTATGTTGCAGCTGGGACTAAGCCGTGATAATTATATAACTTTAAGAAAGGCATTGTTGGGAAAAGGAGTTGAAGTGTTACCATCATATGGCTCAATTCAGGAAAAGAAAAAGAGTATTATACCATCACCTATTGAAGTTACTGATCGGAAAGCTAGAATTGGACTCTCCACTCTACTCGAAAATACAGCATTAAGGATTGCTTGCGACTTTTCTACAGAACAGCTAAACAAAATAAATACTTATGATCTGCAACTAATCTGTAAGTGGAGATGTGATGGCTTATCATCACTTTCGGAATATAAGCAAACTACATCGAGTCAAACATCATCAGAGTATAAAAGTGTATTTATGTCATCATTGCACAGTGGTCGGTGCTGTATGGAGTTGGCGGCCAAAAATACTTCCAGTGTAGGTATCAACTTGTAATTTCGGTCACGGCTTTATAAATATGTCAGAACTATTTAATGATAAAATGGGAGTGGTTGATGACTCATACCCTCCTCCTACCATACCTTAGCATCCAAATTCACCACAACGCGCAGTGCGAGGTTATGACATTCTAGTTAATCAAAATTCCATATCTCGGTAATAAATAATAGTACATTTATAATTTTTGGTACAATATATAATAACGATATTACACACATTTTTTTCAAAAATAGGCGTAATTGGACAACTGCCACACCCACTCCCTATATAAGTGAAACTATATACTTTTTAAAATTGATAAAAAATTAACAATCAATAAGAAATCTTACCAAAAAAATTGCAAACTAAATCTGGGCGTGGTCCGCTCGCTCGTGTGAGTTTAATAAAATCGACTCCTTTTAATCAAGCCAATCAGAATATGTATTTTGAACTTTTGTTTTTATACGATTGCATTTTTGCCAAAATTTTGAAATTTTTTTGCAATTATAATTTAAGCGTGTTTCTAAATGACTTTCTTTAAATGTGTAGCCCTCATTTTTAATATAGTTTTTCACGACATCCTTCACTTTTCGAGCTTTTTCAGCATTCTAAGCACCAAATATCAAAAATATGTGAGCGCGAAAGTTTGCAATTATAAGATGTGACTATTGCAAATACAATTTATAATAAGGACCAAATTCATAAAGTGAAAATATTAAAAGTCCGTGGAAAAGAAAAAAAACAAACACAATTCTTTACATGCATAACAATAACAAAGCAACGCGAACATAAACTAACAAAACACCTCACAAAAATTCAAAGTTGGACATCAAAAACAACGAGGCCGTTTTGGTGTATGGGAGATAAATCAAAGAGATGCAAAAGGATGCAGCTGAAATTTACAATTTTAGAATCTTGGAATATTAACTAATAAACCAATCCCATTGGAGACATCAGGGGGAAAAACAACTAAAACTCTAGTTGAAATTGAAATATATGGACGAACGAACACTAAAAATGATACTGGGCAAATATTAATTTTATAAAAAATACACAAGAAGCTAAACACATTGTAATTATATTAAAATTAAGTTAATACCTTCCAATACAATATTCATTTTGATTTTTTTCAAAAAAAACATTTTTTTATATGGTTTTAATTAATTTAAAGTTGCGCTTAATTTTCCACTTTTTCACTCTGCAAAAACCAACTGTAAACATGCTCTCACTTTTGAAGCTATTCTTGAAGAGTATAGTTGGAATAAAACAAAAACAACTATAAATATTAAAACCTTGTTTTTATAAGAAATAGTGATGACACATTTGGTGACAAACTTTTCACTTTGTTTTTTTTATTTTTGGCCTATGGGATCGACCAGTGTGCATTGGTTCCATTAAGAATTCGGAAGTATGCTGCCAGTGATTCTCCATCAACTAGTTTTGAGGATATATGGATTAATTCCACTCCTGGATCGAAAGCCTTTTGTAGGCCAATATGTTTCGAATATACAAAATAAACAAAGATTACGACACAAGATTTGATCAACTTAATTGAATCTGAAATTAAAGACTTGGTACCGGTTACAATCCAAATAGCTCAATATTCCTTCAACGTTTCTTTTAATATGAAACTAACGATGATCGATGGAAAAGTCAGCAACGCCATAACAGGAACATCATCTACTTGGAACTGTTCCATATGTGGTGAAAAAAATCGGAATTTTCGAATATATCCAAGGAAAGAACAATTAACGAGGAAGTGCTCAAATTCGGAATATCTCCTCTACATGCCTGTATAAGATTTCTTGAACATTTTCTACATCTGGCATATGATTTAAAATATAGAAGCATACCAGAAAATATCAATAAATCAGTAAATAAAAATGAAGAACTGATGGAAATGAGAGCCACGGAGAAAAGAAGAATTCAAAAAGCAGATTGGATTAAACATTGATAAACCACTCGTAGGATATGGAAGCACAAATGATGGAAATACAGCTAGACGATTTTTCAAAGATTTTGAAACAACCTCAGATATAACGGGAATTAATATGGAATTACTGAAAAAAGTCAATATTATTTTAATGGCAATAAATAGTAAGCACAAAGTGAATGCAACAAAATTTGGCGAGTATTCCACAGAAATTTCAAAACTTCTATTATCGTTGTACCCTTGGAAAGAAATGACACCAACAGTACATAAAGTATTATGTCATGGAAAAATCATAATTGAACATAATATTTTGCCCTTAGGAGAACTTACAGAAGAACCCCAAGAATCGAGAAATAGGGACTTCAAGTATGTTCAGCAGTTCAGCTCCAGAAAGTGTTCTCGACAATCTCAAAATGAAGACATTTTGAATAATATAATTTTATCGTCAGATCCAGTCTTATCATCTATGAGGAAACGTTGGATTTGCTACAGAAGTTTGACGTTTGAAAATAGTCATGACTTTAAAGATTGGCTTTATCTTTTAGATGTGGATTGCTCTGTTTCTGATTATTTTACTAAATTAAGCTAATTATAAATTTAAAAATAAAAAATATTTTCCCAAAAAAACATTACTTGTTTCTTTAGTTTTTTGTTTATTTATCAAATATTTCACATGAAATGTATGCTATGAAATCTACCTGTTCTATTACCTGTAATAAAAAAAATAGTATTATGTATGATATATGTTTTAGAGATATCCTAGGTATTTCATATTATACCTGGGATTCATTGTTAAAAAAGAGTTGCAATCGCTTAATGTTTGCACTTATGTATTATATAAGTGCCTAACATTGAAGTTGTTATGGAAGAAAATAACTTGGTGATGGAATTTCACTAGACATGTTAATCATTCGTTCATTACTGTGACACGTGGACAAACAATGAATCCCAGGTATAATATGAAATACCTAGGATATCTCTAAAACCTATATCATACATAATACTATTTTTTTTACTACAGGTAATAGAACAGGTAGATTTCATAGCATACATTTCATGTGAAATATTTGATAAATAAACAAAAAACTAAAGAAACAAGTAATGTTTTTTTGGGAAAATATTTTTTATTTTTAAATTTATAATTAGCTTAATTTAGTAAAATAATCAGAAACAGAGCAATCCACATCTAAAAGATAAAGCCAATCTTTAAAGTCATGACTATTTTCAAACGTCAAACTTCTGTAGCAAATCCAACGTTTCCTCATAGATGATAAGACTGGATCTGACGATAAAATTATATTATTCAAAATGTCTTCATTTTGAGATTGTCGAGAACACTTTCTGGAGCTGAACTGCTGAACATACTTGAAGTCCCTATTTCTCGATTCTTGGGGTTCTTCTGTAAGTTCTCCTAAGGGCAAAATATTATGTTCAATTATGATTTTTCCATGACATAATACTTTATGTACTGTTGGTGTCATTTCTTTCCAAGGGTACAACGATAATAGAAGTTTTGAAATTTCTGTGGAATACTCGCCAAATTTTGTTGCATTCACTTTGTGCTTACTATTTATTGCCATTAAAATAATATTGACTTTTTTCAGTAATTCCATATTAATTCCCGTTATATCTGAGGTTGTTTCAAAATCTTTGAAAAATCGTCTAGCTGTATTTCCATCATTTGTGCTTCCATATCCTACGAGTGGTTTATCAATGTTTAATCCAATCTGCTTTTTGAATTCTTCTTTTCTCCGTGGCTCTCATTTCCATCAGTTCTTCATTTTTATTTACTGATTTATTGATATTTTCTGGTATGCTTCTATATTTTAAATCATATGCCAGATGTAGAAAATGTTCAAGAAATCTTATACAGGCATGTAGAGGAGATATTCCGAATTTGAGCACTTCCTCGTTAATTGTTCTTTCCTTGGATATATTCGAAAATTCCGATTTTTTTCACCACATATGGAACAGTTCCAAGTAGATGATGTTCCTGTTATGGCGTTGCTGACTTTTCCATCGATCATCGTTAGTTTCATATTAAAAGAAACGTTGAAGGAATATTGAGCTATTTGGATTGTAACCGGTACCAAGTCTTTAATTTCAGATTCAATTAAGTTGATCAAATCTTGTGTCGTAATCTTTGTTTATTTTGTATATTCGAAACATATTGGCCTACAAAAGGCTTTCGATCCAGGAGTGGAATTAATCCATATATCCTCAAAACTAGTTGATGGAGAATCACTGGCAGCATACTTCCGAATTCTTAATGGAACCAATGCACACTGGTCGATCCCATAGGCCAAAAATAAAAAAAACAAAGTGAAAAGTTTGTCACCAAATGTGTCATCACTATTTCTTATAAAAACAAGGTTTTAATATTTATAGTTGTTTTTGTTTTATTCCAACTATACTCTTCAAGAATAGCTTCAAAAGTGAGAGCATGTTTACAGTTGGTTTTTGCAGAGTGAAAAAGTGGAAAATTAAGCGCAACTTTAAATTAATTAAAACCATATAAAAAAATGTTTTTTTTGAAAAAAATCAAAATGAATATTGTATTGGAAGGTATTAACTTAATTTTAATATAATTACAATGTGTTTAGCTTCTGTGTATTTTTTATAAAATTAATATTTGCCCAGTATCATTTTTAGTGTTCGTTCGTCCATATATTTCAATTTCAACTAGAGTTTTAGTTGTTTTTCCCCCTGATGTCTCCAATGGGATTGGTTTATTAGTTAATATTCCAAGATTCTAAAATTGTAAATTTCAGCTGCATCCTTTTGCATCTCTTTGATTTATCTCCCATACACCAAAACGGCCTCGTTGTTTTTGATGTCCAACTTTGAATTTTTGTGAGGTGTTTTGTTAGTTTATGTTCGCGTTGCTTTGTTATTGTTATGCATGTAAAGAATTGTGTTTGTTTTTTTTCTTTTCCACGGACTTTTAATATTTTCACTTTATGAATTTGGTCCTTATTATAAATTGTATTTGCAATAGTCACATCTTATAATTGCAAACTTTCGCGCTCACATATTTTTGATATTTGGTGCTTAGAATGCTGAAAAAGCTCGAAAAGTGAAGGATGTCGTGAAAAACTATATTAAAAATGAGGGCTACACATTTAAAGAAAGTCATTTAGAAACACGCTTAAATTATAATTGCAAAAAAATTTCAAAATTTTGGCAAAAATGCAATCGTATAAAAACAAAAGTTCAAAATACATATTCTGATTGGCTTGATTAAAAGGAGTCGATTTTATTAAACTCACACGAGCGAGCGGACCACGCCCAGATTTAGTTTGCAATTTTTTTGGTAAGATTTCTTATTGATTGTTAATTTTTTATCAATTTTAAAAAGTATATAGTTTCACTTATATAGGGAGTGGGTGTGGCAGTTGTCCAATTACGCCTATTTTTGAAAAAAATGTGTGTAATATCGTTATTATATATTGTACCAAAAATTATAAATGTACTATTATTTATTACCGAGATATGGAATTTTGATTAACTAGAATGTCATAACCTCGCACTGCGCGTTGTGGTGAATTTGGATGCTAAGGTATGGTAGGAGGAGGGTATGAGTCATCAACCACTCCCATTTTATCATTAAATAGTTCTGACATATTTATAAAGCCGTGACCGAAATTACAAGTTGATACCTACACTGGAAGTATTTTTGGCCGCCAACTCCATACAGCACCGACCACTGTGCAATGATGACATAAATACACTTTTATACTCTGATGATGTTTGACTCGATGTAGTTTGCTTATATTCCGAAAGTGATGATAAGCCATCACATCTCCACTTACAGATTAGTTGCAGATCATAAGTATTTATTTTGTTTAGCTGTTCTGTAGAAAAGTCGCAAGCAATCCTTAATGCTGTATTTTCGAGTAGAGTGGAGAGTCCAATTCTAGCTTTCCGATCAGTAACTTCAATAGGTGATGGTATAATACTCTTTTTCTTTTCCTGAATTGAGCCATATGATGGTAACACTTCAACTCCTTTTCCCAACAATGCCTTTCTTAAAGTTATATAATTATCACGGCTTAGTCCCAGCTGCAACATAAGCGCAATAGCCTCTTCTTCGGTAAAAGCAGTATTAGATGATGGTGTAGGTATGCTCTTAACAATTCGTTTTAATCGTCTAGGCGATGCATTCGGAAGAATATCAGCGATTTTAACAGCTTCCAAAGGCTGTTTTTCTTGCTTTAACATAGCCTTAAATGTATCCGAAACTTCCTCAGCAGACAGGGTTGATAGTGAATCCGATAACCGCTTTTTCTTGGATTTTGGGCACAATTCCATGTATTCCTTACGGGGAGCACCAAAGGCAGACGTGGACACATAAAATTCTATATTTTCATCCAACCAATCACAATATTTGGATTCAAATTTCGTAGCAGAAAATTTTACGGTTTTCCATTTTATGTCAAAGGATT
Organism: Calliphora vicina; assembly: GCF_958450345.1. Classification (NCBI taxonomy): domain Eukaryota; kingdom Metazoa; phylum Arthropoda; class Insecta; order Diptera; family Calliphoridae; genus Calliphora; species Calliphora vicina. The sequence goes on from NC_088780.1 coordinate 80,331,796, forward strand.
TAACAAACTTTTCGATTTTACATAATTCCGTTTTATCCACTTTATTATTATGCGTACTTTCGATAAATTTCAATATGAGGTTGACTTTATCTTGAAATTGATCCATTTTATGTTTAAGTAAAATGGAGGACAAATTTTTTTTTTAATGTTTTTTGTGGATTGAGTATGATTATATATTAATTATTCTTCATGAGTTTCATATAATAGGTTACCTGTAGTCAACGTTTATATAGGTGAAGGTATATTTGGAAATTTACCTGTTCTATTACCTGTAGTAAAAAAATAGTATTATGTATGAAATATGTTTTAGGAATATCCCAGGTATTTCATATTATACCTGGGATTCATTGTTAAAAAAGAGTTGCAATCGCTTAATGTTTGAACTTATGTATTATATAAGTACCTAACATTGAAGTTGTTATGGAAGAAAATAACTTGGTGATGAAATTTCACTAGACATGTTAATCATTCGTTCATTACTGTGACACGTGGACAAAATAAGGTAGACATATTATACATCAATATTTTGGAAATTGCATCTTCTTTTCAAAAATGTTTAAATATATTGAAAATTAAAAACTTCATAGAAGAGTTTTTGCAAAAAAAAGATAATTTTTTTTTATTTTTTGTTGAAAATTTAAATTTTTAAACTGCTATAACTTTTTGGTTTATGAATATTTTTTAATTAAATTTTACAATTATATAGACATTTTTTTGTCGGAATGCAAAAGTGAAAATTTGGATTTAGATTTGTTATTGGGAATCCCACAATTCCCAAAAAACTTTCCAAAAATCCCAAAATTGGGATTTTTTTGATTTTTGGATCTATTGAAGGTACCAAGCTCGGGGCTATGAAATCCCTTTGCATGATATTGAAGAACAGATTGGGACATACAAAACTGGTTTTAATTTTTTGAAAGCAGCTATGCGATTTTATAATATGTTGTCTAAAGTTGAAATTTACATAAAAAATAGGTCTACTTCGAAAGGCTCTGGACCACGCAATAATACGAATTTTGATATTATTTTGCTTTTATAATATTTCCCGAAAAAATATAAACACATTATTTATTTTTTTCTCATTTTTGTATAATTTAAAATTAATGTAGGTACTTTTTTCGAAAAAAAAAAATGGCGAAAAAACGACTTTTTTATTTTTTTTAAGTTTGAATGCACATAACTTTTGACTCAGTAGATATTTTTTAACAATTCTTTCTTAAGATTATTAATAAATTTTAAAATTTTTTTTAATTCAAAAAAAGATACTTCAAGAAAATCGGGAAAGAATTGGATCCGTTATTAGCAAAATGGCAGACCAAGGTAGGCAAAAAAAATAAAATTTTACTTTTCAAATGCGAATAACTCGTAAACTATAAGAGATAATATATGGCTAAAGCAATTTTGTAGATCTCGTCTAGTACATTCCATATATATAAAAATCTTTCAAATCGGATCGGCATCATTTTTAATTTTTGATATACCCGAGGTGCCCTACTTTGGGGCATTGTGGCTCGGCCCCCCTTGGTTGTTTAAGCCCAAATTCAAAACTTAAACTTATCGACACCTCCTCTATAGCCATGGGAAATTTTATTAAAATCGGGCTATTCGTTTAGAAGTTACAGATTTATTTCCACTTTTTTTCAGATCCCCCACTGTGCATCGCCTGCCTCTATAGAGTGAACTTTTTGTTTCTTTGCAAAAAAATTTAAAATCAAAATTTTTTATTTGTTATTTTTTGTCTACTGGCAGTTTTGACTCTAATTTATTATTATAAGTGGTATTTTTATACCACTTAAACTAATTTTCATTATTTGTTTACACAAATTTTTTATACAACACCGTTATTTTTGGTTTTTCTGAGATTTTTGACTTTTTTTTTTTTATTTTGACCCTATTTTTTGCTGTATAATCCAAAAAAGTTTCTTTCTATAAAAGTTAAGCAAGAAATAATTAAAGATATGGACAATGGAGTGGGAATTTCAATATATGGCATTAAAAAAATACAATGTGGAATTCTAGTCACGATAAAAGTGCTATAAATAAAAAACTTTGCGAAAAGCGGAATATCCTAGCGTCGAAAAAATACTCCATAATTGGCTTAAAGAAGCGATGTAAAAATTTGCCTGTCAGTGGAGAAATGCTTAAGGCAAAATAAAAAAAATACACGAGCTGTTACACGATACAGGAGCTTTCAATGTAAGCGCTGGCTGGCTTCAAGGGTATAAAGCCCATTATAGAATTCGCCTATTAAAAATTACCGATAGTATTGCCGTTGATCCATTTAAAAGAAAATTGGATGTTTTAATCAAAGAACATGGTGTGTGTGATGAACAAATTTACAACGCAGAAGAATCTGGACTGTTTTGGAAGATGTTGCCGAAAAAAAACATATGTTTGTAGTAATAAAAAAACGGCACCAGGAAGAAAACTTAAAAAGCGAGAACTTTTTAGCATGCACTAATGCTACAGGTCTGCATAAGTTGAAACCATTTGTAATTGGTCATGCCAAAAAACCACGATCGTTTAAATCCGTTAACGTACCGATCGAATATAAAAGTTCCAAAAATGCATGGATGACAGCAATATTTAAGGAATGGTTCCATCGTGCATCCGTCAGGTTTTTTAACATTTTAGGTAAAGTATAATTTACAGCAAAAAGGCTTACCAACCATTTTGCTCCCGAGCATGCTCGGTGTCATCCGGCGGAGAAAGACGTTATATCTGAGGATGGATCTATTTTTGTGGTATACATGCCACCAAATGTGACTCCAATTATCCAACCGTATGAGTTTTTAAAAGTATTAAACCTAAAAGATGCCACTTCTGTTCTTTTGTTGGCATGGGAGGAGTTATCGTCAGATATGATAAATAAATGTTGGGTTCCTCTATTAGGTGGTTGTGTGATTGCAGAAGATAGTGATGACGAATAAGAAAATCTGTGATTTAGCAGTACAAAAAGCCAAAAGTACATGTACAAAACAAGCAATCACTAATTATTTATTTGTTCCTTTATAAAAATATAACAAAATGTACATTTTTAACATAAAATTTTATGATTTTTTTATTATTTTTACAGTATCGATTACATTAATTAGGCCTTGCATTAATTAGTTCACTCTATCCCGACTCCACTGTATAAATTTTTTTCTCTTCCAATATATATTTGAAATAATATTAATGAATTTTTGGAAAAAGATATTATATTGGTTGAGAAACAAATTTATGAAGGGGGTAGTTGTAGAGTTTTAACTCTGTAAAGAGAAATAACGCAAACGATTTCTCTTATGGTATGGTAAATCTCTTTTATTTAGATTGCACTTTGTATGTATGTATGAATTCGCCTTGTATTAAGCCATCCCAGCGTGAAAAAATGATAGGACTTCAATTTGTAGGCCTTCTAAAAGGCATACTTACACATTCTAAAAGATCCGATACTCATTCCACCCTGCCTGCTCTTAGAAGGTGTTCAAGAAGCCCTATGAATCCCCTTCTAATAACAAGTGAGCTTGTTGGCTGCCAACAGCCCATCATAAGTAGGCCTTCTCTCAGCCCTCTAACAGCAGCGAGTATGCAAGGCCTTGGCTCGCAATGACACGCCGTGTAAAATTGAAATGATTTTGCAATGCGGCAAAATGATTTTGCAAGTCCTTGTGTCTGCAAAATGAGGCATTTAGGAAGGCCTCTTTACTGCATCTTTTTCCCGCTGGGATTGCTGCAAATAATCTTAAGCAACAACCAAAGCAAATTAATAAAGTAGCGACAGTACTACAACAAATACAACATTTACAAAAACCACAAGCAATTTTGTTTTTGGTTTAAGGTCTGAGCTGTCAAAGTTGCCTGTTGTGGTTTTTGCTTTTGGGCTTGTTGTATCGCCACAACAACCACAAGTGAATTGACAGTTCAGACTGAATAAAAAAAATCAGCTGTTCTACTGAGTCTACTTTATTAATTTACTTTGGCAACAACAATAATGCATGGAACACATTGAAGACAGCAGGCTACCAACTGCAATCTGTCAAAATTAGAATACACACGTTTATATGAAGACGATTCTTTTGACGACAGCACAGCTACACGACCACACGATTGCTTTTGCCGCTGTAGCCGAATTAAACTAATTTCTATTTCTGTCAACTACAAAGCAGAAATAGTGTTGCTAATATAATAAAAAATGTAAATCAAATGTGTGCTTAAAAAAAATATATTTTTTTTACTTAATTAAGAGAAGTTTTTGATAACCATATTGATGTAAATTAATAACAGGTACATAATTAATTATAACCATATATATGTATATTAGAGTGACAATCAGTTGTATGGAAAAAAAATTTTGTTAAAATTTTGAAGAGTGCCGGGTGGAATATTGTGACACTAGGCCTAAATGTTAAGTGCTGAAAATTTGAGCCAAATCGGGCAACGATTTCTGGACGCGCATCGAGGTCAAAGTTCAGATATATGCAAAATTTTACTGTTAATATGGAATAAATAGGTGAAACTCGTTAACTTTCTGCATTGTTTTCTAGAAATAGGTAGATTTATTTATATTAATGAATATTACATTCAAAAATTTTTTTTGGAAGTTAACCCTGCATCTCCTTTGTGTCAAAATGACCCAAAAACTGTATTATCGCCAAAATTCGGAAAAAATGCAAATTTTTCAGATATTTTAAAAATTTTGCTACTAAATAAATACTTTTGCAATTGAATGCAAAAGAATCGAAATGTTTACGTAATTATCGTTGTAATGAGATATAAGTGACAAAATTTGGTTAAAAAATGTTAAAGTTATTACAAATTCGCCAGACCATTACCGTGTTTCAGGCCAATTGAACAAAAAATTTTAAAAAAAATTTAGATATTTCGAGAAAAATTAAAATAAAAGCTCATTTTTACTTAAAATATGTCCATATTTACTTGTATATAAGTTTTTGTCTTCGTAGGATACCGTTAACCTATTCGCAGGTATGGCCAAAAAAAAATATTTTTTTTAACGGCTGTTTCAAAACTCCATTTTCAAATTTTTAAACATTTTGTTAAACAAATTTCAGATTTTTTCGATCATCACATTGGGGTTTATTGAGATCAAAATAGGAAATAAAAATATGAAAAAATTATGTCAATACCTCTTACAGTTTTTCCGTACCTGCGATTGAAATTTTGCGTTTTTCAAGAAAAACTAATTTTTTGTCCATATTTAGGCGAATGAGTCCAATTTCCTTACTGTTATAAATTTTAAGTAAAACCTATTCATAATATTATAGTCCTTGTAATTTTAAATATGTTCTGAAAGTTTTACTGAAATCGGAAAACGATAACCTTTGAATCGTGAAGGTCAAAGGTCAAATTTTTCAATATTTGGAATTTCTAATGAAAAGATAGCGAAATGTTACATATTTTTGGGCCGATTTTCATGAAACTTTAGGAAAATATATATTGGGGTCTAGCATTTACAACAACAGTGCAAAAATGAATTTTAACCTTTAAGAGGACTTGGGGTCAAAATTGTTGTGTTTTTCTTGATTTTAAAAGTTGAGAATAATTTGGACCCCAAGTGCTGCTAAGGGTTAATTTCCATTTTTGTGCTGTTATTTTAAATTCTGGACTTTATGTTATATTTTCCGCAAGTTTCATGACAATCGGCCCAAAAATATGTAACATTTCGCTATCTTTTCATTAGAAATTCCAAATATTGAAAAATTTGACCTTTGACCTTCACGATTCAAAGGTTATCGTTTTCCGATTTCAGTAAAACTTTCAGAACATATTTAAAATTACAAGGACTATAATATTATGAATAGGTTTTACTTAAAATTTATAACAGTAAGGATATTGGGCTCATTCGCCAAAATATGGACAAAAAATTAGTTTTTCTTGAAAATCGCAAAATTTAAATCGCAGGTACGGAAAAACTGTAAGAGGTATTGAGAAATTTTTTTTCATATTGTTATTCCCTATTTTAATCTCAATAAACCCCAATGTGATGATCGAAAAAATCTGAAATTTGTTTAACAAAATTTTTAAAAATTTGAAAATAGAGTTTTGAAACAGCCGTTAAAAAAAATAATTTTTTTTGGCCATACCTGCGAATAGGTTAACGGTATCCTACGAAGACAAAAACTTATATACAAGTAAATATGGACATATTTTAAGTAAAAATTAGCTTTTATTTTAATTTTTCTCGAAATATATTAATTTTTTTTCCTAAATTTTTTGTTCAAGTGGCCTGAAACACGTTAATGGTCTGGCGAATTTGTAATAACTTTAACATTTTTTAACCAAATTTTGTCACTTATATCTCATTACAACGATAATTACGTACACATTTCGATTCTTTTGCATTCAATTGCAAAAGTATTTATTTAGTAGCAAAATTTTTAAAATATCTGAAAAATTTGCATTTTTTCCGAATTTTGGCGATAATACAGTTTATGGGTCATTTTGACACAAAGGAGATGCAGGGTTAACTTCCAAAAAAAATTTTTTAATGTAATATTCATTAATATAAATAAATCTATACATTTCTAGAAAACAATGCAGAAATTTAATGAGTTTCACCTATTTATCCCATATAAATAGTATAATTTTGCATATATCTGAACTGTGACCTCGATGCGCGTCCAGAAATCGTTGCCCGATTTGGCTCAAATTTTCAGCACTTAACATTTAGGCCTAGTGTCACAATATTCCACCCGGCACTCTTTGAAATCTAAAAAAAAAATCGGCTGTCACTCTAATGTATATATGTTTACTCAAAATAATTGTTTAAATCTTAATTACTTTGGAATTTGTACGGTTATTTTTTATTAAAGTGGCACCACTGAATTATAAATCAGCTGTTTACTTTGTAGCTGTCGTCTTCAAAATAATTCAGTAGCTGCCACACGACTACAACTCCAGCCAGCAGAATTTGTGTTCGTGTAGTCGTGTAGCCTGCTGTCTTCAATGTGTTCCATGCATAACAGAGATTTACTTTGTCATCTTGCTTCATGAATGAAATAAACAAGATTACCATGCAAGGTATATTAATTATAAGGTAGTGTCATCGGCGAATTCAGAATACCGAGCGAATTGGTTATAATTTTTTTATATGTAGTTTGACATTGTGCCTGCATTTGAAGGCAACTAACTAATCAAAGCGAATTTTTGTTAAACAAAAAATGTTTACAAATTTGAATCTGTTTGTAATTTAATTTGATGTTTTTAAAAATAAAACTAATTTCGTGTAGTATTATTATTGGTTTTAAAACATAAACGAATTTAACAGCAAAACAAAGTTTGACATTTACAAAATGTAAACAATGTTTGACATTTATAATGCACTACGGCGAAAAATTAACATAGTAGCAAAAAACGATCAGCTGGTCTGATAACACTACCTTATAATTAATTACCATGAATGAAATAAACAAGATTGCGCCTTCGCTCTCTTAAAAAAATTCTCTTAAGCTCAGTGACGTCAACATTGACTTAAACTGATTGTATTATATGAAAATTGTATGTGATTTATAATGGAAAAGTCAATAATTATATTTAAAAGTTATTTATGTTTAATAAAATAAAATATATTTTAGGTTTTATGTTATTGTTATATTTTAGTTCACGATTTTGATTTTTTATTATTATCTTATATATAAATAGGCCACACGTTTTTTTGTGGTACACTTTTAAGTATGTTATTGTCCACCAATATTGATGAAACATATATGATTTTAAAGGTTATTTTCTCTAGATTTGCAGAACATCATTTTCGAATTTCGGCCACCGGGCGTTCCTAGTTATTATTATTATTGCAATTTTTGACTGTACACCACATTTTAATTTTTAATTAATTTTTTTATTTATTTTTCACTATTTGTTTTGAGTACACTAAAATAACGGAATGGTCGATGTCGTAATCTTGTTTATTTCATTCATGCAAGATTACGACATCGACAATTCCGTTATTTTAGTGTACTCTTTTATTCTTTTTTGTGACGTCAGCAATGATTGTTTTCTTATGTTTTGAATGTAAAATACTTACTTTTTATATGAAATTTCAAAACAAATAGGACAAATAAATAAAAAAAATTAATTAAAAATTAAAATGTGGTGTGCACTCAAAAATTGCAATAATAATAATAACTAGGAACGCCCGGTGGCCGAAATTCGAAAATGATGTTCTGCAAATCTAGAGAAAATAACCTTTAAAATCATATATGTTTCATCAATATTGGTGGACAATAACATACATAAAAGTGTACCACAAAAAAACGTGTGGCCTATTTATATATAAGATAATAATAAAAAATCAAAATCGTGAACTAAAATATAGAAAAAATATTGAAAATTAATAAAGTAAAATATGTCTAATAACATAAAACCTAAAATATATTTTATTTTATTAAACATAAATAACTTTTAAATATAATTATTGACTTTTCCATTATAAATCACATACAATTTTCATATAATACAATCAGTTTTAGTCAATGTTGACGTCACTGAGCTTAAGAGAATTTTTTTAAGAGAGCGAAGGCGCAATCTTGTTTATTTCATTCATGATCTTGCTTTACCTTTCAATTTATTAGTATGTAAGTTCACTCGTATTATAGACAGCAACGAAGTAACACATAAATAAATAAAACAAGAAATTAAGAATAAACTGGTTTTTGTATATACATACATACGTTAGAGTTTATTACAAATTAAAAAAAAAAAAATTGTAAATAATTTAAAAAAATTAATATGTATGTACAATTTTTATTCAGACGATGAAATTGTATTATGATTCTTCAGTTTTTGACAAATATTACTCAGTATTGTCGTCTATAAATACCTTTAATGATAAATAATCATAATATGTATTATTTTGATTAAAGTAAACGTAGCAAATTTTCTTATATATAAAATGTTTTCTTTATTTTCATCGTTTCAACTCTGATATTTAATTAAAAGACTCTAATTGTCTACAAAAAGTTAATGGAGCAACATTTTTTATATAAGTTTTTTGGTTAAAATTAAACGAATGAATTAATAATTAAAACCAGTTTAGCGCTATTATATATTTAATAACGTTGTAGTACTCAGTTCCATTTGATTGAGATACACTCTAATAAATTTTCATGTAAATTTCCTACATTAATAGTAGGAAACTTTTCTCCTTCTATAATTAGGGTAAAAATACATGTTGTGTGTAAATTCAAATTTTTTTTTTGATAACAAATGGTTTTTGTTTTTTTAGAAATAAAATATTGACAATTTGTATATTAAACGTTTAAATTAGTTTACACACTTTATGTGTAAAACTTCAATTTATGCACAATATATGTAATTTTAAACATAAAATGCCTATTATGTTATAAAAATTGAGAATACAACATTTTGTTTGTATTTTTGCTGAAAAAAGTATGTAATTGATTTTGATAAACATATTGTGCTTAAATTTACGCATATTGTGTAATTTTACATGAAAACTTACTTATTTTATAGTAGTAGATTTACATGCATTTTTTAGAGTGTACACTCTAATAAATTTTCATGTAAATTTCCTACATTAATAGTAGGAAACTTTTCTCCTTCTATAATTAGGGTAAAAATACATGTTGTGTGTAAATTCAAATATTTTTTTTTATAATAAATGATTTTTGTTTTTTTTAGAAATAAAATTTTGACAATTTGTATATTAAACGTTGGAATTACTTTACACACTTTATGTGTAAAACTTCAATTTATGCACAATATATGTAATTTTAAATATAAAATGCTTATTATATTATAAAAATTTAAAATAAAACATTTTGTTTGTATTTTTGCTGAAAAAAGTATGTAATTGATTTTGATAAACATATTGTGCTTAAATTTACGCATATTGTGTAAGTTTACATGAAAACTTACTTACTTTATAGTAGTAGATTTACATGCATTTTTTAGAGTGTAGTAATTTCCAATATTGAGAAAAAAATGGACTTAGGACGTTTGCATACCACTAAATGGACTTAACACTTTTGCATACCACAGTATAACAGAGAGAAAAACTAAAAAATTTAAATGTTTTTTAATCCTCATAAAATCTGAACTTAGTACATTTGCACACAAAGCTAACAATATGTTAGTATTTTTGCTGGGCACCACAATATTGCTCCCATTCCATTCATATAAAAAGTTTTTATATACAAAATGTTAGGAACTCGCCTATATTCGCTACTTTTAATTATACCCTACACCACCATAATGGGGAGGGTATAATGCGTTTGTGCAGTCTAACACCCACCTTAAAGTATACCGATCTTATAATCACTTTCTGAGTCGATTAAACGATGTCCGTCCGTCCGTCTGGCTGGCTGGTTGTCTGTCCATGTAAACCTTGTGCGCAAAGTACAGGTCGCAATTTTGAAGATATTTCGATAAAATTTGGTACATATAATTTGTTCGGCCCAAGGACCAAGTCTATTGAAACTGGCTGAAATCGGTCCATTATTTCACCTAGCCCCCATACAAATGTTCTCCCTCAATTGGACTTTATCGGTCATAAATTATTACGGATATATGTATGTATCTCCACAAATTTCGTTCAAAATAAGTTTTATATATACGAAATTCACGTCTCCAAATTTTGTTACGATCGGTCCATAATTAGTCATAGCTCCCATATAGACCCGCTTCCGAAAATCACTTTAACATGCATAAATTTTTTAAAAATGTTGGTAGACACCAGTGTTGCCAAGTCATGGTGAACAAAAAGGTCTAAATACTTAGAAAAAAGGCTAAAAAGGGCTAACACTTTTAATTAAAAAAATACATACATTTGACACAAAAAATAACTTAGAATGTTACATTTGGCTATGCCGAATAGACATACAAAAATGTATGAATATAACACACGTTCATGTATGTTGATCCTTAACTTTAAAATAACGTAATATGGGGCCAGACGTATATCATGTGCCGATGTTTTTAAAGCTTCGTATTTATCACCTGGACTGTAAAATGCTCCTAGGCATTTTTTTTATATGAAAGACAAATTATGTATAAAGTAATCCTTTGTGATAACTTCGATGGAGAATATTTTGATAAGTGAATATATGGCAAATATGCCTCTCATGTAATGCAGAAAAAAAATATTCTAAAAATTATACACGTCGCCGGACAGAATTGATTTTCATGGGCAAAAACATAAATTTTGCCATTAGTTAGTAAACATATCAAAACTGAGGTATCCAAAATATGTAAACATAAATATTTAATTTTGGAAAAAAGTTAATTTTCTATATTTGATCAGATAAAAATGATCATAGCTAAATTATTATCGATAATGAACTGAATTTTTCTTTTTAAATTGGTTGGATTGTAGTGTTATAAAATATTTGTTAAAGTACTATATTTACGTACATAATACATCGATAAAGTTAAAAGTATTCTCTTTAACCCTATATATGATTTTATAAACGCCCGGACCCGCGCGTAACATTAACATGTTTATTAACAATTTTTATTCAAATAACGTCCATTTTCTCTATATTAGTTATGGCATTTTTTTAATGTATGGAAGGTCCAACAATTTGTATGTGCTTAAATTGTTTACTGGTTCAACATTTTTAGTTAATTTTTGTCATAATATTTTTTACAATACTTTTTTGCTCAACATTTTAAAAATGTTCACTGTTGCTAAGTTTTAATAAAACGTTTCAAGATTGTTACGACATAAAGAGGCACTTAACAAACAATACATGTACATTAGGCATATAACTAATTTTGGCGATATTTTTGGCATATCACCACCACCTGATGACCAATGTTGCATAAGTAATGAAAATCATTTTTTTAGGTTATTTGGAATCAAAAACATCACGCACCAACACCAATTTCTAAAATAAACCAAATTGTTTTTCTCTGAAAAATTATATAAATAATTTCATATTTTTTTTGCAAGTGTGAGGGATACTTCCCTTATTTAAAAATTATCTTTTGAAGTATGTTCGCAGTTATTATTAAAATAAAATATATTGTTTTTCAAAATAATTGAACAAATTGAATGAAAAACTTTATTGCGTTTGGTGCGTGAACTTTTTTAACAACCGCGAAAAAATAATACCGTGGTTTTTTATATTTTTTAATACTCTATACGACTAAAGCTATGCCAATTTCCATATTTGCAAAAATTGTCAATAGTTATATCCCTAATGTACATATAAGTTCTGTTTATTTTACCGATTTGAATACACAGAAAAAAAATTTCAACTTAAATATTATTTATGTTGAAATTCATTGATTTCAATTCATAACATTTACATATAAATAATTTCTTAAATGGTATGATTTTTTTCATATTTTATGTTTTCAAAAAAAAATCTAGAAGGCTTGTAAAATATTATTTCAATTTCATTTATATTTTTATGTTGTTCAAAAATGTTAGAAATTTTCCTTTGAAATTTTTTTATTTTTTTTATGATTTTCAGCTACAAAATGAGAAAATATTCGAGACATTCATTAAATTTTGTTAAGAAGATGAAATGCTTTAATTTTTGTAGATGTTTTATTATGATTAATTATATTTTTTAATTTTCAGATATTTATAATTCATCTTACTACCATATTGGACAATATATAGCTATTGTGCAAAAATGTTTAAAATAATTAATTAGATAATACAATTATAAAATAGCATACAATTTACGTAAAAAATTTTACAATTCCATAATATTTATGAACGTGTTCTTGTTCTGAATTGAAATAGTTTGGGAAAAAAAGTCAAGTTCGATTAATAATATTTATTACAAAATTCATTCCAATTATGAATTTCTTTTTTCTGTGTAGATGTAGATATTTAGTATTATGCAATTTGTACATACTAAACATTTATTTCATTTATTATTTGCAGAGCTGCCTTTTTTCATGGGCAGGTTGAGCAACCTGTACGGGGTCTAATGAGTTTAGTAAATCATAAGGATGTCCAAGTGCTAATTGCGGTAAATGAGCGTGGAGTTTTCATCATAGATCCTGCGGAATGTGTACGTATATATATAATAAACAATACAATGCTTCGCAGACAATTTTTTAGAAGATTCCCAAAATATTTTTGTTGAATGTTCGCATTTTTCCTGGACTGTTTTAAAAAGTTCTTTAAAATTACGGCTTTCTTTAAATATCATACTCGATATACTTGTTCTGATCAAATCAAGGTTGGCTACTTATTCAAAAGGTAACGGTTACGCTGATTTAGAGTATTTCGGTAACGGTATTTTAGTTATGTCCGTAACGGTACCATAGTAGTATCGGTATTTGCTGTTATTTCGGTAGCGGATTTTTAATGATAATTTCATCCTGCATTAAATTATTAATACTCATATATAAATTCAAAATATTCTTACCAATATTTACGATGTCGAAATTATTGTATGTATGTATAGATACGGTATTGGGTATTTTGAGCCCTATTGTAGATGTTGAAATTATATTGGTTTCCTTATTTGCAAAAAGCAAAAAATGCTGATAATATTTTTTAAAAAATCTAAATAAAATGCTGAATGTGAAATTTGCAGCAAAATCAAAATAAATAATGCTAAATTCAGCTACAAAAATTCTAAAATAGTCACACTGGTTATTTTGAGTCCCGAAATTCGTAATATTATAATAAATTCCGGGATCCAGATTACGTGATCCCGTGAATTTGGGGATTTTGGGAATTTGTTCACATTCAAACTACATTTTAAAAAAATGTTTTAAATTTGTATGATTATTCAACCTCTGACCTATAGTCCTAAAAAATGACGTGTCTGAAATTCCAAAAATATTTTTTTTTGATTTGTGTAACAACATAGTTAATCAGTTTTTCAATATTTTTTTGGATGTTATCTAACAAAACTCAATTTAAATCAGAAAAGCCCATTTCATAGCAGCCCATTGTGCAAGCTAACCACACACATATTCTTACAGCCATATGCATAACCATTTACAAAAGGTTTATAAACCAATTATAGGAAAATTTTCATAAAGTTGTATTCATAAACGATTAATATCTTAAAATACCTTTATTAAACAATTGTTAAATGTACAAATTTTAAAGTAGGTTCGACCCTACTTTAAACCTACTATAAGGAATTCTTTTTATTTTTTATCTTAAAAAAGGGGATTTAAAGATAAATTTGGAATAATTAACGATACTATTGCAATTGCTAAACACAATTTCCATTCCGCTGGTGAATAAGTTCCATTTTAATAGTATATGATTTTGTTTGATATTCCTCCGGCAGGGAACTACATGAGGTTCACAAGTAAGTTTGATTGGCATTTTTGTCATTTACTTTTAACCTGCAACGCCATATAGTAATAAAATGTGTAGACATTGTGGAAAAAGGTCCATATAATCTAATATTACCACTCCGGAAATAAAACTATGTGTTTCCACATAGAAATTCATTAAATTTTGTTAAAATTTAACAAAATGTCAATAAAAATAAATTAATAAAACAAATTATAACACAGTGATGTTTATTTTATCACAGAATATTCGTCATTCGAACACTCTTAATAACAACTATATAAAAAGTTTGTACATTAATATATTATAGCTTAATATAAATTTAATAGAATCAGATATGTATACATTTTTTATCTAAAAATTAGTTGTTATCTTCAAAAATGTATTATTACTAAAAACAATCAATGAAAAAAAGAAAATTAACGAATATTTTATCCTAATTGAAAGCAACACTACCCAGCAAAAACTTTACTTACCTAATATGCCAGCATGTATAATTGGAGCAAAACGATAACTACTTATTATTTGACTGAAACACTACTTACCGTTGTTCGAGATTTTTAAAAAATTCAGGGGTCAAGCTTACAAATGTACTTGTAAGCTTGACCCCTGTAAATTCACAACAAGAATATGTAGCTAAAAAAAAACACAAAAAATATTGCCTTGTGTGGAAATAGAACAGTCACATTATTTGCTTGTGTTTGATAGTCAAGCTGCTAACTCACTGCTCCATGTACGAGTTATTTTATTGGAAGTTAACAATAGTTTTAACATCAACATATAAATGAATATGATATGAACAAAAAAATTAATGGCTTTGACAGGTGGCGAACCACTAACCTCCCGTTTTCCAGTCAAACACACTAGATAGCTGTGCTAAATGCAAAAGTTCATTACCAGCCTGCATAAAAATAAGTACTTATTCTAGTAAATAAAATAATGTGCTGGGTAACCACCACTCCTTACAAAAGAATGCATGAAATAACTAGTTGTCATTACAAAAATTCACAAAATTTTTGCTGGGTAACAACGAAAAAGGGAAAATAAATGAGAAGCATTGCCAGCTTAGACAAAAATCAGTACATTAGTTACTGTGCCTTTAACAAACGTTTATGAATACAATACCTTTATAAATGATTTTTAATGCTAAAGTGTTTGTTAACTAAATTGAGTTTTAAAATTTAAATCTACATTGTAGATTCTACAATAAGGTTTTTTTATGTATATAGCCGTTATTCTCTTTGATTTAGTATTCACTGAGACAGCGACGAATAAACATACTAAGCGGTTGTATTACTATTTTTTATTTTTTTTTTAAATTTTTGTTCATGATCACTGAAAGAAATATTTGGATTGTTTAATATATTTCGAACTTTAAAAAATTATTGCAGATTTGTCTGGTTTTTCACCTCAATTTACTTCTGCGAACAATTTTTTTCAGATTTGAAATGATTTTAATCAAAACAACTTAAAATAAGAAACAAAAATATTTTACATATTTTAAATATTTACAAATTTGTCGAAAATGATTAATATCGAACTCTCCATTAATGAGCTATGATAATATGTCGCCGAAAATTTGTTGACTTGATTATTATTAACAAATAAAGCCTTAATAATATTGGCATCTTTTATTTAGTTCACTAAACTTTTCTTTGAGTGGATCTCTTTTTTGCTCACCAACACAAACACAGTTTTAGCTTTGGACATCTCTGATTTAAATCTTCACCATTCGTTTCTTTGCTGTCATTACATTATTGCGTGATGGTGCGCCTTCTTGTTCGGAGTTTGTGTCGGATTAGGATCTGTCTTCATCTGAAAAAAATCAGTTGTTTTTAAATTCGTCTGCTGAATTTTGTGACATACTCTCGGAGGAAACTCCCATTGTATGTTCTTCATCTTCGTTGTCGGGATCGTACGATTTTTGCGACCACCAACAAATTTTAGCCAACAGCGAGTACAGCCTTTTGCCTTTGGCCACTTGATGGTAACGCTCGCCATGCTCATCCGACGCTGAGGCTAACTGCTGTTGAAGTATACGAGATGGTGATGCAAGGAGTGAATTTTGAGAGACATGTTCACTTAAATTTTCGGGAAGTATTGCAACATCAACATCACAAGAGCTGGTAATTTTGTTTGTAGTTATTTACTTCAAAACTAAAAGTAGTCAAAATCTACTAGTGTTTTTGTAGTCTAAATGTAGTATTAGATGATTTTAAATGAGTTTTGTAAGATAACTTACGAAACAAATTAAGAAAAACTGATTTTGCAATAAAAAATGTGAGTATGTTTATATTATATTTGATCACAAGTTAAATTTTGAGTTGAATTCTTCATTGAACTAAAATCGTAATAGTTAGACATGTTTTCTAAATTGTCCAGCTCACAAAAACGAACAAATATTTGTTTGGTAATCATTTAAAAACAAATGTATCTGGCTATAAATTAATAATTGGAATAATTTCTAACCAGTACATTTGTAACTTCGTGAAATTGTGGTGCTTTTTAACTTATCCAATTTATGTAATATTTTTAAAAACAATTTAATTTTACACTCATTTCTTAGACTCTACTCCTCGGATTAAGATATGAAGATCTTTCATGGGATTTTGCTAAGCCTAGTGCCACTGACGATCCAGAATGTCAAACATGTATATTTCTTCAGGTAATGAGACTTGTTAAAATTATATTAATATTTTTTATGGATGCCTCATTAGTCAAAAAGATCAACTCTCTAACACATTAGCAATTAATCTTCCTTATCATAATTAAATGACTTAACTATGACTGACTGACGGAAAATTAACTCACTATACAAATCATAAAAAATTAGTTGTTATTAGAAGGTGAAATTAAAAGGTGAAATCGAAGTAGTTTTTAACTGTTCTTAAAAATCAAGAAAATTATTTTTAAGCTGCGGAATATTGTTTTTATGTCAAATATTAAAAACTAAAACCATTTTTTTGTGAATTCTTGGAAAAATAAGAATTTTTTCGAATGTGGGGCAGAATAAATTTTTTTGGAAAATAAATCTGGCATTTTTAAACGGCTGTACAATCGAAATAAAATTTGACGTGAGCGTAGACAAGGAGTATTCGAGTTTAAGTTATAAAATGGACCCTACATATGCTCCTGGCGCTATGGGGCTCAAAGTGGGGTACCTTCGACATGTAAAATTATTAACCACGTGTCATTTATATTTTTGGAAAGCACTCGGCTATTTCTTGGAAAGCATGCTTGCGTATGCTATTTATCTCTTATAAATTCCAAGTATAGGCATTTGAAATTTGTTTAAAAATATAGGGAGTAGTTTTGGAGTGTTAGTTAAAGGGGGGTCATACGGCATGTATTCCTTATGTATTGGGACATGTATTCGATACATATGGAATTCCATGTGGTGCCAATGCATGTAACAAAACACATGCAATACATTAAATTGACTATATTTCATCTCAGATTGATCGTTCAATGTTTGTCGTAAGACTCGTTTAACACAGCGCACCATTCTCTCCCATATTCCACCCTCTGCACAGTTGGGGAACTGAAAAAAAGGAAATAAATCTGTAACTTCTAAACGAATGGCCCGATTTTAATAAAATTTATTATGGCTATAGAGGAGCTGTTGGTAAGTTTAAGTTTTGGATTTGGGCTTATAATACTAAGGGGTGCCAAGCTACAATGCCCCAAAAGGGTGCACCTCGGGTATATCAAAAATGAAAAATTATGCCAAATTTTGCGATCCGATTTGAAAGATTTTTACATATATGGAATCTACTAGAAGACGTCTACATATATATTAGCTCTTATAGTTTATGAGTTATTCACATTAGAAAAGTAAAATTTTATTTTTTTATACCCTACACCACCATAGTGGGGTTTGTGCAGATGTTTGTAACGCCCAAAAATATTAGTCTAACACCCACCTTAAAGTATACCGATCGACTTAGAATCACTAAGTCGATCGGTATGTCCGTCCGTCCGTCTGGTCGGCTGGCTGGATGTCCATGTAAACCTTGTGCGCAGAGTACAGGTCGCAATTTTGAAGATATTTCGATGAAATTTGGTACATATTATTTCTTCGGCTCAAGGACCAAGCCTATTGAAACTGGCTGAAATCGGTCCATTATTTCACCTAGCCCCCATACAAATGTCCTTCCGAAATTGGACTTTATCGGTCATAAATGTTTAATTTATAAATGTATCTCCACAAATTGCGCTCCAAATAAGTTTAATATATACAAAATTCATGTCACCAAATTTTGTTACGATCGGTCCATAATTAGTCATAGCTCCCATATAGACCCGCTTTCAAAAATCACTTTAACGTGCATAAATCGCTTAAAAATGTTGGTATACACTCAGGTCTCGTTTTATGCGGATTTTTTATGCAAATTCAAATTCATGCGATTTTTAAATAAATTTTTTAGAATTATATAAGATTTTAAAATTTTAGATTTTTTTAAATTAAACAAATTTGGCATTACTGATATAGTTTGTTCTTTACAAAATTAAATTCTTATAACAGATTCAGATACGAAAAGAGCATTAAAGATTCATCGCGGACTGACTGATCTGCTTTCCGGATATCTAGAGTTGCATAAGCAACTTAAAAATTCGAAATCGCAAATTTTAATGACAAATTATTTCGCAAGAAAAGAAACAATTGAAGCTCCTAAAAATTCTTTGATTTCGTCTCCTATTCACTTGATTAATTCTAGTGATGAAAATGATATTTTACCATTTGATGACAATATGATTATATCATCTAGTGATGAAAGTGATGTTGAACCAATTCCAAAACGATGCAGACAATTATTCAGTGATTCAGATTAATCATACATATTTACAGAATTTCCTTAAAAAATGTGTTCTCATTTTTTTTTGGATCATTTTCACTTTTTCTGTAATTATAAATATTTTTGTTTCTTTTTTTTAACGTATTTTGTTTTTATTGTTTAAGTAAATTAAATAAATATATTTTTGTTGATTTTTTTATGCGATTTTGTTCTGATTTTTTAATTAAAATCTGAATTTATGCAGTTTTTCAGAATTTTGGAACGAATCATAATTTTTTATATGAAGCTAGAGTATCGTTTTATG
Organism: Calliphora vicina; assembly: GCF_958450345.1. NCBI lineage: Eukaryota > Metazoa > Arthropoda > Insecta > Diptera > Calliphoridae > Calliphora > Calliphora vicina. Next base: position 80,351,135 of record NC_088780.1, read on the forward strand.
CGAATTCAATTTATGCGATTTTTTTTGGAACGCATCTATCGCATAAAACGAGTGAGTGTACTCACAAAATTCAACATAGTAAACTTTCATATAGACATAAATCACACGACCTAATTTCATGGTGATCGGTCCAAAATTGGTCATAGCCCCCATATAAGGCACATTCCGAAAATCACTCAAAAATATAAATTATTTAAATTTTAAAAGAAAAATGTTTTTGCTCTTTTACTTAGTGTAGGGTATTATATGGTCGGGCTTGACCGACCATACTTTCTTACTTGTTTTGATATGTGTTTTAGCTGAATTACCCCAAAAGATGGGTCTAATAACAGTTTTATATATAATGATTTTGTTTTTGGAGTTGAGCTGCGATCGCTTGTTGAGTAAGGGCTACAGGGCTCTGAAACATTTTCAGGCTTTGTCGACGATATGCTCTATATGTTTTGCAAATGTTAGTTTTTTGTCAAGTTTGATCCCGAGATATGTGACAGTATTACTAAATGGTATACCCGCGTTCTCGCTACGAAGTGGAATAGATGGAACACGTTTTGGGGACTTGTTAAAGGGGAACAGAATAACTTTAGTTTTATCTGCGTTTATTTTAATTTTCCATTTCTTATAGTAGTCAATACATTTCTGGAGATTTTTTAAGTCTTTTAATCACCACGTTTGAGAGTTTGCCTTGAACTACCATAGCCATATCGTCGGCGTAGAGCGCCACTTCTGTACTTCTTCTGGGGACATAATCGGACACATACAACGAGTATAAGGTAGGGGAAAGAACTGCTCCTTGAGGTACACCGGCAGGAATACTTCGTACAGATGATAAGGTGTTGTTTATGCTGACTTTAAATGTTCTGTCTGTTAAAAACGACTTTATTATTTTAATAATATTGTTACGTTTTAACCTTTTCAAAACGCTGGTTTATTTCCTTTAAATAAACCGGATACTTTTGATTGCAAATAAAAGCCGTTTAGTAGTTTGAAAATTGTAACAACTCTTTATTTATTCAAAATGTACAACAACACAGAATTAAATAGCCACTCAATGTTTTTTTATACACGTTTATAAATTCTCAGAAATACAGACACAATTTATAATGTACACGAATTTACTTGAAAAACACAACACACTTTAAGGCACTTAGTTGATGTTTATTCGAAAAGCGTCTCTGATAAACTCACTCACGACTGCAACCTCTGCCACTATTTATAACACTGCATTACCATCTAGAAAGCTCTTTAACTGTCAAAGTTCGAATATTCTAGATCATACGCCATCTGTGGTGTACTTTCTACAATGTTCTTTAACTGAATATTCGAATACAGCGTTGCCAACTTACGATCAAATCAACTGAAAACTTTTATTTATAAATGCCCACAGATATGTTACAGTCTGCCATTACATCACTGTTATTTGAAAGCATTATGCTACTTTTAAATCAGCCCTTAAAATCGTTATATTTGAATTCAAGTACAATTTCGTAACACTGCCCCCCGCTTAAGCCTGTTCGTCCCGAATAGGCATAGATTCACTTCTCCCATAGGCGGCTAGTCATTCTAGATGTACGACCTTCATTCCCGATATCAGTCTTCCACATTTCCGTATTCTATAAACCATGTCGTCCAATTTCTTAATTGCCCTATGTGGTCCTTTGCAGTGATTCCTTAATTTGGATGACAAACCCTTATTACGTTGTGAGCTATATCTGGTTTTCATTTGGTCATTTGTCATTTTAATTCGTCTCCGAACGAGTTCATGCATTTCTTTTTCTGCTGAAGCACCTTCACCCATCTTGGAACCCGGCCTGATGATCTTTTCTCTGCGGGACAGACCTATCACTCCAACAGGAACCATTCTGTCGTTGCACTGTTCAACGAGGGCCTCCATTGTTACACGGTTACTTTTCACATCTGCTGGTTCCAACACCAACAAACCATTGTCTATACAATACTCCACTTTCTCACGGGCCCATACCAAATCCTCTCCCTCAGTGCTAGCTCTTTTTAAAGGTGGTTCTTGTAATGCTTCTTGATACGACTGCTGGTTGTTTCTTAGCGGTGAAACATATCTGGTTCGCTTTCTTGGTGCTCTACAGTTTCGCTGAATATGACCCATTTTACCACAGTTATAACATTGTTTCTCATTTAAAGCCTCTACAACTGCCACTTCTTGACATTGAACGTTATTCAAGTCCGACACTTTTTTATCAATGCCATCCACCCTGTTGTTAATAACATCAGACACTTTCTGAATTTTCTTATCTGTGGCTCTAGAAGATTCTTGAAGTTCTGTTAGAAGTTTATCGTTGTTTACTCTGAAAGTATCTTTAACTTCAGCTAACATCTTCTCGTTGTTTACTCGAAGTTCAGCTAGAAGCTTCTCGTTGTTTACTTTAATAGTTTCTAGAAGTTTCATTTGCATTCCTTCCATCTTTTCCATAATAGCCGCAAACATTGTGCTTAAATCCATGCTGCTTGTTGCTGAACGTGTAGAAACTTCCATTTCTTCCTTATACTCGAATTCGTAAGTACCGATGTCAATATCACGCCGCTTGAATTCATCTATTAGCCTTTTTTGCAATTCTGCCTTGTTACCTGCTGTTGGTAGCTCCAACTTACTCAGTTCTTCCTTGAGTTGTTCAACTTTTAGTTCTTCAAACTTCATGCTTATTATTTTGCAATCCCACTTCTGACACCAATTGTTACGTTTTAACCTTTTCAAAACGCTGGTTTATTTCCTTTAAATAAACCGGATACTTTTGATTGCAAATAAAAGCCGTTTAGTAGTTTGAAAATTGTAACAACTCTTTATTTCTTTAAAATGTACAACAACACAGAATTAAATAGCCACTCAATGTTTTTTTATACACGTTTATAAATTCTCAGTAATACAGACAATTTATAATGTACACGAATTTACTTGAAAAACACAACACACTTTAAGGCACTTAGTTGATGTTTATTCGAAAAGCGTCTCTGATAAACTCACTCACGACTGCAACCTCTGCCACTATTTATAACACTGCATTACCATCTAGAAAGCTCTTTAACTGTCAAAGTTCGAATATTCTAGATCATACGCCATCTGTGGTGTACTTTCTACAATGTTCTTTAACTGAATATTCGAATACAGCGTTGCCAATTTACGATCAAATCAACTGAAAACTTTTATTTAACAATGCCCACAGATATGTTACAGTCTGCCATTACAGCACTGTTATTTGAAAGCATTATGCTACTTTTAAATCAGCCCTTAAAATCGTTATATTTGAATTCAAGTACAATTTCGTAACAATATATAGTGGGAAATTGTATTGTTTTAATTTATAGATTAATCCATCGTGCCATATGCTATCAAAAGCTTTTTCTATATCCATTATTATAATACCGGTTGATAGCCTGCGCCGTTTATTCATACGAATCATGTTGGTTATTCTCTTTATTTGGTGTACTGTTGAATGTTGATGACGAAAACCAAATTGTTCTTTATTAATTAAATTATTATTTTCAATAAATACATTCAGCCTAACTACGAAAGCCTTCAAGTCGACTTTAAGTCCATAAAGTTGACTATTATTTTAAATTTCGTACCATAAAACAAATTTCTATATAATTTAAAATGTTGTTTTATTATTTCAAAAAAAGCTTTTTGTTTTGAACTTTTATGTACAATTTGTTTTTATAATTTTTGGAAATTTCTTCTTTTTATTCATTGAAAAATATTTTCAATTATTTGAATGTATATGTTGGAAATAGTTTTGAAGCTTTTTTCAAATAAAAACAAAAGTTCTATTTTAAAATAAAGTCGACTTTAACAAAAATTAACTTTAAAATTTCTTTCATAGTTAGGGCCATTCATTCTAGAAAGGATTAGTTTCTGAAATATTTCATCAATAGAACTGAGTAGGCTTGGTCTATAACTGCTGGGTAATCTAGGATCCTTTCCTCGGTTATGTATAGCTACAACCTTTGCACATTTGAAACTAGTTGGGAAGAAGCCTTGCTTTAAACACGCATTAAATATATTCATTAAAAAATTATATGCAACATCGGGTAATTTTTTTAAAAATATGTTAAGAATTCCATCGAAACCAGGCGATTGTTGTTGTTTCTCAGCTTCATGATTTGAAGTTTTACCTCTTCAAATGTTATAAGATTTCGCTGTCGAGCATTGGAATTTGTAGATTATTTAATTCGGCGATTCTTTTACTTACATTTTTCAGCTTCATGATTTGAAGTTTTACCTCTTCAAATGTTATAAGATTTCGCTGTCGAGCATTGGAATTTGTAGATTATTTAATTCGGCGATTCTTTTACTTACATTTTTCGGGTTTTATCAAGATCTTCGTCAAATTCTTCATCATTGTTCTTAAGTGTGTTTATTTTGTTGCATTTTTTCCCTCTAAAAGCTCTAGGTATGCACCAAAATCGTTTTGATCCAGTGGGTAGCTTTGATAGAAATTGATTCCTATTCTCATTCTTGACCTTCCATACATTTTTGTCTATGAGTTTGTAACTGTCGTTTCATTATGTTTCTAGTTCGAATACACAGTTTAGTGTTGAGGATAATTTTAACAAATAAGGATAGGAGGATTTTGTTGGTAAAGACGACTAAGCAGTGTTAATTACATGATTAAATGTTTTTAAAGCATTTTCTATTTGTTCATTTGTAGAAAAATTATAGATATTAATATTAGTTTGAGAAAGTAACTTTTCTATAGTATCTTTAAACTGGTTCCAGTCTACATTTTTTAGATCGAGTTTTGTTGTATCTTCCACAAATTATTCGATCTGGACTCACGCAGATATATTGGTTGTGGCTATAATGATTTTATTCGTAATCACCATATTTTCCACTCTTATTATTATCCTCGCTCAAGAAAGCGAAACGAAAAAAAAAATTTGTTTACCTAGAAATATTTAAAATTTTTATTTTGAAGTATAATTTGGTGAAGGGTATATAAGATTCGGCGCAACCTAATATAGCTCTCTTACTTGTTAAAACTATACTGTATTTAAATTTTTCATATTTTCTTTTATGTTTTGTTCTAAAGCATGGCATGTTTAACCAGGTGGCAACGTAACGCCAGCAGATTGTTTTTATACCAGGGAAAGGCAAAACATGGGCGCCGCGTTTTTCATTTACTCTTCTCTTACGTACGTGTGCACACCAGGGATGTTAAAGTTGGTACAATTGTACTTTTTTTGGTACATTTTGACCGACAAAAGTACCGTGGTACTACCGCGACTTATTTGGTACAATTTAAAAATGTTTTCCCCTCTTTAAATTTTTAGTATACCAAACAAATTATTAGCGGAATTCACTATTAAGTGTGAATGGTCTTGCATCATTGCAAAATTGTATAGGTTTTTGTGTGTATTTTGTTATTGGATTACTGTAAAATATTGCATTTGCAATGATGCAATACAATTCGCACTTAATATTGAACTCCGCTATTGTGTTCATTTCATTGCATTTATGATGTACAACAAACGCATACATTTTTAAGAGACATTTTTGTTAAATTTCGAGCAGATATTCGCATTATATTTAAATATGCAAAAACCAGATGGATTTCCCGGCAAGAAATCGTTGACCGGATTGTGGTACAATGTGAGCCAATACAATACTATTTTAACTTAGAAAATTTTGTGGAGGATGCCAGAAACGAAAAATGTATAGTTTCTTTCATCAGGATTTAAAAATCCTTCTTTTAAATTGATTTTTTTATTTATGTAATATGCACTTGCAATTATTATCATGGTAAATTTAGAAATGCAATCAGAAGATGCGTGAATGCATATATTTTTACAAAAACTAACTTTTTTATTCCGCCTCATTACTCATTGCTCTTTGAAGAAATTTATTGCGGAACAGAAGTGGTTTTATTTATATACAAATTTCTACAACTAATATCAATATTGATATTGTTAAAGAATGAAAATATTTGTAGTTTTTGATCGGTAGTAGCTAATTTACAAAATCAGATGAATGTCCATATGTTTCCAGACATTTCTAGAGTCGTTGCTGGAATTTTATCCATTCCATAGGAATTTTATCATGTACATAGATTTCTTGCAAAAAGTGAAAAATTTTGAGTTACTCTCTTTAGAAGAACCAGCGCGATATAATGAATGTTAATGTTAATATTTGTTTTTTTGTGCACAATTGAATTTTTATGTATTTTTTTATTATGTTTCAATAAATTAAAAAAAAATGGTACCGCGAAGGTCCAAAAAGTACAATTTTTTTGGGAGGGTGGTACAAAATTGAAAACCCCATTTAACATCCCTGGTGCACACGCATTGTAGAGAAATAAACAACTTTTAATCAGGTTGTGTATCATTTTTTATCGGACAATTTAAGAATCAGCGTTGCCAGTGAAAAAAAATATATATTTAAAGATGTATGATGCACTCTAAAAAATGCATGTATATTTACTACTATAAAGTTAGTAAGTTTTCATGTAAAATTGCAGTAAGTGTGTAAATTTAAGCACAATATGTTTGATAAAGTTAATTACATACTTTTATATACAAAAATACATACAAAACGTAGTATTTTGAATGTTCTTTAACATGTTTATAATATAATAGGCATTTTATGTTTAAAATTACATATATTGTACCTAAATAAGAATTTTTACACACAAAATGTGTAATCTTACTTTGAAAGTGTAATATACAAATTGTCAAAATTTTATTTAAAAAATAATAAAAAGCATTCGTAAAACATTTTTTCTAAATAAAATATGAACAAATTAATACAAATTAATATACATAAATTGTGGGAAAATCATATAACTAAATGTAAGTAACCTGAAAATAATCAGTTCTTTGTCACGATTTAGCGTGATAGGATAATCTTTATTACAGCTAACTCAATTTCTATAAGGGAGACTGTTCAAAATAATTAAAATTTTATTGTAAGTTGAGACTGCCGAATGATCAAAATGTAAATCAAATCATCACACTTTATTTGATATTTTTGTAACAGGTCTGCTGTCATCGTAAGTTCTTCCATGGAGTAAATACTTCCGGTTGATACAGCTGTCGCTGAGTTGCCGATATTTGGCGGAGTGTTACTCGGGTCGTTTTTATGATTCAATTGTGGGGGGAATGTTATTTGAAGTAGCTGGTATGTAATCAAGATTTGTAAGAGGTTATAACAATATGGATGACAGAATGAAATTATCAAAATCTTTATTAGAATTCTATCGTCCTTGTTGTTCATATGTCCAGTTCGCAAAACTACAAAGGGAAATACAAAACTAACAAGAATGCAACTTAATCTAATAAAACAAGATGCAAATTGAATCTTCCAGTGACTTCCAAACACGTTGCACACATTTTGCGAAACGATGAAAACATAAAATGGAAAAAACCGAAATGTAAACTAATGCTAAAAAAGCACCATAAAGAAAATCGTCTAAAATTCGCAAGAAAATATATGAAATGTACAGATGAGTGGAAAAATGTAATTTTCTCTGACGAAAAAAAAATTAATTTAGACGGTCCTAGACGATGTTCGGATGTCAAAACGTAATTTCGGTGGTGGTAGTATTATGGTTTGGGCAGCGTTTTCTGCAGTTGGCAAGTCGAAAATATGTTTTGTTCCGACAAAAATGAATAATGCGATTTATAACGAACTGTTGGAAGATGCTCTTCTCTCATTTATGGATTGAAAAATGGATGAAGATTGCATATTCCAACAAGATAATGCAGTAATTAGAGATGCTAAACGGGGAATCCCGTTTCCGAAAATCCCGGGGTTTTCGGGATTTCCTAAATCCCGAAGCCCGGGATTTTTTAATTTTAAATCCCGGGGTTTTCGGGATTTTCCAAATCCCGTTTTTCATAAATAAATAGGGGAAATTGTAATTTTTGTGTGCCTTTTTCATGCATTTTGACATTTTACAAGCCCGAATATTGCAAAGTGATGTTCAGCAAAGTTGTTAAGCTGAACTTCTTCTACAATATAGTTAATGGTATTTTTGGTATTCCTTGAGTGGGGCTCTAGAAAATCAATTCTTCACCTTTTCTTGAATCGCTCTACAGAAAAATGTGCGTTTTAAGGTGCGTTGAACCAACACAAGGAGTGAAAATTTTCCAAAAAAAAGGACGCCATTATTTTTATTTACGCAAAAACCTTCAGAAAAATTATGATACCCGCAAATCAAATTTTTGAAATTAACTCTAATTTCATTCTTTATTATTATATCTTCTTATATAATGCACTTAAGCAAGTACTCTATATGAATTGCTAAATAAAAAATTTACTTTCAAGACATAATTAGGTACGTTTCCTTCGAAAAATCTAAAATCCCGAAACCCCAGGTCGGGATTTTCAAAAACCAGTCCCGATTAGCATCTCTTACTATTACCCTTTACTATTTATTAAAATATTTAAAATTTTTTAATGTAAATAAAATTAAAACACACTTATAAAAATGCATCGCGAATAATTTAACAACATTGCGTTGTCGATTCGTACCCGTTTGTTTACAAATTGTAAACGTATGGTGTCGAAAAAAGTGACACCGTATGGTGTCAAAATGACACCAATAGTTGTCGATTTTGCAACGTCGTATCAGGAGTAGAGATGCTAAATGGGGAATCCCGTTCCCGAAAAGCCCAGGATTTTTTAATTTTAAAACCCGGGGTTTTCGGGATTTTCCAAATCCCGTTTTTCATAAATAAATAGGGGAAATTGTCATTTTTGTGTGACTTTTTCATTCTACATGACCGAATATCTCACATTATACATTTAATTTGGGCAAGAAATATACCATTTTAAAGGGATTTATTCACAGAAGTGCAGAATATATATTTTATTGAAATCGGTTCAGTTTTTTAGGAGTTATAAGCGTTTAAAGATGTTACTAACACATATGCAAAAACGTGTACATATGAACCTTAAGCTAAAAAGTAAACAAAGCAGTGCGTGTTTGTTCAATTTGTTGTTGTAAATAAATAGGAGAAACAATTATTGTTTTCGCTCTGTTTTAGGTGAGAGTTGTTATAGAAAACAAAGAAGAAGAATTTAGTAATTTAAATTCGCTTTAATAAATATATTTTGAAGGTGTTTTTTTATTTTCTAACTCCCATATGCATAAATAATTTTTAAATGTATCAAAGGTTTATAAAACAAAATTTATTTTATAAACCTTTGAGAAATTTAAAAAACTGTTTATGCATATGGGGGTAAATATGTAATTGCAGATAAGTAAATAGTTATTTTATAATTGTGACGATTTTCAACGGTTTACTGCATGAAGTTTAATGAAAAATGGGACGGGTCGGAAAAAATGGTGAGTCGCCTCCCATACAATGTAAATAGTTATTTCTAACTATTTTGTGAAATATAATTGCAAGATTCTTCAAACTTAGTCTAAATGGCTCTTTTATAAATTTTCATAGTTTCGCCGAAATTGTTCGGGATTGGAATAGTGGGCGTGGCACACCCTATACAAAATATATAATTAATTTCGAATATCTGTAGAACTATAATTGTAAAAGTGTTTAAACTTTTAGCGAATTTAGCTGAATATAGACGGAATTAGATTAGAGGGCATAGCACCCAAAATTGGAGAGGTCGGAAAAGGATTGCATTAGTGGTTATGGCGCAAAGTAAATAATTAATTTTGAATATATGGTGAACTATAATTCTAAAAGAATTTAAACTCTGTATCAATCAATTTATTACCATTCTAAGGAGGTTAGCTAAAAACGAATTTATTCCTGATCCCTGTTCGAAGTTTAGCTAAGCATGATCGGCTTAGTAGGAATGACCCCTCCCTTATAAAGGAAAGTTAAAGTAAAGCTTGATATTTACATAAAAGGTTTAAAAATGGGTGGGATCAGAGGAGTGGAGTGGTATCTCCCATACAAAATTAGTTAGTTATTTTCGACTATCAAGTGAACTGTAATTGAGAGATTCTCAAATTTTGTATGTGTTATTTTCGTATTTCCATTCATATTTTTTTAATTTTACTAGGGTAGGGGTAGCGAAGTGCACCGGGTTATGCTAGTAGTTAATAAAGGAAAACGGTATTTTTGGTTTTCCTTGAGTGGGGCTCTAGAAAATCAATTCTTCAACTTTTTTGTAAGTTATCTAACAAAACTCAATTTAAATCCTCTTCAAATGAAATTGATTTTATCTCAGATGAGGAGCTCGAACAAAATGAAAATATTTCGATTGCTAAAAGGCTAAAAGATATTATTAATAAATGTAAAACCCCCAAATAACAATAACGAAACCGAATTATAATGTAGATTTTCAACTTGCAAAATAAATACATCATTTTATTTCTGAAGGAACAAGAGGAAAATACTTGCAGATTTGTTATAAGTATTTGCATACGGGTTTGCCAATGTGAAAGATGTTTTTCGGCAGCAGCATATGTCGAAAACAAAATTCGTTCCAGAATGGCAGATGAAACCATAGATGCAATAGTATTCTTAAGAAGCTATTTAAAATAAACACGTTTTATACTAAAGTACGGTTTTTCACCAGTATGTCGATTTTTTTCCCGAAAAATCGTATAGCAGAAACGCATTCTACGGAAAATTCTAAGAAGAAACCAGAGGTCTAAAATCAAATCCTATCGCATTTCGTTTTTTATCCAATGATATTTCAGTATATATAATTTTTTTTAATAGTTTTTTTATTGGATAAAAGAGAAATGCGCAAGATAGGATTTGATTTTAGACCCATGGTTTCTTGGGGATAATTTCATAGAATTTTGCGTAGATTGCGTTTCTGCTATACGATTTTTTACATTTTGATCGTCCATACAAATCGACCCGGCCTAATGTACATACTTTATTGTTATTTCTTCTTATATAATGACTCATGCAAGTATTTTATGCTTTTTAGTGTCTAATAAAAATGAATTGCTAAATAAAAAATTTACTTTCAATTGTAAAGACATAATTATGTACGTTTCTTTCTTATAATTTTCGGGATTTTAGATTTCCCGAAAATACCGAAACCCCGGGTCGGGATTTCGGGATTCTTTACCAAATCCCGAACCCCGGGATTTTTAAAAATCAGTCCCGATTAGCATCTCTAGCAGCAATCCATGTTTCTAAGCAATCGAAATCTTGGTTTAATGAACATAGCATTCCTCTGTTGGACTGGCCGGCTTGTAGTCCGGACTTAAATCCAATGGAGAATTTGTGGGGATACATGGCCCGTAAAGTTTATGCAAATAATGCCCAGAATGAAAGCATAATGACTGTGACAGAGCTGAAACTATGAATTAAACAAGTCTGGGAGGAAATTGATTCCAATATGCTTAAAAAATTAGTGGAGTCAATGCCAGACCGTATTTTTGAAACAATCCATAACAAAGGATCATCCACACATTATTAATAATGCTACAGTGGTTCATAAATTAAAGTGCGTTTATAGGAAAATACCCTTAAAAATGGCTATTAATCTAGAAAATTAAGTAAAAAATCAAGTAACAGAGCTATATTCGGCTGTGCCGAATCTAATGCCATGTTTCCACGGCAGTCTGAATTACTTAATTCGCGTTTTGAATTACGATTGCGAATTAACCTGTTTACACGACAACATTCGTAATTCAGTTTGATATTTATTTATTTCTTCTTCTTGGTTTTTCTTCTGTTTACATGTTTTGTTTTTTTTGTTTGTTTGGTGCGAATTTTAAATTTGTAATTTGGCAATGAATAAAAAAGGTAAGTTAAGGCATAAAATTGTAGCAGTATTAATTAAACAAATATAATTTAATTATTATTTTCATTATTAGAAAAAAGAAAAAGTGCAAGCAAGTGTGACCAGAGCAGCGCAGCAGCTACTTCTACAAATGAATTTAACTTTGATCAGACTTTTTATTTCTTTTAATTTATTTAATACAAAAATCTTTTTCTTTATTTTATTTTGACATTTTTGTTTGGACAGCTGATTTTGATATATAAACAATCGATAAAAATTAGAGATGACAGTAATTCGTTCGTAATTCATAAGGTAATTGAAACTGAATTACGTACGAACAATGTAATTCGCACTTGAAATTTTGTATGGCGAATCATGTAATTCAGTTCGTAATTGGGGGTTGAATGACGAATGAGAGCTTGAATTACGAATAATGCCGTCGTGTGAACATGGTATAATATACCCTTCACCAAATCAGTCCCTAAAAAAATTACCGTTTTTTAAGTAAAATTACCGTATGCAAAGTTTTGTACAAAAATAATAATATTTTCTTATTGAAACAGGTTTATTTTTATAATTCAATATTACTTGAGTTATTAAAATTCGGTATGCTACAATTATTATTTTAAAGCAACTACTGAATCTCACATACAATTTGTTTTTAAAATTTTGCATTATTTATATTTTCTTCTCAAATATTCAATGTGTATGTATAAAAATGATAAGATAGAGGATTTTGCATTTTAATAGAATTAAATTATTTTGATTTCATGTATGCCATCTGTCAGTTTTTAACGTGATTTATTTAGATAACGGCTAATAATACAACATAAGATAAAAAACACTTTAAAAGTAGACACTTTTTAAGCAAACTCCAACTTTAACCATTAATTGTTATACCATGAAAATTATCAGCCCAATTATGAATAAAAATTCCACGGGAGTTTTTTCCATTTTTCCTATTCAAATTCAATGGGAAAAAATTCCCGGGGAACAAACTCCCGCGGAATTTTTTATTTATAATTGGGCTGTATATTTTCCAAAAACAAAAACGTAAAATATTTCCATGGTAATTCATTTTTTTAAATGATTGAAAAATGTAAAATTCATGTTCAGCATTCAAAAATTAGTAAGGACACATGAATTGCAAGAAGAAATTATTCCAAAAAAAAAAATATTTGAAAATTAATTATTTGAAAAGATAGAGACTTTTGCATTCGGAAAAAATTAATTGTATAACATAGAGAAGTAACAAAAATGCATATAAAATAGCAAAAAACAATATGCTTGTAAGAAATTCACATCATAGATGAGGACTGTTTTACTGAACATTTTACCATCAAAAACTAATTTTCATGAATATCAAAGATAGAGGGTTTTGAATATAGGACCAAGTTTGTAAAACAGCAGAATGCCATTTATACATATTTTATTTGCCTTATAAGCATAAATTCCTTATCAATTTCATTAAATTCATCCATTTGAACATTTTCTGGGAAATGAAAAACTAAAGGATATTTTAATATTACAGAAATATTGGTATCGAACAATTGGGGATTTATTACGTCAATGTTTTTAATGATTGCAATCAGTTTTTAATACTAATTTGTTTGTATTTGTATCCATACTTGAAAGACTTGCGGTAGTTGGTTATCATCATCCTCAAAATTTTATTATTATTTTAATGAGAAATATGTATATCATATGTAGACACATTATGGAAATATAACTTTTGCAATATAATTCTTAAAAATTTAAACTTTTTAAAATTACCGTACAAATGTAGAAATTACCTGCCTACCGTACGGAGGACTAAATTACAGTACAAAACGGTAATTACCGTACGGTTAACATCACTGCACCAAAGTATGCCTTACCGAAGGTTTGTGTATTGAGAAAAAAAACAACAACAACACATATACCAAAAACATGACGAAAGTCATAAAACCGAACAATCATACGTATTTACACTACGAATGCACAAAGTATACAGAGGCGTCACGAGACAGAAAATAATATATGTAGTTCTATATTTGTTTCATTTTTAGTAACTGCCCTTTTCATTTTGTTTTAGTCTTAATTTTCTGCCGCAATAATTCAATTTCTTTCCGATTTAGTTTGATGCAATCATTTATTTTTATAATATTTCACTTTTAATTGCCATTGTACATGTGGAGTTTTATTTTGCAAATGTAAAAAACAACCAAGAATTTTGTTTCATTTAAATTTACACGTAAACAATACACACATTTTTATAATTTTCCATTTTAAAAAATTTTGTGCCACAGACTACGAAAAAATTGTCTTTCAAATTTATTTGTTTGTTTTGTTCACATTTCTTTGTCTACCAAATTCGTGTTGTATATAGCGTTTTGCTTTAACACATCACTGATATTGTAGTACAAAATATATTGCTATCTCTTTTTATGAGAACTGCCCTAACATCTGATTTGGCGTTTTTTAAACGTCAAATTTGACACTTCTATATATTCTGTGACGAATGCTCAGTCAAAACTAACCAAATAAACAAAACAAGACTTGTACAATTGCATTTTGAAAAAGAAATAACAACAACAAAAATAAAAAAAACCAATAACAGAGCTATATTCGGCTGTGCCGAATCTTATATACCTACAGCAGGGAAAGGCAACCTATACTATTGCATTTTACGATTGTATGAGTTATACACTCTCTCCGCTCTCACCACGAATCGGTGTTGCCAGTAAACTTCGTCACTTTTCCCTAATTAAAAATGTAAAATCTCATATTGTTCATCATACATTTTTAAAAGTTGGGACATTATTTTTTTTCACTGGCAACGCTCATTCTTAAATTGTGCGATAAAAAAACGATACACAACCTGCTTGTTTGAGTTCTCAAGCTAGACTGATTAAAAGTTGTTTATTTCTCTACAATGCGTGTGCACACCAGTGATGTTAACCGTACGGTAATTACCGTATTGTACGGTAATTTAGACCTCCGTACGGTAGGCAGGTAATTTCTACATTTGTACGGTAATTTTAAAAAGTTTAAATTTTTAAAAATGATATCCTAAACGTTATATTTCCATAATGTGTCTACATATAATGTACATATTTCTCATTAAAATAATAATAAAACTTTGAGGATGATGATAACCAACTACCACTAGACCAAATATATCTACGCGGTAAAGTAATCGCAAGTCTTTCAAGTATGGATATTTCAACATACAAATTAGTATTAAAAACTGATCGTAATAAATCCCCAATTGTTCGATACCAATATTTCTATAATGCCTTTAGTTTTGCATTTCCCAGAAGCTGTTGAAATGGATGAATTTAAATAAATAGATACGGAATTATTTGCCTTATATATTATAAGGCAAATAAATGATGTTGATAAAAATGGCATTCTGCTGTTTTACAAATATGGTCCTATATTCAAAACCCACTATCTTTGATATTCACGAAAATTACATTTTGATAGTAAAATGTTCAGTAAAACAGCCCTCATCTATGATGTGAATTTCTTACAAGCATATTGTTTTTTGCTATTTTATTTGCATTTTTGTTATTTCTCTATGTTATACAATTAATTTTTTCCGAATGCAAAAGTCTCTATCTTTTCAAATATTTTTTTTGGAATAATATCTTCTTGCAATTCATGTGTTCTTACTAATTTTTGAATGCTGAACATGAATTTTTACATTTTTCAACCATTTAAAAAAATGAAAATATTTTACCTTTTTTGTTTTTGGAAAATATAATTTCCATGGCATAACAATTAATGGTTAAAGTTGGAGTTTGCTTAAAAAGTGTCTACTTTTAAAGTGTTTTTTATCTTATGTTGTATTATTAGCCGTTATCTAAATAAATCACGTTAAAAACTGACAGATGGCATAAATGAAATCAAAATAATTTAATTCTATTAAAATGCAAAATCCTCTATCTTTTCATTTTTATATACACATTGAATATTTTGAGAAGAAAAACCCTCTAGCATACCAAATTTTAATAACTCAAGTAATACGCGACAAAAAACAGTTTTTTGGCTTTCCTGAAAAGTTGTTTTTTAAGATAGAGAGTTTTGAATATAGGCCCTCGATATATTGAATTATAAAAATAAACCTGTTTCAATAAGAAAATATTATTATTTTTGTACTAAACTTTGGATACGGTAATTTTACCTAAAAAACGGTAATTTTTTTAGGGCTGTACGGTAATCGAAATTAAAATGTTAACATCACTGGTGCACACGTACGTAAGAGAAGAGTAAATAAAAAACGCGGCGCCCATGTTTTGCCTTTCCCTGACCTACAGCAATGATGTTCATTTCGTTGTGCTTTCGCGCTGAGTAACAACACACATATTCTTATTCTCTTTAAAAGAGTATAACAAATGTCTCATTTTTTCAGAAATTCATTAAGCATTGTTGTTGGTTGGTCTTTGGACGAAGCATAGCAAACACACGCGTTTCAATTACAATTGAACACAAAACAACAAAGTCAGAAATAAATAAAAAAAATTGAGAGAATTTCGGCCGTATAATGTATATTCTTTTATTTCCTTAAAATTTAAATTACATTCATTTAATAAATTGGTTATATCTGTCAAAAATTCTAAATCTAAACATTCTTTATTTTGTTCTTATTTTAAGTGTTTGACATTATGTTTGCTGGGTAGCTCTCTCACCAATGCCAAGACGATTAAAAGACGTCATTAAAGGCTACCCCACAAAATATTAAACTATTTAAAAAAACTATTTTCCTATTAAAAATTAGAAACTGTGTGAATATTTTTGTCCCCCTTAAAATCGAACTTCGAAACATTAGATAATTATTTTTCTGAAATGTGCCACCTTATGTTTAGTTTTTCCATATATTTCCATAAGTTATATGTAAATAAATATTTTTGTTGAAATCCGTACGAATGTTGGGGCCTTCGTTTAAAAAATATGGACGATTAAAGATAAATCTGTATGCTGTGTGAATATTTAAGTCCGGCACTGTATATACTTTATGGGGTCGCAAATGATTTTACAAACCTTGCCACTCATGGTGAAAGGTATAAAAATAAATGAAGTACAAGTTTCATTAAAATCGGCCCAAAAATATATAACATTTCGCTACCTTTTCATTAGAAATTTCAAATATTGAAAAATTTTACTTTTGACCTTCACGATTTAAGGGTTAACGTTTTCCGATTTTAATAAAACTTTCAGACCATATTTAAAATTACCAGGACTATAATATTATGAATAGGTTTTACTTAAAGTTTATAACAGTAAGGATATTGGGCTCATTCGCCAAAATATGGACAAAAAATTAGTTTTTCTTGAAAATCGCAAAATTTAAATCGCAGGTACGGAAAAACTGTAAGAGGTATTGAGAAATTTTTTTCATATTTTTATTCCCTATTTTGATCTCAATAAATCTCAATGTGATGATCAAAAAATTCTGAAATTTGTTTAACAAAATTTTTGAAACAGCCGTTAAAAAAATTAAATTTGTTTGGTCATACCTCCGAATAGGTTAACGGTATCCTACGAAGACAAAAACTCATACACAAGTAAATATGGATATATTTTAAATAAAAATAAACTTTTATTTTAATTTTTCTCGAAATATGTTAATTTTTTTTCCTAAATTTTTTGTTCAAGTGGCCTGAAACACGTTAATGGTCTGGCGAATTTGTAATTACTTTAAAATTTTTTAACCAAATTTTGTCATTTATATCTCATTACAACGATAATTACGTACATATTTCGATTCTTTTGCATTCAATTGCAAAAGTGTATTAATCTAGCAGTCAAATTTTTTCAAAAACTGAAAAATTTGCATTTTTTTCGAATTTTGGCGGTAATACAGTTTTTGAGTCATATTGACCCAAAAGATATACAGGGTTAATTTCCAAAAATTTTTTTTTAATGTAATATTCATTAATATAAATAAATCTACATATTTCTAGAAAACAATGCAGAAAGTTCACGAGTTTCACCTATTTATTCCATATAAATAGTAAAATTTAGCATATATCTGAACTTTGACCTCGATGCGCGTCCAGGAATCGTTGTCCGATTTGTCTCAAATTTTCAGCACTTAACTTTTAGGCCTAGTGTCATAATATTCCACCCGGCACTCTTTGAAATCTAAAAAAAAAATCGGCTGTCACTCTAATACATATACATATGTATGTACTAAAAACTTTAAATAAATTTTTGTAAAATCAAAAAGGGTCAAAAATCTGAAAAAGTGGCAGATTTAGTACAGGAAAGGTACACAAAAAGTGGCACGGTAGCTGAAAAAGGGTCAAAATGCGACTTTAGTCACACAACGGTAACGCTGGTTGCAGGACTTATGTTTTTTTTTGTCTCTCAGTAACGCTTCTTTGTATATTGTATTGAATGACCATAACATTCATTGTATTAATTTTCAAATCAAATGTAAATCAAACATAACCCAAACCTACATATCGCTGGCTTAACATGCAAAGGCTCTAAGTCCAAATTTTAAAATTTTACAGGAGAGACAATAAATTTTAATAGAGGAGACCAAAAAAAGACACGTGTATCAGCGTTTTGAAAGTTTACATCTGAATTTCATTTGAGGGTGGGTTAAAGTTTCCCAACTCTGGCACATTGTTAATCGTCATAAGAAACCATATGATCCTTACATTTTATGTATAAAATGCGTTCAGCAAAGTTATGTAAAATGTTATTTTAAAAATGAGCAAAAAACAAAATGTTACGAAGAACATTTTTGTATAATATGTTAACCCTCTAAATCCTCAATGCGAAATTAACCCTAAGCTCTCTTTTGTTGTGTCTTATTTCTGACTTTCTTGTTGAATTTTATGTTTTGGTGTATTCATGGACTTATTGTAAAATTTCACGGATAATTTTTTTCCGGAACATTTTAACCCCTTAAATCCCCGTTTTAATGTAGTTTGTTGTTCTCTTTTAAAAGAAGGACAAAAAATACCCATGCCTTGAGGATTTAGAGGGTAACATATTCTACAAAAATGTTCTCCGTAACATTTTGCATAAATTTTCTGAATACATTTTATACCTAAAATGTTCTTTAAAATAAAATTCTTCATAAATGCGAAATTAACCCTCGGCTCTCTTTTGTTATATATCATATTTCTGATTTTCTGGTTGAATTTTCCGTTTTGGTGTATTTAGGGACTTATAGTAAAATTTTACGGATAATATTTTTGCGGAACATTTTAACCCCTTAAATTCCTGTTTTAAAATAAGAACAAAAAAGACCCATGCCTTGAGGTTAACATATTCTACACGTGTCTTTTTTTGTCTCCTCTATCAAAATTTTTTGGTCGGACCTCGTAATTTTGTTTGGTGTTGTACAGTGTAATAAAAACAATAATTTATGAAAATATCAAAACTTAACAAACTAAATGTGGAAATAAAATGTATCAAATTTACAAATAAATATGATAATTAACATGTGTTTTGTTATTGTAACAAAAACAAAATACATATAAAATTTCCACTCAAAGCACTCGTTTGCTATAGAAAACAGCACATAAATATATTAATCCTTTGAAAATATGTAATTAAATTTATTTTCAAATATAAGAAAACTGAATTTTTGAAAGTGATATGGAAGAAGATTAAAAAAAAACAATGATAATTACTAATATATAAATATTTGTGAAGAATTATAATGATTTTGACATAAGCCAACATATCAAACAAAAAGATGGGTGGGCCGATTTGTAGAGACAAAAATTGATCGATATTGTGCCATCGATTTTTCGATAGCTTTTGGCATGAGGAAAAAGTTCCACTACGACATCTCAAAAAAAATAATTTTCGAATCTCCCAAACTTAAATTTTTTAATTTTTTCTCCACTTTTATTTCTAAGGTTTTTTCAGTAGGCTGATTTAAATTTTTTTAATATTACCTTTCCAAAGTGAAATTGTACGCTAAAAAATATGGCGATAGCAATTTTTCCAAAAAAAAAAATGTTTACGCGTTAATTTTTAAGGTTTTTTTTAGTTTTTATATCCTATACAATGTAAAATTGTACTCTTAAAACGATGGCGATATAATTTTTTTTTATTTTATTATTTTAAAGGCCCCAATCCAATTTTAATGTGTTTTCTCCCGTATCAAATTGGTCATTTCTAAAGAAATTCGAACGTTAAAGGCGATGGTGATATCAATATTTCGAAAAAAAAATAATTTTGAACGAGTTTCGGTTTTTTTTTCGAAATGATATCGCCATAGTTTTAACCCTTTCACGCACAAATCTTGTACGCAAAAGTTTTTGAGAATCTGAGTGCACTTTGTGAAGTATAAGTTTCCATTTGGAGTTGTATGTCGTCACTGGATTCGGTGGTCTTCTCTGCGTGGATCTTCACTGACTTTACTGCCTGGATCTTCATCTTCATCAACGCAAATTCGCAATCAAACACAATTACACTTTCTTTTATATTTTGGTTTTTAAACTTATTTACATCACTATTACTAGAGATGCTAAACGGGGAATCCCGTTCCCGAAAATCCCGGGGTTTTCGGGATTTTCCAAATCCCGTTTTTCATAAATAAATAGGGGAAATTGTAATTTTTGTGTGCCTTTTTCATGCATTTTGACATTTTACAATATTGCAAAGTGATGTTCAGCAAAGTTGTTAAGCTGAACTTCTTCTACAATATAGTTAATGTTATTTTTGGTATTCCTTGAGTGGGGCTCTAGAAAATCAATTCTTCACCTTTTCTTAAATCGCTCTACATAAAAATGTGCGTTTTTAGGTGCGTTGAACCAACACAAGGAGTGAAAACTTTCCAAAAAAAGGACGCCATTATTTTTATTTACGCAAAAACCTTCAGAAAAATGATGATACCCGCATATCAAATTTTTGAATTTAACTCTAATTTCATACTTTATTATTATATATTCTTATATAATGCACTTAAGCAAGTACTTTATATTAATTGCTAAATAAAAAATTTACTTTCAAGACATAATTAGGTACGTTTCCTTCGAAAAATCTAAAATCCCGAACCCCGGGATTTTCAAAAACCAGTCCCCATTAGCATCTCTAACTATTACCCTTTACTATTTATTAAAATATTTAAAATTTTTTAATGTAAATAAAATTAAAACACACTTATAAAAATGCATCACGAATAATTGAACAACATTGCGTTGTCGATTCGTACCCGTTTGTTTACAAATTGTAAACGTATGGTGTCGAAAAAAAGTGACACCGTATGGTGTCAAAATTACACCAATAGTTGTCGATTTTGCAACGTCGTTTTTCCCTCAGTGTATCAGGAGTAGAGATGCTAAACGGGGAATCCCGTTCCCGAAAAGCCCGGGATTTTTTAATTTTAAATCCCGGGGTTTTCGAGATTTTCCAAATCCCGTTTTTCATAAATAACACTAATTTACAGGGTTTTTGCTCATGAATTGAAACATATGGGAATTTATATATTTAGGTCTTCTAAATTCGGAAAAAATATTAAAAAAAATCCTGGACGTCAAACTTTTGAGATATTTATTAAAAACGAAACATATCAAAATGTACATTAAATTAGGACAAAAAATTAAAAGTGAAGTGCTTTAGTCCTCTTTTTATAATTATTTTCATTTATCTCCCTCACGACACTACAACAGTAGTCTCCTAGCATATTCAGATCCCAAAAACCTTGATAATTCCTCTCGAAAAACTTCAAATCTTGATGGAAACGCTCTCCATGTTCGTCACTCATGTGTCCGAGGTTTTCTGGGAAAAACTCCACATGAGAATCTAAACATTGAATTTTGAGGGACATATTTACACCCATCAGTTCAAAATTATGTAATAAATTCGCAACAATATCTCTGTAATTTTGACTTTTCTTATTCCCCAAAAATTCTTGAACAACAAGTTTAAAAGAATTCCATGCTACATTTTCAACATCGGTTAATAGACACTCAAATTTGGTATCAACCAAAATTTTTCTTATTTGAGGACCCACAAATATCCCTTCTTTTAATTTAGCCTCGGAAAGACTCAGGAACACGCTGCATAAATATTGAAATGCTGGTTTTGTCTTATCTAAAGCTTATACCACATTTTTTAATGTAAATAAGCAATTTGCAGTGTTTGTGTTATAGTAAAACCTCGATTTGACTGAATAATTTTTCCGCAAATAAAACATAAATGGTCTGGGTTTATTTAACACTTTCTAGAAGAAATTTTAAAATAGTTTTTACTTTAGAGTTTTGTACTTAATAGCGATTTATTAACGTTTATCTACAGTAAAGATGTACTTTTAAACAGTATTTATTTTTTCCCGTTAATAAAGGAAAACGGTATTTTTGGTTTTCTTTGGTTTCTTCAACTTTTTTTGTAAGTTATCTAACAAAACTCAATTTAAATCCTCTTCAAATGAAATTGATTTTATCTCAGATGAGGAGCTCGAACAAAATGAAAATATTTCGATTGCTAAAAGGCTAAAAGATATTATTAATAAATGTAAAAACCCCAAATAACAATAACGAAAACAAATTATAATGTAGATTTTCAACTTGCAACATAAATACATCATTTTATTTCTGAAGGAACAAGAGGAAAATACTTGCAGATTTGTTATAAATATTTGCATACGGGTTTGCCAATGTGAAAGATGTTTTTCGGCAGCAGCATATGTCGAAAACAAAATTCGTTCCAGAATGGCAGATGAAACCATAGATGCAATAGTATTCATAAGAAGCTATTTAAAATAAACACTTTTTATACTAAAGTACGGTTTTTCACCAGTATGTCGATTTTGTTCACGAAAAATCGTATAGCAGAAACGCATTCTACGGAAAATTCTAAGAAGAAACCAGAGGTCTAAAATCAAATCCTATCGCATTTCGTTTTTTATCCAATGATATTTCAGTATATATATTTTTTTTAATAGTTTTTTTATTGGATAAAAGAGAAATGCGCAAGATAGGATTTGATTTTAGACCTATGGTTTCTTGGGGATAATTTCATAGAATTTTGCGTAGATTGCGTTTCTGCTATACGATTTTTTACATTTTGATCGTCCATACAAATCGACCCGGCCTAATGTACATACTTTATTGTTATTTCTTCTTATATAATGACTCATTCAAGTATTTTATGCTTTTTAGTGTCTAATAAACATGAATTGCTAAATAAAAAATTTACTTTCAATTGTAAAGACATAATTATGTACGTTTCTTTCTTATAATTTTCGGGATTTTAGAATTCCCGAAAATACCGAAACCCCGGGTCGGGATTTCGGGATTTTTAGAAATCAGTCCCGATTAGCATCTCTAATCAGGAGGTAATAAATACATTTTCAAACTGAAATAAAGCATTGATTTTAATTAAACAAACAAGGCGTAAATATATAAAAATTTTATAAAAACATCATAAAAAAATTAAGGGAAAATTTCCACACTCTCGACCGATTTCATGCATATTGGGACACCGGTGTCCCTTACAAGAAATCTCGTATTGCGGATATTTCACAATCTTCTTTTTAGCAAAAATCAATTTAGTCATAATCTTTACTTACCATTCTAACAAAATCAACCGAAAAACTGTTTTGAAACTGTACTAATGTATTACAAATCACTTTTTAATATTATGAAAAAAAACTTCGAAATTAATAAAAATAAAGTTGAATTACAGTAGGTTTGACTTACCTGCCTTTCACTTAAGAGCATTTTGCATATAAGTGCACAAAACTTGTGTTTTGTATATTTAGTTACCAAACTCCATATAAATTCGTAAATTTAAGTGCATTGTTTTCATACCTGCACATTTAAGATAAGTGCATAATACTTTTGGAAGCTATAACTGGTTTTCATGAAAAAAATTTAATTTAGCTGCCTAATACAAAATTAAATCAAAACAAATAAGAAAAATACGATTTTGAATGAAAAAATATGTTGTACACTTCTTAATAATTTTAAAAGTAGCTAAAATATCAATTTGACGTTATTTTTAGACGGAAAAATCCCAAAGCTTCGTGTAAATTATTTGCCGTTAGCTGCTTTTTTGGGCAGTAAACTGTAAATGCACTTACCAGCATCAATGAGCAGGTAAGTGCATTGTTAACTGCATTTTTAACTTACCTGCACAAAATTTCGTGCAAAGTTGATTGTGCAGGTAAGTCAAAATTACTGTATTTGTTTTACTTTTCCGATCAGTGGTACCAAAATTCAAAGAAAATAAAGTTTTGTTTATAAATAGTCGCTTTGTATTGCAATTGATTACAAAAAGAAGTTTAGTTTGAAAATATCCAATGTTAAACATTTGGGACACCGGTGTCCCATATGCGTCAAAGGGTTAAGTGTACAATTTTACCATGGATAGGATATACTCAGTGTTACCATATGTCAAGTTTTCCCTTTTTTTGTAAGGTTTTTGAGATGCAAAAAGTTTTATTTTTAAAAAAAAAAATTTTGGGAAAATTGTAAATTTATGATATCAATAAGTTGAACCATTAATTTCAAAATGATAGTCCCCAAATTCATTTACTAAATGGGGAGATTGATTTCAAAATATTTAAACTTTAAATATTTTGAAATTTAAATTTAAAGTATCTCCAGCACTAAATTTACATAAATTATCTCACCCCCATTTTCTCAATCTCTGGTTATTTTTTATCGTGACGATAAACTTACAGTTCTCATACAAAAAAAATGTTAATTGGAGGTTTATCGTTACGAAACACGATAACCAGATATTGAAAAAATGGGGTTCAGTCTGATTACATACACACCGTTACAAAAGTATAAATACGATCGACTTATTGGGCTTTTTTTGTAAACATATTTTATATAAAAATACAAGGCCTGACTCATTCATTCACTCACTCACCCACTCACTGATGAGTCAGTGAATGAGCTTTGGTCCAATTGGACCAAAAGTGGTAGATTTTATTTACAAGTATTGGTTGGTTTGTTCAATTTTTAATTTTTTGGTAGGAAATACAATTAATATTTTTAAAATTTATAGTTCTTAAATTAAAAGATAACAAATAAAAAACATGTGTGCAATAAAATAGTTGGAAACCCTGATTATTGAACTTAACGCCGTTAAATGTATAACATCTTTGCATTTATATGAAAAACATCAAAATATATATATATATATATATATATAAATATATATATAGTGTCAGTGCAATTTAAATGTAAACAAACACTTGTATTTCTTAAACAAAAGGACGCAAAAAAGTTATTTTTTTTTTTTTACAATTTTATTTAATAACATAAATAATAATAATTTGCTTCGGCTAAGTGATATATCTTTAGATATTAATGCTCGCATAAATTTGTTCGGGAAAATGTAAGCACACTTAAAGATGGATTCAATGAACTCTGTTATAGTGACTTATGTAATTTTATTTTTAATATACTTTCACTTCTAAATAGTTCTGCTGCTGCAGAACGAAAACATAATTTATGACAAACCCTAATATAATAGCAACTTAACGATATATATAAAAATCGATTAATTATTTTCGAATTTATTCACAATTAAGTGAATTCGCTCATTTTCACAAAATTTTACTTTTTTGTTTGATATACATAAAATTGAGTAGGTAATGGTTCTTCTTTCGATTGACTGAATTTTGAAAAAAAAAATATATTTTTTATGTAAAAATATCCAATTTTTTTGTTTTATAAAAATCATGAAAAATCGAAATCGGTAGAAATTGTTCAGATTTATTGCATTATGACAAACCCACATGTAATAGCAACAAAATGATTTTTTTGCCCTGTGTAATCAAATGCTTATATTTATTTAGAATTAATTGTGGTAGGATAGGACATAATTTGGTAGGTTTTAGAGTGCATGGTGGTAGGAAAAATATTTTCTTTGTGGCAACGCTGCCAGTAACTTTAATTTAGAGAGTAAAAATACATTTACTCTCAATCTAAAAAATATCCAAAAAAGTACGCGAACAACAATTTGTAAAAATAAGTTGTATTTTATTATAAATCAGTTAAAAAAGTTTGTTTTATGTTATTTTACTTTTTTTCTTTGCAAGACTTGTAAATTGTGTTAATTTTCAACTTTTTCGTTTTGTTTACATTTGCAAGAAATGTCCAGTAAAAAATATCATGTTCTCTATCTACGATCTGTCACTTTTAATACTCTCTTGCTCTCTCGTTACAAGTTTTTAAAAGTAAACGAACGGAATCTCGTAACTTCCAGTGATAATTTGTACAAATTATTACAAATTACACAACTAATATCACCACTGCCTTAACAGTAATATACATATAATCAATTTGACAAGTGAGGCATTCAATGTTCAACATTCAACTATGTACAAACTACATACACTGAATCAATTAAGTATCCGTACAGACATACTCTTAATATAAACTAGATATTTATGGTCACTTTTCAATACATATTTAAACCTTTTTTTAATTCATTTTATAAAAAAACTTATAAACTAGAAATCAACATAAAAAAACTACAAACATTTTCATTAAAAACATAAAAATTTACATAAATTCAATAATTGTACGAAAAGTATCACCAAAACAGTCTCCGTACAGTTAACCGTTTTAAGGCAAGGAATCCCAATATTAATTTTAATTGAATTTAATATGTGGTAGGTCCTCCTTTCTGAGCAATTGCAGCATTTTAATGGCGTGGAATGGACCAGCTTTATTGTTGTCAGGGAATCTATTTTATACCACTCTTCCATTATAACGACTTTTAGCTGATCTTTTCTCGTTATATTGTGCTGCCGAACCTTTCTTTCCAAGTGATCCCATAGATGCTCAATCGGATTGAGATCAGGTGACTGAGCTGTGCGATTTAAGTGCTTAAGAACATTATAAATAAGACATTCCTCTACTAATCTAGAGGTGTGATTAGGATCGTTGTCTTGTTGGAAGCAATACAAACGTCCCAAGCCTAATTTTCCAGAACTTTGTTTTAAGTTTTCTTTTAATATATTGTTACGAAATTGTACTTGAATTCAAATATAACGATTTTAACGGCTGATTTAAAAGTAGCATAAT
This sequence comes from Calliphora vicina, assembly GCF_958450345.1. Taxonomy (NCBI): domain Eukaryota; kingdom Metazoa; phylum Arthropoda; class Insecta; order Diptera; family Calliphoridae; genus Calliphora; species Calliphora vicina. Next base: position 80,377,826 of record NC_088780.1, read on the forward strand.
GCTTTCAAATAACAGTGCTGTAAAACTGTAACATATCTGTGAGCATTATTAAATAAAAGCTTTCAGTTGATTTGATCGTAAGTTGGCAACGCTGTATTCGATTTCGAATATTCAGTTAAAGAACATTGTAGAAAGTACACCACAGATGGCGTATGTATTAGAAACCTCTAGACAGTTAAAGAGCTTTCTAGCTGGTAATGCAGTGTTATAAATAGTAGCAGAGGTTTCAGTCGTTAGGGAGTTTATCAGAGACGCTTTTCGAATAAACATCATCTAAGTGCCTTAAAGTGTGTTGTGTTTTCAAAGTAAATTCGTGTACATTATAAATTGTGTCCGTAATTCTGAGAATTTATAAACGTGTATAAAAAACATTGAGTGGCTATGTAATTCTGTGGTTGTTGTACATTTTAAAGAAATAAAGAGTTGTTACAATTTTCAAACTACTAAACGGCTTTTATTTGCAATCAAAAGTATCCGGTTTATTTAAAGGAAATAAACCAGCGTTTTGAAAAGGTTAAAACGTAACAATATTAAGGTACGCATATTTATCCATAGTGTTTTCAACAAAAATAAGATTTCCCACCCCAGATGAAGCCATGCAACCCCAAACAATAACGTTACCTCCTCCATGCTTTACGGTTAGCGTCAAATGCTTCGGATTCATTTCAGTATTTGGCTTTCTCCATAACATTTCTCTTCCATCAGAACCAAAAACATTATATTTACTTTCATCGCTAAAAATAACTCGATCCCATAATAAAAAGTCTTTATCAATATGCTCGATAGCGTAATCCAATCTCTTTTTCATATTCACTTTTCGAACAAGGAGCTTCTTACGGCTTACTCGACCATTGTATCCATTTAGTTTAAGAGCGTTTATTACAGTTTGGGGGTTTACCGTTAATTCATCACTAGTTTTCAAGTTTCCCGTAATTAAACATGCGTTAATTTTTGGATTACCTTCTATGTGGTTGTCTATTTTTCTTGGATGGCCAGTTCTTTGTTTATTTGCCATTGTTTCGGTTTTTTTGAACTGTTGAACAACGTACTGAATGGAAGAGCGTGGTCTTTTTACAATATCCTTGATTTCGGTTAGATTTTTTCCTTCATTTTGCAAGTTAATAATAATTTTCATTCTATCCATTAAAATTTGCATATTTTTGGATTCCCTGACAACAACAAAGCTGGTCCATTCCATGCACAGCCATTAAAATAAAGCAATTGCTTAGAAAGGAGGACCTACCACATATTAAATTCAATTAGGTTTAATATTGGGATTCCTAGCCTTAAAACGGTTAACTGTACGGAGACTTTTTTGGTGATACTTTTCGTACAATTATTGAATTTATTTAAATTTTTATGTTTTTAAGGAAAACGTTTGTATTTTTTTATGTTGATTTCTAGAGTATAAGATTTTTTATAAAATTAATTAAAAAAAGTTTTAAATATGTATTGAAAAGTGACCATAAATTGCTAGTTTATATTATGAGTATGTCTGTACGGAGACTTAATTGATTCAGTGTATGTATGTATATATCTTTAAATATTTTTAAATTAATTATTTGTGCATTTCAGTTTGATGCTGTGGAGAATGGAATACAAATATCAAAATTAATGCAAATATTCTCTAAACAAGCGCCAATGATCGATGCCTTAATATCTCACTTTGCAGAAAACATGAGAAAACGAAAATTAGAGGGTAATACATCAGATCAATTTCATGATGGTAAGTAATATGAACAAACGAATAGACATAAGGGTTTGAAGCAAAAATCATTCTGTATTTAAATCGAATTTCTCTCATACGAGTAGTAAGTACATGACTCGAAATAATAACACTGTCCAACAGCATGTTGAGTAGATCATTTTTGTAGAATAAACTTATAGTCAAGCTGGTCTGAATTTTTTTTTACACTTGGTCAAAGTTTTAATTTTTTGATCGAAGGTAGCTTATACTAACTGAAAAAAATGTTGAAAGTTAATATCTGAGAGAATTCTTATTGTCAGGGGGTTAATTTTTTGAAAGATCTTAACCCTCTATCTCCCCTCTTTAGGGGCCAATTTGACCCTTATTTCGAGAAAATCACAAAAAGTCCTTTCAAAAGGATTAAAATATTCTACGAAATTTTTTGCCGGAAAATTTTAGTGGGGGTTACCAAAGATATAAAAGTTGTAAATAAAGCCCTTTACGCTTAATTAACAAAATTACACGCCATCTCGGGTCTCACATTTCTTAAAAATATCTCCAAAAATCCAAGTATGATCCTTAAGGAGATCTACAAAATATCTCCAAATATATGTAAGTTATCTCTTTTAGTTCAAGAGATATTTATGTTAATTTATTTCTTTTTTTTAATTCAGCTCGATCTTTTTTTGGTTTTTTAGATAAGGGGGACCTATGGATGTTCGAAATTTTTTTTTAAATATCATCTATATTTGCAATAAAATTTCGAAAACAATAAAAATAATATTGTTACATTTTAACCTTTTCAAAACGTTTGGTTTATTTCCTTTAAATAAACCGGATACTTTTGATTGCAAATAAAAGCCGTTTAGTAGTTTGAATATTGTAACAACTCTTTATTTCTTTAAAATGTACAACAACAGAATTAAATAGCCACTCAATGTTTTTTTTATACACGTTTATAAATTCTCAGAATTACAGACACAATTTATAATGTACACGAATTTACTTGAAAAACACAACACACTTTAAGGCACTTAGATGATGTTTATTCGAAAAGCGTCTCTGATAAACTCACTCACGACTGCAACCTCTGCCACTATTTATAACACTGCATTACCATCTAGAAAGCTCTTTAACTGTCTAGAGGTTTCTAATACATACGCCATCTGTGGTGTACTTTCTACAATGTTCTTTAACTGAATATTCGAAATCGAATACAGCGTTGCCAACTTACGATCAAATCAACTGAAAGCTTTTATTTAATAATGCCCACAGATATGTTACAGTTCTATAGCACTGTTATTTGAAAGCATTATGCTACTTTTAAATCAGCCGTTAAAATCGTTATATTTGCATTCAAGTACAATTTCGTAACAATATGCTAACAGTTATCTCATCCCTATAAACACGCATCTAAAGTTGGAACAGGAAAAAATGGTCATATTTTTTACATTTTATATAGAGATGCTAAACGGGGAATCCCGTTCCCGAAAATCCCGGGGTTTTCGGGATTTCCTAAATCCCGGGGTTTTCGGGATTTCCTAAATCCCGAAGCCCGGGATTTTTTAATTTTAAATCCCGGGGTTTTCGGGATTTTCCAAATCCCGTTTTTCATAAATAAATAGGGGAAATTGTAATTTTTGTGTGCCTTTTTCATGCATTTTGACATTTTACAATATTGCAAAGTGATGTTCAGCAAAGTTGTTAAGCTGAACTTCTTCTACAATATAGTTAATGGTATTTTTGGTATTCCTTGAGTGGGGCTCTAGAAAATCAATTCTTCACCTTTTCTTGAATCGCTCTACAGAAAAATGTGCGTTTTTAGGTGCGTTGAACCAACACAAGGAGTGAAAACTTTCCAAAAAAAAGGACGCCATTATTTTTATTTACGCAAAAACCTTCAGAAAAAATATGATACCCGCAAATCAAATTTTTGAAATTAGCTCTAATTACATACTTTATTATTATATATATATATAGATTGTTGTGTTGTGATTTCTTAAACATTTAATTAATTTATATCATCTATAAAATTGTGCTCCTGATACAATTCATACAGATAAGTATTTCCTGAAAAATTCTATATAATTGAATATTCAAGTGGTGCAGTTTTATTTCAAAATAAAGCCTTATTTTGTTTATTTTTACTTATATTTATTGTTTCTAAACAACAACAATAATAAAACATTTCAAGTTTTTATTACTCCATACAATTTGTTCTTGTATTTTTTCATTTACATTTTGTTTCTTTTTGTTTGTCAAATTGACAAAGCTACCAAACCACATAAAGTTGTTCGATTGATTTTGTCCACAACATTGCCAATCTGTTCAAATTGGAATATTTAGAACAAAACTTTGGTTTGTGTCTTTACTAACTATTCGCAACATTGCCAATATTCCTTAATCCTATAATCCTGTGGTGTGTGTATTGAATAACATTTGATATGGACTGTATAAATAAAAATTGCAGTATCTCCAGTGATGAACATATGGTATTCTGTTGGCTGTGTTTGGGAAATTACCATTTAAAATGTAGTGGACTGAAAGCACGTGATGCAGATGCCTTATCCGATAAAACTAAAAACATTCAATGGACATGTCCAAGCTGCAGAATAATTGGTATCGAATTCTACAATTTCTTTAAAAGTTACAAAGCAGAGTTCGATGGAATTAAGAAGGATTTCTCAGCTTTACAAGGTAAATTGACTAAATATGGTGAACTTTTCTCTAAATTCACAAATTTAGACACCTTTGCTGCCTCACCGAAACCCAAACGTAAAAGAACTGCTAAGTCATCATCAACACCTCCTATGAACTCGAATGTTGTTGCTGCCAATCAGTTATCTACTACTCAATCTTACACACAAAATCAAACTCCAAATAGTGGTCAAATTCCAATGGCAAATTCCAATAAAAAATTTACTTTCAAGACATAATTAGGTACGTTTCCTTCGAAAAATCTAAAATCCCGAACCCCGGGATTTTCAAAAACCAGTCCCGATTAGCATCTCTAACTATTACCCTTTACTATTTATTAAAATATTTCAAATTTTTTAATGTAAATAAAATTAAAACACACTTATAAAAATGCATCGCGAATAATTGAACAACATTGCGTTGTCGATTCGTACCCGTTTGTTTACAAATTGTAAATGTATGGTGTCGAAAAAAAAGTGACACCGTATGACCGTCAAAATGACACCAATAGTTGTCGATTTTGCAACTTCGTTTTTCCCTCAGTGTATCAGGAGTAGAGATGCTAAACGGGGAATCCCGTTCCCGAAAAGCCCGGGATTTTTTAATTTTAAATCCCGGGGTTTTCGGGATTTTCCAAATCCCGTTTTTCATAAATAATTAGGGGAAATTGTCATTTTTGTGTGACTTTTTCATTCATTTTGACATTCTACATGCCCGAATATCGCAAAGTGATGTTCAGCAAAGTTGTTAAGCTCAACTCCTGCTACAATATAGTTAATAAAGGAAAACGGTATTTTTGGTTTTCCTTGAGTGGGGCTCTAGAAAATCAATTCTTCAACTTTTTTTGTAAGTTATCTAACAAAACTCAATTTAAATCCTCTTCTTATCTCAGATGAGGAGCTCGAACAAAATGAAAATATTTCGATTGCTAAAAGGCCAAATAACAATAACGAAACCAAATTATAATGTAGATTTTCAACTTGCAAAATAAATACATCATTTTATTTCTGAAGGAACAAGAGGAAAATACTTGCAGATTTGTTATAAATATTTGCATACGGGTTTGCCAATGTGAAAGATGTTTTTCGGCAGCAGCATATGTCGAAAACAAAATTCGTTCCAGAATGGCAGATGAAACCATAGATGCAATAGTATTCTTAAAAAGCTATTTAAAATAAACACTTTTCATACTAAAGTACGGTTTTTCACCAGTATGTCGATTTTTTTCACGAAAAATCGTATAGCAGAAACGCATTCTACGGAAAATTCTAAGAAGAAACCAGAGGTCTAAAATCAAATCCTATCGCATTTCGTTTTTTATCCAATGATATTTCAGTATATATAATTTTTTTTAATAGTTTTTTTATTGGATAAAAGAGAAATGCGCAAGATAGGATTTGATTTTAGACCTATGGTTTCTTGGGGATAATTTCATAGAATTTTGCGTAGATTGCGTTTCTGCTATACGATTTTTTACATTTTGATCGTCCATACAAATCGACCCGGCCTAATGTACATACTTTATTGTTATTTCTTCTTATATAATGACTCATGCAAGTATTTTATGCTTTTTAGTGTCTAATAAAAATGAATTGCTAAATAAAAAATTTACTTTCAATTGTAAAGACATAATTATGTACGTTTCTTTCTTATAATTTTCGGGATTTTAGATTTCCCGAAAATACCGAAACCCCGGGTCGGGATTTCGGGATTCTTTACCAAATACCGAACCCCGGGATTTTTAAAAATCAGTCCCGATTAGCATCTCTAATTTTATATCCATATTGTCTATATTAATGACTTAGTAATCCAGATATAGGTCAAAAATCGAGGTTGTCCTGGTTTTTTCCTTATATCTCAGCTATTTGTGGACCGATTTTCTCGATTTTAAATAGCAACCGAGCTATTAAGATATGAATCGTGTATGTAAGTTATTTGGGGGCTTCGGAAAGTTGATTTTAACAGACAGGCGGACAGACAGACGGACATGGCTTAATCGACTCCGCTATCCAAGTAAATATGGATATATTTGAAGTAAAAATAAGCTTTTATTTTAATATTTCTCAAAATATGTATGTTAATTTTGTTCCCATGTTCTAGTGGCCTGAGACACATTAATGGTCTGGCGATTTTTTAATAACTTTAAAATTTTGTCCTTTATATCTTATTAGAACGAAAATTACGTACACATTTCGATTCTTCTAAGTTAAATTGCAAAAGTAATTATTTAATGGCAAAATTTTTACAAAAACTGAAAAAATTGCATTTTTTCCCCTTGTAAATGCACCTCAAAACTTCAGCATCGTTGCGGCACCAGTTAACCTATCATCCTAATATTTTACGTGTGCGTGGCATACTGTTAAAGTCAAACATTTTATGTCATTTTATAAAAAATGTGATTTTTGTAAATTTGATCAGAAGTAAATTATCATTACTCGCAAACTGTTATCGATAATTGGATGATTTTTTTTTCGTTATGTTGATTTTTTTTCGTTTGTCACTGTACCGTTTACACCTGCTGTGTTATTAATTATTTTCTCAGGTACTATAATTTAGTCAAATTTGAATTTCAGTGGAAACAAATTGCTTAGGGTCAAAAGGGGTTAAACAAATTTTACTACCAGGAGAAAGGCCAAAGTATCCTCTTTAAGCCCATATATACTTGTTGACCTGTTTTGACCTGTTTGTTGAACATTTTTTTCATTTGAATGAAATTACTCCCATTTTTTTTTCTATTTTTATACTACTTGTTCATTCATATGACTGCAGCAAAGTACAAGACGCAATTTTGAAGATATTGCAATAAAAATTGGTACATAAATTTTTTCGGCCCGATGACGAAGCCTATTCAAAATGACTGAAATCGGTCCATTATTTCACCTAGCACCCGTACAAATGTTCTCCCGAAATTATACTTTATCGGTCGTAAATGGTTAATTTATATAGGTATCTACACAAATTTTGCTCCAAATAAGTTTTATATAAACTGAATTAATATCACCTAATTTTATGATGATAGATCCATAATTAGTCATAGCTCCCATATAAGGCCCGCTTCCAAAAATCACTTTAACGAGCATAAATCTCTTAAAAATTGTATACCAACAAAATTGTATACCAACACAAAATTCAACAGAAATAACTACCATATAGAAATAAATCACACGACCTAATTTCATGGCGATCGGTCCATAATTAGTCATAGCTCCCATATAGTGTTGACAGCCTGGCTGGACTTGGCTGGATTGTCCAGCTTTTTTGATGCCTGTCCAGTTTCAAGCTAAAATATCATTTGTCCAGCTAAATATAAATTTTCGACAATAATAGCTATATTACTTATTACTTCAAATTTACTTACTACTAATTAGTACACAGTAATAACTTATGCAAAAAAGTGTATGTATTTTTTGAAGGAAGGAAAAAATAAATGCCAAAAAGTTTTATGGGAATACGTGTCATATGGAATTTCTGATAATGATGTCAATAAAGAAGAAGAATGTAAAAGTTAAGGATTATCAGAAGCATTTTTATATTTTATGCAAAACATAATGCAGGAACTTCATACAACTATTTTAGCTCTTGAGAATGAATCTTGTACAGTTTTAGAGTTGCTCGATATAATGATCCTACTTGTAAATAGCCTCAAAAGTAAAATAAATTAAACATTTTTGGCACCAAAATTAACAGCATTTTGAAAAAAATTTCGCCTAATGAACAAAAAACTTTTCAGACTGAAGTGGAGACTTTTTAATAACAGCGGTCAGCTATTAAAAATCGTTTTTTAAAAAATAGCATTTTAAATTTTAAAAAAAAAACATGTTTTCTTGGGAAGAAAAACTTCCGCAAAACCCTGAAATATCTGAAGAAATAGATAACGATAAATTATAGATATATCAAAGCGACCAAGTGGGGGTTGTAGACCCCCGTTTTCAAAGATTTTAAACCACCCTCAAAATGTTGAGTTATTTTGAAAAAACTGTTTTACGATAGGTCGTAGTACTTTAGTACCTCTAACTTACATAATTTTAGACAGAAAAAATTTAAACAGTTATGGAAAGGCAAAGAATTAAGCTTTTTTTTGTGTACAATGTTTTAAAGAAAATTGTATATAGAAAAAAACGAGACATTACTTCTTAAAATCGTTTTAAATTTGCAAAAGTTTATAAACTTTTTCGAAAAAGTTCGACAAAGTTCGAAAAAAATTACTTGTAAATTAAAAACTACAAATATTTTACTAAAAAACGTATTAATCAAAAAATGCACGACATTTTAAAGCGTAATAAATTTTCTTTCTAAACCCGTTAAAAAATTAAAATCGGACAAAAACTGACTGAGTTACTGGTCGATAAGTTGACGAACATCACATAAAACGGGTTTTTAGAACAGGGATCAGCGTTGCCACTCATAAAATATTTTTCCTACCAAATTTCTGATTAAAAACTACCAAAAACTACCACAACCTACCAAATTTTAAATATTTGAGAAATTCTATTTGGATTCGTTTCAAAATTAATAGTTAAATTAAAATAATATTAATGCTGTTATAACATTACCCAGAGGATGAATATTATTTAATTACACTACAATCATAAATATGTCACACCTAAAAATTGAGTGTGAATCGTTTCATTATTCACCATAGCTCCCATAAAGTGTTGGTATCCCGACAGAATTCATCACAAATTAGTTTCATATGGAAATAAATTACGCGTCCTAATTTCATGGCAATCGGTACATAATTGGTCATAGCTTCTTCTCAAAATCACTCACGAATATAAATTATTGAAATTTTAAAAGAAAAATGTATTTGCTCAGCACAGGCTATTAATTATTACTTCTTTTAACATGACTACGCACAATTTAAATAATATTTGTTATAATTTGGAAGATTTAGAATATGTAAATTAAATTTTTCAAGAAATCTTGAGGCAGCAGAACAAGAAATGATAAGAAAATAAAAGTATTGCGAGCCCTTTGGCATGAACTCTACGAAATACGTACACATTTACCTGACTTAACTAAAAATTTAAGATAATTCTGTCTTCATATCTGTGGTCACAAGCAATAACCGCCTAATTCAAAAAACATGTTTTTGAGAAAAAGCAATTTATAGTTATAAAAGCGTTTCTGCGAAAAATAAAAGAATGCATTAGAAAAAGTAGAATGCAGAATCAAAGCTTCTTACCCTTACAACGCTAAAATGAAAAATTATAACAAAAGCTTTATTTATTAGAGAAATATTTAATAAAAACAAATATCATCGCTTAATGCAACTCAGAAATACTAAATTGAAAGTGCTAATGTCTGATTAGGCGTTTGTTGAAAACAAGTGTTTTGATTGTTGCTTGGCATGTGTTGAGTTAAGCTGTTATTACATATTTAAATATTGACATGTCAAGTAATTAAGCCAATTTGCAATAATCGCTTGTCTTTAGTTTGGCTATTATAATAGCACTCTTATTTATGAAAATTTATTTTGTGAAAAATAACAATAACAACTAAAGTCTTTATAAGCTATTTAAACAAAATAAAATATAATTGAATGTTTTCTTAAGTATATTTTGGCGTTTATTGTAAATGCAATAGTCTTCCTTAGGACTTAAGCCAATATGTTTCTAATTAATAACTTTTTAAATAAGAAAGTTAGGAAGGTAGGGATTTCACGTATACATACAGTTCTATGAATAGTATAATGTCGCATATATATGTAACTCAAATCTTTCTTAAGTCGACTTAGGTGGTTATTGCTTTTTAGTTGTTTTTTTTTCAATTTCACTTTCTGATATTATTGAGTTTTTTTGTTCTCCTGTAAAGTAGCTAAAAGTTGAGTTGACCTTTCTATATTAAGCCATAGATATGTTGATTACAATGCATAAAAATATTATACATTTTCTCAGTGATTTTTTTAATGTTCAGTTTTTTTTGATTTGTCCAGCTTTTTAGACCCCAATGTCCAGCATTTTGCAAATCTGAATCTGGCAACCCTACTCCCATATAAGACCCGCTTCCGAAAATCACTTTAACGAGCATAAATCTCTTAAAAATGTCGGTATAAACACAAAATTCAACACAAATAACTTCCATATAGACATAAATCACACGACCTAATTTCATAGGTCTATAATTAGTCATAGCTCCCATATAATGCCCTCTTCCGAAAATCATTCACGAAAATAAATTATAGTGTAGGGTATTATATGGTCGAGCTTGGCCGAACATACTTTCAACAACTGCTGAACCGATTTTAATGAAATTAAAACTGGAGAAAAATTCATCAAAAAAAATTTCTAAAATATCTCTATCGGTTCAAAAGTTACGGAGTTTTGGCCGATGAAAAACGATAATGAGCCACGGTGCGCCGGCACCCTTCAAAATCCGAACCATAATTTTTTTCCATACAACTGATTTTCACTCTAATATATGTATATAGATCATTTAAAAATATTAATAAAGAAAAAGTATCATAAAGATTCACCCTTGGATTCATTCTCACTCAGGACCATATATGCTTAATTTCATGTTTCTAGTTAAATTATTACAAAAAATTCGAAAAGTGCCAATAAAAGGAAGAAAAATACTAATAAATAAACATTTTCATTCTAACACACTCAAACATATGTGTCTAATTTCATGATTCTAATTTTCATGTCCATTACAATAAATGTATTTAAAAAGTGCTATTCTAATAAAGATTCCCACGATTCGCTCGGAACTTGTAGATAAAAGGTACCACTAAATTCTCATTTTGTGAATTCGAATACATTAAGGAACATATTTGTCTAATTTTATAATTCTATGTTCATTATTATGAAATATTTAAAAAGTACCATTAGAATAAAGAAAAAGTACAAATAAGGGGATATTTATTTGTGGATTCCCACTCGCTCGGATCCATATAAGCTTTATTTCATGTTTCTAGGTTCATTATTGAAAAAATACAAACAATTTTGAATAAACAATAGTTACTATAAATTAACCCATTTCATTGTATATGCTTACTTTAATTTTTCTAGATTTATTATTATAGAAAATTCAAAAAGTACCATTAGAATAAAGAAAAAGTACCATAAAGTATCCCCCTTGAGTTTCAACTCACTTTAACCATATATGCATTAAACACATTCAAGGCAACAGGCTACACGACTACACGAACACAAATTCTGCTGGTTACAGTTGTAGTCGTGTGGCAGCTACTGAATTATTTTAAAGACGACAGCTACAAAGTAAACAGCTGATTTATAATTCAGTGGTGCCACTTTAATAAAAAATAACCGTGCAAAATTCCAAAGTAATTAAGATTAAAACATTTATTTTGAGTAAAAATATATATATGGTTATAATTAATTATGTACCTGTTATTAATTTATTTCAATATGGCTATCAGAAACTTCTCTTAATTAAGTAAAAAAAATATATTTTTTTAAGCACTAATTTGATTTACATTTTTTTATTATATTAGCAACACTATTTCTGTTTTGTAGTTGACAAAAATAGAAATTAGCCTAATTCGGCTACATCGGCATGAGTAGTCGTGTGGCCGTGTAGCTGTGCCAGGGTTGATAAACATGGTACAATTGTACTTTTTTTGGTACATTTTAGACTCAGTTGGTACTACCGCGAGCCATTTGGTACAATTTTAAAATAGTCCATTTTCAAATACTCAAACTGATGTACATATATTAAATTAATTATACATTTATGAGGTATTGCCTTTTTAGTAATAGTTCAAGACAAAGAAATGATTTTATTAAATTTGAAGAATATTTTGGAACTGATATCCATATTATATTTAAATATCCATCCACAAGATGGTTATCACGGCAAGAATTCGTTGGACAAATTAACTAGTGGGGGCCTCTTAATTATTATTTTACATTAAATGATTTTGAGGCTGAACCCTAAACCGATCAGGCCTTCATAGCCCGTCTTCGTAGTAACCTTTCTATATAATCTAGTAAATTTGGAAATGTCTTAGGAGGGGCATAGGCTGCAATATCCTGTTTTATTAGTTTCTATAATAAATAACCAAAACCTGTATCTCAAAATATATCATATTTATTATATTATATGTTTTTTTACTAAGTATTTTAGAATTAAGTTAAGATATGAAGCAAGTCATGATGAAAAAAATCATGATAAGAAATTTATATTGCTGAGTTTGCTTCAACCAAATAGACATTGCCTCGTTTGAGAATTAGCTCTAAAATTAACAAAAAAAAAAACAAATATTATTCATATAACTATGTACATATTTAACAAATAGTTACAAATATAACGCTTTGTCAAAATTAAGCCTTTTTGAAATTGAAATCAATAGTTTTTTCAAAATACTTAGTAATGTTAACTTACATTTTTTATAAGTTTTTTTGTTAAATTTTATTATTATTAAAAATGGTACCGTGATGGTCCAAAAAGTACATTTTATTTATATAGTTGATACAAAATCGAAAAAGCTATTTTCCATCACTGAGCTGTGCTGTCGTTAAAATAATCGTCTCCATATAAACGTGTGCATTTTATTTTTGACAGATTGAAGTTGGTAGCCTGCTGTCTTGAATGTGTTTAATGCAATACGCTTAATTTCATATTTCTATGTCCATTATTAGAGAATATGCAAAAAGTACCATTATAATAGAGAAAATGTAGCATTCCCAAACGGACGGCATCATATAAGCTTTATTTCACATTTCTAAGTTCTTTGGTGAAGAAGATAGAAAAAGTACTATTCGAATATAGAAAAAGTACCATAAAGACTCTTCCTTAAAGTCTCACTCACTTATAACCATACATATACTTAAATTTATGTTTCTAAGTCCATTGTTATAGAAAATTGAAAAAAGTAGCATTATAATAAAGAAAAAGTACTGTTACGTTTTAACCTTTTCAAAACCTTGGTTTATTTCCTTTAAATAAACCGGATACTTTTGATTGCAAATAAAAATCGTTTAGTAGTTTAAAAATTGTAACAAATCTTTATTTATTTAAAATGTACAACAACGGAATTAAATAGTCGCTCAGTGTTTTTTTATACACGTTTTTAAATTTGCAGAAATATAGACACACTTTATAATGTACACGAATTCACTGGAAAATACAGCACACTTTAAGGCACTCAGTTGATATTTATTCGAATAGCGTCTTTGATAAACTGAACTCACGACTGCGACCATGGCCACTATTTATATTCACGCCATCTCTGGTGAACGTTCTACAATGTTCTTTAACTGTCGAAAACTCGTATATTCGAAGTCTAGAGCTTTCGAATTCGAATATACGAGTCGCAGCAAACATTCAGCGTTGCCATACTTACGATCAATGATCAACACAAAACTTTTATACAATGTTAATAATACCCACAGATACATATGTTACAGTTTCTTAATCACCTTGCATGGTCCATCCCAATGGGTTTGTAGTTTGGGAGACAGTCCTTTCTTGCGTTGTGGGTTATACAGCAGTACAAGTTGGCCTTCATTAAATCCCTCAGAATTCGCTGCTCGATCGTATCTGGCTTTCATTTTGTCGCTGGTCATTTTTATTCGTCTGCGTACGAATTCATAAAGTTCGTTAAGGTCATCTTTAGTGTTTATAAACCGGTTAACCGAAAAACCGGGTTTTCTTCGAAATCTCGGTTTTTTGCGAACCTGTTAATTTAAAATGTTGATTTTCGGTTATCCGGTTTTTATCACTCGGTTAACCGGTTTTTAAAATTTGGGTCTAAAATTTATAAATCTCACGTTTTTGTGCATTTGAAACATAAACTGCTGATTTACAATACAAACCTCTTTTAGATTAATATTTTTAAGAATTACAATGATTCTGAATAGTTGAGAACGATGAGTTTTAGTTAAAAACTTTTTCAGAATAAATTGCACATAATGAAACTATTTTACCAAACTTTAAATTGAATTTGATGTACATACCTTCTTTCAATAAATTTGACTTCATTAGTGTGTTTTGTTCTTAAAATTTTATTTTATTATTCATTTCGTTAGCTTAGTCCCGGTCCACACTGTGAAACATTTGCTGCAAAACATTTGAGTTTGTGGATGAAAGGGGAAAGAGGAATGAAAAAGGGAACGTTGTTTCATGTACATGAAGTTTTTGTTAAGTATGTCATCCACATTTATTCGTTCGTATTCGTACTGTACAGAAATGTCAAAAACTGAAAAGCAAAAACTTCACTGTGTGGACACGAATGCAGTTTCAAAAGAGAATTTAAAAATGTTTTGCAGCAAATGTTTCACAGTGTGGACCGGGACTTAGTGTACAAAGTCCTTTTTAGAAATATTATAGGAGAGACAAACAACGTTCTAAAATCCATGATTTGAATTATTTTTGAAGTACCGGCTTAGCCAGGCATTGCCACCTTATTTTGATCAAGCGTTGCCATCCAGTCATCCTCCAAGGGATTTCCCAAAAAAGTCTCTGACAACGCACTTCTTCATAGCTGTGATTTTTTGTCATTATAAATCATACCAAATCCATATGTAAGTAATAAAACTCCATTATCAGATTTCAAAAATATTTCAAATCATGGATTTTAGAACGTTTGGGGCCCCACGTTGGGCGCCATTTTGTCAGAGACTTTTTTGGGAAATCCCTTGGAGGATGACTGGATGGCAACGCTTGATCAAAATAAGGTGGCAATGCCTGGCTAAGCCGGTAAAGAGGGCGTAAATTCTACCATCCAATCACCCTCAAGCCTCTGAACAAAAAAAAATTCTAAATATAATAATATATATTTTAAAAAAGAAATAAAAAAAAATCTAACGTTCAAATTTCCCTATTGTTGAATTTTCCCCCCTGATTTATTCCTAGGCATCGCAACTTCCTACTTCCTTGGCCGCAGCGGATGTTTGCTGCTTGGCCTGCCCACCCTCTTCCATGGCAAACCTTTGGCCCAATAATTATGGGTTTGCCCCTAAATATACCCTACAGCCTTAAAATTAGCTCACTTACCTTTTGTTGTTTATTCCATCTTCATTTTCAGTCCTCCGGAACACACAAAGGAATTTTAAGAATCAGGGCGAGATTTATGTCCGTCTGCGGTTTGGTCTAATCTGTCCGTCTAAAACTTCCCGTCATCGTGATGTTTCCTTTTTTGTGTATTTGTGTTCTAAGGGTGTTGATTTTCGCGACTGTGGTATTTTAAATTTGTGTTTTTATATTTAAATTTTGTGTATTTGTGCTTTATGTGTTTAAATTTCTTTTTGTGTATTTTGTTTTTTTTTTTTTTAAATTGTTTAAATTTTGTGTATTTGTGTTTTATGTGTTTTAAATTTCTTTTTATGTATTTTGTGTATAAAATTGTTTAAATTTTGTGTATTTGTGTTGTATGTGTTTTAAATTTCTTTTTATGTATTTTGTGTTTAAAATTGTTTAAATTTTGTGTATTTGTGTTTCATGTGTTTTAAATTTCCTTTTTGTCTATTTTTTTTTTATTTTTAATTTCTTTTCACCATAAACCAAAAAATCATTAAAAAATCTACACCACTAAAAAAAATAAAAAAGAAACACGTCTCATCTTCATCACCTCTCGAACCAAAAAAACAAAAACTCTTCCTCTTCCTCCTCCTGTTCCATATCCTACCCGTTCCCCCATTCCTAACATTTTCCCGCCCTTTCTCCATCTTTTTCCCGTACCAATCGTTCCCCTGAACAGCTGTTTCAAGGTTGCATTCAATTATAATTCTATGTTTTGATTTTCCTTCATTACTTTTGAATGCAACCTTAAACCGTTCAGGGGGCGACATGACAGCGTTTGCATCTTATTGATCCTTTTTTTGGACATTTTCTGTTCCATATCAGAAAGTTGAGGTAATAATAAATTTTAAAATTATCAAATATTTAATTAAAAAATTTATGTACATTTTTTTTGTTGAAATTTAATGAATAAACCAATAATTAAAACAAGTATGAATGTATTATATATTTAGTGACATATTTATACTCAATTCCATTTGACTGAGATAATAATTTTGAAATTTTTTCAAAATAAATGGACTTAGCACTTTTGTATATTTATAGTTACTAGGATCGCCTGGTGGTCAAAATTCGACCACTAATAACGAAATTATACAGTTACTTTGAGTATACGCAAAAATATTTTTTCACGTTTGTTTACAAATACACGTGTATTTAGATGTGCATAAACATTTTTTTTATACGTTTATTATAATATTATTCCTGCCTTTAATTTCTAGGCCTTACAATATGTAATTAAATCTTAAAACTAAACAATTATTGTTCTCTCAGTGGAGAATCATATTTGGAAAATTAGATGAGTGGTAAATCAGCTCACGTAGCCTCGAGCCTTGAGTTACTGTAAGTAGCCTTGCGAGCGGGTTCGGATGATGATGTAATTTTGATAAATAAGCTTCACGAGTTTTTCTGAATTCATCTTTGACCAAGGGTACATCTAAGTCTCTGTGGATGTTCTCGTTTCTTATGTACCATGGAGCTCCCGTCATGGTTCTAAGAATTTTGGATTGTGCCCTCTGTATAAGATCTATACTGGTATTGCTTGCTGTTCCCCATAATTGGATTCCGTATGTCCAAATTGGTTTTAAGACTGTCTTTTACAGGATGACTTTGCAGTTAAGGCTTAATTTCGATTGGTGGTGGATTAGCCAGTGTAAATTAGAAGCTTTTAGTTTCACGTGGAGCCGCTTGGCTTCTATGTGCCGACGCCAAGTAAGATGTCTATCTAAATGAATGCCAAGGTATGTAACATGGTCAGACTGTGGGATGTTCACACTGTTTAGTGTCACTGGTGGACAATGTGCATAAACATGTTGTTGTTGTTGTTTTTCAAGCAAATTTAGAACGCTTTTTAACAATTTTATGGAAATAATTTTTAAAAAAAATTTATATTGTGCACATCTAGAGAAAATAATCTTTTAAACCATATATGTTTCATCAATATTGGTGGACAATAACATACTTAAAAGTGTACCACAAAAAAACGTGTGGCCTATTTATATATAAGACTAGGACCGCCTGGTGGTCAAAATTCGACCACTAATAACGATGTTATACAATTACTTTTGAGTACATACACACAGCCTCAAAAGTGAGTAAACACCCGCGATCTTTTTGATTTTTTTTAGGATCATGAAAATCATTATAGTCCGACTTAAATCTTTTTTTCACATCCGAATCTATTATTCAACTCAATCTCCAACAAACCGAAACATTAAAATTTGAATCGATGAATACATTTTAGAATTTTCATTATCTTAAAAAAATCAAATATTTGTTGGTGTATACTCACTTTTGAGGCTCACTGTATATGCAAAAATATTTTTCACGTGTGTGTACAAATGCATGTGCATAAACATGTTGTTTATAAAAAAGGTAAATTTTCGGTTAACCGACAAGCCGGTTTTTTAAAAAGTCGGTTTTTTATAAACACTAGTTATCTTGCTCTTGGGAAGTATTTTTATTATTTGTGATGAGGGCTTAAACCGAATTCAACTTGAGTTCTGTCCCGAAGACAATTTTTGCAGGTGTTCGAGAGGTTGAGTCATGAACAGCTGATCTGTATGCCAATAGAAATTTTGGTATGTGTTCATCCCAGTCCTTCTGGTGTGCACTTAAATATTCCTCCAGAGTGCGATTGAATCTTTCGACCATGCCATCAGATTGAGGATGCATTGGCGTTGTTCTGGTTTTTCTTATTCCGTATAAATCGCACATTTACTTGAATAAGGCGGATTCAAAATGTCTTCCTTGATCCGAGTGCAACTCCAGTGGAACACCATAGCGGCCCACCCAGTTGTTCACAAATACGCTTATAACCGTTTTAGGTTCCTGATTGGGTATTGCATATACCTCTGGCCATTTGCTGAAATAATCCACAACCACTAGAACGTAACGGTTTCCAGCATCACTGACAGGGAAAGGGCCTGATAAATCCATAGCAATCCGCTCGATGGCGCACCTGAGTTATACTGCTGAAGTTGTCCACGACTTCTTCTTACTGGGCCCTTCGCTGCTATGCATTGTGGAAAATTGGACACCCAATAAAAACGTTGTTTTAACTTTTCTAAGGTTTTTGTCACACCAAGATGACCACCACTGGGACCGTCATAGAACACTTTCATTACTTCATTTATTTTAGAGGCAGGCACCACAATTAGATTTGCCACCGTCAGCACTTTCCCATATGCGGTATAAGCTGCCATTTAACAACTGTAGACTATTCCATAGGGCCCAATATGATTTCATCAGTGGACTTTCGGCCGATATTTCATTGGCCTTCTACCTTCTTCTATTGCCGATATTATTCTCGCCAGTATAGGGTCATTTCTCTGCGCCACAGACCAATTTTCACTGGACTCTATGTACATTAGTCGAACATCGATGACACATTCCTTTTAATCGGCTTTGCAAGGCCGTCTTGAGAGCGCGTCCGCATTGCCGTGTTTCAAACCCTTCTGGTGATCGATACTAAAGTCATAGCTCTGCAGCCGTTCAATCCAACTCAGTTGGAAGCGCTGACCATACAGATACTTGTGGTAATGCTTCACACACTCTAATACTGCCAGGAGTTCAAATCGCGTTACGCAGTAATTTCTCTCAGGCTTGGAAAGTATTCAGCTGTAGTAGCCTATGACCCTCTCCGCCCCGTTGATCTCCTGCGAAAGCACACCCCCTATTCCGTATCCACTCGCTTCGCTGTCCAGCACAAACTTCGCCCCAGGGATGGGATATGCCAAAATTGGTGCTGTACACAACAATTCCTTTAACTGCAGGAATGCCTGTTCTTGAGATTCACTCCACAAGAACGGTCGCGACTTCTGGTTTAGCTCGTGTAAGCGGCATCACTGGCGGGACCAAAAGTCATTAAGCCTGTTGCTCCATCCTGATCTAAGTTGTGCCAGAACGACTCTTGTTCCACGCGGCAGAATCTTCTCGGCGTCTGCTATCGGTGGTGGGCGACCTCCAAGTACGACATTCATACGGTATCCTGCTACCACGGAATTGATAGCGTCTCTGTGAATGTCGTTCAAAGCTGTCATATACGAGCGGCGATCAAATGGATCCTGCACATACCTCCGTATGTTCTCCTCGTATTTCCGAAGGTCCTGTCTGACATGCCTCGGGGGAGATTCCAACTGTGTGATGTTGAAGTTTGGATGACTCCTCCGATGACATCCCAGAAGGAACTGTTGCGTCAACATGACGTTGTGTTCCTTGACCGGTAGAACCTTGGTTTCCTCGTGAAGGTGGTGTTCGGAGGTTATTTGAAGGCAGCCTGTGACGGTCCTTAAGGCTGCGTTTTGACAGCTTTGAATATTTCTCCACTGGGTATCACCCAACGAAGGCGACCACACTGGAGCAGCATAGTTGACCACTGACCGGCCAATCGTCTTGTAGGTAGCAAGCAAGGTTTCTTTGTCCATATCCCAAGTACTGCCAGCTAGTGCTTTGAGGACCTTGTTCCTATTTCGCAGTTTATGCGTGATTGCAGTGGCGTGTGCTAAGGAGGTAAAAAGGCTATCAAAAGTGACACCCAAGATTTTCGGGTGGTTCACTGTCGGAATTTGTACACCGTCGACCATGATTCAGTTTTACCTCCTTCGTCCAGGTGGTGAAGAGTGTTGCTGATGACTTCGTTGGTGATAACTGCAGGTTATGTGCAGTGAAGAAATTGTGGATTTCATTGAGATAACCATTTACCATACCGCAAAGCTCATCAACGTTGTGACCTGTTGCCAATATAGTGCAATCGTCCGCATACGAGATTATCTCTACGCCCTGTGGGGGCACTGGAAGTTTAGAGAGGTAGAAGTTAAACAGGAGCGGCGACAGGACCCCGCCCTGAGGGACTCCTTGTTTAACTCTACGGGGTTTTGAGCATTTGTCTCTAAAGTCCACGAACGACTGTGTGGCGTGACTGACAGTGTCGAAGGCTTTCGACAGGTCATAATCCGTGTGGGGGAATCATCATTTAGTGTGCATAAGGTGGATTCGTCAATCTGTTCCGCCAGTGACGCTCCTCTCTGGTCTTCCCCAAGACTTGAGTGCCAGAGCTGATGGTGAGCGTTAAAATCCCCTAGGAGTATCACCATCTAGTAAGGTCCTAATGTCGGGATGGTAGCCTGTTGGACAACTGGCGGAATGTAGACATTATAGAGCTCCAACTCCGTATCTCCCGATCTGACCGCAATACCCTGAACTTCAAGATATTGGTCTCTAGAATTCAGATCGAGAGAAAGATACTGCACGGTGTTGTGTATAATAAATGCGATGCCTCCACCGTTGCCTCTGGTGCGGTCTTTTCGGAGAACGTTGTATCGGTTGCAACTTTGCAGACTGGAATTACTCGTAAGTTTTGTCTCCTGGACCGCAGCGACCACGATGTTGTGTTGGCGCATAAATCGGGTTATCTCAGATATTTTCCCTTGAAGGCCATTGCAGTTGAACTGCAATATGGATATCACCCCAGGTCTACGGACTGCAATCGATGGTGTGAGCGGCGATGGTTGTTGCTTCTGCTGTTGTTGTATTTGCTGCAGTTGTTGTGATTGCGGTGGGGAGGGTGGAGGTGTGGCGTATGATGACGACGATGATGCCGAAGACGCCGATGAACTACGTCGCTGGCAGCATGGGGCAACGTAATTCTCCGACCACTCCCTTTCATGATTTAGTCCGGAACAATTCCTAAGGTGACACCAGCCCAAACAAGAGTTGTACCTTAATTGTGTTGACATGTGGTGCAGTCGGTTCTGGCAAACCGTGCAGAACCATGGTCCGGGATTTACTTCAATTCCAGCACGGACCAACATTCCCACGACAGCCGGTTCTACGCACCGGAATGACTCGAGTTCACTCGCCCAAGGGCTGTCAACCCAGCAACAACAACTGGGCCTAGAAAACTGCGCAATTCGTGAAGATTTTTCGGACGAGGCCAGTCCTTTACGGCTCGTATTTTATCTTCATCTGTTGATATGCCGCCTGCTGTTACGCGATGCCCTAAATACTTAACTTCTTTCTGGAACAATGCACATTTCTTTACGCTAAGTTTATGTCCAGCCGCAGATATTCGTTTAAGGACTTCTTCAAGGTTTTTCAGATGTTCATCGAAAGACTTCCCCTTGACAATTATTTCATCGAGGTACACCAAGCATGTCTTCCAGTGGAGTCCTTTCAACACATGTTCCATTAAACGCTCGAATGTGGCCGCAGCATTGCAGAGTCCAAAGGGCATGACATTAAACTGCCATAATCCATCACTAGCACTAAACGCAGTCCATCACTAGCAAGTCCAATGTGGAGAACCATTTTGTTCCAGCTAATGTGTCGTCAATTCTTGATAGCGGGTAGCTGTCTTTCTTGGTAACGTCGTTCAGCTTTCTATAATCGACGCAAAATCTAGTGCTGCCGTCTTTCTTTTTAACTAACACAATAGGCGAGCTCCAAGAACTTGAATATGGTTCGATTACTCCATCCCGCTCCATTTCGTTAACCAGCTAGTTCACCTCACTTCGTTTTGCTAGAGGAATACTTCTGGGCGCCTGCTTAGGACCATATACGCTTAATTTTATATTTCTAGGTGCATTATTATAGAACATTCAAAAAGTACCATTAGAAGAAAAAAAAAGTACATATAGTTCAGTTCTAAAATTTTGGTACCTAAATATTATCCCCTATTTCTAACTCTAACTTCGCTCAGATACATATGAGCTAACTTTAATGTCGATAAGTTAAATAAATAAAAATATTAAAAAGCATCATTAGGAGAAAAGTATCAATTTCCCTTTTCCTCCATGAACACCCTCTTATGTTA
Organism: Calliphora vicina; assembly: GCF_958450345.1. NCBI lineage: Eukaryota > Metazoa > Arthropoda > Insecta > Diptera > Calliphoridae > Calliphora > Calliphora vicina. Next base: position 80,400,007 of record NC_088780.1, read on the forward strand.
CAGACATGTCTCAGACGATTAAATCTCTGTTATTCTCCTCAAGAAAAATATGTTTTAAAAAAAGTACCAACTGTTTACACGGATGTGGCCCAATATACACCTTGGCACTCGAGTTACACATTTTGTTATTTATTGATAAGTAAATAATACGATTTAAAATTTGTTACCATGTTTATTGGATTAAAAGCGTGCCAAAAAGTACCCAAATACAGTTTTTACCCGTTTTCTCCCCTAAAAGGTTCGAATTTCGAAAAAATTAGTGGATCATTTTGGGAAGGGAGGAACCCACAGTTAAAATTTCATGATTCCAGCTTCAGTCGTTTGGTCTGTGCGATGATACTCTTTTATATACAAAATTATCAGAGAAGACAAAAATGTTTTTTTTTGGCGTTTTTGCTGTTTTTTGCTTCTTTTGCAATGTGGGTGCTTTTTTTGCACACTTGTACTACCTTTTATTATACCCTTCACCTTCGTGAGAAGGGTATATATAAGTTTGTCATTCCGTTTGTAATTTCTATAATATTATTTTCCGACCCTATAAAATATATATTCTGAATCCTTATAGTTGAAATCAATTTTCTGAAGACCCCAGATATCTTTGGGATCCAAATCTTCAATAATTCTGTCAGACATGCTTTCGAGAAGTTTCCTATTTAAAATCAGCAAAATCGGTCCATAAATGGCTGAGATAATAGGAAAAAACCAGGACAACCTCGATTTTTGACCTATAGCTGGATTACTAAGTCATTGATATAGACAATATGGATATCTAATGATAGATATTTCAAAGACCTTTGCAAGGACGTATATAAGACCATAGTAAATTGATCCTACAATGCGTCAAAATCGGAAAATTTTTACGCATTTTTTTTCACCAAAAAAAAATTAAAAAACAAAAAAATTGTTTAACCTTTTGGAGGTAAACAATTTTATTCACACCACTTTGAGTAGTTTCAATGTTATGGGCAATTATCTGTATATAATTTTAGACAATTTTAAATTTTTTTTCAATTTTCAAATCGCGATATTTATGAAATGGAAAGGATTTCCTATGAAAAGGTCATTGATTTGAGGAACCCTTTGGAACAGTAATATGTGTGATAAATTTCATTAAAATCGAAGATGTCAAATCCGAAAATAGCAGTTTTCTGTCTGTTTTCAAATTTTAATATTCTACGTCCATTAGAGTGTCCCAAATTTTTTTTTTTTTTTGGAATTTTGGAACGCATATATATATAAAACTACAGTTAAATATGAAATTTTGTCTTTCTATCATGATTGCAACCCGTGCCGACTTGCGATTTAGTTTTGAGGTGCTCTTACAAGGGGAAACAAATGCAATTTTTTCATTTTTTGGAAAAATGTTGCCATTAAATAATTACTTTTGCAAATTAATTTAAAAGAATCGAAATGTGTACGTAATTGTCGTTCTAATAAGATATAAAACACAAAAATTAGTTAAAAAATGTTAAAGTTGTTAAAAAATCGCCAGGCCATTAACGTATCTCAGGCCACTAGAACAAGAAATGTAGGAACAAAATTAACATATTTTGATAAATATTAAAATTAAAGCTTATTTTTACTTAAAATATATCCATATTCACTTACATATGAGTTTTTGTCTACGTAGGACACCGTTAACCTATTCGCAGGTATGACCAAAAAAAATATTTTTTTTAACGGCAGTTTCAAAACTCCATTTTCAAATTTTTAAAAACTTCGTTAAACAAATTTCAGAATTTTTTTTATCATCACATTGGGCGTTATTGAGATCATAATAGGGAATAAAAGTATGAAAAAATTATGTCAATACCTTTTACAGTTTTTCTGTACGTGTGATATAAATTTTGCGATTTTCAAAAAAAAACTAACTTTTTGGCCATATTTTGGCGAATGTCCAGAATATTACAGTCCAGGTAATTTTAAATATTGTCTGAAAGTTTTCCTAAAATCGGAAAACGCTAACCCTTAAATCGTGAAGGTCAAAGGTCAAATTTTTCAATATTTGGAATTTCTAATGGAAAGATAGCGAAATGTTATACAGTTTAGGGCCTATTTTGATGAAACTTAAGAAAAATGTAACATGATGTCTTGTATTTATAATAATAGCACAAAAATTAAAATTAACCCTTAATAGCACTTTGGGTTAAAAAGACACCCAACTTTTAAAATCACAAAAAACACATTCAATATGAATGGTGCTAACTTTAATGTTTTTCAGAGTTAAATAAACTCAATCATTCAAGTTATTTTTTAAATTTAGTAAATCAAACGTACTCTAAAGGGTTAAAATCAATTTTATTATTCAAAAATTCTCAATAAAATATTAATTACGTTATTAAAGCAAAAATCAGGTATAAATACAATATTTTGCCGTTTGAAAAATTTGTGGCCAAAATTGAACAAAATTGTGAACATTTTTCAAAATGGCTTCGTAATACTATTTTCTTTCTAATACACAACACAATATTTTAAAGTTTGTTTCCTATAAAAATCTAATTGAAATTGACTATTTTTTAATGGTTTTAGAAGTTTGGGGTAATTTTAACCCCAAGTGCTATTATGGGTTAATTTTAACTTTTCAGAATATGGCCAAAAAATTAGTTTTTCTGGAAAAAAGCAAAATTTATTCCCTATTATGTTCTCAATAAATCCCAATGTTAAGAATAAAAAATTCTGAAATTTGTTTAACAAAATTTTTAAAAATTTGAATAGGTGAACGGTATCGAATAGGTTAACGGTATCCTACGAAGGCAAAAACTAATATACAAGTAAACATGAGTATTTTCTAATAGCGTAGACAGACGACAGCGTTAATTTGCATTAACATTCTTAATTCAAATTAACTTGTGAATTATCGCCATACTAATGCGCATTAGCTTTGACGTAAATACACAAAATCAAACTGAATTTATACTGAATTTAGCTATTTCAATATGGCAATACCGTCGAAATCAATCAGCTGTAGGAAAATTATTTACTATTTTAAAAGAAAACGTAACACAGTAGAATAGAAAAAAAAATAGGGAAATAATGCTGTAACTTCTAAACGGTTAGTCCGGTTTGTATGAAATTTCACATTCTCAAAGAGGAAGTGTTGTAGAGTTTAAGTTTTGAATTTGGATCACCTGGGCTCACCAGGGCCGCGGCCACTGGTCCCCAAAGTTGGACTCATTGGGTATGTTAAATTTTTAAAACGATCCTATTTCTTCCTTTGTATTCCAATTTCAAGCAAATTATATATATTGAATCTCCCCATCGAGCACTACAAACAACCTCCTCATAGCTATCAATTATCTCTTACAGTTTAGGAGATATTTGCATTTGAAAATTAAATTTTCTAAACTTTTACCCACCCTACTCCAGTTTTTTGATAACAGCGGTTATTTCCCGATTTTCTCCAATTTTCCTCTATTGGACTGACAACACATGTATGTGTCAAATAGATATAGAATTTTTCAAAAATAATGACTAAGTCCAAAGTTATATGCCTTTGAATTTAAAAAAATTTAAAAAGGTAATTTTTTCCTAATTTTTTTTTTTTGGAAAAAAATACTTTTTCTCTTTTTATGTTATCGCAAACAATTTCTAAGACCATGTATAAGGAATTTATACTTTTTGAAAAGCTAACATCTCATCAAATATTTTAAATGAAAAAAAATTCAAAAAACGCCTATTTTTATGTAAAAATAAAAATTCAAGTTTAGGGAAAAAAATCTCAAATCGCATAGTCAATATCAAAATATAGTAACCCATTTTAGATGGCGTGTTATATATCCATTGATATATAACACGCCTTTTCAAATTGTGTTTTTTACGTGGCAATTAATTGGGAAAAGCTTAACATCTAGCAGAGAATTTACCGATTTGCAAAAAAATTTTTCAACATTAAACAGTTTACAAGCAAACTGCTGTTTACTAAATGCAAAAACTGTCGTCTGTCAGGGTTAAATTTTAATTCACATTAGTGTGCTGTTAATGCAAATTAACTCTGTCGTCTGTCTACGGTATAAGTAGAATAAGCTTTTATTTGAATATTTCTCAAAAATTTCAATTTTGTTCCTACATTTCTTGTTCTATTGGACTGAGATACGTTAAAGGCCTGGCGATTTTTTAATAACTTTAACATTTTTTAACCAATTTTTTGTGTTTTATATCTTATTAGAACGACAATTACGTTCACATTTCGATTCTTTTAAATTAAATTGCAAAAGTAATTATTTAATGGCAAAATTTTTACAAAAACTGAAAAAATTGCATTTTTTCACCTTGTAAGTGCACCTAAAAACTAAATCGCAAGTCGGCACGGGTTGCAATCATGATAGAAAGACAAAATTTCATATTTAACTATAGTTTTATATAAATAAAAAAAATAGACGGTATGCGTTCCAAAATTCAAAAAAAAAAAAAATTTGGGACACTCTAACGTCCATCTGTTAAAGGATTTTTAACAGATTTTTTTTTTGGAATTTTGGAACGCATACCGTCTATTTTTTATATATATATAAAAAAATAGACGGTATATATTTATATAAAACTATAGTTAAATATGAAATTTTGTCTTTCTACCATGATTGAAACATTGGGATTTATTGAGAACATAATAGGGAATAAATTTTGCTTTTTTCCAGAAAAACTAATTTTTTTGCCATATTTTGGCGAATGTGCCGAATTTCCTTACTGTTATAAACTTTAAGTAAAACATATTCAGAATATTATAGTCCATGCAATTTTAAATATAGTCTGAAAGTTTTACTAAAATCGGAAAATGCCAACCCTTAAATCGAGAAGGTCAAAGGTGAAATTTTTCAATATTTTGAATTTCTCATGGAAAAATAGCGAAATGTTATATATTTTTGGGCCGATTTTGATTAAACTTAAGAAAAATATAACACAAAATCTAGTATTTACAAAAACAGCAGAAAAGTTAAAATTAACCCATAATAGCACTTGGAGTTAAAATTACCCAAACTTCTAAAACCATTAAAAAATAGTCAATTTCAATAGTGCTGATTGAAATTAGATTTTTATAGGAAACAAACTTTAAAATATTGTGTTGTGTATTAAAAAGAAAATAGTATTGCGAAGCCATTTTGAAAAATGTTCACAATTTTGTTCAATTTTGGCCACACATTTTTCAAACGGCAAAATATTGTATTTATACCTGATTTTTGCTTTAATAACGTAATTAATATTTTATTGAGAATTTTTGAATAATAAAATTGATTTTAACCCTTTAGAGTACTTTTGATTTACTAAATTTAAAAAATAACTTGAATGATTGAGTTTATTTAACTCTGAAAAACATTAAAGTCAGCACCATTCATATTGAATGTGTTTTTTGTGATTTTAAAAGTTGGGTGTCTTTTTAACCCAAAGTGCTATTAAGGGTTAATTTTAATTTTTGTGCTATTATTATAAATACAAGACATTATGTTATATTTTTCTTAAGTTTCATCAAAATAGGCCCAAAACTGTATAACATTTCGCTATCTTTCCATTAGAAATTCCATTCGCCAAAATATGGCCAAAAAGTTAGTTTTTTTTGAAAATCGCAAAATTTATATCACAGGTACAGAAAAACTGTAAAAGGTATTGACATAATTTTTTCATACTTTTATTCCCTATTATGATCTCAATAAAGCCCAATGTGATGATAAAAAAATTCTGAAATTTGTTTAACAAAGTTTTTAAAAATTTGAAAATGGAGTTTTGAAACTGCCGTTAAAAAAAATATTTTTTTTTGGTCATACCTGCGAATAGGTTAACGGTGTCCTACGTAGACAAAAACTCATATGTAAGTGAATATGGATATATTTTAAGTAAAAATAAGCTTTTATTTTAATATTTATCAAAATATGTTAATTTTGTTCCTACATTTCTTGTTCTAGTGGCCTGAGATACGTTAATGGCCTGGCGATTTTTTAACAACTTTAACCAATTTTTGTGTTTTATATCTTATTAGAACGACAATTACGTACACATTTCGATTCTTTTAAATTAAATTGCAAAAGTAATTATTTAATGGCAAAATTTTTCCAAAAACTTAAAAAATCGGCACGGGTTGCAATCATGATAGAAAGACTAAATTTCATATTTAACTGTAGTTTTATATATATAAACAAAATAGGGGGTATGCGTTCCAAAATTCCAAAAAAAAAAAAATTTTGGGACACTCTAATGGACGTAGAATACTAAAATTTGAAAACAGACAGAAAACTGCTATTTTCGGATTTGACATATTACTGTTCCAAAGGGTTCCTCAAATCAATGACCTTTTCATCGGAAATCCTTTCCATTTCATAAATATCGCGATTTGAAAATTGAATTTTAAAATTGTCTAAAATTATATACAGATAATTGCCCATAACATTGAAACTACTCAAAATGGTGTGAATAAAATTGTTTACGTCCAAAAGGTTAAAGGTCAATTTTCGGAGTATATATTTCAATGTAAAAAATATCAAAGATCGCGGTGTTAAAAATTCAAAAAGAAAATGGTATGAGGACACCTAAACGCTTTACTATATTCGTGCAAAAAAATTTCGTATAAATTCATATAAAAATTTAGCAAATAGAAAACAGAACACAGTTGAATCAATTTCAAATTATGTGGTAAAACACTTAAATTCTTATATAAATTTATATGAAACAAGTAAGTGTACTATATTCGGTCGTGCCGAATCTTAAATACCCTCTACCTAAATATGATGGTATAACAACTGAAATAATATAACAATTGTTAGTAAGACTAGGTTACGTAGAAGATATTTTATTTCATATGTACAAAAAATTGTATCTAATTCAGCAATTTATAATTGAAATTCATATTAGAACGTATGAAATTTAATAATTTATATACTTAATTGCCCAATTCACAATTGATATCGTAGTGTTGTAGGATTGTATGTCATAAATATTTTTCAAACAAATTTTTCGAAACAAAAACAAAACATTAATAAAAAAAATACGACATACAACGATACAACGCTACGACACCAATTGTGAATTGGGCAAATAATAAGTTGATAAGTTAAGTTTGGATCAATATTTTTTCCTTTTTAACCTCAAGTGAAGAAACAGAGTATAAAAATGGGTATACAAATATATTTAGACAAATTTCAAGATATTGGGTTGTGGGACTTATATGGGAGCTATGACCTATTATGAGTCGATTGTCATATAATATTTTAACGTGATTTTTATGTATCCCAGCAAAAAATATTCTGGATTTGGAAGCAATAAATATGATTACTGCATCTTCTACTGCTACATTAATTGCATCCTAAAATTATTGCCTTACAAAAATGATTTTGGAAGGCATACATTAAGCTATTCGTATAGGTGGTGAAGAACTTAGAAAAAATCAGCGCTTCTTGTTAGGCAATCACTGGGTCTGTAAGATTTTATTGCTTCTCAGCAGCTTTAAAATCTGTGTGCACAATTGTTTGCACATATTTAATTCAATGAAGTCAGGTTAATTTTAAAGCTGTGAAATATGCTAATTTTGGATTCCTTATGCAGAGCCTCTACGCGAGGAATCCCATATAAAAATCATGTAATCTTTCATGCGAAGTGGTAGCAGTATACAAGTGGTCTCTGCCTTACAAACCTGCTCCCGAGGAAGCACAATTTTTTGCTGGGATTTATATGGGAGCTGTTGCCAAATATGGACCGATATTCACAAAATTCAGTAGTATGATTTTAAAAATTACTGATCTGTGTACTATTTTGGTTCAATATATAGAAGCTATGACCTATTATGGGCCTAAGTATTTGAGTGCTATTTTTGTACAATTTCATATAAACAACGCCATTAACAAGAGTAGAACTTATATGGGAGCTATGACGAATTATGGACCAATATTTAAAAAATCTTGTAGTACGATTCTTGAATACAAATTACTGATCGGTGTAAAATTTTGGTTCAGTACAGATTATTTTGGATATTTGTGCAGGTTAATATGTTTTCCGGAAGTGGTTCTTATATGGAGGCTATGGCCAATTATGGGCCTATCATCGTAACATTTGGTACATTGATTTTTGTATACATATATTGAACAAATTTGTTTCGAATTTCAACCTTCAAAAATATCTGCAATTCTCATGAGAAGCAGACGTGTTTTTTATTCGCTCCGCGATTTAAGTGGTTTCAGTGAAAGTTTAAATAAAAAAGAAAAATTTAGCGATTGGATGCAAAAAAAAAAAAATATTTCTCTAAGTGTTTAATATAAACAAACAAATAAAAAAATATACAATATAACAAAAAAAATAGAAATTTGTTTAAAAGTGCTTTGTTTATTTTCTTTTTTCAAATTTCGTTAAATTACTGTGATCATATGAACTCTCATAATGAGAGTAGACTCAGTTTAAACGGCAGAAATGCCTACATATTTTTGAACGGGGAGGGTGAAAATAGAATTGCTAACAAAAATATAAGAGATCCAGACTTTAACAAAAATTATTTAACCGCCAAACCGTGGCTAGATTTGGGTTTTAGCCATTTCTAGCCATTTTTAATTCAAAATCTAGCCATTTGCTGAGCTGAAGAGTTGGCAACCTTGCCCGTGATACAAATACATGAGAACAATATTGCATACACATCATCACCTAGTAATGCTTGTTTAGAACAAAGCATAAAAGAAAATAAAAAGTGTTCTGGTACAACAACAACAAATACTGCAGTAGAAATAACAGAGTCAAGATTGCGCCATCGACAATTCCGTCATTTTAGTGTACTCTTTTACTCTTTTTTCGTGACGTCAACAGTGCCCCTTTTCTTATGTTTTGAATGTAAAATACTTACTTTTTATATGAAATTTCAAAACAAATAGTGAAAAATAAATAAAAAAATTAATTAAATATTAAAATGTGGTGTGAAGTAAAAAATTGCAATAATAATTATAACTAGGATCGCCCGGTAGCCGAAATTCGACCACTTTTAAACGCTTTTTACCAGTTTTATGAAAAGAATTTTTTAAAAAAATTATGTTCTGCATATCTAGAGAAAATAACCTTTTAAACCATATATGTTTCATGAATAATGGTGGACAATAACATACTTAAAAGTGTACCAAAAAAAAACTTGTGGTAATAAAAAATCAAAATCATGAATTAAAATATAGCAAAAATATTGAAAATTAATGAAGTAAAATATGTCTAATAACATAAAACCTAAAATACATTTTATTTTATTAAACATAAATAATTTTAAACATAATTATTGACTTTTCCATTCTAAATCACATACAATTTTCATATAATACAATCAGATTGGGTCACTGTTGACGTCACTGAGCTTAAGAGAATTTTTTTAAGAGAGCCATGTCGCCATCTGTGTTTATTTCTTTATGAAGTCAACAATTATAAATACATAAGCTTATGATAATCCACTAACAACACCTAGTGAGAGTTTTAATGTATTGTTACGTTTTAACCTTTTCAAAACGTTTGGTTTATTTCCTGTAAACAAACCGGATACTTTTGATTGCAAATAAAAGCCGTTTAGTAGTTTGAAAATTGAAACAACTCTTTATTTATTTAAAATGTACAACAGAATTAAATAGTCACTCAATGTTTTTTTTTTATACACGTTTATAAATTCTGAGAAATACAGACACTTTATAATGTATACGAATTCACTTGAAAAATACAGCACACTTTAAGGCACTCAGTTGATAGCGTCTCTGATAAACTGACTCACGACTGCAACCTCTGCCACTATTTATAACACTGCCATCTGCACTCTAGATAGTTCTTTAACTGTCAAAATTCGAATATTCTAGATCTTACTAATACATACGCCATCTGTGGTGTACTTTCTACAATGTTCTTTAACTGAATATTCGAATTCGAATACAGCGTTACCAACTTACGATCAAATCAACTGAACGCTTTTATTTAATAATGCCCACAGATAATGCACTGTTATTTGAAAGCATTATGCTACTTTTAAATCAGCCCTTAAAATCGTTATATTTCAATTCAAGTACAATTTCGTAACAGTATTTAACACTGAAAATACCGTGATGGATGATAATGGTACATCAAGGGGTGCTATGCCTAGGTTGGAAATAAGATAAGTAAAACTAAATCTCCAGTTCAAACACGTAAATCGTGAAACTAGCTCTAATAGCTTAGTGAAATCATTTATTGAACTCATTGGAAAAAATAATTTTCATATTGTTCCAATAAGAAAAGGAGGTGTGCAAGAGACAAAAATAGTTGTATACACTGAGGATTGTTATAGAAAAAAAACTGGACGTGTTTTATTTTTACTCCGAGTTAATGCGTTATTTTAATGTATCTATCGGAAAATAAATATCACCTGTTTATTATTTACGCGAAAGGACGCTTTTATTTTAATAATATTATTAAATAAAAAAATCAAAACAACAACTAAAAGACAAATAAGTAAAGAAAATTATTTACATTTTTTTTTTGAACCTTTTTTGAGCATTGACTATTAAATAAAGATCAAGAGTGTTTACTAAAGTCATGAATGAAATAAACAAGATTGCGCCATCGCTCTCTTAAAAAAATTCTCTTAAGCTCAGTGACGTCAACATTGACTTAAACTGATTGTATTATATGAAAATTGTATGTGATTTATAATGGAAAAGTCAATAATTATATTTAAAAGTTATTTATGTTTAATAAAATAAAATATATTTTAGGTTTTATGTTATTAGACATATTTTACTTTATTAATTTTCAATATTTTTGCTATATTTTAGTTCACGATTTTGATTTTTTATTATTATCTTATATATAAATAGGCCACACGGTTTTTTGTGGTACACTTTTAAGTATGTTATTGTCCAACAATATTGATTATTATTGATATATGGTTTTAAAGGTTATTTTCTCTAGATTTGCAGAACATCATTTTTTTTAAAAATTCTTTCCATAAAAGTGGTAAAAAGCGTTTAAAAGTGGTCGAATTTCGGCCACCGGGCCTAGTCCTAGTTATTATTATTATTGCAATTTTTGACTGCACAGAAAATAATTCGAATCCACTGGATCAGAGCCTGATCTCATTAATAGGAGAGAACTCTTTTTACGTTATCCCAATCAAGAAAGTCACGATTCATGAAACTAAAATACAGGTCAATAGTGAAAACGATTATAAAAAGGTTGTAACATATTTTGAAACTCAAAAGAAAAGTTTTTACACTTATCAGCTGAAAGGAAGCAAGGGTCTGCAAGTTGTAATAAAGGGTATTGACTGTAATGTTGAACCACTCGAAATAAAGCAAAGCTTAGGAGATAAAGGCTTTAAGACAAAAAATGTAATAAATATTAGAAATCGCGAAAAAACCCCAACCACTCTTCCGTGTTGAACTTGAACCCGGTGACATAAGCCTGAAAAAAATGAAACACATCCCATATATAACCTGAAGTACTTATTGCATCGTAAAATTACGGTAGAAGAACCACACAAACGATTTGGCCCCGTCCAATGTATGAACTGCCAAGAATATGGATACACCAAGGCAATTTCCACCAGTATGTGTTATTTGTGGAGAGTTGCATAGCACATCCCAATGTAACAAATCCAAAGATGATCCTAAAATAAAAAAATGCAGCAATTGCGGAGGTAACCACACAGCAAACTACAGGGGTTGTCCTGTCTACTCAATTGTTAAAAAATCATAAAGCCAGAAACCAAAGATTTTCCCCGCTCAGCCATTAAATAACATCAATTTGAACTACCCCCCGTTGCAATAGACATATGACAACAAAGTAACATATGCAAATGTACTTAGAAACAACCAAACTCAGACGCAAATCCGTCAACTCCAAAACGAAAATATGAACCCAGAGGTAAGAGAGCAAACGCCAATTTTCAATTTTACCCGACTAGAATCTACAATAGAAACTCTAGTGCAATCGGTAAATAACTTTACAAACTCAATGAGTAACATGATGCAAGAAATGCTTAAGATGCAATCAATGTTATTGCAGGCTGTGCTTAACAGACCATGAACTGCCTAAAAATATGTTTTTGGAACGCTAACGGCATTCGCCAACATAAAAACGAACTCGAGTATTTTCTTAAAAGTCATGAAGTTGATATAATGTTAGTTTCGGAAACCCATTTGACGTCTAGAAGTTTATTTAAGATAAATGGATATTTTTTTTGCGGCATGAAATAGGTACCGTGAAATAACTCCTAAATGAAATAACTCCCCTCGAAAAAATGAAATAAGATCCAACAAATTTTTCATACAACTTGGGAATTATTTATGGCGTATGCCGTGCCAACACAAAAACGAACTCTAATATTTTTTAAGAAACCAACAAATTGATGTAATGCTGGTTTCTGATACTCATTTGACGTCCAGAAGTTCATTTCGAATAAATTGATGTGATATATAAGACACCAAAGATCCCAGAGGTAGAGCATGCGGAGACTCGGCAATTTTAATAAAAGCTCGAATCAAAGACTACTTAATGTGTGATTTTTGCGGAGATTATCTTCAAGCTACTACAATCTGTCTTGAAGATTTTCATTGAAACTTAGTGATTTCATCGATATACTCACCCCCTAGATTTTCAATTACAGAAAGTCAATATAATAGATTTTTTAAATCACTAGGCCCCCGTTTCCTGGCTGCTGGTGATTATAATGCTAAACACACATTCTGGGGGTCACGACTGATTACCCCTAAAGGTCGTGTTTTGTTCGATACAATTTCTAAAATGGATTTGAATGTCCTTTCGAGCGGCCAACCTACTTACTGGCCTACTGACTCACGAAAAATACCGGATGTTATTGATTTTAGCGTGATGAAAAATATCCCTAGAGAAATGATTCAAATTGAATCCTCGCTGGAACTATCTTCAGATCACTCACCCACTTTTGTTACTTTATTGAGCCCCCTAGAAATTGTATACCCGACTGGTAATTTAGCGATGGAAGGCTCAAGAATAAATTGGCTCAAATATAAAAAATACCTCAGTACACATTGCTCGGAAAACATACCGCTAAGAACACCAGAAAACATCGATCACTCTCTTATAAATGTCAATAAAAATCTCAAACTGGCTGCTCAACATGCTACCCGACAAATCAGATATAATAGAATTAATTCTGCAGATGTCGAACGGCTCTTAAATGAAAAAATAAGATTTCGAAGAGAGTGGCAATTGCACAGATCCGCTCAACTAAAATCGAAGCTTAAAGATTGTATAAAAAGTCTTAAAAAGCTCTTGGAATTTCGAAAAATGGAATGAATAAATATTTAGAAAGCCCGGACGCAACCCCGCAATCGGATTACTCATTATGGCGAGCAACAAAAAGTCTTAAAAGACCCGTCATATGTAAGTCCCCCTTGCGAAATTCAAGTGGTGGTTGGGCAAGAAATGATACTGAAAAAGGGAATCTGTTTGTTAATCATTTAAAAAAAGTATTTACACTGGAGCAGCCGTACCCCTACGTTTTGAGATTCGAGAGATCGAAAAAGCTATTGTTGAATAAAAATAATTATTTTTATTTTTAATGCTATATTACGACTTGAATATTCTCCAGAATGGAAGGTTTAACTGGTTACCATTACCATGAAGCCGGGAAAAGATCACACAAAAGTAGAATCATACAGACCCATCAGCCCATTGTCTAATATATCAAAGCTATTTGAGAAGATACTTATGAACAAGTTGAACCCCATGTTAACTGAAAACAATTGTATTCCGAATCATCAATGTGGATTTAGAAGTAAACACAGTACTATCGAACAAACCCATACACTTGTAAATATGGTGAGAAAAGCGTTAGAAGAAAAGAAATACTGTTCCGCACTCTTCATCGACATCACTCAAGCGTTTGATAAGGTATGGCATGCTGGATTAATATACAAATTGAGTCAAAATTTACCCGCAAACACATATAAGCTGTTGGAAAGCTATTTAACTGGTCGAACAATTAAGGTTAAAGAGGGAAACTTTTTAAGTACTGCACAACCCATTGAAGCTGGAGTCCTCCAAGGCAGTATCCTGGTACCTTTTTATATTTGATATTGTTACGAAATTGTACTTGAATTCAAATATAACGATTTTAACGGCTGATTTAAAAGTAGCATAATGCTTTCAAATAACAGTGTTGTAAAACTGTAACATATCTGTGGGCATTATTAAATAAAAGCTTTCAGTTGATTTGATCGTAAGTTGGCAACGCTGTATTCGATTTCGAATATTCAGTTAAAGAACATTGTAGAAAGTACACCACAGAAGGCGTATGTATTAGAAACCTCTAGACGGTTAAAGAGCAATCTAGACTGCAGATGGCAGTGTTATAAATAGTGGCAGAGATTGCAGTCGTCAGTGAGTTTATCAGAGACGCTTTTCGAATAAACATCAACTTAGTGCCTTAAAGTGTGTTGTGTTTTTCAAGTAAATTGGTGCACATTATAAATTGTGTCTGTATTTCTGAGAATTTATAAATGTGTATAAAAAACATTGAGTGGCTATTTAATTCTGTGGTTGTTGTACATTTTGAATAAATAAAGAGTTGTTACAATTTTTAAACTACTAAACGGCTTTTATTTCTAATCAAAAGTATCCGGTTTATTTAAAGGAAATAAACCAGCGTTTTAAAAAGGTTAAAACGTAACAATATATTCGCCTGATATGCCAACTAACAATCGCACTCATACATCAACATTTGCTGATGATACTGCTATTCTAAGCATTCATGAAAACCCTCAAGAAGCGTCTCGTTACTTACAAAACCACATATTTGAATTAGAAAAATGGTTAAAACAATGGAAAATTAAAGTCAACGAGCAAAAATGTACACACATTACATTTACATTGCGTAGAGAATCATGCCCCCCTATTCATATCAATAACCAAACAATAGTTCAACAATCGGAAGTGAAATACCTCGGAATACATCTCGATCGTCGCCTTACATGGAAAAGTCATATAGATGCAAAGTTGACTCAAATGAAATTGAAATCAATTGAAATTAACTGGCTTATTGGCAGAAACTCCACGCTTAGTTTAGATTGTAAACTTCTACTTTATAATACGATCATAAAACCGATATGGTGTTATGGCATACAGTTATGGGGCACGCCTTATCGTCAAATGTAGAAAAGATCCAAAGACGCCAAAACAAGTTTCTAAGAATGATCACAGTTGCCCCCTGGTATATCAAAAACGCGAATATACACAAAGATCTAAACGTGACCATTGTAAAAACTGAAATCTCGAAAAATGTACAAAAATATTAAAAAAAAACTTGAAGTTCACCCAAACCCGCTGGCCCGCAACATATCAACTTAAGAGTTGCAAGGACTTGATAATAGTAGATACAAACGAAATCAAGGAGGCCCTGGAAGAATTGGGCTATCAGAATGTAGTCAATATATTTAATAGAGACAAGGTTCCCCAGCCAATTTTTAGGGTTGAGTTAGAGCCTGATGATGGGAAATTAAAAAATAATGAAACTCACCCTATATACTCTCTAAGATATTTGTTGAATCGTAGAGTAAATATAGAGGAACCTCTTACGCGTAATCGTCCAGTTCAGTGTAGTAATTGTCAGGAATTTAGACATACACGTAATTATTGTACCCTACGCACAGTATGTGTTGCATGCTTCGTCACAATGTGATATAGTTGAGAATGGTCTCAGTAGGAAAAGTGGTAATTGCGGTGGAGATCATTCCGCTAATTATCGCGGATGTCCGGTCTACAAGGAGTTACTAAAAAGATTAAGAGAGAGGCAAAAGCTGTTGAGAGCTGAAATAGTTGAATCAACACCTACAAATTCGGTATCTACATCTAGGTCACTAAGCTCTGGAGTAGATTTTTCAAATGATAAAATAAATGCGGCTCATCTAATCTCACAGGAAAATAGCCAAGGAGCTACAATTAATGCTGGAGCCAGCTCATACGCCAGTATTTTAAAAACGGGTTATCAAAAGCCAAAAGTCCCCCAAAATATGGGAGGGTTGGAAAAGCTTATGCAAACACTTACTGAGAATATTTATTCTCTTAATCAAAATATGACTAACTTCATGTCATCCATGCTAAACACAATACAAGAGCTTCTGAGAGCACAGAACCAAATGATTCAAATTCTATTAACAAGAAAATGAATTTTTTGAAGATATGTTTCTGGAATGCAAATGGATTAAACCAGCACAAATCGGAAATTTCCCATTTTATGTTAAATAAAAGAATCGATGTGATGTTAATTTCGGAGACACATTTTACAAATAGATATAACTTTAATATATCAGGATACTCATTTTATTACACAAACCATCCGGATGGTAAGGCACATGGCGGTACCGGTATCATAATTAGAAACTGATACAGACACTATGCCCTAGATGCGTTTTCAAAGGATTATATGCAAGCAACATCTATTCGCCTTGAATACCCAGCTGGAGACTTAACTCTGAGCTCTATATATTGCCCACCACGTTTTTCGATGACCAAGGAGAAATTTAATGAATTCTTTATAACACTAGGAGATTGGTTTCTGGCATGTGGTGACTACAAAGCCAAACGTACATATTGGGGTTCGCGATTGGTAAATCCCAGAGGCAGACAGCTGTATAAAGCTCTAGTTGATCGCAAAAATGATGAATGACCTGATCTAATAGACTTCGCCATATGTAGAAATATTATTCGAAATGCAATATCCACAGAAATATCCTATGATCTATCTTCTGACCACTCTCCTGTAATTATTAATTATTGTGAGAGACCCAACATCCCAAGATTTCCTAAGGACTCTTTGTATTTTAAGACAAATTAGCTAAAATATAGGAAATATATCAGCAGCCATATCCACACAAATCCTAATTTACAGAGTGAGGAAGACATTGATAGGACCGTCAATGACTTCACGTTATTGATTGCTTCGGCTCTGGAACACTCTAGGTGCCAAATCCCTCCAAAAACTAATACGCCTATTTCAAATTCGGATATTGAAAGACTCCTTCTCGAAAAGAGAAGACTCAGAAGAGAATGGCAACATAATAGATCACCTGCTGCAAAGCAGAGGCTGTCCGCAGCAGTACGAAAACTGAAAAGAGCCCTTCATTACGAAAATTATATTAAAAGTTTGACGAGTACAAAATACACAAATTTCTCTCTTTGGAAGGCAACGAGGAACATTAAGCCACCGGTAGAGGCACAAGGTTAGGTTAGGTTACGTGGGTTGCTCGCAATTTAGCGAGTTCACTCGGAGGCCTTGTGGCCCATTGTGATACCCTTAGAAATACTATTCCCTTATGCTGAAAATTCGTACATAAAGTGAGAATAGTTTCCCTCCCTAATTTCGTTGACTATGTGATTTCTGTGATCCCCGTGAGAACCATCCGGTACTTCTAATAAATCTGATCATATTTACTAGTGACACATCTCTGAGACAGTCCAGATCATGGAAAAGAGCTCTACCAAGATGTAGTAGTCTATGCTCTTGTAAGGCTGGGCATTCACATAGAAGGTGCTGTACCGATTCCTCCTCCTCTTTATATAAACAACTTATACAGTAGCTATAACGAGGGTAACCCATACGTTCCGACATATGTCCAATCATACAGTGCCCAGTAATTATACCCGTAAGAAGCCTGATCGAATTCCTGCTAAGATACAAAAGAGTCCTAGTTCTATCCTCTGTCAGATTGGGCCAGAGCATTCTTGATATTCTACAAGTGATGATATTTGACCACCTGAGTTCCGTCTCACTCAAAGTCCATTCATCTATCAATTTCGATATTGTCACCAGGGGAGTGTGAATATCCCTTTGCGCTAGAGATACGTCCAGGGACGACCCGTTGGTTGCGCACTCATCAGATACTTCCTTTCCCCGGATGCCCTCGTGTCCTGGAACCCATATCAACTCGACGTGATGTTGTGTCAGTTGTGCCAGTGATTTGATACAATTGAGAAGACATTTCGACCTGATCACGTTGGAGTTAAGAGCCTTGATTGATGCAAGGCTGTCCAAGTAAATATGTATAGTCGAATTTTCGAGATTCAGTTCCCGGATTCTTCTCGCGGCTGTATCGATGGCATAAATCTCTGCCTGGAAAACCGTGCAGGTGTCGGGTAATCGAATAGACATCAGAAGGTCTAGTTCATCTGAAAAGATTCCCGAGCCCGTGCGTCTTTCTGTCTTTGAACCATCAGTGTAGATTGAGATCACGTCATCCCTTAGGACAGAGTTCGCGGCGCAATCATCCCTTGTCGGTATTCTAGTCTTAAAAGTTCTGTCAAAATTCGGTGTAGGTATTATGTAATCCGTTTCCCGCCCTATGATTGGCCTGTCTATCTTTTGTAGGATGGTGCCATGACCAATACGATCATGCTTTAGTCCGCTCGACTGTTTAAGTCGTAGAGCAGACTTAGCTGAAATGCATTTGATATATGGGGCATTTCATGTCAAGTGAACCAACTTTTGAAATCGATGTCTTCCGATCGGGATGAAATTTGCACCAAGGTTAGCTCTATTGGATAGTAACTCAGACACAATTTTTCAACAACATCGGTCGAGAACTCTCTGAGTTATAGGGGGTAAAATTTTGACAATTTGGTCAAACAGGGGTTTTTTCTTATCCATGTAACTTATTACCTATTGTTCTTAGCAAAATGTGTCCCAAATAGTATAGATAGCTATTTCTTCGATCTTTCGAAAAAAAATATTTAAAAAAAAAAATAAAAAATTTTTAATATTTTTTTTCCGAAATCAAAAACTTTTTTGACTTTTTTTAAAATACGTCCTTTTTTTTTTTTTTTTTTTCTTAAAATAAAGTTTAGATATTTTCCTTGAACACCTACTTGGTCGCTTAGTGGGATGCGAGTGGGATATCTATCAAAATAAATATTTTGTAACTCAAAACATAAAATTTTTGACTTTTTTTGCAAAATCAAAAACTTTGTTGACTTTTTTTTTCAAAATGGACCCTTTTTTAATCTTTTTTTTTAGGTCAAACAAAAGCTTAGATATTATCCTTGAAGACCCTTTTGGTCGCTTAGTGGGATGCGAGTGGGATATCTATCAAAATAAATATTTTTTAACTCAAGACTTACAATTTTTGACTTTTTTTTTTCCAAATACGATTTTTTTTCCAAATGGGCCCTTTTTTTAAAATTTTTTTTGTAGTCAAAAGAAAGCTTAGGTCCATTCCTTTAAGATATTTTTAGTCCCTTAGTGGGATGCGAGTGGGATATCTATCAAAATAAATATTTTGTAACGCAAGACATACAATTTTTTAATTTTTTTTTGCAAAATCAAAATTTTTTTCCAATATGGGCCCTTTTTTAATTTTTTTTTTTTGCTCAAAAGAAAGCCTAGGTCCATTCCTTTAAGATATTTTTAGTCCCTTAGTGAGATGCGAGTGGGATATCTATCAAAATAAATGTTTTAACACAAAAATTGTATGTCTTGAGTTACAAAACATTTATTTTGATATATATCCCACTCGCATCCCACTAAGCGATCAAAACCATCTTAAAGGAATAGGCCTAAGCTTTCTTTATAGCAAAAAAAAAAAAAATACAAAAAGGGCCCATTTTAAAAAAAAGTCAAAAAAGTTTTTGATTTTGCCAAAAAATCAAAAATTGTATATCTTGAGTTACAAAATATTTATTTTGATAGATATCCCACTCGTATCCCACTAAGGGACCTAAAATATCTTAAAGGAATGGACCTAAGCTTTCTTTTGACTAAAAAAAAATTTTTAAAAAAGGGCCCATTTTGAAAAAAAATTCGAATTTGCAAAAAAAAAGTCAATAATTGAATGTCTTGAGTTACAACATTTTTATTTTAATAGATATCCTACTCACATCTTCCTAAGTGGCAAAATAGGTCTTAAAGGAAAAGACCTAAGCTTTCTTTTGAGCAAAAAAAATTTTTAAAAAAAAGTCCCATATTGGAAAAAAATTTCGATTTTGCAAAAAAAAATTAAAAAATTGTTACAAAATATTTATTTTGATAGATATCCCACTCGCATCCCACTAAAAGACTAAAAATATCTTAAAGGAATGGACCTAGGCTTTCTTTTGAGCAAAAAAAAAATTAAAAAAGGGCCCATATTGGAAAAAAATTTTGATTTTGCAAAAAAAATTAAAAAATTGTATGTCTTGCGTTACAAAATATTTATTTTGATAGATATCCCACTCGCATCCCACTAAGGGACTAAAAATATCTTAAAGGAATGGACCTAAGCTTTCTTTTGACTACAAAAAAAATTTTAAAAAAGGGCGCATTTGGAAAAAAAATCGTATTTGCAAAAAAAAAAGTCAAAAATTGTAAGTCTTGAGTTAAAAAATATTTATTTTGATAGATATCCCACTCGCATCCCACTAAGCGACCAAAAGGGTCTTCAAGGATAATATCTAAGCTTTTGTTTGACCTAAAAAAAAAGATTAAAAAAGGGTCCATTTTGAAAAAAAAAAGTCAACAAAGTTTTTGATTTTGCAAAAAAAGTCAAACATTTTATGTTTTGAGTTACAAAATATTTATTTTGATAGATATCCCACTCGCATCCCACTAAGCGACCAAGTAGGTGTTCAAGGAAAATATCTAAACTTTATTTTAAGAAAAAAAAAAAAAAAAAAAAAAGGACGTATTTTAAAAAAAAGTCAAAAAAGTTTTTGATTTCGGAAAAAAAATATTAAAAATTTTTTATTTTTTTTTTTAAATATTTTTTTTCGAAAGATCGAAGAAATAGCTATCTATACTATTTGGGACACATTTTGCTAAGAACAATAGGTAATAAGTTACATGGATAAGAAAAAACCCCTGTTTGACCAAATTGTCAAAATTTTACCCCCTATAACTCAGAGAGTTCTCGACCGATGTTGTTGAAAAATTGTGTCTGAGTTACTATCCAATAGAGCTAACCTTGGTGCAAATTTCATCCCGATCGGAAGACATCGATTTCAAAAGTTGGTTCACTTGACATGAAATGCCCCATATATATTAAGGGGAGTTATCGTCTCTAGACTGGCCTGAGGGGTAGAATTCATAGAGCCAGTAATTGCAAGACATGCTAATCTTTGCACCTTGTTTAGAATAGAAAGGTGAGTCTTAGTGTCTACCAATCTCCACCAAACAAGAGCCCCATAGGTCAAAATAGGTCTTATGACCGCGGTGTACATCCAGTGTACAATGTATGGTTTAAGACCCCATCTCTTCCCAAAGGTTTTCTTACATATATAGAAGGCACATAAAGCCTTCTTCATTCGACTCTCAGCATTACGTTTCCACGAGAGCTTAGAGTCCAAAATTACGCCAAGTTATTTGGCTTCGCTTGAAAACTTCAGAAAAGTACCATCCAGTCGTGGAGCTCTAGAGAGTGTGGTGTGCCTCTTGTCACAACTTTCCTTGTCCTACCAATGCCCATATTAGAGTTAATGGCCCTGCTCCTAAGCATATTTTCTGTCCAATTTCTTATCCGCTGATCAACACCTAGGTCACCCAATGCATCAACTATTGCGGATATGTTCACATTATTAAACGCACCCTCTATATCCAAGAAAGATGCCATAACATACTCCTTTTTGTCAAGTGTTCCCTCTATAGTTCCGACAACGTCGTGCAAGGCAGTCTCCACCGACCTCCCTTTAAGGTATGCGTGCTGTGCCCTACAGAAATTATCAGGGGAGAGGATGTTCCTGACATGGATATCGACCAATCTTTCCAGTGTTTTCAATAAAAACGATGACAGACTGATCGGTCTATAGTCCTTGGCGGTACTGTGGTTTACCTTTCCCGCTTTGGGGATAAATACCACTGTAACCTCTCTCCATTCTTTAGGAATGTATCCTGTTTCCAGGCTGTACCTAAATATCATTATAAGCCATGGCATGATGGTTAAAATCGATTTTTGGAGTAACGCTGGGAATATGCCATCTGGCCCTGGAGATTTAAAGGGCTTAAAAGATGACACCGCCCACGAAATTTTCTCCACGCTAACAATGGAGCTAACTAATGCACTTATGTGGATTTGAGAAGCTGCAAGGTGCTCCGATGCGGAGCCCTCATTTTCATCATCCCTGCAACCCGGAAAGTGTGTCTCCATAAGTAGTTCCAAAGTTTCGGTACTGCTTTCTGTAAAGTTACCATCTGGTTTCATCAGGAATCCAGGCGTACCAGGATCTTTGGATAGTACCTTTCGTAGACGCGATGCCTCCGTGGTATTCTCCAGTTCCTCACAGAAACGCTCCCAAGATTCCTTCTTTGCCCGTCTGGTTTCCCTTTTGAAAGTGTTGAAGCTTTGACGATAATCGTCCCAGCTTAACAAGTCTTGATCCCTCTTCGCCTTATTAAAAAGTTTTCTACATTCCTTCCTTAGCTGCATTAGTCTAGGATTGCACCATGGTTGCCGGAATTTCCTAGGTCCCTGCCGCTCCCTACACGAAGCATAGTAGGCTTCCCTTAATGACCTGGATAGAAACTCTACCGAGTCGTCCAAGTCCCGTGTACCATTTAGTCCATCCATTGCTTGAGGTGGTATGGTGTCACTAAGATTACTGAATTTGACCCAGTCGGTTTTCCTAGGATTTCTAAAGGGTTTTTCCCTATCCAGTGTAAGCTGTATCGTAAAAACTATCCTGTGGTGATCGGAGAATGAGCACTCGAGTGAAACTCTCCAATCAAGAATTCCCTACCAAAGTAATATCAATGACCTGCTCCCTGATCCTATTGAAGAACGTTGGTCTATTACCCCTATTGCAAACACTTAGGTTAGTAGATAGAAAGTATTGAAGTAAACACTCACCCCTGTCATTTATATCCGAGCTCCCCCACAGAGTATGATGGGCATTTGCATCGCATCCTATGATGAGATCATGGCCCCTTGTGTTACACCAGTCTACAAGTGTGCGTACAGCACGTGAGGGCGGATTAACTTCTTCGTATGGTAGGTACGCAGATGATATGATTAGGGTTGGTAACCCTTGTCGCTCTAGTGCAACTACCGTTAAATCACCAGAACTGTAATTAGATAGAAGGAAAACCTTAATGTCTTTCCTGACCAAAATACAGCTCCTTACTTTACCTTCAGGGGTCGGAGAAAGGAGCACATAGTTTCGTGACCGGACGCCTCGAACTTTACTGGCTACAAGCCAGGGTTCTTGGATTAAGGCCACGTGGATAGCTTCCTTCTCCATGAAGCGCAGCAAATCGTCCGATGCTGCTTCGGAGTGGTGCAGATTAATCTGTACCACTCTCAGGCCGCTTTGGTTCATAACTGCGCTTCACCGCGGGCAAGATCAACCGGAGTTGGTTTAGCCCGTACTTAATGACGTCTTGCGAAGAACGCAGGAGTCGGAGGGAATCTGGACCGATTTTGATGAGATCCTTGCCTTCTCCTTTGTCCCTCGAGCGTCCTCGTTCGATCGTCCAGTCCTCTGTGCCAAGTTCCTTGTTCTGACGCTTTATAAGTGTTAGCGTGGCTTCGTCCTCCAAAAGAAGAGGAGGAACCCACACTCTCACCGTCGTACGAAAAGGTACTTGATCCAGTGGGACGATTTCGATTTTTGCATTGGGCCAGAGTTCGCCAACTCCTCGGATACAGTTTCTGAGAAAGCCTAGAGCCTTCTCGTTACCACACCCGATGATCTTGACACCCTTTAACCTTTAATTTGGCGCCGTCGAATGCAGTGAAGGAATCATCCTCACTGCATGCCAGTTCGTCAACTAGTGCCCGCAAGATCTTCTCCTCCTGAAGCAGCCATCTGTCCGTAGTCATTTTCCCATCAGGTTGACTACGATCAATGATGGCTACTTGTAGCTCAGGTGCTGATGATAAGCTAGTTGATGGTTTCAGCCGCTTACCCTCAGACACCTGCGTTTCACCTGACTTTTGCCGCTTAATACTAGGCCTGCTAGCTGGACCTTTGGCAACCGTCGCGGTTCCTCGAGTAGAGGAGATTGCGGACAGCACCTTGGGTGTTGTGCTAGCAGACTTCGTCGTGCCGCATTGGTCATCACCTCTCTTTGGTCCCGACGTGGCCCTCTTTGATGTAGGTGGGCGTACGTCAAGATCCTCCGAGACGGTGATCGTGTTCGGTCCAGTGCTGGCATGGGGCACATGTTTAGATGTGATCACCTGCCTGCTCTGGTTTGGTTCGGTCGTAGTCTTGACTGGCCTGACCTCCACAACAGTAGTATTTAGCATAGCCTCATACTTCTGTATGTGGTAGGTATGTTTACGCCGTAAACGCTTTTCCCTGGTGGTCAAGGACGCGGAATCTCGTGAGTCCAACGTCCTGACATACCGGAGAGAGCGTTTGTAGCCCGCCAACCTTTTCCGTTCGTCCTGTTCTGAGTCCTGTTTCTTGTTTTTCTGTTCTTTGTCTCCCTTTGCAGGGTCATGGGCCTCCGGATTGTGTACGTCTTCCTTCGCTTTTAGCGGCTCGGAGGACACCATGAGTAAGTCCTCCTCATCAGTCTCATAAAGGTTTAACCCTTTCAGACCTGAGAGGTTGTCGTCACTGTCGTCCAAAGTCACTCTTTCCTGTCTTGTCAGAAAACTGTTCGGTCTGTCGTTAATCCCAGTAGCATCACCGACTACCAGACCCGGGATATTCGTCTGATTCGTCGCAGTCACAGTAGCTCCAGTGGCACTCAGACCTGTGGCTTCCGCCTGAGTACTCACGTTACCCTTGGAGATTTTAGTACCCTCGACCAAGAACATAGGGCCGTCTTTATTTTTTGACATTTCATGGGGGGGTGGGTGTTTTGGCAGTTTATACCTCTACCATAGGTAAGAAAAAAGACCACAGGAGTCAGACGCAGACCATGATGCCGCTCAATGTGAGTCAGACGCATCCTGGAATTGAGTTTTTTACCAAAATCATTCGGACTGACAGAACCAGATCGTACTTTCCAGCCGCCCTTAACATAGGGAACAGACGCCAGATGGTACGGTTATGTTGCCTAGGTAACCCAACCACAGTCCCGGACCGACATCAAAAATGCAGACAGAGGAAATTGGTAGCCGCCCTAACTAAGGGAACAGACGCTACCAATTGAGGTCGTGATCGCTAGGCGACCGAAGATGGTCATTTACCCCACAGCCGCTCTTAACATAGAGGACAGACGCTATGAGGTATGGGGAGGGTAGTTCTTAGATCACATCCTTAGGATGCTTAAGCCCCTGTATCGTGCCCGAAGACTCAAGGTGACTACCCACAGCAGGGGTAGAGGCACAAAGTGCTTTAAGAAAAGCTGACGGAACCTGGGCACGAAGTGCTATAAAAAAAGCCTCTGTATTTGCTGAACATTTAAGTGAAGTATTTCAACCCAATTCTACGGCAAATGAGTTTAAACTAGAAGAATTGCCAGCTTCAACAATGGCTAATGCAGCCCAATTCGATATTAGTCCTGAGGATGTTAATAGAATAATTAAAAATAAAATTATTCTATTAACATCCTCAGGTGTTAATTTAACATTTATGCTTATTTAAGTGATTTTCGGAAGTGAACTTTATATATACCAAAACGTTTGGTGTTGTGATTTTTTTAAGCACGAAACTTTTTTTTCCTGAATTTTGTGTGGATACTGCAATTTTGTAGGCATTTACAGACCATAGAACCATATTTAGGGAAGAAATTTGTATGGGGGCTAGGAGAAATCATGGACCGATTCCTATAATTTTTACCATGGTTAGTCATTTTAACATAAAAATAACGTATGTAAAATTTGATGGCATTATCTGCAATATATTTGCACAAATAACAAAAACTATTTTAAAATTATCATGTTTTTTTTAGGTTGTCTCACATTTTGGTTCATAACTCTGTAGTGGGATTCACTAATTTTATCGAATTTGCTATTCAGTAAAATTTGTAAC
This sequence comes from Calliphora vicina, assembly GCF_958450345.1. NCBI lineage: Eukaryota > Metazoa > Arthropoda > Insecta > Diptera > Calliphoridae > Calliphora > Calliphora vicina. The sequence goes on from NC_088780.1 coordinate 80,425,837, forward strand.
GATATTCGCTGTCGGTTGCAGTAAGTGTACCAAGTGTACCAAATTGCAATAGTTTTAGTTTAATGTTGAAATTAAATATTTTTTGAACAATCTAAAATGTCGACTTTTATCGACTATTCGACTTTTTTCGACTAAATTCGACTTTTATCGACTATTCGACTTTTTCAGACTTTTATCGACCATTTTCGACTTTTATCGACTATTCGACTTTTTTCCGACCAAAAAGTTGATTTCGACTTTTCGACTTTTTTCAGAAAAAAGTCGATTGTTCGATCAATCGACTTATAGAACCCTAATATGAAGTTGTCTACTATCGTTTAAAATAAGTTAGAGCATCACATAATCTTTACTGCAAACAACAAAAATTGTCGACTAATGTTGCGATTGTAGGATCGTTAAAAATTTGTGAATCGCACTACTGGTTCCACTGAACCGATTTTGCTGATTTTCAATACCAAACTGCTTAGGAGAACAATAAACATCCGTAATTTATATTTAGAAATCATACTACAGGATTTTGTGAACATCGGTCCATATTTGACCATAGCTCCTATATAAGGTCCACTTCCGAAAATCAGTTAAGTACTCATAAATCTCTTATAAATAGCTTTATCATGCTAAAATTCGACACAAATAATAAGCATTTACATATAAATCACTGTACCAAATTTTACGCAGATTGACCGATAATTGGTCATAGCTCCCCTATAAGGCCCATTTCCGAAAAAGATATTAACATTAATAAATATTTAAAACAAATCGATATCAAAATGAAATTATTCAGAGATCAGTAATTTGTATCCAGCAATCATACTAATGTGAATATCGGTCCATATATAACCATAGCTCCCATACAAGGTCCACTCCCGAAAATCACTAAACTCCTCATAAATTTCTTACAGGTTGACATTTTTTTTTTTAAAGCTTTATTGATTTATTGAATCTGTCTGTTATCGAGCTTACAATAAGTATTTAAATCTTATAACTAAAATTAAAACTATTTGCTCTTCAACAAGAGAGCCTTAATGGTTAACTGTCACTCATTTTCGCGGGGTGGTAGATCTGCTCTACGGAGCCTGGATCGGGTTCGGGTCTGTACAAGTTGCCTTGCAAGCGTATTGGGATGGTTTCGCAGCTTCACAATATATTTCTCACGGACTTTCATGAACTCCTCCTTTACCAATGTCACTTCTAAGTCTCTGTGGATGTTTTCATTTCAGGCATGTCGGAGGTGTAAATCAAATATAGCGTAGGTCCTAGTACACTTCCCTGTGAAACGCCAGCTCTAATCTTGTATTCTCTCTTCACATAATCATTGTACTTAATCCTGAAAAGTCTATTCGATAAATAAGACCCAACCATTTATGAGTACATAGTGGTAGTAAACATTTGATTTTATGTACTGGACCTTTATGCCATACCTTGTCATAAGCCTGAGCAACGTCTAAAAAGACGGCAGAACAATATTTCTTTAATTCAAAAGATGTTCTATTCTCTCCAGTTCAACGATTGACCTGTTTTTATACCCTCCACCACTTATGGTGGTGGAGGGTATAAAAACGTACTTTTAATAACGTTATTATTTATAACTCCTGAACTAATCGAGTCTCCATCAAATTTTTTTTTGCACGAATATAATAGAGAGTTTAGGTGTCCTCATACCATTCTCTTTTTGAATTTTTAACACCGTTTAGATTTTTACATTGAAATATATACTCTGAAATTTGTCCTTCAAATTTTACATGTGTTTTGTTATTGTAACAAAAATTTTAACAAAAACAAAACACATGTAAAACGTACACTCAAAGTACACGCTTCTACGCACACACAATTTTATGAAAATAAGCGAATTCACCTAATTGTGAATAAATTCGAAAATAATCCATAGATTTTTATGATCTATATCTCATTTTATTCCTATTACATGTGGCTTTGCGATAAAGCAATAAATCTAAACCATTTCTGCCGTTTTCGATTTTTCATGATTTTTTTAAAACAAAAAAATTGGATATTTTTACATAAAAAATATATTTTTTGCTTCAATTTGTTATTATAACTCCGAAACTACTGATCCGGTTAAAACACAGTATACATATATGTAAAAATTTGTACATAGCATGGGGAAAATGTTTTCAACATTCAATCAATCGAAAGAGCAACATTAACTACTCAATTTTATGTATATCAAACAAAAAAGTTTAATTTTGTGAAAATGAGCGAATTCACTTAATTGTGAATAAATTCGAAAAGAATCAATCGATTTTCATCTTCGAAATCTCATTTTGTTGGTATTATATGCGGCTTTGCGACAAAGTAATAAACCTGAACCAGTTCTGCCGTTTTCGATTTTTCCTGAGTTTTTTAAAACAGAAAAATTTGCAATTTTTACTTAAAAAATATATTTTTTGCTTCAATTTGTTATTATAACTCCGAAACTACTGAGCCGATTAAAACGCAATATATAACCGGATTAAAGGAGAATATGTGGAGAAATATTTAAAAAAATTCACAATTTTAGAAACAAGTTTGTTAAAAAGAATCTATCCATAGAATTTAAAAATTTTACCATTTTTGTACTACTGGAACCACAATACATCAAAATTGTGTAGTGGTTTAAAAAGCCTCCACAATTTTTTCGATTTTGTTGCCCTATGTTATCAGTAGGGTTTGGGGTCCGGGAATTCCCGTAAAAATATTGCTGGGAATTTCCGTGAAATTTAAATTTTTTTCTCGGGAAAAACGGGAAATTTAAAATAATTAAAAATACTGGAGGTTTTAAACCCCATTAAGGATACATTAAGCCGACATTTTGCTATGATGAACACTCTTTATGAACAGCTGTTATCTAAAAATTCGTCGATTTCTCAAAAAATGGTTCTTGTATTAAAATGTAATGTTAGTAAACAATATAACAACAGACTTATGTAAATTTCCTAATAACTAATAACAAAAAGACAATGTCCACACATACGCCTATTTGACCGCAATGTTCCCTCATCAGTTCAAAGCAATGATGATGATGTTTCCGAAATACAAATGGAGCAAAATTTTAAAAACGAATTAGATTATTCAATCAATATTAAAAAAGAAAATCCTAAACATTTAAAATCAAATGTTGAAAGTCGTTTTAAGCGGCAATTAGCTCTATTTGAAGCAAGAGCAATCGGAGAAAAAAATTTAGATTGTCAGATTTGTCAGATTAGGCAGTTAAGTGGTTTATTTTTGACAAGTCATAATACAGCTGACTTCAGGATAAAAAAATTTAATAAAAATATGGACGTTGTTAAGAAAAAACTTTGCTGCACATACATATAAACATACCTTTCATTTTCGTTGTCCATATTATATAAAAAACACTTTTTAATAAATTTTTTAAACTTTTTCTTACAGTTTGGCTATTTTTTAAAAGAAAACTGTTTTTATATTTTTGAGCAAATGTCAAATGTTACCAGCGTTGCCAGAAAAATGTTGAAAAACAGAGTTGCATTAGCAAAAACTAGTTACAAACCTGTATTTGTTTTGTATGGATAAACAAGTTTCTCAAACTAGTTTATCACCATTAACAACTTATAACATGTTTATGACGTAGGTGTAAATGCACTATAATATAAGAAATCGTCAAATGACTTACTGAATGCATTTTGAAAACTCAATTTTTTAAAAAAATAGTTCTATGACGAACATATAGCATTATTTATATGAAATAATAGCTGTATTCACAATGTAGAGTACTTTCTCTAGCAAAGTAGCAAAAGAGCAGTTTAGCAGAAACCAGAAACAAAACACATTAGAAGTTCTTTTTTACTTATTTACACTTTTTAAACTATATGATGTAATTTTTGTTTTGGAAATGAATTAAATTTTATTTTAAAATATATTTTATAAACAAAATATAATAAAAAATATGTATAACAGAAAAATTAAAAGAATGAAACTAAAACCTGCATTACAAATGCAATTAAAATATTGATCGACAGTGAATTATACATTCACAATTTATAAAATTTTGTGACACTTAATAGCTTAATAGGACAAGAGCTCTACATCATTAATATCGCTAATATTTAATTTTATAGTAACAAATGATCACCTAATATTTTATACAACTTTTTTGTTTTATGTTAGTAGAATTGAATTGTAATGTATTGTTTTTCATTTTCTTTTAATAAAATGAAACAATTTTGTAAAATAATTTTCATTTTTACTTATTTTTCTAGTTGAAAAGAAGTGAAATTTTTCATTCCCGGTTCCCGGGAAATAAAATTATCCGGGAAACTCCAAACCCTAGTTATCAGTCATATTTAGGGTTTTTATTTTCCCGACGTTTTTTTGATTCCCGGGAATCGGGAATTTTTTTCTACATTCCCGCGTACCCGGCTATTCCCGAATTATATAATGATACTGTAAATTTCATATAAAAACTTACCCCCATATGCATAAACAGTTTAAAAATTTATCAAAGGTTTATAAAACAAATTTTGTATGGAAATTTTGTTTGATAAACCTTTGATAAATTTATAAACTGTTTATGCATATGGGGGTTAGCGTTATAATTATTAAATATCAGAGCTTCGAATTAATTAATAAAATTTGAGCTAAATTCACTAAAATCTTAATCCGTAATTAAAAAATTTCATTCCATAAACCCATTCCTAATATTTAATTTTTTAGATTCATTCCAAAGCCTTTGTTTAAACTGAATTAATTTTAAAGTTAATTAATAACAGAATTTATTATAACTTTGAATGATTAAATCTTTGTTAAATCAAATCATATACAAAATGAATTGAAAAATTTGTCTTAAACATTTTTGTACTAGATTTTAATTTAAATTTTTCATTTAATAAATTTTTGAAGCTATTTTGTTATGGATTTGAAGAAGAAAGTTAAAGAAATTAGAATGATTCAATAAGATATAATTTCTATAAATATTGAATTCTCTTTTTAAATTTTCATACGAAAAACCCCAAATAATTAATCGATAATAATAAGCGGTCTATTATTGCCAAGATATAAGCACTGTTTTTTGGTGAAAAAAAATATAGTTCTAATTTGTTTTCTATGTTTTTTCGTCAGTTTTTAATTCCCGGGATTCCGGATTAAAAATCCCGCGAATCGGGTAGTGAAAAATTGGCAAAATTCCCGGGAAATTTGTACTGGGAATTCCCGGGATAAAAACCCTAGTCATATTGTCATAATGTCCTAATATATCACGACTCGGCGGCTCGGCTTAACCAACTCTTCGGCATTCGGCGCAGGTCTCTGCTGGTTGGTTACGATAACACAATAAACATTTGTTTAAGCTTTGAAATTTTTACAAATAAAGCGAGATTGAGTGTCTGTAATTCTCAAACACTCTATAGCTTTATTTGTATAATATCTTTAGTTTTTCTAAAGCCTTTTGGGAAAAGGTTTCCTGATGATCTGGCCTAAGCAACCAGTGAAATGCGCATAGGAACTAGCTTATCCCCCAACAATAAATTTCAGTGAATTTATCATATTAAAAATTGGGAATTTAGCACAAAATAATTTTACTAAAATACTAATTTTGTATTCCCGAATAACCTTTTAACGATAAACTTTTTGCTTTAAAAACAATAAAAACCATTGTGAAATATTAAGACATTATGACAATATGACATGATAAGAGACCTTGTGAATTGACCAATTGTATTATTGTGTATGTGGTAAATTTCATTACAATTGGCGATGGTAAATCCGACTTGGACATGACTTTGACATGGATCTTCCCATTGTAATAATTTTGATGATATGGAAGAATTGGAATAAAATAAATTTTAAGTGCTTGTTTTTGCTGTTCTAAACAATTGTTTTTTATAATTTTTTTTTTCTGTATTGTAATTTCGATAGTCTTTAAGTTTTGTCTGTATCACTTATATTTATACGGAATCGGCTTAATAGGAATGTCCCCTCTCATATAAAGGAAATATGTAGTTATATTTGAATAAATACAGTATAAAAATGGGTGGTATAAGATCAGTAGATTGATATCTACTAGGGTAATCGAATTATTCTCTTGTTCGAATAATTCGAATAAGAAATTTTAAATTGTTCGAATAATTCGATCACACGCTTAAAATTAATCGAATTATAATTTAATAATTTAAATTTTTTTTAAAAAAAGTAAAGAATGACGTTTTGAAGTCGGTTTTTTAAAATAAGCTAAAGTTAACAATTCAAGTATTGATAATGTTAAAAAACATTCGAAAACAAAGTCCATCCTTAAATTGTCATAAGAAATATTCTGATCAGATTAACTCACGAACAATCTACAAAACAATTGACTAGCAAACACTTTAGTTTCCGTTTTGGAGCTATGCTTTAAGAAATTTGAGCTAATTGGGCATGATACTGAATTCAAATACAATATACAGGTAGCCCTCCATTTACGCGGTTTGTTGGGCCCAAAAAAATAGCGTGTAAATCAAATTCGCGTAAAACTGGGTTCTAATTTAGAACGTAATGATTTTGTGGGGCCAATAATTTTTTATTTCGCGTAAAACAATACATCAGTCACATAACAAAAAATAAATTGGGACCTTAAAATCGCGTTAAATGAAAGCGGACGTAAGTACACAAAAATTAAAAATCGAGTTTTTTATTGATTAAACAATTGCCAAGAATGCTCTATTATTATTGATTTTATAACGTATCCTGTAAACAGAATAAAAATGTAGTTACGTCCGTTTGCATTTAAGGCGACGATATATACTTTAAGTAAACTTATTTTATTTGTACTTCTAAAAACTTACTTAAAACAAAAGTAAAGTAAAAAACTCAACTAAAAAAATTATTTCTTATCGAAAATTAAGGAAAAAATGTCAATTAAAAAAACAAAATATTCTAATACATAATACACGATTAACCGTTAATCGGTTAACCGATTAATTTTGGACGGTTAACTGTTCGAATAATTTGAAATTGCCGATTTTCAAATAACAAATAAACCGATTAATTTGTGTCGATTAACCGAAATTCCTTTTTTTTGCACTTTTTTGTATTTATTTTTCCGTTTCAATTCAAATACAAATTTCAAATTAAAATTAGATTTTTTTTAAACATGATTAGTGAGTATGTATAACAACTGACTTACATGTATACGAAACTATTGAAATAATAAAAATCTAAAACAATCCAAAAAGGAATATTTGGGGGATTCAAACGGTCTCCTATTAGGACGTATTGTCATAATATCATAAAATATTTTTTTAGTTTAAACAAATTTTTGTTGAGTTTAAAACAAAAAAGTTATAAACTAATAAGACTTTTTGAGCTATGCTTATTAGTTTGTCATAAAATAACACTTTTTTTGTTTGCAAAACAACAAGAATTTGTTTAAACTAAAAAAATATTTTACGACATTATGACAATACGACCTAATAGCAGACCGTTTGAATCCCGCAATTCTTTATCATGCTTTTGATTTCTCCAACATATACAATCAGCGAGAGAGTTTTTTTTTCCAAGAAAAGTTTTATTAAATCTAAAAAAAAAATCGTTTAAATTATATTATTTTTATAAATGATTATTTCAGAAGATCTCACTAAAACCCTAAAAAACTCACACATCGCTCATTTGCTGATAATTCAAAAAAGTCGTTTCGAGAAAAACGTCTTTGAATATTTTATGACATTTTACTATTTATTAAATAAATTTTCAACAAATCATGCGATTTCATTTACACTCTCACACACAAAAAAGAATTGACTTTTTTGAAAACTGATGAAACTATATGAAAGATTATAGAACAGCGTATATTTTGTATTACTCAGTTCATAAAACACGGATTTTGAGTTATGACGTTGTTGCAGCAAATAGGCAATATGTTTATAAAAATGATCTCAAATACCTTATTTGCTGTTTTTTATGTTTTTGTACACAAAATTCGTTGTTGTATTTTCAATTTAAAATGAAAATATAAATTATTCGGTTAATCTAATAATTTTAAATTAACCGATTATTAACCGAATAAATCTAAACCTCGATTAATTATTTGCTCGATTAACCGATTAAACCAGAAACCCGATTAATTGAATACCCTAATAAATACTGTTAATAGAAGACGAAGAATCGAGTTTTGTCGACAACATTTGAACAAAGACATTTCATTCAGGAAGACCGTTATTTATGGATTTCTCCAAACACAAGATCTGAAAAAGTTATATTTGCTTTCATCTGCAAAAATAACGGACTTCCTGAATGAAATGTCTTTGTTCAAATGTTGTCGACAAAACTTGATTCTTCGTCTTCTATTAACAGTATTTATAAACGGCTTATTTCGGGCAGTCCTTCCATCAAAATTTGCCTAGCGCAGAACCCGTCAAACTTAAATATTTTTCAACTTTGGAGCACTTAAATTGGGTTTTTCTTTAACTTTACGGACAATCCATTTCTTATCTGCATTATTAAATAGTTTATTTGACGCAGATCTACCCTTATCGTCTATTCTATTTTCGTTGCGAAACCTTTCTATAATGTGCTGGACCGTTGAGGAACTAATTGCAACAATTTCAAAAATTTATCGTTGGATTTTGCACTGTTTAAAATGACGAATCGCGTCAATAAAATTTAAAATTTTTTCAACTTGTTTTTATAAAAATTCTTTGAAAATGACCTTAGCTTAGCGCCTAAACAGAAAAAATGCTTTGCACCGTTATTTCATTATCAGAGAATGTATAAAATATACTACATCATTTAAGCTGTGAGTTTATTTTAACGAGAAAATTATTTTTTTCATTAATATTTCTTCAATTAGATTGGTTTTTGTTATTTTTTCTTCCTCAGCATTATATCATTACATTTGATATAAAATTTGATTGATAAATTGAATGAACATTGAATAATTTTCGATTTTCTAAAATAATTTTACCTGCATCAAATAAGCTGTGAGTCACTGTATATTTATAGAAGGAGCTATTCGTAAGAAATTATTCGATTAATCGAACGATCATTAGTCGAATGAATACCCTAGTATCTACTACACCAGGCGCGGATCCGCGGGGAATGAAAAAAGGAAATTTTCCTTGCCAAAACTAATATTTTTAGAACCAAATATAATATTTTTATATACAGAGCAGGACACATGTTGATGGAAATATTTCACTTTCCCCTCCAAACCATTGAGTTAGATCCGCGCCTATTCTGTACCAAGTTAGTTAGTTATTTTCGATTATCAAGTGATCTGTAATTGAGAGATTCAAAATATTTTGCATATACATACTATTTTCATGCTATTGTACGTAGTTGGGTTGTATCAGAAATCCACTCATATTTTTTTTTATTTTTTTACGATATGAGTAGCGAAGCGTACGGGGTTATGCTCTTTATAAACGTGCATCCTACTTCAGGCAAAGTTTATCATTAAATACAAAAATGTCACATCGAGTTTTTCAAATTTTAATTATAATAAATATATTTATTAGACAGTGGACCAAATTTTTAAAAAATAGTGTTACGTTTTAACCTTTTAAAAACGGTGGTTTATTTCCTTTTAATTGCAAATAAAAGCGACCAGTAAATTTTTAACAACTCTTTATTTATTTAAATTTACACAATAATTTAAATAGTCACTCACGAATATACTGGTAATACAATTGATGTTTACTCTAACAGCGCCTATGATAAAAATTAAATCATTGAAACTTGCTGTTACTATTTGTATACACAGTACCATCTTCTAGAAGTTTAATGAATTATCTATTTTTAGAGCTTTTAGCAGCTTAATGTTAATGTTAGTAGCTTTAACAGTTAATGTTGTTATACTTATACACAATGTTAATAACAGCGTGTCACCAACATTGTTGATAAGTAGAAGTTTATAAACATGATAATTTTACAAGCAGCCGTTACAGGCCGGTAAATTCAAATCGTAAATGCAATTTCGTAACAATATCAAAAATCTAACATACACTGTGTATTTATATTGAGAAGAAATATATGTATGTATTGAAATTAAGAAATCGAAATTAATGTTCAGGTAACTCTAGTTCTAAGACTATAAATTAATTTTTTTTAATTGACGGATTGAAAATCATTTTTCAGATTAAGTAAAAAATATAAAAAAAACTCTAATTCAAATAATGTACGTTCAAGATATCTACTTAACACATTTATTATTTCATTATAACATGTATCTCAACTAGGGTTTGGGGTTTTTTGGAATTTTTTTTGAATTATTTTATAAAATTGTGTAATTTTTGTTTAAAAAAAGAAGAACACTACATTACAATTCAATTCTACTAACATAAAACCAAAAAAAGTTGTTTTAAATATTTGGAGATCATTTGTTACTATAAAATTAAATATTAGCGGTATTCATGACGTAGAGCTTTTGTGCTGGTAATAGTGTAAATGAGCAATAAAGTGTCACATAATTTTATAAATTGGGAACGTAAGCATGTTATGCATTTGTAATGCACTTTTTAGGTTCTTTCTTTAGAACTTTGTGTTATTTTTTTTTCTATAAAATATATTTGAAAATAAAATTGAATTCATTTCCATAACAAAAATATCAACTATCAAATATCATGAAATATCAAATTCAAAATTACCTCATAAAAGTTGAAAAAGTGTAAAGAAGTAAAAAAGTAGTTCTAATGTATCTTGTTTTTCGTTTCAACTAAACTGCTCTTTTAATACTTTACTAAAGAAAGTACTCTACATTGTGAATAATGTCATAGAACTATTTTATTGAATTAGTGGTCGTTTTTAAATATTTCATACGCTCTTCATCGAAAAACATATTTTTTTCTTTTCAAAGCGAGATAGAAATTCTAGTGTCACGTTAAATATATATTTTATAACTATTTGATCTCAACAAAACATAATCAAATGTTTCTTAAATATTCCGATTTTTGTTTTGCTTGAATTAATTGTATATTGTAATTTATTAATTTTATTAATTACAATATTTTTTTTGCAGAACCGAATCCAATACAAAATAACGGAAATGGAGTGCTGTGTAATAAGCTGTCACGTCTAACATTAGCCACGTTTGACGAAGAAGGACGATGCATTGGACAAATGGGATCATTATCAATAAGCTATTAACAATTGTTTTATTTTTGATTTTCGATTCTTGTAATATATAATATAGAACTCAATGTAAATCAGATTTACTTGAAAAATAATTAAATCTCTGTCACTGGAATGGCATGTGCATCCTCTATCCCTGAATGGATCAAAATACAACATGTTACTTTTAAATATTTTGATCTGTTCATCAAAATATATGTATATGTATACATACAAGTTAGTCCCAATTATTCATTCAAACATTTCGGATTAAGGAAAGTTTTAGCATGTGTCTTTATTAATCAGTAAACAGGGTGTTTGAACTGCGGTGTACGAGTTTCAAACAAAATGTGTATATTTTTGATTACTGCCTTGTATTTGTTTTTATTTGTTCAATTCACAAATCCCTTGTATCATTGTATCGAGTGTATTATTGTATTAAAATACAATAGTTTTATATGTTTTTAGCACAATGTCGAAATTATTGTTTTCGCTAAAAAAAATTAATTTACTTATCTATTCTATTTTTCATTTTATTTCCAGAAAACCACCTTCTGAATACAGCTTTTATTTTTTTATTTGGTTTTTGATGTTTTGATATTCGACAAACAAACAAATAAACAAAAAGTACATACAATACAAGATACATGATACAGATTGTTGTGAATTAAACAATAGTTTGTGAAAACCGACTTATTTCACATAAGAATCATATTTACAAATTAATTTGTTTTTCAGTTTATTTTAAAGTTATTCTTAATTCAACTTTTCTAATTGCATTTTCTATAAAAAAACAGCGTTACCATTGTGAAATTTCAAAAAGAGCCGAAGAAGAGGGTAAAAAATGTAGAACTCACTGAAAATCTTTTTGTTTATATAGGTTAAAATAAAATTTATGCCCTAATTTTGTAAATCACGTCACCAAATTTCATAATTTGAAAATTTTGTATATAAAACAAATTTTTAAAATGTTGTTTTTACTTTCCACATACATACATACATACATACATACATACATACATACATACATACATACATACATACATACATACATACATACATACATACATACATACATACATACATACATACATACATACATACATACATACATACATACATACATACATACATACATACATACATACATACATACATACATACATACATACATACATACATACATACATACATACATACATACATACATACATACATACATACATACATACATACATACATACATACATACATACATACATACATACATACATACATACATACATACATACATACATACATACATACATACATACATACATACATACATACATACATACATACATACATACATACATACATACATACATACATACATACATACATACATACATACATACATACATACATACATACATACATACATACATACATACATACATACATACATACATACATACATACATACATACATACATACATACATACATACATACATACATACATACATACATACATACATACATACATACATACATACATACATACATACATACATACATACATTAGGCACATTAGGCATATAACTAATTTTGGCGAAATTTTTGGCATACCACCACGTGATGGCCAATGTTGTATAAGTAATGAAAATCATTTTTTTAGGTCATTTGGAATCAAAAAAATCACGCCCCAACACCAATTTCTAAAATAAACCAAACTCTTTTTTCTCTGAAAAATTATATAAATAATTTCATAATTTTTGTTTGCAAGTGTGAGGGATACTTCCTTTATTTAAAAATTATCTTTTGAAGTATGTTCGCAGTTATTATTAAAATAAAATATGTACATATATTGTATTTCAAAATAATTGAAAATATTTCATGAAAAACTTTATTGCGTTTGGTGCGTGAACTTTTTTAACAACCGTGAAAAAATAATACCGTGTTTTTTTTTATATTTTTTAATGCTCTACGACTATGCTATGCCAATTTGCATATTTTCAAATTGTCAATAGTTATATCTAGGGTTGCCAGACGGCCTGGAATGGCCTGGATTGTCCAGTTTTTTTGTGTCTTGTCCAGTTTCCAGCTAAAACACAATTTGTCCAGTTAAAAAATAATTTCTTTCATTTTGCAAAATATTTTTTTATTAATTATATTTTTTATTAATTAATATTTTGTACAGAAAAAAATTGTACAGTTATATAATTGTAATTGCAAATGTATAGTCAGTTGTATTTTTTCCTTACAGTGATTAGTACCAAGCGAGCAACCGACCGATTAATATATCCTGGTCAGCAGTAAAGAGGTAAAAATACCTCTTCAAAACGCTTGTCGAAAAGTCACATGGGAATTTGTTATAATCATTGGTAGGCAAAAAGAGGCATTTAATTTGTGTGCTCTTTTGGGTAAAAAATAAAATATCCACAACAACATCAAGAAACTGAATGAATTATGTGAAACTGAATGAATTGAAATTACGGCATACAAATTAATCATATTATGATCAAAGTACAAAATTTAATTTTAATGTTCTAAATTCCCAATTTAAATTCACTGAAATTTATTGTTCGCATTAGGAATACTAAATATACTACTTATAGAAGTAAGACTAGAGCTAATTAGAAAATCGGACACTAAAACTTTACTTGTAAAAACATCATAGCTTAGACAAACACCAACAATAAACACTAATGCAAAAGCACTATATAAATGGTTTGAAACAACTCTCTTAGGGCCGTTTTCTCATTAGGTGATTATCTTTTTTCCCAACGAAAAACTGCAGATTAAAGAAATTTGGGTTCCTCAATGTCTCATTTGATTCAATTCTGTCGCAAAGCTAACCCGACCTCACCTGCCAATTATTTATCGTACGGATAAATTCAATCAGCTGTATTTTTGTAAACGAATTAGATTTTATAAAAAAAAGTTTAATATAGGAATTAGCATTAATTTGATGAAGGATAAACTCGAAGAACATGAGTTCCAAGTGAATTCTGAAAGAGTTTATCATGCCAGGCATAACTACCTGGCAGACATGCAGGATAATGAATTTTTCAAAGGTTTCCGGATGTCGATGGCCACATTAAACAGTTGATTTATGTAAACATGTTGTCACTTGAAGGCAAGGCTCCCAACTATCACATATATTTTGAGAGGTATTGCCACCTGAAAATAATGTTTTGTATCGGTACATGTTTTTTCTAGAAGCGTCAATAGACTGTATTTTTTCATTGACCAGAAGGGCATACAAAGTAGCATTCACAATAATATGTGCTTATGTATTAGAAAAGTCAAACTTCGAAATTTTAATAAAGGGTAATAAGTAGGGAAACCGGAATATGTATGCTCTAAAAAACTGTTTTATACGCTGTCGTTTATCAAATGATTAGTTTATTATGCAATACAGCTGAATTTAGAATTCCAACAATAAAATTTATCATATATATTTTATTATGAAATATATGTAGTTCATTATTCAGAATCAATAAAAACTAATAATAAAATTTAAAAATTTGTATATTAAGTGTTGCCATTTTGACGCTTTTCGGGTATTTTATTACGCTTTTCGAGTATTTTATGACGCTTTTTAGGTCTCGTTACCCTTTTATTTTTTCCAAATACCCTTTTTTAAAAAAGGGTATTTTTGACGCTTTTTCCATATTTTGTGGCGCTTTTGGTGCTTTTTGTTAAAACCATGTGATTTTGTAACAAATCAAACTTATAAAAGACCTGGGGGCTAATTATCGCAGTCGAACACGATCGAATACTTATTCGAACGTGCGTTTTTTAATTTTTGGTTTTCTCATAATTGATATCGAATAAATTGTATAGAATATTATAATGTTTGCGTTCGAAATTTATTTCGATTATGCGTGGGACAATTTGCCCCCTGAGTATTTCATTAAAATCGTTTTGTGGCCCGGTGATGATGTTTATTAAAAAGATGTATTTGAAAATAAAATTGTTCTATAAAAAGTTATCCTTAATTTGTTTTTTATTGAATTGTTATTTTATTTTAAGGTTTTGTTTACTCCTAACCCCCAGTAACACGAAGTCTGGTTATGTGTTAACTAATAGTTATACTGACAGTTTTCATACAAAAATAATTTTAACCGACAGTATAACTGCTTGTTAACGCTTAACCAGGCTTCGTGTTAAACCTGCTTTTTATATTTAAAGTTTTTTGCTTTTTATCATTGTTTTGAGTGCCAATTTTATTACCGTTTTTACATGTTTTGAATGTGTTATTTGCAAAGCGAAAAAATAAATTTTCAGTTTTTTTTGTTAAAATTTTCCATTTTTTCTCTAGGCGCTTTTTACTCTTTTTTTTGTAATTTTTTTTACCCGTTTTTAATATACACTTGACGCTTTTCTTCATTTCTAAAATGGCAACACTGATTAAAAGGATAACAATGTAGTAAAATATGCTATTTTTCTGCTACCTTTTTTTATATTTTTTTATATATTTTTACAATAAGTATTCAAGTCTTAACCTAAACTGCAACCTTAATGAATTTTATTTTTGCTAAATGGTGTCTGTACGGATATAACTGCAATATACAGTGGTGGCCAGCTAATTAAGAACAAAATTGTTTGCCAAATTCCATGTGATTCTCAATTAATTTTTCAAATATTTCCACAAATATGTATGCATAGGACTGTTTTATTCAACTGTGCCAATTCATACATATTCTACAACTTGACCAACATCATTATATTTTTGTTATTACAAAATATTAAGACCAAATTTCGTATTTTTAGATTCATTAGTTTCGGTCATATCATGTTATTAACAGCTGATGTTCGCTGAGGTGGGTCAACGTATTTCCACATATCTTTATCCATATATGTTGTACTGATTTTTCCAAACATTTTTGAGAAACTAGAAATATTAATAATAAATTTCGCACCCTTGGGTCCTTTTGTTTTGGCTCTATCCCACTTAAAATTCAGTTGATGAAAAAAATGTAAGTATTTAAATAGCTGGCCACCACTGTATATAGAAAACATGTTTAATTATGTTAATTCAAAAATTGGATTTGCGGAAATCCCTTTTTTCTGTCTGGTCATTATTTTTTGCATTTTATAAAAAAAAATATCGAAAGCCCCAAAATTTTGCACTTTTTTCGCACAACGGTAACGCTGCATATGTATGGATGAGTATGGGTGTGTTCGTAAATGCAGTAAATTTGTGCATCACTGATGCCACGACCTGCAAACTTTTACAACATATAACTTAATGATGCATTGGTTGCAGAAATTTGGGGCATCACTGCCAACAATTTGCATTAAAAAACGTTTAAAGTAAAGCAATAATCGCAAATATGCTTTTTCGAACGCTAAACTTTTAATTTGCTGCAGTGATGCAATCATACTGAATTTACGAACACACCCTATATGTAAATGATGTAATGTATGTTTTATACAAATTAGACCGCTCTTAAAAAAAATGTCTTTGGTATCTAAAACTACGTAATTCCCATCGGAAGATGGAAATTCATACGGAAATCAATTTAAAGTATTAAAATCTCACATGTTTGTAAACATTGATTTTGCAAACAAATATTTGAGTAAGATACATATGTGCTAAGTTGGCATATACTACGTTTATACGTAGCCTATTCGCAAATAAAAATTATTTGCAATTAACTAACTCACTGTTTATATTTCACATTAGTTACGGAAAATTCTTGTTTTTATGAGATGCCGGATGGTAAAATGTAATTATTTGGTAGCTCTTTTATTGAATAAAATATGATACATTTTTATTTTTTTAAATGTAAAAATTATAGAATCAAAAATTCTTGTCCGTCTTGCAATCCAATTAATTCAAAAACGCAATGAAATATTGAAAAAACGTCTTAATAAACTAAAAGCGTTAAAACATATGCCAATGCTTAATATCTTATTTGCAAATAGTGTCGTTAATCAGGAATTGTTTTCGTGAGTTAGCTGTTCGCAAATAAAAAATTAATTCACTGTTTATGCAATATTTTTTTCTAATTGCAATATTTTTATTTGCGAATAAGCCGTGCGTATAAACGTAGTAATATTTTATTTATTATTTTATATATTTTATTTAAAAAAAAATATTATTTTAGTCGCAAATATGTTTGTAAAAATCATCTGTCATTATCCGTATGACTTGATGTTAAATAGTTCTAGAATCTAGATGCTAAATAATAAAAGAAATATAATTATTAAGAGGCAGCTCCAGTATACATGTCAGTAGATATGTAATGCACCTGTACTTTCAGTAATCCATTTTGTATTATAATCAATATTATGTTAGTAAGAAATAAGAAAAGTATCATTAATACGACTATATATTATTATTTTATTAATTTAATTGTCATTTATTTCTCCAAATTCGAAAATTAAGTATTAAATTGCCCATAAAGTGTTCAAAATATCTTATTTATTGTACGCTAATATTTGTTTAAAAAACTTATTTTATATGTAATAGGAGACAACAACAAATACATAAACCTAAAAGGAAATGAACTAACAAAATTTAAATATTATCTTTGAATATTTTATCTTCCGACTGAACAATAATTAAAAATTCAGTTTATTTCGTGTAAAAACAAAACAAATAATGTAAATATAAAAAATAAATCAGTTGTAAGTAATTTAGAAAATTAAATCAAATTGAATAAATGAAAATAAAACACAATAAAATATCGTATCTCATACCACCACTAAGTGATTTCATAGTTTAGCCAAATACCAACTTTGAATTAATTACAGCGCATCTCGAAAATAAAACTTACATACATAGATACTTACTTACTTACTTACATATTATGTACTTTTGTTTTGAATACCAAAACAATAACAAAAATAAAACAAACAAAAATTAATTCAATTTAAAAGAATAAAACATATTTGTAATTTTTCGTGTAAATAGAAAATAATATACATACATAATATAAAATTGTAAATCAATACATCATAACATAATTGTGTAACTTGTGTGCAAATTGTGTACATAATTGTGTAACTTGATTTATTTTTACTACAAACAAAGGATTTCCAAAACAAACAGCCATAGTCTGCTTTTACACAGGGCAATTTTTCTTGCGCAAGTCTAGAGTTTATAGGAGAGAGAGGCAAGAAGAAAAAAGAGGGGTACCCACTTGCTTGTACTGGCAAGTCTCTTCAAATTTCTTTTGTTTTCTCATTTTCAATATGGCGTCTATTAGGTTTTGCCATACAAAATTGCTCACAGACTTGCTGTGTGTAAACAGACGAGCAAGTTTAAAAGGGAATCGACGAGACTTGCTTCAAGTAAACTTGCCCTGTGTAAAAGCAGACATACTTAAATTATTATTTCTAAATAACATACAGTTTGAAAAAATGTTAAAATTAATTACTTATTACCAGGCAAGTTTAAATATGAACAAACCAATTAAAAATATGCAAGCAAATAAGTGGAAACAAAAGAACGAAATTGTAGTCCATATGATACCCTACAACGAGTTTTCTTTTGATAGGACACTTATTTGTATTGAATATGAATTTGAGGTTTTTATCACGTTTAAAACAAAATCTTAGAAGCAATTGAAGAAATTTTGTGATTTACTTGAAACTATGTATTATGTTACCTCAGAAAACCACCTTTTTGACCCTTAAAACAAAGTGTTAGGTCTACATTTTTTGTGAATGTACCAACATCGCAAAAACATCCAAATAAGAGGTATTTTCTTAAATTTATAAGAAAAAGGTCATTACCACCACCTTGCGTCCATTTTTTGCAACAATTGGTGAAACAGAAAAATATATAATTTCAAAACCTTTTAAAAGAAGTATCTAGACGTAAAAGTAATTAATAGTACACTGAATGTGTTTTTCTTTAAGTTTATTAATATCAAACGACTTTATTCAAAGTTATTCAATTTTATATATGGGGCACTTCACGTCAAGTGAACCAACTTTTGAAATCGATGTCTTCCGATCGCGATGAAATTTGCACCAATATTAGTTCTATTGGATAGTAATTCGGACACCATTTTTCAACAATATCGGTCAAGAACTATCTGAGTTATAGGAGGTCAAAATTTGACATTTTGGCCAAACAGGTGTTTTTTTTATCCATATAACTTATTACCTATTGTTCTTAGCAAAATGTGTCCGAAATAGTTTAGATAGCTATTTCTGCAATCTTTCGAAAAAAAAAATTAAAAAAATTTAATAAAATATTTTTGATTTATTTTTTTAAATCAAAAATATTTTTGACGTTTTTTTTCAAAATGGACCCTTTTTATTATTTTTTTTTAAGAAAGCTTAGGTCTTTTCCTAAGCGACCTATATGGTCGCTTAGTGGGATGCGAGTGGGATATCTATCAAAAAAAATATTTTGTAACTCAAGATTTAAAATTTTTGAATTTTTTTGCAAAATCAAAAACTTTGTTGACTTTTTTAAAAAAATGGACCCATTTTTTAATTTTTTTTTTTTTGCTCAGAAGAAAGCTTATGTGTTTTCCTTTAACACCCTTTTTGTCGCTTAGTGGGATGCGAGTGGGATATCTATAAAAAAAATGTTTTGTAACTCAAGACATACAATTTTTTACTTTTTTTTGAAAAATCAAAAACCTTTTTGACTTTTTTTTTCCAAAATGGACTCTTTTTTTTATTAATTTTTTTTCTCAAAAGAAAGCTTAGGTCTTTTCCTTTAAAACCTTTTTGGTCGCTTAGTGGGATGCGAGTGGGATATCTATCAAAATAAATGTTTTGTAACTCAAGACAAATGTTTTTAAATTGATTTTTTTCATATTTGTGTGTAAGTGTTTCTAAAACCTTAAAAATAAAAACCACAACAACTGACCGATAATAGCCACTGGAGGGGTGCAATATGAGGCCGACCGCTATTAATTTTCCACCCCCAAAATTTGTCTGAGTTTTGTATCTTGCGGCTTTTTTAGTCAATCCTAGAGGTAGTTTTCAGCGCACGTGATTTTCATTGTTAAAATATTAGGTGCCCCAGAAACAAATTTTTGGAATCAAGTGGAAATGGCCCTTCTCCGAAGTACCAGTTTATTTATTATTTTATGACATTTGACTTTAAGAAGTGGGTGGAGAGGTAGAAGTTGACAGGTAGGTTATTTATATGGTGGTTTATTTTTATTATTATTTGTAACATTTGGTTAAACTAGGTACTTTAGTATGTAAGCCCTTCTTGACCCTAATAAAATATTTTAGACTCATTCATTAAAACGTACTACCTATATGATCTTAAAAAACTATTTATTGTCATTCTGAAGACATACGGAAATCAGTTTTTTAGAAACAGCGTTAAAGTTAAGACGTGTGTTATTTACATAAATACTTACAAAATTCAAAATGTCTACGACTTCTAAAAAGGCTAAGGTTGAAAATGAAATTTATTCGTCTTTTTGTTTTAATCCCTTTAACAAAATGAAGCACAGATCATCAGATATGCGAAATATTTCCGACGGCTTATTAAAAAAGTTCCCTACGCTGTTAAAACGATTGAAAATTTGTGAATCATGAAGGAAAGAGCTCGGAAAGTTGAACGAATTACCGAATTTGAATAGTAATGAGCCTTGCGTTGAAGTTATTCCAGATGAAGACAAAAGTAATTCCGAGAATGAAGACAGAACTGTTGATGATGATGGTTATTCTAACTTTTCAAATTCAACGAATGAGTGTCGAAACCAATACCATAAGGATGCAGTAGAAGTTCTTGAACAAATAAAAGAGAAATACAAAACGTCACAGAGTGAAGCTGAAAGAATTCAACTTCTCACGCTTGCTCCAAGAACATGGAGTTCTGCAAAAACAATGACTGAGTTTGGAACGTCTCAACGAAAAGCAAGAATTGCTAAACAATTGTTTGCTGAGCATGGGATTCTCACACTCCCAAACAAAAAGAAGGGAAAAACTTTGGAGTGCGATACTAAATCTCTAATAACTCAGTTTTATCAGCGAGATGATATGAGTCGCCTGATGCCAGGGATGAAAGACTGGTTGTCTGTACGAATCGATGGCAAGAAAGTTCAAATGCAGAAGATAAAATGGTTCTCTGTAACCTGAATAAATTATTCGCAACATTTCAATCTGAATACGAGGATGTCAAAATTGGATTCACAAAATTTACACAACTGAGGCCAAAACATTGCGTTTTGGCAGGAAGCAGCGGAACTCACACAGTATGTGTTTGTCTTTACCATGAAAATGTTAAATTGATGTTGAAGGAAATCAACTTAAATTACTTAAAAGATGATTCATCAGAAGATTTACACCATTACCGCGATTGCCTTAAATTGACTATGTGCCCTAATGCTACAACTTCTTGCCACTTAGGTGAATGTTCGAATTGCCCGGAAACCACATCCATCAAAGAAAATTTAATCAACTCTTTTGATCGAGAATGTATTGAGGAGTTAAAATTTGAATCTTGGCTTCAGACTGAAAGATGCACACTGAAAACCATAATTTTAAATGTGGATGATTTTGTGGAAGAACTGTGTAGAGGATTGCTAAATTTGAGAACCCATGACTTTTTAGTCAAAGAGCAGTGGTCATTCTTCAAGGACTTGAAAACACATTTGAAGTCTGGTGAATTCATTATTTCATTTGATTTCGCAGAGAACTATAAATATGTTCTTCAGGATTCCATACAAGCATTCCACTTCAATAACGACCAAGCAACTATATTCACAGTAGTTATTTACTACATGAAAGAAGAAAACCTGGAACACAAAAGTATGGCAATCATATCCGACGATTTAAAACATGACACCGTTGCAGTTTATGAGTACCAGAAGATAATACTAAATTATCTAAAATCAAAATTTACAGTAGAAAAGGTATACTACGTTTCGGACGGAGCTCGTCAACATTTTAAAAACAAAAGTAGCTTCGCAAATCTTACAGCTCATGAAAAAGATTTTGGAATGCCAGCTGAGTTGCATTTTCATCCTACTGCTCATGGTAAAGTAGCATGTGATGGTATTGGAGCAAACCTCAAAAGAAATGCAGCGAAGTATAGCCTCCAGTGCTCTCATCAAGATCGCATCTTAGATGCGACTGCTTTATTCCATTGGGCAAAGAATTATTGTAAAGAAACTAAAATAGTTTTTAGTAGCAAAGAGGATCATGAGGAAACATTGAAAACACTAAAGAGCAGATTCGATGCTGCGGTAACAATCGATGGCACTGCTCAATACCATGCTTTCATACCGCTTGTCGATGGAAGACTCAAATTAAAAAAGTTTTCTGCATCTACTCAATGCGATTTCTTTCCAAAGCCAAAAAAGAAGCCAGCAGCGAAATCAGTAGCTGAATCTAATATCGCCAAGAAAGGATTGACAAAAAAAAGCAGCTAATAAAGGTGACAAATAAGGAGGATAAAATTATGGATATTTGAAAATTTAAAAACTTCATAAATTAAGTGTAAAAATAGTTATTATATAAATTGATCTATTGTGATTAAGAATAAATTTTACTAAATTATTCATCTTTTTATTATTATTATATATTAAATTAATTATTATTACAAATAAATAACAAAATTAAATTATTCAACATTTCCATAGAAAAAAAGTGATTTTTATTCCTGAGGTTAACATATTATGGGTATTACAGTATCGAGGCTATGAAATTTTAGTTGGGTATGTTACATACCATCGGAAAGGCTAATGTGTCTAGTTTCTCTGCGTAAGTTTAATTTTTAAGGTTTACACACAAATATGAAAAAAATTAAAATAGTGCAAATTTAAAAACCTTTGTCTTGAGTTACAAAACATTTATTTTGATAGATATCCCACTCGCATCCCACTAAGCGACCAAAAAGGTTTTAAAGAAAAAGACCTAAGCTTTCTTTTGAGAAAAAAAAAATTAATAAAAAAAGAGTCCATTTTGGAAAAAAAAAGTCAAAAAGGTTTTTGATTTTTCAAAAAAAAGTAAAAAATTGTATGTCTTGAGTTACAAAACATTTTTTTTATAGATATCCCACTCGCATCCCACTAAGCGACAAAAAGGGTGTTAAAGGAAAACACATAAGCTTTCTTCTGAGCAAAAAAAAAAAAATTAAAAAATGGGTCCATTTTTTTAAAAAAAGTCAACAAAGTTTTTGATTTTGCAAAAAAATTCAAAAATTTTAAATCTTGAGTTACAAAATATTTTTTTTGATAGATATCCCACTCGCATCCCACTAAGCGACCACAAATGTCGCTTAGGAAAAGACCTAAGCTTTCTTAAAAAAAAATAAAAAGGGCCCATTTTGAAAAAAAAGTCAAAAATATTTTATTAAATTTTTTAAATTTTTTTTTCGAAAGATTGCATAAATAGCTATCTCAACTATTTGGGACACATTTTGCTAAGAACAATAGGTAATAAGTTATATGGATAAAAAAAACACCTGTTTGGCCAAAATGTAAAATTTTGACCTCCTATAACTCAGAGAGTTCTTGACCGATCTTGTTGAAAAATGGTGTCCGAATTACTATCCAATAGAACTAACATTGGTGCATCGATTTCAAAAGTTGGTTCACTTGACGTGAAATGCCCCATATATCAAAATTTGTCACAAATAGTTTAGATAGCTACTATTTCTTCAATCTTTCGAAAAAAAAAAATTAAAAATAAAAAATATTAAATTTTTTTTATCAAAATTAAAAATGTTTTTTATTCTTTTCAATTATCAAAAAAAAGTCAAACATTTTTTTATTTTTAATTTTTTTTTTCCAAAGATTAAAGAAAAGCAATCAAACAAATTTTTCTAAAAGTAATAGGTAATAAGTTACATGGATGAGAAAAAACACCTGTTTGGCCAAATGTCAAATTTTGACTCCCTCTAACTCAGAAAGTTCTTGACCGATCCTGTTGAAAAAATGTGTCTAAATTACTATACAATAGGACTAATCCCGATCGGAAGACATCGGTTTTAAAAAGTTGTTCATTTCACATGAAATCCCTTATATGTAGGTACAGTGGACACTAGAGTGTCCCAAATTTTTTTTTGGAATTTTTGGAACGCATACCCTCTATTTTTATATATATTAGGGTGGCCCTTAATAAACTAAATTTGGATTTTGGGCATTCTCACCCCCCAGTTTGGTGAACATTAGTAAAAAAAAATCATCCTGAACAAATTTTAGGTAAATCGGTTGGGGTTAAGACGTACCGCAAGCCCTCTGAAGTTTTGAGATGCATTCACAAGGGGAGAAAATTCATTTTTTTTAAGTTTTTGTAAAATTTTTGCCATTAAAAAATGACTTTTCCAATTTAATTTAAAAGAATAGAAATGTGTACGCAATTGTCGTTCTAATGAGAAATAAAAAACAGAAATTGGTCAAAAAATGTTAAAGTTATTAAAAAATCGCCAGGCCATTAACGTGTCTCAGGCAACTAGAACAAGAAAGGTAGGAACAAAATTAACATATTTTGATAAATATTAAAATAAAAGCTCATTTTTACTTAAAATATGTCCATATTTACTTGTATATGAGTTTTTGTCTTCGTAGGATACCGTTAACCTATTCTTAGGTATGAACAAAAAAAATAAATTTTTTTAAGGCAGTTTCAAAAGTCCATTTTAAAATTTTTAAAAATTTTGTTAAACAAATTTCAGAATTTTTTGATCATTTCATTGGGATTTGTTAAGAATATAATAGGGAATAAAAATGTGAAAAAATTATGAAAATATCTATTATAGTTTTTCCATACATGCGATTTAAATTTTGAAATTTTCGAGAAAAACCAATTATTTGACAATTTTTAGGCGAATGAGCTCTATTTCCTTACTCTTATGAATTTTAAGCAAAACTTATTCAGAATATTATAGTCCAGATAATTGTAAATATACTATGAAACTTTTACTAAAATCGGAAAACGTTAACCCTTAAATCGTCAAGGTCAAATTTTTCAATATTTGGAATTTTTCAGGGAGAGATAGAGAAAGAGATATATAATAACTTAAGAAAAATATAACATAAACTCTAGGGTTTATAATAACAGCACAAGAATGGAAATTAACGCTTAATGGCACTTGGGGTTAAAATGATCCCAAACTTTTTAAAACATAATTTTTTTATGGTTTTAGAAGTTTGCGGTCATTTTAACCCCAAGTGCTATATAGGGTTAATTTTAATTTTTCTGCTGTTTTTGTAAATAATAGGCTTTGTGTTATATTTTTGTTAAATTTTATCAAAATCGGCCCAAAAATATACAACATTTCGAAAGATATAAAACACAAAATTGGTTAAAAAACGTTAAAGTTATTAAAAAATCGCCAGGCCATTAACGTGACTCAGGTAGAGATGCCAAACGGAGAATCCCGTTCCCGAAAATCCCGGGGTTTTCGGGATTTTTTAAACCCCGAAGCCCGGGATTTTTTAACTTTAAATCCTGTAATTTTCGGGATTTTCCAAATCCCGTTTTTCATAAAAAATAGGGGAAAGTGTAATTTTTGTGTGACTTTTTCATGTATTTTGACATTCTACATGTCCGAATATTGCAAAGTGATGTTCTGCAAAGTTGTTAAGCTCAATGCCTGCGAAGACATAGTTAATAAAGGAAAGCGGTACTTTTGGTTTTCCTTGAGTGGGACTCTGGAAGTTATCTATCAGATGAAAATATTTCGATTGCTCAAAGGCTAAAAGATATTATTAATAAATGTAAAAAACCCCAAATAACTATATCGAAACCAAATTATAATGTGGATTTGCACTTGCAAAACAAATAGATTATTTTATTTCTGAAGGAACAAGAGAAAAATACTTAGAGATTAGTTATAAGTATATGCAAACGGTTTTACCAATGTGATAGATGTTTTTCGGCAGCAATATATTTCTGAAAAAATTCGTTCCAGAATGGCAGATGATACCATAGATGCAATAGGATTCTTAAGAAGATATTTAAAATAAACATTTTTTTACTAAGATACTGTTTTTTACCATTATGTACACTAGGGTGGGTCGATTTTTTTTCACGAAAAATCGTATAGCAGGAACGCATTGCTATACGATTTTGCATTTTGCTTTTTAGTGTGTAATACAAATTAATTGCTAAATAAAAACTTTACTTTCAATTGTAAAGACATAATTATGCATGTTTTCTTTTTTATAATTTTCGGGATTTAGATTTCCCGAAACCCCGGGTCGGGATTTCGGGATTCTGTTTCTGCTTAGCATCTGTTTTATATTGCATCTCGATCTCGATTTTAATATACAGTGTCGGACAAAGTCGGTGAACCAACCTTCAATGTTAATACATAGTGGCATTTCGGCTGGTTCCAATGAATAAAAAAATTCAGTATGGAAATTTGTTATTCATGCACCTAATATGCAAGAGTAAACAAAATTTTTTATTACATACCGAAAATCAAAAATCTCACTTTACACTGTTACCCAAAAAGGCTTTTCTTAAGATTCCGTGAAAATTTCATCAAAATCGGCCAAGCTTTTTTTGAGTCTATACGGAACATACATACATACACACATTTTTATGAAATATAAGGCATTAGCGCTATAATGTAAAAATTGGATTTTTACATGCCCCTCCGCCCACAGACCGAATATCAAAAATCTGACTATACAGTGATAGTGATAGAAATTCCAAATATTGAAAAAATTATGCAAAATCTTTGGCCTTCACTATTTAAGGGTTAACGTTTTTCGATTTTAGTAAAACTTTAAGACTATATTTAAAATTACCTGGACTATAATATTCTGAATAGCTTTTACTTAAAAATCATAACAGTAATGAAAATCGGCTCATTCGCCAAAATATGGCCAAAAAATTTGTTTTTCTCGAAACTCGCCAAATTTATATCGCAGGTACGGAAAACCTATAGGAGGCATTGTCATACCTTTTTTATATTTTTATTCCCTTTATGCTCTCAATAAATCCCAATGTGATGATTAAAGGATTCTGAAATTTGAAACTGCCGTTAAAAAAATTAATTTTTTGGCTATATTTTT
Organism: Calliphora vicina; assembly: GCF_958450345.1. NCBI lineage: Eukaryota > Metazoa > Arthropoda > Insecta > Diptera > Calliphoridae > Calliphora > Calliphora vicina. The sequence goes on from NC_088780.1 coordinate 80,452,820, forward strand.
TGACAAAAACTCATATACAAGTAAATATGGATATATTTTAAGTAAAAATAAGCTTTTATTTTAATATTTCTCAAAATATGTTAATTTTGTTCCTACATTTCTTGTTCTAGTGGCCTGAGATACGTTAATGGCCTGGCGATTTTTTAATAACTTTAACATTTTCTACCCAATTTTTGTGTTGCGTACTCATTTCGATTCTTTTAAATTACATTGCAAAAGTAATTACATATTTAATGGCAAATAGAGGGTATCCGTTCTAAAATTCAGAAAAAAAATAAAATTGGGACACTCTACCGTACACCCCCTAATATAAAGTATTTCTGCAAGGCAGTTACGAAAATATTTTTTTATTTTTTTTGGCGAACGTAAACTCTTTAAATTTTTCGTTATATCTTCGTCATTTTCAGTCGGATCTTAATGTATGATATATCAATGAAGACCAATGTTTTTCTCCTAGGTTAGCAAAAGTTTAATGATTTCTTGCGAGCTTTAATTTTCTGACATTACGATTAGTGTTGTCAAATACTTGACATATTCTAAAAACCGGTTTTTAGACTTTTTTGTCAATTTAAGAATTAAGGTATATTAAATTATTTTTTTCATTAAAACAAATTAAAAAATCGTTCAGTCAAATTACACAGAAGTCCTCGTTTTTTAAGTTCAATGGCAGATATTAAAAGTTTATGGTTAGTTGTCGTTAAATTGTCATTAATATAAAACGGTCGATCACCACCGAGTCCAAAGTTGCATAATTTGAGATCTGTTCTATTCGCCCTCCGATAATTAGCCAGACATTTTAAGATAAAGTTTTTATCATAGGGAGAACACTGTCCGGTGAGTAGTCCCGATCTTTGTTATTGTGGTTTTGAAGACGATATAATGATGTTATCGCTGGTGTAGAAACATTTAAAACATCACATATGGACTTAAAAACTTCATACAAATTCTCAATCTTCTTATATGGTATGCCGTTTATATGTAAATCAGATGCTACGATAGAATTCTCCTGTCGCTGCAATTGTGTTTTCAAATTTTGAACTTCACCCTTCAGACTAACAATTTCCTCAGCCACTGTTTCAAGCCTTGTTACTCGTAGTTTAATGTCAACAATGTTTCTCTTAAGTTCAACAAAACTTTTATTAAACAGAGATTCCATGCGAGCTTCCATACGAGCTTCACTCTCTTCGAACATGGATTTAATAGTAGCGAGCAGGGCAGTCAGATGTGGCGATTTCTCGCCAAACGTGGCGACTTTTCATTGCCTTTGATGACCAAAATTTCCAATTGGCGACATGGCGATTTTTTGGAGATTTACAGACTAGTTGGCGATTTATTTGGCGATTTTTTAACAAATTATTTGGTTTTCTTGAAATATTTTTTTTGACCGAACCGAATAGTTAATAAAATTAATCATTTATAATCTGAACATATGGATGCAGGTAGCATACATGATCAAATAGTTTCAACAATATTAATTTTTTCTTCTAAAATGTTTAAGCCGTCATGACGCGTCATTTTTAAATACTAATGGAAATATTGATAACTGAATATGCTCATTAAAATTTGCTATTGGTTCGACGGATTTTATGGAATCAGGAATCTATCGATTTTGGCACAGAATTGGAAATGGAATTAAAAAATATAAAAATGGAGAAATATATTACAAAATATAAAAATGGAGAAATAGAAATTTTAAAAGAAAATTGTTTTTTGTACTTAAAAAGCTTTGTAAGAAATGCTTAAACGGTTATCAGAAAATATAACTATTTTTAAAGTATATAATGAATTTTCAATATTGAAATGAAATGGAACTTTTCGGTAGTTCAAAATTCACTAACTTTATTTTTCAATCCAAAAGTATCTGCAGGGGAATGTGAATTGCAATGGTCAAAATTAGCATATATCAATTGGACTCAGATCTTTCAATGTGAAATTCCAACAAAATTTGTTAAATGTTTGGCCACAAGTTTACAATTATTAAGATGCAGGTGGAACATTTCTCTTTAAAGACTTAGCATTGGCCGTTCTTAATATGTTAATTTTACCAACCAGCAACGCTTACGTAGAAAGGGAATTTCAATATGAACTTTTAGATTCATTGATGAGAATAACAAGTTTTGATGCAATTCATTTCAGGCTACAGATAAAATGTTAAAAAGTTTAATTCTAATACAATGTATACTTTTGATATCAATTTAATATAAATAACTAATGCGCTAGATTTAAGACTTTATAATACATTTTACAATAAAAAACTTCAAAAATTTATTTTGGCGATATTTGGCGATTTTTCGTTTAGCTTTTGACGATGGAGGTAAAAAAAATCTGACAACCCTGGTAGCGAGGACGTTATCAAATCTCTTATCAATTTTCTTATCAACAATTGTTAAGAGCTTGAAAGGAGAGTCGGTTACTGAAAGTCTTGGTGTTTTTGTAACATTACCTATAATTGATCTTTGGGCAGCCCAAGGCGAATTTATGTACAAGGTGGTGTCGGTGGCGAATTCAGGCAAATACGAGCGAATTCATGCATTTTTTATACATGGAGTTTGACATTCGAAACAATGAGAGAGTGGTTTTGAATGTCAAACTCCATATATAAAAAATGCATGAATTCGCTCGTATTTGCCTGAATTCGCCACCGACACCACCTCGTATATAAATTCGCCTTGGGGCAGCCTCTCTACTTCTTTTTGGTACATTGAGAATCTATATATATAAAAGAGTAACGTTACTGACTGACTGACTGACTGACTGATTCATCATCGCACAGCCCAAACGGCTGAAGCTAGAATCACGAAATTTTAACTGTGGGTTCCTCCCTCCCCAAAACGATCCGATAAGAAGGGATTTTTGGAAATTCGAACGTTTAGGGGGTAAAAAAGGGTAAAAACGGGTAAATTCGGTAACCTTATATCTTCAAAACTAATAAAGATACAAAAAAACTTAAAATAGCATGTTACTCCATTTAAAAAATAAGCTGACAGGTGTTTCGTACTTTTTGGAAATTCGAAACTTTTAGGTGAGAAAACGGGTAAAAACTGTATTTTGGTACTTTTTTTGCACCCTATGTATCTTTTAAACCAATAAACATAGAAACAAATTTTAAATCGTATTCTTTAATTAACAAAAAATAAAAAATATAAGTTTGGTACTTTTTGGAAATTCGAACCCTTAAGGGATAAAAATTTTGTTAATTTTTGGTACTTTTTCATAAAATATGTTTTTCTATAATTTGACATAGACATACGAATATTTTATTATGAGCTCCCACCACGTTACAGAAATTTATTTGAATGAAATTGTACCACCTCAATGGGGATAAAAAAGGTACCAAAAAGGGGATAAAATCGGGAAAATACATTATATTTGAAATTATTAAGCCAATTTTGATAATTTTTTTTAACGTTGGTTCCTGGATTCATACAAAAATTAACTAACAGCGTGTTATTTGGAACTCGAGTACCAAGGTGTATATTGGGCCAAATCCGGGTAAACAGTTTGGTACTTTTTTTAAAACATATTTATTCTTGGGCACATTAACACAGATTTTAATATTTTGATACATGCCTATAGCATAAACAATTTTGGCAAAATGGAATATTTTTAAATTTCAAACTTGAGGGGTGTTCAAGTAAGAAAAGGGAAATTGGTACTTTTCTCCTAATGGTACTTTTTTAAAATTTTAAATTATTTCAGTTAGCGACATTAAAGTTAGCTGATATTTATTTGAGTGAAGTTAGTGTTAGGAATAGGGGATAATATTTAGGCACCAAAATGTGTGAACTGTACTATAGGTACTTTTTTGTTCATCTAATGGTACTTTTATGAAATTTCTATAATAATGGACTTAGAAACATGAAATTAAACATATATGGTCCTAAGTGAGTGAGAATTCTAGGGGGAGACTTTTTGGTACTTTTTCTTTATTGGAATGGTACTTTTTGTAATTTCTTCACCAATGAACCTAGAAACATGAAATAAACCGAGTGAGCGGAAAACCACAAGTGTGGGTTTTTTGGTACTTTTTCTATATTCTAATGGTACTTTTTTGAATTTTCTATAACTATGGACTTAGAAACATGAAATTAAGCATATATGGTCATAAGTGAGTGAGAATTCTAGGGGGAGACTTTTTGGTACTTTTTCTTTATTCTAATGGTACTTTTTGAATTTTCTATAACTATGGACTTAGAAACATGAAATTAAGCATATATGGTCCTAAGTAAGTGATAATTCTAGGGGGAGACTTTTTGGTACTTTTTCTTTATTCGATTGGTACTTTTTGTAATTTCTTCACCAATGAACCTAGAAACATGAAATAAAGCTTATATGGAACCGTGTGAGTGGGAAACCACAAGTGTGGGCTTTTTGGTCCTTTTTCTATATTCTAATGGTACTTTTTTGAATTTTCTATAACAATGGACTTAGAGACATGAAATTAAGCAAATATGGTCCTAAGTGAGTGAGAATTCTAGGGGGAGACTTTTTGGTACTTTTTCTTTATTCGAATGGTACTTTTTGTAATTTCTTCACCAATGAACCTAAAAACATGAAATTAAGACCGGAGTGAGTGGGAATCTACAAGTGACTGCTTTTTGGTACTTTTTCTATATTCGAATGGTACTTTTTGAATTTTCTGTAATAATGGACATAGAAATATGAAGTTAAGCATATATGGTCCTAAGTGAGTGAGAATTCTAGGGGGAGACTTTTTGGTACTTTTTGTTTATTCTAATAGTACTTTTTTGAATTTTCTATAACAATGAACTTAGAAACATGAAATTAAGCATATATGGTCCTAAGTAAGTGAGAATTCTATGGGGAGACTTTGTGGTACTTTTTCTTTATTCGAATGGTACTTTTTGTAATTTCTTCACCAATGAACCTATAATCATGAAATAAAGCTTATATGAACCCGAGTGACTGGAAAACCACAAGTGTATACTTTTTAGTACTTTTTCTATATTATAATGGTACTTTTTTGAATTTTCTATAACAATGGACTTAGAAACACGAAATTAAACATATATGGTCCTAAGTGAGTGAGAAGTCTAAGGGGAGAATTTTTGGTACTTATTATTTATTCAAATGGTACTTTTTGTAAATTCTTCACCAATGAACCTAGAAACATTAAATAAAGGTTATACGGACCCGAGTGGGTGAGCAACTACAAGTGGGTGCTTTTTGGTACTTTTTCTATATTCTAATGGTACTTTTTGAATTTTCTATAACATAATGGACCTAGAAATATGAAATTAAGCGTATATGGTCCTAAGTGATTGAAAATTCAAGCGGATACCTCATGGTACCTTTTGTTTATTCTAATGGTACTTGTTTTTTAATTTTCTATAGCAATGGACTTAAAAACATGAAATTAAGTATACATGGTCCTAAGTGAGTTAGAATTCTAGGGGAGACTTTTTGGTACTTTTTCTTTATTCGAATGGTACTTTTTGTAATTTCTACACCAATGAACCTAAAGCCATGAAATTAAGCTTATATGGACCCGAGTGAGTGGGAAACCACAAGTAGGGGATTTTTGGTACTTTTTATATATTCTAATGGTACTTTTTTTGAATTTCCTATAATAATGGACCTAGACTTTCCAAAAAATCGAAGAATTTCAAAACAGCGGTTTCGGTTTTAAAAAATTAAAAACCGATCGGTTTCGGTTTTGTGATAATTTATTAAATCTTAAGTATTATAGAAACAAAATTAGTTGATAATATAGGAAATGATATACAAATCTAAAATTCAAGCTTGACGGGTTATGGTTTAGTGAATGCGAATTTAAAAGTGATAATCAATGGTACTATTTCCTTATTGCAATGGTACTTTTTGAATATTTTATAATAATAAACATAAAAATTTAAAATTAGGAACACATTTTGCATTTTCTATAATAATGGACCCAGAAATATGAAATTAGACATTTACAATTAGATTCACAAAGTGAGACTTGATAGTACTATTTCTTTCTTCTAATTGGGGTGGCGAAGCGCACCGGGTCAGCTAGTATTTGCTAAATTCTCATTATTGAATTCCCCAGCGGTAAAAATACACATTACGTAAGCGCTTATCTAAGCAATATTTCGTAGCAGTCATTGGTGATTCTTTCGCTTATTTTCCCACTTAGATTTAACATAAAAGTGTCATAGGCTATATAATCGGTGTGCTCTCGCTTAGAGTGTAAGCCACAATATCAGTAGGTGTCACTACTATTTAATTTACATTAAAAGTGGAGTTCTAAGCGAACTTTATGATACGCCTATAAAGACTTGCAAATTAAAATGTAATAAATGTAGATTACAATCCTATTTGCATTTGCAAGTTAAGGAATAGTACCATGCATACTGATTTCGTAATTGAAGGAATACTTTTGTATATTTTCATATATAAATTTCTGGAGGAAAAACCTTCAATTTTCATTTAATTTATTTATAATTTTTACGGCACTAAAATTAACACCTTCACTTACAACATAAATATAAATTTTATCGATTTTGTTTTTCATGTATAAACAAGAAAGAAACGGTAGTTTATTTATTTTTAGTGAAAAATAAAAAAAAAAAAAAAAAAAAAAAATAGCTGCTGACTATCCGCTTAAATCGTAATCGAAGTTATAATTAGTACATGATGTGTTGGATTACGCACAGATTATACTCTAAGTACTTAGATTGATCGCTTAGAATATCATCCTGACGTTATCGATTATTATCTAGGTACTTTGTTTCATTTACCGCTGGGTCCTCATCAGAGTGGTTTTCCGTTCTGTTATTGTGGTTGTTGTCGTCGTGGGTGTTGTTGTAACTCATTTTATTTGTTGTTTTATTTTTAATATTTTATTGGTATATTGCATGAATTAAATAAACAAGATTACGACATCGACAATTCCGTTATTTTAGTGTACTCTTTTACTCTTTTTTCGTGACGTCAGCAATGATTGTTTTCTTATGTTTTGAATGTAAAATACTTACTTTTTATATGAAATTTCAAAACAAACAAGTAATTGTAGACAAAATGGCGGACTTTTTCATCCAATAATTTCTTATAGCCCTTAGGAATAACAGGAGCACTAATTTTCTTCACAATATATTTAATAATAGCATCATACTTTGTGTCTTTTGGGCGTTCTATTAGGCAAATTTCAAAAAGTTAATTTTTTTATAGCACAGTAACCTAGAAAAAAATTAAATTACTCAGAACGCAGTATGAAATAAAGTGAAATGAATTCACAACATTTCAATATATTTATTTATTTCAAAAATGTTAACGTTTATTAACGTTAACATTTTTTTAAAAGCTTCTATAAAATTAAAATTATGTAATCAAAAGAAATTATGTTTAAAAATTGTAATTTTTAATATAAAGGGAAATAGTTTCCAAATATTTAGGAAAGAAAAATTAAGTACTAAAGGTAGGGTCACACATGGCAAATATTTGCTCAAAAAAGCGTAACCACTTTTTTGAGCACCAATTTGTTTGACGTGTTTACTCTTACAAGTGTTTTGTAAGATCAAACAGCATCAAATAAAATAAAACTAAATTGTTTGTTTTGAATAATCCTAAGTCTGCTTTTACACAGGGCAATTTTTCTTGCGCAAGTCTAGAGTTTATAGGAGAGAGAGGCAAGAAGAAAGAAGAGGGCTACACACCAGATAAACAAGCCGAATTAAAATGATCGGCGGCGGCGGCGGGGTATATTTTAGTCGGCGGCGGCGGCTTAAACAAGAATGTAACGGCAGCGGCTTAAATGTCGGCTAAAATTGATAATGTATTTTTATGACAATACTTAATATTAAATTCGGATTAACAATGTTAGCAAGATCTTCAATGTGTGATTGTTTTAAAAATAATAGCAGTATTCATGATGTATAGTTCTTGTCCTTGCAGTAAAAGAGCAATTAAGTGTCACAAAACTGTATAAATTGTGAAAGTACCTTTATGATTCGTAGTCGATTAATTCGTTAATTCCACTTCTATAGTGCATGACTTCATCCATTATAAAAACAAGTAAGAAAGTATGGTTGGTCAAGCCCGACCATATAATACCCTACACTAAGTAAATGAACAAAATTTATTTATTTTCAAAAACATCAAAAATTAATATTCGTGAGTGATTTTCGGAAGTGGGCCTTATAAGGATGCTATGAGCAATTATGGACCGATCACCATGAAATTAAGTCGTGTGATTTACGTCTATATGAAAGTTATTTATGTTGAATTTTGTGTGTATACCAACATTTTTAAGAGATTTATGCACGTTAACGGGATTTTCGGAAGGGGGTCTATATGGGAGCTATGACTAATTATGGACCGATCGTAACAAAATTTAATGACATGAATTTTGTATATATAAAACTTATTTGGAGCGGAATTTGTGGAGATACATAAATAAATCAAACATTAATGACCGATAAAGTCCAATTTCGGGAGGACATTTGTATGTGGGCTAGGTGAAATAATGGACCGATTTCAGCCAGTTTCAATATGCTGTCCTGGGGCCAAAAAAATAATATGTACCAAATTTTATCGAAATATATTGAATACTTGAATTCAAATATAACGATTTTAACGGCTGATTTAAAGGTAGCATAATGTTTTCAAATAGCAGTGCTGTAATAGCAAACTGTAACATATCTGTGGGCATTATTAACATTGAATAAAAGCTTTCAGTTGACCATTGATCGTAAGTATGGCAACGCTGTTTGCTGCGACCGTATATTCGAATTCGAATATTCAGTTAATGAACATTGTAGAAAGTACACCACAGATGGCGTATGTATTAGAAAGCTCTAGACAGTTAAATAGCAATATAGAGTGCAGATGGCAGTGTTATAAATAGTGGCAGAGGTTGCAGGCGTTAGTCAGTTTATCAGAGACGCTTTTCGAATAAACATCAACTGAGTGCTGTATTTTTCAAGTGAATTCGTGTACATTATAAAATACATTATAAAATATGTGTATAAAAAACAGTGAGTGACTATTTAATTCTGTTGTTGTACATTTTAAATAAATAAAGAGTTGTTACAATTTTCAAACTACTAAACGGCTATTATTTACAATCAAAAGTATCCGGTTTATTTAAAGGAAATAATCCAACGTTTTGAAAAGGTTGAAACGTAACAATATTGAAACTTGCGACCTGTACTCTGCGCACAAGGTTTACATGGACGGCCAGCCAGACGGACATCGTTTAATCGATCAGTATACTTTAAGGTGGTTGTTAGACTACTATTTTTGGGCGTTACAAACATTTGCACAAACGCATAATACCCTCCCCACTATGGTGGTGTAGGGTATAAATATGTATGTTTTTGATACCATTAATACATTTTTAATACTTTAAAAATATCTCTAAACTTTTTCGAACAATATTTCTTGAAATGAAAATTTTCAGATTCTGATAGAGAAACGACGAAGAGTTACTGCAAAATTTTTCGATGTTGAAAGAACTTAGTCGTCAGTATTTGATGATGATCATACAAAATTCTACAAAAAACTTGTTGTAGAAGGTGATATAAATATTTAATTTGAAAGTTGTATTATTTTTTAAAATTTATCCACATAAAATCCTAACAAAATAAATTTACAACTGATCATCATGCCTTTGATTAATCTACTGAAACACAAATCAATTATTTTTTTTCCATAAAATGTAAAAAAGCAGCCGATACATAAGAAAAGCAGCCGATAATATTAATAAATATTTTTAAATTTTTTTCTAAAACACTGGAAAAATAATACATACTTTTCCATGTGTTATTTCTAAAAAAATATTGATGTGTAAAATAAAACACATAATTGGTTTCAGCGGCGCAGATAATAATCGGCGGCTTTCTTTGAGCCGGCTCAGCTTTTAAGCCGATTCAAGTCGGCGGCGGCGTGATAATGAAAAATTTACCAGCGGCGGCTAGCCGCCGATTTTCAGCCGATCGGCTTGGTTCTCTGGTACACACTTGCTTGTACTGGCAAGTCTCTTCAATTCTCTTTTGTTTTCTCATAGGTTTTGACATACAAAATTGCTCACAGACTTGCTGTGTGTAAACCAGTGATGTTCAAAAATGAAGATGTATTGCTGAGAGAGCTACCCAGCAAACATAATGTCAAACACTTAAAATAAGAACAAAATAAAGAATGTTTAGATTTAGAATTTTTGACAGATATAACCAATTTATTAAATGAAAGTAATATAAATTTTAAGGAAATGAAAGAATATACATTATACGGCCTAAATTCTCTCAAATTGTTTATTTATTTTTGACTTTTTCTTTTTTGTGTTCAATCGTAATTGAAACGCGTGTGTTTGCTATGCTTCATCCAAAAACCAACCAACAACAATGCTTAATGAATTTCTTTAAAAAGAGAGGCATTTGTTACGCTCTTTAAAAGAGCACAACAAATGTGTGTACATTTTTTAAACAATTGTTGTATGGGGTGAACATCACTGGTGTAAACCAGTGATGTTCAAAAATAAAAATGAAGATATTTGCTGAGAGCGCTACCCAGCAAACATAATGTCAAACACTTAAAATAACAACAAAATGAAGAAAGTTTAAATTTAGAATTTTTGTCAAATAAAACCAATTTATTAAATGAATATAATTTAAATTTTAAGGAAATGAAAGAATATACATTATACGGCCGAAATAATCTCAAATTTTTTATTTATTTTTAACTTTGTTTTTTTTGTGTTCAATTGTAATTGAAACGCGTGTGTTTGCTATGCTTCATCCAAAAACCAACCAACAACAATGCTTATTGAATTTCTGAAAAAATGAGACATTTATTACGCTCTTTAAAAGAGCGTAACAAATGTGTTTAAATTTTTTAAACAATTGTTGTATGGGATGAACATCACTGGTGTAAACAGACGAGCAAGTTTAAAAGGGAATCGACGAGACTTGCTTCAAGTAAACTTGCCCTGTGTAAAAGCAGACTAAGTAAAATAAGTTTTTGAAATAATTAAAAGAATTCAAATGTATTTTATTTAGGGGTTACGTCTTTTTCGTCAATTATTTGTCATGTGTGCCCTACCTTTAGACGTCTCGTTATTTTCCATTTTAAACATTATTTAAATTATTCACACACTTTCCACAATTAACGGTTAAAAGTTACAATATAATATTGATACTATTCACATTTTTAAAAATGTATCGAAACTTTTACTTTGAAGGTATGCTGTCAAGCAGTATTTTGTATTTTACAAAAACCAATTGCGAATTTGATTGCATTGGAGTTTTAGTAACAGGTTGACAACAAAAAATAATGAATAATAACAACTTCGAAATTTGAATTTCGCACGGAAAAAGTGATACTTTGAACTATAATGCAATGTTAAAAGTTTAAAAAAAAAAATTTTAAAAAGTTTAAAGTTTAACTTAAAACCAAATAAAATTTCACAAGAAAATAATTTGATTATACAGTCCTATTGACGCAGTGTTATTCACAGTTTTATCACAGAGGTGTGAGAGTATACTAAGATATATTCACAATAAAACCTTAAAAATACTAAGTATGAATTATTTGCTACGATCGATTCACAATTGTACACTGCGTTATCAAAAAGGTGTGTGAATCGAATAAGAGCTATTCTGATATTAAAATCAGTAGCACTGTGTTACCATAATAGTTGTAGAATTAGCTAAGAATTCGACAGATTGCCAAAAAGGCAACCATCATTTGGGTGAAACTTATTGGAGTTTTACTATAAGAAAAACCCAACAAAAAGTGGACGCCAGATGAAATAAAAATTGTTCTGGATTATTTCGTGGCATTTTAAAACAATTTCTGTATATCAGCTGTTACCTAATTTGCATCTAGCATTACACTGCTTCTTAAAATACCGCTAACTGTCAATGCAATAAGGAATACGCAGGGTCGCCTTCTAGCATTAGTGGTATTCTTCCTTCATTTATTGAAGTGGTGTATGTGGGTATAAGTTCAGTTGCATGAAATAAAATACCAGATTCCTTAAATGCTGTTGCATCGTGAATGCTTCCGGGAAATTTAATTTCGTGTAAACTGTGACTTCATAGAATAACGGTTAATTGAAGATTTTAAGAACAATTTATTTTTGTTTGTTTATCAGAAGTGTTTGCTACAATAATCGAACAACAAATATAGGGAAAAAAGTTTTGAGTTTTGGCCAAAAAAAATGGGTCTTGGAGACCACTGTCATTCCTCCAAGTTTGAAAATATAATGGACTCTTACTGAGCTTCAAAATAGCATTTACTACAATATACTAATATTTATGTACGGTGTACTTAGATCACATCTCCCATTTCGGTGCATGAAGCTAATTGTATAAACAAATTGCAGTTTGTTTTTCCGGAGGAACAGGTACGGTTAAATGAAGCTTATGCTTAATCAGATGAGGTTTAATTAAATCGCACAATATGAGAAACGATGATTTTTTCATTCGCATTGATTCAAAGTATAACTCCTCGTTTTGTGGCTCTTTAATCAATGTCCAGTACTAGTCACTTCTAGGACTTCAGCGATAGATATCAAATAATCACTTTTAAATGTTTACAGGATTATATTCAGTCTGCCTTGCACAGTGGGGAACTGAAAAAAATTGGAAATAAATCTGAAACTTCTGAACGAATAGCCCAAATTTAATAAATTATATATGTTTTAATAATATGTTTATCTTTTCTTTTCCACTAGTCAAATTTATGTATTATGTATCTTGTCATTTTGTAATATTTTTTTGCACTACCCAAATACCTGAGAACACTACACGATAATTCGAATTACTGTGAGTTATGTGTTTTGAAGCCATTAACGAGACTAGCGCAAAAGAAAAGATATACATATTAAATATCAACGTGTAGGAAATTATATCCTCTTTTAAAAAATGTAGAAAATTATAGAAGACTTTTTTCAAAAACTTGGGAATTTTTTGTAAAAATTTTAATTTTTAAAATGCAATAAATGTTTTGTTTATTGGTCGTTTTTAGTGGAATTTTACACTTATATAGAAATATTTGACCGAAATGCAAAAGTGAAAAAGAAATTAGGGAATGGTTTTTGACAATCCCACAATTCCCAGAAAAAAATTAAAAAATCCCAAAATTGGGATTTTTGATTTTTGGATCTATTGAAGGCACCATGCTTGAAATACCTTTGAAGAACATATTGGGACATACAACAATGGTCTTAATTTCTTGAAAGCAACTATGCGACTAGAGAAAATGTATAAAATTTAAATTTACATAAAAAATAGGTCCACTTCGGAAGGCTCTGGACCACGCAATAATACGAATTTTGATATTATTTAACATTTATAATATTTCCAATGTTATATTTCAGAAAAATATCCTCCTATCAGAAAATGCTATAAATTTTGCGATTGGCCCCTAATGTCAGTTCTGTAGTAAACACATGCGAAATACACGTTAATAAACAATGTTACGCTACACTGCTCCAGAACGCGGAATATTGCTGACTATTTATTTGACCAATAATCGGTCGGTGACTTTGGCACAACGCATCGGAAGTTTACTTTTGCGCCACCTTGTATAAAATACATTAAGGGTACTCATTTAAACGCTTAAGTTTCCCATTTGTTCAATTGTGCAAATTTGCGCGACGTGTTTCATGAACCCACCTTATCAATTTTGTGCAAGTTTATACATTAAATTTCTCTCTATTTGATATAAATGTCAAATAAAAATAATTTCAACAAAAGCCTTAACAAATTTTTCAAATTGTATTAATTTTAATTTTAAAAATGTTGAATGAAAGTTAAATCTTTGGAACAAACGGTGATATACAGAGTTTGCAAGATTTTGTTTATATTCTAGCTGTTGATTAATGTTTTCATACACAATGCCATTTAATGCAATCATTCTGTTCCAAAGTTACAGAAAGGGTCCTCATGTAAACGCTTATATGCCTCGTAAACTGTGCAATCTGTGCATTTTTATACTCTCGCAAATGAACTGTAAAAAAATGTATGGAAATTCGTTTGCACAACTCGGATAAGTTTGCGCGACAATTTAGACTCGCAAACTTGAATTTATTGTGCATTTGATGAATCAGCTGCTTTTGTTTACTTTTATTAATAAGAAATAAAAATCAAATAAAATATAAAAATTTTGAGCATGTGAAAATTGTGTAACTTTAGAACAGAATGATTGTATTAAATGACATTGTATATGAAAGCATTAACCAACAGCTAGAACATAAATAAAATCTTACAAACTATGTATATCACCGTTTGTTCCAAAGATTTAACTTTCATTCAACATTTTTAAAATTAAAATTTATACAATTTGAAAATTTATTTTTTAATGTATAAACTTGCACAAAATTGAAAAGGTGGGTTCATGAAACACGTCGCGCAAATTTGCACAATTGAACAAATGGGAAACTTAAGCGTTTAAATGAGTACCCTTAGAATTTTCACATGCACAACATTTTTATATTTTATTTGATTTTTATTTCTTATTAATAAAAGTAAACAAAAGCAGCTGATTCATCAAATGCACAATAAATTCAAGTTTGCGAGTCTATATTGTCGCGCAAACTTATCGGGGTTGTGCAAACGAATTTCCATACATTTTTTGACAGTTCATTTGCGAGAGTGTAAAAATGCACAGATTGCACAGTTTGCGAGGCATTTAAGCGTTTACATGAGGACCCTTATTATTTATTTTTTGTTTCTTATTTTCTTTATAATTTAAAATTAATGGTAGTACTTTTTTTTGAAAGAAATGGCAAAAAAATTTTTTTTATTTTTTTTAAGTTTGAGTCATTCGAGGTTTTTAAACAATTCGTTCTGACGATTATTATGATAATTCAAAAAAAGTTATTTCAAGAAAATCTGGAAAGGATTGGATCCATTGTTAGCAAAAACGAAGTCCTAGATAGGTAAAAAAATAAAATTTTACTTTTCAAATGCGAATAACTCGTAAACTATAAGAGATATATGATAATCGCAAACACAAATTAAGCATCATTTTTAATTTTTGATATACCCGGCGTGCCCCACATTGGGGTATTGTGGCTCGGCCCCACCCTTGGTGTTATAAGCCCAAATTCCAAACTTAAACTTATCAACACCTCCTCTATAGACATGGGAAATTTTATTAAAATCGGGCTTTCGTTTAGAAGTTACAGATTTATTTCCACTTTTTTCCAGTTCCCCCACTGCGTGACAGCTCTAAAGTGTTTAACCCTCTAGGAAGCGTAAGTAGCAATAATTGCACACTTGTAGACGAGAAGATATGCTTACCCCCATTAACACGAAGTCTGATTAGGTGCTAACTATTATTCTGCATTTTTCGTGATCTCAGTTTTTACAAGGGGCACGTTTAGATCTTTGTGTATATTCGCGTTTTTGATATACCAGGGGGCAACTGTGATCATTCTTAAAAACTTGTTTTGGCGTCTTTGGATCTTTTCAACATTTGACGCTGAGGCCGTGCCCCATAGCTGTATGCCATAACACCATATCGGTTTTATGATCATGTTGTAAAGTAGAAGTTTACAATCTAAACTAAGCGTAGAGTTTCTACCAATAAGCCAATTAATTTGAATTGACTTCAATTTCATTTGAATCAACTTTGCATCTATATGACTTTTCGATGTAAGGCGACGATCGAGATGTATTCCGAGGTATTTCACTTCCGATTGTTGAATTATTGTTTGGTTATTGATATGAATAGGGGGCATGATTCTCTACGCAATGTAAATGTTATATGGGTACATTTTTGCTCATTGACTTTAATTTTACATTGTTTTAACCATTTTTATACCCTTCAGCTTCGTGAGAAGGGTATATATAAGTTTGTCATTCCCTTTGTAATTTCTACATTTTTCATTTCCGACCCTATAAAGTATATATATTCTGGATCCTTATAGATAGCGGAGTCGATTAAGCCATGTCCGTCTGTCTGTCTGTCTGTCTGTCTGTCTGTCTGTCTGTCTGTCTGTCTGTCTGTCTGTCTGTCTGTCTGTCTGTCTGTCTGTCTGTCTGTCTGTCTGTCTGTCCGTCTGTCTGTCTGTTGTAATCAATTTTCTGAAGGCCCCAGATATCTCCGGGATCCAAATCTTCAACAATTCTGTCAGACATACTTTCGAGAATTTTGCTATTTAAAATCAGCAAAATCCGTCCACAAATAACGGAGATATGAGCAAAAATCTGAGACAACCTCTGAAAATTTCATCAAAAAACACAATGTATTGCATGCTTTGACAAAAAAACAACAAAACGTATGGTTGGATGTGCAAGCTTTGCGTATTTTGTTTTTTTTTGTGTTTTATTTCTTTTGGCGTTGTTGTTGTTTTTTATACAACTAAACGTTTGTTTGGTTGTGTGTTGGTTTTTTTTGACAAAACAGCAACAAATCGTATGTTTGGATGTGCAAGCTTTGCGTATTTTGTTTTTTTTTTTGTGTTTTGTTTCTATTGGCGTTGTTGTTGTTTTTTATACAACTAAACTTTTGTTTGGTTGTGTGTTGGTTTTTTTGACAAAAAATCAACAAATCGTATGTTTGAATGTGCATGCTTTGCGTATTTTGTTTTTCTTTTGTGTTTTGTTTCTTTTGGCGTTGTTGTTGTTTTTTATACAATTAAACGTATGTTTGGATGTGTGTTAGTTTCATTGCCTTGCGTATTTTGTTTTTGTTTTTACTTTTGGTGTTCTGTTTCGTTTGGCGTTGTTGTTGTTTTTTGTGTTCTTGATAAATTTAGGATGTAGTGGGCAATGTACATACTAGGGTATTCAATTAATCGGGTTTCTGGTTTAATCGGGCAAATAATTAATCGGGATTTGGATTTAATCGGTTAATAATCGGTTAATTTAAAAATATTCGATTAACCGAATAATTTGTATTTTAATTTTAAAATGAAAATACAACAACGAATTTTGTGTACAAAAACATAAAAAACAAACAAAACATAACAATTCAACCAATAATAATAGCAAATATGGTATTTGAGATACATTTTGTATAGATCTTCAGAAATCATCTTTTAAAAAAAGAATATAATTTAAATATTCTTTTAAACGATTTTTTTTAGAATAAAACATTACTTGAAAAAAACTCTCTCGCTGATTGTAGATGTTGGTGAAATCGAAAGCATGATACATATATCCAATATATATAAAATTCTTTGTTATACCATTGGAATCCTTTATGGATTGTTTTAGATTTTGAATACTTTTAATAGTTTCGTTAAGTTCTGATAAAAGAATCGTTTGAAAAAAAAAGTTTCGTCTATATAAAAACAGAAAAAAAATATGTTAAAGTGCAAAAAAAAAGGAATTTCGGTTAATCGGTTAACCGAGACAAATTAATCGGTTTATTTGTTATTTGAAAATCGGCAATTTTAAATTATTCGAACCGTCCAAAATTAATCGGTTAACCGATTAACGGTTAATCGATTGAATACCCTAGTACATACATACCTATATACTAATTATAAAAAATAATAATGCATCCACAACAAAGGTGAAGGGTATATAAGATTCGGCATAGCCGAATATAGCACTCTTACTTGTTCTAATTCAAATATGTGATTTTGTAAGTAACGAGATGCTTCTTGAGGGTTTTCATGAATGCTTAGAATAGCAGTATCATCAGCAAATGTTGATGTATGAGTACGATTGTTAGTTGGCATATCAAACGAATATATCAAATATAAAAAGGGTCCCAGGATACTGCCTTGTTGGACTCCAGCTTCAATGGGTTGGGGACTACTTAAAAAGTCTCCTTCTTTAACCTTAAATGTTCGACCAGTTAAATAGCTTTACAATAGCTTATGTGTGTTTGCGGGTAAATTTTGACTCAGTTTGTATATTAAACCATCATGCCATACTTTATCAAATGCTTGAGAAATGTCAATAAAGAGAGCGGAACAATATTTCTTTTCCTCAAACGCTTTTCTTACAATATTTACAAGTCTATGGGTTTGTTCGATAGTACTGTGTTTTCTTCTAAAACCAAATTGATGATTCGGAATACAATTGTTTTCAATTAACATCGGGTGCAACTTGTTCATAAGTATCTTCTCAAATAGCTTTGATATATTGGACAATAGGCTTATTGGTCTGTATGATTCTACTTTTGTGTGATCTTTTCCCGGCTTAGGTATCATGGTAACCAGTGAAACCTTCCATTCTGGAGGATAATATTCAAGGCGTAATATAGCATTAAAAATAAAAAGAATTATTTTAATTGCTATCCGGGGTAGCTCCATAAGCATCTTGTTACTGATTTTATCAATACCAGGTGCTTTCTTGGAGTTTAAATCAACAATAGCCTTTTCGATCTCTCGAATCTCAAAACGTAGGGGTACGACTGCTCCAAAATGAGGTACAACAGGTGGCAACTCAATTGCTTCATTTGATGTGTTCGGTGTAAATACGTTTTTCAAATTATTAACAAACAGATTCCCTTTTTCAGTATCATTTCTTGCCCAACCACCACTTGAATTTCGCAAGGGGGGCTTACATATGACAGGTCTTTTTGTTGCTCGCCATAATGAGTAATCTGATTGCGGGGTTGCGTCCAGGCTTTCTAAATATTTATTCAATGATTCCATTTTTCGAAATTCCAAGAGCTTTTTAAGTCTTTTTATACAATCTTTAAGCTTCGATTTGAGTTGGGGGGATCTGTGCAATTGCCACTCTCTTCGAACTTTTCTTTTTTCATTTAAGAGCCGTTCGACATCTGCAGAATAAATTCTATTATATCTGATTTGTCGGGGGGTTTGGGTAGCATGTTGAGCAGCCAGTTTGAGATTTTTATCGAAATTGATAAGAGAGTGATCGATGTTTTCTGGTGTTCTTAGCGGTATGTTTTCCGAGCAATGTGTACTGAGGTATTTTTTATATTTGAGCCAATCAATTCTTGTGCCTGTCATCGCTAAAGTACCAGTCGGGGATACAATTTCTCGGGGGCTCAATAAAGTAACAATAGTGGGTGAGTGATCTGAAGATAGTTCCATCGAGGATTCAACTTGAATCATTTCTCCAGGGATATTTTTCATCACGCTAAAATCAATAACATCCGGTATTTTTCGTGGGTCAGTAGGCCAGTAGGTAGGTTGGCCGCTCGAAATCACATTCAAACCCATTTTAGAAATTGTATCAAACAAAACACGACCTTTAGGGGTAATCAGTCGTGATCCCCAGAATGTGTGCTTAGCATTATAATCGCCAGCAGCCAGGAAAAGGGGGCCTAGTGATTTAAAAAATCTATTATATTGACTTTCTGTAATTGAAAATCTAGGGGGTGAGTATATCGATGAAATCACTAAGTTTCGATGAAAATCTTCAAGACAGATTGTAGTAGCTTGAAGATAATCTTCGCAAAGATCACACATTAAGTAGTGTTTGCTTCGAGCTTTTATTAAAATTGCCGAGCCTCCGCATGCTCTACCTCTGGGATCTTTGGTATCATATATTACGTATCCATTTATTCGAAATGAACTTCTGGACGTCAAATGAGTTTCAGAAACCAGCATTATATCAATTTGTTGGTTTCTTAAAAAATATTCGAGTTCGTTTTTGTGTTGGCGTATGCCGTTTGCATTCCAGAAACATATTTTCAAACAGTTCATGGCTTATTTAGGATAGCTTGTAATAACATGGATTGCATTTTAAGCATTTCCTGCATCATATTACTCATAGAGTTGGTAAAATTGTTAACCGATTTCACTAGGGTCTCTATTGTAGCTTCCAGTCGACTAAAATTAGAAGTGGGATGTTGGTCTGCAAATTCCACATTGATATTAGGGTTATTTTCTTTTCCTATTGGTGGGTTTTGAGCAAAAGTTGGATTCGTTTTTAGAACACTAGCGTATGAACCTTTATTATTCATGGTTTGCGAGATTTGGGGATAATGGGTATCAACTAGGTTCTTTGATTGCACAGGATTAATACCGGGTTTCTGTGTTAATGTTCTTTTAACTATAGAATATACTGGGCATCCTCTGTAATTTGCTGTGTGATTTCCGCCACAATTGCTGCATTTTTTTACTTTTGAGTCGTTTTTGGATTTATCGCATTGGGTAGAACCGTGCAATTCTCCACACACCACGCAAACAGGGGATAGTTTGCAATATGCCCTAGTATGACCATATTCTTGACAGTTTAAACACTGGACTGGTCCCGATCTCTTATGTGGCTCTTCTATCGTAATTTTACGATGCAATAAATATTTTAAATTGTAAATTGGGTGTGTTTCATTTTTCTTGAGATTAACATCACCTGGTTCTAGTTCAACTCTAAACATTGGTTGGGGAATTTTCTCGCGATTTCTAATGTTGACTACATTTTTTATTTTAAACTTGTTATGTTCCAAAGCAGCCTTTATATCTTCAGGATCTACACAAGAGTCAATACCCTTAATAACAATTTGAAGCCCTTTGCTACTCTTCAATTGGTATGTGTAAAAACTTTGTTTATTGTTTTCAAATTCGGTAACAACCTTACGGAAATCATTTTCATGATTTACCTGTATCTTAGTCTCGCTTATGTTACCTCGCTTAAAAGGTACAACGTAAAAAGAATTTTCTCCGACCAACGAGATTAAATTCTTAATTAGAGCATTCGAATTTTGCTCTCTCAAATAAATAGGAGGGGGTTTGGACGACTTGGGTAATGTTGGGTGGTCAGCTGCTTCATCTTGCAAAATAGAAAATCTGTTTTCGGTAGTTTTCCTATCAATTTCCCTATCTTTAGGAATTTTTGCGGTTGATGCGATTTTTGAGGATCTTGGGCTGCGTCCTAGTTTCAGTACGGTAATGTACCTATCAATTCCCACTTGGATTTGTGGTTTTTGTGCACTATATTTGGGCTGAACATTTTTAGGTGTTGCTCCCGTACTATGGTTAATTGGGTTTGTACTTACTGTGCAGGTTTTTGTTTCAGGGGGTGAATTATTTAGCATACCTTCAGGCGCTACTAAAAGTTTACTTTTGGTTACCATATTTCCATCAACAGCTGTCAACGGCAAATTTTCTTTTGTTGTACAAACACCTTTCGTAAACAAAGCGGGGGATAATGAACAAGCTCGATCACTTTGTTTGGCGGTCAAATACAAGCTGTCATCAACTCTTGTATTTTTGTTTTCTTTCGAATTTTCTTCAACATTCACAAACACATATGCATTTCTGCCGTTCATGCTAAGCCTGCGCTCACTATGATTACCACTTGAGAAACTCATAAAGAGTATTCTCTGTTTATTTTTTTGCACTTGTGCTCTTTATTGGTGGAAAAAAGAAAACAAACACCAGAACGAAAATAACAAAAGATAACTTTAATTGGCACTTTTAATATTATATTTTATGACTTAATCAAAAAACGATTGTATATTTAAATATAATTTCGCGTCCATTCGCGTTAAAGATATATATATATATTCTTTTTTTTATATTTAATTTATTTTTAGCCGTCAATATCATCAAAAAAAACGAGATATTTGCGGAGATAGAAAAAAAAACACGTTCGTTTAGCTTAACTATACGCTTAACTATACGACTTTAACATAATTTTATTGTTTTTAATTTTCCATTTTAATTCAAATACAAATGTCAAAGTAAAATTACATATTTTTTCGAACATTCAAGATATATTTAATTTACATGTAATTGTCGGATGAGAACATAATAATAGACGAAACTGGAGACACTACTGAAATAAGTTTTTTTCACAACTTATCGAAATTATTAAAAGTATTTAAAATCTAAATAGTCCAAAAAGAACTCCAATGGTATAATGGAGGATTTTATATGCTTAGAAAAAACTAAAAAAATAACTGACAAATTGGATATTCTTTACCTTGTCTTACTTTCGATTTCTCCAACATCTACAATCAGCGTGAGAGTTTTTTCCAAGTCGAGTTTTATTAAAACTAAAGAAAATTATTTATTGTTTGGTTGAATTGTTATGTTTTGTTTATTTTTTATGTTTTTGTTCTTTTTATTAATAAAATACTTCAATAAGTACACAAAATTCGTGATTTAGTTTCAGTTTAACATTTAAATATAAATTATTCGGTTAATCGAATAATTTAAAATTAACCGATTATTAACCGATTAAATCTAAACCCCGATTAATTATTTGCTCGATTAACCGATTAAACCAGAAACCCGATTAATTGAATACCCTAGTGCTAACTAATAGTTACTGTCGTTTAAAATTATTTTTGTATGAAAACTGTCAGTATAACTATTAGTTAACACATAACCAGACTTCGTGTTAATGGGGGTTAGATATATGTATAAGTATAAAAGATGAAAGCACATTAAATAAGCAAAAGATAATTGAAAATCCCTTGTTAAAAAATTGTTATGCACTGTTAAGTGAAAATTAAAGTAACGATAAAGTTTGTAATGATAATTCTAGTCGAAAATCATTAAAACCACCTCCAATATTCTCTAGCGAACCTAGAAACATTATCCAAAGACTATTTTCAAGCAATATCAATCCGCTTAGAATGCGAATCAATGTTAGTATAGAAGATGTTCAGAAAATCATAAAAGACTATCTTATAATAAAAAATCTTCAGGTTATTATTTTCATGATTGGAAACCTACCAGATGTGACAATTATTGAGTTCACAGTATTATTCAATGCGATATTATCTCTAGGATTAATGTCGTATTTCGGGGTAATGTTTTTTAGGCAAGGGTCCTGTTTTGAAGGAAATTGATCTGACATTGGGAACTCCTATTAATATAAACATTAAATTTAATATTTCAGCCTATATATTTCTCAAATGCATTGTGTTATTCTCATAGTGGATAGACAAGAAAATAACATTGTGAAAAAAATACAAAAAATATATACAAAGATAAGCTGCTATTGTCCACCAATATTGATGAAGCATATATGATTTAAATGGTTATTTTTTTAATTCTTTCCATAAAAGTGGTTAAAAGCGTTTTAAAAGTGGTAGAATTTTGGCCTATTACTTATAAATATATTAAATATTACATCTAAAAATAAAATAAATTGTCGTTTTGTTAATGCAAATATTAACAATCCCACGAAAGGCAAAACCAGGGCACACTTAGAAAGGTGACTGCATCACTACAACAATACAAAAACAACAGATACTTTGTTTTTGTTAAAAGGTAGGTGAACTGTCAAAGTTGCCTGTTGTTGTTTTTGCTTTTGGGTTTGTAGTGAATTGACAGTTCAAACTGAATAAAAAAAATAATCAGCTGTTTCATCGCAGTCACGTAGTCGTTTTACGACGACAGTTTCGTACTAGATTAAAGAAATTATTCAACCTGATTCATTAATCTAGTACGATCTGTCGTTGTCGTAAAACGAGTACGCCTTACATGATAAGGCTGAATAATACATATCATATCGCACACCCAGTTCAAAAGTGCCACAACTCAAAATTTTATTTTTTCAGAAATCGAAAATAAATATATACCAATTGAAAAATAATGAATGACATATTTTTTTTAACAAAAGTTAACAACAACAGAATGCACTGGTATTTTTTGTATAGATAAACAAGTGTATTGTGCATAGTTTAAGTTCACTTTTTAACTGGGTGTGCGATACGATACAAAAGATCACATAAACTATTTAAGTGTAAGAACAACTACAAACGAGAGATCTCCTATCTCTCTTGCGACAAAACAATTTTGTAGAAGAAAGAATAAAAGAAAATATAAATAAACAAACAACTTATCCAATAGTTAATGAAAACATTAATGCTACTGTGATCAATGTCAAAAATAGTAGTAATATTAACACTATAAGAACCGGTGATGATAAGGAAAATTAATTAAGTTCTAAAGTACTGGCGCCATACCAAAAAATTATCAAAGTATAGTGAAAAACACGGGAAAATCCTAACAGGTAAGGACCATTATGTCACTATTACTAAATGCAAGTCCAGTCCTAGGTCTTCAAACTTGGAACAAAATTCAAAAGAGGTGAAAAAATCAGGTAAGTCAAAATCGTTTTGCAATTCTCGACAGCCAAGAATGTGAAATAGTACCCTTAAAGCCTGTAAAAGACTATAAACCACCTCCCCTATATTTGCGCGAACCTTCTACAAATGTTTATTTGAATAAATTATCTCAATTTGTAGGTAAGAAGAATTTGCACGTAGTCTCTCTGCGTAAAGGAAATATACACGAAACAAAGATACAAACATACTCGGAAAAAAATTTCGGAATAATAGTTGATAATTTCGATTCCGAGAAAAGAAACTACTATATATATCAACTGAAAAGTGCAAAAGGTTTGACAGTAATCATCAATGGTATACAATCTGAAAGCTATGGAATAAAGTCCGTGCACAATATAATTAATAACGATAAAATTCCTCAACCACTTTTTAGAGTTGAGATTACTTTCAACTCTGCTCAATTAAAGAAAAAGGGTGACACTCATCATATATATGGTTTTAGATAGCTCATCAATCGCAAAATAGTTGTAGAAGAACCTGTTAAGCGCAAAGGTCCACCTCAGTGCCTTGATTGCCAAGAGTTCGGTCACACCATAACATTGTGCATATTACCTTCTGTCTGTGTAAGATGTGGAAATATTCATAAAAGCGAAGAATTTTCCCACTCAAAAACAGATTTTGTAATATGTATAAGAAAATGTTGTCAAAATCACACCGCAGTGATCGTACCCAGCAAAAACTTCGCTTACAAAGGCTACAATGTCTTTTTAATAATGTCTTTTTTAATAACTTACTTTTTAAGTAGTAAAGTCTAAAAAAACAAAATAAACAAACAAAACAAAAAAACTGTTACTTTTTTTCAATTTGCCCATTTTTTTATTGCATGTTTATTTTTAGAAAAACAGAAAAGAATATTGCATTACTGTGTGAAAACCATTATTTGATGCACAATGAAATAACTAAGCAGTGGCGTAGTGAGCACAACGGCAGACTACCAAACAGAAGGTTGCAGGTTCGAATCGGGTCTGCGATTTACTTTTTTTTATTTTTATTTTTTTATATAAATAACTCTACTAACAAAACAACTTATTTCTGGCCAAAATATAAAGGATTACTTTTGGGACATAGCGAACAAAAATAATGAGTTCCTACAGTAGAAAAATAAGTAGTTGAATCGTTTCCCTCAAATTCCCCTTATTTTTCGGCTTATTTGTAAGAAAAGTTTTTGCTGGGTACATTTGTGGCAGCTATAGTCAGATTAGCCAAGTTTATCTTACTGATTTAATTCGTGATAAATATGAAAAAGTCGCGATTGTATTGGAGAGTACAGTGGAAAAGCGCCAAAATAGGACTTGGAAAATTTCCAATACGTGTGTGTGTTGAAGAAGATGCGGATAAGTTGCGACTATTAATTTTCTATAGTCTTATATCTTACCAATGCCCTTGTCATGTTCTGTGATATACGTGACAAAACTAGATGCTTAAAACAGTTGAAGCAGGTACATATTTGAAGAAATTGAAATCAAAATTTGAACAATTTTGAATTTAGGCACTCCTGCTACTCGAATAAAAGAAAGTTAATTTAACTAAAAATTTGTTTTCGTTACATTTGTTTATTAGCTACACAGAGAAAACAGATTCGTGATAGCAACCGAATTTGTTGCCAATCGAATGATTCGGTTGCACACATAACATTTTTCAGTTCTAACAACAGAAAGTCAGTTGATAAAGAAGAATTTCAGTTGAGGCAACCAACCTTTAGTTACGCATTCCAAAATATTGTAGCCACAACTGTAAAATTCGGTCACTAAGATAGAATCATTCGATTAGCAACAAATTCGGTTGCTATCACGAATCTGTTTTCTCTGTGTATCACTGTTAATCTAAAAAAGCTTATAAGTAATTCTAACTAAATTTTTTGTTGATTTTTCGAACATAGAAATCAACTAAAATGTTTGTTATATTAACTAAGTAACTTTGTAAATGCCATTCTACCCTTGCCCTTAGTTAAATTTATACTTTAT
This sequence comes from Calliphora vicina, assembly GCF_958450345.1. NCBI lineage: Eukaryota > Metazoa > Arthropoda > Insecta > Diptera > Calliphoridae > Calliphora > Calliphora vicina. Next base: position 80,478,745 of record NC_088780.1, read on the forward strand.
TTTTAGGAAATATTATTGTGTGTATATATATGTATGTATGTAAATATCATATTTTGTACATATTTTGTGATGTGGTCATGCTGTGCTATCGCATCATGCAGTTATTTCTTCGGAAAAATGTATGATTTTCTCTCGTGTACCTGCGATTTCACCAATATATGTATTACTTTATGACAGACCCGCAACATCACAGCAACGTCCTTTTTAAATTTTTCTCAATGATTTACGACTCAATCATAAAGGCAGAGGCTTTCTATCGTTTGTAACGGACACGTACGTGTCCTTGATGAATTGCACCAAATTTAAAGTCAAAAAATTATTGATCAAATTTGAGTTTAGCGCATAAAGATTTTTATGACTTTTTGAATAGTTATGGATTTTTTACTTGTTCGAGTATTAGTGTGCTTATAAAATGCATAGTAAATATATGGCACTAAAAGTATGTCAGATTTGTCCTTTTGCACTGCAGGTATCGCTTTCCATTTCTACGAATAAAAATCGGAAATAGCTATTTTGTGGTACAATGTCATTTTTCCATTTCTGTACCTGCTTGAAAACAAGATTGTAAATTTTATTGTTCTACAACACTTGTTTTTTGAAATAACTATTCGAAGATTTGATGATGATATGTGGAATACAACATTTGGGATGATTAATCTCAAAGCGAACATCAGTCAGATTTTTCATATCCGATTTAATGAAATAGTATTACAATGTCTCTTTACTAGGGTATTCAATCGGTAAACCGTTAATCGGTTAACCGATTAATTTTGGTCGGTTAACTGTTCGAATAATTCAAAATTGCCGATTTTCAAATAACGAATAAACCGATTAATTTGTGTCGGTTAACCGAAATTTCTTATTTTTGCATTTTAACATATTTTTTTTGTTTTTAATTTTCCATTTTAATTCAAATACAAATGTCAAAGAAAAATTACATATTTTTCGAACATTCAAGAAATATGTTTAGTGAGTATAATAACCAGGGCAACCAAAAATATGCTCTAAAAAATGTGTTTTATGCGCATAAAATATGCAATTATAAACGAAAAATATGCTCTTAAAATATAAAAAATATGCACTTAAAAATAGTTGGTTACTGTTTGATTTCAACGTTTTATTAAAAAAATATGTAAGAAGTAAATAAAATATTGAGCTGATCATTTAAAATTGTTTATTATAGATTAAATTTCGATTGTACTGTCTTTTGCACTACTTGAAAATAGTTTGATTCAATTCATTTTATTATATTTAGCAATAAATTACTATCTGTTTTCTTAAGTTTTAAATGTTCAAACTAAATCTTTGTTTTAGATTTCCGTAGAGTTGATTTGTCTCATCTTTTAACACATCGATTTTATTGGTTTAATATTTTTTTTAATTTTGTTTCGATTTAAATGAAATTTGTACTCACTGAACAAATTCTAGAGTTCTATATAATTTAATAGAACTATTTTAAACTTTTTATAAGGATTTTTAAATTTTTTAAAATTTTGTTCGTCGCATATACATATTTATAGAAATGTAGTGTCACCCGGGTGATTGGTATACTATGGTAATTGGTAAACCATGTACATAAAAAACCTTTGGTAAAGCGAAGGTTAAACTGCCTTATACTTCAAACTTTGTTTTTGTAAGTAGTGGCATAATATTTTACTTGCTTAATCCATGTGCCCCATCTTCCGGATGTTCCGGATAAATATCTCGAAATATTTCTATTCTACATAAAGCTTTAAAAATCACTTTTATATCATTTGAATTATGTTTCAAAAACTCTATGGATAACGTGTGTAACTTAAAAATTGCAATCGTTTTTTTTTTTAATTCGGCTTCCAAAATTTAAATAGAATTATAAAAAAGAATTACAATAGTGGAATGATTTGTTCTAGTTAAAACTGCGACAATTAAAGAAATCTTCTTGTTGGAGTTTTATGATTAGGACTCAAAATACCATAACATTTCCTATTATTCTTCCTTTCTCATCCATTGTTTCGTCTATCGATATCTTTGTTACAATTTGTCTAAATCTATCAACGTGCTTTGAACGCAAGAATTTCGATGGATCTTAATATTCTGAAGTTTTGTTTAATTTTATATTAGTGGAAAACTGTTAATGCCCAATAATAACAGTCTCAACCTTAAGTTTCTTTTTTTAAATGTATCCAAAATTTTGTTAAGAAGTTACCCATAATAACACAATTTAGAAATTTCCATTTAGGCCCTAATTTTGTAAATCACGTCACCAAAGTGATATTTATATGGAAAGCAAAAACAAACTTTCAAAAATTTTAAAAATTTGTTTTTGTTTTATATACAAAATTTTCAAATTATGAAAGGCAAACCAACGCTTGAATTTTGGTGCATTTGTTCTGTTAAGAATTTGTATATAAAACAAAAACAAATTTTTAAAATTTTTGAAATTTTGTTTTTGTTTTCCATATAAATATCACTTTGTGACGTGATTTACAATATTAGGTCCTTAATTTTTTATGTAATTTTACTATTTGTTCAATTTTAATAATTGTGTGAAACTAAGCTCATTTAAGTCAACGAAAATTCATTTAAATAGTAAAAAATTCACCAAATAGTAAAATATAGAAATAAAAAACTACAATACGAACAATAAAATTGTATTAAGAAAACACACTAATGAAAAAAAAGAAAATATGCAATAAAAATATGCAGTTATGAGTCAAATATGCAAAAATATGCTATAAAACGCAAAATATGATAAAATATGCAGTAAAGAGCAAAATATGCAAAAATATGCACTAACAAATCGATGCCAAACTTCTTAAAATTGTCTAAAACGTATAAATAACTAACTCATATGTTTATACGACGCACAGCAAAAAATATGATATTGCATATTTTTGGTTGCCCTGATAATAACTGATATATTTAATTTACATGTAATTGTAGGATGAGAACATGATAATAGACGAAACAGGAGACACTACTGAAACGAGTATTTATCAGAACTTATCGAAATTATTAAAAGTATTTAAAATCTAAAAAGTCCAAAAAGACTCCATTGGTATAATGGAGGATTTTATATGCTTAGAAAAAACTAAAAAAATAACTGACAAATTGGAGAGAGAGTTTTTTCCAAGTCGAGTTTTATTAAAACTAACGAAAATTATTTACTTTTTGGTTGAATTGTTATGTTTGTTTATTTTGTATGTTTTTGTTCTTTTTATTAATAAAATACTTCAATAAGTACACAAAATTCGTAATTTAGTTTCAGTTTAACATTTGAATAGAAATTATTCGGTTAATCGAATAATTTAAAATTAACCGATTAAATCTAAACCCCGATTAATTATTTGATCGATTAACCGATTAAACCAGAAACCCGATTAATTGAATACCCTACTCTTTACTCTATGAAAATTTAACAAATTTAAAAATTTCACAAAAGTGTGAATTAGACATGTTCATAACAAATAGAAGTGCTTTGGATCGGTCTTATTCTTGTTCATTTGTAGCTAAAGCTAACTATTGAACAATAAAAGTGCAATCGGATAACTAGAACCCATGACGAAAATCAATTGAGGAAATTACCTTCTAACAACATAATAATAATAAGCCTTGCTCTAAAATTATTTTAGAGCTACCTCTCAATAAGAAATCTGCAACTGAAGCGTATATTTGCAATACTTTTTAGTTCTATCAAGTTAACTATCTTTCAATCGTTGAAAACAGGCAACTTGTTAATTTCGTTTAATGTTGAACGTCGCCAAGAGTTGTTTGGCCTTTTATTTATTTATCTTTATTTTGTTTTCTCATACAACAAAACTAATAATATTATAATTACAGTACAGGATGAGTGTATTGGAAGTAGTATATAGTTAATTTTGAACAAGGAATAATTTTTATAAATTTCAAGAGGTATATTAATTAACTAGCTTGACCCGGTGCGCTTCGCTACCCCTGTCGTAGTAAAATAAAAAATATATAGCCTATTGACGCTTCCCAGTAAGGATCTATCTACGTTCCAAATTTCAATAAAATCGGTTCAGCCGTTTAGTCGTGATGCTCAAACAAATAAACAAACCAACAAACAAACTTACAAAGATATTTATGTATTTATATAGATTATATAAACTAAAAATAGATTTCCTAAACTGCGTTGCATTGCTTTCAAATGGAATAAATGACGGTAGCGAGTTCCACAGACGAATGCAATGAATTAAAAGTTGCCATTCAGACACAAGTTTGTAATGTCGTATTTGAATTAAATTATTGTTTCCTCTAGAACGGGTGAATGATAGGCATAGACAACAACTAGATAGGTAACCGAGAGCCAAAAACCTAAGTCTGTTGTCAAAAATCTAATTCATGAGAATGTATTGCATGTATTTTGTTATTGTATCACCCGTAGTGTGAAAAGAGAGTAATTTTTCCATATATATTACTCTCTCCTTCCGTTCTATGTGTTTATTCTATGATGATAGGCGATTAATCAAATATGACATCTCATTAGTAAATATAATTTTCTGCATGAGTAACAATGATCTTATTTTTAGATGATCACAAAAACGTACTCCAAAAATTTTTCGTTAATACGGTCCACAGTGGGGCAGAATCGAAATTTTTTGGAAATAAATCTGGCATTTCTAAACGGCTGGTCCGATCGGTTTCCGAGCGCTTTCCAAAAATATAAAATTCTTTGAAATCGGATGGGAAACAAAAAAATGGCACGTGTTTAAAAATTTTACATGTCGAAGGTACCCTACTTTGAGCCCCCATATCGCCGCCCCTGGAGTATTTGTAGGGCCCATTTTAAATTTTATCCCGATCGGACCAGCCGTTTAGAAATGCCAGATTTATTTCCAAAAAAATCGATTCTGCCCCACTGTGCGGTGTTATGTGGGACGATCTTCTCAAATTAAATATAAGTATATCTCAATATAGAGTTATATTATTTAATTTTTTACTGCTTCGATAATCAGAACTTGCGAAAATTTCACAACCATATAAGAGTGTTGGAAGCAGATAAGTTTTAGCTAGCAACATTCGTATATGTACTGCAGTTAGATGTTGGTTTTCCACAGTGCGCGGAGCATTGAAAAAGTTTTACCTGCAACGGCGATTATATGATAAGACCAGGTTAGGGAAGAGTTGAAGATTATTCGGAGATTTTTTGTTTTATTAACAATTTCAATTCGTTGGTTATTAAGAATGACGTGAGGAACAATGTGCGTTTGAGTAGAACGAGAAATTTTTAAGCATTTGGATTTGGTGGGATTTAAGCAAAGCCCATTCGATGTAGCCAGTACTGCCAACTTTTTTTTTTGGAGAAATCTTCAATTTAAAAAAAATAAATCGTCAAAATCGTCAAGTTAAAAAGTAAAAATTCGTTAAAAATACCAAAAATATTTTTTTATTAACTTTTTAAATATTTTTATTTTATTTACATGTAAATAAATGTCACACATTTCTGTGTGACATTTTTTTAAATTGCTTTTCAATTGCTATATTATTTAACTTAATATAATATTTTGAAAACAATATTCTTTGTAATGTTGAAGAATCCAAAGCATTTCTGATTTTTGTTTTATTTAAATTTACAATATTAAAAATTATTGACTCTCTTTAAATTAGAAACATTTTTCCAATGTTTCGAGTTCGGTGAATTTCATATTACGTAATTCTCGAACTTCATTAACAAGTTCTTGATATTCTTTTCCATCTAAAAAATCTGGAATAAGTTTGGCCAATTGTAAAATTGAATAATTTTTTTGTTCAATGGAGTGTAATCATTCTAAAAGTTTATCGCAAAAATCAAAACGTTTTAAAATTTGTGAAACCAATTCAATATAAAATTGGACACTTTCTACCTTTCAATTTGTACATTGCAAAAGGGGACTTACAAAATTTAAATTTTAGGAAAAAAGGTTACCATATGTTTTGCTTTTAAAACATCGTCATTTTTGTTCGCGGGAAAAATGAAAAATCGTCAATCGTCATTTTAAAAAATCGTCAAAGTTGGCAGCGCTGGATGTAGCCCATTGATGAATTTTTAATAAGTCAGAGTTCAGTTTAATAACAGATTTTTTTTATTTTGCTGGTACATAGATATAGTTGTACGTCATCTGCATACATATGAATTTTACAGTATGACAATTGTTGAGAATAGATCCTTGAGGAACCCCTTTAGTTACAGGTAGGAGGTTAGATAGTTGGCCTTTTATATATACGTATTGAAATCTATTTTCAAGATAAAAGGACAGATGAGCTAAAATTTAACAGGTTGAGTTTCATACAAAGCAAATTATGGTTGACAATATCGAATGCCTTAGAATGATCCAAAAGCGCTAAGAATACAATATTACCACTGTCAATATAGCCTCTAAGCGGTAATGCAGCTATGTTTAGGACGAAACCCGGATTGTCTACTTGTTAGAAGACTATGAGCACATACATAATCAGCAATTTGTTCATATAATAGCCTTTCATGTACTTTTGATAAGTATGAAAGAATTGCTATAGGCCGATAATCATTCTTATTTTTGGATACGGGTATAATTTTAGCACATTTCCAATTTAGTGGAAAAACACTTTTAGTTATAATTGTGTTGAAGATATGTGTGTTATTTGAGGTAATAAAACAATTTAGGCTGAATATTACGGGAACAACTGCATTCGATTTTATACTAAAACATACATTAAATACATCAGCTTGTGTAACACATCTAAAGGAGAAATTCACGCTGCACAGTGGTATAAGAATAAAAAAAAGGGAAATAAATCTGTAACTTCTAAACCCTTACGCCGATTTGAATGAAATTTCACATGCGCGAGGAAGTATAGTCGAGTTTAAGTTTTGAATTTGGACCTCATGACCCCACCAGGAGCGGGACCAGGGGTTCCCAAAGTAGGACACCTCGGGTATGTTCAATTTTTAAAATGATCCTATTTCTTCGTTTGTGTTCCGATTTTAAAAAATTACACATACAGAATCTCCTCGTCGAGCACTACATAAACATTTTTTGAATGGACCTGGTAACCTCGGTATCAAAAATTATAAATTTTTTTTTCATTTAAAATATTTGGTGTAAAGTTAGCTTTTCAAAACGTATACATTTATTATACATCCTTTTAGAAATTTTCTAGATAACTTAAAAAGAAAAAATGTACTTTTATCCCAAAAAATAGCGAAAAATCGCATTTTTTAATTTTTCAAAATCAAATTCATGTAACTTTGGATTCGGATTGTTGTTAATCCTATGAAAGAAAATCGGGAAATATTTGGAACCGCGGTCACCAAAAAACTGGAGTAGGGTGGGTAAAAATGTTGAAAATTAAATTTTCAAATGCGAATATCTCCTAAGCTAGAAGAGATAATTGACAGCAGAGGTTTTATGTAGTGCTCAATGACAAGATTCTATATATGTAATTTTTTTTGAAATCGGAACACAAACGAAGAAATAGGATCATTTTAAAAATTTACCATACTCGAGGTGTCCTATTTTGGGGACCCCTGGTCCAGTGCCTGCCGGGCGCATGAGGTCCAGATTTAAAACTTAAACTCGACAACACTTCCCCTTTGCGCATGTACAATTTCATTCAAATCGGGCTAAGGGTTTAGAAGTTACAGATTTATTTCCCTCTTTTTTCTTTCTCATAACACTGTGCGTCGTCAATTACATTTGATATTTCTAAAACTCTGATAAGTTATACCACGATTAAAGCGTTTGCTTTAAATTTAGAAAAATAAATTTTGTTGTAAAGTAATTTGTCTTCGAAGTCATATTGAAGCTCTAAGTACGTAATATAATTTCTAATTTTAAATCTTTTTAAAAATTCTTACAAATTTGCTTCCATAAAACTCATATTTTAACCGATTGTTAAGGATATTCAAAATATATCTCATCAGTATCAGTTCAGTTGCTAGGTCTAACACTGCTGAAAAAAAATATTTTTCAAAATTAAAGAAATTTTTTTAACTGGACAATATGTATTTTAGCTGGAAACTGGACAAGACCCAAAAAACTGGACAATCCAGGACATTCCAGACTGTTTGACACAGTACATTCAAATGTATCGACACGCCAAAGTGGGTTAGTTAGCTCAGCCCAAATGCAGTTTCTATTTATTGAGTCAAATGCCTTTTCATAATCAACAAACAGCATGTAAAGGGGTGATTGCATTTCCAGAGATTGTTCTATTTATGTATGTATGTAAATTTTGAAATGTTTTTTCTTAAAAAAATGTTAATATTTTGTAATATATTTGATAAGACATGTGCCCTACTTCAGGCAATGTTACCATTGCTTTTTTTAAATTATAGTAAACATATTTTGTAACCATAGTAAATTATTCAGTAGCATTTTTTTAATTGCATTCAAATTATACTAAAATTTGAATTTAACGGTTTGTAGCAACTACTAGCAACACTCATCGTGTTTATGAACATTTCCATCAGTAGAAGCTTCTACTTATCAACAATGTTGATACCATGTGGTTGATTATAGAGGTCTGTATCGAATAACTATTTTACTGCACGTGTAATACTCAGTGTTGCCAGAAAATGAATTTCATATGCTAAAACTTGAAAAACTAAGTGCTAAAATGTTCTACAGAAGAAAAAAAAAGTGCTAAATTTTTTCAATGCAACAATACAATTTTTATTTCAAATGTTACAAATATAAATTATAGTTTTTTCTAATTTTGTTCATAACAATTGTTGACTTGTTTTAATAGATTACATTTCATATCGCTACCTTAATATAGAAAGGCCCTAACTAACATTTTCCTTACTTTAAAAGAGAAGAAAACAACTTAAAGTTCTGTAGTTTTGATTTTTTTTAACACAAAATTTTATGAAGGTCTTCATCCAATTTAATGTTGTCACATTTTATTTTATTAATGGTATATTACGGGATTGTCTATCAAAGTATGCAAAAAAACTAAATTTTGGAGAAAAAAAAACGAGTTTCTATATTAAGGTAAAGATATATTAATTCAACATTTTTTCTGAAAATAAATTGGGAATAAGAAATTGTAGGTTATTTTATAAAATGTAGTACAAAAATATTTACATATATAAATATTTTAATTTTTAACATATATATTATTATACAGGTAGGCCTCCATTTACGCGGTTTGTTGGGCCCAAAAAAATAGCGTGTAAATCAAATTCGCGTAAAACGAGGTTCTAATTTAGAACGAAATGCTTTTGTGGGGGTAATAATTTTTTATTTCGCGTAAAACAATACATCTGTCACATAACAAAAAAGAAATTGGGACCTAAAAATCACGTTAAATAGAAAACACAAATGTACATACAGTAGCCCAAGAAAGTCTACATACAGGAAAAATTATTATGTTACTTTAATTTAAAGCAGTTTTTTATGCGATATATAATAATACATGTCTTATGTCGATTTTAGCAAAAAAAAAATTCAAATAACGCCTAAAAGTTCACCGTTATTAGAGTTATTGATTCTGAGTAAAATAACGAAAAATTTATTTTCGGTCACGCCTACTTTTGGGTTGGCGGGGCTATTAAGTTTCATAATATTTTGAACATTAAAGCCCAAAAAACCAAAAAAAAATTTCGTTATTTGACTCAGAATCAAAAAGTCTAATAAAGGTGAAATTCTGGACGTGATAGGAAATGTTGCTAAACCCGACTTAAGTGATGTTGTTTTAATTTTTTTTAGTGTGAATTTATTTTTTTAACAAATATATTTCATTAATTTTAACTTACAAATACTGCTTTCAACGAAAGAAATTTAATTTGAATTCCTGTATGTAGACTTTATTGGGCTACTGTTCATACATATCGTCACCTTAAATGAAAGCGGACGTAACTACACAAAAATTTAAAATCGAGTTTTTGATTGATTGAACAATTGCTAAGAATACTCTATTATTATTGATTTTATAACGTATCCTGTAAAAACAATAAAAATGTAGTTACGTTCGTTTGCATTTAAGGCGACGATATATACTTCAAGTACACTTATTTTATTTGTACTTCTAAAAACTTACTTAAAACAAAAGTAAAGTAAAAAAACTCAACTAAAAAAATTATTTCTTATCGAAAATTAAGGACAAATTTCAATTAAAAAAACATAACATAAAATTCATAAAAATTAACGAAGTTTTCAAAAAAGAAATCTGTTATTCGCTTGTGTTTTTTTCATTTCCTGTTGTTTGTTGCCGCATTATATAAAAATCGTGTAAAAAAATGCGCGTATTTGAAAAAATGGTTGCAAATTTTATTTCGCGTTATATCGAATTCTCGTAAATAAAGTACCGCGTAAATGTAGGCTTACCTGTATTCAGATATGAATATTCTTTTATATATGTATTTTACATTACATTTTATAGTTTTTTTAAATATAGTTTTATATTGAATTTGTGTTTTTGTTTTAAAGAATAAAATAACAAATATTTTTTATAACTTCCATTTTTTAATGAAATAAGATTTTTAATTTATTAATACATTTATCAATATTATTCGATACAAAAGCTATTAGCAAGCATACCTACTGATTATACAAAATAATTAATTGAATCCAATATTTCTGATATATCTTCGTCTTTATCTTCATTTTGATATTTTTCAGATGTAACAACATGCATTTTTGAATTTCAATCCTTCTCGAATTTGTATTATTGAACTTAACAATTCTGGTTTAATTCGATTACGAATTTTATTTTTGATTAAAGCCATTAAACTAAAAAGTCTTTCAACTTCGGCATTAGAAAATGGTAAAACGAGTAATGACAATACAAAAATAGACAATTCTTTAAATACATTTTCACCGACAGAATTTTTAAAATTATATACTTTAATCCAAAAAAAGGCAAACGATTTCTTAGTTGATTAACAAGTTCTTTTAAAAATAAAATGCAAACATTTCGAATTTCCTTCTCATCTTCAATTGAAATTTTTTTAAGCTAAACGCTTGCTTTATTAAATTTTCAAATTCATATCCTAAATACGGAGATGGAAGTAAAAATTCATCAAAAGAATCTTAGTATTAATGTTTAAAAAAAAATAACTTTTATTATTTTCCCTTTTGTTTTTAATTACTTCCCAGCGGGAAAAAGATGCAGTAAAGAGGCCTTCCTAAATGCCTCATTTTGCAGACACAAGGACTTCCAAAATCATTTTGCCGCATTGCAAAATCATTTCAATTTTACACGGCGTGTCATTGCGAGCCAAGGCCTTGCATACTCGCTGCTGTTAGAGGGCTGAGAGAAGGCCTACTTATGATGGGCTGTTGGCAGCCAACAAGCTCACTTGTTATTAGAAGGGGATTCATAGGGCTTCTTGAACACCTTCTAAGAGCAGGCAGGGTGGAATGAGTATCGGATCTTTTAGAATGTGTAAGTATGCCTTTTAGAAGGCCTACAAATTGAAGTCCTATCATTTTTTCCCGCTGGGTTTAAACTTTTTTTTATATCAGTTGTAAAAATGCGTAACACATTACAAACATAGTTATAAAAAAAGCAAGTAAATTTATGCGTAGCAAGAAAGAAATTTAGTTGAAATATTAATAAAAGTTATTTTTTATTTCTCCAAAAGCATTTTTTGGAGTAAAATATTTTTTTGAAGTAAAAATTTTCGAAAAAAAAATTTTTTTATCAAGCAAATTATGCTAAAAAGCATTTAGCATAATTTTTAAAAATTTCAATGCATTTTCGAGAAACAAAATGCTAAATTTAGCACTGAAAGTGCTAAAATGGCAACACTGGTAATACTCGACTTCGAATAAAGCAAATATATGTATTCTCTTTTAGAGCGCAAATAGTGAAGAGAAGTGTATAGTCGTAACAACAAATATGTAGACACAATAAACGAGTTCCGATAAAAGTAAATACACGCAAAATAAGTACAATAAACAAAATGTATTACAATTACTATCAAGGTTGCTAATTTAGCCATTTTCCGGCTAGATCTAGCGATTTTATTTTATTTAGCCATAAAAAATGGATAGATTTAATCTAGCCGGAAGATCTAGCCATTTTGTCCTAGCCTTTTTATACCCTTCAGCTTCGTGAGAAGGGTATATATAAGTTTGTCATTCCGTTTGTAATTTCTACATTTTTCATTTCCGACCCTATAAAGTATATATATTCTGGATCCTTATAGATAGCGGAGTCGATTAAGCCATGTCCGTCTGTCTGTTGAAATCAATTTTCTGAAGGCCCCAGATATCTCCGGGATCCAAATCTTCAACAATTCTGTCAGACATACTTTCGAGAATTTTGCTATTTAAAATCAGCAAAATCCGTCCATAAATAACGGAGATATGAGCAAAAATCCGAGACAACCTCTGAAAATTTCATCAAAAAACACAATGTATTGCATGCTTTGACAAAAAAACAACAAAACGTATGCTTGGGTGTGCAAGCTTTGTGTATTTGGTTTTTTTTAGTTTTTTGTTTCTTTTGGCGTTGTTGTTGTTTTTTATACAACTAAACTTTTGTTTGGTTGTGTGTTGGTTTTTTTGACAAAAAATCAACAAATCGTATGTTTGAATGTGCATGCTTTGCGTATTTTGTTTCTTTTGGCGTTGTTGTTGTTTTTTATACAATTAAACGTATGTTTGGATGTGTGTTGGTTTCATTGCCTTGCGTATTTTGTTTTTTCTTTTGGTGTTTTGTTTCGTTTGGCGTTGTTGTTGTTTTTTGTGTTCTTGATAAATTTAGGATGCTGTACGCTGAAAGTGGGCAATGTACATACATACCTATATACTAATTATAAAAAATAATAATGCATCCACAACAAAGGTGAAGGGTATATAAGATTCGGCATAGCCGAATATAGCACTCTTACTTGTTTATTTTATACTTTTGTTGAACATTTTTGGAATTTTTTAAAAATAAAACAGTATTTTTTTTTGTCAATTGACATAGAGGTCTGCATCGAATCTTTTTAAACAAATTCGTCTTTTGATGATATGATGAGAATATTATTGGTTTTATGAAAACAGGCTTCAGGCATATTCAAAAATAAATTTTGGATTTTTTCAATGGATCCGATTTTGATTGTAAGTGCCCAGAAATTTGTTTAGTTTATCAAAAGAAAAATAAATTATATTGATATTACAATCTTTATCCCCATTTTCTCAATATCTGGCTATTTTTTTTCGTGACGATATACTGACAGTTCTCATACAAAATTTATATTAACTGAAAGTATGTATATCGTTACGAAAAACGATAACCGGAGATTGAGAAAAAGGGGGTTAATCTGCTAAACCCTATTAACACGAAGTCGGTATATATTATTTTTGAAAACTGTCAGTATAACTATTAGTTAACACATAACCAGACTTCATAAATGTAATATTTAGGAATTTGTATTTAGTTATTTTTGGGTTTTAGCCATTTCTAGCCATTTTTAATTCCAAATCTAGCCATTTTCTGAGCTGAAGAGTTGGCAACCAAGATTACTATATGCACTTCATGTGGTACCACGAATATTTGTGATGATTTCCAATATTATTCATATTGAAAAACATATTTAAAATAAATGCTTAAATGTGATTTGTTTATTAATATTATTTTTTTGTTGTAAATAAAAGAAAAATATGTATATTCATTTTTAAAGTGAGGTAAAATTTTTTTTTTTTGCTATTTTAAAAAAATACTTTATTATTTTTAAGTACAACAAAAATATTTTAATATATTTTTTATATCTTAATATAATTTGAAATTAACTTACTACACTGTCTATTTTACTTTTAACTCGAAAAGGTAATATAACCTAGAGTTGCCAAATAAAAACTTTGATTCCTAAACATGGTGTTTCGGAAAAACTTAAAACAAACTCGGATTTTATAATTTCAATATGAGTATATTTTAATATTTAGAATTGAAATTCAGCATAACCGTTATTTTTCTTTGTGAGACTGAACTGAACGTTGTACATGTGAGTTCTTCGTTCAGTTTAGTTGTCGTAACGTACTCTACTTGAAATATCTTTGTACTTTCAAATAAGAAAGAAAGTGGTACATGCATTTGCAAGCACCGAACATATTCGAATAACAACAAATAGTTTCTCGATGATTTTGTTGTACTCAAAAAAAGAGTACTCTTTTTTAGCGACACTTCGAATATGAGTATTTCTTTCGCAAGTACACGTGTACTACGCACATACAAATAGTGTTGTGCAGACCTCTAGTTGATTAGCATTGTTTATAAGTATGGCAACACTAAATGTTAAGCTGCTGACATTAATATTGAAAGCTCTAGAATTCAAATATACGAGTTTAATGGTCAAACGAACAATCTAGTCTACTCAGATGCAGATGGCACTGTATATAAATAGTGGCAGAGGTTGCAGTCGTGAATGAGTTTATTATAAGCACTGTTAGAGTTAACATCAACTGACTTGTACATTATAAAGTGTGTCTGTATTTCTGTGAATTTATAAACGTGTATAAAAACACTGAGTGACTATTTAATTCTGTTGTTGTACATTTGAATAAATAAAGTTCGTTTTCTCAATGTATCTACAAACTGCCTATTACTAAATGTCGACATAAATTTATTAGGCCGATAAACTGTCCGTTAACAATTTTGGTTTTCTCAATATACCGACACAAAACATTATTTTCAGTTGGCAATACGTCTCAAAATAGATGTGAACGTTGGGAACCCTGCCTTCAAGTGACAACATGTTTACATACAGTGAATGTCACTTAAAATCGTACACCATCGTAGTCAAAGTTTATTCATTAGTTTTAGAAAGTTGATGTTTTGGAAATATTTTAAAATGCTATTTTTATATTGTGTGTGCTATTACCTGTCAGAAAATTGGGTATAATTTTAATTGCCCTTATTCACAAATAAAAAAATTGGGTAAGACTGTCATTGCCCAGAATATCTACGCTTCATTTAAAATCGTAAAGGCACTAAAAATTAGCAAATGATACCCTACAAAGTATTAGGATTATTTAATATTAACATTTTTTTTAATTTTTAAAGTTTTAATTATAATTTAATATAATTGTACGAATTTAAGTGAAATATGAATTTTGTGATGTTCTTTAATTTTTATCAATATTTTTTTTAACGAATTGAGGTTTTGTTAACTTTTTTGTTGAAATACATATTTTTTGTTCCAATTAATAAAACTACTTTTAATTTTTTATATAATCACCTATTATTGCCTGTATAATTTCATAATATTTAAAAAAAAAAATATGTTGTATGATTTTGAGTGACACTCACTGTAAATCAGCTGTTTAATTCGACAGCCGGAATCTTTTGAAAAATGCATTATCCTGCACAAGGCGAATCTATAGAAGGTGACGACAGAACTACAACAAGTACAACATGTACAAAAACAACAGGTACTTTGTTTTTGTTAAAAGATAAGTGAACTGTCAAAGTTGCCTGTTGTTGTTTTTGCTTTTGGGATTGTTGTATTTTTCGCCACAACAACCACAAGTGAATTGACAGTTCAATTGTCTAAGCAACTGAATAAAAAAATAATCAGCTGTTCTTCTGAGGTCACCTTCTATAGATTCCTCCATCAAATTAATGTTAATTCTTTTATTAATTTTTTTATAAAATCTTAATTTCGTTTACACAAACACATAAGAACTCAGTCAGCTGATTGAATTTATCTGTACGATAAATAATTGGAAGATGAGGTCGGGTTAGCTTTTCGACAGAATGGAAGCAAATGAGACATTTTCGTTGGGGAAAAAAATTATTCACATAATGAGAAAACAGCCCAAAGAGTTGTTACAAATTTTAAACTACTAAACGGCTTTTATTTGCAATCAAAAGTATCAGGTTTATTTAAAGGAAACCAACGTTTTGAAAAGGTAAAAACGTAACAATATGTTCAAAATTATTTTTTCTGTTATTCATAAAATCATAACAAATAAATTTAAAAAATTATTACGACACCTTATGAGTAGGGGCGGATTTATATGCAAATGCATGTTATTTATCGAACGTATAAATATTATGAAGTGATCATACTTCGTTTGCAAACGCAGTACATTTATGCCATTATGATCTTATATACTTTTTACTTTACAATGACACGTCAATTTCCTGTCCAAAAATGTGTAAAAATTAAACACAATTTAAGAACACACTGTATCAAAATATTGAAGTAGGTGGGAATAATACCATAGTAGAAAAATAGAGGATAGTTTCATTCTCTCTTTATTTTTTAAAATTCTACGTCTGACATGCTTAAGGATTTTGACGTTTTCGTTAAAATAGTAATACCATATTAATTAAAAATTTTCCCATATATTCTTTGAAGTTTGTGAAAAAATTAATATTAAAAAAAATATGAAAAATATTTACTATCAAATTGGGATCAAAGGTAAGATTTTCATTTTCAAATATTTCAAAGCTAATTTGTGAACATTATTTTAAGATTTAACAAACATGAGTTGCATTTTCCCCAACTGCGAAAATACCAAATATTTTTACAAAAATTCAAATGTAAATTTTTTTAAAGTCCCTACATTACCTAACAAACGACAACAGTGGCTGGATGTATGTAAACCTTGTCAGAGGGTGGATTATACAAACCAAACACCAATTTTTTAAGCCTTTTGAAACGTTTAAATTAAATTTTTTTAAAATTTAATGAAAATTCTTTGTCATGTAGCCCAAATTATATAGCGAATGTTAGGAATTGAATCATTAACTTCCAACACAACATACTTAATACATTTTTATTTAAATACTAAATTATAAATTACACATTTTTTGTAAAAAATGTCTCTAAAATAAAAATCATTTTTAGGAATGTGGCAACGCTTTTTATAATGCTCACAAAATAAGGAAACTTCAAAAAACCTTATTTGAAAAAAAAAATTTGATTTAAACTACTTTCTATATTTTTATCATGAATAATACTGTACAGAATTTCATGTTTTTGGTTCGCCTCAATAATTTTTTTTAAATTTCAACTTTAACTGGTCTCTACTTTTAAACGCAATTAGTTCGAAACTAAGTTTAGAAATAATGCGTTCAAAATACACCTAATAACTATGGCTGCAGCGGTTTAGAAAAGTTTTTTGGGAAATAATTCGGTATCTCGGGAACTATTAGAGATATTTGTCAAAGGGGACAAGGTTTGTGAAACTTCTGAGGAGTAATTAAAGGCTTTTTATATATGTAAGTATTTGACATTGGTGAAAACCTTAGTTAGGACTTGAGGATTGATATTTTAGTAAAATTAAATAATTTTATAAAATTTTGGGACGTCTTTTACCTTAAAAACTAAAAAAATTATAATATGGTGATATTCCACGAATAAAAATTTGAATTAATTTAAACGGTTAAAGATATAATAACAAAATTTGAAATCAATATACTATATACTACGTTTATACGTAGCCTATTCGCAAATAAAAATAATTTGCAATTAACTCTGCTTATATGTCACTATGGTTACGGAAAATTATTATTTTTTTAAATGCAAAAATTAAAGAATTAAAAGTTCTTGATTGTCTTGTAATCCAATTAATGCAAAAACGCAATGAAATATTTAAAAATCAGGAATTGTTTTCTTGAGTTAGCTATTTGTAAATAAAAAATTAATTCACTGTTTATTCGGCTAATTTTTCAACTTTCAATATATTTATTTGCGAATAAGTCGTGCGTATAAACGTAGTAATAGACTCAAATGTCTTTAAATTAATGGCATTAGAAGTTTTGACATTTCTTATATAAAATTTAGAATTTTATCGCCAATATAGGTGATATTTTAAAAATAAATTTCGACCCTCAGTACGCCCGCCATATCTAAAAAACCATAAAAAGATCGAGCAAAATTAAAAAAATTAATCAATAAACCTGAATATCTCTTCAACTAATAGAGATAACCTACACATGTAAGCTTATTTTTTGTAGAACTATTTATATTTAAAATTCGGATCATAAATGGAATTTTAGCGATTTTTTTAAAATAATTTAAGACCCGAGGTGACCACATTTGATGGATTACGGACTGGCCCCTAGTAGCGCTAGGAAGCTGAATAAACGTAAATTAACTCAAAAACACCTCTGCTCCAACCATGTAAAATTCCGTAACAATACCTCTGTGGGCTTTGCGATTAACCTGATTAATCATTTTTATACATTGGTCATTGGTCAATTCACAAGGTCTCGTATCAGTCATATTGTTATAATAAAAACATTGAGCTGAACAGCTGACATACAAAATTAAAAAAAAAAACAAAAAAACGTAAACAGTAAAAGTAACCGGAACATCTAAAGAAAGAAAGTTGTTTGTTGTGGAAAAATGTAAAAGATAAGATTAACATCATAATTACGATATTTTGGTACTAATTTTATTGATAACTGTTCAATAATTGCAAAATCTCTACTAATATCTTGTAACTTAAACATTTTTTACTTTGTGACGAACTTTTTTACTCGGCGATGAACAGCTGATGCTGTTGTTAAACGAGTTAAAAACAACTTCAGCCAGTTTAATATTTAGAGTCGACTTCAGCGTCAGAAGTATACTTTAACTTGTCTATGATAGACCTTAAGTCCACTCTTAAGTAAAGTCGAGTTTAATTGTCTTAAAATGTACTTTATTTTTGACTATGATTATGGGCCATTGTGTTCAGTAACTAATTCTTGCAGGTGTTAATCTACTTCATTTTTAATTGAATCAGATTCACATACAATATACGCAATTTGTCTTAAAATTAGGTATAACGACCATTCTTCACAGTTAGGAACTAAGTCACATATAATCAATCTAAAGCATTCGAAAAATGTTAACATTTCAGAAGCTGAAATCACCTCTGAGTGAAAAATTTCAATTATAGATTGCGAATGTTCCAAAAAATCTTCTCTTATTATCAATTATGTGATATTCAAAACATACGTTTTCTTTTGGTTAGTATTTACACAATAGATTTTGCTAATTGTGACGGCGTTTATTTTCCAGGGGCTCAATATTCAACACTGTAAGTATTCAGTGCATTTAATTTTCTGAAATAAATCAAATTTTAATAAAGATTTGATTCTTATAACCAGGGCAACCAAAAATATGGTCTAAAAAAAGTCTTTTATGCGCATAAAATATGCACTTATAAACGAAAAATATGCTCTTAAAATATAAAAAATATGCACTTAAAAATAGTTGGTTACTGTTTGATTTCAACGTTTTATTAAAAAAAATTATAAGAAGTAAATAAAATTTGAGATCATTAATTAAAATTGTTTATTATAGGAATAAATTTCGATTGTACTGTCTTTTGGACTACATGGGAACAGTGTGATTCAATTCAATTCATTTTATTATATTATATTTTTATTTAAATTATTGTCTGTTTTCTTAAGTTTTAAATGTTCAAACTAAATCTTTGTTTTAGATTTCCGTAGAGTTGATTTGTCTCATCTTTTAAACTACCTAATACTTCAAACTTTGTTTTTGTAAGTTGTGGCATAATATTTTACTTACTCAATCCATGTGCCCCATGTTTTAAAAACTCTATGGAGAACGTGTGTAAGTTGTTGGTAAAAATTACATTCGATTGTTTTTTAATTCGGCTTCCAAAATTTAAATGGAATTATAAAAAAGCCTTACAATAGTGGAATGATTTGGTCTAGTTAAAACTGCAAAATTTTGTTAAGAAGTTACCCATAATAACACAATTTAGAAATTTACATTTAATTTTTTACGTATTTTTACTATTTGTTCAATTTTAATAATTTCATTTAAGTCAACGAAATTTCATTTAAGATAAGTCGATTATGGGTACTCTCATTTTTTCTTTAAGTAGCCTAGGACAATTATGATTGGACCTTAACAAAATAGTAAAATATAGAAATAAAAAATTACAATACAAACAATAAAATTGTATTAAGAAATCAAACTAATGAAAAAAAATAATAAAATATGAAACAAAAATATGCAGTTATGAGTCAAATATGCAAAAATATGCCCTAACTAATCGATGCCAAAATTCTTAAAATTGTCTGAAACGGATAAATAACTAACTCATATGTTTATACGACGAACAGCAAAAAATATGATATTGCATATTTTTGGTTGCCCTGCTTATAATATTACTTACATCAATTGATGGAATTTGATCCAAAGAACAAAAATTTGGCCAGGTACAACATTTTCTTGATTAAAATTAATGATTTCTGTATCGCCGGAGAATTCAAAATTCAAACCGGTTGTTGTTCAATGACTGGTACAATTTCATTGAAATTTGATTGTTTGAAATAGTCACTGGATTTTGATGTTGTCGAATTTATAATATGATCTGGAGCATCTGCCAAAAATAAGTAAATCAAGAACAGTTTTTTAAACATTAAATTGTTGCAGTTTATACTACACTTTATATACTTACTTAATTGAATATCCAATACAAAATAATTGCTGGAAATATATTGAGCTCCAAAACATGAAAATATATCCTCATTTATAATGAAATCGTTTGAAAAAACATTAACATTTACGTCTTCTGGCAGTTTATATACTTTTTTAACTAAAACAAAACACACATTAAGTAAAAAATTGTCCAAATGCTTCAAAGGATTCCGGATACCTTGTGTTAAAAGTATGTCATAATCTTCTTTACCATTAAAGTAAACACCAATAATTTGTTTATTATCTTCAAATTTTGATTTTATTAACTTCAAACATTCCATTTTATTTGTTTGGATCAACACTTGAATAAAGCTTTAACAATGATGACGTTAAAGTAAACAGTAATGCCAGATTTTAAGTTTTTAGTATAAACAATGTACTAAAATACCATATGTATACATATTTTAGTCTTAGCGATTTTTTAAGTTGAAAATTAAAATTTTTTAAATAAATTTAATGTTTTTATATTAAAAGGTTTATGTACATAAATGCTTAGTTTTAATCTTATAATCGTACATTATAATTATGCTTTTATAAAATAGTTACTTGACACAACGCACTGTGGGAGAAATCAACAATTTAGTGGCGCAAAATAAAAAAATAAAAAAACATTCGCATATTTGATTTATTGTTATGTAGTTTCAATCTATAGTTGTTGCAGTAATTAAAAATATTTAACATTTATTAATAACTTCAGTGGTTTGGTATTGACAACTATTTAAATGTAAAAAATGTTTTAGAAATTTTTTTATGAAGAATTGTTTTCAAAGTTGTTATTAAGCAGGATAGTACAAGGTTTTCTTTAAGTTGTATTTTTACTTTTTTTATGTAGATGGAATATGAGGCTTGGTAAATCAGAAAAATAAAAATATATTTTCCGCTATTTGTGATAACCAATGGCCATATTCTTATAGATTTTTTTTTACTTTTTGAATTTTCGGAAGGTTGCCAGTTACTAGGCTATCAAGGCTATATTATAGACTACATATGGTGAAAAATTTAGCTGCGAAAAAGTGCGAGGTCAATTTATGTAATTTTTTTAAGAAATTATTATCGTTGGGACGATGTAAAATCTCGTACTAAATTTGTTCCTTATTATACCCTTCACCTTCGTGAGAAGGGTATATATAAGTTTGTCATTCCGTTTGTAATTTCTACATTTTTCATTTCCGACCCTATAAAGTATATATATTCTGGATCCTTATAGATAGCGGAGTCGATTAAGCCATGTCCGTCTGTCTGTCTGTCTGTCTGTCTGTCTGTCTGTCTGTCCGTCTGTCTGTCTGTTGAAATCAGTTTTCTGAAGACCCCAGATATCTTCGGGATCCAAATCTTCAATAATTCTGTCAGACATGCTTTCGAGAATTTTGCTATTTAAAATCAGCAAAATCGGTCCACAAATGGCTGAGATATGAGGAAAAAACCAAGACAACCTCGATTTTTGACCTATTTTTTTTACCTATATCTGGATTACTAAGACATTAATATAGACAATATGGATATCTAATGATAGATATTTCAAAGACATTTGCAACGACGTATATAAGACCATAGTAAGTTGGACCTACAATGGGTCAAAATCGGGAAACAAATTTTGAACCCGAATTTTTTTTTTAAAAAAAAAAATTGAAAAAACCAAAAAAAAATTTTTAAAATTTAAAAAAAAAAAATTTTTAAAATTTAAAAAAAAAAAAAATTTTAAATTTAAAAAAAAAAAATTTTTTAAATTTTAAAAAAAAAAAAATTTTAAAATTAAAATAACAATCGAAAAATTTTTTTAATTTTAAAAAAAAAAATTAAAATAACAATCGAAAAATTTTTTTTCCAAAAAATTCAAAAAACAACTGGAAAAAAAATTAAATTTTGTTTACCTAAAAATATTTAAAATTTTGAAGTATAATTTGGTGAAGGGTATATAAGATTCGGCACAGCCGAATATAGCACTCTTACTTGTTTTTTTTTAAGATTGTATATAAGAAGTGTTATTGGTAATTACATTATATAAAAATGAAATGTATGTCGGGACCGGAAGCATTCTGGATAATCAATTTTCCCGGTTAATTGAGTAATTTTTTAAAGGATTTTATGTACATTTGGCCCTTAGCGCCAAATTATCGTAAGCGACATTTTTAAAATTTTTGTTTTATTGCAGAAATTAAAATTTTATGGACCGACTGATGTTTTAGCGTTCTCAGAATATCAAAATTGTTAATAACATCAAAAATATAGGGGGTAAGATTTTATCGTAAGTCAATGTTTATATTTTACAGTAAACAAATTTTATCGTAAGCGACACACAGTGGTATGGAGAAAAAAGGGGGAAATAAATCTGTAACTTCTAAATATTTAGATTGGTTTGAATGAAATTTCACGTGCGCAAAGAAGAAGTGTTGTCGAGTTTAAGTTTTGAACTTGGACCTCATGGGCCCACCAGGAGCGCGACCAAGAGCCCTCAAAGTAGGAAACCTCGGGTATGTTACATTTTTAAAACAATATTATTTCTTGGTTTTAGTTCTGATTTCAATAACATTATACATGTAGAATCTTCTCATCGAGCACTATAAAAAATCTCGTCGTAGCTATCAATTATCTATTATAGCTTAGGAGATATTCGCATTTGAAAAATAAATTTTCAACATTTTTACCCACCCTACTCCAGTTTTTTGATAACAGCGTATCCAAATATTTCCCGATTCTCCCCACATTTCCTTTATTGTCAAATGGAAAAAGAACTGTTTAAATATAATGACTAAGTCCAAAGTCCAAAGTATTTTTTGGGAAAAAAGAAGTTTTTTTCTTTTTAAGTTATCGCAAAAAATTTCTAAGAGGATGTATAAGGAATTTCTACTTTCTGAAAGCCTAGTCTTCATAAAATATTTTAAAGCAAAACCAATTTCAAAATTGTTGTTACCGATGGGTAAAATAAAACTTTAGGCCAAAAATTCTCAAATCGCGTATGCGATATCAAAATATAGTAACCGATTATAGGTGGCTCAATATGTTTCTAATTATTTTGTAAACGGTCCCGATAACACCGGCCCTGGTATGGATATTATAGCCAAAAAAACTAATATTACCATTTTTGGAATTTTTCAACACTTTTTTGGGAACAGCTGAAGATTTTTGTCCTAAGTTTGTGAATTCGCTTTTTTGTTTAATTTTGAGTGGAATATTTTAGCCTTTTCATTCACTATTAATCCAGAACTTTTGGTTCTTCAGCAGTCTTTAAATATTTTCAGTTTCGAATTGTTTTTGTTGTTCAAAAATAATCGAAAAACAAGTAAGAGTGCTATATTCGGCTATGCCGAATCTTATATACCCTTCACCTTTGTTGTGGATTCATTATTATTTTTTATAATTAGTATATACAGTGAGCGTCAATATAAAGTATACAATTTTTTTATTTATTTATATATTTATTTATTTTTTCTTATTTTACATCTTATTTGTTTTAATGTTAGTTTTTTTTTAAAAAATATTAATATTTTGCTCCCCGCTGCTATCCACTGCGTTTTTTTACAAAAACAACACGGCTGTATACTTAATATTGACGCGTTAAATATGAAGTCTTTTTGGTTTTTAATGTTTATCTTAAGTTGTTGTTGGAATATTGTTTTTATTTTTTTCTAGTTTTAAGCCCATTAATATTTTTTAAAAAAAACTAACATTAAAACAAATAAGATGTAAAATAAGAAAAAATAAATAAATATATAAATAAATAAAAAAAATTGTATACTTTATATTGACGCTCACTGTATGTATGTACATTGCCCACTTTCAGCGTACAGCATCCTAAATTTATCAAGAACACAAAAAACAACAACAATGCCAAACGAAACAAAACACCAAAAGAAAAAACAAAATACGCAAGCCAATGAAACCAACACACATCCAAACATACGTTTAATTGTATAAAAAACAACAACAACGCCAAAAGAAACAAAACACAAAAAAAAACAAAATACGCAAAGCCTGCACATCCAAGCCTACGTTTTGTTGCTTTTTTGTAAAAAAAAAAACCAACACACAACCAAACAACCGTTTAGTTGTATAAAAAACAACAACAACGCCAAAAGAAACAAAACACAAAAAAAAACAAAATACACAAAACTTGCACATCCAAACATACGTTTTGTTGTTTTTTTGTCAAAGCATGCAATACATTGTGTTTTTTGATGAAATTTTCAGAGGTTGTCTCGGATTTTTGCTCATATCTCCGTTATTTATGGACGGATTTTGCTGATTTTAAATAGCAAAATTCTCGAAAGTATGTCTGACAGAATTGTTGAAGATTTGGAACCCGGAGATATCTGGGGCCTTCAGAAAATTGATTTCAACAGACAGACGGAGAGACAGACAGACAGACGGACATGGCTTAATCGACTCCGCTATCTATAAGGATTCAGAATATATATACTTTATAGGGTCGGAAATGAAAAATGTAGAAATTACAAACGGAATGACAAACTTATATATACCCTTCTCACGAAGCTGAAGGGTATAAAAATTGCTTATAATCCCGCATAATTGAGGTAATTACGGTTAATCGATGCAAAAAAATAGTTGAAATCGATCCAAAATGTGTTTCTTTTTCTTTCACGTATAATTGATGTTGCCGGATAATCGAATCACGGATAATCGAGGCCTCACTGTACTTACAAGTTGCTAAACACAAATGCCCATATACTAAATTCTTTATTTAGATTAAAAATATAACATTTGCAAAGCGTTTTATGTCAATATTAATATATTTGTTTTAACGCTGTGTTATATCCACATTGTCCAGAACTTCATCTGCAAGCTATTTTAATCCATAAAAATAAATATTGATCATGCTTTTAAAACTTAAGATGACAAAAGATGGCAGATTATGGAAAAAGATGACAGATAGAGGACACAAATTTTATAGATGACAGCCAGTTAAAATAGATGATTGTCCTCTAAAAAAGAGGGCATATGGTCACCTACTTATAGGGGAGCTATGACCAATTATCGGCCAAAAATTTGGTACAGTGATTTATATGTAAATTCTTATTAATTCTGTCGAATTTTAGCTTGATAAAGCTATTTATAAGAGATTTATGAGTACTTAACTGATTTTCGGAAGTGGACCTTATATGGGAGCTATGGTCAAATATGGACCGATATTCACAAAATCCTGTAGTATGATTTCTAAATATAAATTACGGATCTGTGTAAAATTTTGTTTTGATATTGATATTTTTTAGATATTTATGTAGGTTAATGTGTTTTTCGGAAGTGGTCCTTATATGGGACCTATAACCAATTATGGGCCGATTTTAATAGAATTAGGTACAGCGATTTTGGTATATATTTGAATCAAGGACCTAAAATAACTGTTATCAAAATTTTAGGAATCGAAAAAATTGCCCTTTTTTAAGAAATATTTTAAAAAGTTGCACAGTAACTGTTATAGGCAACATAAAAAAATAAAAGTTGGTCATAACTGTTATTATTCAACTTATAATTTTTTCATTGTTTTGAAACACTTATATTTGAGAAATATTTGTTTTTCTTGTCAATAAAAATTATGTAGTAACGAATATTTTTTTATATCATTTTAAAACGTTGTCGAACAATTTTAATAAAGAATTATTAAAATTTTTTAATTTTAAGTAAAATTCATTTATGCAAATATTACTAATTTAAGAAGAATTGGAGCAAGATCGGATTAAAAATTAAATTAAAAATTAAATTAACAATATCGATGTTCGAAGTTGATTCGTCTTCGGATTACGATACAGAAAGAGACAGCAGATGCGCAAATAGAAAATTACAGACACCCAAAGGAGGATGTGGATATAAATTTACTGAATTACTGGCATGCACAGAAGTACAATACGCATTTTCAAAATCAATTAGCGTATATTATCCACTCTTTTCCTGCCGCACTAGTAACTGTAGAGAGGACATTTTCTGCTCTGCGACTTATTTTGGATAACCAACGCGTTGCAACGGTGTAACTTATCTGATGAAAAATTAAGATCAATAATGTTTGTGAAGTTAAACCAAAGTTCATTTATTTAGTGTTAATATTTGTCCAAATGTTGATTTTTTTAAAGTTGTTATTAATTAAAAATAAACCATGAATTAATAAAATAATTTATAAATATCAAATTTGTGTCTTTTATTGTTTCATTCAGTTAAATTTATGAATCTTAGGGCAAATAATTTTTATATTATAACAAATAAAAATATTTCTTAAATTATAACTGTTATGATCTAATTTTTTTTTATTTATTGAAATGTAATAATTATCTATAAGAAATATTTTTTTCGTTGTCTATAACTGTTATTAAACAAGGAAGAAAATATTAATTGGAATCAAATAGTTATGGTTAAGAAAAAAAATAAAAGTTGAAATGTAATAGTTATTTTTAAGAAATATCGCATAAAACTTATAACTCTTATGTCCTTGGAATATATTATATGAATATATTATGACGAATTTCAAGTTAATATCGATATTTATACGACATTTATGCTTATTTAAGTGATTTTCGGAAGTGAACTTTATATGGCTATGGTCAAATATGATTTTTTAAGCACGAAACTTATTTTTTCCGAATTTTGTGTGGATACTGCAATTTTGTAGGCATTTACAGACCATAGAACCATATTTGGGCAAGAAATCATGGACCGATTCCTATAATTTTTACCATGGTTAGTCATTTTAACATAAAAATAACGTGTGTAAAATTTTATGGTATTATCTGCAATATATTTGCACATTTAACAAAAACTATTTTAAAATTATCATGTTTTCTTTTTAGGTTGTCTCACATTTTGATTCATAACTCTGGTTCCACTGAACCGATTTTGTTGATTTTCAACACCAAACTGCTTAGGAGAACAATAACCATTTTTCTTGCAAGTTTACCAATTTTGTTTGTCTATTTTGGACGTGAGCGTGTTTTACACAGACAGACGTACAGACAGACGGACGGACAGACAGATGGACAGACGGACAGACAGACGGACATAGCTCAATCGACTTAGAATATCATAAGGATCAATAATATATATACTTTGTTGGGTCTCAGATGAATATTTCTCAATGTTACACACGGAATGACAAACTTACATATATGTACCCTCATTCACCACTTATGGTGGTGGTGGGTATAAAAAGGAGGTGGAGGGTATTAAACAGTAAAACCATAAATTTCGAATTGTGAATCCTAAATTCCGATATTTTTTGTTTGAATACAAATTGAACAGCTGTGTATAATCAAAACTCTTGTTTGTTGAAAATTTTAGAAAATACAAGTGAATTTTTATAGAGGAAGTACAGTGAATGTCACTTAAAATCGTACACCATCGTAGTCAAATTTTATTCATTAGTTTTAGAAAGTTGATGTTTTGGAAATATTTTAAAATGCTATTTTTATATTGTGTGTGCTATTACCTATCAGAAAATTGGGTATAATTTTAATTGCCCTTATCCACAAATAAAACAAGTATGAAAGTATGGTCGGTCAAGCCCGACCATATAATACCCTACACTAAGTAAAAGAGCAAAAACATTTATCTGTTAAAATTTCAATAATTTATATTTTTGAGTGATTTTCGGAAGTGGGCCTTATATGGGTGATATGACCAATTATGGACCGATCAGCATGAAATTAGGTCGTGTGATTTGTGTCTATATGAAAGTTTACTATGTTGAATTTTGTGAGTATACCAACATTTTTAAGCGATTTATGCACGTTAAAGGGATTATCGGAAGCGGGTCTATATGGGAGCTATGACAAATTATGGACCGATAGTAACAAAATTTGGTGACATGAATTTTGTATATATAAAACTTATTTGGAGCGCAATTTGTGGAGATACATTTATAAATTAAACATTTATGACCGATAAAGTCCAATTTCGAGAGGACATTTGTATGGGGGCTAGGTGAAATAATGGACCGATTTCAGCCAGTTTCAATAGGCGGTTCTTGGGCCGAAAAAATACCATGTACCAAATTTTATCGAAATATCTTCAAAATTGCGACCTGTACTCTGCGCACAAGGTTTACATGGACAGCCAGCCAGCCGACCAGACGGACATCGTTTAATCGACTCAGAAAGTGATTCTAAGTCGATCGGTATACTTTAAGGCGTTAGACTAATATTTGTGCACAAACGTATAATCCCCTCCCCACTATGGTGGTGTAGGGTATAAAAATTGGGTAAGACTGTCAGTGCTCAGAATATCAACGCTTCATTTAAAATCGTAAAGGCACTAAAAAATAGCAAATGATACCCTACAAAGTATTAGGATTATTTAGTATTAACTTTTTTTTTTAATTTTTAAAGTTTTAATTATAATTTAATATAATTGTACGAATTTAAGTGATGTTTTGTGATGTTCTTTAATTTTCATCAATATTTTTTTAACGAATTGAGGTTTTGTTAACTTTTTTGTTGAAATACATATTTTTCGTTCCAATTAATAAAATGACTTTTAATTTTTTATATAATCACCTATACATTGAAAAATGGTACACAGAAAAAAGAAATTCATAGTTGGAATGAATTTTTTAATAAATATTATTAATTGAACATGACTTTTTTTTTCTCCAAACTTTTTTCTTTCAGAATAAGAAATATTATAAAATTGTAAATTTGCTGATATTTGACAATAAATTGCATTACAATTGCCTTACATAATGATTTAGTTAAAATATTTTAGCATAATGACCAACAAAATCTGAAACATAGCAAATATCATTAAACATAATTAAACATGCTTTAACATTAAAGCATTACATCTGCTTAAAAAAATGCAGTAAATTTCGCGCATATTTTCACATTTTGTAGCTGAAAATCATAAAAAATAAAAAAATTTCCAAGGAAAATTTCAAACATATTTAAATATGTAAGAAAAAAATATACAGTGACTCACAGCTTATTTGATGCAGGTAAAATTATTTTAGAAAATCAAAATTCTAACTCAGAGAGTTCTCGACCGATCCAATAGAGCTAAACTTTGTGCAAATTTTATGAAATCCCCCATATATTTTTAAATGTATGTATACATACGAATTATCGAGTTTTGTCGACAACATTTGAACAAAGACATTTCATTCAGGAAGTCCGTTATTTATAGATTTCTCCAAACACAAGACTTCCTATCAGAAAGGTAATATTTGCTTTCATCTGCAAAAATAACGAACTTCCTGAATGAAATGTCTTTGTTCAAATGTTGTCGACAAAACTCGATTATTCGTATGTATACATACATACATATTCAATTAATCGGGTTTCTGGTTTATTCGGTTAATCGAGCAAATAATTAATCGGGGTTTAGATTTAATCGGTTAATAATCGGTTAATTTTAAATTATTCGATTAACCGAATAATTTCTATTTAAATGTTAAACTGAAACTAAATCTCGAATTTTGTGTGCATAAAAAATAAACAAAACATAACAATTCAACCAAAACGTAAATAATTTTCTTTAGTTTTAATAAAACTCGACTTGGAAAAAACTCTCTTGCTGATTGTAGATGTTGGGGAAATTGAAAGTAAGACATGATAAATGGATATTCATTTTGTCAGTTATTTTTTTTAGTTTTTTCTAAACATATAAAATCCTCCATTATACCATTGTAGTTCTTTTTGGACTTTTTAGATTTTAAATATTTTTAATAATTTCGATAAGTTCTGATAAAAACTCGTTTCAGTAGTGTCTCCAGTTTTGCCTATTATCATGTTCTCATCCGACAATTACATGTAAATTAAATATATCAGTTATTATACTCACTAAACATATTTCTTGAATGTTTGAAAAAATGTGTAATTTTACTTTGACATTTGTATTTGAATTAAAATGGAAAATTAAAAACAAAAAAAAATGTTAAAGTGCAAAAAAAATAAATTTCGGTTAATCGGTTAACCAACACAAATTAATCGGTTTATTCGTTATTTGAAAATCGGCAAATTTGAATTATTCGAACAGTTAACCGACAAAAATTAATGGGTTAAACGGTTAACCGATTGAATACCCTAATACATACATTTAAAAATATATGGGGGATTTCATAAAATTTGCACAAAGTTTAGCCCTATTGGATAGTAATTCAGACACAATTTTTCCACAAGATCGGTCGAGAACTCTATGAGTTAGAGGGTGTAAAAATTGGACATTTTGGCCAAACAGGTGTTTTTGCTCATCCATGTAACTTATTACCTATTGTTCTTAGCAAAATGTGTCCCAAATTGTTGAATTTAATTTTTTTTTCAAAATAAAAACTTTTTTGACTTTTTTTCAAAACGGGCCTTTTTCTTAAAAGAAAGCCTAGATATTTTCCTTAAAGACCTATTTGGTCGCTTAGTGGGATGCGAGTTGGATATATATCAAACTAAATGTTTTGTAACTCAAAACACAAATTTTTTGACCTTTTGTGCAAAGCGAAAACTTTGTTGACTAATTTTTTTAAATGGACCCTTTTTTCAAAAATTGTAAAAAAAGTGAACCACTTGACATGAAATTTCCCATATATATGCATATATAAAATATATGTATATATAAATATATTTATGTAGAATATAAGATTTATTTTATAATTCTAAAGATTAGTCGAAAAGAGTTACTCCTTATTTTATCATGCTTATCACAACTTTGCAAACATTTTACACTCTTATGTTTTCACTAAAAAATTTGTTTTTTAACAGATTCACTTTAAGAACTTAGAGATTTTCTTGCAGATATTTGTCGAATATTATAATAGTTTTTAAAATATTCAATGTTTTTCCAATTTTAATACAAAATATATATAAAAAGTTATCTAGTATCTGTACTTACTTTTAGTTAAACTCCACTTTCTTTAAGAAAAATGTTAAAAAACATGGGTTTTAGTGAAAACTTGAAAGTGCAAATATCTCGAAAACTGACGGTACTAGTTTAAAATGTATGTCATTTTTGTTATCGGCGTGATATAATTGTAATAAAAAATGTTTGGATGAAGAGACTTCTTCAACTTTTTTTTAAATCTATCGTCCGTTCTTTATTTTTTTCAATAAATAATATGCATAGTTTCAAATGAAATACATGTAAACATAAAATATGAATGTATTAATAAACATAAAATAAAATCGAATACAAATTTAATTCCAATAAACTTTATTTTGATCTTATCATTAAGAACTTTTTTCTAATTAGGACATTATAACAATATGACCTTATATCAGACCGTTTGAATCCCCCAAATATGTATTTTTTCCCTCATATCTCACATAATCATAATATTAGGATTCTGTTATGAAAACATTATAACACAAGTTGTGAAAACGGTCTTCAGCAGAGAATTGAAAACATTATTTAAAAATGATTTTGATTTCTTCTCATAAAAAGTTGAAAATTGTGAATCATTTCAACACTGCACTATGACCGAAAATTCCCAAGTAGCGGCAAAAAATATACGACAATCTAGCCTCACCAAATTTGGTATGCAGTCATCTAGTGCATTTTGTAGTGGGATTTTCGAAAAAAATTAATATTTCCAATACTATAATTACTAAAACTCTCCCTTTATAATTTGGAATATACATTTATATAAACCTTAAAAAATATTATGAAAGTCATGCCAGTTTTTTCAAGGGCTCCCATATAACTTACCTTTTGCAAAATCAGCATTAAATCCTTTAAAGGTAACATAAAAGTAAACTATCGCTTTACCACTTACTTTATAGCCTTTAGATCTCTTTTTACGGACCCCCATTTAATATATATTTAATATATTATAATTTTTTAGTTTCTAAGGTAAATAACGTCCAAAAAAATCATTAAATTATTTAATTTCACTAAACTATTAATCCTATAGTCCTAAGGTTTTCACCAATACCAAATACTTATATAAAAAGCTTACAATTACTTTTCAGAAGCTACACAAACCCTGTCCCTTTTAAAAAATGTTAACGTTTTTTCATATATTCATTCCATGAAAAATGTGTATACTTAAAAATACGGCCATTTTTACATGTTCCAACTTTGGATGTGTGTCACTTTTTATAGGGAAGAGATTACTGTAAGCTAATTGTTTTTATTCTATTCTCAGGCACTATTTATATTTAAAATTTTCAGCTCATTCGGATAAATGGATTTTTGGCGATTTTTTACAAAAATGTAATTTTGCTAATTAAGCGTAAAGATTATATTTACATCTTTGGTGAAATTTTCCGGCAAAAATTTTCGTGGAATATTTTAATCCTTAAATGTCCTTTATGATAGGACTTTTATTGATTTTCTCAAAAAAAGGTGTCAAATTGACACCTAAAGAGAGGAGCTTAACCCTAGCTAGCTATTATTGTGGAAAAAATGTAAAATACATCTGACAACCTTATTTTTTCACACGAAATAACATACGCAGCACTTATTTCGCACGAAATTAACACCAACAGCAAGCTGTCAAACACCATGTAAAATTTTTCGCATGAAAAAACCATAATTTTTCGCAAACATGAACAGAGTACTAAGCTTTAGATGAAAAAATTAAAACTTTGACCCATTGTAAAAAAACTCAGACAAGAAACAACATTATTTCTGTGGTCATAATAACCACTTAAGTCGACTTAAGAAAGATTTGAGTTATATATGCTATATTATTATACTGTTCATAGAACTGAATGTATACGTGAAATCCCTACCTTCCTAACTTTCTTATTTAAAAAGTTATTAATTAGAAACATATTGGCTTAAGTCCTAAGGAAGACTATTGCATTTACAATAAGCGCCAAAGTAAATAAATAGACTTAAGTCATTATAAGCTATTTGTTATTGTATATTTTTCACTAAATAAATTTTCATAAATAAGAGGGCTGTTATAAGAGCCAAACTAAAGATAAGCGATTATTGCAAATTGGCTTAATTACTTGACACATGTCAATTTTTAAATATGTAATAACCAGGGAAACCAAAGTATGCAAATGAATGTTTTTTCTGGTGAGTCTAATGAGCACATGGATAAGATATTTGCACGTTTCAGAACAATTTAAGAATTTTGGCATCGATTTGTTAGTGCATATTTTTGTATATTTGACCCTTAAATGCATATTTTTGCATATATTTGTTTTAAGAACATATTTATGTCATATTTTTGCTTTTTAGAGCATATTTTACTGTTTAGTAGCATATTTTAACTTTATCAAAAACAAATTTTGTCTTACTCATTTTTCGCTGTTGTTTTACAGGTTTTTAATTCCTTTGTTTAAAATTCAAAATTGAAAAATATGGCTTTTTTTAATATAAAATAAGCACTATTTTAATAGTGCTTTTTTTAATAATTTTAAAAGTGCAAAAAAAAAAAGCGCCATCTAAATATCAAATTTTAGTTCTAATTCAAACAAAACCGTTCTAAGTGTTAAAGAAATGTCTTTTAAATTTGCTCCTATAACATCAGTTGATGTTGAAAGAACATTTTCTATGTATAAAAATGTTTTCAGATCCAATAGACAACGATTTTTATTTGAAAATTTAAGTCAATATTTTGTAATGTATTGCAATAATAGCCTTAATTGAAGAAGTGACTTTATATTTATCTAAAATATCATCAAAAAATACCTCTCGAGGCCTTTTCATAGCTCAAGTTCCTATTGTTTTTATGTTGTATTTATTTTTTGTTACACCGTGATACAATTTTACATTTTTTTTGTTGGACTTGAACGACACTATACACATATGAAACCTGAGATCATATATAGTAGAACTGCGTTTTCAGTTTTTCATTTTGTGATATTTTCTCCCTTTTAAAGGACTTCAAAGTTTTAAGGATATACAAATTTCAAAAAAATTATTTAAATAGTTCTGCTCATTAGTTTTTCTTTATATGCATATCAAATGAAAGGGGACAATTTCTAGAAGTAGATAATTTTTTTTATTTTTACTTTTCAGGACGAAAAGTTGTAAAAAATGTCCTTTGAAAAATGTATCCTATTATATCCTTGAGAATTTCCAATATATTTTTCTAAAAAAAATATATGTTGAAACCATGCATATACTTTAACACATGCTTAAATTTCGTTCTTATAGCTTTATAAGTTAAGCCTAAACAGAAAAAAACATATTATTAAGTTCATTAAAAAAAAATACTTTTATCGATACAGCAATTAAGATTACAAAAATATTAGATAGTACTTTTTGGACTTGAACAAGTCCACACACACATGAAACTGGAGATCGTATATAGTAAATCTGCGTTCTCAGTTTTTAATTTTCTGATCCTTTCTTCTTTTTAAAGGACTTCAAAGTTTCAAGGATGTACAAATTTATAAAAAATTAAATAAATATTTTTATAAATGTTTGTCAAATAAAATAAGACGGTCACCAGAAATATAAACAATATTTTTTTAATTTTTCAGGACAACAAATTTCAAGGAAAATACTTTAAACATTTTTTCTTTCATGTCACAGATAATTTTCCTACTAATTCGTTTTTATTTATCAGGATACATTGTATATAAAAAGTTAAATATCTTATGTAACATCAAGCATCTAGTAGTTTTGAATTGACACGTCAAAATTCTTATAAATAATTTTTAATAAGTGGTCATTTTTAAAAAGTAATATGGAATGTCCTAATAAAAACAAATTTTGTGTTGTTTGTGGTTTATTTGTACCTTTTAATAAAGGAGAAATGTAACAAAGGCTTTTGTGGATAAGTATGAACAATATTTTTTAATAAACATGGTTCCGAAGGCATGGTATATACCAGAAGTTGTGTGTAATTATTGTTACAAGGGGTTACTACGATCTAAGCAGTTCCCAATAAAATATGTGTACCCAGTAATTTGGTTGAAGCGGAGTGAGCATTCGCGCGATTTGTGTTACTTTTGCCGAAATCAGCCGAATACCATCAGGCTGAAGAATCAAGATAGGGAGAAAATCGTTTACCATAAATGTGATTCAGTGCAGCCCGCGGTACTATGTTCAACATCAAATCCAAAGGCTCCATCGGAAGAGGTTCGCACAATTCCATGTGATGATTTAGAATTACTGAGTATCGGCTCTAGATCAGAACTTTATTCGGAATTTTTACCAATAGGAATATGCTAGCCGATCCATCGCCGACGAGATTTTGATGATCTCGTGTGTGACTAAATATTTCGCAAAGAAGTGCTGATGTATTAGGTTCCCGATTACAACAGTGGAAATTGGTTTCTGAAGATTTTCGGGTAACATCAGTCCGAAAGCGTTCAAACGAGCAATCATTTGACGCATGTTTCAAAGTGGATGACCAAACTGGCATCACTTACGCAGATGATGTTGAAAAACTTTTCGAAACTATTGGCCATTCCTATGACCCAAATGAATGGCGCCTCTTTATAGATGGATCAACGAAGAGCCTCAAAGGTGTGTTGTTTCACGTAGGCAATGTGTATCCATCAGTGCGAATTATTTATGGTACAGATGTTAAAGAAAATTATGAAAATATAAGCGCTATTCTAAAATTAATAAATTATGACCGACATTGTTGGATGATTTGTTCTGACCTGAAAATAGTTGCCATTTTAATGGGTTTAAAAAAAGGGTTTGCCAAACACCAATGTTTTTTGTGTCTTTGGGAAGGTCGGCGCAAAGATCTTCATTACACCGACCACAAATGGCAGCCTCGTATTGTTCATCAGCTTGGACAGGATAGCATTGAGAATATTCCGCTCGTGCCGTCATCAAAAATAATACTTCCACCGATACACATTAAATTGGGACTTATAAGAAATTTTGTTCGTGCACTCGACGTTGACAGTGCAGCTATGGTGCACTTGAAAAAAATTTTTCCCAAATTAAGCGAAGCAAAGATTGACGCCGGTAGGTTCGATTGCTAAATACTTATATTATTGTATTACCCTAAGTAATCTTTTATACTTTAAGGTGTTTTTAATGGACCCCAACTAAAAAAATTGTTAAATTGCAAGGAATTTCCAAACCTTCTATCACCTATTGAGAAAAATAGTTGGAGGAGTTTAGATGCCATAATAGAAAATTTCTTAGGTAATATAAAGTCTGAAAACTACGAAGAAATCGTCCGCAATCTCGTTCGCAACTTCGGTGATAATTTGGGTCATTTTAGTGACGAACATGGGGAACGATTCCACCAGGACCTAGCAATTATTGAAAATCGCTTTAGAGGAAAGAGCACTTGTCGCATGCTCGCTAAATACTGTTGGTCGATATGTCGAGATTCACATACTCCATACAAGCGGCTGAGTAAATTTCATTTTTCTCCATAATATATTTTTATATTTCTTCTTTCTTTTATATCTTTATTTAGTATTTAGTATAGCTTAAATATTTTTTTTATTATATAAATTTAATTTTTAAGTTATACTAAAATATGAAAGAATAAAATTTAAGTAACTCTTTTGTTTCATTTCCAATGATTGTCTTTTTTATTTGATACACATATTGACAAACATTTATAAAAATATTTATTTAATTTTTTATAAATTTGTACATCCTTGAAACTTTTAAGTCCTTTAAAAAGAAGAAAGGATCAGAAAATTAAAAACTGAGAACGCATATATGCTATATACGATCTCCAGTTTCATGTGTATGTGGACTGGTTCAAGTCCAAAAAGTACTATCTAATATTTTTGTAATCTTAATTGCTGTATCGATAAAAGTATTTTTTTTTTAATGAACTTAATAATATGTTTTTTCTGTTTAGGCTTAACTTATAAAGCTATAAGAACGAAATTTAAGCATGTGTTAAAGTATATGCATGGTTTCAACATATATTTTTTTTAGAAAAATATATTGGAAATTCTCAAGGATATAATAGGATACATTTTTCAAAGGACATTTTTTACAACTTTTCGTCCTGAAAAGTAAAAATAAAAAAAATTATCTACTTCTAGAAATTGTCCCCTTTCATTTGATATGCATATAAAGAAAAACTAATGAGCAGAACTATTTAAATAATTTTTTTGAAATTTGTATATCCTTAAAACTTTGAAGTCCTTTAAAAGGGAGAAAAGATCACAAAATGAAAAACTAAAAACGCAGTTCTACTATATATGACATAAGGTTTCATATGTATATGGTCCCGTTCAAGTCCAATAATTGCTGTCGCACGGTGTTATACTTATTTTAGTTCATGTTATTTTTGTTTATTTTATGTTACTTTACCTTTTTAGAAATGAATTGCATTGATTTTTTAAATACAAGTATATTTTTTGGTTAAAAGTTTGTTTTTTTATGAGCATATTTTTAAAATTTTAAGAGCATATTTTAAAGTTTATACTGCATATTTAAAGCGCTTAAAACGCTTTTTTAGAGCATATTTCCCATTTCCCTGGTAATAACAGCTTAACTCAACATATGCCAAGCAACAATCAAAACACTTATTTTAAACAAACGCCTAATCAGACATTAGCATTTTCAATTTAGTATTTCTGAATTGCATTAAGCGATAATATTGGTTTTTTATTAAATATTTCTCTAATAAATAAAGCTTTCGTTATAATTTTTCATTTAAGCATTGTGGGGGTAAGAATCTTTGATTCTGCATTACTTTTTCTAATGCACTCTTTTATTTTTTTCAGAAACGCTTTTATAAATAAAAATAGCTTTTTCTCAAAAACATGTTTTTTGAATTAGGCGGTTATTGCTTGTGACCACAGATTTATTCTATAAAAATGATCTACTCAACATTAGTGTTTATAAACCGTAAAACCAGGTTTTCTTCAAAATATCGGTTTTTTTGCGAAGATGTTAATTTAAAATGTTGATTTTCGGATAACCGGTTTATCCGGATAATATCACTCGGATAACCGGCTTTTAAAATCAATAAATCTCTTGTTTTAGTGATTTTTTTATATTCATTGCATACACATTATATCAAACATTTGGTCTGATTTGAAACCTAAATTGCTGATATACAATATAAACCTCTTTCGTAAATAGCAGAGGATGATGAGTTTACTTAAAAACTTTTTCAAAATCAATTGCACATAATGAAACTATTATTAAAATTAAATTCCGTTAAAATGAATTTGATTTACATACATTCTTTCAAAATTTGACTTCATTAGTGTGTTTTGTTCTTAAAATTTAATTTTATTAATCATTTCGTTAGTGTATACACTTATTTATTTTTATTTGCGTAAAAACCTTCAAAAAAGTGATGATACCCGAAAAGCAAATGACGTCACCTGGTCACAAACGAACTCTAATGTACACATACTTTTTTAATAGTGTTTTTATTGGATAAAATACGAAATGCGCAAGATAGGATTTGACTTTAGACCAATGGTTTCTTGGGGAAACTTTCTTAGAATTTTCCGTAGATTGCGTTTGTGCTATACGATTTTTTACTTTTTGATCAACAAGAGGGTATTAACTCAAAATTTTCAAAATTACACTTTTTGCAAGAAATCAACTAACAACATCAATATCTATCTACTGTAAAAATTTCATCGTATTCCGATTAATCTTTCATCTTGAAAACCACATTTGAGACCATTTCCGTGATAATTAGTGACTACTAGGGTATTCAATTAATCGGGTTTCTGGTTTAATCGGTTAATCGAGCAAATAATTAATCGAGGTTTAGATTTAATCGGTTAATAATCGGTTAATTTAAAATTATTAGATTAACCGAATAATTTATATTTTCATTTCAAATTGAAAATGCAACAACGAATTTTGTATACAAAAACATAAAAAATGGCAAATAAGGTATTTGAGATCATTTTTGTAAACATATCGCCTATTTGCTGCAACAATATCATTACTCAAAATCCGTGCTTATTGAACTGAGTAATACAAAATATGCGCTGTTCTATAATCTTTCATATAGTTTTATCAGTTTTCAAAAAAATAAATTATTTTTTGTGTGATGGTGTTTTTTTGTAGTAAACATTGTAAAAATTCATGTTTTCTCGTATATTTGATAAGTAAAAATTTGGGTTAAATACAGATTAGAAAGATATTAAAATCTCCTATTTAAATTTCTGAAATCGCATGACTTGTTGAACATTTATTTAAGAAATAGTAAAATGTCATAAAATATTCAAAGATGTTTTTCTCGAAACGACTTTTTTTGAATTATGACGTTGTTGCAGCAAATGAGCGAAGTGTGAGTTTTTTATAGTTTTAGTGAGATCTTCTGAAATAATCTTTTATAAAAAGAATATAATTTAAACGATTTTTTTCTTTAGATTTAATAAAACTTTTCTTGGAAAAAACTTTCTCGCTGATTGTATATTTTGGAGAAATCAAGAATATTCCTTTTTGGATTGTTTTAGATATTGATTAATTTAATAGTTTCGTTCAGTTATGATAAAAGACTCATTTCAAAAAAAAAGTTTCGTCTATACATGTAAATACAAACAAAGTTGCAAAGACATGTAAATTAAATATGTCAGTTTTATACATACTCACTAAACATGTTTATTGGATGTTCAAAAAATATCTAATTTTAATTTGAAATTTGTATTTGAATTGAAATGGAAAAATAAATACAAAAAAAAAAAAAAGTGCAAAAAAGGGAATTTCGGTTAATCGACACAAATTAATCGGTTTATTTGTTATTTGAATATCGACAATTTCAAATTATTCGAACAGTTAACCGTTAACCGATTAACGGTTAATCGATTAAATACCCTAGTGACTACCTTGTATCAACAAAAAGGTATTATTTTGAGTTAATACAAAAATTTAATTCGTATATTTTCATAAAAAAATTTATTATTTTGAATTGAGCCTTTATTCAAGTTAAAAATAATCAAATTGTTTTATTTAAAATTGGTTGTATTTTGAGTTGATACTGTTTTGTTGATAAAATAATACAAAAAAATATCGAGAAGTTTCAGAAAAATGGTATAAACTCAAAAAATAGATTTATTTTGCAATAATTGCAAAAATTTAAAAAAAAAAAACAATGTAAAGCAAAAGGAATTTGCTTACTATGATGTATTCGGATTTTCAAATTCTCTTAAAATGTAATCACA
Source organism: Calliphora vicina (assembly GCF_958450345.1). Classification (NCBI taxonomy): domain Eukaryota; kingdom Metazoa; phylum Arthropoda; class Insecta; order Diptera; family Calliphoridae; genus Calliphora; species Calliphora vicina. Next base: position 80,519,056 of record NC_088780.1, read on the forward strand.
AACAGTTTTTGCCCTCTACTGAAAATTTTTAAATTTTGAGTTAATACAGTATTGTTGAACGGGTGCGATATATAATTAAAAAAATTATTATTTACATTTTTTGGTTGAAATTTAATGAGCAAACCTATAACACTATACAACAAAATCAATAAATCCGATTAAATTTTGCAGTAGTTAGTTTTAGTGGCTAATGCACAAAATAAGACCCATCCAAAGCAAATCTATTTTTTAAGGGCATGTCTAGTGCGCATGTATGATGAAATTGTTAACCATGCTCATTAGATTCTGTTGACAATTTGACATGCGCACCCATTGAAGAACGCTATAAATTCAAAAGCATTCATTCGCTTATCGCTGAAATATGCTGGACATTGTACGGTTAGGAAGTGGAATTGCCTAGAGCTAAAAAATGTAAATAATGAATACTTCCTATCAAAATTTGCTATCGAAGGTGATATAATAGAGATATTAGTGATTTTTAGTTATATTTGAACTATTTCTTTTTCATGCTAAATTTTTGGGGTACTTTAAAATAAAATTCTTAATAAATGAGAAATTAACCTTAGGCTCTCTTTTGTTATGTCTTATTTCTGACTTTCTGGTTGAATTTTACGTTTTGGTGTATTCAGAGACTTACAGTAAAATTTCACGGATAATATTTTTGCGGAACATTTTAACCCCATAAATCCCTTTTTAATGGAGTTTTTTCTCTTTTTTAAAAGAAGGACAAAAAATACCCATGCCTTGAGGACTTAGAGGGTTAACATATTCTACAAAAATGTTCTCCGTAACATTTTACATAAATTAGCTGAACACATTTTATACCTAAAATGTAAGGATCACATGGTTTCTTATGCTGATTTACAATAAGAATGTGCCAGAGTTGGGAAACTTTAACACCCAATCAAATGAAATTCAGATGTAAACTTTCAAAACGCCGAAACATGTGTCTTTGTCTCCTCTATCAAAATTTATTGGTCTGACCCTGTATTTTTTTTGGTGTTGTACAGTGTAATTAACAGGGTTTTCAATTAATCGGGTTTCTGGTTTAATCGGTTAATCGAGGAAATAAATAAAAAAAAAATGCCAATTTTCGGTTAAGCGACAAAACGGTTTTAAAAAAACTAGGTTTTTTATTAATACTGCTCAGTTCCAATCAAAACGTCTTATTGTTTATGAATAAGAGTTAATACTTTCTAATAAAAAGTTATATAAAATTCTTTCTTTTTTTTAAATGCGGTATTATGGGTCGTGGAAAAACAATAATGTTTACATTTCTGGATTTGTCTTCAACCAATCTTTAATCCTGGGGTGACTGGTTCAACTTTATTTTTTTGTGTGGAGACCGAACCACTCTACTGTGGGTCTTCCATGCAGCGAAGTTATACTATATACATACATATATATTAACCAGATGTCGTGGATTATGTTCAAAACAATTTCGAATATAAAATTGATGAATTGCATTATTTTTATTTTACTATTTAAATATTTGAGACGCTGAACGATTAATGAATAAAGTAAAGTAAGAATAAAAAGGCAGATATCTGGTATCTTTGGTGACCTCCACTAAAATTTTCGTAGAATTTTAATCCTTAAATGGACTTTTTTGATTTTCTCGAAAAAAGGGTCAAATTGACCCCTAAAAATTTATCCCTAAATTATCCCCATAAAATTCCACAATATAACTCTGACAATAAGAATCTCTCAGACATTAACTTAAAACATTTTTTTCAGTTAGTATAATGTTCCCTTCGTTCAAAAAATTAAAACTTTTACCCACTGTAATAAAAATCAGACCAGCTGGACTATAAGTTTATTCTGCAAAAATGATCTACTCAACATGCCCTTTCAGAATTATAGGGTCGCTATTCTGTTCCAATCAAAAAGTCTCAATTTGTTGGACAGTGAAATTTCTTAAACGTGTATTTTGAAGTCTCTCAGCGGGAGCTAGGTTTTGATGTTTGACCATAGTGTCTTGGGGAAATTTTCTTAGAATTTTTTGTAGATTACGTTTTTGCTATACGACTGTTGACCAAAAAAATTTTACCCACCCTAATGTGTAGGTTATAACAAATTATTGAGTTACTTACATTTACGGTACAAATACATATATTATTTATTGGTGCCACCAAAAACAATTTTTTTTAAAGTTCTAGTCAAAACGGACAAATAATCATTTCACATTATAATAAATTAGATATAGGCATTAGATAAAATTAAAGAGAAATTAAAATTGATTAACATGTTTTTTTGCAAAATTAAATCAAACTTTTTTGATTTTTTTGGATTTCAGCTAAAAAAATTTAAAACTTCAAGAACTAAATAAAGAACTATTAATGTACTTTATGCCATAAAACTACTCTTATCAAGTAACGCAATATTTCTTAGTTATTTAAAAGAAAAAATGGTATTATTTTATAAAAAACCAAAAATCTGGAGTATTTCCCCAAACCATCAAATTGAAAATTTACGAAATGTGAATTTATAAAGATAATACTTAAGGTATTTATAGACGGCAATACTGAGTATTAATATTTGTCAAAAATTCAAGTATCATAATACAATTTCATCGTCTAAAAAAAATTGTATTAGATTTTCAAAAAATACGAATGATTTTTTTGATTTACGGTCGGTATTCAAAATTTGTTTAGAACAATTCAAAAACATTTTATTTTCATATGTATCGGGTATGTATTTTTAAATACAAATAAGGCAAACAAAAATGTCAAGAAAATATAAAATAAAAATAAAGTTTTCACAAAAATATCAATCAACAAAGAAATAAAATATTTGTAATAGTATCGTGTAAACAATAAATGTTTTTTCGAAACGATTTTTTGAAATACCGAATGATTTCAATAATATTTTAAATTTGATAAGTGTTAATACTCAGTATTGCAGTCTATAAATACCTTTAAGGCTATTCTAGAATAAAACATAATTAAAATCGATTAACATGTATTTTACTAATATTCCAACAAAGTTTTGGTATTTTAGACTTACAATAATAAAAATTATCATGTCAAGTTTTTAAAATTTTTTTATAAATAATAAGAAGTAATATTAGTATTTCTTGGAATTGATCCGCATGCACAAAAACGTGCTCAGAGGATTTTGAAAACATAGTCAAATTTTCAGTAACATTTTATTCAATTGCATACAAATTATTACAAATTTGATTACTTATTGTCGTTATTTAATCACTAAACTTTATTACCTTAAAACGAACTTGAAATAGTTTGTAGTAAATGCGTTTATAAGATTAATTTGTCAATTTTCAATTTGCATATTTTTCAAAACGTATTTCCGTTTCTGTGTAAAAAATATGAATTTCATAAAACGGAACTAAAAGTTTCCAACCTCTTAAGGTGTCATAATCAAACGTTAAGAAGTTTTATTAATTTATTAAGTTACAGATTTATTTCGCTCTTTATTTTTCTACACCACTGTACAGCGCCCTCTAGCGTGAGTTTTAGGTAAAAATAAATATCAAAAATGGATTCCTCGACCCCAAAAATAGTAAGATACCACAACTTTCCGGAATAATAAAAATAAATAGGCATTGTTTTATCAAATTTTTAATGATTTTTTCTTGTTAGTAAGCTTTCCAAAATCACTAACTTCCAATGCGTGTAAAAAAATCTAGCGCTGAACCAAAAAAAGCCTTGAGGGTTTTGTTATGGAAAACGTAAGCTTTCATTTGCTTTTGGTTTCATTCCATTCCGAGTTTGGTTGTTGCATAGTGTTATCAGATTTAATTTAATACTTACTATTAAAGGTATTTATAGATGGCAATACTGAGTATTAATAAAATTTGTCTTCTAAACAAAATTTGTATTAGATTTTCAAAGATATTCAAAATTTGTTTAAAACAATTCAAAAACATTTTATTTTCATATGTATCGGGTATGTATGTATGTATGTATGTACCCTGCCAGCAATTGGAAGTTATATTAAAGTCATATTAAGTTAAGTTATATCATTATTTTATTTATTTTTAATGTAAATAAGTATGTATATGCATAATGTTTTCATAACTGGAATGCAATAAAATATTTCCATTTTAATGCAAGAAGCAGAATTGGAAACATTATCTTCTCTCTGGACACTTTTTAGACATAAATTTAGATATAATAATAATACACTAAATGGATAGTAGGTATCATATGCGTGCAGTGTTGCCAATTTAGCCCTTTTTGGGCCCTTTTCAATCTTGTTTAGCCACAAAAAAATTAATTTAGCCTTTAGCCTTTTTTCTAGCCTTTTTTATTTTCATTTAGCCATATATATTTACTCTAATGAAAATTATATATTTACTCTAATGATCTGAAATTTTTGCTGTTGAAAATTAGTAAAATCAGTTCAAAAAAATTGGCAGGGATATTATGTCAAAAATTAACTAAAAATGTTGAACCAGTAAACAATTTAAGCACATACAAATGGTTGGACCTTCCATACATTAAAAACATGCCATAACTAATATAGAGAAAATGTACGTTATTTAAATAAAAATTGTTAATAAATATGTTAATGTTTTACGCGCGAGTCCGGGCGTTTATAAAATCATATATAGGGTTAAAGAGAATACTTTTAACTTTATCTGGGCGATGTATTGACGTAAATATAGTACTTTAACAAATATTTTATAACACATGACATGTAGTATACCGTTTTCAAAGACTACAATCCAACCAATTTAGAAAGAAAAATTCAGTTCATTATCGATAATAATTTAGGTATGATCATTTTTATCTGATCAAATATAGAAAATTAACTTTTTCCAAATTTAAATTAAATATTTATGTTTACATATTTTGGCTACCTTAGTTTTGATATGTTTACTAACTAATGGCAAAATTTATGTTTTTGCCAATGGAAATCAATTCTGTCCGGCGACGCACGTTGGGTTGAATCATGGTCAAAGTGGCGCTTAATTGATTTTTTAGAATTAATATTTATTTATTAAATTTGGTACCGGGTAAAAGTAAACAAAATTCTACATCACTAATAGCTAAAATCGTTATTCTAGGTTGCATACTTTTTCTGCAGTATTCTGTCAAAGTGGAAAAATTTTTCGTATTTTTAGATAAAGTAATAAAAATGGAAATTAAACACAAGTAAAATAATTTTTTTTTTATTTAAAACATTTAGATGCAAACATTTTATGATGGAACCATCAACTTCAGATATTTGGGTATATGAATAAGAATCTTTTATTTAGATTGTTTTTGGAAAAGTATTTTTAATTTTTTTTTTCTAAATGTTCCAAATTTAGAGTATTTTTAATTTTTGATGGATAATAACTAAATATGTTTGTATTTGTTTGTTTTTAAACTATATAATAAAAAAAACTACAACATTTAGGCTTTTATTTTAACAAAAAGACTTTGCGCATTTTTGCGCGCCTTTCTTTAAATTAAGATTTTATTAAAAGACTCGAGCTGCACTGTGGCGGAAATGAAAAATTGGAAATAAATGAAAAAAATGGAAATAAATCTGTAAATTCTAAACGTATTGTCCAATTTTAATAAAATTACCCATGGCTATAGAGGAGGTGTAGCTAAGTTTAAGTTTTAAATTTGGAGTTATATCACTAATACGAGCCGAAGCCTCAATGCCTCAAAGTGAGGTAATTCGGGATGAGAAAAAACACCTGTTTGGTCAAAGTGTCAAATTTGGAATCCCTCTAACTCAGAAAGTTCATGACCGATCTTGTTGAAAAATTGTGTCTAAATTACTATCCGATAGGACTATCTTTGATGCAAATTTCGTCCCGATCGGAAGACATCAGTTTTAAATTTATTTTCAATGGACTTGAAAATTTGTTCTTTTGTGAAAATTTTTTTTATAAAATTTTTTATTTAAAAGTTTTTCTATTTTTTTTACTTAATAAGGCATAATCTTTAAAAAAAAATATATAGAAAAAATCTAACATTATTGCCTGAGTTAAGCGTCACTTTGGATGCGATTCAACCCAATGTGCGACGTGTATAATTTTTAGAATATTTTTTTCTGCATTACATGAGAGGCATATTTGCCATATATTCACTTATCAAAATATTCTCCACAAAGGATTACTTTATACATAATTTGTCTTTCATATTAATAAATTTGCATAGGAGCATTTTGCAGGCCAGGTGATAAATACGAGGCTTTAAAAATATCGGCATATGATATACGTGTTTTAAGTTATTTTAAAGTTAAGGATCAACATACAGGAATAAATATTCTTATTTTCTTGCATTTGAACGTGTGTTATATTCATACATTTTTGTTTGTCTATTCGGCATAGCCAAATGTAACATTCTAAGTTGTTTTTTGTGTCAAATATATGTATATGTATATATGTCAAATATATGTATTTTTTTAATTAAAAATTTTAGCCCTTTTTTAGCCTTTTTTTTTAGCCCTTTTTTAGCCTTTTTTTTCTAAGTATTTAGCCCTTTTTGTTCTCCATGAATTGGCAACACTGTATGCGTGGCACGTTTTTTCCCGCACTGTGACATTATTACGATAAGAAAGCGATATCATATTCGATGAGTTTCAACTTCAAGATGATACGTTTGGGACACTTTTTGGATAGTAATTGTTGGCAGGGTATGTATGTAGTATGTATTTATAAATACAAATAAGGCAAACAAAAATGTCAAGAAAATATAAAATAAAAATAAAGTTTGCTGAAAAATATCAATCAAAGAATAACAAGAAGGGAAGCCTCTCTCTTTTTCATTGCCTTTGGCGACCAAAATTTCCAATTGGCGACATGGCGATTTTTTTTTGGCTATTTACAGACTAGTTTGCGATTTATTTGGCGATTTTTTAACAAATTATTTGTTTTTCTTGAAATATTTTTGTTGATATTTATTAACCCAATAGTTAATAAAATTAATCATTTATAAACCGATAATATGGATGCAGGTAGCATACATGATCAAATAGTTTCAACAATATTAATTTTTTCTTCTCAAATGTTTAAGAGGTCATTTTTATACCCTTCACCTTCGTGAGAAGGGTATATTTAAGTTTTTCATTCCGTCATTAATTTCCACAATATAATTTTCCGACCCTATAAAGTATATACAGTAGCCCAATAAAGTCTACATACAGGAATTCAAATTAAATTTCTTTCGTTGAAAGCTGTATTTGTAAGTTAAAAGTAGTGAAATATATTTGTTAAAAAAATAAATTCACACTAAAAAAAATTAAAACAACATCACTTAAGTCGGGTTTAGCAACATTTCCTATCAGTTCCAAAATTTCACCGTTATTAAATTTTTTGATTCTGAGTCAAACAACGAAAATTTTTTTTGGTTTTTTTGGCTTTAATGTTCAAAATATTATGAAACTAAATAGTCCCGCCCACCCAAAAGTAGGCGTGACCGAGAATAAATTTTTCGTTATTTTACTCAGAATCAATAATTCTAATAACGGTGAACTTTTGGGCGTTATTTTTTGCTAAAATCGACATAAGACATTTATTATTATATATCTCATAAAAAAAAACTAAAAAAACTGCTTTAAATTAAAGTAACATAATAATTTTTCCTGTATGTAGACTTTCTTGGGCTACTGTATATTCTGGATCCTTATAGATAGCGGAGTCGATTAAGCCATGTCCGTCTGTCAGTGTGTCCGTCTGTCTGTCAGTTGAAATCAATTTTCTGAAGACCCCAGATATCTTCGGAATCCAAATCTTCAATAATTCTGTCAGACATGCTTTCGAGAAGTTTGCTATTTAAAATCAGCAAAATCCGTCCATAAATAACGGAGATATGAGCAAAAAACCGAGACAACCTCTTTGACAAAAAAGCAACAAAACGTATGTATGTTTGGATGTGTGTTGGTTTCATAGCTTTGCGTATTTTGTTTTTTTTTTTTGACAAAAAAGCAACAATACGTACATATGTTTGGATGTGTGTTTGTTTCATTGCTTTGCGTATTTTGTTTTTTTTTGCGTTTTGTTTTGTTTGGCGTTGTTGTTTTTTATACAACAAAACGTATGTTTGGATGTGTGTTGGTTTTATTGCTTTGCGTATTTTGTTTTTTGGTGTTTTGTTTCGTTGGTAACTTCTACAATTTTTAAAGGTGTTCTTGATATAGTATTTATTATTAAAAAAAATAATAATGCATCAACAACAAAGGTGAAGGGTGTACAACATTCGGCATAGCCGAATATAGCACTCTTACTTGTTAAGTAATAAAATTGGCTATTGGTTCGACGGATTCTTTGGAATCAGGAATCTATGGCACAGAATTTGAAATGGAATTACAAAATATAAAAATCGAGGAATATGATGTAGAAATTTTAAATGAAAATTGTTTTTTTTTACTTAAAAAGATTTTAAAAGAAATGCTTAAACAGTTACCAGAAAATATAGCTCTTTTTAAAGTATAAAATGAATTTTCAATATTGAAATGAAATGGAAATTTTAGGTAGTTCCAAATTCATTGGCCCATAATCATAGTCAAACACTAAAGTCGGTTCTTTTTAAAAACAACTTTAAAATAAAAACCTGCTTTTTATTAATTTGCAACTATAGTCAAAATTAAAGTAGCGGAGTTCAGTATTAAGTGCGAATGGTATTGCATCATTGCAAATGCAAAATTGTAAATGTTTTTGTATGTATTTTGTTATTGGATTACGGTAAAATTTTGCATTTGCAATGATGCTAGACCATTCGCACTTAACAATGAATACCGCTAGTATGTTTTGAATTGAACCGACTTTAACTGGGTGCCACCGCAAATGTAGAAAATGTTTTCATACAATATTCAACAACAAAACAGACATACAAAATTAAAAAAAATCAAAAAAAAGTAAACAATAAAAGTAAGCGGGACATCTAAAGAAAGAAAGTTGTTTGTTGTGGAAAAATGGAAAAGATAAGATTAATATCATAATTACGATATATTGGTACTAATTTTATTGATAACTGTTCAATAATTGCAAAATCTCTACCAATATCTTGTAACTTAAACATTTTTTTACTTTGTGACGAACTTTTTTACTCGGCGAAGAACAACTGATGCTGTTGTTAAACGAGTTAAAAACAACTTTAGCTAGTTTTATATTTAGAGTCGACTTCAGCGTCAGAAGTATACTTTAACTTGTCTATGATAGACCTAAAGTCCACTCTTAAGTAAAGTCGAGTTTAATTCTCTTAAAATGTACTTTATTTTTGACTATGATTATGGGCCATTAACTTTATTTTTCAATCCAAAAGTATCTGCAGGGGAATATGAATTGCAATAGTCAAAATTATCATATATACATTGGACTCAGAACTTTAAAGGTGAAATTCCAACAAAATTTGTTAGATTTTTGGCCACAAGTTTACAATTATTGAGATGCAGGTGGAACATTTCACATTAAAGACTTAGCATTGGCCGTTCTTAATATGTTAATTTTACCAACCAGCACCGCTTGCGTAGAAAGGGAATTCAATATGAACTTTTATATTCATTGATAAGAATAGTAAGTTATATGAATGTTAATACATTTTGTTGCAATTAATTTCAGCCTACATATAAAATGTTAAAAAAGTTTAATTCTAATACAAACTTTTGATATAAATAACTAAATAATAATTAGATTTAAACCGAAATAAATTGACTTTATAATACATAAAATTAGTATGTATGTATTTTACAATTAAAAACTCAAAAAAATTATTTTGGCTATATTTGGCGATTTTTCGTTTAGCTTTTGGCGATGGAGGTAAAACAATCTGACAACCCTGACAAGTAGTATGTGAACTAGAGTGCTCCAAAAAAATAAAATTGCGAATTTTGACCGTCCCCCCCTCTAGAATTGTTCTATGTATTGTAGAAACACATTGTGTAAAATATTAGGATGATAGGATAACGTTAACTGGTGGCGCAACGACGCTGAAGTTTTGAGGTGCATTTACAAGGGGAAAATATGCAATTTTTTCAGTTTTTGTAAAAATTTTGCTATTAAATAATGACTTTTACAATTTAATTTAAAAGAATCGAAATGTGTACGTAATTGTCGTTATAATAAGATATAAAAGACAAAAATTGGTGAAAAAATGTTAAAGTTATTAAAAAATCGCCAGGCCATTAACGTATCTCAGGCCACTAGAACAAGAAATTTATGAACAAAATTAACATATTTTGAGAAATATTAAAATAAAAGCTCATTTTTACTTAAAATATATCCATATTTACTTGTATATGAGTTTTTGTCCTCGTAGGATACCGTTAACCTATTCGCAGGTATGACCAAAAAAATAAAATTTTTTTAACGGCAGTTAATTTCCATTTTTGTACTGTTATTGTGAATACTAGACTTCATTTTACATTTTTCTTAAGTTTCATCAAAATCGGCCCAAAAATATATAATATTTCGCTATCTTTCCATGAGAAATTCCAAATATTGAAAAAATTTACCTTTGACCTTCACGATTTAAGGGTTAAAGTTTTCCGATTTTAGTAAAACTTTCAGACTATATTTAAAATTACCTGGACTATATTATTCTGAATAGCTTTTACTTAAAAATCATTACAGTAAGGAAATTCTGGTCATTCCCCAAAATATGGCCAAAAAATTAGTTTTTCTCGAAAATCGCAAAATTTATATCGCAGGTACGGAAAAACTATAGGAGGTATTGACATACTTTTTTCACATTTTTATTCCCTATTATGTTGTCAATAAATCCCCATGTGATGATCAAAAAATTCTCAAATTTGTTTAACAAAATTTTTAAAAATTTGAAATTGGAGTTTTGAAACTGCCGTTAAAAAAATTTTATTTTTTTGGTCATACCTGCGAATAGGTTAACGGTATCATACGAGGACAAAAACTCATATACAAGTAAATATGGATATATTTTAAGTAAAAATGAGCTTTTATTTTAATATTTCTCAAAATATGTTAATTTTGTTCATAAATTTCTTGTTCTAGTGGCCTGCGACACGTTAATGGCCTGGCGATTTTTTAATAACTTTAACATTTTTTCACCAATTTTTGTCTTTTATATCTTATTATAACGACAATTACGTACACATTTCGATTCTTTTAAATTAAATTGTAAAAGTCATTATTTAATAGCAAAATTTTTACAAAAACTGAAAAAATTGCCTATTTTCCCCTTGTAAATGCACCTCAAAACTTCAGCGTCGTTGCGCCACCAGTTAACGTTATCCTATCATCCTAATATTTTACACAACGTGTTTCTACAATACATAGAACAATTCTAGAGGGGGGGACGGCCTGTACCTAGAAAGTTTTTTTCGTCCATACAATCTTGGAGCACTCTAATGTGAACATAGAGAAAACACATAGAGTGGAAACTCTCCTGTCAAAGACCTAATTCAGTTGTCAAAAACCTAAGTGGTGAGAATGTATTAGAAAAAAAACTACGTGAAAACAAAAACAACACTCGTATGTGTAACTTTTTTGAGTAATTTTTTTGTTTGAGTTTTTTTTCGAGTTTCCGCTCTATGTATGTGAATTCAACACACTTGAGAGTAGGGTTGCCATATTCAGATTTGCAAAAAGCTGGACATTGGGGTCTAAAAAGCTGGACATATCAAAAAAAAACTGGACATTTTGCTATGTAAGCTTATACAAATTTATAGCAATGTATAAAGAAAATTTAGTTCTTAACAAAACATGGTTTTATTCAACTTTTCATTAATACGTTTTTTAGTAAAATATTTGTAGAGTTTTTAATTTACAAGTAAATTTTTTCGAACTTTTTAAACCGATTTTAACAGGTAATGTCTCGTTTTTGTCTATGTACAATTTTCTTTAAAACATTGTACAAAAAAATAGGTTTTCATAGAAAATACATTTTATGTATACATTTTATGAAAGCTTAATTCTTTGCATTTCCATAACTGTTTACAAATTTTCGGTCTAAAAATTAACTAAAAAATTTGAGGTCTACAACCCCACTTGGTCGCTTTTCAAATTCTTACAAAAAGTATTTTTTTAACAGTGTGTTAATATTTAAAAATTTTGAATCACAATTAAATATTTTCATTTCATCCCTTAAAATTTATTTAACTAAACTTAAATTTGTTCGGTTCAGTCCGTCATATACATATTTATATTATTAAATACTAAAAACACTGCCTCATTATTTCGTTTTTGAGCTTACGGATTTTGGCCAATTCCAAACTTAGAGGTTTGTAAACAATTTTGAAAATTTTTACAAACTTCCTATAAATTTTTTTGTATTAATATTTCATTAAAGATTTCATAAAAATATTTAAAGATTGTTTAAAATAGTAAAAAATCGTTCACAAAAAGCTTTGCTTACTGGTATTGAAAATACGAAGCATACAGCTTTTCTTAAAATCTCGAATTCATTCGTTTCACCTTTGGTAAAAAAAACGGACCATATCATTTGACAAATCTCTTGGTATTTGTTTATAAACTTCACGAAGGCTGCAGTAATCAATATATGTATAGTTTATAGTTATCTATTTCTTCAGATATTTGAATGTTTTACGTAAGTTTTTGTAAATCTTGTAAAGAAAGCATAATTTTTTTTAAATTTAAAAATGCTATTTTTTGAAAAAACGATATTCTAAATAGCTGACCGCTGTTTTTAAAAGGTCTTCTACTTCAGTCTTAAAAGTTTTATGTTCATTAGTCGAAATTTTTTTCAAAATGCTGTTAACTTTGGAGCCAACAAATTTGTCATTATTCTACTTTTGAGGCTATTTATAAGTACGGTCATTATATCGAGCAACTCTAAAACTGTACAAGAATCATTCTCAAGAGCTAAAATAGTTGTATGAAATTTCTGCATAAATGAAATTGACATTTCTTACATAAAATATAAAAATGCTTCTGATAATCCTTAACTTTTACATTCTTCTTCATTGACATCATTATCAGAAATTCCTCGTGACACGTATTCCCATAAAACTTTTTGGTATTTATTTTTTCCTTTCTTCAAAAAATACATACATAAGTTATTACTGTGTACTAATTAGTAGTAACTAAATTTGATGTAATATATAATATAGATATTATTGTCGAAAATTTCAATTTAGCTGGACAAATGAAATTTTAGCTTGAAACTGGAAATTCATAAAAAAAGCTGGACAATCCAGCCAAGTCCAGCCAGGCTGGCAACCCTACTTGAGAGGGAGATTTATCTTCTAAACTTTTTATTGAAAATTGCAATAAAATTGCAATTCTAACACACACTTTCACAATCACATACACTTTTTTAATTTTTTTACACACCACTATAGGTCAAACTATCACTTTTTCCGTGCGAAATTAATAACTATTAAAGTATTCTACTGTTTGATAACAAAATTATACCATAGGTAGAAATACTTATATTTTCAACAAATTTAAGAAAAAATTAACCCTTTGTCGACCATTAACCCATCAGGAGAAAAATAAAGTAAATTTATTGCTTTTGATTAGAAAAAATTTATTTCATATTAGTTTTCAGTCAAATTAGTTGAATCAGTAATTCATTTTGTGAACACATTTGATTCAAAATATTAATTGAAGTATCAAATAAAACTTCGCATAGTGGTATAGAAAAAAAGAGGGAAATAAATCTGTAATTTCTAAATCCTTAGTTAGATTTCAATAAAATTTTACATTCGAATGTATTAATACCTTGTGTACTGTGGATGTCATTGGTAATCAAAGATACAAATCTGAAAGCATATATCACCATTAAGTAATATAGTGTTTTCATTTCGAAAATCATCTTCCATTCTACTGCATTTTTGACATTTTACTTTTAATTTGACATTTTACAATAATTTCTTACAGCCCTTAGGAATAACAGGAGCACTAATTTTCTTCACAATATATTTAATAATAGCATCATACTTTGTGTCTTTTGGGCGTTCTTTCAGCCAAATTTCAAAAAATTGATTTTTTATAGCACAGTAACCTAGAAAAAATTTAATTACTCAGAAAGCGCAAAAATGCACAGTATGAAATAAAGTGAAATGAATTCACAACATTTCAGTATATTTATTTCTTTGTATTTCAAGTTTAACAAACGTTAACATTTTTTTAAAAGCTTCTATAAAGTTAAAATTTTGTATTCAAAAGAAATTACTTTATGGTTATGTTTAAAAATTGTAATTTTTAATATAAAGGGAAATAGTTTCCAAACATTTAGGAAAGAAAAATTAAGTACTTAGACGTCTCGTTGTTTTCCATTTTAAACATTATTTAAATTATTCACATACTTTCCACAATTAACGGTTAAAAGTTACAATATAATATTGATACTATTCACAAATTTTTCAAAATGTATCGAAACTTTGACTTTGAAGGCGTATCAAGCTGTATTTTGTATTTTACAAAAACCAATTGCGAATTTGATTGCATTGGAGTTTTAGTAACAGGTTGACAACAAAAAATAATGAATAATAACAACTTCGAAATTTGAATTTCGCACGGAAAAAGTGATACTTTGAACTATAGTGCACACATATAAACCATTAAATTAACCGAAACATACATATCTTGCACAAACAAAAAATATATTTTTTTATTTTTTTTGACATTAAATTTTTGGGTGTTGAAATTAAAACTAAAAAAACACATTTGTAAAATTTCGTACTGAAAATTAATACAAAATTCAAATAAGTTTAATTATTGCACAAATTATTGAATAAAAAAATTAAAATCTATTTATAAAACTTTTACAGTTCAAATATAAAATAAATAATTTGAGAATTGTTCGATTTTTTAAATTTAATTGTAATAAAATTTTGTTACAATTTTTAAGGTCGCTTTTTTACAACCCTGTGTGTTTGAGGAGTGTGGTGAAAGTGGTTTCATCGCCAATACATATAAACAATATGTTACTAATACATTCATATAGTTAGTTTTTTTTGACAACCGATTTAGGTTTTTTTGACAGCGTTTCACTTCTTGTTATTATTCTTTGATATCAATCAACAAAGAAATAAACTATGTAATACTATAGTGTAAACAATAAATGTTTTTTCGAAACGATTTCTTGACATACCGAATGATTTCAATAATATTTTAAATTTGAAACGTGTTAATACTCAGTATCATG
Organism: Calliphora vicina; assembly: GCF_958450345.1. NCBI lineage: Eukaryota > Metazoa > Arthropoda > Insecta > Diptera > Calliphoridae > Calliphora > Calliphora vicina. Next base: position 80,534,106 of record NC_088780.1, read on the forward strand.
ATAAAAATCAAATTTTTTTTTCAAATAAGGTTTTTTGAAGTTTCCTTATTTTGTGAGCATTATAAAAAGCGTTGCCACATTCCTAAAAATGATTTTTATTTTAGAGACATTTTTTACAATAAATGTGTAATTTATAATTTAGTATTTAAATAAAAATGTATTAAGTATGTTGTGTTGGAAGTTAATGTATTAACTGAAATATTGCTTTTAAGGAAATGGTCGGAGCACACCATTGGCTCTTTTGGCAAATCTTCTTCGCAAGATTTACATACATCCAGCCACTGTTGTCGTTTGTTAGGTAACAAAATTTACATTTGAATTTTTGCAAAAATATTTGGTATTTTCGCAGTTGGGGAAAATGCAACTCATGTTTGTTAAATCTTAAAATAATGTTCACAAATTAGCTTTGAAATATTTGAAAATGAAAATCTTACCTTTGATCCCAATGTGATAGTAAATATTTTTTATATTTTTTAATATTTTTCAAATTAATGAAAATTATGTATTAATTTTTTCACAAACTTCAAAGAATATATGGGAAAATTTTTAATTAATATGGTATTACTATCTTAACGAAAACGTCAAAATCCTTAAGCATGTCAGACGTAGAATTTTAAAAAATAAAGAGAGAATGAAACTACCAAAGTATACCAAGTAGTCCAACTCTCTATTTTATAAATTTATTCTCTCACATATACGGGTACTGTGTAAATTCAACACCCTTGTGAGAGAATTATACACATCAAAAGTCTCGAAATTTTAACTATAAATTGTCCAATAAATATAGTTTGATACGCGTAAATTCACTAACACCATTATTTTATAATTTTTTTCAACACATTTAGCACTTTTTCTTTTCCGAAGCAAGTCCATTTCGCACAAACTAAAAAATATTTTTTTATTAATTTTGACGTTTTATTTTGTTTGTGGTAGGTTTTAAAATATAGAACAGAGTTTCAATTTTTGGTATTGAAAATAGAACAAAATTTAAATAAATTTAAATTTAAACATTTTTTTAGAACTCTGTGTGTATGGTGTAAATTCAAAAGGAACCAACACATATACATTTTTGTAACTAACACATATTTAGACTTAGGTACTTTTTCACTAACACATGTATAGAGTTAGGTACTGCTGTCAAAGAGTTGGACTACTTGTTATACTTTGGAAACTACCTTCTATTTTTCTACTATGCTCAGTATTGCCGTCTATAAATACCTTAAGTAATTATAAGTTTCTATAATATTTATATATAAATGCACGCGATTTTAGTTTAAAAAAAATGTTTTGCGGATTTTAAAATTGTTTAAACGTTGCTTTTATTAAGAAATATTATTGCTTTCATATTTCAAGTATATATTTTATATATACCATGGTCTTCGTATATTTCAACGGAATCATTATAAATGTCATCCTCAATATTACTTTCGACTTTTTTTCAAAATGGTTCCCTTTATTATTTTTTTGCTTAAAAGAAAGCTTAGGTCTTTTTCTTTAAGAGCTATTTATTCGCTTATTGGGATGCGAGTGGGATATCTATCAAAATAAATGTTTTAACACAAAAATTGTATGCCTTGAGTTACAAAATATTTATTTTGATAGATATCCAACTCGCGACCAAATAGGTCTTCAAGCAAAATATCTAAGGTTACTTTTAAGAAAAAAGGGCCCATTTTGAAAAAAAAGTCAAAGAAGTTTTTGATTTTGTAAAAAAATATTAAAATTTATTTATTTTTAATATTTGTTTTTCGAAAGATTGAAAAAATAGCTATCTAAAATATTTGGTACACATTTTACTAAGAACAATAGGTAATAAGTAACATGGATGAAACATGCCTGGCCAAAATGTCCAATTTTGACCCCCTCTAACTCAGAGAGTTCTCGACAGATCTTGTTGAAAAATTGTGTCTGAATTAATATCCAATAGAACTAACACGATCGGAAGACATCGATTTCAAAAGTTGATTCACTTGACATGAAATCCCCCATATACATACTGATATAGTATGTCAATGTTTTTTTTTTCAATCCGAAATACTAAATAAATAATCTTCTATTTTAAATATTTTTGAAAACTGTTAATGCAGTTTTATAACTTAATTGGTATATAATCTCGGTTTTTTTTTTGCCTTAACACACCTTCTATTATTTTTATTTTCTTGTTATGGGGCTTAAAACAATTTCTTATACAGCTTTTTCGTAATTTTTATCGTTTTAACACTGTTATTTGATTTAAAGTCTCTATTGTCACTAAAGTTGCTCTTAAAAGGCTATGGAGTTATTATATAACAACGAGAAAAAACTAAATAATTGTAATCTTTTTATAGCAAACTTATTCTAACGTTTTGTATTCAAATGTCAATTTTCATAAAAAGTAGACTTATCACGTTTGCACACTAATCTTTATTTTTATGAATGTATATCAGGTTATATTTTTCCAAACAAGCGATTTGGAGCAAAGTTATTCAAATTATAAATAACATAATCACTGCAACATCAACGCCATTTTTTTGTTTTTTTTTATCGAAAATATGTATATTTTTGAGTATATTTTTTAGCTTAAATTTCAAAATTATAGAGTGACAAGCAAGAATCGATGTTGATTGTTCTTTGCAAGAGCACCTGTTCATAGATTAAGAAGCGACTTACACCGTCATATCGATCGACTAAATGCAAATCTACTATTTCCTAATTCCCGCTTCTCACTTGCTAGTACGTTTGCAACCCAAAAAGGATTTACATATCCGGATAATCCTTTCTTTTGGTTGCAAATTCTTTTAGTAAGTAGGTAGATATTTTCAAAATGTAACAATGTATGTAGTTAACAATCTGTCATACATGTTATTCGCGTTATTTGGCGCGTTTTTTTTATTTAAACTGTGTACATATACTACTTAAAAATAATATGAAACATTTGCATCGCTGGAATGTTAATTTTTCTATATTTTTTTCTTTTAGAAACCTACACACGCAAATACAATTTTACCTGGCATCTTTCTTACGTTTGTATATCCACTATTCCGACCATCTTATATAAATAGAAAAGGGGCATTGGGATTTTTAAAATTTAAGCGCGTGCTAAACATATAGAAAATAAACATACAAACATTCATATGTATTTACAAGTCTGTTGTTAGATGTTCAAACAGATTGCTTGATGGAGGAAGAAAGAGTTTGTCAGAGGATGTATTATGTATGTATGTTTGAAAGTACATATGCGTAAAAAGAGAGAAAACAAGAAAACATACTTAAATATCCTCGTGCAATGAGAAATGTAGTACATTTGAAGTAGAATGACTGACCAACAGTAAAATTGTCCTAAAGCAACATAGATCTCAAACTGAGCATTCGTCAGTACATGTTGCATCAAACGTGTTGCAATTTGTTTGGACAGACTTGTATAACAAACAAAATGTGTTACAACATGTCGATGTTCGCATCAAATAGCGTACCAACTTCAATTTCAGTCAGTATGTGGTCGTAGTATGTATCTGACAAATTCGGTTTGCAATTGCGCACTGATGTCGCGCGCCAATATAGATAGCGGCATTGTGATGGTTCATTATGATGATGGTGAGTAACAAGTTGTTGTCCCATTGATGTTTGCAGCACACATATACAATACATACATATTGCTTTGCATATGTGTGAATACTATATTCACAGACTCATCGAACTATTCGTGCAAGGATTTATGATGTCGCACAATTGTGCTCACACAGTTTTGTTGTGTTTACAAATGGAAAACTTTGTGCTCTTCGCCGCATTTATTACGGCCTGTAGCGCTTCTACAATTGGCATGAAAGCAGCGTAGTTCGCGTAATCAAAATCATATCCTTTTGTTAATCCAAGGAGTGCACAACAAGAGGACAACATTTGAAACAGTCTCGCGCTAATATTCATCGAGAAACATTCGCGACTACTGTATACGGATAACACTTTGCATTCGTCAAAGCTTGCTCAACGTGACATCGTGAACTATAGAAAAAAAAATATTTGAAATTAAAATCGTGAAAGTCAATTTCGTTGCGTTAAAAAATTAAAAAATAAATTTCTTAAAAAACGAACATATTTAATTGTTGTCCACGAAAAACGATAAAAATATAATTTTCTGTCTAACCCAGCAATATTTATTATAAAGAGGTGTGTATTTTAGCTGGACCTAATTGAAAATAAAATTTGAACGAAATTTGTCATTAATAAAAATATACTGATTTGTGGACTTTATCTTCTTTGAATTTTAGTGAACTGACATTTGAACTAATAGAAAAATGGATATTTCCGCATACCAGCACATGAACATACGCATGAGTACTCGGGGAAAGCGCCCGCTTCGTAATTTGACGCCATCCGATAAAGTAAGGGCTATACAACGTATACACAATGGTGAAACTAAGGCATCCGTATCACGAGATATTGGAGTCCCAGAGTCCACTCTCCGAGGTTGGTGTAAAAATGAGCAGAAATTACGTTTTATGTGTCGTCAGTTAGGAGGGGCTGCAGACCAAATGTCACCGATGGCTGGCATAGAAAATCCCCCCGAGAAACGTCCCCGTTTCGAAAATCACATTCAGACCCCAAAATATCCGGCTTCCTCCAGCTTCGATGAATTTGGATACAGCCGTTTGCCGTTAAATGGTCTCAGCTTTCCGTCAAATGGCAGCAATGCAATTTTAGAGAAAATAGCTTTAAACGAGATTATGAAGAAACACATTATGCCAGCAGATAGTGCCAATAAACAACCAGTTGATAATATTTCCAATCAAATGTCCGGCATGATGGGAGGCCCAATTCAGTTGGGAGGAGACTATAATGCGCAACTATCCATGATGCAGAATTTGAATTTATTATCCCTGTTAAGTCCAAGTTTGACAGCATTGCCAAACCTCAACCCAAATGGTAATGGCTCTATAGATGCTATCAAGAATAAAATACCGCTGCGCTTAACAGACGAAACTAAAGATATTACCAAAAACAACTCTAATATTACCAGCAATAGCAACAACAACAACAACGATAACAATAGTATAAACAATACAGTTTCGTTGTCGGTGAAGAATTGGGCCAAAGATCCTGCAGATAAAAATTTGTTGAATTTGACAAATCAGGGCATCATAAACACTTCAACCACCACCACTACTAATAATACCATTGCAATTAATCGCAACATTCATGATTCGAATAATAACAATGTAAAGGACAAAAACTCTTCGAACGTTCCGAATTTTCCACCACCTTTGCCACTAGGTCTACTACAAATTCCCAATATCAACAACATATCCGATTCGGAAAATGGCAATAACACTGCCTTACTAGAATGGTGCAAAGTCTTCAATGCCAGCCTTAACTTTTTGGCTTTAGCTGCAGCCGCCGCCGCTCTCCAACCTAATGGAACTCTGAATGCTGCTGGCATCATTAAAAAGGAGGACAATATTCTCTACAAGGAACTCACCAAGACTGCAAACAATTTCGATTCAGTAAATAATCCTACTTCATTCATTGGCAGTGATGTCTCCAATGACAGCTACTTTGATAGTGAACCAGAGGATTTATCAGTACGATCAACTGCCACATCCAAACTGTCCAGTCCAGCCAATAGTCGATCCCAAAGTCCTGTCAAAAGCAATGGTTCCAGCTCACCCTTGCACAGTGATGGTGAACACTAAGTTGTCGATGTGAATGCTTGTGTGTGATTTTGAACATGCATATGTGCTGTAACCGCTAGTTTAATCGATTATTATCGTCCTTTTTTTAATTCTTTTGTACATAAATACATTTTAATTTCTCTTCAATTTCATTAATAACAAATATTCCTACCCAATTCATACATACATACACACATATACAATAACTAACGCGTAAAACAATAATTAAAACGTAATTCATAATTTCCACATTGCAATCTACTAAAACCAAAAACAATTATCAAACAACCCATTCAACATACAAATATCAAATACACATACATATGTACATCCTTACACACATAGAGTATATATGTATGTATGTACATAAACACATACATACATACAGTGAGCCTCAAAAGTGAGTAAACAGCAGCGAATTTTTTGATTTTTTAAGATCATGAAAATCATTATAGTCCGACTTAAATCTATATTTTTCACAACCAAAGATATTATTCAAGCCAATCTCTATCAAACCGAAACTTTAAAATTTTAATCATGGATAAATTTTAGAATTTTCATTATCTTAAAAAATATCCAATAATTTTTGGTGTATACTCACTTTTGCGGCTCACTGTATGTATACGGATGAATTTGCAACATTCATTCATCTATTCATACTATGTGTAGACAGACAGACGAACGGACGGACGGAAACACCACCATCCAAACTTCCAAATAAACAAACACACTAACATCCATGCATAAATAAATTAATAAATAAATAATTAATTAAATAGATTTAAATACGGAAATATGTGACCATGTCATTAACTAGTAACTAGTATAAATTTAGATATTTTTTGTCGTTCTAGTGTAAATTAAATTTAGATTGTAATTAACTAAACCTTACATACAAAATTAACTAAAATGTTGTACATCAATTAAAATTCACTTCCATTTACATTTCGAAAATTGTTCTTTTATTTTAATTTCGCATTCACTCGTATTTGTATTTGAAATAGTTGTATTTGTTTACAAAACATATCATTTTCACAAGTTTTCGAAGTGAATCCTATTATATATGTATGTATATGAATGTGAATGTGAAGACGTAAAATAACCGTATGTTTTAATAAACGAAAAATTGGTTGTTTTTTCTTTAATTAATAAAAATAAAAAATGTTTAATTATGAAAAAAATAAATGTGTTTATTCTTTGATTTGTATCCTGTAAGATAATGGATTCCCATCGTTTTTTGCTTCACGGACCCTTTAATAAATTTATATAGTTCTGCAGACCCCTATACCCTAAATAGTTTTTAAATTATCAAATTGCAAAAAAAGTAACCAAAAAATATATGTTGCAAAAGTTAAGTTATAAACTAACTGGTTTCTTTTAATATGCACAAAAGTATGAAACCTAAACTGTTTTTGTTTTCATATACATAGTTATTTTTTTAATAATACATTCTCACCATTTATTTTGGCAGGAGAGTTTCCGATCTATGTGTATTTATTAGTGTATTCATTCGAGTAATGGTCGTTCAATTAATCGAATAATTATTCGTAAGAAATTATTCGATTAATCGAACGACCATTACTCGAATGAATACACTAATATAATTTAAAAATGATCATTTTCGAATAACGAATAATTCGAAAAATTTCATGTAGAATAATCGAATAAAACGAATAAATGTACATACATATTTAAATTTACTAAATTGCATAAAATTGTTCATAATTCCAAATTTAAATAAGTAATAATGACTAAAAAAATTGTATTGTTTCTGAAATTCAACAAATAACTAAAGATAAAGGCAATCTTTCGATGACTGTAGATGAGTGGTCCGATAGCTCCTTCTATAAATATTTATATAAATATGACTGCATGAAGTTACAATTCTAACAAGTAAGAGTACTATATTCGGCCGTGCCGAATCTTAAATACTCTCCACCTAAATATGATGGTATAACAACTGAAATAATTTAACAATTGTCAGAAAGACTAGTTTACGCAGAAGATATTTTATTTCAAATGAACAAAAAATTTTATCTAATTCCATGATACAACAATAACCAGGTAGAATCAGTAGGGAGAGTTTAAAATTGTATGCCTTGTTATGTCAAATATGAGAAAATGAGAAAAAAATATATGAATAAAAATAAAGAAAATTTAAAAATTATTTACATTTGAAAAACAGTAGAATCTTTATTTACCTAAATTACAGTAGAACATGGATGTGCGTTTTAATAATTATACATATATAATTCAAATAAAAAACAAGTAAAAAATTGTTTTAGATAAACGTAGTATTTAAACAGTCTGAATTTATTAAATAAGTGTTTTAATAATTTTTTTGTTTACAGATAAGTTTAGTTACTAACACACGTACAGAAGAATTATATATACAAAGAATAAAGATAATTAGTTAATACGTTTGGATCAATATTTTTCCCTTTTAACCTCAAGTGAAGAAATAGAGTATAAAATAGGGTATACAAATATATTTAGACAAATTTCAAAACATTGGATTGTGGGACTTATATGGGAGCTATGACCTATTATGATTCGATTGTCATAAAATATTTTAACGTGATTTTTAGTATTTATATGGGAGCTGTGGCCAATTATGGACCGATACTCACAAAATTCAGTTTTATGAATACAAATTACTATTTTGGTTCAATATATGGATGCTATGACCTATTATGGTCCTAAGTATTTGAGGTCTATTTTTGTAGAATTTTATATAAACAACGCTATTAACAAGAGTGGACCTTATATGGGAGCTATGCCGAATTATGGACCAATATTTAAAAAATCTTGTATTACGATTCTTGGATACAAATTACTGATCGGTGTAAAATTTTGGTTCAGTACAGATTTTTTTGGATATTTGTGCAGGTTAAAGTGTCTTCCTGAGGCTATGTATATATTGAATAAATTTGTTTCGAATTTCAACCTGATAACTATATATTTAACTATATTTTTGCCTGAGTTAGTATTTTTAACATAAAAATAACGTGTGTAAAATTTTATGGTATTATCTGCAATATATTTGCACAAATAACAAAAACTTTGTTAAAATTATCAAGTTTTTTTTAGGTTGTCTCACTGATTTTCAATGCCAAACTGCTTAGGAGAATAACAAACATTTTTCTTGCAAGTTTACCAATTTCCGTTGTCTATTTTGGACGTGAGCGTGTTTTACACAGACAGGCGGACAGACGGACATAGCTTAATCGACTTAGAATTTCATAAGGATCAATAATATATATACTTTGTTGGGTCTCAGATGAATATTTCTCAATGTTACACACGGAATAACAAACTTATATATGCCCTCATTCACCACTTATGGTGGTGGAGGGTATAAAAACAAGTCATTGAAAATGTTTAATTTAGGACTTGAACCAATGAAAATAAAATGTACGTAATAAAATATTTGTTATTTAGTAAAAAAAAGGCTCAATGATTTTAGAATTGATTTCGAAATAAAAATTTTAGCGTCTAAACATGAACATATGTATGCTGGCGAAATATTAGCAGAATCGCAATTAACAATCAAAATATTAACTTAGATTAAAGTGGTGTTGAGGATGGAATTTATAATGATTACGTTGAAATATACGAAGGCCGTGATCTTAAAATATATATAAGTGATATTATTAACCGTTTACGTAAGTGTTGCAAAATATTTAATAAATCTAATGATAAACAAAATATTGCAAAATTACTTTTTATTGTTAGAAAAACATTGATTCGTCTTATACATGATCTTAAACATCGTTGGACATCTTTTACCAACATGGATTTTTTTTTTGTTTTTTTATTTCATATTTTTTTTATTGTATCTTCACAAAATAATGTGAACGAAAAATTATGTTTAATTTATAGATCCTATCATCAGCGCAGGTCTGTTGGATTCCTTCTTCAACAACATGGAAATAAACTTTTTGCGTATTTATAAATGCGTCAATCATGCACTGCCTGACTTCAAATTAGCCACGTTCACTGACATTGATATCAAACTTTGGACAGATTTGTGTAATTCCGTAAGACCTCTTGATTAAGCAAAGATTCGAACGTTGATAGAGCTTGAGGGTATAATACAATTTGTTATAAATAATTTAGAAAAACTGAATAATTAATTTCCTAAAGAATTAAAGCACCAGAAGTTCAAAAATTTTTAATCTTATTTTTGTTAATTTTTTTTTAATATTTTACTGCTTTACTAAATTAGATATATCTCAATTGTTTTACTATATAGAAATTCATACTTCAAAACATAGATAAACATTGATATATGTTTTTATTAGGTGTATACCTTATATTTATGGGCCTCTCCATTTTCCTGTTATAGTCCTTTAAACTTGGGACTATACTGATATTTTTTTTTCTAAGAATATTATAAAGCATGCCAAAAAAAAGACCGTCGAAGCCCGTCCAATGACTATATACATCATTTAAAGAAACTTCAGGGGAATGTCTTTGTAAAAAAATTATAGCCGCCACCACCCGCCGAAATTCTTTTTTTTAATTTTTACGGAATGGAATTTTTAGAAATATTTTTTTTTATTATTGATTTTTATATATCTAACTTGATATATAGTAAATACAGATCTTTTTAAAAATTTAGTTTCAGAAACACATGAAAACGTTTTTTTTATTTTTTTATTAATGATTTTTATATGTATATCTAGACCCTACTGTACCTTGAATAAAAGTTTATTTTGACCTTTTAAACATTTTTTTTGGATTTGGAGACACCAATTTTATATAAAAAGAGCGCCAATTAATTTTGAATTGTAACCACAGTGCACTAGGCCCTTCCAAACGATTAACAAATTGCGATGATATTTCACGGACGATTTAAAGATTCTGTTGATTTCAATAAACTCAATTATTGAAAACAAAACTAAGTACATACATATGTATGTATTTTTATAATTTATAATTATTCTTAAGATAATTGCAGTTATTTCAGTAACGGTATTTTAGGGTATTTTAATGATAGTGGGAGCTCAGCGTTAACGGTAGCCAAGTTTGCTTCTCTTATCGAAATTGCAGTTGGTCCAAGATTTGCATGAAATGTACAAATAACTCGATTATTATGTCTCATACTTGTACAGAACTAATTTTAGAGATTAATTATTTGAACATTTTATTGTATATAATTTGGAAGTAAATTTTTAATTTGGCTCAAGTTCATTTATTATAATTACTCTGTAATAATTCAAACAATACCACTGAAGGTTAATTTTTAGACAATTGGCAAATTGAAATGCATTTCATAAAATTGTACAATAAAAACTATTTTGAAAAATCCCACATATTTCTTTTTGAAGGCGCAGCCACAATACGTTAAATATGTGTTAAACTACTAAAAGTTACGACAACATGCAAAATTTACTGATAAAAAGCTTCAAAGCTTTCAATATTTAAAACACAGTTTTGAATTAATTAACGCAATTAAGCATAATTTACTAAAATTTTAGTTCAGGATTAAAAATGTTATTCTATAAAACCATTCCTCACAAAACAAATTCGTTAGCTTTATTCAAATGCTTTTATTCGATTTATTGTTGAATTAATTTATTAAATTTTTGATTCAATTTTTGTTAATTCAAATTAAATTAAAAATGTACATATTTTCCTTCAATTTCTTTTTAATCATTAACAAAATGATTCAAACAATTCGTCGCCCCGAAGATATCTTCACGTAACACCAAAACTTTTTTTTGGGAAATTGAATTTTAAATATCAACCATTTATATAAAAAAAATTGGGTCAAGAAAGTTGTTCGACATTTTTGTATGATTATATGTACATCGATTATTGTTAAAATTTCCAAAGTCATGGAGGAAATTTTTCAAGTTATTGCAATTTTTAGCTCCAAACCATTTTGGTGCAGTAAACAAAATAAACCTAAAATACAAAAGGGCCTATCAACACTTTATTTAATTTTACAGGAGAGACATAAAACATAATAAAATTTAAAGTGTTGTGGTTACAAATATGAGTTTCTTTCTTCAACAATATCCATAAAAAACTCAATTTTGATTTTTTTTGATTGTTACGCAATTTTGCATTTTAGGTGACGTTATTTATTTACTAATTAGTAAGCAATTAAATCACCAATCTTTATTTTCGTGATCGCTCTGGAAACGACAAGGCTAGTTCTAAATTGTATTTTTTTAAGCCCAATAGAACTTTAAATTGTAAAAATAACACAAAAACATAGGCGTCAATTGTTGCTGGTTTAGCAGCATAAAATCAGTGACTTCACGTGGCCCCACAGGAAATAAACGAGACTTCTGGCCAATTGGCATATACCGCATAATTTTGATTTCAATAAACCGATGGTTGCGGTCGCCGTATGACACGTAGCGCCATCCTGCTGAAACCACACCTCGCCTGGATCAATGTCATTCATATTTTCAAAAATACACCAACCTGTGCAATGCACCTTAGAAAGGCAATTCATTGCAAAAACTAAAAATATTTTCACAGAGAAAAAACTCCACTTGAGCGACCTCTAAACCTCTTCCGAAAAATCTAAAAAAAATCTCAAAAATACTTTACCCTATAAGCTTTCAAATTATGCTTGAGCCCCAACAAAATTTTTTTTTGGAACACGCTACTGTGCATGTTTCTGTATGTAATGGAGCATGTGGAGCATGTTGTGGATTGGTCTCACTTCATATGCAGCAATTTTGTTTATTAACAAGTCCGTTAAGCTAAAAATTGGCTTCATCGCCTAACACAATTTTGCGATAATATAGTCGTTTATAAGTTGCGCGAATCGATGACTGATTTTCAAAGTAAATCTGGATAATTTGGTAGCGCCGTTCAAGGGTCAATCTATGTATGATCATTTGCCAGAATATACTGACCATAAATGTCAAAAAGTGTTTCGTTCACATAGTACATGAATCTTCCAAGGCAGTCACCGATGACCAACGCATGGGCCACATTTTTTCTAAGCTAGATAGTCGCCAAAAATACAGTCAACTTGAATCAAGTAGAAATGTGCTTGATTAAAATTAAAATTGTTAGGTCGGGAAATTAAAAACCCTAGTTCAATGTCTTTGGGTCGCCTATATGTAGAAACATCATGTGGACCATTCCTTCTATCTGAACCAGGTTTTCTATCCCGATACTGTTTAATAATATTGGAAACTTTTTTCTCGTCACTGATTTTAATCCGATTAACAACAAATGAACATAACTAATTGACATTAAACATAATAACAGACATATTCTTCAAAGGTAAATTGATAAAAAAAAACAAAAAAGAGTGCTATATTCGGCTTTGCCGAATCTTATATACCCTTCACCTTTGTTGTGGATGCATTATTATTTTTTATAATAATTAGTATATATGTATATTGCCCACTTTCAGCGTATAGCATCTTAAATATATCAAGAAAACTTGTAAAAATTGTATTAGACAGACAGGCGGACATGGCTTAATAGACTCCGCTATATATTAGGAAATTGTGGAATTACAAACGGAATGACAAACTTATATATTCTCACGAAGGTGAAGGGTATAACAAGTAAGAAAGTATAATACCCAACACTAAGTCCCGGCCCACACCGTGAAACATTTGCTGCAAAACATTTGAGTTTGTTGATGAAAGGGGAAAGAGGAATGAAAAAGGGAACTTTGCTTCATGTACATGAAGTTTTTGTTGAGTATGTCATCCACATTTATTCGTTCGTATTCGTACTGTACAGAAATGTCAAAAACTGAAAAGCAAAAACTTCAATGTCTGCACACGAATGCAGTTTCAAAAGAGAATTTCAAAATGTTTTGCAGCAAATGTTTCACAGTGTGGACCGGGACTAAGTAAATGAGCAAAACGATTTTTCTTTTAAAATTTGAATAATTTATTTTCGTGAATGATTTTCGGAAGAGTACATTATATGGGAGCTATGACTAATTATGGACCGATCACTATGAAATTAGGTCATGTTATCTACAGTTGTATCCGTACAGTTATTTCATTGTAATGTATTCAAAAAAAATAGTTTTTTGCTTCTACTGAACATTTTTAAATTTATTTACACACTTTTTTTAAATATTTACACACTTACCTCCATTTTCTAATAACAAATATATTTTTTTTCTTGCTTATTTGGTTCTCCTTCTTTATTTGTTTACATTTGTTGTGTTTTGCAACTAACTTCACTATTAAACTCGCTGTCAAAATTGGATTTTCTAATTGCAAAGCATTGCCGCCGCGCTATTTCGGTATGCTTCATACAAATTGTATGGTCTTGAGAATTTTTGACAACTTGAAAACTCTTGCCGGTCTTGTTTAGCTATTAGGGTATTCATTCGACTAATGATTCGAACAATTTAAAAATGGCCATTTTCGAATAACGAATAATCGAATAAAACGAATAAATGTTCATATATATTTAAATTTATTAAATTGCTTAAAATTGTATTGTTTCTGAAAATCGACAAATAACTAAAGATAAAGGGACTTTCGATCACTATAGATGAGTGTTCCGATAGCTCCTTCTATAAATATATAAATATTACTGCAAGCAGTTACAATTCTAAAAACAAATCTTTAAAAATTTTTAACTCAGGACTTGAACCAATGAAAATAAAAGGTACGGAATAAAATATTTGTTATTAAGCTGGCGAAATATTAGAAGATTCGAAATTAATAATCAAAATTTTAACTTAGATTAAAATGGAGTTGGATGTGACGGAGAATGTGATTTTGAAACGGTCGTCGAAAGTGATATTGAGGATGACATTTATAATGATTACAATGAAATAGATGAAGGTCATGATCATAAAATGTACATATGTACACTGAATCAATTAAGTCTCCGTACAGACATACTCATAATATAAACTAGCTATTTATGGTCACTTTTCAATACATATTTAAACCTTTTTTTAATTAATTTTATAAAAAATCTTATAAACTAGAATTCAACATAGTGATACTACAAACATTTTCATTAAAAACATAAAAATTTACATAAATTCAATAACTGTACGAAAAGTATCACCAAAAAAGTCTCCGTACAGTTAACTATTTTAAGGCAAGGAATCCCAATATTAAACTTAATAGCATTTAATATGTGGTAGGTCCTCCTTTCTGAGCAATTGCTTGATTTTAATGGCAGTGTATGGAATGGACCAGCTTTGTTGTTGTCGGGGAATCTATTTTATAGCACTCTTCCATTATAAAGGCTTTTAGCTGATCTTTACTCGTTATATTGTGCTGCCGAATCTATCTTTCCAAGTGATCCCATCGATACTCAATCGGGTTGAGATCAGGTGACTGAGCTGAGCGATTGAAGTGCTTAGGAACATTATAAATAAGACATTCCTTTAATAATCTAGAGGTGTGTTTATGATCGTTGTCTTGTTGGAAGCAATACAAACGTAACAAAACTAATTTTTCAAAACATTGTTTTAAGTTTTCTTTTAATATATTAAGGTATGCATATTTATCCATCGTGTTTTCAACAAAAATAAGATTTCCCACCCCAGATGAAGCCATGCAACCACAAACAATAACGTTACCTCCTCCATGCTTTACGGTTACTGTCAGATGCTGCGGATTCATTTCAGTATTTGGCTTTCTCTATAACATTTCTCTTCAATCAGAACCAAAAACATTCAATTTACTTTCATCGCTAAAAATGACTCGATCCCAAAATAAAAAATCTTTATCAATATGCTAGATAGCGTAATCCAATCTCTTTTTCATGTTCACTTTTCGAACAATGGGCTTTTTACGGCTTACTCGACCATTGTATCCATTTAGTTTAAGAGCGTTTCTTACAGTTTGGGGGTTTACCGTTAATTCATCACTAGTTTTCAAGATTCCCTCAATTACACATGCGTTAATTTTTGGATTACCTTCTACAAATCGTACAATTCTTCTCTCTAACTGGTGGTCTATTTTTCCTGGATGGTCAGTTCTTTGTTTATTTACCATTGTTCCGGTTTTTTTTGAACTGTTGAATAACATACTGAATGGAAGAGCGTGGTCTTTTTACAATATCCTTGATTTCGGTTAGATTTTTTCCTTCATTTTGCAAGATAATAATAATTTTCTTTCTGTCCATTAAAATTTGCTTATTTTTGGATTCCCTGACAACAACAAAGCTTGTCCATTCCATGCACTGCCATTAAAATCAAGCAATTGCTCAGAAAGGAGGACCTACCACATATTAAATGCAATTAAGTTTAATATTGGGATTCCTTGCCTTAAAATAGTTAACTGTACGGAGACTTTTTTGGTGATACTTTTCGTACAGTTATTGAATTTATGTAAATTTTTATGATTTTAAGGAAAATGTTTGTAGTTTTTTTATGTTGATTTCTAGTTTAAAAGATTTTTTATAAAATTAATTAAAAAAAGGTTTAAATATGTATTGAAAAGTGACCATAAATTGCTAGTTTATATTATGAGTATGTCTGTACGGAGACTTAATTGATTCAGTGTATATAAGTGATGTTATTAATCGCGTATGTAAGTGTTGGAAAATATTTAATAAATCTAATGATAAACACAATTATTGCAAATGAACGTTTTGTTGCAATGATTTTGAACATCGTTGATCATCTTTGTCTAACATGGTAATAAACTTTTTTCGTATTTGTAAATGCGTCAATCATACACTGCCTGACTTCACTGACAATGATATCAAACTTTGGACAGATTCCTTTTATTGTGTAATTCCCCAAGACCACTTTATTAAGCAAAGATTCGGCAACGTTGATAGAGCTTGATGTATAATACAATTTGTTATAAATAATTTAGAAATAGTGAATAATTAAAGAATTAATTACTCAATTTAAAACCCGAATTAATGAACGACATAAAAAAGTTCTTTATATTGTATTTGTTTATATTGTATTTGAATTCTGGATCATGTCCAACTAGCTCAAATTTTTTAAAGCATAGCTCCAAAACGGAATTTAAACGGTTTGCTAGTCAATTGTTTTGTAGATTGTTCGGGAGGGAATCTGATCAGAATATTTTTGTAGAAAATTAATAATTGCGGTGTCATCAGCAAATGTAGAAATAGTCAATTCATCGCTCGTAGGCAAATCAGAGGTGTAAATCAAATAGAGGGTAGGTCCAAGAACACTTCCTTGTGGTACTCCTGCTCCAATCCTATATTCTCTTGTCACGTAATCATTGTACTTAACTGTAAATATACGGTCCGATAGATAGTTTATGAGTAGATGGTGGCAGCAAACATTTTATTTTATATACCAGGCCTTTGTGCCATACTTTGTCGAAGGCTTGAGCGACATCCAAAAATATAGCTGAATAATATTTCTTTAATTCAAAGGATTTTCTTATCTCCCCGGTTATACGATTAACTTGTTCGATTGTTCCGTGGCGTTCCCGGAAACCAAATTGATGAACTGGGATTATATTTTTCTCATTTAAAAATGGTATGATTTTCTTTTGGAACACTTTTTCGAACAGTTTCGATAAGCAAGGAAGCAAGCTTATTGGTCAATAGGAGGATGGTACGGTCAAGTCCTTACCTGGCTTTGGTATCATTATTATCTGAGAAGTTTTCCAATTTGTCGGAAAAACTCCATGTTTAAAGATCGCATTAAATATTGTAGACAGCACAATTTTTGTCACACTCGGTAGGTTTTTAACCATAGTAGGTGTAACAGAATCATTTCCAGGTGATTTTTTTAATATTATATTATCCTTGATTACTTCGTTAATGTCTTCTGGGCTTATATCTAATATGTCATCATTAGATAATGTTGACACAGGTGGCTCTTCAAGTTCAAAAACAGTAGTTGGCGAGTTTGGTTGAAAGACTGTACTTAAGTGATCGGCAAATATTTTAGCCTTTTCCTCCGTGCTGCGAGCCCAGGTACCGTCAGCTTTCCTTAAAGGGCTTTGCCCCTCTGCCGGTGGCTTGATATTTTTCGTTGCCTTCCAAAGGGAAAAATTTGTGTGTTTGGTATTTGTTAAACTTTGAATGTAATTTCTATTTCTGCGATCCTCCTCTAATTGAAGGGCTTTTTTCAGATTTTTACTAGCAGCAGACAGCCTCTGCTTTGCAGCAGGTGATCTACTTTGTTGCCATTCTCTTCTGAGTTTTCTCTTTTCTAAAAGAAGTCGTTCAATATCTGAGTTGGAAATGTGCATATCAGTTTTAGGAAATATTTGACTCTTTGAATGATTTAGAGCCGATGCAATTAATGACGTAAAGTCATTGACACTTTTATCTACATCTTCCTCACACTGAATACAAAGATCTGTGTGGATATGACTGCTTATATATTTTTTTATATTTAAGCCAATTTGTTTTAAAGTAATATGTTTCAGTATGAAATTTTGAAATGTTAGTCCTCCCGTAATAAGATACTATAATTGGGGAATGATCAGAAGATAAATCATATGACATTTCTGTAGATATTGAATTTCGATTAATATTTTTTGTTATGGCAAAGTCTATGAGATCAGGAATTTTTTTAGGCCATTTTTGCGATCAACTAATTTAGATTTTTTTCAACCAAAGGTACGTTTCTAATTTTACTGCAACTTTTTCTATTTGAATCAATAAGTTTAAAGATGCCCAAGGGAACTTTTTTTGTCCGATTAAGAAAAGATTCAAATTAAATTTTTTCACGAACAAGGATGTTCCAATAGATAAATTGGACGTAAAATCGATCGCTCAGAAAGTGTGAAAGGGAAATACAAAACTAACAAGAAGACAACTTATTCTAATAAAACAAGAAGCAACCCGCAACAAATTGAATTCCACACAAATAAAGAATAAATTGAATTTTCCAGTGACTTCCAAACACGTTGCACACATTTTTCGAAACGATGAAAACATAAAATGGAAAAAGCCGAAATGTAAACCAATGCTAAAAAAGCACCATAAAGAAAATCATCTAAAATTCGCAAGAAAATGTATGAAATGGACAGATGAGTGGAAAAAAGTAATTTTCTCTGACGAAAAAAAAATTAATTTAGACGTTCCTTACTCATACTCATGCTATTGGCACGATTTGAGATCAAACGATGTTCGGATGTCAAAACGTTCGGTGGTGGCGTATTATGGTTTGGGCAGCGTTTTCTGCAGTTGGCTAGTCGAAAATATGTTTTGTTCCGACAAAAATGAATAGTGTGATTTATAACGAACTGTTGGAAGATGCTCTTCTCTCATTTATGGATGAAGATTGCATATTCCAACAAAATAATCCATGTTTCTAAGCAATCGAAGTCTTCGTTTAATGAACATAGCATACCTCTGTTGGACTGGTCGGCTTGTAGTCCGGACTTACACCCAATGGAGAACTTGTGGGGATACATGGACCGTAAAGTTTATGCAAATAATGCCCATCATCTACACATTATTAATAATGCTACAGTGGCCCATAAATTAAAGTGCGTTTATAGGAAAATACCCTTAAAAATGGCTGTTAATCTCGAAAATTAAGTAAAAAAAAAATAAATAAAGTACAAATGAATTTTTTTTGTAAACAATATTTTAAGTGAAGTCTTAACTAATTTAATAAACAAATTTGTAGCCCCCTAAATATGTTCTTGTTTAATTTTTAAATTTTTTTTTTAAAAAAGTAGTGTGCGTTTATAGGAATATGCACCAGTGTATGTATACAAAAATGATCTCAAATACCATATTTGCTATTATTTTTTGGTTGAATTGTTATGTTATGTTTGTTTTTTATGTTTTTGTACACAAAATTCGTAGTTGTATTTTAAATAGAAATTATTCGATTAATCGAATAATTTTAAATGAACCGATTATTAACCGAATAAATCTAAACCCCGATTAATTATTTGCTCGATTAAATCAGAAACCCGATTAATTGAATACCCTAGTAGTTGAAATAAACTTTCCGAAGGCTCTCAATATCTTACAAACATGAATGGTACAATATGTATGGTTCTGGTTCGGTTGCTAATTAAGATCTGGAAGATCGGCTTACAAAAGGCTGAAAGATTTGCAAAAAGCTACGACTTACATATATCGCGAATACTAAGTCATGTACAAAAACAATTTAGAAACGTTTAGGACGTATACGAAATTCGGACCAAGTATCAGACTTAATTAACTTTAATAATTCATTAGTATAGGTTTATAGAAATCTTTCAAGTAGCTGTTATACACATTGGCACACGACTAAAATTAAAAGTTTCACAAATTTTTTCAAAAATCTTAACAAACATTTCACATTTTGTTTCATTAAATTATTAAAATCAAGTAATTTAAGCTCTTTAAATTTTGATTCTGTTTTTATATATAATCTTCATTCTTACAAAAAAAATTACGGTTCAATTTGTATTCATTCTATTTGTTAATTAAAATATTTGGGGTATTCACACAGGGTACCGTGAAATAGCTCCCAAATGAAATAACTCCCAATGAAATAACTCCCATCAAAAATTAAATAATTTCCAAACTTGAAAAATTAAATAATTACCAAAAGGTAAAATGAAATTACTCCCAATAATCGTCGGTTTCATAGTTTTATAAATATTAGTCCCATAAAAGCGAAATAACTCCCAATGAAATAAATCCCAATAGAAATGAAATAATTCCCAATCCGAAGCAATTTATTTATGCATGTAATTAACTCCCAATGAAATAAAGAACTACAAAAGTGAAATTATTCATCGCTTACCAAACATTTTTTGGATTGCTGGCCTATGGCGTAGCGATGCCAGTTTTTGATACACCCTACAGGAGAAAACCTTAGCACCCGGTCGAAGGTCGGCAATGCAAAACAAATTTTTGAGAGAAGTCAGTATTTGATATTTATGGGTTATGCTTTTCCAAAGTAGAACCCAACAAAAATTAAATAACTCCCAATACAGTGAAATAACTCCTAATTTCCAAAATAAAATGAAATAAAACCCAACAAAAATGTCATTGGGAGTTATTGCATTATGAAATAACTCCCAACAAAAAATTATGAAATAACTCCCCATGCGTTAGGAGTTGTTTCATAATGAAATAAGACCCAAGTTGTATGAAAAATTTGTTGGGTGTTATTTAATTTTTTCGTGGGAAGTTATTTCATTTGGGAGTTATTTCACGGTACCTTCACACGGTCTACTATTTGCTCAAATTGTCATAATGTCCTAATATATTATGATAGTTTAAACAAATTTTTTTTGTGTTTCAAACAAAAAAGTTCTAAACTAATAACACTATTTGAACTATGTTTATTGGTTTGTCAAAAAATAATATTTTTTTTTTGTTTAAAACACTACAACAACTATTATAATAAATTAGGACATTATGACAGTCATATTGCAGACCCCAATAATATGAAAACCTTGATGTAAATATAAACTTTTCATCGTCATTTGCCATTTTTCAACAGTGATTTGTACGTATTGCAAATGGGTGGTATCAGTTCATACAAAGTATATACATTAGGGCGGGTCGATTTTTTTCACGAAAAATTGTATAGCAGAAACGCATTCTACGGAAAATTCTAAGAAATTTTCCCCCAGGAAACCATAGGTCTAAAATCAAATCCTATCTTGCGCATTTCGTCTTTTATCTAATGATATTTCAATAAATATTTTTTTTAATTGTTTTTTTTTTATTGGATAAAAGTCGAAATGCGCAAGATAGGATTGATTTTAGACCTATGGTTTCTTGAGGAAACTTTCTTAGAATTTTCCGTAGATTGCGTTTCTGCTATACGATTTTTTACTTTTTGATCATCCATAAAAATCGACCCGTCCTAATATACATAGTTATTTTTTAATATCTAAAGTTTATAGCTAGAGTCTTCTAACTTTTCATAAAAAAAATTATCAACATTTTTTAAATCGTAGGACATTTTTTATACTTTCAATAGCATGATATGCAATTAAACACAAACAAGAAATTCCGGCATCAAGGTTATCTCTTTTAGGTCAAGAGTTATTTAGGTTTATTTATTTTAATTTTGCTCGATATTTTTTAGTTTTGTAAATATGCCGGTCCAATGGAGGTCGAAATATCATCTATATTTGCGATAAAATTTCGAATACAATAAAAATAACTTGCTAACAGTTATCTCGTCCCTATAAAAAGTTACATGCATCCAAAGTTGGAACATGTAAAAAGTGCCGTATTTTGTACGTTTTTTCCAAAACACATTTTGCATTTTAAAAGAGAGCAAGGTTCGTGAAGCTCCTGATGAATAAATTTAAACTTTTTGTACAAGTAGTTGGTATTGGTGAAAACCTTAGGACTTAAAGATTAACAGTTTAGTGAATTGAAATAATTTTATGAATTTTGCGGACGTCATTTACCTTAGATACTAAAGAATTTTAATATAAGGATTTTCCATGAACAAAAATTTGAATTAATGTAACATTTTAAGGGTTAAAGATATTAGAACAAAATTTGGAAATAATATAGATCGAAATGTTCTTAAATCAGCGGTATTATAATTATTGTTTTTTTTTATTTTTATTTTCATATACCGAAATTCCTATAACGGGGAAAAAGTGTAAAAAGGTGTTAATTACCGTGTGATAACAAAATTACATTGTACGTCTTTAAACGAGATATGGGGTTATACAAATGGTGAGCTTTTTCGAGGATCAGTTCTTTACATTTTTAGAATTTTTTATTGTATTCGAAATTTCATTGGAAATATAGATGATATTTTATATTTTAAACAAAAATTTGGAGCCTCCATAAGCCCGCCATATCTAAAAATACAATCAAAGATCGAGCAGAATTAAAAAAAAATAAATAAATAAACCTAAAGAGATGACTTACATATGTATGCATGTTTTAGTCGATTTTCTTAACTATTTACATTTTAAATTTCAGCTCATTCGGATCATAAATGGATTTTTGGCGATTTTTTTAAAAAAATGTGAGACTCAAGAAGGCTTGTAATTTTTCTAATTAAGCGTATAGAGCATTATTTACAACTTTGGTGTCTTTGGTGACCCCCACTGAAATATTCCGGCAAACATTTTCGTGGAATATTTTAATCCTTACGTGTCCTATAATTACACATATTGATTTTGTGCTCACACTGTACACATTTATTTGCCGTATTTGTTTAATCAAATTAACACGAATTATTATTAAATAATGCTGCAAAAAACATTTAATTTCTTTCTTTGATAAATCAAACATTTCTAAAAGGTGACATTTTAATAGATTTTACTATATACATATTTGAAAGAATTGTGACATTTTTCGAAAAGAAATGTACCTTTTAAGGACATGTCTAATGTGCATAAGTTCATATGTAGTATTTATGTACTTACACGAGTATTTCTATATTACTAAATTGTTTGTGAAGCCAAAGATGAAAAATATATACATACATACATATTTACTCAAAAAAGCGTAACCACTTTTTTAGCACAAATTTCTTTTGACGTTCTTATAAGTGTTTTGTAAGATCAAACAATCAAATAAAATAAAACTAAATACATACTTGTTTAGAATCATCCTAAATTAAGTTTTTGAAATGAATAAAATAATTCAAATATATTTTATTTAGTGGTTGTGTGACCCTATCTTTAGTATATATGTATGTATAATACTAAAGTACGCGTGCATCACATTGATCAAAAGAAAAAACAAAAATATTTTTGTTTTCTATTATTATTATTATTATTCATCATATACAGATTCCTGATATAATTAAAATTGTTTGAAAACAATTTAGAAAGTTGGATTTTTTAAGCACAGTTTTGTTTTGCGTGTTTATTATTGTGGCATAACGTGAGCCATATGGTATTGCACGGTAGCAGCTAATCGTGATTTGATGCATGATATGCTGACCAGGATCGCGAACAATATATTTATTTTAGTACAACAACAGTAGTACTGTTCGCTTGGATCGCATAATATATTTTTAACAGTGGTGCCAGACTAGGGTTGCCAGTTTTATTTTTAGAAATAGCGGAACCTGGTTTCCTTATGATCTGGCTCAAAGTAAATTAATAAAGTAGCAACAAATAAAACATTTACAGAAACAACAGGTACTTTGTTTTTGTTAAAAGGTAAGTGGACTGTCAAAGTTGCCTGTTGTTGTTCTTGCTTTTGGGTTTGTTGTGTTTTTCGCCACAACAACCACAAGTGAATTGACAGTTCAAACTCAATAAAAAAGTAGTCAGTTGTTCTGAGTCTACTTTATTAATTTACTTTGATCTGGCTTAAGAAACCAGTGAAATGTACATAGGAACACTTTTACGAACTAATTAAAATTAACATGGCACCCATTACTTTTTTCGTTATTTAGTTATTCAATATTTTTGTGTTGGGACACCGGTGTACCCGTGGTCGTCAAAGGGTTAAAAAACAGCTCAAAACGTCGATCGCACGTAAAAAAAAATAAAAAAGAATTATTCAAATAAACGTAAATATACTTAAGTATGTTTTACAAAAAAAACAAAAATGGATAAATAGAAATAAAAGCAAAAAAAGAGTTTTTGTCTTGTCTGGTTATCTCATAGTAGAGAATTTATTGTTTTATAGATATTTTAGGTAAACATGTTGTGTCTTGAACACACAGCTAACATTATTTCGTGAAGAAATTAGGTTTCTAAAAATTCTAGATTGAATTTCGAAAAACCAAAAAACTTATACACCGATAAATCAGATTCGTCATTGCAACCGGTTATAGATACTATCTGTGAGATTCGATTGTAATTACTGAAATTATTGGTACTCGTAACTGTTTACAAATAAAATCCGTGAACAGAATTGAAAATATTAGTGATTTTTACTTGTTTCGTAAATTAAAATCATTATTCGATTTTTGTTTATTAAATCCGTTTATTTACCAAATTAAATGCATTTATACAAGTGGAAACACATTTAATCGGATATTGATTACGATTTTCTGATCTTGATAAGACGAATATGTTTTGTTTGATAATTTGTTCCAGGAACCTGTTTGTCAAGTAACGAATTTTGTCTAAAGAAAAATAATTGACTTAGAAATATTTTTGGACTGTAGGAGCTAAATTTCGCTAAACATAATTAAGAATTTGGACACGTCTTGTAGCATTCCATTTGAATTTATCGTAACAATTTCTCATAAGCGATATTCTTATTCTAATGTGCTGTTTTACGTTTTACGTGTATTTTGTTTTGAAAATCTCCAAAACGTTACCAGCAGCAGCCTTAGGGTCATTATTAAAACATGCATTTAATGTATGTAATAGAAAAAGGTAACTTAATTAAAGTGACGAATAAAATGACCCTTAAAATTTTTCGTTATCACAACCATAGAGAATAGACATAGAGCGGAAACTCTCCAGTCAAAGACCTAACTCAGTTGTCAAAAACCTAAGTGGCAACAACACTCGTATGTGTGATTATTTTGAGTAATTTTTATGTTTGAGTTTTTTTCAAGTTTCCGCTCTATGTGTTTTCTCTATGATCACAACTTTCATGTAAATAAAAATATATTTTTTCGAAAATAATTAAATACCAGATAGAGTGTCCAAAAAACCGGAAAATTTAACCGAAAAACTGCTTTCATAAATATGTTTGAATGAGATTTAGAAAATATATTTATCATTAAAACCGATTAACCGTCTTACAAAAACCGGTTTGTCAAAAAAACGAAATTTTAAAAAAATCGAAACCGGTGGAGTTTACAAAGATGAAAAAACCGATTGACCGGTTTTCGGTTTTGGATACTCTAATACAAGAGTAAAAACCGAATACATTTGCAAATTAGTTGTACATTTTTGCATTAACCTTCGCTTTACCAAAGGTTTTTTTATGTACATGGTTTACCAATACCCACCCGGGTGGTACTGCACTTCTATAAATATATGCGACGAACGAAATTTTAAAAAAATCGAAAAAACCTTATAAATAGTTTAAACTGTTTCAATTAAATTCTATAGAACTCTAAAATTTGTTCAGTGAATATAAATTTCATTTAGATCGAAACAAAATTAAAAAAAAAAAAATATTAAACCAATAAAAACGAAGTGGTCACCCTGGTGGGTAGGTAAAGCGAAGGTTAAACACATTGAAGACAGCAGGCTTCACGAACACACGAATTCAAATGCTTCTGGCTGCAGTTGTAGTCGTGCGGCAGCTGCTGAATTATTTTAAAGACGACAGCTTCAAAGTAAACAGCTGATTTATAATACAGTGGTGTCACTTTCATTTTTTACTTCAATAAAATAAAAACGTACAAAATTCCAAAAATATAAACAATTATTATGAGTAAAAATATATACAGTTGGGAAAAAAATAATAGCACCACTAGGACACTTTTTCTATTTTTCCAAAAACACATAATTAGTGTTGGTATTTTATCAAATGTTGATATTTAATACATAGTTTAGCATTCCCCCTATATTAAAAATGTAGTACTTATCTTGGAATTGGAATTTTTTTATAGCAATTTAAAGTAAACAAGTAAGAGTGCTATATTCGGCTATGCCGAATCTTATATACCCTTCACCTTTGTTGTGGATGCATTATTATTTTTTATAATTAGTATATATGTATGTATGTACATTGCCCACTTTCAGCGTACAGCATCCTAAATTTATCAAGAACACAAAAAACAACAACAACGCCAAACGAAACAAAACACCAAAAGAAAAAACAAAATACGCAAGGCAATGAAACCAACACACATCCAAACATACGTTTAATTGTATAAAAAACAACAACAACAACGCCAAGCTTGCACACCCAAGCATACGTTTTGTTGTTTTTTTGTCAAAGCATGTGTTTTTTGATGAAATTTTCAGAGGTTGTCTCGGATTTTTGCTCATATCTCCGTTATTTATGGACGGATTTTGCTGATTTTAAATAGCAAAATTCTCGAAAGTATGTCTGACAGAATTGTTGAAGATTTGGATCCCGGAGATATCTGGGGCCTTCAGAAAATTGATTTCAACAGACAGACAGACGGACAGACAGACGGACATGGCTTAATCGACTCCGCTATCTATAAGGATCCAGAATATATATACTTTATAGGGTCGGAAATGAAAAATGTAGAAATTACAAACGGAGTGACAAACTTATATATACCCTTCTCACGAAGCTGAAGGGTATAAAAACTTACACATTTTATTATAAAAACAGATTTGTTTCGCAAAATTGCTGTAATGGAAAGCACGTGTTTAAAAGACTTGATTTTTATTATTTCGATCATAGATCACGGCTGGAGAGATTTGGCTAATTTTTTTATTTTCTATTCGAAATTCACAGGAGATGGTATCTATCTATCTATCTATCTATCTATCTATCTATCTATCTATCTATCTATCTATCTATCTATCTATCTATCTATCTATCTATCTATCTATCTATCTATCTATCTATCTATCTATCTATCTATCTATCTATCTATCTATCTATCTATCTATCTATCTATCTATCTATCTATCTATCTATCTATCTATCTATCTATCTATCTATCTATCTATCTATCTATCTATCTATCTATCTATCTATCTATCTATCTATCTATCTATCTATCTATCTATCTATCTATCTATCTATCTATCTATCTATCTATCTATCTATCTATCTATCTATCTATCTATCTATCTATCTATCTATCTATCTATCTATCTATCTATCTATCTATCTATCTATCTATCTATCTATCTATCTATCTATCTATCTATCTATCTATCTATCTATCTATCTATCTATCTATCTATCTATCTATCTATCTATCTATCTATCTATCTATCTATCTATCTATCTATCTATCTATCTATCTATCTATCTATCTATCTATCTATCTATCTATCTATCTATCTATCTATCTATCTATCTATCTATCTATCTATCTATCTATCTATCTATCTATCTATCTATCTATCTATCTATCTATCTATCTATCTATCTATCTATCTATCTATCTATCTATCTATCTATCTATCTATCTATCTATCTATCTATCTATCTATCTATCTATCTATCTATCTATCTATCTATCTATCTATCTATCTATCTATCTATCTATCTATCTATCTATCTATCTATCTATCTATCTATCTATCTATCTATCTATCTATCTATCTATCTATCTATCTATCTATCTATCTATCTATCTATCTATCTATCTATCTATCTATCTATCTATCTATCTATCTATCTATCTATCTATCTATCTATCTATCTATCTATCTATCTATCTATCTATCTATCTATCTATCTATCTATCTATCTATCTATCTATCTATCTATCTATCTATCTATCTATCTATCTATCTATCTATCTATCTATCTATCTATCTATCTATCTATCTATCTATCTATCTATCTATCTATCTATCTATCTATCTATCTATCTATCTATCTATCTAACTATCTATCTATCTATCTATCTATCTATCTATCTATCTATCTATCTATCTATCTATCTATCTATCTATCTATCTATCTATCTATCTATCTATCTATCTATCTATCTATCTATCTATCTATCTATCTATCTATCTATCTATCTATCTATCTATCTATCTATCTATATCAGTCACGAGCAAAATTGGGATTCTAATGCACGCGTGCATAGGCCAAAAAATTCTGCTGACGCTTTGTTGACACACCTACACTATAATCTTGTGTGTATTAGTGTGTCTGTGTTTTACTGAAATGACCACTTGTTTGTTGCTTTGTTACGATCTCAGAGATCAAAATCAAATCAGTTGCTGTTTAGCATTTGTAGAAGCAAGGTTATGTTGCGGATTTTTTTATGTTTATGATTTTCTCTCTTTTATTACAGTCAGTGCAGTCATCTCTCTGCTGCTTAACGCACACAAATATACTCATGGTGGTATGTGTTTGCCCATGACTGATCTATATATATAAAAGTGAAATGGTCCATGTATGTAATGGCATCACGTGAGAACGGCTGGAGCGATTTGGCTGATTTTTTTTATTAGATTCGAAATTTTCAGGAGATGGTTTGTAAAGAAAAAAATTCAAAAATTCCTGGTAAAACTCGAATTTTTTTTTTTTGAGTGCAGTCAACTGTAATATAAAAGCTCCCTAAAGTATGCTGTACAAATTTAGATATTTTATATGCAAATAAATAAGAAGAGAGAAACTTGAAGAACTAAAATTAGTAAATGCTACCGGGCGAAGCCGGGGCGGTCAACTAGTATTGATATAATAATGAGCATATATGTATATGGATTGGTCCTTCACATTCCAACTGAGTGTGTCCCTTTTCCAGATATTTTTGCCTAATAATTTTTGTTTGTTTTCTATTCAGAATAGTCAAAATGGTTCCGATTGACCCTTTAGGGTCATATGTATTTACATATTATATGTTTTTACATATTATATAAACACTATGTTAACTTATAATATTTTTGGCTAAAGTAATAAACTCACATCTCAATTATCGAACTTTTTTTCGTTAAACTGTGTGAAGATAGAAACATTTTGAAAACATATTAAATTAGCGTAATATTCATTAGAAAAGTTGAATTCGTTTGAAAATAATTACGTTCTTACAGATTTTTAATATACAACTGCTATAAAAATCTCGCAAATACATTGTAGATAAACCATTTTGCCTTTAAAAAAGTGTGTATGTAGATAAACCAAACAAAAAATGTGAATAAGTCGGAAACAAATCAACATTTTGATCAGAAATTCATACCATAGGAAAAGTGCATCACGGGGAATAGTTTGGCATCAAAAACTCATTTTTACAAAATCTGCAGATAAACCATTTTGGATAAATGCCGTCGATACATTTTTTAAGCACTAATTTTATTTACATTTTTTATTATAGTACAGTAGTTTTGACTTACCTGCCTTTCACTTAAGAGCATTTTGCATATAAGTGCACAAAACTTGTGTTTTATATATTTATTTACCAAACTCCATATAAATTCGTTAATTTAAGTTCATTGTTCATACCTGCACATTTAAAATAAGTGCACAATACTTTTGGAAGCTATAACTGGTTTTCATGAAAAAAAATTTCATTTAGCTGCCTAATACAAAATTAAATCAAAACAAAATAAGGAAAATACGATTTTTCATGTAAATTATTTGCTGCTTTTTTGGGCAGTAAACTTAAATGCACTTACCAGCATCAATGAGCACGTAAGTGCATGAAGGTTAACTGCATTTTTATCTTACCTGCACAAAATATCGTGCAAAGTTGGTTGTGCAGGTAAGTCAACATTACGTATTAGAAACACTATTTCTGTTTTGCAGTTGACAAAAATTTAAATTAGCCTAATTGGGCAGCAGCAGCAGCAAAAGAAGTCGTGTCGCCGTGAAGTTGTGCTGTCGTCAAAAGAATCGTCTTCATATAAAAGTGTGTATTTTATTTTTGACAGATTGAAGTCGGAAGCCTGCTGTCTTCAATGTGTTTAATGCATGTGGCAACGATATACTTTTATTTGTTTACTAACAGCAAACAAATACATTTCAAACATATTCTCTAGGTTGTTAATATAAAGCAAACGCAGTACTTCTTTCTCACGAAATTAAAACCAGTTGCATATCAAATTTTTCGCATGAAAAAATCATAATTTTTCGCCAATATGAACAGAGTACTAGGCTTTATTGGTAAAACAAAATAAAAATTTATTTCTTTTTCATGAAGTTGCATTATTTTGCAGAAAATATGGCAACTTCATACAAAAATGTCACTATAAAATTTAATAACTGTTATAACCAATATTGGAAAAATCCTGAAATAATTGTTTATCAAAAAATTTTAAAATGGTCTCTAACAGTTAAAAATTACTAATATTACTTTGGTCCTTGATAACCATTACAAAAGATTTTTATTTGTTTGGTCTTTAATAACCATTATGAACGATTTTTATTTTTTAGGTCTTTAATAACCATTATAAAAGATTTTTATTTTTTGGTCTTCTGTAAACATTATGAAAGATTTTTATTGTTTTAGGTATTCCATAATCATTTAAGTCACCGAAAATTTTTTGGTCGGATGGACCTGGTTTTCTTTCATTTTTAAATAGACGGAGAAAGATCTGTTCAGAATTTCATAAAAATCAAGAATATTTATGATTATAAACAGTTTTATTTTAAAATGTGCAATATGTGGT
This sequence comes from Calliphora vicina, assembly GCF_958450345.1. Taxonomy (NCBI): domain Eukaryota; kingdom Metazoa; phylum Arthropoda; class Insecta; order Diptera; family Calliphoridae; genus Calliphora; species Calliphora vicina. The sequence goes on from NC_088780.1 coordinate 80,564,800, forward strand.
AGCTATGACTACGCAGAAAAAAATAGAAATGAGTTTCAATTACGAAATTGATTATATTAATTAAAAATATGTTTGATTTTGCTCCAATCATCAAAATGATACTATTAATTAATTGGAAATTAAAAAGTTTAATTGACAAAAATAGTATTAAAAAACCAATTAAATTAGTATTAAATATAATAATTGAATTTCTGCACAAATTTCAATTAAATTTTTAATTGAATAAATTTTATTAAAATATTAATTAACACAATTCTGAAATAAATTGGAAATTTTTTAATTTTATTTCATTATTATAATTATTTTACATATTGTAATGTATGTAATGTATGTAATGTATGTAATGTATGTAATGTATGTAATGTATGTAATGTATGTAATGTATGTAATGTATGTAATGTATGTAATGTATGTAATGTATGTAATGTATGTAATGTATGTAATGTATGTAATGTATGTAATGTATGTAATGTATGTAATGTATGTAATGTATGTAATGTATGTAATGTATGTAATGTATGTAATGTATGTAATGTATGTAATGTATGTAATGTATGTAATGTATGTAATGTATGTAATGTATGTAATGTATGTAATGTATGTAATGTATGTAATGTATGTAATGTATGTAATGTATGTAATGTATGTAATGTATGTAATGTATGTAATGTATGTAATGTATGTAATGTATGTAATGTATGTAATGTATGTAATGTATGTAATGTATGTAATGTATGTAATGTATGTAATGTATGTAATGTATGTAATGTATGTAATGTATGTAATGTATGTAATGTATGTAATGTATGTAATGTATGTAATGTATGTAATGTATGTAATGTATGTAATGTATGTAATGTATGTAATGTATGTAATGTATGTAATGTATGTAATGTATGTAATGTATGTAATGTATGTAATGTATGTAATGTATGTAATGTATGTAATGTATGTAATGTATGTAATGTATGTAATGTATGTAATGTATGTAATGTATGTAATGTATGTAATGTATGTAATGTATGTAATGTATGTAATGTATGTAATGTATGTAATGTATGTAATGTATGTAATGTATGTAATGTATGTAATGTATGTAATGTATGTAATGTATGTAATGTATGTAATGTATGTAATGTATGTAATGTATGTAATGTATGTAATGTATGTAATGTATGTAATGTATGTAATGTATGTAATGTATGTAATGTATGTAATGTATGTAATGTATGTAATGTATGTAATGTATGTAATGTATGTAATGTATGTAATGTATGTAATGTATGTAATGTATGTAATGTATGTAATGTATGTAATGTATGTAATGTATGTAATGTATGTAATGTATGTAATGTATGTAATGTATGTAATGTATGTAATGTATGTAATGTATGTAATGTATGTAATGTATGTAATGTATGTAATGTATGTAATGTATGTAATGTATGTAATGTATGTAATGTATGTAATGTATGTAATGTATGTAATGTATGTAATGTATGTAATGTATGTAATGTATGTAATGTATGTAATGTATGTAATGTATGTAATGTATGTAATGTATGTAATGTATGTAATGTATGTAATGTATGTAATGTATGTAATGTATGTAATGTATGTAATGTATGTAATGTATGTAATGTATGTAATGTATGTAATGTATGTAATGTATGTAATGTATGTAATGTATGTAATGTATGTAATGTATGTAATGTATGTAATGTATGTAATGTATGTAATGTATGTAATGTATGTAATGTATGTAATGTATGTAATGTATGTAATGTATGTAATGTATGTAATGTATGTAATGTATGTAATGTATGTAATGTATGTAATGTATGTAATGTATGTAATGTATGTAATGTATGTAATGTATGTAATGTATGTAATGTATGTAATGTATGTAATGTATGTAATGTATGTAATGTCTAATGTTAATACATAAGTACTTAAAATTTAACTAGAACCTAAAAATAAACATGGCGTCATCTCGGTGGCTGCCTTCAAGGAACGTTGCATTTTGACCTTGGGGTGAAACAAAAGCAAAGAAATTCTACATCGTATTGAACAAATTCTCTTGGCTGAACCAGTACTTACCCGAAAATGGAAGTATTATCCCTAAGATCAATCGGAATAATATGTTGGGAATATCAGAATCAACAAACGTTAAAATCCACAAAACTTTAACGGGGTCAACTCAGGCACGCATTCCAAAAAAAATAAGACCTAATGGATGATAAAAGAAAAATTACATCAAATTAAGGACATTTTAGAAAGGAATACAATCGTACTTACCTAAGGAATGTCATCTCCAAAAGAAAATGTATTTCATACATCGGATTCCGCATTTACACATCCATAACGCTTGCTTCTTATTAATATGTACAAAGACTTTAAAATTACAGACATTTATATACAATCTAACATGTTTGTACTTACCGTGCAGCTTAACATAATCCAAATTGAGGACATTGTCTACAAAACTATTATATTTGAATAAAATATATACACATTTTCTAAATATTTTTTTTTTCAAATTTTAATTTCTTTTAAAACATCAGAATTCTTTTTGTTTTTCGAAAAATTCTTCAACCAAGTAAAAAAATAATTAAATTAATTAAAAAAAATTATTAAAGTTTAAAATAGAACTAAAAAATAAATTAATTGAAAAAATGTATGCAATAATTTTTTCTGTGTACTTATTAGGGTATTCAATCGATTAACCGTTAATCGGTTAACTGTTCGAATAATTTAAAATTGCCGATTTTCAAATAACAAATAAACCGATTAATTTGTGTCGATTAACCGAAATTCCTTTTTCCCTTACAATTCAAAGACAAATTTCAAATTAAAATTATATATTTTTTATGTATAACAACTGGCATATTTAATTTACATGTCTTTGAAACTTTGTATTTACATACATGTATAGACGAAACTTTTTTTTGGAAATGAGGGTTTTATCATAAATAAACGAAACTATTAAATTAATCAAAATCTAAAACAATCCAAAAAGGAATATTCTTTATCATGCTTTTGATTTCTGAAACATATACAACCAGCGAGAGAGTTTTTTTTCCAAAAAAAGTTTTATTAGATCTAAAGAAAAAAAATCGTTTAAATTATATTCTTTTTATAAAAGATTATTTCAGAAGATCTCACTAAAACCCTAAAAAACTCACTCATCGCTCATTTGCTGCAAGAACGTCATAATTCATCACTAAAACCCTATAAAACTCACTCATCTCTCATTTTCTGCAACAACGTCACAATTAAAAAAAAAGTCGTTTCGAGAAAAACTTCTTTGAATGTTTTATGACATTTTATTATTTCTTAAATCAATTTTCAACAAATCATGCGATTTCAGAAATATAAATAGTAGATGTTAATATCTTTCTAATCTGTATTTAACCCAAACATGAATTTTAATTTTGATGTTTAGAACAAAAAAACACTTTCACGCAAAAAATAATTGACTTTTTTGAAAACTGATAAAACTATATGAAAGGTTATAGAACGGCGCATATTTTGTATTACTCAGTTCAAAAAATACAGATTTTGAGTTATGACGTTGTTGCAGCAAATAAGCGATATGTTTACAAAAATTATCTCGAATACCTTATTTGCCGTTTTTTATGTTTTTGTACACAAAATTCGTTGTTGTATTTTCAATTTAAAATTAAAATAGAAATTATTCGGTTAATCGAATAATTTTAAATTATCCGATTATTAACCGAATAAATCTAAACCTCGATTAATTATTTGCTCGATAAAACGATTAAACCAGAAGCCCGATTAATTGAATACCCTAGTACTTATGGACCAATCGCACTGTGGTCCAAATGCTCAATCTAGCCGGAAAAAAGTCTTTTGAAAAGCCATATCGACATAGAACTTTGTACGTTTATATATTTCATCAGTATAAACAATCTGAGAAAAAATAAAATTTTTGGGCATGAATGTGTGTTTTTGTATGTACATTTTTTCTTTGTGGGTTTGTTTGATGCCTATAAACGGCGAAACGCCTCAACCGATTTTCATGAAATTTTCACACCGTCTTTCTGTGTGTGGAAGGAATTAAAGGATACTATTCATTAAATTCATTGAATTGAAGTGGGCGAAATGCCACGCCATCCTTAAAAATAATAATACAGCTCCTTCCTTGTAATGGACATGTTAAACTCTAAATGAAATAAAAATCGTTGAAGCAAAAAGTGGAAGCTAATTTTTTACACATTAAAAAGCTACAAACATAAAAACTAAAGCTTAACTCTGTTAAATTACCATTTCAAATTCAAATAGAATTTGGACATTGAACAAAAATTTCACATTTAAAACACACATTTTTTCTAAACAAAACATATTTTATGAAAAATTTAAACAGTGATTTTTACTCTTACCTTTGTTATAGTAATTACACCAACAATATTGTTTTAATTGTTCTTATTATTTTTGACGACAATTTCACTTGCACTGTTAAATGTCGCTTGAGATATTAATTTTTTAACAAAGTAGCAATTATTTGTTTTTGAAGCAATGTATCAATGCTAGTGTAGTTATTTAAAGAAAAAAAAATATGCCGTTATGTACTATGGACACTTGTCAAAATATTACCATACCAAATTTGCTTTTGAAACATTTAAAAAAAATGATTTTTTTCCGGCTAGATTGAGCATTTGGACCACTGTGAATCGGTATGAAATTTTTCTTCTGTATAGGGTTGCCAGATAACAACACTCAAATAACTGGACCATAAGAAAAATTTACCTGGATTTTTAAAAACTAACTGGATAATTTAAAAATGCACGCATAGTACAAAAAAGTTAAACTTAAGTTAAGTTTTTTTTTACAAAAAATAACATAAAAAATAAAGAAACATTAAATTTATTCCCACATACATCAAAAAATTCTAAATTTGTTTTATTATTGATTACGTTTACTACATCATATATGTATATTAGAGTGACAGCCGATTTTTTTTTTAGATTTCAAAGAGTGCTGGGTGGAATATTGTGACACTAGGCCTAAATGTTAAGTGCTGAAAATTTGAGCCAAATCGGGCAACGATTTCTGGACGCGCATCGAGGTCAAAGTTCAGATATATGCAAAATTATACTATTTATATGGAATAAATAGGTGAAACTCGTAAAATTTCTGCATTGTTTTCTAGAAATGTATAGATTTATTTATATTAATGAATATTACATTAAAAATTTTCCCAATGTGATGATCAAAAAATTCTGAAATTTGTTTAACAAAATTTTTAAAAATTTTAAAATGGAGATTTGAAACAGCCGTTAAAAAAAATATTTTTTTTTTTGCGAATAGGTTAACGGTATCCTACGAAGACAAAAACTCATACACAAGTAAATACGGATATATTTTAAATAAAAATTAGCTTTTATTTTAATTTTTCTCGAAATATGTTAATTTTTTTTCCTAAATTTTTTGTTGAAGTGGCCTGAAACACGTTAATGGTCTGGCGAATTTGTAATAACTTTAACATTTTTTAACCAAATTTTGTCATTTATATCTCATTACAACGATAATTACGTACACATTTCGATTCTTTTGCATTCAATTACAAAAGTATTTATTTAATAGCAAAATTTTTAAAATATCAGAAAAATTTAAATTTTTTCCGAATTTTGGCGATAATACAGTTTTTGGGTCATTTTGACCCAAAGGAGATGCAGGGTTAACTTCCAAAAAAAAATTTTTAATGTAATATTCATTAATATAAATAAATCTATACATTTCTAGAAAACAATGCAAAATTTAACGAGTTTCACCTATTTTTTCCATATAAATAGTAAAATGTTGCATAAATCTGAACTTTGACCTTGATGCGCGTCCAGAAATCGTTGACCGATTTGGCTCAAATTTTCAGTACTTAACTTTTAGGCCTAGTGTCACAATATTCCAACCGGCACTCTTCAAAATTTTAACAAAAAATTTTTTCCATACAACTGATTGTCACTCTAATGTATATGTATACAAATTTTAAACTTTTACTTTCAAAAATAACGAAATTATAACCAAAATTCAAACATCGTATCATCAAGTGCATGATTTTCTTAAACAAAATTACGTTTAAGCTTTGAGTAATTAACTAATAAATACTATTTTTCCCTATTTTAGGTAGTTTCCTTATATTATTTAATCATTTTTTTTTTCATACAAATTTATATTGACGATACGTTATTTTGGTTTCAGAAAACATCAATTCAAAATAACGTAAGACGCATATCATAAAGTGTATTTTTTTTATAAAAAATACTTGTATTTTTATTGTAATCCAAATTTGAAAATTTTGTTTCAATATCACAAGCAGAATATCATTTTTTGCTTCTTCTATAAACTTGTAAAAAGTGATGTTACGTTATTTTGAATTTTAGGTGAAGATATATTAATTTAAATTACATAAAAAGTAGAAGTATTTTATTTGCTACATATATTTTGTATTTTTATTTACAGAATTTTCTAAGTCTTTTGCTTTAAAATGTTTGCAACTTTCATAAAAATGTTGCCTTATTCAAATTTCAGCCTTTATTAAGCCGAAAAGCAATATGTTCCTTTCTTATGAGTATAGATTATTTAAAATACTAAAAATTCTTTCAATCCTTAATATAGATTGTGTAAGTTATTTTTACAGCATTTTTGGAAAGAAAAATGGAATATCTTGCGGCAAATTATCAAAGGCTTCTCGCAGACAACAAAAATCATTGTACAACATGTCAATTATTTGATATTTCTAAAACTTTGGAAGCTCTGATAAGTTATCCCACAGTACGTAATATCAATTTTTAAAAATTGATTTGCTTTTAGTTTTAAATTTTTTGTTTCGGAATATGAAATCCTTTCACAAATTCCCATGTAACTTTTCGTATTTTTACCTCTTTACTGCTGGCTAGGTACTAATCACTGTAAGGAAAAAATTCAACAGACTATACATTTGCAAGCACAATTGTATAACTATACAAATTTTTTCTGTACAAAATATTAATTAATAAATATTAGAATATTTTATTTTTTAACTAGACAAATTGTATTTTAGCTGGAAACTGGACAAGAGACAAAAAACTGGACAATCCAGGCCGTCTGGCAACCCTACTTCTGTATGTATGAAACTAATTTGTGTTAAATTTTATTTGAATACCAACATTTTTATGAAAATATACTCGTTAAATTTAAATCAAATTTATTTGATTACCAACATTTTTATGAAAATATACTCGTTAAAAGGTTTTCGGAAGTGGGCCTTAAATGGTAGCTATGACAAATTATGAACCAATCGTCACAAAATTTGGTAATGCGAGTTCGACTTACTATATAAAACTTATTTATGCTGAATTTGAATTGGATATCAATATAACTAAGATATTTCTGAGAGCTTATCTATTTTCAGATAGGGCAATCGTATGGGGGCTTGGATTAATAATAGACGGATTCTAACCAAATTCAATATGCTTCATCCTTGGGGCACTATTAGGGTATTCGATTTATTTGATTTTTCTCTTGTTCGAATAATTCGAATACATGATCCTGAATTCAAATACAATATAAAAGTATTCACCCTTATCGTAAACGTCATACGCCTACGACATTTTCGTACTAGATTAAAGATAAAATGCAAACTTGTTCTTTAATCTAGTACGAAACTGTCGTAGGCGTAAGACGTTTACTCCAACCACGATAAGGGTGAATAAGAACTTTTTTATGTCGTTCATTAATTTGGGTTTTAAATTGAGTAAATGGCCATTTTTAAATTGTTCGAATAATTATTCGTAAGAAATTATTCCATTAATCGAACGATCATTAGTCGAATGAATACCCTAGGCACTATACCCAAATGGTGGTGTAAAGTATATCACCCCATTCTAAATAACAATTCCCTGGGAGTTTATTCCCCATTTCCTTATTCTAAACAATATCTCCCCGGGAAATTTTTCTCTTTTCCCTTATTCTAAATGAACTTCGAAATGGGAATCTCTTCTCCGGGAAAAAAATGTAGGTATTACAAAAGTAAAAAAAATGGGAGAATGTGGTGAAAAAATTTGGGAAAAATCTCCCCAAAAAATTCAAAGGGAGTTGTAGCACAAAATGTAAGTATTAAACGTTTTTTTTTTTTAATGTGTTAACAATCGTATTTTATCATTACTTATAGGTCGAAAAACTCAAACCGAAAGCAGATGGAAATTCTTTCGATAACTATGTAATTGTACTTGATATAATAGTTATTTTTGTTTTAGTTTTGTAATTTTTTCCAGGGTTTCGATATTCAGCTCTAGCAACATAATTCTTACATTTGACTATGCAATAAATATGAAATTATCTCATTTCATCACAATCAGCTAATATAAATATTCATACTGTTCGTTCGTATTACTATTAAAATTACAATGCTAGTCTGCAATTTTTAGTAGCAAACACAATCCATTGCATATCCACCAAAATATATGTTCGTGCTTTAGTAGCACACACAGTTTTTTTGTCGTGCTAATATTGCACTCCATTCGTTTTATTTTGTTTTGCTGGCAATCTTTTCAAGCAAAAATACACACTTCTGTAGTTGTGCTATAGCACAATTGACATTTCTGCAATTGATGCTATCAGTTGCTGTTCTTGATAAGTGCATAACAACATATCAGTAAACACACCCAATTTACAGGGCAGAATCAAAATTTTTTTGAAATAAATCTGGCATTTCTAAACGGCTGATCTGATCAGGATAAAATTTGACGCGGGCTAAGCCAAGGAGTATTCGAGTTTAAATTATTGAAATGCGCCCTACAAATGCCCCAGGGGCGGCGCTATGGGGGCTCAGAATAGGGTACCTTCGACATGCAAAATTTTTAAACACGTCCCATTTTTTTGTTTCCCATTCGATTTCAAAGAGTTTTATATGTTTAGAAAGCGCTCGCCTATGTCTTTTTGCCATACCTTGGTCCGCTTTTTTAAAAATATAGATCGTACTTTTGTACCGAACGGGCTCGATTTTTTTTGTTAGTTAGACAACTAAATTATCAGTAATATACAAACTATTTCAGAGTAATATCGATTATAGATCCAAAAATAAACGATTTTCAATTTAAGAATTCAAAAAATAGTAGATTTTTGCTGTTTTTTGGATGAAAAGGTGACTTAACTCTTTTTTATTAAAAAAAAACTTTCTTTAAGAACATATAACAATTTTATGTTTTTCTGTAAGGTAGCTTCACAGAGAACATTTTGGTATAAAAAACATGTCCTATTTTTTGAACATGTTGCCCTTTCGTCCTGCGGAATTTGACCTATTTTTTGATAAAAATTTCAACTTTGGGCCACATGTTCTAAAATCCCAAAGTTGGGATCAAAAAACGGAAAGCAACTTTAGAATCCTTGATGTGTTCCCTATTTATCCCCAAAGTATTTTCCCAGCCCCGAAGGAAATGTAGACCCTATGGTTAAAATTGTAAAAAATACCATTTTCAGGATTTTCGCTTAAATTTTTATGAATTGTAGGATTCCTTTTGACCTTTTGAAAAGTTTTTTTACACTTTGTAATTTGGAATGACAAATTTAAAAAACGTTGAATAGCCAAAAAACAAGAAATATCAATGCAACCATAGTAGAGCAACCAAAGAAATGTAAATTGCTGCCAGAGAAAATTGCTAGCACAACAAAACAAAAACGAATGCTGACGCGCAATATTAGTTCGGCAAAAAAGTGTGTATGCTACTATAGCACGAACATATATTTTGGTTGTTGTGCTACAATAACGAGTTGACAACTGGTTGTATCTGCTACTAGAAATTGAAAACTAACATTGCAATTTGTATAGTTAAATATGAATAGTAACAGCAAATTTATATTAGCAGAGTTATACAAAATTATAATAGTAACTATATTTTTAGTATGCAGATTGATAAAAATGTATATTTACTGCAATTGACGGCTAATATAGTAGCAATTGTAAACCCTGATTTTTTCTATATACATACAGTTGCGAGCGAAAAAATGCAACGCTATGTTGTGTGATCTTGACTGGTATGATTTCTCTTATAACGGAATCCAATTCTTCCCCTCTGCTATAAATAAATTCCTTGTGGTCTTAGTCAATTATTGTATGACATTTTGCCCAATATTTTTGAACGTAAAGATAATTACATTTTTAGTCAAATCAGTGGTAAATTTTTGCGAGCAAAAAAATTCAACTCCAAAGGTAGGGTCACACATGGCAAATATTTGCTCAAAAAAGCGTAACCACTTTTTTAGAACAAATTTGTTTGACGTGTTTACTCTTACAAGTGTTTTGTAAGATCAAACAGCATCAAATAAAACAAAACTAAATTTTTTGTTTGGAATCATACTAAATAAAATAGGTTTTTGAAATAAATAAATGAATTCAAATGTATTTTATTTAGTGGTTACGTCTTTTTCGTCAAATATTTGTCATGCGTGACCCTACCTTAAGAAAATTTATAGATTTGTAAATTTTTTAAAATATAATTAATAAACGTGGATAGGAGATTCTATGTACATACATATGAAATCGGAACACAAATGAAGAAATAGGATCGTTTTAAAAATTTAACATACCCGAGGTGTCCTACTTTGGGTATCCCTGGCCGTACCCCTGGTGGGTCCATGAGGTCCAAGTTCAATGCTTATACTCGACAACACTTTCTCTTTGCGCGTGTCAAATTTAATTCAAAGCGGACTAACCGTTTAGAAGTTACAGATTTATTTCCCTTTAAATAATTTTTGTTTTGTATTTAATTTTTTTATAATAAAATGTGCAAATTTAGAAAAATATATACACATGTGTAGTTTTATTTGGAATACACATTTATTAGAGATTATTCCCAACATTATTTCTAATATTTTGGGCATCGGACAAATATTGCGGTGAAGCTAAGGGTAACACATCGCTATCTTGAACGCTAGCAGTATCTAAATTTTCAATCACATTGCGGCTTTTGGAGTGAGCTGCATTGAATTTTATCTCCACGGACCCATCCTGAGGACGTCTATGAGTGGTCAGAATCCACGGTTCCAGAGAATGTCTGCATTATTAATTTATGAATGCAGTCTGATGTAACTAAAAAATTTACCAAGAAGGCAATAATTGCAGCCGATTATAAGGTATTCTTGCTCAAGATAAGCTCGCAACTCGCTTAAATTCTAAATATAAGAGTCGTGGCACGCACATGGTTGGGAGGCATCAACATACACAATCCGCAACTCATGACCACAAACCTGTAAACAGAACATAAACATTCCAGCATCACATTCAAACTGTAGTAACCCTTTCTGTTGTAGGATATGTATTTGTTATTAGAAGTAGCTATTAAGCGGACATGTGTCCCAAAGTCTGTAACAAATCAAGTGAGTTGCCGGTATCCCGAAGCTTTCTCTTTCTATCCTTTGATTCTTCATATTTATCTGCTGTATTTCAGTGTTTTCTATTTCAGCAACATTAATCACAAACGCTACTGAACATTTTTATTTTCTATAACCAATTCCTTATTTTTAAAAAAATAACAGTATTTCGGGTCCCTGTAATAAACGTAAGTATAAAAAAACTTTCTTTTAACGTACATAATGTGTTTTTAAACTTTCTGTATATTGTACGTTGTATGTTACAACTATTGTGGTTGTGAACACAAATTTCGCCAAGTCGTAAGTTTACCCTACCAAGCCTTTACAATTCCAAACGAAGATGATAAAAAACATTCCAAAAATGCAAACAATTGACAAATACATATTTAAAACAAATTATCGTTTTTCATAAATTAAATAAATTTACTGATTGCTCTAGAATATTTTAATTTTTTTGTTTATGTATAAATATGAACTTTTGGTAACACTTAAATTTTCATACAACATTCGAAAAACATATGTAAAAATGTTGTAGGTGTTGTACAAAACATTTATATAGAAATTATCAACAACATTTGTACAACTATTGTACATTCAGACGACTTACAACTCATACGACTTTACAACGTCAGTTGTGAATTGAACAAATATTATATTTTTATTAATAATAATTATGTAAATTATTTCTAAAATGTCCATAAAAATTACCAAATTTTCGGTTTAGAACTCCGAATTTGGCTTTCATCAACTATATCGACAGAATTTTAAATTTATATTCGATCACGAATACAATTAAGATATTATAAATAATAGAAATAAGTTGGAGTTATAGGCGCATATTCATAAATCATAACTAAAGTCGGAACTAGTAAAACAGAAACTAAAAAATAGTTCATAGTTAGTTGTAGATCTTATTCACAATTCATAACTATCTTAGTTACTGCTTTGACATGTAGGTATAACAAAATGTGGATTATATTTTGATCGATATATACTGTAATTAATTAAAAGGCTTATGAAGCTATTAAAAAACTATTTTTGTTCTCTAAAAAGTACATACAAAATGTATAGTTATAGTTTGTATGTAAATGAATTAAAATAAGGACATGTAAAATTAAATTTTTCAATAGAATGTTATCGACAAAAAAAAACACATCTCTAGATTATTTTCTTTTTGTATAGATGTATTAAAATGAAATCAATCAGCTGTTTTTTTGAATGTATTTAGTTAGTTGGCATTTAGTTACAACTTTACCCACGATTAAGTGCTAACTAATTGTGATGAAAGTAACCAATTGTGAATAACGTAAATAGGTTCTTAAAAAAGTTAACACTTGGTGATCGTTTATGAATATGCGCCATAATTTATTAATAATTGAAATTAAATATTGTTTCCTTTTACAAATATTTGATTAATTTAAACATTTTCCAACCAATTTATTTTCTGTATGTAACTTATAATCAATTAATTGAGAACATCCACAACATTAAATTTATATGTTTTTCAGCTGATTTTTATTTTCCAATAAATTTGGCATAAAATTGTATAATACTTAAGGTACGGTCAGACACAGCTAACATTTGAAATTTTTCGTCAAAAATTGCATTGCTTTAATCTGACCACAAATAAAATTTAGAGCAAACAACAAAACAGATGATTTTAGTCAAACAAAATTATTTGTCGGTAAACAAAATATTTTCTTAATGTGAACATAGTGTGACCACTAGCAATATAAATACCTAAAAAATATATAATTTGATCTTTTTAGGGTTAAAGTACTTATTTCGAATTGTAAAGTTTTGTTGAATTTTGTTATCATATATTGAATTTAATTTTTCACATTTTGTTTGAACATAATATTTTATGTTCAAACTAGAAACATAAAATATTTGACGTTTAAATAAAATTACTGAAATTTCACAATTCTTTTAATTGTAAAGCAAAATCTAGTAATATTTGAATTTCGTGAAATGTCTTCTTTATTGATGGAAGAAATTAAAGTTTGTTTGCAGATTTATTTAATAATTATTTAGAAAAAATATTACCATAAATGTGACCACAAGACAAATATTTTCCCCTTCGTGTGTTTGATAGTATTTCGGTGTAGTTTGATTAAACAAATATGGTAAATAAATGTGTACAGTGTGACCACAAAATCAACCCATTAATTATTTGATGTAGTTTTCATCCAACACATGAAACATCTTGTGTCAAATAATTTGCGTAGTCTGACCCTACCTTTAGTCTGCAAATAACGAATCATAAATTGGTTTTTAGCGATTTTATTATCATATGTGAGATCCGAGGGTCTCACACCCAGTGGCCTACAAAGCTGAACAACTGTAAATCAACTTGAAAACACCTCAGCTACAACGTTGTCCAATAGTTCCCGAGCTACCGAATATAAAAAACATTTATAAATTACTGTGTCAAAAGGTATACATATTTTTAGCAACTTGGCTCAAAATATATAATATTTCTCTATCATTCTTTTAGAAATTCCAAATATTGTAAAATTTTACCTTTGACCTTCACGATTTAAGTGTTAAAGTTGCCCGGTTTTAATAAAACGTTCAGAGTATATTTAAAATTTTCTGGCCTTTAATATGCTGTATAGGTTTTACTTAAAGTTCGTAACTGTAAGGGAATTGGTGTCATTCGCCAAAATATGGCCAAAAAAAGTTTTTCCCGAAAATCGCAAAATTTAAGTCGCAGGTACGGAAAAACTGTAGGAGGTATGGACATTTTTTATGCATATTTTTATTCCCTATTATAGTCTTAATAAATTCCTTTGTGATGATCAAAAAATTCTGAAATTTGTTTCATAAAATTTTTAAAAATTTGAAAATGGAGTTTTGAAACTGCCGTTAAAAAAATTGAATTTGTTTGGTCATACCTGCGGATAGGTTAGCGTTATCCTACGAAGCCAAAAACTCATATACAAATAAAACCCGATATATTTAAAGTAAAAATGTGCTTTCATTTTAATATTTCTCAAAATATATTATTTTTTTCATACATTTCTTGTTCCAGTGGCCTGAGACACGTTAATGGCCTGGGGAATTTTTAATAGCTTTAAAATTTTTTAACCAATTTTTGTCTTTTATATGTCATTACAACGACAAATACATACACATTTCGATTCTTTTATATTAAATTGAAAAAGTAATTATTTAATGGCAAACTTTTTACAAAAACTGAAAAAATACCATTTTTCCCCTAGTAAATGTTCTCACGAACTTTAACCCTCGTGCGGCACGCCAATTTTTAACCGATCGAGCTCAAATTTTTGTCAAAATTTTTTATATAAGAACCTAACACAAAACTGCCCTTCGTTTTTGAAACAGATGAGTTTTTTGAAGGTAGGGTTTTTAATTCCCGACCTTTTTGGATTCCCGGGAATCGGGAAATTTTTTTCTACATTCCCGGGTAGCCGGCTATTCCCGAAATATATAATGATACTGTAAATTTCATATAAAAACTTAGTGTTATAATTATTAAATATCAGAGCTTCGAATTTTAATAAAATTTGAGCTAAATTCACTAAAATCTTAATCCGTAATTAAAAAATTTCATTCCTAATATTTAATTTTTTTAGATTCATTCCAAAGCCTTTGTTTAAACTGAATTAATTTTATAGTTAATTAATAACAGAATTAATTCAAACTTTGAATGATTAAATTTTTGTTAAATCAAATCATATACAAAATGAATTGAAAAATTTGTCTTAAACATTTTTGTACTAGATTTTAATTGAAGAAAAATTTAATCATTTAATAAATTTTTGAAGCTATTTTGTTATGGATTTGAAGAAGAAATTTAAAGAAATTAGAATGATTCAATAAGAAATAAATTCTATAAATATTGAATTCTCTTTTTAAATTTTCATACGAAAAACCCCAAATTAATAATCGATAATAATTAGCAGTCTATTATTGCCAAGATATAAGCAAAAAACTGTAAAAAAACTTTTCACTGTTTTTTGGTGAAAAAAATAGAGTTCTAATTTGTTTTCTATGTATTTTCATCAGTTTTTAATTCCCGGGATTCCGGACTAAAAATCCCGGGAATCGGATAGAGAAAAATTGGAAAAATTCCCGGGAAATTTGTACCGGGAATTCACGGGATAAAAACCCTAATTGAAGGTCCACCTTAATGTTAATATATATTTACAAATTCATGTGATAGGTGAAAAATTATGCTGAACTAGTTTAACCAGTCAGCTTTATTGTATTTACATCCTTGGATTATTAGTTTGTTTACATGGACTGTTGTTGACTACCAAACCATTCGTGTCAAACTATTTTTATTCCATATAATAATGATAAAACAAATGCATGTTTAGTAGCTTTTAGGGTTTACAATTATTTGGGTACTGGTTTTAGTCGGTTAATTCAGCAAATATTAATGTGAGTTTGTACCTTTATACATAGGTAATTAAATTTCATTAATTGAATACATATTATTCTATTAATGAAATACGAATAGTTTCGAATTGAGGAAAATTATTGCTGATTAATATTAAACTAACAAAATCGTTAGTCATTTCAACAAAATTGTTTAGTAAAATGTTTAAGGTTTTAGTAAATTTGTTAAATTTAAAAAAATTTATTATATGACTAAATTATTAATTATATTGAAGTATGTGAGGAGCCGCAGAACAAAAGGTACTTTTTCGCACATTTAAAATTTTTGGGAAATTGAATTTTATTTATTTCGCCCCCTTAAAAAACTGCATGAACCTGGAAATGGTAACAAGTTTCTTGCTTATCAATAGATACATTTAACTGCCATAAGTCATCACATTAAATGTTAAGGATGTTTGATATAAAACCATTTTAATATTGGAAAAATAACATTTTGTTAAAAAATAATGAAAAAAAGTACGTTTTGTTAAAAACAAACATTTTTATCCGTTTTTTTTTTTAACGATAATATTTTAAATGAGTGTTTTTAATCCTGATCTAATATACATATAAACAAATTACACATTTAAATTAAATAAATTTTTTTTCGTTTTATGCTAGTGTTGTACGTTTTGTTAAGTACAAATTTTTTTAGAACCAATTTACTTAGAAAAAAAATTAAAAAAATTTTGCTGACTTGATTGTTTCTAGAAGATTTCCACCCAAATATTATAAAAATACCAAAAAACCAATTTTTGATAAGATGCGAAAAAGTACCTTTTGTTCTGCGGCTCCTCATGTATTGTGTATTAAGGAAGTGCGATTGATCACACATTCAGCAAATTTCTGTTTATTTTGTACCGGATTTTCATGCAGTTATTATTGGAAAATATGCGCCTAAAATATACTTCAAAAAATCAAAATATGACCTAAAAATTTAAAAAATATGCACTTATATTTTTATGCAGAAACATAAAATAATTAAGTATGGATTTCGATATGTCCAAAAAATACACAACACTGTTGCCAGCAGTTAGAACTCTTTAAATAATACCAGGAATTAAACAATTAAAGTTCTAAAACTATTTTTAAAATAATTTTTCTTCTGAAAAAACGATGGATATATTAATTGTAATATCTTGGTATGAATACATGTTTAAAGCCATAATATTTAGAGCTTCTATATTGTGGCTTTCCTTTTAAAATCATCAATATTTGGATCGTGCTGTAAAGTAGCATTTTTATCTCGTAATAACCCAGCAATTAAGCAATTCGGAAATGTATCCCTTATAGACGGAAATTGTTAATAATATCTGATCACTTGGCTGAATCCAATTTACATATATATTTTGGGTCATTTGACGTGCTACTTGTAATACAGAGAGAAGTCAATTGGTGACTTAATACATCCCATGTAATCTAGCATAAACAACATTGTCACTTACGTGTCTCTATGTAATCTATAGTGTAGGGACTTTAAACATTAATTGTGTAGTGCATTTGCCTCTAAGTTATCCAAAATCACTAGTTTATGACAGTCTCATAGAACTACTTGGAAATGACTGTCAGGAGCGGTAACTGTGTATGTGAAGTTACAAAATCTTTCGATAACGAAATATCTTATAAATCGAATTTGCAATGAAAACAAATATGAATGTTTTCGATACATTTAATGAATTTTTGATACTTAAAAAAACTAAACTTTTTTGAAGAAAAATTTGTTTAAATGATAATTTTCAATTACTGATAGAGAAATGAAGAACTTAATGCTAGTTTGTCGATGTTGAATGAAGTTAGACGATAACATTTATTGCTATTTCTATAACAAATTTGACAAAAAATTTTCGAAATGTCGAATCAATGTATTAACGACAAAATATTATATTTTAGTTAAAAATTGGCATAATATGCATATAAATATGCATTTTGAAATAGAATATAACAAAATATGCATTATCAATAAAATATGCAAAAATATGCACTAACAAATCGATGCCATTTTGCAGCAAAATATGCGATTTGGATAGATACATTGTATTTGGACGTTCGAGGAAAAACATGAATTGGCATATAAATCCGACCCCTAATTATAACATATGTATGTAATTGAAAAATACATAGATTTTAACACACTATTTTTGGCTTTAATTCCAATTTTAATTTCTTTCCTATCATAAAAACCCTTAATTTGATTTCTAATTTAACTTAGATCAAAGTTGATCGTGAAGCAGAAAAAAATATTTTTTCTTATTTTAGTGAAAAAGCATACTAAAGTAGCTTTCCAAAATACTTTTCAGTTTTTGCATACAAATGCTAGCATTTTCCAACTAATTTTTACAAAAAAATTTCTGTTTAATAGACAAAACATCTAACTTTTACACAAAAGAAACAATTTTAAATTGTATAATACCATTATTTCACTAAAACGAAGTGATCGAGAAAAACTAAAAGTACTTCCGTACTCTATGGACTCCAAAAAAACATAATTGCTACTTTTGTTTCACTGTGTAGTTAAATACGCGTAGTTAATTTTTGTAAAATTGCATCAAGAACGATTCGTAAGCCTCAGAAGGACACTGGCTTTAAGATTATTGTTGTCTAAAATGAAGATCTGAAAAAACACTCGTAATAGTTGAAAAAGTTTTAAAGAAAAAATCTAAAATTTTGATATTATTGGAAAAATCTCTACTTATTTATACCTTTTTAATGTCGTTTGAAATTTTACAATCGGTTAAATAATGACTGAGTTTGAAATGTTTTCATTTGAGGTCCAGAAAAATATACTTTTGCACATATCTCGGAAATTTGAGGGTATCAATATACTTTTAAAACCGGTTTTGTAATATACTCACCTAGACCTACAACATGCACCAGGTCATTTGTTCTCTGCGAGTTGTTAAGTTTTCCCTAATTAATTTGCAACGTAAAAAACATTTTTTTCAAAGCTAAGTACTGCGAAAATAAAGGCTGGTAGGTAAAATCATCATTCGATAAAATTTGGTACATATAGTTTTTTCGGCCCAAGGACCAAGCCTATTGAAACTGGCTGAAATCGGTCCATTATTTCACCTAGCCCCAATACAAATGTCCTCCCAAAATTGGACATTATCGGTCATAAATGTTTAATTTATATATGTATCTCCACAAGTTCCGCTCCAAATATGTTTTATATATACAAAATTCGCGGCACCCGCGGGTATATATGGGAGCAAATTAGTCATAGCTCCCATATATACCCGCTTCCGAAAATCACTTAAACGTGCATAAATATCTTAAAAATGTTGGTATACACACAAAATTCCACATAAACAGCTATAGACATTAATCACACTACCTAATTTCGTGGTGATCGGTCCATAATTGGTCATAGCTCCCATATAAGGCCCACTTCCGAAAATCACTCACGAATATAAATTATTGATATTTTAAAAGAAAAATGTGTTTGCTCATTTACTTAGTGTAGGGTATTATATGGTCGGGCTTGACCGACCATACTTTCTTACTTGTTTTAATTCATTTTATAAAAAAAACTTATTAACTAGAAATCAACATAAAAATACAAACATTTTCATTAAAAACATAAAAATTTACATAAATTCATTAATTGTTCGAAAAGTATCGCCAAAAAAGTCTCCGTATAGTTAACCATTCTAAGGGAAAGCAATCCCAATATTAAACTTAATTGGTAGGACCCTGATTCTGAACAATTGCAGCATTTAAATGCTGTGCATTGAATGAATTGAGAGATATGAGTTTTACCTTTTAAACAGAAAAAGATTTGTAAAAATCGGTTTGAAAATGGCTGAGTTACGGTAGTTTAAAATCAGGAAGCTCCCCTATGGCAAGTTTAAATATGCCAACAAAAATGCAAGCAAAAAAACTAAAAAACGAGAAAACAAATATGCAGAAAAAGCATAGATATTAGGGTATTCAATTAATCGGGTTTCTGGTTTAATCGGTTAATAGGGCAAATAATTAATCGAGGTTTAGATTTATTCGGTTAATAATCGGTTAATTTAAAATTATTCGATTAACCGAATAACTTCTATTTTAATTTTAAATTGAAAATACAACAACGAATTTTGTGTACAAAAACATGAATAACAGCAAATAAGGTATTTGAGATCACTTTTGTAAACATATCGCCTATTTGCTGCAACAACGTCATAACTCAAAATCAGTGTTTTTTTAACTGAGTAATACAAAATATGCGCCGTTCTATAATCTTTCATATAGTTTTATCAGTTTTCAAAAACGTCAATTATTTTTTGTATGAGAGTGTTTTTTGTTGTAAACATCAAAATTAAAATTCATGTTTTCTCGTATATTTGATAAGTAAAAACTTGGGTTAAATACAGATTAGAAAGATATTAACATCTACTATTTATATTTCTGAAATCGCATGATTTGTTGAAAATTTATTTAAGAAATAGTAAAATGGCATAAAACATTCAAAGACGTTTTTCTCGAAACGACTTTTTTTGAATTATGACGTTGTTGCAGCAAATGAGCGATGTGTGAGTTGTTTAGGGTTTTAGAGAGATCTTCTGAAATAATCTTTTATAAAAAGAATATAATTTAAATGATTTTTTTCTTTAGATTTAATAAAACTTTTCTTCGAAAAAAAACTCTCTCGCTGATTGTATATGTTGGAGAAATCAAAAGCATGATAAAGAATATCCTTTTGGATTGTTTTAGATTTGGATTAATTTAATAGTTTCGTTTAGTTATGATTAAAGCCTCAATTCAAAAAAAAAGTTTCGTCTATACATGTAAATACAAACAAAGTTGCAAAGACATGTAAATTAAATATGTCAGTTTTATACATACTCACCAATCACGTTTGTTGGATGTTCAAAAAATATTTAATTTTAATTTGAAATTTGTATTTGAATTCGAAGGGAAAAATAAATACAAAAAAATGTTTTAAAGTGCAAAAAAAAGGAATTTCGGTTAATCGGTTAATCGACACAAATTAATCGGTTTATTTGTTATTTGAAAATTCGATTACAGACGTGTAAAAATGGAAAAAAACTTCAGTACATATATTTTGATACTTTTTTAAAAGTATTTTTGAAAAATGTCCTCCCGGAATTGGACTTTATCAGCAGTGTTTTATTTATATAGGTATCTACAAAAATTTTGATAAAATTAAAATTTAAATATATGAAATTCATTTTATTATGATCGGTCCATAATTAGTCATAGCTCCCACATAAGACCCGCTTCCGAAAATCACTTCAACGTGCATACATTTCCAAAAAATATTGGTATACACATAAAATTTAACATAAATAACTTTCATATAAACATAATTCACACGACCTAATTTCATGGTGATCGATCTATAACACAGTGCAACAGTGAAAAAAACACACGATCATGACTATATAGGTTCGACTCTACTACCAAAGGGTAGTAAAACCCTATACTCAGTTTGTCCATTTTGGTGACCGATTTTTTTTTATGGGCCCCCAAAGTTTCTGAAAATCAGTTGGGCCTCCAAAAAAGGTGTCATCAGTTTTTGGTTAACAGCTAATTCAGACTTTGCGATACGGCTTAACTTTATACGGCAATAATATAGCTAAGATTCCGCCAAATAAATTTTGTTACAATTTTTTTTCCAAAAGATAGCTTTTTCGTGTACTTTTGTTGAAAAAATATAGGAAGAAATTTTTTTTTTTACTTTTTTAGAATAACCTCCAGGGTCTCCTAATTTTTCACTAACAATATTTAGCAAAGTTGTAGCTACGGTAAAGTTGAACAACTCTTGAGAACATATCAATGCATTCTGAACGTGTCTAGTCACTCTAAATATCACATAAAGATCACTTTGTACCTTAACAATTTTCGTTTTTACTATTTTTTTAACGCTAAAACAAAGATTTTTTGTTAAGCTAGTATGATCAAGTCCACACTTCTATGTTGTGCTGTATTATTTACTCGGCTGAGGTGTTCGGAATGGGGATCAGTGAGTGGACCCTCAATGTCACACATTTAAAAAAAAATCGCCAAAAAGCCATTTATGATCCGAATGAGCTGAAATTTAAAATGTAGATAGTCCTTGAGAAGGTCTACCAAAATATGTAGTCTTTTAGTTCAAGAGATATTTAAGTTTAATTTTTTTTTAAATTTTGCTCGATCTTTTTTTTGAATTTTATATATGATGGGCCTACGAAAGGTCGACATTTGTTTTTTATATATGACGTATATTTGCGATAAAATTCTAAAGAAAATAAAATAAACCTGATAACAAGTATTTCGCCCCTATAAAAAGTTACACGCATCCAAAGTTGAAGCATCTTTTTATATATTTCAACTTTGTATGCGTGTGTTTTTTAAGTTTTTTCCCAAAAAAGTCCCCATATTTTTTCTTTTATAAAAAACTAATTTTCTTCGTGGCTAAATACATTTTTTTATGATCTGGAAAGAGAACTTAATGCAAAAACGTATAAAGTAAAATTAGACTAACTTAAGCGGACATTGTACCCCCCAGCCCTATCCAAACTTGGCCAATTTTGAAACAAAATTTTAGGTTTGAGTAAAAAATTATAAAAACGCAAAGCACCGATCCTCAAAAGCTCGTCATATTTGTATAGCCCTATATATTGTTTATATTCATACAAAACGTTTTTACTATCATACTGTAAATAACGTCAAAGTGGACTATATTCTAAAAAAAACTCAGTTTTTGGAACACATTTTCCCCATTTTAGGAATTTCGATGTTTGAAAACAAAGAATGGCAACATTAGTGATGCCATTGACTTAAGAACATTTAGATCTATATTACTTCCAAATTTTATTGTGATGTCTGTTTTTATTTTTCTTGATGGAAAATCACCATTTTATAATATAGTTTTTTTTTAAGGTAAAATACGTCCGAAGAAACACAAAATTTATTCATTTCACTAAAATGTCAATCTCCAAGTCATAAGGTTTCTACCGATATCAAAAACTTATATAAAAAGCTTATATTCACTCTTCAGAAGCTCCACAAACCTTGCCCACTTTCAAAAATTTTGATGTTTTTTCATATCTTGCATCAAGCCGGTCTTGCGTGATCAAGATTGAATAAAGTGATGCGCCCGGATCATACCAATAATGATTTGCCCATTCTTCGTTATTCCAGCACAATAGAGAAGTATACACTCGAACATACATTTTTAACAAAAAAATTTTGTTTTAGAGTCAAAAAATAGTAAAAAACTAAAATTTTTAAGCTACAAAGTGATTTTAACAGCTATTTAGAATGACTAGATATGTTCGGATTGCATTGATATGTTCACAAGAGTTATTCAAATTTACAGTAGCTACAACTTTGCAAAATATTGTTATTATTATATTTCTAAAAAAAGTAAAAAAAAAATGTTTCTTCCTATATTTTTTCAACAAAATTGCACGAAAAAGCTATTTTTTGGAAACAAAATTTACTCTTAGCTATATTATTGCCATATAAAGTTAAGCCGTATCACAAAGTCTGAATTAGCTGTTAACCAAAAACTGATGACACCTTTTTTAGAGGCCCCACTGATTTTAGAAACTTTGGGGGCCCATAAAAAAAAATCGGTCACCAAAATGAACAAACTGAGTATAGGGTTTTACTACCTTTTGGTAGTAGAGTCGAACCTATACTGTCATGATCTTGTGTTTTTCTAAAAGTCTTTATTTGTTGCATAGTGTAATCGGTCATAGCTCCCATATAAGGCCCACTTCCGAAAATAGCCCATGAATATAAAATATTGAAATTTTAAAAGAAAAATTGTTTTGGTCATTTACTTAGTGTAGGGTATTATATGGTCGGGCTTGACTGACCATACTTTCTTGCTTGTTCTAGAAAGTTGTTCAAAAAGCAAAAAAACTGAAGAATAATTGTCTGGTTTCGGTTTTAGGCTTTCAAACACGGCGGTTTCGGGTAAACCCGAATATATACTTGAATGTTCTTTAATAAGATGAAATATTTATTGATAGAGGAAACCACAACGTAAGTAAGTCTTGCAGTAAAAAATTGCACAGAATAAACTCGATTTTTCACAAAATATTTTGGATTTTAATATGTATCTAGTTAGAATTTAATAATGATAAACGCTTAAAATGTTTTGTTGGACATTTTCAGACTACTATTTTCTTTAAATATAAAATGAAACATGTCAACCGTATATTTATAACTCACAAAGCATTCGGTTAATCATTCAAATCTATAATAAATGAAATGATGATGATGAGTGAAAAGTTTTATGAGTAGAAGGAATATGCCTATAAATAGATAATTGGCAAATGTTTATCTTGAATTGATATAGAGTAAAAAAAAACAATCCATATCCCAATGTCTCTAAATGTCAAAATATTGACAGTAAAATTGTTGCAAGTTGCAGCGATCGTGATACGCGTTAATTTGTATGAGGTGGCAGTAAAATGGTGCATAAATTGGTGAAACTTTTATTACCATTTTCTTGCAACCAAGTGATTTTTTCGTTTACGAATGTTTGTGTTTAGTATACAACACCAGAGTATATTTTCATCATGGCATCACACCAATTATGCACATGTCATGTCAGACATGAACCAAATATAATTGGAATTTGCCTTGCAGTAACTGTCGATCGCACAGTTGCCCCAATTGTTGTCAATCAGCCCGCATGGCGGATGTGCGTTTTATACTTGAGTTGCTTTTGCCCGTACAATTAGGAACGTTTCGTGTTTCATTTTCGCTCTTTGTATAAGTATATGGCCAATGTATATATACGTATATAATATATACATACATATGTACATATATATGTATACAAAACAATATACATTGAATAAAAAACAAAATAAATATGTATGTACGTCAAGAAACAGAACATAAAAAGTAAAAAAATAAGCGCTACATCAAGCAGTGAAACATTAATGAATGAACGAAAGATCGAAGTAAATATGTACTAAGTATGTACATATGTATGTATGTATGTATGTATGTATATAGCTAAATATGACCATGATATGAAAGTGCTCGCAGATCCCTTCAACTAAACCATGCAAACACATACATTTTTACATCGCATAAAACTCATTTGTGGTAAGCGCCTACCAAGTAACCAAAAGAATGCGATCGATACCCCTTCCTCAAAAGAATAATGAAAAAAAAATATAATAATAACAAATAGCAGAAGAAAATGAAAAAATCTCAGGCTTTGAAAACATCCTATGATATTGGACACTGGCCCCTCATGTCACATGCCTCTGATTGATACAGTGTGTCAATGAACTATTTTTGCATACAAATATATCAAACTTTTTTTTACAAAAACCTTATACATACACAGAAAAAATAAATTCACAATTGGAATGATTTTTTAATAAATATTATTAATCGAACATGACTTTTTTTTGACAAGCGTTTTTCATTCATAAATATTATAAAATTTTACATGACGGTAATTTTTGCTTTTCTGTATACATATATAAATTTGTTGATATTTTATAATAAATTGCATTACCTAATGATTTAGTTAAAATATTTGTGTAAAATGCAGTGTTGCCAATTCTTGGTGAACAAAAAGGGCTAAATACTAAGAAAAAAATGCTAAAAAGGGCTAACATTTTTAATTAAAAAAATACATACATTTGACACAAAAAATAACTTAGAATGTTACATTTTCGGCATAGACAAACAAAAATGTTCAAATGGAAGAAAATAAGAATATTTATACACGTCGCACAGAGGTATGAGAAAAAAAAAGATGGAAATAAATCTGTATCTTCTAATCCCTTAGTCCGATTTGAATGAAATTTCACACGCGCAAAGAGGAAGTGTAGTCGAGTTTTAATTTTGAATTTGGACATCAGAGTCTCCTGGGGTCCCCAAAGTAGGCAACTCTGGTATTTTAAATTTTAAAAATTATCCTATTTCTTCGTTTGTGTTCCGATTTCAAATCGATTTCGTCGTAGCTATCAATTATCTCTTATAGCTTAGGAGATATTCGCATTTGAAAATTAAATTTTCAACATTTTTTCCCACCCTACTCCAGGGGCCGAATTACCGCATTCGATATCGAGTAAATTCGATCGTAATTTTCTGATTTGAGATTACGGCATTCGATATCGAGCATGAAATTTAGTACATTTTGATATAATTACGATATCGAAATCATTTTTCGATACGATAGTTCATTCGATCGCGAGTGCGGTAATTCGGCCCCAGTTTTTTGATCCGGTTTCAAATATTTCTGATTTTCTCCATTTCTCTTTTATAGGATTAACAACAAATATATATATCAAATAAAGAAAAAATTGTTTAAAATCATGACTAAGTCCAAAGTTACATGCATTTGAATTTAAAAAAAATAAAAAAAGGAGATTTTTCGTTATTTTTTGGAGAAAAAAGTACTTTTATTCTATTTATGTTATCTAAAAAATTTCTAAAAGAATGTATAATGAATTTGTACTTTTTGAAAAGCTAACTTTACACCAAATATTTTAAATGAAAAAAAATCTATAATTTTCGATACCGAGGGGACCAGGTCCATTCAAAAAACGTCTATTTTTTGTGTAAAATTCAAATTTAGGGCAAAAATTCTCAAATCGCATAGTCGATAAAGTAACCCATTTTAGATGGCCCAATATGTTTTTAATTATTTTGTAAAGGGTTCCGATAACCCCGCCCCTGGTATGGATATTATAGTCAAAAAGCGAAAATATTCCATTTTTGGAATTTTTCAAAAAAAAATCTATATAAGCGTAAAATTTCATTAAAAAACATTCATAAATAAAAATTTTATTTCAATTTTAAAAATATGTACATATCTATGCAAAAACTCAATAAAAAGCTTTTTTTGTCATATTTTTCAAAAAAGTATTCCATGAATTTTTTGATTGTCAAAAGTTATATACATTATTGAAAAGTAGTTGTTAAGTTTTCCCTAATTAATTTGCCACGTAAAAACCATAAGGTTGACATGTTATATATAAATGGATAGAGGATTTTGTCTACTTTTCAATAACACTATGCAAAAAATGAAGACTTTTGGAAAAACACACGATCATGACTATATAGTTCGACTCTACTACCAAAGGGTAGTAAAACCCTATACTCAGTTTGTCCATTTTGGTGACCGATTTTTTTTATGGGCCCCCAAAGTTTCAAAAAATCAGTGGGGCCTCTAAAAAAGGTGTCATCAGTTTTTTGTTAACAGCTAATTCAGACTTTGTGATACGGCTTAACTTTATATGGCAATAATATAGCTAAGAGTCCGCCAAATAAATTTTGTTAAAAATTTGTTTCCAAAAAATAGCTTTTTCGTGCACTTTTGTTGAAAAAATATAGGAAGAACAATTTTTTTTTTACTTTTTTTAAAATAACTTCCAGGGACTCCTAATTTTTCAATAACAATAGTTTGCAAAGTTGTAGCTACGGTAAATCTGAATAACTCTTTTGAACATATCAATGCAATCCGAACATATCTAGGCATTCTAAATAGCTGTCAAAAATCACTTTGTAGCTTAAAAATTAAATTTGTTTACTATTTTTTGACTCTAAAACTAAAATTTAAGTCAATGGCATCACTAATGTTGCCATTCTTTGTTTTCAAACATCGAAATTCCTAAAACAGGGAAAATGTGTTCCAAAAACTGATTTTTTTTAGAAAATAACCCACTTTGACGTTATCTACAGTAAAAACGTTTAGTATGTATATGTTTATGTTTAGTATGTAGGGTATTCATTCGACTAATGATCGTTCGATTAATCGAATAATTTCTTACGAATAATTATTCGAACAATTTAAAAATTACCATTTTCGAATAACGAATAATTTTATGTAGAATAATCGAATAAAACGAATAAATGTTCATATATATTTAAATTTATAAAATTGCTTAAAATTTTTCATAATTCCAAATTTAAATAAGTAATAATGACTCACAAAAATTGTATTGTTTCTGAAATTCGACAAATAACTAAAAACAAAAGGACTTTCGATCATTGTAGATGAGTGTTCCGATAGCTCCTTCTATAAATATATAAATATTACTGCAAGAAGTTTCAATTCTAAAAACAAATATTTCAAAACTTTTAACTTAGGACTTGAACCAATGAAAATAAAAGGTACGAAATAAAATATTTGTTATTTAGCTGGCGAAATATTAGAAGAATCGCAATTAATAATCAAAATTTTAACTTAGACTAAAGTGCCCCATAAGATTGCCCATTCTGTTAAGCTCTCATAAATATTTTCGTTATATCGATATCCAATCAAAAATCAAGAAAAATTATGTTTTATACAAGCCGAATTTGCCTCACAAAATTTTTTAACGATCGATCCATAATTAGTCATAGCAACCATATAGAACCACTTCCGAAAATGTCTTTAACTAGCACAAATCTCTTAAAGATGTTGGTGTTCAAATAAAATTCAATACAAATTATAGTTACGAAATTGTTTTAAAGTTGCATAATGCTTTCAAACAGCAATGCCTCTCAAACTGTAACATATCTGTGGGTATTATTAACATTGAATAAAAGCTTTGAGTTGATCATTGATCGTAAGTATGGCAACGCTGAATGTGTGCTGCGACTCGTATATTCGAATTCGAAAGCTCTAGACTTCAAATATACGAATTTTGACAGTTAAAGAACATTGTAGAAAGTTCACCAGAGATGGCGTGTGTATTCGAAAGCTCTAGACTTCGAATATACGAGTTTTGACAGTTAAAGAACACTGTAGAAAGTTCACCAGAGATGGCTTGAGTATAAATAGTGGCCATGGTTGCAGTCGTGAGTTCAGTTTATCAGAGACGCTATTCGAATAAACATCAACTGAGTGCCTTAAAGTGTGCTGTATTTTCAAGTGA
Source organism: Calliphora vicina (assembly GCF_958450345.1). NCBI lineage: Eukaryota > Metazoa > Arthropoda > Insecta > Diptera > Calliphoridae > Calliphora > Calliphora vicina. The sequence goes on from NC_088780.1 coordinate 80,593,407, forward strand.
ATCCGTGTACATTATAAAGTGTGTCTGTATTTCTGCGAAATTATACATTTTAAATAAATAAAGAGTTGTTACAATTTTAAATTATTAAACGGCTTTTATTTGCAATCAAAAGTATCCGGTTTATTTAAAGGAAATAAACCAACGTTTTGAAAAGGTTAAAACGTAACAATATACAAAAGCCGTGTCAGAAATTTTGTTAAATTTCAACAAAATTTAATGAATTTCTATGAGGAAACACTTCATTTTAATGCCGGAATGGGTAGATTCTGTGGACCTTCTTCCACGATGTTTACACATTTAATTACTACAACGACATGCAGTAAATAACCAAAATGGAAATCATGGAAAAATGGAATATTATGAAACCCATGAAGTTCACTGCCGCACTATGTGTCCAAACGCCAAAATTGCGGCAAAGGGAGCTAGCATCATAAAACTTTGCGTAGAGACCCCTGTTCTAAAATAAGAATTTTAAAAAAAATTGGCAATAACCCCCTCCCCCTCTTTTCTGATAAACCCCCCCATCAAAAAAGATTTCAATCTATATTCTCTTAGCTTCTTTCCACAAATACCATTTTAAAAAAGTTGTCATTAACCCGCCCCCCTCACTTGTCTTATAACCCCCCTCCAACTAACCAACAATTTTCAAAAAAAATTTCAATTTATAGTCTCATATCACTATCTACAAATATTATTTCTTCGTTTGTTTGGCGTTTTCGTGGGGCTCCGCTATAAGTAAATTTTGGGTAATCAGTTGTGTATGTCTTTGCCAATCGCTAACGTTATAAAACTTGCTACATTAAGCTCTAATGCTTCGGTAAAAGTAGTTACAAACACTGCTGCCAGATTTTTTCCAGCACTCATCCCCATTTTTTTTATCCCCAAAAATCCCCAAATACTCTAAAAAAAATTATTTCTTTTTTAATTTAAAATTACATATTATTGTTGAACTAAATATTATTATCAGGGAAACCAAAATATGCAAATGCATGTTTTTTCTGGTGAGTCTAATGAGCACATGGATAAGATATTTACACGTTTCAGAACTATTTAAGAATTTTGGCATCGATATTTTAGTGCATATTTTTGCATATTTTACCCTTAAATACATATTTTTGCATATATTTGTTTTAAGAGCATATTTATGTCATATTTTGCGTTTTTAGAGCATATTTTACTGTTTAATAGCATATTTTGAGTTTATCAAAAACAAATTTTGTCTTAGTTATTTTTCGCTGTTGTGTTACAGGTTTATACTTCCTTTGTTTAAAATTCAAAATTGAAAAATAGATGGCTTTTCACCAAAAAAAAGAATTTTTTTTTTAAAATTTAAAATAACAATTCGAAAAAATATTTTATCCAAAAAATGAAAAAACTGAAAAAAAATGTTCACCTAAAAAAAAAATTTTTTTCCAAAAAATTCAAAAACTGAACAAAAATTTTTGTTCACCTAAAAATAGTTAAATTTTTTATTTTGAAGTATAATTATGTGAAGGGTATATAAGATTCGGCACAGCCGAATAGCTCTCTTACTTGTTTTAATATAAAATAAGCACTATTCTAATAATAGCTCCATCTAAATATAAAATTTTAGTTCTAATTCAAACTTAACCGTTCTAAGTGTTAAAGAAATATTGTCTTTTAAATATGCTCCTGTAACATCAGTTGATGTCGAAAGAACATTTTCTATGTACAAAAATGTTTTCAGATTCAATAGACAACGATTTTTATTTGAAAATTTAAGTAAATTTTTTTTGGTTAAAAATTATGAAAAAGTTTGTTTTTTTAAGAGCATATTTTTTAAATTTTAAAAGCATATTTTAAAGTTTTTACTGCATATTTAAAGCGCCTAAAACGCTTTTTTTAGAGCATATTTCTGGTTTCCCTGATTATTATATACTTAAATGTATACATAATACTTTAATTCAAATCATTTAAATTCATTGTTATTCTATTTAGTCAAAAGTAAAAATTAATTAGATTAATACAATATTTAATAATATTAAAAAATGCGTTATTTAAATACTATTAGCCAATATTGACTATGTCAAAGATTTCGGTATCAAAGTCCTCCGAATTATTAGCTTCAGAAATTTTATTGTACATTGTATGAGTTAAAAAGTTTCAGCATTTCAGGAGATGGTTCGAGTTTTTCACAGCAAATTGAATTATTTTAATGTATGTGTTTAGTCTAAGAAGAGCTTCTAATAGTTCATATTGCATTTTATTTCGTATTTTTGTTTTAGTAAGATTCATTATTGAACACACGCGTTCAACGAAAGCATTACTTGTTGGTACACAAAGAATATTTAAAACTAGTTCATCAGTACACTTAAAAATTTATTTTTCTCCATTGTTCTTCATATAAATCTTTTGGGATATTTGTCTTTAATACAAGATTTAACAATTTAGCAAGGTTGGCAACCGATACCGGTATCGGTATTAATTTTTTTTATTTCGGTATCGGTATTAAATTATATCGGTATACCGGTATAAAACTAATATATCGGTATTAAAATAAAATACATCAAACCTAACAAAAACTTAAAAAACGCACGATTGTTCATACATTTGTATTGATTTTCATTTTATTGGTTCCGAGATTCATAATTTTAGCTGAAAAAATAGATTTTTCGAAACAAACATGTTCGTATTAACGACGCAAAACGAAGTACAAACGACGCAGGAGCAGACTAAGAACAAAGACGACGCATATCGAAGGACTAACGACGCAACTTCGAAATCACAGACATTTTAAAAAGACTCAACTTCGTGATATTTTTTTTATTTATTAATTCAATAAAAACAAGTATGAACTTAAGAAATAATATCCTACACTAAGTAAATGAGCAACAACATTATATGGGAAGTATGACCAATTATGGACCGATCGCCATGAAATTAGGTCGTGTGATTTTTGTCTATATAAAAGTTATTTCTGTTGAATTTTATGTGTATACCAAAAATATTAAAATGCTTCTTTTGTAAGTCAAAATTTGTCAAGATATCTATATAAATTAAATATTTATGACCGATAAAGTTAAATTTTGGGAGGACATTTATGGACCGAAACTGGCTGAAGTTTCCCTGCGTGAAAAAAATATTTTGTTAATTAGTATTTATGTATATAATGCCAATCGAGGTAAAAATATAAGCATATTCTGATTGCTTGAAATGCAGTAACAACATTTTTAAACCATTGTGAAATATTAGGACATTATGACATGATAAGAGACCTTGTGAATTCACCAATAGTATCAAAAAAGTAAGAACGTAATAATTTTCCCATCCCTGTCGTCAGGTTCAAATACTATTTTCTACAAGCCGAGTTATTGTTAAATTATCTATGTATTTTCAACAATTTTTGCAAAATTTAATTACAATGCCGGTATTGAAACTGGTATGATAAAGGTATTGATACCGTTATGATAGCGGTAATGATACCGGTATGAACCGGTATTAAAGGAAACTTTATTTGAATACCGGTATTTTACCGAAAAAATTGTTTCGGTATCGGTATTAACCGACCAAAATTATTCGGTTAACCGATTAACGGTTAATGGCATTAAGCCTAGCCTTCCCACAAATAACCACATACGTATCATTCCTTGGGCAAATGTAGGCAACGTAAGTTCTTTACTACAGAAGACAAACAACTTTTTCGAAACTTTACAAAAAACATGTCTAATGAAAACATAATATAAACATTTAGTAAAATATTTGAAGTTTTTTTTTAAGTACACACCTCCGCTATTGTAATCCAATTTGGTAAAATCTTAGTTATAACCATTTCTTTTAAATACATTGCATTTAATATTGTTTTTATGTTTTCGAAATAAAAAGTGAAGAGATTATTTTCAAACGCGCATTTTTTTATTGATATCAATTTGATACATTGCGACTAGTTTCGATTGAAAATTCCCTTTTTTAAGATAAAATGTAAAAATAATACTTTAAAATAGTACTATATCTGATGACAAACGACTAGGGTTTTTAATTTCCCGACCTATTTGATTCCCGGGAATCGGGAAATTTTTTTCTGCATTCCCGGGTACCCGGCTACTCCCGAAATATATAATGATACTGTAAATTAGGAATATTATAGCCAAATTTCATATAAAAAATAATTATTAAATATCAGAGCTTCGAATTAATTTATAAAATTTGAGATTAATTCACTAAAATCTTAATCCATTCATTCCATAAATCCATTCTTCATATTTAATTTTTTAGATTCATTCCAAAGACTTTGTTTAAACTGAATTAATTTTAAAGTTAATTAATAACAGAATTTATTCAAACTTTGAATGATTAAATTTTTGTTAAATCAAATCATTTACAAAATTAATTGATAAAATTGTCTTAAGTTTTTGTACTAGATTTGAATTGAAAAAAAATGTAATCATTTAATAAATTTTTTAAGCTATTCTGTTATGGAGTTTAAGAATAAATTTAAAGAAATTATAATGATTCAATAAGAAATAAATTCTATAAATAATGAATTCACTTTCACTCTCTCCATTGTTTTTCTTATTCTATTGTTTACTACAGTATTTTAATTTCAGATCACTTAAATATATATTGTTACGTTTTAACCTTTTCAAAATGTTGGTTTATTTCCTTTAAATAAACCGGATACTTTTGATTGCAATTAAAAGCCGCGCATTCCAAAAATATAAAAATCTTTGAAATCGGATGGGAAACCGAAAAATGGCACGTGTTTAAACATTTTACATGTCGAAGGTATCCTACTTTGGGCTGCCATAGCGCCCCCTGAAGCATTTGTAACGTTTATTTTAATAACTTAAACTCGAATACTCCTTGTCTACACTCGCGTAATTTTATCCTGGCCGGACCAGCCGTTTAGAAATACCATATTTATTTCCAAAAAATTTTGATTCTGCCCCGGAAAACTTGAAAATATTATAAGAAAGTTTATGAGCCAATGTACTTTAATGTGAAGTTCTATAGCTCAGTCAACTGTTGTTTAAGTTTATACGGTCGACGCAATATTTATTTAATTCATAGAGAGATTGTTAACAAAGTTGTGCAAAATAATGTGTACTTTGCTCACCTGGAAAATGTTTTAATGACTACGTTTTGACAAAAATGGCAAAAAAAGCCGTGCGTGAGAGATGCACAAATAAAATTTTGCATTTTCGTAACAACCTTTGGGATCCGTCAAAACTTAGAGCTTATGAAAAACCTAAAATACATTTTGATTGCTCAGACTACGTTGACATGATTGACTTAGATGACGATAGCATTTTGTCTGAGCCGCCATTTACTACAAACATCCCCTACGAGCATTTGTTGGAATACATCGATTTTGATGATCCTCCGCTTCCTGATCTAGCAATACCGGTACATATTCAGGGAACTAATCGATTTGTACAATTTCTTACAGTTTAAGCATAAATCTTCATATTGTTATGAAATTGTACTTGAATTCAAATATAACGATTTTAAAGGCTGATTTAAAAGTAGCATAATGCTTTCAAATAGCAGTGTTTCAATGGCAAACTGTAACATATCTGTGGGCATTATTAACATTGAATAAAAGCTTTCAGTTGACCATTGATCGTAAGTATGGCCAACAGCGTCTGCGACCGTATATTCGAATTCGAATATTCAGTTAAAGAACATTGTAGAAAGTACACCACAGATGGCGTATGTATTAGAAAGCTCTAGAATATTTGACAGTTAAAGAGCAATTTAGAGTGTAGATGGCAGTGTTATAAATATTGGCAGAGGTTGCAGTCGTTAGTTAGTTTATCAGAGACGCTATTCGAATAAACATCAACTGTGTGCCTTAAAGTGTGCTGTATTTTTCAAGTGAATTCATGTACATTATAAAGTGTGTCTGTATTTCTGCGAATTTATAAACGTGTATAAAAAACCCACTGAGTGACTATTTAATTCACTCATAAAGAGTTTGTATGAGGCCTTCACACGAATGGCACACTACCGTAGGAAAGATCGACTAGGAGTTTCCGTTAAACAAGTGTCAAAGTTTTTGTAATCAAGCAAATCAAACGAAACAAAATGGACACTACAGCTGAAGGTAAGTATAATACGTAAAAGCAAAATCTGAATGTAAATTTCTAAATAGTAAATTTTAAGAAAATGATATGTAAGGACTATTTTTTATTTTTAATTTGTTAAACAAAATTGATGTGATTGAGTGAAATTTTTTTTCCTGCTTCTTCCTGCTCTCTAAGCTATTGTAGGTAATAAGTCAAAGTATTATTTAACAAATAAAATAAAATTTAGCTGCAAGTATCTGCAAGTTACCCTAAGTTCGGCTAAAAAAAATGTAATTTTTTTGATAATTACCTTGCAAAAATACTTACTGGAAGGTTTAAATCATTTTTTTTGCTTGTAAGGTGGTACGCTTTAATTTACATGAAATAATATAAAATAAACACCACATTTATATATAGAAATATACAGTAAACTCTCGAAAACGTGAACTAAGATAGAGCTACACAAATACGTACACACAAAAAATTCCATAGGTTGTATTTCTTAAAAATGTAGTATAAATTTAACTAAGCGCAAGGGTAGAATGGCATTTACAAAGTTTCTTAGTTAATATAACAAAAATTTTAGATAATTTCAATGTTCGAAAAATCAACTAAAATTTTTTGTTAAAATTCCTTATAAATTTGTAAAACTTGCCAATGAAAGCAAGGTAAATTTATACTATAATTTTTCATAATTTAACTATGTAAATATTGTAACAAAAAATTTATTTATTTACAAATAATATATTATATTCATTTAAAATTACTGGTTTATCTTTAGCATTTATTTCAAAATGTTTTTTTAATCAATGGATTGTGTGAAATAAATATGTATATAAATTAAATTAGATAATAACTGTTGGCACAAATGCTTTTTGGAACGCGATGCGCTTCAGATGCACTCAGACTCTTGAACTCATGCAGTTTCGAACAGACCTTCGTTAGAGATTTGCAGATACACAGCTTTATTTCGCTTAAATTTGAGCTTAGTATTTTCAGTTGCTGTTCATTCTGAAAAATAATACGTTTACATTGAATTTTATATTAACTTTAATAATCGGACTGATGTTCTCACCTTTTTTCCATATTTTCAGGTTTCTTGAAATACCACTCACTGCCATTCTGTTTCATTATATTGCTAAAAATAGAATTTATTGAAATTTTTATATTTTTTTAAATTTAATTTAATATCTACATACATACCATTTATTACCAAAAATATATTCATTTGACAATTAAATGAACAAAATAAATTCGAAGATGTTACTAATTCCTATAGTTATATTAACATAGTTTTTAGGTAAAGTGTATTGTTTGAATTATCTATTGACATAGTTAATAAAACTTAGTTTTTCAGTCTCATATAAAAAGAAATTACCTATGCAAGCTTAGTTAATATAGCCTCGATTATTTTTTTGTGTGTATGCATGTATTTGTTGAATGTACTCTAACATCGCCATATTGCATTTCACCATTGTAAATTTGTTAATTTTTAATTATATACCCTAAAAATATCAAAACAAAAACTTTTAATCAATTAGAAAATTCATTTAATTTTTTTTCGTTTGAAATGACGCCATATTAGGTCGGCCATTTTGAATTTGCCAATTCTGATAACGGATTCGTAAGCAGCGACCCCAAAAACCCCCATATACAAATTTGTGGATCATTTTGTACCATTTTCTACTTTGCACTGTGCGTGGGTCAAAATTTAAATTTTGATAAAAAATGGGTCAAATTTCGAAGGACGTAGGGGCGACATATTCGAAAAATGGGACATGTTTTGTATACCCAAATGTTCTTCGTAAAGATACCTTACAGAAAAACATAAAACTGTTATATGGTCTTCAAGAAAGTTTTTTTTTAATAAAAAAAGAATTATGTCACCTTTTCGCCCAAAAAACAGCAAAAATCTACTACTTTTTTCATTTTTAAATTGAAAATCGTTTATTTTTGGAACCATAATTGATATTGCTCTGAAATCTTCTGCATATTATTGGTAATTTAGTTGTCTAACTAAATTCAGTGCACGCTATATTTTTAAAAAAGCGATCCAAGGTATTTCAAAGTTTTGAAATGCCTATAACTCGGAAATTATAAGAGAAAAATAGCACACGCAAGCACGACCTAGCCAAGCGCTTTCCAAAAATATAAAAATCTTACTTGCTTATTTATGGGGTCCATTTTAATAACTTAAACTCCTTGTCTACGCCCACGTCAAATTTTATCCCGATCGGACCAGCCGTTTAGAAATGCCAGACTTATTTGCAAAAATTTGATTATGCCCCACTGTGCGATGGAATGTTAGTTGTTACATACAATCGCAAAATTCTGCTGGCTTTTGTTAACCATCGAGACTGGACTATTGGTCCTGCCATCAAAGGAAAACGCTTTGATATCAGAGGCATTGAATTGTTGTGGACGTAAAAAAGTTCTGCACTTCTTTTTTCACGAGCTACTTTAGCTGTATCCATAACAATGAATTCCCCACTTTGTCCATAAACTCAATGTCTCTAAAAACTGCCGTTGCCAGGGTTATATTAAGGGCATTGAATTGTTGTGGACGTAAAAAAGTTCTGCACTTCTTTTTTCACGAGCGACTTTAGCTGTATCCATAACAATGAATTCCCCACTTTGTCCATAAACTCAATGTCTAATAAATATTTTTTTTTATAAATTTTTAATTGCTATTTGATTTAATTTCTTGTGTTTTTAATAAAAATTTGAGTTTTAATAAAAAATGGATTAAATTTTTTTTTTCAATTTTTCCATTTTCAGTTTCGACTTAAATTTTTTTTGAATAAATTTTCTTTTAATTATGTTTTGTATCAATACTTTTTTTTAACACAATTTTGAATGAAAATTAGTTAAATTAATTTATTTTAATTTTTGGGTAGCAAGATCTTTAGGTTTTTTACCAATTTGACTATTATTATTTTTAAAAAAATCTTCAAAACCATTATTTATGTCCAGAATTTTCTTAAAATGAGCACTGAAATGAAAAGCTGAGAAAATTTCCTTTTAAACAAGCTCTCTTCCAGTGATACACATCAACAATTCACCAATAGCAATGACAATATACTGTTACGATATTGTACTTGAATTCAAATATAACGATTTTAACGGCAGATTTAAAAGTTGCATAATGCTTTCAAATAGCAGTGCCTCTCAAACTGTAACATATCTGTGGGCATTATTAACATTGAATAAAAGCTTTCAGTTGACCATTGATCGTAAGTATGGCAACGCTGTTGGCTGCGACCGTATATTCGAATTCGAATATTCAGTTAAAGAACATTGTAGAAAGTACACCACAGATGGCGTATGTATTAGAAAGCTCTAGAATATACGAGCTTTGACAGTTAAAGAGCAATCTAGAGTGCAGATGGCAGTGTTATAAATAGTGTCAGAGGTTGAATATAAAGTCATACTGTATAAGACCGTTTTAAAACCAATTTGGACATATGGAATTCAATTATGGGGAATGGCTAGCAGCACCAGTGTTGATCTTATACAGAGGGCCCAATCTAAAATTCTTAGCACCATGACGGGAGCACCATGATATGTAAGAATCAAAAACATCCACAGGGACTAGAAGTGACATTGGTAAAGGAAGAGTTCAAGAAAGTCCGTGAGAAATCTATTGTAAAGCTGCGAAATCATCCCAATACGCTTGCAAGGAAACTTGTGCAGATCCAAGCCCGATCCAGGCTCCGTAGAGCAGATTTACCACCCCGCTAAGAGGAGTGCCAGTTAACCATGAAGGCTCTCTTGTTGAAGAGCAAATAGTTTTAATCATGAATGAAATAAACAAGATTGCGCCTTCGCTCTCTTAAAAAAATTCTCTTAAGCTCAGTGACGTTAAAAGTTATTTATGTTTAATAAAATAAAATGTATTTTAGGTTTTATGTTATTAGACATATTTTACTTTATTAATTTTTATCTTATATATAAATAGGTCACACGTTTTTTTGTGGTACACTTTTAAGTATGTTATTGTCCACCAATATTGATGAAACATATATGGTTTTAAAGGTTATTTTCTCTAGATTAGCAGAACATCATTTCTTTTTTAAATTCTTTCCATAAAAGTGGTAAAAAGTGTTTAAAAGTGGTCGAATTTCGGCCACCGGGCGATCCTAGGTATGTAACAGTATCTGTCTGTGGAATGTTTATGTTATTTAGGTCCATTATTACAACTTGCCTTTATGTTCGTAAAAGTAAAAATTAACTTTAAGGATACCATTTTCTATTACTTAAAGTGTAAAAGTTGTAATAATGGCCCTTAGTGTGATAGGTTGGCAGTCACCCCTTCTGAGAGTAAATGTGATGTGTTTACTTTTGAGTTCATTTACTCGTATTCTCCACGAGTCTGAGATAATTGGCCAATTCCGTAGAAGCTACCTGCGGATCTTCATGGGAGCTAAGTATTGCCGTATCATCAGCGTATCATCAGCGAATGATATTGTAAGTCTATCACACACAGGCAAATCAGAGGTACATATCAAATAAAGTGTTGGTCCTATCCATTGATATATGTTTTTTACTTAGCAAATTAATTAGGGAAAACTTAACAACTCTAAGAGAATTTACCTAGCACTTACATTCATGAAAATGTTGTTGGGTAGGCAAACATACTTTTATATGAATTTCTATGTTAGGTAAATTCTCTGCTAGATGTTACGTGTTCCCTAATTAATTTTCCACATAAAAAACAATACAATTCCCAAACTAGTTTTGAAAAATCCCAAAAATGTGATTTTTAGTTTTTTGCTAACTATCCATACCATGTGCCGGGTTATCTGAAGCATTTACAAAATAATTAAGAACATATTGGGCCATCTAAAATGGGTTACTATATTTTGATTTTTATGTTACATATCAGTAACTCAAATTTTTAATTTTTTTTTTTCATTTGAATTATTTTATGTATAGTTAGATTTTCAAGAAGTAGAAATTAGTTATACATCTTTAAAAGATTTTAGATGACATACAACAAAAAAAATAATTTTATTTTACATTTTTTAAATTCATGCATATAACTTTTGTTTAGAATTGATAAATTCACTGAAATATATTGTTGGGAGATGAGCTAGTTCCTATGCGCCTTTCACCAGTTGCTTAAGCCAGATCATCAGGAAAGGGTTCAGAAAAACTGAAGAAGTTATATAAATAAAGCTATAGAGTGAATGAGAATTACAGATACTCAAGCTTTATGTGTAAAAATATCAAAGCTTAAACAAAACAACAACAATAAACAGTGATTTTATAATTTTTTACATTCCCTACTACAGTTGGTTGGTTTCTTGCCGACTATTTTTTTATTTGACATATACATACATTTGTTGTTAGTCCATTAAAAGAAAAATGGAGAAAATTGGGAAATGTTTGGACCCGCTGTTAAGAAACTGGAGTAGTGTGGGTAAAAATTTTGAAAATTTAATTTTGAAATGCTCGACGAGGGGAATCTATTTGTGTAATTTTTTTAAAATCGGAACACAAAATAAGAAATACATCGTTTTAAAAATTTAACATACACGAGGTGTCCCATTTTGGGGACCCCTGAGGTCCAAATTCAAAATTTAAACACGACAACACTTCATCTTTGCCAAATATTATTCAAATCTGAATATACGTTTAGAAGTTACAGATTTATTTCCATCTTTTTTGTCTATACCACTGTGCAACAGCTAAAACATAGGCAAAATTTACCATTGTTTTTTACAAAAATTAGTTTAAAAGCATTTCTTGAATTTATTTTATTTGATATTTTTATCAAATATAAATTTACTGTATTAAACTGCATGATTTTTCATTATATGCAGTATTGTTTCAGTTTGTCTTTATTTTTACTATTGGATGTATCAGTTAAAAATTTGTATAAAAATTTACATATTTAAAAAGCGGGTAGGCAATACTTCCAAACCACTTCATCCTAAATACGTTTTAACAGGTATTGCAACATGTGGCCGAGTTGTCATGGTGAAATATTAGCGTTTCATGTCTGGCCACATATTCTGGGCCAATTCTCGCTTCAAACGAATCAGTTGCATTCGGAACAGGTTCCCTGTGATGGTCTGGTCAGATTTCAGCAGCTCATAACATATAGGACCCTTTGGGTCTCACCTAATACACAGAATTACCTTAGCGTCATGGATATTACTGCTTGAGTAGCTCCCAATGATTTTGCAAGGTCTTGTTGTGTTTTACAACAATTGTTGTAAAGATCGCCCAGGCCAGTCAAAAAGTTTGAAGAATTGGAGGCATTACTTCTGCGATTAGCAGGATTCATCCAAAAGCAGGGATTTTGGGTACCATACGAATTGGATGTTCCTTAGGATAAAAGTTAAAATTACAGCAACTATTTCAGAATAGTTGCTGAGAAAGTTATCATGTTTCAAACATGGACAACATTAAACAAAACTCTAATTTTAGGTAATTTATAGTGCCATATAAAAAATTTTAGAGGCTTTTTAAACCACTACACAATTTTGATTTATTGTGGTTCAAGTAGTTCAAATATGGTCCAAATTTTAAATACTATGGAAAAGATTTTTTTTAAATTTTTTTTTGTAAAATTGTGAATTTTTTAGACGTTTCTCCGCACAATTTATGATAAGTCAGTTAAAATTTACATAACCTTTAATCTGCTTATATATTGCGTTTTAATCGGTTCAGTTATCGACTCAGTTCGGTTTTTGCTAGTTTCACGTAAAAAATATATTTTTTGCTTCAATTTGTTATTATAAGTTTACTTCAGTAATATCAGACTAACATTTTTTGAGTTATTTTCATTGCCACCCTAATGTACATATATATCACACATGGTAAATTTAAATTTTGAAATGTTTCTGTACTAACAGTAAAACGTTTAATACTTAGTAAAAAAAATAGAAATATGTATGGGTTGATACAAATATATCCATCTTGCAAATTGGCCAGAGACCTATTAGAGAAATGGTTTCTAAACATCGGTGAAGTCCTTAGAATATACAGACAGCTGAAAAAAGTATAATAGCACTGCATTTTCCATCTCTGGTATACATTCATATGTTTGTAAACTCATATATGTATATTAAGCCGACTCTCTGAAAAAAGTGAATTTGTTGCCGCCTAAAAATAAAACTTGGTTTGTTTTAGAATGTCTCCCTAAATACATTTTAAAACGAAATATTTTTTTTAAGTTTTTTTGAAAATATTTGTATTTTCTCCCAAAGCAACAATTTCATATGTGCTCTTCCAGCCACATACAACTAAATATTTGTCATGTCCAAGCTTACCCTTAATATAGAGATATTTCATAATTTTTACGATTTTCCAAGGATTTTTTTGGAAAATGTTTATTATTTTGAAAGTAAATTTAAATATTTAAACATTAGCTTGATTTTAGAAATAGTTTGTTAATTTTATTTTCACTATTCGTAATAGTTCGCATGTTATCGGCTGGTAAACATCATGTTTCAAACATGGTCAATATGTGTATCAACTAGGGTTCTATAGCTGAAACAAAAAGTCGATTTTTGACATTTCGTCTTTTGCCGACTTTTCGAACTTTCGACTTTTGGTAATTTATGAAAAGTCGACTTTTCGAACATTCGACTTTTTTCGACCATTTTCGACTTTCCGACTTTGTTCAACTTTTTACCATTTTTTGTAAAAAATACATGGTTTCTACATTTATTAATGCGCCTTTTGTAATTGGCATTTCGGCTGGTGCCAATGAATTCAAAAATTCAATATGGAAATTTCTTATTCATACACCTAATATACAAGAGTAAACAAAATTGTTTATCACAGACCGAAAATCAAAAATATGACTTTACACTGTACAAGATTCCGTGAAAATTGCATCAAAATCGGTCCAGTTTTTATGAGTCTATACGGAACGTACATACACACATCCATTTTTATGAAATATATGACATTAGCGGTATAATGTAAAAATGTTGGATGGATTTTTACACGCCCCTCCGCCCACAGACTGAATATCAAATATACAGTGATATCCGCTGGGCTATTCTGAAGATTCCCTGAAAATTTCATCAAAATCGGTCCAGCCGTTTTTTATATATGGGTGAACCAACGATCGGGATGAAATTTACACCAAGGTTAGACCGGATGGATAGTAATTCAGACACAATTTTTCAACAAGATCCGTCCAGAACTCTCTGAGTTTATCGTGACGATATACAGAAATCAAAAATTGTATATCTTGAGATACAAAACAAAAAAAAGTTAAAAACGTTTTTGATTTCGGAAAAAAATATTAAAAATTTTTTATTTTTTTTTTTAAATATTTTTTTCGAAAGATTGAAGAAATAGCTATCTAAGCTATTTGGAACACATTTTGCTAAGAACAATAGGTAATAAGCAGGGAAACCAGAAATATGCTCTAAAAAAAGGGTTTTAAGCGCTTTAAATATGCTCTTTTCTCAATATCTGGTTATCGTTTTTCGTAACGATAAACCTCCAATTAACATTTTTGTATGAGAACTGTCAGTTTATCGTCACGATAAAAAATAACCAGAGATTGAGAAACTGGGGGTGAGTCTATATAAAATAAAATTACTATATGTGTAGCATAGTTCATCATGTTTAAAAAAACGATGTTTATCAGATCGATAGTCAGATAACACGTGAACAAGTACGAATATTGAAAATGAAATTAAGAAACTAAATTTTGAAATATTTCAATTTACTTTAAAAATAATAAACGCTGTTATAAAAAATCCTTGAAACATCGTTTAAATTACAGAATATTTCTATGTACAATATAGTGTAAACTTTGACATGACAAATATAGCGTTGTATGCGGCTGGAGGAGCTCTTTCAAAGGATACTAGAGTATTCAATTAATCGGGTTCCTGGTTATATTGGTTAATCGAGCAAATAATTTATTTTAAAATTAGTGTGTTTAAATCTATATTTCGTCTATCATTAGTAGAGATGCCAAACGGGGAATCCCGTTCCCGAAAATCCCGGGGTTTTCGGGATTTCTTAAATCCCGAAGCCCGGGATTTTTTAATTTTAAATCCCGGGATTTTCGGGATTTTCCAAATCCCATTTTTCATAAATAAATAGGGGAAATTGTAATTTTTGTGTGCCTTTTTCATGCATTTTGACATTCTACATGCCCAAATATCACAAAGTGATGTTCAGAAAAGTTGTTAAGCTCAACTACTGCTACAATATAGTTAATATAGGAAAACGGTATTTTTGGTTTCCTTGAGTGGGGCTCTAGAAAATCAATTCTTCACCTTTTTTTTGTAAGTTGTCTAACAAAACTCAATTTAAATTCTCTTCAAATGAAATAGATTTTATCTCAGATAAAAATATTTCGATTGCTAAAAGATAAGGTACTGTTTTTACCAGTATGTACATTAGGGTGGGTCGAATTGTATGGACGATCAAAAACTAAAAAACGTATAGCAGAAACGCGATCTATCAAATCCAGGCAAATCTTGGTTTAACGCACGGTCAAATTCGTAACATTGACCACCTTATATAACGAACGTTTCAAAAATTGTATGCTCGATATAACGAATATAAATTGATTGCTAAATAAAAAATTTTCTTTCAATTGTAAAGATATAATTATGTACGTTTCTTTCTTATAATTTTCGGGAATCTAAAATCCCGAACCCCGGGATTTTCAAAAATCAGTCCCGATTAGCATCTCTAATCATTAGGTATACCTTTAAGTTTTTAATTAAATCGTTAGCAATAGAATTGTTGGCCTTCATCAGATTATTAATTAAAAATTTTAGTATTCCCCCAAAATCTATTAAAGTAGCAAAATCCTTCCTAATTTCTTTTATAGCCACGAGCAATGGCTCCAACCGATTAACGTTTAAACGATTGAATACCGTAAAGGATACCCTATTTTATATGTGTTGTTTTGAGAGAAAATAGAAATGATCCAGCTCGAGAACGGTTATCTCTAGATCCAAAATATTTTTGGAGACAATCTAAAACAAATCAAGGTTTAATATGAGGGGGTAAAATAATAACTTTTTTCATCTTCATGAGTCCCTCTAATATACAGACAGACATACATACACACATAGGAAATTATACTAAAAAAAAATATAAAAAAATGCGTCCCGTGACTGCCATAGCGTGTCAGCGACTACAACTATTAAGTTTCTTTTCTGAGGCGTTTTTTTGCGGTTGGAAAGCAAGTGTTCTGGAAAAAAAACAGTGACATGGCACATCAAAAGAAGACCTGAATGAATATTCATACGTTTTTTTTTACCAGTTCTGCTGGTTGATGAGCGATTTTATTGTATTCAATATTTAAGGTAGGGTCACACATGACAAATATTTAACGAGAAATACGTAACCACTAAATAAAATATATTTTAATTGTTTTACTTATTTCAAAAACTCCTTTTACTTAGGACAATTCAAAACGAATATCTTACAGAACTCTTGTAACAATAAACTACGTCAAACAAATTTGTGCTAAAAAAGTGGTTACGCTTTTTTTGAGTAAATATGTGCCATGTGTGACTTTATCTTTATTCGCGTTTCTTTTTTCCTCTTTGGCTTCACAAACAATTGAGCAATACATACTACGTATGAACTTATGCACATTAGACCTGTCCTTAAAAAGTACATTTCTTTTGGATATGTCTAATTTTGTCCTTCAGTACATAAAATTATTTACAGTGATTCAAAGCAAGTTATTTTCTAAATTTTTCTTATTTGCAGCATAATGTCAATGAATACCAAGGTTGGCTACAGATTCGAAACGGTTAAAAGGTAACTCTAATTTTGATTATTTTGGTAACGATATTTTAACGGAAACGGTAATTGCTGTTATTTCGGTAACGGTAGTTGTACAATATAAATTTATGCAAAGTGTTGACCATTGTTAGCTATGTCCTTTTCCCATCTTACTGGCTACATCAACTTATGAGGCCAACGAATCAAGTCAATATCGGATACTCTATATTAAAAATTGAAGCATATCCTAGAGATAGTGTTTTGCATCGATCGAAACAAATAGTAGTCGGACTGGGCACGGTGTGTACTATAAAGCGGGTTAGGCAAAACATCCCAAACACTGCATTTTAAATACTTTTTAACAGATATTGCAGCATTTGGTCGAGCGTTGTCATGACGGTTTCATGTCGGGCCGCATATTTTGGACGTTTTTCGGCCAATGCTCGCTTCAAACGAAACAGTTGCGTTCGGTACAAGTTTCCTGTGAAGGTCTGTCCAAATTTCAGCAACTCAATTTCCCTGCTTTTGAGTGAATCCTGCTGCTCGCAATGGTTATGAAATCGCTGCTTGAGAAACGCCAAATAATTTTGCAAGCTCTTGTTGAGTTTTACAACGATCTTAATGGAGTAGTGCCTCCAATTCTTGACCATCAGACTTTATTGGATATTTCTCTTCTGTGTCAAAATCACCACTCTGAGCCGCACAAACCAGCTCGTTGAAACCGAAAATGCTTGCGGCATTTTTTTTTCAAATTAAAGAAGTGAAGCGAAACTTCCCGCATATCACGATTCATTGGTACAAAATTCGACATTTTCGAAGCAAACAAACGTTGTTATTTTCACTATAATGTTCAATAACTAAGTGAGAATAAATGACATTAAAAACAAAAACCGCATTCAAAAGATCTAAGTAATACACCCAATACATTACTAGGTCCAGAACTCTACATTTTGAATACCGCTATGATTTTTTTTTAAAGAATTAAGTGTACGTGGTTGCATTTTGTATTTTTTAAAGTTCATATTACTTTTACTACTCCAAATTGGCAAATTGTAATACGATTATAATAAATATGTTTAAGTCTACAAAGAATATTATATCCATATTATAACATATTATAACATATTGTTACGTTTTAACCTTTTCAAAACGTTTGGTTTATTTCCTTTAAATAAACCGGATACTTTTGATTGCAAATAAAAGCCGTTTAGTAATTTAAAAATTGTAACAACTCTTTATTTATTTAAAATGTACAACAACCACAGCATTAAATAGTCACTCAATGTTTTTTTATACACGTTTATAAATTCGCAGAAATACAGACACACTTTATAATGTACACGAATTCACTTGAAAAATACAGCACACTTTAAGGCACACAGTTGATGTTTATTCGAATAGCGTCTCTGATAAACTAACTAACGACTGCAACCTCTGCCACTATTTATAACACTTCCATCTGCACTCTAGATTGCTCTTTAACTGTCAAAGCTCGTATATCTAGAGCTTTCTAATACATACGCCATCTGTGGTGTACTTTCTACAATGTTCTTTAACTGAATATTCGAATTCGAATATACGGTCGCAGCAAACAGCGTTGCCATCTATGGTCAACTGATAGCGTTTATTCAATGTTAATAATGCCCACAGATATGTTACAGTTTGAGAGGCACTGCTATTTGAAAGCATTATGCTACTTTTAAATCAGCCGTTAAAATCGTTATTTTTGAATTCAAGTACAATTTCGTAACAATATTTTATAGAACTAATTTTTTTACCCTTCACCATGTGTGTCAAGGATAATTTGTAATTTCTACAATTTTCATTTGCGACCCCACAATATATTCTGGATCGTTATAGATAGCGAAGACGATATAGCCATGTCCAGTTACCACAAACAAAATCGAAAAAAT
The DNA here is from genome assembly GCF_958450345.1 of Calliphora vicina. Lineage (NCBI taxonomy): Eukaryota > Metazoa > Arthropoda > Insecta > Diptera > Calliphoridae > Calliphora > Calliphora vicina. Next base: position 80,612,074 of record NC_088780.1, read on the forward strand.
GTTTGAGTCTTTTTATACCACTACACAATTTTGATGTATTGTTGGAACCACAAATATGGTCCAAATTTTAAATTCTATGGAGAAGTTTTTTTTTTAAATTTTGTTTTCTAAAATTGCGAATTTTTTAAGCACCTGTGTTTTTGATCTATATCTGGATTACTGAGTCATTAATATAGACAATATGGATATCTAATGATAGATATTTCAAAGTTCATTGCAACGATGTATATAAGGCTATAGCAATTTGGACCTACAATGGATCAAAATCGGGAAAAATATTTTTTAACTAGAATTTTTTTTTTAAGTATAATTTGGTGCAGGGTATATAAGATTCTGCATAGCCGAATATTATTTGTTATATCTGCTATCATCAAGAAATATTTAAGATTAAAATACACTGAGTGCAACAACTATAAGCGTAAATATGATACGATTTATTCAAACATGTTTTGGATCAACATTTTATGTCATGTTAAAGTTATAGTATAGCTATTTTTAAAAAAAAAATCTGGTTAGTTTTTCATAGCTTTATATTAATTTTAAGTTAATTGGATGTAGGGTGTTTAATTTTGTTATTATAATTATAATATAATTTATTATCACATCATATGTTATAACTAGAATTTATATGCAAATGCATGTTTTTTCTCCAACGTCCAAATACAATGTAGACTAATTACAGGGCAACAAAATCGAAAAAAATTTATTAGCTTTTTAAACCACTACACAGTTTTGATATATTGTGGTTCCAGTAGTACAAATCCGATTAAAACTCAATATATAAACAGATTATAGGTTATGTAAATTTGAAATTTTCTAAGTTTACTTCAATAATATCGGACTAACCCTTTTTGAGTTATCATAAATTATGTGGAGAAACATCTAAAAAAAATTCACTATTTTAGAAAAAAACCTATCCATAAAATTAAAAATTTTTACCAATTTTGTACTTAGGTAACCATGATGCATCAAATCTATATAGTGGTTAGTGAAGCCTTTTTTAGCTGCTGACCTGTGTTATCTATCCGAATCACACATTTTGCTGTAAAATGGCATCGATTTGTTAGGCCATATTTTTGCATCTTTTATAGATAATGCATATTTTGTTATATTTTACTTAATAATACATATTTACATATATGCATATTATCCCATCTTTTAACAAAAATATTATTATTTGTCGTCAATGGGAAATACATATATTGTCTCAACAAAAAGATTTTTTGGAATTTGTTGTAGAAATATCATCAAAAGTCACAACATTTGATGATATTTCTACAACAAATTCTTTTGGCATCGAGAAACTGTCTTCTCTATCATATTTTTTTAAATAGAATAATATATCCATAGAAGCGCTACTGAGAGGGAAAAACCTAAGTCTGTTGTCAAAAACCTAAGTCGTGAGAATGTATTAGTACAAAGTTTTGAGACACACTGAGTTGTATAAAAATGTTAAAATTTAAATTTATGTAAATTTTCTTCTATTTTCAATACCAAAAATTGAAACTCTGTTCAATAAATTAAATTCCACCACAAATAAAATTAAGTGTCAAAAATTAATAAAAAATATTTTTTTTCGTTTGAGAAAAATTAACGTGTTTCGGCTAAAAAGTGTCCTGAAAAGTATTAAAAAAATTTGCAAAATATTGTGTAGAAGTGAAATAAAGTGGTTCGGTCTATATTTAATCGAAAAATCAAAGTTAAAATTTCAAGTATTTTAATGTGTTTAATTCTCTCACAGGTATGTTGAATTCACATATCACAAGTACGTGTGAGAGAGTAATTATTGTTACTCTCAGCTTACTCTCAGTTGCGCCTCTAGTTGTACCCTATGGTGGAGGCTTTAAAATATGGCGTTGAACAAATTTTAATACCAAGATATTATGTACCCCTGCTGCGGGTAGTCACCTTGAGTCTTCGGGCACGGTGCAGGGGCTTAAGCATCCTAAGGATGTGATCTAAGAACTACCCTCCCCATACCTCACAGCATCTGTCCTCTATGTTAAGAGCGGCTGTGGGGTAAATGACCATCTTCGGTCGCCTAGCGATCACGACCTCAACTTGGTAGCGCCTGTTCCCTTAGTTAGGGCGGCTACCAATTTCCTCTGTCTGCATTTTCTGATGTCGGTTCGGGACTGTGATTTGGGTTACCTAGGCAACATAACCGTACCTTCTAGAGTCTGTTCCCTATGTTAAGGGCGGCTGGAAATTACAATCTGGTTCTGTCAGTCCGAATGTTTTTGGTAAAAACTCAAATCCAGGATGCGTCTGTCTCACATTGAGCGGCATCCTGGTCTGCGTCTGACTCCAGTGCAGCGGCAGTGTCTTTTTCTTACCTATGGTAGAGGTATAAACTGCCAAAACACCCCCCCCATGAAATGTCAGTTTCAAACGACGGCCCTATGTCCTTGGTCGAGGGTGCTAAAATCTCCAAGGGTAACGTGAGTACTCAGGCGGAAGCCACAGGTCTGAGTGCCACTAGAGCTACTGTGACTGCGACGAATCAGACGAATACCCCGGGTCTGGTAGTCGGTGATGCTACTGGGGTAAATAAAATGAATAGTTTTTTGACTAGACAGGAAAGAGTGACTTTGGACGACAGCGACGACAGCGACGACAACCTCTCAGGTCTGAAAGGGTTAAACCTTTATGAGACTGATGAGGAGGACTTACTCATGGTGTCCTCCGAGCCGCTAAAAGCGAATGAAGACGTACATCCGGAGGCTCATGACCCTGCAAAGGGAGACACAGAACAGAAAAACAGGAAACAGGACGAACGGAAAAGGTTGGCGGGCTACAAAAGCTCTCTCCGGTATGTCAGGACGTTGGACTCGCGAGATCCCGCGTCTTTGACCACCAGGGAAAAGCGTTTGCGGCGTAAACATACCTACCACATACAGAAGTATGAGGCCATGCTAAATACTACTGTTGTGGAGGTAAGGCCAGCCAAGACTACGACCGAACCAAACCAGAGCAGGCAGGTGATCACATCTAAACATGTGCCCCATGCCAGCACTGGACCGAACACGATCACCGTCTCGGAGGATCTTGACGTACGCCCATCTACATCAAAGAGGGCCACGTCGGGGCCAAAGAGAGGTGATGACCAATGCGGCACGACGAAGTCTGCTAGCACAACACCCAAGGTGCTGTCCGCAATCTCCTCTACTCGAGGAGGTACAGCAAGCAGGCCTAGTATTAAGCGGCAAAGGTCAGGTGAAACGCAGGTGTCTGAGGGTAAGCGGCTGAAACCATCAACTAGCTTAACATCAGCACCTGAGCTACAAGTAGCCATCATAGATCGTAGTCAACCTGATGGGAAAATGACTACGGGCAGATGGCTGCTTCTGGAGGAGAAGATCTTGCGGGCACTAGTGGACGAACTCGCATGCAGTGAGGATGATTCCTTCACTGCATTCGATGGCGCCAAATGGTTAAAGGGTGTCAAGATCATCGGGTGCGGTAACGAGAAGGCTCTAGGCTTTCTCAGTAACTGTATCCGAGGAGTTGGCGAACTCTGGCCCAACGCAAGAATCGAAATCGTCCCACTGGATCAAGTACCTTTTCGTACGACGGTGAGAGTGTGGGTCCCTCCTCCCCTTTTGGAGGACGAAGCCACGCTAACACTTATAAAGCGTCAGAACAAGGAACTTGGTACAGAGGACTGGACGATTGAACGAGGACGCTCTAGGGACAAAGGAGAAGGCAAGGATCTCTGGATCAAAATTGGTTCAGAATCCCTCCGACTCCTGCGTTCTTCGCAAGGCGTCATCAAGTATGGGCTAAACCAACTCCGGTTGATCTTGCCCGCGGTGAAGCGCAATGATGAACCCATGCGGCCTGAGAGTGGTACAGATTAATCTGCACCACTCCGAAGCAGCATCGGACGATTTGCTGCGCTTCATGGAGAAGGAAGCTATCCACGTGGCCTTAATCCAAGAACCCTGGCTTGTAGCCAGTAAAGTTCGAGGCGTCCGGTCTGAAGGTAAAGTAAGGAGCTGTATTTTGGTCAGGAAAGACATCAAGGTTTTCCTTCTATCTAATTACAGTTCTGGTGATTTAACGGTAGTTGCACTAGAGCGACAAGGGTTACCAACCCTAATCATATCATCTGCGTATCATCCGCCCCCACGTGCCGTACGCACACTTGTAGACTGGTGTAACACAAGGGGCCATGATCTCATCATAGGATGTGATGCTAATGCCCATCATACTCTGTGGGGGAGCTCGGATATAAATGACAGGGGTGAGTGTTTACTTCAATACCTTCTATCTACTAACCTAAGTGTTTGCAATAGGGGTAATATACCAACGTTCTTCAATAGGATCAGGGAGCAGGTCATTGATATTACTTTGGTAGGGAACACTGACTCAGTTAGAATTCTTGATTGGAGAGTTTCACTCGAGTGCTCATTCTCCGATCACCACAGGATAGTGTTTACGATACAGCTTACACTGGATAGGGAAAAACCCTTTAGAAATCCTAGGAAAACCGACTGGGTCAATTTCTGTAATCTTAGTGACACCATACCACATCCAGCAATGGATAGATTAAATGGTACACGGGACTTGGACGACTCGGTGGATTTTCTATCCAGGTCATTAAGGGACGCCTACTATGCTTCGTGTAGGGAGCGGCAGGGACCTAGGAAATTCCGGCAACCATGGTGGAATCCTAGACTAATGCAGCTAAGAAAGGAATGTAGAAAACTTTTTAATAAGGCGAAGAGGGACCAAGACTTGTTAAGCTGGGACGATTATCGGCAAAGCTTCAACACTTTCAAGAGGGAAACCAGACGGGCAAAGAGGGAATCTTGGGAGCGTTTCTGTGGGGAACTGGAGAATACCACGGAGGCATCGCGTCTACGAAAGGTACTATCCAAGGATCCTGGTACGCCTGGATTCCTGATGAAACCGGATGGTAACTTTACTGAAAGTAGTATCGAAACTTTGGAACTGCTAATGGAGACACACTTTCCGGGTTGCAGGGATGATGAAAATGAGGTATCCGCTTCGGAGCATCTTGCAGCTTCTCAAATCCACATAAGTGAATTAGTTAGATCCTTTGTTAGCGTGGAGAAAATCTCGTGGGCGGTGTCATCTTTTAAGCCCTATAAATCACCAGGGCCAGATGGCATATTCCCAGCGTTACTCCAAAAATCGATTTCAACCATCATGCCATGGCTTATAATGATATTTAGGTACAGCCTGGAAACAGGATACATTCCTAAAGAATGGAGAGAGGTTACAGTGGTATTTATCCCCAAAGCGGGAAAGGTAAACCACAGTACCGCAAAGGACTATAGACCGATCAGTCTGTCATCGTTTTTATTGAAAACACTGGAAAGATTGGTCGATATCCACGTCAGGAACATCCTCTCCCCTGATAATTTCTGTAGGGCACAGCACGCATACCTTAAAGGCAGGTCGGTGGAGATAGCCTTGCATGACGTTGTCGGAACTATAGAGGGGACACTTGACAAGAAGGAATATGTTATGGCATCTTTCTTGGATATAGAGGGTGCGTTTAATAATGTGAACATATCCGCAATAGTTGATGCACTGGGTGACTTATGTGTTGATCAGCGGATAAGGAATTGGACAGAAAATATGCTTAGGAGCAGGGCCATTAACTCTAATATCGGTATTGGTAGGACAAGGAAAGTTGTGACAAGAGGCACACCACAAGGTGGGGTCATCTCTCCACTTCTGTGGAATCTTGTCGTAAATAAAATCCTTTTCAGGCTCAGTAGGATAGGTACCAAAGTAGTCGCATATGCTGACGACGTTGTGCTTCTTATTCAAGGGAAGTTTCTTCCCACAATAAGTGAACTCATGGAATCAGCGCTCAGCGTTCTGCTATCATGGGCCAAGGAAAACGGTTTGGGTGTTAACCCTGCCAATACCGAACTGGTTCTTTTCACCAGGAGATATAAAACTCCAGAATTTAAACCTCCACGACTGGATGGTACTTTTCTGAAGATTTCAAGCGAAGCCAAATATCTTGGCGTAATTTTGGACTCTAAGCTCTCGTGGAAACGTAATGCTGAGAGTCGAATGAAGAAGGCATTATGTGCCTTCTATATATGCAAGAAAACCTTTGGGAAGAGATGGGGTCTTAAACCATACATTGTACACTGGATGTACACCGCGGTCATAAGACCTATTTTGACCTATGGGGCTCTTGTTTGGTGGAGAGTGGTGGACACTAGGACTCACCTCTCTATTCTAAACAAGGTACAAAGATTAGCATGTCTTGCAATTACTGGCTCTATGAATTCCACACCTCAGGCCAGTCTAGAGACGATGCTAAATATAACTCCCCTTGATATATATATCAAATGCATTTCTGCTAAGTCTGCTCTACGACTCAAACAGTCGAGCGGACTGAAGCATGATCGTATTGGTCATGGCACCATCCTACAAAAGATAGGCAGGCCAATCATAGGGAGGGAAACGGATTATATAATACCCACACCGAATTTTGATAGAACATTTAGGATCAGAATACCGACAAGGGATGATTGGGCCGCGAACTCTGTCCTAAGAGATGACGTGATCTCAATCTATACTGATGGTTCAAAGACAGAAAGAGGCACGGGCTCGGGAATCTTCTCAGATGAGCTGGACCTTTTGATGTCTCTTCGATTACCCGATACCTGCACGGTTTTCCAGGCAGAGATTTATGCTATTGATACAGCCGCGAGAAGAATCCGGGAACTGAATCTCGAAAATTCGACCATACATATCTACTTGGACAGCCTAGCATCAATCAAGGCTCTTAACTCCAACGTGATTAGGTCGAAATGTCTTCTCAATTGTATCAAATCACTGGCACAACTGACACAACATCACGTGGAGTTGATATGGGTTCCAGGACATGCGGGCATCCGGGGAAATGAAGTATCTGATGAGTGCGCAACCAACGGGTCGTCCCTGGACGTATCTCTTGCGCAAAGGGATATTCACACTCCCTTGGTGACAGTATCAAAATTGATAGATGAATGGGCTTTGAGCGAGACGGAACTCAGGTGGTCAAATATCATCACTTGAAGAATATCCAGAATGCTCTGGCCCAATCTGACAGAGGATAGAACTAAGACTCTTTTGTCTCTTAGTAGGAATTCGATTAGACTTCTCACGGGTATAATTACTGGGCACTGCATGATTGGACATATGTCGGAACGTATGGGTTACCCACGTTATGGCTATTGTAGAAGTTGTTTAGATGAAGAGGAGGAGGAATCGGTACAGCACCTTCTATGTGAATGCCCAGCCTTACAAGAGCATAGACTACTACATCTTGGTAGAGCTCTTTTCCATGATATGGACTGTCTCAGAGATGTGTCACTAGTGAATATGATTGGGTTTATTAGAAGTACCGGCTGGTTCCCATAGGGACCACAGAAATCACATAATAGACGAAACTAGGGAGGGAAACTATTCTCACTTTATGTATGACATTTTCAGCATAAGGGAATAGTACTTCTAAGGGTACTACAATGGGCCGCAAGGCCTCCGAGTGAACTCGCTAACTTGCGAGCAACCCACGTAACCTAAAACCTATATCAGTGATGTTCAAAAATAAAAATGAAGATGTATTGGTGAGAGAGCTACCCAGCAAACATAATGTCAAACACTTAAAATAAGAACAAAATAAAGAATGTTTAGATTTAGAATTTTTGCCAGATATAACCGATTTATTAAATGAATGTAATTTAAATTTTAAGGTAATAAAAGAATACACATTATACGGCCGAAATTCTCTAAATTTTTTTATTTATTTCTGACTTTGTTGTTTTGTGTTCAATTGTAATTGAAACGCGTGTGTTTGCTTTGCTTCGTCCAAAAACCAACCAACAACAATGCTTAATGAATTTCTGAAAAAATGAGACATTTGTTACGCTCTTTTAAAGAGAATAAAAATATGTGTGTTGTTACTCAGCGCGAAAGCACAATGAAATGAACATCATTGATTTATATCAATAGTTTATTGTTTTATGTTTATGCACAAAAATATATATTTATGCATATTTTAGGCGCATATTTTCCAATAATAAATGCATGAAAATCCGCCGCCTAATTATAATATTTAAAACAAATCAGTAAAACCTTGATAAGCTGTACCTCGTTAATCCGGAATATTCGGTAATCCGGACATCAGTTTTCTATTAATTTTCTTCTTTTTATTTGCTGCAAAAACATACAATTTTATACGCAATTCAATGTTATTTCGAAAGAATATAAAAGTACCGTACAATAATACCATTTTTTATTATTTCTAGTTTTTTCTTCTGAAGTTCAGTACTTTTTCAAAACGTATTCAGTAAAAAGACCACACAAAATTTTATCTCAGTTAGATTTGTTCTTTTTAAATGTAATTATTTATTTAAATGATACATAAATATAACGATATACTATTTGATATGTGTTTTAAAAGCATTTTTACAAGAACTATGTGTTTAAATTTTTATTCGGTAGTCCGGATAATTTGACAATACGGATTAGGGTCTGCAATCAATTATCCGGATTATCAAGGTTTTACTGTATTTTTTATCATGCTCACAACTGTATATATCAGTTGTGGACATATGTATAATTAAGTTACTCATCTGCTGTTGCCATTTCTTTACAAAATTATTAATAAATACAAACGAATAAAATAATTTGTATTTATTAATATTGTAACCCATAACCATACTGCAATTCCGATTTATTTGACAAATTGGTTGTTTGGTATTTTATTTTTTTTTTTATCAAGTTCGCAAAATTTTGTTAACCCTTATGTGTGTGACAAAAAAAAACACCATTAACAAAGTGACAATGTACCCGGGTACATCACACAGAACAAATGACGTTCCATATTATTGCGCAATATATATGCGAAAGCTCCATATTATTAAATGCAATAAAAAAATGTTTTAGTTTAGCCAAACGTCAATTCAATAAATGGGGATTTCCATTTATATACACATTACTGAAATAAATTCAGCAAGTAGAAAGACTACTCAATATTGTGTTTCACAATACAACACTCATATGCTCACGTAATATTATCGATATAATTTGTATGGTATTACCCGGGTACCCTGTCACCCGGTTAAGGGTGTAAAATGTAAAATGATTTACCACTCCCTCCCAAGTCGAGAAACAAAAGTATAAATTATAAAAAATAAATATAAACGAAAGTTATGAGTTCTCAGAAAGTAAAAAAAGTAACTTTTGTTCTGCGGCTCCTCATATGTAATTAAGTCATTTGAAATAAATAAATTTATTTAAATTTTAATATTTTCGAATTGGCACTATTAGATTTTTAGTATTTACTTAGTGTTATATTCTTTTTAGTGAATTATTTCGGCACTCATAGATTGACAGAAACAGCCACCATAAAAATAAGGCTTTAACATTTATAAGAAAAGAAATAATAATTCAGAATTGCAGAATTTCTTTTTTACTATAAATAAATTTAATGGTAAATTAATATATTGTTAATATTGTAAATAAAAATAATTTTATTTAATTCCTTTGTAATCTATATACAGTGGCGGCCAGTTATTTAGGGAAAAATATTTGAATTTTTTTTATCGTCTAAATTTTAAGTGCGATAGTGCCAAAACAAAAGTATCTATGGATATGAAATTTAGTACGTGTTAATATTTTAAGTTGCTCAAAAAATGTTGCTGTTTGGAAAAATCGGTCCAACATACATATGAGGAGCCGCAGAACAACTATAATAAGTGTAAAAAGGTACCGTGAAATAGCTCCCAAATGAAATAACTCCCAATGAAATAACTCCCAATGAAATAATTCCCATCAAAAATGAAATAATTCCCAAACTTGAATCTTTTCTGAGCGAAGCCGGTTTTTGATACACCCCAGAGGAGAAAACCTTTGCGCCCGGCGAAATGACGGCAATGCAAAAAACTTTTCTGAGCGAAGCCAGTATTTGATACACCCCAGAGGAGAAAACCTTTGCGCCCGGCCGGAATGAAGCCAGTTTTTGATATCTATGGGTTCTGCTTTTGCAAAGTAGAACCCAACAAAAATTAAATAACTCCCAATACAGTGAAATAACTCCTAATTCCCAAAATAAAATTAAATAACTCCCTATGCGTTAGGGGTTTTTTTCATAATGTTGGGTGTTATTTCATTTTTTTGTGGGGAGTTATTTCATTTGGGAGTTATTTCACGGTACCGTTTAAAAATACATGTTGTGAGTAAATTCAAATATTTATACACGTGTGTACAAAAACAAGTAAGAGAGCTATATTCGGCGGTGCCGAATCTTATATACCCTTCACCAAATTATACTTTAAAATAATTTTTTTAAAATATTTTTAGGTAAACAAAATTTAACTTTTTTTTTTGAAATTGTTTTTTAATTTTTTTTAAAAAATATTTTTTTTAAAAAATTTTTTTTTTCCAAATTTTTTTTAAATTTTTTTATTTACTTTTTAAATTTTTTTTTGGAAAAAAAATTCGGGTTAAAAAATATTTTTCCCGATTTTGACCCATTGTAGGTCCAACTTACTATAGCCTTATATACATCGTTGCAATGGACTTTGAAATATCTATCATTAGATATCCATATTGTCTATATTAATGACTTAGTAATCCAGATATAGATCAAAAATAGGTCAAAAATTGAGGTTATCCCGGTTTTTTGCTCATATCTCCGTTATTTGTGGACCGATTTTGCTGATTTTAAATAGCAAACTTCTCGAAAGCATGTCTGACAGAATTATTGAAGATTTGGATCCCGAAGATATCTGGGGTCTTCAGAAAATTGATTTCAACAGACAGACGGACAGACAGACAGACAGACAGACAGACAGACAGACAGACAGACAGACAGACAGACAGACAGACAGACAGACGGACATGGCTTAATCGACTCCGCTATCTATAAGGATCCAGAGTATATATACTTTATAGGGTCGGAAATGAAAAATTAAAAAACTTATATATACTCTTCTCACGAAGGTGAAGGGTATAATAAACAAACTATTTTTAAAATTACCTATATATGTTGTTGTGTGCTGGGGTTTTTATTGGAAATAGTCGCTTTTAGGGTGTTACTTTTAATTGTTCGTCCGGCTTAGATTTATGCTGCGTAGGCTCTATATGGACATGTACCATGCGCAACAACAACACAACAAGAAAAAAATAAGTACCAATGAAGATGTACAATTAGTCTGGAAATGGAATGAATTCGATGGTCCAGTGCCACGGTGTTATTGACACTGCCATCAGCCCACCCAAATGGATTGTCTGCCTTTCAGCAATCCCCATTGGCAGCTCACTGGTCTGTGTAAGTGCCCCATTAATGTGTCCTCTTGGTTTACTTTTTGCTAGGCTAAAAACGTTACCTTACCTGTATAATTTTACCACATCATAATCTTGGAATAATATTTAAATTCAAAACACATTTATTTCATTAGAAAGGAACCGTAAATTAAACTAATCTAGTTATTTCTAGGATTTTAAACATATTTTATAAAGGTGATGTACATTGATACGCATAGAAATATATATCTTAATTAATTAATATTTTGATAATTAAATAAGATGTAGAATGAATTATAAAAATCAATAAAATGAGGTGTGATTTATGCCGAAAACGAGGCGATCAAAAAATATAACGAAGACTTATTGGAGCCTAAGTCACTCAGTTTATTACCAACGTGGTATGGGGCTTCAACAATACATGGGCCTAAATGATCGAGCTCGATAATAAAGGGGGGGGGGGTATTTCAAAAATTCAAAAACAACGTATTTATTGTGAGTGGGGGTGAGTTAAAAACCAATTATGCAACGTATTGAACCTACTTTCTGGCATTAAAGGTGGTCAAGTTACTAATAGTTAATTAGAACGAACATATTACGACATATTTTCAAAATTTGAGTTACGATCTATAATAACATATTTATAACTAAAAATATACTCTATAATACAAAAGAACTTATCTGGCTACGCTATAAGAAGTGATTAAGGAGTTGCGTCACACATTTAAATCAGGGTACCAGTTCTCCGTAGACGTTTGTGATGGCCAAGATGTTGTCTTCGGCAGGCTTTTCTTCCGCTTTAACCTGGATCCTCAACAATAACGTCTGCTCACGTGCAGCTGCTCACAAGACAATATACTGTAGGGAGGTTTTTGTGCGTGTGGGTTAGAACCTGGTTTATTCTCCACAGTAGGGTTGGCCTAGGCGTTGTTCTTAATGAGTACAGCCACGGCATCAACGACAGGTGCGTCAATAGTTTATCTACTCATTTGGCTTAAAGTACGAGGCAACTCTCACAAAATTTTCCACAAGGGGCCAAAATTATAGGCACCACTGTACAGCTAACACACGTTTTCTTTTTTCCACCAATAGTTATTTTTTATACAATGCAATTTACTACAAAAACCGGTATTTCTAGGCACGTGCTAAATTTATATCCAATCTTCTACTTTTCAAAAACTGTTCTGCTCGCCGTGAAATTTTTCCAGAAGTTGTTTCGCTTGTTGCACTTTCTAGAATGTCTTCGTTTTTCCTTTTTAAACCTTTCTTAAGGCCTAGTTAGTTTGTACGTTCCGTTCCGAATCAGCTGTTTTGTTTTTAGCATAGGTAAAGTTGTGTATGTCGTTAGTTTTTCTGTAACGTTGCCGTTCTGTTGCGGATGAATCTGTTGAAAACAGAATTTTGTCCGCAACGTTAAGGCTCCATTAGTCTTTGCGTTCTGTAACGTTTCTGTTCTGTGCCGTTCTGAATGCTGTTATATTGTAGTTAGTTTTTCAGTAAGATCGTATCAGCTGTTTTTAAAATAATAACCAAAAAACCATCTTGGTGATTTTGTTACTATTATTAGTGTTTTTTGTATTTAGACCTTCAACATATTATTGTGAACATTTTTATAAATACATACATATGTATATTTTTTGTTAATGATTTAATTTAAACTAATTTTTTTACATACATAGTACATACATTAAAAGAAATTTATATTTATTAAATTTCAATGTTTTTTTGAAAATATTATATTTTTTATTCTTTTGTTAATAATAAATATTTCCCTTTCAAAAATATTGGCACCACTGCTCTCATATTGTTGGCATTTTTGTGTATATATGATATCAGCTGTTTTAGCTGTATGTAAAAAAATTAGTTTAAATTAAATCATTAACAAAAAATATATGTATGTATTTTAAAGTGGACCCCCAATGTATGAAAAAATTTAAAACTCATCTGTTTCAAAAACGAAGGGCAGGTTTGTGTGAGGTTAGGATAAAAAAAATCTGAAACAAATTTCAGCTCGATCGGTTAAAAATTGGCGTGCCGCACGGGGGTCAAAGTTCGTGAGAACGAAATTGGTGGTAAATGGATAGAAAAAGGTGCATAACTACTCAGGAGTCACCCGTAGGTAGGTAAAATGTATGAGCAACCCCCATTATTTTCGTATCCCCAATATTTTTCTAGAACAAACATACCCCCTATCTCCAACCGTTCAAGGGGTCCCCATACAAAAAAACTGAATTTTCACGAAAATTTTCCAAATTAAAAATTAATGGAATTACACAAAGTATAAATATGTTCACCCATTTCTATTGTCAAAGAACGCAAAAAAGTGAATAAACCAATTGGCTTGTTCATTGAGTTTTATTTTATTTAGCAATGTAATCATAAAATGCCCCTTTAATAATGAGCGGTTGTACCTAAAATTTTTAAAAACATTACATTTTGAATTCCATGAAAATTATTTTTGTTTTATGGCTTATATTCCACGTATTCATTTTTAAGTAATAATATAACAGGTAATATTACTAAATATTGTCAAATTTTCCAAACAACATTGAAAAACCCATTGATGTACTTTCGTGTTTTTTATTTCGACCTGATATATAAATCTAAATTTCAGTTATATTTTTATTGTTTTTTTACGAAGATTATATATAGGTAAAAATATATTCAATGAATTTTAAAAACTTACCTAAATTCATTGAGAAACATTTGCATAACATTTTTTAAAATATACACCTTATTTTATGTACATAAAAGTATTGACCTTTTAGTTGTTCTATGACTTTTATAAATAAAACATACAAACTGTGACAAAAAATTAAAAAATAACTGTAATTTTAAAGTAAATTTATGAGCTGTGATAGTGAATAATTCTTCATTTAAATTAAAACTAACAGTAGTTCTGGAAAAAGTGAGTACAAAGAAATAAAACAATCAAAACTAAAACCTAAAAACTAAATTTTTCAATAGAACAGGTTCGCATTTGAATTGCAATGGCATCATCAACGACAAAAATTAATTTGAGATCGCAACAGCATAACATTTATTTGATTGAATATGTTATTCCACAGCTGTTGGTATCAAAATTGCCGTCTAAAAAAGAAGTTCTTGGTGTATTTTTTTTTCACACTCGTACACTAAAATTGGAAGTGCGAAAAAGTACAACAATGGCTGCAAACGAAGTGCTTCTTTTCTGGAATAAAGCACGAATTCCGACCCGAGACAAGTCTTCGGTCATAAAGCAAATTGAGAAGCTGTACCAGAAGTGGAGGAAATTGAACAAGAGCTCAACAAGAGAAGGAACGTCGCATAAAGTAAAAGAGGATAAGTTTGTCGAATAATTAGACGATCTCTTCGATATTGCTCATGTTAATGCACTCACCACGATTAAAATAGAGGAGGATAAAAAGTTTTTGCTTGCACAGAGGAAAAAAGGCCGCCCAGGCAGCATGATTGGCATTGACATGGCTCTTGTAGGCATTGAAAAACGAAAATTGGAACGAGAAGAGGCAGATGAACGGCGATTACGAGCAACTACTAAAATTAATACCTTAGCAATGGGTACAGTGCAATTCACATCATCTACCGAATCGTCAGGCAATGTTGGGGCTGGTGGAATGGAATTGGAAGTGGACGCTCTACCGTCAGCTTCGGAAGTTGTTAAAAGAGGAACACAGTTATTTATCAATGAACGGATCGTTTCTGCTTTGGATAAATGCATGATATCTGACCGAAATGCAATGCATTTAATGGCTGCAGTAGCTGAAGGACTTGGTCACAACGTATCAAATTTGGTATTAAATCGCTCGTCAATTCGAAGATACCGTACTGCAAATCGACAAAAAATCGCTGATTTTGTAAAGGAGAACTTACATGTAAGGTTACTTTTCTTATACCAATTTAATTTCAATACTAATATAAATATTTTTTTCCATTACAGTTGAAGGCAACAGCATTTTTTGTAGTTTTACTTGAACAGTTATTAGAGAGAGATTTGAAGCATCTTCCATGTAGACATCACATATATGAATTGGTGCTAAGAGCAGTGTTCGAAGAAAAAATTGGAAAAACTTTTGCTCCAGATGTTTCTCTGTTTCGCCGTTTCCAGCAGAATTGGGAAAAAATCAATCAGAATGCATTCGAAACTGGAGTGAGCGATGAGATCGTTGCTTCGAAATTAATTACTGCTCCAGATGACATCATTACTTTTTGCATGGTCCAACTACAGAAAAGACAACGTCGTAACGACTATAAGGAACTATTGGAACTGGTTGTTTTATTCCTTGGAGGCGATTTTGTCGAATATAAGTTTAAAGAACTCATACCTATTCACCACGCACGATGGATGTCTAAAGCAATTTATTCACTGAAAATATTTATGTTCAGAGACCAATTTAAACTGGCAAAGTCACAATTGGATGGAATTCGAGATGTCTGTGTGTTTATTGTTCGTCTGTACGTGAAAGTCTGGTATCGCTGTACTGAAGCTGTCAAAGCGCCCAATCAGGACTTCAACTTTTTGAAAGCACTTCACTCATATGCAGACTTGGATAAGAATTTGTCAAAAGTAATGGTAACAAAGTTTATCAGACATTTGTGGTATCTGGCGGAGGAGGTTATAGCTCTCGCCTACTTTGATTCAGATGTTTCGTGTGACATAAAACGAAAAATGTTGGCAATTATGTGCATATATGATGGAAAAGAAATCCTTGAAGAAAAAGACAAGGAAGTTCAACTTGAAAAAGATGAAGAAACTGGAGAAGAAGATGATGATTGGGATGAAGATGATGAAGAACCTATCCGAAGCATGAAAAAAATTGCGGTTAATTTTGCAGAAGTAACTGAGCAATTTTTGTCGAATGACTTGAGCGCTTTCGTAACTGTGAAAACTATAAACTTTTTTCTACGCTTCAACTTGCCGCATGAATTTATACGATATCCGCCGGAAACGTGGCCACAGCGCGAAGATTATCAGCAAGCACTAAAAATTGTTGAAAAAATTCACGTAGTAAACGACACCGCTGAAAGAGGCGTGAAAATGATGGAGGACTACAATAAAATATTGTGCAGGAAAGAAGAGGAAAAGCAATATTTGATTCAAGTTGTCGGTGATTATCGCAAAAAAAATCTGAGTTTTAAAAAAACAAATTTAATATAGCATAACATAATTATTCATAAATAACATCAATAAACTAATTTATTTTATTGTAATAGTAATTGTATATATTTTTTTTCTATATTGGAAAATTTTCGTGAAAATTCATTTGTTTTGTATTGTGGACCCCCTGAACGGTTGGAGATAGGGGGTATGTTTGTTCTAGAAAAATATTGGGGGTACGAAAATAATGGGGCTTGCTCATACATTTTACCTACCTACGGGTGACTCCTGAGTACTTATGCACCTTTTTCTATCCATTTACCCATAATTACGTTCTCACGAACTTTGACCCTCGTGCGGTACGCCAATTTTTAACCGATCGAGCTCAAATTTTTTTCAGATTTTTTTTTATCCTAACCTCACACAAAACTGCCCTTCGTTTTTGGAAAATCGAAAATAAAACAAGTAAGAGTGCTATATTCTATATTTTAAAATAATAACCAAAAAACCATCTTGATGATTTTGTTACTATTTTTAAATAATAATGGGGCTTGCTCATACATTTTACCTACCTACGGGTGACTCCTGAGTACTTATGCACCTTTTTCTATCCATTTACCCATAATTTCGTTCTCACGAACTTTGACCCTCGTGCGGTACGCCAATTTTTAACCGATCGAGCTCAAATTTTTTTCAGATTTTTTTTTATCCTAACCTCACACAAAACTGCCCTTCGTTTTTGGAAAATCGAAAATAAAACAAGTAAGAGTGCTATATTCTATATTTTAAAATAATAACCAAAAAACCATCTTGATGATTTTGTTACTATTTTTAGTGTTTTTTGTATTTAGACCTTCAACATATTATTGTGAACATTTTTATAAATACATTAAGGTGGACCTTATTTTTATACCCTTCACCTTCGTGAGAAGGGTATATATAAGTTTGTCATTCCGTTTGTAATTTCTACATTTTTCATTTCCGACCCTATAAAGTATATATATTCTGGATCCTTATAGATAGCGGAGTCGATTAAGCCATGTCCGTCTATCTGTCTGTTGAAATCAATTTTCTGAAGACCCCAGATATCTTCGGGATCCAAATCTTCAATAGTTCTGTCAGACATGCTTTCGAGAATTTTGCTATTTAAAATCAGCAAAATCGGTCCACAAATGGCTGAGATATGAGGAAAAAACCAAGACAACCTCGAGTTTTTACCTATTTTTGACCTATATCTAGATTACTAAGACATTAATATAGACAATATGGATATCTGATGATAGATATTTCAAAGACATTTGCAACGACGTATATAAGACCATAGTAAGTTGGACGTACAATGGGTCAAAATCGGAAAAAGAAATTTTTAACCCGAATTTTTTTTTTCAAAAAAAAAAAAATTGAAAAAACACAAAAAAAAAATTTAAAATTTATAAAAAAAAAATTTTTAAATTTAAAAAAAAAGTTAAAAAATTTAAAATAACAATCGAAAAAATATTTTTTCCAAAAAATGAAAAAAACAACTGCAAAAAAAATTAAATTTTGTTTACCTAAAAATATTTAAAATTTTGAAGTATAATTTGGTGAAGGGTATATAAGATTCGGCACAGCCGAATATAGCACTCTTACTTGTTTTTCATTTTGGTTACTTTTTTCAAACATTTTGTTATAGACGGATTTTTCAATATTAAAATATACGATCCTAACGACAAAAACAAATTTAAAATATATCAAAATATTTGAGAACGAATAATTATTTTAAAAGATATTTACGTTTTAGGGATGTAAATGAGTTCACAATATTTATTTAATTACACAGCGGAACAGACATTTTGGTGCCGGAAATTTCAACAACGTTTTGTACGATTTGAAGAACCCTCAGTACTATGTTAAACTTGTTTTTTTCCAGTAAACTCTCGTTTTCGAAATATCGCGGTTTTTATATTCCCATTACATAACCTATTTTTTTGCTGATTTTTTTTTTTTAAAATTTTGAGTAAAACTGAAATTGGTCTACATACATACATACATACATATGTATGTTTATATGTTTCTTTTGAGTATAATAATTCTAGTGGATATTTCTCTGATCCCAATAAAATGTATTCCGAAAATTTAAAAAAAAAAATTTGTCATGTGACCACTACGACATATCAAAAAAAATATTTTTAATTAAAAATTATTTCGGTAGATTTTGCAGAATATTTTGCGATTTGGAACTAATTTTCATAATATTCTAAGAGCGTGTGACAAACGGTAGCAAAGTACTTGGTAAATTATAATTTTCCTATGGTGAGAAAATTTTATAATTCTGATAAAATTCAAAATACATACCAAGAATTTACACTATTTCCAGTCTGTTTAAATATGTTTGCATTTTATTTAGGATTTACAAATTAAATGAACATAAAATTACACAAATTCACAACATATCTTATCATATTTTAGTTTGTATATTTTTTTTATCTATTTTAAGTTTGTCAAAATTTCTATTCGTTTGTCAAAAATTTGTGTAGCGCTATGAGCTAATGAAATCTTGAAGTATAAAAACCTGTGTATTAAGAAAAAAATAAAACTTCATACTGTGTTCATGTTTTTTAAAAAAAAGTTTAAAACATGAAGTTTTTTTTGGTTAGGTTAGGTTGCGGTTAGGTTAGGTTGCCCGCAAATTAGCGAGTTCACTCGGAGGGCCTGCGGCCCATTGTGGTACCCTTAGAAGTACTAAACGCCTTGTGCTGAGATTTCATACATATATATGTTTCATGTGATTCGCGTGAGAACCAACCGGTACTTCTAATAAAACTGATCATATTTACTAGTGACACATCTCTGAGACAGTCCAGATCATAGAAAAGAGCGCTACTAAGATTTTTTTGCTTACTTTTTTTAGCATTTTGGTTATTTTTTTAAACAAACTTGGTTACAAATATTTTGAGGTTGTGGCAACACTGACGCGAACAACAATTTGTAAAAACTTGTAAGTTTCTGTTCAAGGCGAATTCATACAAGGTGGTGTCTTCCGATCGGGATGAAATTTGCACCAAGGTTAGCTCTATTGGATAGTAACTCAGACACAATTTTTCAACAACATCGGTCGAGAACTCTCTGAGTTATAGGGGGTAAAATTTTGACAATTTGGTCAAACAGGGGTTTGTTCTTATCCATGTAACTTATTACCTATTGTTCTTAGCAAAATGTGTCCCAAATAGTATAGATAGCTATTTCTTCGATCTTTCGAAAAAAAATATTTAAAAAAAAAATAAAAAATTTTTAATATTTTTTTTCCGAAATCAAAAACTTTTTTGACTTTTGTTTAAAATACGCCCTTTTTTTTTTTTTTTTTTTTTTCTTAAAATAAAGTTTAGATATTTTCCTTGAACACCTACTTGGTCGCTTAGTGGGATGCGAGTGGGATATCTATCAAAATAAATATTTTGTAACTCAAAACATAAAATTTTTGACTTTTTTTGCAAAATCAAAAACTTTGTTGACTTTTTTTTTTCAAAATGGACCCTTTTTTAATCTTTTTTTTTAGGTCAAACAAAAGCTTAGATATTATCCTTGAAGACCCTTTTGGTCGCTTAGTGGGATATCTATCAAAATAAATATTTTTTAACTCAAGACTTAAAATTTTTGACTTTTTTTTTTGCAAATACGATTTTTTTCCAAATGGGCCCTTTTTTTAAAATTTTTTTTGTAGTCAAAAGAAAGCTTAGGTCCATTCCTTTAAGATATTTTTAGTCCCTTAGTGGGATGCGAGTAGGATATCTATCAAAATAAATATTTTGTAACGCAAGACATACAATTTTTTAATTTTTTTTTGCAAAATCAAAATTTTTTTCCAATATGGGCCCTTTTTTAATTTTTTTTTTGCTCAAAAGAAAGCCTAGGTCCATTCCTTTAAGATATTTTTAGTCCCTTAGTGGGATGCGAGTGGGATATCTATCAAAATAAATATTTTGTAACAATTTTTTAATTTTTTTTTGCAAAATCGAAATATTTTTCCAATATGGGACTTTTTTTTAAAAATTTTTTTTTGCTCAAAAGAAAGCTTAGGTCTTTTCCTTTAAGACCTATTTTGTCACTTAGGAAGATGTGAGTAGGATATCTATTAAAATAAAAATGTTGTAACTCAAGACATTCAATTATTGACTTTTTTTTGCAAATTCGAATTTTTTTTCAAAATGGGCCCTTTTTTAAAAATTTTTTTTTAGTCAAAAGAAAGCTTAGGTCCATTCCTTTAAGATATTTTAGGTCCCTTAGTGGGATACGAGTGGGATATCTATCAAAATAAATATTTTGTAACTCAAGATATACAATTTTTGATTTTTTGGCAAAATCAAAAACTTTTTTGACTTTTTTTTAAAATGGGCCCTTTTTGTAATTTTTTTTTTTGCTATAAAGAAAGCTTAGGCCTATTCCTTTAAGATGGTTTTGATCGCTTAGTGGGATGCGAGTGGGATATATATCAAAATAAATGTTTTGTAACTCAAGACATACAATTTTTGTGTTAAAACATTTATTTTGATAGATATCCCACTCGCATCCCACTAAGGGACTAAAAATATCTTAAAGGAATGGACCTAGGCTTTCTTTTGAGCAAAAAAAAAAATTAAAAAAGGGCCCATATTGGAAAAAAATTTTGATTTTGCAAAAAAAAATTAAAAAATTGTATGTCTTGCGTTACAAAATATTTATTTTGATAGATATCCTACTCGCATCCCCCTACCCCCTATAACTCAGAGAGTTCTCGACCGATGTTGTTGAAAAATTGTGCCTGAGTTACTATCCAATAGAGCTAACCTTGGTGCAAATTTCATCCTGATCGGAAGACATCGATTTCAAAAGTTGGTTCACTTGACATGAAATGCCCCATATATAAATATAAAAACAAGCTTTGACAGTTGTTAGAACCGAAAAGCGAAAAAAAAATTATCAGCTGTTTGACTGACTCCACCTTGTATAAATTCGCCTTGTTTCTGTTTGTAGACATTTGATAAGTAATGCCCAAAAAGTTAATAATAGCATGATTTTTTATCAACAAATACATACAAACAGTAAAAGTAGCATTTAATAGTAATTAATACTATATTTTTGCTATAAAACTATAAATTATAAAAAAATATTACTAAAATTAAATTTTTTACAAAACTGCTAAATGAAAGTATCTACGTCGACATGTATAAAAACGTTAAGTTGACATTGCTTATACAATTTTCATTAACAAATAAACACATTTAAAACAAATATTTAATGCATTATTGTAACCGAAATCTAATTATAAACAAATTGAACAAATTATTACAAATTATCAAGTACGCGAACACAACTAATGTCAGCAGCAAATTTATAGATTTATCAAAAAAAATATTAATTAACTTTTTTCAGCTATATTTTTAATTTTATTTCTAAATAACCTGCTGTTTTTCTTCTTATTTGGTTTCGGAAGTTTAAAATACAAAATACATTCATACAATATACAATGGGTTCACAAACAAAAAATCTATGTAATACAAGATACAGAATGTTGTGAATTAAGTAAATATGTAGTTTGTTTATATATTAGATCAGGATTAAAAACATTCAGTCAAAATTATAGATGTATCTCGGGACTGATTTTTAAAAATCCAGAGGTTCGGGATTTGGTAAAGAATCCCGAAATCCCGACCCGGGGTTTGCAATAGTCAAAATATTATCGTTTAAAAAAACGCATAAAAAGCGTACTTACTTTTTTTTATTAACAAAAGGTTTTTTCCGATATAAAAGTTGTTTTATATCAAACATCCTTAACATTTACAGTGGTGACTTCTGGCAGTTAGATATATCTATTTATAAGGTAGAAATTATTATTACTATTTCAAGGTTCATACAGTTTTCTAAGGAGTCAAAATAGATTAAGGGATTTAAGGGGTTATATATATTGGGGTTCTAGATTAATGAATTCCAAAGGCAGACAGCTGTACAGGACTCTAGTTGATCGAAAAAATTGCTTAGATTTTATATCAACTGGTCAGCCCACTTATTAGCCTTCTGATCCTAGAAAAATACCTGATCTAATAGATTTTACCATAAAAAGGAATTTAAATAGAAACTATATTACTGCAAAAATATCATATGAACTATCTTCTGATCATTCTCTTAAACTATTACTGCCAATATCCATGGTCTCATAAAACAAGTTTCATCATTCAAGACTAATTGGTTGAAATATAAAAAAATACATCAGCAGCGGAGGATTGTATCAGAGGCTTCAAGTTTCTGATCCTTACGGCCTTGGGTCACTGTAATGTAGAAGTTAATAGACTCCTCCTCGAAAAGATTAGATGTAGAAGAGATTGACAACACAACAGATCTTCTGTTGCTAAGCAGAGGCTGTCCACTGCAAGTAAGAAACTGAAAAAAGCCCTACATTATGAAGAAGATCCAAGAAATCGAAACTATATTGAAAGTTTAATCAGTTCTAATTACTCAAACTTCTCCCTTTGGAAGGCAGCTAAGAACATTAAGCAACCGGTAGAACATTTAAGTAATGTGTTTCAACCAAACCCCCCAACAAATAATTTTATGTTAGGGGACTTACCAGATCGCATAGAAAAAGACTCTGAACTAATCAATGTTAGTTTAGAAGACGTTCAGAAAATCATAAAAGCAATCTTAAACTAAAAAAATCTTCTGGTTATGATTTTATTACACTTTCCATGATTGGAAACCTACCAGATATGGCAATTATTGTGCTCACAGTATTATTCAGTGCGATCTCATCTCTAGGAGTTTTTTCGAACCATTGGAAAATCTCCCAAATTATAATGATACTCACAGACCGATTATTTGAACTATTTGAGAAAATAATCCAAGGGAAAATTTTAACATTCTTAAATAGTCAAAACATTATCCCATATCATCAATTCGGATTCCGTGAACATCACGGAACAATTGAACAAGTTAATCACTTAGCTGGAGAGATACGAAAATCCATCGAACTAAAAAAGTACTGTTCGGCAATATTTCTAGACGTTGCTTTTGACAAGGTTTGGCATAAAGGTCCAATAAACAAGATTAAATGCCTACTGCATTCTAGTACACACAAAAAACTACACAGAGAAAACAGATTCGTGATAGCAACCGAAATTGTTGCTAATCGAATGATTCTATCTTAGTGACCGAATTTAAAAATGCTATGTGTGCAACCGAATCAACAAATTCGGTTGCTATCACGAATCTGTTTTCTATGTGTAGAGACTTACCTATCCGATCACTTATTTAGGGTAAAATGCGGCGATTATGTTACAAGCGGCTATGAGATCAATGCTGGTGTACCTTAAGGAAGTGTTCTAGGACTAACCCTGTTCCTATTATACACCTCAGATTTACCTGAGTCCGAAGAATTAACTATTTCCACCTTTGCAGATGCCACTGCAATTCATAGTTCTCATGTGGACTTAAATGTAGCATCTAGAAACCTAGATAATTATCTCAGACACTTGGTTAAAAAATTGGAGAATACACGTTTAACGTTTTCACTTAAGACAGGAAGTTGTCCACCAGTGACACTAAACAGTGTGAACATCCCACAGTCTGATCACGTTACATAACTTTGTATTCATTTAGATAGACGCCTTACTTGGCGTCGTCACATAGAAGCCAAGTGGCTCCACATAAAACTAAAAGCTTCAAGTTTGCACTGGCTAATCTACCATCAATCGAAATTAAGCCTTAACTGCAAAGTCATCCTGTATAAAACGGTCTTAAAACCAATCTGGACATACGAAATACAATTATAGGGAACAGCAAGCAATACAAGTATAGATCTCATACAGAGGGCGCAATCCAAAATTCTTAGAACCATGACGGGAGCTCCATGGTACATAAGAAATTTGAACATACACAGAGACTTAGATGTGCCTTTGGTCAAAGACGAATTTAGAAAAACACGTGAAGCTTATTTGTCAAAATTAAATCATCATCCGAACCAGCTCGCAAGGCTACTTACAGTAACTTAAGATAGATCACGACTGTGTAAAGCTGATTTACCACTCATCTAATTTGAGACTAATTTGCAAAAATATGATACTCCATTGAGAGAACAATAATTGTTTAATTATAAGATATAATTACTTATTGTAAGGCCTAGAACAATATAATAATAAACGTATAAATAAGAAAAAATCAAACTTCCTAAACATTTAATGTTGTGACTTATGGCAGTTAAAAACTTGCTACCATTTCCAGGTTTATGCAGTTTATTAAGCCGGCGAAAAATATTTTCACAATACCCACCTTAAAGACTATGAATCTGCGCAGCAGTGCGACTCACTAACTTTAAGCGGGTTCGATAAAACCGGTTAACCAATTAGCTGACATTGAAAGGAATTATTTTAGAAATTTCAACAATACAATTTTATATTTAGAAAACATTAAATTGGACCAAAATTGTTAGTTTCAACTCACATTTTTAAATTTTACAGGAGAGACAAAAAACTTAATAAAATTTAAAGTGTTGTGGTTACAAATATGATTTTCTTTCTTCAATAAATTCGTTATTTTTAAAAATAGAAAGCTAACAATTTGTGAAGACGTGTGTCTTAATGCGCTGTACCAATATCCATTAAAAACACAATTTTGAATTTTTTGTGCACAATTCAAAAATCTACAAAGGACTAAGAAAAAACTTATTTTCTAATAATCATTATGGATTCTCTTTCAAGATTTCAGTTTAACGTATTATGAATTTAATTTCTAAATTCCAATTCGATCAAAATTATAATATGCTTTTCGCCGCTCAAACTGACGATTTTGTTAATTAATACATATTAAGGTATTCAATCGATTAACCGATTAATTTTGGTCGGTTAATTGTTCGAATAATTTAAAATTGCAGATTTTCAAATAACAAATAAAACGATTAATTTGTGTCGATTAACCGAAATTTCTTCTTTTTTGTACTTGATCATATTTTTTTTGATTTATTTTTCCGATTTAATTCAAATACAAATGTCAAATAAAAAACACATATTTTTTTAATTTATATGTATTTGTCGGAGGATGACATGATAATAGACGAAAATGAAGACATTACTGAAACGAGTCTTTTATTAGAACTTAACGAAACTACTTATATTACAAGTATTCAAAATCTAAAAAATCCAAAAAGTTTTTTATATTATTATTATATTGTTTTTCTGTTTTTGTTCTTTATATTAATAATATACTTAAAAAAGTACACAAAATTCGTGGTTTTATTTTCAATTTCAAATTAAAATAGAAATTATTCGGTTAATCGAATTATTTAAAATTAACCAATTAAATCTAAACACCGATTAATTATTAGCTCGATAAACCGATTAAACCAGAAACTCGATTAATTGAATACCCCAATACAGAATTAAAACCATAGACAACAACTAGATAGGTAACTGAGAGCCAAAAACCTAAGTCTGTTGTCAAAAACCTAATTCATGAGAATGTATTGCATGTATTTTGTTATTGTATCACCCGTATGTGTGAAAAGAGAGTAATTTTTCAATATATATTACTCTCTCCTTCCGTTCTATATGTTTATTCTATGATTAAAACATTACTATTTGAATAAAGAAAAAAGTTTTAATTCATAAATATAGAAAATTAAAAAGGTGTCATTAAGTATGTATAAGAAAAATCTTCCACATTACTGAGAATCATATGCATCAAATTAAATTTTTGTTCGCAGCTAAGTGGAGCATTTTTGCGTTCTCATTTTGTTTTCCTAGAAGCAATATTAAGGAAAATAAAAAGGTACCATTAGAACAAAAAAAATACCACAAGAATAAAAAAAGTACCAGAAGCTTATCAGATAAATTTTATGTCGCCTTGTTAAAAATTTAAAATATTAAAAAATTACCATTAGGAGTGCTAAAAAAAGTGCTAAAGGAACTTTCCCTCTGGAACGACCGTCTGAGTTATTAAAATGCTCCAATTTTGGATTTTTTTTTGTGACACAGATATGTATATCTAAAAATATATTTTAAAAATGTACCAAACAGTATTGGACCAATCTTACACTTATAACTAATGTTTAAAATTTTTTCAAAATTGTCAATTTAATATCGGATAAAATGTATTTTCCCGTTTTTATCCCTTTGCCCACATTGTGATGACCAGGGAAACCAAAATATGCAAATGCATGTTTTTTCTGGTGAGTCTAATGAGCACGTGGATAAGATATTTACACGTTTCAGAACTATTTAAGAATTTTGGCATCGATTTGTTAGTGCATATTTTTGCATATTTTACCATTAAATACATATTTTTGCATATATTTGTTTTAAGAGCATATTTATGTCATATTTTGCGTTTTTAGAGCATATTTTACTGTTTAATAGCATATTTTGAGTTTACCAAAAACAAATTTTGTCTTACTTATTTTTCGCTGTTGTGTTACAGGTTTTTACTTCCTTTGTTTAAAATTCAAAATAGATGGATTTTCACAAAAAAAAAAAAAATTAAAAAACAGAAATTTTTTTTTTAAATTTAAAATAACAATTCGAAAAATTTTTTATCCAAAAAATGAAAAAACTGAAAAAAATGTTCACCTAAAAAAAAAATTTTTTTTTCCAAAAAATTAAAAAACTGAAAAAAACATTTTTGTTCGCCTAAAAATATTTAAATTTTTTATTTTGAAGTATAATTAGGTGAAGGGTATATAAGATTCGGCACAGCCGAATATAGCTCTCTTACTTGTTTTAATATAAAATAAGCACTATTTTAATAATAGCTACATCTAAATATCAAATTTTAGTTCTAATTCAAACTTAACCGTTCTAAGTGTTAAAGAAATATTAAGGGTCCTCATGTAAACGCTTAAAAGCCTCGCAAACTGTGCAATCTGTGCATTTTTACACTCTCGCAAATGAAATGTCAAAAAATGTATGGAAATTCGTTTGCACAACTCCGATAAGTTTGCGAGACAATTTAGACTCGCAAACTTGAATTTATTGTGCATTTGATGAATCAGCTGTTTTTGTTTACTTTTATTTATAAGAAATAAAAATCAAATAAAATATAAAAATTTTGTGCATGTGAAAATTGTGTAACTTTGGAACAGAATGATTGTATTAAATGACATTGTGTATGAAAACATTAACCAACAGCTAGAACATAAACAAAGTCCTCCAAACTATGTATACCACCGTTTGTTCCAAAGATTTAACTTTCATTCAACATTTTAAAATTAAAATTTATACAATTTGAAAAAAAATTATTAAAGCTTTTGTTGAATTTATGTATTTTTATTTGACAAATATAAATTTTCTGTATAAACTTGCACAAAATTGAAAAGGTGGGTTCATGAAACATGTCGCGCAAATTTGCCCATTTGCACAAATGGGAAACTTAAGCGTTTAAATGAGTACCCTTATTGTCTTTTAAATTTGCTCCTGTAACATCAGTTGATGTCAAAAGAACATTTTCTATGTATAAAAATGTTTTCAGATCCAATAGACAACGATTTTTATTTGAAAATTTAAGTAAATTTTTTTTGGTTAAAAATTATGTAAAAGTTTGTTTTTTTAAGAGCATATTTTTTAAATTTTAAGAGCATATTTTAAAGTTTTTACTGCATATTTAAAGCGCCTAAAACTCTTTTTTTAGAGCATATTTCCGGTTTCCCTGGTGATGACAAACAAATTATTCAAATAAATTTAAGTATGGGAGCTCAACAAGATGTTGTGTCTATGTCAATTTATAGAAAAAACATATTTTATGTGAAAAGTACCAAAAATAAATACAATTTTTACCCCTTATGGGTTTGAATTTCCAAGAAGTGCCAAGTGAATGTATGTATGTATGTATGTATGTATGTATGTATGTATGTATGTATGTATGTATGTATGTATGTATGTATGTATGTATGTATGTATGTATGTATGTATGTATGTATGTATGTATGTATGTATGTATGTATGTATGTATGTATGTATGTATGTATGTATGTATGTATGTATGTATGTATGTATGTATGTATGTATGTATGTATGTATGTATGTATGTATGTATGTATGTATGTATGTATGTATGTATGTATGTATGTATGTATGTATGTATGTATGTATGTATGTATGTATGTATGTATGTATGTATGTATGTATGTATGTATGTATGTATGTATGTATGTATGTATGTATGTATGTATGTATGTATGTATGTATGTATGTATGTATGTATGTATGTATGTATGTATGTATGTATGTATGTATGTATGTATGTATGTATGTATGTATGTATGTATGTATGTATGTATGTATGTATGTATGTATGTATGTATGTATGTATGTATGTATGTATGTATGTATGTATGTATGTATGTATGTATGTATGTATGTATGTATGTATGTTTATTATTATTAGTTTGGGATCTATAGACGGCTAAACCGCTGAACCGATTTGCTTGAAATTTTTACAGAATATTTATGTATGTTTGGAAGGAGCTATAGGCTACTTTTTATTTTGAAATTTTAAGTGGGCGTGGTACCTCCCATACAAAGTTAATTTTAAAAATCAAATATTTAGGAAACTATAATAGCTATAGTCCTCAAATTTTGCATGAGCAATTCCACTGTTTGTTTAAATATTTGCGGCGAAAATGGGAGTAGTAGCCACAGAAGGCGTGGCATCTCCCATATGATGATTATTTAAAAAATCTAATATATGGAATACAATAAGAGATAGAATCCATACATTTTGTACGGATATTCTACCATCAATTTTAATATTTAGGAAAAGAATGGGCGGACTAAAATAGTGGGCGTTGCACCTCCCAAACAATCTAAATACTAAAATTCATATCTATCTGTATAATTGTAGTATGTAAAGCGTTAAAATTTTGTATGTACTACTAGCTATCAATATTAATATTTAGTACGGACTACCAAAAATATTAAGTAAATGTTAAAATTTGTATGTATACATTTGAAACCCTTATATATATATATGGGGAATTTCATGTCAAGTGAACCAACTTTTGAAATCGATGTCTTCCGATCGGGATGAAATTTGCACCAAGGTTAGCTCTATTGGATAGTAACTCAGACACAATTTTTCAACAACATCGGTCGAGAACTCTCTGAGTTATAGGGGGTAAAATTTTGACAATTTGGTCAAACAGGGGTTTTTTCTTATCCATGTAACTTATTACCTATTGTTCTTAGCAAAATGTGTCCCAAATAGTATAGATAGCTATTTCTTCGATCTTTGGAAAAAAAATATTTAAAAAAAAAAATAAAAAATTTTTAATATTTTTTTTCCGAAATCAAAAACTTTTTTGACTTTTTTTTTAAATTTTTTCTCTTTTTTTTTTTTTTTTTTTTTTTTCTTAAAATAAAGTTTAGATATTTTCCTTGAACACCTACTTGGTCGCTTAGTGGGATGCGAGTGGGATATCTATCAAAATAAATATTTTGTAACTCAAAACATAAAATTTTTGACTTTTTTTGCAAAATCAAAAACTTTGTTGACTTTTTTTTTCAAAATGGACCCTTTTTTAATCTTTTTTTTTAGGTCAAACAAAAGCTTAGATATTATCCTTGAAGACCCTTTTGGTCGCTTAGTGGGATGCGAGTGGGATATCTATCAAAATAAATATTTTTTAACTCAAGACTTACAATTTTTGACTTTTTTTTTGCAAATACGATTTTTTTTCCAAATGGGCCCTTTTTTTAAAATTTTTTTTGTAGTCAAAAGAAAG
Organism: Calliphora vicina; assembly: GCF_958450345.1. NCBI lineage: Eukaryota > Metazoa > Arthropoda > Insecta > Diptera > Calliphoridae > Calliphora > Calliphora vicina. Next base: position 80,642,172 of record NC_088780.1, read on the forward strand.
CTTAGGTCCATTCCTTTAAGATATTTTTAGTCCCTTAGTGGGATGCGAGTGGGATATCTATCAAAATAAATATTTTGTAACGCAAGACATACAATTTTTTAATTTTTTTTTGCAAAATCAAAATTTTTTTCCAATATGGGCCCTTTTTTAATTTTTTGCTCAAAAGAAAGCCTAGGTCCATTCCTTTAAGATATTTTTAGTCCCTTAGTGGGATGCGAGTGGGATATCTATCAAAATAAATGTTTTAACACAAAAATTGTATGTCTTGAGTTACAAAACATTTATTTTGATATATGTATATCCCACTCGCATCCCACTAAGCGATCAAAACCATCTTAAAGGAATAGGCCTAAGCTTTCTTTATAGCAAAAAAAAAAAATTACAAAAAGGGCCCATTTTAAAAAAAAGTCAAAAAAGTTTTTGATTTTGCCAAAAAATCAAAAATTGTATATCTTGAGTTACAAAATATTTATTTTGATAGATATCCCACTCGTATCCCACTAAGGGACCTAAAATATCTTAAAGGAATGGACCTAAGCTTTCTTTTGACTAAAAAAAAATTTTTTAAAAAAGGGCCCATTTTGAAAAAAAATTCGAATTTGCAAAAAAAAAGTCAATAATTGAATGTCTTGAGTTACAACATTTTTATTTTAATAGATATCCTACTCACATCTTCCTAAGTGACAAATAGGTCTTAAAGGAAAAGACCTAAGCTTTCTTTTGAGCAAAAAAAAATTTTTAAAAAAAAGTCCCATATTGGAAAAAAATTTCGATTTTGCAAAAAAAAATTAAAAAATTGTTACAAAATATTTATTTTGATAGATATCCCACTCGCATCCCACTAAGGGACTAAAAATATCTTAAAGGAATGGACCTAGGCTTTCTTTTGAGCAAAAAAAAAAATTAAAAAAGGGCCTATATTGGAAAAAAATTTTGATTTTGCAAAAAAAAATTAAAAAATTGTATGTCTTGCGTTACAAAATATTTATTTTGATAGATATCCCACTCGCATCCCACTAAGGGACTAAAAATATCTTAAAGGAATGGACCTAAGCTTTCTTTTGACTACAAAAAAAATTTTAAAAAAAGGGCCCATTTGGAAAAAAAATCGTATTTGCAAAAAAAAAGTCAAAAATTGTAAGTCTTGAGTTAAAAAATATTTATTTTGATAGATATCCCACTCGCATCACACTAAGCGACCAAAAGGGTCTTCAAGGATAATATCTAAGCTTTTGTTTGACCTAAAAAAAAAGATTAAAAAAGGGTCCATTTTGAAAAAAAAAAAAGTCAACAAAGTTTTTGATTTTGCAAAAAAAGTCAAAAATTTTATGTTTTGAGTTACAAAATATTTATTTTGATAGATATCCCACTCGCATCCCACTAAGCGACCAAGCAGGTGTTCAAGGAAAATATCTAAACTTTATTTTAAGAAAAAAAAAAAAAAAAAAAAAAGAGAAAAAATTTTAAAAAAAAGTCAAAAAAGTTTTTGATTTCGGAAAAAAAATATTAAAAATTTTTTATTTTTTTTTTTAAATATTTTTTTTCGAAAGATCGAAGAAATAGCTATCTATACTATTTGGGACACATTTTGCTAAGAACAATAGGTAATAAGTTACATGGATAAGAAAAAACCCCTGTTTGACCAAATTGTCAAAATTTTACCCCTTATAACTCAGAGAGTTCTCGACCGATGTTGTTGAAAAATTGTGTCTGAGTTACTATCCAATAGAGCTAACCTTGGTGCAAATTTCATCCCGATCGGAAGACATCGATTTCAAAAGTTGGTTCACTTGACATGAAATGCCTCATATAAGTAATTGTGTGTTTGTTTGTATGATTGTTTGCGTATTTGTAATGGAACTCGACTTACAGTAAGGCAATTAATGAACCATCTAATCGGAGCGACCTTTATAACTGGGAATTATAATTTCGGAAATGCCATTTGATTTTATTCGATTGCAGTTTCCTATTTGCTTAGTATTTGCAATGATAATTGATAAAGCTTAACGTCAGTCTTTGCAAGTTTGTGGACTAAATCTAGAAAATCCATGTTTTTCACATGAACAGAAACTAATTTTAGATAGACACACCGGGTTTTAGCTAGTTCAATATAAAAATCATTAATATTTTTATTGGTAGGGTGCCAAAAAAATACCAACATATAGTTTTTACGTTTTCTTCCCTAAGGGATAGAATTTAAAAATTCATGCCTGATAATTTTTAAAATAGATAAATGTGCATTTTAAATGTTTTTGGTATCTTTAATAGTATACACTAGAATTTTAAAACCACGGTTTCGGTTTTAAATAATGGAAAAGTTTCACATGAACAGAAACTAATTTTAGATAGACTAAATATATTGTAAATCTTTACGGTACGGGTAGCGAAGCACACCGGGTTTTAGCTAGTTCAATATAAAAATCATTAATATTTTTATTGGTAGGGTGCCAAAAAAATACCAACATATAGTTTTTACGTTTTCTTCCCTAAGGGATAGAATTTAAAAATTCATGCCTGATAATTTTTAAAATAGATAAATGTGCATTTTAAATGTTTTTGGTATCTTTAATAGTATACACTAGAATTTTAAAACCACGGTTTCGGTTTTAAATAATGGAAAAGTGATCGGTTTTGTGATAATTTATTAAATATTAAATCAAAATCAATTGATAATATAGCAATTGTTATTGATGGGTGTTCAAGAGGATAAAGTAAAATTGGTACTTTTTCTTTCAATGGTACTTTTTAATATATTAAATTAAATTCTCTGTAAAGAAATAATCAAGAAAATAGGGCTCAATGGTATTATGATACCAAAAAAGGAAAACTAAACCAAACGAAGGAGTACTTTTTCGTTCTTAAAATGGTACCTTTGGAATTTTCATAATACTGAACATAGAATCTGGAAATTACTTTGAAATTCCAAACTTGAAGGGGGTTCTTCTAATGGTACATTTTATTAAATTATTATTGTAAATGAGGGATTTCACGTATGTTACAAAACATTTATCTTGAGAAATATCTCACTCGCACAAAAAACTCTTAAAGGAAAAAAACCTAAGCTTTCTTTTGAACAAAAATAAAAAAAGTCAAACAAGGTTTTTGATTTTGTCAAAAATTGTATATCTTTAGTTACAAAACACGTAGTTTTATATACATACATATGTACAGTGGTGGTCAGCTAATTATGGACAAAATTGTTTCCCAAATTCCTTGTGATTCTCAATTAATTTTTCAAATATTTCCACAAATTTGTATATGCAAGAAGACTATATTAATACACAAGTGTGTTTTATTCAACTTTCAGTTTTTTTAAATATTCATATTTCCTAACTTTTATACAATTACATTTTTATTATTTCGTATTTTTAGTTCCATTTGTTTCGGCTATATCATGTTATTAACAGCGGATATTCGATGAGGCGGGTCAACGTATTTCCACATATATGTTGTACCGAGTTTTGGAAAAATTTTTGACCAACTAAAAATATTAATACTAAATTTCATAGGTCCCGTTGTTTTGGCACAATCACACTTAAAATTCAGTCTATAAAAAAAATTCAAATATTGGCCGCCACTGTGTATCCCACTAATCGACCAAAAAGCACTTCAAGCTAAATACCTAAGCTTTCCTTTGAGAAAAAAGGCCAACTTTTTTTTTCGAAAGATTGAAGAAATAGCTATCTAAACTATTTGGGACACATTTTCTTATGAACAATAAGTATTAAGTTACATGGAATGGTAAAAACTACTTTTTGGCCAATATGTAAAATGTTTACCCCTCCAACTCAGAGAGTTCTTGACCGATCTTGTGACTGAATTACTACCCAATAGGACTAACGTTGGTACAAATTTTAACCCGATCGGAAGACATCGATTGCAAAAGTTGGTTCACTAGACGTGAAATCCCCCATATACATAATAGTTGGCTGATATGCTTCTGATGCATAATTGGACCATACTTCGAAATGATAACATTGTTTTTTACCTAAATTTGATGATATTGATGATATTGATAGTCGCACTATTGTCTTGCTTTACTGATCATCAATATCATTGGATTTCTTTTTATGCGGGTATTTGGAGTTAAAAGATTTAAAATTAATGTTGAACGCAACAATTATACAAAATTATACCAAATTTTGGGACACATTTTATTAAGTATACATATATTTTTTATACATTACAATAAATATAATAAAAATTAAATTTATTTTTGATAAAATTATAAATTAATATTGTTATCTTTTAAAGAACGACATAGATGAGGACATTGACGCTCATGTACGACAAACTTCTATAATATCGTCAGTCAATATATATCCGAACTTTTCATATTTTATCATATAAAGCGATTTTTTCTGAATGTGAACAATTGTTTCAATTCAGATCTGACTTATTGTATGGATATTCAGTAAATATTAAGTATAAACGAGTATCTTGACTTGTCCATAGCTTTAATTGGTTCTATGTCATTTTCTTTTCTCTGCTCTGCTCTGCCTAAATTCATCTGTTCTTTTTTTCTTGTTCATTTTCAACTTCCAGTTTCTGTTTAGTTTGTAACCGCCGCTGATGTCTGTCCTTGCAGACCTTTTTCTATAACATCTACAACGTACATGTGAGGCTGTATATGTTTGCATCTTTGTGTATGTACTTACTTAAACTTAAAATTTTGAAAATTTAGAATCGCCAACATCCATGGATGTAGCCCACACCAATATTATTACAATATTCTTAGTAAGAAGTACTTCTACTAATGCTCAACCAAATCATCATCTCACATATTCATGTGGACACACAATCGAATAACTTTTATAATATGTATGTGTGTGTGTGTGTGTATGAGAATATATGCCATGCCATAGAAACGTATTCCGTTGCCAAACACATCGTCCATCCAATCTTAGCCACTAGATAGATGTACACATACAAATACCCCACAAAGGCTCTAAAACTAACTAGGTACAATTCTTAGTGGCAACCAACAAAGTGTCACCCATACCGTCCAACTAACTAACTACCAACGGACGAACGAACGAACCTACAGTCTCTTCCCACTCCTCCATTAACTACTTATATACCAAAATATTCATTCATACACACAGCCTCATATCTATTCACATTTCGCAAGTCGTATGCAAACAACATTTCGCAACGACAGTCCAGAGTTCCTTTTCCTTGGTCTTCGTTTCATCTTCATGTACACAAGTCCTTACAATGCTCCTTCGTACATTTGAATCTAAATCTAAGGCTGATGTTGAAACAGAATGTTTGTTTGTTAGTATGTATGGTTTGGTACGAGCATTAGGATGTACACACACACTAACATGCTTTTAAAGTGTACGAAGATATTTCCATATGTATAGGTAGTATAGTAGTGGATGTATGTATCTATGAGTATGTTAATAAAAGGATGGATAGAAGAAGGATATTTTGTACATACACATGAATGCTTAAACATTAGTGTGCGTGTGTGTGTGCTCAAATGTCCGTTTTAATGTTTCGTTTCAAATTCACAGACACAGGCAGAGTGGTCAGCTATGGAAATTATCGATCGACTTGCCTTTGAGGTCAGATGGAAAGGGGTAACTTGAAGTGTGTTTTGGTAAAGTGCTGATGTTATAGAAATGGAGATGGAGACAACGACGTACGTATGTATGTATGCATGTACTAACTAAACATATTGATATACATACGACTGAATGTAGAGATGTGGTTGGTGGAGGGGGGATAAAGGACTGCTATTCTCAACATTTGAAGAACATTAAACGACTTTAGACTATTCCAACAAAAGTGAAGCAAAATGTCAGACGGCCTATGTCCTGAGAATGAGGGAGTAAATGATTGAGCAGATGAACAAATAAACAGTGAGTGAAGGTGAAGGTGGACGGTCATGTGAATACAACAAAAACACTAAAAATGAAGCGAAAAATCCTAAAACAGAACAACAACTAAGTAGTACAACAAGAAAGGACAAAAAGCACATGCACTAAAGAAGTAGATTGTATTTCAGTTAAACGACAGCATAAAAAACAACAACAACAAATACAAAGAAGAAAACTGGGAGCTGACCGACCGACCGACCGACCGACCGTCCAACCAAAAGGAATATTGCAGGTTTGTTTTCTCTACGTTTATTTGTGTGACTGACTTTGTTTTCTTTTTCGGGTTTTTGTTTTTCATGTTGCTGTTTTGTAATTCTCTGCTAGGAGTCCAAACGAATCCAAACTAAACTAACTTAACGAAACTAAGCTAACTTTATTGTTCCATGAGCATTCTGTTCTGTTTTTTTTTTGTACACTGTGATTGTGTTGCTGGTTTGTTGATGTTGCTATTCTACTTAGCGTTCTCCGGAAATCGTCGTCGTAGTCGTCGTCAACCCAAGCCAAGCATCGTGCAATCATAGAATCGCCTTTACCATCAAAGAACTACCATCACAACGTCTCTACCTTATTGAATGTCCAGCCAGAATTTAGGTCCCTCTCCATTGCGACTCGGATAATGTAGTTATTTTATTGTATGTGTACAATGTGTACGTAGTGTGTCCGTAATATATGTATGTATGGATATATGAATGTAGTACACTGTACATGAAGAGTTGTAAGGATGAACGAAAAACACTAATGCGACGTCAGATGGATGGAAGTATTGCCTGCCTGCCTGCTTGCTTGCCTGACGTCTTCTGTAGTTATGTGTAGTTTCTGAAGAGGGTTAATCTAGGAGAGAGGGAGCAGGCAGTCAGTCACATAAGTAATTTTGAATACGAAAAACAACGTTGTGGATACATTTTGGTACAGCTCCGTTAAGTTGAAATTCGCTGTTTCCGACAGCTTGGTTTGGACATGTTCTCAAGTCGAATGCTTATCGTTCGTTTGCATGTATCACACATATACTAAATATAAATTTGTATAGAACATGCAGATGGATATGAACGGAACAAGAGTATGCCACCGCCACCGTCACCGCCACTACCACCGCCATCACCTTTAATCCCTACAAGCAGTCACAAGTATTGCAAAAGACCAGAAAAGCAATGCAAACGAAGCACAAAACTTCTAATATTCATTTGACCGTCAGATGTTATTATCGGTTTTTGAATAATGGGTATGATAGTGGGAGCTACCATCAACCATGTTGATGGTTGGCTGGATGGCTGGCTGGCTGGCTAGCTGAATGAATGGATAGCTTATTTCGCTGATTGTACATGGGGTGAAGGGGATTGTATTGAGTTTAAAAGTTTTCCTTTTTACTTCAATCTTATTATTGGAAATGGTATCCCTTGACTACTGGCCAAACAACCCTTTTCCATATGCCTCCAGCCTTCTTATTCTCGTTGTATTCAACAATTCATACATTTTCTACCTTTTTACTTTCCCTTTACTTATACATACACATCTGTAGTCACATACCTACATACATATCCATAGAAAAGAATAACATTTCAAATTCTTGTCTTTTGTAGACATTAGAACAGCACACAAAAACTATTTCGTATTTCCATCTTAATATTAGTTAGTTAGTTAGTTGGAAGAAACAAAAAACAACAATAATGACGACAGATTATTTAAATATACATACATACTGAATTCATGTAGGTAGATAGATGTTCGAACACGGAAGACTTAAGTATACATCATACATTTGAGTATTTCATCAAAATATCAAAATACAAACTGATGCTGCTGCCAGTTATTTATTTATTTCTTAAAGTTTTTCTACAACATACAAATCAACCATTTTAAATTATCAAAACATCTTAGAGCTTCACAGTACAATTTTATATCATTTAAATTTATGAGCAACGTTGGCTACCGTTTCGAAACGGTTAATAGGTAACGTTAACACTAATTTCGGTAACGTAATTGCAGTTATTTCGCTAACGGTATATTGCTGATAACGGAATAAAATTATTAATACAATTTACAAAAATTAAAAATAAGTTGACGAGGGTGGTATTTTATTATACATATTAAAATTTTGTAGATTTACAACTACAAAAGCATTAATTTCGATTTTAAGTCCATAAAGTTGACTATTATTTGGTTTAAATAAACCAAACGATATTACAACGATTTCGCAACGATATCGCAAACGATATCATCTAGATAATATAAACTATCATATGGGTGATTCTGAGATTACCGACTAATTTCGACATAATTTTTGCAGAATTAAGTATTTCTAATATGTAACTTAATGCTTTAAAGAATAGCTACTCAATTATCGTAGGTATATTTATATATATATAACCGAATTATGTAGAATTTTAAAAGTATGTATTCATATTAAACAGGAAAATATAAAAATGTAAAACAAATTTTACTCTATTATTAGGTTATAACACGAATGCATGTGGTTAATGTGAAAAATTTCGAGAAACCTTAACGCGGTACAGTTAGACGCCGCCACCAATTAATCAATGAGAGTGAAACGGAATCCCTCGAAGGCAGCGAAAAAAGGAAGGCATGATTGCCCTTAAACGACACCCCCCACTGTGTGTCGTTTAAGGGCAATCATGCCTTCCTTTTTTCGCTGCCTTCGAGGGATTCCGTTTGAAAAAAAAGTGGAAATAAATCTGTAACTTCTAAACAAATAGCCCGATTTTAATAAAATTTCCTATAGAGGAGGTGTTGATAAGTTTTAGTTTTGAATTTGGGCTTATAACACCAAGGGGGCCCGAGCCACAATGCCCTAAAGTGGGGCACCTCGGGTATGTCAAAAATTAAAAATGATGCCAAATTTTTGTTATATATGATATGTGGAATGTACTAGACGAGATCGACAAAAATCAGTACATCTTCTAAACATTCGTTTAGAAGTTACAGATTTATTTCCACTTTTTTTCTGATCCCCCACTGTGCGATAATGGCAATGCCGCGCGAATTCTTTTTCCACATAGTACAGTAGTTGCGCCCATACGACAAAAATAAAAAATTTGATGGTAATAAATTGGTGTTCTAGCGAAATAAATAGTCGATAATGTTGTAAAATTTTTAAATTTTAATTTTTTTTTGATAATTTCTAACGGTACTTTTGAAATAAAAGCAATTGAAAGAAACGCCAATACAAAGTAAAACTTCAATTGTTAAAATATATATGAAAAAAGTGTCGAAATAAAATGATTTTAAATGGAAATTATAGTGGATGGTATGTGAAATATTTATAAAAAATATCAAGTGTGTAAATTGTGTTTTGGCTTTTTAAAAATATAAATCAAAAAAAAATAATTTTTTACCATAATTTGCTAAACTACTTTAAATTCACTTAAAATTTTAATTAGTTTCCCAACCGAATCGAATGTATATAGTTTATGATGATATATAATTTAGCTGCAGGTTTTTGCAGTTTTTAAAATAATATTCAATATACTAGCTTAAAATCTTTGGTATAATATGTGTTTTTAATACAATTTGTATTTGTGTCGTTATTAAGTGTGACTTCTGTTACTTATTTATTTCTCTGATTTTTTAGTCATTATCATAGAAACGTCTCGTCAATGCATATTTCCACGCTTTTACATTTTTGGAAGAGGGGTCAAATTTAGTGAATGCCCAGCAAGTGTTTGATGAAGTACTTAAACATATTGGCCCATAATCATAGTCTAACACTAAAGTCGGTTCTTTTTAAAAACAACTTTAAAATAAAAACCTGCTTTTTATTAATTTGCAACCATAGTCAAAATTAAAGTGAACTGACATACAAAATTAAAAAAAAAATCCAAAAAACGTAAACAATAAAAGTAACCGGGACATCTAAAGAAAGAAAGAAAGTTGTTTGTTGTGGAAAAATGGAAAAGATAAGATTAATATCATAATTACGATATTTTGGTACTAATTTTGTTGATAACTGTTCAATAATTGCTAAATCTCTACCAATATCTTGTAACTTAAACATTTTTTACTTTGTGAAGTACTTTTTTACTCGGCGAAGAATAGCTGATGCTGTTGTTAAACGAGTTAAAAACAACTTCAGCTAGTTTTATATTTAGAGTCGACTTCAGCGTCAGAAGTATACTTTAACTTGTCTATGATAGACCTAAAGTCCACTCTTAAGTAAAGTCGAGTTTAATTCTCTTAAAATGTACTTTATTTTTGACTATGATTATGGGCCATAGATTTTAAAGGCGGTGTGGATAAATACAAATATGTATATTCTAAATTTTTTAATATAAACAAGTAAGAAAGTATGGGTGGGTTTGACCGATAATACCCTACACTAAGTAAATGAGCAAAAACATTTTTCTTTTGAAATTTTAATAATTTATATTCGTGAGTGATTTTCGGCAGTGGGCCTTATATGGGAACTATGACCATGGATGACTATGGACCGATCACCATGAAATTAGGTCATGTTATTTATGTCTATATGAAACTTATTTATTTTGAATTTTATGTGTATACCAACATTTTTAGGTGATTTATGCACGTTAAAGTGATTTTCGGAAGCGGGTCTTATATGGGAGCTATGAGTAATTATGGACCGATCATAATAAAATGTTATGACATGATTTCCGTATATATAACACTTATTTGAAGCAAAGATACCTATATAAATCAAACATTTATGTCCGATAAAATAAGTGAAATAATGGACCGATTTCAGCCATTTTCATTAGGCTTCGTCCTTTTGCCAAACAAATTAAATTTTATCGAAATATGTATCTTCAAAATTGCGACCTGTACTTTTCGCACAAGGGTTACATGGACAGCCAGCCAGCCAGAAGGACGGACGGACATCGTTTAATCGACTCAAAAACTGATTCTGAGTGGATCGGTATACTTTAGGGTGGGTGCTGGGACAATATTTTTGCCGTTACAAACATCTGCACGAACCCAATTAACCCTCCCCACTATGGTGGTGCAGTGTATAAAAATGGGCGGTAGGTGCATGCGACCATGCCAATTTTCTCAGAATATATTTTTAATGTCACCAGAAATATATTGTGTAAGTTTTAAGACTTACACAATATTATATATTCATTCTTACTATTTTTGTCACTCTCTTCCATACAAGTGCAACCACTGTGCATAGGGCAGAATTACAAATGTCGCCCGTAGCATTTACAAGTTTACAATTTTCAAGTTTCTCCAACCCACATACACCTGCCTGTTCTTATTTATTAGCAAATAAAATATCTAAATTTGTTTTGCATACTTTAGGGAGCTTTTTTTATTACAGTTGGCTGGACTCAAAATAAAAAAAAATGTTCGAGTTTTACCCGGAATCTTTTAATTTTTTTTCTTTACAAACCATCTCCTGAAAATTTCGAATCGAATAAAGAAAAATCAACCAAATCGGTCCAGCCGTTCTCACGTGATGCCATTACATACATGGACCGTTTCATTTTTATATATATAGATTTGCTAGTGATATTATTCCTGCGAGTAGTCATTTCCTGTGCATATTTTTGGCAGGGTTATGACGATTGTCTACAAAACTCTCTTAGTTGACAATTTGAGTACTTACTTTTAAAAAATTTGCGTGACTCGGAAACTTTAAAAACACACACAACATTTTAAAATATATTGAACTTTTTTTAAAAAACTACACAGACCAACTTAAGTCTGAAAGCTCATTACGATACACAAAACGCGACTGACTTCATGTTATTAATATTGTTGGCTAAAATCCTGTCATATGTATACTAGGGTGGCCCTTAATAAACGAAAGTTGGATTTTGGCCATTCTCACCCCCCAGTTTGGTGAACATTAGTAAAAAAATCATCATGAAAAAATTTTAGGTAAAGTGCCGCAAGCCCTCTGAAGTTTTGAAATGCATTTACAAGGGGAAAAAAATGCATTTTTTAAAGTTTTTGTAAAAATTTTGCCATTAAAAAATTACTTTTGCAATTTAATTTAAAAGAATATAAATGTGTACGCAATTGTTTCTAATAAGATATAAAAAACAGAAATTGGTCAGAAAATGTTAAAGTTATTAAAAATTCGACAGACCATTAACGTGTCTCAGGCAACTAGAACAAGAAAGGTAGGAACAAAATTAACATATTTGAATAATTATTAAAATAAAAGCTTATTTGTACTTAAAATATTATCCATATTTACTTGTATATGAGTTTTTGTCTTCGTAGGATACCGTTAATCTATTCGCAGGTATGACCAAAAAAAATTGTAACGGTAGTTTCAAAACTCCATTTTAAAATTTTTTAAAATTTTGTTAAAAAAATTTCAGAATTTTGTTATCATCTTATTGGGATTTATTAGGAATATAATAGGGAATAAAAATGTGAAAAAATTATGAAAATATCTCTTATAGTTTTTCCGTACCTGCGATTTAAATTTTGAAATTTTCGAGAAAAAATTTCATCAAAATCGGCCGAAAAATATACAACATTTCGATATCTTTCCAAGAGAAATTCCAAATATTGAAAAATTTTATCTTTGACCTTCACGATTAGGGTTTAACGTTTTCCAATTTTAGTAAAACTTTCAGAGTATATTTAGAATTGTCTGGAATATAATATTTTGAATATATTTTACTTAAAATTCATAACAGTAAGGAAATAGAGCTCATTCGCCAAAAAATTGCCAAATAATTAGTTTTTCTCGAAAATTTCAAAATTTAAATCGCAGGTACGGATAAACTATAAGAGATATTTTTGATAAATGAGATGATAAAAAAATTCTGAAATTTGTTTAACAAAATTTTTAAAAATATGAAATGGAGTTTCGAAATTGCCGTTAAAATTTTTTTTTTTTGGTCAACCTGGGAGTAGGTTAACCGTAGCCTACGAAGACAAAAACTCATATACAACTAAATATGGATATATTTTAAATAAAAATTAGCTTTTATTTTAATATTTATCAAAATATGTTAATTTTATTCATTCTAGTCGCCTGAGACACGGTAATGGCCTGGCGAATTTTTAATAACTTTAACATTTTTTGACCAATTTCTGTTTTTTATGTCTCATTAGAATGACAATTACGTACACATTTCTATTCTTTTAAATTAAATTGGAAAAGTAATTTTTTAATAGCAACACTTTTACAAAAACTGAAAAAAATGCATTTTTTCCCCATGTAAATGCATCTCAAAACTTCAGAGGGCTTGCGGTCTTAACCCCAACCGATTTACCTAAAATTTTTGCAGGATGATTTTTTTTACTAATGTTCACCAAACTGGGGGGTGAGAATGTCCAAAATCCAACTTTCGTCTATTAATGTATACTAGGGTGGGTCAATTTGTTCGGGAGAGAAGAAACGTGACAGGCGTATAGCAAAATTGGAATCTACACAAAATTCTAAGAAAATTTCCAAAAGAAAGTGTGGGTCTAAAATTAAAACCTAGCTCCCGCAGAGAGACATAAATATTTAAGATTTCACTCTGCTACAAAATAACACTTTTTGTCAGAACTTGAAAAGCGACCTAATGGGTGTTGTATGCCTAGGTGAGGACATACTAAAACTGTTTTTAAAAATTTTGAAACACCCTCAAAATTTTGAGTTATTTTTAAAAATCTATTTATGGTCGTATTACTTTACTATCTCCAACTCACACATTTTTTGACTGATTTCAAAATTTTAAACAATTATGGATAGGCAAAGAATCAAGCTTCCATAAAATGTATACATAAAATTTATTATTATATTTTGGGTATTTATACGGTCTGCTATTAGGTCGTATTGTCATAATGTCGTAAAATATTTTTTTAGTTTAAACAAATTCTTGTTGTGCTGCAAACAAAAAAAGTGTTATTTTATGACAAACCAATAAACATAGTTCTAAAAGTCTTATTAGTTTATAACTTTTTTGTTTGAAACCCAACAAAAATTTATTCAAACTAAAAATATTTTATGACATTATGACAATACGACCTAATAGGAGACAGTTTGAGTCCCCCAATTATATATTCAAAAATTGTGTAAGTTTTTATAAAAAGTTTTGCTTTATTTTTTATTTTTTTCGTAATTTCATAAAAATCGTAAAAATATTAATTGATAAAAAATTATACACATTACAAGAAAAAAGAGATCATTAGATATTATTTTATTATTTTGCAGCAATTTTATTAAAAATATATACATATATTATTTATTAGAAAAATTAAAGTTAATGTAGAATGCTATTTTTTAATAAACAAAATAATTTTACCAACACTTTTTTTAATGATTGCAAAGGACCTTTAAAACATTGTTGTAAAGTAAAAAAAGAGTGGAATATATTTTATTTTTCCACAAAATGGTCGCGAGCTTCTACTATAGATTTTCGAATCACTAACATTCCAGAGTATATTTCTCAACCGCAGGTTTTAGATATACTTTCCTCAGACCTCCTCTCAATATTATATTCGATGAACACTTTTTATTATACGGTATATTTGTGAAGTATGATTATAACCGAACTGATTGTTGAAGATATTATAAAATGATTGATACTATTATTGCAGGCGCGGATCCACGGGAAAAAAGTATATTTCACCCTAAAACCAATATTTTTAAGTAAATAATAAATAGAACAATGAAATGAAAAGATATATTTTTTATGAAAAATCATAACATTTAATAATGTTTAATAACAAGTTTGTTATTTTTTTATATAAATGTTACATTGCGATAAGTAATTTGTTGCAATTAGTTTGTCTCTAAATTATTTGTGTGGTATATTAAATGCACATAACTTTTGACTCTGTAGTAATTGTTATTTTTTTGTGAATCTTATACATATATTAATAGGCCACACGTTTTTTTGTGGTACACTTTTAATTATGTTATTGTCCACCAATTTTGATGAAACTATATGGTTTAAAAGGTTCTTTTCTCTAGATAGGCACAATATAATTTTTTTTTAAAATTCTTTCCATAAATTTGGTAAAAAGCGTTTTAAATTTGTTTGAAAAACAACAACAACAACATCTACCATTGACCGCCAGGCGATCCTAGTCTACTTATAAATTAGCAAAATCCAGACTAAGATAGGAAAAACAAGTAAGAGTGCTATATTCGGCTGTGCCGAATCTTATATACCCTTCACCAAATTATACTTCAAAATTTTAAATATTTTTAGGTAAACAAAATTTAATTTTTTTCCAGTTGTTTTTTTTTAATTTTTTGGAAAAAAAAATTTTTGGATTGTTTTTTAAATTTAATTTTTTTTCTTTTTTAAATTAACAATTTTTTTTTTAAATTTTAAAATTTTTTAAATTTTAAAATTTTTTTTTTTTTTTGAAAAAAAAAATTCGTGTTAAAAATTTATTTCCCGATTTTGACCCATTGTAGGTCCAACTTACTATGGTCTTATATACGTCGTTGCAAATGTCTTTGAAATATCTATCATTAGATATCCATATTGTCCATATTAATGTCTTAGTAATCCAGATATAGGTAAAAAATAGGTCAAAAATCGAGGTTGTCTTGGTTTTTTCCTCATATCTCAGCCATTTGTGGACCGATTTTGCTGATTTTAAATAGCAAAATTCTCGAAAGCATGCCTGACAGAATTATTGAAGATTTGGATCCCGAAGATATCTGGGGTCTTCAGAAAACTGATTTCAACAGACAGACAGACAGACAGACAGACCGACAGACAGACAGACAGACAGACAGACAGACAGACAGACAGACAGACAGACAGACAGACAGACAGACAGACAGACAGACAGACAGACAGACAGACAGACAGACAGACAGACAGACAGACAGACAGACAGACAGACAGACAGACAGACAGACAGACAGACAGACAGACAGACAGACAGACAGACAGACAGACAGACAGACAGACAGACAGACAGACAGACAGACAGACAGACAGACAGACAGACATGGCTTAATCGACTCCGCTATCTATAAGGATCCAGAATATATATACTTTATAGGGTTGGAAATGAAAAATGTAGAAATTACAAACGGAATGACAAACTTATATATACCCTTCTCACGAAGGTGAAGGGTATAAAAACACATAAAATGTATATGAGTTAAACAATTTTGTGTAATATTGATTATTCATGATTTTCTAAAAGTGAATACAGTGAATTCGCAAAAAATAACAACAGTTACTTGGTAGAATTTAATATTCGGTAGTTTTATATAGTTAAAGTGGACACGTAGTTTTGCATATATTTGATAAGAATTTATGCACATTTAGGGCCATTATTACAACTTGCCGTTATAGTTAAAGTTACCTTTAAGGTACATTTTTCTATTGCTTAAAGTTACCTTTAACTATAACGGCAAGTTGTAATAATGACCCTTAGATTATTTGGTAAAAATAATATTTTACCACTGTAACCCAAGTTCGTGTAATGTGGTCCACATTACCCGAAGTTACTCTAATATAAAATTAAATATCGATGTAGTCGTCGTTTTTTCGTATGCAATTTGTGGGCATATTTTCCTCATTTTCAATTGTAATCGAACTAGAATCATTACTGTTATATTGTGGTACCAGTTATGTTTGTAAGTTATTTAGGGCATTCAGAACAGGGATGTTAAATGAGGTTTTAAATTTTGTACCACCCTCCAAAAAAATTGTACTTTTTGGACCTTCGCGATACCATTTTTTTTTAGTTTATTAAAACATCAAAAAACGTACATAAAAATTCAATAGCACAAAAAAAAACAAAACTTAACATACATTATATCATCACCTTAAATGCAAACGGATGTAACTACACAATAATTTAAAATCGAGTTTTTAATTGATTATGGTTCTTTTTATCAAACTACATGCTCATGCAAATTTTTAGACCCCTGCGATCAAAATTGACAACTTTATTAAAGAAATTCCAACTTAAAAAATTGCCAAGAATACTTTATTATTATTGATTTGTGGCTTCTCCTGTAAAAAAAAATAAAAATGTAGTTACATCCGTTTGCATTTAAGGTGACGATATGTATGAATAAAATAAGGTACATAAAAGTCTTATGAATACATGAGATCAAAATCAGGCACTTATTTGTTTAGTTAATAAACTATTTGGAATTTTTACACCATCCAAATAATCATTTTTACTGGAATTGAAGTTGAAAGCAAGTGTAATTCAAGCCTTGAATTATAGTCAAGCAATTAAATTACAGTTGTATTACACTTTATAAACATAAATTCAAGCCATATGTTTTTTGTTTGAAAAATATTTAATTTTTCAAATATTTGTCAAGTTTAAAACATACTTACATTTGCATTCAAGTCGAATTCCAACAAAATGTTCAAGTGCTTGAATGTTTGGGGGTTTACTGGGATAGCACCATTTATTTGTCGATCTTAACCAATCACGTGTAGTCCGTTTCTTTCCTTAGTTTTCATTATATTTTAAAAAGATATTTTTTAGCAGACGAATGTGGAATGGATAAAATTCTAGCAACGAATGTTTTAATTTTTTAACGACTTTTTTATTGAATCAGAATTTGCAATTTAATTCGGGAACAATTTTACTATAAGAGGTACAATACTACTGTTTTACCTGAAATAACATTTTCAGGAATAAATTTATGAAACCACATTGATACTTTGTTATTAATGTTGACTTTAGTTCTCAAAACTTCGCAAAATTTTATATATAGAATTGTTTGGCATTTTCTTCAATATTGATATTATTTTTACAAATTGCATGTGGTTTTTGTAAATGTTGTATTTGTTGTAGAATTGATCTCACCTTATAATGAATACGGCTTGGTAAATAAATGTACATATGTAGACGCTCTATACACAATTACATTAAACAATTTGTTATACATCATAAAGACAATGAAATGGACACAATAATTTGGGGAAAAGAGGGGAAAAACATTTTTAAATTTTACCAAATGAGTCGCGGTACTTTAGAAGGTTAAAATGTACCAAAAAAAGTACAATTGTACCAACTTTAACATCCCTGATTCAGAATGTTTATTTTTAAACAAACAGACGGATATCGCTATATCGACTCCGCTATCTACACGCAGAGAAAAAACATGGTTGTGGTAACCATAAACAAAGAGCAACATATTATGATCAGATTTATGCTTGTAGTCCACAACATATTATGATCATTATTGGTATCATGAAATATCATAATATGTTCAAAAATAATCATATTATGCTACAAATCAATCATAACATGTTCTGAAATAATCATATAATGATATAAATCAATCATAACATGAGTAATCATATTTATGACCCAATTAAATCATATGATCCAATGAAATCACATTATGATCCGAAGTAATCATATTATTATTAAAATTTATTTTTATAAATACAAAATTTTATTTTAATAGGTTTTAGTTTTTAGGTACTAAATTCCCAATTAAAATATTATTGATAAATTCATTGAAATTTATTGTTATTCGCTCTAGGAAAATTAAAGATAATATACAAATAAAACTATAAAGCGAATGGGAATTACAGACACTCAAAATTTACTTGTAAAAATAACACAGCTTAGACAAACAACAGCACTCACAAATGGTGGGAAAAAAGACGATTAAAAGTAAACAAATTTTGTTTGCATCTTAAACATATTATGACTACATAATGTAATATGTTTACATTATGTAGTCATAATGTTTTGAATTTTGACTTTCAACACTAAGGTGGGGCGGAGTCTCAAGAACCCAAATTGTCTTCTCTAGCCGATTTGAAATATTTGTATATATGTGGAATCTACTAGAAGAGAGCTACAAAAAATATTATCATAACATTATTTTATCTTTAACAGTTTACGAGATATTAACCATTGAAAATTAAAATTTTATGTTTTTTACTAACCTTGGTCTGTATTTTTGCAAATTACGGATCCAAATCTCTCCCGATTTTTTTAAATATATATCCTTTAATTAACAATATATTTATTAGTATTATAAGGAAAGAATTACTTCAAAATCGATACCAAGTCATTAAAAAAAATAAAAATATTGTAAATTGTTTTTTTCGCGATTTTTTTTTCGAAAAAGTACTTACATTAATTTTTAGTTATACAGAAAATAAAAACAAAATAAATAATGCGTTTATATTTTTCTCAACGATAAGATTTTGGGAAGTACTATAGACGAACAATAATTTCAATATTTGTATAAGTGCGTGGTCAAGAGCCTTCCGAAGTAGACCTATTATTTATCTAAATTTTAAATTTATGCTAAATTTTCTCCTATCGCATAGCTGCTTTCAAAAAATTAAATCCTCTTTTGTAAGCCCCAATATGTTCTTAAATATTTTGCAAAGGCAATTTATAGCCCGCATCTCGGTCCCGTCAACAGAGTCAAAAATCTAAAAAATACCATTTTTGGGATTTTTTAAAAAAAAATTTAAATTTAAGTGTACATAACTTTTAACTTAGTATAAGTTAGTTGTTAATTAAAAAATATATATTTGAAAAAAATCGGGAGATTTGGATCCGCTATTTGCAAAAATACAGACCAAGGTAGGTAAAAAATATAAAATTTTAAATTTCAATGGTGAATATCTCGTAAACTATAAAAGATAAAATTTAGTTATAGTAGTATGTTTTGTAACTCTCGTCTTGTAGATTCTAAATACTTATGTACAAATCTTTCAAATCGGATAGAGAACAAAAATTTGACATCATTTTTAATTTTTAATATACCCGAGACACCCCAATTTAGGGCCTTGAGACTCCGCCCCACCTTAATGTTGAAAGTCTGAATTTAAAACTTAAGCTCAGTAACAACTCCTCTATAGCCGTGAGAAATTTTATTAAAATCGGATTATCGGTTTAGAACTTACAAATTTATTTGCACCTTTTTTATTTTTCATTTCCCCCACTGTGACCCAAAAGATCGGTTTTAGGTTCTCGCACAACCACAATATGAGATTTTGTAACCATCCTCGGGTGAAGTTTATTGTTAATTTTCTCCATTTGCAAAGATTCATCTTTTTTGCCTTTCTTTCCTTTTAAAAAAGCCCAAACATAGTCAAGTTTCTTAAAAGGCTCAATAAAATGTTAGCATATTTAAACAAAAATATAAAATACGAAAGGACAATTTTCGCGTTAAAATGGGAAGCTCCATTTTGATTTTAGACCCATGGTTTCTTCGGCAAAACTTCTTAGAATTCATCGTAGATTACGATTTTGATAACCGCTTTGTCGAGAAAAAATTGACCTACTCTAATGTCCATATTTACTTGTATATGAGTTTTTGTCTTCGTAGGATACCGTTAACCTATTCTTAGGTATGAACAAAAAAATTAATTTTTCTTAACGGCAGTTTGACGTTTGACCTTCACGATTTAAGGGTTAACGTTTTCCGATTTTAGTAAAAGTTTCAGAGTATATTTAGAATTATCTGGACTATAATACTCTGAATAAGTTTTGCTTAAAATTCATAAGAATAAGGAAATAGAGCTCATTCACCAAAAAATTGCCAAATAATTGGTTTTTCTCGAAAATTTCAAAATTTAAATCGCAGGTACGGAAAAACTATAAGAGATATTTTCATAATTTGTTCACATTTGTGGTTTTTGAAACTGCCGATAAAATGCAGTTTTGAAACTGCCGTTAAAAAAATTTTATTTTTTTGTTCCTACCTAAGAATAGGTTAACGGTATCCTACGAAGACAAAAACTCATATACAAGTAAATATGGAAATATTTTAAGTACAAATAAGCTTTTATTTTAATAATTATTCAAATATGTTAATTTTGTTCCTACCTTTCTTGTTCTAGTTGCCTGAGAGACGTTAATGGCCTGGCGATTTTTTAATAACTTTAACATTTTTTGACCAATTTCTGTTTTTTATGTCTCATTAGAACGACAATTGCGTATACATTTCTATTCTGTTAAAGTAAATTGGAAAAGTTATTTTTTAATGGCAAAAATTTTTACAAAAACTGAAAAAATGCATTTTTCCCCTTGTAAATGCATCTCAAAACTTCAGAGGGCTTGCGGTCTTAACCCCAACCGATTTACCTAAAATTTTTTCAGGATGATTTTTTTACTAATGTTCACCAAACTGCGGGGTGAGAATGTCCAAAATCGAACTTTCGTTTATTAAGGGCCACCCTAATGGGCATTCGATTTATTTTGATTATTGTTTTTTATGATACTTCCATATTGAGCACTAGAAGCATCAGGAAGGCTTGGAAAGTTAGAAGCCTTA
The DNA here is from genome assembly GCF_958450345.1 of Calliphora vicina. Classification (NCBI taxonomy): domain Eukaryota; kingdom Metazoa; phylum Arthropoda; class Insecta; order Diptera; family Calliphoridae; genus Calliphora; species Calliphora vicina. The sequence goes on from NC_088780.1 coordinate 80,663,232, forward strand.
TATTGAGCATATAAAGGTCTTCTTGCCTTCGTTGATTCCTGTATGCGTTGGAATACTGGGCATCCCCGGTAGTTTGCGGTGTGATTTTGACTACAGTTACTACATTTTCTTATATTATCTGTTTTTGAATGGGGACATTCTTGACTTTTATGAATATCTCCACATCTGACACATACAGAAGGTAATTTGCAGAATGTTCGGGTGTGGCCGAACTCTTGGCAATTAAGGCACTGAGGTGGACCTTTGAATGGACTTCACTTCAAAGCCTTCAGACTCTAACGCCTTTTTTATATCATCAGTAGGCTCAGAACTATCAATGCCGTTGATGACTACTGTCAAACCTTTAGCACTTTTTAGTTGATATGTATAGTAGTTTCTTTTCTCTGAATAGAAATTCATTTGAGGGGGGGTTAAAGTTTCCCACGGCACAGTGGGGCAGTATCAAAATTTTTTGAAAATAAATATGGCATTTCTAAACGGCTGTAGCCAAGAAATATTCGAGTTTAAGTTAAAATGGTCCAAGGGCGGCGCTTTGGGGGCTTAAAATAGGGTACCTTCGACGTGTAAAATTTTTAAACACGTGCAATTTTTTTGTTTCCCATCCAATTTAAAAGATTTTTATATTTTTGGAAAGCGCTACGCTAGTTCTTGTGCTATTTATCTCTGATAATTTCCGAGTTATAAGCATTTCGAAATTGAAATTTTAAAATTTTGCCATACCTTGGTCCGCTTTTTTAAAACTATAGGTCGTATTTTTCGACCGAATGGACTCGAATTTTTTTGTTAGTTAGACAACTAAATAACGAATGTGGATATAAATAATGGATTTAAAAAAAAAACATTTTTCATTTAAATACTCAAAAAATAGTAGATTTTTGCTATTTTTTGGGCGAAAAGGTGACTTAACTCTTTTATATTAAAACTAAACTTTCTTTAAGAACATATACTAATTTTACATTTTTCTGTAAGTTTTTTATTTTCTAATATGTCGCCCCTACGCCCTTCGGAATGTGACCTATTTTTTTTATAAAATTTCAACTTTTTTTTTTCCACATGTTCTAAAATCCGAAAGCTGGGATCAGAAAACGGATAGCAGCTTTGGAAACCTTGATGTGTTTTCTATTTTCCCCAAAGTATTTTCCCAGCCTCGAAGGAAATGTGGCAAAATTATAAAAATAGAATTTTTGGAATTATCGCTCCAATTTTTAGGCATTGCCCTTTGACCCTTTTATAAGGTTTTTAATTCTTTGTCTTAATTTCAAGTCAATATCTCAATTAGACTCAAAAACATGACACTTTTAAACTCAGTCCTTCAAAAATATTGCACATTATCAGAATTTTTTTGATTAATTTTTTTAATATTTTATTCAACAACAACATTCGATCCAAAAGTACGACCTATATTTTTACAAATGCGTACCAAGGTATGGCAAAATTTTAAAATTTCAATTTTGAAATGCCTATAGCTCGGAAATTATCAGAGATAAATACCAGACGCAAGCATGTTTTTTCAAGAACTAGCCGAGCGCTTACCAAAAATATAAAAATCTTTGCAATCGTATGGGAAACACGTGTTTAAAAATTTTACATGTCGAAGCCCCATAGCGCCGCCCCTTGATCATTTGTAGGGCCCATTTTAATAACTTAAACTCGTTTTGTATAAATAAAATTTCAATAATTTATATTTTTGAGGAGTAAGAAGGAAAATCACAAAAACCATACATATCTGATATTGTCAACCAAAGCTTGACTACAGCAACAAGCACACTAATAAATAACAAATCTGTAATAATATGTTTACACATAAATAATAAAAATAATTTAAATTTTGTCTAATTTACAAAATAAAATAAATATGAATTTGGCTTCCCATATTCTAATTCCTAATAATAGTACATAAGTTAAATAGATGAAATTTACTATAGACCTTGACAATAAAGATTGTTGATGACGCCCTTGGCAGGATAGAAAATGCATTCCAATTTGCCAATTGTCTAAAAATTTAAGTATTCAAGTAAGTATTTTCTTATAAAATTCTTAATAAATGCGACATTAACCCTAAGCTCTGTTTTGTTGTGTCTTATTTCTGACTTTCTGGTTGAATTTTCCGTTTTGTTGTATTCAGGGACTTATGTTGAATTTTATATGTATACCAAAAATGTTAAAATGCTTCTTTTGTAAGTCAAAATTTGTCAAGATATCTATATAAATTAAACATTTATGACCGGTAAAGTTCAATTTTGGGAGGACATTTGTATGGGGGCTAGCTGAAATAATGGACCGATTTCAGGCAGTTTCCTTTATTGAAAAAATTATATGTACTTAATTGTATCGAAATATTTTCAAAATTGCAACCTGTTTAATCGACTTTTAATCGAAAGTGATTCTGAGTCAATCGGTATACTTTAAGGTGGGTGTTAAATAAATATTTAGGACCGTATTAATAAACAAATTTTAAATTTGAACAACATTTTAAAATCAAATTTTGTTTTAAAACATTGTTAAAATTTAAAATTTTTTTATGAATACGGGGGTTAATATTTAAATTAGAAAATATTTTGTTAATTAGTATTTACATAATGCCAATCGAGGTAAAAATAGAAGCATATTCTGATTGTATTACAAAAGCAAGTGAAATTTTCAAAGATAATTTTGTTCCCTAGATGCATATTTCTGAATTACCAAAATATAATTCGAATTTCAAAATTAAGAACATTAAATTTTAATGTACAAATTAAATAAACATTGTTAATACTGTTATATAAAACATTGAAGATATTTTGAGAGTATCAAATGAGTATCGGGTGTATCAAGGTACTATTGAACATCAAATACATGTGGTCAATTCATAAGGTCTCTTATCAGTCATATTGTCATAATGTCCTAATATTTGACTCGGCGGCTCGCATTTATTCAATGTTTGAATAAATGCTGTTATTAATTACCTTCAAAATTAATTCAATTTAAACAAATGCTTTTGAATGATGCTAAAGAATTACAGTCTTATGCAAAAAAACTTACAACATGCTTACTAACCGTTGTTAAGCTAAATTCGATAAAAGTATATCCAAAAACGAAAATTAGCTTAAAACACCTGTAGTAAACCATTTTTAAATATATGAAATTTAATAATGGTTCAACCCTACTTTAAACCTATTTTAAGGAATTCTTTTTACTTTTTATCTTAAAAAAGAGGATTTTAAAGATATATTTGGAATAACAGACGATACTATAGCAATTGCTAAACACAATTTCCACTCCGCTGGCGAATAAGTTCCATTTTAATAGTATATGATTTTGTTTCATATTTCTCCGGCAGAGAACTACATGAGGTTCACAAGTGAGTTTGATTGGCATTTTTGTCATTTACTTTTAACCTGCGACGCTATATAGTAATAAAATGTGTAAACATTGTGGAAGAAGGTCCACACAATTATAACTGTGTGCTTCCACATAGAAATTCATTAAATTTTGTTAAAATTTAACAAAATGTCAATAAAAATAAATTATATAACAGTGATGTTTATTTTATCACAGAATATTAGTCATTCGAATACTTTTAATAATAATTGACAAAAAACTATGACGTTGCAGCAAATGAGCGATATATTTTGGGAATCGCCGGGTATCCGGGAATGTAGACAAAAAATTTCCCGATTCCCGGGAACACTACCCGTAGCCCCCATATAATGTTCACTTTAGTTTTAGTTTAGGTTAAGATTTGAATACTTATTGTAAATTTCTTAAAAGAAAGAATCAAAAAAAAAATAAAGATTAAAAAAAAAACTTACAACATAGCGGACAAAAATATGTTTTTAACAGTTTCATTCGCAACAGAAAGGCAACGTTACAGAAAAACTAACGACATATACAACTTCCCAAATCTTAAAACAGCTGATTCGTTAGGGAACGATCAAACTAATTAGGGGAAACCAAAATATGTTTCCCCAATTTTTTTTTAACAAATTTTATTCTAACAAAATAATTTTTTTTTGCACCAATATTAAACGGTTAAAGTCGATTTTTATAAAACGTAGTAAGTAGTAAAACCAGATTTAACATACATATATCAAACGGAAAAATCTCATCTATGAAAATGCCAAAATGGCAACACTGTCCTTAAACATCCAAATCAGGCGGGCAACAGGCAACTCATAAAATAAAGTATTCATTCATCCATTCTTGATTTCATTCACGATGTTTTTAAGTTTATTTTTATATGATTTTTATTTCTACTTCTACATATTTCTATTTGTAACAGTTTCTGTTTATTTCATTTTCGTTTTTGTTCTTAGACACATTTTTTTCTAAAACATTACATACACATATGTATGTATCCTTCCATCTATCTATTCTGTATGCACATTAGACCTGTCCTTAAATAACACAGAGTAACACATAAAATACAAACTCCTACTCGTGTGAAATTTCTCGTAGTACTTATTTTGTTATTTTAGCTGCTGTTCGGATTTTATGGCCACATGTATATTTTGGCAAAAACTTGATTTTTCCGAAGCCCATGCAATTTTTCTCACGGCTGTATCTTGAAAACCAATTTGAGTTTTGTTTTTTTGGCACATTTGTAGCTAAAGACTAGGAGAAAAAAGTGTAAAACAAAACAAACTAACCCGAAAAATCTGCATCTAGTGCCTCAAAATTGCTTATATATTTTTCGACCATTTTTTGCCCATAGCTGCCAACATATGAGAATTTCAGAAACTAAAGTACTTTTATAAAATCAAGGCATCTTTGATATTAAAATTGCATTTTCTGGATCACCACTTTGATTATTTCTTACACCAATTGCCCACCGAATCGGAAGAACAAGGAGAGTGATTACATCAGGTTACCATGCCAATGGAAAAACGATACAAAGGAAAAAAGCTGGATGCATTGCTTACAGAAGTTTGTTGGTGGAGTCATAAGGTATCCAAATATGAAGATGCAGGCACCGAAGTTGCGGAGGACGATATATTTGTAGGAGAAATTCCACACGAGAAGGAGTTTTGCACTCGATGACTTCAAAAATGTTGCACTGTATTGGATGGGTCTTAATTTGTTCTTTAGTACCGAAAAAAACTGACCCCAAATTGAAGAGCAATCGGGTTTTTTTCGATTTCTTCTAAAATGTTGATATTTAAGTGAAAAAAAATCTAAACGTTATTTTTTAGAGAATATGTATTATCTGCCTAGCTAATTTATACACGTTTTATAACTAATGTTTTAGCTACTAAAGGACAAACTAAGAACCATCCAAAGCAAATCTATGTTTAAGGACAGGTCTAATGTACATATGAATGTTAATGCACTTGGATTTTTGTATCCATGTGTAGTTCATTTTTATAAATACTCAGAAATAACCACATATATACATACATATATACATATGAATCGACATATAGAAAGAATCACACATTCTCATGGTTGGCAATGAAGTAAAGTTTACAACTTAACTGTTATTTTATTACAACATTTAATAAAAATCAACAAGTGCATGACTCTTTTGAATTTAGTGGCGCTACTTAAAACAGTTGTTGTTATTGCTGTTGTGTGTATGTGTACGTTTCTACACTGCTAATGGAGCGTGATGCCAATACAACACCATAAGGTTAATATGACAGCTTTTTAGCCGGTCTGCTATCCGGCCAGAGCCAAACCAACCAAGCTGCCAGTTAGTCAGCACCAGAACCATCCAGCTTGCCTGGCAAACAAGCAGACATTAAGCTAATATAAAAATCCATTTAATTTTATGGATTAACTTGTTTTATGAGTGTATTTAACACCGTTTAATGATTCGCTTTACAGTCGATAGTCAACTGTGGTCATCGTAATAAAACAGCACCAACAAAACGAAAGTCCTCCTAAATAAAACAGAAGACAGTAGTCGTCGTCAGTCTTCCTTCGCCCGTAGAGATGACTTGATTTTATACTTTGTAAGGAGTTATTAGCAAAACACATACATACGTCCTCCTACTACTACTACTAATAATACAACTAAATAATATCTGTGTATAAATGCAAATTTAAAAAACTAAATAAAAAACGGCACCCACAAAATAAATACATATATGTATTGTCTTTAATGCACTCACTGTTTTCCAAATGAAGTCGTCGCAAAATTTAATCAAGTGTTAATTAATTGAAAATCAAACAAGCAAACGGGTGGCTGGCTAGCAGACAAACGGACATATCGACATTCAAGCTACCAAATGTTGTTACTTTTTCAACTACACGAATATACCTACAACGTACATACATATATCCACATATAACTGTTGAGCTCATTAGGTAGCTACAAAATATTAAATTTCGCTTTACCTACACTAAACAAATTGTTTTAAATTTCATCAGACTTGAGATAAGTAAACATTCATCCACATGGTTCCATGAATTAACGGTAACGTAGAATGCAAAAATAAATATATGTATGAACATTAGACCTGCCCTCAAAAAGTATATTTGCTAAAACAAAAATCTATTGAAAGTTTTAAAATTACATAGATAAACATTGTATTTTTTAAACTAAATATTTTCTACCAGAGAAAATTATCTTTCTATCAATGTATAAAACAATAAAATCAATTGAAAAACAACCATGTTACCTACCAATAAATTATTATTTTCCCACTCTACCCACTTTTTACAATGCAAAAGTTATGTAAACAATTATTATATACACTAGAGTGACAATCAGTTGTATGGAAAAAAATGTTTGTTAAAATTTTGAAGAGTGCCGGGTGGAATATTGTGACACTAGGCCTAAATGTTAAGTGCTGAAAATTTGAGCCAAATCGGGCAACGATTTCTGGACGCGCATCGAGGTCAAAGTTCAGATATATGCAAAATTTTACTGTTAATATGGAATAAATAGGTGAAACTCGTTAACTTTCTGCATTGTTTTCTAGAAATATGTAGATTTATTTATATTAATGAATATTACATTAAAAAAAAGTTTTGGAAATTAACCCTGTATCTCCTTTGGTTCAAAATGACCCAATACTGTATTATCGCCAAAATTAGAGAAAAATGCAAATTTTTCAGTTTTTGAAAAAATGTTGCTACTAAATAAATACTTTTGCAATTGAATGCAAAAGAATCGAAATATGTACGTAATTATCGTTGTAATGAAATATAAATGACAAAATTTGATTAAAAAATGTTAAAGTTATTACAAATTCGCCAGACCATTACCGTGTTTCAGGCCAATTAAACAAAAAATTTAGAAAAAAAAATATAGATATTTCGAGAAAAATTAAAATAAAAGCTCATTTTTACTTAAAATATGTCCATATTTACTTGTATATAAGTTTTTGTCTTCGTAGGATACCGTTAACCTATTCGCAGGTATGGCAAAAAAAAAAAATTTTTTTAACGGCTGTTTCAAAACTCCATTTTCAAATTTTTAAAAATTTTGTTAAACAAATTTCAGATTTTTTCGATCATCACATTGGGGTTTATTGATATCAAAATAGGGAATAAAAATATGAAAAAATTATGTCAATACCTCTTACAGTTTTTCCGTACCTGCGATTGAAATTTTGCGTTTTTCAAGAAAAACTAATTTTTTGTCCATATTTAGGCGAATGAGTCCAATTTCCTTACTGTTATAAATTTTAAGTAAAACCTATTCATAATATTATAGTCCTTGTAATTTTAAATATGTTCTGAAAGTTTTACTGAAATCGGAAAACGATAACCTTTGAATGGTGAAGGTCAAATGTCAAATTTTTCAATATTTGGAATTTCTAATGAAAAGATAGCAAAATGTTACATATTTTTGGGCCGATTTTCATGAAACTTGAGGAAAAAAAGGGTTAACTTCCAAAAAAAATTTGTTAATGTAATATTCATTAATATAAATAAATCTATACATTTCTAGAAAACAATGCAGAAATTTAACGAGTTTCACCTATTTATCCCATATAAATAGTATAATTTTGCATATATCTGAACTTTGACCTCGATGCGCGTCCAGAAATCGTTGCCCGATTTGGCTCAAATTTTCAGCACTTAACATTTAGGCCTAGTGTCACAATATTCCACCCGGCACTCTTTGAAATCTAAAAAAAAAAAATCGGCTGTCACTCTAATATACACATAATGGTGAGTAACAACATATGCGTAAACTACTTGTTATTTCTTAGTATATTGTATATATGGTCAGACTAGAAATGATTCTACCTTGTTATAATGATAATTATATCCAAAAGATAAGATTTATTAAAATTCAAAAAGAAACGTAACATTGTTTACACAATTTCAAAATTTTCAATTGATTTCCAGCACGAGTTTTCGTTACCCGACACAAGTTTGTATCAGTTGGTTTTAGACACTAAAGAATAGAAGTGGACCCATCCAAAGCAAATATATTTTTTAAGGGCAGGTCTAATGCAAATATATATAAGTATCCATAAGAATAAATAAAAAAGGACAAAAATACATAATAAAACGGTTTGGCGCAACTTAATCTCATAAAACGGTCACCAGTGCATTTTTTATCGCAATGTGGTGAAAATTATAAAATAAATATTAGTAACCTTGTAAAACTGACTAGATCGGTCAGTAAAAAAATATCTTTATTCGAAATTCAAAATAATTTGTAACTAGGGATGACAAACGGATCGATCTCGGGATTCGGAATTTATCGTTATTTAATTGTCGATATCTCAATTTGTTCCTGCCATTTCGCATTTCCTATTCCTCGCATATTTGGTTAAAGTTCATTACCTGATAGGAAATTGAATCATGTAAAGTTTGAAGACAATGATATTGCTCTAGATATTTATTAAATTGTGCCCATTTTCAGCCAACTGCTTTCCATGGTAACGAAATAAATCCTTAGCATATTACGAATTTCTCTAAACTAATTAAAAAGTTTTAAAATATGAACAGCTTTGTTTAGTAAGTTCATATAGTACATTATGGGAGTAAAAAGTGTTCATAGTGTTCATGCATTAGAGCAATGCACTTATTTGTTTAACAAAAAGAAAAATAGTGTTAACAGTTTTTATATCCTGGGATCCGTTCAAGTTGAAAATGTTAACTTCTGAGTTAAAAATTTTCAAAAAACACATTTCCAAATTCAATAAAACTCAGCACAAATAATGTACTTTACAAAACTTATATAATAGCTATATCTTTGAATCTTTAACTTTCATTGTTTTATAAATATTGCGATTTTAATATTTCATAACATCTTAAATAATAGTGATAGAATAAATATTTTTGTTCCATTTTTCTTAATATTAAGAGAGCATATTATTATAGTGGGCAGACATTTCTTTTTCAATCTCTCTAATGCATTCCTGTTGCATTCTAAAAGTATGAAATATAGTATATATGTATATTCTGGGTCCTCATAAGATTCTAAGACGATTAGCTATATCCGTCCGTATGTCTGTTGAAAACAGAATAGGGCCTAAAGAAAGGTGATAGCTCATGTACTCGCACGGAATATTATATTTTAAACGTAATTTTTTGATAATTTTCAAACGTAATAACATATTTCAACCTTTGATATTTTGACAAAATAAAATATAGTATTCGGGTAATGTGATATAGGCGGGTAATGTGGTATAGCTGCTTTTCTCTAAAACTAAGAGCATAGCAGTAGCGGTACCAAGCTGAAGAGTTTTATGATCTCAGAAAATCAACATTGCGTCATAAAAATAGTCAGTTGTAAAAAATCAGCGTGATCTTGTGGTAGACTTTTTTTGTGATCTGTAATTTATTTCTAAAATCACGTGTTTTAAACTTCATTAATTTAATTTTAAAGTCAAATGGGAATATTTTGCTATGAGGAACATATGTAACAATATAGCATATTTAGTGCATATGTTTCATTTTATAATAATTTCAATAAACCACGTTCCAATTCAAGCTAATAATATGCCAAAGAAATGTGAAGTATGAAAATGGGCAGCGGAAGATTTGAAGAACGCTATTTGAGCTATTAGAAACAACAAATGGACATTTTTTTCGCATCAGTCATTCAATGTCTCCTACGAAGCGAAGAATGTATTGAGGAGCTTCTGGTAAGCTTCGTCAGCCGCCAACTTTAACCGAATCCATTGAAGATGATTTAAATAAAACGCAACTCATTTACAAATTAAAATACTATGCATCGGTTAAGTTGTTTAGCATACAATATTAACAGAACATGGTATTCCACATTACCCGCCAATTTTTTCAATGGCTTGTTTATGGGTTTTTTCTCTTTTTCCCAAATTTCTCTAAAACTTGAACTTAAGGGACTTTTTTTACTTTCATGGATGTAAATCTAAAGCTACGTATACACGGTTGTCATAATCTTACAATATTGTCATAAAATGTTCAATAAATGGTTAACACCCATATGTTTCAACATAAGTTCTCATGGTTGTGTTAACCATTTTCTGAGCATGTTCCTGGCAATCTGACAACAGTGTGTACGTAGCTTAACACTTGTAGTAGAACACCAGCTGAGAACTGTTCCAATCGAATTAAGATTCTAAAAATTAAAGCCAAATAAAAACAATTAAGGAAGTATGGTCGGTCAAGCCCGACCATATAATACCCTATACTAAGTAAAAGAGCAAATACATTTTTCTTTTAAAATTTCAATAATTTATATTTTTGAGTGATTTTCGGAAGTGTGGTTATATAGGAGCTATGACCAATTATGGCCGGATCACCATGAAATTAGGTCGTGTGATTTGTGTCTATATGAATGTTGAATTTTGTGTGTATACCGACATTTTTAAGCGATTTATGCACGTTAAAGTGATTTTCAGAAGCGGATCTCTATGGGAGCTATGACTATGACCGATCGTAACAAAATTTAGTGACATGAATTTTGTATATATAAAACTTATTTGGAGCGAAATTTGTGTAGATACATATATAAATTAAACATTTATGACCGATAAAGTCCAATTTCGAGAGGACATTTGTATGGGGGCTAGGTGAAATAATGGACCGATTTCAGCCAGTTTCAATAGGCATGGTCCTTGGGCCGAAAAAATTATATGTACCAAATTTTATCGAAATATCTTCAAAATTGCGACCTGTACTCAGCGCACAAGGTTTACATGGACAGCCAACCAGCCAGCCAGACGGACGGACATCGTTTAATCGACTCAGAAGTGATTTTAAGTCGATCGGTATACTTTAAGGTGGGTGTTAGACCAATATTTTTGGGCGTTACAAACATCTGCACAAACGCATTATACCCTCCCCACTATGGTGGTGTAGGGTATAAATAGGTATACCACATTACCCGAACTTACTCTATATATGAAAAAAAATTATGATTTGTAAAAACCAAATTTGTAACGCATTCGTTTGTTTTTTAGAAATTTGTAAATTTTATAAAAACAGGCGTAAGATAAGAAATTATTTGCGTACACTTAAACAAATGCTGTTTATGTATTTAATAACATTTAATAACCTAACAGCACTGTAAAGGAAAGGCACTTTACACAATAAGACAGTTTGTCAATTATGTTGAAACTGTAATGATGATATCGTTGAAACAGACGAAGAATGATATTACGCGTGGCTTAAAAAAATTAAATTATTTGAATATTTTAATTATTTTCAAATATTCGAACAAGTTAATATCGAAGAATTTGGATACTCTAAAATATGTATATTGTACATATACATATATTAGAATAATCATTTTTACATATTTTTAATATATCAAAATGGCCCTAGCATAGTCGAATAGACCATTGGAAGTTATTTAAAAAAATGGGATTACTTTTTTGCGGTTGTCAAAAATTTTTTTTTTATTTTATTTTTTTTATAAATACACTCCCTGCCATCTGAATACTTTGTACTTTGTGCAACTCCAGTTCTTTCCTACATTTGCAAACAATTATTGGTGGTTTGTTTTGTGTTTTAAAGGTGTCTATGTTTACTTGTTCTGGGATCAAATTTGTGTTCTGGAAAAGTCCCGTTATAATTTTTTTTTATATTTTGTTTTGTGATTGACCAAAATTGTCTTTATTTAATAAAGTTTATTAGGAGACCCCGCATTAACTTTAGTTTTCTTAAGCAAGTGAACAAGTGCAATAGAAAAACAAGTAAGAAAGTATGGTCGGTCAATCCCGAACATATAATACCCTACACTAAGTAAAAGAACAAAAAATGTTTCTTTTAAAATTTCAATCTATATATGTATATAAAAATTGGTCCATGTATGTAATGTCATCACGTGAGAACGGCTGGAGCGATTTGGTTGATTTTTTTTTTATTCCATTCGAAATTTTCAAGAGATGGTTTGTACTAGGGATGCCAGATTCAGATTCGCAAAAAGGTGGACATTGGGCTTTAAAAAGCTGGATAAATAAAAAAAAACTGGACATTAAAAAATTACTGAGAAAATGTTAATTTTGGTTTTAGGTAAATAATTTTTTTTTTAAATATATTTTTATGCATTGTAATCAAAATATATATATATTACACGGTGCTACAGTGAAAATAACTTGGAAAACGACCTAGCGTGGGTCTTGTTGAGAACATACAAATTGTGTTAAAACATTTCAGAAACACCCTCAAATTTAGAAGTTATTCCAAAAAACCGTTTTCAGTGATATTCATCAACATAACGACCAGTATAATTTTTTAATGGGTTAAAATAAAAACTGATTACGCTTTAAAATGAATTTATGCATACATTTTATGAAAGGTTAATTCTTTGCCTCTCCGTAAATGTTTAAAATTTAAATCGGTCTAAAAATGTGTGAATTAGAGGTACTAAAGTACTATGACCTACCGTAAAACAGTTGTTTCAGAATAACTCAAATTTTTTTTAAAAAAAAACCTTTAAAAATAAAATATGAAAATTGGACGTCTAAAAAATTATTTTTTTGATATGGCGTTGTGGAATTTTTTTCCTCATGCCAAAAACCCCCACTTTTTCGCTTTTCATTTGTTATGTATTAAAATTTGAGACTATTCATAAGTACGGTCATTATATCGTGCAACTCTAAAAATGTACAAGGGTCATTATAAAATGCCTGCATTATGTTTTGCATAAAATATAAAAATACTTCTAATAATTCTTCACGTTTACATTCTTCTTCATTGGCATCATTATCAGAAATTCCATATGACACGTATTCCTAGAAAACTTTTTGGTATTTATTTTGTTCCTTTCTTCAAAAAATACATACACGTTTTTGCATAAGTTATTACTGTGTACTATATAGTAGTAGTAAGTAAATATTCATTTATGGATATTATTGTAGAAAGATTCTATTTAGCTGGACAAATTCAATTTTAGCTTGAAACTGGACAGGCATCAAAAAAGCTGGACAATCCAGCCAAGTCCAGCCCGGCTGGCAACCCTAGTTTGTAAAACCGGCTAAAAACGGTTTTTTTGAGTCCAGTCAACTGTAATAAAAAAGCCCCTAGATATGTAGAATCAAAATTAATATATTTTGAGAAATATTAAATTAAAAGCTAATTTTTACTTAAAATATATTTACTTGTATTTGAGTTTCTGTCTACGTAGTGTGAGGGCTATTGAAAACAAAATGTTCTATTGGTTTCAAATACTTTAAATACTTTAATATTCAAATATGTAGGTTTTGAAAATTTTGTATTTGAAAATTTTATTTTTAAATTTTTTTGCCCCACTATGGTGGTGTAGGGTATAAATACAACAGAAAAAGATGTAGTAGAAAAAGAAAATTATAAACTTAAAGGCGAAATTATTACACTGAAGAGCCCTGTAAAAATGTTGAATGATCAACGCGTTAAAAACGATTGTTTTATTAGTGAAAATGAAGTTGGTGCAGCACAAGCTGTTATTTATTTACCTAAGAATGTTGGTGTGGATTTAGAAGAAGCTAGTATAGAAGATGCTTATTTTTGAAAAAGAAAGAATTTGTCTAATCCAAAACAAGGTCTTGTCGTGAAGTTCAGTTCTAAAACTGCAAAAGACAAGCTTATGGCTGCTATATCGAAATTTAAAGACAATGATGAAACAATAACCGTATTTGTTAACGATTTTTTGAGTAAAGAATCATTTTAGCTGTTTAATCACGCTAAAACTTTAAAATCTGTTGGGTATCATTCAATCTTTACCACCGGAGGTAGAATTTATGCAAAGAAATCAGCAATCGAAAGGACTTAAGTCATCAAGTATGAAGAAGATGTCGACAACATTCTCTTAGAAGCCACAACGCAAAATAGAAAAATGCCAAGATCAACACGTCAACAGATAGTTTCAGATGAAGGTTCTGATTGTTCGGGTGAAGGTTCACAATCCCAATGTATGTCGCCAGTAGTGTTTTTATCCCGGGACTTCCCGGTACAAATTTCCCGGGAATTTTGCGAATTTTTCACTACCCGATTCCCGGGATTTTTAGTCAGGAATCCCGAGAATTAAAAACTGACGAAAATACAAATAAAGGTAGAACTCTATTTTTTTTTTCACCAAAAAACCGTTAAATGTTTTTTTTACAGTTTTTTGCTTATGTCTCGGCAATAATATATAGATTATTATTTATATGGGGTTTTTCGTACGAAAATTTAAAAAGAGAATTCATTATTTATAGAATTTATTTCTCATTGAATCATTCAAATTTCTTCTTCAAATACATAACAAAATATGTATGTAGCTTCAAAAATGTATTAAATTATTAAATTTTTCTTCAATTGAAATCTATTACAAAAAGGCTTAAACTATTTTTTCAATTAATTTTCTAAATGATAAAACTGAATCAAGAAAAAAATATTAACTCAATTTGAATTCAAAAAATTCAATCATTCAAAATTTGAATAAATTCTGTTATTAATTAATATTTTGAAGTAATTTAGTTTAAACAAAGGCTTTTGAATGAATCTAATGCATTTATGGAATGAAAGGCTGACATTTTTTAATTACGGATTAAGATTTTAGTGAATTAAGCTCAAATTGTATTAATTAATTCGAAGCTCTGATATATAATAATTATAATACTAAGTTTTTATATAAAATTTGGCTATACTATTCCTAATTTACAGTATCATTATATATTTCGGGAATAGCCGGATACCCGGGAATGTAGAACAAAATTTTCCGATTTCCGGGAATCATAAAAGGTCGGGAAATTAAAAACCCTAGTCGCCAGTCTAATTTAAAGTATATATTTCTTATATGGTTATACAATTTATCTTTTTTTTATGATCTCTCAAACTAATTATTTCTTAAATATAGAATCATTTGATAATTACATGCAAAACTTAAATTTTAATACTTTTAAAATTATATCTGTAAACATAAGAAGCATTTCGTCTATTGACAAGTTTTTGAAGTTTAAAGCATTAATAGCCCAGTTTGAATTTTACCCAATATTATAGCTGTTCAGGAAACGTGGTTTCATTCTAATCTCAGCCAAATTTACAATATTCCTGGATACAATGCAATTCATTGCTGTAGAAATTATGGATACGGTGGAACTTATCTTTATATAAAAGAAAAAATCTGCAATATGTTGCTGATTACTATAAAAGTAAGCAGTTTGTTGAAGCAATTCAAATAGGAAAATCAATTAAATTTGCACATTTTATAGGTCACAAAAATGTGATTTAAATGCATATTATTTGTTCATAGATAACATGTTAAACATTAATTCTCGTTCATCTGCCATTATAATTGGAGACGCAAATATTGATTTGTTAGATGAAGCCTTGTCTGCTAATCTTTTAAATACGTTACTACATTATGATTATCTAAATTGTCATACTATGATTACTCGACCAACAAGTGGAAAATCAATTGATCATATATATGGGGCATTTCATGTCAAGTGAACCAACTTTTGAAATCGATGTCTTCCGATCGGGATGAAATTTGCAAGGTTAGTTCTATTGGATAGTAACTCAGACACAATTTTTCAACAAGATCGGTCGAGAACTCTCTGAGTTATAGGGGGTCAAATTTTGACATTTTGGTCAAACAGGGGTTTTTTCTTATCCATGTAACTTATTACCTATTGTTCTTAGCAAAATGTGTCTAAATAGCCATTTCTTCAATCTTTCGAAAAAAAATATTTTAAAAAAAAAAAATAAAAAATTTTTAATATTTTTTTTCCGAAATCAAAAACTTTTTTGACTTTTTTTTAAAATGTGCTTAGTGGGGTGCGAGTGGGATATCTATCAAAATAAATATTTTGTAACTCAAAACATAAAATTTTTGACTTTTTTTGCAAAATCAAAAACTTTGTTGACTTTTTTTCTTCAAAATGGACCCTTTTTTAATTTTTTTTTAGCTCAAACAAAAGCTTAGATATTATCCTTGAAGACCCTTTTTGTCGCTTAGTGGGATGCGAGTGGGATATCTATCAAAATAAATATTTTTTAACTCAAGACTTACAATTTTTGACTTTTTTTTTTGCAAATACTAATTTTTTTTGTTCAAGGTGGGCCCTTTTTTTAACATTTTTTTTTAGTCAAAAGAAAGCTTAGGTCCATTCCTTTAATATATTTTTAGTGGGATACGAGTGGGATATCTATCAAAATAAATGTTTTAACACAAAAATTGTATGTCTTGAGTTACAAAACATTTATTTTGATATATATCCCACTCGCATCCCACTAAGCGACCAAAACCATCTTAAAGGAATAGACCTAAGCTTTGCAAACGTTTGCCAAATGTTTTGTTTGTTTTCATACTCTGATCCCACTCGCATCCCACTAAGGGACTGAAAATATCTTAAAGGAATGGACCTAAGCTCTCTTTTGACTAAAAAAGAGAGTTCTCGACCGATCTTGTTGAAAAATTGTGTCTGAGTTACTATCCAATAGAACTAACCTTGGTGCAAATTTCATCCCGATCGGAAGACATAGATTTCAAAAGTTGGTTCACTTGACATGAAATCTATATAAATATCTACATATTCTAAGCTTATTAACAAAATATTTATTGTTTACAAAAATAAGTAAAGCGCTCACTATTGAATTATCTACACTTTATTAAGTTTAAATACTTATTTGTTTAATTTTTCATTTTGGTTTTTTGACATTTGTTAAGACCAATCGTTGTTTATGTAGAACTGACACCACCTTGTATGAATTTGCCTTGGACCTAACGTAACCAGAAATACAACGGTATTTAAAATTACTATTGATAATGCAGAAGTTCACGAATGAGACTGTTTAAAATACTTAGGGGTGTATTTCCAAAGCAATCTATCATGGAACAAACATATTCAATCCTTGAAAAGCTTATTTGATGGAAAGACAAAGTTATTAGTATATAATACTCTCATTCACAGTCATTTGGGTTACCTGCCGATGATGTATGCGTACAAAAAGACAGCGGATTTTAAAGCTCTTCAAAGTTCTCAGAACAAAGCACTGAAAATAGTTTTTAACCTTCCGAGAATGTATTCTACATCTACATCTTTATATAGAGACATAACCAAAACACTATTACCGATTCATAGATTGTATAAAATGCAATTATTAATGTACATGTGTAAAGCTGTGCATAATATTGGGTATCACACTATAGAGTTTTCTATAAATCAAACATATTTTAATACTCGAAGCAGTTCTAATTTACTAGTTAAAAGATGTCGATTAGAAACAACTAAACAACGAGTTGAATATATAGGATACTCTGAGTTTAATTACTTAATTAACAAAATATTATGAAACTGTTAATAAATTTATATAATTATTGTTATTTTTTTTATGTAAATGAATTTTAAAAATTATTCATAAAAATACTGGCAACTTGCCCCAAAAATGTCTGGAATAATAAATAATATATATAAAAAAAAGTCATATTTTTGGGCGTTACAAACATTTGCACATACGCACTATCGATAGTAGTTATTATGCAAATTGTGTTGTTTTAATAAAAAAAATTGAAATTGGTCGATGAAAACCTTAACAGACGCTGAAAAAATAAAAATTAAAATTTAACCCTCCATCATGCACATGTATCTGGCCAGATATTTTACGAATGTAACTGTGATTTAAATATATTTCTAATTTGGCTAGGGGTTTGAGTCTCCAGGTACCCTCTACAAATATTGTTAGGTATCGTTTTATGAAAAAATATATTAAAAAAAAACAACAAACAATATTTATGTGGATTTTTTCATCTATACATCGTATACGTAGCGCATGTATCTGGCCAGATACACACAGATTTTGTAAGAATAGTACTGTACTTTATTGGTATTTTTTATTTATTTTTAGTTGCTTACCTGAAGCTGTGTAAGACTTTTTTTAATTTAGAATTTTAGAATTAATTAAAACTTACTTTATAACTACTAAATTTAATTGAAATGAACAACTATTTTTTTGAAATTAAACACAAAAATAAAATTATTCTTGTTTTATTTCTCATTAATTTTTTTTTGGTTTCTCATGCACTAAGAACAAAAAAAATAGATAATATATATTTGCCTGGCGTGATAACAATATAACAATATAATATTATCACTAAAATAGCATATTTTTCATATAAATGTACTGAAATACATAGTGTATCTGGCCAGATACATGCGCTACGTACGTGACTATCGGAACATGTGCATGACGGAGGGTTAAAAGAAATATGGACAATCGATCCTCAAAATTGCTGAACGAATCAAAAGAAGCTGAAATGTGGTATCTAATTGTTTACGGAAGGAGTCAAACTACGGGAAAAATATGAAAGAAGCATCAATTGGCTCGTTTGCATAACAGAGTGGAAAGGGGTTATGGTGTAGGGAGCCATATCCTATTATAGTACCTGAGAACTGAAATTTTTGTTCAGCACCATGAACTGCTATATTGGAACATTTTTGGAAGCTTACAGTGGACATTCCAGCATGACAATGCCCCAATACATACTACCCGGGTGGTAAAGTCGTGGCTACGCGATCAAAATGTTAATGTACTCGATTGGCCCCCTTACTCGCCGGACCTTAACATCATTGAAAATGTTTGGGGATGGCCAGCTCGTAAAGTGTATGCTTCTGGAAACTTATTGAAGTCATAAAAGGGGCTTGGTCGACCATTTCGCTCGATTACATAATATCATTGTATGATTCTATTCCCAATCGAATTTACGAAACTATCTGTAAAAATGGATGCTACGCATTTTTGAGAAGGCTTTAAAATGTACAAATTTACTTAAAATGTAAATAAAATTAAAAACTTGTATAGCAAACTATACATAAACTGTTTTTTATAGTAGGGTCCTATTTATGTGACGCAAAATTTGAAGGCATTTGTTTTACTTGGTTTACAAAATTTTTTATAAAAACAAAACCAGTGTATTTTTTTGTAGAAGCTATTGTTGTACTGTAACAAATTATACTTTACTTTATATAATAATATTTAATCTAGTATTACTTTGTATTTTATGTTTTAAATTTTCTATGAAATTAAATTTTCTGAAAATTGGTCTACGTGGTGTTTTTCGTTAAAAGCTCAATTTGAATTGGAAAACTTATGGTGCTGTATTGAAGGTACGTGCGAAGATGCTGTGAAGCAAACACAAGCAAGATGCCGTCTCATTCTGGCGATTCATAAGGATTTATATGTTTACGTGCAAGAAGCTGTTTCTGCGAAAGAAATATTTGATAAATTGAAGAATTTATTTCAAGATTCTGGTTTGGACAGGCGTATTGGTCTTCTACGAAAACTTTGCTCAATGCAGATGATGGAATCCAATTCTGTAGAACATTATGTATCTGAAGTTGTATCAACTGCACAGAAGTTAAATGGTATTGGTTTCAACTTATCTGATGAATGGATAGCGTCAATTTTGTTAAAAGGCTTACCAGCGGAATATAATCCCATGAGGGTAAGGTGTCGAAGCTACTTCAAGATGTTAAGTATGAAATGCAAATTCCAAACTCAGCTCTAGCAACCAAGAAGATAAATAAAAAGAAGAATTTAAAGAACATAAAGTGTTACAGTTGCAATAAATATGGTCATTATTCAACAAAATGCCCAAATCGAGAATCTAATAAGAAAAATCAGTCAATGTCTGCAGCCTATGTCGTCAAAGGTTTAAGGCAAGATGAGTGGTACTTCGATAGCGGGGCGTCTGTACATATGGTTCATTCCAAAACTGTTTTTGAAAATATTCAGAAATATCAAGGCGAAATACGTATTGCTAACGACAAAACATTTAAAGCAGTCGGCAAAGGTACAGTTGTAATCGATGTCTCAATTCCTGGTGGATGTCAGAAAGTTACAATTGAAGATGTTTTGTATGTGCCAGAGCTTGGGGCTAATTTGTTATCTATTAGAGAAATTATTAAAAGAAACAAAAGAGTTGTTTTTAATAAAAATGGATGCATGGCATAGACGTTTAGGTCATGTGAATCAGCAGTCTATGGAGAAAATGAAATCTGATGGTATGTTAAAATATGACAGTCCTGTTACGATGAACTGTGTGGCATGTGCTCAAGGAAAACATGCAAAATCAAAATTCCCCAAAGAAGGTTCAAGAGCCAGTAATATTTTGGAAATAGTTCACACAGATTTATGCGGTCCTATGGAAGTCAAATCTAATGGTGGAAGTCTTTACATGCTGACGTTTACTGATGATTTTAGCCGAAAAGTTTTTACATATTTTTTGAAAAATAAAAGTTCTGTTTTTGAAACATTTGTCAATTTTAAAACATTCGTCGAAAATCAAACAGGAAAGAAGCTAAAATGTCTACGATCAGACAATGGTGGCGAATTTATAAATCGGAAGATGTCTGATTTTTTTGAAAAAGTATGGAATTATGCATCAGAAAAGTGTGCCTTACAATCCGCAGCAAAATGGTCTCGCTGAGCGGATGAATAGATCTCTGATGGAAAAAGCTCGCTGTATGTTATTCGTGGCCAAACTTCACAAAAGTTTTTGGGCAGAAGCAGTATGTACTGCTAGTTATTTGATGAACAGAATTCCACATCGAGTTATAAAGAAATCTGCAGATGAAATATGGAATGGGAGAAAACCAAATCTTAATCACTTACGAGTATTCGGTTGCAGTGCAATGGTTCACGTTCCTCATCATAAAAGAAGAAAACTTGATGCAAAATCTGAGATGATTTTTATTGGATATTGCAACGACTCGAAAGGATATCGATTATATGATCCAATAAAGAAGAGTGTAACTACAAGTCGTGAGGTAATATTTTTTGAAGAAGAGTTTATGTCATTAAACAATGCTAATTCGATTGCTGAATATTGGTTCCAAATTCCTCCTTTAATGCAAAATCACATTGAAACTCAAGAAACCTCAAACTCTACAGGTAACGATGTCGATAATGATTCATTATTATTCTTTTCATTTACAGAGGATAACAATGAAGTGGGGGAAGTAATCGACGAAGAAAATATTACAACATCAAACGAACACAACGAAGCAGTTGAATCTCACGATATTGTTACGGTTCCAAGACGTAGTGAACGTTTAGCAAAGAAATCTCAGAATGGACTTATTGCAGCAGGTATTACTGATGAGCCATTAACGCACGAGGAAGCTTTAAGTCGTCCAGATAAAGAAAAATGGTTAGAGGGAATTAACAGTGAAATCAATTCATTGGAAACCAACCATACTTGGACTGAAGTAAATCAAGCAAGTTGTCAAAATGCAATCAAAACCAAGTGGGTTTTTAAAGTTAAGGACGAGCCAGATGGATCAAAAAGGTATAAAGCACGTTTGGTCGTAAAGGGCTATACACAGAAAAAAGGGATCGACTACGAAGAAATATATTCTACAGTGTTTCGCTACACATCCTTAAACTCTATTCTAAAACTCGATAAGGCTTTGTATGGATTAAAGCAAGCGAGTTTAGTATGGAACAACAAACTAGATAAAGTATTGATAAGATTGGTTTCAAGAAATCTAAAATAGATCCATGTGTGTATTATCATATTGCAAATACAAAGCGAACGTATTTAGCAATTTACGTTGACGATATGTTGATGTTTACCAATGATTCAACATTTCGAGAATCCATAAAGAAGAAGCTGTGTCAAGAACTACATATGAAGTTGCTTGGAGAAGCAAAAAGTGTTTAAATATTCGAATTACCAGAGAGAACAACGAAATTTATTTAGACCAAGAAAATTACATTGACCAAATACTGCAAAAGTTCAATATGTCAGATTGTAATGTCGTTCAAGTACCTATGGATCCAAATCAAAAGCTAAGAAAGCAAGCAGAAGAGAGTCCAGGTAACGTTTTTCCTTATCAGCAAGCAATTGGAATCCTGATGTACTTAACACAGTGTACAAGACCGGATATTAGTCATGCAGTAAGTTTTTTAAGTCGTTTTAATAACAATCCTAGCCAAGAACATTGGAATGCTGTAAAACGAATATTCAGATACCTGAAAGGAACAAAGAAATCCAAACTTTCCTACAGCCAAGATGGTAATAATGAGCTAATAGCATATTCAGATGCCGATTGGGCAAACGACGTTGATGAAAGAAAATCAATTACAGGTTATGTTGTTATTTTAAAATCCGGTGCTATTTCATGGTGCAAAAAAAAACAACAAACCGTTGCCTTGTCTTCAACCGAGGCGGAATATACGGCGATGTCTGCCGTTACACAAGAAGTTGTGTGTTTAAGAGAATTATTTTATGAACTCGTTTCAGATATTCCACATAAGCCAACCCCAATATTATGTGACAATAGAAGTGTAATAGCTTTGTCATCTACAAATGTTTATCGAGCCCGTTCAAAACACATTGATGTGCGTCATCATTTTATAAGAGAGAAGAAGAATGCCAAACAAGTAGAATTTTTTCCTATCAAGACAGATGAGATGATAGCAGATTCTTTGACAAAACCTACAACTGCACCAAAACATAAATTTTGCTTTCAAAAACTGGGTTTATTTGATGTAAAGTAAATTTGAGTGGGTGGGTTGTACTGTAACAAATAATACTTTACTTTATATAATAATATTTAATCTAGTTTTAATTTGTATTTTATGTTTTAAATTTTCTATGAAATAAAATTTTTACTTCACTTCGTATTGAGATACCAAATAGAAAATATTGCCTTTCACTTTTCAATAGGTTATGGGCCTTGCTCATTATTGAAATTTTGTTTGATTGTGCAATTAAGTTATCTTGGAATTTTACGGGAGTCTGGTAAAATGGCGAACGCGAACGCAATTATTCAAGTGGAGAAGTTAGTTGGATCTGAAAATTGGTCTACGTGGTGTTTTTCGTTAAAAGCTCAATTTGAATTGGAAAACTTATGGTGCTGTATTGAAGGTACGTGCGAAGATGCTGTGAAGCAAACACAAGCAAGATGCCGTCTCATTCTGGCGATTCATAAGGATTTATATGTTTACGTGCAAGAAGCTGTTTCTGCGAAAGAAATATTTGATAAATTGAAGAATTTATTTCAAGATTCTGGTTTGGACAGGCGTATTGGTCTTCTACGAAAACTTTGCTCAATGCAGATGATGGAATCCAATTCTGTAGAACATTATGTATCTGAAGTTGTATCAACTGCACAGAAGTTAAATGGTATTGGTTTCAACTTATCTGATGAATGGATAGCGTCAATTTTGTTAAAAGGCTTACCAGCGGAATATAATCCCATGATTATGAGTATGGAAAGTTCGGGTAAGGTGTCGAAGCTACTTCAAGATGTTAGGTATGAAATGCAAATTCCAAACTCAGCTCTAGCAACCAAGAAGATAAATAAAAAGAAGAATTTAAAGAACATAAAGTGTTACAGTTGCAATAAATATGGTCATTATTCAACAAAATGCCCAAATCGAGAATCTAATAAGAAAAATCAGTCAATGTCTGCAGCCTATGTCGTCAAAGGTTTATGGCAAGATGAGTGGTACTTCGATAGCGGGGCGTCTGTACATATGGTTCATTCCAAAACTGTTTTTGAAAATATTCAGAAATATCAAGGCGAAATACGTATTGCTAACGACAAAACATTTAAAGCAGTCGGCAAAGGTACAGTTGTAATCGATGTCTCAATTCCTGGTGGATGTCAGAAAGTTACAATTGAAGATGTTTTGTATGTGCCAGAGCTTGGGCTAATTTGTTATCTATTAGAGAAATTATTAAAAGAAACAAAAGAGTTGTTTTTAATAAAAATGGATGCAGTGTATTAGACGAAAATAACAAATTGGTGGCTTCTGAAAAATTAGTCGACGGTATGTATAAATTATGTATGCCTACTAATCCACGGGTTTATTTGGCTAGTGAATCATCAAATTTCGAGACATGGCATAGACGTTTAGGTCATGTGAATCAGCAGTCTATAGAGAAAATGAAATCTGATGGTATGTTAAAATATGACAGTCCTGTTACGATGAACTGTGTGGCATGTGCTCAAGGAAAACATGCAAAATCAAAATTCCCCAAAGAAGGTTCAAGAGCCAGTAATATTTTGGAAATAGTTCACACAGATTTATGCGGTCCTATGGAAGTCAAATCTAATGGTGGAAGTCTTTACATGCTGACGTTTACTGATGATTTTAGCCGAAAAGTTTTTACATATTTTTTGAAAAATAAAAGTTCTGTTTTTGAAACATTTGTCAATTTTAAAACATTCGTCGAAAATCAAACAGGAAAGAAGCTAAAATGTCTACGATCAGACAATGGTGGCGAATTTATAAATCGGAAGATGTCTGATTTTCTCGCTGTATGTTATTCGAGGCCAAACTTCACAAAAGTTTTTGGGCAGAAGCAGTATGTACTGCTAGTTATTTGATGAACAGAATTCCACATCGAGTTTTAAAGAAATCTGCAGATGAAATATGGAATGGGAGAAAACCAAATCTTAATCACTTACGAGTATTCGGTTGCAGTGCAATGGTTCACGTTCCTCATCATAAAAGAAGAAAACTTGATGCAAAATCTGAGAAGATGATTTTTATTGGTTATTGCAACGACTCCAAAGGATATCGATTATATGATCCAATAAAGAAGAGTGTAACTACAAGTCGTGATGTAATATTTTTTGAAGAAGAGTTTATGTCATTAAACAATGCTAATACGATTGCTGAATATTGGTTCCAAATTCCTCCTTTAATGCAAAATCACATTGAAACTCAAGAAACCTCAAACTCTACAGGTAACGATGTCGATAATGATTCATTATTATTCTCTTCATTTACAGAGGATAACAATGAAGTGGGGGAAGTAATCGACGAAGAAAATATTACAACATCAAACGAACACAACGAAGCAGTTGAATCTCACGATATTGTTACGGTTCCAAGACGTAGTGAACGTTTAGCAAAGAAATCTCAGAATGGACTTATTGCAGCAGGTATTACTGATGAGCCATTAACGTACGAGGAAGCTTTAAGTCGTCCAGATAAAGAAAAATGGTTAGAGGCAATTAACAGTGAAATCAATTCATTGGAAACCAACCATACTTGGACTGAAGTAAATCAAGCAAGTTGTCAAAATGCAATCAAAACCAAGTGGGTTTTTAAAGTTAAGGACGAGCCAGATGGATCAAAAAGGTATAAAGCTATACACAGAAAAAAGGGATCGACTACGAAGAAATATATTCTACAGTGATTCGCTACACATCCTTAAACTCTATTCTAAAACTCGATAAGGCTTTGTATGGATTAAAGCAAGCGAGTTTAGTATAGAACAACAAACTAGATAAAGTATTGAATAAGATTGGTTTCAAGAAATCTAAAATAGATCCATGTGTGTATTATCATATTGCAAATACAAAGCGAACGTATTTAGCAATTTACGTTGACGATATGTTGATGTTTACCAATGATTCAACATTTCGAGAATCCATAAAGAAGAAGCTGTGTCAAGAACTACATATGAAGTTGCTTGGAGAAGCAAAAAAGTGTTTAAATATTCGAATTACCAGAGAGAACAACGAAATTTATTTAGACCAAGAAAATTACATTGACCAAATACTGCAAAAGTTCAATATGTCAGATTGTAATGTCGTTCAAGTACCTATGGATCCAAATCAAAAGCTAAGAAAGCAAGCAGAAGAGAGTCCAGGTAACGTTTTTCCTTATCAGCAAGCAATTGGAATCCTGATGTACTTAACACAGTGTACAAGACCGGATATTAGTCATGCAGTAAGTTTTTTAAGTCGTTTTAATAACAATCCTAGCCAAGAACATTGGAATGCTGTAAAACGAATATTCAGATACCTGAAAGGAACAAAGAAATCCAAACTTTCCTACAGCCAAGATGGTAATAATGAGCTAATAGCATATTCAGATGCCGATTGGGCAAACGACGTTGATGAAAGAAAATCAATTACAGGTTATGTTGTTATTTTACAATCCGGTGCTATGTCATGGTGCAAAAAAAAAACAACAAACCGTTGCCTTGTCTTCAACCGAGGCGGAATATACGGCGATGTCTGCCGTTACACAAGAAGTTGTGTGTTTAAGAGAATTATTTTATGAACTCGTTTCAGATATTCCAAATAAGCCAACCCCAATATTATGTGACAATAGAAGTGTAATAGCTTTGTCATCTACAAATGTTTATCGAGCCCGTTCAAAACACATTGATGTGCGTCATCATTTTATAAGAGAGAAGAAGAATGCCAAACAAGTAGAATTTTTTCCTATCAAGACAGATGAGATGATAGCAGATTCTTTGACAAAACCTACAACTGCACCAAAACATAAATTTTGCTTTCAAAAACTGAGTTTATTTGATGTAAAGTAAATTTGAGTGGGGGGGTTGTACTGTAACAAATAATACTTTACTTTATATAATATTTAATCTAGTTTTAATTTGTATTTTATGTTTTAAATTTTCTATGAAATAAAATTTTTACTTCACTTCGTATTGAGATACCAAATAGAAAATATTGCCTTTCACTTTTCAATAGCTATAACTTTTTGAAAAAATTGTGTTAGGGGGTCCTATTCATGTGGCAGGGAGTGTATATCAACCTGGCTCGAATCTGTATTTAAAATTTACGGTAAAGGGAAAAAATCCGCTGTTTTGCTATAAAAAAAATAATAAAAATTTGAGAAAATTTTTACTTTAAAAAATCGTTTTTGTGGGTGAGGTTTTTATTTCAAAATATTATCGTAAATAACGCAAAATTTATCATCGCATGGTACTAGGGCCAAAATAGCCCAAATATATACCTACATATATACAATATAATGTTTTTAAGTGAATATTCTTTAACAGATGTTACCAGCATTTATGCGTTTTCACTCTTATTGTACATACAACATTAGACTGACACACGCATCTGGTTTGTCTCAACACGATCTTAACAAAGGACTTCCCAAGGGTTTTAATAGTGAAAACATTATCGCTGTAATCAAGGCGGTGAACATAATCAAATAAACCATAAAACCAAATCAAAAATTATACTAAAAAAAGTACATAAATACATATGTATGTATGTAGATAAAACAATAGTTGAACAACAACAGCGAAAACAAAAACGTTAACATCAAAACAAAATCTTTCCCTTTTGTTTGCTTATTTATTTTATACATTTTAATTTTTATTTATTATGAATTTTGTAATATCACCATTATATTATTGCCGATTGCCGTATAGGTTTTGTCCAAATGTAATGGAATTTGCATAAAATTATGCATGTCACCAACGGTTTTCTTTAGCTCACTTTTCTTACACACTTACTTTGAACGTTTGGGAAAGTAACCCTTAAACGAATAGAGATAGTAGATGGTGTCTGTAATTTTTATCGTTAGAAATAAAACATCTTAACAATAGCAACAACAGCAACTACATTAATAATATATAATGGAACAATGTAAACAAAAGGTCGGAGGACACGATTTTAACAGAGGCAACGTAATACGTATGTTCGTGTGTTTGTATGGAAGGATGCATGTCTGATTACATTTGAATCAAAATACAAACATAAACAAACTAAAAGGACATGAACGTTTGATTATGTGTATGTATGACTAAATGTGTGATGAGAACTCAATGTCCAGTTATTCATTTACGGGATACCAAATCTGAAATGTCTTTACACTGCACTTTCCGTAATCGTTTGATGAGTTTGCCCTTTTTATTATTTTTTCCCTCTTTCACTTTTAAATATTTTGGTGGGTTTTTTATGAGAAAATAGTTATTATGCAAGAAAATATTCAAGTATTTTATAAAATCATACTACCGGTTTTTGATTAGCGACTTCTTTTGCATCCAACCGGTTGCAGATATTTCTAAAAAAAAAACTCATTTGTTAACTGTCAGTTGTGTCCTAATTAGAACGTTGTTGTTGTTGTTTCTTGATGTTTCAAACAGGATACTTTCGGGCGATCTGCGTATTAATCTTTACAAATGACTCAAATCTTTCTATTTTGTAAGAAAAATTACTTTCTTAACACTTTATTTAATGCTAAAAAAGATCTGAAATTCTTTTCGTTTTCAACATCCATCAATGACACATTAGTGTCAGAGGATTTCGAAATGGGATACCTTCAATCGCAGCTTGCCAAGCATTAGAACTGAGTTAAATATCTGCATATGTATGTTTACGTTTGGGGTATATAATATTTATCAGGATTTAAAGTTTAAGTTTTTTTTAAAAACTTGTATTTATTTCTTATTTTTACAAACAAATTTGTAAAAACAAGTAAGATCGTTTTATATGGCTTTGGCAAATCTTTTATACCCACCACCCTTAAATACCTTAGCACCGATTTTTGTACTTTTCTTATAAAAACATTTGTCTGGTTGACCATATATAGGTAATTTTATATTTTTTATTAAAATTTAGCTTAATTTTACCTTGCCATTCATGCAATTAATTATTGGACGCATGCGTTAGATAGTAGCAATAACTATTAGTGAAAATGATAGCTAAATCATCTTTGAATTGTTTAAGGACCCACAATAAATGTATATGTGTCTATGACCAATATTTAGATATATATGATACAGACGAAATATCAAAATCAATATTTGGTGGTGGGTATGCAAATCAAGGATGTCTACCATTAAGCCTTAAACATTTTTTCAGCTCAACAACCGTTATCGAAATAACAACAATTACCATTATCACTAACATACTGTTATCGATATACTCGTAAATACTGATACATACCGCTATCCTATAAATAATTTTAAATTATGAAAATACACATTTTTACAGTCCAATCGAATATACAGTTTCGGATTAGGCCTAATCGGCCTAATACCAGTATTCGGTCAAAATTTGGACAAATACCAAAATTTTTAGAAAGGAAAACAAGTAAGACATTATAGTTGGTCCAGCCCGACCATATGACACCCTACACTGAGTAAATAAACAAAAACTTTTTTCTCTTAAAACTTCAATTATTTAATTTTGTGAGTTATTTTCGGAAGTGGTCTTGGACTACATTGGAGCTATGACCAATTACGGACCGATCGTCATGAAATTAAGTAGATTGATTTATTTCTATATGAAACGTATGTCTATTAACTATTATCGTTATAGTGATTTTCTGGAGTTGACACTATAAGAAAATTATGACCAATTAGGTCGCATTATTTATTTCTATATGAAACTTTTTTCTGTTAAATTTTATTTGGCTACCAACATGAGTCGATCCGCTCAAAATTTTTGGGTGTGCTTTATTTGTTAATAAACCTTATTCTTGGTTATCTTCATGTATCAAACATTTATGGCCGATAAAGTCCTATTACGGGAGGATATTTGTATGGGGGCTAGGTAAGGTTGCCAGATTCAGATTTGCAAAAAGCTGGGCATAGGGGTCTAAAAAGCTGGACAAATAAAAAAAACTGGACATTAAAAAAATTACTGAGAAAATGTTAATTTTGGTTTTGTGTAAATAATTTTTATTAAAATATACACATTTTTATCCATTTTAATCAACATATATATATTTGTATTACACGATGCTACAGTGAGAAAAAAACTTGGAAAACGACAAAGCATGTGTTATAGGTCTTGTTGAGAACATTACAAATTGTGTCAAAAACTTTTGCAAATTTAAACCGATTTAACAGTAATGTCTCGTTTTTTTCTATATACAATTTTCTTAAAAACATTGTACAAAAAAATAGGTTTTCATAGAAAATACACTTTATGCATATCATAAAACATTTTTTTCAAAATAACTCAAAATTTTGAGGGTGTTTCAAAATCTTCGAAAACGGGGGTCTACAAAACGGGGGTCGCTTTTAAAATTTTTACAAAAAGTTTTTTTTTTAGCCGTTATTTAAAAATTTAGAATCACAATAAAATATTTTCATTTCATTCCTTAAAATATATTTAACTATGTATGCTTAAATTTGTTCCGTTCAGTCCGTCATATTCATATTTATATTATTAAATACTAAAAACACTGCCACTTTATTTCGTTTTTGAACTTACGGATTTTGACCAATTCTCAACCTAGAGGTTTGTAAACCATTTTGAAAATCTCTACAAACTTCCTCTAAATTTGTTCGTATTAATATTTCAGCTGTAATCAAGTCGAATGACATTCGGTTTATTTCTTTAATATAAAGATTGTTTAAAATTGTTTTGAGGCTATTTATAAGTACGGTCATTATATCGAGCAACTCTAAAACTGTACAAGAGTCATTCTCAAGAGCTAAAATATTGTAGGAAATTCCTGCATTATGTTTTGCATAAAATATAAAAATGCTTCTGATAATCCTTAACTTTTACATTCTTCTTCTTCATTGACGTCATTATCAGATATTCCATATGACACGTATTCCCCTAAAATTGTTTGGCATTTATTTTTTCCTTTTTTCTTAGTAGTAAGTAAATTTGAAGTAATAAATAATATAGATATTATTGTCGAAAATTTCTATTTAGCTGGACAAATGAAATTTTAGCTTGAAACTGGACAGGCATAAAAAAAGCTGGACAATCCAGCCAGGCTGGCAAACCCTAGGGCTAGGTGAAATAATGGACCGATATTTACCAGTTTCAATAGGCTTCGTCCTTGGACCAAATATCATCGAAGTTCTTAGAAATTGTGACCTATACTTTGCGGACAAGTTTACATGGACATCCAGACGGATGGACATTGTTAAATCGACTTAGAAAGTGGTTCTGAGTCGATTAATTAATAGAATAAACAAACTTATATTTTAATATCCATGTAAAACTGGTAGGTCCGGTTTCGGACTGAAATAACCGGTTTCGATCGGACTCTACACATTTTTAAGATTTAACAATATGTCAAATTGTTAAATCTTAAGACCGAAATTAAAATGAAGTTACCGCAATAACAGCAAATATCGTTACCGAAATAATGCAAATTAACGTTACCGTTAGCTTTTAAGCATTTCGAATCGGTTGTCACCATTGATGGAAATGTATGAAAGACGACTCAAATCAACAAAAATGTATTCGAACACTAGATTGTTCAAAAACTCGGTTTCCGATTTAACCAAAACAGTATGTTTTTGAAAAAAAAAACGAATTACATAAAATTTTAAACTATTGCATGTGTAAATTCAGGATTCATATGAAAAATAAATAGATTTCACCATAAAATGTTACCTTTTTTTATTATTTTTTTCAGAATTATGAAATTAATAATAGCAATAAATAAACTTTTTGGCTTTAATTGCATGTGCAATTTCATTCGTATCATAAAAGCCATTAATATGGCTTTTAATTATTATTATTTTGCAATCCTATTTCAATCTTTTGGACGATAATAATATATATGTTAAGAATTTTGTACTAAATCCTCCCAAATTTTACATTTTTGAATATTTAATGCTCCAACTTTATGCAATTATTTTATATCTATCTCTAATGAAATATTGTCAAATGCTAAAATTTTCTATAAAATATATTAATATTTTTAGAAATGCATCAAAGATTTACAAAATATATTTCATTAAAACCGGTTAACCGTCTTAGAAAACCGGTTTGTCAAAAAACCGAAAAGATAAAGAAAACCGAAATGAAGTTTACAAAGATGAAAAATGTATTTGATTAACTCGCTTTACAAATTTACAACAATAAATTCCTTTTTGGCTTCTTATTTTCCCTTCCTAAGTAGGCCCTCAAACAGCATCGAGTATGCAAGACCTTGGCTCAAAATGACACGCCTCACAGTGTGGCAAATTTAAAAATAGCGGCCAAAACTCTATAACTTTTGACACAGGCGGAATTTTTTAATGCGGTTTTCTATCTTTTATAGGTGATTTGTTTACCCCTATTTTGGTATATTAATTTGTATATTAGGTTGTGGCGGAATGTAGTTATGATGTCTAGAAAAGTGATAGTTATTTTCTGAAGAATTATTAGCCATAATTTAAGTAAGAATTGTTGTTTGCAATTTGTATATGAAATTTATAACAAAAAATTGAGTATTTATTGTATTGTATAACATAAAAACATTTCTGAGTCAATATTTTTGTCGAATAATTAAAAAATTTTTAAAAAAAATTTTGAATTTTTTTAGAAAAGTTTTGTAAGAAATATTTTATTTTCCAATAAAATTTAATAAATAATGATAATAGTAGTAAAGAATTATAATAATAACAAGTATGAAAGTATGGTCCGTCAAGCCCGACAATATAATACCTTAAACTAAGAAAATGAGCAAAATTCTTTTTCTTTAAAATTTCATAATTTATTTTCGTGAAAGATTTTCGGAAGAGGGCCTTATATGGGAGCTATGACTAATTATGGATCGATCACAATGAAATTAGGTCGTCTGATTTATGTTTACATGAAAGTTATTTGTGTTGAGTTTTGTGTAGCTACCAACATTTTTAAGATATTTATTCTGATTAGTGAAAGTGAAAACATGAACATTGAGTTAAAAATAACCAAGCTATTAGCATTTCCCTACGTCATATATACAAGAAAAGCGACATTTTTGAATTATTTACTCACTGTTTTGCATGCAAAAGTTATGTAAACAACTATTACTACGTTTATACGCACGGCTTATTCGCAAATAAAAATATTGCATTTAGAAAAATTTGCCGCATAAACAGTGAATTAATTTTTTATTTGCGAATAGCTAACTCACGAAAACAATTCCTGATTAACGACACTATTTGCAAATAAGTCATATGTTTTAACGTTTTTAGTTTATTAAGCCGTTTTTAAAATATTTTATTGTGTTTTTGCATTACTTGGATTGCAAAACAAATATGAATTTTAGATTCTATCATTTTTGCATTTAAAAAAAATAAAAAATTTATCATATTTTGTTCAAAAACATTACTAACAAATTATGTATTTAAGTTTGCCATCCGGCATCACATAAAAACAAAAATTTTCCGACTTATAAACAGTGAGATAGTTAAATGAAAATAATTTTTATTTGCGAATAGGCTACGTATAAACGTAGTATATGTCAACAATAGAAATGCGAATAACATATGAGTAAACTAGTACTTTTTGCTCAATATTTGGTCAGATAAAACTCGTATAACTTTGTTATTTTTCATTCGAAATTATTGTTTTATACCTTGTTAGAAAGATAATTTTCTCTCGAAGCGTAGGTTTATTGCAAAGGTTTAAAAAACAGTATTCAAATAAGTATTTTATTTAAGATATCGAAAAAAGTACCATTATTTAAACAATTTTACAACTTTCAATCGATTTCCGGCACGTGTTCTAGTTATCCGCACTTAAATTTTGCAGTAGTTAGTTTTAGCTAATAAAACATTTTCATTAAATCTATTTCAGTAAAACAAAAACAAATTTATGTTCAATTTAATAATATCTATAAACAAATTCATACCTAAAATTTTAAAGTTTTGGGAATGTTCAATTCATAAAGAGTATGTACAAATTCATTTCAGATATGTACTTTTTATTTCTGTGTATGTGAAAAAACTTTTCTGGACTTAATATTTAAAAAAAATGTTTAATTTCTCGACATTTTTATTTTCTCAATTCAATATGTGTTTTCTTAACATCAATTTCAATATCTCAATTTCAATTATTTTTTCATAAATTTAATTTGCTATTCTGAATCTCAATTTGTATTTTCTTAATATTAATTTGGATTTCAGAATTTCTATTTGTTTTTTCTAAATGTTAACTTCCTTGTCTTAACTACAATTTCTATATTCTTAATATTTAAAATAGAATTTCTTGATTTAAATTCGTATTTTCTTAATTTCAATTTAAAATGGTGTAGTAAAAAATTAATCTTGACTATTTAATTGTTTAAGGGCCATTATTATAATTTGCCTTTATAGTTAAAGGTAACTTTAAGCAATAGAAAAAGGTACCCTTAAAGTTAACTTTAACTATAAAGGCAAGTTGTAATAATGGCCCTAAAAGAATTATAAATTAAATGTACCTGTAGAAATTTTTTGTGTGTGTTTTGTATTGGGTGTATGAAATAAAAATACAGGATTTTTTCAAATTTATAGTTTTTATTTTGAAAAATTTAAACAATATCAATTTATTCAAAGTATTGACCATTGTTAGCTCTGACCTTTTCCCATCCTTCTGGCAACATATGGATTCCGAGCCAAAAGAACTGCTCATCTTTTGAGGCCAATATCGGATACTCTGTTCCAAAGTGAAGCGTATCCCAGGGAGAGCGTTCTGCATCCATTGAAACAAATAGAAGTCGGCCGGGCCAAGGGCTGAACTATAAGGCTGGTTTCGGCCAGTGCTCGCTTCAAGCTAATCTGTTGCGTTCGGTACATGTTCATAATAGATATTACAGTTTTGGTCCCACCAAATACTGGGCCTTAGCGACATGGATATTTGGCTTTGGTGTCGATACGGCTGGTTGGCGTGGCTTCACATACGATCTCTTACTATTCGGGATGGATGAATGGATCCATTTTTCATCGCAAGTAGTGATTGAGTGTAAAAATGATTTTTTTATAGCACATATTTCGTACATGCAAAATTGTCTTTCAAGGTCTCTCGGCTTCAATTCGTATGGTACCCAATTTTGGATGAATCCTGCAACTCGAAAACGTTTTGAAATTACTGCTTGAGTAGCTCCCAATAATTTTGCAAGCTCTTGTTGAGTTTTACAACAATCTTGGATGGCGATATTTTTCTTCCATGTCAAAGTCACCACTTCTGAACCGCAGAAATCATCTCTCGCACGTTAAAACCATAAGGTTTGGTGAGCAATCGTTGTGCTTCAGCTGTATTTTTTTGTCAAATTAAGGAAGTAAAGCAAAACTTCCTGCATATGACGATTAGTTCTTAACCCATTTTTCGCCGCATCAAGTTCCCGTTGACCAATTTTAATAAAATTTTAAATTGGACCTATTTTTATGCTAATTAAGAAAATTCCAAACTTTGAAGTCAGTGGGTTTTACAGTTTTTAAGAAAATGAGTGGTAATTTTAATCACCATCGGCGGAATATGTATACAAGACATTTCGAATTTCTTGAACATAAATGGAGTGTGACTTTGGCGTTGATTGCGTAGTCTTTTTATTTTCATGACGTATTGCATCACATTTGTTTGTTTGTTTGTTTTTTTCTTGGTCCCTCTGTTGTTATTCTCGCAAACAAGAAGTTTCGATTTCCCTATAGCTTTTCCAATTTTGCACAAAAGACTATGCAACTTCCATTTCAACAACATTTCAAACAGCTGAGTCTACAGCATTAGGAAAAGAGGCCAGCAAAATTTTTTGCCTCTAACACTTATACGGTAGTTTGATATTACATTGCCAAAATACGCAAAATATCATTTTGGAAGCTTCACAATTTCCAGAAAACTCAGGATCACGCGACCTTCAAGTCCAATTCCTATGCTATACTGTTCCTGAGATCCAGCATAAGGAATGCAGCAAAACATATATCCATCTTATGAAGCCAGAACCCACAATTGTTAAGCCGAAACGAATGGGCTTATTTCTAATATACATTTTGCTCTAATGCCTTCCAAAATATGGCGCCATTTATTCATCAATTGACAAATGCTCACTAAAAACTCCTAATTGCATAAATTGTTTGTTTAATCCACCAACTAAAGATCTTATTTTGGCAAAGCGGTAATTTTAGTCTAACCTATTATTAGTACTGATATGCAGACATTTCTTCATCCACCGAAATTCAAAAATTGTCAAGGCTTTTAGCACAATTGGAACACCTAGATTTAGGTTCTAACTCCAGTGCTTACTCATTCGTATTCATCAGTATTAGTTCCATAATTTCTTCATCAAAAAATAAGTGAAACAGCTCCAAAAGCGACTTTTTCATGAACTATTGAAATAAACCGTTACCATAGCAATAATATACAGAAGTTACTTCTGCTTTTGATGATAAAAATATATGTAAACGCATGTTCATAAACCGTACTAAAAAGCATACGTTTTTCGCCAATGGTAATTATAATCACCACAATATTAATCATTAAATTTTAGATTATATACATATGTACATTAATTGTCGTGTATATGGCTCAAAAGAGTAAAGTAAACATTTAATTTTATAAATATAAACATAATTGTTAGATTTTAGAGGATCTTGGTTACTTTATTTCCATGTATTTTGATGACCTTTATTTGCTAAATTCTAAAAGCCCCAATATAAATAGTTTATGTTGCTAAAGGAACTAAAATGAGTATATAATAATGAAATAAGATCCTAAATAATTGATAAACAAAATTATATTGAATAAAAAACTTATTATTTGTCAGTTATGAATAGTAAAAGTGATGGTAATTATAATCACCGGTAGGCGAAAAATGGGTTAATCTTACTAAAATATTAATTTTGTATTCCCGAATAACTTTTTAAAGAAATCTTTGTTGTTTGTTATTAAAAACAAAAACTACGCTCACACGATACGCCATATATTGTAAATCCAGCATTTTTAAGTCATACATATAAGAATATTGAAAAAGTGGGCATTGCTTTCAATGAAAAATGTCAGGGCGACCGTGAAGCAAAATCTTGTGGGATCCCCTGTTCTACAGAGTATGCATTTTTTTCTCGCAATTTTAAGATTTAGGGTATTAAAATTATACTACATTTAAAATTTGTGCACATAGTTCATTTACGTCTATACATGCGCACATAGGTGCTAATTGCGCGTACCAAGCAGTTCTAGGAGACTGTATCGAACTACTGATTATACCACGCTGTTACATGAGATATTAGAATACTTAAGCAAAAATAAACTGTGTAAGAATTATATCAACACAATTTGTATAAAACCAGTATATAAGAATTGCTCACAAAAAAGTGCAGTACAAAATGAATATTCAATTGAAGTTAGTCAAGTGATCATACAGTAATTGTCACAAATGTCTGATTACTTGGCTGACTCCACATTATATATTTTGGGACATTTGACACATATGTGTTCTTTGTAGTGCAGATATAAGTTAATTGGTTACTTTATACATCCCATGTAATCTAGCGCGAAGTCAATCTCTTATCTCTTATGTGTCTCCAAGGAATCTAGATCGTAATCACGTTTATTTTGTACTGGACATTTTTGTAAGCAATTCGTACAAATAAGTTTTATACAAATTGTGTTGATATAATTCTCATACAGTTTATTAGTGTCCCTAAGTAATTTAGAGTTGTCACTTTAAATGTCTATGTTTTACTGCACTTTAGAAAGTAGTTAGTTTACACAACTGAAGTAATCTATTAGAGAGCTGTTGGAGGAAGGTTTGTTTACAAACAATAGGTTATTGGACTGTGTATGAGATGTTATTTAACTGACTCTTTGAAGTCAATAAGCAACCGTACATGTTCAAATTACTAGTTATGTAACCAGTTATGCAGCTAGTAAGGTAACTTTATGTAATCAGTATGTGAATTCAATGCGTTGACTACTTTGGACCAGATCATTGTAATCCAAAAGGTTCAATTGTCCCCCTGCTTAGGATATACACGTGGTACAATAACTAGTCACGTAGCTAGTTATGTAACTAGTTGTCACCCTAAATAATAGGTAAAATCACTAGCTCGGAACAGTCTCCTACAACTGCTGGGTAAATACTCACACGCACATACACTTTACGAACAATTTGTATCGGCCAGTTTTTGTGGTCATAAAAGAAACAGGACTTCCTCATCACAAAGTATGCTGCTGAAGAAGCTTTTTTATTGACATTTTTTCATTATGCTTCCATTTTTTGCCGCATTTTTTTATTGCTTAACCTATCAACGGGCCATTACGAAAACGACTTGTCTACATTTTTGTGGCCGTTTTAAATCTCCATTCTTTACTTACATACATGCCACATGTCATTGCTCAACTCCATAATTCTTATTTTTATTCCCACCATCAAAAAAGATGGCATTATATTGATTTTGTCATTCCGTTTGCAACATATCGAAAAATTTGTCCTAGAATTAAAAAGTGTATATATTCTGGGTCCTCATAAGATTCTAAGACAATCTAGATATATCCGTCCGAAAGGAGCTAGCTGAAATTTTCCTCAAATATTCTATGTTAATATGGTTTGTTCGGTATTAAAAATGGGCAATGTCGGTCCATGATTTCACCTAGCCCCCATACAAATGTCCACCCGTGATACTTTTTTAGCAGCCATAAATATGTTGAATATGCTGCTATTCTGATAAAATTTTGCACAAATTCTAAGTACGTACTCGGAAATTACTTTAAAATTCATAATTGTCTTATATATGTATGTATATAACGCTATATCCACATATTGATGGTGGGTATACAAGATTCGGCACAGTCTAATATTTTTTTTTACTTAATACGAGTATGTTTGTTCACTCAAAGCATAAAAACTGAATATTTTTTGTGTTCAAGTACCATGTTTTTTGCGTCTTATTGTTGCTGTTGTTGTTTTAACACCAGCAACTAACTGCCTGCCACATCGTATGCAATAACAAGCAGCCAAATGCATGCATAAAGCAAAACAAATAAACAAAGGAGAAAGATGAAAAAACACTGCATAGATTTGGTGAAATGCAATGGACAAAAACAATTTGGACAGATGTTGTGGATATCGTATGGCGCCAACTAATTTTCGCGTACAACCGAAAAAAACGGATATTTTTTCAACAACGGTAAAAAATACTCTTAAAAACTGTATGCACATGAATGCATGTTTCTACATCGAACAAACTCACACACAGTTATCTAAGGACATTAGAGTGGTTCAAATTTAAATAACTAATAACTTAGAGCCAGTTTTTGACTTCGTATTTAAATATGAATTATATTTAAGTTCTATTTAAATGCGAAAATGAGTTTCTCAGTGCTTTTTTAAATGATACTTAAATGGCCAACGTTGGCCATTTAAATTCTATTTAAGTTTCATAAACTACCATATGTTTTTGACAGCTGACTTTTGTTGTTTGGTTTTTTTTCACTCTATTGTAGTAAAAAAAAAACAAACAACAGCGTCTTGCTAAAAAAAGCGTCTTGCAAAAACTACAATTCCGATGTGGGGCAATTGGAGCTTCTTTTGTGCATTTTCCTACCAATAATTTTATTGTTTAATAAACTTTTATTTCTTATTGGGCAAAATGTATCAATTTTTGTTTTGGTTGAACAGCTGTTTTAAGCAAAACTATCGATAAATTTTTGATATTTAGTAGTGCTACCATACTTTTATCTTATTTAAATAAGACAAATTATGTAGCACTGAAAAACTCAAACTGTATTTAAATACAACTTAATTTTAAGTTAAAATTAACTAAATACGTATTTAAATAACAAGTCAAAAACTGGGCATTAAAGTACATAAAATTATGTGATGGCCGAATTTTATTTGAATACAAGTAGTGGCCTGTAAGTAGTGTTTATAACAAAGACTATAAATATATATATATATATATATATATAAAGACTATAAATATACAAATATAATCTGGATTTTCCGTAATCGCGGTTGCCAACATGATATTATGTTGCACGACTGGGAGAACTTGCATACTCTTGCAGTGTTCCATGGTAATTTGCATGCAGTACATATATGAAAAAAAAGTATTCTGAGAATTTGAGTAATAGTATTCTGCTTCCAGATCATCAGACATCCTTTGGTCTTAAGAAATATAGAAACATTTTAGAATGAAATTCATCACTCCACAGATTTGTACATACCATCCCAGCAAAAACTTGACAATGACTTGCAATTACTGAACGGCTTACTTTTCAATGACTACTCATTCAACCTGCATTACACACCTATAAGTAGTTTAGTAATGGCTGGCATATAATCTGATATATGTATAAGTAATTGCTTATGAGCTGATTTACGAAATTCTGAATTATTTCATAATAAAACGCTTTCAATGTTTTATTGATTAAATTTTTGTTGATTAAAATCTAATACAAATTGATGCCTTCTTGAAAACTTTCAAATATTTTCAAAAAATATGCACATGTGATATGAATTAGATGAAAAATAATATTTTATATTTAAGTCCATATTTGTACTTATACTTATTTAAGTCCCTATTTGTAAGCAAATGTGGTAATGACTTATTTAACTCCCTATTTGTAAGCGAAGGTGGTAAGTACTTGCATCCAATGACATCACCGTGTTAAAATAATGTGTTTAAATGCCAATGTATAAGTGGTGAAGAGTAGTTATATTAGCTTTTTAACTCATTACTTTTCAATGTAAGTTTTTGCTTGGATAAAAATGAATTGTCAAATGAACCGTGTTATTAGTGGTCACATTTAAATTTTTAAATTAAACCTAAAAAGTTAATATATACTTCTATCTCCATAAAGAACTCGTTTAAAACAAATTCCCAGTCATTCCAAACTTTTTTATTTAAAAATACCGGCGTTTGATAATCATTTTCATACAGCAAACTTCTGCTACAATGTTGTTATTTAGTTATATTACATAACGAATCCGCAGTGAAAAGAATTACATATCAAAAGTTGTTCCATTTTATAGAAAAAAACTCGCATTCCATTTGTTACTATTTTAACTTATTTCATTCACTTCAAAAATCTTCAAAGGTCTAAGATAACTCATAAGTATATTGTAATAATCTCTATTGCTGTAATTTCTGTTTTATTTTTTTTTTAAAGCTTTATTTATTTATTGAATCTGTCTTTTATCGACCTAACAACAAGTATTTAAATCTTATAACTAAAATAAAAACTATTTGCTCTTCAACAAGAGAGCCTTCATGATTAACTGGTACTCATCTTACCGGGGTGGTAGATCTGCTCTACGGAGCCTGGATCGGGTTTGGATCTGCACAAGTTTTCTTGCAAGCATATTGGGATGGTTTCGCAGCTTTACAATATATTTCTCACGGACTTTCTTGAACTCTTTCTTTACCAATGTCACTTCTAAGTCCCTGTGGATGTTTCCATTTCTTATATACCATGGTGCTCCCGTCATGGTCCTAAAAATGTTAGATTGGGCCCTCTGTATATGATCGATATTGGTGTTGCTAGCCATTTCCCATAATTGAATTGCATATGTCCAAATTGGTTTTAAAACGGTCTTATACAGGATGACTTTATATTCAAGGCTTAATTTTGATTGGTCACTGATTAACCAATGAAAGCTAGTGGCTTTTAACATCATGTGAAGTCTCTTGGTTTCTATGTGTCGGCGCCAAGTAAGCCGTCTATCTAGATGAATACCAAGGTAGGTGACATAATCAGACAGCGGTATATTAATGTTGTTGAGTGTGACAGGTGGGCAATTTCCTCTCCTTGAAGCGAACGTAACATGTTTACTTTTCAGCTTATTCACCTTTATTCGCCAGTTTTTCAACCATGACTCCACACGTACGAAATAATTTTGTAGTTGACTAATAATGGCGGTATCATGTTGAAATTGTTAGTTTATCGCACGTAGGCAGGTCGGAGGTGTAAACCAAATATAACGTAGGTCCTAGTACACTTCCCTGTAGAACGCCAGCTCTAATCTTGTATTCTCTCGTCACATATTCATTGTACTTAACTCTGAAAATTCTATTCGATAAATAAGACGGCAGCAATTTATGAGTACATAGTGGTAGTAAACATTTAATTTTATGTACTAGACCTTTATGCCATACGTTGTCTATGATTATTTATTTTTGGATCATATCGATATAGCGTTTTTAAAATAACACTGTCCATGAAATTTACACTTTTTCCTGTCAAGAGGGGCACCCAGCGGCTTAAACTAATTCGGGTACGCTGAATTCAGTGGTGTTAACCGTTTTCTTAGGTTAGCTCGTATTTTCGAGATATACCGTTATTTCGAAAATGGAGGAGTTGCACAACATATATTCGCGTAACTCAAAAAGCGTTTAGCTTATTGAATAAACTAAAAAAAACGAAATTCCGCAATAGAATTACCTTTAAGTAAGTCTAAGGTTGGCACCACTGAGTTCAGCGTACCTGAATTGGGTCTATTCAGGTACGATTTGTTCATAAATTTCTTGTTCTAGTGGCCTGAGACATTAATGGCCTGGCGATTTTTTAATAACTTTAACATTTTTTCACCAATTTTTGTCTTTTATATCTTATTATAACGACAATTACGTACACATTTCGATTCTTTTAAATTAAATTGTAAAAGTCATTATTTAATGGCATAATTTTTACAAAAACTGAAAAAATTGTATATTTTCCCCTTGTAAATGCACCTCAAAACTTCAGCGTCGTTGCGCCACCAGTTAACGTTATCCTATCATCCTAATATTTTACACAACGTGTTTCTACAATACATAGAACAATTCTAGAGGGGGGACGGCCTGTACCTAGAAAGTTTTTTTCGTCCATACAATCTTTGAGCACTCTAATGTACATGTCCGGATTTACGGATTTACTCGATTAAGGACAATCTACCACAGCCATTGGGCTTATCTGGAACTGCCCACATGTACAGGTACCTGCTCAGAGCCCAAACTTTATTGTCATAAAAAACTGTGGCCGTAGCTTGAAAAAAAATATGATCAATACTTCTGATATGAGACATGCTTTAATTGAGGAATGGGTTAAAATTAGTTAAAATTATTCAAAAGTATTGGTAGATTCTATGAAATCTCTCCTAAAAGCTGTTCCGGGTCAAATAAGATAACACTAACTACTAGATGTAATAATAAATAAAAAAGACGAATATCAATTCGGTATTACCAAGACTAAAAACTAGTACACCAATTAAGCTGTAACCTTCAAACTGTGTTTTTTATTTAATTTATATTTTTGTATGGCTTATAATTTTATGTATATTATTTTTGTCCAATAAAATATTTAATAAACCTAGAGTTTAAACATGCAAGTAAAGCTTTGTCAGTCAACAAAGAATTGATTTTTCGCGCTCAAACACT
The DNA here is from genome assembly GCF_958450345.1 of Calliphora vicina. Lineage (NCBI taxonomy): Eukaryota > Metazoa > Arthropoda > Insecta > Diptera > Calliphoridae > Calliphora > Calliphora vicina. The sequence goes on from NC_088780.1 coordinate 80,706,352, forward strand.
ATCTTTTTTTTACTTATGTTTTTTGTCAGATGTTAAAAACTCTCGCATCTGACAATATGAAATGATTTGACAATATTGTTACCAACTAACCGTTGCACAGTGTTGCTAATTTTGAAATAGCGGCCAAAAGTATTTTTTTATTTTGCCGCCAAATTTTAAATACTCATATTAAAGTAAGCACCTGAGAACCGCAGAAGCCAAAAATTAAGGTCTCTATGTAAACATTTTCCCTATAAACAGGGTGATTCAATATGCACCTTTTTATTATCGGATTGAAAAGTAGGATTTTCTAATAAATTTTGAAAATTCAATCGCTTATAAATTTTTATTAGCAAATGGGATTTTTATGAAGTAAACGGTTTTTGTTAAAATGGTTTCATATCTTTAATTTCAATGCAGATATATGTTCCCACCACTTTTGAAATCGCTTCCATATTATTTTAAAAATGTGTTAAATTTTACATAAATTTAAGGTTTGATGGAATAGAACCTTAAGGAATTCCTAATATTTCGTAAAAAGCCTAGTACCATTTGAAAGTACGTAGTCTCTCCTTTATTAAAGTACCTATTTCGTTTTGCGCTTTTTTGCTCCTTTTGAGCTTGATCAATTTTTCTGACTCAAGTATGATGCTTGGCACCATATATGTTGTATAGTATAAATGCATTCTTGTGAATAAAGTATAGGTCGAAATTTTTAAGATATTTCCATAAAATTTGCTACATAAAATTTTTTCGTCCCAACGACGAAGCCTATTGAAACTGGCTGAAATCGGTCCATTATTTCACCTAGTTCCCATACGAAAGTCCTCCCGAAATTGAACTTTATCCGTCATAAATGTTTAATTAATATAGGTATCAACACAAAATTCCTTTCCAAATAAGTTTTATATATACGAAAGTCATGTCACCAAATTTTATGACGTTCGGTTCATAATTAGTCACTTTAACGAGCATAAATCTATTAACAATTTTGGTATAAACATAAAATTCAACAGAAATAACTTTCATATAGACATAAATCACAAGACCTAATTTCATGGCGATCAGTCCATAACTAGTCATAGCTCCCATATAAGGCCCACTTCCGAAAATAACTTTAACGAGAATCAATCTCTTTAAAATGTTGGTAGCTCCACAAAATTCATCACAAATAACTTTCATGTAGACATAAATCAGACGACCTAATTTCATTGTGATCGATCCATAATTAGCCATAGCTCCCATGTAAGGTCCTCTTCCGAAAATCACTATAATGAGCATATATCTTTTAAAAATGTTTGTATACACAAAAAATTCAACACAAATAACTTTCATATAGACATAAATCACATGACCTAATTTCATGGGGATCCCTCCATAATTAGTCATAGCTCCCATATAAGGCCCTTTTCCGAAAATCTTTCACGAAAATAAATTATTGAAATTTTAAAGAAATTATATTGTCGGGCTTGATGGACCATACTTTCATACTTGTTATTATTATAAATCTTTACTACTATTATCATTGTTTATTAAATTTTATTGGAAAATAAAATATTTCTTATAAAACTTTTCTAAAAAATTCAAAATTTTTTTAATTATTCGACAAAAATATGAACTCAAAAAGGTTTTTATATTATACAATACAATAAATACTCAATTTTTTGTTATAAATTTCATATGGAAATTTGCAAAAAAAAATTCTTACTTAAATTATGGCTAATAACACTATGCTAGTTGAAAAAACTGTCAAGCGGGGCACCCAGTGGGTTAAACTAATTCGCCTACGATGAATTCACTGGTGCTAACCGTTTTTTAGGTTAGCTCGTATTTTCGAAATATACCGTTATTTCGAAAATGGAGGAGGTTGCACAACATATATTCGCGTAACTCAAAAAAGGTTTAGTTTATTGAATAAACTAAAAAACCCGAAAATCCGCAATAAAATTACGTTTAAGCCAGACTTAACATTTTTTAATCTGAGCAGTCGTTTTAGAAATATAATTTTTTTTGGCAAAAAAATTTTTTTTGGAATATTTTTGTTTTTAAAACGGCATACAAAATTAGAAAATGCAGCTACCAAATAAAAGAACCAAATAAAACAACCCCCAAACGATTAAAATCGGTCCACAACTTTTGATTTTATTCTCAAAAGATGAAAAATAAAACAATGAATTGTAATATATATATATTTTTCTGCATGACAATGCAAAAAATGTATTTTCAATGACATTCTGACGTTTAAGTTTTTAAATGCTTTAAAATTCGCCAATTTTCAGACCGATGATTTCCTAAAACATTTTCTATTACTGATTTCACACAATTCCAGGCCAATAGCTCGATTTCATTTAATGCAACTTCAAATTGTTGGTACTTCATTAGACGACGGATGTCCGGTCCTGTAAAATAGAAACGTTATGATATTAAATATAAATCTAATTTAATAAAGTAGTTGGAGTTCATACCTTCTTTTACTTTCATACCGCTTAATCGTGGAAAATTCGCCGCAATTCGGTAAAAGCAATCCCATCTGGGTTCAATGCTTTTATAAAATTTTTACAATACCCAGTTTGATGTGGAGTGGAGGAAGCAAAATCTTTTCCATCGGCACAAGTGGTAATTGAATGATATTATTTGTATGCAATCTGCTTTCCTCACATAAAGCCCAATCCCGTGTATTGTACTGGTCGCCATTAAAACGCGTATTCCATAAGCACATGAAGCACATATTTTTAGTATAGTCCAATTGCATACCTCTTAAAAGAGCCACCACTTTTAAATCTGCGCATATTTTCCACTTGTGGTCTTCATATTTAATTAACTGTATTATTTTTTTCATTGGTGAGTATGTCCCTTTAGTATTTGTGCTTAGAGCTATAGGAATAGGGTTTTTTAAATTAGTGACATGTAACAAAACTGCTTTTAAGCTACTTTTGGACGAATCAATGAATAAGCGCCAATCTCCAGGATTATTCTCAATAGATCTAAAAAAAGTCGTATATCGACAATGGCGATTGATTGCCCCGAATATTTTTACATCTTGTGCTAAAATATTAGCTTCTTTTAACTCTTTTGTCAAGATAATGTTCTGTCTTTGAGACAATTTTAGGCGCCGTACCATTATATCCAGACGATTTTGCGTGATTTCTTTATGATTGCATGGAATCGTGATGTTTGACGGTTGATACATTGATGCAACTGCTCCACAGGTTTGAACAGATTGAAGTATTGATGTAATATCATCTGTTGGTATTTGGTATTTTTAATCAACGTACCTGTCAAGGCCTTTATGACCATATTTTGTAAAAAAACATGTTTCTATGATTCTACGTGTTCAAGGTATAAAAACAGAATACGTTACGTAAGTTTTTTACAAGACCGATTTGTCCGCACAATAAAATACATATATATATATAATTAACAATCACCAGCCGAATCTGATGAACATGGCGAGGGGTTTCACCAAGAACAGCCAGACTCGAACACTGGTATAGTGGCAAAAAATAAATCAAATGAATAAACTCAAAAGTTGTGGACAGATTTTAATCATTTAGGTCTTGTTTTGTTTGGAACTTTGCTTTCTATGTGCATGGAAAAAATTAAGAGCGTAGCTGCATTTTCCAATTTTTTATGCCGTTTTAAAAAACAAAAATTTTGAAATTTTCCTAAAAAAATATTTTTTTTTTGCTAAAAAAAAAAATGTATTTCTAAAACGACAGCGCAGATTAAAAAAATGTTAAGTCTGGCTTAAACGTAATTTTATTACGGATTTTCGGTTTTTCAACTTTATTCAATAAACTAAACTGTTTTTGAGTTACGCGAATATATGTTGTGCAACCTCCTCCATTTTCGAAATAACGGTATATCTCGAAAATACGAGCTAACCTAAAAAAACGGTTTAACCCGCTGGGTTGACAGAAAAAAAGTGTCAATTTCATGCACAGTGTAATTCTTCAGAAAATAACTATCACTTTTCTAGACATCATAACTACATTTAGCATGGCCAAACTGGTGGGATTCCTTACCATCGTTATAGATTGTGGATGAATAATTTGAACTTGATGCCCCTGTTGTAGATACATATATAGAATGGGCCTCTGTTTGGTGTACTTGCTGCAAGTTTGGACAAATAATGGAAAACTGACTTACCTCTTGTAATACTATTGGAATCCATAACTGTCGACATATACAGTCTGTATATAATGCAATATTTATCCAAATAAGTACGTATGAAATTACGAAAAATAATTGTAAATTTTTCTGAAAAAATGATTTTGGTTTGGAATTGTCAATTGATTTTTTAAATTTTTTTGTCAACAGAAATTCAAATTTAATTAAAATAAATAATTAAATCAATTAGTAATTCTATTGAATGTAAAATCAAAACCAAAAATAGTTTTAATTTAAAAAAAATCAACATTTATTTTTTCTGTGTTGGCCTTACTGAATTCAAAAATGCGTTAGCAATGGTTATTACCCTAATATGACAATATATAATAGTGTGTGGCACCGACGAAATGGATACTAGTTGTCCGCAGTTGATTGATGAAAATGCATTTTTTTATGGATTAGATATCTCTGGTGTGGAGCATACAAAAACTAGTCAATTGAGTCAATTGACTCAAAAATGGTTAAACTCTATTAAAGGGCTTAAGCTGTGAGATGAAAAAACATTATGAATAACAGAATGATGTTTCAAGGTCAAAGATGCATAAATACATATATTATGTGTTTATGAATGTATGGCTTAAAGTAGCCAGTTTTATTTGTCAAAAAGGGGAACTAATGTGACAAGTAAAAGTATTGCATTCGGATGTGCTGGAACTAAAATACTTGGGTATTCAATTAATCGGGTTTCTGGTTTAATCGGTTAATCGAGCAAATAATTAATCGAGGTTTAGATTTAATATGTTAATAATCGGTTAATTTAAAATTATTCGATTAACCGAATAATTTATATTTTCATTTAAAATTGAAAATACAACAACGAATTTTGTATACAAAAACATAAAAAATGGCAAATAAGGTATTTGAGATCATTTTTGTAAACATATCGCCTATTTGCTGCAACAACATCATTACTCAAAATCCGTGTTTATTGAAATGAGTAATATAAAATATGCGCTGTTCTATAATCTTTCATATAGTTTTATCAGTTTTCAAAAAAATAAATTGTTTTTTGTGTGAGGGTGTTTTTTTGTTGTAAACATTGTAAAAATTCATGTTTTCTGGTATATTTGATATTATTAGTATTACATATATTATTATTACATACTCACTAAACATGTTTATTGGATGTTCAAAAAATATCTAATTTAAATTTGAAATTTGTATTTGAATTGAAATGGAAAAATATATACAAAAAAAATGTAAAGTGCAAAAAAAAGGAATTTCGGTTAATCGGTTAATCGACACAAATTAATCGGTTTATTTGTTATTTGAAAATCGGCAATTTCAAATTATTCGAACAGTTAACCGTCCAAAATTAATCGGTTAATCGATTGAATACCCTATAAAATACACAACATCAATGAAATTCAAGTGCCGATTTTTATGAATTATATAAAAAAAAACATTTGTTTGGTTGACCGATTCGGTTAATATTATATTTTCTATTACTAAAAAATTAGCGAGGTGATGGTCTGTTTGATTCCACTGGGCAGCTTATTTTGTACTAGCAGTAGGCTAAAAATGCAAACTACCCCCATGAATTGTCAGAAAATGAAGAAGGCGCTTAGTATCCGGTTGGAGGCTTGACAATGTCCGCAGAAACCATTTCCACGAAGTCGACGTCGTGTTGTTGATAGCTGCATGCTACTGGTGTCCAGTTTAGGTGGCAGCAATAGGCTTGACTAGTTCGTTAGTGTCTGAAGCAACAACAACTGCAATTGGTCGACCAAAGTTTGTTGATTGTAAGTCGAACCTGGCACTAGGGAACACCAAGGCCAAAACTCATTCAAGAAGGACTTTTGTAGAACAGCTGCACTGTCCCACCGGTTGGCTGATAATGGGGAGGAGCTAGTCCTGGCCCATGAGCTGTGAACACACCATGGCATTTTTTGACTAGCATCAAAGGCTACAAACTCTTATATGCGCCAACTCAGCAGGTAACATTAGGGGTTGCATAATGGCTAAAGACTATTTTAATATTTTCATACTATCTGATTAGATGAAGATACAGTGTAAGGATCATGGAAGCCTGATCTTGCACAATCTGGGTCCTAAGTAGTAACATGGCTCATGACCATGGATATCAACCTTCATAAGCTATGGTCAGAAACCTTGTGCGGTGATAATAGTAGCCGATACAAATGCACCACATCTGGGGCAGATCCGATACGAATCCTACAAGTGAGTGTATTGTAGACTTCTTACTTGAAAATAATCTAGTAGTATTCAAGTTCAGAACCTACTTGTAAATATAACGGAGATTTTTGATATAACGGTCTTTAGTGTGGGCCATTTAAATCTAGTTAGGGAATGAACAGTATCTAAGGACTGTTCCTATTCTGCTATTTTATATTTTTACTTTAGCATTGTAATGCATATTAGGGTCAATAGATCTTTCATCAATAGAAGTAAAACAAAATACTTGTTGTATTATGAGACACTATCTACCAAACCTCCCTGGACCCACATATTATGGACACGGAGGATATACAGCAGAAGACAAAACCGTTCACAAAAAGTCCCGAAATATGTATACGAAAAATATTAATTAATTTTAAGAGGGTATCAATTTACTAACTTAAACAATACACGAAAACTAAATTTAAAAAATTATTTAATCCAATATACTACTTTTAAAACAAAAGTCGGTGTGAACAGTTTTGTCCCTTGTTTCAAAACCAGAGTAATTTTAAAATTAATATTATGTATGACCACCACGTGAATTTTGTACAGCTTTTATTCTTCCTGGCATACTATTTACAAGATTTTCCGAAATGTTTGGACTTATATTTTGCCATGCTAGAAGGGATCGTTCCTACAATTCAACTAGGGTCTTGGAGAGTTTTTTCAGCAAAAATTTTCCGTTTTAAAATTGTCCAAAGGGTCTCGATAGGGTTAAAATCTGGTGACTAGGGCAGGCCATTCGAGCAGTTTGAGTCCGTTATAAACAAACGATTTTTTTGTCTTTTTCGCGGTATTCTTAGGATCATTTTCATGAATAAATATTTCTTGTTGACCACGTTCCACACCGAATATATCCAGACTCGGGAGTTAAGAGGCCTCCAATATATATAGCTTTGACCTCAGTACCGTCAACAAAGTCAAAAATCTAAAATATACCATTTTTGGGATTTTTTAAAAGTTTTTTTTTGTGAATTGTGGGATTCTCAATTCCAATTCACAAACGTCTTTTTTAGTTTTCCATTTTGTTAAAAAAAATATCTATACATGTGTAAAATTTCATTAAAAACGATTCATAAACAAAACTTTTATTGTATTTTAAATTTTCCAAAAACACCAGCCATCATATTTTTCCCCTTATTTTTTAAAATTTTTTTAAAAGACTCAATTTCCTATACGTGGATATATAGTACATATGTGTATTAGGGTGGCCCTTAATAAACGAAAGTTGGATTTTGGCCATTCTCACCCCCCAGTTTGGTGAACATTAGTAAAAAAATCATCCTGAAAAAATTTTATGTAAATCGGTTGAGGTTAAGACGTGCCGCAAGCCCTCTGAAGTTTTGAGATGCATTTACAAGGGGAAAAAATTCATTTTTTTCAGTTTTTGTAAAAATTTTGCCATTAAAAAATTACTTTTGTAATTCAATTTAAAAGAATCGAAATGTGTACGTAATTGTCGTTCTAATGAGACATAAAAAACAGAAATCGGTTAAAAAATTTTAAAGTTATTAAAAATTCGCCAGGCCATTAACGTGTCTCAGGCCACTAGAACAAGAAATGTTGGAACAAAATTAACATATTTTGAGAAATATTAAAATAAAAGCTCATTTTTACTTAAAATATGTCCATATTTACTTGTATATGAGTTTTTGTCTTCGTAGGATACCGTTAACCTATTCTTAGGTATGAACAAAAAAAATTAATTTTTTTAACGGCAGTTTCAAAACTCCATTTTCAAATTTTTAAAAATTTTGTTAAACAAATTTCAGAATTTTTTGATCATCTCATTGGGATTTATTAAGAGTATAATAGGGAATTAAATCGTGAAAAAATTATGAAAATATCTCTTATAGTTTTTCCGTACCTGCGATTTAAATTTTGAAATTTTCGAGAAAAACCAATTATTTGGCAATTTTTAGGCCAATGAGCTCTATTTTCTTACTCTTATGAATTTTAAGCAAAACTTAATTAGAATATTATAGTCCAGATAATTCTAAATATACTCTGAAACTTTTACTAAAATCAAAAAACGTTAACCCTTAAATCGCGAAGGTCAAAGGTCAAATTTTTCAATATTTGGAATTTCTCTTGGAAAGATTTTGAAATGTTCGAAATGTTGTATATTTTTGGGCCGATTTTGATGAAATTTAACAAAAATATAACACAAAGCCTAGTATTTACAAAAGCAGCAGAAAAATTTAAATTAACCCTATATAGCACTTGGTGTTAAAATGACCCCAAACTTCTAAAACCATAAAAAATTATGATTTTAAAAGTTTGGTGTCATTTTAACCCCAAGTGCCATTAAGCGTTAATTTCCATTCTTGTGCTGTTATTATAAACCCTAGAGTTTATGTTATATTTTTGTTAAATTTCATCAAAATCGGCCCAAAAATATACAACATTTCGATCATTTCGAAATCTTTCCAAGAGAAATTCCAAATATTGAAAAATTTTACCTTTGACCTTCACGATTTAAGGGTTAACGTCTTCCGATTTTAGTAGAAGTTTCAGAGTATATTTTGAATTATCTGGACTATAATATTCTGAATAGGTTTTACTTAAAATTCATAAGAGTAAGGAAATAGAGCTCATTGGCCTAAAAATTGCCAAATAATTGGTTTTTCTCGAAAATTTCAAAATTTAAATCGCAGGTACGGAAAAACTATAAGAGATATTTTCATAATTTTTTCACATTTTTATTCCCTATTATACTCTTAATAAATCCCAATGAGATGATCAAAAAATTCTGAAATTTGTTTAACAAAATTTTTAAAAATTTGAAAATGGAGTTTTGAAACTGCCGTTAAAAAAAATAAATTTTTTTGTTCATACCTAAGAATAGGTTAACGGTATCCTACGAAGACAAAAACTCATATACAAGTAAATATGGACATATTTTAAGTAAAAATGAGCTTTTATTTTAATATTTCTCAAAATATGTTAATTTTGTTCCTACATTTCATGTTCTAGTGGCCTGAGACACGTTAATGGCCTGGCGAATTTTTAATAACTTTAACATTTTTTGACCGATTTCTGTTTTTTATGTCTCATTAGAACGACAATTACGTACACATTTCGATTCTTTTAAATTAAATTACAAAAGTAATTTTTTAATGGCAAAATTTTTACAAAAACTGAAAAAAATGCATTTTTTCCCCTTGTAAATGCATCTCAAAACTTCAGAGGGCTTGCGGCACGTCTTAACCCCAACCGATTTACATAAAATTTTTTCAGGATGATTTTTTTACTAATGTTCACCAAACTGGGGGGTGAGAATGGCCAAAATCCAACTTTCGTTTATTAAGGGCCACCCTAATGTGTATCTTGTCTTTTCCACTAGTCCAATTTATGGATTCAAAATCAATAACAAACAGAAAACTTCCAGAATCTCGCCGTTTTGTAATATATTTTTGTTCATTGCATTGCCAAACATGCAATATGTCGCTAATTACTGTGAGTTATGCATTTTAAAGCTATTAATGAGATTACTGGAAAATATATGATATACATACATACAAAAGAAGGAAACCGGCCAGGCCAGATGCCCTTGTCATACAAGCGTGTGGAAATAATTCGTATGCGGACATACTCAAGAAGGTTAAAAGTGATGCTAAATTAGATGTTCTTGGCCAAAATGTTAATAACATAAGGAAGACTGCAAAAGGTGAGTTACTCCTGGAGCTAAATAAACCTGCGCACCAGAGTACATGCGAATTTAGACTCAAAATTGAGGAAGTTCTTGGTAAAACGGCTGAAGTTCGATCATTAACCCACGAAATAGCCCTTGAAATTAAAGACATTGACGAGGTAACTGATAAACAGGATGTACTTGATGCATTGGTAAATTTGTCTGATGAGTTTAAGACATTGCAACTTTCTGCAATTAGATCCCTAAGGAAGGCTTACGGAGGTACCCAAACAGCCACGATTGCACTAAGTGCAGGTTTAGCAAACCGACTGCTGGAAATTTCCAAAATCCGAATAGGATGGGTCCGGTGCCGAATACGGGAGAAACTGTCTCCGATAAGATGTTTTAAATGTCTAGACTTTGGTCATACAGCTTCAAATTGCAAAAGCCAGTATGATCACTCTGGAAAAAGCCTACGATGTGGGGAAACCGGTCACAAGATAGGAACTTGCATGAAAACCCCTGTGTGTTTGCTCTGTAGTGGTGTAGATACCAATCTCAATTGTGGTCATGTAACAGGTTGTGCAGTTTGCCCACACTATCAGAAAGCGCTTCAGTCACTTAAGACTGTAAAATGAGAATTCTCCAACTCAATCTCAACCATTGCCAAGCCGCTCAAGAGCTGCTTACACAAAACGTTCGCGATCTAAATGTAGACATCGCAGTTCTTAATGAGCAATATCGTAACATCGAATCTTCCAGCTGGGTCTCTGACAGCTCAAATTCTTCAGCAATCTGGTAGGTCGATAACTTAATGCTCCAGAATCCATTGTCAGCTTTTTGTGGATTTACTCGAGCCACAGTTTCAGGAATTCACCTCTACAGCTGTTATATTCCGCCGCGATACACAATAGCAGAATTCGAAGTTATTATCGATAATACTGTCGCAGATGCAACCTCCAAGAGCCCGGTGGTAGTTACAGGTGATTTTAATGCATGGTCTACTGATTGGGGCTGCTCTCGTACAAATGAAAGAGGACGGATTTTACTTGAAGCTTTCTCTGTGCTTGGCGTAGTGCTGTTAAACACAGGAAATGAACAAACATTTACCAGAGGCGATAGAGGATCGATTATTGACATAGCATTCGCCAGCAACTGTATTGTATGGCGAATAAACTGGTGCTTGTCTGAACAATACACCCATAGCGACCACTCTGCTATAATTATAGATATAACATCTGAGCAACCACTTCCACCTGTTAACAGGCAGTCAGTTATTAGGCTGGAAAGTTAACACTTTTGACAAAGATGTATTCCGGATCTTCATAGAAAACATGCTACTGCAGGGCCCACCCGAAAATATGGCCAAACAATTTGTTAGGGAAATTTCCCGAGCATGCGATGCATCAATGGTGAAAAGGAAAAGCAACGCAACTAGGCGACCAGGCTACTGGTGGAATGAAGAGATAGCTCTACTTCGTTCAGAATGTTTACGAGCCAGACGAAAATATACGAGAACAAGAGGTAGATCTGAAAATTATAGCAATCATCAAACCTTTATAGAAAAAAGAAAATCGCTAAAGCTAGCCATACGCAGGAGTAAGAGGAGATGTTTCCTGGATATTTGTGGTGATCTTCAAAATAACCCATGGGGACTTGCTTACAAACTGGTAACCAAGAAACTCAAATGTTTAAGTTCAGCAACACCTAGAGATGAATCCATACTTAAAGGAATTGTGGAAAACCTTTTCCCTTCTGGACAGCCAACAACATGGGACCAAAGCGTTAATGTGGATGCATATAGCTATCCCCCAGTGACAAATACGGAAATCGAGGCATCGATCCACAAATTTAAGGACAATAAAGCTCCAGGACTGGACTGTATTCCAAACCTGGTTTTGAAAGAGGCTTTTAAATGTTGCCCGGATAAATTTACATCCCTGATAAATGAGTGCTTGAGACGAGGAACATTTCCATCAATGTGGAAAAGACAGAAACTGGTTCTCCTGCCAAAACATGGAAAACCCCTAGACGAACCATCTTCCTTTAGGCCGCTTTGCATGATAGATACAAGTGGTAAACTTCTGGAAAGTATCATCTGCAAAAGATTGGAGACCTGCATCGAAGCTGCCGGAGGCATATCAGATAGCCAATTTGGCTTTAGGAAATCTAGGTCGACTGTAGATGCCATTAACGTCGTTGTACATACCGCGTCTAAGGCTATTGAGGGAAAGTGCTGGAGAAATGGTGCAATGGAATACTGCGTAGTCGTAACGCTTGATATTAAAAATGCTTTCAATACAGCCAACTGGGAAGTCATTGTTAACACTCTTGTTCGACTTAATATTCCACCATATTTATTGGCCATAATAAAGGATTACTTTCGTAACAGAATCTTGATCTATGATACTGATAGGGGATTAAAAGAGTATAGAGTGGCAATGGGAGTTCCCCAGGGATCAGTTCTTGGCCCGCTGTTGTGGAACGTGATGTATGATGGGGTTTTAAGGCTGAAGTTACCCGAAAAGGTCTCTATCGTTGGATTTGCAGACGACATAGCGTTAATATGTGTGGCAAAGGAGTTACAGGAAGCGGAAACTGTTAGAAATGCTAGTATACAAATTGTGCGATCATGGCTCTTCTCTGTGGGATTAAGCCTGGCAGATCATAAGACTGAAGCGGTACTAATTAGTAGTCGTAAATTCAGGGAAACACTAAAGCTCAACATTGGATCATGTACCATAGAGACGAAGCCTTATCTAAGATATCTTGGTATTATGATTGACTGTCGTCTCTCTTTTAAAGACCACCAGCAGTATATAAGCTCAAAAGATTCAGGCACATGTCTGGCGATATGCAGAATAATGCCGAACACACGAGGCCCGAAATATTTGCAAAGGAAGCTGTTATCCGAGGTTTTAAAAGTATTATCCTATATGCATCCTCCATATGGTCGGATTCGTTGAGCTTTTCATCTTATGCAAAGCGTATAACCTCTGTATATAGGCTCGCTGCCTTACGTGTGTGCTCTGCATTCCGCACTGTGTCGGATGAAGCAGCCTTTGTTATTGCTGGTCTAGTTCCAATTGACGTTCAGGCTCGGGAACTTAAGCAAGCAACATATTCTACTATGGATGATGTTAGCTTTGGCGAAATGGCAAGAAGTAGGAGTATTGACAATTGGCAGACACGTTGGTCAGCATCAGATAAGGGTAGGTGGACGCATCAGTTGATCCCTGACATTAAGGATTGGGTCGAAAGACGCCACGGTGACCTAGATTTTTATATCACACAGATGTTAAGTGGACACGGTTGCTTCAAATCGTATCTGTATCGTTTTAAACATGACTTGGATCCGTTTTGTCCGCAGTGTACCGGTAATGTAGAGGAAGATGCACGACATGTTTTCTTCATATGTCCCAGATTCCGACATGATAGAGATAATCTAGAGGCAGTAGTAGGGTGTAGTGTTGAGCCGGCAAATATAGTGCCTATTATGTTGTCATCCCTCGACAATTGGAATACTGTATGTCATTATGTGAGATAGAGGTTTTTTAGCGTGTTAAAGTCTCGCACTCCTGGCAAATTGTTAGGTATGCCAGAGTCTTTTGACGATTTTTACCTCAAAAAAAAAATACATACATACATACATATTATATGTCAATGTGTATGTCTGCCAGAAAATATCAAACTAATATCATTTGTCAAAAAATTATCATCACCGAGTTTTCAACAGATGAGCAACGTATTTTATAGCTTTTTTATGTTATCAAATGATTCTTGTGGATATAATATCATAGTATTTATGAAACAAGACCAAAATCAAAAATAACCGAAACTGAAACGTTTTAATTTTTTTAAAACCGAAATCGCGGTTTTCACTTTTGTCGGTTTTTTTTTTAAAAAAAAACTTTAATCTATATATACTTATGTTTATGTAAAAGAAAGTCCCTTTATTGTGGCTTTACAAGATGTGTAAGAAAATCATACGCATATATACATACATATGTAGGTATTTATACGTATACATATATATTATATACGTATGTATGGATATGCCTGTGTAAATGTAGTAATGAGAGTATGTAAATGTTCGTATATTTGGGATAATTATTGTTTGGTCCATTGTAGAAGCATTGGTAAGTTAACGGTCCACTGAGCTCCTTTAAGGCGATTTTCTGAAACGTCCCAAGTGTTTTTCATTTTGTTTTATGTACGTTGAAGTGTTTCATTTTATTTTGTGTGTTTTTTGTGGTCATGTTGCTGATTTAAAATTTGTTGCCAAGCAACTTATTTTCATATGTATATTCTAAATTCATATGTACATACTTTTATACCTATATATACATACATACATACAATACATAATATATTTTAAATGTTCGTATATATCTACATATGTATATGTGCATGAGTTTTAATCCTTTTTAGAAATTTAAATTTACTGGTAATTGTTAAAATACAAACATAATTTGTTATATACTCTTCATTGTACATACACGAATGTGAATGCATGTTGTATGTAGTAACTATATTTCTAAATATATTGCCCTGACTGTCGTGAAACTACATCCACTCTGTCGACTTCATTATTTGTGCTGTTAGATTTTTGACAAGCTGTTTTCAAATTTAAAATTTCAGACTGTCGAAAGTTTTCTGTGGGAATACAATTATATCTTTTCGAAAATTTTAAACTTGTATCCATTTAAAAACAAGTAAGAACGTATAATACCCTACACCAAGTAAATATGCAAACACATTTTTCTTTTAAAATATCAATAATTTATATTCGTGACTGATTTTCGGAAGTGGGCCTTATATGGGAGCTATGATCAGATCACCATGAAATTAGGTCGTGTGATTTATGTCTATATGAAACTTATTTATGTTGAATTTTGTGTGTATACCAACATTTTTAAGAGATTTATGCACGTTAAAGTGATTTTCGGAAGCGGGTCTATATGGGAGCTATGGCTAATTATGGACCGATAGTAACAAAATTTACCTATTAAATTAAACATTTATGACCGATAAAGTCCAATTTCGGGAGGACATTTGTATGGGGCTAGGTGAAATAATGGCCCGATTTCAGCCAGTTTCAATAGGCTTAGTCCTTGGGCCTTGTACCAAATTTTATCTTCAAAATTGCGACCTGTACTTTGCGCACAAGGTTTACATGGACAGACAACCAGCCAGCCAGACGGACGGACATCGCACAGTGGTATGAGAAAAAAAAGAGGAAAATAAATCTGTAACTTCTAAACCCTTAGTGCGATTTGAATGAAATTTCACATGCGTAAAGAGGAAGTGCTGTCGAGTTGTTAAGTTTTCCCTAATTAATTTGCCACTTAAAAAACATAAGGTAGACATGTTATATATCAATGGATAGAGGATTTTGTCTACTTTTCAAAAATTACAAAAAATACTTTTTATTGACTTTTTGCATAGATAAACATTTTTCAAATTGAAATAAAATTTTTATTTATGAATATTTTTTAATTAAATTTCATGTAGATTTTTCTATTTAAAATGGAAAAATAAAAACAAATTTTGAAATTTGTAATCAAGTATTCCGCAATTCCCAAAAAAGTCTTGAAAAATCCCAAAAATGGGATTTTTCGATTTTTACCTTAATATACATACCGGGGGCGTGGTTATCGGAACCCTTTACAAAATAATTAATAACATATTGGGCCATCTAAAATAGGTTACTATATTTTGATATCGACTATGCGATTTGAGAAATTTTGCTCTAAAATTGAATTTTACATAAAAAAATAGGCGTTTTTTGAATGGACCTGGTCCCCTAGGTATCAAAAATTATAAATTTTTTTTCATTTAAAATATTTGACGTAAAGTTTGCTTTTCAAGCAGTATAAATTCATTATACATCCTCTTAGACATTTTTTATATAATTTAAAAAGAATAAAGGTACTTGGATCATTTTTAAAATTGAACATACCCGAGATTTCCTACTTTGGGGATCCCTGGCCCAGCTCCTGGTGGGCTCATGAATTAACAATCTGTCATATCTCCAGGTTAATGCTTCGGTGGTATTACTGAAAAACAAACGTGATTTTGCGTGGTATTCTTGAACCTGTGTATGCAAGAGTGAAAACTTTCATAAATGTCTTCTAATAGATCTGACAGACATGTGGTTTCTATACCACGATATGTATACTACGTACATATTCATAGTATACGAACCAGCTTTATTGGTTTAATTATAGTATAGGTTGACACACATGTAGCATACTACTCTAGTATAGTATACAAATCCTATGTCTGTCAGGGCTATAAGCTAATGGCACAGTTGCCTTCGTCCCATTAAAACTGGGCGAATCTCCTCATTCTTTCGATGGTGCGAATTCCCGACTTACGTACCTCGATTTGGCTCCAATTAGTTTCTAGCGTCAACCTTCGCACGCACCTCACAGCTTGTAAAGGGACCCAAGGAATCTCGACGTGACTGAGGAGAACTGTGGTGTTCTGAAATAGATTAAATGCAAATGCCACAGTTGACTCCGTCCTTTTAAAACTTGGCGAGTCTCAAGGTACGTTCAAAGCTCGCCACCATGCAGTTAGTGTTGCAGGTTCCCTACTTACACAGATCTGGTTCTGGAAGGTCCCATAAGATCTTTTCGTCAATCTTTACATGGACCACACTGCAAAGGTACCCATGATATCCATGAACAAAGGTAATAATCAACAACAAGTCATCTTGAAATGATGATAAAAATGTATAAACCCTTCGGAAGTAGTTCCGTGATAAAAATTATAACACGTGGAACAACGAACGTAATAGATGATAACACCAAGAACCAACATCAGAGTACGATCGAATTCCGACAGGCGGTACAACCGCAGAAGTAAGGTCATTACAACCGAGACTTCCAATCATATGGAAATAAGTAATTTGTTTGCGGATTTTTTTGCTTCAACTTACTCTAATGCTGAATATGATACATCAAAAACTTATCCATTTTATATTCCAGAACAACAACCTATTTCATTTCCATTCATCACTACTGCCAATATGATCACTCTATTAATCAAACTAAAACCATCTTTCTACAGTGGACCTGATGGTATTCCTAGCTGCCTTCTTATAAATTGTGCACAATCTTTAGCAACACCTTTAACAATATTATTCAACATGTCTATAAAGTATGGCTACTTTCCGAAATTATGGAAAAAATCTTTTATTATTCCACTGTTTAAATCTGGGAATAAATCAAATATAATAAACTACAGAGGTATTGCTAAATTAAGCGTCATTCCTAAGCTTTTTGAACAATATTTAACCGAATTTTTAAGTCATCAAGTTTCTTCCATAATTACACCTTTCCAACATGGTTTTCGTAAAGGATGTTCGACTACGACTAATTTGCTAGAACTGACAACAATAATTAATAATGGTTTCATTAATGGATGTAATACCGATGTTATTTACACTGATTTTAGTAAAGCCTTCGATAGAGTTAACCACGATCTTTTGTTGCATAAGCTGTATATAATGGGATTTACGAATTGCTGCTTGGAATGGATAAAATCTTATCTTGTCCGTCGTGAACAACGTGTGCGTTTTAATAATGCATTGTCTAAAAATATCATCGTCAAATCTGGAGTTCCGCAAGGCAGTCATCTAGGACCAATACTATTCCTATTGTATATCAACGACCTTCCTACCACAATAAAATTTTCCAACATACTTATGTATGCAGATGATGTAAAACTGTTTTCATGTTGTGCCGACTCTATTGTTCAGCCCCATTTACAACAGGATTTAAATTTATTCTTCGTTTGGTGCCAAATTAACATCTTGGATATTAATTTAAAAAAATGTAAACATATGCGTTTTTCCAGAAAAACTAGATCAATTGGATGCTATTTCCTTGGTGATTTCAAATTAGAGGTTGTTGATGTTTTCTTGGATCTTGGTGTATTATTTGATGCTAAGTTATCTTTTATCGAACATATAAATATGTGTACTAATAAAGCTCGTGGTGTATTTGGTTTTATTAAACGATGGTCAAAGGAATTTTCTGATCCATCTATAACAAAACAGTTGTATATAGCTCTTGTAAGACCTATCATCGAATATGGATCAATCATTTGGGATCCATATTATAACATCCATAGTGATCGTATTGAGTCTGTCCAAAAACAATTTCTGCTATTCGTTTTAAGGAGATCTTACCCAAATCCATCTATATATCTTCCTCCATACAGTACCAGGTTATTGGAACTCAATTTACCAACTTTAAAAAGTCGCCGAACAATGTTGAATGTCATATTTCTTATCAACCTTATTAATGGCAATATTAGCTCAGAGTTCCTTTTAAGCAACTTACATTTTAATGTCCCTCAACGCCCTACACGTTATTACCATCCGTTAAAAATTCCATATTTTCAACAAAATTATGCTAATGCTGACTCTTTTCGTCGAATCTGTTTAAATTTTAATGATTTTTACAATATTATCGATACAACTTTGAGTATTAATATTATTAAACGTAATTTAATTTTATATTTAAATAGATTACATTAAATTTGTTTGTAATATTTATAATATTTTAATTTTTTGTCTGAACGGAGTTAATCCATAGACTAAATAAATAAATAAAAAAAAAAAAAGATTGGAGAACAAATGCTAATAAATTACCCGTCTTGATGAAATAATAAAATGGTTAAAAGATGGCGATAAAGAAGATTTCGTGAAAATTGTGGTGAAATCATTTTTAAAAATTAAGAAACCGTCTAACTTGAATTACATCCGATCCCCAAGTATCAGGGGATCGGAACCACCATATTTTCAAATAATAATATTAGATCAAGACAGTTTGATTACAAAAATAGTTTATTTATTTCTGAGTATGCGGAGAACACTAACGCACCTTTGAATGAACGTAACTCAGCAATATCTTACTTTGTATTAGAAAATTAACTATTGATTACATTCATTGTCCATTCGCTAATAAAAGGACATACGAGTAACTAGAGTTTTGAATAAATTGCAAATGTAGTTGGTGCAAAAATTATAATTGCTACTTTAAAAATTGCAGGGTACATACATATTATTATGTAATATATTAGGGTTACAATGAAATGTACGATTTTTAGTACCATTTCACATGTTTAAAATTTTAGCCAAATCGAATAACTTTAGGCAGTACAGTGTATATTAAACTATAACTCAACTAAAATTTTAATTTTTCCAATGTGAGTTTTAAAGTGGCACTGTGACATAAATCAAAAGATGATTTTTCATTACCACCCTAATGTACATACATCCATACATATTAATGTATACGAGTATCTATACACTTGCAAGTATTTTTATACATAAATATCATTCTAAATACGTATTTTTACATACATATGTTAAAAAATTTTATATACACAAAAGTATTTACTAATTTTACTTTAAGAAAAGATATCCGACCAACAACTTGATAGTAATAGTAAGATGTTTTTATTTTAATAAATAATAAAATATGTATATAATATTAACAAACAAATTGCTAGATATTTTTAGTATGTAAATTTAAAATATTTTCCGATTACTTTTTTTCTTAACCTTTCGATTTAATTGTAAATATTTAAAAAAAAACTTTGGTCGGAAATCGTTTCGGTTATCTATGTATTTCTTTAACTTCATTCGTTGGACTCGGAACATGAACAATAACTACCATTTTATTTATATGATTATGGGAAGGAAACCAAGTGAGAGTCTTATATTCGGCTGCACACACGTATAAAAATACACAATTTATGTACAAAACTAAAATCTAGCGATGACATTTTTGGTACTGCAATGTTGAAATAAACACTTGAGATATACTTATTTGGACTTCTGTTTTTTGTTACCCGCGATAAAACAAAAATAAAATATTTTTCGTAAATTAAAAAAAAATATATATTCCTTTCATATCTCATATTTAGATTATAGTTGATGACATATATTATGATATAAATAAAAATAATCCACAAGAAGAATCAAAGTTCTTCATTTTTTTTTAATTACAGCCAAAAAACATCGGAAGTTTACTTTTGCGCCACCTTGTATTACCTCAAAAATTTATATTTTAAGTTATAATTTTTTTTTTAAAATAAGAATAAAACGAAATCTTCAAAAGTGTTGACTGTGAAATATTAGCACATTAATAATAAATTATTTAATTAAAACATTTTTTTTTTTAAATTATTATTGGTCACAAAAGGGTTAAAAAGTGCTAAAACTTATCTTATTAATCTCTCAATTATTAGTATTCAATTAATTTTCAACGTAAAAAAGAAAGTATATGGTTTTGGCAAAAAAAAGTATACTCCAGACCTATGTGGGCTGTGCCGATTCTTATACATACATTTAATACGAATATAATACGGGCATCAATTGTTGTGCGTTTTGTATAAAAACATTTACCTGGATCTCCCGATTTGGTTAGTTTTATTTTTCTATTACTAGAAAATATCTGTGATAATTTTCATATTGCTAGAGGATAATGTATTCTCCGGATGTGATCCTTATATGGGAGATATAATCTATAAACGGGCGATTTTCAAAAAATGTTTAGATAAATCTTTGTATCTTATATGGGATCTATTTAATAAAAATTGTGTATAAAATGCGACTCAATTCAATATGATCAAATATGGATCGACTACAAGCCGGCCAGTCCAACAGAGGAATGCTATGTTCATTAAACCAAGATTTCGATTGCTTAGAAACATGGATTGCAGTATTATCTTGTTGGAATAAGCAATCTTCATCCATTTTTTCATCCATAAATGAGAGAAGAGCATCTTCTAACAGTTCGTTATAAATCGCACTATTCATTTTTGTCGGAACAAAACATATTTTCGACTTGCCAACTGGCTACTTGAAAATATGGAATACTTTTTTGAAAAATATGACAAAAAATGCTTTTTATTGAATTTTGCATAGATACAAATTTTTAAAATTGAAATAAAATTTTTATTTATGAACATAATATAACTATTACAAGGTAGAATCAGTAGAAAAGTAAGTTCTCAAATTTTCATGCCTATACATGTATGTATGTATATAAAATAAAAATTAAAAAAAAGTTTATTATGTATTTTTGTAAAGAAATTAATTTAACTATTTTATCATATAACAAGAAATGTGCTGTGTGTAAATGTTCATTTGAACAAAAGGATATAAGGTTTTTAAACTGTCCTGAACAAAAAATTCAAAAATTGAGTACAGCTTGCGGCGTTGAGTTGAAGATACACTCCAGGATTTGTATGTACCATTTTGATAACAGTGATTACATTGAGCTTCACCAAGACTCTAAACGCGCACGTTTAAAGCCAAATTTACTACCTTCTCGTGAGCTAATAAAAGGAGTAAATCATTTTTGGAGTATGCAAATGAATTACGTTTTTCAAATGTAAACAATTTTTGAATTTTCTTTATTTTTATTCATATTTTTTTCTCATATTTGACATAACAAGGCATACAATTTTAAACTCTCCCTACTGATTCTACCTGGTTATTGTTGTATCATGTTTATGAATATTTTTTAATGAAATTTCACAGTTATGTAGATTTTTCTATTTAAAATGGAAAAATAAAAACAAATTTTGAAATTTGTAATTTGTAATCAAGTATACCGCAATTCCCAAAAAAATCTTGAAAAATCCTAAAAATGGGATATTTCCGTTTTTTGGCTATAATATCCATAATAGGGGCGGGGTTATCGGAACCTTTTACAAAATAATTAAGAACTTATTGGGCCATCTAAAATAGGTTACTTTATTTTTTTTATATCGAGTATGTGATTTGAGAATTTTTGCCCTAAAGTTGAATTTTTCATAAAAAATAGGCATTTTTTGAATGGACCTGATCCCGTCGATATTAAAAATTATAAATGTTTTTTTCATTTAAATATTTGGCGTAAAGTTAGCTTTTCAAAAAGTACAAATTCATTATACATCCTCTTAGAAAATTTTTAGATAACTTAAAAAGAATAAAAGTACTTTTTTCCCAAAAAAATTGCGAAAAATCGCCTTTTTTAATTTTTTATATTCAATATATTGATCCTATAAAAGAAAAATGGATAAAATCGGAGAATATTTCGAACCGCGGTCACCAAAAAACTGGTGTAGGGTGGGTAAAAATGTTGAAAACTAAATTTTCAAATGCGAATATCTCCTAAGCTATAAGAGATAATTGATAGCTACGAGGAGATTCTGTATGTGTAATTTTTTTTAAATCGGAACACAAACGAAGAAATAGGATCATTTTAAAAATTGAACATACCCGAGGTGTCCTACTTTGGGAACCCCTGGTCCCGCTCCTGTAGGGGTCATGAGGTCCAAATTTAAAACTTAAACTCGACTACACTTCCTCTTTGCGCATGTGAAATTTCATTCAAATCGGCCTCTTTTTTTATTCTCATACCACTGTGGGCCGTCTAAATTAAATTTTTTTTCGTCAGAGAAAATTACTTTTTTTTCCACTCATCTGTCCATTTCATATATTTTCTTGCGAATTTTAGGCGATTTTTTTATGGTGCTTTTTTAGCATTGGTTTACATTTCGGCTTTTTCCATTTTATGTTTTCATCGTTTCGTAAAATGTGTGTAACGTGTTTGGAAGTCACTGGAAGATTCAATTTATTCTTTATTTGTGTGGAATTCAATTTGTTGCGGGTTGCTTCTTGTTTTATTAGATTAAGTTGTCTTCTTGTTAGTTTTGTATTTCCCTTTGTAGGTTTGCGAACTCCATAATTTTGACCTTACTTCAAGAAATTTCGCAAAATCGAACGATCGATTTTACGTCCAATTTCTCTATTGGAACATCCTTGGTCGTGAACAAATTTAATTTGAATCTTTTTTTGATCGGACAAAAAAGTTCCCGGGCATCTTTAAAAGTGATGAAATTTATTGATTCAAATAGAAAAAGTTGCAGTTAATTGAGATGTTACTATTTGAAACGTACCTTTGGTTGAAAAAAAAACTAAAATTAATATTTTATTTTTGGTAACTTTTTTAAAAATAAATTTCACTTCTGCGTTTACACGAATTTTCCACTTAAAATAGCACCAAGAACATTTGATCGCATGTACTCCATAGTACAACGTCATATTTTTTTTCTTTAAATAGCTACACTAGCATTTGCACATTGCTTCAAAAACAAATAATTGCTACTTTGTTAAAAAATTAATATCTGAAGCGCATTGGCGTAGATAAGGGGGTGCTGGGGTGGTCAAAATCACCCCAGACTCGCATCTGCCCACCCCAGATAAAAATTTGGAAAGTCGCAGAAAGATATTTTTGGATTTGTAGATTGTTCCGTTATAAGATTCCTGTGCCCTAGAACATTAATCATGGGGTTTTTGGAAAACAAAAAGTTAAAAAATATTCCAATGTCAATCGTACAACGGAGCACATGTAATGTTTGGGTTTTACAAGCTAAAATAAAGGAGTCGAATCCTCAAGCCATTTTGGTTCATTGTTTATCCGACAGGCTAAACTTAATTATTGTGGATTCGTGTTCACACATATCATCAGCGCAAACATTCTTAGCATAGAGGCTTTATGCATTCACTTTTCGAAACCAGAAAATAATAATGATTTAATAATCCTAAGCCAAGCTCTTCAAATTAAACAGTATAGCCTTTGCACAACTAGATGGAGCTGTAGATATGAAAATTGTAAGTCAGTAATTAAAAATTGCGCTGTAATTAAAAGTGTTCTTGAAGATTTTTATACAGAATCAAAATTAGGTAAAAGCTAAAATCTGGATTTGCCGGATTCTATTCCTTCAGTTGATTATTGGAAGTTAAATATATAAAAATATTTTATAAAATAAATTAGCAGTATTAAATATTAAAAATGAAGTAGTTATGTTAGCAAACTGAATTTTTGTGATATTTATGTGCTGTTTGTCTATAGCGAGTGAGCGTTTTGAGTGGACGTTTTACGTGTGTTTTGTTTTTGTTACAATAACAAAACACATGTTAAATTTCCACTCAAAGTACTCCTTCGCTATAGAAAAACAGCACATTAGTTATGTTTTAATAAAAAATTATTTTTTTTTATAAAAAAAATTTTTTATTTTTACTATTTGGAAGGGCACTTGCCCACCCCAGAATAATAGTCAAGCTACGCTTATGCTGAAGCGACATTTAACAATGCAAGTGAAATTGTCGTCAAAAAATAATAAGAACAATTAAAAAAAAAATTTGTTGGTGTAATTAATATAACAAAGGTAAGAGTAAAAATCACTGTTTAAATTTTTCATAAAATATGTTTTGTTTAGAAAAAATATATATGTATGTATGTAGCTTTTTAATGTGTAAAAAATTAGCTGCCACTTTTTGCCTCAACGATTTTTATTTCATTTAGAGTTTAACATATCAATTACAAGGAAGGAGCTGTATTTTTATTTTTAAGGTTGGCTTGGCATTTCGCCCACTTCAAATTTTTTAATGAATGGTATCCTTTAATTCCTTCCACACATAAATTCAAACTTTGATTTTTTTCATATTTTCTTTTGTTTGACGTTACAAGAATTGTATAATTGAGAATTTATTTTCTAGTGAGTGTACCTTATATTGCTGAGTCATGCTTAAAATTAAAATTGTATGACATTATCTTCAATATATTTAATGAAAATAACAAAATATTTGTTTGGAAAAATATCAACTTTTTTGGTGCATTTGGTCCACAACATGGTCTGCTTAATGATTGCATACTCAACTGTTTACAAACGGCCCTTTTAAAAACGACTTCAAAGTTTCAAGGAGTATGCAATTTTCAAAAGACAGTTGTCAGTTCTTACAATGTTGTCAGTTCTGACAATGTACTGACAATGGAAAATTGTTAGCAAAAGGTAAATTGTCAGTTCAGACGATTTTAGGAAAACCAGACAATAAATTTATCTGCCAACAAAAATTGTCAGTTCACATGGTTGTCAGATTGTTGTATGGCAAATTTGCCAGATCCGTTTTTAAAAATTAACAAAAAAATGTTTGGCAATGGTTGCATAAAATGTTTTACAATGTACTGACAATGCTTTTTCTGACAACGTTGCAAGATGCAAATGAAAAACAAATAAGAAAGTATGGTTTGTCAAACCCGACCATATACACATCCTACACTGAGTAAATGGGCAACAAAAACATTTTTTTTTTAAATTTCAATAATTTATTTTCCTGAATGATTTTCGTAGGTTGGCCCTATATGTGAGCTATGACTAATAACACTGTTTCATAGACAAAAGGCGAAAATAAATTTTTCTTCCAAATTTTAATAAGATATATGGGCTAATCCTGCGTGACGAACGTTTCATTCGTACACGTTTTCATATTTAAACATGAAAATTTGTTGGTTTTTCAAATAAGATACCTCCAACGTATACTATCCGCTATAGTGAGATTTAAGTGCAATTCCAAATGGCATAAGACATTTCCTTTTAATTGTCATTTCTTGCGAAATAATTGATCGCAAAATTTTGTGACTCACGTTACAAAAAGTTGAAGTAACTTTAAAAGTTGAAGTGTTTATTCGTAATTTTAGCGAATTTGGCATAATAAAGCACACAAAATCTAATTCCTAAAAGAAAGAGGAATGAGAGAGAATTCTAATATAACTTATTTGCATGAAAAAACATTTGCCGTTTTCATAAAAAGCCGAGAACATTTTGTTACGCACGTTACGTGACGCTCGTTACAAATTATCCAGATGCTAGAAAATTATCTTCTTTTCTGTGAGAAGTTGCGAAAAATTTCATTCAAAGTGAAATTACTCAAAATTCATTTGTATTTAAATTGAATGGTCAAAAATATAGCTGTCAATCGAACCATCTTGTTAACATTTTAGTAATTATAAAAACACATTAAAGAATTCAATTTGTTTGTATAAAATTAAGATATCTGACCTAGTGTTGGATTTGATAATCATTTTTGTATGAATGACCATCAAAATACATTTTGTTTATATATAAAATATAATATACATATCAAGTCTAATATTACAATAAAGAATTCCAAGTTTGATTCATTTAAAAATTTTTTGGTTGGTTTCTATTTCTTGCCCATATATAATATGAAAGCTAAGAAGACAACTAATATACGTATCCAAAAATTATTTTGATATGACTATATGTATTTGTTATTGAGAGAAGGCTCTAAAGTCAGAAAGCTTTTCAGGGAAACGAAAGTGCTTTTGAAGATAGATTTACAAAAAATATTATAAAAATTTAAGTTTTTGAAAAAATGTTTTTTGGTTTAATATTTTAAATAACTATGTATGTATATGTATTTTGTTGTGAAATTTCATTCCTAGAATGATTTTACATAGCTTTAAAAAGTACATATAAAAAATTAAAAATTATCACATTTTGGTGGAAAATAAAAACAAAGTGTGTAAATGGTATTTTTTTTGTTATTGTTTTTTATAGTTAATACATTTATTTATTAAAAATAAAATTAACGGAATTTTTGCCGCATCTTTGAAATAAATTATTTTAAAGAAACCATTATAATGGTTATTATGGTTCATAAAATGTTAATAATTTCCCAAATTGAAAATAAAAATTAAATCATTTAAATTATAATGTCAATTGTACAAATTATGTGTTTCAAATATTGAATAAATATTCTTTAAAAATTTGCCCTGTTTTTTTTTTGTTATTTTCAATAACACTGTCCAGCAAATTGAGACTTTTTGATTGGAACAGAATAGCGACCCTATAATTCTGAAAGGGCATGTAGTAGATCATTTTTGTAGAATAAACTTATAGTCCACCTGGTCGGAATTTTTTTTACAGTGGGTCAAAGTTTTCATTTTTTAATCGAAGGGAGCAGTATACTAACTGAAAAAAATGTTGTAAGTTAATGTCTAAGAGAATTCTTATTGTCAGAGTTATATTGTGGAATTTTATGGGGATTATTTTTGTGGAAGATCTTAACCCTCTAGCTCCTCTCCTTAGGGGTCAATTTGACCATTTTTTACGTTGGCCATTTTTACATGTACCAACTTTGGATGCGTGTAACTTTTTATAGAGACGACATGACTGTTAGGAAGTTTTTTTATAGTATTCGAAATTTTATCGCGAATATAGGTGATATTTTAAAAAAACAATTTCGAACCACCGCACAGTGGGAGAAAACCCTAATTTAGTGTAACTAAATTCGTATCTTCTAAACGCTTGGCCAAATTAATTTCATTTATATGGAAATATTGCAGGCAAGGAGGTAAGCTAATAAAGTAATACAAAATGGGTACTGCTACTTCAGTAGAATGAGCGGGAGAGGCTGCTAAACTACACTACCTCGGAAGAAATTCTATACTATTTTCAATTGTAAGAAATTCTTTTAATATATCTTTCAAAAAATTTAAATTATATAAGTAATTTTATTTATAGCAAGTAACTATTTAAATCTATAGATTTTGGACATTTACAATATTGCCGGCATAGGTCGAAATATTCATATAAAATTAAACTTTTTTTAGTTTTATTAATAAGTTTATTTTTAAAAATTAACAATTATTAGTTATGAAATGATTTTATTTCATTATTATAAATAATTAAGTTATAATTAAACAATGAAATAAAGAGTAATTGAGATAACTAATACTTGTTACAATTTTGTGAATTTTTATTATGAGATTTTTAAAATTTATTTAAATTAGTCGACTTCAGAGTCTGATGAATCACTAGGAAGTAATGGATCCAACAAAAGTTGCCTAACATCTTTCGATATCGGTTCCACTTTTTTATAGCTTGCAGATGAAACTAGAGATGCTAATCGGGACTGATTATTGAAAATCCCGGGGTTCGGGAAATCTAAAATCCCGAAAATTATAAGAAAGAAACGTACATAATTGTGTCTTTACAATTGAAAGAAAATTTTTTATTTAGCAATTAATTTTTATTAGACACCAAAAAGCTCAAAATACTTACATGAGTACATTATATATGAACAAATAACAATAAAGTTTGTACATTACGGTGGGTCGATTTTTTTGACGAAAAAAAAAACCAAGAAACGATAGGTCTAAAATCAAATCCTATTTTGCGCATTTCGTCTTTTATCCAATGATATTTCAGTATTTTTTTATTGGATAAAAGGCGAAATACGCAAATGTTATATTTTTAATCTAAATAAAGCACTACCATATTTAAAAGGACTCATAATTTTAAGGCAAATTTGGTATATGGGCATTTGTTTTTAGCAACTTGTAAGTAGTTAGAATTACATAAATTTCATTTTTATATAATGTAATTACCAATAACACTTCTTATATACAATCTTAAAAAAATAAGGAATAAATTTAGTACGAGATTTTCTTAAAAATATTATATAAATTCACCTCGCACTTTTTCGCAGCTAAATTTTTTACCATATGTAGTCTGTAATATGGCCTTGATATTGGTAAAAAAAATTAGGACTGCATCTCACAGCATTAGTAACTGACAGACCAGCTGGACTATAAGTTTATTCTACAAAAATGCTCTACTCAACATGCCCTTTCAGAATTATAGGGTCGCTATTCTGTTCCAAAAATGCTGTTGGACAGTGTAATTGGTTCATTAGAGTTGCTAAGTATTGTTTGTAATGTTTATTAATATTAGCTCTGTTCAATTACTAAAAGTTGTTACTAGTTAGCACTTTGCAGTACCAGTAAAATTTCAGTAAAAATCGATTTTTACTGATTACTGAAAAAATTTTCAGTATTCAATAAAGTTTTACTGATTACTGAAAAAAAACAGTATTCAGCAAATTTTTACTGAATACTGAAAAAAATAAGTATCAGTAAATTTAAATCCATTATGCAATTACCGGTAAAATTTTATTAATTATATGTTAGTAGAAAAATATATTACACTTCTAATAGATATGATATTAGTAAACATATTTTACCTAAAGCCATAGCCCACTGGATTTGAACCGAGGGCCTCGCGTTTGCTGGTCGCCGTTCTACTCAAAACACCACCCCCTTATATATTAATTGTGCGTTTTTAAATATTATGTACTTTATTTTCTGTTCGTGTGAAAAACAGTTTAAAAAATAAAATAGACAAATTAAAAATTAAATTAAAATTAAGTAACTGCTTAATTTTTTAACTGCTTAAAAATTTACTGAATACTGATTTTTTTTCAGTAGTCAGTAAAATTTTACTGAATACTGATTTTTTTTTCAGTAATCAGTAGAATTTTACTGGTAATCCAATCTAAATTTCATTACCAGTAAAAATTTACTGAATACTGCAATGCTTAATGCATTAGAAATATAATGCAGTGTGCCCATGTATGCTAGTTAGTAACAATTGTTACTGGAAAAGCGTTCATTAACTCAAAAAACTTGCAAGTAGAGAAAAATTTAAGAGCGTATAAATTTTAGAGAGTGTTCTCTCGTTGCAAACTATTACAAGTTATATTTTGAACTCGTAATCAAGGTTGCCAACTCTTCAGCTCAGAAAATGGCTAGATTTTGAATTATAAATGGCTAGAAATGGCTAAAACCCAAAAATAATACAAATATACAAATTCATAAATATTACATTTCTTGCCCCCATTACCATAGAGTCTGGTTATGTGTTAACTAATAGTTATACTGACAGTTTTGAAAAATAATTTTTACCGACTTCGTATTAATGGGGTTTAGCAGATTAACCCCCACTTTCTCAATCTCCGGTTATCGTTTTTCGTAACGATATACTTTCAATAAATATAATTTTTGTATGAGAACTGTCAGTATATCGTCACGATGAAAAATAACCAGAGATTGAGAAAATGCGGATAAATATTGTAATATCAATATATTTTTTTCCTTTTTGATAAATTAAACATATTTTTGGGCACTTACATTCAAAATCGGATCCATTGAAGAAATGTAAAATTGATTTTTGAATATGCCTCATGTGTTTGCTTTGGAAACAATTTCGAAGCCTGTTTTCATAAAACCAATAATATTCTCATCAAATCATCAACAGACGAATTTGTTTAAAAAGACTGTTTCTTTGTCATTTGATAAAAAATACTGTTTTATTTTTAAAAAATTCCAAAAATGCTCAAGATAAGTATAAAATAAAAAAGGCTAAGACAAAATAAAATGGCTAGATCTTCCGGCTAGATTAATTCTAGCCATTTTTTTATGTTTATTTTTTACAATTTTATTTTTGTGGTGAAATAATGTCAAAAAGAAGAATTTTCACTAAAATTTAAGAAAATGTGAGTATTTATACATTTTAAAAGGAATAAAATAAGAATATTATGTGTATAAAACAATTGTTACTGGAAAAGCGTTCATTTACTTTTTACTATTTTTGAAAATTTAAGGGCCGTTTTTTGAGATCGTATTTAAATATGAATTATTTTTAAGTTCTATTTAAATACGAAAATGAGTTTCTCAGTGCTTTTTTAAATGATACTTAAATGGCCAACGTTTTCCATTTAAATTATATTTAAGTTTCATTAACTACCATATGTTTTTGACAGCTGACTTTTGTTGTTTGGTATTTTTTCACTCTATTGTAGTGAAAAAAAACCAAACAACAGCGTCGTGCTCAAAACAGCGTCTTGCTAAAACTACAATTACGATGCGGGGCAATTGGAGCTTCTTTTGTGCATTTTCTTTTTTTTTTAATAAACTTTTATTTCTTATTGGGCAAAATGTATCAATTTTTGTTTTGGTTGAACAGCTGTTTTAAGCAAACTATCGATAATTTTTGATATTTAGTAGTGCTACCATACTT
This sequence comes from Calliphora vicina, assembly GCF_958450345.1. Lineage (NCBI taxonomy): Eukaryota > Metazoa > Arthropoda > Insecta > Diptera > Calliphoridae > Calliphora > Calliphora vicina. The sequence continues at coordinate 80,737,052 of NC_088780.1, forward strand.
TTATCTTATTTAAATAAGAGCACTGAAAAACTCAAACTGTATTTAAATACCACTTAAATTTAAGTAAAAATTTACTAAATACGTATTATAATACGAAGTCAAAAACTGGGCATAAGAGAGTAATTTTGTAAATTTTGATTTTATTCTCTCATTGCAAGTATTTACTGAGAAGGAAATGAACAGACTAGGAGTGGTAACTGTGTACGTTGAGTTAGAAAATCTTCCGATAACGACATATCTTATAAATCGGAATTGCTATGAATACAATTATGAATGTTTTCGATACATTTAATGAATTTGTAATACTTTGAAAAAAATCTAAACTGTTTTGAAACGATAATTGTCAATTGCTGATAGAGAAATGAAGAACATAATGACAGTTTATCGAAGTCTAAAGAAAGAAGTAAGTTATTTCTATAAAAAAATTTTGTCCAGAAAATATGTTGCCCATTGTCTACCAAATATATATATTTTTATTCAAAATTTGGAAAATATGCATATAAATATGCATTTTAAAGTAAAATATGACAAAATATGCATTATCAATAAAATATGCACTAACAAATCGTTGGCATTTTACAGCAAAATGTGCTATACGGATAAATAATTAGCCTACATTGTATTTGGACGTTCGAAAAAAACATGCATTTGCATATAAATCCGCCCCCTACTAATATGTGATGATGTTGTTTGACAACATTTTAGTAAAATGAGTGCATTGAAGGTCGTTGAACTTCTTATAAAATATTTTTCTATCAATATGGCTGTTTTAAAACATTTAGACTTGACTGATTGCTGGTTTCAGCATCTTCAAGTAAAAGAATAATAAAAATATATAAATTTGTAAGAGAAAAAATTGGTAATGTATGTACATTTTAAAAAACAAAACTATTTAAAAAAAACGAAAACTTTTTTAATAGGCGTATAACTAAATTTAGTAAACAATGCTAATTTAATTTACGTAGAACGAATTTCAAAAAAAATTCATTTGCACTTTATTTTTTTTTACTTAAATTTCGATATTAACAGCCATTTTTAAGGGTATTTTCCTATAAACGCACTTTAATTTATGGGCCACTGTAGCATTATTAATAATGTGTGGATGATCCTTTGTTATGGATTTTTTCAAAAATACGGTCTGGCATTGATTCCACTAATTTTTTAAGCAGATCGGAATCAATTTCCTCTCAGACTTGTTTAATTCTTAGTTTCAGCTCTGCCACAGTCAGTAAGCTTTCATTCTGGTCATTATTTGCATAAACTTTAGGGCAATGTATCCCCACAAGTTCTCCATTGGGTTTAAGTCCGGACTACAAGCCGGCCAGTCCAACAGAGAAATGCTATGTTCATTAAACCAATATTTCGATTGCCTAGAAACATGGATTGCAGTATTATCTTGTTGGAATATGCAATCTTCATCCATTTTTTAATCCGTAAATGAGAGAAGAGCACCTTCCAACAGTTCGTTATAAATCGCACTATTCATTTTTGTCGGAACAAAACATATTTTCGACTTTCCAACTGCAGAAAACGCTGACCAAACTATAACGTTTTGACATCCGAATAACGTTTGATCTCAAATCGTGCCAATAGCATGAGTATGAGAGTCAGGACCGTCTAAATTTAATTTTTTTTCGTCAGAGAAAATTACTTTTTTCCACTCATATGTCCATGGTGCTTTTTTTGCATTGGTTTACATTTCGGCTTTTTCCATTTTATGTTTTCATCGTTTCGTAAAATGTGCAACGTGTTTGGAAGTCTCTGGAAGATTCAATTTATTCTTTATTTTTGTGGAATTCAATTTGTTGCGGGTTGCTTCTTGTTTTATTAGATTAAGTTGTCTTCTTGTTAGTTTTGTATTTCCCTTTGTAAGTTTGCGAACTCCATAATTTCGAACTTTCTTCAAGAAATTTCGCACCACACTTTCCGAACGATCGATTTTACGTCCAATTTCTCTATTGGAACATCATTGGTCATGAACAAATTTAATTTGAATCTTTTCTTGATCGGACAAACAGTTCCCTTGGACATCTTTAAAAGTGATGAAATTTATTGCTTCAAGTAGAAAAAGTTGCAGTAAATTGAGATGTTACTATTAGAAATGTGCCCAATTCCAAATTTTATGGCAAAAATTCAAATGTTCAGCTTTCGCTTTTTAAAAAAAAAATTTACGGTTCAATTCCTAACACTTCGACGACATGAATGTCAAAAATGTATGTATTCGCCAATAAGTTTATATATATACAGCTGTGAAAGTTTACATTTTTTAAATAAAGTTTTCAAGCTGACAAAAGTAAAAAAATTGCATTAGGGAAAAAGTGATTTTTTAAAAAAAATAGTTATAACTAAGATTTTATCAAAATGGATTACAGTACCGGAGGTGTGTATTTAAAAAAAATGAAATTATTTTACTAAATGTTTATATTAAGTGTAAAATTTCGTGGTTTTATTAGTAATATTTTTTGTGAAGTTACGAAAAAATTGTTTGTTTTCTGTAGTATAGAATTTACGATGCCTGCATTTGCCCAAGGAATGATTCATATGTGGTTATTTGTGGAAAGGTCAGGCTTCATGCTACACTCAAATTTTTTGTTTGAAAATTTTTGGTGTGTTGGTGGGGGGTTATAAGAAAAGTGAGATGAGGGGTTAATGGCAACTTTTTTAAAATGGTATTTGTGGAAAGTGCTATGAGAATATAGATTGAAATCATTTTTGAAAATGTTTGGTGAGTTGGTGGGTGAGGGGTTATGAGTAAAGAGGGGGAAGGGGGTTATTGTAAATATTTTTAAAATTTTATTTTAGCAACAGGGGTCTCTACACAAAGTTTCATGATGCTAGATCCCTTGGAAATAATTTTTGCCGCAATTTTGGCGATTGGACACATAGTGCTTTTCTTGGAAAAAAAGTAAAATTGATATTTTAGTTTTGGTAATTTTTTTTAAAACAAATTTGACGTCTGCGTTTATACGAATCTTCCACTTAAAATAGCACCAAGAACATTTGATCGCATAATTAAGGCAAACAACAAGAATAAGAAAAAAACTTAATTACTTTCAAAAAGTACCGTTAAGTTGTCTCTCATTAAAAAAGTTAAATTTTGCATTTGGATGAGAACAATAAAAATACAGAAACAAATTAAGTGCGTTTATAGGAATATGCACCAGTGTACATATGGCAGGTAGGCAAGTCCTTCATCCGATTTTGCTGAACATTTTTAATTTTTTTAACAATGCAAAAGAGTATTTGTGTACCAAATTTCATATCTCTACGAAAGCTCAGTCTACTTTTGTCCATTCGTTATATGGGGACAAAGCAATGTGTACCGTGTTTTTAATTTGATATTTTTTACATTGAAATATATACTCCGAAAATTGGCCTTGAACAAAGTCCCCAAACCGCAAATGAATTAAAGCCCCAAAATTTTATATAGAAAATAGAAATTTTAAGAACAATATCTTTGGCTCATCTTTGGTTAAAAATTATGCTGGTCTTTCAGTAGTTTCAAATTATGGGCAATTATATAATTTTATACAATTTTAAAAAATTTTCAATTTTCAAATCGCGATATTTTTACATCGGAATGAGTTTCCATTGAAAAAGTCAAAATTGTCAGTAGTGGTCAAAAACTGTTTGTGGATACATTTTAAGAGATTTTGAAAACTCGAATACATCGTAGTAAGCAAATTCCATTTGAAAATATATTTATATTGTTTTTTTCTTTTAAATATTTCCATTAATGAAAAAAAAATTTATTTTTTGAGTTAATAATATTTTCCTGAAACATCTCGATATTTGTTTTTTGCATTATTTTAGCAACAAAACAATATCAACTCAAATACAACCAAAATTCTATTTCAACTTTTGTATTAAAACAAAATATTACCTTTTTGTTGATATAAATGTAGCCAATCAAATGTAGTCACTATCACGAAAATAGTCTCAAACAGCGCGCGCAGCGTTACCACACATACCAAATATTTGATTAAAAAACACCAAATTTTTTGAACCATGTAAACTACAAAAACATACATATTTTTTTCTAAATAATATGTATATTGACAAATAAACAAGAGTTTTCAAGTTTTTTTCTTAAAATATAATCAGAAATAGCTATAAACAATGCCAACTATTAAATACAATAAGGGTACTCATTTAAATGCTTAAGTTTCCCATTATTTCAATTGTGCAAATTTGCGCGACGTGTTTCATGAAACCACCTTTTCAATTTTGTGCAAGTTTATACATTAGATTTCTCTTTATTTGTTAAAAATGTCAAATAAAAATAAATTCAACAAAATCTTTAAAAAAAAGTTTTTCGAATTGTTTAAATTTAAATTCTAGAAATGTTGAATGAAAGTTAAACCTTTGGAACAAATGATGGTATACATAGTTTGGAAGAATTTGTCTATGTTCTAGCTGTTGGTTAATATTTCTATACACAATGCCATTCAATCCAATCATTAAGGGTCCTCATGTAAACGATTATATGTCTCGCAAACTGTGCAATCTGTGCATTTTTACACTCTCGCAAATGAACTGTCAAAAAATGTATGGAAATTCGTTTGCACAACTCCGATAAGTTTGCGCGTCAATTTAGATTCGCAAACTTGAATTTATTGTGCATTTGATGAATCAGCTGCTTTTGTTTATTTTTATTTACATATAAGAAATAAAAATCAAAAAATATAAAAATTTTTTGCATGTGAAAATTGTGTAACTTTGGAACAGAATGATTGGATTAAATGGCATTGTGTCTGAAAACATTAACCAACAGATAGAATATAAACAAAATCTTCCAAACTATGTATACCACCATTTGTTCCAAAGATTTAACTTTCATTTGAACAAATTTTTTTAAAAGCTTTTGTTGAATTTATTTTTATTTGACATTTTTATCAAATATAAATTTTCTGTATAAACTTGCACAAAATTGAAAAGGTGAGTTCATGAAACACGTCGCGCAAATTTTGCACATTTGCACAAATGGGAAACTTAAGCGTTTAAATGAGTACCCTTATTATGTTCCAAAGATACACAATTTTCACATGCACAAAATATTTATATTTTATTTTATTTTTATTTTTCATAAATAAAAGTAAACAAAAGCAGCTGATTCATCAATTGCACAATAAATTCAAGTTTGCGAGTTGAAATTGTCGCGCAAACTTATCGGAGTTGTGCAAATGAATTTCCATACATTTTTTGACAGTTCATTTGCGAGAGTGTAAAAATGCACACATTGCACAGATTGCGAGGCTTTTAAGCGTTTACATGAGGACCCTTAATATCTCTTGCTTTTGATGTTTTAAAACGGTGTATGTAACATTTAATTCTTCCCAAATGCATTGATCTAAAATAAAGTATCAAATGTTTTAGACCTTTTAACCAGACTACACACAGTTTACAATATATGTATTATCATTTTGAAGGAATTAAACTACATATGGGCAATTCCACGAGAATGACAACAAGGACTTAAAAAAAACCCTTGAAACTTCGGTATATATCTGTTTGTCATTCCGTTTGTAATTTCCACAATATAATTTTCCGACCCTATAAAGTATATATATTCTGGATCCTTATAGATGGCGGAGTCGATTAAGCCATGTCCGTCTGTCTGTCACGTACGATATTAAATTTTATTATACCCTTCACCTTCGTGAGAACGGTATATATTAGATTGTCATTCCGTTTGTAATTTCCACAATATAACCGACCCTAAAAAGTATATATATTCTGGATCCTTATATATAGCAGAGTCGATTAAGCCATGTCTGTCTGTCTTTTTTTTAATGGGACGTAGTGATAGCGCGCTATCAACTAGTGGCCTCACGAATTCATCCTCGTCCCATCTCGGTCCCATCTTGCACATTTATTCGGGGTGGGCGGTTTATTGACAATTTGTCATTACGAAATTATAAACCCTACTCCCATCCTCGTTAGAGATTAGGGGTTCGGTGGTTCGATGTCACCTGTAATTCATAATACGATTAATGAAGTCCTGGCAGCAATGTTCTCAGGGTTGAGTGTAACACCAATATATTCGTATAGTGATATTCTCATATCATCGTATTTGCTGCATTGAAATAGTACAGTGAATCGCTCTAGCCAGTTTTTTTATCTCTGGAATAAGTCGATCATCACGATCCCAACGTTCTTGCCATCAACTAGCGTCCTTCTTCACTTGTTCTTTATAGAGATTTTCAGTTCAGGGCTGGGTTTCCATATTCAGTCTTCGCCATATTTCCTCTTTTTCCAATATTAGGCGATCAATCGGTGGGATTCCTACGAGCACTTGTGATGCACATGTTGATACTGTCATATACGCCGATATTATCCTTAGATCACTCATTCTTTGTGCGCTATTTATAAGTCTCCTTGTCGACTCCTTTGGGCCACCTCTGTTTGGCATTAAGATTGTTTCAGTTTTCTCAGCAGATAGTTTTAAACCATGCTCTCTTAGCCATCTATCGCATCTGCTTATGCTGTCATTTGCTACATTTTCCACGGCTTGTGGTAACGTGTGTGTTACGGCAAGTGCTATGTCATCAGCATATCCAATTATGTGTGCACCGTTTGGGAGGGTAGTATTTAGCGGAGCATCATGCATAATATTCCACAAAAAAGGTCCTAGGACAGATCCTTGCGGGACTCCTGCAGATATTTGAAAATTTGTCCTACATGTTTGTTTGATACATAAGGACTCTATCACATAAATAGTCCGACCCTTGCTCTTAAGAGAATCTAGCACTACATTCCACCTAACTGTGTCAAATGCATTTTTAACATCTAGTGTAATGATAATGCAAAAGCCCTTTGTATTCTTGGTTTCCATTGCAATATCAATTACTTGTTTTATGGCATCGACTGTGCTTTTTCCTTTTTGGAACCCATATTGTTTCGGTGATAGACCACCCAGCTTCCTTATCTCCTCTTCAAATCTGTACAATAGCAGACTCTCGTACAGTTTTCCCATTGTATTTATCATACACGGCACTATATGAATTTGGCTCATTTAATGGTTTTGTACCCTTACGTAGGAGCTCTGATATTTCCAGCATTTTGGAAAAATACAATTTTTGAAACAAAAGTTGTAAACTTTCAAAAGTAGTATTGGCCAAAACTGCTCTATTAGTTTGAGTACCTCATTTGGTATTCCGTCAGGACCTGGACTTTTTCCCTTTTTTAGTTTGCCACATGCTCTTTTTAGTTCCTCAAAATCAAAGGGCACGAAACGAGCTTCTGTTTGAAGTTTGGGTTATATATCAAACCTTGTCTGTCTATTGGGAACAGAGTAGACACAATATTGAATGCCCATATTTGTTATTTGATTCCAGGTATAGGTTTATTCGCCCACATCTTTTTCGTAATTATTTTGTACGGTTTTCCCCAAGGATAAGCATCTAGGGAACTACAAAGCTCTCTCCATTTTAGCTTTTTACTATTTTTTTATCATCATTCAGAGATTTTTCCGCAGTCGCTTGTACTTTTCTGTCAGTGTGACATTTGAATGATGTCGTGTTGCCAATCTGCGAGCGTGCAGACACTCGCTTCCTAGCTGACTAATCTCCTCGGCATGCTAGCATTACAGCACCCCTAAAAGTTGCACTGTCGCCGCTTTTGTATATTATCAAACCCAATGATGCTATCATCTCACTAACGATTGCTCCTCTTTTATCTAATAACTTTGAGTTCCATTCTGATGATTTACTATTGAAGTCTCCTCCAATTACTTCTGCTCCTTTTGATGTTCTAATAGTGAATTTTTCTATATCCAGGCTTGGAGGAAAATAACAGCTATATACTCTTATGGTGTTTATGGTGGCATATACGAAACCCTCGTTTTCTTCACATACTTCGTTTATATTCATATGTGTATTCATCATAGATGGGGGTAGTGCACTAATTTAGCAGTTTGCACTAATACTTAGTGATAGTGCAAAATTAGTGCAATCATTTTGTTCATATTTAGTGATGGGTTGAAAATTAGCAGCTTCACTAAACATTAGTGATAGTGAGTTAAAAAATTTTGCACTCAAAATTAAATTAGTTGATTTAAAAAAATGCAATCATCAGTTTATTGCAACTTTTTTGTATGCACTAATTTGAGTGCAACTTCAAATTGTGCACTAAATTTTTAAGTTCAAAATGGTTTATGTTTATTTCTGAACACTAATTTAAAACTTAAGACTAATATTTCATTAAAAATAACAAAAAATATTTAAAATTTTTATTTTTCGAATTTGGATTCAACAATTTCATGACTAATCATTTTTGAAAATTTAGTGATAGTATGTTTAATGCAGCCTTTTTTGATTGCAGGTTAAAATTTTGCACTAATTAATTGTAGTGCAGATTTTTGCACTAAAAATTATTATCACTATCACTATTTTTTTAGTGCTAGTTAAGAATTATGCATTATCACTAAAGCTGATAAAAAATAGTGCAAACTAAATTTTTTTGCAATTTTAGTGAGTGATAGTGCAATGCTGATTTCAATCAACATTTAGTGCACTACCCCCAACTATGGTATTCATAATCATTATTGCCGCTTGTTTCTTTTTATCCTGGTACCAAATTTGTGAATCAGGTGGTCTGTATTGTCTATGTTGCTCACCAGTAGCTTATGTAATAATAGGTCTTGGGCAAAGATTTATCTGTAGAAATTTAATCATGTTTTATCAGTGATTTTCTTATATTTGTTGCACATATTGCACTGCCAATAAAATGTTCTATGTCTTGTAATCCTGCTTCCTGACATAGGATACACCTTGGTTTTTCCTTGCAGTCCTTAGATTAATGACCGGAAGCTACAGCATCAAGAATGCGATAAAAAATTAAAGCATACTTAATGTGATATTAAGAAATTCAAATTATAAATTTATTGTATGTATTTATATTAGTATAAATTTAATTTAAAATCCAATTTTTGTTTTAAACAAAATTGTATAAATTTAAAATTTTTTCAAAAAAGTCATAAAAGTGAATATTATAATTTTTTAGTAATGAATAATTATAAATACATAAAAGCACAGCATTTTAGAAAAAAAATTTAACTTGTTAAGTGCATTATTGTTTTTTTTTTAAAAAAGGACTTAGTTCACAATGATTTAACTTTGGAAAATTGGAAATTAAAGCATACTTAACGTGCTATTAAAAAAATCAAATAATAAATATATTATATGTATTTATATTAGTATAAATTTAATTTAAATTTTCGTTTTTCACAAAATTTTATAAATGTAAAATTTTTTTCAAAAAAGTCACAAAAGACAATATTATAAATTTTTGTAATGAATAATCTTCATAAATACATAAAAACACAGCTTTAAAAAAATGGAAAAAAAATTTAACGTGTTAGGCGTTTTTTGTTTTTCGGAAAAATATAATTTTCGCTGTAACTTTGAAATCAAAATAAATTTAAAGATTAAGTTAATATAATATGTATTTCTATTAGTATAAATTTGTATCCAGTTTTTCTTTCACTAAATGTTTTATATAGTAAAAGTTTATTTTTTGTGTTTAGTGTTGATTTTCGGTTCAGTACAGCTTTGTTACATACATGAACAATATGCTCCTTAAATGTTAATTTTTTATCTAGTATTATACCGAGATATTTTACAGATGTTTTTATGGGGATAGTTGATCATTGTATTTCCAATGGAATTGTTGGAACCCTTTTAGGTGATTTATTGAATTAACTTTTATTTTCCATTTCGTGAAGTACTTTTGAACATGAATAATAGATGTTTTCATATTTTTGATAATTGCGTTTGAAAGTTTTCCGCTTGATATTATAGCTGTATCATCGGCATAAAGCGCTGCAGTGTTTTTTTAAGTAATTTAAAATCAGAGGTATATATTGAGTATAACAACGGTGATAGGACAGAGCCTTGTGGTACGCCAGCCTTGATATTTTTTGTGCAGGACATGTCATTTGCAATGTCTACAACAAACGTTCTGTCGGATAGAAAACTTTTTTGTAGATAAATTGGATATTAAAATTTTTTAAGTTTGTAAATGAGACCTTTATACCAGATTGAATCGAATGCTTTTTCTACGTCTAAAAACACAATTCCTGTACTTTTACGTTGGAGTTTATTACAATTTATAAAATTTACAATTCTCTTCACTTGATGAATTGTTGAATGTTCTCTTCGAAATCCAAATTGTTCGTCTTTTAAGATACGGTTATTTTCCGTAAACTCTAGCATTCTATTTAAAATTACTTTTTCAAACACTTTATCTAAACAGTTCAACATACTAATATAACGGTAGCTATTTGGAGATTTTGGATCTTTACCCTGTTTCAGAATGGGTATCAGTTATACAATTGTGATTGCAAATGTATAGTCAGCGAGCAACCGACCGATTAATATATTCTTGGTCAGCAGTAAAGCGGTAAATACCTCTTCATAACGCTTGTCGAAAAGTCACATGGGAATTTGTTATAATAATGATGAAGAATATATGGATGCAGGTTTGTCAGAGGCATATTTGTATTTTATATATAACGTAATGCATGAATTTAGCCCTAGAAAGTGATTCCTTTACTATTATAGAACTGTACAGTGAGCAATCTTTTGAATTGCCTTAAAAATCGGTTAGAATATGGAAGTAAAGTTGTAACTATTTTAAAAAAGATTTCATCTCTCGAAACAAAACCTTTACAATTAGAAACAAATCAACTTTTAAAAAATGATATTGCGCACTTAGAGCAATGATATGATTTTGGAGACGAATCACTTTACAACAAAATTAAATTTTTTAATTAAAAACAATTCCTTTTATCGTGGGATAACTTATCAAAGCTTCCAAAGTTTTAGAAATATCAAATATAATTGACGACATGTTTCTTTTGCCACAAGATATTTCATGTTTTTTTTTTTTGAATTTTTAACACTGCGATCTTTGATATTTTTTACATTAATTCGAAAATTTACCTTTAACCTTTTGGAAGTAAACAATTTTATTTACACAATTTTAAAGACAATATCTCTTCATTTAAAATGGAATGTTGGACTTTGAGTAGTTTCAATATTATGGGCAATTATGTGTATATAATTTTAGACAATTTTAACAAATTTTCAAATCGCGATATTTTTGAAGTGGAAAGGTGATTGATTTCAGGAACCCTTTGGAACCGTAATATGTGTGGTAATTTTAATTAAAATCGAAGATGTCAAATCCAAAAATACCAGTTTTCTGTCTATTTTGATATGGATTATCCCTAGGGATGCCAGATTCAGATTCCCAAATATTTGGACATTTGGCCTAAAAAGGCTGGACAGTGCGACAGTGAAAAAAAACTTGGAAAACGACCTAGCGTAGGTATAGGTCTTGTTGAGAAACACCTTCTAATTAAAATGTTATTCGAAAATAAAGTTTTCAGTAACTCAATCAGTTCTTGTCCGATTTTAATTTTTTAATGGGTTTAAAAAAAAACTGATTAAAATAATTTTATGCATAAATTTTATGAAAGTTTAATTCTTTGCCTTTCCGTAACTGTTTAAAATTTGTTTCAAAATAACTTGAAATTTTGAGGGCGTTTAAAAATCTTTGAAAACGGTATTTGTATGTCCTCACTTGTTCGCTTTTCAAGTTTAAGGTTTTATTACATACTAAAAAAAACCTTAAAAAGTAAAAGTTGAGAAAAGCCTCGAAAATTATTTTTTTTATATGTCGTAGTGAAATTTTTTTTCCTCATGCCAAAAACTGTCGATAAATCTATGGCACAATATCGATTGCAAATCGAAAGAATTAAAAGCAATAAATTAAATACTAAAAATACTGCCACTTTATTTCGTTTTTGAGTTTACTGATTTGGCCAATTCCAAACCTTTAGAGATTTGTTAACAATTTTGAAAATCTGTACATGATTCCTCTAAAGTTGTTCGTATTAATATTTCAAGATCCAGGTCCAATGACATTCGGTTTCTTTCTTTAGTATAGAGATTGTTTAAAATAGGAAAAACTCTTTCCCAAAAAGCGTTGCTTACTGGTATTGAAAATACGAAACATACAACTTTTCTAAAATTCTCGAATTCATTATTTTCACCTTTTATAAACAAAATAGAATTATATCATTTGACAAACCTCTTGATATTTGTTTATAAGCTTCACGAAGGAGCAGTAATCGATACATAGTTTATCGTTATTTAGTTCTTCAGATATTTCAAGCTTTTTGTAAATCTTCCCAAGAAAATTTTATAAATTTAAAAATGCTACTTTTTAAAAAAGAGGAGTCATCACCAAAGTCGTAAAAAAAAAGTAAATTTTCATTTATGGATATAATTGTCCAAAATTTCTATTTAGCTGGACAAATTAAATTTTAGCTTGAAACTGGACAGGCTTCAAAAAAGCTGGACAATCCCGCCAAGTCCAGCCCGGATGGCAACCCTAATTCTCCCACTTGTGATATTGAAACAAAATTTTAAAATTGGGATTACAAATTGTAGGGTTTCGATATTCAGCTCTAGCAACATATTTCTTACTTTTGACTATGCAATAAATATGCAATTATCTCATTTCATCACAATCAACTAATATAAATATTCATACTGTTCGTTCGTATTACTATTAAAATTGCAATGCTAGTCTGCAATTTTTAGTAGCAAACACAATCCATTGCATATCCACAAAAATATATGTTCGTGCTTTAGTAGCACACACATTTTTTTGTCGTGCTAATATTGCACCCCATTCGTTTTATTTTGTTGTGCTGGCAAACTTTTCTAGCAACAGTACACATTTCTTTGGTTGTGCTATAGCACAATTGACATTTCTTCAATTGATGCTATTAGTTGCTGTTATTGCTAAGTGTATAACAACATATCAGTAAACACACCCAATGCACAGTTGGGCAGAATCAAAATTTTTTGGAAATAAATCTGTCATTTCTAAACGGCTGATCCGATCAGGATAAAATTTGACGCGGCCGTAGCCAAGGAGTACTCCAGGTTAAATTATTAAAATGGGACCTACAAATTCCCCAAGTGAGGCGCTATGGGGGCTCAAAGTAGGGTACCTTTGGCATGTAATATATTTAAACACGTGCCATTTTTTTGTTTCCCATTCGATTTCAATGGGTTTTATACGTTTGGAAAGCGCTCGCCTAGGTCTTGAAAAAACATGCTTGCGTGTGCTATTTATCTCTTATAATTACCGAGTTATAAGCATTTCAAAATTGAAATTTTAAAATTTTGCCATACCTTGGTCCGCTTTTTTAAAAATATAGGTCGTAGTTTTGTACCGAACGGGCTCGAATTTTTTTTGTTAGTTAGACAACTAAATTATCAGTAATATACAAAAGATTTCAGAGTAATATCGATTATAGATCCAAAAATAAACGATTTTCAATTTAAGAATTCAAAAAATAGTAGATTTTTGCTGTTTTTTGGACGAAAAGGTGAATTAACTGATTTTTTATTTAACCTTCGCTTTACCAATACCCACCCGGGTGACCACATCGATTTTATTGGTTTAATATTTTTTTTAATTTTGTTTCGATTTAAATGAAATTTGTACTCACTGAACAAATTCTAGAGTTCTATAGTATTTAATAGAACCATTTTAAACTTTTTATAAGGTTTTTTCAATTTTTTAAAATTTCGTTCGTCGCATATATTTATAGAAGTGTAGTGTCACCCGGGTGGGTATTGGTAAACCATGTACATAAAAAACCTTTGGTAAAGCGAAGGTTAAAAAAAACTTTCTTTAAGAACATATACCAATTTTATGTTTTTCTGTAAGGTAGCTTTACAGAGAACATTTTGGTATAAAAAACATGTCCTATTTTTCGAACATGTCCCCTACGTCCTTAGGATTTTGACCTATTTTTTTATCAAAATTTCAACATGTCACATGTTCTAAAATCCCAAAGCTGGGATCAAAAAACGGAAAGCAGCTTTAGAAACCCTGATGTGTTCCCTATTTATCCCCAAAGTAGTTTTCCAGCCCCGAGGGAAATGTAGACCCTATGGTTAAAATTGTAAAAATACCATTTTTGCTATTTTCGCTTAAAGAATTGTTTTTTAAGAATTGTGGGATTCCTTTTGTCCTTTTGATAAGTTTTTTTACACTTTGTAATTTGGAATGACAAATTTAAAAAACGTTGAAATTTTCATTGAGTTTTGTTAATAAATAAATATTTTATTACATACTAGCTGACCCGGTGCGCTTCGCCACCCCAATTAGAAGAAAGAAATAGTACTAGCAAGTCTCACTTTGTGAATCTAATTGTAAATGTCTAATTTCATATTTCTGGGTCCATTATTATAGAAAATGCAAAATGTGTTCCTAATTTAAAATTTTTAGGTTTATTATTATAAAATACTCAAAAAGTACCATTGCAATAAGGAAATAGTACCATTGATTATCACTTTTAAATTCGCATTTACTAAACCATAACCCGTCAAGTTTGAATTTTAGATTTGTATATCATTTCCTATATTATCAACTAATTTTGTTTCTATAATACTTAATATTTAATAAATTATCACAAAACCGAAACCGATGGCTTTTTAATTTTTTAAAACCGAAACCGCGGTTTTGAAATTCCATTTACCATTAGAATAAACAAAAAGTACCAAAAAGTAGCCACTTGTGGATTCCCACTCACTCTGGTCCATATAACCTTTATTTCATGTTTCTAGGTTCATTTGAGAAGGAATTACAAAAAGTACCAATCGAATAAAGAAAAAGTACCACAAAGTCTCCCCCTAGAATTCTCACTTACTTAGGACCATATATGCTTAATTTCATGTTTCTAAGTTCATTGTTATAGAAAATTCAAAAAAGTACCATTAGAATAAACAAAAAGTACCAAAAAGTCTCCCCCTAAAAGTACCAATTACCCTTTTCTTCCTTGAACACCCCTCAAGTTTGAAATTTAAAACAAGTAAGAAAGTATGGTCGGTCAAGCCCGACCATATAATACCCTACACCAAGTAAATGAGTAAAAATATTTTTCTTTTAAAATTTCAATAATTTTTATTCGTGAGTGATTTTCGGAAGTGGGCCTTATATGGGAGCTATGACCAATTATGGACCGATCACCTTGAAATTAGGTCGTGTGATTTATGTCTATATTAAATTTAACTATGTTGAATTTTGTGTGTATACCAACATTTTTAAGCGATTTATGCACGTTAAAGTGAAGCGGGAAGCGGATCTATATGGGAGCATGAATTTTGGTGACATGAATTTTGTATATATAAAACTTATTTGGAGCGAAATTTGTGTAGATACATAGATAAATTAAACATTTATGACCGATAAAGTCCAATTTCGAGGGGACTTTGTATGGGGGCTAGGTGAAATAATGGACCGATTTCAGCCATTTTCAATAGGTTTGGTCCTTGGGTCGAAAAAGTAATATGTACCAAATTTGATAGAAATATCTTCAAAATTGCGACCTGTACTCTGCGCACAAGGTTTACATGGACAGCCAGCCAACCAGACGGACGGACGGACGGACATCGTTTAATCGACTCAGAAAGTGATTCTAAGTCGATCGGTATACTTTAAGGTGGGTGTTAGACTAATATTTTTGGGCGTTACAAACATCTGCACAAACGCATAATACCCTCCCCACTATGGTGGTGTAGGGTATAAATATTCCATTTTGCCAAAATTGTTTATGCTACAGTTTATGCAAAATTGTTTATGCATGTCTGAAAATATTAAAATCTGTGTTAATGTGCCCAAGAATAAATAAGTTTTAAAAAAAGTACCAAACTGTTTACCCGAATTTGGCCCAATATACACCTTGGTACTCGAGTTCCAAATAACACCCTGTTAGTTAATTTTTGTATGAATCCAGGAACCAACGTTAAAAAAATTATCAAAATTGGCTTAATAATTTCAAATATAATGTATTTTCCCGATTATCCCCTTTTTGGTACCTTTTTTATCCCCATTGAGGTGGTACAATTTTATTCAAATAAATTTCTGTAACGTGGTGGGAGCTCATAATAAAATATTCGTATGTCTATGTCAAATAATAGAAAAATATATTTTATGAAAAAGTACTAAAAATAAACACAATTTTTATCCCTTAAGGTTTCGAATTTCCAAAAAGTACCAAACATATATTTTTTATTTTTTGATAAGTAAAGAATACGATTTAAAATTTGATTCTATGTTTATTGGTTTAAAAGATACATAGGGTGCCAAAAAAGTACTAAAATACAGTTTTTACCCGTTTTCTCCCCTAAAAGTTTCGAATTTCAAAAAAGTACGAAACACCCGTCAGCTTATTTTTTGAATAGAGTAACATGCAATTTTAAGTTTTTTTGTACCTTTATTAGTTTTTAAGATAAAAGGTTACCGAATTTACCCGTTTTTACCCTTTTTTACCCCCTAAACGTTCGAATTTCCAAAAGTCCCTTCTTATCGTGTCGTTTTGGGGAGGGAGGAACCCACAATTAAAATTTCATGATTCTAGCTTCAGCCGTTTGGGCTGTGCGATGATGAATCAGTCAGTCAGTGAGTCAGTAACGTTACTCTTTTATATACATATATAGATTAGAGTAACTTCGGGTATTGTGGACTATGTGTCTAATGTGGACCAGTGTCTATTTTCAGAAACTATTGAAGGTATGATAAAACTGATTTGTCGTACATTTTACAATTTGTTTGAAACGACAATTGCACATTTGCTTTCATGAGTAATTGATATATTGGCTTTTTATTCTTGTATTGAAATTAATGCGCGTGCTCAACATTTTTTTCGGCTCAAGTAAGAAACAAAATTTGGTACAGTTACTTGGTAGAACTTAATGTTTGGTTGTTTTATATAGTTAAAGTGGATACGTAGTTTTGCATATATTTGGTAAGAATTTAAGCACATTTAGATTATTATGTAAAAATAATTTTTTACCACTGTAACCCAAGTTCGTGTAATGTGGACCACTTAAATTACTTGATTATGTACTACTGGTCCATATTACCCGACAATAACTATGTACTTTGTAAGTAATCTATCTAAGCCTAGAACGCGACTTTTTTGTTTGTATTAATAAAAATATATTGAAATTAAATTTTTTAATCATTCATTATTAGCTGGTTCATGAATTTTATGTATTAAATGCTAGTCCACATTACCCTCATATAGTGGTCCATATTACCCTCCAATTTTTATAATGCTGGTTTTTGGGTTCCTTACAATATTTTCACATAAATTTTTTATCCTTTGACGGAAAAAATTTTCAACTGCAAAAACAATTAGAGAATACATTATCTAATTTATTGCTTCACAACTTTTTTAATATCCATATATACTGTGGCCAAAATTAAGAAAAAACAAAACGGTAGTCCACATTACCCGAAGTTACTCTACATATTTATTGAGTTTCTAAAACTAAAATTTGTATCAACATTTTAATAGGATTGCAAATACATATTATTAACAATTTGATCCACATTTATTCCGAACATTTTTTTAGTTTAGATATGTTAATTTTTAGTCTTACAAAAAAATTCAAGTCAATATCTCAATTATATTCAAAAATATTTACACTAATGAATAATCGTTATTTCGTATTACATACTTGACAATAAAATAACTAGCAGCATCCTAATAGCCAAAAAACAAGAAATATCAATGCAACTATAGCAGAGCAACCAAAGAAATGTAAATTGCTGCCAGAGAAAATTGCTAGCACAACAAAACAAAAACGAATGCTGACGCGCAATATTAGTTCGGCAAAAAAGTGTGTATGCTACTATAGCACGAATATATATTTTGGTTGTTGTGCTACAATAACGAGTTGACAACTGGTTGTATCTGCTACTAGAAATTGCAAACTAACATTGCAATTTGTACAGTAATATATGAATAGTAACAGCAATTTATATTAGCAGAGTTATACAAAATTATAATAGTAACTATATTTTTAGTATGCAGATGATAAAAATGTATATTTACTGCAATTGAGGGCTAATATAGTAGCAATTGTAAACCCTGTATTGTAATTTACAATAAAACTAGAAAGTATACTTTTCTTTTATGATATGCGTCTTACGTTATTTTGAATTAATGTTTTCTAAAACCAAAATAACGTATCATCAATATAAATTTGTATGAAGAAATAAAATCTTAAATAAAAAAGGTGTTTTTAAAGATACATACTTATTTAAATTAAAAAAATGTACTTATTAAATTTTCATAAAGATTGCCTAGAAAATTCTATTGCAACAAATTTATTAAAAATATAAGGAAACTACCTAAAATAGCGTAAAATACTATTTATTAATTAATTACTCAAAGCGTTAAAGTTATTTTGTTTAAGAAAATCATGCACTTGGTGATACGTTTTTTGAATTTTGGTTATAATTTGGTTATTTTTGAAAGTAAAATTTTAAAAGTTGTTTACACATACATACATATGTAACATGATGTAGTTAATCGTAATCAATAATAAAATAAACTTTTCTATACGTTGTTTTGCATTTTAAGTGACGATATGTATGTAAGACTGAATTTAACGTTTCTTTATTTATTTTTGTAAAAAAAACTTAACTTAAATTTAACTTTTTTGAACTATGTATAAGTGCATTTTTAAATTGTCCAGTTATTTTTTAAAAATCCAGGTAAATTTTTCTTATGGTCCAGTTATTTGACTTTTGTTATCTGGCAACCCCAAGCTAGAGTCATCTAAGTTTTTATTAATTACTTTCCTATCTGTTTAACTATTTCAACTAAAAATAGGCTGGATCGAAATTGGCCACAGTAAAAACATATGAAATAATAGCGGAACAAACGTCTTAAAAGAAGTATCAAGATTTTTTTAAATCGCAGCATATTTTATATATAGCATTGTATACACACAAAACAATTTTATATTAACTGATTGTAGTTCACTCAAAAAGTTGTCTGTTAGGTTAAATGAAAATATAGTTATTTTGTGAAGAAATTTGTTTTTTAACTTTTTATACCTGTTGCACAGTGGTATAGAAAAAAAAGAGGGAAATAAATCTCTAAATTTTAAACGGCTAGTCTGATGTAAATGAAATTTGAGATGCACAAAGAGGAAGTATTGTCGAGTTTAAATTTTGAATTTCGACCTCATGGGCCCACCAGGGACGGGCCGAGGTGTCCCCAAATTATGAGACCTCGGGTATGTTCAATTTTAAAAACGATCCTATTTCTTCGTTTGTATTCCGATTTCAAAAAATTACATATATATAATCTTCTTGACGAGTACTATATAAAACATCGCCGTAGCTATCAATTATCTCTTATACCTTTGGAGATATTCGCATTTGAAATTTTTAACATTTTTACAGTTTTTTGAAGTACACTATCATCTTTGGAATAATATATTTTTTTTGTATATTGGCAAGAATAACGGTGAATTATTTCATGTTCTCATTGTGGTGTTAATTTATGTTGTAATGGCAAAAATTAATTTTTCGTAAAATACCACAAAATAGACTTGAAAAAAAAATTTATAAAAGTTTCAAAACTAATCAATATACTAATAAAATGTAAACAAAAATCTATGAGTCAACGGTACTAGATCCCTTTCGGTTCCTTGCAGGTCCTCCACAAAGTTAAAATTTTGTAAATAACATCCTTTTCAATATTTCATTAAAAAAATAAAACTTTTTCAATGATTTAAAGCCTTGGTCCACAAGGGGTTAAATGGAAAAAATTTTAAAATTTTTAATACCGAGGAGACCAGTAGTGCGATTCACTAACTTTTAGAACGATAATCGTATCGTTAAAATAAATATAACGAAAATTTATCGAATTTGCTATTCAGTAACATTTTTAACGACATTCGCTGTCGGTTGAAGTCAGCTGTTACTTAAAGCAGTTTTTTTTTTCGTTATGTTAGCGACAATAATTTAAGTTGTGTTTATTTAATCGATAAAGTGTATTTGCAATTTTTTCTTCGTCATCTTCATCTTTTGTAGCTGGAACTATCGTAAAAATAATGGAAACACAATTTTGTTTACTTAACTTATTAATATTTACAATAAAATATAAAAAATAAGCTGAAAAATAGGGGAATTTGAAGATTATACTACTAATTATTCACCTGGAAGAAGTACTTATTTTTGTTCGCGATGTCCCAAAAGTAATCCTTTACATTTTGGAAGGAAATAAGTTGTTTTGTTAGTAGAATTATTCATAAAATTATGTATTTACTAAAAAAAATAAATAAAAAAAGTAAGTCGCAGCCAAGTGTCGAACCAATAACCTTACGATTGCTAGTCAACGTTGTACTCACTACACCACTGGTTAATTATTTTATTGTGTGTCAAATAATGGTTTTCTACTTTTCGCTTATTTTGATATTTTGTAGACAGAGATGTCATATCTTAAACAATCGTTAAAAATAAATTACTGAATCACACTATCGTTACTGCAAGCGATTATTTATGTCGATAAACATTACGATTGTCGATTCGTCCAATCAAAAAACGCCTATTTTTTATGTAAAATTCAAATTTAGGGCAAAAATTCTAAAATGGCATACGCAAAATATTTAATTTTTAATTAAGAATCCCGCAATTACCAAAAAAGTGTTTAAAAATCCCATAAATGGATTTTTTTAGTTTTTTGGTTATAATATTCATACATGATGTTATCGGAACCCATTACAAAATAATTAAGAACATATGTATTTGACCATCTAAAATGGGTTACTGTATTATGATATAGACTATGCGATTGAGAATTTTTGCCCTAAATTTGAATTTTACTTAAAAATAGGCGTTTTTTGGATGAATCTGGTCCCCACGGTATCAACAATTTTCAAATTTGTTTAAAATATTTAACGTAAAGTTAGCTTTTCAAAAAGTATAAATTCCTAATACATCTTCTTAGAATTTTTTTTTCCAAAAACTAGGGAAAAATTTTTGAATTTAAATGTATGTATATAACTTTGGAGTCAGTCACGATTTTTAAACAATTCTTTTTTGTTATTAAATACTAGAGTAGGGTGGGTTAAAATTTTGAAAATTTAATTTTCAAATGCGAATATCTCCTATGTTAGAAGAGATAATTGATAGATCAAAACTTAAACTCGAGAACACTTCTTCTTTGCACATGTCAAATTTCATTCAAAACGGACTAAGGGTTTAGAAGTTAGAGTACGTTTCAGAAAACTTCAGTACAATTCGTTTTAAGAGCTGAAAATTACAATTTTGTGTGATTGGCGGTGAAAAAGGCTAAGAAGTTGGCTTCGCAGTAGCTTATCCTTTCAGTTCAATTTTCCAAAACATAGTTGACAGTTTCTGGTTTTATAACACGAATCGTCTTTAGCCTCAAAGGTCTTTAACGGCACCGCACAAGAAAATATCTAAAGGAGTCAAGTCGTCATCCTGCTGAAACTAAATATTATCCATGTTCATATCTTCCATTTCAGCCCATAAAAAGTCCATAGTCATGGCGCCGAAGCCTCCGAGGACATGTTCGTCGGTAAGCACTGTACGACGACTGGGACCAATAGCACTCCAATCTCAGGAACTTTTTGCACAAACTTGCGTACAACACTCACGGTGGGTGTTTAATTTCGGCCATAAAAAAATCGATCAGTGTCAAAACAAAATATGATTCAGAAATATACTTGGATTTGAACCACCCTGTACATATATTTGATGCTACATCTCAAATTATGCTTATTATACGTTGTACATACTTAAAACTTTCTATCACACATTAGTTTTGAGGTAATTTACATAAACACATTCTGTATACTCACTCGTATTTACATATATTTGGAATATACATACATATGTACATACTTATAAATAATAGATAATTATATACTAGTAATGAAAAAAAAAAACATTCAAAGTCAATGTCAATCTTACGATTATAGTAAAAGCAACAATAATGAGGTTAATAGTTAAATTGTTTCATTATTAAATTTGTAATACAGTACAAATATACTTACATATGTATGTACATACATCCATATAAAGACGCATAAACAATACACATTATGCAATATGTACTAAAATGCAATATTTACTTATTATAAATACATAAAAGTATGTACATATGTACGTATTTTGTGCACACATCACATGCATAATTATGTTAATGTATTATTAATACAGACACTTCATTATTGTATGTAATGAGGACAGTGAAAGTTTTATCTTATTATGTATACATATGTATGTACATAAATACATACCTACATATGTATTTAATTAAAATTTGTAGAAGTGCGTATATATACATATGGGCAATTCCATGTCATCGTACGTGACATTTGTACGCCTATAGAGTGGAATAGATAGTATCTGAAAAATATAAATTTAAAATACTATATTTTAAAAAAATAATAAGTTCTTTCGAAACATTGTTGTCAAAAATATCGAGAGAAATAAGGTATATCGTACGTGACATAAAACGGAAGTTTTGAGGTACATCTAGAAATATGCGATAATTTGCGAATCGTAAGAGACGTTTCTTTTAATTTCTTTCACTAAACCAAATATTTTTGGATGATTTTATATGTACGTGACAGATTTTTCTTTTATAGTAAAACAATATATATTCCTTAAATATATGTATACAAAAATTAAAAATATATTAGGAGCTTAGTTTTTGCTCAATCTTAGCCTAAAACACACCATTTAAATTAAAAAAATTAAATATAGTCTGTTTAAACTATTATTTTTGCCCTTAAGTATTGTAATAAGCTCCAAATACTTTCACATAGTAATATTTTAGTGTTTTCTCCTATTCAAATCATCTTGAAAAAAAGTTTCAAGGGTTTTTGTTTTCTCAGTCGTGGTTGCCATTCTTGTGGAATTGCCCATATGTAGGTATTTATTTGTTCTCGTATTCGTCTCAACATAAAAATTTCAATAAAAAAATAAAGTTTTAGAATTTTTAAACTTTAAGGTTTTCAAGAAAAACGCAATGTTTAGCAACTATTTGGTCAATATGCCATTATTTTAAGATGTTATTCAGTTTTAATTAAAGGAAATCAAAATTGTTTCCCTGTGCATTGAGGAGGGTAAATTTTTTTGCGACAAAGACGCATCGCGATTCTTGTTCATTCCAAGAAACTTTGACGAAGAAACCATAGCTGAAAAATTAATTTTTCAAAATAGATGTTTTTCCCAATATTCAAGAATCGAAGAAGTTTTAATTAATCCAAATATTGAAAAATTTGACCTTCACGATTTAAGGGTTAACGTCTTCCGATTTTAGTAAAACTTTCAGAGTATATTTAGAATTATCTGGACTATAATATTCTGGATAAGTTTTGCTAAAAATGTATAAGAGTAAGGAAATAGAGCTCATTCGCCAAAAATTTGCCAAATAATTGGTTTTTCTCGAAAATTTCAAAATTTAAATCGAAGGTACGGAAATACTATAAGATATATTTTCATAATTTTTACACATTTTTATTCCCTATTATATTCTTAATAAATTCCAATGAGATGATTAAAAAATTCTGAAATTTGTTTAACAAAATTTTTAAAAATTTGAAAATGGAGTTTTGAAACTGCCGTTAAAAAAATTTTATTTTTTTGTTCATACCTAAGAATAGGTTAACGGTATCCTACGAAGACAAAAACTCATATACAAGTAAATATGGACATATTTTAAGTAAAAATGAGCTTTTATTTTAATATTTATCAAAATATGTTAATTTTGTTCCTACCTTTCTTGTTCTACTTGCCTGAGACACGTTAATGGCCTGGCGATTTTTTAATAACTTTAACATTTTTTGACCAATTTCTGTTTTTTATATCTCATTAGAACGACAATTGCGTACACATTTCTATTCTGTTAAATTAAATTGGAAAAGTGATTTTTTAATGGCAAAATTTTTACAAAAACTGAAAAAAATGCATATTTTCCCCATGTAAATGCATCTCAAAACTTCAGAGGGCTTGCGGCACGTCTACCCCCACCGATTTACCTAAAATTTTTTTCAGGATGATTTTTTTACTAATGTTCACCAAACTGGGGGATGAGAATGGCCAAAATGCAACTTTCGTTTATTAAGGGCCACCCTAATACACACATCTATTTTTATGAAATATATGGCATTAGCGGTAAAATGTAAAAATTAGATTTTTACATGCCCCTCCCTCCACTCACAGACCGAATATCAAAAATCTGACTATATAGTGTAACCCGCTGGGCTATTCTGAAGATTTCCTGAAAATTTCATCAAAATCGGTCCAGTGATTTTTTATATATGTATATAAATGGCAGTAGCGGTATAATGTAAAAATTTGATTTTGCCACAGACCGAAAATCAAAAATCTGACTTTAGAATGTTACCCGCTGGGCTATTCTAAAGATTCACTGAAAATTTCATTAAAATCGGTCCAGCCGTTTTGAGTTCATTCGGAACATACATCCATTTTTATATATATAGATGAAAAATGTTTGTATGAGAAAATTCGATAATCTTCTTTACGAAAGCACCGAATGGACCTAATGTAGTACTTTAGGTGTCTAAAACCATATTCAGAAAATTTCCTTTCCAATGATACCAGTTTGGAGCTAATCGGTTGGATGGTTTCAGAGTCTATAGGTAGAAACATTTTTTGTATTTTATATATAAAGATATATATAGATAGATATTATACAAAAGCTATAAAAATGGGTGATATTAGCACAGTGGAGTGGTATTTCCATAACAAGTTAGTTAGTTATTTTCGAATATCAAGTGAACTGCAATTGATAGAGTCTTTAAACTTTGTGTAAATTATTTTGATGACAGTGTCCTGTTAAGGGGATCGGAGAAGCGGACGTGCACCCTCCAATAGAAATTAAATATTTGTTATCGAATATCTCGAGAACTACAATAGTTACAAGTGCATGGGTTCAATTTCAATAATGTATGTATATCGTCCCCTTAATAAAACAAGTGTATAATTTTTTGTCATTTCGAAATAATTGAGTTTAAAATGTTTATGTTAGTAGACATCTAGAACAAAAGTAATATTTCAATTGATCTTTGGACTATTGTTTTATTGAGGGGACGATATAATAAAAATTTAACACTTATTAATTACTAAAATTTTATAAATTATATTTGCTTCAACATACACATTTTTTATATAATAAAAACCGATATCTTTAAAATTCATAAATTTACTGAGTAATTGATATGTTCTTCTTCTTTATTCTAAAAAATAAACTGTCGAACAAAGAAAAGTTTAGTTAGGTGTTACAAAGTCGATACTAAAGTAAATTTTGCTTATATTTTCATATATACCGAATAACATATGTATGTAACTTCCAATTGCTGGCATGGATATTGTATGTATACTGTAGAGTATTAATATGTTAGTGTGCTAGAATTGAGCTTATAAAAAAGTAGTAAATGAAACGCATAAAAATACATTTTATCGCTTTGTGTTTATTGCTTTTATTTTTATTTAAGTGTTTATGGACTGCAAAGAACATTAACACTTAACTCTGTCTGACTGTGAAATCATTTGTAAATATTAATCGGGTATTTATTAATCGGCTATTAGCATCTCTAAATGATTTTTTGTGTTTATTGCAATCAATTTTCCTCTTCTTTAAAATCTAAGAATTCAATATTTCCGTTTTATATTTTATATCCGGTAGGAATACCGCTGGCAGTAACATTTTGATTCATTTAATTTTACGGTCGCACATTATGACAATGTACTGAATGTACTGTTCCTTCTTTTAATTGTTCCTTATATGAGGCTAAACCACTGAGCAGATTTTCTTGAAATTTCCACAGTATCTCCTATACTTTATATCATGAAATTTCAAGTGGGCGTAACACCTACCATACAAAATAAATAGTTACTGAGGATTTTTTGGTCAACTATAATTGTGAAAGACGCTTCGTCGGTACCAAATACCAAATATCGGCAACGAATATCTGATGAACTTTGCTGAAAAAGGTCGGGATCGAAACAGTGCGTGTGGCACTTCCCATACAAAGTACAGTCAATTTTGAATATCTGGATATCTAATATTTCGAGATTCTTCAAACTTGGTCCAAATCATTTTTTATAATTTGAAGTAATTCTTTTGAATCTGGTCGGGTTATTAGTTGTGGATATTACCAAAGCCGTAAAACTATGAGGATTTATTATTTTACAAAAAAAATAATTTCGAGTCTTTAAGCTTTGTCTGAATCACTTTCTTATATTTTTACGATGTTTGGGTTAAATTGGGAGGGATCGGCTTTGTGAGAACGACCCCTCCCATATAAAGTAAATAGAACTATAGTAGAGAAATTCCCGAAACTTATTTTGTTGCCATAATGGTAAGTAATGGAATTAAAAGTGGATGGTTTCGAATCAAATGAACGGTAATTGTGAGAGTCTTTTAACATTGCGTAAATTACTTTAATGTCAGTGTCCTGTTAGACCAAAAAGTAAGGAAATCGGAGATCGTCTCATAGAAAGATAATATTAATTATCGAATATTTTGGGAACTACTATAGACAGAGTTTTCTTACTTATTGGGCGTATGACTTCAAATAGCAGGATTTACAACAGATGGCGTTAAACAGATTTAACATGGTTTTTGTTTTTAATACCTTACATTATATTTTGAAGAAATATAAGTCATTTATTCTCACATAGTTATTGTAAGTTATAATATATACATATATAACAAAGTTTTTTTTGTTCGAAAATATCGAATTTTGTGTCAACAAAGCGGAATAAGTGGAATTGGAAGCATTGCTCACTGAAGGTTATTTTCAAACTCAACAAGAGCTTACAAAATCATTGAGAGCTACTCAAGTTGAAATTTCAGAACGTTTGCGTGCTGCAGGGAAATTGGGTACCATGCGAATTGTAGCCAAAAGACCTTGAAAGAAGATTTTGCATGTTTCTTTGTAATTTTAATATTTAAATATTAATCATGGTACAATCAGTTACCAGGTACAATTATTAGAGAGAGTTTTCATTATTCAACCCTAAAACGTCAAACTATGTGTTTAATTATTTACCTTTTTTCAATTTGTTACCGCGATATTTTATACATTTTTAACGTTTTAATTGAAATTAGTACACATTTATTTAATAAAATATAGTTTTTCTTCAATTATTAATGAATTTATGGTTGAAATTGAATTTTTTCGTAACACAAATTTAAATTCAATTATTTTTTTGGCATTTCCTTTTTATATTTTTTAATTTTCTTTTGTTTGACGTTATAGGGAATGTATAATTGAGAGCATACTTTCTAATAATTGTACCTTGCTATTTCTACAATGAATATTAATATTAGTTTTTACTTTTGAATCGAAATAGCCTGTTCTATTTTCGTTAACGATTTTTTTTTCCAAATTAGCACATGTTTTTAAAAAACAGTTAACTGCTAACCATTCCACGTGGTTATTACTGAATTTTTGCGTGTTCTATTTTTATAAAAGTGAAATGATTGGGAAGTAGTTTTAAACCTATTTTTTTTAATCGTTTATATAAGGTAAATTTTTATAACTGACACTACAATAAAGAAACAGTAATTACAAATTATTATACACTGTCCCATAATCGGTCTCTCTAGTATATTAAACATTAAACTAAAGAAGTGGTCACTTAAAATCCGTACGCACTGTAGTAATCATAACAAAGCTCCCAGTTATCAAAATGGAAAAAGATTTACATATGTTTTTAACAACAAATCTCACGCTTTTCTACAATGAATTGCAAGTTATTATGTTTAGTTTTAAAAAGTGTAGACACAATGGAAAAAGAAGCTAGTGATAAAATTGTGCACAAATATCTAGAAAATCCGACTTTGTCGTGTTAAAATAAACCCAAAATCTGATTTTTGGCAGATATCAGGTCAGAAATTTTTTTTGTGTGGTCTTTAAATATGAATACGTAAAATTGAACAAAAATATTAATTTGGCTGGCAATCCGCAGCTGCTGTTAGAAGAGTCAAGATTTTCAGAAATGTTTTTAAAGAATTTTCAGAATTATATATAAAAATATAGTTTGGAAAAGCGATTGTTGTCATTTATAAGACATCACACATCTGATAAAAAGTTTTAGTCAAGTTGTCATTACTCAATGACTAGTTGTCATTACTCAAATACAACTATGAAGTGGTATAATGAGAATAATATTGATGTTATAGCAAAACACATCAATTAAACAAATTGCCCAAATCTTCGTCCAATCGAGATATATTGGAGAATTGTTAAACGTAAATTGAAAAAGAGTGCAGGTGCAGTAAATAACAAGATTTTTATGAGAACAAAGTTTGAATAAATTTGCTGGACTAACGGTAGAAGTGGGACGTAAAGTTGTGCAGCTATTAATAGGAGGCATAAAAAAGGCCAGAAAATGTATTCGAAATAAAGACACATAAACCTGTAGTTATATTTTTTTAAAGCTTAATTAATGTACCTTTAATTTCATGTATACAATGTTAACATATGTTATTTCATGTTAACATATGTTATTTGTTTGTCTATAATTTTTGTAATGAAAAAAATAATAAAACATTACATTAATATTTTATATTAGTTTTAAATCTGTAGAAACTAAAAAAAAAGTTTGAAAGGCCTGAAAATATTAAAAGAGGCTATAAAGTGTAAATTACATCTAATACTGTAATGTATCAAGAGTAAGTACTATAAATTTCAGCTGCAATTACGTGCCATTCCAATAACCCGAACGATTTCAGTTCCTTCATATATTACACATTTTTTTTTGCCAATATCAAAAATGATGTTTGAGAGGTTATTCACGTCTATGCTTATTTGGCCAAATCATGTATTTGTTTTTCGAAATTTTTTCAATGGATCATATATGTTATTTTTAATTATAAATCTAATTAAAGCCATTTCCATAAATTACATACATGTTTCGATACTTTTATAATGTCAATGTTTATTTGGCCAAACCCTGTATGCAATTTCTAAAATTTTTTGCGATGTATCAAGTGTGTTGTTCTTAACTTGCAACCAAATTTCAGGAATTTATATGAATAACCTAATTTTTTTAATAATTTCAATACGTCCATCATTGTTTAACCAAACCCTGTATATGTATTCCGAAATTTGCATCTTTATTTTTGGACTGAATTTCAGTCATTTAAATTTTTTTTTTTTCAATTTATTTATTTACAATCTATTCAATAATTGGTCAGGCGGGTAATGGTAAGCTACTTTTCTCTAAAACTAAGAGCATAGGAATAGCGGTACCAAGCTTAAGAGTTTTATGATCTCAGAAAATTAACATTGGGTGAGTGTACTAGGGTTCTATAGCTGAAACAAAAAGTCGACTTTTCGACCTTTCGAATAGTTAGAAGAATGTTGTGTAGAAAAAAAGCTTTAATTTATAAACATTTATTTATTATTTATATTAGCATACACTACAAAAAATGCAAGTGTACCAAATTGTAATAGTTTTAGTATAATGTTGCAATTAAATATTTTTTTTAATAATCTAAAAAGTCGACTTTTATCGACTATTTTCGACTTTTATCGACTATTCGACTTTTGAGATGACATTATCGATTGTTAGACTTTTTTCCGACCAAAAAGTTGATTTCGACTTTTTTCAGAAAAAAATCGATTGTTCGAACAATCGACTTATAGAACCCTAGAGTGTACTTAATTTTCGCAGGTCATGGAAATAGTTAGTTGTAAAAAATCAGCGTGATTTTGTGGTAGACTTTTTTTGTGTTCTGTTAAAAATTAATTTTTTTTTCTAAAATCACGTGTTTTAAACTTCATTAATTTAATTTTAAAGTCAAATGGGAATATTTTGCTATTGAATAACACATGCAACATTATTGCATATTTAGTGCATATATTTAATTTTATAATAATTTCAACAAACCACGTGGTCGGCTAATGTGGTATAGCTAAAGAATTGGAAGCAAATAATATGCCAAAGAAATGTGAAGTGAAACGTTTTTAATCTTCTAACTTCATCTGTTTCATCTAAAAGAGTAATTGCGAAAATATTGCAATGGTTGCTAATTCAATCCAAATATCTTGAACTAAATTTATTTATTTCATTACTTATAAATGGAATTCTGAGATCATCGTGAATTTGTTTGTTCCTTACAAACCATGAGGCATTTACTATCATCCTAAGTGTTTTCGACTGATATATTTGTAAAATTTCTACATTTGAATTGCTTGTAGTTCCCCATATCTGAATACCGTAAGTCCAGACAGGTTTCATTATAGTCTTGTATATCATGATTTTATTTTCCAGGCTTAGCTCTGACTTAGCTCCTAACAGCCAATATAATTTCTTAGTTTTTAAGTTTAAGTGTTCTCTTTTTGCCTTAATATGATACTTCCATATTAATCTTTTATCGAGATGCATTCCAAGATATTTAACTGATTCAGATTTAGGAATTTCAGAACCATTTATAAATAGTGCGGGGCACTCTTCTTTTCTTAATGTAAATGTCATTTAAATTAATAAAATAATTTTTGTCGATATGTACTTTTAAAACGTACATGATTGTTAGGCCAAACACTGTATATTTATCCGAAATTTGAATGACCATCTTTTTCGATCACTTATGTTATTTTTTAAATTTGGACCACTCAGATTATTTGCATGCAATTTTTGTTGGATACTTTTAGAACGTCCATGCTTTTTTTTACAAAACCCTGTATTTGAACATCGAAATATTTATCGATCGATCGAATATGTTATGCATTAAACACATTCAAGGCAACAGGCTACACGAACACAAATTCTGCTGGGTTGCTGTTGTAGTCGTGTGGCAGCTACTGAATTATTTTAAAGACGACAGCTACAAAGTAAACAGCTGATTTATAATTCAGTGGTGCCACTTTAATAAAAAATAACCATACAAAATTCCAAAGTAATTAAGATTGAAACAATTGGAGTAAAAATATATATATGGTTGCAATTAATTATGTACCTGTAATTAATTTATTTCAATATGGTTATCAGAAACTTCTCTTAAAAAATATATATTTTTTTAAGCACTAATTTGATTTACATTTTTTATTATATTAGCAACACTATTTCTGTTTTGTAGTTGACAAAAATAGAAATTAGCTACATCGTCAAAATAATCGTCTTCATATAAACGTGTGCATTTTATTTTTTATAAGTTGGTAGCCAGCTGTCTTGAATGTGTTTAATACATTATTCTTCAAATTTCAATAATTTTTATGAAGAAATAAAGAAGTTATGGATTTTTGGACGAAATTGACCAGCGTAAATGCAAATGAGTGGTATCAGAATTCTTTTGACATTTTTTTTATTTGTAGCAAAATTATTACCAATATAAAAACTATACTATCGTTCAAAAACAAAAAAAAAATTTAATAACCGCAATTTACTTATGTAAGATTAATCGGACGTTACGACGTATATATGGGTTAAGATCTTGATCTATATTAAACTTGATCTTACTTTTTATTTGACAAATACATGTTTCCAAAAAAATCAACCATTTTGAATTTTAAAAACCACAGGATATGATTTCTTTGTTTTTAACATTAAACTTCTGTTTGTACTTTATTTTTGCCCTTTGTGTCTAACTTAACTATTACATTTATTTATGTAATATACATTTTAACAAAAATATGTACTCACAGTTTAAACAAGTAAGAGAAGCTATATTCGGCTGTGCCGAATCTTATATACCCTTCACCAAATTATACTTCAAAATACAAATTTTAAATACTTTTAGGTGAACAAAATTAATTTTTTTCCAAGTTGTTTTTTTAATTTTTTGAAAATTGTTATTTTTAAATTTTTTAATTTTAATTTTTTTTTTTAAATTTAAAAAAATTTTTCTTTTTAAATTTTTTTGGTGAAAAAACAATTCCGGTTTTCCGATTTTGACCCATTGTAGGTCCAACTTACTATGGTCTTATATACGTCGTTGTAGAGGTCTTTAAAATATCTATCATTAGATATCCATATTGTCTAATTAATGACTTAGTAATCCAGATATAGGTCAAAAATCGAGGTTATCCTGGTTTTTTCCTCATATCTGTCTGTATGTTTGTTGAAATCAATTTTCTGAAGACCCCAGATATCTTCGGGATCCAAATCTTCAATAATTCTGTCAGACATGCTTTCGAGAAGTTTCCTATTTAAAATCAGCAAAATCGGTCCCAGACAGACATGGCTTAATCGACTCCGCTATCTATAAGTATCCAGAATATATATACTTTATAGGGTCGGAAAATTATATTATATGAACTTATATATACCCTTCTCAAGAAGGTGAAGGGTATAAAAACAGTATTTAAATAGGGAATTTTGTTAAGTTATCGAAAAGTACCATTATTTACCCAATTTTACAACTTTCAAACGATTTCCGGCACATGTTGTAGTTATCCGATTGCACTTAAATTTTGCAGTAGTTTTAGCTACTAATGAACAAAATAAGACCCATCCAAAGCAAATCTATTTTTTAAGGGCTTCTAATGTACATACATATATTGCCCTAATAAGGCAATATCGGCTTTGCTATATCATTTTCTGTTTTATTGGAAAAGTGGAAATATTAAAATGAAAATATAAAAAGTAATAATTTAGTTAACATGTTACAAAAAAGTTTTCCCAAAAATGACAAAAAGATATTTTTTTTTTATTAAATATTGACATTTCAGTTCTATTCTGAATGGAACATTTGTTTCGCTTGTTTACTTGGTTCAATATCTAATATAATTAAGGATTGAGCAGAATTTGAATTAATATGAATTCAAATATAAAATTGTCCTTTGATGATCTTGAAATTTTCTCCCTTGTCATTTTCATGTCGTGTAGTTAGCCGTACATTCATTTTTCTTAACATTTAATTTCTTATGTAGACTTTTTCAGAGTTCTTGATTGCAGTTTAAAAAATTTACATTTAATAGCTATAAATAATATTTATTTGGAAATCTTTCGGCTGTTTCTTTAATTACGTAAATTTACATAAATCTTGTAACAACAAGATCCCTTTTTGGGCTGCAGACAACGGATTGTAGTCATCATGTTTTAGGTGGGGTGGAAACAGTTGTGACTTGTCATGTCACATTTTATTTTCGTAACTGGATGATTTGTTCTTTCTTTTATATTCCACCCGAAACCAGATTTGACTAAACCGCCGAGTTGAGATCAACGTCACGTTTGGTCAGCCACGATAACGATAAAAGAAATTTTGACTATTGAGATCGAAAGAAAAGGGTGAGCTGCACATTTTGCGTGTTTGTACGCGAATGTAGTAAGTATTTAATTTTTGCTTTAATGTGACATATTCATTAGCTGTCCCTTGTCATATTGTTGGATATTCGTGAATGCACGTACAAGATATTTTAAGTGATTTTCAGGTATGTAACTTCCTCTGCATGGAAGTCTTTAACATGTTTGTTTAAAAAGTTTGTCTTTAAGATTTAAATTACAATGAAAGTAGTAATTCTGTGTATAACCACATTTCATTGTGGAGGGTAGTTGCAAACAAAAAATAATAAAAATTAAGACAACTAAAGGGAAGAAGTATCTATCACATTATACATACATATGTAATGTTGTAGTGTTACTCTGTTTCAAAAGTCTAGAAGTGAAATAAAAATTAGAGATCTCAAATTAAAGTTTATCGTTTCAGGAAGTCCAGTGTTTTTTAAATCAACATAATGTTATTAAAATCTATGCAAGCCTACAGATATATTTTTTAGTCAATCTGTCTATATCTATAAACAAGTAAGAAAGTATAGTCGGTCAAGCTGACAATATGATACCCTACACCGATAAGATGATTATAAACAGTTTTATTTTAAAATTAATATGGGAGCTATGACTAATTACACTGTGCTCGAATTTGACACATTTTTTCTGTCAAGCGGGGCACCCAGTGGGTTAACCTAATTCGGATACGCTGAATCCAGTGGTTCTAACCATTTTTTTAGGTTAGCTTTTGTTTTCGAAAATGGAGGAGGTTGCACAACATATATTCGCGTAACTCAAAAACAGTTCAGATTATAAAATTGCCTTTAAGAGGGATTAAAACTTTTTTTTATCTGAGTAGTCGTTTTTGAAATATAAATTTGGCAAAAAAAAAATAAATTGTTATACAAATTTCGACATTTTTGTTTTTTAAAACGTTATGAAAAATTGGAAATTGCTGCTATGCTGTATATTCTACACGTATAGAAAACAAAGCAAACAAAACAAGCCCCAAACGCTTAAAATATACACAAAAGAAACGAATATCCCCTAATACCATATTAAAATTTGTTCCCATATTTTTGGAATATATGTATATATGTATATTTGAAAAGAAGACAGAATTTGCTACACGTTGATTGTACGAAATTGTATTTGAATTTAAATATAGCGATTTCAACGGCTGTTATAAACATATGTATATGTTTATAAAAAGTCAAAAAAGTTTTTGATTTCGGAAAAAAAGATTAAAAATTTTGTATTTTTTTTTTAATATTTTTTTTCGAAAAATTGAAGAAAGAGCTACTTAAGCTATTTGGGACACATTTTCTTAAGAACAATAGGTAATAAGATACATGGATAAGAAAAAACACCTGCTTGCCCAAATGTCAATGACCCCCTCTAACTCAGAGAGTTCTCGACCGTTATTGTTATGTCTGAGTTACTTGTTATGTCTGAGTTACTATCCAATAGAACTAACCTTGGTGCAAATATCATCCCGATCGGAAGACATCGATTTCAAAAGTTGGTTCACTTGACATGAAATGCCCTATATACATATATATCAATTATTTGGTGTGCCAACTCGGGAGCAAGCAAGCCATACAATTGACCGTGTGAAAAACATGAATTTTCCAAATATAAGCCAGCAGAGAATTTAGCTAACGCTGTTATTTTCATTCATAAAAATGTTGTTAGGTAAGCAAGCATACTTTTTATGAATTTTTAGGTTCATTTCAAATTCTCTGCGAGATATTAAGCTTTTCCTAATTAATTTGCCACGTCAAAAACATAAGGCATCTTTATATACATACATATTCGAAATCGAATAAAAAAAAATCAGCCAAATCGCTCCAGCCGTTCTCACGTGATTAGAGTGGTCAAACCGGTTTTCGAATTATTCGGAAAACCGGGTTTTTTCCAATTTTCCGGTTTTTTTAAACCGGTTTTTATAAAAGGACGGTTTTCGATTTATTCGACAAACCGGGTTTTTTATCTCGAATTATTCGACAAAATCGAATATTATTTTTATTTATTTTAATATGCGATTACTTTTAAGAATTAACAAGTCATATATCAAGACCAAGGCGGAATCGCAAAGTAGGTCTGGGTTGATTAACAACTCGCGTATCATTGTCATTATTTCTTAAGGCTCGTGTTCATATTATTTCATTCGACAATTTTGCGTCTAGTTCTGGCGTGTGTGATGTAGCTTCGTATAACGTTTCCTGCTCTACGTAGTTCACACCAACCGCGTGTCTTTTAATTTTGATAAAACAACTGAGTTAGGACTTTGACAGGAGAGTTATCTATATTATTTAAAAAAAAAATATAAAATATTATTTTAAAAAATACAACTAACTATTAGTATTATATAAAAGTATGTATTAATATTATATTAATATATGAGGAGCCGCAGAACAAAAGGTACTTTTTTGAAAATTTAAAAATATTGGTAAATTGATTTTTTCTAGAAGATTTCAACCCAAATATTACCAAAAAAATCAATTTGTAAAAAAAATCGAAAAAGTACTTTTTGTTCTGCGGCTCCTCGAATATTTGGTCACTCTACACGTGATGCCATTACATACATGGACCATTTCATTTTTATATATATGGGGGATTTCATGTCAAGTGAACCAACTTTTGAAATCGATGTCTTCCGATCGGGATGAAATTTGCACCAAGGTTAGCTCTATTGGATAGTAACTCAGACACAATTTTTCAACAACATCGGTCGAGAACTCTCTGAGTTATAGGGGGTAAAATTTTGACAATTTGGTCAAACAGGGGTTTTTTCTTATCCATGTAACTTATTACCTATTGTTCTTAGCAAAATGTGTCCCAAATAGTATAGATAGCTATTTCTTCGATCTTTCGAAAAAAAATATTTAAAAAAAAAAATATAAAATTTTTAATATTTTTTTTCCGAAATCAAAAACTTTTTTGACTTTTTTTTAAAATACGCCCTTTTTTTTTTTTTTTTTTTTTTCTTAAAATAAAGTTTAGATATTTTCCTTGAACACCTACTTGGTCGCTTAGTGGGATGCGAGTGGGATATCTATCAAAATAAATATTTTGTAACTCAAAACATAAAATTTTTGACTTTTTTTGCAAAATCAAAAACTTTGTTGACTTTTTTTTTCAAAATGGACCCTTTTTTAATCTTTTTTTTTAGGTCAAACAAAAGCTTAGATATTATCCTTGAAGACCCTTTTGGTCGCTTAGTGGGATGCGAGTGGGATATCTATCAAAATAAATATTTTTTAACTCAAGACTTACAATTTTTGACTTTTTTTTTTTGCAAATACGATTTTTTTTCCAAATGGGCCCTTTTTTTAAAATTTTTTTTGTAGTCAAAAGAAAGCTTAGGTCCATTCCTTTAAGATATTTTTAGTCCCTTGGTGGGATGCGAGTAGGATATCTATCAAAATAAATATTTTGTAACGCAAGACATACAATTTTTTAATTTTTTTTTGCAAAATCAAAATTTTTTTCCAATATGGGCCCTTTTTTAATTTTTTTTTTTTGCTCAAAAGAAAGCCTAGGTCCATTCCTTTAAGATATTTTTAGTCCCTTAGTGGGATGCGAGTGGGATATCTATCAAAATAAATATTTTGTAACAATTTTTTAATTTTTTTTTGCAAAATCGAAATTTTTTTCCAATATGGGACTTTTTTTAAAAATTTTTTTTTGCTCAAAAGAAAGCTTAGGTCTTTTCCTTTAAGACCTATTTTGTCACTTAGGAAGATGTGAGTAGGATATCTATTAAAATAAAAATGTTGTAACTCAAGACATTCAATTATTGACTTTTTTTTTGCAAATTCGAATTTTTTTTCAAAATGGGCCCTTTTTTAAAAATTTTTTTTTAGTCAAAAGAAAGCTTAGGTCCATTCCTTTAAGATATTTTAGGTCCCTTAGTGGGATACGAGTGGGATATCTATCAAAATAAATATTTTGTAACTCAAGATATACAATTTTTGATTTTTTGGCAAAATCAAAAACTTTTTTGACTTTTTTTTTAAAATGGGCCCTTTTTGTAATTTTTTTTTTTGCTATAAAGAAAGCTTAGGCCTATTCCTTTAAGATGGTTTTGATCGCTTAGTGGGATGCGAGTGGGATATATATCAAAATAAATGTTTTGTAACTCAAGACATAAAATTTTTGTGTTAAAACATTTATTTTGATAGATTCCCACTCGCATCCCACTAAGGGACTAAAAATATCTTAAAGGAATGGACCTAGGCTTTCTTTTGAGCAAAAAAAAAAATTAAAAAAGGGCCCATATTGGAAAAAATTTTGATTTTGCAAAAAAAAATTAAAAAATTGTATGTCTTGCGTTACAAAATATTTATTTTGATAGATATCCTACTCGCATCCCACTAAGGGACTAAAAATATCTTAAAGGAATGGACCTAAGCTTTCTTTTGACTACAAAAAAAATTTTAAAAAAAGGGCCCATTTGGAAAAAAAATCGTATTTGCAAAAAAAAAAGTCAAAAATTGTAAGTCTTGAGTTAAAAAATATTTATTTTGATAGATATCCCACTCGCATCCCACTAAGCGACCAAAAGGGTCTTCAAGGATAATATCTAAGCTTTTGTTTGACCTAAAAAAAAAGATTAAAAAAGGGTCCATTTTGAAAAAAAAAAAGTCAACAAAGTTTTTGATTTTGCAAAAAAAGTCAAAAATTTTATGTTTTGAGTTACAAAATATTTATTTTGATAGATATCCCACTCGCATCCCACTAAGCGACCAAGTAGGTGTTCAAGGAAAATATCTAAACTTTATTTTAAGAAAAAAAAAAAAAAAGGGCGTATTTAAAAAAAAAGTCAAAAAAGTTTTTGATTTCGGAAAAAAAATATTAAAAATTTTTTATTTTTTTTTTTAAATATTTTTTTTCGAAAGATCGAAGAAATAGCTATCTATACTATTTGGGACACATTTTGCTAAGAACAATAGGTAATAAGTTACATGGATAAGAAAAAACCCCTGTTTGACCAAATTGTCAAAATTTTACCCCCTATAACTCAGAGAGTTCTCGACCGATGTTGTTGAAAAATTGTGTCTGAGTTACTATCCAATAGAGCTAACCTTGGTGCAAATTTCATCCCGATCGGAAGACATCGATTTCAAAAGTTGGTTCACTTGACATGAAATCCCCCATATAGATAAATAGTAAAATTTTGCATATGTAAAATTTGCATATGATGTCTAATTTGACTAAAATTTTCAGCATTTAGCTTTTAGACCTAGTGTCACAATATTCCGCCCGGCACACTATGAAAACTAAAAATCGGCTGTCACCGTAATGTACATATCGTCACCTTAAATGCAAAAAATTCGAGATTTTGATTTTTTAAGGTTCTTTTTATAAGTACTTTATTATAGAAATTCAAAAACAAAAAAATGCCAATAATACTTTATTATTTTTGATTTTTTTAACGTTTTTTTCTTTCTCCTGTAAAAAAAAATAAAAATGTGATTACGTCCGTTTGCATTTAAGGTGACGATATATATAATAGGTATTAAATTTACTTGCCAATGTCACTTTGATGTATAGGAATTGGTAAACCTCTGATGTTTTTTTGGTTCCTAAATATCTAGTAAGCTTATTAAAAAGCGAGACGTGATTTTGTCGAATTTATTTCTGGAAAAAACTCCTCGCCATCAAGATCAAAGGGACTAATCCTCTCTTTGTATATTTTAAATTTTCTTTCTTCCTGTAAGTCCTCAAGAATTGCAATATCAGTGTTTTGCATTGTAAACATTTTGAAAAGTATATATAGCTCACTTACTTGTTTAGTTTCTGTTTTACTAGTTCCGACTTTAGTTATGATTTCTGAATATGCGCCATTGTGTTTAATATTTGAATTAAGACACAACATGTATTTTTACCCTAATTATGGTAGGAGTAAATTTGCATGAGAGTGTAGATGCTATCGTTTCGATATCAGTGTAATATCGTTTGGTTTATTGGAATTATAAATACAAAATAATGAAAACAGCATGATTACTAATGTTTTATGTTGATTTCGACGTTTTTTTTAATTTAGTTTATAAATGTTTATAAATTTAAAGCGGATAAGGCCAAAATTTCTTAATTTATATAATATTTTAAAATGGAACATATTTTTAAAAATGTTTAAATTTAAAAATACATAATAACAAAATGTTGTACCCACGAATACATACATGTGTTATTTTCACAGCACACATACAAAATAAATCTAAATTAAAGGCCTCGATGAATTAAGAAAATATCAGTTGGATACTTATTTTCCCAATTTAAACTAAGTAAATATGTACATATGTATGTATGTATATTAGATGGGCTCACTTTACACGGAGTTGAAAAAGTGCCTTTGTTTACCCCTAAATAAATATTTTAGGTCTAGTGATATCTGGTCGTTGGCAAAGTTCAAAAAAGTTGTATTATAGTTTTCTTTTCAAAATGTTTTGGATTTTCTTCCAAGACAATACATTCAAAAGGAATTTTCAAGTTGAATCCAGCAGTTCATTAAGGTGATGTAGTGTAACACTTCTACTTTAAACATTTAATATTATTTTTTCTAATCAAATTTCAAATTGTCGTTAGAAATCCTTAATAAAAATAAATGTTTAAAGTAGAAGTGTTACACTACAGTGACAACTAGTTACATAACCAGCTATTAGACTAGTTATTTCAACACATGAATTTCGTAAGCAGGGCACTATAGGCTCAGTGACTGGATTTTGAGGCAATAAATCATAGGAAGTAGCCAGGCACTTGAATTTTTGTACAACTGACTATGAGATCTACCAAAGACCTTAGTAAAAATTGCAAGTGGATGGAGCAGTGCCCCGCCCACTTCTAGCGGAATCTTATAGTGGTACTAAGGGAAAAAGATCAATTGAAATAGAGTATAGTTTAATCATGTTTTATTGGTGTCGATAATGATTTTAAAATGTTTGGTAACAATTTTAAGTCGACCTGCACAATACTGCGCCCACTTTAACAGTGTGGGTGGGTCATTATCAACAAACACACTGTGGTTGAGAAACGTTTTTTTTGGATATAATTTGGTATCTCGGGAACAATTGGAGATATTGCTACGAAATTTCACACGGTTGGTGTTGAGATTTTTAAGGTAGGGTCACACATGAAAAATATTTGACGAAAAAGACGTAACCACTAAATAAAATACATTTTAATTCTTTTATTTATTTGAAAAACTTATTTTACTTAGGTTGATGCTGTTTGATCTTACAAAATACTTGTAAGATTAAACACGTCAAACAAATGTGTGCTAAAAAAAGTGGTTACGCTTTTTTGAGCAAATATTTGCCATGTGTGAGCCTACCTTTAGAAGTAATGGGGGCCAGTGCGTAACCCCTAAAATTTGGTTGTTTATCTATATTTTCACAATTTTTTTTTTGATTATAATTTGTAAATATTCAATTTAACCAAAAACTTAAAATATACATATCTTTGCTAAGTCCATGACTTACAGCCTTTCGAAATTGCATAATTTTGAGCAAAAAATATTGACTTTACCTAAGTTTGAATAAAAATACCCAAAAAAAGTATATTATTTTTTTCCTTTTTTTATTACCGTATCCTTCTCTATATAAATAAAAAAACAGATCCACCACATTTTGATCCGAACTGTATTTTTTTTATTTCTTTTGAACCACTAAAAATGCCAATTTTATATTGTTTAATTCATTTTACTCACTTTCAGATATTCAAATAACTTAAGATTCTGAACGAGTATTTAAATTTTGAAGTATTTTGTGCAAAACTTTATTTTTTTGTTATTTTTTAATCGTTTACAATGATTAATTACTTGTAAAACACTCACATCGCACACCCAGTTCAAAAGTGACACAACTCAAAATTTAAATTTTTAAGAAATCGAAAATAAATATATACTAATTGAAACATAATGAAAGACATTCGGGTTTTTTTAGCCACAGTTAACAACAACAGAATACACTGATATCTTTTGTATAGATAGAAATATAAGGCATTTAAAATATTTGTAAAAACCATTAATTACAAAAATATGAAATTGTATTTTGTTGTGTAAATTTTAGGTGGTTTTACAGGATTTAAGTGTTTCCTTGCTCCTATTTTATAAAAATAAAAGTTTCTATAACCAAAGAGCCAATTTTTCAATAACTTCTGAATTTTTTTTAAAGGATATATAGGATTTATAGACTCATTTTTCTGGTGAAAAAAATAGTTACGAAATTAGTACGTTGCTTTTTAGTAACTGCATAACATTTTGTTTGCCTATTGACAACTAGAAATGTTTTACTGACATTTTCGTTTTTAAGGATATATGGGAGGTACCATTATACTTGGGCCGATTTTGCTCAAAATTTCAATTTTGTCTTATGTTTATGATATATAGCCCTATGCCAAATTTCATCACTCTACAACATGTCGATACGCGGAATGTCGATATTTTTTTTAAAATTCACCTATATTGGCGATAAAATTCTAAATAAAATAAACGAAAACATGCAGTTATTTCGTACCTATAAAAAGTTACATGCATCCAAAGTTGATATATATCGTATTTTTTACGATTTTTTCCAAGAAGGTATTTCTTCTTTTGTAGAAAAAAATTTACTTCGGGACTATATACAATTTTTATAATATACATATCATATTATGATACGGAAAGGGAACTTTATGCTAAAGCGTGTAAAATAAAATCACTTATGCGGACACAGTACCCACCAGACCTATCCAAACCTGGCCCATTTTTAAAAAAAAAAAAATTATGTTTGAGTAAAAAATTCTAAAACCCTATATATTATTTAAATACATACAAAGTTATTGTACTATCACACAGTAAAGAACGTCACAGTACGCTCTTTTCAAAAAAAAAACTCAGTTTTTGGAACAAATTTTTCCCGTTTTAGGAATTTCGTTATTTGCAAATAAAAAATTTCAAAAGTTATAATGACATTGATTTACGGACATTTCTGTTATCTGTATGATATCTTTAACCGTTATAATTTTACATTAATTTAAATTTTATATTTTTCTGATTTTTATGCAATATAAAATCGTAAATGTAGTAGAAGGTTGCAGTTAGGGACACTTAAATTTATAATTACATTAAATGACACATCAATAGCTTCCTTTACATATAAAAAGTTTAGGGAATTGGCCCCGATATACAAAGTACTACTCCAAGGAAAACAAAAACGATCACCAAAGCTACATAAAAAAGGCGACACACTTTAATAAACAAATTATGTATTATAGAAACATTTGTATGATTTTTTTTTTAAAAAAAATAATTTTTCATATCATTTTGATTATTTTCCATTTTATAAAATTTTATAAAATTTTAATTATTGCGGAATTTCGTTTTTTTTAATTTATTCAATAAGCAGCTTATTCCATAAACTAAACCGTTTTTGAATTACGCGAATATATGTATCAAAATAATTGTTTTGACATGGTTATTTTTAGGGGGTAACACAAATATTTTTTCTGTGGGTCAGTCTAATGTATGTATATGTATGTATATAAGAAAATCTAAAACCAATTGTACAGACGTAAAAAAATAGATATATATGTATGTATATTCTTTAGTATTAAAATGCTAAGAAAAATTAAATCTTCAAAAAAGCAGCATTTTAGTCCCGTCATGTCCACATGTCAATTTTCCTTGCTGTTATTTTTTTTGCTTTCGAATCTTCGCGTATTTGTGAAGCTTTCTTTTACATGTTTTTTTTTGTATTTTTTATTCAATATCCACTATTCCCCACTCCATTAGTAGGTCGGTTGGTTAGTCTGTCTTACTGTCGGTCAAGAGCACTCGTAGAATACACAACTTAGATACACACGAGTACAATCAACATTTATGCCTAGATGGACAAAAGACCCTTTAATGGTAACACTCACATGTACAAACACAAAAAAATCCACACATACATAGATTCGAATATACCTTTTCTTATACAGAGCATGCATGATGTTGTTTCTTCTGTAGCTGTCACACACGAAATATAACGTCGCCGCTTTTCAAATCCCACATGTGCAAAAGGCATTTCCGCTTTCTTTGTGTCCATTTGTCTTCAATTTATTTTATTTTTTTGTTCATTTCTATATATTTTTTTTTGCATTTCCATTTTCCTTTTTATCGTTTGAGTTTTGCCAACAAACAGCCTCCGAAAAAACGGACGCGTAAATTCTTAAAAAGTGGGTGGCTGACTGGCATGTTTTGCACAAGAACATGTGACGGGCGGATAGATGAACAGATGGATGGATGGATGGTTGAATGTGTAACTATGTAATGGAGTGAGAAATGATGGCTAAAACATAAAGAAAGGCAGCCAGGCATTGTGTTTGAGTTTTCGTGTCGCGCAATGTTTGTGATTTCGATGTTGGACCCTTAACTTACATACATTCAACTTAGCCACACATACACAAATATAAATAAAAATACCCTGCCAGCAATTGGAAGTTATATTTTCTATACATACACTACAATTGTTCTACTTCGTGTCGAAAAAATGTTATTCACTATATAAAAATTAGTTTAAAAGAACAAATAACATTAGTATCGAATTTTTAACACCACAACTTGTCTTGTTCAACAGTTTACATTTTAAAATAGATAAAAACTCGG
The DNA here is from genome assembly GCF_958450345.1 of Calliphora vicina. Classification (NCBI taxonomy): domain Eukaryota; kingdom Metazoa; phylum Arthropoda; class Insecta; order Diptera; family Calliphoridae; genus Calliphora; species Calliphora vicina. Next base: position 80,780,793 of record NC_088780.1, read on the forward strand.
TAAATTTATTAATTTTAAAGCCATCGGTTGCGTTGCACAGTGGGGGATCTGAAAAAAATCCCGAGACACAATGCCCCAAAATGGGAAACCTCGGGTTTGCGATCCGATTTGAAAGATTTATATATATATGGAATCTTCTAGACGAGATCTACAAAAAAACATTGCTTTAGCCATATATTATCTCTTATAGTTACGATTTAATTCTTTCCCAATTTTCTTGAAATATAATTTTTTGAAATAACAAGACATGTATTAATAATAGTAAGAAAGAATTGTTTAAAAATCTCTACTGAGTCAAAAGTTATGTGCATTCAAACTTAAAAAAAATAAAAAAGTTTTTTCGCCATTTTTTTCGAAAAAAGTACTTACTAGGGTATTCGAATTATTCGATTTTTCTCTTGTTCGAATAAAAGGAATAATTCGAATAAGAGATTTGAACTTGTTCGAATAATTCGATCACACGTTTAAAATTAACCTAATGAATGAAGTTTTTTTAATATTTTATTGTTAAAGTTAACATTTCAAGTATTGATAATGTTAAAAAACATTCGAAAACAAAGTCCATCATTAAATTTTCAATAGAAATATTCTGATCAGATTAACTCCCGAACAATCTACAAAACAATTGACTAGCAAACCACTTAGTTTTCATTTTGGAGCTATGCTTTCAAAAATTTGAGCTGGTTGGACATAATCCTGAATTCAAATACAATATAACCGTATTAAGAACTCTTTTATGTCGTTCATTAATTCGGGTTTTAAATTGAGTAACTAATTCTTTAGTAAATTATTATTCACTATTTCTAAATTATTTATAACAAATTGTATTATACATAGAGATGCCAAACGGGGAATCATGTTCTCGTTCTTAAATCCCGAAGCCCGGGATTTTTTAAGTTTAAATCCCGGGTTTTTCGGGATTTTCCAAATCCCGTTTTTCAAAAATAAATAGGGGAAATTGTAATTTTTGTGTACCTTTTTCATGCATTTTGACATTCTATATGCCCACACAGAGAATACAGATTCGTAGTAGCAACCGAATTTGTTGCCAATCGAATGATTCGGTTGAAGACAACGAATTTTTCGGTTCTAGCAACAGAAAATGAGTGGATGAAGAAGAATTTCGGTTGAAACAACTAAAGTTTTGTTACCACTTCTAAAATTTTGTAGCCACAATTGTAAAATTCCGTAACTACGGCAGAATCATTTTATTGGCAACAAATTCGGTTGCTACTACGAATCTGTATTCTCTGTGCAAATACACTGTGCAACAAGAAAATCTTTCCCGAATGAGACCAACGGGAAATGAAAACCCCCAAAGGGTTTTTAAAAGTTATCTCGTGTTTTAAAGTTATTCGCCTTTAAAGTTCAGCTTTTTTGAGTAAAAATTTTTTATATATATTTTATGAATAATCTATTGAAGTAAGTCAATATTTATATAAAGTAATTTTAGTTGAATGTTCTAGTCCTAATATACTTAAAATTCATTCAATTTTAACACATTTTGCAGATTTATTTTTTTATTTTTATAGTTTTTGGTACTTAGATACGCAATTACCAATTTTTGGAGAATTGCTGAATATTGCTGTAAAAGTACTGAGTAGTGGGTATCGTGTATCGAGTATTTGTCATATTGTTTGAGTAATCAATACTCAAAAATATTTGCTCAATACTTTTATACTTGTATTTTTACAATTTAATTTATTTAAATTTAACGGTTATGGTGTAAAAAATGCATCTCTACTATAAATACAACTCAAATCAATATTAGAAATGCAACTTTAGCGTAAACAATTTTCAAATCAGAATAAAATATTATTAAAAAAACTGGAATAATAGTTAAAAAGTTCAAAATATTTATTGATATAATCTTGTAAACCTAAAATGTTTCTAAAAAGGAGTGATGTCTGCTAATACATTACCGAAAAGCAGAAAAATATATCGTTTTTAAATTTTAAAAAATCCATTAAAAGTATCGAATAGTATTGAGTACCCAAACGAAAAGTGTTGAGTAGTATTGAGTAATCAAAAGTAGTAGAATGTTACAGCACTATTGCCGAACAAAGTGTTAAGATGTTTTCATTTTTTGAAATCAAATCGTAGTTACCTGTTATAATAGTGCAACTTTTTGTGAATTTGTGAACCATTATTTGTTAATAAAGTGAAAAGAAGTTTTTAAATAAAGTTAATTACTAAAAAAAAATATTTTTAAGTTCATAAAGTTTGTGAAATGTCTTGCAGGATAAACAATTTTTGTTACGTTTGTGGCCATTTCACACCACAAATGTTAAAACATGGTTCGTTTACAGAAGAATTTATATCTGCTTATGAGACATATTTCAACCATCCAGTTATATCAAATGTGCCATGGGCTCCAAAGATTGTTTGCAAAAGTGTTATACTAATCTAATGAGTTGGATGAGCAAGAGGATTCCAAAGTTGCCGTTTGGTGTGACGATGATCTGGTTAGATCCTAATGGGCATAAGACTTCAAATTGCTACGCATGTGTGAATTCCGTAACTGGTATGAAGAGAAAAAAAACGAGGAGTAAAATATATAAAAGAGTTTTAAGTGCTCAAATCCCAATACATTAAATACATGTGCTTTCTATGTGACTGGGACTCCAGATATAAGGGTGATCAATATGGAAATCATGAATGGAAGTGTAGGGAATTAAGCAAACATGCGAATGCCAACGTCATTGAAGATCCCCTGGTACCTCAAAACAAAGTTTTATTACCACCATTACATATAAAACTCGGTATAGTAAAAAGTTTTCTGAAAACTGTGGTTAAGACGGATAAGTTTACACTACTTTAGCAAAAATTTTCCACCGACTCACTGAAAGTAAATTAAAAGAAGGTAAAACATTTAAAATAAGTATATTTTTCTTGATTAAAATGTATATTTTTTTATATCTTTTCTTCCTTTAGGTGTAGTGAATGGTCCAGACATTCGGAAGCTGGTCAAAAATCAGGAATTTGACAAATTCTGGTTCTACAGAGCATCCACCAGAGCAGAAAAGACCTCGAACTATATAATGTAGTTCATTTTTATATAAACTATGTAAAAAAATATACAAATTAAATTTTAAAAATTAAATATATGTATGTACATTGTACATATATGAACAATTTTTACTCAAAAAAGCTGAACTTTAAAGGCGCATAACTTTAAAATACGAGCTAACTTTTTAAAACCCTTTGGGGGTTTTGGTCTACTGATATTCTACTATCACTTTCCGTTGGTCTCATTCGGGAAAGATTTAATGACCCGAAATTTTATGCACAGTGATATCAAAAAGTGATGTTCAGAAAAGTTGTTAAGCTCAACTCCTGCTACAATATAGTTAATAAAGGAAAACGGTATTTTTGTTTTTCCTTGCGTGGGGCTCTAGAAAATCAATTCTTCACCTTTTTTTGTAAGTTATCTAACAAAAGTCAATTTAAATCCTCTTCAAATGAAATATATTTTATCTCAGATAAGGCGCTCGAACAAAATGAAAATATTTCGATTGCTAAAATATAAAAGATAAGGTACTTTTTTTTACCAGTATATACTAGGGTATTCATTCGACTAATGATCGTTCGATTAATCGAATAATTTACGAATAATTATTCGAACAATTTAAAAATGGCCATTTTCGAATAACGAATAATTCGAACAATTTTATGTAGAATAATCGAATAAAACGAAACATGCTCATTTCATTACTTATTTAAATTTTTCATAATTTCAAATTTAAATAAGTAATAATGACTCACAAAAATTGTATTGTTATATACAGTGGTGGCCAGGAATTTAAGACAGAAATTGTTTGCTAAATTCCACGTGATTGTCAATTATTTTTTCAAATATTTCCACAAATATGTATGCATGCGGACTGTTTTAACACACAAGTGTGTTTTATTCGACTGTGTCAATTCATACATATTCACCACGAACACATACAATTTTTCTACAACTTGTCCAAAAAAATTTTTTTTTAAATACACATATTTTCTCACATTTATATCTTTATATTTTTATTATTATAAAATATTCGGACCAAATTTCGTATTTTTAGTTCCATTAGTTTCGGTCATATCATGTTATTAACAGCGGATGTTCGCTGAGGTGGGTCAACGTATTTCCATATATCTTTGTCCATATAAGTTTTACCGATTTTTCCAAACATTTTTCGGAAACTAGAAACATTAATAATAAATTTCATATCCTTAGAGGTCCTTTTATTTTGGCTCTATCGCACTTAAAATTCAGTTGATGAAATTAATTCAAGTATTTGTCTTAAATTGGTGGCCACCACTGTATATTCCTTTAAATATACCGGATACTTTTGATTGCAAATAAAAGCCGTTTAGTAGTTTGAAAATGGTAACAACTCTTTATTTATTCAAATGTACAACAACAGAATTAAATAGTCACTCAAAGTTTATTTTATACACGTTTATAAATTCTCAGAAATACAGACTCTTTATAATGTACACGAATTCACTTGAAAAATACAGCACACTTTAAGGCACTCAGTTGATGTTTATTCGAATAGCGTCTCTGATAAAACTAACTAAACACCATTAAGGATACAGTAGAAGCATTAAGCCGAAATGAAACCATTTTTCTGATAGGTGATGGTATAATGAACACACTTTATGTACAGCAGTTATCTAAAAATTCTACGATTTCTCAAAAAACGGTTCATTCAATTAAATTAAACCTAAAAACTTCAACATTATAAGATAAATTATAATATAAAAACACAATGTTAAAAATTTATGGACAGCAAATGTATGATCTGTTCAAAGCGTTGATGATGAGGTTTCCGAAATACAAATGGAGCTAAATTTTAAAAACCAATTAGAATATTCAATCAATATTGAAAAGGAAAGCCCTAAACATTTAAAATCAAATGCTGAAAGTTTTAAGCGAAAATTAGATTTATTTGAAGCAAGTAGCAATAGGAGAATACATTTTGATTGTCTTTATAATGCTCTAATAACGATAAAGCCAACACATGTTTAAAGCGAAAGAGTTTTTTCGTCGAATAACTTATTGAATGCATTAGTAATTTTGACAAATCAAATTTTTTAAAAAATAGTTCTATGACGGACATATGTATAACATTATTTTTATGATATAATAGAGGTATTCACAATGTAGAGTACTTTCTATAGCAAAGTAGCAAAAGAGCAGTTTAAAAATTTTTTTTTCGAAAAAATAAATTTTGTTTACCTAAAAATATTTAAAAATTTTATTTTGAAGATTTTGTCCCATTGTAGGTCCAACTTACAATGGTCTTATATAGGTCATTGCAAAGGTGTTTGAAATATCTATCATTAGTTATACATATTGTTAATGACTTAGTAATCTAGATAGGTAAAAAATAGGGCAAAAACCGAGCCGGAAGAATTCCGGAGATATTGATGTATGAATCGTGTATGTAAGTTATTTGGGGGCTTCGGAAAGTTGATTTCAACAGACAGACTGACAAACAGACATGGTTCAAGCGACTATCTATAAGGATCCAGAATATATATATACTTTATAGGGTCGGAAATGAAAAATGTAGGAATTACAAACGCAATGAAAAACTTATATATACCCTTCTCACGAAGGTGAAGGGTATAAAAACCTCATTTATTTTTTCTCGAAAGGAGTAAGTTACTGTTTTGGTTTATGATTTTTTTATGCTTGCACTCAGAAGGCAAAAAATTAATGTGAAATTATATATTGTGAGAAAAAATCCTAAAAAAGTGATAAAAAAAAAATAACAAAATTGTGCAAATGAATACTATTTGTAATAGGTAATTTCAAAAAATTAACAAATCTAATTATGCAACCATGAAGTTCTGGTATTTATTGATATGTTTTGGTTAAATTTAAATTTGAATTATTTGTGGAAGTGGATTTGTTATTAGTTTTTATATTGGAAATACAAAAAAATGGATTTTATCAGTTCAAATGGACATAAAGCTACAGGAAAAAATAAATGCCAAAAAGTTTTATGGGAATACGTGTCATATGAAAGAATGTAAAAGTTAAGGATTATCAGAAGCATTTTTATATTTTATGCAAAACATAATGCAGGAATTTCATACAACATACAAGAATGACACTTGTACAGTTTTAAAGTTGCTCGATATAATGACCGTACTTATAAATAGCCTCAAAAGTAGAATAAATGACAACATTTTTGGCACCAAAGTTAACAGCATTTTAAAAAAATTTCGCCTAATGAACAAACAACTTTTAAGACTGAAGTAGACTTTTTAAAAACAGCGGTCAGCTATTTAGAAAATCGTTTTTTTTTAAAAAATAGCATTTTTAAATTTAAAATAAAAACATATTTTCATGGGTAGATTTACAAAAACTTCCGCAAAACCTTCAAAACTTAACATATATCGATTACTGCAGCCTTCGTGAAGTTTATAAACAAATACCAAGAGATTTGTCAAATGATATGGTCCTATTTTATTACCAAAGGTGAAAGGAATGAATTCGAGAATTTAAGAAAAGTTACATGTTTCGTATTTTCAGTACCAGTAAGCAAAGTTTTTTGTGAAAGAGTTTTTACTGTTTTAACCCTCCGACGGTTGAGGAGAAGTTGCCCAGGTCCACAGGGACCCTGTACTTGAAAACGAATTTTTTAAACATTTTTTTTGTTTTGATTTATTATTTACTAATTATACATGTATGTACAATAGAGTGCTCCAAGATTGTATGGACGAAAAAAACTTTCTAGGTACAGGCCGTCCCCCCTCTAGAATTGTTCTATGTACTGTAGAAACACGTTGTGTAAAATATTAGGATGATAGGATAACGTTAACTGGTGGCGCAACGACGCTGAAGTTTTGAGGTGCATTTACAAGGGGAAAATATGCAATTTTTTCAGTTTTTGTAAAAATGTTGCCATTAAATAATGACTTTTACAATTTAATTTAAAAGAATCGAAATGTGTACGTAATTGTCGTTATAATAAGATATAAAAGACAAAAATTGGTGAAAGAATGTTAAAGTTATTAAAAAATCGCCAGGCCATTAACGTGTCTCAGGCCACTAGAACAAGAAATTTATGAAGAAAATTAACATATTTTGAGAAATATTAAAATAAAAGCTTATTTTTACTTAAAATATATCCATATTTACTTGTATATGAGTTTTTGTCCTCGTAGGATACCGTTAACCTATTCGCAGGTATGACCAAAAAAATTAAATTTTTTTAACGGCAGTTTCAAAACTCCAATTTCAAATTTTTAAAAATTTTGTTAAACAAATTTCAGAATTTTTTGATCATCACATGGGGATTTATTGACAACATAATAGGGAATAAAAATGTGAAAAAAGTATGTCAATACCTCCTATAGTTTTTCCGTACCTGCGATATAAATTTTGCGATTTTCGAGAAAAACTAATTTTTTGGTCATATTTTGAGGAATGACCAGAATTTCCTTACTGTAATAATTTTTAAGTAAAATCTATTCAGAATAATATAGTCCAGGTAATTTTAAATATAGTCTGAAAGTTTTACTAAAATCGGAAAACTTTAACCCTTAAATGGTGAAGGTCAAAGGTCAATTTTTTCAATATTTGGAATTTCTCATGGAAAGATAGCGAAATATTATATATTTTTGGGCCGATTTTGATGAAACTTAAGAAAAATATAAAATGAAGTCTAGTATTCACAATAACAGTACAAAAATGGAAATTAACCCTTAAGAGTACTTGGGGTCAAAATTAATGTGTTTTTCGAGATTTTAAAAGTTGAGGGTCATTTGGACCCCAAGTGCTATTAAGGGTTAATTTCCATTTTTGTACTGTTATTGTGAATTCTAGACTTCATTTTATATTTTTCATCAAAATCGGCCCAAAAATATATAATATTTCGCTATCTTTCCATGAGAAATTCCAAATATTGAAAAAATTGACCTTTGATTTTCACGATTTAAGGGTTAAAGTTTTCCGATTTTAGTAAAACTTTCAGACTATATTTAAAATTACCTGGACTATATTATTCTGAATAGCGTTTACTTAAAAATTATTACAGTAAGGAAATTCTGGTCATTCCCCAAAATATGGCCAAAAAATTAGTTTTTCTCGAAAATCGCAAAATTTATATCGCAGGTACGGAAAAACTATAGGAGGTATTGACATACTTTTTTCACATTTTTATTCCCTATTATGTTGTCAATAAATAACCATGTGATGATCAAAAAATTCTGAAATTTGTTTAACAAAATTTTTAAAAATTTGAAATTGGAGTTTTGAAACTGCCGTTAAAAAAAATCAGCGTCGTTGTGCCACCAGTTAACGTTATCCTATCATCCTAATATTTTACACAATGTGTTTCTACAATACATAGAACAATTCTAGAGGGGGGACGGTCAAAATTCGCAATTTTATTTTTTTGGAGCACTCTAATGTACAATAATGAATGTTAGAAAAAAATTTTCTTTTATATATATAACATTATTAATTTTTTATGAGATTTATATGAAAAAAGCCTAAAAAACTATAGTTGAAATTTCAGTACATGTATCTTTTCACACGTTCCCGTAGTAAACACATTTAACCCTTTAATGCATATTGTTGCCAATTGTCTACATTCCAGTTCCAATTAATTTTAGACGAATATAACCTTGACACTAATTCAGATTCTAATTCAGAAAAATCAAATGGAGTACGAAAAGTTTCAGTTAAAGAAATTCTAAATCAAAATAAAGCTAAACTCAATATAATCAACTAAATATTTTATAATTTATAGAAAAATAAAAGTAAAAATCATGCATTTAAGGGTTAAATCTCAATAGAAACGAAATTATTGGTCGGATCGCTTTGATTTTTTAAACGATTTTAAACGATTCTAGATAAGATTTCCTTGGGATACGTGTGGGGGCGGGTATACTTCCCATGGACCATCAAGGAGTAATTTCAGTTTGAAAATGAAAAACGTCCCCAGGGACCTTCTCACCCGCCGGAGGGTTAAACAATCTTTATATTGAAGAAATAAACCGAATGTCATTCGACCTGATTAGAGCTGGAATTAATACGAACAAATTCAGAGGAAGTTTGAAAAGATTTTCAAAATGGTTTACAAACCTCTAGGTTTGGAATTGGCTAACCCTCAGTATCATGAAGTCTAGTTATGCCTTAACTAATAGTTAAACTGTCGGTTAAAATTATTTCTGTATGAAAACTGTCAGTATAACTATTAGTTAAAACATAACCAGACTTCGTGTTACTGGGGGTAAAATCCGTAAGCTCAAAAACGAAATAAAGTAGCAGTGTTTTTAGTATTTAATAATATGCATATGTATATGACGGACTGAACCGAACAAAATTAAGTTTAGTTAAATAAATTTGAAGGAATGAAATGAAAATATTTAATTGTGATTCTAAACTGCTAAAAAATATGGATATTTTCTATGAAAATATATTTTTTTTGTACAATGTTTTAAAGAAAATTGTATATAGAACAAGTAAGAGTGCTATATTCGGCTATGCCGAATCTTATATACCCTTCACCTTTGTTGTGGATGCATTATTATTTTTTATAATTAGTATATATGTATGTACATTGCCCACTTTCAGCGTACAGCATCCTAAATTTATCAAGAACACAAAAAACAACAACAACGCCAAACGAAACAAAACACCAAAAGAAAAAACAAAATACGCAAGGCAATGAAACCAACACACATCCAAACATACGTTTAATTGTATAAAAAACAACAACAACGCCAAAAGAAACAAAATACGCAAAGCATGCACATTCAAACATACGATTTGTTGATTTTTTGTCAAAAAAACCAACACACAACCAAACAAACGTTTAGTTGTATAAAAAACAACAACAACACCAAAAGAAACAAAACACAAAAAAAAAACGAAATACGCAAAGCATGCACATCCAAAAACATACGTTTTGTTGCTTTTTTGTTAAAAAAACCAACACACAACCAAACAAACGTTTAGTTGTATAAAAAACAACAACAACGCCAAAAGAAACAAAAAACAAAAAAAAAAACCAAATACACAAAGCTTGCACATCCAAAAACATACGTTTTGTTGCTTTTTTGTCAAAAAAACCAACACACAACCAAACAAACGTTAGTTGTATAAAAAACAACAACAACGCCAAAAGAAACAAAAAACAAAAAAAAAACCAAATACACAAAGCTTGCACACCCAAGCATACGTTTTGTTGTTTTTTTGTCAAAGCATGCAATACATTGTGTTTTTTGATGAAATTTTCAGAGGTTGTCTCGGATTTTTGCTCATATCTCCGTTATTTATGGACGGATTTTGCTGATTTTAAATAGCAAAATTCTCGAAAGTATGTCTGACAGAATTGTTGAAGATTTGGATCCCGGAGATATCTGGGGCCTTCAGAAAATTGATTTCAACAGACAGACAGACAGACAGACAGACAGACAGACAGACAGACAGACAGACAGACAGACAGACGGACAGACAGACAGACGGACATGGCTTAATCGACTCCGCTATCTATAAGGATCCAGAATATATATACTTTATAGGGTCGGAAATGAAAAATGTAGAAATTACAAACGGAATGACAAACTTATATATACCCTTCTCACGAAGCTGAAGGGTATAAAAAGACGAGTCATTACTTGTTAAAATCGGGTTAAATTTTGCAAAAGTTTTTGACACAATTTGTAATGTACTCAACAAAACCATAACCCACGATTTGTAGTTTTCCATGTTTCCATGTACCGTGTAATACAAATATATGTTGATTACAATGGATAAAAATATATTTTAATAAAAATTATTTACACAAATCAAAATTAACATTTTCTCAGTAATTCTTTTAATGTCCAGTTTTTTTTTTGATTTGTCCAGCTTTTTAGACCCCAATGTCCAGCTTTTTGCAAATCTGAATCTGGCAACCCTAGCCTCATAAGTTATATGTAAATTATTAACAGCTTCACCCGTTAAGTCTACCAAAAAAAGCGATTTGCGATTGTTTTAAACATTTTATCGCTTTCGTTGTTATTGTTATTGTAGTTTTTATATTGTCTCATTTTAAATATTGTGTTATATATATTTCAATGCATTGCATTTAAACTTTGCAGGAACCGAAGTCTTTTAGTGGCAGGTTTTGGGATAGATCTCTATTATTCAACCTCCCATTACTAGTTAATGTAATGATATCTTGTTAAAACAATATCGTAGTTTTTTTTATCAATTACATGCATAAATTTAGTGTGTCTCACTAATGTTGTTCTATAGATATAGGAGAATTAATAATTTATTTGTATGGGAGGAACCTGATTCCACCCCCGTATACCCTTCCGATTTTGGTGGAACGTGTAGTTTGTCTTTAGAGTTACCCGCAGCCGTAGTGCACATTAAAATTTTTATGTAAATGGGTTTAAATGTTTGTCCATTTTGTGGTCTGCATTGTCCCCTTGGGGTGCAAGGGGTAGCGATGCGAATATATAGCCTAGCCTACTCAAATGTCAACCTCGCCGGCAAGTGGAGCACCCTGCTTACAACCAAAGAGGAAATGGCGACCGACCATGGGCGGTATAACCTTAATATCGTGCAGATTAAATACTGTCACAAATTTGCCAGCCTGATGGCTCTAGATGGCAGCCCCATCATCAGGATAGGAGCGGTAGGCTGATAACCTGTCGTATCCGAATTGATATTATTCCCATAATGTCTATAAGAAATAAACCAACTCGAAATTCGTTGACGACCTTATGCTTAGAAAATGGACTACGATTTGCTACATGGAACGTTCAGACGCTATTTAAACCCGGTAGACTTGCCCAGACAGGTAAAATTCTTGAAAGCTATCGTTTGGCTTTTATTGGGTTCAGTGAAGTTAGATGGAACCAAAGTGGAAGGATAACTACGACTAATGGCCATAAAATGTACTGGTCTGGTATGCCTCGTGAGGATGATATACATCAATATGGTGTGGGTATTTTGGTGAACAATAGATTCCGCAAGGCTATTCTTGACTACAAGTTCGTAAATGAACGCATCATGATGATGAGATTTAAAGGTACTGGAAGGAATCTAACTATCGTACAGTGTTACGCGCCGACAGAGGATGCTACTAGTGATGCAAAGGATGCTTTTTATGACTCCCTGACAAATGCAATTGGAACAATAATGAAGAACGATATGAAAGTGCTTATGGGAGACTTTAATGCCAAAGTTGGTGCCGAAAATACCGACCTCCAGCACATCATGGGAGTTCATGGAATTGGCACTATGAATAATAACGGAGAAAGACTGGTTGAGCTCTGTGGTGTAAATGAATTTAAAATTGGCGGGACGCTTTTCCCACACAAACATTGTCATAAGGTAACTTGGAGATCTCCGGATAACAAAACTGAGAATCAAATAGACCACATATGTGTTAGTGCTAAATGGAGTAATTGCCTATGTGATGTTCGCAACAGACGAGGTGCTGACATAGGTTCGGATCATCACCTATTAGTTGGTAACTTGCGTTTTATTGTTGGGAGGGTGAAGCGGAACAGGAACAGTAAATGCCATCGGGTTAAATACAACACAGATAAACTGAAGTCATCACATCAACGGAACATATTCGTGCAACTACTGGAAACGAAGCTTATGGAACCATCCCCGATGAATACTATTGAACAAAACTGGACAAGTATTAAATCTGCTGTTTTAGAGGCCTGCATAGAGGGACTTGGTAGAAGCCGAAATACGAAGGAGGAATTTATAACACAGCGAACTTGGAAGATTATAGATGAGCGTGCAAAGCTTAAGAATAAAATCAATGCTACTCGAAGCATTAGTGAGAGGAAATTAATTCAAAGGGAATATACTCTGAAGGATAAACAAGTCAAGCGGGCCATAAGAGATGATAAGAGGGAACATATGACCAATTTTGTGAGAGAGGCTGAAAACGCTGCTGCAGCACACAACATGAAAGACCTTTTTAAAATAACCAAGAAGATTGCTGGTTCACGAGCTAGGAGGTCCGTTCCCGTTAAAAACCTTCAAGGACAACTACTTACCAACATAGACGACCAACTGAAAAGATGGAAACAACATTTTATGAGTGTATTAAATGTTCAACGCGAAGGAATCGTAATAACAAATAACACTGAAACCATATCTGGAGTACGCCAAGGTTGCCTTTTATCACCTCTACTATTCCTGATCGTTATAGATGCAGTCTCCAAACGTGCTAACGAAAACAAATCATTTGAAACCATATCTGGAGTACGCCAAGGTTGCCTTTTATCACCTCTACTATTCCTGATCGTTATAGATGCAGTCTCCAAACGTGCTAACGAAAACAAATCCCGAGGTATTATGTGGAATCCTACCACACCAATCGATCGCCTTGAGTCATTAGATTACGCTGATGATAAATGTGAACTCTCCCACAGGCTATGTGACATGCAGGATAAGTTAAATGACCTGGCATATACATCAAGTACGGTTGGCCTTAGAATAAATATAGCAAAAACAAAGGAGATCCGCATTAACTCTAGATCTGACGACCCCTTAATACTCCATCAAAAACATGTTCAACGTGTTGAAGATTTCCAATATTTGGGCAGTGTGGTGACTGAGGATGGTGGTACAATCAAAGATGTCGAAAGCCGAATAAGAAAGGCAATTGGAGCTTTCACACAGCTTAACAGGGTCTGGAGCTGTAATATATATAGCGTAAAGACCAAAATCCAAATATTCAAATCATGCGTCTTAGCTGTATTACTTTATGGATGCGAGACATGGTTCGTTACCGAAGGTATTAAAAATAAACTACGAGTTTTTGTTAACAGATGTCTTCGAAGAATCCTTAAAATCTTTTGGCCTCGTATAATATCCAATGAGCAGCTTTGGGCAAGAGCAGAAGTAAATGACATTAATATTGAAATCCGTAGAAGAAAATTTGGATGGATCGGTCATACCCTTCGAAAACCCCCTGCGGAGATATGTTATCATGCACTTAACTACAACCCACAAGGTAGCAGGAAAAGAGGTCGACCTAGAAACACCTGGCGAAGATCAACATTACTTGTAAGTTAACGAAATGTCAGTCAGCCTAGGACGTACGTTTAACAATATCGGTGAACTCAAGGACCTGACAACGAATAGAAAAACGTGGAGACAACTTATAGACAGCCTATGCCCAGTATAGAGGCAGCCCGTAATTAACCTAACTACGAGCAAGGCTATATATATATATATTGTCCAGACCGGGTATTGTTGAACTGAATGACGTCTTCGAAGAATCCTTAAAATCTTTTGGCCTCGTATAATATCCAATGAGCAGCTTTGGGCAAGAGCAGAAGTAAATGACATTAATATTGAAATCCGTAGAAGAAAATTTGGATGGATCGGTCATACCCTTCGAAAACCCCCTGCGGAGATATGTTATCATGCACTTAACTACAACCCACAAGGTAGCAGGAAAAGAGGTCGACCTAGAAACACCTGGCGAAGATCAACATTACTTGTAAGTTAACGAAATGTCAGTCAGCCTAGGACGTACGTTTAACAATATCGGTGAACTCAAGGACCTGACAACGAATAGAAAAACGTGGAGACAACTTATAGACAGCCTATGCCCAGTATAGAGGCAGCCCGTAATTAACCTAACTACGAGCAAGGCTATATATATATATATTGTCCAGACCGGGTATTGTTGAACTGAATGACGTCGATAATATTGGAGTTCATGCTTAACGTTCGTAAGTATGATATTAAAATAGTTGGCAATACTGTTAAGCGTTCCGGTGCAATTTCAGATTTCCAGATGATTGGGTGCCTATTTTGGCTATTCTTCTTACGATAATACTTAATAAATGGTAAGTACGCTTGATTATCAATTAATAATACAAATATGCTAATAAATACAGTTCATAATGCATTTTTCTCTATCTTCTCGTAGGTGAAGAATATTCAGTGTTATTAGATTCCCGTTATATGGAAAGTGTGCAAGTTTGGCTGACATCTCACGCATTCATTCCAGGATATTTTCTATTAAAAATGTCTATAAAATTATTTTATTTAAAAAACATTGTATTATTCAAAATATTGTGTATTTTCTATAGAAAATATTATTTTCAGCAGTTTATAACAGTATTATCTATTGAAAATGTTGTTTATAACAGTATTTTCTATAGAAAATATTGTTTATAACAGTATTTTCTATAGAAAATATTATTTTCAACAGTATTTTCTATAGAAAATATTATTTTCAACAGTATTTTCTATAGAAAACATTATTTCTAAAAGTATTTTCTATATAAAATGTTGTTTATAACAGTATTTTCTATAAAAGTTTTACTAATTTTTAATTGTATTTTTTATGAATATTTTTATTGATTTAAATATAAAATTGTTTGAATTTGCACTCAAAACCAATTATTTGTTTTTATTGTTTTATTAAAAAAATTGTTTGATATTTGGAGGATATTCAAATATTATATTTTATTAATAGTAACAATATTTTAATAAGAAAAAAAATATTTTTTTCAATAAAAATATTACGAAATGTAGTGTTTGATTTTGTGAATTTTGTGATAGGTCCTACTTTAGTAAAATATTTGTTTGATTTTATAAATTTTGTGTTTGAATACGAAATTTAGTTTTTTCTGTGTGTGCATAACTATTGTAGTTCTATAGATATAACACATTTAATAATTATTTTATATGGTGGGTAATTGACTTCCCCTTCATATATCCCTAAAATTTGTTTACAATATGCGGAATGGTCTAAGAACTACCCACACAACATTTTGCGAGCGTCGCTATTATTGTTGTTGAGATATTAATAAATCCGTAAAAAAGGGCATTTGACCCCACTGTGCGTCGTTTTTAGTTGCAGGGGTGTAAAATTTAGCAGGAACCTGGATTTTGATATGGTGTATCATAATCAATCAAAAAGTCGATTTTGAATTTTTTGTAACTTACGGATTTTTTGAATTCATATGACGATGCAAAATTATTTTAAATTGTAAGTATTTTCAGATATATGGGGCATTTCATGTCTAGTGAACCAACTTTTGAAATCGATGTCTTCCGATCGGGATGAAATTTGCACCAAGTTCTATTGGATAGTAACTCAGACACAATTTTTCAACAAGATCGGTGGAGAACTCTCTGAGTTAGAGGGGGTCAAGATTTGACATTTTGGCCAAGCAGGTGTTTTGTCTTATTACCTATTGTTTTAGCAAAATATTTCCCAAATAGCTTAGATAGCTCTTTCTTCAATTTTTCGAATAAAAATATTTAAAAAAAAAAAATAAAAAATTTTTAATATTTTCATTCCGAAATCAAAAACTTTTTGACGTTTTTTTTAAAATGTGCCCTTTTTTTCTTAAAATAAAGCTTAGATATTTTCCTTGAAGACCTATTTGGTCGCTTATTGGGATGCGAGTGTCACATGCGAGAGTCACTTTTCGACTTTTGGTAATTTATGAAAAGTCGACTTTTCGAACTTCCGACTTTTTTCGACTTTCCGACTATTTTCGACTTTTTACCATTTTTTGTAAAAAATACAAGGTTTCTACATTTATTGATGTGCCTTTTGCAATGTTTAGCAATAAAAATTAAATTTATCAAGGCGATAGTAGTTAGAAGAATGTTGTAAGAATTTTGTGTAGAAAAAAGCTTTATTTTATAAACATTTATTTATTATTTACATATATTAGCATACACTACAAAAAATGTAAGTGTACCAAATTGCAATAGTTTTAGTATAATGTTGCAATTAAATATTTTTTTGAACAATCTAAAAAGTCGACTTTTATCTACTATTAAGGTAGGGTCACACATGGCAAATATTTCCTCAAAAAAGCGTAACAACTTTTTTGTTTGCACAAATTTGTTTGACGTGTTTACTCTTACAAGCGTTTTGTAAGATCAAACAGCATCAAATAAAATAAAACTAATTTTTTTGTTTTGAATCATCCTAAGTAAAATATGTTTTTGAAATAAATAAAAGAATTTAAATGTATTTTATTTAGTGGTTACGTCTTTTTTGTCAAATATTTGTCTTGTGTGACCCTACCTTTAGACTTTTATCGACTTTTGAGATAACATAATCGATTGTCGACTTTTTTCCGACCAAAAAGTCGATTTAGGCTTTTCGACTTTTTTCAGGATAAAGACGATTGTTCGAACAATCGACTTATAGAACCCTACAGCTAAGTGATCATACATTAGTGACAATTACTGTATATAAGGGAAACATTTACTACCTGCTTAACTGCTGGGTTATTGCGATTTTAAAAGGCAAGTCGCAAAGACTAGCTATTTATTATAATTAATATATCCATCATTTTCTCAGAATAACAATTATAATTTTAAAACTTTAGCTATTTAATTCCTGGTATTTTTTGGACATTGCGCGATTCATAATTAATTATTTTATGTTTCTGCACAAAAATATATGTGCAAATTTTTTAAATTTTTAGGTCATATTTTGATTTTTTTGAAGCATATTTTAGGCTATTACTTATGTCGTATTATTAGCCCTTATCTTAAATAAATCACGTTAAAAACTGAAAGATGGCATAAATGAAATCAAAATAATTTAATTTTATTAAAATGCAAAGTCCTCTTATCTTATCATTTTCATACATACACATTGAATATTTTGAGAAGAAAACCCTCTATCTATCATAAAGTCCCCAGTAATGCATAATTTTAAAAACCATATGTGAGATTCAGTAGTTGCTTTAAAAAATTATTGTAGAATACCGAAATTTAATAACTCAAGTAATACGCGAACAAATTTGTTTTTTGCTTCTACTGAAAAGTTTGAATATAGTCCCTCGATATACTTTTTAATATAAATAATATTTTGAGTTAATAAAAAAAATTACTGTAGATGATACACTTAAAAAATGTAAAAGTTTTTATAAAGCTAAAGCTCAAATAATTATTATTTTAAAGTGTAATAAAAAGATCAAATAAAGTAAAATTAATACTTTATATTGCCAAAATTTTTTGTGATCAGGTCTCAACGATTCAAATCTGTGTTAGGTTAGGTTAGCAAGGGGTGTGTACTATGTGCACTTCCACTCGGAGACCTTGAGGTCCATTGCGATTCCCTTCAAATAGGTAGACAAAGAGGATAGCCGTAGAGTAATAGAAGAGACCAATGTACCGCCTGTTGAAAAGAAAAAGAGAGAAAGATAGATCTTTTCACGGATTTGGAATCGCTTTAGAACGTCCCTTAAATAGCCACCCTATTCCCTTAATAAAACCTAGTATGTTGCTCAGTTTGCAGCCAGCAACACTTCCAAGTTCGTCCAGAAATCTATTTCCTGGCAGTTGCACATAATGTGCTCTACTGTCTCTAGCTCCTCTGCATCCCCACACACTCTACAGAAGTCCTGTGTGACATTATCCCATTTACCCTTGAAGGCCCCAATTGAGCAATAGCCGGTTATCACTCCTACTAGAATCCTGAGATTATACCTATCCAACTCTATCAGTGTCCCAGTCGCCTCGCATTCAGTTTTGGCCATAAGGCCCTGGACACTTTGCAATCTGACCCAGGATTGATTTGTATAGTCACGGAATTTTTCGTAAATTATCATATAGTAGTAACAAATGGGTGGTTTAACATCCCGTTCCCTAGTATCATGATCCATATCAGAACCATGTCTGTCCTGTTCATCTGCTACCTCATTTCCCTGTATATCACAGTGCTCTGGTACCCAACACAATCTTACTGAGTAGTGTACCAATAGCTCCTCTAGAGCTCTCCTACAGTCCTCTACTAGGTTGGAATGTATTAGATGACACTCCAGAGCCTTTAGTGCCGCCTGACTATCTACGTATATTGTCACTTCAGCCCCTCTATTGACGTGTGCCTTTATCAACTCTGTGGCTTTCCAGATCGCGAAGATCTCTGCCTGGAAGACGCTACACTCGTTAGAGAGTCTATATGAGCGCTTGATGTCATAGTCGACCAAATATACCCCGGCCAGTGTACCAGAGTCCATCTTGGAACCGTCAGTGAAAACTGCGCACCCATCAAACAGTTGATCGGATCCAACCCACTTATCCCTAGTAGGGAATTCTACTGGGGGTGATGCACCGAAGCTAAAGGTCGCGATCTTATAGTCAGAGATTCCAGATGGAATAATGTCATGACCAATAAGACCTGCCTCATACAATATCATAGTGTGACCTATCCGCAAGGGTTTTACCAAAGAAGAATCTGATAGTCTGAGTAGGTTCCTTGCTGCCACACTCTCAACATAGTTCTCAATGTGTAGTAGGTTTAGGATTATATCCAAGGCCGCCTGTGGGGTGCTACCTAAGGCACCTGTGATGCCCAGACATGCGCACCTTTGAGCTTTATTGAGTATAGCCCTGTAGCTATGTTTCCTCATTGCGTCTCACCACACTGTGCAACCATAAGTAATAATAGGTCTGACAAGAGAAGTGTAGATCCAATTGACCATACTAGGTCGCAAGCCCCAGTTCTTACCAATTGAGTTCCTGCATGTATAGTAGGCATTGAGGCCCTTTTTTAATCTCTCCTGCAAATTGAAGCTCTCTACCTTGTACTTCCTAGTAAATAACACCAATTCTGTCTTTGATGGGTTTACACCCAGCCCGTTAGTTTTCGCCCAGGACATGATGTCACTGATAGTTGATAGAAATTTTCCCTTGATCAGGATCACCACATCATCCACATAGGCGACTATCTTCCTACCCTTAGATTCGAAGGTCCTAAGAATAGAATTAACTGCCAGTAACCACAAAATAGGAGAAAGCACTCCACCTTGTGCTGTTCCTCTGGTAAGCCGTCTTCTAATCATATCGTCCCCTAGGGTTGAGTTGATAATCCTGCTTTCCAGCATTAAGATTGTCCAACGCACTAGGAAGTCGTTAACCCTAAGTTCCACTAACGAGTCCCTAATTGTCTCTGTCCTAATGTTATTAAAGGCGCCTTCTATATCAAGGAACGCAGCTAAAGTATATTCCCTATGCTTCAGACTGTGCTCTATACAACAGACCACCTCATGAAGCGCACTCTCAACAGACTTACCCTTGAGGTAGGCATATTGAGCGTTGCTAATGAGGTGAGTATCTATATTGCTCCTTAGATGTAGATCTTTTAGTCGTTCTAATGTCTTCAGAAGAAAAGACGATAGGCTAATAGGTCTAAAATCCATCGGTTTCGAGTGGCTGGCCTTACCGGCCTTAGGTATGAAGACAACATTGACATCCCTCCACCCGCACGGCAGATACTACCTACTTGAAGATATCCGCCACAAGGAATAGTGCTGTGTCCGGGATGTTACATAGCATCGCCGGAAATACTCCATCCGGACCCGGTGATTTGTACGGGTCGAAAGTTTTCACCGTCCAGGCTAGTTTTTCCCTAGTGACTATTTCCTCAATTTGTCTAGAGTCATGACTAGTACCCTCAGGCATATTAACCCCATGATCGTCATTCCTAGTGCCTATACCTTCACAACCAAGAAAGTGCGTTTCCATAAGCAGGGAGAGTGTTTCCGAGCTGGATTCCGTCCATGAGTTGTCAGCTCTTTGAATGTACCCTATGACCTTTGGGTCTTTGGATAAAATTCTCCGAAACCTTGACAGCTCATTGACGCTATTAACGGATTCACAATAATTCCTCCATTAACTCCGCTTCGTTCTTTTCAGATCTCCCTTGTATTTATTGAAGCACACCTTGTAGTTGTTCCAGTCTCCTTGTAATCCAGTGAGCTTCGCCCTATTAAACGATTTCCTAACCGTCGACCTCTGAACTCGAAGTTCCATAGTCCACCATTTTGGCTGTTTACGGCTCCCGGGAAATTTTATTGGGCATGATGATTCATAGCTCTCATTTAGTAAACGAGTGAAATTGTTCACCGTATATTCCAAATTGGATGGTATCATTTCACATGATGTAGACTGTTCCAACCCAATACGAACCTTGTCATAAAAGTTCCCCAATTTGTCCGCCTAGGATCTCTAAATGGTACCCTCGCAGACGAGTTAAAATCCAAGGTGAAGGTAATCCTACTATGATCCGAAAAGGAGCAGTCCGTGGATACCCTCCAATCTCTAACGAAATTATCATTATGGTTCGTCAATGTAATATCTATAACAGCCTGCCAATTCTGTCGAGGCCGCTTCACAATGATGCAGATTTATTTGCACCACTAACAGCCTCTTTGGTAGTGTCATGTTTCGAATACCGAAACCTGACAGTGCCAAATCCAAAATTGACAACCCCTTTCACCTTATCCAGAATCTCGAGGGAGTTGCGATCCACTGCGAACCAGAAATCCCTCCCGTTGTTCTCCTTACACACCATCGAGGCTACAGCCTTCCATTGGTCTATAGGGAGATCAACGTTTTGTTTTTTCAATAATGCCAGTATGGTTTCCATCGGTCTTACGGGTGGAGGAATCCATACTGTCACTATTGACATTAATGGTAGCTCCGAAGCGCGTATCACTTCTAGTTTTAAGGCTGGATTTAGGTCGCCAAGTTTCCCAACTACAGTCCTTAAAAATTCAAAAGAGTTTTTATTACCGCAGCTCTCTTAATGGTCTCCTTTTGGGTACCCTTAAGAGTGCCAGATGGGGTTACACCAGCATTTCCCGCAGCCTTGCTGTATCCTGGTGCCTTTCATGACGAGGGTTGAGGACCACCGGATCCGTTTCCCTTAATGTTACCCATACGGGCACTCTTGAGGGGATCGGCCGGAGGGTTCTTCTCTCCCTTCATCAGAGAAGTGATTTCATGTTCATCATCAGATAACAGAACCAACTCCTCCAACCTCTGAGTGGCACAAGTTTCCCCAAAGGAGTCTTTCGACAGTCCCAAAAGACCATCCACATCAAGTTTTAACACCTGTCCTTCATGCTCCAAAATCCTGGCATAAACGTCCGTCAGGGTTAAATCACCTTCTAGGGTGCTGTCCGATTCCCTAATATCCCTGAAATCGGAAGTCTCCATAGTAGTTGTAGGTTTTTGATTTCTGTTTTGCTCAATTTTGTTCCCACGAGGGCACGTAAAACAACGGACCATCCACGCAGTGACGGCGTGCGTGGACTAGGCAACTATTTACAATAGCGTATTACCCTGACGCTGAGGGGAGCTGTTAGCGGCTAGTTTATTTATACACTAACTAACCATCCAGGTCCTCGGCACTGCTACCCCCGGTAAAGCCTCTACTATACAAGTGGCGAACACAGGTGTGGATATCACGAGAGGATATATGTCATAATATTGGAACACACTATCGCCCCAATATCTTGACAAGATGAGTAACCTTTAGTTAATACCCTCCCTTAAAGTCGCGACCTCCTTTGTGAAAGTGCCAGAAGAACATGCTCAACCACAAAGTGTATATAAGCCCTCGCATCGCTACAAGATCGTTACCCAGGCGAATATGCTCAAAAAATAATATGTTTTAAAAAAGTACAAAACTGTTTACCCGGATATAGCCCAATATAAACCTTGGCACTCGAACTCCAAATAACACTCTGTTAGTTAATTTTTCCAGGAACCAATGTTAATAATTTCATCAAATTTGGTTAAAAATTTAGAATAAAAATAGCTTTTGGTACTTTTTTTGTCCCCATTACGGTGATAAAACTTTATTCCAAAAAATTTCTGTATCGGGGTGGGAGCTCATAATTAAATACATATTCATATGGCTATGTCAATTTATAAACACAATTTTTATCACTTAAGGGTTCGAATTGTCCAAAAGTACGAAATTCATATTGGTATTTTTGGATGTAAAGAATACGTTTTAAAATTTTTTCTATGTTAATTGGTTTAAATACAAAATACAGCTTTTACCCGTTCTCTCCCCTAAAGCGTTCAAATTTCGAAAAGATACCAACCACCTGACAGCTTTTTTTTTAAGTGGAGTAAGATGCAAATTTTTTTTCTGTTATCGAATTTACCCGAATTTCCAAAAATACCTTCTATTTCTAGCTTCTGTAAAATAATTTTTTGTCAATGAGCAACAACAAAATTATAAAATTTCAGAATAGAATTGAGCATAAAGCTTACTAAAATATTAATTTTGTATTCCCGAATAACCTTATTTTAGTTTTACAAATTTTTTACCACAAATTTCAACTTTTGGATCTAGAGTTGAATAAACGAACTGCTCAGCAGATATATAGGAGGAATAGTGCCTTACTAGCAACACCGATTTGTTTCTCTACACCAATCAGAGTAAAACTATGAAAGGATATTTGAAAATTTATTTTACTTATTTATGATGTCAAAAAAAAAACCGTCGAAACTCCCATTCTTTGTAGACTGTAAAAAATAATAAAATAACCATATACAGTTGCGAGCATAAAAAATGCAACGCTGTGATATGTGATCTTCAACCGGTATGATTTTTCTTATAACGCAATCCAATTCTCCCCATCTGCTATTTTTGTATGCTTTGTGGTCATAGACAATTATTAGATGACATTTTGTCCAATATTTTTGTACGCAAGAATAATTATAAATTTTTTAGTAAAATCATTGGTAAATTTGGGCAAGCAAAAAAAAATTATTTAATTTTTAAAATTTTGAAAAATATAATTACAAAAAATTGCTAAATACTATAATTCTGTTACAATACAATAATTTACTGTTAATACTAATAAATTCAAGCATATGAAATCTACAAAGGATAAGGATACGAATGATGCATTTTCCATTCAATATGGTAAATTTTTCGAAAACCAAGAAAATTTTGAGAATTTTTATTTATTTTCTTACCAATTTAAAATTTTGCAGATATTTTCTATGAAAATGAAATCAAACAATTGAGGTGGTGTGCCTAAAATTGAGTGTATAAGAGCTCAAGATCAAAAGGATATGACTAGTTAATATTAGAAGGGTGCTGAAATTTAATGCTAAAATAATATTTTCACAATCATATGACATCGTGTGGGTCTTTAAAAATTACAATTAATTAAATCATATTGAAATATCCATTTATTTTGGTAGGTAAACGAATTCCCACATAGAGGGAGACAACTGTAAATAATATTAAATTTGACACAGTTCCTATTTCATAGAAACATATCTTTATCTTAGCTATCGCAATTTTTTACTATTGTTATTTAATATTAAAGTGAATATCTATGACCAGACGGCCTGAGTAACAGATCAGTTTAATTGACCTTCCATATCATACGACTGCCATAAAGGACCTGCTTCGAAAAGCATAGGCGCTTAATTTATTTTTGTAAATAATATATGGTTTATTGGATTGGTTTCTCCTTATTATATTTACATCATTAAATTATCTTTTGGATGTTGCAATAGTCATAAATGTCCACAAGTGTTCATATGACGTCACCTTCCATGGATCAGGTACCACAGCATTGATTACTACAATGTCAAAGAATTTTTAGATAACAGCTGTTCATAAAGAGTGTTCATCATAGCAAAATGTCGGCTTAATGCATAGCAGAACAAGCAAGGTACAATTATTAGAAAGTACGTTCTCAATTATACATTCCCTATAACGTCAAACAAAAGAAAATTAGAAAAAAACAAAACGAAATGTCTAAGACAAAAAAAATAATTTAACAAATTTTTGTGTATTTACATACATTTTTTCCTAAAATATTCAATTCAAATAAAATTTTTTCCAAATAAATATGTGTTAGTTTTAATATAACGTGCAAAACATTGAGAAAACAAAATAAAAAGTGATTAGAGTAAATGCGTTATTTGACGTTGTAGGGGTAAATATTGAAAACTCTCCCTAATAATTGTACCTGGTTGGTTCTACCATGGGCTTAATGCTTCTACTGTATCATTAATGGTACTTAAAACCTCCACTAATATTGTAACGTGCAGTTACAACATTCAATACATCAACATAACATAATTAATACTAATTCAATATATATTAGCATATTGTTGTCAATAATTCTCAAACAGTTAATCTGAATTCTAATTGATTGTCAATAATTCCCAAACAGTTTATGTGAATTCTGATATAAAACATCAACGAAAAACATGAACAAGGGAGCTAGAATCGAAGTCCTGATCTACTTATACTTTGCGCCCGGGTAACAAAGCATAATTAGACAAGTCCTAAATTCTTACTTCGTATTAATACTGTAGTTAAAATCTGTAGTTAGCCGACGAGAGCCAAAGCATTTATCTCGTCGGATTGTAGTCATTAGCTATTCATAGCCAATAACTAGTAGTTAGCCTCGAGAGCTGAAGAATTTATCTCCTCGGATTGCATCCATAAGCCGTATTTACGAATAATTAGTATTTAGCCGACGAGAGCCAAAGCATTTATCTCGTCGGATTGTAGTCATTAGCTATTCATAGCCAATAAATAGTAGTTAGCCGTCGAGGGCTGAATAAGTTATCTCCTCGGATTGCATCCATAAGCCGTATTTACAAATAATTAGTCGTTAGGATTGTACCTATTAGCTAGTCATAGCCCATAAGTTGTAGTTAGCTGACGAGAATTGACGAATTTATCTTCTCGGCTTGCATCCATAGACAGTATTTACAAATAATAATCGTTAGCCGACCGAGAGCCGAAGCAACTTCGCCCATTACCAACATATGCCAAAGATCCAAGACAGCTCTGTGGTAAAGATTTCAAAAATTTAAGGGCCGCAGTATATGAAAGACATATAAAACATATATATACACAGGCAACAAGGCAAAGAGAGAGAGGTTGACATTGGCGAATCCGTGGTTCCAGATATGACAGCAGAGCTAGAAAATGTTATATTTCGATAACATTACCAATAATCCAATATTATTATATAAACTTATGATCAATCGAAGTTCAGATTTTATGATCGTATGTTTTTTGAGGGATGTAGCTGCATATTATCAAGCAAGATAGAATGGAGGAGTCAGGACAAAAAACTGAATTGATAGTCGAACAAACATAGTCGAACACAATTTCTTTCGCATATAAAAAACCAAAGTCCTTTACTGGAACAGAAATTGTTTTGAATTTTATCACAACTAAGTTCGATTTTGACTTAGATTTTATGAACCACTTACAGTATATCATAATTTTAACCCAGCAAAAATTTTGTGAATTTTTGTAATGACAACTAGTTATCTCATGCATTATTTTGTAATGAGTGGTGGTTACCCAGCACATTATTTTATTTACTAGAATAAGTACTTATTTTTATACAGGTAGGTAATGAACTTTTAAATTTAGCACAGCTATCGAGTGTGTTTGACTGGAAAACGGGAGGTTAGTGGTTCGCCACCTGTCAAAGCCATTAATTTTTTTGTTCATATCATATTCATTTATATGTTGATGTTAAAACTATTGTTAACTTACAATAAAATAAATCGTACATGGAGCAGTGAGTTAGCAGCTTGACTATCAAACATAAGCAAATAATGCGACTGTTCGATTCCCACACAAGGCAATATTTTTTGTGTTTTTTTTTAGCAACATATTCTTGTTGTGAATTTACTACTTATTTCTTAATTGATTATAAGTACATTTGTAAGCTTGACCCATGAATTTTTTAAAAATCTCCAACAAAGGTAAGTAGTGTTTCAGTCAAATAATAAGTAGTTATGCCTTGGCTCCAATATTACTTGCTGGCTTACTAAGTAAGTAAAGTTTTTGCTGGGTAAATGAATATTTTGTGTTTTTTTAATTTTTTTTACTGAATTGTTTGTTTTTTCATTGTTTTTCAATTATAAAACCCGAAAAGTATAGAACCGATTCAAAATCCGTTGGTCAATAAATTTACATGAGGCGTTGATATATCTAATACTAAAGGTTTATCCAACAGTATCAATTAGAACTCGAGATATAAGCAAACTAAAATTATCAAAAAAAAAAATACAAATTTCTGACTTTGAGAAGCCCTTAAGCCCAACTTTAACAACATGATCTTAGTGTTAATACGTATACCAAAGAATACATTTGTTTTTTATCGAACAACACCGCCACAAAGTATACAGAGGCGTCACGAGACAGAAAATAATATAGTTCTATATTTGTTTCATTTTTAGTAACTGCCCTTTTCATTTTGTTTTAGTCTTAATTTTCTGCCGCAATAATTCAATTTCTTTCCGATTTAGTTTGATGCAATTATTTATTTTTGTAATATTTCACTTTTAATTGCCATTGTACATGTGGAGTTTTATTTTGTAAACGTAAAAAACAACCAAGAATTTTGTTTCATTTAAATTTACACGTAAACAATACACACATTTTTATAATTTTCCATTTTAAAAAATTTTGTGCCACAGACTACGAAAAAATTGTCTTACAAATTTATTTGTTTGTTTTGTTCACATTTCTTTGTCTACCAAATTCGTGTTGTATATAGCGTTTTGCTTTAACACATCACTGATATTGTAGTACAAAATATATTGCTATCTCTTTTTATGAGAACTGCCCTAACATCTGATTTGGCGTTTTTTAAACGTCAAATTTGACGCTTCTGTATATTCTGTGACACCGCTTAGATCAAAATCCAATGGAAATTATGGCTGTAATGACGAAAAAAGCAAATGGGACATATGTGTCCCATTCGTCGACAAAGGGTTAACTGGTGCCGCAACGACGCTGAATTTTTGAGGTGCATTTACAAGGGGCAAAATGCAATTTTTTTTCAATTTTTGTAAAAGTTTTGCCATCAACTTTCAACACTTCGAGTGTTGATCGTGATATCGGAAAATAAATATAAATATCACCTGTTTATTATTTACGCGAAAGGACGCTTTTATTTTAATAATATTATTAAATAAAAAAATCAAAACAACAACTAAAAGACAAATATGTAAAATAAATTCTTTATATTTTTTTTTGAACCTTTTTTGTGCATTGACTATTAAATAAAGATGAAGAGTGTTAACGAAAGTAATTACAAATACTCTTTAATGAGTCTCTTTAACGAAAACAGTGAGCGAAGGTTAAGTGCAAAAAGCAGAAATGCATACGTTACAGTTAATGTAGATAAAAAAATATAAAAAAAACAATCAGAAGAATAGATGACAACTTGTTTTTAACCGCCAAGCCTGTTAACCGTGCTCGTTCTTGTTCCCCCGCATTGTCAACAACTAATGATTGTCAAACAAAAGAAAACCCAACAGCTGTTAATCTGGAGTTACCAAAAAATACAAATACTTTATTTACGCCTGAAAGTATGCTAGAAAATAATTCAAACGATGGGGCCAATGACCAGTTTTTGAGGCAATAAATCACAGGAAATAGCTAGACCTTTCAAATTCCGTACAGATGATAATAATGAGCTTTTAAGTCTTCAGTAAAAAAATCAAGTCAATCGAGCAGTGCCACGCCCATTTCCAGTAGGTGGATTAAAGTACTACTGCGGTTGATGATCACCGGGAAATAATAAGTTTCTGAGTTTCAAATAGGTCACATAAATGCTCACCTAAGACTTTAGTAATCATTTCAAGTCAATCCGCCTACTGCCATACCCACCTCTAGTGACAGGAAGTATATGCATGGCTATAGGCGGATCTTGAAATTAAGCGATAATTGCATCAGTCTGTTCAAGATACATTTATTTAGAAACTTACTTTAAATAAACAAAATAATTCATATTAATACATTTAAGAAAATTACTTATTTTATTATTTTTTTTGTTTTAAATGGTTGACTTTAAAAAAGTACTTTTTGCCTCAAAAACCTGTAATTGGCCCCATCTTGGATCGTTATAAAAGTGATTTTCGGAAGTGGGCCTTATATAGGAGCTATGTCTAATTAAAGACCGATCGACACAAAATTTGGTGGTGCGATTTCGGCTTATATAAAACTTATTTGTGCTGTTCGGATATCTATATAAACAAGATTTTTATGAGAGCTTAACTATTTTCAGATAGGGCAATCGTATGGGGGCTAGGAGAAATAATGGACCGATTCTAACAAAATTCAACAGGCTTTGTCCCTGGGACAAGAGAAAAGCTTGTACCAAATTGTGTAGAATTTTCTTTAAAATTGGAACCTGTAGTTTGATTAAAAGGTTTACATTGACAGAATGACAGACGGACGGACGGACATCGGTTAATCGACTCAGAAAGTGATCCTGAGCAGATTGGTACACCATAAGGTGGGTGTTGGAACAATATTTTTGCTCGTTATAAACATCAGCACTAACCCAATATACCCTCCCCACTATGGAGGTTTAGGGTATAAATATCCAAATTTTTAAGTTATACGCTATCTGGAAATAAATTTTATAAAAATTATAAACAGCGGCAAATGGCGGCAGATGATTTTTTCAAGAAATTATAGTACACATTATTACCTTTCCCCACACATATATTTTTTCTCGGATACGCTCGGATAAACAAAGTTCTATTCCAAAGAATATATGGACGACAGCAAAAACTTCACAAAAAAGACAACACAAGTTGACACAAAAAATTATTTACTACATCTAACTTTTTTTTTGAAATTTTTAATGACATTTTAATTTACACACCTTTACAAGTGTTTTCCATTTTACAAAATTTTTATAATCATAAAAGTTTTTGTTTGACGACTAAAATTCCTTTATTGTTTCATTATGATTGAATGTCGGAAAATGTAGCAAAGCAAAACTTGGCAACTTTGGCAGCTCGGCATGTCGCCATGAGTTGCCACCTGACTTTAATTTTTTAATATTTGAGTGTTTCAAAGTGTTAAATATAAAATTCCGTTATTATTTTTTTTAAATGGTTGACTTGAAAAATGGACTTTTTGCCTCAAAACCTGTCATTGGCCCCATCGTGCACTGGTTCAGAACCTGATCTCATTAATAGGAGAGAACTCTTTTTACGTAATCGCAATCAAGAAAGGCACGATTCATGAAACTAAAATACAGGTCAATAGTGAAAACGATTATAGAAAGGTTGTAACATATTTTGAAACTCAAAAGAAAAGTTTTTACACTTATCAGCTGAAAGGAAGCAAGGGTCTACAAGTTGTAATAAAGGGTATTGACTGTAATGTTGAACCACTCGAAATAAAGCAAAGCTTAGAAGATAAAGGCTTTAAGATACCATACACATCCATATATAACCTGAAGTACTTATTGCATCGTAAAATTACTGTAGAAGAACCACACAAACGATTTGGCCCCGTCCAATGTATGAATTGACAAGAATATGGACACACCAAGGCATATTGCAAATTGCCACCAGTATGTGTTATTTGCGGGGAGTTGCATAACACATCCCAATGTAACAAATCCAAAGATGATCCTAAAATAAAAAAAATTGCAATTGCGGAGGTAACCACACAGCAAACTACAGGGGTTGTCCTGTCTACTCAATTGTTAAAAAATCACAAAGCCAGAAACTAAAGATTTTCCCCGCGCAACCATTAAATAACAACAATTTTAACTACCCTCCGTTGCAACAGACATATGACAACAAAGTAACATATCCAAATGTACTTAAAAAACAACCAAACTCAGACGCAAGTCCGTCAACTCCAAAACGAAAATGTTAACCTGGAGGTAAGAGAGCAAACGCCAATTTTCAATTTTACCCGACTATAATCTACAATAGAAACTCTTGTGCAATCGGTAAATAACTTTACAAACTCAATGAGTAACATGATGCAAGAAATGATTAAGATGCAATCAATGTTATTGCAGGCTGTGCTTAACAGACCATGAACTGCCTAAGAATATGTTTTTGGAATGCAAACGGCATACGCCAACACAAAAACGAACTCGAATATTTTTTAAGAAACCAACAAATTGATGTAATGCTGGTTTCTGAAACTCATTTGACGTCCAGAAGTTTATTTCGAACAAATGGATATGTAATATATGGCACCAAAGATCCCAGAGGTAGAGCATGCGGAGGATCGGCAATTTTAATAAAAGCTCGAATCAAACACTACTTAATGTGTGATTTTTGCGAAGATTATCTTCAATCTACTACAATCTGTCTTGAAGATTTTTATCGAAACTTAGTGATTTCATCGATATACTCACCCCCTAGATTTTCAATTACAGAAAGTCAATTTTTTAAATCCCCCGTTTCCTGGCTGCTGGCGATTATAATGCTAAACACACATTCTGGGGATCACGACTGATTACCCCTAAAGGTCGTGTTTTGTTCGATACAATTTCTAAAATGGATTTGAATGTGCTTTCGAGCGGCCAACCTACTTACTGGCCTACTGACCCACGAAAAATACCGGATGTTATTGATTTTAGTGTGATGAAAACATTTGCTGATGATACTGCTATTCTAATCATTCATGAAAACCCTCAAGAAGCGTCTCGTTACTTACAAAACCACATATTTGAATTAGAAAAATGGTTAAAACAATGGAAAATTAAAGTCAACGAGCAAAAATGTACACACATAACATTTACATTGCGTAGAGAATCATGCCCCCCTATTCATATCAATAACCAAACAATAATTCAACAATCGGAAGTGAAATACCTCGATCGTCGCCTTACATGGAAAAGTCATATAGTTGCAAAGTCGACTCAAATGAAATTGAAATCAGTTCAAATTAATTGGCTTATTGGCAGAATCTCTACGCTTAGTTTAGATTGTAAAATTCTACTTTATAACATGATCATAAAACCGATATGGTGTTATGGCATACAGTTATGGGGCACGGCCTCAGCGTCAAATGTAGAAAAGATCCAAATAAGCCAAAACAAGTTTCTAAGAATGATCACAGTTGCCCCCTTCTATATCAAAAACGCGAATATACATAAAGATCTAAACGCGCCCATTGTAAAAACTGAAATCTCGAAAAATGTACAAAAATATTTAAAAAAAAACTTGAAGTTCACCCAAACCCGCTGGCCCGCAACATATTAGATAACCGTGTTCACACTCGATTAAGAAGGAGGGACACAGCAGACCTTATCTAGAAGGAAGAATGCCAATTTAACCAAAACAACCATGAATACAAAATTTTTTCGTCCGGCACTGGCTGGACTAATTAAATAATAATTATTAGATATAAGATTTGAACCACTTATTGTAATTTCATTAAATAATGAAGATACAATAAATAAATGATGAAAAAAAAACTAAATAATTACTTTTGCTAATTATTAAAAAAAATCTAAATGTTTACGTAATTGTCGTTCTAATGAGATATAAGAGACAAAAATAGGTTAAACATTCCCCAGGTCGTGTCTCAGGCCACTAGAACAAGAAATGTAGGAACAAAATAAACATATTTTAAGAAATATTAAGATAAAAGCTTATTTTAACATAAAATATATCCATATTTACTTGTATATGAATGTTTGTCTTAGTAGGATACTATTAAGCATGACCCAAAAAAAAAAAAATTTAAAAATTTTGTTCAACAAATTTCAGAATTTGTCGATTTATTGAAAATATAATTGGGAAATAATAAGCGAATGAGCCCAATTTCCTTACTGTTAGGAATTTTAAGTAAAACCTATTCAGAATAGTATAGTCCAGATAATTCTAAATATAGTTCGAAATATAGTCAAAGGTCAAATTTTTCAATATTTAGAATTTCTAATGGAAAGATAGCGAAATGTTATATACATATATTTGACATTATTATGTGTGCAAATCTTGTGTTTATTAAATGGGGCCAACGATAGTTTAATCCTGGTTATGGTCCACTTTGTTGACTTTAGTGATTGAATACTTTAAAAATTCTGATTTTTAATACTATATATTGTATATATGTATGTATATGTATGTAGAATACAAACAACTTTGTATGCACATATATACATATGAGTGCTGACGCTGACGCAGCAGAAGGATATTTTTCGTTTATTTCTCTAAATAACCGTCGTAGGAGTTTGAGAAAATTTAACTTTAGTCACATGTCCGTTTCATTTTCGGACAGCTATAGAAGAAATAACATTCACAAACATACATATACATTTATTTGCTAATATACAGTGGCTACAACATATATAGCATGCTTCGCATGCAAACAACTAACAAATTAATTAATTACAATTTTTGCAGACAACTTTTTGTAAATTTGGATTGCTCTAATGTTTCCTTGTAGCTTCACTCTCTGCGTTCATGATAAAAATGACATATCCACAGGGCGGTCAGGTGATTTTATTCGCTGTACCCAAAAGGAATTAAAACAAGTAAGAAAGTATGGTCGGTCAAGCCCGACCATATAATACCCTACACTAAGTAAAAGAGCAAAAACATTTTTCTTTTAAAATTTCAATAATTTATATTTTTGACTGATTTTCGGAAGTGGGCCTTATATGGGGGCTATGACCAATTATGGACCGATCACCACGAAATTAAGTCGTGTGATTTATGTCTATATGAAAGTTTACTATGATTTTGTGAGTATACCAACATTTTTAAGCGATTTATGCACGTTAAAGTGATTTTCGGAAGCGGGTCTATATGGGAGCTATGACTAATTACGGACCGATCGTAACAAAATTTGGTGACATGAATTTTGTATATATAAAACTTATTGGGAGCGCAACTTGTGGAGATACATATATAAATTAAACATTTATGACAGATAAAGTCCAATTTTGAGAGGACATTTGTATGGGGGCTAGGTGAAATAATGGACCGATTTCAGCCAGTTTCAACAGGCTTGGTCCTTGAGCCGAAAAAATAACATGTACCAAATTTCATCGAAATATCTGCAAAATTTCGACCTGTACTCTGCGCACAATCGACTCAGGAAGTGATTCTAAGACTAATATTTTTGGGCGTACCCTCCCCACTATGGTGGTGTAGGGCATAAATATACCCAACTATTGTTTTTCTTGAACAAACAAAAACGTTTCTGCAAAAATAACGATATTAAATAAGTTTTCCAAAATAATGGAGAAAATTTGGTGTTATCACATTGAGAAATTTTATATAATTGTAATACAGCTATAGTGCCAAGTGCTGTCAATATCTTTCAAAATCTCTATTTTCCATTCCAGAAATAAGAGATACTTTAAAATAACGCCTCTCCCCAAAAGCCTCATAAAATCGTTGGAATAAATCCCAAAGACTGACAAACCTGCATTTCTTTGTCGATCACTTTTTACAGCGGCATACATCTTCTAAACTACTGGTCCCATGGTTGATGCCATAATTTGATACCACTGAAGAATTCAACACAAAGAGAAAAAAAATAGTTCTAAGTGATCACAGCAATGATTGTAATTATATTATGGTCACTTTAAAAATAAAAAATTGGAAAAATTATAAAAACTTAAGAAAAAACTGTATTGTATTTTTTAGTTTAAACGGATCCATTTAAGTTGTCGCCACTGTATATAATATACTACATGTATGTGGATACGTATGCTAAATTTTTTTTTACGTTTATACATATGTGAAATGTATTTGATCCCTTATGCCGTTGGGGATGATGAAACAAATTTTGTCCTGGACGATGTAAGACATGCCAAAAAACAAAGCAAGTGTTTTCAGTTTTATTATTAAAAGAACAGAGGCTAGAAATTGGGATGAAAGGCAACAAAAAGGCGTAAAGCAAAATAACGCGCATTTTGCTTAAATATTTAAAAAAACCCACATATTCACATGTTCTAAGACATTAGGAGAATTTATATTTATACATACACACACAATGAAAACTTGCCATGGGTTGTTAAAGTATTCAACTAAATTAAAGATCCGAATTTAAATATATAAATCTTATTATACCCTACACCACCATAGTGGGGAGGGTATTATGTGTTTGTGCAGATGTTTGTAACGCCCAAAAATAGTCTAACACCCACCTTAAAGTATACCGATCGACTTGGAATCACTTTCTGAGTCGATTAAACTATGTCCGTCCGTCTGGTTGGCTGGCTGGCTGGCTGTCCATGTAAACCTTGTGCGCAGAGTACAGGTCGCAATTTTGAAGATATTTCGATCAAATTTGGTACATATTATTTTTTCGGCCCAAGGACCAAGCCTATTGAAACTGGCTGAAATCGGTCCATTATTTCACCTAGCCCCCATACAAATGTCCTCCCGACATAGGACTTTGCATTTTGATAATACACCTGTCAAACTTTTGTTTATTTTTGCTACTATAAATCAGCAAAATATAAATCTCTGTGATTTTCGGAAGTGGGCCTTATATGCGAGCTATGACCAATTATGGACCGATCACCATTAAATTAGGTCGTGTGATTTATGTCTATTTATGGTGAATTTTGTATGGATACCAACATTTTTAAGACATTTATGCACGTTAAAGTGATTTTTGGAAGCGGGTCTATATGGGAGCTATGACTAATTATGGACCGATCGTAACAAAATTTGGTGACATGAATTTTGTGTATACAAACCTTATTTGGAGCGAAATTTGTGGAGATAAATATATAAATTAAACATTTATGACCGATAAAGTCCTATGTCGGGAGGACATTTGTATGGGGGCTAGGTGAAATAATGGACCGATTTCAGCCAGTTTCAATAGGATTGGTCCTTTGGCCGAAAAAATTATATGTACCAAATTTTATTGAAATATCTTCAAAATTGCGACCTGTACTTTGCGCACAAGGTTTACATGGACAGACAACCAGCTAGCCAGACGGACGGACGGATAAATATTTGCATAAACGCATTATACCCTCCCCACTATGGTGGTATAGTGTATAAATATCATTTATGTATGATCAATATTCTCCAAAACTAAAATTGTCACAACATGTCATAAAAATATTAAAAAAACTATTTCGATTTTTTTAAATTTTG
Organism: Calliphora vicina; assembly: GCF_958450345.1. Classification (NCBI taxonomy): domain Eukaryota; kingdom Metazoa; phylum Arthropoda; class Insecta; order Diptera; family Calliphoridae; genus Calliphora; species Calliphora vicina. Next base: position 80,816,458 of record NC_088780.1, read on the forward strand.
CCGTTAAAGAATGCAATTGGTTTTTATTTTTTTATCCTGTATCAGGTTTGCAGAATTTCGAAATTTATTCGTTGATTATTTGTTTTTTAACACTAGCAACAGATATTTTTAAGGATATATAAGTATTTCATTGAATTTTTAAAGTATTAATTTCAAAGTAGTTAAATATACAATTTAAATGTCCGATTTGGAAATACACGTATGAAAATCTTTTGACACAGTTTATTTGAGTTTACATTAATTTGTCTTTCGAAATTTTTCATTTATGGGTATTTCGAAATGAAAAATCCACAGCATTACTGAAATATGAAAACACATTTTAAATTAAGAATTAAAGAGTTACAATTTGTCCCACGTAGCCGATTCAGGCGTACTTATTTATGCTACCTAGAAACATATTATAACGTAATGTAAAAAAAAGGATAAAAGCCAGTGGTATTCGACTTTGACTAGCACAAAGGCTTCATTCAGCTGCATTATATGTCAAACTACATCAAGACAATTAAACCAAGTCCCTAGATAATACTGATACATATTGGATTTATTTGGATTATTTCAGCTACATGGGTGATTCTGAGATTACCAACTAATTTTGAGATAATTTTTGGCATTGAAGTTTTTTGTAGAATTTAGTATTTTTAAAATTTAACCTTAATCCTTAAACGAATTACCAAATTAAGCAGGGTAATGACCTATTGGGCAGGGAAATGACGATCAAAGTTGAAATAGAATTTATATAATCTTTTAAAAAATGTTTATGATACATGTTTCAATAAAACTTGGTAAATATGCATAAGTTTTTCGGTCCAATAACGAAGCCTATTGAAACTGGCTGAAATCGGTACATTATTTCACATAGCCCCCATACTAATGTCCTTCTGAAATTGGACTTCATCGGTCATAAATGTTTAATTTATTTAAGTCTCTGCACAAATTTCGCTTAAAATAAATTTTATATATACGGTATTTATTCATGGCACTTAATTTTATAACGATCGGTCCATAATTAGTCCCATATAAGGCCCGCTTCCGAAAATCACTTTAACGAGTATAAATCTCTTAAAAATGTTGGTATACACATGCAATTCAACAGAAATACCTTTCATATAAACACAAATCACACGACCTAATTTCTTGGCGATCGATCCATAACACTGTGCATCAAATTTCGGGTCATTAAATCTTTCCCGAATGAGACCAACAGGAAGTGATAGTAGAACATCAGTAGACCAAAACCCCCGAAGGGTTTTAAAAAGTTAGCTCGTATTTTAAAGTTATGCGCCTTTAAAGTTCAGCTTTCTTGAGTAAAAATTTTTCATATACATATATTTAATTTTTAAAATTTAGTTTGTATTTTTTTTTTACATAGTTTATATAAAACTACATTATATATTTCGACGTCTTTTCTGCTCTGGTGGATGCTCTGTAGAACCAGAATTTGAAGTAGACAAATTTTGTAGTTCACTTCCTGTGTTTTCTTCTCCTTCATCATCGTAATGCAAGTTCTTGCTCCACCAACAAATTTCCGCTAATAGAGCATCGGGAGACTTTTTTCCTCGATATCTGCAAAATTTGTGTTACGGTCGCTAGTTGCTGACCGAAGTAATCTAGATGATGATGTAGGTAATGAATTTTGAGCGACATATTAACGCCTATTTTAGAAAAAGCATTCATCATTGCGTTAACAGATCTCTGATAGCTGTCAAACCTATTTTTACACAACAACCCGCCAATAACCTCTTTGATTGAATGCCAAGCAATCAATTCGTTTTTATTTAAAATATTATCAAATTCCTGATTTTTGACCAGCTTCCGAATGTCTGGACCATTCACAACACCTAAAGGAAGAAAAGCTATAAAAAAATATATATTTTAATCAAGAAAAATATACATATTTTAAATGTTTTACCTTCTTTTAATTTACTTTCAGTGAGTCGGTGGAAAATTTTTGCTAAAGTAGTGTAAACTTAATCCCTCTTAACAACAGTTTTCAGAAAACTTTTCGCATGTTTGCTTAATTCCCTACACTTCCATTCATGATTTCCATATTGATCACCCTTATATCTGGAGTCCCAGTCTCATAGAAAGCACATGTATTTAATGTATCCAGATTGCAATCCCCGAAGAATTGCTACCACCTTCAAGTCACAGCATATTTTCCATTGATGTTTATTGTAGTCTACTTCTTGAAGAATAGTTTTTAATGAGTCATACGTCTCTTTCGTTTCTACACTATAGGCAATTGGTACCGATGGTTTTGAGTTTGTTTGATGGAGCAACACTGCTTTTAAACTGGTTTTGGAGCTATCAATAAAAAGTCTCCACTCAGCCGCATTGTAACCAATGTCCATTTGGCTCATTAGTTTGTCCACATCCAAGTCTTAAAGTATTGAGTTACTACTTTTGAGTATTGAGTATTCAAACAATATGGCAAATACTCGATACACGATACCCACTACTCAGTACTTTTACAGCAATATTCAGCAATTCTCCAAAAATTGGTAATTGCGTATCTAAGTACCAAAAACTATAAAAATAAAAAAATAAATCTGCAAAATGTGTTAAAATTAATGAATTTTAAGTATATTAGGACTAGAACATTCAACTAAAATTACTTTATATAAATATTGACTTACTTCAATAGATTATTCATAAAATATATATGAAAAATTTTTACTCAAAAAAGCTGAACTTTAAAGGCGAATAACTTTAAAACACGAGCTAACTTTTAAAAACCCTTTGGGGGTTTTGGTATACTAATTATCTACTTTCATTTCCCGGTCTCATTCGGGAAAGATTTTCTTGTTGCACAGTGTAATTAGTCATAGCTCCCATAAATGACCTTTTCCGAAAATCATTCACGAAAATAAATTATTGAAATATAAAAAAAAATAAACATTAACAAACTTTTAGTTATTGTAAAGAATAAAAATTAGTGTTCCTAAATTAAATAAAAAACAAAATAAACATTAAAAAAGTCTTGATTTTTTTTGTCCAAAAACAACCGATTCTAGAGGAACTAATTCTTTAAGAACTGGTTCAAGTGGAACCTGTTCTATAATTGATAAAGTGAGAACCTGTTCACAAAATTATCCAGGATATTAATAAAATGTTTTTTTTTATCAGCTTATAACTTTTTTTATAAGTAAAGCTGATTCAAAAAACAAAAAAAAATCTGCATTTTCATAGTAAATGCTATAAAAAGTTATAAGTTCAACTTTAGCCTTAAATTTTCTCAACAACTTTTGACCCGATTTCAATGAAATTAAAACTGGAGAAAAATTCAAAAACGAGATATGTTTTTGAATTTTTCTCCAGTTTTAATTTTATTGAAATCCATCAAAAAAAAAAATCTAAAATATATCTATTGATTCAAAAGTTACAGAGTTTTGGCCGTTGAAACACGATTCTTAGCAAAAGTGCGACGTGTGTAATTTTGAAAATTTTTTTATTGGATTATTTGAGAGCCAATATTTCAATTATCGAAATATTCTCCACCGATTCCGAAGTTATCACAAGGGATTATTTGAACATTTCTACGGGTTTCATATACAAAATTAGCATTTGGCAGACAATATTATATATGTACATTCTTTTTAAGTTAAGGATCAATATATTTATCTATTTTCTTCCATCTGAATGTATATTCATACATATATTTTTGTTTTTCATTTTGACACGTATGCGGTCTTTGTAGTCCAGAGAGAAGTCAGTTTGTGGTTTTATACATCCCAGGTAATCTAGAGAGAACACAATTGTCACTTAAGTGTCTCTAAGTAATCTAGAGTGTAGTCACTTTAAACGTTTATTTTGCTATGTAGATATTATACAAATAAAACTATAGAATGAATGAGAATTACAGATACTCAAGCTTAATTTGTAAAAATATCAAAGCTTAAACAAAACACCAACAATAAACAGTGAGTTTATCTTTTCTAACATTCCCTACTTTTCCATTTCTAAAAATCAATGTATTTTTCTTCTAATTCTTTTTCTATTTTTCTAAATTTTTTGTGAATATTTTCTCAAATAGGAATCAGAATATGTAGTTAATTTGAAAATATTAGCTAAGTGTACAGTAAAAACTACTTTGATTTCTACATAAATGTATTTTATTTTCCTTTTAACTCGTTATATAGCCCAAAAGTTAGGTATCTTCATTGAATAATTTTGGATAAAATCATCTCTTAGGATTACGTGCTCTTCAGCCAAAAATGTCTGCTCTCAAACGGTGACTGGTGAAATTGTCATTATTTTCGGAGGTTTTCGTGATATAAACCTTACTATGTGAAGAAAGACAATCCTATAACTGGCAAATTATGGAGTTTGGGAATCTCATTTTTCCAAATACATGTAAATGCTATAGGATCATTTTTGTTCTAGGAAAAAAAATGGATTTCTAAAGCAAAGAATTCGTTGAAAAAACTGGGTTAAATTTTGATCTAAAAACTGAAAATAATTTTATACAAATAGTTTAAGGCAATTTTAAAAGGATAAGTAAAAACAAATGAAATGTTACAGCCTGAATTTTGTGTATCAATTGTTTTAGTACAATTTAAAAATTGGTTAGTTTCTTCAGGGAAATAGATATATTTTGGATTTCACCCCTTTTTCGCGCTCTCATTACGGGTAAGCACGAAAGCTAGACAATTCTTCACAAGTATGCGAGTGTCAAGGATGTATTCATATGTGTGTGTGTGCATATGTGCGATTGTATATCTACAAAGCTACATACCGAAAGCAACAACAACTTCAACAAAACACGAAAGCAACTGTGTCCGGTTTACGGTGGCAAGGACAGCATTTTACGCACCACCAGCCCATATAATAATTTCAAGATATATAGTTGCCAAACTGGACCATATTCTGTACATTTCTATGTACATATTTTTGTATCGCATGTAGGCATTTTGCCCCACCAAAAAAAGGAAAGAAACCGAGGAAAATAAAATCCAATAACAACAACAAAAACAGCAAAAGAACACAAAATTTTATTGTATGAAACGAAAGGGACTGAGTAAAAGTAGTTAACTGGACCGTCCATTACATTGACATGGGATGCGAAATTAAATTGTGATGGGATGAATAGTTTTCGTTGGTATGAGATGGGATACTTACAAAATCACACATAAACAAACACACACACACTCACTCATAACATAAACTAATTTAGAATGTTGGAAGGTGTTATGTTTAAGTAAATGTTCTATGATGTGTCCATGTATGGATGTATGTATGTTTGTATGGCTGCATGTAGGTATGTCAATGTTTTTATATTATTCTACAGCAGCACGCACTTATGGACATTTTATCCTTAACTAAAAGTGTCCCAAAAAAGGGATGAAATTACTATAATCATGTATTTATATACGCACAAACCTTCATTCTATAAATTCTTATATATAATATGTATCGTACACTCACCGAAAAGCGTTCGTTCAATCAACCAGCAGCACTTTTCTTACAGTTCTGTTTCCCCATTGCCACTCTAGTAATATATATATATATAATGGATACTTAGGACCAGTGTTGCCAATTCTTGGTGAAGATAAATGCTAAATTCTTTGCAAAAATGGCTAAAAATGGGCTCATACATTTTATACAAAAAAAAAACAACTTAGAATTTTATATTTGGCTGTACCGAATAGATAAACAAAAATTTATGAATATAACACGCGATAAATATAAAATAGATAAATATTCCTGTATATTGATCCTTAACATAAAAATAACGTATTTATTACTTTCATTGCTTTTCATTGGACAAAATAACGCTAAATTAAATTTAAAATTTTTGTAGTCATTTTTATTTTACCTGCTATATTTATGAGTATAATTACTCGTAGCCTTATAAGTATAATATTTTAGCATATTTTGACCTGGTTTAGCCCTTTTTAATAAATATAGCATAGTTTTTATATCCATTTAATTATGGAGGTTCAAAAAGTTATCTGTACATTAAAAGAATACTAAAATATCTCAATCGGTTCAAAAGATACAGAAAGTCCTTTTTTCCAAATTAGTTATTTTCAAGCTTATTTTTAGAAAATTATCTACATGTTGGTTAAATATAATTTAAAATTCGCTTTATTGATGTTCAAAGTTAAAATTTTGTAATGCAAAAGTTTTATACTCTTTTTAAAAATTGTCCGAAGTATGAGAATATCATAAGATAAAATTAATATTATAAAAAAAATCATTTTTTTTTATTTATGTATGTCCAGTATAGCAGCGATTGTCTCCAAACATAGCCAACTACGGTGGTGTATGAATACCATCAAAATCAGTATCAAATGATACCAAAATTCTGAGGGCATTAAAATAATTTAAAGACCAACAATTTTATAAACCGAAATATACTTTTATAACCTCAAAAATTATCCTTAAATATTTCACATTATATTTAGAATTTGTAAGTATTGAATACTGCCTCTTGCAAATTTGTAAATGGGGCCACCTTATGATTGAACAGACTTATTAGAGATTAGAGATTATTTAATAGAAAAACATTTTTTTACATACTAGAAAACATATTGCACATATTTGGCATAGTCTTATATCTAAAGTATTATAATGGTATTTAGAGGACATAGCTTAGTTTATATAATAGAAAATAATTTTTAATTATAAAAAAAAAATAAAAAATAAAATTATAAGAACTTAACATGGATACTTTGACCAAGAAATGCAAGTAATAAATATAAAGCATATGCAGAAAATAACAAAAAAGATTTAATAATAATAATTATACGATATGAAGTTATTAATTTGAATTGTATTAATAAAAATAATAATTTAACAAAAAATACTTACAACAAATATACAAAGTATATGAAAAGCAACAAAAAAGTTATAATAATATAATTATAACCTTTATTAGTATAAAATGAAAAAAAAAATATTTATTATATTAAGAATTAGTAAAGTGTAGTTATAAGAGGATTATCAGAAAAAGTGCAGTTTAATCTCAAACGGTTGGTGAGGATTTCAATAGCTTGTGATACAGTTTTTGTATTACTGATGACATGCAATCTAGAAGTGGAGAAATGCCATGGTAATTCAAGAACCATTTTTAAAATTTTGTTTTGGGCTATCTGCAGACGTTTCAAATGAGTCTTAGCACAGTTCCCCCAGATTGGACAACCATAGAGGATTATTGCCTGAAAGATGGTTTTCACGATTATAATTTTATTAGAGTTACTGAGGAGAGAGTTTCTATTTATGAGTGAATATAATATATTCCTATATTTGTTAACTTTATTGATAACAAGGCTTATATGAGAGTTAAAAGTCAACTTGGTGTCTAAACAGATATCTAAATATCGAATGTTATCTGACCAATTAATGCTATTGCCCAAAAGAGTTAGATTACAACTAGGTAGACAACAAGATTTTCTTCGGCAGGTTTTTTAACATCAGGTTGTAATGTCATCCAATCCACATGATTTCCTCTTCCTAAGGTTATTTATAATATTTTCGACATCAGTTACTGTAACATGCTCCGAAATTGGAGTAGATATGTACAATGATTCAAAAAAGTTAACAGCTTGATTAACAATAGTTAATTTAAATTTGGTCATCTGTCCCAAATTTTCTGAAACTCTATGATTGAGTTCAAAAGCTTTAGCAAATGTATTTGCTTTGTCTTCTTCACAAGTTAAAGTTCCATCATTTGTCAAAAGAGAATGACAATTATTTGTCTTTCTCTTCAAGATTTTCGCAACATTCCAGAAAGGTTTAGATCCGTTGTCCATTGTAGATAATTTAGCATTCCACTGACGATTTCTGTGTACAAATATCTCACTGCGAATGAGATCAGAGTACCTGTTAATTGCCAGATGATCGGAAGTATTTCTAAACCTTATCCAATCCCTACGAAAGGAATTCCTAAGCTTAATAAATTGTAAAATATAATTAGGAAGCTGAACGAGATTTGTTTTTGGGGGAGATTTGGGAACTGATTGCCTAACAGATTCCAATAAAATATTAGTGAAAAACTCAACATGGGTGTATTGTGCAGAAAATTCTTTATAAAACGTTTATATTTAACCCAGTTTGCACGTCCGAAATTATAAATCATGCTTTGAATAATAGGTATAGTTGTAGATATACCAAAAGAAACTGGTAGGTGATCAGAACTTAGGTCATTAATAGTACGAGGGTGGGATATAAATTGTGGTTTATTGGAAAGAACTGAATCAAGGGTAGATGGATTAATATTTGGAGCAGAAGGAATATAGGTGGGAGAGTTTGGAAACAAAATTGATATGGGAAAGTAAGATGTGAATTCGTTAAGAATATTGCCCCATTGGTTGGCTCGTTAACAGTTCCAATTTCTATGTCTGTAGTTCAAATCACCACATATCAGATTGACAAAGAGCCACCTTAAGAGCTCTCTGGTTTTATTTTCTTTCACACGTACGTAATTGGCAAAAAAAATTAAAAGAAATCATTCTTACAAACTTTTGTATCAGTGCCAGCGTTGCCACTCATAAAATATTTTTCCTACCAAATTTCTAATTAAAAACTACCAAAGCCTACCAAAACCTACCAAATTTAAAATATTTGAGAAATGCTAATGAATTTGTTTCAAAATTAATAGTTAACATAAAATTATATTATTGCTGCTATAAAATTATCCAGAGGAAGAATGATATTGAAGCAGAGTTTAACACATATTATTAGAAAATAAAAGTTTTGAGAGCCCTTTGACATTTTTTGAACTCAACACTACTAAATAAATACACATTTACCTGACTAAACTAAATATTTTAGAAAATGCTATCTTCATATTTTGCAAATATGTAGTTTTATTATTTTGGCTTAACATACGTAGTTTAATCGTTATTATTTTAATTATTTTGTTCTTAAAAATACTTCTGTATTCAGAAATATCGTAGAATACCAAAATACGACAAATATCGGAACAAACCAACCAAACTACCAAAAGTGAATTTGTTACCTTCAAACTACCAATTTTGGTCCAATTGGACCAAAGCGGCAACGCTGATCAGTGTACTGAATGCCAGAGAGCGGTACTCAAAAAACGCAAAGTGGTGTTAGTGTGCAAAGGCAATTTTACTCTCTGCCGATGTCTGATATAGATTATTTGATTGAGTAAGCCAGGTCTCACTCAAGAGACAAATATCTATATCATTAGTATTTAAAAAATTTATATATTCAGTAATTTTGTTACGGATACTTCTACAGTTCCAAAAAACTATTTTTTTATTTGACAGAGCCATATTTTATACATTTTTATAAACAAACTTAAATGCTAATTGAGTTATAACACCAAATTCACTTAGTTTAGTGATTAATTCCAATGAGAGATCAATAAATTCTTGCTCTGAGAATAGATATCTTTGATAATTATTAACGGTAGTATGATTATTGTTTAAATTGGAGTTATTTGTTTCTCAGTTGTTATTGTTCCTATTATGGTTTGGTCTCCAATTTTGATGAGAATGTTGAATAGGTAAAGTTGATTCATTATTATTAAAAAGATGTGGAAAATTAATTAAGTCATTGTTAATACATATTTGGTTGTTTGTTTGGTCTCTGAGAATTAATTGGTCGACTTGAAACCTACTCTCTCATTTGAATATATGCAGAGCGGCTAGGGCACGTGGGATCAGTAGCTTTGTCATTATTACCACAGTTTGCACATTAAATCTTATCTTCAGGTTTGCAATCAGTTGTTCTATGTTTTTCTGCACAATTGGCCTTAACGTTGCACCCCTTTTCCCCGTGACCGGTTTATTTTTTATTTTACGTTGATATTCCCAAGATATAATGGTACGAAAAAGAGATTTAACATTTTTTCTTAGGTCAATCATTTTTACTGTACCGTTTTTAAAGTAAACGATGTAAATTGTATCAATGTAATTTTTAAATGTTCTCTTAATAAGTTTAACTTCTGTACACTCTAAAGTTTAGAGTCTAAAGTTTAGACTATAAACCAAGAGAAACCAGTTCGTTTTTTACTTGAATTTCAGTTTTGCAGTCGATACCGTAAATACTGACTTTGAAAGGTTTATTGTTTTTGTTTTCGTGAGTAAAAAAATTATTATTTTCACGCAAAATTATTGATATTAAATTATAAGTTTCTATAGTTTCACACATGATTTTTAAACTAATCGACATTTTTTAATAAGGAATTTTGTTACACCTTTATTATTTAATAATTTTAATATATCTTCAGTATTTTGTGTTAACACTTTGATTGGCGATATTTTGATAGTTTGGCTTTTTTGATTTTTTCACTGCCCATTTCAGTTACATCATGTAGCTTTTCTAAAGCCTTTTGGGAAAAGGTTTTCTGATGATCTGGCCTAAGCAACCAGTGAAATACGCATAGGAGCTAGCTTATCACTCCCCCCCCCAAAAAAAAAAATAATTTGGAATTCAGCACACTAAATCTAAGCATAATGTTTAAATCCACGAAACATTTTTGAAAAACATGTATAGTATGTTTTGTTGTAATATGAATGAAAATTATTATGAATAATAAGTTTTGTACGATTGTAACATTCTTGCTACAGTCGAATTTGGACAATAACAATTAAATTTAAAAATTTTCCATTCATTGTGTATTTAAATAATTATTTCATACATATGTAATAAATATTTTAATATCAGCTGATAGGTCCGAGAGAGTTCTATGAAATAGCTCTCTTTTTATTATTCTTAATCAAAAGTTTTATTTTTAAGATTTTTTACATTTTCAACTTTAAGCATGAATTTTGCTCTAAATGAGAAACCTGAACTAAAAACCGATACCTAAGAAAAATTTTTAGCATTTCAATAAAATGCTTATAATCCCATTTCCAATGTTTTTCCCAATATACTATAATCTTACTTATTATCCTCTTTCTGATAAAAATGTTTTTTTTTTATTAAATCATTAGGGTATTCAATTAATCGGATTTCTGGTTTAATATGTTAACAGAGCAAATAATTAATCGGGGTTTAGATTTATTCGGTTAATAATCGGTTAATTTAAAATTATTCGATTAACCGAATAATGTCTATTTTAATTTTAAATTGAAAATACAACCACGAATTTTGTGTACAAAAACATAAAAAATAAACATAACAATTCAACCAAAAAATAATAGCAGATGTGGTATTTGAGTTCTTTTTTGTATACACATTTGAGTTTTTTTTTAGGATTTTAGTGAGATCTTCTGAAATAATCTTTTAAAAAAAGAATATAATTTAATTTTTTTCTATTAAACGTTTTTTTTTCTTTAGATTTAATAAAACTTGACTTGGAAAAAACTCTCTCGCTGATTGTAGATGTTGGAGAAATCGAAAGCATGATAAAAAAATATCCAATATCTCAGTTTTTTTTTAGTTTTTTCTAAGCATATCAAATCTTTCGTTATACCATTGGTGGGTGTCCTTTTTGGAATGTTTTAGATATTGAATACTTTTAAAGTTGTTATTCTCACTAAAAATTTTTCTTGGTTGTTCGAAAAAATATATAATTTTAATTTGAAATTTGTATTTGAATTGAAATGGAAAAATAAATACAATAAAATATTTTTGTTAAAGTGCAAAAAAAAGGAATTTCGGTTAATCGGTTAATCGACACAAATTAATCGGTTTATTTGTTATTTGAAAATCGGCAATTTTAAATTATTCGAACAGTTAACCGTCCAAAATTAATCGGTTAACCGATTAACGGTTAATCGATTGAGTACCCTATAAATCATTATATTAAAACAACTTTCAAGGTTTAATATAAGACTAGGTTTATAAAAATTGTAAAAATATTCACTGGAATGTAAATACATTTTACACATTCAAATATGTACATATGTATATCCCTAAATTTCAAATATCTCGTGAAACCCTCATGGTCCTATGCTGAATTTTATATTCATACATATGTTTTTAATCGTGAAATGGTTCATATTTAAGGAAAATCTTTGAAAACTAGAAGGTAGCTTTTTTGAGAATAATGACGGGAGTCCCATGGTACATCTAATATTCCAACAATAAGTGAGGAGATCAAGTAACCCGGTATTAAGTACAGGGTAAACCATTGAATCATACAAATCCTTTTGTAAGGGAGTTGCTAACTTTGATGCTAGCCAGATGATGGAACTCGTAGACTACTTTTGTTTGGCAACAATTTTGTTGAAAAAAAAACAAAATGTTTCAATGAAATCAATATGCTATTGAATAAATTAGTTTTTTGAATTTGCAAGACAATTTAAAACAAATATTTGTTTAAAACAGACAAAAATTTCAATGATTCTGGTTTTCTGGAATTTCGTAGTTTTACTGATTCAATAACAAGTTTGTTTTAAATAATTTTTTGAACAAATTGGAATGGAATCAATAACATTTTTATATAAAAACATCAGCAGATAGGAAAAATAAAAAAATAAAATGAGATTACTTTCAAAATCTTTATTATTAAAAAATAAAATAACAAAAGTTATCAATTACTTATTTTTACAGAGCCGTAGAAGTGTATTTTATATCATCAGCGCAGGTCTGTTGGAATTTTTTTTATTGTTTCCAATATAAAATAAGAAAAAAATTTTCGTTCGCATTTAGTGAGCCAGGCCGTAAACAAATTTCTGGGCACTTATAAACAAAATCGGACCATTAAGGAAATGCAAAATTGATTTTTGAATATGTCTGATGTTTGTTTTGGAAACAATTTCGCAGCATGTTTTCATAAAACCAATAATAATATTCTCATCATACCAAGCGAATATACATATAAGAATTTTTTTAAAAGACTGTTTCTTTGTCATTTAATAAAAAATATAAAAAAGGCTTGATTAAATCTAGCCATTTTTTATGGCTAGATGAAAATAAAATCGCTAGATCTAGCCGGGTAATGGCTAAATTGGCAACCTTGAATCTACTGCATTCTAAATGCGCCTTTTATTAAGTACATATGTATATCCAACCAATGAAAACATTTATATACTTAGTATATTTGCATGAGACTTTCGGCAACCAAATATCCAAAATCGGACTTACCGTCCTAGAAGCCAGTTAATTGTTCTTAGGAGTCAAGTTTTAATTAAATATTGAATTGAATAGCTAAGTAAAAATCATTTTAAGAAATTTATACGATTCAAATGGTTTTCAAAAGTGTTGACGAGTGATTTTTTCGAGTGTGTATTAAATTATGGATGAATGTGAGTTTTGAATGTTTGTTTGTAGCATTTGAAAAATTACCGAAAAGAAAATATTATGTATGTATGTATGCGAGATTGTATATTTTATCCTTTTGGTTGAGGACATCAGTCGGCGGTCGGTGTACGGTGGTCAGCAGCGGTCCATTTGCTTAATGGTCAGACTGGCAAGTTGGCAAGCTGTAAGAATGGTAGCGTTGAGTTTTGACGCAAGGCTCGTTAAATCCATGCATGTCCTGAAATGGGGTAATTTTGAAGGATGTTTGTTTGTTTGTGTATCTGTAGGTATGTGTTTGTTGTTTAGTTTAATTACAAATTACCAAAAAGGGTTAATAGTGAAACTGGATTTTTCTGTTTCGGACCATAAAGTTTCTTTTGGTGTTTTTGTTTTTAGACAAAAATAATTTAACAACAATAACAAAAACTTAAAATTTTAACTAAATACCAAATATATATTCTACACTATGAATTTCGTTACCGTGCCACATTCACAGGAGTGTGAGTGCGGATTGTAAAATGTAGGTAGGATTGTTTTGGTTAGATAATAATTGGTTTTGTTTAATGAGACAACATTTATTTTACTCTAAACTTTAATAAATGTTTTATGTTTATTTTGCTGATGCATAAAACACATACATACAGACAAACAATATATATCCTGAGTAATACATAACATAACTAAGTATGTATTTGTTTAAATTGTATATACAAACACATACATACATACATAAATAATTAAAAACTATACAAAATAGGCCAGTATGTAAATTTACATGCAAATACATACAATACGTCTCCATGTATATGTTTATATGTATGTATATTATACATATAACTATGTAGTTGTATATAATAAATTAGTATGACCATTTACAAATCAGACATTCACTAAAGTACATAAGTATTCGTACAAGTGAGGACATAATTATACATTTATACATACCTACATACATAGATGCTAAAACTAATTTTTTCTTTTAATAAATTTTCTAATTTAAATACATAACTTTTTGTATATAAAAAGTTCAATTATTTTAGACTGGTTGGTATTTTGTTTCGTTTTATTTGGTTTATAGTACACAGAATTAAAGTTATTAAATTTGTTCTTCGGCATTTGGGATGTTTTATTTTAAACAAAAATACACGCTTTTTTTTTCTTATTATAAATGCAAAAAGTGCAAATAATTATTTCTGACATTTAATAATAATTTGTTTTTTTTTGGAACGTAAATTGGTTCATTTGTAAGGCTTTTAATAAGCAGATGAAAGTTTGGAAAGTGGAGTGAATGCAATTAGAAGAAATTGGTAGATGAATCATAAGGATCTAAAATCGTGTTAATCACTCTCTTTTACTTATTGACAATTAATAACCTTATAATTATAATTTGGTGAAGATTTTGAAAAAAACTTTTGCTTCACATTATATAATAACATTATGCACGAAATTGACAAGTGGGGCACCCAGCCGCTTAAAGTAATTCGGGTACTCTGAATTCAGTGGTGCTAACCGTTTTTTTTTATGTTAGTTCGTATTTTCGTGATATACCGTTATTTCGAAAATGGTGGAGGTTGCACAACATATATTCGCGTAACTCAAAAACGGTTTAGTTTATTGAATAAACTGAAAAAAACGAAATTCCGCAATGAAATTACCTTCAAGTAAAGCTTAACATGTTTACAATATTCGCAGTCGTTTTAGAAATATAATTTTGCTTTGGTTACAGTACAATATATCTTTGGTAGCTCTAATATATATATGTATATCTGTCACTTTTTATCATACATGCTGAACATTATACTCGAACTACTGTTTTTCTTATCCTTCAATCCTTTTTTCTTATCCTTCTTATCCTAAAATTGCATTTTTTCTAAAAATGAGTGTTTGATATTTTATGACTTTAATTTAATTTCAAATGTCAATACCTACGTTAGTTTTTTTAAAAAAAAATCAATTTTCTATTTGGGTCAAATTTGACCCGAAGATCGTTAACGTCAGTAAATCTGAGGACCTTATGAACGTAAAATAATCTCTTAGGAGATAAGTAAAACACAGTTTAAATGCTTTGGAGTATATAGATTTTTTGGTTTTTATAAAATTAGACATTAAAAATCATCTTTTACTCGGTGTATTTGTAGGACATATAGAAAACAAAGCATTGAGTAAGTTTTCAGGCTTACCAGATCACTTGTGACATTTTCTAAATATAAAAAGTCTTCTAAAAGAGTTGAAGTATTTGTTTTAAATTTTTTTTTGGATTTTTAATATTTTTTAAAGTGTTTAATACACTAAGAGCCAGTTTTTGACTTCGTATTTAAATATAAATTATATTTAAGTTCTATTTAAATACGAAAATGAGTTTCTCAGTGCTTTTTTAAATGATACTTAAATGGCCAACGCACAGTGGTATGAGAAAGAAAAAAGAGGGAAATAAATCTGTTACTTCTAAACACTTAGCCCGATTTGAATGAAATTGCACATGTGCAAAGGGGAAGCGTTATCGAGTTTAAGTTTTGAATCTGGACCTCATGCGCCCGGCTGGACCAGGGGTCCCCAAAGTAGGACACCTGGTCAATTTGTAAAATGATCCTATTTCTTCGTTTGTGTTCCGATTTCAAAAAAATTACATATATAGAATCTTGTCATTGAGCACTACATAAAACCTTTGGTGTAAAGTTAGCTTTTCAAAACGTATAAATTTATTATACATCCTTTTAGAAATTTTTTAGATAACTTAAAAAGAAAAAATGTACTTTTTTCCCAAAAAATGCATGTAACTTTGGACTCAGTCAAGATTTTTGTTGAAAATTTAATTTTCAAATGCGAATATCTCCTAAGCTATAATAGAGGAGATTCTATATGTGTAAGTGTTTTGAAAGTTTCATAAACTACCATATGTTTTTGACAGCTGACTTTTATTGTTTGATTTGTTTCACTCTATTGTAGTGAAAAAAACCAAACAGCGTCTTGCTAAAAACAGCGTCTTGCAAAAACTACAATTCCGATGCGGGGCAATTGGAGATTCTTTTGTACATTTTCCTACCAATAATTTTATTGTTTAATAAACTTTTATTTCTTATTGGGCAAAATGTATCAATTTTTGTTTTGGTTGAACAGCTGTTTTAAGCAAAACTATCGATAAATTTTTGATATTTAGTAGTGCTACCATACTTTTATCTTATTTAAATAAGACGAATTATGTAGCACTGTAAAACTCAAACTGTATTTAAATACAACTTAATTTTAAGTAAAAATTAACTAAATACGTATTTAAATAACAAGTCAAAAACTGGGCATAAAACTCATAAAAACACACTTTTAGAAAAAACCGGCAATTCGAGGAGAAAACCCCGGTTTCTTCGATATTCGAAATGTGAGCTTTTCAAAAACACCGAAACCGACCTTACCAAAAACACCGTTTATAACCGGTTAAAAAAAACCGGACCGATCACCCTGGTCTATATGGAAGATATTTATGTTGAATTTTGTGTGTATACAAACATTTTAAAGAGATTTGAGTCAACTTTTCCATGTAAGGCGACGATCGAGATGTATTCCGAGATATTTAACTTCCGATTGTTGAATTATTGTTTGGTTATTGATATGTATAGGGGCTAGGGTTGCCGGATTCAGATTTGCAAAAAGCTGGACATTGGGGTCTAAAAAGCTGGACAAATCAAAAAAAACTGGACATTAAAAGAATTACTGCGAAAATGTTAATTTTGATTTGTGTAAATAATTTTTATTAAAATATATTTTTATCCATTGTAATCAACATATATTTGTATTACACGGTACATGGAAACATGGAAAACTACAAAGCGTGGGTTATAGGTTTTGTTGAGTACATTACAAATTGTGTCAAAAACTTTTTCGAAAAAGTTTATAAACTTTTGCAAATTTAAACCGATTTTAACAAGTAATGTATCGTTTTTTTCTATATACAATTTTCTTTAGAACATTGTACAAAAAAAATATATTTTTATAGAAAATATCCATATTTTTTAGCAGTTATTTAAAAAATTAGAATCACAATTAAATATTTTCATTTCATTCCTTCAAATTTATTTAACTAAACTTAATTTTGTTCGGTTCAGTCCGTCATATACATATGCATATTATTAAATACTAAAAACACTGCCACTTTATTTCGTTTTTGAGCTTACGGATTTTACCCCCAGTAACACGAAGTCTGGTTATGTTATACTGACAGTTTTCATACAGAAATAATTTTAACCGACAGTATAACTATTAGTTAAGGCATAACTAGACTTCATGATACTGAGGGTTAGCCAATTCCAAACCTAGAGGTTTGTAAACCATTTTGAAAATCTTTTCAAACTTCCTCTGAATTTGTTCGTATTAATAATCCAGCTCTAATCAGGTCGAATGGCATTCGGTTTATTTCTTTAATATAAAGATTGTTTAACCCTCCGGCGGGTGAGAAGGTCCCTGGGGACGTTTTTCATTTTCAAACTGAAATTACTCCTTGATGGTCCATGGGAAGTATACCCGCCCCCACACGTATTCCAAGGAAATCTTATCTAGAATCGTTTAAAATCGTAAAAAATCAAAGCGATCCGACCAATAGTTTCGTTTCTATTGAGATTTAACCCTTAAATGCATGATTTTTACTTTTATTTTTCTATAAATTATAAAATATTTAGTTGATTTTTATTTATTATATTGAGTTTAGCTTTATTTTGATTTAGAATTTCTTTAACTGAAACTTTTCGTACTCCATTTGATTTTTCTGAATTAGTGTCAAGGTTATATTCGTCTAAAATTAATTGGAACTGGAATGTAGACAATTGGCAACAATATGCATTAAAGGGTTAAATGTGTTTACTACGGGAACGTGTGAAAAGATACATGTACTGAAATTTCAACAATAGTTTTTTAGGCTTTTTTCATATAAATCTCATAAAAAATTTATAATGTTATATATATAAAAGAAAATTTTTTTTCTAACATTCATTATTGTACATACATGTATAATTAGTAAATAATAAATCAAAACAAAAAAAATGTTTAAAAAATTCGTTTTCATATAATAGAAGTACAGGGTCCCTGTGGACCCTCCTCAACCGTCGGAGGGTTAAAACAGTAAAAACTCTTTCACAAAAAACTTTGCTTACTGGTACTGAAAATACGAAACATGTAACTTTTCTTAAATTCTCGAATTCATTCCTTTCACCTTTGGTAATAAAATAGGACCATATCATTTGACAAATCTCTTGGTATTTGTTTATAAACTTCACGAAGGCTGCAGTAATCGATATATGTTAAGTTTTGAAGGTTTTGCGGAAGTTTTTATAAATCTACGCATGAAAATATGTTTTTATTTTAAATTTAAAAATGCTATTTAAAAAAAAACGATTTTCTAAATAGCTGACCGCTGTTTTTAAAAAGTCTTCTACTTCAGTCTTAAAAGTTTTTTGTTCATTAGGTGAAATTTTTTTAAAATGCTGTTAACTTTGGTGCCAGAAATGTTGTCATTTATTCTACTTTTGAGGCTATTTACATATAAGTACGGTCAACTTTAAAACTGTACAAGTGTCATTCTTGTATGTTGTATGAAATTCCTGCATTATGTTTTGCATAAAATATAAAAATGCTTCTGATAATCCTTAACTTTTACATTCTTTCATAAAAAACTTTCTGGCATTTATTTTTTCCTTTCTTAAAAAAATACATACACTTTTTTGAATAAGTTATTACTGTGTACTAATTAGAAGTAAGTAAATTTGAAGTAATAAATAATATAGATATTATTGTCGAAAATTTCTATTTAGCTGGACAAATGAAATTTTAGCTTGAAACTGGACAGGCATCAAAAAAGCTGGACAATTCAGCCAAGTCCAGCCAGACTAGCAACCCTAATAGGGGCGCATGATTCTCTACGCAATGTAAATGTTGTATGTGTAAATTTTTGCTCGTTGAATTTAATTTTCCATTGTGTTAACCATTTTTCTAATTCAAATATGTATGTGATTTTGTAAGTAAGGAGACGCTTCATGAGGGTTTTCGTGAACGCTTAGAATAGCAGTATCATTAGCTGCCTTGAGTCTTAAAGGCTTAAAAAGTCACCTTCTTTAACATTAAATGTTCGACAAGTTAAATAGCTTTCCAATAGCTTATGTGTGTTTGTGGGTAAATTTTGACTCAATTTGTATATTAAACCGTCATGCCATACTTTATCAAATGCTTGAAAAATATCGATGAAGAGAGCGGATTAATATTTCTTTTCGTGTCCAAATTGATGATTCGGAATACAATTGTTTTCAATTAACATCGGAATACAATTGTTCATAAGTATCTTCTCAAATAGCTTTGATATATTAGACAATAAGCTGATGGGTCTGTATGATTCTACTTTTGTGTGATCATTTCCCGGCTTAGGTATCACGGTAACCAGTGAAAACTTCAATTCTCGAGGATAATATTCAAGGCGTAATATAGCATTAAAAATAAAAAGGATTATTTTTATTGATATCCGGGGATGCTCCACAAGCATCTTGTTACAGATTTTGTCAATACCAGGTGTTTTCTTGGAGTTTAAATCAACAATAGCCTTTTCGATCTCTCGAATATCCAAAATGGGCTACAACAGACGGCAACTCAATAGTTTCATTTGATGTTTTCGGGGTAAATATTTGCTTCAAATGAAAACCAAAAGTGGCAGACAATAAAAGTAACCGGGAAAACAAAAGAAAAAAACTGTTTGTGGTGGAGAAAATGGAAAATATAAGATTAAATATCATATTTAGTCTATAAATGCCAAATCTCTGTCAATATCTTGCAAACCATCATTCATATATTCTTCATAATCATTGATGATATCATTATCTGCATTATATGTTCTAATCACGATAAATATTTTCCAGATCAACTAGAAAAAAATTACGACAAATCAATTGTCATTTTAAATACAAAATTCGTCAGTACAATTATTTTTTTAATTGAAAAGGCACCAACAACCGATATTGTATATATAAAAAATAAATTTGTTACTTAAAATTGTTAAAACTTAACAATATTTTTTAATAACGAATTTGTTTTATTGAACAAATAATTGGTTAACAATCAACTTTTAAAATTTAATAATGAGTTTTTATCATTATATGTATTTATCATTATAATAAATAAATTTGTTAGTAATTAGTTGAACTTCCTACACAAAAAAAAACAATATAAGGTTTGTTTTCATTCGTTTTTATTAAGATTTAATATGGAACAAATGTGATAGAAAAATGGATTTTAATATTCTCATACTTCGCAGTTTCTTTCTACAAACGCTAGTCCGTCCAATTTTTATTGATAGGGTTTTTGTAAATTTGGTGACCAGATTACTTGAGATATATACAACTAGTTCAGAGAAAGGGTTCGGTTTGAGTAACTGAATATATTCCGAAATAAATGACATGGTTATTCATCAGATATTGCTACAGGATTTCTGCAGAGTTCTTAATATTGAGTATGTTGGATATAATCTTGCAAAAACAGGCAGCATAAATCAGCACGAGCACGCTACGGATGTTATTCCATGAATATCAAAGAATTGCTTGTAAAGGAACTTTATGTCGGTCTTCCAAACCCTGTGGAAAGAATATTTATTTAATCGTTTCAACAGCTTAATTAATATACATACATACCTTATTCTTTGGTCCTACAAAATACGCCAATATTTGCTAATATTTTTTCTCTTTAGTTTTATTTATAGAAATTTATTAAAAATGTGTAATTTATTTTTTGTATATTTGGCACAACATTTTTATTTTTTCATTTCTATATTCAAATAAATTTTCAACAAATAAATTGTTGATAAAGAACTATAATAAATTGTTAATATTACAATATATAATAATATAATATATATAAAAAGAAATGTACATTTTGATGTCACCACTAACTGCGAAAACGGGTCGACCGATTTCAACCAGAATTTCAGGGTACGTTGGGGATGGTCTGTAGATGGTTTATGTGAAGTTTTCACGAAATCGGCATAGTAGTTCCGGAGATATGGCATTCTTCTGTACGAGTGTTAGTAACTGAAGTCCTCCGTAACGGCTGAGCCGATTTCGATGAAATTTTTTGTGTGTGTTTGAGTTTGTCCCTGGATGGTTTAGATTCACAATTGACCTATATAGGTACAATGGGCGTGGCACCTCCCATACAAAATAAAAATTTATTATTGCATATCTGGAGTACTATTATAGTGGCAGTCTTCAAACTTTGTATGAGCTATGGCAGAACAACGTTTGCCGGGACAGCTAGTAATATATATAAAAAGAAATGTACATTTTGATGTCACCACTAACTGCGAAAACGGGTCGACCGATTTCAACCAAAATTTCAGAGTACATTGGGGATGGTCTGTAGATGGTTTATGTGAAGTTTGCACGACATCAGCATAGTGGTTCCGGAGATATGGCTGGACCGATTTTTATCAAATTTTCAGTGAATCTTCAGATTTTTGATTTTCGGTCTGTGGGCGGAGGGGCGTGGTAAAATCAAATTTTTACACTATACCGCTAATGATTTCAAGGTCAATAATTGTGGGCAAACTTTTGCATATAAAAAAAAAGTTAAAAAAAATCCAAAAAAAAAAAATTGTCAACAAATTATTTTTATTTTTTCATTCGAGAAACAAATGTTTTTTTTTCATTCCCAACGATCAAACAATGCTAATTTTAATTTCGTTGCTTAACATCATTCTAAAAATTTTAATTCACAGTGGTGTACTCTGAAGCGAATGATTTGGTGTAACATGTCCGGTACATACCAAATTTTCATATCATTCGATAAAACAAGTAGGCCGCTGTTAACAGTGTACTATAAAAGTGCTTTTATATTATCAACCGATGATAAACAAATTTTCCGAAAGTACAACTAATATAGTAAACAACGTCGACAAAACAGATTTCGTTCCCGCCTAACTTCTGCCAAATGCAAATGAATATTCAATCCGTTGTCGACAAGCTATTCAAGTCTTACAACCAACTACAAAAATTCGGATTGATGATGTCAACAAGCTCAATGAGCGAATTAATTGAAACTGACTGGCGAAACAATGAAATACACATCGATTGACACAGTAATGAACGAAGAACAAGCCTCAATTATGCTACTGAAACATTGAAGGTTGGATCACAGATAATGTTTCTCCGCAACATAAACGCGCCAAAATTATGCAACGGAACACGATTGACCATCAAAAAATGTTCACCAAATTTAATTGAGGCAACAATCATCGGTGGTAGATTAAAATGCGAAGACGTAATGATTTCACGCATACCAAAGATTTTCAACGACAAAGCATAAGGCCAATCGTTGACTATTGCTGGCTTACATTTGGAAAATTCATGTTTTGTATGTGGTTTGCTCCCGAGTAAATAAAAAAAAGAAACGTATATCCCCTGTCCTTAAGATTAATTCATAAATATAATATCCCATTTGCCTTAAATACATCCGTTTCTTTTTTTAAGGGCATATCATGCCACTGTACTTATAGATATCTGATACAACTTTGTCAAATGACCGGGGGAGTCTGTGTTTTTTTTTCTCCGACACTGTATATTCAAATCGAGATGCAATATAAAACAGAATTATTGTAAGGGCCAGCAACGCGGACCGGGTTCAGCTAGTTTATAAATAAATTAATTAAACAAATTGTTACGTAGTTGAACCAAGAGTTTGCCTTTATAATTTTCATGTTTTCATTTTTAAGTTTTTGAAACAGAGTACCGTAGCTAACATTGTACCAATCCTCATAATCGAAGCTAAGTCCCAATAACAAACAGTGAATATGGATATAAAAGGTGGAGGGTATTTATCGTGTTAACGATTTTTTTGTTTACAAATTGTCGGTGATGTAAACATAAAGGTACTAATCACTGTTTGGATAAAAGCAACTGAATATACATTTGCAAGAACAACTGTATAACTATAATAAAATAGAATTATTAAAAAAAAATATTTTTAAAAATTAAAGAAATTATAGCACTTGGGGTCCAAATGACCCTGAGCTTTTAAAATCACGAAAATCACAGTTATTTTGACCTCAAGTGCTCTTAAGGGTTAATTTCCATTGTGCTGTTATTGTAAATACTAGACTTCATGTTATATTTTTCTTAAGTTCCATTCAAATCGGCCGAAAAATAAATAACATTTCGGTATCTTTCCATTAGACATTCCAAATATTGAAAAATTTTACATTTGACCTTCACGATTTAAGGGTTAACGTTTTCCGATTTTAGTAAAACTTTCAGACTACATTTGAAATTACCTGGACTATAATATTCTGAACAGATTTTACTTAAAATTAATAACAGTAAATTTAGTTTTTCTCGAAAATCGCAAAATTTATATCGCAGGTACGGAAAAACTATAGGAGGTATTAACATACTTTTTTCACATTTTTATTCCCTATTATGTTTTCAATAAATCCCCATGTAATAATCCAAAAATTCTAAAATTTGTTTAACAAAATTTTTAAAAATTTGAAAAAGGATTTTTGAAACTGTCGTTAAAAAATTAATTTTTTTTTGGTCATAACTTCGAATAAGTTAACGGTTTCCTACTAAGACAAAACTAATATACAAGTGGATATGGATATATTTTAACAAAAAATGTGCTTTTATTTTAATATTTCTCAAAATATGTTAATTTTGTTCCTTTTGTTAATAACTTTAACATTTTTTGAAAAATTTTTGTTTTTTATGTCTCATTAGAATGACAACTACCTACACAATTCTATTCTTTTAAATTAAGTTGCAAAAGTAATTTCTTAATGGCAACATTTTTACAAAAACTTAAAAACTTGCATTTTTTTCCCTTGTAAATGCATCTCAAAACTTTAGAGGGCTTAACCCCAACCGGTTTACCTAAAATTTTTTCAGGATGATTTTTATGTTCACCAAACTAGGTGGTGAGACTGGCAAAAATCCAACTTTCGTTTATTAAGGGCCACCTTAGTGTGGCCCTGTGTGATTAAATCAAGTTTGGTACTAATATGTAAATGTGTTTAAAGCAAATATCAATTTTCATTAACGTTTGATACGTTAACAGTAGGGTATTCATTCGAGTAATGATCGTTCGATTAATCGAATAATTTCTTACGAATAATTATTCGAACAATTTAAAAATTCGAACAATTTTATGTAGAATAATCGAATAAAATATACATATATATAAATTTTTCAAATTCCTTAGAATTTTTCATATTTAATAAGTAATAATGACTCACAAAAATTGTATTGTTGTACTTTAGATGAGTCAATATTACGGCAAGTTACAATTCTAAAAACAAGTCCTTCAAAATGTTTTATTTAGGATTGGACCAATGAAAATCAAAGGTACAGAATAAAATATTTGTTATTTAGTAAAAAAAGGCAAAATGATTTTAGAATTGATTTCGAAAAAGAATTAACTTATTGAAAGTGATGGCGAATGTGATTTTGAAACGGTCGTCGAAAGTGATATTGAGGATGACATTTATAATGATTACGTTGAAATAGTCGAAGGCCATGACCTTAATAAAATATATATAAATCATGGTATTAACCGCGTAGTGTTGCAAAATATTTAATAAATCTATTGCTAAACACAAAATATTTCTAACTTACGTTTTGTTGCAAGAAAAATATGGAGTTCGTCTTATACATGATTTTGAACATCGTTGGACATCTTTGTTAATCATGCACTATCTGACTTCAAACAGATTTGTGTAATTCCCTAAGACCACTTGATTAAGCAAAGATTCGGCAACGTTGATAGAGTTTGTTATAAGTAACGTAGAAAAGGTAAATAATTAAATTAAAAAATTAGTTACTCATTTTAAAACCCGAAGTAATGAACGACATAAAAAAGTTCTTAATACGTTTATATTGTACTTGAATTCAGGATCATGTCCAAATAGCTCAAATTTTTTAAAGCATAGCTCCAAAACGTAAACTAAAGAATTTGCTAGTCAATTGTTTTGTATATCGTTCGTTAGAGCTCTGATCAGAATATTTCTGATGAAAATTTATTAAATTAAATTAGATTAAATTTACAATCAATACTTATCTTATTAACTTTAACGTTATTTTTTGTTTTTATTTAACAATAAAATATTAAAAAACCTACATCAAAATTCATTCCTTACTTTAAAAAAAAAAATTAAATTAAAATCTCTTATTCGAATTATTCGTTTTATTTGAACAAGAGAAAAGTCCAATAATTCGAATACCCTAGTTAACAGGTTTTGCTGTAGATATAAAAACTCAAATTGTTTTTATGAAAACTTTAGAAAAAAAAAAATTTTTTAAATTTGTAAAATATGCAAGCTGCCCTGCTTTTAATATAATTTGTAAATTGAAAGCCACGATTTTTCTTAAAACCGAATCGAAATACTAGTTCAAACTAACATTAACGTTTTTCCCTAAAAATTATATTTAATTAAATTTAACAAATACATATTTAACTGCTTTTTGGAATTTATGTATTATTTGCAATGAATATTATTAAAATACACCAATGTATAAATGGAAATTTACGTATTTATTTTGTTTAATCATTAGAGTGACAATCAGTTGTATGGAAAAAAAAATGTTGTTCGAATTCCAAAGTGTGCCGGATGGAATATTGTGACACTAGGTCTAAAAGTTAAGTGCTAAAAATTTGAGCCAAATCAGACCACTATTTCGGGACGCTCATCGAAGTCAAAGGTCAGATATACATATGCAAAATATTTCTATTTATATGAAATACTTAAATTTGTGAAACTCTTTAACATTCTTCATTAGTTTACAGTAATACGTAGATTTATTTATATAAATGAAAATTACAATAAAAAAATCTTTTGGAGATTAACCCTATATCTCCTTTGGGTCAAAATGACCCACAAACTATATCATCGATAAAATTCGGAAAAAATGTAAATTTTTCAGTTTTTGTAAAAATTTTGCTTTTAAATAATTTCTTTTGCAATTGAATGCAAATGAATCGAAATGTGTACGTAATTGTCGGTGTAATGAGATATAAATGACAAAAATTGGTTAAAAAATTTTAAAGTTATTAAAAATTCCCCAGACCATTATTGTGTCTCAGGTCACTTGAACAAGAAATTTAGGAAAAAATTAAATTCCACACTTTGAATTCGAAAAAAATCCGCTGTCACCCTAATATACAAACAGAAATAAAAATCAAATGTCGTTTGTTGGAAATTGCATCAGTTTTTATTTTTTAATGTTCGTCATAGTCCAACATAGGTTTTTACGGAACGAAAAATTTACCACGCCCAATTTTTCGATTTAACTAAAATCGAAAAACGGTTGCATCGTTATTAGGGTTCCTATGCGGGAAAAATTTCCCGCGAATTCCCGGGAATATTTTTTTGTTCATTTTCGGGAAATGTTAGCCGGGAATTTCTTCATAAGTTTTCTTCTAAAAGCTACAATTTTCAGATTGGGTTTGATGGCCAAATTTTTGCTAATGGAATCATTCTATTATATCAATAGATTTTTTCGATTCTAGCAACAGAACTCAAGCAACTCAAGCTACAGCAGAAAAATTTGGTTATTAAGAATGAATCTAATTTAAAGTTTATGCTCTTAAAGGAATTATTAAGAAGCCTAACATTACAACTTTTAGGGATATTCAATGAATATTATTCATATTTAGAGAAAATAATAACAATAATAGTGGTTCAAATTTGTTTATCTACAATCAGATATGTGGTACATAGTGGCAATTCTTAACATAGTGGCAATTCTTAAGTTTTTTAATTAAACATAGAATTTATTGTTTTTATACTGCTTAAAACTACGACTGTGACAATACCGATAAAAAGCCACTATTAAATTAGAAACCCTTATAAAGGCTGGCCCAACATTGTAAACCCAAATATAGTTATTGTATACCTTTTTTAATACCCTGGTGCAATTATAAGTCAATTTATTCGAAAAAAAAAACTTTTGGTTTTTGGTTTAATTTAGTGTTAAAAAATTCCCGGGAATGAAACTATTTTTTAATTTTCTCCCGGGAAAGAAAAAAGTCCGGGAAATTAGGAACCCTAATCGATATGGCTAATTTTTTTTGTTAAATGTTCGCAGTAATACAATTAAAGTTTTTACTGAAAGAAATATTGACCATGTCCACTTTTTTAGATATATCTAAAATCGTAGAACGCCTGGACCGATTTGGCTAATTTTTTTAAACGTTCGCAGTAATACAATTAAAGTTTTTACAGAAAGAAAAATTGTCCACGCCCACTTTTATAAAATCCAAAACATTCAAAGCACATATCAACGTCGAATCTTGCCATTCTGTGAAATCCATAAAATACATCTGCAACTATGTATGTGACCAAAGGCAGTGACTTGGCTATGATTGGAGTTAGTGCGGGGAATTCCTACGATGAAGTCACTCAATTTCAAATGGGCCGGTTCCACCATTTAATTTTCACTGACGCATTAAGTCGCATTTACACAGCTATTAGTCAACGTTCGTGGCCTAACATCATTCCAAGATTTGCGAACTATATATGGTGAATTGTGTGACAAGCTTGCGATTGTTAGATATTGACACTCATTGGGAATACACCCTCGGAGATACTTCCCATCCAAACCGACTGATTTGTGGAGCAAATACAAAGAACATCAAATCCAAATTTGCGACTGAGCGAGGTAATTTACAACAAGGCTTTGATATTAATTATGGACATGTGCTTGATGATGTCGAACAAGGTTTTATCTGAGTTAGGCATGACAGCTCCCATTCATCCGATGCTCGTCGCATCGGAGTTGAGACTCGAAAGCAATATGATTACGATGCCTTGAGGGAATCAGTTCGAACAAAATTTTATTATATGCGTACGACTCTGTCATGAAAGTTGTGAAGCATGGAACTGGGGGATTTTTTGGACACCCTTAAATTCAGAAGTTATTCTGAAAAAAACCGTTTCCGTCAACTTAAACTTGTTTAACATTTTAAAATCGGTCTAAAAATGTGTGAGTTAGAGTACTACGACCTGCCCTAAAACAGTTTTTTTTTCAAAACAACTCAAAATGTTGAGGGTGTTTCAAAATCTTTAAATAAGGTTTTAGTATGACCTCGCCTATGCCTACAATCCCCATTAGGTCGCTTTTAAAGTTCTGACAAATAGTGTTAGTTTGTAGCAGAGTGTTACCGTTCAAAAATACGTTTTTTTACTATTCACTATTTTTACACATTTCAAACAGCTTCTCACTAGTTCACAAATCGAACACTCAATTTTTAATTTGGACATGACATCGTCTGTCGGATCAGCTATTAAAATATTAAATAGTAAAAATACGTCTTTAGGTTTTTCACTCTCAGTTAGTTACCTATCTTGTTATCACTATTATGGGGTTTTAAGACCTTATTATAATTTTTCAATAACTTTTATTTATTTAACTTAAGAGTGATACAATTTTTTATAAAAACATCAATACATTTGTATGTAAAAAATGATTGATTTTAGCATCTGGCATAAAATAAAATTTGGGTTACAATTTAGTACCAATGGAAGTAAAAATTAAAAAAAAATATTTTCTTCAAATGTCCTATCAAAACTTCAGATTTGTAAATATTTTTCCTCCAATTATCCACTCATTTGTTTTGGAACGTACAGAGAAACCTGTTGAACAGAAAAAAAAACAAAAAAAAAGTAAATCAAATTTCATTCTCCCATTGTTTGGTATTACTCGTATTTTTTTACTACATATTCTAATTGGTAGTCTTACGTGTACAACGCTTTTTATTTGATTTTTTCATAGTCAATTGGCATTTTTCAGTTTTTTTGTCTACTATCACGAATTAATTCGCAAACAACAACGACAGCTACATAGTACATACGAGTACATACATACATATAGTATATTGCAACACAATACAGCGATAACGGCCACTAACTATTCAAATGTTCCATTCCATATTCTCCATAAATCGATGCTTTGCGAACAGTCTATCCGATGAACTTGCGTGCATATGTGTGAGTCCAGTAGTATAGTTTATCTGCTACAAGTCAAATGGGTGAAGTGTGAACGACAAAGGTACAAACCAACGAAGCAACTAACCAACAATCTAACTAAAGTTAAACGTACAATGTCCAATGTTTATGCAAAAGTTCCGGAGGCATGCAAGTGAATGCATCTTTTTTATTCATCACTTTCAAATGATGTTTCAACACTGCCGCATATGCACAGCATATTGTCATGTGATATTATTGCACACTCACAAAAACACACATATACTCGTGCATACAGATAGATTTACGTATGTACACCCAGCAGTTCTTTTTTGACAGTCCCGAACTAGTGATTTTACCTACCACTTAGAGAGACAACTAGTAACATAAATAGTTACGTGACTAGTTATTTTAAAACGTAAATGTCCTAAGCAGGGTGTCAAATTACCTTTTTTTTGATTCCTGGGAATCGAAATATATGTACATGTAATGATAATATTTAAATTACATGTACATAAATTAGGAATATTGTAGCCAAATTTCATACAAAAACTTACAGCCTGACCCACGATTTCGAAAGAAAAATGATTCGAACAAATTTGTATGAAAACCATTCGAAAGAATTTTAAAAACTGAGTGTTTTTCATACAAATTTCTTTCAATTTAGAACATTTAACTGCCTGTTCCACGATGTAGAAAGAAAAATGAGTCGAAAAATTGTTATGAAAAACACTCAGTTTTTTAAATTCTTTCGAATAGTTTTCACACAAATATGTTCGAATCATTTTCCAGTCGACATCGCACAATGGTATAGAAAAAAAATAGACGGAAATAAATCTTTAACTTCTAAACGCCTAGTCCGATTTTAATGAAATTTCACATGCGCAAAGAAGAAGTGTTGTCTAGTTTAAGTTTTGAGCTTGGATCTCATGAGGGCGCAGTCAGGGTCCCCAAAGTAGGACACCTCGGATATATTACATTTTTAAAACGATGCTATTTCTTCGTTCGGATTCAGATTTAAAGAAATGCATATAAAGAATCTCCTTGTCGAGCACTATAAAAAACCTCGTCGTTGCTAAGGCAGTTTTTGGAAAAAAATACTTTTTTTTAAGTTATCTAAAAAATTGTTAAGAAGATGTATAAGGAATTTATATTTTCTGAAAAGCTAAATGAAAAAAGAAAAGTTGAAAATGTTTGATTCCAAGGAGACCAGGTCCATCCAAATAACGCCTATTTTTTATGTAAAATTCGATATAATTTTATATTACGTATAGCCGATATAAAAATATAGTAACCCACTTTAGATGACCAAATATGTTCTTAAATATTTTGTAAAGGGTTCCGATAACCCCGGTCCTGTTTGGATATTATAGTCAAAAAACTAAAAATATTCCATTTTTGGGATTTTTCGATACTTTTTTGGGAATTAAGGGATTCCTGATTATAAATTTAAAAATTGGTTTTTAGGTTTTCATTTTAAATAGAAAAATCTATATAACTGTAAAATTTTATTAAAATATATTCATAAATTAAAATTTAATTTCAATTTGAAAAATTTTTATCTTTGCAAAAACTCAATAAAAAGCATTTTTTGTCATATTTTTCAAAAAAGGATTCCATGAATTTTTTAATTGTCAAAAGTTATATATATTTTTAAAAAATAGACAAAATCCCCTATCCATTGATATATAACATGTCTACCTTATGTTTCTTACGTTTAGGGAAAACTTGACAACTCGCAGAGTTAATTAGGGAAAATGTGACATACCCGAGGTGTCCTACTTTGGGGACCCTTGACCGCCCCCTGGTGCACCCATGAGATCCAAACTCAAACGACAACACTCGTCCTTGCGAATATCAAATTTCATTGTAATCGGACTATGAGTTTAGAAGTTTTTCTATACTACTGTGCATCGTGCTGTGCATGATTTTGTTCATATTTTTTGTCAGTTATATTTTTATGTTGTTTAAAAATTTTTGAAATTTTCCTTGGCAACATTTTTATGATTATGTTAATGCATGTTTAATGATATTTTTTACGTTTCAGATTTTGTTTATTAATCTTGAATGATTGGTCAATATGGGGCTATTACACAAAAATATTTTAATCATTACGTAATGCAATTTCACTGCAATTTATTATAAAATATCGACAAATCTATGTATAAAAAGCAAAATTTCTTATCCTGAATGAAAAAAGTTTGTGTAAAAAAGTCATGTTCGATTAATAATATTTATTAAAAAATTCATTACAATTATGAATTTCTTTTTTCTGTGTAATAAGAGAATTCATTCAACCTTGAATCATAAAATTTTTGTTAATTCAAATATACTACAAATTGATTTAAAATGTTTTTTTCATTCTATTTTGTTTTGCTTTTTATCATTTACAAAATGAATTAAAAAAATTTACTTCAGCCTTTTTGTAATAGATTTGAATTGAAGAAAAATTTAATCATTCAATACACTTTTAAGGTATTTTGTAATGGATTTGAATTCATGAAAATAATGATATGATAAATAATGAATACTCAAAGGAATGAATTCAATAATCGAAACAAATTTAAAGGCTTTTTAAACCACTACACAATTTTGATGTATTGTGGTGGTTCCAGTAGTACAAATATGGTTCAAATTTAATCTCTATTTAGAGGTTTTTTTTAAAAAAAAATGTTTAAGTATATAATTTCACAATTTAGACGTTTCTCCACATAATTAATGATAACTCGAAAGGGTTAGTCCGACGTTATTAAAATAAAATTATAAAAGTGGAGATTTATATAACCTTTAATCCGTTTATATATTGCGAGTTAAAAACAAGCTGCGAAGTGGTAGACCAAAGAAACTACATCGTAGAGATGTAATCTTCATTTTAAAAGAAGTCAACAAAAACTCAAAAGTAAATACCACAAAATTGGCCAAAGTTATTGTTCATCCACGAACAATTCAATGAACCTTAAATAATAATGGTAAATACAGCAGAACTCCTCGTAAATTAGCGAACGGATCGCAAACTTCGTTTGGAATTCGCCCAAAAGCACTTTGAAAAGGACATGGAATTCTGGAAGCGAGTTTTGTTCACTGATGAGTTGAAGTATAACATATTTGGAAGTGATGGGAGAGATAAAGTATGGCGCAAAACAAATACAGTAATGGATCCGAAAAACTTACTCGCTACAGTTAAGCATGGTGTTGGCAGTGTGATGGTTTTGGGTACTGTCGCTGCTTCTGGAGTGGGAAAGTTAGTGTTATTGAGGATAATATGGATCGTTATCAGTACAAATCCATTTTGGAACAAAATTTGAGAGCATCCGTTGATATTTTAACTCTAACGATAACGATCCGAAACATTGGTCTCAAATTGTCAAAGATTGGCTACTCTACCATGCCGCATGACAATTGTACACACCACCTCAAAGCCCGGACTTAAATGTTATTGAGCACGTGTGGGAATTTCTACAACGGAAGATCCGAAAACATCTTATTACTGGCACGTGTTGCAGAACTGGAAAATTTAGTTGCTTCGATGCCCAGACGCTTGTAGATGCCCGTGGTGGCCCAACGAAATATTGAATATAATGAAAATTTGTATTCGCTGAAAAATGTTTATTTAGTGTACAGATCGTATGTAGACTTTTGTCAACATATTTTTTTTAATTTTTTGTGAATAAAAGTTAAATTAATTATAAATTTAGCGATATTTTTTTGTTATATTACTAAAAATGCATTTGAAATAAAACTGCATCATTACTTTTACTTATTAAAGTTTAGAAGTCCGCGAGTTACGAAAATAATGGTCGTATGTAGACTTTTGTCGGTCACATATTTACATAAAATTGATTGATTGAATTTTGAAAACATTTTCCCCAAGTTATGTATGTATGTGCAAATTTGCATAATAAACGCTCAATTTTTCATTATAATGAATTTATTAACTGATTCATTAAGAGATACAATTTATTATGGTTTCGAAAATGGAATTAAGAATTAGTTCTTTAGATTCTTTGTTATGTATGTATGTTATATGTACATATACATAAATTCTACATTTAATGTATTATTATTTACAAAATATAAAAGCTTTTACAAATAACTTTCAACATATATAATGACCGAAATCTCAAAGATGAAAATTATTAGATCGAAGGTTGTTCATTCACGAAATCAAAACGATTATCAATGTTCATAATCCAATGTCTGCAAAAAACACTCTTTATAAAGCTCTTTCATTGTTACCAACAATTCTTTATTGGATAAGCGGATAAGCGGCAGCAGTATGTATTCAGGAACATAAATTATCAATATTATAACTTTTTCCAATACAATTGTTTGGGATTTTTGAAAACATATTTTAATAAAATACCTAAAATGTTGTTCAGTTTCTCATATTTGAAATTACACAGCCAGTTGAAACATTCATCAACATCCAAATAATGAATTAAAATGCTAAATTCTGTCAATTCACTACTTTCTAGGGTATTCAAGCGATTAACCGTTAATCGGTTAATTGAATAATGCTATGGAATTCAATTGTGGGACCTCAGCTTCTAATATTGATAAAATTGAAAGATTCCAAAATAAAATATTAAGAATGATAACAGCAGCGCCCTGGTATATGAGAAATATTAACATTCATACGGACCTAGGTGTCTTCCTGGTTAAAAATTAAATAAAAAACAAACGGAGTCATAATTGAAAAGGTTAGAAGTTCACCCCAACCCACTTGCATGAACATTAATGAGAAGTAATAGCTACATCCGACTAAGAAGAAGGAATCCAACAGATCTATAAATTAAACATAATTTTTCGTTAAACTGTGGCGGGACGTAAATAATAATTAATATTTAGATTTAAGAATTGAAGAACTTATTGATAGTTTACATTATTTTGTGAAGATACAATAAATAAAACTACGAATATAAAAAAAACTATTTTAACTAGGTTTAGTTAGGACTCGCAGAAGTATCAGCAGTTATATAACAATTAATAAATAAGTATGTAGTAGCCATTACGAAGTATGCTATTGAGTTATTGCAAGTTATTATCAGTGTTTAAAAAACTAGTTAAAAAATTAATAAAAACTCGGAGTCAATAATTACTACTACTACTGCTACCTTCACATTTTGGTAGCAGTAGTTGTAGTAAACTAATAAAATAAAAATTTAAAAGTAGCAGAGCAATTTATTTTCTATTGCTACCTTAAAAAAGAAAAAGTTTTGATGTAGTTTTTTATTAATTCTGCTACTTTTTAAATTTAGTAGTATTAGAAGTAGCAGTTGAGGTAGCAATAAAATAAGTCAAAAATAAAAATCTTCAGCCAAAAAATTATAATGTGTTGTTGTTGTGAATGTATATTTGTGTATGTTGGTCGTGTTGTAAACAAAAGTTCGGCTTTTTTGTTATACACACAGAAAACACGATCTTTCTGTTAGCAACACGAACATCTGAGACGAATAAAATCGAATAATTCTTTCAACTCTCTCAAAACAAAAACACAGTGTTTAATTCGGTCTATTTTGGTGTTATGACTGAAGATTTTCTTTTTTGACTACTTTTATTGCTACCTTAACTGCTGCATCAACTGCTACTTTACTGCTACCTTAACAATTAAAACTCGATATAGAGCAGTAGCAATGATTTGTATTTTTATGCTACTACTCCATTTACAATTCATGTTTTATTACTACTGCTCTGTTAAGAGTTTTATATTTTGAAGGTAGCAGTAGTTTTAAAAAAACAAGAAAACGAAAAAAGACAAATGCTACTGCTACCGCTACATACACTTTTTTGAAGCAGTAGTTGTAGCAACGGTTAAAAATTTGTTAGTTATCGTAGCTTTTTAAACACTGGTTATTATCATGTTTTTGCTGGGAAATGATATACATAAACAAAATGTTTTATGTAACATAGGTACAGTTAATGAGAAAATATATTTTACGTACGGCTTTTTAAGTGGTATATTAAAGCCAAAAAACTTATTTTAACTTAGTTTCTTTGTAGTTTTGGCAATTGCGGGATTCCCGACTAAAAATCCATGGATTTTGTACTGAAAAATTTGTACTTAAATAGTTAGTTAAAAAGACATATCATAGACAGTCCCATAACCGAATGCTTGTATACAAACCTTCCACCGACAACTATCCAATAGATTACTTCTCGTTCGCAACATAACTACTTTCTAAAGTGCAGTACAAAACAATCATTTAAAGTCTAGATTAGAGACACTTAAATGACAATTGTCTACATGCTCGTTTACATGGAATGCATAAAGTAACCAATCAGACATTAGTGACAATTACTGTTTAACTATAAGGGATACGCTGACTATTGACTTAACTGCTGGGTATGTTTGTGACTTCGAAGGCACACGCATAGAAACACACAACAATATCAAGGATAAACATCCCACATGCATGCACACACGGATGCTGAGAGTGCCGTGAGTGTGGACTAGTTTTTATGCACATCTTAACTGGCCTAACTGAGCAGAGGCAAATAGGCGATAACTGCCAACAATATGACCAACGACTATTAAGTTGGCTTAACGGGTGTTGGATGCCGTGAAAAAATTGCGTTTTTTACGTTCTTACAGATCACATGATGGAATCTGATGCACATTTTTTTCCATTGGATTTTTTTGGTTTGCATTGTTATTATAGGATCTATGTGTTTGTGGACACGTGTATTTGTTGTTGACAATGCAACTAACGTTTTTTACTCAACTAACTTGCAGCTTTTAGTTCATCCAACTAACTAACCAAACATCCATCACATCATTCTATTAATCCATACATCTTGCTTGAAGGATTTCGCGTCTAATCGTTTTAGTAGTGTTAGTTTTTCGTCTACTTTTTTTTAAGAGCTTTAATTCTTTTTCTTTTAATTGCTTTATACGTTTTTATGCGTTTGTATTAATGTTTCCAAAAAGGAACCAACCACCAGTGTAAACAGATGATGGGATTTCTCCCCAAATTGGGGATTTCATGGTTAATTAGAGACAGAATATCTTGGGGAGGTGTATGGAGATTTTAACAAAATTAATGGATATTACATTCAATTTAATTTTGATTTCATACTACATATGTATTTATTTAAATTTTGAGTAAACAAATTTTATTTTTTAAAAATTGTTATCTGTGTTTGAAAATATTTAGCATATTTTTCGAAATTAGAAAAATAAAAGGGTTTCATTAAAAGTTAATAAATATTAAATGTTTTAAATTTTAAATGTATGCCTATGAAATTATTATGACTAAATGAATAGCACAGTCAGATAAATGTGTTACTTTTCTGGAGTTTTGCAATAACTTTTATTTAATACCATGGTACAATCAGTTACCAGGTACAATTATTAGAGAGAGTTTCCAATGTTCACCCCTTAAACGTCAAACTATGTATTTAATCACTTAACTTTTTTTAATTTGTTACCGCGATATTTTTTAAATTTGTTACGTTTTAACTGAAATTATACACACTTATTAAAAAAATATACTTTTTCTTCAATTGTTAGTAAATTTTTGTAATAAAAATTTAAATTCAATTATTTTTTTTTGGCATTTTCTTTTTATATTTTTTAATTTTCTTTTGTTTGACATTATAGGGAATGTATAATTGAGAACATACTTTCTAATAATTGTACCTTGCTAATTCTACAATGATTTAATACAATCATTTAAGTTTTCGAAATTTTGATTTTAATAATCATGAGAAATTTTCGATACGAAAATAAATATTGTCAAAAAGTATAACAATAACTGGGATTCCAAATGCAAACATTTGTTATTTTGTAATAGAATTCATATTGTTGTTAAAAATAATTGAGGGATTCAAACGGTCTGCTATTATGTTGTATTGTCATAAGTCGTAAAATATTTTTTTAGTTTAAACAAATTCTTGTTATGCTGCAAACAAAAAAAGTGTTATTATATGACAAACCAATAAACATAGTTCAAAAAGTCTTATTAGTTTATAACTTTTTTGTTTGAAACCCAGCAAAAATTTGTTAAAACTAAAAATATATTTTATGACATTATGACAATACGACCTAATAGGAGACCGTTTGAATCCCCCAAATGTGTTTCTATAATAACATTTTTGGGATTTAGATTTTGAAATTTAGATTTCCAGATTGGGGATACATATGTATAAGGTAAAATATGACGGGCAACTCTGCCAACCACCACAAAATCACTTTTTATGTTGAATTAAAGCTGCTCCTCAAAAAAGGTCAATAAATATGCTAATCAAAGTATAATGGTGCTGAAAGCGGAGAGACAATAATATTACAGATGTTATTCGTGTTTAAGATTTATAACACATAAGACGCAGTAAGGTATATTCGGCTTTGCCGGATCTTAGATACCTACACATTCAGTGCATGTCGATGTTGCTTTTTATAAACATCGTAAAAACAATAGTCATAGCTAGCTACCAAGCAAAAACTTGGTAATGACTTGCAATTACTGAACAGCTTGCTTTTCAATGACTACTTCATACCACCTGCATTACACTTAAGTAGTTTAGTGATAGCTGGCATATAATCTGATACATAAATACTTGTTTATGAACTGATTTACCAAATTCAGAATTATTTCACAATAAAACGTTTTATTGATTAAAATCTAATACAAATTGATCCTTCTTGAAATCTTTCAAATATTGCCAAAAAAATATGCACATGTGATATGAATGAGATGAAAAATAATATTGTAAGCGAATGTGGTAATGGCATATTTAATTCCCTATTTGTAAGCGAAGGTGGTAAGTACTTGACTCCAATGACATCACAGTATTAAAATAATGTGTTAAAATGCCAATGTATAAGTGATGAAGAGTAATTATATTACCTTTTTAACTCATTACTTTTCAATTTAAGTTTTTGCTGGGGAGTAAGTTAAAGAGCTGGATTCGACTTTGCAGAATCTTAAATACACTCCAACTAAATTTAATGAGAATTACAGAAACTACACTGCACTATGGCCGAATTTTGAAATTTTGCGACAAAAAGCAATTTTTCAATCTCATATTTTTACAATTTTTTATAATGTCCAATTGCCAAAATATTGGAAAAAAAATAGATACAAATAATGAAAGTTAAGAAGCCATAATAACACACAAAATGCTGATAACACAGATCAACAGCAAAAAAGGCTTTACTAACCACTATATAGATTTGATGCATCATGGTTACCTAAGTACAAAAATTGTAAAATTTTTGAATTCTATGGATAGATTTTTTAAAAATTTTTTTTTCTAAAATTGAGAATTTTTTTAGATGTTTCTCCACATAATTTATGATAACTCGAAAAGGGCTAGTCCGATATTATTGAAGTAAACTTAGAAAAGTTCAAATTTACATAACCTTCAATCTGTTTATATATTGCGTTTTAATCAGTTCAGTAGTTTCAAATTTATTCACAATTAAGTGAATTCGCTCACTTTTACAAAATTTAACTTTTTTGTTTGATATACATACATAAAATTGAGTAGTTAATGTTCTTCTTTCGATTGATTGAATTTTGAAAACATTTTCCCCATGCTGCGTACAAATTTTCACATATATATTGCTTTTTAATCGGCTCAGTAGCTTCCGAGTTAATAACAAATTGAAACAAAAAATATATTTTTTATGTGAAAATATCAATTTTTTTGGTTTTAAATAAAAATCATGAAAAATCGAAAACGGCATTGTAAAACACGTCTATCCACTGTAAATGAATAAATAATCCTATTATTTTTGGACTCGTAAAATATATTGCTTTGTTTTTTCATACGATTTTCTTATTTATTATTTAACTAAAAGGAGAAATATTAATGCAATCGGCAATAGATTGTGCCCGATATTATGAAAAAACTGGTCAGGGTATGGTAAAATTTTAATTTTATGCCTAATCAGGGTCTTTAAGAATATGTTAAATTCTTTGAAGAAGTACATGCCAATCGGATCAGAAATGGCAGGTTGATTTCCAAAACTTATTTAAATAAATGTTTTATGCCGAAAATGACATACTTTTATCCCAACACATTATGCTGCGGCACATTCATCAAATTAATTCATATATATATATTTTGTGTTCATACTTATGTATGAACACAAAATAGGAAAAAAAAAATTCACTAAAATTTCAACAAAATTTAGTTTTTGCCCATATATGAATATAGCATGAAAAATCTTAAGAAAGTAAAAAACATGAGTAAAAGTAGGCAGGTCGCCATCCCTAATACGAACATTTACAAACATCAAGGAGCGATGCAGAATCACTGAACCATGTTGGTTTTATGTTGGATGTAATGAATTTAGTTTTTGTGCTGACCACATGCAAAAATTTTCTTAAAGTCTAACACAACAACAACGTCTTAAATACTAGTACATACTTACATATACATATGCATACATACATACATATGTACATCCATACATATGGATGGATATCCAGTGTATATGATGTAAAATGCATGTTTGGGAAAGTGTAATATTCTATTTATGTATATAATTTTGTGTAATTGTACACAGTATTCATTTGAGCGAGTACTTTTGTGTGTCTTGTGATATACATATATAGACCAACGTAATTTTGTATACAGTTATTAACAAACAAAAGTCCTGTTTAAAAAAAAAAAAAAAAAAACTTTCCAGGACAGCTAAGTTTTTTTTCATATTTATTGAAGCCATGTAAAAATACAAATGAATTCCCTATATAACTTTGGGACCATTGGAGATATTAGAAAATAATTTGGTAAGTAAATGGACATTCAACGAGATTCTAACGCGGTGTAATTAAATTTTTTAAAAAACGTTTGGTTTACAAAAAAATCTATTTCATATTTTTGATAGAAGTATATACAAAATTAGAACGCAACTGGAATGCATTAGTATATACAAATAATCAGCCAAATTATAAAAAAAAATTCCCTGAAGTTTTTTCCCTTTTCTCATTTTTCCTATTCAAATTCTATGTTAAAAAAACGAACAGGGAAAAAACTCCCTGGGAATATTTTTTTCATAATTGGGCTGAATATAATTTCTTACTTGCGCCAAAAACAATGTAATTAAAATTTTACAAAGATTTCAAAACAAAGTCCTAAGGACCATCCCAAAATCCTGATGGTATGTTAGAAATACTGATATTCATAGAGACCTCAACTTGCAAGTAATAACACTGCATTAACAGATTTCAAAAATATTTAAAATCAAGGATTTTGGAACGTCTCTTCTGAAATATTTCTGAAGGGAATTTAGCACATTTATACACTAAGCTAATGAAATGATAAATATAATTTTAAGAACAAAGCACACCAATGAAGTAAAATTTATTGAAAGATATGTACATGAAATTCAATTTAATGTTTGGTAAAATCATTACTAAGTTATTAATTATTCGGAATTTAATTTTAATTTTTAATACATAGTTTCATTATGTGTAATTGATTCTGAAAAAGTTTTTAAGTAAACTACTCATGAGTTTGGCAGTCAATTGTTTTGTAGATTGTTCTGGAGGGAATCTGATCAGAATATTTCTGATGAAAATTTAATGATGTACTTTGTTTTCGAATGTTTTTTAACATTATCAATACTTGAATTGTTAACTTTAACGTTATTTTTTAAAATATTAAAAAAACCTACATCAAAAATTCATTCTTTACATTTTTAATTTGAATAGTATGTATTCGTTATATCGGGAAGAGAGAATATTGAAAATCAATCGTAACGATTCACATTTCAAAATTTGTTACGTACACTATATATTTAAAAAAGCTGTTAAATAATATCATTTAGAAATTGGTTCTTAGCATAAAAATCCGTCTTTAAAATACCTTTACTTTGATACCTCATTTATCCGTTATAGTACCCAAAATACGATTTTGTAATCAAGTGCCAGATAAATGATTTGTTCTTTGTTCTAGAAAGGAAAGGTCGTTAGTTTATTTACAATATGTTTGCTGTTTTGGTAAATATAATCATAATATGAGTGTATTCCGATATTATCGATACCAATATATATTGAAGCGTTACCTATACCGTTATTCGTTCAAAAATAAAGTTTTATTTGCATTCTTTTGTAACACAGTGTCTAATATTTAGGAATATAAAAACATACATATTCAGCGGGAAAAAATGATAGGACTTCAGTTTGTAGGCCTTCTTATCCCCATTAACACGAAGTTTGGTTATGTGCTTACTAATAGTTAAATAGTCGGTTTAAATAATTTTTGTATGAAAACTGTCAGTATAACTATTAGTTAACCAGACTTCGTGATAATGGGCGTTAAAGGCATAATTACACATTCTAAAAGATTCGATACTCATTCCACTCTACCTGCTCTTAGAAGGTGTTCAAAAAACCCTATGAATCCCCTTCTAATAGTGATTAAATGAAAATAGTCTACATCAAAAAATACTGTGCATCTTTATGATTAACTCTACAAATTTACAACAATAAATTGCATGTTGGCATTTTGTCCTTGAGTCTGCAAAATGAGGCCTTTAGGAAGGCCTCTTTATTGCATATTTTTCCCGCTGTATGCGTATGTACCAATACCGTTTATATATAAACGTAGCCAAATACACGTATATTTAAATTTTATATATACACTGCGTGTGATTACTATAAACGCATCTTATTTTTCGCTTTTATCTAAACTTTAGTTGCAAACTAATATTTATTAATGGAATATAAATGTGTTGTAATGTTGATTTTTTTTAAATTATTGTTTAAATTTTTCGCTTTTGATTTTCAATAAATATGGCATAGTATAATTTTCATAGTAAGGGTACTCATTTAAGCGCTTAAGTTTCCTATTTGTTCAATTGTGTAAATTTGCGCGACGTGAAGGTAGGTTCATACCTTTTAAATTTTGTGCAAGTTTATACATTAAATTTCTCTCTATTTGATAAAAATATCAAATAAATTCAACAAAAGCTTTAAAAAAAAAGTTTTTCAAATTGTATAAATTTCAGTTCTAGAAATGTTTATTGAAAATTAAATCTTTGGAACAAATGATGGTATACTTACATAGTTTGGAAGATTTTGTTTATGTTCTAGCTGTTGGTTAATGTTTCTATACACAATGCCTTCAATCCAAACATTCTTTTCCAAAGATACACAATTTTCACATGCACAAAATTTTTATTTTATTTGATTTTTATTTCTTATAAATAAAAGTAAACAAAAGCAGATGATTCCTCAAATGCACAATAAATTCAAGTTTGCGAGTCTAAATTGTCGCGCAAACATATCGGAGTTGTGCAAACGAATTTCCATACATTGTAAAAATACACAGATTGCACAGTTTGCGAGGCATTTAAGCCATAGAGAAACATAGAGCGGAAACTAGAAAAAAACTCAAACAAAAATATTACTCAAATTATTCACACATACGAGTGTTGTTTTTGTTTTCACATAGTTTTTTCTACTAATACATTCTCACCACTTAGGTTTCTGACAACTGAGTTAGGTCTTTGACAGCAGAGTTTCCGCTCTATGTCTATTCTCTATGATTTAAGCATTTACATGAGGACTAAGGTTGCCAAATGTCCCGATTTTCACGGGATTGTCCCGCTTGGGATTCGTAATTTCCGCTTTTTGGGTTTTTCCAAATCTAAAACCTACTTATTTCATATATGGTCTAGCATCATTGCAAATGCAAAATTTTACCGTAATCCAATAACAAAATACACAAAAAAACCTTTAAAATTCGCACTTAATAGTGAACTCCGCTCGTGTTAAGATAGTTGAGGTATCTTTTGTCCCGCGTAAGTTTTGAAAATCCTGCCATTTTTCACCTATTTTTAAAATTGTCCCCCTTTTCGCAAAAATAAAACTGGCAACCCTAAAGAGGACCCTTAGTGTTTCATAACTGTAAGCGCAATTTAAGTGGAATGAATGTAGCGCATTTAATTTTATTATTATTTATTACTTTAAATTGATTATTTTGTTAATACAGTAGTTTCCGCTTAATTGTCCCCGCTTTATTGATTTGCCCGCTTATTTGATCAAGAAAGAACGCTGACATTAAATTCCATACAATATATTCAATAAACTTTTCGTTTAATTGAGTTCGTTTATTTGCGTTAGCGTCTTAATTGACTTTTGTATTAAGAATTTATTTTTGAAAACAATACAAAAAAATCCGCATAATTATCAAAAAAAAAAGTCGAATGCAAAACAGAAAAGTTGACTTGTAATCCAGTTATAGAGCAAAACAGGTGAAAATTGGTAAAAAATTTTAAAAAATTATAATTTTTGCGATTTTTAAGGCACTGGATGCACTTTTTCGGGTAGGTATGTTCCGCTTTTTTTTCTCCTATTCAATATCTACCACTTTGCTTCAGACACAAAAGAGATATTCCGTACGGTATACCGATATATAACCGTGTTAAAATATAGAAAAAGTGA
Source organism: Calliphora vicina (assembly GCF_958450345.1). Classification (NCBI taxonomy): domain Eukaryota; kingdom Metazoa; phylum Arthropoda; class Insecta; order Diptera; family Calliphoridae; genus Calliphora; species Calliphora vicina. Next base: position 80,859,991 of record NC_088780.1, read on the forward strand.
TAAAAATCCACCTTGAGGTAAAAAAATTCGCATGGACATTATATAATTACGGCAGCCAACTTGACAAAACTAATGATGCAGAAGTTCTTATTTTTGGGGATACTTTCACGTGCAATTGTCTGAATTGAGTCCCAAAGCAATGAACTGAAAAATGTTGTACTGTGTTATACATATGTATTAATGTATTAATTTTTTCCTTTTACATTTTATTTACTTTTTCTTATTGTTTATTTAAGAAGTTATTAGTTGTGTTCGCGTACTTGATAATTTGTAATAATTGTCACTGGAAGTTACGGGATTCCGTTCGTTTACTTTTAAAAACTTGTAACGAGAGAGCAAGAGAGTGTTAAAAGTGACAGTTCGTAGATAGAGAACATGATATTTTTTACTGTACATTTTTTGTCCAGTAAAAAATATCAACATAAAAATATGTTTAAAACTTATGGTTGCAAATGTAAACAAAAAAAAGTTGAAAATTATTACAATTTACAAGTTTTGTAAAGAAAAGAAGTAAAATAACACAAAACTAAAGTTTTAAATTGATTTATAATAAAATACAACTTATTTTTACATATTGTTGTTCTCGTACTTTTTTTGATTATTTTTCAGACTGAGAGTAATTTATTTTTACTCTCTAAAATAAAGTTACTGGATATTTTTTACTGGAAAGTACGCGAACACACCTATTGTTATAAACATTTGTCATAATGTCCTAATATATTATGATAGTTTAAAAAAATTTTTGTGCGTTTCAAAAAAAAAGTCCAAACTAATAACACTATTTGAGCTACGAAAACTACTGTACTCGTAAACATTCAAAATTGAATGTGCAACATTACATACATACATATCTCAGAGAAATCGAAAAATATATTTTTTTGTATCAAAATTTCACTTGCACTTTGCTAAATTTGTTGAACTAATAATTCTGCATTAAAATGCAACAATCCGTAAAAATCTGTATATTAATAAATATTATTCCGCTAAGTGTTCCTGGAATATTGACATTGACAATATTTGGTAGAAATTATGCCAGAATGTATTTTTAAGCTTGCTAAGAATTAAGGATATTATCCGCAAAATAAATTTATTTCATCTTTCGTTTCTACACGACTTTTGTTAACATTTTTCTTAAATTCGTTTATAGTTATGAAACAATATCTATTGTTAAATAAATCTCATATTTAAAGAATTTTTGATCTACTAGCAATATATATCGTTTTTATTGGAAATGTATTTTCTTAAATTTAAATATGAGCTATACCAATGGTGCGTTTATAGTTGTGACAGCCAGTATATTATATATTTATATAATGTACTTTTGCATATTTGGGAACCATTGTCCAAGGAACGGACAAGAGTTTCTTGCATATAACCAATTACTTTGAACAGCATGAACATTCATAAACATTAGGCTGGATGGATAGTTAGAAAAATATGATTTTTCCAAGGAATTCTTAGACTTTTACAAAATGCAATTACTTCGTATTGGTCAAATGTCTTTCAGCTGCATCTGTAGCACTCATTGTTGCCCTGCATCATCCGATTACGAATATGTTGTCCAAGCTTTCATTTACTTATGTATGTGCATTAAGATGCATGCATCCATACACATTATGGTGGCCCTTATTTTGCAATTTTTCGATTTTTGAATTTCCCAATTTCTCCTTAATCTTAACATTTTGAGCAAAATCGTATAACGTTGCACATTTTATTTGAAGTTTCGAGTTTTAGGTCAAAGCAAGAAATTAATAATAATTTTAGAATCTTATTAAAAATGTAGTTTTTACAAAAAAAAAATCCAATAGCAATAATTTTGGCCCATAGAAGATTGAACATAAAATACATATCGTCACATGAAATGCTAAAGGGAGTTACGACCAAAAAATTCAAAATTGAGTTTTTAATGGATATTGGTACAGCGAATCTTCACAAATTGTTAGCTTTCTATTTTTAAAAATAACGACTTTATTAAAGAAAGAAAATCATATTTGTAAGCACAACACTTTTAATTTTATTTCATTTTTAGTCTCTCCTGTAAAATTTTGAAAAGTGATGTTACGCCCTTTTGAATTTTAGCTGACGATATGTATAATAAAACATTTGATTTGATACAAAAAAATCATGCGAAACTAAAATTCAAAATTTTACATTTAAGATTTTTTCTTTGGGTTTATAATTTGTTTGGTGATCGTAATTTTAAATTTGTAGAATTTGGTTAACCCTTTTATATTAAAATTGTCCATGTTGTCTATTTTATATTTTTTATAATTTGTGTGTAGCGGACCAATTTTGCTGCCTTGGGCAATTTAAACCCCAGATACAAAAGGTTTAACAATGTCCTAGAAATTTAAAATTGCGAACTCGTATATTAGAAACCCTAATAAACAAACTGAATTTATATATTAGAAATCTTGCTCAGAAATAATTTTACAAATTTGGGATCAAAAGTTAAATTTTATCGAAATCCGCAAATTTCAAATCGAATTGGTTTTATGAAAATACGATATTAATGTATTTTTTTTAAATGTCACTCTGTTCTAAAAATTTCCACAAGGTTATAAAAGGGTTAAGTTCATTTTTAATCAATTGGATGTAATAAATCCAAGTTTTACTTGTTTAAATATACAATATATCGTCATATGATATCAAAAAATCACCTATTAAATATTACACTCCTACAACTAAAAACGACGATTTTATTAACAAAATTGTAAAGGCCCTAAGTGCAAGCACAAAAAAAAACATAAACCAAAAAACTTATAAAAAAACGGTTGAATATATTGCAAATCTGATTTCACCAGTCGATTCTGCATCAAAAACTAATACAATTGATGTTTTTTGAATCGTTAAAAATAGTTCCAAAAACCCACAACAGGGGGCTTTTAAACATGCACGATGAAAAGGCAAAGTTATGTTGCATTAAAAATGTTTTGTTAAGACAAACTAATAAAAAAAAATTCTAAACCAATCGTGCATGTTTAAAAAATCTAAAATTATTATTTTTATTTTTTTATGAGATTTGCGCCCCCTGTTGTGGGTTTTTGGAACTATTTTTAAGGATTCAAAAAATATCAATTGTAATAATTTTTGATGCAGAATCGACTGGTGAAATCAGATTTGCAATATATTCAACCGTTTTTGCTCTACAGAAAAATGTGCTCAAAATGCGCGTCTTTAGGTGCGTTGAACCACTTCAAAGGACGCCAAATAAAATTTTTGAAATTAACTCTAATATGTATGTATGTACATTTAAATTATGGTTTAATATTAAGTTATGTTCATACTTCAAGAGTGGTTGATTTTAAATGTAATCACGTTATGCATACACCATTGACAAAATGAAAATCATAAACTATTCTTACTTAACCAGCTAATGGTGACCTATATGTCTGTGAGACCGGGTGTGTTAAAAAAATCGAATAACTTTATTCTCCATTATTGTTTTTAAAAAATGTTGTGAATATTAATATTGAAGTGTCAAAGAGCATATATCTAAAAAAAGTGAACTATTAGTGCGTGATACCGGCGTCACCATTGATCAAAGTCAACTTTGCGTCACCATTGGCGGGTTAAGATGGCTTTAGACCATAATACTTTGCATACGATTTTACGAAGAGAAAATAAAATGAATATTCTTCCGTAGGCCAAAAAATCCTGATCTAATTCTGATATTACTTGTGGGACAATGTAAAGGTGGCTTTAAAGTATAAAATTGTACCGCCCTAATGTGATTTGGGGTATATTTGTGAATGTATGAGTGAGTAAGCATGTTGCAGTTGTAGTTGTATTTATATTTTCTTTGTCTGTTGTCTTTCTTGTAATTAATTTATTTTAAGACTGACTACATACGCCACTCTTGTTGTATTTTTCTTCATAGATGTCGTCAGCATTTTAGATTCCATTTCGTCTTTCTTAGCCAGTGCTCTTATTCTAAGGATAAATATGCATATCATTTATGTACATACAGATTCATGTAAACTACATCCTTTCTTGACGTATTTAATTTGCTGAATTCTGAAATTACTTGTGTTATTGTTAGCTTATTTGCAAAGAGTAATAATACTATTCGCGCTTCAAACTAACCATCAGGGATCATAGTCTTAGCAATTTTACATAACCCACAGGTTTCTCTTAACAGAGTCAACAACATTTCCCAAAATTGCATTATGAATGCATTTTTTGAAAAAAAAGAAAAAAAACAAGTAAGAGAGCTATATTCGGCTGTGCCGAATCTTATATACCCTTCACCAAATTATACTTAAAAATATTTTTTTTTTAAATATTTTTATTTAAACAAAATCAAAATTAATGTTTTAAAATTTTTTAAAAATTTTTTTTTCCAAATTGTTTTTTAATTTTTTTTTTTAAAAAGTTTTTTCAAAATTTTATTTTTTAAATTTCTTTAATTAATTTTTTTGGAAAAAGAATTTATGACAAAAAAAAATTTTGTATGAAAAAAAACTTCGGGTTGAAAAATATTTTTTTCCGATTTTGACCCATTGTATGTCCAACTTACTATGGTCTTATATACGTCGTTGCAAAGGTTTTTGAAATATCTATCATTAGATATCCATATTGTCTATATTAATGACTTAGTAATCCAGATATAGGTCAAAAATCGAGGTTGTCCTAGTTTTTCCTTATATCTCAGCCATTCGTGTACCGATTTTCTTAGCGACAATTTTAAATAGCGACCGAGCCGGAAGAATTTCGGAGATATTGATGTATGAATCGTGTATGTAAGTTATTTGGGGGCTTCGGAAAGTTGATTTCAACACACAGAAGCACATGGCTATATCGATTCCGCTATCTATAACGATCCAGAATATATATATATATATATATATATATATATATATATATATATATATAAACTTTATTTTATAAAGTATACTTTATGTGGAAATTACAAACGGAATGACAAACTTATATATACCCTTGCCACTCATGGTGAAGGGTATAATAAATAAAAATGTATATCGCTGACTTAACATGCAAAGGCTCTAAGTCCATATTTTAAAATTTTACAGGAGAAACAAAAAACATTCAAACTTTTTTTTGAGTAAATATTTTTGAATTCTGTAAACGCAATTTTTTTTTTATTTTTCTTTCTTTTCGATGTGCGTAAAAGCAAAATGATAACATAAGTATTTGCCGAGATAAAAGGTTTTTTGGACTTAGAGCTTTTTCTATTGCTTAGTTTGTATTTTTTCTATGGACTTAGGTCTTTTTCTTAGAACTTGTCTTTCATTTCTTATTTACTAGTTTTTATATCTGGATTAATAAGTCATTAATATAGACAATATTGGTATCTAATGATAGAAATTTCAGAGTCCATTGCAACGATTTATATAAGTTGGACCTACAATGGGTCAAAATCAGGAAAAATATATTTTAACCCGAATTTTTTTTTTCATCAAAAAATTTTTTTTGCCATAAATACTTTTTTTTTAATTTTTAAAAAAATTTAAAAAAAAATTTGGAAAAAACTTTTTTAAGAAGGATATATAAGATTCGGCACATCCAAATATAGCTCTCCTACTTGTTTTTCACTAATAATTTTAAAAAAATTAAAAAACTTAAAAAAAAACAATTTAGAAAAACAAAATTTGGTAAAATTTTTTTTTTTTAAATTTTAAAAAACAATTTTAAATTTTTTTTTTTTTTTAAATTTCGTATACCTAAAAATATTTAAAATTTGTATTTTATAGTACAATTTGGTGAAGGATATAGGGCCCGCTTCAAAAAATTACTTTAACGAGCATAAATCTCTTAAAAATGTTGGTATACAGTGTAAAAACACATAAAATTCAACGCAAATAACTTTGATGGAGATCGGTCCATAATTAGTCATAGCTCCCAAATAAGACCCTCTTCCGAAAATTACTTTTTTAAATTTTAAAAGAAAAAAATGGTTGGACATGACCGACCATTTTTTGTTACTTGTTTTAATTCATGTCATTGAACAATTTGACGGAAATGGTTAAACTGTACTTTTTATAGGGACTTTTCTTGTGATAAATTGTGATAAATTGGACTAAGCGCTTTTGCTCATCACTACAAAACAACAAAAAAATTCGATATAACTCCAATTTTTTTCTTTGCAATTAATGTATTTTAACTTATTGTACATTACTGCATTAAAATCTCAATTTCTAAAAAAAGTGGACTTAGAGCCTTTGCATGTTAAGCCAGCGATATGTCTAAATGACACCAACGCAATGATGGGCCAGCACACATTATTTTGCGATAGTGTGTGGAGCTGACCGAAGCGCTTTGCTACCCCTATCGTAGTAACATAAAAAAATGTAAAAGGGATTTGTAAAACAAAAATGAATATAATTAATAACGGATTTTTTTTTAGTTTTTAATTCTAAAGACTTTCGCTCTGCTATAGTAATTTATAAAAAGTTTAAAGAATCTAGCTATTACAGTTTTTTAGGTATTCGAATATAACTATTTATTTTGTATTTTCTGACACCAAACATTTGCAATACGTACAATGGTACCAAAATAACACATGCAAACAAAGTATTTAGAATCACACTATTGTAGATCTCTAGGTATCCATTAATAATAATTAACCGAATGTGTAACGGGTTACCCAACCTGTTTCGAACAATTTAAACGAAGTATGAAAACTCTGTCTATAGTAGTTCACAAAATTTTCGATAATGAATATTATATTTGTTGCTGTTATTCGCAACTACGTACAATGTCAACAAAATAACCCATGCAAAGTTCTGAGAATATCACTATTATAGTTACCCAGATATTCGATAATAAATATTTACTACTTAAGGTAATTTTTTACCAAAGTAAATTCTGCGGCTTTCACAGTTATAGTTCACCAGATATTCCATAATAACTATTTACTATATATGGGAAGTGCCACGCCCACATGGAATTGGAAAATAAAAGGTGACCTATTATTCCTTCCAGATATAGAGGAACATACAATAAAAATTTCAAGATGGTTGGTGCAGTTACAAGGGGGAAAAATGCATTTTTTTCAGTTTTTGCCATTAAATAATTACTTTTGCAATTTAATTTAAAAGAATCGAAATGTGTACGTAATAAGATATAAAAAACAAAAATTGGTTAAAAAATGTTAAAGTTATTAAAAAATCGGCAGGCCATTAACGTGTCTCAGGCCACTAGAACAAGAAATGTAGGAACAAAATTAACATATTTTGAGAACTATTAAAACATAGGATACAGTTAACCTATTCGCAGTTATAACCAAAAAAAAATATTTTTTTTACCGACAGTTTCAAAACTCCAATTTCAAATTTTAAAAATTTTGTTAAACAAATTTCAGAATTTTTTGATCATCACATGGGGATTTATTGACAACATAATAGGGAATAAAAATGTGAAAAAAGTATGTCAATATCTCCTATAGTTTTTTCGTACCTGCGATATAAATTTTGCGATTTTCGATTTTTGGCCATATTTTGGCGGATGAGTAAAATCTGTTCAGAATATTATAGTGCAGGTAATTTTAAATATAGTCTGAAAGTTTTCCTCAAATCGGAAAACGTTAACCCTTCCCAGGAAAAATTTTGTGAATTTTTGTAATGACCACTAGTTATTTCATGCATTCTTTTGTAAGGAGTGGTGGTTACCCAGCACATTATTTTATTTACTAGAATAAGTACTTATTTTTATGCAGGCTGGTAATGAACTTTTGCATTTAGCACAGCTATCTAGTGTGTTTGACTGGAAAACGGGAGGTTAGTGGTTCGCCACCTGTCAAAGCCATTCATTTTTTTGTTCATATCATATTCATTTATATGTTGATGTTAAAACTATTGTTAACTTACAATAAAATAACTCGTACATGGAGCAGTGAGTTAGCAGCTTGACTATCAAACACAAGCAAATAATGTGACTGTTCGATTCCCACACAAGGCAATATTTTTTGTGTTTTTTTTTTAGCTACATATTCTTGTTGTGAATTTACTACTTATTTCTCAACTGATTGTAAGTACATTTGTAAGCTTGACCCCTGAATTTTTTAAAAATCACGAACAACGGTAAGTAGTGTTTCAGTCAAATAATAAGTAGTTATCGCTTTGCTCCAATTATACTTGCTGGCTTACTAGGTAAGCAAAGTTTTTGCTGGGTTAAATCGTGAAGGTCAAAGGTCAAATTTTTCAATATTTGGAATTTCTAATGGAAATATAGCGAAATGTTATATATATTTGGGCCGATTTTGATGAAACTTAAGAAAAATATAAAATGAAGACTAGTATTAACAATAACAGCACTAAAATGGAAATTAACCCTTAATAGCACTAGGGGTCCAAATGACCCTGAACTTTTAAAATCACGAAAAATACAGTCATTTTGACCCCAAATGCTGTTAAGGGTTAATTTCAATTTTTGTGCTATTATTGTAAATACTAGTCTTCATTTTATATTTTTCTTAAGTTTCATCAAAATCAGCCCAAAAATATATTACGAAAGTTTTTAGAGGGTACCGTTTCAACATTCCAAAAAATTTTATTCTAAGGGACACTCTAATATACAGTGGTGGCCACCAATTTAAGACAAATACTTGAATTTTTTTCATCAACTGTATTTTAAGTGCGATAGTGCCAAAATAAAAGGACCCCTAAGGGTATGAAATTTATTATTAATTTTTCTAGTTTCTGAAAAATGTTTGGAAAAATCGGTAAAACATATATGGACAAAGATATGTGGAAATACGTTTACCCACCTCAGCGAACATCCGCTGTTAATAACATGATATGACCGAAATTAATGGAACTAAAAATATGAAATTTGGTCCGAATATTTTATAATAATAAAATTATAATGATATAAATGTGAGAAAATATGTTTATTTAAAAAAAAAATATTTGGTCGAGTTGTAGAAAAATGTTATGTGTTCGTGGTGAGTATGTATGAATTGACACAGTCGAATAAAACACACTTGTGTGTTAAAACAGTCCTCATGCATACATATTTGTGGAAATATTTGAAAAAATAATTGACAATTACATGGAATTTAGCAAACAATTTTTGTCTTAAATTCCTGGCCACCACTGTATATATAGATTACAGTAGAAGCTATTCAATTTATGCTATTTATAATTGTATTTATACCCTACACCACCATAGTGGGGAGGGTATTATGCGTTTGTGCAGATGTTTGTAACGCCCAAAAATATTGGTCTAACACCCACCTTAAAGTATACCGATCGACTTAGAATCACTTTCTGAGTCGATTAAACTATGTCCGTCCTTCTGGTTGGCTGACATATTATTTTTTCAGACCAAGGACCAAGCCTATTGAATCTGGCTGAAATCGGTCCATTATTTCACCTATCCCCCATACAAATGTCCTTCCGAAATTGGACTTTATCGGTCATAAATGTTTAATTTATAAATGCGCTCCAAATAAGTTTTATATATACAAAATTCATGTCACCAAATTTTGTTACGATCGGTCCATAATTAGTCATAGCTCCAATATAGACCCGCTTCCGAAAATCACTTTAACGTGCATAAATCGCTTAAAAATGTTGGTATACTCACAAAATTCAACATAGTAAACTTTCATATAGACATAAATCACGCGACCTAATTTCATGGTGATCGGTCCATAATTGGTCATAGGCCCTATATAAGGCCCACTTCCGAAAATCACTCAAAAATATAAATTATTGAAATTTTGAAAGAAAAATGTTTTTGCTCTTTTACTTAGTGTAGGGTATTATATGGTCGGGATTGACCGACCATACTTTCTTACTTGTTTTAAAATAGAATATTTTTTTTATTTGAGAACGCAGTTCAATATAAAATTATTAACAATTATCAACAAATTGATTCGAAAATTCACTATTAATTATATATAATCTAGGCTTTTATATAAATTTCGTCTATTTTTTCTATATTTTATTTCTCAATAATATTTAAATTTGGCAAAAAATCGTAAAACGTCAAATCACTATATTTACTGTACTATGGCAAGGTTGCCAACTCCTCAGCTCAGAAAATGGCTAGATTTAGAAATAAAAATGGCTAGAAATAGCTAATAGCTAGCCGGAAAATGGTTAAATTGCAACCATGTACTATGGCGTAAAATAGTCACACCTAACACCGCTAGACCCATGGTTAATTTGTTAGTGATGTGTTATTAATTAAATTCATGATATATTTATGTATTTCCATTGATTACGCCAATTGTAATGCAATAACATATTTTTTTCGCACTGACAAATTACTTACCTCACTGACAAATTACTTAAATTTGTCTACATAAATAGATGTTTGGACAGCTGTCGAGAAGCTGGAACTGGACCTGCTGTTAATGGACCATTTGGTCCATATAAACAGCTAATGTAAAAAACAAGTGAGGGATTCCACTTTTTTGTTTTTTCTAATCAACATAGATTAAATATGTATGTACTAGATAATTGTGGGATCCCTCCCTTTTTGATTTTTGTTTTGATTAGAAGGACAAATATTTGCAAAAGCTTGGTTCACATTGCTTGCAGTTTTTAATAGAACAGACGTGTTTTACTTACGACATGGCAAACTTGAACGATGATGAAATACGAGAACCCCTCAATGCAGAAAGTAACTCCGATATTTCAGATTTGGAAGTTGATTATAATTCAGAAAACATATAAAACAAACTAATAAATATTTATTTTTTTGTAAATAAATTTAAAAATATCAAAGAAATAGAATATACTAGGTACAAATGGTTCCGTAACCTAAGATTCGTAATTTTTTATTTTTCTCAGTCCTGTTTTAAGTCAGAACCTTGTATTTTTATCCTCTTCACCTTCGTGAGAAGGATATATACATATAAGTTTGTCATTCCGTTTGTAATTTCCACAATATAATTTTCCGACCCTATAATGTATATGTATATATTCTGGATCCTTATAGATAGCGGAGTCGATTAAGCCATGTCCGTCTGTTTGTTGAAATCAATTTTCTGAAACTCCAGATATATTCGGGATACATATTTTCAATAATTCTATCAGACATGCTTTCGAGAAGTTTCCTATTTAAAATCAACAAAATTGGTCCACAAATGGCTGAGATATGAGGAAAAAACCAGGACAACCTCGATTTTTAACCTATTTTTGACCTATATCTGGATTACTAAGACTTTAATATAGACAATATATCTAATGATAGATATTTCAAAGACCAACGACGTAGAGTAACTTCGGGTAATGTGGACTACCGTTTTGTTTTTTCTAAATTTTGGCCACAATATATATGGATATTAAAAGAGTTGTGAAGCAATAAATTAGCTAATGTATTCTCTAATGGTTTTTGCAGTTGAATATTTTTTCCGTTAAAGGATAAAAAATTTATGTGAAAATATTGTAAGGAACCCAAAAATCAGCATTAAAAAAATTGGAGGGTAATATGGACCACTATATGAGGGTAATGTGGACTAGTATTTAATACATAAAATTCATGAACCAGCAAATCATGAATGATTAAAAAATTTAATTTCAATATATTTTTATTAATACAAACTAAAAAGTCGCGTTCTTGGCTTAGATAGATTGCTTACAAAGTACATAGTTATTGTCGGGTAATATGGACCAGTAGTACATAATCAAGTAATTTAAGTGGTCCACATTACACGAACTTGGGTTACAGTGGTAAAAAGTTATTTTTACCTAATAATCTAAATGTGCTTAAATTCTTACCAAATATATGCAAAACTACGTGTCCACTTTAACTATATAAAACAACCAAACATTAAATTCTACAAAGTAACTGTACCAAATTTTGTTTCTTACTTGAGCCGAAAAAAATGTTGAGCAGGCGCATTAATTTCAATACAAGAATAAAAAGTCAACATATCAATAACTCATGAAAGCAAATGTGCAATTGTCGTTTCAAACAAATTGTAAAATGTACGACAAATCAGTTTTATCATACCTTCAATAGTTTCTGAAAAAAGACACTGGTCCACATTAGACGCATAGTCCACAATACCCGAAGTTACTCTATATAAGACCATAGTAAGTTGGACCTGCAATGGGTCAAAATCGGAAAAAATAGTTTTTAACCCGAATTGAAAAAACAACAAAAAAAATTTAAAATTTACAAAAAAAAAATTAACATTTAAAAAAATAACAATGAAAAAACAACTGAAAAAAATTAAATTTTGTTTTCCTAAAAATATTTTAAATTTTTATTTAGAAGTATAATTTGGTGAAGGGTATATAAGATTCGGCAAAGCCGAATATAGCTTTCTTACTTGTTGTATATAGCATTGGTTTATAAAAATACCACGTTAAAAAACAAAGTCAGTATATCGCCGTTCAAAAACTGCAAAGGAAACAATTGAAAAATTGGACCAAATGGTCTTAATCTATCAGAATGTAAGACTTTTTTAAATGTTTGATATTCCTGATGAGCTGCCTTAAGCAGCCAGCGAACTCCGCATCGAAACTTATTATCTCCCCAACTATAAATATATCAAATAATAATAAAAAAAACTTGAAGTTTTACCGCATTTGAAATGAAAAATTGAAATGATAATTTTTGTTTTTGATTTTGTTTGTGATAAAAATTTTTGTAGTGCATTTTCTCGGAAGACTTGTCAAAAGAATATTAGATGTATTTGCAATCACTTTTGTTCCAGATTATTCGCAAGTGCAGTGGCAAACAGCCACATCCCACTACCTTGACTTGCTAAGTTGATTGGTTGCTAGAGACAAACGTACACAGCAAGTAAAATTATCAACGCACTTGTTCTTCGGACGAATGCAGCCGAACATTAAGTCGGTATTGGATGCAGCATTTAGGCAGGATGCGCTTATTCCTTTTTCAATCTTAAGTCTCATGCAGATGCATGTAAAATTTTCCATCTGTGGTTGATCTACCACTGTCTCATGCTACGGTTTTCGTCTATGCCATCGATGTCCTTAAGACTAAATAATGTATGGATACATTTTTGTGACGTGGCTATTGCATTGCAAATTTGTTTAAACATAAAATTACATTATTGCAATCCTAATGGTAAGAGAAGTGGCAGATGAAAATGCAAATTGTTGCTAGAAAAGATACGTTGTAAAGATGCAAGATACAACACTGCAGAAATTTAGCAATTTAAGATTTAAATTTAATGCCAAAATTAAAGGGTAGTAGCAGTAAATTGAATATAGTTCTATGTGAAAATGTCAAGATAATGGCAAACATATCTCCACAAGTTCCTCTCAATACCAACCAACCAACCAACTATCGATTTAATGTCCCTGGAGAGTTGTTAATGTTCGCTTGGCTGTTTTTGTGCTACGTGAACGACACTTTGTTTAGCAAATATCAGCCAACATCTACATATTACTCGTACAAATAAATAATAAAACCTTTTTGCTTTCTTATACAACTTTTTTCATTTTGTTTGTCATTTTCTTTTGCAGCATTTCTTCGCTTTCTTTTGTTTGTTGTAGTATTTTGTCTCGAACATTTTCGTTTTGTCACGGCACATGAAATAAATAGAACGTCTAACCAACCACCCACATGTGTTCACGCCATTTTTCGATGTCCAGCGCTGTTCGCGTAATACTCTATACTCTGTCCTTAACGACATTTGCACAAACAAACATACACACGTATCCATTCATACACTCAGATATTCACATCCTCGAATCGTATATATAACAATCCCAACAATAATGATTCCAATGTTGATAATAATGACGACGGCGATGATGATGATGATGACTTGAAAATATTTTTTTTATTTTTCCAGAATTTTTTTTTTCAATTTATGTGTGTGTATTTGCAGCATCACTCAACCGTTCGCGTCCAAATACAAAATAAATATCTATCCCAAACATATATTTGTGCTATACACGTACAAGTGTGTGTGTGTGTGTGTTTATAATATAAATTCACATATATGGATCTGTATGCTTCTGTGAGTGTGTGTGTGTGTGTCTGTGTAAATGTCCGTTTAAAAAAATACAACTAACACATGCATAAATAAGAGCTCAATAAGTAAAACATTTGTATGTGAGTGTGTTGTGTGCACGTATCCTGTTTCTGACATATATTATAAGCAGAATAGAAAATAAATGCCCGTCGTTCTAAAGACTTTACTCCCTGATGGACAAACAAAAAGAAAACCTGGTGGTAGCTAGCTAACTTTTCCATGTCACTCTTTACACCATATGTAGAAAAGTGTGTTTTTATGTAGACGTGTGTGTGTGTATTTCACATACATATGAATAAATGAATGGATGTATGTATAGTCACCCACATTCAGCACCATCACCACCCACTGTCCACTGGTCTGACAATGGGTCTAAACGACTGAACGTCAAAATAAAACGCGTCGCATAGCATCGCGACCCTCTTATTGAAATATTCAAAGAAGGACATTTAAGATTGTGTAGAAGGGATCTCACATGTATGCCCACACACACATACACACACACAAATATGATTGGGTATGTATATGCCAATAACAAAATGTGTGCATGTGTATATTTTTATATATTTCGTAAGGTATTATATTGACACATGTTTGTATACGTACGTACGTATGTATGTATGTCTTTGCTACTGATTTCATGCCGTATCCTTCGCGTTTGTATTTCACAATTTAAGTCCTTGACTACGCGACGCGAACGATGCTTATATTAAAGCAAAAATAAATTCTTATTTTGGACTGTCCAGCACATGAACCAAAAACTTTTTGTAACAGCACAACTGTACTTACTTACTCACATCCATACAAAAACTCACTCATTCACTCACTCACTTAATCACAAAAATACAATAACAGAGAAAATTACACAGATACAAATTATGGACTACATACATACATACTTATATGTATGTACATATTTTTGGTGTATGTTTTGAAATTAAATTTTACACATCTTATACTATCTACTTAATTACTTGTAATTTAATAGCATGTCAAAGGTAGTTGGTTTAACTCGCAGATTTGTTAGCGGTATTTGTTTTTCATACAACAAATTCGATATTTAACAATTTAACGGCCAATTTCACTAAAAATAAATTGTATTTGGTTAAATAATAAGTGTTGGAAGTCGTTTAATCGTTTTAGATCTCGAAAATTGTAAAACTTATTTGCGAATAAAGTTAAATTAAAGGTACAAAAATGTAATCTAGTAAGAGAAATGGAAAGCCCATTAGACTGGAAGCTTTATGCCAACAGAAAAATACAGTTTTAAACAACATTGATCGGGTCGGCGATCTATAAGAGAAAAAACCATTTCTTTCAATCCAATAGAATTAGAATGTCGTCTGGATATATTAAATTCATATTTAACAGGCAATCTCCGATTGATATATTGGATCCAGTAAATGAAGATAGATTTGCCGTAAAAGATTTATGCGTGTCGACTAAATGCCTACTTCTTGGATATTTAACTCCAAGTAGAAAAATAAGTATTCTTGATACCACTATACCACAGCAGCCTTCCAAAAATTAAATTACCGAAATTTAGCGGCAAGTACTCAGAGTACAAAAATTTCATTAGTTTGTTTGAGAGCTTGGTTGATCATGATATGTCGCTTCACAGAAATAGAAAAATTCAATCATTTGATTTCATGTCTCTCTGATGAGGCTCTAGGTACTGTGAAGGCTTTCCAAGTTACTGAACAGAACTATTCCAAAGCTCTGGCATGTTTGAAACAATCCTTGTCATATTTTTTTGATAATATTAGACAGTTGTTTCAAGAAATAACGAAGCCTTCGTCATCAGCTTTGAGGAGCATGATTGACACTGTTTAAACAATTTATGATTCGCTATTGTCAATTGGCGATGACAAGGCAATCACAAATGCGATAATAATTCACCTGGTTATGACAAAAGTTGACCCAATCACTCGAACTAAATGGGAACAACAACTTAATTGTGAGAAGTTGCCCCTTTGGAGTAATTGCGAAGAGGCCCTGAATAGGAGATATCAACATATTTCGGCTGAAGAAGCTTCCGGTTCGCGGCCTCAAAGTAATAAAAATACACAAAAGAAGAATGAAAATAATTCGGGAAGAAAAGGAAAATCATTTTCGTGCCAAGCTACTGCACAGCAGGACAACATTAAATGTATTTTCTGCTGGTCAGTTGAACATTATGTTTCAAATTGTCCTTCCTTTTCTGCTATCCCAGTTCAACAACGTTTTGACTTTGTGAAAGGTGTTCCGGCCTGCATAAATTGTTGAGAAAAGGCCACACAGTAACAAGGTGAAAAGCATCGAAATGTCGAGTTTGCAATCGCTCGCATCACACTCTCTTGCATCAATATGCTGCCATAAATATGCAGAGTTTAGATACGGCAAATTCCAGTCCAGACCAGCCTCCTAGTGCATCTGTCAATATATCATCGTCAAATAGAGATAATGTTATCTTGGCTACGGCTTTGGCGAAAATAAAGGACAGATCCGGGCAATATGTATTTGCTAGGGCATTATTGGACTCTGGTTCACAGATTAATTTTGTAACTGAAGAACTTTCGCAGCGATCGCAATTAAAGAAGGAAGAAAATAATCTCAGTCTTGGAAAACTAATTCTGCAGCCAAATTTAAGATTCAGGAAACTGTGAAATCTCGAGTAAATTCTCATGAATTTTCTTCTGACTTTTGGGTTCTTCGATCGATTTCCGGTTATCAGCCAGACAAAGTAATTTCTACTTCTGGCTGGAATATTCCTGATAATATAGAACTTGCTGAACCATACTTTTTCAAACCTCAGAAAATTGATATGTTGATCGGCGCTGAGATTTTCTTTGAATTGTTATGCATTGGTCAAATAAGAAGAAGTCCCGACATCCCAACTATTCAGAAAACGCTTCTGGGTTGGGTTGTGTCCGGTAAATACAAAAATTGTATGACTTCCACCAATGAATCGTGCCACATAAGTACATATGACATTGATGAAACTGAGACATCTCTTGATTGAATTGTCCAGAGATTTTGGGAATTAGAAGTAATTCCTAAGGAAAGAAATATTCTTCCTATAGAACATCAACAGTGCGAAGAAAAATTTATTGAGTCTGTTAGACAATTGCCATCCGGTAAATTTAAAGTGTCGCTCCCTTTCAAAGGTGATCCAAGAAATTTGGGTTGCTCGTTCGACGTAGTGAAAAGACGTTTTCTGTCGCTCGAACGCACTGTGGGAGAAATCAACAATTTAGTGGCGCAAAATTAAAAAAAAAACTTTGGCATATTTGATTTATTGTTATGTAGTTTCAAATAAAATATTTAACATTTATTAATAACTTCAGTGATTTGGTATTGACAACTATTTAAATGTAAAAAATGTTTCAGAAATTTTTTTTATGAAGAATTGTTTTCAAAGTTGTTATTAAGCAGGATAGTACAAGGTTTTCTTTAAGTGGTATTTTTACTTTTTTTATGTAGATGGAATATGAGGCTTGGTAAATCAGAAAAATAAAAATATATTTTCCGCTGTTTGTGATAACCAATAGCCATATTCTTATAGAATTTTATTTTTTTACTTTTTTAATTTTCGGAAGGTTGCCAGTTACTAATGCTGTGAGATGCAGTCCTAATTTGTTTACCAATATCAAGGCTATATTATAGACTACATATGGTGAAAAATTTAGCTGCGAAAAAGTGCGAGGTGAATTTATATAATTTTTTTAAGAAATTATTATCGTTGGGACGATGTAAAATCTAGTACTAAACTTGTTCCTTATTTTTTTAAGATTGTTTATAAGAAGTGCTATTGGTAATTACATTATATAAAAATGAAATTTATGTAATTCTAACTACAGTACGGGCTCGATTTGTGCAACTACCTATTATTGCAACTGACCGATTAGCGCAACAGCCTATTTTTTAACATTAGAGTCTTTAAAACTGCAACTTTTTTCAAAAAACAGACGCGATAAGTGCAACTTTATTTTTTTTTATATGTAATATTATTCAGAAGTTATACTATTCTCTTCTCTATTTATTCTGGTTGTTTTTTAATCAGAAGCGTAATTCAAAACTATTTGCCAAATCATAGGCACCTAAAAAATACTTTCACGACGACACTGCTCTCATAAATTCAGTTATTTTTTATTAAAAGATTTATTTACACCATTTATTTTTACTTTGTTTTGTTTAATGTATGAATTAATTACTTTTTGTTAATTAAGTTGCATGTTTTTGTTAAAAAAAGAATAAAAAATAATAGCATATATAGTGGTTGCTTATTGCAACATTTCGAATATCGCAACAACCTCGATTTCCGTTCGGTTGCGCAAATCGAGCCCGTACTGTACTTACAAGTTGCTAAAAACAAATGACCATATACCAAATTTGACATAAAATTATGAGTCCTTTTAAATATGGTAGTGCTTTATTTAGATTAAAAATATAACATTTGCAAAGCATTTTATGTCAATATTAATATATTTGTTTTAACGCTGTGTTATATCCACATTGTCCAGAACTTCTTCTCCAAGCTATAAAAAAGTGGAATTTTTATCGAAAGATGTTATGCAACTTTTGTTGGATCCATTACTTCCTAGTGATTCATCAGACTTCCAGTTTTTTGATAACAGGGGTCCAAATATTTAACGATTTTCTCCATTCCGATTTTAAATTTATTAATAAAACTAAAAAAAGTTTAATTTTATATGCATATTTCGACCTATGACGGCAATAGGGTAAATGTCCAAAATCTATAGATTTAAATAGTACTTGCTATAAATAAAATTACTTATGAAATTTAAATTTTTTGAAAGATATATTAAAATAATTTCTTACAATTGAAAATAGTATAGAATTTCTTCCGAGGTAGTGTAGTTTAACAGCCTCTCCCGCTCATTCTACTGAAGTAGCAGTACCCATTTTGCATTACTTTATTAGATTACCCCCTTGCCTGCAATATTTCCATATAAATGAAATTAATTTGGCGAAACGTTTAGAAGATACGAATATAATTCCACTAAATTAGGGTTTTCTCCCACTGTGTGACGGGCCGAGTAGTAGCCGTTTTTCCAGGCAAAGACGGCAAGATTCGGATAGCGGAAGTGAGGACTAGGAATGGAGTAATCAGACGTCCAATCCACAAGCTAGTTATTCTTCCGATTTATTGAAGACTGAAGTCCTTCAATGGGCCCGGCATGTTTGGCCATTAAATTAAATAATGAATTAAATTAAATGAAATTAAAAAATTGAATTTAATAATAATAATATAATTGGAACAAAAATTAATTAGTAACACCCTAATTGTTATAGATTTTATAAAAAAAATAGTAGTTTTTTACACCCATGACCTTAACAAGGCTTGGGTAATATTATATAAAAGTGTTATACTACAAAACAAACTATATTTCATTTTGTAAATAAAACTTCACTTGTTTTTTTAAACCTTAAATAAAGAACACTAATTTTATATCTTTTTCGCTTTCGGATTTTTTTAAAATAAGTTTTATTAAAATTTAATATCGGTCAATTCCGTGAAAACTCTCACGATACAATAAGTATACTACTCCAAGTTAAATTTCAACTCCAAGTTAAATTTTTCGTTTTTACGGTAACATAAAACTAATAGCTTTATGTGGGCAACTCTTAAGGTATGGCAAATATTTACTCAAAAAAGCCTAATCACTTTTTTCCAATTGTTTTGTAAGATTTAACAACGTCAACTAAAATAAAACTAAATATTTGTTTTGAATCATCCTAAGTAAAATACGTTTTTGAAATGAATACAAACATCCCAATTATGAATAAAAATTCCCCGGGAGTTTTTCCCCTTTTCTCATTTTTCCTATTCAAATTCAATGGGAAAAAACTCCCGGGGAACAAACTCCAGCGGAATTTTTTATTCATAATTGGGCTGAATAATTCAGATTTGATTTATTTAGTGGTTACGTCTTTTTCGTAAAATATTTGCCATGTGTGAACCAACCATTAGATTTAATTTTGAAAAAATAACTCGTCAAACTATTTGATACCCTTCACAAAATATTTGAACAATTTCTTACGAATAATTACGGAAACAATTTAAAATCTACCATTTTCGAATATCGAATAATTTTATGTAGATAATCGAATGTAACGAATACATTTTTTATATTGGCTTTATGTGCTGTTTTTCTATAGCGAACGAGTACTTTGAGTGGAACTTTAACATATGTTTTGTTATTGTAACAAAAACAAAATACATGTAAAACGTCCACTCAAAACTCTCATTCGCTATAGAAAAACAGCACATTAATGTATCCATTTGGTAATTTTAAATCGAAATTTTGTTTTTCGCATTAAATGATTATGTTTGAGATGCATTTACAAGCCGCAAAACTCATCGGAATTTATTTCGGTACCATTGTGCGCTTCTTGTCTGAAAATGGGGGGAATTGGAAAAAAGGGCCAAGAACTATAATTGTGACAGTTTTCAAACTTGCCAAAATTGCGGCAAATATTATTTCCAATGGAGCTAGCATCATGAAACTTTGTGTAGAGACGAAAAAATCACTTTTTCCTTGAAAACTTTATTTAAAAAATTTAAATTTTCACAGTTGTTTATATATAAACTAAGAGGCCAATTGGCATAAATTTTTGTCGCCGTAAAATTTTTTTTTCAAAAAGCGAAAGTTTAACTTTTGAGTTTTCGCCGCAAAAATTGGAAATGGGCACATAGTGCAGTGCATGAATTATGATAAAAAATGGGATGGCTCGGAACAAGTGGTGTGGACCCTCCCATACAAAGTAAATAGTTATTTTCGAATATCTAGAGAACTATAATTACGAGATTATTCAATCTTTGTATAGTTTGTCTGAAAATTGTCGTTATTGGATTAGTGGGCGTGGCTCATCCCATAGATATGACAAATTGTATATATGGGAAGCTATAGCAGATATCAATATGAATATTTAGGACAGAAATGGGCGGATAATAACAGGAGTATTTGTGAAAAATTACAGCAAGCTAGCTCGTTTGAGCTCTATCGTATTAGAATATTAAGAGGACCCAGGATATATGTATATATATACTTTTTGGTTCTACGATCAATATTTCGATATGTTTTTTGATGGTGGATATAAAAATGAATGTGTTGTTTGTCTGTTTTATGTCTATAGACGGCTAAACGACTGTGCAGATTTTCGTCAAATTTTCACAATGCATTCGTTTGTATCTGGAAAGTTGGCGTGGCACCTCCCACACAGAAAAAATTAAAAAAATTATTTTCGAATATCTCATCAACTATTATTGTGAGTCTTTAAACTTTGTACAAAAATGGTTGGGAGCGGAACAAGGGGCATAAGTAAATAGCTAGTTTCGAATATAGATAGAACTACAATATAATTTCATAAGTCTTATTAAAGATTTGTGTCCACTGTTAGTAAAAATCATACAGTGCACTCGCGATAATATGAGCTAATTAAAACCAGGCCAGTTCACTTTTGCAAGATTGGTCATATTTGCGAATGGCATCTAATTCCCATCTACAGCTAGGAAAGTCTAAAAATTATTAAGCAGTTGAATTAGAATTTAGCCACTACCCTATTGATTTAGATTTCAACTCTGTGTAGATAGATAAAATACGTTAAAAAAAAACAAAAAAATTAGCTGTTCATATTAGCTTAGTTCACTAAGGACGGGTAACTTATTAAATTTTAAACATAGTTTTGGCTTAATCAAAAATTGAAAAAATATATTTAAACATAAATATATTAACTATGTTTAAAATGTTGATAAATTACCCGGCCTAAGCTCATATTTTAGGGTACCCTATGGAAGTAAAAACTGTTCATATTTTGGGGTGTTCATAATATCGCGAGAGCACAAAATTTTCTTAATAATAAACACTTAAAAAATAATAATACAATAACAAAAGTCAGTTTCTTAGATATAAAAGTAAAAGTGTTTTTATTCATATATTTCGGATCATCATTGATAACGGAGTGGATATAGCGTTGTCCGTCTGGTTGTTAAAATTTTTAAAATAGTTAGATAAAGTTAATTATTTTATATTTCTACATTTCGTTTTCAATTTTGTTATATTCTTTTAATTCACGTGTATAGTAATTTTACTTGATATTTTTACAATTTTTTAGTCTGTAAATAAAAAATGTCGTATCTCTAAATATACGTCATCGAATAGTATCAAAGGTTCTAAAATAACATGAAATTTCCTGTTAATTGTTTAAAATAATCAGCAGAATTTTATTTTATTAGGTAAATTTAAATTATTTATTTTTATGGAGATTTAAACGAGAATCGCACATTAATGACTCTTTAACTGTCTCATATTTCTTCTGAGAACCTTCATGCGTCAAAGTCAAACGTTGTTGCACCATACGTTTGTTCAAACCAATTTCCTTTGCTTCAGTTACTAGTTGTTCATAGTCATTATTATTGAACTGATTTTCAAATTTATTCAAAAATCTTTGCAGTGACTTTGATTCCGTTGTTAGCTAAAACAAAAAACATTCACATATTTCGATTTTATTTTAATATTTTTACAACCGACACCATACTTACATCTTCATATTGACGTTGCAAATCATTGAGAAGGCCGACAAAACGGGATTTTAAATCGAATAGGCAGGCATTGTAGGCAGTCCATGATTCTTCATAAGTCAGTTTACGATTTTTATACGCCACCAAATAAGGAGCAAGAAAATCAGCTGGTTTGGCTTTTAACTCACGTTGATAGACTTCTTCATCGGCACACTGAAAATAAATTTGTAATTTGTGTACACATTATTCCACATGAACAATAAAAATATCATAAAACTACGGGGGTTGGTCAAAATGTCGGTGACTTTTTTAATGAAACACAGGTTTTTGGATAAAAAATTATTTTATTTTTCAACATATGTATTATCATTTGAGCGCTATGCACTTTGTCCAACGTTTCTCCAATGATTTTATATTCGGAGTCAAATCTCTTTCTTGCCGAGACATGTCTTCAGGTTTGGAAAGAAGAAATAGTCACTCGGAGCTATATCTGGAGCAGAGGGAGCATTTCGTAGCCTAAATCATCGATTTTTCCCATGGAAACAGCACATGTGTGTATACTTTTGTTCACCCGATTGTGAGCAAACGCGGCAGCCAACATGCGGAAAGCTTTCTCATACACAAGTGCTCATTCCAAATTGAAACCACTGAGCTATGTGAGATGCCTATGGCTTCCACATTCTCTCGTACTTTCAATTTCCGATCGGCCAACACCATATCGTGTTTTTTTTTTTCAATTGCTTCGGTCGTAGAGATATCAACTGGGCAACCAGAACGTTCGGCATCTTCCGTGCTTGTACGGCAGAGATCCCATAGTATTTATTAGGGTATTCATTCGAGTAATGATCGTTAGATTAATCGAATAATTTCTTACGAATAATTAGAACAATTTAAAAATTACAATTTTCGAATAACGAATCATTCGAACAGTTTTATGTAGAATAATCGAATAAAACAAATAAATGTACGCGTATTTACGCGACTTTTTTTACGCGATTTTTATATAACGCGGCAACAAACAACAAGAAACGAAAAAAACACAAGCGAATAACAGATTTCTTTTTTGAAAACTTCGTTAATTTTTATAAATTTTTTGTTATGTTTATGTATTGGAATATTTTGTTTTTTTATTTTAATTGAATTTTTTTCCTTAATTTTCGATAAGAAATATTATTTTTTTAGTTGAGTTTTTTTACTTTACTTTTGTTTTAAGTATGTTTTTAAAAGTACAAATAAAATAAGTTTACTTAAAGTATATATCTTCGCCTTAAATGCAAACGGACGTAACTACATTTTTATTGTTTTTGCAGGATACGTTATAAAATCAATAATAATTGGCAATTGTTCAATCAATAAAAACTCGATTTTGAATTTTTGTGTGTTGTTGTTGTAGCAGCAGTGTTTGCTGAGTTGACAGCCCTTGGCCGAGTGAACTCGGGTCATTCCGGTGCGTAGAACCGGCTGTCGTGGGAATGTTTTTTTTTGTGTAGTTACATCCGCTTTCATTTAAGGTGACGATATGTATGTACATATGTGTTTTCTATTTAACGCGATTTTTAGGTCCAAATTTCTTTTTTGTTATGTGACTGATGTATTGTTTTACGCGAAATAAAAAATTACTGGTCCCACAAAAGCATTTCGTTCTAAATTAGAACCTCGTTTTACGCGAATTTGATTTACACGCTACTTTTTTGGGCCCAACAAATCGCGTAAATGGAGGCCTACCTGTATATATTTAAATTTATTAAATTGTTAAATTAAAATGTTTCATAATTCCAAATTGAAATAAGTAAGAATGATTTACAAAAATTGTATTGTTTCTGAAATTGGACAAATAACTAAAGATAACTGTAGATGAGTGGTCCGAAGCTCCTTCTATAAATATTACTGCAAGAAGTTACAATTCTAAAAACAAGTCTTTCGAAATGTTTAATTTAGGACTTGAACCAATGAAAATAAGAGGTACGGAATAAATTTTTTGTTATTTAGTAAAAAAAAAGGCTGAGAAATGATATCATAACGGACATTTTAGCGTCTAAACATGAACATATGCTGGCGAAATATTAGCTGATCAAAATATTAACCAAGGCGAATCTAATAAGGTGACAGCGCCACGGCAATAAATACAATACAAGGCAAAAACAACATGCTTTTTGCTTTTGTGAGAAATTCGTCCAAATGTCAAAATCAGCTGTCATTTATAAATACAAATTGTAAACAAATATTTATAATTATTTTCAAAGTTTTATCAGAACCAAAAGAAGAAAATTCTGAATAAAGACAACTTGTATATCATATAATTCACATGATGCTGTAAAATTCCGATATTTGGATGTTGTTTTAAGTAGAAAAAACTACCATATAATTATTTTATGTATGTACACCAATTTTACACAATTAGTGCAAAAGTATGAATGTGTGAGTTTTTGCAACTGTTACTTGCATGTGTATACGCCAGTTGAGGATCACATTAATAATGATTACGATATAAAAAGATGTCAAAATAATTTTTTTTATTGATATATGAAAACCCTAGCAATGTTCATTATCGTTTAGTTTTTTTTGCATTTTATTATATTGCATCAGAATTGACAGGTAACAAAAAAGCCTCTTTTAAATCTAGTTAATTTTTTGATTTTTTTTAAATTTTCAAAAATGAAAAACAAAATATTTTAGTAACATTTAGTTTCCATATGCTAAATTCCCAATTTAATTTACAAATTCACTGAAATTTATTGTTGGGGGATAAGCTAGTTCCTATGCACATTTCACTGGTTACTTAGATCATCAGGAAACCTTTTCCCAAAATACTTTAGAAAAACTAAAGATATTATACAAATACTAGCTGTCCCGGCAAACGTTGTTCTGCCATAGCTCACACAAAGTTTGAAGACACCCACTATAATAGTAATCCAGATATGCATTAATAAATTGTTACTTTGTATGGGAGGTGCCATGCCCATTGTTCCTATATAGGTCAATTGTAAATCTAAACCATCCAGGGGCCCACTGAAACACACACAACAAATTTCATCGAAATCGGCCCAGCCGTTAAGGAGGAGTTCAGTTACTAACACACGTGCAGAAGAATTATATATATAAAAATATTGTACAATATCGGCCCTTTTTTACTCAAAAGAAAGCTTAGATCTTCTCCTTGAAGTCATTTTTGGTAAATAAATGTTTTGTTACTCAAAACATAGAATTTTTGATCTTTTTTTTTGGCAAAATCAAAATTTTTTTGATTTTTTTTGTTTTTTTGCAAGATATAAGATTTTTGACTTTTTTTTTGTCAAATTTTTTTTTTTCAAAATGCGCCCATTTTTTTAATTTGGTTTTTGCTCAAAAGAAAGCTTAGGTCTATTCCTGTCTTAGTGGGATATATGAATATCAAAATAAATGTTTTAACTCAAAAATTGTATGTCTTGAAAAATTGTGTCTGAATTACTATCCACCTTGGTGCAAATTTCATCCCGATCGGAAGACTTCGATTTCAAAAGTTGGTTCACTTGACATGAAATCCCCCATAATTTAATTTTATTTGGAACAAGGATGACAATTTTTATTTATGAATATTTTTTAATGATATTTTATAGTTATATAGACTTTTCTATTGAAAATGTAAAAAAAATTTGAAATTTGTTATCAGGATGGGATTTTTGAATTTTTTTGGTTATAATATCGACTATGCGATTTGAGAATTTTTGTCCCAATTTTGAATTTTACATAAAAAATATGCGTTTATGTGATGCACCTTATTGGTATCAATTTTTTTTCATTTTAAATATTCAATGTAAAGTTGGCTTTCAAGAAGTTTAAATTCCTTATACAGTGGTCGACATAAGTCTAAGAACGACCACAATTTTTGCCACTTTATGAGAGATAAAAAAATTATAATGCAGTTTTGTTTGAAATCTATTTTTATTGCTATGCACCAAAAAAAATGTTGTTGCAATGTAAACTTCCAAAATTATTCATAAAAAACAATAAAAAAAACATTGACAAAAGTCTACATGCGACCACAGCATGTCCTGGTTTTTTAGAATACTAACAGATAATCAATGCAATTTATTAAGTCTAGTTTAAAAAATATTCAGTTACTTTGAAAACACTGGTACAGTTAAAAACAAGCTGCGAAGTGGTCGCCCAAAGAAACTACATCGTAGAGATGTAATCTTCATTTTAAAAGAAGTCAACAAAAACCCAAAAGTAAATACCACAAAATGGGCCGAATAACTCGCAACAAGATCAGAAGTTATTGTTTATCCACGAACAATTCAAAGAACCTTAAATAATAATGGCAATTAAAGCAGAAATCCTCGTAAATTAGCGAACGGATCGTAAACTTCGTTTGGAGTTCGCCCAAAAGCACTTTGAAAATTACAAGGAATTCTGGAAGCGAGTTTTGTTCACTGATGAGTTGAAGTATAACATATTTGGAAGTGATGGGAGAGATAAAGTATGGCGCAAAACAAATACAGCAATGGATTCGAAAAACTTACTCGCTACAGTTAAGCATGGTGTTGGCAGTGTGATGGCTTGGGGTACTGTCGCTGCTTCTGGATTAGGAAGTTTGTGATTATTGAGGGTAATATGGATCGTTATCAGTACAAAACAATTTTGGAACGGTTGATATTTTAACTCTTGGTTAAAGTTGGATTTTTCAGCAAGATAACGATACGAAACATACGTCTCAAATTGTCAAAGATTGGCTACTCTACCATTCCCACGACAATTATACATACCACCTCAAAGCCCGGACTTAAATGTTATTGAGTACGTGTGGGAAATTCTACAACGGAAGATCCGAAAACATCTTATTACTTGAGAACCAATGTTAAAGGAGAAGCTTCCAGAAGAATGTCAAAATATAAAGTCCGCAGAACTGGAAAATTTAGTTACGTAGATGCCCGTGGTGGCACAACGAAATAATGAATTTAATGAAAATTTGTATTCGCTGAAAAATGTTTATTTAGTGTACAGATCATATGTAGACTTTTGTCAACATATTTTTTTTAAGTTTTTGTGAATAATAATTTAAATTAATTATAAATTTAGCGATATTTTTTTGTTATATTGCTAAAAATGCATTTGAAATAAAACTGCATCATTACTTTTACTTATTATGGTTTAGAAGTACGCGAGTTACGAAAATAATGGTCGTATGTAGACTTTTGTCGGTCACTGTACATCTTCTTAGAAATTTTATAGATAACTTAAAAAGAAAAAAGTACTTTTTTCCTAAAAAAAGCAAAAAGTCGCCTTTTTTAATTTTTTAAATTCAAGTGCATGTAGTTCTGGACGTAGTCAGTATTTTTAAACAATTGTTTTTTGATTTTGCACATACGTTTGCTGTTAGTCCAATATCGAGAAATATTTCGACCCGCTGCATGTTGGGTTCAAATGGTATAAAAGTGGCGATTAATTGAAATTTAGAAATAAAGTTTTTATAATAAATTTTGGTATAGGGTAAAAGTAGATAAAATTCTACATCACTAGCTGTAAAAATAAATCAACTAAGTTGTTTACTTTCTTTTCAGTGAGCGGTCAAAGTTAGCAAATTGCTGTTTTTAAAAAAAGGGAAAAAATTGGAAATTTTACAATTCAAGCGATTATTGTTAGTATAAAATCTATTAAAAGTAAATCTTTTATAATGGAACCTTCAACATCAGGTATTAAATTATATATTAAAATTTTTTTTTTATAAAAATTATGCGTATATATTTTTAATATTTTTTTTTAAAAAAGGTCCAAAATTGGGATAATTTCCGCATTTAATGGACCACAAGTATTAAGTTAGTATTAGTTGAAATTAGTTTTAAAGATTTTACAATAGTATAGGCTATCAGCTTATATTTAAAAAAAGTCCAGACAATGCCCGGCGATTTTTTTATTTTAATTTTTGTGTAAAAACTCTGGTTGTCATTTATTTAACAACACAAGTAAATGATAACAACGATAAAGATAGTGATGATGATAATGATGAAGAAGATTATAATAATGATGATGAAATTTACATTATTTTGTGAAAAACAAAAATTAAAATTTTAATTAAATTTATACTAATATACAGTGGTGGCCAGGAATTTAAGACAAAAATTGTTTGCTAAATTCCATGTAATTGTCAATTATTTTTTCAAATATTTCCACAAATATGTATGCATGAGGACTGTTTTAACACACAAATGTGTTTTATTCGACTGTGTCAATTCATACATATTCACCATGAACACATACAATTTTTCTACAACTTGACCAAAAAATTTTTTTTTTAAATAAACATATTTTCTCACATTTATATCATTACAATTTTATTATTATAAAATATTCGGACCAAATTTCGTATTTTTAGTTCCATTAGTTTCGGTCATATCATGTTATTAACAGCGGATGTTCGCTGAGGTGGGTCAACGGATTTCCACATATCTTGGTCCATATATGTATGTTTTACCGATTTTTCCAAACATTTTTCAGAAACTAGAAACATTAATAATAAATTTCATACCCTTAGAAGTCCTTTTATTTTGGCTCTATCGCACTTAAAATTCAGTTGATGAAAAAAATTCAAGTATTTGTGTTAAATTGGTGGCCACCACTGTAAATACATATACTAAATCTATTATTAGAATTTTTTAATAGCACATTAATTATGCTTTAATTTCCAATTATACTCATTAATTTATCACCAGGGCAAC
This sequence comes from Calliphora vicina, assembly GCF_958450345.1. NCBI lineage: Eukaryota > Metazoa > Arthropoda > Insecta > Diptera > Calliphoridae > Calliphora > Calliphora vicina. The sequence continues at coordinate 80,889,140 of NC_088780.1, forward strand.
CAAAAATATGCAATATCATATTTTTTGCTGTGCGTCGTATAAACATATGAGTTAGTTATTTATCCGTTTCAGACAATTTTAAGAATTTTGGCATCGATTTGTTAGTGCATATTTTTGCATATTTTGCCCTTTACTGCATATTTTAGCTTATTTTGCGTTTTATAGCATATTTAACTCATAACTGCATATTTTTGTTGGATATTTTCTTTTATTTTTATTTTATTTTATTGTCCTTATATAATTTTATTGTTTGTATTGTAATTTTTCATTTCTATATTTTACTATTTTGTTAAGGTGCAATGATAATTGGCCTAAGTTACTTAAATAAAAAATAGAGTACCCATAATCACTTATATTCATAGAATTTTCGTTGATTTAAGGGAGCTTAGTTTCCATATATTTCAATTAAATTAAAAATATACACACAAATATTAAAATTTAACAAATAGTAAAAATACGTAAAAAATTAAAAGAAAATTCCAAAATTGTATGTTATTATGGGCAACTTCTTAAAAAATTGTTGGATACATTTAAAAGAAGGAATTTTAGTCAGCTTGAGATTGAAACAGTTATGTTTGGGCATTAATAGTTTACCACTAATGTAAAATTAAACAAGTATTCAACAGACGTTCAGAATATTAAGATCTATCGAAAACCTCGCGTTCAAAACCCGTTGATATATTTTATAGGGTATTCGAATTATTCGATTTTTCTCTTGTTCGAATAAAACGAATAATTCGAATAAGAGATTTTAACTTGTTCGAATAATTCGATCACACGTTTAAAATTAATCGAATTATTCCAATAATTAAAATTTTTTAAAAAAGTAAAGAAAGAAGTTTTGAGTCGGTTTTTTAAAATTTTATTGTTAAAGAAAAACAAAAAATAACGTTAAAGTTAACAATTCAAGTAGTGATAATGTTAAAAAACATTCGAAAACAAAGTCTATCATTAAATTTTCAACAGAAATATTCCAATCAGATTAACTCCCGAACAATCTACAAAACAATTGATTAGCAAACCCATTAGTTTCCGTTTTGGAGCTATGCTTTAAAAAATGTGAGCTAGTTGGACATGATCCTGAATTCCAATACATTATTCATTAATTCTGGTTTAAATTGAGTAACTAATTCTTTAGTAAATTAATTATTCACTATTTCTGAATTATTTATAACAAATTGTATTATACATCAAGCTCTATCAACGTTGCAGAATCTTTGCTTAATAAAGTGGTCTTGGGAAATTAATCAATAAAGGGAATCTGTCCAAAGTTTGATATCATTGTCAGTGAACGTGGCTAATTTGAAGTCAGGCCCTGCATTGACGCATTTAAAAATACGCAAAAAGTTTATTACCATGTTAGACAAAGATGTTCAACGATGTTAAAAATCATGTATAGATTTATTTTCAAGTCCTTTTAAATGGTTCAAGTCCTAAGTTAAAAATTTTGAAAGATTTGTTTTTAGAATTGTAACTTTTGCAGTAATATTTATATATTTATCGAAGGAGTTATCGGAACACTCATCTACAGTGATCGAAAGTCCCTTTGTCTTTAGTTATTTGTCGAATTTCAGAAACAATGCAATTTTTGTGAGTTATTATTACTTATTTAAATTTGAAATTATGAAAATTTTTAAGCAATTTAATAAATTTAAATATATATGAACATTTATTCGATTATTCTACATAAAATTATTCGATTTATTCGTTATTCGAAAATGGCCATTTTTAAATTGTTCGAATAATTATTCGTAAGAAATTATTCGATTAATCGATCATTAGTCGAATGTATACCCTAATATTTACACAACTTGTAAACAAATTTATTAAGAAATCGTTAAAAAAGTATATACGTGGATATCGATAAACGATACAATGGATGAGAAAGGAAGAAACATAGGAAATGTCACGGTATTTTGAGTCCCACTGATAAAACTTGAACAAAAAGTTTTTTTTAATTGCCGCAGTCTTAAATAGAACTAATCATTCCACTATTGTAAGGCTCTTTTATAATTCTATTTAAATTTTAGAAGCCGAATTCAGATGTTAATCTAGGTACATGATGAATGCTCCAAAATCCTTTGCAATTTTTTACCAAACAATTACACGCTATTCACAGAGTTTTTGAAACATTATTCAAATGATAAAAAAGCTTTATATAGAATAGAAACATTTGGAGAATTATTGGGTACATCCTCAGTAGAGATCCTATAAACATTGGGACACATGGATTGAGAATGTAAAATATTATGCCACTAATTACTAAAAAAAGTTTGAAGTATTAAGCAGTTTAAAATATGGGACAAATCAATTGACTATGATTGTCTAAGAAACTCGGAAATCTAAAACAAAGATTTAGTTAAAAAAATTTAAAACTTAAGTTACACATAGTAATTTATTGCTAAATATAATAAAATGAATTGAATCTAACTATTTTCATGTAGTGCCAAATTCCCTAAAATCGATATTTAATCCTATAATAACCAATTTTAGTTTATGAGCTCAATATTTTATTTACTTCATATATATTTTTTAATGAAATTTTGAAATCAAACAATAATAACCAACTATTTTAAAGTGCATATCTTTTATATTTTAAGAGCATATTTTTCGTTTTTAAGTGCATATTTTATGCGCATAAAACACTTTTTTTAGAGCATATTTTTGGTTGCCCTGTTTATCACTTTCCATTCCAAAGTTACAGAATAAATTGTCAACAAAGGTATATTTTTCCAAAAAATTATTATTTTTTTTAACAATAAAGGGTTAAACATTTTTTAAACCTTTTTTCTAAAATGCTGTGTCTTTATGTGCTTATAATAACTCATCAATAAAAAATATTATATTTTAAAACTACGGCTTCTATGAATTAATCGCCACTTTGGGTACTAAGCTGTAAGAGATAATTGATAGTTACAGTTTTTTTTAGTAATCGACGAGGAGATTCTATATACATATATGGAAATCGGCACGCAAGCGAAGAAATAGGATAGTTTTAAAAATTAAACATACCCGAGGTGTCCTACTTTGGGGACCCCTGCCCGCGCCCCTGATTGGCCCAGGAGATCCAACTTCAAAACACTTCCTCTTTGTGCGTGTGAAATTTCATTCAAACCGGACTAACCGTTTATAAGTTACAGAACTATACCCCTCCAACCAACGTCTTAAGATGTGAAATATCTTGCTGTAACTGGTTTATGGTCTAATTTTAAAATAGTTTTACTAAAAGTGTTTTAATATTTGAAAACACGCAAGAAATTTCTTCAATTTAGCATATAAGGATTTATTATAAACTACCGATTTGTAATGGTTAAAAGGTAACCATAATTTGGATTTCTTCGTTATTTTTAATTATAACTATTAATAATTTAGGTGAAAATTACATTTATAATAAAATTTACACAAATTTGAAATAAGCTGATAGAGATTTAAAATTCTGATTGTTTCATAAACTCTATTATTGAAATAAAAAAATTATATTGGGTTTAAAACTTAAAAATGTCTTAATAACTTAGATGTCATATTGAACATTATAGTGTAAACAACAAAGTTTCTTTTTGCTTCGATAATGTCGAATTTTGTGGTAACAAAGCGTCAAAATCATTACTTGAAATGATGAAATGGATCCATAACGATAACCCGAAGCGTAAGCTATCATATGTGAAGGCCGGCCAACCAGCCGAATCTACACCAAAGACAAATATCCATGGCGCTAAGGTAATGCCCTGTATTTGGTGGGACCAAAAGGGTCCTATCTATTATGAGCTGCTGAAACCTGGCAAGGTGACCACAGGGAACCTGTACCGTAATATTCCATCCATTCATTCCAATATTACATCATGACAACGCACGGCCACAAGTTGCAATACATGTTCAAAAGTATTTAGAATGAAGTGGCTGGGAAGTTTTGCCTCACACGTCTTATAGTCCACAGCTTGCCCATATATTTCGATCGATGCAGAGCGCTCTCTCTAGGATACTCTTCATTTCAGAACAGAGTATTCTAAACTGGCTTGATTCGTTTTTGGCCTCAAAAAATGAGTATTTCTTTTGGCGCGGAATCCATATGTTAATGTCCAATATTTTTAATAAATTTTTATTGTACAAATATTCCAAAACAAAAGCTGTAACAGTATCTACGATTATATCGGTAATGGTAATTGCAGTTATAAACGGTGACGATAACTTAGCGGTAACGGTGCCCTACGTTCATTATACAATATAGACTTCATATTGCATAAATAGGCATTGTGGGACAAATGTTATTAAGATAATGAAAACAATTTTTTGTCCCGAGTAAGTTTTGAAAATACCCCAATTTTTCTCATATTTTGAAAATTGTGACGATTTTTGTGTAGATAAACTGGAAACCCTAAGTATGCGTGATTTCTTTGGGGCATGAGAATTTAAGAAATTTACAATGAATTTAATTAGTACAAATCATGTCATAATTACTTCAATGAATGTATTGTTGTACGTAGAGTAAGTACACTTGTATATATTCAATTATCTAGTTCAAACTCAACCATTCATTATTTCACTCACTCATTCATTCATTAAAGGTGTTCAAAATCATTCAAAACATATCCAAACATTATAATAATCATGTGTATTATAAATGAATTAATGTAAAATATTTAAGTATTTACTTATTTGTTTATGTAGCCATAGATATTATACACAAACAAACAACACAGACATGTTTACATACCCTGTCGGACTTTGAGGTATGTAACTCAAAATCAAGTTGACTTATTGCTAACTCATTTACAACTGACTGCTGAAGTTACTCAAACTTGATGCAGAGATGATATATTTGTTTTTATAACATCTGACTTCTTCCCGATAAGTATTGATCTAATTTTTTAGCCACTCAATGCTGATACAGATACTCAAAATTAAGTTGACTTATTTTGAGTTAGCTATGTATTTACAACAACTGACTTTTAGTAATTCAAAAATTATGCATCTATTGTGCATCTATTGCCTTTTATATCAGACGTCTTCTCGTCAAGTATTGAACTAAATTGTTGCTCACACAAAGCTGATGCTGACATAAACATGAGACAGAGTAAAAAGCTAGCTGAAACTTATGCAGAATGAAAAAATTTAACAAGGATAATATGGTAGCTTTTTAGTAATCTGTGACTCGTTTTTGATTGATCATGATTTAGGTTTATGTTCACTCAAAGTCCGACAGGGTAAATAAGTATATACTTAATGGTATATAATGCAGACATTTACGTATGTATGTATACATGTATGTATTGAAGTCTACCCCCATAAATGAATCTGATTAAGTGATTGTCTACATTATTATAACTATTTATGTATGTATGTTTATTAGGATGGCCCCGTTTGTCTAAAATAGTGTTGGCAATATAGGACAGGTATTGGGAAGTCGGTATTTTGAATTCAAAAGCATTTCAAATACCGAAATTTCGAAATTCATGGATTATTTTATTGAATGGAGGTATGTAAATATGATAAGCAAACATATTATCTTTTGTTAATTGCATCGTTGCATATTTGTTTTATTATTATATCAACAAAAACATGCATTACAATATAATGAATTAAAATGCAAATATAATTACAGTTCACTACTTTTACATTGGCATTATAACTGATTATTTTAGCACTGTGATGTCACAAACAGGTACTTAAATAAGATATTATTTCGATGATATCTCAATGACTACTTGATACTCTGTGACAATAGCAATTTCAATCTCTACAAATTTAAAAAAAATATATAAATTATTTTTAAAAATATGGACAAGTTCATTTTATGTATAAACTATGTCCGGACAACACATGTGAATACATCTTTCTACGAACGTGTGGATTGAACATGACTTCCTCCCAAAGCCATTCGGGAAAGAACTTTTTCATATTCTTTTAGGATTGAATTAATTTTATAATTCTATTTTTTGAAAATCTGCTCAAAATCCATCAGACCTTACTAAACTAATTCTAAGTAATGCAGATGGTATGTAGTGGCCACTGGAAAGTGAGTTGTTTAGTAATTGCAAGTCATTACATAGTATTTGCTGGAATTATTACAAAAATGCACTATAAAATTTCGTTTAATTTTTGAGTTTTATTTCATTTGAACTTTCTTTGAATATGAAGCAAGAATCCGAAAAAGAACTTATAAAACATTTAGTAAGTTTTATAGAAGACAATAAAAACGTTATATAACTTGGAAACTTACTTTCTGCGCTATGTTTTCCTAACATGTAATAAAGCTTCAGTTCAGAATATAACCAATATGATATCATTATTATATTATTTGACATTGTTTGTTCTTATAAAAGTCATCCAAGATTAAATAAATATTTGTTGAAAATAGTCGTTACGTTTTTCCCTCAAATATTTGATCAATGTGAACATACCTTAATATTATGTTTTGTTTTAAACATGATCAAAATTGGTATAAAATTATAATTATTATTTTGAAAAGTATATACTCGTAGTGTACAAAAAAAAATAATTTTGCAAAATCAATCAACACATCAAAAAGCTAGTAAATTTTATTAAAAATTTAAGTTGACTCAGTATGAATGCATATTATTTATGTATGTATATTGGAGTTCGTTTGTGACCAGGTCACTTCATTTGTTTTTCGGGTATCATAATTTTTCTGAAGAGTTTTGCGTAAATAAAAATAATGGCGTCCTTCTTTTTTTTTGAAAATTATCACTCCTTGAAGTGGTTCAACGCACCTAAAGACGTGGATTTGGAGCACATTTTTCTGTAGAGCAAAAACGGTTGAATAATTTGCAAATCTGATTTCACCAGTCGATTCTGCATCAAAAATTAATACAATTGATAAACCCACCACAGTCAAATCTCATAAAAAAAACGATTTTTTTATTTTTTACACATGCACGATGAAAAGGCATTTTAAGCTTAGCAAAACGGTACCATTTTTTCCTTTCATAATACAATTTCATTGTATAAATAAAAATTGTATTACATTTTCAAAAAATACAAATGATTTTTGTGATTTACGGTCGGTATTCATAATTTTTTTAAAACAATTCAAAAGCTATTTATTTTTATTTAAACAATAATTGTGAAGAAACTATAAAAAATATATAAAATTTGCAAAAAAAAAAACATCAATAATTAACAAAAAAAATGTTGAATACTACCGTATGGAATGTATTTTTCAAAATGATGCCTTGACAAACCGGATGGATTTAATATTTTAAATTTGAAAAGTATTAGTACACAGTATTGCCGTCTATAAATGCCTTTTACAGCTCAATCATAATTCTGGTGATTTTAAAACTTAAACTATTTAATTCTTGGTATAATTTAAAGAGTCCTAACTGTTGGGAACTCTGTTGTATAATTTTTGGCGATTCATAGATAATTATTTTATGTTTCTGCACAAAAATATATGTAAATATGATAAATTCACTAACTACTGCAACCGCAGTCACTATTTATACACACTGCCATATTCATTTGAGTAGTCTCGATTGTTCTTAAAGTTCAAAACTAGTATATTCGAATTTTAGAGCTTTCGATGTTAATGTTAGCAGCATAAACATTTAGTGTTGCCATACTTACAAACAATGCTAATAATTGCGTGCGTCAACATTGTTGATAAGTCCCTTTTTACAATGCAGAAATTGAAAGGCAGACTTTTTTTTATTCTCTTTTGAACTTGCCTAAACCTTTTACAATAGCGAAATTAATAGACAGACATTTTTCGTTTCCTTTTTTCGTTCTTTTTCGCAGTGTGAATATTTACATTGTCAAATGTATTTAAACATTGATGTGAGAAAAATTATATGAAGCAAAAACATGAAAACTGCGAAAAGTGGAAAAGAGAATCAAAAAATGTCTAGTACAGATAGTCGTGTACTACACACTCTAGCTCTTCAACCCCTCGCCTACAAACTTCATCTGTCTGCTTTTCAATTTCTGCATTGTAAAAGGGGACTAAGTAGAAGCTTCTACTGATGGACATATTTATAAACACCGATAAATTCAAATCGCTATTGCAAATTCGTAACAATATCATATAATTATAATAGTTATACAACAACAATATGATTATATCAAAACATATTATGATTCTATATCAACCCCAATATGATAATTTAAAAACATTACAGATGATATGATAATATTACGGTCGATCATAGACCATCAGCTCATTAATAAAATGATTATTTTTATACCTATAAGATGACATGACGATATAATGGAGTAATTGTGATCATTTCGTGATCAAAAATACACCAGAATTACACAAAATATTCCAGATTACACGACTCTTGCACTATAAGCAACTTCTTCTCGAAAAACCTTGGGTTAGTTGAGGCCCTCTCATTTCATACATTGATCCTTTCTGTTAATACAAACGCCTCAAATAGCATGTTGGAGAAGTGTGTACATCCAATCCAATGGGTATCGTATTCTTTAGGCTATAAAAATCACAGCTAACTGGCGGAATATCAGGATGAGTATAATGTACACTAGGGTGGTTTTTATGACAGGGCAAAATTTTTTTCTTAAAATGTTTAAGTGCTCACATCTATTATTGTTCATTTAAATGTAAAAATAATTTTTTCATACTTTTATACTCTATTATGATGTCAATAAATCCCAATATGATGATCAAAAAATTCTGAAATTTGTTTAACAAAATTTTTAAAAATTTGAAAATGGATATTCGAAACAGACGTTAAAATTAGTAGTCATTTTTAAAACTTCGAGGCACTTTCGGCACGGGAAAGCAAAGTCCGATTAAGCTAATCAATTTTATAAAACCACCCTAATGTATACTATACATTGTACAGTCGTTTATATGAGGCAAATCAAAAATTTAGAGAATTTAGCAAAACATATTTCAAAAATTTGTTTCTAATGACACGAACACCATTTTGTAAGATATCATATTAATGAAAAAACATCTTTCTCTTTAAAGTTTTAAAGCTTTTATTTAATTTTTATTTATTTTTTAGAGTGCCTCGATAGACCAGTCGATAGTGTGCTGGACTATTAACCTGAGGGTTGCGGGTTCGATTCCCGTCAGAGACTCTGGGTGTATCTGCAGATAAGCAAAACGCTTCGCAGTTTGTGTTTGTTTTTTTAAAAAAAAAAAAAAAATCAGTTTTAGCCATTCCCCAAAACTATTGATTTTCGTCACATATTGAAGTCAAGCATCGATTAAATTCCAATAACGAGTGTAGCCCAGGATATTTTTTGTGGTTCGGGACGGATATTAGTTTAATATATTATGTATACTGGTTTCCTAATTGTGGTGGCGCAATGTAATATGAACTGTGTCAATAATATGTTTTTTTTGACATGATACCTCGGTAACATTTTTTTTAATTTTGGCAACCCTAATATATATTTATAAATACGTATGTATTTACAATCATATGAATACGTTTAAATTATGTGTCTGTGTTGGTGTGTGTGTGTGTTATTGTGTGTACATAACAAAATGTACATATATTGTGTGTGCATGTGATTATGTACATGTTTGTATATACTTAACCAGCTGATTATATGTGTCAAGTATATAATTAGAAAGTCATTGCTCTGCTCATTAAAGTTCAAGGTCCCATGATTCATTTGAAATTAGGCATACGTAAATGCTTACATTCACTCACACACACACTCTTGTATTAAATGAAGTTGAATTAAGAAAAGCTCTTAATACATGTGGGTATATACATATACACATGTACATATGTCTGCAAACAACTGGATTCATACATGCACATGTAGAAATGTGCAAATATGCCGCATAATTATGGCTACTTATTTATGTGCGTATGCACGAGTTTGTACACACTGACATAAGTACATAAGTATGTTTTTATATATAGATATACATATATCCATATAAGTATGTGTGGTATATAATAATTCGTTCATGTATATTACATATATATCTATGCACATACATGGATATAGATTTGTTTGTATCAAATTTCAATTTAACATTTCGACACATGTTAAAACAGGCACACAAACTGATAGTCATTCATTCATTCATAAATAGATGTGCAATGCATATACATATTATTTGTACATATGCATAATTATATGTTTGTATATGATTATAATAATATGGCAAATTAGTTGAAATTTAAATAAACATCAATTAACGTTACACATATTAAATGTTGTTGTTTGAGCATTTACATACAGTATTGGTATGGATATGTGTGTTAAATACACACACACAGAATGAAACACATACATATATAAAATTCAAAACAAAAAATGAATGCAACAAGTTAACTTAAGTTCATGCATAAAAAAACCTAGTAGATACATATGCAACTTCTTGTTTAGAGTGACGCGCAAACAAGTTTGCAAATGAACTTATGGACTCTAACTAGACCTACCCCCATTTTCTCAATCTCTGGTTATTTTTTATCGTGACAATAAACTGACAGTTCTCATACAAAAAAAGTTAATTGGAGGTTTATCGTTACGAAAAACGATAACCAGATATTGAGACTAGACTAGTAGAATTTCAGTTTTTCATTTTCTGATCTTTTCATCTTTTTTAAGGACTTCAATGTTTTAAGGATATACACATTTCTAAACAGTAATTTAAACATATCTACCCATTAGTTTTTGTCAATATGGAGCAAATAAAAGAGGACAATTTAGAAATTTTTTGATTTAATTTTTCAGGGCGAAATGTTCTTTTAAATTTTTATCCTTTCAAATCCTTGAGAACTTCCAATATATTATTCTTAAAAATATATATGTTCAAACCTTAAATTTTGTTATAGTTACTTTAGCCTAATTTAAAAAAAAAAAACAATTGTTGATTGATTTACCGATATTAAGGTTAGAAAAATACTGAACAGTACTTTTTTATTTGAACAAGGCCATATACGCGAAAGGGGGGTTAAGGGAAAGTGAAGCGAATACAAATATACACTATATTTGTACACATAGCCAATCCTTTCCAAATGACAACCTCACCCACTGCCCAGCTCGGACTTGGTGACCCCTGTTAACGCTAACGAGGCTCTGTCGAACGTCGGCCTGGCGGCACACTGGCAGCCCCAGCACCAGGATCGGGTGGAGAAGTCTAATCAGCTACTACATCCTAAATTGAATCGATTATAGAAACCGAAACAAATGAAAATAAACAACGATCTGATCAAATGATGACGACATTTAGCATGAAAAAACGGACTCGATTTGGAACCTGGAACGTAAGAACGCTATTAGAATCATCGCGACTAGCTCAAGTTTGCAAGGAATTTAAGAACTACAACCTACTAATCTTGGGGCTAAGTGAACTTCGCTGGCCAGATTTTGGTGAAACAACAACCACGGAGGGGCTCCATCTTCTATACTCCGGTAAACCAGCAAGTGACACAAGATCATCTGGTGTTGGTCTGCTGCTGTCAAGAGAAGCCCATAATGCCGTTATAAGTTGGAAACCATATTCAGATAGGATAATCTCAGTAAGGCTGCGCACCCGTGCACGTAACATGACATGTATACAATGTTACGCACCTACAGATGTTTCGGAATATTCTGTCAAAGAGGAATTCTACAGTCTACTCGATCGCGCAATATCGTCCTCGAACATCGGCGATATCTTAGTGGTAATGGGTGATTTCAATGCCCAAATTGGTCCTGACAACAGTAGTCTAGAGAATATAATGGGTACTCATGCACTGGGTAGACGGACAGAAAATGGTGAGCTTTTTGTCAATATGTGTGCGGCGAACAACCTCGTTATTGGCGGATCCTTATTTCCGCACAAACCTGTCCATAAGGTAACATGGGTATCTCCAGATCACGTAACTGAGAATCAGATTGATCATATAACAATTAGCCGTAACTGGCGCGGTTCTCTCCTGGACGTAAGATGCAAACGAGGTGCTGACATTGCAAGTGACCACCATCTAGTGGTGGCAAGTATGCGCATCAAATTAGCTGCAGTAGATAATAATGTCCCAACAATCCAGAAAAAATTCGACGTGCTCAAGCTTAGAAATCCGACAGTAGCCTCAAATTATAATAATGCATTACAACAATCCCTATCATCAACATCATTTAACAAGCGTAAAAACTGGCAAAATACTAAACGCATTATAACTGATGCTGCCAAAGCTCATATTGGGTATAAGGAACACATACGTAAACAGTGGATATCTGACGACACATGGTCACTTATAACGGAAAGAAAAGACCTAAAAGCCGCCCTCAACTCTGCCAAAACGCGAAACGTGAAAGCTAATCTTCGTTCGCAGTATACTGCTGCAGATCGTCTGGTAAAACGTAGCGCACGCAATGATAAACGCACTTGGGTAAGCAACATATCAACAGAGGCTCAACTGGCAACCGATACAAATCGCAGCGGGGATCTCTACAAGCTCGTTAAAAGGATAATAAACAAACCTAGCATATCTGGAAGGCCAATAAGAAATGACGATGGTGTACTCATAACATCCAAAGATGAACAGCGTGATCTATGGGCTGATTATTATTCTTCAATGCTCTCCCCGGGGCCAAACTACGACCCAATATGTAATTGTACTACCCACGATAACGTATTAAATATATCCACCACCACTCCTTCGTTATCTGATATTGTATGCGCAATCAAGACGCTCAAAAACAACAAAAGCCCTGGAAATGACAACATATCTCCAGAACTTCTCAAAATAGATCCTTATACAAGTGCACAAATCCTTTTGCCCTTAGTAGAAGATATATGGATTAACGAAAACGTTCCCGAAGAGCTTAAAGAAGGCATAATAGTAAAGCTACCTAAAAAAGGAGATTTAACTAGACGTAACAACTGGCGAGGTATCACGTTACTCAGCATGGTGAACAAGATAATAACCCACATAATAACGACAAGGCTGTCTGACGCTATAACACCACAACTCAGAATGCAGCAAGCTGGCTTTCGTCCGAATAAATCATGTATTGACCACATAAACACACTTAGAATCATAGTGGAACAGTCGGTCGAATGGCGATCGCCTCTATATCTGATATTCATTGACTTCGAGAAAGCATTCGATACTCTCAATCACAATGTGATTTGGAAAGCCCTTGAATGTAAAGGAGTCCCACAGAAAATTATTCAGCTCGTTAAGAGTATGTACATCAATGCAAGCTGCCGCATTCGACACGAAGGAAAGCTTAGCAGGAAAATTACCGTTGGTACGGCAGGGTTGTGTGATGTCACCACTGTTATTTAATATTGTGTTAGATATTGTTATGACCCAGGCTATGTCGGATAATAGAGGGATCGTATGGGGACTTCGAGACCGATTAGATGATCTGGAATATGCTGATGATATCTGCCTTCTCTCTCATCGGTACTCTGATATGACCATCAAATTACAACGTCTCACAGAGTTTGCTAAGAACGCTGGTCTCAGGATAAACATTGGCAAAACTAAAGTGATGCGAATTAACACAGATGTCGCAAATAACTTTACAATTGATAATGAGACCCTGGAGGAGGTTGACTCCTTCTGTTACCTTGGCGCTATTCTCACAACATCCGGTGGTTCAGGTGCAGATATTGCCAATCGGATAAGAAAGGCGACGCAAACCTATGGCCAACTCAATAAGATATGGAATTCTCCAATTCTCTCTCGCCGGGTCAAAATTAATCTATTTAATTCAAATGTTCGATCTACATTACTTTATGGCTGCGAAACGTGGAATGCTGCCCCTCGTGATATGAATGCCCTGCAAGTTTTTACAAACAAATGCCTTAGAAGAATTCTTCGAGTTTTTTGGCCACAGACTATGTCAAACAACAGATTATGGCATCTAACGAACCAATTACCTATAACGGTTGAAATACAAAGGCGAAAATGGAACTGGGTAGGTCACACCTTACGTAAGTCAAGCTCAGATATTGCTAGAACTGCTATTGAGTGGAACCCGCAAGGCAGCCGCAGAAGAGGACGACCAGCTCATACGTGGCGCAGACAAATTGAGATCGATGCTGCAAACATGCATACTAGCTGGAATGAAATTAAAAACATCGCTATGAACAGATCCAGATGGAAAGACTTTGTTAAGGCCCTATGCTCCTTGTAGGAACGACGGGAATATATATATATATATATACGCGAGAAACTAGATATTATATAGAGAAAAACTGTATACTCAGTTTGCTTTCATATCCCTTAGAATTTCCAATGCATATATGTATGTTTGTATATATTTTTCTCAATACTCGTCTACTTATGCCAGACTTAGCCGAATATTATAAGGCTTAAGGAACAAGATAGAGAAAAAAACCCTTCCCATCCATGACTTATTTCACCGAAATTGCGTACGAGGTTGCTGACGATATCTTCGTAGTTTTCAACTTTTGTATTGCCTATGAAATGCCTGCACGACCAGAATATTTTTAATGCTGATAACCGATACAAGGTTGCCATTTGTGGTCAGTGTAATGTAGATATTTGCGCCGACCTTTCCAAAAACACTAAATTGTTGTTTTTAAGATATACTGACTTCTCAGCAAGTCACTGTTACAATTTATATACACAGCACCATCTTCTAGAAGTCTCATGAATAATCTAATGGAAAAACTCGAATGTTTTATTTCCAAAATGAATACATAGAGTTTTTAAAGCTGCTTCAGAGTTTATGCTATCTTACTTATAAACAATCTTAATAATAGCGTTGTTGATATTATCAACATTGTTGATAAGTAGAGGCTTCTAATAATTGAAATGTTTATAAACATGATGATTGTTGCAATCAGCCGTTACATTCACATTGATAATGGAATTTCGTAACACTGTCACCCACTTAAGCCTGTTTGTCCCGAATAGGCACAGATTCAGCTTTCCCATAGTCTGCTAATCGTTCTAAATGTACAACCTTTATTTTAGATTTCGGGCTCTTATATTTCTGTATTCTGTAGATCACGTCGTTTAATTTCTTAATCACCATGTGTATGGTATATACAGCCATTTATTAACTGCATTATCCACAGTGCCCAATATGATTTCATCAATGGACTGTCATTAAAGATTTCATTGCGGTTTGGCCATCTGTCTTCTTATTTAGCACATATTATTTTTGCTAGTACGTGTTCATTTCTTTGCACCAAACACCAATGGTTACTGGAATCCGCACGCATCACTTGAACATTAATTACCCATTCCTTTTCTTCGAGCATTGAGAGCGTGTCCGCATGGTCATGTTTTTCATCATTCCTGTCTTCGCCTTTCGATTTTCACTTAATTGGATATTTTTCATTAATGCCTTCATAACTGCTTTTTTTACAGTGTTCACGGTTTTTGCAAACAATGGCTTCATTGAGGCACATAAAGCATGTTTTACGTCTAGATCATGAATGTCCATTATAAATGCTACAATTTAAAATTGATCAATTAACGGATATTTATCGCCTGGATAAGACAGGTGTATCAAACGTTTAATATCCATCGCGAAGTTTTGTAGCGTATCTTGAAAACTTGAAAACATTAAATGGTGCGCTGCCATCAAAAGTAGACGTTTCTAGATAAATTGCACCGGTCCATCTTCGCATTTGTGATACAGTTTTTTTTCCAACAGGGATATGCTTACTCTGTCCAGGAATATGTTTGCTAATGGGCGAAGCTTCTAATAGAGTATCCGACGTGAAAAACGCTTCGGCTGTCGGTCTGCTAACGACTTATTATTACAAGGTAAATGTAACAGAAGCAATCCAAGGAGATAAATCCGATGAGGTAAATGCTTCGGATCTAGGTCGGCTAACTATGGTCTTAGTACGAAGTAAGAACTATGGCCTCGTCTACTTATACTTTGTTACCCAGCCGAGTAAATAATACAGCACAACAAAGAAGTGTGGTCTTGATAATATTATTTTAACTTCAAATCTTTGTTTTAATGTCCAAAAATAGTCAAAACACGTTCAGATTGCATTAATATGTTCACAAGAATTGTTCAGCTTTAACGTAGCTACAATGTGCTAAATTTGTTAGTGAAAAAAAGAAATTTAAAAAGAAAATTTAGTTTTTCAAAAAATTAATTTTTTTTTCAAAAAATTAAATTTTTTACAAACTAATGTAAACAAAATTTAATTTGTAAGCTCTTAGTTATATTATTGCCATATACATATATTTAAGAGATAAGTATCAAGTCTGAATTAGCTGTTGTCCAAAAACTGATGACACTGTTTTTCAGAAAATTGTTCATTAAAATCGCCAAAATGAGTATAGGGTTCTACTGTCCTTTGGGAGTTGAGTTGAAGCTATAGTGTTTAGTCCGTATGTTTTTCCAAAAGTTTTCATTTGTTTCACAGTGTAATTAGCCTTTTGGTCTTTGGAAATTCGAGAATAAAAACATGCATTTGCATATAAACCCGATCACTAGTCATTAGGGTATTCAATCGATTAACCGTTAATCGGTTAACCGATTAATTTTCGACGGTTAACTGTTCGAATAATTTGAAATTGCCGATTTTCAAATAACAAATAAACCGATTAATTTGTGTCGATTAACCGATTAACCGAAATTCCTTTTTTTTGCACTTTAAACATTTTTTTGTATTTATTTTTCCGTATCAATTCAAATACAAATTAAAATTAGATATTTTTTGAACATCCAATAATCATGATTAGTGAGTATGTATAACAACTGACATTTAATTTACATTTGAAACTTTGTTTGTATTTACATGTATAGACTAAACTTTTTTGAATTGAGTCTTTTATCATAACTAAACGAATCTATTAAATTAATCAAAATCTAAAACAATCCAAAAGGGAATATTCTTTATCATGCTTTTGATTTCTCGAACATATACAATCAGCGAGAGAGTTTTTTATAAGAAAAGTTTTATTAAATCTGAAGAAAAAAATCGTTTAAATTATATTCTTTTTATAAAAGATTATTTCAGAAGATCTCACTAAAACCCTAAAAAACTCACATATCGCTCATTTGCTGCAACAACGTAATAATTAAAAAAAAGTCGTTTCCAAAAAATGTCTTTGAATATTTTATGACATTTTACTATTTCTTATATAAATTTTCAACAATCAATTTTCTAATCTGTATTTAACCCAAATTTTTACTTTTGAAATATACGAGAAAATATGAATTTTAATTTTGATGTTTACAAAAAAAAAAAACACTCTCACTCAAAAAATAATTGACTTTTTTGAAAACTATATGAAAGATTATAGATCAGCGCATATTTTGTATTAACACGGATTTTGAGTTATGACGTTGTTGCAGCAAATAGGCGATATGTTTACCAAAATGATCTCAAATACCTTATTTGCTGTTTTTTATGTTTTTGTACACAAAATTCGTTGTTGTGTTTTCAATTTAAAATGAAAATAGAAATTATTCGGTTAATCGAATAATTTTAAATTAACCGATTATTAACCGAATAAATCTAAACCTCGATTAATTATTTGCTCGATTAACCGATTAAACCAGATACCCGATTAATTGAATACCCTACTAGTCATTACATATTTTTAGTATTATTGCTTAAAAAATGCTCGTTTTAAGTATATACTAGGGTATTCAATCGGTTAACCGATTAATTTTTGTCGGTTAACTGTTCGAATAATTCAAAATTGGCGATTTTCAAATAACAAATAAACCGATTAATTTGTGTCGATTAACCGATTAACCGAAATTTATTATTTTTGCACTTTTTTGTATTTATTTTTCCATTTTAATTCAAATGTCAAAGAAAAATTACATATTTGTTCGAGCATCCAATAATCATGTTTAAGGTATTTATAGACGGCAATACTGAGTATTAATATTTGTCAAATACTCAAGTATCATACTACAATTTCATCGTCAAAACAAAATTTGATTAGATTTTCAAAAAATACAAATGATTTTTTTGATTTACGGTCGGTATTCAAAATTTGTTTACTTTTTATTTTCATATGTATCGGATATCGATATGCAAGAAATCAATTACATAACAACATTAATATCTATTAGGGTATTCAATTAATCGGGTTTCTGGTTTAATCGGTTAATCGAGCAAATAATTAATCGGGGTTTAGATTTATTCGGTTAATAATCGGTTAATTTAAAATTATTCGATTAACCGAATAATATCTATTTTAATTTCAAATTGAAATTACAACCAAGACTGCTATATTCGGCTATGCCGAATCTTATATACCCTTCACCTTTGTTGTGGATGCATTATTATTTTTTTATAATTAGTATATATGTACAGTCAGCGTCAAAAGAAAGTGTACAACTTGTTTTTACATTTAAAACGTTTTATTTACATATTAAAAAACAATTTTTTCTCCAGTTGTAGTATATTTAACAAAATACTTAATTGTTCTCTTGCAATATATAAACAAAAAGCTAAACTATTTCAACTGCAACAAAAACAGTAACAACAAAACCAAAAATACTCCATTTTTAACGCGTCAGAAAAAAGTGTACACATTTAGAATTGCAATAAGATTTTTCTAGCTACATAAAAAAATATATTGTTATTCTTTATTTTTGCCTAGATTATAATTTTTTGTGGATTTTGCTGCTAGTCTCATGAGATTTTAAGATAGTAGCTTTTCTTGTTTGATCTCGAGAACTTTAAAACCAAAATGGGAAAACAAACTGCAATTGAAACAAGAAAGTAAGTCATAAAATTTAAAAATAAAGGCAAATCGTCACGTGAAATCTTCTCTATAATAGGAAGAAGCCATAATACTGTAAAAAAAATTATAGACAAACAAAAAAATTTTGAATTTTAGAAGATCAGCAACGTGCCGGAACACCAAAACGCCTTAACAACCTTGAAATACGATCGATTGTAAGTGTAGTAAAATTATGCGAAGAATTAACAGATTCGTCTGAAGTGAGAGTTAGTAACAGTACGGTTCGCCGAGCGCTTCACCCAAATGCTCTATATGGTGGAGTTCCGAGAGAATAACCCCACATTTCCAAACGAAATAAAGAGCGACTTCGAGAATTCGCAAACAGGTATAAAAACCAAGAAAATTGTTTTGGAATAATGTGCTGTTTACGGACGAAAGCAAGTTTGAGATTTTCGGAAGTAAAAAAAGGAGTAAAATTTGGAGAAGCAAAAATCAAGAGTTCGACCAAAAAATTTACTATCCACCGTAAAGCATGGTGGTGGTTAGGTGATGGTGTGGGGGTGTATGGCGGCAAGTGGCATGGGAAAACTCATATTTATTGATAGTTTGATGAGCAAAACCGATTACCTAAACATTCTTATAGAAAATATGGAACCCATCATTAGAAAATTAAATCTAGACCGAACCTGGATCTTCCAACAGGACAACTATCCGAAGCATACTTCTTAACTTGTTAAAGAATGGTTGTTGTTTCATACACCGAAACAACTGGAACAACCCCCACAGTCACTGAACATTAATCCCATTGAACATCTGTGGTAGCATTTGGACAGACAGATCAGAAAATGAAATATTACCAGCAATGACTCTCTACACGAAATCCTGCAGGAAGAGTGGTTCAACATCCCAACATCGGTGACATCAAAATTGGTAGAAACAATGCCAAGGAGGCTTGAAACTGTTTTAAAACCCAAAAGATGTCAAATAAAATACTAAACACGTTTTTTCATCTAATTTCCCTAAACTGTACACTTTCTTTTGACGCGTTAAAAATGGAGTATTTTTGGTTTTGTTGTTACTGTTTTTGTTGCAGTTGAACTAGTTTAGTTTTTTGTTTATATATTGCAAGAGAACAATTAAATGTTTTGTTAAATATACTAGAACTGGAGAACAAATAGTTCTTTAATATGTAAATAAAATGTTTTAAATGTAAAAACAAGTTGTACACTTTCTTTAGACGCTGACTGTATGTACATTGCCCACTTTCAGCGTACAGCATCCTAAATTTATCAAGAACACAAAAAACAACAACAACGCCAAACGAAACAAAACACCAAAAGAAAAAACAAAATACGCAAGCCAATGAAACCAAAACACATCCAAACATACGTTTAATTGTATAAAAAACAACAACAATGCCAAAAGAAACAAAACACAAAAGAAAAACAAAAAAACGCAAAGCATGCACATCCAAACATACGATTTGTTGCTTTTTTGTCAAAAAAGCCAACACACAACCAAACAAAAGTTTAGTTGTATAAAAAACAACAACAACGCCAAAAGAAACAAAACACAAAAAAAAACAAAATACACAAAGCTTGCACATCCAAACATACGATTTGTTGCTTTTTTGTCAAAAAAAACCAACACACAACCAAACTAAACTTTAGTTGTATAAAAAACAACAACAACGCCAAAAGAAACAAAACACAAAAAAAAACAAAATACACAAAGCTTGCACATCCAAAAACATACGTTTTGTTGCTTTTTTGTCAAAGCATGCAATACATTGTGTTTTTTGATGAAATTTTCAGAGGTTGTCTCGGATTTTTGCTCATATCTCCGTTATTTATGGACGGATTTTGCTGATTTTAAATAGCAAAATTCTCGAAAGTATGTCTGACAGAATTGTTGAAGATTTGGATCCCGGAGATATCTGGGGCCTTCAGAAAATTGATTTCAACAGACAGACAGACGGACAGACAGACAGACGGACATGGCTTAATCGACTCCGCTATCTATAAGGATCCAGAAGATATATACTTTATAGGGTCGGAAATGAAAAATGTAGAAATTACAAACGGAATGACAAACTTATATATACCCTTCTCACCAAGCTGAAGGGTATAAAAACAAACAAAACATAACAATTCAACCAAAAAATAATAGCAAATGTGGTATTTGAGATCATTTTTGTATACACATGTGAGTTTTATAGGATTTTAGTGAGATTTTCTGAAATAATCTTTTAAAAAAAGAATATAATTTAAATGTTTTCCTTTTAAACGTTTTTTTCTTTAGATTTAATAAAACTTGACTTGGAAAAACTATCTCGCTGATTGTAGATGTTGAAGAAATAGAAAGCGTGATAAAGAATATTCAATATAAAAGTTCTTTTTTTAGTTTTTTCTAAGCATATAAAATCGTTCGTTATACCATTGGAGTCCTTTTTGGATTGTTTTAGATTTTGAATACTTTTAATAGTTCGTTAATTTCTGATAAAAGACTAATTTCAAAAAAAGTTTCGTCTATACATGTAAATACAAACAAAGTTTGAAATACATGTAAATTAAATATGTCAGTTATTATACTCACTAAACACGATTCTTGGATGTTCGAAAAAATATGTATGTATGTAATTTTAATTTGAAATTTGTATTTGAATTGAAACGGAAAAATAAATTCAAAAATGTGTTAAAGTGCAAAAAAAGGAATTTCGGTTAATCGGTTAATCGACACAAATTAATCGGTTTATTTGTTATTTGAAAATCGGCAATTTTAAATTATTCGAACAGTTAACCGTCCAAAATTAATCGGTTAACCGATTAACGGTTAATCGATTGAATACCCTAATATCTATCTAATGTAAAAGTTTCGACGTATTCCGATTACCCTTTCATCTCGAAAACCACATTTTAGACGATTTTGGTGATAATGTAGTGACTACTTTTATATCAACAAAAAAGTATTATTTTGAGTTAATACAAAAGTTGAAATAGAAATATCGTATATTTTTATAAAAAAGGTATTATTTTGATTTGAAGGTTTATTCAAGTTAAAAATAATCAAATTGTTTTATTTAAATTTGGTTGTATTTTGAGTTGAAACTGTTTTGTTGATAAAATTTGTTTTACTTTATGATTTTATTTCGAAAAAAATTTTAGAAAAAAATTGTTCACATTTTTTCAGAAAAATGGTATTAACTCAAAAAATAGATTTTTTTTACAATAATTGGAAAAATTTAAGAGAAAAACAATGAAAATATATTTTCAAATGGAATTTGCTTGCTATGATGTATTCGGATTTTCAAATTCTAAATATTTGTAATACTATCGTGTAAACAAGAAATGTTTCTTCCGAATGATTTCAATAATATTTTCAATTTGAAAAGTGTTAATACTCAGTATTGCCGTCTATAAATACCTTAATGAGTATAAAAACTGACATATTTAATTTACATGTATTTGTCGGTTGAGAACATGATAATATACGAAACTGGAGACACTACGGAAATAAGTTTTTATCAGAAATTATCGAAATTAGTAAAAGTATTTCTAAAAAATCCAAAAAGGACTTCAATGGTATAATGGAGATTTTATATGCTTAGAAAAAAACTAAAAAAATAACTGAGATATTGGATATTCTTTACCATGCCTTACTTTCGATTTCACTAACATCTACAAACATCGAGGTTTTTTCCAAGTCGAGTTTTATTAAAACTAAAGAAAATTAATTACATTTTGGTTGAATTGCTATGTTTTGTCTATTTTGTATTTAATTACATATATATATTTGGATATATTTTCAGTTTAAAATTTAAATAGAAATTATTCGGTTAATCGATTAATTTAAAATTGACCGATTATTAAACGATTAAATCTTAACCCCGATTAATTATTTGCTCGATTAACCGATTAAACCAGAAACCCGATTATTTGAATACCCTAGTATATACAGAAATGGATGCAATTATTACAGATTTGTTGCCAAATTTTTTTTTCTTGGAGCAGCATTCAGGGGATGACCCCTACTCATGCAAAACATTGTGTTGGAACTAGGTTATGGGAGGGAAGATAGAGGGAGAAGTGCTTGTGGGCATTTCATTTTTCCTATATTGAAAGTGACAGGAAAGACTTCAGACGGAAGATTATTCCACATAGGGACAGCACGGCTAAAGAACGATTTTTCCCAGTAATGTGTTGTTTGATCCACTGTCCATTCGACAACGAATTGATGTGCCCTTGTCGAAGAACGTGAGTTGCGTAAACAACTACAGGTTTCGGGAACAAGTTCCCTAATATCAGCAGAGCTTATACTAGTTATTGTAGTATCGGTAGAACAGTGAAACACAACCCACATTGCGACGATGTTCCAGTGACTGCTGGATTCCCTACTGTCACCGATAAGCACCTTCGCCCTCTCCTGTATGCGGTCGAGTAACTCCAAAATAGACTTCGAATCACCGGCCTACACATTAGAGTTGTATTCCATTTTAGGTCGGATATAAGTGGTGTAAATAGTAAGGAGATCTGATGCAAAAGACTACATATTGTTGGAAGTTTGACGTAGAAGGTCGTTAGAAAGATAAGAAATAGAATAGAAGAAAGGACTGAGCCTTGCGTTACCCCTGAATTGATCTTGAACTCGTTTGATGAGATTTCATCTACAACAACTCGTATAGTGCGATCTCTGAGAATGCTCGATATAAATCAAGAGAAATTATTATCGACACCAAAAACAATATGAAACGCCTTAGAAATATCTAGAGACATCACTTTACTTTCGTCAAAACTGTGTATGGAACGACACCATTTTTCCGATACGAAGGCTAGCAAGTAAATATTTCACAAGATGGTAGTTGACCATACTCTCCATGACTTTGAAAAGTGAAGAACAACTTGGGCGATAATTTTAATTCCCGCTTTAGGAATTTGCGTTACTCTATTGAGTTGTTCGACTTTTAGTTCTTAACTATTTCCTTTAAATAAACCAGATTATTTTAATTGCAAATAAAAGCGACCAGTAGTTTAAACATTTGTAACAACTCTGTATTTATTAAAATTTGCACAACAATTTAAATAGTCACTCTCTTTTAATACACACACTTTATAATTTAGAAGAATACACTAATAATAAATTGATTTTAATTCTAACATCGCCTACGATATACAGCGCAACTTCTAGAAGTCTCATGAATAAAATAAAAACGGAAATACTCGAATGTTCTAATTCCACAACGAGCACGTACTCTTTTGGATAGTTGACGGCATCATCTTGGGAAGTAAATGTTGTACAATGTTTTGGAAATACCTTTCAGATGAGTTCGGATTTTGATTCGGTGAACGGACAGAATCCGACGGGAAATTGAATGCAGCCGGTAGCACGAATCGTCACAGTCACAACTTCCATCATCAGAGGAACGTTCGTTCGAACTGATTCCCTCAAGGCATCGCAATCATATAATTTTTCTCGTCGCAACTCTTGGTTAAATGCCTCGTCCATCGGATAATACATTCTTCGATATTATCAAGCACATGTCCTCAATTAACATCATTAATAAATTTTCTCGCTCAGTTTCAAATTTGGATTTGATGTTCTAATACGCATCTTATGCAAAATATCATAACACATGGCAACTTCGTATTTGCTCCACAAATCAGTCTGTTTGGATTGGAAGCATGTTGAGAGAATTATCGAAAACAATGTTCGTATTTGATGAACATTTGTTAAAAGTATAGCCTATTCAAGTCTGTATTCCCAACGTGTGTAATTCTCTAACAATCGCAAGTATTGACACTCTTCTCTATACGTGTCATACAATTCGCCATATATAGTTCGCAAATCTTGGAATGATGTTGGGCCACGCACGTTGATTAATAGAAAACGCAAACAGAAACACTCATCGCTTCTTGGATGGACTGTGTAAATGAAACATATGCGTCGGTAGAAAAACATGGGGGAAACCTGCTTCCGCCGTTGAAATTTCTTTGACGATTGATTCCGGGCAAAGTCATAATTTCGGCACATTTCAAAAAATCTTGTCAAAGCTGTAGGTGGCTGTCGATCAACTCGTTCTAATACATTCTCCTCAGTAAAGTACACTCTTTGACCATTTTCCAGATGTACGGCTAAATGAACAACAGTTGGATGTCTTTCATGAATGGCAAATGAAAAAATGCGCCAAATTGCTTCGTTACTGCTAACATAGCGGCACATTTGAAGTTGAGTGACTTCATAGTTGGAATTCTCCGCATTAACTCAGCCATGTCACTGACTTTGGTTACATTTTTGATGTATTTGATAAGTGGGGTATTAGTGGGAGTGGACAATTTTTCTTTCTGTAAAACACTTCTGTGTACTATTATGAATATTTAATCAAAAAATTACCTAAATCGGTCCAGACGTTCTGCGATTTTTGATATATCGAAAAAAGTGGGCGTGTTCAGTTTTTCTTTCAGTAAAAACTTAAATTGGATTACTACGAAAATTTTCAAAAAAAAATAGCAAATTAGAAGCCGTTTTCCGATTATAGACAAATCTAATAAAGTGGGCGTGGTCAAATTGTCCGAATCGATTCAGCCGTTCTCAATTGATGCAATTACATTTGATTTTTATTTATATAGATTTAAATAAATTTGTATCAATGGTTATATCCTTAAAATGATCAGATCAGATAATGAAAAACTGAGAACGTAGTTTTTATGGTCTCGTTGAAGTAAATGTAAAATTTTTTCTCGGTGTATTCTTTCCGGTGAACGACAATAATAATATCGCACTCATTGGAATTACAGTTTTCTTTTTAATACCAATCAGCGTTGCCGCTTTGGTCCAATTGGACCAAAATTGGTAGTTTCAAGTTAACAAATTGACTTTTGGTAGTTTGGTTGGTTTGTTCCGATATTTGTCGTATTTTGGTAGGCTACGATATTGCTGAATACATAAGTATTTTTAAGAACAAAATAATTAATATATAGCATTTTCTTAAATATTTAGTTTAGTCAGGTAAATGTGTATTTATTCAGTAGTGTTGAGTTCAAAAAATGCTAAAGGGCTCTCAAAACTTTTATTTTCTAATAATATGTGTTAAACTCTGCTTCAATATTTCAGTTTCAACTTTTTTCTATATGAAACTTATTTGTGTTGAATTTTTTCGGGATACCAAAACTTTTAGGTGTTTTATGCTCGTTTAAGTAATTTTCGGAAGGGGGCCTTATATGGGAGCTATGGTCAATTATGAATTGAATGTTTAGGTGTATTTGTAAAATTTATTTGTAAAAATGTTATTTAATATCTATATAAATCAAGCATTTATGACGGATAATGTCTTATTTCTGGAGGACATTTATATGGGGGCTATGTGAAATACATGGACAACCAGCCAGACAGACGTACGGAAGGACATGGCACACTGGTTCAAGGGCGGCATTAATTAATTTTTTTTATGTCTTCTGATCTACCTGATTTTTTCACAGTTTGTAATAAACAATCTAATTATCATGTACCATATAGGCTTATATCTTTATTACTTTTTTGTCCAGAGACATTCAAAGGTGACCTAAGTGAATGCATTTGAAATGACCGTATTATATATGCTACCCTTTATCGCTTCATGCTGTTAAAATAATCTTGTAATGACACAATAATGATTTTTTTTATAGAATTAGAAATGATATATATGCAAATAAAAAAAAATTTAAAAATTAAAAAAAAAAAAATTTACAACTATAAATTGTCCAAAAATATTTATTTTCTCCAACTTCTATGGATTGTACATATTGATCTCCAACGACCTCTAGGAGCTGATGTGTTTTCGAGTTGATTCGTAGTTGTTCAGCTTCCTACGGGTAATGGGGGCCAGTACGTCCCCCCTCAAATTTGGTCACCTCGGGTCTAAAATTTTTAAAAAAAATCGCCAAAAATCCATTTATGATCCGAATGAGGTGAAATTTAAAATATAAATAGTACTTGAGAAGATCTACTAAAAATACGCTTAGATTTGTAGATTGTCTATATTAGTTGAAGAGATATTTAGGTTTATTGATTTATTATACCCTTCAGCTTCGTGAGAAGGGTATATATAAGTTTGTCATTCCGTTTGTAATTTCTACATTTTTCATTTCCGACCCTATAAAGTATATATATTCTGGATCCTTATAGATAGCGGAGTCGATTAAGCCATGTCCGTCTGTCTGTCTGTCTGTCTGTCTGTCTGTCTGTCTGTCTGTCTGTCTGTCTGTCTGTCTGTCTGTCTGTCTGTCTGTCTGTCTGTCTGTCTGTCTGTCTGTCTGTCTGTCTGTCTGTCTGTCTGTCTGTCTGTCTGTCTGTCTGTCTGTCTGTCTGTCTGTCTGTCTGTCTGTCTGTCTGTCTGTCTGTCTGTCTGTCTGTCTGTCTGTCTGTCTGTCTGTCTGTCTGTCTGTCTGTCTGTCTGTCTGTCTGTCTGTCTGTCTGTCTGTCTGTCTGTCTGTCTGTCTGTCTGTCTGTCTGTCTGTCTGTCTGTCTGTCTGTCTGTCTGTCTGTCTGTCTGTCTGTCTGTCTGTCTGTCTGTCTGTCTGTCTGTCTGTCTGTCTGTCTGTCTGTCTGTCTGTCTGTCTGTCTGTCTGTCTGTCTGTCTGTCTGTCTGTCTGTCTGTCTGTCTGTCTGTCTGTCTGTCTGTCTGTCTGTCTGTCTGTCTGTCTGTCTGTCTGTATGTATGTCTGTCTGTCTGTCTGTCTGTCTGTCTGTCTGTCTGTCTGTCCGTCTGTCTGTTGAAATCAGTTTTCTGAAGACCCCAGATATCTTCGGGATCCAAATCTTCAATAATTCTGTCAGACATGCTTTCGAGAATTTTGCTATTTAAAATCAGCAAAATCGGTCCACAAATGGCTGAGATATGAGGAAAAAACCAAGACAACCTCGATTTTTTACCTATATCTGGATTACTAAGACATTAATATAGACAATATGGATATCTAATAATAGATATTTCAAAGACATTTGCAACGACGTATATAAGACCATAGTAAGTTGGACCCACAATGGGTCAAAATCGGAAAAAAATGTTTAACCCGAATTTTTTTTTTAAAAAAAAAAAATTTAAAAAACAAAAAAAAAAATTTTAAAATTTAAAAAAAAAAATTTTTAAAATTTAAAAAAAAAAATTTTAAATTTAAAAAAAAAAATTTTAAATTTAAAAAAAAAAATTAAAATAACAATCGAAAAATTTTTTTTTCCAAAAAATTAAAAAAACTGGAAAAAAAACTAAATTTTGTTTACCTAAAAATATTTAAAATTTTGAAGTATAATTTGGTGAAGGGTATATAAGATTCGGCACAGCCGAATATAGCACTCTTACTTGTTTTTTTTTAATTTTGCTCGATCTTGTTTTGGTTTTTTAGATATGGCGGGCCAACGGAGAGCAGAAATTTTTTTTAACAACGTCACCTATATTGGGGATAAAATTCTAAATAAAATTAAAACAACTTGGAGGCAGTTATGTCGTCCCTATAAAAAGTTACATGCATCCAAAGTTAGAAAATGTAAAAACTAAAAAAAAATTATTGGTGATTTTCCATGAAGAAAAATATAAAATTTGAATTAATGTAAAATTTTAACGGTTAAAGATATCATAACAAAATTTGGAACTGATATAGACTCAAATGTCCTTAAATCAATGGCAATATAATTTTTGACATTTTTTATTTTCAAATACCGAAATTCCTGAAACGGGGAAAATGTGTTCCAAAAACTCAGTTTTTTTTTAGAAAACTGCCTACTGTGACGTTATTTACCGTGTGATAGTAAAAAAACTTTGCAAGTATTTAAGAAACATATAGGGCTATACAAATAGGGGGCTATTTCGAGGTTCGATGCTTTGCTTTTTAAAAATTTTTACTCAAACCAAAATTTTTTTTTTTAAATTGGCCAAGTTTGGATAGATCTAGGTAGTGTTATGTCCGCTTATGTGAGCCAAATTTTAGTTTACACGCTTTTCCATTAAGTTCTCTTTCCGGATCATATACAAATTGTATATAGTTCCGAAGAATATTTTTTTCTACAAAAGAAAAAATATATGCTCTTTTTTGGTAAAAAACGTAAAAAATACGGACTTTTTACATGTTCCAAATTTTGATGAGTGTAAGTTTTTATAGGGACGACATGACTCTTAGCAAGTTGTTTGTAGTTTATTTAGAATTTTATCGCCAATATAGCTGATTTTGTAAAAAAAAAATTCGACCCTCCGATGGCCCGCCATAACTAAAAAACCAAAAAAAGATCGAACAAAATTAAAAAAAACAAGTAAGAGTGCTATATTCGGCTGTGCCGAATCTTATATACCCTTCACCAAATTATACTTCAAAATTTTAAATATTTTTAGGTAAACAAAATTTATTTTTTTTCCAGTTTTTTGAATTTTTTGGAAAAAAAAATTTTTCGATTGTTATTTAAATTTTTTTTTTTTAAATTTAAAAAATTTTTTTTTTTCAATTTTAAAAAAATTTTTTTTTTTAAATTTTTAAAAAATTTTTTTCGTTTTTTAAATTTTTTTTAAAAAAAAAAAAAATTCGGGTTCAAAATTTTTTTTTCCCGAAATATCTATCATTAGATATCCATATTGTCTATATTAATGTCTTAGTAATCCAGATATAGGTAAAACAAGTAAGAGTGCTATATTCGGCTATGCCGAATCTTATATACCCTTCACCTTTGTTGTGTATGTACATTGCCCACTTTCAGCGTACAGCATCCTAAATTTATCAAGAACACAAAAAACAACAACAACGCCAAACGAAACAAAACACCAAAAGAAAAAACAAAAACAAAATACGCAAGGCAATGAAACCAACACACATCCAAACATACGTTTAATTGTATAAAAAACAACAACAACGACAAAAGAAACAAAATACGCAAAGCATGCACATTCAAACATACGATTTGTTGATTTTTTGTCAAAAAAACCAACACACAACCAGGGTTTACAATTGCTACTATATTAGCCGTCAATTGCAGTAAATATACATTTTTATCAATCTGCATACTAAAAATATAGTTACTATTATAATTTTGTATAACTCTGCTAATATAAATTGCTGTTAATATTCATATATTACTATACAAATTGCAAAGTTAGTTTGCAATTTCTAGTAGCAGATACAACCAGTTGTCAACTCGTTATTGTAGCACAACAACCAAAATATATGTTCGTGCTATAGCAGCATACACACTTTTTTGCCGAACTAATATTGCGCGTCAGCATTCGTTTTTGTTTTGTTGTGCTATCAATTTTCTCTGGCAGCAATTTACATTTCTTTGGTTGCTTTGCTATGGTTGCATTGATATTTCTTGTTTTTTGGCTATTTGGATGCTGCTAGTTATTTTATTGTCAAGTATGTAATACGAAATAACGATTATTCATTAGTGTAAATATTTTTGAATCTAACTGAGATATTGACTTGCATTTTTTTTGTAAGACCAAAAATTAAAATATCTAAACAAGAAAAAAAAATGTTCGGAATAAATGTGGGTCAAATTGTTCCTAATATGTATTTGCAATCCTATTAAAATTTTGATAAAAATTTTAGTTTTAGAAACTCAATAAATATGTAATCTGTAATAAAATCTTTATTTATTAGCAAAACTCAATGAAATTTTCAACGTTTTTTAAATTTGTCATTCCAAATTACAAAGTGTAAAAAAACTTTTCAAAAGGTTAAAAGGAATCCCACAATTCCTAAAAATTTAAGCGAAAATCCCGAAAATGGTATTTTTTACAATTTTAACCATATGGTCTACATTTCCTTCGGGGCTGGGAAAATACTTTGGGGATAAATAGGGAACAAATCAAGGTTTCTAAAGCTGCTTTCCGTTTTTTGATCCCAACTTTGGGATTTTAGAACATGTGGCCCAAAGTTGAAATTTTTATCAAAAAATAGGTCAAATTCCGAAGGACGAAAGGGCAACATGTTCAAAAAATAGGACATGTTTTTTATATCAAAATGTTCTCTGTAAAGCTACCTTACAGAAAAACATAAAATTGTTATATGTTCTTAAAGAAAGTTTTTTTTTAATAAACTTTCATCCAAAAAACAGCAAAAATCTACTATTTTTTGAATTCTTAAATTGAAAATCGTTTATTTTTGGATCTATAATCGATATTACTCTGAAATATTTTGTATATTACTGATAATTTAGTTGTCTAACTAACAAAAAAAAATCGAGCCCGTTCGGTACAAAAGTACGACCTATATTTTTAAAAAAGCGGACCAAGGTATGGCAAAATTTTAAAATTTCAATTTTGAAATGCCTATAACTCGAAAAGTATAAGAGATAAATAGCACACACAAGCATATTTTTTCAAGACATAGGCGAGCGCTTTCTAAACATATAAAACTCTTTGAAATCGAATGGGAAACAAAAAAATGGCACGTGTTTAAAAATTTTGCATGACGAAGGTACCCTATTCTGAGCCCCCATAGCGCCGCCCCTGAGGCATTTGTAGGTCCCATTTCAATAATTTAAACTCGAATACTCCTTGGCTATGCCCGCGTCAAATTTTATCCTGATCAGATCAGCCGTTTAGAAATGCCAGATATATTTCAAAAAAATTTTGATTCTGCCCAACTGTACATTGGGTGTGTTTACTGATATGTTGTTATGCACTTATCAAGAACAGCAACTGATAGCATCAATTGCAGAAATGTCAATTGTGCTATAGCACAACTACAGAAGTGTGTATTTTTGCTAGAAAAGTTTGCCAGCACAACAAAATAAAACGAATGGAGTGCAATATTAGCACGACAGAAAAACTGTGTGTGGTACTAAAGCACGAACATATATTTTGGTGGATATGCAATGGATTGTGTTTGCTACTAAAAATTGCAGACTAGCATTGCAATTTTAATAGTAATACGAACGAACAGTATGAATATTTATATTAGCTGATTGTGATGAAATGAGATAATTTCATATTTATTGCATAGTCAAATGTAAGAAATATGTTGCTAGAGCTGAATATCGAAACCCTGCACACAACCAAACAAAAGTTTAGTTGTATAAAAAACAACAACAACGCCAAAAGAAACAAAACACAAAAAAAAACAAAATACACAAAGGTTGCACATCCAAGCATACGTTTTGTTGTTTTTTTGTCAAAGCATGCAATACATTGTGTTTTTTGATGAAATTTTCAGAGGTTGTCTCGGATTTTTGCTCATATCTCCGTTATTTATGGACGGATTTTGCTGATTTTAAATAACAAAATTCTCGAAAGTATGTCTGACAGAATTGTTGAAGATTTGGATCCCGAAGATATCTGGGGCCTTCAGAAAATTGATTTCAACAGACAGACAGACAGACAGACAGACGGACGGACAGACAGACAGACAGACAGACAGACAGACAGACAGACAGACAGACAGACAGACAGACAGACAGACAGACAGACAGACAGACAGACAGACAGACAGACAGACAGACAGACAGACAGACAGACAGACAGACAGACAGACAGACAGACAGACAGACAGACAGACAGACAGACAGACAGACAGACAGACAGACAGACAGACAGACAGACAGACAGACAGACAGACAGACAGACAGACAGACAGACAGACAGACAGACAGACAGACAGACAGACAGACAGACAGACAGACAGACAGACAGACAGACAGACAGACAGACAGACAGACAGACAGACAGACAGACAGACAGACAGACAGACAGACAGACAGACAGACAGACGGACATGGCTTAATCGACTCCGCTATCTATAAGGATCCAGAATATATATACTTTATAGGGTCGGAAATGAAAAATGTAGAAATTACAAACGGAATGACAAACTTATATATACCCTTCTCACGAAGCTGAAGGGTATAATAAATCAATAAATCTAAATATTCTTCAACTAATAGAGATAACCTACATGCGTAAGCGTATTTTTAGTAGATCTTCTCAAGGGCTATTTATATTTTAAATTTCAGCTCATTCCGATCATAAATAGATTTTTGGCGATTTTTTTAAAAATTTGAGACCCGAGATGACCAAATTTGAGGGGCCACGTACTGGCCCCCATTACCCCTAGGAAGCTGAACAACTGCAAATCAACTCGAAATCATGTGAAATTTCGTAATAATATCTCTAATAGTTCCCGAGATACCGAATTATTGCCAAAAAATACGTTTCTGAACCACTGTGAGTCGTTAAATCGACTCAAAAATAAAATCTCGAAAACTGAACGATTTTAACATATTTATGATTGTAGTGTAATTAAATAACTTTCTTCCTCTGGGTAATTTTATAGCAGCAATAATATAATTTTAAGTTAACTATTAATTTTGAAACGAATCCATATAGCATTTCTAAAATATTTTAAATTTGGTAGGTTTTGGTAGTTTTTAATTAGTAATTTGGTAGGAAAAATATTTTATGAGTGGCTACGCTGATACCAATATATGTATATTTACTGAAAAATCTTGTTTCGAAAATACTTCATTCAACTTAAGTTTTGCTCTCTTTTCACACAATAACAAAATACATAGCAATACATTCTCATGCATTAAGTTGTTGACAACATACTTAGGTGTTGTGCTTCAGTTACGTATCTAGTAGCCAACTTTGACCTTTACACGGCTCTAATACGGCTCTATTCCATATAAAATGGGCTCAAAGTAATTTTGTACATCTAGGTTTGAATTTCGATACACATCGTTTTGATCATATAGGATATAATAATAACTTATATTTGTTCTGAGTCCTCACCACAATTGCTACCCGTGACCTCAAGGTATTATCCAAATTGGTTATATTTTTAGCACCGAGATTCTCAAATATGAGCACAAATGGATTTTTTTTATTATTTTTCAGAATAATAAAATAAATAATAGCTTGCCTTAATTCCATTTAAAAAACCATTAGTTTGGTTTCTAATTCACATAATAATCTTTATATGTTTATATTAAAATGTCGTTAATGTTTTGCCATCCTATTTCTATTTTGTGGATTAAATAATATATAAAATTAATCAATATTTTTAAAAATGTTATAAAAGCTTTTCAAAAATATGTTCAAATAAACATTAGAAAAATATATTTCGTTAAAATCGGTTAACCGCCTTAAAAAACCGGTGTGTCAAAAAACCGAAAAGTTAACGAAAAACCGAAACCGGTTGAGTTTGCAAAAATTAAAAAAACGGTTCACCGGTTTTGGATCCTCTAATGTGTAAAATAGGGTGGTCCCAAAAAAAACTTTGTGGATGATAAAATATTCATTTGAAGATACCGTTTCTGAAAATTATTGTCCTAAGTTCAGTATTTGGTGAGCTGAATCAGAGTATAAAAGGTTATTTTTTAAGGATTTTATGATTTTAAATTTAGAAAAGTTTATTTTTTTTAAAAAAAATGCAGTAGTTTGAATTTATTTTGATACGGCATTGTTAGATATTTTAAATACCTTTCATGTGATACTAATATTTCAAATGTTTACTTTGAAAGAAATATGAAAAAATAAAAAAAAACAAATACTGACGTCAGTACATTTTGAAAAATAGTCTCCTCAAACAAACTAAACTATTATTTTAGTTGGGAACACCGACACTAACATACATATACATAATTCAATAAAGCGTTATCCATATTTACCTGTTGCAGACGTTTAATTCGTGCAGCTTTATTGCGAAGACAATCAAAGATTCGAAATTTAAGACAAGACTTTTCCAATTCATTTTTGCGCTGATCCAAAATTCCATTCGTTTCCTCAAGAATCTTTTCAAACTGCTTTATCAGTTTATCCTCGTACTGCAGCTGAGCCAAAAAAATTCGATACAATTCAAGTGTTGTGGGATCGCATTCAGAAAAATTTGCCTATATTAAAATTTAATTTTAATTAATTTTTTTTTGTTAACAACTAAAAAACCTTTAAGAAATTAATTAATTTAAAAAACTTAACTTGGATATGGTGTACATTGGAGTTAATCGGATAACGTAAATTGATTTTTTTAATGTTTCAAAATCTTAACCAAGGATTTGTTAAAATCGAGTTCGATTTTGCAAATGTTTTTGTATGAAAAATCAAATTATAATATCAAAACTCAATTATCCGATGTTGCACAATTCAAGACACATTTATTTTTTAAGACCATATCTTAAAAAAAAAAAAATTTTTTTCCGAAATCAAAAACTTTTTTAACTTTTTTTCTTAAAATAAAGCATAGATATTTTCCTTGAAGACCTATTTGGTCGCTTAGTGGGATGCGAGTGGGATATCTATCAAAAAAAATATTTTGTAACTAGAGTGATCAAATATTCGACATATTCCAAAAACCGGTTTTCGAATAATTCGAAAAAGCGTAATTTTTAAAAACCGTTTTTCGGTTTTTTCAATCAGAAACCGGTTCGAATAACCGGTTTTTAAATTTTTTGTCAATTTATGAATTGAGGTATAAATTAAGCTTAAATAATTTTTTATTAAAACTAATTAAAAAATCATTCAGTCTTTTAAAAATTTATTTAACTTAAATTAAATTTATTTAACACAACTTTAAAATTTGCTTAATATTTTAAATCAAAAGAAATGATATATGTATATTAATATAATATTAACACATACTAATAGTTAGTTGTATTTTTTAAAATAATATTTCAAGAAGAGAATACTATTTAAATAACTTGAGGACACACGATTCCTCAATTTATTTTTGATTAAAAAGTAACAGCATTGTACCTATAAAAGATTTACTTTATTTTAACTTTTTAAAATTTTTCCAAGTAATCAAAATCTGGTTGTGGTACAGTATCAATGACTTTTTATGATATCCACCAATTTAAAAGACACGCGGTTGGTATAACCTACGTAGGACTGGAACCGTTATACGAAGCTAAATCAAACACGCGCCAGAACGAGACGCAAAATTTTCGAAGGTAAAAAACAAAAATGGGCCAGAAATAATGACAATGACGCTCGACTGCGCCTAGTCCTTGGTGTATAACTTGTGGCTTTCAACATGAAATCATAACACACATTTAGATGAAAAGTGTTGTTTAAAGTAATCGCTAATTATTAAAAGTAATCGCAGAATCTTAAAATAAATAAAAAAAATATGCGATTTTGTCGAATAATTCGAGACAAAAAAACCGGCGTGTCGAATAACTCGAAAACCGTCCTTTTGTAAAAACCGCAAAAGTGGAAAATAACCGGTTTTCGAATAATTCGAAAACCGGGTTGACCACTCCATTTGTAACTCAAGACATACAATTTTTGATTTTTTTTTGCAAAATCGAACTTTTTCCCATTTTTTTTTAATGTTCAATTTGACCCTTTTTTCGAGAAAATCAAAAAAATCCTTTATAAAAGGACGTTTAAGGATTAACATATTCTACGAAAATGTTTGTCGGAAAATTTCAGTGGGGGTCACCAAAGATATCAAAGTTGTAAATAAAGCTATTTACGCTTAATTGGCAAATTTAAATTCCACCTTGGGTCTCGCAATTTTAAAAAAATCTCCAAAAATCTATTTATGATTCGAATGAGCTGATATTTAAAATTTAATTAAGCGTAAAGAGCGTTATTTGGTATCTTTGGTGACCCCCACTGAAATTTTCCGGCAAATATTTTCGTAGAATATTTTAATCCAAAAATGAGACTTTTTTAAGGACTTTTATTTATTTTCTCGAAAAAAGCGTTAAATTGACCCCTAAAGAGTGGAGAAAGAGGGTTAAGATCTTCCACAAAAAATATCCCCATAAAATTCCACAATATAACTCTGACAATATGAATCTCTCAGGCATTAACTTACAACATTTTTTTTAGTTAGTATAATGCTCCCCCTTCGTTCAAAAAATTAAAACTTTCACCCACTATTAAAAAAAATTCAGACCAGCTGGACTATAAGTTTATTCTACAAAATTGATCTACACAACATGCCCTTTGAGAATTATATGGTCGCTATTCTGTTCCAATCAAAAAGTCTCATTTTGTTTGACAGTGAACTTTGAAGTCTCTCAGCGGGAGCTAGTTTTCGATTTTAGACCCATAGTTTCTTGGGGAAATTTTAGATTACGTAGATTACGTTTTTGCTATATACCTGTTGACAAAAAAAAATTAAAAAAACTGTGTATGTACCACCAAACTATAACATATAACATTTCTAGTCGTCCCTCCTGTACTCTAATATTTTATTCGGCAACACAATCTAGAGCACTCTTAAGGTACGGTCAGACACACAAATAATTCATTGCTTGAATCTGACCACAAATAAAATTTAGAGCAAACAACAAAACAGATGATTTTAGTCAAACAGAATTATTTGTCGGTAAATAAAATATTTTCTTAATGTGAACATAGTGTGACCACTAGGTATGTAAATACTAGGGTATTCAATTAATCGGGTTTCTGGTTTAATCGGCTAATCGAGCAAATAATTAATCGAGGTTTAGATTTATTCGGTTAATAATCGGTTAATTTAAAATTATTCGATTAACCGAATAATTTCTATTTTCATTTTAAGCTGAAAATACAACAACTAATTTTGTGTACAAAAACATAAGAAACAGCAAATAAGGTATTTGGGATCATTTTTGATTAGAAAGATATTAACATCTACTATTTATATTTCTGAAATCCCATGATTTGTTGAAAATTTATTTAAGAAATAGTAAAATGTCATAAAATATTCAAAGACGTTTTTCTCGAAACGAGTTTTTTGAATTATGACGTTGTTGCAGCAAATGAGCGATTTGTGAGTTTTTTATAGTTTTAGTGAGATCTTCTGAAATAATCGATTATAAAAAGAATACAATTTAAGCGATTTTTTCTTTAGATTTAATAAAACTTTTCTTGGAAAAAAACTCTCTCGCTGATTGTATGTTGGAGAAATCAAAAGCATGATAAAGAATATTACTTTTTGGATTGTTTTAGATTTTGATTAATTTAATAGTTTCGTTTAGTTATGATAAAGGACTCATTTCAAAAAAAGTTTCGTCTATACATGTAAATACACACAAAGTTTCAAATGCATGTAAATTGAATATGTCAGTTGTTATACATACTCACTAATCATGTTTATTGGATGTTCAAAAATATCTAATTTTAATTTGAAATTTGTATTAGAATTGAAACGGAAAAATAAATAAAAAAAAATTTTTAAAGTCCAAAAAAAAGGAATTTCGGTTAATCGGTTAATCGACACCAATTAATCGGTTTATTTGTTATTTGAAAATCGACAATTTCGAATTATTCGAACAGTTAACCGTCCAAAATTAATCGGTTAACCGATTAACGGTTAATCGATTGAATACCCTAGTAAATACCTAAAAAATATATAATTTGATCTTGCAAATCTTTTTAAGGTTAAAGCACTAAATAAAAGGAGACTATTTAAGTATTTTAGCCACTAAATTATATACACAATTTCATTACTTTTTTTTTGGACATAAATACATATTTCTTGAACATTTATTATTTAAATTATTTTCATTAAAAAAATTGCATCAATTAATGAAGTCTTCTTCTTCACATAAAAGTCATCCAGCCTAGAATGACATACTGGGAGAAAAACTAATTGAAGACATGAAGTAAATGTTGCGATTTTTGCATTTTTATACGATTTATATTTTTATACGTTTCACATAGTCTGATGCTTGATTATTTTATATACATACATGGAGTTTGTCTATTCTCAATATTAAAAATTACTCAAATGCATTGAATATTTATTGTATTTGTACCGATTGAATTTAATATCAAAGAAAATAGTTTAGACATACATAAATAGTATGATTTGATTTCAATTAAAAATTAATTCTTAAACAGTATGATCTGTTTAATTTTTTTTACTTCAGAAGAAGAATATGCCTAATAGTATTTTTTACTTTTCTGAGTTTGTTATCATAAAATTTTTTTATTCTAAATCTTTAGATTGAATTGAAATTAATTTAAAATTTATAATTTATTTCCGTAAAATTTTATAATATTTGTGAACATGTTCTTATTCTGAATGAATAAAGTTTGGAAAAATACATGTTCGATTAATAATATTTAATAAAAAAAATCATTTTAATTATGAATTTCTTGTTGCAACCAAAGTATAACAAATAGTCAGACTTCTCTATTTTTCAATATTACTCTCTACATATATGGGTACCGTGTGAATTCAACACCCTTGTGAGAAATGTAAAAACATAAAATGTTTCTAAATTTTAAGCAATAATTGTAGATTAAATATAGTTCAATTCACATTCAGAATTTTATAATATTGTTTTACACTTCTAGCAAATTTTCATTTCTGAAACACGTATAATTTGCACAATCTAAAAAAACATTTGTTTTTATTAATTTTGACATTTTATTGTGTTTGTGGTAGAATATAAACTATTTAACAGAGTTTAAATTTTCCGTATTGAAAATCATATAAAATTCAAATAAATTATAATTTAAAACATTTCTATGAAGCTCTGTGTGGCTGGTGAAAAATATACATTTTTGTTACACAAATATGGAGTTAGGTACTTATATCAAAGAGTCGGACTACTTGTATATACTTTGGATTATTTCTTTCTAATATATTCTTTCTTTTTAACGGTTTTCTTATTTGATTATTGTTAATTCTATCACAGTAATATTCGTTATGTTTGAATAAATCGATTTTTAGTTCAAAATCCAAATTAAGCTAAAACAAATACAAAACAATTCCAAAATTGTTTATTATATTAGGGATATTTTGCAGACTTTAAGTACAATTATACCTATGTACAAATTTTTATACATACGTTGATAGTAATATGATTTAATAAATAAACAATTAATAATTATATTATTAAATTGTTGAAGTTTGAGTTCTTTTCAAGATTTGTTTTCATTATGTAGCGATTTTTAATTTATGATATTGCAACACTACTTTTACGATTACACATGATGCAACAGCTGTTATTTGACGCTGTTTGACCTTGCAAATAAATTGCTAGATCAAATAAAAAATTACCCAAAATGTATGGAATTATTTGCTGTTCAGTGGTCACACATTGTTCACATTACAATAAAGTTTTCTTATCGGCAAATAAATTTGTTTGACCAAATTCAGCTGTTTTATTGTTTGACGTGAAAAATATTTTCTGTTCAAACTAGAAACATAAAATATTTGACGTTTAAATAAAAGTACTGAAATTTCACAATTCTTTTAATTGTAAAGCAAAATCTAGTAATATTTTAATTTATTGATGAAAAAATTAAAGTTTTTTTGCAGCTTTATTTAGAAAAAATATTACCTTAAATCTGACCACAAGACAAATATATTTTCCCCTTCGTGTGTTTGATAGTATTTCGGTGTAGTTTGATTAAATAAATGTGTACAGTGTGACCACAAAATCAACCCATGAATTATTTGATATAGTTTTGGTATTAACTCAAAATTTTAAAATTTTCAGTAGAATAAAAACTGTTTGTTTTTACATTTTAAGAGAATTTGAAAATCTGAATACATAATAGTATATAAATTCCATTTAAAAATATAATTACATTGTTTTTCTTTTAAATTTTTCCAATTATTGCAAAAAAATCAGTTTTTTGAGTTAATACCATTTTTCTGAAAAATGTGAACAATTTTATTATAAAAAGAGTCACATTTCGAATTAAAATCATAAAGTAAATCAAATTTTATCAACAAAACAGTATCAACTCAAAATACAACCAAATATAAATAAAACAATTTGATTATTTTTAACTGGAATAAAGGCTCAACTCAAAATAATACATTTTTTATGAAAATATACGATGCATTTCTATTTCAACTTTTGTATTAACTCAAAATAATACCTTTTTGTTGTATAAAAGTAGTCACTACATTATCACGAAAATGGTCTCAAATGTTGTTTTCGAGACACTGAACTGAAAGAGGAATCGGAATACGTTGAAATTTTTACAGTAGATAGATATTGATATTGTTAGTTGATTTCTTGAAAAAAGTGAAATTTTCAAAATTTTGAGTTAATACCCTCTTGTTGATCAAGTGCGATATATAAATATATTTATATTGGGGCGATTTTTATATAAAACTCTGAAAACCCAAATCAGATTATATTAACCGCATATGTTATGAAGTTACGAAAATCGTTTACTAGAAGAAAAATATTTTTTAGTTAAAAAAAAAAATTGTCATAAAATACGATTTGTTAAAAACAAAATTAAAAATACGTAAAATGATATGCAAGAAATAATTTTACTTGTTTGGCAAATTAAATAATACAGTAGTTAATACTTTAACCTTCCTACAATTCATAAAAGCTTCGATATGAATTTTGTCGAAATGTTATGTATAACACAGGTCAACAGCAAAAAAGTCTTCACTAACCACCATATAAATTTGATGCATCATGGTTACCTAAGTACAAAAATGGTAAAATTTTTTAATTCTATGGATAGATAATTTTTTTTCTAAAATTGCGAATTTTTGTAGATATTTCTCCACATAATTTATGATAACTCAAAAAGTTTTAGTAGAATGTTATTGAAGTAAACTTAGAAAAGTTTCAATTTACATAACCTTTAATCTGTTTATATATTGCGTTTTAATCGGCTCAGTAGTTTCGGAGTTGTAATAAGAAATTGAAGCAAAAAAATATATTTTTTACGTAAAAATTGATATTTTTGTTTAAAAAAATCATAAAAAATCTAAAACGGCAGAAATTGTCAGATTTATTACTTTATCGCAAATGCATATGTAATAGGTTTAAAGTTATTATTACTAAATCTATAGAAAATACAAAACATACCGACCAAAAACTTGACAGTGACTTGCAATTACTGAACAACTTACATTTTAATGGCTATAGAGCCCCAACAACGAAATATCTTAACCAACAATATATTTGATTTTTATTTTTTAATGCAAATCGATCGTTTACATAATCTGTTGAAATTTCATAGGTGTACTAAGTTACGTTAAAAGCAATTGTATCATTAATGCACATATTCCGTATTTTTACATTGAATTAAAACATGCAAATAGTCACAAAAAATCGACTCCTATAGAGTTTGTTAATATATTTTCGCGGTTAGGACTTGATATATAATTCAAGAATTTTAGGCTAAATCTACTGATTAATAAATTATTTTCTTCTTTTCATAAAATTTACTTGATCGTTGTTTTTTGCTCTTTAAATTTTATTTTAAAATCATTTGTAAAATTTAATGAATTTTCTGCTTTCTACATATGCAATAATGTATGCAT
This sequence comes from Calliphora vicina, assembly GCF_958450345.1. Classification (NCBI taxonomy): domain Eukaryota; kingdom Metazoa; phylum Arthropoda; class Insecta; order Diptera; family Calliphoridae; genus Calliphora; species Calliphora vicina. The sequence goes on from NC_088780.1 coordinate 80,930,931, forward strand.
TGCACTATGGCCGAAAAACCCAAAGTAGCGGCAAAAACTATTTCCCGACAAGCTAGACACTCCAAATTTGGTATGCAGTCTTCACGGTCCACGCCCCATTTTTTGTAGTGATCCGCCCATAAGGGGGATTTTCGAGAAAAATTAATGCTTACTCTCTAAAACTCCCCCTTTATAATTTGATACATAAATTTCTATAAACCTTAGACAAAATTATGAAAGTCGTATCAGTTTTTTCGTCGAGCTTCCATATGAAGTTACCTTTTACAAAAGCATCATTAAGTCGTGAGTTTGCAACTATTTGCAAAAAAACTCCATTAAAGGTTGTTATCCACGGGAGTTCTAGTCCACAAAAGACAATAACACTATTTACAATTTCACAAAAAAGACCCAGTAAAAACATCAAAATAAGTTCTAAATACAAACATTTATGAAATATCTTTACGACTGTTAAAAATACACACCTCGGGTAATAGAATCCATATTCAAAGATTTATTTTATTGAAAGTATATTTTGGAAAAAGACGATTTATTTAATAAAAAATTATACTGCTTCACAATTAATAAAATGAATTAGAATAAATTTATATATTATCAGCATTTTATGCCTAATTATTTGTTGTCAACTGTCATTATTTGTATCTATTTTTTTCATTCCAATATGTTGGCAATAGAACGTGATAAAAAAAAATTTAAAAAATATGATGTTGGAAAATTGACTTTTTGCCACAAAATTTGGAAATTCTGCCATAGTGCATTGATTAAATTTATAAAATAATTTAACCGTTTAAACTGATTTCACACGATTTTCAAAAATTGTTCCTTGGGGATTTTCGAGAAAAATTAATGCTTACTCTCTAAAACTCCCCCTTTATAATTTGATACATAAATTTCTATAAACCTTAGACAAAATTATGAAAGTCGTATCAGTTTTTTCGTCGAGCTTCCATATGAAGTTACCTTTTACAAAAGCATCATTAAGTCGTGAGTTTGCAACTATTTGCAAAAAAACTCCATTAAAGGTTGTTATCCACGGGAGTTCTAGTCCACAAAAGACAATAACACTATTTACAATTTCACAAAAAAGACCCAGTAAAAACATCAAAATAAGTTCTAAATACAAACATTTATGAAATATCTTTACGACTGTTAAAAATACACACCTCGGGTAATAGAATCCATATTCAAAGATTTATTTTATTGAAAGTATATTTTGGAAAAAGACGATTTATTTAATAAAAAATTATACTGCTTCACAATTAATAAAATGAATTAGAATAAATTTATATATTATCAGCATTTTATGCCTAATTATTTGTTGTCAACTGTCATTATTTGTATCTATTTTTTTCATTCCAATATGTTGGCAATAGAACGTGATAAAAAAAAATTTAAAAAATATGATGTTGGAAAATTGACTTTTTGCCACAAAATTTGGAAATTCTGCCATAGTGCATTGATTAAATTTATAAAATAATTTAACCGTTTAAACTGATTTCACACGATTTTCAAAAATTGTTCCTTTGACCTGAGCAGTGAAAGTAAAGCAAAATAAATGTATATTGACCAAATATGGTTTTTTCACGCAATCCTGAATTCAATTTCCTATTACGAAACGGATCAGGCAGTTCATCATACGAAATCTTATAAGAGAATTACCACACAGAAAAAATTATTACTATTTTTTCTCCAAACAAAACTTTATTTGGTTTTAAATTGTATTTCATAAACAATTTTATTTGGTTCAATAAACATTTTTCATTGTTTTTCCTATTTTCAAAAATAGTTCATAAAACAATAATAAAAGTAAATTTTGACAACAAAAAAGAAAATAACTGAAAGTACAAATTTTGTAAAATGAAAATAAAATATCGGTTTTCTCATATTGTCAACATATTTTGTGATTCTTCAAAGATTTTAGGAGTTTTAGTCGTTTTCTGGAGGTAAGTTGTGTAAATTATTGTTGCAATATAAACTATTTACATTATAATTTTATTTAAAAACATGGCCGTTCCAACATAACAAACCGGAATCTCTGGCAGAAATTAGACAACCAAAAACAACTGGGACACAATGTGAGTATTTTTTTTATTAATTGAATTTTATCCAAATTTCTAATAAAAACTTTCGCAATTTCCAGATGGACTAATGTTGGACAGACAATAATGTTGGAAGTCAATCTGTTAGGAATCTGCGAATGATATTTTTGTTTTGTAACATGATAAATGTATTGTAAGGAATTATGTATCATTAAAAAAACATGTCATTTATAAATAATTGTTGTTTTTTATTTGTTTAAAGAAAGAAACCAAAATAAAAAATAAAAATAATTTTTTAATGGAAAAAAAATTCATTGTTTTTATAAAATTAATTGTTTGAAATTTAAATTATTTTCAAATACTCTCTTTCAATAATAGTACAAATAATTTAATAAAGAAAAAATTTTTTTTTTCAATAAATAAATTACGATTTGTTATGTTTGATTTTACAATTTTTGTGATAGGTCCTATTTCAGTAAAAAATTTGTTTGGTTTTATAAATTTTGTGATTGAATACGAATTTTAATTTTTTCTGTGCATGCAAAATACGAACAAATTATTTAATTTTTATCTGGAATTGGTCGAAATAAGCAGCTCTTGTTCTATTTACTGACAATGATAACAATTTTTGTCATTCCGTTTTTAACACATCAAAAAATACAAAAGGAAGTCTAGTATTTACAATAACAGTACAAAAATGGAAATTAACCCTTAAGAGCACTTGGGGTCAAAATTACCCTGAACTTTTAAAATCACGAAAAACACATTCATTTTGACCCCAAGTGCTCTTAAGGGTTAATTTACATTTATGTACTGTTATTGTAAATACTAGACTTCATTTTATATTTTTCTTAAGTTTCATCAAAATCGGCCCAAAAAGCATAATACATATTTCGCTATCTCTCCATGAAGAATGCAAAATATTGAAAATTTTGACCTTTGACCCTCAAGATTTAAGGCTTAGCGTTTTCCGATTTTAGTAAAACATTCAGACTATATTTAAATTGACCTGGACTATAATATTCTGAAAAAATTAGTTTTTTCGAAAATCGCAAAATTTTTATTCCCTATTATGTTGTCAATAAATCCCCATGTGATGATCAAAACATTCTGATCAAAACATACTGTATCCTATGAAGATAAAAACTCGTATACAAGTAACTATGGATATATTTTAAGTAAGAATAAACTATTGTTTTAATATTTCTCAAAATATGTTAATTTTGTTCCTACATTTCTTGTTATAGTGGCCTGAGACACGTTAATGGCCTGGGTATTTTGGTGGTATATTAGGTGGATGGTGGGTATTCATGATTCGACAAAACAGAATATTCTTACTTGTTTACTTTAACAATATTTATGTATCCATTGAAAAAACAAAATTCCTTGAAATATAAAAATTAATAAAGAATTGGAAAACAAATTGTATTGCATTAAAAAATTTACCATATCACTAAAATTTGTTATTGCATTTTCTTTGCATGTAATTGGAGAATTTTAAATAACTCTACAAAGTGATTTTTGACTCATATTTTTTTCGAAATATCATTTTGTGTTGATTACGATTTCTTGTTATACCTAAATGCGAAATTTAAACTTAATACGAAATTTTTTGAACCTTTGTCCGGCCAAAAGTCGAAAAATGTACAAAATTTACATTGGTGAAATGCAATATGGCGATGTTACATATTAAAATGCATACGTATTTGTAGAGCTCTACCTTAGTTCACATTTTCGAGAGTTTACTGTATATTTATACATATAAATGTGGTGTTGTATTTTATGTTATTTCATGTACATCAAAGCGTACCACCTTACTAGCAAACAAATTAACTATTTAGAAATTTATATTTTGATTTTGCGTATTGTACTTAACTTCAGCTGTAGAATCCATTTTGTTTCGTTTGATTTGCTTAATTACAAAAACTTTGACAAGTGTTTAACGGAAACTCCTACTAGTCGATCTTTCCTACGGTAGTGTGCCATTCGTGTGAAGGCCTCATTCAAACTGACATTATGAAGGGCATTTGAGGCAAGGGACCTTACTATGATAATTTTTCATCTCCTAGAGCAATTCTTTAACCAACCCAATGACAAAAACCCCCATCTAAAAACTAGTTTTTTTCGACTTTTGGCTGGACAAAGGTGCCTTTGGCCTCACTGTGTGTGGAATTAAATAAATTCCAAAGGCTAAACTGAGATTACTCCCAATATTTAATAGTCAGTTTTATAATAATAAATATATTATAATATATCAATATATGAATAGTAAATTTCTCATATATTTGGAAAATAATCTGATCATTATGGGTAGCATTGAATAGTGCTTCAAAATATGTACCTTTAATATGATATATAATATGGTACATATTATTAACATTGTGAACCAAAAATTAATTTTTGAATTTATATGACAGCACTTCTGAAAATTTTGATGTATGTAGTACATATTATGTACCGAAAAAGTGAATTTGACAAAGCCGTCGCCCGACCGAAGGCCGCCAATATAGAAAATATGAATATTAACATTATGAACATTTCGTATACAGCAGATATGTTTCGAAATACTTTTCCCCCAGTAATGGCCAAAAACCACAATGCAAGCAGTCTTTACTGAGCGAAGCCGCTTTTTGATATATCCGAAAAGAGAAAACTTTTGAACCACGCCAAAGTCAGTCAATCCAAACTAAATTTTAATGAGCGATGCTTTAGATGAAATAACACTCAATATAGATTAAATATCTCCCAAAAAAAATTATGAAATAAGTTCGAATTTGTATGCAAAATTGTTTGGGGGATATTTAATTTTTTTCTGTGGAGTTATTTCATTTGGGAGTTATTTAATAGTACCCTAATTTTTTGCAAACTCATTTCCAAAGGGTTAACATAATCCGATTTTTGATTTTATAATTGGATTTCCGATTTTCACTCAGATCATATCATACAAAAAAGCCCTGATATCAATATCTGATACAAAATATAACTGATTGCACGCAGAGAAAAATATAGTTGGGCATGGTTACTGTAACCATTTCAATATTGTTACAAGTTTTTTAACTATATTATAGTCACAGTAGCCATTTACATGATTGTGGTAACCATAATATGGTTAATTTACGATTCACATGATTGTATCAACCATATATATGGTTACTGTAAACAAGTATTTGTTTGTGATAACCATTCATATGATGAAGGACTTATCATATTATGGTGCTCTCGGCTTAAGGCTTATCATAATTTGAGAAAACATATTATGATAAAATTATTCATCATAAATATGGTTTCCACAAACATATATTTGTTTACTGTAACCATATATATGGTTGATACAATCATGTGAATCGTAAATTAACCATATTATGGTTACCACAATCATGTAAATGGCTACTGTGACTATAATATAGTTAAAAAACTTGTAACAATATTGAAATGGTTACAGTAACCATGCCCAATTATATTTTTTCTCTGCGTGTGCTAACTTACCTTATAGGATTTGATTAAGGAAGGATCAAATACAACTTCCTGGCCATAATCTGGCGTTGGAGGTTTTATAAATACACGTGTTGATGCCGTCAGAGCCCCTCTGGCATAATGATATCTTAACGATATTTTGCGTTGACTTAGAATAAAAGTGCGAATGGCAATATCTTTATCAGCTGGTAAAAGTATGTTGCGATTAAATTTTTCAACAATTTTCTGTAAAAAAATAATAAGACATTAAGACGAGGCATATTAAAATAAGAATCAATGTTCCAATTTATTATTAAACTCGTAATATTTTGTGCATTAACTTAAGGTTTTATGAGAATAGAGTATTTTATATGCATAAAAAAATAATAATATGTCAGCAAATATTTATCAATGCAATGTTTTGGTCACAAATCGAAAATTTTGAAAAAAATAATTATAAAAATTGATAAAAACTATAATACTGTTACAATACAGTAATTTACTGTTAATACTAATAAATTCAAGCATATGAAATCTACAAAGGATAACAGAATTAACGATTGATGCATTTTCCGTTCAATATGGTGAATTTTTCGAAAACCAAGAAAATTTAAAAAAATTTTATTTATTTCTTTACCAATTTAAAATCATGCGGATATTCTCTATGAAAAGGAAATCAAATAATTGTGGTGGTGTATCTAAAACTAAGTGTATAAGAGCTCAATATCAAAAGGATATTACTAGTTAATGTTAGAAGGGTGCTGAAATTTAATGCTAAAATATTATTTTCACAATCATATGACATCATGTGGTCTTTAAAAATAACAAATAATGAAATCATATTCAAATATCCATTTATTTTGGTAAGTAAGCGAATTCCAAAACAGCGGAAGACAACTGTAAATAATATTAAATTTGACACTGTTCCTATTTCATAGAATCCTATATTTAGCTTACGTGATTACTAAGCTATTGCAATTTTTTACTATTTTAATTTAATATTTAAGGGAATATCTGTGACCAGACGGCCAAAGTAACAGATCGAAACTATCAGACATGAATAAATTAAAATTACGTTAATTGACCTTCCATATCATACGACTGCACCATTTTAAGCATAAATGACCTGCTTCGAAAAGCATAGGCGCTTAATTTGTTTTTGTATTAAATTTGCATCCTTAAATTATCTTTTGGAGGTTGCAATAGTCACAAATGTCCACATGTGTTCGTTTGGGTAGCATCAAATGATGTCACCTTCCATGGATCAGGTAACACAGCCTTGATTACTTCAATGTCTAACATTTTAGTTTTATTTCAATAAAATCCAATTCAAAACTAGCCATCAAAATTATTTCGGCACTCTAATCATATCCCAATTATTAATTATATCTAAATTTTTATAATGAAATAGGAGTATGGAGTTTTTTGGATAAAATGTTTATCCTTCTGAATTTTTATGTCCTTTAATTTGTTTGTATTGATAGTAAATGATGATAATGCAACATTGTTATAGCTTTTAGCAATTTTTTATAATTATTTTTTTCAAAATTTTAAAAATCACCATGTAATTATGTCGTGTGATTTATGTCTATATTAAAGTTAGCTATATTGAATTTTGTATGTATACCAAAATTTTTAAGCAATTTAACGGAAATTAGTACGTGTGATTTATGTCTATATGAAAGTTAAATATGTTGAATTTTGTGTGTATACTAAAATTTTTAAGAGATTTATGCACGTTAAAGTGATTTTCGGAAGCGGGTCTATATGGGAGCTATGACTAATTATGTACCGATCGTAACAAAATTTGGTGACATGAATTTTGTATATACAAAACTTATTTGGAGCGGAATTTGTGTAGATACATATATAAATTAAACATTTATGACCGATAAAGTCCAATTTCGGAAGGACATTTGTATGGGGGCTAGGTGGAATAATGGACCGATTTCAGCCAGTTTCAATAGGCTTGGTCCTTGGGCCGAAAAAATAATATGTACAAAATTTTATCGAAATATCTTCAAAATTGCGACCTGTACTCTGCGCACAAGGTTTACATGGACAGCCAGCCGACCAGACGGACGGACGGACAACGTTTAATCGACTCAGAAAGTCGATCGGTATACTTTAAGGTACAAACATCTGCACAAACGCATAATACCCTCCCCACTATGTTTGTGTAGGGTATAAAGAGCAAATGTGGACAATTGTATATCTTTTTGAGCAAAATCAGTGCAGTTGAAAATCACATTGCATGGCGTTGCATTTTCTATGCTCGCTACTGTATATACAGCTCAGTGCCATAGAATAAATACATAGAACGGACGGAGAAAGAAATTTCAATGATAAATATTACTATATTTGTGCTACAATAACAAAATACATGGCAGGACATTCTCATGAATTAAAAAACAAGTAAGAGTGTTACATTCCACAGTGGTAAATAAAACTTAAATTTGTGTGGAAATTTGACAAACAACTAAAAGAATTGAAGAGCTTGGTGCAGTAACTTAAAATCAAAATATTGAAGTGAATTATATAAAATAAATATATTTATTAAGAAATTAATGAACATCGTTTTGTGGAATTGACCAAGGCAGATAGTAATAAAATAAAATTAACTCATGAAATCAGTTTTCGAATTGGGTGGCCTATCAAGTTTTTTTTATTGTTGTTGTTTAAATTCCGCTTACCTTTAAAACTTGACCAGTAGGTTTAAATTCAAATTCCTTATAGAAGCAAAAGTCACTTCGCTTACCATAATGAAGCACAATACGATCACTTTCAACTTTTAAATATTTCAGCGAATCTAGTCGAGGCTCGGAAAAGAAATATAATTCTTTGGGAGCTACTGGATTCATATTGGAACGAAGAACTGTAATATAAATTAAATTTAATACTATGTAGTAAAACTATGAGTTCCTACACTGTTTATTGGTCACCAAAATTAAATTTTAATATTTATTTTACACTTTAGATGCATTTGTGATAAACAGAATAATACTATGTATTGTGATTTTACATAATTGCAATCCAAATTCTAAATATTTAGAACAAGGGATATAAAAAGTACAAAAAAGTACCAAAACTATTATAAAAGTTTTTACCCCTTTTACTTTATTAAGCATGGATTTCCCAATCGTATGTTATGGTTGAACTTTTTAGACCTGGAAGAAATCTATATTTATAAGATCAAAACTGCACATAAGTAATTTCGACTTTCGAAAGCAATGTAATGTAGAAATCAGAAAATTTTGTCACTCTAGACAAAAAGATGGAAAAAGTACTTAGGTATTAATGTTTACTCCTTCAAATTATGAATATCCATAGGCCCTTTAGAACATTTCAATATGCTGCAAATGACTAAGTTAATATATCCGTCATATATTTGATGGTGAGTATAAAAAGGCACTGAGTATTACGCGTTATAGAAACTATTCTTTGTTTGAAATTATCATTTGGCTTACCGTAGTACAAAAATAATCAATAAAATTATAATGAATAAAGCAAAAACTATTCATATCAAAAAATGTATAGATGATTAAGGTGACCAACACTGTAGGATTAAAGAAATTCTTTCTTATTTTGATTACATTTCAAACTATCGTTTCGTCCTTTATCAAAGGTTTCTTCAATTTCGGAAGTGTCGTAGGTAAATTTTAGTTGCAAAAGCAAATCGGTTCGATTTTCGTAATATTCCCAGCGCTCAGAAGGTTTCTGGAAATCATTATCGTTATAGAGTGTCAACTGCATGACTTTGCCATCTTTTTGAGTATACGGAGAGAATCTTTCGTGTTTAGAACGTTGGTATAAGATGGTTTTTTGCAGTTGTGGAAAACGCTCTTCGAATTCCTTTTCGCCAATATGTAGTCGAGTAACCCACGATCGTACTGTGTCTAAATGTTTCTCCTCTGCTAAAAGATGATCGGTAGAAATTACGTTCTCATCAGAATGGCCTGCACGAGTTCGCATTTCGTAAGGCTCTCCTGGCAGAAGATGTTCCCAGTCTTCATTATTCCTGAGATCCCAACGAATGTCTGAAACGCGTAAATATTGCTGCTTGTTTACGTAGTATTGGCAATTATTCCATACGCTATCGATTAGAATGTAGTTTTTACAATGGGATTCACAGAAGAGTCCTGTTGATGGCTCAATAAATCGCACTGTGGGCGGTTCTTCGGTAATATCCCCACTTTCGTTTACATACGTTTTCTTTGGCTTAATACTCCAAGGAGCATTCTCAATTATTGCCACCCAAGCATGCGATCTGCGATAATGATACTTATCTACGGCTTTCAGTTCAAGTTCCTATATAAATAAAAACAAATAAAATACAATAGTTATAGTTATAGCAAATTTCACATTTAATTATAAGCTATGTGGATTAAACATTAATATCATTTAAAATACTTCTGTGCAGTGTCGCCAATTCTTGGTGGCAAAAAATCACTAAATTCTCAGCAAAAATGGCTAAATTTTTTTATCAAAACAACACAATCAGTACTAACTAAAGCAAAACCAAATACATTAAGCAAGTTGTTTTTTCTTTACCCACACATCAAAAAAGATTTGACTTAAAATTCTGAATTCTGGTATTTCACCAATTAAACAATGGCATATTAGCGCATTATTTTAACACGTATGGAGACACTTGTCGATGTTATATTCTTGTTCGAACAACGCACAGTGGGGAAATTTCGAAATAAATCTGTAATATCTAAGCCGATTGTGTGATTTTAACAAATTTTCCCACGATTTTAAGTTTTGCATTTAAACTTTTAAGCGGGGGGAAGCCTTGAGGATTGAAACATATATTTAATATACTAGACGAGGTAATATCACAAAGATAGCAATCTCCGTAATTGTCCGCTACCTTTCCTTATACCTTCTATACATACATATATATGTACATTAGGGCTATAACTCTTTTAATTTTTTGCAAATATCAAAATGGCTCTAGCATAGTGGAATATACCATTGAATGTTTTTTAAAAAAATGATATTACTTTTTCGCTGTTGTCAAAAAAGTTTACCCACAAAACAATATTAGTCTAATACGCACCTTAAAATATACCGATCGACTTAGAATCACGTTCTGAGTCGACTAAACGATGTCCGTCCGTCCGTCTGGCTGGCTGGTTGTCTATGTAAACCTTGTGCGTAGAGTACAGGTCGCAATTTTGAAGATATTTCGATAAAATTGCCCAAGGTCCATTAGTTCACCTAGCCCCCATACAAATGTCCTCTCGAAATTGGACTTTATCGGTCATAAAGTCGGGCTTAACCGACCATACTTTCTTACTTGTTTTTAAATATGTACATTGTAACTTGCTGTTACAAAAGTCAAAACATGACATAATTAATACTAATACTTTGTGCCCGGGTAAAAAATCATTACACTGTATAACACCAACAAAAATTACAAGCTCCGACCAATAAATTTTGATAGAGGAGACAAAAAAAAACACAAGTGTATCGACGTTTGAATGAAAGTTTACATCTGAATTTCATTTGAAGGGGCGGTTAAAGTTGGCAACTCTGGCACATTCTTATTGTTAATCGGCATAAGAAACCATGTGATCCTTACATTTTAGGTATAAAACGTGTTCAGCAATTTTATGTAAAATGTTGTAGAATATGTTAACCCTCTAAATCCTCAAGACATGGGTCTTTTCTGCCCTTCTTTTAAAAAGAGCAATCAACACAATTAACACAGGGATCTAAGGGGTTAAAGTGTTCCGCAAAAATATTATACGTGAAATTTTACTATAAGTCCCTGAATACACCAAAACGGAAAATTCAACCAGAAAGTCAGAAATAAGACATAACAAAAGAGAGCCTAGAGTTAATTTCTCATTTATTAAGAATTTTATTTTAACGTACCCCAAAAATTTAGCATAAAAAAAATAGTTCAAATTTAACCAAAAATCACTAATATCTCTATTATTTTACCTTCGATAGCAAATTTGGATAGGAAGTATTCATTAATTACATTTTTCTGAGATCTAGGCAATTCCACTTCATTACCATGCAATGTAGGATTGCCAGTTTTATTTTAACAAAAAGCGGGACAATTTTCAAAATCGGTGAAAAATGGCGGGATTTTCAAAACTTACGCGGGACAAAAAATAAGAAAACGTATTCCATTATTTTAAACTAGATAATCTATTTTTCCCAAATTGTTTACACAGTGATACAGCTAAGAATGAAGTAGAAATACCTAGGAAGTGATCTTTTTTTTCTGGTATTTGCCAAACACTTCCAAAATCATGAGTTACGGGTAATAAACCGTATCCGTTAGATGAAATAATGAACTGCTCATTACCATTCGTCCTTGTTCCAAAATAATAACATGCGCCATATAATGAAAAACCAGCCAGCATATGGACAGCCAAATACATCAAAGTTTTAATAACTTTCTGAGTCGATTGATCCATATTTTTGAGCGATACAAACATCAGCAGAATGCTGTGTTTAATATCGGTTGGAAAGTAACTGCGGGACAAGATCTGTTTTTAATATTTATACAGAAAGTACATACTACATATCAAGTGTGTTTCGTTTACTCAATATTATTTACTTATTTTACTGTTTTTTCAAATTCGCATTTTCACAAATATTGTAAAGGAATTTCAAGAGAAAATATGTTTCTCCTTTACTTATTATCCTAGTAAAAAATAGAAAAATAAAAAATTTTATTATAGTGAGATTTAGTTTTTATGTGCTAAATTCCCAATTTAATAATTGATAAATTCACTTAAATTTATTGTTGGTGAATAAGCTAATTCCAATGCGCATTTAACTGGTTGCTTAGGCCAGATCTTTAATAAACCTTTTCTCAAAAGATTTTAGGTAGACTAATGATATTATACAAAACACAAACACACACTTTATTAATAAAAATATCAAATCTTAGACAAAACATCAACAAGTAACAGTGATTTTATATTTTCTGACATTGCATATTTTCTTTATAGCTTTACGGCTATATGCATAAAAAACCTTATTGTAGATTTAAAACACAATTTTGTTAACAAACACTTTAGCTTTAAAACCCATTTATAAAAGTATTGGCCCATAATCATAGTCAGAAATAAAGTATATTTTAATAGAAATAAAGTCGTCTTTATTTAAGAGTGGACTTTAGGTCTACCATAGACAAGTTAAAGTATATTTTTGGCGTTAAAGTCGACTGTAAATATAAAACAAGCTGAAGCTGTTATTAACTCATTTAACAAGAGCATCAGCTGTTCTTCGCCATGTAAAAAAGTTCGGCAAAAAGTAAAAAAATTAAGTTACAAGAATTTGGGAGAGATTTTACAATTATTGAACAGTTATCAATAAAATTAGTACCAAAATATTCTAAATATGATATTAATCTTATCTTTTCCATTTTTCCACCACAAAAATTTTTTTTCTTTAGTTGTCCCGGTTACTTTTATTGTTTACCTTTTTTGGTTTTTGTTTTAATTTTCTACGTCAGCTGTTCAGCGGTGCCACTTGTCTGTATTTCGTTGTATATTCTATGAAAACATTTTCTACATTTGAGGTGACACCCAGTTAAAGTCGGCTCAATTTAAAACATACTTTAATTTTGACTATAGTTGGGAAATAATATAAAGCGGGTTTTTAATTTAAAGTTGTTTTTAAAAGAAAAGAAAATACTTTAAAAGAAAAGAAAAGACTTTAGTGTTTGACTATGATTATGGGCCATTGTATTCGTAAACGTTTGCTAAAGGCTCAATAACTAATGTCAATTTTGTTTAAGCTGGCAATGCTTGTCATTTTTCCCCCTTTTTCGTTGTTAGTGTTGCTTTCAATTGGGATAAAATATTCGTTAATTTTCTTTTTTTCATTGATTGTTTGTAGTAATAATACATTTTGAAGATAACAACTAATTTTTAGATAAAAAATGTATAATTGATTCCAGTAAATTTATATTAAGCTACAATATATTAATATACAAACGTTTTTATATAGTTTATTTCAATTATTATTAAAAGTATTCGAATGACGAATATTCTGTGATAAAATAAACATCACTGTTTTATTAATTTATTTAATGGCTTTCAAATACATAACTCGCAGTAATTAGCTTTATCTTGTAGTTTTCTCCGATGTTTGGTAATGCAGTCGCCGGTTATGCAGTGCACTAAAATATATTACAAAACGGCAAGATTCTATAAATTTTCAGTTTGTTGTTGATTTGAAATCCATTAAATAGACTACGGGAAAAGAATATATATACATACATATTATATATCAGCGTGTAGGAAATTATGTCCTCTTTTCAAAAATGTACAACATTTTTAAGAATTAAAAAGATTATAGAAGACTTTTTTCATAAATATGGGAATAAAATATTATAGTTGATTTTTTTGGAAAATTTTAATTTTTAAAATGCAATTAAAGTTTTGTTTATGAATCGTTTTTAATGAAATTTTACACTTATATAGAAACTTTCGATCCAAAAGTGAAAAAGATATTTGTGAATTATTAATGACAATCTCACAATTCCCAAAAAAAACTTTCCAAAAATCCCAAAATTGGGATTTTTTAGATTTATTGAAGGCATCAAGCTTTGCACAATAGTGACGAACATATTGGGACATAAAAAACAGGTCTTCATTTTTTGAAAGCAGCTATGCGATTTTAGAAAATGTTGTCTAAAGTTGAAATTTATATAAAAAATAGGTCTACTTCGGAAGGCTCTGGACCACGTAATAATACGAATTTTGATATTATTTTGCTTTTATAATATTTCACGAAATGTTGTCTTTCAGCAAAATATAAATACACTATTTATCTTTTTCTTATTTTCTGTATAATTTAAAATTAATGTAGGTACTTTTTCGAAAAAAAATGGCGAAAAAACTACTTTTTTATTTTTTTTAAGTTTGAATGCACATAACTTTTGACTCAGTAGATGTTTTTAAACAATTATTTCATTCTATTATTAATACATGTCTTGTTAATTCAGAAAATTATATTTCAAGAAAATCGGGAAGAATTTGATCCGTTATTAGCAAAAAACCAGACCAAGGTAGGTAAATAAAATAAAGTTATACTTTTCAAATGCGAATAACTCGTAAACTAGAGATAATATATGGCTAAAGCAATGTTTTTTGTAGATCTCGTCTAGTAGATTCCATATATATAAAATTCTTTCAAATCGGATCGCAAACAAAAATTTGGCATCATTTTTAATTTTTGATATATCCGAGGTGCTTATCAATTTTATTAAAATCGGGCAATTCGTTTAGAAGTTACAGATTTATTTGCACTATTTTTCAGATCCCCCACTGTACGTACTTTGGTTGAAAAAAAACTAATATTGATATTTTATTTTTGGTAACTTTTTTAAAAACAATTTTCACGTCTGTGTTTATACGAATCTTCCACTTAAAATAGCACCTAGAACATTTGATCGCATAATTAAGGCAAACAACAAGAATAAGAAAAAAAACTTGTTTACTTTCAAAAAGTACCGTTAATTTGTCCCTCATTAAAAAAGTTAAATTTTGCTATTGGATGAGAACAACAAAGATATAACAAAAATACAGAAAAAAATTAAGTGCGTTTATAGGAATATGCACCAGTGTATGTATGACCCCAGCAATCGATGCGTACTTGGTGGCAGTAGACATTTAACTTTGTGTATTAACCCCTTATGGCATACCTTGTCGAAGGCATGGGCGATGTCCAAAAAGATAGCTCAGCAGTATTTTTTATTCTCAAAATGGGATATCATTTCGGTTATTTATGTATGGTATAATTTCTCAAATAACTTTGATAAGTAGGTCAGTAAACATATAGGTCTGTATGAAGATGGCATTGTTAAATATTTTTCTGGTATCATTATAATCTGTTCAATTTTCCAATTTGTTGGGAAGACGCATAGTCTCATAATCGCAGACAGTGTTGTCAGATTTGGGGATTTTTCCCCAAATTGGGGATTTTATTTTGTAAATGGGGATAAATAATTGGGTTTGGGGATATGGGGAACAGTTGGGGAAATATTGTATGTTTTTGGGATTTTTGGAATCTTTTTGGGGATTTTTATTTTTTCGTTTTATTTTTCGTATATTGAATTGTTTTATTTAATTTATGTAAGAGAATATTTTAAAATCGAAAGAAATCATTGAACTTTAAAGGCTCCATTAGTCTTTGCGTTCTGTAACGTTTCTGTTCTGTGCCGTTCTGAATGCTGTTATATTGTAGTTAGTTTTTCCGTAAGATCGTATCAGCTGTTTTTAAAATAATAACCAAAAAACCAACTTGGCGATTTTGTTACTATTTTTAGTGCTTTTTGTATTTAGACCGTCGACATATTATTGTGAACATTTTTATAAATACATACATATATTGCTTGTTAATGATTAAATTTAAACAAATTTTTTTACATACATAAAACCATGGACCCTAAATAATAATTATGTTCATTTTTAAGGTACCAAAAATTGACCATTTTAATAAATATTTTATAAAAATTGTTTTTAATTATTATGTATAATGAAAATTAATATTTATTAAACATAATTATTATATCCAATTAATATCTTTTTACATTGGCTCATAACTATTATGATCAATAAATATTTATTTCTCTTACAGATAACTATTACTAAAGATTTTTATTATTTTTATTTACGATAATAATTATTTTGAATATTTTCTTGATATTAATTGTTGTATTTTTGCAGATTATGCATGTGGATACATTAGGTGTATAACCTGATTTGTATTCATTGGTCATATAATCGAATTAATTTACAATAAAACTAAAGTATAAATTATTTTAATATTTATGTATAAGAAATTTTCAAGTGCATAAAACATTGATATCATATTTCGTTGCGATAGCAGTTGTAATTTTGGTGTTCCCTTTTTATTATAGGTTTTAAGAAAAAATTTTAAGGAAACAAGTGTTATTTCTTTTTAAATAGAGCAATGTTTTTATGTTTTGGTTCAATTTAAACCTCTTAACTGCAATAAAACATCATTTATTAAAAAAATTGTGTGACTAAACTTTATTATATAAAATGGGTTATAACAGTTATGTTATTTCTTATTCATAACTATTAAAAATAATTAATAATATATCTATCGAATAGTAATAGTTATGCTTGAGAAATACTTTTATTTGATACCCATAATAGTTATCATCAATTTTTAAAAATAAGAATTGGAAATAATAATTATTTTTAATAAATAAAATAATAATTTATTATTAATAATTATTCGCAATTTTTATCGAATAAAAGTTTTAAATATTAAGTCCTTGCATAAAACATTGAAATTAATATTATTAAATTTCAATGTTTTTTTGAAAATATTTTATTTCTTATTTTTTTGTAAAAAATAAATATTTCCCTTTCAAAAAATGTTGGCACCAAATTGTCAGCATTTTTGTCTGTATATGATATCAGCTGTTATAGCTATCACTTAACGTTACGGATAAGATTCTGTTTTCAACAGATTCATCCGCAACAGAACGGCAACGTTACAGAAAAACTAACGACATACACAACTTTCCCTAAGCTAAAAACAAAACAGCTGATTCGTTACGGAACGTACAAACTAATTAGGCCTTAAGTCTGATAAGTCATAAAATTTCAACAATAAGCTATTTGACATTTTATACTGGCAATCCTTGTTATTATCTGTTATCAATAGACGTGAATGTTTGTTTTAGAAGAAGAATTTGTAACGTTCAAAATGGCAAAAAATAAAACTGCCAAAAAAGCATAATTCCACCTGAGAAATTGAATATTGGTCTCAAGTTATTTCTTATGGAATAAAATCTGAAATTTAAATGTATATAAAGAAGGGTATTCAAAAATTCAAAATTAAATGGAAAATTACACTCTGAGTTCTCTTACAGTTGGTTATAGTTTGTTAAAAATATAACGTTTTTTGTAATTTTTAATTTTTTTTTAAATAAGTAACATTGATGTACATATATACCATCGGCTTTTCTCAACGGACATTTTTCATCTATCGGTGGTTTGATGTATCTTTAATTTCTGCGATCCTCCTTTAAACAAAGGGCTCTTTCAGTCTTCTAGTAGCGATGGATAATAGCCTCTGATTTGCATCAGGTTATCTATTTTGTTGCCACTATATTCTAAGCTTTCGTTCAATATCAGAATTGGAAATAAGCATTTTTGGCTTTGTATTGATTTCCATCTTTGAATGATCCAGAGCCGAAGTAATTAATGACGGGAAGTCACTGACGCATTCGTTTATTTCTCCCTTATTCTGTATATTTGGATTTGGCTACTGATGAATTTCTTGTATTTACGAAAGTTTGTTTTGTAAAGCGGAATATTTGCTGGAGATTTTGGTATATTTTTTCCATAATAGATGACTATTACGGGTGAATGGTCGGAAGATAAGTGAAAAGATATTTCCGTGGATATTGAATTTCGATCTACATTTCTGGATATGTCAAAGTCAATAAGGTCAGGAATTTTCCCAGGATCAGTAGGCCAGTATGTTGCTTGACCAGGGGCTGCGACATCCATGCCATTTTTACTGTCAACTGATGCTTTGTTAGTCTGTCTTCTTCTAGGGTTAATTAACCGTGAACCCCAGTATGTGTGTTACGCAATCTCCTAGAGTTTCAAAGAATTCTTAAAACTTATCATTAGTCATCGGAAATCGTGGAGGACAATATATTGAACTCACTGTCAAATTTCCAAATAAACAATACATATATTCTTTTGAAAATTCATCTAGAGTATTTCGAGGATTTGAATCATTTGGTTCTGCGCTCTCAAAAGCTCTTGTATTGTTTTTTGCATTGTTGACATTATGTTAGTCATGTTTTAATTAAGAGAGGCAATATTACAGATTTCATAACTCCAGTGTAGGAGCTGGTTCCAGATTTAACTGTATTTAATTGTGGGAAGCCAGCATTTATTGACGTAGAGTTCAATTTTCATTATTATTATGGGCTAGTGAATTTGCTGGTTTATGATCGATGTACAAAAATGTCATCTCTCTTTAGTTGTCGCCTCTCTTTTTTTAATAATACTTTGTAAACTGGGCATCCCCGATAATTCGCCGTATGGTCGCCACCACATTTCTTTTTGAGACCCTTTTGAATATCACATTGTGATGAAAAATGAAAGTCTCCGCATGCAACACATACCATACACATACCATACGTAAGGTACAGTAATTTCTCGTATGTCCAAACTCTTGACAATTGGATAAAGATCAAAAATAGGTCAAAAATCGAGGTCGTTGAGCATTTCTGCTTATTTCTTAGGAATTTGTTGGAATTCGATTTTAAATACATGAACATATGAATCATGTTTATACGTTATTTGATACAAAAGTCCATTCGAAAGTGACCAATTGAAGACTTACACACATAATCATTCAGTAAGAAGTAATATTAATGCAATTGATACAAAAGATTTGTGGATATGAAATTATTATTTCATGATTATTTCATTATCTGGTAAAATTTATTTTTAAGAGCAACAATTTTATATTGGAATATTTTACTATTTATTTTTATATTTACAAATACTGTTTTACTATTACTATTTTATACAAATATTTACCTCCTGTTCAGTCCTTTTGATCTCATCTCGTATCCTTTGCTCTTCTTCAGCTTTTTCTTTTAAAAGTGCTGTCATATTTTCATTTAAATGACTTTTCAAGTCAGGCATTGGCCGCAGCCTATACGTTTGCTCAGTTTTCGCTGTACCTTTAACATCATCATCGATATTAATTTCAATTATTTTATGGGGATATGGAACGTTGCGTTGATTATTTTCTACAACGTGTGCATGAGCAACTCCTGATACAACCACAGCTGGAAATCCAGCCCCAATTAGCATGCTACATAAAAGTGTCGCCATTTCGAAGCTATTCCCGCGACGTCGTCTTAGCAATGTTGAGGGTGACATCAGCCTGGTGGGCTAAAAGAAAATACATGAAGCACTTGTTTTGTTTAAATATATCTTTTTTAAATAAATATAAATAAAACTACGTATTTAAAGGTATCGAGGTCATTAAAATGAGACAGTATTAGTTGTGTGTTTGTATAAAATCAGAGCATTCTTTCAAACACAGACCTAGTCAGGATTTTTTCTATCATTTGTTGTTTTTTATTTTTGCTTTCAAACAAAATTGAAGGAAAAAAATCAATAAATAATTTGAAAAGAGACATTTTTCTGCAGGCAACTCGATGGTATTTGATGTTCCATCAGTACGTAACCATTGTTAGGATGTCCAAATACATGTCCATACACTCAAACACACTTGTACATGTTCTTGCATATATAATATAAGTATGTGCGGAATACAAGACGTGTATGTACCCACTAAACATTTTTTCCGAATTCGGTCAGACAAGTTTCCAATTTCATATTCGAAGATTGCATGAGTGACATCGAATTAGCCGACGCACTAAGGAGCATTTAACCAGAAAATCTTGCCAGAAAGGCAAACATTTATTTAAAGAAAATTAAAAATCTATGCAGCCCGAAGACAACAAAATTCTGCATCTAGCATCATTGCAAATGCAAAATTTCAATAATCCATTAATCCAATAACAAAACACACACAAAAATCAACATCATTTTTCATTTGCAATGATGCAAGACCATTTCCACAATATTGTGAATACCGCTATTGTGTATTGTCATGACTAGGTTAAGTTTTGTAGTTTTGAGACGCTAACAAAGTCAGGAATGTGAAGAAAATTAAACGAGTTTTGATTGTTTTTTTTTTTAATTTTAAGAGGTTTATATCATATTTTTTGTGGCTCTTCGTTTTTTTTTTTTTTTTGAAAAAATACACACTTTTTTAACAAAAAAAAAAAATAGTGTTTTTCTTAAAACAATAAAAATTTCATGGATTGTCCGTAAATTTTTTTATAGGAGCAAGTATTCATATATTCAAATCTGTAAAAAATTTATTTAAAGAACCTCAATTCAATTTTAATCTCAAAATGGGTCAAAATTGATCCAAAGACTCTATAATCACTTGTAACACTTAATAATGAATTACCTACATACCTAGTCATTAGATACTATTAAACTACTCCTTCGTGACACGGATGATGTAGTTTATAATGAAAATGATAATGATGTTGACGATTGTAATTAGTTTCACTTTTTAAGTATTTTTATGCTAAAATATATATAAATAATGTAAAATGAATATTATAAATAAATATAAAAATAATTCTTCGACTATTATTACAAAATGTCATAGATGTAGGATCAATTATGGAGTGATCTCATAAAACTTGGTAAAATTATTAATTATTAAGTCAATTATTGACGGTAAACAGATTTTCTTAAAGTGCCTTATATGGGCAATTATAGACCGATCCTAATACAATTTGGTAAAATGATTAAGATTTATGTAAAACACTTTCATTACGAATTTCATCATGATACTAATGTTTTAAGGTTACTTGTGAACGTTAAAGGGAATTTCTGAATATGGGGAAATAAGTTCATATGTGGTCCGATTTTCACCAAACTTATCAGCATGATCCTTGCTAATTTTTATCATAACTGTTGCATAACTAACACTTTTATGAATATATAAGTGCAATTCCGAGGGAAATTTATATGAGGGCTAGGCGAAATCATGAAGTGATTTCAACCAAAATCAGTTGGGTTCGTCCTTCGACCTTATTTATTCCATGGGTCTAAAATCAAGATCGAGCTTCCCATTTTTAACGCGAAACTTTTCCTTTCGTATTTTATATTTTTGTTTAAATATACATACTAACATTTTATTGAGCCTTTTAAGAAACTTGACTATATTTGGGCTTTTTCGAAATGAAAGAAAGGCAGACTAGATGAATCTTTGTAAATGTAGAAGATTAACAATAAACTTCACCAGAGGATGGTTAAAAAAATCTCATATCGTGGATGTGAGAGAACCTAAAACCGAGCGTTAGGTCACAGGGGGAAATGAAAAAAAAACTGCAAATATCTCTGAAAACTTTTGAAGAAAATCCCGAAAATTCCCGAAAAACATTTCCCGAAAATTAACAAAAAAATATTCCAGGGAATTCCCGGGAATAACATTCTTTGAAATCATCGTAGATTACGATTTTGATAACCGCTTGGTGGATTTTTTTTGATCCATACAAATTGACCCACTCTAATAGACATATATAATTTTAAATAAAAGAGACAGTTTTAAAATTAATTTCAAAACAACAAATAATGATTTTTTGATTTTTAGGAATATCGTTCTATACTTAAATTTGTTAAGAGAAAGAAGTACTAAATGAAGTAATCAAGAAAAACTATAAATATTTCCGAACTCTATGGAATTCAATAACAAAATTGCTATATGAGAACCCTTGTATATTTTTGGTGTAACATAGTTTAATCCATTGTAGAATAAGCAAGGTACAATTATTAGAAAGTATGTTCTCAATTATACATTCCCTATAACGTCAAACAAAAGAAAATTAAAAAATATAAAAAGGAAATGCCAAAAAAATAATTGAATTAGAACTTGTAGGGTTCCTAAATTTCCGAATGTTTTCCATTCCCAATAAAATTAAAAATATAAAAATTATATTAATATGATATTTTGTGCAGCCCTCATGCTTAGACTATGTATGACGTTTTGTTAGAACAAAAATATCACCAGGGGCCATTAAGGACCTTCCGAGCCATTTCATTCTGCTAGTCTCCAATATTGAGGGTACCGTGAAATAACTCCCAAATGAAATAACTTTCCACGAAAAAATGAAATAACACCCAACAAATTTTTCATACAACTTAGGACTTATTTCATTATGAAACAACTCCTAACGCATAGGGAGTTATTTCATAATTTTTTGTTGGGAGTTATTTCATACTGCAATAAGTCCCAATGAAACAACTCCCAATGAAATTTTTGTTGGGTTTTATTTCATTTTATTTTGGGAATTAGGAGTTATTTCACTGTATTGGGAGTTAAGGTTTTCTCCTCTGGGGTGTATCAAAAACTGGCTTCGCTCAGAATAGATTTTTGCATTGCATTTTCAGTTGGGAGTTATTTCATAATGCAATAACTCCCAACAAAAAATTATGAAATAACTCCCTATGCGTTAGGAGTTGTTTCATATTGAAATAAGTCCTATGTTGTATGAAAAATTTGTTGGGTGTTATTTCATTTTTTCTTGGGGAGTTATTTCACGGTACCGAGAAAACCAGAGTGAAGCCAGTTTTTGACACATCCCAATGCAATGCAACACATGTTTGGTAAGCGAAGAATAATTTCAGTTTTGTAGTTCCTTTTTTTAGATTACATAAATAAATTGCTTCGGATTGGGAATTATTTCATTGGGAGTTATTTCCATTCTTTTGGGACTAACATTTTTAAAATTATGAAACCGCCGATTATGGTGAGTAATTTCATTTTACCCTTTGGTAGTTATTTAATTTTTCAAGTTTGGGAATTATTTCATTTTTGATGGGAATTTTTTCATTGGGAGTTATTTCATTTGGGAGCGATTTCACGGTACCGTATGACGATAAATACGCACAGTTTTAAGTAGAGTCTTCCGATTAACGTTGTCACATGATGAATTGCAATCACAGTGGATTTTTCAGGTTGAAAAGCAAACAGTGCCTGTTTAATATCACCGTATGACGATATATGCGCACAGTTTTATATAATTAGCACGTAGGACCTCCCCGATTAACGTTGTCACATGATGAATTGCAATCACCGTTGATTTTCCAAGTTGTAAAGCAAACTGAAATCGGTGTATTTGATTCATTGAAAAATGAAACATGTTGGGACTGATAGGTCAGTAGGATTTTGGCAGTTCTTCATACATGCAACCAGTCATAGGTATTAATACCACTTTAACCTCACGCCTAGGGTACGTGACATATCAGGAGACCAGATTGGAAAATTCTCCACCTTTTTGTAACATGCATAGATAAATTCCATCTGCTGAAGGTAACCATGTATAATTTGGAGTTCAATTATAAAGCAGCGAATGCGGAAGGAGAGATCCAGAAGATGTTGACAAGTCTCTTCCGGGGATTCAGTATACATTCAATTTGAACGTTTCAGCGTACATAAACCATTGGTTCTTGGAGACGAATTGCATAGGGGAAATTTTCAATTTTATCGCAGTAGGTACGCCGCGTTGATCTTTTTGAGCTCCTAATTTCCCTATTATACTCAGTGACTGCAGTTTTATAGGTGGACCATTCACCTTTCACTTTGTCCTTATTGAATAGTCGTCTTGCATCTGTTCATTTTGCCACCAGGCAAGATTTGAAGCATTTGGTTCTGCGCTTTCAAAAGCTCTTGTATTGTGTTTAGCATGGTTGACATTATGTTAGTCATGTTTTGATTAAGAGAGGTAATATTTTGTGTAAGCGCTTGTAACAGGGTTTCTAACCCTCCGGTATTTTGGGGTATATTAGGCTGCTTATTTTCTGACTTCAAAACACCAGCGTAAGAGCTGGTTCCAGATTTAGCCGTGTTTAATTGTGGGAAATTTGCATTCATTGACCTAGAGTTTTTATTTTCATTATTACGGGCTACTGAATTTACTGGTGTAAGAAATGTATGAAACAAATTGCTGGCTAATCTATCAAGTGCCAAAGGGAAATTTAGACAAGTCGGTTCAATTTCTGATTAATTTTCAAAATTATTTCAGAAAATTCTGAATCCAGATACGTCGCACAGTGGCTCATTATCGTTTTTCATCGGCCATAACTCTATAACTTTTGCACCGATAGAGATATTTTAGAAATTTTTGTTGATGGACAGATAAATTCTTGAACAGATAAATTCTTTTTCTCCCGTTTCAATTTCCATTAAAATCCGTTCAGCAGTTGTTGAGCAATTTAAGGTTAAAGTTGAACTTTTAATTTTTTATAGCATTTAGTATGAAAAAGCGGATTTTTCAGCTTTACTTATAAAAAAGTTGTAAGCAGATAAAAACAAGTAAGGAAGTATGTCCGGTCAAGCTCGACTATATAATACCCTACACTATAATTTATTTTCGTGAATGATTTTCGGAAGAGGGCATTATATGGGAGCTATGACTAATTATGGACCGATCGCCATGAAATTAGGTCGTGTGATTTATGTCTATATGGAATATATTTCTGTTGAATTTTGTGTTTATACCAACATTTTTAAGAGATTTATGCCCGATAAAGTGATTTTTGGAAGCGGGCATTATATGGGAGCTATGACTAATTATGTACCGATAATCATAAAATTAGGTGACATTAATATAGTTTATATAAAACTAATTTAGAGAAAAATTTGTGTAGATACCTATATAAATTAACCATTTACGATCGATAAAGTATAATTTCGGGAGAACATTTGTATGGGTGCTAGGTGAAATAATGGACCGATTTCAGTCACTTTCAATAGGCTTTGTCCTCGGACCAAAAAAAATGTATGTACCACATTTTATCGGAATATCTTCAAAATTGCGACTTGTACTTTGCGCCAGTCATATGAACAGGTAAAATTAAAATAGAAAAAAAATTGGGAGTAATTTCATTCAAATGAAAAAAGTGTTCAACAAACAGGTCAAAACAGGTCAACAAGATTATATGGGCTTAAAGAGGACACTTTTGCCTTTCTCCTGGTAGTAAAATTTGTTTAACCCCTTTAGACCCTAAGCACTTTTATTCCACTGAAATTCAAATTTGACTGAAACCTGTGAACAAATTTAATAACACAGCAGCTGTAAATGGTACAGTAACAAGTCATACCAACATAACAAAAAAAATCATCCAATTATCGATAATAGTTTGCGAGTCATGATAATTTACTTCTGATCAAATTTTCAAAAATCACATTTTTATAAAATGACATAAAATATTTGACTTTAACAGCAATTGACAATATTTGTATCTAATTTTTTTGGCTACCTTAGTTTCAATGTGTTTACTATTGAATGGCATTCAAATTTTTGAAATCGGAGTTAATAGAAAGTTGGACTTTTGGCCGATGAAATTGAGATATGAGATATAATGTTTATTGGGTATAGATGTTGATCTGTTTGTTTGCACTGGTAATATGTATGTAGATGATTGTTGTGCTTTTTTATAACAGCTGCTTTTTTCTTCGTGTGCATGTTTGTGTGATTCCTTCTTTTAGATTCTTTATTTTTTTTTTTAAGTTTATTTTATTTTTTCCAAGATTTTTTTTTATTCTACATTGGCAACACAATACAAAAGCAATCACTATCAAAAGCATAGTAAATGAAAACAAAAAACAAACTAGAAGAGTTTAAGACAAAAGAAATTTCAATTCGATGGATAGAAAAAAAATTAACAGAAAGAAGAAATGTTGTTTCATAAAAAATCATCTACATACAGATATTTTCATACTGCATTCATACACACAAACATATGTATGGATGGATTTCTTTTTTTTTTGTTTTATTTTTTAGTTATATCTAGGATACATACCAAAATAACAACTATTAAGAATGAGTATTCAAGTACTGTACTCTTATAATGACACACAAACATACCATGTATATAAGAACCAGTGTTGCCAATTTAGCACTTTTAGGGCTAAATTTAGCCCTTTTCAATCTTGTTTAGCCACAAAAAAAAATAATTTAGCCTTTATCCATTTTTTTAGCCTTTTCTATTTTCATTTAGCCATTTTTATGACTAAATCTGAAATTTTTGCTGTTGAAAATTAGTAAAATCAGTTCAAGAAAATTGGCAGCGATATTATAACAAAAATTAACTAAAAATGTTGAACCAGTAAACAATTTAAGCACATACAAATTGTTGGACCTTCCATACATTAAAAAAATTTGTTAACCTTTTCGGATACATTTCAGATTTTTGCACATAACTTCGACATTTATGAATATTTTTAAAAAAATGTTTTTGATTCTATTTTTGGAATATATTTAGAGATGTTTACAATTTATTTAATTGAATTGTCGCTATGCGTGTTCGATTGATAGCAATTTGAAAATGTGTGAAAATAGATTTTTGAATCAAAAAATTTTTTTTTAAAAAAGTGCCTTCGATTTTTTGCATATAAAATTTGTAAAAACTATAATTTTGTAATAAAAATGCTTAAGAATGCTTAGAAACATATTAGAGAGATACAAAAATAAAAAATATTGAAAAAAATCACTGGGGGCTTCAGGATAAGCTTCCAGGACTAGAAATTTAATTTGGTATAACGGATATTATATCAGTCAATATTGATATCAATACCAACCATATCAATAAAACTTGTAGCGAAAGGGTTAATAAATATGTTAATGTTTTACGCGCGGGTCCGGGCGTTTATATTATATACAGGGTTAAAGAGAATGGCGCATATTCAGAAATCATAACTAAAGTCGGAACTAGTAAAACAGAAACTAAAAAATAGTTCATAGATAGTTGTAGATCTTATTCACAATTCATATCTAGCTTAGTTACTGCTTTGACATGTAGAGAAAACAAAATGTCGATAATATTTTAATCGATGTATTCTGTAATTAATTAAAAGGCTTATAAAGCTATTAAAAAACTATTTTTGTTCTATAAAAATTACATACAAAATTTATAGTTATAGTTTGTATGTAAATCAATTAAAATAAGGTCATGTAAAATAAAGTTTTTCAATAAAATGTTGTTGACAAAAAAAAAACACATCTCTAGTTTATTTTCTTTTTGTATGGATGTATTAAAATTAAATCAATCAGCTGTTTTTTTGAACGTATTAGTTAGTTGGCATTTAGTTACAACTTTATCCATGATTAAGTGCTAACTAATTGTGCTGAAAGCAACCAATTGTAAATAACTTAAATAGGTACTTAAAAAAGTTAACACTTAGTCGATTTCGAAGTTATCACAAAGATTACTTTATACATAATTTGTCTTTCTTATAAAAAATTTGACTAGGAGCATTTTGCAGGCCAGGTGATAAATACGAGTCTTTAAAAACATCGGCATATGATATACATACGTGTGTCCACATATTACATTATTTTGAAGTTAACTATCAACATACTGGAATAAATATTCTTATTTTCTTCCATTTGAACGTGTGTTATATTCATACATTTTTGTTTGTCTATTCGGCATAGTCAAATGCAACATTCTAAGTTGTTTTCTGTATCAAATGTATGTATTTTTTTAATTAAAAATGTTAGCCCTTTTTTAGCCACTTTTTAGCCCTTTTTCTTCACCAAGAATTGGCAACACTGGTAAGAACGGACGGACGGACGGATGTATGTATGTGTACATATGAATGCGAATGTATTGTAAAGGGAATATATCTGTAGGGTGTTTATATTCTATATAGAAAAATAGTTATATACATTTTTTTTGTTATTGTTGATATTAATATTTTTTCTAGGCTTTCATCAGAATATTTTTTACATTTGAATTTATGTAGTTTACTTTTGTTGTATTTTGAGCAATGTATAGTTTTTTTTTTTGCAGTTTGGTTCTTTCGTTTCAAACATCTTTGTCCTTGTGAACATCAAAGTAATTCCTTTGAACCTTTGTCCAGATTCAGTTTTTAGTACTTTTTTCGGAAGTTTGGTTATTAACTTTTGAAATGTAAACCACTCATACTCCTACCTCCAAGAACCAAAAACGAATTTAAGATTTTTGTCAATTTATAAATAACAAAGTCATTGTCTTAAATTTTGAATTGAAATAAATAATACATTACATATATGTATATGTTTTGTTCACAAATTAATGTTGAAGACTTCACGATTTCGGCTTAATGCTATGTTCACACTTGGGGGTTTAAAAGCGTTTAAGCAAAATGTTGATTAAGTTAATCAAAGCCGTTCACATTACATTTGAGATGATTAAGTTGACAGTAAAGTGATTAAGTTGACAAATAAAAAAAAACAAACAAATTTACATTTCTTTAAAGCATTCAAAATGGAAAGAAATACTTTAATAAAGTTATCAGCAGATTATTTATACTTATTAATGAAGGAATTGTGAGAATTGATGGATTATTTATAGTTGTTTATGAACAATTTATTTATCGGTAGTACATCTGATAGGTATGTTCCTTGTGGCCGATGCTACATCATCATCAGTTTGAGGTATGTATGTTCGGTTGATCCTACGTGATTAATGAAGTGATTAAGATTTAATCATGTCAATTTGTCAGTAGCAGTGTCAAATTATGAACCGATATTCACAAAATCCAGTTGCATGATTCTTGGATACAGATTACTGATTTGTGTAAAATTTTCAGATTTGTTTTTACATGAAACCTAATTTTGCAGAATTTGTTATGGACCGAATTTTACAATTTTCTTTTTTCATAAAAATATAATGGAATTTTCTGTAATAAATTTAAACGAAGCAGCAAAACAATTTTGTAAAATATCAAATTTTATGCTGATTGTGCAGCAGCTGATCCACGGGTGGGAGTGGAAATTTCCAAAAAAAAATAATTTTTAATTAAATTTTCAAAATCGAATTAAATTTTATATCTTAATCATTTCATTAAATAATTCATTACGAATTCATTCATACGGTTAACTTCTTACTACTTCAACCGTATTTAATTCATTAATTTGAGAATAAATTTTTGGGAGAATTAAATCCATTAAAAATTACTGAGTGATTCTATTCTATTACAAATAGTCTTTAGATAATTCTTTCAATGCATTCACCATAGTGGGAAGGTTGTTATGCGTTTGTAACGTCCAAAAATATTAGTCTAACACCCAATTGGAGCTTACATGTAAGTCTATTAATTATAAAAATAGTTTTTTTAAAAACTAATCTAATTTATTTAACTATTAACAATGTATTCCTTATCATTAGTTATTTTCGACATTAATTTAATTTTTTACATTGAATTTATTCCTATAATTTCAAAAAAATAAAACATGAATTTAAAACTGAAGTTATTATTTCATAGATTCGTAGAAGCCATGAAAAAGGACTTCATTTAAGCAGATACAGAAGTAGCTTCAAATCAGCTAAGAACTCACGTTTTAATAAAAGACATTAAATAGTGATTCTAGTAAGTAATGAATTTTACATTTTCCAAGATGCACGGAGATGAACGGAGCGCTTACTGAAAGCATACCTGAATGTAAGGAGTGAAACGGGGTTCTTTTTAAAAAAATAATAAAGCGGAAATTCGCCATATAAAAATCATGCATTCTGCAAGCAGGTTTGTAAGGGGAATATAGTTTCTCTGCTTACAAACCTACTTACAGGTATACATACATGCGAATATAGGCTTATATTACATTCGTAGTAAATACTAATGTTCATAACACTTAGTTAATAATAATTATTCTTAATATACTGTCGGTTAAAATTATTTTTTTTGGAAAACTGTCAGTATAACTATTAGTTAATACATAACTAGACTTCATGTTAATGTAGGTAACAGTCTAATATCTAACAAATAACACTGTGTAGCAAGAAAAACCAGCCTCAACAATTCCAATGGGAAATGAAAGTAGACCATTAAGTAAACAGAACTGCCAAAGGGGTTTGAAAATTTAGCTCGAATTTCATTGTTATGGCCTCCCTCTTAAAGTTGGGCAATTTTTGATAATTTTTTACACTATTAGTCAGACGAACGCTACCACCAAATTGCTATTCCATTTGAAATAATGTAAAATTATTTATTTATATTGATGACATACATATATTTGTGAAACAAATTACAGATACCGAGAGAAAAAGTCGCCAGACTCCGTTCTAGCGGAAATTTGTTGGTGGAGTAAAAAAATTAAATTGAAGCTAATTCAGAGAGTGAAGCAGAAATGGATTCGGCCTCGAAAGATGGGAGTGACGATACACAGAATTTACAGCTTCCATCAACATCAAAAAGACTTGGAACCATATAGTTTAAAATATTTATATTGGTTCCAGTGAACAAAATGGCAACCTGAGTTCGTTATAGAAATACAACTTTTTAAACACATTTTTTTTAATAAAACAGAAAAATTTTTAAAAATGTGTTTTTTTCAAAATCTGAAAATAAATTGTAGTATTCAATAGAATCAGATTCATTTGATCTAGAATAGTTTTAAATTTTTCTAAAAAAAGACAATTAATGGCATGTAGTGCATTTTAATCCAAAATTGATAGTTTATTTATATTTCACCACGCCTATACCGCCCACCATAAAGGAAAAAATATATTTTTCCACATTGGATTAAAGGCAACAATAAGTACGCACAATTACAGTCCATTAAATATTTCTATATATTTATACGTTTTTTCACTCATAGTGTAAAAAATTATCAAAAATGTCCCAACTTCAAGAGGCCATAAAAATGAAAGCTAACTTTTTAAAACCCTTTGGTAGTTTTGTTAAGTTAATGCTGAACTGTTGAGGCTGGCGGCGATGACTCGAAATTTGTTTCATAGTGTAACTATGTAATATAAAATAAATATTAAGAAAGTTCAAAATATAATATGAACTTTAAAATACTAATGATCATTTGAATTTATCTAGGCTTGAAACATAAAATATTATTGATTTCTCCCCATACTTAAAATGTTTTTTATTTGCTTTTGTTTGGTCCCAATATTTATATATGGGGCATTTCATGTCAAGTGAACCAAATTTTAAATCGATGTCTTCCGATCGGGATGAAATTTGCACCAAGGTTAGTTCTATTGGATAGTAACTCAGTATCACAATTTTTCAACAAGATCGGTCGAGAACTCTCTGAGTTTTAGGGGGTCAAATTTTGACATTTTGGTCAAACAGGGGTTTTTTCTTATCCATGTAACTTATTACCTATTGTTCTTAGCAAAATGTCTCCCAAATAGTTTAGATACCTCTTTCTTCAATCTTTCGAAAAAAAATATTTAAAAAAAAAAAAGTATTTAAAATTTTTTTTCCGAAATCAAAAACTTTTTTGAAATTTTTTTTTAAATGGTCCTTTTTTTCTTAAAATAAAGCTTAGATATTTTCCTTGAACACCTATTTGGTCGCTTAGTGGGATGCGAGTGGGATATCTATAAAAATAAATATTTTGTAACTCAAAACATACAATTTTTGACTTTTTTTGCAAAATCAAAAACTTTGTTGACTTTTTTTTTCAAAATGGACCCTTTTTTAATTTTTTTTTTAGCTCAAACAAAAGCTTAGATATTATCCTTGAAGACCCTTTTGGTCGCTTAGTGGGATGCGAGTGGGATATCTATCAAAATAAATATTTTATAACTCAAGAAATACAATTTTTTACTTTTTTTTTTACAAAATCGATTTTTTCTCCAATATGGGCCCTTTTTTCAATTTTTTTTTTTGAGTTCTCGACCGATCTTGTTGAAAAATTGTGTCTGAGTTACTATCCAATAGAACTAACCTTGGTGCAAATTTCATCCCGATCGGAAGACATCGATTTCAAAGGTTGGTTCACTTGACATGAAATGCCCCATATATATTTTTTTTAATATACATATATTTTTATACCCTAACCACCACGCCCAAAAATATTTGTCTAACACCCACCTTTAAGTATACCGTCCGTCCGTCCGCCTGTCTGTCCATGTAAACCTTGTGCGCAGAGTACAGGTCGCAATTTTGAAGATATTTCGATCAAATTTGGTACATATCATTTTTCAAAGACCAAGCCTATTGAAACTGGCTGAAATCGGTCCATTATTTCACCTGGCCCCCATACAAATGTCCTCCCGAAATTGGACTTTATGGGTCATAAATGTTTAATTTATATATGTATCTACAAAAATTTCGCTCCAAATAAGTTTCATATATACAAAATTCATGCCACCAAATTTTGTTACGATCGGTCCATAATTAGTCAAAGCTCCCATATAGACGCGCTTCTGAAAATCACTTTAACGTGCATAACTCTCTTAAAAATGTTGGTATACACTCAAAATTCAACATAGTAAACTTTCATATAGACATAAATCACACGACCTAATTTCATCGGTCCATAATAGCCCCCATATAAGGCCCACTTCCGAAAATCACTCAAAAATATAAATTATTGAAATTTTAAAAGAAAAATGTTTTTGCTCTTTTACTTACTTTTCTTACTTATTTTTATATATATATAATTGAAAAATGAATTTTTCTAATAATACTTAATAATAAATAAATGAATTAAATAAATTAATAAAAATAATAATAATGAATTTATAATACTACCCTAATATTTAAGTCATTTACTTACCACTAGCTCTAAGTTATTATGTAGTAAACCCTTACAGCTTAATATGTTATTCCGGGAATTCCCGGGACAAATTTCCCGGGAATTTTGCCAATTTTTCAATTCCCGATTCCCGGGATTTTTAGTCGGGATTCCCAGGAATTAAAAACTACAAAGAAAACAAGTTAGAAATCTATCTTTTTTAAAGAAGTGATTTTTTTTTACATTTTCTCTTTTATATCTCGGCAATAATATACCACTTATTATTATTATTTATTTGGGGTTTTTCGAATGAACATTTAAAAAAGCATATGGAAAACTTCACGATCTAGAAATAAAGGTGAATAATCTTCAATGCCAAGATTGACCGGTACGAATTATTCCAGAAACCACTAGTAGAAGAAAGGCCCCTACTTTTGATGGCAGCACACCATTTGGTATTTTCAAGTACAGAATTGATTTTGGCCTTGAAAGGAAACACAGCAATAGTCCTTGGTAACAACGACTGCATTATAATGAGTGTGTTTGCAGATGTTGTATTATAAAAATTCACCTTTGAATCCAATAATTTGGAAATTTTCGAGATCAACATATATTTTATCTCTTAACTATTCAGTTAAATGTGTTGAATTCATTCCTTTTACTAAAAGCCTTAAGAAATTTTCTTTCAATTCATTTTGAAAATGCTTAAAAGCTAAATAAATCTGAATGAAGAAAAAACATTTTAACTCAATTTGTAGTAGATTGGAATCAACAAAAAATTAATCATTCAAAGTTTGAATAAATTCTGTTATTAATTAACTTCAAAATCAATTCAATTTAAATGAAGCTTTTGAAGGAAGCTAAAGAATAAGATATTGGGAATGGATTTATGAATGAAATTTTTTAATTACGGATTAATACACTAAGTTTTTATATGAAATTTTGATATAATATTCATAGTTTACAGTATTATATATTTCGGGAATAGCCGGGTGCCCGGGAATGTAGAGACAAATGTTACCGATTCCCGGGAATCAAAAAAGGTCGGGAAATTAAAAACCCTAGCTGTAACGGGTTTGCTGAATAAACAGGCTTAAGAAAATAGTTAATAAATATATACTTACTTACTTGCAATTTTAATTCTAAACCTTTCGGTAGTGTTTTTTTATTTCAAAAGTTTTTAAAAGTGTCCCTAAACCAAAAATCCATTTTTTAAAAAATTATAATTTAATTAATTTTGAAGATTTCTTCTCAAAAACTATTGAGTAACTGCTTAGTTTCATTGAAATTCAGAAAATATTTTAAACATCAAATAAATAAAAAAATTATATTTAAAATAAATCGTCCCCTCAATAAAACAATAGTGTATAAGCATATACACCATTATTTTTTTTATTGCATAATAAGAATCTACATAACTGATTCTATATGTGGTAAAAATTTGGGGAAATTCAACTTCCACAAAGATGTGTACTAACACAAAAATTATTTCGAAATGGCAAAAAAATTTTACACTATTGTTTTATTAAGGGGACGAAATAATCCTAAAGTTGGAAATAACTATGTACATAAGTTTTCCACACTTGTTGTACTTAAAATTTTCTATTGAAATCATTTATGATAAGAATCATATAAATGAATAATGTAAATTTTCGAGTAGTCATCAAATTTGCTTTAGCTTATCATAAACCGAATGTTATGTCGATCATTTGTTTAAGATTAATCGTAAGTTTTTTATTGTTTTGACACATATCTATGGAAAATTATTCGAACGGAATACTTCCCTTGGGGACACTATTTCCTTTAGGTACTACAAGGACATATTTAACTCTATTAAGACACTTCAGTAATTTTTCGGTTAGAAAACACTAAAAATTTAACTACGAATGGTATACCAAGAACAAATGTATAAATTGAACCAGAATGTGGACCAAATTGGCCAAACAAACTTGCAAGTAGTTCCTTACAATAATTTGTTTTATTGGTTTAGTACAAATATGAGTTATTTTATTTAAAACAAAAATTACAGAAATCTTAAAAAAATTTATATTTTATTCATCTGTGAGTTTTCCGTCATTATATTTTTAAAAAATTATTTGTGAAAGACGAAGATATGATTGGTAAAACATATGAAACAATTTTCATTCAGACACATCCGTAATGTGATATAGTAGCGTGATCGATTCTTCGACATTTTTTAGAAACCGGTTTTCGGTTTTTTAGAAAAATTGCAATTTAATATAAACCGGTTTCGGTTTTTTAATAATAACCGGTTAACCTGTTTTTTTGGCAAAATATTAAAACGCCTAGAAATAAGAAGAAAATAAGTTTTATTTTATATTAAAGATCTTATGATAAAGAATATACAACATGTATTCTAATTACAAAAACTAAGCCTTTTTAAAACGCTTAAATACTTTTTAATTCTAATTTTGATTACTTCTTTTAATATTCACAAAGTCTTTGGGTCAAATTCGACCCATTTTAATATTAAAATTTAATTTTTTCTAAAAGTGAGTTATTTAATTTCAAAAATCAAGAACTACGTTTTAAAAACACAAATCTGCAAAAAAATAATTTTTTGCACTTAAGGGTCAAATTTGACCTGGAGCTAAAATCTTAAATTTTTGTTACGCACAATTAAGTTAAATGTTTTCAGAGCTTTGGTAGCACTAACATATGTATATCCGTCTCTTTTCATCATACTTGCTGTACATTATATTTGTATGAAAACTAGCATTCCTCTTGTATCAAAGCTATTGTTTTCTTATCCTTCATAAGTTATTCGGGTCAAATTAGACACATTTTGAAATTAAAATTGAATTTTTTCTAAAGTGAGTGGTTAATATTTTACGACTTTTATTTAAATTCGTTAGGTATAAAAAAATGGAAAAAATAGTTATTTTCTATTCGGGTTAAATTTGACCCGAAGATCGTTAACGACAAATATATAAAGAACTTATGAATGTTAAAACAATCTTTGTTTTTATAAAGCTAAACATTGAAAATGATCTTTCACTCAGTGTACTTGTAGGACGTATGTATATTAGAGGAACCCTTAAAAAATAGATTTGCCTTGGACGTCATATATTCAAGAAAAACGAAATTTTTGTATTATTTGCTCACTGCTTTGCATGCAAAAGTTATGTAAACAACTATGTCAACAATAGAAATGCGAGTAAAATATGAGTAAACTAGCACTTTTAGCTCAATATTTGGTCAGATAAAACTCTGTTATTTTTTATTCGAAATTATTGTTTTATACCTTGTTAGAAAGATAATTTTCTCTAAAAGCTTAGGTTTATTTAAAAATCAGTATTCAAATATGGAATTTTTTTAAGATATCGGAAAAAGTACCATTATTTACCCAATTTTACAACTTTCAATCGATTTCCGGCACGTGTTCTAGTTATCCGATTGCACTTAAATTTTGCAGTAGTTATTTTTAGCTGCTAGTTAACAAAATAAGACCCATCCAAAGCATCTAGTTAAAAAAGCATTGAGTAAGTTTTCAAGCTTTCCAGATCGCTTGTGATATTTTTCTAAATATAAAAAGTTTTCTAAAATAGTTGGTGTATTTTAAAAAAAGTTTTTTTTGGATTTTTAATATTTTTAAAGTTTTCAATACACTAAAACTCATAAAAACTCCGGCTATTCGAGGAGAAAAACCCGGTTTCTTCGATATTCGAAATGTGAGCTTTTCAAAAAAACCGAAACAGTCTTAACCAAAAAAACCGGTTATTAAAAACCGGGCCGATCACCCTAGATAATAGTTACAAATTTGTGCAATATATATTTTTATAACCTGGATCACCATAGTGAGAAGATATTTCAAAAACAAAAGATATTTCGATAGACAATTATTCTTTGGGACAATAAACAATTTGTATATGATCCGGATTCAAATCACTAATCTTCGAAAAGCTCCATATTTTTATAGCCCTATATGGAACACATTCTAGGAATTTCGGTATTTGAAAATAAAAAATGGCATTAATTTAAGGACGTGTAGATCAATATTATTTCGAAATATTGTTATCATATCTTTTATAGCTGATATTTAAAAATAATGTTGACCCTGACATATTTCTTAGGTGTTATACTCGTATTATGTAGTAACTTTAAAATTGCATATTATTTTCAAAATTTTTTGGCTTTTTGAATGAATGAATTAATTAAGTATTTATAAAAAAAACATCAAAAATAAATTTATTTTATTTCTAATTCTTAAAACTACGAGGTTGTCCTGGAAAAAACCAGGACAACCTAGATTTTTGACCTATGTATATCTGGATTACTAAGTCATTAATATAGACAATATGGATATCTAATGATAGATATTTCAAAGACCTTTACAACGACGTATATAAGTAAGTTGGACTTACAATGGGTCAAAATCGGAAAAAATATTTTTTAACAAGATTTTTTTTTTCACCAATTTCAGAAATTAAAAAAAAACTTAAAATAACAACTCGAAAAAAATTTTTTCCCAAAAAATTAAAAAAACAACTGGAAAAAAAAATAATTTTGTTTACCTAAAAATATTTAAAATTTGTATTTTGAAGTATAATTTGGTGAAGGGTATATAAGATTCGCAACAGCCGAATATAGCTCTCTTACTTGTTTTTAATTTTGGTTTCTTTTATCATATACAGGCAAATCCCAGTATAACGAATCTCACTTTAACGAAAATCCGATTTAACGCACGGTCAAATTTGTAACATTGGCCACCTTATATAACGATAGTTTCAAAAAACAAACGACCAAATATTTAACATTGACAACCTTATATAGCGAATATTTCGAAAATTGTACGCTCAATATAACGAACAGAAAGTATAAAAAAGAAAAGTAGTAAAGAATGTAAAAATAAGAAAACAAGTTTTTACAGTACCGTTTTCAATGGTAACTTTCTTTAATAATAGCTGCTGTCATTTTTTCTATAGTAGTTTTAA
This sequence comes from Calliphora vicina, assembly GCF_958450345.1. NCBI lineage: Eukaryota > Metazoa > Arthropoda > Insecta > Diptera > Calliphoridae > Calliphora > Calliphora vicina. The sequence continues at coordinate 80,968,472 of NC_088780.1, forward strand.
TTGCTTGTTTTCACAATATCGAATGAAAGATTTCGTTCGCATTCTAAGCGAAAGAAAACTGATTCCTTCACATAAACTTGAAGTTAGGAAATCCAAAATCAGCTTTCTTCCGCTTGGAATGAGAACGAAATCTTTCATTCGATATTGTGAAACAGGCTATAATTCACGTGAATTAAATATGGGAAACCATAGAAGAATTTCATTGAACGAAAAACTAAAAATTTAGATGAATGAATGAAATATGGATTAACAAAATTCTCAACATGTATTTTGAAGATAACAAAAAACAACAATTTTATGGTGACTAAGTTTTTCCTGTAAATTATCTTTACACAATTTTTTTTTTAAGAACTAAAATATTAGCGTCCAATTTGATTAAATAAAAATAATATTATAACTTGACAATTTACTTTTGCAACACTGAACAAATGACTATTTTTCAAAAAAGTTGATAAAATTGAGAAAATTCCAATCTAGAGTAACAACAAGTCATACAAGATTTCCCAAGTGAAGGAGAAAAAATATATAATATTTAATAAAAAATAAAAAAAATGTATCTGACAACTTATTTTTTGTCAGATACATTCTATGTACATATGTATATTCCCGTTGCGAACTAAAAAGTTCGCTTATTTGTATTTAGCTAATCTGAATAATTATTTAGTTTTTACGGTTTTGCAAGATGAACCATTGTTGTTTATAAAATATCTTGAGGATGAGAATTTGCTGTATGAAAAATGTAATTTTATTGGCATGTCATACCACCATGACATTATTTGAGACAAGGATATTCCAACCTCAAACAAATTAATTTTATTTTTCAAAATTTTTCAAATATCTCAGCAATTATTTATAATAAAGGCATGATGGATTACTTATTTTGGTAAATGGTTGGTTTAATTTACAACAAAATACAGTTTTGAATATGTAAGCAAAATTGAACTTTATACTCCTAAAACTAAAATCACAAAAAGTATGTAGTATTTGGAAATATATGTCATAAATTAAAATGAGGTTTCCTCAAAATATGGATCCAGGAAATTCTTTTAAACAATAGTTCAAATAATCACTTTAACGCATATAAAGGGAGTTTATTATAGAGGTAAAGAACTTTTAATTAAAATAAAACAGAGCAAAAGTTTTTAATATTCATCCAATTGCACTATAGGTTAAACGGCTACCAAAACTGTGCTAAAGTCCAATTTTTCAAATGCAAATATTGTACTTTTTTTAATGCCATTTTGTATCCAATACTCCAAATTAACTATGTCAGCTTTTTGTTTTTGGTAAATATTAAATTCCATTTGTCAAAAGCCTGTATTGCTTTCAAATTTTCAACTGCATGTTTAAATAATTTCGCGAGTTATAAACAAGAAAGTGAAAATGGAGAACAATAAACTAAGTAAGTAATGTTTTTGGTTAAAAAATGTGATAAAATTGTTTAACTTGCTTGAAATAAATCCACTTTTTTAAGTGCGATTCTTTTCAAAATGTAACTTCGTGGAAGCTTTTAAAATTTCGGCAAAGTTCGGCAGATTAAATGAAATCAGAAATGAATATATTGAAATGTTATAAACCAATTTTCATTTACATATAATAGCCATTTTTAGCCGTTTTCGAACAATACTATCTTTTTTAGGTTATTGTTTGAAATTTGGCTTAACGAAAATTCAAAAAAGAACAATTTTATGCCGTTTTCAAACATGTAGTTGACAAAATTGAAGTAAACATATTTTCAGATGAAGTGGAGAGCATATAACGAAAACAATAAATTTGTTATACCCTACACCACCATAGTGGGGAGGGTATAATGCGTTTGTGCAGATGTTTGTAATGTCCAAGAATATTAGTCTAACACCCACCTTAATATGGTACATATAATTTTTTCGGCCCAAGGACTAAGCCTATTTAAATTGGGTGAAATCGGTCCATTATCCCCCATACAAATTTCCTCCCGTAATTGGACTTTATGGGTCATAAATGTTTAATTTATATAGGTATCTACACAAATTTTGCTCCAAAGAAATTTTATATATACGGAATTCATGTCAGCTAATTTCATGATGATCGGTCCTTAATTAGTCATAGCTCCCATGTCCCGCTTCCGAAAATAACTTTAACGCGCATAAATCTCTTAAAAATTTTGGTATACACATAAAATTCAACAGAAAATTCAACTCTCATAAAGAAAATAATCACACGACCTAATTTCATGACCATCGGTCCATAATTGGTCATAGCTCCCATATAACCCATTTCCGAAAATCACTCACGAATATAAATTATTGAAATTTTAAAAGCAAATGAGACTCTTGCCAAAGTTTCTTTGCAATCTATTTTACTTCATATTGCTGAAATATGAGATGAAAAAAGACGCTAATGGAAGCGGAGAAGACATATTTTTTAAGCTCCGAATTAATATTAAGCTGCACCTCAGATCCATTAATTTACACATCATTTTTAGATAGGCGCTTACAAAACCGGAAACGTTCCACACTTCTACCAGAAGTAATTCAACTGTTATGTTGCAGTGAACCCATGGAAGAATTTCACTTTAGCCACCAAGACAATGAAATTAATGAAAGCGATTTAAATTTACAACTGAATTAGATTTAAGCAATTACTAACAGTTTTAGTATAATTAAAATAAATTAATGTATTAAGTTTGCATTAATGATTGTAAATGGGTTAATTTTTGGTTGTTAGTGGGTTAAATTACATTTTTTAATAGAATTATTCTTACTTTCGAAATTCTTTAAGGTTTTGGTTTGAATACCAAGATTTTGTAGTCGTTATTAATTTATCACAGAAAAAGTAGTCATTATTAGATAATTTTAAGTCATATAATTAGATAATTTTATGGCATTAATGTTTAAATATGATTTATTACATTTATTACGCGTACATGGCATAATCCAATTTGAACAAATCATTAGCAATAAATCAGACTGTAGCCTCGGCGCACAATGTCGTGAGTATAACGATATATAACGAGCAGCCAAAAATAGAAAGAGTTACCGCAAAGTAATGAAATTTGGCACACATGCTTTAATTGGCAAAATATAATCATACCTAAAAAGCAGTACAATTAATAAAAAAACATACATTTGTGTTTTTATTGAAAACGTCTTTAATTCATTAAATAACATATTCTTCAGCAAAGAACAAAAAAATCCGATCGTAAATAATTTGAACAAGTTTATAAGTATTAATATTTTTAATTCTGAACATCATTTGTTTTTGTACATTTTATGTACAAATATTTATAAAAAAACTTGACACATGTAAATTCAAAAGTAGTTTTAATTTTCTCTCAAAATTTTCAATTAAAAACTTATTTCTTTCTTTTCTCCAAAAGGTAAGTAAACATTAAACTAAACATTCTCTCAGTTGCCGCATTTGAATGTGGTATAGAAAAAATAAACATAAAAATATTTTCAAATTTTGGAAATGATCCACTATTTAAAAACTCCTTCCTTTTTTCTTCAGCTGTTTTTCCATTTGATACATTTTCAGCAACAGTTTTTGAATTAACGAATTTATCAAACAATTGATCCATGTGAATGTTTTTGATAGAAAATGAAATGGTATGCTCGAGTTAAGATTAAAAACAGAAAGAAATTATGTGATTTTTCCTGCACTATAAAAATCTTACTGAAGATGCTAAACAGCGAAAAAAAGTACAAATGAGGAGCCGCAGAACAAAAGGTACTTTTTCGCATCTTTTCAAAAATTGGTTTTTTGATATTTTTATAATATTTGGATTGAAATCTTCTAGAAACAATCAAGTCAGCAAAATTTTTTGAGTTCTAAAAAAATTTGTTCTTAACCATGATACAACAACATAAGGTACACCCAGTAGAAAATAAATTCTCAATTATACAATTCTTGTAACGTCAAACAAAAGAAAATATAAAAAAATATGAAAAAAATCAAAATCAAAGTTTGACGTTATAGGGCTAAATATTGAAAACTCTCCCTAGTGATTCTACCTTCTACAATTATTGTTCATGTGCTTAACAAAACGTACAACACTAGTATAAAACGAAAAAAAAATATTTAATTTCAATGTGTAATTTGTTTATATGTATATTTGATCAGGATTAAAAACATTCATTTAAAATATTATCATTAAAAAACGCATAAAAACATTATTTTTAATTTTGTTTTTAACAAAACGTACTTTTTTTTCTTTATTTTTTAACAAAAGGTTCTTTTTCCGATATTAAAATGGTTTTATATCAAACATCCTTAACATTTAATGTGGTGACTTATGGCAGTTAGATGTATCTACTGATAAGTAAGAAACTTGTTACCATTTCCAGGTTCATGCAGTTTTTTAAGGGGCCGAAATAAATAAAACTCATTTTCCCAAAAATTTTAAATGTGCGAAAAAGTACCTTTTGTTCTGCGGCTTCTCAAATAAAAGTACAAAAGGCCAATAAAGTACTTCAGCGTACTTTTTTAAGGGTTATTCAGACAGCAGTACACTGACAAAAAAAGTACATGAACTGCTGAAAAAAGTACGTCAGGCTAGCCTATTCTCATATATCCTGAAATAAAAAATTACAATAACAGAGAAAAAAATAATTGTATCATAATGAAGTTTTGAACAGACATTAATTTTAATATAGTTAATGATTCGTCAAAATTTCGATAAATTTTGAGGATGGATATACACACCTAAAAAATGTCCTTGTTCAAAAAAAGTATAAAAGGACCAAAAAATAAATTTTGTTCACTTATAATGAGTTAAATGATTAAGTATACACAATATATTATATAAATCACACTTTAAATTTTGCCATTTCACTTTCACAGACTTCCCATACATCTTAGAACTAAATAATGTACTCAAAATTCAAATTGATTTAAAACTAAAACAAATTTTAAAATGCTTTAAAATTCAAAAATCAGTTATAACATTTTTCTTTGCATTAGAAAAGCAGTAATATGAAGGAAAAAAATGTTTATGAATTGAATTTACAACAGACGTCATCATATTACATTGTCGAAATGGTTTTTCTCTACAGGGATCAACCTTCGCTGCTGCTTTCTTAATTGACTTTGCAAAGTTGGCTGAAATTAATTTGTTCACCTTTCTTCTTTTTTTCCTACTCGAAATGTCTTTAAAAGCTACAGAAGATCTACCATGAGCATGACTAGTAGTTGGGTTCTACAAAGCACATGTGGAGAAAATAATGAAAACTATTAAAAGCAAAGCAGAATTTATATTCGAACCTGTCCCTTTTTCGGTTGCAACCGGACCACATTCGCTTTAATTTTGAATTTAAATTATATATTTGTATTTGGCTTCCAAAGATTTCCCATAATTCCTGATATTTTTTTTTCCTTTAACTCAATCCAAGAATTAAATAAATCTCGCATTTTAAATTGGGCTGACACTAAAAAATCACAATTATTAGAAATGATGCAAGAAGACGCAGCTAAATTTTTATTTTTATAAGTTTACATACTTGTAGCTATAAAATAAAAATATACTGGTAATAATTGAAATTTTTTTTATCACTATTAAATTTCAACTTATCACAACAAATCTTGTTTTGTTTTGTTCATCTCATTTTTATAATGATACATACAGTGATGTTAACATACATAATTAAAAATAGCGTTAACTAAATTCAATTATTTAAACCTATAAAGGAAGTAAATGATAATTTTTAATTAAAATTGCAGTTATTTCAAATCATAACTTTGAAGTGCCATATTTTGAAAAAAATTATTATTTTAATTTAATTGTTTTTGATACGTTTTAGGACAAGTGTGCCATTTTTTCGATTTATCTATTTATGGCCACACTCACAACACTGTGCGCCGGCCACATGCCCTACATCATATTTAAATATTAATGCCATAAAATTATCTAATTAATAAAGCCAATTGGAAGGATATTAAAGGCATTTTTCTCTGTTTTATTTGAATTTAAATTTCTCTACCTCCATAAATAACACACTTTACATATATTTGTGGTAAACCTGTAAAGATATACATATGGGGGATTTCATGTCTTCCGATCGGGATGAAATTTGCATATAGGTTAGACCTATTGGATAGTAATTCAGGCACAATTCAACAAGATCGGTCAAGAACTCTCTGAGTTAGAGGGTGTCAAAATTTCACATTTTGGCCAAATTCTGAAGACCCCAGATATCTTCGGGATCCAAATCTTCAATAATTCTGTCAGACATACTTTCGAGGTTGTCTTGGTTTTTTCCTCATATCTCAGCCATTTGTGGACCGATTTTGCTGATTTTAAATAGCATGCCTGACAGAATTATTGAAGATTTGGATCCCGGAGATATCTGGGGTCTTTAGAAAATTGATTTCAACAGACAGACGGACATGGCTTAATCGACTCCGCTATCTATAAGGATCCAGAATATATATACTTTATAGGGTCGGAAATGAAAAATGTAGAAATTACAAACGGAATGACAAACTTATATATACCCTTCTCACGAAGGTGAAGGGTATAAAAAATTATATATGTAGTAATATATTTATACTCAATTCCATTCGACTGAGATAATAATTTTGAATTTTTTACAAAATAAAATGGTTCGGTTCGAAGTCGGTTAACCAAAAAACCGGTTTTCTAAAAATGGCCACTTTTCTGTTAACCGACAAACCGGTTTTTTATAAACACTAGTCAATACCAGTGCAAACAAATTTAGTTGCCGAAACGGAGACTTTTGCAAATATAAACAAATTGCGGTGAATCAAACTAAATAACATTAAATCAGTTTATATTAACATAACTAGCAAAAGTACAACAAATTATCTCATTAATGACATTAGATGTAAAATTGCGATGGAATAAATTAGAAATGGTGAAACCTTAACTGGCATACCTAAACACGGGCGGCAAGCGTTTTTTAGTTGTCAAAAATTTATTTATTTATTTTTATTTATTTATTTATTTATATTTATAATCAAAGCCCTTATGGGCCAAATGATTAAAGAAATCTCTTATACGGAAGAATTATTGAATTCTTAAATACTTATCAATAAACTTACAAATTGGTTTAATACAAGTAACATTTTTGTTGTAAATCATTTAATAATATTAATACTATTCTGTATAACTTCAATGTTGTTAGTAACAGTAATTATTTATAATTTATCAAGAATAATCTTTCGGAACATAGATAAACTATGAGAAAAATGTCTTTCATTGTAAGGTATAATACTATTCCATAGATTAATAACACGAACTTGAAATGACCTCTGCATATTCAGTGTGGTAAAATGAGCTTGCACCAAGGTGAGTGTTCGAGATGAATTCCCAAACTGAAATTTATCAACCAAGTATATTGGTGTGTTTTGCTTATAAATTTTATAAAAAAATAGTAAACATCTCATTTTAATAAAATCATCAAAATCACAACCTAAAAACATGCGCACATATGAAGAAACTGGTCCAGTTCTATCCAAATTATATACAAATCTCACAATACGATTAATACACATTTTAAGTTTTGTCAAATTACCACAAGATGTACCGCTAAATATCTCTAACCCATATAAAATGTTTGACATAAGAAGTGAATGCGCTACTTTCTTTCGAACACTAAAGGGCAAAAAAATTCCAACACTATACAACTTTCTCAATGTAGTATACACCCTGTAAGTCACGAAATTGACATGACTATCAAACTTCAAACTGCTGTCAATATAAAATCCGAGAGCCCTGTATTGATTCACATATTCAATTCTTAAACCGTCAACAATTAATGATGGCAAAATAATTGGCCGATTTGAAAATACCATAGCTCTACACTTACTGGGATTCAATAAAATGTACCAAGTACTAATACGTTGAAGACACTTATTCAAAGAAATTACAAACCTATCGACATTGTCAGGACAACAAGAACTTACGATCTGAACATCATCAGCAAATATATGAGTCGTCCCAATATCTATATTATCAAACAAATCGTTAATATATACCATAAATAACATTGGTCCCAATATGGACCCTTGCGGTATTCCCCTCTGCAATTCAACCATAGCAGAGGAAACATTACAAAAAGAGGTAAATTGTTTACGACCATTTAAGAATGAGAGAAGAAGGCGACATGCTGAAGTGGAAAAACTAAATTTGTTAAATAATTTGTTAATTAATAGATCATGACAAATAGAGTCAAACGCCTTTGAAAAATCTAAAAATATCAAATTCTCATGCCCATGCAATTTGTATGTAGCATACCGAAATAACGCGGCGGCAACGCTTTGCAATTGGAAAATCCAATTTTGACAGCGCGTTTAATAGTGAAGTTAGTTGCAAAACACAATAAATGTAAACACATACATACAAAAGGAAAAACAAATAAGCAAAAAAGTATATGTATATTTGTTTTTAGAAAATGGAGGTATGTGTAAATATTTAAAATAGTATACATATATTATTTTCTTTTATATTTATATATTTTATATTATCAGAAATATGGCTATTGTCTAATCAGGGTTGTTATATTTATTTTTTTGATAACCCTGTTTTTATTGTTTGACGTAACGTTGCCGCTGTTGTTTAGGTATGACATTTCAGCGTTAAAGCTAAGCGGAAAAAAACGTTCCGTCTTACGCTTTTGTTTAGGTGGGCCAGTAAGTGGTTAATTGGTAGAAAAGCGTTCTATCAGTAGAAAATAAATTGCTTATATATAAAGAATCAATAAAACTAATCTGGCTATATGGTATACAACTACTAATAAGAAATATATCGACCAAATTCAAAAGTTCCAAAATAAAGAGTTAAGGAGTTTAGTAAATCGCCCATGGTATATTCGTAATTCAGACTTTCATCGCGATCTAGGTCTGCAAATAATTAAAGAAGAAATACATAACGTAGCTGCAAAGCATGATTTCAGACTATTAAAGTACTTATACACAGTGTTTAAAAAACTAGACTACAAGTAGCAGTAGCAACGAAAAAACACAAGTAGTCTAGTTAAAAAATTAATAAAAACTCGGAGTCAATAATTACTACTACTACTGCTACCTTCACATTTTGGTAGCAGTAGTTGTAGTAGTACTAATAAAAGAAAAATTTAAAAGTAGCAGAGTAATTTATTTTCTATTGCTACCTTAAAAAAGAAAAAGTTTTGATGTAGCAGTCATTAGTTTTTTATTAATTATGCTACTTTTAAAATTTAGTAGTAATAGAAGTAGCAGTTGAGGTAGTAGAAGAAGTAGCAGTTGAAGTAGCAGCTAAGTAGCAGTTGAGGTAGCAATAAAATAAGTCAAAAATAAAAATCTTCAACCAAAAAATTATATTATGTGTTGTTGTTGTGAATGTATATTTGTGTATGTTGGTCGTGTTGTAAACAAAAGTTCGGCTTTTTTGTTATACACACAGAAAACACGATTTTTCTGTTAGCAACACGAACATCTGAGACGAATAATTCTTTCAAACTCTCTCAAAACAAAAACAACACACAGTGTTTAATTCTGTCAATTTTGGTGTTATGACTGAAGATTTTCTTTTTTGACTACTTTTATTGCTACCTTAACTGCTGCATCAACTGCTACTTTACTGCTACCTTAAAAATTAAAACTCGATATAGAGCAGTAGCAATGATTTGTATTTTTATGCTACTACCCCATTTACAATTCATGTTTTATTACTACTGCTCTGTTAAGAGTTTTATATTTTGAAGGTAGCAGTAGTTTTAAAAAAAAACAAGAAAACGAAAAAAGACAAATGCTACTGCTACCGCTACATACACTTTTTTGAAGCAGTATTTGTAGCAACAGTTAAAAATTTGTTAGTTATCGTAGCTTTTTAAACACTGCTTATAAATGTAGAAGCTTCTCAACTCAGTAATGGTCTAAGGCGAAGATTAAAGCGAATTAAGTGGAGTGACGCAGTGGAAAATTTGTTATTTATATACACGAGCCTATCTATGACTGGCATACAAATACTTAAATATTAAAACTGAAGAAAATTAGTTAGTTTTTAAGAAAATAGGACTAGTTATAGTAAATAAAATAAAACTGAAACAAATTGCTAAGTTTTGGCTGCGTAATCAATATGAAACGAATTAATATAATTTTTTGGAATCGCAACATGTTAAACATTAACATAACTATATAAAATATTTAGCTTTCCTTTCGATTTCAGCCACTTATCAATTGCAACTCGCTTTTTGTGTGTATATACTTATTTTAGACTTGGACGAATGGTTGTAGTTGATGTTGTCTTGAACATTAGAATAATTTTGGGTCGAAGGACATGAAGATGGAAGCATAGATGCACGATGGACAATGCTGTATTATGCTTATCAACGAGAATTTTAGCTCACACACTTGCAAACGTACAAAAGTACGTTCTATGTATGTATATTACATACATATACACTTATTAATATACGTTTATGTGTGTAATTCTCATAAATATATAAATATACATACATACATGCATACATACAGATAAATATATACATATGTATGTATGTCAGTATGTGAACAGAAAAAAGAAGAACTTTTATGTTGTTAAGGAGTTTTGTATGGCCGTTGGTAAGATTCTTTAGTCCATATACTTCCGACTAAACATCATCTCTTGATGCACTCTTAATCTCATATGCTGCAGAATAAAATACACCTATACAAATACACACATATGTATGTATGTATTTATACACATTTGTAGAAATAGAACATGTACATTAGACCATTCCCTCAAATAATGGATTTGCTTTGGATGGGTCTTATTTTGTTATTTAAGTACTAGTTAAAACTAACGAATGCAAGAGTTTCAGGACAACCCGATAACGAGAACTCATGCCGGTAGCAGATTTAAAGTTGTCATTAAAACATTACTTTTCAAACGTCTTCCAGAGAATATTATCTTTATATTAAAATCAAAGGAAAAATAAAAAATTTATTAATAAAAAAAACACATTAATAAAAAAGATGCGGTTTTTGCTTAACAAATGCTAAACTACATATAAATCGGTTATTTTCCATTCGACATTTATGTTTTATTTTTTATATTTGGTTAATTCACAAGGTCTTAGGACATTATGACAATATGACATGATTGGAGACCTTGTTAATTGACCACTTATTTATTGCTTCAGCTCAATATTTAAACAAAAGGTTTTAACTCTATTCCATGATAAATATTCTGGAAGTTATTTTAGGTCAATGATTCGTCTTCAGCTACATCAACAACTATTTGATATCCAGCTGTTTGGCCATCAAATGCGTAGCGATGCATTGACTAAAGCTAGCAAATGCTTTATACTAGATTTTCGTGCTCGGTTTTAACCGAAACCGAAACTGCGGGTTTTCAAGGCCTAAAACCGACAATTATTCTTCGGTTTTTACTTTTAATCTATTTCAATTCAAAATTTAGAAATGAAAAACAAACATTTTCATGCAATGATTCATTGAATTTCTCTAAAGACAAATCGGTGTAAAAATATCTTAAGATTTCTTAATGTTTTTAAATTGTATTACAATATTTGGTTCAGATGATGTAACAGGCTAGTCAAAGAAACCTGTTAACAAAGAATGACACAAACTCATTTTAAAATATTGATCACACGAGTATTTCCTGACAATTAAACATCAAATGAATATTTATTTATTTAATTAAAAAAAAGAATGCAAAATTTTTGCAACAAAGACTTAGTTATTTTCAAATATCCGATAAAAGTATGCTGATCCGGTACGATAATTCTAGTTTCAATATTATAGAAAATTCCAAAAGTACTATTTTGAAGAACGAAAAAGTATTTCTTAGCTTGGTTTAGTTATCCTTTTTTGGTATCATAATACTATTGAGTCCTCTATTCTTGATTATTTATTTACTGAGAAGCATATTAGCTAACTTTAATGTATATAAGCTAACTAATTTAATAAATGAAAAAAGTACCATTAAAGGAAAAAGCACCAATTCTCTTTTATCCTCTTGAATACCTGTCAAGTTTGAATTTTAAATTTGTATTTGTATAGCATTTCTTATATTATTAACTGATTTTGTTTCTATAAAACTAAATATTTAATAAAATATCACAAACCCGAAATAAATCCGAAACCAATTTTTTAAAACCGAAACCTCAGTTTTGAAATTCTTCGGTTTTTTGGAAACTTTATTGTATACCTTGTTAGAAAGAAAATTTTCTCTAAATAAATAATAGTTTTTTTCAAACGTTTAAAAAGTATTTCACAACATTCAAACCATTTTCCGATACAGGTACTTACTCGTTATCCAATTGGACTCAAATATTAAATATCAGTTAGTTATACTCGTTGTTAGGTACTAAAGAACAAAGTAAGACCCATCAAAAGTAAATCTATTTTTTAAGGGCAGGTCTAATGGATATGCATAAAAGTTAGTACGTGCAATTGTAGTTATGGACGTATGTATGTATGTATGTATGTACGTATTCTTCCATATGTAAATACGAGTACATAAGAATCTTTTAACCATCATTCTTTGAGCACCTAAACATCGTATTGTTGGAAAGCCCTCCCAGTCACTATCCGTTCATATTATTATTTGTGTAGTATGCAAAAACCACGAAAGGATACTTGAGTAAGTATGCGAAGGATGAAGTTAAAATAAAATTTATACGCAAATACACGTTCACATGAGAATTTAACTATGTCTTGTGTACAATTGACCAGACGACCAGCCAAAGCAGCCCACCAACTACTCAAACTAATTCCTGAAAATACATTCAACCTCTTTGCATTATTTGAACGTCGACAATTAGATTCTACAAAATAGAAAAAACAGCAACAACATTTAGGAAAAAAAATCAACAAAAAAAAATAAAGGAAAACCTCTCATTCAAAGAAATGCAACATACAGAATAATTTCTATGAAGCAACTGTGGCTCATTCTATCTAAAGCTAATGAATCTCCTGTTTGAATATGTATATACAGTACATACTTGTGAATCTATATTAGAGTGGACCAAATAAACTTTTTTGTGCACTACATTTAAATGATATACCATATTCACTAAAGTTTGCAAATCCTTTTACAATATTATTCGATTTGACTATTACAGCAAGTGTCCAAATAATCCGATCCGCACTCCTCGAAATATCAAATAAAAACGATTTTATAAAAATAATACACCCCAACATTTACAATTTTCTGTATTTTTTAGTGCATGTAGAAATATGATTAAGATTTCTTCTGCTATAATTTAAGTGTAGCGTATAAAAAAAGTGTATTTCGACCAAATGTTTGCTAAAGTCCAAGACTACTAACATACATATATACATACATCCATACACAGACATTTATAAAATCACAAATGCATATATATGTATATGTTGTTGTACACACACACAAACACCCACACACACACATACACATTATATTAACATGTGTAGATGGCTATATACGCACATATGATTACTTTACATAAACTGTGTTTGGTAAAAGATGAAGACTAACAATAAGATGCTGAATAGAGAAAAAATCGAAGAAGAATTTTCCAAAAATTAATGGAAACAATGGACAGAATATCTGGTACGATAAAACTTTAGAACTTGTCGTTGGAGAAATTAACTCCCTAGAAGCATTACCAATGAAATGGGACGATCTGCAGCCACAAATAAATATTAGATAGAAAGAACAAACTTACGCATTCCCAAGACCAAATGAATGAATGATGCACTTGTAGCAATATGTACAATGTACGTACATATGTAGAAGTATGTATATTTATGTGTGTGTTTGTAATTATTGTGTCTTGCATAAACATCTACAAAACTTTGGAATTACTCCAGAATAAGAATATACGAGAGCTGACTCGCAAGTTCATACTGACAATTCTTAATGAATTTTAATAACAATTTTGTATTTATTTCTGAAAACTGGACATGGCCAGTTATTGTTAAAACTATAGATATTGATTTCATATTTTATATTATACTAGCTGACCCGACAGACTAGTGTACTACAACTGAAACAAAAAGTCGACTTTTCGACATTTTCCATTTTTAAAAGTCGACTTTTCGAACTTTTGACTTTTTAATTAATCAACTTTTTACCATTTCTTGTAAAAAATACATGGGCCCATAATCATAGTCAAAAATAAAGTACATTTTAAGAGAATTAAACTCGACTTTACTTAAGAGTGGACTTTAGGTCTATCATAGATAAGTTAAAGTATACTTCTGACGCTGAAGTCGACTCTAAAAATAAAACTAGCTGAAGTTGTTTTTAACTCGTTTAACAACAGCATCTGCTGTTCTTCACAAAGTAAAAAATGTTTAAGTTACAAGATATTGGTAGAGATTTTGCAATTATTGAACAGTTATCATTAAAATTAGTACCAAAATATCGTAATTATGATATTAATCTTATCTTTTCCATTTTTCCACAACAAACAACTTTCTTTCTTTCGATGTCCCGGTTACTTTTATTGTTTACGTTTTTTGGATTTTTTTAATTTTGTATGTCAGCTGTTCAGCGCTGCCACTTGTCTGTTTTTTGTTGTATATTGTATGAAAATATTTTCTAGATTTGCGGTGGTACCCAGTTAAAGTCGGTTCAATTTAAAACACACTTTTATTTTGACTATAGTTGCAAATTAATAAAAAGCAGGTTTTTATTTTAAAGTTGTTTTTAAAAAGAACCGACTTTAGTGTTTGACTATGATTATGGGCCATGATTTCTACATTTATTGATGCGCCTTTTGTAATGTTTAGCAATAAAAATTAAATTTATCACGGCGATAATAGTTAGAAGAATGTTGTAAGAATTTTGTGTAGAAAAAATATTTATTTTATAAACATTTATTTATTATTTACATATATTAGCATACACTACAAAAAATGCAAGTGCAATATTTTATTAACAATCTAAAAAGTCGATTGTTCGAACAATCGACTTATATAACCCTATAACAGACGTTGCCTTGTCAAAATTAAAAAATGTTTGTGTTCTGTTTGTGAATTTGTGAGCAGATTTTTGAAATGTGTCAAAATAGTTAACTCAACCGATTTGTACGTCGTCAATTCGACAGCAATTTCACTTTGAATCTTAAAATTCAATTCGTCAACATCAATAGCCAATATAGCACGTTCCTTCAATCAATCATGATTTTTCTAATTTTGGGCAGTGTTTGGAAACACCTCTCGGATGAGTTCGGATTTTGATTCAGTGAAAGCTACGGGACATTGAAATGTCAACCAGGATTTTTCGGTTGTCAATGTCCAGCAATTGTTTGAAAAATACTTCTCCAGATTCATAGTCAATTTGAGTTCCTTGACTATTACACCGTACGACAAATAGAGAAAACATTCGTTAGACACGAACCGGATGATATACGTCTGAATCTATAAATTTAATGGAGAAAAACTGTGTTTTCAGTTTTTCATTTCATGATCCTGTGTCCTTTTTTAAGGTCTTAAAAGTTTCAAAGAAGTACATTTTTCAAAAAATATTTAAAAATACTCCTGCTATTCCAACAATGACAAATTGTATGTCAAAACAACAAGAAGAGTTGTAAAATATTTTGTAGTATCTTTATTTTATCCTGTAAGGATCAAAAGATGTCAAAAATGTCCTTTAAAATGTTTATCCTTTAATATCCTTTAAGATTGCCAATAAATTATTTTTAAAAAAATAGTGCGTTAAAGACCCAAATATTCTATACTAAATGTCAAAATTTCATCCTTTATATATATTATGGTCAAATTAAAATATAAAAAAAATTTATTAGTATACAAAAAATTTTATTAAGAAAAGTGCATGTTTATAAACTACACCACCATATTGGGGGAGGTATAATGGGTTAGGGCTGTTGTTTGCAACATACAAAAATGTTGTCCCAACACCCACCTTAAAGTATACCAATCTCAGGATCACTTTGTGAGTCGACTAAGCGATGTCCGTCAAACTACAGGTCGCAGGTTTAAAGATAATTCGACTAAATTTGGCACAAACCTTTATATTGCCCAAAGAACAAAGGCTATTGAATTTGGTTAGAATCAGCCCATTATTTATCCCAGCCCCCATAAAATTGGCCTATTTGAAAATAGTTAAGCTCTCATAGATATCTTAATTATAAACATATTTAAACCAAATTCAGCACAATTAAGTTTTATGTAAGCCGAACTCTCACGACCAAATTTCGTGACGAGCGGTCAACAATATTCCATAGCTCCCATATAAGCAACATTCTCGAAAATGTCATTAATATACATAAATCTCTGAAATATGTCAGTATCCAAACAAAATTCAACACAAATATGTTTCATATATTCGCAATTCATCCCACCAAATTTTGTTACGATTGGTCCATAATTAGTCATAGTTCCTATATAAGGCCCACTACCGAAAATGTGTGTATTGAAATAAGATTCAACACAAATAAGTTTTATATCAAAAGAAAACTCTTTATAATCATATACCCGGTGTAGGGTATAATAAGGTCGGGCTTGCCCGACTATACCATTTTACTTGTTTATTAAAAAATCTTCTTCGTTGCTTTTCACAACGGATTTTGTTATATTTTTTTCGAATGAAATATTAAAATAAAATAATTCATATTTAAAATATTTTTTAACACTTAAGCAGTTAAGATAGAAGGATGAAATTTTGGCATGTGGTATTCAATATTTGGATCTTTAACTCACTATTTTTTAAAAAAAATTATTGGAAATCTAAAAGGATATTCAAGGATACAAATTTGAAAGGACATTTTTGACATATTTTGATCCTTACAGGATAAAATAAAAATAATACGAAATATTTCACAACTCTTCTTGATCATTTGACACCAAATTTCACATAGTAGGATGATCAGAAGTATTTTAAAACATTTTTTTAAAAATGTACTCCTCTGAAAATTTGAAGTCCTTTTAAAAGGAAACAGGATCACGAAATGAAATACTGAAAACGCAGTTTTTCTCCATTTAATTTATTGTTTCAGACGTATATCATCCGGTTCGTTCAATCAATCATCATCATATTCAATCATGCATTAAGTTCATCTGCTGGCGTTGACCGTGGAATCACTGCCTGCCAACAGAATCATAAATGTTGCACATTGAATTTTCATTGATTTGCATATTCAATAGCAACTTGAGTGCTGAATGAGCAGTTCGACAGCCTTCAAACAACGTATCCAAAATTCCCATTTTGGAAAGAAGTTAGATTTTGCAAAAAATCAAAAATTGTATGTCTTGAGTTACAAAATATTTATATTGATAGATATCCCACTCGCATCCCACTAAGCGACCAAAAATCTTTTAAAGGAATGAACCTAAGCTTTCTATTGAGCAAAAAAAAAAAGTTCCCATTTTGAAAAAAGTTAGATTTTGCAAAAAAAAGTCAAAAATTTTATATCTTGAGTTACAAAATATTGTTACGTTTTAACCTTTTCAAAACGTTGATTTATTTCTTTTAAATAAACCGGATACTTTTGATTGCAAATAAAAGCCGTTTAGTAGTTTGAAAATTGTAACAACTCTTTATTTACTTAAAATGTACAACAACAGAATTAAATAGTCACTCAATGTTTTTTTTTATACACGTTTATAAATTCGCAGAAATATAGACACACTTTATAATGTACACGAATTCACTTGAAAAACACAGCACTCAGTTGATGTTTGTTCGAAAAGCGTCTCTGATAAACTCACTCACGACTGCAACCTCTGCCACTATTTATAACACTGCCATCTGCACTCTAGATTACTCTTTAACTGTCAAAGCACTTTAACTGAATATTCGAATTCGAATATACTGTCACAGCAAACAGCATTGCCAACTTACGATCAATGGTCAACTGAAAGCTTTTAT
Organism: Calliphora vicina; assembly: GCF_958450345.1. Lineage (NCBI taxonomy): Eukaryota > Metazoa > Arthropoda > Insecta > Diptera > Calliphoridae > Calliphora > Calliphora vicina. The sequence goes on from NC_088780.1 coordinate 80,986,272, forward strand.
TCAATGTTAATAATGCCCACAGATATGTTAAAGTTTGGCACTGCTATTTAAAAGCATTATGCAAGTTTAAATCAGCCGTTAAAATCGTTATATTTGAATTCAAGTACAATTTCGCAACAATATTTATTTTGATAGATATACCACTCGCATCGCACTAAGCGACCAAAAAGGTTTTCAAGGAAAATATCTAAGCTTTCTTTTGGGCAAAAAAAAAAATATGAAGGCTTATGAAGAGCAAGTATATGCGAAAGAAAGCCAAGAGAAATGAAAGCTTGGTCGGCATTGTTCTCATTTTTCTGAAAATTTGGAGTTTTTTGAAGTTTCCATTAAAAACCGGATTTACGTAGAAAATTCAAACATTTAAAAAAAAACTATAATAAAAACTTATTTAAAATAAAAAATATATTTTTATTTTTTCATACATATTCAGACTGATGATACGTAATTTTGTTTCAGAAAACAACAATTCAAAATAACGTAAAAAACATAGGAAATATATTTTTATTAAAAATATATTTCCAGTTTCATTTTAATCCAGATTTGACAATTTTGTTTCAATATCTCAAGTAGTTTCCATTTTATATAGTTTTTTGCTTCTCCCGCAAACTTATGAAATGATATGTATGAATATGTATCTAGATAGAATGCATTTTGTTTAATATTTTGATGGTATTTTTAAAACCATCAAAACGAAATAATTCCAACAAAATATACATAAATTTAATTAGAATAATTATTTTCTCATACTTTAGCACTAATTAATTTTAATAAAACTTAATAATAAATTTAATTTTATACTCCATTATTATAACTGCAAGAAGCTGAGAGAGAATTCACATTACAAAAATCATTTCTTCTGTAAGGGTGAAAGTGTGCTCTTATTTTTGTAACACTAGAGATGATAATTATTTATGAAATCCATGTAATATCGATTCCGAAAAATCCCGGCATTCCGATTGTAATTGGGTTTGTAAATTTTTAAATTCCAAATTCCAGGCTTGTGAAAACCAGTCCCGTTTCTATATTACATGTTTTTATATACCTACATATGTATATTTAGACAATGTCTTTGTAAATATTGTAATTGTATACATACATATATCTATATAAGTATTCTATATACATATACATATGTAGAGAAACTTGCAGTATTCCACCTAAGCATCGGACAGTTAAGCAAATGAATGCTGTTTCCATATGACCAACGTCTAAAAAGTTCTTAGGCTTGACAGACAACAAAAACAACATGAACTTTCGTCCTGGGATTTTACTTAGCAGCCTTTATTGTCTTGCGTTTGCCTACTCACTCACTTAGGCATTCATCGAGGCGGCCATCTACCTATTTATTCATCCATCCATCCATCCATCCATTCCACCGTGTTTACATACATTAAGTCTTCTATATTTCGTTAGTTTATTCATGTGCCTTTGGTGGTCCCTCTCGTTTTGTCCAGATTTCGATGTACGTTTTCGTATGCTTTTATTTCTATTGTTTTGAGCATACCTTCAAATGATATTCTTCGTTTGGTTCATTCGGATGCATTTATATTCCTTAATAATCGTACGTACGTACATACATACAAACATTAAATACGTTCCTACATATCCACATACAACTTAGAACTTGGTGTAACATGAAATATGTCCAAGCAAACACAAATTTGAATGTTTGAAAATAAATTACACTTTGCGAAGAGAAATCTAAATGAAAATTCATCCGTATTGCAAAAAAAAAAAGTGTGAAGAAAGTAGTTCGACTGTTGATTTTTGTTTTTACACGAACCATATAAATCCAACCCACATCTAAATCGCCATGTTTTCAAAATACATATTTTTTTAAAAATTAAAAGAGATGATTTCATTATAAACTACGTTCAGAGGATCACATTCATACACTTTTACACAAACATTTGACAGATCATATTTCTTGTGGGACAATGTAAACGGGACTTAAGCTAGGAGCTGTAATGGTGCTTGAAATTGGATAATGCTTCTAGAACAGTGGTTCACTTTCATATTGTTCAGATTCCGAAGATATACGTCAATTTACAACAGAGCGTAATAGAGAGTAAAAATACAAATATTTCCTTCAGTTGCTTGATGTTGTGGCGGATATTTTATTTTTTCCCCATACATGCACACAAATTAAATTCCTCTACTTGCTTACTACTGTTCTACAAACACAATCACGAAGTTATAACGCAAAAATGTGGACTAAATGCTGCATTTTATATTTGTCACTGGTACCTTTTGCACTCTCTATTATTAAATACCGTGAAACATGACATTTTATTCATATGATTCTAAGTAGGGTTCCTAATTTCCCGGACTTTTTTCTTTCCCGGGAGGAAATTAAAAAATCGTTTCATTCCCGGGAATTTCTTAACACTAAATTAAACCAAAAAACAGAATAAATTGACTTATAATTCTACCAGGGTTTTAAAAGATGTTTAAATTAACCTTATTTGGTTGATGGTCCAGCCTTTATAAGTGTTTCTAATTTAATAGTGGCAATTGATCGGTATTTTCACAGTCGTAAATCAATAAATTCTTAGTTTATTTAAATAACTTAAGAATTTCAACCATGTTAAATCTATAAAACATGTAAATAAACAAATTTGAACAACTATTATTGTTATTATTTTCTCTAAATATGAATAATAATCATTGAAAGTTGTATGTTATTCATCTTAATAATTCGTCTAAGAGCATAAACTTTAAATTTGATTCATTCTTAATTACAAAATGTTACTGATGTGGCTTGAGTTTACTGAAAAAATAAAAACAGGGTTATCAAAAACAGGGTTATCAAAAAAATAAATATAACAACCCTGATAATTTAGACAATAACCATATTTCTGATAATAAGTATAAATTTTATATTATAAAATATATAAATATAAAAGAAAATAATATATATGGGGGATTTCACGTCAAGTGAACCAACTTTTAAAATCGATGTCTTCCGATCGGGATGAAATTTATACCAAGATTAGACCTATTGGATAGTAATTCAGACACAATTTTTCAACAAGATCGATCCAGAACTCTCTCTCTGAAATTTGACATTTTGGCCAAACATGTGATTTTTCTCATCCATGTAACTTATTACCTATTGTTCTTAGCAAAATGTGTTCCAAATAGTTTAGATAGCTATTTCTTCAATATTTCGAAAAAAAATATTTAAAAAAAAATAAAAAATTTTTAATATTTTTTTTCCGAAATCAAAAACTTTTTTAACTTTTTTTCAAAATGGGCCCTTTTTTATTAAAATAAAGCTTAGATATATTCCTTGAAGACCTATTTGGTCGCTTAGTAGGAAGCGAGTTTGATATCTATCAAAAAAAATGTTTTGTAACTCAAAACATGCAATTTTTGAATTTTTTTGCAAAATCAAAATCTTTGTTGACTTTTTTTTCAAAATGGACCCTTTTTTAATTTTTTTTTGCTCAAAAGAATGCTTGGATATTTTCCTTTCAGACCTATTTGGTGGCTTAGTGGGATGCGAGTGGGATATCTTTCAAAATAAATGTTTTGTAACTCAAAACATGCAATTTTTCACTTTTTTTTCAAAATCGAACTTTTTTTTCCAAAATGGGCCCTTTTTTTATTTTTTTTTTGCTCAAAAGAAAGCTTGGGTCTAGTCCTTTAAGATCTAAGTCAAAAATTGCATGTTTTGAGTTACAAAACATTTTTGATAGATATCAAACTCGCATCCCACTAAGCGACCATATAGGTCTTCAAGGAAAATATCTAAGCTTTATTTTAAGAAAAAAAGGGCCCATTTTGAAAAAATGTTTTTGATTTCGGAAAAAAAATATTAAAAATTATTAATTTTTTTTTTAAAATATTTTTTTTCGAAAGATTGAAGAAATAGCTATCTAAACTATTTGGAATACATTTTGCTAAGAACAATAGGTAATAAGTTACATGGATTTGTAACTTTTAGAAGAAAACTTATGAAAAAATTCCCGACAATTATTTTCCAAAAAATATTCCCAGGAAATTTTTCCCGCGTAGGAACACTAATTCTAAGTAAAATAGGAACTTTTACTTATTCTTTTGAATTTTCTGTATTGATGATTCCAGAAACGTGAAATTAGGTACTTATGAGTATAATTGGAACTTACAAAGGGAGTTAGTGGAACTTTTTATTTATTCTAATAAGGACTGAGATCGAAAAATTCGTAACACTCGTTTTTCATTAAAACTTTTAACGCAAGTATTATTGGATTTTTTATTTGATCAAGTTACCTTTGTAAAGCATGTCAGTTATTATGTTTAATGCCAATTATATTCATTTGTTGTTAATCTGATTAAAATGAGTGACCAGAAAAAAGTACGTATTAAAATTATTAAATATTTTCAACAAAACCCAACTTGGTCCTACAAAAAGTTGGCGAAACAATCAAAGGTCTGCCGTCAAACTGATTCCAATGTTATTAAACAGTAGCGGGAGAACTTGTCGGTTGATAGAAAACATGGTACAGATATAAGGAATCGTTCACATGATGCTTCTTACGCAAATAAATAGAAAGCATTTTCAAAAGAGCTCCCAACACTTCTGATAGGAAAGCAGTCTGGTTAGCTCAGTACTCGGACTATTTGGTACGAAAAGTTAAAGCTAATGCAGGTTTAAAAACATACAAGGCTCAAAGATTTAGAGGACAAAAACAGAGCACGGAAATTTTATACAAAAAATATACCTTCTGCATAATGGATGACAAAACGTACGTGTGAAAAATGTTCGCAGCTTCCGGTCAATATTTTTATGTTGCTGATGCTCGAGGGAATGTTGTAGAAAAGTTTAGGACCCAAAAGCAGAAAATTTTTCCAAAAAGTTCTTTGTATGGCAAAAGATGCCAAACATTTGTTACAAAGGGCTTTATAAATACCGAAAGTTACATCAAGGAATGTTTGCAAAAAAGGATAATTCCATTCTTAAGACTTCTTAATGTGTCCACTTATTTTTGGCCTGATTTGGCATCCTGTCACTATGATAAGATATGATAAGCTCTTGAGTGGTAACAAAGCAATAATTTGGTATTTGTACCAAGAGAGGCAAATCCTCCAAACTAAGGCCAGTGGAGAGATATCGTTAAAAGAGAATTAAAGAGCAAATTAAAGTCCAAAAGTGTGTTTGATTTTAAACGGAGATGGACAACCTGTACGAACAAAGTGACTGAAAGCACTATAAAAACCATAATGGAAAGATTTCCGAAAAGGTTCAAAATCTTATCACTAGTGATTAGAACTATAAAAGTATTTTTTTTTGGAAATTGTAATAATAGTTTCAGTCAAATAAAAAAATATTAAAACTGTAAGTATAGTGGTTTCATTATTATTAACATACAGCTGCGAAAAAAAAATTAGCACCAACCCCCAAAAAAAACCCCTTCATGTTTAATGGTTTTTGTAGTATATTTTGGATTGTATTCGAGTTTTGAGGACGTCTGACGTATAAGCGAGAACCTTTTCCACCAAATATGACAAATTTACCCTCATCTGTCCATAAAATATTCTTCCACTTTTGGACTGACCAATTTTGATGTTCCTTTGGGAACTTCATGTGGTTAACGATATGTCTAGCGAACTGTTTGTACTGTCGCAGTTGTATTAAGGTTCTTTATTAGTTCGGTTACAGCTTTGAAAGGATCCTTTTTGCTCTCGCGGATCAATCTTTGGGGTCAGAACTCGTTTTCTTCCAAGTCTTTCAGCTTTTCTTTATAACTAATTGCGTTGTGAATCATTTTGTTCGAAAACCCAACCAATCGATTTTTCATCCGATATTAGTTTATTGAATTTTTCCCGTTTCTCCGCATTGCTGTTTTTTCCACGATCCATTTTATTTAAAATATTTGCTTTTTGTGAAACTTTATGATCGAAAAAATAAAAATCAAATCTTTTAAACACGTGCTTTCCTTTAAAGCACTTTTGCGAAACAAAACTGTTTTTATAAAAAATGTGTTAGTGGTGCTATTTTATTTTTCGTCAATTTTAGTAATTTTTACTTTAAATTGCTAAAAAAAAATTACAGTAATAATTCCAAGAGAAGTACTACATTTTTAATATAGGGGACATGCTAAGCTATGTATTAAATATCAACATTTGAAAAAATACCAACACTAATTATGTGTTTTTGGAAAAATGTAAAAAGTGTCCTAGTGGTGCTTTTATTTTTTTTTCCCAACTGTATATGTACGTTAAGAATTTTTCAATCTCAGTCCTTAGTACGTTTTTAATTCTATATTTTAACAAATTCGTTCTGTTTATATTTGGACTACTATTTACTAGGGTATTCAATCGGTTAACCCATTAATTTTGTACGGTTAACTGTTCGAATAATTTGAAATTGCCGATTTTCAAATAACAAATAAACCGATTAATTTGTGTCGATTAACCGAAATTCCTTTTTTTGCACTTAAAAATTTTTTTTTTTTATTTATTTTTCCGTTTCAATTCAAATACAAATTTCAAATTAAAATTAGATATTTTTTGAACATCCAATAAACATGATTAGTGAGTATGTATAAAAACTGACATATTTAATTTACATGTATTTAATACTTTGTTTGTGTTTACATGTATAGACGAAACTTCTTTGAGATGAGGCTTTTTTCATATCTAAACGAAACTATTAAATTAATCAAAATCTATAACAATCCAAAAAGGAATATTCTTTATCATGCTTTTGATTTCTCCAACATATACAATCAGCGAGAGAGTTTTTTTCCAAGAAAAGTTTTATTAAATCTAAAGAAAAAAAATCGTTTAAATTATATTCTTTTTATAAAAAAAAATTATTTCAGATGATGTCACTAAAACCCTAAAAAAATCACACATCGTTCATTTGCTACAACAACGTCATAATTCAAAAAAAGTATTTTCGAGATAAACGTCTTTGAATGTTTTATGACATTTTACTATTTCTTAAATAAATTTTCAACAAATCATGCGATTTCATATATATAAATAGTATATGTTAATATCTTTCTAATCTGTATTTAACCCAAATTTTTACTTATCAAATATATGAGAAAACATGAATTTTAATTTTGATGTTTACAACAAAAAATAACTGACTTTTTTGAAAACTGATAAAACTATATTACTCAGTTCAAAAAACACGGATTTTGAGTTATGACGTTGTTGCAGCAAATAGGCGATATGTTTACAAAAATGATCTCAAATACCTTATTTGCTGTTTTTTATGTTTTTGTACACAAAATTCGTTGTTGTATTTTAAATTTAAAATGAAAATATAAATTATTCGGTTAATCGAATAATTTTAAATTAACCGATTATTAACCGAATAAATCTAAACCTCGATTAATTATTTGCTCGATTAACCGATTAAATAGAAATTAAATTGAATACCCTACTATTTATCGAATTATAAAGCCAAGTTTATATGTATTTCACTTAATGTTCATATCAAAAATTGGTTAATGTTTATTCCAAAATTTAATCTGTTTATGGTGGGCATATATATTTTGTCATTCGGTTTGTAACATATCAAAATATTAGTCATGGAACCACAAAAGTATATATTTTCTTATAAAATTCTAAGACGATCCGACTATGTCCGTTTGTCTGTTGCAGGCAGGGTAGGGTCTAGAGGGAAGTACCTAGAGAGTATTAAAAAAGTGAAAAATCTGTCCTACAAACAAAATTTAGAACGCAATGTCCATCTGCCCGACATTTAAAGTTTCAAAACACGATAGGAGGCGAGAAGAAAGCCGAAATATGCTAACTTATGTGTCCAAAAATAAATAAAATAGATTGAAACCGGATGAATCAGATGCACAAAACTAGGTGTCCATAATTACAGCCGAATATTACACTCTTGCTTGTTTAAAAATAAGAATTTACAACCACATAATAAGGGTCCTCATGAAAACGCTTAAATGTCTCGCAAACTGTGCAATCTGTGCATTTTTACACTCTCGCAAATGAACTGTCAAACAATTTAAGGAAATTCGTTTGCACAACTCCGATAAGTTTGCGCGACAATTTAGACTCGCAAATTGAATTTATTGTGCATTTGATGAATCAGCTGCTTTTGTTTACTTTTATTTACATGTATGTACAAGAAATAAAAATCAAATAAAATATACAAATTTTGAGCATGTGAAAATTGTGTAACTTTGGAACAGAATGATTAAATGGCATTGTGTATGAAAACATTAACCAACAGCTAGAATATAAACAAAATCATCCATACTATGTATCCATTTATTCCAAAGATAAGACTTTCATTCAACATTTTTAAAATTTATACAATTTGAAAAAAATCTTTTAAAGCTTTTGTTGAATTTATTTTTATTTGACATTTTTATCAAATATAAATTTCACAAAATTGTCGCTCAAATTTGCACATTTGCACAAATGGGAAACTTAAGCGTTTAAATGAGTACCCTTAATGTAAAGTTTTATCTCCTAATTAATAACACATTTCAAAAAGTTTTTAATACCAAATTTGACTTTATTTATTTGTGTTTGCTGGGCATCTATGTATGGCTCTGTGTGTATATGTATGCATGTACGTAAGTATGTAGTTGTATTTCAGTATATGTATATGTTTATTTGAATGTATGATATATAGTTTGTGTACATATATAGAAACACATACACGCGCATATGTAAGTATGTATGTGAATGTTCGTTAGTTTTAGTCACATATTTTCTTTCGTTCAATACCACCAACATTTTCCCGGACATCTTCTTGGCCATTGCCATCATCTTGACTTGAACGAATGATAACGATGTTAGTTTCCAAATGCACATTCATACCGGTTCTATAACTTCTATTGCGAAACTTTAATGTTGTTGCCATATTTGTTGGCTTCTTATAGTCTCCATGTAGCAATGAGAAATAAATATACACACATTCCTACACCATACATATGTACATTAGACCTACACTTAAACGTAACGTATCTAAACTTTATTGAGGAACAATTTTAAGTCAATCGCATAATGGGAACTACTACCAGAAATCGTTTAAATGATTGTAAATTCGACACAAATAAGTTTTGTATAAACTTTTCCAAATTCTGTGGAGATCGGTCTGTAATAAATCCATAGAGCCACTTTATAGTTTGTAATTTGTTTATGATACTTATGAACAAGTTGTACCCGATGTTAACTGAGAACAATTGTATTCCGATGATACGATGTATTTGGATTTAGAAGAAAACACAGTACTATCGAACAACCCCATAGACTTGTAAATATTGTGAGAAAAGCTTTTGAAGAAACGTAATATTTTTCCGCATGATGGTTTAGTATACAAATTGAGTCAAAATTTACCCGCAAACACACATAAGCTATTGGAAGTTTCTGAGAATGATCACAGTTGCCCCTTGTAAAAACTGGGATCACGAAAAGTGCAGAAAAATATTTAAAAAAAAAACTTGAAATTCACCCAAACCCATTGGCCCGGAACATATTAGATAACCGTTGCCACACTCGATTAAGAATGAGGGACAAAGTAGACCTAATCTAGAAGGAAGAATACCAATTTACCCAAAACAACCATGAGTAAAAAAATTTTTCGCCTGCCACTGGCTGGACTAATTAAATAATACTTATTAGATATAAGATTTGATTTATTTGAAAAACAATAACAAAATGTACATCAATCATAAATATATCATTCAGGTGTTCTAAATATGATTGTTTAAAAATATATTTTGTAATTATATTTCACGCAGTTGGAAGATCAAAAAATGTTTCATGGACTATTGTTTTTGTTTGTAACAGACTTAAAAATTACTCAAAAATTATTCGTAAACACTTGTCAAATATGAGTCGAAACTGATTAGAAAATGGGCTTATAAAATACTCTTTTAGAAGATACGCCAAAAGATGTTGGCTGGACTAAAATGAGTTGATATAATTCTCATTTGGTTTATAATATTAAATGTATAAGCATTTCAGTATTTTCTGTTTAATAATCTTCTTTGTAAGATTATTGGGTGACTAATCGCCATACTAGGTCCTTTTCGCTTAGTTTTTATGACTTAAAACTGATTAATAAGTATCGTGCTTAAAAAATGTTTCGAAAATGATTCCTATTAATGATTAAAAAGTTATTTATTTTAAAAACAATAACAAAATGTACAGCAGTCATAAATAGATCATTCAGATGTTCGAAATATGATTGTTTACAAATTTATTTCTAATTATATTTAATTGAATTATTGGTTTTGATTGTAACAGACTAAGAAAAGACTCAAAAATTACTAAAATACGATTCGAAAATGAACAGCAAATCGACTCAAAAATGACTCCAAAATTAACAGAAATTCAACGAGTGGAAATTGATCAGAAGAGGTGTTCATAAAAGACGCATCAAGAAGAGTCGCGAAGAGTCAAGGTACTATTTTCTACCGAAAAAGTATCAATTACGATCAGAAAATTATCGCATATTTTAGCTTTTTAATCGCGCTGAAGTATCAAAAATTACTCGAATTTGATTAAAATTTCTAAAAAAGATAGCTTGGTAGCTGAAAAACCCGGTTAGCCGACTTCTCAATATATATTTATTTTTTAGTAAATATTAGTATTGAAGAAAAAGTTCAACAAGAATAACAGGTTCCCTTTAAACGATAGGCTTAATTTTCTTTTCAATTAGTTTTAGTTTCCAAAGAACAAAGTAGACCTTTTAAAAATAAATACGTTTTTTAAGGACAGGTCTAATTTGTCATAGGCGGTACATACACAGCAAAGCATACTTGCACATTAGATGGTAAATTTGTTGAAAGTAACTGATATACGGAGAAATGAAAGCAAAGGATTCAACGAATGATGGTGAATGTCCGTTTAATATGCAAGAAAAGATGAAATTCGGTGTAGCATGAGTACAAAATGAAAATGTCAATAAATTGGTATGAGGACCAAGTTTTATTTCGCACACAATACTATATACATACATACATTTATATATATATATATGATTGTATGTATGTTTGTACATTTAAAATACATACTATAAATGTGCGTGTGTAAATTATGTACCTTGGTATAGAAAACACAACAACAAACCAATTCTTTTTCGTAACATTTAAATTGACCTGGGCTAAGTTGAACCGATGGCCGTCATCTTCGTATCCTATACTATGGACTTGAAGAAAATATTTAAGTTATACGGGCCCTTTCGTACAAATTAAACAGGATCTCCATACAAATATGAAGCATGCTATAACCCAACTATGTGGATGCATTTGAGGACACATTCACAAAATACATACATACAGAGATATGTGCAAACATATGTACATAACTACATATGTAAGTTAAATAAAACTACATCTAAAAACACTGCATTCAATAAATGGACAAAAAATACTTTTTGTAGAACTAAACGTCGCAGATAATAAAATTCTACAATACATAAAAATCAAGAAGACAAAAAACAGTTGGATTGGGAAAGGTTTTTAGATTACATTGTTTAAGATGGAGAAGGAGTTCGAATCGTTGGTTTGTTGTCTCATTATAATCTTGAATACACAGAAAGAATTCATTTTCTAATTCTGTATAAATTTGCAGGCAAAATTGTGTTCGAATCCAAATTATTGTGCTGAGGATGCATCGTCAGGACAGGAGGATTCCGTCATTAGTACTGATAGCCTTAGTTAGTAGGTTATAACATAGGATTACACTGTTTGCGTTAAAAATTAACATTGTGGCCACAAACTTTAATGGAGTCTTGTCTCATAATGTGGGTAATAAGTCAGACAATGTCTCATCTTCTTCATAATTATGACAGTTTAAAATTTTCTGGAATACCACGAAAGTTATTATCCAACATCATATACCGCCTGGTCAGTTGATCAGCTACACAGTTAACCTAGCTGATTGCCGGGGACTTATATAAGCGCAATCTTATTCAAACACACCTGGCATTATACGGTTAACATAAATGTCAAGTGGGCACCCGCTGTTTCATTGACGACCGCCTTGCTATAAGTAAATATGCATATATCACCAGTTGTTCGATAATATCTAAATCCTGAATAACATTACAAATATCAGGTAGGTAGAGAAAGGATTTGCAGTCCTTTTTGACACCTTCAGGGGTCATCGTATTGTTAATGAAATTTAGTAACAGTATGAGAATTGCATATCGAAAAATGTTCTCGATACGCAGTATTCAACGTTCTTATGTAGAGAATCATAGGAAAGTAATATTCTGGAATGTCCAGAATCCTTGCCATTTTTTCTGTAATAATCTCAGTGGTTTTCAAATCAAGCCTTTATTGTCATCTAGGACAGGCATTGAGTCCCTTAGCAAAGATTTGTTCCTTATACGTCTGAATGGACTTTCGAGAACCTCGTGACCTACAACTATAATAGGATATTTAACAAATTTGATGTCCGCACATGTATATCAGATGATATTGAACAAAAAAGTTATTTTGAAGTTACACCAAAATAGATAACAATTTCACTGAATCAAGTTTTCCAGATTTTTTTAAGTTTTACTGATTCAGTAAAAGTTTTAAACAAAATTGGTACAAATCTATAAATAAAACTAGTTGCCGATTCTTATATATCCTTCACTAAATTATACTTAAAAATAAAAATTTTAAATATTTTTAGGTAAACAAAATTTATTTTTTTTCGCAGTTTTTTAATTTCTTGACAAAAAAAAAATTTGGAATTGTTTTTTTAAATTTTTTAGATGAAAACAAATCGGTTTAAAAAATATTTTTCCGATTTTGATTCATTGTAGGTTCAACTTATGGTTTTATATACGACATAGTAAGCGATCTTCAGCTGCTATTGTAACTAGAGATGCTAATCGGGACTGATTTTTGAAAATCCCGGGGTTCGGGATTTGGTAAAAAATCCCGACCCGGGGTTTCGGGATTTTCGGGAAATCTAAAATCCCGAAAATTATAAGAAAGAAACGTACATAATTACATATGTCTTTACAATTAAAAGAAAATTTTTTATTTAGCAATTAATTTATATTCGACACTAAAAAGCATCAAATACTTGCATGAGTACATAATATAAGAAGAAATAACAATAAATACATTAGGTGGGTCGATTTTTTTTCACGAAAATCGTATATCTAAAATCAAATCCTATCTTGCTAATTTCGTATTTTATCCAATCATATTTCAGTTTTTATAGGATAAAATACGAAATGTGCAAGATAGGATTTGATTTTAGACCTATGGCTTTTTGAGGAAATCTTCTTAGAATTTTCCGTAGATTGCGTTTCTGCTATACGATTTTTTTACTTTTTGATCGTCCATACAAATCGACCCATCCTAATTTACATACTGGTAAAAACAGTACCTTATCTTTTATCTTTTAGCAATCGAAATATTTTCATTTTGTTCGAGCTCCTCATCTGAGATAAAATCTATTTCATTTGAAGAGGATTTAAATTGAGTTTTGTTAGACAACTTACAAAAAAAGGTGAAGAATTGATTTTCTAGAGCCCCACTCAAGGAAAACCAAAAATACCGTTTACCTTTATTAACTATATTGTAGCAGGAGTTGAGCTTAACAACTTTTCTGAACATCACCTTTGTAATATTTGGGCATGTAGAATGTCAAAATGCAGGAAAAGGCACACAAAAATGGCAATTTCCCCTATTTATTTATGAAAAACGGGATTTGGAATTAAAAATAAAATTAAAAAATCCCGGGCTTCGGGATTTAGGAAATCCCGAAAACATCGGAATTTTCGGGAACGGGATTCCCCGTTTGGCATCTCTAATTGTAACTGAGCTTGCAAATGCTGAACATAGTCAATACAAGCAAAAATTCGCTCAAGAAGATATTTCAGACGGAAATTTGTTTAGTATTTCCATGGTTTCAATTGAAATGTATATAAAAACAAAAGATGGACATAAAAATATAGTTTGGAAAAACTTAGCACCATCCTCAACGCGATATTGTCGCCCAATAAAATTTGTATTTGCTGAAGAAACGAATGATCTTATTTTAAACGAAGTAAATTTAATTGAGCAACAAATTTCGTCACTTGCACAAACCAAGATCACAATAGGCAATGTAACTTTTAAATTAATTTTGTGCATGATTGATGGAAAAGTGTGCAGTGCTCTTTTAAATTATGCATCGTCGTACAGAGGGTTGAAATGTACCAAACGTGGCGATTAATTCAAAAGCTGAACTTTATCTGTTTCAGTCATGTTTGGTATTGGGTTAAGGTGCATTAAATAAACTGCTAAAATTACAGTTGTGAGTAACTTACTTTATTGGCAGTGAGCGGTCAAAGTCAAATAATTTTTACAAATTTTGCGTGATGTGGTTAAAATTGAAAATTGTGATATTTCGAGAGCTTATATTTTTTGTTAAATCTGTTAAAAGTAGAAATATTAAAATGGAACCATCAACTTCAGGTATTTGAAAACATAAATAAATAATTTTTGTTTAGATAAATGTTTTGAAAATATTTTTTAAGATTTTTTTTAAAGTTCTCCATTATTGGGGTTTTTTCGATAGATTGAGTTTAAAAAAATCAGGGCGAGATCGGGTAAATTCCATAAATGCTCTTAAAATATGAACTTTCAGCTTCTATATACAGAAAAAAAATCGTGCGGGTTTATTAAGGTTTTTTACTTATTTAAGTTATAGTGAAAGAACTCCTCTTGCTAAAAAACATATTCTGATACAAAATAGGTTAAAACATTTTTGTCTTACATTTTTATTACAGTTGTGTTTTTATGTATTTATGATTGTTCATTACAAAAATTTATAATATTGTCTTTTGTGGGTTTTTTTAAAAAAAATTTGTACATTTATAAAATTTTGTGAAAAACAAAAATTATATTTTAAATTAAATTTATGCTAATGTAAATACATATAATAAATTTATGTTTTGAATTTTTTAATAGCATATTAAGTATGCTTTTATTTCCAATTTAATTCATTAATTTATCGCTTTCCATTCCAAAGTTACAGCGTAAATTGTGAACTAAGGTCTTTTTTTCCAAAAAAACAATAATGCGCTTAACGGGTTAATTTTTTTTTTTTGTTTAAATGCTGTGTTTTTATTTATTTATGATTATTCATTACGTAAAAATTATAATATTCTCTTTTGTGACTTTTTTAAAAAAATTTGTACATTTATAAAATTTTGTGTAAAACAAAAATTGGATTTTAAATTAATTTTATACTAATATAAATACATATAATAAATTTATAATTTTATTTTTTAGAAGCACATGAAGTATGGTACATAAAAACAAAGTGCTGTGTTTTTATGTATTTATGATTATTCAGTACTAAAAAATTATAATATTATCTTTTATGACTTTTTTGAAAAAATTTGTAAATTTATACAATTTTGTGTAAAACAAAAATTGGATTTTAAATTAAATTTATACTAATATAAATACATACAATAAATTTTTTAATAGCACATTAAGTATGCTTTAATTTCCAATTTTATTCAATAATTTATCGCTTTCCATTCCAAAGTTACAGCATAAATTGTGAAAAAAGGTCTTTTTTTCCAAAAAAAACAATAATGCGCTTAAATGGTTAAACAAATTTTTTTTAACCATTTTTTTCTAAAATGCTGTGTTTTTATGTGCTTATAATAACTCATCAATAAAAAAATATAATATTTGAAAACTACGGCTTCTATGAATTAATCGCCACTTTGGGTACCATTCAACCCACTGTGCGTCGCAGGCATGCTATATATGCGGAGCCACATCATCAGCAATGAATAACCCAGTAAAAATTTTAAATAAAAAAGTAGATTAGCATATGCTACGTTTAGGCATTTCTCCTCTGCATGCCTGGATCCGTTTTATGGAATGTCTATTACACATTGCCTATAGAACGGACATAAAAAAATGGAAAGTTAGAGGAGACGAAAATAAAACTAAATTATTGAAACGATGACAACACATTCAAAACAGGTTTAAAAATGAAATGGGATTACTGATCGATATGCCGAAACAAAAATCCGGAAATTCCAAATATGGAAACACGGCAAGACGATTTTTTAGAAATGCGGAGAATACAGCTGAGATAATTGGTATTGACCTAGAACTGATTAAACGTTTTCACATTATCTTAGAATGTTTAGCATCAGGTTATCCAATAAATTCCTCAGCTTTCGAAAATTTCGCTTTAATAACAAGAAACATTTATTTGGAGAAATATTCTTCTTCTCTTCTTTGGAGAATGTACTTCATGTCTGTGACGGTACATAAAGTCATATACCATGCAAAAGAAATCATAGATAACTGTATACTTCCAATAGGACAATTATCGGAAGAACCACAGGAATCTAGGAATAAGGATAACAGAAAATATCGTCTAAATTTCACTAGAAAAACAACTAGAGTTGATTCTAATACCGATTTGTTATATAGACTTTTAATATAATCAGATCCGTTAATATGCAGTTTGCTCAAAAATCCGAAAACTAAAAAACCTGTTTTAACTCCAGAAGTTTTGGCATTGCTAAAAGATCGAGATATTTGTAATGATGACTCTGATGGTCCTGTTTTGGATAATATAAATAAGATTTTCATATACATACATAACTATTATTATATAATTTTTAAAACAATATTGATTAATTAAAAATATATATTTTTGTCTACTATTTTTTATCATTTTGTAACTTTATACATACTAAAGTTTACATTTTTTAAATAGAGTTTTCAATCTGAAAAAAGTAAAACAAATTGCATTAGGGAAAAAGTGATTTTTTTAATAAAATTGGTTACAACTAAGATTTTACCAAAATGGATTACAATACCGGAGGTGTGTACTTAAAATATTTTACGAAATGTTTATATTATGTATAAAATTTCGTGTTTTTATTAGTAATGTTTTTTGTCAATTTACGAAAAAATTGATTGTCTACTGTAGTATAGAACTTACGTCGCCTGCATTTGTGGGAAGGTCAGGCTTCATTCCGTACTCAAATTTTTTGCAACTACTTGCACCGAAGCAAATAATTTTCTTTTTTCTAGAAACATACTCAAATTTTTTGTAACTACTTTTCTGTTACTGGCAACTTTTTTAAAATGGTATTTGTTGAAAGTGCTATGAGAATATAAATTGAGATTTTTTTGAAAATGTTTGTGAGTTGGTGGGGGAGGGGTTTATCAGAAAAGATAAATGCCAATTTTTTTAAAACCATATTTTAGCACCAGGGATCTCTACACAAAGTTTTATGATGCTAGATCCCTTGGAAGTAATTTTTGCCGCAATTTTGGCTTTTGGACACATAGTGCAATGTACTAAACTGATTTTATTTGCAATCAAAAGAATTAGTTTTATTTAAAGGAAATAAACCAGCGTTTTTAAAAGGTGAAAACGTAACAATATTTATGAATTATGGTTAACCAAATGAGAATTATATTAACACTTCGCTAAAATAATAACAACAAATACTCTTATTTAAATGCTAGTTTTGTTTTTTATATCATGTGTTTTGTTAAAATACAAATCAAACAAAAACATTTGCAGAAAATAATATTAGTTTCAGACAGGCGTTTTGTTTGAAAATATTTTAGCAATAATTAATTCTGTGTACATCGTACATGGAGTTTTCCAATACCTTGGAATTTTATTAAAAATTATCTAAAATCGAGCAAAAGACAATTCTGAGTAATTGTTATTTTTTTAAATATTTTATACTTTTTTAAAATTATTCTAAGGTCTTTCGTCTAATTAATGAATTGTTTGAAAAATAAATATTTACGTACAATTTTTTTAAATACCGATCAAAATAAAATCGGTATCACATAAACTTAGATTCTTAGATTCTTAGAAGAATATCACTGAATAATAATTTTAGACAATTGTCAAATTGGAATGCATTATCTAACCTGCCAAGGACGTCATCAACAATCTATTAAAATCACTATTTTAATTGAATTTGCATTCAAGTCAAGTCAAATTCCAACAAAATGTTCAAGTGCTTGAATTTTAAGGGCTTTGGTGCTTATTTAATTTAAATTAAAAAAAATATACAAACACAAATACCAAAATTAAACAAATAATAAAAAATACGTAAGGTTGCTTGAGGCAGTTATTGTTGGGCATTCCCCATCCATACTGTGAAACATTTGCTGCAAAACATTTGAGTTTGATGATGAAAGGGAAAAGAGGAATGGAAAAGGGTACTCTGTTGCATGTACTGTACAGAAATGTCAAAAACTGAAAAGCAGAAACTTAACTGTGTGGACACGAATACAGTTTAAAAACAGAATTTAAAAATGTTTTGCAGCAAATGTTCCACAGTGTGGACCGGGACTTAACAGTTAACCTCTAATATAAAATTAAACAATTCAACAAATGTTCAGAATATTAATATCCATCGAAAACCTCGCGTTCAAAGCATTTTGATAGATTTACAAAAAGTGTAACGAAGATATTAAGAAATCATTAAAAAACAATATACATACATGGATATCAATTGTCGAAACAACGGATGAGAAAGGAAGAACCATAGTAAATGTGATGGTATTTTGAGTCCCAATGATAAAACTTCAACAAAAAGTTTTTAAAGTGTGTTTTAAAGCTTTTTGTAGAATAGAAACGCTTCGAGAAATTTATACGGAACATCCTCTCCCTACTGATCCTGTAAACATTGGGGCACATGGATCGAGAATGAAAAATATTATGCTACTAATTATTGAAAAAAGTTTGAAGTATTATTCATATTAAAAGAAAATTTTCTAAGAATCACTACGGAAATCTAAAACAAATATTTAGTTCCAAGGGAAGTTTTTTGTCCGACCAAGTCAAATTAAATTTTTTCATGACCAAGGATGTTCCAATAGAAAAATTGGACGTAAAATCGATCGTTCGGAAAGTGTAGTGAGAAATTTCATGAAGAATGGTCAAAATTATGGAGTTCGCAAAACTACAAACGGAAATACAAAACTAACAAGAAGACACCATAATCTAATAAAACAAGAAGCAACCCGCAACAAATAGAATTCTACACAAATAATGAATAAATTAAATCTATCAGTGACTTCCAAACACGTTTCACACATTTTACGAAACGATGAAAACATAAAATGGAAAAAGCCGAAATGTAAACCAATGCTAAAAAAGCACCATAAAGAAAATCGTCTAAAATTTGAAAAAAAAATATATGAAATGGACAGATTAGTCAAATAATAATAACCAACTATTTTAAGTGCATATTTTATGCGCATAAAACACTTTTTTAGATCATATTTTTAATGTGGCTAAATAGAAGATTTAAGCACAAAGTATGTAACATAGAGAGTTACTAACTGAACCCGGACCGCGTTGCAGGCCTTTAGAAAACATCTGTTTTATATTGCATCTCGATTTTAATATACAGTGTCGGAAAAAGTCGGTAATCCAACCTTCAATGTTAATACATGTGGTGGCATTTCGGGTGGTTCCAATGAATTCAAAAATTCAGTAGGATAATTGACGACTTGTTCTTCGTTCATTACTTGGTCAATCTATTTGTATTTTATTGTTTCGCCACGCACTTTCAATTGTATTTGGTCATTGAGCTGTTAACATCAACATTTTTTGATTCCAAAATTGCACGTTCCCACAGAAAATCCTTAGTCTTTCGATATGCTGTTGAGGTGTCTCTGCAGCTATCGATGAAGATGCACTGCGACGCATTTGTGAAGCAGTGATTCTCGTTCTCTTCTCCGGCTGTAGACGGAAACAAATTTTATTTTAATAAAACCGTTATTTTTTATTAAAAGTAGATTTGATATGGAAATTTCTTATTCATGCACCTAATATGCAAGAGTAAACAAAATTGTTTATCACAGACCGAAAATCAAAAATCTGACTTTACACTGTTACCCAAAAGTCTTTTCTGAAGATTCCGTGCAAATTTCACCAAAATCGGTTTAGCCATTTTAGAGTCCATACGCACTCAATGAAATATATATGAAATATATGGCATTAGCGATATAATGTAAAAATTAGATTTTTACACGACCCTCCGCCCACAGACCGAAAATGAAAAATCTGACTTTACAGTGTTACCCGCTATTCTGAAGATTCCCTGAAAATTTCATTAAAATCGGTCCAGCCGTTTTTTAATTCATTCGGAACATACATACATACCCACATACAAACATCCATTTTTATATATATAGATTAGAGTGACAGCCGATTTTTTTTAGATTTCAAAGAGTGCCGGGTGGAATATTGTGACAATATGCCTAAAAGTAAAGTGCCGAAAATTTGGGCCAAATCGGACAACGATTACTGGACGCGCAACGAGGTCAAAGTTAAGATAGATGCAATATTTTACTATTTATATGAAATAAATAGGTGAAACTCGTTAACTTTCTGCATTTTTTTCTAGAAATATGTAGATTTATTTATATTAATGAATACTACATAAAATTTTTTTTGTAAATTAACCCTGTATCTCCTTTGGGTCAAAATGACTCAAAAACTGTATTATCGCCAAAATTCGGAAAAAATTCAAATTTTTCAGGTTTTGTAAAAATTTTGCTACTAAATAAATATCGTTGTAAGGAGATATAAATTACAAAATTTTGTTAAAAAATGTTAATGTTATTACCAGGGAAACCGGAAATATGCTCTAAAAAAAGCGTTTTAGGCGCTTTAAATATGCAGTAAAAACTTTAAAATATGCTCTTAAAATTTTAAAAATATGCTCTTAAAAAAACAAACTTTTACATAATTTTTAACAAAAAAAAAATTTACTTAAATTTTCAAATAAAAATCGTTGTCTATTGGATCTGAAAACATTTTTAAACATAGAAAATGTTCTTTCGACATCAACTGATATTACAGGAGCAAATTTAAAAGACAATATTTCTTTAACACTTAGAACGGTTAAGTTTGAATTAGAACTAAAATTTGATATTTAGATGGAGCTATTATTAAATAGTGCTTATTTTATATTAAAACAAGTAAGAGAGCTATATTCGGCTGTGCCGAATCTTATATACCCTTCACCTAATTATACTTCAAAATAAAAAATTTAAATATTTTTAGGTGAACAAAATTTTTTTTTCAGTTTTTTCATTTTTTGGATAAAAAAATTTTTCGAATTGTTATTTTAAATTTTAAAAAAAATTTCTGTTTTTTAAATTTTTTTTTTAGTGAAAAGCCATCTATTTTTCAATTTTGAATTTTAAACAAAGGAAGTAAAAACCTGTAACACAACAGCGAAAAATAAGTAAGACAAAATTTGTTTTTGATAAACTCAAAATATGATATTAAACAGTAAAATATGCTCTAAAAACGCAAAATATGACATAAATATGCTCTTAAAACAAATATATGCAAAAATATGTATTTAAGCGTAAAATATGCAAAAATATGCACTAACAAATCGATGCCAAAATTCTTAAATAGTTCTGAAACGTGTAAATATCTTATCCATGTGCTCATTAGACTCACCAGAAAAAACATGCATTTGCATATTTTGGTTTCCCTGGTTATTAAAAATTTGCCAGACCATTAACGTGTCTCAGGCCACTTAAACAAGAAATTTAGGAATAAAAATTAACATATTTCGAGAAAAATTAAAATAAAAGCTAATTTTTATTTAAAATATATCCGAATTTACTTGTGTATGAGTTTTTGTCTTCGTAGGATACCGTTAACCTATTCGAAGATATGGCCAAAAAAAATATTTTTTTTAATTTTGTTAAATAAATTTTAGTATTTTTTGATCATCACATTGGGATTAATTGAGATCATAATAGGGAATAAAAATATGAACAAATTATGACAATACCTCTTACAGTTTTTTTGTACCTGCGATTTAAATTATGCGATTTTCAAGAAAAACTATTTTTTTTGTCCATATTTTGGCGAATGAACCCAATTTCCTTACTGTTATAATTTTAAGTAAAACCTATTCATAATATTATAGTCCTGGTAATTTTAAATATGATCTGAAAGTTTTACTAAAATCGGAAAACGTTAACCTTTAAATCGTGAAGGTCAATCGTAAAATGTTTCAATATTTGGAATTTCTAATGAAAAGATAACAAAATGTTATATATTTCTGAGCCGATTTTAATGAAACTTTAGAAAAATATACATTGGGGTCTAACATTTACAACAATAGTACAAAAATCGATTTTAACCTTTAAACCATTAATGCCTGACCCGAGAATCCGTTGTCCGATTTTGATGAAATTTTATACAGACAGTACTTAAGGCATTTATATTGCCGTGGATATTTTTAATTTTTTTTATCTGCCATACCTGAGCTTGCAGGGTATGGGTATTTTTCTATCCACTTCGGCATATATGGGTTCTAAAATGTATGTTTTTTTAAATTAGCTACTTAGAAAAAGGAAGCCCTTAACGCATTATTTTTCGATGTTTTGATGATTACATTGTAGATTTATCAATACCTAGATATAGTTGCGAATCCAGAGGGGGTAATAGAAATTCCTTCTCCCCCGAAAAATTTTTCAGTTAAAAAAGGAAAAAAAGAGAAAAATGTAGAACAAATTTAAAATTCCAAAAATTAACCACACACCGCCACCCCCCAAATGGTTGATCAGGATCCGCGCCTGCCTAGCTTTCATACAGATGGTGAAAAGTTGATACCACATATCTAACTGTTATGTTAACCATTTACCATCAATAGATCTACATAAGTCTGGCTTGATAAAAGATATTATTACATTTTTTATAGAGTAAAAGAAATTCAATAATAAGTCGGTAAAAATTGACAGAGTTCTAAAAATTATCGAAAATTATTCAACATCTTAAAGTTTTAACAGTTTTTGGTTAACAATTATAAATAGATGAGGAAAATAACGACGCAAACCACAGATATTTTTCATCAGATAGGTTGATACTTTTAGAAAATATTATAATGTCTGATGAAATTCAAATAACTAATGAAAAGTGTGGTAAGTCTGATATGGAGTGTATTTAGAAGATCTAAAGTTGTATCTTGACGTTGAAAATAATGGAAATATTGGTCTCCATAATATAGGACCATATTTTTGTTAATGAAGAGTAAGTCTAGGAAACATTATATAAAAAATATATGTGGTTATTGGGAATTTCTACATCACTTTATTATTCCTATTCAACTTTTCTATGACTATTATTAAGACCATGGTAACATGGTAACTTAGTAATGGTTCTGGTAAAGTTTTCACAAATGAATAACAAATTGAGGAGGAATGGAACTCTCAAGAACTCAATAAACCCGTAAACTACGCTAATTTTTAATTGTCTAAACACCTGGTTGACTCTAACTTGTATGTATTGGGTCATTCGTCAAGAATATACTCGTTGTAATGCAGAGTGGATACGGTTGTTACTTAAACATTCCCAGGTATTGCATGGCGGCGGCAGTCGTCACTTTACTGGTCCTAAGAAATCTAGAGATGGGGACATTTGACACTTGTTTTTTTGTATTGTACTTCAGAAAGCTGTTATTCAACCTATTATGACAGGTTCGAGTGCAGAGTGAATTATCCATTTGCAATCGATAAAATGTAGCTATTGTCCCCAAAGAGTCTATTGACTTTCTCCTAGGACAAGTCTACTAATTCTGTGGCTATTGGTAACCTGAAAGTAGACTAGATTGCTAGTTTCAGACTGCCACCACGAACTTTGGGGTCACACACATACACATACATAACTACCATTTTTTTCAACATAAGATAATTGTGGTAATCACCATCAATTTAAAAGTACATGTTTGGCATTATTATTTCATGGTCGAAAAAATTTTAGTTAGGTTGTGTCAACCTTTCACCATCTAACTATTTTATATAGTCATGTATTCTCATACCTTTAAATGATTTTATTATGATTTTCTAAAGAAAAAATTAAATTTTTACTTGAAAAATTAAATTAATATTTCATATGTTTTAGAACCCACCCCCCCGAAGTGGGTATTTTTATACCCAATCCACAAAATAGTACTTGTAGCATAGGAAAGTGCGTCTAATCACTTGGTTATTTTGCTTGCTGATAGAGGACATCTAAGACTACTAGACACATGCAGGGCATGGGGGACTTCCACTCTGAATTTTGTAAAATTGCTCAACTTTGGCCCTGACCTAATATTACCGAAAAAATTATTTTAAGTAGATCGGTCCTTGCTTTATCTACTCCAGAAAAAAGATTTTTGATATCGCTCTCCTAGAATTTTCTAGAATTTTTCTAAAATTGCTCTATTTTTGGGTATTTTTTTACCCATTCGGCGTTAATGGGTTAAGAGCACTTGGGGTCAAAATGGCTGTGCTTTTCGTGATTTTAAAAGTTGAGGGTCATTTGGACCCCAAGTGCTGCTAAGGGTTAATTTCCATTTTGGTCCTGTTATTTTAAATTCTGGACTTTATGTCTATACAAAAGCATGTTGCCTACATAACAACATTTTTATGAATGTAAATAACAGTGCTAAGTAAATTATCAGCGAGTTGTTAAGTTTTCCCTAATTAATTTGAAACGTAAAAAACATAAGGTAGACATGGATAGAGGATTTTGTCTACTTTTCAATAATGTATATAACTTTTGAAAATTAAAAAAATTATGGAATACTTTTTTGAATAAAATTACTTTTTTCCCAAAAAAAATATCGAAAAATCGCCTTTTTTAATTTTTTTAAATTCAAATGCATGGAACTTTGGACTCAGTCATGATTTTTAAACAATTCTTTCTTTATTTGATATATCTGCTTTTAATCCTATAAAAGAAAAATGGAGAAAATCGGGAAATATTTGGAACCGCGGTCATCAAAAAACAGGAGTAGGTGTTGAAAATTTAATTTTCAAATGCGAATATCTCCTAAGTTGCTCAGTGGTCCGATCGGGATCTTATACTTTTCGAGTTATAGGTATTTCAAAATTGAAATTTTAAAATTATGCCATACCTTGGTCCGCTTTTTTAAAAATATGGGTCGTACTTTTGGACCGAATGGACTTTTTTTAGTAGTTAGACAACTAAATTACGAATAACATACAAAAGATTTCAGAGCAATATCAATTATGGATCCAAAAATAAACGATTTTCATTTTAAACATTCAAAAAAAATTTTATGTTTTTCTGCAAGGTATCTTTACGGAGAACATTTTGGTATAAAAAACATGTAATATTTTTCAAATTGTATGTCGCCCCTACGCCCTTCGGAGTTTGACCTATTTTTTATCAAAAATTCAACTTTGCGCCACATGTTCTAAAATCCAAAAGCTGGGATCGGAAAACAAAAAGCAACTTTGGAAACGTTGATGTGTTCCCTATTTATCCCCAAAGTATTTTCCCAGCCCCGAAAAAAATGTGAACCCTATAGGCAAAATTGTAAAAATACCATTTTTGGGATTTTCGCTCCAATTTTTAGGAATTGCGGGATTGTCTTTGACCATTTGACAAGGTTTTTTACATCTTGGTATTTATAATGACAAACATAAAAAACGTTAAAAATTGCATTGAGTTTCGTTAATAAATAAAGATTTTATTACATATTCATTGATTTTCTAAAACTATAATTTATATCAAAATTTTAATAGGATTGCAAATATTAGGAACAATTTGATGCACATTTATTTCGCGCTATATTGTTTTGTTTAGATAAGTTAATTTATAGTCTTACAAAAAAATTTAAAGTTAATATCTCAATTAGATTCAAAAATATGCCACTTTAAAACTCCGTCCTTCAAAAACATTGCACTTTATCATACTATCGAATCTCCTTGGCTACGCCCACGTAAAATTTTATCCCGATCGGACCAGCCGTTTAGAAATGCCACTGTGAGTTGTAAGAGATAATTGATAGCGAGGTTATATGTAGTGAACAATGATAAGATTCTATATGTGTAATTTTTTTGAAATCGGAACACAAACGAGGAAATAGGATCATTTTTAAAATTGACCATACCCGAGTTGTCCTACTTTGGGGACCCCTGGCCCAGCTCCTGGTGGGATCATGAGTTCCAGATTCAAAACTTAAACTTGACAACACTTCCCCTTTGCGCATGAAAATCGGACAAAGGGTTTAGAAGTTACAGATTTATTTCCCTCTTTTTTTCTATACCACTGTGTGACGTACAACAATTGTATTTTCAATATGAAAAATCATAATTTTGCATACAAAAAATGTCGTATGTCTATTTTTGGTGCACATACGACAATACGATACAATTTTGTGAATTACGATGAAATGCATATTGAATATCTTGGTAGTTATACAATTTGGGATAAAACTGTTCATAAAAGTTCAAAACAAAAAGTTTTTTTTTGAAATAATAATACAACATTTTAAATTATATGTATTTGAAATTTGTTTTATGGTGCGAAATTTAATGGCAATATCTCAATTCAACTAGTCGTGAAAAAAATCAAAGTCAAACAGATAAAGATAATTTAAACAATTTATAATATTTGTACATATTTAGTAAGAAATGGCTACAAAAATGACTAATAAGAAATTTTTAAATTGATATCGACATACACCCCACTTCAGCCGATGCACAGTGGGTTGAATGGTACCCAAAGTGGCGATTAATTCATAGAAGCCGTAGTTTTAAAATATTATATTTTTTTATTGATGAGTTATTATAAGCACATAAAAACACAGCATTTTAGAAAAAAAGGTTAAAAAAAATTTTAAAAAATACCTTTTTTTCACAATTTATGCTGTGACTTTGGAATGGAAGCGATATATTAATTGAATAAAATTGGAAATTAAAGCATACTTCATGTGCTACTAAAAAATAAAATAATAAATTTATTATATGTATTTATATTAGTATAAATTTAATTTAAAATCCAATTTTCGTTTTACACAAAATTTTATAAATGTACAAATTTTTTTAAAAAAGTCACAAAAGAGAATAATATAATTTTTACGTAATGAATAATAAATACATAAAAACACAGCATTTAAAATAAAAAAAATTTTAACCCGTTAAGCGCATTATTGTTTTTTTGGAAAAAAAGACCTTAGTTCACAATTTATGCTGTAACTTTGGAATGGAAAGCGATAAATTAATGAATTAAATTGGAAATAAAAGCATACTTAATATGCTATTAAAAAATTCAAAACATAAATTTATTATATGTATTTACATTAGCATAAATTTAATTTAAAATCTAATTTTTGTTTTTCACAAAATTTTATAAATGTACAAATTTTTTTAAAAAAAGCCACGAAAGACAATATTATAAATTTTTGTAATGAACAATCATAAATACATAAAAACACAACTTTAAAAAAAATGTAAGAAAAAAATGTTTTAACCTATTTTGTATCATAATATGTTTTTTAGCAAGAGGAGTTCTTTCACTATAACTTAAATAAGTAAAAAACCTTAATAAACCCGCACGATTTTTTTTCTGTATATAGAAGCTGAAAGTTCATATTTTAAGAGCATTTAATGGAATTTACCCAATCTCGCCCTGATTTTTTTTAAACTCAATCTATATATCGAAAAAACCCCAATAATGGAGAACTTTAAAAAAAATCTTAAAAAATATTTTCAAAACATTTATCTAAACAAAAATTATTTATTTATGTTCTCAAATACCTGAAGTTGATGGTTCCATTTTAATATTTCTACTTTTAACAGATTTAACAAAAAATATAAGCTCTCGAAATATCACAATTTTCAATTTTAACAGCACGCAAAATTTGTAAAAATTATTTGACTTTGACCGCTCACTGCCAATAAAGTAAGTACTCACAACTGTAATTTTAGCAGTTTGTGATGTATTATTTAATGCACTTTAACCCAATACCAAACATGACTGAAACTGATAAAGTAACTTCTAAACGAATAGCCCGATTTTAATAAAATTTCCCATGGTTATAGAGGAGGTGTCGATAAGTTTAAGTTTTGAATTTGGGCTTAAACAACCAAGGGGGGGCCGAGCCACAATGCCCCAAACGGGTATATCAAAAATTAAAAATGATGCCAAATTTTTGTTTGCGATCCGATTTGAAAGATTTTTATATATATGGAATGTACTAGACGAGATCTACAAAAAACATTGCTTTAGCCATATATTATCTCTTATAGTTTACGAGTTATTCGCATTTGAAAAGTAAAATTTTATTTGTTTGCCTACCTTGGTCTGCCATTTTGCTAATAACGGATCCAATTCTTTCCCGATTTTCTTGAAGTATCTTTTTTTTAATAATCTTAAGAAAGAATTGTTAAAAAATATCTACTGAGTCAAATGTTATGTGCATTCAAACTTAAAAAAAAATAAAAAATTCGTTTTTCGCCATTTTTTTTTTTTCGAAAAAAGTACCTATATTAATTTTAAATTATACAGAAAATGAGAAAAAAATAAATAATGTGTATATATTTTGCTGAAAGATAACATTCCGGGAAATATTATAAAGGCAAAATAATATCAAAATTCGTATTATTGCGTGGTCCAGAGCCTTCCGAAGTAGACCTATTTTTTATGTAAATTTCAACTTTAGACAACATATTCTAAAATCGCATAGCTGCTTTCAAAAAATTAAGACCAGTTTTTTATGTCCCAATCTGTTCTTCAATATCATGCAAAGGGATTTCATAGCTCCGAGCTTGGTACCTTCAATAGATCCAAAAATCAAAAAAATCCCAATTTTGGGATTTTTGAAAAGTTTTTTGGGAATTGTGGGATTCTCAATAACAAATCTAAATCCAAATTTTCACTTTTGCATTCCGACAAAAAATTTCTATATAATTGTAAAATTTAATTAAAAAATATTCATAAACCAAAAAGTTAAGCAGTTTAAAAATTTAAATTTTCAACAAAAAATAAAAAAAAAAATTTATCTTTTTTTTTGCAAAAACTCTTCTATGAAGTTTTTAATTTTCAATATATTTAAACATTTTTGAAAAGCAGATGCAATTTCCAAAATATTGATGTATAATATGTCACCTTATTTTGTCCACGTGTCACAGTAATGAACGAATGATTAACATGTCTAGTGAAATTTCATCACCAAGTTATTTTCTTCCATAACAACTTCAATGTTAGGTACTTATATAATACATAAGTACAAACATTAAGCGATTGCAACTCTTTTTTAACAATGAATCCCAGGTATAATATGAAATATCTGGGATATCCCTAAAACATATTTCATACATAATACTATTTTTTTACTACAGGTAATAGAACAGGTAGATTTCATAGCATACATTTCATGTGAAATATTTGATAACTAAACAAAAAACTAAAGAAACAAGTAATGTTTTTTTGGGAAAATATTTTTTATTTTTAAATTTATAATTAGCTTAATTTAGTAAAATAATCAGAAACAGAGAATTGGATCCGTTATTAGCAAAATGGCAGACCAAGGTAGGCAAAAAAATAAAATTTTACTTTTCAAATGCGAATAACTCGTAAACTATAACAAATAATATATGGTTAAAGCAATATAAAAATCTTTCAAATCGGATCGCAAACAAAAATTTGGCATCATTTTTAATTTTTGATATACCCGAGGTGCCCCACTTTGGGGCATTGTGGCTCGGCCCCCCTTGGTTGTTTAAGCCCAAATTCAAAACTTAAACTTATCGACACCTCCTCTATTTTATTAAAATCGGGCTATTCGTTTAGAAGTTACAGATTTATTTCCACTTTTTTTTTCAGATCCCCCACTGTGTGTTGTGGAATCATTTTAAACTCACTATGCGAAAATATTTTCAATTTGCTAGTCAGTTTTAATTTTTCTTCTATAATACAAACTAAAAGTTCTTCTACGACGGGACGATTTTTTTTATAATAAGCTCAAAACTATTTAATTTGTATGACCCAATTCATCGATTGAGTAGTATTGAATTTCTTTTTTCAATTTTTTTTTTTTTTGCTGAAAAAATTGTATTACTGAAAAAAATTATTGAAAAAAATGATATGGTAAAAAAATGTTATGGCTTTGACACCTCCATATATGTGTTTGTAAAAAAGTACTTAACTCTAAATACGTGTTAGTAACAAAATTACACATGTGTTGGTACCTTTTAAATTTTCTCCAGGCAAGAGAGTTCTAAAAAAGGTATTAAATTTTAATTTGTATGAATTTTTAATACCAAAAATTGGAACTCTGTCCTATAATTTAAATTCTACAATAACAAAAAATTACATGCCAGAAATTCCAAAAATATTTCATCTTGATTTGTTTAAAATAGAAACGTTTTAAAAATGAAATTGTTAAAAAAGTGTTTTAAAAAAATAAAGAATAATGTGTGTTAAAGTAAAATTATGTTAAAAATTTTTATCAAAAATTAAAAGTTAAAATTTCAAGATATTTCATTTGTTAACATTTCTTTGAACTCACACGGTACCCGCATATCAGACAGAGTAGTTTTAAAATATTGCGAGTTGGACTACTTGGTATACTTTGGTTTGAATCATGTATTGTTCGAAACCTAAGCAACTTTTCCTTATAAAATAATCGAAGTCATATGTATTATTTTTGAATTGATTTATTAAATATAAAACATTTACAGCCATATGCATAAAAATTTACAAACGGTTTATAAACCAATTATAGAAAATGTTCATAAAGTTGTATTCATAAACGATTAATAGCTTAAAATACCTTTGATAAACAATTGTTAAGTTTTAAAATTTTATAGTTGGTTCGCCCCTACTTTAAACTTATTTTAAAGAATTCTTTTTACTTTTTATCTTAAAAAAGCGGACTTTAAAGATAAATTTGGAACTATTGCAATTGCTAAACACAATTTACACTCCGCTGGCGAATAAGTTCCATTTTAATAGTATATCATTTTGTTTGATATTACTCC
Source organism: Calliphora vicina (assembly GCF_958450345.1). NCBI lineage: Eukaryota > Metazoa > Arthropoda > Insecta > Diptera > Calliphoridae > Calliphora > Calliphora vicina. The sequence goes on from NC_088780.1 coordinate 81,017,009, forward strand.
GGCAGTGAACTACATGAGGGTCACAAGTAGGGATGCCAGATTCAGATTCGCAAAAAGCTGGACATTGGGTTTTAAAAAGCTGGACAAATCAAAAAAAACTGGACACTAAAAATATTACCGAAAAAATGTAAATTTTGGTTTTCTGTAAATATTTTTTTAAAATATATTTATATCCATTGTACACGGTGCTTCAGTAAAAAAAAACTTGGAAAACGTGGATATAGCGTGGGTATAGGTCTTGTTGAGTACATACAAATTGTGTAAACAAATTTCAGAAACACCCTCAAATTCAGAAGTTATTCTAAAAACCCGTGATGTTCGTCAACTTAACGACCAGTAACTCTGTCAGTTTTTGTCGGATTTTAATTTTTTAACGGGTTTAGAAAGAAAACATAAAATGACGTGCATTTTTTGATACATTTGTAATTTATAAATTTTATGAAAGGTTAGTTCTTGCTTTTCCGTAACTGTTTAAAATTTTTAAATCGGTCCTGAAATGTGTGAGTTGTTTCAAAATAACTCAAAATTTTGAGGATGTTTCAAAATCTTTCAAAACGATATTTGTATGTCCTCACCTAGGCTTATAATCCCACTTGGTCGCTTTTCAAGTTTAAGATTTTTTTTTAATGGGTAATAAAATCTGCTTATTTTTTTTTATATTTAAGGTAGTATTTAAATAAAAATTAAATCAGTCGATTTAAAAAACCTTAAAAAATAAAAGTTGAGAAAAAGCCAATTTTTTTCCTTTTTCTGAAATTTGGGAGCTTCGAAAATTATTTTTTTGATATGTCGTAGCGGAAATTTTTTTCTTCATGACAAAAGAAAAATCGATGGCACAATATCGATTGCTAAATCGACCCACCCTAATATACATATTTACAATCATATCGAGTCAAAAAAGACGTAAGCGCCAAAAACCAAATTTTAAAGGGGAAGGTTTTTTTTAAATATCCTTGGTTGAAGTCTAAGTATTACCGTGAAATTGAGTATGTATGCACAGTTACTTCTTAACTATATATTGCATTTATTTTATTTCATACATTTCCAAGATAACGAGTATTTATGCCGTTTACGTCTTTTTCGCTGGCAGTTACACCCTTCCAATTTTATTAAAAACACAACTTAATGTTTAAATGTTTTATATTGTTCAAATTATATTCATTTACACAAATTCAAATTAACGTTTTTAACCTTAAAAGACCAATATTATTTAATTTGTTAAAACTAATAAAGACTTATTCTTGTTCACAAAATATGTAGAAAAAACAATAAATTGTACTTACGTCTAAATTGTTTGTGCTGTAAGATCATAACGGTACATTATACAGCGATGGTATTTTATGAGATGATGCGAATGATCGAGAACTATCGATATATATCAAAAAACGAAAATTGATAATCATTGGCGGTTATGGCTCGATATGTATGTATGTAAATAAAGAAAGAATTAAAAGTAATAAATTAAAATTAAATACTAAAAACACTGCCATTTTATTTCATTTTTGAGCTTAATCATGTCCAATGACAATCGGTTTTTTTCTTTTGTATAGAGATTGTTTAAAATAGAAATAACTCTTTCACATAAACATACAACATTTCTAAAATTCTCGAATTTATTCCTTTCACCTTTGGTAAACAAAAAAGAACCATATCAAATCTCTTGATATTTATTTATAGCTTCACGAAGGCAGCAATAATCGATATATAGTTTATCGTTATCTATTTCTTCAGATATTTCAAACTTTTGTAAATCTTCCCAAGAAAATAGGACATTTTATAAATTTAAATATGCTATTTTTTAAAAAAAGAGGAGTCATTACTATAGCTTACCGCTGTTTTAAAAAGTCTTATAATTCCGTCTTAAAAGTTTTATGTTCATTACGCGAAATTTTTATTTCAAAATGGTGTTAACTTTGGTGCCAAAAAATGTGTTATGTATTCTACATTTAAGGCTAATCATAATCGTGCAACTCTAAAACTGTACAAGTCATTCTCAAGAGCTGTAAATTCCTGCATTATGTTTTCCATAAAATATAAATATGCTTCTAATAATCCTTCATGTTTACATTCTTCTTCTTCATTGACATCATAATCAGAAATTCCATATGACACGTTAATTTAGTACTATAATTATAATTAGTTTAAGTAAATTTTCATTTATGGATATTATTGTCGAAAATTTCTATTTAGCTGGACAAATTCAATTTTAGCTTGAAACTGGACATCCATCAAAAATGCTGGACAATCCAGCCAAGTCCAGCCCAGCTGGCAACCCTAGTCACAAGTGAGTTTGATTGACATTTTTGTCATTTACTTTTAACCTCCAACGCATTGCAACGCCATGTAGTAATAAAATGTGTAAACATTGTGGAAAAAGGTCCATACAATCTAATATACCCACTCCGGAATTAAAACTATGTGTTTCCACATAGGAATTCATTAAATTTTGTTAAAATTTAACAAAATGTCAATAAAAATAAATTAATAAAACAAATTATAAAACAGTGATGTTTATTTTATGACGGAATATTCGTCATTCGAATACTTTTAATAATAATTGAAATAAACTATATACAAAAGTTTGTACATTAATAAATTTTAACTTAATATAAATTTACTAGAATCAGAAACTAGAAACTAGATTTTTTTAGTGTGAATTTATTTTTTTAACAAATATATTGCATTACTTTTAACTTACAAATACAGCTTTCAACGAAAGAAATTTAATTTGAATTCCTGTATGTAGACTTTTTTGGGCTACTGTACATTTTTTATCTAAACATTAGTTGTTATCTTCAAAAATGTATTATTACTAAAAACAATGGAATGAAATAAAGAAAATTAACGAATATTTTATCCTAATTGCGAAAACAACGAAAAATGAGAAGCATTGCCAGCTTAGACAAATATCAGTACATTAGTTATTATGCCTTTAACAAACGTTTATGAATACAATACTTTTATAAATGGTTTTTAGAGCTAAAGTGTTTGTTAAAAAAATTGTGTTTTAAATCTACAATTAGGTTTTTTTTATGCATATAGCCGTTAATTTATATCGTATTATGTACCTAAGTACATTCTAATATAAATATTTCCATTTCATGTAAAGCAATAATAAAACAAAATACAAAATTGATTCTGATTCCCAGACTGATTTTAAGCAATTCATCAGGTCCTGCTTTTTACTAAAACGGCGAGTTCCGACCCTGCGCTTTAAAATGCCGAAAAGGTTCTCCTATGGGATTCAAGTCTGGAGATTGAGCTATCCAATCCAAAACTTTAATCCCATTAGCTGATAACCAATCTTTAACTAACTTTGACAAGCTCATTATCATGCTGAAAAATCATCGATGTGGCATTTCCCATTAGACTTATTGAAGAATGTGGTTGGCTAAAATGTCCCTGTAAACAAAACGATACATTTTTGATTGTATTTTGGCAGTAGGGCTAAATCCACTCGACGGAAAGCAAGTCCACATCATTAACCCCCATGCTTTATTGTGCCTTTACAATAACGTGGATGTAATAACTATTCCTTCTGTATACGGACGTGGCTTACTCCATCTGAATTTAAAGATAAACTCGTCGCTAAATACAATTGTTTTCCATAAACAATTTCAACAAAAAACAATAAATCCATCTTAAAATATCATAAAAGTAATGATAATGAACGAATACGTTGCAATCATTTAGACAAACCTATTTATACCCTACACCACCATAGTGGAGAAATCACCTAGCCCCCATACAAATGTCCTCTCGAAATTGGACTTTATCGGTCATAAATGTTTAATTTATATATGTATCTACACAAATTTCGCTCCAAATATGTTTTATATATACAAAATTCATGTCACCAAATTTTGTTACTATCGGTCCACAATTAGTCATAGCTCCTATATAGACCCGCTTCCGAAAATCACTATAACGTGCATAAATTTCTTAAAAATGTCGGTATATTCACCAAATTCAACATAAATAACTTTCATACAGACATATATCACACGATTTCATGTTGATCGGTCCATAATTGGTCATAGCTCCCATATAAGGCTCATTTCGAAAATCACTCACGAATATAAATTATTGATATTTTAAAAGAAACATCTTTTTGCTCATTTACTTGGTGTAGGGTATTGTATGTATGGTCGGGCTTGACCGACCATACTTTCTTACTTGCTTTTAAATGTTTCTTGGTCAGTATGGGTTTCTTAGGCATGAAGATTCTCAAGTTATTTGGCAATGATCGTTTTCTCACATTTAGACAAACCGCACAACATCTTTGCGAGAAATAAAGTGGTTTTATTTAATTAAACGGACGATTTCCCTATCTGTTTGCGGTGAAGTTTTCCTAGGACGACCGTCGGCATTGCATTCCTATATTGTTCCAGTAGCTTTAAACTTTTTAATTATTCGCGAAACTATTGATATATTAATACTCAATTTGTTAGTTATTGGAATTTGGGATTTTCCATAATTACATTATTAAAAAAGTTCAATAATTTTTAGCTCAAAAGCTGTGCCGTAACGTGTACGAGCAATAAATAATTGGTACCATATTCAGAGACAATCAAAATTAAAAAATCACAATGAAATAGTTGCTTAAGTTTCGAACATTTATATATAGAGTTAATTTAGTTTTTGTTTTTTAATTTGTCCCAGAAAATGAAATTAAACTATTGTTGTTACTATTCTAATGTAGGTACTAGGGAATTCAATTAATCGGGTTTCTGGATTAATCGGTTAATCGAGCAAATAATTAATCGGGGATTAGATTTAATCGGTTAATATTAAATTATTCGATTAACCGAATAATTTCTATTTTAATTTTAAATTGAAGAGAATAACACGAATTTTGCATACTTATATAAGCATTTTGTTATTTAAAAGAACAAAGACATAAAAAACAAACAAAACATAATAATTCAACAAAACTATGAAAAAAAATATACACGTGTGAGTTCTTTTTTTCGATTTTAGGGAGATCTTCTGAAATAATCTTTTAAAAAAATGAATATAATTTAAATGTTTCAATTTTATTTTTTTAGTTTTAATTGAACTTGACTTGAAAAACTATCTACTGATTGTAGAAAAATCGAAAATAAGGCATTATAAAAAGTTTCCAATTTCTCAGTTCTTTTTTTGTTTTTTCTAAGCATATTTTATTAGATTTCTAATACTTTAATAGTTTCGATAAGTTCTGATTAAAGACTCGTTTCAGTAATGTCTTTAGTACCATGTCGTCCTTCAACTCATTATCGCAAAGTTCATCATGGACTATTCTAGAAAAAATGTCATTTCCAAATTCCTTAGTTTCAGTTTCCGTACTATACTTCAAACAACTATTGCTAGAACGGAATGTTCACGAGTTAGGAAATTAAATTTTAAAAAATAATTCTGTATAAAGTGCAAAAAGATGACATTTCGGTTAATCGGTTAATCGACACAAATTAATCGGTTTATTCGTTATTTGAAAATCGTAAATTTTAAATTATTCGAACAGTTAACCGACAAAAATTAATCGGTTAACCGATTAACGGTTAATCGATTGAATACCCTAGTAGGTACATAATGTAATAAAAATTTAATATTTGTTCAATTCACAACTGACGTTGTACCGTCGTATGAGTTGTAAGTCGTCTGAATGTACAATAGTTGTACAAATTTTGTTGATAATTTCTATATAAATATTTTGTTCAACACCTACAACATTTTTAGATATATCCAAAAATTCAAGCACTTGAACATTTTGTTGGAATTTGACTTGAATGCAAATGTAATTATACTTTAGACATGAAAAATTTTCGAAAATTTATTTATTTTTCAAACAAAAAACATATGGCTTGAATTTATGTTTCCTTTTTACTGGAGAATGCTATTGAAATAAAGTGTAATACAACTGTAATTCAATTGCTTGACTATAATTCAAGGCTTGAATTACACTTACTTTCAACTTGAATCCCAGTAAAAATGCTTATTGGGAAGTTTTTCGAATGTTGTATGAAAATTTAAGTGTTACCAAAAGTTCATATTTATACATAAACAATAAAATTTAAATATTTTGTACAAAATAACAGCCGAACTGTAACACTGAAATCAGTAAATTTATGAAAAACAATAATTTGTATTAAATATTTGTCAATTGTTTGCATTTTTTACACAATGCACACTAGAGTGCTCCAAAAAAATAAAATTGCGAATTTTGACCGTCCCCCCCTCTAGAATTGTTATATGTATTGTAGAAACACATTGTGTAAAATAACGTTAACTGGTGGCGCAACGACGCTGAAGTTTTGAGGTGCATTTACAAGGGAAAAATATGCAATTTTTTCAGTTTTTGTAAAAATTTTGCCATTAAATAATGACTTTTACAATTTAATTTAAAAGAATCGAAATGTGTACGTAATTGTCGTTATAATAAGATATAAAAGACAAAAATTGGTGAAAAAATGTTAAAGTTATTAAAAAATCGCCAGGCCATAAACGTGTCTCAGGCCACTAGAACAAGAAATTTATGAACAAAATTAACATATTTTGAGAAATATTAAAATAAAAGCTTATTTTTACTTAAAATATATCCATATTTACTTGAATATGAGTTTTTGTCCTCGTAGGATACCGTTAACCTATTCGCAGGTATGACCAAAAAACTTAAATTTTTTTAACGGCAGTTTCAAAACTCCAATTTCAAATTTTTAAAAATTTTGTTAAACAAATTTCAGAATTTTTTGATCATCACATGGGGATTTATTGACAACATAATAGGGAATAAAAATGTGAAAAAAGTATGTCAATATCTCCTATAGTTTTTCCGTACCTGCGATATAAATTTTGCGATTTTCGAGAAAAACTAATTTTTTGGCCATATTTTGGGGAATGACCAGAATTTCCTTTCTGTAATGATTTTTAAGTAAAAGCTATTTAGAATAATATAGTCCAGGTAATTTTAAATATAGTCTGAAAGTTTTACTAAAATCGGAAAACTTTAACCCTTAAATCGTGAAGGTCAAAGGTAAATTTTTTCAATATTTGGAATTTCTCATGGAAAGATAGCGAAATATTATATACTTTTGGGCCGATTTTGATGAAACTTAAGAAAAATAATAAATGAAGTCTAGTATTCACAATAATAGTACAAAAATGGAAATTAACCCTTAAGAGTACTTGGGGTCAAAATGAATGTGTTTTTCGTGATTTTAAAAGTTGAGGGTCATTTGGACCCCAAGTGCTATTAAGGGTTAATTTCCATTTTTGTACTATTATTGTGAATACCAGACTTAAAAATTACTTAAGTTTCATCAAAATCGGCCCAAAAATATATAATATTTCGCTATCTTTCCATGAGAAATTCCAAATATTGAAAAAATTGACATTTGACCTTCACGATTTAAGGGTTAAAGTTTTCCGATTTTAGTAAAACTTTCAGACTATATTTAAAATTACCTGGACTATATTATTCTAAATAGCATTTACTTAAAAATCATTACAGAAAGGAAATTCTGGTCATTCCCCAAAATATGGCCAAAAAATTAGTTTTTCTCGAAAATCGCAAAATTTATATCGCAGGTACGGAAAAACTATAGGAGATATTGACATACTTTTTTCACATTTTTATTCCCTATTATGTTGTCAATAAATCCCCATGTGATGATCAAAAAATTCTGAAATTTGTTTAACAAAATTTTTAAAAATTTGAAATTGGAGTTTTGAAACTGCCGTTAAAAAAATTTAAGTTTTTTGGTCATACCTGCGAATAGGTTAACGGTATCCTACGAGAACAAAAACTCATATTCAAGTAAATATGGATATATTTTAAGTAAAAATAAGCTTTTATTTTAATATTTCTCAAAATATGTTAATTTTGTTCATAAATTTCTTGTTCTAGTGGCCTGATACACTTTAATGGCCTGGCGATTTTTTAATAACTTTAACATTTTTTCACCAATTTTTGTATTTTATATCTTATTATAACGACAATTACGTACACATTTCGATTCTTTTAAATTAAATTGTAAAAGTCATTATTTAATCGCAAAATTTTTACAAAAACTGAAAAAATTGCATATTTTCCCCTTGTAAATGCACCTCAAAACTTCAGCGTCGTTGCGCCACCAGTTTACGTTATCCTATCATCCTAATATTTTACACAACGTGTTTCTACAATACATAGAACAATTCTAGAGGGGGGGACGGCCTGTACCTAGAAAGTTTTTTTCGTCCATACAATCTTGGAGCACTCTAATGCACACATTAGTTAGCTATTGTTCGCTTTCATTATTAATTTTACATATTAACAGATTTTGGAATGTTTTTTTTATCATCTTCGTTTGGAATTGTCAAGGCTCGGCAGGGTAAACTTACGACTTGGCGAAATTTGTGTTCACAACCAGAATAGTTGTAACATACAACATACAACTAGGTTGTGAATTGGACAATTTTATGTTTAATAAATCTATTTAAAAATAATAGATAAGACTTTATAAGGGAAAGTTGCTTAGTTTTCTAACAATACTGTACGCAAGTTATTTGGGGGATATGGACAGTTGATTTAAACATAAAATTAGATAGACGGACATGGCTATATATAGCCATATGTATATCGACTCCGGTATATATGTATAACGAACCACAACACCAAAGCGTTTATCCACACATACATATGGGCAATTCCGTACGTGACATTTGTACGCCTATAGAGTGGATAAATAATTTGGTCTTTATGTTCCATTCAGACGGTACTATATTTTAAAATAATAAAATGTTCTTACGAAACATTGTTATCCAAAATATCAATCGAAATAAGGGTACATATATCGTACGTGACATAAAACGGAAGTCATTTTGAGGTACATGTAGAAATATGTGAAAATTTTCGAATCGTGAGAGGCGTTATGTTTTCTTTTAATTTCATACACTAAACAAAATATTTTTCCTTTATAATCCGTCATATTTAAATAAAAACAATCTTTGGATGGTTTTATAATAATTAAAATTTAATATCGTAAGTGACGTACCGTACGTGACAGATTTTTCTCTTAAAATAATATATATTCTGTAAATATATGTATACAAAAATTAAAAAAAAGGAATTTAAAATATACATTCGGTTTCAATAAACAATTTTATAATAGCAAATAAACAATCAGAGTCAAATTCTTTTCATACTATATGCTAATTGGGACCTTAAAATATGTCAATTAAATTAAGAAATTAAATATATATTATTTTTGCCAACAAAATGTTGTAATAAGATCTAACTACTTAAACATAGTATTATTTTATTGTTTTCTCCTATTCAAATCATCTTGAAAAAAAGTTTCAAGGGTTTTTGGGTTTTCAGTCGAGGTAGTCATTCTCGTGGAATTGCCCATATGTACTCACAAAAAAATTAAGAATGCGCTTGTTTTTCGCAATGCTCTTGGGTTTATTTAATAAAAATAGGAAATGCGTGTGACATAAAAACATTATATTGAATTAAATAGTAAATATTACCAGACGTATTTACCCAGCAAAAACTTTACTTATTTAATAAGCCAGAGATAGGTAGTCATCTTGACGCGATGCAGAGGCTTAAGTGCAAGGAGCCATTGAGGCCGTGCTTGCAGGTAAAACCATACCAGAGGGGCTCATGGTGAGCACATACTAAGAACTACCCTTCCCCTTGTCAAGTAGCGTCTGTATATCCCCTATGGGCGGCTACTTGACGTTACTGTCTGAGGGTTTTCCCTTTCAATGAGATTGGGCCTTCTTGACCCCAGTGTTCTTTCACCTGGCAGCTAGGTATCAAATGCAACTTTTATGTCGGTCCGTCCGATAATGGATGACGACAAACAGAGCCCTATGTATCCAGTCGGGGGCCTCATAATCTCCGGAGACCCTATTCCCGCGGCGGCGATTTCAGGTCGCGGTGAATCGAGAGCTACTGAGATCCAGGTTAGTTTGGTGGCGACACCGGGCCGAGCTAATCTGCTAGCTACTGGCGCTCAACAGCAAGCAGGAGGAGTTTTAGGGAAACCTAAAGCATCTGAATGCGCGACAAATGCATCCTCTACTTTTTACTTACGTGAAAAGCAACAGATTTTACATTTTCAGGGTTATTTGGGGTTTTCTCGTTATTTTTGTTTGGTTTTGACTTACATTCATTGGCTTTATGGCCAATTTTACCACAATTGTAGTACTTGTACTTGAAAGTTTTCTTACCCGATGTTTGATTCTTGTCTTTGTTATATTTCTTCACCATCATAGCATCGTTATTATTTTCACTTACTGTTCGACGAGCATCATACTCTTCAAGTAATTTTATCATAGGGGTTTCTGGGGACATTAACGTTTCTTGGGTTTCTATAGCTATACGGAAGGATTCATATTCTTCGGGGATGCTATACAGGATTAGGATACTTAACAATGGATCTGGAATATTGATCTCCATCTCACGCAATTTATCGACTATTTCGAAAAATTTGTCAATGTATTCTTTCATACATTCACCAGGTTTCATTTTATATGAAATTAACGATTTCATCAACATTGCAGTTCTTGCAGGACCACGTGAATCATAGATGCTGTGCAGTTTATCCAAGATATCTTCAGAAGTTTCACAATGTTTTATTTATTGTAATTGTGATGGAGATATCGCCAGTATTAAATCCGCTTCCGCATTAGCGTCGCCAGTTTCCCATCCTGTTACCTTTTGAGCTGGGGATTGTCTCCGGTTACATATTTCCATGTGTTGTTCTTGATTAACAATGCTTGCATCTGTATTTTCCATGTATCGAAATTATCACGTCCAATAGATCTTGAAAATGTTTCCTGCCATCTTCAGTGACTCTTAAATTTTCTTCAATTTAACTAGGATTCATCAACAAGGATGTGAGGCCGTTATTGAATTATTAATTTTATAGGTAGCTGGGCCTATAACCTCTTGGGAATTAAAAACAATACGTTGTGTTTGTTTGAATATAAAAATCAGATTGAAAATTTTTTACAATATTTCAAATATTGAAAACACTAAACATAAATTACTAGATTCAAAACTATATTGTTTAGGAAAGTGTTATTTTATAAAGTACATTTTTGGATTTCCAACAGTATCGCGGTCGGGTTAAACTGATGGCATGTTAAAACGAGAGATCTGCCATGCTTTTTAAGCAGGCTGTCGCTCTGTTGGATGGGCTTTGGGAAGGAGCTAGACTGGACGTGGTCTCTGTTGACGAGATACCACGCCGGCCTAGGTCCACAGCCCGTGTTCCCGATGAACCGGAGGAAATCCTGGAACTTCTTCGGATCGGAAATCCTGACATCCCTACACATGATTGGATGGTTGCCAGGGTCTCCGAATCCGAAGGGGGATACAGGAGGATCACGGTCATTATGAACCAGGACTCCTTAGCGCCAGGAGTCTAGGAAAGGTCTACTACGGTTTCGAGTCGATCTTCCTTAGAGTTTACCGAGGGGATGATAAGGGAAACCTGGTTCAGGATGACAATGAACCTACCCCCGAAGGCATGTCTTGCGATGAGACTACTAGTTATATTGCTCAAGAGGACACCCACTCCAACTCTGAAATGGTGGGTGAATTTTTTGGGCCATTGGACGATGTAGTTGACGAGGACGCCCTCTTGGACTCGAGTCCCTCGGACCAAGAAGACGTCAACGTCACAATCGTACACAAACACGGATATGGTGAAGGTAACTCAAATTAATCTTCACCACTCCAAAGCAGCTTCGGCTGCCCTGCTCCTCCGGATGTCTGAGAGAGGGGAGGAGCTCGCACTCATCCAAGAACCCTGGATCCATCGAGAAGGGGTTCGCGGACTAGGTGCCAAAGGCCATAAGCTACTATACATGAAAGGTAACATTAGATCATGTATAGTAGCTAGCAATAAACTCAATATCTTCATTCTTTCTGATTACAGCGATGAAGATACTGTGGTAGCGGCCTGGGAAACTGGTGTAGGAACTATACTAGTTATCCCAAGCTACATGGCACATAACCACAGGGAACCACCACCAAACAGCAAGGTTCGCGACATAATTGAAAGGGCAAGAGCTGAGAATCTGCCGGTTATTATTGGAGCTGATGCCAATGCACATCATATTGTATGGGGTAACTCGGATACCAACGCAAGGGGTGAGTCAATTTTCGAATTCATTTTTTGCAATAACATAGACATAGCCAATACTGGTTCAGAACCAACCTTTGTAGTTACTAACAGAAGGGAGATGGAGAGTTTCGAATGACTGTTCATTCTCTGATCATATGTACATAGACTTTGTTATTGAAGTTCGTGAAAATGGGGCTATGCCCATCCGAGACAGGAGAAGGACTGACTGGGTTGGGCAACATGCTATTCTCTCTCGCTTTCTCCCTGACCCTCCGATCATTAGTGGTCGAAATGATATGGAAATTGCGGTCAACAAACTGACTAATGCGTTTGACAGAGCGATATCAGATACATGCAGGCCTAGCATCTGCAGAGGTAGGAAAAAACCACCTTGGTGGACTTCCGAGATTGCGAACACTCGCAGAGAGTGTCGCAAACTTTTCAATGAGGCCAAGCGACTGGGCAACTGGTCTGCTTACAAGTCCTCTGTTAACGAATTTTAGAACCTGGTAAGGAACGCTAAGCGCAAATCCTGGAGGTCCTTCTGTAGCGGCGTGGAAGGTTCCTCTAAGACGAGTCGCTTTCGCAGGATCTTATCATCTTCGGCCGCTTTCCCGAGTTACATACAGATATCGAGCGACAGCTTGATTACTAGCGGAAAGGAAACCCTAGAGGTTTTGATGGACGCTCATTTCCCTGGCAGTGTTTCCCTATCTGAGGGTAATACTGCGGTATCTCTTGCTGGGCCTTTTGAAGTCACAATTCTCATAAATGAGGAGAGACTGAAATGGGCCCTGCGTAGCTTTGACCCATATAAATCTCCGGGTCCTGATGGAATCATTCCGGGGGATTTGCAACGGAATGAGGATTTAATCATTCCCTGGTTGACTCGTATATACTCGGCCTGCTTAACTTGGTCATATATTCCGGAGTCATGGACCAGATGTACTGTAGCTTCATTCCCAAGGGAGGGAAGGCATCTCATACTAGACCAAAGGACTTTAGGCCTATATTCTTCTTCTTGAAAACCATAGAAAGGTTGATTGATCTGCACCTTCGTTCATCGGCTAACCCGAACCGACTATCCTTATCTCAACATGCCTACATGAAGGGCAGATCTGTTGAGACTGCTTTACATTCGCTTATGGGATTCGTAGAGAAATCACTCGAGCACAGGGAATATACATTGGTGGCCTTCTTGGATATTGAGGGGGCCTTTAACAATGTGACGCCAGAGACGATCCTTTCGGCTCTAGGCGATCTGGATATAGATCAATCTATTATCTGCTTCATAGGTAGACTTCTAACCAATAGAGTCATTATCTCTTCTATGGGGACTGCTACTATTTTTAGATTAGCGAACCGAGGCACTCCACAGGGAGGGGTTTTATCTCCACTCTTGTGGAATCTTGCCATTAATACATTACTCATGAAATTAGATGCCATGAAGTGTAAAACTGTTGCATATGCTGATGATGTTGCCGTAGCTGTTTGTGGGAAACACCTGGACACATTATCACAATGCCTACAAACTTCACTTAGTACTCTCAGCCAGTGGAGCACTGCTAGTGGACTGGGTGTGAAGCCTGGAAAAAATGGAGCTTGTGCTTTTCTCCAGAAGGTACAAAATCCCCTCGTTCCCACTACCGCGCCTTAACGGAGTGGAACTTAAGCTCTCGGATAGTGCTAAGTATCTGGGAATTATTCTCGGCTATAAGCAATCCTGGATCCAGAATATTCATGCGAGAGCGTTCAAGGCGGCTATCGCCATATATGCCTGCAGAAGGGCCATTGGGAGTATCTGGGAAATACGCCCTAGGAATGCGAAATGGCTTTTCGATATGGTGGTTAAGCCCATACTAATGTATGGAGCACTAGTTTGGTGGGAGGCTCTAAGTAAATCCACCTACTGTGGGATAATTGAGAGAATCCTGCGAATATTTGCACAAATGATTACGGGTGCGCTGCGCAGTACTCCGTCTCGTGCTCTGTTTGTAATGATGCACTGGCTACCGGCTGATCTAATGGCCAAACAATTGGCCATAACTTCGGCGGTTAGGTTAAGTACTGTAGGAGCATGGAGGTCCAGATGTACTGGCCATGCGTCTATTTTGGGTATTATATCTTATCTCTCTGTTAATATTGACTACTGCACTCCCTTACCCTTTATTGACAGGCGCTTCTCTGTGTCATTGGCGTGCGAGTCTCCTTTCTCTATGGACACGCTTGTCATATACACAGATGGCTCCAAATCTGCGGATGGGGTGGGTGGAGACTTTTATATTCTCCATCTTCAGAAGAGGGTGTGTTTCAGGCTACATGACCAATGTAGTGTAATTCAATCTGAGATTTCAGCGATCAAAAGGGCGGTACACTGGATGAAGTACTATAGGCTATTTGGTGTGAATATCCGAATCTGTACCGACAGTAAGCCTGCTATCAAATCCCTATCTGGCGTCTACTCGACATCCAGATTGGTACATGAATGCCGGGTATCTCTTAATGAGATGGCGAGACATTCTAACCTGGAGTTATTCTGGGTGCCTGGTAACTCTGGTGTACCTGGCAATGCTATTGCGGATGAACTGGCCAAAAGAGGCTCACGTCTACAAATTGACGAGATCGATCACTTGGTCGGTTTACCGCTATCTTGCTGTAAGTCAACCATACAGCGTAAATTATTTGAGTCTGCTCAGCTCAGATGGTCTAATTTGACAATTTGCTTGATATCGAGACTCACTTGGCCCGTATTTGACCATCATAGGTCAATGTCCCTCACGGAGCTACCTCGAGTTAGGCTACGACCTCTGATATCAGTGCTCACGGGCATTGCTTGATACTCTGGATGTCAGGAGGATGGATTCGTTCATTCGTGCGTCAGGTTGGTTCGGCATTGAACCCATTTCGGACATGTGAAGGACCTCTTGAGGACCTGAGCATGATCCTTAGGGTAACTCATAGGGACCAATTTAATGGACCCAAGTGAGCTGGTTGATAACTAGCTGCCTTTATAACCTAACCTAGTAAGCCAGCAAGTAATATTGGAGCCAAGGCATAACTACTTATTATTTGACTGAAACACTACTTATCTTTGTTCGAGATTTTTAAAAAATTCATGGGTCAAGCTTACAAATGTACTTACAATCAGTTAAGAAATAAGTAGTAAATTCACAACAAGAATATGTAGCTAAAAAAAACACAAAAAATATTGCTTGTGTTTGATAGTCAAGCTGCTAACTCACTGCTCCATGTACGAGTTATTTTATTTGTAAATTAACAATAGTTTTAACATCAACATACATAGAAAAAACTATTTCTTAAACCGTTTCAATTCAAATATATATCACATATTGAACTGGTTTCAATTATTTTATAATTGAATCAAGTATTCATGTGCTCAAAAACAAAATTTTCTGATATTTTCTATTGAATTTTGAGTTTTTAATTTGATAATTTTGACAATTGAATGTACAATTTTCGTTATTGGTTGAAATTTAAATACAAAAATTATTGAATAGATAATTTTCGTAATTGAAAACACATTTTTGTTATTTTTTGTGTTGTCACACATTTTGTTTCATAACTTTGGTTCTACTGTACCGATTTTGCTGATTTTCAATACCAAACTGCTTAGGACAATAATAAACATTATTGTCCTAAGCAGTTTGTTTTACACATACGGACAGTTAGACGGACATAGCTCAATCGACTTAGAATTTCATAAGGATCAATAATATATATACTTTGTTGGGTCTAGGATGAATATTTCTCAATGTTACACACGGAATGACAAACTTATACATATACAGTGACGGACAATACAATAGCATCACTACATATGAATTCGATTGAAGCGGTAAAACTACAAAATTTGATTTCAATATTTAAAATTTGTTCATTATATATTAATGCTCATAACGTAAACAATAAATAGAAAAAAATAAAATAAAAAAATAACACATTCTTATGTTAAAAACGATGTCAAATCTAAAAGACTAAATTAAATATGCGAATTCAAGTAGAATCAATCAGTCTTAAAATGATTAAAAATAAAAAATCATCATAAGAATTCGTTGTTTTCTTAATATTTTGTTGCATATCAATTATTTCTAACAGCATCAAATCTTTTGGGGATTGAATTTAACAAACTTTCGCATGTAGCTCGGGAAATTGCATACCATATTTCCTGAATTTTCTGCCAAAGTTCTTCCTTGTTTTTCAATTTTTCAGGGCAGAGTTTGTTTTTTACTATTTTCCATAGGATTTAATTCTGTTTATTGAGACGGCCATTCCATAACATGAATTTTGTTATATAAAAACCATTTTTTGGCAAGACAGAGTTGCTTTATGTGCTTTGGGTCATTATCTTGCTGGAAGATCCATTTTAAGGGCATATTCCATTCTGCATGTGGCTTTATAACATTCTCCAAAATATTTACACACAAGTGCTTATCCATATTTTCTTTAATCCAATAAATGGGACCAACGCAATACCAAGAAAAGCATCCCCATATAATAATATTTCCCCAACCATGTTTAAACGTTTTTGGTTTTTGCCATTTCATTTTTGCCTTATCATCACTACTAATTAAATTAATGGTCGTTTCGTCCGTCCACTACACATTTTGCCACTTTTTTATATTTTCTGGCCCACACCAATCCTTATGATTGCTCCTGGTTTTAAATGAAATATTGGTAGTGATTTTATTGTAATGTCCGTCACTGTATACCTTCATTCACCACTTATGGTGGTTGAGGATATAAAAAACTTTGTTGTTTACACAATAATGTTTAATAACTAATTGAGAATAAATGGCAGATATTATAACCTTCAAAATGACATATAAGTTATTTAAAACAAAAACCGCGCTCAAAAGATATAACATCTATTGTAAATCTCGCAATTTAAGTTATACATAGATGGTATCTGTATATATTTTATTCAGACATTAAAACAAATGTTCATACATACTTATTTACACTTAAATTTATATACACACATTTTTTGTCAACATTTGTTATTATTTAACAAATATTTTAAATGGTACCGTGAAGGTCAAAACATTACATTTGATGGATATTAGGGTTTTTATCCCGGGAAATCCCGGTACAAATATCCTGGGAATTTTGCCAATTTTTCACTACCCGATTCCCGGGATTTTTAGTCGGGAATTAAAAACTGACGAAAATACAAAGAAAACAAATTAGAACTAAATTTTTTTCCCAAAAAAAACCGTGAAATGTTTTTTTATAGTTTTTTGCTTATATCTCTGCAATAATAAACCGCTTATTATTATTTATTTGGGTTTTTTTGTATGAAAATTTAAAAAGAGAATTAATTGTTTATTTATTTCTTATTGAATCATTTTAATTTCTTCAAATCCTTAACAAAATAACTTCAAAAATGTATTAAATGATTAAATTTGTCTTTAATTCAAATAATTAAAATAATTACAAAAAGGCTTAAGACATTTTTTTCAATTAATTTTGTAAATGATAAAAACAAAACTGAATCAAGAAAAAAATGTTAATTTAAATTAACAAAAATTTAATCATTCAAAGTTTGAATAAATTCTGTTATTAATTAACTTCAAAATTAATTCAGTTTAAATAAAGGATTTTGAATGAATCTAAAAAATTAAATATTGGGAATAGATTTATGAAATGAAAGGCTGACATTTTTTAATTACGGATTAAGATTTTAGTGAACTAAGCTCAAATTGTATTAATCAATTCGAAGCTCTGATATATAATATTTATAACACTAAGTTTTTATATGAAATTTGGCTATAATATTCCTAATTTACAGTATCATTATAAATCTCGGGAATAGCCGGGTACCCGGGAATGTAGAAAATAATTTCCCGATTTCCGGGAATCAAAAAAGGTCGGGAAATTAAACATCCTAGTGGATATACAAATTTAAAAAGGCATTATCAGAAACATGTATAAAGGCCGCTTTGGTATGCTTGTATAGAGCTTTGATTAATAGCGGAAGTTCGATTGAGTTATTGTCAGTATATAGATAGGTACATATATATATATTTATAATTTAATACATACCCATAAATGAATTAACCAGTACTAATACATTTACATTGTAAAAAACTTCAAATTATTTATTTAGACGAAACTTGGAAAAGACATATAAAACTTACTCGCCTTGACCCAGAAAAAGTACAAGTTCAATATCCTCCCTTTAAGACCAAAAAAAAGTATTTATATACATAAAAATATAGTATAAAATAAAGAACACATAAAAAAACTTGTCTATTCACATTTTTTTTTTCTATGTGTGACTGTACACACAGATATACTATATTTGTTAGTATTTATGTATAAGTACAAGTATTTATACACATACAACCTTACATACATAGAAATACATATACATATGTATAAATGTATGTGTGAGTGTGTATATGTATACATAGTTTACTAGTTTATTTAAGAAGTACACAGAAACAATAAAAAAGTTTCTTAGACAAGGCTACGAAAAAAAAATATATATAAAAAATCAAATAAAAAATAATAAAAATGGAATCTTATTAATGGCCATATACACGTACAATAAGCTCAAATACAAACGACATGCATATAAATATAAAAACTCATACAGTAACATTAAATCTGTGTGCACAAGTATGTATGTGTGTGTGTTTGAATGTATGAATGTCTGATAAAGAATGTTTTGAAACGTTTTTAGTTTTCTATTTCTCTTCCTTTAAGTACAAATAGTTAAAAAGTAAAGTTTTCGCAAAGAAATGTATTACTCGTGCAAAAAAAAAAACTAAAAATAATAAAACAGACGAAAAAAATAATTGACCTTGTCAGTTTTATAGAAAACTTTTACACACTTGAATATTATGTTCAATTACAAAAAAAAAGAAAAGAAGTACACACTCACACAAATGCCTTTCCACACATTCATACACATCCATCTAAAATATATAATCACAAAGCAACAATGTACTCCTTTACATGTAATGTGGGATATAAGAGAAATAAAATATGTATTACATTTGGATGGATATTGGTCGGCTGGCATGGGTATTTGGTAGTAGGAGCAAGAGAATCAGGACATTTACTTTGTGTTCCATAAAGATTTAATATGTACATGGAATATAGAAAAAAGAGGAACATAACAAAAAATTAATATCCAGCAAAAAAAAAAAAGAAAATGTGTCTCAGTAGTATAAAAATATTCAACACCAAACTAAAAAAGAAATAGAAAAAAATACATATAAAACTAAAAAAATAAAAATAAAACGAATGAACTTGTAAAAAATCTTTACAAATCGAATTTATCGAATGTTCATACAAACACAGTGAGTAAATTTACCACCTCCTCAAACTCACACCTTATTCACAGCATTACGAACTAGTACTACTACAATATTGCATAGATGAACTTACTTACACACACATACACATGTGCAAGTGTTTAAAAGTGTGTTAGGTCCTCAAGTGACGTCATCACAAAATACATTTTTCCAGTCCAGTCAGGCCAGTCAATTGGCCAGCCAACAGAACTGAACAGGACTTTCCTCTAACCCATAAAAATCTAGTAAAAATACATTTATACTTGTATTTAGAACATGTACATGTGAGTCTGTGTTCTCCATTCATTCATTCATTCATTCATTCATTCATTCACATGGTAAACAATAAAAATACTATTTATAAAAAAGCAAAGAATAATAAAAGTCTGGACGAAAAAAAATTATAAAAATTTCAATGTCAATAACTTAAACAATAAAAGAAAGATAAACAGAATAGAATAAAATAGAATAGAACAAATACATTAATACAAACGTATATGTATGTAAGTAAAATACATATATATATGATAATGTATATCGGGTATGTATGTATGTACTGTGTATCACCGGTATGTATATAGACCGGCAATAGTACTAAGAATTAAAGTGAAAACAAATTCAAAGTCTAGAATGGAATTAATTTTGTATTAATATACTTTAGTTCATAAGTTTGAATAATAGTTCTATTAATTTTTACTTTCAGTTACAGAAAGTTTTCAATTACAAATTATTATACATACACATTGTTACGTTTTAACCTTTTCAAAACGTTGGTTTATTTCCTTTAAATAAACCGGATACTTTTGATTGCAAATAAAAGCCGTTTAGTAGTTTAAAAATTGTAACAACTCTTTATTTATTTAAAATGTACAACAACAGAATTAAATAGTCGCTTATTGTTTTTTTATACACGTTTATAAATTCGCGAAAATACAGCACACTTTAAGGCACCCAGTTGATGTTTATTCGAATAGCGTCTCTGATCAACTCACTAACGACTGCAACCTCTGCCACCATTTATAACACAGCCATCTGTACTCTAGATTGTTCTTTAACTGTCAAAGCTCGTACATTCGAAGCCTAGAGCTTTCGCATACACACGTCATCTCTGGTGAACTTTCTACAATGTTTTTTAACTGTCAAAGCTCGTATACTCGAATTCGAATATACGAGTCTCAGCAAAAATTCAGCGTTGCCATACTTACGATCAATGATCAACTCAAAGCTTTTATTTAATGTTAATAATGCCCATAGATACAGTTTGAGACCACTGCTTTCAAATAGCATTATGCAACTTTAAATCAGCCGTTAAAATCGTTATATTTGAATTCAAGTACAATTTCGTAACAATATATTGAATATAGCATATATAAACTGATTAAAATTCAGCATTCACTACGCACAAGGCTAGTTTTGCAAAAGCAAATACAAAATAAAGGATAACTAACTAAAAGGTTTTCCAACAAAATGTTTTATTCTGACGTAACAAAAAAATAGCAAAATGTTATGAAATAATAAAAAAGAACAAAATTTTAATTTATGCTTATATCATAGATACTTATAATTCCTCAATGGTTTTCTGTCCAATACTTTAAACATTTCTGAAATGATATTACGTTATTTTGCATTTTAGGTGACGATCATTATTGCCAGTTTAGCCTTTTTGAGGATAAATTTAGCCTTTTTATTTACTTTTTAGCCTCGAAATTTTGGTTTTCGCCTTATTTATACCCTCCACCACCATAAGTGGTGAATGAGGGTATATATAAGTTTGTCATTCCATGTGTAACATGGAGAAATATTCATCCTAGACCCAACAAAGTATATATTATTGATCCTTATGGAATTCTAAGTCGATTGAGCTATATTGAGCTCACGTCAAAAATACGCAAACAAACTTAGCAGAGTTGCAAAAAGAATGTTTATTATTGTCCTAAGCAGTTTGGTATTCAAAATCAGTACAGTAAAACCAAAGTTATGAAGCAAAATGTGGGACAACCTCAAAAAATATGTATAATTTTCACATATTTTTGTCCATTTGTGTAAATATATTGCAGCTACTATTTTACACTCGTTACTTTTTTGATATAAGAAGTAACTCTGGTGAAAATTATAAGAATCGGTCCATAATTTATCTTAGCCCCCATACAAATCTCTTCCCGAAATATGGTTATATGGTCTATTAATAGAATAGAATAGCAGTATACGTAGAAAATTCAGCAAATATAAGTTTCGTGGTAAAAAAAATAATGGATCGTCCCATATTTGACCATAGCCCCCATATAAAGTACACTTCCGAAAATCTCTTAAATAAGCATAAATATCTTATAAATGTAGCTATTAAGTTGAAATTCGACATAAATAATCCCCATGTATACCAAAATCGCAGTACCGAATTCTATGAACATCGGCCCATAATTTTTATAGCTCCCATATGCTAAATACCTAGAAATCACTGTATCGAATTTGGTCCATAATTGGTCATAGCTCTCATATAAGGACTGTTTCCGAAAAAGACATTAACCTTAATAAATATCTAAAACATATCGATATCAAAACGAAAGTATACACAGATCAGTAATTTGTGTCCAGTTATCTTGCTACTGGATTTTGTGAATATCGGTCCATATTTGACCATTGCTCCCATATAAGGTTCACTACCGAAAATCTTAAAAATTCTCATCAATTTCTTAAAAATAGTGTATTTGGCATTGCATTGCAGTATTCAGTAAATTTTTACTGGTAATGAAATTTTACTGATTACTGAAAAAAATTCAGTATTCAGTAAATTTTTACTTAAAAAAAATCAGTATAATTAAATTGAAGTCTATTATGCATTACCGGTAAAATTTTATGAATTACATTTTATGTATTAGGATTTTGAGAATTTTCGACTCTCTCTTACTAGGAAAGTAAATGAACAGACCTAAATTGTTTTAACTGCAAAATTAAACCAGTTAAAAGATAAGTCGACGAACATCACTGAAAACGTGTTTTTTAGAATAACTTCTGAATTTTCTTAACACCAACATTTAAAATTTGCGTCACTGCGTTTTTGTCTTCTAGAACGATTTACAATTCCAGCGAATGAAAATAATCAATCTACAGGGGTGGACGAGGGCAACGGGGTATTATATATTAGAAACACATTTTTAATTGCAGTGTGAGTTTTGAAACAGTTTGTAGTCGTGTCTCGTTCGGCCAGGTATAAACATGTTTCATGTAGATAATTTCCCGAGTCATTAGAAACACACTGTACACTAACATCTATTTGAAAGAAGTAAATAAATTTCAAAATACATTAAAACAAATATTTAACTGAAAAATAATTACACAAACTTTACCATCGCTGTCTTCCGTAAAATCTAAAACTGAACTCTTCGGTTTTTGTGGCTCAAATCCAGTGGCTTTAGGTAAATATTTCTGCTAATAACATATCTATTAAGAAGTGTTGACAAATTTTTCCGTAATGATTCTACTAACATTTACTTCTAATATATAAAAATCTCGTTAATTAATAAAATTTTACCGGTAATTGCATAATGGATTTCAATCTACTGATACTGATTTTTTTCAGTATTCAGTAAAAATTTACTGAATTTATTTAGTAATTTATTCGCCATAGCTCCCATATAAGGTCCACTCAAATACTAAGAAATTATGTTACAATATTATATGGCGATAGGTTCATATATTGAACCAAAACAATACTCAGATTAATAATTTATATCCAAAAATCAATTTTGAATTTTGTGTATGTCGGTCCATAATTGGCCACAGCAGTAATAACTCATAAAACTATTGTAAAAGTGAAATTCAATTAAAATACATAGAAATCAGTTGAACGTAGATATATTAGTTGTCTAAATATAAATGTTGAGCCATACGCGTAATGTTAACCAATGTATATTCTGTGTAAGCTAGTCTTTCTAACAATTGTTTTATTTTATTATTTCAATTGTTATATCATCATATTTAGGTGGAGGGTATTTAAGATTCTGCACAGCCGAATATAGTACTCTTACTTGTTTTTGTTTCGAAAATGTTGAATATTGTGCCCACAAAGCGTCCGATTACTCACCGAAACTTACGGAGAATGTGTTTCATCGGTTTCAAGGAGATGATTTGTGCGGCTCAGAAGTGGTGATTTAAACATGGAAGACAAAGATCGCCCAGGCCAGGCAAAAAAATTTTAAGACCAAGAATTGGAAGCATTAATCCATGAAACATTTGCAAGTAGCGTGATTCATCCAAAAGAAGGGAAATTGGGTGCCATACGCATTAAAGCTGAGAGACCTTGAAAGGCGATTTTGTATGTATGTCTGAAATGCTCACAGGGAATCAACACCGAACGCAACTGATTCGTTTGAAGCGAGAATTGGCCGAAAAACGCCCAGAATATGCGGCCAGACATGAAATAGTAATATTCCAACATGACATCGATATACCACATATTTAGGGTTTGGGGTCCGGGAATTCCCGGTATTTCCCGTAAAATTATTGTCGGGAATTCCCGGGAAATTTAAAATTTTTTCCCGGGAAAAACGGGAAATTTAAAATTAACGTAGTTTTAAATTTTTTCTCAAAACATTTTTTTACCTATGATTCAAAACAAATATTTTAGTTTTATTTTATTTTATTTGATATTGGTTGATCTTACACACACTTGTAAGAGTAAATGATGATGTTTTCGAAATACAAATGGAGCAAAATTTTAAAAACAAATTAGAATATGCAATCAACATTGCAAAACAAAACCCTAAACATTTAAAATCAAATGCTGAAAGTGTTTTTAAACGGGAATTAGCTTTATTTGAAGCAAATAGCAATCGGACAAAAAATTTAGATTGTCTTTCTAATGCTTTATTGACTATAAAACCAACATCTGTGGAAAGCGAAAGACTTTCCTCAGTGGCTGGAAACTTTGCCACTAAAATAAGACATCGGATGTCAGATGACTTATAGAATGTCGCAGTTATTATAAAAACTCATATTTTAAAAAAATAGTTCTATGACGAACATATGTATATGTATGTACATAACATTATTTCCCAATAAACCAAACGATATTAAAACGATATCGAAACGATATCATATATGTAGATGATTTAAACTTTATATATGATATCGTTTGCGAATCATATATGATATCGTTTGCGTGTCATAAACGATAATTTTTGCGGACTAAATTGCACCGTTCCTTATAATATCGTTTTTCCAGGCAATTATGATACCGTTTTCGCTATCATAATTTCCAATAAAAACGACAGTAAAATCCGCATGCTACAGATTTTATCCTGAATGCTGTTTAATACTAAAAATTATATTTTTTATCTTTTATACTACATATTTCGTTGAAATAAGACAAAAACCTGGAAAGGAAAAATAACATATCATACATAAATATTTTAATCACATTGCATATTTTTGCAAATATTTGAATGTTTTAAATATTGCATACATTTCAAATCAAAATAAAATTTAAGAAAATGTTCGCGAGCTACCACAGTTTTAATAAAATAATAACGTTTTAAATGATTTAATATTTATTTTATTTCATGTATTGTTTGAAAAATTTAAATTTAAATTTTTTTTCAGTTTGAAGTTTTTTTCAAATGTTTGTAATTTATTTATTTATTTTATTGGAAGGAAAATATTTGAAAACTATATTATTATAATATCGTTTTCAATAATAATATATGATATCATAATCGCCCCAATAAGGTAATATCGGTTTTGCTATCATATCGTTTTCTGGTTTATTGGGTTGTATGAAATAATATTTAATAAAATGATCTCCAAATATTCTAACCAATTTTTTTTTGTTTTATGTTAATACAATTGAATTATAAAGTATTGCTTTTCGTTTTGTTTTTAATAAAATGACACAATTTTATAAAATAATTTTCTTTTTTACTTATTTTACTAGTAGTAAAACATTTTTCATTCCCGTTTCCCGGGAAATAAAATTATCCGGGAAACCCAAAAACCCTACACATATTGCAATAGCTGTTAAAAAGTATTTAGAATGAAGTGGTTGGAAGTTTTGCCTCACCCTCCTTATAGTCATGATTTTACCCCGTCCGACCACTATTTGTTTCGATCGATGCAGAAAGTTCTCTCTGGGATACGCTTCACTTTAATTCTCAAACATTGAATCAATTTAAAGCCTAACTTCTAAGACGGGTTTTTAATTCCTGATGAAAAAAATTTAAGCCTTTGGCTATAGTTGAGTTTTGAATTAGGACTTTAAACACTACGTTGCACTGTGGGAGAAATCAACAATTTAGTGGCGCAAATTAAAAAAAAAAAACTTTCGCATATTTGATTTATTGTTATGCAGTTTCAATCTATAGTTGTTGCTGTACTTAAAAATATTTAACATTTATTAATAACTTCAGTGGTTTGGTATTGACAACTATTTAAATGTAAAAAATATTTCAGAATTTTTTTTTATGAAGAATTGGTTTCAAAGTTATTATTAAGCTGGACAGGACAAGGTTTTCTTTAAGTTGTATTTTTACTTTTTTTATGTAGATATAATATGAGGCTTGGTAAATCAGAAAAATAAAAATATATTTTCCGCTATTTGTCATAACCAATGGCCATATTCTTATAGAATTTTATTTTTTTACTTTTTGAATTTTCGGAAGGTTGCCAGCAGTGTTGCCAGTTTAGCCTTTTTGAGGCTAAATTTAACCTTTTTATTTACTCTCGAAATTTGGTTTTAGCTTCGTGGCTTTTTTCTAGCCTTTTTTAATTTCAAAATAGCCTTTTTTGAAATTAAAAAAGGCTAAAACCAAAATTTTATATAGTGGACAAGAGCCAAATTGACAAACTCTAAAAGGCTTGTGATTCTCGATGGCTGTCAATAGCCGTTAAACGTATTGTGGATCTATGTTTCGAGTTAAAACCCATTTTGGTTTGATTTCGTCAAACCAATATACTGATTATAATTTGGCCTACCATTTTTTTGAAACCAGTATTGTACAAAGTACAAAAAGTAAATAAATCATTTGTAAGCAATTCAGCGGATCCAACAAAGCTGTTTTATGATTTAAAATTTCTTCTAAATAGTTTGTGTTTTGAAATTGTTGTACAATGCAAGGAATTTGATCCATTATCGTCCCCAATTGAAAATTGTTAAATGTTTTCTCCACAGTTTTCATACAATTTTGACGAATGAGATATAAAATAAAGAATGGCTTACTTAGTGAAGATTATGAACAAATAATACGGCAAATTAAACTAATTGATCAATTGCGACAAAGATTATCATATGAAAACTCTTCGCAAAATCGATTATTTATCCGTAGATATACACTTAAAATACATTTAATATATGATAGTGAAATTACGAATATTAAGGCTCAGGGGCAGAATATTTTAAACTACAAATGGACAAATATAGAACCAAGATATCTATTTTCTGACATGGTTAAACTGGTATTTAACTTTTTAGTACTTCCTTTAAGTAATGCAGAGGTTGACCGACTTTTTAGTACAATGAAAATTGTAAAGTTAAAAAATGTTTAATGTGTTATTTTATTTACTTTTATTAATTTTATGAATATATTTTGTAATTTTTTATTTAAAAATAGTAAATAAATTCTAAATTCTTAATTTATATAATATTTTAGTTTTTTTTTGGCTTTTTTTTAAAGCGGTTTAGCTTTTTCTGGCCTTTTTTTAAGTCAATTTAGCTTCTTTTTTTGGCAGCTCCTGGCAACACTGGTTGCCAGTTACTAATGCTGTGAGATCCAGTCCTAATTTTTTACCAATATCAAGGCCATATTACAGACTACATATGGTAAAAAATTTAGCTGCGAAAAAGTGCGAGGTGAATTTATATAATTTTTTTAAGAAATTATTATCGTTGGGACGATGTAAAATCTCGTACTAAATTTGTTCCTTATTTTTTTAAGATTGTATATAAGAAGTCTTATTGGTAATTACATTATATAAAAATTAAATTTATGTAATTCTAACTACTTACAATTTGCTAAAAACAAATGCCCATATACCAAATTTGCCTTAAAATTATGAGTCCTTTTAAATATGGTAATGCTTTATTTAGATTAAAAATATAACATTTGCGTATTTCGCCTTTTATCCAATAAACAAATACTGAAATATCATTGGATAAAAGACGAAATGCGCAAAATAGGATTTGATTTTTCGTCAAAAAAATCGACCTTCGTAATGTACATACTTTATTGTTATTTGTTCTTATATAATGTACTCATGCAAGTATTTTAAGCTTTTTGGTGTCGAATAAAAATTAATTGCTAAATAAAAAATTTTCTTTCAATTGTAAAGACATAATTATGTACGTTTCTTTCTTATAATTTTCGGGATTTTCGGGAAATCTTTACCAAATCCCGAACCCCGGGATTTTCAAAAATCAGTCCCGAGTAGCATCTCTAGTTTCATCTGCAAGCTATAAAAAAGTGGAACCGTTATCGAAAGATGTTAGGCAACTTTTGTTGGATCCATTACTTCCTAGTGATTCATCAGACTCTGAAGTCGACTAGTTTAAATAAATTTTAAAAATCTCATAATACAAATTCACAAAATTGTAACAAGTATTAGTTAGCTTAATTACTCTTTATTTCATTGTTTAATTATAACTAAATTATTTATAATAATGAAATAAAATCATTTCATAACTAATAATTGTTATTCGTTTTTAAAAATAAACTTATTAATAAAACTAAAAAAAGTTTAATTTTATATGAATATTTCGACCTATGCCGGCAATAGGGTAAATGTCCAAAATCTACAGATTTAAATAGTTACTTGCTATAAATAAAATTACTTATATAATTTAAATTTTTTGAAAGATATACATATTAAAATAATTTCTTACAATTGAAAATAGTATAGAATTTCTTCCGAGGTAGTGTAGTTTAGCAGCCTCTCCCGCGCATTCTACTGAAGTAGTAGTACCCATTTTGCATTACTTTATTAGCTTACCTCCTTGCCTGCAATATTTCCATATAAATGAAATTAATTTGACCAAGCGTTTAGAAGATACGATTTTAGTTCCACTAAATTAGGGTTTTCTCCCACCAACGCGTTGTTGGGGAGAGGATGGGTGTTTACTCCAGAGTTCAAAGTGGGGTATATGAAAAATTTAAAACGATGCCAAACGTTACTGAGTTTTAAAGTAAACAATTTAAAAAAACTATTTTTTTGTGGCAATTATTTGCGAAAAAAATATATATATAAATGTATTTTTCTT
Organism: Calliphora vicina; assembly: GCF_958450345.1. Classification (NCBI taxonomy): domain Eukaryota; kingdom Metazoa; phylum Arthropoda; class Insecta; order Diptera; family Calliphoridae; genus Calliphora; species Calliphora vicina. The sequence goes on from NC_088780.1 coordinate 81,045,679, forward strand.
TTCGAAAGGCAACATTTTAGAAAATATTTTATGAATAAATTCAAAATATGTATTAACGCGAGGAACAGAGTCTTCCAAAATATAACTATGCCTGACTTCATACACGCAGTTTGCAATGAAACTCAGCAATGCATAGTGTTGTGTTCATAAACTCAATAGATTTTGTTTTGACAAATGGCAAGTTGCAATATATGTATTTTTAAGAGCATTTCTGATGGATATTTTCATAAAAAATAGAAATTTTAACAAAAATCTTATGCATAATTAAGATTAAAATTTTGAATTTAGAAATCTAACTTACTTTCCGATGCAATTGCTAAATATGATCGATAATAGATAGCTTGGTCATTAAAATTGATTTTGTTTCCTGATTGGTGGTTTATTTAGAGAATTATTGAGCTGTAGTTATAGCATGTATCTTCATATTATTCAAAATATTGTGACAAATTAAACGATGGCTTATTGAACAGATTTAATGCTTCGTTGGACAAGGACTGAACTTTTTGCCCAAATAATTTTTTCTTAAGCTAAATTTATACATTTTTGATGAAATCCTTTGTTATTTAATATATTTAATTTTTTTAATAATCAAAGTAAGAAATGTGTTGGGAACAAAAAAGTATCGTAACGCATATCTAAATGTTTATATCGAATCCGTTGTCTATAACGATCCAGAATATAAATACTTTATGGCGTAAAAAATGAAAAATGTGTAAACAATAAACGGTATGACAAACTTATATGTATGTGTGTACCCTTGCCACTCATGGTGAAAGGTATAAAAAGCAAGCGCAACATTAAAAGCAACAACAGCAATAGCGCAAATAATGTGGTTACTAGGGCTTTGGAAATTGAAAGTTGTACACTTAAAAATATACACACAAATGTATATTTTGAAATAAAAACTGGGATAAAATGAAGTTATAAAATGTTCACATACATTTTAAATACATTTGCACCAAACACAGGGAATCCCAAAGCTACAAACACACACTCCCATTTATTTCTAAAATATGTGCAACACTTTTTCAAGGATTCTACAATACATTCGTATGTACTAGGATGTTCGATTCTTCGACATTTTTTAGAAACCGGTTTTCGGTTTCTTCGAAAAATTGCAATTTAACCGTTAACCGGTTTTTTGGCAAAATATTAAAACGTCTAGAAATAAGAAGATCTCATACTTATGATAAAGAATATACATGTATTCTAATTACAAAAAATAAGCCTTTTTAAAAAACTTAAATTATTTTTAATTCTAATTTTGATTACTTCTTTTAACGTTCACAAGGTCTTTGGGTCAAATTCGACCCATTTTGATATTAAAATTGAATTTTTTCTAAAAGTTAGTGGTGGATATTTTTGATATTTTATGAATTTTATTTAATTTCAAAAGACAACAACTACGTAAGGTTTAAAAAAAATGGAAAAAATATATAGAATACTATATGTCCCGGCAAACGTTATTCTGCCATAGCTCACACAAAGTTTGAAGACTCCCACTATAATAGTACTCCAGATATGCCATAATAAATTTTTACTTTTTATGGGATGTGCCATGCCCATTGTTCCTATATAGGTCAATTGTGAATGTAAACCATATAGGGACCCACTCAAACACACACAACAAATTTCATCGAAATCGGCCCAGCCGTTAAGGAGGAGTTCAGTTACTAACACACGTACAGAAGAATTATATATATAAAGATAATATAAATCGCTTGTCACATTTTTCTAAATATAAAAAGTCTTCTAAAATAGTTGGAGTATTTTTTTTAAGGTTTTTTGTATTATGAATATTTTTTAAGGATTTTAATACACTAAAACTCATAAAAACACACTTTTAGAAAAAACCGGTTATTCGAGGTTTCTTCGATATTCGAAATGTGAGCTTTTCAAAAAAACCGAAACCGTCTTAACCAAAAAAACCGGTTATTAAAAACCGGGCCGATCACCCTAGTATGTACATATTTTTATCGCACACATAAATATATACAAGTTTATGTACTCGTGTAATAACGTACCTTAAGTATGTTTGGCTGTACGTGTGCTACGCCACCTGCTATAAACGTAAGTGTAATGTTGCAAATATTTGTAGGACTACCGGCATTTTGATATAATAGAAACAGTAAATATATTTATGTACGTCCTTGAACAATAAACCAATTTTTATATTTGAGCGCTTGCTTCAAACACTTGTCATTGATAAAAACTTATTTTTTTTTTAGCTAAAGAGACTGTAACCTTTGTATGCAATTAAAATATCTATAAATATAGCTAAATACTAGGGTGATAGATTCTTCGACATTTTTTCGGTTTTCGGTTTCTTCGAAATATTGGAATTTAATATAAACCGGTTTCCGTTTCTTAGTAATAACCGGCTAACCGGTTTTTTGGAGAAATATTAAAACGATAGAAATAAGAAGAAAAAAAGTTTTATTTATTAAAATAATAGTAAAACAAAAATAGTTCATGAAAACACATAACAAAACAAAAAGAGATCATATAATTATGATAAAGGAAAATAAATTAAAAACGCATAAATACTTTTTAATTCTAATCTCGATTACTTCTTTTATCCTGCACAAGGTCTACGGTAAAATTTGACCCATTTCGAAATTAAAATTGAATTTTTTCTAAAAGTGAGTTGTTGATATTTTTGATATTTTATACGTTAGATATTTTAAAAAAGAAAATATGTATTTTCTATTTGTGTTAAGTTTAACGTCAGTAAAGATCGTTAACGTCAGTGAAGACCTTATGAATGTTAAAATAATCTCTTAGGAATAAAACAGAGTTTAAATGGTTTGGAGTATATCGTTTTTTTTCATTTATTTTTATAAAGCTAGCCATTGAAAATTATCATTCACTCAGTCTACATACTTGTATACAAATACTTGTTAACAAAGCAGACATATAGTTAACAATCTTTCCAGATCGCTTGTGACATTTGTCTAAATAGGTAGATTTTTTTTCACGAAAAATCGTATAGCAGAAACGTATTCTACGGAAAATTCTAAGAAATTTTCCCCAAGAAACCATAGGTCTAGAATCAAATCCTATCTTGCGCATTTCGTCTGTTATCCAATGATATTTCAGTATATAGTTTTTTTATTGGATAAAAGACGAAATGCTCAAGATAGGATTTGACTTTAGACCTATGGTTTCTTGAGGACACATTCTTAGAATTTTCCGTACATTGCGTTTCTGCTATACGATTTTTTACTTTTTGATCGCCCATACAAATCGACCCAGCCTAATAAAAAGTCTTCTAAAATAGTTGAAGTATTTGTTTTAAACATTTTTTTGGATTTTAAATAATTTTTATAGTTTTTAATACACTAAAACTCATAAAAATAGACTTTAAAAAACCGGCTATTCGAGGAGAAAATCCGGTTTCTTCGATATTCGAAATGTGAGTTTTCAAAAAAACCTTTTTAACCGTTTATTAAAAAAAATTATTTTTGATTTGGAAGTATTTTAAAATACTACTTAAAGGGTACTGCGACCGACACCTTTTAGACACTATGTGATATATTTTTTCCATAAACTGCGATTTAAAAATAATCAGAAAACCTATAAACAAAATTTGGACGTACAAATACCACGAATAATACCAAAAATGTTATTTCGGAATATGAAAATAAATCGAAATGCTGACAAATTGTCTTAAAAATTGTGTTGGTACTATTGATCCCATTTTAGTTTTTAACACATCGTCGCCCCGAAGTTATCTTCACGTAAGTCCAAAAAATGTTTTTTTGGGAAATTGAATTTAAAGTTTCAACGATTTGTATAAAAAAAATTGAGTCGAAAAAAGTGGTTCGATATTTCTGTACAATGTAGTGCTTGAAATTCTATATCGATTAGTGTAGAAATTTCCAAAGTCATGGAGGAAATTTATAAAGTTATAACCAGGGCAACCAAAAATATGCTCTAAAAAAAGTGTTTTATGCGCATAAAATATGCACTTAAAAACGAAAAATATGCTATTAAAATATAAAAAATATGCACTTAAAAATAGTTGGTTATTGTTTGATTTCAAAATTTCATTATGAAAATATATATGAAGTAAATAAAATATTGAGCTCATAAACTAAAATTGGTTATTATAGGATTAAATTTCGATTTTAGTGAATTTGGCACTACATGAAAATAGTTTGATTCAATTCATTTTATTATATTTAACAATAAATTACTATGTGTTTACTTAAGTTTTAAAAATTTTAAACTCAATCTTTGTTTTAGATTTCCGAGTTTCTTAGACAATCTTAATCAATTGATTTATCTCATCTTTTAAACTGCCTAATACTTCAAACTTTTATTTGGTAAAAATTGAATTGGATTTTGGAGCATTCATCATGTATCTAGATTAATATCTGAATACGGCTTCTAAAATTTAAATATAATTATAAAAAAGCCTTACAATAGTGGAATAACAGCAATTAAAAAAATATAAAAAAACTTTTTATTCAAGTTTTATCATTGGGACTCAAAATTCCCATGTTTCTTCCTTTCTTATCCATTGTATCGTCTATCGATATCCACGTATGTTGTTTTTTAATGATTTCTTAATAACTTTTTTTTACAAGTTATGTAAATACATATATCAATGGATTTTGAACGCGAAATTTTCGATGGATCTTAATATTCTGAACATCTGTTGAATACTTATTCAATTTTACATTAGTGGTAAACTATTAATGCCAAACCATAACTGTCTCAAGCTGCCTTAAATTCCTTCTTTTAAATGTATCCAAAAATTTGTTATGAAGTTGCCCATAATAACATACAATTTTGGAATTTTCTTTTAACTTTTTACGTATTTTTACTATTTGTTAAATTTTAACGTGTATATTTTTAATTCAATTGAAATATATGGAAACTAAGCTCCCTTAAATCAACGGGAATTCTATGAAGATAAGTCGATTATGGGTGGTACTCTATTTTTGTATTTAAGTAGCTTAGACCAATTATCATTGGACCTCAACAAATTAGTAAAATATAGAAATGAAAAATTACAATACAAACAATAAAATTATATCAGGAAAATAAAATAATGAAAAAAAATATGCAGTTATGAGTTAAATATGCAAAAATATGCTATAAAACACAAAATATGCTAAAATATGCAGTAAAGAGCAAAATATGCACTAACAAATCGATGCCAAAATTCTTAAAATTGTCTGAAACGGATATGTAACTAACTCATATGTTTATACGACGCACAGCAAAAAATATGATATTGCATATTTTTGGTTGCCCTGGTTATAACCATTTTTAGCTCCAAAAAAAATTTACAATTTTGTTGTATAAGCCACATTTTACGAAATATTTATTAATGAATGGCACTTACGTGAAAATGTACTGATAAAAACTGCTCTAATTTTTTTCTCCAAAATTATCTTCACGTATATGAGTTATACTTGCAGTATGCTAAATTAACGTATAAATTTAATTATTAGTAAGCAATTAAACCACTCTGGCTAGTTTTAAAGTGTGTTTTTTTAAGCCGGATTGAAATTGTAAAAAATTGCACAAAAAAGTAAATTGTAATCAAAAAAGATTTTATTCAAAAGAATACGTGGCATTAACATTGGAATATGATTTTGTGCATATGGTCACCACGGCTGTTTTTGACGAAACGAATTATGGATATCAATTTTGGGCCACTTTGGCATTGAATTGATGGTATGTCACGAATAACACGAACAATGTTGGCCTCCAATACGTAAATTGTTGCAGGTTTATCAGCATAAACCAGTGACTTCACGTGGTCCTAGAGGAAATTATCGAAGATGTCAAATCACTCCACCTTGGAGGCCAATTGACATATCCATTTCTCGTAATCAAGTTATCGCCAAATTTTGATTTCAATAAATCGAACCACGTCTCGCTAAATGTAATTCATATTTTTAAACAAAAACTCATTGATCATGGTTCAGTAACGATCTCCAATGACCGCTATGCGATATCCGGCTTGATTTTTTAAGAAATAAGGTCCGATGATGCCACCAGCATGTAAACCGCACCAAACGGTGCATTTTTCTGTATGAAATGAAGTTTGTAGGCTTTGTTGTGGATTGGTCTTACTCGGCAATTTTGTTTATTAACAAACCAGTTAATCCAAAAATGAGCCTCATCGCTGCACGCAATTTTGCGATAAAACAGTCGTCAATAAGTTGCACGAATCAATAACTGATTTTCGAAGTACATTTATAATGACTTGCCAGAGTATACTGATCCTAAATGTCAAAAAGTGAGCGCAGTAGGACAGTTCGTTTGACAGTTAACCCTTTCGAAAGTCTGTCGTCCTTAAAAAAACCCTTTATTATTAAAATTTTGGAAAGTGTATTGCAAGATTTTATAATATTCTTTGGAACGAGTCCTGTGTGCCTGAAAGCTGAAATAAAATAGTATCGTCGACTTTCCTTGACATTTTGTATAAAAGAAGTACTTGTAAACATTTGTTCAAAAATGTTCAGAGCCGAGACATTCTTAAATTCAAGAGATTTACACTGTACATAGTGTGATAGACCGATTCCTAAAATTAAAAGAAGTTTTAGGGAGTTTTAGCAAATTCAGAAACAATTTTTGAAAAAGAACCAAGTACATGCACAAGAATAAATATTTCTCAAGACAAAAAGAAAGATATTCAAAGCCTATACCTTGTTATCAGAACCTTGGGGTCATTTGACATATGTTTACTATAATAAAAATGCCTACTATAATAAAAATTAAATATTTTTTTCTTTTTTAAAAAACTTGTTTAATATTTGTATCACATACGTGGAGATAACACAAGTTTTTTATATTTATAAAATTTCATACACATTTTATTGTATATCCACAAAAATGGCACATACGGTACTTTAACACATTATATTTTTAGCAAAAATGGATATACGACAAAATTGCACCACAATATCTTAGAAATTATAAGAGATATAGACCTGGCGATCGAACAGATCGATAGATCTAAGAATTTTACCCCAGAAAATGGTCTTAACTCATTTTTTGATTTGTGATATATGTACGGGAAGATAACTTCGGGACGACATATTTGCTATATATTGCTAAAATAAATATCAGGTAGCATTAATTACTCACTAAAATATTTTGTGAGTAATTCCAAAATATCGAGCGGCATAAATCGGAAGTAATTTTCAGGTATATGTAGAAATATGCTAAAATTTGCGAATACACTTTGAATTTATTACTAAACGAAATATTTTTCCTCAACAATCCATCATATTTATATTAAAACAATCTTGGGATGTTTTTTTTAATAAATAAAATTTTATATCATACGTGACATACCGTACCCGACAGATTTTTCTCTTATAGTAAACCAATATATCAAGGGTTTATATTCAAATAGTGCTATCAAACATTTTCTCGAAAATGAGTTTTTTATAGCAACGTATTTCCTGCCTTTATACCCTCCACCACCAGAAGTGGTGAATGAGGGTATATATAAGTTTGTCATTCCGTGTGTAACATTGAGAAATATTCATATGAGACCCAACAAAGTATATATTTTCTTGATCCTTATGAAATTCTAAATCCATTGAGCCACGTCCGTCTGTGTGACTATGTAAAACACGTTAACGTCCAAAATACGCAAACAAAATTGGTAGACTTGCAAAAAATATGTTTATTGTTGCCCTAATAGGGGGGTCAGACGGCATGTATTGCTTGTGTATTGGGACATGTATTCGACACATATGGAATTCCATGTGTATGTCAAAATTCACTTTATACATACGATTCATAATTTCCACGTACATATGTAATTGCATGTGACATAACCTCTATTAGTTTATATGTTTGTTGTTTTTAACAATATATTTATTTAAAACATTTTTAAATAACAATAAATATATTCAATGCAATGAAACTTATTTTGTTATGATTACTTGTTTTTACTCTTTTTTGTTTTGTTTTTGTTTTATTTTGCACTGTTGTATTTCAAAATACAACACTGTTATACACTCGAAAATAGAACATGCTTTAATTTCAAAAATGTCACAAGTAATACATATGTATTTTACATACACAAAGTTTCATATGGATCACACGGTATGTATATGAAAAATGTCCCAATACATGGCACAAAACACAAGCAATACATGCCGTCTGACTCCCCTTTAAACAGTTTGGTATTGAAAATCAGCAAAATCGGTTCAGTAGAACCAGAGCTATGAACCAAAATGTGAAACAACCTAAAAAAAATTGAAAATTTTCAAATATTTTTGGTTATTTGTGTAAATATATTGCAGATAATACCATATAACTTTACACACGTTATTTTTATAATAAAAGGACTAACTCTGGTGAAAATTATAAGAATCGGTTCATGATTTCTCTAGCCCCCATACTTATATTAGCATAAATATCGCTATTATGTTGAAATTCGTCATAAATAATCCCATATATACCAAAATCGCTATACCTAATTCTATGATGGTCGACCTATAATTGGTTATAGCTCCCATATATGTATATCAACCTAAAAAATATGTATGCAGGTGGAGGGTATTTAAGATTCGGCAAAACCGAATATACTGTTCTAACTTATTTTCATAAAATTTGTATTGTGCTATCTAACACACAAGTTATTTTGTTAGTAAAATAGTGCTATCTACATATGAAATATTTGTGTATACATATAATAGAATAATAAAATTAGTTTTTTATAAAATATAAAATTAGATGACGACACTAGAAAACCTACATTTTAAACGGTTTGGAATATGTCCTGAGAAAGGAAGCAAGTTTTTTTTTAAAGACTAACGTAGACAGCTTCATACAAAAAGAAATTCTGTGGAAAATTCTAGAAAGCAGATTAGCTTTCTGTATAAACTTTCTTACAACCAACTATGACCTATTCAACTCAATTGGAAACATTTACAAGAATTGAAGCCTGGTATTCTGAAAGAATATCATTACTTTTATGGTAATTCAAAACATGCGGGTAAAGATTAATTGTTTTTTGCATTTCAAAATGGTTCAATATAAAATTAATTAACTATTATTACAAATTCTTTTAACATGATAACGTGTATCTTAATATTTTACTTATCCATAATATGTATATTAAATATTATTTTCTTTAAAAAATAACTAATTATTTTATTAAAAACTCGTGTTACTTACATAAAAACCTCAAAGTTTTAATTAAAACTCATTTTTATTTTAGTTCAAATAGTGCTATCTGCTTATTTCAATGCTAGAATTGATAAAACTTCAACTTGTAAAAACTGCTATCTAACATATAAGCCCGAATATCAGGAATTAATAAAACATTAACATATGTAGGATTTAGACGTTGTTTTTAAATAACATTGTAAAATAAATTTTAGTTATTACTCTTAGAGTTAACAAAAAATAAGGTTATTATATGGTCGGGCTTGACTGACCATACCTTCTTACTTGTTTTCGATTAGCTTTTACATTTACAGCCTTTCTTAATGTATTTAGTGGGTTCTTTACTTTTTTTTAATAGCGTCCCATGATGCCAACTGTAAAGAGCGTGCAGCACAATATTCAGATAAACACTCTGAAATCGTAAAAGAAAAAGTATTGAAAATGTCTTCGTCTAAATTTTCGTCATCATTAATTTAATTTTCTAAATATTCCTGGATAAGTTTAGACAGTGGTAATGGAATAGAATTGGCTAATATCTATGCTGTATGGATGAAGTATATCCAAAATATTTTTGTTAAGTATAAAGCAGAATTGCGTTCATTTTTCTCTATAAATTGAATGTTTATTTCCATCGTTATTCCCATGTTTATTTCTGCGGTACGTTCTGCTGAAAACGTGGAGTTGAAGACTACATACAGTATCGGCCATAACTAAAGCACACCCTCAATGAATTGTTTTCATATTATATTTTCTTTTATAAAAACAAAGTTTTAAATTTCGATTATGTATTATTTTCATTTGTTAAAATGTTTATTATTGATAAACAAATACTTTTAAAATTAATCTTTCCATAAGTGGTAACATGAAATCAAAAAATATTTTAAGGCAGAAAATTAAACGGACAAAACTAAAGCACCCCTTGATGGATATAATATAACACTATTTTTAATTACTGTTTTGTTGCAAATCCTTTGCATTGGATGACACAAGCACATCACTTAGGCATAGAAAATATTAAGTTTTTATCTTGTCTTGCAATATTCCTTCCCAGGCTATTTTAAAGGCTTGGAATAAATCGTGAAAATTTCCGATCCTTATTTCGGCAATTTTCACGTTTTATTTTCATACTAACAATATCCCTCATGTTCTCAATAGGATTGATATTAGGAGATTGAGGAGTCCAATGAATAACTTGAATTTTATTGCTCTGTAGCCAAGTCTTACAAATTTTGGAGGTGTGCTTAGGATCTTTATCCTGTTGGAAGCTACCTTTAAGTGGCATCTCCTCACTGGCATAAGGCAACATTACATCTTTCATTATATCATGGTACATGAAATGATCCATAATCCCATTAATTTTATGAATTGGCCCAATTCCTTGACCAGAAAAGACACCCCAGACCATTACATTGCCTCCTCCATGTTTAGTTGTTCCTTTGCAATACTTAGGATTCAGTCTTTCTCCTTTTGGTCTGCGTAAACGCCTTATTCCATCGGAACTTTTTAAGTTGTATTTGGATTAATCAGTGAACAGTACTGTCTTCCATTTTTGGACACACTAGTCGATGTGCGCTTTGGCAAACTCCAGTCTAGCTTTCTTGTTCTTAGATGATATAATGGGTTTTTTTTGCTGGTCGTCAAATGAATAATCCGACTTCTACAGCTCTTCAACGGATTGTTCTTTCGCTAACGCATAATCTTAAACTTGTTCATACTTGACTAGATTATGCTGTAGGATATTTTTGAATTGCTCTTTTGATCAAGGAATCATAATATCGTGTTTTTTTCGCGGACGTCTTCCAGAATGCACCGTTGATATACGACCAGTCTGCAAAAACTTTGAAACGAGCCTGAAAAAAACTGATCTGTTAATTGCAAATTATTTACTCAATTCATGTCGTGATAAACTCGTCTTCCAGTCTTCAATAACTTTAATTTTAAATTCACTGGAGTACTTTTTCCATGCCATTGTTTTTATTACAATAAACTGTATAAAACTTAAATTATACACACTACGCCTTCCTTTATTTTTATCTTCGGGAATTTTTAAATCCATTCGTTGTCAGTCCCGTCAATTCACAATGCAAATATACAGTAACGTAGTCAAATTTTTAAACATCTTATAAGGGGTGCTTTTGTATTGTCCGTTGCGCTTTGTATTTTTATATGATTTATCATTTTAAATTAATTGTTCATAAAATTATCTTTTACAAAATGAATGTTATATGAACATTAACAATATAAGTTAATAAAATATATACAAATCAGTATTCAAAAAAGCATTTTTATTAAAAAAAATATGTTTTGAAAAAATCTATTGAGGGGGTGCTTTAGTTATGGCCAATACTGTATGTATTAATTTTTGACAATAGATATTAATTTTGATCGAAGTTCTTTCGTAATATTGCATGGGTATCACATGGGTACTAATTAGAGTATCCAAAACCGAAAACCGGTCAACCTGTTTTTTCATCTTTGCAAACTCCAGCGGTTTCGGTTTTTTGACAAACCGCTTTTTGTAAGACGGTAAACCGGTTTTAATGAAATATATTTGTTAAAGCTCATACAAACATATTTATGAAAATGTTTTATACCATATTTTAAAATATTGATTTATTTTATAGAAAATTAAATATATTTCGTAAAAGATATAAAATAATTGAATAAAGATAGAGCCTTAAGAATTCAAAAATGTGAAATCTTGAAGATTTAGTACACAATTCATAACACATTTCCTATTAGCGTTCACAAATAAAAATAAATTTAAGGAGACCTTTTTCATATTAACTAAAAATTTAATATAAACCGGTTAACCGGTTTTTTGAAGACAAAACCCGAAACCGTTTAACAAAAACACACATTTTCGGTTAAACCGGAAACCGGTTTTTTAAATTTGTCGGTTTTTAGGACATTTTAGTACTGATGGATTTTGTATTAAATTTGATGTCTTATGCTGTACCATGGTAGTAAAAGTTTTTGAAATACATCATCAGCAAAAAACCTAAAAGGTATGGCAAGTGGGACACTGTTCATGTTATTGATTTAAAATATTCCTCTTTGTTAATTTGTAATGGTGCTGTTACAATAATAGATTTTCTGGGCTTAATCTTTTAATACGACACATTTTGTCTTGTTAAATTAAATTTAGCGTGATTTAAAAAATCTTATTTTTTTTTCTTATTTTTTTTTCTTACAGGAATCTGGAACCGTTTATCATCTATATATATAAAAGAGTAACGTTACTGACTGACTGACTGACTGATTCATCATCGCACAGCCCAAACGGCTGAAGCTAGAATCACGAAATTTTAACTGTGGGTTCCTCCCTCCCCAAAACGATCCGATAAGAAGGGATTTTTGGAAATTCGAACGTTTAGGGGGTAAAAAGGGTAAAAACGGGTAAATTCGGTAACCTTATATCTTCAAAACTAATAAAGATACAAAAAAACTTAAAATAGCATGTTACTCCATTTAAAAAATAAGCTGACAGGTGTTTCGTACTTTTTGGAAATTCGAAACTTTTAGGGGAGAAAACGGGTAAAAACTGTATTTTGGTACTTTTTTTGCACCCTATGTATCTTTTAAACCAATAAACACAGAAACAAATTTTAAATCGTATTCTTTAACTAACAAAAAATAAAAAATATAAGTTTGGTACTTTTTGGAAATTCGAACCTTTAAGGGATAAAAATTGTGTTAATTTTTGGTACTTTTTCATAAAATATGTTTTTCTATAATTTGACATAGACATACGAATATTTTATTATGAGCTCCCACCACGTTACAGAAATTTATTTGAATGAAATTGTACCACCTCAATGGGGATAAAAAAGGTACCAAAAAGGGGATAAAATCGGGAAAATACATTATATTTGAAATTATTAAGCCAATTTTGATAATTTGTTTTAACGTTGGTTCCTGGATTCATACAAAAATTAACTAACAGCGTGTTATTTGGAACTCGAGTACCAAGGTGTATATTGGGCTAAATCCGGGTAAACAGTTTGGTACTTTTTTTAAAACATATTTATTTTTGGGCACATTAACACAGATTTTAATATTTTGATACATGCCTATAGCATAAACAATTTTGGCAAAATGGAATATTTTTAAATTTCAAACTTGAGGGTGTTCAAGTAAGGGAAATTGGTACTTTTCTCCTAATGGTACTTTTTTAAAATTTTAAATTATTTCAGTTATCGACATTAAAGTTAGCTGATATGTATTTGAGTGAAGTTAGTGTTAGGAATAGGGGATAATATTTAGGTACCAAAATGTGTGAACTGTACTATAGGTACTTTATTGTTCATCTAATGGTACTTTTTTGAAATTTCTATAATAATGGACTTAGAAACATGAAATTAAACATATATGGTCCTAAGTGAGTGAGAATTCTAGCGGTAGACTTTTTGGTACTTTTTCTTTATTGGAATGGTACTTTTTGTAATTTCTTCACCAATGAACCTAGAAACATGAAATAAAGCTTATATATAAACCGAGTGAGTGGAAAACCACAAGTGTGGGTTTTTTGGTACTTTTTCTATATTCTAATGGTACTTTTTTGAATTTTCTATAACTATGGACTTAGAAACATGAAATTAAGCATATATGGTCATAAGTGAGTGAGAATTCTAGGGGGAGACTTTTTGGTACTTTTTCTTTATTCGAATGGTACTTTTTGTAATTTCTTCACCAATGAACCTAGAAACATGAAATAAAGCTTATATGGAACCGAGTGAGTGGGAAACCACAAGTGTGGGCTTTTTGGTCCTTTTTCTATATTCTAATGGTACTTTTTTGAATTTTCTATAACAATGGACTTAGAGCCATGAAATTAAGCATATATGGTCCTAAGTGAGTGAGAATTCTAGGGGGAGACTTTTTGTAATTTCTTCACCAATGAACCTAAAAACATGAAATTAAGACCGGAGTGAGTGGGAATCTACAAGTGACTGCTTTTTGGTACTTTTTCTATATTCGAATGGTACTTTTTGAATTTTCTGTAATAATGGACATAGAAATATGAAGTTAAGCATATATGGTCCTAAGTGAGTGAGAATTCTAGGGGGAGACTTTGTGGTACTTTTTCTTTATTCGATTAGTACTTTTTGTAATTTCTTCACCAATGAACCTTGAAATATAAAATAAAGGTTATATGGACCAGAGTGAGTGGGAATCCGCAAGTGGCTGCTTTTTGGTACTTTTTCTATATTCTAATGGTACTTTTTTGAATTTTCTATAACAATGCACTTATAAACATGAAATTAAACATATATGGTCCTAAGTGAGTGAGAATTCTAAGGGGAGACTTTTTGGTACTTTTTCTTTATTCGAATGGTACTTTTTGTAATTTCTTCACCAATGAACCTAGAATCATGAAATAAAGCTTATATGAACCCGAGTGACTGGAAAACCACAAGTGTATACTTTTTAGTACTTTTTCTATATTATAATGGTACTTTTTTGAATTTTCTATAACAATGGACTTAGAAACACGAAATTAAACATATATGGTCCTAAGTGAGTGAGAAGTCTAGGGGGAGAATTTTTGGTACTTATTCTTTATTCAAATGGTACTTTTTGTAATTTCTTCACCAATGAACCTAGAAACATTAAATAAAGGTTATACGGACCCGAGTGGGTGAGCAACTACAAGTGGGTGCTTTTTGGTACTTTTTCTATATTCTACTGGTACTTTTTGAATTTTCTATAACATAATTGACCTAGAAATATGAAATTAAGCGTATATGGTCCTAAGTGATTGAAAATTCAAGCGGATACCTCATGGTACCTTTTGTTTATTCTAATGGTACTTTTTTTTAATTTTCTATAGCAATGGACTTAAAAACATGAAATTAAGCATACATGGTCCTAAGTGAGTTAGAATTCTAGGGGAGACTTTTTGGTACTTTTTCTTTATTCGAATGGTACTTTTTGTAATTTCTACACCAATGAACCTAAAGCCATGAAATTAAGCTTATATGGACCCGAGTGAGTGGGAAACCACAAGTGGGGGATTTTTGGTACTTTTTATATATTCTAATGGTACTTTTTTGAATTTCCTATAATAATGGACCTAGACTTTCCAAAAAATCGAAGAATTTCAAAACCGCGGTTTCGGTTTTAAAAAATTAAAAACCGATCGGTTTCGGTTTTGTGATAATTTATTAAATCTTAAGTATTATAGAAACAAAATTAGTTGATAATATAGGAAATGATATACAAATCTAAAATTCAAGCTTGACGGGTTATGGTTTAGTGAATGCGAATTTAAAAGTGATAATCAATGGTACTATTTCCTTATTGCAATGGTACTTTTTGAATATTTTATAATAATAAACATAAAAATTTAAAATTAGGAACACATTTTGCATTTTCTATAATAATGGTCCCAGAAATATGAAATTAGACATTTACAATTAGATTCACAAAGTGAGACTTGATAGTACTATTTCTTTCTTCTAATTGGGGTGGCGAAGCGCACCGGGTCAGCTAGTAATAGATATTTTTCAATTTTAATTGTGATGGATATTTATGTTTGAAATTGGAAAACATATGTAAAAATATTTTAAACATTAAAGTTATTTATAGGAAATGAAACAAAATACAAAAAGTTTTCCGGTGTCTGGAAGAATTATAGAAGCTGGAAAAAACGTTTAACCCACTCCCCTCTTCTTAGTTATAAATAGATGTCCATAAAATACATACATTTATTTTATTTTCTACATACTGACTGACATACTTATTATACTAATATGTATAAAAGAAGAACGTTAAATCTTTATTTATTCCACTTCTCTTTGTTTTATTATGTATTTTTTATATTGTTTTGATTCTTCTGATTTACTTTCTCCTTTTAGCTTTTATGTTGAATATTCGCAATTTGGATTATTTTGTCTGAGGTCAGTTTTACGATTGAATTTTTATGGGCAAATAGTCTACATGTGTGTATGTACTACATATACATAGTACATACAATATGTATCTATGTATGTATTTATGCATGTATTTGTAATATAATTTATATTCCTTTAGTGTTATTTTTATATTTATTTTATTATTACAGTAATTGAGCATTATTATCAGTGTATTTAGTATGTTAGTGGCTTGTTTATCGTTAAATGTAGATCCTGTGACCTTGACACGTATCTTTAACTAGTACCGTCCTGTATGTAGGTTGCTTGTTTGTATACCAGAGCTTCGAATTAATTAATTCAACTTCAGCTTAATCCACTAAAGTCTTAATTCGGAATTAAAAAATGTCAGCCATTATTTTCATAAATTCATTCCCAACATCTAATTATTTAGCTTCATTCAAAGATTTATATTTAAATATAACACAGGGGAAGAAAATTGACATGTTGTTTTGGTGCAGCGAAAAATGTAATTGATAAAACATATATGGGACATTTAATTTTCAAAACTATCTTTAGGCAATAATTTTGTAACTCACGTCTCCAAAGTGATATTATGTTGAAAGCAAAAACAAAATTTTTTTTTTATTTTATATAGAAAATTTTCAAAGTATGAATTTTGGTGCGTTTGTTCTGTTCAGAATTTGTACAAATCGAGGGTTTATATTCAAATAGTGCTATAAGGAAAATCAGCATTTTAGAGGAGAGCGAAAAAACTATTTTTTTCATTAACTATAAGAGTAATAACTAAAGTTTATTTTACAATGTTATTTAAAAACGACGTCTAAATCCTACATATGTTAAGTATATATTAATTCCTGATATTCGCGCTTATATGTTAGATAGCAGTTTTTACAAGTTGAAGTTTTTGTCGATTCTAACAGTGAAATAAGTAGATAGCACTATTTGAACAAAAATAAAAATGAGCTTTAATGAAAACTTTGAGGTTTTTATGTAAGTAATAGGGCTCATACACAACACCATCAATGATGTGCCATCAAGTGATTGTGCAATTAACCCGGACACACACACTACACCAGCATGCTGGTACAAAATAAATTTTTTACCAAAACTTGTGTGGAAAACGTTGTAATGAATAACGTTAAAATTTGTAATGCGTTTATTATTGCTATTATCCAAAAAAAGGAGTAAAAAAAACGCTTTTGGATGAAGAAATTGCTAGAAAACAAAGGAAAGCTAGGTTTTATTAAACTTTTATGATCTAATTTTACAACACTCGATTCAATCATACTGGTACAATCAAAAAAATATCAAATGATCGGGCTCGTCCGACTTTACCATTTTACTTGTTTATTAACAGTTTTTGTTATATTTTTTTGAATGAAATATTAATATAAAAAATCAAATAATGCAAATTTGGTATTCAATATTTGAATCTTTAACTCACTATTTTTTTGAAAAAAAATTATTGGAAATCTAAAAGAATATTCAAGGATAAAAATTTGAAAGGACATTTTTAACATCTTTTGATCGTGCCAGGATAAAATCAAAATATTTTACAACCCTTCTTGATCATGTGACATCAAATTTGACATAATAGGATGATCAGAAGTATTTTAAAACAAGTTTTCAAAAACTTATTCCTCTGAAAATTTGAAGTCCTTTTAAAAGGAAACAGGATCACGAAATGCAAAACTGAAAACGCAGTTAATTTCTAGTTTTTGACGTCTATCATCCGGTTCGTGTCTAATGTTGAGTGTCGTACGGTGTAATATATACATTAGAGTGACAGCCGATTTTTTTTTTTAGATTTCAAAGAGTGCCGGGTGGAATATTGTGACACTAGGCCTAAATGTTAAGTGCTGAAAATTTGAGCCAAATCGGGCAACGATTTCTGGACGCGCATCGAGGTCAAAGTTCAGATATATGCAAAATTGTACTGTTAATATGGAATAAATAGGTGAAACTCGTTAGCTTTCTGCATTGTTTTCTAGAAATATGTAGATTTATTTATATTAATGAATATTACATTAAAAAAAAAGTTTTGGAAATTAACCCTGTATCTCCTTTGGTTCAAAATGACCCAAAAACTGTATTATTGCCAAAATTAGAGAAAAATGCAAATTTTTCAGTTTTTGAAAAAAATTTGCTACTAAATAAATACTTTTGCAATTGAATGCAAAAGAATCGAAATATGTACGTAATTATCGTTGTAATGAGATATAAATGACAAAATTTGATTAAAAAATGTTAAAGTTATTACAAATTCGCCAGACCATTACCGTGTTTCAGACCACTTGAACAAAAAATTTAGAAAAAAAATTTAGATATTTCGAGAAAAATTAAAATAAAAGCTCATTTTTACTTCAAATGTGTCCATATTTACTTGTATATGAGTTTTTGTCTTCGTAGGATACCGTTAACCTATTCGCAGGTATGGCCAAAAAAAATAATTTTTTTAACGGCTGTTTCAAAACTCCATTTTCAAATTTTTAAAAATTTTGTTAAACAAATTTCAGTTTTTTTCGATCATCACATTGGGGTTTATTGAGATCAAAATAGGGAATAACAATATGAAAAAATTATGTCAATACCTCTTACAGTTTTTCCGTACCTGCGATTGAAATTTTGCGTTTTTCAAGAAAAACTAATTTTTTGTCCATATTTAGGCGAATGAGTCCAATTTCCTTACTGTTATAAATTTTAAGTAAAACTTATTCACAGTATTATAATCCTGGTAATTTTAAATATGGTCTGAAAGTTTTACTAAAATCGGAAAACGTTAACCTTAAAATCGTGAAGGTCAAAGGTCAAATTTTTCAATATTTGGAATTTCTAATGAAAAGATAGCGAAATGTTATATATTTTTGGGCCGATTTTAATGCAACTTAAGGAAAATATAACATAAAGTCCAGAATTTAAAATAACAGCACTAAAATGGAAATTAACCCTTAGCAGCACTTGGGGTCCAAATTATTCTCAACTTTTAAAATCAAGAAAAAAACAACCGTTTTGACCCCAAGTCCTCTTAAAGGTTAAAATTCATTTTTGCACTGTTGTTGTAAATGCTAGACCCCAATATATATTTTCCTCAAGTTTCATGAAAATCGGCCCAAAAATATGTAACATTTCGCTATCTTTTCATTAGAAATTCCAAATATTGAAAAATTTGGCATTTGACCTTCACGATTCAAAGGTTATCGTTTTCCGATTTTAGTAAAACTTTCAGAACATATTTAAAATTAGAAGGACTATAATATTATGAATAGGTTTTACTTAAAATTTATAACAGTAAGGAAATTGGACTCATTCGCCTAAATATGGACAAAAAATTAGTTTTTCTTGAAAAACGCAAAATTTCAATCGCAGGTACGGAAAAACTGTAAGAGGTATTGACATAATTTTTTCATATTTTTATTCCCTATTTTGATCTCAATAAACCCCAATGTGATGATCGAAAAAAACTGAAATTTGTTTAACAAAATTTTTAAAAATTTGAAAATGGAGTTTTGAAACAGCCGTTAAAAAAATTATTTTTTTTGGCCATACCTGCGAATAGGTTAACGGTATCCTACGAAGACAAAAACTCATATACAAGTAAATATGGACATATTTTAAGTAAAAATGAGCTTTTATTTTAATTTTTCTCGAAATATCAAAATTTTGTTTCTAAATTTTTAATCAAATTTTGTCATTTATATCTCATTACAACGATAATTACGTACATATTTCGATTCTTTTGCATTCAATTGCAAAAGTATTTATTTAGTAGCAAATTTTTTTCAAAAACTGAAAAATTTGCATTTTTCTCTAATTTTGGCGATAATACAGTTTTTGGGTCATTTTGAACCAAAGGAGATACAGGGTTAATTTCCAAAACTTTTTTTTAATGTAATATTCATTAATATAAATAAATCTACATATTTCTAGAAAACAATGCAGAAAGTTAACGAGTTTCACCTATTTATTCCATATTAACAGTAAAATTTTGCATATATCTGAACTTTGACCTCGATGCGCGTCCAGAAATCGTTGCCCGATTTGGCTCAAATTTTCAGCACTTAACATTTAGGCCTAGTGTCACAATATTCCACCCGGCACTCTTCAAAATTTTAACAAAAAATTTTTTCCATACAACTGATTGTCACTCTAATATACATATTATATTTTATAAAAATCAGTTTTAATATACACGAATATTTCATATGCATATAGCACTTTTTTACTAACAAAATAAATAGTGTGTTAGATAGCACAATACAAATTTTATAAAAAAAACCATTGGAAATATTTTTTTTTTTAAATTTAAATGACAGATGACAAATTAGTCAGGGAATACGTTGCTATAAAAAACTCATTTTCGGGAAAATGTCGTATAGCACTATTTGAATATAAACCCTCGATATATAAAACAAAAACAAATTTGGAAAATTTTTGAAATTTTGTTTTTGCTATCCACATAAATATCGCTTAGTTTTTTTGGGCAGCTCATGTTTTTAAAATATAGCGGTTTTAATTTTTTTGATTATTCTGTATTTCTTTTCCTTATTGGTTGAATATTGCATAAATGGAATTCTACACAAAATAATCCATTCTTTGACATAGGATAATCCGATAGGAAGGCTAGCAGGTCTCCCGTAGAGCGTTCTCTACGAAAGCCATACTGCCGGTCGTTGAGTAAATTGTTGGACTCTAAATATTTCAGAAGATGGTAGTTAACCATATTCTCCATGACTTTGGAAAATGCAGAACAAATTGCTATTGGGCGATAATTTTCTTCCTTTTTAGGAATTGGCGTTACATTAGCAACCTTCCAACATACTGGAAATTTGCCGGCACGGTATTAAGTGCTGAAAAGGATAGCTAATGGACGAGCTGGTATACCATCAGGAGACTTATTTATGTTGAGATCCGCTAAAAACCTTTTAACTGCGCGAGCGTGAAAGAATATATTCGGCATAGTAACAGATACTCTTTCGAGCTCAGGTAGTGGTTGATTACTTTTCGGTAAGTTCGAATTATTTGAAAATAATTCAACCAAAAGGTCAGCTTTATCAACCGGGTTAGTGAATGATTGGTCATCCCTTAAATGTGTAGGAATTGATGAACTAGCATTATCCTTAATTCTTTTAAGGAATGACCAAAAGCTTTTACTGCCCCGGCGAGCCGTAAGAACTTTGGCACGGAGGCGCTGCTCGTGTAGAGATTTTTCACGCCTCAGCACTTTGGCACACGAAGATTTCGTCTTTTTGCGAATCAGTTTCAGCATTTTTATTATAACGCCAGATTCTGAATGCTTCCTCTCTAGACCTGATTGCAATTTTGCACTTCTGATTAAACCATAGTTTTAATCGAAATTGTCTTTGATGGAATGAATGTTTTCATTCCCATCATAATTATGTTTTCGACCATTTCGCCAATATTGTCTAAGAAACAGAGTTTTCAATTAAAATGCCTAAAGAACTCGTTGAGCTCAGCCCAACGAGCCTTTTCGTAAATAAAAGTTGAGCGTTTCGTAGCTGGTCGTGAGACGTTACGAAGTTCAGAGAGTGAAAAGAATGCGGAAATGGTACAATGATCTGAATTACCAAGAGGTGCAAAATCTTGTCAGGGTGTGAAGTTAGAAAAAGGTCGATGATGTTATTTTGGTGCCCATCAACGCATGAAATATGTTTTGGTTCATTCACTAATTGCGCAAGGTGATTGTGCGCCGCGAATAGTTCAACATATTGGCCTTATTATTGTTGTATGATTGTTTTACTATCCCTTAAGTATTTAATTTATGTTGTATTGTTTTTTATTTTTAATTGTAATATGTTGATTTATTTGTATTATTTTGATTTATCGACGCGGACACAAAAACATAAGTACATATTTTTATACTAGACGTATCACGACATTTATTTGCGGACAAAATTAAAATGCGTGTGGATGCGACGGACGACAGAACACTACCCCGATTTTTTTTAAAATTATAAGAAAAAACTACTTGTTTCTAAAAAATCAATACTTCTTTTTGGTAAGGGTCAGTTTTTGGCCTCAAAAATAAATATTTGCTTTAGTTTCCTGTTTTTTATAAATATAATTTATCTTATACTATTTCATTATAGCTAGTAAGATGATATGCTGTATTAAATATATTAATATGTTTTTTTACATTTGTGGCGAATATATGTTAAAAGCTCAGCGAAAACCAATTACAGACATTGTTTTCCGGTTCTATTTTGCTTACTTTGGTATTAAAATTGGATACAAATGTCAACATTCTTGAAAGATCAGACAGACAAATATTCCAAAACATCAACCAGAATTATTATACTCAAATGAAACATGTGTTGACGTAGACCAGTTTCATGCTAACAAAATTTTAAATTATAAGCTGCATTAACCAAACTTTTTAAGGAAAATACCAAAAAATAGGGTATTCAATGAAAATATAAAAACCGCGATATGAAAAAAAACAAGTAGAACATAGTAATGAGAGTTCATCAACTTCTACAAAACGTAGTTCAAATCTCGGGCACCATAATGTTTGTTCCGCTGCGTAATTGACTACTGAAATTCTCCCAAATTTATAATGTAAATTTTTTGAATATAAAGATAAATAAAATATTTTAAAATTGATTCCCTTTTTATAAAAAGTAATATTGTGCAACATCGCCAGCCAACCACTCTAATGCCCAGTTTTTGACTTGTTATTTAAATACGTATTTAGTTAATTTTAACTTAAAATTAAGTTGTATTTAAATACAGTTTGAGTTTTTCAGTGCTACATAATTTGTCTTATTTAAATAAGATAAAAGTATGGTAGCACTACTAAATATCAAAAATTTATCGATAGTTTTGCTTAAAACAGCTGTTCAACCAAAACAAAAATTGATACATTTTGCCCAATAAGAAATAAAAGTTTATTAAACAATAAAATTATTGGTAGGAAAATGCACAAAAGAAGCTCCAATTGCCCCGCATCGGAATTGTAGTTTTTGCAAGACGCTTTTTTTAGCAAGACGCTGTTGTTTGTTTTTTTTTTACTACAATAGAGTGAAAAAAAACCAAACAACAAAAGTCAGCTGTCAAAAACATATGGTAGTTTATGAAACTTAAATAGAATTTAAATGGCCAACGTTGGCCATTTAAGTATCATTTAAAAAAGCACTGAGAAACTCATTTTCGTATTTAAATAGAACTTAAATATAATTCATATTTAAATACGAAGTCAAAAACTGGCTCTAAAATGAAGTGCAATTACATAAATTACTTTTTCAATTTAATTTAAAATAATAGAAATGTGTGCGTAAATGTCGTTCTAATGCAGTAATGCCCAGCCCATACCACAATTGTGGAAAATAAAATCACACGTATTCTTATGCTCTTACATTTTAGTAGTCGTTGTCCACTCAACGAGACAACTAGGAATACGCATGAGCACTGGTGTATGACTTTTTCTTTATTTTTTCAGTTTTTGTATTTGTGTGTTTGTAGGTGCACTGAATAAAATAAAGAATTGAATGTGTTGGTGAGAGGATTTATTTTTGCGAACCTCTGTTCTAATGTGATATAAAAGACAAACATTGGTTGGAAAAAAATAAAGTTATTAAAAATTTCCCAGGCTATTAAAGAGTCTCCAGCCACTAGAACAAATAATTTACTAATAAAATATGTATATACAGTACTTTTCGCTTATAGTACATACCGCTTAAAGGATAAAAACGGATGTAAGTCAAAACAGTCCTATTCACTTGGAGGTTTTTTTAAAATTTCATACAAATTATTTGTTCTAAAGTCCATTTCGCCTACATTTCACCTACAGCCTATGCATAACTAAAATTATATAGAAAAAATTGCATATAGTCCACTCTGACGACGAACTTATTTGTCATGAAATCTTGAGTGATTTTGTTCTGACAACGAAATTGAGCAAAACTGAATTTTTGAAAAAATTTAATCATTTATTGTAAAATCTTCTTTAAAAAAAATCTATGATAACAGAATTCTTCTAAAAACGTTCAACAATTCGCAATTTATATTTCATATAGAAATTGATATATATCTTGTGTTTGATTTAGTCATCCAAAGACTTATTGTTTTTTTTATTTTTTTGTTTTTTATTAGCTTTTAAACTTTAAAAGCTAATAAAAAACAAAAAATTTCGGTTTTTTCAGTTTGTTCAATAAAATAAACCGTTTTTGAGTTACGCGAATATATGTTGCGCAACCTCTCCATTTTCGAAATAACGGTATATCTCGAAAATACGAGCTAACCTAAAAACGGTTAGCATCACTGAATTCAGCGTATCCGAATTAGTTTAAGCCGCTGGGTGCCCCGCTTGACAGTTTTTTCAACTAGCACAGTGTAATTTAAATACACTTGGCCGCATAAGTTTGCGTACAAACTACTTTATATATTTTAACAGGCTATTTTAGTCGGAAGTAACAACGGTAATCATTTGAAATTGGGTTTTATGTATAGATCAACATTTGAGAATTACGATAAGTATTTTCTTTTTGCATTTGCAAAGTTTGGTAATAATTGACAGCTTAAAAACAATGGTATTATAACTTTTCGTGTATGCAAAAGTATGCGTACATAAAAATTAAATGTAATTTGTAACTGTTTTTGTTATTGTGTGATACTACAATACTGCAGTTTTTGTTTCAAACTCATCATAAAAGTGATTTTTGAAATTTTTTTTTTTTCAAATTGGAATAATTTCAAGAAATGCCAAACAGAAAATTAATTAATGTAGCTAAACGTAAAATTGTTATATATTTACGAAAACAAGGGAAAACTTTGCGCGAAATCGATCAAGTAGTTGAACATACTCACTCCTCCATCCAGAGAGTGATAAACAATTTTAAAAAGACTGTTATTTTTGTCTTAAAGCCTCGTTCTGGTCGTCCACCAAAATTAACTGAACGCGAAAAAGAGGGTTATAATGTAATCTGTAAAGGAAAACCCCAGATTTACTGTATCGAAAATGGCAGAAAACTTAAATTCACAATTTAATAAACATGTGTCCAAAGACACTGTGCTCAGAATTTTGAAAAAGGCAAACTATAGAAGCCATGTAGCAAGGAAAAAGCCGCCAGTTTTTATAGTTAATAGACAAAAAAGAATTGCTTTCACTAAAGAACACATAAATATGCCTCCAGAGTTCTGGAAAAATGTTCTGTTCACGGATGAATGCAAGTACTACATCTTTGGCATAAAATACCGTCAGTTTGTTTGGAGAAAGCCTTGTACAGTCCTTAGTCCCAAAAATTTAAAACCAACAGTTAATCATGGTGGTGGTGCAGTGATGGTTCGGGGGTACATGACAAGTGAAGGCGTGGGGAATTTAGAATTTATTCCATCGACAATGGATCATAAGGTCTATTTAGACATTCTAATGAAAAATCATACCTAAAGTGTTAGCAAATTGGTCATTGAAGATGATTATATATTCCTGCAAGACAACGACCCAAAGCATACTACACACAACACAAGGCTTTGGTAGTTGTTTAATAAAACAAAAACAATTGAAAACTCCTCCGCAGTCACCAGACCTAAATCCCATAGAACATTTATGGATTTACTGGAGTGAAAAAATACGAAACCATGTAATACCATTAAAGGAAATGCTTCAAACAGTATGAACTGAGGAATGGAGAAATATTAGTTCCAAATACACCGAAAAACTTTTTTCATCAATGACAAAATGCCTTCATAATGTTCTTGGTCGTCGGGGTTATCCAAATAATTATTAAAATACAGTTTAATTTATAAAAATCAGTAATATTTAATTTTTTTTATGTACGCAAACTTTTGCCTACATGCGGAATTGTATTTTTTTATGAATTGAATTCTTATAAGTTTTGTTGATTCTTAAATATGCATTTTACAATGCAGTTGTGTTCTTAAATATTTAAGCGTTTTATATAAAAAATTTCAAATGAGTAGCGTTTATTTTTATATCCAAAATTAGAGTATACTTTTCATTTTCGTTCCTGTACGCAAACTTATGCGGCCAAGTGTACATTCTTACTTGTTTTATATAATTAAGTGAATACTTTTAAAATGACCTTAGCAGTAATATTGTTTATACCTGTGTTGTTGGTTCACAGTTTCCTTTTGAAACTAATTTAAGCGGGAAACTGTAGATTATTTACCTGAAGAAGTTTTTATTTGTAGCAGTAAACTCACGCCTTCAGCTAACCAACTTTTATTTGTTTAACGAAGATGCTTTAAAGAAAATTCACACATTGCAACCATAAGGCGATGGCAAAAATTTCTCAATAAAGTCATAAAAATATAAATTCATGGATATTTCCGCATTTGTTTTCTTATCAAATATCCACTTACAAATTGCCACTTACTGATAACCCGCCACACGAAAGAAATTATGGTTAGTGAGAAACATAGTATTTAATATACTGCATTTTTGCAAGCGAAAATTATGGTCCTATATTTTGTTTCTCACAAAATATGATGATATGATTCCAGTTTGTAGGAAAGTTTTAAAAAATCGTCAAATTCAGTGTAAAAGTAGTCAATGTGCCATTTTTGGCACTAAAAATATCATAAACTATTATAAATCATCAAATATGGGCTACTCCGCGAGAATGACAACCACGAATGAAAAAACAAAAACCCATAAATATTTTTTTGAAGATAATTTGAATAATAGAAAACACTAAAATTTTACTATGTGATGATATTTAGAGCAGATATGCCCATTTCATAGCACAATTGTGCAAGATATCATCACACATATTCTTATTCTTATTGATTTAGTAGTCACTGAGACAGCGACGAATGTACATGCTAAACAAATTTATTGAAAATGATTAATATCGAACTCTCCATTAATGAGCTATGATAATATGTCGCCGACAGTGGAGCTCTCTTTCGCTCACCAACACAAATACAGTTTTAGCTTTTGACATCTCTGATTTAGAGCAAAAATAATATTTGAAACTGTCTATATTTAACTATATCCTACACCACCATAGTGGGGAGGGTATACTGTGTTTGTGCAGATGTTTGTAACGACCAAAAATACCGATCGACTCAGAATCACTTTTAGAGTCGTTTAAAAACGTAGAATTTTTTCGGCCCAAGGACGGAGCCTATTGAAACTGGCTAAAATCGGTCCATTATTTCACCTAGCCCCCATACAAATGTCCCCCCGAAATTGAACTTTATCGGCCATAACTGTTTAATTTATATAGGTATCACACGACCTAATTTCATGGCAATCGGTCCATAATTAGTCATAGGTCCCATATTACCAAATTATTTTTCAGATACTCTTATTTTTGTAAAATCTATTCTACTCTGTAGGCGTATAAATGTCACGTACGATGACATGGAATCGCCTAGAATGTTCGCATTACATTTTCACAGTTTTTGTCGTTTATTAGTATATGTATGTACATTGTACATGCGTTTGTTCTATTATAACCTTGAATTGAGCAGAAGACGCACCTAATATATACATTTTGTGAAAATGAATCTGCAATTTTTTCTCAGGCCCAACTATTTTCTCTAACTTCGTGTTGTTTTCGTTATGGTGCTCTCTGCCCTTCCGGACAATTCATATACAGATTTTCTAAGAGTCAACGTTTTTTGGAAAATGACTCATAGTTAAATATAAAAAAATACTTAAATCGTAACCAGGGCCAGCATTCTGTACTTCCTCACTTTTATATTTGTAGAATTTCCCCATATTCTCAATTAAATAATAAATAATAATACCGCCATAATATTTCAACATCGAGCATCACTATGACAATTTTAAAGAAATGAATAAAAAATTTCAGTTAGTTTGAATAATGCAACGATTTGTAATTATCTTAGAAATTAATAAAAAAAATCTCATCGATAAATGGGTATAAGTCTCAAGTGGAATATTTCTGCTTAGATACAATATTTACGATTTAACACAGTTAACAAATTTACTACAACTCTTATTTTATTTGCTGGTTCCGCTTTGCTTCGCATCTAATACTAGCATACGCCTTAAAGAATTTCGAGAACTCGAACTGCATATTTGCTGCGTAGAGATTATCTTTGCAGTTTCTTGTGTTAGAGCAAATAAGAAATTTTCTACAAATGGTGAGGCACATACCTCATGGTTTACGTCAATATCAGGTGCACCAAACGTCCAATATCCATCGTGAAGTTCTATAGCTTCTCTCTGGCTTTCTGCACTCTACCTAGGGTTGCCAGATAACAAAAGTCAAATAACTGGACCATAAGAACAATTTACCTGGATTTTTAAAAAATAACTGGACAATTTAAAAATGCGCTTATAGTTCAAAAAAGTTAAATAAATAAAAAATAAAGAAACGTTAAATTCAGTACTACAAAATGCAAAACAACGTATCACCAAAAAATTCGAAGTTGATTTTATTATTGATTACGATTTACTACATCATATTACACATGAATGTGTAAAAAATTTTAAACTTTTACTTTCAAAAATAATCAAATCATAACCAAAATTCAAACAACGTATCATCAAGTGCATGATATTCTTAAACAAAATATATTTAACGCTTTGAGTAATTAATTTATAAATACTATTTTACCCTATTTTATGTAGATTCCTTATATTTTTTAATAAATTTGTTGCAATAGAATTTTTTTAGGCAATCGTTTTGAAAATTTAATAAGTACTTTTTTTAATTTAAATAAGTATCTTTAAAAACTCCTTTTTTATTTAAGATTATATTTTTTCATACAAATTGATATTGATGATACGTTATTTTGAAAAGTGTACTTTTTTATAGAATATATTTCTAGTTTTATTGTAATCCAAATTTTAAAATTTTGTTTCAATACCACTAGTGTGAGAATCCATATCAAAACGGAGAGAAAACAGCTATTTTCGGATTTAACATCTTCGATTTTAATCAAAATTACCACACATATTACGGTTCCAAAGGGTTCCTCAAATCAATCATCGGAAACCCTTTCCACTTCAAAAATATCGCGATTTGAAAATTTAAAAATTTGTTAAAATTGTCTAAAATTATATACACATACATAATTGCCCATAATATTGAAACTACTCAAAGTCTAACATAATTTTTGATTCCATTTTAAATGCAAAGATGCTGTCCTTAAAATTGTGTAAATCAAATTTTAAAAGGTTTCGGAGTAATGTTAAAAATGTCAAATATCGCAGTGTTAAAAATTCAGAAAAACATATGGAATATCTTACGGCAAAAGCAGCATGACGTCAATTATATTTGATATTTCTAAAACTTTGGAAGCTTTGATAAGTTATCCCACGATAAAAGGGATTGTTTTAAATTATATTATAAAGTGATTTTTCTCTAGGTACGTAATATCATTTTTTAAAAATTGATTTGATTCTAATTGTAAAGGTTTTGTTTCGAGAGATGGAATCTTTTTTTAAATAGTTACAACTTTGCTTCCATATTTTAACCGATTTTTAAGGCAATTCAAAAGATTATTTACTCACTGTACAGTTCTATAATAGTAAAGGAATCACTTTTAGGGTTAAGTTCATGCATTACGTTATACATAAAATGCAAATATGCTTCTGACAAACCTTCATCCATATATTCTTTATCATCATTATAACATATTCCCATGTGACTTTTCGACAAGCGTTTTGAAGAGGTATTTTTACCTCTTTACTGCTGACCAGGATATATTAATCGGTCGGTTGCTCGCTTGGTACTAATCACTGTAAGGAAAAAATAAAACTGACTATACATTCGCAATCACAATTCTACAAATTTTTCCTGTACAAAATATTAATTAATTAAAAAATATTATGCAAAATGAAAAAAAAAAATTGTAACTGGAAAAATTGTGTTTTATCTGGAAACTGGACAAGACACAAAAAAACTGGACAATCCAGGCCATTCCAGGCCGTCTGGCAACCCTAACTCTACCTCGTAATTCGATTCCGTATATTTGGTTCTTCTGTACGCTACCATACTTAAGTTGCAGAACAACCATTGGTCATTGAAGATTTATAATTTTTATTTCCATATAACGTATGTATCCGACAACATCCTCCTTTAAGTTTAACAGCTTTTTGTTTAATAATTTGCTGACATGCATTTCAATGCACTCTGCTGTTTATAAACTCAGAAATTGACCGAAGTTTTCAATCTGTGGTTATAGACATTTCCTGAAATATTTAGTCTTTTCTTATAAGTTAAAAATAAAATTGTAGATATTTTAAGATCACGCTAATCTACAAAACTATATACAGTGACTCACAGCTTATTTGATGCAGGTAAAATTATTTTAGAAAATCGAAAATTAGTCAATGTTCATTCAATTTATCAAACAAATTTTATATAAAATGTAATGATATATGACATGTTATAATGCTGAGGAAGAAAAAATAACAAATACCAATCTAATTGAAGAAATATTAATGAAAAAAATAATTTTCTTGTTAAAATAAACTCACAGCTTAAATGATGCAGTATATTTTATACATTCTCTGATAATGAAATAACGGTGAAAAACATTTTTTTCTGTTTAGGCGCTAAGCTAAGGTAATTTTTAAAGAATTTTTACAAAAATAAGTTGAAAAAATATTAAATTTAAAAATGGGAAAACAAAATTCAGTTGAGAAAAGAAAATAAGCAATTCATCATTTTAAACAGTCTAAAATCCAACAATAAATTTTTGAAATTGTTGCTATTAATTCTTCAACTGTCCAGCAGATTATAGAAAGGTTTCCCCACGAAAATAGAATAGCCGATAAGGGTAGATCTGCGCCAAATAAAATATTTAATAATGCAGATAAGAGATGGGTTGTCCGTAAAGTTAAAGAAAAACCCAATTTAAACAATATGGACATTGTATATTTTTGAAAAGTTTTAAATATTTTTACTTGTACTTTTTTCGCTGTCCATTTTCACCGAAATAAAGGTTGAAAATTAATGATTTAGAAAAGATAATATCTGACATCGTTTTAAAATCTAACGTGATTAAAAAAATAATAAGGTGCTTCAGTAAGTCACTTGTTGAAGAACCTTTATAAGCAAGCATCTTCGTACATAAACTGCATTAGGCATTAAATTTTGGACACGAAAGATCGCTCCATTTCCTACCAGTTAATTATTAACATCAATTGCACAAATTTACAAATTAGTTTATCTACTTACAAATTAATCACTTTTTTTATAACTAAAATTGTTTCTTGTTCAGTTGAAGACATGCGCGGATCCATGAGGTTGTAAAAAGGAAATTTCCCTAAATCGAAAAGTTTTTATATTAAAACAAAAATGTAAAATAAAAACATTAATACTTTAAATAAATTTCAGAAATGGTTGACCTGGATTTGTGCCTGGTTGAAAACAAATAAATAAGGAGGGACTGGCAGTTTATAGTTTTTATATTCCAGTTATCTCTGGTGTTCCTCAAGGTAATCATTTGGGTCCAGTATTATTTCTAATATTCATTAATGATCTACCATCTTGTATTAAGAATTCCAAAATGTTAATGTATGCCGATGACGTTAAGCTCATTCTTAGCTTAAACCAATCTAACCAATGTTCCTTACTTCAAGCTGATCTGGATAATTTTAACCAATGGTGTAATAAGAATTTAATGGATCTGAATTTGAAAAAAATGTAAACAAATGACATTCTACAGACGAAGTCCAGTAATCTGTAGATAGTCGATCAATGATCATCAACTTGATAAAGTTGAGATATTCCATTTCACAAACTATTAACAAAGCCAAAGCCCAGAGTTTGATGATCCTTATGTCACAAAGCAACTATTTACATCACTTGTGAGACCAATTTTAGAATATGCTAGAGTTGTCTGGGATCCGCAATACGATACCTATATAAGGGAAATTGAATCCGTCCAAATACAATTTCTTTTATTTTGCCTTCGCAAACTCCCATGGAATTCAAACATTAATCTACCATCATATGAAAGTCGATTAGCACTCATAAAACTCCCTACTCTAAAAAGTAGGAGAATATATATGAATATCTCATTCATGATTAATTTACTGAATGGAACAACTAATTCGGACCGATGCGTAGAGTTAGTGCTCAATTCAATAACTTCTATCATCTTATTGACAATTCGACTGATCCTAATGTCATCAAACGGAGTATTCATTTATTAAACTGTTGACATTTAAACTTTGTATTTTTTAAATTATACTATAGTAAATAGATTTTAATTAAGATTTAATAATTATGCTAGCCTGTAAGAAATTGTAATTTCATTGGCGAATTAAATAAATAAATGGTAAATACCCCATAAACACACCACCATAGTGGGGAGGCTATTATGCGTTTGTGCAGATAATTGTAACGCCCAAAATATTAATATTAAAGTACACCGATCGACTTAGAATCACTCTCTGAAATGATGTCCGTCCATCCGCCCGTCTGGTTGGCTGTCCATGTAAACTTAGTGCGCAAAGTATAGGTCGCAATTTTTAAGATATATCGATAAAATTTGGTACATACAATTATTTCGGCCCAAGGACGAAGCCTATTGAAACTGGCTGAAATCGGTCCATTATTTCACCTAGCCCCATACAAATGTCCTCTCGAAATTGGACTTTATCCGTCATAAATGTTTAATTGATAAAGGTATCTACACAAATTTCTCTCCAAATATGTTTTATATAAAGGGAATCACGTTACCAAATTTTATGATGATCGGTCCATAATTAGTCATAGCTCCCATATAAGGCTCATTTCCGAAAATCACTTTAACGAGCATATATCTCTTAAAAATTTTGGTATACATATACAATTCAACATAAATATAGACAAAAATAACACAACCAAAATTCATGGCTATCGGTCCAAAATTAGTCATAGCATTAGGCTCATTTCCGAATTTGCTCATGTCGGGGACCATACTTTCTTAATTGTTTTTTTTTAATATTTGTACTTTCTTTTTCATTTTTTATTCATCTGTTTTTTGTTTTGTATTCATCTTAGTTATGTTATATGAATCAAAATGTATAGAGTTAATTTTTATTGCTATTTTTAATTTCCGAGCATCGGGAAGTGAAAAATAGGTCACATTCCTAGAAAATATCCCTAATTATATCACAAGTTGCCATTTAATATTGGCAAAAACAATTGTTTTGTCACAATTTCTTATCAACCCTAAATAAATAAAAAACCTACAGCCGATTTAGCTGGGTATAGTCAAATATCTCTGTTGTTTGTGTCATATAGTCTTATTGACATGCCATTACATTTATACTATATACATACAAGTACATACATATGTATGTACATTAGACGTGAACTTAAAAATAGATTTGCTTTGGACCAAATAATGGTTAGACCAAATAATATAAAATAATTGATTTAATTGAAAATAACACACTCTCTTTAAATTGTTTTAATTTACAAACGTTGGCATATTTTTACAGTTGGATTCGCGATCACTTAACTAGAACTTGTTGATGTTTTGCACTTTATGTAGACATTTCTTAATATATTAATTACAATTCACCATCAAATCTAATTCAAAGGAAGTTCAAATTTTGCAATTTCCAGCAGATTTATTGAGAGCCATATACTTTTTTTGAAAAGCCTTTTATGTTCCTAACTCTATATCTTATCAAAAATAGGTTTATTTCTTAAAAAATCACTTTTCTGACATTCATTGCCAACTGAGGTAAAATATAACATATTGCTTTTGATACAAATAAAAAATTTATCGAAAAAATTAATTAAAATATTTTTCAAAGTAGTCTTCTTTTGTTAAAAATTTTAAAAAAGTTTTATGAAAACGTATAGTAATTCACAATTTTGTTCCCCAGAATAGGATCTACAAGTAATATATCATTGGTTTCAAATAACGCTATAATAACGAAAGTTCTGCTTTTACTCGATCTAAAAACGGAAATAAATTGAAATCAAATTCGGTTTTAAAACATCTCAGCAAAAACTATACTTACCTAGTAAGCCAGCAAGTAATATTGGAGCAACGCGATAACTACTTATTATTTGACTGAAACACTACTTACCTTTGTTCGAGATTTTTAAAAAATTCATGGGTCAAGCTTAAAAATGTACTTACAATCAGTTAAGAAAGTAGTAAGTAGTAAATTCACAACAAGAATGTGTAGCTCAAAAACAAAACACAAAAAATATTGCCTTGTGTGGGAATCGAACAGTCTCACTGCTCCATGTACGAGTTATTTTATTGTAAGTTAACAATAATAGTTTTAACATCAACATATAAATGTATATGAATGGCTTTGACAGGTGGCGAACCACGAACGTCCCGTTTTCCAGTCAAACACACTAGACAGCTGTGCTACATGCAAAAGTTCATTACCAACCGGTATAAAAATAAGTACATATTCTATAAAATAAAATAAGGTGCTGTGTAAACACCACTCATTACAAAATAATGCATGTGGTAATTAGTTGGCTTTACAAAATTTTTGCTGGGATGCAATAGCATATCGGTAGCTTTCCCTTTAAAATTCGATTGAATATTTCCTTCGCAAATATCGACACAAAATTAGACTTCTAACGGTTAAAAAGAATCTTATGATATCGTATGTATTTTAAGTCTGTCAAGTTATTTATTCAAAATCAAGCTAGTTTTTTCCCGAATGTCAAGCTAATTCCCTAGTCGAATCAGGCACCCCTAATATGTATGCATGTATGTATGTATGTAATTATGTATATAACTGTTGGATTAGGATTGCGCGTGAAACGCGACAATGCAAGTGATAATTCATGAAAATTATACCAATACAAACATACAGAGGTATTCAGAAACTAAATACATATCTGTATTTATGTACGAGTATGTTTGTAGTATATAAGAAACAAAAGATTGCATACGGACATAAAAAGAAATAACCCCCCACATAGAATGTCTCAAATTACGCGAAAAGCAGTGGAAACAAGCAGGACTGTAAAACAATGGCATGATTTTAACGAATGAGGGGATCTACTTACATGTTTGTATATCGTACATGTCATTGTTTACACTATGTCCTGGCACCACAACCTTATAACACGCGGAACAACTGTTTTTGAGTAAAAAGTACCCATCAAAAACTTTGCTTACAAATAAGCCGAAAAATAAGGGGAATTTGACGATTAGACTACTTATTTTTCGGCGGAATAAGTACTTATTTTTGTTCGCGATGTCCCAAAAGTAAGCTATATTTTTTGGCCGAAAATAAGTTGTTTTGTTAGTAGAGTTATTTATAGAATTTTGTATTTGCAAACAAAAAATAAAAAAAAAATAAGTCGCAGCCAAGAGTCGAACCAAGAACTATCCGTTTGCTAGTCTGCTGTTCTACTCACTGTGCATCAAATAATGGTTTTCACACAGTAATACAATATTATTTTGTATGTTTCTAAAAATAAACATGCAATAGAAAAAATGGTCAAATTGAAAAAAAGTAACTGATTATTTGTTTATTTTGTTTTTCTAGACTTTACTAATTAAAATGTAAGTTATTAAAAAAGACATTATTTGTAAGCGAAGTTTTTGCTGGGTATTTAGTAAAAATACTGATGAACATTAATTTTATAATAGAAATGCTTTACGCTTTATTTTTTGGTTTTTGCTTGAAATATTCCATTTAGCTTTTAGCTCTTTTAAAAGTTTACTTCTCTTTTTCTAGACTTGTCTGTATTTGCAATCGAATGTAATTAAAATTAAAGATTTTATCGAAATCTTTCAAACACACCTGTCATTAAAAATTTTGTGAACTATGGTTACCATTAAGGCATTTCGATTTTACAGACCATTTAAAAATCTCTATCCGAACAAGTATTTTTCTTTGAAACAACTCATTTGAATTTGGTTCATTATTTTCATTTGAGCTATGCATTTATTATAAAAGAAAAACTATTTGCTTTTAATTTTTTAGAATAACGAAAGTAGTGTTTATTCAACGTTGTTGAGAGTTTATCTCTCTAAGCCTAAATTTTATTGAACAATTTTTATTTTCAAAAACAATATACTTAGTAAGTACATTTTTCTATGTGGCTTATCGAGTTTTTGCAGCAAAAATAATGTTAAAATTTTTAAATTATAATTGCTCTTTTGAGAAAACCATGGATATACATATTAAATTTAATATCTTGCTATTGCATGTGAAGTTACAAAATCTTTGGGTATGAAACAATCTAATAGATCAAAATTAAAAATTTTTGATTTAAATAAATTTAAACTTTTTTGAAGCAATATTGACTTTAAATTCCTGATAGAGAAATGAATAACACTTACTGTCTGTTTCTTGATGTCGATAGAAGTATGAAAAACACACAGATTTTAATATTCTGATCATTAATACGAATTTTTCGGATGCTATTTCTATAACAAATTCGCAAAAAAAAACTTTTTATTACATGTAAATTGGGTTAATATTCATTTTGAAGTAAAATATCACAAAATATGCGCTATCAATAAAATATGCCCTAAAAAATCGATGCCATTTTACAGCAAAATGTGTGATTCGGATAGAAAATTAGTCTACATTGTATTTGGACGTTCGAGAAAGAACATGCATTTTCATATAAATCCGCCCCTTAGTTGTTCTTAGTAATAGAATGAACGCATTAAATCAATTATCGAAATCCTGTGGCTTACTGAGTTACTGCACTAAGCTCTCAATTTGAAAATTTTACGAAATTGAAATTTTGATTGTTCAACATAAAACAAATTTTTAATACTTATTCAGTTAATTTTAAATAAATATTTGTGATGGAAATCAGTGTTGCCATTTTTGAAATGAAGAAAAGAGTCAAGTGTAGAAAAAACGGGTAAAATTACGAAAAATCGCCAAAAGAAAAAAATACAATTTTAACAAAAAATTTTAAAACGTATCTAAAATTGAGTGCCAAAAAGCAAAAAACTTTAAATATATAAAGCAGGTTAAAATTTTAAATTAAATTATTTATTTTATTATTAATTAATTTAACTTAGGAGTAAAAACTTAAAATAATATAACAATACAAAAAAATGAAAATATGTATGACTTTTTATAGAAAAACAATTCCATTTTTAAATACATAGGTGTTGGCAGATGTCCCCCTACTGACCTACTCAAGTGGCAAATATTTGCACTCATAATCGAAATAAATAATAATAAACGTTCGAGAAAAAACTCGTTCTTTATCGAGCACAATTATTACAATTTTCAATACATTTTATTCGATATCGAATAAGAGAATCCCAAAAATAAAAAATCGCACGTTCAAGTAAGTATTCGATCGTGTTCGACTGCGATTATTAGAAGTTTTAGAAGTTTGATTTGTTACAAAATCCCATGGTTGTAACAAAAAGCGCCACAAATTTTAGAAAAAGCGTCAAAAATACCCTTTTTTAAAAATGGGTGTTCGGTAAAAATAATAGGGTAACGATACTAAAAAAGCGTCATAAAATACCCGAAAAGCGTCAAAATGATAACACTGATGGAAATGCACTGATACATATTCCTATAACCCCCTGTCTATACTTGACAAATATTTATCATAACAATTAATGACGTTTGTTGTCAAGACAAAGTTGTCTTAGCAATTGCACTAACAATTTTTACATAACGAAGCAATAATACTAATAAATGGAGACTATACCTAATAATTTTTTATCTTGACAACAATTTTGAAGTTTATCATGATAAAAATTTATCAAACAACTTTGTTGAATTCGCTTCAATTACATTTATTATATTATTCTTAATTTTTGTGATTTAATCAGTATTATAAATTATTAAAAAATGCGGTCCGATATTGATTACACTAATTTTTTTGGAAAATTAAAATCAATTTCCTCCCACTTTTGATTAATTTTTAGTTTGAACAATGTCACAGTCTTAATGATCTGATTCTGGGCATTATTTGCTACAAAATTACTGGCAATGTACCCTGTCTCACGATCTGAAATACGGCTAGTCCCACAGAAGAAAGTTTTGTTGAGTGAATCAAGATTTGGATTAAATTGGAACGTGCATTTCAGCATTGTCATGTGTAAATGTGCCATTTTCATAACTAAATGAGACAAGAGCATATTCTTAAATTCATTATAAATTGTTGGAACAAATGCACATTGTTTTTCTAAACGCAGAAATAACTCACCAAACCACAACACTAAATCCACCGAAATTTCGAGAATCGAATATCATTCGATTGTCTTATCCTAACTGCAGAAAGCCCAAACTTTACATTTATTTCCAAAAATATCAATATCAAAAAGCTTTAAACATGTTTTGAATTAAAATTGCATATGAATATTTTTTATTACAACATTTACTCCTTCTTCTCTAATACAACGAGAAGTCTCTTGTTGTTAATGACTGATTTTGTTATTGATAAAATATAGTTTTACTTAAATTTTGACTTATTATATATATTAAAAGTGTGTTATCTAACTAAATATGAATAATATCAAATTAATGAAAGTATTTTATTGGAAAGCTATAAAAATATTTTGCTTTATTAGTATGGCGTTAAATTTCCATTATTAACTCTATATTAGCTTTATATTATTTTAAAATCTGGTCACACTGGGATAAAGAAGTGGATAGATAACAGAACCAATCATTCTAGTTACACACGTATTAAATTCGGACTGAAAATTAACCGTTTACAAATTGAAGGCCTTTATTAAAGTGTGAGGAGTAAGTGTAGCAAACATATAAATGATGAAATACACAAGTGCAAATTCGCGCACTAAATATTATATCGTTCTTTAGTGCGGAAGAAAACTTTTAAGAAAAAAGGGTGGATGGTGTAAATGTGTTCAAAATTATACAAATGTCTTTAAAAACAATTTGTACTTGTATTAAATGCATATGTAAGACAGACTACTTGTGAAAGAACGCTCACATGATGTAAGTATATTACATATCGATGGCTTAATACAAAAAAGACGTAACTCGATTTTTTGTTACTTTACAGGAGAAGGAAAAAATTTAATAAAATCCATAAAATTTTAGACACAAAAAAAGTTTTAATGCAATTTTTAATAAGAAGAGACATCACATTTTATTTCTCATTTAAAATTTGTTTTTTTTTTATTTTAATGAAATTATTTATTTAAAAAATAAAAATAGTTACACCTTTTTTATATTAAGCCATCAATATATACCAGTATATATTATACAATTCTGTTTAAACGAAATTTTTGAAAATTTCGGATTATCCGCCGTAATAGTCATTTAATATTTATTAGATTCGGGAAAATATGTCATCAAATTAAAGATTTTGTTTAAAATAATTTGGATAATGTGAAATTTGGGATTGCATGAAATTTTATGTTTTTTTTAATAGGTTAATGATGTCTGACAATTTTTATAGACCTTGGGAGCATCGAACATCAAGTTATTTCATTATACATACTTTCTTTATCGACATCTTTCTGTCGCTGCCGATGCACAGTGGGGCAGAATCAAAATTTTGTTGGAAATAAATCTGGCATTTGTAAACGGCTGGTCGGATCGGGATAGAATTTGGCGTAGCGTAGCCAAGTAGTATAAGTGCAATATTTTTGAAGGACGAACGCTTTTCAAACATTTAAAATATTTTGAAATCGGAAGGGAAAAAAATTCACATGTTTGAAAATTTTACATGTCGAGACTTTGTGACGCCGTAGCTGCACATTTTTTTTTGTCAAAGTTGCAATATTTTCCAAAAATTTTAAAAATTTAGTGTTGAAAACATAGCTTTTTAAATATAAAAATTTTCTGACATCGATAACCCATTATGATTTGGTACAAAAAAATCATAAGATTTTATGTATATCGAACCCTTTGCGCGAAATTATCGTATGTTACAAAAACCAAATTTTACAGGAGAGCTTTATTATTATTATTAAATTTCTGTGCTTTGGCTGGCTGGTATCATCAATACCAAATTACATATGCGATACAATAACCGATTTAGGGCCGTTATTACAACTTGCCTTTATAGTTAAAGGTAAGCTTAAGCAATAGAAAAAGGTACACTTAAAGTTAACTTTAACTATAAAGGCAAGTTGTAATAATGGCCCTTAGTAAATTAAATTTCACATACGATAAAATTAACTTAGTAATATTTCCATAAATATGGGGAATATCGGTATAATATTTTACTATGTAAAAATGTAACACGATAATTTAGCGCAAACACACAAATTTTTTAAACGAAACTTCAAAAATTGTTTCGATTCTAGTAAACACTAAATGAGAATTTTTAATTATCATTTAATCCTCAGTTTGGGTTAATATGGATTAATGAAGTCCAAATAAAAATATATTTTTTACAGTCTGCAAAAATGGATCTAAAAATTCAATTTTTTTAGACTCTAATAAATAAATTTCTACCATTAGAGATATTTAATATATTTTAGTGCTGAGATCTAACCTTGATGTCTTGAATAAATATAAAAGGGTTAATAATGTTTTAAACATTTAAAACTACAAAATCGGAAATAAGCAACACAAAGAAATAAGTTGAAAATAAATATTGGACAATACAATACGAAATATATTTTTAAGAAATTTAACAATTTTGTGTTAAAAAAATTTGTTCCTAGAAATCCGCCAATTTCAAATCGGTCCCCACGTTAACTCTTAATTGATACAGCCTTTAAAATTTGCAATTGTAATCCTCATTTAGTGTTTATTGGAATCGAAAACATTTGTTTAATTTTCTGAAATTTCGTTTAATAAGATTTTGAAAATGAGAAATTTGAGATATTCATGAAATTGTATGTTCTGTTTGGTACCAAGTTACGATTATAATGGGTTATCGAGGTCAGAAAATTTTATTATTTTTTTATTTAAACATCTTTGGATAAATGAAATACAAAGGTATTTTTAATTTGATTTTTTCAACATTTAATGTTTATTTTTTTTCTTCAAATATTGCAATTTTGACACAAAACATGAAACTTTAAATAAAAAATACAACCTCTAAACGTTATCCGATTTTAATCAAATGTTAATCACTGGATTTTTAGGTGGCCTTTTTAATACAAAACGAATATTTAACGTACTTATAGTGGTTGAAATTTTCTAATCAGCCGGTCTAATACAAATAATATACATATGAACATATTTAGTTATATTTCTTTGTTGCGTAACATTTGTCTATGGTAACTTAAAAACACTGTTACATCTTCATGTTAATTCTGATTTGCGATAATAAAAATCATAAAGAGAAACATCTAAACTGAGATCAAGGTTTATTTTAACGAGTTACATCACGACATTTACGTCCGCCCTAAAGCAAAAGGACACATATGGGACGCATAACACATTGAAGAAATTGTGCTTATCACGCTTACGAGCTAAAAAGGCAACTACGCATCAATAGCACTAAAACTTCTTAGCCTAGTTTTTGGTTATTTTGGGAATTTATCACTTGATTCAACTTCGTCTTTAAGTTCGCGGAACCCAAGAAACTTAATAAACTGATGAGTGGCATCTTCCATCTATACGACGAAGTATGTATAATGAAGTTGTCGAATATGA
Organism: Calliphora vicina; assembly: GCF_958450345.1. Classification (NCBI taxonomy): domain Eukaryota; kingdom Metazoa; phylum Arthropoda; class Insecta; order Diptera; family Calliphoridae; genus Calliphora; species Calliphora vicina. Next base: position 81,087,163 of record NC_088780.1, read on the forward strand.
AAACATGCAGGCGTACACATTCATAAACGTTAAATTTCATATGCGAATTTTATGTAATGAATGTCTTAACCCCTTTATGGTAATATAACAGCATGATACAGTCATTGTCCTAGGGACAAAAGGACACTTTGCTATACCCGCCAAAAAGAAAGCAAATGTTAACAAAATACTTACATATATTCATTCATACAGTGTATGTATGTATGTATGAATAAGTTTTTGAATTACCCCATTCAGAAACACCATTGCGTATAATGTTACCCACACATACGAACATACATACAATTATGTATCTACATTAGAACTGCCCTTAAAAAAATAGATTTGGAATTTTACAACGTCATATATTCAACGAAAACGATATTTTGTATGTCTGAAATGCTGCTTGAACGCTATAAAAGAATATTATTTTTGCAGCGAATCATTACTTGCGATGAAAAATGCATCCATTACGATAACTCGAAGCGTAAGACAACGTATATGAGCCCGGCCAATCAGCCAAATCGACACTAAATATCCATGGAGCTATGGCAATTCTCTGTATTTGGTGGGAGCAAAAGGGTCCTATCCATTATGAGCTGCTGAAATATAGCTAGACCATCACAGGCAACCTGTACAGAACGCAACTGATACGTTGAAGCGAGCACTAGCCGAAAATCGCCCAGAATATTCGGTCTTTTAAAAGAACTCTATCTCTCTGAAATACGACTCACTTTGGAACAGAAAGTTTTGCCTCATCAGCTTACGATCGATGAAGAACTCTATCTCTCTAGAATACGCCTCACTTTGGAACAGAGTATCCGATATTGGCAGACAAGAGTATCTTTTGGCTTGGCCAGAAATATGGGAAAATGTCATAGCTATCAATGGTCAATAGTTTGAATGAATTTATATTGTACAAATGTTTCAAAATAAAAGCTAAACATATCCGTTTTTGAGATATCCAACGATGAAAGAAATTTTCCGATTTTGAAGGTTCTTTTGCTAAGAAGATATGTACTTCTTATAAAATATTAGTAAAAGTAAATATTTTGAATATTTTTAAAAGACACCACATTTTCTTAAATCGAATGATGGTTTCTAAAGTTATAAAGTTATTCGATATGAACCATATATAATATGGTGATATGTCATAAAAGTAGAATATGTTTTGGAATATCATACTTAAAATCCTATCGTCGAAAGACAACTTTAATACTTTTATGCGTTTTAAGATCACGTTGTTCATCTGTTTCATCGTATCCATATCATCTAAAAATATCACTTTCTTCTAAGCTAAAATTTTTATTAGAATTATTTATTTAAACATTAAAGGTATCAATAACAATCTAACATATAGCGTATATTTGTATGTATCTCCACACGATTTTTGCATTACAGCTCCTCATTATATGTGGACCCTACAATTTCTGTTTCGAAATTTAATCCCAAATCTGTCAGTCATCTTTTTACAAAATAACTAAAATTTATTTTTAGAATTATATTTTTAAATTATTCGTAAGAAATTGTTCGATTATTCGAATTGATACCTTATTATTTACACACTTTTTTGCATGAAAAAGCTGTGTAAACAACTATCATCATTGCTAAGGAAATCAAAGTACGATTGTTCACCAAGTTTAACAACTTTCAATCGATTTCTGGCACGTGTTGTAGTTATCCGATTGTTCTCAAATTTTGCAGCAGTTTGGTTTAGCTACTAAACAAAATAAGACCCATCCAAAGCAAATCAATTTTTTAAGGGCAGGTCTATTGTATATGTATACAAAATAAGCAAACTTGGTGTTAAATATTTGTTTGACAGTACATGTGTTATTGAGAGTATATAGACGTGAATGTGCCCAAAGTAATCAGTGATAATAATGAGGTACCATCTCCGTTGCGTCAAGTATCGCATATCCTGCTACAGAAATGATATCAATGTCACTACCGCCGTAAATTTGGAACAATGGTATATACATTAGGGCAATACATTAGGCTCCATATTACATAAAAATATCGGACAGTTTCGGGATAGTTTCGACATTAAAAAAGTTAATAAATGTTGTTTAATTTTATTAGTTTTGGGAAATTTTCATTTTTCCAAGATTCTTAAAAATATAAGAGGAAAATCAGAAACTTTGGAGATTTCGAATAAAAATATTTTTTCAATTTTTTATATGTCACGAACTCCAGTAGTATATGAATTTAACTCACTAAAACAGTTCGCATTAATTTAAAGTTATGTTGATTTAAAGTTGAAAATGAAAAAAATTATTGAAACTAAAACTTTTGCTTAAGTGAAATTAAAATAATGCTAATTGATAGAACTTTGTGTTCGCGTACTTGATAATTTATAATAATTCGTACAAATTATCACTGGAAGTTACGGGATTCTGTTCGTTTACTTTTAAAAACTTGAAACGAGGGTACAGGAGAGTGTTAAAAGTGACAGTTCGTAGATAGAGAACATGATAAAAAATATCAACATAAAAATATATTTAAAACTTATGGTTGCAAATGTAAACAAAAATAAAAAGTTGAAAATTATTACAATTTACAAGTTTTGTAAAGAAAAGAAGTAAAATAACACAAAACAAAACTTTTAAATTGATTTATAATAAAATACAACTTATTTTTACAAATTGTTGTTCGCGTACTTTTTTGAATATTTTTCAGACTGAGATTAATTTATTTTTACTCTCTAAAATAAAGTTATTGGATATTTTTTACTGGAAAGTACGCGAACACACCTATTATTACATATTAAATAGTTAATAAAATACACTGAAGAGAAACATTTTTAATAAAACTTTCTGCAGGAATACGTGTTTGAAATTAAATTTTGGTTCATAAAATTTTAGGTTTATTTTGATAGATATTCCACTCGCATCCCACTAAGGGACCAAAATTATCTTAAAGAAATGGACCTAAGCTTTTTTTTGAGCAAATAAAAATTTTAAAAAAGGCCTATATTGGAAAAAAATTATGGTTTTGCAAAAAAAAATTTTAAAAATTGTATTTCTTCAGTTACAAAATATTTATTTCGATAGATATCCCACTCGCATCCCACTAAGCGACCAAATAGGACTTAAAGGAATAGACCGAGGCATTCTTTTGAGCTAAAAAAAAAACTTAAAAAAGGGTCCATTTTAAAAAAAGTCAACAAAGTTTTTGATTTTGCAAAAAAAGTCAAAAATTGTATGTTTTGAGTTACAATATATTTATTTTGATAGATATCCCACTCGCATCCCACTAAGCGACCAAATATGTCTTCAAGGAAAATATCTAACTATATTTTAAGAAAAAAAGTTTTTGATTTCAGAAAAAAAAAATATTAAAATTTTTTTATTTTTTTATAGTGTTGCCAAAACGGCGGTTTTTCAGCTAGATCTGGAGGTATTTTTTCGTCGTTAACGGGTATTTTTCCGAAAAAACCGCTAAGTTGTTTTTCTAGCTGCAAAATATTTTCAGTTGGTGGTTTTTAGCTCTTTTTTATATCTTGTATTTATTTAAGCGAAACTAAAAAAAATTTTACAAATATTTTTTAAGTGTATGCCGATTTTTCTTTGTTGTTTTTATGATTTATCGATAAATGGTGTTTTGCACATATCTAAAAAAATTAATCGCCTTAATGACTTAACAGAAAGACAGTTCCAAATCGAATGTTTTGAAAATTACAATAAGCCTAATAGTTATTTACGTTATCAGTTTGAAACTGAAATACGAAAATACAAATGCAATGGAAAAGGAATCAGAAATAAGACAACGATGTGTTGTAGATTTTTGTTGAAGCAATTGATTCTAAGGTAATTTTTTTATTTTTTGCTTCTAAAAACCGAGACATTTTGGATGTTGTCCAGACAATTTTCAGTAACATCTACATTATTAGGTGGACAAATCATTCAAATACTACATCGTTTTGGTTTAAGCATTTGTAGATTCCTCAGAAAATTATATTTTCAAAGAACTAGCTGATTTTACTTTGCAAATTATTTGTATGCCATGGTCAAATGCGGAAGTAAGTAAAGTCAAACTTAAGAACTTGTTTGCAGTGTCAGATGGTTAATGGAATTTTGACAGTAAAGTATATGTATTTTAATTTAATCAAATTATTTTTTATTAAAAACCCTACACCACCATAGTGGGGAGGGTATTATGCGTTTGTGCAGATGTTTGTAACGCCCAAAAATATTAGTCTAACACCCACCTTAAAGTATACCGATCGACTTAGAATCACTTTCTGAGTCGATTAAGCGATGTCCGTCCGTCCGTCCGTCCGTCTGGTTGGCTGGCTGGCTGGCTGGCTGTCCATGTAAACCTTGTGCGCAGAGTACAGGTCGCAATTTTGAAGATATTTCGATCAAATTTGGTACATATTATTTTTTCGGCTCAAGGACCAAGCCTATTGAAACTGGCTGAAATCGGTCCACTATTTCACCTAGCCCCCATACGAATGTCCTCCCGAAATTGGACTTTATCGGTCATAAATGTTTAATTTACATATGTATCTCCACAAATTCCGCTCCAAATAAGTTTTATATACGCAAAATTCATGTCACCAAATTTTGTTACGATCGGTCCATAATTAGTCATAGCTCCCATATAGACCCGCTTCCGAAAATCACTTTAACGTGCATAAATCGCTTAAAAATGTTGGTAAACACACAAAATTCAACATAGTTAACTTTAATATAGACATAAATCACACGACCTAATTTCATGGTGATCGGTCCATAATTGGTCATAGCCCCCATATAACCCCACTTCCGAAAATCACTCAAAAATATAAATTATTGAAATTTTAAAAGAAAAATTTTTTTGCTCTTTTACTTAGTGTAGGGTATTATATGGTCGGGCTTGACCGACCATACTTTCTTACTTGTTTTTATTTGGAAATAAAATATCTGAATTTGTACTGCATACTTTAGGGAGCTTTTTTATTACAGTTGACTGGACTCACAAAACAAAGAATTTCCGAGTTTTACCCGGACCATTTTACGAACCATCTCCTGAAAATTTCGAATCGAATAAAAAAAAAATCAGCCAAATCGCTCCAGCCGTTCTCACGTGATGACATTACATACTTGGACCATTTCATTTTTATATATATAGATAGATTGCCTTCGTCGCCATGAAAAGTGCTGCTACGATTATGAAGTTTCATGAAAGTTTTTATATTTGGTTGATACCTCAGAAATATACTCAAAATTATAGTTTTTAATGGATTGATCTTAATTAATTTTAGTATATAACGTTTTTGGCACACATTTTAATTTAAAATTTAATTATTTTTGTTTTAAAACAGTTTTGCTTGATAATTCGTTAAATAAACATTTTGCGGTTTTAATCAGTGGTTTTATTTAAAGATTTAGAGGTTTCTGGCGTTATTTCAAGTGCAATTTGGTGGGATAAGGTCTTAAAGTTTTGGCAACACTGTATCTAAGCTACTTGGGACACATTTTGCTAAGAACCATAGGTAATAAGATACATGGATAAGAAAAAACACCTGCTTGGCCAAAATGTCAAATTTTGACCGCCTCTAACTCAGAGAGTTCTCGACCGATCTTGTTGAAAAATTGTGTCTGAGTTAATATAGGTGCAAATTTCATACCGATCGGAAGACAACGATTTCAAAAGTTGGTTCACTTGACATGAAATGCCCCATATATGAAATTTACTAGACGAGATCTACAATATGAGTTATTCGCATTCGCATTTGAAAATTAAAATTTTATTTTTACCTACTTTGGTCTGCTTTTTTGCTAATTACTACAAATCATTCCCGAATCTTTGAAATATCTTTTTTAGAATTTTTTTTTAACGCTTTATTGATATATTGCATCTATCTTTTATCGACCTGCAAGCGTATTGGGATGGTTTCGCAGCTTTGCAATATTTTTCTAACGGACTTTCTTGAAGTCTTCCTTTACCAATGTCACTTCTAAGTCCCTGTGGATTTTGTCATTTCTTATGTGCCATGGTGCACATATAATACGTTTTCTGGGAATACGTGTTATATGGAATTTCTGATAATGATGCCAATGAAGAAGAATGTAAACGTGAAGAATTATTATTAGAAATCGATATTGTGCAATCGATTTTTCGACAGTTTTTGGCATTAGGAAAAAAAATTCCACTACGACATATCAAAAAATAATTTTCGAGGAGCCCAAATTTCAGAAAATGTAAAAAATTTACATTTTCTCAACTTTTATTTTTTAACCTCAAAAAATTAAAAGCGAACAAGTGGGGGTTTTTGGCATGCGGAAAAAAATTCCACTACGACATATCAAAAAAATAATTTTTGAGACGTCCAATTTTCATCATTTATTTTTAAAGGTTTTTTTTAAAAAAAATTTACTTATTTTTAAACAACTGTTTTGCGGTAGGTCGTAGTACTTTAGTACCTCTAATTCACACATGTTTAGACCGATTTAAATTTTAAACATTTACGGAAAGGCAAAGAATTCACCTTTCATAAAATGTATGCATAAAATTCATTTTAAAGCGTAGTTTTTTTCTAAACCCATTAAAAAATTATACTGGTCGTTATATTGATGAATATCACTGAAAACGGGGTTTTGGACTAACTTCTAAATTTGAGGGTGTTTCTGAAATTTTTTTACACAATTTGTATGTTCTCAACAAAACCCACGCTAGGTCGTTTTCCATGTTCTTTTCACTGTAGTACCGTATAATATATATATATTTTGTTTACAATGCATAAAAATATATTAAAAAACAAAATTATTTACACAAAACCAAAATTAACATTTTCTCATTAATTTTTTAATGTCCAGTTTTTTTTATTTGTCCAGCTTTTTAAAGCCCAATGTCCAGCTTTTTGCGAATCAGAATCTGGCATCCCTATCCCCTCATGATCCTAAGAATTTTAGATTGAGCCCTCTGTATAAGATCAGTACTGGTGTTGCCAGCCATTCCCCATAATTGAATTCCATATGTCCAAATTGGTTTTAAAACGGTCTTATACAGGATGACTTCATATTCAAGGCATAATTTTGATTGGTCACTGATTAACCAATAAAAGCTAGAGGCTTTTAACTTCATGTGAAGTCTCTTGGTTCTATATGTATTTGCCAAGTAAGATGAATACTACGGTAGGTGACATAATCAGACTGCGATATATTAACGTTGTTGAGTGTGACATGTGGGCAATTTCCTCTCCTTAGAGCGAACGTAACATGTTTACTTTTCAGCTCATTTGCCTTTATTCGCCAGTTTTTCAACCACGTACGAGATAATTCTGTAGTTGACTAGATGCCATTAGTGGGTTTTCGTGTGAGCTAATAATGGCGGTATCATCAGCAAATGTTGAAATTGTTAGTTTATCGCACGTATGCAGGTCGGAGGTGTAAAGCAAATATAACTTAGGTCCTAGTACACTTCTTGTATTCTCTCGTCACATAATCATTGTACTTAATTCTGAAAAGTCTATTCGATAAATAAGACTCCAGCAAGATTTTATGTACTAGACCTTTATAGTACATACCTTGTCAAAAGCCTGAGCAACGTCTATAAAGACGGCAGAACAATATTTATTTAATTCAGAAGATTTTTTAATCTCTCCAGTTAAACGATTGACCTATTCAATGGTGCCATGATGTGCACGGAAACCAAATTAGTGTACTGGGATAATGTTTACATCATTCAAAAAAGGTATTATCTTCTCGTGGAATATTTTCTCGAATAGTTTCGACAAACAAGGGAGTAGGCTAATAGGTCTATAAGAAGATGACAGTGTTAAATCTTTACCCGGTGTAGGTTTCATTATTATTTTTTCAAAATTTTTTGGATAAATTCCTAGTTTCAAGATCGCATTAAACAATATAGGTAGCACAATTATTGCCACATATCCCAGTGATTTTTTCAAGTCTAATTTATTTTTAATTACTCTATTAACATCCTCAGTACTAATAACGAATTGGGCTGCATTAGCCATTGTTGAAGCTGGCAATTCTTCTAGTTTAAACTCATTTGCCGTGGAATTGGGTTCAAATACTTCACTTAAATGTTCAGCAAATACTGAGGCTTTTTCTATAGCACTTCGTGCCCAGGTTCCGTCAGCTTTTCTTGAAGCACTTTGTGCCTCTACCGGTGGCTTAATGTTCCTCGTTGCCTTCCAAAGAGAGTAATTTGTGTATTTTGTACGTCAAACTTTTAATATAATTTTCGTTTATGCGATCCTCTTCTAAATGAAGGGCTCTTTTCAGTTTTCGTACTGCTGCGGACAGCCTCTGCTTTGCAGCAGGTGATCTATTATGTTGCCATTCTCTTCTGAGTCTTCTCTTTTCGAGAAGAAGTCTTTCAATATCCGAATTTGAAATAGACGTATTAGTTTTTGGAGGCATTTGGCACCTAGAGTGTTCCAGAGCCGAAACAATCAATGACGTGAAGTCATTGACGGTCCTATCTATGTCTTCCTCACTCTGTAAATTAGGATTTGTGTGGATATGACTGCTGATGTTGCTTGCATATAATCCTTTGAAAACGCATCTAGGGCATAGTGTCTCTATCAGTTTCTAATTATGATACCGGTACCGCCATGTGCCTTACCATCCGGATAGTTTGTCTAATAAAATGAGTATCCTGATATATTAAAGTTATATCTATTTGTTAAATGTGTCTCCGAAATTAACATCACATCGATGCTTTTATTTAACATAAAATGGGAAATTTCCGATTTGTGCTGGTTTAATCCATTTGCATTCCAGAAACATATCTTCAAAAAATTAATTTTCTTGTTAATAGAATTTGAATCATTTGGTTCTGTGCTCTCAGAAGCTCTTGTTTTGTGTTTTGCATGGATGACATGAAGTTAGTCATATTTTGACTTTTGGCTTTCGATAACCCGTTTTTAAAATACTGGCGTATGAGCTGGCTCCAGCATTAATTGTAGCTCCTTGGCTATTTTCCTGTGATATTGCATTTATTTTATCATTTGAAAAATCTACTCCAGAGATTAGTGGTCTAGATGTAGATACCGAATTTGTAGGTGTTGATTCAACTATTTCACCTCTCAACAGATTTTGCCTCTCTCTTAATCTTTTTAGTAACTCCCTGTAGACCGAACATCCGCGATAATTAGCGGAATGATCTCCACCGAAATTACCACTTTTCCTACTGAGACGATTCTCAACTATATCACATTGTGACGAAGAGTGCAGGCCTCCGCATACAACACATACTGTGCTTAGGGTACAATAATTACGTGTATGTCGAAATTCCTGACAATTACTACACTGAACTGGACGATTACGCGTAAGAGGTTCCTCTATATTTACTCTACGATTCAACAAATATCTTAGAGAGTATATAGGGTGAGTTTCATTATTTTTTAATTTCCCATCATCAGGCTCTAACTCAACCCTAAACATTGGCTGAGGAACCTTGTCTCTATTAAATATATTGACTACATTCTTTGTCTGATAGCCCAATTCTTCCAGGGCCTCCTTGATTTCGTTTGTATCTACACTATACTCTATACCTTTTATGGCTAGTATCAAGCCCTTGCTACTTTTGAGTTGATATGTATAAAAGTTTTTCTTACTGTCATTTAGGTGTTGAGAGATTTTTCTATAACAATCCCCAGTTGTCTCTTGCACACCTCCTTTTCTTATTGGAACAATATGAAAATTATTTTTTCCAATGAGTTCAATAAATGATTTTACTAAGCTATTAGAGCTAGTTTCACGAAGGAATATTGGTGGTGGTTTTAACGGTTTAAGGATGGATTTATCATACATTTTTTGATGATTAGAATCGTCGTCACTCAAGAGAGCAAAACGGTTACTTTTCAAGGGGTATAATAAAAATAATAGTTGTTTCGGGTCCCTGTTATTTTTAGGTTATCCAAAATAATCGACAACAATATACCAAGGGAGCTAATTTACAAAATATGAGAACTCAATACACCTAATTCTTTCTTTCCAAAAATACGTTTACACTTTTTCCCTTTATTTTTCCACTTTTTGTGCAGTTGTTTATAACGCCCAAATTGTTTATAACGCCCAAATTTATTAATCTAACACCCGATCGACTTGTAATCACTTTCTGAGTCGATTAAACGATGTCCGTCCGTCTGGCTGGTTGTCTGTCAATGTAAACCATGTGCGCAAAGTACAAGTCGCAATTTTGAAGATATTTCAATCAAATTTGGTACATATAATTTTTTCGACCCAAGGACCAAGTCTATTGAAACTTGCTGAAATCGGGCCATTATTTCACCTAGCCCCCACACAAATGTCTTCTTGAAATTGACTTTATCGGTCATAAATGTTTTCTTTGTATAGGTATCTACACGAATTTCGCTCCAAATAAGTTTTATATATACGCAATTCATGTCACCAACTTTTGTTACGATCGGTTCATAATTAATCATAACTCCCATATAAACCCGCTTCCGAAAATCAGTCACGAATATAAATTATTGATATTTTAAAGGAAAAATATTTACTTGGTGTATGGTATTATATGGTCGGGCTTGACCGATCATACTTTCTTACTCGTTTTTAAACAGATTTAATAAGATGAGTTTTTTTTTATCACTGTGGCATGAAATGGTTAAACATGCATATAAAGGCGAAGGCCCTGGTAGCCAGTCCTATATATTTCCTGTAATATAAATTTGCATTAAATAAATATTAATAATAATAACTAAACATACAGAATGGTTTATGAAAAATATGTGCATTAATGTAAACCACTCTAATTAACACATAATTAGAATCTATGATAAAGCCAATATCAGATTATGTAACAATTTTAACTTTGACCTCAATGATGCAACTGAAAGGCTTAAAAATTTTGTTGATAATTGAAAATACTTTCTGAGAAACAATGTAGACCTCGTCTAGTAGATTCCATATACATATATGTATATATATATAAATATATATATAAATCTTCCAAATCGGATTGCAAACAAAAATTTGGCATCATTTTTAATTTTTGATATACCCGAGGTGCCCAACTCATCAACACCTCGTCTATAGCCATGGGAAATTTTATTAAAATCGGGCTATTCGTTTAGAAGTTACAGATTTATTTCCACTTTTTTTTCAGATCCCCCACTGTGCCTCGTTGAGTCACGTCTGAAGGTACGGTCACACATGGCCAATATTTATTCAAAAAAGCGTTACCAATTTTTATACCCTACACCACTATAGTGGGGAGGGTATAATGCGTTTGTGCAGATGTTTGTAACGCCCAAAAATATTTGTCTAACACCCACCTTGAAGTATACCGTCCGTCCGTCCGCCTGTCTGTCCATGTAAACCTTGTGCGCAGAGTACAGGTCGCAATTTTGAAGATATTTCGATCAAATTTGATACATATTATTTTTTCGGCCCAAGGACCAAGCCTATTGAAACTGGCTGAAATCGGACTATTATTTCACCTAGCCCCCATATAAATGTCCATCCGAAATTGGACTTTATCGGTCATAAATATTTAATTTATATATGTATCTCCACAAATTCCGCTCCGAATAAGTTTTATATATACAAAATTCATGTCACCAAATTTTGTTACGATCGGTCCATAGTTAGTCATAACTCCCATATAACCCCGCTTCCGAAAATCACTTTACCGTGCATAAATCGCTTAAAAATGTTGGTATACACAAAAAGGTCAACATAGTTAACTTTCATATAGACATAAATTATACGACCCAATTTCATGTTGATCGGTCCATAATTGGTCATAGCTCCCATATAAGGCCGAAAATCACTCAAAAATATAAATTATTGAAATTTTAAAAGAAAAATGTTTTTGCTTCGGGCTTGACCGACCATACTTTATTTGTTTTCGCCTAATATTTGCAAAGTGTAAATTTTCTGCAAGTGAGTTTTAGTTCAAGTAGCAAAATAATCAGCCCAACAAATATTTAGAAAAAATCAAAGTTGATTTTTCATTGCCACCCTAATAGGTATAAACATACATTCTTATATATGTATGTATGTATGTGGGTTCATTCCTTTGCCGTCCTTAGGTTTGTTTTAAATTTTCTTTTTATTTGTCATGTTCCATACCTCCTTACTCACTTACATACTGATGTAATATAAAAAGAATTGGTTTTACTTTTATGTCTATAATTCTCATATGTGTATGTATTTATGTTTTTTTTTACAAACAATAACGTTTCGTATCGTCAGACGGGCAAGTAAAGCAACCTTACAAGTTATACTTATGATGAAACCGTGTAAATAGTCCGTCAAAATGAGCTAAGGAACAAAACAAAACAATACACAACACACGCGAGCTTTTCGACTTAATAAGCGTAATAAGGATTAAGACATGTCGTGCCGCACATAAACTTTTAACTCACAGACTGACATACATACATACAGACAAACATTGAAATAATATTCGTTTAGTAATTTGAAATTTTTAAGCCAGAAGGCATTTCTTTTGTACGAGTACTTCTCTATATTCGTAAACATCAATTTAAACCTCTGGAGGGATGAAAGTGTTTTAAAAGTGAAGACCACTTTTGACTGATTTTATATAATGTACTGACATCTTACACACACACATTCACCCAAGCGAGCACTCACGGACGAAATCTTTATAATAATTTTGTGAGTTTCTTTGTTTTATTTAGACCAATAATGTAAGAAGAAGACATTGTTGTTCTTTTTTATCTTCGCCTTTATTAACACTTTTCCAAGGATACGGCTAATCTACTAATGTGTCTCTAAAACTAAATGACATTTTGAAGTTATGCCTTGATTTGGGACAAAACACAAAACACCATTCCCAAAGTATGTTTATCAAAATTCTACGATTTATAAATGATACAAAGAAACAACAAAAACACAAGTCATGTCAAATCAAAAGGCAAACAAACAAACAACTCTAAAGCTCTTCTAACTAACGCATATAACGTTACAGTCGTCAGCAGAAATGTGTGTTCATTATGGGTTACTTCTAGGCGCATAATAATCCCAGCAAGAATTAACATTACAAAGTAATGATTAAAAATGCTAATAATTATATTACTCTTCACTACTCATACCTTTTTTAAATTTTTTTAAGTTTAGCTTATACAATTTTTGCTTTAAAAAACAGTGAAATTTGCGATATTTTTCGAAATCAAATACAGATTTCTTTTAATTGTCTCATTCGGTCATAAAAATATTTATATATTTCAAACTGATACAAAAATAATACAAACAAATTCGCAGAGATAATTTGTTTATTTCTAAATTTTTTTCACAATAGTCTTTAATTACTTTTCAATACATTTTAAAATAACAACTATATACAAATGTATGAAAAGTAGACACAAACTGATTCTTTTATTTTCTTAGCAAAATTTATAAATGTAAACATCTTTATAATCGATTCATAGTTGCGAAAGCGTTCATATTTTGGAATGTTTTTTCACATTTAAAGTGGCCAACTTTAACCCCAATATACTGAAACTTATACATGTTTAAGTGTGTGTTATCCTCCTATACAGAAGGTCTTTGATGATGCATGCCAGGAGATACTGCACTAATTTTATAAATTTGTAGAATCTGACGATGACAATTAAGAGATTTATGATGTTAATTAATTTGATTTGGATGAGTCTTCAATGACCTTTCATATACGAGTACTTAGTACCCCACGACATAAATCTGTAATTCGTTCAAAAATTTTGATTTCGAAATATCACACCTTTTAAGGATGTTTTTGCATATGTGATCACAATGATGCAATGCGAACACCTGCTAAATATCTGCAACTGAAAACACTGATTTTGAGCGACATTTTCTATACAGTAAAAACAGTAGAATATATTTCAATACCGACTTTACCATATGATTTCATTGGAAAATGTAAGGAAAATAAACCTATAAGAATACATCAGAAATGCATTAGAGAGTGTGAAAATAGTTATCTTTTTCTAGAAAAAAATTTAAATTTGTTTGTCACTCACAATGAAAATATGCATTCGCAAGCAAAAATAGTGTTAAGATTTTGATTTACTTGGATAGGTTTAACAATTATGAAGTTAAAAGTGTTAATTTGTGGGTTATTAATTTTCAAACAATTTTCATCATCTCTAAATTAAGAAAAAGTCTGCAGAATTTATACACCTTATAAAACTTATACAATGACCATTTTTTAGAACTATGTATGTATAACTTTCATGGTTGAAAATTGGAATATCGAATTCGAACTAAAATATTACACAGTGTAACGAGCAGTTACAAAAGTGTAACGTGCAGTTACAAAGTCACACGGTCTTTTTTGTTTGAAACACAACAAAAAATTGTTTAAATTATCATAATATATTAGGACATTATGACAATATGATTAATAACAGACCAATATATTAGTATATTGTTGTTCATAATTCCCAAATAGTTTATGTGAATTTTAATATAAGACATCTTAGAAAACATGAACAAGACAAGCAAGAATCGAAGTCCCAATCTACTTACACATTGCTCCCGTGTAACAAAGCATAATTCCGAAAATAAATATATACTTTATAGATTTTTTAATAATTATTCGTTATATACTAAGCGACCAAATAGGTCTTCAAGGTAAATATCTAAGCTTTATTTTAAGAAAAAAAAAGGGCACATTTGAAAAAAAGTCAAACAATTTTTTTGATTTCGGAAAAAAAAAATTTTGAAGAAAGAGCTATCTAAACTATTTGGGACACATTTTGCTAGGAACAATAGGTAATAAGTTATCTATGGATAAAAAAACACTTGCTTGGACAAAATGTCAAATTTTGACCCCCTCTAACTCAAAGAGTTTCCACCGATCATGTTGAAAATGGTGTCTGAATTACTATCCAATAGAACTAACTTGGTGTAAATTTCATCCAGATTGGAAGACATCGGTTTCAAAAGTTAGTTCACTTGACACGAAATGCCCCATATGTATATCAGCTCACAAATTATTATGACAATCACCCATTAATATGTTATATCTCCCGTATAAGATCCACATCAAAAAAATACATTATCGAGCATAAATATCGATATTGATAAAAAATTTGTTTAACACAGTGAGGTGATCGATTCTTCGACATTTTTTAGAAACCGGTTTTCGGTTTCTTCGCTGTTTTTATAATAACTCAATTGAAATTAATATTTAATTTTTTCTAAAAGTGAGTGGTTGATATTTTTAATATTTTATGAATTTTATTTCATTTCAAATGTCAACAACTATGTTAGGTTTTTAGAAAAACAAATTGGAAAAAAAAATATTTATAAACATGTTGAGCGAAAGTTAAGTGTAAACGGCAGAATTGCATACGTAACAGTTAATGCAGATGAAAAAACAAGTAAGAAAGTATGGTCGGTCAAGCCCATATAATACCCTACACTAAGTAAAAGAACAAAAACATTTTTCTTTTAAAATTTCAATAATTTATATTTTTGAGTGATTTTCGGAAGTGGGCCTTATATGGGGGCTATGACCAATTATAGACCGATCACCATGAAATTAGTTCGTGTGATTTGTGTCTATATGAAAGTTAACTATGTTGAATTTTGTGAGTATACCAACATTTTTAAGCGATTTATGCACGATAAAGTGATTTTCAGAAGCGGGTCTATATGGGAGCTATGACTAATTATGGAACGATCGTAACAAAATTTGGTGACATGAATTTCGTATATATAAAACTTATTTCGAGCGCAATTTGTGGAGATACATTTATAAATTAAACATTTATGACCGATAAAGTCCAATTTCGGAAGGACATTTGTATGGGGGCTAGGTGAAATAATGGACCGATTTCAGCCAGTTTCAACAGGCTTGGTCCTTGGCCCGAAAAAATAATATGATCGAAATATCTTCAAAATTGCGACCTGTACTCTGCGCACAAGGTTTACATGGACAGCCAGCCAGCCAGCCGACCAGACGGACGGACGGACATCGTTTAATCGACTCAGAAAGTGATTCTAAGTCGATCGGTATACTTTAAGGTGGGTGTTAGACTAATATTTTTGGACGTTACAAACATCTGCACAAACGCATAATACCCTCCCCACTATGTTGGTGTAGGGTATAAATATAAAAAAACAGAAGAATAGATGATGACAGCTTGTTTTTAACCGCCAAGCCTGTTAACCGTGCTCGTTCTTGTTCCCCCGTATCAACAACAACAAATGATTGTCAAAGGAAAGAAAATTTAACAGCTGTACCAGAAAATAACAATATTTTATTTATGCGCGAAAGTATGCTAGCTATATTAGCTTCAGATACGAAATCCACCACACTGACTACAAATAAAACAAGTAAGAAAGTATGGTCGGTCAAGCCCGACCATATAATACCCTACACCAAGTAAATGAGTAAAAATATTTTTCTTTTAAAATATCAATAATTTATATTCATGAGTGATTTTCGGAAGTGGGCCTTATGGGAGCTATAACCAATTATGGACCGATCACCTTGAAATTAGGTCGATTTATGTCTATATTAAATTTAACTATGTTGAATTTTGTGTGTATACCAACATTTTTAAGCGATTTATGCGCGTTAAAGTGATTTTCGGAAGCGGGTCTATATGGGAGCTATGACTAATTATGAACCGATCGTAACAAAATTTGGTGACATGAATTTTGTATATATAAAACTTATTTGGAGCGAAATTTGTGTAGATACATAGATAAATTAAACATTTATGACCGATAAAGTCCAATTTCGAGGGGACTTTGTATGGGGGCTAGGTGAAATAATGGACCGATTTCAGCCAGTTTCAATAGGATTGGTCCTTGGGCCGAAAAAGTAATATATACCAAATTTGATCGAAATATCTTCAAAATTGCGACCTGTACTCTGCGCACAAGGTTTACATGGACAGCCAGCCAACCAGACGGACGGACGGACATCGTTTAATCGACTCAGAAAGTGATTATAAGTCGATCGGTATACGTGGGTGTTAGGTGGGTGTTGGACTAATATTTGTGGGCGTTACAAACATCTGCACAAACGCATAATACCCTCCCCACTATGGTGGTGTAGGGTATAATTAACCCATTAAGCGGTGATGTACCCAAGATTAGTTAACCATTAAATAAAGATAATAAATCCCAAATACAGGTTGGAATGGACCGGTATATTACGTATTAAAACGGGTACGAAGTCCCAAGTATTCGAAAGCGACACCCTTGGCTAAATTATATAAGTATAGTGAACCTGATAGACTAAACAATGAAAATCGTTTTTCTATTCTGGAATGTGAAACAGATGAACCAGTAAATAAAATCCACTCTACAAAACCACCCCCCATTTACTTGAGAGAAAATAAATCGAATTCACTGTTTCAGAGCCTGATCTCATTAATAGGAGAGAACTCTTTTTACGTTATCCCAATCAAGAAAGGCACGATTCATGAAACTAAAATACAGGTCAATAGTGAAAACGATTATAGAAAGGTTGTAACATATTTTGAAACTCAAAAGAAATGTTTTTACACTTATCATGATGTTCAAGTCTGAATGAATGGTGTCGGTACTCCCATCCTTGGCTTTCCCTTTTTAGGACCGTTTTATCCTACATCTGATGACAGACGACAATTGGAAGCGCTAATGTCATCAGAAATATTCTTTTTACTTATTTTCTTAATATTTTGTATATAATATAAATTTTTGTTGTTGTAATTTGGCGAATCGTCGCCATAGCTTATTAATCTTTTGATTTAAAAGGTTGAATTGTTAAAGTTGTACTTTTTAAAGTTAAAATCGAATAATATTGTAATTGGATGTAAAATTGTAAAACCACTAACTAGAAAAAACAATAATAATAAAAAGGAAAGTGATATTCGATCACATTATTTGAACAACAAATAAAACAAATTTTCTGTCTTTCTGTTAGTGCCATATAGTTGGTGCTTTTTTTCTAGCCAAATAATTGGATATTTGGCCAGTCCTCCTGGGCTCCAAATCCTCTCCAGTGCACATCATCGGTAGATTTACAGGAAGTAAGGGTCTACAAGTTGTAATAAAGGGTATTTCCTGTAATGTTGAACCACTCGATATAAAGCAAAGCTTAAGGTAGGGTCACACATGGCAAATATTTGCTCAAAAAAACGTAAACACTTTTTTTAGCACAAATTTGTTTGACGTGTTTACTCTTACAGATGTTTTGTAGGATCAAACAGCATCAAATAAAATAAAACTAATTTTTTTGTTTTGAATCATCCTAAGTAAAATAAGTTTTTCAAAAAATACAAGAATTCAAATGTATTTTATTTAGTGGTTACGTCTTTTTCGTCAAATATTTGTCATGTGTGACCCTACCTTTAGAATATAAAGGCTTTAAGACAAAAAATGTGATAAATATTATTCAAAATATTTGTTAGTCATTTAAAGAATGTATTTTCCCCAAACGGATCAAACGACATAATAGAGTTACCACCTACTTTACCCCATATTACTGCAGCTGAACCACTTCGTTTTGAGACCTCAGATTTAAACTCCAAAAAAGCACCTGGTATTGATAAAATCAGTAACAAGATGCTCCTCGAGCTACCCCAAATTGCATTAACAATAATCCCATTTATTTTTAATGCTATATTATGCCTTGATACCTAAGCCGGGAAAAGATCACACTAAAGTGGAATCATATAGACCCATTAGCCTATTGCCAACTATATCAAAGCTATTCGAAAAACTCTTAATGAACAAGTTAAAGCCGATATTGAATCCTTTTGATTATATTTCAACTCATCAATTCGGATTTCGAGAAAAGCATAACACCATAGAAAAAGCTCACAGGCTGGTAGATATCATATCTAAGACATTTGATATGGAGAATAAAAGTAAACGAGCAAAAATGTATACATCTCACTTTCACATTGCGTAGAGAATCGTGCCCTCCAATCCTAATAAATAATCATATAATACCTCAACAAACTGAAGTTAAATATCTAGGTCTGCATCTAGACCGACGTCTTACCTGGAAAAAGCATAAAGATATGAAATTGACTCAAATGAAGTTAAAATTACTACAAATTTACTGGCTAATTGTTAAAAACTCGAGATTGAGTTTAGATTGTAAACTTTTGATGTACAGCTCAATAATAAAACCCATATGGTGCTATGGAATTCAATTATGGGGCAAGGCCTCAGCTTCTAATATTGAAAAAATTCAAAGATTCCAAAATAAAATATTAAGAATGATAACAGCTGCGCCCTGGTATGTGAGAAATATTAACATTCATAAGGACCTATGTGAAAAATTAAATAAAAAAACAAGCGGAGTCATATTTGAAAAAGTAAGTTCACCCTAACCCACTTGCACGAACATTAATAAGAAGTAATGGCTACATCCGACTAAGATGAAGGATTCCAACAGACCTGCGCAGATGATGGGATCTATAAATTTAACACATTTTTCGTCCAACTGTGGTAAGGCGTAAATAAAAATAAATATTTAGATTTAAGATTTGAACAAATTATTGATAGTTCACATTATTTTGTGAAGATACAATAAATAAAAATATGAAAAACAAAAAAAAAACTTGTTTGGACCTAAGGTCTTTTGTTACGTACAATTAAATAAGTTACATATTTTCAGAGCTTTGGTAGCACTACAATATATCTTTGTTAGCTCTAATATATATCTGTCTCTTTTCATCATACTTGCTGAACTATTGTGTTTCTTATCCTTCGTAAGGTCTTCGGTAAAATGTTACCCATTTTAAAATTAAATTTACATTTTTTCAAAAATGAGTGGTTGATATTTTTGATATTTTATGACTTTAACTTAATTTCAAATTTCAACAACTACGTTAAGTTTTTTTTTTTTAAAAATCTATTTTCTATTTGGGTCAAATTTCACCCGAAGATCGTTAACGTCAGTAAATTTGAAGACCTTATGAAGGTAAAATAACCCCTTAGGAATAAGTAAAACATAGTTTAAATGCTTTGGTCTATATAGATTTTTTTTTTTGTTTTTTTAAAACTAGACATTGAAAATGATCTTTTACTTGGTGTATTTGTAGGACATATACAAACAAAGCATTGAGGAAGTTTTCAGGCTTTCCAGATCATTTGTGAGATTTTCTAAATATAAAAAGTCTTCTAAAATAGTTGAAGTATTTGTTTTAATTTATTTTTTTTTTGGATTTTGAATATTTTTTAATACACTAAAACTCATAAAAACACACTTTCAGAATAAACCGGCTATTCGAGGCGAAAAACCCGGAAAATACATATATAATGTATACAGGATAATGTATATCCGGAAAATACATTATCCTCTAACAATGTGAAAATTACAACACATATTTTCTAATAATAAAAAATATTAAACTAAACCAAATCGGGTGATCCAGATAAATTTAAAAAAAACGCACAAAAATCGGTTCCCATATTATACCCACCACCAAGGGTATATAAGATTCGTGACAGTCAAATATAATACTCTTTCTTGATTTAATTCACACTTGACCTAGTATGTCGATATGGATGTCAACGAGCAGACGATTATCTCGACATCTCTAGAAATTAATTTATTTTAATTTATCAAAATAAAAAATGTTCTGCAATAGGTAAATCTCTTAATATCCTTGAAACTTTCCATTCCAAAATTTCATATTTTTAGTTGTGTTAGTTTATTGCAAATAACAAAAACTGACAATGCAATTTGACTACATTGGTGTGTGACGTTTGAAAATTATATATATGGATTTTATCATGTGTTAAAAAATTCGAAATATGTTGTGCGGTGTTATCAATGAATTTTTTTTAATGTTTTGAATTTATTGTATCTTCATTTATACAATGAAGTACTCTGTAGACTTGGGTAGTTCTTGAACAAACTAGTTCAATTGAACGATTCCATTATTTGAACTCACTGAACTAGTTCAAATCGTTTGCTCACTTAATTCAGTACTAAATGCGTGTTTTCACTGTTTTCCCTGCTTCTTTTCATACGAATTCCTACATATTGTGAAAATAATGGTCATAATAGAAAATGAGCAGTCATTGAAATGAACCAGTAAGCACAAGTCTAGCACGATGAATCATCATTTTTATAGGTTAGCTCTTGTTTTCGAGATATACCGTTATTTCGAAAATGGAGGAGGTGGCACTACATATACATATTCACGTAACTCAAAAACTTATTGAATAAACTATTAGGATCAAATGTGAGAATCACTCTTATTGTTTTTTAGAATTATTTTTTGGAAAAATCTCAAGCATATTACTGGATTATATTTTAAGAATCTTTCTAAAAGATTAAAGCAACTAATTGTACCGAATTATCAAAATCCGCATTTGTACTACAATTTAATATAATGAAAGATATAAACCAATATTATACCTGAAATTTTACAGTCCTTTACGAACACGATATGAAAAACTGAGTATGCAATCCAGCTATATACAACATGTACTTTCATTTGTGTATGATGCGACTCATGTGTTAAAAATGCAGTTGTACGGTGTAATATTGGTTTACCAAAACTTGTTACAAATTACTTGATTCATAAATTGTTAATATTTTGCTATTGGACTATTGGACAAGTTAACTTTTGTTTTTATAAAAATATGTCATAATGAATTAATCTGAATCTCAATGCGTTGCCAACATATGACGATTTATCGTCATTTTGATGATTTTTGGTTTCAAAAATAGCAATTTGACGATTTCTTTCTCGAAAATTACGATTTTCTGCATTATGAAAATATGGTACTATTTTATGAAATAGTTAAAGAATTTTCTCCATTTTTTGGTGAATTTATGCTTTAATCTCAGGCATTATTACCTTCCAAATGGACCAAATGGTATATTTTAATGAAATTATATTTAAAAAGTACTGTCAGATATTGTTCATTCGGGTCATAATAAAGATTATAGACATTAAATTCTATTTTCTGTTTTATTTAAAATTAAAAAAAAACTTCTGAATAAAACCTTATATTATAATTAAATTGAGCTTTACTTTTTTATTTTAGTGATCCCTTATTTATAAACTTCAATTTTAAGAAATGTTTTTTGATAAATGTGATGTTTTCGTTCACTTTTTAAATAGAAATTTAAAATTCCTGTAAGAATTCTTTACCTTTTTAATTTTCCGATTTTTTGACGATATTTAAAATTCTAAATGTCGATTTTTTTCTTTTTTATCGGGATATTGACGATTTTTTTCCCAAATTTATCTGGCAGCCCTGGTTACCAAGCCCAATAAAATTTCACACTGAGAATTATTATACCCTACAACACCATGGTGGAGAGGGTATTATTCGTTTGTGCAGATGTTTGTAACGCCCAAAAATATTAGTCTAACACCGACCTTAAAGTATACCGATCGAGGTCGCAATATTGAAGATATTTCGATAAAATTTGGTAATTTTTTCGGCCCAAGGACAGAGCTGGAGAAAATCCTCTCGAAATTGGACTTATCGGTCATAAATGTTTAATTTATAAAAATATCTCACAAATTTTCCGTTAAAAAAGTTTTATATATACGGAATCCACGTCACAAAATTTTATTGGGATCGGTCCATAATTAGTCATAGCTCCCATATAAGGCTCATTTCGAAAGTCACTTACGAATACAAATTATTGAAATTTTAAAAGATAAATGTTTTTGCTCATTTACTTAGTGTAGGGTATTATATGGCCGGGTTTCACCGACCTGTGTGCTGACCGCACACATTATTCTTGATCATCAATTTGGTTTTAGAAGGAGACATAGTATGTACTATCAAACTATGGTACATCGGATAACAACACTTATCCAAAAAATCTTTAGCAAACAGTATTAAAGATGTGATTTTCTGTCGATAACAATCAGAACTGAACAGAATCATGGAATCCACATCAACCCCCGTTTAATATGGGTCCAACATATTGATTCTAAAGTAGCACATAGAAAATTATAGTCTGATCAAATGCTTTGTTAGTCCTAGACTTTGACTGCAATGGTTAGATCCGTTATGTTATAAAGTTAAAAAATATGAAATTTTAATAATTAAAAATCTTTTGGGAAAAACGAAAACTTCCTTTTAATATTATCCAACTATGATCAAAAAGTTTAGTTTCAATAATGCAGCATCATCATAAATATGTTTCAAATGTAAATGAGGAAAAAGTACTACTTACTTGAAATTATATCGACAATTGTATTGAATTCATCATCCCTCATTCTATTAAACACTTGCTACTAGCATGTACATTATTTCACGTTTCTCATATGTGAACATTACATTCAATTTATATGCATTCACACCAATTATACGCATGTACAACTACACTAAAATATACGCGACATTTTAGGTTAAAATATTTTAACTACACACTCAAGCTGAAGCCAAATCGCAAAAGATGCTAATGTTTTTGTTATTTTCCACCCCAAAAATTACTCTTACAATAAGACAGATCTCGCATGCTCGTAATGGGCCATTCCTCTAGCAAATGTAATCATTAAAACTAACGAAAAAGGGTCCACTGAGTGACTTTGACTTTTACATTTTGTGCTGAATATGAGGGAGGATAAACATTAGCGCGTTCCACGGTCGAAACGTATTATGACTTTCGTGTTTTTGATGAGAAAAATCGGCACGCGAGACTAAACTAATTAAAATGTGCACATGTGTGTGTTTGCGCTGAAAATATTATTGATTAAAATAGTAGATCTATTTATTTATGTATGTATGCCTGTGCCCTGCCAGCAATTGCAAGTTACATTTTCGATATATACACTCAAATGTTTCTACTTTGTGACGAAAAAATGTTATTCAGCATATACAATTTTAAAGTCATAGGTATATATTTACTAGCTGACCCGGTGCGCTTCGCCACCCCAATTAGAAGAATGAAATAGTACTATTAAGTCTCCATTTGTGAATCTAATTGTAAATGTCTAATTTCATATTTCTGGGTCTATTATTATAGAAAATGCAAAAGAAAGTTACTACTAAAGTCACCTTTTGTGAATTCAAATTCATTCAGAATCATGTGTGCCTAATTTTAAATTTTTAGGTTTATTATAAAATATTCAAAAAGTACCATTGCAATAAACAAATAGTAACATTGATTATCACTTTTGAATTCGCATTCACTAAACCATAACCCGTCAAGTTTGAATTTTAAATTTGTATATCATTTCCTATATTATCAACTAATTTTGTTTCTATAGTACTAAATATTTAATAAATTATCACAAAACCGATGGGTTTTTAATTTTTTAAAACCGAAACCGTGGTTTTGAAATTCTTCGTTTTTTTGGAAACTCCTAGGTCCATTATTATAGGAAATTAAAAAAGTACCATTAGAATATATAAAAATTACCAAAAATTCCCCACTTGTGGTTTCCCACTCACTCGGGTCCATATAAGCTTAATTTCATGGCTTTAGGTTCATTGGTGAAGAAATTACAAAAAGTACCATTCGAATAAAGAAAAAGTACCAAAAAGTCTCCCCCTGGAATTTTAACTCACTTAGGACCATGTATGCTTAATTTCATGTTTTTAAGTCCATTGCTATAGAAAATTCAAAAAAGTACCATTCTAATAAACAAAAAGTACCATGAGGTATCCGCTTGAATTTTCAATCACTTAGGGCCATATACGCTTAATTTCATATTTCTAGGTCCATTATATTATAGAAAATTCAAAAAGTACCATTAGAATATAGAAAAAGTACCAAAAAGCACCCACTTGTAGTTTTCCACTCACTCGGTTCCATATACGCTTTATTTCATGTTTCTAGGTTCATTGGTGAAGAAATTACAAAAAGTACCAATCGAATAAAGAAAAAGTACCAAAAAGTCTCCCCTTAGAATTCTCACTTACTTAGGACCATATATGCTTAATTTCATGTTTCTAAGTTCATTGTTATAGAAAATTCAAAAAAAGTACCATTAGAATAAACAAAAAGTACCTAAAAGTCTCCTCCTAGAATTCTCACTCACTTAGGACCATATATGCTTAACTTCATATTTCTATGTCCATTATTACAGAAAATTCAAAAAGTACCATTAGAATATAGAAAAAGTACCAAAAAGCAGTCACTTGTAGATTCCCACTCACTCCGGTCCATATAAGCTTAATTTCATGTTTTTAGGTTCATTGGTGAAGAAATTATAAAAAGTACCATTCGAATAAAGAAAAAGTACCAAAAAGTCTCCCCCTAGAATTCTCACTCACCTAGGACCATGTATGCTTAATTTCATGTTTCTAAGTCCATAGTTATAGAAAATTCAAAAAAGTACCATTAGAATATAGAAAAAGTACCAAAAAACCCACACTTGTGGTTTCCCACTCACTCGGTTTATATATAAGCTTTATTTCATGTTTCTAGGTTCATTGGTGAAGAAATAACAAAAAGTACCATTCCAATAAAGAAAAAGTACCAAAAAGTCTCCCCCTAGAATTCTCACTCACTTAGGACCATATATGCTTAATTTCATGTTTCTAAGTCCATTGTTATAGAAATTTCAAAAAAGTACCATTAGAAGAACAAAAAAGTACCTATAGTTCAGTTCACACATTTTGGTACCTAAATATTATCCCCTATTCCTAACACTAACTTCACTCAGATACATATCAGCTAACTTTAATGTTGATAACTGAAATAATTTAAAATATTAAAAAGGTACCTTAGGAGAAAAGTACCTATTTCCCTTTTCCTCCTTGAACAACCCTCAAGTTTGAAATTTAAAAATATTTCATTTTGCAAAAGTTGTTTATGTTACAGACATGTCTCAATCGCTTAAAATCTGTGTTAATGTGCCCAATAATAAATATGTTTTAAAAAAGTACCAAACTGTTTACCCGGATTTGGCCAAAAATACAGCATGGCATTCGAGTTCCAAATAACAACCTGTTAGTTGATTTTTGTATGAATCCAGGAACCAATGTTAAAAAAATTATCAAAATCGGCTTAATAATTTGCCCTTTTTGGTACCTTTTTTATCCCCATTGCGGTGGTAAAATATAATTAAAATAATTTTCTGTATCGTGGTGGCAGCTCATAATAAAATATTTGAATGTCTATGTCAAATTATAGAAAAACATATTTTATGAAAAAGTACCAAAAATAAAAACACTTTTTATCCCTTAAGAGTTCGAATTTCCAAAAAGTACCAAACTTATATTTTTTATTTTTTGATAAGTAAAGAATACGATTTAAAATTTGCTTCTATGTTTATTGGTTTAAAAGATACATAGGGTGCAAAAAAAGTACCAAAATACAGTTTTTACCCGTTTTCTCCCCTAAAAGGTTCGAATTTCGAAAAAGTACGAAACACCTGTCAGCTTATTTTTTAAATGGAGTAACATGCAATTTTAAGTTTTTTTGTATCTTTATTAGTTTTGAAGATATAAGGTTACCGAATTTACCCGTTTTTACCCTTTTTTACCCCCTAAACGTTCGAATTTCCAAAAATCCCTTCTTATCGGATCGTTTTGGGGAGGGAGGAACCCACAGTTAAAATTTCATGATTCTAGCTTCAGCCGTTTGGGCTGTGCGATGATGAATCAGTCAGTCAGTCAGTCAGTCAGTCAGTCAGTCAGTCAGTAACGTTACTCTTTTATATATATAGATTATAAATTTTGTAACTAATTAGTGTTAAACACATGTTTTTAAAGAGTGTACCAATAAAAAAGTGTTTGTTGACAAAAATATAGAACGAGTGCTAAAATTATTGAAATTTTAACGGTAAAATGGTAAATACGTTCGTATTCCAATTGGGTGAAACTTATTTAATTTTTATTATTTAAAATTTGTATAGTCCCATTTTTAATAAGTTTAGCGTAAGATGCATTTAATAATTGGATACTAACATTTATCGAAATAGTTTCAACTTTTATCTCGATAAGAAAGCGATATCATATTCGATGAGTTTAAACTGGCTAAATTGACAACACTGCCCACCACCAATATAATACGGGCACCGATTGTTGTGTGTTTTGTATTAGAACATTTATCTGGTTTACCCGATTTGGTTAGTTTTATATGTGGTAAATTTCACTTGGCTTTGGGTTACACAAAATGTCAACCCAGAACGAAAAATTAAAAGTCAATCAACGGTTTTTTCTTTCTTGTATTATTTAAGATAAATATGCAAAATTAATTAAATTAAAAAGTTCAAGGCTTTCCATAGTTGCGATGGCGAAATACCGGGCTACAAAGTTCAAGTTCTTATTTTGGCCAGTTGTGTTTTATTTCTATTTTAAGGGCATAATCTCATTACAATTTATATTTCAAGGAGTAATTGTGCAATTGCACTCTTACCTAAACAAACCTTTTGATATACAACAACTACAACCGTAAAATAAATGCAAAACATAAACAAATTTATTATATTTTAATGTTATTTTAAGATAACGTCAGGCCAGAAAAACAAACGTTTATTCTTGTTATCTCTACGCTGAAGATCGCAAGTGTTTGAAATTTTGTATTTTAAAAAATTATGAAAGGAATAGTTAATTTTATATTACTTTTCAAAAATGTGTAATGTGACGCCATATTGTGAGTAATTTCCTTATGTGGATTAAACGATTTCGATCTAATTTCCCTTTTGTCACCCACCTAGATCCTCGCCTGGATACTGTTATTATATAGGTATTTTTGTAACATAGAGCCATATTTTGGGAAGACATTTGTATGCGGGCTGGGAAAATTCATGGACCGATTCTTGTCATTTTCAATAGATCTTGTCCTATTATCAAAAGAACAATAGCGGTATTCACAATCTTTGGCTTTTATATTGCAAATTCATGCAGGTGTGTATATTTCTGTATATTTTGTTAGTGTAAAGTAAAAATGAAATGCATATACAATGATGCAAGACCATTTCCACAAGATTGTGAACTCCGCTAATGTGTGCACCATAGGCAATATCGTTTCATCAACAGACAGACGTACGGACGGACGTAGCTAGATCCGTTTAGAATTGTATAAGGCGTCATAATATATTATTACGTTTTTTACCATTTAAATAAACTGGATTCTCACAATTGCAAATAAAAGCAGTTTAAACAACTGTTAAATAGTCACTTCAATTACGGTTTTAGAACACACATAAATTATGTATCCGCTTGATGTTGTCTGAACAAAGATCGACAATAAACTGACCGGGTTGTTGCACTCGCGCAATTGGTGAGTCTATGAGCTATCTTTTTACATGTTAAATAAGCAAGTTATGTAGCTGATCAATTTAACTATTATGGTAACTGACTCTATATAACCGGTATGTCCTGCTTAGGACATGCACGTGTTAAATAACTAGTCACGTACATAACTACTTATGTCACTAGTTGTCACCCTAAGTGATTGGAAAAATCACTAGTTCGGGACACTCACCAAGAACTGATGGGTAATGTTAATCTTTAATAAAATGTAATACTTATGCCAATTTTTCCTTAAGTTGAAGTTAAAACTAATTAAAATAAATGTTCTTTGTGAATATACAGGTAAGGATTAACTGATGTAAAGAATTAAAGTACTTTTTATTTATATAAATAGTTTGGAAAAGTATCGTTCAATAATTTGCAAATATATATGGAGTTATTTATACATAAATACAAAATACATACACATTTGAAAATAATTTTGTACTAAACATTTATCACATTCACTTGATATGGAGAAAAAAATCAATACTCATCAGTCTGTTTGTGATGTATTGATTGAGAAACGGTCAATGTTCACCCAAAAATAATAATAAATGATACATTTCGCCGACCCACCCTTATGAAAAACACCCATAAGAAGTTTACTAATACGAATACGACTACGCTTCATTTGTTTAGGTAAGAGGTTTGTTTCGCGAAAATCTCGAGACAGTGGTCACAATCATCATTTTAGAAAATCAAGTAATATTATTAAGGTCGTAAATTACCGAAAAGTATATTTGTTATGTTGTTGTACAAAGAACTGGTTCCTGATATTTCGTATGTCTTGTCTTGGTCGAAATATTTCGCTGTTTTGCAACACTTTGCACGGGTCCAGCGTGCGAGTGTGTGTGCATCTGTTTGGAAATATACTCTTTCAAACTGTAAGTAGAACGATGTCTATTCTACTGTTTTTCTGCTTGCTGTCATTGTCGTTTCGCCTTATTATAACGGTCTACTTGATGTCATACAACAGTGAACTAATATCTATAGTACTTCAATACATAAATACATACATACATATGAATGTGTGTATGTATGAATATATGTTTTAAGTATATTGCCAAGTATTCTCTAATGTTATATTCTGATAGAATATCTGCAGTAGAAAATATACACGCGCGCTTTTAATGTCCTTTTTGAACAAAAGACACGTTTTTTCTATACATCGGTCTGCTACTTATTTCACTGCCTCCGTTACCGTTACCCATCAAAGCAACGGAAAGCAGTTACACTCTTTGAATGTGTGTGTGTGTGTGTGTTGTGTATACATTAGGGTGGTCCTTATTTTACACTACAAGGTCTAGTTTTTAAACTTTGTATGAATCTATTTCTTATCACTGTACGGAGTTTGGCTGTAAATGATCGGGATTGTATTAGTGTACATGGTAGCTATCATGCTAACTAAATAGTTATTATCGAATATCTGGAGTTCTGTAATTGTGAAAGTCTTCAAACTTTATATGAATCAAGTTCATATCACGCTTTATTCATATAGCTATCAATTATCTTTTAAAACTTAGGAGATATTTGCATTTGAAAATTAAATTTTCAACATTTTTACCCAACCCACTCCAGTTTTTTGATAACAGCGGATCCAAATATTTCCACTGTTAGGTAAATTACCTAGCACTGTTAGGTAAATTCTCTGTGAGTTGTTAAGTTTTCCCTAATTTGTTTGCCAAGTCAAAAACATAAGGTAGACATGTTATATATCAATGGATATCATTTGTCTATTTTTTCAAAAATATATATAACTTTTGATAATTAAAAAATTCATGAAAATTCAAAAATATGACAAAAAAAGCTTTTTATTGAGTTCTTGTATATTTACAAATTTTTCAGATTGAAATTAAAGTTTTTTTTAAGAAATTTTACAGTTATATAGATTTTGCCATTGAAAATAGAAAAGTAAAAACAAATTTTGAAATTTGTAGTCAGGAATTTCGCCCTAAAGTTGAATTTTAGATAAAATAAAAAAATAGGCGTTTTTTGGATGGAGCTGATGCCCTTGGTATCAACAATTTTCAAATTTGTTTTCATTTAAAATATTTAATGTAAAGTTAGCTTTTCAAAAAGTATAAATTCCTAATACACCATTTTAGAATTTTTTTAGATAACTTAAAAAGAAAAAAATTCTCTAAAGTACTTTTTTCCCAAAAACTTGCGAAAAATCGCATGTTTTAAAATTTTTAAATACAAATGCATATAGCATTGGATTCAGTCATGGTTTTTAAACAATTCTTTTTTTATTTGACACATACATTTGTTGTTAGTCAAACTAAGGAAAAATGGATAAAGTCGGGAATATTTGGACCCGCTGTTAAAAATGTTGAAAATTTAATTTTCAAATGCGAATATCTCCTATGTTATAAGAGATAATTTATAGGTACGATGAGGTTTTTTATAGTGCTCGATGAAGAGATTCTATATATCGTTACCTAAAATGTAAAATAACGTAACATCACTTTTCATAAGTTTATAGGAGAAGCAATAAACAATATAAAATGAAAACTACTTGATATTGAAAAAAAATTTCAAATTTGATTAGAAATATATTTTATAAAAAAAAAAAAAAAATTTTCAAAGCACACTTTAAGATATGTGGCTTACGTTTTTTTGAATTGTTATTTTCTGAAACAAAAAAACATATCAATATTAATTTGTATGATAAAATAAAAACTTAAATAAAAGTATTTTTTTTATTTTAAATAAAAGCAGTTTATATATACTTTTTTAATTTTATTATGTTTTTTTTTATTTCAATTACTAACGACTATTTTTTTAAACTAAAAAAGTTTCTTCATTAAATTTTCATTAAGACTGCAAAAAATATTCAATTGCAACAAATTTATTAAAAAAAATTAGGATACTACCTAAAATAAGGTAAAAACGATTTATTGATTAATTACTCAAAGCGTATACGTTACTTTTGTTCAAGAAAATCATATACTTAAAATTTTGTACACATATGTAATATGATGTAGTGAATCGTAATCAATTTCGAAGAAATAGGATCGTTTTAAAAATTAAACATAGCCGGGGTGTCCTATTTTAGGGAACCCTTGCCGAACCCCTGGTAAGCCCATGAGGTCAAAACTTAAACTCGACAACACTTCTTCTTTGCACATATCAAATTTCAATCAAATCGGACTAAGCGTTAAGAAGTTACAGATTTATTTCCCTCATTTTTTTCTCATACCACTGTGCAGCGGGAAAAATTACTCATTTTGCAGACACAAGGACTTCTAGCCGCATTGCAAAATCATTCCAATTTTACACGGTTTGTCATTGCGAGCCAAGGTCTTGCATACTCGCTGCTGTTAGAGGGTTATGGGAAGGTCTACTTATGGACTGCAAGCAATTTATTGTTGTAAATTTGTAGGGAGAGTTAATCAAAAATATGTAGAGTATGTAGAGTATTTTATTTTTTTATGTAGACTATTTTCATTTACTCACTTGTTGTTTGAAGAGGATTCATAGAAGGCCTACAAACTGAAGTCCTATAATTTTTTCCCGCTGGGTATTAATGTATTAATCATGTATGTAAATGTTTTCTAAATCAAGACATACAATTTTTGAGTTAAACCATTTATTTTGGTATATATCCCACTCGGATCCCATTACGAGACCAAAACGCTCTTAAAGGAATAGACCTAAGCTTTCTTTAGAGAATAATAAATTTAAAAAAAGCGGCCCATTTTGGAAAAAAAATCAAAAAAGTTTTTGATTTCGCCAAAAAAAGTCAAAAATTGTATATCTAGAGTTACAAAATATTTATTTTGATAGATATCCCACTCACATGCCACTAAGCACCAAAAAAGGTCTTCAAGGAAAATACGTAAGCTTTCTTTTGAGCAAAAAAATAAAAAAGGGTCCATTTTGAAAAAAAACTCAACAAAGTTTTTGATTTTGCAAAAGATGTCAAAAATTTTATGTTTTGAGTTACAAAACTTTTATTTTGATAGACATCGAACTCGCATCCCACTAAGCGACCAAATAGGTCTTCAAGGTAAATATCTAAGCTAAACCTAAGGAAAACCATTCAAACCCAAATTTATCTAGTCCAGAGAGCAATGACGAAAGCAAATGGACGACTCACGGTGGCTCAGAAATTAATTTCATTGGTCAAAAGTACAATTTTTTGTTAACACCGATTCCGAAAATTTAAATACCATTCAATAGTAAACATATTGAAACTAAGGTGGTGCAAAATATTAGATCAAACTATTGGTTACTGTGGGCGTGCCAAGCTGGAAAATGTGATTTTTTTTTAAATTTGATCAGAAGTAGATTATAATTACTCACGAACTATTATCGATAATTGTTTGCATTATTTTATGAGGGTTAGGAAAAAGTGCAAACTAAGGGCTACCCTAGTGTACATGCATATATGTAAGTAATGCTTGTGTTTTTTATACATGCAGACATTCTACTTTTATTTAAGCCCACATATGCAAGGATATATGTATATACATACATATGTAGCACAATATGTATATTTGTATTGCGAAATTTCGCAATAAACACTTGTACGAGTGTGTATGGATGTATGTATGTATGTACGTGTGATTGAGTAAAGACAAGTATGTGTACAAAACTTTGAAACGAATAGATGAATTCGCGATAAACATATCTACAGTGAAACGAACAAAACACTCTTTTGTAGACAAGCAGATATATTCATCCATACACACACATCCATCGAAGGATGTTTGTGTTTCTTATGGTGTCCTCTTAATATTGCTGCTGCGACTGCGACTGCTGTTGATGCTCTGATGTTTTTCGTGTCCACATTCATTTAAACAGACATATTTCGAGACACATTCATGCTTGTACAATGTACATACATACATACATAGAAATCCAATGGACGATGGCAAGCAAGTTCTTGATGGGCAAAGTCCACATGTTGGTGCCAATATTGGTGGGATGTTAAAAGGAAGACGTTTGCTTAGAAGGCATTTATTATAAAAAATAAACTATTACATTCATATGTACATACATACATACATATATGCATGTATACAATACATACGTGAATGTGTATTTATTTATTCTTATACAACTTATGTATGTATGTGTATATGTCCATGTGTGTGTGTTCGAATGTTGTTATGAGTGTAAGGCAAACACAATAAAAGAATGAAAATATTGGCAAAGGGTCGGTCCATTTGACGTCAACGATGTTGAATTCACTTCGCGAGTAGCCGTTGGCGTTTTGTCGCATTTTGTGATTTTCGTTTAGAGTCCTTTGTGTACTGAACCATACATTTGCTCGCATGTTTTAGACAAGCAATCGACTAAGAAATTAAATATTATTCCGAGTTTGGTTGTTTTTGTAGCCATCAAAACATGAACAGAACGAACACCATCTTACATAAATACATATAAATATATGTACATATACTATATGTATGTGAATACATTGTTTACAGCATATGTAAGTATGTAGGTATATTAAGAGTACATACATACATATGTACCTACATACACAACTCCATCCATACTATTTCAAACTTAACAAATAGAAGGACTCGCTCAAGTAGAATCTGCTATTTCGGAGATGTTCCAATACGCAATAGACAGGCATAGTTTTGACAAATTATGCAGACTCTAATGCGGATACACAAACATGTGTACATACATACGTATCGCCACCTAAAATGCAATAACAAAACGTAACATCACTTTTCATACTTACATATAATAACGATATACTTGATATATTGAAACAAAAGTTTGAAATCCGGATTATAATAAATACAGAAATATAAGTTCTTATATTATTTTCAATTTTTGTTTTCTGAAACCAAAATAACGTATTATCTGTACAAATTAGTATGAAAAAATGAAATCTTGAATAAAAAAATGTTTTTATTTTAAACTAGCTAAAACCCGATATGATTCGCTACCCGTACCGTAATGATTTAAAGTATATTTAGTCTATCTAAAATTAGTTTCTAATGTAACAAATAGTATGTTATTTATTTCATATTTTCTAACCATAATGTGATTTGTAATAAAATAGAAAAGTTTAGAACAAAAAATATTTGTATTTAATTTTTAGTATATAGAGTGGCTTTTGCCACTCGCGAACATGCAACTGTTGAGTGCCCCGATAGACTAGTCGATAGTGTGCTTGGCTATTAATCTGAGGGTTGCGGGTTCGATTCCCGCCAGAGATTCTGGGCATTTCCGAAGTTATAATCGGAATACGTGCAGCAATACATCTGTCCCTTTATTCTTTCCAGTTATAAAGGTCGCCCCGATAAGATTGTCCACTAATTTCCTTACTGTAAGTCGAGTGCCATTACAAATACGCAAACTATCATATAAACACACATTCACTTTCATATATACATATCTAAGGGATTCAAATATATATGAATTTTAATATTTACTTAATATTGTTGCTAGCCCTCGCATTTCTGTCCTAAATATTAATATTGATAGCTGCTATAACTTTTCATATATGTATATAATTTGTCATCATATTTATGGAAGTTACCACGCTCGCTATTGCTAGTTTCCCATGTTTGGCCTAAATAAGTAATTCATACAAAGTTTGAATGCTTTACATATCACAATTATACAGATAGATACGAATTTTAGTATTTAGTTTGTATGAGAGGTCCCACGCCCACTATTGATAGTCCGCCCATTCTTATTATAAATATTAATATTGATAGTAGAATAACCGTACAAAATTGATGGACTATATTTCTTATTGTATCCTATATATTAGATTTTTTAAATTATCATTATATTTCCATATTTACCACAACTATTTATACAAACAGTGGAATTGCTCATCCACTATAGCTATTATAGTTTTCTAGATATTTGATTTTTAAAATTAAAATTTCATTACATTTTATATACATTATAAAAACTGAAAAAAGATTAAATTGACGCAAACTTATTAAAAAAAAATTTAGGAAACTACATAAAATAAGCAAAAATAACATTTATTAATTAATTACTCAAAAAGATTACGTTATTTTGTTTAAGAAAATCATGCACCTGATGATAAGTTGTTTGGAATTTTGGTTATAACTTGGTTATTTTTGATAGTAGAAATTGATGTAGTGAGTCGTAATCTATAATAAAAGCAATATGAAATTGTTTGGTGATACGTTGTTTTGCATTTTAGGTGACGATATGGTTTTTATCATCTAGACTACTCCATAAGAATATACACGTACATATATTTCGTATCACTTGGGACAATTAATAGATGGTGAATTTTCGAAAGGGTTTCTTTCAACACACACCAACATACATAGACGTAACATCTTTGCCTGACAAAAGAACGATAATTCTATGCGAATATTTTCAAAAACAATAAAAACTAATGAAAAAACTGAATGGACAAACATTTTCGCGAATAATGTACATTAGGGTGGCCCTTAATAAACGAATGTTGGATTTTGGCCATTCTCACCCCCCAGTTTGGTAAACATTAGTAAAAAGTATTCCTGAAAAAATCTTAGGTAAATCGGTTGGGATTAAGACGTGCCGCAAGCCCTCTGAAGTTTTGAGATGCATTTACAAGGGGAAAAAATGCATTTTTTTCAGTTTTTGTAAAAATTTTGCCATTAAAAAAATACTTTTGCAATTTTATTTAAAAGAATTGAAATGTGTACGTAATTGTCGTTCTAATGAGATATAAAAAACAGAAATTGGTCAAAAAATGTTAAAGTTATTAAAAATTCGCCAGGCCATTAATGTGTCTCAGGCAAATAGAACAAGAAATGTAGGAACAAAATTAATATATTTTGATAAATATTAAAATAAAAGCTCATTTTTACTTAAAATATATCCATATTTACTTGTATATGAGTTTTTGTCTTCGTAGGATATCGTTAACCTATTCGCAGGTATGACCAAAAAAATAACAATTTTTTAACGGCAGTTTCAAAACTCCATTTTCAAATTTTTAAAAATTTTGTTAAACGGATTTCAGAATTTTTTGATCATCTCATTGGGATTTATTGAGACTATAATAGGGAATAAAAATGTGAAAAAATTATGAAAATATCTCTTATAGTTTTTCCGTACCTGCGATTTAAATTTGGAAATTTTCGAGAAAAACCAATTATTTGACCATTTTTTGGCGAATGAGCTCTAGAGTAAGGAATTACTCTTATGAATTTTAAGCAAAACTTATTCAGAATATTATAGTCCAGATAATTCTAAATATACTCCGAGACTTTTACTAAAATCGGAAAACGTTAACCCTTAAATCGTGAAGGTCAAAGGTCAAATTTTTCAATATTTGGAATTTCTCTTGGAAAGATTTCGAAATGTTCGAAATGTTGTATATTTTTGGGCCGATTTTGATGAAATTTAACAAAAGTAAACCACAAAACCTAGTATATACAAAAACAGCAGAAAAATTAAAATTAACCCTATATAGCACTTGGTGTTAAAATGCCCCAAACTTCTAAAACCATACAAAAATTATGATTTTAAAAGTTTGGGGTCATTTTAACCCCAAGTGCCATTATGGGTTAATTTCTATTCTTTTGCTGTTATTATAAACCCTCGAGTTTATGTTATATTTTTCTTAAGTTTCATCAAAATCGGACCAAAAATATACAATATTTCTCTATCTTTCCAAGAGAAATTCCAAATATTGAAAAATTTGACTTTTGACCTTCACGATTTAAGTTTTAAGGTTTTCCAATTTCAGTAAAACTTTCAAATTATATTTAGAATTATATGGATTATAATATTCTTAATAGGTTTTACTTAAAATTCATAACAGTAAGGAAATAGAGCTCATTCGCCAAAAAATTACCAAGTAATATAAGAGATATTTTCATAATTTTTGCACATTTTTATTTCCTATTATATTCTCAATAAATCCCAATGAGATGATCAAAAAATTCTGAAATTCGTTTAACAAAATTTTTAAAAATTTCAAAATGGAGTTTTGAAACTGCCGTTAAAAAAATTTTATTTTTTTGGTCATACCTGCGAATAGGTTAACGATATCCTACGAAGACAAAAACTCATATACAAGTAAATATGAATATATTTTAAGTAAAAATGAGCTTTTATTTTAATATTTATCAAAATATGTTAATTTTGTTCCTGCATTTCTTGTTCTATTTGCCTGAGACACGTTAATGGCCTGGCGAATTTTTTATAACATTAACATTTTTGACCAATTTCTGTTTTTTATATCTCATTAGAACGACAATTACGTACACATTTCAATTCTTTTAAATAAAATTGCAAAAACTGAAAAAAATGCATTTTTCCCCCTTGTAAATGCATCTTAACCCCACGTCTTAACCCCAACCGATTTACCTAAAATTTTTTCAGGATGATTTTTTTACTAATGTTCACCAAACTGGGGGGTGAGAATGGCCAAAATCCAACATTCGTTTATTAAGGGCCACCCTAATGTACATACATACTTAGTACGGGTATAACTTTTTAAGATTGTGGGAAATATCAGAAATTACAACCTGGTATTCCCAAACTTGCGATATTTCTCTTTTTATTGCAACTAATACAAACTAATTATTTATTTTAGGATTTTCTTTTAAGAATGTCTTTATGAAAATAATTTGCATTTTTGACAATTAAAAATTTCGGCTTCTCTTCCAAATTTAAATTAACTACTTTCTTAATGAATTATTTTGTAAGCAATCATAACCATGTCAAATATAAATCTAAATATGTGTGTTCAATTCATTGTTGGTACAGGATTTTATTAATTTTTTATACTCTACACTACCAAAGTGGGTTAGTGCTGATGTGCCAACGTGCCAAAATATTGACACAACACCTCCCAATTTGCTCATGTTCACTTTCTGAGTCGATTAAGCGATGTAATCAATCTACAGGTCGCAATTTGAAAGATAATTCGACATAATTTGGTACAAGCTTTTCTATTGCCCCAAGGACGAACAAAGCCTATTGAATTTGGTTAGAATCGGTTAATTACTTCTCACTAGCCCCCATACGATTGCCCTACCTTAAAATAGTTATGCTATCATAAATACATAATTTATATACATAGATATCCAAACCAAATTCGGCACAAATAAGTTTTATATAAGCCAAACGCATTACCAAATTTTGTGACGATTGATCCATAATTAGTCATAGCTCGCATCCAGTCTTCAAACTTTATATGAACCAATTTCTTATCAGAGCATGATGTCTAACCAAAAATTGAACGGATCGGAACAGGAGTTGTGGCACCTCTCATATAAAGTAAAGGTTCTTATAAGTCATAAACAAACAAACAATTAAATAAATAAACAGACATACATTCATTTGTATATGTATATATCGCACACCCAATTCAAAAGTGACACAACTCAAAATTTTAATTTTTCAGAAATCGAAAATAAATGTGTGGTCATAAGCAATAACCACCTAAGTCGACTTAAGATTTGAGGTATATATGCTACATTCTGCTCATAGAACTGTATGTATACGTGAAATCCCTACCTTCCTAACTTTCTTATTTAAAAAGTTATTAATTATAAACATATTGGTTTAAGTCCTAAGGAAGACTTAATAAAACATTCAATTATATTTTATATTGTTTAAATAGCTTATAATGACTTATTGTATATTTTTCACGAAATAAATTTTCATACATAAGAGTGCTGTTATAAGAGCCAAACTAAAGATAAGCGATTATTGCAAATTGGCTTAATTACTTGACATGTCAATTTTTTAACTCAACATATGCCAAGCAACAATCAAAACACTTATTTTCAATAAACGCCTAATCAGACATTAGCATTTTCAATTTAGTATTTCTGAGTTGCTTTAAGCGATGATATTTGGTTTTATTAAATATTTCTCTAATAAATAAAGCTTTTGTTATTATTTTTCATTTTAGCATTGTTGGGGTAAGAATCTTTGATTCTGCATTACACTTTTTCTAAGGCACTCTTTTATTTTTTTCATAAAAGGTTTTATAAATATAAATTGTTTTTCTCAAAAACATGTTTTTTGAAACGGATATACCAACCCAGCGGCGAAATTTTTGAGACCTTCAGCTATAAGGCCTTCTGTAAGACCTTCCTGGACCTTTTTTTAGATCCAGTACTCATGCTCGCTTGCCTTCTCAGGAAGACCTTATGGAAGGCCTACCTGCTCCCTTCTTTTTGTTGCTACAAACGTAGTACAAGCAGAAAATACAGTTAAAAACTCACATTCCAAAGACAAAACTACAAATACAAAAAAATGCAAAAAGTGAAGAGAAAAAAGAATTAAACTTAAAATAGTTATGCTTTAATTCTTGGACAAAGCGGTTGTGAGAATTTTTTACTTGGTCATTATTGGATTTTATTATAATCAAATTAAAATAAATAAGATATCGCTTAGTTATATCTTAAACATAGTTTAGGCTTAATCAAAGATACAATTTATTTAACAAAATTTATTTACAAAAGGCCTGAAAACAAGCCTGTGAAGAAGGCCTGCTACCAGGCCTGTTGAAGAAGGCCTTGGATGGCTAGGACATCGTGTGTAAAAAATGTATGAGTATGGAATGGGTCAATAAGTCCTTGTGTCTGCTAAATAAGGCCTTCCAGAAGGCCTGCTTACTACTTCTTTTCGCTGCTGGGAAACGAAACAAAACACCAAAAATGGAAAAAACAAAATACGCAAAGCAATGAAACCAACACACATCCAAACATAGTAGAAAAATAGAAGGTAGTTTCATTCTCTCTTTATTTTTTAAAATTCTACGTCTGACATGCTTAAGGATTTTGACGTTTTCGTTAAAATAGTAATACCATATTAATTAAAAATTTTCCCATATATTCTTTGAAGTTTGTGAAAAAATTAATACATAATATTCATTAATTTGAAAAATATTATAAAAAATATAAAAAATATTTACTATCAAATTGGGATCAAAGATAAGATTTTCATTTTCAAATATTTCAAAGCTAATTTGTGAACATTATTTTAAGATTTAACAAACATGAGTTGCATTTTCCCCAACTGCGAAAATACCAAATATTTTTGCAAAAATTCAAATGTAAATTTTTTCAAAGTCCCTACATTACCTAACAAACGACAACAGTGGCTGGATGTATGTAAAACTTGCGAAGAAAATTTGCCAAAAGAGCCAATGGTGAGCTCCAACCATTTCCTTAAAAGCAATATTTCAGTTAATACATTAACTTCCAACACAACATACTTAATACATTTTTATTTAAATACTAAATTATAAATTACACATTTTTTGTAAAAATTTCTCTAAAATAAAAATCATTTTTAGGAATGTGGCAACGCTTTTTATAATGCTCACAAAATAAGGAAACTTCAAAAAACCTTATTTGAAAAAAAAATTTTGATTGAAACTACCTTCTATATTTTTATCATGCATCCAAACATACGTTTTGTTGCTTTTTTGTTTTTTGATGACATTTTCAGAGGTTGTCACGAATTTTTGCTCATATCTCGGTTATTTATGGACGGATTTTGCTGATTTTAAATAGCAAACTTCTCGAAAGCATGGTTGACAGAATTATTGAAGACTTGGAACTCGAAGATATCTGGGGTCTTCAGAAAATTGATTTCAAGAAACAGACGGAAGAGACTTAATCGACTCCGATATCTATAAGGATTCAGAATATATATGGGGCATTTCACGTCAAGTGAACCAACTTTTGAAATCGATGTCTTCCGATCGATGAAATTTGCACCAATGTTATTTCTATTGGATAGTAATTCGGACACCATTTTTCAACAAGATCGGTCAAGAACTCTCTGAGTTATAGGAGGTCAAAATTTGACATTTTGGCCAAACAGGTGTTTTTTTTTATCCATATAACTTATTACCTATTGTTCTTAGCAAAATGTGTCCCAAATAGTTTAGATAGCTATTTATGCAATCTTTCGAAAAAAAAAATTAAAAAAATTTAATAAAATATTTTTGATTTTTTTTTTTTAAATCAAAAATATTTTTGACTTTTTTTTTCAAAATGGGCCCTTTTTATTTTTTTTAAGAAAGCTTAGTTAGGTCTTTTCCTAAGCGACCTATATGGTCGCTTAGTGGGATGCGAGTGGGATATCTATCAAAAAAAATATTTTGTAACTCAAGATTTAAAATTTTTGAATTTTTTTAAAAAAATGGACCCATTTTTTAATTTTTTTTTTTTGCTCAGAAGAAAGCTTATGTGTTTTCCTTTAACACCCTTTTTGTCGCTTAGTGGGATGCGAGTGGGATATCTATAAAAACAATGTTTTGTAACTCAAGACATACAATTTTTTACTTTTTTTTGAAACATCAAAAATCTTTTTGACTTTTTTTTCCAAAATGGACCCTTTTTTATTAATTTTTTTTTCTCAAAAGAAAGCTTAGGTCTTTTCCTTTAAAACCTTTTTGGTCGCTTAGTGGGATGCGAGTGGGATATCTATAAAAAAAATGTTTTGTAACTCAAGACATACAATTTTTTACTTTTTTTTGAAAAATCAAAAACCTTTTTGACTTTTTTTTTCCAAAATGGACTCTTTTCCTTTAAAACCTTTTTGGTCGCTTAGTGGGATGCGAGTGGGATATCTATCAAAATAAATGTTTTGTAACTCAAGACAAATGTTTTTAAATTGATTTTTTTCATATTTGTGTGTAAGTGTTTCTAAAACCTTAAAAATAAAAACCACAACAACTGACCGATAATAGCCACTGGAGGGGTGCAATATGAGGCCGACCTCTATTAATTTTCCACCCCCAACATTTGTCTGAGTTTTGTATCTTGCGGCTTTTTTAGTCAATCCTAAAGGTAGTTTTCAGCGCACGTGATTTTCATTGTTAAAATATCAGGTGCCCCAGAAACAAATTTTTGGAATCAAGTGGAAATATTTTATGGCCCTTCTCCGAAGTACCAGTTTATTTATTATTTTATGACATTTGACTTTAAGAAGTGGGTGGAGAGGTAGAAGTTGACAGGTAGGTTATTTATATGGTGGTTTATTTTTATTATTATTTGTAACATTTGGTTAAACTAGGTACTTTAGTATGTAAGCCCTTCTTGACCCTAATAAAAGACTTTAGACTCATTCATTAAAACGTACTACCTATATGATCTTAAAAAACTATTTATTGTCATTCTGAAGACATACGGAAATCAGTTTTTTAGAAACAGCGTTAAAGTTAAGACGTGTGTTATTTACATAAATACTTACAAAATTCAAAATGTCTACGACTTCTAAAAAGGCTAAGGTTGAAAATGAAATTTATTCGTCTTTTTGTTTTAATCCCTTTAACAAAATGAAGC
This sequence comes from Calliphora vicina, assembly GCF_958450345.1. Classification (NCBI taxonomy): domain Eukaryota; kingdom Metazoa; phylum Arthropoda; class Insecta; order Diptera; family Calliphoridae; genus Calliphora; species Calliphora vicina. The sequence goes on from NC_088780.1 coordinate 81,129,518, forward strand.
ACAGATCATCAGATATGCGAAATATTTCCGACGGCTTATTAAAAAAATTCCCTACGCTGTCAAAACGATTGAAAATTTATGGATCATGCAGGAAAGAGCTCGGAAAGTTGAACGAATTACCGAATTTGAATAGTAATGAGCCTTGCGTTGAAGTTATTCCAGATGAAGACAAAAGTAATTCCGAGAATGAAGACAGAACTGTTGATGATGATGGTTATTCTAACTTTTCAAATTCAACGAATGAGTGTCGAAACCAATACCATAAGGATGCAGTAGAAGTTCTTGAACAAATAAAAGAGAAATACAAAACGTCACAGAGTGAAGCTGAAAGAATTCAACTTCTCACGCTTGCTCCAAGAACATGGAGTTCTGCAAAAACAATGACTGAGTTTGGAACGTCTCAACGAAAAGCAAGAATTGCTAAACAATTGGTTGCTGAGCATGGGATTCTCACACTCCCAAACAAAAAGAAGGGAAAAACTTTGGAGTGCGATACTAAATCTCTAATAACTCAGTTTTATCAGCGAGATGATATGAGTCGCCTGATGCCAGGGATGAAAGACTGGATGTCTGTACGAATCGATGGCAAGAAAGTTCAAATGCAGAAGAGAATGGTTCTCTGTAACCTGAATGAATTATTCGCAACATTTCAATCTGAATACGAGGATGTCAAAATTGGATTCACAAAATTTACACAACTGAGGCCAAAACATTGCGTTTTGGCAGGAAGCAGCGGAACTCACACAGTATGTGTTTGTATTTACCATGAAAATGTTAAATTGATGTTGAAGGAAATCAACTTAAATTACTTAAAAGATGATTCATCAGAAGATTTACACCATTACCGCGATTGCCTTAAATTGACTATGTGCCCTAATGCTACAACTTCTTGCCACTTAGGTGAATGTTCGAATTGCCCGGAAACCACATCCATCAAAGAAAATTTAATCAACTCTTTTGATCGAGAATGTATTGAGGAGTTAAAATTTGAATCTTGGCTTCAGACTGAAAGATGCACACTGAAAACCATAATTTTAAATGTGGATGATTTTGTGGAAGAACTGTGTAGAGGATTGCTAAATTTGAGAACCCATGACTTTTTAGTCATTCTTCAAGGACTTGAAAACACATTTGAAGTCTGGTGAATTCATTATTTCATTTGATTTCGCAGAGAACTATAAATATGTTCTTCAGGATTCCATACAAGCATTCCACTTCAATAACGACCAAGCAACTATATTCACAGTAGTTATTTACTACATGAAAGAAGAAAACCTGGAACACAAAAGTATGGCAATCATATCCGACGATTTAAAACATGACACCGTTGCAGTTTATGAGTACCAGAAGATAATACTAAATTATCTAAAATCAAAATTTACAGTAGAAAAGGTATACTACGTTTCGGACGGAGCTCGTCAACATTTTAAAAACAAAAGTAGCTTCGCAAATCTTACAGCTCATGAAAAAGATTTTGGAATGCCAGCTGATTGGCATTTTCATCCTACTGCTCATGGTAAAGGAGCATGTGATGGTATTGGAGCAAACCTCAAAAGAAATGCAGCGAAGTATAGCCTCCAGTGCTCTCATCAAGATCGCATCTTAGATGCGACTGCTTTATTCCATTGGGCAAAGAATTATTGTAAAGAAACTAAAATAGTTTTTAGTAGCAAAGAGGATCATGAGGAAACATTGAAAACACTAAAGAGCAGATTCGATGCTGCGGTAACAATCGATGGCACTGCTCAATACCATGCGGTATGAAACGCTTGTCGATGGAAGACTCAAATTAAAAAAGTTTTCTGCATCTACTCAATGCGATTTCTTTCCAAAGCCAAAAAAGAAGCCAGCAGCGAAATCAGTAGCTGAATCTAATAACGCCAAGAAAGGATTGACAAAAAAAAAGCAGCTAATAAAGGTGACAAATAAGGAGGATAAAAGTATGGATATTTGAAAATTTAAAAACTTCATAAATTAAGTGTAAAAATAGTTATTATATAAATTGTTCTATTGTGATTAAGATTAAATTTTACTAAATTATTCATCTTTTTATTATTATTATTATATATTAAATTAATTATTATTACAAATAAATAACAAAATTAAATTATTCAACATTTCCATAGAAAAAAAGTGATTTTTATTCCTGAGGTTAACATATTATGGGTATTACAGTATCGAGGCTATGAAATTTTAGTTGGGTATGTTACATACCATCGGAAAGGCTAATGTGTCTAGTTTCTCTGCGTAAGTTTAATTTTTAAGGTTTACACACAAATATGAAAAAAATTAAAATAGCGCATCCCACTAAGCGACCAAAAAGGTTTTAAAGGAAAAGACCTAAGCTTTCTTTTGAGAAAAAAAAATTAATAAAAAAAGAGTCCATTTTGGAAAAAAAAGTCAAAAAGGTTTTTGATTTTTCAAAAAAAAGTAAAAAATTGTATGTCTTGAGTTACAAAACATTTTTTTTATAGATATCCCACTCACATCCCACTAAGCGACAAAAAGGGTGTTAAAGGAAAACACATAAGCTTTCTTCTGAGCAAAAAAAAAAATTAAAAAATGGGTCAATTTTTTTAAAAAAAGTCAACAAAGTTTTTGATTTTGCAAAAAAATTCAAAAATTTTAAATCTTGAGTTACAAAATATTTTTTTTTATAGATATCCCACTCGCATCCCACTAAGCGACCATATAGGTCGCTTAGGAAAAGACCTAAGCTTTCTTAAAAAAAATAAAAAAAAAAATAAAATGGGCCCATTTTGAAAAAAAAAGTCAAAAATATTTTTGATTTAAAAAAAAAAAATCAAAAATATTTTATTAAATTTTTTTAATTTTTTTTTCGAAAGATTGCATAAATAGCTATCTAAACTATTTGGGACACATTTTGCTAAGAACAATAGGTAATAAGTTATATGGATAAAAATAAACACCTGTTTGGCCAAAATGTCAAATTTTGACCTCCTATAACTCAGAGAGTTCTTGACCGATCTTGTTGAAAAATGGTGTCCGAATTACTATCCAATAGAACTAACATTGGTGCAAATTTCATCGCGATCGGAAGACATCGATTTCACTTGACGTGAAATGTCCCATATACTAGTGTTTATAAACCGGTTCACCGAAAAACCGGTTTTTCTTCGAAATCTCGGTTTTTCGAAAACCGGTTTATCTGATTTTTATCACTCGGTTAACCGATTTTTAATATTTGGGACTAAAATTAATAAATCTCACGTTTTTAATATTCATTGTATACACAATATTGGTCTGATTTGAAACCGAAACTGCTGATTTAATGTACAAATCTCTTTTGATTAATATTTTTAAGAATTACTATGATTCTAGATAGTAGAGGACGATAAGTTTACTTAAAACCTTTTTCAGAATAAATTTCACATAATGAAACTATTACAAATTAAAATTAAATTCCTCATCATTCTATAAGTTTAGACTAAATCTTACTAATGATTCATTAAAAACTTAGTAATGATCTTACCAGACGTTAAATTGAATTCGATGTACAACCTTATTTAAATAAATAGGACTTCATTAGTATGTTTTGTTCTTAAAATTTTAATTTATGTATTAATCATTTCGTTAGCTTTTCAGAAATATTACAGAAGAGACAAAAAACATTGTAAAATCCATTATTTGAAATATTTATGAAATCTGATAATGGAGTTTTTTTATAATGACAAATAATCACAGCTAAGAGGAAGTGCGTTTACATCCTACATGTCCTTTTTGGGACTTTTAACATTTTCTGTTTCATATCAGAAAGTCGAGGTGATAATAAATTTTAAAATTATCAAATATTTAATTAACAAATTGATTTACATTTTTTGGTTGAAATTTAATGAATAACCCAATAATTAAAACAAGTATTATATATTTAGTAACATATTTATACTCAATTCTATTTGACTGAGATAATAATTTTAAAATTTTTACAAAATAAATGGACTTAGCTCTTTTGTCCGCCCCGGCTTCGCCCGGTAGCATTTACTAATGTTAGTTCGTCAAGTTTTTCCAACCCACATACACCGCCTTTTCTTATTTATTTGCAAATAAAATATCAAAATTTGTACTGCATACTTTAGGGAGCTTCTTTATTATAGTTGACTGGACTCAATAAAAAGAGTTTTACCCAGAATTTTTTTTCTTTACAAACCATCTCCTGAAAATATCGAATCGAATAAAAAAAATCAGCCAAATCGCTCCAGCCATTCTCACGTGATGCCATTACATACATGGACCATTTAATTTTTATATATATAGATTAACCATTCCTGACTACTAAAAATTACAAAATTTAAAGGTGAAATTACAAAATACACATATATGACGGTTAACCGGTTTTTTCGATGTCGGTTAACAGAAAAACCGGTTTTTTAAAAAAGGCCAATTTTCGGTTAACCGACAATCCGTTTTTTAAAAAGTCTGTTTTTTATAAACACTAATATATACTTTATAGGGTCGGTGAATAGGTGAGGTGAAGGATATAAAAAGAGTCCAGGTATAGTAAATAAACAGATTTTGATGAGAACAAAGTGGAATAAATATGCTGGAATAACGGAAGAAGTGGGAAGAAAAGTTGTGCAGCTATAAATGGGAGGCTAAAAAAGTCAGAAAATAAAGACACATAAACCTATAGTTATATTTTTTTAAAGCTTAATAAATTACCTTTAATTTCATGTATAAAATGTTAACATACGATTTTAAGTGGCCACTTTTTTATTTATGTTGAAACTTTTTTTTGTAGTTTCATAAAAAAGTTATACAATTTTCAATTTTCATAAAGTTTAGAATACGGACAGTAATATGAAATATTTTTTATGTCAAATATATTTTAATTAAATGAATTATTGTTTAATTTGAAACAAAAATCCACAATCCCCAAAAAATTCCGAAATCCCAGAAATGTCTCAAACTACTTATTCAAATCTGTATTTAAAAAGTTTAAATGTTTTAAAAAATAATTAAACAGTTTACCCGGATTTCGCACTCGTGTGCGGTTTATTACATAATACTCTTTTTTAGGTGGAATGTTTAAAATTGGCTCAACAATTTCGAATGAAATGTTTTCATACAATATACAACAAAAAACAGACAAGTGGCAACGCTGAACAGCTGACATACAAAATTAAAAAAAAAATCAAAAAACGTAAACAATAAAAGTAACCGGGACATCTAAAGAACGAAAGTTGTTTTTTGTGGAAAAATGGAAAAGATAAGATTAATATCATAATTACGATATTTTGGTACTATTTTTATTGATAACTGTTAAATAATTGCAAAATCTCTACCAATATCTTGTAAATTAAACATTTTTTACTGACGCTGTTGTTAAACGAGTTAAAAATAACTTTAGCTAGTTTTATATTTAGAGTCGACTTCAGCGTCAGAAGTATACTTTAACTTGTCTATGATAGACCTAAAGTCCACTCTTAAGTAAAGTCGAGTTTAATTCTCTTAAAATGTACTTTATTTTTGACTATGATTATGGGCCAATGTTACCAAATTTTCCCGTTTAAACGTTCGAATTTTCCAAAAATTCCTTCTTAGTGGATCTATTAGGGAAAAGAGGAATATACCTATAGATTAAACGAAGTTTGAAAATGTTTTCGAGAATAGTTTTCAAAATATTCGATAATGAATACTTGTTTCCTTTTTTAACAGCGGATACATGTAATTTACACAAAGTTTATGGCTTTTACAAGTACAGGAGGTTAATTGTGTAATTCAAAAATCATTTGTATGCTATATACATGAAAATTTGATAATGTTATCTATCCATTAGTATTAAACAATAACCCCGCAGATCTCCAGATAATCGAGAATAATTATTTACTTGGTATGGTACTAATGTAAAAACCAAACACAATTTTTTACCATCTATGAACAATGATAAGCAAATAAGTCATATCAAGTTTTGAGACTTTAATTCCCACTAATCCAAGCTACACACACGCAGAGAAAAAATATAGTTGTGCTTGTTTACTGTAATCGTTTCAACATTGTTAATCATGTAAATAGTTACTGTGACTATAATATTGTTATTGATTTTCGGAAGTTGACTTTATATGTGACTTGTTTTTTGACATTATATGTGATTTATTTTCACATGAAACAGAATTTTAAATTCTGTAGGCATATATGAACACTTTTGGTGGTTGAGGTTATAAAGAGCACAAATACGAAATAATAATATAACTTTTGACTCAGTCTAGATAACAATTTAGTTCTTAATCTTACAAAGCTTTCCTAAAATAATTTGTGGTTTTTGTAACTAAAAAATAATTTGTAAATAAAGAATTTGAAAGGATTTTATAAAAAAAAAATAAATGAATATATACATTAACTCTAATATGGGCAGTGGTAGGACAAGGAAAGTTATGACAAGAGGCACACCACAAGGTGGTGTCGTCTCTCCACTTCTGTGGAATCTTGTCGCAAATAAAATCCTTTTCAGGCTCAGCAGGATAGGTACCAAAGTAGTCGCATATGCTGATGACGTTGTGCTTCTTATTCAAGGGAAGTTTCTTCCCAAAATAAGTCAACTCATGGAATCAGCTCTCAGAGTTCTGCTACCATGGGTCAAGGAAAACGGTCTAGGTGTTAACCCTGCCAAGACCGAACTGGTTCTTTTCACCAGGAGATATAAAACTCCAGAATTCAGACCTCTACGACTGGATGGTACTTTTCTGAAGTTTTCAAGCGAAGCCAAATATCTTGGCGTAATTTTGGACTCTAAGCTCTCGTGGAAACGTAATGCTGAGAGTCGAATGAATAAGGCTTTATGTGCCTTCTATATATGCAAGAAAACCTTTGGGAAGAGATGGGGTCTTAAACCATACATTGTAAACTGGATGTACACCGCGGTCATAAGACCTATTTTGACCTATGGGGCTCTTGTTTGGTGAGATTGGTAGAAACTAAGACTCACCTTTCTATTCTGAATAAGGTGCAAAGATTAGCATGTCTTGCAATTACTGGCTCTATGAATTCCACCCCTCAGGCCAGTCTAGATGCTAAATATAACTCCCCTTGATATATATATATCAAATGCATTTCTGCTAAGTCTGCTCTACGACTTAAACAGTCGAGCGGACTGAAGCATGATCGTATTGGTCATAGCACCATTCTACAAAAGATAGGCAGGCCAATCATAGGGCGGGAAACGGACTATATAATACCTACACCGAATTTTGACAGAACATTTAAGATCAGAATACCGACAAGGGATGATTGGGCCGCGAACTCTGTCCTAAGGGATGACGTGATCTCAATCTACACTGATGGTTCAAAGACAGAAAGAGGCACGGGATCGGGAACCTTCTCAGATGACCTGGACCTTTTGATATCTATTCGATTACCCGATACCTGCATGGTTTTCCAGGCAGAGATTTATGCCATCGATACAGCCGCGAGAAGAATCCGGGAACTGAATCTCGAAAATTCGACTATACATACCTACTTGGACAGCCTTGCATCAATCAAGGCCCTTAAGTGCCCTGGAGACGATAAAATAGACTCATCAATCACAAAGTTGTGTGCGTGTAGTCGTTCTATTTCGGCTACACATACGCGTTGTCGGTAATGATTGATGAAAATCAAAAAGTTTTGATTTTTTCATTTGATGGCTGATTATTTGATCGTCTCCTGTTCTGATTGACAATAAAATTTCATTTGCTATGTGTTTGCCGTCATATGAAGTACACGGATGAAAATAAATACACCTATTTTGTGTTTTACGTCTCAGGTTAACAAAAAAAACATCAGTTTGTTTGTGATTTTTGGTAATATTGGAAAACTTCGTCAAAATAAAAATCATGATTGATGTGTTTATTTGTACGTCTCCTTTAAAGTTACAAGCATACGATACTCACACATATGCACTGATTGACGGGTTTATTTGATCGTCTCCAGGGCACTTTAACTCCAACGTGATCAGGTCGAAATGTCTTCTCAATTGTATCAAATCACTGGCACAACTGACACAACATCACGTCGAGTTGATATGGGTTCCAGGACACGAGGGCATCCGGGGAAATGAAGTATCTGATGAGTGCGCAACCAACGGTTCGTTCACACTCCCCTGGTGACAGTATCGAAATTGATAGATGAATGGGTTTTTAGCGAGACGGAACTCAGGTGGTCAAATATCATCATTTGTAGAATATCCAGAATGCTCTGGCCCAATCTGACAGAGGATAGAACTAGGACTCTTTTGTCTCTTAGCAGGAATTCGATTAGGCTTCTTACGGGTATAATTACTGGGCACTGTATGATTGGACATATGTCGGAACGTATGGGTTACCCACGTTATAGCTATTGTAGAAGTTGTTTAGATGAAGAGGAGGAGGAATCGGTACAGCACCTTCTATGTGAATGCCCAGCCTTACAAGAGCATAGACTACTACATCTTGGTAGAGCTCTTTTCCATGATCTGGACTGTCTCAGAGATGTGTCACTAGTAAATATGATCAGATTTATTAGAAGTACCGGTTGGTTCGCACGGGGACCACAGGAATCACATAGTCAACGAAATTAGGGAGGGAAACTATTCTCACTTTATGTACGAATTTTCAGCATAAGGGAATAGTATTTCTAAGGGTACCACAATGGGCCACACGGCCTCCGAGCGAACTCGCTAAATTGCGAGCAACCCACGTAAACTAAACCTAACCTAATGCCAGAATTTCTTGTTTAAGTGCAAATCATACCATTAATATCCTTAGTATAAAAATATCCTGCGATTTTAAAAACTCTTGATACTTGATACTTAAGACATTCGCTCCGCAATAATATCGTATATTTTTACAGTGGTCAAGTTTTGATCCAGCCAATTTTTTGACAAACTACTTACTTACAATGATTAGAAATTAATTCATAAAAAGTTAGAAGACTCTAGCTATAACAGTACTTTAAATATCACAGTGCAACACAAAAAAATATATCCATATAAGGACACCACTACGTGATAAAATACAAAAAAAAGATTTGGGACCTCGGTGTCATTTTTGGAAAAAAGAGATAATTTTCTCAGGATCACATCTTGCAAATAATTTGGAATTTTGATTTACTCTCTGACGCAAAGCGTAAAAAATCGAGTTTTTTGCGATTTTGATCTTGAAGATGAAGTTTTTTTGATTTTATATGTTCATGACTTTGGGTACAATTGGGAGACATGGGTCTTTTTTTTTTGTATTTTATCACGCACTGGTGTTCGTATATGGTTATATTGCCATGATTTAAAAAATTCAAAAACATCATTCAAATAATATTTGAATGATGTTTTCAACTACTACAATGGCAACAAAATAACTCACACAGTTTTGAGAATTTTACTATTATAGTTCTCCAGATATTCGATAATAAATATTTAATTTGCAAGCCCCTTAATTTTTAGCCCTTAAAATACAGCACACTGACATCAACATAATTTACACAAAGTTTAAAGACTCTCACAACTACATTCACTTGATATTGGAAAATAACTTTATTCTTGGTTCGGAATGGTAGGAGTGGTATCCTCCACTGTTCTGATCTAAAACATTTTTATATCTTATATGTTCAATGGTAACTATTTTCTTTATATGAGAGGGATCATTCCCACGAAGCCGATCCCGCCCAAATTCAGCTATACACTAAAAGTATAAGAAAATGATTCAGACAAAGCTTAAAGACTCTCGAAATTACAATATTATTTGTAATGGAGGTCCTACACCCACTGTTCCGATCTTTCCATTTTTAGCTAAACTTCGCACAAGGAATAATTCCGTACTAATCTTAAAGAATTTCACAATTATTTTTGATTAAAAAATCGGTGAAGCCGTGATTGCAAAACTAATAGACAAAAATACAAAGACATTTATATATGTACATATTTATATGGATATGGAATAAATATGTATAAATATGTAAAGATCAATACCAAAATGATCTTCCATGAGATAAATATACATAAAATATAAAAAAAAAACATAAAAAGGACTTTTCTGAATTGGACAATTTATGAAATGTTACCTTCAAATTATGTGTACTTTCATTTAAGTTTGGGACATCGACTAAGTCCATTTTGTTCTCAATCCAAATGGAACTACATACCCTAATATATACTTATGTATATAAACTCACATATTCGCGCATACCAATTGTAAGTAATATATCTTCGTTGTGTGTTAAGTAGTTTGAATGCGGCACAAATCACCAAACAGCGCTGCAGCGCTGTGTTATTTCATGTATGGCTTTTACTGAAACGACAGAAGTATTGGAAACAGCTTGAAAGTTGCTTCGAAAATATTCAAATCGTTGTGACGTGGACCGTAAGTATGTATTCAGCATCGTATGTAGTATGAAGATACCCCACACTTAGTAAATACAAGTGGACGACGTTCGCTGCAATAGAATATTCACTTGCAAGAACTCAAATCTATAGATGAAAAACAATAAGCTTAGACATCCCAAGCATAGTTCCCAACTAACAGTGTTTTAAACTATCAGAAAAGTGGGAAAAATATACAGTATATTTGAATTCATGAATGGTGTGAGTAAATTATTTCCTAGCGATATTTTCAATATTACTTTTTTTAGAACTGGGCTAATAACGATGTTCTCGAATTTGACACTTTTTTTGCTGTCAAGCGGTGTACCCGTCTGATTAACCTAATTCGGGTATGCTGAAGCCAGTGGTGCGAAAAAATGATAGCATTGCTGCATTCTCTAATTTTTCATAACGTTTTAAAAAACAAAAATGTCGAAAGTTTTATAAAAAAATATTTTTTTTTATAAAACTTTTATAAAAGATTATATTTCACAAGCGACTGCTAAAAAGAGACTAAAACAAATTTTAGTCTTTCTTAAAGGCAATTTTATTTCGGTATTTATCTTTTAAGCTTATTCAATAAACTGAACTGGTTTTGAGTTATGCGAATATATGTTGTGCAACCTCCTCCATTTTCGAAATAACTGTATATTTCGAAAACAAGAGCTAACATAAAAAAACGGTTAGCACCACTGGACTTATCGTCCCGCTTGACAGTTTTTTCAAATAGCACAGTGTAATTAGTATGACCACAAGACCGGTCTTATAAAATAAATTTTGGGGGGGAAAATAAAGTATAATTTAATTTATATTCTTCTTTTTTCCTTTTTATACCCTTCATATATAAGTTTGTCATTCCGTTTGTAATTTCTACATTTTTCATTTCCGACCCTATAAAGTATATATCGCACACCCAGTTTAAAAGTGACACAACACAAAATTAATTTGTCGGGTTATATAAACCCGAAAATGAATTTTACGCTTACACTATGCAGAAGATATCAGTGTATTCCGTAGTTGTTAACCCTTTCGCTACATTGCATCCATATGGATACATTTTAGATTTTTGCACATAACTTCGACAATTATGAATATTTTTAAAAAATAGTCTTTGAGTCTATTTTTGGAATATATTTAGAGATGTTTACAATTTATTTTATTGAATTATCGATATTCGTGTTCGATGATAGCAATTTGAAAATGTGTGAAAATAGATTTTTGAATCCAAAATTTTTTTTAAAAAAAAGTGCCTTCGATTTTTTGCATATAAAATTTGTAAAAACTATAATTTTGTAATAAAAATTATTTAGAATGCTTAGAAACATATTAGGGAAATATAAAAAATATTTAAAAAAAAATCATTGGGGGCTTCAGGATAAGCTTCCAGGACTAAAAATTTAATTTGGTATAACGGATAAACCAGGACACCTAGGACCTTAATATTAATATCAGTCAATATTGATATCAATACCAACCATATGATAAACTTAAAACATCTATTAACACCTCCAGTTAAAACTTGTAGCGAAAGGGTTAACTGTGGCTAAAAAAACACTAATATCTTTTATGTTTTAATTGGTATATATGTATTAATATTAGATTTCTGAAAAATTAAAATTTTGAGTTGTGTCACTTTTGAACTGGGTGTCCGTCTGTCTGTCTGTTGAAATCAACTTTCGGAAGCCCCCATACTTACATACATAATTCATAATTCGAGAAAATCGGTCCACAAATCGCTGAGATATAAGGAAAAACCAGGACAACCTTGATTTTTGACCTATTTTGTACCTATATCTGGATTATTAAGTCTTTAATATAGACAATATGGATATCTAATGATAGATATTTCAATGACATTTGCAATGATGAATATAAAACCATAGTAAGTTGGATCTACAAAATCGGAAAAAATATTTTTTAACCCGATTTTTTTTTTCAACAAAAGTTTTTTTTCGCTAAATTTTTTTCCAAAAAATGAAAAAATAAAAATTTTTGTTTACCTAAAAATATTTAAAATTTTTATTTTGAAGTATAATTTTCTGAAGGGTATGTAAGATTCGGCACTGCCGAATAGAGCTCTCTTACTTGTTTATTTTAAAACTTTTCGGTTTTCTATTAGCGACGTAAAGTCATTGATGCATTTATCTAAATACAGAGTGATCCAAGATTGTATATACGAATAAACATTTCAAGGTACAGGATGTCCCTCCACTACAATTATTCTATTTGTTGTAGAAACACAACAACGACTCTGAAGTTTAGAGATGCATTTACAAGGCGAAAAAATGCAAGTTTTTTAGTTTTTGCAAAAAATTTGCCATTAAATAAGTACTTTTGCAATTTAGTGTATTATTATCTTCAATAGTTCTTCATATACTGGATAAGAACAACTTTATGATCGCCATCATATTTCTTTCTACGGACTTTATCCAATGAGTCCAATAAATGATTTAACTAAATTCATGATTATTTTAGTTTCTAATTAATACCCTTTGCAATTGGTGATATATTTTGTGTAATATAAATAACTTTTAAGTCTAAATCAATACGAGGTTTTATTAAAATCTGACTATACCCATTGGAATTACAGATATATCTCCATTTTAAAACTACATATTAACCTACTGATGAAACATAAGCGTTTCTATGTATGTATACTTTTTACTATTTGTAGCCACAGTGCACCAAAATATCACTAGACAAGAGTAAAAATATATTAATGGAAGGGAAATGAGTGGAGGAGCAACAAAATTTCCTTATTTGGGTTGTAGAGTGATGGCAATTTCGGACACTGTACACACTAAATATATGACGCGGTCATTATTTGTTTTATTCAAAAGAAAGTACATACATATATTAGGGTGATATGAATACTCGTATTTTATTTATTATTGATTTAAGATGCAGTTGTTAGATAATTATGTTCAATTTAGACCACATACTTAAAAGAAAATATAATTCATTCAAGATGTCAATGCAATTTTCTGATGTACTTTTGGGAATGTTCTTCACCTAAAATTTAAAGTATTATATTAACTAAACAACCAAATTATTTTTTTTGTGACGGAAATTCCAAACAAGAACCTATTTGTATTAAAAAATTTAATTTTGTGTATGTTTGTAAAAATATAAGTACATCTTCAAATATACACACACTATTATCTGGATTTTTTAATTTATAAAATCAGAAGAAAAATTCATATTTTATTAAAAGTGCATTCATAACACAACTGCATTTTTCAAGATTTCTCCCTGGATTACCGAATAATCCGGATTAACGTGGTCCACATTATCAAGGTTTCACTGTGTTTGAAAAATTAATGGTGGAAAAAGTATATCTGAAAGTTACATTTCCATAATGAATTCATATCTAGAATACAAATTTTGTTTTCTAACTATGTAGACCAGGGAGCTATATTTTTAATGCATATTATATCCACAAAATCCAACATCAGCTTCATATTTAAAAATACACAAAACCTCAATATTTTTAATTTTTCCAAAAATTAATATCGAGAATAAAATCACGAGTTGTTTGAAATTAAAATAAATATATTAATATCCAAATGACTCTAAATAGTATGTGTTTACCGAATATGATTAAAATCAGAAGATCCAAGGTCAATTTGCTTGTTATGTCTCACGAAAATGACGATATAAAAGATTAAGTTTGTTGAACATTTTCTACAAAAAATATCCCCTGCATTCCCTCTTAAAAGTCAGCGTATGAAAACCTTTTTATTTCTTAAATACATATTTCTCTGATTACCAGGGAAACCGGAAATATGATCTAAAAAAAGCGTTTTAAGCGCTTTAAATATGCAGTAAAAACTTTAAAATATGCTCTAAAAATTTAAAAATTATGCTCTTAAAAAAACAAACTTTTACATAATTTTTAACCATAAAATATACTTTTATTTAAAAAATCAATACAATTCATTTTTAAAAAGATAAAGTAACATAAAATAAACAAAAACTAAAACAAGTATAACAAAAAATAAATACAACATAAAAACAATAGGAATTTAAGTTATGAAAAGGCCTCGAGAGGTATTTTTTGATGATATTTTATATAAATATAAAGTCACTTCTTCAATTAAGGTTATCTATCTATATATATGTATATAGAAAAATGAAATGGTCCATGCATGTAATGTCATCACGTGAGAATGGCTGTAGCTATTTGGCTGATATTTTTTTTATTCGATTCGAAATTTTCAGGAGATGGTTTGTAAAGAAAAAAATTTAAAAATTCCGGGTAAAACTCGGAAATTCAATTTAGATATTTTATTTGCAAATAAATAACAACAGGCTGGTGTGCGTGGGTTGGAGAAACTAGAAGAACTAACATTAGTAAATGCTACCGAGTGAAGCAGGGCGATTAACTAGTTATTGCAATAAATTACAAAATGTTGACTTAAATTTTCAAATAAAAATCTGAAAACATTTTTATACAGAAAATGTTCTTTCGACATCAATTGATGTTATAGAAGCAAAACGGTTAAGTTTGAATTAGAACTAAATTCGATATTTAGATTATTAAAATAGTGCTTATTTTATATTTAAAAAAAGCTTCTATTTTTCAATTTTGAATTTTAAACTAAGGAAGTAAAACAACAGCGAAAAATAAGTAAGACAAAATTTGTTTTTGATAAAGTCAAAATTAGATGATATTAACAGGCTTAAATGGACTTTTTAAGATAAATACTCTCAAATGCGTAAAAAAATATGCGGGGATTCTCATGTAGCAATTCTGTTTTGTTGGAGTCCATAGAGTACGGAAAATAGTGTTTATAAAAAACCGGTTTGTCGGTTAACCGAAAATTGGTCTTTTTTAGAAAACCGGTTTTTCTGTTAACTGACTTCGAAAAATGCGGTTAAACCGGTTAACCGACATATAAGTGTAGAAAACTAAAAATGTCCAAAAAGTATACACAGCTTTAAAATTTGTTTTTAGTAGTCAGGAATGGTTAATATTAAGCAGATATAAATATGCAAAAGTGTTAAGTCCATTTTATTTTGTAAAAATTTCCAAATTATCTCAGTCAAATGGAATTAAGTATAAATATGTCCCAAAATATTAAAAATTATTGGTGTATTCATTAAATTTCAACCATAAAATTAAAGTCCCTGCACCGCTGGGGTTGTCTTCGCTCTCTAGCAGATCTGCGAATTGGCGTATTTCCTTCACTGTCTTGGTCATTATTAACTGGCAAGGATATCGTCAGTTGCCTAAGTTGTTGTTGTTTCGGTTCGTGGCAAATGATATTCAATGGTAATTTCATATCAGCTTCTTCAAGAGGAAATTGCTTTGAACGCAATCGCATTTGATTTGCATGATAAACATATGTATAAGAAGATTTGAAAGGTAAAAATTTATTTTTTAAACAAAAGAAATAATTTTAAACTTTATATTGCTTTGAACGCAATCGCATTTGATTTGCATGATATACATATATAGAAGAAGATTTGAAAGGTAAAAATTTATTTTTTAAACAAAAGAAATAATTTTAAACTTTATATCATACCAACATATTTATGATGTTTTGGAATTATGGTGTAGCATAGTGTTATTTAGAACTCTGACAGTTACCCTAATATACGTAGATACATGTATTAGCAGAGAAGCAGAATAAGTACGTGCCTTTTGGTTCACATTATATACATATAGCGATATGCTGAGACGCAAATTCGCGCTGGACAATATTAAGCATACATCAGCATTTGGAGGACATTTCCTTTAGTAAAGCAACAACACCATCGGCATCAGCAGCATAATCGTGAGTCTTAGTAGTACCAGCAGCAGTAGCTGTGCGGTGTTAGTAGGACGAGAACACTACAGTAAAACGATATGTAGTCAAAGGACATACAAATCAACACACACATGCATATAGGGACATATTTTCATACATACAGATGCACATGACGTTGAGAATGATGATGGTAAGTGGTTTGCACATATTTGCTCGTTTGATATTCACTGAACACATATTCATACTGAAGAATACATCACGACAGGCAGCCAAGTACGAGTGTAAGTAAGTACGTCTGTATATATGTTTGTATGTACGTTTGTTTGAATATTATTCGCTATTAGTCAGACCTAACTAAAAAACTAACGGTTGTTTTGGCTGTTGAACGGAAGGTATGGATGGATGGGGTTATACATTCTCATCACATCTCTCACCACCGTATACGAGTACGAGAACATAAGCACAATTCAACTAGAGCACAGTCATCATCAAGCCAAGCCAAGTTAAACAATGCCAATGCAGAAAACGGTCGAAAAGGTTTTCTTTTTTTTTACATACATATTGTATTTCTTGTTGTCGATTTCTTCACATACGTCTTTTGGCACGGATGCAGTTTTCCATTTCGATGAGAATTCGCGATTGTGTGCATTCAAGTGGACGTACGAGAGTTGCCAACATTGGCGCATTGCATCTAATTTACTGTACTAATGTAAATACCTAAAATATAAATACATAGTGCGTCTTAACATCAATGATAAGAATGACATACAATTAAATTTTGTTGGGTACGAGTATATTGGTTTATACACATATAAAATAATTGTGGCCGCGGTCATGGGGTAACCCTGTTGCTTTAAAAGTCAAAGCAAATTTTGCGCCAAATCGCGTTTTCTACATCTTTCATATTAGTGAGTAGTGGCTTTTGCCTTCAAACGTGTACTTGCATGTCCTCGACAAGTGGACTACATGCATGAACAGCACCACCAGCCGATGTCGCAGCCGTTGCAGTGGCAGTCACCGCACAACGACAAAGGGCGTCGTACTCATAATAACTGATATCACTGCAGCATATTTCAAATAAGGAAAAAAAAACAAAAGAGCAGAATAAAACATCCCCATTCCCATGAAATACCGCCAACCGAACACAATACAACTCAACTCGTTCAAGAAAGTAAACTAGCACATTGCCTGTTCATCTTGTTCTTCTGCTTCCTCCTCAAATCATACTTACTCCTCATATGGTACTTCAGCATTTTCCTGCTCAGTCAAGTGACTAACAAAAACCAAAATGACGTTGCGACATTTCGCGCCTTTTTTTCAATACACCGTTTGCCTGGATACATGTATGTATGAATGTATGTATGTCTGAATGTTAAAATGAATATGATTGTCCATTAGACTGCTCCAAAATTTTATTTGGCGAAATTTAAGGTTGTAGAATACAGTTGAATATGATTTTACATATTTGGTGGTAATTTTCTTGGAAGCGAAAAACTCACGCAAAAGCATGGAGGTAGCTTTATAGTTAAGAAGTGGGCCCTGAAACCACACGAATAAATTGGATTTCCACATCGGTTGTTAAATATATACTTACGTATGTCTGGCTGCCTGGTGGGAGTATATGAGAGTGGAATGGCTGCTTTAGTGAAGCTAATTTGGGAAGGCAATACTAGGAATTTGAACGATTCGAATCACAGACTACAGGGTCTAAGTAATCGATTTCGATAATACGCCCCAATAGGATTCCAAGAAAGGGAAGACTGTCTGGGATCCGATATAATTTTTGCAGATTGTTCAGTGACCTGTCCTTAAAATATAGATTTTCTTTAGGTCGGACTAGTGTTGTAAAAAGTCCATACTTTTGAAGTATTGACTCAATACTACTCCTTACTTTAATGTTTTTTTTTTTTTAAATATAATAAACGAATAAAACGAAACAAAAAAATTATTGACAAAAGAGCTATATGGAGCTTTTTTTATTCCATATTCTGAAAGCCTTATTTATCGTACACTTACTAACTAATCCATTTTTAAATATCTCAAATGGTTTAGGAGTTACCAAAAAAGCTATGTGTAAATCACATAGAAAAAGTTAAAAAAAGAATTAAACTAATAACAGTTTTTGATAAAAAAAAACGAATTACATCGTTTATGGAATTAATTTTTGTCTTATCTGTCCATGTAAATTTTAGAATAAGATTACAAAACGTGATTTTCACATTATTTGATACAAGTTCGAACACCCAATCAAATTAGTAAAGTTACTATCACGACTGAATTTCAATAAAATCGGTTATTTCAACAAATATATGTCCTAATATGGACCAATAAATATTTTGGCATAAAGGGGCAATAATTTGCAACAAAAAAAATGTAGGAAAAAAGAATTATGTGTACATTTCGTGAAAATGTCCTTACAACTCCAGTACGAATTAACATTTCAAATCAGGTAAGAGAATTTTTTATGAAACAAACTTCTGCAATGATATAGTAAATTTATGAAAAGAAGAACTTCGTTTGTTCTCCTGAAAAGTTCCAAAAAACATATTGCTCTTTGCGCAGCGACGACATATCGCTATCTTACTGTGCAAACGTGCTAAGTACAATTTTTATTAAAATTGTGATTTGAATACAAAACATTAAAATAAGTTTATTAAATATTAGGAAAATAAATAAGTTCATCATCAAATCTGAAAGTATTGAGTATATACTTTTGAGTATCGAGCACTTAAAAAAATAGTTGGTATTGAGTACTCAATACCCAAATAGTCAATACTAGATGGGTCTTATTTGGTTCTTTAGTAGTTATATTGTCCTCCACGATTTCCGATGACTAAGGACAAGTTTGAAGAATTCTTTGAAACCCTAGGAGATCGTTACAAAGCTCTAGTTGACAGTAGTAATAGCCATTTCCAGAAATGTAGATCGAAGCTCAATATCTACGGAAATATCTCTTGACTTATCTTCCGACTATTCACCCGTAATAGTCACCTATTATGGAAAAAATATACCAAAATCTCCAGCAAATATTCCGCTTTACAAAACAAACTGACTTAAATACAAGAAGTTCATTAGTAGCCATATCTACACAAATCCAGAATGAGGGAGAGATAAACGAATGCGTCAATGACTTCAAGTCATTAATTACTTCGGCTCTGGATCATTCAAATATCGAATTCATTACGAAGCCAAAAATGCTTATTTCCAATTCTGATATTGAACGATTACTTCTCGAAAAGAGAAATTTTAGAAGAGGCTGTTAATCGCTACTATAAGGCTAAAGGGAGCTCTTGTTTAGAGGAGGATCGCAGAAATAAAAGATACATCGATAGTTCGACGAATACTAAACATACGAAATTTTCTCTTTGGAAAGCCATGCGTAACATAAAACCACCCGTAGATGGAAGTACCAAAAAAATTCTCCTGGTTATGACAAAATTACAACTTCCATAATTAAAAATCTTCCGAATATAGCTATAATCGGGCTATCTATCACCTATCACACTGAATAACACAAACATTCCCCAGACAGATACTGTTATATTCGAATTCACTTGGATAGACGACATACTTGGCGTCGTCATATAGAAGCCAAGAGACTTCACATAAAGTTAAGAACTTCTAGCCTTCACTGGTTAATCAATGATCAATCAAAATTGAGCATTGACTATAAAGTCATCCAGTATAAAAGTGCCAAACCAGATCAAGACTTAATAGAGGAGATCAGCCACCCCGCTTAGATGAGGTTCATTTATCATTCAATGCTGTCGTCAGAGAGCAATTGGTTTTAATTTTAGTTAAAAGATTTAAATACTTATTGTTAGGCCAATAAATAAATATAAAGTTAAAAAAGCAGCTACAACTCATTGCCTCGGAAATTATACTTTATACTTTTATCTAAAGCATGGACTTCCTTATCATTATTTTTATATTTTCGAAATTATTGTACGTTGGAATTTGAACCATTAACCGGTACAGAAGATCGCATACATGTATTATTCTGCCAGCTTCAATAAAGGCAAGAGAAGAATAAAAAACTACCGCATTTTTGAAAATATTATTTCTTAGGTTAATTTTAAAATTGAAATAAAATATATTCTTTGTCTAATTGATTATTGAGTCTGTAGCACCGAATTATTTTCTTTTAACAGTTGTTAGTAGTATGTATATAATCAGCAATCGAATTATGTGTGTACCATCCAAGGAAGAATTTTATTGCTCATATAATCTTGGAGCACTCTACTGTTCATATGCACAAATACTGTCGTACACACTCACTGAGAATGTAAGCCTGAGAATCAGTGCTACCAAACCTTTATGAAATTCACTTTTTTCTTGGCAATTTTTATCAAACATTTCATAAGTAGGAAAAGTAGACGTATCTACATATGTATTTCATTTTTGTTGATTTGTACGTATTTTTTTAATATGAACTCCAAAAGAATTTAAGAAAATTATGCTACAAATTACAAAATCTATCACTTAAGTTATGTCTAAAATAAAAACAATATTCATACTCACTTTTACGATTTTCATTAAGTTAAAAATATTTTAAAATCTGTAATTTTAATTCATATGATATTTAGCTGGAGTCGGCTTCTAGAATTGAAATACAAATACAAGGTATTTTTGAAAAATGGAATTAATTAAACTTGATATCTTTTGCATATATGTACGAGGGTAGGTAAAAAATTTCATGCCTTTTTGAATGAAACACAGGTTTTTGGATAAAAAAACGAAATTCACTTTTTTCTCCTCAAGTTACGAGGTAGTCTGCTATCAAGGCTGTCAAACTCAAACTAAATGGCGCAGCTGTCAAACTCAATACAACTGGCAGATGCCTGTTGACAGGAGCCCTTTCAGTTAAGAGACGAGAAATTCAAATTCGCAGACTCATTGACCAACCCTCGTATTATGACTTTATTAGAAATAAAAAAAATATTCCCATTATTTATATCATGACACCCCTTATACATTTGAAAGGTTATTATGTCCTGTTCTAATCAAACAATTGATTTCAGATGTATTTGTAGAATATTATCACGGCTGACATACATTTCGTTCGGATAGATTTTAATTCCGATCAATTTAGACAAAAACATTTTTCTTTTAAAATATCAATAATTTATATTCGTGAGTGATTTTCGGAAGAGCTATGACTAATTATGGACCGATCACCATTAAATTAGGTCACCTTATTTATGTCTATATGAAAGATATTCGTGTTGAATTGTATGTGTATACCAACATTTTTAAGAGATTTATGCTCGTTAAAGTAATTTTCGGAAGCGGGTCTTATATGAGAGCTATGACTAATTATGGACCGATCATCATAAAATTTGGTGACATGTTTTTTGTGAATATAAAACTTATTTGGAGCGAAATTAGTAGTATAGGGTATTCGAATTATTCGATTTTTCTTTTGTTCGAATAAAACGAATAATTCGAATAAGAGATTTTAACTTGTTCGAATAATTCGATCACACGTTTAAAATTAATCGAATTATTCGAATAATTTAATTTTTTTTAAAAAAAGTAAAGAATGAAGTTTTGATGTCGGTTTTTTAATATTTTATTATTAAAGAAAAACAAAAAATAGCGTTAAAGTAACCAATTTAAGTATTGATAACACTAGTTTACAAGGTTTTTGCTCATGAATTGAAACATATGGGGATTTGTGTATTTAGGTCTTCTAAATTCGGAAAAAATCTTTAAAAAAATCCTGGACGTCAAACTTTTGAGATATTTATTAAAAACGAAACATATAAAAATGTACTTTAAATTAGGACAAAAAAATTAAAAGTCAAGTGTTTTAGTCCTCTTTTTATAATTGTTTTCATTTGTCTCCCTCACGACACTCCAACAGTAGTCTCCTAGCATATTCTGATCCCAAAAACCTTGATAATTCCTCTCGAAAAACTTCAAATCTTTATGGAAACGCTCTCCATGTTCGTCACTCATTTGTCCGGGGTTTTTCGGGAAAAATCCAAATGAGAATGTTAAAGTGAATTTTGAGCGATATATTTACACCCATCCGTTCAAAATTATGTAATAAATTCGCAACAATATCTCTGTAATTTTGACTTTTCTAATTCCCCAAAAATTCTTGAACAAAAAGTTTAAAAGAACAAAACTTCTTGAACAAAAAGTTTAAAAGAATTACATGCTGCATTTTCAACATCGATTAATAGACACTCAAATTTGGTATCAACCAAAATTTTTCATATTTGAGGACCCGCAAATATCCCTTCTTTTAGTTTAGCCTCAGAAAGACTCGGGAACACGCTGTATAAATATTGAAATGCTGGTTTTGTCTTATCTAAAGCTTTTACGAAATTTTTTAATATAAATAAGCATTTTGCAGTGTTTATGTTATAGGAAAACCTCGATTTGACTGAATAATTTTTCCGCAAATAAAACAAAAATGGTCTGGGTTTATTTTACAGTTTCTAGAAGACATTTTAAAATAGTTTTTACTTTAGGGTTTTGTATTTAATAGCGATTTATTAAAGTTTATCTACAGGAACGATGTACTTTTATACAGTATTTATTTTTTCCCCGTTAATTTTTTTTGGAATGTGTCAAAAGAATACAACTCTGAAAGTATATAGTAGCTTCGCCAGAGTATTGAGTACCCAAAAACTATATAAATATTTAATTACTACAATTCGGTACACTACAGTATGCATTAGTAGTACTCAGGGCAGGTGAAAAATAAAAACCCATATATCTCAAAATGTTGACGTATAGGTGGGAAACAAAAAATGGTCAATTAACTAGCGTTCTTAGCTCTTCTCAAAAATACGAGTTTCATTCCATGAGCAAACAAAAATGTTTGATTTGTAAACTAGTGTAATGTTAAAAAACATTCGAAAACAAAGTCCATCATTAAATTTTTAACAGAAATATTCTGATCAGATTAACTTAACCGAACAATCTACAAAACAATTGACTAGCAAACCCTTTAGTTTCCGTTTTGGAGCTATGCTTTGATAAATTTGAGCTAATTGGACATGATCCTGAATCCAAATACAATATAAACGTAATAAGAACTTTTTTATGTCGTTCATTAATTCGGGTTTTAAATTGAGTAACCAATTCTTTAGTAAATTAATTATTCAATATTTCTAAATTATTTATAACAAATTGTATTATACATCAAGCTCTATCAACGTTGCCGAATCTTTGCTTAATAAAGTGATCTTGGGGAATTACACAATAAAGGGAATCTGTACAAAGTTTGATATCATTGTCAGTGAACGTGGCTAATTTGAAGTTGACGCAGTTACAAATACGCAAAAAGTGTATTACCATATTAGACAAAGATGTTCAACAATGTTCAAAATCATGTATAAGCTTTTCTTGTAACAAAACGTTAGTTTGCAATATTTGTGTTTATCATTCGATTTATTAAATATTTTGCAACACTTACGTACGCGGTTAATAACATCACTTATATATGTACATATATTTTAAGATCATGGCCTTCGTCTATTTCAACGTAGTCATTATAAATGTCATCCTCAATATCACTTTCGACGACCGTTTCAAAATCACATTCTCCATCACATTCAATTCCACTTTAATCTAAGTTAAAATATTGATTATTAATTTCGATTCTTCTAATATTTCTCCAGCTAAATAACAAATATTTTATTTCAAGTCCTAAGTTAAAAATTTTGAAAGATTTGTTTTTAGAATTGTAACTTCTTGCAGTAATATTTATATGTTTATAGAAGGAGCTATCGGAACACTCATCTACAGTGATCGAAAGTCCCTTTGTCTTTAGTTATTTGTCGAATTTCAGAAACAATACAATTTTTGTGAGTCATTATTATTTATTTAAATTTGAAATTATGAAAAATTTTAAGCAATTTAATAAATTTGAATATACATATATGAACATTTATTCGTTTTATTCGATTATTCTACATAAAATTGTTCGAATTATTCGTTATTCGAAAATGGGCATTTTTAAATTGTTCGAATAATTAGTCGTAAAAAAATATTCGATTAATCGAACGATCATTAGTCGAATGAATATCCTAGTAGTTACCTATATAAATTAAACATTTATCACGGATAAAGACCAATTTCGGGAGGACATTTGTATGGGGGCTAGGTGAAATAATGGACGGATTTCAGCAAATTTCAACAAAAATAGTAGTATGTACCAAATTTGATCGAAATATCTTCAAAATTACGACCTGTACTTTGCGCAAAAGGTTTACATGGACAGCCAGACGGACGGACATCATTTAATCGGTACCGTGAAATAGCTCCCAAATGAAATATCTCCCAATGAAATAATTCCCATCAAAAATTAAATAATTCCCAAACTTGAAAAATGAAATAACTACCAAAGGGTAAAATGAAATTACTAACAATAATCGGCGGTTTCATAATTTTAAAAATATAAGTCCCAAAAAAGCGAAATAACTCCCAATGAAATAAATCCCAATAGAAATGAAATAATTCCCAATCTGCAAAAGTGAAATTATTCTTCGCTTACCAAACATATTTTTGCATTGCGGGCCTATAGCGTTTAATCCTCTGGGATGTGTCAAAAACTGGCTTCACTCACAAAATTTGTTTTGCATTGCCGGCCATCGGCCGGTCGCTAAGGTTTTCTCCTCTGGGGTGTAACAAAAACTGGCTTCGCTCAGAAAAGTTTTTTGCATTACCAGCCTTTGGCCGGGCGCTAAGATTTTCTTCTCTGGGGTGTATCAAAATCAGGCTTCGCTCAGAAAAGTTTTTTGCATTGCAGAAAGGTTTTACAATATTTCAGAAAGCCGATTTTCTTTTCGCACCAGATTAAGAAATCGTTGCAACCTGACAAAGGCTGACGATGTAAAAAGAATCTTTTCTGAGCGAAACCGGTTTTTGATACACCCCAGAGGATAAAACCTTTGCGCGCGGCCGAAGGCCAGCAATGCAAAAAACTTTTCTGAGTGAAGCCAGTTTTTGATATTTATGGGTTCTGATTTTGCAAAGTCGAACCCAACAAAAATGCAATAACTCCCAATACAGTGAAATTACTCCTTATTCCCAAAATAAAACTCAACAAAAATTTCATTGGGAGTTGTTTCATTGAGAGTTATTGCATTATGAAATAACTCCCAACAAAAAATTATGAAATAACTCCTTATGCGTTAGGAGTTGTTTCATAATGAAATAAGTCCTAAGTTGTATGAAAAATTTGTTGGGTGTTATTTCATTTTTTCGTGGGGAGTTATTTTATTTGGGTGTTATTTCACGGTACCGTTTAATCGACTCAGAAGTGATTCTGAGTCGATCGGTAAACTTTAAGGTGGGTGTTAGACTAATATTTTTGGGTAATACAAACATCTGCACAAACGCATAATACCCTCCCCACTATAGTGGTGTAGGGTATAAATAAGTAACATTTCGTATAACTTACAAAAAGAAAATATATATTTATATGAATTTGGCTTCCCATATTCTAATAGTAAGTTAAATAGATGATATTTACAATAGACCTTAACAATAACGATTGTTGCTGGTGACCTTGGCATTCCAATTTTCCAATTGTCTAAAATTAATTTTCAGTGATATTCTTTGTATTATTACAGAGTAATCTTATATATAAATAGGCCAAACGTTTTTTTGTGGTACACATTTAAGTATGCTATTGTCCACCAATATTGATGAAACATATATGGTTTAAAAGTTTATTTTCTCTAGATTTGCAGCACATAATTTTTTTTTAAATTCTTTCCATAAAAGTGGTAAAAAGCGTTTAAAAGTGGTCGAATTTCGGCCACCGGGCGATGCTATTTATAATAAATGCTTTTAAATTATGTGTATAAAAAATATAAGCTTTGAACCTATATTGAAGAACTTTAAATTTTGTATGGCCATTGCAAATATATCAACTATTAAGGAGATAAGGAATTTTCCTAGAAATTCTGCCTGCAATACTAGTGGCAACCTACCAGTTGGTTGGTCTTTGTTTTTATATGAACGAACACAAGTCTACTCTAGTAGATGCACCAACATTGTGATGGCGGTGGACAACGTAAATGCATAGCATTTGAGCACAATACCAACCATATTCCATCTTTTCCTGCCTCCGTACTCTTTCCGTCTCCTCTTCACAATCCTTAAGTATTTACATGCACACATGGCTACATAGAATCGCACACATACAAAGTGAGCTTTCGCTTCTAGCACATCCACCGTTTCAAAGACTCAATTGTATTCTAGCGGTTAACATACATTCATACATTCAAATATCAAACGCATCGCGATATACAACATCCATCGTAAGACGAACACAAATACTTCTCAATGTAGCCGTGTGTGTGTATGTGTGCATGTGTATGTACACTGAAAAGAAAATGTAAAATTTAAACACTTTACCGCTGCATTCTATGGATTTTTATATAGTCAGACGATTTCCTGCGGTGCAGACCACTTTACACACGGACGAAAACGTATTGTTTTGCATTCCGTTGATTCAAGTAAGCTTCTTTTTGAATTGAAATCCACCAGGGGTTTAGAACATGTGCTATCACCATGCACGGAAAAAATCTACAAATGAAGTCACGGCGCCGACACAAAACTTAAGAAAAAAGGTATGTGTGTATGAAAAAAATAACACAAGCACAAAAAAGGGAAACAACTGTATCAGTAACAGTAACTCTGCATTCCAACAGATGAACAACTTACAAATCAGTTCATTTGAAGCTTTATAACGCGTAATACTTTCAATCGGAAGGACATTCTGTCATTGTGTTGTCCACGTTGTGGTTTTCTCTGTTTTAGTTTTCGTCTTGTATCGTGTCGCAAGTTGTTTCGAAAAGCCTTAACTTTCTTCTTTAAATCATTAACATCACTGCGCTGTGGTAAGTGTATCTAGATTGTTACTCTTCAAACACACACATACAAACAAATCAAATACATATGTACGTGTATTTATGCATTTATAAATGCAAAACGTTATAAAGAAGTGGCCACTTAAAATCGGTACGCACTATAGTAATCATAACAATGCCCCCTGTTATTAAAATGGTAAAAGATTTACATATGTATGTTTTTAACAGCAAATCTACCGTTATTTTACAATGAATTGCAAGTCATTATGTTTAGTTTTAAAAAGTGTAGACAAAATGGAAAAAGAAGCTAGAGAAAAAATTGTGCACAAATATCTAGAAAATCCGACTTTGTCGTGTTAAAATAAACCAAAAATCTGATTTTTGGCAGACATCAGATCAAAACTTTTACGTCTCGGCTGTGTGGACTTTAAATATGAATACGTAAAATTAAACAAAATTATTAATTTTGCATGCAATCGTCAGCTGCGGTTTGAAGAGTCAAGCTTTTCAGATATGTTTTTAAAGAATTTTCAGAATTATTTATAAAAAGAGAGTTTGGAAAAGCGATTGCTGTCATTTATAAGACATCACACATCTGATATAAAGTTTTATCTAATTTGTCATTACTCAATGACAAGTTGAGTGGTAGAATGAGAATAGTATTGGTGTTATACCAAAATACATGAATTAAACAAATTGTCCAAATCTTCGTCCAATCGAGATATATTGGGCAATTGTTAAACGTAAATTGAAAAAGAGTGCAGGTACAGTAAATAACCAGATTTTGATGAGAACAAAGTGGAATAAATATGCTGGAATAACGGTAGAAGTGGGAAGAAAAGTTGTGCAGCTATTAATGGGAGGCTTAAGAAGAAAAGCCAGAAAATTTATTCGCAATAAAGACACATAATCCTATAGTAATATTTTTTTAAAGCTTACCTTTTATAAATTACCTTTAATTTCATGTATAAAATGTTAACATACGTGGTTTCGTTTAAAAGTTATGCTCGCTTTAATCCGTACCGATTTTAAGTGGCCACTTCTTTAAAATCACTCAGTCAATGCCAATAACCAAATATTGGTTGGAAAGATCGATACCAATAGTATTCTAAAAACAAGTTAAATTGCTGTATTCGGTTGTGCCGAATTATATATGATTTTTGGAAATATACCTAATGCAAATAATGCAAATGGTGTAAACCGATCGGCCAAACATTAGCACAGTGGTTTCTGTTTGCAATTTTATAGTTCTAACATCACTCTAATGAATTTGAGGAACGCCAAAGATCTACTTTGAAAGTCGGTTCCCAATTTTTTTTTGTAAAAATAACTAACAACATGTGAAAAATACAACAAATTTGCGTGGATGTTTATTTCACAATGGGGGATATTAGAGTGGCCCTTATATTGGACATTTTCGAAAATTTCAGCCAAATCGGATTATCCTTTAACTTATGACGTGATATTTTTTAACGTATATAAAGATGTGGTATAAATTATACACCAGATTTATTTTACATATAGTTTTGAATAGGTATGTATTATATTAATTTTATTCTTATATTATTCAAGTTTGATTGCTTCTAAAATAATTACTAACAAAAAAAAAACGGAAATAAATTCAAATTTATTAAAAAAAAATTGCTTTATTTCCCAAGCCTCTTTCACACATACAAAAAAATAGGTATATCATTTATTTGTTCATTAAGAAAATAAAGGTTAAAGAAAACAATTAAGTGGGATTTTTCAAATGCCTAAGTTATATACTTATTAAAATAAAAAGCAACATTTCAATATATTTTATATATAAAAAAATAACAATCAGTCTTTTGAGATACAATTATCATTCGTCAAATTCAGTCTTAGTACAATTAATACATAGCCGATTGCTGTAGCCCATATACATTGGTTATTACACTCTTATCTTGTATGTTTAGTTTCAAAAAAGTTAAAAACTTTTCTGAAACTCAAAAACAAAACAAAAATACGTACGCTTACGTAGACGTGTAGTAATTTTTTTTATATGGGTTTCTAACGCTAACTTAGACGTGTAGTAAAATATTTACTATAAGAAAATCACACAAACCTCTACGTGGTAGTAAAATATTATCTGTTCAAAACTTGCACATACGACGACGTGTAGTAAATTTAACACCTCCATATATAAATCTCAGCGTTACTGTAGGATTCTATAAGTAAAACGATTCTGTCAATAAAAGCTTGGTATAATATGAGGGTACTGGCAATATCAACTTAAGAGAATGAAACAAGGAAAAGTTATTAGAAAAATAAAAAATAGAGTGTAAAATTTACTACCACATCATAAGTTAAAGGTTATTAGAGGTTACACAGTTTGTTTGAATTTTCGAGTTTTGGGATAAATTTACAACATTTTCAAAAAATAAAAATATTTTTTCGAATACGCCGAATTTCAAATACCCTCCACCTAAATTTAAAACTAGATTGGTTTAAACATTAGAATATCCATTATCAGTATTTGCTATTGGGGCTTAGCGCTGATTAAACTGTACAACACTAAAAAAATCCGACCATAAATGTTGATAGAGGAGACAAAAAAAAGCCACGTGTATCGGCGTTTTGAAAGTTTACATCTGAATTTCATTTGGGGGGGGGGGGGGTTAAAGTTTGCCAATTCTGGCACATTCTTATTGTTAATCGACATAAGAAACCATGTGATACTTACATTTTAGGTATAAAATGTGTCCAGCAAATTTATGTATGTTAACCCTCTAAATTTTGAATACACCAAAACGGAAAATTTAACCAGAAAGTCAGAAATAAGACACAACAAAAGAGAGAGAGCCTAGGATTTATTTCGCATTTATTAAGAATTTTATTTAAAAGTACACCAAAAATTTAGCATGAACACAAAATAGTTCAAATTTAACTAAAAATCACTAATATCTCATTATTTTACCTTCGATAGCAAATTTGGATAGGGAGTATTCATTAATTACATTTTTTTAGCTCTAGGCAATTCCAATTCATTACCATCAAATGTACAACATATTTCAGCGATAAGCGAATGAATGCTTTTGAATTTATAGCGTTCTTTAATGGTTGCGCATGTCTGATGAAATTTTTTAACAAAATTGAACAAAAATTTATTTTTTAAATTCCCATATGGATTAATTTGAGAACCAGTTGTCAACAGAATCTGATGAGCATGGTGAATAATTTCATCAGACATGCGCACTAGGGATATAACAATTGACAATTTTTGAAAATATGCGAATTGAGCATTAAAAAATATAAAAAACAACGGTATTATTTTTTTGTCTCCTCTATCAAAATTTATTGGTCGGACCTTGTAATTTTGGAAAAAAAATTGATTTTGTTGTATAGTGTTATATGCTTATAACAGCTTAATCCAGAGCGCTTCGCTACCGCTATCGCAGTAAAATAAAAAATATGAAAGAATTTTATAAAAAATTAAATGATAATTATATTCATTTAAGTTTTTATAAAATTCCAGAATTTCTTGTTAGTTAGCTGTTCGGTCCGCTATATTTATGTTTTTATGTATGTATGTTTTTACAGTGGGCAAGTCTAGATCCAGCTTATTATTAATTAAACTACTTTCAATGAGAGGAAAGTAATTTATAAAAAGTTAGAAGGCTCTAGCTATACCAGTACTTTAGATATTCGAAATTACAGTTCACTTGATATTCGAAAATAACTTTATACTTGGTAGGGAAGATACTATTCCACATCCCATCCATTTTTATATCTAGCTGACCCGGTGCGCTTCGCCACCCCAATTAGAAGAAAGAAACAGTACTATCAAGTCTCACTTTGTGAATCTAATTGTAAATGTCTAATTTCATATTTCTGGGTCCATTATTATAGAAAATGCAAAATGTGTTCCTAATTTTAAATTTTTATGTTTATTATTATAAAATATTCAAAAAGTACCATTGCAATAAAATAAGAATACCATTGATTATCACTTTTAAATTCGCATTCACTAAACCATAACCCGTCAAGCTTGAATTTTAGATTTGTATATCATTTCCTATATTATCAACTAATTTTGTTTCTATAATACTTAAGATTTAATAAATTATCACAAAACCGAAACCGATCGGTTTTTAATTTTTTAAAACCGAAACCGCGGTTTTGAAATTCTTCGATTTTTTGGAAAGTCTAGGTCCATTATTATAGGAAATTCAATAAAAGTACCATTAGAATATATAAAAAGTACCAAAAATCCCCCACTTGTGGTTTCCCACTCACTCGGGTCCATATAAGCTTAATTTCATGGCTTTAGGTTCATTGGTGTAGAAATTACAAAAAGTACCATTCGAATAAAGAAAAAGTACCAAAAAGTCTCCCCTAGAATTCTAACTCACTTAAGACCATGTATGCTTAATTTCATGTTTTTAAGTCCATTGCTATAGAAAATTAAAAAAAAGTACCATTCGAATAAACAAAAGGTACCATGAGGTATCCGCTTGAATTTTCAATCACTTAGGACCATATACGCTTAATTTCATATTTCTAGGTCCATTATGTTATAGAAAATTCAAAAAGTACCATTAGAATATAGAAAAAGTACCAAAAAGCACCCACTTGTAGTTGCTCACCCACTCGGGTCCGTATAACCTTTATTTAATGTTTCTAGGTTCATTGGTGAAGAAATTACAAAAAGTACCATTTGAATAAAGAATAAGTACCAAAAATTCTCCCCCTAGACTTCTCACTCACTTAGGACCATATACATATGTTTAATTTCGTGTTTCTAAGTCCATTGTTATAGAAAATTCAAAAAAGTACCATTATAATATAGAAAAAGTACTAAAAAGTATACACTTGCGGATTCCCACTCACTCTGGTCCATATAACCTTTATTTTATATTTCAAGGTTCATTGGTGAAGAAATTACAAAAAGTACCATTCGAATAAAGAAAAAGTACCAAAAAGTCTCCCCTAGAATTCTAACTCACTTAGGACCATGTATGCTTAATTTCATGTTTTTAAGTCCATTGCTATAGAAAATTAAAAAAAAAGTACCATTAGAATAAACAAAAGGTACCATGAGGTATCCGCTTGAATTTTCAATCACGTAGGACCATATACGCTTAGTTTCATATTTAGGTCCATTATATTATAGAAAATTCAAAAAGTACCATTAGAATATAGAAAAAGTACCAAAAACAACCCACTTGTAGTTTCCCACTCACTCGGTTCCATATAAGCTTTATTTCATGTTTCTAGGTTCATTGGTGAAGAAATTACAAAAAGTACCAATCGAATAAAGAAAAAGTACCACAAAGTCTCCCCATAGAATTCTCACTTACTTAGGACCATATATGCTTAATTTCATGTTTCTAAGTTCATTGTTATAGAAAATTCAAAAAAGTACTATTAGAATAAACAAAAAGTACCAAAAAGTCTCCCCCTAGAATTCTCACTCACTTAGGACCATATATGCTTAACTTCATATTTCTATGTCCATTATTACAGAAAATTCAAAAAGTACCATTCGAATATAGAAAAAGTACCAAAAAGCAGTCACTTGTAGATTCCCACTCACTCCGGTCTTAATTTCATGTTTTTAGGTTCATTGGTGAAGAAATTACAAAAAGTACCATTCGAATAAAGAAAAAGTACCAAAAAGTCTCCCCCTAGAATTCTCACTCACTTAGGACCATATATGCTTAATTTCATGTCTCTAAGTCCATTGTTATAGAAAATTCAAAAAAGTACCATTAGAATATAGAAAAAGCACCAAAAAGCCCACACTTGTGGTTTCCCACTCACTCGGTTCCATATAAGCTTTATTTAATGTTTCTAGGTTCATTGGTGAAGAAATTACAAAAAGTACCAATCGAATAAAGAAAAAGTACCAAAAAGTCTCCCCCTAGAATTATCACTTACTTAGGACCATATATGCTTAATTTCATGTTTCTAAGTCCATAGTTATAGAAAATTCAAAAAGTACCATTAGAATAAAGAAAAAGTACCAAAAAGTCTCCCCCTAGAATTCTCACTCACTTATGACCATATATGCTTAATTTCATGTTTCTAAGTCCATAGTTATAGAAAATTCAAAATAGTACCATTAGAATATAGAAAAAGTACCAAAAAAACCCACACTTGTGGTTTTCCACTCACTCGGTTTATATATAAGCTTTATTTCATGTTTCTAGGTTCATTGGTGAAGAAATTACAAAAAGTACCATTCCAATAAAGAAAAAGTACCAAAAAGTCCCCCGCTAGAATCTCACTCACTTAGGACCATATATGTTTAATTTCATGTTTCTAAGTCCATTATTATAGAAATTTCAAAAAAGTACCATTAGATGAACAAAAAAGTACCTATAGTTCAGTTCACACATTTTGGTACCTAAATATTATCCCCTATTCCTAACATTTACTTCACTCAAATAAATATCAGCTAACTTTAATGTCGATAACTGAAATAATTTAAAATTTTAAAAAAGTACCATTAGGAGAAAAGTACCAATTTCCCTTTTCTTACTTGAACACCCCTCAAGTTTGAAATTTAAAAATATTCCATTTTGCCAAAATTGTTTATGCTATAGGCATGTATCAAAATATTAAAATCTGTGTTAATGTGCCCAAGAATAAATATGTTTTAAAAAAAGTACCAAACTGTTTACCCGGATTTGGCCCAATATACACCTTGGTACTCGAGTTGCAAATAACACGCTGTTAGTTAATTTTTGTATGAATCCAGGAACCAACGTTAAAAAAATTATCAAAATTGGCTTAATAATTTCAAATATAATGTATTTTCCCGATTTTATCCCCTTTTTGGTACCTTTTTTATCCCCATTGAGGTGGTACAATTTCATTCAAATAAATTTCTGTAACGTGGTGGGAGCTCATAATAAAATATTCGTATGTCTATGTCAAATTATAGAAAAACATATTTTATGAAAAAGTACCAAAAATTAACACAATTTTTATCCCTTAAAGGTTCGAATTTCCAAAAAGTACCAAACTTATATTTTTTACTTTTTGTTAATTAAAGAATACGATTTAAAATTTGTTTCTATGTTTATTGGTTTAAAAGATACATAGGGTGCAAAAAAAGTACCAAAATACAGTTTTTACCCGTTTTCTCCCCTAAAAGTTTCGAATTTCCAAAAAGTACGAAACACCTGTCAGCTTATTTTTTAAATGGAGTAACATGCTATTTTAAGTTTTTTTGTATCTTTATTAGTTTTGAAGATATAAGGTTACCGAATTTACCCGTTTTTACCCTTTTTTACCCCCTAAACGTTCGAATTTCCAAAAATCCCTTCTTATCAGATCGTTTTGGAGAGGGAGGAACCCACAGTTAAAATTTCGTGATTCTAGCTTCAGCCGTTTGGGCTGTGCGATGATGAATCAGTCAGTCAGTAACGTTACTCTTTTATATATATATTAGGGTAGCCCTTAATAAACGAAAGTTGGATTTAAGACGTGCCGCAAGCCCTCTGAAGTTTTGAGATGCATTTACAAGGGGAAAAAATGCATTTTTTTCAGTTTTTGCAAAAATTTTGCCATTAAAAAATTACTTTTGTAATTTAATTTAAAAGAATCGAAATGTGTACGTAATTGTCGTTCTAATGAGACATAAAAACCAGAAATCGGTCAAAAAATTTTAAAGTTATTAAAAATTCGCCAGGCCATTAACGTATCTCAGGCCACTAGAACAAGATATGTAGGAAAAAAATTAACATATTTTGATAAATATTAAAATAAAAGCTCATTTTTACTTAAAATATGTCCATATATACTTGTATATGAGTTTTTGTCTTCGTAGGATACCGTTAACCTATTCTTAGGTATGATCAAAAAAATAAAATTTTTTTAACGGCAGTTTCAAAACTCCATTTTCAAATTTTTAAAAATTTTGTTAAACAAATTTCAGAATTTTTTGATCATCTGATTGGGATTTATTAAGAGTATAATAGGGAATAAAAATGTGAAAAAATTATGAAAATATCTCTTATAGTTTTTCCGTACCTGCGATTTAAATTTTGAAATTTTCGAGAAAAACCAATTATTTGGCAATTTTTAGGCCAATGAGCTCTATTTCCTTACTCTTATGAATTTTAAGCAAAATTTATACAGAATATTATAGTCCAGATAATTCTAAATATACTCTGAAACTTTTACTAAAATCGGAAAACGTTAACCCTTAAATCGTGAAGGTCAAAGGTAAAATTTTTCAATATTTGGAATTTTTCATAGAGAGATAGCGAAATGTTCGAAATTTTGTATATTTTTGGGCCGATTTTGATGAAATTTAACAAAAATATAACACAAAGCCTAGTATTTACAAAAACAGCAGAAAAATTAAAATTAACCCTATATAGCTCTTGGTGTTAAAATGACCCCAAACTTCTAAAACCATAAAAAAATTATGATTTTAAAAGTTTGGTGTCATTTTAACCCCAAGTGCCATTAAGCGTTAATTTCCATTCTTGTGCTGTTACTATAAACCCCAGAGTTTATGTTATAGTTTTGTTAAATTTCATCAAAATCGGCCCAAAAATATACAAAATTTCGAACATTTCGCTATCTCTCAATGAAAAATTCCAAATATTGAAAAATTTTACCTTTGACCTTCACGATTTAAGGGTTAACGTTTTCCGATTTTAGTAAAAGTTTCAGAGTATATTTAAAATTATATCGACTATAATATTTTGTATAAGTTTTGCTTAAAATTCATAAGAGTAAGGAAATAGAGCTCATTGGCCTAAAAATTGCCAAATAATTGGTTTTTCTCGAAAATTTCAAAATTTAAATCGCAGGTACGGAAAAACTATAAGAGATATTTTCATAATTTTTTCACATTTTTATTCCCTATTATACTCTTAATAAATCCCAATGAGATGATCAAAAAATTCTGAAATTTGTTTAACAAAATTTTTAAAAATTTGAAAATGGAGTTTTGAAACTGCCGTTAAAAAATTTTTATTTTTTTGATCAAACCTAAGAATAGGTTAACGGTATCCTACGAAGACAAAAACTCATATACAAGTATATATGGACATATTTTAAGTAAAAATGAGCTTTTATTTTAATATTTATCAAAATATGTTAATTTTGTTCCTACATTTCTTGTTCTAGTGGCCTGAGACACGTTAAAGGCCTGGCGAATTTTTAATAACTTTAAAATTTTTCGACCGATTTCTGTTTTTTATATCTCATTAGAACGACAATTACGTACACATTTCGATTCTTTTAAATTAAATTACAAAAGTAATTTTTTAATGGCAAAATTTTTACAAAAACTTAAAAAAATGCATTTTTTCCCCTTGTAAATGCATCTCAAAACTTCAGAGGGCTTGCGGCACGTCTTAACCCCAACCGATTTACCTAAAAATTTTTCAGGATGATTTTTTTACTAATGTTCACCAAACTGGAGGGTGAGAATGGCCAAAATCCAACTTTCGTTTATTAAGGGCCACCCTAATATATATAGATAGAAGATGGTAGCAAAATAACTCATTTCAAGCTTTACTTTGAATATTTTAATTCGAACAATCGATTGTTCGATGTTTTGCTCAAAAAAGTCGAAATCGACTTTTTGGTCGGAAAAAAGATGAAAAATCGATTAGTTATCTCAGAAGTCGGTAATAGTCGATAAAATTCGAAAAAATCTACTTTTAGATAGTTCAAAAAAATATTTAATTGCAACATTATACTAAAACTAAATATGCGCACTATAACAGAAATAAAATAATAGCCTGCAATTAGGTATGAAAAAATAAATTAGTAAATGATTATAAAATGTTTTTTCTACATAACATTCTTCCAAATATTTTTTATAAAAAGTAAGTTTTTATAATTATATTCTTGAATTTGCTTAAAATTACCATTAACTATAATGGCAAGTTGTAATAATAGCCCTTAGTCCGATATTATTTAAGTAAACTTAAAAAAATAGGAATTTACATAACTTAATCAGTTTATATATTACGTTTCAATCGTCTCATTAGTTTCGGAGTTGTAATAAAACATTTAAGAAAAAACAAGTAAGAGAGCTATATTCGGCTGTGACGAATCTTATTTGCCCTTCACCAAATAATACTTTAAAATAAAAATTTTAAATATTTTTTTACAGTTGTTTTTTTTCGAAATTGTTTTTTAATTTTTTTTTTTTTAAATTAAATTTTTTGTTTGTTTTTAATATTTAGTAAAAAAAAAATTTTCTGAAAAAAAATCGGGTTAAAAAATATTTTTTCCGATTTTGACCCTTGTAGGTCCAACTTACTATATACGTCGTTGCAAAGGTCTTTGAAATATCTATTATTAGATATCCATATTGTCTATATTAATGACTTAGTAATCCAAATATAGTTCAAAAATCGAGGTTGTCCTGGTTTTTTCATTATATGCAGTGAGTGTCACTCAAAATCGTACAACATATTTTTTTTAAATATTATGAAATTGTACAGGCAATAATAGGTGATTATATAAAAAATTAAAAGCCATTTTATGAATTGGAACAAAAAATATGTATTTCAACAAAAAAGTTAACAAAACCTCAATTCCTTAAAAAAATATTGATGAAAATTAAAAAATATCACAAAATTCATATTTCACTTAAATTCGTACACTTATGTATATTAAATTATAATTAAAACTTTAAAAATTTAATATTAAATAATCCTAATACTTTGTAGGGTATTGTTTGCTATTTTTTAGTGCCTGTACGATTTTAAATGAAGCTTTCATATTCTGGGGACTGACAGTGTTACCCAATTTTTTTATTTGTAGATAAGGACAATTAAAATTATACAATATTTTATGATATGTAATAGCACACACAATATTAAAATAGCATTTTAAAATATTTCCAAAACATCAACTTTCTAAAACTAATGAATAAAATTTTACTACGATGGTGTAAGATCTTAAATGACATTCACTGTATATACATATATATTATAGCAGCCGAGACGAAAGAATTTCGGAGATATTGATGTATGAATCGTGTATGTAAGTTATTTGGGGGCTTCGGAAAGTTGATTTCAACACACAGACAGACAGACGGACATTACTATATCGTTCATATTGTCCAGATTATGAAAATTTTAGACAATTTACACGTACACCACAGGATCGTAAAAATACGTAAAAATAACATAAACAATTAATTATTATTCTCCTAAGCAGTTTGGTATTGAAAATCAGCAATATCGGTTCAGTGGAACCAGAGTTATGAACCAAAATGGGAGACAACCTAAAAAAAACTGGATAATTTTAACATAGTTTTTATTATTTGTGCAAATATATTGCAGATAATACCATAAAATTTTACACACGTTATTTTTATGTTAAAAAGACTAACTCTGGCAAAAATTATAAGAATCGGTGCATGATTTCTCCTAGCCCGCATACAAATTTCTACCCGAAATATGGTTCTATGGTCTGTAAATGCCTACAAAATTGCAATATCCACACAGAATACAGGAAAAATAAGTTTCGTGCTTAAAAAAATCACAATACCAAATTTTTTGTGGATCGGCCCATATTTGACCATAGCCCCCATATAATGTTCACTTCCGAAAATCACTTAAATAAGAATAAATGTCTTATAAATATAGCTATTAAGTTGAAATTCTTCATAAATAGCAGGCTTGGGCGGTAATGATTACATTGTGTAATATATTACTGGTACATTACCATTACCTTGTAATTGTAATTGGATTTTTGCAATTACAATTACTTGTAATGTGTAATTGACCAATAGCACATTACAATTACATGTAATTTTAATTGAATTTTTCAATTACAATTACAAGTAATTGTAATTGCAAAATTTTACATTACAATTACATGTAATTGTAATTGAAATATGTCTATTACAATTACAAAATTAAGAAAAAGTAATAGTAATATGACTAAAACTATGTAATGATTACTTTCAAAGTATATATTATTAAAAAAATATAAAATTACAGAAGTTACCAATTACTTATTTTTATAGTGTGCAGTAGAATGCCGAAGACATATCTACTGATGCATACTCGATTAATAAAATTAGTCTTCAGTTTCCCAACAAAGATTGAAAATCTTGATATAAGTATAGTTTGTAAACAAAAATTTTTAAATTTTTTCGAAGTACATATGTATATGGATTTTTAGCAACTTCGAATTCTCTGAAATTCAAAGTATACATTCTACTCATTTCAAGACGTATTAACTCGAAACTCCAACTTCATATCATTTTATATCCCTCTAAATTAGAACATTTACTTCTCAGAACTAACATATTGACCATTTTTGAAATATGATGTACGAATATTGAACAAAATTAACAAACTATTTTTAAAACGAAGTAAATTTGTAAGTTATGATTTACATTTAAAAACAAGTAAGAGTACTATATTCAGCCGTGCCGAGTCTGAAATACCCTCCACCGAAATATGATGAGAATTATAGAAGTTACATTGGTTACATAAAAATCCTATTATGTATGAGGATTGAGAAAATGTCATTGAAATACTATTAAATAAATATATGAAATAATATAACAATTGTTAAAAATACTATTTTGCGCAGAAGTTATTTCATTTCGAATGTAAAATAATTATACATATATAATTCAAGTGAAGAATCCGATTATAAAAAGGGTATACAAATATATTTAGACAAAGTTCAAAATTTTGCATACGGAAATTTTAATATACATATAT
Source organism: Calliphora vicina (assembly GCF_958450345.1). Taxonomy (NCBI): domain Eukaryota; kingdom Metazoa; phylum Arthropoda; class Insecta; order Diptera; family Calliphoridae; genus Calliphora; species Calliphora vicina. The sequence continues at coordinate 81,169,119 of NC_088780.1, forward strand.
TCGCGTTTAATGAATTTTCCGGATATGAGCCTTATATACGTGCAATATATAATTATGAACCCATAGTCTCAAAATCAAATAGTATGATTTCTGTCTACTTGAAACTGATTTCTGTTAAATTTTTGATCGATATAAATGTGCGTTAATGTATTTTTGGGTTGGGGGACATATGTGGGGCTATGACCTACTTGGTTCAGTAAAGATTTATTTTGTAGATTTGTGAAGGTTAATGAGTTTTCCGGAAATGTTTCTCATGCGAAGGCTATGACGATAATTTATCTTCATAAAATTGAGTACAGTGATTTTTATATATATTGAAATTTTTTGTTTCGAATTTCAACTTGATAACTATATTTGTAAGAAATTTATTACTATCTTATTCGGGAGTTGACCTTATATGGGAGGTATAGCCAAATATGGACTATATTCACAAAATCCTGTAGTATGATTTGCAAATATAAATTACGGATAGGTATGGAATTTTTGTTCAATATTAATATTTTTTAGATATTTATGCAGTTTAATGTGTTCGTAAATGGTCCTTATATGATCCTTAAGAATTGAGTATTAAATCCTCGAAAATTTTATATTTTTTAATTCTTTATGCAATTATTTTATATCTTTGACGAAATAATATTTTTAAAAATAGTATCAAACTTCTTAAAAATATGTTTAAATGAGCTTTAAAAAAATATATTTCATTAAAACCGTTAAAGAAACCTGAAACCGGTCGAGTTTACAAATATGAAAAAATCGGTAAACCGGTTTAATATTTATAAATGTAATTGAATTTAAAGTAATTAAATTACTTTTTAATAAATTACATATGGTTTTTCTATCAATTACAATTACTGGTAATTGTAATTGCCATTTTTCAATTACAATTACTGTTAATTGTAATTGAATTTTTCAAATTACAATTACATGTAATTGTAATTGAAAAATCGCAATTACAATTACCAGTAATTGTAATCATAATTCTTCAATTACAATTATATGTAATTGTAATTTGAAATTATCAATTGCAATTACACCTAAAGTAATTTAATGGAAAATGTAATTGGCATCGCCCAAGCCTGATAAATAGTCCCCATGTATACCAAAATCGATGTACCTAATTCTATGAAGATCGGCCGATAATTGGTTATAGCACCCATATAAGGACCACTTCCGAAAAACACAATAACCTATACAAATATCTAAAAAATATCAATATCAAAACAATATTTTACACATATCCGTAATTTATATTTAGAAATCATACTACAGTATTTTGTGAATATCGGTCCATATTTGACCATAGCTCCCATATAAGGTCCATATTCGAAAATCAGTTAAGTACTCATAAATCTGTTATAAATACCTTTATCATGCTAAAATTCGACAAAAATAATATTCATATACATAGAAATCACTATACCAAATATTACGCATATTCCTATAAACGCACACTACTTTTTTTAAAAAAGATAGTAAAAATTAAACATTAACATATTTAGGGGGATACGAATTTGTTTTTTTAAATTAGTTATGACTTCACTTAAAATATTGTTTACAAACAAAATTCATTTGTACTTTATTTATTTTTTTTACTTAATTTTCGAGATTAACAGCCATTTAAGGGTATTTTCCTATAAACGCACTTTAATTTATGGGCCACTGTAGCATTATTAATAATGTGTGGATGATCCTTTGTTATGGATTGTTTCAAAAATACGGTCTGGCATTGATTCCACTAATTTTTTAAGCATATTGGAATCAATTTTCTCCCAGACTTGTTTAATTCTTAGTTTCAGCTCTGTCACAGTCAATATGCTTTCATTCTGGGCAATATTTGCATAAACTTTACGGGCCATGTATTCCCACAAGTTCGCCATAAGGGTAGAAACATGGATTGCAGCATTATCTTGTTGGAATATGCAATCTTCATCCATTTTTTCATCCATAAATGAGAGAAGAGCATCTTCCAACAGTTCGTTATAAATCGCACTATTCATTTTTGTCGGAACAAAACATATTTTCGACTTGCCAACTGCAGAAAACGCTGCCCAAACCATAACACTGCCACCTCCGAAATTACATTTTGACATCCGTACATCGCACTATAGGTTAAACGGCTACCAAAACTGTGCTAAAGTCCAATTTTTCAAATGCAAATATTGCACTTTTTTTAATGCCATTTTGTAACCAATACTCCTTTTTAAGCTCCGAATTAATATTAATATTAAGCTGTACCTCAGATCCATTAATTTCCACATCATTTTTATATAGGCGTTTACAAAAGCGGAAAAGTTCCACACTTCCACCTGAAGTAATTCACTATACTCACCAAGACGATGAAATTAATGAAAGTTAAGAGGACCTTTTTGATTTAAATTTACAAAATGAATTAGATTTAAGCAATTGCTAAAAGTTTTAGTATAATTAAAATAAATTAATGTATTAAGTTTGCATTAATGATTGCAAAAGGGTTAATTTTTGGTCGTTAGTGGGTTAAATTCCATTTTTTTAATAGAATTATTCTTACTTATGAAATTCTTTAAGGTTTTGGTTTGAATAACATGATTTTGTAGTAGTTATTAATTTTGCACAGAAAAAGTAGTCATTTAACCTATAGTACATCGCACAGTGGGGGATCTGAAAAAAAAGTGGAAATAAATCTGTAACTTCTAAACCAATAGCCCGATTTTAATAAAATTTCCCATGGCTATAGAGGAGGTGTTGATAAGATTAAGTTTTGAATTTGGGCTTATAACACCAAGGGGGGGGCAAGCCACAATGCCCCAAAGAGGGGCACCTCGGGTATATCAAAAATTAAAAATGATGCCAAATTTTTGTTTGCGATCCGATTTGAAAGATTTTTATATATATGGCATCTACTAGACGAGATCAAAAGAAAAGATATACATATTATATATCAACGTGTAGAAAATTATGTCCTCTTTTCAAAAATGTTTTGTTTATGAATCGTTTTTAATGAAATTTTACACTTATATAGAAACTTTCGATCCAAATCCAAAAGTGAAAAAGATATTTGTGAATTGTTAATGACAATCCCACAATTCCCAAAAAACTTTCCAAAAATCCCAAAAAAATAGGTCTACTTCGGAAGGCTCTGGACCACGTAATAATACAAATGTTGATATTATTTTGCTTTTATAATATTTCCCGAAATGTTGTCTTTCAGAAAAATATAAATACACTATTGTTACAACTTTGTACACTACTAATGTTTTATAAGTTGAACAGTTTTATTCCCGATCTTATCATCACTTGTTGTGCTCTGTGACAAACATCTCTGTTGATCGATTTATGTTTGTTCTAAGATGACATTTTTATAATCAAATTAAAAAGAAATTAAAAACAACAACAACCAAAAACAAAAAAAAAAAAATAACTAAAAGAAAAGTAAAGAATAAAAATAAAAACCGGTTTTATTTGGTGGACTACGTGACTTTTGCCACGTAGACAAAAAAATTGAGGATTAATAAACTAATAATAAAAAGAAAGTAAGAGAACTGAAGGGAGTTCGAGAAAAGCTTGCGTGGTGAAAACAACTAGCCAAACAAGGGAACAGAAATAAACTCAAAATTATAATAAATAAAATTATTTAAAATAAACACAAAATTGTAAAAAAAAAAAATAATAAACCTCTCGGGAACCAATTTTAAATTAAAAAAAAATAATAAAGCGAGTTTTTTTTTTGTTACATTGGTGTCAGGTGTGGGGTGTCAATCGGTTTTCTGTAGAAAATCCTCGCCATGCCTAATAAAAAGAAAAGTACCAGTTTTATAAAATCCATCACCAAGACGGTGCAACAGACCATTGACCAACTAATGGAAAGTCAAAGGCGACGTGATGAAGAGCTAATAAAAAATATTAGGGAAATGCATGGAAGCATGAATACTAGGTTATGTGAGGTAGAACATCAAGCACGAGGCACGTTTATTAATTCGACTGCGGCCTTAGACTCTGGATTTGAAAGTCGACATCCAAATTATCCTACTAATTCGTCGATGGCAGTGGGTAACTTGGATAATGAAGAATACGTAGCGCCTCCGGCTACTATGAATCGTTTGCAAAGACATGTGTCACACTCTAACGATATTGCTAACCCTTCGTCTATTTCAGGATTACCAAGTACCAGCCGTAAGCGCGTAGATGGATTGGAAAAGACAACCCAAATTACTTCCAACAGAGAGAACAGCACAATCGAAAATAATATAACCCGTCAGCGTAACGATGTTCCCTTAAATGTATACAATAACCACATTGTACAGCCTCCATGAGTGAATTGTCAGCCATCGCTTGGAACTAGTTTTCCCCCAATAGATTTTTCTAGTTGTGGTCATTCACCGGCTTTGCAAAGCAAACCAAGTTTTAAGCCACATTATGTTTCCACTTATGATGGGTCCACTTCGTGGACAGATTATGAACGTCAAGTGGAAGATGCGGCTCGATTTTATGGTTGGAGCTGCAATGAAAAGTTGATGGCAGTAACATCTAATTTGAGAGGTCGTGCACTAAGACTGTAAGGAACGATTCCCAGTAATCCTACTCCCACTTATGAACAAGTACGTCAGTTAATGCGGGAAAGATTTTCTTTAGATGCTCATGCCAGCTATCAATACTTCAGGCAGTGTGTGCAGGGTCCTAGAGAGTCAGTAGAAGATTTCGCCATGGAATTGGAGCGTTTGTCATTGAATGCCTTCCAAGGTGTTCCACAAGAAGTTACATCTGAAATAGTGGTGCATCAGTTTATTGATGGCTTACGTGATACTCAACTTCATGGCTTGGTAGTGGCCAGTCGACCCAGATGTATTGGGGAAGCATTGAGAACAACCCAAGATTTGCAATCTCAAATAAATAGAGCAAAACCTCGAAGTGTATACCATGTGGAAGTTGAACCTGAATGTAATACTGGAGGTTCACGCAAACCTCAAAAAGGTAACAAATCGGGAAACGAAGAGGCATCGGCTTGAGGAAGCACAAGTCGATGAATAACAACAAAAAAGCTTCCCAAACAACATCTTCTATCGAAGCTCCGGCAATTCAACAAACGGAAGCAATGCTCATGAATAGTTCAGAAGAACCCGCTAGTCAGGATGAACACATACTAGAAAATGTCACGGATAGCAATTCGGAGACTACCCTTAATATCGGTGCTTGGGGAGATCAAAGTTTACACTGTGTGGCCTTTATTGAAGACCAGCCCCATGAACTAATTGTAGATACAGGTGCCTCAGCTTCGTTGATAAATATCGAATTGGTACCTCCTTCTGCTCCTAGACACAGTTGCAGCGTTTCTCTTCGTGGCCCCAGCGGAGAAATTTTTAAAGCAACCAGCACCGTGGTTATACAATTTCGATTAAATAAACTACCTATTTCTCATGAATTTCTTGTGGTTAACGATTCAACCCCCTCGTTATTAGGCCTTGATTTTTTACGCTGTCAGAAAGCTTTCATTGACATTGGCGAATTACGTCTCGATTTGCAACATGTATCTGTGCCATTATATCTCCCTCAACAGGCATCGGATAACTTTGTTTATTTTATGGAATCAGTTACCTTACCAGCAAAATCGGATATGTACGTAAGTGTGAAATGTGTTTTTAAAAACGAATTTAATACATCTATGATAGAACCTTGCGATGAATCTATGCTGCCATCGGGAATAGTATTAGGTAGAACCCTCGTATCACAACAGAAAGTCTTGCCTGTTCGTCTCATAAATTTTAGCCAGGAAGAAAAAAAAATTTCACCAATGACTATTGTTGGAAGACTCGAAGAGGTAAACGTGGTGTCTTTAGAAAATGTGGACACGCATAAATGCCATGGTGAGACGTTTGACGTTGGTTTACAGTTGGATGTGTCATCAGAAATTTCAGAAAATGAAAAATCTATTTTTTTTGAATTGGCAAAGCAGTACAAAGGTGTGTTTTCTACAGGACCTATGGACTTTGGTCGCACTAATATTACCCAGCACCACATTGACACCAACAATTGCAAACCTATAAAACAACCTGCCCGGCGTGTACCTATAGCAAAGAAACATGAAATGGAAGAACTAGTTCGAAATATGAAAATGCGCAACGTTATTCAACCATCTCAGAGTCCATGGTCTTCACCCGTGGTTTTGGTGCGCAAGAAGGATGGAACAGCTCGGTTTTGCGTCGACTACCGACGATTAAATAATGTCACAATTAAGGACTCCTACCCTCTCCCTAGAATGGATGATATCCTATCGAATTTGTACGGATCTATGTGGTTCTCAACAATGGACCTCCAAAGTGGGTATTGGCAAGTTGAAATGGACAACGAGTCTAAATCAAAAACAGCTTTTTCCTGTTCATCTGGTCTCTGGGAATTTAATGTAATGCCTTTTGGGCTTACAAATGCTCCCGCAACGTTTGAGCGACTAATGGATGGTCTTTTTAGCGACGTATCATGGCGATCTGTATTGGTCTACTTAGATGACGTCATAGTTCACTCCCGTACAGTTGAAGAACATATAGACCACCTTCGTCAAGTCTTTGAGCGTCTAAAATCAGCAGGATTAAAACTTAGCCCAAACAAGTGCACCTTCTTTCAACCCCGTGTTCACTACCTCGGACATATTGTAGGTCGTGATGGTCTGGAAGCTGATCCCCAAAAACTTTCTGCTGTGAAGGAATGGCCGACACCGACCAACAAAAGGCAAGTACGTGCATTTTTAGGACTTTGCTCATATTACCGTAAATTTGTTCAAGATTTTTCCACAGTTGCTCGACCACTACATGAACTTACAGAGGCACGAAAAAAATTTTGTTGGGATGAAAACACCCAAAAGTCATTTACGTTGCTGAAGCAGAAACTAATAACAGCGCCAATATTGACTTTCCCAAACGACTCAGATTTTTTTGTTTTAGATACCGACGCTTCAAATTGTGGAGTGGGTGCTATCCTTAGCCAAGTGCAAAATGGCCAAGAACGTGTAGTTGAATATTTTAGCAAAACATTACATAAGGCCGAACGTAACTACTGCGTAACACGTAAAGAACTTCTTGGTATGGTATTAGCTACTAAGCACTTTCATCATTACCTTTTTGGCCGCCAATTTCTGCTAAGGACTGACCACGCTTCTTTAAAGTGGCTTTATAATTTCAAGGAACCTGAAGGTCAGATCGCTCGTTGGATAGAACGTCTCCAACAATATGACATGAAGATACAGCATCGCAAAGGAATTAGCCATGGCAACGCAGACGCTCTTTCTCGGAGGCCATGTTTCAATTGCAAAAATTGTACAAAAGCAGAAGAGAACGACGCTCAACACATTATGGCAATACAGATAGTTCCGGAAAATGTTGCCCAAGCCCAAAAAGAAGACCTCGTTCTTCAACAACTACGATCATGGCTCGATAAAGGCGACCGACCCATAAAATCTTACATATGGGGTGAATCCGCAGATTTAAAGGCATATTGGCATATTTTCAATCAGATGTATATAGAAGATGATGTAATAACTTATCGACGTGCTAATCCACTTAAAGCCTTAACAGTTTTACCAAGAAAACTAATACCAATAGCAATTGAGCAGCTTCACAAATCTGTCACCGGTGGTCATTTCGGTCGAAAGAAGACATTAAGTAAAATTAAAACTAGGTTTTACTGGAATCGACGTACAGCTGATATAATCGAGTGGTGTGATCGATGTGATATTTGTGCTGCAAGAAAAGGGCCATCTAGAAGGACTATTGCTCCTCTTCAGCCCAGCTTTGTAGGAATGCCCTTTGAAAGAATGGCTGTCGACGTATTAGGGCCCCTTCCGCACACCACTCTGGGTAATCGCTATATTGTTGTTTGTATGGACTATTTCACAAAATGGCCTGAATGTTTTGCCCTGCCGGACCAAACCGCCGAAACCGTAGCTAACGTTTTAGTAAATGATGTATTTTGTAGATTCGGTGTCCCCTATGTATTACACTCGGATCAGGGCAGAAATTTTGAGTCTGATTTGTTCCAAAAGTGTATGGAGATGCTTGGAATAGAAAAAACTAGAACTACTCCCCTAAATCCACAATCTGATGGAATGGTAGAACGCTTCAACAGGACGTTACTCGACTATCTTGCTAAATTTGTTGATCGCAACCAGCGGAATTGGGATTTACTTCTACCTCTTGCTCTATTAGCATATCGCTCTGCTGAGCATGAAGCATCTAAATTTACTCCAGCGATGCTTAATTTTGGTCGCGAGTTACGTCTACCCGTAGACTTGATGTTTTTTAAACCTAACCCGAACATTCAGAACGCACCAGATTATATACATGATTTGAAGAGTAGATTGGAAGAAGTCTATCATATGGCTCGACAACATCTTACTTTTGCCGCTGAGTCAACCAAGCTCAGGTATGATATCAGGTCGAATGCCCAACAATTTTGTGCAGGTGAAAGTGTTAGGTTTTATTCCCCCACTCGGAAGAAGGGACTATGTCCGAAACTCCAGTCTGATTGGATAGGCCCCGCTAAAGTTTTGGAGAAAATATCCGATCTGGTTTATAAGATTCAACTGCCTAACACAAAGAAAACTAAAGTGGTACACGTAAATCGTTTGGCTAAACATAATAGTGAACTCTATCAGGAGATTAGAGTCTAAGAGGGGGGCAATGTTACAACTTTGTACACTACTAATGTTTTATAAGTTGAACAGTTTTATTCCCGATCTTATCATCACTTGTTGTGCTCTGTGACAAACATCTCTGTTGATCGATTTATGTTTGTTCTAAGATGACATTTTTATAATCAAATTAAAAAGAAATTAAAAACAACAACAACCAAAAACAAAAAAAAAAAAAAATAACTAAAAGAAAAGTAAAGAATAAAAATAAAAACCGGTTTTATTTGGTGGACTACGTGACTTTTGCCACGTAGACAAAAAAATTGAGGATTAATAAACTAATAATAAAAAGAAAGTAAGAGAACTGAAGGGAGTTCGAGAAAAGCTTGCGTGGTGAAAACAACTAGCCAAACAAGGGAACAGAAATAAACTCAAAATTATAATAAATAAAATTATTTAAAATAAACACAAAATTGTAAAAAAAAAAAATAATAAACCTCTCGGGAACCAATTTTAAATTAAAAAAAAATAATAAAGCGAGTTTTTTTTTTGTTACACTATTTATCTTTTTCTTATTTTCTGTACAATTTAAAACTAATGTAATAAGTACTTTTTTCGAAAAAAATGACGAAAAAACGACTTTTATTTTGAATGCACATACCTTTTGACTCAGTAGAGGTTTTTAAACAATTATTTCCTACTATTATTACTACATGTCTTGTTAATTCCAAAAATTATATTTCAAGAAAATCGGGAAAGAATTGGATCCGTTGTTAGCAAAAAACCAGACCAAGGTAGGTAAATAAAATAAAATTTTACTTTTCAAATGCGAATAACTCGTAAACTATAAGAGATAATATATGGCTAAAGCAATGTTTTTGTAGATTTCAAATCGGATCGCAAACAAAAATTTGGTATCACTTTTAATTTTTGATATACCCGAGGTGCCCCAATTTGGGGCATTGTGGCTCGGCCCCCCCTTGGTGTTATAAGCCTAAATTCGAAACTTAAACTTATCAAGCCACTTTAACCTGCACAAATATCCAAAAAATCTGTACTGAACCAAAATTTTACACAGATCAGTAATTTGTATCCAATTTGTATCGTAATACAAGATTTTTTAAATATTGGTAAATAATTCGGCATAGCTCCCATATAAGGCCACTCTTGTTAATAGCGTTGTTTATATAAAATTCCACAAAAATAGCCCTCAAATACTTAGGCCCATAATAGGTCATAGCTTCCATATATTGAACCAAAATAGTACGCAGATCAAATCATACTACTAAATTTTGTGAATATCGGTCCATAATTGGCAACAGCTCCCATATAAATACATAAAAATCACGTTAAAATATTTTATGACAATCGAATCCAATGTTTTGAAATTTGTCTAAATATATTTGTATACCCTTTTTTATACTCTGTTTCTTCACTTGAGGTTAAAAGGGAAAAATGTTGATAGAAACGTATTAACTAATTATTAAGTATATAAATTGTTAAATTTCATACGTTCTAATAGGAATTTCAATTATAAATTGCTGAATTAGATAACATTTGTTTTGCATTTGAAATAAAATATCTTCTGCGTAAACTAGTCTTTCTAACAATTATTATATTATTTCAGTTGTTATACCATCAGATTCGGCACGGCCGAATATAGTACTCTTACTTGTTATACCCTTCACCTTCGTGAGAAGGGTATATATAAGTTTGTCATTCCGTTTGTAATTTCTACATTTTTCATTTCCGACCCTATAAAGTATATATATTCTGGATCCTTATAGATAGCGGAGTCGATTAAGCCATGTCCGTCTGTCTGTCTGTCTGTCCGTCTGTCTGTCTGTCTGTTGAAATCAGTTTTCTGAAGACCCCAGATATCTTCAGGATCCAAATCTTCAATAATTCTGTCAGACATGCTTTCGAGAATTTTGCTATTTAAAATCAGCAAAATCGGTCCACAAATGGCTGAGATATGAGGGAAAAACCAAGACAACCTCGATTTTTTACCTATTTTTTTACCTATATCTGGATTACTAAGACATTAATATAGACAATATGGATATCTAATGATAGATATTTCAAAGACATTTGCAACGACGTATATAAGACCATAGTAAGTTGGACCTACAATGGGTCAAAATCGGGAAAAAAATTTTGAACCCGAATTTTTTTTTTTAAAAAAAAATGAAAAAACAAAAAAAAAAATTTAAAATTTAAAAAAAAAAATTTTTAAAATTTAAAAAAAAAAAATTTTAAATTTTAAAAAAAAAAATTTTAAATTTAAAAAAAAAAAAAATTTTAAATAACAATCGAAAATTTTTTTTTTCCCAAAAATTAAAAAAACAACTGGAAAAAAAATTAAATTTTGTTTACCTAAAAATATTTAAAATTTTGAAGTATAATTTGGTGAAGGGTATATAAGATTCGGCACAGCCGAATATAGCACTCTTACTTGTTTTTAATTTCTTTTTTCGAAAGATTGAAGAAATTACTATCTAAACTATTTGGGACACATTTTGCTAAGTACAATATGTCATAAGTGACATGGATGAGAAAAAACACCTGCTTTGCCGAAAAGTAAAATTTTGACAAATTGTGTCTGAATTGCTATCCGATACGACTAACATCCCGATCGGAAGTCAACGATTTCAAAAGTTGGTTCATTTGACATGAAATCCCCATATATTCTTTTTTTGTTTAATTTATATATAATCATGTTAAATTTGTATACAATAACAATTTTAAGAACAAAATATCATAAATTGATGACATTGGACAGTAAAGTATAACCCTAAACAGAGATAAATTAAACCCTAAACCACCAAGTGGAGAAGATACATTGGGTTAGTGCTGATGTTTGTAATGTCCAAAATATTAGTCTAACACCCACCTTAAAGTATAACGATCGACTCAGAATCACTTTCTGAGTCAATTAAACGATGTTCGTAATTCCGTCTGGCTAGCTATCCATTCGCAAAGTTCAATTTTGACAGATAACATTTTTTTGGCCCAAGGACGAAGCCTATTGAAACTGGCCCATTCTTTCACATGTCCCCCCTATTCAAATGTCCTCACGAAATTGGACTTTATCGGTCATAAATATTTAATTTATATAGGTATCTACGCAAATTTCGCTCCAAATAAGTTTTATATATACGGAATTCATGTCACCTAATTATATGACGATCGGTCCATATTTAGTCATAGCTCCCATATAAGGTCCGCTTTCGATTTTTGTATTTGAAATTATTAAGACAATTTTTATAAAATTTTTATAATTTTTTTTGTCCAGCCAGTGCCGGACAAAAAATTGTTGCTTTGATTAAATTGGCATTCTTCCTTCTAGTCTTTGGAGAATGCCAATTTAATCAAAGCAACTGGCTGGACTAATTAAATTATAATTATTAGTTATAGGTTTTGAAATACTTGTTGTTAGTTCAATAAGTAATGCAGATACAACAAATAAAAAAAAAATTGAAAAACAAATCATTCTTAGAATCTTGTTTTGGCGTCTTTGGATCTTTTGATTTGACGCTGAGGCCGTGCCCCATAGATGTATGCCATAACACCATATTGGTTTTTTGATCATGTCATAAAGTAGAAGTTTACAATCTAAACTAAGCCTAGAGTTTCTGCCAATAAGCCAATTAATTTCGTATTCAATTCATGGGCGTATTGTTAACATTTATAATTATTTTTATCAGAATTGTTATACCTTGTTGGAAAGGGTATCTTGTACAGATTCTATATTTGTAAAGAGTTTGGTATATGTATATTGTTAGCAGATTTGAAATTTATTCATTTAAAATATATAATTTTTTTTGGCTTTTTACGCAACATTGACTAGGATTTTAACTTTTGGCGCCATTTTCCGCCGATCTAGTTTTGACATAGAATTAAAGTTTAAAGTATATATCAAAATTAGCTGCCTTTTAGTGCCTATAAACAAATGGCATGCAAAAATTTTGAGCAACTCAGATATTTATGAAAAAAAATTATCACCTTTTTTTTGATTTTAGTTGCTTTTCATAGCTTTTTTTGCTATGATAACTTGTATAAATTTATACCTATATATAAGTAAAATTAGCTCTTAACAAAACAGAGTATTAATTTTTTTAACCGGATGAAAATTGTAAAAGTTATTCAACTTTACATTAACACATTTTATAATATTTTCTCCCTCAGCGCATATGTATAAAAAAACACAAAACTAAGTATTTTTGTATAATTTTTAATTTACAATGTAATTTTTTTCGAAAAAAGTTTAATAACTTTTGCAAATATAAACTGATTTTAACAAGTAATGTCTCATTTTTGTCTATATAACATTATCTTTAAAACATTGTGCAAAAAAATAAGGTTTTCATAGAAAAAACTTAAAATAACTATTGTAGAATTTGAAAAATTACGAAAAAAAATGCTAAACTTTTTATAAAAACTTACATAATTTCATGAAATATTAAGACATTTATGAAAGATTAATTCGATGTCTCTCCATAATTGTTTAAAATTTTGAAATCGGTCTAAAAATATGTGAGTTAGAGGTACTAAAGTAATATTATTTTTATAAAAAAATTAAAAAAAAAAATCAAAAATGAATTTTTAAACGTTCATAACTTTTTTTTAATAATTCGATTTTTATGATTAAAAATACATATTAAAGCTTAAAGTCCCACCTATTCAACAAAAAAATCTTACACAAATCCTCATCCATTCAAATGTTACAGATTTTTGATCCGAAAATTACCAAAATTTTCCACTGTTGTATTATTGTTTGGTTATTGATATGAATGGGGGCATGATTCTCTACGCAATGTAAATCTTATATGTGTACATTTTTGCTCGTTGACTTTAATTTTCCATTGTTTTAACCATTTTTCTAATTCATATATGTGATTTTGTAAGTAATGAGACGCTTCTTGAGGGTTTACATGAATGCTTAGAAAATAGCAGTATCATCAGCAAATTTTGATGTATGAGTGCGATTTTTAGTTGGCATATCAGACGAATATATCAAATATAAAAAGGGTCCCAGGATACTGCCTTGGGGGACTCCAGCTTCAATGGGTTGATGACTACTTAAAAAGTCTCCTACTTTAACCTTAAATGTTCGACCAGTTAAATACCTTTCCAATAGTGTTTGCTGGCAAATTTTGACTCAGTTTGAATATTAAACCATCATGCCTTACTTAATCAAACGGTTGAGAAATGCAGATAAAGAGAGCGGAACAATATTTGTTTTCCTCAAACGCTTTTCTTACAATATTAGACACATGTGATCCTGAATGAGTAAGAATACGCAAAAGGTGTATTTATTGGTAATTTTACTTTTTCTAATGGTACTTTTTAAAATTTCTATAATAATGGACCTAGAAACATGAAATTAAGCACATGTGTATGGTCATAAGTGAGTGAAAATTCAAGGGTATTCTTCTGGGTTCTTTTTCTTTATTCTAATGGAATTTTTCTGAATTATTGCAATGGACTTAGAAACATGAAATTAAGCATATATGGTCCTAAGTGAGCGTGATTTATAGGGGAGACTTTTTGGTACTTTTTTTTAAAGAAGTGGCCACTTAAAATCGGAACGCACTATAGTAATCATAACAATGGCACCTGTTATCAAAATGGTAAACGATTCACATATGTTTTTAACAACAAAGCTATCGTTATTTTACAATGATCTGCAAGTCATTATGTTTAGTTTTAAAAAGTGTAGACAAACTGGAAAAAGAAGCTAGAGAAAAAATTGTCGGGTTATAAGATAGTCAAAATCTGATTTTCGGCAGACATCAGATCAAAAATGTTACGTCTCGGCAGCTCGAGGTTGTGTGGACTTTAAATATGAATACGTAAAATTTATATATTGGGCAATTGTTAAACGTAAATTGAAAAAGAGTGCAGGTACAGTAAATAACCAGATTTTGATGAGAACAAAGTGGAATAAATATGCTGGAATAACGGTAGAAGTGGGAAGAAAAGTTGTGCAGCTATTAATGGGAGGCTTAAGAAGAAAAGACAGAAAATTTATTCGCAATAAAGACACATAAACCTATAGTAATATTTTTTTAAAGCTTAATAAATTACCTTTAATTTCATGTGTAATATGTTAACATACGTTGTTTCATTTAAAAGTTATGCTCGCTTTAATCCGTACCGATTTGAAGTGGCCACTTCTTTATTCCAATGTTACATTTATGGACCTAAGCGAGTGAAAATCTACAAGTGGGGAAATTATGGTACTTTTAGAATTTTTTATAATAAAGAACATAGAAACATGAAATTATTCAGATATGGTCCTTATTTGAATGGTACTTTTTCTATTTATTTTACCAATGATCGTATAAACATGATTTTAAGCTTATATGGACCCGAGTGAGTGGAAATCTACAACTGGGGACATTATAGTACTTTTCCTTAATTCTAGTGGTACATTTACAATTTTTATAATAATGGACCTAGAAATATAAAATATATGGGCCTGAGTTAATACAAATGAAATGGAGACTTGACGTTTTCTTTATTCTTATGTAGAATATCGAAAACCGCAAACCGGTCAACCGGTTTTTTCATCTTTTTAAAGTCTAACCGGTTTTTGTAAGACGGTTAACCGGTTTTAATGAAATATATTTATGAAAAGCTTTAATACTATTTTTAATAATATTGATTTATTTTATAGAATATTATAGCATTTGACAATATTTCGTAAAAGCTATAAAACAATTGCATAAAGATAGAGCCTTAAGAATTAAAAAATTCTAAATTGCCGAAGATTTAGTACACAATTCTTAACACATTTCCTATTAGCGTCTACAAATAAAAATAAATTTAAGGAGACCTTTTTCATATTAAATAAAAATTTAATATAAACCGGTTACCCGGTTTTTTTGAAGACAAAAACCGAAACCGTTTTACCGGTTTATTTAAAAGACAATAATCAAAACCGGTTTTATCAAAAACACACTTTTTCGGTTAAACCGGAAACCGGTTTTTTAAATTTGCCGGCTTTTTGGACACTCTATTTGTATGATACTTTTTAAATATTTCATAATAATGAACCTAGAATTATAAAAATTAGACACATATGTATGTTCCATAATGTGGTAGAATTCACAAAATGAGAATTTAGTGGTACCTTTTATCATCTGGTTCCGAGCGAGTGGGTTCCAGAGATGCATTATGGTATATTTCCTTTATTATAATAGTACTCTATAAATACATTTAACGTAATGAGTATAATCATGAAATTATACATATTTGTATGAATGTGTTAGAATCTGCAAAATGTGGATTTATTGGTAATTTTATTTAAATCGGTTGGGGTTAAAACGCCTCTGAAGTTTTGAGATACATTTACAAGGGGGGGCAAATGCATTTTTTCAGTTTTTGTAAAAATGTTCCATTAAAAAATTACTTTTGCCAATTACGCCTGCCAAGCCTCATAACTTTTTAATGGTTAAAGGGGGGTCAGACGGCATGTATTGCTTGTGTTTTGTGCCATGTATTGGGACATTTTTCCATATGTAAACATATACATACCGTGTGATCCACATGAAAATTTGTGTATGTAAAATACATGTGTATTACTCGTGACATTTTTGGCAATTAGAGCATGTTCTATTTTCGTGTGTATAACAGTGTTGTATTTTCAAAAGCGAGTAAAGAAAAATCATAATAAAATAAGTTTCATTGCATTAAATATATTTATTGTGATTTAAAAATGTTTTAAATAAATATATTGTTAAAAACAATAAACATATAAACTTATAGAGGTTATGTCACATTTAATTACATATGTACGTTTGAACGTGGAAATTATGAATCGTATGTATAATGTGAATTATGACATACACATGGAATTCCATATGTATCGAATACATGTCCTAATACACAAGCAATACATGCCGTCTGACCCCCTATTACTGATAGAAAGGAAATATTGGTGCCGTTTTGCGAAGCTTTGGTGCCTTTTCATCGTGCATGTTTAAAAAAACTAAAATTCTTTTTTTTATTTTTTATGAGATTTGTTGAGGGTTTGTGGAACTATTTATAAGGATTCAAAAAACATCAATTGTATTAATTTTTGATGCAGAATCCATTGGTGAAATCAGATTTGCAATATATTCAACCGTTTTTGTTCTACAGAAAAATGTGCTCAAAATCCACGTTTTTAGATGCGTTGAACCACATCAAGGAGTGAAAATTTTCCAAAAAAAAAGGACGCCATTATTTTTAATTACGCAAAAACCTTCAGAAATATGATGATACCCGAAAAACAAATGAAGTGACCTGGTACCAAATGAACTCTAATATATATTTATACAATATTCCATTTTTAAATATAGAGAGTTTAGATATAAATAAATCTTTTCAACTCAAAAATACTACTTTGTCTAACTAATATAATAAGGAACAAATAACAGTTTAGATCAAGAGGAAAATTAAAAAAAACCCATTTAAATATAAAAAAAAATATAAAAATATTTTATAAAATAAATTAGCAGCTTTAAATATTGAAAATAAAGTAGTTATGTTAGCAAACTGAATTTTTGTGATATTTTAGTTTTGTTTTAATAAAAAATTATTTTTTTTTATAAAAAAAATTGTTTATTTTTACTATTTGGGAAGGGCACTTGCCCACCCCAGAATAATAGTCTAGCTACGCTTATAGTGTTAGACCAATATTTTCGGGCGTTACAAACATCTGCACAAACGCATTATACCCTCCCCACTATGGTGGTGTAGGGTATAACAAGTTAAGTAGTTCAGGCCGATCTCAGCGTGAAATTGCAAAATTAGTAGAAAGGTCCCAAAAATGTATTATTTTGTCGAAACGAGAACCTGTTAAGTCCGTTAACGACATTTTTTGGATTATTGAAAATATGTATATGCACTTGTACGTAAATATTTTGGAGAATATTATGAGGCCATATGCAGAATGGAATATTCCCCTAAAATGGCTCTTCTAGCAAGATAATGACCCAAAGCACACGTCAGGTTTTTAGACAACAAAATTGATCTAATGGATTGTCCGTTGAATCACCTGACTTTTAAAATCCCATCGAAAACTTATGGAAAATAGTAAAAGACAAAGTCAGACCTGAAAAGGAAAAACAACGAATTTGTATGATGATTTTTTATTTTTAATAATACAGGTAAGCCTCCATTTACGCGGTACTTTATTTAGCTTACTTAAAGTATATATCGTCGCCTTAAATGCAAACGGACGTAACTACATTTTTATTGTTTTTGTACGATACGTTAATCAATAATAATAGAAGAGTATTCTTGGCAATTGTTCAATCAATCAAAAACTCGATTTTGAATTTTTGTGTTGTTGTTGTTGTAGCAGCAGTGTTTGCTGAGTTGACAGCCCTTGGCCGAGTGAACTCGGGTCATTCCGGTGCGTAGAACCGGCTGTCGTGGGAATGTTTTTTTTTTGTGTAGTTACGTCCGCTTTCATTTAAGGTGACGATATGTATGTACATATGTGTTTTTTATTTAACGCGATTTTTAGGTCCCAATTTCTTTTTTGTTATGTGACTGATGTATTGTTTTACGCGAAATAAAAAATTACTGGTCCCACAAAAGCATTTCGTTCTAAATTAGAACCTCGTTTTACGCGAATTTGATTTACACGCTACTTTTTTGGGCCCAACAAACCGCGTAAATGGAGGCCTACCTGTATTATGACTGATTGATTCTATTTGAATGTCGCATATTTCATTTAGTTTTATAGATTTCACTTCTTGTTTAACATAAGAATGTATTATTTTCTTGTTTTTCTTTTTCTTTTAGTTTTATTTATATCTTGTTTACTTTATGAGCATTAACTTTTGTTTAATTAATTATACCCTACACCCATAAGCGTAGTTAGACTATTATTCTGGGGTGGACAAGTGTCCACGCATAGCTGAGAAACTTCTTTCGCAACTAGCAGAACTAATAGTAATGCATCTATGATAAGAATGTTTGCGCTGATGATATGTGTGAACACGAATCCACAATAACTAAGTTTAGCCTGTCGGATGAACAATGAACCAAAATGGCTTGCGGATTTTACTCCTTTATTTTAGCTTGTAAAACCCAAACATTACATGTGCTCCGTTGTACGATTGGCATTGGAATATTTTTTAACTTTTTGGGTTCCAAAAACCCCATAATTAATGTTCTAGGGCACAAGAATCTCTTAACGGAACAATCTACAAATCCAAAAAAATCTATCTTCGACTTTCCAAATTTGTATCTGGGGTGGGCAGATGCGAGTCTGGGGTGGTTTTGCCACCCAGCACCCCCCTATCTACGCCAATGCCTACACCACCATAGTGGGGAGGGTATAATTCGTTTGTGCAGATGTTTGTAACTCCCAAAAATATTAGTCTAACACCCATCTTAAAGTATACCGATCGACTTAGAATCACTTTCTAATGCCCATAATTTCAACAAATAGATATCTATCAGTTTTTAGTTACTTATGGAGTAAATATATTTGATAATTTTTACCCGTAGATATTGATTTGGAATTAATGTCAAGTTACCTTTTAGGTAAATTTATCAGCTGGGTATTTAACACCGTAGATATCTATTTGTTGAAATTACGGGCAGATTAAACGATGTCCGTCCGTCCGTCTGGCTGGCTGGTCGGCTGGCTGTCCATGTAAACATTGCACTATAGGTTAAACGACTACCAAAGCTGTGCTAAAGTCCAATTTTTCAAATGCAAATATTGCACTTTTTTAATGCCATTTTGTAACCAATACTCCAAATTAACTAAGTCAGCTTTTTGTTTTTGGTAAATATTAAATTCCGTTTGACAACACGCAGTCAAAGACATTGCATTGTAATCACTTAATAAATTTTGTTGAAAAACGTGTATTGCTTTCAAACTTTCAATTGCATATTTAAATTATTTCACGAGTTATAAAGAAGAAATTGAAAATGGGGAACAATAAATTAAGTAAGTAAGGTTTTTTGTTAAAAAATTTGATAAAAATGTTTAACTTGCCTGAAATAAAGCCACTTTTTTAACATAACCTTAAAAGTGCTGCGACTGTTTTCAAAATGTAACTTCGTGGAAGCTTTTAAAATTTCAAAAAAAGAAAAATTTTATGTCGTTTTCAAACATGTAGTGGAAAAAATTGAAGTTAACATATTTTCAGATGAAGTAGAGAAGCATATAACGCAAACAATGCATTTTTTATATCCCATACCACCATAGTGGGGAGGGTATTACGCGTTTGTGCAGATGTTTGTAATGTCCAAGAATATTAGTCTAACGCCCACCTTAATATGATACATATAATTTTTTCGGCCCAAGGACGAAGCCTATTGAAACTGGCTCAAATCGATCCATTATTTCACCTAGCCCCCATACAAATGTCCTCCCGTAATTGGACTTTATCGGTCATAAATGTTTAATTTATATAGGTATCTACACAAATTTTGTTCCAAATAAGTTTTATATATACGGAATTCATGTCACCTGATTTTATGGTGATCGGTCCTTAATTAGTCATAGCTCCCGCTTCCGAAACTCACTTTAACGTGCATAAATCTCTTAAAATTGTTGGTATACTCATAAAATTCAACTCTCATAAAGAAATTAATCATACCACCTAATTTCATGACGATCGGCCCATAAGTGGTCATAGCTCCCATATAACCCACTTCCGAAAATTCCTCACGAATATAAATTATTGAAATTTTAAAAGAAAAATTATAAAAGCAATGAGACTCTTACCAAAGTTTCGTTGCAATCTATTTTACTGCTTATTGCTGAAAGATGCAAAAAGACGCTGTAATGGAAGCGGAGAAGACAGATTTTTTAAGTTCCGAATAAATATTAATATTAAGCTGTACCTCAGATCCATTAATTTCCCCATCATTTTTATATAGGCGCTTACAAAAGCGGAAAAGTTCCACACTTCCACCTGAAGTAATTCACTATACCCACCAAGACGATGATATTAATGAAAGTTAAGAGGACCTTTTTGATTTAAATTTACAAAATGAATTAAATTTAAGCAATTACTAAAAGTTTTAGTATAATTAAAATAAATTAATGTATTAAGTTTGCATTAATGATTGCAAAGGGTTAATTTTTGGTCGTTAGTGGGTTAAATTCCATTTTTTCAATAGAATTTTTCTTACTTATGAAATTCTTTAAGGTTTTGGATTGAATACCATGATTTTGTAGTAATTATTAATTTTGCACAGAAAAAGTAGTCATTTAACCTATAGTGCATTGTGCGCAGAGTAAAGGTCGCAATTTTCAAGATATTTCAATCAAATTTGGTACATATTATTTTTTCGGCCCAAGGACAAAGCCTGTTGAAAGTGGCTGAAATCGGACCATTATTTCACCTAGCCCCCATACAAAGTCCCCTCGAAATTGGACTTTATCGGTCATAAATGTTTAATTTATCTATGTATCTACACAAATTTCGCTCCAAATAAGTTTTATATATACAAAATTCATGTCACCAAATTTTGTTACGATCGGTCCATAATTAGTCATAGCTCCCATATAGACCCGCTTCCGAAAATCACTTTAACGTTAATCGGTTAACCGATTAATTTTGGTCGGTTAACTGTTCGAATAATTTAAAATTGACGATTTTCAAATAACAAATAAACCGATTAATTTGTGTCGATTACCCGATTTTTTGCACTTTATATAGAAATATAGTCTAAAATACACAAATTTTATTTCTTAACTCGTGAACAATAATTCTAGCAATAATTTTTTGAATTTGGAAATGACCTTTTTTCTAGAATGTTCCTATGATGAACTTTGTCCTAATGAGTCCTGTAGTTAGATTTTAATGTGTATTAAGAAATAAGACCTAAAAAATTGATTTTTAAAAAAATAATATTCTAAATATTTCATTACATTTTTTACTAATTTTTCATTTTAATCAAAACTATGTTCACTTTAATGTGCAGTGTTAAATATTAATAAGGATAAAGCTAAAATAATCAAATTTCAACATTCTTGAAATATCAGACAAATATTCCAAAACATCTACCAGAATTACTATACTCAAACGAAAAATAAGTTTAACTAGACCAGTTTCATGCTAAAAAATTCATATTCTTAGTTGTATTAGAAAAAATTTAGAAGAAATACACCAAACAATAGGGTATGTAATGTGAATATAAAGGCGGCGATATTTCGAATACGCGAGCAAACTGGAAAAAAACAAGTTTAATAGTACTAAGGGTTCATCAACTCTTACAAAACGTAATTGAAATTTCCGGCACCAAAATGTCAATTCCGCTATGTAATTAAACCAATATTGGAAACTCATTTACGTCCCTAAATCACAAAAATCGTAAATATCTTTTAAAATAATTAGCTGTTCTCAAATCTTTTGATATCATTTCAAAAGGCTTGAATTTCCAATCACGATCAATATAATTTGTTTATGAAAACTCTCATGTAAAATTACAAGGATGTAATACAACAAGGATTAGCACAAACCGATGTCGAAACATTTTTAGTCTTAGGGCCGTTTTCTCATTAGGTGATTATCTTTTTTCCCAACGAAAAAATGCACATTAATGTCTCATTTGCTTCTATTCTGTCGCAAAGCTAACCCGACCTCATCTGCCAATTATTTATTTATCGTACAGATAAATTCAATCAGCTGAATGCTGTTCATAGTTTGTATGTGTTTTTGTAAACGAAATTAAATAGATTTTATAAAAAAGTTTAATAGATGAATTAACATTAATGTGATGAAGGGTGAACCCGAAGAACCTGAGTTCCAAGTTAATGCTGAAAGAGTTTATCATACCAGGCCTAACTATCTGGCAAACATGCAGGATAATGAATTTTTCAAAAGATTCCGGCTGTCGATTAAACAGCTGATTTATGTAACCTGGCGTTTACACATGCAAGTAACAGTGCAAGTACACATTTATACGTTTGCACTAACACAGTCACTATGCATGTGTAAATTTACACAATTGTTTAGTGCAAAAGTATGAATGTGTTGAGTTTTTGCAACTGTTACTTGCATGTGTAAACGCTAGGTAAACATGTTGTCACTTGAAGGCAGGGTTCCCAACTTTCACATCTATTTTGAGAGGTATTGCCATCTGAAAATAATGTTTTTTGTCGGTATATTGAGAAAACCTAATAAATTTATGTCGACATTTAGTAACAGGCAATTTGTCGATACATTGAGAAAACGTGCCTTAGACTAAATATACGATCTCGTTAGGATCGTATATTGAAAAATCTGTCTATAGCTTAGTACTCTGTTCATATTTGCGAAAAATTATGGTTGTTTCGTGCGAAAAATTTTATATACAACAAATGATCAGCTGTTGGTTTTAATTTCGTGCGAAAGAAGTGCTGCTTATGTTATTTCGTGTGGAAAAATAAGGTTGCCAGATGTATTTCACAAAAAGAACAGAGTACTGATTTTGCGAAATTATTTCGCAAATATTTCATTAGAAATATTTTATATGTAGTTTGACAGCATTTCGCACGAAATTTTGAACAGAGCTTATAACAAAATGTTTTGAAAAAAGTAAACAAAATGAAAAATAAATACACATCTACACATCAGGAAAAAAAAATAACCAATTTGGTTATAAATAACCAAAACGGCAACACTGATCATGCCTTAAGCACGATGGCCACGTATCAAACTGATTTGACAAATAATATGTATGTATTGGTAATATTTAGTTTTGCTTAACACAGAAACGTATCAAACTCAAACCATCAAATTTCATTTCAAAGTTGGTTTTTAATGTTAAACATTTTTTTTATTAATTCACCCTATGATGTTGTCGCTGCAAACACTGAATAAAAATGCCATTTGACGTTTTTCGCAGCAACACATCAAATTCGCTTCAAATCATATTAGCGGCGGCACTGAAAATCTAAATTGTTTTGATTTTCGTCAAACTCACATCAACATATACGTGTGAGATTTTTTTCACTAACACAATCAAAAAAAAAACTGAGTTTGTCAAATCAGTTTGATACGTGGCCATCGTGCTTTACTCTCGCTTTCTACAAAAAAAAATCGTTTAAAAGGAAAGCATTTAAATCCGCGATCGGAGACATACACACGTTTATATGAAGACGATTCTTTTGGCGACAGCACAACTTCACGACGACACGACTTCGTTTTCCGCTGCTGCCCAATTAGGCTAATTTCTATTTTTGTCAACTTCAAAACAGAAATAGTGTTGCTAATATAATAAAAAATGTATATCAAATTAGTGCTTAAAAAATTAATTAAGAGAAGTTTCTGATAACCATATTGAAATAAGTTAATAACAGGTACATAAATTATTACCACATATATATATTTACTCAAAATAATTGTTTAAATCTTAATTACTTTGGAATTTTGTATGGTTATTTTTTATTAAAGTGACACCACTGAATTATAAATCAGCTGTTTACTTTGGAGCTGTCGTCTTTAAAAGAATTCAGCGGCTGCCGTACGACTGCAACTTCAGCCAGAAGCATTTGTGTTCGTGAAGGCTGCTGTCTTCAATGTGTTTAATGCATTATGAAAAACAAACAAAAACTGAGCTAAAAACAAAAATATGAGCATAGCGCCGGTCTATGATTTAAATTATATTCTTTTTTTAAAAGATTATTTCAGAAGATTCCTTATTTATTGTTTTATTGAATTGTTATGTTTTGTTTGGTTTTTATGTTTTTTTTTATTAACAAAATGCTTATAAAAGTACACAAAATTCGTGTTTTTCCTTTCAATATAAAATTGATATACAAATTATTCGGTTAATCGAATAATTTAAAATTAACCGATTAAATCTAAACCCCGATTAATTATTTGCTCGATTAACCGATTAAACCAGGAACCCGATTAATTGAATAACCTAGAACTAACCATTTCATTTAATTTTATTAAAGTTGTGAAGTATAAAAACTAAAAGAAATATATAATTTTATTGTTAACAATTCAATAATCAAGGTAAGTTACATAAATGTTCATTAAATTTATTGTTAGGCCCTTATTTTAGCATTTTTTTTAAATGTCCAGCACGCTGCACATTTGTAGACAAATTTTGCAACAAATTGTTGACCTGCTCATGGAAAGCGATATTGAAGATATTGCTGATGATTAGATATGGGAAATGGGTAAATATCCGGTAAAATGGGTAAAAATTGATATATATATTAGTGTGTCCCAAAAAAAGTTTTTTTTTGTTTTTTTCCATGGGTGCCCAAGCATAATTTGAAAGCTTATAGGGTAGAGTATTTTTGAGATTTTTCGGAAGTGGTTTAGAGGTCGCTCAAATCGAGTTTTTGCCAAAAATCGGGTTTGTCGGACTTTTTTTGAGTAACTTTGTCAAGATCCACGATTTTCATTACTTTTGGGGACACAGTTTAAAAGAAAAATGTCCGAGCTTTATTTTTGTGTGCAAAATTTTTAGTTTTTGTACTGAATTGGCTCATTAAGGTGACCTACATTACAATTTTTCGAAATTTTTCCATAAATTTTGTAAATAAGGCTTTATAACTTTTAAAATTTTTATGAAAATGAAAAAAACTAAAAATGCAGTTTAAAAGATCAATTAATTGTTAATAATTTAGAGACAACAATTTTTGAATTTGCTTTTACCGTTCCTGAGTTATATAAAGCAAACGAAAACTTTTGTGTACACAAAATGATTTTTATACCCTACAACACCATAGTGTAATCAAACTACAAGTCGCAATTTCAAAGATAAAATTTTATACAAACTTTTCTATTGCCAATTGGACGAAGCATATTGAATTTGGTTGGAATCGGTCCATTATTTCTACTAGCCCCCATACGATTGACCTATCTAAAAATAGATAAAATCTCATAAATATCTTAGTTATAAAGATATCTAAACCAAATTGAGCACAAATAAGTTTTATGTAAGCTAAACTCGCGCCTAAAGTTTGTGGCGATCGATCCATAATTAGTCATAGCTCCCATATAAGGTCCACTTCCGAAAATCACTTTAACTAGCATAAATCTCTTAAAAATATTCGTATTCAAATAAAATTCAATACAAATATGTTATATATGTATGGGGCATTTCACGTCAAGTGAACCAACCAACTTTTGAAATCGATGTCTTCCGATCGCAATGAAATTTACACCAATGTTAGTTCTATTGGATAGTAATTCGGACACCATTTTTCAACAAGATCGGTCAAGAACTCTCTGAGTTATAGGAGGTCAAAATTTGACATTTTGGCCAAACAGGTGTTTTTTTTATCCATATAACTTATTACCTATTGTTCTTAGCAAAATGTGTCCCAAATAGTTTAGATAGCTATTTATGCAATCTTTCGAAAAAAAATTAAAAAAATTTAATAAAATATTTTTGATTTTTTTTTTTAAATCAAAAATATTTTTGACTTTTTTTTTCAAAATGGGCCCTTTTTATTTTTTTTTTTTATTTTTTTTAAGAAAGCTTAGGTCTTTTCCTAAGCGATGCGAGTGGGATGCGAGTGGGATATCTATCAAAAAAAATATTTTGTAACTCAAGATTTAAAATTTTTGAATTTTTTTGCAAAATCAAAAACTTTGTTGACTTTTTTTCCTTTAACACCCTTTTGTCGCTTAGTGGGATGCGAGTGGGATATCTATAAAAAAAATGTTTTGTAACTCAAGACATACAATTTTTTACTTTTTTTTGAAAAATCAAAAACCTTTTTGACTTTTTTTTTCCAAAATGGACTCTTTTTTTATTAATTTTTTTTTCTCAAAAGAAAGCTTAGGTCTTTTCCTTTAAAACCTTTTTGGTCGCTTAGTGGGATGCGAGTGGGATATCTATCAAAATAAATGTTTTGTAACTCAAGACAAAGGTTTTTAAATTTGCACTATTTTAATTTTTTTCATATTTGTGTGTAAACCTTAAAAATTAAACTTACGCAGAGAAACTAGACACATTAGCCTTTCCGATGGTATGTAACATACCCAACTAAAATTTCATAGCCTCGATACTGTAATACCCATAATATGTTAACCTCAGGAATAAAAATCACTTTTTTTCTATGGAAATGTTGAATAATTTAATTTTGTTATTTATTTGTAATAATAATTAATTTAATATATAATAATAATAAAAAGATGAATAATTTAGTAAAATTTAATCTTAATCACAATAGATCAATTTATATAATAACTATTTTTACACTTAATTTATGAAGTTTTTAAATTTTCAAATATCCATACTTTTATCCTCCTTATTTGTCACCTTTGTTAGCTGCTTTTTTTTTTGTCAATCCTTTCTTGGCGTTATTAGATTCAGCTACTGATTTCGCTGCTGGCTTCTTTTTTGGCTTTGGAAAGAAATCGCATTGAGTAGATGCAGAAAACTTTTTTAATTTGAGTCTTCCATCGACAAGCGGTATGAAAGCATGGTATTGAGCAGTGCCATCGATTGTTACCGCAGCATCGAATCTGCTCTTTAGTGTTTTCAATGTTTCCTCATGATCCTCTTTGCTACTAAAAACTATTTTAGTTTCTTTACAATAATTCTTTGCCCAATGGAATAAAGCAGTCGCATCTAAGATGCGATCTTGATGAGAGCACTGGAGGCTATACTTCGCTGCATTTCTTTTGAGGTTTGCTCCAATACCATCACATGCTCCTTTACCATGAGCAGTAGGATGAAAATGCCACTCAGCTGGCATTCCAAAATCTTTTTCATGAGCTGTAAGATTTGCGAAGCTACTTTTGTTTTTAAAATGTTGACGAGCTCCGTCCGAAACGTAGTATACCTTTTCTACTGTAAATTTTGATTTTAGATAATTTAGTATTATCTTCTGGTACTCATAAACTGCAACGGTGTCATGTTTTAAATCGTCGGATATGATTGCCATACTTTTGTGTTCCAGGTTTTCTTCTTTCATGTAGTAAATAACTACTGTGAATATAGTTGCTTGGTCGTTATTGAAGTGGAATGCTTGTATGGAATCCTGAAGAACATATTTATAGTTCTCTGCGAAATCAAATGAAATAATGAATTCACCAGACTTCAAATGTGTTTTCAAGTCCTTGAAGAATGACCACTGCTCTTTGACTAAAAAGTCATGGGTTCTCAAATTTAGCAATCCTCTACACAGTTCTTCCACAAAATCATCCACATTTAAAATTATGGTTTTCAGTGTGCATCTTTCAGTCTGAAGCCAAGATTCAAATTTTAACTCCTCAATACATTCTCGATCAAAAGAGTTGATTAAATTTTCTTTGATGGATGTGGTTTCCGGGCAATTCGAACATTCACCTAAGTGGCAAGAAGTTGTAGCATTAGGGCACATAGTCAATTTAAGGCAATCGCGGTAATGGTGTAAATCTTCTGTTGAATCATCTTTTAAGTAATTTAAGTTGATTTCCTTCAACATCAATTTAACATTTTCATGGTAAATACAAACACATACTGTGTGAGTTCCGCTGCTTCCTGCCAAAACGCAATGTTTTGGCCTCAGTTGTGTAAATTTTGTGAATCCAATTTTGACATCCTCGTATTCAGATTGATATGTTGCGAATAATTCATTCAGGTTACAGAGAACCATTCTCTTCTGCATTTGAACTTTCTTGCCATCGATTCGTACAGACATCCAGTCTTTCATCCCTGGCATCAGGCGACTCATATCATCTCGCTGATAAAACTGAGTTATTAGAGATTTAGTATCGCACTCCAAAGTTTTTCCCTTCTTTTTGTTTGGGAGTGTGAGAATCACATGCTCAGCAACCAATTGTTTAGCAATTCTTGCTTTTCGTTGAGACGTTCCAAACTCAGTCATTGTTTTTGCAGAACTCCATGTTCTTGGAGCAAGCGTGAGAAGTTGAATTCTTTCAGCTTCACTCTGTGACGTTTTGTATTTCTCTTTTATTTGTTCAAGAACTTCTACTGCATCCTTATGGTATTGGTTTCGACACTCATTCGTTGAATTTGAAAAGTTAGAATAACCATCATCATCAACAGTTCTGTCTTCATTCTCGGAATTACTTTTGTCTTCATCTGGAATAACTTCAACGCAAGGCTCATTACTATTCAAATTCGGTAATTCGTTCAACTTTCCGAGCTCTTTCCTGCATGATCCACAAATTTTCAAGAGTTTTGACAGCGTAGGGAATTTTTTTAATAAGCCGTCGGAAATATTTCGCATATCTGATGATCTGTGCTTCATTTTGTTAAAGGGATTAAAACAAAAAGACGAATAAATTTCATTTTCAACCTTAGCCTTTTTAGAAGTCGTAGACATTTTGAATTTTGTAAGTATTTATGTAAATAACACACGTCTTAACTTTAACGCTGTTTCTAAAAAACTGATTTCCGTATGTCTTCAGAATGACAATAAATAGTTTTTTAAGATCATATAGGTAGTACGTTTTAATGAATGAGTCTAAAATCTTTTATTAGGGTCAAGAAGGGCTTACATACTAAAGTACCTAGTTTAACCAAATGTTACAAATAATAATAAAAATAAACCACCATATAAATAACCTACCTTTCAACTTCTACCTCTCCACCCACTTCTTAAAGTCAAATGTCATAAAATAATAAATAAACTGGTACTTCGGAGAAGGGCCATAAAATATTTCCACTTGATTCCAAAAATTTGTTTCTGGGGCACCTGATATTTTAACAATGAAAATCACGTGCGCTGAAAACTACCTCTAGGATTGACTAAAAAAGCCGCAAGATACAAAACTCAGACAAATTCTGGGGGTGGAAAATTAATAGCGGTCGGCCTCATATTGCACCCCTCCAGTGGCTATTATCGGTAAGTTGTTGTGGTTTTTATTTTTAAGGTTTTAGAAACACTTACACACAAATATGAAAAAATCAATTTAAAAACATTTGTCTTGAGTTACAAAACATTTATTTTGATAGATATCCCACTCGCATCCCACTAAGCGACCAAAAAGGTTTTAAAGGAAAAGACCTAAGCTTTCTTTTGAGAAAAAAAAAATTAATAAAAAAAGAGTCCATTTTGGAAAAAAAAAGTCAAAAAGGTTTTTGATTTTTCAAAAAAAAGTAAAAAATTGTATGTCTTGAGTTACAAAACATTTTTTTTATAGATATCCCACTCGCATCCCACTAAGCGACAAAAAGGGTGTTAAAGGAAAACACATAAGCTTTCTTCTGAGCAAAAAAAAAAAATTAAAAAATGGGTCCATTTTTTTAAAAAAAGTCAACAAAGTTTTTGATTTTGCAAAAAAATTCAAAAATTTTAAATCTTGAGTTACAAAATATTTTTTTTGATAGATATCCCACTCGCATCCCACTAAGCGACCATATAGGTCGCTTAGGAAAAGACCTAGGCTTTCTTAAAAAAAATAAAAAAAAAAAATAAAAGGGCCCATTTTGAAAAAAAGGTCAAAAATATTTTTGATTTAAAAAAAAAAAATCAAAAATATTTTATTAAATTTTTTTTTTTTCGAAAGATTGCATAAATAGCTATCTAAACTATTTGGGACACATTTTGCTAAGAACAATAGGTAATAAGTAGGGGGCGGATTTTCATGCATTTATTATTGGAAAATATGCGCCTAAAATATGCTTCAAAAAAATCAAAATATGATCTAAAAATTTAAAAAATATGCACTTATATTTTTGTGCAGAAACAAAAAATAATTAAGTATGGATTTTGAAATGTCCAAAAAATACAAAACATTGTTGCCAGCAGTTAGAACTCTTTAAATTATACCAGGAATTAAACAATTAAAGTTCCAAAAATATTTTTAAAATAACTTTTCTTCTGGAAAACGATGCATATTTATATTAATTGTAATATCTTGGTATGAATACTTGTATAAAGCCATAGAGCTTCTATATTGTGACTTTCCTTTTAAAATCATCAATATTTTGATCGTGCTGTAAAGTAGCATCCAACCTTAATTTTTATCTTGTAATAATCCAGCAATTAAGCAATTAGTACTGCTTGGAAATGACTGTCAGGAGCGGTTACTGTGTAGGTGAAGTTACAAAATCTTTCGATAACGAAATCTCTTATAAATCGAATTTGCAATGAAAACAAATATGAATGTTTTCTACACATTTAATGAATTTTTGATACTAAACTTGTTTGAAGAAAAATGTTTTGAAATGATTATTTTCAATTATTGATAGAGAAATGAAGAACTTAATGCCAGTTTCTCGATATCGAAAGAAGTTAGTCGATAAAATTTATTGCTATTTCTATAACAAATTCGACAAAAAAAAATTTTGTCGAAACCATGTATTGCCCATTAACGACTAAAATTTATATTTTTATTAAAAGTTGGCATAATATACATACAAATATGCATTTTGAAGTAAAATATAACAAAATATGCATTATCAATAAAATATGCAAAAATATGCACTAACAAATCGATGCCATTTGCAGCAAAATGTGAGATTCGGATAGATAATTAGTCTACATTGTATTTGCAAGTTCGAGAAAAAACATGCATTTGCATATAAATCCGCCCCCTAGTAATAAGTTATATGGATAAAAAAAACACCTGTTTGGCCAAAATGTCAAATTTTGACCTCCTATAACTCAGAGAGTTCTTGACCGATCTTGTTGAAAAATGGTGTCCGAATTACTATCCAATAGAACTAACATTGGTGCAAATTTCATCGCGATCGGAAGACATCGATTTCAAAAGTTGGTTCACTTGACGTGAAATGCCCCGTATATACAAAATTCATGTCACCAAATTTTATAACGATCGGTCCATAATTAGTCATAGCTCTCATACAAAGTCCACTTCCGTAAAATCATTTTAACGAGCGCAAATCTCTAAAAAATTTTGGTACATTTTAGAAGAAAATTGTCCCTAAATTATTAAGAATTAATTGATCTTTCAAACAGCATTGTTAGTTTTTTTTTCATTTTCATAAACATTTTAAAAGTTATAAAGCCTTATTTACAAAATTTATGGAAAAATTACGAAAAATTGTAATGTAGGGCACCTTAGTAAGAAAATTATTGCAAAAACTAAAAATGTTTGCACAGAGAAATAAAGCATGGACATTTTTCTTTTAAACTGTAATGACAAAGTTATGAAGAAAACTCAAAAAAAGGCCGACAAACCCGATTTTTGGCAAAAACTCAACTTGAGCCTTGACCTTTTCCGAAAAATCTAAAAAAAATCTCAAAAATACTTTACCCTATAAGCTTCCAAATTATGATTGAGCCCCAACAAACATTTTTTTTGGGACAAGCTAATATATGTATATGTTGTAGAAAATTTGGTAAAAAACACGTTGTGCTTAGGGTTTTTATCCCGGGAATTCCCGGGACAAATTTACCGGGAATTTTTCGCTACCCGATTCTCGGGATTTTTAGTCGGTATTCCCGAGAATTAAAAACTGACGAAACTACAATGAAAATAAGTAAGAACTCTAATTTTAATAGTTCTTGGTAACAATGACAGCTTTATAATGAGCGTGTTTTTTTCAAATATTCCCTATTATAATCTCAATAAATCCCAATGTGATGATCAAAAAATTCTGAAATTTGTTTAACAAAATTTTTAAAAAATTGAAAATAGAGATTCGAAACGGACGTTAAAAAATTATTTTTTTTTTGGTCATACCTGCGAATAGGTTAACGGTATCGTTCGAAGACAAAAACACATACACAAGTATGTACATGGTAAATCTATTAACATTTATTCCTTCAACAAATACATGTAAATTAAATATGTCAGTTGTTATATACATATATATGGATGTTCGAAAAATATGTAATTATACCTTGACATTTGTATTTGAATTACAAAAAAATATGTTAAAGTGCAAAAAAAAGAAATTGCGTTAATCGACACAAATTAATCGGTTTATTTGTTATTTTAAAATCGTCAATTTTGAATTATTCGAACAGTTAACTGACCAAAATTAATCGGTTAACCGATTGACGGTTAATCTAATGTTTGTCGGGAATTTCTTCATAAGTTTTATTCTAAAAGTTACAATTTTCAGATTCGTTTCGATGGCCAAATTTGTAGCTAATTGAATCATTCTATTATATCCATAGATTTTTTGGGTTCTAGCAACAGATAGTTGGCAAAGAAGTATTACGGTTGAAAAACCCGACTTTTTTCACTCAACTCAAACCACATTAGAAAAATTCGGTTATTAAGAATGAATCTAATTTAAAGTTTATGCTCTTAAAGGAATTATTAAAATGCCAAAATTACAACTTTTAGAGATATTCAATGAATATTATTCATATTTAGAGAAAATAATAACAATAATAGTGGTTCAAATTTGTTTGTCTACAATCAGATATGTGGTACATAGGGCAATTCTTAACATAGTGGCAATTCTTAAGTTTTTTAATTAAACATAGAATTTATTGTTTTTATACTGCTTAAAACTACGACTGTGACAATACCGATAAAATGTCACTATTAAATTAGAAACCCTTATAAAGGCTGGACCAACATTGTAAAACCAAATATAGTTATTTTATACTTCTTTTAAAACCCTGGTATAATTATAAGTCAATTTATTCGAAAAAAAAGTCTGGATTTTTGTTTAATTTAGTGTTAAAAAATTCCCGAGAATGAAACGATTTTTTATTTTCCTCCCGAGAAGAAAAATGTCCGGGAAATTAGGAACCCTAATCTATACTGATGATGAAGAAAATTAGGTGAACAAAACTGTTTGACTTTTGACAGGAAATAGCGGAATAATTAATGGAAAGAGAAGTGTCACCACCACCCGAAGTTTTGCATCAAGCTACATGGAGTTCCATTCCTAATCAATCAATTTTCACCCAGGAGTATAAATATTTTCATGAAATTAAAAAGAAAAATGTTTAAATAAATAAGTTTTTTTTATTTTATTTGGTTAAAAATGTCCAGCTGGCTGCACCTACAATATCTCAGAATCCTTTCGTCCTTTATGTCTATTGTTTCTTCCAGAAGCATAACAAAATATTTTCGAAGACTTCCGACACTTGGTTTTTCCATGGGACTGAGGAGATTATACATTCGTTTTAATTTCATCATTTACTGTAGTTATTGGCCCATAATCATAGTCAAAAAAAAGTACATTTTAAGAGAATTAAGCTCGACTTTACTTAAGAGTGGACTTTAGGTCTATCATAGACAAGTTAAAGTATACTTCTGACGATGAAGTCGACTCTAAATATAAAATTAGCTGAAGTTGTTTTTAACTCGTTTAACAACGTTTAAAAGTTCGTCACAAAGTAAAAAATGTTTAAGTTACAAGATATTGGTAGAGATTTTGCAATTATTGAACAGTTATCAATAAAATTAGTACCAAAATATCGTAATTATGATATTAATCTTATCTTTTCCATTTTTCCACAACAAACAACTTTCTTTCTTTAAAGTCCCGGTTACTTTTATTGTTTACTTTTTTGGATTTTTTTTTTAATTTTGTATGTCAGCTGTTTAGCGTTGCCACTTGTCTGTTTTTTGTTGTATGAAAACATTTTCTACATTTGCGGTGGCACCCAGTTAAAGTCGGTTCAATTTAAAACATACTTTAATTTTGACTATATTTCATGAAAGTTTTTCAATTATTTTGAAACACAATATATTTTATTTTAATAGTAACTGCGGAAATACTTTAAAATATAATTTTTAAATAAGGGAATACACAAAAAAAATATGAAATAATTTATATAATTTTTCAGAGAAAAAAAAGTTGGTGGTATGCCAAAAATTTTGAAAAAAATTAGTTATATGCCTAATACATATGTATGTATATTATGTACAATAGTAACAAAATAGTATCTCGTTTCAAGCTTCACTTTTATTTTAATATAAAAAACGATGTCAAGTTAAAATCAGAAATACAGAATCATTAAATATTTTTTGAATTCGATCGGAATAAAAATTACGGAATTGAAACCATTCCGAACAAAATGTATGACATGTCTGTATATTTTTAAAATTTATTAACATTTTTCTATCGAAAATATATTCAGAAAAACTGAAGTGCCTACGATTTATATAAGGCTTAGTCTACACGATATGTTGAAAAAGCAAATGTGTCCTTAAACGCATATGCTTAAAAATAACTACAAATGCCTCTATCAGCATATTCAATATTTTAGTTATCTACACGATATGCTGAAAGTAGCAAATTTTTTTAACTTTACATATGCCAGCAAATGATAATTCAACATATGAGTTAGGATACAATTGTTGTGTCTACACGATATTATGAATTTCATATAATAATATGTATATTGAGTCGTATGAACATTTCTTTCAAAATGTCAAATTAATTATCGAACTTCATTTGCTCTCCTGCTGCTTATCAACACGGCATCTGTTTTGTGTTCTGCAAGTTTGAGGTCCGATTTTACCAGCCATATCTCGATGGTTCTAATGACCTCGTTTGCGTATATCTGCACATCTTCTAGATTCCGAGCTTGGACTTTTACTGCTAGAGACGAATTTATATTGTTCATTTCCGCCGAATTGAAGGCGTTCTTGATATCTAGGGCAATAATTGCACAGTAATTGACAGACTATACTTTCTTACTTGTTTATTTTAGAATAATAATAATAATGACTAGGGATCGGATTTATATGCAAATGCAAAGTTTTTTTCGAATGTCCAAATACCAAAGGGCTAATTACACTGTGCAACAAGTAAAGACTTTTGGAAAAACACACGGACTGAACAGTATAGGTTCGACTCTACATAGTAGTTAAACCATATACTCACTTTGGCGGTTTTGATGACCAATTTTCTGAAAATCAGTGGCCCTAAAAAAATGGTGTCATCAGTTTTTGGCAAAAAGCTAATTCAAACTTGGTGATACGGCTTTACTATATATGGCAATAATATAGCTAAGACTACACAAAACAAATTTTCTTTACATTTTTTGCCAACAAAATAACTTTTTCGTGGCCTTTTTTTAAAAAAAATATAGGAAACACATTTTTTTCACTTTTTTTTGAATAACTTACAGGGATTCCTAATTTTTCACTAACAATATTTGCCAAACTTGTAGCTACGGTAAAGCTGAACAAATCTTGTGAACATATCAATGCAATCTGATTGTGTCTAGGCACTTTCAATAGCTCATAAAGATCACTTTGTACCTTAAAAATTTAATTTTTTTTACTATTTTGATGCTAAATCAAAGATTTTTTTTTAAACATATTTTAGGCGCATAAATGTCTTCCAACAAATATATATTTTCAAACCAGTAGTAAAGTGTAATTTGCAGTAAATTGATAAATCAGGCAAGACTACATGTTAAAATATATATTCTATATGCTAGCAAATTTGCCGTATGCTGAAAAGTTTATATACACTTTTTTACAAATAACATATTTGTCAGCAAACGATGGAAATTTGTTAAAAAGTAAATATATGTTGTCTAAACGAAATGCTAAATTTGTAAACATACGTTTGTTGGAATTGTTAACAAATGCCCATATGGGATTAAGCATACGTATGTTGACAAAATGTTGTGTCTACACGATATGTTGGTACTGGTAGCAAACTTTTCAACATAAATGTGCTGATTCAATATATCGTGTAGACTTAGCTTAAGACTAGGTTAATTTTTGCTACTATACTGATTATACTACTCCTCTGATTTTTTGAGAAATATCAGAAAAAAATGGAAGATATCCTTTGTGCAAGGGCAATGTTTTAGTTTAATATCCTGTGTTCAAAAGAAAATGTATTGAAACATGGCTATATACGAATTACTCTAAGACCAATGTTGTAAAAATTGGATAAGCGGTTAAAAAGTTATGTATAATTGAATTTAAGCGATTTTTCACCATTTTATCGACCGTAAATCTGTTATTTCCCTACCGATTTGACTAAAATCTAAAACTCATATCTCGAAATAAAAAAACTAAGAAAGGTATGCATTTTTTACTTTAATAATGTCATTATTTGACTAAATTTGCTAATAAAAAAGGGATTAAAGTGAAGTGATCGAGAAAAACTTTAAGTATTTTCGAAATAGAATTGCTATTTTAGACACCTGTATATTTTAGTGTAGCATAGTATAATTTAGCCATGACAAATAAAACTTCATTCACAAGAACAAAACTTTATTCATTTAAAACAACAAAACCTTACGAGCACCTGTACTTGTAGCTCATTTCAAGATTCACGGATTTATTATTTTTATTTATGAATAAAGTTTATACCCATGTTTTGCAGAAAATTAATCTGAAGAAGTTTGCAAAAAAACTAATCTTTCCCATACATAGATTAAGACAATCAATTTAAATTGTACGTATTTAAGATATTTTTGCTTCCGCCCAAATTGTTTGTATCTATACAAATATATCCATATCTAGAGTTTTCTTAGAATTGTCTTTATCTGCAAAATCAATTCGGCGACAAACGATAAAAAAAATTAAAGACAGAGTAATAATTTTGTTGTTGCTAAATGTTCGAGGTTTACCGAGATTGAGAGGCAGGTGTCATAAATTTTAAAATATACACACACATAGAGACATAAACTCTCTAGAACATGTATGTATCTAGATATTTATATGTAAATGACCCTTTTGCATTTAAAACCAACTATTGTTGAAGTATGTGTGTATAATAAATATGTACATTCACTTGAAGAACATGTATCTAGTCCAATGCAATACATATTTAGTTATTGTGTGAGTTGAGATACAGAAACCTCATCGTGTTATTTTAAGATGGTAAAACCAAAGTAAATAACATCCTGCCGTTTTCAAGAAAAATATGTGAATTAAACAAAAAGATTATTAGCATGAAACGACAAACAACGACATAAAAACTAGCAGAAGGAGTTGGTGGAGGCGAACTAAGAGCAGCCAAAAAAAGAATAAATGGACTAACAATCACAACAACATTAATTTAAATGTGTGTGTGTGTATAAGGATAGGTACATATCCCAGCAGTTCTAGGTGACTGTCCTGAACTAGCGATTTTACCTATCATTTAGGGTGACCACTAGTTACATATCTACGTGACTAAGCAGTGAGTTAATTGATTACAAAGCTACTATCTGGTCCAAAGTATTCAACACATTGGATTCACATACTGGTTACATTGAGTCATTTACATTACTAGTTACCTTACTGGTAACTTGTTTAGCTTTAAAACTACAGTAGTTAATTTAACATGTACGTGATCTAGGCGTATTTTATTAACTGATAGTACTTTATGCTTACTACAATAGGAACAATCTTCGATATACCAGCTAAAATAGGACAATCAAATAAAATAAAACCGTGCGACAAAGAAATACTTGGAAATTGATGATATTTTTTTGGTAGGTGTTATCGAGTATAAAAAGAATCTGGTTTTAGAACACCTCCAAAATCGTATAAACCAGTATATAAACTGATTTTAAGTTTCTCATCGGATTTAAAATGAAGAAACTGACGCGTCTAGAATAACACCTACCAGAAAAATAGTATAACTTCACAGGTATTTCTATTTGATTCTTTTTTGTATCTCTGTATAATTAGTCTCTAAAAACTAAATATAAATTAAGACTTTTGAAATGAGTACAGTTTGATCTGAACAAGGGACAGTAAAGTATATAAAACATACTACACTTTAGATTACAGAGGGACACTAATTGACAACTATGTTTCCAAAATATTACTTCTGGTGGGTAAAATAACTATTTTCTGAAGTGCAGTATACAATAAACATTTAATGTGATTATACTCAAGAGACTTCGAGAGTGGCAATTGACTTCACTCTAGATTACGTGGGATATATAAAGTAAGTAAAGAACACACGCGTGTCAAATAACCGAAAATATATAAATTGGAGTCAGCCAAGTGATCAGACATTAGTGAAAATTACTGTCTATATGGGATACATTGACAATTTATAAAACAGCTGGGATATATGTATGTGAAAACTGTACACTGCATATTTAGGAGTGGTGTTTTGCGCAAATAATATTCGTAAATGTGTGCAAACATCATACATAAACCTTCATACTCGTCGCATTTGTACAATTTTTACCTTCCTTCGACTCTTATATTGACTTTGATTCCTACTTTCTATCTCTAAGTGTCCGTGTGTATGCGTGTATATGTATGTGTACGGGATGTAAGAGTAAGGGTAGTATGATTCGTTTTCTTTTTCTCAATTTTAAAACAAAATTTAGATGGACATTAGAATCCTACACGCAGCAGTTAGATGGAAGAAGCAAATATGTATCTATGTTCAAGTATACACACTATAAGCAATTTTAAAACAACAAGAAAAATATATTCACACACACATAAAAACATTAATACACGGACATCACACAAATTCAAATGTGTATTTGTGTGCGAATCTACGGACATATGTATGTATCTAACGTTAACGTTAAGACGGACACTTGCTAAACGACAACGATACTTATCTGCAAAAAGATACAGAAGAGTTTGTATGTACGAATGTGTGTATGTATGAAGATGAAAAAAAAACAACAGCAACATAAAATCTACAAGACAGCAGCGGCAATAACAACAACAAAATCACATGGAATAAAAAAGAAAACAAAAGGATAAAAACCGTATGCAAAGTTACTAAACAGCATGTATCCGTACATAAGGATGACCAAACGATACGAAGAAATGTCGTCCGTCTATCGCGTCGCAACAGGACATTATTATTTCTCCCTCCTTCTCAAAACACAACTAGAAACACCAACTTTAATAATGACAAGGAACCAAAAGACGAAGAACAGCAGAACAACTCGAAGGTTGGCAACCAACTACTACTACATTCAAATAATGTCTACAAACAAACATATCTACATACAAACATACCTATCTATACAATATTTTTAGTTTATAGAACTATAATAATAATAGCAACAGTAACAGCAACAACATCCAACTAAATTTATAAAACTTACCCTATACAATACACGAATATATTCTATTATTTGGTGACAATACGACACAATTTCGAAAATACTATTTATATATCATGTTGAGCGCTTTCCGATGAGTAAAGTGCGGAATGAAAGATAATGAAAATTTACACATTTGTGAGCCAAATGACAAATTTTAAACCATATGTGGGACGAACCCAATTGAAATTGGTTGAAATCGGTTCATAATTTCCAGAAACAAGACTTTGTTCGTCATAAATGAAGTGGTGATTATGCAAGAAATTATACAGAAAAAGTATAATTTTTAAAATGTATTTAGCCCGAACACATAAAGTCAATAACAAAATACTAATGAAGCTACCCCGGTTAAAAAATTATAGTTTTTAACCTCACACCACCATAGTGGGAAGACTTATATTAAGTATTCCAACGTCCACCATAAATTATGACAATCTACTCAGAATTACTTTATAAGTCGATTAAGCGATATTTTTCCGCCTGACCTTCCATTCATATAAAACTTTGGACCACAAATTCGTAATTTCCTTATTAAATGAAATAATTTTTCCAAATTTTGGTAGGATCGTTCAATAATTGAGCATATAAAACCCCTATCCGAAATTCAATCTAACGGTCATAATTCTGTAAAATATGTTTGAAGCCTGACACAACAATATAAGGTACACCCAGTAGAAATTAAATTCTCAATTATACAATTCTTGTAACGTCAAACAAAAGAAAATATGAAAAAATCAAAATTTGACGTTATAGGGGTAAATGTTGAAAACTCTCCCTAGTTATTCTACCTTCTACAATTATTGTATTATGGTTTGAAGGAAAATAAAATTCTCTGCAAATAAGTTTATTCAATTTGTGTGAGGATCAGTCCATAATTTGCCATAGCGCGCTTATAAGGCCAATAATATAATCGGGATTGTCATAGAATCAAATCATTGTCGGAATCGGTTTTGAAAACAAGAGATCTAGAATTAATTCTTTATCGATTAAACAAATAATATACCATTTTTGACAACCCCGAACAATCCATTTCATACAGATAAAGATATGGCATCTACATTACGGATGCATACTTACTCATTTCCACAAAGGATTTCTTAATTTTGGGATAAGTCCATTCTTCGAATGTCGATTTATAGAACCCTAATACATACATATGTATATACATATCGCACTCGTTCAACAATACTGTATTAACTCAAACTTTTAAAATTTTGAGTAGAGGACAAAAACGGTTTGTAAGCAAATTTCATTTGAAAATATATTTACATTGTTTTTCTTTAAAATTTTTGCAATTATTGCAACATAAATCTATTTTTTGAGTTACTACCATTTTTCCTGAACTTCTCGATATTTTTTTTTGTATTATTTTATCAACAAAACAGTATCAACTCAAAATACAACCAAATTTAAATAAAACAATTTGATTATTTTTAACTTGAATAAAGGCTCAATTCAAAATAATAAATTTTTTTATGAAAATATGCGATGTATTTCTATTTAAATTTTTGTACTAACTCAAAATAATACCTATTTGTTGATACAAGGTAGTCACTAATTATCACGAAAATGGTCTCAAATGTGGTTTTCGAGATGAAAGAGTAATCGGAATACGTTGAAATGTTTACAGTAGATAGATATTGATGTTGTTAGTTGATTTCTTGAAAAAGTGAATTTTTAAAAATTCTGAGTTAATACAGTATTGTTGAACAAGTGCGATATGTAAGTACGGAGTTAGATAGTCGTATTGTGCCAAGTGTATTTTCCAACTGGTTTATGTTCATGTACAACGTATGTATTTTTGGATGTTAAATGCAAAAAGTTATACTCGACACTAATAAATTCGGGAAAACGCTAAGGAAAGGATGGTTGGTCGAAATGGTAGGTTGGTTATTCTCAAAAACCATTTATGCAACAACCAAATGACGATGATAAGAAAATGAACACGATGTCTGCTGCTGGAACATTATACCACTGACCACTACCACCGACTGCTTCACCTTGGAATCAACATCTAGTCATTTGAACAACCGAACATTCTGATATTCGTCTAACTTACTAATAACATTTATTTCTACTAAAGGGTCTTCCAATAAGGACTTTCGAAATTTGGCAGATGATAGCGGTCATATCGTTGAAGCTACATCTATCGAATTGGCTGTCATTTATTAAATTTTTGGGCAGGACAACATCGTCAACGGCGTGCGCTATAGGTCGAATATTACCAACATTTTTGGACTAAATTGAATGATATGGACACCAACGACAAGGGGTAGCAGCTCACGCCATATAGGACATTCTGCAAAAGCGATTTAAGGGCATGCCCATCTCACGTGGAGGCGATGTGCACCGGCCACAGAGATCATGCGATTTCAACCCTGTTGGACTTTTACGTAGCAGGTCTATGCGAATATATGTATCAGAAACCACAGCTGCCCTCAAAATCAACATAACCCATACCAACGGTCAAATTCAGTCTGATTTATACGCCAGAGTCACGATGTTATATTCCATAGATAATGGCATCGATAGGCCCTTCAAACGACTTAAAAAGTCCGTGATATCTTACACACAATTTGTTTTATTTAAATTTAGAGATAGGAAGCGCTTAATGAAATACCCTTTATAATTACCGACCTCCCCCCATACGGTTTTATTCATATACATACATATATATATATATCTTCAATTTGGTTCACTTACCCACGCTATATACCTTCCATATTTCGCACAGCAATCAAACTCCATTATATAGTTTTGTTTCTGGCCTGCTAAAGTAACGTTTTGCATCTTTACTTTTACAATTTATATTTAAGCATAGATGTACAAACCCACACGCTCTGAAACGCACACAAATGTACGTACATCCGCTACCAAATAAACAGACACACAGACAAATAGGACTTAGGTCTCATCGCATTGAAGTTGCTCTGACTAAAGTACAACAAATGTGCTGTGAGAATGTTCCATCTCTGTTTAGCATCTCGAAGAGAACGTTCGTTAACTTAGATACGCACATACTATCCACAACCGTTCTACTCTCGGTGTGTATGTCAATGTGCACTAAGATCTAGGACACACATGATGGCTGCTGTTGTGAAATCTTCGTTGTCGTGGTCATCGTTTGATGCCATCATAACCAACCCAACCTCCACCCACTTTCCGTTTCTTACTTACCGACGACCATTGTAGAAACGGACGCTAGAATACAACACACACGCACAAACACATTCATGTACAAGATTAGAAAATGTAAATTTACATACACATTTTCCCAGCAAGTTACTCAAATCACCTCAAACCATTCACATATAAGAAATAGTAGTATTATGGTCGTACTTACACACAGACACAGACACACACGTATACATATATATACTACATACATATGTATGTATGTATTTGTTAGGCTGGCCCTATTTGTATGGATCCAAAAAAAGTATTTGCTGGTCCACGATGTCGAACATTGTCGTTTTAAACGGCTCACTAATATTCTTAGTCGAATGAAAACAAATGCGAACGATTCAATACAAAATTACGGTTCACTTTTCACATTTTCTGATATTTGTACCAACTGAAATGTCAAATTCAAATAATGGTTTTCAAGAACATTTTAATATTCTTAATTTTGGAGAATTATAAAATGTGTTCACGATTTTAGAATTCAGAAAAAACTCTAAGAATTCATATTTTTATATTACTGGTTTAAACAACCTTTCCACCAAGTTCGGTTGTAAGCATACTCTTACTTTAACTGTCAGTTAGCATGGTTTTATGATCAAGTTTATAATGTAATTGTTTTTTATTTTATTTATTTAGTAATTTATCTGGATATTTAACTAGAAGAAAAAAAATTTAAAGTGGTTAAAAGTACGAATGAGAATATTAATATTTGCAATACATATGCATGTCAAAATCAATCAAAAAAATCTGAATAATGTTATCATACATAAAAGTAAGTTTGGGTCGATTAATGCCAACAAAACTACGCATATGGGTGCACAGATGGACCAGTCGATAGTGTGCTGGGAGTCGATTCTGGTTCTGTGAAACGGTGAAATGAAAAAAACTTTTCACAATTACACAAATTGCGTTTCCCGTTCTTCAATTTGTTTTAT
The DNA here is from genome assembly GCF_958450345.1 of Calliphora vicina. Taxonomy (NCBI): domain Eukaryota; kingdom Metazoa; phylum Arthropoda; class Insecta; order Diptera; family Calliphoridae; genus Calliphora; species Calliphora vicina. The sequence continues at coordinate 81,212,677 of NC_088780.1, forward strand.
TCCACTTGTAATTTTCATATGAAAACATTTGAATTTATTTATCATTTTTTCACTAAACGAGAATCAGAAACTCTATGAAAAAACTTTTCATTTGACCGTTTCACAGAACTAGAATCGACCCCTGGACTAATTATCTGAGGGTTGCGGCTTCGATTCCCCCCATCAGAGACTCTGGGTGTATCTGCAGACAAGCAAAACGCGTCACAATTCGTATTTGTTATGTAAAAAAACAACCACACGCAGAGAAAAAATATAATTGGGCATGGTTACTGTAACCATTTATATAGTGTTACAAGTTTTTTAACTATATTATAGTCACAGTAACCATTTACATGATTGTGGTAACCATAATATGGTTAACTTACGATTCACATGATTGTCTCAACCATATATATGGTTACAGTAAACATATATATGTTTGTGGCAACCATATTTATGATGAATAATTTTATCATAATATGTTGTTCTCAGATTATGATAAGCCGTAAGCCGAGAGCACCATAATATGATAAGTTCTTCATCATATAAATGGTTGTCACAAACATTTATATGTTTACTGTAACCATATATATGATTGAGACAATCATGTGAATCGTAAGTTAACCATATTATGGTTACCAGAATCATGTAAATGGTTACTGTGACTATAATATAGTTAAAAAACTTGTAACAATATTGAAATGGTTACAGTAACCATGCCCAACTATATTTTTTCTCTACGTGCAGATCGCCTAGAAATGACAAAATCAATATACACTCCCTATTTGGTCGTGGGTATAAAAATGTGACAAAACGTGTTGCTTTTTATAATTACACGAAGTAAATTGATAACAAATGTAAATGTACAAATACATCCTTGTTCTTGAATTATTTGGTTTTTGGAAAATTTTAAAAAATTAAGAGATCCATGCGATTGTCACATTTCCATTCGTATTTTCTATAATTTTTTTTATTTCTATCGAGAAATTTGATCCACAATAGAGTAGTAAATCTATTGTCTATGAAAAGACTGGTTGATTCCCGTGTGAGTAATATCCTCATTCAGGGTAAAATTTGCAAATGACAACCGGCTTTTCTTAAAGGAAGTTCAGTGGCTACAGCCTTGATCCAGCAAATATTATGTTTTGTTATCTGTTCTTTATATTGAGGTTGCTTTCAAGAATGTGAAAATATAATCAATAGTGACTAGGTGGTATGGTTCCATGAGTTCCACTCCTCAGGACAGCAAGCAGACATATGATGCTGGACTTACCTAACTTGATATCCACTTCAAATGTGAATATGACCGTGTTGGTCAAGGGAAAAAGAAGATAACTAAGATAACTTAACATCAATTCTACGTGATGACCAGATCTACCAGCCTACAAAGATTATTCTCTGATGAACTTGACACTTTGGTTTCTCTCAGATTTCATAATACCTGCACTTCAGATTTAATTTCAGGAATCTACGCGAATAGCGAATGCATTAATCAAGCCTTCAACTCAAATGTAATAAAGTAGAAATTGTATGGCCTCTCTTGAACGGTAAAGGACGAGAACTCTCTTGTCATTGATAGGAACTTGATTGTGTGATTGGACATATGTCAGAATGTAGAATTATAATCTAATAGCTTTCCAGACCTATTTCACAAGATTCACAAAATCGTCGGGATTAGGGTATACGAATGGGTCCTCCGAATGTATTCAATATTGCGAACAACTCACCGGGCTAACCTAACATAGGAATATTAACAAGCATCTTATTTGGCGGTAGATCCTAATGTATGCACATATGTACTCGTATATGTATGTGAATAAACTCATACGAGCATAAAAGTTTGCGTATGTGTGCGGATTTTTTTACTCATTTATATTTGTGTGTATTTGTATAGGAAACATTACAAACAAACTTGTATGCATACCCATGGGTGCATACAGACCAGAATATACAAACATACATACTTCGATAGGTAGTGTGTGTGTGTGTACGTGGTCCCCACACTTATAAAATGACCCAAAATAAAGGAAAATTTCGCGTATATCGAATGACGACTACGGACACAATAAGAAGAATGACAACTACTGGCTCACAAATACATGTTACACCACACCGCATTTCCCACTCCTTTCATCTGTCTCATGCCCCGATAGCCACTGTAGATTTTTTTGAACAGTCTTTGAAACCAACATGAATTGTAGTTCGTTTGCATACCCCATTAGAAGAAAATTCCATACAAAGGATGTTAGTTTTTGTTGTGTTGTGTTGGAACACACACAGTACAATATCGACAAAACACACAGAGATGAAAACGAAGAAAAAGAAATGTAGAAAAAGGACTTAATGGGAAGATTGAGGTGACTGGCATCGCATCGCATCGCATGAGATGTTAAGTTGTGTTGATGAAAAAGTGAAGAAATATTCGTTTGCAAGGATTTGCATTTTAAGGAACGAGAGTATTCTTAAAAGCAATGAAGAAAATCGCTACGGAATGGTGTAATTTGGTCCATAGTATGACCCATCAGTCATTCGTTCGTTCGTTCGGTCAGGCGTTTGGTCGTTAGGTACATTGGTTGGTTGATTGTACGGTTGGTCTGTGTTGGTTAAATTGAATGGTTGCCTAGTTGATGGTCTAGTGGTCAGTGCTTAGAATATTCGTTAGAATGTATGTATGTATGTATGTAGATTTGTTGGAAATGTTTCATTAGATCTTTTATATTTTATATGTGTGTACACGAAGTATATAATAATGTGCATTAGGTGAACATGGACAAATATGTATATGTACACACGAATGTGGATGTATGTATGTATGTCTCTAACCATATTTTAGTATAATTTTTGGTATGTTTACTTATAGTTGAAGCAAAAATGTATCCTTTCATTCTTTGCTTGAGGCACTTTTCCAAACATTTGAAGTTTTTCACAAAATTCTATTTACATCCACAGGGTGACGAACTATTAATTATCATATTGTATCTAGAGCGGACTAACCTACTGATTTTTTGAAGAATTTAGCAGTTTACTTTCTATTTATACGGTGCTCGAGCACATTGTGCTTATTTCATATTTTTAGATTCTACAGTTAGTTTTACTTAAAATCCTTAACTCTAACTATAACAGTGCTTCCCGACCTTCTAATATGTCTGTTATTAGATTATACAACGGCTGTGTGTGCATTTGTGTACTAAGTTTTATTTAAAATTATTTTTACTACATTTTGATAACTGTATAATTTCTTTGCTGCCAATTTTTCATATTTCCTAAAATTGTATAGCGAAATGATATCACATGGAATCGTAATAAAGGTAACATACGACTTCTACAGTCAAGGCAGACTCTAAAAGCATGCATTTATATTTTTGTGAAGAATACATAAAAGAATTAACAATATATCAATGCTCAAAAATTTCACCACAAAGGTTAAAGCTATTAAGTAGTATTTCGTAGTTTGGAGTCGTATAACTATACTAACAAGTACACAGTTAAGTTTTAAATCCCATATTCATAAAGATATGTTATATTTATAAAAGGTTTATTAAACAAAATTTGTTTTATAAACCCTTGATAAACATAAAAACTCTTTATGAATATGGGGGTTAAACAATAATTCTTATTTCTGAGAAAACGATTTAAGGATTTATACTCATTTAACTCCTTTATCAGTTGTCTTAAATTTAAAAAATCATCGAAATATTGCTTGTACTTTCAACGATGATTTTCATCTCAAAATAGAAAGAAGGTTCATTTTATAATCTATTGTAGAATGAAACTAAAATGTTTGATACCTATTAAAATAAAATATGTGACCAAATATAAAAACATATAATTTTCAATACCTGATAGAGAAATGAAGAAGACTTATGCCCGTAATTTCAACAAATATGTATCTATCAGGGCTTAGTTACTTATGGAGTAAAAATATTTGGTAATTTTTACCCGTATATATTGATTTGAAATTAATGTCAAGTTACCTTTTAGGTAAATTTATCTGCTGGGTATTTTACACCGTAGATATCTATTTGTTGAAGTTACGGGCATTAATGTCAGTTTCTAGAACTTAGTCGACAACATTTGTACACCCAGCGAAAAAATGAACACATCCGTGTACAATTTGACACCATTCGGTGTCAATAGTGTATCAACCCCGTATGTGTACAAATTGTAAACGAACGGTGTCAATTTGACATGGAAAAACTGACACCATTCCGTAGCCGAATTGACACCATCCGTTGTCGATTTGACAAAGTTCGTGTACGATTTTATAACAGACAGTTGACAATTTGTCACCGTTCGTGTACGATTTGACACCTGACAATTTTTTTGGTAATTAATATAAATAACAATTTCTTTATTTTTTACATTTTTTTAATACAATACATATAAATCATAAATATAAAATAAATATAAAAACTATAAATTTCCATTTGGAGTTGTATGTCGTCACTGGATTTGGTGGTCTTCTCTGCCTGGATCTTCACTGACTTCACTGCCTGGATCTTCATCTGCATCAACTCAAATTCGCAATCAAACACAATTACACTTTCTTTTATATTTTGGTTCTTAAACCATTTATTTGCATCACTATTACCCTTTATTATTTATTAAAATATTTTAAATTTTTTAATGTAAATAAAATTAAAACACACTTATAAAAATGCGTCGCGAATAATTTAACAACATTGCGTTGTCGATTCGTACCCGTTTGTTTACAAATTGTAAACGTACGGTGTCGAAAAAAAGTGACACCGTATGGTGTCAAAATGACACCAACCGTTGTCGATTTTGCAACGTCGTTTTTCCCTCAGTGTAACAACTAATAATAACAACTAAGAAAGATATATTCGGCTGTGCCAAATCTTGTATACCCACCATCAATATATTACAATAAAATATTTTTCTGATATAGGGGGCTGGGTCAATTATGGACCGATCATCACAAAAGTTGGCAATAAAAATTTGGTTCATATAAAAATCGATGGCATTTTACACTTTTGTGTATACAAAATCTAGGTATTGTCTTCAGTTTTTGCTTACATCTTAGACATTTGTTGGCTGATAAACATGTGTGTCTGTAGCATCTTTGTAAAATCTATTTCAACCAAGACACGGAAAGATGGGCATTGCTAAATTGACTCCGGTATATATGTATAAGGATCCAGTATATACATATATAACTTATGGGTCGCAAATGAAAATTGTAGAAATTGCAAACGGAAAAACTTACCTCTCGTGAGAAGGTGAATGAAGGCTATAATAAATAAATTTGTGAGACTGTAATAAATTTATGAAAATTTGTCGCACTTTTGCCAAGTGAATGGGAAAATAAATTCAGCACCATGTATGTGTTTTTTATTCTTCAGATGCCGTTGTTGTTGGTAAAAAAAAAATCCCAAGTAGGTTTGTTGCCATAACTACAAAAACAAAAATATTTTTATATCTGTACGTATGTATGTATGAATATGTATGCTGCCAACATTAGACAATAGATAAGAAAACTTGCAAGTAAATTCGACTTGAATATTGCAAAAACAACATGAACGGATGTAATTTAGAAAAGCATCAGCATCAGCTGCAAATAAGTACATACATGTACACAAACAAAAATCACCTTGTGTGTAAGTTTGACCAAGAGTAAGTATGTTCGTGGGGGTAAGTAAGATGAAATGAAAGAAAATGTTCAAATGTGGATTACAGAAAACAATTTCCAAACGTATCCAACGACTGGACCTTTGTGAAGCCATGCGTTGGTCATGTTCCTACGTAGCACTTTGATTTTGTAAGTGTGTGTCTGGGCATAACACAAATAAATAAATTAAAACTCATGTATACACACACAAACATTCGTACATAAACATACATACATATGAATGTATGTATGAATGTTTGTATACTGTGAAACTGTATACACGCACAACGCACAAAATACGCAAGAAATTCAAAACTACTTGCTATTTTACACAAACGTTAAAACTATATTCCCAAACACAAACCACACGAAATAACCAAGACTTTTTCATTGCCCATCAATAATGTCCAACAAAACTACCCACCTTCCAATCAACCATCCAAAGCAAACGCAACCCAACCACCCTTAATGAATGAAGGATTCATGGTATAATTTCCTCCAATTCTCCAACTATGCATAAGTGTCATGCTAGTAGCCAAAGGACCCCAGAAGCATCCTAGATGTAGAAGCAAACGTGTTTAAATGTAAGTGTAAGTAAGTGTGTTCATATGTGTGTGTGTGTGTGTTAGTATATATGTATGTAGTTGTAGCATTCATACTTTGTAGTTTTCAATGTTCAACAAAAGTTTGCCCGCACGCAAAATTCATCAACCTACATGCACAAACACTAAGCACTTTTCACTTTTGAAAAGAGTCTGTGTGTGTGTGTGTAGATTTGAGATTCTGGGTAGTCATATTCATGCAAGGAATCATCTATTGTTGCTTAGATGTTTCTAATCAGGTTGAGATGACCATATAAATACATACCCACTGTTATAAATATACAAACATACGTACACACATATGTATGTATATAGAAACGGACACACGTAGTGTAGTATTCGCAAGTTGTAAATTCTTCATCTTCTTTGGAGGTCCCTTGGTTCTGTTACTGGTTGGTTATTTGCATAACCATTTCTCGATAAATTCTATTTCGTATTATACACACACATGCTCACTTATTCATACATATAAATAAAGTACGTATTTATGTACATATGTGTGTGTATTTTCATGTATCCCAGCAGTTCTAAGAGTCTGTATCGAACTAGTAATTTTACATATCATTTAGGGTGACATCTAGTTACGTAAGTAGCTACATTCGTGACTAGTTATTTTGGTGTAGGACACGCACATGTATATACTGTCTAATAACCGGACTCCAATTTATATATTTTTATATTTTAGTAATTTTAACCACCACAAAGTATGTAATGATGGGAGTATTATAATTGTACTGTCTATTGTTAGACCAATTGGTATTCATATAAAAAGTCTACCTATAATTAAAGAACAATATACTTTATTCATCACTAATATTAAAATAATTTTATTAATATAAAAAAAAATTTGGTATAAGCAAGTTCCATGCAGTTATGTGATCCCAATTCGGAACATCATACATATTATTTTTCTTATCAAAAAATTATTCGTGCTTGTTTATATTTTGTATATGTTTGTGAAAGATAACTTAACGTAAATTCGTGTAAAATAAAAACTGTCTCTTGGGTTAATTTATATTTTTGCACTGTTACTGTAAATCTAAGACCTTCAGGTATATTTTTTCCCACTTTCATTAAAATCGCCAAAAAAATATATAATATTTCGCTATCATTCATTTAGAAATTCCAAAAATCGTTTTCCGATTTTAGTAAAACTTTCAGACTATATTTAAAATTACCTCGACTATAACATTCTGAATATGTTTTACTTAAAATCCATAACAGTAAGGAAATTCGGCTCATTCGCCAAAATATGGCCAAAAAATTTGTTTTTTTTTTTCGAAAATCGCAAAATTTAAATTGTCATACTTTTTTCATATCGTTAGCTTAGTACGCAACCGTGCCAAGTCCCATTTTTTGAATTTTATAGGAGAGACAAAAAACGTTCTATCTATGATATGTTGGCTTTAAGTATCAGTTTAAAAAGTAAAATAATTGAAATGACTTTAGAAACTGAAGCCATTTTTAGGGACTCTTTTGATTTTTATGATTTTGTGTTTTTTGGCTGGACTTAGCACATTATCTTATAATAAATTTTAATTTCTCGTTTTATTATTTTACAAATTTGTTTCATTATTTTATATTATTTAAATACATAACAAAAAATAGTCTTATTTCATTGCTGTAAAGGAAAATAACTCAAAATCTTGAATAAATTTGTTTTTTATTATTATTTCTTCAAAATTTAATTTTTTTATTTTACAGTGAATTGTGTAACCATACTATAGTGATTACATCGAAAATGTTAATCTTCAAAGTATTATAGCAAATAGTATTGAAAAAGTAGATTTTAATAGCATATTCAATGTTTTTTGCTGGACTTAGCATGTTTTCTTATTATTACTTTTTTTGTGGAGTTAGCACTTTTGCGTATCACTGAAAAATCATCAGTTAGAAACAAAATAACGAAATTTTTTATTGCAAAATATGTATCTTATGTTTTACTATCTTTCTGCATCAAAATCTTAATTTCTATCAAAAGTGGACTTGTTACGTTTGCTTACTAAGCTAACGATATTTTTATTCCTTATTATGTTCTCAATAAATCCCAATGTGATGATCAAAAAATTCTGAAATTCGTTTAACAAAATTTTTAAAAATTTGTAATTGGAGTTTTAAAACTGCCGTTAAAAAAATTTAATTTTTTTGTTTGTACCTGCGAATAGGTCAATAACGGTGTCCTACGAAGACAAAAACTCATATACATACAAGTAAATATGGATATATTTTAAGTAAAAATAAGCTTTTATTTTAATATTTATCAAAATATGTGAATTTTGTTCCTACATTTCTTGTTCTAGTGGCCTGAGACACTAGAACATTTTTAATAACTTTAACATTTTTTAAACTAATTTTTGTCTTTTACAATGACAATTACGTACACATTTCGTATCTTTTATATTAAATTGCAAAAGTAATTATTTAATGGCAACATTTTGACAAAAACTGAAAAAGTAGCATTTTTCCGCTTACAAATGTCTCACGAACTTTAACCCTCAAGCGGCACGGCAATTTTTAATTGTCAAATTTATTTTTATCCTAATCTCACACAAAACTGCCCTTCGTTTTTGAAAAATCGAAAATAAAAGAAGTAAGAAAGCTATATTCGGCTGTGCCGAATCTTATATACCCAACACCAAATTATACTTCAAAATAAAAATTTTAAATATTTTTAGGTAAACAAAATTTATTTTTTTTTTCCAAAGTTGTTTTTTTAATTTTTTGGAAATTTTTTTAAATTTAAAGAAAACTTTGTGAAAAAAAATTCGGGTTAAAAAATATTTTTTCCGATTTTGACCCATTGTAGGTCCAACGTACTATGATCTTATATACGTCGTTGCAAAGGTCTTTCAAATATCTATCATTAGATATCCATATTGTCTATATTAATGACTTAGTAATCCAGATATAGGTAAAATATCGAGGTTGTCCTGGTGCGATTTTCTCGATTTTAAATACCAACCGAGCCGGAAGAATTCCGGAGATATTGATGTATGAATCGTGTATTTAAGTTATTTGGGGGCTTCGGAAAGTTGATTTCCACAGACGGACAGACGGACATGGCTTAATCGACTCCGCTATCTATAAGGATCCAGAATATATATACTTTATAGGGTCGGAAAATTGTATTTTGGAAATTACAAATGGAATGACAAACTTATATATACCCTTCTCACGAAGGTGAAGGGTATAAAAATAAGGTCCACCTTAGTGTACATATAAACCACTGTGCGTTGTAGTAAGCATATACCAGTCGGAGGATGATTTGTTTACAACACAACCGGTTGTTGAACTGTCCCTTTGTAACTAATACATGTTTCTCTTGAGAATGTGTCAACTCCTAAGAACAGAATATCTTTATACATAGTTGGTATCTTGTTGGGTTTAGTACTAGGGGATATCTTTTATACTGACTATTTGAGGTCAATTCGCTTCCGTTTAGTACATTTATTTGTTAAAATAAATAAAATTGCTAATCGAGTTACCAGTTATGTAGCTAGTAAGATAGCTGACTATGTGTAACTGGTCGCATGCGTTGACTACTTTGGACTAGGTGTCAGACAGTCACGTAGCTAGTTCGGAACAGTCACCCAGAACTGCTGGGATGCTTGCATAAACAAACAAATACATGTACAACCTTACATACATATGAATATGTGTAGTTAAAGGTATTTACTCCCTGTGTTTGTTTAGAAAATTCAAATGTAGCAAAATTTGCCGTGAGAATTTGTTGTTTTTATTGTTATTATTATTATAGTTGCTGTTGCTGTTGTTGTTGTAGTTTTGTCGTTTCTTGATAGAAGTAAAAAATGCTCCTTGGTTGCTTATTTTCTGAAAGCTCAGCAACTATCTAACGAAAAGACCGAAAACCTACATACTCACGCAAACATCTACATACATATATCTAGATACATATATGCAAATACATGTTCTGTATACCTGTATGTGTGTATGTATGTATGTGCGTGAATATGTATGCGTGTATACTTAAGAAACCCATCCACAAACACCAACGAAATCAACGTTGTCCAGAATCGAGAAACAATAGTTGAGTCCCAACACACCTAACAACGACATCCAACAATTTGGTTGACTCGGAAGGATGCAAACTGAACTGACCACCACCAGCATTGTGGTGCGAACAGCAAGTACCATACATACAATACAAGACGAAACGATATGAAACGATACTACACGATAATATGCAAATGTAAGAAAGAGAGAATCCGAGAGAGATGTCTTTAAGAGCAAGAACTTTAAGAAAGCAAGTGAGCCATCAGCATCACCATCCATCCATTCAGTCAACCAGTCAGCCAGCCGACCAACCATCCAGCCAGGCAACAAACAAGGAATATTTTGCTGGACTCTTGGCGGCTGTTATGATGTTGCTGCTGCATCTGATGATGATGTATGTTTTCCAAAATAAATTAGAGTAAGATGAAATTATACATATGTATGTATGTGTAGGTATATTCGGATATATCATACACATACACAAATACTCTTACAAGCACTCTTCCTCTTAGATTCATGCACTTACTAACTAACTTACCAATATTGAGTATGATGATTCTTATGCTGACGAAGAAATTGCACATCTTACAGTTTTATTTGTTTTTGTTTCATGTGGGGATGTGCATTTACAACTGAATACATACATCCATATAAATATATTCATTGGAATGTGTATGTGTCCATATATTTGAAAAATAAATCAGTGGTTCTTAACTAGATACTGTAAGCCTCTTAAAATCTCAAATATCATATATTTATTGCTAATTAGGAATATCTGTTCAAAAAGTTAAAAGATTTAAGCTTTGCCGAATCTTAAATATCTTTAGTATACTTAAGAAAAAAATAAAAATCATAGTTCTGAGGTGAATAAAACCAGGTCTTATCAAAATAACTATCCCACAAAGTTTTTCTGATCTGTGCCTCCAGAATTTAAAATTTTGGTAACCTACCGCATTTGTAGGACGATTTGTACTATTTTAAATAGCAACATATTCGAGGCCATGTCCAATATATTGGGTTTCCCAACATTTTAAAATTATAAAAATCCAGAATATATAAATTTTATCGGATAGCGAATGAAAAAAGATTTCATCAAGCAGATGGAGTTTTACAAATATCATTGGAGTGCATTGGGTAAAGTAAACCTCGCTCATCGTCACATTTACATTATTCCATCCGAAAATATGACAGGGGCTATAGAAACGCAAAATATTCCAACTATAAATGTATAAGTTTCATATTTCTAACAAGATATAAAAACCGAAAGTTGGTTGAAAAATATTCAATTCATTGCAAATTCCCCAAGCACGATCAATTAAAAAATAATTACAAAAAATATTTCATTGTTATGGAAATTATTTAATAAAATAATAGTTTTACATTGTATAGTCTCATAATTGCTCAGATACGAAGTTTTGTTCAACAAAACAATGACTGAAATTTTAGTGTCTATTTAATTCACTTCTTCTGCAAACTCTGCCATCGCTGATCTGGAATATTTTTTTGTTCTTAACCTTAATCATAAAATTTACATAGGTTGTGGGTGGGACTCGTTTTCTTCCACGTATTTCAGACTTTTCTTTATAATTAATTGCGTTGTGAAACAATCGACCAACTTCTCTATAAGATTTTCCATCCGTTATTAGTTTTTGTATTATTTCGCGTTTCTCCGCACTGCAGTGTTTTCCACAACCAATTTTATTTAAAATATTTGCTTTTCGTTAAACTTTATGATCGAAATAATAAAAATAAAAATCAAATCATTTAAACACGTACACGTGCATGCTTTCCATTAAAGCAATTTTGCGAAACATAACCTCTTTTCATAAGAAATGTGTAAGTGGTGCTATTTTATTTTTCGGTAATTTTTTTTAGCAATTTTTTACTTCAAATTGCAAAAAAAATTACAATAACAATTCCAAGAGAAATGACTACATTTTTAATATAGGGGACATACTAAGTAATGTATTAAATATCAACATTTGAAAATATACCAACAATAATTATTTGTTTTTGGACAAATAAAAAAAGTATCTAGTGGTGCTATTATTTTTTTCCTTTTTGTTCTTACTTTTTTATTATTAAAGCACTAATCATTTTTCAAACATAGGTTTGAATTTTAACCTAAACAAGAATCTTCCCAGATCATATTATCGGCAAAAATAAGTATTCTATTCTATATATTTTTGCTATATATTGTCAGGCCCTTTCAATTTATTTCCACATATTTAAAATATTAGTATGTATCAAGAAAAATATCAGCTCAGCTAATCGAAATTTAAATAAATAATCATTTGGAAATGTTAACATAATTTTTGAAAATTGCCATTATTGGTATTATTCATATAAAATATTGAGAAGCTCTGAGTTAAAAATACATACACATGTATCATTGAAATAGATTAGGATAGCTCAGGAAAATGTAAAAGCATTTCTGAGAATTTGTCAGCCTTTTTACAAAAGTATTAGATTTATCTGAAGTTATTGGCTCAAATTAGATCGTAGGTCATATTAACGAAAACAAATAGAAAATCTTTAATGAAAATATTGTTAAATCAACAAAATTTTTATTGAAACAAACATAAGGTTTAAACATTAGTTAAATCATCAAACATTTATGCAATACGGTAGTTACTCATCGAAAAAGAAGTTAAATTTAATAAATTTCAAAAATTGGAATATATTCCTTGAGATAATTTGTAATTAATACTTATGTATGTATTTGTTATTGGTAATCATAATATTATCAGGTGTTATCATATTATGGTTCAATTATATTTTTAATAACACCTCCATAATATGAGTGCAATATAAAAACATGATAGCTTATTACATATATGTTTAAACTTATTCGATATACAATCATTCAAATTCGGAACACAAAACAAGCGATTTCATTGAATTTGTTGACAAATGTGTACTGTTTTTTTCTCATAAGTATCTGCACAACCAAATATCATGCTCAGGCTTGTTGAAAAGTCGTTTATGAAAAATCAGAAAAACCTGCAAAAATAATCCTTTTGGATCCATTCAAATGGAGATATCTTAATGTAGGTGCATATGTAAACACACATACATACCTATGTATGTTCATATGTAAATGCTATAGAATAATTAATAAATAATAAAGCGGGTCTTATATGGGAGCTATGAATAATTATGGACCGATCATAATAAAATTTGTTCACATGAATTTTGTATATATAAAGCTTATTTGGAGCGAAATTTGTGTATATACATATATAAATTAAACATTTTTGACCGATAAAGTCCAATTTCGGGAGGACATTTATATGGGGGCTAGGTGAAATAATGAACCGATTTTAGCCAATTTCAACAGTCTTCGTCCTTGGGCCGAACAAATTATATGTACCGAATTTGTTTATGATCGGTCCATAATTAGTCATAGCTCTCATATAAGACACGCTTCCGAAAATCACTTTAAAGTGAATAAATCTGTTAAAAATTATGGTATACATACAAAATTCATGATAAATTACTTTTATATAGACACAAATCACACGACCTAATTTCATGGTGATCAGTCCATAATTGGATTTGTAATCCAGTTATTGAGCAAATAAGGTGAAAAATTGGAAAAAAATTTAATAAAATGGGCATTTTTGCGATTTTTAAGGCACTGGATGCATCTTTTTCGGGTAGGTATGTTCCGTACTTTTTTTCTACTATTCAATATCTACAACTTTGCTTCAGCCACAAAGGAGATATTCCGTACGGTATATGAGATATAACCGTACTAAAATATAGAAAAAGTGATAAAAATCCACCTTGAGGAAAAAAAATTCGTATGGCCATTAAATTATTACGGCAGCCAACTTGACAAAACTAAGGATGCAGAAGTTCTTATTTTTGGGTCTACTTTCACGTGCAATTGTCAGAATTGAGTCCCAAAATCATGTGTTGTACTGTGTAAGTCTTTGCAGGACCAGTAGTCGTTAGCTCATGCTATGTGCACATTCTACAAGAGTGTTCCAAATTATGTACATTTGAATGTATGAATGAATGTCCATATGTATGTACGATTGTGTATTTATTCGCATAACATGTTGTATATCTAAGAAAGGCTTAATTACTTGCAATTTCTTTGGGATGGACAAAATTTTAACCAACACACAATCAAGGCAGGTTCTAGAAAAGTTGAGACAAAAAAGGACTTGCTAACAATAGATGTTTCTCTCAAGAACATGCAACTTGTGGTAGCAATTTCATATATACATATGTACATACATATATTCATATATGTATACATACATACATACATATGTTTGTATGTATGTTCACAATTCATCCCCACACTTTTAAGGGTTTAACGAAAGGGCCTTAATTACAAACCCAGTTATGCATGCGTGAACATATTTATTGTGTTGTAGTTGCAATCTTAAATGTTGTAGTTTTCTCAGGGCTTCTTTATTTGAATGGTAGGATTTTATTGTTTTTCCTTAAACATCGTTTAGATTAGCAGAGTTTTCTAAGAAACTGTAAGATTTCTTTTAACAATAATGCTATCGCACACAGCATGAGCAGTGTCTTTAATGGTCCTAAATGTAGGCATAGCGAATTAAGGAATTCTTACCAACCAAACTCCCAAACAACTCAACATGCAACCAACGAATTCATTGTATTTGTGTGTGTTTATTATGTCTCATTTTATTTCCTACGAAATCAATGAAATGCAATTTGTATCCCTGAAATACAAAAATCAGTTGATTCTCGCATAGAACGTGTCAAATGTGAGATTACAGATGCATATGTATTGTTCACACGTACACACACACACGCACACACACATCCACCCATTCCACATGTGCATGGATAAAAACAAAAACAATTGTTTTTGTGTCATTTATACAATTGCCAACCGCGCTGGTGGTATGATAGAAAATGTTCGGTCCAACATTAGACTAGATTTTGTAGGTCAAACATGTGTGGACGTGTTTGATGGAGTAAAGGATATGTTGCATCATACATTGAGTAACATGTTTGAGGTATTAAACTAGTTGATTTCATACAACAAAGTGCGACATGCAGCATATGTTGCCATCAAACATTTTGCCAGTAGTAGTATTGTTGTCAACACGGTTTGATGCTGAATTTGTTAAAATCAACGCAGAGCGACATTTGTAGTGGTTGCTGCTGTTGTTGTGTTAATTTGACTCAAGTGACCAACAACATCTTATTGTTGCGAATTCGCATTTACCAACACCACCAGTTAGTTGGTTGGCTGGCTGGTCGGATGGCTAACTGACGACTATCTTTATACAACGTCTTTGTCTTGAATACAGTACATACTCTTAAGTCGTATGTCATGTTCTTTCTCATCGTCTACTCTGCATCTTGCGATATTTGGTATGACGTGTGGCAAAAAAGTTTTCACTGTTTTTCTTGTTGTTGCTGGATAGATGGATGGCTGGCTGGCTGGCTGGATGGCACGCAGAAAAAAGAGGCGAAATTTCCAACACCGCACAAAACACCAAGGGGGTTTATACAAGCATACCAATCTTCAGATCTCTCTGGCAATGACCAAGTGATTCTTAAATAAATGTGTGTATGTATGTGTGTCCTCAGCTTCAACGACGCTACGTCGACGTAGCATGCAGCACAACAACTTCACCTAAACAAACATACAAACATGTATGTGTGTATGGATCCACAGAAAGTGGTCAAGTTACAAAAACTAGTACAAGTCGCTCTTGGTAGCAACAACACACATTGTTATTATAAGAATTCTCGTAGGCCTGAGTAAATTGCTTGACGGAATGAAGTCAACTGACAGTGGTTTGGTTGTGTATTCACAGGATGTATGCGTGCGTGTGGTGTTGCGCGAAACGGTCGAAGAAAAAACAATTTCAACAGACTGGTACAACAACAGTAACTTAAGAATAAAAAATTATCTCTGACTGGCAGGCAGGCAGGCAAAAAAATGGTTGCGAAATATTCTATTCACTCACTTATCAACGGCGTTTATTCTTCTTCCTTCAATTCCATTGTACGTGTTTGAACGTGTGTACATTTTCTCCTTTCAACGTCGTCGTTCATTATTGGCAGCATAACGATGCCACCGTCAATTTTGTCGTTGTCATTTTCGCAGTCGTGCCCGTAGTCGTCGCCGTGTTCCTTCATTTCATTTTCGCCGTTAATCATTGTACTTTTGACTGTCACCGAAAACGGCGGGTAGTTTTGCAACAAACCACGGTCAATACAAGTAAGTGACCGATAGAAGAATACAACCGCAACTACAACCACCACCACACCACCATTTACGCTATAGCGATTGCATATCTACGCAACGCACAAGTTCAGAAAGTATGTGGAAATAAATCCTTTCGCCGCTCAAATTCAATATTCGCTTACAATACTCGCGATAGTTTGTCGCCGAGCGCGAAGTCTGTAGGTTCGCTGTCACAACTTGAACAAAAACACAGTCATATCCTTTTCGCACTCGAACGAGTCAACACAAAGATTGTCGCAGCAGCGCATTTAAATATTAACCATCCAACGAGCAATTTCACAAACAACACTCAAATTTATGCAGACTCAATTCAAACGTAATTCATTTTGCAACGCAAAAATAAACTTAAATAATAATCAAGTGCCAAAATAAATTTAATTATCAATCTAGTGCAATTAAAGTGAATTAAATATGTACATCTGTCACAATACAATAAATATTTGATCAGTGATGAAAATAAAGTTCCAAACAATCTGTGCTTCCATTTGAGAGACATTTTGCAATTACTTATTAAATACGCGATTTCTCTTCAAAACCCCCCTCCCCCCCTCTCTCTCACACATCTAACATACTGTTTTATTTGTGAAACATAAAATGAACAAAACTAAAAATACAACTCATTTAAATTAATTATTGCCATTAACATTGACATAAAACTTAATTTTTGGCAATTAAAAATACAAGTCGCCAACCTAAAAGAACAAAAACATTTTCTTGGTGACAGCTTCTAGACAACAACACCTAACTAATATTCCTGCATTGCATGTCCACTCAAAAGCTGCATTGGAATAAAAGAACAACGATTTTGTGTCATTAAATTAACTGCTTTGAGCCGAATAATTTAATTAAAATCATAATTGAAAATACAACAACTGACTTGGCTGCCTAAAGTTTGTTTTTTTTTTTAAATCCAAACCAGAAAAAAATTAATAATAATTATAACAAAATACAAAACTACAAAACATACATCAACATAAACATTTCCGTTGACTTCATTTAAATATTTTCGTGTGTGCTGTGTTTCAATAACAATAACAACAACAAAAACATTAATTAAATTTAATTATCATACAACCATTTACAACCTCAGCATCCTCATCAAGTTATTTAAATAATTTTTCAAGGAATTCGTTAAACCAAAGGTAAGTTTCAATTGTTCTTTATCAAATCTCACAGTAGTTGTATATGTAAAGTTAAGTGATTTCATCTCAGTAAAATAGACGACAGGATCAAACTGTTCTCAATAATTGTTTCACGCAGATTGCCCAGTATTTTTTTTCTGGGGAAAATACAAATTTTCTTAGGGTGAAAAATTCTATAATTTAAAAATATTAATGTTAAAATTTACTTTGATGATCGATGGATGGACAGTGAAGACAAAAAATAATTTATGTAAATAGATATAGAAACTACATATACTTGAGAATGTGTGTTCATATGTCAATTTTCAAACATAAATAGTATTTATGCACTTTTTTAATCTAGAAATTACTTTAATTTACATTGAATTATGAAAATATGTTTTCGGATGACACATTCCAAATCTATTTATGCAAATATAAACTGACACTAATTAGTGCAATTGTAATGATAGGCTCAAAAACTGTATAAGTTTTAAAATGGAAATTTCAAATCAAGATTCAAGTTTTGGAGTTTCAAATTATGAAAATGTCATTGTTTTGTTTACAAGAAATTTCCTAGTCTAATAATGTCACTTGGTTAAAGTTTTGGGAGAGGTACCAGTTCCCGCCGTCTTAAACTTCACTGCATCTTTTCAAAAGTACATAACATACCACTTATCGTATCGTGACGTAGTAACTAATATAACATTTTGTTTTTACTGATATCGATTTCTGCAAGTCCCTATAATCAATGAGTTATTACTTATCTTATTATTTATCTAATTATTTTATGCATAATCGACAAAAGTGGTCTATCTGAAAAAACATAATGCCGATAAAACTTGTCAACTTTTTTTAAATAGTAGCCAGATGAATTCTTTATGTAGAAAATATTCCAAAAAAGCTTAAACATTTTAATTTTTAATGAAAAAAATTGTTTAATCTGCTTAAAAGTCGATTTACTTACATATTAAAAAATTAAAAAAATGTATGTCGAATAACATTTACGTTATCCAAAAACGTAATTTTTTTTTACAAATGTTAAAAAATATGTATTTCTCATCATTAATTTAAATAGAATAATAAGTAAAAAAGTCGACTTTTCAAAAATGTATAAAAGTCGAAAGGCCGACTATTCAAAAATCGAAAAAAGTCGAAAAGTCGACCTTTTTCCAATGTCATTGCTTGATTGCTAAAGCCCCAAAAATGTAATATATAGGTGGTTATTTTGTAAGAAAGAATAGTGTTTGGTATATATTTTTTGTGTATTTTAAAAAAACCTTTATGGAAATATTTTCAAAGAGTTTTACAAAATAAGGGGGTATATTTCGCACATTTCACGTTTCAAAAATATATTATATATTTAAAGTGGTTTTAAGTATTACCCATTCTGAAATGTAAGGGATTTATTTTATAATAAAAATATATGTATAAGTGCCAATATTTTTTATTCATTTTATTTCAATTAGAGAAAGAATTATTTTCATTATTTTCTAAAGTCAGCTTTATAAAAAAGCTATGACTTAGTATGAACATAAATCGTAATATGGCCTTATGTTTGCACTTTTTCATGATACTGCTCCATCAAATTTGACTTCCTTAGTTTTTTTATACCCACCACTAAAAAAATGAGGGTTATATGGACTTTGTCTGCGACCTTATACAATTCTAAAAACATCTAACGGGCAAACATCCATCTCTCCAATCGTCTGTTAGAGGCACGATAGATGGAGCTTAAATGGAAGGACTTCGGGGCTAAAATTGATCCCAAATAATTCCTGTTGATGTGTTGGGTATTCAAAATGGGCAAATCGGTCCATCCAAAAAATAGTTTAAACAAAATGTTCGTCCGACGTTTAAAAACACGACTAAACACGAAATTTGACTTAAATATTTATTGCTAATGGCTAACTTATGTGTTAAAAAAAATCGAAATATTTGAACTGGTAAAAAGTTTGGAATAAAAATATATGAACTACTTTGGTCGAACTATTAAATGCATGAATCTAGAAATGTGATCATCAGATAAATATTATTATACAAAATGCAAAGTATCAGTTGCTGGTAGGTATATAAGATTCAACATTTTAATCGTATATTTATATTTTAAAAACGTTTCAGCATCACGTTACATTTAGAAAAATTAGATTTATAAAATGTATATTAATGCCCATTTGTCACTTTAATTAAATAAAACACTTTAACTGAAAATATTTAATTAACATTAAATTTATATTAAATATGTCTTGGTAATACGGTAATATGGAAATACGTTTTTAGATGGCCAAAATTATGTAATGAAAATAACTTTATGAATTCAAATTGAAATTGTGTCACAACTGATCGTATACAATGATTTCTACATAAGCAGATTAGAAGACTAATGAACATATTCTAGGCAATTGGTCGATCTGCTCTGATATAAGATTTTGTTTTGTTTTGCTACTATAATTTCTTCTCGCTAGAAATTTGTTTTCGATCCTTTACTAAATCAATAGTTAGATAAAGATTATAAAAACATTTATGGCTTCATAGCATATTAGAAACAATTACGTTCTAATCTATATGATTTTTTTTATAAATAATTTTAATTATAATTTATTGTTTATTAATAAAAAAAGTCGAATAAATTAGACTGTTATAAAATGGTTTAAAAGGTTACGAAAAATGCAACTAAACAGAAATACTGATGAAAACATGCATAAGCTGATTAAAACACATTTTGGTCCCATGGACTGTAAAATAGACGTTTACTCTCTTATGTAGGAAATTTTTAAGTAGAAATTTGTCACCGATTATGGCATATAATAGGCTACGTTGTGATGAAATAAATAAAATAAATGTATATAAAAATAAAATTAGAATCTAAAGTATTTCATCAAAATTTTAAAGATGTCCTGATATGTATATCAAATATTTTGTTAGTGCTATCTAAAGGTTAAGGTTTTATTGTCAGTGGGGTAAGGAATATTATTTTATTATATAAGTTTCAAAGGTCCACAGATTGTATGTATATTATGATCGGCCGATTTGTATGGACACAAATTTGTCGATATTATGCCATTGATTTTTCGATTGCTTTTGGCATGCGAAAAAAAACCTTAAAACTAAATCTGAAATTTAGGCGCCTCGAAAATGATTTTTTTGATATGCCGTAGTGGAAATTTCTTTTCCTCATGCCAAAAGCTATCGAAAAATCGATGGCATAATATCAATTGCTAAATCGACCCACCCATATATCCTTAATTTGCGAAGAATTTAATCCATATTTTTATACCCTTCACAATTTATGATATACATTTGGCATTTCATTTGAAAATTTCACAATGCAGAGTCGATATAGCAATGAACATCTGTCTGTTGAAGTCGACTTCCCAAAGCCCTGAAATTACCTGCAAACATGATATATCAATATTTTAGGTATGATCCTGGTTCTATTTGCATAAAAATGGCTGAGATACAAGTAAATATCGATGACTATCTCGTTTTTTTACCTTTATCTTGATTACAATGTAATCTACATAGACAATATGGATATCCAATGAAAAACATTTCATAGGTTTCTTAACCGTCAATAGTTATATTTCGGAAATGTATTTTTCAACCCAAGTCATGTACATAGACAGTAATGCATATACATAAAATAAAATACCTTTCCAGCGATATATATCACGGAATAGAAATTCGGAACCACAATAGGCCAATTTCGGGGAATATGTTCACCAATAATTTTTGTTTGAGCAAATTTTTTTTTAACAAAAATATTGTATCTTATCTAAAATTCATAACACATCTGATATGCGCTTTTGTCTAACTAAGATAACGTTTACACATTCAAAGAATGTAGTTTATACTATTTTCAAATCGCCAGTTTCACTTGCTCTTTAGGAATTTATGGTCCGACTTGATGGTCCTAAGTGAATATTTTGTATTAATTATATGTGTTTTGTTTCTTAAACTTACTATGTTTATTTATCAGGTCATTTATTTAAAGAAATTTATTATCAGCTATAGCAAAATTATGCTATGTATTGAAGTAATTCTTTTTGGATCTTATTCTCCAATATATCTTTAATAAAACCCTAAATAAATGTAAGATCAAGTCATAAATTTTTAGAATTTGTTAACAAACTTATCAAAAGTTTAAAGCAGAAGGTATAATGTTATAATTTTGGCTGCTGATGAGAATAGGTGAACATTATCCTAGTTAATCAACAAATTATACGAAAGCTTACGAATCTTAGGAAGGTTAAAATGGAATTGCATGAAACAATCTGGCAAACGAGTAAAATTTGTTCTTGAATTTTCTTTTACATGTAGCCTGGTTGCCAGTGTTGCCAATTTAGTAATATTCTTGCTAAATTTTGCCTTTTTTAATTTTTTTGAAGTAAGTATAAAACTGGATTTGGTAATTTTTATACTTATCTTAAAACTATATACACACAAAATATTATATTTATTGGCTCCTTTAGAATTTCTAAAACGATCTAGCAATGTGCGTCTGCTGGAAGGATGGACGATAACGTAGAGGGATGTTGTTTTTTTCTTTTGATTATTTGGTCATTGAAAATTTAAATCAGTTCAAAAGAAAAAAAATAGTGAATTCGTCACAACCAAATATAACATTCCTACATTTTACTGTGTCTGTTGAAGCCAAACTTATTTTTTGTCAACAACATTTTTTTACAAAAAATAATTTTTTGATAGTTTATATAACAAATAATGATAATTGAATTTTGAAAACTGGAAAACACATTATTGAACCATTTATGTAATCAATTGTTATTGCATTAATTATCATCGAAAGTTTTAAGTTTGATTTTTCTTATTCTTAATCATATTTTTTATAATTTTTTGTGCATACTTAAACTTGCTCTGGTTACACCATTTCATCAGTTATTTGAATACATGAATTCATTTTTTGAAAACTTTCTATCGAATATTTCATGTATATGGAAAAAATATTAAAATTGCTACAGTGTGTTATAACTTAATATTTATTAAACAATTTTAAGGCAAATGGAATTTCAAACATAAGAGTAGAATTTTAATATCAAAATACTTCTTGAAATTCATAATAAAAATGATTTCATACAAAAAGAGTTTTCGCATATATGACTCCACTCTTCTCTAATTAATAATTATTTACTTATTGAATGGAAATAATAATCCAGCAAACACTTGGTAATGACTTTCAATTACTGAACAATTTACTTCTCAATGACTACTTCATACCATCTACATTACTTAGAAGTAGATTAGTAATGTCTGACGTACAATCTGATATCTTTCCGAAATTCAAAATGAATTCATAATCAAATTCATACAATATTTAAATGATTAAATTGATGACTAACATATTTTTTTATTCAATTTGTGTTTTCTTACAAAATAAATGAATAACTATTCCATTAAATAACTTTAGGTGTAATTGCAATTGATAATTTTGAATTACAATTAAATGAAATTTCAATTTAAAATTATTAATTACAATTACCAGTAATCGTAGTTTATAGAAAACGGTTATATAATTTAATTAAAAAGTAATTTAATTACTTTAAATTCAATTATATTTCTAAACTTTAATATAATTTTTAATATAAAAAAATAAATGTTTTGAAAAATATGTATATGCATTATCCACAAAATATATTAATGATGTTTTTTGATTTTCTCCAATATAGTTTTGGTCTAGGATAACCTATCCCAGCAAAAACTGTGTGAATTTTGGTAATAGCAACTAGTTACCACAAACATTATTTTGTAATGAGTGGTGGTTACCCAGCAC
The DNA here is from genome assembly GCF_958450345.1 of Calliphora vicina. Taxonomy (NCBI): domain Eukaryota; kingdom Metazoa; phylum Arthropoda; class Insecta; order Diptera; family Calliphoridae; genus Calliphora; species Calliphora vicina. The sequence continues at coordinate 81,236,060 of NC_088780.1, forward strand.
AGTATTTTTATTCAGTAGAGTAGGTACTTATTTTTATACAGGTTGGTAATGAGTTTTTGCATTTAGTACAGCTATGTAGTGTGTTTGAATGGAAAACGGGGCGTTAGAAGTTCAACACCAGTCAATGCACTATAGGTTAAACGGCTACCAAAACTGTGCTAAAGTCCAATTTTTCAAATGCAAATATTGCACTTGTTTTAAAGCCATTTTGTAACCAATACTCCAAATTATCTAAGTCTGCTTTTTGTTTTTTGGTAAATATTAAATTCCATTTGACAACACGCAGTCAAAGACATTGCATCGTAATTACTTAATAAATTTTGTTGAAAAGCCTGTATTGCTTTCAAATTTTCAATTGCATGTTTAAATAATTTCGCGAGTTATAAACAAGAAAGTGAAAATGGAGAACAATAAACTAAGTAAGTAAGTAATGTTTTTTGTTAAAAAATGTTATAAAATTGTTTAACTTGCTTGAAATAAGTCCACTTTTTTAACGTAACCTTAAAAGTGCTGCGATTGTTTTCAAAATGTAACTTCGTGGAAGCTTTTAAAATTTCGGCAAAGTTCGGCAGATTAAATGAAATCAGAAATGAATATATTGAAATGTTACAAACCAATTTTCATTTACATAAAATAGCCATTTTTAGCCGTTTTCGAATAATACTATATTTTTTAGGTTATTGTTTGAAAATTCAAAAAAAGAAAAATTTTATGCCGTTTTCAAACATGTAGTGGACAAAATTGAAGTAAACATATTTTCAGATGAAGTGGAGAAGCATATAACGAAAACAATAAATTTGTTATACCCTACACCACCATAGTGGGGAGGGTATAATACGTTTGTGGAGATGTTTGTAATATCCAAGAATATTAGTCTAACACCCACCTTAATATGGAACATATAATTTTTTCGGCGCAAGGACGAAGCCTATTTAAATTGGGTGAAATCGGTCCATTATACCACCTAGCCCCAATACAAATTTCATCCCGTAATTGGACTTTATCGGTCATAAATGTTTAATTTATATAGGTATCTACACAAATTTTGCTCCAAATAAATTTTATATATACGGAATTAATGTCAGCTAATTTTATGATGATCGGTCCTTAATTAGTCATAGCTCCCACATAAAATACCCGCTTCCGAAAATAACTTTAACGTGCATAAATCTCTTAAAAATTTTGGTATACACATAAAATTCAACAGAAAATTCAACTCTCATAAAGAAAATAATCACACGACCTAATTTCATGACGATCGGTCCATAATTGGTCATAGCTCCCATATAACCCACTTCCGAAAATCACTCACGAATAAAAATTATTGAAATTTTAAAATCAAATGAGACTCTTGCCAAAGTTTCTTTGCAATCTATTTTACTTCATATTGCTGAAAAATTTTTGAGATGCAAAAAGTCAATGTAATGAAATTGGAGAAGATATAATTTTTAATCTCCGAATTAATAGTAAGCTGTAACTCAGATCCATTAATTTCCACATCATTTTTAGATAGGCGCTTACACACTTCTATCAGAAGTAATTCAACTGTTATGTTGCAGTGAACCCATGGAATAATTTCACTTTAGCCACCAAGACAATGAAATTAATGAAAGCGAAGAGGACCTTTTTGATTTAAATTTACAAAATGAATTAGATTTAAGCAATTACTAAAAGTTTTAGTATAATTAAAATAAATTAATGTATTAAGTTTGCATTAATGATTGTAAATGGATTAATTTTTGGTCGTTAGTGGGTTAAATTAAGTTTTTTTAGTAGAATTATTCTTACTTTCTAAATTCTTTAAGGTTTTGGTTTCAATACCATGATTTTGTAGTCGTTATTAATTCAGCACAGAAAAAGTAGTCATTTAACCTATAGTGCAATGCCATTAATTTTTTTGTTCATATTATATTAATTTATATGTTTATGTTCAAACCATCGTTAACTTACGATAAAATAACTCGTTTATGAAGCAGTGAGTTAGCAGCTAGACTATCAAACACAAGCAAATAATTTGTCGGTTCGAATCCCACACAAGGCAGTATTTTTTCTGTTTTTTTTAGCTACATATTCTTGATGTGAATGTAACTACTTATGTATAACTAAGCTCAATGTACGTACATTTTCTGAAATCTCGAACAAAAATTACTAGTTATTCAGTCAAATAATGAGTAGTTTTCAGTTTGCTCCAATATTACTTGCTGGCTTACTAAGTAAGTAAAGTTTTTGCTGGGATCGTTTGCTAGATCATTAAAAAATCATTTTATTAGTCGTTTGAAAATATTTATATTGTTTCATTCTATTTTCATACACAATTTTTCAAGAATTTTTCTTAGAAATGTTACAAATTAACTTGGTTTTAGAAATGGTTTGTTTTTTTGTTTGAATTTTTTCAATATTCATCATATTGCTCATGGCAATATGATTCGAAAAAATGTATTCTTAATTAAATTTCGATCTCTTATTCACCATTCCTTAGTACTTCAAACTTATTGAATTCATTCCTTTAAGAATTCATTCTTTATAGAATTAATTTATTATTAAATTATTAAATTTTTCTTTAAGTTCAACTTCTACACTATTGAAATTCTGAGTGGAATACTACTCAAGCGGTGAAATGGATCTTAAAAATTAAATAGTTTTTTCCATAATAAGCTCAATATTATGGGAAAAAAACTTTGAGTTGTAGAAGAACTTTTAGTTTTCTTTATAGAAGATAAAATTAAAAATGACTAACAAATCTCAAATATTTTCTCATAGTGACAACCGGTAAAATTAAATAACGCGTTCTAAAGTCATTCGATCCTAAACATTGTTAATTTTTCTCAAACATTTTCGAGATGTCCAACTTTAGAGGGCTATAAAATATGAATCATATACGACATGGAGTTCGGAGTTTATATGTCAGAAAATGAGTATCTATAATTTAAAAAAATAATCATAGTTGGTAAAAATTTACACTGGCTCCAAATAATATGGAATTACCCAATAATGAATTCTCATCAGCGAATACGCTAAAAATTGCGAAATTATTGATTTATATTGCATATCCAGTATTAATATCGTTAGAAAAGAATAGCTACACCATTCTACTGCGCACTGTAATAACTAATTGATAACTTTTGTAATTTTATATTTTATTTAATTGTAAGTACTTTGAAAGTAATCATTACATCCTTTTAGTCATATAACTATCACTTTAATTTTGTAATTGCAATTGATATTTTTCAATTACAATTACATTAATTAATTAATTTACACAATGTAAGCATTCCCAATCCCTAACGAATTATCGACCGATCGCCAAATTTTTTTTAAATTTCTACACATAATTAGTTGAAATTAATATGTTAAAATCCTCATATAATTACACCGAAACGGTTTTTCGAATTTCAGTCTAGTTCGAATATTATTTTAATTTTAGGAAATCTATTTTATCCCGATATGATGTTAGCATGAAATAAACTAAATCATTAAAACTGTTAATCTCAAAGAATGCATAACAAATAAATAAAATTGTTTGCATAAAATATTGCAAGTATTTTAGTCAACATCAGATCTGGAAGAAAATTGTTTTAAACAAATTCAGCTAAGAAACTACTAATTACTTTAAATAATTTTTAATCAAAATTTGAAAAACTTATGTTTTTAGCCAAAAACTAAAAAAGGGAATATTTTTAAACCTATATGAAATTTTCTGACATGTCTTTAAAATCGCCCTTCAAAGACTTTTCACATGGTACTAATATTTCATATGAAATATGAAAAAAATCATGGAAACATTAAATATTGACCTTTTCATAATTTTACCTTTTCTGAAGCCATGGTGAGCCAGAAAAAACATGAATGGTGTTCTTTAACCCTTTGTCGACTGACAGTACTTATGGAAACAAAACATATTTTGACCCTTTTTGCCCAAAAGTACTTTGAAGTACACTATCATCTTTGGAATAATATATTTTTTTGCCTATTGGCAAAATCGCTTCCCAGAATAACGGTTAATTATTTCATGTTCTCATTGTGGTGCTTATTTATGTTGTAATGGTAAAAAATATTGTTTCGTAAAATAACATAAAATATACTTGTAATATAAAATATTATAAAAGTTACAAAACTAATCAATATATTAAATTATTTGTTTAATTTAAACAAAATTCTATGATTTTTTTATCTTTTGGCTGATGCTGACCCAACGGGGACAGGCCCTTTCGGATCCTTGCAGGTCCTCCACAAAGTTAAAATTTTGTAATCAACTTTGTGAAGTCCTTATTTTCAATATTTAATAAAAAGCCTTGGTCCACAAGGGGTTAAAATGTTGTAACAAGCACTAATCTTTCACATAGTAAAATTTTTGTGTTTTCTCCTATTCAAATCATCTTGAAAAAAGTTGCAAGAGTTTTTGTGTTTTTAGTCGTGGTTGTCATTATCGTGGAATTGTCCATATGTATGTAGATGTGTGTTAGTTGTGTTATTTATGCATGTGTCCTAGAAAACATTTGTTGATCTATTTTCATTTGTTATGTTTCGCGTATTCGTGGTGAAAGTAAAGAGAAGCAGCTGATTTTCATTCAGACATTGTAAGGCCAACAAATTATAAGTTCATAATTTAAGTTTGTACAAAAGCACATGTGTCGATGCTTATATGTATGTATGAAATGTAATCACATACATACATACATAGATACATACATATGTATATGTACAACAAGTCAGACAAACATACATACAGATAAAATGATAATAATATACAATATTAAAGTATAACTAACTCACTTTCAAAGCACATAAGAAGGCAAAGAATTATCATCAAGTTCATTTTTATTGCATTGTCTCGACCGGCATCCATTATATACATACAAACATAAATAAATAAGTATATACATACGAGTATGTGTATTTTATATATGTATGAGTTTGTTTTTATATGTTTTTTTCTTCTTATATATTGTATGGTATATGTCTATAGCATAGTTTTGGTATCGTATGTCTCCCTATAACCTAAACCTATTAAAAATACATCGAAAATAGAAATAAAAATAAAAAATAAAATAGAAGAAAAAATAAATAAATAAATAAATGTGGAAAAAATTTGTCTTGGAAAGCACACAGACAGGCGGACAGACTTACGTAGAGAATAAAGAAGAAGAGAACAAAAAAAAAATAACAAAGTTTGAAACACAATTTTTTATTTGTTGGATATATTTTTTTACATTAAATTGTTACTGCTGCTGTTGACCTTTATTTGCCAGACTCTATAATATGTGAATAAGTGAGAGTGTGTGTGTACATACATACATATGTGTGTCTGATTTAGTGGAGATGCTGAGTTGATATGGTAGTAGCCAGTACCTCGCTTCTCTCCCAGATCCTTCCATTGAATGACTAACTAACTGGTAAACGATAAAAATGTAATAAAATTATAATGGAAGCGTATACAAATACAAACTACATATGAACAAACATATCACACATATACATCCATTGACACACATTCACAGATGACACCACACATACACACACATGTGTTGCAAATGGACACAGAAAAAATCACAACGGCTAAAGCATTAAACACACACACTCATTACTACATATGTATGTATGTATGTACGTATTTATTACACATTGACTCAAATATAATCACACAAGGATCTGGGACAGACAGAAAGAAGACTTGCACCAACTTGCAATAAACATTTGTAGTAATTTTTCTATTTAATAAAAATAAAAAAGCAAACATTCCAGAGACAATAGATTGAAAGAGAAAGTTAAAAAATTGAAACAAAATATAAAAAAAAATTGGATTTTATCTTTATTTGTATTGCACAGTTTAAGATTGTTTTTGTGGATGCCACATAACACGTGTGTGGACACACAAACATATACATGTGTACAGCTGTGTCAGTCAATGCATATGAAAAAATTAAATTAATACCGCCAAACTCATAACTGTGTCCATTGAAATATGTAACTTGTATTAATTCGAAATCGAATAGAACTCGTATTTTACAAAAAGCTAAAAATTAAATTAAAAAAAAAAAAACAATAAATATTTAATTAATTAACTCAATTGGATGGGTAATTAATTGGCCACGATGAATAAACATACATATATGTAAATCAAAACATAATTCGTAAGAGACACTAGATTGAAAGTGGTTCTCTTAGGCATTCGATGATGTACTCTTAATGTTTATGTGTTGCAACTTTATGCAAGTAATGCTCATTTTCCTCAACTGGAGGTTGGCATGCGCAAAACTTGTTCTTCTTCGTTGTTACGAATGTTGTGCGTATCCAGTACCCTCTATATTATATAGTGTGTACAATATGTTCCCTTTGTACTCGAAGGCGGAGCCAATTGAGCTTTCTTATTCGCTCTTTCACAGCGGAGGCATGGTAGATACATACATAGCTGTGGATGTGTGTGGTGCAATGTAGGTTCCTAACATGTACAATGTACATGTTCATGTACCTGTTTAGTTATTGTCTTTAAAGAGGGATGTTTCCTGTCAAACGTCCCCAACACATTCTTACGCACAAAATAGCCAGGTAAATAAATGATAAATTGCATGCAACTGAATGAGGAGCACGTGACATGTTCGCGATTGTGTGAGCTTGTTGCTTATTCGTCGTGAAGTCGCGAGGTACTATATGCGCGCCGAAATTTGGTAGCAATTGTGCTGATTTCAATGTGTGACGAAGTTGATTTGATGTTGAGCAGCATGTAGATAGATGAGTGATTCAGGGTGGGTGTTGGTTGGGGTTTTTTAGTGAGGGAGTTGACAGTGGTTATGTGATGGTGGTGGTGCAAGTAAAAACAAGCGCCAATTAGCATGTTACCCATTGTCTTTACTCACTCGCAATAATTTCGAACCCTTATTGTGTTATTGTTGTGTAATGTTTATGCAAATGAAATGCGGGTTTGACGGGCGTTCCTTGCGTTTCTATGCATGTATTTGTTTCAAAAATACATTTAGCACTGTACATACATATAGATATGATGAATGTGTGTTGGTTTGTGCGTCGAAAAGTGTATATAGTCATATTTATTTGTATATAGTACGTATACTTGCTGAGCATTTCGTCAAATCGCGATGAAACATTCAAAGGATATTTAAAAGCGCGTCTTCTTTTTATTGGATGCGCGTGAACAACAAGAATTGTATCATATTCAACTGTTATGTTGCTTTAATCAACCCTTATACATAGCCAAACATACCTAGTACATCATTATATACATACATATAAATATGTACATGTATTTACCATATGTACAACATTGGCGAATAAGAATACACTGCACTATTTATAGTATATATCCTAAGTACATACATAGAATGTACCACATCTAAATGAAGTTTTATGTACAACGAACGACCAGGTGAAAACATTCATAGATACTAACATATATATAAGATTGCATTTCATTATGCGTTTACTTTTTTTTGTTTGTTTTATCAATTAGCAACTGCTATATATGTACATTTGTATATACATACCTTCTTAGTGCAATTTGGTTGCGTAATTATACTAATTGTTCGACTTTAATTTCGTTGTTTTATTTCTAGAATTCAAACTGTTCGACAACGGCCTGAGGTTGGATATTTCCAGCTACCCCCATATGAACATCCGCATGAGCACAAAGGGCAAGCGCCCTTTGAGGAGCTTGACCCCTAGCGACAAAGTACATGCTATTCAGCGTATACATGATGGCGAGTCAAAGGCTTCAGTGGCACGCGACATTGGGGTCCCTGAGTCGACGTTACGAGGCTGGTGTAAAAATGAAGATAAGTTACGCTTTATGTCTCGTCAGTCCGCTGCCGAGAAGATGGGTGGGGATGCTTTGACGGACAAATTGGATGGTAACACAAATATGTTGGGCGGTCCTCCAGAGAAGAGACAGCGTATGGACAATTCGATGCCTTTGAATTTTTCCAACAAAATGAAATTTGACGAATTGACAACATTCAAGAGAGCTCCCCTTACTGGTATAGATTTTGGGGGAAATAAGTCCTTGACTGATCTTGGTACTTTCAATGGATTGGCACCAGATTATGGGGCTTTTAATGGCTCAGCAAAAAATAAAGTGTTCGGGGCAGATATTCCTCGACCTACTGATCCCTCTATTGCAGCTATAAGTCCATTGTCAAGCCTTTCACATCTTTCCGGGCTGACAGGACTATCGCAATCACCTTTGGCCATGAGTTTTAATGAGCTCACCTCGAACTTAAACTTGTTGGCACAACTTAATCCCGGTTTAGCCGCCATGTCTGGTCTAAATGGTTTAGCAAATACTGGAAACAACATGAGGGCCAATAACATGAAACCAAAACCACAAATGCATAGTCCTCGCAGCGAAACTACCGAACGACAAACGGGTCTTACAGTAAAAAATTGGGCCAAACAGAAACCACCAACTCCCACATCCACTGAAACTCCTTCATTTGGTCTTAATTTAAGTCATAGTGATAGTGCCAAGAGTCAATTGAAAAGTCCTGGTGTTCCTCTTATGCCCCCACAACTGGGGGCAAATTTGCCCACTCTTTCGTCATTGCCCGAAGATCCGTTGCTGTATTGGCTGAAATCTCAACAGGCCATGTTGGGCTTGAATAATCTTTATCCACCACCACCCCCCATTGGCACTACCAGCCCCCCAATTCGATCATCCACTCCTCAGCATCAAAGTTTGCACGCCAGCACTCCTCCCATCATTCCTACACCCCTAACACCATCCTCAACTCCATCTGGCAGCTTGGATGACAAAAACTCAGCCTGGTTCAATTGGTGCAAAGCATTTGGAGCAAGTCTCAACTCCTTGGCTCCTGCTGCTGCTGCAGTAGCTCTACATGGAAATCCGTTACATCAGCCTCAAGCTTCTGTTAATGTTGTCGAATCATCAACTACTATTGATGGCCAGGTTGTTGGAAAAACGGGATTCGAAAACATTTTGTATTCACAACTAACTAAAGACTCAGCTCCCAGTCCTTCGGTTCAAAGTTCCTCATCTGTCGAGCAACTAAATAACGAATTAACACACAGTGTTGACATGTCGAACAAACCAGAGGACCTATCCGCTAAGACAGCTAAATCCAGAAGTTCACCACTCAGTCCTCTACCAACTCCAGCTCAAAGTCCTGAAAGAAACGTTGGCCAAAATGCTTCGAACCACAACAGTCCAGCACCTAGTCCAATACCCATTGGTTCAGAGAGCGATTTACAGGAGTCAGAGCCGAAGACAGACGCCAGGAACAGTGTAGCCGATTGTAGAGATGTTCTCGACAATCTTCTCTACAAGATAAACAACAACAACAATGCAGACGGTAATTGCCAAGTATCTTCAGCAGTTAGTGAGTCTGAGGCCAGCTGTACCAGTGAACACAACAATACAGATGACTGCACTCATAATAACAACAATAACTCAAATAAGACAGACGAAGAAGAGCGTGCAAAATGTGCCGCTTTATATGACGATGAAGAAATGGATGCCGACTACAAGGAAGCTATTGCACATGGAGAGAAATTTTTGCAGTGGCTCGAAAACTGCAGTAACCCCCGAGTGACCGCTGTTCAATTAATGCAGCTCCGATTCCTTATATCTTCAGTCAAAACGGTTCTCGATCCCAAATCAACCCTCAAGGAATCCACTAGCACATCAAATCTATCGACTGCTATAGAAATAGACGACTCTTCTGAGGAAAGTAACCGCTCAAAAATGCGTCGCCGCAAATAGGAACAACCTAAATTGGCTGCATTTGAGCCAGAGCCAGATAGTTGCAAAGACGTAGTAATTATCGATGCCGATGAATACCAAATGGAAAAACCATTCGCTCCCGCTGTATATCAATCATCAGCAACCCTTTTAAACTCTTTGTTCTTTCCGCCCTACGAAATAGTTCGGTCAGACGACTCTGACGACAACAACAACAGCACCAATAATACCAATGAATACAATGACGTCAACGCTGACAATGACAGTAACAGTTCCATCTCTTCAGTAAAAGGCGACAGTCGTGTTGTCCCGAACACTTTCCATGCATAAATACAGATCAATAAACATTATTAAATGAGCTTCATAAATTATATCGAATAGAAATTTAAACTAAATTACACATGTATATGTATGTATGTAACAATTAAAACTAAACTAAACTTAACTAAATAAATAAATACCTAATACTAACTTAATTGTCATTAATGTAGATCAATTTTTATGATTCGTTTCACCTAAATTCTCTACTAAGTACATACAAACATTAAACTTTTCTCCCAAATGAGTCCAATTTATTAACGAATTATTTACAAAGAAAAACAAGTCGTAACAGTTCCTTTTCTGCATCTGAGGAACAAGACGCATTGAGATTTAACATTTTTGCGCTTACTAGATCTGAATAAATTTTAAGTTAGCTATAATTAAGAACTTCCTGTATATAATACATCTATTGAAAATTTATTTAATTTTAATTATTTTTTAATGTTGATTTAAATGCGTTTTAATTAGATTTACATATAACATACATTTTTAAACATTATTCCATATTAATTGATTCTATTAGATAAAAAGTGTTATTTTAAGTTAAATTTAAAATACTAAAAAAAAAAACTAAAATTAAAACAAAACAAACTGTTATTAGATAAATGTCTTTTTCCGCTCAAATTACAAAAAGAAATGTTTTTTTATTTCCATTAGAGACATTCATATCAAAAAAAAAATCACAAACAAATTCTATTATACAATACGGTTTTAATTTCCTTCACTAAATTAAATAAATAGACACATTCAAAATAACAACAATAACAATAAACTTAATACTAAAATCTTACTGCAAACAATATTATCAATAACCAAATAATTATTACCTACAATTTTATAATCAGTTCAATCAAATACATAATTAGAGATCAAATGAAAAATAGTTAAACACGAATGAATTAAATACAAACATTCGATTTGGAAAAACAGCAAACAAAAAAAAAACAAAAACAATTTTAAATGCATATTCTATTAAACAAATTAAAAACTACATAAATTCTTTGCATTTTTATTATTTTTTTGATTACTAAAGTAGCCGATGGTAAGTACAGAACCTTCAGTAAGTATACACCGAAACTTAAACAGCTCTGTTCATGTTAACAATTAATAAATCTCTAAAATTTTAAAAAAAAAATCAGAATTACTCATATTAAATATTTTGTAGCATCTTCAGTAAATTTTTTAATTAAAGTTCCACAAATTTTTCGAATCTGCTTCACAATTTTAACTGACTTAAGTGTTTTTAGATGTTTTTTTTTTTTTTTTAATTTACCAATACTGTTTAATGGGAAGGTGAACGAAGCTATTTTAAAAAAATAACTTCCCTCCATACATTCACAACCCTTTTTGTATGGTACAACTTCATTAATATCATTTTAATCGACTGGAAAGTGACAATATCGGCGCAGAATGCACAGTGTAAGATTAAGCCATTCTAGGGAGACAAAATTAAATATCTTGAAAAAAATTGAAGCTAGAATTTTGAATTTTGTACAAGGTGTTACTAGGCCAATATGTACCATTGTCCAAAAAATGGTCGAAATTGGGCTACTGCCACGCCCACCTACCATACAACTGCAAAAATTTAAATCTGTATTAATCGCGTTGGATAATCAAAAAGTAAAAAAGCGGCGAGTTTGTTATACATAAATAAATTGCGAAATTTCAATGTTTGTGCTTAACCAGGCAAAAAAAATCACAAAATCACATTTTGTTCGGTTTACCGCTTTCCACCTCAGCTTAAATCTAATAAACACATTTTTTACAAAAATTTGTACTTGCTCATAATGCTTATTTTTCCACAAATATGATTTACGGAAATATATATCAAAAATTTCGTGGTACATATGTGGTCTAATCACTCATTATTTGTTTTTTCTTTTAATCGGCAAATTTCGGCAGATAATTTTATACGTGCCTTAAAGTAGGTACTTCAGACGATCGTTTAAAAATAATTTGCTGATATAGCCTTATATAGAAAAGAATTTATCGATTATAGAATTTAGTTTGTTTTTCCTAACTTAACGAAAATAGTAATTTTTTAAATGAAATAGTACTAAAAGAATTTTCTATGTTATAAAAATAAATTCTGATGATATTAACAGCGAATAAGTTGAGCTTCAAAACAAAAAAAAGAATCGTTAAAAAATTTCATTCCAATAAAAAGTTACACGCTTTTAAAAATGTGCAATTTCATGAAAGTGTTTTTGTTGATTTCAATTCACTCAAAAATAAAAGTTTGAGGTACCGTTATATTGTTATTGTTGGCAAATTAGGCAAAGTTTTTGCATTTTCTTATTTTATAACAAGTGCTCTTTCATATTTGATAAACATATTTACTCAAATTGAAACTAAAAGAACGACTTTTGCCCAGCTAGATTACCAAAATATTACACTGTGGATGGAATGCAATTATAATTACAGGGGGCAATAAAATCGAAAAAAAAAATTGGAGACTTTTTAAACCACTACACAATTTAGTGTAGTACAAAAATGGTAAAATTTTTAAATTCTATGGATTGATTTTTTTTTAAATTTTTTTTTCTAAAATTGTGAATTTGTTTAAATGTTTCTCCATTCAAACTATTTTTGATAAAGCACCAGCAGCTGGTACAATCACACCACAAGCTCATACACGACCAATCAGCTTTATAGTTAATGATACCGCTTGGTAGATACTAGGGTATTCAATCGATTAACCGATTAATTTTGGTCGGTTAACTGTTCGAAGAATTTAAAATTTTCAATTAACAAATAACCGATTAACCTAAATTTAATTTTGTTTATATTTTATACAGAAATATAGTTTTAAATAAACACATTTTATTTCGTGAACATTCAATAACAATAGTTTGTTGAAGTATAGTACGAAATGTGAAACTAAGGAATTTAGAAATTACCATTTTTCTAGAATTTTAATAGACGAAACCGAAGACATTACTGAAACGAGTCTTTTATCAGAACTTAACGAAAACTAAAGTATTCAAAATGTAAAAAATCCAAAAAGGACTCCAATGGTACATCTACAATCAGAGAGACAGTTTTTTCAAGTCAAGTTTTATTACAACTAAAAAAATCGTTTCAAAGGAAAGCATATTCTTTTTTAAAAGATTATTTCAGAAAATCTCCATAAAATCCTAAAAAACTTACATTTGTATATATTTATTTATTGTTTTGTTAAATTTTTAATATTTTTTATGTTATTGTTTTTTTTATTAACAAAATGCGTGTTTTTCTTTTCATTTTAAAATTAAAATATAAATTATTCGGTTAATCGAATAATTTGAAATTAACCGATTAAATCTAAACGCCGATTAATTATTTGCTCCCTAGAAATTGTATCCCCGACTGGTAATTTAGCGATGGCAGGCACAAGAATAAATTGGTTCAAATATAAAAAATACCTCAGTACACATTGCTCGGAAAACATACCGCTAAGAACACGAGAAAACATCGATCACTCTCTTATCAATTTCGATAAAAATCTCAGAATGGCTGCTCAACATGCTACCCAAACCCCCCGACAATTCAGATATAATAGAATTAATTCTGCAGATGTCGAAAGGCTCTTAAATGAAAAAAGAAGATTTCGAAGAGAGTGGCAATTGCACAGATCCCCCCAACTAAAATCGAAGCTTAAAGATTGCATAAAAAGACTTAAAAAGCTCTTGGAATTTCGAAAAATGGAATCATTGAATAAATATTTAGAAAGCCTGGACGCAACCCCGCAATCGGATTACTCATTATGGCGAGCAACAAAAAATCTTAAAAGACCCGTTATATGTAAGTCCCCCTTGCGAAATTCAAGTAGTGGTTGGGCAAGAAATGATACTGAAAAAGGGAATCTGTTTGTTAATCATTTAAAAAAAGTATTTACACCGAACACATCAAACGAAGCAATTGAGTTGCCACCTGTTGCACCCTATTTTGGAGCAGCCGTACCCCTACGTTTTGAGATTTGAGAGATCGAAAATGCTATTGCTGATTTAAATCCCAAGAAAGCGCCTGGTATGGACAAGATCAGCAACAAGATGTTTATGGAGCTACCCCGGATAGCAATAAAAATAATTCTTTTTATTTTTAATGCTATATTACGACTTGAATATTATCCTCCAGAATGGAAGGTTTCACTGGTTACCATGATACCCAAGCCGGGAAAAGATCACACAAAAGTAGAATCATACAGACCCATCAGCCTATTGTCTAATATATCAAAGCTATTTGAGAAGATACTTATGAACAAGTTGTACCCGATGTTCACTGAAAACAATTGTATTCCGAATCATCAATTTGGATTTAGAAGAAAACACAGTACTATCGAACAAACCCATAGACTTGTAAATATGGTGAGAAAAGCGTTTGAAGAAAAGAAATACTGTTCTGCACTCTTCATCGATATCTCTCAAGCGTTTGATAAGGTATGGCATGCTGGATTAATATACAAATTGAGTCAAAATTTACCGGCAAACACACATAAGCTGTTGGAAAGCTATTTAACTGGTCGAACATTTAAGGTTAAAGAGGGAAACTTTTTAAGTACTTCACAACCCATTGAAGCTGGAGTCCCCCAAGGCAGTATCCTGGGACCTTTTTTATATTTGATGTATTCGTCTGATATGCCAACTAACAATCGCACTCATACATCAACATTTGCTGATGATACTGCTATTCTAAGCATTCATGAAAACCCTCAAGAAGCGTCTCGTTACTTACAAAACCACATATTTGAATTTGTAAAATGGTTAAAACCAGAGTTTAAAATTACTACTATATTAGTCAAAAAATTGCAAAAAAATTCATAATTTTACATGAAAACTGCAACAAATATTTAACAAGATAATATTTCATTGTATACATACTAAAAATATAAATACTATTTACGAATTCCATATATGCACAAGCTTCATGGCAGAAATATTTGTCGCAGTTTTTCCAAAAATATTTTGCCTTACAAAATATTTTACGTTGCAGCTAGAAGACAAAATGAAAATTTTTCATTTTTAAAACATTTGCTGCCTAAATATATGTATATTTTTGGTTAGCAAAAACAAATGAAATTGCTTGTGTATAATATACAAAAAAATTACTACAAAAACATCATACATGCAAACAAATTTATTTTTTTTCTTACTAATTTTTCTGGACTCCTATTACCACCAGCATAAATACATTTGAATTCGTATTAAAAATGCCAATCAATCAAAAAATTCAATAATAATATCCTCCGCTAGCTATCCTTTGTCCAGAATCTTATTTAATTTAATTTTCACTGCATTGCTATCTTTCACAATACATACAATTACATACCTCAAAAAATAAAACTTCTATTTTATTGCACTAAAATTCTTTATTAACACACATTTCAATACAATTTTTTATTTTGTACACCCAAATCAACTTCATAGTTTTTTTCACATTTTTCTACTCAATGACTATATGCGGCAAAACAAAACCATATATGCGGCGGAAATATTTTAAAAATAAACATTTTCGCTTTAAACATTTTTAACTTTGCACAATTTTTTATTTTACATTTTTCAACTTCGTATGGTTTGGCAGTCTACTTTTAGCATCTTCCATATTTTCATTGTTTGAATTTTTCACTGCGCATATCGTTTGCAGTTTATGGTTTTCACGCTGCAATTTGTTTGCATGTATGATGTTTTTGTAGTAATTTTTTTGTATATTATACACAAGCAATTTCATTTGTTTTTGCTAACCAAAAATATACATATATTTAGGCAGCAAATGTTTTAAAAATGAAAAATTTTCATTTTGTCTTCTAGCTGCAACGAAAAATATTTTGTAAGGCAAAATATTTTTGGAAAAACTGCGACAAATATTTCTACCATGAAGCTTGTGCATATATGGCATTGGTTTATAGTCTGTATATTTTCAGTATTTGTGCACATTAATATGAAAACGATTCATATTTATTGCGCAGTCGGTAGTCAAATGTAAAAAACGTTTAACTAATTTTAAACCCTGGTTAAAACAATGGAAAATTAAAGTCAACGAGCAAAAATGTACACACATTACATTTACATTGCGTAGAGAATCATGCCCCCCTATTCATATCAATTACCAAACAATAATTCAACAATCGGAAGTGAAATACCTCGGAATACATCTCGATCGTCGCCTTACATGGAAAAGTCATATAGATGCAAAGTTGACTCAAATGAAATTGAAATCAATTCAAATTAATTGGCTTATTGGCAGAAACTCCACGCTTAGTTTAGATTGTAAACTTCTACTTTATAACATGATCATAAATCCGATATGGTGTTATGGCATACAGTTATGGGGCACGGCCTCAGCGTCAAATGTAGAAAAGATCCAAAGACGCCTAAACAAGTTTCTAAGAATGATCACAGTTGCCCCCTGGTATATCAAAAACGCGAATATACACAAAGATCTAAACGTGCCCATTGTAAAAACTGAAATCTCGAAAAACGTTCAAAAATATTTAAAAAAACTTGAAGTTCACCCAAACCCGCTGGCCCGCAACATATTAGATAACCGTGGCCACACTCGATTAAGAAGGAGGGACACAGCAGACCTAATCTAGAAGGAAGAATGCCAATTTAACCAATACAACCATGAACACAAAATTTTTTCGTCCGGCACTGGCTGGACTAATTAAATAATAATATTAGATATGAAAAAAAAAAAAAAAAAAATTATTTGCTCGATTAACCGATTAATCGATTAAAGATTTTATTTGTGATACGGTGGGATAATTGTTTTGTCGACCAGGTCTAATAGGTGTGAAACGAATAAGTTTTTTGTTGGTATAGTCTTTAAAGAAATCATAGTTCATATATAGGGCATCAAAGGGCATCTTTACTATTTTATTATATACAACAAATCTGTTATAAGTAGGGTTGCCAGACGGGCTTGATTTGGCTTGATTGTCAAGCTTTTTCAATGCATGTCAAGAATTAAGAAAAAAATTTAATTTGTCAAGCTAAAACGGAATTTTAGAATTTTTTCCATCAAATTAATTTGCCACATCAAAAACGTAAGGGGATTTTGTTTATCTATATATATAAAAGAGTAACGTTACTGACTGACTGACTGACTGACTGACTGACTGATTCATCATCGCACAGCCCAAACGGCTGAAGCTAGAATCACGAAATTTTAACTGTGGGTTCCTCCCTCCCCAAAACGATCCGATAAGAAGGGATTTTTGGAAATTCGAACGTTTAGGGGGTAAAAAAGGGTAAAAACGGGTAAATTCGGTAACCTTATATCTTCAAAACTAATAAAGATACAAAAAAACTTAAAATAGCATGTTACTCCATTTAAAAAATAAGCTGACAGGTGTTTCGTACTTTTTGGAAATTCGAAACTTTTAGGGGAGAAAACGGGTAAAAACTGTATTTTGGTACTTTTTTTGCACCCTATGTATCTTTTAAACCAATAAACATAGAAACAAATTTTAAATCGTATTCTTTAATTAACAAAAAATAAAAAATATAAGTTTGGTACTTTTTGGAAATTCGAACCTTTAAGGGATAAAAATTGTGTTAATTTTTGGTACTTTTTCATAAAATATGTTTTTCTATAATTTGATATAGACATACGAATATTTTATTATGAGCTCCCACCACGTTACAGAAATTTATTTGAATGAAATTGTACCACCTCAATGGGGATAAAAAAGGTACCAAAAAGGGGATAAAATCGGGAAAATACATTATATTTGAAATTATTAAGCCAATTTTGATAATTTTTTTTAACGTTGGTTCCTGGATTCATACAAAAATTAACTAACAGCGTGTTATTTGGAACTCGAGTACCAAGGTGTATATTGGGCCAAATCCGGGTAAACAGTTTGGTACTTTTTTTAAAACATATTTATTCTTGGGCACATTAACACAGATTTTAATATTTTGAAACATGCCTATAGCATAAACAATTTTGGCAAAATGGAATATTTTTAAATTTCAAACTTGAGGGGTGTTCAAGTAAGAAAAGGGAAATTGGTACTTTTCTCCTAATGGTACTTTTTTAACATTTTAAATTATTTCAGTTATCGACATTAAAGTTAGCTGATATGTATTTGAGTGAAGTTAGTGTTAGGAATAGGGGATCATATTTAGGTACCAAAATGTGTGAACTGTACTATAGGTACTTTTTGTTCTTCTAATGGTACCTTTTTGAAATTTCTATAATAATGGACTTAGAAACATGAAATTAAACATATATGGTCCTAAGTGAGTGAGAATTCTAGGGGGAGACTTTTTGGTACTTTTTCTTTATTGAAATGGTACTTTTTGTAATTTCTTCACCAATGAACCTAGAAACATGAAATAAAGCTTATATATAAACCGAGTGAGTGGGAAACCACAAGTGTGGTTTTTTGGTACTTTTTCTATATTCTAATGGTACTTTTTTGAATTTTCTATAACTATGGACTTAGAAACATGAAATTAAGCATATATGGTCATAAGTGAGTGAGAATTCTAGGGGGAGACTTTTTGGTACTTTTTCTTTATTCTAATGGTACTTTTTGAATTTTCTATAACTATGGACTTAGAAACATGAAATTAAGCATATATGGTCCTAAGTGAGTGAGAATTCTAGGGGGAGACTTTTTGGTACTTTTTCTTTATTCGAATGGTACTTTTTGTAATTTCTTCACCAATGAACCTAAAAACATGAAATTAAGACCGGAGTGAGTGGGAATCTACAAGTGACTGCTTTTTGGTACTTTTTCTATATTCGAATGGTACTTTTTGAATTTTCTGTAATAATGGACATAGAAATATGAAGTTAAGCATATATGGTCCTAAGTGAGTGAGAATTCTAGGGGGAGACTTATTGGTACTTTTTGTTTATTCTAATAGTACTTTTTTGAATTTTCTATAACAATGAACTTAGAAACATGAAATTAAGCATATGTGGTCCTAAGTAAGTGAGAATTCTATGGGGAGACTTTGTGGTACTTTTTCTTTATTCGATTGGTACTTTTTGTAATTTCTTCACCAATGAACCTAGAAACATGAAATAAAGCTTATATGGAACCGAGTGAGTGGGAAACTACAAGTGGGTGCTTTTTGGTACTTTTTCTATATTCTAATGGTACTTTTTGAATTTTCTATAATATAATGGACCTAAATATGAAACAAAGCGTATATGGTCCTAAGTGATGGAAAATTCAAGCGGATACCTCATGGTACCTTTTGTTTATTCTAATGGTACTTTTTTTTAATTTTCTATAGCAATGGACTTAAAAACATGAAATTAAGCATACATGGTCCTAAGTGAGTTAGAATTCTAGGGTAGACTTTTTGGTACTTTTTCTTTATTCGAATGGTACTTTTTGTAATTTCTACACCAATGAACCTAAAGCCATGAAATTAAGCTTATATGGTCCCGAGTGAGTGGGAAACCACAAGTGGGGGATTTTTGGTACTTTTTATATATTCTAATGGTATTTTTTTTTGAATTTCCTATAATAATGGACCTAGACTTTCCAAAAAATCGAAGAATTTCAAAACCGCGGTTTCGGTTTTAAAAAATTAAAAACCGATCGGTTTCGGTTTTGTGATAATTTATTAAATCTTAAGTATTATAGAAACAAAATTAGTTGATAATATAGGAAATGATATACAAATCTAAAATTCAAGCTTGACAGGTTATGGTTTAGTGAATGCGAATTTAAAAGTGATAATCAATGGTACTATTTCCTTATTGCAATTGTACTTTTTGAATATTTTATAATAATAAACATAAAAAATTAAAATTAGGAACACATTTTGCATTTTCTATAAGACATTTACAATTAGATTAACAAAGTGAGACTTGATAGTACTATTTCTTTCTTCTAATTGGGGTGGCGAAGCGCACCGGGTCAGCTAGTTTTTCATAAATATGCAGTGACTCAAATGCAAATTCGGACAAGAGTTTGTCTGATATAAATGTGTTCTAAACATGAAAGGATGTACAAACAATTTTTTTTCGCTTCTATTTACACTCCACATACCTATATATCTAAAAAAAACAAAAACTAAAATTTTCGTAACTAAAACTGTAAACTTTTGCATAAAAACCAAAATAACTCAATTTCTTGCGCCAAATATAAAATCGGACAGAGTGAAATAGGTATTCAGAAGTGGGCGACAAATATTTAGTTGCATATCCTTTGTTAAAATAAAGGTAAATACAGCCATATAATCAAAAAGGTCAAGTTATGTCCAAAAATATCTTCAACACAGGTTGCTGCAGAGATTAAAGAAGAGTTTGGGAATGAAGTTCACGCAGCAATAGCCAGAAGAGTGCTCCAGAAGACAAACTATAGTTGTCGTATTGCTAGGCGTAAACCATTTATTTCATTTGTGAACCAAAAGAAGCGTTTAGAATATGCCGTTTAGGAATTTACGTAAGCCACATGATTTTTAGCATCAAGTGCTATTCTCTGATGCAAACAAATTTAATATTTTTCGCTCTGATGGCCGTCAAACGGTATAGAAAAAAAACCAATAAAGAGTTGGAAAAACAAAATATTGCTTCAATAGTAAAACATGGTGCTGGAGAGGTAATTGTGTGGGGTTGTATGTCCGCTTCAGGGGTTGGAGAGCTGGTGTTCATTGACGAAATAATGGACAAAGTGAAATATACGGATACACCGCAGGAAAAGTACAGAAAAGTTAAATTTACCATTTTCTTTCACTTTTCAACATGACAATGATCCCAAACATTCGGCCTATACTGGACGATGTGGTTTTCATACAATATTTCGCATGTCCTACCACACCCTCCACAATCTCCGGATCTCAATCCAATAGAGCATATGTGGGAAGAGATAGATAAGCGAGTGAAAAAGGCATTAGTTGAAGAATGGCAAAGTATTGGGTCAGATATCACAAACAAGTTGGTGGATTCATGCCTAAGCTACTCGAGGCAGTTATAAATTAAGTATTTTTATGTAGTTTTGTTATTAATAAATAGTGGTATTAAATTGTTGAAATGAAGTTGTTTATATTTTGTAGGAAATTCATCAGTCTATCTGGTAAATAATTTTTTTATTAAAAATCTCTACAATACGGCCTTTAAATAGTCCTTAAAGTACAATGAGCATCCTGTGCCAATACTTAAGTTCGGCACTGTATGTATGTAAATATTTTGTGCATATGTATGAAAATTGTGTAACTTTGGAACAGAATTATTGGATTGAATGGTATTGTGTATGAAAACATTATCCAACAGCTAGAACATAAACAAAATCTTCAAAAATATGTACCCCCTCGTTTGCTCCAAAGATTTAACTTTCATTCAACAATTTTAGAATTAAAATTTATACAATTTGAAAAAAATAAAATTGTTAAAGCTTTCGTTGAATTTATTTTTATTTGACATTTTCATTAAATATAAATTTTCTGTATAAACTTGCACTAAATTGAAAAGTGAAACACGTTGTGCAAATTTGCACATTTGCACAAATGGGTACCCTTATTATATTTTATAAAAAACACTTTTAATATTTTATTATATGTATATACGAATATTTCATATGCATATAGTACTTATTTACTAACTAAATAAATTGTGTGAGATAGCACAATACAAATTTTATGAAAAAAACCATTGGAAATTTTTTATTTTTTTTAAATTAAAATGACATATGACAAATTAGTTAGGGAATACGTTGCTATAAAAAACTCATTTTCGAGAAAATGTTGTATAGCACTACTTGAATATAAACCCTCGATATAAGTATATTGCGTTTTAGTCTGATCTGTAGTTTCGGAGTTATAATAACAAACTGAAGCAAAAAATATATTTTTTATGTAAAAATATAAAATTTTTTTGTTTTAAAAAAATCATGAAAAATCAAAAACGGCAGAAATTGTTGAGATTTATTATTTTATCGCAAAGCCACATGTAATAGGAACAAAATGAGATATCCATTACAAAAATCGATGGATTATTTTCGAATTTATTCACAATTAATGTTATTTATGTTTCATCTACCCTCATGCATACATATTGAGATTGTTCACGGTTGCCCGGTTATCGGATTATTTGCTTATTTAGTTATTTCTACAACAAACAAATTCATTTAGAAATAGTATAACCAACTTTGCACAGTGGTTTAGAAACTTTTTTTTTTTGGAAATAATTCGGTATCTTGGGAATTATTCCAGATATTGTCACGAAATTTCACATGGTATGAGCTGAGGTTTTTCTGAGTTGAGCTACGTTTTTTCAGCTTCCACTAGCCAATGGGGGCTAGTGCGTAGCCCCTCAAAGTTCGTCACCTCGGGTCTCAAATTTATTAAAAAAAAACCAAAAATTCATTTATGACCCGAATGAGCTGAAATTTTGAATGTAAATGGTCCTTGAGAAGATCTACAAAAACTATGCTTGTAGGTTATTTCTTTTAGTTGAAGAGATATTCAGGTTTATTGATTTATTTTTTTTAATTTGCCCGATCTTTTTATGGTTTTTTATATATGGCGGGCCTACGGAGGGTCAAAATTTATTTTTAAAATATCAGCTATATTCCCGATAAAATTTTAAATAAAATAAAAACAATTTGCTAACAGTTATCTCTTCCCTATAAAAAGTTATACGCATCCAAAGTTGGATCTTGTAAAAAGGGCCGTATTTTTTACGTTTTTTCCCAAAAAAGCCCATATATTTTTTCTTTTGTAGAAAAAAAATTTCTTCGGGACTATATACAATTTTTATATTATCCGGAAAGATAACTTAATGCAAAAGCGTGTATAGAAAAATTTGGCTCACTTAAGCGGACATACCACCCCCCAGACCTATCCAAACTTGGCCAATTTTAAAAGAAACATTTCGGTTTGAGTAAAAAAGTCTAAAAAGGCAAAGCACCAATCGACGAAAAAGCTTCATATTTGTATAACCCCATTTGTAATTATTTTTACTATCATACAGTAAATAACTTCACAGTAGGCACTTTTCTAAAAAAAACTCAGTTTTTGGAACACATTTTCCCCGTTTTAGGAATTTCAATATTTGAAAATAAAAAATTTCAAAAATTGATTTAAGGACATTTGAGTCTATATTGGTTCCAAATTTTGTTATATTATCTTTAATTGTTAAAATTTTACATTAATTCAAATTTTATATTTTTATTCGTGGAAAATCACCATATGAATTTTTTTTTTTAGTTTTTAAGGTAAATGAAGTCCCAAAATTTTATAAAATTATTTAATTTTACTAAAATATCAATCCACAAGTCATAGTGTTTTCAACAATGTCAAATACTTATACAAAAAGCCTTTATTTACTCCTCAGAAGTTCCACAAACCATGGCCCCTTTGAAAAATGTGTACGTTTTTTCATATATTTCATGCAAACAGAAATTTTTGCGTAAGTCCCCATCCATACTATGAAACATTTGCTGCAAAACATTTGAGTTTGTTGATGAAATGGAATGGAAAAGGGTACTCTGTTTCATGTACATGAAGTTTTTGTTGAGTATGTCATCCACATTTATTCGTTCATATTCGTTCTGTACAGAAATGTCAAAAACTGAAAAGCAAAAACTTCACTGTGTGGACACGAATGCAGTTTCAAAGGAGAATTTCAAAATGTTTTGCAGCAAATGTTTCACAGTGTGGACCGGGACTTACAGATTTTGCACTCATTATATGAAAAAACGTACAAACTTGTCAAATGCGGCAAGGTTTGTGGAACTTCTGAGGAGTAAATAAAGGCTTATAATATAACCATATGAAATTTCATAACAATATCTCCAATAGTTCCCAAG
The DNA here is from genome assembly GCF_958450345.1 of Calliphora vicina. Classification (NCBI taxonomy): domain Eukaryota; kingdom Metazoa; phylum Arthropoda; class Insecta; order Diptera; family Calliphoridae; genus Calliphora; species Calliphora vicina. The sequence continues at coordinate 81,259,843 of NC_088780.1, forward strand.
ATTCCGAATTATTTCCAAAAAAAAAGTTTTTAAACCACTCTACTTTGTATTGGTATATGCTTACAGATTATGTGGTTATCTGGTTATTTGTATAATACAAATTTATTTGAATTTTATTTAATTTTTGTATTTTTATTTTATTCTATTCTGGAATATTTTTAGTTCCCTAAAGAAAATCGGAAACGAAAATGAGAATGGTATGCAGAATCACCTGCAATCCACTCTAAATAAATACTTTGAGATCGCGATAGCTTCCTGGGCTACCCATATCTGTGTGTAATATGCTTAGTATACACAACATGCAACTTATTGGAGTATATTCGTTGGCGGAGCTCACCAAATAGCTGAGCAATGTTGCCGACGCTCTCCTGTATTAGGCAAATGAATGTACTTCTGTAATTTCCCATCTCTTACTCCATAAATTGTTGCAATTTTTCGTACTGAAGCACTCTGCAGCGACGTGCCTAGATGGTACAACACGATTGCGAGTTACAAATCCGCGGGCAGTTGTAAAATCGAACTTGTAACTTTAAAATTTATATCGTTTGAAAATATATTTTTAGAAGATGGAATTGTCTTTAATACATGGTGGCACTGGTCAGTGTCTACTGCGTCTTTACATGCAAAAACTTTTAATATTTGCATCTAATGAGGAGCAAATTACATGCATTAAATAAACTAAATTTCAAGTATGTATTTTAAAATAACCAACCCAAAAGGGTGTTCACTAGGGTATTCAATTAATCGGGTTGCTGGTTTAATCGGTTAATCGAGCCAATAATCGGGGTTTAGATTTAATCGGTTAATATTTTTTTTAATTTTAAATTATTCGATTAACCGAATAATTTCTATTTAAATTTTAAATCGGTTAACCGATTAACCGATTAACGGTTAACCGATTGAATACCCTAGTGTTCACGATATACAGAGGTTATTTCTAATTTTATAACTAGATAACCCGATAACCAAGCAACCGTGAACAACCTTATTTAATTTTTGGATTTGAAAACTCATACAAAAAACTTTACAAAAGTTTTATGGGTTTATAGTGATTATAGGAAATGGACCTTATAGGTCGCATATGCACTAATATTCACAAAATCTAGTAGTATGAGTACTAGGGTGGCCCTTAATAAACGAAAGTTGGATTTTGGCCATTCTCACCCCCCAGTTTGGTGAACATTAGTAAAAAAATCATAAGAATAAGGAAATAGAGCTCATTGGCCTAAAAATTGCCAAATAATTGGTTTTTCTCGATAATTTCAAAATGTAAATCGCATGTACGGAAAAACTATAAGGGATATTTTCATAATTTTTTCACATTTTTATTCCCTATTATATTCTTAATAAATCCAAATGAGATAATCAAAAAATTGTGAAATTTGTTTAACAAAATTTTTAAAAATTTTAAAATAGAGTTTTGAAACTGCCGTTAAAAAAATTTTATTTTTTGTTCATACCTAAGAATAGGTTAACGGTATCCTACGAAGACAAAAACTCATATACAAGTATATATGGACATATTTTAAGTAAAAATGAGCTTTTATTTTAATATTTATCAAAATATGTTCATTTTGTTCCTACATTTGTTGTTCTAGTGGCCTGAGACACATTAATGGCCTGGCGAATTTTTAATAACTTTAACATTTTTTGACCGATTTCTTTTTTTTATATCTCATTAGAACGACAATTACGTACACATTTCGATTCTTTTAAATTAAATTACAAAAGTAATTTTTTAATGGCAAAATGTTTACAAAAACTGAAAAAAATGCATTTTATCCCCTTGTAAATGCATCTCAAAACTTCAGAAGGCTTGCGGCACGTCTTAACCCCAACCGATTTACCTAAAATTTTTTCAGGATGATTTTTTTTACTAATGTTCACCAAACTGGGGGGTGAGAATGGCCAAAATCCAATTTTCGTTTATTAAGGGCCACCCTAATGATTACTGGATATAAATTACAGATCTGTGTATAATTTATGTTCTATATTGATATTTGTGAAGGCTATTCTCTCATTTGTACGATATTTCGGGTAGAAATATGTATGTAGATTAGGAGAAATCATGGACTTAATCTTACCGTTTTCAACCGAGTAGTCATTTTGTTATAAAAATAACAAATTAAAATCTGAAAGTATTATCTGCAATATATTTGCACAAATAACAAAAAATTTGGGATGTCTCACATTTTGGTTCATACCTCGCGTTCTGCTGTACCGATTTTGTTCATTTTAATACCAAATTGCTTAGGACAACAAATAAAAGACAGGCGGACATAGCTCAATCGACTTAAAACTTCATAAGACTCAATAATATATATGTATATTTTGTTGGGTCTTAGATTAATATTTCTCAATTTTACATACGGAATACAGTATATTATTTAGTCAAACTTCAAAAGTATGTTTTTGTTCTGACTCAATTTTGAATATAAAAATTTTGATACATATTCGCATTTAATGAATTTTCCGGATGTGAGTCTATATATCGAGCCATTCCCACAAGAAAAGCTCAAGCGACAAAAACAAAATTTTACAGGAGAAGGTTTTTATTATTTATTTCTTGTTTAAATTAAGTTAGTATGAAGACTAGGGTTTGGGGTCCGGGAATTCCCGTAAAATTATTGTCGGGAATTCCCGGGAAACTTAAATTTTTTTCCCGGGAAAAACGGGAAATTTAAAATTAATTAAAAATACTTTATCTGTTCGAAGCGTTGATGATGAGGTTTCCGAAATACAAATGGAGCAAAATTTTAAAAACCAATTAGAATATTCAATCAATATTGAAAAGGAAATCCCCAAACATTTAAAATCAAATGCTGAAAGTTTTAAGCGGGAATTAGATTTATTTGAAGCAAGTAGCAATCGGAGAATACATTTTGATTGTCTTTATAATGCTTTAATAACGATAAAGCCAACACATGTTTAAAACGAAAGAGTTTTCTCGTCGAATGACTCATTGAATGCATTAGTATTTTTTAAAAATCAATTTTTTAAAAAAAAAAGGTTTTATGACGGACATATAACATTATTTTTATGATATAATAGCGGTATTCATAATGTAGAGTACTTTCTATACTCTTTTGCAAAGTAGAAAAAGAGCAGTTTAGCAGAAAAAAATACATTAGAACTACTTTTTTACTGCTTTACTCCTTTTAAACTATATGAGGTAATTTTGAATTTCATATTTTTGTTTTGAAATGAATTTTATTTTAAAATATGTATATTTTATATAAAAAAAAGATATAACAGAAAAATCAAAAGAAAGAATATAAAAAGTGCATTAAAAATCCCATTAACATATTAATCGAAAATTATAAAGATACGTTCACAATTTATAAAATTTTGTGACACTTAATTGCTCTTTTACTCTACTATTTAATTTTATAGTAACAAGTGATCTCCAAATCCCATGTCCATGGACATTATGTCAATGGACACTGTGACATGCCACCATTATTATATAGTCCCGAAGAAAATTTTGTTCTAAAAAAGGAAAAATATAGGGACTCTTTTGGGAAAAACGTAAAAAATACGGCCATTTTTAGATGTTCCAACTTTTAATGCATGTAACTTTTTATGTACGAGATAACTGTCAACTGCAAGTTGTTTTGATTTTATTCAGAATTTTATAGCAAAAATAGCTGATACACTGAATCAATTAAGTCTGGATAAATGGATAAATATGCATACCTTAATGTATTAAAAGAAAACTTAAAACAAAGTTCTGAAAAATTAGGCTTGGGACGTTTGTATTGCTTCCAACAAGACAACGACCCCAAACACACCTCTAGATTAGTAAAGGAATGTCTTATTCATAATGTTCCTAAGCTCTTAAATCGCTCAGTTCAGTCACCTGATCTCAACCCGATTGAGCATCTATGGGATCACTTGGAAAGAAAGATTCGGCAGCACAATATAACGAGTAAAGATCAGCTAGAAGCCGTTATAATGGAAGAGTGGTATAAAATAGATTCCCTGACAACAACAAAGCTGGTCCATTCCATGCACAGCCATTAAAATGCTGCAATTGCTCAGAAAGGAAGACCTACCACATATTAAATTCAATTAAGATTAATATTGGGATTCCTTGCCTTAAAACGGTTAACTGTACGGATACTTTTTTGGTGATACTTTTCGTACAATTACTGAATTTATGTAAATTTTTATGTTTTTAATGAAAATGTTTGTAGTTTTTTTATGTGATTTCTAGTTTATAAGATTTTTTATAAAATGAATTAAAAAAAGGTTTAAATATTTATTGAAAAGTGACCATAAATAGCTAGTTTATATTATGAGTATGTCTGTACGGAGACTTAATTGATTCAGTGTATGTTTAAAAAAAATGTCGACCCTCCATAGGATCCTTATATCTAACAAGCCAAAAAAAGATTGAGCAGAATTAAAAAAAATAAATAAATATACCTAAATATCTCTTTAACTAAAAGAGATAACATACATATATATTCATGTTTTTTGTAGATCTGCTTAAGGACTATTTACATTTTAATTTTCAACATTTTTTAAAAAATGTGAGCCCCGCGTAGAATATTTTAATCCTTAAATGTCCTTTTTGAAATGACTTTTTTTGATTTTTTCGAAAAAAGGGTCAAACTTTGACCCACTGATATGACGATACAAAAATTATCTATTCGACATGGCCTTTCAGTCTCAATTTGTTGGGCAGTGTTATTAGACTTGGGTAGTTCATGAACGAACTTATTATTGAACGATTCCATTATTTGAACTAAATAAACTAGTTCAAATCGTTTGCTCACTTAGTTAAGTATTGAACTATGAACTAAAATGTTTCAAATGTACTCTCTTAAGGAGCATTTTAGCTCCAGTATCTTATCTGTTGCTTCAGTTCAGAACAGAGAGGCAATTTTAAAATAAGAAATGTATCACTCGTTTCTTTTTTATACCCTTCAGCTTCGTGAGAAGGGTATATATAAGTTTGTCATTCCGTTTGTAATTTCTACATTTTTCATTTCCGACCCTATAAAGTATATATATTCTGGATCCTTATAGATAGCGGAGTCGATTAAGCCATGTCTGTCTGTCTGTCTGTCTGTCTGTCTGTCTGTCTGTCTGTCTGTCTGTCTGTCTGTCTGTCTGTCTGTCTGTCTGTCTGTCTGTCTGTCTGTCTGTCTGTCTGTCTGTCTGTCTGTCTGTCTGTCTGTCTGTCTGTCTGTCTGTCTGTCTGTCTGTCTGTCTGTCTGTCTGTCTGTCTGTCTGTCTGTCTGTCTGTCTGTCTGTCTGTCTGTCTGTCTGTCTGTCTGTCTGTCTGTCTGTCTGTCTGTCTGTCTGTCTGTCTGTCTGTCTGTCTGTCTGTCTGTCTGTCTGTCTGTCTGTCTGTCTGTCTGTCTGTCTGTCTGTCTGTCTGTCTGTCTGTCTGTCTGTCTGTCTGTCTGTCTGTCTGTCTGTCTGTCTGTCTGTCTGTCTGTCTGTCTGTCTGTCTGCTACCTAGTTCATTTTTGAACTATGAATTAAAATGAGCAGTCATTGAAATGAACTATTAAGCACAAGTCTAATAATTTAAAAAAAAATATATTTTTCAGTTTTTTTATTAAGAAAATTTAGCTTAAGCAACAAACCCCTGTCACAATAAAACAAACTATTTTCAAGTGCACTGAAGCTAAAATTGTTTTTGTTATAAATTCATAACGGTAATTCAAAAACGCTATGTGAAAAATGTGTCGCTTGAGCTTTTTCTGCGGGAATGGCTCGATATAATTATGAGCCCATAGTCGCCAAATCATGCGGTATGATTGCTGTATACTTGAAACTAATTTCTAATTTTAAAGTTTTATCGATAACAGTGTTTAAATGCGTTAATGTATTTTTCGGGTGTGGGACTTACAGTGACGGACAATACAATAGAATCACTACATATGAATTCGATTAAAGCGGTAAAACTACAAAATTTCATTTCAAAATTTAAAATTTGTTCATTATACAGTCAAGGAAAAAAGTCTAAATACACCCTACGATTTTGAAGTTTTAGAGAATTAGTGGCGATAATTAAAAAAGATGTTATAGCAATGTTTAAAGTATTTAATATTAAGACTATTTGAAGAAAAAAAGAATGTGAAAAAATGTAACATAGAAATTATTGGGAAAAACATAATAATTAGCGGGAAAAAAGTCTACATACAACGTAGTATCTTCTAACATCAAATATAATATTTAAAACAAAGAAAAGGAAATAACAGTTAATTTTGTTGATTTATTTAAATTTACAAACATTACAATTGTTAAAGCGATAATTAAAGATTTTTTTGAATTTTTATCCTTGAAAATGACAAATTGAAAAGAGATTCATATTCCAGTTCGGAATATGGTCGTAAATCTCCGAAAGGAAGATAAATTTTATGGAGATATTGCTAAGATAACAAAATTAAGTCGACTGGATTTTTGGAATCGTGTTATATTTGCCGACGAAAGTAAGTATAATATTTTCGTAAGTGATGTCCGATCCAAAGTTTGGAGAAAACCAAACACTGCTCTTGATCCAAAGAATATTGCCTCCACCAAACATGGTTATGGTTTGGGGTGCCATGGCGTCATCTGGAGTGGTTCGTTTGGTTTTTGTCGAGCGTAACATGGACCGCTATCAATATAAAAACATATTGGAACAAAATATTAATGCATTTGTTGATAGTTTTGGCCTGGATATCAATGGATTTTCCAGCAAGATAACGACCCTAGGCATACTGCGCACATTGTTCGAGATTGGCTTCTTTATTATGCCCCTAGACAACTATATTCACCACCCCAGTCACCAGACTTAAACACAATAGAGCACATATGGGACGTTTTGTAAAAATTTGTGCGAAAATATGACATCAGTAGCCTTGAAACATTAAAAACTGCTCTTATTCGAGCATAAGCCGAAAAACACCCTCTATTACAGAGAATTTGGTGAAATTAATGCACCGTCGTCTTATTGATAGCCAAGGTATACCAACCAAATATAAAGAGTTAATTTTTTTTTAATTTTATATAAAATTTTGAAATAATATTTATTTTTTGGTTGCTGTTGTAGACTTTTTTCTAGTGTTTATAAAAAACCGACTTTTTAAAAAACCGGTTTGTCGGTTAACCGAAAATTGGGCTTTTTTAGAAAACCGGTTTTTCGGTTAACCGACATCGAAAAAACCGGTTAAACCGGTTAACCGTCATATATATGTAGAAAACATAAAATGTCCAATAAAGTATATACAGCTTTAAAATTTGTAGTTTTTAGTAGTCAGGAATGGTTAATATTACTATGAATATACAAAAGTGCTAAGTCCATTTTATTTTGTAAAAATTTCAAAATTATTATCTCAGTCAAATGGAATTGAGTGTAAATATGTTACTAAATATATAATAGAGTAACTTCGGGTATTGTGGACTATGCGTCTAATGTGGACCAGTGTCTTTTTTCAGAAACTACTGAAGGTATGATAAAACTGTTTTATCGTATATTTTACAAGTTGTTTGAAACAACAATTGCACATGTGCTTTCATGAGTAATTGATATGTTGGCTTTTTATTCTTGTATTGAAATTAATGAGCGTGGTCAACATTTTTTTCGGCCCAAGTAAGAAACAAAATTTGGTACATTTACTTGGTAGAATTTAATGTTTGGTTGATTTATATAGTTAAAGTGGACACGTAGTTTTGCATATATTTGGTAATAATTTAAGCACATTTAGATTATTAAGTAAAAATAATTTTTTACCACTGTAACCCAAATTCGTGTAATGTGGACCACTTAAATTACTTGATTATGTACTACTGGTCCATATTACCCGACAATAACTATGTACTTTGTAAGCCACTTATCTAAGCCAAGAACGCGACTTTTTAGTTTGTATTAATAAAAATATATTGAAATTTAATTTTTTAATCATTCATGAATAGCTGGTTCATGAATTTTATTTATTAAATACTAGTCCACATTACCCTCACATAGTGGTCCACATTACCCTCCAATTTTTTTAATGCTGGTTTTTGGGTTCCTTACAATATTTTCACATAAATTTTTTATGCTTAGACGGAAAAAATTCTCAACTGCAAAAACAATTAGAGAATACATTAGCTAATTTATTGCTTCACAACTTTTTTAATATCCATATTTATTATGGCCAAAATTTAGAAAAAACAAAACGGTAGTCCACATTACCCGAAGTTACTCTATACTTGTTTTAATTATTGGTTTATTCATTAAATTTTTCTGATATGGAACAGAAAATGTAGCAAGTCCCAAAAAAGGACCTATAAGATGCAAACGCATTTCTTCTTAGCTGTGATTATTTGTCATTATAAATCATACCAAATAATTAATAAAACTCCATATCAGATTTCAGAATATTTCAAATTATGGATTTTGGAACGTTGTTATTTCTGAAAAGGAATTTGTACACTAAGCGAAATGAATAATAAAATAAAATTTTAAGAACAAAACACACTAATGAAGTCAAGTTGATTGAAAGAAGGTATGCACATCAAATTCAACTTGACGTTTGGTAAAATCATCATGCTTAACTTCTAGAATTCTGCGGAATTTAATTTTTATAGTTTGATTATGTGCAATTTATTCTGAAAAAGTTTTTAAATAAACTCATCGTCCTCTACTATTTAGAATCATTGTAATTCTTAAAAATATCAATCTAAATAGGTTTATATTGTAAATCAGCAGTTTAGGTTTCAAATCAGACCAATAATGTTTGTACAATGAATATAAAAAATGCACAAAACCATGAGATTTCTTAATTTTATACCTAAATTTTAAAAACCGGTTAACCGAGTGATAAAAACCGGATAAACCGGTTAACCGAAAATCAACATTTTAAATTAACCGGTTCGCAAAAAACCGAGATTTCGAAGAAAAACCGGTTTTTCGGTTAACCGGTTTATAAACACTACTTTTTTCCTATGAATTTTTAATGATTTTGTTATTATGGTTTATATTATGTAAATTTTTTATTTTATAAATAAAGTTATTTATTTATTTAGAAATATCAATTATTTCTAATAACAGCATCAAATCTTTTGGGGATTGAATTTAACAAACTTTCGCATGTAGATCGGGAAATTGCATACCATATTTCCTGAATTTTCTGCCAAAGTTCTTCCTTGTTTTTCAATTTTTCAGGTCCGAGTTTGTCTTTTACTATTTTCCATAGGATTTAAGTCTGGTTATTGAGACGGCCATTCCATAACATGAATTTTGTTATATAAAAACCATTTTTTGGCAAGACCTGACGTGTGCTTTGGGTCATTATCTAGCTGGAAGAGCCATTTTAAGGGCATATTCCATTCTGCATGTGGCTTTATAACATTCTCCAAAATATTTATATACAAGTGCTTATCCATATTTTCTTTAATCCAATAAATTGGACCAACGCAATACCAAGAAAAGCATCCCCATATAATAATATTTCCCCAACCATGTTTAAACGTTTTTGGTTTTTGCCATTTTTTGGACGTCTAACCCATGTCTTATCATCACTACCAATTAAATTAATGGTCGTTTCGTCCGTCCACTACACATTTTGCCACTTTTTTTATATTTTCTGGCCCACACCAATCCTTATGATTGCTCCTGGTTTTAAATGAAATATTGGTATTGATTCTATTGTAATGTCCGTCACTGTATATGGGAAATATAACCTATTATGGGCCGATCGGCATAACATATTTTAACGTGATTTCTATGTATTTTCTGGAAGTGGTACTTATATATGGTAGTTATGACTTTTCGTATTATTTATGTCAAATTTTAACCTGATAGAGATATTTATAAGACATTTATGAGTATTTAAGTTATTTTCGGACCGAAAATTAATTAAAGCCCCAACATTTTATGCAAAAAAAACCTACAACGAAATTTAGGAAATTTAGGCATTAGTTCACTTTGTTCAATTTGAAATAAATTTATTAATATTCGCACGATTTTTTTATTTTCAATACATTTACACTTAGAAAAGAATTTGCAAACACTGCAATCCAAAAGCTTTAACCTATTGACTTAATATTATTTATGTTTGAAATTGTTATTTTCAAAAGCTTACAGTAAGAAAAAATTTCAAATCAAAACCTTTAATTCATTCGCAGAATTAAAATTAAAACATTTTTAAACATACATTTGGAACAAATCAAGATCCCAGTAACAGTTTATATTTTAATATTTTATCCTGTTAATATTAATATTTTCTTTATTGCTGGCCTTCGGCCGGGCGAAGGGACTTTAAACTCTGGGGTGTATCGAACACAGGCTTCGCTAAAATCACTTTTTCTGTATATCAAAATTTTCTGAAGTACTGTCATATAAATTCACAAAGGAATTTTTGGTACACAATGCACAGTGGGTTGGGTGTAGCCAAGGAGTATTCGAGTTTAAGTTATTAAAATGGGCCCTACAAATAATCCAGGGGCGGCGCTATGGGAGCTCAAATTAGGGTACCTTCGACATGTAAAATTTTTAAACACGTGCCATTTTTTGTTTCCCAACCGATTTCAAAGAATTTTATATTTTTGGAAAGCGCTCGGCTATATCTTGAAAAAACATGCTTGCGTGTGCTATTTATTTCTTATAATTTTCTAGTTATAGGCATTTCAAAATTGAAATTTTAAAATTTTGCCATACCTTGACCCGCTTTTTTAAAAATATAGGGCGCAATTTTTTACCGAATGGACTCCTATTTTTCGAACATGTCGGCCCTACGCCCTTTGGAAATTGACCTATTTTTTATAAAAATTTCAAATTTGGGCCACATGTTCTAAAATCCCAAAGCTGGGATCAGAAAACGAAACGCAGTTTTGGAAACCCTGATGTGTTCCCTATTTATCCCTAAAGTATTTTCCCAGCCTCAAAGGAAATGTGGACCCTATAGACAAAATTGTAAAAAATACCATTTTTGGGATTTTCGCTCCAATTTTTAGGAATTGCCGGATTCCCTTTGACCTTTTGACAAGTTTTTTTACACCTTGTTATTTAGAATGAGAAACTTAAAAAACGCTGAAAATTTCATTGAGTTTCGTTAATAAATAAAGCGCTTTCCAAAAATATAAAATTCTTTGAAATCGGATGGGAAACAAAAAAATGGCACGTGTTTAAAAATTTTGCATTTCGAAGGTACCCTACTTTGAGCCCCCATAGCGCTGCCCCTGGATTATTTTAATAACTTAAACTCGAATACTCCTTGGCTACGCCCAATGCCAGCCGTTTAGAAATGCCAGATTTATTTCCAAAAAATTTCGATTCTGCCCCACTGTGCAATATTAATAAAAAGTACCATATTAAAGGTATTTTGAAGCACTATTCAATGATATCCTTAATGATCAGATTATTTTCCAAATATATGAGAAATTTACTATTATATTTTTTGATTTAAATTGACTTTAAATTCATATAACTCTTTAACCAAGAGAGAAAGGGAAACAATTTTAACGTTTTTGTGCTTATAATTATGAGCTATTAAACAGCAAAAATTATTAAAATGCAAGCTGATTCGATGATCTTGATTTATGCCAATAAGTAAAAATTGGAATATTTGTCATTCCAATGTGTTTTTTTGTTGTTATGAACAACAACTGAGGAATTAGTTCATGTTGGTTTGGGAGTTTAGTTCCTTTTGTTGGGAATTTATTTCATTTAGAACTTTAGGGTTTTAATTCATAATGAATTAAGCCTCCAATTTAGGGGTTTTAATTCAGTTTCGGATTGGAGACTTCGTTCGTTGGGGACTTTGTTCGTAGCGCCGTGGACCTTATATGGAAGCTATGGTGAACTTAAGATTCTACAGAGCTTAGAATTACATAAGATCAATCGGCTTAGAATTTCATAAGGATCTTAGACGAATATTTCTCAATATTACACACGGAATGACAAACATATACAGTGAGCCTCAAAAATGAGTATACACCAAAAATTATTAGATTTTTTTAAGGTCACGAAAATCATTATAGTCCGACTTAAATATTTTTTTTTCACAACCGAATCTATTTTTCAGCCCATTCTCCAACAAACCGAAACTTTTAAATTTTAATCTATAGATAAATTTTAGGATTTTTATTATCTTAAAAAAATCAAATAGTTTTTAGTGTATACTCACTTTTGAGGCTCACTGTATATAACCTCATTCACCACTTATGACGGAGGAGGGTATAAAAATAGCATAGTAAACTCCGTGACCAATTTTTTAATGAATATTACATTGAAAAATATTTACAGACTGTTATTGCATTTAGCCAAGCAAAAGACGATGAATTTTTACACGTATAAAATACTATCAACTTTCAAAGTTCGAAAGTCCCTATTGGAATACCCTTTTATAAGGTTGTTATGATGTGACATATACACTTGACACCAGGTCTAAATGTTGAGTGCTGAAAACTTGTGCAAATCGGACAACGATTTCGTCACTCTAATGTGTATATTTAACATTAGAGTGACAATCAATTGTATGGAACATTTTTTTTTTGAATTTGGCAGAGTGCCGGTTTGGAATATTGTGACACTAGGCCTAAAAGTTAAGTGCTGAAAATTTCCAGCCAAATCGGATAACGATTTCGGGACGCGCATCAAGCTCAAAGTTCAGATATATGCACAATTTTACTCGTTAATTAGAAAGATAATTTTCTCTAGAAGCTTAGGTTTATTGAAAATGTTTAAAAAACAGTATTCAAATATGGAATTTTTTTAAGATATCGGAAAAAGTACCATTATTTACCCAATTTTACAACTTTCCATCGATTTCGGGCACGTGTTAGTTTTAGCTGCTAACGAACAAAATAAGACACATCCAAAGCAAATCTATTTTTAAGGGCATGTCTAATGGTCATATTTCGAGGCTAAGAACGAATCAAGCTAGTTTTTAACAGTTATTGCAACTAGTGTTTATAAATCGGTTAACCGATTTTTTGCGAACCGGTTAATTTAAAATGTTGATTTTCTGTTAACCGGTTTTTAAAATTTGGGACTAAAATGAATAAATATCATTTTAAAGTTGTTGAGTTTCTTAAGCTAGTAGGGCCTGAACTTCCTCAATGTAAATAAAAAATCATATTTTTATTAAAATTTTTCCGATGTTTCGTAGATGTTATGTCTACTTTTTCAAGGGATCGTCTACTTAAATAATAAAACTTAAAGTTAAAACAATATTTAAAAAAAAACCAAACATTTAGAACAGTTATAGTTTTGTGTAGATATTTCTTTTACATTAAATTATTGTTACATTCAACATTTAACATAAAATACATACATATAACAACAATTGTACAACTTAGTTTAATATCACAGTTTGTTTAATTATTGTTTTGATGACTTTTTTATATTCATGTATACACATTATCAAGGCAAGGATTTTCATGCACTAAAAAATTCAAAATATGAGCTTATAATATGTACTATAAAGAGAGAAAATATGCACTAAAAATTACACAAATATGCAATAAAAACAAGTTTTTTATTTGAAATACATATATTTATTAATAAAAGAAAAATATAAATTCCAATATTTTCAGATAGGGCAATTATATGGGGGCTAGGAGAAATAATGGACCGATTCTAACCAAATTCAATAGACTTCGTATTTGAAGCAATAGAAAAAAATATTGTACCAAATTTTGTGGAATTATCTTTGACAAAAAGCCACGACTTCGTTACATCATATGTATACTAGGGTGACCCTTAATAAATGAAAGTTGGAGTTTGGCCATTCGCATTTTTTTTTAAAATTTGCCATTAAAAAATTACCTTTGCAATTTAATTTAAAATAATAGATATGTGTACGTAATTGTCGTTCTAATGAGACATAAAAAACAGAAATTGGTCAAAAAATGTTAAAGTTATTAAAAATTCGCCAGGCCATTAACGTGTCTCAAGCAACTAGAACAAGAAATGTAGAAACACAAGTAACATATTTTGATAAATATTAAAATAGAAGCTCATTTTTACTTAAAATATATCCATATTTACTTGTATATGAGTTTTTGTCTTCGTAGGATATCTTTAACCTATTTAAATTTTGAAATTTTCGAGAAAAATCAATTATTTGGCCATTTTTTGGCGAATGAGCTCTATTTTATTACTGTTATGATTTTAAAGTAAAACCTATTCAGAATATTATAGTCCAGATAATTCTAAATATACTCTGAAAGTTTTACTAAAATTGGAAAACGTTAACCTTTAAATCGTGAAGGTCAAAGGTCAAATTTTTCAATATTTAGAATTTCTAATGAAAAGATAGCGAAATGTATTTTTGTGCCGATTTTAATGTGCCACTCGTCACTCTTTGAAATCTAAAAAAAAATCGGCTATCACTCTAGTATACATCCGATGGTAAATACAGACTGTTCTGCAGGTATTATCGAATTACTTTGTTAGCAAAAGTTTAATTATTTCCTGCAAGCATTAATTTTCTGAAATTAAGTTGGTACATTAGGGTGGTAGGAACAAAGATCTGGTGGATAAATACTAGAACGGGATACTTGAAGTATATGGCCCATAGAACAAAACATTGGTCTTCCCATGATAAAAATATGTATTGCTATATCATACTTTAAGATCCGGCTGTAAAAATGTAAGAAAGCGTCCCCTATGTTCGGAAAAAATTGTTCGTAACTATCTTGCAGAAATACATTATATTAAGCGGTGTACGGGGAATTTTTTTTTGAGGTACGGTCTAATGTACAGTGTACTCTAATATAAAAATATATCCAAAAGAAAATTAAATATGCAATATAATGGACAAATATGCTAAATATATGCATTTAAAAGAAAAATATGCATTTATAACACAATATGCAACAACAAATCGATGCACATTATATATAACATTTGGTCTGATTTGAAAACTAAACTGCTGATATACAATATAAACCTCTTTCGATACAAATTTTAAAGAATTACAATACAACTTTTTCACTTTAAAACTTTTTTCAAAATCAATTGCACATAATGAAACTATTAAAAATTAAAATCCGCGTAATTCTAGAAGTTTAAGATAAATCCTACTAATTATTTATTAAAAACTTAGTGATGATTTTACCAAACGTTAAATTGAATTTGATGTACGTATCTTAGATGTATATACCTTCTTTTAATAAATTTGACTTTATTAGATTGTTTAAAATTTAATTTTATTAATCATTTCGTTAGCTTAGTGTAGAATTGTGCTAAGTTCCTTTTCAGAAATATTACAGAGGAAACTTGAAATCTGTTAATGCAGTTTTATTACTTATTTGGTATGATTTATAATGACAAATAATCAGAGTTAAGAAGAAGTGGGCTTGCACCTTATAGGTCCTTTTTTGGGACTTTTCTGTTTCATATAAGAAAGTCTAGGTGATAATAGTTTTCTAAATGATCAAATATTTAATTCAAAAAATTATGTTTTACATTTTTGGTTAATATTTAATGAATAAACTAATAACTTATTGGTGTGAGGTAACTCCTCTGCACAATAAATTTAGTGTGTTTCCAAATAAAACACAAACAGGTTTCGTATAAAACTAAGTATTGCTGGAGATTTTAACTCCAATATATTAGTTGAGCGAAATTTCTCAGATGTTATGACATCATTGGGACTTAGCTCACCTAACACAAGTATCGCAACTCACTTTACGGCAACGAATAATACTCTTCTGGATCTGTTCTACGTTAACAATTTATTTAAAATATTGATTTATGATCAACTATCAGCACCTTGTTTCTCTAAACATGACCAAATATTTGTTAACTATAATTTTCACTTATATGTTGTACCTGATCAATACATAACGTTTCGGGATTTTAGAAATATCAATTTACCTTTTCTAGAACTAGAATTCCATAAAATCTATTTTTTTTTTATACACAGTGGATGAGCAACTCTCGTTCTTCGAATATAACGTCAATACGCTGTACAATCTAACAGTTCCTTTAAAAACCAAAACTATTTATAGGAAGAAAAAACCTTGGTTCACTAATAAAATAAAAAATGCCATTCATATTAGAGACTTAGCTTATTCTAGATGGAAACGTTTTAAAACCACGCAGTTACATGAGCAATATCGCATACTCAGAAATTCAGTTAATAAGTTAATCCGAAAAGCTAAATCTGATTTATATGCTGAAAAATTGACAAATGCCCTGATGGTAGGAAAAATGGCAAATAATTCGTGAAATTGGCATTGGAAAAATGAAGCAGAAGTTACAACTAAATAATGCAGATGAAATTAATGAACAGTTTCTTAATATACCAATGATAACTGCTGATCTCAATTACTACCGGAACCATAGTGATATATTTCGAAATATAGTTAACCAATGTGATATTCTATCAAGCTGTCTATCAATTACTTCAAATGCTGTTGGCGCAGATGGTATTCATCCCAAATTTCTTAAAATTATTTTACCAATACTGCTTCCTTACCTGACATTTATTTTCAATCAAATTCTTACTACAAGTTCTTACTCTACATGCTGGAAAACTGCAGAAATTATTCCGATACCCAAATCAAATTCTGAATAGAAATTTTACCATTTCTTTCAAAAGTTCTAGAAAAACTAATTCACATCCAAATAAAAGACTTTATTGATAATAACAATTTATTAACTGATAAACAATCTGGCTTTCGAAAAAAGAATAGTTGCATAACTGCTCTGGTGGATGTTGCTGAAGACATAAGGAAAGATGTTGACGTTGGACATGTTACATTCTTAGTTCTACTAGATCACTCTAAGGCATTTGATACTGTAGATCACAATATTTTGCAGATCAAACAGAGGAAAAAGATGGCAATTCTTTACATATGCAATACCTCTCTGGAACCCACTCCCCCACAGTTCTCAAACCATCAGCAACGCGTTTAAATTTAAAAGAAACATTATTAAATTGTTTTCAAATTAAAAACCAAATCTGTTAAATGTAATGTGATTGAATGTACAAATGTAATGTTTATTTATTATTGTATTTCTATGTTATATTGTAATAACTATATTCTCTCAATTTTTGATCTATTTGATTCATTTTATAAAAATTAAGTTATACTAGGCAATATTTTATATAATGTGTTTTACAAATCCTCAGTTCTGTACTGGAATATAAGACTTCTAAGTCTTTTGTATAGAACAACAAAATAATACAAAATAAATAAATAAATAAATTGAGTTCTTACTTATAACTATAAAATGAGAGACTTTGTTACACCCAACGAAAATGGGAAATCTTTGTTGAACTGGCTTCAACAAACTAAAACAAATATTATATATGTATTTAGTAACATATTATTACTCAATTCCATTTGACTGAGGTAATAATTTTGAAAATTAATTCCTTTTAATGTCGGAAAACCCCGGTTTAACCGATTAATTTTGTTAAACAACGCTTTTAAACTATTATCGCTCTTAAAATTTACGATTTTGATTTTGAAAGCTATGCGATTAGAGAAAATTTCGCCTAATGTTGAAATTTACATAAAAATAAGTCTACTTCTTTTTCTTCCATAATATTTTCGAAAATGTTACATTACAAAAAATTATAAACTTTATTTTTTTTTTTGTATTTTCATTATAACTAAAAATTAATTTATGAATTTTTATCGCCAAAATAATGGGAACAAATTTTAACTTTTACCCTACTTTGGAACTGATTTCTAAATTCGACTACACCTCCTCTATTGTCATGTTAAATTTTATTGAAATAGGAAAATCCATTTATAAGTTACAGATTTATTTCCACTTATTTTTTAATTCCCTCACTTGGTGTTTAAATTCGTACTATGTATTTCCTTTTTTTAAATCCCCCAAACACGTTCTGGAAAATATTAGGATGATGTTAACTGAAATTTGCAGATGCATTTACTAGAGAAACTAAGTTCTGTCCGTTTTTGCAATTAAATAATTATTTTTACATTTGAATGTAAAAACATCGCAATAACTGAATACTGATATGAATTTAAAATATAACCTTTTCAGAATATTATGAAATATTATAATAAAATCAGAGTGTAATTTTCCATTTTTTTAAATGAATAACCTTATTATTTAAACAGAAAAATATTGTATTTATGCATAATTTTTGGGTAATTAATGCACTTTTAATTTATTAATTTTTTTTGTTAGCGTCATTGTGAAACTATTTCCTCTTCCCAATTTTGAAACTCCATGATATTTTTTATGATATTGGTATCATTGCATTAATTGTTCTTTGGTGATGAAGGTATAACATTGGTCCCTAAACAGTATTTTTAAAAGCAATTAACTCTTTGGTCTTCCATATCATATCAAATAAGTAATTTATTTGAATTTTCCTCTTATTGACTTTTGCAACATACGCGAGTTAAGGGCTAATTTTGTCTCTGTGTATAATCACGTTTGTTTCCGTAGGCCGGATGTTTTCGCCTTATGTGAACGCAGGTATCTGAGAATGTTGATCAACAGGATTTTCAGATACCAGGATATCACTTTCTATCGCATTTTAATTTCCACCGGGGAATTGCCATGTACATTCAGATTGAAGTTGTATGATATATGATTTAACTGTCTCTGGATTAAGTACAAAATCAGGGCACACTATTTGCACTTCGGGTTTCTCTACAGAAGTCTAAACTCGGGAAGAGATATTACTATATCTAGCATTGATGCCCTTTAGCTAATGTCGAAAAGTTTACTATTTCAAAATTTTAAAAAATCGAAAATTCTACTTTTTTGTCAACTATAGAACCCTAGTATTTACTGGAAAAGTTATTGTACACTAAAATTAAAAATATGTTACCTCTACCAACAACAAAATAAAAAATTTAACAATTTTTTTATATAAACTCTTTTTTGAATACTCACACTTTAAAACCGTACTGGTTCTTACGATAAACTATATGGTGATTATTCTTGCTGTCACTATTAAAACACCAGCGGCATATTTAATAATATCCAGAGAAAAAAGCAAGCATTGGAAAATATCAGAGAACAACGTCAAGCGTGTTCATTTTGATATAGATTTTTATAAAAAAATATGGTTCCTAAAAGTTGGATTTTTATTTTTGCGAGCAGAAATAAGAATTATTTCAGTATTTGTTTATTTGTTACCAAAACAAATTCACCAATTAGTAAAATATACACCGAATTTGTTGCCAATCGAATGATTCGGTTGCACACATAGAATTTTTCGGTTTTATCAACAGAAAGACAGTTGATAAAGAAAGCATTGATAAAGTCCCAAAGCATTTTACGAAATATAGAGAACAAAAAGGCTAGATACATATTAACAAAGATCTTATTGAGTATTGGAGTATTTGTTTGTAACCGCTACGCAAGTGTCGAAAGGTCGTTTTTACGATTTCGGTACAATTTATCTGAATAGAATTTGGAGGCAATTATGGCTGTATAACTTAATTGTTGATTGAAAAAGACATTATTTTTCACCAGCTTTAGTGATAATGGTTATTTCTTCACTAACACTAAACTTTAATCAAGGTTAGCTTATTATAAAAAAGAGAGCTATATTCGGATGTGCCGAATCTTATATACCCTTCACCAAATTATACTTCAAAATAAAAATTTTAAATATTTTTGGTAAACAAAATTTTAAATATCTTTAGGTAAACAAAATTTAAATTTTTTCCAGTTGTTTTTTCGAAATTAATTTTTAAATTTTTTTTTTTAAATTTAAAATTTTTTTTTTGAATTTTAAAAAGAATATTCTTTTATTATATAGTGAAAAAAAATTTTTCGTCGCACAGTGTGGCAAATTTAAAAATAGCGGCCAAAACTCTATAACTGTTGATAGGTGACTTATTTGATAGGTGACTTGTTTACCCTTATTTTGGTATATTAATTTGAACTAGGATCGCCTGGTGGTCAAAATTCGACCACCAATAACAAAATTGAGTATACGCAAAAATATTTTTCACGTTTGTTTACAAATATACGTGTATTTAGATGTGAATAAACATGTTGCTGTTGTTTTTCAAGCAAATTTAAAACGCTTTTTAACACTTTTATGGAAAGAATTTTTAAAAAAAATGTATATTGTGCACATTTAGAGAAAATAATCTTTTAAACATATAGGTTTCATCAATGTTGGTGGACAATAACATACTTTAAAGTGTATGTATAAGATATTAGGTTGTGGCGGAATTTAGTTATGACGTCTTTAAAAGTGATATTTTCTGAAGAATTATTAGCCCAAGAATTTTTTTTTGCAATTTGCATATGAAATTTTTAACAAAAAATTGAGTATTTATTGTATTGTATAACATAAAAACCTTTCTGAGTTCATATTTTTGTCGAAAATTAAAAAAAAGTAAAAAAAATGTCGAATTTTTTTAAAAGTTTTATAAGAAATATCTTATTTTCCAATAAAATTTAATAAATAATGATAATAGTAGTAAAGAATAATAATAACAAGTATGAAAGTATGGTCCGTCAAGCCCGACAATATAATACCTTAAACTAAGAAAATGAGCAAAATAATTTTTCTTAAAAATTTCAATAATTTATATTCGTGAAAGATTTTCGGAAGAGGGCCTTATTGGCAGCTATGACTAATTATGGACCGATAGCCATAAAATTAGGTCATGTGATTTATGTCTATATGAAAGTTATTTGTCTTGAATTGTTTGTGTATACCAACATTTTTAAGAGATATATGCTCATTAAAGTGATTTTCGGAAGAGGACCTTATATGGGAGCTATGGCTAATTATGGATCGATCACAATGAAATTAGGTCGTCTGATTTATGTCTACATGAAAGTTATTTGTGTTGAATTTTATGTAGCTGCCAACTGTTTTAAGAGATTTATTCTCGTTAAAGTGATTTTCGGAAGTGGGCCTTATATGGGAGCTATGACTAATTATGGACTGATCGCAATGAAATTAGGTGTTGTGATTTATGTCTATATGGAAGTTATTTCTGTTGAATTTTATGTTTATACCAAAATTGTTAATAGATTTATGCTCGTTAAAGTGATTTTCGGAAGCGGGTCTTATATGGAAGCTATGACTAATTATGAACCGATCGTCATAAAATTAGGTGACATGACTGCCGTATATATAAAACTTATTTCGAAAGGAATTTTGTGTAGATACCTATATTAATTAAACATTTATGACTGATAAACTCCAATTTCGGGAGGACTTTCGTATGGGGACTAGGTGAAATAATGGACAGAGATCAGCCAGTTTCAACAGGCTTCGTCGTTGGGTCGAAAAAATTTTATGTAGCAAAGTTTATCGAAATATCTTCCAAATTGCGACCTATACTTTATTCGAAAGAATGCATTTATACTATACAACATATATGGTGGTATAGAGTATAAGCATCATACTTGAGTCAGAAAAATTGATCAAGCTCAAAAAGAGCAAAAAAGCGCAAAACGAAATAGGTATGTTAATAAAGGAGAGAGTACGTACTTTCAAATGGTACTAGGCTTTTTACGAAATATTAGGAATTCCCTAAGGTTGTATTCCATCAAACCTTAAATTTATGTAAAATTTAACACATTTTCAAAAATAACATGGATGCGATTTCAAAAGTGGTGGTAACATATATTTGCATTGAAATTAAAGATATGAAACGATTTTAACAAAAACCGTTTACCTCAAAAAAATCCCTTTTGCTAATAAAAAGTTATAAGCGATTGAATTTTCAAAATTTATTGGAAAATCCTACTTTTCAATCAGATAATAAAAAGTTGCATATTGAATCACCCTGTTTATAGGGAAAATGTCTACATAGAGACCTGAATTTTTGGCTTCTGAGGTTCGTAGGTGCTTACTTTAATATGCGTATTTAAAATTAAAATTTGGATGCAAAATATAAAAAGACTTTTGGCCGCTATTTCAAAATTAGCAACACTGTGCGTCGTTGCAAAGGTCTTTGAAATATCTATCATTAGACATCATTATTGTCCATATTAATGACTTAGTGAACCGGATATAGGTAAAAAATAGGTCAAAAATCGAGGTTGTCCTGTTTTTTTCCTCATATATCAGCCATTTGCGGACCGATTTTCTCGATTTTAAAGACGTAGCAACTAAGCCGGAGATATTGATGTATGAATCATGTATGCAATTTATTTGGGGTCTTCAGAAAATTGATTTCAACAGACATACAGCAGACAGACAGATAATTGGATGAAAGTAAGTAAGAAGAAAACTATTGGTTTCCGTAAACCAAAACCTGATAAGATGATAATATCTGCAAAAGGAGAAGTCTCATATGCTGAAATCCTACGGAAGATTAGGACTGATCCAGAACTGAAGGAGTTGGGAGAGGAGGTTAGTAAGATACGAAGAACTCAGAAAGGTGACCTCCTACTAGAGCTAAGGTCAGCTGGCAAATATATATCAGCACGATTTAATGAGAAGATAAAAACATCACTAGATCGAAGCGTAGAATTAAGGACACACAAAGAAGAAGTGGTCATACTATGTAAGGATATGGATGACATTACAACGAAACTAGAAATTTGTCAAGCCTTTAATAGGGAATTGCAAATACCTGATCTAGACGAGACAATGGTGAAATGTGGAAGACATAGGGAGGCACACAATCTGCTAAAATAAGCCTCCCAGCTGTGGTAGCAAGAAGAGCACTGACACTTCGTTAAATCAAAATAGGATGGTCCGTCTGCCGCATAAGGGAGATGGTAACGCTTACTAAATGCTTCAGATGCCTTGAATTTGGGCACATATCGAAGTTTTGCAAAGCAGATATCGTCTGATCTCGCCAGTGCTTAAAATGTGGACTTGAAGGTCATATCGCAAAACAATGTAAAGCGGAATTAAATTGTATGCTTTGCTACAAAATCGAGGGAGCGGATCTAAAACATGTAGCAGGAAGCTATAGATGTCCCGTTTACCAGAAGGCGTTGAGTAATAGATCAAAATTAAACTTATTCAACTAAATATAAACCATTGCGCTGTAGCTCAAGATCTTCTAAAGCAGACCATCTGTGAGCAAAAAATAGGTGCTGCAATTATCTGCGAACAATATAGAAACTTAGACAAGTGTGAGTGGGAACAAGATTCATCGCCCAGATCTGCAGTTTGGGCCTGCGGAAATAGGGCGATAGAAGAAGGCATGAAACAGTCGGAAGATGGCTTCGCTAGAGCTAATATCGTTGGAATTTATATTTATAGTTGCTATATGTCCAGACCAATTGGCAATTACATATAAAAGTTATATGTAATGACAGAATAAGTTGGAATTTTCTTGTAAAAGCCTTATGTTCCCAAGTGAAATGAATAAAGGAAAAAAAATATGTCAACCTTGCTAGAGACATAGAATGGATAGAAGTGAACAGTACACTCATAGCGACCATCAGGCTATCATGCTCACAGTACGAAGCGGAACAAGAGTACCACGTAGGGAGATAAAGTTCCAGGGATGGGCGAAGGAAAAGTTTGACTCAGATGCTTTCGAAGAAACTTTTTGTAGTCATCAAATCGATGAAAGCGGGGTAGTAGACATGGCAAAACAAATCGCAGAAGCATTGAAAATAGCCTGCGATGCATCCATGCCAATCAAACAGTCAAACAATAGAATGAAGCCAAACTACTGGTGGAATAACAATATAACGGAATTAAGAAAGAACTGTCTGAAATCCAGGAGACAGTATCAAAGATGTAGGTCAAGGACAGACCTCCCAACAAAAAGAGAAGCATATCATCAGGCGAGAAAATGCCATTAACTCCAGCAAAGCTGAGTGCTTCAAGCAGTTGTGTACGGAAGCTGATAGCAATCTTTGGGCAATGCCTACCATGTGGTAATGGCAAAATTTAAAGGGAAAAAATATCAAAAAATGTACGTGCCCAAACTACACAGATAACATAGTGTAATTTATTTCCAAGAGGAGACCCATACACTGGTGCTCCAGTTGTCACGGCCCAGTACGAAGGAAAAATCACTGAGGATGATATAATAAAAATGTGCTCAAATATTGGCGACAACAAAGCCCCTGGATTAGATAACATCCCCAACAGAGCTCTTAAACTTGCGTTATCGTTAAGACCAGGAATCTACACTCGTCTATTTGAAGAATGCTTAAAAGATGACAGATTCCCAGATAATTGGAAGAAGCAGAAATTTATATTGATACCTAAACCGAGAAAAGTCCTCGGAGAACCGCAGTCATATAGACCAACATGCTTGCTTGATACTATTGGTAAATGTCTTGAGCGAATAATACATAAGAGGCTCCTGGATGCCGTCGAGAATGCGCACGGCCTATCCGATAGACAGTATGGATTTCGAAAGGCGAAATCAACTATCGACGCTATCAACCAGGTTATTGATATAGCCAAGATGGCAATTAGAGGCAAAGGAAAGAAAGTACTGCGCTGTCATAACACTCGACATTAAAAATGCATTTAACTCTGCTGGATGGAAGCATATCGTGTCGTCATTGAGAAATATTAATGCTCCAGAGTATCTAATCAAGATTATCAAGGACTATTTTTCTAATAGACCCTTGTGGGTTGAGACTGACAGAGGCACAAATATCTATAAGGTTACGTCAGGTGTCCCCCAGGATTCTGTTTAGGACCCCTGTTGTGGAATATTATCTACAATGGAATTTTCGATCTTAAAATACCTGATGAAGCAAGCATTGTAGGCTTCGTAGATGACATCGCAATCCTGGTTCAGGTATTACACATTGACGAAGTCCAACTATACGCGAACGAAGCAATAAGTATGATTAAAAATTGTGTGACATCAGTAAACCTGCATCTAGCCGAACACAAAACAGAGCTTGTTCTTATAAGTGGAAAAAGAAAAAGGGAGACCATGTTAATACAAGTAGGCGCGACCACAATAGCTTCATTGGAGGCAATAAAGTACTTGAGCGTCATGATAGATGACCGTCTAAATTTTAAAAGACATATGGAATATGCATGCAAGAAGGCAGCAGGTGTAACAAATGCATTAGCCAGAATGATGACGAACATCGGTGGGACACGACAAAGCCGCAGATTACTAATCTCACGGGTCACCAATTCTATACTCCTATATGGAGCGCCAGTCTGGGCGAAAGCGATCAACAAAACGTCCAAAAAAGAAGGAGAAGTTGCTTAAGAGTCAATAGCGGTTTTAGGACAAAATCAGCGGATGCAGCAAATGTAGTGGCGGGAATCGCCCCCATAGATATAACAGCAAAGGAAATATCGAACGTTTACAAAACTGTAATTGAAAATCCGGAGGCTTCCAAAAACCAAACTCCAAAACCAAAAAGAGTGTTCAAAGCTGGCAAAGGAGATGGGAGAACTCTTCTAAAGGTCGATGGATCTTTACACTAATCCCCTCCATAAGTACGTGGTTAAATCGTCGTCACGGAGAGGTGAATTACAACTTAACCCAATTCCTTACGGGACATGGTGGCTATAGGAGCCATCTGCACCGCTTTAGGCATGACAGTAGTCCCAGATGTCCACAATGCATCAATGAATATGAAACGGCAGAACACGTTACATTTAGATGCTCACGATTTTTCAGAAATCGAACGCCACTGAAATTTTATTTAGGCGAACGATTGACAGTTGACAACATAATCAGCATAATGCTATGATCCAAGGAGAAATGGGATGCAGTTAACGCGTTTATTACTCATATAAACTCAACACTGAGAGAAGCAGAAATTGGACGGAAGTCCTTAATGACGAGACAAGAATAATATGGCAATAAATTGGAGAATAGCCTAAAAATGGCATATCTCCCCCGCGAAGGAGCATTTGTGAATCGTGCATGTTTTTCAATACGGGTTGAATGCATCTATGAAGATTCCACACCTCCAGCGGGGAAAAAAACACAGACTGACAGAGAGAAATTAAAAAGGTTATTTTTAAACCTTCTCACGAAGGTATAAAAATAAATCAACACATAAAAAACACCTCATTCCAACGTTTTTTGTGGAATGGGGTGGTTAGTTTAATAACCACCATGGCGGTTGGCATTAAAAATAATTATGATACACATTTTCGTACCGTATACATTTTTTTGAAATCTAATCATTTTGACTGAACACTGAATTTGATGAACAATAAACACTCTGTACATTTTTTATTGAATGCGTGAAAGTCTCTTAGAAAAACTGCTGTTTACAATATTATCAAATTAATATATTAATCTAACCAGAGAACCCTGATGGCAATGTTTTGGAGTAGATGCCAATAAACTAATTTTTAAAGACTATCGAAAAGGTGGTTAGTAATGTGACCACTAAACCGCAAAGAGTTAACCGGTATTACAGTCCAATTTCGGAAAGACATTTGTATGGGGGCTAGGTGAAATAATGGACCGATTTCAGCCAGTTTCAATAGGCTTGGTCCTTGGGCCGAAAATAATATGTACCAAATTTGATCGAAATATCTTCAAAATTGCGACCTGTACTCTGCGCACAAGGTTTACATGGACAGCCAGCCAACCAGACGGACGGACATCGTGGTGGGTGTTAGACTAATATTTTTGGGCGTTACAAACATCTGCACAAACGCATTATTTCTTATTTCTCCCCACTATGGTGGTGTAGGGTATAAAAATGTATTGTTTAAACTTTTAAAATAATTCCTTTCAATGTCGGTTATCCCGGTTTTTTCGAAGTCGGTTCACCGAAAACCCGGTTCAATAAACTGAAGTTTGCTTTTTATACCATTCACCTTCGTGAGAAGGGTATATACATATGTATAAGTTTGTTATTCCGTATGTAATTTCTACATTTTTCAATGCCGATATATATTCTGGATCATTATAGATAGCGGAGTCTATTAAGCCATGTCCGTCTGTCTGTTGAAATCAACTCTCCGAACCACCAAATAACCTACATACACGATTCATACATCAATATCTCCGGAATTCTTCCGGCTCAGTTGCTATTTAAAATCGTTTTGAATTGAATTCAAATCAATTCAAATGAATTAAAAACAAATTGCAATTCGTTCTACAAATTCATTTGAATTGGAAACGAATTGTAATTCATTTGAATTGGAAATGAATTGCAATTAATTCAATTAATTTTTTTGTGTGAATGATTCGCGAATTAATTCAAAAATTAATGATTCATTTAAAGCTCTGAAACATAGCTCAACTCTTTTATCATATCAATATATGTATGTATTACATTAAAAATTCTACATTTGATTAAAGTATTAAACAAAATCAAAATTTTTGTCATTCCAGTGTATCCTCCAAACATAAGTTTATATCATCTGTTTCATTGCACTATTTCCTTACATGTCCAACAAAATCTTTGTATAATTTTCTAACTCCGATATGTCTGACCACTATTGGCGATAATGTTTTTCCAATAGATTAACAATTTCTTTTTTTTTATTTTCGAAATTAATTACAACATTAAGAGGAAGAGTATATTCAATTTTTAAAGTTAGCTGATAAATTTGTCTTTGTTTTAATTTTTCTTAGAAAACAAAAACTTTTTTCCAGAATTTCGAAATTCGCTTTAGTTTGGTTTTTATATAGGTTAAAATTTCATATTTATTTATTTATTAAATACAGAAAAGCCTCCATTTACTCGGTACTTTATTTACGCGAATTCGATTTAACGCGAACTGAAATTAGCAACCATTTTTTCAAATACGCGACTTTTTTTACACTATTTTTATATAACGCGGCAACAAACAACAAGAAAAGAAAAAACACAAGCGAATAACAGATTTCTTTTTCGAAAACTTCGTTAATTTTTATGAATTTTTTGTTATGTTTTGATCTCTTTTATGTATTAAAATATTTTGTTTTTTTAATTGCCTTTTTTTCCTTAATTTTTGATAAGAAATAATTTTTTTAGTTGAGGTTTTTTACGCGATTTTTAGGTCCCAATTTCTTTTTTGTTAACTGATGTATTGTTTTACTTGAAATAAAAAATTATTGGCCCCACAAAAGCATTCCGTTCTAAATTAGAACCTCGTTTTACGCGAATTTGATTTACACGCTATATTTTTAGTCCCAACAAACCGCGTAAATGGAGGCCTACCTGTATATAGAACTGTTACTCAGATACATGGTTAATTCTCAATTATTCCCATCAAGGTATTGTCATAATGTTTTAATATTTCACAATGGTTTGAAAATGGTGTTATTGCAAACAATTTTCTAAAATAATACTACTTTGTATGCTATGTTTATTGTGTTATCGTAACTAACCAGGAGAGACCTGCACCTAATAGTCGGTTAAGCCGAGCCGCCGAGTCGTGAAATATTTGAACATTATTACATGAGTCTCCTTGTGAATTGGCCAATTGTCATTTTTCATTTCATATTAAAACTAATGAATAGTAGATTTTAAAGTTGTTTTCTATAAATCCGTTTATCATCAAAACAGGGTATGGCATTGAAAATTGCTTTGAACAAATGATATCTCCTAAAAAACATCTTCCAAAATGCTACGCTAAAAATGGAACTATGGGGGGTTCTCGAGATAATATAAATTGTATATACATATTTTTATAACTAATTGTCCAATTTTTGTAAACATAGTCATAGATTAAAATTTTTTTTATCCTAATTTATTTCTCAAAATAACATTTTTACAAGATAGATAATATTTAGTATGATTTGGGTACTTTTCAAAAGGATACATTGAAAAAATTTGTTTTAAAAGTTAATGTTGAATAATACTGAGTGGAAAGACAGTTAAGCCGAAGGATAGAAAATATACATAAGTACAAATCTATATAGATATTCAAAATAATTCGAATGTCTGCTTTGGTACCGTGAAATAGCTCCCAAATGAAATAACTCCCAGTGAAATAACTCCCAATGAAATAATTCCCTTCAAAAATGAAGCTATTTATTTATGCAATCTAAAAAAAGGAACTACAAAACATTTCTTGCATTGCGGTCCTATAGCGTAGCGCAAATTTTACTCCTCTGGGATGTGTCAAAAACTGGCTTCACTCTGAAAATTTGTTTTGCATTGTTTTGCAAAAGTTTTGTGCATTGCCGGCCTTCGGCCGTGCGCTAAGGTTTTCTCCTCCGGGGTGTATAAAAATCTGGCTTCGCTCAAAAAAGATTTCTTTCATTGCAGAAAGGTTTTATAATATTTCAGAAAACCAATTTTCGTTTCGCACCAGATTAAGTAATCGTTGCAACCTGACAAAGGCCGACGATGTATAAATAATCTTTTCTGAGCGAAGCCGTTTTTTGAAACACCCCAGAGGAGAAAACCTTAGCGTCCGTCCGAAGGCCGGCAATGCAAAACACTTTTCTGAGCGAAGCCAATTTTTGATACACCCCAGAGGAGAAAACCTTAGCGTCCGGCCAAAGGCCGGCAATGCAAAAAAATTTTCTGAGTGAAGCCAGTTTTTTATATTTATGGGTTCTGTTATTGCA
The DNA here is from genome assembly GCF_958450345.1 of Calliphora vicina. Taxonomy (NCBI): domain Eukaryota; kingdom Metazoa; phylum Arthropoda; class Insecta; order Diptera; family Calliphoridae; genus Calliphora; species Calliphora vicina. Next base: position 81,289,168 of record NC_088780.1, read on the forward strand.
AAGTAGAACCCAACAAAAATTAAATAACTCCCAATACAGTGAAATAACTCCTAATTTCCAAAATAAAATGAAATAAAACCCAACAAAAATTTCATTGGGAGTTGTTTCATTGGGAGTTATTGCATTATGAAATAATTCCCAACAAAAAATTATGAAATAACTCCCTATGCGTTAGGAGTTGTTTCATAATGAAATAAGTCCCAAGTTGTATGGAAAATTTGTTGGGTGTTATTTCATTTTTTCTTGGGGAGTTATTTCATTTGGGAGGTATTTCACGGTACCGTCTGCTTTTACACACAGCAAGTTTACTTGAAGCAAGTCTCTTCGATTATATTTTAAACTTGCTCGCCTGTTTACACGCAGCAAGTCTGTGTTCAATTTTGTATGTCAAAACTAGTATTTATAAAAAACCGACTTTTTAAAAAACCGGTTTGTCGGTTAACGAAAATTGTTAACCGTAATATATGTGTAGAACACATAAAATGTCCTATAAAGTATACACAGCTTTAAAATTTTTAGTTTTAACTAGTCAGGATTGGTTAATATTAAATAACTATAAATATACAAAAGTGCTAAGTCCATTTTATTTTGTAAAAATTTTAAAAATATTATCTCAGTCAAATGGAATTGAGTATAAATATGTTACTAAATATAAAATACTTGTTTTAATTACACTGTCCAACTGCATTTTTGGAACAGACTACCGACCCTATAATTCTGAAAGGGCATGTTGAGTAGATAATTTTTGTAGAACAAACTTATAGTCCAGGTGGTCTGAATTTTTTTTACAGTGGGTCAAATTTTTAATTTTTTGATCTAAGGTAGCATTATACTAACTTAAAAAATTGTATAAGTTAATATCTGAGAGAATTCTTATTGACAGAGTTGTATTGTGGAATTTTATGGCGATAATTTTTGTGGAAGATCTTAATGCCATATCTCTTCTCTTTAGACCCCTTTTTCGACAAAATCGAAAAAAAGTCCTTCAAAAAGGACATCTAAGGATTAAAATATTCTACTAAATTTTTTTCCGTAAAATTTCAGTGGGGGTCACCAAAGATACAAAAGTTGTAAATAAAGCTCTTTACGCTTAATTAGCAAAATTACACGCAATATCGGGGGCCTATTTCACTAAACTACAATTCTACAAGTTTACAAGTTACAATTACAAATCTAATTCTTACAAGTGCTGATGAATTGTGTTTCATTAAAATTTTCACATCACTTGTAGCTTTTTGCACTTGTAAACTACAATTTCTACAATTACAAGTTCTTGTACATATGTATATATTGTGATATTAATTTTACAATTCTTATTTATTATTACTCAAAATGCTAAAATATCCTATAAAAACGCAATATAACATATTTCAATAATATTTCTCATATAAAAAATATTTTTTAACCAACATTTTTTTCACCAAAAAAAAATTTAAAAAACAAAAAAAAAATTTTAAATTTAAAAAACAAAAAAAATTTAAAATTTAAAAAAAGAATCGAAAAATATTTTTTTCCAAAAAATGTGCGGGGACTGATAAAAATAAATACTTTTGCAATTTTCGGTACTAATTTAGAATTGTCTATATATGTTTAGATTTCCAAAGTGGCTATTCCCAAAAGCAAAAAAAAAACAAGTAAGAAAGTATAGACCATATGATACCCTACATCAATCGCCTTAAAATTAGGTGGCATAACTTCTGTATGTACGAAACCTATTTAAAAATAAACAAAATAAATAAATCGTTACTTTAATATTGAAAGGCCCTAACTCGTGTTTTTTATAAGCCCACATTTTCGATTATTTTGATAAATGGTCCACTCATACATATATCATATTTACCAAAAAAAATTCGACTTAAAAAAAACACGAATGCTAATTAATATTAAAATTTTTGGATTTTGTTTTTATTTTAAATAATTTTTATTAAAAAATAGTTAAAAATCAAATTTTATTTCAATTTATAATTCACTTGTAACTTGTAAAAATTTTTCTGAGGGTCTCTGTCGACCCTAAGATTTTTTTCTACAATTCTACAAGTTTACAAGTGCAAATTTAGTTTAGTGAAACAAAACCACTTGTAGAAGTATGACTTGTAGACTTGTAACTTGTAAAATTCACTTGTAGCTACAAACTTGTAATTGTATTTTGATGAAACACAATTATTCACAAGTTCACAATTTTGCAGGCAAAAACACTTCAAATTGTGAACTTGTAGCTTAGTGAAATAGGCCCCTGGTGTTGCACAGCGGTATAGAAAAAATAGAGGAAAATAAATCTGTAACTCTGCACGGCCAGGGGTCCCCAAAGTAAGACACCTCGGGGATGTTACATTATTAAAACAATCCTATTTCTTCGTTTGGGTTCCGATTTCCAAAAAATTACATATAAATAATCTCCTTGTCGAGTACTATAAAAAACCTCGTCGTAGCTTCCAATTATCTCTTATAGCTTAGGAGATATTCGCATTTTAAAATGAAATATTCAAAATTTTGACCCATCCTACTCCAGTTTTTTGATAATATCGGGACTAAATATTTCTCGATTTTATTTTATTGGACTAACAATAAATGTATACGTTAAACAGAAAAATAATTGTTTAAAAATCATGACCGGCTTCAATGTTATATGCATTTTAATTTAAAATACTAATTCCGTAAGATTCTGTATGTTCACAAACTACATATGAATGCACACAAATGTCAATGAATACTTAACGAATGGAGTGAATGTTTTTAGTTTCTTTCATATGGCAATCAGAAAAACAAATGTGTTTACGCATAGCTCCGCATTTTTTTGTTATTGTCGATTAAAGGCAATATCAATGAATTTATGAATGGGCAGTAAACGTGAATGTTTTCAATCCGTTCTCTGATACATATGTATATCGTTCATTTGCTGCAACAAAGTCATAATTCAAAAAACCCAAATTTCGAGTTAATAGCACCATTGCATAGTAAATACATAAGTAGTTTTAATAACAATAGCAAAGTCTTATGAACTAGCTTCTAAAATTATATGCAGGATCGCAATAGAAGCATATTGTCCTAATTTCATAGTGCGTTGCCATTTTTGTTTTCAACATTAAGTTAAGTTATCTAGAAAAGTGGCATATGTTGTAATGTGTTTGTTATTCTCCATAAAGAATTATCGATGGCTTGATATAAAAATGGCGTAACTCTATTTTTTGTTACTTACAGGAGAAGGAAAAAGCTTAATAAAATCCATACAATTATACACACAAAAAAGTTTTAATGCAATGTTTAATAAGAAGAGTCATCACATTTTATTTCTCATTTAAATTTTCTTTTTGTATTTTACTCCTTTTTTATATCGGTTTAAAAACTAAAAACGATACAGCAAAACTTTATTATATACATTTATTGGTGTTCGGGTTTCGTTAAAACTAATCAGTAGGTATTTAATGTTTTTATATTAACATTGTTCACAAGAAATTAAATAGTTTGATAGAAATTGAGAACGTACTTTGACATTATTATACCATCCCTAAATATTACAAACATAAAATATTTCTATGTACTTACATATCTCATCATATCATCCAGGGATTCATAAATAATAAAGTCAGCAACGAAACTGGCACATTCATCCGCATTCCTAATTAAAGGTCTTTGGAGAAATGCTGTGGGCCGAATTGTGGTACAAACGAATTTCTGAAAATGTTTAGAAATGAATTAGTAACAGATGCATTTCCATTTTATTACTTTTGGGAGATTTTAATTGTTACCTGTACATTGCATTCATTGGGCAGAGCTAAAACGAGAGGACGTCTCTTACAGTTTTTAATAACAAATTGATGTCGAAAATTTTCGGCATATAATAACAGCAGACGTTCTTTGGGAGACAGAGTATAGTATGTGGGAGGATAACATTGAATGGAATCCTTAAATTCTTCAACAGTTTCAGGAAATGATAAATCAATGCGTCCAACTTGATGTGGATCATCAGGATGGACGATCTCATTCTCTGAATCCTCAAATTCGTCCTCTTCTTCGTAGTTCGCTTCCTCATCTTCAGCATACTCTGTTTCCAATTCAGCCAATCGTGCTACTTCTCGGTGAGCCTCTTCAATAGCTTTGATTTGATCGTCATGTTTATGAGGATCAATTTTTATTGTAGCTTTTGAAATGTTCGGTTGTCGCGACATGATTTATATGTTTATTAAAAAATTGAAAATAAATATTTCTTCAAATATGTAAATAAATTTCAAATAAATAACAAGTTCTGGTTGTCATGTGTACGTAATTTTGTATACAGATAGTGATGCCAAGTCTTTTATTTTTTGTTTAGATAAACAGAACCATCTTTTGCATACTGTTAGAAACTAGAATTTCACCTAATGTTAAATTGGATTATGGCTCCACTAATATTAAAATGTGCGGGTTGTTGTATTGGCTAATTGCTGTATTGAATAGCATGGTAATGCAGTGTCAGTATCAATGCTGTAATACAGTTAAACTTTTCGAAAAACAGTATTTGTAATGAATAGATTATTACTTTTCACCAGTGCTACCAAGTTTGTGAAAAATATATTGAAATCAATTAAAGGAGGGCCTTACTTTATAAAACGAAACAATAAACATTAAACAAATTTTATATGGAAAATATTCAAGTTTCAAACCCTTTTCCCAGTATTATTCATACAAATTGCTTACGTTTCTGAACGCTTCGTTTTACAAAAGTAAGCCCAAAGAGTAATTAACCCTTTAGTTGCGCAAGTCTCTTGTGTTTGTAGATGGCAGAGGTAATGTCGGGTTAAGGATAAGATAAATGTACATGCTGTTTTGTTGTTGGGCAACAGACTTGGGCAACTAAATTGCCTAGTGTGAAAGGGGTCTAAGTAGTACCAGTGAAAACTCCTTAAAACAACATTGCGAAGAAAACCCGGGTATTCGGTTGGCTGGTTGTTTATTACACTACATATTTCTTAAATAAACAATTTAAGCAATATAATTTAAACAATTTATATTAAAGTAATTTGCAATGCTTTGCAGAAAATTTATGTAAAAAGTTACATCAATTTCATACAAAACTCGCTATTTAAGATTTTAAAAAAATAATTTTTCTCCGATTTTAAAATTAGTATTAAGCTAAATGTTATTTTTATGCAATTAGAATATGAAATATTTAAGTATATTTTTTAAGGTTATAAATGTAAATTTTGGTTTATAAAATTTTAAGTCATTAAACATGATTTTTGTATGCTTTTATTTGAAATATAATGTGAAATATTTGAGCATATTTTTTGAGGTTATAAAAGTGTATTAGGGTTGATAATATTGTAAGACCTTAAAATACTTTAACGCGCATAGGATTTTGGTATCAAGCTAAATGGAAGCTTCAATTTCATAATCATTTTGATGGTTTTCATACATCGCGTTAGTTGTCTGAAAGCATGTGGACATAAATATAAAATTGCATTTTTTCATAATATCTATCTTAAATAGATAGATATTACATCATGACTTTTATTAAAAAAATTACGAAGAAAGATGTAAAAAATTCGCTTTTAGTACAGATATCAAATTAATAAAAAACACTTGTAAGCTTCAAAGAATATTTTTAAATTATCATAATTTTAATATGTGACAGATTATTTGTGTGTCACTAAATGTTTGCATTTAGTGACACACAAACATATACTTTATGGCTGTTAGTTTTTTAGCATTTGCTAAAAACCCACCTACAAATTGATTTTTCAAAACTAGCTAATGGTAAAATAAAATTTAAATTTTAATCAAGATTAAAAAAGCTAAATTTAGCCAGATAGTGGCTAATTATCAACACTGGTCTACATATACGTGGATAATGCTAATATGAAATATATAAGATGGTTTCAGTTCTACAAAAACAACAATTGGTCTTAGCAAATGTCAGAAAACGGAAATTAAAAAATGTGTATTAAAACATTGAATAGTGTATGTAAAAAATAAATATTTTGTTCACTGGAATAGAATATATACATAGATATTGAAATATAAAAACAAAGGAAAAAACAGAAATCACCTATTTGACTGACAACATCTTATATGAACTTTTTTGACAATTTATGTTGTTGTTAAATTTGTTAAGCTGATCGTGCGATAAGATCTTATTAGTTTGTAAGTTCCCATAATTGTTTTTAGATTATGAGAAGTTGTATATGGTGTTATTGCAGATGAATCTGTTGAAAATATAATTGTGTTCGCTACGTTAAGAGACAGTTAAAATCGCTAATATTATATACAGAAAAATGCTAACAATTTGAAGATAGTGAAAGGATAAAAATATGTATTTTTTTGTAAAAACATTCAATATTTCATTAACTATTTATCAATTGATACTGATGCAAGGTCTAGTATTAAGGACTGTGCAACTAATCAGTAGCTCGTTTCTGTATTTCTCGCATCGGAAAACTTCTCACATGAAGTATGAAACAAAAAATTCCATCGATGTGCGAGAAAAAAGTGTTTCTGTATTTGAATGCGAAAACAGACAACACAGATTCTATTCTTACTGGAATATTTCCAGTAATTAAGTATCAAATGCAAGACAAACGTCAACGAAAGAAAAAAATTATAATAAAAACAAAACAGTGAAAGGCTAAAAAAAATTAAAATGCCAAAATATAACAATCAAGGTATATTAATTATAATGCTGGGTATACACGATACTATTTTTCGTACTAATCGTAGTATGAGTTGAAGTACGATTTTGTGATAGACGTTACTACAAATCGTACTATTTCCTTTGAAAAAAATGACAAGTAATAAAAATATCACAAAAATCAAAAATTTTTGATTTTCATACTTCGTTAGTACGACAACATGATACACGTTACTAATTTCATACTTATACGATTTATTGTACGACTTATCGTAACGTGTATACCTAGCATAAGGTAGTGTCTTCGGCGAATTCAGAATACCGAGCGAATTGGTTATATTTTTTTTATATGTAGTTTGACATTGTGCCTGCATTTGAAGGCGAATTGACGGCAGGGAAAAATGTCAAAAACAGCTCACAAATAAATCAAAGCGAATTTTTGTTAAACACAAAAGGCCGTATTCATAAACGAATTTTAAATTTAAACAATGTTTTAAAATCAAATTTTGTATGGAAATTTTGCTTTAAAACATTGTTTAAGGTCCTAATTTTATAAAATGAAACGACAAACGTTAACAAACTTTTGTATGGAAAATATTCAATTTTCAAACCCTTTTCCCAGTATTCTTCATACAAATTGCTTTCGTTTCTAAACGCTTCGTTTATAAAATGAGGCCCTAAATTAAAATTTTTTTATGAATACGGGGGAAAATGTTTATAAATTTGAATCTGTTTGTAATTTAATTTGATGTTTTTAAAAATAAAACTAATTTCGTGTAGTATTATTATTGGTTTTAAAACATAAATTTAACAGCAAAACAAAGTTTGACATTTACAAAATGTAAACAAAGTTTGACATTTATAATGCACTACGGCGAAAAATGAACATAGTAGCAAAAAACGATCAGCTGGTTTGATAACACTACCTTATAATTAATATACCTTGATAACAATTGTGTTTTATTGATTGTCGTCATTTAAATATAAACAAAAAGTATAGTGTGGCGCTTAAACTGCTGAATTTAAAAAATAATTTAGAAACACATTTGTGTGTATTTTCATGTGCACATATAATTATTTTATTCAAACTCTGTGCTACTTACATTTACGGCTGATTTGGGTTCCATATTTATACATACGAAATTAAAAATATCTATATTTTTTAAAATTTAGTTTTTCTCATTATAGAATTAGCAAGGTACAATTATTAGAAAGTATGTTCACAATCATGATATAAAAAAATTACAAGATAATTTTATTTATATTTTTTTGACAAAAAAGGGGATTTTTGAAGTTTATTTTATTTGTAAATATTCAGTGAAGCGTTGCCACATTTAGAAAAATGTTACAATACTCCGAGAAATTTTCAATGAAATATGTGTAGTATGTAACAGTTCACAATACTGCAATTTATATTTAAAATAGATAAAAACGGATTAATCTAAGACGTGTGCCTTTATATCACATAGGCCATGACAATTAAGAGCTGCCTTTTTCAATCAGACTTTAAAAAAATGGATGTTTTTAAATTTATCAGAGGAATTCTAACATTTTAGTCTGTTGCGCTTATCTATTTATGGTTCTTAAGCCGTATTTGAAACGCAATATAGGCTTTGTCTTCATACAAACTTTGCTGGACGAGAGACGCTATGAAGAACGTGTTACCAAATATGCCGTTTTTCATTTATTGCTCGGGATGTTCGTGATTATTGCAAGTTCGTGGAGTTTATATTGAAAACTATAGAGCGTGAACAAGCTGATAGTGTGCAGGGCTGTGGGAGTTTATTGAGAGAAAGCGCTTCGTAATCGAACAATCCCATTTCATTGCCGGAGACTTTGCAGTTTATTTTAGAATAAGAAGATATAACCACAACAGAGCCAGCTGTTGAATGATATAGTGGAATATCGTCAAATATTCCACTGTATCATTCATCATACCAAGTATCTGAGAGTTGTCCCAATGAAATTGTCTCTCAAATCTTATTAAGAGGTTACACAAACGGTTGTACAATCGTAAAATTGTTCTCTTATTCGTAGAGGTGCAAGAGGTATGTGCCGGCAAACAGCTTTGTGATTTAGTTGCAGATATAAAAACAATCAAGCATAAACTAAATCCTTATAATAACAATACTCAGGAATTGAAAACCTTGGCCAGAATTGTGTTGCTGCTCAATGCCTTGTATAAATGCACAATAATATTTTGAATAAAATATTTTTAAATATACTTCAAAAAAGGCAAAAATCGGATTAAGTTTAATGAATATGGTAGCTTTGTTTTAGATATAAACTTAAAATCCCCTTTATTGTCAAATGCTTAATTAGATTGACATAAAGATAAAATGAAACTACCTTGCATTTTATATATCATGTTCACAATTATACATTCCCTATAACGTCAAACAAATTAAAAATATAAAAAGGAAATGCCAAACAAATAATTGAATTAAAATTTTAACAAATTTCAAAAAAACTTAAGTGATTAAATACATAGTTTGAAGTTTTAGGGGTGAACATTGGAAACCCTCTCTAATAATTGTACCTGTAGCCCGTTTCTGTATTTCTCGAATCGAAAAACTGTCCGCTTGAAACGATTGAATTGCAACAAAAACCGTGTAAAATTAAACAAAATATATTTTTTCTCTCACAAGTGTTTCTGTATCTCGAGTTTGAGAGAATTATCTGTCATTTAAATAATTTTCCAGCAATTATTGGAAGAATGTGAGAAAAAGTGTTTCTGTAACAATATTTTGCGAAAAGTTTCTCACAAGAACTGTCAAAACAAGTCACATTTGAAATTGGTGTCACACATACCAATACACACCGCTAAGATGAGGCCCATTAGTCCTCAACGCTCTTGGTAAAGATAAATTAGTTTTAGTTATAAGATTTATACTTATTGCTAGGCCTAATAAAATAAGGTAGATGCAATAAATAATAAAAAAGTTAACAAAAAAAATATTAATGTTAAAATTTAAATTCTATACAAATAAATATTTATTTTGAATATTCAAAATTATAACATGTATTAATTATCAGCTACGTTTAAATGGAATAAGTGGTTTCTGTGGGTACCGGTTTTGCATTTATCCACTTCTTGAATATTTGTAATTTAATTAAATTCAAAGAAATCGTTTGCCATATTTATAATTTTCAACTTTTTTCTTCGGGTAAAAAAATGTGTAATTAATTTTTTTTTTGAAAATATATCAAAATGTCAATGGCATTGTTTTGCGAAGAATTTCTTATTGCTTCCGATCATAAATATCCAATAAATGATGTTTCCAGCAAAAAATTTTCTTTACTGACCGGTTGAAATAAAACAATCATTCAATAAATTCTGATTGCTATCATACTAGACATTTTTCAATTTCAATTGTGAGTGATATTTATGTATATTTGAAAATTAAAACTTTTCTTTTAGTATGATTTTGTTATTTAACAACATGCTTTCTTACCAGTTACACCTATTATTTGAATAAATTCACTGAAATTTATTGTTGGGAGAATAGGCTAGTTCCTTTTCGTTTATTTTTGTTTAATAAATGAATATTTATTTTAAACAATAAATGAATCGTTTTCATACAATAATAATTGATGGTCAAGTATGAAAATCAGAAAGTTGGAAACAGCCGATACGTTATCAAAGAAAATCTAACAATAAAATAACAGCCTACAGAAACGTTACAGAACGCAAAGACTAATGGAATCTTTATTTGTGTTGACAACACTATGAAAGAATGTTTATTTTGTTTACCTGTTCATGGTCATGGAGAATGATCATGGCTTTTTTATAAGAAAGTGCTCTTATAAGAAAGTTTTATTACATATTTCATTATTGTCTGCCTCGCTCTCTACCACTCTTTTTCTCTCTAAAACTAAAGAGTGGCATTAGCAGAGCAAAACAAAAATGATAAAGAAATGTTTAAAGTAAAAAACTAGAATCACATAAGAAATTTAAATGTAATCGTGGCAGGTAGTAAGCCAGTCGTTTTCTTATTTAAGTTAAAGTTGTCCAATAAGAAACATGAAGAAAGTCTGAAAGTATTTATTTAAATTTGTTTTAAGATTAAATAATTGTAAGAAACGAAAGAAAAAATGAAAAATAAAACTGATATTAGCGCTAAAAACGACGGCAAATTGTTTCTATTGCAGTATAATAATGAAAAATTGTAAGTGTCTCAAGTGAAACAAAAGACTTAAGGCAAAGAATAATAGTACATACTTATTTAAACCAAAAAAAAAACAAAAGACTTAATACCCAAACTCCTTGTTAGATAAATTTAAACAAATGTTTTAAAAAAAAGTATAAGTACTTGTATATATTTGTAATATGTAATCATAATTTGAATTATTTTCGGATGATATTATAGAAATTGGTGGATTATATTTGCTACTGTTTTACTTTTAACCATTGCTACGCGGTTCTACAAAGTAACTGAGCCAGATCATGTGTGGTAAGTAGTTTGTTTTTTTATTGTAAATAAAAATTAAAGAAAATTACTTTGTGTTTATAGTTGGGATGAAACTCATTTTGGGAAAATGGGCAGTTGGTATATTAATCGTACATTTTTTTTTGATGTTCACCCACCTTTGGGAAAAGTAAGTACAGAAAATACAGCACATTATCACCGAATTCCAGATATTTAATTTAAGAAAATGCATTTAAATTCTATTTTAGATGTTAATTGGCTTGTCGGGCTATTTGACTGGTTATAATGGCACTTATCCGTTCGAGAAACCAGGTGATAAATATAATGGAACTCACTACGAAGGCATGCGATATGTGAGTAAAATTATTATTATTTTTTTTAAATTTAGTTTGTAAATGCACGCAATTTGCTTGAAATTTCTATATGAGTTCGACCAACATCTATGCTGTAGGAAACACTTCTACCTAAAGTTATACCGCCTGTTAAAATAATTTTTGTATAAAAATTGTCAGTATAACTTTATGTTAAACAATAACTAGACATTGTGAAAACTTGGGTTATTCAGTAATTATTCAAACTTATTTCATTTATAAATGTTCTTTTGATTCAAAATATACTTCAAGAATATTCTAAATTTCCATAGTTAAAACTATTTTATGAACCAAAGTTAGATATTATGTAATAAGAATTTAGCACAATCGGATAACCTTTCGAGATTGCACATTTTATTTGAAGTTTTGTGTCAAAGTAGGAATTAAAAAAAAGTTGAATGTTTCAAAAAGAATTATAATTAAAAAATGTTTTCATATTTCATTTTTTAAAAAATATAAAAATATTCCAACTACATTTCTCAAAACCAAATTTTTACATATCAAAATTAGTTTTCAATTTTATTAAATACTAAATAAGGATTAATAATGTTAAAGGTGTACCCATTTTGTGTAATTCGAATTTTATGGATTTTGAGAAAATTTATTTTTTTCAAAAAAATCTGTTAAATTTATTTCTTTAATTTTATTTTTTTTTCTTTAAATATGAAATAGATTTAATTTTATTTGCTAACATCTATTACTGCACTGTATTTAGAACTATTTTTAAGTATTATACTTAAGCATTTATAACGGTTTATACAAAAAGACCAAATTGAGAATATCTAAATTTTACAAAACCACCTCCCCCCCTGCAGTGTACAATGCGTTTGTACAGATGTTTGTAGTGCCCAAAAATATTAGTTGGAAGCCGATGTAAACCTTGTTCGCAAATTTTGAAGATATTTCGATCAAATTTGGTACATACATTTGTTTCAGCCCAAGTCGTGTCACTACATTTTATGATGGTTGTCATAGCTCCCATATAAGTTCCGCTTCCGAAAATCACTTTATCGAGCATAAATATCTTAAAAATGTTGGTATTAAAATAAGATTCAATACAAATAAGTTTCATATCAAAATACAACTTTTTATAATCATATACTCGGTTTTGAATTTTTTCGTCTTTTTTGAAATGTTAGCACTAACTATAGGTCTTAATATTGAACTTTTTCACTGAAATTTGTAATAACAAAATTTATTTTGGTGGCATTTTTAATTTATCATTTTTAAAATTATGACCTATAGTTAGGGCTAACTTTAAGTTAAGATTTTATTGTTAATGAGGGTAAGAGCATTTATTAGCAGAAACTTTCTTTTAAAAGAAAACTGTTTTTGCACATATACTCGGTGTACGGTATTATATGATCGGTCTTGATCGACTATATTTTCGTACTTGTTTTTTTCTTAAAATAATAGAACGTAAGATTGACTATAATCTCAATAATTATCTTTTTTGAATTTTCTTTAAAGTTCTGTACCACACTTGGTGCCTTAATTATGCCAATGGCTTTTGACACTGTACACGATTTAACGCAATCAGTGGAAGCTGCTATAATCGCTGCAGGCTATTTGATTTTTGGCAAGTTTTCTCACTCATATTATAATGTCTTGGCATGCTAATAAAAACATGTATGATTTCAGATGTTGGTCTACTCACCCTAAATCAGTATATACTACTGGATCCCATTTTACTATTCTTCATGACGGCATCAGTATGGGGAATGGTTAAAGTATCGAAGACAACCCATAATGGACTTTCATATACGTGGCAATGGTGGTGGTGGCTCATCTTCACAGGCACCATGTTGTCATGTACAATAAGCGTTAAATTTGTAGGTCTTTTTGTTGTTCTACTCGTAGGTATACACACGGCCAATGAACTCTGGCTAATTCTTGGTGATTTAGACAAACCCATTGTAAGTTATTTTGTAATTAGTTAGACATCAAGAAAACAGTATAATTTTGACAAGTTTTGTTTTTTTTCTATGCAGTTGGAGACAGTCAAGCAATTGGTTTGTCGAGCCGTGACACTTATTGTGTGGCCCTTACTTTTGTATATGACTTTCTTCTATATACATTTACAAGTGTTAAATCGCAGTGGAAACGGAGATGGTTTCTATAGTTCTGCTTTTCAATCGCGTCTCATTGGAAACTCTCTATATAATGCCAGTATGCCGCGTGATGTTGCTTATGGATCGATAGTGACAATTAAAAATCATAAGACTGGCGGAGGTTACTTGCATTCTCATTTTCATTTGTATCCAAAAGGATATGGAGCTAAACAGCAGCAGGTACGGTGTACGATGAGGCATTTTATTTAATGTTAACTAATTACTTAAGTTTTAATGAAGATTACAACATACACCCACAAAGATGACAACAACAAATGGCTAATAAAACCCTACAACAAGGAGTCCTTCGACAACACTCAACTGCTAAAGCACGGTGATCTAATTCGTCTGGAACATATAGCAACTCATCGAAATCTTCATTCACATAATGAACCAGCACCGGTAACAAAAAAACATTTACAAGTTACTGGCTACGGAGAGGTATTTACTCATATCATAATATTGCAAATATTTTACAATAATTACTTGTTACTCTCTATTAATTAGCAAGGCATTGGCGATGCTAATGACATTTGGAAACTGATAGTTGTTGGCGGTAAAATCAACGATACTGTCAAAACTGTTACAACAAAGTTCAAGTTGGTCCACTACTTACAAAGCTGCACTTTGACATCGAGTGGAAAACAATTGCCTAAATGGGGTTTCGAGCAGCAAGAAGTTTCTTGCAATCTTAATGTTCGCGATAAAAATGCCAATTGGAACATAGAAGACAATAAACATCAGAACTGTAAGTTAAATATTGTTAATATAATATTTTAAAAGTTTTTCCCAAAATACAATATTTCTGACATTTTATTGTACATAAGTAATTATGATTAGAAATTATGAGGATAATGACTAGGGTAAGAAGTGACAATCCTTTGTGCTTATGTTTGCACCTACATTTTCGACTCAGAATTTACTTCTTAGTAGGACTGTTTTTAGTTTTTTGTGGAAGGGTATAGAAATAAAATTCAGCACATACATTCGTATATATAGTATATCCTTCAAATGCATGATTTTTACTTTTATTTTTCTATAAAGTATCAAATAATTAGTTGATTTTTATTTATTATATTTCCTTTACCTTTAGTTTGATATAGAATTTCTTTAGCTGAAACTTTTCGTAATCCATTTGATTTTGCTGAAGGAGAATCTGAATTAGTATCAAGCTTATGTTCGTCTAAAGTTAAGTGGAACTGGAATGTACACAATTGGCAACAATATGCATTAAAGGGATATTAAATGATAGTTATAACCAGGGCAACCAAAAATATGCAATATCATATTTTTTGCTGTGCGTCGTACAAACATATGAGTTAGTTTTATACCCGTTTCAGACAATTTTAAGAATTTTGGCATCGATTTGTTAGTGCATATTTTTGCATATTTTGCTCTTTACTGCGTATTTTAGCATATTTTGCTTTATAGCATATTTTGCATATTCAACGCATAACTGCATATTTTTGTTGCATATTTTTTTTTTCTTTATTTTGTTTTCTTAATATAATTTTATTGTTTGCATTGTAATTCATTTCTATATTTTAATATTTTGTTAAGGTCCAATGATAATTGATATAATCTACTTAAAGAAATAAATATAGTATCTATAATCGAATTATCTTCATCGAATTTTCGTTAACTTAAGGCAGCTTAGTTTCCATATATTTGAATTAAACAAATTTGTAGTAAAAAATACGTAAAACATTAAAAGAAAATTTCAAAATTGTATGTTATTAGGCCAACTTCTTAAAATCTTGGATACATTAAAAAACATAAGGTTACTTGAGGCAGTTATGGTTGGGCATTAACAGTTTACCACTAATATAAAACTAAACAACTATTCAACAAATGTTCAGAATATTAAGATTCATCGAAAACTTCGCGTTCAAAAATTTTAACGAAGATATTAAGAAATTATTAAAAACAATATACATGGATATCGATAGTCGAAACAATGGATGAGCAAGGATCAAACTGAAATTGTCACGGCATTCTGAGTCCCAATGATAAAACTGCAACAAAATGTTTTTTTTTTTAATTACCGCAGTCTTAAATAGAACAAATCATTCCACTATTGTTCCATTTGATAATTCTATTTAAATTTTGGAAGCCGAATTTATTTAGATGTTAATCTACATACACGATGAATGTTCCATTGAAATTTTTTAATAAAAAATTACACATGCTCTCCGTTTTTGAAACATAATTCAAATGTTAAAAAAGTGGTTTTTACAGCTTTATGTAGAATAAAAACGTATTGAAAAATTTATATGAAACATCCTCTCCCTACTGATCCTATAAAAATTTATATGAAACATCCTCTTCCTACCCTACTCTCTATTTCTAAATTAATGAAATTAATTGAACCAAACTATTTTAATGTAGTGCCCAAGTCACCAAAATCGAAATTTAATGCTATAATAACCAATTTTAATTTATGAGCTCAATATTTTATTTACTTCTCATATATTTTATTAATAAAACTTTGAAATCAAACAATAACCAACTATTTTAAGTGCATATTTTTATATTTTAAGAGCATATTTTTCGTTTTTAAGTGCATATTTTATGCGCATAAAACACTTTTTTAGAGCATATTTTTGGTTGCCCTGCTTATCAGCAACGAAAAAAAATATATATTATGAATAACTCTTATTAGGCAACGTAAAAAAATATAAATTGAAAATAAAAGTTATGAGCAATGAAAACAAATAAGTATTTTGAATAACATTTACTTGAAAACGTAAAAATTATTCATTGATTTATGCCTAACTTTTTAAGTCTCAAAAAATTGAATAATAGTTATTTTTGGTCTCTGATTTTAATCGATTGCAGTTTCCTATTTGCTTAGCATTTGCAATGTCAATTGATAA
Source organism: Calliphora vicina (assembly GCF_958450345.1). NCBI lineage: Eukaryota > Metazoa > Arthropoda > Insecta > Diptera > Calliphoridae > Calliphora > Calliphora vicina. The sequence goes on from NC_088780.1 coordinate 81,305,560, forward strand.
AGCTCAACGTCAGTCTTTGCTAGTTTGCAAATCCATGCTTTTCACATGAAAAGTTTTCAGTTGCATGTTCGGGAGTAGGAAAGCCCAACATAGCGAAGCACACCGGGTTTTAGCTAGTACATCATAAAAATGGCTTCCACAAACATATACTTAATTACTACAATCATATATATGATTGCTACAATTATATGAATGGTAAACTTAAACATTAACGCAATCATATACATAATTACAGTAACCATAATATTGTTATAGAACTTGTAAAAATTATGAAATGGTTATGGTAAACATGTACAACTATATTATTTCTCTGAGTATAGTATTAGATGATTTTAATTGAGTTTTGTAAGATAACTAACGAAAAAATATGAAAAACTGATTTTCCAGGGTTCCACTCAATGAAAACCAAAAATACCACTTTTCTTTATTGACTATGCTGTAGCCCGCGTTGAGCTTAACAACTTTTCTGAACATAACTTTGCGATATTTGGACATTTAGATGGTCAAAATGCATGAAAAATGCAAAAGAATTACAATTTTCCCTATACGATATTTGCAAATTTCAAATCGATATATCTCGATTCCTAGACCTGACCCAGCGAAACGCCGGGACACGTATAACTTTTTTTTACCGCTCTAACATTTCCCTTTGGGCAGAACCCTCGCCGATCACTGACCCTACTATTTGCCGCATAGTGTAATACATCATTAATCCTCATGTATACAAGAATAACCACACCCAGTTTTATGAAGATGTTCAACTTTCACTTTTTGAAAAAAAAGTTTTACGGTTCAATTCCTAACACTTCGACGACATAAATGCCAAAAAATTATGCTAATTGGCTATGCAGTTTATATATAAACATCATTTTTTAAATAAAGTTCTCAAGCTGAAAAAAGTAAAAAGAATTGCATTAAGGAAAAAGTGTTTTTTTTTTTAAAAAAATAGTTATAACTAAGATTTTACCAAAATGGATTACAACACCGGATGTGTGTACTTAAAAAAAACTTAAAATATTTAACTAAATGTTGATATCATCCCCTTAATAAAACAATAGTGTATAATTTGTTTGCATTTCGAAATAATTGAGTTTAAAATTTTTGTGTTAGCAGACATCTAGAACAAAAGTAATATTTCAATTGATCTTTTGACCCACTTTGTGGAAGTAGCATCTCACCAAATTTTGACGACATATAGAATCATTATGTAGATTATATTATGCAATAAAAATAATGTTGTACACTATTGTTTTATGTGTAAAATTTCGTGTTTTTATTAGTAATGTTTTTTGTGCAGTTAGGAAAAATGTTGTTTGTCGTCTGTAGTATAGAACTTACGTTGCATGCATTTGCCCAAGGAATGATATACATATACATATGTGGTTATTTGTGGGAAGGTCAGGCTTCATTCCATACTCAATTTTTTGGCAACTACTTGCACCGAAGCAAATAAATTTATTTTTTCTAGAAACATTCTGAAATTTTTTGTAACTACTTTTACCGAAGCATGAGAGCTTAATGTAGCAAGTTTTATAACGATAGCGAACACAATTGCTTATCCAAAATTAACTTATAGCGGAGCCCCATGAAAACGCCTAACAAACGAAGAAATGCTAATTTCTTCAAATGAAAAATTAGTCACAGATTGCCACATTGCACTGTTGACGATCCCGGTACTTGCATTATTATTTAAATAACTGAAGAGCCCTCAAATTCAGAAGTTATTCTAAAATAACCGTTTTCAGTGATGTTCGTCAACTTATCGACCTATAACTCAGTCAGTTTTTTCCGACTTCAAATTTGTTTACGGGTTTGGAAAGAAACCTGATCACTCTTTTAAGACTCTCTAAATGATACATTTGTATGTTATGAGTATTGTTTTTGTTAAGATTGTAAAAGTAATTAAACTTTTCATTAACACCATTTTTAGTATTTCTCCCCAGCGCATATGAATAATAAACAAGTAACAGAGCTATACATAGATTTTTGTTGGAAAAAATGTTTGTGTGAAAAAAAAAAATTATTTGAAAAAATCTTGTGTATCAAAATATATGTAAAACACGCTTGCGTGTTTAACTATTTTTCTATGCAGTTTGGAGTTGCAAATCAGCTAAATCAATAGTACCATTCCAAAATTCCAAAAAATTAGCCCCCAAATACTTAGAAATCACGTTCCACTTGCGATAATATTTAGAATACTCATGTTTTATTGTAAAGATGAAATTCGATTAAAATAAATAGACATCACGTTAAAATATTTTATGACAATCGAATCACAATAGGTCATAGCTCCCATATAAGTCCCACAATATATTATATTACCGCATATAAATAATTAATATCGATAAAAATCATACTGCTTGATTTTGTGACTATGGGTTTATAATTATATATAAGGCTCATATCAGGAATGTTCATTAATCACGAATATATGTATGTATATTAAAATTTTATAAAAATAATCTAAAATAATCAAAAGTAATCTTTGAAAATAGTCGGATTATTTTTTGATTACTTTTGATTATTTTCTTGTAATCGCAAGTAATCTCGATTATTTTTTTATTACTTGTAATCGTAATCAATTAGTAATCATACGAATCTGAATATAATCGTAATTTAATCATTACTTCACCTTTCGAAAAAAAGTAATCTAATTACTAATTATTATGATTAGTAATCATTATTTAACAGCTATGGTAGATAGTGCTATAAGAATATTTTTTTTTAACGCTTTATTTATTTATTGAATCTGCCTTTTATAGACTTTACAATAAGTATTTAAATCTTATAAATAAAATTAAAACTATTTGCTCTTCAACAAGAGAGCCTTTATGGTTAACTGGCACTCATCTTAGCGGAGTGGTAGATCTGCTCTACGGAGACTGGATCGGGTTTGGATCTGCACAAGTTGTCTTGCATGCGTATTGGGATGTTTTTGCAGCTTTACAATATATTTCTCATGGGCTTTCTTGAACTCTTCCTTTATTAATGTCACTTCTAAGTCCCTGTGGATGTTTTCATTTCTTATATACCATGGTGCTCCCATCATGGCCCTAAGAATTTTAGGTGTTGCTAGCCATTCCCCATAATTGAATTTCATATGTCCAAATTGATTTTAAAGCGGTCTTATATGAGAATATGAATTGAATTTTTTTTGGAATATGAGCCCGTATTATGTTGATGGTGGGTATAAAAGATTCAGCACAGTCGAATATAATACTCTTAATTGTTTTAATTTTATTTTAAATTTCTAAATAATTCTTTTTAATAAATACTTAAAAATTTTAATTTTCGCGAATATCTTGTAAACTATAAGATATAAACTTATAGTAAGTCGTTGTCACAAAGTCACATCGACAGCAAAAAATGGTATATGGGCAATTACATATCATCGTACGTGACATTTGTACGCCTATAGAGTGGAATAGATTTTGCAAAAATAAGAGTATCTGAAAAATAATTTTGTCTATATGTTCCATTCAGAGGGTACTATATTTTAAAATAATAAAAAGTTCTTTCGAAATATTGTTGTCCAAAATATTTAGCGAAATAAGGGCATATCGTACGTGACATAAAACGTAACTCATTTTGAGGTACATACAGTGGGGAGCTCAAATGAGTACATGTTTCTATCCAAAATTTTGTCTGTCATTTATTTTATGTCTAATATGTAACAAAATGAATTACAATTCAAAACAAAAAACATTCAGTTATAAATTAAAACACAGACAAAACTAAAATAACTCGCATGTACTCAATTTTGCACCCCACAATAACTTTAGGGAAGAATTGCATTTTTTAAAAAAAAAATCAAAATCCTTTATTACGTAAATAAAATTTTACACGCATTAGCATATTTTCTATAAATTTTTCATTAACTTTTTTTGGAATACTCTCTCTCTCGTGTTCAATCCGCTGTTAAAGCTCGTACAAATTGATAGGAGTTAATCGGTATTGTTTCAACCGCCAATTCACGATTCACTAAAAATTCTCAATAGGATTGAACTCAAGACATTGAGCTGATAACAGCATTAATCAGACATTTTTCTAGGAACACCATTCTTTACGATTTTTGACGTGTGCATTGGGTCACCATCCTATTGAAAAATTACTTCTTCTGCAGGATTTCCTCTTTTATATACAAAAACCTGATGATGAGACTACAAAACCGGTATGGTGAGTCTGCAAAATATGCAGATGGTTTTCTTTTCCCATTATTTCATTGATTCTTTGCATGAGTCCAAGGTGGCACCATATAAAGCAACCCCATATCATTACCGTGTTTTACTGTTTCCTTACTGTGTCACCAATTTTGAAAAAATCGGCGAAATAATGAGTTAAGAAGACTATCTGCGTATATTGAAGACTAATCATATCAAATTTATAGACTTGCCATTCCGATTTTGTGGATAAGAGCGCCAATCATGTCGAATAAGTTATTTTACAGCAGGACGGCGAATTAAAGCACTCATGAAAAACTTTGAAAAATAGTTTAGTGAGCAAAATTTCTACCGAAATAGTGTCCAGTTCGATATACCGACCTGAATACGTAAATATCTTTGTATTTTTCACATTCATCTTTTGATTTTGTAGATTATAATGCTTATAAAAATCGTAAAGAATGGTGTTCCTAGAAAAATGTCTTATTAATGCAGTTATTAGCTCAATGTCCTGAGTTCAATCCTATTGAGATTTTTTAGTAAATCGTGAATTGGCGGTTGAAACAATACCGAATAAGTCCTACTAACTTGTACGAGCTTTAACAGCGGATTGAGCACGAGATAGAGAGTATTCTAAAAAAAGTTAATGAAAAATTTATAGAAAATATGCCAATGCGTGTAAAATTTTATTTACGTAATAAAGGATTTTGAAATTTTTTTTAAAAAATGCCATTCTTCCCTAAAGTTATTGTGGGGTGCAAAATTGAGTACATGCGAGTTATTTTAGTTTTGTCTGTTTTTTTATTTAGAACTGTATGTTTTTTATTTTGAATTGTAATTCATTTTGTTACATATTAAACATAAAATAAATGACAGAAAAAATTTTTGGATTTGCTTTATTAGTTTTATTTTTATTCCATAAGAAGTGCACAAAATAGAAACATGTACTCATTTGAGCTCTCCACTGTATGTACATTAGGGTGTCCCAAAACAAACTTTTTGTTGGGGTTCAAGCATAATTTGTAAGCTTATAGGGTAGAATATTTTTGAGATTTTTTTCAGATTTTTCGGAAGAGGTTTAGAGGTCGCTCAAGTCGAGTTTTTGCCAAAAATCTGATTTGTCGGCCTCTTTATGAGTTTTCTTCATAACTTTGTCAAGACCCACGATTTTCATTACTTTTGAGGACACAGTTTAAAAGAAAAATGTCCATGCTTTATTTTTGTGTGCAAACATTTTTTGTTTTTGCAATGAATTGGCTCATTAAGGTGCCCTACATTAGAATTTTTCGAAATTTTTCCATAAATTTTGTAAATAAGACTTATAATAATAACTTTAAAAATTTTTATGAAAATGAAAAAAAACTAACATTGCAGTTTAAAAGATCAATTAATTCTTAATAATTTAGGGATAACAATAAGCTTTCAAGAAACTTTTTTTGGGACACACTAATGTACATGTAGAAATATGCGAAAATATTCGAATGGTAATAGGCGTTATGTTTTCTTTTAATTTCTTACACTAAACCAAATATTTTTCCTTTACAATCCGTCATATTTAAATAAAAACAATCTTTGGATGATTTTATCTATATATATAAAAATGAAATGGTCCATGTATGTAATGTCATCACGTGAGAACGGCTGGAGCGAATTGGCCGATTTTTTATTCGATTCGAAATTTTCAGGAGATGGTTTGTAAAGAAAAAAAATTCAAAAATTCCGGGTAAAACTCGGAATTTATTTTTTTGAGTCCAGTCAACAGTAATAAAAAGGTTCCCTAAAGTATGCAGTACAAATTTAGATATTTTATTTGCAAATAAATAAGAACACGCGTATGTGGGTTCGAGAAACTTAAAGAACTAACATTAGTAAATGCTACCGGGGCGGTCAACTAGTAATAAATAAAATTTAATATCGTACTTGACATACCGTACGTTAAAGATTTTTCTCTTATAATAAAACAATATACATATATGTATATTAGAGTTCGTTTATGACCAGGTCAATTCATTTGTTTTTCGGGTGTCATCATTTTTCTGAATGTTTTTGAGTAAATAAAAATAATGGCGTCCTTTTTTTGGAAAATTTTCACTCCTTGTGGTGGTTCAACGCACCTAAAGACGCGAATTTTGAGCACATTTTTCTGTAGAGCAAAAACGGTTGAATATATTTCAAATCTGATTTCACCAATGGATTCTGAATCAAAAATTAATACAATTGATGTTTTTTGAATCCTTATAAATATTTCCACAAACCCACTACAGGGGGCGCAAATCTCATAAAAAAATAAAATGAGTTTTGGAAGTCGCAAAAGTTTTACAAAATAGAGCTTAATTGTTTTTAATCATATTTGTATTTACATATTTTTTATATACTAATATATTAGGGTATTCAATCAATTACCCGTTAATCAGTTAAAATCATCGATTTTCCAATAACAAATAAACCGATTAATTCGTGTCGATTAACCGAAATTCCTTTTTGCTTTCACTTTAACATATTTTTTTGTATTTATTATTTTTTGTATTTTTAAAATTAAATATTTTTTCGAACATCCAAGATAAATGTTTAGTGAGTATAACAACTGGCATATTTAATTTGCATGTATTTGAAACTTTGTTTGTATTTGCATTTTGAAATGTGTCTTTTATCAGAACTTAACAAAACTATTAAAAGTATTCAAAATCTAAAACAATCCAAAAAGGACTCCAATGCACAGTGGATTATATAAGGTGTATGCATCTCATAATTGATTTTTGCAAATGATTGAAATTAACCATAAAACAAATTGTATCGTAAAGCTAAGATGTCAAGCAATAATTATTTGTAAAAATTATAGTTATTATGTCAACAGAAGTATTCGAAAATGGTGACAGAACACAATACTTTCGAATTTAAAGATTTGGGGAGCTAAAATTATACCATATTCAAGGGCGTATTTTTAATATTTATAACTGTTTTTTTCAGAATTGTTATAACTTTTTGGAAAGGGTATCTTGTCCAGATTCTATCTTTGTAAAGAGTTTTGTACAAATTGTTAGCAGATTTGAAATTTATTCATTCAAAATATATAATGTTTTTTGGCTAACCTACGCAACTTTGACTAGGATTTTAACTATTGGCGCCGTTTGCCGCCGATCTAGTTTTATCATAGAATTAAAGCTATTTTCTCCCTCAGCGCATATGCACAAAAACAAAACAAAAAACTAAGTATAAAAAAAAATGTTGTACAATTTTTAATTTACAAGGTAAATTTGTTCGAAAAAGATTAATAACTTTTGCAAATATAAACCGATTTTAACAAGTATTATCTCATTTTTGTTTAAAACTGAGTGCAAAAAAAAATAGGTTTTCATTTTTCAAATTTTCCACTGTGCAATGGTATAATAAAGGATTTTTGATGCTTAGAAAATACTAAAAAAAGAACTGAGATATTTGATATTCTTTATCATGCTTTTGATTTCTCCAACAACAATCAGCAAGAGAGTTTTTTCCAAGTCAATTCAAAAAAACAAGTAAGAGTGCTATATTCGGCTATGCCGAACCTTATATACCCTTCACCTTTGTTGTGGATGCATTATTATTTTTTATAATTAGTATATGGGGGATTTCATGTCAAGTGAACCAACTTTTGAAATCGATGTCTTCCGATCGGGATGAAATTTGCACCAAGGTTAGCTCTATTGGATAGTAACTCAGACACAATTTTTCAACAACATCGGTCGAGAACTCTCTGAGTTATAGGGGGTAAAATTTTGACAATTTGGTCAAACAGGGGTTTTTTCTTATCCATGTAACTTATTACCTATTGTTCTTAGCAAAATGTGTTCCAAATAGTATAGATAGCTATTTCTTCGATCTTTCGAAAAAAAATATTTAAAAAAAAAAATAAAAAATTTTTAATATTTTTTTTCCGAAATCAAAAACTTTTTTGACTTTTTTTAAAAATACGCTATTTTTTTTTATTTTTTTTTTTTTCTTAAAATAAAGTTTAGATATTTTCCTTGAACACCTACTTGGTCGCTTAGTGGGATGCGAGTGGGATATCTATCAAAATAAATATTTTGTAACTCAAAACATAAAATTTTTGACTTTTTTTGCAAAATCAAAAACTTTGTTGACTTTTTTTTTTCAAAATGGACCCTTTTTTAATCTTTTTTTTTAGGTCAAACAAAAGCTTAGATATTATCCTTGAAGACCCTTTTGGTCGCTTAGTGGGATGCGAGTGGGATATCTATCAAAATAAATATTTTTTAACTCAAGACTTACAATTTTTGACTTTTTTTTTTGCAAATACGATTTTTTTTCCAAATCGGCCTTTTTTTTAAAATTTTTTTTGTAGTCAAAAGAAAGCTTAGGTCCATTCCTTTAAGATATTTTTAGTCCCTTAGTGGGATGCGAGTAGGATATCTATCAAAATAAATATTTTGTAACGCAAGACATACAATTTTTTAATTTTTTTTTGCAAAATCAAAATTTTTTTCCAATATGGGGCCTTTTTTAATTTTTTTTTTTTGCTCAAAAGAAAGCCTAGGTCCATTCCTTTAAGATATTTTTAGTCCCTTAGTGGGATGCGAGTGGGATATCTATCAAAATAAATATTTTGTAACGCAAGACATACAATTTTTTAATTTTTTTTTGCAAAATCGAAATTTTTTTCCAATATGGGACTTTTTTTTAAAAATTTTTTTGCTCAAAAGAAAGCTTAGGTCTTTTCCTTTAAGACCTATTTTGTCACTTAGGAAGATGTGAGTAGGATATCTATTAAAATAAAAATGTTGTAACTCAAGACATTCAATTATTGACTTTTTTTTTGCAAATTCGATTTTTTTTTCAAAATGGGCCCTTTTTTAAAAATTTTTTTTTAGTCAAAAGAAAGCTTAGGTCCATTCCTTTAAGATATTTTAGGTCCCTTAGTGGGATACGAGTGGGATATCTATCAAAATAAATATTTTGTAACTCAAGATATACAATTTTTGATTTTTTGGCAAAATCAAAAACTTTTTTGACTTTTTTTTAAAATGGGCCCTTTTTGTAATTTTTTTTTTGCTATAAAGAAAGCTTAGGCCTATTCCTTTAAGATGGTTTTGATCGCTTAGTGGGATGCGAGTGGGATATATATCAAAATAAATGTTTTGTAACTCAAGACATACAATTTTTGTGTTAAAACATTTATTTTGATAGATATCCCACTCGCATCCCACTAAGGGACTAAAAATATCTTAAAGGAATGGACCTAGGCTTTCTTTTGAGCAAAAAAAAAAATTAAAAAAGGGCCCATATTGGAAAAAAATTTTGATTTTGCAAAAAAAAATTAAAAAATTGTATGTCTTGCGTTACAAAATATTTATTTTGATAGATATCCTACTCGCATCCCACTAAGGGACTAAAAATATCTTAAAGGAATGGACCTAAGCTTTCTTTTGACTACAAAAAAAATTTAAAAAAAAAGGCCGATTTGGAAAAAAAATCGTATTTGCAAAAAAAAAAGTCAAAAATTGTAAGTCTTGAGTTAAAAAATATTTATTTTGATAGATATCCCACTCGCATCCCACTAAGCGACCAAAAGGGTCTTCAAGGATAATATCTAAGCTTTTGTTTGACCTAAAAAAAAAGATTAAAAAAGGGTCCATTTTGAAAAAAAAAAGTCAACAAAGTTTTTGATTTTGCAAAAAAAGTCAAAAATTTTATGTTTTGAGTTACAAAATATTTATTTTGATAGATATCCCACTCGCATCCCACTAAGCGACCAAGTAGGTGTTCAAGGAAAATATCTAAACTTTATTTTAAGAAAAAAAAAAAAAATAAAAAAAAATAGCGTATTTTAAAAAAAAGTCAAAAAAGTTTTTGATTTCGGAAAAAAAATATTAAAAATTTTTTATTTTTTTTTTTAAATATTTTTTTTCGAAAGATCGAAGAAATAGCTATCTATACTATTTGGAACACATTTTGCTAAGAACAATAGGTAATAAGTTACATGGATAAGAAAAAACCCCTGTTTGACCAAATTGTCAAAATTTTACCCCCTATAACTCAGAGAGTTCTCGACCGAAGTTGTTGAAAAATTGTGTCTGAGTTACTATCCAATAGAGCTAACCTTGGTGCAAATTTCATCCCGATCGGAAGACATCGATTTCAAAAGTTGGTTCACTTGACATGAAATCCCCCATATATGTATGTACATTGCCCACTTTCAGCATACAGCATCCTAAATTTATCAAGAACACAAAAAACAACAACAACGCCAAGCGAAACAAAACACCAAAAGAAAAAACAAAAACAAAATACGCAAGGCAATGAAACCAACACACATCCAAACATACGTTTAATTGTATAAAAAACAACAACAACGCCAAAAGAAACAAAACACAAAAGAAAAACAAAAAAACGCAAAGCATGCACATCCAAACATACGATTTGCTTTTTTGTCAAAAAAACCAACACACAACCAAACAAAAGTTTAGTTGTATAAAAAACAACAACAACGCCAAAAGAAACAAAACACAAAAGAAAAACAAAAAAACGCAAAGCATGCACATCCAAACATACGATTTGCTTTTTTGTCAAAAAAACCAACACACAACCAAACAAAAGTTTAGTTGTATAAAAAACAACAACAACGCCAAAAGAAACAAAACACAAAAAAAAAAAACAAAATACACAAAGCTTGCACATCCAAACATACGTTTTGTTGTTTTTTTGTCAAAGCATGCAATACATTGTGTTTTTTGATGAAATTTTCAGAGGTTGTCTCGGATTTTTGCTCATATCTCCGTTATTTATGGACGGATTTTGCTGATTTTAAATAGCAAAATTCTCGAAAGTATGTCTGACAGGATTGTTGAAGATTTGGATCCCGGAGATATCTGGGGCCTTTAGAAAATTGATTTCAACAGACAGACGGACAGACAGACGGACATGGCTTAATCGACTCCGCTATCTATAAGGATCCAGAATATATATACTTTATAGGGTCGGAAATGAAAAATGTAGAAATTACAAACAGAATGACAAACTTATATATACCCTTCTCACAAAGCTGAAGGGTATAAAAAAATCGTTTAAATTATATTTTTTTTTTAAAAAAAGTTTATTTCAGAAGATCTCACTATAATCCTAAAAAAAACTCATATGTGTGTATAAAATGGATCTCAAATAACATATTTGCTATTATTATACCCTCCACCATGAGTTGCAAGGGTATATATAAGTTTGTCATTCCGTTTTCCACTTTTTTCATTTGCGACCCCATAAAGTATATATATTCTGGATCGTTATAGATAGCGGAATCGATATAGCCATGTCCGTCTGTCCGTCTGTGTGTTGAAATCAACTTTCCGAAGGCCCCAAATAACTTACATACACGATTCATACATCAATATCTCCGAAATTCTTCCGACTCGGTCGCTATTTAAAATCGAGAAAATCGGTCCACAAATTGCTGAGATATAAGGAAAAAACTAGGACAGCCTCGATTTTTGACCTATTTTTGACATATATCTGGATTACTAAGTCATTAATATAGACAATATGGATATCTAATGATAGATATTTCAAAGACCTTTGCAACGACGTATATAAGACCATACTAACTTGGACATACAATGGGTCAAAATCGGAAAAAAATATTTTTTATCCCGAATTTTTTTTTCATCAAAAAATTTTTTTTTGTAATAAATTCTTTTTCCAAAAAAATTAATTAGAAATTTAAAAAACTTTTTTAAAAAAAATTAAAAAACAATTTGGAAAACAAAATTATTTAATTAATTATTTGCTCGATTAACCGATTAAACCTGTAACTCGATTAATTGAATACCCTAATAAATAAATAATTTATAATATTTAGACAACTAAAGAAATTGCTTCTAAAATGACCAATAAGAATTGTTTTAATGGTCGAAAATAGTGAATTTTTCTAAAAAAAAGTTTAGCGTATCTTTAAAAAAAATTTTCACATCTACAGGTTTTTTTTATTAATATTATAGTCACAGAAATTATTTATATGATTGTGGCAATCATAATATGTTTAACTTACGATTCATATGATTGTGTCAATGTGACAACCATTTTTATGGTGAATCATTATATCATAAGCTGAGAACAACATAATATGGAAAATCCTTTATCATAAAAATGGTTGTCACAAACATATACTTATTTATTTCTACTTTTTTATTTTAATCTCCCCATTGTGCAGTGGTTTAGAAACATTTTATTTTGGAATCAATTGTAATAAAAAAGAGGAAACTTTCATAAGTTATCTGGTTCACGCATCCAAATTCGGAAAATGTAAAATAAACTTTTTTTTTAATTGGTTTCGGGCTCACATACATGTAATTTTAAAACACTAACCCCAATATTCATAAAACAATTTAAATTTAAACAATGTTTTAAAGCAAAATTTCCCTACAAAATTTGTTTTAAAACGTTGTTTAAATTTACAAATTATTTATGAATAAGGCCTTAAGAATTTAGATATCACACAGTAGACAATAACAACTACTAACCCATGTAAATACAAATCAACTTAAAAACACCTCAGCTCATCGGCGCCTATATTAGATCTTATATCTAACGAAATGGTGCGCTTTTTACTCTTATAAATGATTTGTATGAGTAAACAGCTTTAATCAAAATAAAACAACTGATGTGATTTGGCCGAAGTAAAGGACGTTTTTTAAATAAATAAAAATAAAATATATTTCATTTAGTGTTTTTTTTTCATTTCCATATTTTTCGTCAAATATTTGTTTGGTGTGTCCGTACATTAACACCACTTTCGATCTAATTAACTATACATTTTATTGCCAGAAATTAACAGAAATTATGCCAAGATTATTAAATTCTGCCTTATTTTCAGTGTCCAGCGTAAGTTTCAGTGTTTATGCACCCGGATTTTTGGCCAGATTTTTTGAATCTCATGCAGTCATGTTTCAAGGCAATGCCGGACTTAAGCCAAAAGAAGGCGAGGTCACAAGTCGTCCCTGGCAATGGCCTATAAATTATCGCGTACGTTTGCATTTAATTCACCCTATAAGTATCAAATTTTATTTTATTTTAATTTTATGTGATTCTTTCATTTCTAGGGGCAATTTTTCTCTGGCAGTTCGTATCGGATATATCTATTGGGGAATCCAATAATTTGGTGGAGTAACCTAGTATTTTTGATATTATTTTTAATAGTGTTTTTTGTAAATGTCATTAAACAAAGGAGGCAAGATGGCATTAGGCATTTGAAATTATTGGACAATACAATTATGAATAAAGATGGTGAAAGCGAAGCAATTGCCAATCATGGTATGTACTTGAAAAATTTAAACTTTGCGATTAATTATTGCTGCTTAAATATTCCTTTGAATCCTGTATTTAGATCCAGTGAAGAAATCAATGACGTTGAAAGCTGCAATTTGGTTATTCTTTGGTTGGGTTATTCACTATTTGCCATTTTGGGCCATGGGCCGCGTTTTGTATTTTCATCACTACTTTCCAGCTTTAATCTTTAATTCGATGTTATCAGGTAATTCAACCATAAAATGCACTCGAATTATAAATATGTATTGCATTATGCACTAACGAGCGGAAATTGCCAATTATACAGATTTCATTTAAAATATTTTATTATACAACCATCTTTCATCGTATTAAAATTATTATTATTATTATTATTCATAAATCCGTTTATCTTGCTAATGTACATGTAGAGTACGAAAAAAAAAATCAGAAAAAAAATAATGATGAAATATTTAAATATAATAAATATTAAAATTTCAATTTAACATGTCTTTAGGGACCGTTTGACTTCCTTCTTACATCACTCTGACCTTTGATTTCCCAAGGAAAAAGTACGTATATTAGGGTTTCACTTTCTTTGATCTCATAATAATAACACCAAATTACAGATAATGCTGTCTTTATATTAACAAGTAAGAGAATTATATTCGACTGTGGCGAATATAACTCTCCCATTGTAGGTCCAACTTACTACTATACTCTTATATACGTCGTTGCAAAGGTTTTCGAAATATCTATCATTAGATATTCATATATTAATGACTTAGTAATCCAGATATAGGTCAAAAATCGAGGTTGTTCTGGTTTTTTCCTTATATCTCAGCCATTTGTGGACTGATTTTCTCGATTTTATATAGCAATCGAGCCGAATATATTGATGTATGAATCGTGTATGTAAGTTATTTGGGGGATTCGGAAAGTTGATTTCAACAGACAGACGGACATGGCTTAATCGACTCCGCTATCTATAAGGATCCAGAATATATATACTTTATAGGGTCGGAAAATTATATTGTGGAAATTACAAACGGAATGACAAACTCACGAAGGTGAAGAGTATAAAAACTGAGGCCGAAATACCGAATTCGTGATCTAATGAGCTAACCTGTCGAAAAATATGTTCAATATCGAAATTGTAATAAAATGTATTACATTTCTTGTCCGATATCGAATGCATTAATTTAAAATAAGCAAATTATGATAAATTTTACTTGATATCGAATGCGGTGATTCAGCCCCTAACTTTTTATTTATTAAACAAATAAAAAATTCATGCACCGTTTTCATTATTTTTTTATAATTTCTAAGTACAGATATAAAGTAAAATAATCAATTTATTTTGGAAATAAATCTGCCATCTATAAGTTTCTAATGAGATTGGCATTAAATTCACACAGGCGCAGAGAGGGATGGGTTCATACATTTTTGTGCAAAAATTATAAGAAATGGTTGTAGAGTATTGAAATTTAGCACCGAGAATTATATGGACTAAATTAAAAAAACATGAAATTTTATGAAAATCGTCCACGTCCACTGCCCATACAATCCAAATCGATTTTTTCGCATAAAATTTTTCCTATCCGACCAAAAGTCTAGAAATTTTCTGAAATACGAAAAGAATTCATGCCGAGTTTCAATAAAATCGGTCACGCCCACGGCCCATGAAACCCATACATACATAGATAAGAATTTATCTATGTACCCAGTTCACTTTTACAAGATTGTTCATATTTGCGAATGGCATCTAATTCCCATCTACAGCTATGGAAGTCCAAACATTATTAAACAGTTGAATTAGAATTTAGCCACTACCCTGTTGATTTAGATTTCAATTCTGTGTAGATAGATAAAATACGTTAACTCTTTGCGGTCTTTAAAACATAGTTTATTGGCATATATTGCTGTTCAAAAAGTTCACTAAGTTCATATTTTAGAGTACCCTATGGAAGTAAGAAGTGTTCATATTTTGGGGTGTTCATGTTATCGCGAGTGCACTGTATTTCGTTTATTATTCGACAAAATATTTTAAGTTTTCATAATGTTCCGAGAACTAATTTTTTTTTAATCGAAACAAGGCACATTTTATTAAAAGAACAGCTTGGGGGAAAGTGGGGCTACATTATTTTTTTCCATGGAAAATTTATTTATGGAGAAATGCTATATTTTTCAAATATGTTAAAGGTAAATTATATATATTATCAGGAAAATAATACATATATAAACCACTGAATTGCGTGAAAATATAAGTAAATTTTTACTTAAATTTGTGAAAAACAAAATATAATTTAGTTTTGAACACAGGAAACAAATTTCAAATCAATATTTAGTAGGAATCAAAAATTAGGTAACTTTGAAGTTGAATATTACTGAACTGTCGAAAATATGTTTACAAATGCTATGTATATTTTTGTTCTCTTACATATATTATTACAGAGAACACTAAATTTGTCCAACTTTTAATAGGTGTCCTTCACAGGTCCTTCCAAATATAACACATTTTATGTAGAAATTTCAGATTTAGCAGATTTCTTCTATGATTCCAAAGCACTGAATGACTAAGGTATATGAATATAGTTTCATATACCTTAGTCCTTTTTCACTTGCATCTGTTATTCTAAGGCAGTAGAAATTACAGAAAAATTAATGTACGCTGAATTGTAATAAGCGCATTTGATACTCTTTCAATGCTGTGCTAAATCTTGTTTTTTGATATTTGCAAATATTTTTAATGGTTATACCTTAATATATATGTATTTTACTTGAAGGCATTTGGAATATTTTAAATAAATTTAATTTTTTACGTGAAGCTGCTTATTCTGCATCCTCTCCTTTAAGGTTGAAAAACGCTGTAATGATTTTACACATTAATATTTACTTATATTACAAGTATTGAGAAATGTAAATGTGTATCTTCATTTGCACGCAGAATTGTTGCAAGCGCAAGTCGTCGAGTGCTGTTTTTTTATATTATATTAAAAAAGCTATCAATACCAATTGGGGTACCCGAAGCATTTACCGTTCACTCACTAAATTGTGCTAATCTAGCGTAATAGGAATAATATACATATGTAAATACATAAATTATTATCTTTGTGAAAAATAATGTAACAGAGAAAATTATTTATTAAGTGGTTGAAGAAGTTTCGCATATAAACTTTCTGTTTTTATCAAATGTAGTATTAAAATATCAATGAACTTCATCGTGATAGCAGAGATACTAACTAACATGCTCTTATTCGGTGTTTTAATATTTTGATTTTTTTGTTATTTTGAACTTAATAATATTGGTATCCACATAAAATTCAACAGAAATATGTTTCATCTAGAGGTAAATCACCTAAATTAATGACATTGGTCATAGTTCTAATGAAAGGCAAACTTCCGGAAAAAAATATTATTGAAATTATAAAATATTCAGTGTTAGGTATAATATGGTCGTGCTTGACCGACTATATTTCCTTACTTGTTTTTTTTTATTTTAGAGTACATAAAGAGTGAGTCAAAAAAAACGTATACACACAATTCCATTCCAAAAAAATACGTGAACAATAATTGAAACTTTTCGAAAAAAACCAAATGACTTTCAAAGAAATAGCAAAAGTTTTAAAGGTTCATCGTCACACTGTTTCCAAAAAAAGGTCTAACAGATATTTGTAAAGAAACAAAAGAACTAGCAAAAAAATTGAGTTAAAATTTTATAAAAAATAAACCTGTTGTATGATGGATGATGAAATTTCCACAACTTCCGGGTCAATATTTTTATGTGGCTAATGGACGAGGTAATGTTCAAGAATAATACCGGACAAATAAATAATCAAAATTCCCCAAGAAGTTTCTTGTGTGACAAGCCATTTGCAGTTATGGCAAAAGAAGTCAAAAAGGCTCTTGAGTGGTATTCAAACAATAATGACAATTTTCTACCACTGGAGGCATATCCACCCAACTGTCTAAAAATTCGTACTGTGGAATGGTATTGGGCTCTTGTAAAAAATGAATTAAAGAAGTGGACCACATCGCCCAAAAAGGTAACGGAAGCATCTTTAATAGGAGGTTTTCCGGAAAAAGTGAATAAATTGATAAATACCCAGCAATATGCCAATATTTTAATGTTCAATGAATTTGTACAATATTTGAATATATTTTCGTATTTTTGAGAATTTTTATATTTAACGGTTTAAGTTTTATTTAACTTAAGTAAAAGTTTTTCTTGTCACACTATTTATTAATATTTTATCGAATTCAACGCACTTTTCTTTAAATGTTCTTTATGTATAAATTTTATTTTCAGGAGTTATGTTTCACTATTTAACTGGCCGCTTGCCAAGATGGCTCCAACATTCACTGCTTGGTGGTTTGACGTCAGTGCTGGTCTATAGTTTCATGTTGTTCTCGCCACTGGCATACGGAATGAATGGACCTTTAGCTAATGAACCCAACTCAACAATGCACGGCCTAAAATGGTTACCAACATGGGAATTTTAATTAGCATTCGTTTTTGTTTCATGCTACTACAAATACAAGCAATTCTATAATTCAACATTCAAACTACTGCTCACGAAATCACAAACTTCCTAACCTACAACTGTAGATAGATAAACACATTGAAATATATACTCTAAAATAAGTGGAAAAGGATCCAGCAACTAGGAGAATGGAATGAAAGAACAATGAACCAAAATATTTTATAAAGAGTCGTCGTCACCCACAATTACGCAACAATTGAAAGTAAAATTTAAATACAGATTTTTCGTAAAATATGTTTTTCTCTAATTGTCTGTTTCCACTAAATGTGTTGCAATGTCCGCATGGAAGAAAGTGTACAATAAACATTTATTTACAAAATAATTTAGAAAATATATTTTAATTGTGATTATTTTTTTACATGCTCGTATTCATAAATTCATACCAGAATATATTGAAATAAACGATTAAATTATTCATACTTATTTTAATTTAGATACACATTAAGTGATAGAGTAAGATTTTACTCATATATAAATTTACTTTTCGTTTTAATCTCTCAGAATCAAATAATGAAGACAATTTCCTTAAAAACTATTATACTGTAATGCACTTGGGATTTTCTCCACAACTTATTTTATTATATACAGTGCCACAGTGCACGGCGGTAAATTACGGCCAAAAATGTTTTTTTTTGTTTTTTTAATTTTTATAAAATTTTGATGGTAAATTTTTCTTAACACTTCAGAATATAAAGTATCATTATTATATTGGCTATAAAGTAGCTATGTAGCCATTTATAGTGCTGTAAATTCAAAGGTTTTTTCTTGTCATTTTAATATTATAAAAATGTGATTTTTTTAAAAGCAAGTATCCTGTGCTTTTTTTAAAGTTTCTTTTTGCAAATTAGCACATGTTTTTATAAACTAGTTAGCAGTTAACCATTCCATGTAGTTATTAAGGAGTTTTTGCGTGTTCTTTTTATATAAAAGTGAAGTGATTAGGAACTAGTTTTAAATCTATAGAAACTAAATTAAAAAAAAATTTGAAAGGCCAGAACAAATTAAATGGGGCTATGAGAGGTTAAGTGTAAATTACATCTAATACTATAGAGTATCAAGAGTAAGTACTATAAATTTCAGCTGCAATTATCTGCCATTCCAATAACCAGAACGATTTCAGTGCCTTCATATTTTACAAATCTTTTTTTGTATTTTTTTGGACAATTTCAAAAATTCTGTAAGTTTGAGAGTTATTTACGTCTATGCTGAATTGGCCAAACCATGTATTTGTATGTCGAAATTTTTTCAATGGATTATTTATGTTATTTTTGATTATAAACCTAATTTAAGCCATGTACAAAAATTGCATACTTTTTTCGATACTTTTATAATGTCAATGTTTATTTGGCCAACTCCTGTATGCAATTTCTAATATTTTTTGCGATGGATCTAGTGTGTTTTTTTTAAATGTACACCAAATTTCAAATTTTACATGAATAATCTAACTTTTCCGATAATTTCAAAATGTCCATGATTGTTTGGCCAAACCCTGTATACGTATTCCGAAATTTGTAAGACCATTTTTTCAATCACTTATGCTATTCTTCATTTTTGGACTAAATTTCAGGCATTTACAAGAATAACCTAATTTTTTCGATGCTTTTAAAACGTCCATGATTGTTTGGCCAAAACCTGTAAATGTAATCCGAAATTTGAATGACCAATTTTTTTTCGATTACATATTTTATTCTTTATTTTTGGACTAAATTTCAGCCACTTACATGCAATTTTTTTGATACTTTTAGAACGTCCATGCTTTTTTGGCCAAACCCTGTATTTGAACATCGAAATATTTATCGATCGGTTATGTTAATCTTAATACAAATACAAAATTTAAAAAATTTTTATGAAGAAATAAAGAAGTTATGTATTTTTGGCCAGAATTGACCACCGTGCATTGGGGCAGAATCGAAATTTTTTGGAAATAAATCTGGCATTTCTAAACGGCTGGTCCGATCAGGATAAAATTTGAAGTGGGCGTGGCCAAGAAGTATTCTAGTTTAAGTTATTAAAATGGGCCCTACAAAGGTACCGTGAAATAGCTCCCAAATGAAATAAATCCCAATGAAATAACTCCCATCAAAAATGAAATAATTCCCAAATTTGAAAAATTAAATAACTGCTAAAGGGTAAAATGAAATTACTCCCAATAATCGGCGGTTTAATAATTTTAAAAATATTAGTCCCATAAAAGCGAAATAACTCCCAATGAAATAAATCTCAATAGTAATGAAATAATTCCCAATCCGAAGCAATTTATTAGTGTAATCTAACTCTCAATGAAATAAAGAACTACAAAAGTGAAATTATTATTCGCTTACCAAACATTTTTGCATTGCGGGTCTAAGGCGTAGCACAAAGATTTCCTCCTCTGGGGTGTATCAAAAACTGGCTTCGCTCAGAAATGTTTTTGGCATTACCGGTCTTTGGCCGAGCGCTACGGAAATAACTCCCTACGAAAAAATTAAATAACACCCAACACATTTTTCATACAACTTGGGACTTATTTCATTATGAAACAACTCCTAACGCATAGAGAGTTATTTCATAATTTTTTGTTGGGAGTTATTTCATAATGCAAAAACTCCCAATGAAACAACTTCTAATCAAATTTTTGTTGGGTTTTATTTCATTTTGTTTTGGGAATTAGGAGTTATTTCATTGTATTGGGAGTCATTTCATTTTTGTTGCGTTCTACTTTGCAAAAGCATAGCCCATAAATATCAAAAACTGGCTTCGCCCACAAAATTTGTTTTGCATTGCCGACCTTCGGCCGGGCGCTAAGGTTTTCTCCTCTGGGGTGTATCAAAAACCGGCTTCGCTCAGAAAAGATTATTTTTACATTGTCGGCCTTTGTCAAGTCGCAATGATTTCTTAATCAGGTGCGAAATGCAAATTGGCTTTCTGAAATATTATAAAACCTTTCTGCAATGAAATAAATTTTTTCTGAGCGAAGCCAGTTTTTGATACACCCCAGAGGAGAAAACCTTAGCGACGGCCATAGGCCGGAAATTCAAAACTAATTTTCTGACTGTTTATAAAAAACCGAATTTTTTAAAAACCGGTTTGTCGGTTAACCGACATCGAAAAAAACGGTTAAACCGGTTAACCGTCATATATTTGTAGAAAACATAAAAAGTCCTATAAAGTATACATAGCTTTAAAATTTTTCATTTTTAGTATTCAGAAATGGTTAATATTGAATAACAATAAGTATACAAGGTGCTAACTAAGTCCATTTTATTTTGTGAAAATTTCAAAATTATCTCAGTCATTCAATTCAATTCAATTGAGTATAAGTATGTTACTAAATAAATAATACTTGTTTTAATTATTGGTTTATTCATTAAATTTCAACGAAAATGGAAATGGGACCTACAATATGCAAACGCACTTGTTCTGAGCTGTGATTATTTGTCACTATAAATCATACCAAATATGTAATTAATAAAACTCTATTATCAAATTTCAAAAATATTTCAAATCATGGATTTTAGAACGTTTTTTGTCTCTCCTGTAATATTTATTAAAAGGACCTTTTACACTAAGCTAATAAATTTATAATAAAATAAAATTTTTAGAACAAAACACACTAATGAAGTCAAATTTGTTGAAAGAAGGTATCTACTAGGGCATTCAATCGATTAACCGATTAATTTTGGACGGTTAAATGTTCGAATAATTTAAAATTGCCGATTTTCAAATAACAAATAACCCGATTAATTTGTGTCGATTAACCTAAATGAATAAACAATTTTTCGTCCGGCACTGGCTGGACTAATTAAATTATAATTACTAGATATAAGATTTGAAGTACTTGTTGTTAGTTCATGAATGAAGATACAATAAATAAAAAATAAAATTGAAAAAAAAAAAATTAACCTATTAACAAAAATTCCTTTTTTTTGGAACTTTAAAAATTTTTTTTGTATTTATTTTTCCCTTTCGAATACAAATTTCAAATTTGAATTATATATACATATTTTGAACATCCAATAAACATGATTAGTGAGTATGTATAACAACGATTTCGGATATATAAATAATAGATGTTAATATCTTTCTAATCTGTATTTAACCCAAATTTTTACTTATCAAATATACGAGAAAACATGAATTTTAATTTTGATGTTTACAACAAAAAATCAATCTCACACTTTTTTTGAAAACTGATAAAACTATATGAAAGATTATAGAACGGCGTATATTTTGTATTACTCAGTTACGTTGTTGCAGCAAATAGGCAATATGTTTACAAAAATGATCTCAAATACCTTATTTGCTGTTTTTGTACACAAAATTCGTTGTTGTATTTTCAATTTAAAATTAAAATAGAAATTATTCGGTTATTCGAATAATTTTAAATTAACCTCTTATTAACCGATTAAACAAGAAATCCGATTAATTGAATACCCTAGTATGTACATCAAATTCAATTAAACGTTTGGTAAAAACATCACTAAAGATAGCAAAAGGAGCTATTTTTTGCTGTACCTACAACAAATATGAAAATGATATCTTACTTATTAGTAGTTTTGAAAATTGCTGTTGCTACTTGTTTTAAATCTGTCCCACCATAGTCAGAAATCAATTAAATTAAAATTTTGAAAAATGTAGTGGATTTGTTGTTTATTACTTTGCAGAGGATTAAGCCTCTATTAGACTCTATTTGTATGTAAATAGGAGATTACCACTAATCCATTTTCACTTTCAATCACAGTCCTACAAAACGCAGAATGTAAATATTTTACGTGTGTATTTAGTTTCTGATTTTGTGCTGGCGCAAGATATTCAGACAGACATTGACGCTCATTTCGCCTGACGACTAATCGATTAAATTGTGTGCGAGTGCAGTCTTGCGACTGGGAATTTATTATCTTAAATTGCAGTGGCAAGTGTCATCTGACGTTTGCCTGCTTAAATGACAGCTACGTACTAAACCAACCAACCAATCAACCAGACACACAAATTGTTGTTGCTCCTTTTGGTAAAATATTTAGTTCTGCTGAGGAAAAGACAATGAAGTTGTTTGTGGTTGTGTTTACACTGTAAATGGTTTTTGTGTTTGTGTTAGAACAAATTCTTAATACCAACCCGACTATGTAAACAGGATGTATTTGATTTGAGTTTAAATTTTTATCTACATAATTTTGTGACTGGTCTTTGTATTTAGTCGCGACTTTTCCAAACAGGAATTAGAAATCTAATTGATGTTTTAATCAACAAATAAGGTAATATTTTTAGCTGAAACTGTGTAAGCGTATATATATATATTATTAGGAAATATGTACGTATATTATCAATTTTAGTTGGTAGACAACTTATTCTTTTCACAAATTATATATGTAAATGTAAAACGATGCACAAATTTCTCCGCCCTAAATAAACTTTATTATTTTCCAATAAATGTATGTATATCATTGCTTCTGTAATTAAATACAAATTATTTTTTTATTTGGTGATATATATATTAAGGTATACATAGAATACAGATTCGTTGCGATAGCTTTTTTTCTTTTACCAGGTCACAATTGTAGTGACAACTTCAAAATTCGGACACAAATTAAATTTAAATTAATATCTTATGTAGAAAGAAAACAAAATACTTTTATGAGATCGATCTAAATAAGCATTAAGTCTCTTATATTCCAGCACCATTATTTTATTATGGTCCAACTAATATTTTATTAACTGTATAATAACTGTTATGAATTAAGAAAGAGCATATTTCTCATCGACAAATATTAATTACTCCCTTCACCATTAAAATTTTGTCGTTCCGTCTGTAACACCCAAAAGTATTCATCTGAGATCCTACAAACTATTTGGATTCTGGGTCCTTATGAAAATCTAAGTTTATTAAGTTTCCTGTTGGAAACACCCACATTCTTCTAGGCTGTTTGTAATCAAAATCAACAAAAAGTAAAACAACCTGCAAATAATATTATGTTTATCAGATATTTTTAGTTTTTTCTTGAAATATATTGCAGATAATTCGCCTGAAGTTTGCAAACGGAAAAACTCTATTGAAAGTGCTAAGAACCGAACCAGCCCCTATACAAATGTCTTCCCAGAATATTTTCATTGTTCATATGTAAATGCATTTAAAATATCGTTATCCATGCAAAATTTAATAAGTCTTATGTAAGAAACTCACAGGACTATTTGTTTTTAATTGCATTATTTTTGTATTCATAGTAAGTATGATGCCAAATTGTATGATGATCGGTTCAATCGCCAAAATCACGGATCCCTTAGAAAACTCTTAAATGTCTTGTGAATACAGAAATAATATTAAACAAATTTCTTATAAACATTTTGTATGTCAATTAAATTCTGATGTATCCCACTACCAAAAACCAACATACAATCTGGTACAAAAATGTTGTACATATGTAAACAGAAATCAGACTACCAAATTGAAATAATTCCCATATAAGCCCTACTTACATGAAATATTTTGAGAAGTAACACTCAGGCAATTAATGCCTATATATTAATTGTGATACTTTCTTTGGATAGGGGATAGATTGTAGAAGGAAAGGTGGTGAAAGGAGGAGAAAAGCTTGTATTTACAATTCTGTAATTACTCGTTATGTTTTTAGTACAGATTACAGCGCCTCTGGTGGTGAGAATGTTATCAATGTTATACCAACGAAGGAGGGCGCTAAACTAATAATACTGTGCACGAAATTGCCTTTTTCTGTAAAGAGGGGCACTCAGCTGCTTAAACTAATGAATTCAGTTAGCTCTTATTTTATTATATATTATCGATATACCGTTATTTCGAAAGTGGAGAAGGCTGCACAACATATATTCACTTAACTCAAAAACGGTTTAGTTTTCGAAATTCTGCAATAAAATTACCTTTAAGCAAGGCTTAACATGTTTTTAATTTTCGCAATCGTTTTAGAAATATAATTTTGTATTGCTTTAGCTATATATTATCTCTTATGGTTTACAAGTTATTCGCTTTTGAAAAGTAAAATTTTATTTTTTTACCTACCTTGGTCTGCCTTTTTGCTAATAACGGATCCAAATCTTAATGATCAACGCGCTAACCAATTAAGCCACAGCAATCATGTGGAAATAAACGGATAGACTGATTTTAATAAAGTTTGCCATGACTATAAGGTCCAAAATTTTATTTTTAGTTATTCAAAACTCATTTACACAAAGACCAGTATGTCCTAACTTAAAGATTACATTTTAACTTTGTCGTTATATTAAGTTAGCTGAACTTTGTTTTTTTTTTGCTAATAGCGGATCCAAATTTGATTAATAATTACTAATAATTCAAGAGTTCGATGAGTCATTATTCGGTTTTCAAAACCGATTCCGACAATGTTGGATTCTATGACAACCCAGAATATGTTCATAAATATTTATCAAAGGGAATATTTCTCCCCGATCTTGATGTTTTGGGAATTATGGGATTCTCAATAATAAATAACAATTTTGTTTTTCACTTTTGCATTATAATTCTTTAATTAAAATTTTATTAAAATATAAAAAATTAAAATTTTCAAAAAAATCTTAAAAATTGATTTTTTTATTTTTGCAAAAAAATCTGCTATGAATTTTTTAATTCTTAAAATGTTCCATTTTTGAAAAGAAGACAGAATTTCCTACACGCTGTTATATAATGCGCATATCTTATCTTTTCCACTAGTCAAATTTATGTATTCAAAATCAGAAACATGTTGACATTTAGTTACAGCATTACCCATAATTAAGTGCTAACTTATTGCGCTGAAAGTAACCAATTGAGAATAACTTAAATAGGTACTTACAAAAATTAGCACTTTTTTGTAGATCTCTTCTGGTATATAAAAGACTTTCAAATCGGATCGAGAACATAAATTTGTCATCATTTTTAATTTTTTCATATAGACGATTGGGGTACACTTTGCTCTGTCACTTAAAAACGTTTAGAAGTTACAGATTTTAGTATTTTAGAATGAAGTTTATTAAGGTGGATAGAATGGAAAATCATTATGCGTTTTTAAATAACACTGCATTACACAATTTTGATACCCTCTTAACTGTTAGCTGGAGGGAGGATAGGTAAAGAGTCATAGCTTAAAAGTTCGAAACATATGTGGTATCCATCACGTCTAGTTTTCGAGGTATGTACGTGTCAATTATTATTTATACTACCCTCACTTTAGGGTTAAAAAAAACAGTTTTTTATTTTGTTTAGTAATCGTTCCTATTCAATAATAGGAATACTGAACTAAGTGGTCGTCGCAACTGCTTAAATGCACCAAAACATGTCAAGAAATTTCAGCTTTTGTTTGCGGAAAATCGAATGTGAAACATATACCATTGGTAGACGAAATGATTAAATTTTTTATGAAACCATGTATATATGGATGAATGTATTCCAAAACATTTACCACGTTCTCAGACTGGTCCACCCTGGAACTCCCAACAACTATATTCCCTAAAAAATTCAAAAAATAAGTATTACAAAAAATACAAGATGTCTGGCCATGTACTCGATTATAGGAAATATTCTATTCTTCGTGCTGAATACAATTTGTTGAATGCTAAACTGTACAAAAACTACTTAACCAAAATGAAACGTAATTTTAAACACAATCCGAGGTCGTTCTTTACTTTTGTTAACTCAAAAAGGAAGATTTGTGGCACCCCGAAAGTTATGAAATATTTAAGTACAGAGTCAAGTGATGAATCGGAAATTACCAACTTATTCGCTGAATTGTTTGCCCCTACTTACTCTAATGCTGAATATGATGATGAAAACTATCCATTTAATTCAAACAATATCATTCCCATTACTCGACACTACACAAATTATAAAATGTTTAAATTGCTTAAAATCCTCATTAACGTGTGGACCAGATGGCATACCAGTTGTATTTTGAAAAATTGTTTGACAAAGTTAATCATAAACTTCTGCTAAAAAAATTGGATACAATGGGTTTTGACAATACTTATCTAAGCTGGTTAAAGTCATATCTTTTATACAGAACACAGTCCATAAATTTCAATTCTACAATTTCGAAAAATATTTTGGTAAAATCCTGTGTTCCGCAGGGAAGTCATCTCGGCCCTATTTTATTTTTACTTTTCATCAACGATTTGAAGCAATAAACTATTCGAATGTATTGATGTTCGCAGATGATGTTAAAATATTTTTAAGCCTCAAACATTCACCAGATCATATTTATCTTCAGAAGGACTTGGATAATTTCTATAATTGGTGCAGCCATAATTTAATGGAACTAAACCTGAAAAAATGCAAGCACATGACTTTTTCGAGAAAGTGTGATGTTTTTGATCACTACTATATCGGTGTTTATAAATTAAAGTCGGTAAAAGCAATTATGGATCTTGGTATTTAGTTAGATGGAAAATTAAACTTCATACAACATATTACGATGGCTGTTAACAAAGCTAGAGAAATCTTAGCTTTTATCAAACGATGGGCAAAGGAATTTAATGATCCCTTCACCACTAAAACATTATTTTTAGTGATGAATTTGTAAGACCGATTTTAGAGTATTTTAGAGTATGGCGATTTTATAGTGTGGGACCCCTACTATAATGTTTGCATTGATCGTATCGAATCTGTCCAGAAGCAATTTTTACTATTTTGTTTAAGAGATGTTTATCGAAGATATTCTTCGCTTCCATCATATTCTTCACGACTTGCTTTAATTCGACTGCCAACATTAAAAAGCCGAAGAATTATGTTTAATGTTTCATTTCTTTTAAATCTTTTAAATGGAAATGTTTTATCCGATTTTCTTTTAAGTAATATATCATTAAATGTTCCTCGACGCTCATTACGATTTAATAAACCACTTTATGTTAAAACTTTCCGAACAAATTACGAAATGGCAGATCCGTTTAGGAAATTATGTTCAACTTTATAGATTTCACATTAAATGTTGATGTTATTAAACGAACTATTATTATCCATTTAAATAACTAACAATCTTTACATTAAGAAAAAATTTTATAATTTAATACTCCGTCTGTAAGGATAATATCCATAGACTAAAATAAATAAATAGATCCTAAATATGTCATTTTACCATCACTCCACATAAAACTTGGTATGATGAACAATTTCGTTCAGGGTATTTATACTTAAAGACAATATTTTCCAAGTTAAGTACTAATAAGAAACTATATTCCTAGATATCGCTGAAAGCTGGGTTTTTAGAGAACAGCAGAGCCGAAAATGTAGAACAGCTAGTTAACGACATGTTAAGCTTATGAAAAGTTGGGTTTCAGAATGTCATTAAAAATTTACTTTCTTCATTCTCATTTGTATTTTTTTTTCATCTAAATTGCGTCTCTTCTCACCCTGCTTATATTTTCATCCTGGTTGCACCATGTAATGAAGCTTGAAAAATGATTTAAATGCCATTGGAACACAACTAGGTGATTACTGTTGGCGTTAAAAACGAGAAAATTAACCAAAGCTCAAAAGAAAAAGTTAAAGTTTCACGATATTTTGTGCTCAAATTATATAACACGATTTTTTTTGAGTTTTTTTTACTTAAATGATAAATTTAAACTTGATTAATATAAAAAAAATCTGGTTGTTTTTATTAAATTTCTTTAAAATATGTGTTGGCCTTTTAAGTTTAACTAGGAAATTCGATAACTTTTATGGAAAGAATTTTGAAAAATTTGTTTATAATGTGCATATCTAGAGAAAATAACCTCTTAAACCATATATGTTTCATCAATATTGGTGGACAATAACATACTTAAGAGTGTACCACAAAAAAACATGTGGCCTATTTATATATAAGAAAGGTATAATTTGGCACATTCTTACGGAAGAAAAATGAGACTTGATGAAAAGAAAATTTATATGTACACTAGCTGATCCGGCAAACGTTGTTCTGCCATACAAATTATTTCTAGTGAATATTTTGGTTGTTAAATAAAAAATAGCGAATGTATTCTAAGTGAAGTTGGCAGTATAGGTATTTTTGATGCCAAATGAAGAGAAATACAAACAAAATTTTTTGACGAAAAATATTTTAAAAAATGGGTGGATAGGGACATCCTAATGTCCTAGCGGTATGATATATAATATTCTCGTACCTACCAAAAATATATACAAAGTTTCATAAAAATAGTTAAATATTGATATTTGGATATTGCTCATACAAAATACTAAAATCTCGGCTAAAAAACGGGTGGGTGAGGGTCGGTTGATGAAATTTTGGGGTTATAGGTATTTTTTAATAACAAATAAGTAAAATGCGAAAAAAAGCTTTTGGCCAAAAAATGATAAAAATAAATTCTGGATAGGTCATGACCTAGCAGTATGAAATATACTTTACGACCTATTCTCATACCTACCAAACATACATACAAAATTTCATAAAAATCGGTTGAGCCGTTTCGGAGGAGTTCAAACACTAACATTGTGACACGAGCTTTTTATATATTACATGTTTAAAAAACGATAGGTATAAATAAGAAAACATGACATTTCAAAGCGGGTACTCATTTTTTTTGTCATTTGTAACGCAGTGTAATTAGTTGTAAAATTGGTTGATAAACAATTGACAGCAAATTGTAATTTTTCTGTGGATGTAGCTTCTATGTATGGGCTTTTTTCATAATAATTTCTACAATAGTATGGACGAAAATAAGGCCGTATAAACCATTTAAGATACATACTTTTCAGAATAACATCAAATGATAAGAAAACACATAAGATTTATTCCTTGGCTTTTTACAACTTATGCAGAACGTGCAGTTAAAGTTAAATTAAAATGGAATAAAATCATGTCGTGATATTCAACAGGTTTCAATTATTTTGTAATTGAATCAAGTATTAATGTGCTAAAAAACTATTTTCTAATATTTTCTATCAAATTTTATTTATTGAATATGATAATTGAATATTTTCGTTATTTGTTGAACTTTATATGGAATACAATTTTCGTAATTAAAATCACATTTTACTTGTTATTTTGTGTTTTCAATTACGTAAATTTATTTTAAGTGTTTGCTCAAGTTCAATCTTTAACGAAAATTGTATATTCGATTATCGAAGTAAAACACTTTAACTATATTGTCTACTTATGTTGTCGGAACATAGTTTAACATATTTATGCATTTACTATGTGATTCTAATTGTTAATAACACTTCCAATTGTTAATAATTTAGGAGACAATATAAAATCTTTGTGGCGAGTCCTTTAAGTGTGATGTCACGGAGTCGGTAGTTAAAAAGCAACAATGAAAATACCTTAAAATTTTAGTGAACGCTTTACCTTAAACTACAGGGGGCATTTGAATACAAAAGATAAATAAAACACTTTGTGTGTTTGCAAACCCACAATATTTGTGAAATCTGTGTCACAATTTGATAAAAATTTTGTCTCAGCACACCTGGGTCAATTACACTTAGCACTTGAGGAAAAAACGAATAATAATGAAATAAAAAATTCTCTGAATCCTTGTAAATTACTCAATCATCATTAATGCTTGTTACACACTCTCTATCTCTCTATAAACAATTAAGCGTCTCTTTTTATGTTGTGCTAACATAAATCCATACACACACACACACATACATATGTATATGATTGTGTATGTTAATCTTCATTTGAAAGAGAAATAATGATTTCAAATTGTGTCCGTCTTTTATGACTGGCGCTAGGATTTAAATTCACTTCCTTTCACATTTAATTGCGACAATATCGACAAGTGTCACCACACCACACACACATATACAGTTACGAAGTGTGGTAGTGTGTGTGTCTGTGTGTGTTAGTACAAATAATGAGACGCATAATTATTGTACCAACAACTATATAAGTGCGTAAGTGCATCCATACATACATATGTGTACGAGAATTTACCCTTTTGCATACAAATCATGTACATGTAATTTAATAATAGATACCTGCATGTTTCGTGGCTCATTAATGAAAACGTAAATAATGTTTGAACCCTAATTAAAGAGTGTGTTTAGTTCAATTACGTTTCACTGCTAAAAATTTACATGTAAAAAAGGTGTCTCGATAAGAAATAACAAATGAAATGTCTCCATATCTCCGAATTAGTTTAAAGTTAATAATGGCAATATTAAATTGTAGATTGCACATTTAAAATGTATTTTTCATGTATGTTACAAAATGCAAGAACGTTGTGTATTTTACCAAGACCTACGAATATTAAGTGCATGAATATCAACTAATCGATTGTTGTATGACAATTGCATTTTGATTCCTATATGGCGAACCGCGTATGACATGTTTGTGTTCATTGGTGCCATATACATCCATAGATATGCGTAGACAAATATTTGATCATAGATATTGAGAGAACAATGTAGACGTCATCAATGTTGTTTAAAGGAAAACAAATGGACGGTATAAAGACTGCCGTAATTTGGGTGCGGTGTTATTGTAGCTGTAATTGGCTACCTGATCCGAGTGTCTGACTAGAATCTATAAAAATATTAATAATTACTTGTACCATTTAATTGCTTCATAAATGTCTTGTGTTCAGCGGAAAAGCACGCCATCCGTCGATGTAAAAGAGAGGATTGATCATTCCTTCGTTCGCCTGATACTATCTTCTGCTTAGTGTCTGTCTGTGGTATGCGTGTGTATATGAGCTAGAAGAGTCAGTAAAATAAACGAATAAATCAATTTACCTATAGTCTGGTCAGGCAATATAAATACTTATGCACTATGTGTGTATGTAGTTGACTGACTGAGTGAGTGAGTGGTGAGAATATAAACGCACTGTCGAAATGCACAAGTCTAACGTTTTTTTTTTGTTAATTGACACAACAATATACAGGACAGACACGAACCAAAGACAAACACTTTTGAACTTAACAATTTGAATTAGCCGATGCATTCTATAAAAGTTGAACGCACAGGAAAAAGGACATCAGTCACAAACTGGCAATTCACCTCACAACATCTAAAATACAACTTTAAAATAAAAAAAATATTTTAAAATATTGGAATACTAAGACCTAAAACTAAATCAAAATGCATCGTTCAATATTTGTACTCTTCATCACCATCACTTTTCTGGTATACATATCGAATGGCTTGTACATTAAGACCGCAACTGATAATCAAAGTATCAAAACTTCAAGCAATAATAATAATGCTGATGCTAAAAATAAGAATGAATGGAGTGTTTTTAAGCAAAAACTCGGATTAACTAATCAAAAAGGTAATTATTATTGGAAATCAAACTCTGGATTAACCACAATTGAAAAAAAAATAGTTTTAATTGGCTACCTTACGTTTTCATAAGAAACTAACTAATATTTACTTGTTTTCATTCTTTTAATTATAGTTGAATTACTTAAGTCGCAAAAAGACCAAGAGGGAACTATGGAGTTATTGAATAGATTTATTCAAGAAAATCCTAAATACAATACAAATGCAGAGGCTACCGAGGAGCCCATAAACACAGAACCATCTAATCACTTCTTACAAGTTTATCACAATATTCTCAAACAGCTGAAACTCTCACGCAGCACATTGAAGACTTCACTCAATTTCGAATTGGCCGATAAGCCACAAAAAAACCTTAAACGTTCTCGCCGCAAGATTGCTGTTAAAATGGTTTCCGATATGCCAACTGAAAAAATCGATGATCTACTTAAAATGTTCAATGAAAAACATGGCATTAATAATCAAGACAATGACGACGATGATGTCGATGGTGACGTTGATGTTCCAGAAGCTGATGGCGACTACAGCGATTTTCCCATGAATCTACCCTCAGCTATGGATCCCGATTATATGTATGAAAATCTCTATGAAGATGAAGAGGATCTAGCTGTGCCAGCTAAATCACATCACAATTCTCAATATGGATCTTTGCAAGATTTAATACTGCAGGCCAGCCGCAATCAATGGCAACGAGAAATCGAAGAAACCAAATTGCGCAATCGTAATAATGAGCATTTCATTTAATCTATGAATGTTTGTTCTTCATTATTCGAAGTAATCAAGTGCAATATGCTTTATGATACTCAAACACAATGATCATCATTAATCTTAATGGTCATATGGAACGTGTAACACGTTGATCGTTGTTATTAATAAAAGATAAGCAATACGCGTTGATGCTATCTGACTTTGTGACCGCCTATCCAATGATTCGCTAGACCGAATCATTTGTTTAGTCTCTCTACATTCAAACATCTCTACTTAAATACTTGGTCGTGAATGGCATCTATTTACTGAAAGACTTAAGTCCATTTAAGTTGATTTAAACAATTCACACAAAAACCGATATTATATATTTTTTTAACGAAATAAGTAGTTTTAATTTATTTATTATTTAATATTGATCCTAATACATATACTTACTTTTGATTAAGGTTTAAGAAAATACTCTTTGTATATTAAATTTATTATTTTAATAATTGAATGAAATATATATGTACATATATTAATAAACAATTTACTAAATAAATTCAAAAACGCCCATTAATTATTTTGATCCACAATCATTTCTGAAATCTTGATCGATACGGATTAATTAATTCGACTTTTGTGGTAAATATACGGGAAAATAAATAAAATTAATTAACTTTAAAAAGCTTAAAAAAGGTAGTCGAATAGTTTTTTTAGGGTAGTTATGACCCAATAAACTCAGAAATTCCATTAGAAACTAATTTGCACATTAGGAACCAGGTGCAAAAAGTAAAGAGTGCCTCAGAGCATTGTTGCCGGTTTAGGTGTAAAAAACAATAATTATGATACGATTTTATTGAAAAACAGCTGACAGAACAAAACCTAAAAGTCAGAATGCATTTCGACCTTCGAGGGAAATGTTAACAAATCTGTAACTAAAGTCACCGTTAAATTTACAAAAAAAGTGTGATTACTTTTTGAGATAGTTCGTGTTTTGTAATGCATGTCTTGAAGCACTCTTGCGGGTTATAGGGTTAATAAGAAGGACACCGTTATGGATGTCGGGTAACAAATATCTTAATATATTATACACATCAGAGAACGGATTGAATGCTGTATTTTGTGCTTTTGAATGCATTCACATAAAATGAGCCTTATGTTGACACTATATATTAATTCTGTAAAGCAATGCATGACATTATTCATAAAATGGAGTGCAACGAAAAATGATGCATACATTGCTTGTCTTCTATAAAAGTAAACTAACACTCCAAAAAGCATGGTTTTAATGCTGATAGAATGAATTTACGACGTAAAATCAAAAACAAGCTTCCCATTTTTAACGAGAAACTTTTCTTATCGTATTTTATGTATTTTTTTAACCCGCCAATGCTGACCTATATTTCTGTGAGACCGGGTGTGTTAAAATTGAATGAATTTATTCTCCGTTATTGTTTTTAAAAGTTTTTATGAATTTTAAAATTGAAGGAAAAGATCTTATATTGATCTGTGTTTTATTGTCAAAAAACATAAATTTAAAAAAAAATTTAACTATTATTGCATTAGACCGCGGTCACCATTTATGAATGTAAAATTTGCGTCACCACTGGCGGGTTAAACATGCTAAAATTGTATTGAGTATTCTAAGAAACTTGACAAAAGTTATTATGTTTCGGCTTGATCGAAAGGAATGAAAGGCAGAAAAATGAATCTTTGGAAATGGAGAAGAATAACAATAAACTTCGCCCGAGCATGGTTAAAGAATCTCATATTATGGTTATGCGAGAAAATATATGCGAGCTTTTGGGTCATTTAATACTCAATGTTGAGGACGCTGCATTTTGGGAAATGAAAAATAATTCTGTAATTTCTGAACCGATAGTTCGATTTTAATAAAATTGTCCACGACTATATAGGAGGTGTTGCTGAGTTTAAGTTTTGAATTTTGACTATTGTATGTACTTTAAATACAAAAATTAAAATCGCGAGTTTTTCGAAATTGAATAATATTACAGAAGTTTGTTCTTTTTCATCCATAATGTACAATCTATCTATTTATTTATTTTTGCTATTGTCACATTGATTTTGTTATACCCTACACCACCATAGTGGGTAGGGCATAATGCGTTTGTGCAGATGTTTGTAACGCCCAAAAATATTAGTCTAACACTAGTGTTTATAAAAAAACGACTTTTTAAAAAACCGGTTTGTCGGTTAACCGAAAATTAGCCTTTTTTAAAAACCGGTTTTTCGGTTAACCGACATCGAAAAAACCGGTTAACCGTCATATATGTGTAGAAAACATAAAAAGTACAATAAAGTATACACAGCTTTAAAATTTGTAATTTTTAGTAGTCAGGAATGAATAATATTAAATAACTGTAAATATACAAAAGTGCTAAGTCCATTTATTTTGTAAAAATTTGAAAATTATCTTAGTCAAATGGAATTGAGTATAAATATGTTACTATATACATATATAATACTTGTTTTAATTATTGGTTTATTCAATAAATTTCATCAAAAAAAATGTAAATCATAAATTGTTTAATTAAATGTTTGATAATTTTGAAATTTATTATCACATCGACTTTCTGATATGAAACAGAAAATGCTACAAGTCCAAAAAAAGGATCTATAAGATGCAAACACACTTCTTAGCTGTGATTATTTGTCATTATAAAAAAACTCCATTATCAGATTCCAAAATATTTCAAATAATGGATTTTAGAACGTTTTTTGTCTCTCCTGTAATATTTCTCAAAAGCTGACGAAATGATTAATAAATTTAAATTTTAAGAACAAAACTCGCTAATGAAGTAAAATTTATTGAAAGAAGGTATGTACATCGATTTCAATTTAAGGTTTGGTAAAATCATCACTAAGTTTTTAATGAATCATAAGTAAGATTTAGCTAAAACTTATAGAATTATAAGGACTTTAATTTTAATTTTTAATAGTTTCATTATGTTAATTTATTGTGAAAAAGTTTTTAAGTAAACTCAAAATTCTCTACTATTTAGATTAAAAATATTAATCTAAAGAGGTTTGTATTGTAAATCAGCTGTTTAGGTTTCAGTTCAGACCAATAATGTGTATATAATGAATATTGAAAATGCACAAAAATGTGAGATTTATTAATTTTAATCCCAAATTTTAAAAACCGGTTAACAGAGTGATAAAAACCGGATAAACCGGTTAACCGAAAATCATCATTTTAAATTAACCGGTTCGCAAAAAACCGAGATTTCGATGAAAAACCGGTTTTTCGGTTAACCGGTTTATAAACACTAGTCTAACACCCACCTTAAAGTATACCGATCGACTTAGAATAACTTTCTGAGTCGATTAAACGATGTCCGTCCGTCCGTCTGGTCGGCTGGCAGGCTGGCTGGCTGTCCATGTATTTCGATGAAATTTGGTACATATTATTTTTTCGGCTCATGGTCCAAGCCTATTGAAAGTGGCTGAAATCGGTCCATTATTTCACCTAGCCGCCATACAAATATCCTCCCGAAATTGGACTTTATCGGTCATAAATGTTTAATTTATATATGTATGTATCTCCACAAATTCCGCTCCAAATAAGTTTTATATACACAAAATTCATGTCACCAAATTTTGTTACGATCGGTCCATAATTAGTCATAGCTCCCATATAGACCCGCTTCCGAAAATCACTTTAACGTGCATTAATCGCTTAAAAATGTTGGTATACTCACAAAATTCAACATAGTAATTTTGTAGACATAAATCATACGACCTAATTTCATGGTGATCGGTCCATAATTGGACATAGCCCCAATATAAGTCCCACTTCCGAAAATCACTCAAAAATATAAATCATTGAAATTTTAAAAGAAAAATGTTTTTGCTCTTTTACTTAGTGTAGGGTATTATATGGTCGGGCTTGACCGACCATACTTTCTTACTTGTTTTTTGTTGTAAAAGTCTCAGTTACATACGTAATTATCTCGACTTTATGGCGATTGAACTTATTATTTTATTAATAGGATCGACGGGTGGCCCAAATTCGACTACTTTTAGGGAAAGCATTTTGAAACAATTTTTTATATTGTACATATCTAGAGAAAAAATCATTTTATACCATATATGTTTCATTAATATTGGTGGACAATAACGGGCTATTTATATATAAGATTTTATATTCATCATTAGATTCCCTAGCCGCTAGAAAGGTTATATGTTTATAGTAACGCCATTAGATTCTTTGTTATAATCATATTCTCAGTCAACGGTTCACCAAAATAAATTCTTAAAATTTTCTTTAAAATAATGGAAGTTGGTACATTGAAAATGAGAATTTTGAATTACTCAACAAATTTGTAAGACACCGATATATTTTTGTTTCAAGTGTCCTATTTTTTATTAAATATACTTAAACTGATTTATAACAAATTCCTGATTATTACGAACTTTAAAATAATGCTGCTACTTATAACGAATTCTCCATTTAAAACGAACAACTTTTATTATTCCACGAGATAAATACTTTCATTAAATTTTTCCCATAAATAAGAAAACCTTTGGATATTCTGGAAAAAATTAAAAAAAAAAAAACAAACAACAAAAATTCGACTGTGCCGAATCTTATATACCGTTCACCAAACTAAACTTAAACAAATATTTTTTGTTAAATTTAAAAAAAATTTTTTAAATGTTTTCCAAATTTTTTTTAATTGAGATTGTAAACATTTGTGTTGATACGTATTTTGACGAAAAATAACAATACTATTTACATATTTATAAATATTTATTTACAGAAATTCGCTTATTTAAAAAAATATAAAACAGTATTGAAAAGCATAATTTAAAATTAATATATTTGTATTTATCTAGCTAACCAGATATCAGATGTACAGTCACCACCGGGGTAACGCATCTCATGTGGTAGTGCTGGTCCATAAGGCTCATTACCAAAATCAACAAAGAAATCTTCATTTAATTTCATGCCACCATTCTTGACATCTATATCAATCATACAAATATGACCTCCCTTTTCAATCATTTTGGGATAGAACTGAAAAAGAGAAAAGTTTTTATTTTGCAAGAAATTTGATGTGTAAAATGAAGGTGAACTAAGTTATTACCATTTTATCCCATGCAGAGAAAAGAGATGTCGAAACGTACAAACGTTTACCATCCAAGGACAATTGCATCATTTGGGGTCCTCCTTCAAGACGTTTTCCTTTCAGATAGACTGGTTCTGGGCGTTCCTATTTAAAACATAACATGAAATGTTTATTGAGTTCTAGTGTATCCATTTTAATGTCCACTTACATCCATCTCTCGATCCTCAAGTACTTTGACATCAGCTAAGTCTTTACATATGGGACCACCTATAAATACTTGTCCCGTCAACTTTGGATTTTCTGGATCAGTAATGTCGTATTGACGAACATCACCATGACGCCATAGATTAACGTACAAATAACGATCATCGAGAGATAAAACAATGTCCGAAATCATGCCACCTACTTCTTGAGGTTCGCTGTCACCAAATTGTACCAATTTGGAAGGAATGTCAATTACTTTTTTGTAATCAAATTCATCAGAATCTTCCTTCTTTTTAAAGTAGAACACATTAGCATTGAGAGCACAACCGACCAAACCCTCTGGTCTCATGGGATCGTGCATAAAACGAATTTCTAGCGGGGTAAAACCTTCAAGGCCCAAATCAATTGTTTGGTACAAGGTACGCGTCGACCATTTAAAGAAATTTATACGGCATCCATATTCTGTAAGATCATTTATGTCTTCATCCCTCCAACCTCTGAAATAAAAAACGATATTATTGCAAAAATAAATGTATTTTTATTTTCGTGACTTAAAATGGAACAAAGTAAATAAACATATTTTGCAATACAAACAACTAAAAACACTTGATCATTGTCATGTCTCGAATTTCAATTACCTCAAGTAAATGTCGTAAATACAGACAAACACAAATTATTTGCATTTCATACTCGTAGTATTTTTTGAATATTTTTATAATGAGCAAAATTGTTTTGTTATGAATTCATTATACAAAAGGTATGTACAGAATACAGAAATTGTTCTTAACAAACAAATTTATTTAATTTTTTTAATAATTTTAAACAGATTATTAATGTCCAAGAAATTTAAAATTACTAAATCTTGATTCAGAATAAATGAAATAAATAAAAATAAAATAAATCCTAAATACGCAACCCAAAAAGGCAATGTAAAATGAAATATTAGAAATTAGACAACGAAGTATTTTTATATAAATAATTATAACAAACCGATAATCCCATAATTTCCCATAAAATTCTATTTTATAACACGGCGCACAGTGGTATGGGTTCATAATTTTTTTTGCAAAAAGTAGGAGTGCTCCTATGATAATAAAATATGGTACACTTGGCTAGTTTCACATAGAAAAGCTAAATATTAAAAATGGTTCATATCGGATAGTCCCTAGGGGTACCTCCCATACAATGGTCCTTCCAAAATAACGTTGTATCAGTCATAAATTCTTAAATAATGCAGCGATCTTATTTGAATTTAGCATATGTTAGTTCAAAGTGCCCAGATATCCTACTACATAGTCCATATTTGAACCTCCATAATTGAACCTAGTCCACATATAGGTCCCTTTCTGAAAATAGTTTTATCGTTCAAAACTCACATAAAAATAATAGTATCGTGATGAAATTCGACATAAACAAGTTTTAAGTGCTTCTATCCCCCAAATAAAAAGTAAAAGCCGAAAACCTTTTATTGTAAATATGTATTGCAATTTATTGTAAATATTCATAAAAAAAATACGTGAGTTTTATCGCAAAAAGTCGCAGAATTTTTTTACATAAAATGAAAGAAAATATTCCAAACTTTCATTTAGTAGTAGTACTAACACGGATGTAGACCGAGCTAACTTATTTTTTTCTAATAAAAACTGCAAATGCTAAATTTGTTGGAGCCATTTTGATTTGCTCAGATTTCTAAAACTATTTATGTAATTTAAATATTTTTTCTTTCCTATTAAATTTAAAACACTATCTATCTATATAAAAATGAAATGGTCCATGTATGTAATGGCATCACGTAAGAACGGATGGAGCGATTTGTCTGATTTTTTTTATTCGATTCGAAATTTTCAGGGGATGGTTTGTAAAGAAAAAAATTAAAAAATTCCGGATAAAACTCGGATTTTTTTTTAATTTTTTTTTTGAGTGCATCCAACTGTAATAAAAAAGCTCCCTAAAGTATGCAGTACAAATTTAGATATTTTATTTGAAAGTAAATAAAAACAGGCAGGTGTGGGTTGGAGAAACTTGAAGAACTAACATTAGTAAATGCCACCTGGCGAAGACGGGGCAGTCAACTAGTATTTTAATAAAAATGCTCTAAAACTATTGGTAGTTGAACCATATTTATTGTATAAACAACTGAAATGTAGTAACATTTTCATCAGTTTTCGTCGAAAACAAATCATGGTATTATACTAATGAAACATTTCTCTACAGAAGCGCATCATTAGATTTCTAAATAACTGTAAAAAAATAGAATTTTTGCCCAAAAAAATACAACTTTCTGAATAAATAAAAATTGTATCAAACAATTTCAAAAACAACCTCAAATTCAGAAGTTATTCTAAAAAACGATTTCAGTGATGTTCGTCAACGTATCGACCTGTAACTCAGTCAGTTTTTGCCCGACTTTAAATTCTTTAAATTTGGTAATAAAACTGATAACGCTTTAAAACGATTTTTTGATACATTTGTAAGTTATAAGTATTGCTTTTGATAAAAACAGTCGCTTTTCATTGCTTATTTTGATATGAAAGCTTATAAAAATATATACCAATGTATAAAGAAAATTTAGTTCATAAATTTTAAATCGGATGAAAATTGTAAAAGTTATTCAACTTTACTTAACACCAAAAACAATTAAATTACAAATTAAAAAATAAAACTCAGTCGATCAAAGATTCCAGGTTCATATAATACAGTATATGTTGTTTGGTGGCTTTACTTCTTGAGTATACTGGAAGTTATAGCTCAAACTAATTTTTAATATAGAATAGTAAATAATGAGAAAAAGAGAATTCGAACGAGTTTTGACTACACACCATTTTTTAACAAGAAAAATGTTACTGCGGACAATCTATTTAGTATGCAGATAGAGCTATGGAACATATTTATTATTCAAAAGATTATTAGGTATGTTCGCGTACTTTCCAGTAAAAAATATTCAGAAACTTAATTTTAGAGAGTAAAAATAAATTACTCTCAATCTGAGAAATAATCAAAAAAAGTACGCCAACAACAATTTGTAAAAATAAGTTGTATTTTATTATAAATCAATATAAAACTTTTGTTTTGTGTTATTTTACTTCTTTTCTTTGCAAAACTTGTAAATTGTAATAATTTTCAACTTTTTAGTTTTGTTTATATTTTTTCGCGTACTTGATAATTTATACAAATTATCAAGTACGTGAACATAACTATTATGATTCATCATAATTTCAAATCGAATGTACTTAATTTATTTTGGCTTGGAAAGATACATTCAAATACTCAAAATAAAATTTATAGATTAGTATGTATTATCAAATTGATGTATTAAATATGTTTGTTAATAACAAGTTCGCGATGCCCTTAAACTCATGATGTAGACAAAAATAAACAATCAAAACAATTGTTTTACTAAAATGTTTTTTGTTGCTTAATGTTTGATAAGAAATTGCTCAGATTAAACAAGTTTATGCACTTCAGAGGATGATTAGTATAAAATAAAAAATAATTTTAATTACTTAAATTTATTTCTTCTGCGACGTATGGTTTACCACAAATGTTGCCATGAAATTAGTTTGTTTCTTATCTGAAATAAAAAGCAATCAGCTGCTTGGATGTTGCAATTTTTAATTATAGATACTGCTACTTGCGAATAGATTATTTTGATTTTTACCGATATAAAAAATAAAAATAAGTAAGAGTGTTATATTCGATTGTGCTGAATAATATATACCCACTAATAGAGTGTCCCTTAGAATTAAATTTTTGGAAATGTTGAGACGGTACCCCTTGAAAACTTGTGTAATGATATAAAATACCACCAAAAAAAATTTTAGCTTGTTCTAAGAAGGTCAACCCGTGCCGACTTAGCGATTTAGTTTTGAGGTGCATTTACAAGGGGAAAAAATGCATTTTTTTCAGTTTTTGTAAAAATGTTGCCATTAAATAATTACAATTGTCGTTCTTATAAGATATAAAAGACAAAAATTGGTTAAAAAATGTTAAAGTTATTAAAAAATCGCCAGGCCATTAACGTGACTCAGGCCACTAGAACATGAAATGTAGGAACAAAATTAACATATTTTCAGAAATATTAAAATAAAAGTTTATTTTTCATTAGAATATATTCATATTTACTTGTATATGAGTTTTTGTCTTCGTAGGATACCTCTAACCTATTCCCAGGTATGACCAAAAAAAATTATTTTTTTTAACGGCGTTTCAAAACTCCATTTTCAAATTTTTAAAAATTTTGTTAAAAAAATTTCAGAATTTTTTGATCATCACATGGGGATTTATTAACAAGATAATAGGGAATAAAAATATGACAATACCTCCTATAGTTTTTCCGTACCAGCGAGTTAAATTTTGAGATTTTCGAGAAAAACTAATATTTTGGCCATATTTTGGAGAATGAGCCGAATTTCCTTACTGTTATGATTTTAAAGTAAAAGCTATTCAGAATAGTATAGTC
This sequence comes from Calliphora vicina, assembly GCF_958450345.1. NCBI lineage: Eukaryota > Metazoa > Arthropoda > Insecta > Diptera > Calliphoridae > Calliphora > Calliphora vicina. The sequence goes on from NC_088780.1 coordinate 81,348,193, forward strand.
CAGGTAATTTAAAATATAGTCTGAAAGTTTTACTAAAAGCGGAAAACTTTAACCCTTAAATCGTGAAGGTCAAAGTTCAAATTTTTCAATATTTCAAATTTCTCATGGAAAGATATCGAAATGTTATATATTTTTGGGCCTATTTTGATGAAACTTAAGAAAAATGTAACACAAAGTCCAGTATTTACAAAAACAACAGAAAAATTTAAATTAACCCATAATAACCCCAAACTTCTAAAACCATTAAAAAAATAGTCAATAGAGCTGATGAAAATTTTATTTTTATAGGAAACAAACTTTTAAAATATTGTGTTGTGTATTAGAAAATAGTATTATGAAGCCATTTTGAAAAATGTTCACAATTTTCTTCAATTTTGACCACACATTTTTCAAACGGCAAAATATTGTATTTATACCTGATTTTTTTCTTTAATAACGTAATTAATATTTTATTGAGGATTTTAGAATAATAAAATTGATTTTAACCCTTTAGTGTACTTTTGATTTAATAGATTTAAAAAATAACTTGAATGATTGAATTTATTTAACTCTGAAAAACATTAAAGTTATCACCATTCATATTGAATGTGTTTTTCGTGACTTTAAAAGTTGAGTGTCTTTTTAACCCCAAGTGCTATTAAGGTTAATTTTAATTTTTGTGCTATTATTATAAATACTAAAATATAACATGTTTTCTTAAGTTTCATCAAAATCGGCCCAAAAATATATAACATTTCGCTATTTTTCCATGACAGATTCCAAATATTGAAAAATTTGACTTTTGACCTTCTCGATTTAAGGGTTAACGTTTTCCGATTTTAGTAAAACTTTCAGATTATATTTAAAGTTACCGGGAATATAATATTCTGAATAGCTTTTGCTTAAAAATCATAACAGTAAAGAAATTCGGCTCATTCGCCAAAATATGGCCAAAAAAATAGTTTTTCTCGAAAATCTCAAAATTTAAATCGCAGGTACGAAAAACTATAGGATGTATTGACATATTTTTTTCATAATTATATTCCCTAGTATGTTGTCAATAAATCCCCATGTGATGATCAATTTGTTTCTGAAATTTGTTTAACAAAATTTTTAAAAATTTGAAAATGGAGTTTTGAAACTGCCGTTAAAAAAATATTTTTTTTTGGTCATACCTGGGAATAGGTTAGCGATATCCTACGAAGACAAAAACTCATATACAAGTAAATATGAATATATTCTAATTAAAAATAGACTTTTATTTTAATATTTCTCAAAATATGTTAATTTTGTTCCTACATTTCATGTTCTAGTGGCCTGAGACACGTTAATGGCCTGTCGATTTTTTAATAACTTTAACATTTTTTGTCTTTTATATCTTATTAGAACTACAATTACGTACACATTTCGATTCTTTTAAATTAAATTGCTAAAGTAATTATTTACATAGCAACATACATACGTACAAATTGTTTTAAAATGCTACAAAAATACAAAATTTGTATAATAATATAAGTTATATAAAGAGGCTAGTTTCTGTCTAATTTGATATTAAAATTACGATATTTATAACAAATTATACCAATTAATATGATATCTGAAATACACATTGAACTGCATGAAGTCGGTTTCCAAGTACATATATATCTATTCATCTGGACAAGTGCAAAATGTTTATCATAAAAAGATGTAATCTTTAATTTTAATTGGGAACATGGCAATTTTTTTAGTTATGGCCTAAGTAATATGTTTAAATCATACTAAAATGTATTACACAATATTATATCTTGGTAAATTTTATAAGAAAATCAAAGGTATTGTTATTCTTACTCGTTGTATACTTATTGTAAAAACGAGATAAGACGAAATACTATTTATAACTCCTATGATAAGATTATACAATTTGTAAAAAAAAGTTTATTAGTTTTTTCTTTTGATAATCAAATATCGTATACAACTTTTTTGGATTTCTAAATCACTTCCATGGGCATATTTTGATTTTTACCATATTTTGAACAATTTTAAATCAATATTTTCCATGAGAAGTCGTTCTATGAATATCCGTCCGTTCATCTGGTTTGCTGTCTGTCTGACCTTCTATGTGAACATTGGTGTAAATTAATAAAATTTATTTATTATCAAAGTTTTTTGAAATTGGTTATAATCCGTCCACTATTTCGCCTAACCAACATACATGTTCACAAATGTCTTAAATATATTTTTAGTATTCATATAAAATTTACCAAAAAACTGTACCAAAGTCTTTGAAGATCAATCCATTTTTTTTTAATTACAGCAAAAGAACATTGAGTAATTACTTTTGCCCCACCTTGTAAAAGGTTTACACCCAAAAATCAGTTTAAAGTGAATAAATCATTAATGGATGATATTATTGAAAGACGTTCTACAGTTATAAGGAACGGCCTAGAACAGTGAAAAGATAACAACATCGAGAAATTAATAAACTGAATATGTATGCATTACTATAATTGTATGTTGTCGGTATCGTCTGACTATAATTTCATATATTTACTAGATTAAGTTTATTTTATCAACAATATTTTTCGGGTACAGTGAGTGGCACTTAAAATCGTACACCATCGTAGTCAAATTTTATTTATTAGTTTTAGAAAGTTGATGTTTTGGAAATATTTTAAAATGCTATTTTTATATTGTGTGTGCTATTACCTATCAGAAAATTGGGTATAATTTTAATTGCCCTTATCCACAAATAAAAAAATTGGGTAAGACTGTCAGTGCCCAGAATATCAACGCATCATTTAAAATCTTAAAGGCACTAAAAAATAGCAAATGATACCCTAAAAAGTATTAGGATTACTTAATATTAACATTTTTTTTCATTTTTAAAGTTTTAATTATAATTTAATATAATTGTACGAATTTAAGTGAAATATGAATTTTGTGATGTTCTTTAATTTTCATCAATATTTTTTTTAACGAATTGAGGTTTTGTTAACTTTTTTGTTGAAATACATATTTTTTGTTCCAATTAATAAAATTACTTTCAATTTTTTATATAATCACCTATTATTGCCTGTATAATTTCATATGGTCAATTCACAAGGTCTCTTATCATGTCATATTGTGTTAATGTTCTAATATTTCACAATGGTTTAAAAATGTTATTGTTGCCATTCAAGCAAAAAATGTCCTAAACTATTACTACTCTGTTAGCTATGTTTATTGTGCTGTCGTAACCAACCAGCAGAGACCTGCGCCGAACCCTAATAGCCGCATACGCCGACACTGAGAATCGCAGTCAAAAAGTTATAGTCTGGAAAAATTATGCAAAGCCGCCATACCATTTTTCACAAGCCGCCGCCACCGATAAAAGTGTTCGACACAGGTCTCTGATAATCAGCTGTTTTTGTTTACAATTATTTTTTGAACAAAATTTGTTTTCGTAAAAGTGTAAAAGTGGTTGCAGAATAATATGCAAACAAATTTAAGATAATCTTTATTTACTTGAGTCAGCCATTACCACCTCGAAAATGTATTTTTCGCACAAACCGGATATTATTTTAGATTTCTCACTTGGCATTGTTAAAGAAAATTTTTGTTATTGTTTTATTTTGTATCTGTCTTTTATATCAGCTGATTTAGATTTGAAATAGCACACTTAGTTATGAGGGGTTGTTCACAACAGTCGTATTTTTTCTTGTTATTATTTTAGTACTTCTGAAATTAGGACACCTTGTGAATTAGCTTATAATATTTAAAAAAAAAATATGTTGTACGATTTTGAGTGACACTCACTGTATGTTAAAGTTCAAACCAAACAATAGACAAATGTAAATCTTTAATGCCTATGTATTCGAATGTAGGAAAATAAAACAAAACAATTAGGTACACAGAGGTGTGGTATTTAATAATATATATTATTTGAGACACGGTTTGTATATTAACAATATAGTGTCAACTGATTAACAGTTAATAAATTTGTAAGTGCTTAAGTACTTATTTTAATGCAAAAATTGTTTTAATACCAACATTTGTATGAAACGATTAACAATTATTTTGTCAATTCATTTGGCTTACATCAAATAAATTGATTTTATACGAATTCAAATTATTATGGTTCAAAGTTGGTAAAATTGTACTTTTACTGGTACAATTCAATTTGGAAAGGAACTCAAAATCCATTATACATGTTATTACCAAGACTATCTTACTATTTAATAAGTTATCCCAAAACCGAAACCGCAATTTTAAAAATGTTTGTGCTTTTATTCAAAATGTTACACATATTTCCAATCTCACTCACTTCCAATCCAAGAGATTAGAAAAAAAAAACGAACAGAAAATTAGCTATTTTCGGATTTGTCATTTCCGATTTTAATGATATGTTTCACAGATATTATACATGTGTATGTACATTTAAAGAGATATTATTACATACTTATGTATATTCAAACTGTTAATCAAACCATTGGCATTTTTGTTTTTATCATTTACTGCATAACTTTTAAATGAAACAACGTATGTTAACATTTTATACATGAAATTAAAGGTAATTTAGGTAATTTAAGCTTTTAAAAAAATATAACTATATGTTTCTGTGTCATTATTGCAAATACATTGTCTGGCTTTTCTTTTTATGCCTCCCATTAATAGCTGCACAACTTTTCTTCCCACTTCTACCGTTATTCCAGCTTATTTATTCCACTTTGTTCTCATAAAAATCAGGTTATTTACTGTACCTGCACTCTTTTTCACTTTTTGTTTTACAATTGCCCAATACATCTCGATTGGACGAAGATTTGGCATTTTTTTTAATTGATGTGTTTTGGTATAACATCAATATTATTATCATTATACCACTTCATAGTTGTATTTCGGTAATAACAACTTGTCATTGAGTAATGACAACTTGTATCAGATGTGTTATATCTTATAAATGACAGTAGTCGCTTTTCCAAATTATCTTTTTAAACCCTACACTACCATAGTGGGTAGGGTATAATGCGTTTGTGCAGATGTTTGTAACGCCCAAAAATATTAGTCTGACACCCACCTTAAAGTATTCCGATCGACTTAGAATCACTTTCTGAGTCGATTAAACGATGTCCGTCCGTCTGGTCGGCTGGCTGACTGGCTGTCCATGTAAACCTTGTGCGCAGAGTACAGGTCGCAATTTTGAAGATATTTCAATGAAATTTGGTACATATTATTTTTTCGGCTCAAGGACCACGCCTATTGACTGGCTAAAATCGGTCCATTATTCCACCTAGCTCCCATACAAATTGGACTTTATCGGTCATAAATGTTTAATTTATATATGTATCTCCACAAATTCCGCTCCAAATAAGTTTTATAATTCTGAAAATTCTTTAAAAACATGTCTGAAAAGCTTGGCTCTTCAAACCGCAGCTGCGGATTACCTGCCAAATTAATATTTATGTTCAATTTTACGTATTCATATTTAAAGGCCACACAACATCGAGCTGCCGAGACGTACAATTTTTGACCAGATATCTGCCGAAAATCTGATTTTGGCTATCTTATAACCCGACAAAGTCGGATTTTCTAGATATTTGTGCACAATTTTATCTCTAGCTTCTTTTTCCATTATGTATACACTTTTTAAAACTAAACATAATGACTTGCAATTCATTGTAGAATAACGGTAGATTTGTTGTTAAAAACATATGTATGTAAATCTTTTTCCATTTTGATAACAGGGGGCGTTGTTATGATTACTACAGTGCGTACCAATTTTAAGTGGCCACTTCTTTATATGTATTTTAAATCTACATAAATGTACTTACCTTCTGAATTTTTTGGGGGCTGCCCATTCGGATGATGCCATAACATCAAAATATGGCTGATACCAAAAATCATAACCACAGAGGGGTTTTTTATCGCCTTTAATCCAAGTGCCCAGACAATTGAATTCCGAATCGAAGAGTACGAAATCACCCTTGGCATTGCCCTCTGCATCACCCATTGTAGAAATCATTATGTTGCCATCAGCCAAACAGTGAGTGGTGTGAGGTGCGGTGACATTGTGACTCTTAAGGACGTCTCCATCAACGACTTTAACAATTTCAGGCTTTCGAGGATCGGTCGCGATATCCATTACATAAATGTTATCGGAATTAACAGCTGGCATAACTAATCTGTCTCTTTTGGGGATACGCTTGGCATTTTTGTCCACATAGTAACAACTTGAACATGCATTCCATCCTGTATGATGTATTTCTTCGCCCTTGCGATTAGTAAATGTGCGATGGATGACCTAAGAAGAAAGAAGATAGAATATTTGTTGGTAAATAAATTCATGTGAAACAACTTTAGTTTCAGTCTGCCAAAACGTACTTGACAGTATGTAGGACTGTCTGGATCAACGTCGACAGTTGATAAGTAATCACCATGGGGTTCATCCAAATTTGGTTGCACTGTTATAGTATATAATAACTTTTCACGGGCACCAGTTTTCATGGCATCAAGTGGAGTGGCATAGCCAGGGCCATGACAACATTCTGGAAAAAAATAAAAAACATTAAAATTAAAAAAAAAAAATAAAAAAAAGTTATTACATAATAAGAATCTACATAACTGATTCTATATGTGGTCAAATTGGTGAAATTCTACTTCCACAAAGTGGGTCAAAAGATCAATAGAAATATTACTTTTGTTCTAGATGTCTACTAACACAAACATTTTAAACTCAATTATTTCGAAATGGCAAAAAAATTATACACTATTTTGTTTTATTGAGGGGACGATATATTAATCTTATTGCATTAAGAAATACATTATTAAAGTAATCAAAGATAAATATTTAATTAAATATGGTACGTGCTTTTTCTTTGGAATAAAATCGCTTTTATCATACCTTTTACACTCATTATTGAAATTATTTTAGCAACCGACACGTCTTGACTGCAGCCGGAATAAAATAAAACTAAACAATGAAAAAATATTGAATTGTTGTTTTACCCCAACTTGTTCATTCGGTCTGAAATTCTGTTTATTTGCTCTCTCTGTATATAAGGTTTGTGGTACAAGTAGCGTTGCCAGGTACTTTTCATCGCTATTTCCAACAAAAAATATAAATATCCCCAAATATTAAATAACAGATTAAACTAGGTTTATTTTCGAAAATACTTAATCTGATTGGTTGAAAAAGTTGCATGTGGTAACAAATTTAGCGTTAAATTAATAGTGATCCTTTATAGCCAAAGATTTAGCATAAACAGCAGATTTGAGAACATTCGAAATTACGGAAGTACACCTGGCATTGAGTGCGACCAAAATTTATTGTGATCTGAACATAAAAACCGACAATTAGATATCTTGGAAATACAATAGTAATGATAAGTACTTGAATGTATTTTTTTTTCTATCCATAGAACTTGAGATAAATTTCAATTACTGGTAATTTGTTGTCATTATCCCCATAAAATTCCCGAAATATTTTAATTTAACACTAATAAAATCACCAGTACCCAAACGAAATTTTCTGTTCCCAAAAGCTTTTCAAATCCCCATCTTTGGAGACAAATCCCAAAAACTGGCAAGTCTGGGTACAACACGATCTACCAACGCTTGTGTACTCAAAAAAAATGTTTATATGCTCATTATAAAACATGACACTAAGAAAATTTCCACAAAAACCGTCGTCTTCTTTCCTAATCGACGATATCTCTAATAACTTCACAGGGCATGTTGATATGTTTGCTTATGCCAATATGTTTGTTTGCATGTGTATTAAACCAATAAAGCGTATTTAAACGTGTGCCAAAATTTTGTTTTTGCTACGGACCCTACCAATGTTGGGCAAATCACTCTGATTTTCTTCTTAAGTTTGTAACATTTACAAAAAACAAAGAAATTGAGTAATTTCGTTTTCTCATCGTCTTAAACTTCTGAATATTGTTCCTAAAGTATAAAACTAACCGACAACTGTCAGTTATCGTAACGCAGCAACTAGTTCTGTTTTTCTTTTATAGTTGGAAATAAATAAATTTAAAATTGCAAAATTCATGCAATTTTGTGATATGTATAACGAGATACAAATTACAACTATACTTCAACTATATCACAGCGAGCTAAAAATAAAACTTTTCTTAGTAAATTTAAATTTTGAAATGACTATAACTTTTATGTTTTAAAAGATTTTTAAATTAAAGGCCACAGTCTCACCTGCTAAACAAAAGAATTAAATTTAGCCAAAATAAAGGTTTTATTCAAAATGCACAAAAATTCTTCATGTCCCCCAGTTTCTGTAAATTAAATCGTATACATTTTTTGAGACTTACGCCCCACGCTGGGAATCACTGGTTTAGAGATTACTAATTATCAGTTAAAACTGGTTGACTGACTTGCATATTTGGATGGCTTTTTTTTTTGTTGCAGCCAATCATAAATTATTCATGTTCTTCACAAAAGTTCGAGTACAATACATATGTATATAATTTGTGTATACCTACTTAACAATATACATAAGTATTTACATAAAATGTATTTTCAAATATACATCGAACATTTTTCTTTTTCCCACTTTAACTATGGATATGTGTATCTACCGCATCTACGATCGTAAACCTGTATTCACTTTTTGTTTTATTTAAAAGTTTATGTTAAACACATATGCTTTACTTTATTTTATATTTTATTTGTTGGATAAACAAATGAATATCTCTTAAAACATGTTTAAATATGATGTTCTAATAATCTAATAGAAAATGTGTATAAACACCACTCAAAAAATATTTCAAAATTTATTTCGTTTCGTTCGTTTTACAGAATGCGAGTAAATATGTTCTAATTTCTATATTATTTAATTTTTGTTTGAGTACCTATTTTAAATTGCAATATTTAAATATGTTATATATTTATTATCTAATAGTGTCATATTATTAACTAAAATATATTGTAATTATTGAGTTGAAATATTCTTGATGTTTTCAGTTGCATTTGTTTTGCAATTGAGTACATTGTGAAAAAACTTAAATTCCCAATTTTTGCGCGATCATAACGTGCGAGTATTTATTTAAATTATTTGAAGAGTTTGATTATTAAAGTATTTTGTTTGCGTTTATAATTCGAATCCCAGCAAACATGTTGCTGACTTTAGTTTAATTAATCAGTTCATATGTTTATTCTTAGCCAGAAAAAACATTCATTACCAAATAATGAGTTGAAATTGTATTAATCTGTCACTCATTACATTTCTATCATTCAAACCAGTTGAATACAAATTGTACACATACATGTGTATATTCGCGTACCTATAGTGAAGAAGGGTATAACAAATTTGTAGGTTTCAAGACTAATTAAAAAACCAACTAAAAATAAACGTATAAACAAATTTTCAAAACAAATTTCAAAACATTTTTTATATAACTTTGGCACGCTGATCACAAACATGGCAAATATCAAATATTACCTGAAGAACATTAAATTTAACTGAAAGTTTTAAAAACTGGATTTGTATTTAAAATCAACAGAAGGGTATAATAAAATAAATGCCCATTTTTCAGTTTAATGTCAGCAGTTTTAATCACATCTAACATATTTTAGTGTTTTTAATACTACAGAAGCTAGCCATTTATTTCTGCGTTTAACATTTTGTAATATACCGTGCAATATTTCAAAAAATATTTGAATTTTCGAATATTTTTATAACACGCAGCAAACACTTGTTAAAGGGTGATAATAAAATTAATAAAGATTTGTTTAAAAATTAGATTATTTTAATTTCTAATTAGAAACCAATATTAACAAAGGTATTTACAGACGACAATACAGTGTATTAATACTTCATAAATTATTAAATCCGTCTGGTTTTTCCAGAAATAATTTTGAAAAATACATTTCTTGTTTTGGAATTAAAAAATGTAAGCCATTAATTCCATAAATCCCTTTTTTTTAAACAGAATTCATTCATCATCCAATTATTTCACAGAAAAAAAATCATAATTGGAATACATTTTTTAATCAAAAATTGTACATGACGGAATTTTTTGTTTTTTTTACATAAATTTTATGATATTTTATAGTAAGTTGCATTACAATTTAATTATTCAATACATTATTAAAGTAATTTTATAATGGATTTGAGTTCCAAAAAATTTGAATTAATTTTATAAAGAATGAATTCTCAAAGGAATGATTTCAATACATTTAAAGTACAAAGAATTAAGCCTATGAATTCATAAACGGAAAATTAAAAATTGGTATAAATTTATTTATTTTCCAAAAGGCAACACTTCAAGCAATCAAGAAAATATATTTAAAAAAAACAGTTGACAACACTGCCGGTCTGCTAGGCTTTCAAAGTTGAAACTTAAAACACGTGTTCTTAAATAAGTGTTAAAACAGTTTGAATTTTATTTGTAGTTTTGTAGTCTCGCCATAACCTATAAGTTCCGTGGACCAAAAGTTGTGTCTGGGCACGAACTTGCATGGAAGTTTAAATGTGAAAGTGTTCGCCAAAGTGTGTATTTTGAGTGTATATTCATATATCGCCAGCATTTTTAAGCAAACTCCCACAATTGTAATTTTATTTTAGCACAATTTTTGATTACCCATACCGAAATGCTTTCGGATTGGACACAAACGGGCGCAAATATGATATACTAATAGAGTGAGTTCTTCAAAAAATCAATAAAAATCTGAATAGTAACAAAAAAAATCAAATAAAACAAAATGTATTTAATTTTCTTTTACATATAAAAAATAGCTTTGTTTGGATACCTTCCCATTTAGTGGGCGTGGTCCAATTGCAAATTTTTTGTTTAAATTTTTTATATGCCATGGACATTAAATGTGCTGAAATTGAAATCTCTGACATGATTATTTTAATTTATGCCATAAAAATTCGATTTGGAACCATAGTGCTTTGGAGTGATACTAGCACATACATACATAGTATGTATTACATACGTTTTTAACAAATATTAATACTTAAGTATATAATTTTAAATAGAGTAAAACCTTTATAATCCATATAATTGATTGCAGACCCTATTCCGGATTATCGAATTATCTGGACTACCGAATAAAAATTTAAAAACATTGTTCTTGTATTAAAAATGATATTAAAACAAATACCTAATGCTATATTATATTTATGTATCATTTAAATAAATGATTACATTTAAAAAGAACAAATCTAACAGAGATAAAGTTTTGTGTGGTCTCTTTACTGAATGCACCTTGCACAAACACTAAACTTCAGAAGAAAAAACAGAAAAGAATAAATAAAAAAGGTCTTTTACGATACTTTCCTATGTGTTTGATAAAAAACATGGACTTGGGTAGAAAAAAGATATTTTTTGCAGCAAAAAAAACTATGTTTTTGGAGTAAAAATTAATAGAGCTACAGCTTGTATGCAATCCGATGTCCGAATTATCAAGGTTTTACTGTACAGTAATACCTCGTTTTACGTCGAAATTATTAACAATACAATCCAATACAAAGAGAAAACAGATATAGGCTGTCTTCATAAACGCAGTTTGCAAAGCAACACTGCAAAGAAAATCGTTTACAAGGCAAAGCAATATTTTATGGCAATACTGCTTTATCAAAATATGCAATGACATTTTAGTACATTTATGAACGCATAAATGTTTTTTGTTTTGAATTTAACAATTTGTAACTTACCATAAAATTATATATTTACATAAACAAAAATTCAGCTTACCACTAATCCGCCATTTATACTAAAATATTAAGTTCTTGCCTCCAAGATAATTTTATAAAGAACTCACAAAAATTATTAAAGAATCATAAATAAAAATAATGCTCAAATTTGACAAATGTTGCACATTGAAAAGCATTGCCATGCAATAATGAACATACGACATTTCCTAAACAAAATCTATTTAGTTTATAAACACTATGCATTGCAGTGTTGCTTTGCAAACTGCGTTTATGAAGTCAGCCATAATTAATAAAATAAAACCGTTTGTTTTGGTTAAGTCGGTTTCGCTTTTTTTGAAAAGTTCAGATTTAAAATATTAAAGAAACCGGGTTTTTCTCATCGAATAGCCGGTTTTTTCTAAAAGTGTGTTTTAAAGAGTTTTTGTGTATTAAAAACTTTAAAAAATATTCAAAATCAAAATATTTTTTAAAATAAATATTCCAACTATTTTAGAAGACTTTTTATATTTAGACAAATGTCAGAAGCGATCTGGAAAGCTTGAAAACTTACTGTTACTCAATACTTTGTTATGTACTACAAGTCAGGCTTGGGGGGTAATGATTACATTGTGTAAAATAGTACACGTATAATTACCATTACCTTGTAATTGTAATTGGATTTTTGCAATTACAATTACTTGTAATGTGTAATTGTGCAATAGCACATTACATTTACATATAATTTTAATTGAATATTACAATTACAAGTAATTGTAATTCCAAAACTTTACATTACAGTTACATGTAATTGTAATTGTAAAATGTCAATTACAAAATTAAGATAAATTAATAGTAATATGACTAAAAATACGTAATGATTACTTTCAAAGTCTTTATTATTAAAAACATATAAAAGTACAGAAGTTATCAATTACTTATTTTTGTAGTGCGGGGTAAAATGCCGACCGGTATATTTTAAAATATCACAAAAAATGTTTTTTATAGAGTTTTTGCAAAGATATGTACACATTTTTCAAATTAAAATTAAATTTTTATTTATGGATATTTTTTATGAAATTTTACAGTTATATGGATTTTTCTATTGAAAATAAAAAGAAAATTATGAAATTTGTTATCATTTATCCCGCAAATTCCCAAAATAGTTTTGAAAAATCCCAAAAATGTGATTTTTTAGTTTTATTTGACTATAATATCCATACCAGGATCGGGGTTATCGGAACCCTTTACAAAGTAATTAAGAATATATTTGGTCATACAAAATCGGTTACTATATTTTGATATCGACTATGCGATTTGAAAGTTGAATTTTACATAAAAAAATGTGGGTTTTTGGTTGGACCTTAAATTCTTTTTCATTTAAAATATTTTATGTACATCTTAGAAATTTGTTAAATAACTTTTAGTACTTTTTTCGTATTTTTTAAAATGTTTAAATTAAAATACATATAACTTTAGAGTAGATCATGATTTTAAACAATTCTTTTTCTGTTTGACATATACATTTGCTGTTAGTCTAATAAAATAAAAATGGTGAAAATCCGGAATATTTGGACCCGTAATTTTTTTTAAAAAAAAAACCGGAGTTGGGTGGGTATAAATGTTGAAAATTTAATTTTCAATTGCGAATATTTCCTATGCTATATGAAATAATTGATAGCTACGTCGAGGTTTTCTATAGTTCTCGACAATTCTTGAAAAAACCTTTGTATGAGTTGTTTTTATATTTTTTTTAAATAACTAAAACAATATTTGTTAATGATCTAACAAACGAGGGGTTATCACTAGACCAAAAATATATTGGAAAATATAATAAAACAAGTCATATTTTATTTTTAGGAGGTTAATGAATTCACTTTTATTTTTTGTGTAAAATAATTCATATTAAAATTTAGAAATGTAATGGAATTTAAAGTAATTAAATTACTTTTTCTTAAATTACATATCCTTTTTCTATCAATTACAATTACTGTTAATTGTAAATGAATATTTAAAATTACAATTACTGGTAATTGTAATTGAAAAATGGCAATTACAATTACCAGTAATTGTAATCACAGGTCTTCAATTACAATTACATGTAATTGTAATTTATAATTATCAATTGCAATTACACCTGAAGTAATTTATTGGAAAATGTAATTGGCCTGCTACAAGTACAATGAGAGAAAGATCATTTTCAAAGTCTAGCCAAGGCGAATTCATACAAGGTGGTGTCAGTTCTACAAACACAACGATTGGTCTTAACAAATGTCAAAAAACCAAAATGAAAAATTAAACAAATAAGTATTTAAACTTAATATAGTGTAGATAATTGAATAGTGAGGGCTTTACTTATTTATGTAAACAATAAATATTTTGTTAATAAGCTTAGAATATGTAGATATTTAAATATAAAAACAAGCTTTGACAGTTGTTAGAACCAAAAAGCGAAAAAAAAAATTATCAGCTGTTTGACTGACTCCACCTTGTATAAATTCGCCTTGAGTCTAGCTTTATAAATACAAAAGAAACAAGTAAGAAAGTATAATACCCTACAAAGTAAAAGAGCAAAAACATTTTTCTTTTAAAATTTCAATAATTTATATTTTTGAGTGATTTTCGGAAGTGGGCCTTATATGGGAGCTATGACCAATTATGGCCCGATCACCATGAAATTAGGTCGTATGTTTTATGTCTATATGAAAGTTTACTATATTGAATTTTGTGTGTATACCAATTTTTATGCGATTTATGTACGTTTAATTAATTTTCAGAAGCGGGTCTATATGGGAGCTATGACTAATTATGGACCGATTGTAACAAAATTTGGTGAAATGGATTTTGTATATATAGAACTTATTTGGAGCGGATTTTGTGGAGATACATATATAAATTAAACATTTATGACTGATAAAGTCCAATTTCGGAAGGACATTTGTATGGGGGCTAGGTGAAATAATGGACCGATTTCAGCCAATTTCAACAGGCTTGGTTCTTGGGCCGAAAAAATAACATGTACTAAATTTGATCGAAATATTTTCAAAATTGCGACCTGTACTCTGCGCACAAGGTTTACATGGACAGCCAGCCAGTCGACCAGCCAGACGGACGGACATCGTTTAATCGACTCAGAAAGTGATTCTAAGTCGATCGGTATACTTTAAGGTGGGTGTTAGACTAATATTTTTGTGCGTTACAAACATCTGCACAAACGCATTATACCCTCCCCACTATGGTGGGCATTTAAACAGTATTTTATTCCTAAGAGATTATTTTAAAAGAAGTAATCAAAATTAGAATTATAAAGTATTTAAGCGTTTTAAAAAGGCTTATTTATTATTAGAATTTATATTAGGGTGGCCCTTAATAAACGAAAGTTGGATTTTGGCCATTCTCACCCCCCAGTTTGGTGAACATTAGTAAAAAAATAGTAAATCGGTTGGGGTTAAGACGTGCCGCATGCCCTCTGAAGTTTTGAGATGCATTTACAAGGGTAAACAATGCATTTTTTTCAGTTTTTGTAAAAATTTTGCCATTAAAAAATTACTTTTGCAATTTAATTTAAAAGAATAGAAATGTGTACGTAATTGTCATTCTAATGAGACACAAAAAAACAGAAATTGGTCAAAAAATGTTAAAGTTATTAAAAATTCGCCAGGCCATTACCGTGTCTCAGGCAACTAGAAGAAATGTAGGAACAAAATTAACATATTTTGATAAATAAAAATAAAAGCTCATTATTACTTAAAATATATCCATATTTACTTGTATATTAGTTTTTGTCTTCGTAGGATACCGTTAACCTCTTCGCAGGTATTCAAAACTTATTTTTCAAAACTCCATTTTCAAATTTTTAAAGATTTTGTTAAACAAATTTCAGAATTTTTTGATCATCTCATTGGGATTTAATGAGGATATGATAGGGAATAAAAATGTGAAAAAATTATGAAAATATCTCTTATAGTTTTTCCGTACCTGCGATTTAAATTTTGAAATTTTCGAGAAAAACAAATTATTTGGCAATATTTTGGCGAATGAGCTCTATTTCCTTACTGTTATAAATTTTAAGTAAAACCAATTCAGAATATTATAGTCCAGATAATTTTAAATATACTCTGAAAGTTTTACTGAAATTGGAAAACAATGAAATTTGTTTAACAAAATTTTTAAAAATTTGAAAATGGAGTTTTGAAACTGCCGTTAAAAAAACATTATTTTTTTGGCCATATCTGCGAATAGGTTAACGGTATCCTACGAAGACAAAAACTCATATTCTAGTAAATATGAATATATTTTAAATAAAAATGAGCTTTCATTTTAATATTTATCAAAATATGTTAATTTTGTTTTGTTTTGTTAATTTTGTACATTTCTTCTTCTAGTTGCCTGAGACGCGGTAATGGCCTGGCGAATTTTTAGTAACTTTAAAATTTTTTCACCAATTTCTGTTTTTTATGTCTCATTAGAACGACAATTACGTACACATTTCGATTCTTTTAAATTAAATTACAAAAGTAATTTTTTAATTTCAAAATTTTTACAAAAACTGAAAAAAATGCATTTTTCCACTTGTAAATGCATCTCAAAACTTCAGAGGGCTTGCGGCACGTCTTAATCCCAACCGATTTACCTAAAAAATTTTCAGGATGATTTTTTTTACTAATGTTCACCAAACTGGGGGGTGAGAATGACCGAAATCCAACATTCGTTTATTAAGGGCCACCCTAATGTATATTCTTTATCATAATTATATGATCTGTTTTTTGTTTTGTTATGTTTTTGCATGAACTGTTTTTGTTTTAATAACAATAATTTTAATAAATAAAACTTGGTTTCTTCTTATGTCTAATATTTTTACAAAAAATAAAGGTTATTATTAAAAAACCGAAACCTGTTTATATTAAATTGCAATATTCGAAGAAACCGAAAACCGGTTTCTAAAAAATGTCGAAGAATCGATCACCTGAACCTAAATATCAAATGCATATACTACATACAAATTAAAAAAAAAATTATAAATAAAAAATAAACTAAAAAAATCTACTAAAACTTGAATAATTCAATTAAGAAAATAATACAAGAGTAAAATAAGTACATATAATTATCTTAATATAGGAAGGCCCTAACTCTTGTTTTTGTTAATCACAGATTTTCGTTTATTTCGATGAAACGTCCGCTTATATATCATATTTAGACCAAAAATCTCACAATAAAAAATCACAAGTTAGGGCCTTTATATATTAAGGTAACAAATTGGGACATGTACGCTATATGTACCTTATTTTATTGTAATCCAGATTTAAAAATTTTGTTGCAATATCACAAGTAGTTTTAATTTTATATCGTTTTTTGCTTCTTTTATAAACTTGTAAACGTTAAAAAGTAGAACTATTTTATTTGCCACATATATTGTGTTTTTTTATTTACAGAATTTACTCTTTTGCTTTGATATCGGAAGCTCTGATAAGTTATCCCACTATAAAAGAGATTATTTTAAATTTAAAAAAAGATTATTTTAAATCATATCATGGTTCAAAGTATGTACGTAATATAATTTTTTTAAAAAATTGATTTGCCTCTAATTTTAAAGTTTTTGTTTCGTGAGATTTTTAAGAATCAAGAATCGCTCTCTAGGGCTAACACTTCTGAATGAAATTCATGCATTACATTATACACAAAATACAAATATGCCTCTGCCAAACCTTCATCCATATATTCTTCATCATCATTATATTATTATCTCAAGTAACTTACAGATTGGAATAACTACACACGCATAAAAAACCAAAAGAAGAACATTTCAAACAAAAACTGTGATTCCCCGTTTTTTGCTTATAAAACACAATCAACTGAGGCGACGTAAATCGAATGACGACGCAAATCGAATTTAGAAGGCACACAAATCTGACAAAAATCAGCAGCTTAGGGTAAAAATTCATCCTTGATTCACAAGTCTAGTATTCTTCAAATTCCGCCGAAGGTCATCGACTTAATTTAAACTCTTCAAATAAAAATTAAAATAATCAACAAAATATAAAGTTGTTTTGATTGTTTGGGCACTAAAAATAATTTTATATAATTTTTAAGGTTTTTTTGTTTAGTGTGCTTGAATTTTGTCAAGTCATTTTGTTTACATGTGTGTATATGTATTTGTATATATAAATAATTACTCTTAAAAGAGAATAAATATCAGATATGGACAATTCAGCACTATATAATTGTTTATCAGTTCATTTTCGGATTCGAAAATTTTGTATGTATTCATTTTTTTATTTATTTGTAGATTGTAAGTTATAGACAGAAATTTATAACTGTTTATAAATTTATAAACAGTTGTTTTATTTTTGTATCAGATACATTTGTATATGTATGTATGTTGTATAAGAAATTGAGATATATAAATTTTAGAAATTGAAAAATTGGATTATTATTTTATCTTATTTCGATAACGGTATTAGTGGTAATGATAACTTTATTTTCGGTCTGATTTTATTGATTATAATGTTTATATTGCATTTTAAATTCTGTTCAGTAAAATAAAGTTAATTATTGAAATCAAAAATGTGTGTTTTTTTAATTAAGATATAATGTTATTTACGATTATTTCGGTAACGGTATTTCAGAGATAACAGTAATTGCAATTATCTCGGTAACTTTAACTTAGCAGTAACGGTAGTTGAGCTGAAAGGGTATTTTACAGGTAAAGATAGCAAATTGTAATAAATTTTAATTTGTTTTTAACTAAAAGTTATAATCATTTAAAACGAAAGATCATAACCATTTTAGTTATCGGTACTATTTCAAAAAACATTTTTTCCACACCTGGTGCATATTACGTGAGCATTTATTTGTATTTGTATAAAAATACTGTTGTACAAAACAAAAACATCCAAACGTGTATGTTTAATTACAAAAACAAAAATGCTTCAACTGAATTTATTCTATTTAATTTTTCTTGTTTCTGTTGATAATTAATTTCTGTTTTTTGTTTGTTTATTTGATCTTACATGTGTTTTAACCCTTGTAAGCTGAATTTATTCGACGATATTTATAAGTTTTCTAAACATGTCGTACATGCGAAACCATAATTTCATATTAATATCAAGATCGATATAAGAACTATCACTCCCTAATATGTTTCTAAACATCTTAAATATTTGAATAAAACTGAAATCAGTTTTCAGGCAATTTATTTCATATAATAATTACCCCCATTAACACGAAGCCTGGTTAGGTGTTAACTAATAGTTATACGGTCGGTTAAAATTATTCTATGAAATAAGTCCGTAAATTCATAAAAATTCAAAATTTAAAACTAATTTTAGATTTGTGGTATTTTTAGAATGAATTATAATATTGTCTCCAAGCGACAGTGGGTTAAATAAATACTCGAATATATCAATGATAACAAAAACTAGTACAATTGATATTTAAAAAAATTAATATGTACTATAAAATACATTGTATCAGTTTGTATTAGGGTTTGGCGTTCGGGAATTGTTGGGATTTTTTTTAATATTTTCCCGGGAAAAATGGTAAATTTAAAATTAACTAGCTTTAAAATTATTTGGCAAAAATGCAGAGACTTAGTGGATACCCAGCGAGTGCTACTATGTGTTAAAAGAAAAAACACATTTTGTTTATTTGTTGAAAAGAAGGAAATTTCGATTTTGTTTACTATTTCGAAAGGTCACTTTCCTTTAATTTGAATTTTTACAAATTAGCAATCACTAATTGAAATTAGAGTGTCCAAAAAACCGGCAAATTTAAAAATCCGGTTTGACCGAATATGTCTTTTAATATCTTTAAAAAAAACCGGTTAAACGGTTTCGGGTTGTGTCAAAAAAAACCGGTTAACCGGTTTATATTAAATTTTTATTTAATCTGAAAAAGGTCTCCTTCAATTTATTTTTATTTGTGGACGCTAATAGGAAATGTGTTAAGAATTGTGTACTAAATCTTGCAATTATTTTATATCTTTTACGAAATATTGTCAAATTCTATAATTTTTTATAAAATAAATCAATATTTTTAAAAATGGTATCAAAGTTTTTCGTAAAAATGCTTGAACGAGCTTTTGAAAATATATTTCATTAAACCGGTTAAACGTCTTACAAAGACCGGTTTGCCAAAAAACCGAAACCGGTGGAGTTTACAAAGATGAAAAAACCGGTTGACCGGTTTTTGGTTTCGGTTATGGATACTCTATTTGAAATGTTTAAAAAATCTAAAAACCACAGAAGTTTTTACTAAGGACAACAATTCATTTTAAATTTAATTTCTGACATATGCGTTTTCGTTCGTTTTATCCCCTAAAAAGTACCACAAACCTGTCCACTTTTTTTTGCATAAATTTAGATTAAGATGGACTTTTAGTGCTAGCTTTATTAGTTCCGCAGATGTACACATCGGGAGATGAACCTACAATGGTGGCCAGGTAATTAAGACAAAAATTGTTTGCTAAATTCCATATGATTCTCAATTATTTTTCCAAATATTTCCACAAATATGTATGCCAGGGTATTAACCAGGGTTCAGAAGAATTCATGTATGAACACTTAAATTTATTCATTCATGATAAATTGTCATGAATGAAATTTGGAAAATTTTTTTTTATGCTCACATTCAAAAATGAGTAGCTAAAAATATTTTGAATTTTAAGCACACGTGAATGAATACACTGTTTTTTTTTCTTTAAAGTACATATACGTATGTGAACAGAAGTGTGACCATTTTGGCATTTTTGGAGCTAGATTTAGAATTTTTATTTTGATTTAGCTGCAAATTTTCGATTTAACATTTGGCATTTTTTTTTAGCATTTTTTAATAATTTGTTTATCATTTTCTAGCTTCAATTTATTTTTCATTTTTACCCCTGTTACAATTAAAATTTGATTAACCACGAAAACGATGAAAAGATTAAAAATAAAAAAAATGGTTATTTTTTATCTTGACGATAAACTGACAGTTCTCAGTCAGTTTAAATAGGAGGTTTATCGTTACGAAAAACGATAACAAGAAACTGAGAAAATGGGGACGAGTTTTCGGTTTTGAATGTTTTAAAGGAATTTAATTTAAATATTTCGAACATGGTGGGTTTAGGCACAGACAATGACAGGTATTAATGGTTGTGTTATCGCCAATTTAAAAGAAAAACATTGTATTAGTACCCCGTGTTTGCCACTCGATACAATTGTCAGTATCTTCCGCATCGAAAATTCTAACAGAAGAGATATAATATTTGGTGCTGGAAACCTACAACTGGTTTTCAAAATCAGCAATTAGACAAAAAAACAAGTAAGATTACTATATTCGACCGTGCCGAATCTTAAATACCCTCCACCTAAATATGATGGTATAAAATCGGAAATAATATAACAATAGTTAGAAAGACTGGTTTACGCAGAAGATATTTTATTTCAAATGTACAAAAAATTGTATCTAATTCAGCAATTTATAACTGAAATTCCTATTAGAACGTATGAAATTTAACAATTTATATACTTAATAATTAGTTAATACGTTTGGATCAACATTTTTCCCTTTTAACCTCAAGTGAAGAAACAGAGATTAAAATGGGTATATAACTATATTTAGACAAATTTCAAAATAATTGGTTGTGGGACTTATGTGGGAGCTATGACCTATTATGATTCGATTGTCATAAAATATTTTTGCGTGATTTTTATGTATTTATATGAGAGCTGTGGCCAATTATGGACCAATATTCACAAAGTTCAGTATTATGATTTTTGAATACAAATTACTGATCTGTGTACTATTTTGGTTTAATATATGGATGCTGTGACCTATTATGGTCCTAAGTATTTAAGGCCTATTTTTGTAGAATTTCATATAAACAACGCTATTAACAAGAGTGGACCTTATATGGGAGCTATGCCGAATTATGGACCAATAGTTAAAAAATCTTGTAGTACGATTCTTGGATACAAATTACTGATCGGTGTAAAATTTTGGTTCAGTATAGATTTTTTTTGGATATTTGTGCAGGTTAATGTGTTTTCCTGAAGTGGTTCTTCTATGGAGGTTATGACCAATTATGGGCCTATCATCATAAAATTTGGTACATCGATTTTTGTATATATTGAATAAATTTGTTTTTAATTTCAACCTGATAACTATATTTGAAAGAAATTTATGAGGATTTTAGTGATTTTCGGGAGTGGACCTTATATGGGAGCTATGGTTAAATATGGACCGATATTCACAAAATCCAGAAGTATGATTACTGGATTCAAATTACTGGATCTGTGCGTAATTTCATTTTGATATCGATATGTTTTTAATACTTTTTAAGGTTAATATCTTTTTTCGGAAATGGGTCTTATAGGGGAGCTATGACCAATTATCGGTCAATCTGCATAAAATTTGGTACAGTGATATCTATATATATGAGTATAATTATATACTCATATATTTATTTTAGCATGATAAATGTATTTATAAGAGATTTATGAGTACTTAACTGATTTTTGGAAGTGGACCTTATATGGGAGCTATGGTCAAATATGGACCGATATTCACAAAATCCAGTAGTATGATTTCTAAATATAAACTACGGATGTGTGTGAAATTTTGTTTTGATATTGATATTTTTTAGATATTTATGTAGGTTATTGTGTTTTTCGGAAGTGGTCCTTATATGGAAGCTATAACCAATTATCGGCCGATCTTCATAGAATTATTTACAACGATTTTGGTATATATATATATTATTTATGTCGAATTTCAACTTGATAGCGACATTTATAAGATAGTTATGCTTATTTAAGAGATTTTCGGAAGTGTACTTTATATGGGGGCTATGGTCAAATATGGGCCGATCCACGAAAAATTTTGTAATATAATTTTTTTTACCACGAAACTTATTTTTGCTGAATTTTCTATGGATAGTGCTATTTTGTAGGCATTTATAGACCATAGAACCATATTCGGGAAGAAATTTGTATGGGGGCTAGGGGAAATCAAGGACCGATTCTTATCATTTTCACTAGAGTTACTCCTTTTATCATAAAAGTAACGAGTGCAAAATTTTATGATATTAGCTGCAATATATTTACAAAAAATGTCCAAAAATATATGAAAATTATCAATTTTTTTTGTGAGGTTGTCCCACATTTTAATTCATAACTTTGGTTCCAATGTACCGATTTCGCTGATTTTCAATACCAAACTGCTTAGGACAATAATAAATATTTTTCTTGCAACTCTACTAAGTGTGTTTGCGTATTTTGGACGTGAGCGTGTTTTACACAGACGGACAGACAGACGGACATGGCTCAATCGACTTAGAATTTCATAAGGATCAATAATATATATACTTTGTTGAGTCTCAGATGAATATTTCTCAATGTTACACACGGAATGACAAATGGTGGTGGAGGGTATAAAAATTGTGTTCGGATTGTTCAATAATTTGATAGTCAAAAATTTTATTATAAATATTCGTATCGTGACGAAATTTAACCATTTTCAGTGTCATGTATTGTAAGTATGAAACCAATCTTATAATATCAGAAAAAAAGGTAATTAACCACCAATCAGTGATGCCAAGTGTAGGGAATTTTCCCTTTTTGTAGGGATTTTTTTTCCAAAATTTCGCATGTAGGGAAAAAAGAAAAGATTTCTTAATTTTGTCGAATTGTAGGGATTTTTTGCAGTGACAATTTAAAACTATATATTTTCCAATTATAAAATTAAAAAACATAAAATTTTTTCATTAGAAACTATATATTTTCCAATTATAAAATTAAAAAAACACAAAATTTTTTCATTAGAAATTTGTAAATCTTGTATAATATGAAGTAATAATGTGGCAACTTTAATTTCATCACCGCTTTCAAACTATACAGTGATTCTCCTTTTTACATTTCAATATAGAACTAGCTGCGCTGATAATTTTTGACATCTACTAGAGTAGATTCTGCAATAAATTTTCTTTTGAACAAAACACTTGTTTGGATTTGTGCATTTTTTACATACGTACTCCATCTTTGCAGGTCTCTTCGATTTTAATAAGTAAGTTTTTAAGATATATGTATGTAAATAACATTATATATTGAAACATAACTAATTTTACAAAAAAAATTCCGATTCGTCGTCTAATAATGATGAAAACAAAGCAAAGAAATACAGTTCAAGTTGGTTGAGAGACAAGAAGCTAATAGGATGGCTGTAGCCGGTCAAAGATGACGACTTTAAATTCAGATGCAAGGATTTTGTGCTAATAACCAAATGCACCAAAAATGTTTTCAAAAAGGAAAACCTGAACAATGGATTCTTTTTTTGACGAACAAGTAATGGAAAAAACAATGATGTGGCCAATTTCAAAATCCGCTTAAGCTTTTTTTTGTTGAACACAACTTAGCTGTTCAAAATTGAAAAAAGTAGTGTAGGTAAAAATGTAGGGAAAATAAAAAGTGGGTGTAGGAAAAAAGGGATATTATTTCATAAGCGTAGGGATTTCTGAAAAAACCTCCTGGCATCACTGCCACCAATTAACCAACATTTCGACCCCAGCATTTAACCTTCGCTTTACCAAAGGTTTTTTATGTACATGGTTTACCAATACCCACCCGGGTGACACTACACTTCTATAAATATATACGACGAACGAAATTTTAAAAAATTGAAAAAACCTTATAAAAAGTTTAAAATGGTTCTATTAAATTCTATAGAACTCTAGAATTTGTTCAGTGAGTACAAATTTCATTTAAATCGAAACAAAATTAAAAAAAATATTAAACCAATAAAATGGATGTGGTCACCCGGGTGGGTATTGGTAAAGCGAAGGTTAAGCAAGTAGTCAATGTACCCCTTAAAGACAGTAATTGTCACAAATGTCTTATCACTTGGCTGACTCCATTTTATATAGCTTGGGTCATTTGACACGTGTGTGCACTTTGTAGTGCAGAGAGAAGACAATTGGTTACTTTATATATCCCAAGTAATCTAGCGTGAAGACAATTGACACTTAAGTGTCTCTAAGTAATCTAGAGTGTAGACACTTTAAACGTTTTGTGAATAATTCGTACAGACTGATTTTTTACAAATTGTGTTGATATAATTCTCATACAGTATATTTTTATTTTTGCTTAAGTATACTGATATCCCATGTAACATACACAGAAAAAACCAAAATTCAAATCCAATTACAAAATTCATAAAGTCAATTGAATATTTTATTGAAATGGGACCTATCACAAAAATCACAAAATCAAACAACAAAATTTGTAAATATTTTATTGAAAAAAAAATTTTTTTTTTCTTAAAATATTTTAACTATCAATGAAACATATGATTGGAAATTCCACATAAAATCAAACAATATTTTTAATAAAACCATTCAAATAGTTGGTTTTGAATAGATATTCAAACAATATTTATTATTAAATCAATTAAAATATTAATAACATTTAAATTCAAAATCAATAAATATTTTAATTAAATATTATAATATATAATATTATACACAATATTTTCTATAGAAACTACTGTTATACACAATATTTTCTATAGAAACTACTGTTATACACAATATTTTCTATAGAAAAATACTGTTATACACAATATTTTCTATAGAAAAATACTGTTATACACAATATTTTCTATAGAAAAATACTGTTATACACAATATTTTCTATAGAAAAATACTGTTATACACAATATTTTCTATAGAAAAATACTGTTATACACAATATTTTCTATAGAAAAATACTGTTATACACAATATTTTCTATAGAAAAATACTGTTATACACAATATTATCTTTAGAAAAATACTGTTATACACAATATTTTCTATAAAAAAATACTGTTATACACAATATTTTCTATAAACGGTAGCAAAGTATGAGGGAAAGTAAATTTTTGATAGATATGAGGTGAATAAAATTTCATTAGGTCATAGGGCTACACAAATTTTTGACAAATGAACAGAAATATTTGACAAACATAAAATAAATAAAATATACAAAACTAAAATATATATTTCTAATCTTATTTCTATTTAAAATTTAAATCCTCAATATAATAAAAATATATCAATTAAGAGTGAAAAACATATAATTTGTTCGAAAGTATTTTGGATTTGCTAGACAGTTGTCATAATTTATTTGAGTCAAAATATATTTCATTTGGCACAGCAAAAATATAAAATTTTCCCACCATAGGAAAATTGTAATTTACCATAGAACTATGTGGGGAAAATTTTTCATGTTTCTGCTGTGTGAAATGATAACTTTTTTGAAAATATGAAATTTTGAAGTTTGTGAAAAATTATTACTAAAAAGTACATACATATGTATATATGTAAGTATTAGAGTGTTCCTTAGAATTAAATTTTTTGAAATGTTGAGACGGTACCCCCTGAAAACTTTCGTAATGACATAAAATACCACCAAACAAATTTTTAGCTTGTTCTAAGGGCAACCCGTGCCGACTTAGCGATTTAGTTTTGAGGTGCAAGGGGTAAAAATGCCTTTTTTTAGTTTTTGTAAAAATGTTGCATTAAATTATTACTTTTGCAATTTAATTTAAAAGAAGCGAAATGTGTACGTAATTGTCGTTCCAATAAGATATAAAAGACAAAAATTGGTTAAAAATGTTAAAGTTATTAAAAAAATCGCCAGGCCATTAACGTGTCTCAGGCCACTAGAACATGAAATGTAGGAACAAAATTAACATATTTTGAGAAATATGAAAATAAGAGCATATTTTTACTTAGAATATATCCATATTTACTTGTATATGAATTTTTGTCTTATTAGGATACCGTTAACCTATTCGCAGGTATAACCAGAATTTTAATTTTTCTACTGTTTTTGTAAATACTAGGCTTTATGTTATCAAAAATCGTTTCATCAAAATCGGCCCAAAAATATATAACATTTCGCTATCTTACCATGAGAAATTTTAAATATTGAAAAATTTGACCTTTGACCTTCACGATTTAAGGGTGAAGGTTTTCTAATTTTAGTAAAACATTCAGACTATATTTTAAATTACCTGGACTATATTATTCTGAATAGATTTTACTTAAAAATCATAACAGTACGGAAATTCGGCTCTTTCGCCAAAATATTAGTTTTTCTCGAAAATCTCAAAATTTAACTCGCTGGTACGGAAAAACTATAGGAGGTACGGAAAAACTATATATTTTTATTCCCTATTATGTTGTCAATGATAAAAAAATTCTGAAATTTGTTTAACAAAATGTTTAAAAATTTGAAATTGGAGTTTTGAAACTGCCGTTAAAAAAAAAATATTTTTGTTTGGTTATACCTGCGAATAGGTTAACAGTATCCTAATAAGACAAAAACTCATATACAAGTAAATATGGATATATTCTAAGTAAAAATAAGCTTTTATTAATTCTAAGGGACACTGTAATATACATATGTATATATTTGGTTAAATAAATTATTCTGATATCATTTATGTATTTGATTGCATTTTTAATTACATGCTTATTTTTTAATCATAAGAACAAAAAAAAAACAAAAACACTTATTTCAATGTTTTTATTTTAATTTGTCAATTTAAATTTTGAATTTCTGCTTTTCAGAAATTTTAAATCAATTGTCAAAAATTCTACTAGCCCCCATGCCCAGTGATATTTTATTCACCTCAGAAGTGTCAAAATTTAACATTCTATAATACTTTGCTACCGTTTCACACACGCCCTATGTACAAGTGTTGTCTATTATTTTTAATATTATGAAAATGTATCACAAAATGAAAACGTACTTGATTTTAAGTACATTATGTTAAAAGATTTGCAAAACAAATAGACGTTTTTGATTATTAAAAAAGTTGTTAGCATTAAATGAAAATATTTATAAAACCAAATAAAATAAATAATAAAATACAAATCTGATTTTACCCACCACTGCTGACTACTTTCGATCAGCTATCAGATAGTCACATTGTAATCAAAGGGTCAATTAACCCCCTGCTTAGGACATGCACGTGTTAAAATAACTAGTCAAGTAGCTGATCAAGTAACCAGGTACAAAGCTAGCAAGTTAACTAACGCTATGTAACCAGTATGTTAATCCAATGCGTTGCCTACTTTGGACCAACTATTAGACAGACCCATTGTAATCAAAAAGAGACAATTGACCCCCTGCCCGTGTTAAAATGACTAGTCACGTGGCTATTGAAGTAACTAGCTCCCACCCAAATGATTGGTAAAATAACTAATTCGGTACTGTCTCCTAGAACTGCTGGGGCGATTTTTGAAAATATTTGAATATGTATTACTCATATTTATACTCACATAGTTTTTCATTCTATATGCCCTAAAATATGCTACATAATTTCATTATTAATTATTGTTCATGTAACAATTTTAATAAAAACTCACAATGGAAACAGTGATACCAAGTTTTATTTTGAAAAATTCTAAAATTTATGAAGTACATACATTAGGGCGGGTCGATCTTTTCACGAAAAAACGCAATCTACGGAAAATTCTAAATGGATCAATAAAAAATTCATTGGATAAAAGACGAAATGCGCAAGATAGGATTTGATTTTAGGCCTATGGTTTCTTGAGGAAACTTTCTTAGAATTTTCCGTAGATTGCGTTTCTGCTATACGATTTTTTACTTTTTGATCGTCCATACTAATGGACCCGGCCTAACATACATAATAATTATTTTAAAAATTTTAAAGTTGTCTTCGATTTTCAAAACTATTTATTACCGTCATATAGAGTTGTACAGCGCGATATTAGTTCTTTTTATACATATGTACGTTTATATGTATGTATATATAATATATATATAATAAACTGCAATTTAACATAAGAAATTGCAAAGCATCCAGTTAAAAAATCAGAAACTCAAAAACTTCAAATATATGATAAATCTTTACATATGACAACACAGAATGCGAAATTTAATCTAAATTAAGTTAATAGAGATTAAATTAACCGTTAATCGATTAACCGATTAATTTACTTCGGTTAACTGTTCGAATAATTTAGAATTGCCGATTTTTAAATAACAAATAAACCGATTAATTTGTGTCGATTAACAGAAATTTTAACGGCCCAGCCGTTAAGGAGGAGTTCAGTTACTAACACACGTACAGAAGAATTATATACATATATATATAATATAAGAAACACAAAAATTTGCATAATGTTTCCATTTGCTGAGGAAGAGATGCCCTTGCGATGGGAGTTGCAGCAGGACAATGATCCGAAGCACTGGTTTGCTGTCAACAAAGTACCTCTTATGGAATGGCCTTCGCAGTCACCGCATCTTAACCCAATAGAACACCTTTGGGGAGTGCTCACGAGGAAGCTGGAGGGTTTCAGTCCGAGAAATAAGGACGAATTGTGGGAAAAAAGCCAGGAAGAGTGGTTTTCCGTTTCATAATGCCTCTCAAGCAGCAGTACTTCTCAAACTTTAACATAGCTGTGGAACATACAGCATTGAATAAAAGCTTTGAGTTGAGCATTGTTTGTAAGTATGGCAACACTAAATGATTAACATCAATTATAGAGCTTAATTCGAATATTCTAGTTTGAAGATCATTGTTGAAATAGAGCTTTCTAGATGTTAATGTAGTGTATATAAATTGGCCGTGAGAACACCAAAGTGAACACCAGTGTCTGCGAATTTATAAACGTGTACAAACACACTGAGTGACTATTTAAACCAGAGATCGAAAATAACTCGTCCATATACCAAAAAACCCAAATTGTGATTTATATTTTTGTGATAAAAAGAAATAACTGAAAATAACAGTTATAAAATGATTTCTTCAACTGATTTGGTATGTCCTTTATTCGTTTTTGTTGTTTTTTAATGGTTTGGTGTGAGATAAACAATTCATTTGTTCTTGTTCTTAATAACTGTTACTTTCTCTTTTATTTACATACAATAACATATCATTAGTGTTCGCGTACTTGATAATCTATATATATAAAAATGAAATGGTCCATGTATGTAATGTCATCACGTGAGAACTGCTGGAGTGATTTGGCTGATTTTTTTTTATTCGATTCTAAATTTTCAGGAGATGGTTTGTAAAGAAAAAAAACTCAAAAATTCCGGATAAAACTCGGAAATTCTTTTTTTGTGAGTCCAGTCAACTGTAATAAAAAAGCTCCCTAAAGTATGCAGTACAAATTTAGATATTTTATTTGCAAATAAATAAGAACAGGGTGGTGTGCGTGGGTTGGAGAAACTTGAAGAACTAACATTAGTAAATGCTACCGGGCGAAGCCGGGGCGATCCACTAGTTTGTAATAATTTGTACTTTTACTTTTAAAAACTTGTAACGAGAGAGCAAGAGAGTGTTAAAAGTGACATTTCATAGATAGAGAACATGATATTTTTACTGGACATTTTTTGTCCAGTGATGATAAGTATGAAGTAATGAAGTCCGAGTAACAGAAATGAGAATTTTTTTTAAATTGTTATTAATCTTTTGATAAGTTTTATATATTTAAGCGTTGATTTGCATCAAATGCATTTTTGCGATTTATTTTTTACGGAGAAAATGAATTATAAATCACTCATCCAGATTATTTGTGTTTGTTTCTTTTCTGTTTCTCTCAACCCCAAACCTAAAATGTTCTCGAATAAATCACTCTCTCAGTGATATATCACAAAAAATTATTTTTAAATGGCTGCGAATGAGAATTTACCATTGAAATGAAAGTGAACCCGTTATTTTCGGTCTCTGATTTAAACTGTTGTTGTTGTACATTTGAATAAATAAAGAGTTGTTACAAATTTAAAAATACTAAACTGCTTTTATTTGCAATCACACAGATTTAAAAGGTAAAAACGAAACAATATAAATGTCTTTGTTTCTTTGACAATCACGTCTAAACGGCTGAAGTGATTTATAGATAGATAGAAT
The DNA here is from genome assembly GCF_958450345.1 of Calliphora vicina. NCBI lineage: Eukaryota > Metazoa > Arthropoda > Insecta > Diptera > Calliphoridae > Calliphora > Calliphora vicina. Next base: position 81,378,688 of record NC_088780.1, read on the forward strand.
TGGAAGCATCAATAGGCTATACCCTTTTTCATTACTTGGACCATAAAGGGATAAAAAGTGTAAAACGAGAAAAATATGTATTTAGAAAGTACCTTTTTCAAAGTCTACCTTCAAGGGGGTAAAATTAGGAATTTTGTGTTTATCCAACTTATGTTTGTTTATTTGTACCTTATAGGAGGCTAAACCACCGATCCTTTTGAAATTCATAACGTATATTCCTATATATTTTACTAATAGACTACTTTTTATTTTTAAATTTTATGTGTGCGTGGCACCTCCCAAACAAATTAAATAGTTATTATGGAATATCTGCTGAACTATAATTGTGAAAGTCGCAAAACTTCGCGGCAATAATTCGGTACCATTGTGCACTTCTTGCCTCGAAATGGGTGGGATTGTATAAATGGGAGTGGCATTTACAAAGTAAATAGTTATTTTCGAATATCTGCAGAACTATAATTTTGACAATATTCTAATTAATACGAATCGATTTCTTATCACTGCATGAAGTTTAACCGGGGGTGAGTCACCTTCCATACGAAATAAATAGTTATTTTCAAACATCTAGAGAACTATAATTGTGGAAGTCTTCAAACATCATATGAGTTAATTTCTTAGCAGTGCAAGAAGTTAATAGAAAAATGTGGGGGTTCGGAACTGTGGGTGAGTTATCTTCCATACGAAGTAAATAGTTATTTCTAAAAATTTTGAGAACTATAATTACAATATAAGAGTAAAATGTTGAAGGATTTATTTCGTTACCAAGAACAATGATTGTGAAAGTCTCTTAGATTAGTACCACTGTCCGCAGTTTAGTAAATAATGGCCGAGATCGGAACAGAGGGTGTAGGATCTATATTGCAAAGAAAATTATAATTTCGAGATCCTTTCAGCTTTATCTGAATCACTTTCTTATATTTTTAGGATGTTTTTGGGCGGGATCGGATTAGTGGGAATGGCATTTTCTACCCTGCCAACGGCGTCATCAACAATCTTCATTGTCAAGGTCTATTTGTAAATATCATCTATTTAACTTACTATTATTAGGAATTAGAATATGGGAAGCCTAATTCATATTTATATTATTTGTAAATTAGACGAAATTTCAAATATTTTTTATTATATAATTTATCATTAATTAGTGTTGCTGTAGTCAACCTTTGGTTAACAATTCAGCTATAACTATAATGAAAATAGTTATAATTGAATATCTGGAGAATTATAATAGTTAAAGTAATGCTTCAAATGAGTAATTTTGTTACCATTGTAGCTAAAATATATAAAAATTAATTAGATCAGAACAGTGAACCGGTATCTTCCGTATTAACTATATAGTTATTTTCGAATATCAAATGTACTGTAATTGTGAGAGTCTTTAAACTTTGTGTAAATTACGTTGATGCCAGTGTCCTGTCATGCTAAATATTAAGGAGATCGGAGAAAGGGATAAAAAGTAAATATTTATTATCGAATAGCTGGAGAATTCTAATAGAATAGTGCAATTCTCAATACTTTGCATGTGTTATTTTGGTACCTTGATGTGTTGCTAATGGGTGGTATCAGATCATGTTAAGTAATAGTTCTATTCGAATATCTAAACAACTGTTATAGCTAGAACCTTCCATCATTGTAAGGAGTTTGACTTAAAATAGACTGGATCGAAACTTGCCTATGAAATGTTTATTCAAACTTATATATTTCATTCTCTAATTAAAGTATTTAGTTTCATAGATGAAAATGCGTGTTTTACCCTCAATTTTATCAAAGGCTTAGAAAGGCAACACTATTTAAACAGCTTTCCTTGTTATTGTTTTTGAAGTTTGTGTTAATGAAATATTTTTTGATAAAAGTGTTAAAATTGATGCAAAAAGTATAGCTTTAGAATATTTAGAAGGTACATAAAAGAAAATTGCATAAATGGCAATGATTTTTGTTCTTTTTGAGGGTATGAGCAAGATTTAATAAATGATAATAAATATGTTGGCAACATTTTGTGTCAGAGAATAAAACGCCATAAGATACTCATAAACAAAATGTACATAATTCAAAACTAGCAACAGAAAATTAATGAAAAATGAGTGGAGTAACCCCTAAAGTTTCTGTCTTATAAATACTTTTAAACATAATTACTTCTTTTAATATTCAATTATTACTTTTTAATAATTCTAATTTAATTTGCTTCGTCTGCTTCATAATAATGTTAATTTTATTAAACTAATTTGATTTTCATGCGACAGAATTAAGGTTTTTTAATGAATATTAAGATTAATACATCCTAATACATATAATCATCAAGTAAAGAAAAATTTGGGAAAATATTAAATATTGTTACGAAATTGTACATAAATTCAAAAATAACGGTTTTAACGGCTGGTTAATGGCAGTTTATTTAAAGGAAATAAACCACAATTTTAAAAGGTAAAATCGTAACAATATGTTTGTTTCTAATAAACAAATATCTTTGAATTTTAATAAATAATTATTTGAAAACATATTTAAGAAAAGCTTTAAATATTTTTGTTTTTAATTTAGTAATTATTGCTCTTTAAAAATAAAGCGTTTTTTAGATATCAATAGTAACTTAAAATTTGTTAATGATTTTAAAGTATAAGCTTTTCAAGTGTTTTTGAAACATGTTTTATTTAAGGGTTGAACAATTTGTAAATTGTGTTCTGATTCCCGTTGCTATAGGAATCATTGCAATATTAAAAGATTTTAGAGCATTAAAATTACTTTTGAAAGTCAGTTTGTCTTCAGTTGAGCTATGGGCAATTATAACCTGATTTATATCAAATGTGATGACATGAATTAAGTTAATAATAAAATATGTATGTTCGTGTGAACTTTAATCTAGATACTACCATTTGGTTTATTAGTAGTTAAACTAATTTTCTAAAGGTTTTGTTTCGACACTAACATATACCAACATATTTATGCTCGTTAAGTGATTTTCGGAAGTGAACATTGTGCTTTGTAGAGCAATGATCAATTAACAAACCAGTATATTTCTTTTCGTAATTTTTAATTGGTTTGCTCTCTACACATGAAATCTATATGAGTCCGTTTTGAAAGACTACACCACTCTATGAGATCGGTGAAAAACTAGCTCAAGATTAGATGCAGTATGAGACTATTATACCGAACCTGTCGCATTCTGATATCCATTTAGATCAGTCAGGTACCCGATAGCTTACATATACATTCAGTATGTATATGTATTTCACTAAACTAAATGTCAATTTAAATATTTTATGAAATTACCGTATATTTCAACAAAGGCGTTAGTCAATCACTTTTGGACAATTATAAAGCAACCACTGTTTAGGGTCGTCGTCGTGATACAATTCAAAAATTATTGCTATTCCCATTTTTTTGCAAATTGTTTCAAATTGTATCTCAAAATATTCAAATAAACATCCTTGTTCATAATGCCTTCGATAAATACCAGTTTCCCAACCCCTTTCGCTGATATGCAGCTCCAAACCTTTACACTTCCTCCTCTATGCTTAAATACATACATGTTTCAAAAATTCCATTTTTTGGGATTTTTAAAAATTTGTTTATGAATTGCGGGATTCCTGATAAGTAATTTCAAAATTTGATTCAGTTTTTGAATTTTCAATAGAAAAATCTATAAACTTTAAATTTAAAGTAAATTCTCAGCGAGTTGTTAAGTTTTCCCTAATTTATTTGCCACGTAAAAAACATAAGGTGTAGACATGATATATATCAATGGATAGGAGATTTTGTCTATTTTTCAAAACTATATATAACATTTTACAATTAAAATATTCATGGAATACTTTTTTGAAACATATGACAAAAATTGATTTTTATTGTGTTTTTGCAAAGATACAAATTTTTCAATTCCAATTAAATTTTTATTTATGAATATTTTTTATAAAATTTTACAGTTATATAGATTTTGCCATTGCAAATAGAAAACGAAAAACAAATTTGTAATCAGGAATCCCGCAATTCCCAAAAAAGTGTTGAAAAATTCCAAAAATGGAGTTTTTTGGCTATAATATCCATACCAGGGACGGAGTTATCGAAACCCTTTATCAAATTATTAAGAATATATTGGGTCATCTAAAATGGGTTACAATATTTTGATAGCGAGTATCCGATTCGAGAATTTTTGCCCTAAAGTTGAACTTTACATAAAAAATAGGCGTTTTTTTAATGGACCTGGTATCGGTATCAAAAATTATTAATATTTTTTTCATTTAAAATATTTGATGTAAAGTTAGTTTTTCAAAAAGTGCAAACTCATTATACATCCTCTTAGAAATTTTTTAGATAAGTAAAAAAGAATAAAAAGTACTTTTTTCCCAAAAAATAGCGAAAAATCGCTTTTTTAAATTTTTTAAATTCAAATGTATGTTACTTTGGACCCAGTCATGATTTTGAAACAATTCTTTCTTTATTTGGTATACAAATTTGTTGTTAGTCCTATAAAAGAAAAATGGAGAACATCGGGAAATATTTGGAACCGCGGTCATCAAAAAACTGGAGTAGGGTTGGTAAAAATGTTAAAAATTTAATATTTCAATTGCGAATATCTCCTAAGCTATAAGAGATAATTGATAGCTACGATATTTTATGTAGTAGTCGACAAGAAGATTCTATGTATGTAATTTTTTTGAAATTGGAACACAAACGAAGAAATAGGATCGTTTTTAAAATTGAACACACCCGAGGTCTCCTACTTTGGGAACACCTGGTGCCGCCCTTGGCGTGCCCATGAGGTGAAAATTCAAAACTTAACTTCCTGTTTGCGCATGTGAAATTTCATTCAAATCGGACTAACTGTTTAGATGTTACAGATTTATTTCCCTCTTTTTTTTCTCATACCACTGTGCGCTGGTGATAACAATCAAAGCCAAGTATAAAAAGTAAACAAATAATTTGTATGCAATTCAGCGGATCGAATGAAGCAGTTTTCTAATTTAAAATTTCTTCTAGTTTATGTTTTGAAATTGTAATACAATGCAAGTAATTTGATCCATTATCCACAACTCAAAATTGTTTAATGTTGTTGGCACATTTTTCATACAAGTCGGAAGAATGAGAGATAAAATAAAGAACGGTTTAATTAGTGAAGATTATGAAAAAATAATACGGAAAATTAAACTAACTGAGTAATTGCGACAAAGATTACAATATGAAAACACGATTTTTTATACTTTGATAATTGTTAAAACCAAAAAAAAAATGTATTATGTCATATTGATAGTGAAAAATTAAACTGCTAAGTCCCCATCCATACTGTGAAACATTTGCTGCAAAACATTTGAGTTTGTTGATGAAAGGGGAAAGAGGAATGGAAAAGGGTACTCTGTTTCATGTAGATGAAGTTTTTGCTGAGTATGTCATCCACATTTATTCGTTCATATTGGTTCTGTACAGAAATGTCAAAAACTGAAAAGCAGAAACTTCACTGTGTGGACACGAATGTAGTTTCAAAGGAGAATTTAAAAATGTTTTGCAGCAAATGTTTCACAGTGTGGATGGGGACAAATTAAATTACGAAGATTGAGGCTCAGGGGCGGAATATTTTAAACTACAAATGGACAAATGTAGAACCAAAAATGTTAGAATATTAGATTATACAGTGCAACAGTGAAAAAAACACACGATCATGACTGTATATGTTCGACTCTACTACCAAAGAGTAGTAAAACCCTATACTCAGTTTGTCCATTTTGGTGACCGATTTTTTTTATAGGCCCCCAAAGTTTCTGACAAACAGTGGGGCCTCTAAAAAAGGTGTCATCGGTTTTTGGTTAACAGCTAATTCACACTTTATGATACGGCTTAACTTTATATGGCAATAATATAGCCAAAAGTCCGCCAAATAAATTTTGTTAAATTTTTTTTAAAAAAAATAGCTTTTTCGTGCACTTTTGTTGAAAAAATATAGGAAGAAAAATTTTTTTTTACTTTGTTTAGAATAACTTCCAGGGTCTCCTAATTCTTCACTAACAATATTTAGCAAAGTTGTAGCTACGGTAAAGTTTAACAACTCTTGAGAACATATCAATGCATTCTGAACGTGTCTGTCTAGTCACTCTAAATAGCGCATAAAGATCACGTTGTACCTTAATAATTTTCGTTTTTACTATTTTTTGATGCTAAAACAACGATTTTTTTGTTAAAATAGTATGATCAAGTCCACACTTTTATGTTGTGCTGTATTATTTACTCGGCTGAGGTGTTCGGAATGGGGATCAGTGGGTGGATCCTCAATGTCACACATTTAAAAAAAATCCCCAAAAAGCCATTTATGATCCGAATGAGCTGAAATTTAAAATAAAGATAGTCCTTGAGAAGGTCTACAAAAAATATGCTTTTATCTGTAGGTTATCTCTTTTAGTTCAAGAGATATTTAGGTTATTTTTTTTTAAAAATTTTGATCGATCATTTTTCGTATTTTCTATATGATAAGCCTACGAAAGGTCGAAATTTGTTTTTTTTTATATATGACGTAGATTTGCGATAAAATTCTAAAGAAAATAAAACCAACCTGATAACAATTATTTCGTCCCTATAAAAAGTTACACGCATCCAAAGTTGAAGCATCTTTTTATATATTTCAACTTTGTATGCGTGTGTTTTGTAAGTTTTTTCCCAAAAAAGTCCTTATATTTTTTCTTTTATAAAAAAACAAATTTTCTTCGGGACTATATACATTTTTTTATGATCTGAAAGAGAACTTAATGCAAAAACGTATAAAGTAAAATTTGACTAACTTAAGCGGACATTGTACCCCCCAGCCCTGTCCAAACTTGGCCAATTTTGAAACAAAATTTTAGGTTTGATTAAAAAATTATAAAAATGCAAAGCACCGCTCCTCAAAAACTCGTCATATTTGTATAGCCATATATATTGTTTACATACATACAAAACGTTCTTACTATCCTACTGTAAATAACGTCAAAGTGGGCTATTTTCTAAAAAAAATCAGTTTTTGGAACACATTTTCCCTGTTTTAGGAATTTCGGTTTTTGAAAACAAAGAATGGCAACATTAGTGATGCCATTGACTTAAAAACATTTGGATCTATATTACTTCCAAATTTTATTGTTATGTCTGTAACTGTTCAAATTTTACATTAATTCAAAGTTTTTCTTTTTCTTGATGGAAAATCACCATTTTAAAATATTGTTAGTTTTTAAGGTAAATGACGTCCGAAAAAAAATTAATTAATTTCTCTAAAATGTCAATCTTCAAGTCATAAGGTTTCCACAGATATCAAAAACTTATATAAAAAGTTTATATTTACTCATCAGAAGCACCATAAACCTTGCCCACTTTCAACAATTTTAAAGTTTTTTCATATTTTGTATCAAGCCGGTCTTGCGTGATCAAGATTGGATAAAGTGATGTCCGGATTATACCGATAATGATTTGCCCAATCTTCATTATTCCAGCACAATAGAGAAGTATACACTCGAACACACATTTTTAACACAAAAAATAAAATTTTTAAGCTACAAAGTGATTTTTGACAGCTATTTAGAGTACCTAGATATATTCAGATTGCATTGATATGTTCACAAGAGTTATTCATATTTACCGAAGCTACAACTTTGCTAAATATTGTTAGTGAAAAATTAGGAGTCCATGGAAAATATTCTAAAAAAAGTAAAAAAAATAAATTTTCTTTCTATATTTTTTCAACAAAAGTGCACGAAAAAGCTATTTTTGGAACAAAATTTTTAACAAAATTTATTTGGCGAGCTCTTAGCTATATTATTGCTGTATTAAGTTAAGCCATATCACAAAGTCTGAATTGGCTGTTAACCAAAAACTGATGACACCTTTTTTAGAGGCCCCACTGATTTTCAGAAACTTTGGGTGCCCATACAAAAAAATCGGTCACCAAAATGGACAAACAGAGTATAGGGTTTTACTACCCTTTGGTAGTAGAGTCAAAAATTATTATTTATTGAATTTTATTTATATTTACACAAATTCTAGTTCTGATTCTTCCGATTATGATAAAACTATTATACCTGTTTTATAATTATACATGTATCTTTAAAATACTGAAAATATATTAATGTATATTTTACGTAGTTATTTCGAAACACTAAAATAATAGTAATACTAGAGTAAGTTCGGGTAATGTGGTATAGGCGGATAATGTGGTATAGCTGCTTTTCTCTGAAACTGAGAGCATAGGAGTAACCTTACCAAGCTTAAGAGTTTTATGATCTCAGAAAATTAACATTGGGTGAGTGTACTTCATTTTTGCAGGTCATGGAAATATTCAGTTGTAAAAAATCAATGTGATCTTGTGGTAGACTTTTTTTGTGATCTGTTAAAAATTATATTTTTTCTATCATGTGATGTTTTGAACTTCATTAATTTAATTTTAAAGTCAAATGGGAATATTTTGCTATGTTTAATTATGTTTAATTTTATAATAATTTCAATAAACCACATGGTCGGCTAATGTGGTATAGCTAAAGAATTTCAAAAAAATAATATGCCAAAGAAAGATGAAGATTTGAAAAAAGCTATCTGAGCTATTAGAAACAACGAGATAGAAATTATTTTCGCATCAGTCATTCAATGTTTCCTGCGAAGCGAATAATGTATTGAGGAGCTTCTTCATCCGCCAACTTTAACCGCATTTATTGAAGATGATTTAAATAATACGCAACTCATTTACAAACTAAAATAGTATGCATCGGTTATGTGGTTTAGAATACAATATTAAAAGAACATGGTATACCACATTACCCGCCAATTTTTTCAATGGCTTGTTAATGGGTTTTTTCTCGCATTCCCAAATTTCTCTAAAACTTGAACTTAGAAAACTTTTTCACTTTCATGGAAGAGCACCAGCTGAGAACTGTTCCAATCGAATTAAGATTCTAACAATTATAGTCAAATAAAAAATAGATATACCAAGTACTAGAGTATACTTAAATTAAAAAAAAAAAATTTGAGTTTTGTGTGTAAAAAAATATGTATATGTATTTTTTTAAAGCAAATTAGCTTTTTCTGGCCTTTTTTTGAAGTCAATATAGCTTATTTTTTTCCCAGCTCCTCGCAACGCTGCACGATGGGGCCAATGACAGGTTTTGAGGCAAAAAGTCCTTTTTTCAAGTCAACCATTTAAAAATAATAATAACGGAATTTTATATTTAACACTTTGAAACACTCAAATATTAAAAAATTAAAGTCAGGTGCAAACTCATGGCGACATGCCGAGCTGCCAAAGTTGCCAAGTTTTACTTTGCTACATTTTCCGACATTCAATCATAATGAAACAACAAAGGAATTTTAGTCGTCAAACATAAACTTTTAAGATTATAAAAATTTTGTAAAATGGAAAACACTTGTAAAGGTTTGTAAATTAAAATGTTATTCAACATTTCAAAAAAAAGTTAGATGTAGTAAATAATTTTTTGTGTCAACTTGTGTTGTCTTTTTTGTGAAGTTTTTGCTGTCGTCCATATATTCTTTGGAATAGAACTTTGTTTATCCGAGCGTATCCGTGAAAAAATATATGTGCGGGGAAAGGTAATAATGTTTACTATAATTTTTTGGAAAAACCATCTGCCGCCATTTGCCGCTGTTTATAAAAATTTATTTCCAGATACCGTATAACTTAAAAATTTGGATATTTATACCCTAAACCTCCATATTGGGGAGGGTATATTGGGTTAGTGCTGATGTTTATAACGAGCAAAACTATTGTTCCAACACCCACCTTATGGTGTACTAATCTGCTCAGGATTACTTTCTGAGTCGATTAAACGATGGCCGTCCGTCCGCCTGTCCTTCTGTCAATGTAAACCTTGTAATTAAACTACAGGTTGCAATTTTAAAGATAATACGACAAAATTTGGTACAAGCATTTCCCTTGTCCCAGGGACAAAGCCTATTGAATTTGGTTAGACTCGGTCCATTATTTCTCCTAGCCCCCATACGATTGCCCTATCTGAAAATAGTTAAGCTCTCATAAAAATCTTAGTTATATAGATATTCAAACCAAAGTTCACCATAAATAAGTTTTATATAAGCCGAAATCGCGCCACCTAATTTTGTGACGATCAGTCTTTAATTAGTCATAGCTCCCATATAAGGCCCACTTCGAAAATCACTTTAACCAGCATATATCTCTTAAAAATGTGGGTATTCCATTAAAATTAAACACAAATAAGTTCTATAGATACAAAATTCATGTCACCAAATTTTATAACGATCGGTCCATAATTAGTCATAGCTCCCATATAAGGCCCACTTCCAAAAATCATTTTAACGAGCATAGATTTCTTACAGATGTTCGTATTAAAATAAAATTCAACACAAATAAGTTTCATATATACAGAAAACATGCCACCTAATTTTAGGGCGATTTGTCCATAACTAATGATAGCTCCTCGCTTAATTTCACGATCCGCCTATCGCCATTCATATATTTCCTGTCACTAGAGGTGGGTGCGGCAGTAGCGGATTGACTTGAAATGATTACTAAAGTCTTTGGTGAACATTTATGCGACCTAATTGAAAGTCAGAAACTTATTATTTTCCAGTGATCTTCAGTTGCACTTTAATCCACCTACTGGAAATAGGCGTGGCACTGCCCGATAGACTTAAATTTTTTACTGAAGATTTAAAAGCTTATTATTATCATCTGTACGAAGTTTTAAATGTCTAGCTGTTTCCTGTGATTTATTGCCTCAAAACTGGTCGTTGGCCCCATCGTGCGCTGGTAGCAATATATAAAAAAAATATGTATTAAATTTAAAGATATTTATACCAAATTACTTCTATTCATTGGGGGACACATTTGGCTACCTCAAACGGACATTACGGCGGCTCTCATTTATCCATTGTGTGAAATATAGGATGATATTTACGACTTTGATTTTTCAACTGACTTCCAATTAGACGCCGTGCCGTAGTTTTTTTTAATAATATAAAAGCAATTGTTTATAATTTTGGGATACTGGGTTGGAATAGTAATCAATCGTTTAAGATAAAAAATGTATCAGTACACTGAAAATAAAAATTGCTGAAATATTTCAAATGGCACTAAAATGACTAAAGGCTTTTATGCTAAAATTAATCGTTCTAGTTTGGAACTTCTATATCTAAAATTCATCTGTACCGCTTGACGATAGAATGTCTTGTTCGGACATAAATTGAAAAAATCTAAAAAAACTAAAAAAATTCAAAATTATTAGTTTTTTGATATTTGGCTATAAATATGTATCTCAGAAACTAAGCATTGCATTACTAAGAATCTTTTGACCAGTGTGCAATGTTTCGAGCAAAACTCTTCAGCTGTTTTTGAGCTATTTTAAAAATAAGCGAACCTATTTGTGGCTTTTTCGTTTTGCAATGTGAATAGATCATATCAATTGAAAAATGTTTAAAAGGCTCTATGGGCCATTAACCGTAGGTATCCCGTTCTAGTATTTATCCACCAGATCTCTGTTCCTACCAACCTGATGTATAATCGTAATGTCAGAAAATTAAACCTAGAAAAAAAACTTTGGTATTCTCGTCACAAAAACACATATCGCACTCATTCAACAATACTGTATTAACCCAAAATTTTAAAATTTTCAGTAGAGGGAAAAAACTGTTTGTGGTTACATTTTAAGAAAATTTGAAAATACCATTTTTCTGAAAATTATCGATATTTTTTTGTATTATTTTATCAACAAAACAGTATTAACTCAAAATGCAACCAAATTCATATAAAACAATTTGATTATTTTTAACTTGAATAAAGGCTCAATTCAAAATAATATTTTTTTATGAAAATATACGATGTATTTCTATTTAATTTTTTGTATTAACTCAAAATAATACCTTTTTGTTGATACAAAGGTAGTCACAAATTATCACGAAAATGGTATCAAATGTGGTTTTCGAGATGAAAGAGTAATCGGAATACGTTGAAATTTTTACAGTAGATAGATATTGATGTTGTTAATTGGTTTCTTGCAAAAAGTTAAATTTCAAAAATTTTGAGTTAATACAGTATTGTGAATAACGAAAAAATTTAAAAAGGCTTGCAGAAATACTTTATATTATGGGGTGTACGGGGATTATTTTTTTGAGGTATGGTTTACTATACCTAAATATGGTCATGTGAAGTGATGTCTTCCGATCTGGATGAAATTGTACCAAAAATTTCAACAGGATCGGTAAAGAACTCTTTGAGTTAGAGGGGGTACAAATTTGACATTTTGGCCAAACAGGTGTTTTTTCTCATCCATGTAACTTATTACCTATGGCTCTTAGCTAAATTTGTTTGATTGCTTTTTTTAATCTTTCAAAAAATAAATTAAAAATTAAAAATGTTTGACTTTTTTTTTGCAAATTGAAAAGAAATTCAAAAACTTTTTCGATTTTGCAAAAAAAAAGTCAAATATTTTTAATATTTTTTTCGAAAGATTGAATAAATAGCTATCTAAACTATTAGTGACAAATTTTTCTATATATATATATATTGAATAAACTTAATTATAAAGAAAAACAGATTCGGTGTACTATTAATTACTTTTACGTCTAGATTCCTTATTTTTTGTCAGAATTTCATCACCTCTTTTGAAAGGTTTTGAAATTATCTATTTTTCATAAATTTTTGCGAAAAAAGGGCCGCAAGGTGGTGGTAATGAGATTTTTCTAATAAATTTAAGAAAATACCTCTTATTTGGATATTTTCGATTTTGGTAAATTCAGAAATAATGTAGACCTAACACTCCTGCATAAAGTTGCGGAACATTGTCAAGAATTTTTTTTTGTTTTAAGGGTAACATAAAAATAGCGGTATCTTTTCAAAAAAAATCAGATACTGATTCTCCAAAGATTAATTTTGTACAATATAAAAGTTCTTTTTCGCAAAAAGCTAATTTAGAGATATTGCTAAATATAACAATTTAAAAAACTTTTTTCCCAAAATATCTGTTAATGAATTTTAGCTTTGTATGCTCTCCTCGCTCCGATCTCAACAATGATTATTTCATTTACGTAAAATGGAAACAAAGTAACTCATGTCATGTTTTGAGCCTCTTACTATTATAGTTATGTAGATTAGGGTGGGTCAATTTGTTCGGTCCCAAAAAAAATAATAATTAAAAGAAATTTTCTTTAGGTTTTTTACCAATTTGACTATTATTATTATTTTTAAAAAAATCTTCAAAACCATTATTTATGTACAGAGTTTTCTTAAAATGAGCACAGATATGGAAAGCAGAGAAAAATTCCTTTTAAACAAGCCCTCTTCCAGTGATACACATCAACAATTCACCAGCAATGACAATATATGAATATTTCCAAAAAAGTAGCATTATTTTCAGTGGTCATGAGCACCAAATATTTTCGTAAAAAACCGGAAGCTCGATTTTAATTTTAGAACCATGGGATCTAACTATGAAAGAAATTTTAAAGTTAATTTTTGTTAAAGTCGACTTTATTTTAAAATAGAACTTTTGCTTTTATTTGAAAAAAGCTTCAAAACTTTTTCCAACATATACATTCTAATAATTGAAAATATTATTCAATGAATGTAAATAAAAAGAAGAAATTTCAAAAAGTTTCCGCTCTATGTTTCTCTATGGTTAGGGTGATTAATTTTCTGACATTAGGGTGGTAGGAACAAAGAACTGGTGCATAAATAGTAGAACGGGATACTTGAGGTCTATGGACCTTAGAGCAAAACATTGGTCTTTACGAGACAAAAATATTGATCTATTATACTTTATGATCCGACTGTAAATGGCAAAGATATAATCCCGACCCCTACGTTCGGAAAAAAATTGTTCGTAACTGTCTTGCAGAAATACATTATATTAGGGGGTGTACGGGGAATTTTTTTTGAGGTACGGTCTAATGTACAGTGTACACTGATATAAAACTATATCCAAAAGAAAATTAAATATGCAATAAAATGGAAAAATGTGCTAAATACATGCATTTAAAGGAAAAATATGCAAAATATGCAACAACAAATCGATGTCATTTTGTTGCAAATTCGTCGATTCGGAAAAATAAATTGCCAAAAGTGATTTTAAGTTACTGACTGCAAACATGCATTTGCATAGAAATCCTTGCCCTGATAATAACCCAATATTATTAATATACGACTTTATGGATAATGGCAATAATCCCGACTCTGAATGTTAAAATGTTATCAGCTGTTTTTGTTGTGAGTAAAAAACATCTTGAAAAAATCTCTATGATTGCAATGTTTCAATTCTAACATTGAAAATAAAAACAATGTTGTCTACAATTAAACTGTTTACTGTTTTGAACTTGAGAAACTACAATGAAATAAGTTCTTATTACAAAAACAAACAAAATTTATTAATTATATAGAAATATAAACATTTTCCACTTAATAATAGTAAAAAACATATTTTTGCTTGTAATGCATTCTTCTAGGTATAATATATATTTCATTGATTTGGCATTGTTTATATCTCAGTCAAGGACTTTCAAAACGAAAAGAAGAAAGTTTTTCATATCAAAACAGAGAGCGCTTAAAAACGAAAAAGAATGAGAGATATTAATACATTTATAACAAGAGAGGAAACAAATGGAAATGAATCACAACATGGAATAACGGAAATGAAGAATATTTCCTCTTTCTCTATACGTCGCGAGTGAGTATTTGTTTGGTGTGTGGGTTGGTATGTGTGTGTGTGTATGTATGTATGTATATGTTAACCTTAGTACATAAAATCAACAGTATGTTTTGACAACACTAAAGGAATGTTTACAGTTTTAACTATAGAATATGCCATTATGGTACATCGCTCACACATACACTAAACATTTGAGTATGAAGGACCTTTTCTTCAGCCCATCACCACCACCAGAAGGTTGAGTGTTAGTCGTTTAAAAGAGTCTAGTTCGTTTCCCAAATGTTCCAAGTACATATTGGCCACATGTGGTTGTCTTTGACGCAACCAAATATGTATGTGCACGAACAGTATGGGCAAATTTGTATATTTCAGCCTGTCAGTCGATGCTCAACTTTCTTTGCCGGCGGACGTGTTATTTCGCCTGTGATTTTCGGTCTAAAAATATAAGGGGGAAATTCAATAAATAAAATCAAGAGAAAAAATCTACAAAAAAAAAATGAAAAAAATCTACTATTGCATTAAAAGCAATAAAATTTAATGTGTTAAATCTTTGCATACAATTGTATATATGTATGTATATGTGGGGCTGTGAGTCTATGTGATGGTGCGAGTAAATGAATAATTGAGTTTTAATAAAAAAGAAAAATTGTAATAATTCAATTTATTAAAGTGAATTAGTTTAGTTGCCTGTGAAGCTGTTGACGACTACAACCACGTTTTCTCTCTTCTTCAATTCAAGACCAATTTATTTACATTTTGGTACTTAGTAGTCGAGTAGTTAGGGCACGTGTATCGGTGTGTGAGTACGTCTATACAATCGGTCTGTATCTATGTATTGTGTGTTTGTAAATAAATAAATATGTATGGGAGTGTTTATGGTATGTAAACAAAAGAAACACTCATACATACATACATACATAAATAAATAAATAAATATTAACATACGAGAATGTGTTAGTGTTCGTTATTTACGGGCCGAAAAGTACATGAAATGTTTGCGCGGTATTTAAAATTCGAATCGATAATCGGTCCAATCTAACGTGTTTCGATTGTTGTCGTCCTGCAAGAAAAGTGATTCATTCTAAATTTCTCATTTGGAATTTATTTGTTACATACAAACTAAAAATCTGCTTATCATTTGGAAATTTTTAAAATAATTAATCTCAACTGAGTGTTTGTATGTATGTATTTGTTACTCTTGTAATTCTTGATGAATTCATTACGCTGCTGTACATAAATACATACATGAGATGAAAAGTGATGTGATATATTGTATATGTTGTATGCGTATGTTGAATATTTTGTCGTGAAGAAGATTAACGACACTGACCGGCATAAGTGAATTTAAGTGGATAATTGAGATGAGCTAGTGAAAGTGTCAGATTTGTGACATCTCATCTGAGTACAAATCTATGCATATACATATGTATGTACATATATTGAATGAAGCACTGGTTGCTGTTGTTTATTAAGGCGTTCAGTGTATCAACCTTCTACTCGTATGAAGAATGTATGTATAAATTTAATGCTTTTTTGTATTCAGTGTATTCGTAGTTTATTTTTTCTTTTTATTTAATTATTTTCTCATTGTGTGAGCTGGATTTTATCTTTAACGACGAATTAATTAGGGTACGTTATAAAATGCATTCATGGAAATTTGCAATTAAAACGCTTATGTCATATTAACAATTGGTGTCCTACATAATATTTATAATAATAATATAAATAAAACTCAAACTACATACGTTAATTAGCTGTACAATATATAAAAACATCTTCAAGTTGTCACTTATTTGAAAATTCTGAAAAATCATTGAAACACTTCGTATATTTTTAATAAGTTCTGTTATATGTATATTAATATACATATAACAGATTATAACGCTTATCCTGCAGAAGAAGTAATTTTTCAATAGGATGGTGACCCAATACACACGTCAAAAATCGTAAAGAATGGTGTTCCTAGAAAAATTTCTTATTAATGCAGTTATCAGCTCAATGTCCTGAGTTCAATCCTATTGAGAATTTTTAGTGAATCGTGAATTGGTGGTTGAAACAATACCGATTAACTCCTACCAATTTGTACGAGCTTTAATAGCGGATTGAGCATGCGAGTGAGAGTATTCCAAAAAAATTAATAAAAAATTTATAGAAAATACGCCAATGCGTGTAAAATTTTATTTACGTAATAAAGGATTTTGAAATTTTGTTTAAAAAATGCAATTCTTCCCTAAAGTTATTCTGGGGTGCAAAATTGAGTACATGCGAGTTATTTTAGTTTTGTCTGTTTTTTTATTTAGAACTGGTTGATTTTTGTTTTGAATTGTAATTCATTTTGTTACATATTAAACATAAAATAAATGACAGAAAAAATTTTTGGATTTGCTTTATTAGTTTAATTTTTATTCCATAAGAAGTGCACAAAATAGAAACATGTACTCATTTGAGCTCCCCACTGTATATGTACAAGGTGGCGCAAAACTAATCCTCCTATCAGAAAATGCTATAAATTTTGCGATTGGCTCCTAATGTCAGTTCTGTTTTGACATTTGTGTAGTAAACACATGCGAAATACACGTTAATAAACAATGTTACGCTACACTGCTCCAGAACGCGGAATATTGCTGACTATTTATTTGATCAATAAGGACGATGATTTTACATCAAAAATAATCATGAGTGATGGGGCCCATTTCCATCTTAGCAGATACGTAAATTAGCAAAATTTAAGCTTCTGGGGCACTCAAAGTCACTGTATGGTGTGCTGTTTTCGCTGGAGGAGTCATCGGACCTTTTTTCTTCAAAGACGTCGCAGGCCAAACGGTTACTGTGAATGGTGTGCGGT
Organism: Calliphora vicina; assembly: GCF_958450345.1. Classification (NCBI taxonomy): domain Eukaryota; kingdom Metazoa; phylum Arthropoda; class Insecta; order Diptera; family Calliphoridae; genus Calliphora; species Calliphora vicina. The sequence goes on from NC_088780.1 coordinate 81,396,157, forward strand.
ACAGAGCAATGATCAACGAGTTCTTTTTGCCGCAACTTGATGAATTGGGATTGGAAAACATGTGGTTCCAACAGGACGGTGCAACGGCGCACACTGCACGTGTCACAACCGATATTCTGAAGGATGCATTTCCCGGGCGCCTAATCTCCCGTTTTGGCGATTTGCACTGGCCAGCAATATCGCCTGATTTGACCGCTCCAGACTTCTTTTTGTGGGGCTTTTTGAAGTCGCGGGTTTATGTCAACAAGCCTCAGACTCTTGCAGCCCTTAAAGAAAATATCCATCAAGAATGTGAGGACCTATCGCCGGAAGTTTTGGCCAAAGTGATTGAAAATGCCATAAAAAGGGCTCAAATGACAATCAAATGTGGCGGCGGCCATTTACATGACATCATATTCTCGACTTGATGTAAAAAAAATTAAAAGACCAAATAAAAATAATCCATAAGAAGAATCAAAGTTTTTAATTTTTTTTTTTTTTAATCACAGCCAAAAAACATCGGAAGTTTACTTTTGCGCCACCTTGTATATACAAAAGTCATGTCATCAAATTTTATAACAATCGGTGTATAATTGACAAAAAAAATAGTTGGTTACTTATAATGATTATGGAATACCTAAAAAAAATAAAAATCTTTCATATTTACAGAAGACCAAAAAATAAAAATCTTGAATTAAACGTCAAAGACAAAAAAAAATTAAATTATTTTATAATGGTTATTGAAGACCAAAGAAAATTCTTGTATAATGGTTATCAAAGACTAAAATAATATTGGTTATTTTTAACTGTTAAGCAGAGACAATTTTTTAGAAATTCTTGATAAACAATTTTTTCAGGATTTTTTCCAATATTGGATTTTTAGCGTTTACAGTTATGGTGATTGCTTTTGAAAATAAAAAATATTCAATAAAATTGTGTCAATAACTTGATAAGCCAATTCTTTTCTGAAACAGTGAATTCTGTATTGTTTTAGATACCCTTCAATGGTACTTTTGATAGTACTGTACCTTAAATGATTATAATACGTGTTCAAAGTACAAATTTTTAATAATCCTTTTTTTAATTATAGATTTTTTAAACTTCAAAGTCGATTTTTTCTGTATATTAATTTTTGCTTATCGAGTTACTGCACTAATCCCTTCAATTGTATTGACGAATATGGTAATTAATATTACAATTGATTTGTCGTAACATTTTCACATAAAATCCGGTCGCACTGTAGAAGCTTTTTGGTTTCTTTTGGTACGACTTTCTAAACAAACCAACCGTTATTCTGTCAAGATTTCAAATTAGTATATTGTTACGAAATTGTACTTGAGTTCAAATATAACAATTATAACGGCTGATTTAACATTAAATAAAATCTTTGAGTTGAGTATGGCAACGCTGAATGTTTGCGTGTGCTTTAGGCTTCGAATATACGAGCCTTGACAGTTAAATAACAATCTAGAGTGCAGATGGCAGTGTTATAAATAGTGGCAGAGGTTGCAGTCGTGGGAGAGTTTATCAGAGACGCTTTTCGAATAAACATCAACTGAGTGCCTTAAAGTGTGCTGTATTTTCAAGTGTATTCGTGTAAAATGTGTCTGTATTTCTGCGAATTTATAAACGTGTATAAAAAAAAACACTGAGTGACTATTTAATTCTGTTGTTGTACATTTTAAATAAATAAAGATTTGTTACAATTTTTAAACTACTAAACGGCTTATATTTGCAGTCAAAAGTATCCGGTTTATTTAAAGGAAAACCAACGTTTTGAAAAGGTTAAAACTTAACAATATTAATTTTTGTACAATTTTCTAAAAAATCCAGCATGGTCAGGTGCAATGATAAGAAAAAAACTGAAGATTCCAAAAAGTACAGTGAACGATGTTATAAAACGTTACAGAGGAAACTTAAGCGCGGATCGTAAGAAAAAAGAAACCAAAAAAGTACAACGAAAATAGTGCTTTGTATTAAACAAAATCCTAGTTTATCTGATTATGATCGCGCCAAAAAATATAAAACCAGTCGTAGTACAGCCAGAAGAATACGCCTGGGTGCTGGCTTACGGTCATATCGTAGCATTATCCAAAAAGCAAAATATTACTGCTGTAAAACGGTCAAAACATTATGAAAAAGTTTTGACAAAATTTAATAACTGCCTTATGGATGATGAAACGTATGTGAAAATGGATCTTCAACAGCTACCAGGATGTAAATTTTATGCTGCAGAGAGCCGCGGGAATGTCAATCAAAAATATAAATATACAAAAATGGATAAATTTGTTAAGTAGGTAATGGTGTGGCAAGCTATTTGCTATTGCGTTCTTAAGAGTGCTCCGTTTGAAACCTTCACAACTATGACTTCGGCTATTAACATCAATGAATGTTTGCTACCCTTTATTAGACAACACCATTCTTCAAATAAATATGCAGCACAAGTGAACCGAAAAGTTGTGCAAAAGTTAATAATAAGAAATGAAAAATAAGAATTTTTATTAGAAATAAAGATATTTAACAAGTTTTTGCTTATTCATAAGTGCTAATAAATAAGATTAAATTTATGGTTGAGCATTATTAAATCGCATTTTTCTTTATGAAGATATTAACCCCCGTGTTCATAAAAAATTTTAAATTTAAACAATGCCCAGCAAAAACTTTACTTACAAATGTACTTACATTCAGCACCGGTATAAGTAGTTACAATCAAAACAAGAATATGTAGATAAAAAAATTGCCTTGTGTGGGAATCGAACAGCCACATTATTTGCTTGTGTTTGATAGTCAAGCTGCTACCTCACTGCTCCATGTACGAGTTTGTGACGACGTATTCCTACTCTTCCTACTCAATCGAGTACAGGATCCGTCACAAAAATTTATTTAATAAAAAAAGGGACACAATTACTATTTTATTCAACGTTATACAATTTTTAATTTATTCCATTGTTAACCGCGAATACAATTTTAACGATACACAGCACTTATTCATACTTAAAATTATTTAGATTAGAGGTTTTATACAAGCAAATATAATTTGTAATATGCCTTCGCATATTGTTTAATTTGTTGTTTGGAACCCATTCGGTTCTTACCTCCAATCTTGCCACCGCAAAACTGAACTCGTATTTTAATTTCTGTCCGCCTTTTATACCTATTCTAGATCACACGTATACACACATACTACTATGATCTTCATTTTGGCGGCTTTGTTGTTCATCTCTATTTTACAAACAGCTGTAGTGTAGAGTTGTACCAACAGTGCTGTATTTTATAAGTTAAATTTAGTAGTTGTCAACATGGCGCTATTAATAATTTAATTTAACGGACATAATACAAAATTAAATATATTCAAGTGTTAATAAAATTAAATTTGGATAAAATAAATATAATAATAAAATAAATAAAATATATTACGGTGGGGCTAAAACGAGCCCAGCGACTTTAGTCCTCACAAGTTATTTTATTGTAAGTTAACAATAGTTTTAACATCAACATATAAATGAATATGATATGAGCAAAAATATTAATGACTTTGACTGGTGCCGAACCACTAACCTCCCGTTTTCCAGTCAAACACACTAGATAGCCGTGCTAAATGCTAAAGTTCATTGCAAACCTGTATAAAAGTAAGTACCTATTCTAGTATATAAAATAATGTGCTGGGTAACCACCACTTATTACAAAATGATGCATGAAATAACTAGTTGTCATTACAAAAATTCACAAAATTTTTGCTGGGTGTTTTATAGCAAAATTTCCATACAAAATTTGATTTTAAAATGTTGTTTAAATTTAAAAATTGTTTATGAATACGGCCATAAAGCTTAAGTGCGACCGGATTTTAAGTGAACAATGCTTTATTTTTGTCTTCTTTTTCTATATCTGAAAATAAAAAAAAAAACATATGACAGTCTTCTAGAATTTCAGTAAATTTGTCAAATAATATTTAATAATAAGAAAAAAAAGTAAATACAATAAAGAACATTTTTGTCGTTGTTGTTATATTCCAAAATTCTAACTTTCTTCCAATTAGTCAATTTACACTTACTTTTATTTTCGAATAATAATATACTTTTGTGTTAGATAGTTCTAAAATACTTGCATTTAAATAATATGATCAATATGACAAAGGTGTCGTATGAGTGATATTGATAGATAAATAACGCATACGCAGCCACATTTAAGGAATAACAGTCTTATACATAATAAATACTTATTGAAGGCTAAAAGTACAAACTGGTTTTGTTTTGGTTCTGTCTTTTTTTTTGTATTGGAGGTGGAAATCTGCTCCTCCCTTCTTAAGCATTCATTCATTACGTACGTTATGAATCCTTTTATACTGTCCCAGTATTCTTCCGATGTAAGCATGACGTCTACAATATTTTCTGTCGTTAAGCTGCACCGTAGCTGAGTCTCCAGTTTTGTTCTTTCCTCTTGGAATCGATGACATACGAATATAACATGTTCTATGTTTTCATCCTGCTCCGGGCAGATTGGACACCTCGGTGAGTCGTCATGTCCGAATCGATATACATAGATAGCTTCGATGGCGGCATGAAATAACCCCCCACGAAATAACACCCCAAAAATAAAATGAAATAACCCCCCAAAATTTGGGGTCTTATTTCATATGCAATAAAACCCCAGTTTTGAAAATGAAATAAGACCCCAACGAAATGAAATAATTCCCCGAACTGAAATGAAATAACACCCTATTACTGGGGTCTTATTTCATATGAAATATAACCCCAATTTTTAAAATGAAATAAGTCCTCAAACACAGTGAAGGTGATCAAAAATAATTGGTGGTTTCAAACGGTCTGCTATAAGGTCATATTTTCGTAATGTTCGATAGTTTAAACACATTTTTGTTGTTTTTCAAACAAAAAAGTTTTAATCTAATAAGACTTTTTGAACTATTTTTATTGTTTTATCATAAAATAACACTTTTTGTTTGAAGTACAACAACAATTTGTTAAAACTATCATAATATATTAGGACATTATGACAATACAACTTAATAGAAGATCGTTTGAATCGAACAAATGTGCTTGTAGCTTTCTTATTTTGTGTTGAAATCTCTTTTAAGACTTTTGGATGAAATAAAAACTATATATATTTCAATACGAAATATATTTGGGTTTAATGAGATTTGTTAAAATATTGATTTGTAAATATATATTGAATTAGTGTAATATTTTTTAATCAATGGCCGCAGCCGAAAAATTGTGTAAAAAACAACGCGCGATTTTTTATTTTTTACACAACAATATTAACAAATAAACAGTTTACAAAACAATATTTCAACTAAACTTGTTTTAAATTAAACCTTATAGCTCTTATTAAAAAAATTAGAGCAGACTAAATATACAAATATACATCATCCCCTTAAAAAAAATTAATCAATTTCGCGCTTATTTGCTCATTTTGTGGCTGAAAATCATAAAAATAAATAAAATATTTTCCAAGGAAAATTTCAAACATTTTTCAAAAACAAAAAAATATAAATGAAAATGAAATTATATTTTTCAAGCCTTCTAGATTTAATTTGAAAACATAAAATATGAAAAAATCTTAATATTTAAGAAATTATTTATAAATGTTATGAATTGAAATCAATGAAATCAAATCATACTATTTATGTTGAAACTTTTTTCTGTGTATGAGAAAATAAATTGAATTGTTTTCTCGGAAAGTATTTTAAAACACCATTAGAAATTTAGAAAAAAATATTTTTTAACTAATATTTAAATTATCACTTCAACTGATATCACAATTTATAATTGTGAATGGTAAATTCAAGTTCTTTATAAATAAAAAAATTAAATTATCCCCCAAAATTTATATTGGGGACTTATTTCATATTGATTTTTTGGGGTATTATTTCATATGAAATAATCCCCCAATTAAAAAAATGAAATAATACCCCAAATAATGAAATAACACCCCAAAAATCGTTGTTGTTGCTCTCTGTACTAATTTTTGGGGGGTTATTTCATTTTATTTTTGGGGGATTATTTCGTGGGGGTTATTTCATGCCGCCAGCTTCGATAACCTCCATGTCCTGTCAGATGATAGCAGATTTACTGTCTGTCTGTTTGTCTGTTTGTTTGTCTGTTTGTCTGTTTGTCTGTCTGTCTGTTGAAATCAATTTTTTTTTTAAATTTAAAAAATTTTAAAATAACAATTCGAAATTTTTTTTTTGAAAAAATGAAAAAAAGTACTTTAAAAAAAAAATAAATTTTATTTTCCTAAAAATATTTAAAATTTGTATTTAGTATAATTTGGTGAAGGGTATATAAGACTCGGCACAGCCGAATATAGCTCTCTTACTTGTTTTTTTTATTTATTAATTTCAGACTTGGGAGTTGCCAATTACTTTTTAATTACCAATTACATTACATGTAATTGGTAATTGAAAAATACCACTTACCAATTAATAGCAATTAGTAATTGAAATTTGCTAATTACAAATCCAATTACATTTTGTAATTGGCAACCAACAACTACCAATTACAATTACAAGTAATTGTAATTGTAATACAGTAATTGGTAATCAATTACCAATTACTGTAATTAGTAATTGGTATATGGTAATTACCAATTACATATAATTGGTAATTGGTAAAGTAATTGCAAGTAATTGATAAAAAAGTAATTCTAATTGCATGAAAGGTAATTACATTTAAATTTTTTTCTAAATTTCTAAACAACATTAAATAATAACACTCTGCTACAAAATAACACTTTTTATCAGAACTTGAAAATCGGCCTAATGGGGGTTGTAGGCCTAGGTGAGGACATACTAAAACCGTTTTAAAAGATTTTGAAACCCCCTCAAAACTTTGAGTTATTTTGAAAAAAACTGTTTAGGTTAGATACTAGTACTTTAGTACTAGTTACTTTACAAAGAGGCAAAGAATTAAGCTTTCATAAAATGTATATTGTTTTTTCGTAATTTTTCAAATTCAACAATAGCACAGGCAACAAAATCGAAAAAAAATTTAGAGGCTTTCTAAACCACTACACAGTTTTGATGTATTGTGGTTCCAGTAGTTATTGTCCAAATTTTAAATTCCATGCAAACGTTTTTTTTAAACATTTTTTTTTGTAAAATCGTGAATTTTTTAGACGTTTCTCCACATAAGTTATGGGTTATTCCGATATTACAAAAATAAACTTAGAAAAGTTTAAAGTTACATAACCTTTAATCCGCTATTTATTGCGTTTCGGAGTTAAAATTAGAAATTGAGCAAATTTTTTTGTTTTAAAAAAAATGGAAAACGGCAGAAATTGTTCAGATTAATTGCTTTATCGCAAAGCCTCAATTAAGTGAATTCACTTATTTTCAGAAAATTGTCTTTTAAAATCATCAATATTTTGATCGAGCTGTAAAGTAATAACCCAGCAGTAAAGAAAGTGGTAAATCTATCCCTTATAGACTAATGTTTGATGACTTGACTGACTCCAATTGATATATTTTGGGTCACGTATGTGCTATTTGTATTGCAGATAGATGTCAATTAGTTACTTTATGCACCCCATGTAATCTAGCGAAAAGACAATTGTCACTTAAGTGCCTCTAAGTAATCTAAGTAATGCATTCGTCTCTAAGTAATACAAAGCATCAATTGACCCTCTGCTTTGGACATTTACGTGTTAAAATAACTAGTCACGTAGCTAGTTACGTAACTAGCTGTCACCCTAAATTATAGGTAAAATCACTAGTCTCATAGAACTGCTGGGAAATGACTGCGGTAAAACTTCCATAAGAAGTGCACAAAATAGAAACATGTACTCATTTGAGCTCCCCACTGTATATGTACAAGGTGGCGCAAAACTAATCCACGAAATTGTACTTGAGTTCAAATATAACAATTATAACGGCTGATTTAACATTAAATAAAATCTTTGAGTTGAGTATGGCAACGCTGAATGTTTGCGTGTGCTTTAGGCTTCGAATATACGAGCCTTGACAGTTAAATAACAATCTAGAGTGCAGATGGCAGTGTTATAAATAGTGGCAGAGGTTGCAGTCGTGGGAGAGTTTATCAGAGACGCTTTTCGAATAAACATCAACTGAGTGCCTTAAAGTGTGCTGTATTTTCAAGTGTATTCGTGTAAAATGTGTCTGTATTTCTGCGAATTTATAAACGTGTATAAAAAAAAACACTGAGTGACTATTTAATTCTGTTGTTGTACATTTTAAATAAATAAAGATTTGTTACAATTTTTAAACTACTAAACGGCTTATATTTGCAGTCAAAAGTATCCGGTTTATTTAAAGGAAAACCAACGTTTTGAAAAGGTTAAAACTTAACAATATTAATTTTTGTACAATTTTCTAAAAAATCCAGCATGGTCAGGTGCAATGATAAGAAAAAAACTGAAGATTCCAAAAAGTACAGTGAACGATGTTATAAAACGTTACAGAGGAAACTTAAGCGCGGATCGTAAGAAAAAAGAAACCAAAAAAGTACAACGAAAATAGTGCTTTGTATTAAACAAAATCCTAGTTTATCTGATTATGATCGCGCCAAAAAATATAAAACCAGTCGTAGTACAGCCAGAAGAATACGCCTGGGTGCTGGCTTACGGTCATATCGTAGCATTATCCAAAAAGCAAAATATTACTGCTGTAAAACGGTCAAAACATTATGAAAAAGTTTTGACAAAATTTAATAACTGCCTTATGGATGATGAAACGTATGTGAAAATGGATCTTCAACAGCTACCAGGATGTAAATTTTATGCTGCAGAGAGCCGCGGGAATGTCAATCAAAAATATAAATATACAAAAATGGATAAATTTGTTAAGTAGGTAATGGTGTGGCAAGCTATTTGCTATTGCGTTCTTAAGAGTGCTCCGTTTGAAACCTTCACAACTATGACTTCGGCTATTAACATCAATGAATGTTTGCTACCCTTTATTAGACAACACCATTCTTCAAATAAATATGCAGCACAAGTGAACCGAAAAGTTGTGCAAAAGTTAATAATAAGAAATGAAAAATAAGAATTTTTATTAGAAATAAAGATATTTAACAAGTTTTTGCTTATTCATAAGTGCTAATAAATAAGATTAAATTTATGGTTGAGCATTATTAAATCGCATTTTTCTTTATGAAGATATTAACCCCCGTGTTCATAAAAAATTTTAAATTTAAACAATGCCCAGCAAAAACTTTACTTACAAATGTACTTACATTCAGCACCGGTATAAGTAGTTACAATCAAAACAAGAATATGTAGATAAAAAAATTGCCTTGTGTGGGAATCGAACAGCCACATTATTTGCTTGTGTTTGATAGTCAAGCTGCTACCTCACTGCTCCATGTACGAGTTTGTGACGACGTATTCCTACTCTTCCTACTCAATCGAGTACAGGATCCGTCACAAAAATTTATTTAATAAAAAAAGGGACACAATTACTATTTTATTCAACGTTATACAATTTTTAATTTATTCCATTGTTAACCGCGAATACAATTTTAACGATACACAGCACTTATTCATACTTAAAATTATTTAGATTAGAGGTTTTATACAAGCAAATATAATTTGTAATATGCCTTCGCATATTGTTTAATTTGTTGTTTGGAACCCATTCGGTTCTTACCTCCAATCTTGCCACCGCAAAACTGAACTCGTATTTTAATTTCTGTCCGCCTTTTATACCTATTCTAGATCACACGTATACACACATACTACTATGATCTTCATTTTGGCGGCTTTGTTGTTCATCTCTATTTTACAAACAGCTGTAGTGTAGAGTTGTACCAACAGTGCTGTATTTTATAAGTTAAATTTAGTAGTTGTCAACATGGCGCTATTAATAATTTAATTTAACGGACATAATACAAAATTAAATATATTCAAGTGTTAATAAAATTAAATTTGGATAAAATAAATATAATAATAAAATAAATAAAATATATTACGGTGGGGCTAAAACGAGCCCAGCGACTTTAGTCCTCACAAGTTATTTTATTGTAAGTTAACAATAGTTTTAACATCAACATATAAATGAATATGATATGAGCAAAAATATTAATGACTTTGACTGGTGCCGAACCACTAACCTCCCGTTTTCCAGTCAAACACACTAGATAGCCGTGCTAAATGCTAAAGTTCATTGCAAACCTGTATAAAAGTAAGTACCTATTCTAGTATATAAAATAATGTGCTGGGTAACCACCACTTATTACAAAATGATGCATGAAATAACTAGTTGTCATTACAAAAATTCACAAAATTTTTGCTGGGTGTTTTATAGCAAAATTTCCATACAAAATTTGATTTTAAAATGTTGTTTAAATTTAAAAATTGTTTATGAATACGGCCATAAAGCTTAAGTGCGACCGGATTTTAAGTGAACAATGCTTTATTTTTGTCTTCTTTTTCTATATCTGAAAATAAAAAAAAAAACATATGACAGTCTTCTAGAATTTCAGTAAATTTGTCAAATAATATTTAATAATAAGAAAAAAAAGTAAATACAATAAAGAACATTTTTGTCGTTGTTGTTATATTCCAAAATTCTAACTTTCTTCCAATTAGTCAATTTACACTTACTTTTATTTTCGAATAATAATATACTTTTGTGTTAGATAGTTCTAAAATACTTGCATTTAAATAATATGATCAATATGACAAAGGTGTCGTATGAGTGATATTGATAGATAAATAACGCATACGCAGCCACATTTAAGGAATAACAGTCTTATACATAATAAATACTTATTGAAGGCTAAAAGTACAAACTGGTTTTGTTTTGGTTCTGTCTTTTTTTTTGTATTGGAGGTGGAAATCTGCTCCTCCCTTCTTAAGCATTCATTCATTACGTACGTTATGAATCCTTTTATACTGTCCCAGTATTCTTCCGATGTAAGCATGACGTCTACAATATTTTCTGTCGTTAAGCTGCACCGTAGCTGAGTCTCCAGTTTTGTTCTTTCCTCTTGGAATCGATGACATACGAATATAACATGTTCTATGTTTTCATCCTGCTCCGGGCAGATTGGACACCTCGGTGAGTCGTCATGTCCGAATCGATATACATAGATAGCTTCGATGGCGGCATGAAATAACCCCCCACGAAATAACACCCCAAAAATAAAATGAAATAACCCCCCAAAATTTGGGGTCTTATTTCATATGCAATAAAACCCCAGTTTTGAAAATGAAATAAGACCCCAACGAAATGAAATAATTCCCCGAACTGAAATGAAATAACACCCTATTACTGGGGTCTTATTTCATATGAAATATAACCCCAATTTTTAAAATGAAATAAGTCCTCAAACACAGTGAAGGTGATCAAAAATAATTGGTGGTTTCAAACGGTCTGCTATAAGGTCATATTTTCGTAATGTTCGATAGTTTAAACACATTTTTGTTGTTTTTCAAACAAAAAAGTTTTAATCTAATAAGACTTTTTGAACTATTTTTATTGTTTTATCATAAAATAACACTTTTTGTTTGAAGTACAACAACAATTTGTTGAAACTATCATAATATATTAGGACATTATGACAATACAACTTAATAGAAGATCGTTTGAATCGAACAAATGTGCTTGTAGCTTTCTTATTTTGTGTTGAAATCTCTTTTAAGACTTTTGGATGAAATAAAAACTATATATATTTCAATACGAAATATATTTGGGTTTAATGAGATTTGTTAAAATATTGATTTGTAAATATATATTGAATTAGTGTAATATTTTTTAATCAATGGCCGCAGCCGAAAAATTGTGTAAAAAACAACGCGCGATTTTTTATTTTTTACACAACAATATTAACAAATAAACAGTTTACAAAACAATATTTCAACTAAACTTGTTTTAAATTAAACCTTATAGCTCTTATTAAAAAAATTAGAGCAGACTAAATATACAAATATACATCATCCCCTTAAAAAAAATTAATCAATTTCGCGCTTATTTGCTCATTTTGTGGCTGAAAATCATAAAAATAAATAAAATATTTTCCAAGGAAAATTTCAAACATTTTTCAAAAACAAAAAAATATAAATGAAAATGAAATTATATTTTTCAAGCCTTCTAGATTTAATTTGAAAACATAAAATATGAAAAAATCTTAATATTTAAGAAATTATTTATAAATGTTATGAATTGAAATCAATGAAATCAAATCATACTATTTATGTTGAAACTTTTTTCTGTGTATGAGAAAATAAATTGAATTGTTTTCTCGGAAAGTATTTTAAAACACCATTAGAAATTTAGAAAAAAATATTTTTTAACTAATATTTAAATTATCACTTCAACTGATATCACAATTTATAATTGTGAATGGTAAATTCAAGTTCTTTATAAATAAAAAAATTAAATTATCCCCCAAAATTTATATTGGGGACTTATTTCATATTGATTTTTTGGGGTATTATTTCATATGAAATAATCCCCCAATTAAAAAAATGAAATAATACCCCAAATAATGAAATAACACCCCAAAAATCGTTGTTGTTGCTCTCTGTACTAATTTTTGGGGGGTTATTTCATTTTATTTTTGGGGGATTATTTCGTGGGGGTTATTTCATGCCGCCAGCTTCGATAACCTCCATGTCCTGTCAGATGATAGCAGATTTACTGTCTGTCTGTTTGTCTGTTTGTTTGTCTGTTTGTCTGTTTGTCTGTCTGTCTGTTGAAATCAATTTTTTTTTTAAATTTAAAAAATTTTAAAATAACAATTCGAAATTTTTTTTTTGAAAAAATGAAAAAAAGTACTTTAAAAAAAAATAAATTTTATTTTCCTAAAAATATTTAAAATTTGTATTTAGTATAATTTGGTGAAGGGTATATAAGACTCGGCACAGCCGAATATAGCTCTCTTACTTGTTTTTTTTATTTATTAATTTCAGACTTGGGAGTTGCCAATTACTTTTTAATTACCAATTACATTACATGTAATTGGTAATTGAAAAATACCACTTACCAATTAATAGCAATTAGTAATTGAAATTTGCTAATTACAAATCCAATTACATTTTGTAATTGGCAACCAACAACTACCAATTACAATTACAAGTAATTGTAATTGTAATACAGTAATTGGTAATCAATTACCAATTACTGTAATTAGTAATTGGTATATGGTAATTACCAATTACATATAATTGGTAATTGGTAAAGTAATTGCAAGTAATTGATAAAAAAGTAATTCTAATTGCATGAAAGGTAATTACATTTAAATTTTTTTCTAAATTTCTAAACAACATTAAATAATAACACTCTGCTACAAAATAACACTTTTTATCAGAACTTGAAAATCGGCCTAATGGGGGTTGTAGGCCTAGGTGAGGACATACTAAAACCGTTTTAAAAGATTTTGAAACCCCCTCAAAACTTTGAGTTATTTTGAAAAAAACTGTTTAGGTTAGATACTAGTACTTTAGTACTAGTTACTTTACAAAGAGGCAAAGAATTAAGCTTTCATAAAATGTATATTGTTTTTTCGTAATTTTTCAAATTCAACAATAGCACAGGCAACAAAATCGAAAAAAAAATTTAGAGGCTTTCTAAACCACTACACAGTTTTGATGTATTGTGGTTCCAGTAGTTATTGTCCAAATTTTAAATTCCATGCAAACGTTTTTTTTAAACATTTTTTTTTGTAAAATCGTGAATTTTTTAGACGTTTCTCCACATAAGTTATGGGTTATTCCGATATTACAAAAATAAACTTAGAAAAGTTTAAAGTTACATAACCTTTAATCCGCTATTTATTGCGTTTCGGAGTTAAAATTAGAAATTGAGCAAATTTTTTTGTTTTAAAAAAAATGGAAAACGGCAGAAATTGTTCAGATTAATTGCTTTATCGCAAAGCCTCAATTAAGTGAATTCACTTATTTTCAGAAAATTGTCTTTTAAAATCATCAATATTTTGATCGAGCTGTAAAGTAATAACCCAGCAGTAAAGAAAGTGGTAAATCTATCCCTTATAGACTAATGTTTGATGACTTGACTGACTCCAATTGATATATTTTGGGTCACGTATGTGCTATTTGTATTGCAGATAGATGTCAATTAGTTACTTTATGCACCCCATGTAATCTAGCGAAAAGACAATTGTCACTTAAGTGCCTCTAAGTAATCTAAGTAATGCATTCGTCTCTAAGTAATACAAAGCATCAATTGACCCTCTGCTTTGGACATTTACGTGTTAAAATAACTAGTCACGTAGCTAGTTACGTAACTAGCTGTCACCCTAAATTATAGGTAAAATCACTAGTCTCATAGAACTGCTGGGAAATGACTGCGGTAAAACTTTGTATCTATATGAAGTTACAAAATCGTTCGATAACGAAATCTTTTAAAAATTTAAATTGCAAATTGTAATGAAACAACATAACTCTAAACTTTTTTGAAGCAAAATTTTTTGAAATGATAATTTTCAATTGCTCATAGAAATGAAGAAGTTAGTCGACAAAATTTGTAGCTATTTCTATTACAAATTAGACAAATATGTTGCCCATTGACGTCAAAAAATTCTATTTTTATTAAAAACTTGGATAATATGCACATAAATATGCATTTTGAACTTTAATATAACTAAATATGCATTATTAATAAAATATGCACTAACAAATCAATGCCATTTTACAGCAAAATGTGCGATTCTAATAGATAATTAGTCTACATTTTATTTGGATGTTCGAGAAAAAACATGCATTTACATATTAATAACATTTACATATTAATAACATACATATTTGGTTTCTATTAATTTTTTTTTTATTTTTTGTATATTGTATATAATAATTACATTGTAGGTAATAAATACTTTAAAAGTAATCATTACACATTTTTTATCAATTACTTTCAATTTCAATTAATTTTTAGCCATTACATGTAATTTGTGATTGACAATAACCCAATACCAATTACATGTAATTAGTAATTAGCAATAACCAACTACCAATTATATGTAATTGGTAATTGGCATTCAGCAATTACAAATTACATTTAATTGGTAATTGGCATTTGCCAATTACAAACTACTTATAATTGGTAATTGGTTATTGCCAATTACCAATTACACGTAATTGGTAATTGGTCCTGTAATTAATTACAAAATGTAATTGGTAGTGCCCAAGTCTGATTAATTTGCTTTCGAATTGAACATACTTTCAATTTAATAATCAAAATACTACGAAATGTTAGGACGTTTCATAAAAGTTAGCAGAAAAAAATAATTTTCCATAAGAAATTATACGATCTATACAGCACATCCGAATCTACAGTTCAAATAATAAAAACAATTTAATAGGCGCCTTTCAAAATGTTGCCGTATTTTAAACTATTCTAATATCAGCTTAAATGTATACTTGATCGATATTAATTAAAAAAAAAATCATTTTGGCAGTTTTAGAAAAACTACTAGTATATGGCATTGTATAATATGATAATTATTTAGAAGTTACAGACTTTGATAATCATTATTGGAAGCAGCTTAAACAATTTAGACACCTTCCAAATCGCGTATATATTTATATATATTGTGCTAAGTATAAATACGTACTTATACATTTGTAGGTACTATATGTATGTATTTGTGTATATGTACATTTTTTTTTGTACATACAGATATCAGCTGGAAATGATTGTCGACAATCGATTCCTTTAATATTTATTGCTTAATAATGCATATCACGTATCAGGTCTTATGTTCGAATAAGTTTTCGTTTCGATGTGTTTGTGTGTATTAGACTCTTCTCGCTTTCCTTGTGGGTTTATGTCCCATCAATCGTTGCAATCCACGTGTCTTAGTAGTTTGAGTTGCTTTTGGTAACGTAGCATGTTTTAAATGGAATTTTAGTAGTCATTTTTCTTTATCACATCGTAAGAGTTAGAGTTAGTGTCTGCATGTACCCAGCAGTTTTACAAGTACTGAATAATGTATCCCCTATAGGAAATAATTGTAACTTGTCTGACTCCATGTTCAGATAGCAGTCAATTGGTTACGTTATACATTACATGTAATCTAGCGTGAAGCCAATTGTCACTTAGGCGTCTCTAGGTAATCTAGAATGTAGTCACTTTGAACGTTTGTTTTGTGTTTCACTTTAGAAAGTAGTTATTTCGATTGGATAGTAGTCGGAGGATGGTTTGTAGCTATTTATGTATTTAATAATATATGTAATAGATAAAATCACTAGTTCGGGACCATCACCAAGAACTGCTGGGTAGTTATCGGAGTAAATGTATGTGTGCACATACAGTACATAGCTACATACATATGTATAATAAGTCGTTTGAGTGTTGGTGTATTGCAATCCATCGAAGCTGATGCAGCACAGTACATTGGCTCTGCCAAGTTTTATTATACGGAAAGTTGTAGCATTAGTAGATGACAACGGTATTGGCTGTAACATTTTGGGTGGGTTGCGATACGATGGCTATGGAATAGATGGATATTGATGTTTGGGATTGAGTTCCTCAATTGTCTGTTCATCTATATGTCAGTCATTCTTTTAGCTTGAATGCTGCAATAACAGCAACGACAAGTCATTATTTATGTGGGCTCAGACACAGTTTGTTTTTATCGATTCATCTATTTACTACTACCATTACATATTACTACTACTAATATAACTACTACTACTACTATGTACTATCTAACCAATTTTATGACCAATGTATTTGGTTTTCTTTAACTTCGCTTCGTTTGATATCTTTCATTGATACGAGACGAGTATCTATGGACGTAAATAAATGAACTTTAATGACAAATACAACCAAATGTACAAATAAATAAATATCTTCTACATTTTACGTAGAGTATCTAAGTACGTTTTGTAAATGCAGGTAGTATCTATTGTTCATCAATTCATCGTCTGAAAAAAACATTTAGTTTTATAACCTGGCATCATCTAATCATAAAATTATCAAAATATCGTTCAAGTCACTGCCAACTAGAAAGGAGAAATTCATACAGATACTGGCTAAAGACTGAATGAACAACGAACATTTTCGAAATTCTTACCTCAAGCATTTCGTGCTGATGATGTTGACGACGATGATGCTCTATATCTAAAACAATATTTTTGAATTGTTTTTGCTACAACAGTTGCTGTTGTTATTTATGCTGTAGATACTTTGTTATTGTCGAGTCGAAGTGAGTAGCAAAACATTGTTAGAAATTGGTAACGTATGTCTTTTAGACAATAATGTTTATAGACAGACAGAAACATAAAAGAAGACTGAAATGTACACATATACATAAAAACCCTTGATTTACAGGGCATGGACAATTTGTTGTGAACACATTTAAATTTTATGTAAAATGTAATAAAATATCACCTCCTTTCAATTCTTGTGAATTTTATTAATAATTCAAGACTGGCTGAAATTACCATTACCGAAACAACAACTAATACCATTGCTGCTAATATACATTAAACGAATTAAGCATTAACTCAGTTACCGAAATGATCCAAATTATCGTTACCGTTACCTTTTTGCAGTTTCGGATCGGTAGCCAACTTTGAAAGAAAGATTTTTAATGTTCACATCAGACTTTCGTGTTCGGTTTTTACCGAAACAGAAACCGAGGGGTTTTCAAGGTCTAAAACCGAAACCGACAATTATTCTTCGGTTTTTACCAGAGTCCGAAAATAACGGGTTCACTTTCATTTCAATGGTAAATTTTCATTCGCAGCCATTTAAATATTTTTTTGTGATATATAACTGAGAGAGTGATTTATTCTAGAACATTTTAGGTTTGGGGTTGAGAGAAACAGAAATGAAACAAACACAATATAATCTGGATGAGTGATTTATTATTCATTTTTTTCGTAAAGGTTAGCTTGTGACTTTTATTTGCGAACATGATAAATAAATCTCAAAAATGCATTTGAAGCAAATCTACGCTTAAATATATAAAATTTATCAAAAGAAACCGGGTTTTCCTCCTCGAATAGATGTTTTTTTAAAAACTTTAAAAAATATTCAAAATCCAAAAAACTTTTTAAAATAAATACTCCAACTATTTTAGAAGGCTTTTTATATTTAGACAAATGTCACAAGTCATCTGGAAAGCCTTAAACCCATAGAGAATGGACATAGAACGGAAACTCTCCTGCCAAAGACCTAACTCAGTTGTCAAAAACCTAAGTGGTGAGAATGTATTAGTAGAAAAAACTATGTGAAAACTAAAACAACACTTGTATGTGTGATTATTTTGAGTAATTTTTTTTTTTGAGTTTTTTTATAGTTTCCGCTCTATGCTTTGTTATCTATTACTACGTTATACGCACGGCTTATTCGCAAATAAAAATATTGCATTTAGAAAAATTTGCCGCATAAACGGTGAATTAATTTTTTATTTGCGAATAGCTAACTCACGAAAACAATTTCTGATTAACGACACTATTTGCAAATAAGATTTTCAGCATTGCCATATGTTTTAACATTTTTAGTTTATTAAGACTTTTTTTAAATATTTCATTGTGTTTTTGCATTAATTGGATTGCGAGACAAATATGAATTTTAGATTCTATCATTTTTGCATTTAAAAAATAAAAAAATTATCATATTTTGTTCAAAAACATTACTACCAATTTATTAAAGTTTACCATCCGGCATCACATAAAAACATAAATTTTCCGACTTATAAACAGTGAGTTAGTTAATTGCAAATAATTTTTATTTGCGAATAGGCTACGTATAAACGTAGTATATATGTCCTACAAGTACACTGAGTGAAAGATCATTTTCAATGTCTTTTTATAAAAACAAAAGAACAAAATCGATGTACTTAAACTGCATTTTATTCCTAAGAGATTATCATCACCTTCATAAGGTCTTCAAATTTAATGACGTTAATGATCTTCGGGTAAAATTTGACCCAAATAAAATTTGTTTTTCCAATTTTTTTTTAAAAAATACCTGACATTTGAAATTAAATAAAAGTCATAAAGTATCAAAAATATCAACCAGTCACTTTAAAAAAAAATACAATTTTAATTTTAAAATACATATGTAAAATTTTACCGAAGACCTTATGAAGGATAAGAAAAACATAGCATTGGTATTTACCCAAGGAATCCCAGTTTTCATTCGAGTATAATGTTCAGCAAGTATAAAACAAAGATATATTGCAGTGCTAAAAATTCAAGTTTTTTGCTCCAGGTCAAATATGACCCAAAGACTTTAAGTCCAAACAAATTTATAGATACTTTTTGCAAATCATAAATCTCATAAATAAGTATTAAATATTAATTTCAAAATGGGTCAAATTTGATCCGAAGACCTTGTGAAGGTTAAAAAAGTAATCAAAATTGTTTTATTCACTATTATTTTAATAAACAATTTGTTCATCTTAGTTCTATGCATTTTAATATTTTGCCGAAAAAACGGTTAACCGGTTATTATAAAAAAACGAAACCGGTTTATATTAAATTGTTATTTTTCGAAGAAACCGAAAACTGGGTTCTAAAAACTGTCGAAGAATCGATCACCCTAGTGTTTATCCATATTTATGTCTGTTTATTTGTTTGTTTGTTTGTATCTTATGGGAGGCTAAACCACTGGTCCGACCCTCTTGAAAGCTTTACCGTATATTTTGTGGAGAGAAATTAGAAAATGTAAACAAAAATCAATAGAATTGTAGAATTCTGCATCAAAAAATTATGATAAAGTGGAAACATTTAACTTATTTTAGATGTTAAGGAATTTTTACCATTAGTCCACCTAGAATTATTTCTTAGTTTGTAAAAATTCTCTATCAATTGGTCAACTTTCAGTCGAACCCTACAAAATATCAACGCATTTCATGAGAATATTGCCTAGTTAAAACGTTCATTACCCATTTAATGGATAAAATTGATAATATAATGGCATATTACTACTTACACCGTGATGTGATTTCAGGCAACTACTTACCACGAAAGGGTTAAAATAGGCAGTTAAATAAGATCCATATTACGGTAGGATATGGTAACGGATCACTGGACGGTTGGTTTTAAAGTTTGGAAAAGATATATTGAAGTATAGAGTGTTATAAATTTTACAAAAGATTTGAATTTCTCACTATTTGAAAGCTGACACACAGTGGGGTCGATCGAGAAAAAGAGGTAATAAATCTGAATCTTCTATACTAATGGTCCGATTGCAAAATAATGCATGAATGCATCGTAGATGTGAACATAGGCTTTAAGAAAATGAAATTTGTGACCAATCTATTAGAAGACTAGGATGTCAAAGTTGAGTATTGGTTAAGAAAACTTTGTACAGCTTGTAACTTGCACAAATATTGAGAGATTTCAATGACTGCAACTTTGTTTTAAAGCAATTAGAAATTTAATTTAAAATGACGCTGAAGCACACGTATTGCTCGCCGAAGCTTATGGTGGACGCGTTTCGTCGGTTTTAACATGCGAGAGATGGTTTGTACCTACGCACAGTGGGGTCAAATGACACTTTTTTACGGATTTATTAATATCTCAACAACAATAATAGCGACACTCGCAAAATTTTACGTGGGTAGCCCTTAGACCAATCCGCATATTGTAACATAATTTTAGGGATATAAGAGGGGGAAGTCAATTACCCACCATATAAAATAATTATTAACTGTGCTATATCTATAGAACTACAATAGTTATGCACACTAAATTTGCTGCTGGTAACTCTAAAAACAAACTACACGTTTAGCCAAAATCGAAAGGGTATACGATGGAGGAATCTGGTTCCTCCCATACAAATGAATTATTAATTCTCCTATATCTATAGAACTATATCAGTGAGATACACTAAATTTATGCATGTTATTGATAAAAAAACAACAATATTGTTTTAAGATGATATCATTATATTAACTAGTAATGGGAGGTTGAATAATAGAGATCTTTCCCAACTCCTGCCACTAAAAGACTTGCAAAGTTTAAATGCACTGCTTTGAAATTTATACAACACAATATTTGAAATGAGACAATATAAAAACTACAGATCTGAACGTGAGTGATAACTGGCTCCCGATATAAATCTTTAAAATTCTCGCGATCGCGCTCACTAACATGATTTTCTATTAAGCTAAATTGCCTGCTATCGGACGACTTCGTATTAACTTCGTAACAAGAAAAAACTTCGAATTAATCACAAAAAAAAACTTTTAAACAAGCATATACAAGCGTGAGTGCATGATAGTTCAATTGTTAAAATTCCGCGTGCTATTCATTCACGATTAGAAAAGCAACGGATGGAAAACTAAAAAAAATAAAGAAAAGTAATTGGTAAAAGTTTATTATTGTTTATCTCATTATAATACAAGAATATAGCCACGTCCAGGCTCTCGTATTATTAATCACAACACTTGCACATCTCTTATAAAACAAAAAAACAATGACAATAACAACAGCGACAGCAATAAAACGTTTATCAGAATCGCAAAGTGCTTTTTGATGGTAGACTTTAAGGGTGAAGCTTTTACTAATTTACATATAACTTATGAGGCGCAGCGATGCGCAACCTAATTTTTTCTGAAACAAAGCCTAACTCTCCAGGCTTTTAAATTATATTAAATTCTCTGCCCAGCTGAGCCCAGCTAATAACTTTATGTCCATTTGAACTGACAAAATCCATTTTTTTTGGCACTTCCAATATAAAAATTAATATCAAAGCCACTTCCACAAATAATTCAGATTTAAATTTAACCAAAACATATCAATAAATACCTGAACAAAACATATCAATAAATACCTGAACTTGATGGGAAATTTGTTTATTTAGTCTGCTTTAACTTTTTTAATAAGAGCTATAAGGTTTAACTTAAAACAAGATTAGTTGAAATATAGTTTTGTAAATTAAGAAAAATGTGAAAAAAAACTATGAAGTTGATTTATTTGGGTGTACAAAATAAAAAATTGTATTGAAATGTGTGTTAATAAAGAATTTTAGTGCAATAAAATAGAAGTTTTATTTTTTGAGGTATGTAATTGTATGTATTGTGAAAGATAGCAATGCAGTGAAAATTAAATTAAATAAGATTCTGGACAAAGGATAGCTAGCGGAGAATATTATTATTGAATTTTTTGATTGATTGGCTTTTTTAATACGAATTCAAATGTATTCATTCTGGTGGTAATAGGAGTCCAGAAAAATTAGTAAGAAAAAAAATAATTTTGTATGTAAAGCGGTTAAAAAAGGATATATAATGCAACAACAAAATGTGACAACAACAGCCAAATACCATAAATAACAGGATCATTCATTTTATGAATAAAATCTATCGTAATAAAAAATGATCTGTAACGGTATTCAACAAAAATCAGTTTTACACAAACAATGCAATAATAATATCATCCGCTATCCTTTGCTCATAACCTTCTTGAATGTACTTTCACTGCATTCCTATCCTTCACAATACATATACAATTTTTAACAAATCTCATTCAACCCAAATATATTTTGTGTTCAAATATAGTTTTTATTTCATCCAAAAGTCTTAAAATAGATTTTAACACAAAATTAGAAAGCTACAAGCATTGTTTTTATTCCGTGCAAACATCTCAAAAGTAAATACAAACATTTGGGAGATTCAAACGGTCTGCTATTGAGTTATATTGTCATAATGTCCTAATATATTATGATATTTTAAACAAATTGTTGCTGTGCTTCAAACAAAAAAATTTTATTTTATGATAACATAATAAAAATAGTTCAAAGTCTTATTAGTTTAAAACTTTTTTGTTTGAAAAACAACAAAAATGTGTTTAAACTATCGGACATTATGACCTTATAGCAGACCGTTTGAAACCCCCAATTGCTTTTGATCACCTACACTGTGTTTGGGGACTTATTTCGTTTTAAAAATTGGGGTTCTATTTCATATGAAATAAGACCCCAATAATGGGGTGTTATTTCATTTCTGTTTGGGGTATTATTTCATTTCATTTTCAAAATTGGGGTTTTATTGCATATGAAATAAGGCCCCAAATTTTGGGGGTTATTTCATTTTATTTTTGGTATGCTATTTCATGCCGCCGTTATATCACTGTATAGGGAGTTATTTCATTTTTGTTGGGTTCTACTTTACAAAAGCAAAATGTTAAAAACGGTACCGCGAAATAACTCCCCACGAAGAAACTAAATAACTCCCAACAAATTTTCCATACAACTTGGGATTTATTTCATTATGAAACAACTCCTTACGCATAGGGAGTTATTTCATAATTTTTTGTTGGGAGTTATTTTATAATGCAATAACTCCCAGTGAAGCAACTCCCAATGACATTTTTGTTGGGTTTTATTTAATTTTATTTCGGGAATTAGGAGTTATTTCACTGTATTGGGAGTTATTTCATTTATGTTGGGTTCTTCTTCGCACAGAAAATTTGTTTTGCGAAAATCGGCTTTCTGAAATATTATAAAACGTTTCTGCAATGAAAGAAATCTTTTCTGAGCGAAGCCAGATCTTGATACACCCAGAGGAGAAAACCTTAGCGCACGGCCGAAGGCCGTCAATGCAAAAAACTTTTCTGAGCGAATACAGTTTTTGATACACCTCATAGGAGGGGAGTTAGATTACATAAATAAATTGCTTCGGATTGGGAATTATTTCATTTCTATTGGGAGTTATTTCCCTTCTTTTGGGACTAATATTTTTAAAATTATGAAACCGCCGATTATTGGGAATAATTTAATTTTAGCCTTTGGTAGTTATTTAATTTTTCAAGTTTGGTAATTATTACATTTTTGATGGGAGATATTTCATTTGGAGTTATTTCATTGGGAGTTATTTCATTTGGGAGCTATTTCACGGTACCATTAAAAACTGGCTTTGCTCAGAAAAATTGTTTTGCATTGCCGGCCTTTGGTCGGTCGCTAAGGTTTTCTCCTCTGGGGTGTATCAAAAACTGGCTTCGCTCAGAAACGTTTTTTGCATTGACGACCTCCGATCCATCCCAATGGTATGTAATTAATCACAAACAAGAAATTTCAGTATTAATTATATTTATTTTTTTTTTATAAAATCATTTCATATTTTTTTATTTTACTACGACAGGGGTAGCGAAGCGCACCGGGTCAAGCTAGTAACTTATAACTTATAAAACATACTTGGTTTATTTAATTTTCAAAACTACCTGTAGTTTTTTTTCGCAGCTCTTGCTTTTAAAATATCTCGGTTTTAATTTTTTTGGTTATTCTGTATTTTGCATAAATGGAGACTAAAATAAAAAAAACAAGTAAGAGTGCTATATTCGGCTGTGCCGAATCTTATATACCCTTCACCAAATTATACTTCAAAATTTTAAATATTTTTAGGTAAACAAAATTTAATTTTTTTCCAGTTGTTTTTTTAATTTTTTGGAAAAAAAAAAATTTTTCGATTGTTATTATAAATTTTTTTTTTAAATTTTAAAAATTTTTTTTTTTAAATTTTAAAATTTTTTTTTTTGTTTTTTAAATTTTTAAAAAAAAAAAAAAATTCGGGTTAAAATTTTTTTTCCCGATTTTGACCCATTGTAGGTCCAACTTACTATTTATATACGTCGTTGCAAATGTCTTTGAAATATCTATCACTAGATATCCATATCTATCTATATATATAAAAGAGTAACGTGACTGACTGACTGACTGACTGACTGACTGATTCATTCATCATCGTACAGCCCAAACCGCTAAAGCTAGAAACTTGAAATTCGGGTAATGGGTTCCTTTTACAATATGTAGATCCACTAAGAAGGGATTTTTGGAAATTCGGTCGTTAAGGGGGACAAATGGGGCAAAAACGGGTAAAACCTGTACCTCTATATCTCCAAAACAAATATACTTAGAAATAATATTTTAAATGCGTCCGCCTGTAATCAAAAAAAGAGCCGACAGGTGTTTGGTACTTTTTTGAAATTCAAAATTCAAGTGGCCATATGGGGTAAAAATAGTCCCCGTAGAACCCTCTGTTAACATGTATATCTCCTACATAAATAAACATAGAAATATTATATTGAATGTATCTGGCTCAGATCAATAAAAACTAGAAATCTTTTTGGTACTTTTTTGAAATTCGAATTCCTAAGGCCTCAAAATTGTTTTCTTTTTTGGTACTTTTTTATCAAAATGTATTTTCTCACTAACAATTCCATGAACTACTAGCATGCAACCCGCTACTTCGTTAGCGAAAAAATGTGGAAATAACAAAACAACTACGTAAATTATTTTAAAATGTTTATTATAGAAATTTTAATTATTGCGTAAAGTAAATACACCTTACAATTGTTTGTAGTCCATGATATTTTGAAGTATTAAAGCATCTCAAAACTGCTTGCGTAATTGAAAATTCATAATAATAATTGCAAATATTAATAGTAGATAGATAAAGATATACTAATTTAATAATGTGTGTGAAGTTAAATTTCGAAATTTATAACCCTAGACACAAACCAGTTGAGTTAACAGAGTTATGTTTAAAAGTTTACATGACACCGTTAAACATTGTAAATCAAGGAAAGTGTATTCAAAATGGAATAATAACCACACGGTTGAACCTAATGTACCACTAATGATTGAAACGGGAACTAATCTCCCGTTTTTTCCAAAAACTAAGTCAAATCATAAATGTCAAACATAGTTTTATACTTTTGCGGAATTTTTAAAATTTAATTATTATGGATGGACGAATCTAAATTCATGGAAAACGGGAGAAGATGGGCAGATGGAACTTGCTGGAATTTATAGCCAAGGTGTTTTTCTATCATAACCCATGGTCATAACCCTTAACAGTGCGAGTTTTGATAGAGAAATTAAAATTTTTCGGAAATTTAAATTTCTTGGGAGGATGATCTAAATTTCTTGGAAATGGGAGAAGATGGGCGGATGAATCTTGCTGGAATATTTAGGTAGGGTGTTGGTCTATCATGGTCCGTGGTCATAACCTTTAACAGTGCGAGTTCTGCTAGAGAAATTTAAATTTTTCGAAAATTTAAATTTTTTTGAGGATGATTCTAAATTCTTTTATAACGGGAGAAGATGGGCAGAAGGAACTTGCTTGAATTTATAGCCAAGGTGTTTTTCTATCATAACCCATGGTCATAACCCTTAACAGTGCAAGTTTTGGGAGGAAGAATTTAAATTTTTTGGAAATGGTAGAAGATGGGCGGATGAATCTTGCTGGAATATTTAGGTAGGGTGTTGGTTTATCATGGTCCGTGGCATAACCGTTAACAGTGCGAGTTCTGATAAAGAAATTTAAATTTTTCGAAAATTTAAATTTTGTTTGAGGATGAATCTAAATTTCTTGGAAATGGGAGAAGATGGTCTATCATGGTCCGTGGTCATAACCTTTAACAGTGCGAGTTCTGTTAGAGAAATTTAAATGTTTCGAAAATTTAAATTTTTTGGAGGATGAATCTAAAATCCTGTATAACGGGAGAAGATGGGAAAATTAAATTTTTCGAAAATTAAAATGTTTTTGGAGGATGAATCTAAATTTCTTGGAAATGGGAGAAGATAGGTGGAATGAACTTGCTGGAATTTATAGATAAACTGTCCCACTATGATAATCTGTGGTCATAATATTTAACAGAGCGAGTTTTGATAATAATTTTTTAATTTTGACCAAAATCAAAATTTAATATACTTGGGAGGCTGAATCCGAATTCTAGGAAAACGGGAAAAGATGGGCGGATGGAATTTATAGATAGGCTGTTAGTCTATCATCGTCCATGGTCATAACCTTTAACAGTGCGAGTTCAGAGAAATTAAATTTTTACGAAAATTTAATTTGGAGAATGAATCTAAATTTCTTGGAAATGGGAGAAGATTGGCAGATGAATCTTGTGGGATTCTGCATTTATTCTATAATTCAAAAATATATTTGAAAAAGCACAAAATATTTTTCTGATCTTCTTAGGAAAATTAATTTCAACTAACAGTCGTACATACACTCAGATGGACAAATAAGTGTTCACCAATTACCAATAAATATTCTTACTTTAATCATATATGTATATTTACAACTGTCTCAATTTACATCCATTGTTTAAGCCAAAATAAAAATTACAGCCAGAAGATAGATAATAAATAGTAGTAGTAATTGGTTTTTAAGTCTCATAGAAACTCACATTCTAACTTTTAGAATTTTCTATGTTTATGAAAATCAAAAATACTATTAAATAACTGTTAGTTCAAACGTCATTTCGGAAATGCTAAATCGCTTTTCAAGGTATCTCGTCTTCGATTCGTATGGTACCCAATTTGCCTTTTTTTTTGACAAATCCTGCTGCTTGCAAACGTTTTGCTTCTTGAGTATCTCCCTATGATATTGCAAGCTCATGTTGAGTTTGACAACAACATTCACGGATTAATGCCTCCAAATCTTGGTCTTCAAATTGTTTGGTTGTCCAGGGCCTTCCGTTTCAAAATCATCACTTCTGAACATGCACCATCTCTTGCACGTTGAAACCGATGGAACACGTTCACCATAAGCTTTGGTGATCTATGTGTACTTCTGCGGCACGTTTTTCAAATGAAAGAAGTAAAGCAAAACTTTCCACATATGACGCTTTGTTGGCACAAAATTCGACAAAAAAAACTTTGTTGTTTACACTTAATGTTCAATAACTAAGCGAGGATGAATGACAGATATATACCCTTTAGAGTGATATAAAAGTTATTAAAAATTAAAAAAGGGGTTCAAAAGATACGCCACCTATAGCAAATCCCACATTTTTAAGTCATAATTCATAGTTGAAATCAAATTTCAGTAAAAATATTTTTTTAAACACACTTTCAACATATTTGGGGTATTCAAACGGTCTGATTGTCCTAATATATTATGATAGTTTAAAAAAATTGTTGTTGTGCTTCAAAAAAAGTATTATTTTATGACAAAACAATGAACATAGTTCAAAAAGTCTTATTAGTTTAGAACATTATTGTTTGAAACACAACAAAAATTGTTTAAACTATCATAATATATTAGGACATTATGACAATAAGGACATTATGGCAATATGACCTAATAGCATATCATTTTTTAAAATTTTAAAAATTGTGGTGTGAATGTATGTACATATACATTTTATTTACACGATAAAAACGTAATAAAACTTAATGAAGATTAATATATATATATGGAATATGAAATTAAAAAACTTACATTTCTAAGTAACGTAGAATTTTTTCTTTTAATTGAATTTATAAAATTTGAGCACTTATTATTACACAACTATTTTTTTTCAAATGAGTTGACGGTTATATGTAAATAGTGTTGTCTATTCATCGAAATAAAAATATTTAAATAAATGTTTGTGTAAACGATTTTATGTTTGTGTAAACGATAATGATTTACTCATAGATACACATAGTGCTTTACATTTTAATTTTTTTAGGGTCTAAATTTATAAAACGAAACGACAAACGTTAAAATAAAATTCTATGGAAATAAGTTTTAAACTTTTTTCCCAGTATTCTTCATACAAATTGCTTACGCTTCCAAACGTTTTGTTTTATAAAATGAGGACCTTAATTTACTGAAATTGTTATTAAATTTTGCGAGAACAAAATTCTTATTTTAGCGAATAGGAATAAACACGTGATTTATTTTTGAGAAATGCTTTAATGAATATATTTTTATGAATATTTTTTGTTTTGTTTCACATTTCAACAAAATAATTTGTTTTGTAGTTTTTTATCAAATAAAACTATAACATTTCAAATAGCATTAAACCAACTATATTTACAACACTGTTATTAATATTTTCCCTCATAAATTCCCATATACATTTCATATAACTGTATGTTGAATAAATTTTAAATTTATTGAATAAGGTGAAAATAATAATTTTTACAAAAAAGGTTAAGGTTTGTGTCTGTACTATTGGAATTTTCAACACCATTAGAATTCAACTAATGGTGAATAGGGTGAAAAACTATATATTTTAAAATAAAATTAGTATTCTAAACATGAAAATAAACATTCTGGTGTAGGCTAAGGGTTTAGACTACTGAACTGTAGCCGAACTACATCGGTTCGAATCTCAGTGGAGGCAAAACAATTTTATTGAAAAAAAAATAAAACTACTTGAATAGAATAGTAGAAATGAATTTCAAAAAAGTACCAATATAAGTGTACTGAAATTTGGCCCTTTTTACCCATTTGTATTTGACTTCCGAATAGCATGTTGTGGATTCTTTTTTGTGTGGTTGGAAGAATATTTTATCTTTTTTTTATTTTTAAATTGAATAAATAATATCAAATCTCCGTTTTTATCCCGTTTTTTGTCCCCTTTTTGTCCCCCGTGAAGAAATAATTTTCAAAAAAGTACCTAGTAATACGTACTATTTAAAAATAATAGTTCATGGAATTGTTAGTGAGAAAATACATTTTGATAAAAAAGTACCAAAAAAGAAAACAATTTTGAGGCCTTAGGAATTCAAATTTCAAAAAAGTACCAAAAAGATTTCTAGTTTTTATTGATCTGAGCCAGATACATTCAATATAATATTTCTATGTTTATTTATGTAGGAGATATACATGTTAACAGAGGGTTCTACGGGGACTATTTTTACCCCATATGGCCACTTGAATTTTGAATTTCAAAAAAGTACCAAACACCTGTCGGCTCTTTTTTTGATTACAGGCGGACGCATTTAAAATATTATTTCTAAGTTTATTTGTTTTGGAGATATAGAGGTACAGGTTTTACCCGTTTTTGCCCCATTTGTCCCCCTTAACGACCGAATTTCCAAAAATCCCTTCTTAGTGGATCTACATATTGTAAAAGGAACCCATTACCCGAATTTCAAGTTTCTAGCTTTAGCGGTTTGGGCTGTGCGATGATGAATGAATCAGTCAGTCAGTCAGTCAGTCAGTCAGTCACGTTACTCTTTTATATATATAGATTATTTTCAAATAGTACGTATTACTAGGTACTTTTTTGAAAATTATTTCTTCACGGGGGACAAAAAGGGGACAAAAAACGGGATAAAAACGGAGATTTGATATTATTTATTCAATTTAAAAATAAAAAAAAGATAAAATATTCTTCCAACCACACAAAAAAGAATCCACAACATGCTATTCGGAAGTCAAATACAAATGGGTAAAAAGGGACAAATTTCAGTACACTTATATTGGTACTTTTTTGAAATTCATTTCTACTATTCTATTCAAGTAGTTTTATTTTTTTTTCAATAAAATTGTTTTGCCTCCACTGAGATTCGAACCGATGTAGTTCGGCTACAGTTCAGTAGTCTAAACCCTTAGCCTACACCAGAATGTTTATTTTCATGTTTAGAATACTAATTTTATTTTAAAATATATAGTTTTTCACCCTATTCACCATTAGTTGAATTCTAATGGTGTTGAAAATTCCAATAGTACAGACACAAACCTTAACCTTTTTTGTAAAAATTATTATTTTCACCTTATTCAATAAATTTAAAATTTATTCAACATACAGTTATATGAAATGTATATGGGAATTTATGAGGGAAAATATTAATAACAGTGTTGTAAATATAGTTGGTTTAATGCTATTTGAAATGTTATAGTTTTATTTGATAAAAAACTACAAAACAAATTATTTTGTTGAAATGTGAAACAAAACAAAAAATATTCATAAAAATATATTCATTAAAGCATTTCTCAAAAAAAATCACGTGTTTATTCCTATTCGCTAAAATAAGAATTTTGTTCTCGCAAAATTTAATAACAATTTCAGTAAATTAAGGTCCTCATTTTATAAAACAAAACGTTTGGAAGCGTAAGCAATTTGTATGAAGAATACTGGGAAAAAAGTTTAAAACTTATTTCCATAGAATTTTATTTTAACGTTTGTCGTTTCGTTTTATAAAATTAGACCCTAAAAAAATTAAAATGTAAAGCACTATGTGTATCTATGAGTAAATCATTATTTATACTCTATTTATCAAGTTTATAAAATCAACTTATATCTCACTCAAATGTAGTATTAGAAACTTTTTATAAATTTAAAAAACAGAATTTACGCAATATGTGTCTCTATGATTAAAACCTTATTCATATTCAATTTATCAAAAGATTATAAAACAAATTTAGGGCCTCATTTTATAAAACGCAACGACAAACGTTAAAATAAAATTCTATGGAAATAAGTTTTAAACTTTTTTCCCAGTATTCTTCATACAAATTGCTTGCTTACGCTTCCAAACGTTAAACAAATTGTGTATGAAAAAAATTCAAGTTTAAAACCTTATTACCAGTATTCTTCATACAAATTGCACGCTTTATAAAAAAAATTTTTTTTAGATAATAACAAATAAATTTTCGCTTAAATAAAATCGTTTACACAAACATTTATTTAAATATTTTTATTTCGATGAATAGACAACACTATTTACATATAACCGTCAACTCATTTGAAAAAAATAGTTGTGTAATAATAAGTGCTGAAATTTTATAAATTCAATTAAAAGAAAAAATTCTACGTTACTTAGAAATGTAAGTTTTTTAATTTCATATTCTATATATATATGGGGCATTTCATGTCAAGTGAACCAACTTTTGAAATCGATGTCTTCCGATCGGGATGAAATTTGCACCAAGGTTAGCTCTATTGGATAGTAACTCAGACACAATTTTTCAACAACATCGGTCGAGAACTCTCTGAGTTATAGGGGGTAAAATTTTGACAATTTGGTCAAACAGGGGTTTTTTCTTATCCATGTAACTTATTACCTATTGTTCTTAGCAAAATGTGTCCCAAATAGTATAGATAGCTATTTCTTCGATCTTTCGAAAAAAAATATTTAAAAAAAAAAATAAAAAATTTTTAATATTTTTTTTCCGAAATCAAAAACTTTTTTGACTTTTTTTTAAAATTTTTTCTCTTTTTTTTTTTTTTTTTTTTTTCTTAAAATAAAGTTTAGATATTTTCCTTGAACACCTACTTGGTCGCTTAGTGGGATGCGAGTGGGATATCTATCAAAATAAATATTTTGTAACTCAAAACATAAAATTTTTGACTTTTTTTGCAAAATCAAAAACTTTGTTGACTTTTTTTTTTCAAAATGGACCCTTTTTTAATCTTTTTTTTTAGGTCAAACAAAAGCTTAGATATTATCCTTGAAGACCCTTTTGGTCGCTTAGTGGGATGCGAGTGGGATATCTATCAAAATAAATATTTTTTAACTCAAGACTTACAATTTTTGATTTTTTGGCAAAATCAAAAACTTTTTTGACTTTTTTTTAAAATGGGCCCTTTTTGTATTTTTTTTTTTTGCTATATCCCACTCGCTTAGTGGGATGCGAGTGGGATATCTATCAAAATAAATATTTTTTAACTCAAGACTTACAATTTTTGATTTTTTGGCAAAATCAAAAACTTTTTTGACTTTTTTTTAAAATGGGCCCTTTTTGTATTTTTTTTTTTTTGCTATAAAGAAAGCTTAGGCCTATTCCTTTAAGATGGTTTTGATCGCTTAGTGGGATGCGAGTGGGATATATATCAAAATAAATGTTTTGTAACTCAAGATATCCCACTCGCATCCCACTAAGGGACTAAAAATATCTTAAAGGAATGGACCTAGGCTTTCTTTTGAGCAAAAAAAAAAATTACAAAAGGGCCCATATTGGAAAAAAATTTTGATTTTGCAAAAAAAAATTAAAAAATTGTATGTCTTGCGTTACAAAATATTTATTTTGATAGATATCCCACTCGCATCCCACTAAGGGACTAAAAATATCTTAAAGGAATGGACCTAAGCTTTCTTTTGACTACAAAAAAAATTTTAAAAAAAGGGCCCATTTGGAAAAAAAATCGTATTTGCAAAAAAAAAAGTCAGAAATTGTAAGTCTTGAATTAAAAAATATTTATTTTGATAGATATCCCACTCGCATCCCATTAAGCGACCAAAAGGGTCTTCAAGGATAATATCTAAGCTTTTGTTTGACCTAAAAAAAAAGATTAAAAAAGGGTCCATTTTGAAAAAAAAAAGTCAACAAAGTTTTTGATTTTGCAAAAAAAGTCAAAAATTTTATGTTTTGAGTTACAAAATATTTATTTTGATAGATATCCCACTCGCATCCCACTAAGCGACCAAGTAGGTGTTCAAGGAAAATATCTAAACTTTATTTTAAGAAAAAAAAAAAAAAAAAAAAAAAAAAAAAGAGACAAAATTTTAAAAAAAAGTCAAAAAAGTTTTTGATTTCGGAAAAAAAATATTAAAAATTTTTTATTTTTTTTTTTAAATATTTTTTTTCGAAAGATCGAAGAAATAGCTATCTATACTATTTGGGACACATTTTGCTAAGAACAATAGGTAATAAGTTACATGGATAAGAAAAAACCCCTGTTTGACCAAATTGTCAAAATTTTACCCCCTATAACTCAGAGAGTTCTCGACCGATGTTGTTTGTGTCTGAGTTACTATCCAATAGAGCTAACCTTGGTGCAAATTTCATCCCGATCGGAAGACATCGATTTCAAAAGTTGGTTCACTTGACATGAAATTCCCCATATATTAATCTTCATTAAGTTTTATTACGTTTTTATCGTGTAAATAAAATGTATATGTACATACATTCACACCACAATTTTTAAAATTTTAAAAAATGATATGCTATTAGGTCATATTGTCATAATGTCCTAATATATTATGATAGTTTAAACAATTTTTGTTGTGTTTCAAACAATAATGTTCTAAACTAATAAGACTTTTTGAACTATGTTCATTGTTTTGTCATTAAATAACACTTTTTTTGAAGCACAACAACAATTTGTTTAAACTATCATAATATATTAGGACAATCAGACCGTTTGAATACCCCAAATATGTTGAAAGTGTGTTTAAAAAAATATTTTTACTGAAATTTGATTTCAACTATTGGGTATATGACTTAAAAATGTGGGATTTGCTATAGGTGGCGTATCTTTTGAACCCCTTTTTTAATTTTTAATAACTTTTATATCACTCTAAAGGGTATATATCTGTCATTCATCCTCGCTTAGTTATTGAACATTAAGTGTAAACAACAAAGTTTTTTTTGTCGAATTTTGTGCCAATGTGGAAAGTTTTGCTTTACTTCTTTCATTTGAAAAACGTGCCGCAGAAGTACACATAGATCACCAAAGCTTATGGTGAACGTGTTCCATCGGTTTCAACGTGCAAGAGATGGTGCATGTTCAGAAGTGATGATTTTGAAACGGAAGGCCCAGGACAACCAAACAATTTGAAGACCAAGATTTGGAGGCATTAATCCGTGAATGTTGTTGTCAAACTCAACATGAGCTTGCAATATCATAGGGAGATACTCAAGAAGCAAAACGTTTGCAAGCAGCAGGATTTGTCAAAAAAAAAAGGCAAATTGGGTACCATACGAATCGAAGACGAGATACCTTGAAAAGCGATTTAGCATTTCCGAAATGACGTTTGAACTAACAGTTATTTAATAGTATTTTTGATTTTCATAAACATAGAAAATTCTAAAAGTTAGAATGTGAGTTTCTATGAGACTTAAAAACCGCCCATCTTTTCCCGTTTTCCTAGAATTCGGATTCAGCCTCCCAAGTATATTAAATTTTGATTTTGGTCAAAATTAAAAAAATATTATCAAAACTCGCTCTGTTAAATATTATGACCACAGATTATCATAGTGGGACAGTTTATCTATAAATTCCAGCAAGTTCATTCCACCTATCTTCTCCCATTTCCAAGAAATTTAGATTCATCCTCCAAAAACATTTTAATTTTCGAAAAATTTAATTTTCCCATCTTCTCCCGTTATACAGGATTTTAGATTCATCGTCCAAAAAATTTAAATTTTCGAAACATTTAAATTTCTATATCAGAACTCGCACTGTTAAAAATTTAAATTTCGAAATTTAAATTTTCGAAAAATTTAAATTTCTCTAGCAGAACTCGCACTGTTAAAGGTTATGACCACGGACCATGATAGACCAACACCCTACCTAAATATTCCAGCAAGATTCATCCGCCCATCTTCTCCCATTTCCAAGAAATTTAGATCATCCTCCCAAGAAATTTAAATTTCCGAAAAATTTTAATTTCTCTATCAAAACTCGCACTGTTAAGGGTTATGACCATGGGTTATGATAGAAAAACACCTTGGCTATAAATTCCAGCAAGTTCCATCTGCCCATCTTCTCCCGTTTTCCATGAATTTAGATTCGTCCATCCATAATAATTAAATTTTAAAAATTCCGCAAAAGTATAAAACTATGTTTGACATTTATGATTTGACTTAGTTTTTGGAAAAAACGGAAGATTAGTTCCCGTTTCAATCATTAGTGGTACATTCGGTTCAACCGTGTGGTTATTATTCCATTTTGAATACACTTTCCTTGATTTACAATGTTTAACGGTGTCATGTAAACTTTTAAACATAACTCTGTTAACTCAACTGGTTTGTGTCTAGGGTTATAAATTTCGAAACTTAACTTCACACACATTATTAAATTAGTATATCTTTATCTATCTACTATTAATATTTGCAATTATTATTATGAATTTTCAATTACGCAAGCAGTTTTGAGATGCTTTAATACTTCAAAATATCATGAACTACAAACAATTGTAAGGTGTATTTACTTTACGCAATAATTAAAATTTCTATAATAAACATTTTAAAATAATTTACGTAGTTGTTTTGTTGTTTCCACATTTTTTCGCTAACGAAGTAGCGGGTTGCATGCTAGTATCTATATAAAAGAGTAACGTTACTGACTGAATGACTTATTCATCATCCCACAGCCCAAACGGCTGAAGCTAGAATCACGAAATTTTAACTGTGGGTTCCTCCCTCCCCAAAACGATCCGATAAGAAGGGATTTTTGGAAATTCGAACGTTTAGGGGGTAAAAAAGGGTAAAAACGGGTAAATTCGGTAACCTTATATCTTCAAAACTAATAATGATACAAAAAAACATAAAATTGCATGTTACTCCATTTAAAAAAAAAGCTGACAGGTGTTTCGTACTTTTCCGAAATTCGAACCGTTTAGGGGAGAAAACGGGTAAAAACTGTATTTTGGTACTTTTCGCATCGCATTCTTTACTTATCAAAAAATAAAAAATATAAGTTTGGTACTTTTTGGAAATTCGAACCCTTAAGGGATAAAAATTGTGTTTATTTTTGGTACTTTTTCATAAAATATGTTTTTCTATAATTTGACATAGACATACGAATATTTTATTATGAACTCCCACCACGATGCAGATTTTTATTTGAATAAAATTTTACCACCGCAATGGGGATAAAAAAGGTACCAAAAAGGGGATAAAATCGGGAATACACATTTTATTTTAAATTATTAAGCCAATTTTGATAATTGTTTTAACATTGGCGCCTGGATTCATACAAAAATTACTAACAGGATGTTATTTGGAACTCGAGTGAATAGGTGTATATTGGGCCAAATCCGGGCAAACATTTTGGTACTTTTTTTAAAACATATTTTTTCTTGGGCACATTAACACAGATTTCAATCGTTTGAGACATGTCTGTTGCATAAACAATTTTGGCAAAATGGAGTATTTTTAAATATCAAGCTTTATGGGTGTTCAAGGAGCAAAGGGAAATTGGTACTTTTTTCCTAATGGTACTTTTTTAATATTTTAATTATTTCACTTATCGACATTAATGTTAGCTGATATGCATCTGAGTGAAGTTAGAAGTTAGGAATAGGGGATAATATTTAGGTACCAAAATGTGTGAACTGAACTTTAGGTACTTTTTTGTTCTTCTAATGGTACTATTTTGAAATTTCTATAACAATGGACTTAGAAACATGAAATAAAACATATATGGTCCTAAGTGAGTGAGAATTCTAGGGGGAGACTTTTAGGTACTTTTTCTTTATTCGATTGGTACTTTTTGTAATTTCTTCACCAATGAACCTAGAAACATGAAATAAAGCTTATATGGAACCGAGTGATTGGGAAACTACAAGTGTGGGCTTTTTGGTACTTTTTCTATATTCTAATGGTACTTTTTGGAATTTTCTATAACAATAGACTTAGAGACATGAAATTAAGCATAAATGGTCCTAAGTAAGTGAGAATTCTAGGGGGAGACTTTTTGGTATATTCTAATGGTACTTTTTGAATTTTCTGTAATAATGGACATAGAAATATGAAGTTAAGCATATATGGTCCTAAGTGAGTGAGAATTCTAGGGTGAGACTTTTTGGTACTTTTTCTTTATTCGAATGGTACTTTTTGTAATTTCTTCACCAATGAACCTAGAAACATGCAATAAAGCTTATATGGACCCGAGTGAGTGGGAATCCACAAGTGGCTGCTTTTTGGTACTTTTTCTATATTCTAATGGTACTTTTTGAATTTTCTGTAATAATGGACATAAAAATATGAAATTAAGCGTATATGTTCCTAAGTGAGGGAGAATTATAGAGGGAGACTTTTTGGTAATTTTTTTTTATTTCTAATGGTACTTTTTTGAATTTTCTATAACAATGAACTTGGAAACATGTAATTAAGCATATATGGTCCTAAGTCAGAATTCTAGGGGTAGACTTTTTCTTTATTCGAATGGTACTTTTTGTAATTTCTTCACCAATGAATCTAAAGCCATGAAATTAAGCTTATATGGACCCGAGTGAGTGGGAAACCACAAGTGGGGGATTTTTGGTACTTTTTATATATTATAATGGTACTTTTTTAATTTTTTTTAATAATGGACATAGAAATATGAAATGAAAGGACGAAGGCCTCAGTAGCCAGTTCCTAATTTCTAATATTAATATGTAAATTTAATTTGCTATTAATAAATAAAAATAAATAAAATAAATATGAAAATAGGCGTATGGTTCAAGGACATACTTCGTGGTACTTTTTCTTTATTCTCATGGGTACTTTTTTGAATTTCCTATAATAATGGCCCTAGAGTTTCCAAAAAATCGAAGAATTTCAAAACCGCGGTTTCGGTTTTAAAAAATTAAAAACCGATCGGTTTTGTGATAATTTATTAAATATTAAGTATTATAGAAACAAATTGAGTTGATAATATAGGAAATCATATACAAATCTAAAATTCAAACTTGCGAATGCGAATTTAAAAGTGATAATCAATGGTACTATTTCCTTATTGCAATGGTAGTTTTCGAATATTTTATAATAATAAACCTAAAAATTTAAAATTAGGAACACATTTTGCATTTTCTATAATAATGTACCCAGAAATATGAAATTAGACATTTGCAATTAGATTCACAAAGTGAGACTTGATAGTACTATTTCTTTCTTCTAATTGGGGTGGGAAAGCGCACCGGGTCAGCTAGTTGTCTATATTAATGTCTTAGTAATCCAGATATAGGTAAAAAAATAGGTCAAAAATCGAGGTTGTCTTGGTTTTTTCCTCATATCTCAGCCATTTGTGGACCGATTTTGCTGATTTTAAATAGCAAAATTCTCGAAAGCATGCCTGACAGAATTATTGAAGATTTGGATCCCGAAGATATCTGTGGTCTTCAGAAAACTGATTTCAACAGACATACAGACAGACGGACATGGCTTAATCGACTCTATAAGGATCCAGAATATATATACTTTATAGGGTCGGAAATGAAAAATGTAGAAATTACAAACGGAATGACAAACTTATATATACCCTTCTCACGAAGGTGAAGGGTATAAAAAAACATTTTTGTACTGGAATTTTGCACAAAATTATCATTTATTTAACATCAATTTTGTTGATCTAAATTCCAGTATATATTGGTGAAATTGCAAGAATGTTGAAAATTTACTCTCTTAAGTTTCATCCTTATAAGTTTGACTTTTGGTAAAAGGGTTCAAAATATGAATAAAATATTTTATATTAAAAAAATTAAAATTCGGTGAAAAATTCCAAACTATTTGGCAAATAACTCGAAGTTTTAAAATAACTGCAAAAGAAGCAAATGCTATAGTTAGGTTCAAATGTGCATTGAGAAATAAGATTAATTACCTAAAAAACATTTTTTTAATTTTAATTAAAAACCCAACACAAACATATGTTTACGTAGACCACTTTCATGCAAAAATAAATTCACATTCTACACAATCGAAAACGCGATTGTGAAAAAACAAGTTATAGTATGATATTTTTCATATTTTTTGTTTTCAAGGGAAAAAATTCATATAATTTTTTTAATTGAAATGCATGTAACTTTGGACTCAGTCATGATCATCCTTTATTTGATATACATATACATCTGTTGTTAATCCTATAAAAGACAAATGGAGAAAATAGGGAAATATTCAAAAAACTGGAATAGGGTGGGTAAAAATGTTGAAAATTTAATTTTCAAATGCGAATATCTCCTAAGCTATAAGATATAATTAATAGCTACGTAGTGCTCGGCAAGAAGATTCTATATGTGTAATTTTTTTGAAATCGGAGCAAAAACGAAGAAATAGGATAATTTTTAAAATTGAACATACCCGAGGTGTCCTACTTTGTGTCCTGGTGGGCTCATTAGGTCCAGATTCAAAAGTTAAACTCGACAACACTTCCCCTTTGCGCATGTGAATTTTCATTCAAATCGGACTAAGGGTTTAGAAGTTACAGATTTATTTCCCTCTTTTTTTTTGGCTCATACCACTGTGCGTCGTTTAACCGAAACACCGGTTTTCTAAAAAGTCGGTTTTTTATAAACACTACACTTAATTACACATAATTTCAACCGTATCAATGATATAGATGACTCATATGCCCAATTCACAACCGTTGTTGTATCGATGTATTGTTTTATAATAATTTAATTACTTTGTGATTTTAAAAGTTTTGTTTGCAAAATATTTTTGCCTTCCAACGAATTGGAAAATAGTATTTTCCGTTTACTTTGTAGTGTTTTGTGTTTGTATGAAAATCTATGTAGCTTTAAACCTATTTTATATTTTAAACATCAACATTGTATAGTTACGATTTTTCTGTATGACAGTCCATATTCATATTATAATTAAAATATTTCGAGTGCCGTTACGACTACGACTCTATATTTATTTGGTATGTCTTTTTCCTCTTATCACTTTTTAAGGAAGACCCTTGTTAACGCTCCAGATATTACATAAATGATAGATACGAAACCATTTTTGAAGGCAATTTTTTTCTATTTAATACTATGTCCGAGAGCAACAACTTTCAATTGAATGGTAGTGTTTAAAGTGTATTTGAGTTTGTTGAGTAAAACTGAATATGAATACGTTTTGTTGTTTCTAAACAAAAAAGCAAACAAACGAAAATATTTGAATAAATAAATGGGACATGAGGGATTTTTGAGTTTGTCTATAAAAGGTTTAAATAAACGCGACTATTTAAATTCTGTATTGTACTGCCTCAAATAAAACAAAAGTGGAAAAACAAAATTTGCAAAAGAGAGAAAAAGGAACGGAAATTCATCCTTTTTATTTAAATGAATGAATGAGTTGGTTATATGTGTATGGGTTTTGTTTTGCCACAATAGTAGCAAACGGACAAACTAATAAATTGTTCCCTTAAAGACTATTCGTAGCTGTTTGTATATTCTGAACTCATAAAATCGTTTGATCGTTGTAAATGAGTAACGTGGGGGTGTGTGATAAAGGAAGGAAGGGAAACAGCTTGAACACATAATACAATCAATTGGTCCTTTGATTACAAATGTAGTGGGGGACTATTGTCATTAATGAGTTTGTTGATGGTTGTTTTGATATTGATGGGGCGTTATATACTCACTACACACACGCAGAGAAAAAACATGATAGCAACATTTTCATTGCAATCAAATTATATTCCTAACTGCCTCCTATGACCATCATAATAAAATCATTATAATTTTAATCATATTTTAAACAAAACCTTTTTGAATTGAAAATTTTATATTTTATATTATAATGTTACATGGTCGACAGTTGTAAAATATATTTCATTGTTGTTCCAAAAATTTGAAATTGTTCCTACAAAAATAATTTTATTTTTTCAATAAATGACGCTAAAGTTCAAACATATTGTGTTCAGCGTTTTTAATAATTACACGGTGCTACGATGGAAAACAACTTGGAAAACGGCCTAGCGTGGGTTATAGGTATTGCTGAGTACACTACAAATTGTCTCTAAAAATTTCAGAAACACCCTCAAATTCAGAAGTTATTCTAAAAAACCGTTTTCAGTGATGTTCGTCGACTTATCGACCTGTACCTTAGTCAGTTTTTGTCCGACTTAAAATTTTTAACGGGTTTGGAAAGAAAACTGTTTACACTTTAAAATGACGTGCATTTTTTGATACATTTGTAAGTTATAAGTATTGTTTTTGTTAAGAATATTTAAAAGAAAAGTCAAATTTATCAACTTTTCTGATTTTAGTCGCCTTTCATTGCTTATTTCGATGTGAAAGCTTATAAAACTTTATAGCAACACATATAGGAAATTTAGTTATTAACAAAACATGGTTTTAATTTTTCAAATCGGATGAAAATTGTAAAAGTTATTCAACTTTTAATTAACACCATTTTTAGTATTTTCTCCAACAGCGCATATAAATAAAAAAAACAAGTAAGAAAGTATGGTCGGTCAAGCCCGACCATATAATACCCTACACTAAGTAAAAGAGCAAAAACATTTTTTTTTTAAATTTCAATAATTTATATTTTTGAGTGATTTTCGTAAGTGGGCCCATATAAGGGCTATGGCCAATTATGGACCGATCACCATGAAATTAGGTCGTGTGATTTATGTCTCTATGAAAGTTTACTATGTTCAATTTTGTGAGTATACCAACATTTTTAAACGATTTATGCACGTTAAAGTGATTTTCGGAGGAGTGTGTATATGGGAGCTATGACTAATTATTGACCGATCGTAACAAAATTTGGTGACATGAATTTTGTATATATAAAACTTATTTGGAGCGAAATTTGTGGAGATACATATATAAATTAAAAATTTATTACCGATAAAGTCCAATTTCGGAAGGACATTTGTATGGGGGCTAGGTGAAATAATTTACCGATTTCAGCCATTTTCAATAGGCCTGGTCCTTGGGCCAAAAAATGATATGTACCAAATTTGATCGAAATATCTTCAAGGACATCGTTTAATCGACTCAGAAAGTGATTATAAGTCGATCGGTATACTTTAAGTTGGGTGTTAGACTAATATTTTTGGGCATTACAAACATCTGCACAAACGCATAATACCCTCCCTACTATGGTGGTGTAGGGTATAAAAACAAGAAACTGTAGAAAAAAATATTTGTAAAATTTTTAATTTACAAGGTAAATTTTTTCGAACATTTTTCAAAAAAGTTTAATAACTTTTGCAAATATAAACCGATTTTAACAAGTAATATCTCATTTTTTCCAATATAAAGTTGTTTTTAAAACATTGTGCAAAAAAGAATAAGGTTTCATAGAAAAATATTGAATTAACTATTGCTGAATTTGAAAAATTACGACAAAAATAAAAAATATAGCGAAACTTTTTATAAAAACTTACGCAATTTTTTTTACGCTTAATTCTTTGACTATCCATAATTGTTTAAAATTTTGAAATCGGTCTAAAAATGTGTGAGTTAGAGGTACTAAAGTACTACGACCTATCCTAAAACAGTTTTTTTCAAAATATCTCAAAATTTTGAGGGTGTTGCTAAATCTTTGAAAACGGTTTTAGTATGTACTCTCCTAGGCATACAACCCCCATTAGGTCGCTTTTCAAGTTCTGACAAAAAGTGTCATTTTGTAGTAGAGTGTTATTTTCAATATAATAATTTCATGTTTATACAAAACATTTTATGTTTAGGAAGACAATATCATTATTTTCTATGTCATTATCTCTATATAAAATACAAAAAGCGTCATTTGATAATAAGAACTAGAAGCTAAATGACGTTTAACACACAAATTAAAAATAAGTGGAATTAAACTCGTAAAAACGGAATTAATTGTTGTTAATTTTAATGAAGACGTTGGTTACGATTCAGTTATAAAAAAGGGTAAATATAAAGTACTTTCATTTTTTTACATTCTTATATTTTTTAAATTTTTGCAGCAAAAGGTGTCTACAAAATTCCAACGAAAGTGGAAATTTATATTTTAAACAACAACTTTATAGTAAAGCCGGATTACTTTCTATATATAATTGAACAGTATATAAATTCAAATGATTTTGTTCTTGAAATAAAGCCAGGTAAGTGTGGGTCAATTAAAAAATAATAAGGTTTAACAAATTCGTATATATATATATTTTTTGTTTGTTGGTCATTATTTCCAAGTGTTTAAAAAATCATCTTCAAAAATGAAAAGTATGTACTGACTTGACAATGCATATATTGGTATAAAAAGGAAAAAGTAGAACAAATGTTCTCTTTACTCGAGTCTAAAGTACATAAAGTGTATCTGCCAGAAACTCCACCGTCTGACTATACAATACATACGTTTTTCAACAAGTACCATTTAATGGAAACAACGCTGATCTACAAATAAACTCTCAATATGGAATTGTTAATGAAGGGAACACATGTTGGCAGATCTTCATCAATACAAGTACTTATTTAAATATAAATTAAAAAAAAATTGTATCAAAAAATATATTTCTTCTAGGAAATTATACTACTCAGTGAAGTTAAGGAGGCACAGCAAACTAAGAATTTGGAAAATAAACATCGTACAAATATCGCTAAGGCAATAATATCATTGATAATAAATCGTGATCCCAACAGAAAGTATAATTTAATAAAGTAATTTTGATATATACATCTTGTGCATACAGAAACTTTTTGACAATGGACTCGATTCATATTACTTTGCATATCGTATTGAATATGAAGACGTTTTTTTATCAATTAACGTATAATCATTAAAGTCTGATTTAATTGCATATATTTGTACAACGAAAGAGTTTTTAAATTAAATAGTAATTATACAAATTAAAAACTGTATTATAACTATAAATTTATGTTGAAAATAAAATGTTTCTTCCAAATGTTTTGTATTAATTTTGGAGGGACTATATTACAAAAATAGACCATATTATGGTAAATCTAAATGGCTGTGAGGATTAAATTATTATAAAAGTAAAACCATATTATGATCAATGGTCACAAAATGGTCACAACCACATTTTATGATAAAAAAATTTAACAAAAATTTTATCATATTATTATTGTGAGAATCATGTTATAGTTACGTAGGGACAATATTATGATAACTTATAAGAATCATATTATTTTCCTCATTGTGTAATATTTTACATGTTTGTCATAAAAATAAAACAAATCATTAATGATAGTTTCGGATTCTGGTTCCCATAACTATGTTTTTTCTTTGTGTGCAGTAATTGTATATTACACAATACAAAAGTATAGTATGTATGTATGTATATGGTTTTTTGTATTCCAACATTCAAAATGTTAGACCTATCTTACAATGTTTAGCCTTGCTGCAACGGCTCTGATGATCTCAAATCCGTTTTCATGGAGCAAATATTTTTGATGGAAATATATTA
Source organism: Calliphora vicina (assembly GCF_958450345.1). NCBI lineage: Eukaryota > Metazoa > Arthropoda > Insecta > Diptera > Calliphoridae > Calliphora > Calliphora vicina. The sequence continues at coordinate 81,440,581 of NC_088780.1, forward strand.
TGTATCAGTTTGTAACACATCGAAATATCATTGGCATAAAAAGTAAATATTTTCTGGATTCTTATTAAATTCTATGACAAATATTTTCTTATGAATTACAAAATCGGTCAATCAGAAAAAAAGACAAGATGGAAACATTAAAAAGAGGTCAAAATTAAAAGTTTAATTTAAACATTTAATTTTGCGACCAGTGGTATGAGAAAAAAAGAGGGAAATAAATCTGTAACTTCTAAACCCTTACTCCTATTTCTTCGTTTGTGTTCCGATTTCAAAACAATTACACATATAGAATCTTCTTGCCGAGCACTACTTAAAACTACGTAGCTATTAATTATCTCTTATAGCTTAGGAGATATTCGCATTTGAAAATTAAATTTTCAACATTTTTACCCACCCTACTCCAGTTTTTTGATGACCGCGGTTCCAAATATTTCCCGATTTTCTCCATTTTTCCTTTGTAGGATTAACAACAGATGTATATATCCAAAAATGGGATTTTTTTTCGTTTTGTGGCTATAATATCCATACTAGGGGCGGGGTTATCGGAACCCTTTACAAAATAATTAAGAACTTATTGGGCCATCTAAAATAGGTTACTATATTTTGATATCGACTACGCGATTTGAGAATTTTTGCTCTAAAGTTGAATTTTACATAAAAAATAGGCATTTTTTGAATGAACTTGGTCCACTCGATATCAAAAATTATATTTTTTTTTCATTTAAAATATTTTATGAAAACTTAGCTTTTCAAAAAGTACAAATTCATTATACATCCTCTTAGAAATGTTTTAGATAACTTAAAAAGAATAAAAGTACTTTTTCCCCCAAAAAATAGAGAAAAATCGCCTTTTTTATTTTTTTAAATTCAAATGCAACTTTGGACCCAGTCATTCTATTTAAACAATTCTTTCCTTATTTGATATATACATCTGCTGTTAATCCTATAAAGGAAAAATGGAGAAAATCAGGAAATATTTGGAACCGCTGTCATCAAAAAACTGGAGTAGGGTGGGAAAAAATGTTGAAAATTTAATTTTAAAATGCGAATATCTCCTAAGCTATAAGAGATAATTGATAGCTACGTGTAGTGCTCGATGACAAGATTCTATATATGTAATTTTTTTTTAAATCGGAACACAAATGAAGAAATAGGATCATTTTTAAAATTGATCATACCCGAGGTGTCCTACTTTGGGGACCCCTGGCCCAGCTCATTAGGTCCAGATTCAAAACTTAATCTCGACAACACTTCCCCTTTGCGCATGTGAAATTTCATTCAAATCGGAGTAAGAATTTAGAAGTTACAGATTTATTTCCCTCTTTTTTTTTTCTCATACCACTGTGCAACGTGTTATAAACATTGTATAAGTTTCTAGCAATGGAAATGCAATGGATAGACATACTTAATCTTTCAAGCAGCTGTTACAGACTGTTAAATTCGAATTGATAATGCAATTTCATAACAATATTATTAGTGTCCACAAAATTTAAGTATAATTGCAAAACAAATGCGATTAAATTTTAATACTAGCATTTAAACACATAATGTAAATTAGAAACCAAATTAATGGATTTATGAGAGAAATTGCACATGAAATTAAATGCAAACAGTTTATTTATTTCATTATTCTGCAATAATGATAAAAATATAAAATTGTATGTGTAAATATATTTAGTTTTCTTATGAAACATGAATTATTTATTTGTGTAATTTTTTTTTTAACAAAAATATATTCAAATATTTTATTACAAATTTTAAAAAGCATATTAATTAGAATTAATTTGCAACAAAATTGTTAATGTGTTTGAATTCATTATTGTGTTCAAACTATTTAGTTAATTCTTGTCATTCCTGCCAATTCTTTTTTAACAGATTTTTCTAATTTTCAATACTCAATATTTCTGATCAATACAGAAAATATAACGATGACTCTTTTTCTATGAAAAATAACAAGTAAAATAAATAGTAAAATAAAATATACAATTTTATATTTGGAGCTATTTTCTAAATAGAATTATCATTTTATCATAACAAAAAAATGTAACTACAAACCAAATTCGGATTCACATTTTTTAAATCTATATATATAAAAGAGTAACGTGACTGACTGACTGACTGACTGATTCATTCATCATCGCACAGCCCAAACCGCTAAAGCTAGAAACTTGAAATTCGGGTAATGGGTTCCTTTTACAATATGTAGATCCACTAAGAAGGGATTTTTGGAAATTCGGTCGTTAAGGGGGACAAATGGGGCAAAAACGGGTAAAACCTGTACCTCTATATCTCCAAAACAAATAAACTTAGAAATAATATTTTAAATGCGTCCGCCTGTAATCAAAAAAAGAGCCGACAGGTGTTTGGTACTTTTTTGAAATTCAAAATTCAAGTGGCCATATGGGGTAAAAATAGTCCCCGTAGAACCCTCTGTTAACATGTATATCTCCTACATAAATAAACATAGAAATATTATATTGAATGTATCTGGCTCAGATCAATAAAAACTAGAAATCTTTTTGGTACTTTTTTGAAATTCGAATTCCTAAGGCCTCAAAATTGTTTTCTTTTTTGGTACTTTTTTATCAAAATGTATTTTCTCACTAACAATTCCATGAACTATTATTTTCAAATAGTACGTATTACTAGGTACTTTTTTGAAAATTATTTCTTCACGGGGGACAAAAAGGGGACAAAAAACGGGATAAAAACGGAGATTTGATATTATTTATTCAATTTAAAAATAAAAAAAAGATAAAATATTCTTCCAACCACACAAAAAAGAATCCACAACATGCTATTCGGAAGTCAAATACAAATGGGTAAAAAGGGACAAATTTCAGTACACTTATATTGGTACTTTTTTGAAATTCATTTCTACTATTCTATTCAAGTAGTTTTATTTTTTTTTCAATAAAATTGTTTTGCCTCCACTGAGATTCGAACCGATGTAGTTCGGCTACAGTTCAGTAGTCTAAACCCTTAGCCTACACCAGAATGTTTATTTTCATGTTTAGAATACTAATTTTATTTTAAAATATATAGTTTTTCACCCTATTCACCATTAGTTGAATTCTAATGGTGTTGAAAATTCCAATAGTACAGACACAAACCTTAACCTTTTTTGTAAAAATTATTATTTTCACCTTATTCAATAAATTTAAAATTTATTCAACATACAGTTATATGAAATGTATATGGGAATTTATGAGGGAAAATATTAATAACAGTGTTGTAAATATAGTTGGTTTAATGCTATTTGAAATGTTATAGTTTTATTTGATAAAAAACTACAAAACAAATTATTTTGTTGAAATGTGAAACAAAACAAAAAATATTCATAAAAATATATTCATTAAAGCATTTCTCAAAAAAAAATCACGTGTTTATTCCTATTCGCTAAAATAAGAATTTTGTTCTCGCAAAATTTAATAACAATTTCAGTAAATTAAGGTCCTCATTTTATAAAACAAAACGTTTGGAAGCGTAAGCAATTTGTATGAAGAATACTGGGAAAAAAGTTTAAAACTTATTTCCATAGAATTTTATTTTAACGTTTGTCGTTTCGTTTTATAAAATTAGACCCTAAAAAAATTAAAATGTAAAGCACTATGTGTATCTATGAGTAAATCATTATTTATACTCTATTTATCAAGTTTATAAAATCAACTTATATCTCACTCAAATGTAGTATTAGAAACTTTTTATAAATTTAAAAAACAGAATTTACGCAATATGTGTCTCTATGATTAAAACCTTATTCATATTCAATTTATCAAAAGATTATAAAACAAATTTAGGGCCTCATTTTATAAAACGCAACGACAAACGTTAAAATAAAATTCTATGGAAATAAGTTTTAAACTTTTTTCCCAGTATTCTTCATACAAATTGCTTACGCTTCCAAACGTTAAACAAATTGTGTATGAAAAAAATTCAAGTTTAAAACCTTATTACCAGTATTCTTCATACAAATTGCACGCTTTATAAAAAAAAACATTTTTTTAGATAATAACAAATAAATTTTCGCTTAAATAAAATCGTTTACACAAACATTTATTTAAATATTTTTATTTCGATGAATAGACAACACTATTTACATATAACCGTCAACTCAATTGAAAAAAAATAGTTGTGTAATAATAAGTGCTCAAATTTTATAAATTCAATTAAAAGAAAAAATTCTACGTTACTTAGAAATGTAAGTTTTTTAATTTCATATTCCATATATATATATTAATCTTCATTAAGTTTTATTACGTTTTTATCGTGTAAATAAAATGTATATGTACATACATTCACACCACAATTTTTAAAATTTTAAAAAATGATATGCTATTAGGTCATATTGTCATAATGTCCTTATTGTCATAATGTCCTAATATATTATGATAGTTTAAACAATTTTTGTTGTGTTTCAAACAATAATGTTCTAAACTAATAAGACTTTTTGAACTATGTTCATTGTTTTGTCATAAAATAACACTTTTTTTGAAGCACAACAACAATTTGTTTAAACTATCATAATATATTAGGACAATCAGACCGTTTGAATACCCCAAATATGTTGAAAGTGTGTTTAAAAAAATATTTTTACTGAAATTTGATTTCAACTATTGGGTATATGACTTAAAAATGTGGGATTTGCTATAGGTGGCGTATCTTTTGAACCCCTTTTTTAATTTTTAATAACTTTTATATCACTCTAAAGGGTATATATCTGTCATTCATCCTCGCTTAGTTATTGAACATTATGTGTAAACAACAAAGTTTTTTTTGTCGAATTTTGTGCCAACAAAGCGTCATATGTGGAAAGTTTTGCTTTACTTCTTTCATTTGAAAAACGTGCCGCAGAAGTACACATAGATCACCAAAGCTTATGGTGAACGTGTTCCATCGGTTTCAACGTGCAAGAGATGGTGCATGTTCAGAAGTGATGATTTTGAAACGGAAGGCCCAGGACAACCAAACAATTTGAAGACCAAGATTTGGAGGCATTAATCCGTGAATGTTGTTGTCAAACTCAACATGAGCTTGCAATATCATAGGGAGATACTCAAGAAGCAAAACGTTTGCAAGCAGGATTTGTCGAAAAAAAAGGCAAATTGGGTACCATACGAATCGAAGACGAGATACCTTGAAAAGCGATTTAGCATTTCCGAAATGACGTTTGAACTAACAGTTATTTAATAGTATTTTTGATTTTCATAAACATAGAAAATTCTAAAAGTTAGAATGTGAGTTTCTATGAGACTTAAAAACCAATTACTACTACTATTTATTATCTATCTTCTGGCTGTAATTTTTATTTTGGCTTAAACAATGGATGTAAATTGAGACAGTTGTAAATATACATATATGATTAAAGTAAGAATATTTATTGGTAATTGGTGACCCTTTATCCAGGAATTTAGATTCATCCTCCAAAAAATTTCAATTTTAGAAAAAATTAAATTTCTTTATCAGAACTCGCACTGGTATAGATTATGACCACGGACCATGATAGACCAACACCCTATCTAACTATTCCAGCAAGATTCATCTGCCAATCTTCTCCCATTTCCAAGAAATTTAGATTCATTCTCCAAATTAAATTTTCGTAAAAATTTAATTTCTCTGAACTCGCACTGTTAAAGGTTATGACCATGGACGATGATAGACTAACAGCCTATCTATAAATTCCATCATGTTCCATCCGCCCATCTTTTCCCGTTTTCCTAGAATTCGGATTCAGCCTCCCAAGTATATTAAATTTTGATTTTGGTCAAAATTAAAAAATTATTATCAAAACTCGCTCTGTTAAATATTATGACCACAGATTATCATAGTGGGACAGTTTATCTATAAATACCAGCAAGTTCATTCCACCTATCTTCTCCCATTTCCAAGAAATTTAGATTCATCCTCCAAAAACATTTTAATTTTCGAAAAATTTAATTTTCCCATCTTCTCCCGTTATACAGGATTTTAGATTCATCCTCCAAAAAATTTAAATTTTCGAAACATTTAAATTTCTCTATCAGAACTCGCACTGTTAAAGGTTATGACCACGGACCATGATAGACCATCTTCTCCCATTTCCAAGAAATTTAGATTCATCCTCAAACAAAATTTAAATTTTCGAAAAATTTAAATTTCTTTATCAGAACTCGCACTGTTAACGGTTATGCCACGGACCATGATAAACCAACACCCTACCTAAATATTCCAGCAAGATTCATCCGCCCATCTTCTACCATTTCCAAAAAATTTAAATTCTTCCTCCCAAAACTTGCACTGTTAAGGGTTATGACCATGGGTTATGATAGAAAAACACCTTGGCACCTCCCGTTATAAAAGAATTTAGAATCATCCTCAAAAAAATTTAAATTTTCGAAAAATTTAAATTTCTCTAGCAGAACTCGCACTGTTAAAGGTTATGACCACGGACCATGATAGACCAACACCCTACCTAAATATTCCAGCAAGATTCCTCCGCCCATCTTCTCCCATTTCCAAGAAATTTAGATCATCCTCCCAAGAAATTTAAATTTCCGAAAAATTTTAATTTCTCTATCAAAACTCGCACTGTTAAGGGTTATGACCATGGGTTATGATAGAAAAACACCTTGGCTATAAATTCCAGCAAGTTCCATCTGCCCATCTTCTCCCGTTTTCCATGAATTTAGATTCGTCCATCCATAATAATTAAATTTTAAAAATTCCGCAAAAGTATAAAACTATGTTTGACATTTATGATTTGACTTAGTTTTTGGAAAAAACGGGAGATTAGTTCCCGTTTCAATCATTAGTGGTACATTAGGTTCAACCGTGTGGTTATTATTCCATTTTGAATACACTTTCCTTGATTTACAATGTTTAACGGTGTCATGTAAACTTTTAAACATAACTCTGTTAACTCAACTGGTTTGTGTCTAGGGTTATAAATTTCGAAATTTAACTTCACACACATTATTAAATTAGTATATCTTTATCTATCTACTATTAATATTTGCAATTATTATTATGAATTTTCAATTACGCAAGCAGTTTTGAGATGCTTTAATACTTCAAAATATCATGGACTACAAACAATTGTAAGGTGTATTTACTTTACGCAATAATTAAAATTTCTATAATAAACATTTTAAAATAATTTACGTAGTTGTTTTGTTATTTCCACATTTTTTCGCTAACGAAGTAGCGGGTTGCATGCTAGTATGTACATAATTTTCTAGTTATTAAGTAGAAATGAAAAACGTATTCATTAATATCTATATACATAATGGTCTTTTTTTATTTATTTTTTAATATTTATGTATGTTTATAATAAATAGCAGAGTTCTTAGAATTAATATTAAAACTATGTACAAGGGAAAAATATTTCAACAATAATCGATTTTTTTAAATTTAATCTTATAATAATGATTTAAATACATACTCACATACACAAATAAGTTTAAATTATGTTGGCCCCGATTGTATGGATGAAAAATAAGATGTCGATTTTCCCAACTAAAATGAAAGTTAAGCTTTGTTGGGGACTTGATCTCACAAAATGTTTATCCTGGCGTCGGTATTTGGTAAATTGTATCAAAGGACAAAAAGGATATTTTATTAAGGATTTTATGATTTTTTCCATATTTCACGTAAAGGAAACATATGAATTATTGGTTTCAGTGCCGTATCTGAATTATCGTGATAGTCAAAAAATATAGGGATAAAAATGGGAAAAATTTTAAATGTTTTTTAAATTTTGACATAGAATTATTTAATGTAATTAGTTTAAATTAATACTTTTTTCCATTTTTAAAAATTCAATTAGTTCGAAATTTATTTGAATTTTTCGAAACAATTGCTCTCTCCGATCTGATGGTAGCTATATGTTCAAAACACTCGCAATTTCATAAGCTACATATATAACAATTTATAATTTCATTGAGTTATAAAACAAAAAATTGAGTTCAACTAAAATACTTGCGACATCCCACACAAACAAATGTTATTTCTTATATTTTATAAGATAAATGAAGAAATTTCTCATTCAATAATAGAAAGTTTTTTGTTTTCTGACTTTATAGATATTTTTGGTAAACATTTTGTGTCTTGGACATATAGCTAACATCAAATCGAGAAGAAAATAGGTTTCTAAAAATTCGAATAAAATTCGAACTAGATTGAAGTTTGAAAAATGGAAAACAACGTTTCGGTGAAATTATAAAAGGTTCTCAAGCCAGGACAACGAATTTGAGAATGAATAAGCTTTTATTTTAGTTTATGGACATCTACAACTAATGTATATGGATCATTACTTTAAGCCAAATCAAATATTATGTATGTATGTATGGGTCCAAGTGACAATTGAAGTTTATAAATACGTAATTATGACTGTTTTATATCAATTAATTTAAAATAAATAATTCAAGATAAGTAAAATTTAAAAAAGAAAACAGAGCATTTTTAGAGGCAGTGAATACTTGTATAATAAATATTTATAGAATTATCCTGAGGTACTTAATTTATTACGAAATCAACAACAATTTTTTGAAATTTTACTTTAGACTTTTTCATCGCTAAAACTAACAATATTATAGTAATTGTGATCGGGAAATCTTTCCAATTCTATATAATCCATTTCCGTATGCAGAAGTTTGTCAAGCATTTTCACCAATTCTCCAAATGAAGGTCGTTCGTTGGGATCCTGAGACCAACAGTAATACATGATGTTATAGAGTTCACGTCTACAATGTTCCGGTTTCTCCAATCGAAAGCCATCGCGAACCTTAACGAAAATGGAGAAAAGTTAGTTTAAAATTATTAACAGATAAACTTGTTTGTTTTTCAATTTACTTTGCGCATAACGTCTGATGCAGAAATGCCTGGATATGGCGTTGATCCAAGTGTTACAATCTCCCACATCAGTATACCGAAACTCCAGATATCGGATTTAACGGAAAATATATTATCGTAAAGCGATTCAATGGCCATCCATCTAGAATTGTATTTTAAAAGATAAATAGTTAAAAATATGTTAAATAAAATTGGAATTGCAAAATTACAATTAAGAAATGTTTATTGCTTAATTTGTTTTTATGGGCGGCAGCCATTTAGCTATGGTACCAGGGCGGGTCCATAAATCCGTGACTTTTTGAATAAAACATCGGTTTTTGTATGAAAAATTATTTTATTTTTCCTTTTAGCTCTATAGACTTTGTTTCCTTCCGGTTTAAAAACAATAAATTGTCAATCCGGGCTAAATGAGGGTGCAATTCGTTGCCTAATTTATGGAAACTGCACTGGAGCGTACAATATTAGGCAAAAAAAAGTGCGTTGTACTAATATAAAGTATTTTAAATTTTTTTTGACGAATGTAGAGGTCGCCTTTTTAAATTTGTCGTTATATCTTTGGCATTGCATATTACCAAACTTAGAGCAAAATATTGGTCTTCTCGAGACAAAAACCATTGATATATCGTACCTTAAAAATATTCGGCAAAAACAAAAAATAATAGCTTTTTTTTCAATTGTTCAAATTTTAACAGGAGCAACTGACAGTTGCTTGTTGACAGGGGCAGTATTGCACTTCCAGTTAAGAGGCGAGAAATTCAAAAGTCACGGGCTCGTATATAAAAAACTGAAAGCTAGATATCTATTTCGCAATTCTGTTATTAAAATAATTTTATAAGAAAATCATTGGCAGTTGTAAGATAGTTTTACATATTTTCATTATGTATATCGTCACCTTAAATGCAAATGGACGTAACTACTAAAGGTCTGCACAAGCAGATTCATATGCTACTCAAGACATTCACCAGCACAACAGTTACTTCAGATCGTTGGGTATTTATTTACAAAACGAATGAGCGTGAATGAGGAACAATAACAACCAACGACAGACAGTAGCTATACTGTCGGTTAAAATTATTTTTGTATGAAAACTGTCAGTATAACTATTAGTTAATACATAACCAGCCTTCGTGTTACTGGGGGTTATTAAAGCAAATAAACTCTAGATTTTACTTTAAACTTGAAGATATCAAACTTTTACAAATAATTACTCCATCGAAAGTACTCTCTAAAGAAGATTTGCCAATATTGTCCCTTGTTTTAAAATTTTCTAATGTTATAGATTGTGATCCTGATATTATTATCTCGCAGTGGAACTTGTTAAGATTATCGGACATAAATTTTTTAACTGATTTAAATATAGATTTATTTTGGGATCAAATAAATTCAATTAAATATATTTTAGATGAGAGCACTTATGGTAATTTTCGTTATCACATAGTTCTGCAGCTGCTGAACGTAAGTTTTCGTCACTTTCTTTAATAAAAACTAAATTATGAAATTAGTACAATTAATAGCATTATGCTTTGTAAGGAACTTCTAAAAAATGTGTGGTCAGGAAATAGAAATTTTCCTAAAAATTTAATACAAAATGTACATATGTTTTTATAACAACTAAATTTTTACTTAAAATACTTGCGTGGCGTATTGAAACTGACGTATTTTTTTTAGTTTAAGAATATTAATAAAAATGAATTTTTATATACCTTTTTTGATATATTGTTATGTTTTGTTGCTTATTAATACATATACAATTATATCGTCCCCTTAATGAAACAATACTGTATAATTTGTTTGACATTTCGAAATAATTGAGTTTACAATTTTTGTGTTAGTAGACATCTAGAACAAATGTAATATTTCAATTGATCTTTTGACCCACTTTGTGGAAGTAGAATTTAGGGTGGGTCGATTTTTTTCACAAAAAATCGTATAGCAGAAACGCACTCTACGGAAAATTCTAAGAAATTTTCGACATTTATCCAATGATATTTCAGTATATATATATTTTTTTATAGTTTTTTTTATTGGATAAAAGACGAAATGATTTTAGACCTATTGAATTTAGACGAATTGATTTTAAACCTATCGTTTCTTGGGGATAATTTCTTAGAATTTTCCGTAGATTGCGTTTCTGCTATAGGATTCTTTACGTTTTGATCATCCATACAAATCGACTAGGCCTAATGCTTATACACTATTGTTTTATTGAGGAGACGATATGTAAATAGTTTTTTAATAAAAAAGTCATAATTTTCGCAAAAAAAAAAATTATATATACATATATGTATATGATTTTAAAAAAATTATAGGTTTAAAACGATTTTTGTAGTTTTTTGACAAAAATTTGGAATAAAATTTGTTCAGTGGCAACGCTGGTCACAATGAAGCAGTGCACACCGAGTTTTTTTATTATTAAATGTTCGTGTGTATAAGAATTTCTAAATTCTAGGAATAATATTTTATTGTTTTACAAAATAAAACAAAGCGTAAAAACTGTACCACTTCCAAAAAACAGCGAAAAACACACATTGAAATGCATACATAGAAAAATTCATTTATGAAAACTCAAAATCGATTGCTAATGGTTCTTCGATCAAAAATTGACACTTTATTTAAGAAATTCAAACGGACGTTTGACTTTATTATTATTGATTGTTTGCATTTAAGGTGACGATATGTACATAAAAGCGATTAACAGTTTACGGCTGGGAATTTATCTATAAACTCGAAAAAGAGAAATATCAAAATGTTTTTTTTATATGTATGTATATCATTCGAATTATTCGTGACACATTTATAATTACGAATCTTTTCATGCTCATCTCTTTACACAAAAAGGCGATTGATTTATATAAAATTCTCAGTTGACCCATTGACTTAAGTTAAATATTGAATAAACAAATGATATTTTATTTGCAACTCACTCATAAATGCATACATCTTTACAAATACATATATACATATGTATGTAATTCAATATAAAAACAGATTTTTTGCTTCTTTTTATTATTTCGTAATGGTTTGCCCAACACGAACTTCATTTAAAATTTATTTGTGCATTTTTAAGGTTCATGAAATTTTGATTGACGTCCAACCAGTGTTAGCAATTTGTTATATTTTAAGCATATGGTGATTTTATTTCAGTTTTTCAATACAATTATAAAACATTTAAATAGTGAACATAGCAAGACTGGAATGTCTTCCTGTAAAATAGTGCTATCCAATGTTTTTAATATGAATGTTACGTTATATATTTAGAATAGTTTAACAGGCCTACCTAAATCAGAGCGGAAGGCGGAACGTTTTTTACCCAAAGATTTAGCCGTTTCATATCATGAAGTTTAGGCAACACTACTCCAATCGTACAAAGTTAGTTGTTGTACGTTGTACAGACTCATAACCAGTATTAAATATTTAAAAGCAAGAGCTAAATATGATGCATGGAATTATGGGTTGTTCGAATATAAATTATTCGAATAATCGGTGAGAAATATATTTTTTTAGAATGAATAAATTTTTAAGCTTTTGTTTTTTAACCATATTATGGTCACTGTAATTATGTATATAATTGCGGTAACCATAACATGTTTATGTTACCATTAACATGAATGTAGCAATCATATGTATATGATTTTGGTAAATATGTATATGTTTGTGAAAACAATTTTTATGGTGTAATACTAATACTTCACCATATTGTGTTGTTCCCGGATTATGGTTAACATACTCTGAGAACAACATATTATTATATTATGATTCATGGTTGTCATAAATATATATTTGTTTACTACAATGTCAAAATGTATACATTTTTCATACTCATTTCAAATTGATTTTTCTCGAAATATTTTAATTTTTTTTCCTAAATTTCTTGTTCAAGTGGCTTGAGACACGTTAATGGTCTGGCGAATTCGTAATAACTTTACCATTTTTTAACCAAATTTTGTCAATTATATCTCATTACAACGATAATTACGTACACATTTCGATTATTTTGCATTCAATTGCAAAAGTATTTATTTAGTATATATATTTTTACAAAAACTGAAAAATTTGGAGATACAGGGTCAATTTCCAAAAATGTTTTTTTAATGTAATATTCTTTAATATAAATAAAAACAATGCAGAAAGTTAACGAGTTTCACCTATTTATTCCATATAAATAGTAAAATTTAGCATATATTATACTTTGACCTCGATGCGCGCCCAGAAATCGTTGTCCGATTTGGTAATATTCCACCCGGCACTCTTCAAAATTTTAACAAAAATTTTTTTCCATACAACTGATTGTCACTCTAATATACATAGGTGTCCACACAAAATTTAGCATAGATAAATTAAATGCATCCCTGAAATGTATTTAAAACAACAAAATAAAATATTTTAACCTAGGACAGGCGCGCATCTAGGTCAACCATTTTCATTTTGTTTTTCTTTTTTATATGAAAACTTTTTCGATTTGAGGAGCGGGAACTCATATTTCACCCCCTCTGCATCCGCGCCTGACCTAGGGTCACGTATTATATGTATAGTCGATGTAAGGTAGCATGAGTTTAAGTAATAATGTTTTTTACAATATAATAAAAAATTATATATATTTATGTACATTGTACAATATGTACCTATGTATTATAAACTCACCTGATGGGTAATTTTCCTTCACTTTTACGTTCATAAACCTTTGAAGTGATTACGTCACGTGCAAATCCAAAGTCTGCGACTTTGCAAGTGTGATCATCTGCAATCAATATATTTCTTGCAGCCAAATCTCTGTGGATTATCTAAATTAAAAGAAATAATTTTGTAAAATTACGTCTTTTCGTTTATAATAATTTGTCATGCTCTGTAAATTAAAAGTAAAGTATAGAAATTTTTAAAAAATATAGAAATCGAATAATTAATTAATATGTATGTATGTATGTATGTATGTATGTATGTATGTATGTATGTATGTATGTATGTATGTATGTATGTATGTATGTATGTATGTATGTATGTATGTATGTATGTATGTATGTATGTATGTATGTATGTATGTATGTATGTATGTATGTATGTATGTATGTATGTATGTATGTATGTATGTATGTATGTATGTATGTATGTATGTATGTATGTATGTATGTATGTATGTATGTATGTATGTATGTATGTATGTATGTATGTATGTATGTATGTATGTATGTATGTATGTATGTATGTATGTATGTATGTATGTATGTATGTATGTATGTATGTATGTATGTATGTATGTATGTATGTATGTATGTATGTATGTATGTATGTATGTATGTATGTATGTATGTATGTATGTATGTATGTATGTATGTATGTATGTATGTATGTATGTATGTATGTATGTATGTATGTATGTATGTATGTATGTATGTATGTATGTATGTATGTATGTATGTATGTATGTATGTATGTATGTATGTATGTATGTATGTATGTATGTATGTATGTATGTATGTATGTATGTATGTATGTATGTATGTATGTATGTATGTATGTATGTATGTATGTATGTATGTATGTATGTATGTATGTATGTATGTATGTATGTATGTATGTATGTATGTATGTATGTATGTATGTATGTATGTATGTATGTATGTATGTATGTATGTATGTATGTATGTATGTATGTATGTATGTATGTATGTATGTATGTATGTATGTATGTATGTATGTATGTATGTATGTATGTATGTATGTATGTATGTATGTATGTATGTATGTATGTATGTATGTATGTATGTATGTATGTATGTATGTATGTATGTATGTATGTATGTATGTATGTATGTATGTATGTATGTATGTATGTATGTATGTATGTATGTATGTATGTATGTATGTATGTATGTATGTATGTATGTATGTATGTATGTATGTATGTATGTATGTATGTATGTATGTATGTATGTATGTATGTATGTATGTATGTATGTATGTATGTATGTATGTATGTATGTATGTATGTATGTATGTTTAATCATACTCAGAAAAACTAATTCATTCGGACATTTTTCTCAACCTTCACTTCACTTCCTAAAAATCGTTATTTTTTTTAAATTATAAGAACAACTTCGGATTGAATGAATAGAAATCACAGATCATTCATTCTAACACTAGACGATAGTGTGCTAGGCTATCAATCTGAGGATGGCGGGTTCGATTTCATTGAGCGTATCTGCAGACAAGCAAAAAGCTTCAGTTTGTGTTTTTTTTTTTTCTTTTAAGATGATGCCATTTTTCAATGCTTCCAAATTATAAACTCTACTTTTTTCGCAACATTAGAAGTTCCATTTTTGCTAAACGTGTTTGTTTGAATACCTACTTTGATCAGCAAAATATTAAATATTTTGGCGGTACAGAAAACGAAAATTTAAATTCTTCTTTTTTCGATGTTTTCTTTTTTGTTGGTAACTTGTGATTAGTTTGTATAGACCCATAGTGATCTAAACTTTTAAAAAGGCATTAAAAATCTACACGAATAAAAGCATAATAAAAATTTAAAACTTCCTTTAGCGTAATACTAAGCGAAGTATTACTTGTGCTATTTATATCTACATACTACACATTCATACATATGTATATGTGTTCTAATACATAAATGTTTTTTTGTAAAGTGCTATTAGTTGAAGTTAAATTTTTTTTTGTAGAACTTGTAGCATTCATATGTATTTAACGTCACCACTCATGACAAATGGGCATTCTGAAATTTGTGTAATGAAGAAGAAGAGTTTCAAATTTTTAAGCATTTGAGTTTTATTATACATAGTTACCGATCTATATGTATTTGTCTATGGTTAATAGTTTTAAAGAATATAGTTGGTTTCATAAAGAAATTACATATCACGATTTTTCAGAAGAAAAACTAGCAAAATTACAATGAAAATGTCTTCGAACACTCTTTTCAAATGGATAAAAAGGAACGTGGATATGGAATGCATTACTTTAAATCTAAATTGCTTAAGAATTTTATTTTTTAGTTATTGAACGAATACTTACAAAAATTATAAAAGTGTATAAAAAGAAGAATGTTGGTCACGTTACGATAACATATTTACTTGATATTCCATGTATTTCTATAGATGGAAGTATGTGAGTGGTTGGATAGAAGGCAACACATGTGAAATATCGCCTACAACTGACTTTACAGTCAAGTTGAAATTTCCGTTCGGATGAAAGTTTATGTATAAACTCTTAATGGTAGGAATCATGCATTCGTAAGGCAGTAAATTTTATAGGTTTAAATAAGCGACAGCAATGCGTTTGCCACAAGGAAACATCAACTGAACTCATATTTTTTATTATTTCGAGAAAACACGTCAACTGTGAATATTTCGTTATTTTCAATAAAAATACAACGAAGATTTTAACAATAAAATAATTTATATTCTATCAAAGTTCTTAAACTCGCCAAGATTTGTTTTGCTTCAACTTCATCAGAAATTTCAAAACGTTAGTTTTTTTTTATTAAATACTACTTCATAAATTTGTATTGATATGTATAAATAAAAATAAAATAACTTACAGATGAATGAAGTGACTATTAACAAATTAATTAACAAAATAATAATATGTACCAAAATGCAGCCGAACTATTTTTTTTAATTTGCAAAATATATATAAATACAGCTTTTGATTAATGAGCTGAAATATAAATAGTCCTTGAGAAGATCTACAAAAAATTTTAATTTCACAAAAAAAAAGGAGAGGAGCTAGAGGGTTAAGATCTTCCACAAAAATTATCCCTATAAAATTCCACAATAAGAATTCTCTCAGACATTAACTTACAACAGTTAAATTAAAGCTCCCTTCGATAAAAAAATTAAAACTTTGAAACACTGAGAAAAAAACTCAGACCAGTTGGACTATAAGTTTATTCTAGAAAAATGACCTACTCAAGATTTGTTTTGCTTCAACCTTTCAGAATTATAGGGTCGCTTTATTTGTATTTTATTCGTATTTCAGAAATTTCATTTCATATTTTAGTATTTTCTATTTGTATTTCTAAATTTTCTAATTCTATTTCAGAAGTTTCCAATTGTATTTCAGAGGTTTCCATTTGTATTTAAGGAATTACTAAGAGAAATACAATTTGAAATTTCTAAAATACAAATAAAAATTTCTGTAATAGAATTAAAAGCTTCTGAAATAGAACAAAAGTTTCTGAAAAATATCACAAAAACCTAATTTTTTAATTCTACATTTGGAAAAAAATTTTAAGCTGCACACTCTTTGAGTTTTGGAGTTAACTTATAAACTAAAAGAGTGTCCATTTTTAAAAATTTACAATTATATAAAAGATTTTGGTTATCAGCATATAATTTAAAAAAATTTAAATGGTTTTGGAGATATGTGACATTGAACTATATATGGTCACGTATCTCAACATCCATATTCATAAAAGTACATGATAATAAGCAAAATATTTTGTATACATATTAGTAAAAACTTTAAAGTTGAACACTCTTTTAGTTTATGAGTTATCTTTCAAATAAAATCCAATCCAATGACTTTAAATTTTAAAGTTTAAAAACACTTACAATACATAATAACTGTGCTGAAGTTCGTTAAAATCGGAGATGACAAATCGGACTGTTGTGCGCTTTGGTATAGACTTTATACAACTATCTCCTCATTGATCTTAATAGTTGCACTGTATTTATTTTCTGTCTGATTTTTTTAAATCTTGAAATTCGGAAAATATTGAAAAAAAAATCAAATAAAATATGTTTGCTGGAGAAATACATGCAGATTTCTCAAGTCGAAAAAGCATATAAACCATTCGAAGGCCGGATTTTTCTTTCTAAATCCCTGGATATTCAACTAAGCTACCGGCTTATAAGTGCATCCCCGATGGAACTTTTTTTATCCGTAATTCTTGATTTTGAAGGTATTTGGCGGAAGGTGTTTCAATATGGAAAAATATTTATTTAAAGTTGAAAATTATTGATTTATCGTATTTCAATATAATTTTTCTATTATAATCTATTATAATGAACATTATTGAATTTTAATTGCAGATTTTCCTATATAAACATTTATGTACATATATATTTTGTTAACATACCCCTCGTGATGTTAGATAATCCATTCCTTTGGCAACCTGATACATAAACGATGTCAAGTCACCTGACGTCAGGACATTCGATTTGCCATGTGTATTGCCGTAGTGCCTACAAAAGAAAACAATTTTGTAAATAATCAAATCATCTACTTAAATATCAAAAATACAAGTATATTCATGTTGTCTAAATAGCACACGAAAGAAATAGTAACAAAATAAATATATCGATAGATTTGTGTAAATATATGGATGCATGTTTAGATACATATACACCAGTTAATTCATGTAAATATTAAAAGGATATATAAAAAATAACTAATATACTTGTAAATATAAAGGTGAAGAACGAACATCTACTTTAATTTATTTTTCGACTTCATGAAAATTAAATTCTTTAAAGACTCTAGTAGTAGGAGTACCATGAATGTTTTAAAATTTTGATGGTTTCTTGACTTTCTAAATGATTTAGTGATACATTGTTTAAAATAAATTCTTACCTCTCAGCTCTTGAACTACGAAGATATGTTTGTAGTTTTCCATAATTTACGTATTCGATAATTACAAATATTGGATCCTTGTCGGTGCAGCATCCTAAAAATCGTACTACATTTACATGTGGCTCCAAGGACTTCATGACCTGCATTTAAAAATAAATATGTAGTAATTAATGCAAAAATATAAATATAGAGATTTGAGAAATTTAAAAGCAACATAAATACATAAACTTGATTAAAATCTGTAAAGAAATATATCTCAACAACAAAAAGCATTACTTATTTAAGAAAATAAATTATCCTACTGCTGCACACTGCCAAATATGTTGAAAAATAATAACGTAATTTTGAATACTTGTAATTAAGTTTACATAATATCATTTACATTAATGCCTACCAAGTGTTCTCGATTCTAAAATATGAATAATAATATTGTAATAAAACAAGTCTTTTTATTTTGCATTTTGAAAAAAAAAACAAATTCATTCATTCATACATACATATTTACATAAGTAAAAAATTGACTAAATAACCCAGCAGTTCTAGGAAACTGTTCCAAATTTCCAGTGATTTTACCTATCATTTAGAGTGACAACTAGTTACATAACTAGCTAACTGACTAGTTATTTTAACACGTGCATGTCCATTAGAGGAGCCCTTAAAAATAGATTTGCTTTGGTTGGGTCTTATTTTGTTCATTAGTAGCTAAAACTAACTACTGCAAAATTTAAGTACAATCGGATAACTAGAACAAGTGCCGGAAATCGATTGAATGTTGTAAAATTGGGTAAGTAATGGTACTTTTTTCGATATCTTAAAAAAATTCCTTATTTAAATACTGTTTTTTAAACCTTTGCAAAAAACCTAAGCTTCTAGAAAAAATTATCTTTCTAACAAGGTATAAAACATGAACATCGAGTTAAAAATAACAAAGCTACTTAACTGTTTACTTGATCCGCTACATAACTAGCTACATTATAACATGAACGGGTGATAAATGACATCAAATAGTCAGCTAAAAAGACTACTTCTTGTGAGTAAAATAACTACTTTTTAAAGTGCAGTACAAAATAAACGTTTAATGTCTTCACGCTAGATTATATAAGATGTATAAAATACCCAAAATATATGAATTACTGTATATAAGGGATACATTGTCTAATTATCTGACTGCTGGGAATTATGTAGATTATATTTGTATGCATACCCAGCAGTTAAGCAAGTAGTCAATATATTACTTGTATATAGTAATTGTCACTAAATATCACTTATCACTTGGCTGACTCCAATATATATTTAGGGTCATTTGACACGTATGTGCTCTTTGTAGTGCAGAGTGAAGACAATTGGTTACTTTATACATCCTAGGTAATCTAGCATGAAGATAATTGCCACCTATATGTCTCTAAATAATCTAGAGTGTAGTCACTTTAAACGTTTTGTGAGTAATTCGTACAAACTGGTTTTATACAAATGTAAAATAGCGTGAAGTCAATAGTCACTTTAGTGTCTCTTAGTAACCTATAGTGAAGTCACTTTAAACATTTATTTTGTACTGCACTTTAGAAAGTAGTTATTTTAGCCACCAGAAGCAATCTGTTGGAGAGTTATATGTCTTTTTAGATGACTATTTGTGGTCATTTAGCAGCCGTACGTGTTAAAATAACTAGCTATGTAGCTGATCAAGTAACCAGGTAGGGAGCTAATAAATTAACTGTAACCAGTATGTGAATCCAATGCGATAACTACTTTGAACCAGCTATCGGACAGTCTCATTGTAATTAAAAAGGCTTAGTAATATTACTAGTTCAGGACTATCTCCTAGTACTGCTGGGTATGTAATCATATTTACAATTGTACGAGTATGTGTAAAAAAGTTTAGATCCGTTTTTGTTGTGTTAGTGGTGGATGGTTGTGTTTCTTTAGACTGAAGCAAATCCAAGCTAATAATAAGGATAAAAAGGTTTGTAATGTGGTCATAAAATTTAAAATTCAGTTTTGTTGTGTATTATACAACATTTGCAATACAAACACATCACGTGTGCGAATATCCATAAAATTTTTGGATTTTTTCGAAAAAGTAAGTAAAACTTTTAAACCTTGTATGTCTATTCTGTTTTAATAACGCTAATTATGTAATCGAATTAGGATTTTTTCTGCGGTTTAGGCACACAGAATAGGATCATTACTTAACACACCATTTCAATAATTCTAGAATTAAACCGCACTATTTAAAATACGAGTATGATTGATATTTGAGTATTTCCATTTTATATTTTTTTTTAATTTAATATTATTCTCAATAATTTCAAACCGTGAAACTTGAATAAAAAGCCTATATAGACCAGTCGATAGAGTGCTGGACTATTAATCGGATGGTTGCGGGTTAGATTCCCGTCAGAGACTCTGGTTGTATCTGCAGACAAGAAACAACGCTTCGCAGTTTGTTAAAAAAATGTGTTAAAATAATTAACCACAAATTAAAGAGAATAATTTATTTAATATGTATGTTTAAAATAGTTCCAAATTTTATAGCATTCAATATCGCGTCGCTTAAATATTATCAACGTTTTGATCTCAAATTTAAGAATTTATTATGCAATGCCTATAATTAACTATGTTTTAAATAGAATCCAATCTTAAGAGCAATAAGTTAGTATAAATAACAAAGTATTTCGCAAGAATTTTTGCCTAAAAAATGTTAAAATGTGCATTTAAAAATAAATCACTTTTCGAAAATTTCCCTATTTAAAGGGCAATTATGCACACAATTGTGCCGACATATACATGCCAATAAATAATAAAACTTTCTTTCTTACTTATCTTTTTTTAAAGATAGACTGAAATGCCAGAAGAGAGTAGACATGTATAGTACATATCGTCACCAGGAATGATAAATGGAACATTCAATATTGTACTCAATTCGGGAAAGCAAAATGAGACAAAACTTTTGTAATTATTTTCCATATTCTATCTATATATTGGGTGTATGACTTAAAAATTAGGGATTTACAATAAATGGCGTATCTTTAGAATGCGGTTTTTGTTTTCAATAACTTATATTTCATTTTGGAGGATACATATCTGTCATTTATTCATACTTAGTTATTGAACATTATACTGTAAACAACAAAGTTTTTTTTTGCTTGAAAATGTTGCGCCAACAAAGCGTCATATGCGGCAAGCTAAGCTTTACTTTTAATTTGAAAAATGTGCTGCTGAAACACACCGATTGTTCACCAATGCTTGCGGTGAATCTCTTCCATTGCACGCAGAGAAAAAATATAGTTGTACATGTTTACTGTAACCATTTCAACATTGTTACAAGTTTTTTAACAATATTATAGTCACAGTAACTATTATATGAATGTGGTAACCATAATATGGTTAATTAATAATAATATGGTTAATAAACCTGTACCGAACACAACTGATTCATTTGAAGCAAGCATTGACCGAAAAACACTCAGAATATGCGGCCAGACATGAAACTGTAATATTATGTCATGACAACGCTCGGTCACATGTTGCAATACTTGTTAAAAAACTGTTTATAATGAAGTGGTTGCGAAGTTTCGCTTCATCTGCTTTATATTTAGTTCAGACTACTATTTGTTTCGAGAGATGCTGAGCGAGAGAGAGAATATCCGATATTGGCTTGATTCATTTTTGGTCTCAAAAGATGAGCAATTCTTATGGCTCGGAATCCATATGTTGTCGGAAAGATGTGAAAAGGTCATAGCTAACAATGGCTAATACTTAGAATAAATTTATATTGTGAAAATGTTACAAAATAAAAACATACTTTAAAGAAAACTAAGGCTAATTTTTCGAAAATATAAGACACTTGGATTATTAAAAATATGATCGATTTGAACAAAATTTGCATTAAAAACTTGTCAAATTGGTGTAATGGTGTACTTTTAAAGGATGAGTTGTACTGAAAAAATGGAAATCACTTAATAATTCAAAATCTACTTCTAATCAGTAGATGTTACACCCACCCTCCATAAGAAAAAAAAAGTATAGGTTTTTTAACGAAAATCACATGGCAGGCCATCACCGCATCTTTTTTTATTTTATAAACTAAAAGGCAGTAACACTTTTATGACCGTAACTTCAACAAATAGATATCTACAGTGAAAAATTGACATTAATTTCAAATCAAATTTACTCATAAGTAACCAAGTACTGATTGATATCTATTTGTTGAAATTACGGGTATTATTTAAGTATAAAATTTGGTTATGCTATTCTGAGCTCATACAAATGTGTCAGTATCTTAAAAATTTTTTGGAAACATTAGTAGCTTGTTTTTGAGTTAATATAAAGTCTCGAGGTTCCATGGCAAAGCCGGTTTTTTGTAACAAATGGAAATATGTTTATCCAGAATTTAAAACTGATATATGCAATATTTTTCATAATATAGGGTACCCAATAGATGTTTCCTTAAATTAAACCGCATATTCGTAAATATGAGTATTTGAGTAGCCGCAGACCAAAAGGTACTTTTCGCATATTATCAAAAATTGTTTTTTTGGTATTTTTATAATATTTGGGTTGAAATTTTCTAGAAACAATCAAGTCAGCAAATTTTTTTAAAATTTTTTTACTAAGTAAATGGGTTCTGAAAATATTTGTACTTAACAAAACGTACAACACTAGTATAAAACGAAAAAAAATATATTTAATTTCAATGTGTAATTTGTTTATATATTAGATCAGGATTAAAAACATTCATTTAAAATATTGTCGTTAAAAAAAAACGCATTAGAACAAGCTTTTTAATTTTTTTAAGGGGTCATTTTCACAAAAATTTTAAATGTGCAAAAAGTACCTTTTGTACTGCGGCTTCTCATTTGTTAACCGAAAAACACTTAAATAATTTAAGAAATACTGAAGAATTCTATTATTCAGATATGTATCTAATTTCTAAGGTCTACATGATGCCTAAATTCTCCAAAATCTAAATGTATATTTAGTTACAAATGGTCTTAGCTATGACCTTTTGCATTTTAGATGACGATATATCAGTACATACTTGGATGTACTAGTAAATATTCACAAGAGTGTGTGAATATAAATATTTGCGGAATGTGGGAATATTTATTTTTGTTCGTAAAAGTAACACACACAAAAAAAGAATATCAAACTTCTATTTAAAGGTGTTTGAGCAGAAGATAATTGCAATTGCACATTTCAGCCTGGGAGAAGTTCAAAATCAATGATAAGAACAACTAAAACTTATTCCTTCATCTTTTATCACAATACGAATGTAGGTGGTGGTGTTGCCATGAGGTACGAAAAAAGAAGCTAGACCAAAACTAAAATAAGGAAAGTATGAATTTTATATTTCGTTGTGCCGAATCTTTATATCCACCACCAAAACATATGAGTATAATAAACATTCTGATGGAGGCACTAACGCGAAGCTTCTATATTACCAACGATTCTAAACAGGGTTTGCAGGCCATTTGGGGTTCGTATCAACATGAACTTTGTAATTTTTGTAATCTTACAACTGTTTTCTCAATGTCTGGCTATTTTTTATCGTAACGATACACTCCAAAGTTGGTCGCCTCGGGTCTCAATTTTTTTAAAAAAATCGCCAAAAATCCATTTATGATCCGAATGAGCTGAAATTTTAAATATAAATAGTCCTTGAGAAGGAATACAAAAAATACGCTTACAAGTGTAGGTTGAAGAGATATTCAAGTTTATTGATTTATTTTTTTTAATTTTGCTCGATCTTTTTATGGTTTTTTAGATATTTACAGATAACTGTTAGCAAGTTTCTTTACTTTATTTAGAATTTTATCGTCAATATAGCTGATATTTTAAAAATAAATTTCGACCCTCCGTAGGCCCGCCATATCTAAAAAACCATTAAATGATCGAGCAAAATTAAAAAAAATAAATCAATAAACCTGAATATCTCTTCAACCTACACTTGTAAGCGTATTTTTTTGTAGACCTTCTCAAGGACTATTTATATTTAAAATTTCAGCTCATTCGGATCATAAATGGATTTTTGGCGATTTTTTTAAAAAATTTGAGACCTGAGGTGACCAACTTTGGGGGGCTACGCACTGGCCCCCCACTGAAAAAGACCTCAGCTCAAACCATGTGAAACTTCGTAACAATATATCCAATAATTCACAAGATACCGAATTATTTCCATAAACCACTGTGTGAAAGTTTTCAAAAATAAATTAGACATTTGTAAGATATTTTTGCTCGTAAAATCGATTATTGGAATTAGTCCATAAATGAGAATTTATGGTGCGATCCTCAAAAAATTATATTATGTAATTCTTATTTATATTTTACACAGAAAAAAGTTTCATCATAAATATCATGATTTGATTTCATTGATTTCAATTCAATTCTTAAATATTAAGATATGTTTCATATTTTGTGAAATCTAGAAGACTTGAAACAAGGTATACCAAGTAGTCCGACTCTTTGACAGCAGTACCTAACTCTAAACATGTGTTAGTGAAAAAGTATCTAACACTAAACATTAGGGATATAACGTGATGTCCAATGTTGTATAAATAATGAAAATCACTTTTTTAGGTCATTTGGAATCAAAAACATAACGCACCAACACCAATTTCTAAAATGCACCAAATTTGTTTTCTCTGAAAAATTATATAATTAATTTCATTGAAGTGTGAGGGATACTACCCTTATTTAAAAATAGTCTTTTGAAGTATGTCCGCAGTTATTATTAATATAAAATATATTGTATTTCAAAATAATTGGAAATATTTCATGAAAAACTTTATTGCGTTTGGTGCGTGAACTTTTTAACAACAGCGAAAAAATAATACTGTGGATTTTCATATTTTTTAACGCTCTATTCGACTATGCTATGCCAATTTGCATATTTGCAAAAAATGTCAATAGTTATACCCCTACTAAACATGTGTTAGTAACAAAAATGTATATGTGTTGGTGCCTTTTTAATTTTCACCAGACCTACAGAGTTGTATAAAATTGTGTTAAGTTTAAATTTGTTTGATTTTCAATACCAGAAATTGAAACTCTCTTCTATAATTTAAATTCTACCACAAAAAGAATTAAGTGTCAAAAATTAAAAAAAAAATTATTTTTTCATTTCAACAAAATTAACGTGTTTCGGAAATAAAAGTATGCTGCAAAGTGTTAAAAAAATTGTAAAATATTGTATAGAAGTGTAATAATGTGATTCGGCTTGTATGATTCTCGGCTACAAAACGAGAAATATGCGCGAAATTGATTCGTTTTTTTAGAGTATTGCCGTCTATAAATACCTTTAATAATATTTATTACAAAATTCATTTCAATTATGAATTTCTTTTTTCTGTGTGGTTATGTGTGGTTATGTGTATTGAATTTTATTATGATACTAGTTGATCGCCCCGCCTTCGCCCGTTAGCATTTACTAATGTCAGTTCTTCAAGTTTCTCCAACCCACGCACACCAGCCTGTTCTTATTTATTTGCAAATAAAATATCTAAATTTGTACGTTTTTATTACAGTTGACTGGACTCACAAAAAAAAAGAATTTCCGAGTTTTACCCGGAATTTTTGATTTTTTTTTTACAAACAATCTCCTGAAAATTTCGAATCGAATAAAAAAAAATCAGCCAAATCGCTCCAGCCGTTCTCACGTGATGACATTACATACATGGACCATTTCATTTTTATATATATAGATAGATGAATATTTTTAATAGATATATGTATGTCCGTTAAAGTGATTTTAATAGATTTTGATCCCAAAACTATTTTTCTGTTCAATGTATTTTATTTTTGTTTGGCATAATAATTTATGCTTCGCTGTAATATATTTCTGCCAAATTTAGGTACTATAGCGTCTTAATTGGTGTTGGACGGACAGAAGGACGGAATGTTGTTCTAAAATTTGATAACTGTTAAACGAACATAGAATATTGGTCCAAAACTTTATCACTTTATCAGGTCTTATCGAAATCGTCTTAGAATTGCAAAAGAACCCAGTGTATATGGAGTTTTCTGGCACTACTAAAAATTGTAGATTTTGATATGACAGTCGTATTGCACTAAATGGCCAGGGAAATCGGATTCATGCAAACGCATGTTTTTCCTATAAATAATAAATAGCCGTACATTAGGTATTTATCTGTTTCAGAAAATTTTAAGTTTTTGACTTTTTAGATCCCTTTATATTCAGCATCAAAACTTATTTTCTTATTATCTTAAAACATACTTTTGTGATGTACATATAAGATTCGGTTTTCTTTTTTAATTTTTTTTTTGATTCTGACGAAACAGTATTAATGCGCTATGAAAATATTTAGGAAAATGCGAATATAGATAACAGTATAAATTAAAAAGTGTTTAACCATTTAAACCATACACATAGCTCAATCTGTCTCACTCTGTATTATAATCCGTTTTAATTTCGAAATCAAAAATCCTTATTTACATAAGAATCGCCACACCAAATTTTATAAAGATTGGTCCATAATTAGTCCTAGGTCCCATTAAGGACTACTTCCGAAAAACCCATTAATATAAATAAAAATCTTATAAATATCGCTATCGAATCAAAATTGGTTCCATAATTTACCATAGCTCCAGTCTGGGTGAATTCCAAAACGTCTGTATGCAATGCAACCTTAAAAAGTCGAGCGATTCTTAACGCAACCGTGTAAACTTTGATAATGTTTTATATCTCAAAATGTAAATGAAAAAGTAAAAACTGGCAGTATGCTAAGTTTTTTTAATTTTAACTATGCGTTTGTTAGCTTTGTCTTGATAAAGATATGACTGCATTGCATACAAACGTTTTGGAATTCACCCTCTGTTAAAGTAATTTTTGTATGAAAACTGTCAGTATAACTATAGGTTAAAAACAATAAAATAACTATACATTGTGAAAATGGGGGTTATATGGATTTGTATTTTGGAGCTTATTTATAAATTTTAAGAGCTTATTTTCGGTTTTGACAGTATATTAATGTGCATAAAACACTTATTTAGAGCATATTTCTAGATTAACTAACTGGTCATGACTTTACATAAAATTTGTTTGTAAATTTAATGTTGCCTTAAACAAATGTCTCCCATTCCACAATCTTCGGCTGGATGCGCGCCTGTATTTAACGTAATAAGTTAGTAAACTACATAGGATGTTGTAAATTATGTCAATAAATCAAAATTAAATTCATTTGAATTATATTCATAAACACACACACATGTTGTCTTTGAAGTGTTAATTGCATTAAATAAATGTAAATAAATTCTCAATGCATTTGTTTCATGTCAAATGCCCTCAAGTAGTGTTTATTGTAAACAATTATAAAAAATGCCACCACAATTGTAATAAACATACACAAACATATCTGAAAAAAAAACACATACATACGTATATACATATGTACATTAGACATGTCCTTAAATATAGATTTGCTTTGGATGGGTCTTATTTTGTTCATTTAGAGGTAGTTTCTTACTTATCAGTTAAACTCAGCTTAACACGCTGTTATATTAATCCTGAAACATATTTTGCCGGAATTTAACCAATGATTGTGTTTCTCACTAGTGGATTAATTTTGTTAGCATTGCATTCTTCAATTTTTTTCATATAAATATGGCAATACTATACATTTTATAAGAAAAAGCAACCGCGTTACATAACTTTTTTTGTAAATTTTAACTTCTAAAAGAAAAAGCGATATAAAAGTATATAAAATGTATATTAAAAATTATATTGATGTTAATAAAGCAAATAAAAATAAAGAGCTGCTGTGCTGAATTGTTTATTTTATTTTCCATCTGTTTGTGCTTTGGCATTTTATACTTAGGTTTAACTCACCAATGATGCTCAGTTAAACCTAGATTATATAGCATATAAACAATAAGTGAGAAACACAATTTTTAGTTTAATTTAGGTTTAAGCGAAGAATGTAGATTATCTCTATCCCAGAAACTAGCTCTTAGTAGCAAAAACTAACTACTGCAAAATTTAAGTGCAATCGGATAACTAGAACCCGTGCCAGAAATCAATTGAAAGTTGTAAAATTGTATAATTAATGGTACTTATCTTCTAAAGAAAATTGCCTTTCTATCAAGGTATGAAACATGAATATTGAGTTAAAAAAGTAATCGGTATTTTCTCTGGTATCGAAATAAATAAATTTTATTTTACAAGTAAGTTGTAATAAAGGAAAAATTTAACTTTAATTAAAGTTACCCTTTACTATTACGAATATTAAAGGCATGTTGTAATAATGTAATAATCGTATCCCACCAAAACATTAAACGGGGTCAAAGCGCATCTCCGATCTATCAATGATTTTGTTGGTATTTTATTATTTATTGTTAATTTTTAGGAAGATATTGGTATTTGGATCACCCGTAAGTCTTAAAGAATATAACTACATATATAATTCCCAGTAAAAAAGGGTTTTATCAAACTAAGAAACACTTAAGAAAAGTCAACCTTTTTATTATGTTAATTGAAAAATGTGCTTCTTAGATGCAGTAGTGCAACGGAATAAATGTTCGGTTGTTAAATAATTAATTTACCATACAAAAATCATGTTTTCTATAAAGGATTTTACGTGCTTCCAAAAATTACAATTTGCTGGGATATAACTACAAATAAAGGACAGTGTTGTTTTAGGCATGGTTTTAATGTAAATGAGATATTAAATTAATTAAATTATGTATGTACTCATTCTTAAACACACATACATATATAAAAAAAAACTTCCCAGCGGGAAAACATTCTAGGTCTTCACTTTGTAGGCCTTCTAAAAGACCTTATTAGCGGCATGAAATAACCCCCCACGAAATAATCCCCCAAATAATCCCCCAAAAATTAGTACAGAGAGCAACAACAACGATTTTTGGGGTATTATTTAATTTATGTAATTTATAAAAATCAATATGAAATAATATATACATATTAATAACTGAAAATAAAAATGAAAAAGATTTTAATTTTAAAAAGGGTCTACTTTTTCCTAGGAAATGTGTATATTTAATCTGCTATAACTTTTTAATAAGAGCTATAAGGTTTAACTTAAAACAAGTTTAGTTGAAATATTGTTTTGTAAATTACTGTAATGTTTTGTAATCAAGCGCCGTAGCCGAAAAATTGTGTACAAAATATATTTACAAATCAATATTTTAACAAATCTCATTAAACCCAAATATATTGCGTATTTAAATAGATATAGTTTTTAGTTCATCCAAAAGTCTTAAAAGAGATTTCAACACAAAATGAGAAAGCTACAAGCATTGTTATTATTCCGTGCAAACATCTCAAAATATGCAGTTAATACGATATGAAGCTAATTGGCAGATGTATTTCAAATGCCTCCCAAAATTGCAACTGTCCATGTTGTTGGATTAAAGTTCAGGAAACTATACAAGTATTAACAACAATTTTTATTTTGCCAAAAGTAAATACAAACATTTGGGGGATTCAAACGGTCTGCTATTAAGTTATATTGTCATAATGTCCTAATATATTATGATAGTTTAAACAAATTGTTGTTGTACTTCAAACAAAAAGTGTTATTTTATGATAAAACAATAAAAATAGTTCAAAAAGTCTTATTAGTTCAAAACTGTTTTGTTTGAAAAACAACAAACATGTGTTTAAACTATCGGACATTATGAAAATATGACCTTATAGCAGCCCGTTTGAAACCCCCAAATGTTTTTGATCACCTTCACTGTGTTTGGGGACTTATTTCATTTTAAAAATTGGGGTTCTATTTCATATGAAATAAGACCCCAATAATGGGTTGTTATTTCATTTCTGTTTGGGGCATTATTTCATTTCGCTGGGGTCTTATTTCATTTTTAAAATTGGGGTTTTATTTCATATGAAATAAGGCCCCAAATTTTGGGGGGTTATTTCATTTTATTTTTGGGGTGTTATTTCGTGGGGGGTTATTTCATGCCGCCGACCTACTTACACATTCTAAAATATGATAAAATGCGATACTCATTCTACTCTGCCTGCTCCCAGAAGACGTTCTGGAAGGGCTATGCTTCTCCTACTAAAAAATGTCATACACAATCAAAATTGCATTGCAAAATAAGGTGTAACAAACCTTTATGTATGTTGTCTCTCTATAATACTAATTATTTTACTGTCTTTATTACAAACTGAAACATGAAATCAGAAGAAGGTGCAAAATCTTCTAAATATTTTTATAATATATGATGTTGTGAAGTTCGCGTGAAAAAGTGTTTTATATACATATCGCACACCCAGTTCAAAGGTGACACACCTCAAAATTTTAATTTTTGGGAAATCGAAAATAAATATATACCAATTGAAACATAATGAAAGACATTAGTGTTTTTTAGCCACAGTTAACAACAACAGAATACACTGATATCTTTTGTATACATAAACAAGTGTATTCTGCATAATTTAAGCGTAAAATTTATTTTTCGGGTTTATATAACCTTCAGCAGACTTTAATTTAGGCTTTAATTTTCAGGGTTATTAATAGATGTTAATATGTAGACATTCTGTGAGTCATTACGCTACAGGTCGCCTTACAGGCCTTTAACGGAAGACCTTCTAATATGCCTTCTTTAGCAGGTCTTCTATCAGCCCTCTAACAGTAGCGAGTATCCAAGGCCTTGGCTTCCAATGACACGCCGTGAAAAATTTAAACCATTTTGCAATGCGGCTGGGTGTCCTTGTGTCTGCAAATTAAGGCATTTAAGAAGGCCTCTTTACTACATCTTTTTCCCGTTGGGTTTATTTTAATTTAATAAAATTTAAAATACATACGTATAATATATACACATGTACACATTGTACATATATTAATTAAAGTTTTATTTATTCTATTTTTACTCTTTTACAGTTTTAAATCAACTTTAAGTCGAAACATTTAAAGTTCAAATAATTGTTTGGAACAAATATCAATTAAATGAAAATGGTAAGTTTATAATAACCACGGCATCAATTAAACGTCAATTTTCACATTCTGTCAGATCTATATATTAATTAAGATTGCCAACTCTTCTAGAAATGGCTAAAACCCAAAATAACCAAATACAAGTTCATAAATATTATCTTTTTATTTAGTGAAATCGACTTTACCAGTATATTAAATTCAAAAATTGTAATATCAATAAAAATTTGTTCCATTTTGATAAACTAAACAAATTTGCGGGCTATAAATTGGATCCATTAAATAAATGCAAAATTGATTTTTGAATATGTCTGATGTGTTTGCTTTGGAAATAATTTCGCAGCCTATTTTCATAACACCAATAATATTTTCATAAATCATCTATTTAGGTGAATACATATGAATTTTTTTAAAAAGTATTTTTTTTGTCATTCGATAAAAAACATTGTTTTATTTTTAAAAAATTTCAAACGCTTTCAAGAAAAGTTAAAAAAAGGCTAAGACAAAATCAAATGGCTTGATCTTCCGGCTATGAAATTTGAAAAAATGGTAAATAATGGTACTTTTTCCAATATCTTAATTTAAACATTTGAAATAAATCTGATCTTCAAGAGAAAATTGTCTTTCCATCAAGTCATAAATAAATTAGAAAAATGTTTTTGTTCATTAAGTTAGTGTAGGGTATTATCGGGCTTGACCGACCATACTTTCTTACTTGTTTTATTTTCTGTATATGAAATAAAATTAAATTGTTATTTGTATGTAAATTGTTATTTTCTGCAGAACTATAATTGTGACAGTCATCAAACGAATCAATTTCTTTTCACAGCATGAAGTTTAACTAAAAAGTGGGAGGGGTCGGAAAACAATGTTATTTCTAAATATTTTGAGAAATAGAATTGCAAGAATAGCTCTCTTATCGTTTTCCATAGTTTGGCGAAAATACAAAGTAAATATTTATTTTCTAATATCTGCAGTACTATAAATGTGAAAGAATTCAAGCTTTGAATGAATAAATTTATTAGCACTGTACGGAGATTAGCACAAAACGGATTAATTCTTTATCACTGGGTGTCGGACCGCCATTACAAACAAAATTGTAATTTTGAGAGTCTTTAAGTTTTGTCAGAATCACTTCACGCAGAGAAAAAACATGGTTGTGGTAACCATAAACTAAGAGCAACATATTATGATCAGAATTATTAAAGTAATCATATTTATGACCCAATTAAA
The DNA here is from genome assembly GCF_958450345.1 of Calliphora vicina. NCBI lineage: Eukaryota > Metazoa > Arthropoda > Insecta > Diptera > Calliphoridae > Calliphora > Calliphora vicina. The sequence goes on from NC_088780.1 coordinate 81,473,142, forward strand.
TCATATTATGATCCAATGAAATCGTATTATGATCCAAAGTAATCATGTTATTATTAAAATTTATTTTTATAAATACAAAATTTTATTTTAATAGGTTTTAGTTTTAATGTACTAAATTTCCAATTCAAATATTATTGATAAATTCACTGAAATTTATTGCTATTCGCTCTAGGAAAGTTAAAGATAATATATAAATAAAACTATAGAGCGAATGGGAATTACAGACACTAAAAATTGACTTGTAAAAATAACACAGCTTTGACAAACACCAGCACTCACAAATGGTGGGAAAAAAGACTATTAAAAGTAAACATATTTTGTTTGCATCTTAAACATATTCCGACTACATAATATAATTGGTCAATTCTTATCATGTCATATTGTCGTAATGTCCTAATATTTCACAATGCTTTGTAAGCAAAAAATGTCCTAAAATAATACTACTCTGTATGCTATGTTTATTGTGTTATCGTAACCAACCAGCAGAGATATGAGCCGAATGCCTAAAGTCGGTTAAGCCGAGCCGCCGAGTCGTGATATATTAGGACATTATGACAATATGACTGATAAGAGACCTTGTGAATTAACCAAATATGTTTACCTATTTATTATATTTAGTTGTTGTAAACATATTCTGCTTACACCTTAAACATATTATGACTACGCGTATAGAAACTTAACATTTAATGGTTGTACATAATATAATATGTTTGCCTATTTATCATTATATAGTTGTCCGAACCATTCGATGAACCATATTCATATTTATAACATTTAATGGTAATATTGTTTAAATTAAAACAATTATATGTTTACGACAAAAATATACTCTTACAACGAACATAGTATAGTTGTCGTAACCATGTCGAACCATGCTTTTTCTCTGCGTGTTATATTTTTACGATGTTTGTCTGAAATTGGGCGGGATCGGCTTAGTAGGAATGACCCCTCCCATATAAAGGAAATACATAGTTATAATTGAAGTTGTATTAGAAATCAATTCAATTTTTTTTTATTTAACTACGATAGGTGTTAGTTTACGTACTTTCAGTAAATATATACATATATATATATTATGGTAGGTAAAATTGTTGGCGACAAATTTCAACATTAATTTCAAATCAATATCTACAGGTAAAAATAGTGTTTATAAAAAACCGGGGTTTCGGTTATGTGTAGAAAACATAAAATGTCCAATAAAGTATATACAGCTTTAATATTTGTAGTTTTTAGTAGTCAGGAATGGTTAATATTAAATAACTATACTGTACTATACTGGTGTATTAAATAACTATAAATAAACAAACGTCCTAAGTCCATTTTATTTTCAAATTTATTATCTCAGTCAAATGGAATTGAGGATAAATATGTTACTAAATATATAATACTTGTTTTAATTATTGGTTTATTCATTAAATTTCAACCAAAAAATGTAAATCAATTTTTTAATTAAATATTTGATAATTGTGAAATTTATTATCACCTCGACTTTCTGATATGAAACAGAAAATGTTCCAAGTCCCACAAAAGCACTTATAAGATGCAAACGCACTTCTTCTTAGCTGTGATTATTTGTTATTATAAATCATACCAAATAATTAATAAATTTATCAGATTTCAAAAATATTTCAAATCATGGATTTTAGAACGTATTTTGTCTCTCCTGTAATATTTCTGAAAAGCTAACGAAATGATTAATACATTAAACTTTTAAGAACAAATCAAACTAAAGAAGTCAAATTTATTGAAAGAATTTTACAGAATTCAACTTAAGGTTTGGTAAAATCATCACTAAGTTTTTAATGAATCATTAGTAAGATTTAGCCTGAACTTATAGAATTATGCGGAATTTAATTTTAGTTTTTAATAGTTTCATTATGTGCAAAAAAGATTTTAAGTAAAGGGTGAATTCCAAATTGTATGTATGCAATGCAACCTTAAAAAGTCGTGCGATTCTTAACGCAACCGTGTAAACTTTGATAATATTTCATATCGCAAAATGTATGAAAAAGTAAAAACAGGCAGTATGATAAGTTTTTTTTAAATTTTAACTAAGCGTTTGCATGCTTTGTCTTGATAAAGATATGACTGCATTGCATACATACATTTTGGAACTCACCCAAACTCATCGCCCTCTACTATTTAGAATCATTGTAATTCTTAAAAATATTAATCTAAAGAGGTTTGTATTGTAAATCAGCAGTTTAGGTTTCAAATCAGACCAATAATGTGTACACAATGAATATTACAAATGCGCAAAAACATGAAAATTATTATTTTTAGTCCCAAGTTTTAAAAACCGGTTAACCGAGTGATAAAAACCGGATAAACCGGTTAACCGAAAATCAACATTAAATTAACCGGTTCTCTAAAAACCGAGATTTCGAAGAAAAACCACTAGGTAAAAATTACCAGCTATTTTTACTCCATAAGTAACTAAGCACTGATAAATATCTATTTGTTGAAATTACGATAGCTTTAATTTAAAACCTGACTGTCAATATGTCTTAATAATCTTTAAAAAATTAGTAACGGAGTTTACATTTCCTCACTATTAGCTGTAATCGGAGTTTAGAAAATTTTTTCCATTTAAGACTCGCTTTAAACATATTGACATCAAATGATGGGTCTTATCCCTATACTTCTCATAGGATAATTATCCTCGAAAAATGTTTACAAAATTCAAGTCGTGTTTTTTACTTATTATCGACCAGATATCTACATTAGGGCAATAACTATTTTACATTTTTTACAAATATAAAAATGGCAATAGCGTAGTCGAATATTTAAAAAAATGGTAACGAATGTTTTTGCAGGAGCTGATAGATTTGTTGGCCTAATTCCATTTTTATAAGTTTGTAGCATTGGAATTGGCAATAATTGCCCACAATAAGTTCATTTAAGTTTTACAAGTAAGTTTTGAGTTAAAGGAAAGGAAAACATTGACAAATCCATTTGTTTGTTGCCAAATTTTCCTGTGATGGCTGTAACTTGCGTATTTCTCTTTAGGGATAAAACTTCCTTCGTCATTATTTTCTTTTATACACAAATACAAGAAACATTTTCGAGGGAATACAAAAAGAAAAGAGCTTGTTAACAAAATCTGTTTCATTAGAGTTTTCTCATTAAAAAGTTTTTTCTATGAGTTGGCAGAAAGAAGTCGTTTTTATTTTCATCCCTCGATTTTAACTCATTTTTGTGTCTGCTTAATTTTGGATCGTCTTTTTTCATACTTTATGTTAAATTTGGTTTAGTTTGGGTTTGGTTTTGAATGGTGTTGATGCAATTTTTGTTCATGTTATAAAATGTGCTCAAAAATTGTACTTGTGTTTTGTCTTTTTCTCAGCTTTTTGTTGTTGTTGTTGTTGCTGTTGTTTGTTGCTATTAGTTGAAGAGCAACCAGCTGCCAACAGGCAATAACTAAGCAAATGCTGGCTGCCTTACAAAGACAACAAGAACGAACAGTAATAGCAGCAGCAGCAACAAAAACATCAACTTAAGTAAAGAACAAATTTAATTTGTGGCTGGAAATGTGGCAGGTTTTTGCTTTTGGTTCCGTAAGAATGTGTATTAAATTGTCTGGCAGTCAGTCTGACTGTTTCTTATACTACAAGACCACAAGTGTAACCGAGTAGCTGCAGGCCTTGCCATGAACGTAGAACCCTATTCCAACCCCACCAACCATCACTGTATGTAGAAATCGTTGTCAATTCTGGCAGCCAGTTGTCAGAAGGAGCACATGAAAACAACAAACAAAAAAATTACAGAAAAAATCAACAACAATAACAATTTAAGCACAACCGAACAAAAAATGACAAAAGTTTTGTTGTTTAAATGAGACAAGTTTTTCTTTTAATACTCGCAACTACAACATGAAAAAAACAAAACGTAAAAAAAAAAAAAACAACTGAACGCCTCCGGTTGATAAATTCTCCATGTAGTTAAATATGAATACGCACACATACACATTTACACCCACTCACTCACATACTCACACATACGTACACACGCACATTTTTAACTTTAATGAAATATAGTAGCAAATCAACAAATACGTGCGAGCGTGCATTACCAGCATATCCACAAGTTGTCAATTTATCCCTTACAGACATTAATTTTCAAAAAATCACTTGGCAAATAATTCAAAAAAATCACTTGGCTGACTCCAATTTATATTTTACGTAATTTGACTCGTATATGGTCATAGTTGTGCAGATAGAAGTCAATTGGTTCTTTATAGAAATCTAGCGTGAAGTAAACTGTGTATTTCAGTGTATCTGAGTAATCTAGTGTGTAGTCACTTTGAACGAATATTTTGTACTGCACGTTTGAAGGTACTATGTATGTACTTACTTTATACACCAGAGCAAGGTTGCCAACTCTTCAGCTCAGAAAATGGCTAGATTTAGAATTAAAAATAGCTAGAAATGGCTAAACCCCGAAATAACTGAATACAAATTCATAAATATTGTCTTTTTATTTAGTGAGATCGACTTTACTAGTATATAAAATATTACATTTATTTAAAAAAAAAAATATTCTTTTATTAATAAAAAAATTTCAAGAAAAGTTTAAAATAAAAAAGGCTAGGAGAAAATAAAATGGCTAGATCTTCCGGCTGGATTAAATCTAGTCATTTTTTTAAGGCTAAATGAAAATAAAATCGCTAGATCTAGCCGGAAAATGGCTAAATTGGCAACCTTGCACCAGAGGTCAGTAAAGTAAATATAGTATATTTGTGTTTTTGTTTTCATTGCACTTTAACGATGAGCCATTTTACTCACTATAAATTATATAATGCTGAGTGTATTATAATTTAACAGTCTGATGTTAGATCAATCTGTACTCATTTCAAAAGTCTAATTAGATTTATATTTAGAGTAAGTTCTGGTAATATGGTATAGGCGGGCAGCGTTGTCAACTTAGTGCTTTTAAAAATGTTCTACGAGAAAAATTTTCGAGTTAGTGCGTAGTGCCTTTTCAAAAACTTTGGCGGCACTAAATTTAACGTCGAAACTGAAACTTTTGTAGTTTTCTTCTAGGAAATGTTCAACAATTAACGTAATTTTATAATGTTCTAGAAATTTTTGAAACATTTATATCAGAAACCTATTAATTTCGTCGATATATTCACCTCCAAGGTTTTCGATTACTGAAAACAAATATGAACATTTTTACGAATCACTTGGACCCCGATTCCTGGCAGCTGGCGATTATAATGCTAAGCATACTCACTGGGGATCAAGACTTGTAACCCCGAAAGGTCGCGCTTTGTTTAATACAATTTCTAAATTGAATTTTAATGTGCTTTCGAGCGGAGAACCAACATACTGGCCTACTGACCCAAGCAAAATACCCCATGTCATTGATTTTGCAGTTACAAAAAATTTACCAATGGAACTAATGCAGGTTAAATCTTCATTAGAATTATCCTCGGATCACTCACCCACCTTCGTTACTCTATTGAACCCCCTAGTATATAGAAATAGTAGAAATATATTAGCACACACAGTACAGAAAATATATCGCTAAGAACACCAGAAGATATCGATATCTCACTCAAAAATTTTGAACAAAACTTAAAACTTGCTGTTGAACACGCCACTCAAATAACCCAACAAATAAGATACAATAGACTCTATTCTGCAGACATTGAACAGTTATTTGCTGAAAAAAGAAGTGTTCGTCGAGAGTGGCAACTCTACAGATCCCCTCATCTTAAAACGGAGCTTAGAAAATGTCGCAAACGCCTCAGTATGCTTCTTCACAAACGCAAAACTGACTCAATTAATAAATATCTGGAAAACTTAGATGACTGCAGCTGAACCACTTCGTTTTGAGATTTCAGAGATTGACAAGGCTATTGTTGATTTAAACTCCAACTCCTGGTATTGATAAAATCAGTAACAAGATGCTCCTCGAGCTACCCCAAATTGCATTAAGAATAATCCTATTTATTTTTAATGCTATATTACGCCTTGAATATTATCCACCAGAATGGAAGGTTTCTTTAGTTACAATGATATCTAAGCCGGGAAAAGATCACAGTAAAGTAGAATCATATAGACCCATTAGCCTATTGTCAAATATATCAAAGCTATTCGAAAAACTGTTAATGCGCAAGTTAAAGCCGATAGTGAATCATATTGATTATATTCCAACTCATCAATTCGGATTTCGAGAAAAACATAACACCATAGAACAAGCTCACAGATTGGTAGAAATCATATCCAAGACATTTGAAGAAATATTGTTCTGCACTCTTCATCGACGTTTCGCAAGCCTTCGACAAAGTATGGCATGAAGGATTATCGATAAAAATAAAACAATATTTACCAGTGAACACACACAAGCTTCTAGAAAGTTATTTAAGTCATCGAAAGTTCGTTCTTAAAGAGGGAGACTTCATAAGTTCACCACAGCCTATTGAAGCAGGCGTACCCCAAGGAAGTATACTGGGTCCCTTCCTATATTTGCTATATACTTGTGATATGCCTACAAACAGTCGAACCCACATATCAACTTTTGCTGATGACACAGCTATACTAGCCATTCATGAAAACCCCCAAGAAGCATCTGTACTTTTACAAGACCGACAATACCGACGTCTTACCTGGAAAAAGCATATAGATACGAAATTGACTCAAATGAAGTTAAAATTACTACAAATTTACTGGCTAATTGGTAAAAACTCGAGATTGAGTTTAGATTGCAAACTTTTGCTGTACAGCTCAATAATAAAACCCATATGGAGCTATGGAATTTAATTATGGGGCACGGCCTCAGCTTCTAATATTGAAAAAAATTCAAAGATTCCAAAATAAAATATTACGAATGATAACAGCAGCGCCTGTGAGAAATATTAACATTCATAACGACCTAGGTGTCTCTCTGGTGGAAAATGAAATAAAAAAACAAGCGGAGTCATATTTGAAAAAGTTAGAAGTTCACCCAAACCCACTAGATTTAAGATTTGAACTAATTATTGATAGTTCACATTATTTTGTGAAGATACAATAAATAAAATATGAAAAAAAAAATTATATCAGAAATTATCTTATCAATACGTATAGAGTTTCCAAAAAACCGAAGAATTTCAAAACCGCGGTTTCGGTTTTGTGATAATTTGTTAAATATAAATGTTATAGAAACAAAATCAGTTAGTAATATAGGATAAAGTAAAATTGGTACTCTTTCTTTTAATGGTACTTTTTTAATATGTATTTTAAAGTAGTTAGCTTATATACATTAACGTTGGCTAATATGCTTCTCAGTAATGAAATAATCAAGAATTGGGGCTCAATGATATTATGATACTAAAAACGGAGAACTAAACCAAACTAAGGAGTACTTTTTCGTTCTTAAAATTATACTTTTTGAATGTTCTGAACCTAGCATCAGGAAATTACTTTGATTTCAAACTTGACGGGGGTGCAAGTCAAATTGTTAGGCACACATGATTCTGAATGAGTTAAAATTCTCCAAATGTTACTTTAGTGGTACCTTTCTCTAGCATTATCTATAATGGTGGACCCAGAATCATGTTGCTGAGTGGGAATACAAAATATGGGTATTTATGGAACTTTTTTTATTCTAATAATACGTTTCAAATGAGATAGAATCCACTTTACAATGAATCAATTAACATGGAACTAGAGACATGTTATCCTGAATTAGTATTAATTCACAAAGGGATACTTAATAGTACCATTTCTTTCTTCCAATTGCGGTGGCGAAGCACACCGGGCCAGCTAGTTCAACATACTTTTATCGGGGATTTTGAAAATAACTAAGACTTTGTAACAAATTTTTTGCGTTATTGTTTTAAATTAAATAAATTAACAGTCATTTGAAGTTTAATTGTCAGGAAATACTCGTATGATCAATATTTTTAAATGAGTTTGTGTCATTCTTTATTAACAGGTTTCCTTGCCTAGTCTGCGAAAGGTAGCCTGGAATATCATCTGAAGCAATTATTGTAATAAAATTTAAAAATTTAAAGAAATCTTACGATATTTTAACTGATTTGTTTTTAGAAAAATTAGATCAATCATTGAATGAAAAAGTTTGTTTTTCATTTCTAAATATTGATTTTTCTTTCTGAAAATAGGTTAAAAGTGAAAACCGAAGAATAATTGACGGTTTCGGTTTTAGGCCTTGAAAAAACGCGGTTTCGGTTAAAACCGAACACAAAACTCTAGTTTAATATATTGTCTCTAAATCTTGAATTTATCGTTTTTTTCGTGATGAAAACGGTTTTGGTTCCAATTTCTATTAGTTAGATCTAGTTTGAAAGGAAGTGTCCGTACAAAATTTTAACTTTGAAATTAGTTTCGTGAAATCATTATAGAGTTGTTCGTTTTAAATCGATGTTCTTTGATCGATAATTCTGGTTCAAAATTGTCATCCTCGGAACTACTTCTACCTATGTAAGTTTTGGAGAACATACACACCTTTACTTGAAAGATTAAAGAAAAATATAAAAGTGAGTATATTCTGAACACGATATTTTACAATTATCATTGTTACCGGTACCTTCGTGGTTCAATTCCTATTGCACATAAAAATAAATAAATATTTTAATCCATTTTTCTTGGAAAAGCCATTTATATAATTTTTGATTGATTTTTATTTTATAACATTTGTTTAAACCGGTTCCAAGGAGTTGTTTCGAAGCTAATATATGTGTCCTTGTTATTGATATAATTAGGAACTAATGTATAACTATTACCAAAAATTTTTTTATAAATATTATAGAATCAATCAATACAATAGAAACAATGTTTCTTGAAAAGGTTCCAGAAGTAATGCTGGCATCACTAGTTTCAAGGTTGCTGTTCAAGAATCTAAACTGTATCTATTAGACAAAGATCGCCCAGTACCATACGAATTGAAGCTAATAGACCTTGTAAGAGGATATTTTATGTCTGACTTGCTGCTTCAACGCTATAAAAAATATTTTTGCACCGAATTATTACTTGCGATGAAAAATGGATCCATTGAGATAACTCGAAGTGTAAGGGATCGTATGTGACGCCCGGCCCATCAACCGAATCGACACCAAAGCCAAATATCCAAGGCGATAAGTTAATGAATGCTCTGTATTTGGTGGGACCAAAAGGATCTTATCTATTATGAACTGCTGACATCTGACCAGACCACCACAGGGAACCTGTACCTGTAACAATGGTCAATTCTTTGAATAAATTTATATTGTACAAATGTTTACAAAAAGCTAAAAATTTTAATAAATACCGCATTTTTTAGCCATACACCCAATATTTTCCAATATATTTTTTTTATTTTTTGTATGGAAAATTTACAAATCTAGTTAAAGTAGCAAACAAAAAACAAAACATGTTACGTTATTTTATACAGGACGAACTTTTCTTTTATTTAACTCTATTATAAGATTTGGACATTTATTGCATAAATTTATAATTTGGGGAAAAATCCGTATTAAGATAGTTGAGGTATAATTTATTATATTTTGACCAGCGTAAGTTTTGAAAATCCCGCCATATTTCACCTATTTTTAAAATTGTCCCGCCTTTTGCAAAAATAAAACTGGTAACCCTAGGCTAGACGCAAATCGTTAACATCTACTATTAATCAAAAACACGGAGTAGACTATGCCAAATAGTTCCGATTTCTGAGATCAGCTACTGTTCACAGATGAAAGTAAAATTATTTTCTGAACTGAAAACACACTAGGGTCTGGCGAAAGTGTACCACAGTAGATATATGAATGCAAACAATTTTAACAAACAGTAAAGTATGGTGGAGGAATTGTTTTGGTATGGGGCTGTATGTCTTCTGTGGGTGTGTGAGAGATCGTATTTATTGACCGGATAATGGATAAGAGAGTTTACCTTAACATTTGAAGGATTATGTCAAAAAAACGCTGAAAAGCTAAAGGAGTTGGAGCGAAGAATCCGAAAACGCCCAACTTCAAATAAGACTCAAGCTAAAAGTTAGTCTACTCCATGCCATATAGACCTAAGGCCGTTATTCGACAAAAAGGACTACCAACTAAATATTAAATTATTGTTAATATACGTTTTTAGTAAAATAATGAATTTTTTGTTTAATAAATTTGTTTGCAAAGAAGATGTATTTAATTTTCATGCTTATTATTTTAATGTATAACCTCTAGACCTATACTTTAATCATAAAATAATTTTTTTGGGTTTTCTTATACAAATAAAATACCAGTTTCTTTTAAAATTCTATTTGTGCCTATACTTAAGTCCATCACTTTAGATGCAAAGACTGGTCTAACAGAGATTACTCCATAATCATACTATCAAACAAAAATCGCAGCTGAAAAAAAATCATTGTAGATATGTTTCAAGATGTAGAATCTACATCATATTAATTACACTATGAGACAAGTGGAAGGGGTCAGTGATCAGCGTAAAAAGTTATATCGGCCATAAAAAAGTTATATAGTACCGGCTTTTCGCTGGGTCAGGTCTAGTAATCGAGATATATCGATTTGAAGTTAGTAAGTATTGTATAGGGAAAATTGTAATTTTGTGTGCCTTTTGGCCATTTGACCATTTAAATATCCGAATATCGCAAAGTTATGTTAAGCTCAACGGCGGTGAACCTAGTAGTCATCTAGAACTTCTGGGTAATACATATTGATGTGTTTCTGTATGTGTGAGTTTGTATATTTGTAGTAGTTAACAAGGTTATACATAAATTAAAACACTATATATATGTATGTATGTACGTATTAAGTATGTATGTACATACTTGTATGCGAATGTGTAATATTTGGCAATAAAATATACATTATATTGGAGTGTGTGTGTGTGTTATACAGTGAAAAAAAGAAGAAAAAACATTAAAAGGGGAAAAGGGAAGCAACAAGACAACAATAACAACAATCAAAAAACATGCTTATGGTTATGAACTTTTGCGCCATTCCACCCACCTCCATAAAAACCCTCTGCAAACAATGTAGTGAGGAAACCATTCAACAAAAACTTATACATACTTACTCCTGCAAAGAGAAGTGAGTGTGTGTGTTTAGTGAATGTATTTGTAATATGTTTGTTTTTGTATGTATGTATTTCTATTTTATAATTTATTAGAAACAAAGTTAAAAAGTTTTTTCCCCCGGAAATCTAGTTGTAATTTGTGTAAAACTTTCTTTCCATTCGAAGTGTTAACGAGTTTCCAAATGAAATTGTCTTTTTCGTCGTACACGTTGTCGACTGCACAATCATTGACGTTGGCGCCCGCCAAACTTTTGGCAGATTTAATACATGGGTTTTTTTCCATATACATGTATGTACATATGTACTAATTTTGTTCGTCATTTGCCAGCTTGTATGATACCAGACCGAAATCTTTACATTCGCAATTATATATCCATCCATGTGTGAATGTGTTTCAACCAGAGATCGAAAATAAGTCGTCCACATTATAAAAATTTTTATTTTGTGATAAAAAAAATAAATTACTGAAAACAACAATTATAAAAGGATTATTGTTTACATGGTTTGGTTTTTAATGCTTTGGATGGGTCGAAAAAATATCAGAATTGCGATTTTTTTTCCATTTTAAAATTTTGTAATTATAAACGTACATTTTTTTTTAAAATTTAAGATTTTTTAAAAATGTTTGATTTTTTAAAAAATTTATAAGTTTTTAAGAAATGTATGATTTTTTTAAAAACTGTTGATTTTTAAAATTTGTTGCAAAATATGTATGATTTTTGTTTAAATATTAGATTTTTATGAAATTTAAAATTTGATAAGCAATGATTTATTATTTTAATATTTAAGCCTCGATTTGCATCAGATAAAGGTTATAACTAAGGCCGGATTTATATGCAAATGTATGTTTTTTCTCGAAATTCCAAATAACATGTAGACTAAATAGAATGGCATCGATTTGTTAGGGCATATTTTAGCATATTTTATTGATAATGCATATTTTGTTATATTTTTCTTTAAAATGCATACATATTTATATGCATATTTTACCAATTTTTTAATTAACTACTCAGAAAATTTTAAAATATGTTGCTTCAAAAAAGTCTAGTGATTGTCTATAAGTATTGAAATATTCATATTTTTCATTGTACTAATTAAGAGATTTTGCAACTTCACAGTTAGAGCTCTTAATAGTTTATTTATTACGAGATGAAAATTTAAGGTTGAATGCTACTTTACAGATCGATCAATATTTTTATGGTTTTAAAAGGCTTAAAACTTTAACTATTTGATTGTTAATATAATTTAAAGATTCTATCTACTATGAACTCTGTTGCATAATTTTTGGGTATTGAGCGATACAAAGTTAATTATTTTATGTTTCTGCACAGAAATATAAGTCCATATTTTCTAAATCATAAGGTCATATTTTGAGTTTTTTGATGTATATTTTAAGCGCATATTTTGCAATAATAAATTCATGAAAATCCGCCACCCTATTATAATCTTATAATAACATGATTTTTTCTTTTCCGTTCCTCGAAACTTTTAACCTAAAATGTTATCTTATAAATCATTCTCTCAGTGATGTAACACAAAAAACGATTTTTAAATGGTTAAGGCTATGAATTTACCATGGAAATGAAAGTGAACCCCTTATTTTCTGTCTCTGGTTTTAACACACGTGTGTTTTATATATTTATGTATACATTTGTATACATGAAATTAATCAAAAGATTTTGTTCGTATTTGTTTTCTCTTGTTACCCTCCAGCAACATTCATGTAACATTTTCCACAATTCAAATACATGTATCTCTATGATCGCTGTATTTACGAGTATGTGAAATTGAAAGTGTGAATTTGTTATCAAAACAAATGATGATGGAATAAATACAATTTATTAATTGTATTTAAGCAAATCACACGGATTCAGATTAACATTTTTATATCCTACACCACCTTTGTTTTGTTAACGAATAAAATTGATAAATTTTTAATATAGCTCAGTCCGTCAATGGACCCCAAGATACTTCACATAAAGTTAAAAGATTCGTCCTTTATAAAACCAGTTTAAACATATGGAATCGAACAATTTTATACAGAGGGCCCAATCAAAAATACCTAGGACCATTTTTTTTTATTTATTTATTTAGTCTATGGATTAACTCCGTTCAGACAAAAAATTAAAATATTATAAATATTACAAACAAATTTAATGTAATCTATTTAAATATAAAATTAAATTACGTTTAATAATATTAATACTCAAAGTTGTATCGATAATATTGTACAAATCATTAAAATTTAAACAGATTCGACGAAAAGAGTCAGCATTAGCATAATTTTGTTGAAAATATGGAATTTTTAACGGATGGTAATAACGTGTAGGGCGTTGAGGGACATTAAAATGTATGTTGCTTAAAAGGAACTCTGAGCTAATATTGCCATTAATAAGGTTGATAAGAAATATGACATTCAACATTGTTCGGCGACTTTTTAAAGTTGGTAAATTGAGTTCCAATAACCTGGTACTGTATGGAGGAAGATATATAGATGGATTTGGGTAAGATCTCCTTAAAACGAATAGCAGAAATTGTTTTTGGACAGACTCAATACGATCACTATGGATGTTATAATATGGATCCCAAATGATTGATCCATATTCGATGATAGGTCTTACAAGAGCTATATACAACTGTTTTGTTATAGATGGATCAGAAAATTCCTTTGACCATCGTTTAATAAAACCAAATACACCACGAGCTTTATTAGTACACATATTTATATGTTCGATAAAAGATAACTTAGCATCAAATAATACACCAAGATCCAAGAAAACATCAACAACCTCTAATTTGAAATCACCAAGGAAATAGCATCCAATTGATCTAGTTTTTCTGGAAAAACGCATATGTTTACATTTTTTTAAATTAATATCCAAGATGTTAATTTGGCACCAAACGAAGAATAAATTTAAATCCTGTTGTAAATGGGGCTGAACAATAGAGTCGGCATAACATGAAAACAGTTTTACATCATCTGCATAAATAAGTATGTTGGAAAATTTTATTGTGGTAGGAAGGTCGTTGATATACAATAGGAATAGTATTGGTCCTAGATGACTGCCTTGCGGAACTCCAGATTTGACGATAATATTTTTAGACAATGCATTATTAAAACGCACACGTTGTTCACGACGGACAAGATAAGATTTTATCCATTCCAAGCAGCAATTCGTAAATCCCATTATATACAGCTTATGCAACAAAAGATCGTGGTTAACTCTATCGAAGGCTTTACTAAAATCAGTGTAAATAACATCGGTATTACATCCATTAATGAAACCATTATTAATTATTGTTGTCAGTTCTAGCAAATTAGTCGTAGTCGAACATCCTTTACGAAAACCATGTTGGAAAGGTGTAATTATGGAAGAAACTTGATGACTTAAAAATTCGGTTAGATATTGTTCAAAAAGCTTAGGAATGACGCTTAATTTAGCAATACCTCTGTAGTTTATTATATTCGATTTATTCCCAGATTTAAACAGTGGAATAATAAAAGATTTTTTCCATAATTTCGGAAAGTAGCCATACTTTATAGACATGTTGAATAATATTGTTAAAGGTGTTGCTAAAGATTGTGTACAATTTATAAGAAGGCAGCTAGGAATACCATCAGGTCCACTGTAGAAAGATGGTTTTAGTTTGATTAATAGAGTGATCATATTGGCAGTAGTGATGAATGGAAATGAAATAGGTTGTTGTTCTGGAATATAAAATGGATAAGTTTTTGATGTATCATATTCAGCATTAGAGTAAGTTGAAGCAAAAAAATCCGCAAACAAATTACTTATTTCAATATGATTGGAAGTCTCGGTTGTAAGGTATTTCATTAAGGACGGAAATCCGACGGAATTCCTTTTCGAGTTAACAAATTTATAAAATATTTTAGGGTCGCGTTTAAAGTTCAGTTTCATCATATTTAGATAATTTTTATAAAGGTTAAGATTGAGTAAATTGTATTTAGCACGGTATAGAGAATATTTAGTGTAATCATTCAGCAATCCAGTTTGTTTATACTTCTTATAAAACTTATTTTTTATATTTTTTAATCTCGATAGAGGTTTTGAATTCCAAGGAGGGCCAGATTTATTAAGAACTGCATATTTAGGTACACAATCATCAATGTAATAAAACAAAGTTTTGTAAAATGAATTTATAGTTGCATCAATTGCTGCCGGAGTACCACTGGATAACGACAAAATTTGATGCCAGTTTGTATTATATAAAAAGAAATTTAAATCGTTGTAGTTAGTCTTTTTAAAACAGTAATCTTTTATGTTATTTAGTTTCTTATTTGGTTTCCCGGAAAATGGATAATTACAGTTGACTTCAATAGTAGGATGATGACGATCTTCAGGTTTAGTGACAGGATGATGACGGACCAAGGAACAATCTTTAGGTTCATTTACGAATACCAAATCAAGTAGTTTATTAGAGTCATTTAATACTCCATTTATTTGAAAAAGACATAAATCCGAAATGTTGTTTAAGAATTCTTCGATGAAATTGTTTATATTTATTGGAGAATAACAAGAAGAATCAGGTATATATTCCCAAGATAGATAAGGTAAATTAAAATCTCCAAACACGAGGACCAAGTCTTCGGGGCTAATCGAATTAACGACGGATTTTATTGCAGAGAAGTGTTGAAGATAGGTTATTTGATCTGAATTTGGAGGAATATAGGAACATGTAACGAAAATGTGTTTACGGTTTAATTTTATTTTGACTGCAATAAATTCAACATTGTTTAACGGAATGTTGTCAATTTCAATGGTCTCCAAACATTTAGACACAGCAATCAAAACTCCACCACCAGTAGTATAAGTAACTCTGTCACGTCTAAAAATTATATATTTATTGCAAAAAATTTCAGAATTTAAAATATTGCTGTTGAGCCACGTTTCGGAAAATACAAGGATTTGATGATTTAGATCAAAACTATCAATATACAAGTTAGAGAGTTTAGATTTAATACCATTTACATTTTGATATATAATATTTAATTGAGTATCATAGTTGTTGATCAGTTTTTTGAAAAATTAGTTGAGCGGGAGGGCAAATGAACAGTATTAGCTGATCTTTGGTTGTCTCTGTAAACATATTCACGAATCAATGCATTATCAGGCCAAAATCTAGGATCTATTAAATGGTCAAAGATTTCGGGAGGTACCATAAGTTTAAATGATGCAATAGTTCTCGGCTGAGAATATTTAAACTTATAGATCACCATTTCAACATCAAGATTCAATTTGGTTTTGATATAATATTCAATATCGTCAATTGAAGTATCAAAAGCAAAACGGGAGATAAAAATAGTTTTTTTAGGTGGTATAACTCTAAGAGGATGGATGTTAGTAGAGTTCTGAGCAGGGTGAATAACAACTGGCTGAATTGCAGAAGTAACAGGGATAAACGTTGTTCCTGTATTAATATCCATCATATTCATAGTTGTAGATTCCAAAGGAGAACGGGGGTAAATTTCTGATGTAATGACATTTTCTTCAACGGGGAAACTGGGATTAATGTTCAGGTTTGTATTTCCTGGAGGAAAATTTGTATCAACATCAGACGAGGATGTAGAACCGGCAGCTTTTGAGCAGGTGATATACGGTGGTACAGATCCAGAGTTCGTCTTCTTGCGTTTAGGAGATAAAACATTAGCTGAAGATGTAAATTTTTCCAGATTTGAGTATTTGGTAAATAATTCGCCATAATTAATGAGTTTAGTTTGCAGCAACAGAAATTCCTTATTGATCTTGTCAAATTCATCTTTAGAACTTTTAAAAAGATTATAAAATTCAACACTAATATTTTTGCAATTTGGACAAGTCCAGTGCAGGGATTTTTGAGGGTCAGCTAGAGAATCAGCATCACGTGCTTTTAGGCCACTGCACTTCAAGTGATAGCACCCAACGCATAGCCAGCAGGATACCATACGATCATTGCCAGTAATTTGACAGTTTACATTTGAACATTCCATAATTACTTAAAGGTTGGACAGCACAGGGAATTTATAGATGAAAATGGTAATTCTCTATTACAGCTTATCAAATTCACAAACCACAATATTGTTAGAGTAGGTAATACAGTTCCAGAATTGCCAGGATAGACAATAAATTAAAACATATGATCAATACAAAAACATATGATTAAAATAAATAGAGCACGTATGTATGTATATAATGTAAACAACTTTTATGCAAATATCACTTTAGTTGAAAATACACAAATGAACGCTGACTCGGAAAAACTCAGTCTTTTCATAAGAAACAAATGAATAAATATGTCAAAGGAAACACGTATTCATATAGTACACGAAATTAAACAGTAAAATTTTAATATTTTTTGTAGAATAATGCGAGACACACGAAAATACGTCAAAACACGATGAGGTGACCAGACTAATGATGGGGACCTAGAAGTACCATTTGAGTTTAGTGTGTAAAAAATACATTTAAAAAACATACCACGCGTTTGATAGTCTTTTCGCACAGAGCTAAAGGTGATATATGGCTGATCTACTACCTCGCTTGGATGACGCCCATTTGTCCATACAGGCATCGTTCAATCCTTAACGGAACAGCTGATCGTTTTAGTTGTGTTATAGTGATCAAATGTAATGTAAATAACCCGTTATAAATATAAATTTCTTACGTTTAATCGTGAAATCTGCTAACAGTTTTGATTTTTAAAAGAAATTAAATTGAAAAATACATTTTTTGAATAAAGCTCCAAATATTGCACTTATATTTCGACCTCTAAAAAATTATTTGTTTGGACTTTTATATCAAATCGTGTTACACATTTTGAATCGCACTAAATTCGGTTAACCCATCCTTTATTGTTATGCATAAAGAAATAAGGCATATTCAATTAAAAAATGAAAAACAAGTTGGTCCAAATGTATTTTGTAGAAATCTCGAAAAGTCTGCAGTAGAAATCTAGCTGAGATCTGGCTTTTACGTAGAACAATTTTCGAAGAGTTATCTATTGAAAAGTTCTTAAAAATTTTTCTCCATAAAAATGCTCGAAAACTTTTCCATAAAGTTTTCCTATAAGTTTCTATGGAAAACTTGTCTAAATATGTTCCATCATAAAATATAACTCTTGGAAAAACAAAATACATGGTAGTCAATGTATTTTATTGTTGTACCCAGCAAGTAATATTGGAGCAAACTGAACTAATAAATGTACTTACATTCAGCTCAGTTGTAAATAGTTACAATCACAACAAGAATATGTAGCAAAAATAAAACAGAAAAAATACTGCCTTGTGTGGGAATCGAACCGACAAATTATTTGCTTGTGTTTGATAGTCTAGCTGCCAACTCACTGCTCCATGTACGGGTTATTTTATCGTAACTTATCGATGGTTTTAACATAAATATATAATTAGTATAATATGAACTAAAACAATTAATGGCTTTGACTCGTGTTGAACGTCTAACGTTCCGTTTTCCATCCAAACACACTACATAGCTGTACTAAATGCAAAAGCTCATTACCAACCTGTACCTACTCTACTAAATAAAATAATGTGCTGGGTAACCACCACTCATTACAAAATAATGTGTGTAGTAACTAGTTGCCATTACAAAATTTTTACTGGGTAGGAATTCTTTCTCCGATTTTTTCGTAAATAAGGCCCCGCATAAATGTAACCCTTATTTTGGCATCGTTTTGAATTATATAGTATACCCGTAACGGGTGTAGGGTATTATTAGGTCAGATTTGCTTTAGAATATTTTTTATTGCTGTGTTTGTTTTACAAGTCACAAAACTAACAACATAATTCTATCATTACAATTTCCATTATTGTTGTAAGATGACATGAACCAATTGTCTAAAGTTAAAATAAAAAAAAAACACTAAAGAACGTTAAAAATTCAGAGCGGCATTTTCAAAATAATAAATTTTCATTAATTTAATGCAAATCAGAATTTGATATAAACGGTTTATGACAAAACAAATAAATCTCTTCCTTATAAATGTACAACTAAAATGAAGAAAAAATAAACTTTTATATTTTCTGCCGTTGCATTGTTTTACCATGGAATTGTAGGAATTTTATCAAGGACAGATACAACAAAATAAATTTATGTACTTCAATATATTGTACCACATTTAAAATTTTTATATATCACTTTAGTGTAAAAAAAAGAAAAAAAACGAAAAAAAGAAGTTTAAATAACAACGAAAGAGTTCTATATCTATACCCTGCCAACAATTTATATCTAAAAAGTGTCCCAAACGAATCATCTTGAAGTTGAAACCCATCAAATTTGATGTCGCTTTCTTATAGTTATAATGTCATAATGTCACCGTACCGTTCATAATTTGTAGTGTATTATTATTATATTTTCATATATTGTATTTATTTCATATAAATTGCACAACAATTTGGAGCAATAACACCAATTTTATTTTTGAGGAAATTTAAACAGAACTACTTTTTCTACGATTTGATTTAAAACGCATCGTTTTTCAATTCAAAAAAAAGTATTTTTCCCAAAATTTGCATATGAATCACGAAATTTCATAAATGTGTACAAATGTAAACTTGAGTGATAAAGGTATAGTGCAAGGAGAATATGAAGTACAAACGTCAAGAATCAAAAAAGAAGAAAAAAGAAAAACAGTTGACTATGTAGAGTTCATATGTATGTGAATGTACTCTGCAGGAAAAATTCTTTCAAAAGTTTTCAGCATCGTTAATTTTCAATTTATAAAAGTTTCTCAGGCAAAAAATACACAAACCGAAAACAGAAGAAAAAATCTACATACAGAAGAAATATATGTATGTATGTATGTATATTTGTATATGTAAATATATAAATACATATGGGCAATTCCACAACTATATCAACCACGACTGAAAAAATAATACTTAGATCTTATTACAACTTTCTAAGATCAAAACTAGTAGGCTAAGGTGGCGGCGAAAACTAAGCGCCCAATTAGTGTGTAACAAGAACATTTTTTTATTTGTATTTTTATTTTTTGTAAACATATATTTACAGAATATATATTTTATTACTATAAAAGAAAAATCTGTCGCGTACGGCATGCCACGAACTATATTAAATTTTATTTATCATAAAATCATCCAAAAATAATTTTTATTTAAATATGACGGATTGCAAAGAAAAAATATTTAGTTTAGTGTAAGAAATTAAAGGCAAAAATAACACCTCTCACGATTCGCATATTTTAACATCTACCTAAAACTCACTTCCGTTTTATGTTACGTGCCATATACCCTTATTTCGCTCGATATTTTTTACAAAAATGTTTCGAAAGTACTTATTTTTTAAAAAATATGTATATGTAAGATAATGACCAAATTATTTTTCAGTTACTCATATTTTTGCAAAATCTATTCCACTTTATAGACATAGGTATGATAACATCAAAATACCCATATGTTTTGTATCATGACATAAATACATAGTGTAGTTTTATATACAATGGAAACTTCAAATTTAAATGTTTTATTTTTAAACTTTATATTTTTCATGAACTTAATTTACAAAACAACAAATTTGGAACAAAAAAAAATGGAATTGGAAATTCGTTGATATTTTTTTAATATGTTTGGAAATACACAATCTTAAGTTCTTCCCAATATCAAAATTCACTTTAGTTTGTTTTTACAGAGGCTTTAATTTGTGAGTGAAAAATAAAATTCCTAATAACATCTGACATTTTTATAAGTAATTTTTTTCTTAAGTTCGGTACTCTGTGAGATTTCACGTGATAAACATATAAAAATTCACATGAAAATACTATAAATGAAATAGCAGGGATATTTTTTCAAAAAAAATCATTCTAGTTAGTACTCTGTTTTCGATCGTGAAATATTGCTAGGAACATAATTTTCAAACAAATTTAAAATTATGCAAACAATTTAGATTTGTGTGGAAATTTGACTAATAAACAAAACAATTATTAATTTTCAAAAATTTCCACATGTTGCTCACAAAAATAAAATTATTGTTTCTAAACATTTTTTCACTACTTCGAGCAGAGTAACTAGCTTTAAACGTAATAATTACACTATGCGACAAATAGTAGAGTAAGTGATCGGCGGGGGTTCTGCCCAATGGGAAATGTTAGATCGGTAAAAAAAGTTATAAGTGTCCTGGCGTTTGTTGGGTTAGGTCTAGGAATCGAGATATATATATATTTTTATTTTTTTTTTTAAAAGAGAAGTAACACTCAGGCAATTAATATGCCTATATATATAAATGTGTTAATTTCTTTGGAAAGGGGAAAGAGTGTAGAGGAAAAGGTGGTGAAAGGAGGAGAAAAGCTTTTTAATTGACAACTCTGCAATTGCGCGTTATGTTTATTATTAGTGCAGGTTGCATCGCCTCTGGTGGTGAGATGGCGCCTTAGTCAAGCCAACAACCTTTATTTAATTATTTTACTTCGGTGGCGTTTTAGTGTTATACCACCGAAGGAGGGCGCTGTGATAAATATTAGTTATTAGTAAACTAATAATTATTATAAACTGATGTTGTTGATTGGCAGCGGCTGGGAATCGAATGTATGCATATGTATTTTAACATATTTTATGTATACATATTTTAACATTTACTTAATATTGTTGGTACTAAAAATTAATATTGATAGCTGCTATAGCTTTCCCTATATATAATTTGTCATTATATCTATGGAAGGTGCCACGCCCACTTTTGCTAGTTTGCCCATTTTTGGCCTAAATATTAATATTGATAAGAGAACAACCGTGCAAAATTTATGGACTCTATCTCTTATTGTATCCCATATAATAGATTTTTTAATTATCATCATATGGGAGGTGCCACGCCCTCTGTGGCTTCTACTCCCATTTGGGCTTCAAATATTTATACAAACGGTGGTATTGCTCATGCAAAATTTGAGGGCTATAGCTATCATAGTTTGCAAAATATTTGATATTTAAAATTAACTTTGTATGGGAGGTACCACGCCCACTTGAAAATTCAAAACAAAAAGTATCCTATTGTTCTTTCCAGATATAGAAAAACATACAGTCAAAATTTCAAGCAAATCTGGTTAGCCGTTTAGCCGTCTATAGACTTCAAAGCAATAAATATACATACATATAAACACACAATCACTTTTATATATGTATATAGATGTTGTAGTCGGCGTTGAACTTAACAACTTTACTGAACATAGCTTTGCGATATTCGGATATTTAGATGGTCAAAATGCATGAAAAAGGCAAAAAAAATACAATTTTCCTATACTATACGTACTAATTTCAAATCGATATATCTCGATTCCTAGACCTGACCCAACGAAACGCCGGGACTAGGGTTGCCAGCCTGGCTGGACTTGGCTGGATTGTCCAGCTTTTTTGATGCCTGTCCAGTTTCAAGCTAAAATTTCATTTGTCCAGCTAAATTGAAATTTTCGACAATAATATCTATATTATTTATTACTTCAAATTTACGTACTACTAATTAGTAGACAGTAATAACTTATGCAAAAAAGTGTATGTATTTTTTGAAGAAAGGAAAAAATAAATACCAAAAAGTTTTATGCGAATACGTGTCATGTGGAATTTCTGATAATGATGTCAATGAAGAAGAATGTAAAAGTTATGGATTATCAGAAGCATATTTATATTTTATGCAAAACATAATGCAGGAATTTACAGCTTTTGAGAATAACACTTGTGCAGTTTTAGAGTTGCTCGATATAATGACCGTACTTATAAATAGCCTCAAAAGTAGAATAAATGACAAATTTTTTGGCTCCAAAGTTAACAGCATTTTAAAAAAAATTGCGAAGACTTTTTAAAATCAGCGGTCAGCTATTTAGAACATCGTTTTTTAAAAAAATAGAATTTTTAAATTTAACCTTCAAATATCTGATGAAATAGATAACGATAAACTATACATATAGAGCTGATGGCCATAGCAGCTAGTGCTCTTTAACTATAAACTATACATATATTGATTACTGCAGCCTTCGTGAAGTTTATAAATAAATACCAAGAGATTTGTCAAATGATATGGTCCTATTTTTACCAAAGGTGAAACGAATGAATTTAAGAAAAGCTGCATGTTTCGTATTTTTAATACAAGTAAGCAAAGCTTTTTGTGAAAGATTTTTTCTATTTTAAACAATCTTTATACTAAAGAAAGAAACCGAATGTCATTCGACCTGAAATATTAATACGGAAAAATTTATAGGAAGTTTGTAAAAATTTTCAAAATTGTTTACAAACCTCTAGGTTTGAAATTGGCCAAAATGCGGAAGCTCAAAAACGAAATAAAGTCGCAGTGTTTTTAGTATTTAATAATATAAATATGTGTATGACGGACTTAACCGAACAAATTTAAGTTTAGTTAAATAAATTTTAAGGAATGAAATGAAAATATTTAATTGTGATTCGAAATTTTTAAATATTAACACACTGCTAAAAAAACACTTTTTGTAAGAACTTGAAAAGCGACCAAGTGTGGGTTGTAGACCCAAAGATTTTGAAACACCCTAAACATTTTTTGTTAATTTGAAAAAACTGTTTTACGATAGGTCGTAGTACTTTAGTACCTCTAACTCACACATTTTTAGACCGAAAAATTGTAAACAGTTATGGAAAGGCAAAGAATTAAGCTTTCATAAAATATATACATAAAATGTATTTTCTATGAAAACCTTTTTTTTTTTGTACAATGTTTTAAACAAAATTATATATAGAAAAAAATAAGACATTACTTGTTAAAACCGTTCGAAAAAGTTCGAAAAAATTTACTTGTAAATTAAAAACTACAATTATTTTACTAAAAAACGTATTAATGAAAAGTTGAATAAAACCATGTTTTGTTAAGAACTAAATTTTCTTTATACATTGCTATAAATTTGCATAAGCTTTCATAGTAAAATAAGCAATGAAAAGCCACTTAAAATAAAAAAGTTGATGAATTTTGTTTTGTTTAGATATTCTTAACAAAAAAAGTTTTTTCTCACTGTAGTACCGTGTAATACATTTGATTACACAAAACCAAAATTAACATTTTCTCAGTAATTTTTGTAATGTCCAGTTTTTTTTTGATTTGTCCAGCTTTTTAGACCCCAATGTCCAGCTTTTTGCAAATCTGAATCTGGCAACCCTAGCCGGGACATGTATAACTTTTTTTTTACCGATCTAACATTTCTCATTGGGCAGATGCCCCGCCGATCACTGACCCTACTATTTGTCGCATAGTGTTATTTATAATTTTTACTTTTTTTAATTGATGATATTTGTTATGTGCAATTAAATAAATATTTATTTTATTGTTATAAACAAAGCATTTACAAGTAATCCAACTCCTACACAGCTTTATAAAATTGTTTTATATTTTAATTTGCTTGAATTTTATTCGATGTTAAGACTGAGTGCCAAATAGTAGCAAAGTACATACATATGTCGGAAAGTAAATTTTTGACAAATGAATATAAATCAAACTTAAAAATAATTAAAAAAATAATATGAAATATGTTATAAAGATGTTTTACTTTATATGTTTTTTTAATTCTCAATAAAATGAAAATATATTTATGTATTTTGAATTTTGAATTTTTTACACAATTGTCAGAATTTATCAGAGTCAAAAATATTTCATTTCGCACAGCAAAATTACAAAATTGTTTGTTACCATAGGAAAATTTTAATTTACCACCGTTTGGCACACGTTCTCAATACCATAAATTTAAACTCTGTTGCTATTTAAATTTTACCTCTAATAAAATTAGTTTCCAAAAATTAATACAAAAATAAATATTTGCATGTAAACATTGGAAACAAAATTCAAAAAGATGGGAAAAGCTCATATCTCACAATGACCAAGACTTTGAATGAAATTATACTGTAAAATTGTTTCAAAAGAAATGCTAAAAAAAATTAAGGATATTTAAGGATGAGGGACATTTTGACAAAATTAAAAATTATAATTCTTTAGACAATTTTCTATTATAAGTAGTAGAACATTTCCAATTTATTACAGTACAACTGAGGAAAATGAATATATCAAAAAGACTATTGAAAAAATTTTTGAAAAATGCTTTACCGGAGTTAGTATAACTGAGCTAAATGTTTACTAATTCAATTTCATTTAATATACATAAATTACTTAGACTTTATTTTGACAAATTAAATAGATAAACATTTTTTGTAAATTCATCCTCTTTGTTTGTCAATTGAAATTGTATTCCTCAGTCTTTCGACTGGATTCACTTTTATCGAATGCACCTTTGTGTGCATATCGACCCCTTTGTGCGAAGTTATCGTATGTTACATTTTTACATAGTAAAATATTATACCGATATTCGCTATATTTATGAAAATATTACTAAAGGTAAGGTCAGATTACGCAAATTATTTGACACAAAATGTTTCATGTGTTTGATCAAAACTATATCATATAATCCATGGGTTGATTTTGTGGTCACACTGTACACATTTATTTGCCATATTTGTTTAATCAAACTACACAAAAATACTATCAAACACACGAAGGGCAAAATATATTTGTCTTGTGGTCACATTAATGGTAATATTTGTTCTAAATAATTATTAAATAAAGCTTCAAAAAAACTTTAATTCCTTTCATCAATAAAGAAGACATTTCTAGAAATTAAAATATTACTAGATTTGTCTTTACAATTAAAAGAATTGTGAAATTTCAGTACTTTTATTTAAACGTCAAATATTTTATGTTTCTAGTTTGAACAGAAAATATTTTTCACGGCAAACAAGAAAACAGCCGAATTTGGTCAAACAAATTTATTTGCCGACAACAAAACTTTCTCGTAATGTGACCAATGTGTGACCACTAATCAGCAAATATTTCCCTGCATTTTGGGTAATTTTTTATTTGATCTTGCAATTCATTTGCAAGATCAAACAGCGTTAAATAACAGCTGTTGCATCATGTGTTATCGCATGATGCTATATCTTAAATTAAAAATCGCTACATAATGAAAACAAATCGTGGAAAAGAACTCAAGCTTGAACAATTTAATAATATAATTATTAAATGTTTATTTATTAAATTATATCACTATCAACGTAATAAAATGAGTGCATATGTAGGTATAATTTTACTTAAAGTATGCAAAATATCCCTAATACATATAATAAACTATTTTGGAATTTTATTGTATTTGTTTTGGCTTTGTTTGGATTTTGAACTAAAAATCGCTTTATTCAAACTAACAATAATCAAATAAGTGAACTGTGCAAAAGAAAAAAAATATTTTTTAAATGTTGAAACCAAAGTATATACAAGTAGTCCGACTCTTTGACAGCAGTACCTAACTCTATATTTGTGTTAGTAACAAAAATGTATATTTTTTACCAGCCACACAGAGCTTCATAGAAATGTTTTAAATTGTAATTTGTTTGAATTTTATATGATTTTCAATACGGAAAATTTAAACTCTGTTAAATAGTTAAAATTCTACCACAAACACAATAAAATTAATAAAAAAAATGTTTATTAGATTCAATACATTTGAGCAGCCTATGTGACACGTATAAAAATATAAATCGCTTAAAAATACAAAAATCGCAACATAGACTTCATGTCTTTAATTAGTTTTTCTCTCAGTATATCATTCTAGGCTGAATGACTTTTATGTGAAGAAGAAGACTTCATTTATTGATGCATTTTTTTAGTGAAAATAGTTTAAATAACAAATGTTCAAGAAATATTGAATATGTATTTATGTTTAAAAAAAAATAGTGAAATTGTCTCTTTAATTTAGTGCTTAAATATTCTCCTAATTTCTGTTTTTGCTCTATTTGATCAAACAATTATTTGATGAAAATATTTGATATAGTGTGACCACACGGCAAATATATTTAATGATTCTTTTTCGCAGCAGTTTGGTCAAAGAAAAAGTGAAAAATTAAATTCAGTATATGACAAAAAAATTCAACAAAACTTTATTCAAATAATTGCTTTACAATTCGAAATAACTGATTTAACCTTAAAAAGATATGCAAGATCAAATTATATATTTTTTATGTATTTATATAGCTAGTGGTCACACTATGTTCACATTAAGAAAATATTTGGTTTGCCGACAAATAATTTTGTTTGACTAAAATCAACTGTTTTGTTGTTTGCTCTAAATTTTATTTGTGGTCAGATTCAAGCAATGAAATATTTGACGAAAAACTTCAAATATTAGCTGTGTCTGACCGTACCTTAAGTTAATTTTATCGAATGTGAAATTTAATTTACTAAATCGGTTATTGTATCGCATTTAAAATTTGGTATTGATTTAATCGACTCAGCAAGTGATTATTAGTCGATCGGTATACTTTAAGGTGGGTGTTAGACTAATAGTTTTGGGCGTTACATTTGCACAAAAGCATTATACCCTCCCCACTAGGGTGTCCCAAAAAAAATTTTTGTTGGGGCTCAAGCATAATTTGAAAGCTTATAGGGTAGAGTATTTATGAGATTTTTTTCAGATTTTTCGGAAGAGGTTTAGAGGTCGCTCAAGTCGAGTTTTTGCCAAAAATCGGGTTTGTCGGCCTTTTTTTTTGAGTTTTCTCCATAATTTTGTCAAGACCCACGATTTTCATTACTTTTGAGGACACAGTTTAAAAGAAAAATGTCCATGCTTTATTTTTGTGTGCAAACATTTTTAGTTTTTTCAATGAATTTGCTTACTAAGATGCCCTACATTACAATTTTTCGTAATTTTTCCATAAATTTTGTAAATAAGGCTTTATAACTTTTAAAATTTTTATGATAATGAAAAAAACTAAAAATGCAGTTTGAAAACTTAATTAATTCTTAATAATTTAGGGACTACAATTTTCTTTTAAAATGTACCAAAATTTTTTAGAGATTTGTGCTCGTTAAAATGATTTTCGGAAGTGGGCTTTGTATGGGAGCTATGACTAATTATGTACTGATCGTTATACAATTTGGTGACATGACTTTTGTATATATATAAAATATGTAGGTTGAATTTTACTTGAATACGAATATTTTTAAGACATTTATGCTAGTTAAAGTGTTTTTCGGAAGTGGACTTTATATGGGAGCTATGACTAATTATGGACCGATCGTCACAAAATTTGGTAACTAAGATATTTATGAGAGCTTATCTATTTTTAGATATGGCAATCGTATGGGGGCTATTAGAAATAATGGACCGA
This sequence comes from Calliphora vicina, assembly GCF_958450345.1. NCBI lineage: Eukaryota > Metazoa > Arthropoda > Insecta > Diptera > Calliphoridae > Calliphora > Calliphora vicina. Next base: position 81,501,336 of record NC_088780.1, read on the forward strand.
TTCCGACCAAATTCAATATGCTTCTTCCATGTGGCAATAGAAAAGCTTGTACCGAATTGTATCTTTGAAATTGCGACTTGTAGTTTGATTACACTATGGTGGTGTAGGTTATAAAAATAATTTTGTGTTCATAAAAGCTTTCGTTTGATTTATATAACTCAGGAACGGTAAAAGCAAATTCAAAAATTGTTGTCGCTAAATTATTAAGAATTAATTGATCTTTAAAACTGCATTGTTAGTTTTTTTCATTTTCATAAAAATTTTAAAAGTTATTAAGCCTTATTTACAAAATTTATGGAAAAATTTCGAAAATTTGTAATGTAGGGCACCTTAATGAGCCAATTCATTACAAAAACTAAAAATATTTGCACACAAAAATAAAGCATGGACATTTTTCTTTTAAACTGTGTCCTCAAAAGTAATGAAAATCGTGGGTCTTGACAAAGTTATAAATAAAACTCAAAAAAAGGCCGACAAACCCGATTTTTGGCAAAAACTCGACTTGAGCGACTTCTAAACCACTTCCGAAAAATCTGAAAAAAATCTCAAAAATACTCTACCCTATAAGCTTTAAAATTATGCTTGAGCACCCATGAAAATAAGAAAAAAAAACTTTTTTTGGGACACACTACTCCCCACTATGGTGGTGTAAGGTATACAAAATAATAAAAACTGTAAATATCGTATTGTACAAAAGACGAAAGGCTGGGTTAGCCGACTATATCGTATCTTAACGGAGTACTTAGAGCAGTTATAGTGACTATATGTAACGTAACACATATCAACCTGTTATAAAAAGAAATTCCATACGTTTTTTGATCTTTAAAAGCAATTAAATTGAAAGATAGTTGTTTTTCCAAGAAAGCACAAATTATAAGAAAAATGTAAGTCAAAGTATTTGTCTTTAACTTTAAATTAATGTTCTAAGGGCGGCAGGGCAGTTGTTGTAGAAGTAAAGCATTTTCAAAAGGCCCAAATTCAAACTCGAAACTTTGTTTCTGATTATGTTTCATCTTTATTTTATTTTTTTGTCAGTTTTAACTTTTATTTTAGTTTCTCTTAATTTTTCATTCTTCATTTTGATGTTTTTTGTATTTTGATAAAATTCTGAATACTTAAGAAAAATACAAAAACAACAACTTGAAAAAAGACAAACAAAAGAAAAACTACTGAACATCTTACATCATCACTACTGCTCTTACAAGTTGGAAAGCAAAAAATTAAAAAAACTCAGTCGACAAAAAAAAAAACGAATGAAAAGTCTAAGAGAAAAGTTTTCATAGAGTTTTTAACATTTGTCACAAACTATAAAAAGTATATATATCAAAAAGTCTCATCGCGCAAGTTACTGACTGCACTTTTGTATCATTTTCTTATTTAGAGTCCCTTTTTTTGTTTTTCTTGCACACGAATTGTTTAATGGTGGTCATTCTACAAATTGGCCAAAAATTTTTATTTATTTTACTAGTTTTTCAATTTGCAGGCCAGTAAAAAAAAGAAATTTAATGTTGTAGCTTACACTTATATTTATATAAATTTGTAAAAGAAACATTTTTCAAATATTTTGAACAACGAAATACAAACGTATATTTTTTTACAGTAAATTTTAATGAAATGCATATCATTTGAAAGACAACAATTTTCAACATAGTTAAGGCTTAATCAATGTTTAAATATATTTTTTTCATACAAATTCAAAACTTTTATCTTACCCGGCCTTAGTCTTTAAAAATTAAAATTTAAATTAACCAAATTTTAACCGCTACTTCGAAAAAAAATGTATTTCTAGAATTCTAGAGAAAATCTGTATTTTTTAAGATATCATTTATATTGTCCACTTTTACGTGTATGTTAACAAAGTTGTGTTTACCATATCGAAATATTTTTTTAAACAAATCTGAAATCGCCAATTATTTTATTTTAAACAATCAAATGTTTTATATTCAATAATTATTTTTGGTTTTATTTTGTAAATCTTGAAATCAAAGTTTTTCAGTCCCAAAATGAAAATTTCATTACATTATGTTAAATATCTATGAAATTAAAAATACTAATTTTATTCAAAATCATTAAAATTTTTATTTGTTTTTGGAAGTAACTGCCACCGAAAAGTTTCACTTTTTATATGGTCACTTTGACCACTGTATTTCATGATGTTCATAGATTTTCATAGTTTAGAAGTTCAATATTTATTATAATTTAATATTTCAATTGGACACAGTGAATCAAATATTCTATAAGGATATTAAGAATATATATGGTTGATATAATCATGTGAATCGTAAATTAAGCATATTATGGTTACCACAATCATGTAAATTGTTACTGTTACTATGATATTGTTGAAAAACATGTAACCAGGTTACAGTAAATATGAACAACTATATTTTTTCTCTGTGTGTAGAGAATGTTAAATGTTATTTAATAATATTATCGACACTGTAATTATTTGTTACAACTAAGATTTCACAAAATTGAGACTTTACATCTTTGAAAAAAAAAATTGTTCATACAAAAATACCACTCTATGCACCTAATAATGAATTTAAATTTATTTATGCCTTTATTACATATAATTTTTTTTACATTTTATAAAAACTGTATTTTAATTCAAAAAATTTGTAGTAACTAAAACAACATACCTCTAATTCCGATAGCAAGTCTTTTTTCTCGACTTCTGTTGCATTTTCTTTAATTGTTTTTACAGCCACGGTTGTAACGCCTTCGTTTCCTGTGCAATAAAAAATTGGAAATATTTGTTAGCTATTATACATATAAATCTTATGAAAATAAATAAAAACTGTTTGCATGTACATTAGACCAGCACTTTGACGATATATTTGATTTGCAGGTGGTTACTTTATTCATAAATAGCTAAAACCAACTGATGCAAAATTCAAGGGTAAATGGATGACGAGAACCCGTGCCGGAAGTAAAAATTGGGTAAACAATGGTACGTTTTGAATTTATTTAGCTATTAAAACATTATTAATTAAACGTTTGAAACAGTGATACAAAAATGAACGAGAAAAATATGCAGGATTTGCATGTGCAATTCTGTATTATTGGAGTCCATAGAGTACAGAAATACTTACAGTTCTACTCGATCACTTCGTTTTTGTGTAAAACGGTATTCTTAATGTTACAATTTCAAAACATCAAAAATATGTATTTTACTGAAAAACTAATTTTAAAATTGTTTTAAAGATATGAGTTTTACCTTTTATACAGAAAAATATTCGTAAATATCGTTTGTAAAAATGCTGAGTTAAGGTAGTTTCAAATCAGGATGCTCCCCAACTTGAGCAAACTACCGCCAGCTATGTTTTTATACCCTTCACCAAAAAGTTTGTCATTTCGTTTGTAATTTCCACATTTTTAATATTCTGGATCGGTATATTTAGATAGCGGAGTCGATATAGCCATGTCCGTCTGTCCGTTTGACTGTTAAAATCATGATTGATACATCAATATATTCAATTTAGTCCAACAGCGATTGCTATTTAAAATCGAAAATATCTGATCAAAAATCGCTGATATATTTCACCTTCGTGAGAAGGGTATATATAAATTTGTCATTCCGTTTGTAATTTCCACAATATAATTTTCCGACCCTATAAAGTATGTATATATATTCTGGATCCTTACAGATAGCGGAGTCGATTAAGCCATGTCCGCCTGTCTGTCCGTCTGTCTGTCTTTCTGTTGAAATCAATTTTCTGAAGACCCCAGATATCTTCGGGATCCAAATCTTCAATAATTCTGTCGGACATGCTTTCGAGAAGTTTCCTATTTAAAATCAGCAAAATCGGTCCACAAAACATGACAACCTCGATTGTTGACATATTTTTGACCTATATCTGGATTACTAAGTCATTAATATAGACAATATGGATATGTAATGTTAGAAAATATTTTTTAACACGAATTTTTTTTTCACAAAAAAAAAAATTTTAATATTAAAAAAAAACATTTTAAAAATTAAAATATCATTTCGAAAAAAAAAAATTTACAAAAAACAAGTTTGGAAAAAAAATATAAATTTTGTTTACCTAAAAATATTTAAAATTTTTATTTTGAAGTATAATTTGGTGAAGGGTATATAAGATTCGGCACAGTCGAGTATAGCTCTCTTACTTGTTTTTTTCAACCTTTATATTTTTATTAGACAGATAGAAAGAAATCTTAAAAATAAAGTTTATTTCAAATCTTTAAAAATATTATTTAAATATACGTATATAGATAGCAAAATAAGTGCCATTGTTTACCAGACTTCACAACTTTCAATCGATTTCCGACAAGGCTTCGCGTTATATTTAGCATCAGTTTGTTTTAGTAGATCTATTTTTTAAGGGCAAACCTAATGTGCATACGTATGTATGGATATTTATTATTTTATAGCTCTATGAAATTTTTGTTTTTATTGACAAATGCACAAACACTTAATTTACAATAGGTCTTCTTTTGCGAGTCCACATTTCTTACTAGTGACCTCCCTGGTATCACACCAAAGCTAAATAAATTCATTCACACACCACCATAAAAGTTGTGAAATTGAAACAACTTTTTATTCGTTCATTCCTACAAAAAAATAGAAAAACACATTGGAGTGTTGTGGTATAAATTTATCTTTGTCTTTTTCGTTCTCTGGTGAAAGTGTCTTTGGTCCAGACAACAAATTAAAAACAATTTTAGTAGAAAAGCAAAAGAAAGAAATAAAAAAAATCCATAAAAACCAACAAAAGGAAAATTGTAAAAATTCTAACAACCGACACTTGTAGTGGCAAACGGTAGTGGGACTTATGAACAAAGTGGCAACTGTGGTTGCAGGAAAATCTTTCTACGTAATTGATTAAATGAAGAGGAGTGAATGCGTTTCAATTCACCAAAAAATTGCGATTGACACTGAAAAAATAAAAATACCGGTTGTGCATCTGCGACGAGTGCGTATATATATATGTATATATGTATATATAGTAGATAGGAAGATGGTTAGATGGGATTGTTGGTTGTGTGATGTGAAGTGAAGTGATGTGAATGTAGCCAAATGGAATCCCTTTTTATTTGCAGATACACACTCATATATATGTATGTACAATGTATAGGTATTAGCTGGTGGTTATAGCAGTGACAGTTTTCTGTTTATAGCACATTAGATTACACCTAGTAAATATAAGAAGCACTTGGCAGGAACAAATACTACATCCATTGTCTACTTTGTTGTTTAACATTCATTTACACATCGAATGTGTTTTAATGATGTTACTACTTGTCCTACAATGTGCAATATACTCTATTCCCCCTACGATAGTTTTAAGTTTAAATGTGTTGTGTTGCATTATTGGATACAACAAGCATTTATTTAGTTAATACACTCATGTCCCTCTCTTTGACTATCTGCATGTCTGTCTGTCTACTTTTGTTCTTGATATTGAGATGTTTATTTTATTCGAGTTTTGTTTATTTTTTCCAACATTCCCCAGATGCATTCAAATGTCCACATAATGCTTGCTACGTGTCCTTTCAAAGGTGAAAGAGATGAACAAATATTGTTTTGTAAAATACTCGAACAATAAGAAGGAAGTGCACGAATGGAAAATAAAAATACATATATTCATTTGTGTTTGTGACTACTTTTATGGATGAACAACAATGAATACTTACTCCTTCCAAACATAGCTCTTGCGTTTACATACATACTTATATGGTTTCCAATAACCAACTATCAATAGTCAATAGTTTAGGAATTTGTTGCCATTGCCCACAGTTATTTCCAACCGTATCGAATATTTTTGTGGTCAATGCAACAATAAATTTTTACTTTTCTTTTGTGTGTTTCTTTTTGAAAAGAATTTTGGTCACTTCATTCTAATGCTGTATTTATGATAACTACGTACTGTTCAGATACATAAATATTTTTTCAAAAGGAATTTCTTTTAAATAAATGTATATTTATGTGTTTTTCTCTATGTTGCGATGTTGAGATTCCATAACATATTGCATCGCTGACTAAAGCATAATTATTTTGCAAAAGAAAAAATATAAGATCCGTTTCTCTCAAGAGCTTATGAACACGAAATAATACTTCTAGATTGGATTTTGCCTTAGTAAATCATTTTTAAACTGTTGATATTATTTCGAAATATGTATATTAGCTCTAATTGTTTTGCATTCATTATGTTATAAAAATTAAACACATGAAATGAATAAATTAATTGTGGCCATGGTATTATTCTGAGGACATTTTCATAAAATCTGTGCCGAACACAAAAATACAAAAGATGCATAATTAAAATGTTCACATCCAGTATGTGTGAACTAGGGTATTCAAATTATGTATTCGATTTTTCTCTTGTTCGAATAAAACGAATAATTCGAATAAGAGATTTTAACTTGTTCGAATAATTCGATCACATGTTTAAAATTAATCGAATTATTCGAATTTTTAAAAAAGTAAAGTTTTTATGTAGGTTTTTTAATATTTTATTGTTAAGGAAAAAATTACGTTAAAGTTAACAATTCAAGTATTGATAATGTTAAAAAACATTCGAAAACAAAGGCCGTCATTATATTTTGATTAGTAATATTCTGTTCAGCTTCCCTCCCGAACAATCTACAAAACAATTGCCTAACAAACTCTTTAGTTTCCGTGTTGGAGCTATGCTTTAAAAAACTTGAGCTAGTTGGACATGATCCAGAATTCAAGTACAATATAAAGGTATTAAGAACTTTTTTACGTAATTCATTAATTCGGGTTTTAAAATGAGTAAATAATTGTTTAGTAAATGAATTAAACATTTTCTAAATTATAACAAATTGTATTATACTCGCAAGCACTATCAACGTTGCCGAATCTTTGCTAAATCAAGTAGTCTTAGGTATTTACACATATCTGTCCAAAGTTTGATATCATTGTCAGTGAATGTGGGTAATTTGAAGTCTGACAGTGCATGATTGTCGCATTTATTAATACGAAAAAAGATTATTACCATGTTAGACAAAGGTGTTCGACGATGTTTAACATCATGTATAAGTCGAACTCCAAGTTTTTCTTGCAACAAAATGTAAATTTGCAATATTATATGTTTATCATTAGATTTATTAAATATTTTGCAACACTTACTTTCGCTGTTAATAACAGCACTTATGTATATATATTTGAAGATCATAGCCTTCGTCTATTTCAACGTAATTATTATAAATCACATTCTCTATCACTTTCAACACCACTTTAATCTAAGTTAATATATTGATTATTAATTGCGATTTTGCTAATATTACGCATACGCTCATGTTTAGAATCTAAAATTTCTGTTTTGAAATCAATTCTAAAATCATTCAAACTTTTTTTTACTAAATTGTTTATTCCGTACCTTTTATTTTCATTGGTTCAAGTCATAAATTAAACATTTTGAAGGACTTGTTTTTAGAATTGCTATCGGACCACTCATCTACAGTGATCAAAAGGCACCCTTTATTAGTTATTTGTCAAATTTCAGAAACAATACAATCTTTGAAAGTCATTATTACTTAATTAAATTTTGAATTATGAATAATTTTATACAATTTAATAAATTTAAATATGTATGTATGTATATTTTTTCGTTTTATTCGATAATTGTTCAAATTATTCGTTATTCGAAAATGGCCATTTTTATAATGTTCGAATAATTATTCGTAAGTAATTATTCGATTAATCGAACGATCATTACTCGAATGAATACCCTAGTATGTACATAAGAATTTAATGCATTCCTTAGTTCTTTCTTTGGTGATGTAAATGTTTTTTATATGGCCTCAAAACCAAAAGTTAATTCGATAATAATTTATTTAAAGAAACAACTTTAAGATTTTTATACATTTTTTTCTTTCCATGTGTAACCAACCTTAAGTTATGTATGCACAAAGTACATAAGTACGTACGTATGTATTTAGTTGGTAAACAAGGACATGGCCAATACAATTCATTAATATTTTATTTTGGTTTGCTTCCTTGTACGTTTCAGTGCATCAGATTTTTGTACAAATTGTTCATGGTAGGCAAGTGAAAATCGTACAAGTACATACATATATACATATATATGTATGTATATTTGCAACGAATATTGTGCAATTTCCTTGGACAAAACGTTGAGACAAGGACATAATTTTTACTCAATACTTTTACAGAGCAATAAGCAAAAACTCACACTCTTTCACAAACAGAATAATGATGACGTTGGCGATGGCAATTTCGATCAGAAAATAACAAGAACTCCTGATTGCATGTATAAGTAGATATGTACGCCAATAAGGTTGTGCGCATTTATTTATACATTACATACATATGGACAAACATACATACAAATACATACACTAAACTGAGATACCCCAGCAGCATTGGCGTAGATAGGGGAGGGTGGTCAAAGCCCCCCCAGACTCGCATCTGTCCACCCCAGATATTTTTTCTTTATTTTAATTTCTGCCTTATTTTTTACATTTTTTGTAAGTGTATTGATATTTTTCAATATCCCAATTCATATTCCTTAATACATTTCTTTAAATGTATACTTTGCATAGATTGCGAATTTTTAACAATATATAACATAGCTGAAGAGGAAAGTCTTACTATCTTTTTGGGAAGGGGCTGTACTTGCCCAACTCAGAATAATAGTCTAACTACGCTTATGCCCAGCAGTTATGTAAGTATTCAATGTTACCCTTATAGACAGTAATTTTCATTAATGCCTGACCACTTGGTTGACTCCAATTTATTTAGGGTAATGTAGAGTGAATTTAATTGGTTACTTTATAGATCCCATGTAATCTACCTTGAAGACTATTGTCATTTCAATGTCTCTGATTAATCTAGAATGTAGTCACTTTGAACGTTTTTTTTTTGTACTGCACTTTTTGTGAGTAATTCGTTCAAACTGGTTTTATACAAATTGTATTGATATAATTCTCATACAATTTATTTTCTTTTTCCTTAAGTATAAAGTCACTTCAGTGTTTCAAAGTAACGTAGAGTGTAGTCAGTTTAAAAGTTTTTTTTTTGTACTGCATTTTAGACAGTAGTTATAACTGATTCTATGTAACCAGTATGTGAATCCAATGCGTTGACTACTTTGGACCATTGTAAAGGATAGGTTAAATCAATAGTTCGGGACAGTCTTCTAGAACTGCTGGGCATACAAGCTCGTAGTTGTTGGAAGATTTCAATTTGAATTGAAAAACTTTCGAAACGCGTCGACTTCAGGCAGTGTTTTTTAAAAACACTCTACATATGTATGTATATATCTACATGTGTATTAATGTATGTACAAATCTACAATGTATGTAGATTTTCTTTGAATGTTATGCTTGCATATACAAATGTATGTACATAAATAACACAGGGCAACAAAATCGAAAAAATTGTTGAGCCTTTTTAAAAAACTACACAATTTTAGTGTATTGTGGTTCCAGTAGTACAAATATGGTTCAAATTTTAAATTCTATGGAGAAGTTTTTTTAAAAAAAATGTTAAGTAAAATTTTGATTTTTTAGACGTTTCTCCACATAATTAATTATTACTCAAAGAGGCTTAATCTGATATTATTAAAGTAAACTTAGAATAATTGTAATTTATATATCATTTAATCCATTTATATATTGCGTATTACTCGGCTCAATAGTTTCAGAGTTATAGTAACAAATTTAAGCAAAAAATATATTTTTTACGTGAAAATAGCAAATTTTTTTTGTGTTTTAAAAAACTCATGAAAAATCGAAAACGGCGGAAATTGATCAGGTTTATTGCTTATTCGCAAAGCCACATGTAATGTGAACAAAATGAGATATCGATCGTAAAAATCGATAGATTATTTTCGAATTTATTCACCAATTAAGTGAATTCGCTCATTTTCAGAAAACTGTATGTGCTTACATGCGTATACTTTGAGTGTTGTTGACTTTTGTTTTTATAGCAATAACAAAACAATTTGTAACTATTTTATTACTATTACATGTGGCTTTGCGATAAATCAATAAACCTAAACAATTTCTGCCGTTTTCGATTTTTCATGAGTTTTTTAAAACACAAAATTTTTGTACTTAGTTAGTAAAGCCTAATTTACTGTGGACCTGTGTAATATTATTTGATTCTCATGTTTAGGCGTATACGTAATATTAAATAAATAACACTCATACGCAAATACATCTTGTCAACCAAGTCGATACTAGCTAGTAGATATATTAGCTTTGTAACCACTGCACAGTGGTTTCCCTTATATGAACAAGCGGTCAATAATCCATATCACCAAAACTAAAAAAGCTAGGGTCTTTAAAATTTGTCACCGCATAGTATGCCCGAAGAACTTAAAGTTTGCAAATTTTTAAGAAAAAATTTTAACAACTGTAACCACAGTAGCCCTTTGATCTTTCAAGAGTTGATTGGCTTTTAGACATGTTTTATGAATTTTTGAAATAAAATATTTCAGTATGAAAATTCGTTTGTTTAAACAATTTAAGTAAATTTTTATTCCATTTTAATTACTGAATTATACACTGAAAAAAAACTAAATTAAAAAGTTATACAAAGTTATATAATGCAATATGAGGTAAGGTAAAATAAGACATTAATATACATATATCAAATATTAATCAGATTTAAAACTCCTTGACTTAAACTACTTGTTTTCTTTGTTGGTAAGTTTGTCCTCCAGAAATAAATGGATCTGAACTTAAAACACGCTATTTAAAAGTTCTGTATTTGTAGCATTGCACGATATTTTTCGGGGATGTTGCAATCTAAACTGTTTTATATGAATATTTTTCGCTTCAGCTGCTTCCTCCGATAATTCACCTATTGACACTACTACATGTTTGCTTACCTCAGCTCCATGGATCAGATTTTTATGTACCGATGCAAAAGTAAATTTTTCAAACACTTAATTTCAACAATCAAATGATGCAATTTTGTAGAGAAATGTTTATAGATGAAATGTACACTTATAGTTTTAAGAAAAAATTTATTTTATTTTTAGAAAATTTAACTAAAGTCCATGCAAGGGTGTTAAGCAAAAATTTACTTATATTTTCACGCAATTAATTTTTGTATATATGTACAATTTTCCTAATAATACTATTTACCTTTAACATATTTGAAAAATTTAACATTTCAACATCAATAAAAAAAAATTATGGGGAAACCATAAACCGTTAAGAAGATATGCCCAAATCTATAAGACTCTAATTATTATTCTATTTTTGATTTTCCATGGAGAAAAAAAATGTAGCCCCACTTTCCCCCAAGCTCTTTTTTATAAAATGAAAGGTGGGAGTGTCTTGTTTCGATTAAAAAAAAGAATAGTTTTCGGAACAGGATGAAAACTTAAAATTGTTCGTGGGCGGTGGGCGTGACCGATTTTATTGAAACTCGACATGCGTTCCTTTTTGGTTTCAATAAATGTATGTACCAAATTTCTAGACTTTTGCTTGGATGTAAACAATTTTATGCGAAAAAATCAATTTGGATTGTATGGGCAGTGGGCGTGGTCGATTTTGATAAAATTTTATTTTTTTCTTAATTTAGTGAATATAATTCTCGGTTCCAAATTTCAATGCTCTACGACCACCCCTTATAATTTTTGCTCAAAAATGTATTGCATTTGGATTGCATGGGCGGTATGCAGTGGGCATGGCCGACTTTAATAAAACTTAGCATACGTTCTTCTTTTGTTTCAGAAAATATATGTACAAAATTTATAGACTTTTACTTGAATAGGAAACATTTTATGCGAACAAATCTATTTGGATTGTATGGGCAGTGGGCGTTGGGCGTGGTCGATTTTGATAAAATTTTATTTGTTTCTTAGTTTGGTCCATATAATTATCTGTGCCAAATTTCAGAGCTCTACAACCACTCCTTATAATTTTTGCAAAAAAATGTATGAAGCCATCCCTCTGTGGGGCGGGTTAGTATATTTCAGATTACACGCCCATCCGCAAATTTCCGCAACTAACTTCAGCACTTTTATTATCTTAAGAATCAGATAAATACAATGAAAAAGAACCCTATGGGGGAATTTTGGGGGAACACAACTAAAACTTTAAGTAAACATAATGAAGTTTTACAAAAAAGTAACAAACATATAGGTTAACTAAAACATTAATTTCACAAGAATTACAACACAAGTTAGTTTTTATTATTTTCTAAAGATAAAATAAATACCTTTAACTTCAAAATCCATTGAAAATAATTTAATTTTGTAGACTACAGCAATTGCAAGACCGTTTTGAAGTGCACTTTTGCTTTGAATTATTCTTCCAGCGTTCAGCTGCGCTTTGCAAATGAATATTTGCTCATGCTTTCAATTTTATTTTTAAAAAGTCCCGTTTGATTTCCAGTAAAAACCGGTTTGCCATTAAAAAGATTGGATATTTAAGAGATAATTTTTTTGTATTTTGTCTAAATATTTTGTGATCGTTTTATTTATTTTTGGCCTATGGGCGGAACCACTGTGCACTGGTGTATTTGGATTATTTACATGAAATAATCTTTAGTCAATAAATGAAATGCATTGATTTTCTGTTTTTTTTATTAAAACCAAAACGTTAACAAATAACGCTTTATTATTAAATTACACATTTTTTAGAATGGAAACTTTGATATGTCTTTGTCATAAGGATTCCAATAAATTGTATCGAGCTAAGTAACACAGCTGTAGCCTAATTTTATTAAATGGATGTTATTCTAAACCATCGAATAGAGTACAAACGAATACAGATGTACACAATTACTAAGTTTCATCAAAATCGGCCCAAAAATATATAACATTTTGTTATCTTTTCATTAGAAATTCCAAATATTGAAAAATTTTACCTTCGACCTTTGACCTTTGACCTTCACTATTTAAGGTTTAGCGTTTTCCAGTTTTAGTAAAACTTTCAGAGTATATTTATAAATTTGTGAATTTATTGATTGTATTATTGTAATATTTGAAGCATTTTGTATTAATATTTAAAGTTTTAAAGCCCTTTATATACCAAAAAAGAACATTTAAAACTTTTGTATAACAAAAAAATGCAAATCCTTTTGCAATACGTATTTTTTTTTCTTATATTGTCTATATTTTTGATTTCATGACAACAGCACAAAATTATTAATGGTAGTAGATGTACAGCAATTCTAGTCCTTTTATATGACTATGATGCAATATTGGGTCATTCATGAAATATTCATGCTGTGAAGTAAAGTGAACAGCATAATTCCCATTTTAACAAAGAGAATTAAGTGTAGACATAACTATGAGATAAAGTTACGTAAGATAAAAACCTATGAAAACTAAATTGAAAATTATCACCTGCTTCAAGAACTGAGCTGAAATATTATTGGCCGACTTCATAAACGCAGTAAAGCAAAGCAATTATAAGGCAAAGCAATACTTTGTGACATTTATGAACGCATAAATGTTTTGTAAAGAATCATAAATAAAAACAGTTCACAAATTTGACAGATGCTGCGCATGGACAAGCATTGCCATACAATAATGAACTTGCGACATTGCCAAAACAAAATCTATTGCGTTTATGAACACTATGCATTGCAGTGTTGCTTTCCAAAATGCGTTTATGAAGTCAGCCATTATTTCTGTAAAATCAATTTCAAAATTCTATAGAATAAAAAAATATTTTAAAGGAGAAAACTAATTTATGTTGTTCATCGTTCGTATGCACAATAATGCATGTTAACATAAATTTGAAAAGAAAATAACAAATTCTTTAAACGCGTAAGTGCTTGGTATTATAAAACCTTTGTTACTCTAATAGAGACAACAAGCTTGTATTTTATAGTCTTCGAACCAACGATTTGTTGGCAAAACTATTTATATCAGCATCTGCATGAGATCTGTCCGTATCTCTCAAATAATTTATTTTGCACAATTTGTATGCAAACGTTTTGATCAAGTATGCTTTAGCTATAATAATTGTGAATGAGGTCTCAAAATGCCTGTTAAAAAAATTTTTAGCAAATAACTCAAAAAACTCATTTTTGCTTTTAATAATTTTAAATTTTTTAAATAGAAACATCAATTACGTTTGTCTCCATACAAAATGGGTCATCGTTATGTAGATGCATTTTGTTTTAGCTGTAAAATTATTGTCTATTCTCACCGTCAATGTCGGTTGCCTCACAACGCCATACTTGGCCAAAAGCACCTTCACCCAATATGTTGAAAAATTTTAATCGATGTCTTGGGAATTCCCAACCATCGAAATTTTCCGGTTGTGTGTAAATGCTGCCACCAAGAACTACACCACCAGCACCCACATTGCCAGCTGTAGACGGAGGACCACCAACAACTCCTCCCAATGAAGCAGGCAGATTGGCGCCAATGCCACCATTTGTAGCACTTGTTGATAGTTGAGATGTAGCCTGTAAAATACAATTTGTACACGAAAAAAATAAAATGTAAAAACGATTTAGTTGTTGTAAATAAATAAGTGGTGATTGTCCATGGTTATGGCGATGATGGTGCAAAAAATATATGTATGTATACATATATTTATAACTAAATAAATACATAAATATATATGAACATTACTATTACTATTGCTTGTGTATATGTACTTGTATTTACTTTTGAATGTGAATATATACACCCAGAGAAAAAATACAGTTGTACATTTTTACACTAACCTTTTCCCTTTATATTGGCGCAACCATAATATGTTTAAGTTACCATTCATATGATTATAGCAATCACATATATGATTGTAATAAATATACATATGTTTATGGCAATCATGTTCATGATTATACCATAATATGATGATCATAATCCGAGAATAAAATAATATGGTATAATCCTTTATCATAAAAATGGTTGCCAAAATCATATACATTACTACTACAATCATATATATGATTGCTACTTCAATATATTATGGATGTAGCAAACATACATATAAATAATTACAGTGACCACAATATTGTTAGAATACTTGATTTGGGTAAACATGTACAACTATAATTTTCCCTTTGTGTACATATAGGGTATTCATTCGAATAATGATCGTTCGATTAATCGAATTAATAGAATAATCGAATAAAACGAATAAATGTACATTTATTAGGGTGATCGATTCTTCGACATTTTTTAGAAACCGGTTTTCGGTTTCTTCGAAAAATTGCAATTTAATATAAACCGGTTCCGGTTTCGCTTTTTTAAAAATAACCGGTTAACCGGTTTTTTGGTAAAATATTAAAATGCCTAGAAATAAGAAGAAAAACAGTTTAATTTATTAAAATAATAGTGATTAAAACAATTTTGATTGCTTTTTTAACCTTCGATTCAAATTTGCCCCATTTTGAAATTAATATTTAATTTTTTCTAAAAGTTATTGGTTGATATTTTATGAATTTTATTTAATTTTAAATGTCAACAAATTGGCAAAAAATATATATAAACTTCTTTGGACTTAAAGTCTTTGGGTCATATTTGACCTGGATCAAAAATCTTGAATTTTGTTACGCACAATCAAGTTAAATTTGTCAGAGCTTTGTAGCTCTAATATACATATATCTGTCTCTTTTCATCATACTTGCTGAACATTGTACTCGATTCCAAGGGTAAATATCAAGGCTATGTTTTTCTTATCCTTCATAAGGTCTTCGGGTAAAATTTTACACATTTTGAATTTAAAATTTAATTTTTTTTAAAAATGTAATTTATTTTATTTCGTTAGGTTTTTTTATACCCTCCACCACTACAAGTGGTGAATGAGGGTATATATAAGTTTGTCATTACGTGTGTAACATTGAGAAATATACATCCTAGACCCAACAAAGTATATATATTATTGATCCTTACGAAATTCTATGTCGATTGAGCTATGTCCCTCTGTCTGTCCGTCTCTGTAAAACACGCTCACGTCCAGAATACGCAAACAAACTTAACAGAGTTGGAAAAAAATGTTTATTATTGTCCTAAGCAGTTTGGTATTAAAAATCAGCAAAATCGGTACCGTAGAACCAAAGTTATGAATCAAAATGTGGGACAACCTAAAAAAAAAAATGGATAATTTTCACATAGTTTTGGCCATTTGTGCAAATATATTGCAGCTACTACCATACAATTTTTCACTCATTACTTTTTTGATAAAAGGAGTAACTCTAGTGAAAATTATAAGAATCAGTCCATGATTTCTCCTAGCTCCCATACAAATTTCTTCCCGATATATGATTCTATGGTCTATAAATGCCTACAGAATAGCAGTATACATAGAAAACTCATCAAAAATAAGTTTTGTGGTAAAAAAAAATTGCATTACTAAATTTTTCTTGGATCGGCCTATATTTGACCATAGCCCCCATATAAGTAGACTTCCAAAAATCTCTTAAATAAGCATAAATATCTTACAAATGTAGCTATCAAGTTGAAATTCGACATAAATAATCCGCATGTATACCAAAATCGCTGTACCGAATTTTATGAAGATCGGCCCATATTTTTTATAGCTCCCATATAAAGACCATTTCCGAAAAACACATTAATCGGCATAAATATCTAAAAAATATCAATATCGAACCAAAATTTTACACAGATCCGTAATTTATATTTGGAAATCATACTATAGGATTTTTAGAATATCGGTCCATATTTGACCATAGCTCCCATATAAGGTCCACTACCGAAAATCTCTAAAATTCCCATCAATTTCTTAAAAATAGAGTTGTCAAGTTGAAATTCGAAACAAAAAATGTCAATATTTATAAAAATTGCTGTACCAAATTTTATGATGATAGGCCCATAATTGGTGATATAAAGGATATGAAAACACATTAACCTACACAAATATCCAAAAAAAAAATGCTGTACTGAACCAACATTTTACACCGATCAGCAATTTGTATCCAAAAATCATACCACAAGATGTTATAAATATCGGTCCATAATTCGGCATAGTTCCCATATAAGGTCCACTCAAATACTAAGAAATTACTTTACAATATTATATGGCGATAGGCCCATCCAAAAACAGTATCCAAAAATCAGTTTTGAATTTTGTGTATATCGGTCCATAATTGACCACAGCACCTATATAAGTTCCAATTGCGATAATAACAATAATACTCATAAAACTATTGTAAAGATGAAATTCAATTAAAATTCATAGAAATCATTTGAACTTTGTCTACATATATTTGTATACCCTTTTTTTATACTCTGTTTCTTCAATTGAGGTAAATAAGGAAAAATGTTGAGCTATGTTGAAAATAGTAAGAATCTGAATTTATTTCAATTATAAATTACTGAATTAGATACAATTTTTTTTTACATTTGAAATAAAATATCTTCTGCCTAAACTAGTCTTTCTATTGTTATATTATTTCAATTGTTATATCCGTTTAGATCCGGCACGCATCTTATTTGTTTTCAAAAAAATTCGTCAAAAAAAAATATTTTCTATTTGGGATAAATTTGACCTGAAGATCGTTAACGTCAGTAAATTTGAAGAACTTATGAATGTTAAAATAATCTCTTAGGGATAAGTAAAACACAGTCATTAAATTTGAAGACCTTATGAAGGTAAAATAATCTCTTAGGGATAAGTAAAACACAGTTTAAATGCTTTGGAGTATATAGATTTTTTTGTTTGTATAAAACTAGACATTGAAAATTATCTTTTACTCGGTGTACTTGTAGGACATATAGAAAACAGAGCAATGAGTAAGTTTTCAGGCTTTCCAGATCACTTGTGACATTTTCTAAATATAAAAAGTCTTCTAAAATAGTTGAAGTATTGTTTTTTTTATTTTTTTGAATATGAATATTTTTTAAAGTTTTTAATACATTCGAACTCATAAAAACACACTTTTAGAAAAAACCGGTTATTCGAGGAGAAAAACCCGGTTTCTTCGATATTCGAAATGTGAGCTTTTCAAAAAAACCGAAACCGACCTTACCAAAAATTTGAAGTCCTTTTAAAAGGAAACAGGATCACGAAATGAAAAACTGAAAACGCAGTTTTTCTACATTAAATTTATAGTTTTAGACCTATATCATCCGGTTCGTGTCTAATATTAAGTGTCGCACGGTGTAATATATATTATATTTTATGAAAAACACTTTTAGTATTTTATTATATACAAGAATATTTCGTATGCATATAGCACTTTTTTACTAACAAAATAAATTGTGTGTTAGATAGCACAATACAAATTTTATGAAAAAAACCATTGGAAATATTTTTTTTTTAAATTTAAATGACAGATGACAAATTAGTCAGGGAATACGTTACTATAAAAAACGCATTTTCGAGAAAATGTCGTATAGCACTATTTGAATATAAACCCTCGATATACTTTTTTAAAAAAATTTAAATTATTCGAATAATTCGATTAATTTCAAACGTGTGATCGAATTATTCGAACAAGTTAAAATCTCTTATTCGAAGTATTCGTTTTATTCGAACAAGAGAAAAATCGAATAATTTGAATACCCTAGTACATATCTATGTACATTAATCCGGCTCACAGAAAAACGTGATTTTGTGACCTTTCGTGATCTGGATCATTTTCAAAAAAGCATTTTTCAAGTGATACCCCATATTAAATGTGTTGTTTTTGGAAAAAATACAAGTATTTTCAAAAATCTTTAAAAAAATGTTGGAAAATTTATTTTGAGTGTGAGTTGCTCTAGTATTACATACATTTAACTAAATATGTATACTATACATTGTATAGTCATACCAGCAGTTTTAATAATGGAAATGTACTTTTTTCAGTAATGGTTAGTTATATACTTAGTCATATATTTTTAGTACAAATATAAGACAATATAGATTACTTTATACATACCAAGTAATCTAGCGTAAAGTTAATTATCCAGAGTGTAGTCTAAGTGACCATTTGTAATCCAGAACTAGAAACTAGGAACAGTTACTAGAACAGATGGAGTTTGATGTACTGTACCATAGTTTTGAATTGAACTCACTTATTCTCACATATGCATTTATTATTGGAAAATTTACAAATACAACATATGTATGTATACAACGTATGTATTATGTATGAACAAAGGCTTTAGTTCAGTATGAATGAATGTATGAATGCTTATGTAGGTGTGTTGTTAATATTTTATTGAGTTTTTGACAGAGTTAAAAATAATACTGTGATAAATAAATTGATGAGTTGAGGACTCTAGGTTTTTTCCAAGAAATATGCACTTATGTGAATGAAGGATATATTTCTTATCGAAAAATCAGAGATGGAATTGAGACCTAATGAAGTTTCACAAATACAAATTGAATTAATGCAGAATTTCATTTACTCGCATGTGAATAAAAATTCTAAAATCCCATTTTAAGTTCACAAGTGTTTTACCTTTTTCTTTTTCCTTTTAAATTAGAAAAATGTAACAACCCTACAGTTTTGACAGAGTTTTCTCCATAACATACTTGTACGAAGGATATTTAATTTTATTTTTGTTCTAAATTTAAAAAGGAACGTTTTTACCTTTTTAAAAACGGTGGTTTATTTCCTTTAAATAAACCGGATACTTTTGATTGCAAATAAAAGCAATTGTAACAGCTCATCATTTATTCAAATATACACAACAACGGTTTAAATAGTCACTCCCCAGCGGCGAAATTGAGGCCTTCAGCTATAAGGCTATAAGGTAAGACCTTCCTGGACCTTTTTTTAGATCCAGTACTCATGCTCGCTAGAGCTTTCAGTGTTAATGTTAGCAGCTTACACATTTAGTGTTGCCATACTTACAAAAAATGCAAATAACTGTGTACTTATCAACATTGTTGATAAGTAGAAGCTGCTACTGATGAACATGTTAATAAATATGATGAATGTTGCAGGCAATCGTTATAGGCCATTAAATTTTTAAATTCAAATCGCTAATGCAAATTCGTAACAATATTTTAAATACAATGAAAGATTTTGTCGATCATTATGATTGATAATTATATATGTATGTAATTATTTATTTCAATTTATTTATAATTTGTATACAAATGGTCCAGTGACCCTTAATTTGAACATTTTAGATTTTAGATGCTTCCAAGTTCCAAAAAAAAAATCACTTTCTTTACAAATTTGCATGAATTATAATAATATTAAATAATAGAGGACGATGGGTTTATATACAAACATTTCGATTCAATTACACACAATGAAACTATCTGTAGCTATTTGGCTAAATGTATTCAAAACTTACAGATGGATGGTTTTACAAAACGCTAAATTAAATTTTAAGTACGTTTGTATGTACAGTAAAGAAGAATAATTTATTAGTTAAAAATTTCATAATTTCAAATATTGTAAATTATTTAAATTTTATGTGTGACTTTTGTTTATTTTATATTTGTTTTTTTCTTTTAATTTTTGTGTATAGAAATATTCGAAAGGACCAATTTACGGTTAATCTACAAACCGGTTTTTTATAAACACTACCCATAGATATTTAAATAAAAAAAAGTTGATTTCTAAAATTGCAGGCCAAAGAAGCATTTTTCTAAAAAAATAAAAAAATATTGTACAGCCATAGTCGTATATATTTACACACACTAAAAAAATTAAGTAAGCTAGGATAAAATCAAAATTTTGCGGTCTTGTAAATAAAATTGGAAAAAAAAAGATTTCTATCACAATCCATAGACTTTATAGATAATGATAGCTAAGAAATTTTATAAATAAATCTACCAATTAGTGGTTCAAATCGAAAAAGAAGTTCATACCATTAGTTTTCAAAATTATTTACTCATATTTATTTCCTTTCAAAATTATTTACACATCATTAAAAATAAGATAAAACAACAAAAAAGTAACGTTTTTTTTTAATAACCAGATAAATTTCCATCCGCGTCTATAACAGCTTGTAGTCTATCTGGAATTGAATCAACTAATTTTCGCACAAAGTCAATTTCCAGGCTATTCCATATACATTTCACTTCTTCAATTGTTTAGTCTCGTTTACGGCCATTTTTCAATGTTCTCCTCCTTTTTATGGCTGCCCAGACATTCTCAATTATATTTAGGTCAGGACTCTGTGGTGGCCACGGAAGAACATCTTGTCCAACCCCATTTAAAAAGGTAGTTGGTAACCATGCTTTGTGGCATGGAGCATTATCATGCTGAAGAATCCAATTTTCACTAGCAAACAGTCTTCGTGCGGATGGAAACACATGGTCATTTAATATATCCAGGTATCCCGATTGGTTTAGTGTCTCTTTAATTGGTATTAGATCCCCATATCCATTATAAGAGACACATCCCCAAAACATTACCGAGCCACCACCAAATCTATTAAAAGGTTGCAATGCTTTTTGCCTTGATCCCTTTGAAAGATGCATATATGTTCTTCCAAATGAACCTTCAAATTGGAAAGAAGATTCGTCTGTCCATAATACATTTTGCCAAAACTCCTTTGGCTTATGGATATACTCCTTAGCAAACTCTAGACGTTTTATTTTGTTTTTGGGAGATATATCTATTATTTTTCGGACAACATAAGTCCTTATATCATAATTCTTTAATCTTCTTCGTATTGTACTGTCACTTATATGTTTTCCAATAATGTTTTCTGACTCCTCAGCAACTTTAATTGGACTTGCAACTGGATTTTCAGCGAATACTTTCACAATTGAACAATCTTCCTCTTTGTTTGTTCTCATTTTTCGACCACTTCTACTTCTATTTTGAAGACTTCCGTATGTATTTTTCTTTTTTACTAAATTATATACTGTTTTCCGACATATTCCATACTCTTTTTCTAATTCCAACGCCGATACACCCATTCTAAATTTGGTTACAATTTCAGTTCGCATCTCGAGGGGAATTTCCCTTATTTTCACCATTTTGAATGCTTTTTATAGACTTTTTTTAAGAACATTTGAATTTAACTAATAACAAAAACTGACTAGCAAAAACCATGACGTTTTTTCCAAGACTATAGAGGTTTTAGTCGCTTTTAAGGAATGTGTAAATACTTTTGAAAAAGAATAAATTTGTGTAAATATTTTTGAAAACTGAAGGTTAGGTCTACTTTTGCGAATTTAAGCAATAACTAGGACCTTTCTTCGTAATATTTTTTAACGAACGTGATCTACACCCTTTAAGGATTGTAGTAATGAACATTTTTTTCTTCAAATGTATCTTTAAAGTACCAAAATTTTGTTTTATTTCGAAGAATACTTAAATTTTCAGTGTGTGTAAATAGATACGACTATGGCTGTATATCGGTTTTAAACTAAAATTGTGTCTCCTGAAAAATTAATTTTTTTGAGTTATGTCAACGTTGCACAAATGAGAGGTATGTACATATTTCAAATTCCAACTTTTACATTATCAAATATTTTTTAAAGAAATTTAAAAAAAAATCTCAATTCTAATCAACTTTTAATGAGGATCGATTTGAAATTGCAAGATTTCGAGAAAATTTAGTTTTTGCTTACAAATTGGTTACATCAGGTTTTCTACAATTCAATTAATTTCAGATTGTTTCTTTGAGTTGCTAATTTACGATTTTGTAATTGGAAATTTCTAGGACACGAAGCTTCAAATCAAATGTGCATCCTTTAAACCAATTTAAGAAAATTTCAGTATCTGTTTTTGATCTGAAACCCAAAACTTCTATTTAAATCTAAACAGCTAGTTACTTTAGAAGTATACATATGTACTTGTATCCGCACTAAAGGTAGGATCACACGATTGCCGCAATGAACCAATTTAATACAATTTTTATTGTGCTGAATTGGGGCCCAATAAAGAAATTGTCCCAATCAAATTCTCTGCAGTCACATGATTGCTTCATTTTATATAAATTTGATTGTCGTAAATTGGCGCAAAGCGATTTAGTGGCAATAATTGTCGCATTTCAGTCACACGATTGTTCTAGTTTACGGCAACTCAGAGAAACAGCTGTTGTGCTAGATTTTAAATTTTGTTTTGTTTACATAAATGTAAAAACAATCTATTTTTGAAAAAAATATTTGTTAAATAAAAAAAGAAAATTGCGTCGGCCTTAATTATCATATAAAAAAATTAATAAAGAAATGTTAAAAGATGTATGTGGGTCAGAGAGTGGCTGACAAAAACAATATTTCATTTACAAAAATTAATATTGGCGCTAATTGTCTTCTTTGATTGCCGCACTAGAACACAATAAATATTGGTGTATTTTTAACTTTTTTATTGGTGCATGTTGCCTATCAAGCATTCACATGATTGCCGTACCAGGGTTGCATTTGATTGGGCCAAATAAGCACAACATTGTTGTGGTTTGACATATGAGCCAATAAGTTGTGAAATCACACGATTGACGTATAAAATAGACCAATAATTGGTGCATTGCGGCAATCGTGTGATCCTACCTTAAGAGTTGCAAAACACATTTTCCTTGAAACGCCCTAATGTGGAAAGAGATACTACCATTGCGCTTGCTAAAATTCGAGTTAACTTCACGTTCTTATATACAATAAATGTAATTAATTTTCTTCTTAATAACCTGTACAAATTCGTTATGATTTAAATTCGAATGTTGACATTTATGAATTAAATAAATGTAAATATTTCTACACGTTCGTACACATAACAATGTTTGCATGTGTCAGAGTGTATGTTGTTTCCCTTCCTGTTTCTCCGTGTGCAGAGACACACATTGTATTTTTAGACAGATAATAAAAGCCATACACACGTAAATAATGAATGAATAAAACTGAAGAAAATGGAAAATGAATTTTGTGTCATCTGTCACATTTATGCCACAACGTGAGAAAATTTTAAAATTCATTTTCTATTTTCATATTCCAAAAGATTAAATACGAAATGCATACTATACATATTTATTTAATAAAATTGGCACAAGAAATTTTGTTTGAATGATTGCTGAATGTGCAATTCACGAAATATATTATAAATCATTTAAAAAAAATGTTTACATTATTTTGAAATTATGTACATATTTATTACTCGAATAAGTACGTGCAGAGTTGGTGGAATTGAGACCAAATTTATAGACAAACATATGTATTAGGGTGATCGTCCCGGTTTTTAATAACCCGTTATAACCGGTTATTTTAGTAAGGATGGTTTCGGTTTTTTTGAAAAGCTCACATTTCGAATATCGAAGAAACCGGGGTTTTCTCCTCGAATAGCCGGTTTTTTTTAAAAGTGTGTTTTTATGAGTTCGAATGTATTAAAAACTTTAAAAAATATTCATATTCAAAAAAATAAAAAAACCAATACTTCAACTATTTTAGAAGACTTTTTATATTTAGAAAATGCCACAAGTGATCTGGAAAGCCTGAAAACTTACTCAATGCTTTGTTTTCTATATGTCCTACAAGTACACCGAGTAAAAGATAATTTTCAATGTCTAGTTTTATACAAACAAAAAAATCGATATACTCCAAAGCATTTAAACTGTGTTTTACTTATCCCTAAGAGATTATTTTACCTTCATAAGGTCTTCA
This sequence comes from Calliphora vicina, assembly GCF_958450345.1. Classification (NCBI taxonomy): domain Eukaryota; kingdom Metazoa; phylum Arthropoda; class Insecta; order Diptera; family Calliphoridae; genus Calliphora; species Calliphora vicina. Next base: position 81,525,789 of record NC_088780.1, read on the forward strand.
AATTTACTGACGTTAACGATCGTCGGGTCAAATTTGACACAAATAGAAAATATAAAAAAATTAAAAAAACCTAACGTAGTTGTTGACATTTGATATTAAATTAAAGTCATAAAATATCAAAAGTATCAACCACTAATTTTTAGAAAAAATGCAATTTTAATTTCAAAATGCGTAAAATTTTACCCGAAGATCTTATGAAGGATAAGAAAAAAATGGCTTTGGTATTTACCCGGGGAATCACAGTTTTCATTCGGGTATAATGTTCAGCAAGTATGATGAAAAGAGACAGATATATATATATTAGAGCTACAAAAGATATATTGTAGTGCTAACAAAGCTCTGAAAATATGTAACTTAATTGTGCGTTACAAACACCTTAGGTCCAAAAAAGTTTATAGATATTTTTTTGCCAATTTGTTTTTCTAAAAACCTAATCAAAAATATCAACCACTCACTTTTAGAGCAATTAAATATTAATTTGAAAATGGGTCAAATGGGATAGGAGAAGTAATCAAAATAGTTTTAATAACTATTATTTAAATAAATAAAACTTTTTTCTTCTTATTTCTAGGCGTTTTAAAATTTTTTCCAAAAAACCGGTTATTATAAAAAACCGAAACCGGCCTTATTTTGGTCGTTAGTAGCTAAAACTGCAAAATTTAAGTGCAATCGGATAACTAGATAACACGTGCCGGAAATCGATTGAAAGTTGTAAAATTGGGTAAATAATGGTACTTTTTTCGATATCTAACAAAAATCCTTATTTAAATACTGTTTTTTAAACCTTTGCATTAAACCTAAGCTTTTAGAGAAAATTATCTTTCTAAAAAGGTATAAAACAATAATTGCGGTTGAAAAATAACAAAGTTAAACAAGTTTTATCTGACCAAATATTGAGCAAAAAGTACTAGTTTACGCATATTTTACTCTCATTTCGGTTGTTGACATAGTTGTCTACATATATTTTGCATGCAAAACAGTGAGTAAATAATACAAAAATTTCGTTTTTCTTGAATATATGGCTAATAATGCTAATAACTTTGTTATTTTTAACTCGATGTTCATGTTTTATACCTTGTTAGAAAGATAATATTGCTTTCTCTAAAACAATATTATAGTAGGGAATTTTGTTAAGATATCGAAAAAAAGTACCATTATTTACCCAATTTTACAACTTTCAATCGATTTCCGGCACGTGTTATAGTTATACGATTGCACTTAAATTTTGCAGTAGTTAGTTTTAGCTATTAATGAACAAAAGCAAAGCAAATCTATTTCTTAAGGGCATGTCTAATGTACATATGTAAAACATTGATTTGCCTTGGATGGCTCTTATTTTGTTCTTTTGTAGTTAAAACTATCCGATGCATAATTTTATGGCATTTGAACCTTCACGATTTAAAAGTTAACGTTTTCCGATTTTAGTAAAACTTTCAGACCATGTTTAGAATTACCAGGACTATACAATTATGAATAGGTTTTACTTAAAATTTATAACAGTAAGGAAATTGGACTCATTCGCAAAAATATGGACCAAAAATTAGTGTTTCTAGAAAATCGAAAATTTAAATCGCAGGTACCGAAAAACTGTAAGAGGTATTGACTTAATTTTATACATTTATATTCTCTATTATAATCTCAGTAAATCCCAATGTGATGATCAACAAATTATGAAATTTGTTTAACAAAATTTTTAAAAATTTGAAAATGGAGATTTGAAACTGCCGTTAAAAAAATTAATTTTTTTAGTCAGCGAATAGGTTAGCGGTATCATACGAAGACAAAAAGTCATACACAAGTAAATACGGATACATTTTAAATAAAATTACCTTTTATTTTAATATTTCTCAAAATATTTTAATTTTTTTGATAAATTTATTGTTCAAGTGGCCTGAGACACTTTAATGGTCTTTAATCAATTTTTGTAATTTATATATCATTTTAACATCAATTAAAATTTAAAATTTTGCATATATCTGAACTTTGACCTCGATGCGCGTCCCGGCACTCTTTGAAATCTAAAAAAAACCTGGACTTAACATATAGATTTGCCTTGGATGGCTCTTATTTTAGGACAATTGGAAAACGAAATCGATTGGAATTTGTGTAGGATCCTACTAATAAACGGCAAAAGTTCAATAATAATAATATTGATGTAGATAACATACAAAAGTGTTTTCTTTAAGACCGATTTATTCATGTATAAACTTCACTTGATTTCACTTGATGTACTTAGTAGGGTATTCAAATTATTCGATTTTTCTCTAGTTCGAATAAAACGAATAAATAGATTAAGAGATTTTAACTTAGTCGAGTAATTCGATCACACGTTTAAAATTAATCGAATTATTCGAATAATTTTGTTTTTTATTGACTAACTTTAAAATTTTTTAGCTAGTTGGACATGATCCTGAATTCAAAAACAATATAAACGTATTAAGAACTGTTTTACGTCATTCATTGATTCAGGTTTTATAATAAGTAACTAAATTCTTTAGTAAATGAATTATTCACTTTTTCTAAATTATTTATAACAAATTGTATTATACCCTTAATTTCTATCTACGTTGTCGTATCTTTGCTTAATCAAGTGGTATTAGGGAATTACACAAATCTTTTCAAAGTTTGATATCATTGTCAGTCAACGTGGCTAATTTGAAGTCAATCAGCTCATGATTGATGCATTAATAAATAAGCAAAAAGTGTATTACCATGTTAGACAAAGATGTCCAACGATGTTTAACATCATGTATAAGAGGAACTACATGTTTTTCTTTCAACATCACTTTAATCTAAGTTAATATTTTGATTATTAATTGCGATTGTGCTAATATTTCCCATGCATATATTCACACCCGGCATGTTTAGACCCAAAAATTTCTGTTTCGAAATCAATTCTAAAATTGTTTATCCTTTTTTCCGTACCTTTTATTTTCATTGGTTCAAGTCCTAAATTAAACATTTTGAATGACTTGTTTTTAGAATTGTAACTTCTTGCAGTAATGTTTATATTCATAACTATAGAAGGAGCTATCGGACCACTCATCTACAGTGATCGAAAGATTCCCTTTATCTTTAGTTATTTGTCGAATTTCAGAAACAATATAATTTTTATAAGTCATTATTACTTATTTAAATTTGGAATTATGAAAATTTTTAAGCAATTTAATAAATTTAAAAATATTATATGTACATTTATTTGTTTTATTCGATTATTCTACATAAAATTGTTCAAATTATTCGTTATTCGAAAATGGTAAATTTTTAATTGTTCGAATAATTATTCGTAAGAAATTATTATTACTCAAATTAATTCCCTAGTACTTACTATCGTTGTTCTCTAGTATATCTGTAGACTTAGCTATAAGTATTATACATGAAATATATAATGGAATAGAATAGAAGTACATACGAATATGGGAAAGGAACATTTTTTTATCGTTTTATCGTTAAAGGGATCACCCTTTTGTATTTAACAGATAATCTTTGACAGATATGATCATTATGTGCATATTCCATGAATTCTCGCCATTCGCACAGTGTAACCAATGTTCATCAATCTCTTCATTGCCATAGGTTCGATCATTGGTTTCTTAAGACCCAAATCATATTTAGGTTTACTCACGTTGAGTAGGTATTTATTTTCTTTCTATATTCTACTATTGTTCTATATTTTACAGTTATACAGAAGATTGTCTGTGAAAATTTTGACAATGTCTACCTTCGTAACTTTTTACTTAAATGTTTTAAGTATTTGCGAATTATATAAGAATGATATTGTAAATATAGGTCTGGTTTTAATGGGTAATCCAGTTTTAGTGAAAGACTTTTGATTTAGCTCAAATATGCAGTTAAATAACTAATATCATTCTATCAACTGATGGGAATCGGAGGACATTCTAATATACATTTGTCCCTACATTAATATGCATATCAAATTCATATGATATTCATATGGCAATTGTATTTTATGGCTTGAATACAACTTGCCATTACCGTACTAAATATTATAAAGTTCATAAGTACTTGTTGTCAGTCAAATATTATCAAATGTCATCACTGTCATCTGCATAAACCAACAGTAAAATCATAGCAACAAAAAACGTTAACTTTAATCTATATAAATATGTTTGAATGAATGGATGTATGTATGTAGATGGCGATAATAATAACAAAAGCAAAAACGAGAGATATACATTTACATAAGTAGATAGAAAACACAACAAAAACAGCGAGAACAAACATCATAATCGTCATCACCGATTTTATGTCAATGCGGTACATAAAATATCACAGCTAATCTCATCATCATAACGCCAACAGATTTGAATTCCACAGCAAATATCCGGTATGTCATCCCTCTCCCCGAAAGCTCATTCATTGTCAATTTAAAATGAGAAATGACTATTGAAAATTATGTTGGTAGTGGCTTTAACTTATCATTAAGATGATGACGATGATGATGGAGATGATATAGATTATTGCTGCAGAAATTTATGCAAATGGTTGCCACATTTTTTTGCTACAACTTTGTCCTGGATGGTTTCAATTATGTTCTTCAATATCTAAAATTCATTGATGAAAAACTGCATGCCAATAGGATGTGGAGAAGGCGATCTAAATTGGACAAAAGGTAGTAAACGAACAAATTTAGCATAATTTATAACTAGATAACCAAGCAACTGTGAACAACCTTATTCTTTATCTTTATGAAATTATATGTAGATGTACGTCCAAAATACAAAACTGAAATTAATGAGATTTACAATAGCAACCTCCTGATAGTTTTAAAGTCGAGCGTAATTTGTGTATTTCTAGCTTCAGGTGGATGGAATTTATGATGCAACACAACCGAATATATCACTCTAACTTTGCTATGTGACAAACATAAACGCAATTGTAGCGATTAAATTTGTATTACTTACATATGTATGTACATATTTATTTTTTTGAAGCCTTGTTGGGATAATAAAATCATTCTGGCAACAACTAATTATCTTCAAATATAGATGAGATAGTTTTTATGAAAGTAGTCCATGTCAAAAAATTAAATAAATTTAGTTGTGTACATTTTCGGATTTCACTTTCATAAAAGAATATACGTTTAAAAGCATGCACTTATTAATATGATTTGAAGTTAAATTCAGGATATATTAGCTTAATTCACAACAGTCTGTATCATGTATTAAATACACTTCGGCATTAGAATTTTTTTTCAATATTGTTATTGTTGATCAGTAAAGTTTGGTATTGAAAATTTGCAAAATCGGTAGGACTAAAATGTAAGACAACCTCCAAAAATGTGGCGATTTTTAAAAATATATTCTCTAATATGATTAAATATGATTAATCTGTGATGATTAATCTGAATCACTGAATAATTGTCTGCATCGTTTTGGAATTGGTTCAATGTCGTTTTCATCACTAGATGATATAATCATATTGTAAAATATTATTTCATCACTAGAATTTAAAAAAAAAACATCAAAAATTTTAAAATCTCTAAAAATTCTAAAAAAAATCGTTAATTTAAAAATCGCATAAATTTGAGTCCGCATTAAGACATGTTCGAAAAATAGGACATGCTTTTTATACCAAAATGTTCTCCGTAAAGAAACTTTATAGAAAAATATAAAATTGTTATATGTTCTTAAAGAAAGTTGTTTTTTAATAAAAAAAGAGTTATGTCACCTTTTTGTCCAAAAAAAAGCAGCAAAAATATACTATTTTTTGAATTTTTAAATTGAAAATCTGTTATTTTTGGATTCGTAATTGATATGCTCTGAAATCTTTTGTATGTTGTTGGTAATTTAGTTGTCTAACCAAAAGTGCGCCCTATATTTTTAAAAAAGCGGACCAAGGTATGGCAAAATTTTAAAATTTCAATTTTGAAATACCTATAACTAGGAAATAGGAGAGAAATAGCACACGCAAGCATGTATTATCAAGAACTAGCCGAGCGCTTTCCAAAAATATAAAATTCTTTGAAATCGGATGGGAAACAAAAAAATGGCACGTGTTTAAAAATTTTACATGTCGAAGGTACCCTACTTTGAGCCCCCATAGCGCCGCCCCTGGATTATTTGTAGGGCCCATTTTAATAACTTAAACTCGAATACCCCTTGGCTACGCCCAATTCAAATTTTATCCCGATCGGATCAGCCGTTTAGAAATGCCAGATTTATTTCCAAAAATTTTGATTCTGCCCCACTGTGCATCATTGCATATGCATTGTATTTCTACTTTTCACTAACAAAATATACAGAAATACACTATTGCATAAATATGCAATACAAATGCACAAGGTTGTAAATAAACGGTTGCATCTCTAAGAAGTGGTTTATATCTGACACTTTGCACAATTTTGGTATAAATAAAAATTTATTCGATTATTCGACAGTTTTTATACCAATCTGAAAAATGTGAAGATATTGTTTTATACGAATATTTTTTATATGAGCGGTAATACTAATTCAAGCGTTTAAATATCTCGAAATCAAAAAGTATGACTTAGACCACTATCATAATAATTGTATCCAATAGATGTGGCTCTGTCTGTGGCTGTGTGATAGTGTGTACAAAAGTATTTTTTTAAAATACGACAATGACGACAATCAAAGAGCCACTCAAAGAGTCAGACTGTCAGCTATTGAGTAAACAATTGTACACAAATACATTCATATATCCTGGCACTAATACACATAAATATACATACATATCCACATAGATACACACATAAATACGTACTCTTCGAATATGATTGCACCAAAGGAACAATGACAACAACAAGCTGTTGGATTCTTTTCATCACAAGATTAATGCAAAATGGATAAATATTTCATTTTCAGTTTTATACACTTAAAAAGTGAATGAACATTGAAAAAAAAAACTGAACTCAATGAATGCGAGCGAACGAATGAATGCTTGCATGTGGTTGCGGTGGGTTGTAAATGAATAATGTCAATATGCAGGCACGAGAATAAAATCCAACCAACCAACATTTTGTACTTTTTTTGGTTGTTTTAAGTCTGATTGTGAGTGCCATCCGAAAACCAACCAGACAAACTGAACCATCCAATCTCTCCTCCACCCACAGACTACAATATCCTACGCCCATTTATACCACATTCGTTACTCATTTCATTTGCCATCTAAGGAGTGCGAATTCATCATAAAATACATATTTTTAAAGAAAAAAATATAAAAATATTTTCTCACACTTTCAACGCCAGTGACACACTGAAAGTGCCTGTCGCCACTATAAACTATATTCACACAAACATATACATATACATCCCAGCAGTTAAGCAAGTAGCCAATGCCTTTTTGACAGTAATTGTCACTGGCTCCAATTTATATATTTTTGGATTTTTGTAGTGCAGAGAGCAGTAAATTGGTTACTTCATACATCCCATGTAATCTAGCGTTAAATCAATTGCCAATTAAATGTCTCTTAGTACTCTATTGTTCAGGTTACGAAGATTTTCGTCAATTTATACGTACACAACCCGAATGTAAACAATAAAACGTAAAAATACAAATATTTAGTTCAGTTACTTGTTGTTGTTGCGGATATGTACAAATTAAATGCCTCTATTTACCTACCAAGGGTCTAGAGGGTAGTCACTTTAAACGTTTATTTTGTACTGCACTTTTTGTGAGTAATTTGTAAAAACTGTTTTTACACAAATTGTTTTATTTTTCCTTAACTATACTTACATTCCATGTACATAACTACTTTTGTAACTAGTTATCACCATAAGTGATAGGAAAAATCAGTAGTTCGGGACATTCACCAAGAACTACTGGGATATACATGCACTACATAATTTTTTGCTAAGGACATTCGTTCGTTCGCTATTTAGCATATTTATGCATTCATTCATTTTTTTATTTTGCATAAAAATCTTACAAAGTTTTGCTGGACTCTTTTTTAGTCTTTAACATTTTTCATTTTTTTTGTATTGTTATTTCTGTTGCTTTAGTGAAAATGCAAATATTTTTGCTGACAGTAATATAAATATTTTGACAATTTTACAATATTTCTATCTGTATACACAAAATAGCCCAGCAAACACAATTTTAAAAAATTTAAATTTTTCCTAGTTTTCTATTAAACTAGCTGGATCCACATCCATTGATGCTATACAACAGATTTTGTTGAAATTAAGAAGAATTTGTCAGCATTACAACAAATTGAGTAAAAAGGAATTTTCAACTAATGGTTTTCTTAAAAAAAGTAGTTCACTTTAACCCCCTTATTCATAACCAATTTTTAATTTGATAAAAGGTTTATAAAACAAAATTTGTTTTATAAACCTGTAGCAAATTTAAAAATTGATTATGAATAAGGCTTTAAGTTTTTAAAATAGAGTTCCAACGAAAGTTGGGACTCACACAAATGAATATGAACTTGCAGTTATTATACTTATCAAATGTAAAACTTAAAAATTTACTGGGAATTGAAGTTAATGTTTTACGTATATTGTATGTTTATAATCTTTGTAACTCAATGTGTGTCTGCAGTTTATAGTTGATGGGGTGGAAGATTAAGGATGTTGTGTGGCTGTTAAATAAACCAGATTTTGAAATTACTATAAATTTCCACCACATACAAACTAAACAGAACAAAAAAAGAACGAATCAAAATAAGTTTTTAAAAGTGTAATAATTTCCTTTTTTAAATTGCTACTTTTAAACTCAAGCAATATATGTATACATAGAACACGTTCTTTTAGATGGATTTTAAGAATAAAAAAATAAAATATCACTAAAAATGTTGGTTCTTCAATCTATAATGTGCAAATATATAGCCAACGATAATTCATTTTGTAATATATTGGCAATTTCATGAATATATTAAACGATTTGTTTGACATATAGTTCTCATTAAACATTACGTTAACTGTATATTTAATTAGTTCATCTGGTCCTTTTTCATTTGACCATAACATCTTTCTTTAAAGAATTTAAATATTGTAAATGTAAGAGCGCCTCGTCTAGCTCATATCAAATAATATTCTTTAAATTTTTTAATGCAAATTCATAATTCACTTTGTATTAAACAAGTAAAAGAGCTATGTTCAGCTGTGCAGAATCTTATATAAATTTTAAAAACAATTTTCCAAAAAAAAAAATTTGGATGAAAAAAAGCTGGTAAAAACAAATTTTGGTGAAGAAAATGTTTGTTGGAAAACATGAATGACAGATTTTATTGTTTAGTTTTGTACCCAACAGTTCTAGGAGATGGTCCCGAACTATCATTTGGCTGACAACCACGAGGGAAAAATTTCCCGGGAAATTTGGAAACTTTCGGGAAATGCCGTGAATTTCTTTAAAAGTTTTCTTCTTAAAGTTATATTCTGATTCGTTGCGATGGCAATATTTGTTCCCAGGAATGAAAAGATTTTTTAATTTCATCACGGGAAAAAATCCTGGATATTAGGAATCCTAGTGACAACTACTAACATAACTAGCTACGTGACTAGTGTTTTTTAACATGTGCATGTCCTATGCAGGGGGTCAATGGATAATTTTATATTACAATGAGACTGCCTGATAGCTGGTCCAAATTCAGTTGCCATATTATAGACCAGTCCAGCTTGTAATCAAGGTTTCTTCCGACAACTTTACAATAGAATACTTCTGTTGGGTAAAATAACTACTTTTTAAAATATATAAATTGGAGTCACCAAACTGATCATTAGTGATAATTACTGTCTATGAGATATACATTGAGTAAAAAAAAATAGATCTAAAATAGCAACCTGAGTTGGATTATAGCTTATATGATTATTTATATATCAAATACACAGGAAAACTATGTTTCAATTCAAACATTTATCACATATTGAACTAGTTTCAATTATTTCATAATTGAATCAAATATGCATGTGCTCAAAAACAAAATTTTCTGATATTTTCTACTGAATTTTGAGTTTTGAATTTGATAATTTTGATAATTGAATATACAATTTTCGTTACTGGTTGAACTTTAAATACAAAAATTATTGAATAGGTAATTTTCGTAATTGAAAACACAAAAACTAACAAAAATGTGTTTTCAATTATGAAAATTATCTATTCAATAATTTTTGTATTTAAAGTATAACCAAAAAACGACAGTTTAAGAATTAGTTTTTTCTGTGTATGTAAGTTATCTGCACAACAAACCAACCTAAATAAAAAACCATTTCTGAGTTTAACAAAGTTAATCCAAAAATAATATTGTCTACGAATCCCAATTCTCTTAAATCAAGTCAAATTATTACAGAAACACTCTCTGCAGTACAATCCAACCCAATTAATAATCTTACTTCTGTAGTCAATAAATTTATCTTAATTTATACATGATAATAAGTATTATTCAATGGAATATTCGTTGTTACACTAATAATTACACTAGCCTACAACTTCTTATTTCTGAGAAAAACCCCGACATAATTTGTCTTCAGGAGATGAAATGCAAAGCCAACTTCTTTCCAAATACCCCCAGGAAATATGTTGCATATTTCTTTAACCCTAATTCAAGCTCAAAACACAGTAATTCAAAACTCGTTAGGAAAAATATTCCCCATGATATTTTAATTACCAATCAATCAAAAATGATTTCTAGACAATTGTTGTGGTATATTAAGAAATATAAACTTTTATCATAAAACCAAACTGGTTTTCAATCGGGACTCAGTACAACAGATGCTCTATTATATAATTCGTAAAAATCGGTCAACTAGAAAACATACCTCAATCCTTTCTATTGATTTCATTAAAGCTTTTGACAAGATTGTAGTACATATTGTACTTAAAATACTGTCAATACTTATTTAAATAACCACAACTTAATTACTTTTACTATAGATTCCATTACGTTGCTTTTTTTTTTTTTTGTTCGTCCAAATTATTCACTTTTTTCACTAAATTTAAAAAACTAGACATTTCTCGAGAGAAAATTAAACTTAGTGAAGCTAATAAGTAAATTCTGATTACAAAGAAGATATAATTTGGATACCGCTATTATATTCAAAGCCACATGAAAGGTGTGATGCACAGTGTTGCATTTTTTGTTTAGCTCACAACTGTACATACTTGTATGGTCAATATAAAAAATTATAGATAAATTAAATGCATTAAATTAAATTTGGCGATTGTTTCGCCATTGAAATGAGAAATGAGAGTACTTACAATTGACTGTTGCATTATTTGTTGTTGCTGCAGTTGCTGTTGCATGTGTAGCTGCTGCTGTGGCTGTTGATCTCTTTCCCATGGCACATAACGATTGCCATAAGCCATTGGACCATTCCAATGTTGCATAACCATTGAATTGCGACTGTCATCCGTTAAATTGCTGCTGCTCAAATTGCTTTGATTCGACTTTTTGGCCATTTCTTCTTTTGATTTTTTCTTCAGTGTTTTACCAAAAGCACACAAACGTTTGCGATATAGAAATCCAATGATGACAGCAGCTGCCACAAAGAGCCCACAAGCAGTCAAAACAAGAGGAATCATTTGCGATCTGAAACCATAAAATATTGTGGTAGAATTTGTTTCATGCAACGAGTCGTCCTCGTCCTCTTTCGCCTGTTTGCCACCACCACTACTACTGCTACTGCCATTGATTGATGATGAATTCGTTGTAGCTGTTGACTCAGTCTTGGTTACATTTTTGGATGCTGATGACGTTGTGCCATGATGGCTGATGGGTGTTAATATTGTGCGACTTGTGGTCGTAGACGTTGTCTGCGGCGTTGTCACGGTTGTCATTTCATTGCTATAATCATTATCCTGTTCATCGCTATTCTCATCAACATTATTTGTCGGCCACATTGGCATCTGCTGATTGGGATTAAAGTTTAAAACAGGTGGCGGGTAAATGTTATTAAAACCTGGTGGTAAAATATTAGACGGCCTCCTATTTGGTTGCTGATTTCGAATCGACTGTACTCCTGGCAAACGATCAAAGGATGGCAAAAAGTGTGATATATTGTGTACAACGTTTGATATGGATGGTGGTGGTGGTCTCGGGCCACGACCACGCTCGTCCTTAGCTGATAATATATTAACAAATACCTCATTTTTTGCGGTCAATTGTCCGTCAGTTACAGTGATATAGAGAAAAAAGTTCTCCCCGCCCTGCAAATACAAAAAATAACATATTTTAATAATCTGGTTCTGGTCTTTGGTCAAAAATATTAGAGATTGAGGTTAAATAAATTTTCCTAGTTGTGATATTGCACTATTTTTGTCTTCATGTGTATGAGTCAGATTTATTGTCAAATCATAAAAGTAGTTATGAATAATGTGTGTTTTCATTTGTGAATTTATGTATATGTTTTTTGAAACTGGTGTTAAAATCATTTGTCCAATTAAATTATTGCTTACTAACTAAATACATTTCAAAAACTTACCCGACCGACAAGACTTTCATTTAGATAAACAACGCCACCAACTGGATCGATTCGAAATGGATTGATTGTTCCTTTATATGCCGGTTCCAAGCCAAATATTAATTCATCATTTTCTGAGTCATCTGCACGAATCCGTGCAATTATTTGACCAACCGGTTCCGTTTCTGATATTCGCCAATTGCGATCCGGCACCACTAATATGGGTGGACTGTTCACATGTGAATGGCCTTGACTTGTTGCTAAAAGTAAACGAAAAAAATTAAATTAAATTTAAAGTCGACGAGAAAAAAGTTTACAAATTTGGATAAACAGAGTGATTTAGTACGTTGGTCTTATGTTCTCACTGGTACTGATAGCTTTCAGACCACCATGCAACAGTAAATATTTGTTTTGTTTAAGAACATATTGGAAAAGTATATTTATTACATTCAAAATACAATATAAACATCCAACATAAAAAACAATACTCGCACGAAAGTACATTAGAGTGTCCCCAAACAAAAAGGTTTTTTTTTAAAAAATTTAATCTAGTTCGAATTTTATTACATAAATATATGTTGAAGTCACAAAATTTGTAAATGGAATATCTATAATGTGCAATAATAAGAAACATTTCGTTATTTAATAACCACATTTGTTCAATTATAATACAAAATAAACGACAACAATTGAGGAACCGGAGAACAAATGTTACTTTTCTGCAATTTTTCAAAAATGGGTTTTTGGTATTTATACCCTACACCACCATAGTGGGGAGGGTATTATGCGTTTGTGCAGATGTTTGTATCGCCCAAAAATATTAGTCTAACACCCACCTTAAAGTATACCGATCGACTTAGAATCACTTTCTGAGTCGATTAAACGATGTCCGTCCGTCCGTCCGTCCGTCCGTCTGGTTGGCTGGCTGGCTGTCCATGTAAACCTTGTGCGCAGAGTACAGGTCGCAATTTTGAAGATATTTCGATCAAATTTGGTATATATTACTTTTTCGGCCCAAGGACCAAGCCTATTGAAACTGGCTGAAATCGGTTCATTATTTCACCTAGCCCCCATACAAATGTCCTTCCGAAATTGGACTTTATCGGTCATAAATGTTTAATTTATCCATGTATCTACACAAATTTCGCTCCAAATAAGTTTTATATATACAAAATTCATGTCACCAAATTTTGTTACGATCGGTCCATAATTAGTCATAGCTCCCATATAGACCCGCTTCCGAAAATCACTTTAATGTGCATAAATCGCTTAAAAATGCTGGTATACACACAAAATTCAACATAGTTAAATTTAATATAGACATAAATCACGATCGGTCCATAATTAGTCATAGCTCCCATATAAGGCCCACTTCCGAAAATCACTCATGAATATAAATTATTGAAATTTTAAAAGAAAAATATTTTTACTCATTTACTTGGTGTAGGGTATTATATGGTCGGGCTTGACCGACCATACTTTCTTACTTGTTTTATATTTGGATTGAAATCTTCTAGAAACAATCAAGTTAGCAAATTTTTTTAAATTTTTGTACTAAGTAAATGGGTTCTAAAAAAATTTGTGCTTAAAAAAACGTACAACACTAGTAACGAAAAAAAAATATTTAATTTCAATGTGTAATTTGTTTATATATTAGATCAGGATTAAAAACACTCATTTAAAATATTATAGTTTAAAAAAACGCATAAAAAACATAGTTTTTAATTTAATTTTTAACAAAACGTACTTTTTTTCTTTATTTTTTAACAAAATGTTCTTTTGGTTTTATATCAAACATCCTTAACATTTAATGTGGAGACTTATGTCAGTTAGATGTATCGATTGGTAAGTAAGAAACTTGTAACCATTTCCAGGTTCATGCAGTTTTTTAAGGGGGCGAAATAAATAAAACTCAATTTGCCAAAAATTTTAAATGTGCAAAAAAGTAACTTTTGTTCTGCGGCTCCTCAATTTAAATTTGAAAATAATTTTTTATTATGTTCTTTAATTGTCATATCAAAATTTTAAATTACACAAAATATGATTCAAAAGAATTTACAATCTAAATTATAAGTTACAGAAATATTTAACTTAAATATTGTGATATGCAAACGAATTGGACATCGGTTTTATATATTTTTCTTTTCAGCAGTATTAGAAGTCGTATTCAATGTAAGTTTCATCAATAAATTTAAACAAAAACCAATAATGGAAGTAGAAGTTGTTGAACCATTTCTATGAAGGGGCAAATAAATCATTAGTCGCAATTATGGTTCCTAATTTCCCGTACTTTTTTCATTCATGAGAAAAACACATTTAACGTTTTAAAAATATTGCACTGATTATTTAATATGAATTTATGTTATTATGCATACGCATTAAACAAAATATAACTTTAAATAATGTTAAAGATTTCTAGTTCCATTGAACTCATTTTTGGGCAATAAAACCGAAAATCGATGTGAGTTAGCTTGTTTTTTCGAAAAATAGTTTTTCCAAAAAAAAACTTTTTTTTTCATTTATTTTTATATTTTACGCAATTAAGTCAACTTTAGTAATCATTTGTGAAAAAATTTAACTAATTGACTCAACACGTTAATTTACTATATCAAAATTTCGATCTGACAGAATGATAGTAAATGAAATGAACTTTATATTTTTGGTGTTTTCTCAAATAGTCAAAAATATTCAAAAACTTTTATTAATTTCTTTAAAACAGAACAAATTTAATCCAATTTTATTCTTATTATATTCTCTAAATATTAATATTCTTTGTTTTAATTTTAAGCACCTCAATAATTCCTTTAAGAACATAAAAGTTACATTTGAGTTAGTCAACCTACTAGCAATGTTAATTTTCCTATTTTAAATAAATTTGTTTCTGTTTTTGCCATACTGATAAAATAGTTTTGGTTGTGATAATCGAATTTATTGATAATCAACAATTATCGAATTTTTCTTTTGTGACTGAACAATTTTAGCTGGGGTCATAACAACTCGGTAGCTTAGTTTGTTGTGTTTCAAACAAAAAATTTCTAAACTAATAAGACTATTTGAAATATGTTTATTGTTTTGTCATAAAATAACAATTTTTTTTGTTTAAACACTACAACAAAAACTAATAAGGGACCCCAAATATTTAATGATTTTAAATTTAATAATATTTTAATTGCTTTAAAAAAAACAAGTAAGAAAGTATACCATATGATACCATACACCAATCTAATTATGGACCAATCACAATAAAATTAGGTGGCATGACTTCTGTATATGTATATGAAACCTATTTGTGTTGAATTTTATTAAAATACCAACATTTTAAAATGATTTTCAGAAGTGGGCATTATATGGGAGCTATGACTAATAACACTCCGCTACAAAATAACAGTTTTTGTCAGAACTTGAAAAGCGACCTAATGGAGGTTGTAGGCCGTTTTCAAAAATTTTGAAACACCCTCAAAATTTTGAGTTATTTTTAAAAAACTGTTTAAGGGTAGGTCGTAGTACTTTAGTACCTCTGATTAAAACATTTCTAGACCGATTTAAATTTTAAACAATTATGGATAGGTAAAGAATTAAGTTTTCATAAAATGTATGCATAAGATATATATTCCAAGAAATAGTGTTAGTTTTTATAAATAGTTTCGCTTTCTTTTTTATTTTTGTTCGTAATTTTCCAAATTCAGCAATAGTTATTTTAATTTTTGTCTATGAAACCCTATTCTTTTTTGGACAATATTTTAAAGATAAATATATGTAGACAAAAACGAGATATAAGTTGTTAAAATCGGTTTATACTTGGAAAAGTTATTAAACTTTTTCGAAAAAAGTCCGAAAAAATTTACCTTGTAAACTCAAAATTATACAAATATTTTTTTTTTTTGTAAAGTTTTTTGTTCTTTTTTATTCATATGGGCTGGGGGATAAAATTCTAGAAAAGGTGTTAACGAAAAGTTGAATAACTTCTACAATTGTTATCTGATTTGAATACTTAAAACCATGTTTTTTTAAGAACTAAATCTCATTTATGCGTTGGTATAAATTATCAAAATTAGCAATGAAAAGCGACTAAAATCAAAAAAGTTGATCAATTTTGTTTTTCTTTTAGATATTATTAACAAAAACAATACTTATAACTTACAAATGTATAAAAAGCTGCACGTAATTTTAAAGCGTAATCTGTTTTCTTTCCAAACCCCTTAAAAAATTTATAGTCGGACAAAAACTGACTGAGTTACAGATCGATAAGTTGGCGAACATCACTGAAAACGGTTTTTCAGAATAACTTCTGAATTTGAGGTTGTTTCTGAAATTTTTTGACACAATTTGTAATGCACTCAGCAAGCCCTATAACTCATGCTAGGTCATTTTCCAAGTTTTTTTTCCATCGTAGCACCGTGTTATGGACCGATCGTTATAAAATTTAGTGAAATGACTTTTGTATATATAAATTATTTGTGTTGAGTTTTAAAAGAATACCAATATTTTTAAGAGATTTATGCTAGTTAAAGTGATTGTGGTGGGCCTATATGATAGCTATGAATAATTGTGGACCGATCATCACAAAATTTGGTGAGGCGAGTTTGACTTATATAAAACTTATTTTTGCACAATTTGTTTTGGATATCTATATAACTAAGGTATTTATGAGAGCTTAACTATTTTCAGATAGGGCAATCGTATGGGGGCTAGGAGAAATACTGTACCGATTCTAACCAAATTCAATAGGCTTTGTCCTTCGCGTAATAGAAGAGCTTGTACCAAAGTTTGTCGAATTATCTAAATCGACTCAGAAAGTGATCCTGAGCAGATTGGTATACTTTAAGATGGGTGTTGAGACAATATTTAGGTGTGATACAAATATCACAACTAACCCAATATACCCTCCCCACTATAGTGGTGTAGGGTATAAATATTGTTTAAATATATATTCAAAACCAACTACATATTAGTTTTTATGGTTTTATATAGTAATAATTAGGGGACTCAAACGGTCTGCTATTAAGTCATATTTTCATAATGTCCTAATATATTATGATAGTTAACCCAGATTTAAACACATTTAAATCTCAATAAAAACTAAACTATTGGTCGGATTGCATTGATTTTTTAAACGATAAAATTTCCTTGGAACACAAGGAGTAATTTCAGTTTGAAAATGTAAAAGGGACCTTCTCTGTTGCAAACAAAAAAGTTCTAAGCTAATAAAACTTTTTGAATTATATTTATTGTTTTGTCATAAAATAACACTGTTTTTGTTTAAAGCATAACAACAATTTGATTAAACTTAAATAATATAATATACTATAGAGTATGTGCTAATATTATTAGCACTTTATGACAATATGATCGTTTAAATCCCCCAAATATTTTAATAAGAAAAAAAAATTTTTTCAAACAAATTGGTCTCATTTCAATAAAATATTATGAATTTTTTAATTGGATATGAATTTAATGTGCTGTTTTTCTATAGCGAACGAGTGCTTTGAGTGGACGTCTTACATATATTTTGTTTCTGTTACAGTAACAAAACACATGTTAAATTTCCACTCAAAGTACTCATTCGCTATAGAAAAACAGCACATAAGCTTTTCTGTGCGGTTACAAAAAATTCAAATAAAATTTTTACTAAAATTTCAAAAAAAAACGGAAAACCCGCTTCGGTGTTGTAATATATTAATTTAAATAATTCTATCTAAAAATTTAGAAAACTTATTTGTTTTTACATTTTCAGAACCGCATTTCAGAGACCTTTATAGAAAAATTTCATATCTTTGCTTCTCGATATACATGAAAAAGAGAAATATAAAAGCCTTAAAACAGGGCCTTTGATCCAGTGCACCAAATACTAATGCCAGAACAAACATTTTGATAAATGGTCTCCTCCATGCAAACGGGGCCACCCTAATGAAATATATTTATATGTATTGTATTTCAGCATTACGCTGAGTAGTTATACATTATTCCCTCTTATAACATAAAATCGATTAACTTTTTTTTAACAAAGTGCCAGTTGGAATTGATTTTGCAAAAAAATTAATACATTCGAAACATTGTTGTCCAAAATTTCGTGCGAAAATAATTGTATATCACACGTGATATAAAACGGATGTCATTTTAAGGTACACTGCTTATTGTTGGTGTTTTGTTTAAGAATTGATATTTTTACAAAGTGTCTGTAATTTCAATCACTCTAGAGCCATGGTAGGCGTTCATATTGTTCAGGTTACGATGATTTTCGTCAAACAACACGAATGTGAACAAAAGAGCGTAATAGAGCGTAAAAATACACACAATTAATTCAGTTTCTTGATGTTGTTGTGGATATTTTATTTTTTACCCAAAAGAGCACATAAATTAAATGCCTCTTTTTGCCAACCAATGCTCTAGAGTTTTATTTGTATAATATCTTTAGTTTTTCTAAAGTCTTTTGGGAATAGGTTTCCAGATAATCTGGCCTAAGCAACCAGTGAAATACGCTTAGGAACTAGCTTATCCCCCAACAATAAATTTCAGTGAATTTATCAATAACTAGTTGATCGCCCCGGCTTCGCCCGGTAGCATTTACTAATGTTAGTTCTTCAAATTTCTCCAAACCACGCACACCAGCCTGTTTTTATTTATTTGCAAATAAAATATCTAAATTTGTACTACATACTTTAGGGAGTTTTTTATTACAGTTGACTGTAGACTTGCCACCTTTTGAAATTTCCAAAACGGGACAACTTTGTCAGAATAGCTCTTTACATAGTTTGGCTGACAATGGTCGGGATTGGATTAGTGGGCGTGGCACCTCCCATGCAAAGTAAATAGTTAATTTCGAATATCTGAAGTACCATAATTGTAATGTATTTAAACTTTGTATGAATCAAATTGTCTGGATCAGAACAGTGGGTGTGGAACCTTCCATACAAAGTACATAGTAGGGTAATCGATTAATTTTTGACGGTTAACTGTTCGAATAATTTAAAATTGCCGATTTTCGAATAACAAATAAACCGATTAATTTGTGTTGATTAACCGAAGTTCCTTTTTTTTGCACTTTAACATACACATTTTTTTGTATTTATTTTTCCGTTTCAATTAAAAAATAAATTTCAAATTAAAATTACATATTTTTTCGAACATTGAAGAAACATGTTTAGTGAGTATAAAAACTGACATATTTAATTTACATGTATTTGAAACTTTGTTTGTATTTACATGTATAGACGAAATTTTTTTGGAAAAGAGTTTTTTATCAGTACTTAACGAAACTATTAAAAGTATTCAATATCTAAAACAATCCAAAAAGGACTCCAATGGCATAACTAAAAAAGAACTGATATATTGGATATTCTTTATCATGATTTCGATTTCTCCAACAATACATCAGCAAGAGAGTTTTTTCCAAGTCAAGTTTTATTAAATCTAAAGAAAAAAATAGTTTTAAATGAAAGCATTTAAATTATATTCTTTTTTTAAAAGATTATTTCAGAAGTTTTCAATAAAACCCTAAAAAAAACTCACATGTGTATACAAAAAGGATCTCAAATACCATATTTGCTATTATTTTTTGGTTGAATTGTTATGTTTTTTATGTATTTGTGCACAAAATTCGTTGTTGTATTTTCAATTTAAAATTAAAATAGAAATTATTCGGTTAATCGAATAATTTTAAATTAACCGATTATTAACCGAATATTTCTAAACCCCGATTATTTGCTCGATTAACCGATTAAACCAGAAACCCGATTAATTGAATACCCTAGTACATAGTCAATTTTGAATATCTAGATAACTAAAATTGCGAGATTCATCAAACTTTGTCTGAAAGTCTAAATCACCTTTTTTAATATTTGTTTAATCAATAAAATTTCCAGAAATTTCGTTAATTGTAGATTCAATCAGCATTGCAAACATATTATCAAGATTATTTAAAATAACTGTAGCAAGATAGGTTATGAAATCATCAAGTGCCCTTGAAATTAAGTGCTATAGATTAATATAATTTTATCTCTTATATGAGTTTTATTTTTCGTCATTTGCTCAAAAACCCAAGAAACATGCCATGTTTATAAACTTGACAAATATAATCAAATGAAAAGCACCTTAAATTCGACCAGCTGTTAATATTGGAATCTATAGGTTGCAGCTCGATTCATTTGCAGCTTTTGAACATTTATAATTTTTTCATCATTACATTAGACCGTATTTCCGACTTTCAAACATTAATATTTATGTGCTGTGCACATAATACTACAAAACTTTAAAATACATAGTTTAGTAAAACTTTACGATTGGAAGGAATGTGTAAAAATTTTAGAATATATGAAGATCTAGGGTGATGAACTTCACTGAATGTAATTGAATAATTTCAATTTAAAGTGGAAAAAGAAAAGCTGAAAAATATTAGTATAACTGCACCTTAAAGTATACCGATCAGAATCAATTTCCGAAATAATATAATAATAATATAATTAGTCATAGCTAACACATATAGTCCAGCTGGTCTGAATTTTTTTTAAAGTGGGTCAAAGTTTTCATTTTTTGATCGAAGGGACCACTATACTAACTGAAAAAAAGTTGTAAGTTAATATCTGAGAGAATTCTTATGGTCAGATTTATATTATGGAATTTTATGGGGATCAATTTTGTGGAAGATCTTAACCCTTTAGCTCCACTCTTTAGGGGTCAATTTGACGCTTTTTTGAGAAAAGGACATTTAAGGATTCAAACATTCGACGAACATTTTTGCCGGATTACACGCCACCTTGGGTCTCACATTTTTTAAAAAAATCAAAAAACAATCTATTTATGATCCGAATGAGCTGATATTTAAAACATAAATAGTAAAAAAACATTAAAATTTTTCAAAAGGGAGTAAGGTTTGTGGAGCTCCTGATGAACAAATATAAGCTTTTTTTATAAGTAGTTGGTATTGGTGAAAACCTTAAGACCTGAAGATTAACAGTTTAGTGAAATGAAATAATTTTATGAATTTTTACCTTAGAAACTAAAAATTTGAATATTGGGATTTTCTATGAACAAAAATATAAAATTTTAACGGTTAAAGATATTATAACAAAATTAGAAATTGTGTAGATCCAAATGTCCTTAAAGCAATGGAATTATAATCTTTAACACTTTTTATTTTCAAATACCAAAATTCCTAATACGGGGAAAATGTGTTCCAAAAACTGAGTTTTTTTAGAAAACACCCTACGGCGACGTTATTTACTGTGTGATAGTAAAATAACTTTGTACGTATTTAAATAAGATATAGGGCTATACATGCATGGAGCTTTTTCGAGGAACGGTGCTTTGCCTTTTTAGAATTTTTTGCTCAAACCAAAAATTTTTTTTTTAATTGGCAAAGTTTGGATAAGTCTGGAGGCGACTAGGTCCACTTAAGTGAGCCTTTTGCATTAGGTTCGCTTTTGCATTAGGTTCTCTTTTCGAATCATGTACAAATTTTATATAGTCCTGAAGAACATTTTTTCTACAAAAAAAAATATATAGGGACTTTTTTGGGAAAAACGTAAAAAATACGGCCATTTTTACATGTACCAACTTTGGATGCGTGTAACTTTTTATAGGGACAACATTATTTTTATAGTATTCGAAATTTTATCGCAAATATTATTGATATTTTAGAAAACAATTTCGAACGGGCCTACCGACATATCTAAAAAACTAAAAAAAGATGAAACAAATTTAAAAAAAAATAAATAAATAAACATAAATAGCTCTTGACCTAAAAGTGATAATCTACATACAGTTGTGTGAAAAATAATAGAGCCACCTTATGTTCTAAAAATTTAATGTTTTTTTAACCTTGTAAAAAATATTTTTAGAAAAAGTTTTTTTTATGCATTATTAGTAAGTCTCTTTCTTATTGTAATCCCGTTATTTTTTCTGTAATTGAAGCAACATTTCTAATTATATCAGTGTTTGTATGTAAATTGAAGAAAAACAAGTGTGAAATAAAATAGAGCCAATTTTAAAGTTAAAAAAAATATTAAAGTAAAAAGCAACTTTTTTAAATTTTTTTTTTTGAAAAAGTGTGTAAAAAGGCAGACTATCTTATTTCTATTATAATTTTAAAAAAATATTGAAAAATTACTTAGCAGAATGGGCAGAGGAAAACATTGTAGCGTGGAGGCCCGAAAATTGATAAAAAAGCTTCATCGAGAAGGTAAATCTCAAAGAAAAATAGCTGAAATTATTGGATGTTCAAAGAAAATGGTAGAAAATGCTATAAAGTATGAAGAGAAACAAGAAACAAGAGGAAGAAAAACCAAAATGTCTGAGACATTAAAACGAAAAATACTGCGTCAAGTGAAACGGGACCCCTTTGTGACGTCATCCGCCCTTAAAAAACAATATCAACTTGATATGGATACTTCAACAATACGGCGTATGCTCCTTAAAAATGGTTTAAAAGCAAGAAGTGCACGTAAAGTGCCTTTTCTTTCAAAACGCAACATAAAACAAAGACTTGCATTCGCAAAGGAACACATAAATTGGCCCGTATCTAAATGGCGTAATATTTTGTGGTCGGATGAGACCAAAGTAAATTTATTTAACTCGGATCGAAGTTCTCTTCAAGTTCGGAGACCCAAAAATAAAGAATTGAATCCTCAATATACCATTAAAACCGTTAAACATGGAGGGGGTAATATTATGGTATGGGGATGCTTTTCATATTGTGGAGTCGGACCCTTATATCGCATTCAGGATATAAAGGATGCAAAATTTTACACAAACATTTTAAGAGAAGTCATGATGCCTTATGCTGAGTGGGAAATGCCGCTTGAATGGATATTCCAACAGGACAATGATCCTAAACATTCATCGAAGTTGGCAAAGGCATGGTTCAGGGACAATCATGTGAAGGTTTTGGGATGGCCTTCACAGTCACCAGACCTAAATCCCATCGAAAACTTGTGGGGCGAGGTTAAAAGATGTCTCAGAGGAAAGAATCCATCAAATAAAGATGAGCTGTGGACAATGGTTGAGACTGCATGGAAGAATATTCCAGTAACGACTCTATGCCGAAGCGCTGCTTCTCAGTAATAAAAAATAAAGGCAGTTCTACAAAGTACTGAGGTAGTATAAGCAGTTACGTAAGCAATCATTTTATTAAACATATTATTTCTTTTTTCTTTTTAATAATTTTAGGAGGTTTGTTTAGATGGCTCTATTTTTTTTCACAGAAAAAATAAATGAATATACCGAATTTTTTTTATTTTTATTTTTAGGGCAATGAATTCAAATATTTAATTTATGTTTTTTTTATACTATAATAATACCTAATAAAAAACAACAAAAAAGTTTAAAGAAGATTATTATCTGTCTAAATTTTTAAGTTTGAAATTGAGGTTTGGGGGTGGCTCTATTATTTTTCACACAACTGTATGTATATATATTTTTGTAGCTTCTCAAGGGCTATATTTTAAATATCAGCTCATTCGGATTATAAATAGATTTTTGGCGATTTTTTTATGGAAATGTGAGACCCAAGGTGGCGTGCAAATTCCGACCAGGTGGACTATAAGTTTATTCTACAAAAATTATCAACTCAACATGCCCTTTCAGAATTATATAGTCGCTATTCTGTTACAATCAAAAAGTCTCAATTTATTGGACAGTGTTATTAGCGCAATATTCGTGGTACGACTGTATCTATCATAGAATACATACTTATTATACATATGTAAAATGTATATTGTGTATATGTACTATATACATGTGTTTTACTACCATGAAATTGTATACCCATCGTTTTTACCAGATTACTTGATGTATGACTTTAGATAATTTGAATTTTACATTCGATATATATTTTTTTCCTACCAGAAACCGCACTTACGTACATAGATAGATACGTACATATGTACATGCAGCGAACCCAGTAAGGAAGGAACATGGATAAACTGTTGCATTAACAAATACTGTTCGAACTCATCATAAATAAACCGACGACTTTATTTTATAAACTCGAAAGTAGTTTAGTTTCAAATTTGTGCAAGTTTTATCTTTGTTTTTGCTATTTTAGCTCCTTTTTCGAATATGTACTGCCAATATTGCACACATAAACACAGACACATAAATTGTATAAAACAAAAAATAAAAAAAGAAATAATAAATATGTAAGTATGTATAAAACAACTAAAAAGACACAGGATATAGCTCGGAACAAAACTTAACATAACAGGACAGGACATAACGATAGGGAATACACTTGTTTTCTCATCTATCTAACAATTTAAATGGAATCTATTGTTGCGCTAGTTACCCGTAATTCAGACTATTTGTTATTTTACATCCTCCAACATAATGTTGTCCGTCCACCACATCCACCATCCATGCCATCCATTAACTTTACCATCTTTGATTTATGCAAGTCCATTCATTTTGTCCCTAATTTATTTTGTTTTCTTGTAAATCTACATAAACCCAATTTACCTTATTTTTCACAACAACAACAACGACAACAAAAAAGGAACAAATTTCTCAAAATAATGGAAAGAAAAGAAACTAAAACAACATGTTGAAAAAAAACTACTAGCAGTGAGTAAAATGTAGGAGAAGTCTGTCTGAATTTTATACAATACATGGACAGTAAACCTGCACTTCATTGTATGAGAAATATTCAAAATTACTTATCGTTACCTAAATATAGAAAGGCCCTAACTCGTGTTTTTTTTGTTGTGTAAGCCCAGATTTTCGTAAATATTCGATCAAAAACACGAGTTAGTTCCTTTCTATATTAAGGTAACGTTATGTTAAATTACTAGTATTTTTGATTAAAAAACTTTTTTAAACTCCTTTATTTTTTAAACAAAAATTATTTAGATAGTTTATGACATTTCTAAAAACCCAAGTTATCTGAAGTTTGGTAGCGTCGATGATGATATATCGATTAGTAAAATTTTTTGCAGATTTATTTGTTACGACATATCCTTTTAATGTAATGCATTCATCGAATATACATTTCTCATTTATTCATATTGCAACTGTTCTATCAAACTTAATATCATTAAAATCTTCTTTTTATCCTGATTCTGTATTTTTACATATCGATGGCTTAATATGAAAAGGCACTAACTCGTGTTCTTTTTTGTAAGTCCAGATTTTCGTTTATTTCGATAAATGGTCCGATCATATATCATAATTAGCCAAACAAAATCTAGACTTAAAAAATACGAGTTAGGACCTTTTTATATTAAAGCATCGATATTGTACTTAGACTATGGCTATTTTTAATAAATCTATTGTGTTATGTTATTACCAAGTTTATGGAAAAATCGTTTATAATTCCTTTGTTTAAAAGCGGCAGCAAACTGGAAGTATCAAATTAACGTGGACTTGCTGAGCTGAATGCTACTCCTAAACTTTTGGAGAACATTTTAACAGACAATCAATCTATTGCATTAAACTTCTTCATTGCTCTCTACACGTCAACATAAGAACATCATTTCACAACAACTAACATCCTTGAACACAACGAGTAAAGTTCAGATACGCTACTTCTAAAGTCATTGAGATTTCCTCTGGTATTCCCCACGGAAGTCATTTGAGTCCAATTTTCATGGTCAACGTCTACTTCAATCTGATATTGAAAAAATGTGTAAATATTAAAAAAGGTAACACATGTCATTTTCCAGAATTAAAAAATTTCACTCCAACTATTTTATAAATGAAACTACTTTGGAAAATTTTCTCAATCTTGGAATATTGTTAGATCACAGGCTTAACTTTAGTGATCTCACCGTGCTAACTGGCAATAAAGTGAATTTTGTAACCCATACATTACAAAACAGCTATATATATCATTGGTTCATTCTATTCTTGAATGTGTATCAATTATATGGAATCCTTGCTATAATATTCATATTAATAATATTGAATCAGTCCAAAATCAATTTTTGATATTTTGTTTACGTTGACTTGGCCTCCTGCTACCGTCATATGAGAGTAGACTCAATCTTGTTAAGTTACCAACTTTAATTCGTGGTGATTTTAATTCTGAGTTTCTGATTCGTCAACTTAATTTAAATGTACCAACTAGACCAACACGCATTTTTCAATTATTGAGAATAATGTTTATGCTAACAACAACTCCATTCGCCGTATATATGAGAATTTATTTCTATATGAATCTTATTCGTGTTAAATTTTTTCTGGAAGTAGTGCTTATATGGGAGCCATGGTAAATTATGAATCGAATTTATATGATAAACTTGTATGTATGTATATGAAACTTATTTTTGGAAACATTTGTTTGGATATCAATATAAATCAAGCATTTATGTCCGATAAGGTCATATTTCGATATGACATTTATATGGGGATAGGTAAAATAATGATGGATTTCGATTCGGAAAGTGATTCTAAGTCGATCGGTATACTTTAAGGTGGTGTTGGACTAATATTATGGCGATTCCAATGCAGAAATAACAAATTATATATCGTAAATTCGTAATTATTTTCAAAGCTTGTTTAATGTGGGATTTGTTTAGCAGTTCTGAATTGGAGCCTGGTCCGAAGCAATAGACAGAAACTCTTTCGTCACCGAATGTTCACTGATAGGCACGTCTCTCCACTAGTGATTTGGGAATGAGCCACATCATTAAGTCGACAAATTTTATACGAGTGGTGTAATTTTAACTCACGGTATCACAATGGGACCTTACCCATGATAAAAATATATTAAACAAAATTGAGGTAGCCGTGGATTTAGCTTATAAGTATCTCTGTCATGAATGGACCGATTTTGCTTATGAATATGTCTGATATCACATGTGTGTCATTTAGATATCTGCTAGCTTAGGATAACGAATTTCAACCAAACACGGGTACAGACGAATATAGTGATATCGACTTCCCTACATATAAGAATCTATAATATACCTTTTACCCCCAGTAACACGATGTCTGGTTATTAACTAATAGTTAAACTTACAGTTTTCATACAAAAATATTTTTAACCGACAGTATAACTATTAGTTAGGCCATAACCAGGCTTCTTGTTAATGGGGGTTAGGGTCACAAATTAATATAATAGAAATTACAAACATACATATAGGTTTACCGTTCATGGCAAAGGGTATGAAAAGCAAGTATAAAACGGGTTTACATTATTCACGACAAAGTTATTTCAAGGGCCGGTCTAATGTACATGAGAATGTATTTGTTGTGTACGTCAGTGAGTTTGTTTATAGATGAAAATCTAGGTGCTTTGACTAATTCAAACTTGGAACAATGACGAGCTCAATACCGCACTACACAAATGAAAAGTATGTTGTAGTTGTAGTACACGTTGTGGGACACATGTCTGTCTCATCATTGCTGGTTCGCTTCACGTACTTGCATCGTCAGATGCAAATATCTATACATTATTGCAATGTGCACGTAAATTTGTATGTGTTGGTATGAACATTTCATTATTCTGTGGTACAAAGGGACTTAACTCAAATTATTTGTAATTTTTAAGTGCTCAACTACAAAAATGCTTTATTTTATTTATGCATGGACATAGTACTACACTTGCAACTCTTTTAACATATTAGCAAGAGCATGCCTGAGCGGAATTAAAAATAATTTTCCCGAAACTAGAAATGTATCAGCTATTTCTAAACCATTTTGCATATTTCAAACAAAACCCATACATTACATCAACTTTCCTTCATATAACAATCCCTTCATATAGGGTTGCAAATAAGTATTGTACAAATTACAAAGGGGATGACAAACTTATTACTAATGATGAAGTGTTAAATAAAACATGTTATGTTAGGTATTTTCGGCTATAACGATATAGGTATTGGCATTTTTCACAAATAGTGCTTTAATTAAAAAGAGCACAAAATAAGGCAAAATTCGGTAAATGAAATTGTCATAAAACGTTGCAAGGCTGTCTTTTTTTCTGTGGAAAAAAAGATTTAGTACTTTACAAACTATACCAATATTTTATGTACATATTGTAACTTTTTTGAAAATTGTTTATGCTTTAAGTCCGTTCATGACTGCTGTTTATGGAACGGTTCCTACTGACCAGTAGGAACCCGAAACGATCACCATAAATATTCATAGAAATGGCGAACATTTTTCAAAAACTTTGTGAAATAAACACAAAATTTTGTTTTCCTAATTTTTTAAAATCGTAATAAGCATTTCTATTGGAATTCAAACTGAAAGCAAGTGTAATTCAAGCCTTGAATTATAGTCAAGCAATTGAATTACAGTTGTATTACACTTTATTTCAATAGCTTTCTCCAGTAAAAAGGAAACATAAATTCATAATTACATTTGCATTCAAGTCAAATTTCAACAAAATGTTTAAGTGCTTGAATTTGTGGGGCTTTGGTGCTTATTGGGAATGCATTATTATTGTAAAAAAGCGGGTACAGTAGTATTAATGTCCAAAAAATATTTTTGTTGTATTTTTTTAATTAGAGTTAAGTAATGCATTAGCTTCGGCGTATAAAACTACGAAATTATGGTCGATATTAACAATAATTCATATTTTTCGTTTAAATCTCCAAGCTTTAATCGTTATACATACATAGTTGAAAATGTGTAAATATAATCTAAATAGATAGTATGTTGTATTAGGGCGGCCCTTAATAAACGAAAGTTGGATTTTGGCCATTCAAACAAATTGGGGGGTGACAATTTGTTTAACAAAATTTTAAAAAATTTTAAAATAGAAAAATTTTATTTGGTTGATCATACGGTTAACGGTATCCTATGAAGACAAAAACTCATATACAAGTAAATATGGATATATTTTAAGTAAAAATGAGCTTATATTTTAATATTTATCAAAATATGTTAATTTTGTTCCTACATTTCTTGTTCTAGTTGCCTGATACACATTAATGGCCTAGCGAATTTTTAATAACTTTAACATTTTTTGACCAATTTCTGTTTTTTATGTCTCATTAGAACGACAATTACGTACACGTTTCTATTCTTTTAAATTAAATTGCAAAAGTAATTTTTTAATGGCAAAATTTTTACAAAAACTGAAAAGAATGCATTTTTCCCCTTGTAAATGCATCTCAAAACATCAAAGGGCTTGCGGCACGTCTTAACCCCAACCGATTTACCTAAACATTTTTCCGGATGATTTTTTTACTAATGTTCACCAAACTGGGGGGTGAGAATGGCCAAATCCAACTTTCGTTTATTAAGGGTCACCATAATGTTGTATATTAAAAAATCAAAAATTTTGGAGAGTTTAACTCAAAATATTTTTCAAAATTTAGTTTCTTATGACACGAACGACATTTTGTAATTGTATACGACGGAACTTAAGTACGATAAAACTGTTCGCGTTAATCATAATTTAGATTGGTTTAAACTTTAAAGCATAGGGTAGAATAAGATGCGCAACTGAGAGTAAATTAAACAAATTTTATGGCTAACACAACAACAAAATACATTGATTTACATGTATTTTATTGTTGCAAGACTTTGGTTTTTGGCAGCAAACTTAATATGTGAATGATTAGTAACCTTAGATTCTATGGTCTACCGATATGTGTCACTGATTTTATTCATTTCGAAAACCAAATGAAATACAAGCCATCTAAATTCAGTTTAAACTACTTATTCTCCAAAATGTTTAATTTTCCTCATATACATACATACATACATATGTAAAGTATAACAAATCATTTCACCATTAAAACAAGAACGACACTGAATTATTTCCCACCCACACGATAAAAATAAATATTTTGAATATTTCAATGAATAAAATTATGTATTTATTTGAACACAATTGAAAATATTTAGTACAATATTATTTGTGCAATTTAACACTGCTGAAGCATAAAACACAAGTAGCACATGGCTTCTTCACAATATTCTTCGAATTAAAATTATTATTCATTTTCGTTGCGGGCACATGTAAATTACTTTGTGTGTTTTCCATATGTTTATTTTCCAAAATCAACTGTAGTATATAATGTCCCTCTTTCTATTTTTTAGCGATGAAAAGGAAAAACACTAATACAGCATGATCCAAATACGGATATTAAAACGCTTTTCAAAATAAGTGTTAAGGGTCCTCTAAAGGTCAGTATCAACAAGAATTTGTAATGTGGCTGAGATTCTGCGATAATTTTGATGATGACTTACGATGTCACACTGTCCATAAAACAAACAATCTTTTGATCAGTTGGCAATGTTTATTGATCTGCGAGTCCTTTTCTGTAAGATAATCCAAAAAGATTCAGAGCTACGTCGAAGCAATTAAAACTGGAAATGTATGCTATTTTTAAAAAAGCCTTAAAATAATTATTTTCATTATTAGTTAAAAGCTACTTATATTTGAATCACCCTTTACATATATAGGTATATGACTTTATTTCCCTTCAACGCAAAAAATGCCTTTATTCAGCCCTATTAGAGAAAATGACCTCAATCTGTCGAAAATGAGTTTATGCTTTTCACGATTCCATAAGTATATGGTAAAGCTTGCATAGTCTCGATATTATTAAATAAAAACTAAGAATTTAGCTGAAAACGATTTATAATATTGACGATTTCACATTGATATTGAAAACCGGAATAAGCCTGATT
The DNA here is from genome assembly GCF_958450345.1 of Calliphora vicina. Classification (NCBI taxonomy): domain Eukaryota; kingdom Metazoa; phylum Arthropoda; class Insecta; order Diptera; family Calliphoridae; genus Calliphora; species Calliphora vicina. The sequence continues at coordinate 81,556,751 of NC_088780.1, forward strand.
ATTATTATTATTATTCCCATTGTTAGATTTGTTTTTCTTTCTCTTTTATAGCTTTCTTTCAAATACAATAAGTATTCATATCAAAAGGTTTGTAATCGAAATGGGAATATAATAACACGGTGCTACGATGGAAAAAAACTTGGAAAACGACCTAGCGTAGGTTATAGGCACTGTTGCCAGATTTGCCGATTTATCGGCATTTTGGCGATTTTTGATAGGAAAAATTGGCAAGGTGTGATTTGCCGATTTTATTACTCAAAATGACGATTTTATGAAAAGTTTATATTTACATCAAGGTTTTAATATTATTGGGGTATTCACATGGTCTGCAATATGACTGTCATAATGTCCTAATATATTATAATAGTTGTGTTTTTTAAACAAAAAAATTATTATTTTTTGACAAACCAATAAACATAGTTCAAATAGTGTTATTAGTTTAGAACTTGTTTGTTTGAAATACAAAAAAAATTTGTTTAAACTATCATAATAATATATTAGGACATTATGACAATTTGTCCAAATAGTAGACAGTGTGAATACCCCAAATATTTTAATTAACAAATAGAATGAATACAAATTGAACCGTAATTGTTTTTGTAAGAATGAAGATTATATACAAAAACAGAATCCAAATTTAAAGAGCTTAAATTACTTGATTTTAATAATTTAATGAAACAAAATGTAAAATGTTTATTAAGATTTTTGAAAAAAATTTTGCAATTTTTAATTTTAGTCGTCCGCCAATGTGTATAATAGCTACTTGAAAAATTTTTATAAACCTATACTAAAGAATTATTAAAGTTAATTAAGTCTGATACTTGATTTTCCCGAAATTAAAACATTGTTGGTCCGAATTTCTTATACGTCCTAAACGTTTCAAAATTGTTTTTGTACATGACTTAGTATTCGCGATATATGTAAATCGTAGCTTTTTGCTAATCTTTCAGCCTTTTGTAAGCCGATCTTCCAGATGTTAATTAGCAATCGAACCAGAACCATACCCGTTGTACCTTTCATGTTTGTAAGTTATTGAGAGCCTTCGGAAAGTTTATTTCAACAGACCGACGAACATCGAAATATCGACTTCTCTAATTATAAGGATCGTAAATGAAAAATGTGGAAAATAATAACTTATATATACCTAGAGATGCCAAACGGGGAATCCCGTTCGGGATTTCCTATATCCGGAAGCCCGGGATTTTTTAATATTAAATCCCGGGGTTTTCGGGATTTTCCAAATCCCATTTTTCATAAATAAATAGGGGAAATTGTAATTTTTGTATGCCTTTTTCATGCATTTTGACATTCTACATGCCCAAATATCACAAAGTGATGTTCAGAAAAGTTGTAAAGCTCAACTCCCGCTTCAAATGAAATAGATTTTATCACAGATGAGGAGTTCGAACAAAATGAAAATATTTCGATTGCTAAAAGATAAGGTACTAAATTAGGCTGGATCGGTTTGTATGGACGATCAAAACGTAAAAAATCGTATAGCAGAAACGCAATATACGGAAAATTCTAAGAAAGTTTCCTCAAGAAACCATTGGTCTAAAATCAAATCCTATCTTGCACATTTCGTGTTTTATCCAATAAAAAAACTATTAAAAAAACAAATACTGAAATATCATTGGATAAAAGACTTATAATTTTCGGGATTTTAGATTTCCCGAAAATCCCGATACCCAGGGTCGGAATTTCGGGATTTTTTTACCAAATCCCGATCCCCGGGATTTTCAAAAATCAGTCCCGATTAGCATCTCTATATATACCCTTACCACTCATGGTGAAGAGTGTGAAAGTTTTTAATTTTTGTATAATTTTTTAAATAATTCTTATTATATAACAACTATTTTATAAATTTTTTTCTAAAATTTCGCAAGAAAAAAGTACGTATTTTAATGTTTTCCGATTTTTTGACGATTTCAAAAATATTTTGACGATTTTATACCAAAATTATCTGGCTACAGTGGTTATAGGGCTTGCTGAGTACATTAGAAATTGTGTGAAAAAATTTCCAAAACACCCTCAAATTCAGAAGTTATTCTGAAAAAACCGTTTTCAGTTATGTCCGTGAACTTATCGATTTGTAACTCAGTCAGTCTCTGTCCGACTTTAAATTGTTTAATGGGGTTAAAAAGAAAACTGATTACGCTTTAAAATGACGTGCAATTGTTGATACATTTGTTAGTTATAAGTATTGTTTTTGTTAAGAATATCTAAAAGAAAAACAAAATTTATCAACTTTTTTGATTTTAATCGCTTGTCATTGCTTATTTTGATACGGAAGCTTATACAAATTTATACCAATGTATTAAGGAAATTTATTTCTTAACAAACCATCGTTTTAATAATTCAAATTGGATGAAAATTGTAAAAGTTATTCAACTTTTCATTACCTCCTTTTTTAGTATTTTCGCCCATATGAATAAAAAAAAACAAAAAACTATACAAAAAAAAAATTTTTCTACAATTTTTAATTTACAAGGTAAATTTTGTGGACCTTTTTTCGAAAAAGTTTAATAACTTTTGCAAGTATAAACCGATTTTAACAACTAGTATCTCGTTTTTGTCTACATAAAATTGTCTATAAAATACTGTGCAAAAAAATAGGGTTTCATAGACAAAAATTAAAATAACTATTGTTGAATTTGAAAAATTACGAAAAAAGAAAGCCAATTTCTAGGAATATAGATCTTATACATACATTTTATGAAAGCTTAATTCTTTAACTATAATTGTTTAGAATTTGAAATCGGTCTAAAAGTGTGTGAGTTAGAGGTACTAAAGTACTACGACCTACCCTAAAACAGTTTTTTCAAAATAACTAAAAATTTTGAGGGTGTTTCAAAATCTTTGAAAACGGTTTTAGTATGTCCCCACCTAGGCCTACAACCTCCACTAGGTGGCTTTTCAAGTCCTGACAAAAAGTGTAATTTTGTAGCAGAGTGTAATCATCATACACTTACATACACACAAACATCTATTCATGTACAACATTTACAAACGACCAGTAGACCTGCTCTTCAAAAATAAATTTGTTTTGGATGGTTCTTATTTTGTTCTTAAGTATTTAAAACTACATGCAACAAAATTTGATATTTAGCTTTAATATCATGTCATATATTCAACTTTGTATTGTGTACCCACAGTTTTGCATACAAAAGTTGTATAAACAACTATTTTCTACACAGATATTCGGGTAAAATGTACGCAAACTTTATATTCTGGATCATTATAGATAGCGGAATTTATATAGTTATGTCCGTCGACCGTCTGAATATTGCAATTAACTTTCCAACGCACCAAATAACTTACATACATGATAACTAAATACGTTTCAGTTCAATTTAGGTAGCTATTTAAAATCGATAAGTTTTATTCAAACGTATAAAAATATAATTTAAATATCAAAATGTTTGATAAAATCAAAAAAAAAACAACTGCTTACACAATTTTACAACTTTTGTTTGTATAATTTAACCCCACATAAGCCAATTTCGCTGTTACCTATATTGTAGAAACTTTTTTGAGACTAGTTTTCTAAAACATCTGAAACCAATAATTTAACAAAAGCTTGTTATACCAACTCACCAATTTGGATTTCGAAACAATCACTCAACAATCAACCAATTTCATTGCATTATAAATGTAATTGATAAGTCAATAGAACACAGAAAAAAAAGACAATAGTTAAAAAGTAATTAACAAAGAATAATAAGAAGGGAAGTCTCTCAGTTTTTCTACAACAGCAACTTCTGTCTCTTCTCACATACAAGTAGTATGTGAAATTCAACACACTTGAGAGAGAGATTTAACTTCAAAACTTTATCTTGAAAATTGTACAAAATTGCAATTCTAACACACACTTTCGCCATCACATAATATTTTTATTATTTTTTTCCACACATTTGAACCATTTAAATAACAAAAACGTGTATATTTTGCACAAACGAAAAATATATGTATTTTAATTTTTTTGACATTAGATTTTTGGGAATTGAAATTAAAACTGAAAAAAACACATTTGTAAAATTTCGTATTGAAAATTAATAAAAAATTCAAATAAATTAAATTTTTGCAGAAATTTTAGAATAATAAGCAAAAAAATCTATTTATAAAATATTTACAGGTCAAATATAAATTAAATAATTTGAGAATTGTTTGAATTCTTAAATTTAATTGTAATAAAATTTTGCTATAATTTTTAAGGTCGCTTTTTTACAACTCTGTGTGTTTGAGGAGTGTGGTGAAAGTGATTTGAAAACCAATACATTAAACAAAATATTACCAATACATTCAAAGAGTTTTTTATGACAACCGACTTAGGTTTTTTTGACAGCGTTCCACTTCTTGTTATTATTCTTTGGTGAAAAATAAGAAAAAAATATGTGTCAAAAAAATTTAAAAAATTAATTTAAAATCATTTTTTTATAAACATGCAATATTTTCAATACAAAAAGAATGAAATATTACTAAATGTGCAAGACATGGTAAGTGAATATAATATATAGCGTAAAATTAGGACCCTGAACTAGGTATATAACTTTTTTCCAACAGGTCTTTTACTTAGGAATGGATTCAAGAATCGATTCAAAGACTTGCGAAAGAGTTAGAATCAATATCAACAAAAATCGCAGCGGAAACACGAATTGTAGATTCGTTTTAAGATGTATCAATTCTCAGAAACTAGAACTGATGAAGAATTTTTCGAAAAAAAAACATTACCCGCAATTCACAACTATTCGTGCGTTCTATATTAAGTGTATATATGTATATCGTTCTACAATGAATTGTTTTACTAGATTTAATATTTTGACTTGTATAATTCTAAATAAAACTTAAAGAATGCTATTTAAACCAATTTTTTATTGCAAATATGTATATAGTCTTTATTTATATAAAAATTTATTAACTAATAACAATAGTTTTGTTCAATATGACAAACACATTGTTAAGATACAATTATTTTATTTTTGAATAACAAAATTGATAAAAAATTTGTTATTCAATATTACAAACTAATTGTTAAAAAAAATTGTTAAGTGTTAAAAAATTTGAGTAACAAATATACTTTTTGTATTTACAAAAATGATTGTTGGTGCATTTTTAATTAAAAAAATAATTGTATTGACGAATTTGGTAATTAATATAACAATTGATTTGTCGTTATTTTTTCTATGAAATTATATCTTCAGCCATTTTTCTAGACATATCAAAAGCATTTTTTGATAAAGTGTGGGACTCAGGTCTTATATATAAACGCTACCAACCTAATGGATACGTTGAAATTATAAGGTCTTACCTTGATGGTAGGTACTTTCGTGTTAAGCAGGAAGAAATTTTTTCGAATATGAAATAGGTAAATACTGGTGTTCCCGAAGGATGCATGCTAGCTCCATGCTATATATCTTAGAGAGATATACCAGTGCCAACAAATACAATTCAATTAGAGTAAATTTATAAATATTACAACCCAGTAAATATTTAACAATTGGTAGATTCACAAGGTATCCTATCATATTAGAACATTATGACAAAAAGCATGTTGTCATAATATTCTAATATTTTCGGCGCAGGCCTCAGCTGGTTGGTTACGATAACACAATAAACATAGAAGTATTATTTTAGGACATTTTTTACTTGAAAGGTAATAAAAACATTTTTAAATCATTGTGAAATATTAGAACATTATGACAAAATTACATGATAGGAGACCTTGTGAATCGACCAAATATGTAGAGTGATGAGCAAATTTGTGTCGGCAAGGATCGAAAGGAAATGTAAGAAATGATAAAAAATGATAATGTTTATTGTACGTGTTTTGTTTAAGCTTTGATATTTTTACAAATAAAGCTTGAGTGTCTGTAATTCTCATTCACTCATTCTAAAGCCTTTTGGGAATAGGTTTCCTGATTATCTGACCCAAGGAACCAGTGAAATGCGCATAGGAACTAGCTTATCCCCCAACAATAAATTTCAGTGAATTTATCAATAAAATTGGGAATTTACCATAAATCTTACTAAAATATTTATTTTGTATTCCCGAATAACCTTTTAACGACAAAGTTATATATCAATTCGAAAGATACAACCCAGTATGCACATTTATATTAGACAAATTCTTGTCCGATTTTGCGTTTGAGTCACTGTACATATTTAAATTTTAATAAATCGTTATTAGGAACTTAATATACAAACATATACATATAACTGAGAGTATAAATTATACGAAATTGTTCATATATTTAATCGAAATCGAATCATTTGAGAACATTTTTAATACCGAAAATGGTATAGTATATCGATAAAAATTCGAATCAGAATAATAAACGATTTCCGACTCTTTATCGCTCTGCCCTCTACTTAGGAAAACACACACATTCTCGACATTAAAAATTATTAATTTTCGATATAACTTCAAATCATGCATACTGGGAACTAATATCGATTTGTAAATTTATGTATTTGTTTCCCAGTCGGCCACATGGTCAATACGAAATTGTCGCCAGGAAACTTTAATTTAAGGGCGTTAGGTCTTGGGTTAGACAATGTAAAAACATAATTAAATTTGTTATAAGTACATATTTAGGAAGAATATACAAATTAAAGCGTATTGCCATTCAAATAATTCCAAACAAAAGCATTGAATATTTTGTTAGGATGTTTGTGTGTTTGGAATCATCGGCGTGAAACCCTAAACAACTCTGAGTATAAACATATCCACTTGTCATCTAAAAAACATACGCGTAATTTTACGACAATTCATATATTTGTTTGACCGTTTCATACCCTTATTCTCAGTATATTAAATTACTTATTTATTTCCAAATATCTCTATTAACTCATACAAAAAAATATTATTATTTTTTTCATTATAAAACACATAGGGCATTTTTCAGGCAAGATGATTTATTTTATATTCAACAATGTGTATGTTTTATGAAGAGATGAGATGTGTAAATGTGTTAAATATTGAGTTTTGTAATTTTGGGTTAATATGGGAGTGCCAATCAATATACACAATAGGCGGTTACCAACAGATTGTATGTCATTACGCAAATTTAACTAAAATGTATAAAAATACGTTTTTATCAAACATTATTACATATTTACCCTTAAGCAAATTTGAGTTTAAAAAGTACAAATTACAATAATTACATAAAATATAACAAGTTGCTGCAATTTTATGTTTGATAGAACGAATTTTAGTTACTGCGTTTACGAACGCACCTAAAATGCATGGAATATTTTATATATTTCTTATAAAATTATTAAAAACAAATGATTTTGAAATAGGAATGTCATTTAATTAATAATTTAAAGAAAAGTTTATTAATAAAGGTAGAATTTGAGGCAATGAACCGCTATGTGTTCCTCAGATCTTCCATGATGGATATGAACTAGAGATTTGTCTCAACTACCAGATATATACCTATGTATGTTTAACAGTACTTAGAATAGTACAAACATTCTGTACAGTCTCTCCTAATGAAAATAAATTAAAAAAAATAATTTCAGTATTACTTATTACCAGGGAAACCGGAAATATGCTCTAAAAAAAGAATTTTAAGCGCTTTAAATATGCAGTAAAAACTTTATAATATGCTCTTAAAATTTAAAAAATATGTTCTTAAAAAAACAAACGTTTACATAATTTTTAACAAAAAAATATACTTTTATTTAAAAAAATCAATACAATTCAGGTAAAGTAACATAAAATAAACAAAAATAACATGAACTAAAACAAGTATAGCAAAAAAATAAGTACTACATAAAAACAATAGGAACTTAAGCTATGAAAAGGCCTCCAGAGGTATTTTTTATGATATTTTATATAAATATAAAGTCACTTCTTCAATTAAGGTTATTATTGCAATAACTTACAAAATGTTGACTTAAATTTTCAAATAAAAATCGTTGTCAATTGGATCTGAAAACATTTGTATACATAGAAAATGTGCTTTCGACATCAACTGATGTTATAGGAGCAAATTTGAAAGACAATATTTTTTTAACACTTAGGGCCATTATTACAACTTGCCTTTATAATTAAAGTTAACCTTTTTCTATTGCTTAAAGTTACCTTTAACTATAAAGGCAAGTTGTAATAATGACTCTTAGAACGGTTAAGTTTGAATTAGAACTAAAATTTGATATCTAGATGGCGCTATTATTAAAATAGTGCTTATTTTATATTAAAAAAGCCATATATTTTTCAATTTTGAATTTTAAACAAAGGAAGTAAAACCCTGTAACACAACAGCGAAAAATAAGTAAGACAAAATTTGTTTTTGATAAAGTCAAAATATGCTATTAAACAGTAAAATATGCTCTAAAAATGCAAAAATATGACATTAATATGCTCTTAAAATAAATATATGCAAAAATATGCATTTAAGGGTAAAATATGCAAAAATATGCACTAACAAACCGATGCCAAAATTCTTAAATAGTTCTGAAACGTGTAAATATCTTATCCATGTGCTCATTAGACTCACCAGAAAAAACATGCATTTGGTTTCCCTGCTTATTGTATATATGTGTATACATATATAATTTTGAGACTGAACAACCCCGATACATAGTGAAAACAATTTGATATTTCTTTAATGTGCTGTTTTTCTATAGCGAATGAGCGTTTTGAGTGGACGTTTTACATGTATTTTGTTTTTCTTACAATAACAAAACACATGTTAAATTGCCACTCAAAGTAATCGTTCGCTATAGAAAAACAGCACATAATTTTAATTTCTTTAAGCTTATGAATTGAATTTCTTTCAAAACATTAAATTACCAATTTGAAGTACAAATAAAATACTTAATCTCATTGAAATTAAAAAATATAGAATTTATATAAAAAAAGTTTATTTAACGATATTTCATGTAAACAAATAATCCATCAAACAAATTAATTTTCGTGTTTCTTAATGTCTTAACAAAATCTTCATTTTCTTCAACAGCTGATTGTTTTTGAGAATTTGTATTTTAGAGATATAAAAGATAAATAAAGAAAACAACTTACCAAATAAATAGTATCTGAGAGTATGCAAACGATACAAAAAAAAATAATAAAAAAACATTTACTAAAGTCAAATACAATCCACAACCGGTTTAATGTAATTGAATTTACGAACGCTATTCAAACTTGTTTTGTACTCATACCTTTAGCTACATGCATACATACATTCGGTACGAATGGATGCATGAAATGTATGAATTTACGTTGTATCTTTGTATGTACATAAGTTAGTACGTATGAAAACATAGTTACGGACATAGTCAGTCAATAAACAAACAAACAAACAAATACACAAACATATGGATGTACGCAAGATACGTTTATAAGATAAAATTGATTTAACAGAAACGAAATGAAACACAAATGTTTTTTTTTTTGTATCTCTTTTGAAATTGAATAATAATAAAGATACAAAACAAACACATACTCGTAAACGAAATATTTTTCATTCAAAAGCGAAGGTCACTTTCAATGGGATTCTTTTAACTATAAAACTCATAACAATAATAATAATTAAAAATGTATTTTATTTTTACTTATGTGTAGGAAGTAATTCATAAATAATCGCATCATTATTAAGTTTTCAAAGTTTATTACCACGATCAGACCAATACCGAGTTCATTGTGATTCTAAATATCAATGACCGTTAGAAATACACAAAATAATAATAAAATTACAAAACTCCATCCACTAGAGTAATTTCAGTTGTAGATAAACCAACAACATTTTAATTTACGAATACATTTACTTTTTAAGTTCAAACATTTTAATATTTGGTCTCTTATGATGTCATAATGTCCTAATATTTCACGACTCGTCGGCTCGGCTTAACCAACTCTTAGGCGGTCTCTGTATCCAAATTTCTTGTTTTCTACAAAAAGTGTTTAAATTAAGCGAATATATAAAATATCCAGAAGCTTATCTCATAAATGCATATTGTTGCCAATTGTCTACATTCCAGTTCCACTTAATTTTAGACGAACATAAGCTTTATACTAATTCAGATTCTCCTTCAGCAAAATCAAATGGAGTACGATAAGTTTCAGCTAAAGAAATTCTAAATCAAACTAAAGCTATGAGAAATATAATAAATAAAAATCAAATAAATATTTGATACTTTATAGAAAAATAAAAGTAAAAATCATGCATTTAAGGGGCGCGACCAGGGGTCACTTTGGGATCCTCTTGTTTGGATTCCGATTTCAAAATATTCCGATTTAATATTCTGATGTTTTATTCATTTTTTAATTTCGAATCACCCATCAAGAACACTGATTATATATATGATTTTCCGTATACACGGAGCGGTATAATGCCTTGTATTGAAGCCACCAACAAATATACGAGATTGCAAACATAAACTCTCTAAAACCATATAGAGTTTTGTAAAAAATTATTTATTTCCACTTTTTTATCACTCACTGTGCTTCACTTTAAGCATCTTGTACATCTATAGAATTGAAATTTATTTCGTACATTTGTTTAATGTACAGAAAACCTTTGGTGCATTTTCAAAATGACGAATGGTTTTTTAACACGTCAAATCTCAAAGATTTAGTCGAGAGTGTAAAATATTTTGTTGATGATTTTTCTGTCTTTTTATACTCTTTATGTTTTTCAATGACATTAAAACTAACTTTGTACAAGAGCGTGAACATGAATCCACATGTGCAACCAAATACATACACGCTTATAAACTTGGATCTGTGAGGTGCTCTGAATGTGAATTTTCAACGGAAATAAGAAATAAAATGAAATAAAAACAACAAATAATCGTAGAATTTTAAGTGTGTTCACTTGGCTTATATGTGTTTGTATAATCAACCTGTTGGATGGATGACACAAGTATTTGTGAGCTTTTGAAAACTCACCACATAAAAGATGTCTCACTTTCTTTTGCAAAAAAAAAATAATCAACGTTTCAGACAGTGTACACTGTCAAGCCGTATAACTTGCACTTATTTTAAGTATTTCGATATACATACCGACATTGAAAAGAGCAGAGATTTTTAATCGTTATGCCATTAGCATTTGTATTGGAAGATACCGCTAAATTTTTTATAAAAAGGCCGAGCAATTCATACAAAATAATATTGAGACCTCAGAACATATTCGAACCAGTTTTGAATTTAAATTATTAGTTATTGTAAGCATGGGTATTTTTTCTGCCAACATATGAATTAATTCTTTATTGTTAAAAGAAATTTCCATCAAATTATTAAATTTTAGATGTGCGGCAAGGCTATATAAAAGTTTGTCATTCCATTTGTAATTTCTACATTTTCCATTTGCGACTTCACAAAGTATATGCATTAGGGTGGGTAGATTTTTTTCATGAAAAATCGTATAGCAGAAACGCATTCTATGGAAAATTCTAAGAAATTTTCCCCAAGAGGTCTAAAATCAAACCCTATCTTGCGCATTTCGTCTTTTATCCAATGATATTTCAATATAAATTTTTTTTTTATTGGAAAAAAGACGGAATGCGCAAGATAGGATTTGATTTTAGGCCTATGGTTTCTTGAGGAAACTTACTTAGAATTTTCCGTAGATTGCGTTTCTGCTATACGATTTTTTACTTTTTGATCCTCCATACAAATCGACCCGGGCTAATATACATACATATATTCTGGATTGCTGGATAGATAGCGGCGACGATATAGCCATGTCCGTCTGAATGTTGAAATCAACTTTCCGTATCCCCCAAATAACTTATATGTAGGAAATTCTCCCGGCTCTATTGCTATTTAAAATCGAGACAATCGGCCAACAAAAAATGGCTGAGATATTATAATGAAAAAAAAGTACAACCTCGATTTCCGACATATTTTTTATATCTAACTATCTGGATTATGCCATTAATATAGACAATATGGATATTCAGTAATAGATTCAAAGATCTTTGCCAAAGTAAGACGGACCTACAATGGGCCAAGATCGGGAAGAATATTTTTTTTATAAAATTTTTGTTTACCTAAAAATATTTAAAAGTACAATTTGGTGAAGCGAATTATTGTTATGTGAAATTCTCATGTTGAAAATTTGAGTTCAAAGTTTATGTTTTGAAAGATTCACTAAATGCAATATAAAATAATCATTTTTTGCGTGTGTTGATTAAAGTTGTCAAAGAGAAATCTGAAATATTGTTTGTAATACAGATACATACCTACAATACAATCTCACTACTTAGAATTTTGACAACAGACTTAGCTTTTTGACAATTAGGTCTCGTTTCTACATCACCCTATACTAAGAAGATTAAGTTTTTTTCTTCTGGGAACAACACTCAGCATTATGTTGGAACTAGGTAAATAGGGAGGACATTCGACTTGAACATTTCTATATGAAAATATAAAAACTTAGTGTTATAATCATTATGAATGTACATTAGACCGTACCTCAAAAAAATCCCCTAATATAAAGTATTTCTGCAAGGCAGTTACGAACAATGTTGCTTTAAGAAACATTTAGGAAATTTAATAAGCTTTCTAGTGCATGTAATTCATTCCGTTAAGAACTGCTTGAGTTAGGGGCAAATTACTAAAGCAAGATTTTTTTTATTTTTTGGAAAAAAAGGCATTTTGTCTAAAAAAACGAAAAAACGGTTTGAGAGACCACTTCCCTCCCGTTCATCAATATTTAAGTTTTATACACCGAAGTTCTTGGTTTTTAGAGTAGATTAAGACATGTTATATATAATTGGATAGGGAATTTTTATTATTTTTTAAAAATATATATAACTTTAGGCAATTAAAAATTTCATGGAACACTTTTTTGAAAAATATGATAATAAATGAGTTTTTGCATAGATACAAATTTTTCAAATTGAAATTAAATTTTTATTTATGAATATTTGTTAATGAAATTTCACAGTTATGTAGATTTTTCTATTTTATTATCAGGTATCCCGCAATTCCCAAAAAAGTTTTGAAAAATCCCTAAAATGCGATTTTTTAGTCCCTACAAATCGACCCGCCCTAATGTATGTATATATGAGAATTTCTGGAGCGATTTAACTGATTTTTTTTATTAGATTCGAAATTTTCAGGAGATGGTTTGTAAAGAAAAAAATTCTAAACTTCCTGATAATACTCGGAAATTTTAAGTTTTTAATATGTTTGCACTTCTCATTTTCATTTTTTGAAGAAACTTGAAGAGATAACAACACTGCCTCCATTTCACTTCTCATTTTTTCTTAAAAAGAGAAATTTTATGGAGAACCCTGAAGAACTAACAACACTGCCTCCTTTTCACTATTCAATAAAATCTGGTATTACTTAATTATATTCATTTATTTTTTATAAAATCCTCTCTCAGCGAAGAGCACCGGGTCAAGCTAGTTTGTATGTTTTATTAAGATGAGTTTAACCATGACAGATACAGATAAATAAGCAAAAAATATTACACAGATTTGTATGCATATGAAACATACGATCTTGTGTTTTCTTTTTTTTTATTTAACATTGAGTTGAGTTTCAATTTATGATGCACACACCACAAGGTTAGCATTGTATCCCTGTTCGTGCCCAAAGTATTACAACGCCACACATGCATACATACGAACGTGTAGATACAAATATGTACACATATTCATACAAAATACATATTAAGGAAAGTGAGATTGGGCAACAAGTTGCATAAAAACACATTTGTATGACATTGAAATTGAAACTTTATCATTAATTTGTTCGTGTTTTTTTTTTTTTTTTTTGATTATTTCTTTCATTCTTTTTTAAACCACACAAAATACATGAAACTTAAAAAAGGATGTTGGCATGTCGAATCAGATTCAATGTAAAAATGCTAAAAATAAAATGCAACCAGCCGTAAATATGGAAGGTATTAAACACAGGGTTTCGATATTCAGCTCTAGCAACATATTTCTTACATTTGACTATGCAATAAATATGAAATTATCTCATTTCATCACAATCAGCTAATATAAATATTCATACTGTTCGTTCGTATTACTATTAAAATTGCAATGCTAGTCTGCAATTTTTAGTAGCAAACACAATCCATTGCATATCCACCAAAATATATGTTCGTGCTTTAGTAGCACACACAGTTTTTTTGTCGTGCTAATATTGCACTCCATTCGTTTTATTTTGTTGTGCTGGCAAACTTTTCTAGCAAAAATACACACTTCTGTAGTTGTGCTATAGCACAATTGACATTTCTGCAATTGATGCTATCAGTTGCTGTTCTTGATAAGTGCATAACAACATATCAGTAAACACATCCAATGTACAGTTGGGCAGAATCAAAATTTTTTTGAAATAAATCTGGCATTTCTAAACGGCTGATCTGATCAGGATAAAATTTGACGCGGGCGTAGCCAAGGAGTATTCGAGTTTAAATTATTGAAATCGGCCCTACAAATGCCCTAGGGGCGGCGCTATGGGGGCTCAGAATAGGGTACCTTCGACATGCAAAATTTTTAAACACGTCCCATTTTTTTGTTTCCCATTCGATTTCAAAGAATTTTGTATGTTTAGAAAGCGCTCGCCTATGTCTTGAAAAAATATGCTTGCGTGTGCTATTTATCTCTTATACTTTTCGAGTTATAGGCATTTCAAAATTGAAATTTTAAAATTTTGCCATACCTTGGTCCGCTTTTTTAAAAATATAGGTCGTACTTTTGTACCGAACGGGCTCGATTTTTTTTGTTAGTTAGACAACTAAATTATCAGTAATATACAAAATATTTCAGAGTAATATCGATTATAGATCCAAAAATAAACGATTTTCAATTTAAGAATTCAAAAAATAGTAGATTTTTGCTGTTTTTTGGATGAAAAGGTGACTTAACTCTTTTTTATTAAAAAAAAACTTTCTTTAAGAACATATAACAATTTTATGTTTTTCTGTAAGGTAGCTTTACAGAGAACATTTTGGTATAAAAAACATGTCCTATTTTTTGAACATGTTGCCCTTTCGTCCTGCGGAATTTGACCTATTTTTTGATAAAAATTTCAGCTTTGGGCCACATGTTCTAAAATCCCAAAGTTGAGATCAAAAAACGGAAAGCAGCTTTAGAAACCTTGATGTGTTCCCTATTTATCCCCAAAGTATTTTCCCAGCCCCGAAGGAAATGTAGACCCTATGGTTAAAATTGTAAAAAATACCATTTTCGGGATTTTCGCTTAAATTTTTAGGAATTGTGGGATTCCTTTTGACCTTTTGAAAAGTTTTTTTACACTTTGTAATTTGGAATGACAAATTTAAAAAACGTTGAAAATTTCATTGAGTTTTGCTAATAAATAAAGATTTTATTACATATTACATATTTATTGAGTTTCTAAAACTAAAATTTTTATCAAAATTTTAATAGGATTGCAAATACATATTAGGAACAATTTGATCCACATTTATTCCGAACATTTTTTTTCTTGTTTAGATATTTTAATTTTTAGCCTTACAAAAAAAATTCAAGTCAATATCTCAGTTAGATTCAAAAATATTTACACTAATGAATAATCGTTATTTCGTATTACATACTTGACAATAAAATAACTAGCAGCATCGAAATAGCCAAAAAAACAAGAAATATCAATGCAACCATAGCAGAGCAACCAAAGAAATGTAAATTGCTGCCAGAGAAAATTGCTAGCACAACAAAACAAAAACGAATGCTGACGCGCAATATTAGTTCGGCAAAAAAGTGTGTATGCTGCTATAGCACGAACATATATTTTGGTTGTTGTGCTACAATAACGAGTTGACAACTGGTTGTATATGCTACTAGAAATTGCAAACTAACATTGCAATTTGTATAGTAATATATGAATAGTAACAGCAAATTTATATTAGCAGAGTTATACAAAATTATAATAGTAACTATATTTTTAGTATGCAGATTGATAAAAATGTATATTTACTGCAATTGACGGCTAATATAGTAGCAATTGTAAACCCTGATTAAACATATTGTTTCTTCTGCCATCATGAACGTTAAAACGAAAGTGAAAGTGTTCCAAGCTCAGCCAACGGAGGTGTATTGTTAAACAAATTTCGCTTAAATCTGTTTTGCTCAATGGAAAAACCTAAAAGTATAATCAAATACATACATATATTCATACTTACTACAATACATATTTACTTATTTAGTACACGAAATTTTACGCAACTCGAAACCTTGATATAAATATGAAATACATACTAAATAAAATATATATTTTGAATATAAATAAACTAACGATTCTAATGTTTTAGGCATCATTTTAAAAGCAGTTGATTAAAATGTCTTTATAAGTAGATTTTGTATTTGATTCCTTAAACACAACCATTAAGTTTTGCATCCATTAATTTCATCATGCATGCATGGATGGGTAGATGGATGAATGGTTGGTTGGTTGGTTGGATGCATGTGTTCTCACTACTCGTAAGAATTAAGTGATACAAACAGGCATCATGTACATATTCATTCTTAAAATATCGTAGTTCAACGAGTACATTCATATATATCCATTTATGTATGTACTTACAAACAAACATACCATACATGTGGCAAAAGTTAATTTTCATATTGGTTTTGTGGTAAAAGCAGTTCAAGGTTTTGTCCTTGTCAGCTCGAGGAGAGGCTAAAAGTACCAGTGGCGATACAAGGCCAAAGCTGCATGTACTTACGTAAATATTTAAAAAATCTCTATATACATTCATACATACATTAGCACACATGTTTGTGTGCAATTGTATGTACACATACTACACAAATCCATATAATAAATTAGTTTTCGTTTTTAAACATTTGCAATTAGAATTACTTTTTAAAAACAGCAATTTAAATTGCAATTACAGCTGTCCCCTTTATAGCACGACTGTAGTCTAAAAATAAAAATATGTATCAGATTCTAACTGTTCTAAAAAACATTCACACTCAAGATCCGAGTGATTATACAATTTTTGAAATTTAATTTGTGTTTTGACAGCCTAATTATCTGCCAAGTTCGTTGCATTTTCTACACCCAGCGATAAAATTAACACATCCGTGTACGATTTGACACCATTCGGTGTCAATAGTGTATCAACCCCGTATGTGTTAAAATTGTACACATGCGTTGTCGATTCGTACCCGTTTGTTTACAAATTGTAAACGTACGGTGTCGAAAAAAGTGACACCGTGTGGTTGTCGATTTTGCAACGTCGTTTTTCCCTCAGTGTATATACATTCTTACAAATTAACAATATAGACTGGAGCACCAATTAGTACATATTTTTGTCCAGATGACTTAAAAATATATTACAGAAATATCACATTGCACTGTGGGATCGATTCAAAAAGAAATGGATATATCGAAAGTTCGGGAAAGGACTTTGTTGGAAAATTTACATATAATCCACAAAGAAATATGTTTCGAAAAATAGTAAAAATATTAGACCTTCGAATGCAAATCTTTTATGCACATGTGAGATATCATGTCAATTAGAATAACCAGTTATAAATAGCGGAATATTTTGATATAGCTCCACAGTACATGCATGCAAAAAACATGGGAATGTTAAAATTTATTTGACTCGTGGAAAATAATTAGCAGACAAATTTTATATCAACGGATAATAAATTGTGTCTACTTTCCATAAATTTATAAATTGTACTTATATCTAAATGTTTTTAAAAACTTTTAGTAAATTTAAATTTGCTTAATCAACCAGCAATAATTACTCTGTGCACGAAATTTGTTGTGCTCATGAGAGGCACCCGGCGCGTTAAAATAATTCGATTACCCTGAATCCAATGGTGCTAAAAAACGGTTAGCACCACTGAAGTCAGCGTACTCGAATTATTTTCACCCACCGGGTGCCCCGCTTGACAGTTTTTTCAACTAGCTCAGTGTTATTATAATTATTGAAATAAACCGGTTAACCAAAAAATGGGTTTTCTTCGAAATCTCGGTTTTTTGCAAACCGGTTATTTTAAAATGTTTATTTTCGGTTAACCGGTTTATCCAGTTTATAACACTCGGTTAACCGGTTTTAAAATTATTATTTTTAAGAATTACAATGATTCTTAATAGTAGAGAACGATGAGTTTACTTAAAAACTTTTTCAGAATTAATTACACATAATGTAACTCTTAAAAAATAAAATTAAATTCCGCATAATTCTAGAAGTTTAGGCTAAATCTTACTAATGATTCATTAAAAACTTAGTGATGATTTTACGAAAAGTAGCATATCCCGGTGCTCTTCGCTACCCCTATTCTAGAAAATTTAAGAAATATGAATGGATTTCTGATACAACCTAACTACGTACAATGATATGAAAATAACACATGCAAAATGTGGAGAATGTCTCAATTACAGTTTACTTGATATACAAATCAATCATACCAAACTAATTTGGTATGGGAGATACCACTGATCCCACCCATTTTTATGTATTTTATGTAAAAAAATAACTCATATCAAGCTTCACTTTATTCTTTTTTATGGGAGGGGTCATTCCTACTAATCCGATCACGTTTAGCTAAACTTTGTAAAAAGGATCAGGAATAAATTCGTTTTTAGCTAACCTCCGTAGAATGGTATTAAATTGATTGATACACATTTTAAATACTTTTAGAATTATAGTTCTCGAGATATTCGAAATTAATTATTTACTTTGTATAGGAATTGCCACGACCACTTATGAAATCCCGACCATTTTCATCCAATCTCTGTAAAATGGTAATAGATCTATGCGTACAAAGTTTGAAGAATCTTGCAATTATTACTTTGTATGGGAGGTGACTCACCTCCTTTACCAAACCTCCATTTTGGTTCCCCAGACTTTCGAAATAAATATTTATTTGTATGGGAGGTGCTACGCTCTCTAATCTAACTTCGCCTATATTCAGCTAACTCCGCACAGTAATAAGAAATTAATTCGTAAAAAGTTTTAACACTTTTATAATTGTAATAATTCTCCAGATATTCAAAATTAAATATTTACTTTGTTAGGGTGTGCCACGCCCACTATTCCAATCCCGAAAATTTTCAGCGAAACTATGCAAAATGATAAAAGAGCCATTTATACAAAGTTTGAATAATTATAGATCACAAAATATTTAAAAATAACTATTTACTTTGTATGGGAGGTGACTCGCAACCTATTCCGATCCGTTCCATTTTTGCTCAAACTTCATGCAGTGATAAGAAATTGATTCGTATAAAGTTTAAAGGTCGTCACAATTATAGTTCTGCAGATATTATAAAATAACTATTTACTTACTATTTACATATTGAGAAAATAAAAAAAAACCTTCAAAATATTTCTTTCAAGCGACTTTAAATTATTAAAATCTTCTTCTTCATTGTTTTCTATAACAACTCTCACTTAAAACAGAGCGAAATCAATACTGTTTAATTGTTTCTCTTATTTATTTACAACAACAAATTGAACAAACACACATAGCTTTGTTTACTTTTTAGCTTAAGGTTCACATGTACACGTTTTTGCATATGTGTTAGTAACATCTTTAAACGCTTATAGCTCCTAAAAAACTGAACCGATTTCAATAAAATATATATTCTGCACTTCTGTGAATAAATCCCTTTAAAATGGTATATTTCTTTCCCAAATTGAATGTATAATGTGAGCGTAAAAGGGGTCTAAAGAAATCGACTTGCCTATTAATATTATGATTTAAATTGAATTTAATGTACATACCTTCTTTCAATAAATTTTACTTCATTACTATGTTTTATTCATAAAATTATATTTTATTAATCAAACGTGAAACGTTCCAAAATTTTTGATTTTAAATAGTTTTGAAAACTGTTAAAGCAGTTTTTTTTACTTTTTTTGGTATAATTATAATGGCAAATAATCACAGATGAAGTGCATTTACATCTTATAAGTCCTTTTTTGGGATTTAGAACATTTTCTGTTTCATATCAAAAAACCGAGGGGTTAATAAATTTCAAAATTATCAAATATTTAATTAATAAAATTAATCAAGTACATTTTTTTTAATTTTTTGAAATAAATGAATATTTAATAACATATTTATACTTAATTCCATTTGAATGAGAAAAGAATTTTCAAATTTTGACAAAATTAAATGGACTTAGCACTTTTGCATATGGGGGATTTCATGTCAAATGAACCAACCAACTTTGAAATCAATGTCTTCCGATCAGAAACAATTTTTCAAACAGTTGTTTTTTCTCATCCATGTAACTTATTACCTATTGTTCTTTGCAAAATGTGTCCCTAATAGTGTAGATAGCTATTTCTTCAATGTTTAAAAAAATAAAAAATGTTTGACATTTTTTTTCCAAAATCAAAAACATTTTTGACTTTTTTTCAAAATGCAAAAAAAAAAACGGTATATTTTGAAAACAAAGTCAACAACGTTTTTTATTTTGCAAAAAAAAAGTAAAAAAAATTATATCTTAACTTACAAATCACGTATTTTGATTACATATGTATATCCCACTCGCATCTTACTAAACTACCAACAAGCTCTTCAAGGAAACGACCTTTGCTTTTTTTTGAGAAAAAAAGGTCCCCCATTTTTATAGGTTTAGGTCCCCCATTTTTATAGGTTTAGTTATTAAATATTAACCATTCCTGGGGGTCGATTCCGTTTCTGTGAAACGGAACTTTTCATATTATCATTTCACAATTACATAAATTGCGATTCGCGTATGTTTTATTCAACTCTTTCTTTTCATATGAAAACATTTGAAATTATTTATCATTTTTTCACTAAACGGGAATTAGAAACTCTTTCATTTCACCGTTTCACAGAACCAGAATCGACCCCCTGACTTCTTTTTTTTATTATTATTTTTAAGAGATGTGTTTTATTATTATGTTTTCTACATATAAAAAAGTATTGTTTAAACATTTAAAATATGTAGTTCCTTTTAATACCCGTTAACCTATTAAAACGTTTTTTCGAAGTCGGTTAACCGAAAAACCAGTTTTGTATCGATTTATTATTGACCTTATTTACCATATAAATCAATTTAACGCTCATAAATCCTTCTTAAACTAAGATTTAGACAAAATATTGCAAGAATAAGTTTTCTGTAGCACTTTATACAGTTAAACTCAGCTTAAAACGCTGTTATATTAAACCTGAAACATATTTTGCAGGGATTTAACCAATGATTGTGTTTCTCACTAATGGATTAATTTTGTAAGCATTGCCATACATTTCAGTCAAATCTCATGTGCATTCCTCAAAATTTTTCATATAAATATGGCAATACTTAAAATTTTATAAGAAAAAGCAACCGCGTACATAAGAAACTAGCTCTAAGTCTAACATTAGCGGTTAATGATTCATACTCTTAATATAATTATGAACGATTTTAAAAGTATCGAATTCAATTAAACAGTTTTTCGATTTTTTTCAGGTTCAAGGTAAGTGTTTGTGATTTAAACGCCTTCACCATTATGTACATTTCATTTCAGTCTTTTAAACATAAATAAAAAGTTCAAAGATCTCTGTATTTCACCTGTAAGTATTGTGACAAAATAGTAATCACACAATCTTAATTTTACATCTACAAATTCCTATAAATGCAGGTTGTGGAGGCGGTTTATTTTTTTTTTTTTTATTTGTTTTGCTTTTTTAAAAGAAATTGGATTATTTTAAAACAGAATATTTTGCTAGAAAAACATTTATCCAACAGTTGACTATTTGTTTGTAATGCTGTAAAAACAGTGCGTATGTTTAATAGAATTTATGATTTAGCCAACATTACTAAAATCTTACAAATTGTTCAAGAGTCACTCTTATATCGTTTCTCTTTTTTTTTTAAATGTGTTTAAAAGTTAAATGCTAAATAGTTATTTATACAAATTATTATATAAATAAAATGTGATTAAATATTTTAGTTATAGGTATCTTAAGAACTAATTTTTCAACTTGTTTTTTATTTTATCTCTTGGCTTCGAAATTATTTTCCCTCTAACGAACATTTTTCTTGTATATAGTAAATATTTTTATAAATTTTTCTTCTTAAGAAACACATTTTCAGCCAGCCAAAAATATTTTCTAAAAATGGAATACATAATATAAAAAGTAAAACAAAACTGATGAAAAAACAAATTTGGCTGATGATGGCGCGAGTCATTGTGTCGCGACGTGGTTTTTGCCCTTATTATCCCGTGCCAAAAAGCGGTTGTGTCATACTTTCAGTTGCTGTTGTTCAGCGGATTTGTTTTAAAGAACCACGGCTTTGTTTCATAACATAATACACAGTAAAGTTAAGCAATTGTTTTTTACAACCATTACCAAACTGTAAAAAATATTATACGAGTAGTTTAAAACACATAAAACCAAAACAAAAAGACAAACAGAAACCTATGGGGAAAAAAATAAAACACATTTTTCCGACATGGAAGCCAGAATTTTTTTGTAAAAGATGTTACTCCATTTCTACATGAACTATGAATAGATAGATATGTATAACTGCTCACACACAGCTCCTATATATTGTATGTATGTATGTTAGCCTGTATGTATGTATGTTAGAGACACAATGCCCAACAAAGGGACCAGTTTTGGGAGCATAAATACAGGGTTGTATAAAATAAAACATTTGAATACATACTTACAAACATCCATACATATATTGGGTTAACTGGATACTGGTAACCAAAATACCATATTCATACTCTAGGACGTTGTTGGACTTAAGTTTTGAGAATGCGCTTCTACATCTCAATTTAGATGGTATATTTGAATCAGCTTTAGAATTAAATTATAATTATATAGAAAACTAGCTGACCCGGAAAATTCAAAAAAGTACCATTAGAATACAGAAAAAGTACCAGAAAGTCCACACTTGTGGATTCCGGGTCCATATAAGCTTTATTTCATGTTTCTATGTTCATTGGTGAAGAAATTACAAAAATTACCATTCGAATAAAGAAAAAGTACCAAAAAGTCTCCCCCTAAAATTCGCACTGACTTAGGACCATGTATGTTTAATTTCATGTTTCTAAATCCATTATTATAGAAAATTCAAAAATTACCTATATTCATTAGAATAATAAAAAAGTACCTATAGTTCAGTTCTCACATTTTGGTACCTAAATATAATCCCCTATTTCTAACACTAACTTCACTCAGATATATTATATAAGTTACCTTTAATTCGATAAGTGAAATAATTAAAAATATTAAAAAAGTACCATTAGGACAAAAGTACCAATTTCCCTTTTCCTCCATGAACACCCTTCAAGTTTGAAATTTAAAAATATTCCATTTTTGCAAAAAAAAAAGTATGCTACAGACATGTCTCAAACGATTATAATCTGTGTTAATGTGCCCAAGAATAAATAAGTTTTAAAAAATGTACCAAACTGTTTACCCGGATTTGGCCTAAAATACACCTTGGTACTCGAGTTCCAAAAAACAACCTGTTAGTTAATTTTTCTATGATTCCAGGAACCAATGTTAAAAAAATTATCAAAATTGGCTTAATAATTTGCAATAAAATGTTATTTTCCCAATTGTATCCCCTTGTTGGTACATTTTTTCCCCCTTGCGGTGGTAAAATTGTATTCATATAATTTTCTGTATCGTGGTGGGAGCTCATAGTAAAATATTCGTATGTCTATGTCAAATTATAGTAAAACATATTTTATGAAAAAGTACCAAAAATAAAAACAATTTTTATCCCTTAAGGGTTCGAATTTCCCAAAAATACCAAACTTATTTTTTTTTATTTTTTGATAAGTAAAGAATACGATATAAAATTTATTTCTATGTTTATTGGTTTAAAAGATACATAGGGTGCCAAAAAAGTACCAAAATACAGTTTTTACCCGTTTTCTCCCCTAAAAGGTTCGAATTTCGAAAAAGTACGAAACACCTGTCAGCTTATTTTTTAAATCGAGTAACATGCAATTTTAAGTTTTTTTGTATCTTTATTAGTTTTGAAGATATAAGGTTACCGGATTTACCAGTTTTTACACTTTTTTACCCCCTAAACATTCGAATTTCCAAAAATCCCTTCTTAGTGGATCGTTTTGGGGAGGGAGGAACCCACAGTTAAAATTTCATGATTCTAGCTTCAGCCGTTTGGGCTGTGCGATGATGAATCAGTCAGTCAGTCATTCAGTCAGTCAATCAGTCAGTAAAGTTACACTTTTATATACATATATAGATTACAGTATTCCATACTAATCATAAAAATATAAGGCTACCAAGATAAAATTAGTATTGGAATATGTACAAGGACCCTTTTGAGCCATTGCAAACTGAGTAAGTCAGCAGATATCATAGAGTTTTTAAGTAACTGACTGGGACTATTTTGGAAATTACACCCATCGAAAGATCCTTGAAGAAAAAACTGATTGCATAACATATATATATTTTATGCAATTAATTAGTAGTATTTTAGTTAATATATACATATATCGTCCCCTCAATAAAACAATAGTGTATAACCATATACACCATTATTTTTGTGGTCAAAATTTGTTGAAATTCTACTTCCACAAAATGGGTCAAAAGATCAATTGAAATATTACTTTTGTTCTAGATGTCTACTAACACAAAAATTTTAAACTCAACTATTTCGAAATGTTAAAAAAAATTATACAGTATTGTTTTATTAAGGGAACGATATACCAAATTAAGTAGATTTTAATGAACAAATTATTTCCATAACTTATTTAATTTACTTCAAAATCATAACATAATCGGATAAATAATCATGAAAATAAATGTTTGTAAATTATATATATTTCACATAACGGTATCGATCGAGCTCAATAATGTTAAGTAAACAGGAAACTCATCATGTTTTTAAAAATATGTACGAATATATAAAAGGTAAATTAATTACAAAGTTTCACGACTTGTAAACTCTGTACCATATATTAATGGCGAATAGTGTAGTTTTCTTTTGCTTTACTCCTTAATAATCTTAATGCAAACAATAAAAAAAAGAAAACTAAAACTACATAAAACTTAAGAAAACTTTAATAAATTTATTGCACTCCATGCTGCGCTTTGGATCATAAAGATAATTTCTTTTATTTATCATATTTGTTAACCACACTTGAATAAACTTTGGTTAATTATACCCTACACCACCATAGCGGGGAGGGTATATTGGATTAGTGCTGATGTTTGTAACGTGCAAAAATATTGCCCTAACATAGTTAAATTCTCATAAATATCTTAATTATTAACATTTCCAAACCAAATTCAGCACAAAGAAGTTTTATATAAGCAGAACGCGTACTAACAAATTTAGTACCGATCAGAGATGTACATGAATGCCATTCAAATGACATATTTATTATTCTGTACAAAAGAATACTTATTAATTCGGAGTTCATTGCATCAAAATGAGACGAAATTTATTTCTTCAACCATGCGCGGAAACTTATTTAATACAAATTAATACACTGATTTTGTACTATGCATTCAGCTTATCATCGAGCTTTTATGAATCATTTGAATACTTTGCATATGATTCAAAACACAGTAATCATTTCTGAGTTGTTATTGCTACGGCATTTAAAAACTGATTGAGAAAATGGCAATCAATTGTGAAAGCGCAAGCACTGCAAGCAATATTATTAGCACATGTTGATGATTGAAAACACTACAAAAGCAGTGATTTCATTCATATAGAAAAAAAGCGAATCAACTCATGTACATCTCTGGTGCCGATCGGCTCCCATTTAAGAACCATTTTAATGTGCATAAATCTCCGGAATATGTTAGTTTCCAAATAAAATTCAACAAAAATTAGTATAATTAGTCATAGCTCCCATATAAGGCCCACTTCCGAAAATCACTTTATGGAGCATATCTTAAAACTTTTGTTAATCAAATAAAATTCAGTACAAATAAGTTTCATATCAAAAGTTAACTGTTTATAATCATATACTCGGTGTAGGGTATCATATTTCTTACAAGTTTTTGTGATAGTATTGAAAGCTTATGTACAAAATAGCGATTTTTAGATACAGTTAGGTTAAAACTATAAAGATGAGTTTTACGAAGCTTAGCGGCAACGGTAACCAACTTTTTTATTTTTAGATTTTTATTATTTTGATCAGAAATAAAAGTTATTTGTTGATTTTTATTTAGTTTTTACAAAAATAAAAATAAATCTTTGTTTTTTTTTTAAGTAAAAAATTTAAATTTAAGTCAATTAATAAAAAAAACAACCTTTTGACAAAAATCTCAGTATTATAAAAACAATTAAGAAAGTATAGTCGGCCAAGCCCGACCATAAAATACCCTACACTGAGTAAATGAACAAACTTTCAATAGGCTTCGTCCTTGGACTAAAACAAATGTATGTACCAAATATGATCGAAATGCTACCTGTATTTTGCGAACAAGGTTTACATGGACTACCAGCCAGACGGACGGAAAGTGATTCTGAGTCGATCGGTATACTTTAAGGAGTGTGTTAGACTAACATTGTTGGGCGTTACAAACATCAGCACAAGTTCAAGTTTTGAGTATTGACCTCATGGGTGGTGTACGGTATAAATCTACCTAATAAGAGAAAGTCACTATCATGCAAAAAAACATTTGACTTTTATTTTTAGAAAATATGATAATTGGTGATTTATAAAAATAACTGTTATTTCTAAAAACTAAATTTTATTTTTCCAAAAATAAAAATCTTAAAATTTGATTTTGTAATAATCTAGTTTAAAACGATCTCCAAAATTTTGTTGGTCTTGCAGTTTTTCTTCAAACTTTTATTTTCGAACCCTGATTTTGGATACTTTTCATGTATTTCTGTTTTGCGACGTACAAAACAAGCGCATAAAAAGGCGTTTTAAAAATAAATTTTCAAAATTAATTGTAGGACTTTTCTTAATTAATTAAAAAAGTAGTCGCGAAAAAAACAAATAAAATTTATATCTATTGATATTAATTTAAAGTAGAAATATGGGAATTAATAATGGCATATGATGTCGTTCAAATGATGACGATGGTGAATTCTTTCGTAGAAGCAAGCGAATTTAGCATATATTCCCATTCCCTTCTGTATTTTTAAAAACGCCTTTTCCGAAATCTTTAACTAATAACTGTTTTATTTCATATATTAAATGGTGGGCAAAATTTAGGTTATGAATTAAATTGGCTGTCAAATGATTTAAGAATTGAGCCTGCCGACGTGCTAGAGAGAACATTTGAACATGAGAACATATTTATACTTTAAATTAATATCAATAAATTTTATTTTTTATTTTTTCGCGACTACTTTTTTATGCGGATTATTGTGCACCTAATTAGTTGTCATGCTAACTCATTATAATTTTTTTTATATCAAAAAGCATTTTTTGGTATATATCCTCGCCTAGTTTTCTTAGACGGGGGATATTTTCATATTACTTTTTCGTACTTTTTGCCAATTCTCAATTTTTAGAAAAACTAAGGATGCAACCAAGGATAAGCTTTAGCATGACATTTCTGAAAGTAATAACCTGCATAACATATAAACAATGTTATAAGCCTAAACGTTTTCATTTGCACTCCTTATATGTATTCATTCATATGTATTTATTTTTTTTAACTACATATAAACAAATTTATTTATGTCTGAGCGGGAAAAAAAACAGTGGCCAAAATACTACCACAAATATTCGAAACTGCAATCCACAACTCAATCGCCTTGTTAAATTCCACGGCATCACTTCAGTTACAATAAATGAAGTCTGCTTACAGTTCATTTGTGCTAAATTCAATCGATTTTGCCAATATAATTGAAATAAGTTGTAAATGGTTAACAAATATTTGCATACATATACATAAAGGATGTTGATGTGTATGTATAAGTTTTTGAAATTAAGTAGTTGAATTTAATTTAAATGTTTTCATATGTTTGTAAAAAGTCTAATATGTTTAAATATTGAGAATAAAAGTGACAATTTTTATTAAAATCTTATTGTATTTGCCATTAAAAAACTAGAATTATTATGGGATTACAATATTTTCAATGTTTAAATATAGTATTGAAAAGTTATTTTAAATAATGAATAATTTTGAATTTCTTATACATTAATGCTTTTTACATACATAATTTTTTTACTGGATTATTTTTAGTTTTAGTTTCATCATGACCTGCTGTATTATGTATGAGTATTAAAGTTATGTATTTTTTATTATTTGTATAAAATATATGTATCTATCTAATGTTTTCTACATTATATTGAATTTTTTTAAATTTCCTATTAAAAATATTAAATTAATATAATCTGGCTATAAATATTACAGATATTTCACTTTGTGCGATTATAATCATTTTCAACTTAGTTCTGCGTTTAACTTTTTTTAACAATTTTTTATTGTAAGTCCAATGTTTTTGCATCAAAATGATTCGAGTGATGACAATAGTTCACTATCAGCACATTTTTAATCTTCAGATAGTGATAGGACCGTAATTTTTGTATACACCTAATGAGTATGAAGTATATAACAGATACAGTAAAATGTATACCCTTTTATATGCACAGTCACATGTGCAAATGAGCTAGGTACACTTTTATAAATTTTACAGAAGTGACAAAACAATTTTAAATATTTCTTGCACTAAAATTCAATTAATTATTTATCCGTTGCTGACAATTTTGAGAATTTGCAAATCGCAAATTTTTCATATTTTGATAAAACTGCAACAAAAGATAACAAATCATTCAATATTAGACACGAACCGGATGATATACGTCTAAAACTATAAATTAAATGTAGAAAAACTGCGTTTTCAGTTTTTCATTTCGTGGTCCTGTTTCCTTTTAAAAGGACTTAAAATTTTCAGAGGAGTAGATTTTTGAAAAATACTTCTGATCATCTTACTATGACAAATTTGATGTCAAGTGATCAAGAAGGGTTGTAGAATATTTCGTATTATTTTGATTTTATCCTGTCAGGATCAAAAGATGTTAAAAATGTCCTTTAAAATTTTTATCCTTGAATATCCTTTTAGTTTTCCAATAATTTTTTTTTAAAAAAATAGTGAGTTAAATATCCAAATATTGAATGGCCATTATTTTGTACCAGCATGCTGGTGTAGTGTATGTTAGCTTAATTGACATCGTTTTTAAATAACATTATAAAATAAGCTTTAGTTATTACTCTTATAGTTAACGAAAAAAACAGTTTTTTCGATCTCCTGTAAAATGTTGATTTTCCTTATAGCACTATTTGAATATAAACACTCGATATGTATTATTATTATTCGAACATGACTTTCTTTCATAACTATTATACAATTGTATATGACAGAAATGTATATTACATAAATATGTTGATATTTTAAAATAATTTGCATTGATTTAGTTCAAATATTGTTGTACAATAACTATTAACCAATCATTCAAGAAGAATCAACAAAATCTGAAACGTAAAAAAACATCCTCTAACATTAATGCATTTCATAACAAATCACTCAAATATTGGCTTTTTGATAATTCTATTTAAATTTTGGAAGCCGAATTTATTTAGATGTTTATCTATATACATGAAGAATGCTGAATTTGAAATGATGCAAGACCATTGCCACAAGAATACCGCTATTGATTTTAAAGCTTCGTGTAGAATATAAACATTTAGAGAAATGTATATAGAACATTCTCTCCCTACTTATCCTATAAATATTGGGGATAGGGTTCCTAATTTCCCGGACATTTTTCTTTACCGGATTTAATTTAATAGTGACATTTGATCGGTATTGCAACAGCCGTAGTTTTAATCAATAAGAAATCAATAAATTAAGTATGTAATTAAAAAACTTAATAATTTCAACCATGTTAAATCTACAAAACATGCGTAGTTAGAGAATGTTTACAAATCTGATTGTAGATAAACAAATTTGTTATTATTTTCTCTAAATATGAATAATATTCATTGAATATCCCTAAAAGTTGTAATGTTAGGCATCTTAATAATTCCTTTAAGAGCATAAACTTTAAATTAAATTCATTCTTAATAACTAAATTTTTCTGCTGTGGCTTGAGTTGATGATAAAAATTCAATTATTTCAACCGTAATACTTCTACGGTAATACTGACAATCTGTTGCTAGAACCAAAAAAATCTGTGGATATAATAGAATGTTTCAATTAACAACAAATTTGGCCATCGTAACGAATCTGAAAATTGTAACTTTTAAAAGAAAACTTATGAAGAAATTCCCGAAAATACCCGACAAACATTTCCCGAAAATAACAAAAAAATATTCCCGATAATTCTCGGGAAATTTTTCCCGCGTAGGAACCCAAATTAGGGCACGTAAATTCAGAAAGTAAATTTCTATAAAGAGTTTGAAGTTTAAAATTGAATTGATTAAGATTGTCAAAGAAACTCTTTAAGTAAAATTATAAATTTTGTTAGACATTTCTCTAGTCCGATGTTGTTAAAATAAACTTAGAAAAGTTGAGTTTTATTTAAAATTTAATCCGTTTATTTATTGCGTTTCAAACGGCTCAGTCGTTTCGGAGTTATAATATCAAATTAATGCAAAAAATATAATATATAGTGAGCGAATTCACTTAATTGTGAATTAATTCGAAAATAATCCATCGAGTTTTGTGATCGATATCTCATTTTGTTCCTATTACATGTGGCTTTGCGATTAATCTGAACAATTTGTGCCGTTATCGATTTTTCATGAGTTTTTTAAAACAAAAAAATTAGCTATTTTCACGTATAAAATATATTTTTTGCTTAAATTTGTTACTATAACTCCGAAAATACTGGTCTGATGAAAAAGCAATATATAAACGGATTAAAGGATAAGTAAATTTAAATTGCTCTCGGCCTATGGATATCATAATCTGAGAACAACATAATATATGATGCTTTATCATAAATATGCTTGCCACAAACATATACTTGTTTACTGTAACCATATACATGATTTATACAATCATGTGAATCGTAAATTGACCATATTATGGCTACCACAATCATATAAATAGTTACTGTGACTATAATATTGTTAAAAAACTTGTGAAATTATTGAAATGGTTACAGTAAACATGCACAACTATATTTTTTCTCTGCGTATAGGCAGTGAAATTTAAAATATTCGGCACAGCTGAATTTAAGTCTCTTACAATGAAATTTTCATTTTATTAAAGATTTATAAAACAAATTTTGATTAATTAAGTTATTGTATATAATTTGATTGGTTATTCTATAGTTTTCCATAAAAATTAATATTTTTGTATGTAAAAAGTAAACTTAGCACGTTTGCATACTAAGCAAACGATGTGCATAACTATGTAGATTCATATATTTTACATATGTACTATGTATGTATGTACAATACTATGTATAGTACATATGATCATAATAACAACCTGATGCAGATGTCACTTTTTCTGCTACATAACGATTACATAAATCCCTTTTATGTCCTGACTCTGTCATTGGGGCGCATAACATACTTACTTTAGACACAATAGCTTTGTGTCTTGGCAGCAATATCATAACAGCCACAACAACAACAAAAAACATTAGAATAGCACGAATATCAACGGTAACAACAACGAAAATAATACGTATAAAAAAAAGGAAACGCAAAAGTGAGACTAGAGCAAAATCCCTTGGCAAAAATCACTACAATATTCTAAAACAGCAACAATGCAAGGCGACTTTATTTTCTAACTACTGCCATATACAAGATTAGAAACTGACAACAAAAGTACCATGTGTGGCACATACACATGCACATTCAACATTAACCATGTCTATGTAGTTGCAACATATAGAAACTCCCCACAAAAACAGGAAGCAAATGATAGACACGCAAAACCAGAGCACATTCAAGGTGAACGAGCAACAGAAAAAGAAAAAATTAAAAAAAAAACAAGTAAGAGTGCTATATTCGGCTGTGCCGAATCTTAAATACCCTTCACCAAATTATACTTCAAAATTTTAAATATTTTTAAGTAAACAAAATTTAATTTTTTTTCCAAATTTTTTTTTTTAAAAAAAAAAAATCTGGTTCAAATTTTTTTTCCCGATTTTGACCCATTGTAGGTCCAACTTTCTATGGTCTTATATACGTCGTTGCAAATGTCTTTGAAATATCTATCATTAGATATCCATATTGTCTATATTAATGTTTTAGTAATCCAGATATAGGTAAAAAAATAGGTCAAAAATCGAGGTTGTCTTGGTTTTTTCCTCATATCTCAGCCATTTGTGGACCGATTTTGCTGATTTTAAATAGCAAAATTCTCGAAAGCATGTCTGACAGAATTATTGAAGATTTGGATCCCGAAGATATCTGGGGTCTTCAGAAAACTGATTTCAACAGACAGACAGACGGACAGACAGACAGACAGACAGACAGACAGACAGACAGACAGACAGACAGACAGACAGACAGACAGACAGACAGACAGACAGACAGACAGACAGACAGACAGACAGACAGACAGACAGACAGACAGACAGACAGACAGACAGACAGACAGACAGACAGACAGACAGACAGACAGACAGACAGACAGACAGACAGACAGACAGACAGACAGACAGACAGACAGACAGACAGACAGACAGACAGACAGACAGACAGACAGACAGACAGACAGACAGACAGACAGACAGACAGACAGACAGACAGACAGACAGACAGACAGACAGACAGACAGACAGACAGACAGACAGACAGACAGACAGACAGACAGACAGACAGACAGACAGACAGACAGACAGACAGACAGACAGACAGACAGACAGACAGACAGACAGACAGACAGACAGACAGACAGACAGACAGACAGACAGACAGACAGACAGACAGACAGACAGACAGACAGACAGACAGACAGACAGACAGACGGACATGGCTTAATCGACTCCGCTATCTATAAGGATCCAGAATATATATACTTTATAGGGTCGGAAATGAAAAATGTAGAAATTACAAACGGAATGACAAACTTATATATACCCTTCTCACGAAGCTGAAGGGTATAAAAAAGAAACAAAAACGAAAACTAAACGAAAATGAACCTATTCAACCAAGCAGACACTCACTCACACACACGCTAATACGCTTTTTACAGATTTGCCTGTTGTACCAAAGTGGAAGTCTTGCTCAGATGTGACTGGAGTGTGATTGTCAGGGCTGAGATTTTTTTCCTAGAAAAACGATAATCTTAATCATTCGCTATAATTTGAAAAATATGCACTAAAAATAGAAATAATCAGAAAAATATGCATTAACAGAGAATTAATTACTGAAACTAGAAAAAATAATTTACACAGAAAAAAGAAATTCATAATTGGAATGAACTTTTTTTTAGTAAATATCGAGGATTTATATTCAAATAATGCTATACGACATTTTCTCGAAAATGAGTTTTTTATAGCAAAACAAAAATATTTCCAATGGTTTTTTTTATAAAATTTGTATTAACAAAGTACTAACAAAGTAAATTGTAACACACAATTTACTTTGTTAGTAAAAAAGTGCTATATGCATATGAAATATTCGTGTATATAATAAAATATTATAAGTGTTTTTTATAAAATATAATATATATTACACCGTACGACACTCAATATTAGACACGAACCGGATGATTCTGTTCTGTTTCCTTTTAAAAGGACTTCAAATTTTCAGAGGAGTAGATTTTTGAAAACATGTTTTAAAATATTCTGATCATCTTACTATGTCAAATTTGATGTCAAGTGATCAAAAAGGGTTGTAGAATATTTCGTATTATTTTGATTTTATCCTGTCAGGATCAAAAGATGTTAAAAATGTGCTTTACAATTTTTATCCTTTAATATCCTTTTAGATTTCCAATAATTTTTTTTAAAAAAAATAGTGAGTTAAAGATCCAAATATTGAATGGCAATTTTTGGTAAAAAAATTATTTTGTACCAGCATGCTGGTGTAGTGTATGTTAGCTTAATTGATGTCGTTTTTAAATAACATTATAAAATAAGCTTTAGTTATTACTCTTATAGTTAACGAAAAAAACTGTTTTTTCGATCTCCTGTAAAATGTTGATTTTCCTTATAGCATAATTTGAATATAAACCCTCGATATGTACATATTATTATTCGAAAATGACTTTCTTTCATAACTATTATAAAATTGTATATGACAGAAATGTATATTACATAAATATGTTGATATTTTAAAATAATTTGCATTGATTTAGTTCAAATATTGTTGTACAATAACTATTAACCAATCATTCAAGAAGAATCAACAAAATCTGAAAAAAACATCCTCTAACATTAATGCATTTCATAACAAATAAAAAAAATTTCCAAGGAAAAGTGAAAATTTAAATATTTTTTTTTCAAGCCTCCTAGATTTTATTTGAAAACAAAAAATGTGAACAAATTTTACAATTTAAGAAATTACACTATCCAACAGCATTTTTGGAACAGAATAGCAAGTTATCGAAATTTTATCGCAAATATTTGTGATATTTCAAAAAAACAATTTTGAACCACCAAACATGTTTTTGCAGGAAAATCGCAGACCTGGTGATTACAAATGTTAGAGTAGGAAAAAAATGTTGCCAATGTGACTGGGACAACGTCCGACTCTAAAGAAGATTATCAGCACCATCGAGAAAATTTATTGCTTTCTGTGTCTATCTTGTCAGCCTGCAGGATTAAATTGTTATTTGTATGTATTAAATAAGTACATTCTAACTTCCTTACTCAATTACATACATGTGTACATCCATACATTCATTTATGTACAAATTTATCCATATGCATTTGTTTTCAATATTTTTTTCCGCCTCTTATTGGCCCTTTTGTTATTTGAAAAGTTTTCACAATGAAACGTTTTTATATGTGTGATATGAATGTACGTTTGCATTATATTAATGGAAACTATTTCAAACTATTAACAATAATAAAACTTTGTTCTATTTCATATTTATAACAATAAATACTTCATGATATTTACTACACATACATACACATTTACAGATATATACATATATATCTCAATATATATGTACGTGTGTATGATGTATTTAAGAAACTCTGATCAAACAACTTTAAATATACTTTGTCAACCTTTTTGGTTTAGGTAGCTTGTTAACTTGCTGGCTGGCCTCTTTAGTTCAATATAAGTGCCACACACAACAGCAACACAAAGACTACAACAATAATAAAGGAGCAACAACCAAAGAACATTATAGGCCATCAAAGTTTGAAGGTCACAGGATATAATACACATGCATACATACAACAATACATAAATACATCTGTATGTCCCCAGCAGTTCTAGAAGGCATCATTTAGGGTGTGAACTAATTAATTCAATAGCTACGTGACTAGTTATTTTAACACGTGCATGTCCTAAGCTAAGTCTGCTAAAAATATGTATCTAGACAGTCTAATGAGGATAGCTTGTAAACAAACTTTCCTCCGACTACTCTCCAAATTTTCTAAAGTACAAAATAAACGTTCAAAGTGACTTCATTATATGTTACTAAGAAACTCTCAAAACAATTTGTATAAAACCAGTTTGTATGAATTACTCACAAAACGTTTAAAGTGACTACACTTCAGATTACTTAGATACACTTAAGAGACAATTGTCTTCATGCTAGATTACTTGGGATGTATAAAGTAACCAATTGTCTTCCCTCTGCACTAAAAATATCACATACGTGTCAAACGAGGAAAATATATAAATTGGAGGCAGATACGACATTTGTGACAATTACTGTCTTTAAGGGATACATTGACTTCATGCTTAACTGCTGGGTACAGACCCATATATATGTCTGTATGGCTGCACGGCCATTTGTGTAAATTGTGATAATATGCTTTTTTCTTCATATAAAACTTTTAATTTATTAGCAAAACTTACAACAAGGAACTTTTTTCTATACAGTTTACACATTCAAAAATTGTAATATTTGGGTCTAAAATTTAACAAATATGAATGACAAATTCAATTTTAGGGAAGATAGTATATAAAGTTGATCTCTAACCTTTTCTAATTATCTTGCCTCCTAACTTGCCACCTGGAATAATAGCCGATACTACTGCAATTGCTAAACTTAATGTTAACTCCACTGGGGAATAAATTGCACTATAATAAAAATCATTTAATTTTGTTAAAATTTAACAAAATTACATTCAAAATAAATTAATACATCAAATCAAATGTTTATTTTATCGCAGAATATTCGCCATTCGAATACTTTTAATAATAATTGAAGATAAAAGTTATAATATCGTTGGTATCTTAATACATTTGACAACTTAATTCTAAAAATTAGATTTTATCTTCAAAAATATATTATTACTAAAACCAACGCAAAAGAGAGTTAGAATTAACGAATATTTTTTCCAAATAACAAGCAACACTAACAACGAAAAAGGGGGAAAACTGAGAAGCATTCCCAGCTTAAGCCTAATATTCTGTTCATGTTTGGAAAAATTATGGTTTTTTCATGCAACAAATGATCAACTGTTGGTTTTAATTTCGTGCGGAAGAAGTGCTGCTTATATTATTTTGTAATTGAACTATTTCACAAAAAGAACAGAGTACTGTTTTTGCGAAATTATTTTACAAATATTTTATTACAAATATTTTATACATATGTAGTTTGACAGCGTTTCGCACGAAATTTTGAACAGAGTACTTAGCTTTAGACAAAAACTTTATATTAGTTATTTATTATGCATTTAACAAACGTTTATGAATACATTAATTTTATTAGATTTTAAGGCTAAAGAGTTTGTTAATCAATTTGTGTTTTAAATTTACAATATTTTTTTCTGATTAATACCGTAAGAGTCTTGAGAAACATTATCAGTATCTGTCTTAAAATTGTAGTACGTAATGTAAGAAAATATAAATTCACTGTTTATCGCTGACGTTTTGTTTAAGCTTTTATATTTTTACAAATAAAGCTTGTGTATCTGAAATTCTCATTCACTCTATAGTTTTATTTGTATAATATCTTTAGCTTTTCTAAAGCCTTCTGAGAAAAGGTTTCCTGATCATGTGGCCTAAGCAAGAAGTGAAATGCGCATAAATTTTGGTGAATTTATCAATAGTTGGGAATTCAGCACATGAAAACTAAATCTTACCAAAATTCTTAGATTTGTTTATACATTTATAACTTGTAACATTTCTGACATCTAACGTCGCGACGTTTATAATTATTTTCTATATTTAAAACTGATGTACATATTTTCAAAGTCATGATTGTGAAGATAAAAGTACAGTGCACTCTCTGTAACGGGAACACCATCTAACGTGGACAAGCTTTTGTTTACATTGACTACTCTGTAATGTGAACAATCTCAGAAAGCTCTCTAAGTGAACAATTTTTTTTCAATACATTTGCTTCCTAAGCATGTAGACAACACTGAAATATATACATTTAATTCGATTTTTAAAATACATTTCCCCCCAAAACCGAATAGTTTTAATATAAAATAAAAGGAAAAATGTAAAATTAATTTTAATTCATTTCCCTTCACACCAAGTAATCTACAAAAAAACACTTGTAACATAATTATAGTACAAAAACCCAAAACGTTGTTAATGCTTGTACAAAAGTTTGTACCTAACACTAAGTAAAATTGAATTATTGCAATATATTGTAGTTTTTGTTTTAAATAAATAAATTGAACAGAATTATTAAAAACAATTTAGTTCACTGATCCACAAAATAAATAATGTGTGCAAACAGTTCACAAATTAAAAATAGTGGATCTAAACACATACGCATACATATACACTAAAATAGTAGTTTCTACTTTATAAAATTTTATTTCTATAATAACCTAAATAATTTAATAACTATATTGAAAAAGCCGCTAATTTACATAAACATATTTTATAGTTTAACAATAACAACAACATCAGCTACTACAAATAATATATTTTTCAAATATTTCAAAATATCTATATAAGCATATGTAGTATAGGGTGATTTTTTCATAGATCAGCCGTGACTGGGTCATACTGTTTTACTATTTTTTGACAAAATGCACTTCGAGCATCGTCGACCTTCCACCTAGAGCGTGTTATATCATTCCTCTATATTTTTTCTTTGGAGTTATGTGAAGTCAAAAGTCTTCGACGATAAGCCATTTATGATTCAAGATTTGGAAACCACCATACCGGTAATAATGGACGATAATATAGCTTTCGGAAAGGACCACATATAGGGTAGTCACTGGCTTGGTTGTTCTTTCGGGGCATACTAAAGGTTCCGACATCTAATTATATTTTAAGTGTTTTATTTAAAATGAAAATAAAAACTTTAAATGAATTACCCTTTAGTTATACACGTGTAGTGAAACTGTTTTTATGGGGCCTAACTAAATGAAAGCTTTGTTTGTTTCCTCAATCATTTCTAAAATATATACAATAGGGTGGGCCGATTTGTAAGCACAAACATTTGTCGATATTGTGCCATCGATTATTCAATAGCATTTGGCATGAGGATAAAAATTTCCAGTACGACATATAAAACAAATTTCAGAAAAAGCAAAAAAAAAAATACTTTTATTTTCAAGGTTTTTTTATTACCTACTAAAACCATTCAAAAGATTTCCTCTATAATTTTCCTGAAAATAATGTACGATAAGCTTGTTCAAGACCACCACAGATTTTTATGAACAAATATGTATCCAGTCAGTATTTTAGTCTAGTTTATATGTCCACTTGTCACTGGGATGTTCTACAATAAATCAGAAAACTACAACAAGTCGGATACATAGTTCCTTCATATACGCAAACAAAATTATTCATTCATTCATTCATTCGATCAAACATACATACATCGTACATACCTACATATGAATATACAAAATCAGCGATTTTACATTTTGCGGACAAGGTCCATACATGCACACATTCATACACATTCCTCTTACTGAGAGTGAGAGTCAGTTATAAACAAAGCACTTTGACCAAAACGTTTTGACACTTACCTGGTTTAACAAAAACAACTGTTATTCCAACCGCAATAACTGCCATAAATAAGCTGAATTTTAGTGACTGCATTGTGCCACCACCACCTGCACCACACACACGTTCAACTCCTCTGGTAGTGCACCTCTGGGCGGTCAACGATGGTTTATAACTGCGTACGTAACGACAGAAGTACGTACCTACGTATCCGTAAAAAAATCACAACAGTAAAAAAGTTAATATTTTCTGTATACCGCAGAGCCAAAATAAAACAGAAAAAAAGAGAATAATGGTAGAAAATTTAATTAAAAAGTTATTTTTACGAACGAAATGCATTGAATTTAACATAAACATAGACACAAATACAAAAAAATTTACCAATATAGCTACACACTTACATCCATATGTACTAGTCCTGCCCTTAAAAACAGATTTGCTTTGGATGGGCTTATTTTGATCTTTAGTAAAAAGTTAACAAAAACTAACTGCTACAAAATTTGAGTCCAATCAGATAAAGAGAACTCGCTACGCATATTTTACCCGAATTACTGTGTAGAAAATAATTATTTACGCAACTTTTGCATACAAAAAATGGGTTAAAAAAACAAAAATTACGTTTTTGCTGAATATATGGGCGGGAAAATGCTAATAACTTAGATATATATACTCTACACCAGCAAAAATATTGTCCCAACACCCACCATAAACTATACCCATCTGCCCAGGATCACTTTATGATTAACTTTTGTATTACTCCAAGGACGAAGCCTATTGAATTTGGTTAGAATCGCTCCATTATTTCTCCTAGCCCCCATACGATAGCCCTATCTGAAAATAGTTGAGCTCTCATAAATATCTTAGTTATATAGATATCCAAAGAAAATTCAGCACAAATAAATTTTATATAAGCCGAACTCGCACCACCAAATTTTGTGATGATCGCTCCTTAATTAGTCATAGCTCTCATATGCGGCCCACTTCCGAAAATCTTTTTACCTATAAGATTTCTAAAAATCGATTTCTTAAAAATGTTGGTATTCAAATAAAATTCAACACCAATAAGTTTAATTTTTATAGAAGACATGCCACATAATTTTATGGCGATCGTTCCATAATTAGTCATAGCTCACATATAAATTTTAAAAGAGCACTGTTTAAAATCATTTTTTGATCGGGCTTGATCGACTATAATTTCTGACTTGTTTTTATTGATATTAATGTTTTAAAGCTTGTTGAAAAGATAACTTTGTCTAGAAGATAAGATTTATCTCAAACGTATGAATATCAAAATTTTTTAATAAATTAAAAATATTAAAATTATTTACTCAATATTATAATTTTCAATCGATTTCCGGCAAGGGTTCTAGTTATCCGATTAGTATGTGTAGCAGTTTCAGCTACTAAATAAATAACAGAATATAAAATATCCAAATCAAATCTATTTTTGAGGGCAGGTCTAATGTATAAATAAATAAACAAAAATAATGCAACTAAAGCTAAATGAACTCCCGTTGCATAAATACGTATTGGCTTGTCCGACTATGTTAAGTGCTACGGCTAAGCATATGAGCGTCAGTGTAAGCCGACTTTAAACAATTATACAACTAAAACAGCTTTACGAAAAAGCCATACAATTCTAAAACTGCGGAGACATAGATTTCCTATGCGTTATTCCGTTATCTAATTCCAAGCAGCAAATTAGTAACTTTTACTATGAGCTCGCCCAGACGAGATGGTGATGTGAACCCACTTGTTCGATTACCAGAATGATAAAGCTGCTTGGCCTGGCACGCTCACAATTAAGCAATGCAGTGGCGGTGATAATCGGACACTGCATATTTGGGAACCATGCGAGGAGCCTTGGCTTGCCTTATAATGACTTCTGTAGAAGTTGTCAAAATGAAGAGAAGGATGAGACCATTTGTCATCTTCTTTGTCATTGCCAGGCAATAGGAGATCTACGCATCAGGTTTCTGGGAAATTGTTCTATAAATTGAGTTTCTGAGCTATCGAAGATGCATCAATGCCTTTATTAGGAAAAGCAATTGGCTACTCAAGCCATACCCGGGAATCTCTATTCTCCTCTATATTTATTTTACTCCTTATTCTATCTGACTTTCCCCTACTTCTTTCATCTCTATCTGGCCCTATTGTAATTCTATTTTTAGGTAACACAAATGAACCTACTGTTTGGACCAAAGTGAGCTTGTCTATTTCCTGTCTCTACCATGTGGATGCCTGTTAAACTAACCTAACCTAAGGATTATATTAGTATTAATTTTGTTTAAAATCGAATTATTTGATTATAATCTTTTTTTAATTTTACACCCAGAGAAAAAACAACTTAAAATCAATAAAAAACATATTGAAACCATATTGAAAATATTAATATGATGCGTTCTTATT
This sequence comes from Calliphora vicina, assembly GCF_958450345.1. Lineage (NCBI taxonomy): Eukaryota > Metazoa > Arthropoda > Insecta > Diptera > Calliphoridae > Calliphora > Calliphora vicina. The sequence continues at coordinate 81,598,049 of NC_088780.1, forward strand.
TTGAAGTTGTAGATTTTCCCTTAGTGTAGAATTACTATAGAAATAACCAATTTTTTCCGGATTTAAATTTATTGGACCTCATCGAGTTTAGTTAAACTATAGACATTATAAATGTTGACCGATTAAACCTACGAGTTTAAAAAATCCACTCTAATAACTAATATTATTAATCCGTTGCACCAATATTGGACAACCAAAAATGTTACATAGTTCTTTATAGACTTTTTCCGAAAATCTTTACTGAATTTAAGCCAGGCATTTTTCATTATTTTCCGGGAATAGAAAAAGTTCGATAAATTAAGAACCCTAGCAAAAACCATAATTTTTTTTTTAATTTTATTGTTTAATCATTTTAACACTTTTTAAGATTATTTAAAAAAATATTAAACGTTACGAGGAGAACGTTGCCAAAAGTGCATTTGATTATATAAAAAGATACATTTGGTATTTTATTTACCACAGTTTGCATATATGCTTGCATTTGCACAAATATTATGACATCCGTTTCGATTTTTTATTATTTTAATATACATGCATATGTGTATACACAGAGTATTTAAATAATGAATTCCTAAAATCGATAAGATAATGTAAATCTATAGTTTAAATCACACTTTTAGTTTAATGAACACTTTTTACTTCTATAGGGTACTCTAAAATATGAACTTAGTGAACTAAGCTGTTCTTATTTTAAAGCTTTTTTTAAAATTTGAACAGCTTAGTTTTGTTTTTTTAACGTATTTTATCTATCTATCTACACAGAGTTTAAATCTAAATCAACAGGGTAGTGGCTAAATAAATAATTCGTAATAATTTGTACAAATTATCACTGGAAGTTACGAGATTCCGTTCGTTTACTTTTAAAAACTTGTAACGAGATAGCAAGAGAGTGTTAAAAGTGACAGCTCGTAGATAGAGAACATGATATTTTTTACTGGACATTTTTTTCCATTAAATGTATTAAATGTATTTTTACTTTCTAAATTAAAGTTACTGGAAAATTTTTACTGGAAAGTACGCGAACACACTTAATATTAGTTTTTTTTCACATCTCCTACTAATACTTAGTTTAACATTTAACCAATTTAGTACGAATGAATTCAAGTTTGAAATTTCTGATAGATACACTACGAATTCTCGTACATACTTGTGTATTTTTTCATATGGACATCTAGTGCGTGTAGTGAATACATATGCACCTTAGACCTGCCCTTAAACAAATTATTTGATTTGAATGTGTCTTATTTTGTTCTATATTTAGTATCTAAATCTAACTGATTCAAAATTGAAAAAAATATCTGTCTTACAAGACATAAAAAAAATAATTTTAAATTAAAAATAGCAAAGTTATACGCGTTTCCTCTGACCATATGTTGTGTAAAAACTTCTATGTAGAAAATAGTTGTTTACACAACATATAATATGAAAATTTGTATAGCAATCGAAAATATACCCATTTTAGTACCCAGCCGTTAGTTTAGACACTGAAAAACAAAACAAGATTCATCCAAGACAAATATATTTTTAAGGGCAGGCTTAATGCACATATGTAGTACGTGATTTTGTTAGACTGGTGCGTATATAGAAAAACAAACAAGCAGAACCGGTTAAACGGTTATGGATAGAAAGTTCAACCGCAAAATGTGTTAACTAATAATAATGTTTTGAACATTTTATATAAATTACGATTTTGAAAGCTTGTCACATTTACCAATTATCTTCCAAAATGAAACCAAACTCTCAAAGGTTTTGGCTGGACCTGCTACATTTTTGTATGAATTAAAAATGTTCTAACATCATAATATTAATAGGCAAGTCGATTTCTTTAGACCCCTTTTACGCTCACATTATACATTCAATTTAAGCAAGAAATATACCATTTTAAAGGGATTTATTCACAGAAGTGCAGAATATATATTTTATTGAAATCGGTTCAGTTTTTTAGGAGTTATAAGCGTTTAAAGATGTTACTAACACATATGCAAAAACGTGTACATGTGAACCTTAAGCTAAAATGTAAACAAAGCAATGTTTGTCCAATTTTGTTGTTGTAAATAAATAAGAGAAACAATTGATTTCGCTCTGTTTTAAGTGAGAGTTGTTATAGAAAACAAAGAAGAAGACTTTAATAACTCAAAGTCACTTAAAAACTATATTTTGAAGGTGTTTTTTGTTTGTTTTCTAACTCCCATATGCATAAACAATTTTTAAATTTATCAAAGGTTTATAAAACAAAATTTCCATTCAAAATTTGTTTTATAAACCTTTGACAAATTTAAAGACTGTTTATGCATATGGGAGTAAATATGTAATTGTACATAAGTAAATAGTTATTTTATAAATGTCCAGAACTATAACTGTGACGGTTTTCAAACTTCATACGAATCAATTTCTTATCACGGCATGAAGTTTAATAAAAAATGGGACGGGTTGGAACAAATGGTGAGCCCCATACAAATTAAATAGTTATTTTTAAATATTTTGTGAACTATAATTGCAAGATTCTTCAAACTTAGTCTAAATGGCTCATTTATAATTTTGCATAGTTTCGCTGAAATTGTTCGGGATTGGAATAGTGGGCGTGGCACTATACAAAGTAAATAATTAATTTCGAATATCTGTAGAACTATAATTGTAAAACTATTTAAAGTTTTTACGAATTAATTTCTTATTACTGTGCGGAGTTTAGCTGAATATAGACGGAATTAGATTAGAGGGCGTAGCACCTCCCATACAGAGTAAATATTGATTTCGAATATCTGGGGAATCAAAATGGGAGGGATCGGAAAAGGAGGAGTCACCTTCCATACAAAGTAATAATTGCAAGGTTATTCAAACTTTGTCCGCTTAGCTATCTTACCATTTTACATAGATTGGCTGAAAATGGTCGGGATTGCATTAGTGGTCGTGGCACAAAGTAAATAACTAATTTTGAATATCTGAGGAACTATAATTCTAAAATTATTTAAACTCAGTATCAATCAGTATCAATTTATTACCATTCTACGGAGGTTAGCTAAAAACAAATTTGTTCCTGATAAGCATGATCGGCTTTGTAGGAATGACCCCTCCATTATAAAGGAAAGTTAAAGTAAAGCTTGATATTTACATAAAAGTTTAAAAATGGGTGGGTTAAGAACGGTGGAATTATCTCCCATACCAAATTAGTTAGTTATTTTCGAATATCAAGTGAACTGTAATTGAGAGATTCTTCAGAAATCCACTCATATTTTTTTTAATTATACTAGGGTAGGGGTAGCGAAGTGCACCGGGTTATGCTAGTTGTTGTTAATAAGTATTTTGTTTGGTATTGAGTGTAAAATATTAGCATATATTAAAATGCAAAAGTAGAAATTTATAACCGGTTATGGCCAATAAGGCTAGGTTGTTGAAAATAAATAAATAAAAAAAAAATAAAAAATATTCATAATAGGACTATAACTTTTTCCCCTTTATACAGCTATCAAAATGGCCGTAGCATATTCAAATAGGCCATTGAAAACTATAAAGAAACATTATATTAGTTTTTCGTGGTTGTTAAAAAAGTTCACGCACAAATCGCAACAAATTTGGTAATGCACTATTTTTAATAGCTTTTCATTTAATAATGAAAAACGCAAATGCTTTTATTTTAGCTATGACCTAACATCACTAGATTCTAGAATTAAATTAAATTTCTTAATTTTAAATTCATAAAATATTTGGAACTTTGTGTTACAAAACTTTGCGAACGTGGTATTAAATTAGCGAATGGAATTTATTCCAGGGACCGTAACGATTATAAGTTTTATTTCAAAATTACTTCTTAATAATTATTTTTAGAGTTTTATGTATTGTGTTTTATTTTTTACTTACCCCCATTAACGCGAAGTCTGGTTAACTAATAGTTATGCTCTCGGTTAAACTTATTTTTGTATGAAAACTTTCACTATAACTATTAGTTCAAACATTACCAGTCTTCGTATTAATGGGGGATTAGAAAATAAAAGTTACTTTTAACTTAGTTGAATAAATAAAAGTTTATGCACGGACTCTGGAGGTAATTTCGATTTAAGATCGAACTTACCTCCAGGTCGAGTTAAGATTTTTAATATAACTTAAAGATTTCAAAATTAATGTGTCTAACGGTAGTCCGAGCAAAAAGGATCTTGTTGGTGTACTCTTATAGTATGATATTTTTAGTTAAAATTTGAAAAATAAAATGATCATTATTTTGGTTTCTGATTTAAGCATTAATCGACACAAATTAACAAACAGTTTTTATACTTATTTATTAAAAAAGTTTGTTTTTTTATTATACCCCTGCCAGCAATTGGAAGTTATTTTTTGGATATGTATACTAAAATGTGTCTCTTTTGTGTCGCAAAAATGTTACTCAGCATATAAAAAACATTTAACAAAAACAAATTACATTACTATCGAATTATGCTCATCTTAATGTACATTTTAGTTATAAACAAAGGTCCCTAAAAATTAACTTAATGGGCAATATTAAAAAGTATATTATGATACAAAAACGATCCATTTTAGTATACAAAAGAATATCATTTTTTGTTAGTAACAAATTTTACAATAACAAATTACATTCGTATCAACTTTTTACTGTTTACATTTTAAAAGAAAGAAGAAGAATATGACAATACTCAGTATATTTATGAATTTTAAAATCATCGGTTGTGTTAAATAAAGTGTGTCTTTTTAACTAAATATAATTTATAAGTTTTATTAAATAATAAGTGTTACATTTAAAATCTATTTATAAAAGTGTAAAAGTTTTTAAAAGTGTGTCAGTAAATAAAGTTTTCTCACAAAAGTATAGAACTAGTGCAATAACTAGTAAATGTTTTTAAAAAGGTAAATATGTATTCCAATTAATTAGTGAAATTTGTTATATTCTAATTTTGTTTAATTAAAGTCATATTAAGTTTAGTTATATTATTATTTTATTTATATTTAATGTAATGTGTTTTCGTAACTGTAATGCAATAAAATATTTAAATTTTAATGCAAGTAGCAGAATTGGAAACATTATCTTCTCTCTGGACACTTGTTAGGTATAAATTTAGATATAATAATAATACAGTAAAATGTATGTATAAACTTGTGTGTATCATATGCGTGGAACGTTTATTCCCGTACGACATCATATTCGATGATTTTCAACTTCAAGATGATACGTTTGAGACACTTTTTGGATAGTAATTGTTAACTAATTGTGATGCTATTAAAATGCACTAAATGGATACAATTGGTAGGTATTAGAAAAGTGGAACGTTTTTTCCCGCACTGGAACACTATAACGATAAGAAAGCGATATCATATTCGATGAATTTCAACTTCAAGATGATATGTTTGGGACACTTTTTGGATAGTAATTGTTGACAGGTACCAAATTAATGTTATGCGTTAGGGTTTTGTTTCAAAATAACAAGAAAAATATATTTTTGTATACAAAATTAATATATTTTTGAATACATACGAGTATAAAAAAAATATATAAAATTTGTTTGATGCTAGGGCTAAAATTTGGTGACAACCCTCATACATACAAATCAAAAATACACTCTATTTATTACCCCTGCAGTTTATTGAACTTGTTCCGCCACGTGGAATTAGTTAGCCACTGAGAACTACATTTGGCGAGTTTAACATGGGGATGTCATTGCAGGTGGCCTATTAGAACACTCTGCATAACACTTCAATATTAAATTCAATAGTACTAATTCTTCTGCATTTGAGAAAGAAAGAAAAAATAAGTTATTAAGAGAGCGTTGAGTTGAACTTATAACCTCTCGTTTTCTAGTCAAATACTCTAATCAATAAGCCACATAGCTCTTATTTGTGCTTTTCACCATATGTTATTAAGAATTGCATGTGAGTCTACTCTCAATTTTTGGATTTTCTAAATCATCAGTGAGAATGAAAACCCGAACGGCCATATTCAGCATTACAAACTTAACACGAATATCTGAATATTGTTTATTACTGAATATGCTCGCGAAATGTAGTGCAAGTGATAATTATAGCAGCCACGGCGAACTAGTTTGTTGTACAATTGATAATATAACTAGTGTAATGTTTCCAATTGGCACCCTTCAAACTTCTGGGTACGTAAAATTAAGGAAACCAAAACTGATGCAACTTTAAAATGACACCAAACAATAATTGAGTGTTGGCTTCTGGACATTAAAGTCATTGACAATATAATTGTAATCGTATGCAATTATATTGTCAATATAATCATTGAACTTATGTAAGATTGTCCAAAACAAAACTGGATTTTCTGAGTCATAACGTCATTAAGTAGTATTTTAATTTCAAAACAAATGGGAAGTAAATCAATTTATTACTCAAAAGTCGGCTGAAATTGGCAGAAGCATTACTATGGTTAATCTTCGAATAATGCGTTGTATAGAACCAACATAGTATTGAATCAAATATGACTTAAGTTTTAAATGTATGATAATAAATAAATAAAATAAATGTGGATATTGTTTAATTTATTTATTTCAGTGTTTGTATTTGCTGTTAACTTCTCTCTTTGGAGCCGTAAAATTACGAAACAAAGACTGTATGAGAGTGGCAAGGGAGAAAGTAATAATGTTTTATAAAAAACAATAGTGTTTTTTTATCTACAACATCTACAGTTGTCGCAATCACCCTACCAACCAAAAATGCATATAAATAGTAACTACTCTTTGTTGATATATAAATACATATACATATATAGTATATAATAAGCACACTTCTACAAACGTACCTACATATTTGAATATATTTTTGTATGTATGTAAATATGTATATTTGTTTTGTGTCTAAATATGTTTGAGTGTTGTTTTTTAATTATGTTTAAAAACTCTGACTCATGCGGATACATATATACATATGTACACTAGACATGCCCTTAGGAAATTGATTTGCTTTTGATGGGTCTTGGTTTGTTCTTTAGGGCTGAAAATTGATTGAATGTTTAAATTTGGGTACATAATGTATGTTTTTCTCATTTTTTCAAAAGTAAGACTATATCATCTTCTCGAGAAAATTACCTTTCTAATAAGGTATAAAACATTAATTTCGAATGAAAAATACAAAATGGTTATACGCGTTTTATATAACCATATGTTAGGCAAAAACTATTTATTTACGCATATTTTACCCGCATTTCTATGTAGAAAATATTTGTTTACACGAATTGTTATCGGCCAAAATTTACAGCATTTATACCCTTCACCTTCGTGAGAAGGGTATATATAAGTTTGTCATTCCGTTTGTAATCTCCACAATATAATTTTCCGTCCCTATAAAGTATATATATTGTGGATCCTTATAGATAGCGGAGTCGATTAAGCCATGTCCGTCTGTCTGTCTGTTGAAATAAAATTTCTGAAGACCCCAGATATCTTCGGGATCCAAATCTTCAATAGTTCTGTCAGACATGCTTTCGGTCCACAAATGGCTGAGATATGAGGAAAAAACCAGGACATCATCGATGTTTGACCTACATATATCTGGATTACTAAGTCATTAATATAGACAATATGGATATCTAATGATAGACATTTCAAAGACATTTGCAACGACGTATTTAAGACCATAGTAAGTTGGACAAAAAACAATTACAAAAATAACAATTCGAAAAAAAAAATTTACAAAAAATTTAAAAATCAACTTTAAAATTTGAATTTTGAAGTATAATTTGGTGAAGGGTATATAAGATCCGGCATAGCCGAATATAGCTCTCTTACTTGTTTTTTTTATAAAAAAGAATATTTCGAAAAAATAGCAATTGAAGAACGCCCTTAATGTTTATATATACATTGTACAAAAATATACAAACAATTGGTCTCTTATTTATTGTTCTGTTTATTCGTTTATACATTTTTGATTTCCAGTGATGTTATAATCATTTTTTTTTTAATTTATTGAAATAATATCATAAATAGTTACAATATCGTAACTCGCAATGTAAACAACTTTGACTAATATAAGCAAATTTTTAAAAATTTAAAGCCCCTTGTTAGTGCTTTTAATAATGTCTTACACATTTATTTTATTTATTTTGATTCTCTTGTAAAATGTATTAAATGTTTACTAGTATGTTTTTTTGTATTTGTGGTGGCGATATGTTTGTATTTTTGTAGAAACAATGCATATAAATCAATTGTAGTATAATTAAAATTTAAATTTATTTAACTTTTTCCCTCTTTTTAATTTATTTTAAAAGCAAAATCTCAATTTGAACTTTGCATTCGTTTAAGTGTAAATTGAAATATGTCAATGGCATAGATGGTACTGCATGAAAAAAGAACCCAATTAAAATGCATGAATATTGCCATTTAATTACAATAAAAAATAATCAGCATTATTAACAGAAAATCATTATCATTACTCTTAAATTTGTAATTATCAGTTTTAAGCATTTAGCATTTAAATTAAAAAAATAAAGATTTAATTTGAGCACAAAAATTTAAATGAAAATTAAAACAAATTATTTATTTACTGTTTACTTAAACAAATGATTTTCTTTCACGAATAGAAACAACGAATTGAAAATAACTTTCACATAGAAGTACACATACAGAAATTGTTATGAAATTTCCAAATTTTGTTGTTATTTTTTTTTTAGTGGTTGTTAAATGTGCACTGGAACGGAACTATATCTACATTAATTCAATACAATTTCTTTGGCATTATTAAACATGAAATAGGGAAACAAACAAACAAAAAAAAACGTAGATTCGCATATAATGGCTCTTTTTTTTAAATGTACAGATAAACGCAGATCTTTCGAATAACCAACCGCATTAGATGTTTCGTTGGCCGGTCGTCGAAACGGCAAATACTTTGTCATGGCCTTCTTATAAAATTTTGTATTTAGTTTTGCTTTTTTTCTTGGGTTTTTTCACCTGTTTATACAATTTTCACAACAGTTACACTTGTACCATAAATAGAGAGGCGATTTCTCTTTTTCACATTTCACAATTTCAACAGGTTACTAACGAATGGCGCAATTAAGACTTTAGTGGCGCAGCAACAAAACTCACTTGCAATTGGTATTATTTGCTCAGATGTTTTAGTAAATATAAATATTTTTTTAAAAATTTATAGTAGAATCAATTATTTTATTCATTGCTAAAATTTATATTTTACATATTTAATAGCAGCCATATTTATCAGACATATATAAGTATAATTAAAAACACTTCACAAGATCCGGTTATAAAATATTGTATAAACTCTACACTACACTTTTTTTAATTTTTCTTTAAAAAATTTATCATAATAACTTTATTATTTATTTTTAATTAAAACAACATACATAGGTATTTACTTGATTTTATTAGATATTTTTCTATTTGGATTTTATTGATGTAAATGATCTCATAATAAGCATATGTATATATTTGGTATACAGGGAGTGTGTAATTTTAACTTTCACACTATTCATTAAATTTTCAGATTTTTTTTTACTTTTCTTCTTGGAACATATAGAATTTCCGTTACACTACGCACTACAGTTGGTCTCACGATCAAAACTAAACTAAACTTGTTTATTGTTTCCCAAAAAAACACAAGACTTGAGAAAGAAGCGTAAACACATTTCCCTCTCTCTCTTTTTTTATATTTTTGCTCGCTCTTATTTCATTTGAAAGACTTGCACAACAAACTTGATCATATTAAACAACTCTCTCTGTTTGGAATTTACTACGATCTTGAAATTTGTTTATGTATTTTCTTGTCTGTTTGTTTGTGGAACCTAAATTATTTTTTTTAAAGCTGGTAAATTTTATTGACATGCTCAAAGCTGGAAATTAGAATTTGGACATTTACCTCACAAGAAACAAAACTGGATTTCCCCAAGAACATTGAAGTAAAGATTAATAACCTGTTTTACTTAAGATGTCAAAGGTATTCAATAATGACATTTGCACATGCAGAATTGTATAATCTCTTCCGCAATCATTTAGGAATATCACAGATGCCAAAGGATTTGAACCTAGAATTCAAGCTTCAACACAACTCTATGACACAAAGGTGTTAAATTTTGAGGTTTTAATTGATAAAATATTTTTAGAGGAATTTTCTGTTCTCCAGAATTTAAACATAAACAAATATGTATTAGATTTTCGTATTTTTGTTTTTGGAAGGAACATTTATTCTATGAATTACTCATAGGACATTTGGCTTACTTACTGAACCGATTACGAATATGGGTATATATTAGGGTGATCGGCCCGGTTTTTAATAACCGGTTATAACCGTTTTTTTTTTTTGGTTATGACGGTTTCGGTTTTTTTGAAAAGCTCACATTTCGAATATCGATGAAACCGGATTTTTCTCCTCGAATTGCCGGTTTTTTCTAAAAGTGTGTTTTTATAAGTATTAGTGTATTAAAAACTTTAAAAAATATTCAAAATCCAAAAAACGTTTTTTAAAATAAATACTCCAACTATTTTAGAAGACTTTTTATATTTATACAAATGTCACTAGCTATCTGAAAAGCTTGAAAACTTACTCAATACTTTGTTTACTATGTATATGTCGTACAAGTACACTGAGTGAAAGGTCATTTTCAATATTTAGCTTTATAAAAACAAAAGAAAAAAACCGATATACTCCAAAGCATTTAAAGTATGTCTTATTCCTAAGAGATTATTTTAACCTCCATACATAGGTCTTAAAATTTACTGACGTTAACCGGTCAAATTTAATCCAAATAGAAAATACAGGCAAATCCCGATATAACGAACGATATGTTGTCAGACCCATTCGTTAAATTGAAAAATTCGTTATATCGAGATGTTTTCTTTTTTATTAATTTTGGACAACTTTTTCTATATTGGAATTTAACTAAACGTATGTCGTTTTGAGGCATGAATATCGTCCAAATTTGTATATCTTTAGTAGTTTTTAGTAATCGTTTTTCTGGAGGATAGCTTGGAGCATTATCCACGATTAATAAAGCCTTCATTGTAAGGGATTTCGATTCTGAAAATGATTCAACCTGCAGAAAATTAAACTCAGGGACAAACATTTAAAAAAATAGCTTTTGAAGATTCCAGATTCCACTTAATTTGTGTAAAGATAATTTACAGGAAACACTTAGTTACGATAAAATGTTTATTTTTATTTTCTTCAAAATACGTGTTGATAATTTTTTAATTCCATATTTCATTCATTCATTCATCTAAATTTTTAGTTTTTCTTTCAATGAAATTCTTCTACGGTTTCTCATATTTAATTCAAGTGAATTATAGCCTGTTTCACAATATCGAATGAAAGATTTCGTTCTCATTCTAAGCGAAAGAAAGCTGTTTTTGGATTCCCTAACTTCATGTTTATGTGAACGAATCAGTTTTCTTTCGCTTAGAATGCGAACGAAATCTTTCATTTGATATTGTGAAAACAAGCAATCAAAACCAATATATATGTACATAGAAAAAATGACAAACGGTACTCGACTTATTTTCTTATTTTACATTCTTTACTACTTTTGTTTTTTATACTTTCTGTTCGTTATATTGAGCGTACAATTTTCGAAATATTCGCTGTATAAGGTTGTCAATGTTACAAATTTGGTCGTTTGTTTAATTTTGTTTGTGTTTTCTCATCATTCCTTATATTGAGCATACAATTTGTCTAAACATAATAAATTTTAATCATGATAAACGTCAAAATGGTTGTCAAAATAAAAAATTATCAGGTATAGTCTCCAATGGTTAGTATTATTGCTCCGTTATGACAAAATTGTTAGTGCTTTTGCTTAGATAGCTTTGTCTTTTATAGACAGGGGTCAAATTTGAAGGATAACAAAAACATGGCTTTGGTATTTACCCGGGGAATCCCACTTTTCATACAAGTTTTTGTTTTAATAATATTCAGCAAGTATGATGCTACCAATGCTCTAAAAACATTGAACATAATTGTGCGTAACAAAAAATAAAGATTTTTGCTCCAGGTCAAATATGATTCAAAGACTGAAAGTGCAAAAAATTGTATAGATATTTTTTTAGCCATTCGACATTTGAAATTAAATAAAATTCATAAAATATCAAAAACATCAACCACTCATTTTTAGAAAAAATTTAATTTTAATTTCAAAATGAGCCAAATTTGACCCGAAGACTTTGTGAACGTTAAAAGATGTAATCAAAATTAGAATTAAAAAGTATTTTAGCGTTTTAAAAAAGCTTTTTTTTTGTTATTATAATACATATATATTCTTTATCATAATTATATATAGGATATCTTTTTTGTTTTGTTATGTTTTTCCATAAACTGTTTTTCTTTTAATAACTATTATTATAATAAATAAGACTTTTATTCTTCTTATTTCTAGGCGTTTTAATATTTTGTCAAATAACCGGTTAACTGGTTATTATTAAAAAACTGAAACCGAAACCGGTTTATATTCAATTGCAACTTTTCAAAGAAACCGAAAACCGGTTTCTAAAAAATGCCGAAGAATCGATCACCCTAGTATATACATATATATGAGGGGTGGAATATTACAATAATAGAAGAACAAATTTTATGAAAATTATACGAAGGTAGATTTTATAATTTTAAATATTTAGTTAATAAAAAAATAAAAAAAAAATTACAAATACAATCCCAAATTAAAAAATTGGAAATTTTGAGATACAAGTCCAGTCAGATATTGGCTTGAAATTCTTTTTATACTCGAAATATTATTTATAAATAAAAACAAATTGTAAACTTTAAGTTTCCAGGCACTTGCAAATTATGTTAATAAAACACAAATTTTGCAACAAAAGCAATATCTTAGAAAGTCAACGACATTTGTTCTTACTATTGAAATAGTTTTGCCTCAAGTTTTGTCATTTTCATTGTATTTATTTATTTTTATTGTTATATTTTTTTGCGGGTCTTTGGCTTAACAATAAATAAGTATTCAGTTGAAAAAATACAAGAAATGAAATAAAAAAATATTTTTTTTGCGAAAATATAAACAAGCTGAAAAAGGCGAAAATGCCATAATGAACAAAAGTAATACTCGTACTCCCACCATCGCACTCACTGCAGCTGGAGTAAAGCATTGCCTGGCTGCCTGTCAGCGATCCAAACCACCTACATACAATACAATAACAGCAATTACTACCGTTTCAACAATAAACATTCCTAATGGTAACCATGGCAACAATAACAACTAAACAAATTGCAATGCCCAACAACAAGACCGAATAAAACAAAATAAAACCAACTTTAAAAGACATTGCCCCATTAAAACGGTTTCATTCGTACTATAAACTCACTCATTTATGCTCATAAATTGATAAAGGTTGCACACGAGCACAAATTTACATTCTCAAACTTTTCATTCCAATAATTTCCCTGTAGCCTAGAACTGTAATTCAACACTCTTTTTCTATCGACAATTGCACTAGTGAAAATCTACTCACGTTTAAAGGAAAGTTGTCGACAACTTTCCATTAAACGGGAGTAGAGATACGTTAGAGACAACAGTTCTAGTGTATTTCTGGTGACAATGTCAACGAACGCGTCAATATATGTAGTTTGATTTTTTTTGTAACTAGTCAGTAATGCTATAGTCTACAGGTGGATTTTCAATGATAAGCTAATGCTAAATGTCAATAGAAGATTACATTGGATGGATACATGAGGTCAATAGTACTTCTGACAATGTCACCAGTAAATCACTACTACAATCACTATATAACCCCTACACCAAGCTTTAATTTAATTTTATAAATATAGTGAAAAAAATCCTCCCAACAAACTACAAAAATATAGTAATCCCATATACTTTTGTAAGCAGTTTCTATATTCTTCAAACGAGTACTGGAGTATGATGAAATAATGATATATTTTAGTATTAAATTACCAAAACCGATTTTTGGCCGACTGGGTACACAAATATACCTTTATACAAATGACAATGCAATTGTTGTCAGTTGAAGCTTATACTTATCAACAATGTTGATAAATATGCAGTTATTAGCACAGTTTGAATGTATGATTACACTAAATGTTTAAGCTGCTAACATTAACATTGAAAGCTCTAGAATTCGAATATTCAAGTTATGTCCGTTAAGAACAATCATGATGCTACTCGAAAGAAGATGGCGCTGTGTACAAATAGTGGCGGAGGTTGCAGCCGTTAGTTTGTTTATTATAGGCGTTGCAGCGCGCTGTTAGAGTTAACATAAACTGTCTTGTACATTACAAAGTGTAATTTAAATGAGTGTGTGTATTAAAAACACATAGTGACTATTTAAACTGTTGTTGTGTAAATTCGAATATATAAAGAGTTGTTACAATTTTTAAACTACTAAACTGCTTTTATTTGCAATCAAAAGTATCCGGTTTATTTAATGGAAATAAACCAAATGGTAAAAACGTAACAATAATATAATATAATGTTTTAAAATTTGTTTAGTTTTTCTATTATGAATTAAACGAGTACTTTTTCGTTTACAACCTTTGCAATTGCGAGTAAAATCATGCAATCGCTTACAATTCTTTACGTAAATACATACATACATAGATATTACGTACATTTGGATTTATTTACGTTTGAGTGTATTTGAGAGTGTGTTTATGGATTTGTAAGTGTCATTTATTAATTAACAGAAGTGGTAAAATAAACAGCACAATTATAAGCAATAATATCCTAAATTTAGAAGAAGGGTATATAAATGAGCAAAAAACTGTTTAATTTCGAATATTTTTTTTTTTAATTTTTTTACAAATTATTTTTTTTTCGTTTTTGAGCGTTGGCGTTAAGGTTATAGAAATGATTTTTTATAATTTTAAAAATTTTTTATAATTCACAAAAAATTCTTCAAAAGAAATTTTTTATAAAAAAAGTCGTCCAATAATTCACTATGAGAACTCTAAGAAAGCTTTTCTTTTAACGAATCGTTGAACACCAATTTTCTATGAAAAAAAAACTCGTCCAAGTTTCTATAGAAAACTTGAAAAATGTCGTCAAAAATGCTTTTATAGAAAATTCGACAAAATATTTTAAATAGAAAATATTTTTATATATTTCAAGCTTAAATTTAGCTCCGAAGAGTTTAATGTAATTTTTAATGTTGAAATATTAAAATCGACTTTTCATAAAATGAAAAAACTCGAAAAGTCGACAATTTTTGAACAAAATACATTGAAAGTCAACTTTATGTAGCAGTTATTTAAACTTAGTAGGCGTATATTAATATTAAAACTGCTGTTTATAATCCCTGATTTATAGTGTTAACAATTTATAATATTTATATAGATTAGAGCTAAACTGTGCTATTGTTTTATACACCGACTCTACATATGAACCTATACAGGTGTAGTATCGACTAGGGTGATCGATTATTCGATTTTTTTTTTCATTTAAAAAAAATAAGAAAAAAACCGGTTAAAAGGTTTTTCTGTAATGAAATAAATCTGTATAAATAATAAAATAGCGGAATATTTAACATTTATATTGAAGTTCATTAAATTCAATTCATTATTGGAACTTTTTCAAAATAAACTTGGAACAATTTTTAGATAATTCTACAGATACCTAAATAGACCTATTTTAACTTTGAAATAAATTTGTAAAAATAAACAAAACATAACATGTACGTTTAATTATTCTCTAAATTATTGATTATCAAAATTATTTACCAATATTAGATGTCAAACAAACTCAAACTTCATTTCCACTACGAATGTGTATTTATTTTAAAAAATTATCGCTTTTGCTGAAGTTTCCAATTTTAAATATAATAATAAATTGTTTCAAAAACTTATTTACTAAACTTTACCCAATAGAGTTTTTATTTTCCCGCACATTTTTATTTCCCAGGATTCCGGGAACAAATTATTCAATTTTAAGAATGAAGACTTCGTTAAAAATATAAAAAATTTCTTTGCTTTTAAAAAATAAAATACATAAAAAAATCCAATAAAAATTTAATATAAAGAAATAAAATGACTCGATTTCTAATTTTGGTTATATACAAAACTGTCACCATTTGTCATTTATATCGGAATTGCTTCACTTGCCATTAGATTTTGTTCTACCTTCGTTAAACTCCAAATAATTCTGTTAAAAATAATAAATAAATAATGGAATAATTTGAATATTTGGGTTAAATCTTTTTTGTTGCATGAATCTTCTGCATTTGTTTTGGATCTTTAAGCATATCTTAGAAAAAGTCAAGTTCAAAAAAAATAAAAAAAACTAAGAAAAATACTTCCCGGGAATTCTCGCAAAATTTCCCGGGTTTTCGGTATGAAAAATATTGCGGAATTCCCGTGATAAACTCTAATACCAAATGCTGGCGAACGAAGCGGCAAAAAGCTAACTTGGAATATTTTAGTAACTTCGGCTAATGATGACGGTAATTTCGGTCTAACATAAATTATAAATAAAATTTACTAAAATTAAAGACAGTTTGACTAGAGAAATTATATTACATTTCGAGTTTTTCTATAATTTAACATTATCTAATAAATAACGGTAGCAATGTAAATATAAATTTAATGATACTTATGCTAAAAATGTAGTTTATATCGGTACCGTGAAATAGCTCCCAAATGAAATAACTCCCAATGAAATAACTCCCTATGAAATAATTCCCATCAAAAATGAAATAATTCCCAAACTTGAAAAATGAAATAACTACCAAAGGGTAAAATGAAATTACTCCCAATAATCGGTGGTTACATAATTTTAAAAATATTAGTCCCAAAAAAGCGAAATAACTCCCAATGAAATAAATCCCAATAGAAATGAAATAATTCCCAATCCGAAGCAATTTATTTATGTAATCTAAAAAAAAGAACTTCAAAAGTGAAATTATTCTTCTCTTACCAAACAATTTTTACATTGAGGGCCCATGGCGTAGCGCAAAGTTTTACTCCTCTGGGATGTGTCAAAAACTGGCTTCATTCAAAAAATTTGTTTTGCATTGCGGGCCTTCGGCCGGGCGCTATGGTTTCAAAAACTGGCTTCGCTCAGAAAAGATTTCTTTCATTGCAGAGAGGTTTTATAATATTTCAGAATGCCGATTTTCATTTCGCACCAGATTAAGAAATCGTTTCAACCTGACAAAGGCCGACGATGTAAAAAAAATCTTTTCTGAGCGAACCCGTTTTTTGATACACCCCAGAGGAGAAAACCTTTGCGACCGGCCGAAGGCCGGCAATGTAAAAAACTTTTCTGAGCGAAGCCAGTTTTTGATACACCCCAGAGGAGAAAACCTTAGCCGAAGGCCGCCAATGCAAAAAACTTTTCTGAGCGAAACCAGTTTTTGATATTTATGGGTTCTGCTTTTGCAAAGTAGAACCCAACAAAAATGAAATAATTCCCAATACAGTGAAATAACTCCTAATTCCCAAAATAAAATGAAATAAAACCCAACAAAAATTTCATTGGAAGTTGTTTCATTGGGAATTATTGCATTATGAAATAACTCCCAACAAAAAATTATGAAATAACTCCTTACGCGTTAGGAGTTGTTTCATAATGAAATAATCCTAAGTTGTATGAAAAATTTGTTGGGTGTTATTTCATCTTTTCGTGGGGAGTTATTTCATTTTGGAGTTATTTCACGGTACCGTTTATATCTAATTCATTTCCAACAGATGCGATGCAGAAAAACCGTTTTTCACCGGTTAAAATACTGACTCGGTCACCCTAGTACATATGAACTTGTTTATGATGAAGGCATGAATGAAACTACATATTGTATTGTTCAATTTATAAATACAATCGTACTACAAGCATTTTGTTTCAATACAGAGCAACATACGAATTCACAAATATCTGGGTGACTATGACTTCGACAACCAACAACAAGTAAGTGTTAGCACCCATCAGTAAAAAATTGTGGGTGACTAAACCAAAACTTTGTTTGGTGGACTATAGGAATTTATATATATTTTTTTTAATCAATTGTAGTTCTGTTCGTAACTTCACAAAGTGAAGCAATATAATTTTAAAGAGGCGAAGAAATAAAAAATTAACAAACTACGAAATAGTTAAGTAATAAGCGAAAAATACTCGTAATGTTAAAATACTTTGTACTAAAATTTATTGATTTATTCTATTGTAATTTTGTCATAAGTGTGTGTGACTAATAATGTGTTTCAACAATAAATTTGATTTTACCAAATTACCAAAAAATATCAATTAAGTGTTATTTGAATGTATGTTGAATATAATAATTATTTAAGTTTTTCAAATGGCGGCCATTTAGAAGATGGTTATAAAAGTTATTTGAAATTAATTTCTGTTGTTAGTTTTTCAAACAAATAAATATTTGGATGTAAATCAAGAACCTAATAAGTATTTAGAAATATTCATTTATACATACATATGAACTTTTAAAATATTCTCCTTCAATAGCAAATAAAATCTTACTTTATTCAATGTGTTTGGTAAGCTTATAATACAACTATTAATCATAATTAGGTTAACGCATTCTAAATCACTGAGATCATCAATTTATCATCAAAATATAATCCAATTACTTCCTCTACTGCACAGTGGACAAAATCTAAATTTTTTGGAAATAAATCTGGCATTTCTAAACGGCTGCACAGTGCTAAATTTTGGTAATTTTCGGATCAAAAATCTATAACATTTGAATGGATAAGGATTTTTGTAAGATTTTTTTTTTAGTTGAAGAGGTGGGGCTTTAAGTTAATATGTATTTTCAATCATAAAAATCCAATTATTAAAAAAAGTTATGAGCGGTTAAAAATATATTTTTGATTTTTTTAAGTTTTTGTATAAAAGTAATAGTACTATAGTACCTCTAACTCTCATGTTTTTAGACCGATTTCAAAATTTTAAACAATTATGGAGAGGCATCGAATTAATCTTTCATAAATGTCTGAATATTTCATGAAATTATGTAAGTTTTTATACAAAGTTTAGCTAATTTTTAAATTTTTTTCATAATTTTTCAAATTCAACAATAGTTATTTTAATTATATCCTACACCACCATAGTGGGGAGGGTATAATGCGTTTGTGCAGATGTTTTTAACGCCCAAAAATATTAGTCTAACACCCACCTTAAAGTATACCGATCGACTTAGAATCACTTTCTGATTCGATTAAACGATATCCGTCCGTCCGTCTGGTCGGCTGGCTGGCTGTCCATGTAAACCTTGTGCGCAGAGTACAGGTCGCAATTTTGAAGATATTTCGATGAAATTTGGTACATATTATTTTTTCGGCTCAAGGACGAAGCCTATTGAGACTGGCTGAAATCGGTCCATTATTTCCCTTGCCCCCATACAAATGTCCTCCCGAAATTGGACTTTATCGGTCATAAATGTTTAATTTATATATGTATCTCCACAAATTCCGGTCCAAATAAGTTTGATATACACAAAATTCATGTCACCAAATTTTGTTACGATCGGTTCATAATTAGTCATAGCTCCCATATAGACCCGCTTCCGAAAATCACTTTAACGTGCATAAATCGCTTAAAAATGTTGGTATACTCACAAAATTCAACATAGTAAACTTTCATATAGACATAAATCACACGACCTAATTTCATGGTGGTCGGTCCATAATTGGTCATAGCCCCCATATAAGGCCCACTTCCGAAAATCACTCACGAATATAAATTATTGATATTTTAAAAGAAAAATATTTTTACTCATTTACTTGGTGTAGGGTATTATATGGTCGGGCTTGACCGACCATACTTACTTACTTGTTTTTTTTGCACACTGTTTTAAAGATAATTTTATATAGACAAAAATGAGACATTACTTGTTAAAATCGGTTTGTATTTGCAAAAGTTATTAAACTTTTCCAAAAAAGTTCGCAGAAAATTACATTTTTTTTGGTAGTTAGACAATTAAATTACTAGGGTATTCAATTAATCGGGTTTCTGGTTTAATCGGTTAATCGAGCAAATAATTAATCGAGGTTTAGATTTATTCGGTTAATAATCGGTTAATTTAAAATTATTCGATTAACCGAATAATTTCTATTTTCATTTTAAATTGAAAATACAACAACGAATTTTGTGTACAAAAACATAAAAAACAGCAAATAAGGTATTTAAGATCATTTTTGTGAACATATCGCCTATTTGCTGCAACAACGTCATAACTCAAAATACGTGTTTTTTGAACTGAATAATACAAAATTATAAGTTTTCAAAAAAGTCAATTATTTTTTGTATGAGAGTATTTTTTTGTTGTAAACATCAAAATTAAAATTTATGTTTTCTCGTATATTTGATAAGTAAAAATTTGTTTAAAATTTATTTAAGAAATAGTAAAATGTCATAAAACATTCAAAGGCGTTTTTATCGAAAGAACTTTTTTTTAATTTGACGTTGTTGCAGGATATGAGTGTGAGTTTTTAGGGTTTTAGTGAGATCTTCTGAAATAATCTTTTATAAAAAGAATATAATTTAAACGATTTTTTTCTTTAGATTTAATAAAACTTTTCTTGAAAAAACACTCTCTCGATGATTGTATATGTTGGAGATATCAAAAGCATGATAACGAATACATATTCCTTTTTGGATTGCTTTAGATTTTGATTAATTTAATAGTTTCGTTTAGTTATGATAAAAGACACATTTAAAAAAAAGTTTCGTCTATACATGTAAATACAAACAAAGTTTCAAAAACATGCAAATTAAATATGTCAGTTGTTATACATACTCACTAATCATATTTATTTGACGTTCCAAAAATATCAAATTTTAATTTGAAATTTGTATTTGAATTGAAAGGGGAAAAGTTGTTTAAAGTGCAAAAAAAGGAATTTCGGATTCATAATAGATATTGCTCCGATTAACGGTTAATCGATTGAATACCCTATAAATTACTAATAATATACAAAAGATATCAGAGCAATATCTATTATGAATCCAAAAATAAACGATTTTCAATTTAATAATTAAGAAAATAGTAGAGTTTTGCTGTTTTTTGGGCGAAAAGATGACTTAACTCTTTTTTTATTAAAAAGATATAACAATTTTATGTTTTTCTGTATCTTTACGGAGAACATTTTTACATAAAAAATATGTCCTATTTTTCGAATATGTCGGCCCTACGCCCTTCGTAAATTGACCTAATAATTATTTTTTTTGTTGCCAAAAAAAATGTATATTTCTAAAACGACTGCGAAGATTATAAACATTTTAAGCTTTACTTCTTTGCGAAATTTCGTTTTATTCAATAAACTAAACCGTTTTTGAGTTACGCGAATATATGTTGTGCAACCTCCTCCATTTTCGAAATAACGGTATATTTCGAAAATACGAGCTAACCTAAAAAACGGTTAGCACTACAGAATTCAGCGTATCCGAATTAATTTAAGCCGCTGGGTGCCCATCTTGAAAAAAAGTGTCAATTTCATGCATAGTGTAATTAATATTACCTTAACGAGTTTAAAATATTTATGTACTCGTATGTCAGAATATTTAAAATAAAACTTTATGAAGACATTTGTAAATGTGTGTTAATTATGTAAAGAAAATATATCGAAATATATTGGATGCTCACGTTTAATGGAAATATTCGTAAAACTCTAAATATTTTTTTAAAAAAACATTAAAATTTTGAAAACCTTCTTTGGTTTAAAGTGTTCTTTTCACTTTCTAAGGATCTCATGCACCCAACTATAAATGCAAACATTTCAAATGTTTGAAACGAATTATTCATAAAATATTTTGACCGTCTTTATGAGTATGACTTGAAGTAGTTTATCATCAAACAAGTCATATGCAAACATAAAACTTTAACGAACTTTCACAAAGTAAACACTCTAATAACACTCATACAAACGCAAACACAACCAATACATCTACAATACATGCATATGGGAGTGTGTGTGTGCATAGAGTACACCTGAAAATATAGTCAGTCAAAACTTAGATTTGTTGTTGTTTGCCAAATCATACAAAACACACACGGCCTGAACTACAGCGAATACATACATGCATACGGCGATGCCAATTTAGCGCTTTTTGCGTTTTCAAAGTCGCTTTTTTTGGAAAAACGCAATATATTGCATGTTTCACTTCAAATTGCAAGATTTTATCTTACGAATTTAGGTCGAGGTCAGAGCTGGTGCAAAACTAGATCCTTTTAAAGGATCTTTCAGTTAACTTATAATCAAAACTTTGATAAAATAAGTTGGAAGCAATCAATTTATTTTATAAATATATTTCTGCTAATACACAAAGGATATCATATGAAAATAATATTCATAATTTTTAGCGCTTTCTAGCTCTTTTTGAGCTACTGCACGGCGCGTTTTGATCATAAATAGTTGGCTTCACTGCACACATATATGTAAATATGTACATCAACGGAATGCATAATTTAAAATCTCTCCCCAACATCTACATTTACAAATATTCGCATACATAAATGTATGAAAATCCTTTTTGCAGACACATATGTACGTGTATAGAAAGGAAACACACAGGCATGTCCATGCACATTTACTAGAATCACTCTAAATAGCAGCCATATTAATGTGTTGCATTTTATACTTAAATGTTGTGTTCATAAACACAGTGAATGCTGTAATAATTTGAACTAAGGAGTGAGATCGAAAAATTCTTAACACACGTTTTTCATTACATTTTTTAACCCAAGTATTATTTGAATTTTTTTTTGATCAAGTTACCTTTGAAAAACATGTCAGTTATTATGTGTAATGTCAATTATATTAATTTTTTTGTTAATCTGATTAAAATGAGTGACCAGAAAAAAGTGCGTACTGAAATTATTAAATATTTTCAACAAAACCCAACTTGGTCTTACAAAAAGTTGGCCAAGCATACAAAGGTCTGCCGTCAAACTGTTTCCAATGTTATTAAACAGTACCGGGAGAACTTGTCAGTTGATAGAAAACCTGGTTCAGGTAGAAGGAATGGTCCACATGATGTTTCTAAAGCCAAAAAAATAGAACGCATTTTCAAAAGAGCTCCCAACACATCCGGTAGGAAAGCAGCCCGGTTAGCTCAGTGCTCGGACTATTTGGTACGAAAAGTTAAAGCTAATGCAGGTTTAAAAACATACAAGGCTCAAAAAGTTCCTGACAGGAACGCTACTAAAAATTTAGAGGCCAAAAACAGAGCACGGAAATTGAAGTCAAGTTTTATAAAAAAATATTCTTGCTGCATAATGGATGACGAAACGTATGTTCTGGCAGATTTTTCGCAACTTCCAGGTCAAAAATTTTATGTTGCTGATGCTCGAGGGAATGTTGAAGAAAAGTTTAGGACCCAAAAGCAGACAAAATTTCCCAGAAAGTTCTTGGTATGGCAAGCAATATGCAGTTGCGGCAAAAGAAGCCACTCATTTGTTACAACGGGCTCTATAAATACCGAAATTTACATCAAGGAATGTTTACAAAAAAGGCTGCTTCCATTCATAAGACTTCATAATGTGTCCACTTATTTTTGGCCTGACTTGGCATCCTGTCACTATGGCAAACAAGCCCTTGAGTGGTACAAGAACAATAATGTGGTATTTGTACCAAGAGAGGCAAATCCTCCAAACTGCCCGGAGCTAAGGCCAGTGGAGAGATATTGGGCTCTTGTTAAAAGAGAATTGAAGAGTACAAAAAAGGTGTCCAAAAGTGTGGTAGATTTTAAACGGAGATGGACTACATGTTCGAGCAAAGTGACAGAAAGCACTATAAAAACGTTAATGGAAGGGTTTCCGAAAAAGGTTCAAAATTTCATCACTAGTGATTAAAACTATAAAAATAATTTTTTTTGTAAATTGTAATAATAATTTCAATCAAATAAAAAAAAAATTAAAGCTGTAAGTTTAGTGGTTTCTTTTTTATAAACATATATGTATGTTAAGAATTTTTCGATCTCACTCCTTAATAGTCAGTTAACAGTTTTTTTAATTAAAATTAACCTTATTCTTTGTAATCCGAATTGTTCAAATAAATTTGTAGACATATTTCGGTTAAAACCAAAAAAAAATGGTGAAAATGGTCCATTATTGACTCTATCCCGCATACAAATCTTTTTAAAATTTCGATATCGATAAAAATTAGTTTCATATTGACCTTAATATCTTTATCAAATTCAGTGATCATGAGTCCAAGACCCTTCTGCCATCTCATCGAAATATCTTTATCGATATAAACATTAATATGTTTCACATGTAAAATTTGGCATAAATAAGTTTACTGCAAAAACAAAACAAGTAAGAAAGTATGGTCGGTCAATCCCGACCATATAATACCCTACACTAAGTAAAAGAGCAAAAAGATTTTTCTTTTAAAAATTTAATAATTTATATTATATTAGCCCTTATATGGGGGCTATGACCAATTATGGACCGATCACCATGAAATTAGGTCGTGCGATTTATGTCTATATGAAAGTTTACTATGTTGAATTTTGTGAGTATACCAAAATTTTTAAGCGATTTATGCACGTTTCGTTATGATTTCGTTACAAATCTAATTAGTATTCTATATAAATTATTACAATCTATTCGTAGCAGGTGTTGGGTATCACATTTTATTTCACTTACATTTATTCTGAACTCTTCTTTGACTGATATATATATATTAGAGTGACAGCCGATTTTTTTTTTTTAGATTTCAAAGAGTGCCGGGTGGAATATTGTGACACTAGGCCTAAATGTTAAGTGCTGAAAATTTGAGCCAAATCGGGCAACGATTTCTGGACGCGCATCGAGGTCAAAGTTCAGATATATGCAAAATTATACTATGTATATGGGATAAATAGGTGAAACTCGTTAAATTTCTGCATTGTTTTCTAGAAATGTATAGATTTATTTATATTAATGAATATTACATTAAAAAATTTTTTTTGGAAGTTAACCCTGCATCTCCTTTGTGTCAAAATGACCCAAAAACTGTATTATCGCCAAAATTCGGAAAAAATTCAAATTTTTCAGATATTTTAAAAATTTTGCTACTAAATAAATACTTTTGCAATTGAATGCAAAAGAATCGAAATGTGTACGTAATTATCGTTGTAATGAGATATAAGTGACAAAATTTGGTTAAAAGATTTTAAAGTTATTACAAATTCGCCAGACCATTAACGTGTTTCAGGCCACTTGAACAAAAAATTTAGGAAAAAAAATTAATATATTTCGAGAAAAATTAAAATAAAAGCTCATTTTTACTTAAAATATGTCCATATTTACTTGTATATAAGTTTTTGTCTTCGTAGGATACCGTTAACCTATTCGCAGGTATGGCCAAAAAAAATAATTTTTTTAACGGCTGTTTCAAAACTCCATTTTCAAATTTTTAAAAATTTTGTTAAACAAATTTCAGATTTTTTCGATCATCACATTGGGGTTTATTGAGATCAAAATAGGGAATAAAAATATGAAAAAATTATGTCAATACCTCTTACAGTTTTTCCGTACCTGCGATTGAAATTTTGCGCTTTTCAAGAAAAACTAATTTTTTGTCCATATTTAGGCGAATGAGTCCAGTTTCCTTACTGTTATAAATTTTAAGTAAAACCTATTCATAATATTATAGTCCTTATAATTTTAAATATGTTCTGAAAGTTTTACTAAAATCGGAAAACGATTACCTTTGAATCGTGAAGGTCAAAGGTCAAATTTTTCAATATTTGGAATTTCTAATGCAAAGATAGCGAAATGTTACATATTTTTGGGCCGATTTTCATGAAACTTGAGGAAAATATAACATAAAGTCCAGAATTTAAAATAACAGCACAAAAATGGAAATTAACCCTTAGCAGCACTTGGGGTCCAAATTATTCTCAACTTTTAAAATCAAGAAAAACACAACCATTTTGACCCCAAGTCCTCTTAAAGGTTAAAATTCATTTTTGCACTGTTGTTGTAAATGCTAGACGCCAATATATATTTTCCTCAAGTTTCATGAAAATCGGCCGAAAAATATGTAACATTTCGCTATCTTTTCATTAGAAATTCCAAATATTGAAAAATTTGACCTTTGACCTTCACGATTCAAAGGTTATCGTTTTCCGATTTCAGTAAAACTTTCAGAACATATTTAAAATTACAAGGACTATAATATTATGAATAGGTTTTACTTAAAATTTATAACAGTAAGGAAATTGGACTCATTCGCCTAAATATGGACAAAAAATTAGTTTTTCTTGAAAAACGCAAAATTTCAATCGCAGGTACGGAAAAACTGTAAGAGGTATTGACATAATTTTTTCATATTTTTATTCCCTATTTTGATCTCAATAAACCCCAATGTGATAATCGAAAAAATCTGAAATTTATTTAACAAAATTTTTAAAAATTTGAAAATGGAGTTTTGAAACAGCCGTTAAAAAAAATTATTTTTTTTGGCCATACCTGCGAATAGGTTATCGGTATCCTACGAAGACAAAAACTTATATACAAGTAAATATGGACATATTTTAAGTAAAAATGAGCTTTTATTTTAATTTTTCTCGAAATATCTAAATTTTTTTTCTAAATTTTTTGTTCAATTGGCCTGAAACACGGTAATGGTCTTTAACATTTTTTAATCAAATTTTGTCATTTATATTTCATTACAACGTACATATTTCGATTCTTTTGCATTCAATTGCAAAAGTATTTATTTAGTAGCAACATTTTTTCAAAAACTGAAAAATTTGCATTTTTCTCTAATTTTGGCGATAATACAGTATTGGGTCATTTTGAACCAAAGGAGATACAGGGTTAATTTCCAAAACTTTTTTTTTAATGTAATATTCATTAATATAAAATAATCTACATATTTCTAGAAAACAATGCAGAAAGTTAACGAGTTTCACCTATTTATTCCATATTAACAGTAAAATTTTGCATATATCTGAACTTTGACCTCGATGCGCGTCCAGAAATCGTTGCCCGATTTGGGTCAAATTTTCAGCACTTAACATTTAGGCCTAGTGTCACAATATTCCACCCGGCACTCTTCAAAATTTTAACAAACATTTTTTTCCATACAACTGATTGTCACTCTAATATATATATATATATACTATATACTATATACTATATACACTGAATCAATTAATTCTCCGTACAGAAATACTTGTAATATAAACTAGCAATTTATGGTCACTTTTCAATACATATTTAAATTTTTTTTTAATTAATTTTATAAACTAGAAATCAACATAAAAAAATACAAACATTTTCATTAAATACATAAAAATTTACATAAATTCAATAATTGTAATAAAAGTATCACCAAAAAAATCTCCGTACAGTTGACCGTTTTAAGGCAAGGAACCCCAATATTAAAATGAATTGCATTTAATATGTTGTAGGTCCTCCTTTCTGAGCAATTGCAGCATTTAAATGGCAGTGCATGAACTGTACGGAGACTTTTTTGGTGATACTTTTAGTACAATTATTGAATTTATGTAAATTTTTATGTTTTTAATGAAAATGTTTGTATTTTTTTTATGTTGATTTCTAGTTTATAAATTTTTTTATAAAATTAATTAAACAAATTTTTAAATATGTATTGATTTAAAGCATTGCCATATGTTTTAACGTTTTTAGTTTATTAAGACGTTTTTAAAATATTTCATTGTGTTTTTGCATTACTTGGATTGCAAACCAAATATGAATTTTATATTCTATCATTTTTGCATTTAAAAAAATAAAAAATTTATCATATTTTGTTCAAAAACATTACTACCAAATTATTTAAGTTTACCATCCGGCATCACATAAAAACAAAAATTTTCCGACTTATCAACAGTGAGTTAGTTAATTGCAAATAATTTTTATTTGCGAATAGGCTACGTATAAACGTAGTATAAAGGTAGGATCACACGATTGCCGCAATGCACCAATTATTGGTCTATTTTATACGTCAATCGTGTGATTTCACAACTTATTGGCTCATATGTCAAACCACAACAATATTGTGCTTATTTGGCCCAATCAAATGCAACCCTGGTACGGCAATCATGTGAATGCTTGATAGGCAACATGCACCAATAAAAAAGTTAAAAATACACCAATATTTATTGTGTTCTAGTGCGGCAATCAAAGAAGACAATTAGCGCCAATATTAATTTTTGTAAATGAAATATTGTTTTTGTCAGCCACTCTCTGACCCACATACATCTTTTAACATTTCTTTATTAATTTTTTTATATGATAATTAAGGCCGACGCAATTTTCTTTTTTTATTTAACAAATATTTTTTTCAAAAATAGAATGTTTTTACATTTATGTAAACAAAACAAAATTTAAAATCTAGCACAACAGCTGTTTCTCTGAGTTGCCGTAAACTAGAACAATCGTGTGACTGAAATGCGACAATTATTGCCACTAAATCGCTTTGCACCAATTTACGACAATCAAATTTATATAAAATGAAGCAATCATGTGACTGCAGAGAATTTGATTGGGACAATTTCTTTATTGGGCCCCAATTCAGCACAATAAAAATTGTATTAAATTGGTTCATTGCGGCAATCGTGTGATCCTACCTTAAGTCACTAAAAACTATTTGTTTTCTCTACAAAGTTGACGATGAATTTATTGTGTTACCGAATGATTATTTAAATAAAATTTAACTGAATTTGATAGAACAAATAAGTGAATTATTGTTGAACTCTTTTAGTGAGATTGTTGAATGTGCTGTTGTGAGCAACATTTTTTCAAAATAAATTCATAACTTATGCACGATTTTATGGCACTCTGCTCTCTGCCATACGAGTAGCACGCAAAATGTTTGTAACATGGATGAAAAGTATCATTTTGCAAAATGAATTTGATACCGTACCAACGTTTTGGTACGGTATTGGGGTTTGGGGTTTCCCGGATAATTTAATTTTCCCCGAAACGGGAATGAAAAATTTCAATGTTTTTTTAACTAGAAAAATAAGTAAAAAAGAAAATTATTTTTAAAATTGTGTCATTTTATTAAAAAAAAAAAAAAGAAAAACAATACATTACAATTCAATTGTACCCACATAAAACGAAAAAAAGTATGATAAAATATTTGGAGATCACTTGTTACTATAAAATTAAATATTAGCGGTATTCATGATATAGTAGAGTAATTGTGATTTGTGAGTGCGATTTGTTCGTGTTCGATTTGTTAATGGGGCTGTGCGCGCACAAAATCACAGGTAATTGAAAATTTTCAATCACAAATCAGGCGAGCAAATCATTCCGTGTGCGGCCAGCTTAAGCAAATTCCATTTGAAAATATATTTACATTGTTTTTCTCTTAATTTTTTCCAATTATTGCAAACAAAAATCTATTTTTTGAGTAATACCATTTTTCTGAAAAAATGTGAAAATTTTTTTCCTAAAAACAGTCACATTTCGAATTAAAATCATAAAGCAAAACAAATTTTTTCAACAAAACAGTATCAACTCAAAATACAACCAAATTTACACATATAAAACAATTTGATTATTTTTAACTTGAATAAATTATCAAATCAAAATATTACCTTTTTTTATGAAAATATACGATGCATTGCTATTTCAAATTTTGTATTAACTCAAAATAATACCTTTTTTATATAAATGTCGCTCATTTGATGCAACAACGTCATAACTCAAAATCCGGGTTTTTTGAACTAAGTATTACAAAATAGTCTTTCATATAGTTTTATCAGTTTTAAAAAAATTCAATTATTTTTTGTATGAGTGTTTTTCGTTGTAAACGTCAAAATGAAAATTCATGTTTTCTCGTATATTTGACAAGTAAAAATTTGGGTTAAATACAGATTAGAAAGATACTAATATCTACTATTTAAATCAGGTTCTATTTCAGAAATCGCATAATTTGTTGAAAATTTATTTAAGAAATAGTAAAATGTCATAAAACATTCAAAGCCGTTTTACGAAACGACTTTTTTTTTGAATTATGGTGCGATGTGGTTTTCGATATGTAAGAGTAATCGGAATACGTCGACAATTTTACAATAGATAGCTATTGATGTTGTTAGTTAATTTCTTGCAAAAAGTGAAATTTTAAAATTTTTGAGTTAATACCCTGTTGTTGATCAAGTGCGATATAATATATCGAGGGCCTATATTCAAAATCCTCTATCTTAAAATACACAACTTTTCAAGAGAACCAAAAAACTGTTTTTTTTTGCGTTTACTTAAGTTATTAAAATTCGGTATTCTACAATATTTTTTTAAAGCAACTACTGAATCTCACAAATAATTGGATTTTTAAAATTTTGCATTATTGAGGACTTTATGATAGATAGAGGGTTTTTCTTCACCAAATATTCAATGTGTATGTATGAAAATGGTAAGATAGAGGATTTTGCATTTAAATAAAATTTAATGATTTTGATTTCAATTATGCCATCTGTCAGTTTTTAACGTGATTTTTTTTAAGATAACGGCTAATAATACAACATAAGATAAAAAAATTAACAATAAACAACATTAAACAAAAAGTTATAGAAACAATTTTTTTTTGTTTTTTTAAATTTTTTTCGGAGTTTGATTTTTGTAAATTATTGTAAAATAATAGATAACACCTTATTTTTATGCCATGGACATTAAGGTAAAATATTTCCATGGTAATTCAATTCAGAATCGGCATTCACTATTTTGATAAATGATTGAAAAATTTAAAATTCATGTTCAGCATGCAAAAATTAGTAAGAAAACATGAATTCCAAGATGAAATTACTCCAAAAAAATATTTGAAAATTAATTATTTGAAATAAGATAGAGAAATTACAAAAATGCAAAAAAATAAAGTTTGTTATAAAATTCACACCATAGATTAGGGCTGTTTTACTAAACATTTTACCATCAAAAGTCATTTTCGTGAAAATCAAAGATAGAGGGTTTTGAAAATAGGCCCTCGATATGTATATTATATGACAACTTAAAGCAGAAGACAATTTATTTCAAATCCTAAAAAATCTTATTTAATTCAGCAATTTACAATTGATATAATCACCGATTATGGCCCTTAACAAACAAAAGTTTGATCTTCCCAGTCTCATCATCCTGAACAAATTTTAGGTGAATCGGTTGGGGTTAAGTCCGCTGAAGTTTTGAGGTGCATTTATAAGGGGAAACAAATGTAATTTTAGTTTTGTTTTTAAATTTTGCCATTAAAAAATTACTTTTGCAATTCAATTTAAAAGAATAGAAATCTGTTTATTAACTTGTCTCAGGCCACTAGAACATAAAATGAAGAAACAAAATTAACATAATATAATATATAAAATATTTTTAAAAATTTTGTTAAACAAATATCAGAATTTTTTGATCATCACATTGGAATTTATTGAGAATATATCTAATAGGGAATAGAAATATGTAAAAAGTAGGACAGTACCTCTTATAGTTTTTCCGTACCTGCGATTTAAATTTTGCTATTTTCGAGAAAAACTAATTATTTGGCTATATTTTGGCGAATGAGGTCAATTTCCTAACAGTTATGAATTATAAGTAAAACCTATTCAGAATATTATAATCCAGATAATTCAAATATACTCTGAACGTTTTACTATAATTGGAAAACGCGAATTCTTAATTCGAGAATTTCTCACGGAAAGATAGCGAAATGCTATATATTTTGGGCCGATTTTGATGAAAATATAACATGAAGTCTAATATTTATAATAATAGTACAGGTAAGCCTCCATTTACGCGGTACTTTATTTACGAGAATTCGATATAACGCGAACTCAAATTAGCAACCATTTTTTCAAATACGCGACTTTTTTTACACGATTTTTATATAACGCGGCAACAAACAACAAGAATCGAAAAAAGCACAAGCGAATAGCAGATTTCTTTTTTGAAAACTTCGTTAATTTTTATGAATTTTTTGTTATGTATTGATCTCTTTTATGTATTAGAATATTTTGTTTTTTTAATTGACATTTTTTCCATAATTTTCGATAATTTTTTTTACTTTACTTTTATTTGAAGTAAGTTTTTAAAAATACAAATAAAATAAGTTTACTTAAAGTATATATATATCGTCACCTTAAATGCAAACGGACGTAACTACATTTTTATTGTTTTTACAGGATACGTTATAAAATCAATAATAGAGTATTCTTGGCAATTGTTCAATCAATCAAAAACTCGATTTTGAATTGTTGTGTAGTAACGTCCGCTTTCATTTAAGGTGACGATATGTGTTTTATATTTAACGCGATTTTTAGGTCCCAATTTCTTTTTTGTTATGTGACTGATGTATTGTTTTACACGAAATAAAAAATTGTTGGCCCCACAAAAGCATTTCGTTCTAAATTAGAACCTCGTTTTACGCGAATTTGATTTACATGATATTTTTTTGGGCCCAACAAACCGCGTAAATGGAGGCCTACCTGTATAATAATGAAAACTGGTAAATACAGGACAATGTTCCTGATTTACTTTAGCAAATATGTACCTTATTGTTACGTTTTTAAATAAACCGTATTATTTTAATTTGCAAATAAAAGCGATCAGTAATTTAACATTTTTAGCAACCCTTTATTTAAATTTACACAACAACACTTTAAAAAAGCACACTGATAGTAATGTACAATTATACTCTGGTAATACAGTTGATGTTAATTCTAACAGCGCCTATTATGATGTTACTATTTATAAGCATTGCCATATTCTAGTAGTTTCATGAATTATCTCTCTAACTGACAAAACTGGAATGTTCTATTTCTAGAACTTTTAGCAGCTTTAGTATTAATGTTATTATACTTAATTATACTTAGTGTTGTTATACTTATAAACAATGTTAATAACATCGTGTTATTAACATTGTTGAAAAGTAGAAGATTCAGCATCAGAAATGCGTATAAACATGATGCATGTTGCAAGCAGTCGTTACATACCGTTATATAAACCCTGATACCAATATGAAACTTAAACTGAACAAAAACTGATCGACAGGTATGTCAGTTTTTAAAAATAGAATATGACTATTGTTTTTTAAAATGTAATACATACATACTTGTTCAATTCACAACTGACGTTGTACAGTCGTATGAGTTATAAGTCGTCTGAATCTACAATAGTTGTACAAATGTTGTTGATAACACTAGTTTACAAATCAAACATTTTTGTTTGCTCATGGAATGAAACTTATATTTTTGAGAAGAGCTAGGGACTTTAGTTAATTGACCATTTTTTGTTTCCCACCTATACGTCAAAATTTTGAAATATATGGGTTTTTATTTTTCACCTGCCCTGAGTACTACTAATGCATACTGTAGTGTACCGAATTGTAGTAATTAAGTATTTACATCGTTTTTGGGTACTCAACACTCTGGCGAAGCTACTAGATACTTTCAGAGTTGAATTTTTTTGACAAATTCCAAAAAAAATTAACGGAAAAAATAATAAATACTGTTTAAAAGTACATCTTTCCTGTAGATAAACGTTAATAAATCGATATTAAATACAAAAAGTAAAAACTATATTAAAATGTCTTCAAGAAAGTGTAAAAAAACCCAGACCAATTTTGTTATATTTGCAGAAAAATTATTCAGTCAAATCGAGGTTTTCCTATAACACAAACACTGCAATATGTTTATTTACATTAAAAAATTTCGTAAAAGCAAAACCAGCATTTCAATATTTATGCAGCGTGTTCCCGAGTCTTTCTGAGGGTAAACTAAAAGATAGGGATATTTATGGGTCCTAAAATAAGAAAAATTTTGGTTGATACCAAATTTGAGTGTCTATTAACCGATGTTGAAAATGCAGCAAGGAATTCTTTTAAACTTGTTGTTCAAGAATTTTTGGGGAATAAGAAAAGTCAAAATTACAGAGATATTGTTGCGAATTTATTACATAATTTTGAACTGATGGGTGTAAATATATCCCTCAAAATTCACTTTTTACATTCTCATGTGGATTTTTTTGCGGATAACCTCGGACACATGAGTGACGAACATGGAGAGCGTTTTCATCAAGATTTGAAGTTTTTCGAGAGGAATTATCAAGGTTTTTGGGACCAGAATATGCTAGGAGACTACTGTTGGAGTGTCGTGAGGGAGACAAATGAAAATCATTATAAAAAGAGGATGATTAAATATTTTTGTCCTAATTTAATGTACATTTTTATATGTTTCGATTTTAATAAATATCTCAAAAGTTTGACGTCCAGGATTTTTTTTAACATTTTTTCCGAAGTTAGAAGACCCAAATACACAAATCCCCATATGTTTCAATTCATGAGCAAAAACCTTGTAAACTAGTGTAATTTCTATATAAATATTTTGTACAACACCTACAACATTTTTACATATGTTTTTCGAATGTTGTATGAAAATTTAAGTGTTACCAAAAGTTTATATTTATACATAAACAAAAAAATTTGTTAATTTTAGTGTAAAATACCAACCAAACGGTAACACTGAAATCAGTTGATTTATTTAATTTATGAAAAACGATAATTTGTTTTAAATATTTGTCAATTATTTGCATTTTTACACAATTCAGACATTAGTTTGCTATTGTTCGCTGCACTATTAATTTTATATATTAATAGACTCTGGAATGTTTTGTTTTGATCTGTTTCATTTGGCATTTTCAAGGCTTAACAAGGTAAACATACAACTTTGCTAAATCTGTGTTCACAACCACAACTACGTTGTGAATTAGACAACTATTTATAGAAAAATCAAAAACTTTTACTTTCTCATGAAATCCTCTGGAAATCACATGGATTTCACACGCTCAGACAATCGACACCACTTCTTCACAAGTTACACCTCAATTAATCGCGTTTAATCGGTTAATCGAGCAAATAATTAATCGGGTTTAGATTTAATCGGTTAATTTTAAATTATTTGATTAACCGGATAATTTCTATTTTAAATTAAAAAAAAACTAATTTTGTGTACTTCTTTAGTGTTTTATTAATAAGAAGAACAAAAACATAAAAAACATAACATAACAAATTGACATCCTTTTTATATACACATGTATCTTTTTAGTGAGATCTTCTGAAATAAAACTTGACTTGGATAAAACTCTCTCGCTGATTGTAGATGTTGGAAAAACCGAAAATAACGCATGATAAAGAATATACAATATCTAAGTTCTTTTTTAGTTTTTTTCTAAACATCTAAAATTCTCCATTATACCATTTGAGTCCTTTTTGGATTTTTTTAGATTTTTACCTCTTTTGATAAATTCTAATAAAAGAGTCGTTTTAGTAATGTCTCGACATAAATTAATCGGTTTATTTGTTATTTCAAAATCGGCAATAAATTATTCGAACAGTTAACCGATCAAAATTAATCGCTTAACGGATTGAGAAGATGATGTATTTGCCATTCGATTTAAACTACAATACAAATTACTAAATAGCTTTTTTGAATGTAATAGTTTTTTTTATGATGAAATGAATTAAAGATTTAGTTATGAATGAGCATTTCGACATCATCACTATTTGAAGGAAGCTATTTTCTAAATGTTCCTTACTCTTAATTTTACTCTATAAAATGCAGTTGAAATTTGCTGGCAAATTTAAGGTTTTAAAGAATTTCTACAAACTGTTGAATTATGAAATATTCTTTACAATAGTTTATCTGCGAAAGAAGAAATATTAGATTTGCAGATAATGTTTTATACTTTATTTTCTTCGATTTGCATTTTCAACTTTTTTGACTCTATAATTTTCCAGTTCAAAAGAGAAAAATAAAAAACGATGCCATAAATATGAATAATAACATTGTCTAGTTAAACTAAATTCAACTTAACTCAAACAACAACTACAATAACAAAAAAAACGGAAAGAAAAAACTTAAAGAACATAAAGTAAAGTATGCAAAGTGAAGTAAAAAAAAGCAAGGACTATGTACGTAGGATAGTACATATACATAGTAAGTAAGTAGTAGTCATAATAATAAAATATGTAGTATGTATTACCTTTTGTATGTACCTGTATTAGCGTTGTAACGAGTGAGTGTTGCTGTGAGCACTTGAGAAACACCTTATCGCCTGAAATGATCTTCTGTAATATTACACAAGTATTCTATATACTCTTCATTTACGCAGGTTTTCTAATTATGGTTTTACACCATTTACTTATGCTGCAGCATGTTGTTAGAATGCCGTGCGATAAAACATTTTAGCTAACTGACTGGTTGGCTGGCTGGCTAACAGGCAGGCGGAATAGCTGTCCGTCTATAAGGAAGTTTGTTTTGTTTGATCGCCTACTGTGTTAAGCTTTATACCAAATAAAGTGCACACAGTGGCCACAAAAGTAGACAGTTTTCAAACGTTGGAAATGCAGTCTTTTTCATAATGTAAATAAAATCTTCAATAGTTTTATTAATACCAACACAAATCACAAACACTAATCCGTCCAGACGGACGGACGGACATCGTTTAATCGACTCAGAAAGTGATTCTAAGTCGATAGGTATACTTTAAGGTGGGTGTTAGATTAATATTCCCCACTATGGTGGTGTAGGGTATAAAAATCATATGTCTAATACAAAAACAAAATACATTGACTAGCATGTATTTTGTTGATGCAAGAGTTAGGTTTTTGACAACAGACATAGGTATTAAGTCATATATACAAGCTCAATACATTCAAAAGCCGTATTTTTTCAATCAGCTTTTTAGTAGATTTTCAATAAAAAACGAAATAACTTTTTGCATTGCTGTAAACAGCAAGGTTTATTCAAGTTCTTTTTTTAAAACTCCCAACGTCAAACTTCCAACCGAATTATTATTTTGCAGATAATACCAATATTTGCCATTCGTATTCATTCAAATACGCGTTAAGCCTATCACAGATTAAATCAATGAAGCAAAACATGAATAATATGGGCAATTCCATATCATCGTACGTGACATTTGTACGCCTATAGAGTGTAATAGATTTTGCAAAAATAAGAGCATCTGAAAAATAATTTGGTCTCTATGTTCCATTAAGCGGCTCGGAGGAATTTTAGATATTGAAATATACATATGTATACAAAAACTAAAAAAAATTAATGGAAAATTTACATTCGGTTTCAGTAAACAATTTTATAAACAATCAGAGTCAAATTCATTTCATACTATATGCTAATTGGG
Source organism: Calliphora vicina (assembly GCF_958450345.1). Classification (NCBI taxonomy): domain Eukaryota; kingdom Metazoa; phylum Arthropoda; class Insecta; order Diptera; family Calliphoridae; genus Calliphora; species Calliphora vicina. Next base: position 81,635,065 of record NC_088780.1, read on the forward strand.
AGCTTAGTTTTAACCGCAATTTTTGCCAATAAAATGTTGTAATAAGCTCTAAATATTTACACATAGAAATAGTTTAGTGTTTTCTTCTATTCAAATCTTGAAAAAAAAATTTCAATGGTTTTTGAGTTTTCGGTCGTGGTAGTCATTCCGTGGAATTGCCCATATGCTAAATCAAGATCTTGTAGAATAGTATAGAAGATTGTAATGCATGCAAGATTTAATATTGTATTTTAGTACACATATGATCAACAGATCATGAAGCTCCATCTATATCTATGGCTGGTGTCAATAATATGGATTCAGAAATTTTTGATATTCTGGTCATAATAAATCAGTGTTATTTCGCAATATGAGTTGTGTGTGACTGTTCAATTAATGCTACAATTAGGTTTATTATAGAACTATCCGAAATTTTCTTTAACAACAACCGATCCATATAATATTAGACATTAGATAGCACGACAAACTACACTCTCGATATGAAAAACTACCCAAATCGTAATAAAAACAACCCATTTTTGGTTGAAGGCTTTCTATGTTATAAATACTTTTGAAAGCGATGCTGACTTTGGACATACCCTATAGGAGTAACTCCTTCAGCCAAGAGTGATCACATTATTAGTAGAGCATTTAATTTCCTACATTAACTCTAAGTTAAGTTTTACAAACCATTAAGCAGTTCTGAGATAAATTTAAACATCATTTTAAGATATTTGTGAAACATAATTTGCTTAGTTGGCGGCTTGATTCCACTGCATCTCATTCAAATCAGATAACATTACCTTCAAGTTCCGAATAAAGTGGAACTCAAACTGTATTAAAACTGGAGTGTCCAAAAAACAGGCAAATTTAAGAAACCGGTTTCTGGTTCAACCGAAAAAGTGTGTTCTTGAAAAACCGGTTTTGATTATTGTCTATTAAATAAAACCGGTGTACCGGTTTATAATAAATGCTTATTTTATAGGAATTGTGTACTAAATCTTCGGAAATTTAACATTTTTCAATATTTTTAAAAATGGTATCAAAGTTTTTCATAAATATGTTTGAAAGAACTTTAGAAAATATATTTTGTTAAAACCGGTTAACCGTCTTACAAAAACCGGTTTGTTAAAAAACCGAAACCGGTGGAGTTTACAAAGATACTCTAGTTGGATACTCTAGTTGAAACGTTACGTTTATTATTAATCATAGCTAAGATCCGACTGTAATGAAATACAGTCCACTATCTATGTTGATTAAATTTCAAAATTTTAGCAATGCATTGCCAAAGTTATGTTTTTCAAATTATGTTTTGATAAAACTGTCATACGTTCTTTTTTGTTTTCAAACCAATATTCGAAAATAGCTTGGAGAGTAAATGTACGACAAATACAGTTAGGAGATGAAAAACAATTTTGAATTATTTCCCATAGCTCTTTTTGTAAGCGCAGCGACGATAAACTCAATAATGAATCAGAAAATTACCGAACTGTTCTGATATGACTGAAAAATAATGTTTACAATTTTGATTAATAGCAGACCATAGTGCACTAATACCACTTATGATTGTGTGGTGAAAGTGCAAATGTATTTACTAATGTTTGTTTGTGTGTGTGTGTTCTCTTGGCGCCAATTCATTAGCGCTGTTATAAAGTTGAAAAGTTTCTCCTTTTGTGGTTGTAAAAGTATTTCATTGTTGTGAGAACGAAGCCAAACAAACCTCGACAAGCCAAACCAAAATAGACTAAGGAAACTAGACAGGCAAGCATTTCAATTCGGCCTTTATATTGTCCTAGCTGGAAGCCTATCTAACTGTTTCAATTATTAGTTCATGGAAGAAGTAGTTGTGTTGATGGCCGCTCTACTACTGCTGCTGCTTCATCTTCTATTTACGCAAGAATGATTGTAGTTGAAAATTCTTTTCAAGAACTCTGAAATTTTTTAGTTTTAAGTATTGTATTTTTTAGTTTTTCCTTTCATTTTTTTTTTTGTATCTCTAGCATTTCTTAACTTTCCATCAGCAAAAGATACCAACCAGTATTATACATATAAACACAAACATTTGGCAAAACTTTGGTGTTTATATGAGTGTACGTTTGTGTTTAGTTGAGGGTGTTTTATAAAACAAGAACAAACTAAAAAAAAACAAAAAAAAATCATCATAATAAATGAAAATGGCTCTAAAGTACCTTTTCTTAAATATAAAAGCACACAGCTGTAATTGAGTTTAAGTAGGCGATTATAAGTGTTGAAAGTAAAATGGCGTCACCTCATCGCAGACTAAATTTGCTTCCAACTTGAATTAAACTAATTTAATATTAATAAATGTAGAAAAAGTACATGGAATTTCTAGACAAATCGATAATGTATTCTTCTGTGTTTTCTTTTTCAGAGATCTCAACAATTGATTCATTATTATGACGCTTTATAACAAACAGCTCTATGGAAACTGTCAACAAATCTCACTGCCCAATAGAAGCTAGATAAATATTTGAAATTTTTATTAACATAGAGTTCTAATTACTGGTAAGTGACTAAATTCATCATATTGTTACGAAAATGTACTTGAATTCAAATCTAACGATTTTAACGGCTGATTTAAAAGTAGCATAATGCTTTCAAATAGCAGTGCTGTAATAGCAAACTGTAACATATATGTGGGCATTATTAACATTGAATAAAAGCTTTCAGTTAACCATTGATCGTAAGTATGGCAACGCTGTTTGCTGAGACCGTATATTCGAATATTCAGTTACAGAACATTGTAGAAATACACCACAGATGGCGTATGTATTAGAAAGCTCTAGCATATACGAGCTTTGACAGTTAAAGAGCAATCTAGAGTGCAGGTGGCAGTGTTATAAATAGTGGCAGATGTTGCAGTAGTTAGTTAGTTTATCAGAGACGCTTTTCGAATAAACATCAACTGAGTGCCTTAAAATGTGCTGTGTTTTTCAAGTGAATTCGTCTACATTATAAAGTGTGTCTGTATTTCTGCGAATTTATAAACGTGTATAAAAAACATTGAGTGACTATTTAATTCTGTTGTTGTACATTTTATATAAATAAAGAGTTGTTACAATTTTCAAACTACTAAACCGCTTTTATTTGCAATCAAAAGTATCCGGTTTATTTAAAGGAAATATACCAACGTTTTGAAAAGGTTAAAACGTAACAATAGATTTGCTTTGGATGGATCTTATTTTGTTCGTTTGTAGCTAAAACCAACTACTGCAACATTTAAGTGAAATCGGATAACTAGAACACGTGCCGGAAATCGATTGAAAGTTATAAAATTGGGTAAATAATGGTACCTTTTTCGATATCTTAAAAAAATTCCCTATTTAAACCTAAGCTTCTAGAGAAAATTATCTTTATAATACAGGATATACAAAAATGTTTTTTTAACGTAATTTTCATTTATATGAATAAATCTACATATTTCAGTAAAATAATGCAGAATGTTAATGAGTTTCACCTATTTATTCCATATAAATAGTAAAATTTAGCATATATCTGAACTTTGACCTCGATGCGCGTCCCGAAATCGTTGTCCGATTTGCCTCAAATTTCCAGCACTTAACTTTTAGGCCTAGTGTCACAATATTCCATCCGGTAGCCAAACAATCAACTATCCGAAGCCCCCAAATAACTTACAAACATGACTGATGCATCAATATATCGGATGTCGTTCGGTGCGGTTGGGAAAACCGAACAACAAATGGCTGAGATATAAACAAAACCACCACCAAGTCATCTACATTAGGGTGACCTATATTTTGCTATTATTAGATGGTCCCATCGATGATCTCCGTCATCTGACAATTTGAGGCAATTTTAAAAATAGAATATAATAATTATATTATCCTTACATTTTTCCCTACACTACTCTTTTTAATTTTGAACAGCTAAATTGTTTTCAACAAAAAAAAGGCTTAAGCGGATTTTGAAATTGGCCACATCATTGTTTTTTCCAGGACTTGTTTGTCAAAAAAAGAATCCATTGTTTTTGTTTTTGAAAGACTTGCTTCTGCATTTAAAGACGTCATCTTTGACCGGCTCCAGCAATCCCATTAGCTTCTTGTCTCTCAACCAACTTGAGCTGTATTTCTTTGCTTTGTTTTCATCATTATCAGAACACGAATCGGACACTCTAGTAGTTGTCAAAAATTATCAGCGCAGCTAGTTCTTTAAGGAAATGTCAAATACCGTAAAAAGGAGAATCGCTATATAGTTTGAAAGCGGTGATGATATTAAAGATGCCACATTATTACTTACTTCATATTATACCAGATTTACGAATTTCTAATGATACGCTTAAACAAATTTTATGTTTTTAATTTTATAATTGGAAATATATAAGCGGAGTTCAGTATTAAGTGCGAATGGTATTGCATCATTGCAAATGCAAAATTGTAAATGTTTTTGTGTGTATTTTGTTATTGGATTACGGTAAAATTTTGCATTTGCAATGATGCTAGACCATTCGCACTTAACATTGAATACCGCTATAATTTTAAATAGCCATTGCAAAAAATCCCTACAATTCGACAAATGTAAGAAATCTTTCCCTTTTTCCCTGCGTAATTTTGGAAAAAAAAAATCCCTACAAAAAGGGAAAATTCACTACACTTGACATCATTGGGTCCAATAGAGTTCAAAAAGTGATCTAAACAAATACATTTTTTCTATTTAGAGTTTTTGTGAATTCTGATTCCAGATATGAAAGTGTTAATAATAAATTAATCATAAATTAGCAATCCAAAGAAGCAATCTGAAATAAAATACTGCAAAATAGACAAAGAAATGTTTTTTTAAGAAATAAATTTATCAAATTTGTGACAAAAAACATAATTTCTAATCGGTCCCCACACTAACCCATAAAAGGTATTCTCAACAGAACAACACAAGTACTTTAAGAGAAGACCAAACAAGTTATTCTGCCAGAATGCGGTTTCAAACCTCTGTGGGCCAGTTCCACTTATTGATAACATTTTATTTTTTTTTGTGTATTATATTATTCATGACGTAATAATGATAACGTCGCGTAAATTGCTGATAAGAACAATTTTAGTTCAGCAACGAATAAACTAAACCAAATTGGTTTTAACAAACAGTGATGCTTCTACGCTTGAATAAATGAGGTGTTTGAAAATATTTTAACAAGTGTTAACATATAAATAAAATAAATATAAACAAATTTTAATCAAAACATACAAACAAAAAAATAAATAATTGATAACAATTTTCAAATAAATAAATATAAATACATGCATTGGCATGAAGCCAAATAATTACGAAGTATGTACATAATGCATTTTAAATGCAAAATTATTTTTCTTAAATATATCTAAGCAAACGTTTTTATTTTCACACTAAAAGGTAAGTACAAAAAATATGCCATGGAATTGAGACAGCTAAAGTTGTCCGAAGAATGAAAAATGTTAATTATGCGAATTTTTTAAATTTTAAATTATAAGTAAACGAACAAGATTTTTATTAAAAATATAACAATAACAAACGATTGCATTCATAACACAGTACAACATTTTCCAGCTCATAGATTTAGGACTCAATTCTGACAATTGCTAAAAAATTGCACCAAAAACAAGAACTTCTGCATCATTAGTTTTGTCAAGTTGGCTGCGTTAATAATTACACTGTGAACGAAATTGACAGTTTTTTCTGTAATTAATGTAATTTTATTCCGGAAAATTGCGGAATTTCGGTTTTTTCAGTTTATTCAATATACTAAACCGTTTTTGAGTTACGCGAATATATGTTGTGCAACCTCCTACATTTTCGAAATAACGATATATCTCGAAAACAAGAGCTAACCTAATAAAACGGTTAGCACCACTGAACTCAACGTACTCGAATTAGTTTAACCCACCGGATGCCCCACTTGACAGTTTTTTTCAACTAACACAATGTTATTAATGCAAAAAAAAAAGAAATTTTAAAGTTAATTTTTGTTAAAGTCGACTTTATTTTAAAATAGAACTTTTGTTTTTTTGAAATATGTATTAATTTAAGAAATATTATAAAAAAAGCTTTTGAAACATTTTCCAACAGATAAATTCAAATAAATGAAAATATTTTTCAATGAATGTAAATAAAAAAAAAATTCAAAACAAAAACCTTATTTTTTAAATAATAAAACAACATTTTAAATTATATTTGAAAATTGTTTTATGGTACAAAATATAAAATAATAGTCAACTTTATGGACATAAAATCAAATGTAAGGCTTTTATAGTTAGGGTGTTTGTTTCTAAATCTATACAATATGTAAAAATTTTCCATAAGTATAATAAATGGAAATATATAGTTTTACTCGTTTTTGCCAATTTTCGATGACTAAACTGTTCAAATTTCCAAATATCATACTTTGTATTATTATCAGGGTTTCATTGTCTATTGCTACGTTTATACGTAGCCTATTCGCAAATAAAAATTATTTGCAATTAACTAACTTACTGTTTATATGACACTTTGGTTACTAAAAATGCTTATTTTTTATATAAAATTTAATCATTTGTTAGCACTGTTATTGAAAAACATCTACATCATGACATCTACAAAAACGCTATGAAATATTTAAAAAATGTCTTAATAAACTAATAAAAACGTTAAAAAACATATGGCAATGTTTAAAATCTTATTTGCAAATAGTGTCGTTGATATGGAATTGTTTTCGTGATTTAGCTATTGAGAAATGAAAAAATAATTCCCTGTTTATGCAGCAAATTTTTCTACTTGCAACATATTTAATTGCGAATAATTGGTGTGTATAAACGTAGTATATAATACAAAATCAAATTGATTGCCATAATGTATTTTTGTTGATAAGTTTTCAAATACTTGATACTTCTTTGATTTATGTACATTTCAATACTTTTTGAAATTTTGATTTGTATTAATACAAAGTATTGTAGTGAAAAACCTCTTTAAGCGGATCTATACGATTTTTGGGTTGGGGGTGATTCAACGTGTTTAATTGTTATTTTTACTTAATGGACAACAAAAAAATCTTTAAGGCTGACCTTAACCTTAGTTGCGCTATTTTCAGAAATTTGTGTATATTTCATATTATAATTAAAACATGTTTGCTTCATTTTATGTAGGTACATATAAATAGTATATAAGTTTTTTTTCTTAAACACACCTTCCTCGTTCCTTTCCACGCATATTTTCAATTAACGGATGTAAATAGAGTTCATTGATTTTTTTAAATTTTTCTGGATTATTCATAAATTCAAGGCCAGCATAAATTAAATCAACAGAAAACTTAATAAACTTATGTAATTTCTAATAAAGGGAAAGTACTCATACAATACGAACAAATAACCAAAAAAAAACCTAAACTATGCCTGAAATATTCACTCAAACATTTTTTAATAAATGTTTTTATTTTATTGTACCTGTTTGTGCTCTCAATTTGAATCCATGCAATTAATCGTTTTCCTTTTTATTCGATTTAGTTAAAGTGCAAAAGTTAGTTTTTCACTCTTCCACCACTTGAACTTTTTATTTGAAACTGAAAATATTATTCGAATACAATTTCAGCAACGTAATTTATTTATGTCTTTGTATTTAGCAATGCACAGTGGGACCGATGCAAACATACATATTAAAATAATAAGTTATACATATAACTAGTCAAGTAACCAGTTATGTAGCTAGTAAGGTAACGGCATACTTCCGCATACGAAACGCACATGTTAAAATAACTTGAAATATAGGTAAAATCAATAATTCGGGACAGTCACTCAGAACTGCTGGGATCTATAAAAAACATATATACAATTCAGCCACACAGACATATGCAAATAAGAGGTTAACACAAAAGGGTAACCACCAAAAAATCGATATTTCTCTTCCCATTGAACAAATAATTTTTTCAAGTTTCAGTTTTGAAAATATCACAATATAAAATTATTATTATATAGTTTGATGTTATTTGCTTTTATAAAAGCAAATAATCACGTGTTGAATATATTGGTTACGATTTTTCGTCAACTATTTGATCAATTTGAACATATCAAATAAATAAAAATCAAATTGTTAGTAATTTTTTCATTGTCGGAGTACTAAAATTCTTCGAACAATTTCTTGTGTACATGAATTTGTTTCGTGTGTACATTGTTATGTTCTTGTCAAAATTCAAGCTAAGGAGCGGAGTCGACAAAGGGGAATATAAAAATGTTCTGGATTATTTGGATTTCTGGATATTTAAAATGTATACATATGTACGTAAATTATCGTTCGATATTTATGAATATAACTTCGTTCAGAACTCTTTCCTGGGCAAACTTACTAATGCTTCGATAATATTTTCTTTTGCACTACTTCGTGGCATTTTAAAACAATTTCACAAAATTATTGCAATAGCAAACAGTTGCAACCTAAAACGCACCAAACACTGAATACGTGATAATATGAATACTACAAATGAAAGCTTTCATTTAGCTTGATACCAATATCCTAAAAGACAAAAATATATAATTTTACATTTCGAATTTGAAAGTATTGAATAATTAATGCCTCCTGCATAAAAATAACATTTAAACATAATTAATTTACATTTTAAAATAGCCTAACATGCATATGGATGATAATTATCATGAATTCTAATGTTTTGAACGAATTTTTTCTGCAAATTTTAATATTACCTGAAATTTTTAAACATTTCTGGCTTTTAAACAATTCTTGCAAAAAAAATAAATTTGAAAATTTTGTTTGAATATCTCAAGTAGTTTTCATTTTATACCGTTTTTTGCTTCTCCTATAAACTTATGGAAAGTGATGTTACAATATTTTGCATTTTAGGTGACGATATACACTTTCATAAAAGTCTTTAAGGAATTAATCCATTAACTTGAATAATAAATAATTAAATAAGTCTATGGGTAAATGAAATACGAAAACTATTTTTAATTAATTTTTTTCGGAATTTAATTTTTTTGCTACTTTGAGCCGATTTATCTAAAATTTTTTACATATGGAAAATTACAAATGTGTAAAATAAGGGCCACCCTAATGTGTATTCATATAACAATACATATGTACGTATTTTCGTTGTCCATGTGTTCACCAATTAAGTTTATTTTATGTTTCCATTCTACACGATGTCCATGAGGAATAAACTGCCTTCCACTATATAGTATACAAACTATGTAAGAATTAAGTATGTGTATGAACTAGTTAAGTATTTAAGCCAATACCCCTGCAACTCAACAACGGGTTCAAATATTTTGTTTCCTGTTTGTGTTATTATTATTTGCCACGTTGCCATGTTTTGGTTTGCAACCTGCACGTCAGCCATCGATAGATATTCAACACAAATTCTAAAATTCAACGCTAAACAGCCAACAATGAAACATTTCAAAAGCACTTTTATACTCCATCCACTACGAGTATGTGGATCCATTACAATACGTACATAGCTATTTATGGCGCTTAAATAGTAAATTGCACTTTGCTATAGAATTTAGTTTCAGTTTTTTTTTCATTGTTTACTTGTAGGTCAGTGTGAAGAAAAATAATGGCGTACTTTAGAGAAAAATTAAAAACTTAAGTCAGTCAATGTAAAAAGTTAGTGTAAGAAATGTGGAATAAATTTAAATGAAATTAAAGTGCTTCAAGTCGAGCAAATCTGTCTGTACATAAAGACAGATGCACTTCTGGATCGATATGTTTGAAACTTGAAATATGAATAGAGATAGATTTAAACTTTTAAAAGTAATTAATCAACCCTATTATTATGTATGTCGTTGTCGACGTCGACACCATATCGACGCTAAATCTGTATTTACAAACAAGAAGAAATCAAGCAATGATTTGAATATTTCGAACACCTGCATCGCTAGTAAAGATTTCATGTACAGCCGGCATTTGGCCGGACGCTACACCATGGTATTTCGAACACAAGCTTCGCTTAGTAAAGACTTCCAGCATAACATGCCAAATACTTATTCTTTAAAACTCATGCAATATCTGTATCTTCTAGTAACTACATCATTTTCAAATATTTTACATTTATTCGTCATCAAAATTTAGTATCATGATTTCTGAGCATATAAAATTTATTTGAGTCAAAATAAAGTAATTTTCAGAAATGGGCCTTATATGGGAGATATGACTAATTATAATGACCGATCGTCATAATATTAGGTGGCATGGTTTATTCATATTATGAAACTTATTTGTGTTAAATTTTATATGAATACCAACCAATATTTTTAAGAGATAATACTTCTTAAAGTAGATCCGGCAAACATTTTCAAATATGATTTATATTTATTAGAGTTAATTTAAAATAATTGATTTGCGGGCATCATAATTTTTTCAACGCGGATTTTGAGCACATTTTTCTGTTGAGGACAAATGGTTGAATATATTGCATATCTGATTTCACCAGTCGATTCTGCAGCAAAAATTAATACAATTGACGTTATTTGTATCCTTAAAAAAAGTTACATGAACGGACGGACATTGTTAAATCGTTTCAGAAATTGATCCTGAGTCGATATAGTGGTGTAGGGTGTAAACACATAAATCTCTGTTATATAAATAACGCTATGCTTCAATCATGGTGGAGAATATACAAATTAGATTGGATTGACAGTGTAAATCAGGATAGTTATAAATATTTAATATTATATTCCAACTTGAACATTTCTACCAAACAAAAGAAAAGCAGTTTCAATATAACGTTATATAGAAATGAATATTTTAGCTTTTTAAAAAAAAAAAAAAAAAAACTTTATACATTTTGCATACGAGTGTTTACGTTACATAAACGGTATGAAAATTTGCAAAATATCGATTTAACCCATTTAAAATGACATTGTCAAAAATACTCATATGAATGTGTGTGGAAACTTTCATAAAATACATACTACAACTGCCGTCGAAATGAATAATAATGAAATAACACAGTATTGTGGCAAAAACTTAGAACTATTTACATACATATGTAGTATATCGCTTCGAATGTGATCCGAAAATTCAATCTAATAGGAAAGTCCATACAAGAGTGTAGTGACATTCCACATTTCTCCGCTTAAATTCGTCAACCCCACAACTAAAGGGTTGTTTTATTATCCCAATAGACCTTGGAGTTGTAAAATATAACAAAAAAAAGAACTAAATTTTAATCCAAAAAATTATTTAATTCGAAAGATTAACATTTAAAAATAATTTTATGTCGGGAATAATACGAACAATGTTGACCTCCATCAATTCAAATGTCAATAGTTGCTGGTTTATCAATAAATCGATGGTTGCGATCGCCGTATGGCACGTAGCGCCATCCTGTTGAAACCACATCTCTCCTGGATCAATTTCATCCACATTTTCAAACAAAAAATCATAGTGAATTAACGATCTTCATTTGACGTGTTAATGTTATTGCGCCATTTAAAAATTATGTGGTATGAAATCTATCCATAGCTAGACGAATGGCTTGCTCAGATGGACGATTAAATGCGCCATAAAAACAACTAAATCGTCTATAAGTGGCGCGAATCGATGACTGATTTTCAAAATAATTTTGGATAGTGTTGTTGAGTTTTCAAGCGTAAATCTATTCATGATGATTTGTAAGAGCATACTGATCACAAATGTCATAAAGTGTGCGAAGTTCGTTTGACAATTAACCATTTTGTTAATTCTATCGGGCTTGAAACAACGCCATTTATGATTCGGTTGTGCCGAATCTTAAATACCCTCACCTAAATATAATAAAAATTACAGAATCTAGACATTTAAAGAACTATCATATCCATATTTATTGTTTGTTATTCCGGCTATTCACGACATGAAGTTGTATAAGAGTCGCATAAATTATTCTAATTTATGTTGAATTTTATACAAAAGTATATATACTCAATTTTGGACCAATGTTCATAAAATACAGTAGAATGACTTTTGCAAACACATAACTGATCTGTTACATACTATATACTGATTAATGACCAATTATCGGCCGGTCTTCATAACATTCGGTACGTAGATTTTTATGCATATTTAAGTGGTGACCTTTTATGGCCTATGGCCTTATTTCACGGCGCCTTCAATGATACCCATAATATTCACTTCGGTTAGAAGTAAAATTTTTTAATTTTTTCGAAAACCATTTATATTTATATTTTACATTTTAACTTCTTTAACACTTTCACTTTTTTAAACTTTAAATTTGTAACTTCTAAACTCCACAAAATTCATATAATAACTAAAAATCGTAGATATCGTTTTATTTCTACATTAAATTCGATAGAAATTAAATTAAAATATAACTTGTTTTTACATTTAAAACACTTTACATATTAAAAAAGAATTTTTTTTAAGTTCTAGTATATTTAACAAAATATTTAATTGTTCTCTTACAAAATATAAACAAAAAACTAAATTAGTTCAACAGCAACAAAAACAGAAATACTCCAGTTTAACGCGTCAAAATAAGTGTATATTCTAGGGAAATTAGAAGATAAAAACGTGTTTAGTATTTTATTTGACATCCTTGCAATCCTCCTTGGCATTGTTTTTGCCAATTTTGATGTCACCTCTTCCTGCAGGATGTCCTTTAGAGAGTCTTTGCTGGTAAGATTTCTTTCTCTATGTGGCTGCCGCTATTCTAAAGGCATTTATGTACCATATTTCGGTAAGAAATTTGTATGGGGGCTAGAAGATATTAAAGCCGGATTCTTTTTTACCAGAATAAAATCATAATAAATATTATTTAAAATTATTTTTTAATTAACAATTAAACTTTTTCTACTCTAGATCTGGAAAATTGTGTTAGAAGTACATATTTCCAAATATCAAATATTATTAAAATGTTTTTTTTCCGTATTCAGTAGACATAGAACTAGGAAACGAAACGGTTCGGTTATTTTTTAATTTTTGCAACATATTTTAATCAGCGTATAAGTAAAAAATAAACAAAAATCTATCAGTCTAACCGAAAAGCCAAAAAGTTGATTTTAAATCCATAAAGTCGACTTTTATTTTATATTTGCACTTGCAATTTGTTTTATTATTCTCAAATAATGTTTTTTAATTGCATTTCTTTGAAACTTCTGTTTATTATTTATATTCATTGAAGAAAGCTCTTTCAATATCGGTCTTATAGTACGGAAAACACAAAAGTTCACTTTTAAAATGAAATCGACTTTAACAAAACTTAACTTTGAAATTTGTTTTGTGGTTAGACTGTACATTCTTTAATTAAAAATTCAAACAAGTTCTTAATTATAAAAACCGGTTAACCGATACAAAAACTGGCCTGTCGAATAATTCGAAAATAAAGAGTCTCTCTTAAGCGATTCCTATCTTTAAATTTAAATAAAACCAAAAAATCATATCGATGCCATTATGTATGGAATGTCCGTTCATCCAAAATGTACTCTGGCGCATAAATCACACTGAATTTGACCGATGACATGGTTCACATCACATAAAAGTGTGATGGCCATGACCTAAAATCGCTCGTGCAGAATGTCCAATGTGGCATGAGCTGTGTGGCATGTAGCGCCGTCCTGTTGAAACCACATATCGTTGGTGTCCATATCATCCAATTCAGGCCAAAAGATGTTGGTATTCATCGACCTATAGCGCTCGTCGTTGACGGTTATGGCCTGGCCAATGTTTCAAAGAAATATGGACCGATGGGCCTAAAATCCAAATTAGCTGTTTATGTTTTCCCGTCGTTTAAATTTTCACTTTTGAGAGAATCCATGTGAAAGCGGACCGCAATCGGATTTACCATTTCCGATTTTTATTAAATTTACCACATACATAATATATCCGTTCATGGTGATTTTGCAAAACAAACTGAATAAATGATAGTGACTTCGACAGATGAAACTTCAGGAATATGGCCACTACCAAATGTCAAAATTTGGAAATCCATAGTGGAAGAATCTTTATGAAATATTTGAAACCGGTGGGTTTCACAAACAGAAAATACTGGTTAACAGGTTTCAGTTTTCATTTTATATTTCATTTTATCTTTTCCGAAATAAAGTACCATAGTTACAACATAATATTCCGTTTAACTGATAACGGCTTCCGTATGTCCTTGCGATCGATGAGTTATAATAGTCATTTTATTTAAGATTTAGAAAGGAGAATGAAACAAATCTGATAGAAATTTAATTTTAGTGTCAAAACTATCAATCTAACATTTTCTAATAACACTGTATCATACTGTTAATGGAAGAGTATACAATGTACAGTGTACACATATGTAAATATTTAAACTCAACCTGCATATGGATATTTGTATGTTTGCATGTACGTGCATAAGAATAACAAACAAAAAAATATCCTTCTATCCTTCCACTCATAGGAATATTGCTCAGATATCAACAAATTACTCATACCCGACGATGTTTACGTTAACACGTACTGACAAACACAAACCATTTTCGTAATACTAAATGAATGCACTAACTACACTCGAAGAAGACTTTAACGAATGATTTCAAATAATGGAATTCAAATTAAATTTCTCTTAATAACCTGCATCAGCACGTAAATCTATTATTTGCTCTCAATATTTAAATCTTTCAAGACCTTTTATTTGCGTTTTGAGGCATTATGTAGATAAACAAGTAAGAGAGCTATATTTGGCTTATATACCCTTCACCAAATTATACTTTAAAATAAATTTTTTTAAATATTTTTAGGTAAACAGAATTTAATTTTTTTTAATTGTTTTTAAAAATTTTTTATTTTTAAATTGTTTTTTAATTTTTTTTTTAAAAAAAAGTTTTTTCCAATTTTTTTTTTTAAATTTTTTTTTTTTTGGAAAAAAAAATGTATGACAAAAAAAATTTGTTGATGAAAATTCGGGTTAAAAAATATTTTTCCCGATTTTGACCCATTGTAGGTCCAACTTACTATAGCCTTATCTACATCGTTGAATTTACTATATCTGGGGTCTTCTGAAAATTGATTTCAACAGACAGACAGACGGACAGATAGACAGACGGACATGGCTTAATCGACTCCGCTATCTATAAGGATCCAGAATATATATACTTTATAGGGTCGGAAATGAAAAATGTAGAAATTACAAACGGAATGACAAACTTGTATATACCCTTCTCACGAAGGTGAAGGACAGACAGACGGACATGGCTTAATCGACTCCGCTATCTATAAGGATCCAGAATATATGTATATACTTTATAGGGTCGGAAATGAAAAATGTAGAAATTACAAACGGAATGACAAACTTATATATACCCTTCTCACGAAGGTGAAGGGTATAAAAATAGAATTGTGGCCTCATTTTGTATCATCAAACGAGCTTTCATTTGCGTTTCCGTTTGGAACGAAAAAATAAAAATTTGGTATTTTATAAAACGATGTAATATGAAGTTTGTCAACTTTCTGCCAAATAAATTAAATCAATTTTATTTATTTCCCAACAAATAAAATTATTGAAACCATGATACAATAATTCTAGAAGGTAAAATCATTAGAGAGAGTTTTCAATATTTACCCATGCAACATCAATCTATTGGTGTTTTTTTTTCTTTTAAAAATTATGCCTTCATTCTGCCTTTTACCCTTCATTGTGTCCTTTTCTGAAAAAAATGTAGTTTGGTAAGCGTATAACGTGTTCTTTTCAAATAATAAATAACCCCGAATATATGCTATTTGTTTCACCCTCAATAAAATTGTTCGCAAATATGAACAGGGTACTAGGCTATACTTGATAACACCTACCAGAAAAATAGTATCACTTCTCAAGTATTACTACTTCATTATTATACCCTTCACCATGGGTGAGTGGCAAGGGTAGAGTAAGTTCGGGTAATGTGGTATAGGCGGGTAATGTGGTATAGCTGATTTTCTCTAAAACTAAGAGCATAGGAATAGCGGTACCAAGCTTAAGAGTTTTATGATCTCAGAAAATTAACATTGGGTGAGTGTACTTTATTTGCAGGTCATGGAAATAGTCAGTTGTAAAAAATCAGCATTATCTTGTGGTAGATTTTTTTTGTAATCTGTTAAAAATTAATTTTTTTCTAAAATCACGTGTTTTAAACTTCATTAATTTAATTTTAAAGTCAAATGGGATTATTTTGCTATTGAAGAGCATATGTAACAATATAGCATATTTAGTGTATATGTTTAATTTTATAATAATCTCAATATATGTGGTATAGCTAAAGAATTTCAAGCAAATAATATGCCAAAGAAATGTGAAGTATGAAAATGGGCAGAGGAAGATTTGAAGAACGCTATCTGAGCTACTAGAAACAACAAATGGACATTTTTTCGCATCAGTCATTCAATATCTCCTACGAAGCGAAGAATGTATTGAGGAGCTTATGGTAAGCTTGGTCAGCCGCCAACGTTAACCGAATCCATTGAAGATGAGTTTAAATAAAACGCAACTCATTTACAAATTAAAATACTATGCATCGGTTAAGTGGTTTAAAATACAATATTAAAAGAATATGGTACACCACATTACCCGCCAATTTTTTTAATTGCCTGTTTATGGACTTTTTCTCTTTTTCCCAAATTTCTCTAAAACTTGAACTTAAAAGACTTTTTTACTTTCATGGATGTAAACCAAACACTTGTAGTAGAACACCAGCTGAGAACTGTTCCAATCGAATTAAGATTGTAAAAATTATAGTCAAATAAAAAATAGTTACACCACATTACCCGAACTTACTCTATATATAAATTTGTCATCCCGTTTGTAATTTCTACATTTTTCATTTGCGATGCCACAAAGTATATATGTTTTGAATCATTATTTATACCGGAGTCGATAAAGCCATGTCCGTCTGTATGTTGAAATCAACTTTCCGTAGCCCCCAAATAACTTACATACATGATTCATACATCAATATATCGGAAATTTTCCCGGCTCGGTTGCTATATAAAATCGAGACAATCCGCCCACAAAACCTATTTTTGATCTATATCCAATACTAGATATTTCAAAGACCTTTGTAACGGCGTATTTAAGGCCAAATTAAGTCGGACCTACAATGGGTCAAAATCGGGAAAATATTTTTTACTCTGAATACAATTTTTTTCATTAATAAAATAAAAAAAAATATTGAAAGTATAATTTAGTTTAAAGTATAATTTGGGGAATTGTATATATAGCCACAGCCGAATATAGCTCTTCCGTTCCGGACCTAACAACTGGTCGCCTAGATCGTGTGGTATCATACCTCTTTGGCGTTATATGGAGTCAAAATCGTAATTTGCGAGCAATGCCAAAAAGAGAGTTCAAAAATTAATCCAACTACATCGTAGTTGCCTATATTTGAATGAAATTATTATTAAAACGTAAATGTCAGAGATTGTCATTTCGGGACATAATAAAGATTTCGACATTGAATTCAAGTTTTTAAACATACATAGTTAGGGCTTAATCAATATTTTTTGTATGAAAAACTGTATTTAAACATTGATTACGCCTTAACTATGTTTAAAATTTTGATAAGTTGCCCGGCCTAATGCCCAGTTTTTGACTTGTTATTTAAATACGTATTTAGTTAAATTTTACTTAAAATTAAGTTGTATTTAAATACAGTTTGAGTTTTACAGTGCTACACAATTTGTCTTATTTAAATAAGATAAAAGTATGGTAGCACTACTAAATATCAAAAATTTATCAATAGTTTTGCTTAAAACAGCTGTTCAACCAAAACAAAAATTGATACATTTTGCCCAATAAGAAATAAAAGTTTATTAAACAATAAAATTATTGGTAGGAAAATGCACAAAAGAAGCTCCAATTGCCCTGCATCGGAATTGTAGTTTTTGCAAGACGCTGTTGTTTGGTTTTTTCACTACAATAGAGTGAAAAAAAAACCAACAACAAAAGTCAGCTGTCAAAAACATATGGTAGTTTATGAAACTTAAGTAGAATTTATATTGATAACGTTGGCCATTTAAGTATCATTTAAAAAAGCACTGAGAAACTCATTTTCGTATTTAAATAGAACTTAAATATAAATCATATTTAAATACGAAGTCAAAAACTGGCTCTAAGTGATATATTAAAAATTAAAAAATCCGTAAAAAAATCACCCTATATAAATAAATAGTACGGCTCCCCATTCTAAAACAATACTTGCTGTAGGAAGATCATTGATTATTAATTTATATCCGATTCGTTGAAAACATTGTCGACTGTACCTGAATGTGTATATAGCTCTGTACGAGTATATTTGAGTTCAGTATGTGTTCATTCATGTACTATACATTAGGGGTATATTTTTATATGACAATTTAATTTTTTTTAAAATTTTAGGAAAGTGACACGGACATATTTAAGTTTTACAAGCTGAACATGTTAGATTTGCGCGATTTGGATTTGTTTTATTCAATTTAATTCAAACCACTATTGAAGTTTCTAAATATTAAAAAAAGATACATTTGAAGAGCACATCCGTAATATTATCAAGATATTGTTGTCACTATAATCTCTCGTGCACAGTGCAACAAATTTGTCCACTTCAGCCCAAATTACAAAAAATTTTAAAAATTTAACTTATTATGTAAATTGCGATCATTATAAAATTTTTATTAATTACAATTCAGTTTATCAAAATACTTATATAATTGGCCAATTCACAATCGGTTTCGCAGCGTTGTATGTCATAAATATTTTTCAAATAAATTTTTCGAAACAAAAAATAAAAATTTAAAAAAAAAATAACGACATACAACGCTACGACACCAATTGCAAATGTTTGTTAATTAGATAATTTATTTTTAAACATAACAGCCCTACCTAAACAAGAGCGGCAGGCGGAACACTTTTCCGCTTAGCTTTAACGTTGAACTCCATTTTAAAGGACTTTTTTTGAAGGTCAAATCTCAGCGGGAGCTAGGTTTTGCTTTTAGACCTATAGTTTCTTGGGTAAATTTTCTTAGAATTTATCGTAGATTACGTTTTTGCTATACGCCTGTTGACCAAACAAATTGATCCACCCTAATACATACATAAATATGAATGTATGAATGTATTTATGTACATATGTATACATATATATGCATCTAGTATCAACATGTGTGTATGTATTGAGGTTGAGGACATCGTTCTATACTTTATTTAATGCAAAACAATTTCCATGATTGAAAAAATTAAATGACAAAGAGTTTCATTTTTATCCTTGTAAACAATGGCATTGTTGTTGTTACTTTTGTTTTTGTCGGTGCTGCCATTTATTGTTTTTGTTGTTATTATTGTCATTGTTTGGGTAGTGGCAGTAACAGGTCTGTTTTGGAAATACTTTTTTCTTGTTATTGCTATTCAGTGATGCCAGGGGTACCAGATAGGAATACCAAATGGGACTGAATTTTTTCAATATCGAAATTCGGAATTTTTGTTGCACATTAAAAAACATAGCAAAATATACATATATCTTATTATATAAAATATGTTTAATATCAAAAAAATATATACATGTATGTAATACATACATATATATTTTGACCCGCTGTTATCAAAAAACTGAAGAAGGGTGGGTAAAAATGTTGAAAATTTTATTTTCAAATGCGAATATCTCCTAAGTTGTAGGAGATAATTGATAGCTACGAGGTTTTTTGTAGTGCTCGACAAGGAGATTCTATATTTGTAATGGTTTTGAAATCAGAACACAGCCGAAGAAATAGGATCGTTTTGTATCCTACTGTCCTACTTTGGGGAACGGGCTTATAACCTATTTTTATCTATAATAATATATGAATTTGCTTGATATTTCTCCGGCAGTTAATTGCATGAGGTTAACAAGTTTTCGTGTAATGCCATGTAGTAATTAAATGTGTAAAAATCTTGGGAGATTGTTCACACAATTTAATATACTCAATCCTGAATTTAAATTGATTGTTTCATCATAGCCCACTAATCCACTCCCGCCCATTTTCATCCAGACTATGTAAAATGATAAGAGAGCTATTCGAACAAAGTTGGAAGAATATCGTAATTTTAGATCTCAATATATTTAGTTCCGATCCCTCCCATTTTTTATTAACTTGTTGCACTGTTGCCAAATTAACTCATATGAAGTTTGAAGCCTTTCACATCTACAGTTCTCCAGATTTCTTCAGGTATCACAAAGGGAATGATTATTGGACCCAAGTGAGCTGTGCGAGACGAAGATTTTGGACGGCTGCCATACAAAGTAAATAGTTATTTCTAAATATTTCGTGAATTATAATTACAAGATTCTTCAAACTTAGTCTAAATGGCTCTTTTATAATTTTGCATAGTTTCACTTAAATTGTTCGGGATTGGAATAGTGAGCGTGGCACACCCTATACAAAGTACATTATTAATTTCGAATATCTATAGAACTATAATTGTAAAAGTGTTTAAACTTTTAGCGAATTAATTTCTTATTACTGTGCGGAGTTTAGCTGAATATAGACGGAATTAGATTAGAGCGCATAGCACCCAAAATGGGAGGGGTCGGAAAAGGAGGTGAGTCACCTCCCATACAAAGTAATAATTGCAAGGTTCTTCAAACTTTGTTCGCATAGCTCTCTTACCATTTTACACAGATTGGCTGAAAATGGTCGGGATTGCATTAGTGGTTGTGGCACAAAGTAAATAATTAATTTTGAATATCTGGAGAACCATAATTCTAAAAGAATTTAAACTCTATATCAATCAATTTATTACCATTCTACGGAGGTTAGCTAAAAACCAATTTATTCCTGTTCCCTGTTCGAAGTTTAGCTAAGCATGTTCGGCTTAGTAGGAATGACCCCTCCCTTATAAAGGAAAGTTAAAGTAATGCTTGATATTTACATAAATTTACATAAAATTTTTAAAAATAGGTGGGATCAGAGCAGTGGAGTGGTATCTCCCATACAAAATTAGTTAGTTATTTTGGAATATCAAGTGAACTGTAATTGAGAGATTCTCAAATTTTATATGTTTTTTATTTTTAAATTTTACTAGGGGTAGCGAAGTGCACCGGGTTATGCAAGTTAATGTAAAATGTCGTTTTGAATTAAATTTCCAATGTAACCAACTTGGAATATCATTATAAATGTTTGGTATAATTTCTTTTAATTATTTTTCTAAAACTATTTTTATATAAAATATTTTTGTTTAATTTTATCTGTCTCGATTATTCGACATTTATTGATCGAATAAAAAATTAATTTTTTTCCTCAATTATTCGAATAATTTGTATTAGTATGACAACCCTAATTCCAATTTAATAACAATTTAGTCAATATTTACAGCAAGACTGTTTAATTTGCATGTTTCATAAATAATTTTAATAATATATTAATATACATATGTATAAAAATTATTTTAAATCAAATATTTATCAAATATTGAACTGGTTTCAATTATTTTATAATTAAATCAAGTATTCATGTGCTCAAAAAATAAATAAAATGTATTTTCATTTACGAAAATTTTATATTCAATAACTTTTTTATTAAAGTTCTACCAATAACGACAATTGTATATTCAATTATCAAATTCAAAACTCAAAATTCAGTACAAAATATTGGAAAATATGGTTTTTGAGCACATGAATACTTGATTCAATTATGAAATAATTGAACCCAGTTCAATATTTGAATTGAAACTGTTTAGGAAATAGGCTTTTCTGTGTATAAGTACTAGGGTATTCAATCGATTAACCGTTAATCGGTTAACCGATTAATTTTGGACGGTTAACTGTTCGAATAATTTAAAATTGCCGATTTTCAAATAACAAATAAACCGATTAATTTGTGTCGATTAACCGATTAACCGAAATTCCTTTTTTTTGCACTTTAAATTTCAATAATACAATTCAAATACAAATTTCAAATTAAAATTAGATATTTTTGAACATCTAATAAACATTATTAGTGAGTATGTATAACAACTGACATATTTAATTTACATGTCTTTGAAAATTTGTTTGTATTTACATGTATAGACGAACTTTTTTTTTTTAAATTAGTCTTTTATCATAACTAAACAAAACTATTAAATTAATCAAAATCTAAAACAATCCAAAAAGGAATATTCTTTATCATGCTTTTGATTTCTCCAACATATACAATCAGCGAGAGAGTTTTTTTCCAAGAAAAGTTTTATTAAGTCTAAAGAAAAAAAATGGTTTAAATTATATTCTTTTTATAAAATATTATTTCAGAAGAAATAACCCCTAAAAAATTCACACATCGCTCATTTGCTGCAACAACGTCATAATTCAAAAAAAAGTCGTTTCGAGAAAAACGTCTTTGAATATTTTATGACAATTTACTATTTCTTAAATAAATTTTCAACAAATCATGCGATTTCAGAAATATAAATAGTAGATGTTAATATCTTTCTAATCTGCATTTAACCCAAATTCTTACTTATCAAATATACGAGAAAACATGAATTTTAATTTTGATGTTTACAACAAAAAAACACTCTCACACAAAAAATAATTGATTTTTTTGAAAACAGATGATACTATATTAAAGATTAATGAACTTTGTATTACTCAGTTCATAAAACACGGATTTTAAGTTAGGACGTTGTTGCAGCAAATAGGCGATATGTTTACACAAATGATCTCAAATACCTTATTTGCTGTTTTTTTTATGTTTTTGTACACAAAATTCGTTGTTGTATTTCAAATTTAAAATGAAAATAGAAATTAACCGATTATTAACCGAATAAATCTAAACCTCGATTAATTATTTGCTCGATTAACCGATTAAACCAGAAACCCGATTAATTGAATACCCTAATAAGTACATTTTTTAAATATATATTTTTAAAGTTAACTTTACAGAAGAATGTGAAAGCCACTTAATTTGTTAAATATGTAAATTTATTTAAAAATGAAAAACACTTGAGTAACAACAAAATTTTGCCATTTTCCACAAGAATTCTTAAATTCTCAAACTATTTTTATAAATTTTACATAATTCTATTAATTTAATTCCCTGAAATTAAGAAGAGAATAATATAATAAAATATTGAATTGAAGAAAATTTCGTTAATAGTTATTATTTAAAAGAAGGAGGCATATTTTATGTTAATTGAATAATGTTATTCAATTTGAATATACTCCACGTTAATTTATTTTTGTCAATTCTACGCCGAATTTTATCATATTTAACTACTTATAACGTGGTTTTGTCGTCGGCTGAGGTAGTTCAGTCGAGTCCAGGGTAAACTTACAGATCCACAAGCCTAAGTGATAACACAATTGATTTACCCTTTCTAGGGTCGATAATATCTTTCTTTATTGTTTAATATTTAAATTAGTTAATATATAATAAGTGTTTATATATAACGAATTACGAACAGCTACGATAATAACTTCGGATGTTGTCGGATTTCTGGTAATGATTCTACGTTCTGATGTAGACGGTTCTGGTGAGGTGTATTTCGGATTCTTAGGGATTTCAATAATCGTCGGCGGTACGATATATTGATACGACTCACTAACTGGACAGTTTGTCAAAAGCTGTTACTACGGGTTTCTGGTGATGCGGTTCGTTGGTACAGGATCGGGTGATAACTAAAACTATAATATTTTAGACATTTAATCTATAATACAAGTAAATGCACTTAACTAGGGGGACAGTTAGCCAAAGCTCCTGTATTGAACAGTCGACCAAAGTCTCTGGATTGAACAGTTGGCCGAAGCCCCTGTATGGAACAGTCGGCCGAAGTCTATGTATTGAACAGTTTGCCGAAGCCCCTGTATGAAACAGTCGAACGAAGTCTCTGTATTGAACAGTTGGCCGAAGCCTCTGTATGGAACAGTCGACCGAAGTCTCTGTATTGAACAGTTGGCCGAAGCACCTGTATGGAGCAGTCGACCGAAGTCTCTGTATTGAACAGTTGTAATATTGTAAAGTCACCTTTAGTAACATCACTTATATTAATTTTAAGATCATGGTCTTCTTCTATTTCATCAACATTTTCTATATCACATTCACCATCACTTTCAATTTTACTTTCTTCTGAGTTAATATTTTTATCGGTATTATTTATTTTACCAAAAACGGTATCACTAACGTCCATATGAATGTCGTGGTCAATATATAATTGTGATTCTGTCAATATATCGCATTACGTCTGTCGTATATGAACCCTACAATTCTGATTCTAAATCAATTCCGGAATGACACAAAATGTGGCAAGTCTGGTTGTAGGTTCATTTGTTAGCTGATTTCTACTGCTTGAGCTGTAGTTGCTGTTTTCTATATTCAATGGAACATTGGAGAGAGAACAAGAAATTTTATCGTACAAGTTTCATTAAAAATAAATACATACGAGTACATTCTTTGTAAGTACAAAGTGAGTTTATGTCACTTTTGACTTGATAATGATTATGCAGTTGCCGATGATGATGATGTCGATATACAAGTAGTAATATTCTCATCCATGTGTATATAATAGTTACATAATTGGTGAATTCACAAGGTCTCTTATCATGTCATATTGTCCTAATATTTCACAATGGTTTTTATTGCTTTTCAAGTAAAAAATTACCTAAAATAATACTACACTGTATGCTATGTTTATAGTATTATCGTAACCAACCAGCAGAGACCTGCGCCGAATGACTAAGAGTCGGTTAAGCCGAGCCGTGATATATTAGGAAACCTTGTGAATTGACCAAATGTGACATAACAAGAATTTGGTGTCAGATTTTATACTTTTCATTACGATTAGTACTTTAATATTTGTTTACATATAGCTTAATAATACACTCGATACAAGGGATTTTGTGAGTTAAGCAATTGTGTATATCTATTATATTCAGTTTAAATTAAATCCTGCTAATTAATTAATTAGGTTGATCTTTAAATTCCGAGTTTATATTAGGGTTCAATTTGTTTGTCATTAGTGAATTTCTTTATGATTTGTTGGTTGCAAGATTAAACGAATATTTAAAAACAAAAAGCTGTTTCTATTTTTGAAACATTTTTTTCTATTTAGAAAAAACATGTGTTTGCAATCATTATCCGGTCAGAAATGGGAAAAAAGTAGGGTAATTTTGGTTCATTTCATTATTTTCTGAAGTTTACAAAAATACAAATACATGTGTATTAGACATGCCTGGATGGGTCTTATTTTGTTCATTAGTAATAGATTGAAAGTTGTAAAATTGGGTAAATAATGGTACTTTACCGATATATTAAAAAAATTCCCAATTTGAATACTGTTTTTTAAAAATTTGCAATAAACCTATGCTTCTAGAGAAAATTATCATTCTCTAGAAGCATGAAAAAAGAAGGTAGAGATAAAATTGTGCACAAATATCTAGAAAATCCGACTTTGTCGGGTTATAAGATAGCCAAAATCTGATATTCGGCAGATATCAGATCAAAAATTTTACGTCTCGGCAGCTCGAGGTTGTGTGGCCTTTAAACATGAATACGTAAAATTGAACAAAAATATTAATTTGGCAGGCAATCCGCAGCTGCGGTTTGAAGAGTCAAGCTTTTCAGACATGTTTTTAAAGAATTTTCAGAATTATATATAAAAAGAGAGTTTGGAAAAGCGATTGCTGACATTTATAAGACATCACACATCTGATACAAAGTTTTAGCCAAGTTGTCATTGCTCAATGACAAGTTGTCATTACTCAAATACAACTATGAAGTGGTATAATGAGAATAAATCAATTAAACAAATTGCCCAAATCTTCGTCCAATCGAGATACAGTAAATAACCAGATTTTGATGAGAACAAAGTGGAATAACGGTGGGAACAAAAGTTGTGCAGCTATTAATGGGAGGCATAAAAAGAAATGCCAGAAAATTTATTCGCATAAAAGACTCATAAACCTACAGTTATATTTTTTAAAAGCTTAATAAATTACCTTTAATTTCATGTATAAAATGTTAATATACGTTGTTTCATTTAAAAGTTATGCTCGCTTTAATCCGTACCGATTTTAAGTGGCCACTTCTTTATATGTGTTTATATGACTTTTTTAAAGTTTTATTCAAATAAAACGTAACATTTCCTCAATATTCCAAAACAAACTGCTACTCTATTCTACAAACATATCGTCGTCTTGCTCGCTAAAAAGCCTTTGTACTTATATAAAAATTTTCTGGAGAGTCAAAAACAATTTATTTTTTATATGAAAGCTGCACATTATTCTTTGTTGATAACTTGTTAATTAAATAGGCAATGCAAAATGCTCTCAAATTGGTAAAAAGAAGGTCTTTTCGCTGCCAACTGGACGATATGCAGTTAGTAGCTCATATATTGGTTTTCATGTGTGTGCGAATGTCAAATATTTTTGGAATTTCCTTTGTCATTTATCAAGCACAAAGGTAAAAAAATAGACATTTCTTTTCCAACAGATGTTGAATGTTTTATAAAATATAAAAAAATGATTTAGAATGAAAATTTCTACATACACACGTACAAACAAACAATTTAACGCAGATTCAATGACGCTCGTTAAAATTCGATTATAATTTGCTTCTATATGCAGACATACATACATATGTACATATTTCCATATTCAAAAACGTAATATGAAATGTACCAGAGCACGACATCACCCTTGAGTTATATCAGATATATGTACATTAGTGTGTCCCAAAAAAAGTTTTTTTTCTTATTTTCATGGGTGCTCAAGCATAATTTGAAAGCTTATAGGGTAGAGTATTTTGAGATTTTTTTTCAGATTTTTCGGAAGTGGTTTAAAGGTCGCTCAAATCGAGCTTTTGCCAAAAATCGGATTTGTAGGCCTTTTTTGAGTTTTATTCATAACTTTGTCAAGATCCATGATTTTAATTACTTTTTAGCACCTCTTCCGAAAAATCTAAAAAAAATCTCAAAAATACTTTACCCTATAAGCTTTCAAATAATGCTTGAGCCCCAACAAAAAATTTTTTTTTGGGACACGCTAATATACATATGTATATTGTTTGTTTGACAAGAACAAAGCAATCAAACAAGTCTAAACTTATTAAAAATTAATTTTTCGCCTTTTTATGAAATTACGGGCTTTGTTTCTACGCCGCACAGTGGCTCATTATTTTTGCATCAACTTAACTTATAAAAAAGTTGTAAGCAGATAAAAACAAGTAAGGAAGTATGTTCGGCCATGCTCGACCATATAATACCCTACACTATAATTTATTTTCGTGAATGATTTTCGGAAGATGGCATTATATGAGAGCTATGACCAATTATGGACCTATCGCCATGAAATTAGGTCGTGTGATTTATGTCTATATTATTTCTGTTGAATTTTGTGTTTATACCAACATTTTTAAGAGATTTATGCTCGTTAAAGTGATTTTCGCATAGTCTTAAAGACTATTATCCTACCAACATAACTACCAACATAAAAATCATTCAATTATCGATAATAGTTTGCGGGTAATGATAATTTACTTCTGGTAAAATTACAAAAATCACATTTTTTATAAAATGACATAAAATATTTAACTTTAACAGAATGCCACGCACACAATTGACAATATTTTTATCTAATTTTTTGCCTACCTTAGTTTTAATGTGTTTACTATTGAATGGCATTGAAATCGGAGTTAACAAAAAGTTGGACTTTTGGCCGATGAAATTGAGATATTAGCCACCGTGCGCCGCACAGTGGTAAAAAGTGGTAATAAATCACAATGAAGTAAAAGCGAATCATAGAGGAGGTTAGGAAAACTTTGAACTGCGTTTAACTTGGACAAATATGGACAGATTTCATTGAATGAAGCTTTGTAATAAAGCCGGTTCATAAAATATTTAGGTTAAGTTATATTTTTACCTTGACTTTATTTTGTTTTTCCCAAATATCTTCGGTAATGGATGCCCAAATATTTTTCTAAAAAACTCCTCTTATTTCTAATAAATTCCTAAATAACTCGTGAAACGTTCATTGGCAATATCCCAATCCGCCAACTCGAAGTAGGATACATTTCAATATCTATTCAAAAATGTCTTATTAGCAATTTTTGAAGCCAGATCTTATAAAATATATAAAAAGATTTAAAAATTAAATAAAAACAAAAAACAAGTAAGAAAGTATGGTCGGGCTACACTAATTAAATGAGCAAAAACCTTTTTCTTTGAAAATATCAATAATTTATATTCGTGAGTGATGAAATTATGCCGTGTGATTTATGTCTATATGAAAGTAATTTATGTTGAATTTTGTTTGTACCAACATTTTTAAGAGATTTATGCACGTTAAAGTGATTTTCTATATGGGAGCTATAACTAATTATGGGCCGATCGTAACCAAATTTGGTGACATGAATTTTGTATATATAAAATTTATTTGGAGCGAAATTTGTGTAGATACATTTATAAATTAAACATTTATGACCGATAAAGTCCAATTTCGGAAGGACATTGGTATGGGTGCAAGGTTAAATAATGGACCGATTTTAGTTTAATAGGCTTCGTCCTTGGGCGAAATTTTTCCGAAATATCTTCAAAATTGCGACCTGTACTTTGAGCACAAAGTTTACATGGACAGCCATCCAGATGGACGGACATCATTTAATTGACTCAGAAATTGATTCTGTACAAAGTTTTCCTAACCAGAGGTTGCCTACAATGACACCCTGTATCTCAGCTTGTACTGCAATCGGAACAGTAGCTTAGAATATTCTGAATTATAATCAATTTTTTTTTTGGGTTTGACCCCACTGTGCGCCATTTCATAAAAAAAGTTTATTTTGATTTACGTGTGTTGATTTCAGAAAGATAAATATTGTGGTTAGTTCAAATTGTGTGTAAATTTTTATGTGAAAGTGACTGTGGGTATCTTTTCTGTTATTTCTATTTCTTTGTTTCATTAGCACCCCAACCATTAAATCTTTTACATTCACAGAAGATAAATTACACACAGGCATAATAAATGTCAAAGGTTATTTCAGTATGTGTGTATCCGTATCCGATAGTTCATACTAAGTAATACGAGAACTTATGGCACATTGAGCACATATTCGCAGAAAGTGTACATAACAATTCAAATTCGAAATAATTAACTGACTATTAAAAAATAATTAAATTAAAACAATAGCTGATATAAACATTGACTTTTTTAGACGGCATTCACTATATTGAAAGAAACACATTTTAAAGTTTGACTTCAATTGAATGTTGTAAAAAGAGCTACGATTAAAATTGTATGTGAAACACATACATAAGTACATATTAGAAAACTTCCCAGCAATTCTAGGAGACAGTCCCGAACTAGTGATTTTATCCATCATTTAGGGAGGGAACTAGTTAATTCAATAGCTACGTGACTAGTTATTTTGATCCTTTTTGATTACAATGAGACTGTCCGATAGCTGGTCCAAAGTAGTTAACGCATTGGATTCATATACTGGTTACATAGCGTCAGTTACTTTACTAGCTACCTAACTGGTTACTTGATCAGCTACTTTCTAAAAAGCAGTGCAAAATAAACGATTAAAGTGATTTCACTATAGGTTACTAAGAGACACCAAAGTGACTATTGACATGGTACATGGGATATCAGTATACTTAAGCAAAAATAAGAATAAACTGTATGAGAATTATATCAACACAATTTTTATAAAACCAGTTTGTACGAATTACTCACAAAACGTATAAAGTGACTACACTCTAGATTACTTAGAGGCACTTAAGTGGCAATTATATACACGCTAGATTACCTGGGATGTATAAAGTAACTAATTGTCTTCTCTCTGCACTACAAAGAGCATATACGTGTCAAATTACCCAAAATATATATTGGAGTCAGCCAAGAGATAAGACATAAGTGACAATTACTGTCTATAAGGGGTACATTGACTACTTGCTTAACTAATGGGTTACATTAGTTAAGCAAGTAGTTTACCGAAATAATTATTTCGATATACCGGTACTCAATTTTAAACGATATTTAATCGGTATCGGTATTAATAACGGTATCGGTTGCCAACCTTGATATTAAATGGTTTGTTAAATGCTTGACAAAAAATCGAGTCGTCATTGACGACACATCCTAACAAACTCATTCATAGCCGGAATTAAAACAATTATACATTTCTATAATATAAACATTCTAACAGATACCTATCCTTAGATAAAATACCAATTATTTTTATAACATGGTAAAATTTTTCAGTTAGTCAACTTTTCGATAAAATAGTTGATTTGCTACCAAAAAGTAGATTGCCCGAAACTCTATTTATAGAACTCTATTTATAGAACAATTTCAATTTCAACAAGATCGGTCGAGAACTCTCTGAGTTAGAGAGGGTCAAAATTTTACATTTGGCCAAGTAGGTGTTTTTTCTTATCCATGTATCTTATTACCTATTGTTCTTAGTCAAATGTTTCCCAAATAGCTCTTTCTTCAGTCTTTCGAAAAAAATATTTAAAAAAAAAATAAAAATAAAATTAAATAAAAAATGTTTAATATTTTTTTTCCGAAATCAAAAATGTTTTCGACTCATTTTTAAAATGGGGCCTTTTTTCTTAAAATAAAGCTCAGATATTTCCCTTGAACACCTATTTGGTCGCTTAGTGGGCTGCGAGTGGAATATCTTATCAAAACAAATATTTTGTTACTCAAAACATAAAATTTTTGTCTTTTTTGGCAAAATCAAAGACTTTGTTGACTTTTTTTTCAAAATGGACCCTTTTTTAAATTTTTATCTATCTTTCTTTATCTTTATTTTATCTATCAAAATAAATATTTTGTTACGCAAAACATAAATTTTTTATTTTTTTTTCCTTTAAGACCTATTTTGTCGCTTAGTGGGATGTGAGTGGGATATCTATCATAATAAATAATAGGTACTAAGATACATGGATAAAATGTTAAATCTTGACCCCCTCTAACTCAGAGAGTTCTAGACCGGACTTCGATTTCAAAAGTAAATTCGGTAATTTTATATCTTCAAAACTTATAAAGATACAAAAAAACTAAAAATTGCATGTTACTCCATTTAAAAATAAGCGACAGGTGTTTTTCGAAATTCGAACATTTTAGGAGAGAAAACGGGTAAAAATTGTATTTTGGTTATTTTTTAGCACCCTATGTATCTTTTAAACCAATAAACATGGAAACAAAATTTAAATCGTATTCTTTACTTATCAAAAAACAAAAAAATGTAAGTTTTGTACTTTTTTGGAAATTCGAACCCTTAAGGGATGAAAATTGTGTTTATTTTTGGTACTTTTTCATAAAATATGTTTTTCTATAATTTGACATAGACATACGAATATTTTATTTTGAGCTCCCACAACGATACAGAAATTTATTTGAATAAAATTTTACCACTGCAATGGGGATAAAAAAGGTACCGAAAAGGGTATAAAATATGGAAATACATTTTATTTGAAAATATTAAGCCAATTTTGATAATTTACAAAAATTAACTAAAAGGTTGTTATTTGGAGCTCGAGTGCCAAGGTTTATATAGGGCCAAATCCGGGTAATCAGTTTGATATTTTTTTAAAACATATTTTTTCTTGGGCAAAATCTGAGAACTGAACTATAAGTACTTTTTTATTCTTCTAATAGTACTTTTTGAATTTTCTAAAACAATGGACTTAGAAACATAAAATTAAGCATATATGGTCCTTAGTGAGTAGATTCTAGGGGTAGACTTTTCGGTACTTTTTCTTTATTCGAATGGTACTTTTTGTAATTTCTTCACCAATGAACCTAGAAACATGAAATAAAGCTTACATGGCCCGAGTGGGTGGTAATCCACAGGTGGCTGCTTTTTGGTACTTTTTCTATATTCTAATGGTACTTTTTGAATTTTCAATAATATTGGACCTTGAGTGAAAATTCAAGCGGATTCTTCATGGTACTAGAGATGAGCGATCCCGTGATTTTTGAAGAACGTCGTTCTCAGTGAACGTGATTTATAAATCACCGTTCTTTTAAACAGTGACTGTGATCACGTTTTGTCTATGTTAAGCAAAATAACAATTATGTTAAGAAGAATACATTATGTATCATTTTCATTCTTAAATCTGTTGTTATGTTAACCAAAAACTAATATTTGCTGATTTAAAAACTTCTGGTAAAAATCATAGGAAAATAACAGAATTAAGCAAATGCAACAAAATTTTAAGAGCTATGTTACTATCTTTTATTTTATACACTGTGTTGGAGATATATAAAATTATGCGCCTTAAAATATGCAGTAACTGTTGTTACCAGTAAATGTTGAAAAATATAAAAGAACGATATTTAACAGTATGTTGAAAAATGTGAAAGAACGACATAAATATACCTGTTACTTGCTATATTCAGTAACTGTTGTTACCAGTGATTTTTTAATCACAGGTATGGAAATATCGCTCATCTCTACATGGTACTTTTTCTTTATTATCATGGGTACTTTTTAAATTTTCTGTAATAATGGACCTATAAACATAAAATTAGGCATATAGGGTTCTATGTGAGTAAGAATTCTAGGGGTATACTTTTTGGTACTTTTTCTTTATTCGAATGGTACTTTTTGCAATTTCTTCACCAATGAACCTAGAAACATGAAATAAAGGTTATATGGGCCCGAGTGTGTGAGAATCCACAGGTGGCTGCTTTTTGGTACTTTTTCTATATTCTAATGATACTTTTTGAATTTTCTTTAATATTGGACCTACAAATATGAAATTAAACATATATGGTCTTAAGTGACTGAAAATTCAAGCGGATACTTCATGGTACTTATTCTTTATTATAATGGTACTTTTTTTAATTTTCTATAACAATGGACTTAGAATCATGAAATTAAGCGTATATGTTCCTAAGTGAGTGAGAATTCTAGGGGGAGACTTTTTGGTACTTTTTCTTTATTCGAATGGTAACTTTTTTGAATTTTCTGGACCTAGAGTTTCCAAAAAACCGAAGAATTTCAAAACCGCGGTTTCGATTTTAAAAATTTTAAAACCTATCGGTTTCGGTTTTCTGATAATTTATTAAATATTAAGTGTTTTAGAAACAATATCAGTTGATAATATAGGAAATACAATACAAATTTAAAATTCAAACTTTACGGGTTATGGTTTAGTGAATGCGAATTCATAAGTGATAATCAGTGGTACTATTTCTTTATTGCAATGGTACTTTTTGAATATGTTATAATAATAAACCTAAAAATTTAAAATTAGGCATACATGATTCTGAATTGTAACTTTCTTTAGCAATTTCTATAATAATGGACCCAGAAATATGAAATTAGACATTTACAATTAGATTCACAAAGGGAGACTTAATAGAACTCGTGGCGAAGCGCACCAGGTCAGCTGGTATTTAATAATTCAATAAATAAAGAGATAAACTTAAAATTGGGGAAGTGTTTGTCTGGAATTTTCGGGAATTTCTTTATAAGTTTTATTTTAAAAGTCACAATTTTCAGATTCGTTTCGGTGGCCAAATTTGTTGCTAATTGAATCATTCTATTATATCCATAGATTTTTACGGTTCTAGCAACAGACAGTCAGTTGGTAAAGAAGTATTACGGTTGAAATAACCGAATTTTTTTTCACTCAACTCAAGCCACAGCAGAAAAATTTGGTTATTAAGAATGAATCTAATTTAAAGTTTATGCACGGAATTATTTAGATGCCTAAAATTACAACTTTTATGGATATTCAATGAATATTATTCATATTTAGAGAAAATAATAACAATAATAGTGGTTCAAATTTGTTTATCTACAACCAGATATGAACAATTTCTCTAACTACGCATGTTTTATATATTTAACATAGTCGCAATTCTTAAGTTTTTTAATTAAACAAAGAATTTATTGATTTTATACTGATTAAAACTACGGCTGTGGCAATACCGATAAAATGCCACTAGTAAATTATAAGCCCTTATAAAGGCTGGACAAACATTGTACAACAAAGTATAGTTATTTTACACTTCTTTTAAAACCCTGGTACAATTATAAGTCAATTTATTCGAAAAAAGATGTCTGGTTTTTGGTTTAATTTAGTATTAAAAAATTACCGGGAATTCCCGGGAATGCAACGATTTTTTAATTTCCTCCCGGGAAAGAAAAAGTCCGGGAAATTAGGAACCCTACGTACAACAGTAATTTTAAAAAAATTTAAAAATTAAAAGTTGAACAAAAATTGCAATTAATAACACTGTGACACAAAATCAAACTTTTCGAATCGGAATGGAATGGAATGAAACCAAAAGCAAATGAAAGCTTATGTTTTCCATAAGAAAGCCAGGTTTTTTTTAGTTCAGCGCTAGATTTTATTTCACACGAAAAAATCATTAAAAATTTGATAAAACAATGCCTGTTTATTTTTATTATCCCGGAAAGTTGTGATATCTTACTATTTTTGGGGTCTTGGAATTTATCTTTACCTAAAACTCACGCTAGAGGGCGCTGCACAGTGGTGTAGAAAAATAAAGAGGGAAATAAATCTGTAACTTATAAACGGTTGATTCGCTGTTAATGAAATTTGACATGCGAAAAGAGGAAGTGTTGAATTAGGACGTCATGAGCCCACCAAGGGCGTGGGCAGGGGTTCCCAAAGTGGGACATCTCGGAATGTTAAATATTTAATACAATATTATTTCTTCGTTTGCTTTCGTTTAAAAGAAAAATACATGTATAGAATTAGGTATAGTTTTAGGTAAGAAAATTGTTAAAATTATTTCTAAAGACATTTCGTATCCTATTTTCTAATACCTAATTGTATACATATTTGTCTAATTCAAAAAACCCCTTGTAACTTGTATCGACTGTATTCGAAATTTGCTTTTATTTGATACGTTTTTAAAAAAAGTTTATTAATTTCTATGCCATCAGTGTAATGTGAATGTCAGTTAATCAATCAATCATTGCAAAATTATAGTTTTCGCTAAAAAAATTAATTAATTTACTTTTTTAGTAAATGAATTAATTTTCTTCTAAGTATGCAATTGCAACAGTAAGTACATTTGAGAAGAAGGATTTCCTTACTGTTATTAATTTTAAGTAAAATCTGTTCCGAATATTATAGTCCAGATAATTTTAAATATAGCCTGAAAGTTTTCCTAAAATCGGAAAACGTTAAATCGTAAAGGTCAAAGGTAAAATTTTTCAATATTTGGAATTTCTAATGGCAAGATAGCGAAATGTTATTTATTTTCGGGCCGATTTTGATTAAACTTAAGAAAAATATAACATAAAGTCTAGTATTTATAATAACAGCACAATTATGAAAATAATATTATAATAATATAATATTTTTATTCCCTATTACATTCTCAAAAATCCCAATGAGATGATCAAAAAATTCTGAAATTTGTTTAACAAAATTTTTAAAAATTTGAAAATGCAGTTTTGAATACCTGCGAATAGGTTAACGGTAACCTACGAAAAGAAAAACTCATAAAGAAGTAAATATGGATATATTTTAAGTAAAAATGAGCTTTTATTTTAATATTTATCAAAATATGTTAATTTTGTTCCTACATTTCTTGTTCTAGTTGCCCGAGACACGTTAATGGCCTGGGGAATTTTTAATAACTTTAAAATTTTTTGACCAATTTCTGTTTTTATGTCTCATTAGAACGACAATTACGTACACATTTCTATTCTTTTAAATTAAATTGCAAAAGTAATTTCTTAATAGCAACATTTTTACAAAAACTGAAAAAAATGCATTTTTTTCCCCTTGTAAATGTATCTCCAAACTTTAGAGGGCTTGCACGTCTTAACCGCAACCGATTTACTTAAATTTTTTCTGGATGATTTTTTTACCAATATTCACCAAACTGTGGGATGAGAATGGCCAAAATCCAACTTTCGTTTATTAAGGACCACCCTAGTATCCACGTAATACTTAGTACTATAACTATGAATAATTCATTTGTAATAAAAATATTATATTTTGATGTGCATGTACTTATGCATTTAGTTGTGTATTCCAATACCAGAATTTAGCACGATTACCGTGCTTTTTGCAATTTCATCACGATGAGCAAAGTCTTCAATCTCCAAATATGTATTTAGTTTCTGTAATAAATAACCAAAACCTGTATCTCTAAAGATTCTCATAATTATTATATGAAATATAATAATGAGTTTGAATCAAATTCAGAGGTTTTCGGGCAAATACTATTTTGAGAATGCTGCTTTAAGCGAATGGACATTGCAACGTTTGAGATAGTTTGATTAGCTGCAAAATGAACAATACAAAATTTTTTTACATATTTTAGTTTAAATTAAATACATGTAATTCTAACATAAAACAAATATTTCACTTTGACTAAATTCAGCCTTCAAATCCTTTTGTTCATAATTACAAAGTAAATACTTAGTTATATTTGAACATCTAAAGAACTGTTATAGCTAGAGTCTTCTAAATTTTTATAAATTAGAAGTGGTTTAACTGAAAATCGGCAGAACTTCTTAAAAAATTATCAAGATTTATTAAAATCGAAGGATAACAGATAGTGACAAATGCATACAATTAAAAACTAACTAGAAATTCCGGTATTACATATTATATTCATTGAATTAAAAACTTCTTCCAAATTTATTTATTTCACTACGATAGGGGTTTTTGTTTTTTTGTTTCATAAGAAATATGTTTTCTCTTGTAAATTATAAAGGAATTGGAGTATTCTAGATGGTAAGTTGAATCTGTAACTATAATATTGCAATAGACAAAAAATGGACACCGATATTATATACAAAACTTTTTTTAACAGGATTTCAGTGGACTCTTTTCATCATCAAATGCGTCAAGTGTAGAAGAAACTCATATAATAACAATACTGGAAGAATCTGTATAACCACTCGTGAAAGGGGATATTGGTCATATAACTGGTTAAGCTGGTGAGAAAATGGTAATATATGCGTGATTTAACTTTATGTATGTATATTTTCAATTTACATATGTTATTATTACAATAAATTGTAAATTTGCTTATAATAATAAAAAAACAAATTAAAACCATATATTTGCATTTTTAATTAATAAAAGAAAAAGCTATTGCAGATATATTTAATTAACTAGTAACAATATAATTATTCAATGTTACAAACCTATTGTTAAAATTTTACTGTTGACTATTAACAAATTTATTGTTTAATTTCACAAACTCGTTGTTAAAATTTATTGTTGAGAGTTAACAATTTTAAGTAACAAAAATATTTTTTGTATCTACAAAATCGGTTGTTGGTGCCTTTTCAATTAAAAAAATAATTGTATTGGTAATTAATATGGCAACTGATTTGTCGTAATTTTTTTCCGTGATACACTTATATAAAGTTCAAATTTTTGTATGTGAGTGAAATTTCGTAAGTGTGCTAAAACTTCTGCAAGTTCATTCATTTACACAAAGGATGAATTCCAAAACGTCTGTATGCAATGCAACCTTAAAAAGTCGAGCGATTCTTAACGCAACCGTGTAAACTTTGATAATGTTTCATATCGCAAAATGTATGAAAAAGTAAAAACAGGCAGTATGCTAAGTTTTTTTTAAATTATAACTACGCGTTTGCTTACTTTGTCTTGATAAAGATATGACACTATTGCATACAGAAGTTTTGGAATTCACCCAAACTTACATTAAATAATGAAACGAATATTTTTGAAATTCGTGGCTGAGTAGACTTTTGTATGTGAAACCATTTCAGTGTTTATAAATATGTACATACGTATATTGTTTCTATTGCAGAAATACGATAGAATTCGAAAAAACTTTTAAAAATTACCTTTTTATAGGACAGCAATTTTATAAATGGATTCTTAATAATATGTAGTAATTTTTTTGGGGGACCACCCTAGTGTATATGTATGTGTAATACGTTTGTGAATTATTTTATGAATTATTTTTTTAATATGTTTTTTTTTTTTGCATTATACATTTGTACTATGTATTATGCTTTTTGTTAATTTCCGCATGTTTAATGTGAATAGAAATTATGCAAACGATACTTTTTACATCCTGGCATCAATTCATACAAATCTTAAATATAGCCTGTTAAAACGTTCAAAAAGAATGAGTATGGAAATGAGTTCTTAGATTCATCATCGTCGTCAACATCTTTCTTCATCATCAAAATTCAAATCTAACCATGCCTTTCAAAAAGTTGTGCAAAATACAATATTTAAACAAAAAATAAAAAATTCACAACTCAACAAAACTAAACTGAACTTAACAGAAAAGTTAGTTAGAAAACAACTCAAACAAAATCACGCAGTCAGACAGGAGACCGACAGACAGACAGATAAACAGCGTTAAGAAAATAGAAAACTAGAATCATTGGCAATGCATTAAAATAATTGAAATATGGCTGAAACTTTGCAATTCCTTTTATTGAAATGAAATGCATAATTTCCAAAGTGTAACATGGCCTTCCATAAAAACAATCTTTAAGATAATGCAAATGTGAAAAAATCAACAAAAAACGTGAATGAAGCTAAAATAACACTTTAATTTTCATTTGTTTGATATATTTTTTTGTAATTATGAAATCTTTTATACTTTTATAGTATTTCTGGGCTACGAATATAATAAAAAAAAACCCGAATATCGGTTTCCAAGGCTGTCCATATTTAAAAATGTAGACGAATTTTACAATATTTATAAGAAACTTTTTGTGTAAATTCATCGACTGATAGACAATTAAGACAATTGTTAATGTTTGCTCTTCACCAATGGATGTAACCCTATCGCAGAATTCGTTACCCACGACTAATTTCGATCGACACACTAATCGTATGCAAATGTGTTTTATTTCTGATGACGAATATTCTTTGAGAAGAATTCGTCCTAGCTGTGTTTATATAATAATATCCAATGAAATAATTCCCTAC
The DNA here is from genome assembly GCF_958450345.1 of Calliphora vicina. Lineage (NCBI taxonomy): Eukaryota > Metazoa > Arthropoda > Insecta > Diptera > Calliphoridae > Calliphora > Calliphora vicina. The sequence goes on from NC_088780.1 coordinate 81,673,829, forward strand.
AAATTTAAATATTTAACACCCAAACATTTTAAATTCAGTAAAATAGATTATGCATTTATTAAACTTTACACTAGATTTTGTATAGACATTTTGATAGTTTCGCTAACAAACTGAAGTCAAACTATACAATTGAACTGATCATTATTTCAAATTTACATATTGTTACGAAATTGTACTTGAATTCAAATATAACAGTTTTAACGGCAAGTTTAAAGTTGCACAATGTTCTCAACCTTTCTATTTTATGTTAACAGCAGTTAACATACCCGTGGAACATACAACATTGAATAAAAGCTTTGAGTTAATAACTGTTTGTAAATATGGCAACACTATATGTTTGGGCTGCTAACATTGGCATTGAATGTTCTAGAATTCGAATATTCGAGTTTTGCCCGTTAAGCTAAGTACTCTGTTCAAAATTTCGTGCGAAATGCTGTCAAACTACTTATAACGCAGATGGCAGTGTGTATTTACTACTACACAATACTTTACCCTATGTCTACACTTTTGGGTACTTATTTGGCTTGATAAACTTCAAAATAGTTGTCAAGATAAAAAATTATATGTTTTTAGTATTATTGCTTCTTTATGACGATAAATATTTGTCAAGTATAGACTGCGGCTTATTCGTACTAAATATGTTTGTTACTTTTTTAGTTTGTTGATATTATATTGAAATAAATACATTGAATACTTCTGTTAATTTAAAAACATTTATACTTAGCTTGTTTATAGTATATTACTTCGTAACAAAAAAGCAATTAAAGCTACATAAATATCACGATGGAAAAAATATCCCGTGCGACTGTGATTAAAATTAATTTAAAAAAAGTATAACCAATTCTTGCGTAAAATCATAACCATTTTTAAGAGCCATCAATGCACATCATTCTAAAATTAGTCACATTGAAATATTGCCTCAGGTTTCGCTGAAATTGGCGTTTGAATTGTAATTTTTTTGAAATCGTAACACAGACGAAGAAATAGGATCATTTTTAAAATTGACCATAGCCGAGGTGTCCTACTTTGGGGACCCCTGGCTCAGCTCCTGATGGGCTCATGAGGTCCAGATTCAACAACACTTCCCCTTTGCGCTTGTGAAATTTCATTAAAATCGGACTAAAGGTTTAGAAGTTACAGATTTATTTCCCTCTTTTTTTTCTCATACCACTGTGCAACAGTAGACTATTCAATAGGGCCCAATATGATTTCATCAGTGGACTTTCGGACGATATTTCATTGCGGGATGACCTTCTACCTTCATCTTTTGCCGATATTATTTTCGTCAGTATGGGGTAATTTTTCTGCGCTACGAAATATTTGACGAAAAAGATGTAACCACTATATTTGAATTAATCTATTTACTTTAAAAACTTATTTCATTTATTACCTTTAGAACATTCAATGTCAATTTACTCGAAACTATATATATTTTTAATCTTGTCGCAAATAAATGATATTTATGAAGACTTTATTCAAAATAAAATTTTTGACATTTTCTGTTTTTTTTTTAATTTTATAGAATTAATACAGGGATGAAAGCCTTTCATTAGCTGGTAATTATATTTCATGCCTGGCACAATTAACGTTAAATCAAAAAACTGAATTATATTATAAACTGGCGAATAAATCTGTGATTGTCTCGCATTCACGTTGCTGACAGACATTGTTAACACACACTGACTCAAACCACATACTCATACACACAGATACGGTGAAAACGTTTCGTCATACAGTTTCACCCAACAGGACGAAAGATAACAACAAAAACAACATAACAAACGCTGTCGATGCCAATGATAGTTAATATAATGACCATGCTGGAAAAGGATTCGATTGCTATTACTACGCTGATGATTTTAGTGATGATGCATCAACGTGACATCAGCTGTGAGGCCAGCTTGCAGATACACCATCAGTCGACGACAACACAAAATGATTATCTCATCAATGAAATGCCACAAGAGAGGATGGACCAACTGAAAATACCAAAGGACCAAACACTGGTAGTACGACTACCGTCCAACACTCTTCTCAAATACAATTCATACAAAGATGTTTCAATATTACATTTTCGTATGCCGCCGGACACTCGACGAGCCATGTTCACATTTAAAGCCATTGAAGAATCCAAAAGTGCCTTTCGTAAGTAACTAATTTCATTCCATCTGCAATGTATGTTTATCTAGTAATTCTTCAAATGTTTGTATTTCAGAACGCAAATGCAAACCTCGTGATGTAACATTGCACCTAAAGGCCAGTAGTTATCCTGTGATAAGTCCCGAAAATATAACTTTTCCTAGAAATTTCCTAAGTGCTGATCAAAGGTAAGTTAATTCATATATGTGCTATATCGAGGGACCATACTAGAGTTGTAAATTCTGATCAGATCACATTAAAACTTGTTATATATTCTTATAATTATATTATTAAAATGTGTGCCAAATTTTATTTCAATATCTCCAAAGAGTCATTATGCTACCCTATATCCTTTTACTTAAAATAGCTGTAAAATCGTCAAAAATTGCCCGATTTTAATATTTTTAAAATTTTATAAAATAAATAAAAAAAAACTGAAACAAAATCTTTCATAATCATATGCACAGAAAATAGTTTCAATATGACTATTATGATTTGATTTCATTGATTTCAATTCATAACATTTGTAAATATACAACTGATATAACCACCGATTCCTAACATTCCTAATTCATAATTTAAAAGATAATAACATAATTTAAAAGATTTCTATCGGTCTTAATCGTGGAATTTATATGGAGGCATGGTCAAATATGGTCAGATATTCACAAAATAGAGTAAGATGATTTTTGTATAAAAAGCAACTGATCTACATACAATTTTGGTTTGATATCGATATTTTTTAGATACATATTTATGTAGGTTGCGGTTTTCTGAAGTGGAGAGCTTTGACCAATTATAAGCCGACCTTCATAAGATTCGGTAAAGCTATAGTTGTGTTGAATATAAACCTGATATAGATATTTATGAGTATTTAAGTGATTTAGGGGCGATAGTCGAACACGGACCGATGTTCACAAAATCCAGTAGTTTATATATCAATCTTCATAAAATTCGGTACTGTGATTTTAATATATACGGGGATTCGTTTGTTCCGAATTTCAGACTTGATAAGAGATTTATGAGTATTAAGGTAGACATTATATGGATGTTATGGACTGATATTCACAAAATCCAGTAGTATGATTTTTGTAAACAAAAAACTAGATATGGTAGCAAAGGTTCATATTATTTTCCCAAACTTTTTTCATTCAGAATAAGAACATGTTCATAAATATTATGAAATTGTACATTTCCGTCATTGTTTGCTTTTTTTACGTAAATTTTATAACAAATTGCATTATAAAGCTTGAGGTCCACACCACGCGTTTTGCGCTTTCTCGCATTCTACGCGGCTGTCAAAAAAGTAGAATCAATGTATTTGTACGCAGCAAGTTACAAGTACAAAGGCGTAGAATGCTTAAAGTAGATCTACTTTCTACTTTTATAAGCGTCACGAACATGTCAGCTGATTTTGACAATTTATATTCTTTTTTTAATGTGTATTTTTCAATTTTAATAAATTAAAACAAGTTTAATGGAACTCAATGAATATGGAATAAAATCTTTATTTATTAACGACACTCAATGAAATTTTTAACGTTTTTCATGGTTGTCATTTTAAATAAAAAGGTGTAAAATAACTTGTCAAAAGGTCAAAGGCAATCCGCAATTCCTAAAAATTGGAGCGAAAATCCGAAAAATGGTATTTTTACAATTTTGCCTATAGGGTCCACATTTCCTTCGGGGCTGGGAAAATACTTAGGCGATAAATAGGAAACACATCAAGGTTTCCAAAGCTGCTTTTTGTTTTCTGACCCCAGCTTTAAGATTTTAGAACATGTGGCCCAAATTTGAATTTTTGATAAAAAATAGGTCAAATTCCGAAAGGAGTAGGGTCGACATATTTGAAAAATTTTTCATGTTTTTTATACCAAAATATTTTCCGTAAAGATATCTTATAGAGAAACATAAAATTGTTATACGTTCTTAAAGAAAGTTTTTTTTTAATAAAAAAAGAGTTAAGTCACCTTTTCGCCCAAAAAACAGCAAAAATCTATTATTTTTTTAATATTTAAATTGAAAATCGATTATTTTTGGATTCATAATAGATATTGAGCTCAAATCTTTTGTATATTACTACTTCGTTGTCTAACTAACAAAAAAAATTGAGTACATTCGGTCCAAAATTACGCCCTATATTTTTAAAAGAGCGGGCCAAGGTATGGCCAAATTTTAAAATTTAAATTTTAAAATTTCACGCAAGCATGAAGAAAAGCGCTTTTCAAAAATATTAAAATCTTTGAAATCAGATCGGAAACAAAAAAATGGCACGTGTTTCAAAAATTTACATGTCGAAGGTAAAATTTACATGTTGAGCCCCCATATCGACGACCTTGGAGCATTTGTATGCCCCATTTTAATAACTTAAACTCGAATGCATTTTATCCCGATCGGGCCAGCCGTTTAGAAATGCCAGATTTATTTCCAAAAAATTTCGATTCTGCCCCACTGTGCAATGCAGAATAAAATTGGATAGGCGGAACAAGTCGGTTTTAGTGATATAAATAAAAAATCAACTTAATCAAATAGCGCTCCTATTTTCGTGTGGATGGGATTCAAAGTTTAAAATACTTGTGCATATATCTTTCTTTACATCAAATTAAAGATATTAAGAATGTTTTTCTAACGATATATAATATGACATAATATGGATCGACTATATTTGGCCCGTTTTTTTTTAATCTGAAAAATCTAAAAAATAAGCCTATATATTCTAGTTTATTTTACTAGATTTAGTAAGATTTCTCAAGCAAAACAAATTCTTCAAAAAGTTATACCAGAATACAAAATTAATTTTTATGTTAAGAATTAGTGTGCTGAATTCCCAATAATTGTTATATTCACTGAAATTTATTGTTGGGGGATAAGCTAGTTCCTATGCGCATTTCACTGGTTCTAGTTTGAAACGAGATTTTGTTTGTTTCTTTGCGGTATTTCAAATGCCTTAGGCCGGTAGGAAGAATTTTGTCCTCTATGGTATTTCTAACACTGGTTTTGCCCAGTACAGAGTTTCTTTATAGCCGATCTTCGGCCGAACGGAAAGATTTCATCTTCTATTTCCATCATTTACGGACTTTATCCTCTATGACATATGTATACTTATAGAATAATTTATAATTTCTATGTTATAAATTTTTCGAGTAAAAGTCGTATATGGGCAATTCCACGAAAATGACAACCACGACTGAAAAAACAAAAACCTTTGAAACTTTTTTCAAGATGATTTGAATAGGAGAAAACACTATGTGAAAGTATTTTAAGGCAAAAATAATAGAGTAAACTGACTATGTTTATTTTTTTAATATAATTAGTATGTTTTAGGCTAAGATGGCGGCGAAAAGCTCCCAATTCATATGAAATGAATTTGACTCTGATTGTTTTTTACGTTATTAAATTTTATTTATTATAAAATCATCCACAGATTGTTTTTATTTAAATATGACGGATTGTAAAGGAAACATATTTGGTTTAGTGTAAGAAATTAAAAGAAATTATAACGCCTCTCACGATAATATAAAGTTCTTTCGAAACATTGTTGTCCAAAATATCGAGCGAAAAAAAATGAGGTACATGTAGAAATATGCGAAAGTTTTCGAATTGTGAGAGGCGTTATGTTTTCTTTTAATTTCTTACACTAAACAAAATATTTTTCCTCTACATTGCGTCATATTTAAATAAAAACAATCATTGGATGATTTTACAATAAATAAAATTTAATATCGTACGTGACAGATTATTCTCTTATAATAAAACAATATATATTCTGTAAATATATGTATACAAAAAATAAAAAAATTAATAGAAAATATAATTTCGGTTTCAATAAACAATTTTATAATAGCAAATAAACAATCAGAGTCAAATTCATTTCACGCTATATGCTAATTGGGAGCTTAGTTTCAATTTTAGCCTAAAACACGGCAATTAAATTAAAAAATTAAATATAGTCAGCAATTCCTGTGGAATTGCCCATATGTCATATAATATTTTATTTTATAAATTATTCCAATAATGTATACAAATGTATGTCATTTGAAAGAGTTTTCAACAATATTTCTAATGACACACATATCGGATAACTAACATTCAATAGATAATAAATTATATATTAAATGTTTAGATGTCCATAAGTCGGAAAGACTGGACCGCCGACACAAAAATATTTTTTCCTTGAACTCAAAAAGTTTTATTAGTTCTAAAATTCTGGAATTTATACCATAAGCTTGGATAAACTAGATTTAAGCCATAATAAATTTTATTAAACAAAAATAAATATGTATGTATGTTTAAAAATGAAAAAGAAAATGTTATCGTGATTATTTAGTTTTTTATGCAGTTGTCAATCTATAAAACTGTCTAAAATATTTATGTATTTAAAAGGTTAGATATTTTTCTTCTCGAATTCCCACTAGATTTCGAGTTTAGGTGTAAATGTGATATAACTAGTATTTTGTTGTTGCAAGAGTTAGGTTTTTGAAAATGATGTCTCGTTTATATATTACCTATCTTCTTAGTTTTCATCTATGTTTTCATATGTTGCTCACGAAATTTAAATTATTGTTTCTAAACATTTATTCACTACTTCAAACAGAGTAACTAGCTTATCACAAATCAAATTAAAACAAAGCCCAACAAAATTCAGTAAAATTATCTCAAGTTTAAAAAATAAATTTCAAGTTGTATGTTTCTTTATTAATTTATCTAAACATATTTTAGCAAATCAATTTTTTATAGATAATCATCAAATTTAAGTTAAAAATTACATGAGAATGCAACTGACCACACAGTACTTACTTACATATGAAAATATAGACTTGAAGATTCGAAAAAAGAACGAACGAATTATTCAATAAATTGAATTGTCAACCTCCATACCTAAAAATGGTAAAACATCAAGTTTAACTATCTATTACAGAAAAGAATAGTAACAGAGAACAAGACAAAACACAACAAAAAAAAAAGAACTCAGCACAAACACAATGTTACACAATTGACTGCAGTTTACAAACTTCCTTAAGACATCCGTTTCCGCTATCAATGATATTTCTTTATTTTTTCTTTCGCTCTTCCCTGCTTCTTTGTTGTACTTCACTTCAGTAACTTGTAAACACAGATATCAGTGCGTCTCTGTTGCTGGAAATGCCTCCAGCTTATTTCCAAATGCTCAAATACGTATGTATGGAGGAAAAATAAAGTGTCGATGTTCCCAACGAAAATGTTTGAGGAGACCATTTCTCAAAAGAGAACTGGATCAAAGGATAAAAAGGTCCTTTTATAAGGTTTTATGATTTTTTTTTTCATATTTCTTGCATTTTTTTTAGTTTTTCAAAACTTAATATACTTCGAATTTTATTTGAAATCTCAATACAACCACAAAATGGATATCAAAATAAATTTTGAGAAATGGTATAGAATGAATTTAACTTTTTTTAGTTGGATACATCCACATTTTTTTTTTTTTGCAGCCTCCCTAATATAAATAGTGATTTACAAACATGCATACGTACACAACTACATATGCATTGTTTGTGTGCGAGTGTGTGTGTCTTTAAGGGTGTATGTAAAACATATGAATTCTAACAAAACAGAACCGAACAAAACAAAAGTGAAAAGAATAAAACTTGTTCAACTTATTTAAAGTGCAATAAAAACTGACAAAATCAATTTCATGAAATAATTTTTGTTTAAAACATTGCATTGGATTCTGTTCGTTTAAAGAAAATATTTCATATCCTTTTTCAAGTATTTCAAAGAGCAACTATAACAACTTTTTGTATTGCAATGCGAAAATAAAATTTATTGAATATTTAAGTTATTCTGACATTTTCACAGCAAAACGTTGCTAATGAATTTCAATTACTAAATAACATACTTTTCAGTAACTACTTCATATCATCTGTATTACTCAGAAGTAGACGAATAATAAAATAACGGTTGCGCTGAATTAAAAAGCATATGTAAGTAGTGAAGTGTCAGAATTAGGGCGATCGGCCCGGTTTTTAATAACCGGTTATAATCGGTTTTTTTGGTAAGGTCGGTTTCGGTTTTTTTGAAAAGCTCACATTTCGAATATCGAAGAAAGCGGGTTTTTATCCTCGAATAGCCGGATTTTTCTAAAAGTGTGTTTTAATGAGTTTTAATGTATTCAAAATTTTAAAAATATTCAAAATCCAAAAAAAAATAATTAAAACAAATACTCCAACTATTTTAGAAGACTTTTTATATTTAGAAAGTCTCACAAGTGAAAACTTAGTCAATGCTTTGTTTTCTATATGTCCTACAAATACACCAAGTAAAATATAATTTTCAATGTCTAGTTTTATAAAAACAAAAAAAAATCGAGATACGCCAAAGCATTTAAACTGTATTTTACTTATTCCTAAGAGATTATTTTACCTTCATAATGTCTTCAACTTTACTAACGTTAATCATCGGGTCTTATTTGTCCCAAATAGAAAATATATATTTTTTTTAAAAAAAAACTAACGTAGTTGTTGACATTTGAAATTAAATTAAAGTCATAAAATATCAAAAATATCAACCACTAATTTTTAAGAAAAATTCAATTTTAATTTCAAAATGGGTAACATTTTCCCGAAAACCTTATGAAGAATAAGAAAAAAAGTAGTTCAGCAAGTATGATAAAAAGAGACAGGTATATATAAGAGCTACCAAAGATAATATGTAGTGCTACTATTGTACGTAACAAAAGACTTTAAGTCCATACAAGTTTATAGATATTTTATGCGCCAATTTGTTTGCCAAACCTAACATAGTTGTTGACATTTGAAATGAAATAAAATTCATAAAATATCAAACATTCACTTTTAGAAAAAATTAAATATTAATTTCAAAATGGGTCAAATTTGAACCTTGTGAAGGATAAATGAAATAATCAAAATGGTTTTAATCACTATTATTTTAATAAATAACACTTTTTTTCTTCTTATTTCTAGGCGTTTTAATATTTTTCTATAAAACCGTTTAACCGGTTATTCTAAAAAAACCGAAACCGGTTTATTTTAAATTGCAATTTTTCGAAAAAACCGAAAACCGGCAGTCAGAATATTAGCATTTTAACTCATTAATTGGTAATGAAAGATTTTGAAGTCCGTTTTTGCTGTTTCAATAAAAATGTACATATATTCTTGATCAATTTGATCACTTTTTAATCTTTTTTAATCATTTCAATATATGTATGTAATTTGCTTTATTTTCATAATAGATTTTAATAACATTTACGATTTAATGTTTCTTCTATGGTTGCAGAACTATTGAATTTATTACCAGTTTTTGTCGAGTTCTTCCAGGTATTTATTTAGAGATGCATTCTTCGAGATTCTAATAGCATTCTAAGCCGTTTTATGGATTCTTTCGAACTCTAATAATACATGTAATTATATCTGATTTGTTAGTTTGAGATTCTTGAGAATAAATTAGCGATATGTTATCTGAGCATTGATAACAAATTTATCCTTGTGTTTGTGTTCACTATATCAAAAGGGTAACGATTGGGGGTGAGTGATCTGAAGATAATTCTAGCGACCGTTCTTCTAGACGGTTGAAGCATTTATCTGCAAGATAGATATTACTTGCTTAACGATAATCTTTACAAATATTACACATTAACTATATATTATAAATTTTACCCTATGTTTTTTTTAATTCCCTAAATTTTATTATATTTTTACTACAATTTAATTTTTATTACTCTTTTAAATACTTTGAATTTAATATTGTTTTTATGTTTAGGAAATAAAAAGTGAAGAAATTATTTTCTAATGTGGCTTTTTGTCTATTGTCCTTTATTAATATCAGTTTGATACATTGCGACCAGTCTCAATTAAAAATAATTGCGACTTACGGAGAAACCAATCTGTTTCATACTATAATCCCACGTTTACATAATATTTACTTCGCTTTTTGTTAAAACCCATCAGGTCACGTTTGTTATGCATTATTATGTTTTTCAAAACCGGCGCACAGTGGCTCAGTATGAAGTATATTTTCGTTAAATTTTATGTTTATACATGAGTTTTAAGAGCTATATGCTCGTTGAAGTGATTTTTGGAAGCGGGCCTTATAAGGGAGCTATAATTAATTATGGGCCATGAAATTAGGTGACATGAATTCAGTATATATAAAACTTATTTGAAGCAAAATTTGTGGAAATACCTATATAAATTAACCATTTACGACCGATAAAGTCCAATTTCGGGAGATCATTAGTATGGGTGCTAGGTGAAATAATGGACCAATTTCAGCCAGTTTCAATAGGCCGAAAAAATGTATGTACCAAATTTTATCGCAATATCTTCAAAACTGCGACTTGTACTTTGCGCCAATCATCTGAACAGGTATAATAAAAGTAGAAAAAAAATTGGGAGTAATTTCATTCAAATGAAAAAAGTGTTCAACAGACAGGTCAATAAATATATATGGGCTTAAAGAGGACACTTTGTGGCCTTTCTCCTGGTAGTAACATTTGTTTAACCACTTTTGACCCTAAGCACTTTTATTCCACTGAAATTAAAATTTTAAATCGGCGTTAACAAAAAGTTGGACTTTTGGCCGATGAAATTAAGTTCTGAGCCACCGTGCGGCGAATCAAAAACTTACAAAAAGTTTTTTGTCTTATTATTTTTCGCATGAACCATATCAACGTATGATTAATATTAATCAATTATAACAAGTAGACGCAAGCATAGTTTTTCTTAAATCCCATTTACACCAAACTCGAAATCTGGTTCGAATGAGATTTAGTTTTTTCATGAACTTCATGGGAATTAAACACAAATAAATATAAAATTATAAATAAAAAGTTTGTTCAGAGTTAAATGAAATGTATCGAAAGTAATTTTGAATAAATATTTACGGTTTTTTTTTGTTTGTCTTCTTTTACAGATTTAAAATTTACAATTTACAATTTCAATCGGATGAAGTGCAACAACGCATTACAGTTGATGGTCCACAGGTGGGGAATTGGTTTGCAGTGGCTTTTGTTAGCTGGACAGATCCAAACAATGATCGTATTGAACAACAAGGTAAAACCAAAAAACATAAACACACATACATACAGAGCTAAACATAAATGCAAATAAAATATATTCATTACATCCACTATCCCTGCTACCAACAACAGAGAGTCTTTACTAGTGTTTATAAAACGGTTAACCGAAAATCCGAGTTTTCAACGAAATTTCGGTTTGATTTTTGGTAAACCGGTTTATATCACTCGGTTAACCGATTTTTAAAATTTGGGACTAAAATCAATAAATCTCATGTTTTGATGAGTTTTTTATACACATTATATCAAACATTTGGTCTGATTTAAAACCTAAACTGCTGATATACAATATACAATATTTCGTTTACTTAAAAACTTTTTCAGAATTAATTGCACATAATGAAACTATGAAACATTAAAATTAAATTCCGCATAATTTTAGCAGTTTAGCATTTTTCATATTCTGTGGTCGTAAGGAAAAACTAGATAACTCCATTTTTTTGAAAACGCGAGAAAAATACACTTATGCCCAGTTTTTGACTTGTTATTTAAATACGTATTTAGTTAATTTCAACTTAAAATTAAGTTGTATTTAAATACAGTTTGAGTTTTTCAGTGCTTTTGTCTTATTTAAATAAGATAAAAGTATGGTAGCACTACTAAATATCAAAAATTTATCGATAGTTTTGCTTAAAACAGCTGTTCAACCAAAACAAAAATTGATACATTTTGCCCAATAAGAAATAAAAGTTTATTAAACAATAAAATTATTGGTAGGAAAATGTACAAAAGAATCTCCAATTGCCCCGCATCGGAATTGTAGTTTTTGCAAGACGCTTTTTTTAGCAAGACGCTGTTGTTTGTTTTTTTTTTTACTACAATAGAGTGAAAAAAACCAAACAACAAAAGTCAGCTGTCAAAAACATATGGTAGTTTATGAAACTTAAATAGAATTTAAATGACCAACGTCGGCCATTTAAGTATCATTTAAAAAAGCACTGAGAAACTCATTTTCGCATTTAAATAGAACTTAAATATAATTCATATTTAAATACGAAGTCAAAAACTGGCTCTTAACGTTTTAAACATAATTCACAAATTATTTAATATGAATTTATGTTATTATGCATGCGCATTAAACAAAACATAATTTTAAATGTTAATCATTTCTGGTTCCATTGAACTCATTTTTGGACATTAAAACCGAAAATCGACGTCAGTTACCTTGTTTTGGAATTAAGGCAACTTTAGAAATAATTTGTGAAAGAAACAAAAGCACGTTAATTTACCCGTTGTTTTACAACAAAATGGAGTTACCTAGTTTTTTAAAAAAATATTTTTTCTTTTTATTTTTATATCCATATCAAAAATAAGCAGAGTTTTATTTTTATTTTCTAAATTAAGAAAAAAAATTAAATTTTATCAAAATCGACCACGCCCACTGCCCATACAATCCAAATAGATTTTTTCGCATAAAATTGTTCCTATCCAAGTAAAAGAAATTTGGTACATATATTTTTTGAAACAAAAGAAGAACGCATGCCGAGTTTCAATAAAATCGGTCACGCCCAACGCCCACGAAACCCATACATAGATAAGAATTTTTTTGATATTTCGTTAATTATTCGACAAAAAAAATTTTAAGTTTTCATCCTGTTCCGAAAACTATTTTTTTTTAATCGAAACAAGACACTACAAACTTTCATTTTATTAAAAAAACAGCTTGGGGGAATGTCGAAATTTTTTTTTTAATGGAAAATCAAAAATAAAATAGTTTTTAGAAATTTATAGATTTGATAACGGTTTATGATATCCCCATAATTTTTTTTTATTTATGGAGAAATGTTTTTCAAATATGTTAAAGGTAGGTGGTATTATTAGGAAAATTATACATATGTATATAAACCACTGAATTACGTCAAAATATAAGTAAATTTTTGCTTAACACCCTTGCATGGACTTTACTTAAATTTTTTAAAAATAAAATTAAATTTTTCTTAAAACTATAAGTGTACATTTCATCTTTAAACATTTCTCTACAAAACTGCATCATTTGGTTTTTGAAATTGAGTGTTTGAAAAATTGACTTCTTGACACCAAAATCCCTCTGTGCGACATGGTAATAGACGAAACTGAAGACATTACTGAAACGAGTTTTTTTATCAGAGCTTAACGTAACTTAACTATTAAAGTATTCAAAATCTAAAAAAATCCGAAAAGGACTCCAAACTAAAAAAGAACTGAGAAATTGGATATTCGTAAGTAAGGCATGATAACTTTCGATTTCTCCAACATCTACGATCAGTGAGAGAGTGTTTTCAAGACAAGTTTTATGTGCTGTTTTTCTATAGCGAACGAGTGCTTTGAGTGGACGTTTTACATGTATTTTGTTTTTGTTACAATAACAAAACACATGTTAAATTTCCACTCAAAGCACTCGTTCGCTATAGAAAATCAGCACATTATTAAAACTAAAAAAAAATCGTTTAAACGGAAAGCATTTAAATTATATTCTTTTTTTAAAAGATTATTTCAAAAGATCTCCCTAAAATCCTAAAAAAAACTCACTTGTGTATATATTTATTGTTTTGTTGAATTGTTATGTTTTGTTTGATTTTTATGTTATTAAAAAAAGGTTTTAAAAGTAAACAAAATTCGTGTTTTTTTCAATATAAAACTTAAATAGAAATTATTTGGTTAATCGAATAATTTAAAACCCTATTGATTACTAATACGGGGGTCAGACGTCATGTATTGCTTGTGTATTGGGACATGTATTCGATACATATGGAATTCCATGTGTATGGCAAAATTCACGTTATACATACGATTCGTAATTTCCACGTTCAAACGTACATATGTAATTGCATGTGACATAACCTCTATTAGTTTATATGTTTGTTGTTTTTAACAATATATTTATTTAAAACATTTTAAAATCACAATACATATGAAATTTAGTTTGTTATTGTTAATGCAATGAAATTTAGTTTGTTATGATTTTTCTTTACTATTTTTTGTTTTGTTTTTTTATTTTGCACTCACACAGTGTTGTATTTCAAAATACAACACTGTTATACACACGAAAATAGAACATGCTCTAATTGCAAAAAATGTCACGAGTAATACACATGTATTTTACATACACAAAGTTTCATATGGATCACACGGTATGTACATGTTTACATATGGAAAAATGTCCCAATACATGGCATAAAACACAGTCATTAACATAATAAATATCAATATTTTTTTTACCAAAACTATTTTTTTCACATAAAAATTACTTTTCACTATTTGTTTTTTAATATTTATTTTAAAACTACATAGCTGACCACCCCGGTTTCGCCCGGTAGCTATTTACTAATGTTAGTTATTCAAGTTTTTCCAAAAAATGTCTATTATTAAGAAAAATGAGAAGTGAAAAGGAGCCAATATATTGAAAATTAAAATCTCCGAATTTTTGATTTTTTTTCTTTACAAACCATCTCCTGATAATTTCGAATTGAATACAAATCAGCCAAATCGCTCCAGCCGTTCTCACGTGATGCCATTACATACATGGACCATTTCATTTTTATGCTATTCGTCGCAGCCGAATATAGCTCTCTCCATCTTGTCTTTATGTATATATTTTTGTGATAAATTTACATGCATACATTTATTTCATGAACAGAAAACATCAGCTACAGTCTTATGAAAAGTGACAATAAAAATATTATTTAAGACGTCCCAAAACAAGCGATTCCTGCATCAACAATAGCAGTCACTGCTGCTGTAGTATCATGAAGAAAACCATAGGAGACTTTGTTGTTTGTATTTGGTTTATTCTGAAGAATAACAGTATTAACGGCAGAAAATCCTCGAAACATTTATTCACATTTAGATACGCATTAACACACTCATACACACAGATTCACACATACGAATAAGAAATATAATCCGTTTAAAGTTTCAACTTCATTAGTTAAAAATACTTCCACAAGGATTCCCACAAGGACAAAATTTAACCAATGCAACAAATATTTATATAGAGACATAGTGAGATTTAGTTTTAATGTGCTTAATAAATTCACAATTATTATTGTTATATTCACTGAAATTTATTATTGAGGGAATAAGCTGGTTCCTATGCGCATTTCACTAGTCGCTTAGGTCAGATTATCAGGAAACCTTTTCCCAAAGACAACAGGTAAGCTAAAGATATTATACAAATAAAACTATGGAGCGAATGAGAATTACTGACACTCAAGTTTTAATTGATATTCAATTATCAATAATTTCAACTTAAACGAAAATTATGCAAAATCATCATAAATAAACTTTTATAAGGAGAAATTTCAGATAATGACATTTAATATCATTCTTCATACATACATATGTGATCGATTCATTGTTTTAATTGAAAAAATACAGAAATCTATTTTCATATACATACATAAATATATTTATGTATCATATATGATGACAATTATATTAATAACTTCAACACTTCAGAGCATCATGTTTTCTTACTAATTTTCGCATGCTGAATATGGGGAACCTGGTTAGATGCGGCTGAATACTATGGAAAATATTTCATTGAAATATAATGGAGGAATTTGATAATAGCGACGCTCACTCAATTAAAAAAATTAAAGATACATATTTTAAAAAAGAATAATATTAAAAGCCAATTAGCATTTCTGTGCTCAAATTACATCTTTATTTCTGAAACAGGTTTTTGCGTAAATAAAAATAAAGGCGACCTTTTTTTTGGAAAATTTTCACTCCTTGTGGTGGTTCAACGCACTTGAAAGAAAACGCACACGAAATATTGGAAATATTGGTACCGTTTTGATAAGCTTAAGCCTTTGCATCGTGCAGGTTTTAAAAATCTAAAATTTTTAGTGCATATTTTCTCTCTTTATAGTGCATATTATAAGAGCATATTTTTAATTTTTTAGTGCATGAAAATCCTTGCCTTGGTTATTATTTATTTGCACTTTGGGATGCTAATAGTTCTTAAATGCTTTTAAAATAAATTATTGGAAATTCAGTTTTTCAATTAAGTACTTTATACAATCCAGTAACTTTAAGCATTTATTTTCTACTGCACTTTACCCAGTCGGAGGAAGGTTTGTTTACAAACAATCGGTTATTCGACTGTCTATCAGATGTGTTTTTAATGCACTATTTAAGGATTTGACAATTAGCTTCCGCTTAGGAGACATGAAACTACGTACATGTTAAAACAACTAGTTATGTAGCTAATCAAGTAACCAGTTTGGTAGCTAATAACTCTATGATATGCGAATCCAATGCGCTGACTACTTGGGACCAGTCTAATGTCCATTTGTAATCTATGTAGGTCCAATTGATAACCTGCTTAGGAGATGATCATGTTAAAATAACTAGTCACGTAGCAACTTTTGTAACTAGTGGTCCACCTAAATGAAAGTCCCGTACAGCATCTTCTCAAGCGAATTACAAATATGTACATATACGTAAACTAACCTTTTGACACAAAACTAGAAATGGTAATTGGCAAAATAAATACTACTCAAACAGCAAATATGAAAATAAATTTAACAAGTTGGAGTACTATAGGTGCTATGTTCACTTTTTATGAAATTTTAGATTTTAATACAAAACGTATGCAAAAGTGCTAAGTTCATTTTGCGGTAGGCAAACGTGGAAAGTCCATAATGCTGTTATTATATCAGTCAATTGGAATTCAGTATAACTACATTATTAAGTACATATATGTACTAATGTCGATTTAGCAATCGATATTGTGCCATCGATTTTTCGATAGCAAATGGAAAACAAATTTCCACAACGACATATCAAACAAATAATTTTCGTAGTGGACATTTTTGTTCCACATGCCAAAAGCTATCGAAAAATTGATGACACAATATCGACAAATTTTTTTTAAAACTTAAAACTGTGATTGTTTGTCATCATTACTCATATAAATACCAAATAAGTGATAAAGCTGCATTAACGCATTTAAAAAATATTTAATATAAATGATTTTATATCTGCAAATTTTGTGAAAAGGGACTTATCACGATATTCGGCATTACCTTTGTCTGTATAAAGGTTTCGCTTATATTTCGACCGATATTTCATATAACGAGTAGAGGAACATAGAAGGAGTAGTCCTATTTTTTATAAAATTTGGTATTTGAATAAATATCGGGACAAGAACTCACATAACTCCCACATATTCTGAAATTTAAAAGAGCAAGGGTTTTTTTTTAAATTATTGTAGCATATCAGTAACTTTGTCATAATTATAATTATACGGATTGTATATATTCCGCCGTATTTATTTTAATCCAACCATTAATGCATCACAATTATGCTTTAAATAAAATTTATGTTATTGCAATTGCTTTCCAACTAAATCAAGGTAAAGGGGTAAATTTAGTATACATATTGTTACGTTTTTACCTTTTAAAAACGTGGTTTATTTCCATTAAATAAACCACATACTTTTAGGGATGCCAAACGGGACTGGGTTTTACAAATCCCGGGATTCGGGATTTTAGAAATGTAAATCCCGGGATCCCGGGATTTTTCGGGATCCCGGGATTTTTCGGGATTTCGGGATTTTTCGGGACTTCGGGATTTTAATTAAATGTCAAAAAACATCAAGTTCAAAAATAAAAACTATTTATTTCGTTAATACACTAAGTAGAAATATAACAAAGCAAAAACTAATGGATTGAATTAATATATATATAAAGTATTGAGGAAACCGGGCTACATTTGTACCTAGTCCCCATACATGGTCCCCTTCAGAAAATGACTTTAACATTCATAGTTGTCTTATAATAATTAATATAGTAATTAAATTGAATAAACAAGTTGCATATGAAAATTAATCTTTCTACCAACTCTTGTGAGGGCCAGTCCATAATAATATAACCTCTATATCAGAAAATATTTTATTGTCAATAAATAATTTATATATAATGATATTAACATAAATTTCATTCATTCATAAATACTGATTCAAGTCCCCATAGAAGACCAAAACTACATATTGATGGTGGGTATAAAAGATGAATATACCACTCTTAGTTGTTTTATATTAGTATTATAAGTATGCTGAAATTTAGCTTTCTAGGTTTCATCCTAAAATATTAAAAAATCTCGTAATTTTCAGGATTTTTTAATCCCGAAAAATCCCGGGATTGTTTTTCACAAATCCCGGGATTCGGGAAATCCCGATCCCGAAAAATCCCGGGATTTTCGGGATCGGGATTTCGGGATTGGCATCCCTACATACTTTTGATTGCAAATAAAAAACAAATAATGTGCTGTTTTTCTATAGCGAATGAGTACTTTGAGTGGAAATTTAACATGTGTTTTTTTATTGTAACAAAAACAAAATACATGTAAAACGTCCACTCAAAGCGCTCACTCGCTATAGAAAAACAGAACATTAGTAGTTTACAATTTGTAGCAACTCTTTATTTATTTAAAATGTACAACAACAACAACAGTTCAAATAGTCACTCAGTGTTTTTATACACGTTTATAAATTCGCAGAAATACATACACTTTATAATATACAAGTATACACTGGTAGTGCAGTTGATGTCTTTACTTAACGATGCTTCAAACTAGACTCAATCTTTTAGTGTTCTCACGGCCAATTTACATGCAATACATTACCATCTAGAAAGCACTATTTCTACAATGATCATCAAACTAGAATACTCGAATTCTAGAGCTTTCGATGTTAATCATTAATCATTTAGTGTTGTCATTACAAATAATACTGAACTCCAAGCTTTTATTCAATGTTATGTGTTCCACAGCAATGTTAACAATACCCACAGATATGTTAAAGTTTCAAAGGCACTGCTGTTTGAGAGGCATTATACAACTTTAAACCAGCCGTTAAAACAGTTATATTTAAATTCAAGTACAATTTCGTAACTATATATTAGTACTTAAGCTGGGTTTCCGCATACACTGTAATCGGCGCCGATAACGAAAACTGAAACTGGAAAATGTTGGTGTTCGTCACCGCACAGTGTTGCTAATTTTGAGATAGCGGCCAAAAGTATATTTTTTTGCCGGCAATTTTTAATTTTAAATACTCATATTAAAGCTAACACCTGAGAACCTCAGAAGCCAAAAATTCAGGTCTCTATGTAAACATTTTCCCTATAAACAGGGTGATTCAATATGCACCTTTTTATTATCTGACTGAAACGTAGGATTTTGTAATAAATTTTGAAAATTCAATCACTTATAACTTTTTATTTACAAAAGGAATTTTTATGAAATAAACGGTTTTCGTTAAAATCGTTTCATAGCTTTAATTTTAATGCAGATATATGTTTTCCACAATTTTGAAATCGCTTTTATATTATTTTTAAAAATGTGTTAAATTTTACATAAATTTAAGGTTTGATGGAATAGAACCTTAAGGAATTCCTAATATTTCGTAAAAAACTTAGTGCCATTTTAAAGTACGTACTTTCTCCTTTATTTACACATGCATATCGTTTTGCGCTTTTTTGCTCTTTTTGAGCTTGATCAATATTTCTGACTTAAGTCTGATGTTTATACTCTATACCACCATACATATTGTATAGTATAAATGCATCCTTGTAAACAAAGTTCAGGTCGCAATTTTGCAGATATTTCGACAGAATTTGATACATACAATTTTTTCGGACCAATGACGAAGCCTATTGAAACTGGCCATTATTTCACCTAGCCCCCATACAAATGCCTCCCGAAATTGGACTTTATCCGTCATAAATGTTTAATTAATAGAGGTATCTACACAAAATTCCTTTCCAAATAAGTTTTATGTATACGAAAGTCATGTCTCCTAATTTTATGACGATCGGTTCATAATTAGTCATAAGCTCCCATATAAGACCCGCTTCCGAAAATTACTTTATCGATCATAAATCTCTCAACAATTTTGGTACAAACATAAAATTCAACACAAATAACTTTCATGTAGACATAAATCACACGACCAAATTTCATGGCGATTGGTCCATAATTAGTCATAGCTCCCATATAAGGCCCGCTTCCGAAAATCACTTCAACGAGCATAAATCTCTTAAAAATGCTGGTAGCTACACAAAATTCAACACAAATAACTTTCATATAGACATAAATCACATGCCTAATTTCATGGCGATCGGTCCATAATTAGTCATAGCTTCCATACGAGGCCCTTTTCCGAAAATCATTCACGAAAAAAATTATTGAAATTTTAAAGAAAAATGATTTTGCTCATTTTCTTAGTTTAGGGTATTATATCGTCGATCATGACCGACCATACTTTCATACTTGTTATTATTATAACTCTTTACTACTATTATTAAATTTATTAAATTTTATTGGAAAATAAAATATTTCTAATAATATTTTTTTTTAATTATTCGACAAAATCTGAGTCCATCTTTTTGTCGAAGGCTTTTATGTTATACAATACAATAAATAAATAAATAATAAATTTTTTGTTATAAATTTCATATGTAAATTGCAAAAAAATGTCTTACTTAAATTATGGCTAATAATTCTTAAGAAAATAACTATCAATTTTCTAGGCATCGTTACTAAGTTCCGCCACAACAAAAAATATACAAACTAATATACCAAAATAAGGGCAAAAAAGTCACCTATCAAAAAAAAAAATTAATTTTTCATGTGAATATATGGATTTGTTTGTCTATTTACCATAATCACAATTTGTTCACACACACATGCTCTCTCATATAAACGGATACAAATTTGTAAACATTTTAAATTTCATTACTGTTGTACATTTCTTACATGTACACATCTGTGTATGTAAATGTGTATACATACCCAGCAGAACTTGGTAACTGTCCCAAACTAGTGATTTTACTAGTTCCATAAGTAATTATTATGAACTAGTTATTTTAACACTTGCATGTCCTAAGGACATTTTGATTATAATAAGACTGTATGATAGCTGGTCCAAACATGTACGGACATTCCAATAACCGATTGCTTGTAAACAAATCTACCTCCGACAATTCTCCAAGAGATTACTTCTGATCTTTAAAATAACTACTTCCTATAGTGCAATTAAAAATAAATGTTTAAAGTGACTACACTCTAGGTTACTTAGAGACATTGAAGTAACAATTGTCTTCATGCTAGATACATGGGATGTCAGTATACTTAAGCAAAAAAAATAAACTGTATGAGAATTAGATCAACACAATTTGCATAAAACCAGTTTGTACGAATTACTCACAAAGAAGTGCAATACAAAATTAACGCTTAAAGTGACTACACTCTAGATTACTTAGAGACACTTAAGTGTCTTAACGCTAGATTACCTGGAATGTATAAAGTAAACAATTGAGTTTCCTATGCACTACAAAGAGCACATAAGTGTCAAATGTCCCAAAATATATAAATTGTTGTCTGCCAAGTGATCAGACATTATTGACAATTACTGTCTGTATGGGATACATTGACAACATGCTTAACTGCTGGGTACATACACAATACGCAATAAATGGAGACGGATTCTTTTCTTTGAGTGCGTAAAGTAGAGAACGTCATCTTTTATAAAATTGGATGAGAGATGACAGCTGTAAATGAAAATATGTATTTTACACAAAATAAGAAGCTTAACCCAAAAAAATGCAAAAAGTAGAGTTGAACTGTGATGAAACTTTGGCAAAAACACTTTGAAGCATTTTTCGGTGTTCAACAAAATCTGGTATACGAAAATATACACAAATTTATTCAAGTATAAATGAAAAAAAAGAACAAATCCCATAATTTCAATGTAAATCCAAAAGAAAATACATAGATACATACATACATATGTTTTTATGTATGTATGTGGATTCGTGTCATCATCTAAAAATACATACGTATGGATGTATGTAAGTTTTAACCCACAAAACTCTGACAAGTAATTTAAGTAACATGTAATGGAAACAAATTAATTAACAAATTAACTCAAAAAAATCGTAAAAGTTAGTTCAAACAATTTATTTTAACTCTTTTATTCGATTTAAAGTCTCTAAAGTTGCTCTCAAAAGGCATCATGCTTGATATCAGTAGTCGAGATGATAATAAATTTCAAAATTATCCAATATTTCCTTAAAAACTTATTACGTTTATTACATATCGAAATATTTATCGTAGAACCAAAAAATATTCTGGGTTCTTGTACAATTTTAAGACGATCCAGCTATGTCTGTCCGTTGTAGAGCCTACAGGGAAGGACTTAGGGGAATGAAATTTCTCCAAATATTCTTTGGTGATCAGAAATGTTTGGTATTGAAAATGGGCAAAACCGGTCCAGTAGAATCAGAGTTATAAATGTTTTTTATATTCGTGGTGGGTATATAAGATTTGGCACAGCCTAATATAAGACTCTTACTTGTTAGTATTTATTATTGTGTATCCTAATCTTAACAGTGCACAGTGGAGCAGAATCGAAATCTGGTATTTCCATACGGCTGGTCCGATCGGGATAAAATTTTACGTGCATTCGAATTAAGATATTAAAGCATTCGAATTTAAGTTATTAAAATGGGCCATACAAATGCTCCAGGGGCGTCGATATGGGGGCTCAAAGTAGGGTGCCATTTTTTTGTTTCCAATCGGCTAGGTCTTCAAAAAACATGCATGCGTGTGCTATTTATCTCTTCTAATTTTCGAATTATAGGCATTTAAAAATTTAAATTTTAAAATTTGGCCATACCTTGGCCCGCTCTTTTAAAATTATAGGGCGTAATTTTGGACCGAACCACCTAGATTTTTTTTGTTAGTTAGAAAACTAAATTAGTAATAATATACAAAAGATTTGATGTCAATATCTATTATGGATCCAAAAATATACGATTTTCAATTTAAATATTAAAAAAATAGTAGATTTTTGTTGTTTTTTGTGCGAAAAGGTGACTTAATTCTTTTTTTATTAAAAAAAAACTTTCTTTAAGAACATATGAGCAGAACAAAAGGTACTTTTTCGCATTTTTTCAAAAATTGGTTTTTTGGAATTTTTGTAAAATTTTGGGTTGAAATCTTTTTTTACTAAGTAAATGGGTTCTAAATGTTTGCTTAACAAAACGTACAACACTAGTATAAAACGAAAAAAAAAATTATTTAATTTCAATGTATAATTTGTTTATATATTAGATCAGGATTAAAAACATTCATTTAAAAATTTATCGTTAAAAAAACACATAAAAAACATACTTTTCAATTTTGTTTTTTACAAAAGGTAGTTTTTTTCTTTATTTTTTAACAAACGGTTCTTTTTTTGATATTAAAATTGTTTTATATCAAACATAATTAACATTTAATGTGGTGACTTATGCCAGTTAGATGTATCTATTGTTAAGTAAGAAACTTGTTACCATTTTCAGGTTCATGCAGTGTTTTAAGGGGGCGAAATAAATAAAACTCATTTTCCCAAAAATTTTAAATGTGCGAAAAAGTACCTTTGTTCTGCGGCTCCTCATATAACAATTTTATGTTTTTCTGTAAGGTATCTTTACGGAGAACATTTTGGTATAAAAAACATGTAAAATTTTTCAAATATGTCGCCCCTACGCCCTTCGGAATTTGACCTATTTTTTATCAAAAATTCAACTTTGGGCCACATGTTCTAAAAAAACGTACCTTTGTTCTGCGGCTCCTCATATAACAATTTTATGTTTTTCTGTAAGGTATCTTTACGGAGAACATTTTGGTATAAAAAACATGTAAAATTTTTCAAATATGTCGCCCCTACGCCCTTCGGAATTTGACCTATTTTTTATCAAAAATTCAACTTTGGGCCACATGTTCTAAAAACCAAAGCTGTGATCAGAAAAAAAGGCAGCTATAGGCAAAATTGTAAAAATACAATTTTTGGTATTTTCGCTCCAATTTTTAGGCCTTTATGTTTTTCTGTAAGGTATCTTTACGGAGAACATTTTGGTATAAAAAACATGTAAAATTTTTCAAATATGTCGCCCCTACGCCCTTCGGAATTTGACCTATTTTTTATCAAAAATTCAACTTTGGGCCACATGTTCTAAAAACCAAAGCTGTGATCAGAAAAAAAGGCAGCTATAGGCAAAATTGTAAAAATACAATTTTTGGTATTTTCGCTCCAATTTTTAGGCCTTTGACCTTTTGACAAGTTTTTTTGCACCTTGTTATTTAGAATGACAAATTACATATTCATTGAGTTTCTAATACTTAGATTCAAAAATATGCCATCTAAAATTAAGTGTACAAAAATATTGGACTTTTTCTAACTAAAAATTTTTTTATAAATTTTCTTAATATTTTATTCAACACAAGTCATTGGTTCTGAGTCAGAACTTCTGACTCAGTCACATTAAGAAAGAAGTGCAAAATTTTTGAAGGACGGAGTTTTAAAGTGGCATATTTTAGGAAATAGGAAACAAAAAAATTGCGCGTATTTAAAAATTTTACATGTCGAAGGTACCCTATTTTGAGCCGCCCCTGGATCATTTTAATATCTTAAACTCGAATACTCCTTGGCTACGCCCACTTCAAATTTTATCACGATCAAACCAGCCGTTTAGAAATGCCAGATTCTTTCCAAAAAATTTTGATTCTATCCCACTGTGCAGTGGTATGTTAAGAGACGTATGATTTTAACCTGATAGTATAATTTTCAAGATATTTATATGTGATTTAAAGCGAGAGTGGAATTTATATAATTTCAATGATGAAATGATTTTAAAGAGCCTAAAAATTATTTATTTGGTATGGATGTTTGGGAACTTATAAAAACAACTCAAACTCGTTATACCACAATATACTACATATTTGTTGGTAAAAACATTTTGATTAATTTTACAGATTCTTGGACAATTCTACCATTTTAATTTCAAAGAACGCAGTATCCAGTAATATCTCATTTTGATATGAACATTAACATATGACAAGGTTAAACTCTTGACATAATTGGTATAAGTATAAGTAATTCCGAAATATAGTTTACAAAGAAGTTTTGGATATAAATTTATTTAATTAGCTATTTTTTACTTTAAGTCTTTCTCACATCAATAAATATTGGTATTTACTAGGGTATTCAATCGATTAACCGTTAATCGGTTAACCGATTAATTTTGGACGGTTAACTGTTCAAATAATTTAAAATCGCCGATTTTCAAATAACAAATAAACCGATTAACCGATTAACCGAAATTCCTTTTTTTGCACTTTAACATATTTTTTTGTTTTTATTTTTCCGTTTTAATTCCAATACAAATGTGAAATTAAAATTACATATTTTTCGAACATCAAAGAAACATGTTTATTTAGTATAACAACTGTATTTACATGTATTTGAAACTTTGTTTGTATTTACATGTATAGACGAAACTTTTTTTTGAAAGGAGTCTTTTATCAGAACTTAACGAAAATATTAAAAGTATTCAAAATCTAAAACAATCCAAAAAGGACTCCAATGGTATAACGAAGGATTTTATATTCTTAGATAAAACTAAAAAAAAAGAACTGAGATAAAAAGAAAGAAAAAAGAAAAAAATCGTTTAAAAGGAAAACATTTAAATTATATTTTGTTTAAAAGATCATTTCAGAAGATCTCACTAAAATCCTAAAAAACTCACATGTGTATACAAATAGGATTTTAAATACCATATTTGCTATTATTTTTGGTTGAATTGTTATGTTTTGGTTGTTTTTTATGTTTTTGTACACAAAATTCGTGGTTGTATTTTTAATTTAAAATTAAAATAGAAATTATTCGGTTAATCGATCTATAGCTCGCGTTTATGGTCACAGTATCATGTCCATTTTATATATGAATGTTGGTATATTTTAAAAAATACATATTGGAGTAAGGTATTCATATACACACCTAGTTTTAGTACATAAACACATTTCAGAAACATTTCAGAGTTTATCGCAATTAAGAGCAATTACACACACATTTAATTATGGTCTCTAAACATTTCTCTTCATTACAGGTCTTGCTGCCTCATGTGATACATTGTTGTTAGCTGAAATGTCGGTGTCACGTTTCCAACCGATTATCATAAATAATGGTCAAGTGCATAATAGCACTCTAACGAGCAACAGTGATGAGAAAAATACGACCACCAATGGCAATATCAGGACACAAACGGCTGAGAATGCACAACAACATCACAGCCATCAACAAGAGGAGCAACCACAACAGCAACAACAACCACTGAATGTTATTAACAATGTCAAAAATTCCAACAATTCAACTTTGTTGTCTGACGTTGATAGAAATGAAACAACGACAACAACAAGAGCAACAACGGAAACTAATACAGCAGTACCTAAAATAGCTTCTATAACTGAAATGTACACGCAAACACCATCATCAACTTTGACCACCCAATCCCCAAATACTGCATCATCTTCACCGTATACATCTGCATCTGCAACGACCTCAAAATCATATAGTAAAATGAACATGAACAATAGAAGCAGTTCCACTGAAACCACAAACAATGAAATCATTTACAAATTCTATGTGCCTCGTAACATTGGAGTAGCCACCGCACGCATCACATTTGGCCAAGTGTGTTCACATTGTCCCGATGTCGGCTTTCATATACAGGCGAACGCCTTCCCCAGCATTGGGACAGAGACTGAGAAGAGTCATGAAAGTAATTACATACACAGCACTATTATTAAACCAAATCAAACAGGAGAAATATCTATTGAGTTTTATGTGCAACCCATGACTTGGCATTATGCCCTGCTAAAGTTTGTCAGCCAAAGGAGTTTAATGGTTAATTCACTTTTAGGTCAGACACGACCAGAAGCCAAACAAAACGAACAAGTGCGTCTGAGAAACATGGAGCACTTGTATAGAGTAAAGCGGCACGAAGGTAATGAGAACTCCACTTGGTACAATTTGCCATTTGTGATGCAAATTGATTACCATGAACCATTGGACGTAGACCAAAAAAGTGAGAGTAAAGAAAATGCACACAAACACGACGAAATGGAAAATGAGTATGCCAGCGAAAACTATGAGAATGAGACAAATTCTAATATTACGCAAACTGCAGGATCCAGCAAAACATGGGACCCCAAACTATTTCGCGACATGGAGTTTTATCCACTCCTAAGGCAAACCTATCGGGAGTTCTTTATGTACGACTATGATTTGGTACCCGATGAAAATGGCACAGTACCAACGGTGTTAAATCTAACTGCCGGTATGCCGGCCGGATTTGCCTTCGATGTGGGTGAAGTGTATGATATAGGCGGTACTTTATCCTTCGCAGTGTCCATGAAACATGGCAATAAAGCTTCGAGTCCAGAGGCTGTGAAAGCAATGCCTTCTATTCCCAGCACGAGTGAACGCAGTGGAATCCTAGCGGAGAAACTCATAGGCAGTCCCAATGTCGGTACAAACAATGACAATGATGGAGAGAACGGCAAGGGCAAATCGAACAGTAAAAACTTGCCTCGCAGTAATCAAACAATCATTGTTTGCATGAATCTTGGTGAACCCGGTGAGCCTACATGGCCCGATAAGTGTCGTTATGGACGTCGATTGCTACCTGCGTCGAGCATAGTCAATAACACTGACTCGAATACCAGTACAGGCTTAATTCATGTGCCTTTTCCTGAAAGTGGTCAATGGTATGTCACCATGGGCCTATATTGCCATGGTGCCGAGACAGCTTCTCGTGCTACTATCATTGATAGCGTCAAAGAATTTGTCAAGAAATTTGCCCACATGTTGGACTACATGCCACAGCCATGTGCTTGTGCGTCGAAGCTTCCACGATATCGACACTGCGTCAATGACCCCAACTGCCTGGGTGCAATGAATGAAACTGAAACCCTAAAAATCAAAGAGTGCCTTATGGATTCAAAATGTACCTCAAATCATCTTGAGATGACACAAAAATTTGAAGTCCACCACAAATTCGCAACTGAGCAGCACTTTGCCCTCGATAACTGTAGCACATCGGTGGTATTTACCATTTCATCGAGTCCCTGTGTAGCTGGACGATGTGGTCGTTATGGTCGTTGCTATCATTATATGTCTGGTGGCTTCGTTTTCTCCACCTGTGTTTGCATGAAAGGCTACCGGGGTTGGGACTGTACAGAAGACTCTCAAGTACCTTCCAGTATATCCATTCTAATGGCTTCTCTCCTACTAACACTTAGCAATCTTCTGTTTTTCCCTAGTATTTACGTAGCCGGTCGCCGGCAATTCTACACCGAGGCCGTAATTTATTTCTTTGCCATGTTTTTCTCAATATTCTATCACGCCTGCGACTCTGGCGAGGACGAATACAGTTTTTGCCTAGTCAAAATTGGTGTGTTGCAATTTTGTGATTTCTACTGTGGACTACTGGCTATTTGGGTCACACTGGTGGCCATGTCTCATGTCCGGCAACAGTTTGTCTCACTACTCCATATGCTGGGAGCCATACTTCTGGCATTTGGAACAGAGCTGAATAAACAGAGTCTCTGGGTATTTCTCGCCCCTGCTCTTACGGGTATTTGTCTTATATCGGCCAGCTGGGGAATGCGTTGTTACAAGTCTCGCAAGTGGTTTCCGGCTCGCAGATATTTAACGGTCTACATGCCATTGGGTACAGTTCTTGTGATGGTGGGCCTAGTTTGTTATGCATTCTTGCAAACGAAACAAAACTATCACATAGTCCATTCCGTTTGGCATATGGTAATGGCATTGAGCATCTTATGTCTCTTGCCCTCACGTAAATCGTTCATACCGAAGTGCTAGCATTCGCCTTATACCCGCGAATTCTTGCTCACCGAGCAGGAATTCTACATGTGAACTTTAGCTCTACACTCTGGGTGGCTATAGCACAGTTATACGAAACTATGACCAACATTACGACCATTTTTTGCAACTTTTCGCTACCCACTACAACGACCACAACACCAATATGCCACTTTGCCCTATCACCCGATAGTTTTCGGTAGCTGTCAGTGTATTCATCAACATCACCATCGACGCCGTCGTCATAGTTATAGATCTAGTTGTAGTTATTAATCTAAGAAACCTTATCATCTACTATTAGTTACACTTACTGATTAAAGATAAATACATATATATTTTTGTTTGTAGTGTCTGCAACTATTTATGTTAATGTATGAAGTAATGAAAAACAAAGGTAACAATCAGCCTTATCATGTAAGGCGTAGTCGTTTTACCACAACGACAGTTTTGTACTAGATTAATGAAACAGGTTGAATAATTTCTTTAATCTAGTACGAAACTGTCGTTGTCGTAAAACGACTACGCCTTACATGATAAGGCTGAATATATATTTGGCTGTGCCGAATCATACCCTTTACCTTAGTATACATATGTAGGTGTACTAAAATAAACATTTAAAATAAGATTTGTTGGTGACAAATGTTTTCTTTATTTCAGTAAAAATTTTATTTTGATGAAAAAATATTTTTTTATTACTTAATTGTAATAGCAAAATTCTCAGTTCCGAACCCAATACATATAATTCCAACAAAACATTTAATAAAAATTTTAATTCTAAACAGATAGTCCGAAGAAGTTTATTATACATATATGTATATCACATTTGAAAGATTACATGGAATCTACTACTTGATGTCTCCAAAAATACCTTTTTTTTTTGCTAATAGTGGATCCAAATCTTCTCTAATATTTTTTATTAACAAATCAATATTTTGTTCATAAAATCAGTAATGTCAGAGTCAAACTTATTTGTAACATTTATTGGTGAAAATATTATTTACCATAGAATAAAATATACACACGTAGATACGTTACCGAGAGGGATAAATCTAAATCTTGCAAAAACATAATTCATGCAAATCATTTGTTGTTGTGTGAGCCATAAAAATTGGGAAAGATATTTAATATATTTTACTCTCAGCTGCGCCTCTAGTTCACCCTATGTAATATACCATTAATTTAAGTTAACAACAAATTATAAAAAAAATATATATCACGAATTCCACCAAAGAACACAGATAACACACAAGTTTATAACTTTGGGTCTTCTGAATTTGACCATATTCGAAAAACTCGATTTTATTCACGATTTAATTTTTTTAATTCCAAAACCGAAAACCGTTCATCCAATTTTTTCATCATACATCATCATCAGTTTTGTTTCACTTTTCTTTTTATACCCTTCGCCATGAGTGTCAAGGGTATATACATATAAGTTTGTCATTCCGTTTGTAATTTCTACATTTTTCATTTGCGACCCCACAAAGAATATATATTCTGGATCGTTATAGATAGCGAATTCGATATAGCCATGTCCGTCTGTCCGTCTGTATGTTGAAATCAACTTTCCGTAGCCCCCAAAAAACTTGTCTACATGATTCATATATAAATATATCGGGAATTCTTCCGGTTCGGTTGCTATTTAAAATCGAGAAAATCGGCCCACAAATGGCTGAGATATAAGGAAAATACCGGGACAACCTCGATTTTTGCCCTATTTTTGATCTATATAAGTCATTAATATAGACAATATGAATATCCTATGATAGATATTTCAAAGTCCATTACAACGATGTATATAAGGCTATAATAAGTTGGACCTACAATGGGTCTAAATCGGGAAAAATATTTTTTAACCCGAATTATTTTTTTCATCATAATTTTTTTTTATCATAAATTTTTTTCAAACATTATTTTTTTTTTATTTAAAAAAAAAAATTTAAACTTGCGTTTTTTCTAAGTTCTTTGGTATAATTCATGATAAAGTATGCGGAATGAAATTGCAACAAAACAGAAAACGCTGTATTTGTTTCCAACGTTAAAACGTTTATAAAATAGCCCATTCTATTGATTTAATGTAAGCAAACAAATTATTATTTTCATGTGGCAGTTATGAAGAAATTTATATACAGGTGTTGGAAATACCGATGTTTGCACTTATCTGAGCTCTTATTTGAGTTTCATGGTGTTATTTTTCTTGATTTTTATTTTAAATAATCTACAAAAACTCTTCTATTTAAAAAGGTCCAAAAACTCTCAAATTATTTTTAATTTAAAAAATTGGAACATTTTTTCACTTTAGAAAGTCTGCAATTTAGATGGTTTTGGAAAACACCATAATCATCTGGGCGTGACAGTTGGATGATAGAACAGTTAAGAAGAACTTTCTTTTTAAAAAATAATCTCTGATATTTCTTTTTATGAAATGATTAATTTTATGTACATACACATTTCATAATATATTAATTAGAATTGATGGTCAAATCAAATTCCAAAAAAGTCAAAACTTGCAATTTACATTTGATTTATTAAGATCGATATATATTTTTTTAGAAAACAGATTAAGTTCTACTTTGCACATCTTATCAATAATAGGTTTATTTACTTCCAAAAAAGTCCACTTCTTTGCCTTTTACTGCCACTTGATCTAAAATATAACAAATTGTTCCCGATGAAAATAGATAAAATATGGACAAAATTACAAATGTTTTTTCAAGGTAGTTCTATTTTTGTTAAAATTGTGAAATAACTAAAAGCCAGATTTTCAATTGGGGTTCTAAAGTATTAAGGCAAAACATAACGTAATTCAAAATAAATCCTAAAATACTAATAGCTCATGTACTTTATTCTTAGACCAGTGTCAAATTTTTGTTGCAATTTCATTCCACATACGTTATACATACCTACACGTATTTCATAGTGACGCAAATTAATAGCAATTACAAAGGGATTGACAAACATACAAATGTATATAAAGGTCACACACGGCAAATATTTACTCAAATAAACGTAACCACTTATTTTAGCTCTTACATCTGATTTGTAAGATTAAACAGCATCAAATAAAATAAAACTAAATATTTGATTTGAATTGTCCTAAGTATAAGGAGTTTTTAAAATTTTTCGTCAAATATTTGCCATGTGTGACCCTACCTTAAGAGTGGCCCCAAAATATGTGTGGATGTTCCCAACTAAAAAAGTTGAATTCATTCTAAGATGTAGTTTTTCCCGGATTCAGTATTTGCTGTGGTGGATCTATGGATAAAGAGGTCCTTTTAAGATTTGTTTCATATTTCTATTAAATAGTGGTATCATGCGAAATGTGCTTTCAATTTTTTGCAAAAATGTTTGATTTTTTAAATTTTTACATGGAATTATTTAAAAAGAATTATTTTTAAATAATACGTTATATGTAGAGTTTTTCTTTTCCAGCACTTTTTCATTTCCCGGGATCCCGGGATTCTGTGCAAGCCCTGAACATTCACGAGTTTTCGGAATAATTTGAATAATGAACTTGTTATTGGTCTATTTGGGTTAAATCTTGTTTGTTGTATGAATCTTCAGCATTTGTTTTGGAGCTTTATGCAACATTGACTTTCTCAAAAACATCAACAAAAACATTAACAAAGGACCTTTTCATCCTTCGATACAGCTCAACAAATACTGACGCCAGGACAAAGGTTCTAAGAAATTCTATCCTCAAAAAAACAAAAAACAAAATTTCATCGCCACCGGAATATTAGTTAATTATTGAAATTTAACTATATTCCAATTACCGTTGGATTGAATATTTGGCTATCTACTTATTGTACGAGAATGTATCTAGATTCTAAATAGATATGTATAGCTATAATACATAGCTTTGTATATTTAATAGATAATTTCAATAGATATGTATGTGTAAGAATATATACCTATATAATTTATATAGTAAATATATGTACATATAATTAATGTATGTGTAAGTAGTTATAAGTACATACAAAATGATATATATTAATAATATATACATACAATATATTTTATAAATAATTAGATGACGAATTTGAAAAAGAAAATAGGGTTAAAACCACAAAAATATATTGCATATAGGTAGATACATTAATATAAACATAGTACAATAGATCAAATGGAAACACAAACTCGGAATTTATTTTTTTATTTACACATTTCATAAGCGCATATTGAAGGTTCCGTTCCTGTATCAGATGTTCGCTAAAAAGAATATAACTTATGTACATTAATTTAATGAAAGAAATGCATGTTTTGGCTTATAAGTATGTATTCGTATGCAGATATATAAAGGTAAAAATTCATTTATTTTTTTTTTATTAATTTGATTCAAATGAAAATTACACGAACATTCAAAGTACATGTCATTTTAAATATTAGTATTACTTACATATATCGTTAAATATTGCCATTCTTGACCAAAAAAAAATTCGTTCCAAAAGTGAAATAAACTATTTTAGTTTATTAAATTTATAGCAATTATAATTTAATTTATTCCAGTAATAATTTATAAAAATGTTTAGTTATAGAACATACCTAAATTTCATTGCACATTTTTTAATACAAATTTTGGGAATTCAAAATGTGAATCTATTAGTTTAAATTCACAAATTTGTTTTCAAGAACCTAACAAATATTCTCAGTTTTAATTAATTCAATTTGTTTGTGGTCGCGTACTTTCCAGTAGTTTAGAGAGTAAAAATAAATTTCTATCTTGATATTTTTTACTGGACAACAATTCTCCAGTAACAAATGTCAAATTCTCTATCAACGAACTCTCCCTTTTAACATTATCTTGCTCTCTCGTTACAAGTTTTTAAAATTAAACGAATGCAATCCCGTAACTTACAGTAATAATTTGTACAAATTATTACTAATTATCAGGTACGCGAACACAACTACTGACTTTTCATAAAATCGTCACTTTGAGGCAAAATATTACACAAGTTTTCCAAAAGTCAACAAAATGCCAATAAATTCTAAATTTGAAAGTTCTGTCATAGAAAATACTCAAGGTTGGCTAATGTTACCCATAAAATAATCTTTCAGCTCAACTACCTTTATCGCTGAAATACCGTTACCGTTATTTGATAAATAATTCTAAATTATGAAAATACCCATTTTTTGTTTTTATTAATTATTGTAAATTGTTTAATTGATTTTGATCATGTTCTAATGTCACGTTCTGGTACATAAATCAGCGTTGTTATCAGTACTCCTCGATCGTTGTAATAAATGTGCTGTTCATTATAATTCAAATCAAAATTTGAGGACTTTAAAAAAAAGTCACTGCATATATTTAATAATCACGCCAAAAGTTTTCCAAAAAACAAATGTTTTTAATCGCAACCGATATTAGCAAAAACAAATAGCTGAAAGAAAATTTAAATTGAAATTTATCTCGAAGTTTTCATGACTATAAATGATGTTTTTTTAATTTCATAAACTTGTAACAAAATGTTAATGTTTGCAAAATGTAAGAAACTTGAGTATCTGTAATTCTTATTTGATCAATAGTTTATTTTATCTTACCTAAAGCCTTTAGGAAAACGGCTTCCTTATGATCTTTCCTAGGCAATCAGTGAAATGCGGATAGGAATAGCTATCCCTCAACAATTCAGTGAATTTATTTTTCTTTTTAACACTGGAATATTTTATAGTAATTTCCTGGAATTTTCGTGAATTTCATTATTAGTTTTCTTCTTAAAGTCACAATATTATTTCAGCACAGATCGAATGATTTGATTATAACCATCGATTTTTTCGATACTAGCAACTGAAAATCGGTATAGAAAAAACATACGTACATATATTATGATTAAATGCCGAAATTTGTTCACCCCAACTAAAGTTTTTAAACCAGAACAGAAAAATTCTGTTATCCCTAGAGTTGTCATTTCCCAGAAAATCGGGATTAATTTTGAAATTTCCCGAGATCCAGGGAATTCCCGCATAGAACAAATTATTAAGTTTTAAGAATGTAGATTTCGTTAAAAAGCTAAAAAATGTCTTTGGTTTTAAAATATATAATTGGATACAAATAAAAAAATAAATATTTTAATTTTTTTCAATTTTGAATTGGCAATGTTTTGCTTATTAAATCCAAAATTAGGTAAAGATGTTAATTAAAACCTGAAGAATACCAAATAATATTAAACAAAATTCAATTCCACGGAAGGTGGTTTTATTCCAAAAATTTTTGTTTTACTTTTTCCGAAAAAGCTAAATACAAAAATAATTCCATTTTCGATAGGAATAGAATTCTGTGACAGCCCTAAACATTCACGAGTTCTAAGAATACTTTGAATAATGAACTTGTTATTGGTCTATTTGAATTATTGAGATGCGTCATATAGAAACTTCTAAGGATGATTTTTATTTAGGGAAAATAATAGATCTGGTTTAAATTTGTTTGTATTTCTGATCCAAAATTGCCTTAAATTAGTATTAAAAAATTCCTGAGAATAAACAAAATATATATTAAGTTCAATAATGTGACAATCTGAGTACCATTTCAAAAGTTATTAGCAATTTCACTTTAGCTATTTTAATAAACTAAACAAATATTAAGTACATTTTTAAATTCTGGAATCAGGAACATTAATCGGAATTATGAACTACTATAAACTACTATATTAGCTACAAATTTGAAACATACATATGGGGGATTTCACGTCAAGTGAACCAACTTTTAAAATCGATCGAAGGGGCCCTTTTTAATTTTTTTTTTGCTCAAAAGAAAGCTTAGGTCAATTCCTTTAAGAGCTTTTTGGTCTCGTAATGGGATGCGAGTGGAATATCTATCAAAATAAATATTTTGTAAGTCAAGACATACAATTTTTGTGTTAGAACATTTATTTTGATACTATCCCACTCGCATCCCACTACGAGACTTCTTTTGAGCAAAAAAAAAATTAAAAAAAGGGGCCCTTTTGAAAAAAAAGTTAAAAAAGTTTTTGATTTCGGAAATAAAATATTAAATTTTTTTTTTTTTTTAAATATTTTTTTTCGAAAGATTGAAGAAATAGCCAATGTTTGGCCAAAATGTCAAATTTTGACCCCCTCTAACTCAGAGAGTTCTGGACCGATCTTGTTGAAAAATTGTGTCCGAATTACTATCCAATAGGTCTAACCTCGGTGTAAATTCATCCCGATCGGAAGACATCGATTTTAAAAGTTGGTTCACTTGACGTGAAATCCCCCATATATGTATGTACAGTAGAGTTAATTTCAAAAAAAAATCGTTTTACTGAAGGTTTTTGCGTAAATAATAGGGTATTCAATCGATTAACCGTTAATCGGTTAACCGATTAATTTTGGACGGTTAACTGTTCGAATAATTTAAAATTGCCGATTTTCAAATAACAAATAAACCGATTAATTTGTGTCGATTAACCGATTAATCGAAATTCCTTTTTTTGCACTTTAACATATCTTTTTGTATTTATTTTTCCATTTCAATTCAAATACAAATTTCAAATTAAAATTATATATTTTTTCAAACATCCAAGAAAAATGTTTAGTGAGAATAACAACTGACATATTTAATTTATATGTATTTGAAACTTTGTTTGCTTTTACATGTACAGAACTTAACGAAACTATCAAAAGTATTCAATATTTAAAACAATCCGATGATATAACGAAATATTTGATAAGCTTAGAAAAAACTAAAAAAGCTGAGATATTGGATATTCTTTATCATGCTTTCGATTTCTCCAACATCTACAATCATCGAGAGAGTTTTTTCCAAGTCAAGTTTTATTAAATCTAAAGAAAAAAATCGTTTAAGAGGAAAAAAATTAAATTATATTCTTTTTTTTAAAACATTATTTCCTAAAAAAAAAATTTAGTTTTTTGTATACAAAAAGGATCTCAAATACCTTATTTGCTATTATTTTTTGGTTGAATTGTTATGTTTTGTTTGTTTTTTATGTTTTTGTACACAAAATTCGTGGTTGTATTTTCAATGTAAAATTAAAATAGACATTATTCGGTTAATCGAATAATTTTAAATTAACCGATTATTAACCGAATAAATCTAAACCCCGATTAATTATTTGCTCGGTTAACCGATTAAACTAGAAACCCGATTAATTGAATACCCTAGTAAATAAAAATAATGGCGCACAGTGGTATGAGAAAAAAAAAGAGGGAAATAAATCTGTAACTTCTAAATGGTTAGTCCGATTTGAATGAAATTCGACATGCGCAAACAGGAAGTGTTGTCGAGTTTTAGTTTTGAATTTGGTTCTCATGGGCCTGACAAGGCCGGGACTAGGTGTCCCCAAAGTAGGAGACCTCGGGTATGTTCAATTTTAAAAACGATCCTATTTCTTCGTATATAATCTTCTTGTAGAGTACTACATAAAACATCGTTGTAGCTATCAATTATCTCTTATAGCTTAGGATATATTCGCAATTGAATATTCAATTTTTAACATTTTTACCAACCCTACTCCAGTTTTTTGATGGCTGCGGTTACAAATATTTCCGGATATTCTCCATTTTTCTTTTATATGACTTACAACAAATTTATATATCAAATAAAGACAGAATTGTTTAATCATGACAGGGTCCAAAGTTACATGCATTTGAATTTAAAAAATTAAAAAAACGCGATTTTTCGCCATTTTTTTGGGAAAAAGTACTTTTATTCTTTTTAAGTTATAAATTAAATTCTATGCGAGTTATTAAGTTTTCCCTAATGTATTTGCCACGTAAAAAACATAAGGTAGACATGTTATATATCAATGGATAGAGGATTTTGTCTATATTTCAAAAATATATATAACTTTTGACAACTAAAAAAATCATGGAATACTGTTTTGAAAAATATGACAAAAAATGATTTTTATTGAGTTTTTACGAATATACAAATATTTCAATTTGAAATAAAAATTTTTTAATGAAATTTTACGCTTATATAGATTTTTTATTTAAAATGGAAAAATACATTTTTTTTCGAAATTTGTAATCAGGAATCCCGCAATTCCCAAAAAAGTGTTGAAAAATCCCAAAAATGGGATTTTTAGTTTTTTGGCTATAATATCCATACCAGGTGCGGGGTTATCGAAACCCTTTACAAAATAATTAAGAATATATTGGGCCATCTAAAATGGGTTACTATATTTTGATAGCGAGTATGATATTTGAGAATTTTTGCCCTAAAGTTGAATTTTACATAAAAAATAGGCGTTTTTTGAATGGACCTGGTCCCCTCGGTATCAAAAATTATCAATATTTTTTTCATTTAAAGTATTTGATGTAAAGTTAGTTTTTCAAAAAGTACAAATTCATTATACATTCTCTTAGAAATTTTTTAGATAACTTAAAAAGAATATAAGTACTTTTTTCCTGGCGAAAAATCGCCTTTTTAAAAATTTTTTTTAATTCAAATGCATGTAACTTTGGACCCAGTCATGATTTTTAAACAATTCTTTCTTTATTTGATATATAAATTTGATAAGAAAATCGGGAACCGCGGCCATCAAAAAACTGGAGTAGGGTTGGTAAAAATGTTAAAAATTTAATATTCAATTGCGAATATCTCCTAAGCTATAATTGATAGCTACGACGATGTTTTATGTAGTACTTGACAAGAAGATTCTATATATGTAATTTTTTTAAATCGGAACACAAACGAAGAAATAGGATCGTTTTTAAAATTGAACATACCCGAGGTCTCCTACTTTGGGTACATCTGGTCTCGCCTTTGCCGGGCCCATGAGGTGCAAATTCAAAACTTAAACTCGACAACACTACCTGTTTGCGCATGTCATTCAAATCGGACTAACCGTTTAGA
Source organism: Calliphora vicina (assembly GCF_958450345.1). NCBI lineage: Eukaryota > Metazoa > Arthropoda > Insecta > Diptera > Calliphoridae > Calliphora > Calliphora vicina. The sequence continues at coordinate 81,712,550 of NC_088780.1, forward strand.
AGTTACAGATTTATTTCCCTCTTTTTTTTCTCATACCACTGTGTGGAGTCCTTTTTTTGAAAAATTATCACTCCTTGTGGTGGTTCAACGCGCATTTTGAGCACATTTTTCTGTAGATCAAAAACGGTTGAATATATTGCAAATAGGGGGGCGCAAATCTCCAAAAAAAAAAAATAAAAACAAAATTTTAGTTTTTTTAAACATGCACGATGAAAGGTCATTTTAAGCTTATCAAAACGGTGCCAATATCCGCGTCTTTAGGTGCGTTGAACCAAAGAGTGAAAATTTTCCAAAAATAAAAGGATGCCATTATTTTTATTTACGCAAAAACCTTCAGAAAAATGATGATACCCGAAAAACAAATGAAGTGACCTGGTCACAAACGAACTCTAATGTACATATAAGAAAAATTAAAAAAAAAAACCTAAAGATAGGACCTCCTTTTCATTTCATCAAATTTAGTTCCATGGTAGCGGTACTCCACTAATATACAGTGGTGGCCACCAATTTAAGACAAATACTTGAATTTTTTTCATCAACTGAATTTTAAGTGCGATAGAGCCAAAATAAAAGGACCTCTCAGGGTATGAAATTTATTATTAATGTTTCTAGTTTCTGAAAAATGTTTGGAAAAATCGGTAAAACATATATGGACAAAGATATGTGGAAATACGTTGACCCACCTCAGCGAACATCCGCTGTTAATAATATGATATGACCGAAACTAATGGAACTAAAAATTCGAAATTTGGTCCGAATATTTTATAATAATAAAATTATAATGATATAAATGTGAGAAAATATGTTTATTTAAAAAAAAATTTTTTTGGTCAAGTTGTAGAAAAATCTTATGAGTTCGTTGTGAATATGTATGAATTGATATAGTCGAATAAAACACACTTGTGTGTTAAAACAGTCCTCATGCATACATATTTGTGGAAATATTTGAAAAAATAATTGACAATTACATGGAATTTAGCAAACAATTTTTGTCTTAAATTCCTGGCCACAACTGTATATGTGGTGAATTTCACTGCAAGTGAACCAACTTTTGAAATCGATGTCTTCGTCCGTTTCTTGTTGAATAATAGTGTCTAAATTACTTTCCAATAGAACTAACCTTGGTGAATATTTCATCCCGATCGGAAGACATAGGTTTCAAAAGTTAGTTTACTTGACGTGAAATCCCCATATACATACATATATGTGTGAATTTATCTTAATTACAATGGAAAACGAATGGAATTAAAACTTTGATTTAAATAATTGAATTTAATCTTTCAAATGTCTGCATATGAGTGTATATGGATCAGCACTGCATGTAACAGTCATTGAAATAAGAAATGACTTGCAAAGGTTTTAAAATGCTTGAATAACCATGTAACTAACTACATATATTTACTAATATTGTAGTACTTATGTTGGTGCTCGTAGCATCATGCATGTCTCCTGTATTCTGAAGCTTTAGCAACAACTAACTAACTACTCATGTACTAAATAAAAACTACATACATATTTCAACTATCACTCACTACTACTTATAATTATAATAATAATAATACTACTGTATATATTCGAAATTGAAATGCATTAATGTACATATTTGAATTTAAATAATATGTACGTAATTATTTTGGAATAATAAAACTGTAAAGAATCTGAAATATATTTTGCTCCAAAAATTGTTTTGTTACTTATTTATTTTGTAAAACGGTAAGTACTAGTACACTTTTTTGTAATTATTAAATCTATATTTAAGAATTATTCTTATTATTTATTAATAGATAGATGTATTGTTACGTTTTTACATTTTAATTGGAAATGAAAGCGATCAGTTGTTTAAAAATTGTAACAACTCTTTATTTAAATTTACACAACAATATAATACACACACATTAAAAACAAACTTTATAATTAACAAATCACTGGTAATACAATTGATGTTAAATCTAACAGCGCCTACAATATACAAACTAACTCTGCAACTCGCTGTTACTATTTATATATACACTGCCATCTTCTAGTAGTTTCATGAATTTTCTAACGGGTAAAACTACAATGCTCTATTTCCACAATGATCACCAGAGCTTTTTTGTTAATTTTAACAGCTTTAACAGTTAATGTTATCATCAGGGAAACCGGAAATATGCTCTAAAAAAAGTGTTTTAAGCGCTTTAAATATGCAGTAAAAACTTTAAAATATGCTCTTAAAATTTAAAAAATATGCTCTTAAAAAAACAAACTTTTACATAATTTTTAACCAAAAAATATACTTTTATTTAAAAAAATAAACAAAAACAAGTAAGAGTGCTATATTCGGCTATGCCGAATCTTATATACCCTTCACCTTTGTTGTGGATGCATTATTATTTTTTATAATCTATATATATAAAAGAGTAACGTTACTGACTGACTGACTGACTGATTCATCATCGCACAGCCCAAACGGCTGAAGCTAGAATCACGAAATTTTAACTGTGGGTTCCTCCCTCCCCAAAACGATCCGATAAGAAGGGATTTTTGGAAATTCGAACGTTTAGGGGGTAAAAAAGGGTAAAAACGGGTAAATTCGGTAACCTTATATCTTCAAAACTAATAAAGATACAAACAAACTTAAAATAGCATGTTACTCCATTTAAAAAATAAGCTGACAGGTGTTTCGTACTTTTTGGAAATTCGAAACTTTTAGGGGAGAAAACGGGTAAAAACTGTATTTTGGTACTTTTTTTGCACCCTATGTATCTTTTAAACCAATAAACATAGAAACAAATTTTAAATCGTATTCTTTAATTAACAAAAAATAAAAAATATAAGTTTGGTACTTTTTGGAAATTCGAACCTTTAAGGGATACAAATTGTGTTAATTTTTGGTACTTTTTCATAAAATATGTTTTTCTATAATTTGACATAGACATACGAATATTTTATTATGAGCTCCCACCACGTTACAGAAATTTATTTCAATGAAATTGTACCACCTCAATGGGGATAAAAAAGGTACCAAAAAGGGGATAAAATCGGGAAAATACATTATATTTGAAATTATTAAGCCAATTTTGATAATTTTTTTTAATGTTGGTTCCTGGATTCATATAAAAATTATCTAACAGGGTGTTATTTGGAACTCGAGTACCAAGGTGTATATTGGGCCAAATCCGGGTAAACAGTTTGGTACTTTTTTTAAAACATATTTATTTTTGGGCACATTAACACAGATTTTAATATTTTGATACATGCCTGTAGCATAAACAATTTTGGCAAAATGGAATATTTTTAAATTTCAAACTTGAGGGGAAAGAAAAGGGAAATTGGTACTTTTCTCCTAATGGTACTTTTTTAAAATTTAAATTATTTCAGTTATCGACATTAAAGTTAGCTGATATGTATTTGAGTGAAGTTAGTGTTAGGAATAGGGGATAATATTTAGGTACCAAAATGTGTGAACTGTACTATAGGTACTTTTTTGTTCATCTAATGGTACTTTTTGAAATTTCTATAATAATGGACTTAGAAACATGAAATTAAACATATATGGTCCTAAGTGAGTGAGAATTCTAGGGGGAGACTTTTTGGTACTTTTTCTTTAATGGAATGGTACTTTTTGTAATTTCTTCACCAATGAACCTAGAAACATGAAATAAAGCTTATATATGAACCGAGTGAGTGGGAAACCACAAGTGTGGGTTTTTTGGTACTTTTTCTATATTCTAATGGTACTTTTTTGAATTTTCTATAACTATGGACTTAGAAACATGAAATTAACCATATATGGTCCTAAGTAAGTGATAATTCTAGGGGGAGACTTTTTGGTACTTTTTCTTTATTCGATTGGTACTTTTTGTAATTTCTTCATTAATGAACCTAGAAACATGAAATAAAGCTTATATGGAACCGAGTGAGTGGGAAACCACAAGTGTGGGCTTTTTGGTCCTTTTTCTATATTCTAATGGTACTTTTTTGAATTTTCTTTAACAATGGACTTAGAGACATGAAATTAAGCATATATGGTCCTAAGTGAGTGAGAATTCTAGGGGGAGACTTTTTGGTACTTTTTCTTTATTCGAATGGTACTTTTTGTAATTTCTTCACCAATGAACCTAAAAACATGAAATTAAGACCGGAGTGAGTGGGAATCTACAAGTGACTGCTTTTTGGTACTTTTTATATATTCGAATGGTACTTTTTGAATTTTCTGTAATAATGGACATAGAAATATGAAGTTAAGCATATATGGTCCTAAGTGAGTGAGAATTCTAGGGGGAGACTTTTTGGTACTTTTTGTTTATTCTAATAGTACTTTTTTGAATTTTCTATAACAATGAACTTAAAAACATGAAATTAAGCATATATGGTCCTAAGTAAGTGAGAATTCTATGGGGACACTTTGTGGTACTTTTTCTTATTCGATTAGTACTTTTTGTAATTTCTTCACCAATGAAATAAAGCTTATATGGAACCGAGTGAGTGGGAAACTACAAGTGGGTGCTTTTTGGTACTTTTTCTATATTCTAATGGCACTTTTTGAATTTTCTATAATATAATGGACCTAGAAATATGAAATTAAGCGTATATGGTCCTAAGTGATTGAAAATTCAAGCGGATACTTCATGGTACTTTTTGTTTATTCTAATGATACTTTTTTAATTTTCTATAGCAATGGACTTAAAAACATGAAATTAAGCATACATGGTCCTAAGTGAGTTAGAATTCTAGGGGGAGACTTTTTGGTACTTTTTCTTTATTCGAATGGTGCTTTTTGTAATTTCTTCACCAATGAACCTTGAAATATGAAATAAAGGTTATATGGACCAGAGTGAGTGGGAATCCGCAAGTGGCTGCTTTTTGGTACTTTTTCTATATTCTAATGGTACTTTTTTGAATTTTCTATAACAATGGACTTAGAAACACGAAATTAAACATATATGGTCCTAAGTGAGTGAGAAGTCTAGGGGGAAACTTTTTGGTACTTATTCTTTATTCAAATGGTACTTTTTGTAATTTCTTCACCAATGAACCTAGAAACATTAAATAAAGGTTATACGGACCCGAGTGGGTGAGCAACTTCAAGTGGGTGTTTTTTGGTACTTTTTCTATATTCTAATGTTACTTTTTGAATTTTCTATAACATAATGGACCTAGAAATATGAAATTGAGCGTATATGGTCCTAAGTGATTGAAAATTCAAGCGGATACCTCATGGTACCTTTTGTTTATTCTAATGGTACTTTTTTTTAATTTTCTATAGCAATGGACTTAAAACATGAAATTAAGCATACTACATGGTCCTAAGTGAGTTAGAATTCTAGGGGAGACTTTTTGGTACTTTTTCTTTATTCGAATGGTACTTTTTGTAATTTCTACACCAATGAACCTAAAGCCATGAAATTAAGCTTATATGGACCCGAGTGAGTGGGAAACCACAAGTGGGGGATTTTTGGTACTTTTTATATATTCTAATGGTACTTTTTTGAATTTCCTATAATAATGGACCTAGAGTTTCCAAAAAATCGAAGAATTTCAAAACCGCGGTTTCGGTTTTGTGATAATTTATTAAATCTTAAGTATTATAGAAACAAAATTAGTTGATAATATAGGAAATGATATACAAATGATATACAAAAAATAAAATATTTATTATTATACAAATCGAAAATTCAAACTTGACGGGTTATGGTTTAGTGAATGCGAATTTAAAAGTGATAATCAGTGGTACTATTTCCTTATTGCAATGGTACTTTTTGAATATTTTATAATAATAAACATAAAAATTTAAAATTAGGAACACATTTTGCATTTTCTATAATAATGGACCCAGAAATATGAAATTAGACATTTACAATTAGATTCACAAACGGAGACTTAATAGTACTATTTCTTTCTTCTAATTGGGGTGGCGAAGCGCACCGGGTCTGCTAGTTAGTATATATGTATGTACATTGCCCACTTTCAGCGTACAGCATCCTAAATTTATCAAGAACACAAAAAACAACAACAATGCCAAACGAAACAAAACACCAAAAGAAAAAACAAAATACGCAAGCCAATGAAACCAACACACATCCAAACATACGTTTAATTGTATAAAAAACAACAACAACGCCAAAAGAAACAAAACACAAAAAAAAACAAAATACGCAAAGCCTGCACATCCAAGCCTACGTTTTGTTGCTTTTTTGTAAAAAAAAACCAACACACAACCAAACAACCGTTTAGTTGTATAAAAAACAACAACAACGCCAAAAGAAACAAAACACAAAAAAAAACAAAATACACAAAACTTGCACATCCAAACATACGTTTTGTTGTTATTTTGTCAAAGCATGCAATACATTGTGTTTTTTGATGAAATTTTCAGAGGTTGTCTCGGATTTTTGCTCATATCTCCGTTATTTATGGACGGATTTTGCTGATTTTAAATAGCAAAATTCTCGAAAGTATGTCTGACAGAATTGTTGAAGATTTGGATCCCGGAGATATCTGGGGCCTTCAGAAAATTGATTTCAACAGACAGACAGACAGACAGACAGACAGACGGACAGACATACAGACAGACAGACAGACAGACAGACAGACAGACAGACAGACAGACAGACAGACAGACAGACAGACAGACAGACAGACAGACAGACAGACAGACAGACAGACAGACAGACAGACAGACAGACAGACAGACAGACAGACAGACAGACAGACAGACAGACAGACAGACAGACAGACAGACAGACAGACAGACGGACATGGCTTAATCGACTCCGCTATCTATAAGGATCCAGAATATATATACTTTATAGGGTCGGAAATGAAAAATGTAGAAATTACAAACGGAATGACAAACTTATATATACCCTTCTCACGAAGCTGAAGGGTATAATAACATGAACTAAAACAAGTCTAAAAAAAATAAATACAACATAAAAATAATAGGAACTTAAGCTATGAAAAGACCTCGAAAGGTATTTTTTGATGATATTTTATATAAATATATAGTCACTTCTTCAATTAAGGTTATTATTGCAATAAATTACAAAATATTGACTTAAATTGTCAAATAAAAATCGTTGTCTATTGGATCTGAACATTTTTATATATAGAAAATGTTCTTTCGACATCAACTGATGTTATAGGAGCAAAATTTAAAAGACAATATTTCTTTAACACTTAGAACGGTTAAGTTTGAATTAGAACTAAAATTTGATATTTAGATGGCGCTATTACTAAAATAGTGCTTATTTTATATTAAAAAAAGCCATCTATTTTACAATTTTGAATTTTAAACAATGGAATTAAAAACCTGTAACACAACAGCGAAAAATAAGTAAGACAAAATTTGTTTTTGATAAAGTCAAAATATGCTATTAAACAGTAAAATATGCTCTAAAAACGCAAAAATATGACATAAATTCATTTCAAAAAAGTGGAAAATTACACTCTGATTTTTTTACACTTTTACACAACAAAAACTTGAACAAAATTCCACAAAAAAATATAACTATTTTTTGATTTTTTCTTGTTTTTGTTTTTTAAAAGTGTAAAAAAATCAGAGTGTAATTTTCCATTTTTTTGAAATGAATACCCGTTTATTTTTTCACAAAAATTTATATTCAGCCCAATTATAAATAAAAATTCCCCGGGAGTTTTTACCCTTTCCTCAATTTTCCTATTTAAATTCAATGGGAAAAAACAGCATACATTTTTTTTATATAAAATATATTTATACATAGTTTCATTGTAATTCAGATTTGAAAATTTTGTTTCCACATCTCAAGTAGTTTTCATTTTATAACATTTTTTGCTTCTTCTATAAACTTATGAAAAGTGATGGTACGTTATTTTGCATTTTAGGTGACGATATGCAATTTGTTGGTGGGCCCATGAGGTGCAAATTGAAAACTTAAACTAGACAAAACTTCCGCGTGTGAAATTTCATACAAACCAACTAACCGTTTAAAAGTTACATACATATTTATTTCCCATCCCAATGGGTTTGTAGTTTGGGAGACAATCCTCTCTTACATTCAGAATTCGATGCTCGATCATTTGTGGCTTTCATTTTGTTGCTGATCATTTTTATTCGTCTGCTTGCGCCTGTCTTCATTTATTGCTGATGGTTTCATTGCAATGCTCTATGATACATGACATTTTTTGTTTTGTTGTCTGGCGCGTAAACAAATAATGCTAAATAATGTTGCTGTTCCGACACGGAAACAGGCAACATACAATTGACCATTAACAATGGATTTTCAAGGTTAATGCCGGAAACACGCAATGACTGTCCCTGAGATTGGTTAATATTGCGAATGCAAGCCGTACTGGAAACTGCAAGCGTTTAAACTCGAATGGCATGTTGGTGTTCTCCATTGTACTTCCCTTTAAGTACTGTTGCTTCGAGGATGTTATTCATCAGGTTTTTTACCGCAAGTCAATTTGAGTTTCGTGTTTCCACAAAACCAATGACTTAAAAAATGCATTAAGTTGACCGTGAAATCTTTGGTCATCGCACTGTTCATGGAAATGTTGAATTTTCATTGATTTACATATTCAATGGCAACTTGAGTGCTGAATGAGCAGCCTTCCAACAACGTAGCTGCAATTCCTGATGAATCAAGTGCAATATCATTCTGCGAGCGTATCATTGCCGAAGTCAATGCGATCAAAAAAGTTTTCCAGTACCATCAGGAGCGTCAAAAAAATCCCTTCAGTTCAATCTTTCACAACTCATAAGAGTATCGTATGCATATTTTTGTTGTCGATTCCACAGTGTCCTGTTGTCCTGTCAAAATTAAAAAAATTCAGTTTTTAAAGTGGTATACTTATGAGTGCGAATATGGTATTAGGATGTTAATGGGTTATTGAGGCTTAGTAATTTGTATAGTTTTAGACTCAATTAACTCTTTTCAAACAGTTTTTATTAAATTTAAGCAATTTACGTTTTTTTTTTAAAAACAAGATTTGTGCCAGAAGTTTAAGCAATTTACGTTTTTTTAAAAAAAAAACACGATTTGTGCCAGAAGTCGGCACCCCTTTTCCTATGTCGGCATTTTTGACATTGCATTGCATTTTTTATTAAGAAAATAATAAAATTTTAAAATAATTCAAGTTATTTTTTATTTAAAATCTCAGCCATTTAAATAAATACTGATAAAAAACAAAAATTAGTGCATTTGAGGTGAAACCACTGTGGGCAAATATCATATCCTACGTTTTTCAGACCATCATCCTCAGCATATGTGTCCAAATCTTCTTCACATGTGCCCCAGACTCGTTTTATCTTCCTTTTTTAATTTATTTTGGTTTATTTTATCTTTCTATTATGGTCACTGTAATTATACCCTACACCACCATAGTGGGTAGGGTATTATGCGTTTGTGCAGATGTTTGTAACGCCCAAAAGTATTAGTCTAACACCCACCTTAAAGTATACCGATCGACTTAGAATCATCCGTTCCGACATAGAATCATCCGATGTCCATCCGTTCGTCTGACTGGCTGGCTGTCCATGTAAACCTTGTGCGCAAAGTACATGTCGCAATTCTGAAAATATTTCGATAAAATTTGGTACATACAGGACGAAGCCTTTTGAAAATGTCTGAAATCGGTCCATTATTTCACCTAGCCCCCATTCAAATGTCCTCCCGAAATTGGACTTTATTTGTGATAAATGTTTAATTCATATAGGTATCTACACAAATTTCGCTCCAAATAAGTTTTATATATACGGAAATCATGTCACCAAATGTTATGATGATCGGTCCATAATTAGTCATAGCTCCCATGTAAGGCCCTCTTAAACGAAAATACACAGAAACAACTTTAATGCGGACATAAATAATACGACCTAATTTTATGATGATCGGTCCATAATTAATCGTAGCTCCCATATAAGGCCCGCTTCCGAAAATCACATTAAGGAGCGAAAATATCTTAAAAATGTTGGTATACACATACAATTCCACACGACTAACTTTCATATAGACATAAATAATATCACCTAATTTCATTTGGATCTGTCCATAATTAGTCATAGCTCCCATATAATGCAAAATGATTTTGCTCATTTACTTAGTGTATTATATGGTCGGGCTTGACCGAAAACATTTACAATATTTTATTGGCAAAAATAATAGCTTAAACTGACTATATTTAATTTATTAATTTAATTGCATGTTTTAGGCTAAAATTGCGGTTAAAACTATGCTTCCAATTATGAAATGAATTTGACCCTAATTTGCTATTATAAAATTGTTTATTGAAACCGAATGTATATTTTCTACTAATTTGTTTAGTTTTTGTATACATATATTTACAGAATATATGTATATATTACTATATTAAATTTTATTTATTATAAAATCATCCAAAGATTGTTTTTATTTAAATATGACGGATTATAAAGGAAAAATATTTCGTTTAGTGTAAGAAATTAAAAGAAAGCATAACGGCTCTCAGGGTTCGAAAATTTTAGCATATTTATACATGTACCTCAAAATGACTTCCGCTTTATGTCACGTATGATATACCCTTATTTCGCTCGATATTTTGGACAACAATGTTTCGTAAGAACTTTTTATTATTTTAAAATATAGTACCCTCTGAATGGAACATAAAGACTAAATTATTTTTCAGATACTCTTATTTTTGCAAAATCTATTCCACTCTATAGACGTATAAATGTCACGTACGATGATATGGAATTGCCCATATGTTTGGCATATGCCATCAAAACGGGGTCCCTTCGACCACGTAAACCAACGTAACCATATGTTTGTGGCAACCATGTTTATGATGTAATTCTTCAACATATTGTGTTGTTTTAGGATTATTGTTATCATATTCTGATAACACATGATATAATAATTTATCATGAATATGATTGCCATAAACATATATTTATTTACTACAATCATTTATATGATTGTTACAATCATGTGAATGGTAACTTAACCATTTTATGGTTACCGCAATCATATACATAATTACAGTGTCCATAATACTGTTAAACAACTTTTAAAAATGTTGAAATTGTTATGATAAACATGTACAACTATATTTTTTCTCTGTGTGTGATGAGCTTGGAGAAGGACAGCCAATATTCGTTGGAAGCGATTAGTTAAAGGACTTGTAGGGATTGGATTTAAACCGTTAAAAGGCTGAAACGACGTATCGTAATAATTATTTGATATAGTTGGAGATGAGTAGTGAACAGGTAGATTTCATCGTTTCATTGTGATTTTCTGCAGCGAAATTTGGCGATACTACCTTATTTTCAGTTTATCCTTGTTAATTATGAACGTATGGTAACGTTACTCAAAATTTCAATAGTTTGATAATTTAGTTAGATCAGGTTACTGATCTATTCGATAACGTCATCGGAATCAATTCCACGTTCATATTAGGAGCTATTCGGTTGATTATTTCAATAGCTAGATCCAAATCCGTTTCTTTAAGTCTTTTCTCATTTTCAGGCCGATCACCTACTAATTACTCCAATTTATTTAGTGTAATCAATGTTGTCAGTATTAAAAGAGCATTTTTATTAAAGTATCTTACATGTTTATTTTAGAGAGAACCGTTACAAAATCCCTTTATACCATTTCTTTCCGGGTCGATCATTCAAAAATATTGTGGTTCGCTGTTCTTCCTTCACGATTGATTGAACCGTGTTAAGTTAATCCTCTCTTTTTCATGGGTTTCTTCGAAATCAGATAAAACTGTTTGCGGCCCCATTCTCATAGGACCTTCCGGAACCGTATAATCTGTTCTGTATGTTGGAACGCTGAACTCCATATTGTTTACTGGCACCTAATACAAACATCGGGCTTTCTCTCCAATAAAGCATTTTTAAGGCTCTTTCAGGATATTGGTGCATGGATTTTTTTCTGGAGTGTCTATATTTGGAATTCTAAAATGTTATGAAAAATAATCCCTACTAAATCTCAAAATATTACTCTGTTTTACGATCACCAGCCAAATAAGAAGCTGCTGCCGGATTTAGGATGCTTGAGCTCCTATACTCGGCAGTTCTTAAAATACTCAATTAAAACTATGCCGACTAATAGGTAAACTCATTTCAAACTCATTTTCTTCAAATCTATTGTCAAGAGAGATGAGTAATAAACAAATTTGTAGAATTTGAGCTTAATACAAAAAATTACCAATTTACCTGAAGTCGGTATCACTATGCCGACTATTGAATATCATAGAAATTTTTGTTCCTAATGAAGTCATCAATTAAAATAACATAAAAAATATTTTTTGTGAAAACGTTCACATTGGAGGTAATCACCCTTATCGTGGTTGGCGTAAATGTCATACGCCTACGACAGTTTCGTACTCGATTAAAGAAACAGTTTTCATTTTATCTTTAATCTAGTACGAAACAGACGTAGGCGTAAGACGTTTACGCCAACCACGATAAGGGTGAATATTTAAACTAAGTTTTATCTGTTAAAACCACTCTGGTAAAGATATTACTTATATGGTACTGATATGGTTACTACTTGTTTTAGTTGGCCTTGCCGCTAAACAATTTCTTAAAAAACAGGCAGTACCGCACCTAGACTTGCCAACGGGACGCCATTTGTCCCGTTAAAAAAAAACATAACTTTTTCATTAATTACCACAAAAAATATTAAAAAATCCTAAATTGGAAATACCGATAGACGGATGCTTTATTTTCTGAAATATAGTATTTTCTAAAAACTGAATATCACTATTTAACAATATATGTATTTACATAGGTACCTAGTGCATTAACTTCTATGAGTTTCAATAAACTCTTTAGTAAACATTATTTAACTTTCATGAAAAATAAATACCACTATATCGCTCTAGGATGCTTGTACCTTCAGTTAAAGGTGAGTTGTTGGTCCATTGAAATGGACTGAGTTTGTTGAATTTATTACTTCAAATAATAAAAAGCTGATAAAAGCGATTAAAAATATAAATTTTAAATTATAGACTGAAATAGGTAAACTTTATTAAATAACCCGCTGCGCTTCGTTACTCCTACGTAGTAAAATAAAAAAATTTTAAAGATTTTATAAACAATTTTTTTAATGAGGTGAAACAAATTAGGTAAAATTATAAAAAATAAATTTTCAGACAAAGTTTGAAGAATCTCGCAATTTTAATTATCCAGATATTCAAAATTTACTATGTACTTTGAATGGAAAGTTTTACACCCACTGTTCCGATCTAGACCATTTTAGCTAAACTCTGTACAGTGATACTTATAGTACTCCAGATATTCGAAATTAACTATATACTTTGTATGGGAGGTGTCACTCCCACTAATCCAATCCCGACCATTTTACAGCCAAACTATGTAAAATGATAAGTGAGCTATCGGACAAAGTTTGAGGAATCTCGCAATTATAGTTCTGAAAATATTTATTTTCCTTTGTGTGGTAGGTGACTTAAACCTTGTTCCGATTCTTCCCAATTTGGTTAAACTTCATGTCGTGATATGAAATTGATTCATATAAAGTTTGAAGAATTTCACAATTATAGTACTCCAGATATTTGAAAATAACTATTTACTTAAAAAAATTCAGTCTCGCCCATTTTCAGCCAATCTCCGTATAGTGACAAGAATTTGATTCATACAAAGTTTAAATACTTTACAATTATAGTACTCCAGATATTCGAAATTAACTATTTACTTTGTATGAGAGATGCCACGCCCACTAACACAATAACATTTTCACCCAAAAAATGTAGAATAGTAAGGGTGATATTAGGGCAAAATTTTAAGACTTCCACAATTGTAGTTCTCCAGATGAAATTGTTTAAGTTATTAAAAAAGTTAAATTTTTCTTTTATTTTTTTCGTAATTTTTCAAATTCAACAATAGTTAATTTAATTTTTTTCTATGAAAACCAATTTTTTTTTGCACAGTGATTTAAAGACAATTTTATATAGACAAAAAGGAGATATTATAACTTTTTCGAAAAAAGTTCGAAAATATTTACCCTGTTTTTTTACATTAATATGCGCTGGGGGAGAAAATACTCAAAAAGGTATAAATGAAAAGTTGAATAACTTTTACAGTTTTCATCCTATTTGAAAAATTACCATGTTTTATTAAGAACTTTTCTTTATACATTGATATAAATTTTTATAAGCTTTCATATCAAAATAAGCAATGAAAAGCGACTCAAATCAAAAAAGATCGTAACAAAAACAATACTTATAACTTTCAAATGTATCAAATGCATGTAATTTTGAAGCTTAATAAGTTTTCTTTCCCAACACGTTAAAAAAATAAAAATTTAACAAAAACTGACAGATCGATAAGTTGAAAAAAAATCACTGTAAACGGATTTTTCAGAATAACTTCTGAATTGAAAGGTGTTTCTGAAATTTTTTGACACAATTTGTAATGTACTCAGCAAGTCCTATAACCCACACTAGGTCATTTTTCATGTTTTTTTCCATCGTTCTCTGATCATTTAGTGGTGTCCCGTTTTGGAAATTTCAAAAGGTGGCAAGTCTAACCGCACCTGTTGAAAGATGTTCACTGAATTAGGACAAAAGTAGATGAAAATACTCATCTCACTAAAATTTAAACATTACATAAAGATAAATGAGTGTATGTTAAATTAATGTTAAATCTTACTTTTGTATAAAATTATCGTTATTATTATTTATTAAACTTTTAACTCAAAAATGCCGACTACTGGGTCATGCCAAACTTAACCCTATAAAAAAAATTTGACAAATCATTGCAGCCGTTTTCCAATTTTAGATAAATCAAAAAAGTGGGCTGGTCAATTTTTCTTTTAGTAAAAACTTTAACTGGATTACAACGAACACTTAAAAAAATAAGCCATAAAATCGAAAAGATTTTAAATAATCGAAAAAAGTGGGCGTGGATAGTTTTTCTTTCCGTTAAAACCAACAAATTTTGTCCAAATAGGTCCAGCCTCTCTTAACTGATGCAATTACCAACGAACGACATTTGATTTTTATTTATATGGGGCATTTCACGTCAAGTGAACCAACTTTTGAAATCGATGTCTTCCGATCGCGATCCGATTTGCACCAATGTTAGTTCTATTGGATAGTAATTCGGACACCATTTTTCAACAAGATCGGTCAAGAACTCTCTGAGTTATAGGAGGTCAAAATTTGACATTTTGGCCAAACAGGTGTTTTTTTTTATCCATATAACTTATTACCTATTGTTCTTAGCAAAATGTGTCCCAAATAGTTTAGATAGCTATTTATGCAATCTTTCGAAAAAAAAAAATTAAAAAAATTTAATAAAATATTTTTAATTTTTTTTTTTAAATCAAAAATATTTTTGACTTTTTTTTTCAAAATGGGCCCTTTTTATTTTTTTTAAGAAAGCTTAGGTCTTTTCCTAAGCGACCTATATGGTCGCTTAGTGGGATGCGAGTGGGATATCTATCAAAAAAAATATTTTGTAACTCAAGATTTAAAATTTTTGAATTTTTTTGCAAAATCAAAAACTTTGTTGACTTTTTTTAAAAAAATGGACCCATTTTTTATTTTTTTTTTTTTTTTGCTCAGAAAAAAGCTTATGTGTTTTCCTTTAACACCCTTTTTGTCGCTTAGTGGGATGCGAGTGGGATATTGGTCTCAATTGGAAGATGTATGGGTAAAAAAATCCGCTGGGATTTCTCTGAGCTCACACGTTACCCGTATATGAGAGAGAGTAATTTGAAAAAATTGAGAGTTGGACTAATTGGTATACTTTGGAAATAAATTCAAAATAATTTTTAACTAATGTGCTGTTATTCTATAGCGAACGAGTACTTTGAGTGGAAATTTAACATGTGTTTTGTTATTGTAACAAAAATGTATCCCTTATAGAAGGAATGCAACAATTTCCGTCTATAAGGGATACATTTACTAATTGCTGGGTTATTACGATATAAAAATTAAGGTTGGATGCTACTTTACAGCACGATCAAAATATTGATGATTTTAAAAGGAAAGTCTCAATATAGAAGCTCTAAAGATTATGGCTTTAAACAAGTATTCATACCAAGATATTACAATTAATATATCCATCGTTTTTTCAGAAGAAGAATTATTTTAAAAATAGTTTTAAAAACTTAATTGCTTAATTCCTGGTACAATTTAAAGATTTCTAACTGCTGGCAACAGTGTTGTGTATTTTTTGGACATTTCGAAATATGTACATACTTAATTATTTTATGTTTCTGAACAAAAATATAAGTGCATCTTCTTAATATATATAACTCTTCTGTACGTGTGTTAGTAACTGAACTCATCCTTAATGGCTAGGCCGATTGCGATGAAATTTGATGTGTGTGTTTGAGTGGGTCCCTGGATGGTTTAGATTCACAATTAACCTATATAGGAACAATGGGCATGGCACCTCCCATACAAAGTAAAAATTCAAACTTTGTGTGAGCTATGGAAGAACAACGTTTGCCGGGATTTTGATTTTAGGTGCATATTTTCCAATAATAAATGCATGAAAAATCGCCCCCTAATTATTACAAATGAACTTAAGCCAAATTAAAATTTTCTTTCACATTATTTAAAAAAAAAGTTCAAATAATTACCAAAAAATCTCTAAAATTTAATTTAAAATACATACAGTGTAAGACAAAAATGTGTAAATGATGGTCATATATTTACACTTTGTGACACCATTTTTAAAGTGCAATGTTTATAAAGAAACGTTTTGTGTTTTTTTAAACAATATTTATTAAGGATATTTTAGGACTAAATAAATAAAATATTTCCTTAATTATACTCCAGTAATCTAAAAAAAATAACTGCAACCCATTTACACACTTTTGGCGCAGATTACTAAAGTAACTTTTTTAGTACTTCGAATAACCTGCTTTCGCGTCAATGGGAGCCTGAATTCTGGAGGGCATACTCTCCACCAGTTTGCGACACTCTTCTTGCATTATAGATCCCTAGATATCATGGGAGCGCTCCTAGAGCTGAGTTGTGTTTCTAAATGCATTTTGATAATTATAAACGCGACGTTTTAGAATTCGCACCAAATTCTCAATCGGATTTAAATTCTGAGATTGTGGGAGTCAATCTAGCAATGTAATTTTGGCGGTTTTTAAAAAATTAAGCGTCTTTTTAGACTTATGTTTGTTGTCGTTATCTTGTAGTATCACAGTGTTTTCAATTTGTTCACGCCAATCATTCAGACTATCCACATCTGTTGTCTTGATAATGTCTATATACATTTCTGCATTCATATTACTACCAATTTTATGGAGTTTTCCTACACCTTTCGCAGAAAAACAACCACAAAATGGCAATATTCCACCACCATATTTCATAGTCGTCATAAAATCACGGACTTTTAATGGCGCATTTCGTTTTTGGTAGTCATATTTTGGTCCATCAGTTCTAAAATGGTTAATTTTCGATTCATCTGTACAGATAACTTTTTCCCAATCATCAAAGGTCCATTTCTTAAAAAAATTTACAAATGTTAGTCGAAGAGACTTGTGTCTTTCAGTTAAACGAGGTTTTTTAACAATCTTTATTGCATAAAAACCACATCTTTTGATTTCTCTAAGAGATGCACGTTTTGAAATCTTAATATGGTAGCATGAAGATAGTTTTGGTTGTACCTCACGGGGACTATTGAATTCCGTCCACAAATTGGTACTGGAAAAGCCAAACCACATATATTCGCTATGTTCTCAACAGATTAAAAGAAATATTGAATTTGGTGGATATTTTTCGATGGGAGATACCATTTTTCAGCTGCTCGGTAACAGAATTTGCAACTTCGGTGATAATCTTCTTCATATTCAATATTCCTTAAAGAATTGTATGTAAATTGTTAACTAGTAATATGTTTTAACTAACTGTCATTAATGAAATTGATTAAAATTGTTCTTTTTCTAAATAATAATAACAAGTTTATTTAACTTTAAAGAAAATGCGACAAAATTGTGTAATTCAGTTTTTAACTTTTTGATATCCTGGTATTTAAATGCCATTACTTGAAATTAATTTTTTTGTATTGCTATACTTCACTAATCATGATCTTCATATTGTGTAAAAAATACTGTCAGATTGGTAAATGTTGAGCATAAAAATTCAAATTATAGATATTTCCAAATTTATTTACACATTTGTGTCTCGTACTGTATATTTTGAAATTTTCCAAATTTGTGGAAAATTCATTATTTTTTTTGTCAAAGTACATGCTCACGCAAATTTTTAGACCCTGCGATCAAAAATTAAAACTTTATTAATCAAATTTAAACGGACATTTGACTTTTTTATTATTGATTTTATAACGTTTTTTGCTTCTCCTGTAAAAAAATTGATGTGTAGTTACGTCCGTTTGTATTTAAGGTGACGATGTATGAAAAATTAATGAAATCGGTAGTGTTTGCCTAAATTCTTCACTGATACCAGCTGGTATAAATTCGCTTTGACTAATATTAAGAATATAATACGTGTTTTTCTTAGATTTCTTTTAATTTTCTAAAAAAAAATTGAGAGTAAAAAAATTTTTATATTACATACATATTTATAAGATTAAACATTTTACTGATAGCACATTTTCTATCTAATGCCGATTTCACGTTCAAACTGCTCAGCTTTCAGCGTTCCATCAATACTTTCACAATTTTTGTTAAAAACACTGTAAGCACTTATTTCATTTGTGTTCTTTGGGCCCGTACGTGTATTCAAGTAAATTCCGATAAGTGCCGACAACATTAAGAAGACAATTCCAAATTGCAGTTCAATTGCTATTATGTATAGAGTGACCCAAAACGCTATATAAACTATGCGAAGTGTATACTTAAAAATACGACTATCTGAATCCACAGATTCAACAGCAGAATTGTTTTGGACAGCTTCTTCTTCGGATAATACAGCGACATCATCGCTATCATTGTAGACATCCACATCAGATGAACTGTTTAAAGCCTTCGGCAAATAATCATCCGGCTCAGAATCCTTTTGGGAGGGGAAATGGACAAATTTAATTAGCAAAAGTAGTTTTAGCAGAATGTACATACGTGTATGATCACAGTTGTTTTGTCTGGTCGTTCATTTTCATTTTTGCTTTTTACACCCAGCATAAAAAATCCTTTAATACTCTCCTTAAAACGATGTATTTGTTCTTGACGTCTCTTGCGTAGACGATAATTTTTTAATTTATCTTCAATATTTTCCATTTATTACATTAACTCACAAGCAAAACAATAATACTTTTACAAAACAACAACAACAGTAATATTATTAAAGTAAATAAAGAAACAGTGTTGTAAAGTTCCACGTATGAATGTCACAAAATGAAACAGTATTATCTATTATGCACATTATTATCGACTGTTTGTCGAGTGACCATATTGTTACGTTTTTACTATAAGTCGATTGTTCGAAAAATCAACGAACATTCAATAAATGTAGAAACCATGTATTTTTTAGAAACGTTAAAAAGTTGAAAAAGTAGATTTTTCATAAATTACCAAAAGTCGACTTTTTAAAAAACGAAAAAAGTCGAAAGTTTGAAAGTCCCCTTTTTTAAAAACGGAAAAAGTCGAAAAGTCGACTTTTTGTTTCAATTATATAACCCTAGTTTTTACCTTTTAAAAACTGTGGTTTAGTTCCTTTAACTAAACCGTATTATTGTAAAAGCAGTTTAGTAGTTTAAAATATGTAACAACTCTTTATTTATTAAAATTTAAACAACAATTTAAATAGTCACTCTTTTTTTAGTAGTTTCATGATTTAGAATGTTCTATTTCTAAAGCGTTTATCAGCTTGGCGCCAATACAAAATACCATGAATACAAAATTGTTTCGTCCGGCACTGGCTGGACTAATTAAATAATAATTATTAGATATAAGTCTTGAACCACTTATTGTTAGTTTATTAAATAATGAAGATACAATAAATAAATGATGATAAAAATAAAAAAAGCTTGGCGCCAAGTAATTTAAAAATTGTAAGGAGGCTTTATCTATTCAAATTTACCCAACAGTAAATTAGTCACTCTGTGGTTATAAAAATACACTTTTTATAATTAACTTCAATAAACACACATAAATCAGAGTTTGAGAACACATTTGAATTATTTACAAGTTTGATGTTGAATCAATCACGATTCACTATTAACTATAGAGTATTCAAAACCGAAAACCGGTCAACTGGTTTTTTCATCTTTGTAAACTCTACCGGTTTCGGTTTTCTTTGACATTTCGGTTTTTTGAAAACCGGTTTTTGTAAGACGGTTAATCGGTTTTAATGAAATGTATTTTCAAAAGCTCATTTAAACATATTTTTAAAAAACTTTGACACCATTTTGAAAAATATCGATTAATTTTATAGAATTTTTAGCATTTGACAATATTTCGTAAAATATATAAAATAATTCCCTTAAGAATTCAAAAATTTTAAATTAGCGAATTTTCATATTAAATAAAAATTTAATATAAACCGGTTAACCGGTTTTTTTGATGACAAAAACCGAAACCGGATAATCGGTTTTTTTAAAACATTAAAATCAAAACCGGTTTTTTCAAAAACACACCTTTTCGGTTAAACCGGAAACCGGTTTTTTAATTTTGGCGGTTTTTTGGACACTCTAATTAGCTAACTAATTCTTTCTCTCGCTGCCACTATTTATATACCAGCGACATCCTCTGGTAATTTCCATCATTCTCTAGCTATATTAATTATTACCCACATTTTTGACTGCCATCAATTTGTTCACTCAGCGAAAAATTTTGTGTGCGTACATGATTTGTCTTGTTTGGACACCTCTTGCAAAATTTTGGACACTCTTTAGAGCAACCAGTGCGATATATTTTAAATTTAACACCCACATTCTTTTTAGAATTTTCTTCAAAGGATAAAAAAGGATTACTTACAATTTTATTTTTCGGCACAAATAAAAAACTTTTTTTCAGCACAAACTAATTCACACAAACAATACCAAAATATTAATCGAAAATGTCTTCCTTTTATCTATCTGTTGGCAAAAGCACTGCATTTCCAATAACAAGAAGCTGTAAAAACATTTTGAAATGACTTTTAAACCGTTAAATTTAAACAGAACTCTTCTCAAATTAATCATATTGTTACGTTTTAACCTTTTCAAAACGCTGGTTTATTTCCTTTAAATAAACCGGATACTTTTGTTTGCAAATAAAAGCCGTTTAGTAGTTTGAAAATTGTAACAACTCTTTGTTTATTTAAAACTAGCATGCAACCCGCTACTTCGTTAGCGAAAAAATGTGGAAATAACAAAACAACTACGTAAATTATTTTAAAATGTTTATTATAGAAATTTTAATTATTGCGTAAAGTAAATACACCTTACAATTGTTTGTAGTTCATGATATTTTGAAGTATTAAAGCATCTCAAAACTGCTTGCGTAATTGAAAATTCATAATAATAATTGCAAATATTAATAGTAGATAGATAAAGATAAATTTCGAAATTTATAACCCTAGACACAAACCAGTTGAGTTAACAGAGTTATGTTTAAAAGTTTACATGACACCGTTAAACATTGTAAATCAAGGAAAGTGTATTCAAAATGGAATAATAACCACACGGTTGAACCTAATGTACCACTAATGATTGAAACGGGAACTAATCTCCCGTTTTTTCCAAAAACTAAGTCAAATCATAAATGTCAAACATAGTTTTATACTTTTGCGGAATTTTTAAAATTTAATTATTATGGATGGACGAATCTAAATTCATGGAAAACGGGAGAAGATGGGCAGATGGAACTTGCTGGAATTTATAGCCAAGGTGTTTTTCTATCATAACCCATGGTCATAACCCTTAACAGTGCGAGTTTTGATAGAGAAATTAAAATTTTTCGGAAATTTAAATTTCTTGGGAGGATGATCTAAATTTCTTGGAAATGGGAGAAGATGGGCGGATGAATCTTGCTGGAATATTTAGGTAGGGTGTTGGTCTATCATGGTCCGTGGTCATAACCTTTAACAGTGCGAGTTCTGCTAGAGAAATTTAAATTTTTCGAAAATTTAAATTTTTTTGAGGATGATTCTAAATTCTTTTATAACGGGAGAAGATGGGCAGAAGGAACTTGCTTGAATTTATAGCCAAGGTGTTTTTCTATCATAACCCATGGTCATAACCCTTAACAGTGCAAGTTTTGGGAGGAAGAATTTAAATTTTTTGGAAATGGTAGAAGATGGGCGGATGAATCTTGCTGGAATATTTAGGTAGGGTGTTGGTTTATCATGGTCCGTGGCATAACCGTTAACAGTGCGAGTTCTGATAAAGAAATTTAAATGGGAGAAGATAGGTGGAATGAACTTGCTGGAATTTATAGATAAACTGTCAAACTATGATAATCTGTGGTCATAATATTTAACAGAGCGAGTTTTGATAATAATTTTTTAATTTTGATCAAAATCAAAATTTAATATACTTGGGAGGCTGAATCCGAATTCTAGGAAAACGGGAAAAGATGGGCGGATGGAACATGATGGAATTTATAGATAGGCTGTTAGTCTATCATCGTCCATGGTCATAACCTTTAACAGTGCGAGTTCAGAGAAATTAAATTTTTACGAAAATTTAATTTGGAGAATGAATCTAAATTTCTTGGAAATGGGAGAAGATTGGCAGATGAATCTTGCTGGAATAGTTAGATAGGGTGTTGGTCTATCATGGTCCGTGGTCATAATCTATACCAGTGCGAGTTCTGATAAAGAAATTTAATTTTTTCTAAAATTGAAATTTTTTGGAGGATGAATCTAAATTCCTGGATAAAGGGAGAAGATAGTCGGATGGAACTTGCTGGAATTTATAGTCAAGGTGTTTTTCTATCGTAATCCATGGTCATAACCTTAACAGTTTGGAAGGATGAATCTAAATTTCTTTGAAATGGGAGAAGATGGGCGGATGAATCTTGCTGGAATATTTAGGTAGAGTGTTGGTCTATCATGGTCCGTAGTCATAATCTTTAACAGTGCGAGTTCTGATAGAGAAATTTAAATTTTTCGAAAATTTTATTTTTTTTGTAGAATGAATCTAAATTTCTTTTAAATGGGAGAAAATGTGCGGATGAATCTTGCTGGAATATTTAGATAGGGTTTTGGTCTATCATGGTCCGTGGCCATAACCCTTAACAGTGCGAGATCTGATAGAGAAATTTTCGAAAATTGGAATTTTTTGGAGGATGAATATAAATTCCATCCAAGAAATTTAGATTCATCCTCCAAAACAATTTCAATTTTCGAAACATTTAAATTTCTCTACCAGAACTCGCACTGTTAAAGGATATGACCACGGACCATGATAGACCAACACCCTATCTAAATATTCCAGCAAGATTAATTCGCAAATCTTCTCCTATTTCCAAGAAATTTAGATTCATCCAAAAACAAAAAAAAAATTTCCGAAAAATATAAATTTCTCTATCAAAACTCGCACTGTTAAGGGTTCTGACCACGGATTATGATAGAAAAACACCTTGACTATAAACTCTAGCAAGTTCCAACCGCCTGTCTTCTCCCTTTATCCAGGAATTTAGATTCATCCTCCAAAAAATTTCAATTTTAGAAAAGTTTAAATTTCTCTATCAGAACTCGCACTGTTAAAGGTTATGAACACGGACTATGATAGACCGACACCCTTTTAAATATTCCAGCAAGATCAATCCGCCCATCTCTTGCACGTTGAAACCGATGGAACACGTTCACCATAAGCTTTGGTGATCTATGTGTACTTCTGCGGCACGTTTTTCAAATGAAAGAAGTAAAGCAAAACTTTCCACATATGACGCTTTGTTGGCACAAAATTCGACAAAAAAAACTTTGTTGTTTACACTTAATGTTCAATAACTAAGCGAGGATGAATGACAGATATATACCCTTTAGAGTGATATAAAAGTTATTAAAAATTAAAAAAGGGGTTCAAAAGATACGCCACCTATAGCAAATCCCACATTTTTAAGTCATATACCCAATAGTTGAAATCAAATTTCAGTAAAAATATTTTTTTAAACACACTTTCAACATATTTGGGGTATTCAAACGGTCTGATTGTCCTAATATATTATGATAGTTTAAACAAATTGTTGTTGTGCTTCAAAAAAAGTGTTATTTTATGACAAAAAAATGAACATAGTTCAAAAAGTCTTATTAGTTTAGAACATTATTGTTTGAAACACAACAAAAATTGTTTAAACTATCATAATATATTAGGACATTATGACAATAAGGACATTATGACAATATGACCTAATAGCATATCATTTTTTAAAATTTTAAAAATTGTGGTGTGAATGTATGTACATATACATTTTATTTACACGATAAAAACGTAATAAAACTTAATGAAGATTAATATATGTATATATATGGAATATGAAATTAAAAAACTTATATTTCTAAGTAACGTAGAATTTTTTCTTTTAATTGAATTTATAAAATTTGAGCACTTATTATTACATAACTATTTTTTTTCAAATGAGTTGACGGTTATATGTAAATAGTGTTGTCTATTCATCGTTGCGTTTTATAAAATGAGGCCCTAAATTTGTTTTATAATCTTTTGATAAATTGAATATGAATAAGGTTTTAATCATAGAGACACATATTGCGTAAATTCTGTTTTTTAAATTTATAAAAAGTTTCTAATACTACATTTGAGTGAGATATACATAAGTTGATTTTATAAATACATAGTGCTTTACATTTTAATTTTTTTAGGGTCTAATTTTATAAAACGAAACGACAAACGTTAAAATAAAATTCTATGGAAATAAGTTTTAAACTTTTTTCCCAGTATTCTTCATACAAATTGCTTACGCTTCCAAACGTTTTGTTTTATAAAATGAGGACCTTAATTTACTGAAATTGTTATTAAATTTTGCGAGAACAAAATTCTTATTTTAGCGAATAGGAATAAACACGTGATTTTTTTTTGAGAAATGCTTTAATGAATATATTTTTATGAATATTTTTTGTTTTGTTTCACATTTCAACAAAATAATTTGTTTTGTAGTTTTTTATCAAATAAAACTATAACATTTCAAATAGCATTAAACCAACTATATTTACAACACTGTTATTAATATTTTCCCTCATAAATTCCCATATACATTTCATATAACTGTATGTTGAATAAATTTTAAATTTATTGAATAAGGTGAAAATAATAATTTTTACAAAAAAGGTTAAGGTTTGTATCTGTACTATTGGAATTTTCAACACCATTAGAATTCAACTAATGGTGAATAGGGTGAAAAACTATATATTTTAAAATAAAATTAGTATTCTAAACATGAAAATAAACATTCTGGTGTAGGCTAAGGGTTTAGACTACTGAACTGTAGCCGAACTACATCGGTTCGAATCTCAGTGGAGGCAAAACAATTTTATTGAAAAAAAAAATAAAACTACTTGAATAGAATAGTAGAAATGAATTTCAAAAAAGTACCAATATAAGTGTACTGAAATTTGGCCCTTTTTACCCATTTGTATTTGACTTCCGAATAGCATGTTGTGGATTCTTTTTTGTGTGGTTGGAAGAATATTTTATCTTTTTTTTATTTTTAAATTGAATATCAAATCTCCGTTTTTATCCCGTTTTTTGTCCCCTTTTTGTCCCCCGTGAAGAAATAATTTTCAAAAAAGTACCTACTAATACGTACTATTTGAAAATAATAGTTCATGGAATTGTTAGTGAGAAAATACATTTTGATAAAAAAGTACCAAAAAAGAAAACAATTTTGAGGCCTTAGGAATTCGAATTTCAAAAAAGTACCAAAAAGATTTCTAGTTTTTATTGATCTGAGCCAGATACATTCAATATAATATTTCTATGTTTATTTATGTAGGAGATATACATGTTAACAGAGGGTTCTACGGGGACTATTTTTACCCCATATGGCCACTTGAATTTTGAATTTCAAAAAAGTACCAAACACCTGTCGGCTCTTTTTTTGATTACAGGCGGACGCATTTAAAATATTATTTCTAAGTTTATTTGTTTTGGAGATATAGAGGTACAGGTTTTACCCGTTTTTGCCCCATTTGTCCCCCTTAACGACCGAATTTCCAAAAATCCCTTCTTAGTGGATCTACATATTGTAAAAGGAACCCATTACCCGAATTTAAAGTTTCTAGCTTTAGCGGTTTGGGCTGTGCGATGATGAATGAATCAGTCAGTCAGTCAGTCAGTCACGTTACTCTTTTATATATATAGATGTACAACAACAGAATTAAATAGTCACTCAATGTTTTTTTATACACGTTTATAAATTCGCAGAAATACAGGCACACTTTATAATGTACACGAATTCACTTGAAAAACACGGCACTCAATTGATATTTGTTCGAAAAGTGTCTCTGATAAACTCACTAATGACTGCAACCTATTTATAACACTGCCATCTGCACTCTAGATTTCTCTTTAACTGTCTAGAAGTTTCTAATACATACGCCATCTGTGGTGTACTTTCTACAATGTTCTTTAACTGAATATTCGAATATACGGTCGCAGCAAACAGCGTTGCCAACTTACGATCAATGGTCAACTGAAAGCTGTTATTCAATGTTAATAATGCCCACAGATATGTTACAGTTTGCTATTACAGCACTGCTATTTGAAAGCATTCTGCTACTTTTAAATCAGCCGTTAAAATCGTTACATTTGAATTCAAGTACAATTTCGTAACAATATATATAAAAAACCGCAGGACCGATTTTGATGAAATTTTCAGGGAATCTTCAGAATAGCCCAGGGGGAACACTGTATAGTCAGATTTTTAATATTCGGTCTGTCGGAGGAGGGGCGTGTAAAAATCCAATTTTTACATTATACCGCTAATCTATGCCATATATTTCATAAAAATGTTCCGTATGTACTCAAAAATGGCTGGACCGATTTTGATGAAATTTTCACGGAATCTTTACAAAAGCCTTTTGGGTAACAGTGTAAAGTCAGATTTTTGATTTTCGGTCTGTGTTAAACAATTTTGTTTACTCTACTTTTAATAAAAAATAACGGTTTTATTCAAATAAAATTTGTTTCCGTCTACGTCTAGAGCCGCAGAAGAAAACGCGAATCACTGCTTCACAAATGCGTCGCAATGCATCTTCCTTGATAGCTGCAGAGACACCTCAACAGCATATCGAAAGACTAACTAGAAGCCAATCGCTCCCGGATTGGCTGTGGGAACGTGCAATTTTGGCATCAAAAAATTATGATGTTAACAAAGCTCGATGACCAAATACAATTGAAAGTGCCTGGCGAAACAATAAAATACAAATCGATTGACACAGTAATGAACAAAGAAGTCAATTATCGTACTGAATTTTTGAATTCATTGGAATCAGCCGAAATGCCACCACATGTATTAACATTGAAGGTTGTATTACCGACTTTTTCCGAAACTGTATATTAAAATCGAGATGCAATATAAAACAGATGTTTTCTAAAGGCCAGCAACGCGGACCGGGTTCAGCTAGGCTATCTATATAAAAATAAGTGTACATTTTGATGTCACCAGTAGCTGCGAAAACGGGTGGACCGATTTCAACCAAAATTTCTTGGTACGTTGGGGATCGTCTGTAGATGGTTTATGCGAAATCGGTTCCGCAGATATGGCATTTGGCAAAAGTTTTGCAGCAAGCTGCAATTATTCTATATCTTTATCTTCTTATATATATAATTCTTCTGTACGTGTGTTAGTAACTGAACTCCTCCTTAACGGCTGGACCGATTTCGGTGAAATTTGTTGTGTTTGTTTGAGTGGGTACCTGGATGGTTTAGATTCACAATTGACCTATATAGGAACAATGGGCATGACACCTCCCATACAAAGTAAACATTTATTAATGCATATCTGGGGTACTATTATATAGGGAGTCTTAAAACTTTGTGTGAGCTATGGCACCTCCCATACAAAGTAAAAATTTATTAATGCATATCTGGAGTACTATTATAGTGGAAGTCTTCAAACTTTGTGTGAGCTATAGCAGTACAACGTTTGTCGGGACAGCTAGTTCATTTATAAAATCCAATTTTTTGTTTATTTAAAAATCAAAAAAAAAAACAGAAACAAAAAACTTAAACTAAAGAAATTCGTTTTTTAAATAATTTTAAAATAAAAAAGAAAAAACTATGTGTGCCACTGGAAAGGAAAATATCCCTTACACAGACTCCAAAAAAGAAAAGACACAAAAAGCTACGGATGGCAAGAAACCGAACCAAATTGTGTAAGATTTTGAATTTTTTTTTTTGCAACCAAATAAACAATAGTCTCTCTTCATTAAGATGGACACGTATCATATTGTTAAACACGTCGAAGCCTGAGGGATGCCCCATCATATTGTTCGTCTGAGTATTGACCAAGAATACTTCCTCTGGTTCTAGTATGGCACAAAAAAACTGACAGCAAGATTCGGTGAAATCCCGTTTTCACTGTAGTCAGTCAAGCTGTCTGACGGACTACGCCTTCCCTTATTCAGACAAATTAATATGTACTAGCATAACCCGGTGCACTTCGCTACACCTACCCTAGAAAAATTAAAAAATATTAATGATTTCTGATACAACCTAACTACGTACAATGGTACGAAAATAACACATGCAAAATATAATTATCACTCCACTGTTCTGATCCCACCCAGTTTTAAATCTTTTGTGTAAAGAAATAACTCATATCCAGCTTTACTTTAACTTTCCTTATAAAGGAAACGCTTAGCTAAACTTCGTACAGGGATCAGGAATAAATTCGTTTTTAGCTAACCTCCGTAGAATGGTAATAAATTCATTGATACAGAGTTTAAATATTTTTAGAATTATTGTTCTGAAGATATTCAAAATTAATTATTTACATTGTGCCACAACTGCACTACTGCAATCCCGACCATTTTCAGACAATCTCTGTAAAATGGTAAGAGAACTATGCGGACAAAGTTTGAATAACCTTGCAATTATAACTTTGTATGGAAGGTGACTCACCTACTTTTCCGACCCTCCCATTTTGGTTCCCCAGATATTCGTAATCAATATTTACTCTGTATGGGAGGTGCTACGCCCTCTAATCTAATTCCGTCTATATTCAGGTAAACTCCGCACAGTAATAAGAAATTAATTCGTAAAAAGTTTAAACACTTCTACAATTATAGTTCTATAGATATTCGAAATTAATTATTTACTTTGTATTGGCCACGCCCACTATTCCAATCCCGAACAATTTCAGCGAAACTATGCAAAATTATAAATGAACCATTTTGAAGTTTGAAGAATCTTGCAATTATAGTTCACAAAATATTTGGAAATAACTATAAGAAATTGATTCGTATGAAGTATTTGCCCCAATATGCATAAACAGTTTTTAAATTTGTCAAAACAAATTTTGAATGGAAACTTTGTTTTATAAACCTTTGATAAACTTAAAAATTGTTTATGCATATGGGAGTAAGAAAACAAAAAAAAACACCTTCAAAATATATTTTTTTTAAGTGACTTTGAATTACTAAAGTCTTCTTCTTTGTTTTCTATAACAACTCTCACTTAAAACCAAGGCGTATTAACAAGGTGAGTGCATAAAATCAGCTGTTTCTTAATTCGCTGTGGTTTTATGTACAGTATATGTCAAAGTAAATTAATAAAGTAGACTCAGTAGAACAGCTGACTATTTTTTTTACTTTGGTCTGATCTGTCAATTCACTTGTGGTTGTTGTGGCGAAAAATACAACAAGCCCAAAAGCAAAAACAACAACAGGCAACTTTGACAGCTCAGACCTTAAACCAAAAACAAAATTGCTTGTGGTTTTTGTAAATGTTGTATTTGTTGTAGTACTGTCGCTACTTTATTAATTTACTTTGGTATATGTCAAACTTTGTTTATGTTTACATTTGTTATTGTAAATAACATAGTAATATTTTAATTCGCCTTGATTTTGACATTTACCGTACATTTTAACAAAAACAAATTGCCTGTTGTTTTTGCATTGTTGTATTTGTTGCCGGGACGCACTCACCTTGTTAATACGCCTTGCTTAAAACAGCGAAATCAATATTTAATTGTTTCTCTTATTTATTTACAACAACAAATTGGACAAACACACATTGCTTTGTTTACTTTTTAGCTTAAGGTTCACATGTACACGTTTTTGCATATGTGTTAGTAACATCTTTAAACGCTTATAACTCCTAAGAAACTGAACCGATTTCAATAAAATATATATTCTGCACTTCTGTGAAAAAATCCCTTTAAATTGGTATATTTCTTGCCCAAATTGAATGTATAATGTGAGCGTAAAAGGGGTCTAAAGAAATCGACTTGCCTATTAATATTATGATCTTAAAATAAAGGAATTTTAAAGATAAGTGTTAATAAATTTGCAATAATAAACGATAATATTGCAATTGCTAAACATAATTTTAACTCCGCTAGATATTCCTCCGGCAGTGAGCTACATGAGGTTCACAAGTTAGTTTTATAGACATTTTTGTCATTTACTGTTAACCTGTAACGGCATGTAGTAATTAAATGTGTAAACATCGTGGAAGAAGGTCCACACAATCTAATATACTCACTCCGGCATTAAAATATTCGTCATTCGAATACTTTTAATAATTATTGAAAAAAAAATATATAAAAATGTTTGTATATTAATATATTCAGGCTTATTGTAAATAGGAACGGTTTTTATTCGCTGATTGTGTAAGTTTAACAACAAGTTTAATCTGTAATTTCAGATTTTATTTACTGAAAAAAAAATAGTACGAAGTTAAACTAACGAGTTAAACTAAAGAAATTCGTTTTTGAAATAGTTATAAAATAAAAAAGAAAAAAGTATTTATGACATTGGATAGGAAAATATCCCTTACACAGACTCCTAGAAATAAAAAAACACAAAAGGTTACTGCATAACGATTCAAAATTAAACATATGTATGTAAGATATTGCATTTTTTGTTTTGCAATAAAAAAAGATGAACATGCATCATATTGTTAAATCCGGCGAAGTTTGAGGGATGTCCCATCATAATATTCGTCTGCGAAATGACCAAGAATATCTTCATTAAATATGTATCTCTTAAGAATTAATATAAATTACACTTTAAAATTAAACATTTCTTTTTCCATATGTGGCAACGATTTTTTTATTGTTTACAAAAAACAAATTTCAAATAATTCCAATAAACTTCAAAAATATTTTTGTGAGAGAGAAGTGAAGCAACCTTGTATTTTTGAAATTTTCAATAAAATATGTGTCGTATGTAACAATTCTCACTATTTTATGTTTAAAACTAGCATGCAACCCGCTACTTCGTTAGCGAAAAAATGTGGAAATAACAAAACAACTACGTAAATTATTTTAAAATGTTTATTATAGAAATTTTAATTATTGCGTAAAGTAAATACACCTTACAATTGTTTGTAGTTCATGATATTTTGAAGTATTAAAGCATCTCAAAACTGCTTGCGTAATTGAAAATTCATAATAATAATTGCAAATATTAATAGTAGATAGATAAAGATAAATTTCGAAATTTATAACCCTAGACACAAACCAGTTGAGTTAACAGAGTTATGTTTAAAAGTTTACATGACACCGTTAAACATTGTAAATCAAGGAAAGTGTATTCAAAATGGAATAATAACCACACGGTTGAACCTAATGTACCACTAATGATTGAAACGGGAACTAATCTCCCGTTTTTTCCAAAAACTAAGTCAAATCATAAATGTCAAACATAGTTTTATACTTTTGCGGAATTTTTAAAATTTAATTATTATGGATGGACGAATCTAAATTCATGGAAAACGGGAGAAGATGGGCAGATGGAACTTGCTGGAATTTATAGCCAAGGTGTTTTTCTATCATAACCCATGGTCATAACCCTTAACAGTGCGAGTTTTGATAGAGAAATTAAAATTTTTCGGAAATTTAAATTTCTTGGGAGGATGATCTAAATTTCTTGGAAATGGGAGAAGATGGGCGGATGAATCTTGCTGGAATATTTAGGTAGGGTGTTGGTCTATCATGGTCCGTGGTCATAACCTTTAACAGTGCGAGTTCTGCTAGAGAAATTTAAATTTTTCGAAAATTTAAATTTTTTTGAGGATGATTCTAAATTCTTTTATAACGGGAGAAGATGGGCAGAAGGAACTTGCTTGAATTTATAGCCAAGGTGTTTTTCTATCATAACCCATGGTCATAACCCTTAACAGTGCAAGTTTTGGGAGGAAGAATTTAAATTTTTTGGAAATGGTAGAAGATGGGCGGATGAATCTTGCTGGAATATTTAGGTAGGGTGTTGGTTTATCATGGTCCGTGGCATAACCGTTAACAGTGCGAGTTCTGATAAAGAAATTTAAATGGGAGAAGATATGTGGAATGAACTTGCTGGAATTTATAGATAAACTGTCAAACTATGATAATCTGTGGTCATAATATTTAACAGAGCGAGTTTTGATAATAATTTTTTAATTTTGACCAAAATCAAAATTTAATATACTTGGGAGGCTGAATCCGAATTCTAGGAAAACGGGAAAAGATGGGCGGATGGAACATGATGGAATTTATAGATAGGCTGTTAGTCTATCATCGTCCATGGTCATAACCTTTAACAGTGCGAGTTCAGAGAAATTAAATTTTTACGAAAATTTAATTTGGAGAATGAATCTAAATTTCTTGGAAATGGGAGAAGATTGGCAGATGAATCTTGCTGGAATAGTTAGATAGGGTGTTGGTCTATCATGGTCCGTGGTCATAATCTATACCAGTGCGAGTTCTGATAAAGAAATTTAATTTTTTCTAAAATTGAAATTTTTTGGAGGATGAATCTAAATTCCTGGATAAAGGGAGAAGATAGTCGGATGGAACTTGCTGGAATTTATAGTCAAGGTGTTTTTCTATCGTAATCCATGGTCATAACCTTAACAGTTTGGAAGGATGAATCTAAATTTCTTTGAAATGGGAGAAGATGGGCGGATGAATCTTGCTGGAATATTTAGGTAGAGTGTTGGTCTATCATGGTCCGTAGTCATAATCTTTAACAGTGCGAGTTCTGATAGAGAAATTTAAATTTTTCGAAAATTTTATTTTTTTTGTAGAATGAATCTAAATTTCTTTTAAATGGGAGAAAATGTGCGGATGAATCTTGCTGGAATATTTAGATAGGGTTTTGGTCTATCATGGTCCGTGGCCATAACCCTTAACAGTGCGAGATCTGATAGAGAAATTTTCGAAAATTGGAATTTTTTGGAGGATGAATATAAATTCCATCCAAGAAATTTAGATTCATCCTCCAAAACAATTTCAATTTTCGAAACATTTAAATTTTTCTACCAGAACTCGCACTGTTAAAGGATATGACCACGGACCATGATAGACCAACACCCTATCTAAATATTCCAGCAAGATTAATTCGCAAATCTTCTCCTATTTCCAAGAAATTTAGATTCATCCAAAAACAAAAAAAAAATTTCCGAAAAATATAAATTTCTCTATCAAAACTCGCACTGTTAAGGGTTCTGACCACGGATTATGATAGAAAAACACCTTGACTATAAACTCTAGCAAGTTCCAACCGCCTGTCTTCTCCCTTTATCCAGGAATTTAGATTCATCCTCCAAAAAATTTCAATTTTAGAAAAGTTTAAATTTCTCTATCAGAACTCGCACTGTTAAAGGTTATGAACACGGACTATGATAGACCGACACCCTTTTAAATATTCCAGCAAGATCAATCCGCCCATCTCTTGCACGTTGAAACCGATGGAACACGTTCACCATAAGCTTTGGTGATCTATGTGTACTTCTGCGGCACGTTTTTCAAATGAAAGAAGTAAAGCAAAACTTTCCACATATGACGCTTTGTTGGCACAAAATTCGACAAAAAAAACTTTGTTGTTTACACTTAATGTTCAATAACTAAGCGAGGATGAATGACAGATATATACCCTTTAGAGTGATATAAAAGTTATTAAAAATTAAAAAAGGGGTTCAAAAGATACGCCACCTATAGCAAATCCCACATTTTTAAGTCATATACCCAATAGTTGAAATCAAATTTCAGTAAAAATATTTTTTTAAACACACTTTCAACATATTTGGGGTATTCAAACGGTCTGATTGTCCTAATATATTATGATAGTTTAAACAAATTGTTGTTGTGCTTCAAAAAAAGTGTTATTTTATGACAAAAAAATGAACATAGTTCAAAAAGTCTTATTAGTTTAGAACATTATTGTTTGAAACACAACAAAAATTGTTTAAACTATCATAATATATTAGGACATTATGACAATAAGGACATTATGACAATATGACCTAATAGCATATCATTTTTTAAAATTTTAAAAATTGTGGTGTGAATGTATGTACATATACATTTTATTTACACGATAAAAACGTAATAAAACTTAATGAAGATTAATATATGTATATATATGGAATATGAAATTAAAAAACTTATATTTCTAAGTAACGTAGAATTTTTTCTTTTAATTGAATTTATAAAATTTGAGCACTTATTATTACATAACTATTTTTTTTCAAATGAGTTGACGGTTATATGTAAATAGTGTTGTCTATTCATCGTTGCGTTTTATAAAATGAGGCCCTAAATTTGTTTTATAATCTTTTGATAAATTGAATATGAATAAGGTTTTAATCATAGAGACACATATTGCGTAAATTCTGTTTTTTAAATTTATAAAAAGTTTCTAATACTACATTTGAGTGAGATATACATAAGTTGATTTTATAAACTTGATAAATAGAGTATAAATAATGATTTACTCATAGATACACATAGTGCTTTACATTTTAATTTTTTTAGGGTCTAATTTTATAAAACGAAACGACAAACGTTAAAATAAAATTCTATGGAAATAAGTTTTAAACTTTTTTCCCAGTATTCTTCATACAAATTGCTTACGCTTCCAAACGTTTTGTTTTATAAAATGAGGACCTTAATTTACTGAAATTGTTATTAAATTTTGCGAGAACAAAATTCTTATTTTAGCGAATAGGAATAAACACGTGATTTTTTTTTGAGAAATGCTTTAATGAATATATTTTTATGAATATTTTTTGTTTTGTTTCACATTTCAACAAAATAATTTGTTTTGTAGTTTTTTATCAAATAAAACTATAACATTTCAAATAGCATTAAACCAACTATATTTACAACACTGTTATTAATATTTTCCCTCATAAATTCCCATATACATTTCATATAACTGTATGTTGAATAAATTTTAAATTTATTGAATAAGGTGAAAATAATAATTTTTACAAAAAAGGTTAAGGTTTGTGTCTGTACTATTGGAATTTTCAACACCATTAGAATTCAACTAATGGTGAATAGGGTGAAAAACTATATATTTTAAAATAAAATTAGTATTCTAAACATGAAAATAAACATTCTGGTGTAGGCTAAGGGTTTAGACTACTGAACTGTAGCCGAACTACATCGGTTCGAATCTCAGTGGAGGCAAAACAATTTTATTGAAAAAAAAAATAAAACTACTTGAATAGAATAGTAGAAATGAATTTCAAAAAAGTACCAATATAAGTGTACTGAAATTTGGCCCTTTTTACCCATTTGTATTTGACTTCCGAATAGCATGTTGTGGATTCTTTTTTGTGTGGTTGGAAGAATATTTTATCTTTTTTTTATTTTTAAATTGAATATCAAATCTCCGTTTTTATCCCGTTTTTTGTCCCCTTTTTGTCCCCCGTGAAGAAATAATTTTCAAAAAAGTACCTACTAATACGTACTATTTGAAAATAATAGTTCATGGAATTGTTAGTGAGAAAATACATTTTGATAAAAAAGTACCAAAAAAGAAAACAATTTTGAGGCCTTAGGAATTCGAATTTCAAAAAAGTACCAAAAAGATTTCTAGTTTTTATTGATCTGAGCCAGATACATTCAATATAATATTTCTATGTTTATTTATGTAGGAGATATACATGTTAACAGAGGGTTCTACGGGGACTATTTTTACCCCATATGGCCACTTGAATTTTGAATTTCAAAAAAGTACCAAACACCTGTCGGCTCTTTTTTTGATTACAGGCGGACGCATTTAAAATATTATTTCTAAGTTTATTTGTTTTGGAGATATAGAGGTACAGGTTTTACCCGTTTTTGCCCCATTTGTCCCCCTTAACGACCGAATTTCCAAAAATCCCTTCTTAGTGGATCTACATATTGTAAAAGGAACCCATTACCCGAATTTAAAGTTTCTAGCTTTAGCGGTTTGGGCTGTGCGATGATGAATGAATCAGTCAGTCAGTCACGTTACTCTTTTATATATATAGATAAATCAAAAAAGGTTTTTGTTAGGTTGTACTTACTTTGTCTAAATAATTAGAAAGCATTAAAAATGTTAATATGTAGAAGTTTGTATTAAGTTATCACTTTTTTAATTTTTTATTTACACTTATACAGTGGACGTCCAGTAGTACGAACGCTCTTTATTACGAATTTCCAATAATACGAATTGCAAAATTTTTGCATTGACTGCCAGGGCTGTCAGATGTGGCGATTTCTCGCCAAACGTGGCGATTTTTGATTGCCTTTGGCGACCAAAATTTCCAATTGGCGACATGGCGATTTACAGACTAGTTGGCGATTTTTTAACAAATTATTTATTTTTTTTGAAATAAATTTTTTGATATTTATTATATGATTATTTGGATGCAGGTATACATGATCAAATAGTTTCAACAATATTAATTTTTTTTTATATGTTTAAGCCGTTATTTTTAAATAATAATGGAAATATTGATAACTTAATAGGCTCATTAAAATTGGCTATTGGTTCGACAGAATTCGAAATGGAATTACAAATTATAAAAATGGAGTATTTTTCAAAAGTATCTGCAGGGGAATATGATGTAGAAATTTTAAAAGAAAATTATTTTTTTTACTTAAAAAGCTGTTAAAGAAATTCTTAAACGGTTACCAGAAAATATAACTCTTTTTAAAGTACATAATGAATTTTCAGTATTGAAATGGAATAGAAATTTGCGGTAGTTCAAAATTCATTAACTTTATTTTTAAATTCAAAAGTATCTGCAGGGGAATATGAATTGCAATGGTCAAAATTAGCATATATCAATTGAAATGAGATCTTTAGAGACAATATTCCAAAAAAATTTGTTAGATTTTTGGCCACAAGTTTACAATTATTGCCATGCCAGTGGAACATTTCACTTTAAGACTTAGCATTGGCCATTATTAATATATTAATTTTACCAACCAGCAACGCTTGCGTAGAAATAGTATTTTCTATTATGACTTATACCAAAACTCGCTTACGTAATAAAATTCAATATGAACTTTTAGATTCATTGATAATAATAGTAATGCCCAGTTTTTGACTTGTTATTTAAATACGTATTTAGTTAATTTTTACTTAAAATTAAGTTGTATTTAAATACAGTTTGAGTTTTTCAGTGCTACATAATTTGTCTTATTTAAATAAGATAAAAGTATGGTAGCACTACTAAATATCAAAAATTTATCGATAGTTTTGCTTAAAACAGCTGTTCATCCAAAACAAAAATTGATACATTTTGCCCAATAAGAAATAAAAGTTTATTAAACAATAAAATTATTGGTAGGAAAATGCACAAAAGAAGCTCCAATTGGACCGCATCGGAATTGTAGTTTTTGCAAGACTCTTTTTTTAGCAAGACGCTGTTGTTTGTTTTTTTTTTACTACAATAGAGTGAAAAAAAACCAAACAACAAAAGTCAGCTGTCAAAAACATATGGTAGTTTATGAAACTTAAATAGAATTTAAATGGCCAACGTTGGCCATTTAAGTATCATTTAAAAAAGCACTGAGAAACTCATTTTCGTATTTAAATAGAACTTAAATATAATTCATATTTAAATACGAAGTCAAAAACTGGCTCTAAGTTATATGAATGTTAATAATTTTTTTTACAATTCATTTCAGCCTACAGATAAAATGTTAAAAATGTTTAATTCTAATGCAATGTTACTTTTGATATCAATTGAATATAAATAACTAATGCATTTGATTTAAACCGAAATAATTGACTTTATAATACATAAAATTAGTATGTAAATACATACTAAAGCTAGGTACTCTGATGCTGTCAAACTACATATAAAATATTTGAAATGAAAGATATGCGAAATAATTTCGCAAAAGCAGTAACATGTGAAATATAAAAACATGTGAAATACATCTGGCAACTTTATTTTTCCACACGAAATAACATACGCAGCACTTCTTTCGCACGAAATTAAAACCAACAGCATGTAAAATTTTTCGCAAGAAAAAACCATAATTTTTCGCAAATATGAACAGAGTACTAGGCTTTACAATAAAGAACTAAAAAAAAACATTTTGGCGATTTTTCGTTTAGCTTTTGGCGATGGAGGTAAATAAAATCTGACAACCCTGTTGACTGCTACTACTGTACGAACAGATGGGCAGGCATTTTTTTCTATTCGATAGTACGAATGGTGGTTTCTTATAAGAATTTTTGTTTTATTTACGTATGAATGAAGTTTTTATTATGTTCTTACTTCATTCTTTCGTGGTCATCCACGTTTAGCAATGTTATTGTGAAGTTTTTTTTTATTTTTAAAAGTGTTTTGTGTTTTTAACTGCCAAAATGTTGCAAGTAAAACGATGTAAAAAAAATACAATTTCTTTGTAAGATAAATTAAAAATTATAGCAGACCACGAAAATAAAACATCGTGGTTTGAAATTTCAAATAAATATGGATTATCCAAATCCACTCTATGTACAATAGAGTGCTCCAAGATTGTATGGACGAAAACAATTTTCTAGGTACAGCCCCCCCCCCTCTAGAATGGTTCTATGTATAGTAGAAACTTTTTGTGTAAAATATTAGGATGATAGGATAACGCTAACTGGTGCCGCAACGACGCTGAAGTTTTGAGGTGCATTTACAAGGTACTCTATTGTACAATCATTAAACGAAAAACGCAATTGCTGGATAATTCCATGAGTTCGTTAAAAAACCGGTATAGACTTACAAGTGGTAAATTTAAAAACAAAGAAAATTACATATCACAGTCGATGGAGAACAATTAAAATGCAAAGCTGTGGAGCTGCACAAAAAATTCTACAATGGTCAGTTTTGTGCCAGTGATGGTTGGCTAACAAAATTTAAAAAGCGTTATGGAATACTATTGTTAAAAGAGCACAACATTGAAACATCGTAAATCAGTTTAAAAAGCAATAAACGTCAATGTTTAATGACGGATTTTTTAAATAAATATGTAAATTGTTTTTTTCTTTTTATTATATTTATATGTACATACTAGGGTATTAATTCGACTAATGATCGTTCGATTAATCGAATACTTTCTTAAGAATAATTATTCGAACAATTTAAAAATGGCCATTTTCGAATAACGAATAATTCGAACAATTTTATGTAGAATAATCGAATAAAACGAATAAATGTTCATATATATTTAAATTTATTAAATTGCCTAAAAATTGTTTCTGAAATTTGACAAATAACTATAGACAAAGGGACTTTCGATCACTGTAGATGAGTGTTCCGATAGCTCATTCTATCTACAGTATTGGCCATAACTAAAGCACCCCCTCAATGGATTTTTTGAAATCATAATTTTTTTGATAAAAACGGCTTTTTTGGGATGTATTTTGTATATATTTTATTAACTAATATTGTTAATGTTCATTTAATATTCATTTAGTAAAAGATAATTTTATTAAAAATTAATTTAAAATGATAAATCATATAAAAACTCAAAACTCAACGGACAAAACAAAAGCACCCTCTTATAAGATGTTTAAAAATTTGACTCGGTACTGCATATTTGCAATGTGAGTTATCGGGAATCACAATGAATAGACTTAGAAATTCCAAAAGATAAAAA
Source organism: Calliphora vicina (assembly GCF_958450345.1). Classification (NCBI taxonomy): domain Eukaryota; kingdom Metazoa; phylum Arthropoda; class Insecta; order Diptera; family Calliphoridae; genus Calliphora; species Calliphora vicina. The sequence goes on from NC_088780.1 coordinate 81,752,437, forward strand.
TATAGGAAGACGTAGTGTGCAAAATTTATGTTTTAAAGAGTTTATTGCAAAAAAAACAATGACAAGGAACAAGTACCACTGTGTGTCGTGGGACTGATAAATTATTTTGTTTTTTTTTTTTATTGTAAAGTTTTTGTATATCTTCTAAGATGTTTTTCTTCAAAACTGAATCTATAGATTTATAAATTGTAAAGTAACTGAAAATTTATTGAAGTGTTTTATTTTGTGTTTTTTTGTAATAAAGAAATTAAAAGGATTATATTTACTAAATTTTCTCCTTTTAATATCAGAACTTAATTTAATTTTTTCACAAAATCTATTGGGGGACAATACTGTTCACATGTAACTTCGTTCAGATGTGATTCAAAAAACGTATAAAAGTTCCGTTAGTTTAAGAGTGAGATACCAGGGGCCTATTTCACTAAGCTACAAAAAACACTTGTAATTGTGGTTTTTGCTTGTAAAATTGTGAACATGTGAATAATTGTGTTTCATCAAAATACAATTACAAGTTTGTAGCTACAAGTGAATTTTACAAGTAACAAGTCTACAAGTCATACATCAAGTGGTTTTATTTCACAAAACTAAATTTGCACTTGTAGAATTGTAGAAAAAAAGCTTATGGTCTACGGAGACTCAGAAAATTGTTTACAAGTTACAAGTGAATGATAAATTGAAATAAAATTTGATTTTTAACTATTTTTTAATAAAAATTAGTTAAAATAAACACAAAATCCAAAAATTTTAATATTAATTAGCATTTGGTTACCTTAATATAGAAAGGCCCTAACTAGTTTTTTTTTAAGTCGAAATTTTTATGTTTAATATGATATATCAGTGGACCATTTACGAAATAATCGAAAATCTGGGCTTATGAAAACACGAGTTAGGGCCTTTATATATTAAGGCTACTTAATATTAAAATTTTTGGATTTTGTGTTTATTTTAACTAATTTTTATTAAAAAATAGTTAAAAATCAAATTTTATTCCAATTTATCATTCGCTTTATTTATTTTGATTATTTTTAAATAGGTTTCATATATACAGAAGTCATGCCACCGAATTTTAAGGCGATTGGTGTAGGGTATCATATGGTCGGGCTTCACCAACTATACTTTCTTACTTGTTTTTTTTTTGCTTTTGGGAATAGCCACTTTGGAAATCTAAACGTATATAGACAATTCAAAATTTGTACCCATAATTGCAAAAGTATTTATTTTTATCAGTCCCTGCACATTTTCCGATAGATTGGGCATAAAAAATAAGAAATATTATTGAAATATATTATATTGCATTTTTATAGAATATTTTCGCATTTTGAGTAATAATAAATAAGAATTGTAAAATTAATATCACAATATATGTATACAGTGAGTGTCACTCAAAATCGTACAACATATATTTTTTTTAAATATTATAAAATTATACAGGCAATAATAGGTGATTATATAAAAAATTAAAAGTCATTCTATTAATTGGAACAAAAAATATGTATTTCAACAAAAAAGTTAACAAAACCTCAATTCGTTAAAAAAATATTGATGAAAATTAAAGAACATCACAAAATTCATATTTCACTTAAATTCGTACAATTATATTAAATTATAATTAAAACTTTAAAAATTAAAAAAAATGTTAATATTAAATAATCCTAATACTTTGTAGGGTATCATTTACTATTTTTTAGTGCCTTTACGATTTTAAATGAAGCGTTGATATTCTGGGCACTGACAGTCTTACCCAATTTTTTTATTTGTGGATAAGGGCAATTAAAATTATATCAAATTTTCTGATAGGTAATAGCACACACAATATAAACATAGCATTTTAAAATATTTCCAAAACATCAACTTTCTAAACCTAATGAATAAAATTTGACTACGATGGTGTACGATTTTAAGTGACATTCACTGTATGTATGTACAAGAACTTGTAATTGTAGAAATTGTAGTTTACAAGTGCAAAAAGCTACAAGTTTTGTGAAAATTGTAATGAAACACAATTCATCAGCACTTGTAAGAATTAGACTTGTGATTGTAACTTGTAAACTTGTAGAATTGTAGTTTAGTGAAATAGGCCCCAGATAATAGTAAATAGACGGCTTAACAATTTACAAAAGGAAAATGATATCGGACCAGTTGTTATGTGCAAGAAATAATCTGTAAACTAAAATTTCATCTAGTCGTTTTCTACTGTCTACAGTTTTGTCTTCTACTGTTTTTACACACAGCAAGTTTATTTGAAGCAAGTCTCTTCGATTATCTTTTAAACTTGCTCGTCTGTTTACACCCAGCAAGTCTGTGTTCAATTTTGTATGTCAAAACCTAATAGACGCCATCAAGGCGAATTTATATATCAGGTGGTGTCGATTCTACAACAAGTACAACGTTTACGAAAACCACTTGTATTTTTTATACCCGTAGAACTGTTTTGTGTTTATGTTATTGCCTGTCTGGTTTCTGGTTTGTGTTTTAAATAATAGAGTAACTTCGGGTAATGTGGACTACCGCTTTGTTTTTTCTAAATTTCGGTCACAATATATATGGATATTAAAAAACTTGTGAAGCAATAAATTAGCTAATGTAATCTCTAATTGTTTTTGCTGTTGAAAATTTTTTCCTTCAAAGGATAAAAAATTTATGAGAAAATATTGTAAGAAACCCAAAAACCAGCATTAAAAAAATTGGAGGGTAATGTGGACCACTATATGAGGGTAATGTGGACTAGTATTTAATACATACAATTCATGATTAAAAAATTTAATTTCAATATATTTTTATTAATACAAACTAAAAAGTCGCGTTCTTGGCTTAGATAGATTGCTTACAAAGTACATAGTTATTGTCGGGTAATATGGACCAGTAGTACATATTCAAGTAATTTAAGTGGTCCACATTACACGAACTTGGGCTACAGTGGTAAACAATTATTTTTACCTAATAATCTAAATGTGCTTAAATTCTTATCAAATATATGCAAAACTACGTGTCTCCTTTAACTATATAAAACAACTAAACATTAAATTCTACCAATTAACTGCACCAAATTTTGTTTCTTACTTGAGCCGAAAAAAATGTTGAGCACCCGCATTAATTTCAATACAAGAATAAAAAGCCAATATATCAAGTACTCATGAAAGTACATGTGCAATTTTCGTTTAAAACAAATTGTAAAATGTACGACAAATCAGTTTTATCATACCTTCAATAGTTTCTGAAAAAAGACACTGGTCCACATTAGACGCATAGTCCACAATACCCGAAGTTACTCTAAACAATAAAATTGACTTACTATTTTGGAAGCTTTATTTCAAGTTTATAACTACAAATTTTAAAAATATAAACGTTACAAGATTTTACTGGTAAATTATTTACTGGGAAGGAAAATGATTAGAGCTATAATTTTAAAAAAAAATAGTAAAAAATATTTATCTTTGACCCTGAAAACAAAACTGATTTCAAAGCACTTAATATAAATTAGGAATAAATTAAAATTCGAAAGCAAACAGTGTGCTATTTTTTAAATATTGTTAAATTTTTAATAGAATTGTAACAATTTCCAATGGAACAATCTCCGAATGGACATTGATTATTATTTGTTAAAAGCGTATTTGGGATTGACATATTTGACTGATCTCAAAAATTAGAAAAGTTCACTAAAAGAAAGAGATTGCTAACCTTGCTTTAATACCCCTCATATATCCAATTCCTGGATAAATTAAAATCACCGCAAGTGAAAATTGTCCATTGACAATAAAGTGATCGTATTTGGTCCAAACATCCCAGAGTCCACTTTGACAAAACTTTTATATTCATGAAAATTTTAGACAATTTCTCCTATTGAAATCACGAAAATTTATTTACATGTGTAATTTTTTCTCGTATGTGTAATTTAGGCATGAGGCATGTGTAGTTTATAATTTTCTTGGTGGCAACACTTCTTGGACGCCATAGTGAAAATGAGAAAACAAAAGAGAATTAAAGAGACTTGCCAGTACAGTACTTGCCTCTCTCTCCTATAAACTCAGACTTGCGCAAGAAAACTTGCCCTGTGTAAAAGCAGACTTAAAATATAATTTATTAAACATATCGCTACTCCATAGAACTTGAAGCTGGTATTAATAAGTACAAACATTTTTTTAGTTTATTTTTACAAGAATCAAATCAGAATATTCGGATACAGACTTATATTAGAAATGTAACATTATCGGAATTTTCATCAGACTTTTGTTCGATATCAATCAGACATGTCTAAAATTCCTTTAAAACTTCTCTAGGAATTTACCTCGGAACTCATACAGAATTCTGTCCGACAAGTCTTGAAACATTTTTGAATTTCCATAGACAAAGAGTTACGATTTCTTGTCAACCACTCATACAAATCGTAAGAAATCGGCAACTTGTACAGACTGTCGGTACGAATTCAGCAAAAATGCTCAGAGGTGACAAATTCCTTTTCTATGTGTATCAAAAAAGGTTGAAATAAGAAAAATACAGATACATATTTGTTTAATTGTTGATTTTATTGTGTCTAATTAAAATATGTTGTATGTATGTAGTAGATAGTTAATAAATAAATTCGTTAACTTAACAAAAATATAAAAACAAATTGTAATGTTTTTATGGTTAAAAGCATTCATTAAAGGTTGAGGAAAGAAAATGCGGTTGGATTAAAATTTTGAAAGCAAATATCAGCTCATATACATTATATACTCGTACATACATATGTAAATATGTATGTAGTATGTATATTGCTACAATAGACAAAATATAGGAGAGATTTGCTAGTTTGCCACAATTTGAATTATTTGCAAATAAAAATATTTTAAATCTTCTTCTCTGCACGGAAAAACTTAAATTTTTTATACCGATTAACTACTATAAATAGATTGTTACTAAATGTCTTTAAATTGTTTAAGTTTCCTGGTGGAGAGAGTATGTAAATATATGTAAGTTAGGAACAAATAAATAAACAAACAAACAAAAAAAATGTAATTAATAAATTTCGAATAAATGTATTTTGGTTTTTAAGATTAAACGAAAATTGTCAAATATGTATACATACATACATAGATGATTGTAAATGTAGTATTATATGTATGTATGTATTTTTGTAAAGAAATTTGTGTAAAATATTCAGCAAATAAGTTAAATTGAACTCAATCGAATGGGTTCAATGGTTAAAGCTCGTTTTTGTATGATAAAATATGTAGTATGTCGATTTGGTTAATACATTTCTATGTATGGATGTGTTATTATGTAGTACATAGTAAAGTTTTTATGAAATAACTAGAAGCTAGAAGAGATAAGGACGAAATTATCGGATTCATTAAATTATTCCTCATCCGTTTCATCTTCAGTGGTGGTGGCATCGACAACATCAGCATCACCACCGCTTATGTTCAGATCAATGGTAGGCTCTTGTTGTTGTTCGGGAGTGGCAGGTTCTTCAACAATGGGTTCGTCGGCAGTTGTGGCAGTGGTTTCAGCTTGTTCAGATTGTTGAATGGTTTGTAGTTCTTGAGAGGCGATTTCAGCTTCTTGTCGTGCAATTTCCGCTAATTCAGCTGCTTGCCGGGCTAATTCACCTTCGCTTTCTTCTGCGGCTTGTTTTTCGATTTCAGCCAATCTGTTAATTTCTTCCTCACGAATGCGCTGTTCTTCGGCGAGACGAGCAACTTCTTGAGCCTTAAGAGCAGCCTCTTCTGCTTGTTTAGCCTCCTCAGCTAGTTTGGCTTCTTCGGCTAACCTAGCTTCTTCAGCTAGTCTGGCCTCTTCGGCCAATTTAACCTCTTCGGCTAGCCTGGCCTCTTCAGCCAATTTAGCCTCTTCTTCTAGACGTTTTTTCTCTTCTTCAGCAGCCTTGCGTTGTTGTTCCTCTTCGACAGCCCTAAATAAGTAGAAAATAAATAACTAATATGAAAAGTTGACTTTAAAAATAATTATAAAGAGTTACATACTTTTGTTCAGCTTCTTTGGCTGCTTTGAGAGCTTCCTCAGCTTGTTTCTCGATCTCAGCCAAACGGTTCATTTCCTCTTCCTCTTCTTTGCGTTTGCGTTCTTCTTCTAAACGTGCAGCCTCTTCTGCCTTGCGGTTAGCCTCTTCTTTAGCTTTACGTTCAGCAGCTTCTTCGGCTTTACGTTTAACTTCCTCTTCTAATGCTCTGAAATGAATAAATTGAATATTTCATTATTTTTGTTAATAAACGCGAGAAAAAAACTTATTGTTTGATCACCTACGCCACTCATTTATGAATGTACCGTCATGACTTGAAACTTGCTTTTTTAAAAAAAACTTGCTTTTTAAAAATGATATACAGTGACTCAAACGCAAAATCGGACAAGAGATTATCTGATATAAATGTGATCTAAACATAAAAGGATGTACCTATATATCTAAAATTTGCATAATTAAAACTGTAAACTTTTGCATAAAAACCAAAATAACTCAATTTCTTGCGCCAAACACAAAATCGAACACAGTAAAATAGATATTCAAAAGTGGGCGATAAATATTTAGTTGCATATCCTTTGTTGACTCGAATGACCTGTACCAAGTTTTGGCATACTTCCGTCTCTATTGAGGTCTAGTAAGGACTCTTTTATCTGAACTGACATTTTAAATCTTATTTGATGCACTCTCCTAGCCAATTCCTCCCAAAGATGCTCAATTGCATTATAGTATGGGATCTGTGCAGGAGTTTCTATAAATTTGGGACAGTTATGGATCAACCAAAGATTTGCAACACCTGATGTGAGCATGGGATCGAAGAAAAAAATTAAAATTTATAAAAACAAACGCCATTAATTTGTATGATAAACATTTGTCAAGTAATATGGAAAAAGATATGTACCATTAACATTAAGTCCTCCGTCCTCACTTCATTCTAGTAAAGTAAATTTTTCAATCTTAAAATTCAGTTATTTCCATCTTAATTATTTTAGGTCAACTGACTTTCTGTCGTTGGAATCGAAGAAATCTTTGAATATAATCGAATCATTTGATTGGCAACGAATCAGTTTTTTCTGTCCAGAAATAATACTATAACTATAAGAAAAAATTTAAATTTCTACAATATTCATTTGCGACTCTATAAAGCCTCTCATATACATACACTCTGACGAATAACTATGTATAACTCTTTTTATAAAATTTTAAAAATAGTTATACTTAATTAATCTCTGACTTGTTGTCTAACAATACAACAAATATCAGTTAACTTGATTAACTCTCTTCGAAGTACTGCTGTAAAAATAGTTGAAGTACAATTTTTGCTGAAAGAACTATAGCACTTTTTCGTTTCGTTGATCCTGTGATCATCAAAATTTGCTTTACAATTTCTTTAAAATGTGTCATGCCACAATTGCATTTTTACTTTACACTAGCGGAGTTCAGTATTAAGTGCGAATGGTATTGCATCATTGCAAATGCAAAATTGTAAATGTTTTTGTGTGTATTTTGTTATTGCATTACGGTAAAATTTTGGATTTGCAATGATGCTAGACCATTCGCACTTAACAGTGAATACCGCTACTAACAAAATATACAGAAATACACCATTGCATAAATTTGCAATACAAATACACAAGATTTTAAATTGGGCTATTAAGTTTAAACTTTCCATTCGTACTCTTCTACAAACAATTTTGCTAGATCATAATACTTGTGGGAAAATGTAAACGGGACTTAACAATGAAAACTAAAATAAAAACTAATTACTCAGTGAAGACAGTAATGCGCACCTGGTATGGAACATACTTATTACATATTTGGGGTATTCACACGGTCTACTATTTGGTCATATTGTCATAATGTCCTAATATATTATGATAGTTCAATAAAATGTTTGTTGTGTTTCAAACAAAAAAGTTCTAAACTAATAAGACTATTTGAGCTATGTTTATTGTTTTGTCATAAAATAATACATTTTTTCTTGTTTAAAACACAACTATTATAATATATGACAATATGACTAATAGCAGACCGTGTGAATACCCCAATTATGTATTTAAAAGTTGTATACTTTTATGCTAGTAGTTTATAAGTTGTATTTATTTTAAAGGCTTTATTAAATAAACCGTATATGTACAAACATGTACATTAGGGACGTAACTAATTTTGATGAACTGTTTGGCCATATGGTGATTGTGGCCAATCTTGTATAAGTAATGAAAATAATTTTTTTAGGTCATTTGGAATCAAAAACATCACGCACCAACACCAATTTGTAAAAAATAACCAAATTGTGAGGGATACTTCCATTATTTAAAAAATTATATTTTGAAGTATGTTTACAGTTATTATAAAAATAAAATATATTTGGGGTATTCACACGGTCTGTTATTAGTCATATTGTCATAATGTCCTAATATGTTATAATAGTTGTTGTTGTGTTTGAAAAAAAAGTATTATTTTATGATAAAACAATAGACATAGTTCAAATAGTCTTATTAGTTTAGAACTTTTTTGTTTGAAGCACAACTAAAATTTGATTAAACTATCATAATATATTAGGACAGTATGACAATCCCAATAAGCACCAAAGCCCCAAAAATCCAAGTACTTGAACATTTTGTTGGAATTTGACTTGAAAGCAAATGTAATTATGTTTTAAACTTGAAAAATATTTGAAAAATTAAATATTTTTCAAACAAAAAACATATGGCTGGAATTTATGTTTCGTTTTTACTGGAGAATGCTATTGAAATAAAGTGTAATAGAACTGTAATTCAATTGCTTGACTGTAATTCATGGCTTGAATTACACTTGCTTTCAACTTGAATTTTAGTAAAAATGCTTATTGGGATACGACCAAATAGTATACCGTGTGAATACCTCAGTTGTATTTCAAAATAATTGAATAATATTTAATGAAAAACTTTATTGCGTTTGGTGCGTGAACTGCGAAAAACTAATACCTTGATTTTACATATTTTTTAATGCTCTATTCGACTATGCCAATTTGCATATGTGCAAAATAAGTCAATAGTTATATTCCTAATGTACATATTTTTAACATTATTACGAAATCGATTTTTGTGTTGTGTTTATATGTATGCAGTTCGATTTGAGGTATGTATTTATGTGTTTTTACAAAATAAAAATATAAAAAACTGTTGTGTTGTTTTTAATTTTTATTATTTATTTATTTGTTTCCAATATTTCGACCAACTTTGTTGGTCTTTTTCATGGAAAATTATGTTTAAAGCAGTGTTGTCCGTTGTTAATGCTTTTTAACAACCAAATAAGTTTTTTTCCGACAGTGTTGTGTGTTGTGTATAACAGACTTAATGGTAGAAAAAAATATTATCTCATCATCTTACTTCTGTTCGCGACGTTTAGCTTCGTCGGCACGTTGAGCCTTCTTCTTTTCCAATTCGACGACATCCAACTCTTCTTCGTTGACAGTCATGAGACGTTCCTGGCGCAAGCGTTGCTTTTCCTTGGTTTCATCATCAATGGGATCTTCTAATGGTCTGGGAGCAGAGAATTTCCTACTTGGGCGATGGGGATCCAATTCGGGGTCTTGAAATAAAAAAAATAAAAAAATCAAATCAAAATTAACATCTAACCATTCTATTCACAACACAATATCACTTTCTCAAATTTAATTAATAGCTAAATAATACAAAACAATCTAAAGTTGAAAAAAATACAATTAAAAAAGAAAACATGAACTATGAATCTGTACTTACTCTTCTCATAACTGAACTGTTATGAAAATGGTTTGAGGTCCACTGATCATGGCTTTTTGCAGATAAATACAAATCTTAACGACCGTCTTAAGCGTTGGATTTGCAAATGATTTAAAAGAATTGTTTATTAATATAAAAAAAGAACGTATCTACATTTTCATATATACAAATTGTCTAAAAATAAGGAATAATAAATAAGCAATTTAATAAATAAATACATAAGTCATTTAGTATCTTATAAGTAAAAGCTTAAAATATACATGTAGGTAGGTATTAATCATTAGAATAAAATACAAAATATTTCATAAATTAGTTTGGCTTATATTGTTTAGTTTGAAATACATACATATGTTACTTTTTACTACTTGTGTTCCGAAAAGATTTTTATATTTCAAAATACATACATAGTTGGAATTTAGGACCGAATAACGCTAATAGTTAAATCGAAACTTCGTGGTTACGTGTAGCTTGTATGTAGGATGTGAGAAACAATTCAATATTTAAAATATTCATGCAATCGCATTAACTGAAATTCAAATTTAATATAGACAAAAGCTTCTAATGTAAACATTTACAATTACTTGTTTTGTTATTTCTCATTGTGATTTAATTAATTTAAAATATACAAAATTTGCTCAGTTTTTGTTAAATAAAAACGCTAGAATTGTGTATTGCTAGAATATTAGTTAAATGTTCAGTAATAGTTTTGGTCCTGAGAATTGTCCATGTTTTTATAAAATTAACCAAATATGTATTTTGATTTCAAACACATTTTTTCCTTCATTTTAATTGAATTAATGGACTATTCTCCCAATGTTATTTTCATTAACTCTATATCTATATTTTTATATCTATATCTCCTCTATATGTTTGAAATTATTCGATATGAACATTGCTAATTTTTCACAAAAATTCCAGAGATGTCCAACTTTAGACGGTCGTAAAATATTAACATTATACGATACGGATCAAGTTTAAACGAATACATCATAAAATACGTAGAGTGATTTGAATTTTAACAAAATCCAAGAGGATTCAAAACTATATTTTTGGATCAATAAAGTTTGAAATTAATCGTATATAAAAATATGGTGCTAAACAAAATTAAACTTAATATTAGAAGAAGTTTAATTTATTTAGATACAAACATATGTTATTGTTACTAAATATTCGTTTATTGTTAATTTTGTAACATTATTAGTTTGAAATGTGTTGTGTTACAGTAATGGATGATAGATAGTGTTCCTTCATTAAATATTTATAGGATTTTGTTTGGTAAAAATTAGTAGTAGTAGTATTATGTATTTATAAATTTATTTATCATTTGACGTTACTTGAAATTATTGAAATTGAACATAGTTATTGTGATAGTATATAATTTTTAAGAATAACATGTTGGGAGTATGCTTTACGAATATTTGAACATGGAAAAGTTATGTCTTTTCGTAATCGTAAAAAAACATGCTTCAATTCGGGATTAATTACGGTTTCAATAACATTAATCAATTAAAACGTATCTGCCGTGCAAAACAAACATATACATAAAATAAATTATCAAATAATTTTCCAAAAATATGGGTAATGAAGATTTCAGAAAAATTAAACATTTTGGCAATGCTCAAAACTGAACAGCTGAAAGTCGGTTTATAGACGTCGTCGTAATATGACACTACGTTCGACTATTTTCTTTAGCCGACTGCACAGTTAAGCCAGTATTTTATATTATACATATTGTTTAATTAAAACATTTTTTATATATGTATTTGGTTGATAATTTTAAGTTTTTCGAATTCCGTGGAGTGCGGATCAGCTCAGTGTCACATATGATATAAAACAGTGTCGCTCTGAAGTTTAAAAAGGCGTTTACAAGAAGAACATTCATTTATATATCATCATTTTTTGAATACTAGTGAAAAAAATCCAGCTCTTTTTCTTGTAAACGCAGTTCCAAACATCAGATCCGCTGAAGCTCGGGTCAAGTGTCACAATAATTTCACCCGCACTCCTTGAAATTTTCCAAATTCACAAATGATTAAATTGGATTGTCATAATGATGTGATTTTTTGTCTCTAATTTATATTTATTTGTTTATATTATAATTACCAAAACAAATTTTGCAAAAAATATTGAAGATTTATTTTTCACTAAAGACTCGCATTGTAATATTTCAAATAATTTTTTTTGCTAAACATTGACGTCACATCCCGCACTACAACAACATTAATTTCGATTTAAAAGTATTTTATTGTTCTTGTTCCTCTTGAATCTTAATAGTTTGCAAAAACAAAAATACGTGAAAACATAATATATTAATTTATATTGTTTTTACGAAATATCAAGGCAGAATATGCCAAATTATTATGACCACACTTGTTTGTATCTCATCGAAATAAATGTCCGTTCTGTACCCCCTCATAACAGCCGTTTCATCATCACATGTGACAGAGATTAATATACAATTCATTGAAATCTTCCACATGTCCACAGCCGAGGGGTTTAATTAAATATCGTCAGTCATGTCCTCTTTGAAAATTGTATATATGCCAATGCCAGGGGGCATAGAAACGGGTGGTAAATATATGGGTCAAGGCCATTTAATCGTTATCTGTATCTGTATTCTATATAGTTATTGTTGTACTTTGATACTCGTGTCTACGATCAGTTTAAAATTCATTCATTCTCGCCCATTAACGACCAATGTCTATTTAAGACAATAAAAACTATTTTATGGTTGTTTGTATTCGGTTGGGTTTTTGTTTATACTGTCCATCATTATATGCCAGACATAAAACTAGAAAAATAATTTGAAAATCCCCACCCAACACCGCCAGAATACAAGAACTCAGTGATAATAAAAACACATTCGCACGTTTTCAATTTTCTTCAACATTTTATATTGTTTTTTGCATTTAATTTTTTTGTTTCTTTTATCATTCATTTATATTATGTGGTAGAACTAGTTTTTATAATAATAGTAATTATAATATGTATGTATGTAATAAAAATAAAAAATCATATAAAAATAAATTCTTTTCACAGATATTTTCTTTGGCATAAGTAGTATTTGTGTTTAGTTTCATATTCTTAGTTTTCTAAATACATATGTAGTAGATACGTAGATAAATTCATTATTAAGTAAATGTAATTTTTGTTAAATGAATTGTAATGAATCACTTCTATATAATATCAATATTGTAAATATTTATAAAAAAATCATACATTGGGGGAAAAAATATGACAATTTATATAAAAAACACAAAATCAACAAAAAAGAACAATAATTTCTTAAATATTTTGTTAATAGAAAAATTAATTTTAATTACAAAATAAACACGTCTGTTTTATAGACGTGATCGTGCGTATGGGAAAGTGTAAGTGCATGTGTAGAGGTGTGTTGCATGATCGAACGCCTGTTGCAATAGATTTTCGACTGTATTTTTCTTTATTCGTGTATGACCTGAATTGTATACTTCAGGTCAGAGAATATACATACATACAAACAAGTAAACAAACAATTATTAATTATTAACAAAATTTATTTCTGTTAAAATTTATACACAATTCAGTTCCGATTGTACATATACATATATTTTTGGGTATGATTAGCAATGAGTCTGTCTGTATTTGGATCTAATGCGTTAACATGTTATAGATTTTGTTCATTCGATTCGTTTTTTTCTAATTTAACATACACTTATTTCAAACTCATATATTTAGGCCTCAACCTCAGCAGCACATACTGCAAAGAATCATTGAATTATAGAAAGAAAAACACATAAATGTTAGCTAAATACAATTAAATGAAATCAACAAAACAAAAAAAATCATTAAAATGTTGTTCTATGCATGAAAGGATGAATTAACAAAAAATAAACAAAATGTTAGTCACAAATGTTAAAAATGTTGAATTTTATAGTTGATAGATTGAGTGAAATGAGTCGTTAAGGGGCCAACAAAAAACAAATCCTAAGTCCAACTTTTATTTCGATATACTCATAGATATTTGATTTTTGACATTTTCTTTGAAATTTCGAGTGTTTGAACAAAATTAAATAAATTAATTGCTGAAAAAAACTTCAATTAAAAATAGGTTTTGTTCATTTTTTTTATTGCATAGTAAGAGTCAGAAATTTTGTGAAATTCTACTTCCACAAAGTGGGTCAAAAGATCAATTGAAATATTACTTTTATTCCAGATGTCTACTAACACAAACATTTTAAACTCAAATATTTAGAAATGGAAAAAAAATTATACACTATTGTTTTATTAAGGGGACCGATTTTAAATTGGCGTATTATTGGCGAGAAAATTTGTTTTATTAAAATTTAAATTTAATTTCAGATTGATTCGTTGGGTTGCTTATTTTAGATTTCGTAATTTTATATTTATAGTACATTGTTAACCCTTGTATATCTGGGGTCAAAACTGACGAATAAAAATTATAGAACATATAAAATTTAGGAAATTTTTTTTTTGTTATGATCAAGAAAATTGGTATCATTTGCCAAAATATGGCCAACAAATTAGTTTTTCCCGAAAATCGCAAAATTTAAGTCGCAGGTACGGAAAAACTGTAGGAGGTATGGACATCTTTTTTTCATATTTTTATTCCCTGTTATATTCTCCAAAATCCCTATGTGATGATCAAAAAATTCTGAAATTTGTTTAACAAAATTTTTAAAAATTTGATACTGCCGTTAAAAAATTAAATTTGTTTGGTCATACCTGCAAGTAAATATGAATATATTTTAAGTAAAAATTAGCTTTTATTTTAATATTTCTCAAAATATGTCAATTTTTTTTATACATTTCTTGTTCCACTGGCCTGAGACACGTTAATGGCCTGGGGAATTTTTAATAACTTTAACATTTTGTAACTAATTTTTGTCTTTTATATCTCATTACAAGGACAATTTCGTACACATTTCGATTCTTTTATATTAAATGGCGAAAGTAATTATTTAATGGATACATTTTTACAAAAACTGAAAAAACTGCATTTTCTCCCATGCAAATGTTCTCACGAACTTTAACTGTCGCATAGTGGTTTAAAAACAAAAGAGGGAAATAAATCTGTAACTTCTAAACCCTTAATCCGATTTGAATGAAATTTCACATGCGCAAAGAGGAAGTGCTGCTGAGTTTAAGTTTTGAACTTGAACCTCATAACTCCACCAGGAGCTGGGCCAGGGGTCCCCAAAGTAGGACACCTCGGGTATGTTCAATTTTAAAAATGATCTCCTATTTCTTCGTTTGTGTTCCGATTTCAAAAAAATACACATATAGAATCTTCTTGCCGAGCACTACATAAAACCTCATCTATCAATTATCTCTTATAGCTTAGGAGATATTCGCATTTGAAAATTAAATTTTCAACATTTTTACCCACCCTACTCTAGTTTTTTGATGACCGCTGTTCCAAATAATTACCTAACATAGAAATTCATAAAAAAGTATGTTGCCTACATAACAACATTTTTATGAATGTAAATAACAGTGCTAGGTTAATTCTCAGCGAGTTGTTAAGTTGTCGTTTTTTTCATTTAAAATATTTGATGTAAAGATAGCTTTTCGTAGAAATCAAAAAACTAGAGTAGGGTGGGTAAAAATTTTGAAAATTTAATTTTCAAATGCGAATATCTCCTAAGCTATAACAGATAATTGATAGGTTTTATGTAGTGCTCGGCAAGAAGATTCTATATGTGTAATTTTTTTGAAATCGGAACACAAACGAAGAAATAGGATCATTTTTAAAATTGAACATACCCGAGGTGTCCTACTTTGGGGACCCCTGGCCCAGCTTTTATAGTTGTGACACTCAGTGTATTAGGCAATGTTGTATTTTTAATAGAATCATGCAATTTAATTAACATTATGGTCCAAAGAGCA
Source organism: Calliphora vicina (assembly GCF_958450345.1). NCBI lineage: Eukaryota > Metazoa > Arthropoda > Insecta > Diptera > Calliphoridae > Calliphora > Calliphora vicina. The sequence goes on from NC_088780.1 coordinate 81,768,022, forward strand.
GTTCTGAAATGTTCGAGTAGTTAAATTTTTAATTGAGTATCCAAAAAATGTTTATAAATACTTGATATCACTTAATCTATTCTTTATGCCTACACTTACATACATATATGATTGTTAGTCTTCAAATCTTCTTTATAATAGCTTTCTATAGTTGAAAAAATTATAGAACTCTACTTTATATGTACATATACTAACTAAAACCCGGTGTGCTTCACTACCCGTACAGTAATGATTGACCATTGATAGTCCGTCCTTTCTTGACCTAAATATTAATATTAATGGTAGAATAACCAAATGTATGGACTCTATCTCATATGAGAGGTGTCACGCCCTCTGTTGCAACTACTCCCATTTTTGCCTGAAATATTTATACAATCAGCGGAATTGATCATATAAAATTTGAGACCTATTGCTATTACAGTTTCCTAGATATTTGATTTTTAAAATTAACTTTGTATGGGCGGTACCACGCTCATTTGAAATTTCAAATAAAAAAGTAGCTTATAGTTCCTTCCAGACATACAGAAACATACTGTAAAAATGTTAAGCAAATCGGTTCAGACATGTAGTCGTCTATAGACTTTAAACGGTTATCCAGAAAATTTGTAATCAAAAAATCTCTATGTTAGAGTCAATGGAGACATATACTGTTATATACGAATAGATTCGTATTGACGTGCTCTTTCAGAATCTATTGTGATATTAAAAAACTCTTCAAATGACTTTTATTTTATGACGGAAAAAATAAAAGTCTTCAAATGAGTTTTTTTCTGACGGAAAAAATAAAAGTCTTCAAATGAGTTTTTTTATGACGGCTATTTAAAACTCTTTTTTAAAAGTTTCATGCGATCTTTTATTTTTAAGTTGAAAAATAACAGTTTTAGATGGACTTTTATTTTTAAAGTCACAAAACAATTATAAAATAACTTTTTTGATATTCCTTATAACCGTTACGGTCCCACATTCACTTTTATATATGGACGTACACATAAACCGAATTTTGGAAAAACACGTAAAACATGTAGCGGCTGATTAAATGGACCAAATTAGTCGAATGTTTTAAATTCTTAGATGTTACTCCATTCTTGACTAAAACTCTACAGTTGAAAAAATTAAATAAACTGCAACATAGAGAAGGACTGCCGGAATCAATAGTTATCTCATTTTTTTTTTAATTTCACCTACACGTATTTAGATAGAGTTTATGCCAAAGCGTCATCATAGAATTTATGTTTAAGGGCCACCCTAACATGAAACATTCCATATGATGATGATGATGATGGTGGTGATTAAAATAAATTATTTACAATTATGAATTGAATTAGAATGAAATGTGTTCGATTTTTGTTTTACATATTTGACTTTAGTGAAATATTCAACACTTACCTGTATCGACACTCTCCACTTTTTCTTCGATCTTTTTCTCTTTCTTGACTGTGGGGTGTCTCAAGTACCACGACAAAAGATTAATATCAGTGCGTACTTTGTCGGTATCATAGAGCGGTCTTCTAACATTGTAAGCCTTATCGCCACAAATCCTTACCGAAGCGAGATGACTTTTGCCTTTTATATTTTATATAGTTTTTTTTTATATATATATATTGTTATAATTTATTTGTTTGTTTGAATTAATAACAAGTATTTCATTATGTACATATTGAATGAGTGTTTGTGTATGCAAGTTTGTAATAGAGATTGTAAAGATAATTGTGTTGTTTTGTATCAAATTGGGAAAGAATGGAAGAGATTTCAATTCAGTCCATTATTAATAAATCTATCTAAACAATCGGTAAATAACTACTAAGAGAGAAATATCGTATACTTACCAACATATTTGTGAGCTGGCTCTGGATACATCGACATTCTGTGGACTTCTTTGGCAATGTGGCGCACGGGATTCGTGATGCGAGACACATAAGCATCGAAGGCCACTTCAGTAGTGGGTTCATAACTGCACAGAAATAACGAGAATATTAAAACGGTTCCTTTTCAGAACTTGAACATTTTCAATCTTACCCAGTCACTGGGAATGGAGTCATGCTGCGTGCACGACGAACTACAGGTGTATGCAAATCACGAATAAGAGATTGAGCTCTATGACGAATTCTGCCGGTTTCCTCGCGGAACGTCTATATGTTTACATGAATTATTCAAAAATATAACAATTAGTCAGTATATCAACATGTTTATAGCATTAAATTGCAAAAAGCGTCAACAGAGAGCCAGAGAGGTAGAGCAGAAATAGAAGATCAAATAAAACAAAATTTAAACACAACTCACAGTGAAGGGTTCAGAGCTGAGGTAGTTGGTTAGTGCACGGGCACCATAACCGGGCAGAGTTCTCTTCAAGTATGAGGGAGTTACATGTACTGGAGAAGTTGTTACTCTCACGGGAGTCAAGGAACGTGAGTAAACACGAGACACTGGAGACGAGTACAAATAGGATGGTGACGTATAGACGTATGACGATGGTGTATAAGACGAAATGTATCTCGGTGTATAAGACGAAACATATGGTGTATAAGACGAATAATAGGTGGTCGATGGGATATAGGATGATGTATATGTCGTTGGTGTGCTGTAAGTGTACGAAGATATACGTTCGGGAGACGTTACAACACGGGTAGTGGTCGTACGAGTAACACGAACTGGTGATGGCGAACGAATTACACGTGTTATCACACGGGCTGGGGAAGTAACGACTCGAACTGGCGATGAAATCACACGAGTTCCACGAGTATAGCAAGAGCTCGAGTATATCGGATAACTCGATTTGTACACCTACATATTGTATATTATTTTAAAAATGGACGTTAGTCAGGCAACATGTATCACATTAATTAATTTATTGTTGACAAAATTAAAACTATATGCTACGAATGTATGTATTTATGTATGTTTGTGTATGAATGTGTGTAATTTTAAGTGAGATATAAGAATATGTTTTAAATAAAAAAAAAATAAAATGGTTGCCTCAACCATATTACTAATGTATATTGTTGCAGCAATAAAATATATGGGGAGAAAAAACATCTGCTTGGCCAAAATGTAAAATTTTTATCCCTTCTAACTCAGAGATTTCTCGACAGATCTTGTTAAAATATGGTTCTATCCAATGTACAAAAATGGCAAAAACTGAAAAGCAAAAACTTCAGTGTGTGGACACGAATGCAGTTTCAAAAGAGAATTTAAAAATATTTTGCAGCAAATGTTTCACCGTGTGGAACGGGACTTATGTTGTCATAATCATCATAATCAATGATTATTATAACATAATATCATGTACATAAATAACACTATGCGACAAAACATACCTGAGAAGTGTTACTAGTTTTTGGTAGCTGTTGTCGAGTACAACAAGAATCTTTTTTTGAACTTTGCCAAACACCTCCAAAATCTTGAGTTATGGACAAGAAACCGTTTTTCCGTACCTTTGTACACTTATAAGCCATAAACTCGTACAAACTGATCTTAGATTTTTCAGCGTATGCTGGAGAAATACACACAGATTTCTCAAGGTTACTTAAAAAACATGTATACCATTCGAAAGGCCGCAGTTTCTTCTGTGTAAAGGTATGAAAATCCGGAACGGAATTCCCATTGAAAAATAGTTAAGGGCATAGCTAGTATTGCATTTGCAATAACACTTCCACCAAATAATGAATAACTCCATAAGAAAATTTCTGAAGGTCAGATTTTACACAAATATTGGTATAATGTAATATTAAAAGCCGCGATTTCGGTTTTAAACAATTAATGATACTATAGAAACAATCAAAAATAAAACGTTGATCATATCCTGATATGATTTTGTGGCAGTCGTAGCTTGACTGAATTTGAAGTTTAGTTGTCAGAAAATATGATCAATACTTCAACAATTATGTAATCTAATGCAAATATACTTACAAAACTAGTCCATTCAATGACATTTTTACATCAATTTGACTTTAGAGAAATGTAGGTCATTAAATTATTAATATTTTTCTTGTACCCCTTTACATGTTTTTCAGTTCTACAATTTTAATTTTTTATTGAAATTAGTTCTGAAAGAAAAAAAACCAAGGAACCATTTTCAGTTTTAAACCATGAAAAAGAGCGGTTTCGGTTAAATCTGTACGCGAAAGTCTACTATAAAGTATGCTATATATTCTGGATTCTTATCGATTTAATATTTGTCAATGTATTGGCATTGGAATTTCAATATTTTTTTAGCGTTCGCATCATTTATGACCTTACTACACATTGTGTTGAAAAATAAGACCATATGGGCAATTCTACGAGAATGACTACCACGACTGAAAACCCAAAAACCCTTGAAACTTTTTTTCAGGATGATTTGAATAGGAGATAACACTAAAATATTACTATGTGTAAGTATTTAGAGCTTATTACAACATTTTATTGGCAAAAATAATAGTTTAAACTGACTATATTTAATTTTTTTTATTTAATTGACATGTTCTAGGCTAAAATTGCGGTTAAAACTAAGCTCCCAATTAGCATATAGTATAAAATGAATTTGACTCTGATTATTTATTTGCTATTATAAAATTGTTTATTGAAACCGAATGTATATTTTCTATTAAATTTTTTAATTGTAGTATACATATATGTATTTACTGAATATATAGTGTTTTATTAGAAGAGAAAAATCTGTCACGTACGGTATGTCACGTACGATATTAAATTTTATTTATTATAAAATCAACCAAAGATTGTAAAGGAAAAATATTAGGTTTAGTGTAAGAAATTAAAAGAAAACATAACGCCTCTCACGATTCGAAAATATTCACATATTTCTTCATGGACTTCCGTTTTATGTCACGTACGATATACCCTTATTTCACTCGATATTTGGACAACAATGTTTCAAAGAACTTTTTATTATTTTAAAATATATGTAGTACCCTCTGAATGGAACATAAAGACCAAATTATTTTTCAGATACTCTTATTTTTGCAAAATCTATTCCAATCTATAGGCGTACAAATGTCACGTACGATGATATGGAATTGCCCATATGAATTTATTACCACCGAAGGAGTGAAATATAGTCATATTCAATTGTTGGTCAAATTGGAAAAAGCCATATCAGTGTAAAATAGCTTGTTATAATTATTTCACAAATAAAGTTTTCCTGTGTGGCGGCCTGCGGTCACTCTTAGTGAATTTCTCCTCCATAATGGCGGTTTCGCTAAATAAAACCTTTCTTGTAAATAAATGATTAAAAAATATTTTTTTTGGAGTGTACATATTATTTAATTTTTGATCGAACTTTTTTTTAAAATAAATCATTAAAGCAAACAAAAAAATTTATATAGCCATAATGACTGTATTGCACTTCTTCCATGGGAAATAAGATCATATGGTCTTATTTTCCAACTCGTTGAGCAATAGACCCATATGGCCTTATTCTATAGGTATTTTAAAGACCTTTCCAACTACGTTTATCGCGTCTTTTAATAGACAATAGGCCAATTCCTTTGAAGAATTTATATTTTTTTTCTTTTATTAAAATACTTTTAAACTTGCTTTAAATTATATTAAGAATTTTTTCCGTTCATTATATTTTATACCTATTATATTGATTTTGTCATTCCGTTTGTAAAAGTAGTTGTTTGTCCATCCGTCTAGCTGATCGGAAATGTTTGTTATTGAAAATGGTCAAAATTGTTCAAGTAATCCCAGACTAATGGACAAAATGTGAGACATCCTCCAAAAAAGTTAATACTTTTTTCTACAACTTGACAAAACATTTTTTTTAAAAATAAACACATTTCCAAACTTTATATACATAATTCTATTTTTATTATTAGAAAATATTTAGACCAATTTTTAGTACCATTTGTTTCGGCCAAATCATATTATTAACAGCAAACTAGTGTTTATAAACCGGTTAACCGGTTAACCGAAAAACCGGTTTTTCTTCCAAATCTCGGTTTTTTGCGAACCGGTTAATTTAAAATGTTGATTTTCGGTTAACCGGTTTATCCGGTTTTTATCACTCGGTTAACCGGTTTTTAAAATTTGGGACTAAAATTGATAAATCTCACGTTTTTGTGCATTTTTAATATTCATTGTATACACATTATTGGTCTGATTTGAAACCTAAACTGCTGATTTACAATACAAAACTCTTTAGATTAATATTTTTAAGAATTACAATGATTCTAAATAATAGAGGACGATGAGTTTACTTAAAAACTTTTTTGCACATAATGAAACTATTAAAAATTAAAATTAAATTCCGCATAATTCTATAAGTTTAGGCTAAATCTTACTAATGATTCATTAAAAACTTAGTGATGATCTTACCAAACGTTAAATTGAATTCGATGTACATACCTTCCTTCAATAAATTTGACTTCATTAGTGTATTTTGTTCTTAAAATTTTAATTTATTAATCACTTCGTTAGCTTTTCAGAAATATTACAGGAGAGACAAAAAACGTTCTAAAATTCATTATTTGAAATATTTATGAAATCTGATAATGGAGTTTTTTATAATAACAAATAATCACAGCTAAGTGGAAGTGCGTTTACATCTTATAGGTCCTCTTTTGGGACTTGTAACATTTTGTCTTTCATATCAGAAAGTAGAGGTGAAAATAAATTTCAAAGTTATCAAATATTAAATTAAAAAAGTGATTTACATTTTTTGGTTGAAATTTAATGAATAAACCAATAATTAAAACAAGTATTTTATATTTAGTAACATATTTATAATCATTTCCATTTGACTGAGATAATAATTTTGAAATTTTTACAAAATAAATGGACTTAGCACTTTTGTATATTTATAATTATTTAATATTAACCATTCCTGACTACTAAAAATTAAAAAATTTAAAGCTGTATATACTTTTTTGTACATTTTATGTTTTTTACACATATATGACGGTTAACCGGTTTAACCGGTTTTTTCGATGTCGGTTAACCGAAAAACCGGTTTTTTAAAAAAGGCCATTTTTCGGTTAACCGACAAACCGGTTTTTTAAAAAGTCGGTTTTTTATAAACACTACAGCAAACAGATGTTCGCTGAGGCGGTTCAACGTATTTCCACATATCTTTGTCCATATATGTTGTAATGACTTTTTTCAAACATTTTTGAGCAACTAACAATATTAATACTTAATTTTACACCCGTAGGTCCTTTTGTTTTGGCACTATATATAAATATATGCCAATAAAAATGTATATAAAAATATTCGTACCGAATTTTATAAAGATCGGCCCATAAATGGTCATAGCTCTTATAAGAACCACTTTAGAAAACACTATTGGATTTTATGAATATCGGTCGATATTAAGTCCACTTTCGAAAATCACTTAAATACGCATAAATCATTTATAAACATCGTTATCGTTATATACATATATACAAATTGGCGTATCGAATAATTGGATTTAGCACCGACATAAGGACCACTTCCAAAAAACTTATTAACCTACATAAATATCGTACTAAAATTTCACGCAGATCAAAAATCATACTACTGGATTTTGTGACGATTAGTTCATAATTGGACACAACACTCATATAAAGCTCATTTTCCGAGAATATCTATAACACCAGTTAAACTCTCGATGTATATATTGAGATGAAATTCGACCAATATATATACCGCATACATAGAAAACACGGTGAAGTATTGTATTACAATCGTTCCATAGCTTCCATCTAAGGCCCATAAAAAATTTAAAACAAAGAATTATACAAAGGTCCTATAAAAAGCCCATATGCGGAAAATACATTAAACGCTAGTATACCTTCCACCAAATATTATGGGGTATATAGATTGTGTCATTCCATTAGTAACACATCGAAATATTGTTATTCTGGGTCCTTATGCAATTCTAAAACAACCAAGCGTCTGTCTGTTGAAGACACGATATTACCTAAATGCACGTGGAGGATAAAATTTTCTCCAAATAAGATCTAAGTATCCAGATAAGGATCTAAACGATAAGACCTAGAAAACGAAATTTGTCACAAATCGCTTTTTATACCCTTCAGCTTCGTGAGAAGGGTATATATAAGTTTGTCATTCCGTTTGTAATTTCTACATTTTTCATTTCCGACCCTATAAAGTATATATATTCTGGATCCTTATAGATAGCGGAGTCGATTAAGCCATGTCCGTCTGTCTGTCTGTCTGTCTGTCTGTCTGTCTGTCTGTCTGTCCGTCTGTCTGTCTGTCTGTTGAAATCAGTTTTCTGAAGACCCCAGATATCTTCGGGATCCAAATCTTCAATAATTCTGTCAGACATGCTTTCGAGAATTTTGCTATTTAAAATCAGCAAAATCGGTCCACAAATGGCTGAGATATGAGTAAAAAACCAAGACAACCTCGATTTTTTACCTATTTTTTTACCTATATCTGGATTACTAAGACATTAATATAGACAATATGGATATCTAATAATAGATATTTCAAAGACATTTGCAACGACGAATATAAGACCATAGTAAGTTAGACCCACAATGGGTCAAAATCGGGAAAAAATTTTTAACCCGAATTTTTTTTAAAAAAAAAAAAAAATTAAAAAACAAAAAAAAAAATTTTAAAATTTAAAAAAAAAAAATTTAAAATTTAAAAAAAAAAAATTTTTTAAATTTAAAAAAAAAAAAATTTAAATTTAAAAAAAAAAAAATTAAAATAACAATCGAAAAATTTTTTTTTCCAAAAAATTAAAAAACTGGAAAAAAAACTAAATTTTGTTTACCTAAAAATATTTAAAATTTTGAAGTATAATTTGGTGAAGGGTATATAAGATTCGGCACAGCCGAATATAGCACTCTTACTTGTTTTACCTATATCTGGATTACTAAGACATTAATATAGACAATATGGATATCTAATAATAGATATTTCAAAGACATTTGCAACGACGAATATAAGACCATAGTAAGTTAGACCCACAATGGGTCAAAATCGGGAAAAAATTTTTAACCCGAATTTTTTTTAAAAAAAAAAAAAAATTAAAAAACAAAAAAAAAAATTTTAAAATTTAAAAAAAAAAAATTTAAAATTTAAAAAAAAAAAATTTTTTAAATTTAAAAAAAAAAAAATTTAAATTTAAAAAAAAAAAAATTAAAATAACAATCGAAAAATTTTTTTTTCCAAAAAATTAAAAAACTGGAAAAAAAACTAAATTTTGTTTACCTAAAAATATTTAAAATTTTGAAGTATAATTTGGTGAAGGGTATATAAGATTCGGCACAGCCGAATATAGCACTCTTACTTGTTCTAATTTAACTTATGTGTCCAAAAATTACCTAAATATGTTGAATCAGTAAAAAGTTTTGGATCAGAATTTATGAAAAACTTTGTTCGTTTATATATATTTTGTTCCCGATAGAATTTAAATACATGAATCTAGCAAGGTGAAATTTACCGCTGATATTTTTTTAGCAATATAAAATATAAAATCAACCAGGGACCAGAAATAATTGTTATTTAAAAAAAAAACAATTGGTTATAGATAAAATAACTGCAAACAAATATAATAACAATTATAAATAACTCAAAACAATTTTAGTCCTCCCATAACCCATTATAAAAGAGTATTATTTGTTTGGTCTTCCATAACCATTATAAAAGATTTTTATTTTTTCACTGAAAAATAACTTGGCAAATAACCTAGTACAGGTTGTGTATCACATAAGATTAAAAGATAAAATACACCATCATATTTTCGAGATATAGGCAAAAGTATATTTTTTTTTGGATCCGCGAATTTAAGCATTCATAACTCAGTCATTATATACATTTTTAAAAGACATTAAAAAGGTATGAACGAGATCTTTCCAATTATATATTTTTTCACCATTCTATTAATAACAAGTAAGAGTGCTATATTCGGCTGTGCCGAATCTTATATACCCTTCACCAAATTATACTTCAAAATTTTAAATATTTTTAGGTAAACAAAATTTAGTTTTTTTTCCAGTTTTTTAATTTTTTGGAAAAAAAAATTTTTCGATTGTTATTTTAATTTTTTTTTTTTTAAATTTAAATTTTTTTTTTTTTAAATTTAAAAAATTTTTTTTTTTTAAATTTTAAATTTTTTTTTTTTAAATTTTAAAATTTTTTTTTTTGTTTTTTAATTTTTTTTTTTTTTTAAAAAAAATTCGGGTTAAAAATTTTTTCCCGATTTTGACCCATTGTGGGTCTAACTTACTATGGTCTTATATTCGTCGTTGCAAATGTCTTTGAAATATCTATTATTAGATATCCATATTGTCTATATTAATGTCTTAGTAATCCAGATATAGGTAAAACAAGTAAGAGTGCTATATTCGGCTGTGCCGAATCTTATATACCCTTCACCAAATTATACTTCAAAATTTTAAATATTTTTAGGTAAACAAAATTTAGTTTTTTTTCCAGTTTTTTAATTTTTTGGAAAAAAAAATTTTTCGATTGTTATTTTAATTTTTTTTTTTTTAAATTTAAATTTTTTTTTTTTAAATTTAAAAAATTTTTTTTTTTTAAATTTTAAATTTTTTTTTTTTAAATTTTAAAATTTTTTTTTTTGTTTTTTAATTTTTTTTTTTTTTTAAAAAAAATTCGGGTTAAAAATTTTTTCCCGATTTTGACCCATTGTGGGTCTAACTTACTATGGTCTTATATTCGTCGTTGCAAATGTCTTTGAAATATCTATTATTAGATATCCATATTGTCTATATTAATGTCTTAGTAATCCAGATATAGGTAAAAAAATAGGTAAAAAATCGAGGTTGTCTTGGTTTTTTACTCATATCTCAGCCATTTGTGGACCGATTTTGCTGATTTTAAATAGCAAAATTCTCGAAAGCATGTCTGACAGAATTATTGAAGATTTGGATCCCGAAGATATCTGGGGTCTTCAGAAAACTGATTTCAACAGACAGACAGACAGACAGACAGACAGACAGACAGACAGACAGACAGACGGACAGACAGACAGACGGACATGGCTTAATCGACTCCGCTATCTATAAGGATCCAGAATATATATACTTTATAGGGTCGGAAATGAAAAATGTAGAAATTACAAACGGAATGACAAACTTATATATACCCTTCTCACGAAGCTGAAGGGTATAAAAATATGTAGAGGTTTTTCGAATAATGTCACAATTTTAAATTTGTTTAAACTTTTTCGACTATTAGAGTAAGTTCGCGTAATATGGTATATAGGCGGGTAATGTGATATAGCTACTTTTCTCTCTCTAAAACTAAGAACATAGGAGTAACGGTACCAAGCTTAAGAGTTTTATGATCTCAGAAAATGCACATTGGGTGAGTGTACTTCATTTTTGCAGGTCATGGAAATAGTCAGTTGTAAAAAATCAGCGAGATCTTGTGGTAGACTTTTTTTGTGATCTGTTAAAAATTATTTTTTTTCTAAAATCACGTGTTTTAAACTTCATTAATTTAATTTTAAAGTCAAATGGGAATATTTTGCTATTGAATAACACATGCAACAATATTACATATTTAGTGTATTTGTTTAATTTTATAATAATAAAACCCAACACTTGTAGTAGAACACCAGCTGAGAACTGTTCCAATCGAATTAAGATTCTAAAAATTATAGTCAAATATAGGTATACCACATTACCCGAACTTACTCTACGAGTGTTTTTTTCAGATCTTCTTTTTAAACAACAATAATTTTAAAGCCAGTGTCCTTTTGAGTAAAACATACTTTCATTTGTATAAATCGGTTAAAAATTGACCTATAGTTAATTCTAACTTTATGTTAAGTTTTTTATTGTTAATGGGAGTAAATGTTTTTAAAAGTGTAATTACATTTTCCGTCGATATTAATTGATTTGTTGTTGATTTTTTTTAACAAAAGGAGTTTTTATAAAGTTTACTGTAGCTGCTGCAACAGAAAATAATTTGGTTTAAGTATAAAAAAAAACAAAAAAAAAAAACTTAAAAGAAACCATGATACAATAATTGCAGAAGGTAGAATCACTAAGGAGAGTTTTCAATATTTACCCCTATAACGTCAAACTTTGATTTTTTTTTTTCATATTTTTTTTCTTTTGTTTGACGTTACATGAATTGTATAATTGAGAATTTATTTTCTACTGAGTGTACCTTATATTGTTGTGTCATGATTGAAACTATCTTGGATGGATCTTAAAAGTTTTGTGTCCGTCTGGAAGGTCACATGGCTTACATATATCGTGCTGGTTATAAGACTCGATGTTTATTTTTATTGTATTTTGTGTGTAAATATCAATCCGTGTTGAATGGAAACCGCTCTAAGTGAGATGATTTCTTCGTTGGAGTAACATTTCTTTCCTGACAGATGCTTAACGTTGTTCCGGATTGTTTAATTTTTACACATTCGTGCACACAATTTAAATGCCTCTATTTGCCTACCAATGGTTAAGAGCCGGGAAATTAAAAAAGTTGCTTTTTTAATGACCCGCCCTCGTAACTAACAACACATTGATGGTGCAGTACGTTTTTATTAGAGAAGATCGTTAATATGACAAATGGATTTCAACAATAACAGTTCTAATTAGAGTATCCAAAAATCTGGCAAATTCAAAAACCCTGTTTCCGGTTTAACCGAAAAACTGTATTTTCGGTTTTTGTCATTCTAAATCTCACTAAAATTTAGTTTTATATACATTTTTGTTATAGAAAGAAAAACAATTTCATGTATAAATAATGCATGTTTCATTAAATAGGAAATTTCAATATAACATTTTAAATAAACTTTTGGCATAATAACCTTTAATTTGGATTCAAAGTTACATAAAAAATTTAATAGTTTAAATTTTATGTAGGCTAGTATACAGAGAGCCTCAAAAGTGAGTAAACACCAGTGATTTTTTTGATTTATTAAGATCATGCAAATCATTATAGTCCGACATAAATCATTTTTTTTCAGAACCGAATCTATTATTCAGCTCAATCTCCAACAAACCGAAACTTTTAAATTTTAATCGATGGATAGATTTTAGGATTTTAATTTTCTTAAAAAAAATTCAAATAATTTTGGTGTTTACTCACTTTTAAGGTTCTCTGTAGTTAATCATCACATATATTATCAACATTAGATGATATATTTCGATAAAATCGGTTAACCGCCTTAAAAAAGTTATCAATAATGAAAAACCTGGTTGACCGGTGTTCGGTTTTGGATACTCTAGTTTAAATATTTAAATGTGCAAAACAAACAAAATGGATGAGTGATGATGTCAAAAAATGGATATGAATGATTAAATGGAATAAAATTAATAAAATATTCGTAAATATTGTGGGTACTTACGCGAGCAACCTTGGTTACAGTTGGGTACTGAAAGCCAAAAATAGAAAAAAAAATAATAATAATAAATAACTAAATCACAAGTATAAACTGAATATTAAACACTACTGCATTTGTCTGGAGATCGGAATAGAAAAACGTTGATTGGAAGGATGGAAACAATTCAAAATATATCGCATTACCTAAATTCATTTTCGCCAAGTCCATATCATTAAATAAAATGTACACTTTTACTGTTTTTTTATGGTTAATTAAAAGAATTCAACTTTATTGACTGATTTTGTTGTACATTAACGTATCACATGTTATTTGTTTCTACAACTGTTTCAATATTTTTGGAAAGGAAAATATTTCTGGAATTCTCAGTGAACTGAACCTTTAACAAAATTAATTAAATCAAAGTACGACTAACATTCTTAGTTGTATTTGTTTTTAATTAAATAGTTAAATGTCTAATGCATTCAACTGAAAATGCCACAAAATATTTTACAAAGATTATTACATTTTTAATTTTAATTGTGTAATTCAAATCGATTCTTAAAATCGCCACCATTTATTTAGCGTACAGAATGAATAGATATATATTTTTTGTATACAAAAATTATTTGTTAAAAATGTACGAATATGTAATATATTGAGTATTAGTATCAAAAAAATACGTGTTCATTACTAAAACTAAGATTGTTACATTTAAAAAGTTCAATAATATTTTTTGTTTAGAAATACTTATACAATTTGTATTTATTAGAAATTTATAAGAATATAAGTATGTATATGTTAGTAAGTAAAAATGGATGATTAGTAAGTACTAATAATGCTGTGGCCCATTTTTTATGGCCTGACAGACAACTTCATTCATATCATATCCAAGTTTAGTTTGGGTTACATCGTACTTAGACACGGTAGGAGAAGTGACGGTAACGGGAACCACCGGGCAAATTTCCAGTGGTGGTGGAGGAGTAGCTGTAGCCACCGGGACCACCACCTGTGGTGCTAGTACGTTCGGTGCTGTAGTTGTAACCACCGGGACCACTGCGAGATGTTGATTCATAAGACGACTCGTATGAAGAGCGTTCGGGTCTAGTGTAGGGATTGCTGGAATCGTAATTGTTCTTTTCTACGCTGGATTTGTACGAGTAAGAGTAGTCATTGGAGCCACGGGTACGATGAGTGCCAGGAGCAGAGCTGCACAAGTCCAAGCGAGGAGTCTGCGAATTTTCAGTAAAATACATTTACAAAAATTTTACCTTTAATTTTACTTAATCTTATAAACAAATTCAACGTTTTATTAAATAGCTAAACTAATCTAAGGTTATTTATCCAAGTATCACAACTATCTAAATTAAAATAAAAACAAAATGCGCCACTTGCTATTTCTTCGCCTTGGCGCTCAACTCAAACTCTAACTAAGAAGGAGACTAAATAAACACTCGTATGCATTTTAATGAAAGGAAATTGAAACATGTTTGAATTTACATTAAAAACGTTTCATCTTTTTCATTCGATTTCACTCAAGCCAAGATTTAGAAAGATAAATTTAATGTGGTGGAACAGCAAAGCAAAAATTATCATTAACTAAAAAAAAAAATAAATAAAAACAACAAAATATAGCCATACATTGTACATATATTAAAAGTTATAAAAATAATAATAATAATGATGTACAAATACAGATTATCGAATAAATTTTAAGTGCATATCTATATATTCATACATACATAAATAAGTTGAGAAATAAGGATTTCAAACATACAAACAAACAAACAAATTTCTAATTAGAAATGGGAGAGTGTGTGTGGGTGTAGGTGAGTACATATTTTTGAAACAAACCCAAAAAAATTTATAGTTATCGTAACATATGTGAATTGTGAAAATAATTGTATCGTATCGTAATTGATATTTTTTATTATTAATAGACGTATCTGGTGACCATGGCACCTGATTTTGGATTCCGGAAAGTTTCACGTCTAACCGGCAATGATTCCGAAGCGGCACGATGCATGCGTGGCAAGACTGCATCTAAACTGTCGCGTGATGTGCGACCAGCTGTATTGCCGCCAGCCTCGACAGTGTCAATGTGTTGGCGCACCATTGACAAAATACGTTCGCGATTTCTATCACGGGCTGGCACGTATGGCTTGATCGGTTCGTTGAGCACATGATAGCTCGGCTTAATGGCGGCTCTATTAATTGGATCTAAAATAGAACTCTTGCGCTCTTCACGTTCAGGACGACGTCGGCCAAAAGCTGTTATTGGTTCCGTAATCAAAGATGGTCGTGCCACAAACGGACACTTTTCCCAGTCTATTGGTGTTTTTGTTGGTCTCTGTAAAGTGCCCACAGGGGAAATTTAGAAACAAAAAAAAAACAACTATATCTTAATAATAGGTTTTGAGTTTTTATCTTTTCAATATTTGTTCTTGTTTTAAAAGGTGAAGAAGCATTTTCCCATCAAGCTACATTTATAAATATGTACATACATTCGCATATCTGAAGGACAAACGGTATGGGCAAGGACAGCATTCATATATTTACAGCAAAAACTGTGCCGGTGCTTACAGAGTTTTCCAAAATTAGAATAAGTATTTATTAAAAACCAAATATGTAATTATAAAATAAATGTGTTATTTATTGATTATGATCAATTAAGTATGTAAATATTTATTTAAAATAAATGAATGAATCTGTACAATGTAAGTAGATATTAAATTTCCTAACTTTGCGCGCAGTGTGGTGGTAAGTATTGGAAATTAATAATATTCAAATTGTGGATAGTGGTGAGAGAGTAAATGAAAACATGCAAATTTAGTAGTTACGATATTATAGTTATTTTATATGAATTTAATGCATGTAATATTAACATATTTGTATTTATTCATTTTTCATTTATAAAAAAGTACTACCATAATATTGAAAATGAAATAACTCCAAACTAAAAATTCCTACAACCATTAAAAATCTAACAATTACTATTTCGAGTGATATAATTGGCTGTGCTGAATACCCTTCTCTTTAGTATACTTCAGAACAAACTGAAAACTGAATCAAAAACACATGATTCCCTATGTTTTTTATTTTTATTGTCTAGCTTCTTCTTATAACTCAATATTGCAAAATATTAAAAATATTGATTTAATAACAAAATGCTGAAAATTTTATTATTTGAGTGGAAACCATACAAACACAGTCCCAAATTTACAAAAAAAAAAATACGTTTTTAAACTATAGGTATATAATTTTTTAAGGTGTGAATTTTTAAAAAAATATTTATATATACAATATACATATGTATGTATATATAAATAAAATCATGAATTTTGTGTTTATTTTAAAAGTTGTCTGTATAGAGATTTTGAAATTAAAAGAAAGACCTTGTCAAAAAAAAGTAAAAACAAAATCTATGATATTTTAATGGCAAATCCTACTCATTTGCTTGATTTTGCGATTCTCCATAAAATATTTATAGAGATTTCAAAAAGATGCGCGCGCATCTTACATTACAAAACAATAGATGCAAATTTTTACCCGGAAAAATCTTGTCATTTTTCAAATTACAAACAAATATTCAAAATTAATATTAAAGTAAATATCTATATATGTATGTATTATTATATGTATAAGTGTGTATTTATACATTTTTTTATATTGTGTACAATATTAAAGATATTATGGAAGCGTTATTTACATATTACATTTAAAATATTTCGAAAATAACTTCAAAGCTAATTTAAAAATATTTATGTACAAACTAAATACTTAAATATTATTTAATTAGTTGTTCAAGGAAAAACGAAAAACTTGAATCATGTAAAATTCATTAATGTGTCATCATCTAATACACAAAGCATGATAAGAAAGCAGTGAAACAGAGAGACTGACAGACAGAATGGGAGAGACCAATTATTTACATTTGTTCATCTGTATTTATTTTAAATTATATTGTGTATATATTTATGTATGTATGTATGTATAATCACATGTACTTATGAAAATATATACAACAATACTTGGCAAGAATGGTGAAAATTTTAATATTTTAATTTTTCATTTATTTTCCCGGCAGATGTACAATGAAATGGAAACAAATGTATAATATTTGTACACATTCATACATAGATACAACCCAGCAGTTTTACAAGTAGTCAATGTATCCCTTAAAGACAGTAATTGTCACTAAAATCTGATCAATGACTGACTCAAATTTGCATATGTATACATATATTTTGGGTCATTTGACATGTACATATGTTCGTAATCTCGTGTACTCTGGGCGAAGTCTCTGATTAAACTTCGCCCACTCTATGTATATTCCGCTCTATGTATATTTCTCTATGCATAAATGTAAATGATTTTAATGTTTATATTTTTATTATTTCATTTATTTATTTGCAAACAAAAAAAGATATTACGTAAGAAAAATATCTATGAAATATATGAAAAATAACTCAATATTAATTTTCAAAAATGTATAAGAAAAATTAACACAAGTAAGTATGTATGTCTGTATCAAAATGCATGTGCAATTATTAATTAACCTTGAAATGTGCTCTAAATACGCGCAACCTTTATTTAAATGAAACCAAAATTTTATTTATGTACACAATTTTCTTATTAGCTAATTTACAAAAATAAAAAAACAAAGTAGATATAAACAAAATAAAATACATACATTACAGATACTCAGCAGTAACATTTATATTAATTAGTTTACTACATTATTTTTTAAGTATACGAAATTTAGGCCCTAATTTTGTAAATCACGTCACCAAAGTGATATTTATATGGAAAACAAAAACAAAATTTCAAAAATTTTAAAAATTTGTTTTGGTTTTATATACAAAATTTTCAAATTATGAAAGGCAAACCAATGCTTGAATTTTTGGTGCGTTTGTTCTGTTAAGAATTTGTATATAAAACAAAAACAAATTTTTAAAATTTTTGAAATTTTGTTTTTGCTTTCCATATAAATATCACTTTGTGATGTGATTTACAAAATTAGGGCCTTAATTATTTAAATTATTGTAAAAATCAGATATAAAAACATTAAACTATTTATTGTTTTTGTCTTCATTCAACTATTATCTATTTATTTATCTATATAAATATGTAATTTAAAAACAAAATTTTGAAAACTATTTCAATTAAGGGACTAATTTCATAAACACTCTTAACTAGCTTAAATAACATTTTCAAAGAAAATTTTTACTACAAATATTTAAAAAAAAAACAAACTGAAATAAGCTTCGTAGAAATTACACTTCGATAGAAACAACCTTTTAACATCACAATTGAAATTAAGAATTAACATTTGACAACAGATGCTAAGACGCACCTTAAAATGTCAAAACAACCACTCAGAAATATGTATAAAAATGTGACACATAAAGTCCTTGTGATTAACACATGCACAAGAATATAAAAACTTTATAACATATTTTGTTGCGAAACAATTTTTTCTCAAAATCTTTAAGTAAATTTGTATAGGTTGTAGGCTTGGTTGAGTACTGCATCACCCCAAATTATTCTATTTCACCAACGTGGATATTTCTATGTAATTTATAATATTATTTTACAATTTTAAAATTTGTTTCTAAATATGTCAACTTTAGCAATATAGTTTGTAATAATTATCATTTGATTTGATTTTTTGAAAGCCTGACTTATTATCCACAAATCAAAATTAAAATTGAATGTCAAATGTTTTTAATATCGAGGGGCTATATTCAAAAACCTCTATCTTTGATTTTCACGAAAATGGTTTTTTGATGGTAAAATGTTCAGTAAAACAGCCCTCGTCTATGGTGTGAATTTCATAACAAACTTATTTTTTTTTTGCTGTTTTATTTGAATTTTTGTTATTTCTCTATCTTATACAATTAATTTTTTCTGAATGCAAAACCCTCTATCTTTTCAAATAATTAATTTTCAAATATTTTTTTCTTGCAATTCATGTTTTCGTACTAATTTTTGCATGCTGAACATGAATTTTACATTTTTGAACAGTTTTTTGGCTCTCCTGAAAAGTTGTGTTTTTTAAATAGAGGGTTTTGAATATAGTCCCTCGATATATACTTTTTTTACCAAAACTTTAAAAAACATTTTTACAATTTCAATATACATATACGTCCAATTTCAAAGTTTTGAAAAGTAGGCGTAGCTAACATTAAAAAAACAAATTAGGAGTTTGTTTTTAATTTTGTAATAAAATTGATACTTGTTTGAGATTTACATGTTTTTGTATTAAAGGAATATTAATTAAATAAAACCAATCAATCTTCAAAAAATTACTCAAAAAATTCATCACAACTTCAGCAATTAACAATCGATTTAAGTTAATGATAGCTGCTTATATTAAGGTATTGGGGACAAAATTTAAGAAAATATTAAATAAATATCCCTATAATTTACGAAAGTTTGCAAATGACGGCGTTAGGATCCGTAAATTTACAATTCGGAAAAAATAAATTCTTGATATATATATTTTTGGAAATAAGATGATGAAGTACTCAATGATGATATTTTAAGCTAAAATTAAAGCTCAGGATCAGGTCTAAAATTTTTCTCTAAAGACTAATTTAATTTGGTTGAATCAATTCCCAAAATTTGCTTTGGGTCTCTCAAATAATTGGCACTTAGCAAATTCCACTAATTAAATTCTATATAGTTAAATGACTCTAAATTGTTGTAAGATTTACCCAGTATTTATTACTATAACATTTTTATTTCGATCTATACGGTGTATTTTTATTATTTCCGATTCTAAAGAATTATAGTAGAATTATCTTTTATTCAGATTCTATGATACGAATATAAACATCAAATCAGCTGATTAAGATACAATGGAAATTTGTCAGTAATACAATTATTATATTTCAGTTTCTTATCTTTATATTTATTAAAAATGTTTTAATGTTTCGTATAGAGAAATAAACAATAAACATAATTACATTTGGTCAATCAACAATGTCTCTTATCAGTCATATTGTTATAATGTCCTAATATATCTCGACTCGGCAGCTCAGCTTAACCGACTCTTAGTCATTCGGCGCAGGTCTCTGCTGGTTTTGGTTACGACAACACAATAAAAATAGCATACAGAGTAGTATTATTTTAGGATATTATGACAATATGACATGACCCTGTGAATTGGCCAATTATGTGTACATAGTAAATTTAATTTATAGTTTTGTTCCCGCACTAGTCAGATGTATAGGTTTTAGTCAGAAAAACAACAAAGAATGCAACTCTGATTAGTAAAGTATCACAGATTTTACGAAGTACATATAAATCTTATCTTAGCTCAATACATAATTATTCAAAAATATCGATAAATATTTCAATTAATTTTAATTGCAATAAACATATACCATCAAACACAAAGTTTGTTTGAAAAATTATAATTATAATAAATAAAAATTAATTTATCTCATACATAAAAATATTTCTCAAATTAAGAATAAACTCCCATTTGCTATTAAAACTGAATGTTTGCTGGGCTTAAAATTACCTAATTTTTAAATCAATAGATATAGATTATTAAACATTTTCATATACATATATTTTTCTTTCAAAGCACTTATTGTAACATTTAAAAAAAAGGAAAAGTTTTACAAAAAATAGACACTTAACATGACTTATTACGTATAAATGGACTTCTGATAATGCGATAAATATATTTAGATATTTGATTATATTTAAAAAAAAGATAAAATAAAATATCATCAAATTTAAAATACGAACAAAAATCAAAAATAGTTTGATGATAAATAAAATAATGCAGTTTCAAACGTGTTTCAATTCCGACCAGGTTCTTACTTTTCATTATCACTAAAACAAATTTCAATTCTAGAAAAGCTTACAATTTTTCAAAAATAGAAAACTAAAAAATTATGAAAATAAAATTGTGTTTACAGCAAGTGGGACACAAAAGCAATTAAAATAGAATAGAAACAAAATATAAAATATAAAATAAACTCATAAAAGAAAGGCATTGAAAAATTAAAAATATTTTCTTTCTTCTGCTAACACAATTTGAAATGCCAACATTTAGGAAAGATATATATGTATATACATTTAAAACTATATATGTATATATATATATTTATGTGTATATTTTTGTTTGATGAAAATTGTGTTTAAAATATTCACATACATAATAATTCACATATTCACGAGTTCATCCAATAATATGTCTGTCTGTCTGTCTTTTTTTTTTTTTTTGTTTGGCATAAACACCTTTAAGCAAATTTTAAACTTAACAGATTTATATATTTTGCACACGGTTCATTTTTTCAATTATTCATGATTATTCACCAATAATAAAAATAAGATTTTGGTTTCATTTTTCTAATTTTGGGTTTCTTTAAGTTGAAAGGTAGCATTTTTTTTCATTAAATCCATTTGAGAAATAATTTACATTTTTTCAATTCTTTTATGGCATTTGTAATCGATTGGAATTGAATTTCATATGTTTATGTATGATGTATATTTAATTTTAAACACAATTTTCTATTTTCAATATATTTCTTTTTTTTAGTTTATTGTGTTTGGACTTGATTAGGATTAAAACCACACTACACTCTATTCAAATTTTTAAAACTGATTCGTTAAATTTTAATTTTTCTTTTTTTTTGGGTAAGGAATTCACAAATCCTAGCTAAGTATTCTTGCAAAAAGGAAGAATTTACGATGTAAACGCATCAAGTAATAGTAGTAAAAACGCTTACCGAAACTGCGTACGAGGTAACAACTGGCCTGGAAGAGTAGGTTCTGCGGGTAGTAAATCCACTTTCGTAAACCATTTTCGTTCGATTTAGTTTAAAATTATTTCAAATTGAATAAGATTTTGTTTAATTTAGATAATTTATTTTCTTTTAATAATTTAACACTAGGTCCACTTGAGGATTTTTTTATTTTTATTTTGTATAACTCGTTTCGTGTGTGCACTTAGCGCCCGTTCGAGATCTTCTGAATTGTTCGTTGCTGGTGGAAGCTGTTTTTGATTTTCGAAAAAATATTTGAAAATAATGTACATTTATTTTGTTGCTCTCTCAGTGCCAAATTATTTTTGGAATAACTTATACATCTAAACATACATACATTCGTATTACATACAACCAACGTAAGTATTGAAAATTCAAAAAGAATTTTCAATACTTAACCAATTGTTGTTAGTGTTAGTGTCATGACGTCATACCTGAAATCTCTTTTTTGTTTGAAATGAAATTTGTGAAATTTCATTACAAATTGAGAAGAATTTGTTAATATTTTCCTTTATTTTTATTTTTGAGAACCTGCAGATTTTGAAATGTATATGTTCTGAAAATATTACAAACATTCTCATACATCTATCTACAGACATACATATATATGTATGTATGTACGTACATTTGCATATGTCTAAATTGTTCCGCTCTCCTTAGAATTTTGTGAAAATTTCTCTGAAATGGAATAGATTAATTTCTTGTTTATAAAAACAAGAAAATATTTCTTACTGTACATCATTCCAATTTTTCGTACTTTTTGCGTAGGATTTATTTATTTTTTTTGTTTGTTTTTATTGTGATTTTAAGTGTTTTTGAGTTTTAACATTTAACTGAAGGTAAAAATAATGAAAAACAAAAAAATACTAAAATTAGTTTTATTTTGTTCTAATTTAATATGAATGTCAGATAGTTTGTGTTGTTTTTTTAATTTAATTTCTTCTAACGTAAATCACTTTCAATGATCTTGAAATTTGTATAACATCTTAAAATGTGTGTGTGTGAAAATATAATTATGTAGGTTATTGACGTCTTAATGTACAACAATAATTGCATTATTAATTATTGTTTTCATTACTAATACATATTTTACTAGCAAACATAATTATTTACTCATGCACACAGAAAAAGAGTTCGATTGAAAATCAGTTCCAGTTCCAATTATAAATATTTAATAATATGAATCAATATTTTATTGATATTATTAAAAAACTGTGTATTCATACCATTTTCTATGTTAAAATCAGATAAAAGAAAATTTCAATCGAATTAATGTATTAACAACTGCAAAATCTGTTAACAAACCCAATTTTAGCATTTACTTAAATGTGTGCTACCAATTCGTCTACGATAACCAAATTTAATTCTGCAACTTATACCTCAATGCCAAATATTACTGATTGTAACCGAAAAATTCAATTATAATTAAAAAAAAATTATAATTCGGAGTTCTCAACCGACAGACGCATTATATGAAAAAAACGTACAAATTTGTCAAAGGGGGGGGGGGGGGGCAAGCTTTGTTCTGAGGAGTAAATAAAGGATTTTTATATAAGTATTTGATATTGTTGAAAACCTTAGGACTAAGGATTGATATTTTAGTAAAATTAAATAATTTTATAATTAAAAACTAAAAAAATATAATATGATGATTTTATACGAATAATAATATAAAATTTGAATTAATGTACAATCTTAACAGTTAAAGATATCATTACAAAATTTGGAACCAATATAGACTTAAATGTCCTTAAATCAACAGCATTAGAATTTTTGACATTATTTATTTTCAAATACCGAAATTCCTAAAACGGAGAAAATGTGTTCCAAAAACTGAGTTTTTTTTAGAAAAGTGCCCCTACTGTGACGTTATTTACCGTGTGATAGTAAAACCACTTAGTAAATATTTAAGAAACATATAGGGTTATACAAATATGGAACTATTTTGTGGATTGGTGCTTTGACATTTTAGAATTTTTTACTCAAACCGAAATTTTTTTTTTTAAATTGTCGAAGTTTGGATAGGTCTGGGTGATATGTCCGCTTAAGTGAGCCAAATTTTTCTTTACTCGCTTTTGCATTGAGTTGTCTTTCCGAATCATATAAAAATATATGGGCTTTTTTGGGACAAAACGTAAAAAATACGGCCCTTTTTACAAGTTCCAACTTAGGATGCATATAACTTTTTATAGGGAAGAGATAACTGGTAGCAAGTTCTTTTTATTTTATTTAGAATAAATAAAAATAAATTTCGACCATCTGTAGGCCCGCCACATCTAAAAAAGCATAAAAAGATCGAGTAAAATTAAAAAAACTAATTCAATAAACCTGAATATCTCTTCAACCAACCTACACTTGTTAGCATATTTTTTGTAGAGATTCTCAAGGACTATTTATATTCAAAATTTCAGATATTTAAATATAAAACCAAGCATTGACAGTTGTTAGAACCAAAAAGCGAAAAAAAATTATCAGCTGTTTGACTGACTCCACCTTGTATAAATTCACCTTGATATATACCTAAAGAAGGTCGCACAGTGCTGCAAAAGGTCCCTTTGTGGGGCCAAAAGTCGAAAAATTTAGAAAATTACCCAAAAATTGGTATACGGTGATTTTTGGGGTCGCTGATTACGAATTCGATATCAGAATTAGCAAATTCAAAATGGACGACCTATTATGGCGTCATGTCATACGAAAAAACTTATAAAAAATTAATAAAGTTGGTCTTATATGGGAGCTTTGACAAATTATGTATCGATCATTTCGTTACATGACTTCCGTATATAAATAAAACTTATTAGGACCGAAATTTATGTAGATACCTATATAGAATAAACAGGACCGATAAAGTCCAATTTCGGGAGGTCATTTGTGTGGGGGAATGATTAAATAATGGACCGATTTCAGCCAGTTTCAATAGGCTTCGTTATTGCGCTGAAACAAATGTATGTACCAAATTTGGTCGAAATATCTTAAAAATTTAAAATTCGTTGGCGTACAAGGTTTACATGGTCAGCCATCTAGACATACGGACAGCGTTTAATCGACACAGAAAGTGACCTGAGCGGTGTTTCCATCAGTTGAAATTATGAAGGGCATTTGAGGCAAGGGGCCTTACTATGAACATTTTTCAACTCCTAGGGCATTCCTTTAACCAACATAATGACAAAAAACTCCCAACTAAAATTAGCAAATAATTTCCAGCTTCAATAAAAATAAAATTAGAACAAAGATGTTTTTTGTAAAAAATTGCAAAGAAAATATAGCGACTTCTTATTTTAATTATAGAATTGAATTTAGACACCGAATTGTTATTTATATCAGTTGTACGTACTATATTTTCAGCAATTGATTAATGTGTTTATCATATATTCAGTAATTGCAACCGAATTATATGATAGACGTGGAACTGACAAAATTCGATTGGCGACAAATTCGGTTGTGACTACAAATCTGTTTTCTCTGTGTAATATTTATGTACATGTACAGTCCCGCATTTATCCCGAGGATTGAACTGGCTCCTATTAATCCAGACCTCCCATACGTTTTGCGCATAACACAATCCCCACAAGGCATTTTCCATAACAATTAATAAAGCACAAGGTCAGACGTTGGAAAAGGTGGAAATCTATCTGCCTAAATCAGTTTTTAGCCATGTCCAAATGTATGTTGCATTTTCTAGACTCTATCTAGAGCAAGATCTCTATATGATGTTAGTGAGAAAGTGATTCGTGAAGATGGCAAGCAGGATATGCTTCGTAAGGGCAGTTCCACAGTATTCTCAAAGAATATTGGCTATGAAAATTATTCATATTTGGTTTTAATCGCAGTTTCTAAAGGAAATTTCCAAATAAGCATTTTTACTAGAATTCTAGTTGAAAGCAGGTGTAATTGAAGCCTCGAGTTATTGTCAAGCAATTGAATTACAGTTGTATTACACTTTATTTCAATAGCATTCTCTAGTAAAAAGGAAACGTAAATTCAAGCCATATGTTTTTTGATTGAAAAAAATTAAATTTTTCAAAATGTGCAAGTGGTTGAATTTTTGAGGCTTTGGTGCTTATTGGGTTAAGTCAATTTTAGTTATTGCTTTTTGTTATGTAAGATTCTGTCAATTAGACTTATTTATTTGTAAATTAAATTGTGTATTTCATTCTATAAAGAAATTAATTAATTAAAGAAATAAAATTGTTCTTCTTAAAAACCATTAAAAAAATCTTTACAATCTTTTATTTATTAAGATTGTATTGCAGCCAAGGCATAACTACTTATTATTTGACTGAAACACTACTTACCTTTGTTCGAGATTTTTAAAAAATTCATGGGTCAAGCTTACAAATATACTTATGTACATTCAGCACCGGCATAAGTAGTTACAATCAAAACAAGAATATGTAGCTAAAAAAAAACAGAAAAAATATTGCCTTGTGTGGGAATCGAACGTGTAGTTAAAATTTTTTAACTAATAATATTTTGAAAATAGTTAAAATATTTTTTTTTGCAGCCTAATGAAATATTTTTTTTATATTAAAATTTTTAGTTAAAAAAATATTCCTGCACTATTTTTTTAAAACAAAGAAATGTTGTACTCTATTCATAGTTTAAGTTA
The DNA here is from genome assembly GCF_958450345.1 of Calliphora vicina. NCBI lineage: Eukaryota > Metazoa > Arthropoda > Insecta > Diptera > Calliphoridae > Calliphora > Calliphora vicina. Next base: position 81,794,675 of record NC_088780.1, read on the forward strand.
ATATATTTTAGGAAAAAACGTAAAAGCGGTATATAAATACACAAATACAATAAAAAGAGAAATAAGCAATACATAACACAGAAAATAATTAGCGACTATTGGCTTTAAGTAAAACAAGCTTTTCGAATCACTTAATTTATTTCCCCGAGGAGAATCCACCATTCCACTAAACGAAAATAAACGCTCTACTGAAGCAAAGGCGTGTTAAATTTAAAAAAACATTTGCCTTATTATTGGATATTTGTTGAGACTGTATTTTCCATTTTTAATATATCTTTTAACAAATTAAATCTTGTAATGTCCTATAATTTCTTCAAGTCATTATTTTTATTTAGTTTTTTAAGTCAAAATTATTTTTCATTATACATATTTATATATATATATATTTAATATTCTAGTTTAAACTGGAATAACTTAATGATCACTACTTTTGAATATATTAGTGCAAAGAAAATTATTGAAGCTTTTTTTAGTTATTGTTAAATTTTTTAACTATTTGATTTTAGTGCTTATTTCTACACTACCACTCAATTGATTTATAGTTAAAAAAATATCACAATCACTAAAAAATATTAGTGATAAAAATATAAGCTTTACTACCACTAAAGCTGAAGAAAATTAGTTAAAAATATATTTTTTAAAATAATATTTAGTGCTAGTGAAATGTTGATTGCACTCAACATTTAGTGCACTACCCCCAACTCTGGTATTTATAAATACATACCCGATACATATGAAAATAAAAAGTTTTTGAATAGTTTTAAACAAATTTTGAATACCGACCGTAAATCAAAAAAATCATTCGTATTTTTTGAAAATCTAATACAAATTTTGTTTAGATAATGAAATTGTATTATGATACTTGAATTTTTGACAAATATTAATACTCAGTATTGCCGTCTATAAATACCTTTAATAATAATCGAATTTACGATACTTATACGATACCTTACAAAAAGACTATTGAAGCCTTTAAATTTACATGTATATAAATTAATTTTGATATCTGTGATAGTCTTCATTTCGGATTAGGCTGTCCATGGCATAATTGCGGATTAAATAAAGCAATATATTAAATATGTATGCATATGCCACATATACACCAATGGGAAATTCAATGTCAAAAAACAATAAACTTTATTCACAAAAGCCTTGAAATAAGAAAAATGACCAACAGCCTTAAATATTATTTATTTAATGTGACATACATACATATACTTATGTATATGCAAACATGTTTATTTAAATAATAAACAAAATTTTAAAATGCCTGTACATTGCATTTATATTCTAAAATATACTAAATTATAAACGTCTGGATCCCAATGAAAATAAAAATCAACACTAATTTGAATTGGACAATATCAAAAATACAGTATGTCAAAAATTACTTTTCACAATGAAAAAAAAAATATTTTCGACTTTGATAGCAAAAAAATACCACTTATTATTTCGTTACAAATGATTTGATTTATTATGAAAATATACAGTATATATAAGGAAAAAGTTAAAGTCCAATGTAAAAGAAACGAAAAGTAATGCTAGGTATACACGTTACGACAAATGATCGTACTAACGAAAATGTTTGATTCATATGTCAGTTATTTTGTGATATTTTTTTTTTCAAATGAAATAGTACGATTTGTAGTAACGTCTATCACAAAACCGTACTTCAACTACGATTAGTATCGTGTATAGATACCGAGCATAAGACATAAAGTATTTCATTTTGGTAGGGTCAATAAAAAATTTTCACAACCAATTTTTTTTAAATTTTTATGATTAGTGGTACTTTACAGTTACTTATGATCTGTATTCTTCTTCTCTATGATTTTGTTAGTTAATTCGCGATCGATTTTTGAATAGGTGAGACTTTAAGCTTTAATATGTATTTTTAATCATAGAAATCGAATTATTAAAAAAAAAGTTTCGAACGGTTAAAAATACATTTTTGATTTTTTTGAGATTTTGTATAAAAGTAATAGTACTCTCTAACTCACATATTTTTAGACCGATTTCAAAATTTTAAACAATTATGGATAGAAATCGAATTAATCTTTCATAAATGTGAGCATATTTCATGAAATTATGTAAGTTTTTGTAAAAAGTTTCGCATTTTTTTTTATTTTTTTCAACAAAATTTGTTTTAATTTTTTTATATGAAAACCTATTTTTTTCGCTCCGTGTTTTAAAGACAATTTTATAGAGACAAAAATGAGGCATTACTTGTTAAACCGGTTTATATTGCAAAAGTTATTAAACTTTTTCGAAAAAAATTACATTGTAAATTAAAAATTGTACAAACAATTTTTTTTATTTAGTTTTTTGTTTTTTTATTCATATGCGGTGAGGGAAAAAATACAATAAAAGGTGTTAATGAAAAGTTAAATACCTTTTACAATTTTCATCCAAATAAAAAAATTAAAAAAGTGTTTTGTTAAGAACTAAATTTACTTTATATACAGTTATAAATTTTTATAAACTTTAATAGCAAAATAAGCAATGAAAAGCACATAAAATCAAAAAAAGTTGATAATTTTTGTTTTTTAAATTTCTGAGTTTCTCAACATTTGTGCATGCCATTAGACACCAAAAGGCAGCTAATTTTGATATATCTTTTAGATAATAAGTTAAACTTTAATTCCCTATTAAAACTAGATCGGCGGCAAATGGCGCCAATAGTTAAAATCCTAGTCAAAGTTGTGTAGGTAAGCCCAAAAACATTATATATTTTAAATGAATAAATTTCAAATCTGCTAAAAATATATACAAAACTCATTACAAAGATAGAATCTGGACAAGATACCCTTTCCAAGAAGGTATAACAATCCTAAAAAAATAATTATAAATATTAAAAATACGCCCATGAAAATGGTATAATTTTAACTCCCCAAATCTTTAAAGTCGAAAGTAGTGTGTTCTGTCGCCATTTTCGAATACTTCTGTTGACATAATAACTATAATTATGCAAATAATTATTGCTTGACATCTTAGCTTTACGATAGAACTTGTTTTTTGGTTAATTTCAATCATTTGCAAAAATCAATTATGAGATGCACTCACCTTATATAATCCACTGTGCACCGTGGAGATTGGCATTAAAATAACTATGATAAAAATTTTTATTTCGTATAAATTTTTTTGATATCGAATATTTTTGACTAAATATTTTTTATGCATTACTTTTCGTTTCTTTTACATTGGACTTGATCTTTTATCTTATAAATACTGTATATATGTATTCATAATAATGCTAAAAAGTATACATACATATGTAATGAAATGAAAACAATTTGGCCAATTCACAAAGGTTCCTATCATGTCATATTGTCATAATGTCCTAATATTTCACAATGGTTTAAAAATATTGTTATTGCTTTTCAAACAAAAAATGTCCTAAAATAATACTACTATGTATGTTTATTGTGTTATCGAAACCATTCAATAGAGACCTGCGCCGAACGCCTAAGAGTCGGTTAAACCGAGTGAAATATTAGGACAATATGACAGGATAGGAGACCTTGTGAATTGATCAACATAAGTGATATTTTCTTGCTATAATATTCAGCAATGTGAAAATTAATTTTTGACATACTGTATATACTATTTGGAAAAGAAAAACAAATAGTTGTGCTCAAAATAATAGAATTAGATTACTCTAGTCAAAATACAATTTGTTCAGTTATCTCATATTACTTGGGCAAGTTCCACTATCAGTCAGTCACAACCTAAGTTGGCCCATCCCGCAGATTAATTGCGGACTCGACAATTATAATTTGAGAAGAGTTCTCACTGATGTAATTATTCGGATTTTTTTAGAAATTTTCTTCAACCTTAATATATTTTAATGTGTTGAATTAGTGCAAGTATTTTCTCTGGACTAATTTTCACAAAGAATGTTATGCAGAACCTTGTGATTTCGGGAGTAAGCCTTATCGGAGACCAATTTTCCTTATATTTGACAATATTATTTTGGGATATATGTATAAATCACAAATGATAATTAATTTAATGTAAGCACAAATTACTCTTGTAATTAAGTTTGCGATGATTGGCCTATATTAGATCATAGCCCCCATATAGTACATCTCTTCAAAAAATCACAATAACGCTCATAAGCTATATATGTACATACATAACTATTATAAAAACAGAAATATCTCTATAAATTTTTTGCAAGGATGTTTCAATAATTGATCTTAGCATCCATTTTTAATTAAATTGGATTTCTTATCTGCAATCTCTGAATATAATAGGTGACAACTAGATAGGTAACTGAGAGCCAAAAACCTAAGCCTGTTGTTAAACACCTAATTCATGAGAATTCATGTCCAGTGTGAAAAGAGACTAATTTTTTCCATTGACATTTCTCTTTCCTTCCGTTCTATGCCTTGAATAATATATATGTATACTAATATACATAATATTCAAATCTATAAATACAATCTTATCATTTATTATGCGGTTTCAATTTTTATATTTATTTAGGCAAAACTGTATATTTTGTCTATATAAATAAATTGTTTACCAATGTCAATGAGAAATTTACGAAAAGACGTACTATGTTTGTTTGTATTTATGTTTGAATGAATTTTCTTATTCATATAAAGATCTCAAAATATATGGGCAATTCCACGAGAATCGCTACCACAACTGAAAAAACAAAACCCCTTGAAACTTTTTTTCAAGATGATTTGAATAGAAGAAAATAATAAAAGGTTACTATGTGAAAGTATTTAGATCATATTACAACATTTTAAAGACAAAAATAATAGTTTAAACTGATTATATTTAATTTTTTAATGTTTTAGGCTAAAATTGCTGCGAAAACTATACTCCCATTAGCTTGTAGTATGAAATGAATTTGACTCTGATTGTTTTTTTGCTATTGTCAAATTGTTTATTGAAACCGAATGTATATTTTCTATTAATTTTTTTAGTTTTTGTATACACACATACATATATTTACAGAATATATCGCACTCGTTCAACAATACTGTATTAACTCAAAATTTTTAAAAATTCACTTTTTGCAAGAAATCAACTAACAACATCAATATCTATCTACTTTAAAAATTTCCGTTCCGTTTTATGTCACACTTATTTCGCACAATATTTGGACAACAATATATAGAAAGAACTTTTTATTATTTTAAAATAGAGTACCCTCTGAATGGAACATAAAGACCAAATTATTTTTCAGATACTCTTATTTTTGCAAAATCTATTCCACTCTATAGGCGTACAAATGTCACGTAGGATGATATAGAATTGCCCATATGTATTAAATATATTAAATAAATATTTTAAAAATGTATATACATTAATGTTCATGGAACTCAGTAATCGTTATTATTTTTCTATAATTAAGTATTTTGACTAAGACATCATTAGCAATTGACCTCACAAAACGATGAGAAAAATATGTTGTGACGACTATAAATGTATAGCATGCAATATAATTGTACGTACAATACACTCATTCTATTAAAAGTTTTCTTATAGAATACGAAAATTTTGTGAGAAACTTAAAATAGTTACACAAATAGAGGATTTTTTTTGGATAAGTATCAGAACATCTAAATTTATTATATTCCCAGCCAAAACGTAATGACTTGAAATGACTCAATTATTTACTTTTTAATTACTTCCAAATACCGCTTGCATTACTTAGAAGAATAGTGTCTTATTCCGTTTGTAATTTCCACAACATCATTTTCCGACCCCATGAAGTATATATATTCTGGATAGTTATAGATAGCGGAGTCGATTAAGACATGTCCGTCTGTCCGTCTGTTTGTTAAAATTAATTTTCTGAAGACCCCAGATATCTCGGGATCCAAATCTTCAATAATTCTGTCTGACATTCTTTCGAGAAGTTTCCCATTAAAAATCAGCAAAATCGGTCAACAAATGGCTGAGATATGAGGAAAAAACCAGGAAACCTCGATTTTTTTTTACCTATTTTTGACCTATATCTGGATTAGTAAGACAATATGACAATATGGATATCTAATGATATCTAATTATATAAAAAAAATTTAAAAAACAAAAAAAAAAAAATTTTAATTTTTTTCTAAATTTGAAAAATTAAAAAAACAATTCGAAAAATTTTTTTTCCAAAAAATTAAAAAAGAACTGGAAAAAAAATAAATTTTGTTTACATAAAAAATATTTAAAATTTTTATTTTGAAGTAAAATTTGGTGAAGGGTATATAAGATTCGGCACAGTCGAATATAGCTCTCTTACTTGTTTTCTAGTAATTTGCATGAGCACATTTTGTTTTACTTACTACGGCTTCTGTGAGATATAAATGGGTTATTTAAGTGATTGCTTGTAACTGCACCATTTACAATTGTATTTCAGAATATTCCACTTGTATTTCAAACTTTCTAATTTATACTTAAAAAGTTTCTAATTGTATTTCACAATCTTCCAATTGTTTTTCAGAAATTTCTATTTGTATTTCAGAAATGTCCATTTGCATTGATATTAGAATTTTCTGAAATACTATTGGAAATTTCTGAAATACAAATGGAAGTTTCTATAATACAAATGGAAGTTTCTAAAATATAATTAGAAATTTTTGAAATTCAATTAGAAAATTCTGAAATATAATTTGAAATTTCTGAAATTAAATTGGAGATGGTGTAGTTTCAATGGTATAAACTTATATAATCCAATGATATCACCGTGTTTAAATAATGAGCTATTGTGTAAGTAGTGAGTGCCAGAATTTAGCATTTAAACTCATTACTTGGTATGTAATTTTTCCAAATCGTTTTAAAATCCTTTAATGAATAATGATACATTTATTTTCAGTTTAAGAAAATATTGGATCTTTTTCTGGCATTTACATTAGAGTTCAGATTATTGTTAATGACTTCCAATCACTAATTAACTTAATTTTTCAGGCCGAAATCAAAGCTACTAATCTTCAAAAAAATATATTTCCGGAATAATTTATTTAATTTATTTTATTTATACATATTACCTTCAAATCTTAACAATATTGAAGTTGTAAATTTTATTTAACATTCACAAGTCTCAGAAAAGCATGGAATAACTGTTTTTGGACCACAACTTGACATACATGTTTGTGGAATGCATATAATAGGATTGAATTGGCTGGATTGTTCAGAAAATTGGCATTGACTATTGAAAAAAAGTAGAAATGAAACTTAATCATGTAATAATATACAATTTCAATTAATTATTGACATTACCACAATTCACGTTGTTCCATGAGTGCACGTAAATAATCACAGGCTCTTACTTCATCAGCTCTTGAGCGTTTAGTTTGTCTGTATTGAAGAGATTCTGGCTTTGGAAGCATTAGTTTTTGCAGCTTTCTTGTGTCACTAAAAGTCGATCCATTATTAAAGCCAACATTGTCTCCTCGTCGAACTTTTTTACGTAAATTATTGATAACATGATAATTTCTGTCTTTTGACTTTCCAACATCATCGAAGCCTTGGGACTTGCGATATCTGTTATTTTTTGATTTACTTGAATTTCGTTCGCTTCCGCTATTTGCGGTGATGACAAAATTATCAATATCGTCTCCATAAATTTTGGATTTTTTTCCTTTAATGTATTTCTTTTTATTGGTGACTTCGTCATCACTACTAATAACTGCATCATCTTTATCTACGCTATATTTATTTTTCGCCTTTCTGTTTTTTGTTTTAGTCATTTCACCGATAATAATCATATCATCGTCTTTATAACTTGTTTCACCTTTTTTTAGTGGTTTACTTTTCTTTTCATCTTTTTTTCCACCACGGCTACTCAATTTTCCTTTTCCATTGTAATTTACCTCAGATTCGTTGTTATCTCTTGAGCCTCGTTTACTATCGTTCCAAGATTCTCCCTTCTTGGTGTAAGTATTTTCAACACTGTCTTTCCTACTTTTACTTCTTCGATTTTCGATCGCTTTACCATTAATATCTCGTTCACCATTTCTGTTGCTGTTTGTATCAATTCCTTGACCGAACTTTTGCTTCCCTTTTAATTTTTTTTCATTATAATTTTGTTCATTGTAGACATTATCTTTCCCTTCACCACGTTTAGTACTTTCCAATTTTTTGTTTCTTTTGTCATAAACATTATCGTCATTGACATCTACCCCAGCATTTTTACCCTTACCTCTCTTTGTCTGGTCACGATTATATACATCGACATCAGAATCGAATTTCTCGCCATCTCTACCCGGCTTCCTACCACTTATTTTGCCTACTCTACCATCCTGGCTAATAATATTACTGTGTTTATTTTGTAATCGGTAACGATCTTCGCTGGATACTTTTTCGTACTTTTGATCTGTACTGTTTTCATCGCCTACACGTATTAGAAATGAGAACGGATTTTTACATCAACATTAAATTCGTTTCTTACCAGTTAATTTTCCTCCTCTACCATCCTGGCCAATATAATTATTGTGTTTATTTTGTAATTGGTAACGATGTTCACTGGAAGCTTTTTCATATCTATGATCTTTTCTATTTTCGTCCCCTAAACCAATTGCAAATGAGAACAGTTATTTACATCAAAATGAAACATACATTTATTATACGATAATAGAATTTACTAACCACGAGAACCAGATCGATGTATTCTCACGTTGATACTATTACCACCGTCAAAGATTGTGTACTTTTCACGACACTGAGACCGATTGTAATCCTTAAAGATTTTGTGACAAATTTTTCTTAAAGTTGTATAAGTGCGATCGTTTATGTATTCACACTGATCGCGGCAACATGTATTATTGCATTTTCTTTGGCAGCAGTGGTCGATATAATCCGAGCAACTAGATGTACTGTAAAAGCAAAATTAAGTTGTTGTTAAATAAAAATCAATGCGTATTTTCTCCTTACCCAGATGCGTTTAAAATGCTTGTGCAACGATTTTTACGGTTTACCATTTTTCCGAAAAATACATTTTAAACAATGTTAATACTTGATAATTTTTATTTAATTTCGTAAAATATACTTTTTTAGTTAACTCGACATTTATGACATATTTTTTTCCAAAATTAAAATTGTCAACATTATTTCGTAATTATTTTCGAAATATTTATTACCCAACAAAACGTTAACTCACCATGAGTGATAAGGGCATACATATAAAGTGGTATGTATAATTTTTATCGAACAAATTTTAGATTCATGGTTTTTTTTAAAGATCCTAGTAATGTTATGAACAAGAATTAACAATAGGTTATTACATATACATACATATTTTGTTTGGAATTTTTATTTACATATTGTACACATTAATACAAGTTTTAGTGTGGTCATGAATTTAGAACACAAGCAAAATAAAAGTTAATTCATTAAAGTAAAGCTCAGCTTCATGAAACAATCTAAGTATTTGTTGGGAAATCCTTTATTTTGGATCATAGCAGCGCATCTCCTGGTTAAACTTTCAACTATGGCCTACAATTCTTATTTAATTCTTCAATATCACCTGCACAAAAGTCATCAAAACCTTCTCCTCCAAATGTGTCAACTCCAAGGATTGACAACCCTACAAGAAATGACTGATGGAAACTAACACACTAGCAATTTATTTACCAACACATGCATAACACGGCACAATTTGGAAAGAGGAAACAATAATTAGAAAGAGAACACATGTCATACGTACACGAATGTTTACATCAGTATTGTCATATTACCCTTAATAAAATGATGGGAAATACTGATGTATAAACCCATCAGCACTACCCATCAATTGATGCATCAAATGACTGTTCTTGTAGAGAAGATAGTATAACATTTTCTCCTACATCTGTCCACAAATTTTTCCAAAAACAGCCTTTGAGCGTTGATTGCCTTTGTGCAGTATAAGTCAATGTAACATTCTTTACACAATCTAATATTGTAAATTGTTTGCATCTGTGACAAATATATTATCAATAAATAGTGTTACGTTTTAACCTTTTCAAAACGTTTGGTTTATTTCCTTTAAATTAATTTTTGCTAAAAAATATTTTAAAAAAAATCGTGTAAATTGAGGTAATTTCCACATCCCTCGATTTATACGAAAGTCAAAATAGTTTTGATAGTTGTACTGCAAAATTTAAGTGCAATCGGATAAATGCAACCATTTATTGTAATTAAGATATTTCGTTACCATGAGATTTTGTAACTACCAAGAAAAAACTTTTACTTACCTAGTAAACCAGCAAGTAATATTGGAGCAGAGAGAGAGAGATAACTACTTATTATTTACCTAAAGTAGTTACTTTTGTTCGCGATTTGAAAAAAATCATGGGTCCTGCTTACAAATGTACTTACATTCAGCATGTAGTTACATTCACACCAAGAATCTGTTGCTTAAAAATTGCATTTTGAATCGAACCGACACGTTGCACAGTGGGGGAATTGAAAAAAAAGAGGAAATAAATCTGTAACTTCTAAACGAATACTACGAACAAAAATTTGGCATCAATACTAACAGATGTCAAAGCTTGTTTTTATATTTAAATATCTACATATCGAGGGAATATATTAAAATTCGGTATTCATTTAGTGCAACGTTTTAGCATTATTGCGAACTTTTCATTTCAAAATATTCAATGTGTATGTATGAAAATAAGATAGAAGATTTTGAATTTTAATGAAATTAAATTATTTTGATTTCATTTATGCAATGTCAGTTTTGGGTTGCTGCATCTTTAATGTAAAATTTTCCATGACTCTGGCGCATAAATCATAATGAATATGCCACTTATTCGCATAGACCTGCGACCTAAGAAAACCCCACTAGAAAATGTCTAACTGAGTAAAATTGCACAATCTCGGTTGTTAGTTGAAATCATAGATAATAGACAAAGACCTAATCAGTTGTCAGAAACCTAAGTGGTGACAATGTATTAGTAGAAAAAACTATGTGAAAACAAAAACAACACTCGTATGTGTGATTATTTTGAGTAATATTTTTGTTTGAGTTTTTTTTCTAGTTTCCGCTCTATGTTCTCTATGTTTGAAATACGGACAGATTTTATGTTAGATTTGAAAATATTGTAATGTTTTTAATGAATAAGAGTAAAAATAAATTGTAGTATTATTTTAATGCAATTTAAAAAATTCTTCTGAAAAATTATGAAGACCGTAAAATGGGAGAAGCGCGCGGAACGTTACCCGAACAGAACACGCATTTTGATAAAATAATGGTGATTTGCAAAACAAACCGCATAAATTACAGCCAATTCGAGCTTCAAGAATATGACCACTATCAACAGTCGAAGTCCCTAATTCTAAGACCGTTTATGAACAAATGATATTTGTTTAAATGATAAACACATGTGTTCGTGATTTTTTCGATAGTTAAAAATAATTTTTGAAAAATTGTTTCTTCATTTGTTGTAAACAGGGAAACGATTAAACCCTCAAACACATACATATATACAATGTAAAAAAGTAAGAGTGTTATATTCGGCTGTGCCGAATCTTGTACACCCACCATCAATATTTGTAGAAAGATTTAGGTTCATATAAAACTTGTTTATGTCCAATTTCATCACGATCTTAATTATTATAAGACAATTATGAATGTTTAAGTCATTTTATGAGGGGGACATTGTATGGGAACTAGGGACAAAAGTTGACAGAATTTCGCCATACTTTACACTGTAAAGTTTACTGAATAATTTAATAGTAGGGTAGAAGGGGGACCATATATATATTCTTAATTTTTTTCTTGTTTCGGATACTTAGATATGTTGGCTTTAGATTTGATCATTTCAATCTTGCCTATCTCATCTAACATGGGGTAAATGCGCCACAGGGATGGGATAGATTTTCCATTTGTAAAATAAGACAAAAAAACCAAAAAATATAAATATATTTTACTGTTTTATACCTTAGTTCACAAAACAAAGTATAATAAATTAGATATTTATTGCTTATTTCACATAACTTAGCAAAAAAAATTTAAACAAATTGTGACTGATTTTTCTATATTTTATCAACATTTTGCTCTACTTCACAGCGATTCCTTGTATCTGGCGTATGTGCCCCAGGGGGAGTTTTGAGGTTTAATATAAAGTTTTTCCATACTTCATATTAAATGACCTAAAAAACTATTGTCACTTATTGTTCACTACTATTGACATTCTATCACAATCCAATATCTTTTTTGTATCACAAAAACAAAAAATTCGCACGCTGAAATATTTTCACAGCTTGTTGAAAAATCATTAATCGCGTCTGGCTCACATCATATGTAAAATTAAACTTTCAGGGATGATAAATAATCGATAAACGAATAAATAATCGATAAATAATGTAACAAAATCGAATGCATGTATTTTGTTATTGTATGTGTGAAAAGAGAGTAATTTTTCCATATATATTACTCTCTCTCCTTCCGTTCTATGTGTTTATTCTATGGTTTGGGCCCTATAGTGTTTTCAACAGACATACGGACGAACATAGCTAGATCGTCTTAGAATCTTATGAGGAGCCAGAATATGTATACTTATGTGGATCTGCGACATATATTTTGATGTGTTACAAACGGAATGACAAAATAAATATACCCTCATCTTTTCTGATGGTGGGTATAAAAAAACATTAATGGTTGGTTGATTTCTTGCTTGCATGATACAAAAGTGTTTACTTACTTACGCCTGCGTAATGTTGACAATAATCATACAAAACACATGTATATTAGGGTACATACAATCACTACTTGATAAAAAACGAAAGCAGAATATTCGTATAATTATATGAATGTTTCTTTTTGTAAAAACTATTTTACACTCCATATTTTTATACCCTACACCAGCATAGTGGGGAGGGTATAATGCGTTTGTGCATATGTTTGTAACGCCCAAAAATATTAGTCTAACGCCCACCCTAAAGTATACCAATCGACTTAGAATCACTTTCTGAGTCGATTAAACGATGTCCGTCCGTCCGTCCGTCTGGCTGGCTGTCCATGTAAACCTTGTGCGCAGAGTACAGGTCGCAATTTTGAAGATATTTCGATCAAATTTGGTACATATAATTTTTTCGACCCAAGGACCAAGCTTATTGAAACTGGCTGAAATCGGTACATTATTTCACCTTATCGGTTATAAATGTTTAATTTATATGTGTATATCCACAAATTTCAGTCCAAATAAGTTTTATATATACAAAATTCATGTCACCAAATTATTTTACGATCGGTCCATAATTAGTCATAGCTCTCATATAGACCCTCTTCCGAAAATCACTTTAACCTGCATAAATCGCTTAAAAATGTTGGTACACACACAAAATTCAACATAGTTAACTTTCATATAGACATAAATCACACGACCTAATTCCATGGTGATCGGTTTATAATTGGTCGAAAGTGGGCCTTATCCACTTCCGAAAATCACTCAAAAATATAAATTATTGAAATTTTAAAAGAAAAATGTTTTTGCTCTTTTACTTAGTGTACGGTATTATATGGTCTTGTTTAAAATTACTTTTGTCGCATTACACAGGGCAACAAAATAGAAAAAAATTTAGAGGCTTTTTAACCCACAACACAATTTTGATGTATTGTGTTAGTCCGATATTATTAAAATAAACTTTAAGCCACGTGTTAAATGAATTCGCTCATTTTCAGAAAATTGTATGTGCTTAAAAGCGTGTACTTTGAGTGTAAATTGTATGTGTTTTGTTATTGTAACAGCACATACATAGAATTTTCTGAAAATAAGCGAATTCACTTAATTGTGAATAAATCAGTGTTTAAAAACTAGACTACAAGTAGCAGTAGCAACGAAAAAACACAAGTAGTCTAGTTAAAAAATTAATAAAAACTCGGAGTCAATAATTACTACTACTACAGCTACCTTAAAAAAGAAAAAGTTTTGATGTAGCAGTCATTAGTTTTTTATTAATTCTGCTACTTTTAAAATTTAGTAGTAATAGAAGTAGCAGTTGAGGTAGTAGAAGAAGTAGCAGTTGAAGTAGCAATAAAATAAGTCAAAAATAAAAATCTTCAGCCAAAAAATTATATTATGTGTTGTTGTTGTGAATGTATATTTGTGTATGTTGGTCGTGTTGTAAACAAAAGTTCGGCTTTTTTGTTATACACACAGAAAACACGATCTTTCTGTTAGCAACACGAACATCTGAGACGAATAAAATCGAATAATTCTTTCAAACTCTCTCAAAACAAAAACAACACACAGTGTTTAATTCTGTCAATTTTGGTGTTATGACTGAAGATTTTCTTTTTTGAATACTTTTATTGCTACCTTAACTGCTGCATCAACTGCTACTTTACTGCTACCTTAAAAATTAAAACTCGATATAGGGCAGTAGCAATGATTTGTATTTTTATGCTACTACTCCATTTACAATTCATGTTTTATTACTACTGCTCTGTTAAGAGTTTTATATATTGAAGGTAGCAGTAGTTTTAAAAAAACAAGAAAACGAAAAAACACAAATTCTACTGCTACCGCTACATACACTTTTTTGAAGCAGTAGTTGTAGCAACAGTTTAAAATTTGTTAGTTATCGTAGCTTTTTAAACACTGGAATAAATTCGAAAATATTTCATTGATTTTTATGGTCGATATCTCATTTTGTTCCTATTACATGTGGCTTTGCGTTCACTTAATTGGGAATAAATTCGAAAAGAATCAAACTATTTTTATGATTTGTTGCTATTATATGTGGGTTTGCGACAAAGTAATAAACCTGAACAAGTTCTGCGTTCCTAGCATCGAAAATCGACAAAGTCCAAAATATGAGCCACCCAAATAAATATATACATAAAATGTTAAATTTTAAACAATTACACGCTTAAGTAAATATGCACTTACTTACTTAGACACAAATAAAATTGCGTTTGCTTTTGTTGCTTTTATTATTTAATTTGTGTCATGTTTTGCGAAATTAGATTCAAGCCAGTGCTACCAGCCGATATTTAAAAAATCCTTACATTCTTAAAAGAAATTATCCTTTTCTAATTCGCCATTAAAAAATTCCATGCTTACACTCGTTGTTTTTAAGCATGAGTAATTCTTTTTGTAAATACTATAAATAAATTTAAATATTTGTATAAATATTTAAATAATTTATAAAACAATTTTACAAACATAATAAAGGATTTATTTATGCAAAAGATAAATTCCTATGAACGTATCTAATGTATTTTCTTTAAAAATATTGTGGTACGTTGAAAATTTTTAATTACTGTTATTGCAAATTTTGTATTATTTAAGCAAAAATCTTATACATTTTAAAAATTCTATAAAATTAATAATCTTTAATATATCTGTATTAGGCTACCTAATTTCCCGTGAGGAAATTTAAAAAATCTTTCCATTCCTGGGAATTCCCGGCAATTTTATTAATACTAAATTAAACCAAAAAACAATCGAGTTGATCTGCGTTTGCTCAGCTTCCTAGCGCTAATGGGGGCCAGTGCGTTGCCCCTCAAAGTTGGTCAACTCGGGTCTCAATTTTTTTAAAAAATGACAAAAATCTGTTATGATCCGCTGAAATTGTAAATATAAATAGTCCTTGAGAAGATCTTATAGCTATTAGTTGAAGAGATATTCAGGTTTATTGTTTTATTTTTTTTAATTTTGCTGGATCTTTTTATGGTTTTTTAGATATGGCGGGCTTACGGAGGGTCGAAATATCCGCTATATTGGCGATAAAATTCTAAATAAAATAAAAACAACAAACAGCTATCTCTTCAATATAAAAAGTTATACGCATCCAAATTTGGAACTTGTAAAAAAGGCCGTATATTTTTTCTTTTGTAGAAGAAAGCTTTCTTCGGGACTATATAGAATTTTTATATGATCCGGAAAATAACTTAATGCAAAGGCGTGTAAAGGAAAATTTGGCTCACTTAAGCGTACATAACAGCCCCAGACCTATCCAAACATGGACAATTTTAAAAAAAATTCGGTTTGAGTAAAAAATTCTATAAAGACAAAGCACCGATCCACGAAAAAGCTCAATATTCAGTTTTTAGAAAACATTTTCCCCTTTTTAGGAATTTCGGTATTTGAAAATAAAAAATGTGAAAATTATAATTCCATTGATTTAAGGACATTAGAGTCTATATTGGTTCCAAATTTTGTTTTTATATCTTTAACTGTTAAAATTTTACATTAATTCAAATTTTATATTTTTATTCCTGGAAAACCACCATATTATAATTTTTTTATTTTTTTAAGGTAAATGACGTCCCAAATGCTTCAATATTTTCACCAAAAAATCCCTACAAAATGGGAAAATTCCCCACATCTGACATCACTGATTCAATCTTAGTTTCGTAATAAAAAAAGTGTTTTCTTTCGTTGGATTGTTTTTCGTAATTTTTAAACAATTTTCACTTTTACACTTTTACGAAAGTATGTACATATCGATACCTTAATAAAGAAAGGCCCTAACTAACATTTTCCTTACTTTCTGTAGTTGCGATTTTTTTTAACACAGATTTTTATGAAGATCTTCAAACAAGTTAATGTTGTGACATTTCAGTTTATTTTTTTAATGGTGTATTACGGGATGCAAAAAACTAACTTTTGGGAAAAAAACGAGTTTGGGCGTTTCTATATTAAGGTAACGATATGTATGTATGTGATTGTATTATAACCACGCGACAAAATATAAAAAACAACATAATTTTATTAAAATGTCTGTATATTAGAACAATTATGTTATTTGCTGACGAAATATTATACAACATACTAGATACTTGACAAATCACATATAAATGAAGATAATTTTTTTTCTGACAACAATTTTAAGTACATACATATCATGACAAAAATTTAACATGTATGAACGCAGTGTAATGGATAAAACTGAAGTAATAATTAAAAATGATTTTTTTCTGTTTTGTTTACCACATAAACCTCAGGAATTTGTAGAACAAAATAGTTTAACATTAAAATTGAAATTTAAAAATTATGAAAATCATATTAGAGCTTTTATGAATCCTAGGAAGATGAAAAGAATCGTGCATTATAAAATGTTTCTCTTTGTGACCTGAAAGGATTATTTCGTGGATTTTTACATTTTCCGGGAATCGGGAATAATAAAACCGCATACCTGGCAATAAAAATTGCTTAAAAATGCCAATGCAGGTACCGTGAAATAGCTCCCAAATGAAATAACTCCCATCAAAAATGAAATAATTCTTAATAACTTAATAACTTCTTAATAACTACCAAAGGGTAAAATGAAATTATTCCCAATAATCGGCGGTTTCATAATTTTAAAAATATTAGTCCCAAAAAGTAACTCCCAATGAAATAAATCCCAATCCGAAGCAATTTATTTATGTATGTAATCTAACACCCAATGAAATAAAGAACTACAAAAGTGGAATTATTATGCGCTTACCAAACATTTTTTGGATTGCGGGCCTATGGCGTATCGCAGAGTTACACCCCAGAGAAGAAAACCTTTGCGCCCGGCTGAAGGGCGGCAATGCAAAAAACTTTTCTAAGCGAAGCCAGTTTTTGATATACCCCAGAGGAGAAAACCTTAGCGCTCGGCCGAAAGCCTGCAATGCAAAAAACTGAGTGAAGCCAGTTTTTCATATTTATGGGTTCTGCTTTTGCAAAGTAGAATCCAACAAAAATGAAATAACTCCCACTACAGTGAAATAACTCCTAATTCCCAAAATAAAATGAAATAAAACCCAACAAAAATTTGATGGGGAGTTGTTTCATTGGGAGTTACTGCATTATGAAATAACTCCCAACAAAAAATTATGAAATAACTCCCTATGCGTTAGGAGTTGTTTCATAATGAAATAAGTCCCAAGTTGTATGAAAAATTTGTTGGGTGTTATTTCATTTTTTCGTGGGGAGTTATTTCACGGTACCGCCAATGCATATAGCCGGGTTTCAGAAAATCTTTTGCTTCACGACCTCGCTGACCCATTTGCAATTGAGAAAATACAAATTGAAATCAAGAAATTAAAATTAATTTTGAGAAATAACAAACTGAAATATAAAGGATGTTATTGAGGAAGACAATTTGAGGATATTGAGGATGACATTTATAATGATTTTAAAATGTATATAAATGAGTGATGTTATTAACCGCGTACGTACACGCAGAGAAAAAATATAGTTGGGCTTGGTTACTGTAACCATTTCAATATTGTTACAAGTTTTTTAACTATATTATAGTCACAGTAACCATTTACATGATTGTGGTAACCATAATATGGTTAACCTACGATTCACATGATTGTCTCAACCATATATATGGTTACAGTAAACATATATATGTTTGTGACAACCATTTATATGATGAAGGACTTATCATATTATGGTGCTCTCGGCTTAAGGCTTATCATAATCTGAGAACAACATATTATGATAAAATTATTCATCATAAATATGGTTGCCACAAACATATATATGTTTACTGTAACCATATATATGATTGAGACAATCATGTGAATCGTAAGTTAACCATATTATGGTTACCACAATCATGTAAATGGTTACTGTGACTATAATATAGTTAAAACACTTGTAACACTATATAAATGGTTACAGTAACCATGCCCAATTATATTTTTTCTCTGCGTGTAGGTGTTGCAAAATATTTAATAAATCTAATGAAAAACACACAATATTGCAAACTTACATTTTGTTGCAAGAAAAACAAACAGTTCGTCTTAAACGTTATGTACTTGAATTCAGGATCCAACTAGCTCAAATTTGTTAAATCATAGTTACAAAATGGAAACTAAAGAGTTTGCTGGTCAATTGTTCGGGAGGGAATCTGATCAGAATATTTCTGATGAAAATTTAATAATGGAATTTGTTTTCGAATGTTTTTTAACCTTAACGTTAACTTTAACTTTAACATTACTTTTAGTTTTCCTTTAACAATAAAATATTAAAAAACCGACATCTTCATTCTTTACTTTTTTAAATAAAATCTCTTATTCGAATTTTTCGTTTTATTCGAACTTTTATAAAAAATAAGATTTTTCTTATACAAATTATTATAATTTATTTATCTATTTTACTCAATAGTTCAAAAGTAATTTATTAAAAGTTAAAATCTTTAATTTGTGAAAATGTCTGCATTGCTTAGAAGTAGTAGTATAATGACTTATATTGCAGTAATTAGCATGAGCCCATTTTGTTTGTACTGGTAACAGTTTTTCTGTGAGACTAGGGTATTCAAATTATTCGATTTTTATCTTGTTCGAATAATTCGAATAAGAGATTTTAACTTGGTCGAATAATTCGATCACACGTTTAAAATTAATCGAATAATTTAATTTTTTTTTTAAAAGTAAAGACTGAAGTTTTGATTTCGTTTTTTTAATATTTTATTGTTAAAGAAAAACAAAAACTAACGTTAAAGTTAACAATTCAAGTATTGATAATTTTAAAAAACATTCGAAAACAAAGTCCATCATCAAATATTCATCAGAAATATTCTGATCAGATTCCCTCCCGAACAATCTACAAAACAATTGACTAGCAAACTCTTTAGTTTCCGTTTTGGACCTATGCTTTAAAAAAATTGAGTTAGTTGGACATGATCCTGATATTTTTTTATATCGTTCATTAATTCGGATTTTAAAATGAATACCTAATTCTTTAGTAAATGAATTATTCACTTTTTCTAAATTATTTATAACAAATTGTATTCTACCCTCAAGCTCTATCAATTGTTTAATCAAGTGGTCTTAGGGAGTTACGAAAATATGTTTGATATCATTGTCAACGTAATCATTATACATGTCATCCTCAATATCACTTTCGACGACCATTTCAAAATCACATTCGCCATCACTTTCAATACCACTATATAATATTTCGCCAGCATATTTCATGTTCAGACGTTAATATTTCAGTTTCGAAATCAATTCTAAAATCATTTAGCCTTTTTTTTACTAAATAATAAATATTTTATTCCGTACCTTTTATTTTCATTCGATGAAGTCCTAAATTAAACATTTTGAAAGACTTGTTTTTAGAATTGTAACTTCTTGTAGTAATATTTATATATTTATAGAAGGAGCTATCGGACCACTCCACTACCACTACAGTGATCGAAAGACTCCCTTATCTTTAGTTATTTGTCTAATTTCAGAAACAATACAATTTTTGTATGTTTATTACTTATTTAAATTTGGAATTATGAAAAATTTTAAGCAATTTAATAAATTTAAATGTAAATTTATTCGATTTTTCTTCATAAAATTGTTCGAATTATTCGTTATTCGAAAATGATAATTTTTATATTGTTCGAATAATTATTCGTAAGAAATTATTCGAGTAATCGAACGATCATTACTCGAATGAATACCCTACTAACTACCCATGAATTATTTTTTTTATTATTTTTAGAAACAAGCATAAACTGGGAGGCGTTTTGATTGTCTGCAGAAACACCCATGGATTGGTAGTCCAGCGCACTATTGTCTGTTTAGTCATTTATGTCAATATTTCCAACTAGAATTTTGTTAAAGTAATGACTTATTTATAAATGATTGTGGTTAGTATTTGCCTCAAATGATATCACCGTGATTTAATAATGCTTTAAAATTATATTGTGTAAGTTGTGAAGTGCCAGATTAACTCCCTACATTCTCATTTTCAGAATAAGTTTTTTTTTTTATTTTAAATGACAATTTTTAAATTAACAAAGCTGGCAAATACATACAACTGTTTTCTTTAACTTAATAATTAAGTTTCCGTAATAAAAAAGTTGTTTCTTGTCTTGCAAAAAGTTTTTTTCTGTAATGCTCTGAAATAATAAACGAAATATTACATTGACTCAAAAATTCTTTTGTTTTATCTATCTCCTATGAAAATGTCACATTTATATTTGAAATTCGGACTACACTTTTAAATATAAATGTGACAGTACATAGTTTGCAACGATCAAACATCAGCCACACATACATGTGATGATAATTAAGGATATTAAAATCAAAGATGGGCACTTTGCAGTACCAGTACTTTTTCAGTATGAAAATGTGGCTTATGACTCAAAAAAAATTTTCCACTTTTATTTTGGTTTCGATAGTTTTTGAGACGCTCTTTCACGTGGTGAAAACTAGAAAGTCTTAACTTGCTTTTGGGCATGACTGTTCATAATGCAAAAGAAAAACTATTTAGAAACTGAAATGCATTGTTTATCTTTAACAGCTGTTTCACTCAATTTCTTTTTTGAGTCATAAGCCACCTTTTCATAGGCCGGGTCACATATATTTATTTTTACTGATTATTGGAAAAAAATCAGTATTCAATAAATGTTTACCGACTACTGAAAAAAAATTTCAGTATTCAGTAAATTTTACTAAATTGATTTTCAGTAATCAGTTAATTTTACTGATTACTGATTTTTTTTTTTCATTAATTAGTAAAATTTATTGAATACTGATTTTTTTTCCAGTAATCAGTAAAAATTGAATTGAATGAAATATAATTTTCATTACCAGTAAGCATTTACTGATTTCTGAAATGCTTACTGCAGTAAAAAAGTAATGCAGTATGCCCAATGGGCATTGCCATGTATGATTTAAATTAGATGATATACTAAATATCATTATAATTTTATTGTGAATGCTACTAGCTCTTAAACCAGCTATAGTCTGACGAGTTTACAAATCTATTTATTGTAAAATACTTATGATCGCAATAATATTAAAGTGCACGTACTATGTGTATTGAATATTAGGATGTCCCCGTTCGTGTGAAGCCAAAAAGTAGTTGATATTTACAACTAAAATTGTTCATTAACTATAGTTGTTAAAAATATTTACTGTTCTATTTTTATTGCGGAAACTATAAAACAACTCAAACAAAAAAATTACTCAAAATAATCACACGAGTGTTGTTTTTGTTTTCACATATATTTTTCTACTAATACATTCTCACCATTAGGTTTATGACAACTGAGTTAGGTCTTTGACAGGAGAGTTTCCACTCTATGTCTATTATCCATGTTTAAAACCTTGTTAAAACTATGTAGTAAGTATTAAATAACTAAGGTTGGCTAGCGATTCAAACGGTAACGGTTTTTATATACATATTTATAAAAATATATTTTTTATTCGAATGAAGAATATTTTTAAATTTTGAATAAATCAATAATTGTCAATCAAAGGTTTAAAAAAGGTTATATACATAAATACAAATTTGAGTTTAGTACTTTTTTGGTACCTTTTCTATCTGTTGTTCTACGAAACGAAATTTGTGTTGTAGTTTTATGCTATCTCAAAAATATGTATTTGAGAAGAAATTTCTTCATAATTATTTAAAGGGTAAAAACGCGGTAATAAGTGGAATTTTTTATTGATTAACGGTCCAAAAATGCGAAAATATCATATTGTTGGTATTTTTTGGTACCTTTTGTATATTGTAATTTGTTCTAAATTGGAAAAAATAATGTTGTAGCTTCGTAGAATCACTCAAATAAGTATTTGAAAAAACCTTTTTCCATAAGGTAATTGGACAATTAAAATTAAAGGTGTAACAAGTAATTCGAATTGTTATTTTCAATTTTTTTTTTTAAATTTTTTAAATATATTAATATATCTTATATATTAATGACTTAGTAATCCAGATATACATAGTTCTAAAATAGGTAAAAAATCGAGGTTGTCATGGTTTTTTCTTCATATCTCAGCCATTTGTGGATCGATTTTGCTGATTTTAAATAGGAAACTTCTCGAAAGCATGTCTGACAGAATTATTGAAGATTTGGGTCCCGAAGATATCAGAAAATTGATTTCAACAGATAGACGGACATGGTTTAATCGACTCCGCTATCTATAAGGATCCAGAATATATATACTTTATAGGGTCGGACAATTATATTGTGGAAATTACAAACGGAATGATAAACTTATATATATATAACCTTCTCACGAAGGTGAAGGATATAAAAAAGGGTAAAGATTTTGTGTTTAAAGATACAAAATCTGTAGCTCTAAGACTACGAAATTTGTGTTGTATCTACATGCAATCACAACAATTAGCATTAAAGGGTAATAACGGATAAAATAATAAATCACATTCAGGCTGACTTCCAAAATGTATCCATGCAAAGTTTGTTTGCAGTTCTCCTACGGTAATTTAATTATGTACATATTTAAACTTCCTAAACAAAGCAACTATATACTTTGTTTACATTTACGATATGAAATGAACATAATGCAAATTATAATTTTTTTCACTGAAAAATATATAAAAGTATTTATTTGGTGTTTATATTAAGTTTTTTTATCCAAAAAAAAATAATATTACTTCCATTTGTGAGTTGGCCATTTTCTATATTTTCTTTTTTATTTATGTGCGTAAATAAAAAATTGTCAAAGAAAGCATCAACTATAAAACCGATGCGTGATTGCTTTTTTACTGCGTTCAAAATACTCATTTTCGGCATTTTGAAATAGTATACACAGTAAGCATTTTGTATGCCGGCATTATGAAACAGTATACTTTGTTCAAATACAAAGCAACTAACATTTTGGAAGTCAGCCTCAGTTTTAACGTTTTAAATGTGGATTTATATAATGGAAAATAAGTTCAAAACAACATAAATATGATAAATACAAATTTAAAGGTCCAAAAAGATAAAAGTTTATTATTGGTAAATTGTATTGTACATTAGATTAGATTCCCTCTTTGGACGGTCAGTGATATTTGAGATTATTTTAATACGTATTAAAATGTAAAATATGGATAAATCTGAATTGGTAGTATTATGAAATGGGGGTAGATTAGCAAATGATGAAGAATGGTGTTACAAAGGAGATCCTGTAAAAATTGTGTCTGCATTCAGTTACTTAGAACGGACGAATCAAGCCAATACCGGACACTCTGTTCCAAAGTGAAGCGTATCCCAGAAATGCCATTCTGCATCGATCGAAACAGATAGTCGTCGGACGGGGTACGGTGTGTCTTATAAAGGGGTTAATGCAAATCTTCCCAACCAGTTCATTCTAAATAGGTAATCTAATGAATCAGTTGCATTCGGTACAGATTCCCTGTAATGGTCTGATCAGATTTCAGCAGCTCATGCCAAATACAGAGAATTACCTTAGCGTTTCCGGTTATTGCAATGGATCCATTTTTCATCGCAAGTAATGATTCGCTGCCAAATTTATTTTCTTTTATAGAGTTCAAGCAGCATTTCAGTCATACAAAATCGTCTTTCAAGGTCTATCATCTTCAATTCGTATGGTACCCAATTTCCCTGCTTTTGGATAAATCGTGCTGCTTGCAAATAGGCAAAAACAAGAACTACCTTTATCTATGACCTATTTTTGATATATATCTGTATTACAAAGTTATTAATATAGACATTATGGATATCTATTGCAAACACCTTTCTTTTCTGTTTGAAAGGTAAACATACATATATTTGAAACAAATAAAAAAACAAATTTTAAAATTAATTTCAATGATTTGTATGGGGACAAGGGACTAATGTTGCTCGATTTTTGCTATACTTTACAGTATAATTTCAGAGTACTTACAACTAATTTGTGCAAAATTTTATCAGGATTGACGCATAATTCAGATTATTATGACTGATCATACAGTATTTCGGACATTTGTGAAATCATGGACCGATATTGCCCAAACAGACGCACGAACAGAGCTAGATCATCTTAGAATCTTATGAGCACCCAAAATATATATGGGGCATTTCATGTCAAGTGATCCAACTTTTGAAATCGATGTGTTCCGATCGGGATGAAACCAAGGTTAGTTCCAACTCGCATCCCACTAAGTGACCAAAAATATCTTAAAGGAATGGACCTAAGCTTTCTTTTGAGCAAAAAAATATTTAAAAAGGGACTATTTTGAATAAAAGTTATATTTTTAAAAAGAAAATCAAAAATTTTATGTCTTGAGTTACAAAATATTTATATTGATAGATATCCCACTAAGCGACAAAAAGGGTCTTCAAGAAAAATATCTCAGCTTTTGTTTGAGCTACAAAAAAGGGACCATTTTACAAAATATTTATTTTGATAGATATCCCACTCGCTAAGCGACCCATCAAGGAAAATATCTAAGCTTTATTTTAAGAAAAAAAAAAAAAAAAAAAAAGGAAAAGAAAAAGAAAGAGCTATCTAAACTATTTGGGACACTCAGAGATTTCTCGACCGATCTTGTTGAGTTAATATCCAATAGAACTAACCTTGGTGCAAATTTCATCCCGATCGGAAGACATCGATTTCAAAAGTTGGTTCACTTAATATGAAATGACCCATATACTTTTGTGGATTTGCGTCAAATATTTTGATGTGTTACAAACCGAATGACAAAATCTATATCCCCCCACCTTTTTTGATGGTGGATATAAAAAACACTAAACGAAGTGATCGAGAAAAGCTATAATTATTTCCATACTCTATGGACTCCAATTTGAGAACCCGTGCATATTTTTGGTGTAGAATAGTGTTATTAAAAATTTGTATACATATAAATATAAGTATTCTACGATTATATAAAAATTTGTCTAAGAATGATAAGAATGGGGCCACCCTAATTCATTTGTGTATGTGTGATTGTATGAATATGTGTATGTATTAACAATAGGAATCTAACAGGTAACGCATTCGTATTTAAAAATGTCTTCAATGTACTTCCAAAATGTATCGTTTTGGTAGAATGATTTTTCATCTAATAAATATAAAAATTACTATTAATAACAAACTTAACAATTACAATCCAGTAGTAAAACCGTAAGTAAGGAGTGTGCTCGAAAAAAATGGTGCGTACATTTAGGTTTATAACATTGTTTACACACAAGCGAAATTTTAACCGTTTTAGTTCTTACACTTGTCGCTACTGCTAGAAACGTCATGCTAACTAAACCTTATTCTATTTTTTCCAAAAATGTAGCATGGGAAAAAAGTAAAAAAAAAATATTTTGAAAATTTTAAATGAAATGTTTAATCAAAATGCAAAGTCAGAAGGAAATTTTTAATTTGTTATTTGTTATTGAGAATCCCAGAATTCCCAACAAACTTTGAAATAATCCCAAATATGGTATTATTTTAGATATTTGACTCTGTTGACGGTACCCAGGTCCGGGCTATATTTTTCATAATGTTGAAATTTACATAATAAATAGGTCTACTTCAGATGCCTCTGGACCTCGCAATAATACAAATTTTGAAATTATTTGTCTACTATAATACATCCCAAAAATATAAACACATTATTCATAATTTAAATACACATAACTTTTAACTCGGTATTGATTTTGAAATAATTCTCTTTTGCGAATATTTATAAATTTGTGGTTGATTAAAAAATATATTTGAAAAAAAATCGAGAAAGATTTGGATGCGCTATTAGCCAAAATCTAGACTAAGGTAGGTAGAAAAACTGAAATCTTAATGCAAATATCTCGTAAACTGTAAGAGATAAAATATACCCAGCAAAAACTTACATTGAAAAGTAATTAGTTAAAAATCTAATATACCTACTATTCACTACTTACACAATAGCTTTTTAACTCATTATTTTAACACGGTGATCTCATTGGAGGCAAGTACTTACCACCCTCGCTTACAAATAGGCAGTTAAATAAGTTGTTTTGTTGTAGAGTTATTTATAGAATTATAGACATGCAATAAAATAAATGGGCAAATTGAGAAAAAGTAACTGATTATTTTTTTTTTTTATTTTGTTTTTTTAGACTTTAGCTCACAAGTACTTATGTATCAGATTATATTCCACCCATTACTAAACTACTTATATGTAATACAGGTGGATGTAGTAGTCATTGAAAAGTATGCTGTTCAGTAATTGCAAGTCATTACCAAGTTTTTGCTGGGTAGCTACTATTGTGATCGATTCTTCGACATTGTTTAGAAACCGGTTTTCGGTTTCTTCGAAAAATTGCAATTTAATATAAACCGGTTTCGGTTTTTTAATAATAACCGGTTAAACTGTTTTTATGGAAAAATATTGAAACGCATAGATATAAGAAACAAAAAAAAATATTTATTAAAATGATAGTTATTAAAACAAAAAACAGTTCATGGTAAAACATAACACTACAAAAATGAGATCATATAATAAAAAATAAGCCTTTTGATTATTTCTTTTAACCTTCACAAGGTCTTCGGATCAAATCTGAGCCATGCTGACATTAAAATTGATTTTTTTCTAAAATTGAGTGGTTGATATTTTATGAATTTTATTTAATTGCAAGTGTAAACAACTGCGTTAGGTTTTTAGAAACACATATTGGTCCAAAAAAAACACTACAACTACAACTCATAAATACATACTTTTAAAAAGTGTGTATTTAAAAGCTTTTCAAAAAAACCAAAAAAACCGCTTATAACCGGTTATTAAAAACCGGCCCGATCACCCTAGTAGCTACAGCAATGTCAAATATAACAAGTAAGAGAGCTATATTCGTCTGTGCCGAATCTTATATACCCATCACCAAATTATACTTCAAAATAAAAATTTTAAATATTTTTAGATAAAAAAAAATGTTTCGAATTGTTTTTTTACAATTTTTTAAAATTAAAATTTTTTTTTTTTTAATATTTTTTTTTTTGGACCGATTTTCTCGATTATAAATATCAACCGAGCCGGAATATATTGATATTGATTAATGAATCGTGTATGTAAGTTATTTGGGGGCTTCGGAAAGTTGATTTCAACAGACATACAGACGGACGTGGCTTAATCGACTCAGTTATCTATAAGGATCAAGAATATATATAAAATTATATTGTGGAAATTACAAACGGAATGACAAACTTATATATACCCTTCTCACAACTCTAGAGATTCCTTGCATATTTTTAGTGCAACATAGTGTTATTAACTTGAACATATGTAGCTCTTAATAATATAATAAATTTTTATTGATTTTCCTTTTAATTACGATAAACGTAAACAAACACCATTTTGTTCGTACGTCCCTGTTTTGAATATTAGTACTATGTTGGTTTTAACGAAGTTTTCAGAAAAGCAAAAAAACTATAATTTAGCTATATTAAAATATAAAAAATAAAAAAAATAATTTCCGTGGACTCATTTGCGAATGTACTTTGTGTGTATATCAAAAAAGATACAAAATTTTAACGCGTTTTCGAGTTATTCAAAAAAACTCCACATAGCTCTTTTTGGAAAACAGTCTTTATATTTAAATATTTTTACATAGGCTAGAATATTAAGGTTTTGGTATAAAAATTGTGGTATATTTAGCTTGGTATAACAATGTTTTTGACAGCGATATTTATAAAAAATATTGACTAATTTTTAAGATCAGATTTTATTATAATTATTTACAACAAAGATAATGATTAATTAAACGATTAGTTTATGATAACAATAACAAATTAATTAAAAATAATTATGATAAAATTTCATCATAAATATGGTTGTCACAAACATATACTTGTTTACTGTAACCATATACATATATGGTTGATACAATCATGTGGATCATAAATTAACAATATTATGGTTACCACAATCATGTAAATAGTTACTGTGACTATAATATTGTTAAAAAACTTGCAACACTATTTATTCTATGGTTACAGTAAACATGCACAACTATATTTTTTCTCTGCGTGTGGATGAAGATATATTTGCTAAGGCGCTGCATAAAACTTTGTTTTTATTTTGGTAACTGCACCAATCAGATATGAGCATTATCTTTTTATATTTTAAACAATAATCTTTTAAAAATTGTATAATACAACTTATTTGCCGTTACGTCTTCATCTCCTTCATGCCACACATACAAAAAAACATATTTGGTATTTTTAACATAGAAAGTAAAGTAGTGAACTGCAAGCTTTGTTTTGTAATATTGTTCCAAAACGAAAAGTTTTGGAGATAATAAAATACTTTGCATATCCTTCGTTACAACCAGCACTTCTGGGGACATTTTGCTAATGGCTACTTCCTTTTCATTAATATGGTTTTCATCATTATCTACAATTGCTTCAAAATCACCAGTTTTTTCGTTTCAAATCAGCATTTCCTCGGCCAAAAGTTATATTTTAAAATTTGATAAATTAGAGATGGACGGACAATATTAAATCTCTTAAGAAAATAATATTGGATCTATAATTACACTCGGAGACTCGCGTTCAATTACTCTTTTTGACGTTATAATTACCAGTATAAACTAAATGTTTTTATAGTGATTAGAAGAAGAAAACCTATATGACTAGAAACACATAGGACTTTTTGCTGAAGCTTTTAGTACATGAAAATCACATAGGTGCTTTTGTTAAATCCTGAACAAATTAAGATATCGAAAAATGCTTTTGTCCATATATGTATGACCAGTAAAGGAACAAATTGCAACAATAAAAAAATCGAAAAAATCCACATAGTACTAATATTCAAAACAAGGACGATATGTAGCACTTAATAATATAATAAATTTTTACTGATTTTCATTTTAATTACGATAAACGTAAACAAACACCATTTTTTTCGTACGCACTCCTTACATTTTCATACACGTATGTGAATAAATATTTACAAATTATATTGTTAAGTTTAAATGTAATAATGTACAACGATTACTTACACACTTGTGTACCTAAATATGGGTAGACAACGAAACACTTAAATTTGTACTTCTTGGTTCAGAGTGTCTGCAAATTGTTTGTTTGTAATAAGTGTCATTGTATTTTAAAATTGCTTAAAATGTCTACATTTTTGTTGAATAGAAATTACTTCAATTTGTATAAAAAGGTTTAACTGATCTCACATTGTCGTCAGTTAACAGCAGTTACAACAAGTGTTGAAATAAGAAATAAAGAAAAAAAATCAAATAAAGTTTTTTAAATAAAGATTTATATTATCTAAAAGGACTCTGTAAATAAGTATTAAACAATATGTTTCGCTTAGATTTTATATCGGTATGTGTCTGTGTATGTGCAACAAATTTTCTATTCGGAAGTGCGAGCGCTGTTCCAAAGTATGACACAAGTGGAAAGTGAGTTGTGGCATTAATTGCAATTTGAAATATATATATTATACGTAACTCCTTACAAAAATATGTAGCTACATATAAAAAAACAAAAGTCATTTATCGGCCTCGAACTTCAAAACAAAATAGAATTTTGGTCATTGTTTTGATTTGAAAATAAATAATTCTCGTTATTTAATATCTAATAGGTCAAATAAGTTCAATAAGATAAAACTTAAATACAATATTTTGAGAACCTAAAGTGCTTTTTGTATCGCCTATGATTAATTTCCGATATTCATATTAATAACGATGGATTAAAATAAAATCAGCAATATATAAACAAATTATATCACAAGGTAACAGTAAATCTGCGTAACAGATTGTACTAAAAAAATATTTATTGCTAAATTTAAAAATTAGATTAAATTTTTACAAATTTACTGTTACCTCTACATTAACGTTATCGAAATAACTGCTATTACTGTTACCTCTAAAATATTGTTAGCGAAATAATCGAAAGTACCAATACCGTAAAAGTAAAATACCGTTATTCCATAAATAATTTTCAATTATAAAAACACATATTTTAGATTGCCGTAAAAATCTACCTTTTGTAAATATATGTATATTTGTATATTTTATTAATAATTTGGTCAGACTGAAATTATCATCATCATCAAAATACCGTTACCAAAGTCGATCAAAATAACTCTATCGCTAAACTACTGTTTCTAAATAATCCAAATTACCGTCAGCTTATAACCATTTCGAATCGGTAGTCAGTCAATCATGATTTTTACGTCATAAACTCAATTTTAATTTAAATTGTCATTTACGAAGAGATACAAAAGTGTTATAAATTTGCAA
Organism: Calliphora vicina; assembly: GCF_958450345.1. Classification (NCBI taxonomy): domain Eukaryota; kingdom Metazoa; phylum Arthropoda; class Insecta; order Diptera; family Calliphoridae; genus Calliphora; species Calliphora vicina. The sequence goes on from NC_088780.1 coordinate 81,825,485, forward strand.
ATAATATTGGTAATTGGCGACAAGAGGATCATAACGTTTTTATTTGTCATTCCATACGTACCATTAAGAAATATTCGAATAAGACTCAACAAAATATACATATGTATATGCTTTTAAGCATAGAGAAATATACTCTCCTGTTAAGGACCTAATTAGAGTATCCAAAACCGAAACCGAAAACCGGTCAGTTTTTTTAACTTTTCGGTTTTTTGACAAACCGGTTTTTTGTTAGACAGTTAACCGGATTATGAAAAACGTTGATACCATTTTTAAAAATATTTATTTATTTTATGGACAATTGTAGAATTTGACAATATTTCGTAAAATATATACAGGCCTGTCACACATTTTGTTCGGAATGGTTTAAATTCCGTAGTTTTTATTCCGATCGATTTTGTTTTAGGTTCTTCAGATTCCGTGTAAATTATTAATTCCAAAAATATATCATAATTCTGTATTTCTGATTTTAATTTCACAGCGTTTTTCATATTAAAACAAATGTGAAGGTTTTGGTACAGAAATTTATTAAAATTTTTAGAAAAACAAAGAAATATCAATTCCACTTTTTGCATAAAGACAGAGCTTTAAGAATTCAAAAATGCTAAATTTCCTAAGATTTAGTACACAATTCTTAACACATTTCCTATTAGCGTCCACTAATAAAAATAAATTTAAGGAGACCTTTTTCATATTAAACAAAAATTTTAATAAAACCGACACTGATTAAACAGTGTTTTAAAAAGACAATAATGAAAAATCAAAATTTTCAAAAACACACTTTTTCGGTTAAACCGGAAACCGGTTTTTTGGACACTCTAGACCTAACTCAGGTGTCAAAAACCAATTTTGTTTGAATGTATAAGTGAAACAACTATCTGAAAACAAAAACAACAATCGTGATTATTTTGAGTAATTTTTTGTTTTTTCCTAGTTTCCGCTCTATGTGTATTTCTCTATATATGTAGTCATAGAGAATACATCCAGAACGGACACTCTCCTGTCAAAGACCTAACGCAGTTGTCAAAAACCTATGTGCTGAGAATGTATTTGTTAAAAAACTATCCCAGAGAGCATTTGGAAGATTGTTTTTTTCAAAAATCACCAAACTAAGTCTTTCTCGAGTAATTTTGGTGATCAAAAACTGATTATTAAGTTATACGCTTAAAAAATGATTCCCATTAATGATTAAAAAGTGAATTATTTGAAAAACAATAACAAAATGTGTTCTAAATATGATTGTTTAAAAATATTTTATATATACATATATTACTCAAAAGTTATTAAAAACCGATTGGAAACTACTCAGAAGACGGCTCATAAAATACTCATAAAGAAGAGTTGCGGGTAAGGTACCATCTTCTCCCGACAAAAATATCAACTACTACATATATTACATATGTGTACAAACTTTTACTATCAAAAATAACCAAGTTATAACCAAAATTGTAACAAAAGTGTCATCAAGTACATGGTTTTCTTAAACAAAATAACGTATACGCTTTGAGTAATTAATTAATAATTAGTTTTTACCTTATTTTGGGTAGTATCCTATTTTTATACCCTTCACCTTCGTGAGAAGGGTATATATAAGTTTGTCATTCCGTTGAGATCAATTTTGTAAACATATAGCCTATTTGCTGCAACAACGTCATAACTCAAAATCCGTATTTTATGAACTGAGTAATACAAAATATGCGCTGTTCTATAATCTTTCATATACCCAGCAAAAACTTACATTGAAAAGTAATGAGTTAAAAAGCTAATATACCTACTATTCACTACTTACACAATATCTTTTTGACTCATTATTTTAACACGGTGATAGGCAGTTAAATAAGTTGTTTTGTTGTAGAGTTATTTATAGAATTTTGGATTTGCAAACAAAAAATAAAAAAAAAATAAGTCGCAGCCAAGAGTCGAACCAACAACTATCCGTTTGCTAGTCTGCTGTTCTACTCACTACACCACTGCTTAGTTATTTTATTGGGCATCAAATAATGGTTTTCACTCGGTAGTACTATATTATTTTCTGTTTTTCTAAAAATAAACGTGCAATAAAATAAATGGGCAAATTGGGAGAAAATAACTGATTATTTGTTTTGTTTGTTTATTTTGTTTGTTTATTTTGTTTTTTTAATTTGTTTTTTTAGACTGTTTTTACTAAACTACCTATATGTAATGCAGGTGGTATGTAGTAGTCATTGAAAAGTAAGCTGTTCAGTAATTGCAAGTCATTACCAAATTTTTGCTGGGTAGTTTTATCAGTTTTCAAAAAAGTCAATTATTTTTTTGTGTGAGAGTGTTTTTTTTTTTGTTGTAAACATACAAATTTAAATTTATATTTTCTCGTAGATTTGATAAGTAAAAATTTGGGTTAAATACTGATTAGAAAGATATTAACCTCTACTATTTATATTTCTGAAGTCGCATGATTTGTTGAAAATTTATTTAAGATAAAATATTCAAAGACGTTTTTCTCGAAACTACTTTTTTGAATAATGACGTTGTTGCAGCGAATGAGCGATGTTTGAGTATTAGGGTTTTAGTGAGATCTTCTGAAATAATCTTTTATAAAAAGAATATAATTTAAACGATTTTTTTTCTTTAGATTTAATAAAACTTTTCTTAGAAAAAAACTCTCTCGCTGATGTATGTATATGTTGGAGAAAACAAAAGCATGATAAAAAATATTCCCTTTTGGATTGTTTTAGATTTTGATTAATTTAATAGTTTCGTTTAGTTATGATAAAAGACTCATTTCAAAAAAAGTTTCGTCTATAGTATAGACTCTATACATGTATGTAAATAGAAAATGTCAAATACATGTTAATTAAATATGTCAGTTGTTATACATATAGCTCTCTTACTTGTTTTTAATAAATTTGTTGCAATTGAAAATTTTTTGCTGTCTTTATGAAAATTTAATGAAGTACCTTTTTATAGTTTAAAAAACAACATAAAAAATTTAAAAATGTATATACATATAAACTGCTTTTATTTAAAATAAAAAAAAAATATTTTTATTTACATAAGTTTTTATTTTTTCATAAAAATTTATATTGATGATACGTTTTTCTGTTTCAGAAAACAACAATTAAAAAAAACGTAAGCCACATATCTTAAAGTGTGCTTTGAAAAAAATTTTTTTTATAAAATATTGTTACGTTTTAACCTTTTCAAAACGTTTGTTTATTTCCTTTAAATAAACCGGATACTTTTGATTGCAAATAAAAGCCGTTTAGTAGTTAGAAAATTGTAACAACTCTTTATTTATTTAAAATGTACAGAATTAAATAGTCACTCAGTGATTTTTCATACACGTTTATAAATTCGCAGAAATACAGACACACTTTATAATGTACACGAATTCACTTGAAAAACACAGCACACTTTAAGGCACTCAGTTGATGTTTATAGGGTTTTTACACTAGCGCACATCTAACATCTACCATCAATTTGCAAAGATGTTAACATCTTCCCATAAGAATTACACAGGGCTGAGTGCCAACATCTTTCTACATCTTTAAAAAATGTTCCTATTTCATTTCGTTCCACCTAACATCTTTCGATTATTTTAGTGTCACCACTAATAAAATGGCATTTATATTAAGAAAAAAATGTAAACAAATATTTGTATAATAATGAGGGGACATTTTATTTGTTTGAAATGTGCTTGTGAAATTATTCTCTTATTTAATTTGATAGTATAAAAAAAGAAAACCAGTCTCAATTCATTTTGTTTTCATAAAAACAATATTATTCGAAAAGCGTCTCTGATAAACTCATTAACGACTGCAACCTCTACCACTATTTATAACACTGCCATCTGCACTCTAGATTGCTCTTTAACTGTCAGAGCTCGTATATTCTAGAGCTTTCTAATACATACGCCATCTGTGGTGTACTTCCTACAATGTTCTTTAACAGAATATTCGAATTCGAATATACGGTCGCAGCAAACCGCGTTGCCATACTTACGACCAATGGTCAACTCAAAGCTTTTATTCAATGTTAATAATGCCCACAGATATGTTACAGTTTGAGAGGCACTGCTATTTGAAAGCATTATGCAACTTTTAAATCAGCCGTTAAAATCGTTATATTTGAATTCAAGTACAATTTCGTAACAATATAGTGTCTTTGTAATTCAGATTTGACATTTTGTTTCAATATCTCAAGTAGTTTTCATTTTATATCGTTATTTTGCATTTTAGGTGACGATGTGTAACTTTTTTGAGTAATTTTTTTCAAGATTCCGATGTACCTCACCGTAGTGGTGAGGTACATCATTCCGAATAATCGTAGCGATCATTCGGAATGAACCGAGTTCATTCGGCCAAGGGCTGTCAACTCAGCAACAACAACAACCGATAATATCAAGCCTATTTATCCATCAAATGTTAAAATATCAACGTCATTCATCAAGTTAATGTGTTTCAATTAAATAATTTCAGATCTTATAACGATAAAAACGAATGGAGTCGATCATTCTATAATGAAAATAAAACTCAACAATTCGAGCAGGACAGCTCAACAACTAAAGACCGTTTGCAACGATTGGGATATACTACCGGCTATGGGACAATAAATGTAAGTACACTATCACAATCCACATTATGTAACACTATTTATTTCTTTACGTTTTTTTTTTATTAAATTTCTAGGGCTACCCAGCAGGAACTGGAATTTCGGCATATAATCCCATTAAACTTGATTTGGGCGGTGTGGTATTAGGGACACTGGTTGGTATCGGTGCCATCATTATTATACCTAAAATATTGAGTGCATTCCATGGTGGATACGCTGGATACGGCAGAAGTAATCATCTGAATTTACTCTATTATAGTATAATTGTATCTTAATTGTTTATTTTAGGTGAAAACGAAAATGATTTGTCATCATTGACAAATTTCATGAATAAACTCGATGATATATTAGGCCAAAATAATATAGATTCAACAAGTTGCATGCAGCGTGCTATTTGCAGTTATGTACGTTCAACCGAATATAATATGAAAATGGGTGCATCTGATCAAATGGATGAATTTATTCATATGATGTCTGAGTAAGTTTGCTAAAAAAAAATTATTCTACAAACTAAGAACAAAAGAAATCGAAAAAACGATTTTAAATAAATTTCATGCTAGGGTTTCTTTTGCATGCATTAAATGTAATGCTTTTTCCTAAGGTCTAATTTTCTTGGTTATTCTAACACAACAGTGATATTAAGATATATGTACTTTGTTTTAGACGTTTTCAAAAACGATACAAAAAATACCAATATTTGATTCTCCAGATATTTAAATTTGTAAAGTCCGATCCGAAACTATTCAAGTGTACATATTATTTATTTGCAAAAACAAAAATATTTATTTTAATTTTAGATCAAGTTGCAGTGGGTGTTGCAGGGCAGCAACACCCACTTTACATTGTGGATTCTTACAGGATGCTTAGACTTTTTACAATAAAATATAAGTTTTTTGAATTCTTTCTCCTTTAAAATTCCATAATCTTTACTTTTCCTTTATAAAAATTTCAGCCTCGGCCAAATTTTGACCGAATATTGGTATTAGACCGATTTTTGGCCTAATTCGGTTGGACTCTAATAAATTATATTTCAATTATGTTATCACAATTTAAACGTTTACCAAGGTCAATATATTGATAAACACCCGTGAATATAGCAAATTCAAAAATATCTTTTTATTATTATTTGTCTTTAAAACTTATTCAAACTATTATTTGCTTCTGAACTAAAACGATATTTTGTAGTTATTCCTTTAAAACAATTACAAAAACGACAGACTTTTCGTTGTGGTGTAGCAACTAGGTCCATCAAATAAAAAGTGCTTGTCATTTTTGTATTTAAGTACATATGAATCATTTTATTTCACAGCTCTATTAAGCAAACCCACCTTCAAGTCATTAATTTAAAAAACTTCTTAACCCATTACCGCCCACTGTTCCCATATGAGTAGTACACCTATTCAAAGTCAGACAACTCTGACTTAAACAGTTATTTTCTTAAAGTAAACATACATGTAACTTCTTTAGGCTCAATTGAGTTTATAATCGAAGACACATGTTAATAAATAAAAAACAAGTGCAATTTTTAGTGTTTTTAATTTCGATTGGGTCTACTTTGCCAAATCTATTTTTGTAATATTTCTGTGTACAAGTGTTTTACAATTCTATAAACTTACAAAATATTTTGTAAAGGGAGTAAAGAAGCGTGTAACACCATTTATTTAAAAAAAAAGTGAAAATGTTTATTAGAAGATAAGATTTATTAGACTGTCCCTAATTGGGAACAATGGGCGATACATGGAAACATTTTTAGAGGTCAAAATGTATTTCTGCTACTTCCGGAAGCTGTTATTTACACAATTATTTATTAATTATTTACATAAGCGATTATTATGATGCATATGATAAATTAGTTATGCCACTTGATCCAGTTATTCAACCAACTGATGCGACGAAGGTAATGAAGACGATTTATTATGTTCAAATATGCCAAATGCTGATTGAGATACAAAGCAACTAGTACAATACGAGACAATATTACGAAAAATTTCCACTTGAACCGATCAAAGAAATGAAAAACAACAAAACACACAACAAGCTGAATATGATTATCGCTTTGAAACAAGTAATTAAATAACGATAGTACATTGGAATGATAAAAACGTCATTTCCATGGCAACAAATTTTGATTTGATACATCCCTTGGGAAAAGTAAAACGAAGGGTTAAGGTTCGAAAGCAAAAGGTGGACTTTAGTATACGAAGACTATTTGGCAATCGGAGTATCCATAAGGAGCCAAAAGTCATGATGGGCAATATTAGTATATATATTTTCGACATGGAAGTTAGTAATGCTTCTCGATGTTTTATTTATTTGTTATGTAAATAAAACACCCCGATGGACCAACTATCATTCAGACTGAATATTGTGCGGTCCAATTTGCTTCCAACAAAATCAAAACGGCGTCAAACGTCATCCGAATAGTTGGCACAGATCGTAAAAATAACGGCCATAATCCGGAACGGATAGTTAAACAACTGCGATGTGTTTTTTATCATTGTAAGTGCCACTGGAGATGTAAATTATGTATAAAAACGCTTTGGGTTTGAAAAACTTCTTTGGGTAATTTCACACCTAGTATGCCCATTGTCTCCAAGTGAGGACACCCATTTTTCTTCAAAGTGAATTAAAAATTTTAATATTTTTTTTATAATTCCTTTTGTTTAGACGTTTGTAAATAACTATATAATAATAAAACAAAATTTTTATCAGCAGTTTCTTCTTGGGCGTTAATGGGTTAATTTGATCTGACTCAGGTTGGAACTACATATTGTTACGTTTTAACCTTTTCAAAACGCTGGTTTATTTCCTTTAAATAAACCGGATACTTTTGATTGCAAATAAAAGCCGTTTAGTAGTTTGAAAATTGCAACAACTCTTTATTTCTTTAAAATGTACAACAACAACAGAATTAAATAGCCACTCAATGTTTTTTATACACGTTTATAAATTCTCAGAATTACAGACACAATTTATAATGTACACGAATTTACTTGAAAAACACAACACACTTTAAGGCACTTAGATGATGTTTATTCGAAAAGCGTCTCTGATAAACTCAACTCAAAGTTCGAATATTCTAGATCATACGCCATCTGTGGTGTACTTTCTACAATGTTCTTTAACTGATTATTCGAACTCGAATACAGCGTTGCCAACTTACAATCAAATCAACTGAAATCTTTTATTTAACAATGCCCACAGATATGTTACAGTTTTACAGCACTGTTACTTGAAAGCATTATGCTACTTTTAAATCAGCCGTTAAAATCGTTATATTTGAATTCAAGTACAATTTCGTAACAATATTTTAAGATAACTTAAAATTAAATTCCCTACAATTTTCTTTTGCCTAGAAACCCTAATTAACAAACATGTGCAGTAATGCTAAAAAATCAGCATGATTTAAGAACTCGTTCTCTCACAGTTTAACAAAAATATAAGTTTTTTTTAGCTAAATACCTGCCAAAATCAACAATACAATAAAACCACCGATTTTGATTTTCTATAACAGTAGTTTTCCCTTAATTGACCCCCTCGTAATTGATTTAAACGTTTAATTGATCAATAACAAATGCAATAGAAAAATTTGAGATTAGGAATACGATAAAATTCCTGTTTTATTGTGTTCTGTTTAATTGCGTTACGTTATAAATTATAACCCCATTTTAAAAACTAACGCAAACAAATTCGCATAATTGTTATACAAAAAAGTCGATAGTTCAAAAGGTTTTCCGGTCCGAAAAAGTGTGTTTTTGAAGAAAAAAAAAACGGTTTTGGTTTTTGTCATTCTAAAAAAAATCGTTAACATTTTATTAAATTTGTATTCAACATGAAAAGGGACTACTTCAATTTATTTTAAGTAGTCCTTCGAATATGCCAATCAATATTTTTAAAAATGTTATCAAAGTTTTTCAAAAATATGTTCAAATGACCGATTTGTCAATGGGGGATTGTGGGTGTTGTGATTTACGCATATTAAAAAGGCAAAACAATTTGCTGTTGAGATGAAAGAAGATTTTAAACCCTCATATGGTTGAATTCACCGTTGTCACGGAAACACCATTTCAAATACTTTTTTGAAATAGTATTTCCGGATTTGCTTTCAAAAAATATGAGATTTGCTTTCATAAGAAATATTAAACGCTGATGAACTGTAGAACTACGTCTAATTGATTACGCTGCACAATCCAACGGATGTTCTTTAATTGAGTCGTTGAATCAATTAACAGATTATTGTATAAATGATTTCAGAATATATGTATATACTTTTGGGGATCAATGCCAATATTTCAATGAGCTACAAACGGAATGACAAACACAATATACTTTCCATCTTTTTGTGATGGGTATAAAAATACGTACATACATATGTATATTAGACTGGCGAATGTTACCAACTAAAATAAAAGTTTAATTCATTCTAAGATACCATTTACCAAAATGTTTGTCCTGGCGTCAATGATTGATAAACTGAGCTTATCCAAGTATAAAAGGCCCTCTTTTAAGTTTTTTATGATATTTTTTCATATTTCTCGAAATAAAACATTCAAATATTGGTATCATTTAAAAGGTATAAGACCTCTTTTAAATTCTTACATATCTTATAATTATTTAAAATAACACTGTACAACACAAAAAAAATTAAAAAATGGTCGGACCAATAAATTTTGATAGTGGAGACAAAAAAAAGTTTACATCTGAATTTCATTTAAGATTTCCCTACTCTGGCATATTCTTATTGTTAATCGGCATAAGAAACCATGTGTTACGAAGAACATTTTTGTAGAATATGTTAACCCTCTAAATCCTCAAGGCATGGGTCTTTTTTGTCCTTTTTTTAAAAAAGAGCCAAAACACCATTAAAACAGGGATTTAAGGGGTTAAAATGTTCCGCAAAAATATTATCCGTGAAATTTTACTATAAGTCCCTGAATACACCAAAACGGAAAATACAACCAGAAAGTCAGAAATAAGACGCAACAAAATAGTGCTTAGGGTTAATTTCGAATATATTAAGAATTTTATTTCAAATTACCCCAAAAATTTAGCATGAACAAAAAATAGTTAAAATTTAACTAAAAATCACTAATATCTCTATTATTTTACCTTCGATAGCTAAATTGGTTAGGAAGTATTCATTAATTACATTTTTTTTAGCTCAAAACGCCGATACAAGTGTCTATTTTTTTGTCTCCTCTATCAAAATTTAATGGTCGGACCTTGTAATTTTGGAAAAAAAATTGATTTTGTTGTATAATCTAATTAGTTAAAATGAATATGTTATAAACCTCATATATCACCAAAATTGGTTTTTCCGTTTTTCAAAATTCAATCTAATTCAATTCGGTTATTAATAAAAATGCTACAGAATAATCCACACACGGGATTTCCGAAGCTTTTTCCAATTTTTAGATTTTCCTTCTAGTTTTTCAGTGTAATATGTGCAGTTTTTGAAAACTTTTAGTTACTTTGTCAAACGTTTATACTTTCGGTGTTCCAAATTGATAATTTATTTGGCCTTAAATAAACACTGATCACAATTGATTTTTCTTGTGAAAGTAAAATTCCATTTACTTATATTCACCATGCTGTCTGTTCTTATTCACTCCTATCGTGAAAAACATGTAAAATTTATGTTCCTAGGAAATATCAATTTCCCTCGAAGGGAAAATTGCTACCGTGATATTCCCATGAACTTTTCATTCACAATAGTTGATTTTGTTCGTAACAGCTGTTTATTGTTTAAAAAAATTCCATCTAAAAATTTCACAATATGAGGAATTTTTTCACATGAACAAAGTTTATGACCGAAAAATGGGAAAAGAATATGATCTCTTTGTGAAATATTGATTCGCGATAGAGGTGATTAATTCGTCTTGATCTATATGTACATATATCGGATAAGTTTTGGGTCCAGAATACATTTTTTTTAACATTCATAGTAAATATTCAAACACTGTAAACATCTAAATGTTATATGAAAAACCTTGAAAAGAAATAGTAAAATTAAAATCGTTTTCGGTGGATCTTTATAAAATTATATTTATGAACTCATTCCATAAACGTTTCTATAATCAGAAAATAGTATAAAAGAATCCATATGCTCATATTTATGAAATATGAAACAGGGATGGAAAAGTAGATACGATGGTACTTTTTTGTTATTATGTATTTGATATATGTAAATAAAAAATGAAATTATAGAAATGCATCCATCCTAATAACCAGGGCAAGTTTTTCTAATATTTTTCTTGAAAATTTAGTTTTTGGCATAATTTATATATATTTTGGATCCTTATGACTCAGCTAGGTCCATCGGTTTGTCTGTCTGTCAAATCTAATATGTATATAATCTTTTAAATTTTCCTATTGCATAGTGTCCAGTTATTTTATGCTTTTTCATAATAACTATAGTAATTTGTAATTAGACACTGAGAATAAAAAACGTTTAATTTAATATTATTTTGATATCGAAGACAAATTTAATTTTCCATCACTGATGCGATATTTTGTTATTCTTTTAAATGAAATTTCTACATGTAGTATATTTCAAAAGTAAATACGTAGACAAATAAATAGTTTAGTATGAATCACATACAATATATTTAGTCTGTTATAAGATTTGTTGTTTATAATTGTGAATTGATTGTTGTGTGGTTTATTTTTATAATTTTGTTTATAGAACGATATTCGAATACACAAAGTTCTTACATATTTATTTTTATTTGTTTGTATATTTTTCTTTTATTTTAGGAATTCGCTGGTCGATTACCTGTTGGATGGCACAGCAATTAAAGAGGCATTAGAACATGGCAAACAAATTAATACGAAACCATGTGAAGAAGTGTATACCAATTGCCCACTGGACAGCAAAAAGGTAACCAGCATGCTAATTAAATTGTTGCCAAAAAAGTCAACAACAACAACATCATCGTCATCAACAACAAACAATAATCAATAAAACTGTACAACATACTTAAATAAATAAATAATATGTATTAAACAATTCGATTTTACAACACATAAAATCCATTATCAATATTTGGCATTGTGACAATTTAATGTTCATACATACATTTATCTTATTTTATGCTAAAGACAAATACATACATAATAAATACATTAAAATAATTTATTATTCAAAAATTATTTACAAATTAAAAAATAAAAACTGATTCGATATACGTAGGATGTAAGATATGAATTATTTAATAGATTTAAGATGGTATTGCATTTTTAAATCAATATATCTATGTACAGTAGTTTGACAAAATAAATATATGGTTTTAAAAAAAATTGGCAAAGTTTTCGATTATTTATTTACATTAAGGGTCCTCATGTAAACGCTTAAATGTCTCGCAAACTGTGCAATCTATGCATTTTTACGCTCTCGCAAATGAACTGTCAAAAAATGTATGGAAATTCGTTTGCACAACTCCGATAAGTTTGCGCGACAATTTAGACTCGCAAACTTGAATTTATTGTGAATTTGATGAATCAGATGCTTTTGTTTACTTTTATTTATAAGAAATTAAAATCAAATAAAATATACAAATTTTGTACATGTGAAAATTGTGTAACTTTGGAACAGAATGATTGGATTAAATGTAGTGTTTATAAAAAGCCGACTTTTTAAAAAAACCGGTTTGTCGGTTAACCGAAAATTGGGCTTTTTTGAAAACCGGGTTTCGGTTAACCGACATCGAAAAAACCGGTTAACCGTCATATATATGTAGAAAACATAAAATGTCCAATAAAGTATATACAGCTTTAAAATTTGTAGTTTTTAGTAGTCAGGAACGGTTAATATTACTATGAATATACAAAAGTGCTAAGTCCATTTTATTTTATAAAAATTTCAAAATTATCTCAGTCAAATGTAATTGAGTATAAATATGTTACTAAATATATAATATACTTGTTTTAATTATTGGTTTATTCATTAAATTTTTCTGATATGGAACAGAAAATGTAGCAAGTCCCAAAAAAGGACCTATAAGATGCAAACGCACTTCTTCTTAGCTGTGATTATTTGTCATTATAAATCATACCAAATAATTAATAAAACTCCATTATCAGATTTCAAAATATTTTAAATTATGGATTTTGGAACGTTGTTATTTCTGAAAAGGACTTTGTACACTAAGCTAACGAAATGAATAATAAAATAAAATTTTAAGAACAAAACACACTAATGAAGTCAAATTGATTGAAAGAAGGTATGCACATCAAATTCAACTTGACGTTTGGTAAAATCATCACTAAGTTTATAATGAATCATTATTAAGATTTTGCTTAACTTCTAGAATTCTGCGGAATTTAATTTTTATAGTTTGATTATGTGCAATTTATTCTAAAAAAGTTTTTAAGTAAACTCATCGTCCTCTACTATTTAGAATCATTGTAAATCTTAAAGATATCAATCTAAATAGGTTTATATTGTAAATCAGCAGTTTAGGTTTCAAATCAGACCAATAATGTTTGTACAATAAATATAAAAAATGCACAAAACCATGAGATTTTTTTAATTTTAAACCTAAATTTTAAAAACCGGTTAACCGAGTGATAAAAACCGGTTAACCGAAAATCAACATTTTAAATTAACCGGTTCGCAAAAAACCGAGATTTCGAAGAAAAACCGGGTTTTCGGTTAACCGGTTTATAAACACTAATTAAATAACAATACATATAACATCTCGTAGCTATCAATTATCTCTTATAGCGTAAGTGATATTGGCATTTGAATAATACATTTTTAACATTTTTACCCACCCTACTCCAGTTTTTTGATGACCGCGGTTTCAAATATTTTCCGATTTTCTCTATTTTTAATTTATAGGACTAACAAGAAATGTATAAAAATTGATTAAAAATAATGACTGAGTCCAAAGTTATGCTTAAATTTCAAAAAATTAAAAAAGGCGATTTTTCGTTATTTTTTTGGGAAAAAGGTGCTTTTATTCTTTTTAAGTTATCTAAAAAAAATTCTAAGAAGAAAGAGGTCTTGAGCTCCAAATCTTCAAAAGAGGTCTTGAGCTCCAAATCTTCTCGTAAAAAACCGGAAGCTCGATTTTGATTTTAGAACCATGGTTTCTTCTGAAAAAGTTCATAGAATTTTCCGTAGATTACGAATTTGCTATACGCTTTACCACGTTTTTTGGGCCCGAACAAATTGACCCACCCTAATGTATACCTCCATTTGTTTCAAAGATTTAACATTCATTCAACATTTTTCAAATTAAAATTTATACAATTTGAATTTTTTGTTTTAAGCTTTTGTTGAATTTATTTTTATTTGACATTTTTATCAAATATAAATTTTCTGTATAAACTTGCACAAAATTTAAAAGGTGGCTTCATAAAACATGTCGCGCACATTTACACAAATTAGAAACTTAAACGTTTAAATGAGTACCCTTATTTTTAATGTTAAAAAAACAAAAATTTTACCTATGTATGTACAATCCATAAAAAATTTTAGATCATTCGACATGTATGTTGTTTTTTAAGAAAGTAACCTTTTATTTTTACTCACAAATGACATGTAATAATAACACTGTGCTCGAATTTGATATTTTTTTTCTGTAAAGAGGAGCACCCAGCGAGTATTCTGAATCCAGTGGAGCTAACCGTAGGTTAGCTCTTGTTTTCGAGATATACCGTTATTTCTAAATTGGAGTAGGTTGCTCAACATACAGTGACTCACAGCTTATTTGATGCAGGTAAAATTATTTTAGAAAATCGAAAATTAGTCGAATGTTTATTCAATTTATCAAACAAATTTTATATAAAATGTAATGATATATTTCCTGTTATAATGCTGAGGAAGAAAAAATAACAAATACCAATTTAATTGAAGAAATATTAATGAAAAAAAGAATTTTCTCCTTAAAATATGCTCACAGCTTAAATGATGCAGTGTATTTGATACTTTCTCTGATAATGAAATACCGTTGCAATGCATTTTTTCTGTTTGACTGAAACGTTTTTTTAATCTGCGCAGTTGTTTTGGAAATATAATTTTTTTTTTTGGAAAAAAAAATAATTTTTTAGCAAAATTTCGAAATTGTTGTTATTCAAAACGTCACACGGAGGGATGGCTTCATACATTTTTGTGCAAAAATTATGAGTGGTCGTAGAGCATTGAAATTTGACACCGAGAATTATATGGTCTAAATTGAGAAAAACATGAAATTTTATCAAAATCGTCTACGCCCAACGCCCACTGCCCATACAATCCAAATCGTTTTTTTCGGATAAAATGTTTCCTATCCAAGCAAAAGTCTAGAAATTTAGCACATACAACAATATGAAACAATATGAGCACGAATGCTAAGTTTTATTAAAATTGGCCACGCCCACCGAATACCGCCCATACAATCCAAATCGATTTTTTCGCAAAAAATTTGTCCTGTCCTAGCTAAAGTCTAGAAATTTGTCACATATATTTTCTGAAACATGCCGAGTTTCAATAAAAAAAAAATCGCTTACAACCAACGCCCATGAAACCCGTACATATGTAGATAAGAATTTTTTTGATATTAAAAAAATTCAATCTTACTTAAAGGTAATTTTATTGCGGAATTTCGGTTTTTTAGTTTATTCAATAACCTAAACCGTTTTTGAGTTACGCCATTATTTTAATTTATTAAACAATTTTGTTTTAGAAATTCAATACATCGGGTACAAATTCATGACGAGTACAAGATCATGACGATGACGGAGAGTTGAATTGGGAATTCGATAAATATTTCTAATATGTAACTTTAATCCTTATAGCTACTCAATTATCATCCTAATAGCTACTCAATTGTCATAGGTACACATCAATTTCTTAATATTTAACCGAATTATGCAGAATTTTAAAAGAATGTTTACATATAAAACAGGAAAAAATAATAATGTGAAGCAATTATAACTCTATTATAGGTTATAAATTAGAACAAACACGAACTTCGCTAAACCGTAACGCGGTACAGTTAGGCGATCAATGCGAGTGAAACGCAATCCCTCGAAGGTAGCGAAAAAGGACGGCCTGATTGCCCTTAAACGATAATGGCGAAACAACACAGGGGAATGACCAACTTAAGTGTGAAAGCTCATTACGATACTTCATGTTATTAATATTGTTGACGAAAATCCTACCATATTTATACGCAGAATAAATTTTCGAGAATGATAGAAAAATAGATTACGCATTGGGTACCTGTACTACATCACATCAGCAATAAAATTTTCAATATTTTATTATTTTGAAAATAAAAATTGTTAAAAAAAATATATGTATAAAAACGCAAAAAATTTAAAAAGTCATTTTCTCAATCTCTGGTTATTTTTTATCGTGACGATAAACTGACAGTTCACATACAAAAAAATGTTAATTGGAGGTTTATCGTTACGAAAAACGATAACCAGATATTGAGAAAATGGAGGTATATATTGTAAACATGAAATAATGCATTGTAAAAAATTGCAATAGCACCAACAACTCTAAGGCTTGCGAAATGAGTTTTTTTATATTTCCAAACATTCAAAAGCAATGGTTAAGTTTTTGTGGACGTGGAAAAGAAATAAACCCCAAAACTGCATATGTTTGTATGCTGCATTTTCAACCTGACGATGTTGAAAATAGGTTTCAGTTCGAAATGGGTAAGTACATAACATTGACTTTTAAAATTATTTATAAAAATCTGTATTGTCCCAAGGGTTCGCTAAAAAGAGACACGGTATAATTGTGAATACGTTCTGACTTATCGCCTTAATCAAGACGTACTCGAAAACTTTTTTGGTATAATTCGATTCAAAGGAGGTTTACATGATCACCCTGATCAAGAAGAGTTCCGATTCCGTTTAAGGTCATACATATGTAATTGGTCGCAACGATGCACAGAGGGATGGCTTCATACGTTTGTTGGCAAAAATTATAAGGAGTGATCGTAGAGCGCTAAAATTTGGCACCGAGAATTATATGGACCAAACTAAGAAGAAAATAAAATTTTATCAAAATCGACCACGCCCACTGCCCATACAATCCAAATAGATTTTTTCGCATAAAATTTTTCCTATCCAAGTAAAAGTCTAGAAATTTGGTACATATATTTTTTGAAACAAAAGAAGAACGCATGCCAGTTTTAATAAAATCGGTCAAGTGGGGCTACATTTTTTTTGCCATGGAAAATCAAAAATAAAATAATTTTTAGAGACTTATAGATTTGGGCATATCCTCTTAACGGTTTATGATATCCCCATAATTTTTATTTACGGAGAAATGTTATATTTTTCAAATACATATGTTAAAGGTAAATGGTATTTTAGGAAAATTATACATATATAAACCACTGAATTGCGTGAAAATATAAGTAAATTTTTGCTGATTACATGGACTTACTTCAATTTTTTAAAAATAAAATAAATTTTTTCTTAAAACTACAAGTGTACATTTCATCTTTAAACATTTCTCTGCAAAACTGCATCATTTGATTTTTGAAATTGAGTGTTTGAAAAATTGACTTTTTGACACCAAAATCCCTCTGTGTGATGGAGTAATGTCCCACGAAGCAAACGTTGAGGTCGATGACACACCGGATTGGGAAAGAACACAAATGTCCCTTACTGGTAAATATAGTTTATATTTCAAACTATGTATTAGAACACTTTAATGATCATTATATTATATTTAGCCTAATAGATCTACCACATGAAGATCGAGAAAGCGGTGAACAGGAACAAATAAGTGATCTGGCACATATGTATGTAAAATTTTAATTATTGCAAATCAAGAATTCTTTGAAAATTAAAATTTTAATTTAGTTTTTTACAGGCGAAAAAAATAAAAATATTAATTGATAAAAAATTACAAGAAAAAGAGATAATTAAATATTATTTTATTTTTTTGCACCAATTTTATTAAAAATATATATATGTACAGTAGTTTTGACTTACCTGCCTTTCATTTAAGAGCATTGTACATATAAGTGCATAAAACTTGTGTTTTGTGAATTTATTTACCAAACTCCATATAAATTTGTTAATTTAAGTGCATTGTTCATACCTGCACATTTTAAGATAAGTGCATAATACTTTTGGAAGCTATAACTGGTTTTCATGAAAAAAGTTTCATTTAGCTGAAAAATACGATTTTGAATAAAAAAAATTATGTTGTAAACTTCTTAATAATTTTAAAAGTTGCTAAATTTGTCGTTATTTTAAGATGGAAAAATCACAAAGCTTCATGTAAATTATTTGCCGTTAGTTGCTTTTTTGGGCAGTAAACATAAATGCAGGTAAGTGCATTAAAGTTAACTGCATTTTAACTTACCTGAACAAAATATCGTGCAACGTTTGTTATGCAGGTAAGTAAAAATTACTGTATTTTTTTTTTAAATTATAAAAATTAAAGTGAAGGTAGTAATGATATTTAAACACATTGGAATGCAATTTTTTGAAGAACAAAACAATTTTAGGAAACAATTTTTTTAGTGATTGCAAAGGAGCTTTAAAGGGAGAGTTGACAATTAGTTACCTTGTTATGTCAAACTTCGGAAATATAAAAAATGAAGCAATTCATATTTAATCTGCTGCATATTTCCCAATTAATGTATCAAAAGAACATTTACGATTAAAATATTAATTTTATAACCCGATTTGGGGCTAGAGTATTTTCCTGAAGTTGGCCTTATATAGGAGTAATGTATAATTATGGATCGAAAGTCACAAATTCTAGTAATGCATATTTGAAACAAACTTGTGTTAATATTTTTTTTTAAAATCTATGTTTATGCGTGTATATTAATTTATATTCCTGATGTGGACCTTTTATGGGAGCTATAATCTATTAAGAGGTGATTGTCATACATTATATAGGATCTATAGCTAATTATCGTCACAAAAACCATGCAATTGATCTGTGCTAAAACATTCAATTATTTTCGGAAGTGGCCTTATTATAAGCATAAATAAGGCCAATCTTCATAAAATTTAATGCTGATTATTATATTTATAACAGATTTATGTATGTTTATTTAAGTAATTTTTGGAAGTTGAAGGTATATGAGGCATATGAATATGGACCGATATACACAAAATGCAGCATACATATCTGATTATTATATTAACAAATTATTCAGGCTCTACACCATTTTTCATTGAAATTGAGAACATTATACATGATATTGAGAAAATTCCAAATGAAATTGAGAATTTCAATATGAAATTGAAAAAATTCCAAATGAAATTGAGAAATTCAATTTCAAATTGAGAAATACCTTTTCAAATTGAGAAAATTCCAAATGAAATTGAGAATTTCAATATAAAATTGAGAAAATTCCAAATGAAATTAAGAAATTCCATTTCAAACTGAGAAAATTCCAATTGAAATTGAGAATTTTCATTTGAAATTGAGAAAATTCCAAATGAAATTGGGAAAATTTTAATTGAAATTAAGAAAATTCTAAATGAAATTAAGACAATTTTATTTTACTCTACATAAATAATATACATTAAACAAAAAACATACATATATTCATAGTCTTATTGACCAACAGGCATATCTTACAATTCCAAAGCGCTTTGGTGGAATGATGTTGTAGCTCTACTGCAATATCCAGTAGTTATACAGGACTTGGAATCGTTAATTAATTCTTGAAGATATAAAATCCTTTGCCCTCCTACATTAGGAGGATTTACGGTTGGTATATTCATCTTTGACTTCACAATACTTTTGAGTTTGGACCAAATTATTTTAATAGGGTTAAGCATTGGAGAATAGGGACTCAATGGTAAAACACTCAATGGTAAAACTTTTGCTATCAACACTTTTGACCCATTCGTTTGCGCTTTCGGCAGTGAACGTACTTCTGCGACTATCCATTTGAATAATGCCTGCGGTACCATTTGCACCTATCAGGTGGATGTCGGGGCCACGGGAAGTAGGTATGTTTCTACGACAAAATAAATTGAAATTGGTCTCTCTATCCAGACCACCACATCTTTCCACATCTGATATAATCGTTAATTTTGTTTTTTTTAGTTTAAAATAATTTATATAATGTTTCTCAATTTTATTTACAATTTTCCCAATTTCATTCAGAATTTTCTTAATTTCAATTAGAATTTTCCCAATTTCATTTGGAATTTTCTCAAATTCAAATGGAAATTCTCAATTTCAATTGGAATTTTTTCAATTAGAAATAGAATTTCTCAATTTCATTTGGAATTTTCTCAATTTAAAATGGAAATTCTCAATTTCATTTGGAATTTTCTCAATTTAAAATGGACATTCTCAATTTCATTTGGAATTTTCTCAATTTCAATTTGAAATTCTCAATTTCATTTGGAATTTTCTCAATTTCAATGAAAAATTGTGTAGTTCATTAAATTGTTTTCTTTAAGCTGGCTACACACGGAATGATTTGTTTGCCTGATTTGTGATTGAAAATTTTCAATTACTTGTGATTTTGTGCTCGCACAGCCCCATTAACAAGTCGAACACGTATAAATCGCACTCACAAATCACCCGTGTGTGGGCAGCTTTAGAAAGACAATTTTATTTATTAAATTTTCAAAATTTTAAAAAATACCGAAAAAGATTTATGTATTTAGACACACGGCAGAATAGAATGTATTCTTTGGCATTATTAGCTGTTTTCATACCCTTCACCTTCGTGAGAAGGGTATATACATATAATTTTGTCATTCCGTTTGTAATTTCCAAAATATAATTTTCCGACCCTATAAAGTATACACTGGTGCATATTCCTATAAACGCACCCTACTTTTTTTTAAAAAGATTGTAAAAATTAAACATGAACATATTTAGGGGGCTACAAATTTGTTTATTAAATTAGTGAATACTTCACTTAAAATATTGTTTACAAAAAAAATTCATTTGTACTTTATTTATTTTTACTTAATTTTCGAGATTAACAGCCATTTTTAAGGGTATTTTCCTATAAACGCACTTTAATTTTGGGCCACTGTACATAATTAATAATGTGTGGATGATCCTTTGTTATGGATTGTTTCAAAAATACGGTCTGGCATTGATTCCACTAATTTTTTAAGCAGATTGGAATCAATTTCCTCCCAGACTTGTTTAATTCCTAGTTTCAGCTCTGTCTCAGTCATTATGCTTTCATTCTGGGCATTATTTGCATAAACTTTACGGGCCATGTATCCGCACAAGTTCTCCATTGGGTTTAAGTCCGGACTACAAGCCGGCCAGTCCAACAGAGTAATGTTATGTTCATTAAACCAAGATTTCGATTGCTTAGAAACATGGATTGCAGCATTATCTTGTTGGAATATGCAATCATCATACATTTTTTCATCCATAAATGAGAGCATCTTCCAACAGTTCGTTATAAATCGCACTACTAATTTTTGTCGGAACAAAACATATTTTCGACTTGCCAACTGCAGAAAACGCTGTCCAAACCATAACACTGCCACCACCGAAATTACGTTTTGACATCCGAACATCGTTTGATCTCAAATCGTGCCAATAGCATGAGTATGAGTCAGGAACGTCTAAATTAAATTTTTTTTCGTCAGAGAAAATTAATTTTTTCCACTCATCTGTCCATTTCATATATTTTCTTGTGAATTTTAGACGATTTTCTTTATGGTGCTTTTTTAGCATTGGTTTACATTACGGCTTTTTCCATTTTATGTTTTCATCGTTTCGTAAAATGTGTGCAACGTGTTTGGAAGTCAATGGAAGATTCAATTTATTCTTTCTTTGCGTGGAATTCAATTTGTTGCGGGTTGCTTCTTGTTTTATTAGATTAAGTTGTATTCTTGTTAGTCTTGTATTTCCCTTTGTAGGTTTAATAACTCCATAATTATGACCTTTCTTCAAGAAATTTCGCACCACACGATCGATATTACGTCCAATTTCTCTATTGGAACATGCTTTGTCGTGAAAAAATTTAATTTGAATAGCGAAATAATCAAAAAACTAATATCGGATGGAAAATCTTATACAGAAGTTGGTCGATATGGACTGCAAAAACAAACTGGATGACCCCGCTAGCTCTGAGGACAAATTGGAGACCCAATCACACTCCAGTATGGTTGGGGACCTATTCTGCACTCTGGGTGATGCGGAGGATGAAGAAGAACATCTTCATCATCCGCATCACCCAGAGTGCAGAATCAGACCCAGAAGACGTCGACGTTACGGTCATATATGATACAGACCATGGTGAAGGCGATCCAAGTGAACCTTCACCACTCTAAAGCAGCTTCGGCTGCCCTGCTCCTCCACATTGCCAAATATGGGGAGGACATTGCTTTGGTCCAGGAGCCGTGGATACACAATGGCGAAATACGTGGACTCAACGCCAAAGAGTACAAACTTTCGTACATAAGACGCATAGGTGAAATAACATCTTGTATTTTGGCTAAAAACCATCTTAATATCTTCATTCTTCCTGACTATAGTGATAAAGATACAGTAGCTGCTGCTTGGGAGACAGATGCTGGTAAGGTGTGACTGCTCTCATGTTATATGACGCACGACCAGGTTGAACCACCACCAAACAACCTGGTATCAAATATGATGTGTGCTGCAAACCATGCCAGAACTCCGGTAATTATCGGAGCTGACGCAAATGCTCACCACACAATCTGGGGTAGCTCAGACATTAACGAACGAGGTTCGTACATTTTAGACTTCATATTAGACTTTAATCTGGTAGTTGTCAACCGAGGTTCAGAACCTACTTTCGTGGTAGAAAATAGGCAGGAAGTTCTGGACATTACGCTTGTTAGTGCAAGCCACTCGCAACTCATAAGGCATTGGAAGGCTTCAGATGATTGCTCTCGGATAGGTATCTGACATTCTTAATAGAATTAGTAGTTGAAAAGGAAAAGTCTTTTCTAAACAGGAGGAAAACCAAATGGGATGATCATAAGCGAATCCTTTATGTTTTACTTCCCCCCTCTGATAGGTGACACTAGGGATATAGAAAGCGCTGTGGAAAAGCTCACACTTTCTCTCAGTGAGGCCACAAGACGTACATGCACTACCTCTGCACGCGAAGGAATGGTAAGACCTCCATGGTGCACAGTGGGGGATCTGAAAAAAAGTGGAAATAAATCTCCATAGAGCAGGTGTTGATAAGATTAAATTTTGAATTTGGGCTTATAACACCAAGGGGGGACCGAGCCCCAAAGTGGGGCACCTCGGGTATATCAAAAATTAAAAATTATGCCAAATTTATATGGAATCTACTAGACGAGATTTTATCTCTTATAGTTTACGAGTTATTCGCATTTGAAAAGTCAAATATTATTTTATTTACCTACCTTGGTCTTGTTTTTTGCTAATAACGGATCCAATTCTTTCCCGATTTTCTTGAAATATAATTTTTTGAATTAACAAGACATGTAGTAATAATAGTAGGAAAGAATTCTTTAAAAACCTATACTGAGTCAAAAGATATGTGCATTCAAACTTAAAAAAAATTAAAAAATTCGTTTTTTTCGCATTTTTTTCGAAAAAAGTACTTACATTAATTTTAAATTATACAGAAAATAAGAAAAATATAAATAGTGTATTTATATTTTTCTGAAAGACAACATTTCGGGAAATATTATAAAAGCAAAATAATATCAAAATTTGTATTATTGCGTGGTCAGAAACGCGAAACGTAAGTCCGAGACCAATCGTCTACGCAAGATCTTGTTGAAAACACCAAATGTTCAGGGTTATATTCAGAAACAGGATGGTATGTGGACTACTGATGGATGTCAGACATTAGAA
Organism: Calliphora vicina; assembly: GCF_958450345.1. NCBI lineage: Eukaryota > Metazoa > Arthropoda > Insecta > Diptera > Calliphoridae > Calliphora > Calliphora vicina. The sequence continues at coordinate 81,848,841 of NC_088780.1, forward strand.
GTACTCATGGATACTCATTTTCCGGGGAACTTGCCACCAGATATGGCTAGTGCATTCCAACCGAACAATCGGACAACTCCGTCAATCATAATTGACGAACATTTGATAAAATGGGCCATACACAGTTTTGACTCTTACAAGTCTCCGAGCCCAGATGGCATAATACCCGCTGATCTACAGAATAATATAGATCTAGTCACTCCTTGGCTGATAACTATTTATTATGCCTGTCTTGTATGGTCGTACATACCAAAACGGTGGACCGAATGCACTGTGACATTCCGAAAGGAGGGAAAGCGTCATACACCAAAGCAAAAGATTTCAGACCAATAAGTCTATCATCATTCTTGCTGGAAACCCTTGAATGAATCATCGACATCCACATGTCTTTGAAACAAGGATCATTATCTCCCTCTCAACACGCCTGCATAAAGGGCAAATCTGTTGAGACAGCACTTCACTCCTTAGTGGGATATATTGAGAAATCCCTTGAATTCGGTAATTTCTCATTAGTGGCCTTTCTGGATATAGAAGGAGCCTTCAATAATGTAGAATCTGCAACTTGTTTCAGCTCTACAGGATCTTGTTCTGGATCAATCAACTGTAAGGTTCATCACGAACCTTCTACGATACAGGATCATTCGTTCCGAAAAGGGAACGGCAGTGATCACGAGAATGGCCACTAGGGGTACGCCTCAAGGAGGCGTCTTATCACCACTTCTGCTCAGGAAATTGGATCTCATGGGTTATAAAACTGTCGCCTACGCGGATGGCGTAGCGGTGGCAGTCTCTGGGATCCACTTGGGCACGATATCACAACGCCTGCAACATGTACTAAGTCGGTGGAGTACAGACAGTGGATTGAGTGTTAACCCGAGCAAAACTGAACTTGTACTGTTCACAAGGAAGTACAAGATTCCTCTTTTCTCGCTTCCCCGATTAAATGGTGTCGAACTAACCCTATCGGACAATGCAAAATGCTTAGGAGTTATTCTGGTAGTAAACTATCCTGGAAACCCAATACCCTTTCAAAGACGTCAAAAGCCATGACGGCTATGTATGTCTGTAAGAAGGCAATAGGTACGCAGTTGGGTATTAGACCCCAGTACGTTAATATGATACGGTCTTTAAGCCGACACTGTTGAGGTGGAGAATGGGAATGGGAATCTGGTTGGAAATGGCTAAATTATTCTCAGTGCCAATAAACAAAATAATTAATATTATTTTGTTTTCTCAGTACAGAAAAAAGAACCCCAATAGGAAATTGAATGAAAATAAAATAAGATGAAAAAACAAAGTATTAGGATTTTGTAGGATAAAGGATTTCTTTATTGAAGTGAAAAATTGGATTTTTTCTATTACCTCTTTGTTCAGCTGCGAAAAAGACAAGAAGTAAAATTTAGTTTTGTATAAACCGGAAACAGCAGCTTAGACCTTTGGACCAATGACGTTTAATTTAAGGCGAAAAAAAGGAAAGAGATAGATAGTTATCGCAACTATCTATTTTGTAACTACTAGCATTTATATATGATAAATGCTATTAGGGAGAACCCAAACTAAGTCACGGGATATGTGACACAGTTAGTTAAGGCTTTTGGCATTAACATTGCCGCCCGCCTTGCAGTATGTGCAATTAGAAAAAATAATTAAAAGCCCGAAAAAATGGAAAAGCTCAATTGGTCCTGCTAAGATACTGCTTCTGGAATGGAAAAAGGAATAAATTTTTGGATTAATAAGCTTAATTTAGGATAACAAATTCATATATTAATTCATAGAATATAATTTTTTTCTTATTTTATAAGGAATAGTACATTTCAAAAATAAATTCAATAAGTACGTTTGGTACTTTGCTTTTCTAAAAGTGCATTTCGTAATTATAAGGAGCAGGGACCGTAAATAGTCCAGCCAAACATCGAGCTTTGAGCGGTAGGAAAACCAGTTCGCGAAAAAACGCCCTCGCGAATGACCTTCGGATAAAGGTCGGCACCGATTATTATGTCAATAGGAGCCGACTCATAAAATTTAGAATCTGCAAGGAAGAGGTCGCGGAAATTCTTTTTGTACGATTCGGGAAGAGACTCGGATGGAGTATGAATCGATATGCGATTATCAACCCGGAACGTTCCTTCAAGTTTCGAAGACGAATCGAATCTAGATTTTAGCACGATTGGACAAACAGTTTCCTCATGCAACGTAAAAGCTGTCAGATCTAACTTGTCAACGAACTTTTTAGCCACTCGACTAACTGTTGATCCCGAGTCTAGTAGGCACCGAGCATGTGAGGTTGTGGACCCCACTTTCACTAGAACAGTCGGAAGAAGTACTAAGGTGTTCTGACGTAGGATCGCAGTAAGGGAGGCGGATTTACTTGTCGACGGCAAGAGAGAGTCATTCGTGGACTTGGAGGATGAAGTTTTACGTGTCCTGGAGGAGGAAGCCCGTTGAGGAGAAGGAGAGCGGGACCTTGCATGATCGGACAAGAGGTCCTTGGCCAATCTTGGATTGACATGCAGTAAGGTGTGGTGATATTTGTGGCAATGCTTACATCCATGTTTAGAAAGACATGTGCCTTGTGAGTGGTCGTGAGCCAGGCAATTGGAACAGTATTTATGTTTTCGGACTGCATGGATGCGATCGTTCATATTCATTGCCAGGAATTTACGACATGTACGTAGGGGATGTGGACGCTTGCAAATTCTGCATGGGTAGCTTTTGGAACTCGAAGACCGGGACTCGATTTTTGGCATTTTGACCTGGAAAAGAAGTTAGTAAGAAATGGAAGTGAATTTATTTGAAAAAGAAGCCGAAAAATTACGAAGGTGCAAACAGAAGGATGAGTTTAACTATAGGTCGTGTTATTACGCCACGTTGTGTCAGCACATCGGCAACGCGTACACGATTGTCCGAACCGTTATAGACTTTTGTAATCCTACCTAGTCGCCAGGAGTTCGGAGGGAGGTTTTCATCCTTTACAACGACCAGTGTGCCTTCTTGGAGATTTGGTTCTGGTCTTTGCCATTTTACTCTCTTTTGGAGTTCCTTCAGGTATTCGTTTTTCCATCTCAGACAGAACTTTTGATGGATAACCTTCAACCTTTGCCACCTATTTGTAATTGATATGGCGCTGTCATTTATCTGGGGATCAATCGGAGCGAGGATTGGAGACCCGATAAGGAAATGCCCAGGAGTTAAGGCGCAAAGATCGGCAGGATCAGTGGACATTGACGAAATTGGCCTGGAATTCAGACAGGATTCGATTCGGGACAACAAAGTAGATAGTTCCTCATGTGTGTATTTGAAACAACCTGTTGTTTTTCGGAAATGAGCTTTAAAGCTTTTTACGCCAGCTTCCCACAAACCGCCCATGTGTGGAGCGCCAGCCGGAATAAAATGCCACGTGATGTTCTGGTGCGCGTAGTTTGCTTGGATGCGTTGTTGAGCGGTTTGAAGAAATTCCTTTGCTAGGATTTTGGAGGCACCAACGAAGTTAGTCCCATTATCGGAATATAAGTGTAACGGACATCCACGTCTTGAAACAAAACGACTAAAGGCTGCCAGGAATGCGGGAGTAGAGAGGTCGGATGTTGCCTCTAAATGAATCGCCTTGGTGGAGAAACACACAAATACACACACATATCCTTTCGTCATTCGACAACCTCGACCGGAATAACTCTTCACGTCAAAAGGACCAGCAAAATCCAAACCAGTACGGGTAAAAGGCCGAGAAATTTCACAACGCTCTGCAGGAAGTGCAGCCATAATCTGTCGCTGGCATCGTTTCTTATATATCAAGCATGGTTTACAATTATTTATGCACGTTTTAATAAGATTCTTCGCCTTAGGAATCCAATATTGCATTCGAAGTAGTCGCAAAACTAGTTGGTTTCCACCATGCATACTGATCTCATGAATGAATCTTACCAGGAGCCGTGCATATTGGGAATTATATGGAACAATTATGGGAAATTTCTCATTGTAGGACAGCTCCGCAGATAACTCAAGCCTTCCACAGGAACGTATTAAGCCTTCGGGATCTAGAAACGGGTTGAGATTCAGAATATTGCTGGATTTAGAAATTTCTTGTCGGGAAGAAAGAGCTTGATACTCGTTAGGATAAGCAAATTTTTGACAGACAGATATAAGTCGATCGCGAACTGATACTATTTCAGAGCTTGAAATCAATATGGATTCTCGGTAGAAACTGTAACGAAATCTTGGATGAGTTCGGTAGAAGAATCTATAGACATATGCCATTACGCGCATTGCCTTGGAAAAGGAAGAAAATCTCTCTAGTAAATCTTTGAAGTTTACGAAATAAGAAAAGTGGACACGAATAGGTTTGACCTCAAGATCTGTAGTTGGAAGATTGGACAAGTTAAAATTTGGCCATTCAGATGTAGGCTCTTTGAGCCAAGCTGGGCCAAACCACCATAGTTCGTTCTGATTTAGCTCATGGGGACAAATACCTCTACTTGCTAAATCCGCAGGATTTGCTTCAGAAACCACATGATTCCATCGGGAAAAAGGAACAATTTGCGTAATTTTGGATACTCTATTTGCGACGAAAGTGAGCCAGCTACATGGTGCTTTAGCTAGCCAAGAAAGGACAATTGTCGAATCCGTCCAACAGAATACTGTGTACTTATCTACTTCTAAACTGGGCAACAGGGTATCTATCATTTCAGCCAGAAGAAGTGCTCCACAGAGTTCAAGTCTTGGGATAGACAGTGTTTTGATGGGAGCTACTTTTGTTTTGGACGATATAAGGTGGGTACATATGGAGTTATGAGTTGCTATTCGGATATATAGTGCTGCTGCGTATGCTTTTTCTGACGCATCGCAAAACCCATGGAATTGGACATCAGCATTGGGAACATAATCAATCCATCGAGGAATACGTATGGAGTTGATTGACGGATAATTATCTTCGAACGATTTCCACTGATTGAGTGTATCTGGAGTTAGGTTTTCATCCCAACCAGTGCCATCTATCCATATTTTTTGCATAATGATCTTTGCTAGGACAATGCATGGAGCTAACCAGCCAGCGGGATCAAATAATTTGGCAATTCTTGACAGAACTTCTCTTTTTGTATACTGTGCGGACTCTTGGAATTGGCTCGCATCAAAATAAAACTCATCTAGACAAGCGTTCCAGCGAATGCCTAAGGTTTTTGCCGAACTATTGTCTTCAAATTTCAAGAAATGCTCGTGAAGTAGGAAATCTGGAGAAATATCTTTTAAGATGTCTTTGGAATTGGACGTCCATTTCCTCAGCTCGAAACCAGCTGATTGTAGTGCCTGTGTTAGCTCGTTTTTCGCTCTTATGGACTCGGTTTTAGAATGAGCACCGGCTAGAACATCATCGACATACATAGAGTTCCGGAGAATGGAACTAGCTCTTGGGTAGACTTCCTGTACGTCGTCAGCTAATTGGTGAAGGGTTCGAATGGCCAGATATGGCGCGCAATTAACTCCAAAGGTGACAGTCTTTAACTCATAATCCATTATAGGACTATTTGGATTGTCGCGGAATAAAATTCGCTGATATGGAGTGTGCCTTGGATCGACTAATATCTGTCTATACATCTTCTGAATATCCGCGTTGAACACGAATTTAAATATTCGCCATTTTAGAATCAACAAGGTTAGATCGCTTTGTAAAATCGGACCTACATGGAGTAAGGAATTTAGACTAAGCCCATTGGATGAAGGAGATGAGGCATTGAATACTACTCGGACCTTAGTAGTCACACTATCAGGCTTAATGACAGCATGATGTGGAAGATAGTAAACTTTAGGACACTCATGACTTTCGGAAGTATTTGGGGAGCTAACTTTGTCCATATGACCAAGTTCTTCGTACTCCCGTACTACCTTATCATACTCTACTTTAAGGTCTGGAGTTCGATTCAGCCTTGCCTCATTTCGGAGAAATTGTGCCATTGCACTGGACCTGGAGTGGCCAATATTTGGACTGTCTGAACCAATATCTTTGAAAGGTAACGATACTACATATCGACCTTCGGAATTTCTGGTTGTAGTTCGTACAAACAGATCCTCACAAGTTCGGTCTGATGGAGACATAAAGTTCTTCTTTGGAAGATTCTCCACCTCCCAAAAGCGTGAAATTTCCTTATCTAAGGAAATTTCACAGAAATGAGACGTCACGTTGAATTTTGGTAGAAAGTTTTGGGACACAGGACCGGTGAGAATCCAACCAAAGATTGTTTCTTGAGCAATCAGAGAATCACAAACTTTGTGCCTAATGCCAGAGCCAATAATCGAAGGGAATATATCACCTCCAATCAAAATGTCAATCTTTGAACTTGTATGAAAAGTGGGATCGGCAAGTCGAATGTCAGGAAGTTTGGAAAAGGTTTCACGAGGAATGGTATGAGAGGGAAGATTGGACGACAGTTGGGGAACTACTAGGGCTGTTACTGGGATTTCAAGTTTCCTGTCTAAGTCAGTACCAAGGACAAATGTGCATTGACGTTGAACTTTTGCAGAGATCGAATTATTTAGACCAGAAATCTGAGCTCTGGTGCGCTCGAAAGGAAGCTCCAGTAGGTTACTGAAGCGTTCTGAGATAAAAGTTCCTTCCGACCCTGAATCTATCAACGCACGAGCAGAATATCTCTGACCCAAGTGACAAACATGTACTAAAGCTGTTCCTAACAATACGCCCTTGGAATTTGTAGCAAAACATGACTGAATTACACCAGAAGTAGAAGGATTTGTGGACTGTCGATTATCAGAATTTGTTTGGACGAAAGGAGTAGAATTTGGATTAAGATTAGAGTTTCTGCTAGAACTTGAACTCGGACCAGGATTGTTATCTGATTCTTTGTGTAATAAAGTGTTGTGACGTTTGCTGCACTTAAAACAACTGTGTTTGCTAGTGCAGTTTCTAACACTATGAGTCTTGGAAAAGCAATTCAAGCAGAGACCCTCTTTCTTGATCTCATTAATTCTCTGATTGTAATTCATGGCCAAAAATTTTGTACATTTTCGAATAGGATGGGCTTCTTTAGGGCACAATTGGCACTTAGGACCCGAAATATTGGTTTGAAAACTATGAAGTCTCTTCCCCGTGGCTGAATTAGAATGGGATTTGGATTTCGAATCATTTCCCTTTGAACTTGCAGAACTTCTAATCTCGGAAACAGATTCTAAAGTTCGGTACCTATTGGTTAGAAAATCGTCTAATTCAGACCATTTAGGAATAGCCGTTTTATCCTTAAGTTGCTGCTCCCACAACGTCAATGTGTTTTCAGGAAGACGACTTGTGGCAAGGAAAACAAAAATTGGATCCCAACTTCTAACGTCAATATCGTAAAGTTTTAAAATGGATATGCAGGAGTTGATATCCCTTTGCAATTGTTTTAAAGCTTTACTGGACTCGGATGTAATAGTCTGTAAATTGAACAGGATTTTCAATTGACCATTCACAAGAATTCTTCGATTCTCATATCGTGAGCATAAGTCCCTCCAAGCCAAATCGAAACCTTGGTGCGTAAGTGGACTCTTCATTACAATCTCCCTGGCCTCACCTTTAGTTCTTTGCGTTAAATAAAACAATTTTTCTACATTGCTAGCCTTGGAATTGGCTACAACGGCAGAAAACATATCCCGAAAAGTGGGCCAAGAAGTGTAATCGCCGCCGAAGGTTTCTATTTCAATCGGAGGGAGGTGAAGACCGTGACTTTCGATTGACCTTGAATTTGTAGGAACAGTATCCCTGGAGGAGCATGAAACAGACGCGATATTGTTCTGGGACGGAATATCGATAGGTAAAGTCACAGGTTGGCGAAGTGAATCGGACAGTTCAGAGAGTTTGGTTAAGCAAGTGCAGTATGTGGCATACGTATTCTTATATTTTGTCTTAAAAGACTCAAGATCCACAGGATCTTCGCTGTCACTTGCTTCCTTCTCTGCATCTATCAAAAACTTCTCATATGCTGCCTTAACCTGAATCCAACTAGACTTTAATTCGTACCTATGTACTTCAAGCGCGTGAAGCGAAGTTACTGGATAACGATTATCATTTAAGTCAGCATCAAATTCGACAATACTGTCGGCCAAACGGATAAAATTATCTAACGACATCTTCAATCAATTCTTTTTTGAAAACTGAATTTCGTATTCAAGCAAAAAAAAAAAATTTAATACAATCAAAAAGAATCAAAATTGGAAAAATATTCAATAAATAGGCAAGAAATTCCGTAAATCGAGCACTATATTATTGTAGAAATACAAAGAATTGATTTAAAATGCTATTGTTAGGAAAAAATTGTAAAAACTTGGAAAATATGAATGCACACATTCAGTTCTCTGAAGAACACATGAATTCACACCTTTAGATCACTGGAATATGATCAGCTGTTCAAAGTATATAAGTTACCAAAAGTTCATTGACCCTTTATTAATGGGAAGTATATGAATTGGACTGGAATTTGTACACAATAATAGGTCTGTTCACAACACTAACTTGAAAAAAAATTTAAAAATGTTATTTATGAAATTCTTCTATTGGGCAAATGAAGAAATTGTAATTAATAGAATTTGCTCAAATGACTTGAGCACCTTTTGGACCAACCAAAAAAAAGAATTTCAAAAACAAAAAATTAAAATGAAAAAGAACAAGACCAAGAATTGTGTTAACAAATGAAAAAGAAGATGAAAATTTATTTTGGTAACTTTATAGCAGAAAAAATTGGGAAAAATTAATATAAAAACGAAAAAAAAAAGAGAATTTTTTACCAAAAGTAAAAAAAGGGGAATTGGATAAGTTTCCTTATATAAAATAAGGTTTATATAAGTAAAAAAAAAAGATAATTAAATTTGGAAAATAAAGTAAAATTTTACAAAAAGTAAAAACGTTAGAACTACATGAGGATAATAAATAATAATTTTTACAAATATAAAAATTATTATAAAAAGAGGTAAAAAAAAAACCAAGAAAAAATAAAAAAATATTGTGCAAAAGTAGAAATTAAATACAAAATAATATATGTTCCTATTTTATATATTTTTATCAAATTATGATGCGAACACAGCTATGCAATTACCCGCAAAACAACAATGCGTTATTCCAACCGATTAAAAATATGGAATATAATGGAAAAACACAAATACCAATGATTATTGTTCTCTTGCTTGAATACGTACACAAGAGATCTTCACACCCACACAGAACAGTGTAAGTAAAGAGTGTACAATGAAGTTAAGAGTTACAATAACAGAGAGTATTTGATTAATTGTAAGAGGAGTGAAGTTAAGAGTATGGATTGTTGGGGAAACAAACAAAGGGGAAACCAAAGGAGTTAATTAGTAAGTTGGAATTTAAAAGGAGAAGTTAATGTTAAGGATTAAGAGAACGCAAAGTTTGGATTAATAAGAGTATTTAAAATAAAATAAATGCAAATAAAGATTAAGTACTCGGAAAGTACTTAGGGGGAAATAGATTTAAACTAATAAATCAAAAAAAGGGGGAGAGCTGAAAAGGAGAAATTAAATTGGAGCATACATACATAATATTCATAAGAGCTGCTGAAAAAAGTAAAAACACGCGGGAAAAATGCAAATTTTACGAAAATACCCTACACTATAGCTCATGAATACCGACCGACTTTTTGAAATGTTTAATTGATTTATTTTTTTTTGTTTTTTTTTTTTAGCAATACTGCGGACAATTTGTTGTACTCACAATTCTACACCGTAGGTACTGGATGATGACAAACCTCCTTCGAAGCTTGGACAATTTAATGATTATGTTGTTCGGACACTTTTGATTTTGCTTTCCCTTCACTTCTGTTGCACTTTATTTACACACAATATCTTTCGGCTCTTCCTAGTTTTATTTTATTTTCCAATATTTTTCTAATTTTAAAATCTTTCTTTAAATATTGACTTTTTTGTTTATTCTTTCCTTTTTTGTTATTTTATGTTGGCATACATAAGTAGCAGAAAAACAAAAAATGTAGTAACACCACCGAAATGCACTTATGAACAAATAAAGCAAAAATACTAAACGTACCTGTTAATAAATTACTGAAGAGATAATTTGTTAATATGTATGTTTGTATGTCGTCTGTTGATGAACCAATCTCTGAGAACTTCTTGTATTTCCAATCCGGTTCGAAGGACCAAATGTTGAGGTGGAGAATGGGAATGGGAATCTGGTTGGAAATGGCTAAATTATTCTCAGTGCCAATAAACAAAATAATTAATATTATTTTGTTTTCTCAGTACAGAAAAAAGAACCCCAATAGGAAATTGAATGAAAATAAAATAAGATGAAAAAACAAAGTATTAGGATTTTGTAGGATAAAGGATTTCTTTATTGAAGTGAAAAATTGGATTTTTTCTATTACCTCTTTGTTCAGCTGCGAAAAAGACAAGAAGTAAAATTTAGTTTTGTATAAACCGGAAACAGCAGCTTAGACCTTTGGACCAATGACGTTTAATTTAAGGCGAAAAAAAGGAAAGAGATAGATAGTTATCGCAACTATCTATTTTGTAACTACTAGCATTTATATATGATAAATGCTATTAGGGAGAACCCAAACTAAGTCACGGGATATGTGACACAGTTAGTTAAGGCTTTTGGCATTAACAGACACTATTCTATGGAGTTTCTGTCTAGTGAAAGGCATTAGACAATGGCTCGATTTGCATGCTATTCGAGAGAATTTTAAGAAGAAATGGAGGAGGATGAGACTATTTTTCATCTTCTTTGTCATTGTCCGGAATTAGGAGATCTACGCCTAAGGATTCTGGGACACCGTTCCCTAAATAGTCTTTCTGAGCTCTCGAATATGAGGCTTGAGGGCATTAATACCTTTATAAGGAGAAGTAATTGGTTAAAAAGACCAGACATGGGGATCTCTTTAGAGTAACCCAATTAATCGCCGAATCATTGGCACGCAACTTTTTATTTTTTTAAATCTCCTCCCTCCCTCTTTCCTCTGGCATCTTCTTCTTAACTTTTTCAATCTTCTCCTTCTCTCTTTTTCACTTCTTGTCCCTCTTTTTCTGTTTTTTCTACTTTCAGGTAACACAAAGGCACCATTACTTGGACCCACGTGAGCTGCTATTCTTTTCCTTCATTTCGTGGCTGCCTGGAAACCTAACCTAAAGGAAATCAATCAAAACAATTCGTCATATACATTATTTAATTAAAAATGTAAATTATTTGTAAGTAGTACAACAATAAATACAAACTGAATAAACTTATTTTAGTTATCTGTAAAATTATAATTGTTGAAATCTGTAAATCAAAGTCTATTAGTGAATAATTTAACACCAGGTATAATAGGTTAGGTTAGGTTATGAAGGCAGCTAGTTATCAGCCAGCTCACTTGGGTCCATGAAATTGGTCCCTTTGTGTTACCCTAAAGATCATGCTCAGGACCTCAAGAGATTCTTCACATGTCAGAACTGGGTTCAATGCCGAACCAACCTGACGCACGAATGAACGAATCCATCCTCCTGATATCCAGAGTAGATAGATCCGCTAGGCCGTGCAAAAATGGACTACCTAATGTCGCAGTCCGCACCCCTGCTAAGGCAGGGCAAAGACAGAGGAGATGTTCAATCGTCTCATTCTCGTCTTCATCATGGCAACTTCTACAGAAGTCATTATATGGAGTATTCATTCTCCTAGCATGCTCACCTATCAAGCAATGCCCCGTGAGCACTGACATCAGAGCTCGAAGCCTTGCCCGAGGTAGCCCCGTGAGGGACATTGACCTACGATGGTCATAAACGGGCCAGGTGAGTCTCGATATCGTGCAGTTTGTCGAGTTAGACCATCTGAGTTGACTTACAGCAAGACAGCGGTGAACCGACCAAGTTATCGATCGTCAATTTGTAGACGAGAGCCTCTTTTGGCCAGTTCATCCGCAATAGCATTGCCAGGTACACCAGAGTGACCAGGCACCCAGAATAACTCCAGGTTAGAATGTCTCGCCATCTCATTAAGAGATACCCGGCATTCATGTACCAATCTGGATGTCGAGTAGACGCCAGATAGGGATTTAATAGCAGGCTTACTGTCGGTACAGATTCGGATATTCACACCAAATAGCCTATAGTACTTCATCCAGTGTACCGCCCTTTTGATCGCTGAAATCTCAGCTTGAATTACACTACATTGATCATGTAGCCTGAAACACACCCTCTTCTGAAGATGGGGAATATAGAAGCCTCCACCCACTCCATCCGCAGACTTAGAGCCATCTGTGTATATGAAAAACGTGTCCATGGAAGAATGAGACCCGCCCGTCAATGACACAGAGAAGCGTCTGTCAATAAAGGGTAAGGGAGTGCAGTAGTCAATATTAGCAGGGAGATAAGATATACTGCCCAAAATAGACGCATGGCCAGTACAACTAGACCTCCATGCTCCAACAGTACTTAACCTAACCGCCGAATTTATGGCTAAGGTATAATACCAGGTTGTCATCCGACAATCATCTTATTTCATATGTATTTTCTTCTTTCTTCTTAGCTTAGTGTGCAAACGTGCCAAGTCCACCTTTTATGAAAATTTTGATTTTATTTTCAGCTTTTTTTTTATTTTTTAGTTTTTTCTCGTTGTAATACAAAAGTATTAAGGTCCATTTTGTTTAGTCAAAATCTCATTATTAAATATATTAAATAAAAATATTCATTAAATTTCAAAATAAATTTTTTAAGGAAATATTTGATAATTTTGGAATTTTTTATCATCTCGACTACTGACATCAAAAACGTTTCTCCATTGCCGTTTTAGATTAACTTTAGAGACAATAGAGACTATAAATCAAATAACAGAGTTAAAACGATACAAATAAAGAAGATATATTATATAAAAATTAGCCAAGTCCGATAGAAAATGTGCAAAGTCCCAAAAAAAGAATTATAAGTCGGCAACGCAATTGTTCCAATATGTGATTATAGTACACGAAATGTATTTTTGTCCCAAAATCCAAATGTGACACATGTGGACGTAGCAGACACATTTGCAGATTTATGTTACTAGTACACGGCATGTAGCACATGTACGTATTTCACGTGTGAGGATGTGAGAAAGCCACATGTGTATGTGACTTCTAGTACACGGCATGGTACCAGTCAGCACAATTGTCTGTCAGTGACATTTGATTTTAAAAACTAATTATTAAGTATTGATAAACATGTCGAAAAGAAAGTGCGCTATTTTCGCCATGCATATTTAAGAAGTCGGTGGCGAACATCAGGATTTTTCGTGATTTTAAAAGTTGAGGTTCATTTTAACCCCAAGTTCTATTGAGGGTTAATTTTAATTTTTGTGCTGTTATTGCATTTTATATTTTTATTAAGTTTCATCAAAATCGGCCCAATAATATATAACATTTCGATATATTTCCATGAAAAATTCCAAATATTGAAAAAATTTACCTTTGACCTTCATGATTTAAGGGTTAACGTTTTCCGATTTTAGTAAAACTTTCCGACTGAATTTAAAATTACCTGTACTATACTATTCTTAATAGGTTTTACCTGAAATGCATAACAGTAAGGAAATTGGACTCATTCGCCAAAATATGTTCAAAAAAATTGTTTTTCTCGAAAATCGCAAAATTTAAATCGAAGGTACGGAAAAACTATAGGAGGTATTGGCATACTTTTTCACATTTTTTCCCCTATTTATTGTCCATAAATCCCAATGTGAAGATCAAAAATTTCTGATATTTGTTTAACAAAATTTTTAAAAATTTTAAAATGGATATTTGAAACTGCGGTTAAAAAAATTAAATTTTTTTTGGTCATAACTGCGAATAGGTTAACGATATTCTACGAAGACAAAGTCATATACAAGTAAATATGAATATACATATGTTAAGCAAAAATGAGGTTTCATTTTAATATTTCTTGAAATATGTTAATTTTGTTCCTACATTTCTTGTTCTAGTGGCCTGAGACACGTTAATGGCCTGGGGAATTTTTAATAACTTTAAAATTTTTTAACCAATTTTAGTATTTTATATCTCATTCGAACGACAATTGCGTGTACATGTCTATTTTTTTAAATTAAATTGCAAAAGTAATTTTTTAATGGCAGAATTTTTACAAAAACTTAAAAAATTGCATTTTTCACCTTTTAAATGCACCTCAAAACTTTGAGCGACGAGCGGCACGTCGTATAATCGAGCTCAAATTTCAGCTATCTCAATATCTGGATTTTTAACGATTGTTTACAGCTATATTTTTGTATTCAAATAATTTAAAATAAGCGAAAAGCAGAAAACCATTATTTGACACACAATGATATAATTAACCAGTGGTGTAGTGAGTACAACGTTGACTAGCAATCGGAAGGTTGTGGTTCGACACTTGGCTGCGACTTACTTTTTTGGTTTTGAAAACGACAAAAACGGTACTTATGAAATCCAATATAATTCTTTGTTTAATCGATAAAAAATTTAATTCTAGATCGAATATAAAACGGATAACTTTCGATTTCACGAGACCAATGTACTTTTTCTGTCGTTTTCAAAACCGATTCCGAAAATGATTGGATTCTATGACAATCCTCTCTCCTTCCGTTCTATTAGTTTATTCTATGGTAAGGGTATTCATTTCGAAAAAATGGAAAATTACACTCTCATTTTTTTTAAATTTTTACACAACAAACTCAAGAAAAATATTCCACAAACAATTTTATTTTTTTGTTGAATTTTTTCCTTGTGTTTGTTGTTTAAATATGTAAACAACAAACACAAAAAAAAATTTTTGGAATAGTACTTAATTTTAAACAATTAACAAAACAAAAGTAATAAATACATCAAAACCTTTTTCAAAACGCTTCGTTTTCAAAATAGATTTCCATCTAGGCTTGCCAGATTTGAAATTGTCAAAGAACGTACATCGAAGTTAAAAAAGCAGTACAATTGAGTAAAAAGAAGTAGTTGTTTATTTACAAAATTTATTTAATTCAATAAAAAAAACTAACAAAAAATAGTTCACAACAGTAACAATGAAGAACATAAAAAAAGAGATCATAACTATTTGTATTTAATATAGAAAAAATAACTTAAAGTCTAGACTAAATTTATCTGAATAAAAACTCAAAAACAAATTTTTATTGTTTAATACATCAAAATTAATTTAAAAAATATAATTTTAATGGTATACTTTGATATAAGTACATACATACATATTAGGCCGGGTCGATTTGTATGGACGATTAAAAAGTAAAAAAGAAACGCAATCTACGGAAAATTCTAAGAAAGTTTCCCCAAGAAACCATAGGTATAAAATCAAATCCTATCTTGCGCATTTCGTCTTTTATCAAACAAAAAAAACTATTAAAAAATAATATAAATACTGAAATATCATTGGATAAAAGACGAAATGAGCAGGATAGGATTTGATTTTAGACCTATGGTCTCTTGGGGAAAATTTCTTAGAATTTTCCGTAGAATGCGTTTCTGCTATACGATTTTACGTGAAATCGACCCACCCTAATACATATATACATTTTTAATTTTTGAAAATTATTGACTTTAAAATTTACTGATACATTTCAATAAATTATAAATATTTATCATTTTTTGTATTTGATTAACAATTAAATTTTTACCTTTTTCGGTTTTTAAAAAATAGAAAAACTCAGTACAACTGTATTCAAAGTTTGTTTTTATTATTAACTCGCTTTCCAAATTTTCTATTAAAAGTTTATTTCGTTCCTTCCTCCAAAAATTAAACATTAAACTAAAAATTCGTTCACTGGCTGCATTAGAATGAGGAATTGAAAAGACGAAGCAACAAATCTTTTCAAAATTAGGAAATAATCCACTATTTAAGAATTCTTTCCATTTTTCTTCTGCTGATTTTTCTTTTTCAATGTTTTCAGCAAATGTTTTTATGATATAAATTCGTCAAAAAGTTGATCTAAATCAATATTTTCGATTGAAAATAAAGTAATTATATCCACAAATTCATGAAAAGAAATGTTTGAATTAAGATGGAAAATTTAAAGTTTTTCAAACTTATTATTTTCTAAATTGAAACCACCTTTTATATAAGTACTTATATTCGATAAAAACTGAGCTGATTATTGCAACTGCCACATATACGTCCGGCTAAAAACCCATAGACTTTTCATCCTGCTGTTGTTCAAATTTGTCGTTAAATGATATATTTACCTCTATAAAATTATGGTGAAAGTACAAAAAGGTACAAAAAAGGAAAAAAAAGTACAAAAAGAAGTACAGATACTAAAATGAAGTACATTTGCGTACTTCTTTAGGGATTATGCAGTTAAAAGTACAAAAACCAAAAAAAATACTATTTCCATCACATATCTGTTAGACCTTTGAACTTTTTATCTCATGATATGACCTTTAAGGGTAATTACCAGGGCAAGGATTTCTATGCAAATGCATGTTTGTAGTCAGTAACTCAAAATCACTTTTGACAATTTATCATTCCGAATCGAAGAATTTGCAACAAAATGGCATTGATTTGTTATTGCGTATTTTGTTATAAATGCATATTTTGCGTATTTTTCTTTTAAATGCATGTATTGAGCATATTTTTCCATTTTATTGCATATTTAATTTTCTTTTGGATATATTTTTATATCAGTGTACACTAGGTTGTCCCGAATTTTTTTTTGATTTCGCTAACGCAAGACCTCCTAAAATTTTAAAAATAAAATGAAACTATATCTTTAGGGCCTTACCGATCTTCAAAGTTTTGAAAAGTAGTTATTTTCATGATTATATTTCGCTATCTTATATATAAAAACGACACTACGAATTTGCTGATGCAGTGGAGTTTGTTTTTTTATGGGTTAGAAAGGGTAGGGACTACCCTAATCTGCGACGGGTAGTCATCTTGACGCGATGCAGAGGCTTAAGTGCAAGGAACCATGTAGGCCATACTGGCAGGTATACCCATACCAAAGGACTCATGGTGAGCACGAACCAAGAACTACCCGAGCTAATCTGCGAGCTACTGGCGATCAACAACCAGCAGGAGGAGATTTGGGGAAACCTAAAGAAAGGATGCAAGAATAATAGCATCGAGGTGACTCTGAACTTCAAACCAAGCACATCGAAAGCTGGCTTGGCCGTACCGACAGAAGATCGGTAAAAACCCCTGTTTTGGGAGCTGCTAGTAGAGTTGTGTAGCTCATGAATGACCTAGTTCAATTGAACTATTCACTCAACTGAGCGAAGTGAATCATTCATCATACTGAGCGTTTTCAGCTCAGCACTGAGCGGGTTTGTTTCTTTCAGTACTCATGAAAGAGCTGCACAAGCACATTCATTTGTCATCTACAATGTTTCACATGTTTCACTTTACTCGTCAATTCTGTAACATTATTTCGCTCACTGATATTGAAAAGTGAGTGAGTATTGTGTAAAACAAAAATAAAACGATCATTCGAATTTAGGTTTGTTATGTATGTATATGATCGTATGCTGAGAGAGTATTGCTACAGTTTGTAAGTATATTTCATAAAATAATAATGAAAAAGGGAAATACATAATTGTTATTGTTAAAATAATAATTGTAATTGAAAGTATGTAATTAGTAAAAAAAATACTATTTCAAAAATACATTAGTGGGATTATATCTACCAAAAACATAATTAAAAAAAAATACAAAGTACTGATATTCTTAATTAAATTAGCAATATTATTTGATCCATTTTTTTTAGAAAACATATCTTATGCACTTTTTTACCATACTGCTACATCAACAGAACATTTGTCAACTGCCATGAGCGACCTATCGTGGGTTTTTCGCTGTTTTTTTTGGAATGACATTTTTACGTTATTTTTTATTTCGTAAAACAATGAAATCTTATTCCTTAAATTCAGATATTCTATTTATATATTGTTATATCATAAAATAATTAAGTTAATGTTGATAATATTTTTATAAAAATTGTATCACAAAACTATTTTTCTTTCGTATTTTTAGTAGAAATTTTGTTGATCATATATAATATATAAGTTGTAAAAGTCAGGTAAAAAATATATATTTTGCCAATTGATAAACATTATGTAAATGGGAAAACAACCAAAAAATTGCAACAATATTCATTTTGGTTTAGTTATTGTCACATTTTTATTTTGGATCACAATTATCAGATCATCAAAATATTTTTCCTTTTTCAAATTCCAGTTAACATCTTGAGTTTTTTGGTAAGTTAGTGAATGTTATACTTAACAAATATTGTCTAAACATTTGGTTAGCATCGGAAATTAGAAATAATAAAAAATTAACTCTTTTTTCCGCAAAAATATTAGTTTAAATAAAATACAATTTGATTTTTTAAAATTTTAATCAATTATTTCACGCATAAATCTCTAATTGTCAAAAGACTGTGTGTTTTTACAACTAACAACAGAAATAATTGATTTAATTCACTACAAGTAATTCTCAAAATGAAATGGTCATTATACAACATACTGAGCTAATGAGCTAAAAGAGCGACCTAGTTCATTTCAGTGAGCTGAGCTGAAAAGAGCGGCCACTTCACTGAGCTAATAAACCCAACTCTAGCTGCTAGATTGAAAACTCAGGCTCAGGAGAAATTTTTTGATCGGCTAGGTAATAAACCTGCCGATTCTGGGCTAAATCCATCTTAGCTGACCTGCAGAATCCTCCTCTTGCGTCTAAGGACGCGCCTAAACGGCAACATTCTGAGGAGGAGACACAAGCGCAGAGCCAACAGCCCGAGACGAAACGTCCGAAGCCTCAACGATCGTTTGGCAGATCATTCAGCAAGGTGGCCAAAGGTCATCATCGATCGGAGTGACTCAGACTGCTCCATATCTCACTCAAACTGGTATATGGTACGCAAAAAACTGATGGGAGTGTTCTGGCGAGTTCTCAAGGAGAACCCGGGAGCCCTCCCCCTCTGTGCGACGATGCCGGTTGGTATCGTGGTCGGGTGAAACTGATGGCATGTTCAAACGAGGGATCTGTCCTGCTCTTTGAGCAGGCAATCGCCTTTTTGGATGGCCTTTGGGAAGGAGCTAGACTGGGCGTGGTCTCTGTTGACGAGATACCACGCCGGCCTAGGTCCACTGCCTGTGTTCCCGACGAACCGTCGAAACCGGGGGAAATTCTGGAACTCCTTCGGATCAGAAATCCTGACATCCCATGACTGGATGGTTGCCAGGGTCTCCGAATCCGAAGGTGGATACAGAAGGATCACGGTCATCATGAACCTAGAGCCCCTTGCGCCCCTTCGGAAAAATCTGGGAAAGGTCTACTACGGCTTCGAATCGATCTTTCTTAGAGTTTATCGAGGGGATGATAGGGATAAATCGGTTCTGGATGTCAATGATCCCCGAAGACATGTCTTGCGATGAGACTACTAGTTCTATTGCTTAAGAGGACACCCACTCCAACTCTGAACTGGTGGGTGAATTTTTTGGGCCATTGGACGAGGTAGTTGACGAGGACGCCCTCTTGGACTCGGACTGATTGGGTTGGGCAACATGATATTCTCTCTCGCCTTCTCCCTGGCCCTCCGATCATTAGAGATCGATAGGATGTTGAAATTGCGGTCAACAAACTGACTAATTCGTTCGACAGGGCGATTCAGATTCAAGCAGACTTAGTATCTACAGAGGTAGGAAAAAACCACCTTGGTGGACTTCCGAGATTGCGAGCACTCGTAGAGAGTGTCACAAACTTTTCAGTGAGGCCAAAAGACTGGGTAACTGGTCTGTTTACAAGTCCTCTGTGAATAAATTCAAGAACCTGGTAAGAAACGCGAAACGCAAATCCTGGAGGTCCTTCTGTAGCGGCGTGGAAGGATCTTCTGAGACGAGCCGCTTGCGCAGGATCATCTTCAGCTGCTGTCCCGAGCTACGTTCAGACATCGAGCGGCAGCTGGACTACTAGCGGAAAGGAAACCATAGAGGCTTTGATGGACGCTCATTTCCCTGACAGTGTCCCCCTATCTGAGGATAACACTGCGGAATATTCTGCTGGGCCTTTTGAAGTCACAATTCTCATAAACGAGGCGAGACTGAAATGGGCCCTTATAAATCCCCGGGTCCTGATGGCATCATTCCGGATGATCTGCAACGGAATGAGGATTTAATCATACCCTGGTTGACTCGTATATAATCTGCCTGCTTAGCTTGGTCATATATTCCGGAGTCGTGGACCAGATGTACTGTAGCCTTCATTCCCAAGGGAGGGAAGGCATCTCACACAAGACCCAAGGACTTTAGGCCTATTAGTCTATCGTCCTTCCTCTTGAAAACCATGGAAAGGTGGATGATCTGCACCTTCGTTCATCGATTGATCCGAACCGACTATCCTTATCTCAACATGCCTACATGAAGGGCAGATCTGTTGAGACGGCTTTACATTCGCTTGTGGGATTCGTAGAGAAATCACTCGATCACAAAGAATATGCATTGGTGGCCTTCTTGGATATTGAAGGGTCCTTCAACAATGTGACGCCAGAGACAATTCTTTCGGCTCTAAGCGATCTGGATAAAGATCAGTCTATTATCTGCTTCATAGGTAGACTTCTGACCAATAGAGTCATTATCTCTTCTATGGGAACTGCTACTATTTTTAGATTAGCGAACCGAGGCACTCCACAGGGAGTGGTTTTATCTCCACTCTTGTGGAATTTTGCCATAAATATATTACTGAAATTAGATTCCATGAAGTGCAAAACTGTTGCATATGCAGATGATGTTGCTGTTTCTGGGAAACACATGGACACATTATCACAATGCTAGTGGACTTGGTGTGTATCCTGGGAAAACGGAGCTTGTGTTTTTCTCCAGAAGGTACAAAATCACCTCGTTCCCACTACCGCGCCTTAATGGAGTGGAACTTAAGCTCTCGGATAATGTTAAGTATCTGGGAATTATTCTAGACTCTAAGCTATCCTGGAGCCAGAATATTCATGCGAAAGCATCCAAGGCGTCTATCGCTATCTATGCCTGCAGAAGGGCCATTGGGATTACATGGGGAAAAAGCCCTAGGATCCCGAAATGGATTTTTGATATGGTGGTTAAGCCCATACTAATCAACATCAGTCGACGGCGACTGACCCACGTTCCCTGTACTAGTTCCCTATCAACATTAGAATGGGGATATAACCTAGTACTCTCTTCCCCAACAATACCCGTATTACCAACAGGGCAATGATCGTTCACCTGTGGCACTACACCGATTCCCGACTGTTTTCCGTCATGTCTACTGGCAATTCCTTCCTCAAAGAGTAAATCACTGGCACCAAAATCAACATTCTCAGTACTAGCGATAAGTCTCCTATTTCGTCTAAAATTATTACCAAAATTATCCCTAATCATATATGAGCGATCGTTAATCCTTCTTTCCACCACCCCGTAGTGCCATTCTCTTCCATCCTTCCTAAACATTACTAAATCACCTGAACTCAAAACCGGTAATGACCTTCTGTTTCGATCATAGTAATATTTCTACCTCTCTTTCTTCTTTTTAATTTTTTCTTGAATAACTTCTTCCGCTATATTATTTATGGTTAACAACGAGCCCGATATATTCTTTGCGATAGCCACGCCCTTTTCAGCTAACCTATTGCTTTGTGGATATCGCGGACTTGAAAACTTAAAAAGAATATTGAACTCAGAGGCATAATGATCAAATTCACTGGATCCAAAAGGACTGTTGTCACATCGAATTATAGTCGGAAAACCAATTTTAAAAAATATTTTATTTATCTGTTCAATGATGTGCCTCGATGTCTTGTCAGTCAAGGGTGCCACAGTCAAATAATTCGAGTACACATCGAAAACTACAACATAATCCCGGCCAGCGTATTCAAATAAATCCATCCCCACTATATGAAACGGATACTCTGGTGTTTCATCCTGCATTAGTGGTTCCTTTTGATTATTCCTTCGAAATTTCTCACAAATAGTGCATGACTGAATAACTTCCTTGATTCGACTACTCATTCCAGGCCAATAGTATAATCCCCTTGCCCGCGCTAGTGTTTTCTCAATTCCAAGATGTGGCCCATGTAGCCACCTTATTAACTTTTCCTGCAATTTCGTCGGTATGACGAGTTTTTGATTCAACAGTAACAATCGGTTCTCAACGTGAAGTTCCGCCCTAAATTTATAAAAACTAGTCTCAACATATCTACAAATTCGGTTACAGTCCTCATCCTCCTTCAAAACATTTCGATAATATTCAAAATTTTCCTCTGACAGACAAACTAATTATGTATTATACCTGACAGGCCCTCGAGCTCCTCCTCCCCTAATTGAGCACGATATAAACAGTCAGCCACCAACATCTCCCTTCCGGGTTTGTAAACAACAGTCATCTGAGGGTATTTGAGTAGAAACATGAACATACGTTGAAGACGCATTGTAATATCGTCAATATCACGCCTGACTAATGTTTCCAACGGTTTGTGATCACTTTCAACTGTGAATTCACGCAAACACTATCGCCAGAAGCTCCTTTTCGATCTGAGCCCACTTTTGCTCACTCTTCGTGAGTGTTCGAGATGCAAAAGCGATTGGGTGGCCTTCTTGAATTAGCACACAGCCCAATCCGTTCTTGGAGGCATCAGTCTGAATTCTAACAGGTAACTTTGGGTCATAAATTGCCAAAATAGGCTCTGTAGTGACAATGTTTAATAAATTCTGAAATTCCTCCTCGTGGTCCTTATTCCACTTAAAATCGACGTCAAGCCTTGTCAAGTTTCGCAACCCTGCCGTTATCTTCGACAAATTCGGTACAAATCGCGCTAAATACTTCACTAGCCCTAGAAAACTTAAAACCGCAGCCCTATCCTTTGGCCTTTCCAAGCCTAAAATAGCCTCACAATATTTTCTCCCTGCTTTAATCCTGTTGTATGATATATCATGTCCCATAAACTTTACAGACTCCCTCCTGTATTGAATCTTTTCCGCATTAAACTTGACATTACATTCCCTTGCCCGTTGCATCACTAATTCCAAAATCCTATCATGTTCCGCTAAGTTTGGGGCACAGACCAAAATATCATCAAAATATATATAAACACCCGGAATATCCCCAAATATCTGTACCATAATTCTTTGAAACATTTCCGGCGCACAGTTAAGACCGAAAGGTAAACGATTGTTGTCAAATCAGATGTTTCTCTTTCCAATGAAATGTGCCAGAACCCACTTGTGAGGTCAAATCCTCTATCGTGGGTATAAGAAAATGCTCCCGTTTAATGCATTCATTAAGCGGTCTTGGATCCAGGCAAATGCGTAACTTTCCATTCGCCTTTTCAACAAGTTGCAAATTATTAACCCAATCAGTTGGGTAATCAACCGCTGAAATTATTCCATCCTGAACCATGACATCTAATTCTGTTCTCAACCTATCCATTAATGCCTGAGGTATCCGCTTCCTATAACGTAGCACTGGTTTTGTATTTTCTTTCAAATAAATTTTATATTCATCCAGGAACTTACCAAAACCATGAAACACATCATTGTACTCCTTGACAAACGACTCCTTTGCGTCAGGCAATGCAATCTTGTCTATATCCATCCGCTTAACCAATCCCAATTCAATACAACTGTTCAATCCAAGTATAGGTTCAAATCTATCATCGACAACCAGAAATAATATTATACTTTCGTAGAATATTATTTTGGATTTGGCCAAAAAATGGCCAAATAATTGGGTTTTTTTCGAAAATTTCAAAATTTAAATCGCAGGTACGAAAAAACTATAAGAGATATTTTCATAATTTTTTCATATTTTTATTCCCAATTATGTTCTCAATAAATCCCAATGAGATGATCAAAAAATTCTGAAATTTGTTTAACAAAATTTTTAAAAATTTTAAAATGGCGCTTTGAAAATGCCGTTAAAAAATTTAATTTTTTGGTGATACCTGCGAATAGGTTAACGGTATCCTACGAAGACAAAAACTCATATACAAGTAAATATGGATAAATTTTAAGTAAAAATGAGCTTTTATTTTAATATTTATCAAAATATGTTAATTTTTTTCCTACATTTCTTGTTCTAGTTGCCTGAGACACGGTAATGGCCTGGCGAATTTTTAATAACTTTAACGTTTTTTGACCAATTCCTGATCTTTGTCTCATTAGAACGACAATTACGTATACATTTCTATTCTTTTAAATTAAAATCCAAAAGTAATTTTTTAATGGCAAAATTTTTACTAAAACTGAAAAAAATGGCCAAAATCCAACTTTCGTTAATTAAGGGCCACCCTAGTATACATATGTTGTAACGAAATCGTGTCTTTTTGTCAAAGATAATTCGACAAAATTTGGTACAATCTTTTCTATTGCTCCAAGGACGAAGTCTATTGAATTTGGTTAGAATCGGTCCATTATTTTAGCCCCCATATAATTGCCCTATCTGAAAATAGTGAAATTAATATTTTTCTTTTTTTAATAAAAAAAAAATTGTTTTTATTGCATATTTTTGTCTTTGTAATTACTAATAATTTATATGCAATTATGTTAAATTTTCAAGAAGTCATATTTTTAGGCCGATAAACTGTAGAGACTATCATCTAAATCGAACTACTGTACTTTCAGATGGATCCTTTCATATTGGATATTGGGTATTTAAATAAAAGCAAAGCCATACAATTTGTTTTGATCTAATATATAGATGCATTTTATAATTCTAAGTAAATATTTAACAAAAAATCTACGACATACTAGTGCACAATTATTAAACAAATATGTATATTATATAATAATGTGGAATTACTAATGCTTATGTATATGCAAAAACAAACTATTACAGACCAATTTGTCTCTAACAACATAGCTTTATAGAGATACAATTTTAAAAAAATAATATATATTTAACCCCATATTCATAAACAATTTTTAAATTTAAACATTTTTTTATATGGAAATTTTGCTTTAAAACATTGTTTAAATTAAAATTTTTTTATGAATACGGGGGTTAAAATGTAACTTAAACAAACTGAAATTTAATACTAATGATGATTAATATAATTCAAAGGGTTCGGTAGAAATTCATGTAAAAACTGCAAGCCAGTTGGTAGTAGATGAATTTCTTCACGGAAGTGGTGAAGTGGTGGTGTAGCAATATCTTTGAAGCTCAGCTTCTTAAGATTTAACAATTCAACTTTAACTTCAGTTTTCTCAACATATTTTAAATCAACATCAGTTCCGTTGACAATTTTTCGAATAATTTTACGAACGTAACTTCTGAATCCATCTCTGCGAAAATATAATGAAAAATATTGATTTCTGTTCGAATTTGTAATCAAATTTTATAATACCTTATAATCGATGCTTGGTTAGCAAAACTTATTCGCTGTAAATGATTTCCCATCTTGATTGTGTCCAAACACACTCGATCGATTGTTTGTAACATTTTTACTATACCAGCTTCATCGTTACCTTCACACAAAGATTGAATGTCAAAAGGTAAATTTAGTTTTAATTGAAAATCTAAAACAAAATCAATTGCTTTCCAATTCTCTGAAAATGAAAATTTAATTTAGTTTCTTAATGAAATGAAAATGTAATACAATAAACTACTTACTTTCCATCACATGACCCTTTTCAAGTTTAACCGATTTTATACTAATCTGGTGTCCCAAAGGATCAATTTCATCAAATGTCAATAGTACAGAAAAAGTAAACATTTGTTTATGCGTGAAGAGTAATATACCACGACACTGCATTTGAAAATCAAATATCCAATTTGTTGAGTTTATACTAAAAAACAGAATGGTAATTTAAATAAAACAATTGACACAAAAGTCCAAAATATTGCATGTACCTTAAAAGAGCATCTAATCTCAAAACGAAAGGCAGTTTTTCTGAAAATGCATCATTTTGTTGTTTGCCCAAGAGTTCCATTTCAAAACTTAAAAAAAAAATAATTTTTATTGTGGTGGTGTTTAGCAAAAATGTTTATACATTAATGTACGTTGGATAAATTTTAGTAGGAATACCTCTAAAATGATGAATATTGATAATAATGTTTTAAATTGGTCTTCAGTTCCCTACCATTCCCTACATTGAAAATCTCGGTAATTTCTTTCCCAAAAATATAGCAAATTTTTCCGAAACATCTTTCAACTAGAAATTTTAGTCTCAATCATTCGAATGTGAAACCTGCTGATAAACCGCAATTTAAATGTGAATGAAAATTAAGAAAAATATTTGTTAATTCATCGGTATGCAGTCCTATTAAATCCAATTATATAAAATATACTAATTGGGTTGGATAGGAAAGTCTCACATATTTAGTAGGAGTGATAACCGGTCACTGCTTAATTGGAGAACAGAACTTTTTTATAATGTGCGAGAATATTACTGGGTCTCAGGCAAAAATGGCTAGAGGAAAATCCATGATGAACTGGGGGATATAGCTAGATATGATTTAGGCTGGCTATTTTAGGTAACAGGATTCTAAGAATCCCAGTCTATACTTATTTCCTGTCCTTTTTTGGACTGGGTTTTCACTTTATTTCTCTTTATATCACCTTCTTTTCTTTCCAATTTCATTACTTCTCTTCACATCTACTTCTATTTATAAAGGGCATCATCACAAAGAATCATAGTGGAAGTGTACTTCTAAACTTGAATTTTTTCTGAGCTCTTTGGTGGAATACATGATATGTAACGAAATAATAAGTGGTCTTTTAGTCATTCTTGCCATACTGCTTATATTTTGTCATAATTACATATGTAAGTACTTGTACATACATTTCGAGACTTTGGAAACTTTTTTTTGACAAATTGATCTTGATTTATAATCGAAGACCTTATACTCCTTTTTTGAGATGTATTCCTACAAAAAAATTTCCGCGTAATACTGTAATGTATATATGAATGAATATGATTACTTACCTCAACATATCTCTTTTATAATTGCTAATGCATTGTGTTACAGGACTAAACTCGTCTTCAGTTTCGTCTACATCGACTATTATTTGGCTATCATCATCAGAAATATTAAGAGGATTGATTATTGTCCGATCTAAACTTACACGCTGCCACAAAAAATTAACATCCGCTATAGCAGGCCGTTTGCGTAAACGCCTTAGACGATCCAGTCCCAAGTCAGGAAGTGGCGGTAGTGCAGGCAAAACAAAAGACTCGGATGCACTTGAAGTTGTTTCATTTAAAACCGTGTCCTGGCAACGTTTACATTTTCGACAAACAGCCGAAACATTACGCAAATAATTCACACTCTGACGCTTGTTTTTCCAATCTGTATTATTTTCAATATCCTCACTTGCAACTGCTTCAATTGGTGGAGATATGTCTTCCGCATAATTGTTTTCATGGTCTTCGTATGAAATCCGAACAAGGCTTAATCGGGTTTTTTCTATGTCTTCCAATGTAAGATTTAAATAACGATTCTCCAAGCTCTTTTTAGCATTTTCTATAGCATTAAGGCCACTCATTTCATTTTGCTCTAAACATAAGCTATTCACAGTTTGTGGATCAAGACTATTGCTTTTTCTTTGTGCTTCAAAAAAGACCGTAACATCAGAGATGGTTATAGGATTACCTTCAAATATTGAAGGTTTTCGATCTGGCACAATTTCTCCATCTAAGTCTGTGGCTCTTATTGTTGTGTCTCTCATTTGTGTAAATGTTGTAGCCCTGCGCATGAATTGAATGCTTTCCGCAAGATTATCACCGTCCATCTGTTTTGCATCTGTTTCTTTATGATTCTCGCCGCTTGTTTGAAGTAAGGAAAATGATTTATTCGATTTTTTCCCACTGCTGATAGGTATTGGAATACGAGATTTTCTCTGTTTTGTCGGAGTTTGTAATTCAGATTCATTTGAAACAATGCCGGACATTTCCATTGCATGATTACTAATTGCGCGATTACTTAGGTCAAATGGGTCCTGCCTCATTGTATCTTCCATATCATTAGCCTGTTCGTTAGAACTTAAACTTTTTTCAATGCTACATTCATTAGTTATTGTGTGCTTACTTAGGTCAAATGGCACCTGCTTTATTGGTTCTTCTATATCATTAGCCTGTTCGATAGGACTTACAATTGGTGGAGATGTGTCCGATTCATCCATTAGACAATCGTCAAATAATAATGTTTGTCTCTTTTTTGGAATTGAAAGTACTGGCGTTAAATTGACGGGTAAACGTTTATTGGTGTTTTCGTTTCGAAGGGGACTATTAAATTCTTCTTCTCTAGCCTTCTTTTCAGCAGCTGTAAATTCCAAAAGCGATAGTCGGGGTGTCATGAAAAACAAACGATTATTTGAGTTACTACCACTAAATTTCACAGGAGTCATTGGAGCATTTTCCTGTTTGTTGGTTATTTTTGATTTGTGGATCAGTAAATTTGAACTGATGTGGCGTGCCAAAGTCATTTTTGCGGCATTTATAGGTTCTGCAGGCTCGGAGAATTGATAACTTTCTGCGGGTGTAAACGTTTGATCAAGTGACATTTCATTATTGTCATCAAAATATAAAGTTTTCCGCTTCTCTTTATTTGGATGATCATTTTCGGACAAAGACAATTCTTTACTTTCTTTAGAAACGTTTTCTACTTCATCTTCTTCTTCAGGAGTACTTTGAATAGGCTGTCCAACATCTAAACTCAAATCCATAATAAAATCGTCTGCGTTATGCAATTTTGTGCTTACTTGGGATTCATTAACAATTGCATTGTTTTCTTGTTCGTCCAAATCCATACATTCAACGGTATATATACTCTTTCTACGTGGCGGCATACCTGTTTTGGTATCAGCTTTATTGCTAATAGTTGCATCAAGAGTGCGTTCCATCGACTGATCATTATTTGGACATGGAGGATCTGATTTGTCTTCAACTTCCGGCATTAGCTCGTTGAGCGTTACCTCCATATCTTGAGCTATATGTATGCTTTTTCTAGATTGTGAGACTTTTTTACACAAATGATGATCTACAGTCTGGGCTTTAGTTTCATCCAGTTCGCAAATATCATTGTTGAAATGTAACGTTTTCCTCGTTGTCTTTGAATTACCAATAAATGTATCATGTTTTGCAGCTTCAATATTTTTCTCAGTTTCAATCGATTCAGCTTCAAATGAAATTTCGTTGTTGAAATATAATGTTTTCCTCATTGAATTTGAATTGCAAATACCTGTTTTAGTGTTTTCTTCCTCAACATTTTTCACAAGTTGAATCGATTCTTTTTCTAAAGGAATTTCATTGTTGAAATACAGTGTTTTCCTCATTGGTTTTGAATTGCAAATGTTTATATCCCGTTGATCAGTTCCAATGTTATTCTCAATTATTATCGTCTCTTTTTCTAACGGAATTTCATTGTTGAAATACAGTGTTTTCCTCATTGGTTTTGAATTGCTAATGCTCATATCCATTTGATCAGTTTCAATGTTATTCTCAATTTGATTCGATGATTTTTCTAATGATTGTATTGCAATAGTTCCGTCCAAGTTAATATCCTGGTGATACATTAAAGATTGTTGATTTTTAAGGTTTCCTAAATTCTCAAGTTCATTGGCCATTACTAAATTCTCATCTATAATATTATCATCGCCAAAGTAAGCGGTATGTCTTCGAGGTTTTATAGATTCTTCGGATATTTCGTGACTATTTTTAACATTTACATGTTCCTGTAATTGATGATTTGCCTCATCAGACACCATGTCATCTGCGATATCTTCGTTAAAATACAAGGTTTGTATTTGACGATTATTGACAACATTATCTTGCATGTTTATATGTTCGTCTTCACAATGCATAGTAATTCCAATTGGTTTGTCATCAATATCAACATGAAAATCATCATGACCATACAAAATTGTTGATTTTATTGAATTTTCTTTCTTAGCATCAGTGTTAAATGATTCATCAATATTAGTGTTTATATAGGTTGTTTGTCTTGCACATTTTCCTAAGCGACCTTTATTTTGATTATTTAAGTCTTGATCTACATCCTCACTGAGACATAAAGTTTGCCTTGAGGATATCTGCTTCTTTATGGGATCCTGTTCCTCAATATCATTGTTGAATAAAATTGTTTGCCTTGTACTTTTCTCGACTGATATCTGTTGTTGCTTTTCCATATCCTGGCCATAATTGTAATCATTTTCCATTTCGTTATTTGCACAAATGCTTGTTGCACTTTGCGAATCATGAATATCATTTTGATTTTTATTGTTGATATTATTACAAATGTTTGTGTTATCACACGATTCCTTGTTATCATTTAAATATATAGTTTGCACCTTATGATGTATGTTGCTGTCGACATTTTGTCCATGTTTCTTAAATTTACAAGATTCGACATCATTTGAAATGTCCATTATATCATATGCATCTATAAAGTTATTACATTCTTTTATATTTGTAATTGTTTGTGTAAATATTGGTTTGGCATTTTGAAACATGGAACTAAGCGTATCATAGCTGAAAAAAAATATTGAAATTGGATTAAAACAAATCAAGTTAGAACGATATGTACCCTCCACATAAAACTAGAATTACTCATATTACACCGCAACAGTTCTGCCCAAGTTAGAACGAATGTACCCTCCACATAAAACTAGAATTACTCATATTACACCCCAACAGTTCTGCCCTCACTACTAAGAAAACTAATTGTTGTGTTAAATTTCACTTTGGTAGATTCATAGATTTAAATATTATCGGGATCTATATATGTATAGTGGTCTCAACAGAGTTTTTCATATATTTTGAACTAAAACTTTTTAACGATTCAAACTATTTTTGGATACGTAAGTTAGCTATTAACAATAACAATATTATTTGTGGAAAATTTGGGTTTATTAGATGTCGTCGTATTTTAATTGTTTTTAAACCTTGGTTAGACCGATTTTGCTCATTTTCTGAATAACTTGGAATATTATCGGAAAAATTTGACCCCCTAAGGTCGCCCCACTGGACCATATCATGAATTTAACAGACTTACAGATGAAAGTACATAGTAAGATTTATGCATACTTGAAACAAATGCGTGTAGGCCTAACCTACATATGTATATAATGAGTCTTAATGAGTTTTTCGAAAGTGGTCCTTATATGGGAGCTTCATAAAATTTGGTACGGACATTTTTATATACATATGGGCAAGTCCCAGAACTAACAACAAAAAATTTTTTAAATGAATCAAACTTGAAATTTTTAATTGTAATATTAGACTAGATATGTATATTATATTTTATATATAAATAAAATTTATTTCGATGGTCATTCATATAAAAATGATTACCAAATCCAACACTAGCTCAGATATCTTAATTTTATAAAAAAAAATTAATTTTTATTGTGTTTTTATCATTACTTAAGTGTTAACAAGATTTTTGACCATTCAATTTAAATACAAATTAATTTTGAGTAATTTCACTTTGAATGGAATTTTTCACAACTTCTCACGGAAAAGGATATAATTTTCAAGCATGTGGATAATTTGTAACGAGCGTCGCGTAACGTGCGTCACAAAATATTCTCGGCTTTTTGTGAAAACATACAAATAATTTATATTACAATTCTCTTTCATTCATTTTCTTATAGGAATAAGATTTTGTGTGCTTTATTATGCAACTGTTAATGTTACTTCCATTTTTTGTAACGTGCGTCACAAAACTTCGCAAGGAATGGCAATTAAAAGGTAATATCTTATACCATTTGGAATTGCACTTAAATCTCACTATAGCTTATAGTATACGTTGGAGGTATCTTATTTGAAAAACCAAAGCGGGATTTGCCAATATATTAAGATTATTTATCTCGAATTATAACTTGATATTTACGAGAAATTTATCCAATTTATATACATTTCGGTACAGCAATTTATATGTACATTTGGATTATTTATTTATGTTGTGCCGGGAGCAAGCACCACACTCTATTATAAAAAAAATTGTTTTTCTTAACCGGACAAGTTTGTTGCTGTGAAACAATATATTGTATTAAAACAACACATTATAATTTTAAGTTTTCTTATATTCAGATCCATTATACCTATAATATGTATGAATATTTAAAAGTCCATTTTTGGGATTTTCGCTCCAATTTTTAGGAATTGCGGGATTGTCTTTGACCTTTTGAAAAGTTTTTTTACACCTTGTTATTTAGAATGACAAACATAAAAGACGTTAAAAATTTCATTGAGTTTCGTTAATAAATAAAGATTGAGTTTCTAAAACTAAAATTTATATCAAAATTTTATTATGATTGCAAATATTAGGAACAATTTGATCCACATTTATACCGACCTATATTGTTTTGTTTAAATAAGTTAATTTTTGGTCTTACAAAAAAAATTTAAAGTCATTATCTCAATTAGAGACACGTCAAATTTTATCCCGATCGGACCAGCCGTTTAGAAATGCCAGATTTATTTCCAAAAAATTTTGATTCTGCCCCACTGTGCATTGGTTAACCGGTTTTATAGAAAAATCGGTTTTCTTAAAATATAAATTTTCGGTTAACCGGCAAACTGGGGTTTTAAAAGGTATGTTTTTTATAAACACTATCATGACCAATATCTTGTTGTATCTTTTTGGTGGTGGGTGTAAAAAGATACATCAAAGTTTTTAGGATTTATTCTATGTTATATCGCACTAGAGGTGGGTTTAAAAAACTATTCTATAAATAAAATCTATCCTATAATTTAATAGTTTTTAATCTTGGATAATGTTTTTTAAATTGTATTTTTTTTTTTTTGTTATGTAAGCGATATAATTATTATGTACATTAGGCTGGGTTGATTTGTATGAACGATCAAAAATTTATAAAACGTATAGCAGAAATGCGGAAAATTATAAGAAAGTTTCCTCAAGAAACCATAGGTCTAAAATCTAATCCTATCTTGCGCATTTCGTCTTTTATCCAATAAAAAACTATTTAAAAACAAAATGAAATATCATTAAATAAATATAGGATTTGATTTTAGACCTATGGTTTCTTGGGGAACATTTCTTAGAATTTTCCGTAGAATGCGTTTCTGCTATACGATTTTTCATGAAATCGACCCACCTTAATGTACATACTTTAGATATTTTAAAAATGTGTGTACTTTCAAAATTTGCAAATAATTTGTATTGTTAGTATAAATTATATACACAATAAAATAAAAATACAACATTAATTTTAACTTTAGCTCAGCTCATTGCCTCGAAATTAAAATAAAGATTAACTTCTGGAATAAAAACAGTAAACTTACCACAATTTTTTATTCTTCACACTTGAACCTGGCAAACCTTTATCTAGTTTACTTGCGGCATCCCTTAATGATTCATCAAATAAATCCATGATGTCATTCAATTGTGTTACTTCCCTCTTTGAACTATTCCTGGATACGGTCTCATCACTCAATTTGGCTCTTGTTAGAAAACTTGTATTGTCCAGCATTAAATCATCGGCTTGTGAGTAGCGGTATTTAGCATTATTTTTCCTGTCTTGTATAACGACGACATCTTGTGTAATATTAAAATCGAAATAGTTATTTGATTTTACAGTTTTTGAGTTCTTGTTCATGGTGTCGTCGGTCGATATCGGTATGTCTACATCCTCAAAGACAAGAGTTCTTCTTTGTTTTGTGGATGGTTGAGATAATTGATCATGTTTCGAATGAAAGTTGGATGCGGCATTTCGGGCCTTTCGATCTGTATTGGGAGTTTTGGGAACATTTGCAAAGACGTTTATTTTACCATGTTCAATTTCATCATTTAACTGCTTAAGATTGAACGCTTTAAATTCGGATGGAATTAAAGGTGACGACGATTCTGACGACATAGACATATTTTTT
This sequence comes from Calliphora vicina, assembly GCF_958450345.1. NCBI lineage: Eukaryota > Metazoa > Arthropoda > Insecta > Diptera > Calliphoridae > Calliphora > Calliphora vicina. Next base: position 81,882,629 of record NC_088780.1, read on the forward strand.
ACATTATTCAATGAGAAATTTAAGGATTTATCTGCTTTTGGTGAATTTTTTGTTGCTATTGCTACAGATTCAACATCTTTAACGTTACCAGTCTGCACTTTTTGTTCTCTTTTCTTTTTGTACCGCAGCATTCTTTGTTGCTCCAAATCAATTGGATTTTTTGTTTTATTTACAAGTGGTGCACATATCTTGCGAACAACTAACTTAGGTAGTTGGCCTTGTTTGCTGATACTGGCTGGCGCATTTAAGCTGTTGGCAGAAACAGGATCTTGTATTAACTTCACGGGAGACTCACATATATCTTCATTCAAATTAATCGTTTGCCTGGGTAAATTGCTTTTAACTTTGGGTGGACTGGTTTCTATGGGTTGGTTAAAATTTATAGTAGGACGAGCTTTTACTTTGGGTATGGCTCCATGTTGGCTACACTCGGCAACGGTTCCGATTTGAGAATCAACTTCCATGGACTTATTAAAGTTTATAGTTTGCCGAGACTTATCTTTAGGAAAAAAATTATACTCCGGTTTTATATTTACATTAATCGGAGAAAGTTCAATTGTCTTATTAAAATTAATACTCTTTCGAGGTTTATTTCTCTGAGGGTTTATACATTTGCTTTCGGGTGATATTTCAATCGGTTGGTTAAAAGTGATTGTTTGTCTGGAATTTGTTTTATTTTTGCTCAATGTATCTTTTGGTGACATTTCAATGGTCTCATTAATGTTGATCGTTGGCCTCGATTTGATATTTGGATCTCTATTACGAGTGTGTAGACTATGATCTATTTGCATATTATCATCGGATTCTTGTAAAAAAGACAAACGATTTAGTTTTTCATGAAACGCAATCGTTTCTTTTTCAACATTTACATCATTTGTTTTAGGTTGCGAAAATATTTCTTCGTTAATTTCCATTTCGAAACAATCATTTTGAGTTTCGTTGGTATTTCTTGTTGAGACTGGATTAACATTCTCTTTGTCATATTGTTTTGCCATATTGGGTGATAGATGCATATCTGTGGCTTGTTGTATGGTTTTTCTTTTATTGTTAGCTTTTCTGTTTGAAGCTGAATCCTGCTCATTGCTTGATATTGACAAGGAATCGTTCATATAAATTGTTATTGGCTCCTTTGCATTTTTACCTTTGGTACATGTAAAATCAAGATATTGGTCCTAGATTTTAAAAAAATAAATAAAAAAAACTTGTAAATTTTGCTATTTCTCATTGCTACGCATAAATACATAATTTCTATAGCCGGTTTGTGTAGAAGTTATTTGTGAAGTTAATAAAAATCAAGTAAGAAAGTATGGTAAATGAGTAAAAATATTTTTCTTTTAAAATATCAATAATTTATATTCGTGAGTGATTTTCGGAAGTGGGCCTTATATAGGAGCTATGACCAATTATGGACCGATCACCATAAAATTAGATCGTGTGATTTATGTCTATATGAAAGTTATTTATGTTGAATTTTGTGTATATACCAACATTTTTAAGTGATTTAAGCACGTTAAAGTGATTTTCGGAAGCTAATTATGGACCGATCGTAACAAAATTTGGTGACATGAATTTTGTATATATGACTTATTTGGAGCGAAATTTGTGTAGATACATATATAAATTAAACATTTATGACCGATAAAGTCCAATTTCGAGAGGACATTTGCATGGGGGCTATGTGAAATAATGGACCGATTTCAGCCAGTTTCAATAGGCTTCGTCCTTGGGCCGAAAAAAGTATATGTACCAAATTTTATAGAAATATCTTCAAAATTGCGACCTGTACTCTGCGTGGACAGCCATCCAGACGGACGGACATCGTTTAATCGACTCAGAAATTGATTCTAAGTCGATTGGTATACTTTAAGGTGGGTGTTAGACCAATATTTTATTGGTGTAGGGTATAATTATAAAATGTCTACATGTAAGTTTTTTCAGTGATGAAGCACACATTAGTTTAAATGGCTATGTCAATAAACAGAATTGTCGCAATTGAAGCCATTGTAGAAACACCAATACATCCATAAAAACTCACTGTATGGCCTGTGGAATCATTGGTCCGTACGTCTTCACAAATAACGATGATCAGAACGTTACAGTCAACAGTGAGCGGTATAGAAACATGCTTACTAACGTTTTCGTACCTCAATTGGAAGGCATTAGTATTGCAGACATGTGGTTTCAGCAGGATGGTGCCACATATCACACACAGTTTGCGATCAAACAATATATTGAGATAAACATTTGGCGAACGAATTATTTCAAGAAATGTGCCTGTTAACTGGCCTCTTCGTTCAAGTGATTTGACGCCTTTAGATTATTTTCTCTGGGGACATGTTAATTCCCAGGTCTATGCAGATAAACCTCCAGATTACGCCATATACAAGCTAGCTGCGGCGGCGGCCACTAATCATATTCAAACACTAATCATATTAAAACATTAATACCATAAAATTATCTAATTAATAAAACCAATTAGACCATAAGAATAATTTTTGATCAATTCTTGAACACAGTACCAATAAAACTGTAAATTTTCAAAGACAATAAAAAATAAATGCTGTAACCGAACACATTAATAAGAGACACGTTAAGAAATAATTAAAACTAAAATGAAACCCATTCTTTTATTCGTTATTTAGTTATTCAATATTTTTGTGTTGGGACACCGTGGTCGCCAAAGGTCGCCAAACTGTTTTATTTCAATTTAAAGTTCATCACCTCTATAAAAAAGCACCCTTTATAAAACTTATTTGTACTAAATTGAGTTAGAATATGTATATAAGTAAGATGTTTTTGAGAGCTTAACTATTTTCAAGTGGGACAGTTGTATGTGGGCTATGAGAAATAATGGACTTCGTCCTTGGTTTCTGGTAGAAATGATGTTAATATGAGCCTCAAAATTAAAGTGATCATAAATCAAGAATCCAAGGCATTTTATCCTATTCAATACATGTGCCATCAATAATAATCTCTATAACATTAGCTCGGAAACCAAATCCCATTAATTTAATCTTTCTTGAATTAACTTTAAACTCTTTCCTTTTAGACATCAGGAAACTTTAAATTAGCATAGAAAATAAACTGAGCATCATCTGTATAAACCAAAGGCTTGCAAGGCAGACCATTTCCTAACTTACGAAGGTCATTTAAGTACAACATAAATAGTAATGGCCCAATAACAGACCGTTAAACCAACAAGAACACATCGAAATTCTGATTGAGATGAATGTATAAAGGTGTTAATATGTTCAATAACTGTTGACGGAAGAAACAAAATCACCTTCTTTTCTAATAGCCATTTTCCATTCTTGAGGAAATACCGATGTGGATGTAGTTTGATTGTGTTCAATAACACCTGTATGTTACATTTCTTCAATGATCTCAATTTTCTTCTTAAATACATATCCATATAGTATGTATACACACATATAGTAGCCCAATAAAGTATACAACAGGAAAAACAATTGTGTTACTTTAATTTAAATCAGTTTTTTAGTTTTTTTAATGAAATATATAATAATACACGTCTTATGTCGATTTTAGCAAAAAAAAAAACAAATAACGAGCGAAAGTTTACCGATACTAGAGTTATTGATTCTGAGTAAAATAAATACTTTTGGGTGGGCGGCGCTTATAAGTTTCATAATATTTTGAACATTAAAGTCAAAAAAAAAAATCATTAGACTCAGAATCAATAATTCTAATAACGCCAATACTATATGGCCATAATTTTTTGTTAAAAAATGCTTTTTTATTAACTTATATTGTTAATGTTCATATTATATTCATTTAGTAAAAGATAATTTTATGAAAAATTAATTTAAAATCATAAAAACGCAACGGACAAAACAAAAACACCCTCTTATAAGATGTTTAAAAATATGAGTATGCTACTGCATATTTCCAATGTGAGTTAACGGAAATCACAACGAATGCATTTAAAAATTCCAGAAGATAAAAATAAAAAAAGGCGTAGTGTGTATAATTTAAGTTTTATACAGTTTCTTTTAATAGAAACAATGGCATGGAAAAAGTACTCCAGTGAATTTAAAATTAATGTTATTGAAGACTGGAAGGCGGGCTTATCACGACATGAATTGAGTAAAAAATATTCAATTAATAGATCAGTTATTTCCAGGCTCATTTCAAAGTCGCATATCACCGGTGCATTCTGGAGGATGTCGGCGTAAAACCACACGATATGATGATTCCTTGATCAAAAGAGCAATAAAAAAAGATTATACAGCATCAGCTAGTCAAGTAAGAACAAGTTTAAGATTATGCGTTAGCGAAATAGCAATCCGTAGATTGTTCCAATTAATAAAATTCATGGTATTATGGATCGGTTCATATACCGTGATATATTGAAAAATGTAATGTTGCCTTATGCCAGTGAAGAAATGCCACTTATAGAGAGCTTTCAATAGGATAACGCACAAACACACCTCCAAAGTGTGTAAGACTTGGCTACAGAGCAATAATATTCAAGTTCTTCCGATCTCAATCTTATTGAGAACTTGTGGCACATTGTTAATATGAAAATAAATCGTTAAAATTGCCGAAATAAGGATCGGCAATTTTCTCGATTTATTTCATGCCGTTACAATAGCCTAGGAAGGAATATGCAAATCCTTTGTTTTAGATGATGTGCTTGTATCATCTAAAACAAAGGATTTGCAACAAAATATTAATTAATTTTTTTTTTATTATTATGTGTTTTGTGTTTTGTCCTTTTAATTTTCTACCTTAAAATAGTTTTTGATTTTAAGTTACCTCTTATAGAAAGATTAACTTTAAAAGTATTTGTTTATCAATAATAAATATATCAACAAATGAAAATAATACGTAATAGAAATTTAAGACTTTGTTTTTATAAAAAAAAAAAACAACATGAAAAAATCCACTTATGACGAATACTATAAATGGTGTGTGCGTAAAAATTATTATTACAGAATTATGTGAACTCGCGGTAAAACTGGAAGGAACAAAATATATTAAAATTGTTAGGCTATATTATCATCTCATATATTCATGGTTCTATGATCATTATTTTTATTAAGATTGTTAATAATTTTTTTTCAAGGAATTATTTTTGCTTTTGAAGAGATAAGTACATATATACAGTTGTGTTCATAAAAATAGGAGCGAATCTATTAAAAAACAAGAGATTAATTTTTAACTAAAAACAATTTGTTTTTGTGTAATGTTGATTTAATCCTAAATTATTTAATTAATTCATTAATTATATAAAGCTTTCGTGAGGTAAGTAACGAGAAATTAAAAAACAATATCTTAAAATTTGCAATTCAAAATAATAGGAGCATTTTTGTATTGATTAATATTTACTATTAAAAAAGTTAAAAAAAGCTTATCAATATTATAAGAAACTTTAAATGCGATCAGTATTTGGTAGAATATCCTTTATTTCTTACTACTGCAGCACATCTGCAAGCCATAGACTTGATTAAATCCTGACATCGCTTTAGGGGACTTTGATTCCATCCATCTGGCACTACATACTACAATTCAGCTGCATTTGACCGTTTTCGTTCCGCAACATATTTCTTAACATCCCTCCATAGTTGTTCTATGGAATTCAAGTCTGGGGACTGAGCAGGCCATGACATAACCTAGACGATGTTGACCCGAAACCACTCCTTTACCTATTTGCTCGTGTGTTTCGGGTCGTTGTCTTGTTTGGGTCCATAGTGCCTTTTATTTCGTGTATTGTACCAACACCGTAGTATGAAAAGTATCCCCATTTCTAAGCTTTCGCGCCACGTACTGCCTAGATCCAGTTCCACCAAATAATACAATTTTGCTTTTGTCAGCCCACAAAATATTTCTCCATTTTTCATTTGGCCAATTGATGTGTTCGTGGGGGTTTTTAAATCTTGCCGCTGCTTTCTTCGTAGTTAGTAAGGGCACTTTTCGCGGACTTCTAGCGAATAGTTTGTTCTCCAGAAATCGCCTACGAATAGTAACAACACTTAAAGGAAGTTTAAGTTAATTTTGAATTTTATTCGCTAACGCGGAAGGGTCGCCTTTACTAAAGCGTACTATACTGCGGTCATCTTGACTCGATATTTTCAGCTTCCGACCGCGAGTCTCGGTTTTTTTTTCGTACGACAAGGCATTTAATAATTTCACGGTTTTCTTCGCTACAGTACTTTCCACGTCCCAGTGTTTTAAAATATAACAATATTTTATATAAAAACATATTGTTACAATATTTTCGCATATGGTTTTCATCTTATTTTCGTTTGGTTTTAATTTATTCATTTTCAACCAGGTGTTTATATTTAATATGTCTTGCATTAGATTGTTTTGGCATTGTATTTCATTTTCGGATTCATTAAAAATTAGAGTATCGTCCGCGTATAGCACTATTACACATCTGTTAAGTACGTTTGGCATATCATTTATGTAAATAATAAATAGTAGAGCTCCTAGGATCGATCCCTGTGGAACCCCATATTCATTATTTATTTCGTTCGATTTAATATTGTTTACTTTCGTTATTTGCTTTCTGTTGGTTAAATATGATTCAAACCAACTCAGTTCTTTATCTTCCATAATTTTGTGGTTTTTGTTAATATTTTTCCATCTATTTATAACATAATTCACTGATGTTTCCCACGAAAATCTTCTTCTAAACCCGGATTGATATTTTGATAATATATTATTTTTTTCTATGTAATCTTCTAGTTGTATCTAAACAGTTTTTTCCAGAATTTGTTCACATAGTTTTAATGCGTTTATCGGACGAAATTCTTCACATTAATTTGTTTTTGCCACCTTTTCAATTGGTGTTACCATTGATGTTTTCCAATTTTCTGGAAAAATTTCTGTTTCCAACGATGTATTTTCTATTTTCAGTACAACATCTCCAATTAAATTCCAATTATCTAAGATAATATGAATATTTAAATTTTTAAAATCTGTTTTTTTTTAGGCTTTTACACATATTTTTAAGTTCTATGTTTGATATTGCACGAAATTTAAATTTAACATTTATCACAGGTATTTCATTTAAATATTGCACATTTTCTATATTATCTCTAATTTCCTTAATACTGTTCACAAAATATTCGTTAAACTGGTTCGCTATATCACAATTGTTATTATATTCTATATTATTAAATATCACAGATTGTATCACAGATCGGTTTTTCTTTAGGACTAAGTCTTTAATGTTTTTCCACATTTCCTTTTGGTCTTTGGTTTTGTTTATATGCCTGTTAATATATGTATTTTTTTCATTTTCAAGCTTTATTTTATATATGTTTCTTGCCATTTTGTAGTTATTCCATGCTGCATGTGTTTTCGGCTTTTGCGATATATTTTATTATTTTTTCATTTTTTAAACGTTGTAGTTGCCTATTAAACCATTTATTTTTTAAACTATTCTCATTTACTGTCTTCTTTACTGATAGTCTTTTTATTGCGTTTTCAATAGTTTCATCAAAGATATTTACATTATTGTTCAGATCTTGGCCTTCATCATAATTTATTTCATTAACTTATCTTTGAAATCTATTTTTGTTGTATTTAAAAAACTCTATTTCTTTTTTATTTGAATGTTTTCTTTTCTCATCGTTTATTGCAATTTCAATTATTTCGTGATCAGATATTTTATTTTTTTACTATTATTTACTTTCATATTTATTTTATTTGTTATAACATAGTCAATTATTGTTCTTGAATTACGTGTTATTCTTGTATATTCTGTTATCACTTGCTTTAATCCATTATCATTAATGATCTGTTCCAACTTCTTCTTATATGCACTTTCTTTGGCGCAATCAATATTAAAATCACCTGCAACAATTACCTATATCCGTTGTTTTTTCACTAAGTTCCTCCATTGTTTCCTCGAATACTTCGTAAAATTCTGAATCTTCACTGCTAGGTGATCTATATACAGCAGCTATTATCATTGTGATTTTCTTGTATTTAACAGTGTATGCACTTATCCAGTATTTCGAATCACATACCCTTCTTGTAATAAGTTCACTTGACATTTTTTGACAAAAAAGTGTCCGGAATAATATTTGCCATTTCTACAAATCTTAATGGTATGGATGCATTATTATTATTTATTGTGGTTTCGGAATTTCCTTCCACTTATATTTTTAACAATACTCTCGGTTCCGGTTTTTTGCACTGTTGAATAACGTACTGAATAATTTTACAATATCATTGATTTCAGTTAGACTTTTTCCTTCATTTTGCAGGTAAATTTTTGCATTCCCTGACAACAACAAAGCTGGTCTATTCCATTTAAATGCTGCAATTGCTCAGAAAGGAGGACCTACCACATATTAAATGCAATTAATTTTAATATTGGGGTTCCTTGCCTCAAAACGGTCAACTGTACGGAGACTTTTTGGTGATACTTTTAGTACAATTATTGAATTTATGTAAATTTTTATGTTTTTAATGAAAATGTTTGTATTTTTTTATATTGATTTCTAGTTTATAAATTTTTTTATAAGATTAATTAAAAAAAATGTGTAAATATGTATTGAAAAGTGACCATAAATTGCTAGTTTATATTACAAGTATTTCTGTACCACCAATATTGTACTGACACCGATTTTTGTACATTTTGTATAATACCAAATATTGTATGAATACCTATAGCAATTTATGTCTCATAGAGCCATATTCTGGGAAGATATTCATATAGGTGCTAGAGAAATGACGGACAGAGTCTTATCAATTTCAACACAAATTGTTCTTTCATAATTAGAATAACGTGTGCAAAATTCAAATGTATTATTTGCAATATTTGTAAAGAAAATGTGGTTCTACTGGACCGATTTTGGACATTTTCAATACCAAACACTTCTGATCAACAAAGAATATTTCAAGAAAACTTCATCACCGTAAGCACTATCCAGCCTTTAACAGACAAACGGACATACATATCTAACCGTCATATAATTTTATAAGGAAGCAGAATATATGGGGCCGCTAAATATTTCGAATTGTTACAAACGGAATGAATGACAAAATAACAATATTGAAATGTAATAAATAAAATTTTAATCACAGGACGTGTTGGCTTTTTTTCCAAATAATTATGTGTATTTGTTTTGAAGAGACACATAGAAATTAACAAACATAAATTATAATAAATACCTCGTCCATATATTCTGTGAAAACTGTAACACTTTTGATATCGCATATTTCTGAAACGTCTCTCAAATTTGACGAATCACCCCTTAATTCTCGCATAAAATCAACTGTTCTTTCACCAAATATAGTTGATCGAGCTTCTTTTTCATGGTCTTCTAATGAAAAACTATACAAATTGTTTGTTTCTTCGCCAGCATTGTTTTGTTCCATTTGAAATTGCATTTCTCTATCGTACAGTGTTATGTCGACGCTATTCTCAATATGGTGCATTTTACTATTTTGATTTTGATACGAAACATTTATCAGATCTTTAGTCGCACTAAGGATTGAAAGATTGTTGCTAATGGGTAGTACATTTTGCTGATGGTAATTGATTTCCATTTGCATCTCTTGTTGCTTTGTAGTAGATTGAACAATATTTTCCTTGTTATTTTCTTTCTTTTTGAGTGAACTTCGTGGGTTTTTATTCATTGATGGTGCACCTAAATTGGATGCAGTTTCGTTCACATTTAAATGATCCGAAATTTCATACGAGTTATTCCATGTCTTTGGTTCTTCTTCTCCATGAAATACCCTAAAATAATTCATAAATTACTGAAAATAAACAATGTTTTGTGGAAGTGGAAGATTTCAGTACTTACCTAACTGAGTTTTTGCCACTAAAACTGATTCGTCTCTTTATCTGCGTTTTCATATTTGTTGTGTCCATGTCCATTGCTATGGATTTTCGTAGCTAATAAATTACAATTATAAAATATTTAATACAATAATAAATTCATCGGTACTTAGTAATAAATACTCCGTAAAACATGTTTTCAATTTTTTTTGTTTTATTTTGTTCTAATGCAAAAAATTCTAAGAATTCGCATACATTTGTGAGTTTATTTTTCAAATTGGTTTGCTGGTTTTAAGTTAACCAAGTAATTACCAAGAACTACCAATCTACCTATGCCTTCATATAGGAAATCTCCACATAAATCCAAATGTAAGTTTTGTTTGGTAATCCACCATGTATCAGGTCACTTAACTGTAAAGTGTTACAGTACAAGCTGTACTGGCGTACATATACAAAAATACATCCTGGTGGATTATCATTATCGGACGATAAATTGAAGTGTTCGTATGTTTCAACTTTCTATGTGAAGGTAAAGATCGACTGGTGGCTTTACTCCGAATCAGCGTGAGATACTCCGACAATATTTACTCGGTATAAACCGCCAATAATTTTTAAATCACAAAAATGTTATGCTAATTGATAATATTGATATATCACTTTATTTCGCACCCAAATAAACTCACCGCACTTCTTCTTTTTTTCGAGTCCATTTTTTTATTTTATCAATATATTTTTTTATTTTAACAATCTATATAATTTATAAACTTATAAGAAAAAATTAAAAACATAGCTCTTCTAAAAAGACGCTTTAATATTTTGAATTGTTGTTTTTGAGTACAGTTGTTGGCTGCACTGCTTTTAATAATACGATAAAAAAAACAATGTAATCGATAGAACAACGATAGTTGCAGAGTTGCATTTCAAGTTGAAATTGTAAATTAAACTAAAGTGACTTTCAGAAACCGTGATTTGTTTTGTTTTCTCATTAGTTTAAAATCAAAACAAACAGAAATAACTCCAATCACAGTTATGTTATGTTCATATGTTTAATGCTTGTTTTTTCAAAAATACCAACTGTTTAAACACCACAGTTCACATATTAATTTATTGCACACAATCAAATACATAGGTAATATTTCCAATAACTTGAGCATAAATTTAACTATGTGAAGGGTAGAATGGCATTTACAAAGTTTCTTATGCTATGTTTAGACTTGTGTTTTTAAGCGCGTTTCCCCCTGTCTATACTTGACAAATATTTATCATAACAATTACAATGAAATACAAGTAAAATAATACTTGAATATAAGCCTTGAAATGTAGTTTAATTCAACCCCTGTATTATAGTTCAATACAAGTTGGAAATAATAGAATTCAAGCTTTGATTTTTAAATTCAAATTTTATTTGGCAAAAGGTATTTAAACTGAAATCTGAATATATTTCACCATTATCGAAATCTTTAGAAGCTAAATATACATACATGTGTAGTTTTGCGTTTCATCTATTTACATATTTTGATTTCACTTACTTTTGTTTTGCTAACGGACTTGCTGTGAACATTTTTATATTAGTTCTTTTGTGTTTTACATATTTTATTCCTTTTTATTATTTGTTTGACAATAAAAGAAAAATTTTAAAATATTTTAATATCATTTTATAACATTAAAAATACTTGAATTCCAATTAAATTTCCAATACTTGAATTTTAATTTTTTGGTTGCTTATTGGGATATACGATATGTCTATGAACTTTTAGTTTTTAAAGAAGAATGTTAGAAAATTTTTGTTTTAAAAAAGATTTTTTAATAAACATTTATTTACTATTTATTTTAGCATACATTAGAAAAAAATGCAAGTGTACCAAATTCCAATAGTATTGTATTAGTATAATGTTGCAATCAGTGTGACCAGGTCTCAAAAATTTTTGCAGCTAAATCGTATCCAAAATAATGCTAAATGGATTTTTAAATTCCAAAAAAAAGTTAAATTTTTTTTAATAATATGAAGAAATTCTTCACTATTTATACCGTTGTTTCTACAAATTATGTTTGATTATATAAATAAAACCACATCGAATTCAAAAACAAAACAAATTATTTATTCTCTTCAAGAATCGTAAATTAAAATTATAAAACAAAAATTAAAACTATATATTTTTCAATCATTATACATGTATATGTAAATAGATATGTCATCATATAAAAATATATGTTTTAAAATGTCACAAAACAAAAAAAAAACTAAAATATTTGATATTTAATAGCATTTGTGCTTCACAAATAAATTAGTTTAAGCCATGATACAATAATTGTAGAAGGTAGAATCACTAGGGAGAGTTTTCAATATTTAGCCCTATAACGTCAAACTTTGATTTTGAATTTTTTCATATTTTTTTATATTTTCTTTTGTTTGACATTACAAGAATTGTATAATTGAGAATTTATTTTCTATTGAGTGTACCTTATATTGTTGTATCATGGTTTAAACAAAAATAATAACTTTTGGCTATATATTAAATACTTCATCAAAAGTGTATTATTCACTCTCTGAGGGCTCTATTATAATATATATATTTGTATCACATTTTTGGATTAATTCTTTAGTTATTTGAAAACTTTGGCAGCATTTATTCAATCTTTTCAATCCAAGTCTTATATAGAGGAGTGAATTCATTGTATTTAATATCATTATATTTCTTATTTTATTTTTTAAAAGATTCATTCCTTGAAGGGATTTTCATTCACAGCATTCATAAACATTCATAAACATGTATCCAAAACTCAATAGTTGTCTTCTGATTTTGCCACTCGTATGAAGTTCATTTTTTCCATTGTAATTCTAAAGTTGTAATTTCATCATTTGAAAAATTTATCATTTCTTCTTTGAAATTTTCATATAATTTACTTTTAAACTATTGTCAACAGCAAAAAAGTTAATATTTTTAAACTTAACAAATTTTTGGGTAATCTTTGCCTTAGTTAACATTAACTCTGCTATGAAATTTCTACATATTATTCTAATTTCTTTTTCAGCTTCAGAATTTATATTTGTTATTGTATTCAAAAAATTTTCAAAATCATTAAAATATGTTGTAGGTACAGTCAAGGAAAAAAGTCTACATACACCCTATGATTTAGGGGTTTTAGAGAGTTCGTGAAGAAAATGAAAAAAATGTTTATGTCAGTATTTAAGGCATTAATAAATAACTTTATTTATAAAATAAAAAATTAAAAAATTTACATAATATAAACCATAATAACAAAAACATTAAAAATTCATAGGAAAAAAGTCTACAAAAAATAAATATTATTTCAAAATTTGATATAAAATTAAAAAAAAAATTAACTATATATTTGGATGGTACACCTTGGGCATCAATAAGACGACGGTGCATTAATTTCACCAAATTCTCTGTAATAGAGGGTGTTTTTCGGCTTATGCTCGAATAAGAGCGGGTTTTATTGTTTCAAGGCTACTGATTAGGGTATTCATTCGACTAATGATCGTTCGATTAATCGAATAATTTCTTACGAATAATTATTCGAACAATTTAAAAATTACCATTTTCGAATAACGAATAATTCGAACAATTTTATGTAGAATAATCGAATAAAACGAATAAATGTTCATATATATTTAATTTTATTAAATTATATAAAATTTTTCATAATTTCAAATTTAAATAAGTAATAATGACTCACAAAAATTATATTGTTTCTGAAATTCGACAAATAACTAAAGACAAAGGGACTTTCGATCACTGTATATGAGTGTTCCTATAAATAAATATATAAATATTACTGCAAGAAGTTACAATTCTAAAAAAAAATCTTTAACTTAGGACTTGAACCAATGAAAATAAAAGGAACGGAATAAAGTATTTGTTATTTATCTGGCGAAATATTAGAAGAATAGCAATTAATAATCAAAATATTAACTGAGATTAAAGTGGAGTTGAATGTGATGGAGAATGTGATTTTGAAACGGTCATCGAAAGTGATATTGAGGATGACATTTATAATGATTACATTGAAATAGATGAAGGCCATGATCTTAAAATATATGTCTATAAATTATGTTATTAATCGCATACGTAAGTGTTGCAAAATATTTAATAAATCGAATGATAATCACAAAACTTTTTGCGTATTTGTAAATGCGTCAATCATGCACTGCCTGACTTCAAATTAGCCACGTTCACTGACAATGATATCGAACTTTGGACAGATTCCCTTTATTGTTTAATTCCCCAAGACCACTTTATTAAGCAAAGATTCGGCAACGTTGATAGAGCTTGATGTATAATACAATTTGTTATAAATAATTTAGAAAACAGTGAATAATTCATTTAATAAAGAATTAGTTACTCAATTTAAAACCCGACATAATGAACGACATAAAAAAGTTCTTAATACGTTTATATTGTATTTGAATTTAGGATCATGTCCAACTAGCTAAAATTGTATAAAGCATAGCTCCAAAACGGAAATCAATGGGTTTGCTAGTCAATTGTTTGGTAGATTTTTCGGGAGTTATTCTGATCAGAATATTTCTGTTGAAAATTTAATGATGGACTTTGTTATCGAATGTTTTTTAACATTATCAATACTTGAATTGTTAACTTTAACGTAATTTTTTGTTTTTCTTTAACAATAAAATATTAAAAAACCGACATCTTTACTTTTATAAAAAAATTCAATTATTCGAATAATTCGATTAATTTTAAACGTGTAATCGAATTATTCGAACAAGTTAAAATCTCTTATTCGAATTATTCGTTTTATTCGAACAAGAGATAAATCGAACAATTCGAATACCCTACTACTGATGTCATATTTTCGCACACATTTTTACAAAAACCCATATGTGCTCTATTGTGTTTAAGTCTGGTGACTGGGGTGGTGAATATAGTTGTCTAGGGGCATAATAAAGAAGCCAGTCTAGAACAATGTGCGCAGAAAGCTTAGGGTCGTTATCTTGCTGGAAAATCCATTGATTTCCCAGGCCAAAACTATCAACAAATGCCTTAATATTTTGTTCCAATATGTTTTTATATTGATAGCGATCCATATTACGCTCGACAAAAACCAAACGAACCACTCCAGATGACACCATGGCACCCCAAACCATAACTTTGCCTCCACCATGTTTGACTATAGGTACAATATTCTTTGGATCAAGAGCAGTGTTTGGTTTTCTCCAAACTTTGGATCGGACATCACTTACGAAAATATTATACTTACTTTCGACGGCAAATATAACACGATTCCAAAAATCCATACCCTTGTCCATATGATCTTTATCAAACTCAAGGCAAAGTTTACGTTTCTTCGCTGATATGGGTGGTTTTTTGCGTTATGTTCTGCTATTAAATCCATTGTCATGTAAAATGTTTATAATTTTTCGTGGAATAACAATGTTATTGGAACATTTTTCGATCTGTTCCGCCAATTTTGGGGCGCTTATTTTCGAATCCTGGTTCACTAATTTCAAAATATTGGTAACATCACGTCTCGAAAGCTTCTTAGGTCTGCCAGATCTTGGCTTATTTTCGGTTCTATTGGTGTTATTATAATGTTTTATGATCGTATGTACAGTAGCCGACTTAATTTTGTTGTCTTAGCAATTTCTCCATAAAATTTATTTTCCTTTCGGAGATTTGCGACCATATTTCGAACTGGAATATGAATCTCTTTTCAATTTGTCATTTTCAAGGATAAAAATTCAAAAAAATCTTTAATTATCACTTTAACAATTGTAATGTTTGTAAATTTAAATAAATCAACAAAATTAACAGTTATTTCCTTTTCTTTGTTTTAAATATTATATTTGATGTTAGAAAATACTACATTGTATGTAGACTTTTTTCCCTCTAATTATTACGTTTTTTCCCAATAATTTCTATGTTACATTTTTTTCACATTCTTTTTTACTTTTTGCATATCTGATAGATAATAAAGGCTTTAAACATTTTAAATACAATAAATTTTTATCTGTACATAACTCTTTTAAAATTTTAGCTTGATGACAAGATTCGGAAGAGGCAGCAATTTCAAAATGGGTTTTGAGCTCCAGCCATTGAGTTTCTATACGATTTACAGCTGTTTCAATTGACAACAACCTGATGTCACAGGCTCTTACTATTTTTAACACTAGGTCTACAACTGGCATGAAATTTTTAACATTAACACTAACATGATGTTAGTGTTGGGTATATACTCATCATGTTAGGCTTTTATCAATGTTTTAACACGGTTGTTAAGCCATGTGTTTTAACATCTCGAAATGCTAAAAAAAAATGCCAAATGCTAAATTTGTGTCAAGATTTCAACATTTAGAATAGTATGAAAATAAATTCATAATAGGGAGGATCCATGTGAAAGCGGACAGCAGTCGGATTTACCATATCCGATTTTTATGAAATTTACCACATACATAATATATCCAATATGTTCCTTATATCAGTGACTTTTTCAATGGAAACTCATTCCGATGTAAAAATATTTTAAAATTTAAAATTTTTTAAATTGCCCATAACTTTGAAACTACTCAAAGACTAGCATAATTTTTGACTCCATTTTAAAACCAAAGATATTGTCCTTAAAATGATGCTAATAAAATTCTTTACTTCCAAAAGGTTAAAGGTCAATTTACGACCTCCATCGTGTTTACAGTGCCAGATTTTTGAGTTGCAGTTCCGCATTTGGTTTTCCACGAACATATGACTCTCCATCAGACCCAAATAAATTTAATTTGTTGATAAAAGCTAATTTAATCTTGATTTCAATTTGCAACTCAAAAATCTACGTAAATACGATGGAGGCCATATCATGATGTGGAGATGTATGTCGTCAACTGGGGTCGGGAATTTAGTATTGTTACGTTTTAACCTTTTCAAAACGCTGGTTTATTTCTTTTAAATAAACCGTATACTTTTGATTGCAAATAAAAGCCGTTAGTAGTTTGAAAATTGTAACAACTCTTTATTTCTTTAAAATGTACAACAGCAACAGAATTAAATAGCCACTCAATGTTTTTTATACACGTTTATAAATTCTCAGAAATACAGACACAATTTATAATGTACACGAATTTACTTGAAAAACACAACACACTTTAAGGCACTTCGTTGATGTTTATTCGAAAAGCGTCTCTGATAAACTCACTCACGACTGCAACCTCTGCCACTATTTATAACACTGCATTACCATCTAGAAAACTCTATTTCTACAATGTTCTTTAACTGAATATTCGAATTCGACAGCGTTGCCAACTTACGATCAATGGTCAACTGAAAGCTTTTATTTAATAATGCCCACAGATATGTTACAGTTTGCTATTACAGCACTGTTATTTGAAAGCATTATGCTTTTCAGAATTAAATAAACTGAATCATTTAAGTTATTTTTTAAATTTAATAAATCAAAAGTATACTAAAATCAATTTTATTATTAAATAAAATCCTCAATAAAATATTAATTACGTTATTAAAGCAAAAATCAATTACAAATATGTTCAATATTTTGCCGTTTGATAAATGTGTGGTCAAAATTGAACAAAATTGTGTAAATTTTTCAAAATGTCTTAGTAATACTATTTTCTAATAAACAATACAATATTTTAAAGTATAAAAATCAAATTTTGGTCAGCACTATTGAAATTGACTATTCTTTTATAGTCTGCAAAAAAATATATAACATTTCACTATCTTTTCATGAGAAATTCAAATATTGAAAAATTTTACCTTCGACCTTCACGAAATCGGAAAACGTTAACTCTTAGTTAACGTTTTTCGATTTTAGTAAAACTTTCAAACTATATTTACAACTATCTGGTCTATAATATTCTGAATAGCTTTTACTTAAAAATCATAACAGTAAGGAAAGTCGGCTCATTCGCCAAAATATAGCCAAAAAAATAGTTTTTCTCGAAAATCGCAAAATTTTAATCACAGGTACGGAAAAACTATAGGAGGTATTGTCACACATTTTTCATATTTTTATTTCCTATTATGTTCCTAATAAATGCCAATGTGATTATCAAAAAATTCAGAAATTTATTTTCCTTTCGGAGATTTGCGACCATATTTCGAGCTGGAATATGAATCTCTTTTCAATTTGTCATTTTCAAGGATAAAAATTCAAAAAAATCTTTAATTATCACTTTAACAATTGTAAAGTTTGTAAATTTAAATAAATCAACAAAATTAACAGTTATTTCCTTTTCTTTGTTTTAAATATTATATTTGATGTTAGAAGATACTACATTGTATGTAGACTTTTTTCCCGCTAATTATTACGTTTTTTCCCAATAATTTCTATGTTACATTTTTTTCACATTCTTTTTTACTTCAAATAGTCTTAATATTAAATACCTTAAAAATTGCTATAACATCTTTTTTAATTATCGCCACTAATTCTCTAAAACTTCAAAATCGTAGGGTGTATTTAGACTTTTTTCCTTGACTGTATATAAAAATTTTCTAAAGATGAAGTTAAAGGATCAAAATATTCAGATTTTAAAACTGTTTGAGATGAAAGATTTTTTAAAAGAATGTGTAATTCTGAGAATAAGAGTTTGGATAGGCGTCATTTCTTTCAAACATTTTATTTACTTTTTGCATATCTGATAGATAATAAAGGCTTTAAACATTTTAAATACAATAAATTTTTATCTGTACATAACTCTTTTAAAATTTTAGCTTGATGACAAGATTCGGAAGAGGCAGCAATTTCAAAATGGGTTTTTAGCTCCAGCCATTGAGTTTCTATACGATTTACAGCTGTTTCAATTGACAACAACCTGATGTCACAGGCTCTTACTATTTTTAACACTAGGTCTACAACTGGCATGAAATTTTTAACATTAACACTAACATGATGTTAGTGTTGGGTATATACTCATCATGTTAGGCTTTTATCAATGTTTTAACACGGTTGTTAAGCCATGTGTTTTAACATCTCGAAATGCTAAAAAAAAATGCCAAATGCTAAATTTGTGTCAAGATTTCAACATTTAGAATAGTATGAAAATAAATTCATAATAGGGAGGATCCATGTGAAAGCGGACAGCAGTCGGATTTACCATATCCGATTTTTATGAAATTTACCACATACATAATATATCCAATATGTTCCTTATATCAGTGACTTTTTCAATGGAAACTCATTCCGATGTAAAAATATTTTAAAATTTAAAATTTTTTAAATTGCCCATAACTTTGAAACTACTCAAAGACTAGCATAATTTTTGACTCCATTTTAAAACCAAAGATATTGTCCTTAAAATGATGCTAATAAAATTCTTTACTTCCAAAAGGTTAAAGGTCAATTTACGACCTCCATCGTGTTTACAGTGCCAGATTTTTGAGTTGCAGTTCCGCATTTGGTTTTCCACGAACATATGACTCTCCATCAGACCCAAATAAATTTAATTTGTTGATAAAAGCTAATTTAATCTTGATTTCAATTTGCAACTCAAAAATCTACGTAAATACGATGGAGGCCATATCATGATGTGGAGATGTATGTCGTCAACTGGGGTCGGGAATTTAGTATTGTTACGTTTTAACCTTTTCAAAACGCTGGTTTATTTCTTTTAAATAAACCGTATACTTTTGATTGCAAATAAAAGCCGTTAGTAGTTTGAAAATTGTAACAACTCTTTATTTCTTTAAAATGTACAACAACAACAGAATTAAATAGCCACTCAATGTTTTTTATACACATTTATAAATACAGACACAATTTATAATGTACACGAATTTACTTGAAAAACACAACACACTTTAAGGCACTTCGTTGATGTTTATTCGAAAAGCGTCTCTGATAAACTCACTCACGACTGCAACCTCTGCCACTATTTATAACACTGCATTACCATCTAGAAAGCTCTATTTCTACAATGTTCTTTAACTGAATATTCGAATTCGACAGCGTTGCCAACTTACGATCAATGGTCAACTGAAATCTTTTATTTAATAATGCCCACAGATATGTTACAGTTTGCTATTACAGCACTGTTATTTGAAAGCATTATGCTTTTCAGAATTAAATAAACTGAATCATTTAAGTTATTTTTTCAATTTAATAAATCAAAAGTACACTAAATTGTTAAAATCAATTTTACTATTAAATAAAATCCTCAATAAAATATTAATTACGTTATTAAAGCAAAAATCAATTACAAATATGTTCAATATTTTGCCGTTTGATAAATGTGTGGTCAAAATTGAACAAAATTGTGTAAATTTTTCAAAATGTCTTAGTAAGTCTGCTTTTACACAGGGCAATTTTTCTTGCGCAAGTCTAGAGTTTATAGGAGAGAGAGGCAAGAAGAAAGAAGAGGGGTACACACTTGCTTGTACTGGCAAGTCTCTTCAAATTTCTTTTGTTTTCTCATTTTCAATATGGCGTCTATTAGGTTTTGCCATACAAAATTGCTCACAGACTTGCTGTGTGTAAACAGACGAGCAAGTTTAAAAGGAAATCGACGAGACTTGCTTCAAGTAAACTTGCCCTGTGTAAAAGCAGACTAATACTATTTTCTAATAAACAATACAATATTTTAAAGTATAAAAATCAAATTTTGGTCAGCACTATTGAAATTGACTATTCTTTTATAGTCTGCAAAAAAATATATAATATTTCACTATCTTTTCATGAGAAATTCAAATATTGAAAAATTTTACCTTCGACCTTCACGAAATCGGAAAACTTTAACTCTTAGTTAACGTTTTTCGATTTTAGTAAAACTTTCAAACTATATTTACAACTATCTGGTCTACAATATTCTGAATAGCTTTTACTTAAAAATCATAACAGTAAGGAAAGTCGGCTCATTCGCCAAAATATAGCCAAAAAAAATAGTTTTTCTCGAAAATCGCAAAATTTTAATCACAGGTACGGAAAAACTATAGGAGGTATTGTCACACATTTTTCATATTTTTATTTCCTATTATGTTCCTAATAAATGCCAATGTGATTATCAAAAAATTCTGAAATATGTTTAACAAAATTTTTGAAAATTTAAAATTGGAGTATTGAAACTGCCGATAAAATTTTTTTTTGGTCATACCTGCGAATAGGTTAACGGGTTATACTTTGGTAAACGGTATCCTACGAAGACAAAAACTCATATATAAGTAAATATGGATATATTTTAAGTAAAAATAAGCTTTTATTTTAATAATTTTGTTTCTACATTTCTTGTTTTAGTGGCCTGAGACACGTTAATGGCCTGGCGATTCTTTAATATCTTTAAAATTTTTTAACCAATTTTTGTCTATTATATCTTACTAGCTAAAACCCGGTGTGCTTCGCTACCCGTACCGTAAAGTTTTACAATATATTTAGTCTATATAAAATTAGTTTCTGTTCATGTGAAAAACATGGATTTTCTGGATTTAGTCCGCAAACTTGCAAAGACTAACCTTGAGCTTTATGAATTGTCATTACAAATACTAAGCAAATAGGAAACTGCAATCGATTAAAATCAAATGCCATTTCCGAAGTTATAATTCCCAGTTATAAAGGTCGCTCCGATTAGATTGTTCATTAATTGCCTTACTGTAAGTCGAGTGCCACTACAAATACAATCATACAAACAAACACACATTGACTTATATACATATATGGGGGATTTCGCGTCAAGTAAACCAACTCAAGTCAAGTAAACCAAAATCGATGTCTACCGATCGGAAATTTCTTCCGATGAAATTTACACCAAGGTTAGACCTATTGAATAGTAATTCAGACACAATTTTTCAACAAGATCGGTCCAGAATTCTCTGAGTTAGAGGGGGTCAAAATTTGACATTTTACCTATTGTTCTTAGTAAAATGTGTTCCAAATAGTTTAGATAGCTACATATTTCTTCATTCTTTCGAAAAAAAAAATTAAAACTTTTTTATATTTTTTTTCCGAAAAACTTTTTTTTTTCTTAAAATAAAGCTTAGATATTTTCTTTGAAGACCTATTTGGTCGCATAGTGGGATGCGAGTTTGATATCTATCAAAAAATGTTTTGTAACTCAAAACATGCAATTTTTGACTTTTTTTGCAAAATCAAAAACTTTTCAAAATGGACCCTTTTCTATTTTTTTTTCGCTCAAAAGAAAGCTTGGCTCTAGTCCAGTGAAGTTCATCCCATACAACAATTGTTTAAAAAATTTAAACACATTTGTTACGCTCTTTTAAAGAGCGTAATAAATGTCTCATTTTTTCAGAAATTCAATAAGATTGTTGTTGGTTGGTTTTTGGATGAAGCATAGCAAACACACGCGTTTCAATTACAATTGAACACAAAAAAACAAAGTTAAAAATAAATAAAAAATTTGAGAGTATTTCGGCCGTATAATGTATATTCTTTCATTTCCTTAAAATTTAAATTATATTCATTTAATAAATTGGTTTTATTTGACAAAAATTCTAAATTTAAACTTTCTTCATTTTGTTATTATTTTAAGTGTTTGACATTATGTTTGCTGGGTAGCTCTCTCACCAAATATCTTCATTTTTATTTTTGAACATCACTGCTCTAGTCCTTTAAGATCTATTTGGTCACTTAGTGGGATGCGAGTGGGATATATAGCAAAATAAATGTTTTGTAACTCAAGATATTCAATTTTTTATTTTTTTTCGGCAAAATCTAACTTTTTTCAAAAGGGGCCCTTTTTTTGCTCAAAAGAAAGCTTAGGTCTATTCCTTTAAGAAATGTTTGGTCTCGTAGTGTGATGCGAGTGGAATATCTATCAAAATAAATATTTTGTAAGTCAAGACATACAATTTTTGTGTTACAACATTTATTTTGATACTATCCCACTCGCATCCCACTACGAGACCAAAAAGCTCCTAAAGGAATACCTTAGCTTTCTTTTGAGCAAAAAAAATTTAATAAAGGGCTCCTTTTGAAAAAAGAGGCCCGTCTTTTTCGGAAAAAAAATATTAAAAATTTTTTATTTTTTTTTTTAATATTTTTTTTTTTTCCAAAGAATGAAGAAATAGATATCTAAACTATTTGGAACACATTTTGCTAAGAACAATAGGTAATAAGTTACATGGATGAGAAAAATCACATGTTTGGCCAAAATGTAAAATTTTGACACCCTCTAACTCAGAGAATTCTGGACCGATCTTGTTGAAAAATTGTGTGAATTACTATTAAAAGTTGGTTCACTTGACGTGAAATCCCACATATATGTATATAAGGGTTTCAAATGTATAGAAATTTTAACATTTACTTAATATTGTTGGTAGTCCGCGCATTTCTGTACTAAAAATTATTATTGATAGCTGCTATAGCTTTCCCCTTATATAATTTGTCATTATATCTATGGAAGGTGCCACGCCCACTTTTGTTAGTTTGCCCATTTTTGGCCTAAATATGTATTTCATTCAAAGTTTCATTGTATTACATATCAAAATTATACAGATAGATATGAATTTTAGTATTTAGTTTGTATGGGATGTACCACGCCCACTATTGATAGTCCGCCCATTCTTGTCCTAAATATTATTATTGATAGAATAACCGTGCAAAATTTATGGACTCTATCTCTTATTGTATCCCATATAATAGATTTTTTAATTATCAACATATGGGAGGTGCCACGACCACTGTGGCTTCTACTCCCATTTTGGTCTCAAATATTTATACAAACGGTGGTATTGCAAAATTTGAGGACTATAGGTTTTCCAAAGATTTGATATTTAAAATTAACTTTGTATGGGAGGTACCACGCCCACTTGAAAAATCAAAACAAAAAGTATCCTAGTGTTCCTTGCAGATATAGAAAAACATACAGTCATAATTTCAATCAAATCTGGTTAGCCGTTTAGCCGTCTATAGACTTCAAACCAACAAATATACATATATACATACATATAAACACACATTCACTTTTATAAATATAGATTAGAACGACAATTATTTAATGGCCAATTCTAGAGGGGGACGTCCAAAATTCGCAATTTAACTTTTTTGAAGAACTCTACGCCAAACAGTGAATTATTATTTTTAACAAAAACCAATAATTTATTTACGTATGTATATGTATTTAGGAATTATTATAAAACGCATTCAAACAGCGAAAAACGTCTTTATTGTATCCTTCCAAATATGGACGACCAGTTTTATAACCACATTCAGCGAACAGATCCATATTTGATTCGTTGAACCAATAATTTTTCAAATCGCCATTTTCTCCAAGAGCCAAAGTATTTAATTGAAAAATACCAAAATGAAACGTGCGCCCATCTGTCTGTATACTTTGCACCACAATTGGTTTCGGCAAATTTTCTATAGCGGATTCCTTCAATTGAAAAACGAAAAGAAATTTTAAAATATCAAAAACTTTTAAAATATCCACAACATAGAAATACGTCGATTTAAGACTACTTACCCCATATAACTGTTTTGCTCGTGCAGCTGCTACTGCAAAAGCTTTCAACATTGTGCGACTCTGAAATTGATTTGTTGTAACTCCAACATCATGCAGATTCCCAACCAATTCCTTATTGAAAAACGTAATAATTGTATGGGGATTTGAAGAATTAATCCTATTACTAAGAGCTGAATGAAGAATTTACTTGAATGCCTATTATTTCATATGGTAAAAATAGTCTTACGATAAAATGTTTCAGTTGTGTAGATATTTTTCTTTGGCAAAGAAATTGTGTACTTGATAGGATATAAATCGGGCAATTCTCCATCATATTTAACTTTGATTTGCTCAATTGGTCGTGATGATGTTATCAATTTTTCGACAGATAACTCAAACTGCAATAAATCGTCACCTTTTGGAACGGTAACCTTGAAATCAACCTGATCAAGCAATTGGCGACGAGAGGCTACAGACCGACCAGATAATTTTTCGCATTCAGTAATCAATTTGTTAGTTAGTAAACGACTGAAATTAATCTAATAAATAATGAAAACTAAACAATTAAAATATGTTTTGTTACTTTTTACGCTGGTGAGAAATTCCATAATCCCTTGGGAGATTAAAAGCTGGTCTATCCGATAATTTGACTTTTGGTAATTTTACTTGTTCTGCGTCCAAAACATGTGATGCCATTATCAATTGGTGAACATGTCGATCAACATTGGTAGGTAATTGTATTTTCGTTATAGAATCTTGGATTGTTTTTGGAAAACCTTTAATTTCTATAGTTTTAGTGAGAACTTGAGCTTGTTGCACACCCTCAAGTAAGACGTTAGCGTTTCCATAAATATGGCATTTCTGCTGGTGCCAGTGCGGATGGGATTCATCTTCAGGGACAACGATAGGATGATTTCCAACGATTTCAATTCTAAAAATAAAGATATTGTCACATAATTTAATAATATTAAGTAATCAATAATCTTACCGCTGTTTTTCCAATTTTGGATGGATTACATCTTCAACATCTTTCACTTGAATGCCCAATTTTTGCAATTCGCTAGCAGCACCGGTATCGTTTGGAATACGTTTGCCCTGTACTTGCCAATGTTTTTTAAATGTCCAACCCAAATGTTGGGCATACAATCTTGGAGAAAAACGCATTTTAATTCAAAAATTATCCAGAAACTTTTATTAATCTTTTAGCCAACGAAAAAAAAAACATAATTTTTAAGGTTATCTAATATTATGAATATGCATACATAGTTGTATTTTATTATAAATGGTTGTTAACTTTCGTAGTGAATTGCTCGCAGTGATGTTAACCGTACGTTAAATACCGTATTGTACGGTAATTTAGACTAGGGTTCTATAAGTCGATTGTTCGAATAATCGACTTTTTGGTCGGAAAAAAATCGAACAATCGATTATGTCGAATAGTCGAAGAGTCGATAAAAGTCGACTTTTTTTTTAGAACATTATACTAAAACTATTGCAATTTGGTACACTTGCATTTTTTGTAGTGTATTCTAATATACATAAATATATCTTCTATCTTCTATATATATAAAATACAAAAAATGTTTCCACCTATGTCCGTTATAGACTCTGAGACCATCCAACCGATTAGCTCCAAACTGGTATCATTCGAAAGGAAATTTTATGAATATGGTTTTAGACACCTAAAGTACTACATTAGTTCCATTCGGTGCTTTCGTAAGGAATATTTTGGAATTTTCTCATACAAACATTTTCAATCTATATATATAAAAATGGATGTATGTTTAGAATAGCCTAGCGGGTAACACTCTAAAGTCAGATTTTTTATTTTCGGTCTGTCGCCGGAGTGGTGTGGCAAAATCAAATTTTTACATTATACCGCTAAGCCATCTATATATATAAAAAACCGCTGGACCGATTTTGATGAAATTTCCGGGTAATCTTCAGAATAGCCCAGCGGATAACACTGTATAGTCAGATTTTTGATATTCGGTCTGTGGGCGGAGGGGCGTGTAAAAATCCAATTTTTACATTATACCACTAATGCCATATATTTCATAAAAATGGATGTGTGTAGGTATGTTGGACTCAAGACTCAAAAATGGCTGAACCGATTTTAATGAAATTTTCACGGAGTCTTCAGAAAAGCCTTTTGGGTAACAGAAATTTCCATATGAAATCTACTTTTAATCAAAAAATTATTATGTTAACAAGCGATGACCAAATACAATTGAAAAAGCCTGGCGAAACAATAAAATACAAATCGATTGACACAGTAATGAACGAAAAACAAGTCGTCAATTATCCTACTGAATTTTTGAATTCATTGGAAGCAGCCGAAATGGCACCACATGTATTAACATTGAAGGTTGGATTACCGATTTTTTCCTACACTGTATATTAAAATCGAGATCGAGATGCAATATAAAACAGATGTTTTCTAAAGGTCAGCAACTCGTACCGGGTTCAGCTAGTAATAAATAATGTTCATAAAATAAAGCTTTTTTCTACACAAAATTCTTCTAATTATTATCGCCTTGATAAATTTACTTTTCATTGCTAAACATTACAAAAGGCACATTAATAAATGTAGAAACCATGTATTTTCTACAAAAAATGGTAAAAAGTTGAAAAAAGTCGAAAATAGTCGGAAAGACGAAAATAGTCGAAAAAAGTCGATTAACTAAAATGTCGAAAGTTTGAAAAGTCGACTTTTCATAAACTACCAAAAGTCAAAATTTCGAAAAGTCGACTTTGTAAAAAACGGAAAAAGTCGACTTTTTGTTTCAGCTATAGCACCCTACCCTGGAGACGATCAAATAAACCCGTTAATCAGTGCATATATGTGAGTGTCGTATGCTTGAAGCTTTAAAGGAGACGTACAAAATTTGTATTATATTATTATTATTTGTATTATCGTTATAAAAACATATAAAAACATATTGTTACTTGAATTCAAATATAACGCTTTCAAATAACAGTGCTGTAATAGCAAACTGTAACATATCTGTGGGCATTATTAAATAAAAGCTTTCAGTTGATTTGATCGTAAGTTAGCAACGCTGTTTGCTGCGACCGTATATTCGAATATTCAGTTAAAGAACATTGTAGAAAGTACATCACAGATGGCGTATGTATTATTATGATCTAGAATATTCGAATTTTGACAGTTAAAGAACAATCTAGAGTGCAGATGGCAGTGTTATAAATAGTGGCAGAGGTTGCAGTCGTGAGTCAGTTTATCAGAGACGCTTTTAAAATAAACATCAACTGAGTGCCTTAAAGTGTGTTGTGTTTTTCAAGTAAATTCGTGTACATTATAAAGTGTGTCTTTATTTCTGCGAATTTATAAACGTGTATAAAAAAACACTGAGTTTTTTTTTCAGTTTTATTTAATTCTGTTGTACATTTTCAATAAATAAAAAGTTGTTACAATTTTCAAACTACTAAACGGCTTTTATTTGCAATCCGGTTTATTTAAAGGAAATAAACCAAACGTTTTGAAAAGGTTAAAACGTAACAATATTTTGAGAAATATTAAAACAAAAGTTTATTCTTACTTAAAATATATCCATATTTACTTGTATATGAGTTTTTATCTTCATAGGATACAGTTAACCTATTCGCAGGTATAACCAAAAAAAAAAATATTTTTTTTAACGGCAGTTTCAAAACTCCCATTTCAAATTTTTAAAAATTGTTAAACAAATTTCAATCTAGCTATGTCCGTCTGTTGAAAACACAGCCAGCTAGCTCCATACAAAAGGAGCTAGCTGGCTGAAATATTCCACAAATGCATTCTGTATATAAGGATTGTTTGGAATTGAAAATAGGCAATATCGGTCCATGATTTCACCTAGCCTCCATATGAATGTCACCCGAAATACTCTTTGAGCAGCCATAAATATGTTTTATATGAACCTAAATATTTTGAGGATCGCTCAATAATTGACCATACCGCCCATATAACCCATATTTTAAGAAAAAATTGTATATATCAACATAAATTTCGACACATGCCATTTAAAGTTTTAAGAAATTAATCACTCTATCAAATTCTGTACAGTTCGGACCATGATTCAAGTCATGTCTGGAACCTTTTTTCTTCTGTGCTACTTTTTGAGTTTTGTATAATAATGGACCTAGAAACATGAAATAAACTCTTAATTAGCGACATATTATCGTAGATTAGTGATAATTCCCAGAGTAAATAATATTACTTTTTTTCTTACAACGGTATCTATTTTTTTAATAATGAACCTGGAAACTTAAATGTTCCTAAATATATGACAATCCACATGTTGTGATTTTTTTTTTTTTTATTTCATATTTTATTTATTGTATCTTCACAAAATAATGTGAACTATCAATAATTTGTTCAAATCTTAAATCTAAATATTATTTTTTATTTACGTCCCACCACAGTTGGACGAAAAATTATGTTTAATTTATAGATCCTATCATTAGCGCAGGTCTGTTGGATTCCTTCTTCTTAGTCGGGTTTGGCTGAACTTCTAACTTTTTCAAAAATGACTCCGCTTGTTTTTGTATTTCATTTTTCACCAGGGAGACACCTAGGTCCTTATGAATGTAAATATTTCTCACATACCAAGGCGCTGCTGTTATTATTCGTAATATTTTATTTTGGAATCTTTGAATTTTTTCAATATTAGAAGCTGAGGCCGTGCCCCATAATTGAATTCCATAGCACCATATGGGTTTTATTATTGAGCTGTACAGCAAAAGTTTGCTATCTAAACTCAATCTCGAGTTTTTACCAATTAGCCGGTAAATTTGTAGTAATTTTAACTTCATTTGAGTCAATTTCGTATCTATATGCTTTTTCCAGGTAAGACGTCGGTCTAGATGCAGACCTAGATATTTAACTTCAGTTTGTTGAGGTATTATATGATTATTTATTAGGATTGGTGGGCACGATTCTCTACGCAATGTGAATGTAAGATGTATACATTTTTGCTCGTTTACTTTTATTCTCCATTGTTTTAACCACCTTTCTATGTCGAGTATATGGTCTTGTAACAGTACAGATGCTTCTTGGTGGTTTTCATGAATGGCTAGTATAGCTGCGTCATCAGCAAAAGTAGATATGTGGGTTCGACTGTTTGTAGGCATATCACAAGTATATAACAAATATAGGAAGGTACCCAGTATACTTCCTTGGGGTACGCCTGCTTCAATAGGCTGTGGTGAACTTATGAAGTCTCCCTCTTTAAGAACGAACTTTCGATGACTTAAATAACATTCTAGAAGCTTGTGTGTGTTCACTGGTAAATATTGTTTTATTTTTATCGATAATCCTTCATGCCATACTTTGTCGAAGGCTTGAGAAACGTCGATGAAGAGTGCAGAACAATATTTTTTTTCTTCAAATGTCTTGGATATGATTTCTACCAACCTGTGAATTTGTTCTATGGTGTTATGTTTTTCTCGAAATTCGAATTGATGAGTTGGAATACAATTAAAATGATTCACTATCGGCTTTAATTTGTGCATTAACAGTTTTTCGAATCGCTTTGATATATTTGACAATAGGCTAGTGGGTCTATATGATCCTACTTTACTGTGATCTTTTCCCAACTTAGGTATCATTGTAACTAAAGAAACCTTCCATTCTGGTGGATAATATTCAAGGAGTAATATAGCATTAAAAAGAAATAGAATTATTCTTAATGCAATTTGGGGTAGCTCGAGGAGCATCTTGTTACTGATTTTATCAATACCAGGTGATTTTTTGGAGTTTAAATCAACAATAGCCTTGACAATCTCTGAAATCTCAAAACGAAGTGGTTCAGCTGCAGTAATATGGGGTAAAGTAGGTGATAACTCTATTATATCGTTTGACTCGTTTGGGGAAAATACATTCTTTAGATGACTAACAAACAGGTTTCCTTTTTCAGTATCGTTTCTCGCCCAGCCTCCACTAGAAATACGTAGAGGAGGTCTGCGTTATGATTTAAAGATACTTTATTATCATTCTAATGGTATTTTTCAATAATAGTTCAATTAATCGGGGTTGATTTAATCGGATAATTTCGATTTACCGAACAATTTCTATTTAAATTTTAAAGTGAAAATAGAACCACGAATTTTCTGTACTTATTTAAGTATTTTATTAATAAAAAGAACAAAAACATAAAAAATAAACAAAACATAACAATTCAACCAAAAAGTAGATAATTTTCTTTAGTTTTAATAAAACTCGATTTGGAAAAAAATCTCGCCGATTGTAGATATTGGAGAAATCGAAAATAATGCATGGTAAAGAATATCCAATATCTCAATTTTTTTCGTTTGTTCTAAGCATGTGAAATCCTCCATTATACAATTGGAGTCCTTTTTGGTTTTTTTGAGATTTTAAATGCTTTTAATAATTTCGATAAGTTCTGATAAAAACTTTTCAATACTGTCTTCAATTTCGACTATTATCATGTTCTCATCAGACAAATATGTACATGTAAATTAAATATGTATGTCAGTTGTTATACTCACTAAACATGTTTCTTGGGCGTTTAATTTATGTTTTATATTTATATTTGAAATAAAATGGAAAAATAAATACAAAAAAATATGTTAAAGTACAAAAAAAAAAATAAATTTCGGTTAATCGGTTTATTTGTTATTTGAAAATCGGCAATTTTGAATTATTCGAACAGTTAACCGACCGTTAATAGGTTAACCGTTTGAATACCCTATTAATTAGACATGATATTCAGCATATATGAGGAGGTCCATAACAAAACGCAATAAATCCAATTTTTTTGATATTCGAATAAATATAATTAAATATAGTAGGATATGGGAAACGTTTCATTTTGGTATTTAATTACAATAAAATAATAGATTTTCGTTATTAATTTAACAATGGCAAAATAAAATGTAAAGAATTGAATTCAGTCAAATAAATAAACTTTAAAAGTGGAATTATTTCGTTAATATGGACGTCCTCATATACAGCCATGTCACACATTTTGTACGGAATAGTTTCGATTCGGTAGTTTTTATTCCGATCGATATCGTGCAGAAATAGATTAAAAAATTTAGAAAAACAAATAATTACAAAGAAATGTCAATTCCACGTTGAAAACTGAAAGTCGTTTCATTCCGAAAGAATTTTTCGTTTTACTTTTTCTGAAGAAGCAAAATACGGAATTAATTCCACTTTCGATCATAATAGAATTCTGTGACAGGCCTAATAATCATGATTGAGTGAGAATCTACAAAGAGCAATTTATGGTCCGTTTTTGAATTTCTGTAATGATGAACATAGAAAAATATAATTTTAACTTAAAATTTTTAGGCTCTAATGTTTTACAATGAATTGAGAACTCGTAAAGAGGTACGTACTTCTTCCTCCTTCTAATGAATCTTTTTAATTTTCTATAATACTGAACATGAATAAGTGAGAAAGTTCAAAGGGGTACCATTTAATTCTTTTTTTATGCTGTTTTTTAATATTCCTATCATAAAGGACCTGCAAATATGAAAGTAGACACGAATGGTCCTATTGAATGAAAATGCATAAGGAAGACTGTGAAATTTGATTTCTTCTAATGATTCGTCTTGAGTTTTCTAAATTGATTAGCTGGATACATAAAATAAAGGAGAAATTAGCGTCATATTTATTTATTCTTCAAAAATGAAATTAATAAAGCTAGAAACAAAAAACTTGAGACATATGAATCTGTAAAGTAAGAACCGAACATAAAATAAGGCACACATCGGAAGCTTTTAATCATGCTACTTAAATAAAAGTCGTGCTTTAGCAAAAATGTGTCGATTATGGATGACAACCGAACTTCAGTTACGTTGCCAGAGGGCAACCATAAATTTCTGGGGGGTTATTATGTAACTCCTTTCGAAAAGAAATTCGTTCGAATTTGTATGCTTTATACATTGTATTTCGATTCGAATTGGCAACCTGGTTGCCAATTTGGCAACGGAAATGATATCTGCCAGATGTTATCTGTAATACCCATTTAGACAATTGCAATTCGGTTGCCGTCAATAATCGACCCATAATTTATTTTGATATTGCAGTTTATGCTTTATTCAGCCCAATTATGAATAAAAATTCCGCGGGAGTTTTTTCCCATTGAATTTGAATAGAAAAAATGGGAAAAGGGAAAAACTCCCGGGGAATTTTTATTCATAATTGGGCTGATTTTGTTTTATTTTAACATTACCGCTAACGAAGTAGCTGGTTGAATGCTAGTAGGTGACCGAAAAATGTGCACTATTACTATCTGTTAGTTGAAACTAAGAATTTAGTGTCCTACCCCCAATTCTGGTTAAAATAACACTTTTACAGATTTACAATTCTGTGTATAAATCCCATTGCATTTTATTTAACAAAAAAACATCAAAAAATAATTAATAATTTAAAAAATATTTAAAAACATCGTTTTTTAAATACAAATTGGATGAGACAGACCATCGGGTAAATTTTTAATTTCGACGTTGGTCAAGCCAATAATAATTTACAATAAAATAAACGGGATTTTTTTTACAGTACAAAAAAATATTAAATTACTTCCCACATTATTACATATTTATATACTTTTATTTTATTTTTTGCTGTCAGGGCGGCCATGGAATTGTTAAGTTTGCATTAGGAAGTATTTCTCTGTTGTTTGTGGGTTTGTTTGTTGCTTTACAATAGCAAAAAGGATACATTAAAGGGGATTTGAGTAGCAAATAAAACAACTTATATCTATAAAACTTTAGTCTTAATATAATCAAGCTTACAATCTTCATCACTAATATCAACGCATTCTGTAAATATTATTTTCGTGCACCTCCGAGTGTTCACCCTTAAACTGCACCTCAATATTAAAATCGAGATCACGGTTGTTGCGTTCGTTGGGCTTCATCTTAAATGTGCCCTTTATCTCTTCGCCTTTCTTGACTGTTAGGTATTCATCCAAATAAAATACAGTCTGTTTCCAATGTGTATATGTGGCCTCTGGCGAAGTGCTGAAACCAAGACGTTTGTGGCACTTTGTAAATTCGATATTGAAGTATGTAACTAGAGCCTGTACAAAGTCGTTGCGTTTAATTATCAAACTGAACGGAGATACAAATTCTAAGTCGGTCTTTTTGACCGTATACAAATCGACTTCCTTTATAAGATATGACGTGGACACCACTTGCTTTGGGTCAACCACATCGACCAGTGGTTCGGTTACAGCAACCTTACGAATGCAACTCATATCGAAGCCATATACATCATCCCACCAATTGATTTTCTCATCTTTATACTGCCTGTCTTCAATAGCTGTGATATAAAGTGTGCCACGATCTGGAAACATCATTCCATCAGATTTCAGCCACTTGTCACGTGCAAACAATACTGTATCCAACATCGACTCATAAAAAAGACAATATCTGAGATGAAAGTTAGATCGTTATTTTAATTTTCTGTAATCTATTTTCAGACATTCATACTAACCCCATCCACTCAGAGATGATGATGTCCACTTTCTCAATGCCATTTGGCAATTCAATATCCTCGATTTTTCCCTTGACCACTTTAATCACATCATTCAAATTATTGTCAATAACCACTTGGCGGGCATATTCGACAATATTGGAACAATCTACCGCAATAACTGTGGCAGCACCAGCTTTCGCTGCAAACATGGAAAGAATTCCAGTGCCGCAACCCACATCCAAAACAACCTTAAAAGAAAAAAATAAATTGCAGAAATATACTACTGCTGCCATTGTACACTTCTTCTTACCTTTCCACGGAAAAGATGCTTATTGTGATACATGGCGTTGCGGTAAGTGATGGTTCTAACTTCGTCTTTCAGCATCTCCTCGTGTATACCAAAATGAGCGTACGAATCAAAGTAGTAATCACGAGAAGTCATTTCTTCAGCCGTTGCTACCTTTCCTTCACCATCAGTGGCCGACTTCTTTGTCACATTATTCACTGTTTCGTTGGCATTATTGGTGGACTGCATAATTATATCCTCAGACTATATGAACACAAAAAATGCAAAAAACGCGAGTGTGAGAAGTGAAGTTAAACAAGATGCTGAAAAGCATGCATTCAACCAATCCATATAATTATAATACTCACCATTTTCTCTTGAATCTATTTGTAAAAAAAATAAATTATGCTTTACAATCTCGGACAACTGCTTCCTGAAATGAACTGTCTGTTAATATTAAATAAACCTTATTTTCACGTTCAACAAATTTATTTGTTCTATTCTGTTCAGTTCAATACAACAGCGCGCACCGCGTGTCCCTTGTTAAAAGCGGGTTTTATTCGCAACAGGGATGGAAAATTATTTTTTTTGTTATGTATCAAAAAAATAGTACTTTTTTTATCCTCAGAGTACTAAAAAATTATAATTATTTTCATATTGGTGTAGTTTTGGGTTAAAATTGCCTACAAACATACTGCTATACCAAATATCTTCTATAGGAAACACCGTTAAACCAATTATGTTCTATAGAAAATACTATTATACTGAACATTAGCTGTAGGATATAATGTTATACTAAAAATTGTATAGAAATTATGTACTGTCGTACAGGATTTTATATAGAAACTACTTTGGATATAGCAGAAATCATTCTGAACTAAAATAATTTGTAAATTTGCAGTTACATAAAATATCTACTGAAAATAGATTGAAAGTATCAAATTAGTCGCGTAACTAAGGAACTTTTTTAATAATAAATAGTATCAGAAAAAGTACAATTATTAACTTTTCCATCCCTGATTCGCACACCGCATCAGACAATTCAGACAGATTTGCCGATTTATCGGTATTTTAGCGGTTTTTTGATTCTAAAAATTGCAATCTGCGATTTGCTTTAGTGCTCAAAATGACGATTTTATGAAAAGTCTTTCAAGATTTTCATATAATCATTAAATTAACAAATATAATAAATACAAACTGAACTTGATTTTAATAATTTAATTAACCAATATGTGATAATTTTAATTTTTATTTTTAGTTGCCCAATACGGACGAATATTTAATCAATTAATAAATAAAATTGTTGATGCAAACTAAACTAAAGATATTCAAAATTAATAAAGCCTGATATTTGATTTTTCCGAAATTGGCATATTGTTTGACCGGATTTCGTATACTCGATTTTGAATTTTTGTGTGGTTACGTCCGTTTGCAGTTAAGGTGAATTACGTCCGTTTGCAGTTAAGGTAAAGAGAATACAAATATTTAATTTTTGTATACAAATATTATATTATTCTTATTATATAATATCTATTTTACAACATTAATTCCTTTAATATGTAAATTCTTTATTGGGTAGTTAGTTTTTTCTAAAAAAACTAGTATTTTTATTTTTTCAGTTTTTTTTGACGATTTAAGAATTACTAGGATCGCCTGGTGGTCAAAATTCGACCACTAATAACGAAATTACACAGTTACTTTTGAGTATACGCAAAAATATTTTTCACGTTTGTATTTAGATTTGCATAAACATGTTGTTTTTCAAGCAAATTTAAAACGCTTTTTACCACTTTTATGAAAAGAATTTTTTAAAAAAAATTATATTGTGCACATCTGGAGAAAATAACCTCTTAAACGATATAAGTTTCATCAATATTTGTGGACAATAACATACTTAAAAGTGTACCAAAAAAAAACGTGTGGCCTATTTATATATAAGATTTTACCGATTTTAACGATTTTTTTACCAAAATTATCTGGCAAAAGTTGTTGTTAGTATTTTTCAGTCCTCATGAGTGTGACCAGATCTTAAAAAAAATACGTCTAAAAGGGTGTTTAGCAAATGCTAAAAATAGTATTAAAACGGCAAAATATAATGCTAAAAAAAGTTAAAAAAATTAACTTTTTCATGTTTTTCATTGTTTTTAAACAGAATAAAAATTTTCAATTCAAATAATATAAATGCTCATATGGAAGCTCAAAATATAATAATTGAAATCAATTTATATGCAAACTATTACTTGGTTGATAAAAAAAGTATGTTTAAAACGGCCAATTTCATTTGAATTTTTTTTGGAAAAAACGCCAAATACATAGTTCTGAAATCAACGTCAAATAGGCCGACTTAATAATATTAAAGACAGAATTTTATATTTAATGTTAATTTATTAATTTACGTATATTTTTATTATTTAATAAGCTAAAAATAACAAAACAAAATTATAAAAAGATAAATGATAAATAAAGATAAACTTTTGCATAATCCTTTAACCTTCGCTTTACCAAAGGTTTTTTATGTACGTGGTTTACCAATACCCACCCGGGTGATACTGCCCTTCTATCCATATATCCGACGAACAAAATTTTAAAAAATCGAAAAAACCTTATAAAAAGTTTAATATGTTTTTATTAAATAATATAGAACTCTAAAATTTGTTCATTGAGTCTAAATTTTATTTAAATCGAAACAAAATGAAAAAAATTATTAAGCTAACAAAAACCGAGTGGTCACCCGGGTGGGTATTGGTAAAGCGAAGGTTAAGCTATTATAACTTTTTAGAATTCCTGCTACTACTTTGGGACACTATATTGTTTGGTATTTTTTTTAAATTAATGTTTTATTAGCTTTCTGGGAAGCCATTTGTATTCGTATAAGTTTTTGATTTTTTATATAATTATAAGTAAATACTCAGGATTGTTCTTTGTAATATATGTATATTTTATTGGCCTATCCATAGAGGCTTCTCATATTACGTGAAATTAAATAAATAAAAAAAATTAAAATTTTGCAGCTATGAAATCAAAATAAAATATGCTAAAATTTAGCTGCAAAAATTATAAAATGGTCACATTGGTTCTCATCCCCAGATGACTCAAGCCAAAGTATAACACTAAAGCCTACTGCAACGATTTCCATGAAATTTGAATTCGTTATTCAGCTCTGGGTGGAGAAAGAACTCACGACATTGCCATTATCGCTTAAAGATAATCAGGCCCTGGGGGGTTATTATGTAATTCTATTCGAATCGAAACACTTTCGAAATACAATGTATATAACATACAAAATCGAACGAATTTCTTTTCGAAAGGAGTTACATAATAACACCCCCTGCTTTTTTCGCTAACTTCGAGAGTTTTACTTTCCCATTGGTAAATGTTTGGCGTCGTTTAACTGTACTACGTTACGGTTTTTCGGAGTATTCATTGGCCACATGCATTCGTTTACGTTTTATAACCTAAATTAAATTTGACATATGGTGGAATAGCAAACAAAACTCAATATCGATATTGGTGGAGACCATAAAACTCAGGAGAGGAGTACAGTAATGAATTTGATAACATATTTATGTTAATTTAAATTATTGATGGCGATATATGTATAGATGTTTTTACAGCAAACACCATATTTTGGATCACGAAGCACATTGTCAATATAAAAGTAAGAATGAAATTCATCACAATTATTTAAGTGCATTAAATGAAAATAGATCAAAACAAAACAGGGTGCTGTATTCATCTATTTTATGTGGTATATCATTACTTTAAATGCAATTAAAAAATACATTTTTTGATTGATTATTGTTCCTTTTGTTTACATATAGAGCCATAACCGGCAAAAAGACGTAAGTGCCATGATTATCAATTTTCGTTTTTTGATAAACATCGATAGTTATCGATCATTCGCATCTACAAGTCGATTGTACGATTGTTCGCCCATTACAAAAGGCGCATTAATAAATGTAGAAACCATGTATATTTTACACCAAATTGTAAAAAGTTGAAAATAGTCGGAAAGTCGAAAGTTCGACTTTTTAAAAAACGGAAAGGTCGAAAAGTCGACATTTTGTTTCAGCTATAGAACCCTACAAAATACCATCGCCGTATAATGTACCGTTATGATTTTACAGCAAAAACAATTTAGACGTATGTACAATTTATTGTTTTTTCTTCATATTTTGTGAACATACGTCTTTTTTTAAGTTAAAAACGTTAATTTGAATTTTTGTACACGAATATAATTTGAACAAAATAAAAAATTAAAACCTTAAGTTGTGTTTTTAATAAAATTGGAAGAATCATAAAAGAGTTTTAATTTAATACTTCAATTTTCTTATACATACGTCGACTTTTCGATCTTTCGACCTTTTAGTTAATCGACTTTTTTCGATTATTTTACAAAAAATGCAAGTGTACAAAATTGCAATTGTTTTAGTATAATGTTGCAATTAAATATTTGTTTATAACAATCTAAAAAGTCGACTTTTATCGACTATTCGACTTTTATCGGCTATTTTCGACTTTTGTCGACTTTTGAGATAACATAATCGATTGTTCGACTTTTTTCCGGCTAAAAAGTCGATTTTGACTTTTCGACTTTTTCAGGAAAAAATCGATTGTTCGAACAAGGTGACAGCAGTGGAGAATTGAAATAAATACCGGCGAATTCACTAATGTTTTTATACCCTTCAGCTTCGTGAGAAGGGTATATATAAGTTTGTCATTCCGTTTGTAATTTCTACATTTTTCATTTCCGACCCTATAAAGTATATATATTCTGGATCCTTATAGATAGCGGAGTCGATTAAGCCATGTCCGTCTGTCTGTCTGTCTGTATGTCTGTCTGTCTGTCTGTCTGTTGAAATCAATTTTCTGAAGGCCCCAGATATCTCCGAGATCCAAATCTTCAACAATTCTGTCAGACATACTTTCGAGAATTTTGCTATTTAAAATCAGCAAAATCCGTCCATAAATAACGGAGATATGAGCAAAAATCCAAGACAACCTCTGAAAATTTCATCAAAAAACACAATGTATTGCATGCTTTGACAAAAAAACAACAAAACGTATGCTTGGATGTGCAAGCTTTGCGTATTTTGTTTTTTTGTGTTTTGTTTCTTTTGGCGTTGTTGTTGTTTTTTATACAACTAAACTTTTGTTTGGTTGTGTGCAAGGTGCATTTAATAAGGTGCCATCGGCAGCACAGCTGTTTATAGAAATAGCACGCACAAATGTCAAACTACATATATAAAAAATATTCGCCCGTACGTCCGTATGTCAAACTCTATATATAAAAAATAAGTGAATTCGCCTGTATTTATTTCAATTCGCCACTGCTGTCACCTTGTTAAATACGCCTTGGTTGTGTGTTGGTTTTTTTGACAAAAAATCAACAAATCGTATCCCAGCGGGAAAAAGATGCAGTAAAGAGGCCTTCCTAAAGGCCTTCTTTTGCAGACACAAGGACTTCTAGCCGCATTGCAAAATCATTTAAATTTTACACGGCGTGTCATTGCGAGCCAAGGCCTTGTACACTCGCTGCTGTTAGAGGGCTGAGAGAAGGCCTACTTAGGAAGGGCTACTAGAAGGCCTACTTTGAAAGGGCTTCTAGAAGGCCTAATTGGGAAGAGCTATTAGAAGGTCTACTTTGGAAGGGCTATTAGAAGGTCTACTTTGGAAGGGCTATTTGTAGGGCTGCTATATGGTCTTATGCCTGTACAAAAACCTGTTATTACTGCTCTAATGAAAGGCCTGTAGATGAATGACATATGGAATGCCTAGAAAGATAGGACTACTGCAAAGTCTTATGTAAGAGCTACATGAGAAGGCCTAAAAGAGAAAAAAAGCATTAGAAATTAGGCATCAAAGGACGGCCTATGAAAAGTCATGCATTTTAAAGTTTTATAGAACGTCTACCATGGAAGACCTATTTAAAGTCTTATTAGAAGATCTAAAATAAGAATAAGAATTAAAATGAAGTTGTTTGTTTAATTTTTTGAAACATGATAATTTCTGATTACATACTTAAAAAGCAACAAAAATAAATAAGAAGCGACATCAAGCAATTTATTGTTGTAAATTTTGTAAAGAGAGTTAATCAAAGAGATGCAGAGTATTTTATTTTTTGATGTAGACTATTTTTATTTAACCACTTGTTATTAGAAGGGGATTCATAGGCCTTCTTGAACACCTTCTAAGAGCAGGCAGTGTGGAATTAGTATCGGATCTTTTAGAATGTGTAAGTATGCCTTTTAGAAGGCCTACAAACTGAAGTCCTATAATTTTTTCCCGCTGGGATGTTTGAATGTGCATGCCAAAGTAAATTAATAAAGTAGCGACAGTACTACAACAAATACAACATTTACAAAAACCACAAGCAATTTTGTTTTTGGTTTAAGGTCTGAGCTGTCAAAGTTGCCTGTTGTTGTTTTTGCTTTTGGGCTTGTTGTATTTTTCGCCACAACAACCACAAGTGAATTGACAGTTCAGACCAAAGTAAAAAAAATAGTCAGCTGTTCTACTGAGTCCACTTTATTAATTTACTTTGGTGCATGCTTTGCGTATTTTGTTTCTTTTGGCGTTATTGTTGTTTTTTATACAATTAAACGTATGTTTGGATGTGTGTTGGTTTCATTGCCTTGCGTATTTTGTTTTTTTCTTTTGGTGTTTTGTTTCGTTTGGCGTTGTTGTTGTTTTTTGTGTTCTTGATAAATTTAGGATGCTGTACGCTGAAAGTGGACAATGTACATACATATATACTAATTATAAAAAATAATAATGCATCCACAACAAAGGTGAAGGGTATATAAGATTCGGCATAGCCGAATATAGCACTCTTACTTGTTTATACTGATTTTGACATAAATGCGTACCGGCGAATATTTTTTATATGTGTAGTTTCAAGGCGTATTAACATGGTGAGTGCGTCCCGGCAACAAATACAAAAATGCAACAACAGGCATTTTGTTATTGTTAAAATGTACGGTAAATGTCAAAATAAAGGCGAATTAAAATGTTACCATG
Source organism: Calliphora vicina (assembly GCF_958450345.1). Taxonomy (NCBI): domain Eukaryota; kingdom Metazoa; phylum Arthropoda; class Insecta; order Diptera; family Calliphoridae; genus Calliphora; species Calliphora vicina. The sequence goes on from NC_088780.1 coordinate 81,923,529, forward strand.
TCATTTACAATGACAAATGCAAGGCCAAGGCGTATTTAACAAGGTGACAGCCAAGGTGCATTTAATAAGGTGCCATCGGCAGCACAGCTGATTATAGAAATAGCACGTACAAATGTCAAACTACATATATAAAAAATATTCGCCCGTACGCCCGTATGTCAAACTCAAGGCCACTGATGTCACCTTGTTAAATACGCCTTGGCTGTCACCAAGGCGTATTTAACAAGGTGACAGCAGTGGCGAATTGAAATAAATACAGGCGAATTCACTTATTTTTTATATATAGAGCAAGGTGCATTTAATAAGGTGCCATCGGCAGCACAGCTGATTATAGAAATAGCTCGCACAAATGTCAAACTCTATATATAAAAAATAAGTGAATTCGCCTGTATTTATTTCAATTCGCCACTGCTGTCACCAAAGTAAATTAATAAAGTGGACTCAGTAGAACAGCTGACTATTTTTTTTACTTTGGTCTGAACTGTCAATTCACTTGTGGTTGTTGTGGCGAAAAATACAACAAGCCCAAAAGCAAAAACAACAACAGGCAACTTTGACAGCTCAGACCTTAAACCAAAAACAAAATTGCTTGTGGTTTTTGTAAATGTTGTATTTGTTGTAGTACTGTCGCTACTTTATTAATTTACTTTGGCTGTCACCTTGTTAAATACGCCTTGATATAGAGTTTGACATACGGGCGTACGGGCGGATATTTTTTATATATATAGTTTGACATTTGTGCGTGCTATTTCTATAATCAGCTGTGCTGCCGATGGCACCTTATTAAATGCACCTTGCTTAGGTTTTTACGTCTCGTGTCTATGTTACCCTATGGCTATGTATATGAACATTGACAGGTTTTCCCCCACACCGAAGAATATGAAAAGATGTTTGGCTGTAATTCGAGCAATAGTCCGAATTAAAAATTCTAAAAACTAAATAAAAAATTTAAGTATTAAATTTAAACTTTCTCTAATGATTCTACACTGTCGAAATAAAAAAAAAATAAATTCAGAAAATAGTTATTCAGATGCTACACATTGATATAGCGTAAAAATATAAAAAAGACCTTAAGTTCAAATAATTATTATTTTAAATTCAGAAAAAAATAATAATTAAAATAAATGTATAATTTCGGTCAGTGTATTATAGTTCTTGGCAACTCTATTTTGCAACCATTAACAGAAGGCGTATTTAACAAGGTGACAGCAGTTGCGAATTGAAATAAATACAGGCGAATTCATTTATTTTTTATATATGGAGTTTGACATAATGGCGTTCCGGCGAATATTTTTTATATATGCAGTTTGACATTATCGCGTGCTAGTTCTGTAATCAGCTGTTCTCGTGAGGTCACCTTATTTGATTCGCCTTGCATTAACACAAGTACAACACTGTTCAAGGCGAATTCGAATAAGGTGCTGGCAATTCTACAATAACAACAATTGGTCTTACCAAATGTCAAAAAACAGAATGAAAAATTAAAAATATGTATTAAAACTTAAAAATGTGTGGATAATTGAATAGTTGTGATTTAACATATTTATGTAAAATATGCATATTTTGTTAATAAGCATAGCATATGTAGATATTGAAATATAAAAACAAGCATTGACAGACGCTAGAACCAAACATGCGTGAAATGTAATCAGCTGTTAGATTCCACCACACATTGTCGTTTTAAGTCAAGGCGAATTTATACAAGGTGGAGTCAGTCAAACATCTGATAATTTTTTTTCGCTTTTTGGTTCTAACAACTGTCAAATCTTGTTTTTATATTTAAATATCTACATATACTAAGCTTATTAACAAAAAATGTATTGTTTACATAAATAATTAAAGCCCTCACTATTCAATTATCTACACTATATTAAGTTTAAATACTTATTTGTTTAATTTTTCATTTTGGTTTTTTGACATTTGTTAAGACCAATCGTTGTTTTTGTAGAACTGACACCACCTTGTATGAATTCGCCTTGTTTTAAGTATTGCAGCTTGGATTTTGGCGGGAAAATGTGTTTGTATCAAAACAAATGCCTCAATTTTGATCGCATATTTCTTTGAGAAAGCAAAGTGACTGGTTGTATTTGTTTTTATAAATATTAATTTATTAAATTGGTTTACAAATTAATACCATATAAAAATGGACGGATTTGATGAAGCAGGTATTTTTTTCTCTGATAATTTATTGGGCGATGGACAGCAGGGTCAGGATGGGCATCAATTTAATATGCAGGCGGTGAAGAAAAAATACAAGGAATTTCTTCGCACCTTTAATGAAGATAATTTCTTTTATAAATATCGGTATGTAAATTTGATTTTGAATCTTGAATGTTTCACCATTCTAAATTGTTCTTTTAAAATTTAGTGATACTTTAAAGAGAAACTATCTTAATGGCCGCTACTTTCTGGAAGTGGAAATGGAAGATTTGGCTGGGTTTGATGAAACGTTAGCAGACAAACTTAATAAACAACCAACGGAACATCTGCAAATATTTGAAGAAGCCGCCAAAGAAGTAGCTGATGAAATAACTGCTCCTAGACCTGAAGCAGAAGAGAATATGCACGACATACAAATATTATTGATGTCTAATGCTAATCCCACAAATGTGCGTGAATTGAAATCCGATTGCGTTTCAAAATTGGTAAAAATAGCTGGTATTATAGTTGCAGCATCCGGCATTAAAGCCAAAGCTACAAAAATGTCAATCATGTGCCGATCTTGTCACACAGTCATTGCTAATCTTAAGGTAAATCCCGGACTGGAGGGATATGCTTTGCCCCGAAAATGCAACACAGATCAAGCCGGTCGTCCCAAGTGTCCCTTGGATCCGTTCTTTATTATGCCTGACAAGTGTAAATGTGTAGATTTTCAAACACTAAAACTTCAGGAGTTACCCGATTATGTACCTCAAGGTGAAATCCCCAGACATTTACAATTATTCTGTGAACGTTCCCTGTGCGAACGAGTAGTGCCTGGAAATAGAGTTCTTATACAGGGAATCTATTCAATTCGAAAAGTGGGTAAACCCTCGCGTCAAGATGGTCGTGAAAAAGCCGTCATTGGTGTCAGATCTCCTTACATGCGTGTTGTTGGAATAACGGTCGACTCGGAAGGATCTGGTGCCATTTCACGTTACAGTAACATTACTAACGAGGAGGAGGAAACATTCCGTCGAATGGCAGCTTCGTCAGACATCTATGCACGTTTATCGAAATCTCTAGCTCCAAGTATTTTTGGGTCTGAGGATATAAAAAAAGCAATAACATGTATGCTCTTTGGTGGTTCACGTAAACGCCTTCCAGATGGTCTTTGTCGCCGTGGTGATATCAACGTTTTGTTGCTGGGCGATCCTGGTACTGCCAAATCTCAGTTATTAAAGTTTGTGGAGAAAGTAGCACCAATAGGTGTTTATACTTCGGGAAAAGGATCGAGTGCTGCTGGTTTAACAGCATCTGTAATAAAGGATCCAGCAACGGTAAGTTATGATATATTATGTTAAATATTCAGTCTTAAGGTAGGGTCAAACATGACAAATATTTGATGAAAAAGACATAACCACTAAATAACATACATTTTAGTTCGTTTATTTATTTGAAAAACTTATTTTACTTAGGTTGATTCAAAACAAAAAAAATTTGTTTTATTTTATTTTATTTGATGCTGTTTGATCTTACAAAACATTTGTAAGAGTAAACGCGTCAAACAAATTTGTGCTAAAATAAGTGGTTACGCTTTTTTGAGCAAATATTTGCCATGTGTGAACCTACCTTTAGTCTTGTGCAAGTCGTATAACATTTTTTTCTATATATGTAATTCTTGACAACGACAATATAAAATGCATGAATACTTCGTATATATACACAAGTCGATTTCATTTTAAATGGTATCAAAATATTTTCAATCGAATCACAATAAGCATTTTTAATGGAATTCAAATTGAAAGCAAGTGTAATTCCAGGTTTGAATTATAGTCAAACAATTGAATTGAATTACAGTTGTATTACACTTTATTTCAATAGCATTCTCCAGTAAAAAGGACACATAAATTCAAGGAATATTTTTGTTTGAAAAATATTTAATTTTTTAAAAATTTTTCAAGTTTAAAACATAATTGCATTTGCATTCAAGTCAAATTCCAACAAAATGTTCAAGTGTTTGAATTTTTGAGGCTTTGGTGCTTATTGGGATATTATTTTAGGATGTATCTTCGATTTTAGCTGTTGTTGTTGTATCAGCATTTGTTACAATATTTTTTCAAAATTCCAAAATTGGTATTTTATAGATTTTTGACTCTGTTCACGGTTCCCTTTGCAACATATTTAAGAAAATATTGGGGCATTAGGAGGTTTTAATTTTTTGAATGTAGCTATGCGATTAGAAAATTTGGCATGAAGTTGAAATTTACATAAAAAATAGGTCTAATTCGGAAGGCTCTATTATTATTTTTCTTCTATAGTACTTCCCAAAATTCTACCTTTGAGAAAAATATAAACACATAATTTGGTTTTTGTTTACAGTATAATTTGACATTAATGAAGGAACTTTTTTGGAAAAAAATCAGAGTATGAAACAAACAAAACATCCGAATCATTTGCAAAATGTACAAAACAAATCATAATTTTTAAATTGTATTGTACATGAGCAAAAACAAAACAAAAACTTTTCAAGTGACAAAGAGAGAAAACGAAACTCATCTGCATTATTTAATTTACCGTTACAATCGTACATTTGAGTACAAAACAGATAGAGAAACGTATTTTTGTACTCTATTCACTATTATAATGAGTAAATCAATTACCAAACATTTCTTAAACGTTTTTATACCCTCCACCGCCACAAGTGGTGAATGAGGGTATATATAAGTTTGTCATTCCGTGTGTAACATTGAGAAATATTCATCTGAGACCCAACAAAGTATATATTTTCTTGATCCTTATGTAATTCTAAGTCAATTAAGCCATGTCTGTCTGTCTGTCCGTCTGTGTGTCTGTGTAAAACACGCTCACGTCCAAAATACGCAAACAAAATTGGTAGACTTGCAAAAAATGTGTTTATTGTTGTCCTAAGCAGTTTGGTATTGAAAATCAGCGAAGAACCAAAACTTTACACACGTTATTTTCATAATAAAAGGACTAACTCTGGTGAAAATTTTAAGAATCGGTTCATGATTTCTCCTAGCCCCCATACAAATTTCTTCCCGAAATATGGTTCTATGGTCTATAAATGCCTTCAGAATTGCAGCATCCATACAAAATTCATCAAAAATAAGTTTCGTGCTAAAAGAAATCACAACACTATATTTTTTGTGGATCGGCCCATATTTGACCATAGCCCCCATATAAAGTTCCCTTCCGAAAATCACTTAAATTAGCATAAATATCTTCTAAATATCGCTATTAAGTTGAAATTCGACATAAATAATCCCCATATATACCAACATCGCTATATCTAATTATATGATGATCGGCCTATAATTGGTTATAGCTCCCATATACAGTGACGGACAATACAATAGAATCACTACATATGAATTCAATTAAAGCGGTAAAACTACAAAATTTGATTTCAAAATTTAAAATTTGTTCATTATATATTAATGCTCATAACGTAAACAATAAATAGAAAAAAATAACACATTCTTATGTCAAACAATGTGAAATCTAAAAGACTAATTAAAATATGCGACATTCAAATAGAATCAATCAGTCTTAAAATGATTAAAAATAAAAAATCATCATAAGAATTCGTTGTTTTCTTAATATTTTGTTGCATATCAATTATTTCTAATAACAGCATCAAATCTTTTGGGGATTGAATTTAACAAACTTTCGCATGTAGATCGGGAAATTGCATACTATATTTCCAGAATTTTCTGCCAAAGTTCTTCCTTGTTTTTCAATTTTTGAGACGGTCATTCCTTAACATGAATTTTGTTATATAAAAACCATTTTTTGGCAAGACCTGACGTGTGCTTTGGGTCATTATCTTGCTGGAAGAGTCATTTTAAGGGCATATTCCATTCTGCATGTGGCTTTATAACATTCTCCAAAATATTTACATACAAGTGCTTATCCATATTTTCTTTAATCCAATAAATTTGACCAACGTAATACCAAGAAAAGCATCCCCATATAATAATATTTCCCCAACCATGTTTAAACGTTTTAGGTTTTTGGCATTTTTTGGACGTCTAACCCATGTCTTATCATCACTACCAATTAAATTAATGGTCGTTTCGTCCGTCCACAACACATTTTGACACTTTTTTATATTTTCTGGCCCACACCAATCCTTATGATTACTCCTGGTTTTAAATGAAATATTGGTAGTGATTCTATTGTAATGTCCGTCACTGTATTTAAGTATTTAAGATTCGGCAAAGCCGAATATACCGTTCTAACTTGTTTTTACTCCGAATGTTTCAATATTGTTCTTACTCTTTTCTTTTCTAGATGTGTACGTTTATATTAATGTACATTTTGAGCTCACGAGCAAAAACAATACAAAATGACACAATCATTCTCATTGTTTATGTTTGGTTTTTGTTTTACTCATTGCAAAGAACAAAACAAATTCAAAATTTAAACTCGGCTACACCTCTTCTATAGTCGTGAGACATTTTATTAAATTTTATCCGTTTTGAAGTTACAGATTTATTTTCACTTTTGTTTTCATTTCTCCCACTGTGCGACGTGCTATTTCATACAATATATGTCTGCTTTTACACACAGCAAGTTTACTTGAAGCAAGTCTCTTCGATTCCCTTTTAAACTTGCTCATATGTTTACACACAGCAAGTCTGTGTTCAATTTTGTATGTCAAAACATATTAAGGTAGGATCACACGATTGCCGCAATGAACCAATTTAATACAATTTTTATTGTGCTGAATTGGGGCCCAATAAAGAAATTGTCCCAATCAAATTCTCTGCAGTCACATGATTGCTTCATTTTATATTAATTTGATTGTCGTAAATTGGCGCAAAGCGATTTAGTGGCAATAATTGTCGCATTTCAGTCACACGATTGTTCTAGTTTACGGCAACTCAGAGAAACAGCTGTTGTGCTAGATTTTAAATTTTGTTTTGTTTACATAAATGTAAAAACAATCTAATTTTGAATAAAATATTTGTTAAATAAAAAAAGAAAATTGCGTCGGCCTTAATTATCATATAAAAAAATTAATAAAGAAATGTTAAAAGATGTATGTGGGTCAGAGTGTGGCTGACAAAAACAATATTTCATTTACAAAAATTAATATTGGCGCTAATTGTCTTCTTTGATTGCCGCACTAGAACACAATAAATATTGGTGTATTTTTTAACTTTTTTATTGGTGCATGTTGCCTATCAAGCATTCACATGATTGCCGTACCAGGGTTGCATTTGATTGGGCCAAATAAGCACAATATTGTTGTGGTTTGACATATGAGCCAATAAGTTGTGAAATCACACGATTGACGTATAAAATAGACCAATAATTGGTGCATTGCGGCAATCGTGTGATCCTACCTTTAGACGCCATAGTGAAAATGAGAAAACAAAAGTTGAAGAGCTTGCCAGTACAAGCAAGTGTGTACCCTCTTTTTTCTTCTTGCCTCACTCTCCTATAAACTCAGAATTGCGCAAGAAAACTTGCCCTGTGTAAAAGCAGACTATGAACGTTAATATACATATTTAGTTTGAATTTTTGTCTAATATTTAGCCATTTTAATGTATAAATTGCATAAATTGAATTGGTGTAAACCTAATGCATTTAATTATTGTTCTCATAGCTTTATTTAGCAGTTTCTGCAGTCTCTCTATTTGTAGCAGTTTATTAAGAAACCAGTTCGAATAACTGGTCATTCTTGTTTGGAACTCACCCAGTATTTTAAAAATATAATACGGTTCAAATGATTAGACGACATTAAATTTGATTATTTGGTTTAATTTTATAGTTGGGGGAATTTCATGTCAAGTGAACTAACTTTTGAAATCGATGTCTTCCGATCGGGATGAAAGGTTAGTTCTGACATGAAATCCCCCCCTTATTTTTGAAAATTTATATAGTCAGACTTTTAAAGAGCTATTATTAAATGTATACTTTTATTAAATATTCTAAATTCAATAGCTTAATATTTAGATGAATGTTTTCGATGATGTAGGAATTTTCCTAATATTTTTTACCCGAGTATAAATGAGGCCATCGGCGCAAAAGTGCTATAACCCAAAATTTTTCTTGATTGCTGTAATACAAAATATTTTCAAAATACACGAGTTACTTTTTGTTAGATATTTTTTGTTTGTTTTGGAAATAAATTCAATAGCGGTATTCATGATGTGGAGCTCTTGGCCTAGTAAAAAAACAGAAGAGTACTCGACTTTTTTACCCACCTTGCTTTTTAGATATCAGAGGGTCCAAATATTTCCCGATTTTCTCCATTTTTATTTTATTAGAAAAATATGACAATAGAGCATACTGGGTCCAAATTACCGCATTCGTGATCGAATCATAAAATGTACTCAAATGTAATCTCAAAAATTAAAATTACGATAAATTTTACTCGATATCGAATTCGGTAATTTGGCACCTGGCCTTCACTTGGTATCGAAAAGTGTACAAAGATGATATGCTCAGCCTGCAACAACGCTTTGTGTTACAAGTGTTTTGGGTCCACAACTTAAATCTCTAATTACATTTATAAAATGCTATAAATAAGAAATTGGGATTATATGTCCCACGTAAAATGCTTATTGGGATTATATGTCCCAGGATAAAAGGACGATTTCAGAATTTCTGAGTATGCAGAACATAATCATGGCTATTCCTGATCTCACTTTCACCATTCACCCTATTTTTGATGTACATTTTGATGTCACCACTAACTGCGAAAACGGGTGGACGGATTTCAACCAAAATTTCAGGGTACGTTGGGGATGGTCTGTAGATGGTTTATGTGAAGTTTTTACGAAATCGGCATAGTAGTTCCGGAGATATGTCATTCTTCTGTACGAGTGTTAGTAACTGAACTCCTCCGTAACGGCTGGGCCGATTTCGATGAAATTTTTTGTGTGTGTTTGTCCCTGGATGGTTTAGATTCACAATTGACCTATATAGGTACAATGGGCGTGGCACCTCCCATACGAAATAAAAATTTATTATTGCATATCTGGAGTACCATTATAGTGGGAGTCTTCAAACTTTGTGTGAGCTATGGCAGAACAACGTTTGCCGGGTCAGCTAGTATAAAATAAAATTTCGAAAATTATATAATTAAGGTTAAACAAATTACGTGTAAACATTTCTAATAAGAAATTCTGAGAAAATTAGATACTATTGTTGTAATTGTGCTTTCAAAAATAAGGTGAATGGTGAAAGTTAGAACAGGAATAACCCTGAATATTTTTTCCACATCTTTTAGAATATGCAAAAATTTCTACCATATATGTATATTTTGGTTCTCTATGTTACCCTATGGTATGTATATTGTTGATTTGTTGTATTTTTGTTTGACAAATCGGTGTGTCTCGTCTCTATGTTTTATTCTCTATGTAGTTAGCAATATATCACACTTTCAGAGTTGACAAAAATGACAGACAAAAATGCATTATAAATAAACTCTTTGCTAACTCTCTGCTAACCCTAATCGTTGTGTGCGATGTACAATGTAGCCAGATGTGGGGATTTCTCCCCAAATTGGGGATTTCATGAATAATTTGGGGACAAAATTTCGTGGGGAGTGACTTGGGGATTTTAACAAAATGCATTTTATCAAACAAATTTATAATCGGTTATGGCCTATAAGTTAGGTTGTTGAAAATAAATAAATAATGGGTCGATTATGGATGTCAACCGAACTTCAGTTGCATTGCCAGAGGGCAACCACAAATTTCTGGTTGCCAATGTTACCTCATAGGGACATGAGGTAACACTTTTCTGGCAATTCTGGCGATGTATACAAAGTGGCTAATTTTTTTTCGATATAGATACGGCCGTTGATTTTTAAATAATGAGTAGACATAATTTCACAGAAGTTGTGTTACATTTTTGCCCTAAAAAATAAATGAAAATAAATTTAGTAAAAGTTTAAATCATAGAGAAATATATGGCCCATTAGGGCTCGGTTAAAAATTCAATAAATAAAAATAAAATAAAAAATACACATAGAGAGGACACTAGAAAAAAAAACTAAAACACCAAATAATTGTTTTTGTTTTAACATGTTTTTTTTACTAATACTTTCTCGCCACATAGGTTTTTGACAACTGAGTTAGGTCTATGACAGAAGAGTTTCCGATCTATGTGTATTTATCTATGGTTAAATTATTCTTTCTGAATCCAAAAGTGGTTAATATTACTATACAACTTTTTGCTGCTATTTTCAACTATATAAACTTGTTTGAGTCATGACTCCGTTAAGCCTTTTACTTTTTTAAATGTTCGTTGAGCTTCGTAATGAACCAACATGCAGTACATATTTATATGTTAATCTAAGCACATAAATACTGCATGTTTGCGATCTTCATTTGTTTCAAAAAAGCGATTGTGTTCTGTTCTAATGTTTAAAGTTTTATTTTGAATCCTTTTACAGCGCAATTTTGTAATGGAAGGAGGTGCAATGGTACTGGCAGATGGAGGTGTTGTTTGTATTGATGAATTCGATAAAATGCGTGAAGATGATCGAGTCGCCATTCACGAAGCAATGGAACAGCAGACCATTTCGATTGCTAAAGCTGGCATTACTACGACATTAAACTCTCGATGCTCTGTGTTGGCTGCAGCCAATTCTATATTTGGTCGTTGGGATGATACTAAAGGTGAAGAGAATATTGATTTTATGCCAACCATTTTATCGCGTTTCGACATGATATTCATTGTAAAAGATGTCCACGACGAATCACGAGATATAACCATGGCCAAGCATATTATAAATGTACATCTGTCGTCCAACAGATCCGGGCCTGCCGAGCAGGCCGAGGGCGAAATTTCATTAGCTCTATTTAAGAAGTACATTCACTTTTGCCGAACTCACTGTGGACCACGTTTAAGTGAGGAAGCTGGCGAAAAACTAAAAAGTCGCTATGTGCTTATGCGCAGTGGAGCTGGGCAACAGGAAAAAGCTGCGGATAAACGTCTAAGCATTCCGATTACAGTTCGTCAGTTGGAGGCCATTATCCGAATTTCGGAATCTCTGGCTAAAATGCGCCTGTTACCGTTTGCTAACGATGAACATGTTAATGAATCGTTGCGTCTTTTCCAAGTTTCTACATTGGATGCCGCGATGACCGGGAGCCTGGCAGGAGCAGAAGGCTTTACTACAGAAGAAGATCAAGAAACATTAAATCGAATTGAAAAACAATTAAAGAGACGTTTTGCTATTGGATCCCAAGTATCAGAACAGAACGTAATACAGGTACGATAAATATATTATTTTCTGCTGCTCCAGTCATAAATTCACAAAATACTATTTTTATACATTTCCTTAGGATTTCTTGCGCCAAAAGTACGAAGAACGTACAATTCTTAAAGTAATTCATACCATGATACGACGCGGAGAATTGCAGCATCGCATGCAACGCAAAATGTTGTATCGTTTATGTTAATTTGTATTTCTTTTTAATGATTACTGTTTTTTTTTACAATGTGTATTACTTATCAAATATACATACCGATGGCTTAATATAAAAAAGGCGTAACTAGTTTTTTTTGTTACTTTACAGGAGGAGGAAAAAACTTAATAAAATCCATAAAATTTTAGATACAATAAAAGTTTTGATGCCATTTTTAATAAAAAGACACATTTTATTTCTCATTTAAAATTTTATTTTTTTTATTTTCATGAAGTTATCTAATATATGCCCTTTTTTCATTGATATTTTTGAAAAAAAAAATAATTTAGGGCTTTTTTAATCTGAGTTGAATTTAATCCTTATAAAGTGAATCAGGGAGGGTATCTTTAATTTAAAAAATAGTCGTAGTGCAAATGCTGAGCTTGTAAGGGTGCTGGAACTTTTCGTACCTCCTTTATTAATTGCACAAATTGCGATCGCAAATTTATTTGCTTATTTTTAATTTCTCTTTCTATAAGGGAATGGCTTGTGACTCAAGCCAGTTGAGTGGACATTGTCACTTATTACAAAATTTTGTTCTATCGTTATTTGAGTTTCCATACTAAAAGCCAACAATGCATTAGAGAATATTACATTGCGGTTTTGGTAGTAACAACCATCTGAGTAAACAATTACAAGTTTTTAATAAGACACGTTGCAAAAACGGAAGATACTAGGCATCCATTTGTTTCATCCCAAACAATTCGTGTGTTAAAATACTGTATATTGTGAAATTATGTAGTTGTGGCTTTATTTTATAATATGCAACACTCGTCTTTCGTTGAGGAATTAATTTTTTCCTAGGTTTAAATATGGAATAGTTCGATGCCTTTAATAATTGCGCAAAAAATGGATAGGACAATTTTATGTTTCCATTTTCTTTTTTTGAATAGCAGCCTGCGACATAAAGCTATTAAATTTCCTGATAGGTGGAAAAATCCGATTCAGAAGCGAATTTGATACTTGGAAAATATAAACGCACAGCTGCGCTGAGAGATTTACCTTGTATTATTATCATGGTGATAACCAATCAAACAAAACAAAAAAAAAAACGAGTTAGGCCTTTTTCTTTAAAAAATTCGTTGACTTGACTTAAGGCTTTTTTTGAAATCGTTATAAATCTGTTATTTGCAATTCTGACATTTGTCTACCGGAATAAACAAAAAAAGCTATTTTTTAAAAAATTGAGTTACGCCTTTTTATATTAAGCCATCGATACATGCAATTATAACTTTGTCTGCAAACTTTAACAATTAAAAATGATTTGTTCAATTCACAACCTCTAAAAATTAGTCGTAATGTTCCGTGATCTTACAGTAATTGGCGAATGTTGTTTGTAATTTCTGTTGGTCCAAATCATTTTCGACACTAATCTATTTTTCTATTAAACATCACAGAATTTGGGAAAGTAGTTAAAAAAAACCCTTTAAAAAACCCTCTAACGCAGTTATAAGAATTTTTAGCAACAAACACTAACAACATCTTTCTTTATGAAAGATAAGTTAGTGATTGTTTAACAAAATTCTTATGGATTCAAAATTAGAAGCTCTGCATTTTTCGTTAAATGACAGTCAGTTCCTTGATGAGTGTACTGAGTAACTTATATCTATAATTCTTATGTAGGAAATATTGGGGGTAAGTTATGAATTATCTTCAGGTTTTTATTTTGAATAATCTGTAGCTTCTTGTTGTAAGTTTTGGCAGCTTTATGAAACCAGATTTGACAAGCATATGTCATTATCGGTGGGATACACATTTTGTAGATAAGTATCTTGTTCTTCAGATTAAGTTTCGACCTTTTGTTTAGTAGGGGGTAAAGAGCGCATCCGCATCTTAATGCTTTCTTACAAGTGTAATTTATGTGCTGTTTAAACGTAAGCTTTTTATCTAGAATCACTCCTAGGTACTTAATTTCGTTTTTTAAAGGAATGTCTATTCCTCTAGAACTTAAATTTATTGTAGGCACACGCTTTGGAGATTTGTTATACGGAAAAATAATAGCTTGAGTTTTACTATTATTAACTTTAATTTTCCAGTTATCAAAGAAATGCTGGGTTACTTTAAGGTTATCATGCATTCTCTTTATTATTGCATTTGAGACTTTGCCGCGGCAAATGAAAGCGCTGTCATCAGCATAAAACGCTGCTTCATGGTTACTAGGGATAGTAATATCGGAGGTGTAAATTGAGTAAAGGGTAGGAGATAGTACGGACCCTTGCGGTAATCCGGCTGGAATTTGTCTTTCACTAAAGTACATGCTGTCAACATATACGACAAAAGAGCGGTTATTTAAAAAACTTCTAATAATTTTCTGCAGGTATTTTGGAAATCCGAATTTGTTAAGTTTGAACACTAGACCATTATGCCATATTGAATCAAAAGCTTTTTCAACATCGAGAAACACGACTCCAGTACTCCTTTTGTTAGTATCAATAAAATTAGTAACTCTCTTCAGTTGGTGTATAGTAGAGTGTTCCTTACGGAATCCGAACTGATGGTGATTAATAATATTATTACGAGTTGAAAATTCTACAATTATTTTAAGAATTATTTTCTCGAAAACCTTATCCAGTAAACTTAGAGTACTGATTGGCCTATAGCTGGAGGGCAATTTGGCTTTTCTGGCTTATTAATATGTTCTTGTATAGTTAAGCTAAACGGACGTGTTTTTTTCTATCTCCGCAAATATCTCGTTTTTTTTTGATGATATTGACGGCTAAAAATAAATTAAATATAAAAAAAAGAATATATATATATCTTTAACGCGAATGGACGCGAAATTATATTTAAATATACAATCGTTTTTTGATTAAGTCATAAAATATAATATTAAAAGTGCCAATTAAAGTTATCTTTTATTATTTTCGTTCTGGTGTTTGTTTTCTTTTTTCCACCAATAAAGAGCACAAGTGCAAAAAAATAAACAGAGAATACTCTTTATGAGTTTCTCAAGTGGTAATCATAGTGAGCGCAGGCTTAGCATGAACGGCAGAAATGCATATGTGTTTGTGAATGTTGAAGAAAATTCAAAAGAAAACAAAAATACAAGAGTTGATGACAGCTTGTATTTGACCGCCAAACAAAGTGATCGAGCTCGTTCATTATCCCCCGCTTTGTTTACGAAAGGTGTTTGTACAACAAAAGAAAATTTGCCGTTGACAGCTGTTGATGGAAATGTGGTAACCAAAAGTAAACTTTTAGTAGCGCCTGAAGGTATGCTAAATAATTCACCCCCTAAAACAAAAACCTGCACAGTAAGTACAAACCCAATTAACCATAGTACGGGAGCAATACCTAAAAATGTTCAGCCCAAATATAGTGCACAAAAACCACAAATCCAAGTGGGAATTGATAGGTACATTACCGTACTGAAACGAGGACGCAGCCCAAGATCCTCAAAAATCGCATCAACCGCAAAAATTCCTAAAGATTTTCTATTTTGCAAGATGAAGCAGCTGACCACCCAACATTACCCAAGTCGTCCAAACCCCCTCCTATTTATTTGAGAGAGCAAAATTCGAATGCTCTAATTAAGAATTTAATCTCGTTGGTCGGAGAAAATTCTTTTTACGTTGTACCTTTTAAGCGAGGTAACATAAGCGAGACTAAGATACAGGTAAATCCTGAAAATGATTTCCGTAAGGTTGTTACCGAATTTGAAAACAATAAACAAAGTTTTTACACATACCAATTGAAGAGTAGCAAAGGGCTTCAAATTGTTATTAAGGGTATTGACTCTTGTGTAGATCCTGAAGATATAAAGGCTGCTTTGGAACATAACAAGTTTAAAATAAAAAATGTAGTCAACATTAGAAATCGCGAGAAAATTCCCCAACCAATGTTTAGAGTTGAACTAGAACCAGGTGATGTTAATCTCAAGAAAAATGAAACACACCCAATTTACAATTTAAAATATTTATTGCATCGTAAAATTACGATAGAAGAGCCACATAAGAGATCGGGACCACTCCAGTGTTTAAACTGTCAAGAATATGGTCATACTAGGGCATATTGCAAACTACCCCCTGTTTGCGTGGTGTGTGGAGAATTGCACGGTTCTACCCAATGCGATAAATCCAAAAACGACTCAAAAGTAAAAAAATGCAGCAATTGTGGCGGAAATCACACAGCAAATTACAGAGGATGCCCAGTATATTCTATAGTTAAAAGAACATTAACACAGAAACCCGGTATTTATCTTGTGCAATCAAAGAACCTAGTTGATACCCATTATCCCCAAATCTCGCAAACCATGAATAATAAAGGTTCATACGCTAGTGTTCTAAAAACGAATCCAACTTTTGCTCAAAACCCCCCAATAGGAAAAGAAAATAACCCTAATATCAATGTGGAATTTGCAGACCAACATCCCAGTTCTAATTTTAGTCGACTGGAAGCTACAATAGAGACCCTAGTGAAATCGGTTAACAATTTTACCAACTCTATGAGTAATATGATGCAGGAAATGCTTAAAATTCAATCCATGTTATTACAAGCTATCCTAAATAAGCCATGAACTGTTTGAAAATATGTTTCTGGAATGCAAACGGCATACGCCAACACAAAAACGAACTCGAATATTTTTTAAGAAACCAACAAATTGATATAATGCTGGTTTCTGAAACTCATTTGACGTCCAGAAGTTCATTTCGAATAAATGGATACGTAATATATGATACCAAAGATCCCAGAGGTAGAGCATGCGGAGGCTCGGCAATTTTAATAAAAGCTCGAATCAAACACTACTTAATGTGTGATCTTTGCGAAGATTATCTTCAAGCTATCTTCACTAAGTTTCATCGAAACTTAGTGATTTCATCGATATACTCACCCCCTAGATTTTCAATTACAGAAAGTCAATATAATAGATTTTTTAAATCACTAGGCCCCCTTTTCCTGGCTGCTGGCGATTATAATGCTAAGCACACATTCTGGGGATCACGACTGATTACCCCTAAAGGTCGTGTTTTGTTTGATACAATTTCTAAAATGGGTTTGAATGTGATTTCGAGCGGCCAACCTACCTACTGGCCTACTGACCCACGAAAAATACCGGATGTTATTGATTTTAGCGTGATGAAAAATATCCCTGGAGAAATGATTCAAGTTGAATCCTCGATGGAACTATCTTCAGATCACTCACCCACTATTGTTACTTTATTGAGCCCCCGAGAAATTGTATCCCCGACTGGTACTTTAGCGATGACAGGCACAAGAATTGATTGGCTCAAATATAAAAAATACCTCAGTACACATTGCTCGGAAAACATACCGCTAAGAACACCAGAAAACATCGATCACTCTCTTATCAATTTCGATAAAAATCTCAAACTGGCTGCTCAACATGCTACCCAAACCCCCCGACAAATCAGATATAATAGAATTTATTCTGCAGATGTCGAACGGCTCTTAAATGAAAAAAGAAGAGTTCGAAGAGAGTGGCAATTGCACAGATCCCCCCAACTCAAATCGAAGCTTAAAGATTGTATAAAAAGACTTAAAAAGCTCTTGGAATTTCGAAAAATGGAATCATTGAATAAATATTTAGAAAGCCTGGACGCAACCCCGCAATCGTATTACTCATTATGGCGAGCAACAAAAAGTCTTAAAAGACCTGTCATATGTAAGCCCCCCTTGCGAAATTCAAGTGGTGGTTGGGCAAGAAATGATACTGAAAAAGGGAATCTGTTTGTTAATCATTTGAAAAACGTATTTACACCGAACACATCAAATGAAGCAATTGAGTTGCCACCTGTTGTACCCCATTTTGGAGCAGTCGTACCCCTACGTTTTGAGATTCGAGAGATCGAAAAGGCTATTGTTGATTTAAACTCCAAGAAAGCACCTGGTATTGATTAAATCAGTAACAAGATGCTTATGGAGCTACCCCGGATAGCAATAAAAATAATTCTTTTTATTTTTAATGCTATATTATGCCTTGAATATTATCCTCCAGAATGGAAGGTTTCACTGGTTACCATGATACCTAAGCCGGGAAAAGATCACACAAAAGTAGAATCATACAGACCAATAAGCCTACTGTCCAATATATCAAAGCTATTTGAGAAGATACTTATGAACAAGTTGCACCCGATGTTAATTGAAAACAATTGTATTCCGAATCATCAATTTGGTTTTAGAAGAAAACACAGTACTATCGAACAAACCCATAGACTTGTAAATATTATAAGAAAAGCGTTTGAGGAAAAGAAATATTGTTCCGCTCTCTTTATTGACATTTCTCAAGCATTTGATAAAGTATGGCATGATGGTTTAATATACAAACTGAGTCAAAATTTACCCGCAAACACACATAAGCTATTGGAAAGCTATTTAACTGGTCGAACATTTAAGGTTAAAGAAGGAGACTTTTTAAGTAGTCCCCAACCCATTGAAGCTGGAGTCCCACAAGGCAGTATCCTGCGACCCTTTTTATATTTGATATATTCGTCTGATATGCCAACTAACAATCGTACTCATACATCAACATTTGCTGATGATACTGCTATTCTAAGCATTCATGAAAACCCTCAAGAAGCATCTCGTTACTTACAAAATCACATATTTGAATTAGAAAAATGGTTAAAACAATGGAAAATTAAAGTCAATGAGCAAAAATGTACCCATATAACATTTACATTGCGTAGAGAATCATGCCCCCCTATTCATATCAATAACCAAACAATAATTCAACAATCGGAAGTGAAATACCTCGGAATACATCTCGATCGTCGCCTTACATGGAAAAGTCATATAGATGCAAAGTTGATTCAAATGAAATTGAAGTCAATTCAAATTAATTGGCTTATTGGTAGAAACTCTACGCTTAGTTTAGATTGTAAACTTCTACTTTACAACATGATCATAAAACCGATATGGTGTTATGGCATACATCTATGGGGCACGGCCTCAGCGTCAAATGTTGAAAAGATCCAAAGACGCCAAAACAAGTTTTTAAGAATGATCACAGTTGCCCCCTGGTATATCAAAAACGCGAATATACACAAAGATCTAAACGTGCCCCTTGTAAAAACTGAGATCACGAAAAATGCAGAAAAATATTTAAAAAAACTTGAAATTCACCCAAACCCACTGGCCCGCAACATATTAAATAACCGTGGCCACACTCGGTTAAGAAGGAGGGACACAGCAGACCTAATCCAAAGAATAGAAGGAAGAATAAAAGCTAAATGAATAAACAATTTTTCGTCCGGCACTGGCTGGACTAATTAAATTATAATTATTATTAGATATAAGATTTGAAGTACTTGTTGTTATTTCAGGAATGAAGATACAATAAATAAAAAATAAAATTGAAAAAAAAAAATTAATAGGAATAACTTTAGCTTTTTTAAAGGTAGAAGGGAAATATCCATTCTTAAGACAAAAATTAAACAGCTTACTCAAAGTTTTGAAAAAGTTGTCTGGCATGTTTTGGCAGTTTTCATTACCTTACCATTTACATGAAGATCACAGATAGTAGAGTTTTTACCCTTCAAGACTTTGGTTAATTTCCAAAACTTTTTAGAACCAGGAGGCAGTTTAAAAATAAATTTGGACCAATAATCATTTCTGTCCTTGTTTAGGTGGAAATCGATTAACCGATTTAACTGTTTTAAAATACATCTAATTTGAATTCTATGGTTCGGATCAAAACACCTTTGCATTTTCCGTCTAAATTTGTTTTTCTGAGTAATTAGCATTTTACTCGTATCCGATATTTCTCTATGCCATGCATTTTTTCTCGCAACTGGTATTTTTTTAAAAGCTTCCTTTACAATAGTTATTAATTTGTTTAACGACAAATCAAGGTTGTCAGAATTGGTTACTGTTAAATCAATGTTTTGGGAAATAATTTCATCCTCCACCCAATTTCTAATTGTTTCCCAGTCTGCACGATTATACAGGGGAATCGATGAAGTCCTTTGAAGTCGTAGTTAGTAAATCCAGCTCCGATTTAAAATGTATAAAGTGAGACGGATTATAGGCAGCAGTAAAAATAACTGGACGTCTATTAATCAATACTTGAATGGACATATTTTCTATTTCCCGCGTATTAGTCTTTGGAAGTAATTGATGTCTTATGTTGGTTTTTATTGCGATGAGTACTCCTCCACCATGCGTAGGGCGATCCTCTCTATATATCTTGTAGCCACCCAATTTAAATTTGTGGTAAGGTTTTAAAAATGTTTCATTAAGAAGTAGAATATCAATATTTTTGTTGTGTAAAATTTGTTCCAATTGTGAAACTGCTGGCTCAGTCGTTATGCCCTGAGCATTCCAGTGCATAACATGAACATCTTGTAAATTTGTAGTATTATATGGCATGTTTAAGCATCATACCTAAGACTTTTAGCTTCTCATATTTATTTTGACACCTTTGGAAAGCATCGACAGCATTGAAAAATATTTCCAATAGTTGATCGTTAGAAATATCATCATCATTGATAGTATGACTATTGTTTTTGATACTTCTGAGAACAATTTTTTATTATTTGAATTCATATCACTTGAAGAACATGGTTGTTCACGAGTTGGTAGTTGTGGAAAACTACTATTATCTGAGTTAAGGAACGAAAAATTAGTTCTATTACTGGTTTCTATAGATTTGGTTGTAATTCGTTGACGAATTTCTAAATATTCTTGTCTGCAAGGACATTTAAGGTCATCGGCTCTGTGATTCACATTTCTGAGATTTTTCTGCGTGCAGTTATAACATTAGTATACTATACTGTCGTCATGCTTGCCTTTGTTTAAAGTGCAGTCAGCAATTAAAGAGTCAATGGTCTCCTTTGAAATATTTTGCCATTCCCTTATAACCGCCTCCGATAAATCTCTTTCCTGGTGTAATTTTGGGTCCTTACGATCTACAATTTCCCATAGATTTTCTATGGGATTGAGATCTGGCGATTGGGCAGGCCACTTCAAAACACGTACCTCGTTTTATTGTAACCACTCGGTTACAACCCTTGAGGTGTGTTTCGGGTCGTTGTCGTGTTGGAATCTCCAAACTAGGGGCATATTTTCCTCAGCGTATGGATACATAACATCGTTTAATATGGTCCTGTATCCTATACCTGTCATGGTATCTTTTATAATATGAATTGCGCCAATACTTTGCCCTGAAAAACATCCCCATACCATAATATTGCCACTGCCAAACTTTACAGTCTTATTTGTGTACTTTGGATCTAATAGTTTTCCCCTTGGTCGTCTTACAAAATGGATTCGTCGGAAATGAGGACAGTATTCCATTTCTGTATCGACCAGTTTAAATGATCCCTGGCAAATTGTAGACGAGCAGAACGGTTCTATTTAGAAATGAGTGGTTTTTTCAAAGGACGATACAACCAAGACCAGCCTCATTTGCCCTGCGACTAACTGTTCGGGTACTTATTTCTAATTTTAGGCTATTAACAATCTCTCGATTTCGTGAACTCTCTCGCTATTAAATTATCTTGTCTAGGAGTACTCTTACGAGGTCTTCCACCTAAATGTTGAGTTTTTACAGAACCGCTCTCACGAAATTTCTTTATAATTTTTGAAACTGCTGATTTATTTATTGAATATTTGTCACAGATACTTTTTTGTTTTAAACCAGCTTTAAAATCGTTAATTATTTTATTTTTTAAGTCTTCACAAATCTTAACTTTAGCCATTTTCGTTAACTTTGAAAAAAGCAATTATGCGAAAAACTTAGAAAAATAAATTGTGAAAAATTAACAGAATTTAAAAATAAAATAACTGTAAACAGGATGCTTTTTATATCGTTCTTTTAAATATTATTTTCGTTTTACACTTCTTTCTTGCAGAAGTTTAAAAGTTTCCATTGTTTTGTCAGTAGCGAAATAGTGAATATTTTTATATAATACAAAAATAAATGGCTCTAGAAAACGGGGGGAGTGGAAGTCCCCAATGCCCTCCTTATTTCTAGTAGCCTTGGATATCCTCTATCAGAAAAAAAAATATCCAAGTGATTAGGCCCACTTTCCTAAGCTACAAGTACGATTTTGTGGATTGGGTATAAAAATACCCACTTCGGCATATGTTGGTTGTAAAACGTATGAAATTATATTGACCTAACAATACATAAAAATATTTATATTCAACATTAACTAAAGTTTATAAAGTATAAGGTTGTTTAATGGCCATACGAAAAATAGCCAATTTTTTATTTTCAATTGTGTTGGGGCACCTCAAAACATCAAAATAGGTATGTAAGTAATCTTTACATACCATACATCGCTATTCCATTGAAAACAAAAAAAAAATTACATACATTAGCTTCACCTTAATATACAGTCTGGTGTCAAACCACTGTGTGCGTCGACCTCCAAAGAAAATTTTTGAGAATCCCTTATGAAGGATATTTATGATATCAAACTATATTTAAATATCAAAGTATTTAAGAGAGTAATCAGTAAAAACTTAAATTGGATCACGGTGAATATTTCCAAAAAAATCGAACAAAGTCGGCGTGGTAAATTTTTCTTTCTGTATAAACTTAAATTGGATTACTACGAACATTTCAAAAACAAAAAAGATATACAAATCATTGCAGTTGTTTTCCGATTTTAAATAAAGCGAATAAAGTTGGTTCTGTGCACATAATTTTGTGATTTTAAACCGTTCAGCTAATTTTGTAAACACTTTGCTGGGAATTTTAGATATTTTATAAAAAACAAGTAAGAGTGCTATATTCGGCTATGCCGAATCTTATATACCCTTCACCTTTGTTGTGGATGCATTATTATTTTTTATAATTAGTATATACAGTGAATGTCACTTAAAATCGTACACCATCGTAGTCAAATTTTATTCATTAGTTTTAGAAAGTTGATGTTTTGGAAATATTTTAAAATGCTATTTTTATATTGTGTGTGCAATTACCTATCAGAAAAAAGGGTATAATTTTAATTGCCCTTATCCACAAATAAAAAAATTGGGTAAGACTGTCAGTGCCCAGAATATCAACGCTTCATTTAAAATCGTAAAGGCACTAAAAAATAGCAAAGGATACCCTAAAAAGTATTAGGATTATTTAATATTAACATTTTTTTTTAATTTTTAAAGTTTTAATTATAATTTAATATAATTGTACAAATTTAAGTGAAATATGAATTTTGTGATGTTCTTTAATTTTCATCAATATTTTTTTAACGAATTGAGGTTTTGTTAACTTTTTTGTTGAAATACATATTTTTTGTTCCAATTAATAAAATTACTTTTAATTTTTTATATAATCACCTATTAATGCCTGTATAATTTCATAATAATTAAAAAAAAAATATGTTGTACGATTTTGAGTGACACTCACTGTATGTATGTACATTGCCCACTTTCAGCGTACAGCATCCTAAATTTATCAAGAACATAAAAAACAACGACGCCAAACGAAACAAAACACCAAAAGAAAAAACAAAAACAAAATACGCAAGCCAATGAAACCAACACACATCCAAACATACGTTTAATTGTATAAAAAACAACAACGCCAAAAGAAACAAAACACAAAAGAAACACAAAATACGCAAAGCATGCACATCCAAACATACGATTTGTTGCTGTTTTGTCAAAAAAACCAACACACAACCAAACAAACGTTTAGTTGTATAAAAAACAACAACAACGCCAAAAGAAACAAAACACAAAAAAAAACAAAATACGCAAAGCATGCACATCCAAAAACATAAGTTTTGTTGCTTTTTTGTCAAAAAAACCAACACACAACCAAACAAACGTTTAGTTGTATAAAAAACAACAACAACGCCAAAAGAAACAAAACACAAAAAAAACAAAATACGCCAAGCATGCACATCCAAAAACATACGTTTTGTTGCTTTTTTGTCAAAGCATGCAATACATTGTGTTTTTTGATGAAATTTTCAGAGGATGTCTCGGATTTTTGCTCATATCTCCGTTATTTATGGACGGATTTTGCTGATTTTAATTAGCAAAATTCTCGAAAGTATGTCTGACAGAATTGTTGATTTGGATCCCGGAGATATCTGGGGCCTTCAGAAAATTGATTTCAACAGACAGACAGACAGACAGACAGACATACAGACAGACAGACAGACAGACAGACAGACAGACAGACAGACAGACAGACAGACAGACAGACAGACAGACAGACAGACAGACAGACAGACAGACAGACAGACAGACAGACAGACAGACAGACAGACAGACAGACAGACAGACAGACAGACAGACAGACAGACAGACAGACAGACAGACAGACAGACAGACAGACAGACAGACAGACAGACAGACAGACAGACAGACAGACAGACAGACAGACAGACAGACAGACAGACAGACAGACGGACATGGCTTAATCGACTCCGCTATCTATAAGGATCCAGAATATATATACTTTATAGGGTCGGAAATGAAAAATGTAGAAATTACAAACGGAATGACAAACTTATATATACCCTTCTCACGAAGCTGAAGGGTATAAAAACCATTAAAATTTTTGAAGACACCTATTCTGCTGTAAAAATTTTTTTTTGTGATTTTTTATTTCTGATTTAGCTGCGGACAAAAAATATAATTATTTATATAAGTTAACTAACTATTAAAAATCCAAACTAATTTATTTTCATAAGTTATATTGAAAACAGTCAACAATTTAAAAGTTTTCTTATGTAAATTTAAACATTAGGGTCTATAGCTGAAACAAAAAGTCGACTTTTCGACCTTTCGACTTTTTCCGTTTTCTAAAAAGTAGACTTTTCGACTTTTGGTAGTTTATGAAAAGTTGACTTTTCGAACTTTCGACTTTTTAGTTAATCGACTTTTCGACTATTTTTGACTTTCCGACTTTTTTCAACTTTTTACCATTTCTTGTAAAAAATACATGGTTTCTACATTTATTGATGCGCTTTTTGTAATGTTTAGCAATAAAAATGAAATTTATCAAGGCGATAATAGTTAGAATAATGTTGTAAGAATTTTGTGTAGAAAAAAGCTTTATTTTATAAACATTTACATATTTATTTATTATTTACATATATTAGCATACACTACAAAAAATGCAAGTGCAATATTTTTTTTTAACAATCTAAAAAGTCGACTTTTATCGACTATTCGACTTTTTTCGACTTTTATCGACTATTTTCGACTTTTATCGACTATTTTCGACTTTTGAGATATCATAATCGATTGTTCGACTTTTTTCCGACCAAAAAGTCGATTTCGACTTTTTTCAGGAAATAGTCGATTGTTCAAACAATCGACTTATAGAACCCTAGAAAGCATATGTATGTACATTAGAGTGTCCAAAAAAATTCTGAAATTTGTTTAACAAAATTTTTAAAAATTTGAAATTGGAGTTTTGAAACTGCCGTTAAAAAAAATAATTTTGTTTGGTCATACCTGCGAATAGGGCACACGTCAAGGGCACACGTCAATAGAGGAGCTGTAGTGACGATATACGTAGACAGTCAGGCGGCACTGAAGGCCTTGGAATGTCATTTAGTACACTCCAACCTAGTAGAGGACTGTAGGAGAGCTCTGGAGGAGCTATTGGTATACTACTCAGTGAGATTGTGATGGGTACCAGGGCACTGTGAAATACAGGGTAATGAGGTAGCAGATGAACTGGCTAGACATGGTTCTGATCTGGATCATGACACTAGGGAACGGGCTGTTAGACCACCCATTTGTCACTACTATAGGGTAATCAACGAAAGATTCCGGGAATATACGAATCAATCCTGGTGCAGTAGAACAGATTGCAAAGTGTCCAGGGCTTTATGGCCAAAACTGAATGCGAACGCGACTGGAACACTGATAGAGTTGGATAGGTATAATCTCAGGATTCTAGTAGGAGTGATAACCGGTCATTGCTCAATTGGAGCCTTTAAGGGTAAATGGGATAATGGCACACAGGACTTCTGTAGAGTGTGTGGGGATGCAGAGGAGCTAGAGACAGTAGAGCACATTATGTGCAACTGCCCTATGCTACAGGGTCACAGACTTAGATGGCTAGGAAATAGATTTCTGGACGAACTTGGTAGTGTTGCTGGCTGCAAACTAAGCAACATACTGGGTTTCATTAAGGGAATAGGGACGTTTTACGGCGATTCCAAATCCGTAAAAAGACTTCTCTTTATTTCTTTTTCTTTTTAACAGGCGGAACTTTGGACTCTTCTCTTACTCTAAGGCTATCCTCTTTGTCTATCTCTATTGAAGGGAATCACAATGGACCTCAAGGTCTCCGAGTGGAAGTGCACATAGTGTACACCCCTTCCTAACCTAACCTACGTATATGTATATTTAAAATATATTTACACAAATGACCAAATATATGTGAAAATTATAAATTTCTTTTTAGGCTGTCCCACATTTTGATTCATAACTTTGGTTATACTGTACCGATTTCGAAATGCCAAGCTTTCTTTGCGATTGATACTTTTTATGCGATAAATGAAACAAATGGATTTTTACATAATTAAAGTAGTTCAGGAGATACTTTTAGATATAGCATTGGAAGTGCCTTTCAAATATTTTTTCACATGATGATAATATTTCATATGTTTACTTTGAGAGAAATATCATCCAGCTCATGTTGAACCCAGGACAAACATTTTGAGAAATTATATCTTAGAATAAATTAAAATTTATTTTAGTTGGGAACTTGCACAACTTTTTTGGTGCCACCCTAATGAATATGCATCTTTTGATTTGTTATAAGTATCTATTAAATAATAAAACTAATAGTTATATGGTTTTGCATTGTAAGAAATACATTTTAAATTGGATTTAATTTGTGTTGACCGCAGTTACAAATTAAATTCAATTTATAATATATTGCTTACAATGCGAAACCCTCAACTATTTCTTTTATTTCAGCATTTTTATTTATACAAAAAATAAAATAGCCAATAATGCATATTTTTCAAAACTTATGTTTTCTAAGACAAAGGGTTTTGAATAGTTTCCCTTGATATACATATGTATATAAACATTAGAGTGACAATCAGTTGTATGGAAAAATATTTTTGTTCGAATTTTGAAGGGTGTCGGCTGGAATATTGTAGCAGAAATATATATATTAACCCTTAAGAGCACTTGGGATCAAAATGACCCCCAATTTGACTGTGTTTTTCGTGATTTTAAAAGTTGGTGTCTTTTGGACCCCAAGTGCTATTAAGACAGATCAATAGCAGAGGTATTGCTGGTTGCTTTAGGTGGAGAAAACGTTTGTCACAAATACGAAATTTTCAACACGAAATAAGTTCTATGAAAAACTGAGGTGTATTTTGCTTATATTTTGTGTTGAATGATTGTTTTTTTACTGATTTCTTTGTTTTTTTACTTTTGGTACTTATCTATATATATAAAAGAGTAACGTTACTGACTGACTGACTGACTGACTGATTCATCATCGCACAGCCCAAACGGCTGAAGCTAGAATCACGAAATTTTAACTGTGGGTTCCTCCCTCCCCAAAACGATCCGATAAGAAGGGATTTTTGGAAATTCGAACGTTTAGGGGGTAAAAAAGGGTAAAAACGGGTAAATTCGGTAACCTTATATCTTCAAAACTAATAAAGATATAAAAAAACTTAAAATATCATGTTACTCCATTTAAAAAATAAGCTGACAGGTGTTTCGTACTTTTTGGAAATTCGAAACTTTTAGGGGAGAAAACGGGTAAAAACTGTATTTTGGTACTTTTTTTGCACCCTATGTATCTTTTAAACCAATAAACATAGAAACAAATTTTAAATCGTATTCTTTAATTAACAAAAAATAAAAAATATAAGTTTGGTACTTTTTGGAAATTCGAACCTTTAAGGGATAAAAATTGTGTTAATTTTTGGTACTTTTTCATAAAATATGTTTTTCTATAATTTGACACAGACATACGAATATTTTATTATGAGCTCCCACCACGTTACAGAAATTTATTTCAATGAAATTGTACCACCTCAATGGGGATAAAAAAGGTACCAAAAAGGGGATAAAATCGGGAAAATACATTATATTTGAAATTATTAAGCCAATTTTGATAATTTTTTTTAATGTTGGTTCCTGGATTCATACAAAAATTAACTAACAGGGTGTTATTTGGAACTCGAGTACCAAGGTGTATATTGGGCCAAATCCGGGTAAACAGTTTGGTACTTTTTTTAAAACATATTTATTCTTGGGCACATTAACACAGATTTTAATATTTTGATACATGCCTGTAGCATAAACAATTTTGGCAAAATGGAATATTTTTAAATTTCAAACTTGAGGGGTGTTCAAGTAAGAAAAGGGAAATTGGTACTTTTCTCCTAATGGTACTTTTTTAAAATTTAAATTATTTCAGTTATCGACATTAAAGTTAGCTGATATGTATTTGAGTGAAGTTAGTGTTAGGAATAGGGGATAATATTTAGGTACCAAAATGTGTGAACTGTACTATAGGTACTTTTTTGTTCATCTAATGGTACTTTTTGAAATTTCTATAATAATGGACTTAGAAACATGAAATTAAACATATATGGTCCTAAGTGAGTGAGAATTCTAGGGGGAGACTTTTTGGTACTTTTTCTTTATTGGAATGATATTTTTTGTAATTTCTTCAGCAATGAACCTAGAAACATGAAATAAAGCTTATATATAAACCGAGTGAGTGGGAAACCACAAGTGTGGGTTTTTTGGTACTTTTTCTATATTCTAATGGTACTTTTTTGAATTTTCTATAACAATGGACTTAGAAACACGAAATTAAACATATATGGTCCTAAGTGAGTGAGAAGTCTAGGGGGAGACTTTTTGGTACTTATTCTTTATTCAAATGGTACTTTTTGTAATTTCTTCACCAATGAACCTAGAAACATTAAATAAAGGTTATACGGACCCGAGTGGGTGAGCAACTACAAGTGGGTGTTTTTTGGTACTTTTTCTATATTCTAATGTTACTTTTTGAATTTTCTATAACATAATGGACCTAGAAATATGAAATTGAGCGTATATGGTCCTAAGTGATTGAAAATTCAAGCAGATACCTAATGGTACCTTTTGTTTAATCTAATGGTACTTTTTTTAAATTTTCTATAGCAATAGACTTAAAACATGAAATTAAGCATACTACATGGTCCTAAGTGAGTTAGAATTCTAGGGGAGACTTTTTGGTACTTTTTCTTTATTCTAATGGTACTTTTTGTAATTTCTACACCAATGAACCTAAAGCCATGAAATTAAGCTTATATTATATCCCCCCGAGTGAGTGGGAAACCACAAGTGGGGGATTTTTGGTACTTTTTATATATTCTAATGGTACTTTTTTGAATTTCCTATAATAATGGACCTAGAGTTTCCAAAAAATCGAAGAATTTCAAAACCACGGTTTCAGTTTTAAAAAATTAAAAACCGATCGGTTTCGGTTTTGTGATAATTTATTAAATCTAAGTATTATAGAAACAAAATTAGTTGATAATATAGGAAATGATATACAAATCTAAAATTCAAACTTGACGGGTTATGGTTTAGTGAATGCGAATTTAAAAGTGATAATCAATGGTACTATTTCCTTATTGCAATGGTACTTTTTGAATATTTTATAATAATAAACATAAAAATATAAAATTAGGAACACATTTTGCATTTTCTATAATAATGGACCCAGAAATATGAAATTAGACATTTACAATTAGATTCACAAACGGAGACTTAATAGTACTATTTCTTTCTTCTAATTGGGGTGGCGAAGCGCACCGGGTCTGCTAGTATAAATTAAATACATTTGTATAAATTAATCACACCGAATCATAGAAAGAAGAAATTTTACATTAAAGACAACTGAACTGACAGCTTATTGCTTAGCAATAATTGCTCAGGCAATCAGTAGAGCAATCATTGCGCAATGGATTGCTACTAGGGTTTGGGGTTTCCCGCATAATTTAATTTCCCGGGAAACGGGAATGAAAAATTTGTTTTTTTAACTAGAAAAATGAGTAAAAAAGAAAATTATTTTATAAAATTGTATCATTTTATTAAAAAAAAGAAAAACAATACATTACAATTCAATTGTACCCACATAAAACCAAAAAAAGTTTGTTAAAATATTTGGAGATCACTTGTTACTATAAAATTAAATATTAGCGGTATTCATGATATAGTAGAGTAAAAGAACAATTAAGTGTCACACAATTTTATAAATTGTGAAGGTATCTTTATAATTCGATGTCTATTAATATGTTAATGGGATTTTTAATCAGTGATGTTCAAAAATAAAAATGAAGATGTATTGGTGAGAGAGCTACCCAGCAAACATAATGTCAAACACTTAAAATAAGAACAAAATAAAGAATGTTTAGATTTAGAATTTTTGCTAGATATAACCAATTTATTAAATGAATGTAATTTAAATTTTAAGGAAATAAAAGAATACACATTATACGACCGAAATTCTCAAAATTTTTTTATTTATTTCTGATTTTGTTGTTTTGTGTTCAATTGTAATTGAAACGCGTGTGTTTGCTATGCTTCGTCCAAAAACCAACCAACAACAATGCTTAATGAATTTCTGAAAAAATGAGACATTTGTTACGCTCTTTTAAAGAGAATATGAATATGTGTGTTGTTACTCAGCGCGAAAGCACAATGAAATGAACATCATTGTTTTTAATGTACTTTTTAGATTCTTTCTTTTTTATGTTATATGTCCGTCATAGAACTATTTTTTTAAAAAATGGATTTGTCAAAATTACTAACGCATTCAATAAGCCATTCGACGAGAAAACTCTTTCGCTTTAAACATGTGTTGGCTTTATCGTTATTAAAGCATTATAAAGACAATCAAAATGTATTCTCCGATTGCTACTTGCTTCAAATAAGTCTAATTCCCGCTTAAAACTTTCAGCATTTGATTTTAAATGTTTAGGGCTTTCTTTTTCAATATTGATTGAATATTCTAATTGGTTTTTAAAATTTTGTTCCATTTGTATTTCGGAAACCTCATCATCAACGCTTTGAACAGATTCATACATTTGCTGTCCATAAATTTCTAACATTGTATTTTTATATTATAATTTATCTTATAATGTTGAAGTTTTTAGGTTTAATTTAATTGAATAAACCGTTTTTTGAGAAATTGTAGAATTTTTAAAAACTTTTAGGTAAATCGGTTGGGGTTAAGACGTGCCGCAAGCCCTCTGAAATTTTGAGATGCATTTATAAGGAAAAAAATGCATTTTTTTTCAGTTTTTGTACAAATTTTGCAATTAAAAAATTACTTTTGCAATTTAATTAAAAAAAAAGAAACGTGTACGTAATTGTCGTTTTAATGAGATATAAAAAACAGGAATTGGTCAAAAAATTTTAAAGTTATTAAAAATTCGCCAGGCCATTAACGTGTCTCAGGCAACCAGAACATGAAATGTAGGAAAAAAATTAATCAAAATATGATAAATATTAAAATAAAAGCTAATTTTTACTTAAAATGCCAAACGGGGAATCCCGTTCCCGAAAATACCGGTGTTTTCGGGATTTCCTAAATCCCGAAGCCCGGGATTTTTTAATTTTAAATCCTGGGGATTTCGGAATTTTCCAAATCCCGTTTTTCGTAAATAAATACGGGAAATTGTAATTTTTGTGTGCCTTTTTCATACATTTTGACATTCTACATGCCAGAATATCACAAAGTGATGTTCAGAAAATTTGTTTAGCTCAACTCCTGCTACAATATAGTTAATAAAGGAAAACGGTATATTTGGTTTTCCTTGAGTGGGGCCTTTTCTTCACCTTTTTTTGTAAGTTGTCTAACAAAACTCAATTTAAATCCTCTTCAAATGAAATAGATTTTATCTCCGATGAGGAGCTGGAACAAAATGAAAATATTTCGGTTGCTGAAAGATAAAAGATAAGGTACTGTTTTTACCAGTATGTATGTACATTAGGCTGTGTCGATTTGTATGCACGATCAAAAAGTAAAAAATCGTATGCAGATACGCATTCTACAGAAAATTCTAAGAAAGTTTCCTCAAGAAACCATAGGTCTAAAATCAAATCCTATCTTGCGCATTTCGTTTTTTATCCAATAAAAAAAACTAAAACTAAAAAAAAATACTGAAATATCATTGGATAAAAGACGAAATGCGCAAGTTAGGATTTGATTTTAGACCTATGGTTTCTTGATGAAACTTTCTTACAATTTTCTGTAGAATGCGTATCTGCTATACGATTTCTCGTGAAAAAATCGACCCACCCTAATGTAAATACTTTATTGTTATTTCTTCTTATATAATGTACTCATGCAATTATTTTATGCTTTTTAGTGTCTAATAAAAATTAATTGCTAAATAAAAAATTTTATTTCAATTGTAAAGACATAATTATGTAGGTTTCTTTCTTATAATTTTCTGGATTTTAGATTTCCCGAAAATCCCGAAACCCCGGGTCGGGATTATAGTTTTTTAGCAATTTTTTATAATTATTTTTTTTTACAAAATTTTAAAAATCAAGTCAATTTTCTTAGATTTGCATTTTTTTTGCTCGCACAATTTTACCACTGTTTTTACTAAAAATTTCATAATTATCCTTACGTAAAAAATATTGGACAAAATGTCATACAATAATTGCCAATGATCAATAAGAATATAAAAACAGCAGATGTGGGCAATTGGATACAGGCTTTCAAGGTCAGTGAATTTGTCAAAAAAAAAAAATTGCAATAAAAATAAATTTGTCAAAAAAATTAATTTTGTCGAAAAAATTATTTTTTCTCAACAAAATACACAAATTTGTCGACGAAATTTTTTTCCATTGGAGAAATAAATGCTTTATTTTCATTACCAACGCACAGTGGTATGAGAACAAATAAGAGGGATATAAATCTGTAACTTTGTCGAGTTTAAGTTTTGTTGTTCTTTCTCTAATTTTCCATGATTTGGTTGTGTTTTTACCAATGCCTGTGTTTTTTGGTGGCATGTTTGTAAATTTTCACTTAAAATAATTTGCAAACCAATTTTATTTTTGCAAAAATTCCATTTAGCTTTTTAAATGATCAACAGAAACCACTATTATTATAAATTCACCGGACATGTGCTGAAATGTATTCCTTTCTTTCGCTTCAGAGTATTAAAATTTTTTTTGAATTAAAATTTTTTAGAACGATGTTAAGCAACGAAATTAAAATTGTCATTGTTTTAACGTTGCACAGTGGTATGAGAAAAAAAAGAGGGAAATAAATCTGTAACTTCTAAACCCTTAGTCCGATTTGAATGAAATTTCACAAGCGCAAAGGGGAAATGTTGTCGAGTTTAAGTTTTGAATCTGGATTTCATGAGCCCACCAGGAGCTGGGCCAGAGGTCACCAAAGTAGGACACCTCGGGTATGGTAAATTTTAAAAATGATGCTATTTTTTCGTTTGTGTTCCGATTTCAAAAAAAATTACAAATATAGAATCTTCTTCAAAAAGACGTACTTTGCTTACATTGCAGCGTTTTTAAAGTTCCCTAAGGAATCCCCGGGTATAGTTTTTCTGCAACTAATTATTGAGCCGCCTGAGCCGCTTCTGTGTAAAATCAAAATATCCGAAAGTACAACTCATGCTTTCAAATGACGTCCTTCGGAGCAACAAATATCTTAAACAACGTCGGCTTCATGACCATATTTAAAGTTTAAGGACAAATGTACCACAGAATTGGATATTGCTCCCACTTCTCAATGATGATGCGAAGTTCCTTAAAATTTGTTTCACAGGAAATGAAGCTACAGAAGCTGAACGCTATCGACGAAGATGCGTGTTCATTCAGCCGAAACATTCTCAAAGCAATTACACTGCGTTATACGATTTTGGTACCCTCTTAACTTTTAGGTGGAATGAATAGGTAATGAGTCATAGATTAAATGTTGCAAACATATGTGGTACCCGTCATGTCTAGTTTTCGAGGTACATGGCAATTATTATTTTTACTACCCTCACTTTATTGTTAAAAGAATCAGCTGGTTTCTTTATACATTCCTTGTAATCTAGCGTGAAGACAATTGTCTCTTAAGTGTATCTAAGTTATCTAGAGTGTAGTCACTTTAAAATTTTATTTTATACTGTACTTTAAAAAGTAGTTATTTTAACCACCAGATGTAATCTATTGGAAAGTTGTCGGATGAAGGCTTGTTTACAAGCATTTGGTTATTGGAATATATGTCTTTTTAACTGACTATTTGAGGTCAATTAACACCCATACATGTTGAAATAGCTAGTTATGTAGTTGATCATGGACCAGCTTTCAGACAGTCTCATTGTAATCCAAAAGGGACATGCACGTGTTAAAATAACTAGTTATACTTTGATATTAAATTGTGTTTTTTTAATTTTATAATAAAAAAATTTAATTTTTTAATATTTTGAAAATTTAAATGTTAACACCTTAAATTCGTTTCACTAACATTTAAGTAAACGCATTTTCAAACTTCAGAAATTGTTTAATAATATATTTATATTGATCTCTAATCAATCTAACATTCGAAATTTGAAAATAAAAATTTAAAAAACACCTTAATTAAATAAAGTAAATAAATTTTATTTACATACATTTGTATGTAGGTGACAATTAGGGTATTCATTCAAATAATGATCGTTCGGTTAATCGAATAAGTTCTTACGAATAATTATTCGAACATCTTAAAAATTACCATTTTCGAATAACGAATAATTCGAACAATTTTATGTAGAATAATCGAATAAAACAAATAAATGTACATATAAATTTAAATTCATTAAGTTGTTTAAAATTTTTCATAATTCCAAATTTAAATAAATAATAATAATGAATTACAAAAATTGCATTGTTTCTGAAATTCGACAAATAACTAAAGACATATGAAGTATTTCAGTATTTATATATTTATTTATAAATATTACTACATGAAGTTACAATTCTAAAAACAAGTCTTTCAAAATGCTTAATTTAGGACTTGAACCAATGAATAAAATATTTGTTATTTAGTAAAAAAAAAGGCTGAATGATTTTGAAATTGATTTCGAAACAGAAATTTTAGGGTCTAAAAATGACGGTACGGCCGTAATCACAATTAATAATATAATACAATTAATTGAAAATATTAACCTACATAGATTAAAGTGGTGTTGAAAGTGATGGCGAATGTGATTTTGAAACGGTCGTCGTAAGTGATATTGAGGATGATATTTATAATGATTACTTGGAAATAGACGATGGCTATGATCTTAAAATATATATATATATAAGTGATGTTATTAACCGAGTGCGTAAGTGTTGTAAAATATTTAATAAATCTAATGATAAACACAAAACATTGCAAACTTACGTTTTGTTGCAAGAAAAATATAGAGTTCGTCTTGTACATGATGTTAAACATCGTTGGACATCTTTGTCTAACATAAACATTTTGCGTATTTGTAAATGTTGACTGACAATGATATCAAACTTTGGACAGATTTGTGTAATTCCCTAAGACCACTTGAATAAGAAAAGATTCGACAACGTTGATAGAGTTTGAGGGTATAGCACAATTTGTTATAAATAATTTAAAAACCGAATTAATGAACGACGTAAAAAAGTTTTTAATACGTTTATATTGAATTCAGGATCATGTCCAACTAGCTCACATTTTTTAAAGCATAGCTCCAAAACAGAAACTAAAGAATTTGCTAGTCAATTGTTTGTTCGGGAGGGAATCTGATCTCAATATTTCTGATGAAAATTAATTGATTTGTATTCGAATGTTTTTTAAACAATCAATACGTGAATTGTTAACTTTAACGTTATTTTTTGTTTTTCTTTAACAATAAAATATTAAAAAGCCTACATCAAACTTTATTCTTTACTTTTTCAAAAAAATTAAAATTATTTGAATAATTCGATTAATTTTAAACGTGTGACCGAATTATTCGAACAACTTAAAATTTCTTGTTCGAATTATTCGTTTTATTCGAACAAGAGAAAAATCGAATGCCCTAGTGATAATACATACATATTATTTTTTAATTGACAAAAAAACACAACAATAGATTCTCAGCTTATCGCTAAACAGCTAAAATGGTAAAAAATTCCATAAATAAATTTTGTGTTTTTGTTTTTTTTTTAACAAATCTAGAAATAAGTGATTAATATGTAGTAAAAATGCCCTTACTAAATATTCCAGTTTAAATCGGATCGAAATTAAATATCGTTAGCTTAGGGTGCAAAAGTACTAAGTCCCTTTTTACAAATTTATAATTATTTTGGAAGTATTCTAATGCAGTTTTATTACTTATTTGATAGGATTTAAAATGGTAAATAATCACATATGGGCAAGTCCCAGAAACAGTCTACCAACAAAAAAAATTTTAAATGAATCAAACTTGGAATTCTTAATTGTAATATTAGACTAGATATGTATTAGACCGTCTCAGTTTTTATACTATTTTCGAAATTCCTTCATGAACATCGATTTTCTTAATCTACTCTAAAAACTAAGAATTTTGGTGTATAACACTTAAATATGGATGAACGGGAAGTGGTCTCTCAAATCGCTTTTTTCGTTTTTTTAGGCAACGTTGATAGAGCTTGATGTATAATACAATTTGTTATAAATAATTTAGAAATAGTGAATAATTAATTCACTAAAGAATTAGTTACTTAATTTAAAGCCCGAATTAATGAACGACATAAAAAAGTTCTTAATACGTATATATTGTATTTGAATTCAGGATCATGTCCAACTAGCTCAAATTTTTTAAAGCATACCTCCAAAACGGAAACTAAAGGGTTTGCTAGTCAATTGTTTTATATATTGTTCGGGAGTTAATCTGATCAGAATATTTCTGTTGAAAATTTAATGATGTACTTTGTTTTCGAATGTTTTTTAACATTATCAATACATGAATTGTTAACTTTAATGTTATTTTTTGTTTTTCTTTAACAATAAAATATTAAATAAAACTTCTTTCTTTACTTTTTTAAAAAAAATTAAATTATTCGAATAATTCGATTAATTTTAAACGTGTGATCGAATTATTCGAACAAGTTAAAATCTCTTATTCGAATTATTCGTTTTATTCGAACAAGAGAAAAATCGAATAATTCGAATACCCTAATAAACACTTCAACTTTTAATGTTACTTCCACTTTTTGTAACGTGCGTCACAAAATTTTGCGATAAATTATTTCGCAAGAAATGGCAATTAAAAGGAAATGTCTTATGCCATTTGGAATTGCACTTAAATCTCACTATAGCGTATAGTATACGTTGGAGGTATCTTATTTGAAAAACCAAAAAATGTTCATATTTAAATATGAAAACGTGTACGTATGAAACTTTCGTCACGCAGGATTTGCCC
Source organism: Calliphora vicina (assembly GCF_958450345.1). Lineage (NCBI taxonomy): Eukaryota > Metazoa > Arthropoda > Insecta > Diptera > Calliphoridae > Calliphora > Calliphora vicina. The sequence goes on from NC_088780.1 coordinate 81,960,433, forward strand.
ATATTGGAACTAGAGCGTTGGCGACTTATAATTTTTTTTTTGGGACTTTGGACATTTTCTATTACTCATTTTGTTTTTTTAGTGGACTTGGCTCAATTTTATATAATTTGTCAATTCCTGTCATATTGTCATAATGTCCTAATATTTCACAATGGTTTAAAAATGTTGTTATTGCATTGCAAGCAAAAAATGTCCTAAAATAATACTACTTTGTATGCTATATTTATTGTGCTATCGTAACCAACCAGTAGAGACTAGCGCCGAACGCCTAAGAGTCGGTTAAGCCGAAGCGCCGCACAGTGGTATGGGTTCATACATTTTTTTTCAAAAAGTAGAAGGAGTGCTCCTATGATAATAAAATTTGGTACACTTGGCTAGTTTCATATAGAATAGCTAAATATTAAAAATTGTTCATATCGGATAGTCCCTACCTCCCATACAAGGGTCCTTCCAAAATAACGTTGTATCAGTCATAAATTCGTAAATAATGCAGCGATCTTATTTAAATTTTTCATATGTTAGTTCCAAGTGTTTAGATATCATACTACAAAGTATGAAGAAAATCGGTCCATATTTGAACCTAGTCCGCATATAGGTCCCTTTCTGAAAATAGTTTTATCGTTCAAAACTCACATAAAAATTAAATGATGAAATTCGACATAAACAATATTTATATAAACCCAAATCTATCTGTTAAGTTTCATAAGGATAGGGGCATAATTGCTCCTATCCCCCATATAAAAAGTAAAAGCCTAAAAGTATGCAAAACCTTTTATTGTAAATATGCATTGCAATTTATTGTAAATATTCATAAAAAATACGTGAGTTTTATCATAAAATGAAAGAAAATATTCCAAACTTTCATTTAATAGTAGTACTAACACGGAGGTAGACCGAGCTAACTTATTTTTTTCTAATGAAAACTGCAAATGCTAAATTTTTTGGAGCCATTTTGGTTTGCTCAGATCTCTTAAACTATATATGTAATTTAAATATTTTTTCTTTCCTATTAAATTCAAAATACTATATTTTAATAAAAGTGCTCTAAAACTATTGGTAGTTGAACCATATTTATTGTATAAACAACTGAAATGTAGTAAAATTTTCATCAGTTTTCGTTGTATAATATTTAGATAACTTTACCAAACTCTTTTTTATACAAAATTTTATTTTTTTCGAAAACAAATCATGGTTTTCTACTAATGAAACATTTCTCTACAGAATTGCATCATTAGATTTCTAAAAAATAACTGTAAAAAATAGACTTTTTTCCAAAAAAATAACACTGTGCGCCGAGTTGGGAAATATTAGGACATTATGGCAATATGACTAATAAAAGACCTTGTGAATTGACCAAATATATCTTCTTTATTTGTATCGTTTTAACTCTGTTATTAGATCTAAAGTCTTTATTGCCTCTAAAGTTGATCTAAAATGGCAATGGAGAAACGTTTTTGATGTCAGTAGTAGAGATGATAAAAAATTCCAAAATTATGAAATATTTCCTTAAATTTTTTTTTGGAAATTTAATGAATATTTTTATTTAATATATTTAATAATGAGATAATAATTTAGCAAATTTTTATAAAAAGTGTACTTGGTACGTTTGCACACTAAGCTAATGATATATAGAAAGAAGAAAATACACATGAAATATTTTGATTGTCGGATGACAACCTGGTATTATACCTGGTGTTAAATTATTCACTATTAGACTTTGATTTACAGATTACAACATTTATATTTTTACAGATAACTAAAATAAGCTAAATACAAAATAAGTTTATTCAGTTTGTATTTATTGTTGTACTACTTACAAATAATTTACATTTTTAATTAAATAATTTATATGACGAATTGTTTTGATTGATTTCCTTTACATATATGTATATTTATTTAGTTTATATAATAAGTTTATAAATACGTTTATTTATGAGACATTTGAAATGGAAAATATAAATATTTAATCAAAAATGCATACGTATAAACAAGCTTAATATATTGTACACTAAAAAAATCCAAATTAAACATTGATTTGATCATTCCGTTTGTAACTCATCGAAATATTGGTGTTGTATCCAAAAATAAATTTTCACAAAATATGTATTCTATATTGATGAAATTTTTGGTATTGCAATTTCAATTTTAAATAATGTAAAATTTTAACGATTAAAGATATCATAACAAAAAAAAATTTTGTTTCAAAATTGGTCAAGTTTGTATAGGGCTGGGAGGGACAATGTCCGCTTAGGTGAGCATCACACGCCTTTGCATTAAGTTCTCTTTCCAAATAGTATACAAATTATATGTATATAGTCCCGAAGAAAAAAATATAGGGACTTGAAAAAAAAACTCATCGTCATACATATCGATGGCTTAATATAAAAAAGGCGTAACTCGATTTTTTTACTTTACAGGAGAAGGAAAAAAATTAATAAAATCCATCAAATTTTAGACACAAAAAAAATGTAAATGCAATTTTTAATAAGAAGAGACATCACATTTTATTTCTTATTTAAAATTTATTTATTTTTATTTTAATGAAGTTATTTAATATAATTATTTTTTCATTGAAATTTTTGAAAATAAAAAATTAGTTACGCCTTTTTTATATTAAGCCATCGATATATAAAAACAGATAAAAAGATCGAACACAATTAAACTTAAATATCTCTTGAACTAAAAGGGATGATATATGATATACACATATAATCGTATTTTGTTGACCTTCTCAAGGACTATCTATATTTTAAATTTCAGCTCATTTGGATCATAAATGGATTTTTTTTTAAAAAGGTGAGACTTTGAGGAGCCACCCTCGGATCACCATTCCGCCTAAGAAGCTGAACAACTCTAAATCAACTCGAAAACACATCAGCTAGGTAGTTTTCTTGATACAAATTGATTTTTGTGAGCTATTTAGTGTGCCTATTAGGGTATTCAATTAATCAAGTTTCTGGTTTAATCGGTTAATCGAGCAAATAATTAATCGAGGTTTATATTTATTCGGTTAATTTAAAATTATTCGATTAACCGAATAATTTATATTTTAACAACAACGAATTTTGTGTACGAAAACATAAAAACAGCAAATAAGGTATTTGAGATCATTTTTGTAAACACATCGCCTATTCTGCAACAACGTCATAACTCAAAATCCGTGTTTTTTGAACTGAGTAATACAAAATATGCGCCGTTCTATAATCTTTCATATAGTTTTATCAGTTTTTAAAAAAGTCAATTATTTTTTGTGTGAGATTGTTTTTTTGTTGTAAACATCAAAATTAAAATTCATGTTTTCTCGTATATTTTGGTTAAATACAAATTAAACAGATATTAACACCAATTATTTATGTATATTTCTGAAATCGCATGATTTGTTGAAAATTTATTTAAGAAATAGTAAAATGTCATAAAACATTCAAAGACGTTTTTCCCGAAACGACTTTTTTGGAATTATGACGTTGTTGCAGCAAATGAGCGATGTGTGAGTTTTTTAGGGTTTTAGTGAGATCTTCTGAAATAATCTTTTACAAAGACTTTTTCATCGGAAACTCATTCCGATGTAAAAATATCGCTAATTGAAAATTGAAAAATTTGTTAAAATTGTCTAAAATTATATAGATATAATTGCCCATAACATTGAAACTACTCAAAGACCAGCATAATTTTTGATTCCATTTTAAAGGCAAAGATATTGTCCTTAATGGTGTGAATAAAACTAGTTTACTTCCAAAATGTTAAAGGTCAATATTTGGAGTATATATTTCAATGTAAAAAATATCAAAGATCACGGTGTTAAAAATTCAAAAAGAACATGGTATGATGACACATAAACTATCTACTATATTCGTGCAAAATAATTTCGATGGAGACTCTATTAGTTCAGGAGTTATAAAGAAAAACGTTATTAAAAGTACGTGGGGGATAATTTCCGTATTTAATAGGCCACAACTATTATGTTAGTAATAGTTGAAGTTAATTTTATAGATTTTAGGATATTATAGGATATCAGCTTATATTTAAGAAAAAAAGTCTAGACAATGCCTGGCCCTTTTTTTATTTTAATTTTTGTGTTAAAACTCTAGTTGTCATTTATTGAACAAGACCAGTAAATGATAACAACGATGAAGATAGTGATGATGATAATGATGAAGAAGATTATAATAATGATGATGAAGATAATGTTGATAATGAAGTTTATGATAATTGGAATATTTGTGGTGAATTTGAGAATGCAGTATAATACAAATATTATAATATATTTTTATTAAGAAGGTAATACGAAACCAAAGATTCTCCAAAAATTTTAAAATTTTTTCAGATTAATTTTTACATTTACTGAAAGTACAAATTAATACTAGTAGGAATACATATTACATATTAACTAACCCCCATATGCATAAACAGTTTATAAATTTATCAAAGGTTTATCACACTAAATTTCCATACAAAATTTGTTTTATAAACCTTTGATAAATTTATAAACTGTTTATGCACAGAAAAAACAAAAATTCAAATCCAATTACTAAATTCATAATGTCAATTGAATATTTTATTGAAATGGGACCTATCACAAAAATCACAAAATCAAACAACAAAATTTGCAAATATTTTATTGAAAAATACATATTTTTTATTAAAATATATTAACTATCAATGAAACATATTATTTGAAATTCCACATAAAATCAAACTATATTTTTAATAAAACCATTCAAACAAATAGTTGGTTTTGAATAGATATTCAAACAATATTTATTATTAAATCAATTAAAACACCGTGCGACACTCAGTATTTGAAACGGACTGGATGATATACGTCTGAAACAATACATTAAATGGAGAAAAACTGCGTTTTCAGTTTTTTATTTCGTGATCCTGTTTCCTTTTAAAAGGACTTCAAATTTTCAGAGGAGTACATTTTTAAAAAAAATGTTTTAAAATACTTCTGATCATCCTATTATGTCAAATTTGGTGTCAAATGATCAAGAAGAGTTGTAAAATATTTCGTATTATTTTCATATTATCTTGTAAGGATCAAAAGATGTCAAAAATGTCCTTTAAAATTTTTATCATTGAATATTCTTTTAGATTTCCAATATTTTTTTTTTAAAAATAGTGAGTTAAAGATCCAAATATTGAATACCACATGCCAAAATTTCATCCTTCTATCTTAACTACTTAAATTTGAATTATTGAATTTTTATATTTTATTTCAATATTTCATTCGAAAAAAATATAACAAAATCCGTTGTGAAAAGCAACGAAGAAGACTTTTTAATAAACAAGTAAAATGGTATAGTCGGGCAAGCCCGACCTTATGATACCCTACACCGGATATATGATTATAAAGAGTTTTGTTTTGATATGAAAAATATTTGTGTTGAATCTTATTTGAATACACACATTTTCTGTAGTGGGCCTTATATGGGAGCTATGACTTATTATGTACCAATCGTCACAAAATTTGGTGGGATGAATTGCGAATATATGAAACATATTTGTATTGAATTAATGACATTTTCGAGAATGTTGCTTATATGGGAGCTATGGAATATTGTTGACCGATCGTCTCGAAATTTGGTCGTGAGAGTTCGGCTTACATAAAACTTAATTGTGCTGAATTTGGTTTGAATATGTTTATAATAAAGATATTTATGAGAGCTTAACTATTTTCAAATAGGCCAATTGTATGGGGGCTAGGATAAATAAAGGGCTGATTCTAACCAAATTCAATAGCCTTTGTCCTTGGGGCAATATATATTTTATGGAATTATCTTTAAACTTGCGTCCTGTAGTTTGATTACAAGGTTTACATGCATGGACGGACAGACGGACGGACATCGACGGACAAAATATTTTACAACTCTTCTTGTTCTTTTGACATACAATTTGTCATTGTTGGAATAGCAGGAGTATTTTTAAATATTTTTTGAAAAATTTACTTCTTTGAAACTTTGAAGTCCTTAAAAAAGGACACAGGATCACGAAATGAGAAACTGAAAACACAGTTTTTCCCCATTAGATTTATAGTTTCAGACGTATATCATCCGGTTCGTGTCTAACGAATTTTTTCTCTATTTGTCGGACGGTGAAATATTAATAACATTTAAATTCAAAATCAAGAAATATTTTAATTAAATATTATAATATATAATATTATAAACAATATTTTCTATATAAAATACTATTATACACAATAGTTTCTAAAGAAAATACTGTTATACACAATAATTTCTAAAAAAATACTGTTATACACAATATTTTCTATAGAAAAACACTTTTATACACAATAGTTTCTAAAATACTGTCATACAAAATATGAATTAGTTTCTGCCAAACCTACGGACTTTCCAGCAAACGGGAATCCAAGTTATATGGATATTGTTCACCTGTGGGAAGATAAACCAGTTTACACATTTATCTTAATTGAAAATCAATCTTCTTACCATTTATTTCGTATTCTCCCAAATTTCTGTCATAGGAAGCTAACAACGTCTGCAATTATACTGGAAGGTTTAACAATAATATAATAAAGAATTTTAAGTTCATACATACTCACCAATCTTGAAACGTGAGGAGTTATTGAGCCCTTGCACTCCTAGTCTGTTTCATGAAGACCAAAACTTAAAAATTGTGTACATAAGTAAATATTTTTTTTTTCAAAATATATGTATGTATGTATAATTTATTTTTATTTTACAGCTGTATGTCAAAATTCACTATAAATTTGTTTTTGTTTCAAAGTAAACAAAAATTTTTTTAACCATTTAAAATATTGTTTGATTCTATAAAAAAAATTCAAACAAAATTTTAATAATGAAAATATTTTGTTATGTACAAGTGTTGTCTATTAATTTTACTTAGGGACATAACTGTTATAACCAATATTGGAAAAAAATCTTGAAATAATTGTTTATTAAGAATTTTTATAAAATGGCCTCTGAATAACATAGTTGGGGGTAGTGCACTAAATGTTGATTGAAATCAGCATTGCACTGTCACTCACTAAAATAGCAAAAAATTTAGTTTGCACTATTTTTTATCAGCACTAAAAAAAATAGTGATAGTGATAATTTTTTAACTATCACTAAACGAAGATTTAGTGCAAAAATCTGCACTATAGTTAATTAGTGCAAAATTTTAACCTGCAATCAAAAAAAGGTGCATTAAACGTACTATCACTAAATTTTCAAAAATGAATAGTCATGAAATTGTTGAATCCAAATTCCAAAAATAAAAATTTTAAATATGTTTTGTTATTTTTAATGAAATATTAGTCTTAAGTTTTAAATTAGTGTACAGGAATAAACTTAAACCATTTTGAACTTAAATTTTAGTGCACAATTTGAAGTTGCACTCAAATTAGTGCATACAAAAAAGTTGCAATAAACTGATGATTGCATTTTTTTAAATCAACTAATTTAATTTTGAATGAAAATTTTTTAACTCACTATCACTAATGTTTAGTGAGGCTGCTAATTTTCCACTCAGCACTAAATATGAACAAAATGATTGCACTAATTTTGCACTATCACTAAGTATTAGTGCAAACTGCAAAATTAGTGATAGTGCAAAATTAGTGCTGAATAACAGTTAAAAATAACCAACATTATTTGGGTCATTGATAACCATTATTAAAGATTTTTATTTTTTGGACTTCTGTAAACATTATGAGTACCAACAAAGTTTTTTGGTCGCATGGACCTGGTTTTCTTGTATTTTAAAAAAGACAGAGAAAGATAAATCGGTTCAGAATTTCATAAGAATCAAGTAGCTCCTTGATTCATAAGAATCAAGTAGCTCCAATCGTCAAAAAATTTAGTAGTGAGAGTTCGACTTACATAAAATTTATTTGTTCTGAATTTGGTTTGGATATCTATTAGGGTATTCTAATTATTCGATTTTTCTCTTGTTCGATTAAAACGAATAATTCGAATAAGAGATTTTAACTTATTCGAATAATTCGATCACACGTTTAAAATTAATCGAATTATTTAATTTAAATTTTTTTAAAAAAGTAATGAATGAAGTTTTGATGTAGGTTTTTAATATTTTATTGTTAAAGACAAACTAAAAATAACGTTAAAGTTAACAATTCAAGTATTGATTGTTTAAAAAACATTCGAAAACATAGTCCATCATTACATTTTCAACAGAAATATTCTGATCAGATTAACTCCCGAACAATATATAAAACAATTGACTAGCAAACCCTTTAGTTTCCGTTTTGGAGCTATGCTTTAAAAAATTTGAGCTAAATCATGATCCTGAATTCAAATACAATATAAACGTATTAAGAACTATTTTATGTCGTTCATTAATTCGGATTTTAAATTGAGTGACTAATTCTTTAGTAAATTAATTATTCACTATTTCTAAATTATTTATAACTAATCTTTTATAAATTTTACGCTTTTTTAACCTAGTTTTAGTTTTTAGTATACAGAAATTGATTCAAAAATTTTTTTTTTTTAATTTTTCCTCCAAAACAAATAACACATAAACTTATTATCAATATTACAACAAAACAAAATGTTTAAGTAGAAAAGGAATATATTTATTGCTAACCTCTTTAAATAATAAGATAATAATAAAGTGGTCTTGGGGAATTATACAATAAAGGGAATCTGTCCAAAGTTTGATATCATGATTGACGCATTTACAAATACACAAAAAGTTTATTACCATGTTAGACAAAGATGTTCAACGATGTTCAAAATCATGTACAAGGCGAACTCTATGCTATTCTTGTAACAACACGTTAGTTTGCAATGTTTTGTGTTTATCATTCGATTTATTAAATATTTTGTAACAATACGTACGCTGTTAATAACATTACTTATATACATACTTATATTTTAAAATCACATTCTTCACATTCAACTCCACTTAAATCTAAGTTAAAATTTTGGTTACACGGTGCTACGATGGAAATCTTAATTTACAAGGTAAATTTTGTCGAACTGTTTTCGAAAAAGTTTAATAACTTTTGCAAGTATAAACCGATTTTTCTCGTTTTTATCTACATAAAATTGTCTTTAAAATTCTGTGCAAAAAGAGATATGATTTCATAGAAAACAAATTAAACAACTATTGTTGAATTTGAAAAATTACGAAAAAAAATAAGAATGCAATCGAAACTTTTTATAAAAACTTACACAATTTCTTGGAATACAGATCTTATGCATACATTAAAATTTTCCAATCGGTCTAAAAATGTGTGAGTTAGGGGTACTACAGTCCAACGACCTACCCTAAAACTGTTTTTTCAAAATAACTCAAAATTTTAAGGAGGTTTACAAAATCTTTCAGTATGTCCTCACTTAGGCCTACAACCTCCATTAGGTCGCTTTTCAAGTTCTGACAAAAAGTGTTATTTTGTAGCAGAGTGTTTTTAATTGCGATTCTTCTAATATTTCGCCAGCTAAATAACAAATATTTTATTCCGTACCTTTTATTTTTATTGGTTCAAGTCCTAAGTTAAAAATTTTGAAAGATTTGTTTTTAGAATTGTAAGTTCTTGCAGTAATATTTATAGAAAGAGCTATCATTAGTTATTTGTCGAATTTCAGAAACAATAAAATTTTTGTGAGGCATTATTACTTATTTAAATTTGAAAATTACCATTTTTAAATTATTCGAATAATTATTCATAAGAAATTATTCGATTAATCGAACGATCATTAGTCGAATGAATACCCTAATATCTATATAACTAATAGCGTAGACAGAAGACAGCGTTAAATTGCATTAGCAGTCTTAATTCAAATTAACTTGTGAATTATCCCCATCCTAATGCGCATTAGCTTTGACGTAAATACACAAAATCAAACTGAATTTATACTGAATTTAGATATTTCAATATGGCAATACCGTCGAAATAAATTAGCTGTAGGAAAATTATTTACTATTTTAAAAGAAAACGTAACACAGTAGAATAGAAAAAAGAGGGAAAAAAAGCTGTAACTTCTAAACGGTTTGTATGAAATTTCGCATTCCCAAAGACATAGTGTTGTAGAGTTTAAGTTTTGAACTTGGGCCACCTGGGCTGACCAGGGTCGCGGCCACTGGTCCCCAAAGTAGGACACCTCGGGTATGTTAAATTTTAAAAACGATCCTATTTCTTCCTTCGTGTTCCAATTTCAAGCAAATTATATATGTATATAGAATCTCCGCATCGAACACTACTATCAATTATCTCTTATGTATTCTCTATAATATTCGCATTTGAAAATAAAATTTTCTAAAATTTTTACCCACCCTACTCCAGTTTTTTGATAACAGCGGAATAAGTTTAAAGTTGTATGCATTTGAATTTAAAAACTTTAAAAATGTGATTTTTCGCTAATTTTGTCGATGATTTTTTTACGTGGCAATGAATTGGGGAAAGCTTAACATCTAGCAGAGAATTCACCAATTTGCAACAAATTTTTTCAACATTAAACAGTTTACAAACCAACAATGGTTTACTAAATGCAATTGTTTGTTTGTAATGTGAATCAAATTTTAATTCACATTAGTGTGCTGTTAATGCAAATTAACTCTATCGTCGGTTTACGGTATAAGATATTTATGAGAGACTATTTATTTTCAGATAGGACAATCAATAGGCTTCGTCCTTGTGGCACTATACGCTACATCACTATGGTGGTGTAGGGTATAAATATTTGTAATGGCTGTAGTCTATAGAAGACCAAAAAAATAAAAATTTTTATAATGGTTATCAAAGACCTAAAAAATAAAAATCTTTCATAATGGTTATTGAAGACCAAAAAAAATAAAAATTGTTCATAATGTTTATCAAAGATTAAAATTTTTTTGAGTTATTTATAATTGTTATTACGGGACCTATTTAACTTTAAGCAATTGCTTATCTAAAAAAAAATAACAGCTATTTCGGTGTGCATTTGTTCTTAAAATTTATTTTGATACATATTATTTTGATACATATTTTCTTGCATATTTTTTAAAGCTCTATTTTTATGTATTTATGATTATTCATTACAAACATTTATAATATTAAACAGAAAAAACTAAATTTCGTATTCAAACACAAAATTTATAAAATCAAACATATATTTTACTGAAATAGGACCTATCACAAAATTCACAAAATCAAACACTACAGTTCGTAATATTTTTATTGAAAAAAATATTTTTAAAATTTAATTGACAACGTGATGTTGTACACTAACTTTTGCTGCCTGCGAGATAATTTGCCGAGAGATATTCCAATTTATAGCACTATGCACGATTTGAATGAAATTTGACAAGTGCAAAGAAGAAGTGTTGTCGAGTTTAAGGTTTGAATTTTGACAGCATGAATCCACCAGAGGTGTGGCCAGGGGTCCCCAAAGTAGGACTCGTGTATGATCAATTTTTAAAACGATCCTATTTCTTTGTTTGTGTTCCGATTTCAAAAAACTTACACATATATAATCTGCTCATCGAGCACTACAAAAAATCTCTCAACTATCTCTTATAGCTTAGGAGATATTCGCATTTGAAAATTAAATTATCAACATTTTTACCACTCCAGTTTTTTGATAACAGCCCGATTTGCTCCTTTTTTCTTTTATTGGAGTAACTACAAATGTATACAGTTAGGGACATAACTATTTGTACACCATGTATTTTTCGATAATTTTAAAAATTAAAACAAATATTCAACAATATTAAACATATTTTAATTATAAATATTTTTCTAATTTATTCTCATTTGAAAAAAATACTAATATTCAACAAATTGTTTAAAAAGGTACAAAATAAGCAAAAATCATAGGGACAAAAGTATTTGTACAATTCCTAATATGAGTACTTGGTTCAATAATTTGTACGGTGCTATTTTGTTTGTTTACATTTTTTCATTAAGTACCGTTACTTTTTTCATGTAAAGCAATTTTAAATGCAGAATAAGTAGTATGCTCCAAAATTTTCTGCAATAAACTGTTCAAAAATGGGCAAGAACAAAGAATTGAGTATGGATATCAAAAATTTAATAATTGATCAACATAAAAACGGAAAATCGCTTCGTTTTATTAGTAATTTATTAAGTTTACAACATTCCACGGTTCAATATGTAGTTAACAAGTATAAAAAGAGTGGTTCTGTTGAAAATGCATCTAGGAGCGGTCGACCAAGTAAACTTTCTAATCGGGAAGTGAGAAGTATTTTAAACGAGGTGAAAAAAAATCCAAGAGTAACTCGGGCGGATTTAGCGGAACAAGTCGCTAATACAACAGGAACAACTGTTCATCCAAAAACCATTGGGAGAGTATTACATTCTGGAGGTTATACAAGCAGAGTACCTCGCAAAAAACCTCTTATCAGTAAGAAAAACCGAGAATTACGTTTGGAATTTGCTAAGCGTTACTTAGACAAGGATGAAGAATTTTGGGAAACGGTATTATTTACGGATGAAACAAAGGTAAATATTTTTGGCAACGACAGCAGAGGAAAGGTATGGAGGAAAAAAAATACAGCGTTAGATGCACAAAATTTGATACCAACAGTCAAGCACGGTGGAGGAAGTGTGATGGTATGGGGTGCAATGGCTGCCAGTGGAGTAGGACGATTAGTTTTTATAGACGGTAATATGGATCAGCATCAATATAAAAGAATATTAGAAAACAATTTGAAGCCTTCCGTAGATTGTTTGGGTCTTGGTCCACGTTGGATATTTCAACAGGACAACGACCCCAAACATACTGCGCGTTCAGTCAAGGAGTGGTTGCTTTATTATGCACCAAGGCAATTAAATTCACCCTCTCAATCACCTGATCTGAACCCTATCGAACACTGTTGGGAAATTTTAAAGCGTAGAGTTGGTAAAAAGAATGCCCGTAATAAGGAAGATCTTAAAAAAGCTTTGGAGGAAGCTTGGAAGGAAATATCTCCAGATAATACAAAAAATTTAGTTCGCTCGATGCCCAGAAGACTGCAAGCCGTTATTGATGCGAAAGGAGGTCCCACAAAGTACTAATTTTAAGAAAAATATAACATAATTTTAATGATATTTAAAATGTACAAAAACTTTTGTCCCAATGAATTTAGCTTTTTTTTGTTATTTCTTAAATAATGCGTTAAATATTAATATTTTTTTTATTATAATTAAATAAAAAAATAAATAAAAATAAATTGCATTAAATTTGTTTTAATATTAGGCTTAATTTCTAAGATTATCAAAAAATACATGGTGTACAAATAATTATGTCCCTAACTGTATGTCAAACTAAAAAAAAATTATTTACAAATCGTGACTGACTCCAAAGTTATATGAATTTGAATTTAAAAAATTAAGAGCGTATATGCATTTTCCAATAATTAAAAACCAAAAATTTCTAAATTTTTCTAAAAAAAAATTATATTTCTAAAATAGAATTATCTTCAAAATTGCGACCTGTACTCTGCGCACAAGGTTTACATGGACATCCAGCCAGACGGACAGACATCGTTTAATCGACTCAGAAAGTGATTTTAAGTCGATACTTTAAGGTTTGTGTTAGACTAATATTTTTGCACAAACGCATAATACCCTCCCCACTATGGTGGTGTAGGGTATAAAAACGGTTAGCACCACTGAATTCAGCGCACCCGAATTAGCTTAACCCACCGGGTGCCCCGCTTGACATTTTTATACCCTTCAGCTTCGTGAGAAGGGTATATATAAGTTTGTCATTCCGTTTGTAATTTCTACATTTTTCATTTCCGACCCTATAAAGTATATATATTCTGGATCCTTATAGATAGCGGAGTCGATTAAGCCATGTCCGTCTGTCTGTCTGTTGAAATCAATTTTCTGAAGGCCCCAGATATCTCCGGGATCCAAATCTTCAACAATTCTGTCAGACATACTTTCGAGAATTTTGCTATTTAAAATCAGCAAAATCCGTCCATAAATAACGGAGATATGAGCAAAAATCCGAGACAACCTCTGAAAATTTCATCAAAAAACACAATGTATTGCATGCTTTGACAAAAAAACAAAAAAACGTATGTTTGGATGTGCAAGTTTTGTGTATTTTGTTTTTTTTTGTGTTTTGTTTCTTTTGGCGTTGTTGTTGTTTTTTATACAACTAAACGGTTGTTTGGTTGTGTGTTGGTTTTTTTTTACAAAAAAGCAACAAAACGTAGGCTTGGATGTGCAGGCTTTGCGTATTTTGTTTTTTTTGTGTTTTGTTTCTTTTGGCGTTGTTGTTGTTTTTTATACAATTAAACGTATGTTTGGATGTGTGTTGGTTTCATTGGCTTGCGTATTTTGTTTTTTCTTTTGGTGTTTTGTTTCGTTTGGCATTGTTGTTGTTTTTTGTGTTCTTGATAAATTTAGGATGCTGTACGCTGAAAGTGGGCAATGTACATACATATATACTAATTATAAAAAATAATAATGCATCCACAACAAAGGTGAAGGGTATATAAGATTCGGCATAGCCGAATATAGCACTCTTACTTGTTTTCAACTAGCAAAGTGTAATAAATGCGATAAAAATAACGTAAAAAATTTATATTAATTAATCTCATTTGTTTCTTCCATAACAATTTGCAGTGCTTTTTGTGAAAGGACTTTTAGTGTTTTAAATAATCTATACTCACAAGAAAATAATAGCGGTATTCACTGTTAAGTGCGAATGGTCTAGCATCATTGCAAATGCAAAATTTTACCGTAATCCAATAACAAAATACACACAAAAACATTTACAATTTTGCATTTGCAATGATGCAATACCATTCGCACTTAATACCGCTAAAGTCTTTCGATCTAACTAATAATGGTGCAATTTTAATAAGGCTAAATTTTGATGAAAGTTGCAAACATTTTCCAAATTTTTTGTTTAAAACTAAAGTGTTACTGTATTCTGTAAATTAAAATATCAATACATAGTTATATTTTTTATGTGATTTAAATTAATATATGCATATATAGTATATGACGTAAGACTGAATTTTAATTGTTACGTTTCTTAAAATAAAATTCTTTGAACTATAACTTCATTTTTAAATTGTCCAGTTTTTTTTTCTGTTTTTATTTGACTTTTAATATCTGGTAACCCTACTTGTAACGGAAATTTTTAAACATATTTGTGTACAGAAATATGTAAACAAAAACAACTATGACAGCTGCTAGAATCAAACAAGTGAAAAAAAAAATTATCAGCTGATTGACTGACTCCACCTTGTGTCAGTCAATCGCCTTGTGCATAGTCAAGCCACTCAAAAAATATTGTTTTTTTCATTCATAATACATACTTGCATGTAGCAACGGGGGGTTTGATTTGCAAGATATTTGTGTTTATTTAATAACAGATTTTCATCTTTTCAGTTTTGGGTTTTAAATTATAAACGGAATGACAAACATATGAATATGACTTTAACATTTATAGGGTTGCCAGCCGGGCTGGACTTGGCTACCTTCGTGAAGCTTATAAACAAATTCCAGATCCAGAGATTTGTTAAATTATATGGTCCTATTCTCGCAACGCTTTTTGTGAAAGTGGCAGTGTTATTAGTATTTAATTTTAATTCTTACATATGTACATACAGACATACGGACTGAACTGAAACAAAATGACTGTGTTTTTCGTGATTTTAAAAGTTGATGGTCATTTGGACCCCAAGTGCTATTAAGGGTTAATTTCCATTTGTGTGCTTTTATTGTAAATACTAGACTTCATGTTATATTTTTCTTAAGTTTTATCAAAATCGGCCCAAAAATATATAACAATTCGCTATCTTTCCATTAGAAATTTGAAAATGGAGTTTTGAAACTGCCGTTAAAAAAATCCATTTTTTTTGGTCATACCTGCGAATAGGTTAACGGTTTCCTAATAAGACAAAAACTCATATACAACTAAATATGGATATATTTTAAGTAAAAATGAGCTTTTATTTTAATATTTCTCAAAATATGTATGTTAATTTTGACACATTAATTGGTTTTTTAACCAATTTTTGTCTTTTATATCTCATTAGAACGAAAATTACGTACACATTTCGATTATTTTAAATTAAATTGCAAAAGTAATTACTTAATACTTTTGCAAAAACTAGAAAGATAAAATTTAATATTTAACTATAATTTTATATATATATAAAAAATAGAGAGTAAAAATTCCCAAAAAATAAATGTTGGCTTATAAGGGACACTCTAATATTAAGGGGCATTTCATGTCAAGTGAACCAACTTTTGAAATCGATTTGCACCAAGGTTAGTTCTATTAGATAGTAACTTAGGTACAATTTTTCAACAAGATCGGTGTAGAACTCTCTGAGTTAGAGGGGGTCAAAATTTGATATTATGGCCAAGCATGTGTTTTTTTCTTATCGATGTATCGTATTACCTATTGTTCTTAGCAAAGTGTTTCCCAAATAGCTTAGATAGCTCTTTCTTCAATCTTTCGAAAAAAATATTAAAAAAAGGTAAACAATTTTTAATATTTTTTTTCGAAATCTTTTTTGACTTTTTTTTGTAAAATGGTCTTAAAATTAAAATGTTCATCCCGATCGGAAGACATCGATTTCAAAAGTTGGTTCACTTGACACGAAATTCGAAATATGTATGTTGATTACAATGGATAAAAATATACATATTTTAATAAAAATTATTTACACGAAACCAAAATTAACATTTTCACAGAATTTTTTTTTAATTTCCAGTTTTATTTTTGATTTGTCCAGCTTTTTGCGGATCTGAATCTGGCATCCCTAATGGTGAAGGTTAGACAAAATATAACAATACATTTGAATAATTGAATCGTTTCAGCACAAATTCAGTATTATTTATTTTACATATATGTATATTTTAACATGTTTTAAAAATATTTAATAAAGGTGAAATCAATGTGATTCCATCTAATCTCTATCAATGTCAATATTTGTATGTATTATGGACACTTCACAGTAACTACTTAAATGAATTTCACATCAGATTGGGAAATAATAATAATTATAGTATTTCCTATTTCATGATTTCATCTCCTGGGAATAAGTCAAACCTTTAATTACCAGACATTTAATGAAGAATTCTCCAAATGGATAATTTTGACTATCACATCATTACAAATCATTGGTAAACATAGGAAATGAACGAGAGTCTGTTGGATTAAATAATTTGTACAATATTTGTATAATTTCTAATTAATCTGTTGATCTGATAATCTGTTGAATTTATACATTTTCAATGACTACAGCATTGTTCCAACAGTGCAGAACTACTTCAGATTCTTTGATACCATCCATAACACTAGTTATATCTAAACAACTTTCAGAACCCATTCCCAGGAACGAAACCACTAAAAACTATTTTAATTTTATTTTGAAAAAAATTAAAATTTATTTTTCAATAAAATAAAACTTGTTATATATTTAATAGCGATGAATAATAAAAATGGAAGAGTCATGTATTTGGACTGAACAGAAAATAAAAAGGTTACATATCGCACACCCAGTTCAAAAGTGACACACCTCAAAATTTTATTTTTTCAGAAATCGAAAATAAATATATACCAATTGAAACATAATGAAAGATATTATTGTTTTTTTTAGCCACAGTTACCAAAAACAGAATACACAGATATCTTTTGTATAGATAAACAAGTGTATTTTGCATAGTTTAAGATTAAAATTAATTTTTCAGGTTTATATAACCCGACAAATTAATTTTGAGTTGTGTCACTTTTGAACTGGGTGTGCGATATTTAGTGGATTCACAAGTTATCCTATGTATCAAGTCATATTGTCATAATGTTCTAATATTTTACAAAACTCTTGTTATTGCCTTTCAAACCAAAAATTAAAAATTTTATTGTCGTGGTTGCAGAGACATGCGCCGAACACCTAAGAGCCGGATAATCTGATTCATGAATTCTGAAATATTAGAACATTATGACTTGATAGGATACCTTGTGAACCACTTATTACGCAGAAAAGAAATTGTATATCTATAATGAATTTCTTTGCAAACTGTATGAATTGAATATGGGCATATCTGCGATTAGTCAAATAGTATCGAAAAATAAAATGTTGATAATCATCGTGTTTTATTGAAGACATTTCGACAAAATTTGGTACATACAATTAATTTGCCTATTGAAACTGGCTGAAATCGGTCCATTATTTCACCTAGCCCCCATACAAATGTCCTCCCGAAATTGGACTTTATCGGTCATAAATGTTTAATTTATATAGGTATCTACACAAATTTCGCTCCAAATAAGTTTTATATATACCGAATTCATGTCACCAAATTTTATTATGATCGGTCCATAATTAGTCATATCTCCCATATTCCTTAAATTATCTTTACGTTCATAAACCTTATAAAAATTTTGGTATACTCATAAAATTCAACTAAAATAACTTTCATATAGACATAAACTACGACCTAATTTCATGGTGATCGGTCAATAATTGGTCATACCTCATATATAAGGCCCACTATCATTATGAAAACTTAAAGTTGATGGAATCCATCTTTTGTACTAAACATAGAGCTACCAAAATGCTTTCGAAACGCAAAAAAAGTCCTAGGAAATGTTTTGTTTTCTATATTTTTTTTACATCAAAAGCGTACGAACGTACGTTCATGACCCCAGAAAATGCCCATATATAAATTTATTCCCAAAACTTTTTAATTTTGAGAATGAATTTGTTCATACATGTTCTGTTGAAATGGTTTGTTTGGTATTGAAAATGGGCAATATCAGTCCATGATTTCACGTAGAATGGACAAACAAAAAAATCGGGCAACATTTGTCCCTAGTCCCCATACAAGGTCCCCTTCAGAAAATGACTTGAACATTCATATTTGTCTTATAATCACACTATACAACAAAATGAATTTTTTTTCCAAAATTACAAGGTCCGACCAATAAATTTTGATAGAGGAGACAAAAAAAAAGACATCTGAATTTCATTTGACTGTTGCCCAACTCTGGCACATTATTATTGTTAATCGGCATGAGACGCCATATGATCCTTACATTTTAGGTATAAAATGTGTTCAGAAAATTTATGTAAAATGTTACGGAGATCATTTTTGTAGAATATGTTAACCCTCTAAATCCTCAAGGAAAAGGTCTTTTTTGTCCTTCTTTTAAAAAAGAGCAAAAAACACCGTTAAAACAGGGATTTAAGGAGTTAAAATGTTCCGCAAAATATTATCTTTGAAATTTTACTATAAGTACCTGAATACACCAAAACGGAAAATTCAACCAGAAAGTCAGAAATAAGACATAACAAAAGAGAACGGGTTAATTTCGCATTTATTAAGAATTTTATTTTAAAGTACCCCAAAAATTTAGCATGAAAAAAAAAAATATTTAAAATTTAAGTAAAAATCACTAATATTTGTATTATTTTACCTTCGATAGCAAATTTGGATAGGAAGTGTATTCATTAATTGCATTTTTTTTAGCTCTACACGCAGAAAAAAAATATAATTGGACATGGTTACTGTAACCATTTAAATAGTGTTACAAGATTTTTAACAATATTATAGTCACAGTAACCATTTACATGATTGTAGTAACCATAATATGGTTAATTTACGATTCACATGATTGTATCAACCATATATATGGTTACAGTAAACAAATATATGTTTGTGGCAACCATGCGAAATTAACCTTATGCTCTCTTTTGTTGTGTCTTATTTCTGACATTCCGGTTAAATTTTAACCCCTTAAATCCCTGTTTTAATGGTGTTTTTTGCTCTTTTTTAAAATAAGGACAGAAAAGACCCATGCCTTGAGGATTTAGAGGGTTAACATATTCTACAAAAATTTATCCGTAACATTTTACATAAATTAGCTGAACACATTTTATACCTAAAATGTAAGGATCACATGGTTTCTTATGCCGATTAACAATAAGAATGTGCCAGAGTTGGAAACGTTAAATGAAATTCAGATGTAAACTTTCAAAACGCCGATACACGTGCCTTTTTGTTTTGTCTCGTCTATCAAAATTTATTGGTCGGACCTTGTAATTTATTTTTGTGTTGTACAGTGTAATTAATATCTTGAAGAAATTGAAGATAAACAAGTTGTATATGAACTCTCAACAACTTATTATCAATGGCTGTCGAACACAAACTAAATGACAGTAGTCAACTGATGTCCGTTGACAGGAGCAGTGCTGTCCTTTCAGTTAATATCCGGGAAATACATAATCGACTAAAAGACCATAACTGATTCAAGTCCCCATTCCATTTTCTGTGCATGCTAATTTTTAAGAATTCTTCAAATTTTCTTTAAACTTATAAGTGAATTTAATAAGAAACAGTAAACTAATTTTTTCAAAATATTTTAATTACAATTAAAAGCGGTATAATCCCACTGAAAAGCTGGACGTTTGGCAACACTATTATGTTTGTACATGGGAATAAATACATTTATTCCGTGTCGAAATATGAATGCCAATATATATTATGTAAAAATAAAATTTTAAATATTTACCCCTTTTACAAAACAAACAAATGATTTCTTTATTTTAATACATTTTATAATTGTGAGGCGGTAAATAAAATCTTAAAACCACTACAGTGGAGTTATTAAAAATAGCACAATTTAAAATAGTTGTATGGTAAAATCAGCAATATTTTCATGTTCCTTAATGCTATCATCAATTACAATTTATTTTTGAAATAATTGATAACAGTTTTGCCAACATATCAAATACAATTAGCTATTCACACATACTAGACAAATAAATACACTATAGTTTCATAAGTTGTACAGATAATTTAGTCATTTATGATCACTTTTTTTAAGAATCACAAAGTGCTATTCAAGTCAACACTATTCAACTCAGAATTTTGTTTTTTTTATTGATATCAACCGATCGGTAACAACACGTACTAATTTAAATACATATTAGGTGCCAGCTAGATCAGGCTGTATGAATGCATGTATGTACTTATATGTATTTATGTATGTATGTCGGTTATCTCTATGACATCTGACGCGCTGAGGGGTTTAGCTATTTAATTTATACTCATCAACAATTCTGACGCGTAAACAAGTGCTAGAAGCTCAGTATAAAAACTGGGATACGATCTCAATACAACTTATTATTATTCTCAAATTGTTGTGTTATAGACATCAGACAATTTTCTAAAAATAAGAAAAAATATTTCATTCGTTAATCATGGATCTTACTGGTAAAAATGTAGTTTTCGTAGCCGGTTTGGGTGGAATCGGTTTTGAGGCCTGTAAACAACTTATGACCAGAAATGTTGCTGTAAGTATTATACTGATTTCTGACAAACAAATTGTTCCTTAATGTATGATCCTTTAGTATTTGATCGTATTGGATGTGATGGAAAATGCCAAAGCTGTACAAGCCCTGCAAGCCATGAATCCCAAAACAAAAGTTATGTATATGAAATTCGATGTCACCGATAAAACATCCATTAAAAATACATTCAACCAAATTGTCAGCACCGTGAAGTACATTGATGTGTTGGTAAACGGCGCAGGTGTCATTGCTGACCGTAATATTGAACTCACCATTAATGTTAATTTGATTGGCCTTATTAATACCACAATGGAGGCTCTTCCTTACATGGACAAAGCCCAAAAAGGACGCGGTGGTGTGATATTGAACATTGCTTCGGTTTTGGGCTTAGAGCCATGTTCACCAATTGCTGTCTACAGCGCATCCAAATTTGGTGTTGTCGGATTCACACGTTCCTTATCGGTAAGTTATATTTTTTAAAATTCATTTCACAGACTGTGACTGCAACGTTTAAATTAATTTAACAACATCTTAGTAAATCCTCTGATTGTCCACACAAATTCGCTTGTTCGTTGTAGCAACACAAATTAATTCGATTTTAAATACTTTATGTCCATTTTCAGGATCCTTATTATTATAACCGTTCTGGTGTTGTAATAACTGCACTTTGTCCTGGACTAACTGAAAGTCCAATGACAGCTAACCCAAAAATTAGTGATACTTTCGAATATTCGAAACCTTTAACCGACCAAATATTTTCGGCTTACCGTCAACCGGCTGCCAAAGCTGGCGAACATTTGGTGAAAATTATTGAGATGGCACAAAACGGAACAATGTGGATTAGTGATAGAATGACAATGACAAAGGTTGAACCCAAACTTTTCTGGCAGCCTTGAAGAGTTGATGTCTTCAGTTGTAAATACCTATACACTATTTACTATAAGATAAACATTTTTATATTTGATATTATTAATTAACTAAATCGTAAATAAAATTTTTGGGTGTAATTAGAAAGTAAATAAAATTAAACTTTCGATTTTCATTCTGCACAGTGGGGCATGAATAAAACTTGATTTAAACAATTGAGCCAAATAATTTATTCAAAGACGTTACAGTTATGACGGCTTAAAATTGGAGTTTGTAACACGTTACAACTAGGACGACATTTTCTAAATTGTTTTAAATTCACTAAAACTAAAAAAAATACCTAAAATAATTTAATGTGAACAGAACAAAGTTTAAATGATAAATTAAATCATATTTGATGACTGTTTGAGTTGTGTGTAATCTGTAAATATGTTTAAAAAAGGGTGTTCATACCATTGATTCGGAAAAAAAATATTCATAAATTAAAATCATATGGATTATCAGTTAGAAGAATAGCCCAGATAATAATGATGTGTTCTAAAAATAAAGTATTTAATGCTATTCATGAAACAAAAACAAACACCAAAACTAGAGAAGAAAGCGTAAAACATGAGCAAATGAAATATTTAAAAAAAAATTGGAATTTGCCAGAAAAAACCTAAAACCTAAACCTTGGAATAACATGCAGTGTGCTGATGAAACCAATATTAATATGTTTGGATCAGATCGAAAAGCATTTGTACGCGACCCTTAATTAAAGGTTTGACCAAAATACACGAAAAGACCGTAAAGCTTGATCGTTGATGATATGGTGATGTTTTTCATCGTCTGGAATTAGTTTAATTGTCTGAATTCATGGAAAAATTACCGCTGCCGATGATCTAGAAATGCATAATTGCTGTGGAGTGCTCGTCTCAATCACCGGTCCTCCGGAGAGTCCTTAAAAATTATATTGGCAGTTTCAAATGATTTGTATACAAATTATTATGAACTAGCTTTTAACCCGCTACTTCGTTAGCGAAGCAATTCAACCAAAGTTTTGAACAAGTGAGAACATACATATAACCGCTTCCAATCTTCATTCGTTTTTTTAGGCTTTTATGAGTTTATTTCTATTTGAAATAGATTATTTTTTAAGTTGGTTCACTAAATGTACCCATAAATGCTCAATAACATTTACGTCCTGGGATTGTGGTGGCATTTTTTCAGTTAGTATAATGCTCCCTTCGATCCAAAAAAAAAAAAATTTGACACACTGTAAAAAAAATTCAGACCAGCTGGACTATAAGTTTATTCTACAAAAATGATTTCCTCAACAAGCCCTTTCAGAGTTATGGGGTCGCTATTCTGTTCCAAAAATGCTGTTGGGCAGTGTTATAAATATATTATAGGAAGTTTTCAATGGATTACAATACCGGAGGTGTGTACTTAAAAAATTTAAAATATTTTACTAAATGTTGGTATTCTGTGTCAAATTTCGTGTTTATATTAGTTCATGTTTTTTGTGAAGTTGCGAAAAAGTTGTTTGTCTTCTGTAGTATCGAACTTACGTTGTGGGAAGGTTAAGCTACGTACACACGGTTGTCATATTCTTACAATATTGTCAGAAAATGTTCAATAAATGGTTAACACCCATATGTTTCAACATAAGTTCTCATGGTTGTGTTAACCATTTTCTGAGCATGTTCCTGACAATCTGACAACCGTGTGTACGTAGCTTTAGGCTTCATGCCAAACTAAATTTTTGGCATATACAGTGTTGATAAAAATAAAATAAATGAATAATATGATTAATGGGCACTATAAAATGATAGAGTGTTCTACTATTGATATTTGTCCTCACAAAGTAAACTAGATCTACAAAAATGTTTATTCTGAGCTTGAGATAATTGATAGCTTCCACGATAATAAATAATTGAAGAAATAATTGATAGCTACCACGAGATTTTTAGTAATGCTCGACGAGGAGATTCAATATATGCAATTTTTTTGAAACGTAGAAATGGGATTGTTTTACAAATTTTGCATACCCGAGGTGTTCTACTTTGGGGACCCCTGGCTGCGCCCCTGGTGGGACCATGAGGTCCAATTTCAAAACTTAAACTCGAAAACACTTCTTCTTTTGCGGATGTCAAATTCGGACTAAGAGTTTAGAAGTTACAGATTTTGTTTCTATACCACTGTGCATTGTACATAGGGTTTTTAATTTCGCGAACTTTTTTGATTCCCGGGAATCGGGAAAAATTGTTTCTACATTCCCGAGTACGCGGCTATCCCCAAATATATAATATTACTGTAAATTATGAATATTATAGCAAAATTTCATATAAAAACTTAGTGTTATAATTATATATAGAGCTTCGTAATAATTAATTCAATTTGAGCTTAATTCACTAAAATCATAATCCGTAATTAAAAAATGTCAGCCTTTCATTCCATAAATCCATTCCAATATCTAATTCTTTAGCTTCATTTACATTAGGGCTATAACCAAATTTTGGCCCTAGCACCACGCGATGGCTAATGTTGTGTTATTTACGATAACATTTTTTCCCGGTCATTTTGGAATAAAAACCCATAGAAACGATTTTTTAAAGTAAAAAATTTCTAAAATTTGTATTACTTTTTTAAAGTAAAACATCGGATTTTTACCCGTTACCGCAAATTTTAAATATATGTAGATTCGTTGATATTTTTATAAAAAAAAATTATATCCATAGTTTACTGCATTTTTTGAGTGAACTTTTTTGACCAAAATCAATTCTATACTTGAAAATACCAAATGGTGTGCCGTCATCAAAAGTAGGGGCCTTGGTTCTACTAGAGGTTTCTAGAATAATTCGTACCGGTACATCTTGGCATTGAAGATTATTCTCATTTATTTCTAGATAGTGCAATTTTACACTTTTATATGTTCATTCGAAAATGAATGTCATTTGCAATGACATTGATAAAGCTCAAGGTCAGTCTTTTCACATGGACAGCTTTATGTTGCATGTTCGCGAGCTGGAAAACCCACATACTTTAGTATATATAACTATATAACCGTAACTTCCAGTACAAATTTTTGCAATTTTCCGTTTTTTTTAAACTGATTTTTAGTTATTCGACAAACCGGTTTTATTGTCTCGAATTATTCCACAAAATCTTGTTTTATTTATATTTATAACATTAAAAAAGTTCAAAATCCACACAAAATAAGTAATAAAGTGAGTCAAAAAAACATACACACTAGACATGCCCTTAAACAATAGATTTACTTTTTGCAGCAAAAACTAACTACAGGTAGGCCTCCATTTACGCGGTTGGTTGGGCCCAAAAAAATAGCGTGTAAATCAAATTCTTATCGAAAATAATGTAAAAATGTCAATTAAAAAAACAAAATATTCTAATATTCATAAAAATTAACGAAGTTTTCAAAAAAGAAATCCGTGTTATATAAAAATCGTGTAAAAAAAGTCGCGTATTTGAAATAATTGCGTAAATAAAGTACCGAGTAAATGGAGGCTTACCTGTACTGCTAAATTTAAGTGCAATCGGATAACTAGAACACGTGCCGGAAATCGATTGAAAGTTGTAAAATTGGGTAAATAATGGTACTTTTTTCGATTTGAAAACTGTTTTTTAAACATTTTCAATAAACCTAAGCTTCTAGAGAAAATTATTTTTCTAACAAGGTATAAAACAACAATTTCGAATGAAAAATAACAAAGTTATACGAGTTTTATCTGACCAAATATTGAGCAAAAAGTGCTAGTTTACTCATATTTTACTCGCATTTCTATTGTTGACATAGTTGTTTACATAACTTTTGCATGCAAAACAGTGAGTAAATAATACAAAAATTTAGTTTTTCTTGAATATAGGACGTAGGGAAATGCTAATAACTTGGTTATTGTTCATGTTTTATACCTTCTTAGAAAGATAATTTTGTCTAAAAGCTTAGGTTTGTTATTTATTTTACAACTTTCAATCGATTTCCGGCACGTGTTCTAGTTATCCGATTGCACTTAAATTTATCAGTAATTAGTTTTAGCTGCTAATGAACAAAATAAGACCCATCCAAAGCAAATCTATTTTTAAGGGCATGTCTAATACACACACTATTTCAGCCAAAACTTATCCTTGGTCCAACAAATTATTATTATTTTAATCACGTTATTTAATAATTTAAAATGAAATTTTAAAAATATGCCAGATATTATCTTTTTTAAATCATTAATTTTCAACTGTTATTTCGGTCAAAATGGTCATCGAGAAAAAAGTACTTGAAAAAATGTGCAAGCTCGGTTTTCGCGACTAATTAAAAACCAGACCTGTCGCAGAACCCAAAATTTTATTGAAAAATTTATGTAATTTTTAAAATTAGAATTGCTTACATACATATTTATATTTTTAAAGAAATTGGAGATTTTGAGTTGCTTTTTATTTCCATTTATTTTTTGAAATAACAGCTGAATCACGTAGTTCATATACACTGAGGGAAAAATGACGTTGCAAAATCAACAACGGTTGGTGTCATTTTGACACCATAATGAATTTGTGTTGATGCAGATGAAGATCCAGGCAGTACAAGAAATGAGAAGATCACCGAATCCAGTGACGACATACAACTCCAAAAATTCCTGGAAACAATAAACATGCCTTCAGTTTTTGTACATTTAAAAGGAAAATAGAGCTATACATATATAATTATCAGCAATGTAGAATACAATAAGTATTTGTTTTAGTTTTTAGAATGGTGACCTGTGGAAGCAGTGCCACAATTAGGGATGTTATTTGAAACTTCACATACAGGAACTCCGACAATTGACAATAATGTTTTGCCACATTTAAACATGGAATATTTATATGTATGTATTTTATATTTATGTATTTATTCGTATTGTATTTAAATTTATTTTTTAAAACATTAAGGAATTGAAAAATTATTATTTATTTCAATTACCAAATCGTGCACTATCAATGTGTAATTTTTTCTTTGTCAAATTGACACCGTTCGTGTACAATTTGTGCACATACGCTATTGACACCGAATGGTGTCAAATCGTACACGGATGTGTTCAATTTTTCTCTGGGTGTAGTGCTATTGTCGGCTTATCATTTTCCAAAGGGCATTGCATGCATATTGTCATCTTTAATTTTGTTTCTTTCATTACCACTATTGTATAAATAATCTGATTCTTCTTGAATCCAGTTTTCTTTCGGAAGCCATTTTCTCATTACATGTAACAATAGTGTGATTTGGTATCGTAGATTTGGTGAAGAGTCACCTCATGCTCATCAACGTATTCCTTAAACTCTTTCAAACATTAATCAATAAGTTGAGGTTTCGAAGACAATTTCTCGCCTATCATTTTTAAAAATCTAATTCTATGTCAACCCTTAAATTTCTTCAACTACCCTTCACTGGTATTGATAAATTTTGAAATACAAGACTGACTTTTGATCGTAAAATCATTGCTGATATTGGAACATTTCTTTCCCTTTGTTTTACAATCCACTTATAAAACATTTTTCATTTTTGGGCACTCGGCATTTTTAAGGTGCAACTTTCTGTTGTACGTACGAACTTTTATAATGAATTTTCTTGCTTTAATTAATTAATTAATTTCTTTATAGAATGAAATACACAATTTAATTTACAAACAAATAAGCCTAATTAAATTTTCTTTAGTTACTTCGATTTAAACCAAATATGAATAATATTCATAAGTTAACAAAAAATAATCAAACAATTTCTTTATAGATAATATTCTTTGTGAATACTGTGGAACTGCCTTTACGAAGCATATTCTCCTTCCCATCTTCATGAATCACTTTCACACGAACATCAGAAAATGCAACATAAAAACTGATTTAGGCAAATAGATTCCCACCTTTTCCAATAAAGCACAAGGTCAGACATTGTGCTTTATTTATATTTATGGAAAATGCCAGCCTTATGGGGAATTGTATTCTAAAATATGACATTCGAAAGGCAAGTTTTGAGACACAGATCGGTGATTAAAGGATTACATAAAATTTTGTTACGTTTTAACCTTTTCAAAACGTTTGGTTTATTTCCTTTAAATAAACCGGATACTTTTGATTGCAAATAAAAGCCGTTTAGTAGTTTAAAAATTGTAACAACTCTTTATTTATTCAAAATGTACAACAACAACAGAATTAAATAGCCACTCAATGTTTTGTATACACGTTTATAAATTCTCAGAAATACAGACACTTTATAATGTATACGAATTCACTTGAAAAATACAGCACACTTTAAGGCACTCAGATGATGTTTATTCAAATAGCATCTCTGATAAAACTGACTCACGACTGCAACCTCTGCCACTATTTATAACACTGCCATCTGCACTCTAGATTGCTCTTTAACTGTCAAAGTTCGAATATTCTAGATCATACGCCATCTGTGGTGTACTTTCTACAATGTTCTTTAACTGAATATTCGAATTCAAACAGCGTTGCCAACTTACGATCAATGGTCAACTGAAAGCTTTTATTTAATAATGCCCACAGATATGTTACAGTTTGCTATTACAGCACTGTTATTTGAAAGCATTATGCTACTTTTAAATCAGTCCTTAAAATCGCTATATTTGAATTCAAGTACAATTTCGTAACAATATTAATAATTCACTGAAGTCGTAATTTCAAATTGATGGCAAATTGAAACCTTCCAATAAAGAATATTTCCAGTTCATTTCAATTAGTTATATTGAGTTATGACTGCCACAAAATCAGTCCTTTACGAATTATATACAAATTTGAAAAGGCTTCTTGTTTCTATAATATCATAATATTTAATAAACTAGCCCAAAACTGAAGAATCGAAATCGAAAACGATGTTTTAAAATTTTACGATTTTTTGGAAATTCTACATTCAAATAGCTAACAAGAGATGAATAATGATATTAATTGTATATGTAAATCAAAATGCTATAAATATATAATTTTCTGAAATTGATAAAGCTATATTTTAAACATATGTATTATAATTTGTGGCTTAATTTAGGGTGTCCAGTGAACTTTGTGTTCCACTTTGGTCATTTCTCCTCGGCTACTAATCCACATTGATCCATTTTCTGCCATCTCAATTATTTTTATCAAGTGTTCAGCACAGACTGCAGCAGGTTGACTCGGTGCAGAGAAAAATTTTTCGGTTAGGGGTTTGGAGTAGTCAAATGTGTCGCTAATTGTTGGATTGGTACTCATAGGACTTTCGGTTACCCCAGGACATATTGATGTAACAGCAACACCAGTACGATGGTAATAATATGGATCCTAGAAAACAATGAATATTTTTAGTATTATTTATCAATGAAAATTATGCATTACATTGTCACATATGACACAATTTTGTTGGAGTTCCACTGAAAAGAAGCTGTTGCACTCAATACTTACCGACAGAGATCGTGTAAATCCGACAACACCAAATTTAGTTGCACTATATATAGCAACGGCTGGACTGGGTTCTAATCCCACAACTGAAGCAAGATTCATTAGCACACCACCTCGTCCATTTTGCGCCTTATCCATATAGGGAAGCGCTTCCATGGTGGTATTAATAAGACCAATTAAATTTATGTTAACTGCAAGCTCAATATTTCTATCCAAAATAACACCGGCACCATTTATCAACACATCAATGAACTTCATAATGCTGGCAATTTGATTAAACGTATTTACGATACATGTCTTGTCCGTGACATCGAATTTCATGTAGATAACTTTAGTTTTGTCATTAATCGCCTCTAGAGTTTGTATTGCTTTAGGATTCTCTATTACGTCTAAAACTACCAAGTACTATAGCAAAAAGTTTAGAAAATATAGTTTAATTTGAATATAATTTTTAGTTCAATTTTAATACTTACAGCTAAATTTTTAGACATTAATATTTTACAGGTTTCAAAACCGATGCCACCTAAACCGGCAACAAAAACTACATTTTTACCAGTAAGATTCATCTTTACAATTTTTTTATTTGTTTATTTATGTTTTAAGTAATTGTTTTGGTGTCTTTTACACATCAAACTCAGAATCGAACATAATCAGATTCTCATTTGTATTCTGGCTTTTATAGAGCGATACTTTCTATCTGGATTAAATTTTTGATGAGTTCATAACAACCAGCAAAATCCACAACAAGTCAGATGTCAAATACATTAAAACATCTGAGTAAAAGCACACATCATAGAGAAATATACATAGAGCGGAAGGAGAGAGAAATATTAAAATTACTCTCTTTTCACACATACCGGTCACAAAATAACAAAATACATGCAATACATTCTCATGAATTAGGTTTTTGACAACAGACTTAGGTTTTTGGCTCTCAGTTACCTATCTAGTTGTCATCTATGGCGCACATTTACTTATAAAAATCATGTAGATAATGGACAAACATTAAAACTCATCCACCCAGCAAACACACAGATTTCATGTTTACAATTCCGATCAATATCAACCATAACTATAAACAAGAAAGAGAGCTATATTCGGCTGTGCCGAATTTTATATACCCTTCGCCAAATTATTCTTAAAAATAAAAATTTTAAATATTTTTAGGTAAACAAAATTTATTTTTTTTCCAAAGTTGTTTTTCTCATATTTTGGAAAACATTTTTTTTCGAATTGTTATTTAAATTTTTTTTTTTTTTTAAATTTAAATTTTTTTTTTAAATTTTTAAAAAATTGTTTGGTCTTTTAAAATTCGCGTTATAAAATATTTTTTCCGATTTTGACCCATTGTAGGTCCAAGTTACTATGGGCTTATATATGTCGTTGCAAAGGTCTTTGAAATATCTATCATTAGATATCCATATTGTCTACATTAGTGCATATTCCTATAAACGCACAATACTTTTTTTATTGAAAAAATTGTAAGAATTAAACAAGAACATGTTTAGGGGGCTACAAATTTGTTTATTAATTCACTTAAAATATTGTTTACAAAAAAATTCATTTGTACTTTATTTATTTTTACTTAATTTTCGAGATTAACAGCCATTTTTAAGGGTATTTTCCTATAAACGCACTTTAATTTATGGGCCACTGTAGCATTATTAATAATGTTTGGATGATCCTTTGTTATGGATTGTTTCAAAAATACGGTCTGACATTGATTCACTAATTTTTAAAGCAGATCGGAATCAATTTCCTCCCAGACTTGTTTAATTTTTAGTTTCAGCTCTGTCACAGTCATTATGCTTTCATTCTGGGCATTATTTGCATAAACTTTACGGGCCATGTATCCCCACAAGTTCTCCATTGGGTTTAAGTCCGGACTACAAGCCGGCCAGTCCAACAGAGGAATGATATGTTCATTAAACCAAGATTTCGATTGCTTAGAAACATGGATTGTTGGAATATGCAATATTTATCCATAAATGAGAGAAGAGAATCTTCCAACAGTTCGTTATAAATCGCACTATTCATTTTTGTCGGAACAAAACATATTTTCGAGTTGCCAACTGCAGCAAACGCTGCCCAAACCATAACACTGCCACCACCGAAATTACTTTTTGACATCCGAACATCGTTTGATCTCAAATAGTGTCAATAGCATGAGTATGAGTCAGGACCGTCTAAATTATTTTTTTTTTCGTCAGAGAAAATTACTTTTTTCCACTCACCTGTCCATTATTTTCTTGCGAATTTTAGACGATTTTCTTTATGGTGCTTTTTTAGCATTGGTTTACATTTCGGCATTTTCCATTTTATGTTTTCATCGTTTCGTAAAATGTGTGCAACGTGTTTGGAAGTCACTGGAAGATTCAATTTATTCTTTATTTGTGGGGAATTCATGTTGTTGCTGGTTGCTTCTTGTTTTATTAGATTAAGTTGTCTTCTTGTTAGTTTTGTATTTCCCTTTGTAGGTTTGCGAACTCCATAATTTTGACCTTTCTTCAAGAAATTTCGCACCACACTTTCCGAACGATCGATTTTGCGTCCAATTTCTCTATTGGAACATCCTTGGTCGTGAAAAAAATTTAATTTGAATCTTTTATTGATCGGACAAAAAACTTCCCCTGGGCATCTTTAAAAGTTATGAAATTTATTGATTCATATAGAAAAAGTTGCAGTAAATTAAGATGTTACTATTTGAAACGTACCTTTGATTGAAAAAAAACTAAAATTGATATTTTATTTTTGGTAATTTTTTAAAAACAAATTTCACGTCTGCGTTTATACGAATCTTCCACTTAAAATAGCACCAAGAACATTTGATCGCAGAATTAAGGCAAACAACAAGAATAAGAAAAAAAACTTGTTTACTTTCAAAAAGTACAGTTATGTTGTCTCTCATTAAAAAAGCTAAATTTTGCTTTTGGATGAGAACAACAAAAATACAGAACAAAATTAAGTGCGTTTATAGGGATATGCACCAGTATATATTAATGACTTAAGGTACGGTCAGACACAGTTAATATTTGAAGTTTTTCATCAAATATTTCATTGCTTAAATCAGACCACAAATAAAATTTAGAGCAAACAACAAAACAGATGATTTTAGTCAAACAGAATTATTTGTCGGTAAACAAAATATTTTCTTCATGTGAACATAGTGTGACCACTAGGTATGTAAACACCTAAAAAATATATAATTTGATCTTGCAAATCTTTTTAAGGTTAAAGCACTTATTTCGAATTGTAAAGCAATTATTTAAATAAAGTTTTGTTGAATTTTGTTATCATACCTATATTGAATTTGATTTTTCACATTTTGTTTGACCAAACTGCTGCGAAAAAGAATCATTAAATATATTTGGCGTGTGGTCACACTATATCAAATATTTTCATTAAATAATCCCAGCAAAAACTTCGCTTACAAAGCTACAATGTCTTTTTAATAATGTCTTTTTTAATAACTTACTTTTTAAGTAGTAAAGTCTAAAAAAACAAAATAAACAAACAAAACCAAAAAAACTGTTACTTTTTTTCAATTTGCCCATTTTTTTTATTGCATGTTTAATTTTAGAAAAACAGAAAAGAATATTGCATTACTGTGTGAAAACCATTATTTGACGCACAATGAAATAACTAAGCAGTGGTGCACCATGGTGTAGTGAGTACAACAACAGACTAGCAAAAACAAAAATTATAAAAACAAGTAAGAGTGCTATATTCGGCTATGCCGAATCTTATATACCCTTCACCTTTGTTGTGGATGCATTATTATTTTTTATAATTAGTATATATGTATGTACATTGCCCACTTTCAGCGTACAGCATCCTAAATTTATCAAGAACACAAAAAACAACAACGCCAAACGAAACAAAACACCAAAAGAAAAAACAAAATACGCAAGCCAATGAAACCAACACACATCCAAACATACGTTTAATTGTATAAAACACAACAACGCCAAAAGAAACAAAACACAAAAGAAAAACAAAACAAAATACGCAAAGCATGCACATCCAAACATACGATTTGTTGCTTTTTTGCCAAAAAAACCAACACACAACCAAACAAACGTTTAGTTGTATAAAAAACAACAACAACGCCAAAAGAAACAAAACACAAAAAAGAACAAAATACACAAAACTTGCACATCCAAACATACGTTTTGTTGTTTTTTTGTCAAAGCATGCAATACATTGTGTTTTTTGATGAAATTTTCAGAGGTTGTCTCGGATTTTTGCTCATATCTCCGTTATTTATGGACGGATTTTGCTGATTTTAAATAGCAAAATTCTCGAAAGTATGTCTGACAGAATTGTTGAAGATTTGGATCCCGGAGATATCTGGGGCCTTCAGAAAATTGATTTCAACAGACAGACGGACGGACATGGCTTAATCGACTCCGCTATCTATAAGGCTCCAGAATATATATACTTTATAGGGTCGGAAATGAAAAATGTAGAAATTACAAACGGAATGACAAACTTATATATACCCTTCTCACGAAGCTGAAGGGTATAATAAAAGGAGACTATTTAAGTATTTTAGGCACTAAATTATATCACAATTTCATTACTTTTTTTTAACATAAATACATATTCAATATTTCTTGAACATTTATCATTTAAATTATTTTCATTAAAAAAATTGCATCAATAAATGAAGTCTTCTTC
Organism: Calliphora vicina; assembly: GCF_958450345.1. NCBI lineage: Eukaryota > Metazoa > Arthropoda > Insecta > Diptera > Calliphoridae > Calliphora > Calliphora vicina. Next base: position 81,994,627 of record NC_088780.1, read on the forward strand.
ACATAAAAGTCATCCAACCTAGAATGAAATACTGGGAGAAAAACTAATTGTTGAAAACATGAAGTAAATGTTGCGATTTTTGCATTTTTATACGATTTATATTTTTACACGTTTCACATAGTCTATTCTCAATATTAAAAATTACTCAAATGCATTGAATATTTATTGTATTTGTACAGATTGAATTTAATATCAAAGAAAATAGTTTAGACATACATAAATAGTATGATTTGATTTCAATTAAAAATTAATTCTTAAACAGTATGATCTGTTTAATTTTTTTTACTTCAGAAGAAGAATATGCCTAATAGTATTTTTTACTTTTCTGATTTTGTTATCATAATTTTTTTTTATTCTAAATATTTAGATAAATTGAATTGAAATAAATTAAAAATTTATAATTTATTTCCGTAAAATTTTATAATATTTGTGAACATGTTGTTGCATGCCAGTTGGAACTGAGGAAAATCACCTAGGGATCCACGCCACTGAGCTACGCACCCCTAGATACGCCACTGGGGTGAAAAAAAATTTTGCGTGGGGGGACGGGAGATTTGCTGTTGGGAAGAGGCTACACTCCTAATGCCTCGTATTTTTTTTCCCAAAATATTATTTTTAAAAGGAATGGGCTACTACATGCGATTAGAGCCACCACTCCAGCCCATTCCCGGTGGATTTAGTTTTGTATTTTAGGGATTGGCAAATATATGTGCATGGAGCAACCACTCCAGCTCAATCCCGGTGGATTTAATAAATTCTTTATGGAGACGGGCTACTAACTAAGATTGGAGCCACTACTCCTGCCCAATCTCAATGGATTTAATTTTCTTTTGTTTTTTTTTTGGGTGATTGTTTTTGTTTGATTGTTTTTTGTTTGAATGTTTTTTCTTGTTTTCATGTACATATATATGTCTGATAATCTGAAAAGAAAGAAAAAACTTATTAATAAATTATTTAAAAACAATTGGAACAATACATAATTACCCATTCCCATGCCCAAATGATTGTCCAAGATTCCTGAAAATAGAAAAAGAAAAGAAATATTAAGACATTTTAAGAATACTTACCATCGTCCATTGAAATGTACTCCATGTGTGAGTAAATAACAGCTGTTTGAGTATTACTCGTATAAAAGCAGTGTTTAGTAAGCATAATAGTGGCAACACTCTATAGTAGAAAATGTATGCAGGGTTGCATTTTTCATTCAAAATAATTAAATTTGAAAAAAGTAAAATTAGTTAATTATGAATGAAATTTTGTAAGTTGCTAAAATTACTGAACGCCTGGTATTGCAGGGGGAGGATGTAGGGCAGGAACATATATTTAATAATTAATTTGATTTAAACAAATAAATACCGCGAAAAGTTATGTTATTTGTGTTACACATAAACAATTATTTTTATATTGTATTTTTTTGTTAAGGTAAACAGAATACGTTACTATTCGCGGGAAAGGTAGTTACGGGCCTACAACCATACAAACCAAAGGGTGATATGTATAACAAATCAGAACAAATATGTAAGCGGGAAAACTGACACATAAATCAAAAAGAAAATTTCCTAATATGGTCATACATATAGCAGGTAAATAAGAATCGGCGGGAAATAAGCCCGGCAAAAATATTGATAGTATATACGCTGACAATAGTATAAATGGAGTAGTAAGTAGACAGACGAGTTGAGAAGTTGTAGAAAAGTGCCAAAGAAAAGTCTTAGTTTGAACAAAGAACATTTAAATAATTCAGAGACAATAAATACTAGGGTATAAAAACCAAAATTTTGTGATAACAATAAGAAAACAAATAAAAACGTAAGTGTTGCTCAGTAGAAAAAAAAAATATTAGAAACTCTAAAGAAAATTAAAATTCTCAAACAAGTGATCAGTATCGAATTCATGAAAGTTATTATCAAATTTGTAACAGCTTTAAAACTTTGTGTTTAAAAATATTTTACTGTATAATAGACTAACAAATTTGAAAAATCTTTGTATGAATTCGTCATATGAGTTTGGTTGATATAAATGTGTAAAAAGAAAAAAATATTAAACAATTTGTGTTTTCCATATAGCTGGCTATTATCTCAGAACTAGTGATGGATGACCAATAAGTCACAGGAGAAATAGCCAGGTAAGTCCTATATATATATGTTTTATATCTATCCTGATACACATCCGAAACAACGTCCATAAGTAGAGACTGGAGAAATTTTACTCCAAAATGAGATAAGACACTAAACAAAACAACAAGCCAATAGGCAATTTCAAAAGAAATAACTTTAATAAAAAAAAAGTAACTAAACCATTCTTCAATATAAAAACAAAATTATACCAAAAACATTAAATGCCAAAAGATAAGAAAAAAATTAAAATTAAATTAAGAATAAAAGTATTTTAAGTTATTTTTGTGTTGTGTATTCTGAAGAAAATATTGTGTCCTACGATATTGTAGTGTTGTATGACGTTATGTTTAGATGTAAGTGATTCCTTTAAGGCCAACAAGACATCTAAAAAGGAAAACATAGAATCTTGTTAAAACATATCTTAAAAGAAAAGAAAAATTCCATAAGAAAGGAAAAGATATAAAGTTAGTTACTTTAAGTGCTCAAATTAGGCGCGGAAAAACAAAGCATTAGCCAAAACGATATAACGTCATTAGGGAGCTCCTTCAGGCGTAGGTAAATATTTAAATTCGTAAATCTGGTAGTGAGGATACATGTCTATCAATTTGAGTGTTTAATGAAGCTAAAAGAAAAAAGTATAGAATATAAAAACAAAAAAAAAAAAAACAAATTTTTTAAGATATGGTACAAACTAATAATATTTAAAAACAAAAAGTAACGGCCAAATAAAAAAAAATAAAAATTATTAGATATTATTTAAGTATGAAACATTATGTTAGAGTAAAAGTAAATAGAAATAAGTTAGAAAATTATCAATAAAACTATTTTATGTTGTAAAAAAAAAATGAAAAAGTTTGAGTAATTAATATTTTGGGGGATTGTTGAGTCAGAAAGGGCGAGGGAAGGCGGGTTTATGGGACTGTGGAAAAAGGGACAAGGATCTGCCACAGTTATGGTTGGGAATAAGGGCGATTGGAGGTCAATACCTACCTCCCTATTAAGTGGTATTGCCAATAATATGTAAGTGTTTGTTTTGTAGTATTTCATTTTAGAGTTTTCTTGTTGCGACCTAACCAGAGGGTTGAGAACTCCTCGTATGGGATGATGCCGCAGAGTTGGCAGGGTAAATGCTGGCACCGATAAAACAGGTTCGTAACAATGTTCTTATTCTGAATGAATAAAGTTTGGAAAAACACATGTTACATTAATAATATTTAATAAAAAAAATCATTTCAATTATGAATTTATTTTTTCAACCAAAGTATAACAATAGTCTGACTTCTCTATTTTTCAATGTTACTCTCTACATATGTATATGAGAAATGTAAACACATCAAATGTCTCTAAATTTTAAGCAAAATTGTAGATTAAATATAGTTCAATTCACATTCAGAATTTTATAATTTTGTTTTACACTTCTAGCAAATTTTCATTTCTGAAACACGTCTAATTTGCACAATCTAAAAAAAACATTTGTTTTTATTAACTTTTGACATTTTATTGTGTTTGTGGTAGAATATAAACTACACAGATTATTACAGATATGAAACAAATGACAGTTGTCAAAAAAGTTTTCAATGGTTGTGATTTGCAGAACGAGAGAAAAAAATACAATTTTCAATAGGAAACTAGTGTGATTTTCAAATCACAACCATTTTGACATTTTCTTTTGTTATTTTTCTATTGAAACCAGCTGATTCATATCTGTATAATTTGTGATAAACTATTTAACAGAGTTTAAATTTTCCGTATTGAAAATCATATAAAATTCAAACAAATTATAATTTAAAACATTTCTATGAAGCTTTGTGTGGCTGGTGAAAAATATACATTTTTGTTACACAAATATAGAGTTAGGTACTGCTGTCAAAGAGTCGGACTACTTGTATGTATATACATGTACTTTGGATTCAACATTTTAAAAATATATTCTTTCTTTTTAACAGTTCTCTTATTTGATTATTGTTAATATTATCACAGTAATATTCGTTTTGTTTGAATAAAGCGATTTTTATTTCAAAATCCAAATTAAGCTAAAACAAATACAATAAAATTCCAAAATTGTTTATTATATTAGGGATATTTTGCAGACTTTAAGTACAATTATACCTATGTACAAATTTTAATACATACGTTGATAGTAATATAATTTAATAAATAAACAATTAATAATTATATTATTAAATTGTTCAAGCTTGAGTTCTTTTCAAGATTTGTTTTCATTATGTAGCGATTTTTAATTTAAGATATTGCAACACTACTTTTACGATTACACATGATTCAACAGTTGTTATTTGACGCTGTTTGATCTTGCAAATGAATTGCAAGATCAAATAAAAAATTACCCAAAATGTAGGGAAATATTTGCTGTTTAGTGGTCACACATTGTTCACATTACAAGAAAATTTTCTTATCGGCAAATAAATTTGTTTGACCAAATTCGGCTGTTTTCTTGTTTGCCGTGAAAAATATTTTCTGTTCAAACTAAAAACATAAAATATTTGACATTTAAATAAAAGTACTGAAATTTCACAATTCTTTTAATTTCTAGATATGTTTTCTTTATTGATGAAAGAAATTAAAGTCTTTTTGCAGCTTTATTTAATAATTATTTAGTAAAAATATTACCTTAAATGTGACCACAAGACAAATATATTATCCCCTTCATGTGTTTGATAGTATTTCGGTGTAGTTTGATTAAACATATATGGCAAATAAAAGTGTACAGTGTGACAACAAAATCAACCCATGAATTATTTGATATAGTTTTGATCAAACACATGAAACATCTTGTGTCAAATAATTTGCGTAGTCTGACCCTACCTTAAAGGTAAATAGGTAAAAATCGAGTTTGTCTTGGTTTTTTCCTCATATCTCAGCCATTTGTGGACTGATTTTGCTGATTTTAAATAGGAAACTTCTCGAAAGTATGTCTGACAGAATTATTAAAGATTTGGATCCCGAAGATATCTGGGGTCTTCAGAAAATTGATTTCAACAGACAGACGGACAAAATGGCTTAATCGACTCCGCTATCTATAAGGATCCAGAATATATGTATATACTTTATAGGGTCGGAAAATTATATTGTGGAAATTACAAACGGAATGACAAACTTATATATACCCTTCTCACGAAGGTGAAGGATATAAAAATCTGGAGTTATGTGAGGAGCCGCAGAACAAAAGCTACTTTTTCGCATCTTATCAAAAAATAGTTTTTTGGTATTTTTATAATATTTGAGTTGAAATCTTCTAGAAACAATTAAGTCAGCAAAATTTGTTTACTAAACAAATGGGTTCTAAAAAAAATTGTACTTAATAAAACGTAAAACACTATGTAGTATAAAACGAAAAAAAATTTACTTAATTTCAATGTGTAATTTGTTTATATATTAGATCAGGATAAAAAACATTCATTTAAAATATTATTATGACCTTAAGCTAGGTACTCTGTTCAAAATCTCGTGCGAAATGCTGTCAAACTACTAGGGTATTCGAATTATTCGATTTATCTCATGTTCGAATAAAACGAATAATTCGAATAAGAGATTTTAACTTGTTCGAATAATTCGATCACACGTTTAAAATTAATCGAATTATTCGAATAATTTAATTTTTTTAAAAAAGTAAAGAATGAAGTTTTAATGTCGGTTTTTTAGTATTTTATTGTTAAAGAAAAACAAAAAATAAAGTTAAAGTTAACAATTCAAGTATTGATAATGTTAAAAAACATTCGAAAACAAAGTCCATCATTAAATTTTCAACAGAAATATTCTGATCAGATTAACTCCCGAACAATTTACAAAACAATTGACTAGCAAACCCTTTGGTTTCCGTATTGGAGATATGCTTTAAACAATTTGAGCTAGTTGGACATGATCCTGAATTCAAATACAATATATACGTATTAAGAACTTTTTTATGTCGTTCATTAATTCGGGTTTTAAATTGAGTAACTAATTCTTTAGTAAATTAATTATTCACTTTTTCTAAATTATTTATAACAAATTGTATTATACATCAAGCTCTATCAACGTTGCCGAATCTTTGCTAATAAAGTGGTCTTGGGGAATTACACAATAAAGGTTTGCAAAATTGTTTTATCATTCGATTTATAATATTAATAACATCACTTATATACATATATTTTAAGATCATGGCCTTCATCTATTTCAATGTAATCATCACAAATGTCATCCTTAATACCACTTTCGACGACTGTTTCAAAATCACATTCTCCATCACATTCAACTCCACTTTTATCTAAGTTAATATTTTGATTATTAATTGCGATTCTTCTAATATTTCGCCAGCTTAATAACAAAAATTTTATTCCGTACCTTTTATTTTCATTGGTTCAAGTCCTAAGTTAAAAATGTTGAAAGATTTTTTTTTAGAATTGTAACTTCTTGCAGTAATATTTATAGAAGGAGCTATCAATACAAATTTTGTGAGTCTTTATTGCTTATTTAAATTTGAAATTATGACAAATTTTAAGCAATTTAATAAATTTAAATATATATGAACATTTATTCGTTTTATTCGATTATTCTACATAAAATTGTTCGAATTTTTCGTTATTCGAAAATGGCCATTTTTAAATTGTTCGAATAATTATTCGTAAGAAATTATTCGATTAATCGAACGATCATTAGTCGAATGAATACCCTACAAACTACATATAAAATATTTGGAATGAAATTTATGCGAAATAATTTCGCAAAAGTAGTACTCTGTTTTTATTGTGGAAAACATGTGAAATACATCTGGCAACCTTATTTTTCCACACGAAATAACATACGCAGCACTTCTTTCGCACGAAATTAGTAAAATGTAAAATTTTTCGTATGAAAAAACCATAATTTTTCGCATATATGAACAGAGTACTAGGCTTTAGGAATGAATTATGGAATGATAAATTTATATAAATTTGGGTTTCAAGCTAAAATGTCAATGTCGTGGCACAGGATGCGATATCCCCAAACATAATTTTATTAAAAATAGATGGCCAAGAGTCACAAAATGGGTAAAAGGAAACCACAAATATTTAAGAATTTATTTTGGGGAATGAAAAAATATATTTGGCATACAAGTTCGTTACAATATTTTAAAAATTTTAGAATCTTTATGGGTAGGAGGTGGTCGGTCTCTTTTTTGCCAAAAAATACGAAAAGAAAAGGCAGCAATATTTTACTTTTAATAATAACGTGTTAAGAACGTTACAAACCATAATAATTGTTAATAAATTAAATTTTGTGCTGGTTAATTTGTGTTTATTTTAATCGATTTCTATCTTGGTGCTATTTTTTTGGCTGTTGAATTTCGTAGGTAGTTTACATATACAGTGTATATTATACACTCAGGTCTCGTTTTATGCGATAGATGCGTTCCAAAAAAAAACAAGTAAGAGTGCTATATTTGGCTGAGCCGAATCTTATATACCCTTCACCAAATTATACTTCAAATTTTTAAATATTTTTAGGTAAACAAAATTTAATTTTTTTTTAGATGTTTTTTTCATTTTTTGGAAAAAAATGTTTCGATTGTTATTTTAATTTTTTTTTTTTTAAATTTAAATTTTTTTTTTTTAAATTTAAAATTTTTTTTTTTGGTTTTTTAAATTTTTTTGAGAAAAAAAAAATTCGGTTTAAAAATGTTTTTCCCGATTTTGACCCATTGTAGGTCCAACTTACTATGGTCTTATATACGTCGTTGCAAATGTCTTTGAAATATCTATCATTAGATATCCATATTGTCTATATTAATGTCTTAGTAATCCAGATATAGGTCAAAAATATGTCAAAAATCGAGGTTGCCTTGGTTTTTTCCTCATATCTCAGCCATTTGTGGACCGATTTTGTTGATTTTAAATAGCAAAATTCTCGAAAGCATGTCTGACAGAATTATTGAAGATTTGGATCCCGAGGATATCTGGGGTCTTCAGAAAACTGATTTCAACAGACAGACGGACATGGCTTAATCGACTCCACTATCTATAAGGATCCAGAATATATATACTTTATAGGGTCGGAAATGAAAAATGTAGAAATTACAAACGGAATGACAAACTTATATATACCCTTCTCACGAAGGTGAAGGGTATAAAAACGCATAAATTGAATTCGCATAAAACGATACTCTAGCTTCATATAAAATTTAATGATTCGTTCCAAAATTCTGAAAAACCGCATAAATTCAGATTTTAATTAAAAAATAAGAACAAAATCGCATAAAAAATCAACAAAAATATATTTATTTCATTTATTTAAACAGTAAAAACTAAACCCGTTTAAACAAAAATATAATATTATTCATTAATTACAGAAAAAACAGAAAATTATCCAAAAAATAAGCTAAAACATTTTTTAAGGAAATTCTGTAAATATTTATGATTAATCTGAATCACTCAATAATCGCCTGCATCGTTTTGGAATTGGTTTAACGTCGCACAGTGGTATGAGAATAAAAAAAGATGGAAATAAATCTGTAACTTCTAAACCCTTACGACGATTTGAAAGAAATTTCACATGCGCAAAGAGGTAGTGTAGTCGAATTTATGAATATTTTTTAATAAAATTTCACAGTTATGTAGATTTTTCTATTCAAAATGGAAAAATAAAAACAAATTTTGAAATTTGTTATCAAGTATCCCGCAATTCCCAAAACAAATCTTGAAAAATCCAAAAATGGTATTTTTTTGTTTTTTGGCAAATATCCACAATAGGGGCGGGTTATCGGAACCCTTTACAAAATAATTAAGAACTTATTGGGCCATCTAAAATAGCTTACTATATTTTGATATCGAGTATGCGATTTGAGAATTTTTGCCCTAAAATTTAATTTTACATAAAAATAGGCATTTTTTGAATGGACCTGATCCCGTCGGTATCAAAAATTAAAATGTTTTTTTCATTTAAAATATTTGGCGTAAAGTTAGCTTTTCAAAAAGTACAAATTTATTATACATCCTCTTAGAAAATTTTTAGATAACTTAAAAAGAATAAAAGTACTTTTTTCCCAAAAAATTTGCGAAAAATCGCATTTTTTAATTTTTTTAAATTCAAATGAATATAACTTTGGACTCAGTCATGATTTTTAAACACTTCTTTCTTTATTTGATATATAGATCTATTGTTAATCCTATAAAAGAAAAATGGATAAAGTCGGGGAATATTTGGAACCGCGGTCACCAAAAACTTGGAGTAGGGTGGGTAAAAATTTTGAAAATTAAATTTTCAAATGCGAATATCTCCTAAGCTATAAGATAGCTACGAGGAGGTTTTATGTAGTGCTCGACGAGGAGATTCTATATGTATCATTTTAAAAATTGAACATACCCGAGGTGTCCTACTTTGGGAACCACTGGTCCCGCTCCTGGTGGTCTCAAGAGGTCCAAATTCAAAATCGGCGCACAGTGGGGGATCTGAAAAAAAGTGGAAATAAATCTGTAACTTCTAAACGAATAGCCCGAATTTAATCCCATGGCTATAGAGGAGGTGTCGATAAGTTTAAGTTTTGAATTTGGGCTTAAACAACCAAGGGGGGTCTGAGCCACAATGATCCAAAGTGGGGCACCTCGGGTATATCAAAAATTAAAAGTGATGCCAAATTTTTGTTTGCGATCCGATTTGAAAGTAAAATTTTATTTTTTTTGCCTACCTTGGTCTGCCATTTTGCTAATAACGGATCCAATTCTTTCCCGATTTTCTTTAAGTATCTTTTTTTTGAATTAACAGCGGAAAAGAAAAGATATACATATTATATATCAGCGTGTAGGAAATTATATCCTCTTTTCAAAAATGTACAAAATTTTTAAGAATTAAAAAAATTATTGAAGACTTTTTTCAAAAATATGCGAATAAAAAATTATAGCTGATTTTTTTGGAAAATTTAAAATGCAATAAATGTTTTGTTTATGAATCGTTTTTAATGAAATTTTACACTTATATAGAAACGTTCGATGCAAATCCAAAAGTGAAGAAGATATTTGTGAATTGTTAATGACAATCCCACAATTCCCAAAAAACTTTCCAAAAATTCCAAAATTGGGATTTTTTTGATTTTTGGATCTATTGAAGGTACCAAGCTCGGGGCTATGAAATCCCTTTGCATGATATTGAAGAACAGATTGGGACATACAAAACTGGTCTTAATTTTTTGAAAGCAGCTATGCGATTTTAGAATATGTTGTCTAAAGTTGAAATTTACATAAAAAATAGGTCTACTTCGGAAGGCTCTGGACCACGCAATAATACGAATTTTGATATTATTTTGCTTTTATAATATTTCCCGAAATGTTATCTTTCAGAAAAATATAAACACATTATTTAGTTTTTTCTCATTTTCTGTATAATTTAAAATTAATGTAGGTACTTTTTTCGAAAAAAAATGGCGAAAAAACGACTTTTTTATTTTTTTTAAGTTTGAATGCACATAACTTTTGACTCAGTAGATATATTTTAACAATTCTTTCTTAAGATTATTAATAAATTTGTTGTTAATTCAAAAAAAGATACTTCAAGAAAATCGGGAAATTGGATCCGTTATTAGCAAAATGGCAGACCAAGGTAGGCAAAAAAAATAAAATTTTACTTTTCAAATGCGAATAACTCGTAAACTATAAGAGATAATATATGGCTAAATTCAAAAGATTTTGAAGCTCCGTATCTTTATTCTGTAATTTTGAAAGTTCATCATTATCAAGAAGAGATATTGATTCGATTCTCGAAAAAGCATCAGCTACAACGTTCTCGGTGCCCTTGACATGTTTAAAATTTGTAGTAAATTGACCAATGAAGTTTAATTGTCGAAGTTGGCGAAACTTGCTTTCTCAGGCTTTTGAGAAAAGTCAAAAATGAGAGGTTTGTGGTCAATATGTACTGAAAATTCACGACCTTCAACATAATCACGGAAATACTTAATGGCAGCATAAATTGCCAACAATTCGCGGTCATAGGTACTATACCGTTTCTCAGTATCCGTAAATGGTTGCCAATCGTTACCAACTTTTTGTTCCAACACAGCGCCAATAGCAAAATCAGATGCATCAACTTTTACAACTAATTCGGCATCACTTATAGGATGAAATAATAATGTAGAATTAGAATTAGACTTACATTTCCCAAAGGCTTCTTCAGTTTGGGAAGACCATGGAACAGGACGTTTATCATTTTTAACAGAGTTTTTCAGAAGATTATTTAGTGGTGCTTGCTCTATGGCAGCTTGGGGAAGAAAGCGTCTATAAAAGTTGATCATAGCAAGAAAACGTCTTAAATCTTTGATTGACTCTGGCTTAGGAAAGTTTTGAATGGCTTCAATTTTGCCTTGACTGGGAAGAATATCATCGGACGATATGTGGAATCCAAGAAAATCTATTTCGTTTTTACCAACATTTACCTTGATTTACAACAATTCCATATTCTTGAAATCGATCGAAAATTATTTTTGGTGCTCTAGATGTTCAGTTGTTGATTTAGAAAAAACAAGGATATCATCAATGTAAACAAAGACAAATGGTAATCCACGAAGAACTTCGTCCATTAACCTTTGAAAGCTTTGAGCTGCATTCCTTAGCCCGAATGGCATTTTAAGAAATTCGTATAATCCAAAAGGTGTTTAACAACGGTTTTAGATATATCATCAGGATATACAGGAATCTGTTAAAATTCACGGACAAGATCCAATTTTGAAAATACAGTGCAACCAGCAATATTAACATTGGCATCGGTGATACCGATCCGGCACTGTTATTTTATTTAAAAATCGATAATCACCTACACATCTCCACTCACCATTTTTCTTAGGGACCATATGAAGCGGGTTAGACCAATTGCTTTTTGACGGTCTAATAATACCAAACTGAAGTAAAAATTCAAAATCTTTTTTGGCAATTTGAAGGCGATTAGGATCTAAACGACGAGCCTTAGCAAAAACGGGTGGTCCAGTTGTTTCTATATGGTGATAAATATTGTGTTTGCTTTTTATTCCGGGAATTGCTGTAGCTTGATAGACATCTGGATAGTTCAATAAAAGCTTGTTGTACACACTATCATCATGAACTAATAATTAGATTCCCAGAGACGAAGATTCTAAAAGCTTTCCGGAGACATGTAATAATGTTGTACCATCTATCAAAGCTTTTCTCTTAAGATCTGGAAGAAGGTGGTAATATTTTAGAAAATCAGATCCTATTATGGGTTTAGACACGTCTGCTATTATAAAATTCCACGAAAAATGTCTACGAAGTCCTAAGTCCAGGTGTAGAATTTTAGTACCAAAAGTACGAATTTGTGAACCATTAGCAGCAAAAATTTTGATGCCCAGATTTGAAGATTTGATAGGAATGTGAAAACTCGGAAGGATGACTGATACATATGCACCAGTATCAATAAGGAAACATGTACTCGATGCGTTGTCTTTTACAAATAAGCAACATGACCATCCGAAAATGTCGCAATATCTGATGAGTTTTTAATTTTTTGAAAAAGAACAGGGTTTGATGCATTTGGTTGCCTTCTCAGCAAATCTATTGTGGTACCAGCACCAATCTTTATTTCGAGATTTGCTTCGATTTCTTGACTTACCAGATGCTGAAGAGTTTCGATTTTGTCGTTCAGTCCTACGACTACGAGTAAAGCTGTTAACTTTCATCTCTAATGCATCGATCTTTTGACATAACATGGAAATATTAGCATTTTCAGGAGTTGATTTCATCTCAAAAAGTTGTGGTGAACGTAGACTCATAATTTTATCGGCTTGATGTGCCAATGCACTAACATCACTTACTTGACTAATAACGACAATCGATCTGACATCTTCAGTAAAAAGATCCAAAAAAAGAGTTTTGAGTAATGAATTATTAAGTTGACCAGAAGCAAGATTTCTCATAATTTGAAGGAAATGCGAGGGTTTCTGATTGCCTAGTTGATGACTTTTCAAAAGTCGGCGAAGTTTAGACTCTTGAGATTCGGAAAAGCTGTTAATCACCGCAATCAGATGGAGGTGATTCTGTAATGAACACAAACAAATGAAATGTTGGAGGACTGAGTCAAAAGAAACCAGTACTTTCAGAAATTGTCAAGAGAGGACTGCGAAGAGCTAGCTAACAGTCGGGCGTGGAGGTTCGGTCCTCTCTTAAAACAAAATCCTGTTTGTATACAGTTATTTTTAAAACGATCTAAAAAAAACATGTATAAATAAAGTGGACCAGAATGACTATAAGTTTTCAAGAAAAGCCCGTTTATAGTCACGTAAGCTACAAAAACAAAAGACATCTTTTATCAAAAATACCCAGATTGAAAGCACTATCAGATGTTGTTGATAGGTCAGTCTCAAAACCCTCCCAATCTCTATGTCCTAATGACTTTGATGTTTTTTAGGACCTCACCATAGTTACACACCTAACTTCTTATCAACCTAAGAAAACACTTGTATTTAATTTAGCCAGACATTCTGTCAAATTCACAATTTATTCATTTTATAATTATACTTAACATATTGAAATTTTAAAATTTTTAATAAAAAGTTGTTCAAATCTAGATAGATCGATTATCGAAACTGATAATATTAAACAAATTATTAGAGTTTGTGTAAAGTAAACAAAATTACGATCTAATGATGTTTAGGCCCTAATTGTGTAAATCACTTCCGTTAAACGCTTCACCAACGCTGTTGTGAACGCGTAACAAAAAAAATAAAATTTTATAAATCACTACGGCATTGCGTTTAGTCAACGCCGAAATATTACGATGTCACTTCTATTGTCAAATCTCTACGTAGCCGTGGTTGCCATTGTATAAGTTGATACTAAAATTTAAAATAAAAACATACAAAAAGATGTACTTATATCGTGTTGGCAATGCTGTAAGCCAAACAGCTGTATGGCGTTTATTTACTTTTGAATCCATAAAATGTTTGTTCAAAGAAGACACAAAAATATAACAAAATAAATATTAAAAACATAAAAGTGAAGTTTTCTGCTGGGGTAGAGAACGATACTTGTGGAAGCTCAGTACCGGAATTCTGTAACTTTTTAACGACAAAATTTTGTCGTTAAGTTATCAAAATTCATAAGTTAATAATACTTATCGTTAAGAGATACTCCGAATTGAATTATACGGATTATTTTCGTTAAAAATAGTCGGTAAATAATGACATTTGTCAGGTTAACAACAAATAAAATGTTCTAGTTAAGCCATAACGATAATTGTTAAGAAGTTAGTTTTGTAACATAAATATTTGAAATAAGCCGTTCTTTGAAAGTACAGACTGATTTAAGTTTTAAATATACAAATTAACTTGCCTTAATTATCATTTGCTTTTAAAAAATAGTATTCGAATTTTAAGAGCAACTTTTATATGGGGCATAATATCCTTATTTAACACATTTCTGGAGTGTATAATGTTTATCCCTATATTCAAATTTCCTAGTGAGCAATTTATTTAGCGATGTTATACGAGTATAAACTTATATAAAGCTAAAAAATCGTTTTTAAGACCGTTTTCTTAGAAGGAAATTCATCCGAATTTTTCGACGGTCCTTATAACAACAAATATCTAAATTCTGAATCAATGATCACTTGTGGTGGCATAGACATATGGATTACACTGGGTTACTTTGATTTTTAGAAAAAAAACTCTTGTTCTTCTGTTTTCAGTAGGTTTCGCGAATATATGTATTTGGGAGAGCTGGTGTTTGATTTTTAAATATAAATGCGATTATTTATTCACAAGACTACAATTGAAAATACAGTGAACATTTTATTAAATAAAAATGATTTTTTTAATTTTAAAAATATTGAAATTTATATTTTTAACTACATATATTCGTCGTTAATATGTATTACCGAGAGAAATCGTTAACTTCAAATACTGAATATTAAATTCGTTAGATCAACCGATATTTTTCGTTACTTAACGACATCGGTGGGAATACAGTGAATGTCACTTAAAATCGTACACCATCGTAGTCAAATTTTAGTCATTAGTTTTAGAAAGTTGATGTTTTGGAAATATTTTAAAATGCTATTTTTATATTGTGTGTGCTATTCAGAAAATTAGGTATAATCTTAATTGCCCTTATCCACAAATAAAAAAATTGGGTAAGACTGTCAGTGCCCAGAATATCAACGCTTCATTTAAAATCGTAAAGGCACTAAAAAATAGCAAATGATACCCTACAAAGTATTAGGATTATTTAATATTAACATTTTTTTTAATTTTTAAAGTTTTAATTATAATTTAATATAATTCTACGAATTTAAGTGAAATATGAATATTGTGATGTTCTTTAATTTTCATCAATATTTTTTTAACGAATTGAGGTTTTGTTAACTTTTTTGTTGAAATACATATTTTTTGTTCCAATTAATAAAATTACTTTTAATTTTTTATATAATCACCTATTATTGCCTGTATAATTTCATAATATTTAAAAAAAAAAAATATGTTGTACGATTTTGAGTGACACTCACTGTATATAAAAACTTACAGAATTGCGGTACTGGGCAGACATTTGATGCTAGTCCAAACCTAAAGTAGTTACATAAGTATGTTTATTTCAGAAACAATTATATTTAAAAATGTTTAAATATTTGTTATTTTTTTTTTTAAGAATATTTGACCACTTTTTAAAAAAAGAAAATTGAAGCGTTAAATTTGACAATCAAAGTGACCAAAAAAGTAAGCGTTGCGTTGTATAAAATGTACAATTTCAAACAACTGCAATCACAATAACGTAAGAATCAGATGTTACAACGCGAGCAGTCACTTGCTTGAACGCAGTGATTTGCAAACTGTAATTTAATGCAACGCAAAGAAAATGGAGGCGTTGCGCAGTGTTGCCACTTCATGTGTAATTACACATATTGTGTGTAATTTTAACTTGGATGTGTAGCCCATGTGTAATTGAGTGAATGTGTAATTCATGTGTAATTTTAAATTCCAATTATATCCAAAATAAATTGTCAATGTATGTCTTTTATCTATATTTTGGATTTTAATTGAATGAATTATGCATTGTTCAGATTTCAAAACCGACTGAAATAAATATGTACGTTTATATGAGGTAATAGCTACTATCCTATATTTTACTCCTATACTCAGTATAATGGAATTATATGTATGAAGATATGAATCTAGTTTGAACTAAATTAACATTAAGGTTTGCAGAAAAATATGATAAGTAATTTGGAGATTGCTACGTTTGGTTTTCCAAGTGGACATTTCGCCGTTTGTGATAGTTTTGTTTGCGTAATATTGGTAATAGAAACTAAATTTTGGTTTATATTAAAGACTTTTAATTCCAACATGAAAAAAATATAAAACAACAAATAGTATTCAATATCTATACATTTTTACAAGTTATTAAAAATTGTAATTGGAAAAACGTTAATTTTCAAGATAACCCAAAATCGAAAATTTGTATTTTTATAATTTTAAATTGTTTATAGAATAAGGGTAGCGGTATTTACAGATAACGATATAAACTATTATATCGGTAACGGTAATTGCAGTTATTTCGGGGTAACGTTAGCCAATCTTAACAGAAAAAACAAGAACGTAGGAATTTGTGTGAGAAATTTTTTTTTACAAATTGTTACTAGTTATTTTTTTACCCGTAAGAACTGTTTTGTGTTTATGCTATTGTCTGTCTGGTTCCTGGTGTGTGTTTTAAATAATAAACAATAAAATTGACTTACTATTTACTATTTTGGAAGCTTTATTTCAAATTTATAACTACAAATTTTAAAAATATAAACGTTACAAGATTTTACTGGTAAAGTATTTACTGTGAAGGAAAATGGTCAGAGCTATAATTTTTAAACAAATACTAAAAAATATTTATCTTTGAAACTGAAAACAAAACTGATTTCAAAGCACTTTATATAAAATAGGAATAAATTCAAATTCGAAAGCAAACAGTGTGCTATTTTTTAAATATTGTTAAATTTTTAATACAAATGTAACAATTTCCAATGGAATAATCTCCGAATGAACATTGATTAATATTTGTTAAAAGCCTATTTGGGATTGACATATTTGACTGATCTCAAGAATTCATTAAATTAGAAAACTTCATTAAAAAAAGAGATTGCTAACCTTCTTTTAATACCCTAATATATCCAATTCCTGGATAAATTAAAATCACCGCAAGTGAAAATTGTCCATTGACAATAAAGTGATCGTATTTGGTCCAAACTGTGAAAAACCTTTTATATTCATGACAATTTTAGACAATTTCTCCTATTGAAATCACGAAAATTTATTTACATGTGTAATTTTTTCTCGTATGTGTAATTTAGGTATGAGGATGTGTAGTTTATAATTTTCTTGGTGGCAACACTGGCGTTGCGTTTTATAAAATTAGGGCCTTAATTTAACGAATATACTATATATAAAACAGTGAGAGCATTAATATTATTCTAAGTCTTCAAACGGACTAAATGATTCCATGAAAGTAACTATTATTATTTTGTATTTTGTACAAAACATAATATAAAAATATCAAAAGCAAAACAAAAAAAATATAAAAGGTAACCAAAATATAATAATGTAAAAATGTATGTATGGGTCAGCAATAATGATATTTATATAATAAGCTTTAATTAGTAAACATACAAGAGGTTTGAAAACTACTCTCATCAATATGATTTACAACAAAATTTGTTTCGATCATACTAATGAAGTATAAATAGAATAATTATCTTTATTGCTGATCAGACATAACAAAATGATATTAGAGATGTTTATAAATTTGTGGACTCACCAAACATGTATGTTGTCGTTGATCTGGAAGGCCTTCAAGAGTACGATGAACATGTTGAGTTGAAGCTGTAAATTAATTGCTGCAAACTTTGTAGATATTCCCCAATATAATTTTTGGTTACGATGTATAAATTTTTAGCCTATTAATGCTCACACCTATGCCTTAAGATAACTTTCAATTTATTTATAGAAGTTTAATTAGATTCTGATTTAAAGTAGACAAAGTTAAAAAAAATTTAAAACATTGTAAGCAAACAGTTAATGTAATCATTAAGTTGAAGTTGTGGATAAAAACGTAATGATCATTGGGGTAATAAAAAGCTTAATTGCAAAATTCAGAACAATAATGATCATTTAGTTTTGTACCAAAACAAATTATTAAAAGATTTTGATGTTGTTTAGTTTTTGATTTCGTACCATTTAAATAAATTGTAAGATTATTAATTTAAGATTATTAATTAGTTTAAGAAGTTTTTGATTTACATTATGAAAGTTATATATTAATTTGTAGAAAACAAGAATTTGTTTTGATATTTATTTTAAAATGGCATAGTTTTCACTATATAACTTATGGTTACAAATTTCTTGTTAACTATTTAGTTTAAAAATTTAATAATTTTCATTATGAAATTGAAGTTATAATTTGTTGAAATTTTAGTTATATAGGATTTAGTTTTAAAATTATATTGTTGTAGAAAATTTATTAGTTTTTGTTAAACATTTTAGAAAATGTTTGTTGAAAATTTGGAAAATGTTTGTTGAAATTTTATTTGTGTTGGTTGAAAAGTTTGTAAAAAAAAATGTTTTAGAAAATTTTAGTTATTAGAAATTTGTAATTTAAATTATTGATCATGATTTGATCATAAGTTTTGATGTAATTTGGGTGACAACGTCGGAAACAATGAAAATTTGTAAAAAAAATTTATAATCTTATATTGGTGTTGAAAATTGAGGTTATGTTACACTAAATGTGAGCTCTAGGTGTTGGCTATTAAATGGTGACTATTAGGTGTTGAACAGAATTACGTTGCAAAAATTTGGATTTTGCAGGTCTTAAACCTGATGATGGTGTCTTCCACTATAAAAGTTGGTGTATTACTTATGCTCAGAGTGACCAAGTCTGGATTCTTCTTCGTACGATTGGGGTTCTGTGTGATATTTATCGTTAGATTTTGGAGTTAGGGTCAGTTTTATGTGCCACTGTTGTGTAAACCTATTTAAAAAGTGGTGATGTCTTACTAGGAAATGATTTGCCACGAGTTTTCTATAGTTACCTTTCAAGGGTGATATTCAGAAACCATGGACCGAACTCGTGGGTCTTTGTACACTTTTGAACAAGGTTTTCTTTCAGAACAATGCTGGTGTTAAATTTTGCAATAATTAAGCACTTGTTTATAAAACTTTAATTATTTTACAAAATTTAATATAAAAATTATAAAATGTTAATTACTTTAAAGTTAAAGTTTTCTTATATTTAATCTTTAAATTTAGTTATTTGCCAATTATGATGCAAGCTCGGGTAATATAGTAATCGAAATGATCGAGCGTGGTAATTTTCCATAAGTTCGAAGCTGGTAAAAGAAGAGTGTAAAGTAAAACACGTATAACTTTTTTTTAAAGTTTGCAATGATCTGATTTTACTCTACATATTTTCATATGGCAATGTCGGACGAAAAATAACCATGTCATACAGAAACCAGATATAAATATCATGACATCAGAGACATTGTCGTATTTAAGTAATTTTAGGGAAATATACTTTATGATTCGTTCAATAAAATTAAAAAAATTTACAAATAATTACTAAAAAAGCTACATTTAATAATTTACTTATTGATTGTATTCATAATTCTTACATGTTACATGTTTAGCAGTAATGTTTACTTTACATCTCTTAAGAACATGTTGCTAGAGAATGTTGCTGGAGTTACTGGTGATCAACATTGGTAAATAACAAAAAGCTTTACAAACAATAAACATTGCTACAACAATAGCTCTGTACGTGTATTTTTCAGATTAAAATGATTAAATATAGAAAAATATGTAGAATATAAAAAAATTAAATGCCAAATTTTAAGGAACAAAACATTCCTAAAGATTAAAATGGTTTTTCTAATGTTAAGTACATATATTCATTTTTGTATGGAAATAAATACACTAGTAAATGAAAAATTTTATTTAAATGAATTTTGTCATGAATTTTCAGTTTAATAGTAAACCAAAATTTCCGAAATATGTGGTAAAAAATTTAAATCAATATTCCCAATAACATACTGAAACTTGGTTTCATCTCGTGTAATACCAGAAATTCCAAATATAGACTGAATTTGCAAAACCATAGGTTGGGATTCTCCTTCCAAAAAGGTGTCAGTTTTTGAATACTTGAAGCAGCAATATATGCACTTCTTGTTGAAACTGTTCTATCAGGAGAAGACATTTCAATAAATATAGTTTGAAACTGTTCAAAAAACGCGAGGTCACCAATTAAATGTGATAAAATAAAACAACATTTATTTAGAAAAGTTAAAATAAAACTAAATTATTTATTGAAAATTATAAAAACTCAAAATTCAAAGCAAAAATGATTAAAATATTATTATACAAAATTTGAAATTAAAAGTTTTAACAAGTAGATTTTAGATATTAAATATGTGTCCCCACATGTGTATTAGGCCGGGTCGAATTGTATGGACGATAAAAAAGTAAAAAATCGTATAGCAGAAACGCAATCTACGGAAAATTCTAAGAAAGTTTCCTCAAGAAACCATAGGTCTAAAATGAAATCGTATCTTGCGCATTTCGACTTTTATTCAATGATATTTCAGTATATACATATTTTTTTAATAGTTTTTTTTTTTGGATAAAAGTCGAAATGCGCACGATAGGATTTGATTTTAGACCTATGGTTTCTTGGAGAAAATTTCTTAGAATTTTCCGTAGAATGCGTTTCTGCTATACGATTTTTTATGAAAAAAATCGACCCACCCTATGTAATTAAAAGATGAACAATTTAACTTTTTTTGTAACACTAATGATGTAGGTAATCGTGTATTCTAATATATATACGGTAAATTACTATTTACAACTTTTAATAAATCTTATCTTATTTAATGTGGGATAAAATAAACAATTGCTACTTAAATTAGACAGCTATCCAACTTATTTACACAACTCAACAAAACGTACATAGCCATATGTACATATTTACTTAGTCATTTGATTTGAGATCAGCGTAATTTAATTTTTTTTTATTGCATAATTTATATATTAAGGTGAACCGAAATAATAACTGCCGAGTCTATCAACTAAACTTAAAGTTTAACATGAAGTTTTTTATATTTGATAAAATCAAAGAACAAATATGTTCATATCCCATTCAAATCCACTAGCCGATATATAATACTATCCATTAGAGATACTAACCATTAGATATGATCCTGTGATTTTTGAAGAACGTCGCACAGTGGTATAAGAATAAAAAAAGAGGGAAATAAATCTGTAACTTCTAAACCCTTACGCCGATTTGAATGAAATTTCACATGCGCAAAGAGGAAGTGTAGTCGAGTTTAAGTTTTGAACTTGGACCTCATGACACTAACAGGAGCGGGACCAGGGGTTCGCAAAGTAGGACACCTCGGGTATGTTCAATTTTTAAAATGATCCTAATTCTTCGTTTGTGTTCCGATTTAAAAAAAATTACACATACAGAATCTCCTCGTCGAGCACTACATAAAACCTCGTCATATCAATTATCTCTTATAGCTTAGGAGATATTCGCATTTGAAAATTTAATTTTCAACATTTTTACCCACCCTACTCCAGTTTTTTGGTGACCGCGGTTCCAAATACTCGCCGATTTTATAAGTTTTTCTTTTAGGGTGGGTAAAAATGTTGAAAATTAAATTTTCAAATGCGAATATCTCCTAAGCTATACGAGATAATTGATAGCTACGGCAAGGTTTTATGTAGTGCTCGACGAGGAAATTCTGTATGTGTAATTTTTTTTAAATCGGAACACAAACGAAGAATTAGGATCATTTTAAAAATTGAACATACCCGAGGTGTCCTACTTTGCGAACCCCTGGTCCCGCTCCTGTTAGTGTCATGAGGTCCAAGTTCAAAACTTAAACTCGACTACACTTCCTCTTTGCGCATGTGAAATTTCATTCAAATCGGCGTAAGGGTTTAGAAGTTACAGATTTATTTCCCTCTTTTTTTATTCTCATACCACTGTGCGACAGGTACTACAGCATAGAAAATGATTTTGTTTACCATTAAACTGGGCTACGTAACCATATGATTCTTTTGAGTAAATAAATAAAGCTGTATTTACGTGAGACAATGATATATCAATTCAAATATTAAAAATTTTATTAATAATTTATTTTATAAAAATTATAAAATAGTTTTCTTGCTGTAGCCAGTAACGCAAATAAGGTAATTAATATGAAAAATGTTCAGCAAAACCACAGAAAAAGTGTAATATTTGAAAATCTATGCCACTATTTGAAAAGATATTTCAGGTATTTAGACAAAATGAAGTACATTTAAAAAAAATTAAAACATTTACATTCAGTAAAAATAATTGTGTAAAATAAAAAATATCAAAAAAAGGCTGGACATTTTTTTTAATATTTAAAAAAAATTTAATTAAAAATTATTTCTATCGATTTTTCCGAATATTTTGATATTAAGAATTTATTTTCATAATATTTTAAATGTTGTAATCTTGACATAAAATTTACCTTGGAGTATAAAAACCTGTGTAAAATGTATTAAAAATATTAAATTTCATACTTTCATATTTTTTTTTAAAAAAAAGTTTCTTTTTAACATTTTGGTTATTTTTTTAATCAAACTTGGTTACAAATATTTTGAGGTTGTGGCAACACTGGGCCCAACTATAATATGCATACACTAGCTAAGTCAGCTTAAGCAACTGTGCGAATACATATAAAACGTATGTGACAAACTATAATGTATTTAAGAGAGTTTCGTCAACTTTTATTTGCTTAAGCAAAGAGCGAAGCTGGTCGCACATTCCATACGGCAGACATCGGCAAAGAGCCACCTTAAGAGCTCTCTGGTTTTATTTTCTTTCACACGTACGTAATTGGCAAAAAAAATTAAAGGAAATCATTCTTACAAACCTTTGTATCAGTGCACTGAATGCCAGAGAGCTCTACTCAAAAAACGCAAAGTGGTGTTAGTGTGCAAAGGCAATTTTACGCTCTGCCGATGTCTGCCATACGGAATCAGCTGTTTGTTTATTTTATACAAAGAAAATAAAAAAATGAAAAGGATGAAGAAAATGAATTTATTTTCATAAAATAATAAGAAATACGTATTGTTTAATTACGTGTTGCACATAAACGTGCAAATGGGGCTAAATTGTTTTGAATGCACGTAAGTACATTATGGCCACCTAAAAGTTTCATCGGATTTTCTTAAGCATTTGACAGACTTTTCATTTGGGTTTGACATTAACTTAAGCTAGCTTATGCATATTATAGTTGGGCCTTTAAACTAATTTATGAATATTATAGTTGGGCCTTAAATCACAGGTATGGAAATATCGCTCATCTCTACTAACCATACGTACAAACAGGGGTACCAGGTACTTTGTATCGCTGTCCGCAACCAAAATTTAAAATACAGTGTACTCGCGATAATATGAACTAATTAAAACCAGGCAAGTTCACTTTTGCAAGATTGTTCATATTTGCGAATGGCATCTTATTCCCATCTACAGCTAGGGAAGTCCAAAAAGTATTAAGCTGTTAAATTAGAATTTAGCCACTACCGTGTTGATTTCGATTTCTACTCTGTGTAGATAGATAAAATACGTTAAAAAAAAACAAAAATAAGCTGTTCATATTTTAAAATGCTTTAAAATATGAACAGCTTAGTTCACTAAGTTCATATTTCAGAGTACCCTATGGAAGTAAAAAGTATTCATATTATCGCGAAATTTTCACAAAAAATACATACAGTGGCTCCATGGCATAATCGGACAAGATTTAAAACAAAGTGCGAAAAAGTTGGTATCGCAAACAACTTTGCCTTTTATTAAGGCAACGATCCCAAGCACACATCAGGTGTTGCATAGCTTTGGTTGATCAATAACTGTCCCAAACTTATAGAAACACCTGCACAGATCCCAGACTTTAATATATTGAGCATCTTTGGGAGGAATTAGCATGTTAGTTCAGCTTACTTGAAGCATGGAACTTAACAGAGCCGGAAGTATGCCAAAACTCGGTAAAATCGATTCTAAAACGATTACAGGCCATTCTACACAACAAAGGGTATGCAACTAAATATTGATCGAACACTTTGGAATACCTACATATTTTACTTTGTCCGATTATGTGTTGAACGCAAAAAATTAAGTTATTTTAGTTTTTCTGCAAAAATTTACATTTTCAATTAGGCAAATTTTAATTTTTGTTATTTTTTAGATACATATATGTATGTCTAAGTATGTAGAGTATAAATAGAAGCGAAAAAAAGTATTTTTTTGGTGCATTATTTTGATGTTTACAGCACATTTACAAATAGTAAAATAATTGGCCAATTACCAATAAAATTAGTTGTTATAATATTATGAAGGTTACTTCAAACCAAAATTCATTAGTTAAAGTTCTTTTGAAAATATTCATTCATCTCGTAATACATCTCGTAACACATCGTTTAAAATCTTATATAACATTTGTAGTGGTATATTTTTTAACCAAACATTTATCTTAAACATATTTGAGAGTATTCAATTGGAAATTCAATTCGAAATTACTGAATTACACCTGACTTTGAACTTTACCATCAAATCAATATTTTAAAATCCCCAGTCACCAAAAACCTTACAAAATCCCCATCTTTGGGCACAAATCCCCAAGACTGGCAAGTCTGCGTACAAAGACTTTTATTACTTTGAATTACACTAATATCCCGGTTTGCGTCGCTAATTGGGCCTGAGAAACTCGACGCAAAACAAAGCACGATTCTCCATACATTTGTTTTGATTTTCATTTAATTGTTACCTAGATTCATAATTTTAGCTGAAAAAATTGATTTTTCAATACAAACATTTTCATATTAACGACGAAGCCATGCGACGCAAACTCAAACAATAACGATGCAAATCGAAGCACTAACGACGCAACTTCGTAGCCATACAACACAAACTGGAACAAAATCGACGTAACTTCGAAATCACAGAAATTTTAAAAGACGCAACTTCGAAACCGATGAGAACGAAGCAATGCAAACCGGGGTATTAGTGTAATTGATAATGGAATGAATTAACTCCTAACATAATTTATTCTAACTTTAAATGATTAAACTATTTTTAATTCAAATCTCATCCAAATTTAAATGCTGTAAAATATTTTTTCATTACTGAATTTTTTTTTTTAGTCATTTACGAAATGAATAAACAATATTTGTAAAAGATTTGAATTGGATAAAATGTAATAGTTCAATAAATTGTATAAGATATTTTGTAAAGGATTTAAATTAATGAAAAATTTTATAACTCAGTCATTTTATCCGGCCTGCAATATTAAAAAAATAACTAAAATTTCATTTCTTATCCGAATTTCAAAAAATACATTTTTGAAATATGTATTAATGATAGTAGAAACATACTTAAGTAGTTTTAATTTAATGTTTTTTATACCCTACACCACCATAGTGGGGAGGGTATTATGCGTTTGTGCAGATGTTTGTAACGCCCTAAAATATTAGTCTAACACCCACCTTAAATACCCGCTTCCGAAAATCACTTTAACGTGCATAAATCGCTTAAAAATGTTGGTAAACACACAAAATTCAACATAGTTAACTTTAATATAGACATAAATCACACGACCTAATTTCATGGTGATCGGTCCATAATTGGTCATAGCCCCCATATAAGGCCCACTTCCGAAAATCACTCAAAAATATAAATTATTGAAATTTTAAAAGAAAAATGTTTTTGCTCTTTTACTTAGTGTAGGGTATTATATGGTCGGGCTTGACCGACCATACTTTTTTACTTGTTTTAACTTATAATATGGCCCTGAATTCTCTAACGGTGTTTTCTTTTCTGGCATAAATGATGCATTTATTCTGCCTTTTACCCGTCTTTGTGTTCTTTTTTGAAACAAATGTAGTTTGGTCGTGTTCTTTTCTAATAATGTTACCATAAAACCCTGAATATATGCAACATGTTTCACCTTTAATTTTATCAAAGGGTTAGAAATGCACCACTTTTTATGTAAGCAAAAATTATAGTTTTATAATATTTAGAAGCTACATAAAAGAAAAGTGCATAAATGGTAATGATTTTTGTTCTATTGTGATTGTTAAAAATGCAACACATTATGAGGGTATGGGTAACCTTTAATAAATGGTACAAAATATATAGGCAACATTTTGTGTCAGAAAAGAAAACACCATAAGATAAGTTTGGCAACAGAACATATTGCCTAATGTTGCAACAATAGACTATATTTTTCCCACTGTCACGTCGCTCAAGCGGCTTTTGTTTGTGCACCACCCATGACCTCAATATTTATCTTTCTCAAAAGTAAATAGAAAAAAACATACTAAATAAACAAAATATCAACACAATTTTTTTAAACTATTTATGAGCACTTTCAGCAAATTGAAATGAAGACGAAACAATCTGCAGTATAAACAAAGCAACTACACAGTTTAAAAATATTTTTCGTGTATTACGTCAGAATTTGAATCTTTCATTAGCCCAATTTGTAATTTAGAATAATTTAGAAATTGTAAATTTGTAATTTGTGTATTATATGCAAGAGATTTGGCTACAGAACGAAAAAAATGCATTAACAAGTTTGTGTGCTGTGCCACATTCGGCTGAGGCGAATCGTTTATACCCTTCCTTAAGATGTAGCAACTGGATAATGAGCACATTTTATCAAACTGATCATGATGTATGCAAATATAATTATTTTAGAAATTTAAGTTATTCGTAGGTACATATAATTTCTATTGTGAAACTTGATATAATAATCAAACTCTGAAAATTTGAATAAGATCAGATAATGTATAAGTCATAGATAAATAGATCGGAAATTCTCCTATTAAAGACAAAAACCTAAGTGGTGAGAACGTATTATGTGAAAATAAAAACTACATTCGTGTTTTGTATTTTTTTTGGTTGTTTTTTTCTTGTTTCCGCTCTAAATAAACCTTTTAAATATCAGCATTTGTTATTTTTAAGTCCATATTTGCTGTTTGAAACCAAATTTTATTATTTTTATTAACTACAATAAAGTGTTAGCCTAATTTTAAAATACAAACATTTCAGGGGAAAATGTTTATGTTAAAACCTGAATTTATAAAAACTTTATTTTACAAATATAGATAAAATAAGTCAAAAATACAATTGGCCAATTCACAAGGTCTCTTATCAGTCATATTATCATAATGTCCTAATATATCACGACTCGGCAACTCGGCTTAACCGACTCTTAAGGGTGGATTAGCCGACTGTAATGTAACCTTAACGGAACGGAACAGCTGATCCTTGCTATTGTGTGTAAAGTAGTTAAAGCAGTTATAGTGACAAAATGTAACTTAACTGTAACGTCTGAACCTGTTAAAAACTGAATTTCTTCTGAATATTCTTTACTAACGGTGTTGTCAACTTGTTGACTTTAAAAGTCTTGTATAAAAAATACTTATGCTCAGAACGCTTAACAATATTTTCAATGTTCTAAAAATGTTTTAAATATTTCAATAATAGAAATACATAAATAAAAAGCAAAATGTAAGAAAAGATAAACTCACTGTTTATTGTTGATGTTTTGTTTAAGCTTTGATATTTTTACAAATAAAGCTTGAGTGTCTGTAATTCTCATTCACTCTATAGATTGATTTGTATAATATCTTTAGTTTTTCTAAAACCTTTTGGGAAAAGGTTTCCTGATGATCTGGCCTAAGCAACCAGTGAAATGCGCATAGTCCACTTTTACAATGCAGAAATTGAAAGGCAGCTAAATTCAGTGTACACCCCACAGATAAGCAATTAGTCAATGTATCCCTTATAGACAGTAATTGTCACTAATGTCTGATCACTTGCCAAACTCCAATTGATATATTTTGCGTCATGTGACAGGTATGTTCACTTTGTAGTGTATAGAGAAGTCAATTGGTTCTTTATACATCCCAGATTATCTAACGTGAAGTCAATTTTCACATAAGTGTCTCTAGGTAATCTAAAGTGTAGTCACTTTTCTGTTTGCTTAAGTATTCTGACATTCCAAGCAACCTAGCCCGAAGTTAATTGTCACTTTTGTGTCTCCAAGTAGCCTAGAGTGTAGTCACTTTAAACGTTTAGTTTGTACTGCACTCTTGAAAGTAGTTATTTTACTCACCAGGACCATTGTGGATTACAATGATACTGTACTACCAACATAACTATTGTAGGTGATCTAATAACCAGTAAAGTTGCAATGCATTGACTACATTGTACCATTGTAATCTCATTGTAATCAAAAAGGGTCAATTGACACCCTGCTTTGGATATGCACGCGTTAAAATAATTAGTTACGTAGCTAGTTATGTTCGGGACAGTCTCATTGCAAATGCTAGGCGAATAGGAAACTGTAAGCGCTTAAAATCAAACGGCATTTCCGAAGTTATCATCGGATTACGTGACAGCAACACAATACAAACTCCGAGTTTGGCTTAAAGTGAGCGGTATTTTATTATTCGGCGTGGCACCTATCATACAAAATATATTATTTTCCAATACCTCAAGAACTAGAATTTATATCAAGTTTAACCAAAAATTGGGAAGGATCAGAATTGCGGGTGAGTCACCTTTCATATAAAGTAAACAGTTATTTTTAAATATCTTGAGAACTATAATTACGAGATTATTTTAGTGATAAGAAATGAATTAAGTTGCTTTATCCTGGACAGAAAAAACAGATTCCTGATAGCAACCGAATTTGTTGCCACTCGAATGATTCGGTTACACTCATAGAAATTTTCGGTTCTCTCAACAGAAAGTTAGTTGATAAGGAAGAATTTCTCTTGAAGCGACCAAGCTTTTGTTACCTTTCTAAAATTTTATAGCCTCCATTGTAAAATTCGGTGACTAACGTAGAATCATTCGATTGGAAACAAATTCGGTTGCTATCACGAATCTGTTCTCTCTGTGCACTTTTTATAATTTTACAGGGGAAGCCAAAAACATCATAAAATATTTCAGATATAAAAAACTAAATATCGAATATCGTCTTAAAAAACAGCAACAAAACAGAAGAATAAAATATATTTTATGAAATATTTTTGAAGTTATGTATGTTATGTTACGTTACGTTATTTTGCATTTGTGTTTTCTGAAACAAAAGGACGTATCATCATAAAATTTTTTAACAAAAAGTGAAATAGACGATAGAAATATGAAATATTATTAAAATTTTTAAGATTTAATAAAACACTTAAGCATTTATCCTCTTTTATTTTTTATAAATTATTGATTTCTTTAAAAAATAAGTATGTATTTACTTTACCAAAACAATTAGTTACAAAAACAATAATAATTAATTTTAAAGCTTAAAACAGATTTTAAAAAGAAAAAAATAATAGTCATAGAACAAAACAATTCATTATTCAAATGGGATATTATCATTAAAATGTTTTTTGAACTATGTTCATTCTCATCTTAAATATTTGCTGTATTAGAATTAGAGATGCCAAACGGGGATTTTTTAAATCCCGAATTTTCGGGATTTTCCAAATCCCATTTTTCATAAATAAATAGGGGAAATTGTAATTTTTGTGTGCCTTTTTCATGCATTTTGACATTCTACATGCCCAAATATCACTACAATATAGTTAATAAAGGAAAATGGTATTTTTGGTTTCCTTGAGTGGGGCTCTAGAAAATCAATTCTTCACCTTTTTTTGTAAGTTGTCTAACAAAACTCAATTTAAATCCTCTTCAAATGAAATAGATTTTATCTCAGATAAAAATATTTCGATTGCTAAAAGATAAGGTACTGTTTTTACCAGTATGTACATTAGGCTGGGTCGAAAAATCAGTCCCGTTTAGAGATGCTAAACGGGACTGATTTTTGAAAATCCCGGGGTTCGGGATTTGGTAAAGAATCCCGAAATCCCGACCTGGGGTTTCGGTATTTTCAGGAAATCTAAAATACCGAACATTATAAGAAAGAAACGTACATAATTATATCTTTACAATTGAAAATACATTTTTTATTTAGCAATTAATTTTTATTAGACACTAAAAAGCATACATACATACAAACAAATCAAATATAATTCATAAATAAATCATATTTCATTGCAATAAAAAATACTTGTATGAGTACATTATATAAGAAGAAATAACACTAAAGTATGTTCGAATAAAGCGAATAATAAGTTCGAATAATTCGATCACACAAAAAATTAAGTTAAAGTTAACAATTCAAGTATTGATAATGTTAAAAGACATTCGAAAACAAATTCCATCATAAATATTCTGATCAGATTCCCTCCCGAACAGTCTACAAAACAATTGACTAGTTTCCGTATATTTTAGGCTTTGATCAATCGAAATATTTTCATTTTGTTCGAGCTCCTCATCTGAGATAAAATTAATTTCGTTTGAAGAGGATTTAAAATGAGTTTTCTTAGATAACTTACAAAAAAAGTAAAGAATTGATTTTCCAGAGCCCCACTCAAGGAAAACCAAAAATACGGCTTTCTTTTATTAACTATGTTGTAGCAGGAGTTGAGCTCTTTGCTATATTCGGGAATGTAGAATGTCAAAATGCATGAAAATGGAATACAAAAACGACAATTTCCCCTATTTATTTATGAAAAATGGGATTTTGAAAAATGATTTTGATGAATGCTGTTATTTTGAAATTAAAATGAAAATGTCAAAATGAATCTAAAGAGTATGCGTTTACCGAATATGATTAAAATCGGAATTGTGATATCTTATAGAACTCATGATTTTCTTTTATTAAAATATATTTTAATATTTTAAAAATCAACAGCAGTCTATTTTATTTGCATGTTCCAATCATCTCATAGCCGATTTTCAATAAACAAATTCTTCGGAATATACATACATATGTATCTGATGTCTGCTTTGGAAACTTATAATGAATCTGAATACAAATAGGGTCACAAATTAATTTTGTAGAAATTATAAACGGAATGAAAAACTTCTGATCGTATAACCTTACCATTCATATTGTAGGGGATATGAAAAACTATTTTCATATGGCATGACCAACATGTGCGTTTGTTTACGGGAGATCTCAAAGAATTTCATTCCTCTTAGCTGGAAGAATGCTATTCGATGTGAATATTTTACAACATACCTACCTACTACGTGTATATTTATTTTACATTGTTGTATGTTCTTGATATTATGGGTTTGTATCGTTGTACATATTTGAATTGTTTTTTTTTTTAATGTTCTTGTCGATATTTCTAAATTTAAATGAATTAATTGCACCCCCACGAATGGAAATGCACTGACAGTAAGTGTATGTGTGCGGGCATATTTGTGTTTTTATAATTCAAATAAAAATTACTCCAAAAATTTACAAATCAGGGTTGTGAAACGGAATTTCTTGTTCAATATAATATTCAAATATGGATTTCGGGTAGTGCGGGTGTTAACTCGTATTAACTAATTAAAATTTTTTTTCTTTTATTCATATTTTATTTATTGTATCTTCACAAAATAATATGAACTATCAATAATTTGTTTAAATCTTAAATCTAAATATTAATTTTTATTTACGTCCCACCTCCGTTGGACGAAAATTATGTTTAATTATAGATCCTATCATCAGCGCAGGTCTGTTTTTTCCTTTTTCTAATTAACATGAAGGCTCTGAAGTTTGGAAATACGTGGTCTGAGAGTCATTATTCTGGGGAATTTTTTGGTCTGCACAGAGAAAACAGATTCGTGATCACAACCGAATTTGTCGCCAATCAAATTATGTCGGTTCCACGTACTATCATATTATTTGATTGCAATAAGTAAATATATGGTGGATACAACCATTAAAAGAAAATAATATATCATTATATATACATATGTATGTAGGTCAAATTTAAAATTAAACGAAGAAATAATATTTTCTTCTCAATTTATTTACAAATAAAAACAAATTCGTTTTTCTTATTTGGAACTGGCAATTGTCTTTATTGAAACTGGCAATTTGCAAAACAGTCCATCTAATGCAAACTTCTGTATGGTTATCGGTTCATGTTCCAAGGTATAATAATTTATAAAAATGATAAACAATTATAAAAAAACATTTGCCTTGGAAATATATACATATGTATATAAAGCATACATGCATCAGATACAACTGTTCAAATGTAGGTTTCTTCGCGGGATTGTCAGATAAAGATTAAAGGGTCAAGAAGGTTTGGATGAATTTTTAATTTGCTGACGAATACCGAGTTGTTGTGCATTTGATTCTGAAAAAGTTTTTAAGTAAACTCAATTCTTAAAAATTTGTATCGAAAGAGAAATATATTGTATATCGGCAGTTTAGGTTTCAAATTAGACAAAATGTTTGATATAACGTGTACACAATGAATATAAAAACTTCATCAAAACATGAGATTTATTAATTTTAGTACCAAATTTTAAAAACCGGTTAACCGAAAATTAACATTTTAAATTAACCGCTTCGCAAAAAACCGATATTTCGAAGAAAACCCGGGTTTTCGGTTAACCGGTTTATAAACGCTAACTAGATACGATTTCTTTTAGGAACCCTAAACAAATATTTAAAGTATGCATGTGGTTGACCTACCCAACCAAGGTCCATTAATAAGGTCTGTGCAACTAATCAGCTGATCATTTTTTTATCCTTTGTGTTTACATACTGTGCTTGTCAAAATTGTTGTTTATGTTGGCTGGCACTGTCAAAGTTGGCCTTTTGTTTTTGTTACTTTTGGGTTTGTTGTGGTATTCGCAAACAACAAACTTTAGTGAATTTGACAGCATGAGCCTCAAGTGATCAGCTGTGCTATCGACACCACCTTATTGTGAATTCGCCTTGAAATGTATCTTTGGCTTGGTATTGAAATCAGCTGATTTTGACAAGCTCAGTACAGTTTTACATAAACAAAATGCCTGGTTTTCTTTTTGTTTTTATGTTGTTGTAGAGTTGCACATACCTTATTAATAGACCTTGGACTTACCCATTCATATCCATCTAGATTTTTAATAAAAAAACATAAAAACACTTACGAATTAAAATTTAATGACGGTTGAGAACATCGAAATATTATTTTTTAATAATAATCATTTTTTTCGATTACAACCACTATTACTTGGTACTAGTATGTAGTAGCATACATTTAATTAAAGGTACAAATCGGCTAGGTTAACAGATTCAAGAATAATTAGAACTTAAATTCGGTTATTATTATGTTTTTAAAATCTTCAACATAGCAAATAGTTTGAACCTATAATTTTTTAATAATAACAATAAAATGTTGTTTCATCTATTTAAATATTTATACATAATAGGAACTGATTTTCAATAGAACTTGTTTCATTATAATTAAATGTGATATTGAATAACAGTTCTGCTGTACTGATCCTTTATGACAATTTCAGAACCAGTAGAGATATTTGGAAATATATCCACAATTGAATGTTCGGCCGCTATTGAACTATTTTCTTTTTGACTTTATTATATCCACGAATAGTGTACTTACTTCCCAGCAAAAACTTTACTTACAAATAAGCCGAAAAATAAGGGGAATTTGACGATTCGTCTACTTATTTTTCTACTGTAAGAAGTCATTATTTTTGTTCGCGATGTCCCAAAAGTAATCCTTTATATTTTGGCCGGAAATAAGTTGTTTTGTTAGTAGAGTTATTTATAGAATTTTGTATTT
The DNA here is from genome assembly GCF_958450345.1 of Calliphora vicina. Lineage (NCBI taxonomy): Eukaryota > Metazoa > Arthropoda > Insecta > Diptera > Calliphoridae > Calliphora > Calliphora vicina. Next base: position 82,028,431 of record NC_088780.1, read on the forward strand.
GCAAACAAAAAATAAGTCGCAGCCAAGAGTCGAACCATCAACCATCCGTTTGCTAGTCTGTTGTTGTACTCACTTAGAGATGCCGTTCCCGAAAATCCCGGGGTTTTCGGGATTTCCTAAATCCCGAAGCCCGGGATTTTTTAATTTTAAATCCCGGGCTTTTCGGGATTTTTCAAATTCATGCATTTTGACATTCTACATGCGCGAATATTGCAAAGTGATGTTCAGCAAAGTTGTTAAGCTCAAATTCTTCTACAATATAGTTAATGGTATTTTTGGGTTTCCTTGAGTGGGGCTCTAGAAAATCAATTATTCACCTTTTCTTGTAAGTTGTCTAACAAAACTCAATTTAAATCCTCTTCAAATGAAACTGATTTTATCTCAGATGAGGAGCTCGAACAAAATTAAAATATTTCGATTGCTAAAAGGCTAAAAGATAAGGTACAGTATGTACATTAGAGTTCGTTTGTGACCAGGTCACTTCATTTGTTTTTCGGGTATCATAATTTTTCTGAAGGTTTTTGCGTAAATAAAAATAAATTGTGGTGGTTCAACGCACCTAAAGACGCAGATTTTGAGCTTAAAATGCCTTTTCATCGTGCATGTTTAAAAAAACTAATTTTTTTTCATAAGATGTGTGGGTTTTTGGAAATATTTTTAAGGATTCGAAAAACATCAAGCTACGTATACACGGTTGTCATATTCTTACAATATTGTCAGAAAATGTTCAATAAATAGTTATCACCCGTATGTTTCAACATAAGTTCTCATGGTTGTGTTAACCATTTTATGAGCATGTTATGACAATATTGTAAGAATATGACAACCGTGTATACGTAGCTTCAGTTGTATTAATTTTTGATGCAGAATCGACTGTTGAAATCATATTTGCAATATATTCAACTGTTTTTGCTTTACAGAAAAATGTGCTCAAAATGTGTGTTTTTAGGTGCACACAAAAAAAAGGACGCCATTATTTTTATTTACGCAAAAACCTTCAGAAAAATGATGATACCCGCAAATCAAATTTTTGAAATTAACTCTAATGTACATACTTTATTGTTATTTCTTCTTATATAATGTACTTATGCAAGTATTCTATGCTTTTTAGTGCCTAAAAAAATTAATTGCTAAATAAAAAATTTACATTCAATTGTACATAATTATGTACGTTTCTTTGTTTTAATTTTCGGGATTTTAGATTTTTCGAAAATCTTCTTTATCAAAACCCGAACCCAGGGATTTTCAAAAACCTGTCACGATTAGCATCTCTATACTCACTACACCAGTGCTTAGTTATTTTATTGTGCGTCAAATAATGAGCAGTATTGCTCATATAATCACTGATCATATTTTCTTTATAAAAACAAGGTTATATGTGTATGTCTTGCGGCTTAATAATCGGCAACTTTTTTCAGCCGATATAAGCCTACAAAATCGGCGGCAGAGGGAAAGTTAAATTACAAGCATAGTCGGCGCGCCGTCGACTATGAACCGGTCGGCTTTTTTCTCTGACGACGACATGTTTTTTACTAAAATATTTCCACTACCATGGACTGGGTATATTGCGTTTGGGCTGATGTTTGTAACGCCTAACACATCCACCTTCAAGTATATCCTCCCGAAATTGGATGTTTTTTGTCATAAATGTCAGATTTATATAGGTATCCATACAAATTTCTCCTCTAATAAGTTTTGTATAAAAGGAAATCACATTTCAACTTTTTTTGCCGATCAATCCATAATTGACCATAGTTCCCATATAGGCCCTACTTCCGAGAACACAAATCTTTTAAAAAATTGGTATAAAATTTTTCCAAAAATAAGTTACATATAGAAAGAACTCATGCGATCTAATTTCACGACGATCGAAAGAGAAAATATGCATTAAATCAGCCTTATCATGTAAGACGTAGGCGTTTTACGACAACGACAGTTTCGTAAAAGATTAATGAAACAGATTGAATAATTTCTTTAATCTAGTACGAAACTGTGGTTGTCGTAAAACGACTACGCCTTACATGATAAGGCTGAATATTGTACTTAAATGGGTTTTGCATCGAAAAATAATCATCGTATGAAATCTGTAGGAATGACAAACAAAATTGTCTTATAAGAAACAAAATATATAGAGTAAAATTTTTTCGGTCCAAGTAAAAAACTAAATTTGGTACAGTTACATAGTAGGATTTAATGTTTGTTTGTTTTATAAAATGGACGCGTAGTTTTATATATATTTGGTAAGTATTTAAGTACATTTATATTAGTAGGTAAAATTTAATTTTTACTACAGTAACCCAAGTTCGTTTTTTTTGTCATTCATTCTCTATTTGTTATAAACATAGAAATTGTTTTACATTTTCTCTTAATTCTAACCCCGCGAATCCTGGCTTGTCTGCAGGATTTAATGTAAATTAGTTGATTGTGTACTACTGGTCCAAATTACCAGATAAAATAACTACACACAGTTACTAAAGTATACGTACGATTTACTTTTTGGGACTTTTTTTAAAAGTCCATATATTTAAAAATACAAGGCCTGTCTCATTCATTTACTCACTCACTCATGACTGGGGAGTCAGTGAATGAGTGAGTGAATGAATGAATGAGTCAGGCCTTGTATTTTTAAATATATGGACTTTTAAAAAAAGGCCCAAAAAGTCGATCGTACGTATACTTTAGTAACTGTGTGTATGTACTTTATAAGTCAACTATATATGTAAGACAAGAACGCGTCTTTTAAGTTTGTATTAATAAATAGATATTGAAAATTTAATTTTTTTTTTCAATATCTTTTTATTTTAATTTTAACTGGTTCATGAATTTTATGTATTAAATACTAGTCCACATTACCCTAAACTTTTTTTTAATGCTGGTTTTTGGGTTCCTTATAATATTTTCAAATACATTTTTTCTCCTTTGACGCAAACAATGTTCAACTATAATAACAATTAGAGAATACTTTTGTTACTTTATTGGTACACAACTTTTTTAATATCCATATATCGTCCCCTCAATAAAACATTAGTGTATAAGCATATACACCATTATTTTGTTATTGCATAATAAGAATCTACATAACTATATTTACTATTATCTGGTAACTCACTCTAAAACTAATGGATCTTATATACGTTTTTTGAATCACATCTGAACGAAGTTACATGTGACATTAGATTTACATTAGATTTTGTGAAAAATTAAATTAAATTTTGATATTACAAGAAGAAAAGTAAGTAATAATCCTTTTAATTTCTTTATAAAAAAAACACAAAATAAAGCACTTCAATAAATATTCAGTTACTTTATAATGGTTAAACCTATAAATTCTGTTTTGAAGAAAAACATCCTAGAAGATATACAAAATGGAGTTTCGTACCGATTAATTACTTGGTCCGATGAAACTAAGATTAATCGGGTGGTGTCAGATGGACACGCATGGACATGGGTTGATAAACGTGTTGTGGTACAAGATCTAAAGAGTGAGAACTCAAAATGTTTCAATTTTAACTTTTTGCAAGTAATCGATGTGCAGTGGTCATATCAACTCACTGTAAAAATCTGCTATCATTTTCACTACTCTTTCGCCAAAAAAAATACAATTGTATCCTTCGGCGTATCAATGGTATTATCCATGCCATAGACTATGTTACCACATTGGAGGCCTCTTAACTCCCGAGTCTGGATATATTCGGTGTTATATTTATGCAGGACAATGATCCTAAGAACACTACGAAAATAAAAAAATGGATTGTTGATAATGGAATCCAACTACTAGAATGGCCTCCCCAGTACCCAGATTTAAAACCTATTGAGACCCTTGGGACACTTTAGAAATGGAAAATGGTTACTGCAAAAGACCCGTAGTTGAATTGTGAGAGCGAACCCTTCTAGCATGGCAAAATATCAGACCAAACCAAAGAGTGTTTTATACAGACAGACAGCGTATTTGGTCGGTATCTACTTCTTTATGATTAAAATAGAGAAATAAAAAAAGCAATTGCTTGAACTTAAATTACATGTATGTTTGTTGGTTACAAGACCGTCACAACTTTCAATGTATGACCCGTTCCTCAGCATTCGTATTCGATATTGTACAACTGGGTGTTATGAAGTGCATATTACAAAAAATCTCAAAATCAATTAGTTTTCGATCTTTTGAAAATTGTCTGTATAACACTAAACAATAATACATTGAAAAACGTTTCATATAAATCTGAATTTTTTTGAGTTGTGACGGTCTTGAATTAAGTGTGCCACAGTCTGTATGTAGGTATGTAAATACAACTTTTAAAATAGCCACAACAGCAACAAGAAAACAAAAGCGAAAAAATTATATTTATTGCTTCTGGTGGTCGTTCGAGCTTTGACGTCAGACAGATAATAGTAGTCAGCGGCATGTTCGACCATTGCACGTCATTCGTCAAGAAATATGAATCAATTGAAAAAACATTCGAATGAAAATTCATTGAAGTGGGGCAAAGAAAATGTCTAGATGTTCTATCATCATTAATGTGTTGTTAATGGTGGTCTGAGGAAATTCAAATTGAAAAGAAAATGATTACGGTGGAAAACTGAAAGTTTTATGGAATGTTATGAAAATTTTAATTTATATTAATTTTTAATTGTTATTCTTTTAATCGTACGTGGGATGATGCATTTTAATTTTTTTAAGTTAACACAGAATTATTTTATTTTTAAACATTTGTTTTTTCTACTTTCATTAAAATTCCAAAACTAATTGAAAATTTAATTTTTATTTAGCATTACCTAAAACAATAACCACAAACAAAAAAAAATTAACAATTTTTTGAAGACATTTTTTTTTTTAAATCAAAGTTTTGAACAGAATAATAATAATATAAAATAGTTCGATGTTTCTTTTTTCAAATACATACATATGTACAGCTGGTTTTAGCAATATGCCCTGCCAACAATTACTATCCAAAAAGTGTCCCAAACGTATCATCTTGAAGTTGAAACTCATCGGGAAAAAACGCAATGATACCTACCAATTCTATCCATTTAGTGTATTATTATTATCTAAATTTATGTCTAAAAAGTGTCCAGAGAGAAGATAATGTTTCCAATTCTGCTTCTTGCATTAAAATGGAAATATTTTATTGTATTCCAGTTATGAAAACACTATGCATATACTTATTTACATTAAAAATAAATAAAATAATGATACAACTTAACTTAATATGACTTTAATTAAAAATGAGAGTATAAAAAATTATATAAAATATGTTTCACTAATTAATTGCAATACGTATTTACATTTTTAAAAAAAAATCACTAGTTATTGCACTAACTCTATACCTTTAAAAAAACTTTATTTATTGATACACTTTTAACAAACACTTCAATTACAAATATAATTTAAATTAATCACTAATTATTTAATAAAACTTTATTTATCACTATTTAATTTGAACTTAAGTTAAAACTCACACTTTTTATTTAACACAATCGATGATTCTAAAATTCATAAATATACTGAGTATTGTCATGTTCTTCTTCTTTATTTTAAAATGTAAACAGTAAAAAGTCGGTATTAATGTAATTTGTTATTGTAAAATTTGTCACTAACCAAAAATAATACTCTTTTGTATACTAAAATGGATCGTTTTTGTATCATAAGGTACTTTTTTATATTATCTATTAAGTTAATTTTTAGGGATTTTTGTTTGTAACTAAAATGTACTTTAAGATGAGCATAATTCGATAGTAATGTAATTTGTTTTTGTAAAATGTTTTTTATATGTATATGAGTAACATTTTTGCGACACAAAAGAGACACATTTTAGTATACATATCGAAGTAGTAGTACATATCGAAAATATAACTTCCAATTGCTGGCAGGGTGGCAATAGAAAACAAACAAAGGAAAAAGTCATAATAGTCGTGGTTTTGAAAGAGGAACAAATATATTTACAGTGGACGTCCAGTAGTACGAATTATATATTCACAGGCCCTTTCGTAGTACCGAAAAATTCGTATTATTGAACAATTACTTTTTTGTACTTAAACAGGCATGAAAGAAAACACTAATGTATGTACATTAGACATGCCCTTAACAAATGGATTTGCTTTGGATGGGTCTTATTTTGTTCATTAGTAGCTAAAACTAACTACTGCAAAATTTAAGTGCAATCGGATAACTAGAACACGTGCCGGAAACCGATTGAAAGTTGTAAAATTGGGTAAATAATGGTACTTTTTTCGATATCTTAAAAAAATTCCATATATAATAGAAATAGAAAATTTTACATAACTGTGAAATTTCATTAAAAACTATTCAAGTACATTTATATAAACAAAGAAATAAATAACAATTTTATTTCAATTCGAAAATTTTTTGTCTATGCACAAATTCAATAAAAAACATTTTTTGTCATATTTTTCAATAAAGTATTCCATGAATTTTTAATTGTCAAAAGTTATAAAGATATTTGAAAAATAGACAAATAGCATGAACGAAATTATATTATATCGCATCATAACATTTTTAATTTTATGTATAAATTTCAAAATAAACGAAAAAACCTTCTCCTGTAAAATTTGTGTTTTGTCGCTTACGATAATTTGGCGCTAAGGGCTCGATATTTTGAGAAATATTAAAATATAAGCTCATTTTTACTTAAAATATATCCATATTTACTTGTATATGAGTTTTTGTCTTCGTAGGATAACGTTAACCTATTCGCAGGTATAACCAACAAAAAATATTTTTTTAACGGCAGTTTCAAAATTTAAAAATTTTATTAAACAAATTTCTGAATTTTTGGATCATCACATTTATTTACAACATAATAGGGAATAAAAATGTGAATAAAGTATGTCAATACCTCCTACAGTTTTTCCGTACCTGTAATTTAAATTTTGCGATTTTCGAGAAAAACTAATTTTTTGGTCATATTTTGGCGAATGTGCCGAATTCCCTTACTGTTATGATTTTTATGCAAATGCTATTCAGAATATTATAGTCCTGGTAATTCTAAATATAGTCTGAAAGTTTTACTAAAATCGGAAAACATTAACCCTTAAATCGAGAAGGTCAAAGGTAAAATTTTTCAATATTTGGAATTTCTCATGGAAAAATAGCGAAATGATATATATTTTTTTGGGGAAGATTGTGATGAAACTTAAGAAAAATATAACACAAAGTCTAGTATTTACAAAAACAGCACAAAAATAAAAATTAACCCTTAATAGAACTTGGGGTTAAAAAGACACTCAACTTTTAAAATCACGAAAAACACATTCAATATGAATGTTGCTAACTTTAATGTTTTTCAGAGTTAAATAAACTCAATCATTCAAGTTATTTTTTAAATTTAATAAAATAAAAGTACACTAAAGGATTAAACTCAATTTTATTATTCAAAAATCCTCAATAAAATATTAAGGGTCCTCATGTAAACGCTTAAAAGCCTCGCAAACTGTGCAATCTGTGCATTTTTACACTCTCGCAAATGAACTGTCAAAAAATGTATGGAAATTCGTTTGCACAACTCCGATAAGTTTGCGCGACAATTTAGACTCGCAAACTTGAATTTATTGTGCATTTGATGAATCAGGTGCTTTTGTTTACTTTTATTTATAAGAAATAAAAATCAAATAAAATATAAAAATTTTGTGCATGTGAAAATTGTGTAACTTTGGAACAGAATGATTGTATTAAATGACATTGTGTAAGAAAACATTAAAAACAGCTAGAACATAATCAAAATCCTCCAAACTATGTATACCACCGTTTGTTCCAATGATTTAACTTTCTTTCAACATTTTTAAAATTAAAATTTATACAATTTAAAAAAAAATTATTAAAGCTTTTGTTGAATTTATTTTTATTTGACAAATATGTATAAATTTTCTGTATAAACTTGCACAAAATTGAAAAGGTGGGTTCATGAAACACGTCGCGCAAATTTGCCCATTTGCACAAATGGGAAACTTAAGCGTTTAAATGAGTACCCTTATTAATTACTTTATTAAAGCAAAAATCAGGTATAAATACAATATTTTGCCGTTGTGTGTTGTCAAAATTTTAACAAAATTGTGAACATTTTTCAAAATGGCTTCGTAATACTATTTTCTAATACACAACACAATATTTTAAAGTTTGTTTCCTATAAAAATCAAATTTTCATCAGCACTATTGAAATTGTCTATTTTTTAATGGTTTTAGAAGTTTGGGGTATTTTTAACCCCAAGTGCAATTATGGGTTAATTTTAACTTTTCTGCTGTTTTTGTAAATACTAAACTTTGTGTTATATTTTTCTTAAGTTTCATCACAATCGGCCCAAAAATATATAAAATTTCGCTATTTTTTTCATGAGAAATTCCAAATATTGAAAAATTTGACCTTTGACCTTCTCGATTTAAGGGTTGGCGTTTTCCGATTTTAGTAAAACTTTCAGACTATATTTAAAATTGCATGGACTATAATATTCTGAATAGGTTTTACTTAAAGTTTATAACAGTAAGGAAATTCGGCACATTCGCCAAAATATGGCCAAAATATTTGGTTTTCTCGAAAATCCCAAAATTTAAATCGCAGGTACGGAACAACTATAGAAGGTATTGTCATCTTTGTATTCCATATTATGTTCTCAATAAATCCCAATATGATGATTCAAAAATTCTGAAATTTGTTTAAGAAAATTTTTAAAAATTTGAAAATGTAGTTTTGAAACTGCCGTTAAAAAAAATAATTTTTTTTGGTCATACCTGCGAATAGGTTAACGGTATCCTATGGAGACAAAAACTCATATACAAGTATGTAAATATGGATATTTTTTAAGTAAAAATAAGCTTTTATTTTAATATTTCTCAAAATATGTTAATTTTGATCCTACTTTTTTTGTTCTAGTGGCCTGAGACACGTTAATGACCTGGCGAATTTTTAATAACATTAACATTTTTTAACCAATTTTTGTGTTTTATAAAAAATTTTGCAAAATTTTTACAAAAACTGAAAAAAAAATAATTTTTCCCTTTGTGAATGCACCTCAAAACTAAATTGCAAGTCGGCACGGGTTGCAATCATGATGGAAAGAAAAAATTTCATATTTCACTGTAGTTTTATATATATAAAAATAATAGAGAGTATGCGTTCCAAAATTACAAAAAAAAAAATTTTGGGACACTCTATTGTACATATAGTGGATTTGGATAATCCATATTTATTTGAAATTTCAAACAACGATGTTTTATTTTCGTGGTCTGCTATAATTTTTGATTTATCTTGCAAAGAAATTGTCTTTTTTTTACATCGTTTTACTTGCAACATTTTGACAGTTAAAAACACAAAACACTTTTAAAAATAAAAAAAAACTTCACAATAACTTCGCTAAAGGTGGATGACCGCGAACAAGGCGAATTCATACAAGGTGGTGTTAGTTCTACAAAAACAACGATTGGTCTTAACGAATGTCAAAAAACCAAAATGAAAAATTTAACAAATAAGTATTTAAACTTAATATAGTGTAGATAATTGAATAGTGACTTATTTATTTATGTAAACAATAAATATTTTGTTAATAAGTTTAGAATATGTAGATATTTAAATATAAAAACAAGCTTTGACAGTTGTTAGAACCAAAAAGCGACAAAAAATTATCAGCTGTTTGACTGACTCCATCTTGTATAAATTCGTACTATAGAGTAGTTAATGATAAATTTTGCCATTAGTATTATTGGAAATTCGTAATAAAGATCGTTCGTACTACTGGACGTCCACTGTATATCACAATCGTTGCCTAATGAAAATTATAAGTTTTATCATGCTCTGTAAACCACAATAATTGAAAAGTGCTTGTATAACGTCAAAATAACCATACGGTTCGATATTACTTTTTTGACAACTTTCATTTGTTGCATATCTGTAATAATCTGTGATGTACACTTTATATCATTTAATTAAAATTATTAAGTTGCTGAAAAGCAACTTAAATTTCAGAAATTTACATATTACCGATTTTGCTGACTTTCAATACAAACATTCCGTCACGTGACTGACAAAATCTGGACATTTGCCAACACTGCTCGCCATACAGATTTGAACAAGTATAGCTTTAAGTTCTCATGCTTATTTTATCAGAAATTTTCCCAATTAAATTAAATCGCAATAAAAATCAGAGTTTATAAAATCTGTTAACTTGACAGCCATAAATTACTTTAAATGGTATACAGTTGTGGGCATACAATTAAGTTACTACTCATCTGCTGTTGCCTTCGCTTTACAAAAAAAATTACAAAAAACAAGTAAGAAAACATGGTATGTCAAGCCCGACCATGTAATACCCTACACTACGGTTAAATATTTGCTCGAGTAACCGATTAAACCAGAAACCCGATTCATTGAATACCATAGTATCTGTTGATCAAATTTGTTTGGTATTAGAAAGGAGTAATATCGGTTAATAAATTCACATAGCCCAATACAAATTTATAACCCCCCCCCCCGAATAATTTGTGTATACTGTAAAGTATTTTGAAAATCGGGCAACTATTGTCCCTAGTCCCCAAACAAGGTCCCCCTCACAAAATGGCTTGAACATTAATAATTGTCTTACAATAATTAATATCGCGATGAAATCTATTTACAAACTTTTGAGAGGATTGGACCATAATTGACCCTAACCCCGATATAACCACTATATCAAAAAATATTTTATTGTCAATAAATATAATTATATTAACATAATTTTTTTTGATTCAAGTCCCCTTAGAAGGCCAAAAATACATATTGCTGGTATACAAGATTCGGCTCAAACATTATTCCAGCTAATAACTCGGATTTATAATATTTGTTGTAGTAAATAGATAAAAATAATTGGGGTATTCACTCGATCTACATATTGTCATAATGTCCTAATTTGTTATAATAGTTGATGTTGTGTTTTAAATAAAAAAAAGTATTATTTTATGACAAAACATTAAACATAATTCAAATAGTCTTATTAGTTTAGAACTTTTTTATTTGAAACACAATAAAAATTTGTTTAAATTATCATAATATATTAGGACATTATGACAATATGACCAAATAGTAGACCGTGTGAATACTGCAAATGTTAATAAATAAAAATTATTGTATTAAATTCCTTTGTAGTTATGTCTTAATATTTTTGTAAAGTAAATAAAGGCAACAGCAGATGAGTAACTTAATTGTATGTCCACAGCTATATGTATTGGGTATATTGCGTTTGTGCTGATGTTTGTAACGCTCAAAAATATTAGCCTAACACCCACCTTAAACTATACCAATTGACACCGAACCATTTTCTGAGTCAATTAAACGATGTCCGTCTGTCTGGTTGGCTGGCTGGCCATGTAAACCTTGTGCGCAAAGTACAGATCGCAACTTTGATGATATTCGAAGCCTATTGAAACTGTCTGAAATCGGTTCATTATTTCACCTAGTCCCCATACAAATATCCTCCCGAAATTGGACTTTATTGGTCATAAATGTTTAATTTATATAGGTATCTACACAAATTTTGCTCCAAATAAGTTTTATAAATATATGTATATAGAATTCTTGTCACCAAATTTTATTATGATCGGTCCATAATTAATCATAGGTCCCATATAAGACCCGCTTCCGAAATCACTTTAACGTGCATAAATCTCCTAAAAACTTTCATATAGACATAATTCACACAACCTAATTTCATGGTGATCGGTCCATAATTGGTCATAGCTCCCATATAAGGCCCACTTCTGAAAATCATTCACGAAAATTAATTATTGAAATTTTAAAAGAAAAATTATTTTGCTGATTTACTTAGTGTAGGGTATACTTTCTTACTTGCTTTAAAGTGTACTTCTGAATATATTGTGAATTAGTTTGTGTAATTATTTACACCTACATATGTATATAAGTATCTGCATATATGCACTTATAATTATACAATATTTAAATGAAAATTTATTTAAATGTAATTTAAGTGTTATTTATTTACTCTTACAATTATTATTATTATTTTTTTTTTATTTAAAAATGATTGGTCATCAGTGTATATCGTGAATCTCTGACTTGATGTAATTGATGTCAACCGGCTGTACAATGAATGACTTCATTCGTGTATTGTTATTAGACAACAAAACACACATCAAATTCAATTAAAAATTCTATTCGAGAATAAACATACAATTGATTCTACTTGTAGAATAATAAAGAAAAAAAAATTAATTGAAAATATTGTTGCACAATTCATATGCAAAACATCAGGACATACAGAGTACTGATTCCTTGTTTCCTCTTTGCCATTTCAATCATTCATAAAAATCAAACTGAATATTACTGCCGAACATGGTTACAACGAACTCGATGGAACCGATACAATTAGTTCGTTATTAAATGTAGTTCATTATCAAATTGTGAAAAATTTGTATTAAAATATTTGGCGTAAACTCTTAAATTATTGAAATATTATGTATATAACGGTATATCAGAAAAACCAGAGGGCTTAGAACTTAAATTTGATCCTTAAAGGTTAGGTTCCTCTAAAATAAAAATTTGACGTAAATATAGTACTTTAACAAATATTTTATAACACATGCCATGTAGTATACCGCTTTCAAAGACTACAATCCAACCAATTTAGAAAGAAAAATTCAGTTCATTATCGATAATAATTTAGCTACATATGATAATTTTCATCTGATCAAATATAAAAAATTAACTTTTTTCCAAATTTAAATTAAATATTTATATTTACATATTTTGGCTACCTTAGTTTTGATATGTTTACTAACTAATGGCAAAATTTATGTTTTTTCCAATGAAATTCAATTCTGTCCGGCGACGTGTATAATTTTTTTTTCTGCATTACATGAGAGGCATATTTGCCATATATTCACTTATTAAAATATTCTCCATCGAAGTTTTCACAAAGGATTTCTTTATACATACTTTGTGTTTCATATAAAAAATTTGCATTTTGCAGGCCAGGTGATAAATACGAGACTTTAAAAACATCGGCATATGATATACGCGTTGCCCCATATTACGTTATTTTAAAGTTAAGAATCAACATACAGTAATAAATACACTTATTTTCTTGTGTTATATTCATACATTTTGTTTGTCTATTCGTCAATGTTAGCCCTTTTTTAGCCACTTTTTGGCCCTTTTTTTAGCCTTTTTTTTCTAAGTATTTGGCCCTTTTTGTTCACCAAGAATTGGCAACACTGGTCCGATCATCAGGAAACTTTTTCTTAAAAGGATTTAGAAAAGCTAAAGATATTATATAGAGTGAATGAGAATTACAGACACTCAATCTTTATTGGAAAAAATTTAAAATTTTAAACAAAACATTTCTTATATTCCCTACTACAATTGGTTGGTTTCTTGCCGACTCGAACTGTAGTTTGTAAGTGGGTAAAGGGAAAACCAAACAGAAATAAAACAAGTTGCTTTATTGTTTTCGCAAGAAAATCAAAATAAAGCAAGTTGCCAGTTTAGTCTTGATGCACTGGCACCTGCAAATTTATCATCAAAATGCCAGATCATCAGGAAACCTTTACCCTAATTTTTGATATTCTGTTAATTTTAAATAAATATATGTGATGGAAATACACTGGTACATATCATAATATTAATAGGCAAGTCGATTTCTTTAGACTCCTTTTACGCTCACATTATACATTCAATTTGATGTTTATTATCATTATACATTCAAGAAGATGTTACTAACACATATGCAAAAACGTGTACATGTGAACCAAGGCGTATTTGTTGCCGGGACGCACTCACCTTGTTAATACGCCTTGATGTGAACCTTAAGCTAAAAAGTAAACAAAGCAATGCATGTTTGTCCAATTTGTTGTTGTAAATAAATAAGAGAAACAATTAAACTGTATTTATTTCGCTCTGTTTTAACCTTTAACTTATGACGTGAAAATTTTTGACATAGTCACAGATGTGGTGTAAATTTTACACCTTATAATTTTTGCAAAAATTTTACTTTAAAAAACATTTTTTCTTTAATATTTGCTTTTCAAAAATAAGATACAACAATTTTAATTTAAAAAAATTAAAAAAAGAAAGCAAAATGTTATTTGAAACAAAAATCCAGGCACTTTATTTCGCAAGCCTTTTTGATAAAACTTTAAAAAAATGAAGAGAGGGTGTAATATTTACCACCACCTCATAAGTTAAAGGTTAAGTGAGAGTTGTTATAGAAAACAAAGAAGAAGACTTTAGTAATTTAAAGTCACAAAAATATATTTTGAAGGCGTTTTTCTTATTTTCTAACTCCCACATGCATAAATAATTTTTAAATTGATCAAAATTAAACAAAATTTCCATTCAAAATTTCTGTTATAAACATTTGACAAATTTAAAAACTGTTTATGCATATGGGGGTAAATATGTAATTGTACATGAGTAAATAGTTTTTTTTAATATGTGCAGAAATATAATTATGACGGTTTTCAAACTTCATATGAATCAATTACTTATCACTGCATGAAGTTTAATCAAAAATGCGACGGGTCGGAAAAAATGGTGAGTCGCCTCCCATACAAAGTAAATATGTTTCTAAATATTTTGTGAACTATAATTGCAAGATTCTTCAAACATGGTCTAAATGGCTCTTTTATAATTTTGCTGTTTCGCTGAAATTGTTCGGGATTGGAATAGTGGGCGTGGCTTACCCTATACAAAGTATATAATTCATTTCGAATATCTGTAGAACTATAATTGTAAAAGTGTTCAAAATTATAGCGAATTAACTTCTTATTACTGTGCGGAGTTTAGCTGAATATAGGCGGAATTAGATTAGAGGGCAAAGCACCCAAAATGGGAGGGGTCGGAAAAGGAGGTGAGTCACGTCCCATACAAAGTAATAATTACAAGGTTCTTCAAACTTTGTCCGCATAGCTCTCTTACCATTTTACACAGATTGGCTGAAAATAGTCGGGATTGCATTAGTGGTTGTGGCACAAAGTAAATAATTAATTTTGAATATCTGGAGAACTAACTATAATTCTAAAAGTATTTAAACTCTGTATCAATCAATTTATTACCATTCTACGGAGGTTAGCTAAAAACGAATTTATTCCTGTTCCCTGTTCGAAGTTTTGATAAGCATGATCGGCATAGTAGGAATTAACTCTCCCTTATAAAGGAAAGTTAAAGTAAATATTGATATTTACATAACTGTTCAAAAATGGGTGGGATCAGAGCAGTGGAGTGGTATCTCCCACACAAAATTAGTTAGTTATTTTCGAATATCAAGTGAACTGTAATTGAGTGATTCTAAAATTTTGTATGTGTTATTTTCGTATTTCCATTCATATTTTTTTAATTTTACTAGGATAGGGTAGCGAAGTGCACCGGGTTATGCTAGTTCCTATAAACGCACATCACTATATGGGCAATTCCAGTAAAATAGATTTTGCAAAAATAAGAGTATTTGAAAAATAATTTGGTCTTTATGTTCCATTAGGAGGGTGCTATATTTTAAAATAATAAAAAGTTCTTTCGAAATATTGTTGTCCAAAATATTGAGCGAAATAATGGTAGAAACATTTTAGAAATATGCGAAAATATTCGAATCGTGAGAGGCGTTATGTTATCTTTTAATTTCTTACTCTAAACGAAAAATTTTTCCTTTACAATCCGTCATATTTAAATAAAAACAATCTTTGTATGATTTTATAATAAATAAAATTTAATATCGTACGTGCAATACCTTACGTGACATATTTTTCTCTTATAATAAAACAATATATAGTATATTCTGTAAATATATGTATACAAAAACTAAAAAAGTGAATAGAAAATATACATTCGGTTTCAATAAACAATTTGACAATAGCAAAAAAACAATCAGAGTCAAATTCATTTCATACTACAAGCTAATTGGAAGCCTAGTTTTCGCCGCAATTTTAGCCTAAAACATACCTAAACATTAAAAAATTAAATATAATCAGTTTAAACTATTATTTTTGTCTTTAAAATGTTGTAATATGATCTAAATACTTTCACATAGTAACATTTTATTATTTTCTTCTATTCAAATCATCTTAAAAAAAAGTTTCA
Organism: Calliphora vicina; assembly: GCF_958450345.1. Classification (NCBI taxonomy): domain Eukaryota; kingdom Metazoa; phylum Arthropoda; class Insecta; order Diptera; family Calliphoridae; genus Calliphora; species Calliphora vicina. Next base: position 82,044,495 of record NC_088780.1, read on the forward strand.
AGGGTTTTTGTGTTTTCAGTCGTGGTAGCGATTCTCGTGGAATTACCCATATGGGTAAATTTGTTAATCAAATCTTTGTCAAACCATTGTCTAACTGCAGAAAGTTCCAAACTGTTTTCCTTCTCCTTTATAATATCAACGTAGTTTGGCCTATCAACGTCTTTTGTTTTTAATGATCATGATTTTCTTTTTCAATAAATAGTTTGATTTTGTTATTGATACTTAAAATATATTTTTACTTTAAGTCTGACTTATTATATAAAAATTTTATAAATTTTATTGGAAAACAATGCCAAAATTGAGCTTTATTATTTGGCTTTAAATTTAATTTTTTAGCATTTTTAGATCTATTTTAAAGGCGATTTATTTAGCTTTATATTACTTTAAAATCTGGTCAAACTGATTTCTATTCAAAATCAGTAATTAGTAGAAATATGTATAAATATTTACAAATTAAAGGAAACGCCAAATACACCGTTTCCCAGTGTTTTTATTATTTCGTTTTAATTACAATTCATACATACAAAGGTATTTTGATTCAAATCTAATAGATTTTGTTTAAATTAACACTCTAAAATACCATAAGAGAACACTGAGTGAGTGTGTTTATTTGTTAACTAGTCTGTTCAAATTTATATTCTATAATGAATGACGCGAACAATTTATTACGCGTTGACCATCATTTTATTTCGCTACATCATTTATGTAGGTCTCTCAGATTAAAAACAAACAACAAATCCAGCCAGCGCACAGTGATTTGCATTTTCATTTTATGTAAATAAAATAAATATAATTACTCACACAAATTAACATACATATGTACATTCATCTGTATTCACTAATCAAATTAAGTAGTACATTTTAATTATGTAATAACATAAATACCTTCATATTAATTGAAGTTTAACTTTCATGTGTTAAAATAACATAAGTCATTTTCTTTGAGAATTTATTAAATGAATTTCAGAATTCTTTGTACATTTGGAATTTTGACATAAAAAACATATGAAATAATAAATAATTTCTTGTGATTTATGATAAATAGATTCGACAGCCGCCTGAAGCTAAACTCACTTGGGTTCTGCGTCACACAGTGGATATTCCGGATATAGAGAAGGTTTAGTTGAGTTTAAGTTTTTTTTATGTAAATTCAAAATTTTTGGCCAAATTTTCTCGAAAGGAAATCGGGAAAGGTTTGGATATTATTAGCAAAAAAGCAGACTAAGGTATGTAACCCACTTTGGGGCTTCGAAAACTAATTAATTTTAGTATAATTTTTATGCAATTGAATAAAATGTTATTCAAAATTTGACTACTTTTACAAAATCTGTGTAATGTTTATTAATTCTAGTAAATGTGTTTACTAAAATTTCTAAAAAAAATAATTTTAAAAATAGATGTGACATTTTGTTTCTACTATAGCTTAGTATTCTGTTCATATTTGCGAGAATTTATGGTTTTTTCATGCGAACAATTTTATATGCAACTGTTGGTTTTAATTTCGTGCGAAGTGCTGCTCATATTATGTATTTCGTTGTAGAAAAATAAGGCTGCCAGATTATTTCACATGTTTTTCACAATAAGAACAGAGTACTGCTTTTGCGAAATTATTTCGCAAATATTTCATTTCACATATTTCATATGTAGTTTGAGAGCATTTCGCACAAAATTTTGAACAGAGTCCTAAGCTTTTTGGCTGAAGTGGGGTGCATATCTATGTATATCGATTTAAAGCCAGTTCCTATATATATTATATAACATATTTTTTATAACATCCCTTTTTTGTTAAAATGTTACCATATTTCAAACTAATTTAAAATGTTTTACTTTGATTACACACTGCTACAAATAACACTTTTTCTCAGAACTTAAAAAGCGACCTAAAAAGCGGGGTTGTATGCATCAATGAGGACATACAAAAAGCGTTTTCAAAGATTTTGAAACACCTTTGAAATTTTGAGTTATTTTGAAAGAAAAAAACTGTTATAGACAACTGTTCAAACAATTATGGAAGGGCAAAGAATTAGGCTTTCATGAAATGTACATACATATGTTCCAAGAAATTAGGTGAGTTTTTATAAAAAGTTTCGCATTTTATATAGAAAAAACCAAGACATTACTTGTTAAAATTGGTTTATATTTGCAAAAGTTATTACAATTTTTGGAAAAAATTAAAACTGTACAAATAAACTGTACATTTTCACTGGAATTCAAGTTGAATGCAAGTGTAATTCAAGCCTTGAATTATAGTCAAGCAATTGAAGTACAGTTGTATTGCACTTTATTTCAATAGCATTCTCCAGTAAAAATTAAACATAAATTCAAGCCATAAGTTTTTTGTTTAAATAATATTTAATTTTTCAAATATTTTTCATGTTTAAAACGTAATTACATTTGCATTAAAGCCAAATTCCAACAAAATATTCAAGTGCTTGAATTTTTGGGGCTTTGGTGCTTATTGGATATAGTTAATTGTTTTTTTATTCATACTAAGAAAGGTGTTAATGATAAGTTGAATAACTTCTACAATTTCAATCGATTTGAAAAATTAAAACAATATTCGTAAAAGCTTTCACATCAAAATAAGCAATGAAAAGTTATTAAAATCAAATAAAAGTTGATAAATTTTGTTTTTATTTTTTTAGATATTCTTAACAAAAACAATACATACTTATAATTTACAAATGTTTCAAAAAATTTAAAGTCGGGTAAATACTGGCTGAGTTACAGGTCGATAAGTTGACGAACATAGGTCGTTATTATTCACGACTAAGCGCATTGAGATATAGCAAGAAAACTTTTTACGTGTTAATCGGAATTTATTAGAAATAAGTGGATGTTTTTAGCAAAATAGTTGAACATCCATTACCGTAGATATTTGCGATAAACAAAATAAAGTCATGGTAAAAAACGAAAATGTCAAAATTTAAGTATCTTTTAAACTATAAGATATAACTTAGTGAAATAAACTGGAAACTCTTTAAATTCCACTTGCTTTACAACAAAGTTTCATTCATTGAAATCTGTCTACATGTGTACAAGTTTTCCTACCGCGATGTGGTCAACTTTGACACCCTGTATAAATACATTTTGGATTATTTCCGAAATTTTTGTTCAATGCGGGACGATTTTACTTTAAATAAACTATTGTCATAATGATTTTATTTGTTTATCAGTTGTTCTATGTCTGAGAAATTTTAAAACACATTTGGTCAATTCACAAGGTCTTCTATCATGTCATATTGTCATAATGTCCTAATATTTCACAATGGTTTAAAAATGTTGTTATTGCCTTTCAAGCTAAAAATTACCTAAAATAATACTATTCTGTATATGTACTTGGTCAATTCACAAGGTCTCTTATCATGTCATATTGTCCACCGATATTGATGAAACATATATGGTTTAAAAGGTTATTTTCTCTAGATGCGCTCAATATAATTTTTTTTAAAACATTTTTTTTCATAAAAGTTGTAAAAAGCGTTTTAAATTTGCTTGAAAAACAACAACAACATGTTTATACACATCTAAATACACGTGTATTTGTACACAAACGTGAAAAATATGTTTGTGTATACTCAAAAGTAACTGTATATTTTCGTTATTAGTGGTCGAATTTTGACAGCCAGGCGATCCTAGTATAAATTATTGCTTAGTATAACTTAATTGTTACAAAATAAATAAAATAGAACAAAAATTAAGTGTGTAGAATTATGAATTATTACAATAGTATAACGTAGAATAACATTGAAATACAATAATAAGAAATAAAAATTATATTTGTACATACAATCACATTACATTAAAAAGATTTGGTTTTTAATTTGAAAACAATTTAAAAATGTTTCTTTCAAATTTAAATGCGTTGCTTACGTCCCAAATTAAATTATACCCGTAATGTACTATGTAACCCGATTAATCTAATAAATAAAACATTTTATGTGATAATCTCATTTCTTTTTAAAAACATTCCTACTCTAAAACTATGTTGTCTTTATTTTTGTAAAATGTTTGGATGGTCAAAATTGTAATTGCATCATTATTACAACGTAAATATAAGAATGTTGCATAAACTTACTTTTAAACTTATCTAAAACCCACATCGTATGATCCAACAATATTTCAGGAAGTACAATAAATCTACAAAATAGTCTATAACAATATACATTTGTACATACTGATGCATTTATTTAATAGCGTTTGTTCTCAATAATCTCAACACTAATTATGAGAATATTTATTTATTTTTTTTTTCTACGAGACTTAGAAAGGCACTGTGCAATCAGAATAACAACAGAGAAATATTTTTGTTTAAATATTAAAAACAAAACACAAAAAAATTAATCTGTGTGTTTATAAAGTAAACAGTATCTGGCTACAAAATTCTGAACGTTAAGACCCTAGAGAAATATACATAGAGACGAGACACTTCGTTTTGTCGAACAAAAAAAAAACAACAACTAATATGACTCATACAACAACAAAACACATTGATTTCCAAAAAACCGAAAATTTTCAAACCGCGGTTTCGGGTTTAAAAAATTTAAAACCGATCGTTATCGGTTTTGATATAATTTGTTAAATATTCAGTGTTAAAGAAATAAAATCAGTTGATAATATAGGAAATGCTATACAAATTTAAAATTCAAGAGGATAAAGGAAAATTTATTTTAATGGTACTCTTTTAATATATTAAATTAGTTAGCGTGTATACATTAAAGTTTAATAAAAGTTCCGTAAAATATACCTTAAGGTCTTAGATTTAGATGAAACTGTCATCAGTTTTGGAAATAATTTTTTTTTCTGTCCAAATGTAATTCGGTATTTTTATACCCTTCACCTTCGTGAGAAGGGTATACATATATAAGTTTGTCATTCCGTTTGTAATTTCTGTTGAAATCAATTTTCTGAAGACCCAAAATATCTTCGGGATCCAAATCTTCAATAAGTTTGTCAGAAATGCTTTCAAGAAGTTTCCTATTTAAAATCAGCAAAATCGGTCCACAAATGGCTGAGATATGAGGAAAAAACCAGAACAACCTCGATTTTTGACCCATATCTGGATTACTAAGAGCTAGTTTCTTACTTGTCAGTTAAACTCAGCTTAACACGCTGTTATATTAATCCTGAAACATATTTTGCCGGAATTTAACCAATGATTGTGTTTCTCACTAGTGGATTAATTTTGTTACCATTGCCATACTTTTCAGTCAAATCACATGTTTATTCTTCAAATTTTTTCATATAAATATGGCAATACTATACATTTATAAGAAAAAGCAACCGCGTTACATAACTTTTTTTGTAAATTTTAACTTTCTAAAAGAAAAAGCGACATAAAAGTATATAAAATGTATATTAAAAATTATATTGATGTTAATAAAGCAAATAAAAACAAAGAGCTGCTGTGCTGAATTGTTTATTTTATTTTCCATCTGTTTGTGCTTTGGCATTTTATACTTAGGTTTAACTCACCAATGATGCTCAGTTAAACCTAGATTATATAGCATATAAACAATAAATGAGAAACACAATTTTTAGTTTAATTTAGGTTTAAGCGAAGAATGTAGATTATCTCTATCCCAGAAACTAGCTCTAAGTCATTAATATAGACAATATGGATATCTAATGATATATATTTCGTAAGACCATAGTAAGTTGGACCTACAATGGGTCAAAATTGGAAAAAAATATTTCAATTCACCAAAAAAAAAAAATTTTTAAAAACAAAAAAAATTTAAATTTAAAAAATTTTAAAAAAATAATTTTGTTTACCTAAAAATATTTCAAATTTGTATTTTGAAGTATACTTGTTTTTTTTTATATTGATTGATTAAAGAAGTAATTTTCTAAGTTTTTCTGGCTATTGGGCCTAATTAATAGTTCATTCAAGCCTAAAGTATACACATTAGGCCGGGTCGAATTGTATGGACCATAAAAAAGTAAAAAATCGTATAGCAGAAACGCAATCTACGGAAAATTCTAAGATTCCTCAAGAAACCATAGGTCTAAAATGAAATCCTATCTTGCGCATTTCGACATTTATCCAATGATATTTCAGTATACAGTAATTTTTACTTACCTGCACAATCAACTTTGCACGATATTTTGTGCAGGCAATGCACTTACCTGCTCATTGATGCTGGTAAGTGCATTTACAGGTTACTGCCCAAAAAAGCAGCTAACGGCAAATAATTTACATGAAGCTTTGTGATTTTTCCGTCTAAAAATAACGTCAAATTGATATTTTAGCTACTTTTAAAATTATTAAGAAGTTTACAACATATTTTTTCATTCAAAACCGTATTTTTCTTATTTGTTTTGAATTAATTTTGTATTAGGCAGCTAAATTAATTTTTTTTCATGAAAACCAGTATTATGCACTTATCTTAAATGTGCAGGTATGAACAATGCACTTAAATTAACGAATTTATATGGAGTTTGGTAAATAAATATACAAAACACAAGTTTTGTGCACTTATATGGAAAATGCTCTTAAGTAAAAAGCAGGTAAGTCAAAACTACTGTATATATATTTTTTTAATAGTTTTTTTAATTGGATAAAAGTCGAAATGCGAAAGATAGGATTTCTTGGGGAAAATTTCTTAGAATTTTCCGTAGAATGCATTTTTTATGAAAAAAATCTACCTAATACAGATGTTCAACACATTTTTGTATTGCTTCTAGAGCAGTGATGTTCAAAAATAAAAATGAAGATGTATTGGTGAGAGAGCTACCCAGCAAACATAATGTCAAACACTTAAAATAAGAACAAAATAAAGAATGTTTAGATTTAGAATTTTTGCCAGATATAACCAATTTATTAAATGAATGTAATTTAAATTTTAAGGAAATAAAAGAATATACATTATACGTCCGAAATTCTCTCAAATTTTTTATTTATTTCTGACTTTGTTGTTTTGTGTTCAATTGTAATTGAAACGCGTGTGTTTGCTATGCTTCGTCCAAAAACCAACCAACAACAATGCTTAATAAATTTCTTAAAAAAATTAGACATTTGTTATGCTCTTTAAAGAGAATAAGAATATGTGTGTTGTTACTCAGCGCCAGTGTTGCCAGGCAAAGTTTACCTCTTGTCCCCAATCTGAAAGTCGATGTCCCCAAAAAAATCCCCATTTCAAAATTGAAATCCCCAATTTTGTCCCCATAAAAAAAATTAAATTATATTTTTAATACTAAATTTTACTATGTTGAGTTTAACAAACAAAAGTTGCAATATGGCATAATTACATACGACAAGCATTTTTACATCTATTTACCTCATTGTCAGTTTTCAAAAAGTTGATTCATCGATTTGGGAACAAGTTGTTTGGAAGATGTCATTTACTTTGAAACCTGCCAAAGAATTCTTGATGTTTATCCGATTTTTTTTATAACTCCTTGAGAAATCATATATAACTCCTTGAGAAATCAAGAGCTTTATAATATTCGATTTTTTATTCCAGGAAATGAAAGTATATTTTGTAAAAAATGCACAAAATAAGCCTTAATTTCACCGGAAGTGGAATCCATTTAAGTATAATTTAAAAACTCATTGTCGTATTAAAATAGAACTTAAAGAAAACACTCTGCTACAAAATAAAACTTTTTGTCAGAACTTGAAAAGCGACCTAATGGGAGTTGTAGGCCTAGGTGAGGGAATACTAAAACCATTTTTAAAGTTTTTGAAACACCCTCAAAATTTTGAGTTATTTTGAAAAAACTGTTTTATGTAGTACTTTAGTACCTCTAACTCACACATTTTTAGACCGATTTAAAAATTTTCAAAATTTTTCAAAGAATTAAGCTTTCATAAAATGAAATGATGTATGTTTTTATAAAAAGTTTGCATATTTTTTTCGTCGTTTTACAAATTCAACAAAGTTATTTTAATTTTTTTCTATGAAAACCTATTTTTTACACAGTGTTTTAAAGACAATAAAATATATAGAAATAAACATAACTTGTCGAAATCGGTTTATATTTGCAAAAGTTATTAAACTTTTTCGAAAAAAGGTCCAACAAATACCATGTAAATTAAAAACTGTACCACCATAGTGGGAAGGGTATATGATGTTTGCAAAGTGCAAAAATATTGTCCCAACACCCACCTTAAAGTATACCAATCTGTTCTGGATCACTTTCTGAGTCGATTTTGCGATGTCTGTCCGTCCATGTAAACCTTGTAATCAAACTACAGGTCGCAATTTCAAAGATAATTTGGTACAAGCTCTTGTATTGCCGCAAGGACGAAGCCTATTGAATTTGATTAGAATGGGTACATCATTTCTCATAGCCCCCATACGATTGCCATATCTGATAATAGTTAAGCTCTCATAAATATCTTAGTTATATAGATATAAAAACCAAATTCAGCAAAAATAAGTTTTATATATGCCGAACTCGCCTCACCAAATTTCCCATATAATGCCCACTTCCGAAAATCGTTTTAATGAGCATAGATTTCTTAAAAATGTTTTAAATTCAAATAAAATTCAACACAAATAGTTTTCATATATACAGAAGACATGTTAAGAACTAAATTTTCTTTATACATTGCAATGATAGCTTATAAAAATGTATATCAATGCATTGGTATAAGCTCTCATATCAAAATAAGTATTGAAAAGCTACTAAAATCAAATTTTGCTTTTTTTAGATATTCTTAACAAAAACAATACTTATAAGTTACAAATGTATCAAAAGATATACGATGTTTTAAAACGTAATCAGTTTTCTTTCCAAACCCGTTGAAAAATATAAAGACGGACAAAAACTGACTAAAGCGGAATGATTTGTTCGTCTGATTTGTGATTGAAAATTTTCAATTACTTGTGATTTTGTTCGCGAACACGAATAAATTATACTCACAAATCAACCGTGTGTGGGCCAGCTTAAGTTACAGGTCGACGATAAGTTGATGAACATCACTGAAAACTTTTTTTTTAGAATAACTTCTGAATTTGAGGGTGTTTCTGAACTTTTTTTTACATTTTTTTCACTTTCGCACAGTGTAATTAATATTTAAATACGAAGTCAAAAATTAGCTCTTAGAGAATGATTCAGCTTTCTGTGTTTAGCAAGAATTTAAAACAATTTAATATCTGTCAACTTTTGATGAAATCCTTTTTTCATTTTTTTATTATCAAAATAGTGTCCTATAAACGAAAAATCTAAAATTTTTTCATCAAATTCTGAAGAAATGAAAGAAATAAAATATGATTATTTATAATGAGAATAAGCTCTATAAAATTAAAATATACAATAGAGGTATTCACAATGTAGAGTAAATGGCCTTGCAATGTAGTAAATGAGCACAATATCAAAAAACTAAACAAAATACATTAGAAATTGAAATGTTTGTCAATAAATAGCTAATAAAAATAAAATAAAAATGTAAAATCACCAAAAATGGATGTAAATCCCCAAATTTTGTTAAAATCCCCAAATCCCTCCCCACGAAATTCTGTCCCCAAAAAAATCTTGAAATCCCCAAATTGGGGACAAATCCCCACATCTGGCTACACTGCTCAGCGCGAAAGCACAATGAAATGAACATCATTGTTCTAGACTCTAGAATCTAGAGTGATCAAATATTCGACATACATATTCCAAAAACAGGTTTTCGAATAATTCGAAAAAGCGTAATTTTTAAAAACCGGTTTTCGGTTTTTTCAATTAAAAACCGGTTCGAATAACCGGTTTTTAAATTTTTTGTCCATTTATGAATTGAGGTATAAATTAAATATTAACACAAAAAATACAACTAACTATTAGGTTAGTTGTATTTTTTAAAATAATATTTCAAGAAGAGACTACAATTTAAATGATTTGAGGACACACGATTCCTCAATTTATTTTTGATTAAAAAAGTAACAGAAATAACACGATCATTTATAGTTGAAATTGCATTGTATAAAAAATTTACTTTATTTTAACTTTTTGAAAATTTGTCCAAGTACTCAGAATCTTGTCAATATATTCTGAACCTACATATATCTACGTATAGGTAGCTGGAACGATTAATTATAACTTTTATTAAAATCAGTAGTGACAATGGCAGTGGTACAGTATCAATGACTTTTTATGATATCCACCAATTTAAAAGACACGGTTGGTATAAACTACGTAGAACAGGAAAAACAAAAATGAGCCAGAAATAATGACAATGGCGTTCGACTGCGCCTAGTCCTTGATGTATAACTTGTTAATGACATACAACATGAAATCATAACACACATTTAGAAGAAAAGTGTTGTTTAAAGTAATCCCTAATAATTAAAATTAATCGCAGAATCTTAAAATAAATTAAAAAAAATATTCGATTTTGTCGAATAATTCGAGACAAAAAAAACCGGTTTGTCGAATAATTCTTTGTAAAAAGAGATGATTTCTGCCGAGCCATCTCTTCTAAATTCGGTGAATAAGGCGGATGAGGGAGCAATTCTTAGTCTAATTCAGAGATTATTGTGGAAAATCAAATCACACATATTCTTATGCTTTCTTATTCCCAAGAGATCATTCAAAATTGAAACCACTGGCTTCCACAATCTATCGCTCGCACTTTAAATCTCTGATCGGCTAACACCATATCGTGAATTTGTTCAATTGCCTCCTGTGTACAGACCTCAACTGCGCATCTAGAATGTTCGGCATCTTCGGTGCCTGTATGGCCACAACGAAATTCAGTAAATCACTTTTTTGCCATTAAAAATTTATGGTGCAGAATTACCATTGTATTTATCAAGCTTAGCCTTGATTTGAGTGATGTTTTTTTTTGTCTGCAAACACAAACTAATGTGTGTAGAAGAGTGCGATTGGGATAGTATAAATAAAATTAAATGTTGTTACGTTTTTACCTTTTAAAAAAACCGGATACATAAACATTTAGTGTTGGCATACTTACAAAACAATGCTAATAACTGCGTACTTATCAACATTGTTGATAAGTAGAAGCTTCTACTGATGGACATGTTTATAAACATGAGGAATGTTGCAGGCAGTTGTTACAGACCGTTAAATTCAAATCGCTAACGCAAATTCGTATGAATATAGTAATGAAACCTTGAGAGAAAATAAGCAAGTCGTATTAGATTAGGGTTCCATTTGTATATAAACAACGCAAAAAATACTAACAGTTGTTATCATCTTATTTCATGCGGATTGTGTAAAAGCAACAGTCAGACAACTTTCATTACATTTTTAGCATACTGATGAATTCTAATTTTATTTTCGTAGTCCCCTTTTATAACGCTGAAATTGAATAGTTTAGATAGATTTCGAATTTGTCAATCACGTTTTAAGTACAAATTACTTCAGTATTTTCTAGTAAATTTTTCAATATTCATATAAATACGTAAGAAAAACTATTAAAGGTATTTATGGACGGCAATACTGAGTATTAACACTGTTCAAATTTAAAATATTGAAATCATTTGGTATTTCAAGAAATCGTTTCGAAAAAACATTTATTGTTTACACGATTGTATTACAAATACATATTTTATTTCTTTGTTGATTGATATTTTTCTGCAAACTTTATTTTTACTTTATATTTTGTTGACATTTTTGTTTGCTTTATTTTTATTTATAAATACACAACCGATACATATGAAAATAAAGGGTTTTTGAATTGTTTTAAACATGATACAAGGTAGAAGGTAGAATCATTAGGGAGAGAGTTTAAAATGCTATGCCTTGTTACGTCAAATAATAGAAAAATAAAAAACAGAAATCCAAAAATTTAATCGGAGTCATTGAAATGATGCATGCAAATCCGGGAGTGTTTCTTCAGCTCAATACCGCAGGCTGCACTCAATTCTTTAATTTTATTTTCAGCACATTTCATAAATCTTACGAGATTTTGTTCAAATGAACATTTACAAAAACAACATTTAACACGCATGTTTCTTATATTTTTTAAATTGAATTTAAATTATTTTTCAATTTAGTTAATTTTTGATGTTTTATTTCAATTGTACTTTTATTTTTTATTTAATATTAGTCTGACAATTCAAGGCATGTACAATTGAGAACATATTTTTTTCTGATTCTACCTATTATTGTTTTAAACCATGATACAATAATTGTAGAAGGTAGAATCACTAGGTAGAGTTTTCAATATTTAGCCATATAACGTTCAACTTTGATTTTGATTTTTTTCATATTTTTTTATATTTTCTTTTGTTTGACGTTACAAGAATTGTATAATTGAGAATTTATTTTCTACTGAGTGTACCTTATATTGTTGTATCATGGTTTTAAACAAAAATTGAATACCGACCGTAAATCAAAAAATCATTCGTATTTTTGGAAAATCTAATAAAAATTTAGTTTAGACGATGAAATTGTATTATGATACTTGAGTTTTTGACAAATGTTAATATTCAATATTGCCGTCTATAAATAAATACCTTAAGAAAGTTAGTCAGTCAGACTTGATCATATGAAACCTACATAGGTTTTTTTAAGAAGTAAATTAAGTGTGTTTTAGAAATTTTGCGATAAATCTGAGCTATGACGCATTATGGACCGATCGTCTAAAAATTAAGTAGCATGATTTATGTACATACAAAACTTCCCAGGAAAAATTTTGTGAATTTTTGTAATGACCACTAGTTATTTCATGCATTCTTTTGTAAGGAGTGGTGGTTACCCAGCACATTATTTTATTTACTAGAATAAGTACTTATTTTTATGCAGGCTGGTAATGAACTTTTGCATTTAGCACAGTTATCTAGTGTGTTTGACTGGAAAACGGGAGGTTAGTGGTTCGCCACCTGTCTAAGCCATTCATTTTTTTGTTCATATCATATTCATTTATATGTTGATGTTAAAACTATTGTTAGCTTACAATAAAATAACTCGTACATGGAGCAGTGAGTTAGCAGCTTGACTATCAAACACAAGCAAATAATGTGACTGTTCGATTCCCACACAAGGCAATCTTTTTTGTGTTTTTTTTTTAGCTACATATTCTTGTTGTGAATTTACTACTTATTTCTCAACGGATTGTAAGTACATTTGTAAGCTTGACCCCTGAATTTTTTAAAAATCTCGAACGGTAAGTAGTGTTTCAGTCAAATAATAAGTAGTTATCGCTTTGCTCCAATTATACTTGCTGGCTTACTAGGTAAGCAAAGTTTTTGCTGGGTTATTCAACTATTGTATGCTTTTTAAAGAGTTTTTCGGAATCATTTGTGTGTATGAATTGAAACTTATTGGAGTTGTATTATATTTGGATAGCAAAATTTTTATGTTTTTGAAAAATTCGGGACTAGCAGATCCCAAGCTGTTTGTATGAATCCCTGGTAATACCGGGATTTTTTATATTTTTGGATGCTTTTTAAGCTCTGACCTTATGTCGAAAATAACGTATGCACTAAATATTATTGGAATATCTTCAAAATTTCAACCTCAGAAAGTGATGCTGAGTGTTTCGTTATACTTTAAGTGGCAAACTAACATTTTATCTGCTCAAACGTATTCTAACATTCCCACTATGGTGGTATAATTAAGTTTCAGTACAATCAGAGTCGAAAAATAAATTGTTTAATGATACAATTGGTACAATTTGTAAATTTCACTTGCCATTTCTGATTCAAATTAGCGTTACGAATCGGTGGCGAATATTGCATATTATAGGAAAATCGTTCATAATTGTCAGACCAGAACCTGTATCTTTTAAATACGTCGACCTGTAAGTATGTACATTTGAAAATGGTTACTTACTTAGTATATGACCGATTTCAATTTGTTTCCAATGTGTTTGTAATGAAACAAACATTTTTCTTCTCCCTTGTATATGTACGAATATATACCCAACAGTTCTGGGTGACTACATATATTACGTATAGACTTATTAATGCATTGGATTCACTTACCGGTTAGATATCATGAGTTACGTTACTAGCTACCTACGGGTGCTAAGCGGAAGTTAATTGACCTCAAATTGTCAGTTTAAAAGAGAGCTGCTAGACTGCCCATTAACCGATTGCTTGTAAACAAACCTTCCTCCAACTACTCTCCAACTGATAATTTCTGATAGATTACCTGTGATGTAGGTATGCTTAATAAACTGTATGAGAATTATGTCAACACAATTTGTATAAATTCAGTATGTACGTACCACTCTAGATTACTTAAAGACACTTAAGTGACAATTGATTTCACGCAAGATTACCTGGGGTGTATAAAGTAACTAATTGAATTCTGTGCACTACAAAGAGCACATACATACGTGTTAAATGACCCAAAATATATAAATTGAAATCAGCCAGTGATCGGAGAATAGTGACAATTACTGTCTCTATGTGATACACCGACTATTTGTAAAACTGCTGGGTACGTACTATGTATGAATATATGAATGTACATATTATGTAGGTATCTACGTATGTGTAGATAAATAGGTGTAGTAGAAGTCATCATTGTATGAGTGAATGTTTGTAGAACAAAATTTTTTTCTCATAGATAAAATACATCAAATTGGATAAATGGATGTGTGTATCTTTTTGTTATGAGTCTACTTCGCAGCATGCGATTGAAATGCACATTCAGTTTATTTCTCAACTCGGAACGGTATAGATGAACTTTTAAAAGCGATCGATCCACCACAATTCAAATGTAAATTATTTTTTGTAAAACATTTTATGACACGATACACATATTTTTAAAAACTAAGAGCAACAGGCAGACAAATAGACTGTGTCGAGTGCTACTAAACTTTCGAATGAGAAATAATTTTGTTGCTAAAGAAAATCGGTGAACTTGCATAAAAATAACGCATTCAAACGATATTGTGCAACTGCCATCGCGACCTCCATTCAGCCAAACTGTTATAGTATCCAGAGAAATGCACATTCACCCGAGCTCCCCGAATTCAGATATATCGCTGCAATCGGAGGAGAGTGCCGCCATTAAAATACAAGCCGGTTTTCGTGGTTACAGAGTGCGTAAACAGTTGACTGGCCGTCCACATTCTCGCAATACGTCCAACGGTTATCAGGGTTTCAATTCGATTTTGCGTCGTCAGCAGCGTCATCAACAGAGCGGCATGTCGCAAAATCAGGGTTCTGGCAGTAACGGTGTAACATCGGCTCCAGCACAGCTCAGACAAGAACGTAGCGGTGAATCAGAAAACGCCTCTGTAGAAGATCGTTGTGCTACAAAAATTCAAGCTGGAGTTCGCGGTTTCTTGGTTCGCAAAAAACAAAAGGCAGCCGCTGATGCAGCCACAAAGATACAAGCCGGATTTCGTGGATTCAAAGCTCGCAAAGAAGTTCAAAAAATTAAACAGAAATAGATTTTAAAACATAGTTAAATACATACCTATATTTGATTACTTAACAAATAATATCCAAAGACAATATGCATACTTAGTTGGTGATAATATCCCGAGTGTACATAAAATGCAAATCAATCAACTATTCAAGTTCAACTATTCAACCATCGCATCCATCCAATCAAATTGTCTGTCCATCGTTTACATACTTATAACCCACACAAATAATTCCTTAATTGATTGATAACTATACTATCTACTATCTACTATGCTATAGTATTGTATTGTAGTACTACTTAGTATATTTATTACGAGTATATGTTGCTTTTGAACAAACATAGATAATTATGTTAGTAACTACTAAATCTTGCATAGATATACATATAATTAACTATTTATTTATTTATTGTAGTGTATTTGAATAGTAGGTAGATAGATCTTTAGATTTAGATCTGTTCGAGCAAACGTGTACTTTTAAGCTTTTTAGACATGTATAGAATAATGAATTTTATTAAAATGTTTAACTTAGATTGTAGTGAATGTATTTCCCCACATTAATTTAAGTAAATATTTGTGTAAATCTAACTAAATGTAGGTCTCTTATTAATTTGTTCATTATTATTTTTAGTTTTTATTTTAATTATTATTATTACTTATTAGTTATTACTTATTATTATTTTATTTTTCTTTTTGTTTTGCGTTCTAAGAAGTATTTCGTAGTAACTTATAAATTTTATTGTGTTAATTGTACGAACAAATTGTACGCCAAACAAAAAATACATCCATTATACATTATACAAACAAAAATTTACATTTAAATACATAAAACAATAATACAATTTAAATAAAATTAAAACAAAAACTATGTATTTACTAAATAGTAATTTTAATTGAATCGATATTGAAAGGTCAAGTTAATTTGTTATTTTTGAAAAATTATTGCAATTATTGAAACAAACCCATATTTAAAATAAAAATATGTAACGCTTAACTAACATGCAATCAATTACACAGGTCAACTGCAAAAAAGGCTTCACTAACCACTATATAGATTTGATTTTTGAATTCTATGGATAGAGTTTTTTTTTTAAATTTTTATCTAAAATTGTGATAATAACTCAAAAAGGGTTAGTCCGATATTATTGAAGTAAACTTAGAAAAGTTCAAATTTATATAACCTCCAATCTGTTTATATATTACGTTTTAAGCGGCTCAGTAATTTCGGAGTTATAATAACAAATTGAAGCAAAAAATATATTTTTTACGTGAAATTAGCTAATTTTTGTGTTTTAGAAAACTCATAAAAAATCGAAAACGGCAGAACTTGTTCAGGTTTATTACTTTGTCGCAATGCCGCGTATAATAGCAACAAAATGAAATATCGAAGATAAAAATCGAAGGTTATATAAATTTGAACTTTTCTAAGTTTATTTCAATAACATCGGATTAAAACTTTTTGAGATATCATAAATTATGTGGAGAAACATCTAAAAAAATTCACAATTTTAGAAAAAAAAAAAATCTCCATAGAATTTAAAATTTGTTCCATATTTGTACTAATGGAACCACAATACATCAAAATTGTGTAGTGTTTTAAAAATCCTCTAAATTTTTTTGGATTTTATTGCCCTGTGTTATTTACCGAACCAAATTTTTATGTTTCGAATTATAAGTTAGAGAACAAATATACATCATTCATTCCAAGAAAAATGAATTTCAGACTATTTTTCATTTCCATTTTTAAATTGTCTAATTTTGAAAAATTAGCTTTTAATTCAAAAGTCGACAAAGTATATACGATTATATATTCGTTTCTTGTAAAGCTGTGGTTCGATTTAAACAATTTTTATTTATACTATTTTTTAACATATTATAATATGAAAAATATGTTCAGATTTTAATATATTAAAAAATAGTCAAATTTATCAAAAATGTTTCAGAAAATTGCATTTGTATTATGAGTAGACTTTTAAATGACAATAACCTTTCATATCGTGCTTAACCCTTTCGCTACATTGTATCCATATGGATACATTTTAGATTTTTAACTTCGATATTTATAAATATTTTTAAAAAATTGTTTTTGAATCTATTTGGAGATATTTACAATTTATTTCATTGAATTATCGCTATTCGTGTTCGATTGATAGCAATTTGAAATTGTGTGTAAATAGATTTTTGAAAGTAAAAAAAAAAAAATAAAAAAAAGTGTTTTTGATTTTTTGCATATAAAATTTGTAAAAACTCGAATTTTGTAATAAAAATGATTTAGAAATGCTTAGAAACATATTAGGAAAAAACAAAAATAAAAGAGATTGCAAAAAAAAATCATGGGAGCTAAAAATTTAATTTGGTAAAACGGATAAACCAGGACTCGTAGGTCTTTAATTTAATTAAACATGTAACTTTAAAAAATATGACAACGTTGCTGAACTTTACTTAAATTTCAAGCATTTAGTGTTTAGATGACGGAAAATCCAATATAATGAAAATTTTATTTGGGGGCCATCCTAATGGACACATACACTTATTTTTTGGTTGTAGTTAATTAAAAATTAGATCACATTTAGAAACATTTATAAGTATGTACGTATGCGAGCACAATATTATTGCGTTCTTAATTTAGGAAACAAATTGAAAGATCTATGTAGTTATGTTCGTATATCTATGCAGTACACATTTCAATTTATGATGTCAATAAGTTTTGAATGAAAACTTTTGCTAAAAAAATATGGATTTAATAAAGAAAAACAATAAAATAAGAACAAATTAAAAATAATGAGAACGACAGCAAAACAAGATCAAAAATATTTGTGATTTGTGCCAAATTCAATAATAGATTTATGAGTTTATTTCATTTTAACATTGAACTTGACATGAAACGAGTATCTGTGTATTCTGTAAGTGTACAAATACAAGTACATACAACATTAATATTAATATATGCAACATACATAACTATGTACGTACATACAAATGTGTGTTGGATTGTTGCAACTTTATATATAAACATACATACATTCATATGAATGTTTGTACATTCCACAAATGTTCGTGTTGCAATAATTTACTAGTTTTCAATATTCTTTGTTTATTCTACCTACTAAATACTAGTAAAACGATCGTGTCGCTCTTATTTGGTGTGTCTTTGATACAAAAATTTACTGCGAGTTTTTTTTTATCCAAAATAAAAAGTTGCAAACCTTCAAAATGTTCATTTAGCTCTCTAGTATATTTTTAATCGCTTATAAACAAATGTGTGCACAAATAAATGAATGAATATAATATAAAGAATTGTGAGCGTTCTACTTATTACGTCTGTTCAAACTCAGCCAGAAAATACGCTCCCAAAAAAATAAATCAAAACGAATGAAAAACATGAAAACAAATTTTCATATGTTTATTTTGCAATATTAAAGAAACAATATTATTATTTATATGTATATATATGTATGTATATACAGTGGCTCCATCGCATAATCGGACAAAGTTTGTCTGATATAAATATGCTCTAAACATGAAAGATGTACCAAGATAATAGTTTTTTTCTCTTCTATTTATACTCCACATACCTGTATATCTAAAAAATAACAAAAATAAAAATTTGCATAATTGAAACTGTAAATTTGAACAGAAAAAATAAAATAACTCAATTTCTTGCGCTCAACATACATATAATCGGACAAAGTAAAACAGGTATTCCAAAGTGTGCGATCAGTATTAGTTGCATATCCTTTGTTGTCTAGAATGGCCTGTAATCGCTCTTACCAAATTTTGCCATATTTCGGCTCTGTTGAGTTCCATGCTTCCAGTAAGGACTCTTTAAGAAGTATCCCAAAATAAAATCGACCCCAAAGCGATTATAGGCCATTCTAGCCAACAACTTTGGAATACATACATATTTTACTTTGTCCGATTACACAGGTCAACAGCAAAAAAAGGCTTGACTAACCACTATATAGATTTGATACATCATGACTACCTAAGAATAAAAATGGTAAAATTTTTTAAATTCTATGGATATATTTTTTAAAAAAAAACTTTAAGTAAAATTATAATTTTTGTTAGACGTTTTCCACATAATTAATGATAACTCAAAAAGCGTTAGTCTAAAATAAACTTAAGAAAGTTTAGATTTATATAACCTTTAATCCGTTTATATATTGCATTTCAATAGGCTCAGCTTTTTCGGGGTTATAATAACAAATTAAAGCAAAAAAAAAACGGCAGTAATTGTTCAGGTTTATTACTTTATCGAAAAGATTGATTCTTTTCGAATTTGTACACAATTTAGTGAATTCGCTCATTTTCACAAAATTGTTTTTAAGTTTACTTTAATAATATCGGACTAACGGTTTTTTGAATAATCATTAATTATGTGGAGAAACATCTAAAAAAATTCACAATTTTACTAAAAAAAAATTAAAATTTGGACCATATTTGTTCTACTGGAACCACAATACATCAAAATAGTGTAGTGGTTTAAAAAGCCTCTAAAATTTTTTCGGTTTTGTGTCCTGTGTTATGTTTTGTGTGCAAGAAATTGAGTTACATATTTTGGTTTCTCTGTAAAAATTATGCAAATTTTTATTAAAAAACTAATTTTTTGGTAATTTTTAGAGCACATTTATATCAGACAAACTCTTACATGACATCGCGTGAGAACGGCTGGAGCGATTTGGCTGATTATTTTTTAATCGATTCGAAATTTTCTGCAGATGGTTTGTAAAGAAAAAATTCAAAAATTCCGTGTAAAACTTGGAAAAAATTGAGTCCAGTCGACCGTAATAAAAAATCTCCCCAAAGTATGCAGTACAAATTTAGATATTTTATTTGCTAATAAATAAGAACAGGCAGTTGTATGTGGGAGAAACTTGAAGAACTAACATTAGTAAATGCTAACGGGCGAAGCCGGGGCGGTCAACTAGTACATATTTTTAAAGCAACTTTTTAAAAATCCCAAAAATGGGCAAACTAATTCAGAACACATTGGGGTATACAAAACTGGTTGTCAGTTTTGGAAGAATGCAGTCCTCCTATCTTTAAATTTAAATAAAACAAAATGCATTTTTTATTTGTTTGTCAAGCATATCGATGTATGGAATACAACATAGTGTAAATGTCCGCCGCGGCTTCGGTAGGTGGCTCCCATCCGAAATGTCCAATTTTCTTTGACTCTGGCGCATAAATCAGGCTGAATTTGTCCGATGCTATGGGCTGTGTTGGCTTTGAGGGCCGCTGTGGTTTGTGAATTATTCGCATAGACCTGCAACTTAAGAAAACCTCACAAAAAAGTCTTACGGGGTCAAATCGCACGATCTCGATGGCCAGTCTGCTGACGTACCCATTCATCCAGAAATGGGCTTCATCGCGTAAAATGTACGAAGTACACTGAACATGGCTCCAACAGAACACACATTTTGATAAACCAATATTATTATTTGGCGATTTGGCACAAAAAACTGAATAAATAACAGCCAATTCGATAGATCTTCAACAGTATGGCCTCTATCGACTGTCAAAGTTCAGAAGTCCTTATTGGATTACCCTTTATATATCTATAGCAATAAATAAATAAATATATACTCAAGGTACCCCCCCATTTGCGTTCGTAACACATCTTCTATAGCCATGGGAAATTTTATTAAAATCTGACTATCCGTTTAGAAATTACAGATTTTCTCAAAATTTATTGCAATCTGACTGATTTTCATACAATTAAAATTTTAAAATTGATTTCCGGCCGTGTTTCTGAATCAGGATCTTAATGTTGAATATTTTCACTTAAAAACGTATAATTTGTAGTTAAATTTATACAATTAAGAAAGAATAGTCGTTCAGACCTGACTATATAATACCCTACACCAAGTATATGAGCAATATCATATGATCTGAAATCATTATTTGTGGGCAATATATGGGAGCAATGATCCATTATTGACCGATCATCAACAAATTTATTACCATGATCTCTGTGCATATAAAACATTTTTGAGTTATATTGTATATAGATATCAATACTAATAATGGGACTTATATTGTAAGGTTGTCATATGGCCTTGAATGAGCTTTAGTTTGTTAGGCTAAAAAAATGTTTTAATTTAAAAGCTTTACGACTAATCATTTCAGTTGGAAATTGTTACTTGGCACCAATACAACTTTGATGAAAAGGTTCTGTACTAGTTCTATATTTATTGATTTTTGCTTGACATTTCGGAACTACTTATATGTATGTGTTATCACGCTTCGAACAAGTTTTAAGAATCAGTTGGGGAATATTATTATTCCTTTGAAGCTTTTATACAAAAAGTTTTGAAATACTTACATATATTTACTAAAGAAATTTACGCTATGTACATTAAATAATAATTTTTATTCGTTTTAAACAGAGCTGTAAAATAATGATTAATTTTTGAATGAACATTAATTTTTCCCAAATTATGAGTGGAATTAATATTTGAATAAAAATTATTGAATGCATTCGTTTCATCCAAAAAAAGAACAGCATTCATTTTGTTAAAGACTTTCATTCCAATTCATAAATAAACTCCGATTCTTTAATAAAATGGTCCTTATCGTGATTCCAAGCTATAATTCTTTTATTCTGCTTTTACATACAGCAATTTTTTTGAGAATGCAATAACAAAATGAGAATGTAATAACAAAAGACAATTGAAATAACTTTTCTTTCTTCTTTCCTATGTCTTCTATAAAAACAGAATTGCTTCTAGAACAATTGCAGACTTATTACCAGGGAAACCGGAAATATGCTCTAAAAAACCGTTTTAAGCGCTTTAAATATGCAGTAAAAACTTTAAAATATCCTCTTAAAATTTAAAAAATATGCTTTTAAAAAAAAGCTTTTACATAATTTTTAACCAACTAAATATACTTTTATTTAAAAAAATCAATACAATTCATTTCTAAAAAGGTAAAGTAACATAAAATAAATAAAAATAACAAGAACTAAAACAAGTATAACAAAAAATAAATACAACATAAAAACAATAGGAACTTAAGCTATGAAAAGTCCTCGAGAGGTATTTTTTGATGATATTTTATATAAATATAAGGTCACTTCTTCAATTAAGGTTATTATTGCAATATATTACAAAATATTGACTTAAATTTTCAAATAAAAATCGTTTTCTATTGGATCTGAAAACATTTTTATACATAGAAAATGTTCTTTCGACATCAACTGATGTTATAGGAGCAAATTTTAAAAGACAATATTTCATTTTGAATTAGAACTAAAATTTGATATTTAGATGGCGCTATTATTAAAATTGTGCATATTTTATATTAAAAAATCCATCTATTTTTCAATTTTGAATTTTAAACAAAGGAAGATAAAACCTGTAACACAACAGCGAAAAATAAGTAAGACAAAAATTTGTTTTTGATAAAGTCAAAATATGCTATTAAACAGTAAAATATGCTCTAAAAACGCAAAAATATGACATAAATATGCTCTTAAAACAAATATATGCAAAAATATGAATTTAAGGGTAAAATATGCACTAACAAATAGTTCTGAAACGTGTAAATATCTTATCCATTTGCCCATTAGACTCACCAGAAAAAACATGCGTTTGCATATTTTGGTTTCAATGCTTATTACATTACATACAAAGGTTCGAAAGAATTAACTCTTAATTTCATTTTAGGAATCAAATTCAATTTTATCTCTTAACAATTCTGTTAATGAATTCATTGTGAACATGTTTTAAAACATTGGTTTAATACTACACACAATGTTGTATATAAGTGTTTATTTGAGGGGCTTAGGGCACAAGGGGTTCAAGTGACTTATGTTTAATAATGACAAAAAAGAGGTTAAAGTCAATTTACAATAGATTAGATGCTATCTTTTTAATTAATACAGATCCTGAGATATATTTTAATCTAAAGCTAGGTACTCTGTTCAAAATTTCGTGCGAAATGCTGTCAAACTACATATTAAATATTTGGAATGAAATATTTTCGAAGTGATTTCGCGAAAGAAGTACTCTGTTCTTATTGTGGAAACATGTGAAATACATCTGTTTTTTCACACGAAATAACATAAGCAGCACTTCTTTCGCACGAAATAAAAACCATAATTTTTTGGAAATATGAACAGAGTACTAGGCTTTTAATTAAAACATTCAATTGTTTGGCATGGCATTTAAGATATTAGCTTTAAGGAAATATTGAGACCTATTCTATATTTTGAGTTCGATGGAGTAAGAGTAATTGCATGGTTAAATAAAAACTCATCAGTTTTGATAAATTGTTGAAAAATGTGAAGATGTTTTAAGAAAATTAACCTTACTCATTTCATAATAAGTTGAGAGAGAGAACGCCAAGAAAATATACAAAACTGATTTTAAATGGAATCTATTCTTCAAAATTTTAAAGATAATGACAAAATTTTAACAAAAATATTCATTTCCCGCCAACATTAGAGTGTCCCAAAAAATTTTTTTTTGGAATTTTGGAACGCATACGCTCTATTTTTTATATATATAAAACTATAGCTAAATATGAAATTTTGTCTTTCTCAGTTTTTGTAAAAATTTGAAAAAATATTCAAAAAATATGAAATTTTGAAAGACAAAATTTCATATTTAACTATAGTTTTATATATGTACACATCTGCTCAAAATAATAGATACACCAAAATTTATTTTTTAAAAACGAAAAAAAATAATGGTATATTGTAAAATTATAAAAAAAATTCAGTCGATTTTTATTTATAGTTAAAAGGAGAGTAAAAAACAAAAACAAAATATTTCATAATTAATAATAAATATTATAAAGTAAATACATTATCACTTGTGCACTTGTGGTGTTAAGTTGTGTTTACAAATTTACAAAGTGTTTTTCTTATTTTTATAAAAAACAGTTACATTTGCATTGTTTAAAACAATAACAAATTAATACAAAATTACTAAACGAGCGTGTTGTGATGAAGATGTTACTGCCTACCTAAGGCTGAGCAAAATGAGTAAAACAAATAAACCAACCTCTTCTCAGAGAGTTGGAAATCAAAATTATTATGCTCCCCTACAAACAATTGATGACGATGATGATGATATTGTTATCGATGATGTTGCTAAAGAAAAAATACCACCTCTAACCATATTGAAGTGTAAAATAGAGCAAGTACACGAATTGATGAGAATATTAAAAATAACCGATTATTCGATTCGAAAAATGTCTATTGGTTTGAAAGTTTTCTGCTCAAAGAAAACTGATTATGATATTTTTTGTAAATCTTTGAAACAAAATTGTGATTTTGAATTCTTTACGTATGCTAATAAAAATGAGAAACCGTTCAAAGCTGTACTTTTAGGATTGGATAAATGCGACCCAGCAGTAATTAAAAATGATCTCCTTGCTAAAGGCTTAAAATGTACAGATGTCAAAATTGTCACCAGAGAAAAAGAAAATAGAGGTGAAATTGTAATTGTTATTGTTTATTTTGAGAGGAAATCAATTTCATTGAAAGAATTGAGACAAAATTATTGCTCAATTAATTATATAAAAGTCAGGTGGGAGTACCAGAAACCAAACAGATCTAAAATAACACAATGCTACAATTGCCAGATGTTTGGCCACGGTTCTAGCAGGTGCAACGTCAAAACCTACTGTGCAAATTGTGCCGGTAACCACAGGACTACGGAATGCAAATCAAATGTCATTCAATGCGCAAACTGTAAAGGTTCCCATAAGGCTATGTCACCAGAATGTCCAAACAGAGCAACATATATTGGAGTTAAGCAGCGCTCTCCGCCAAGAAGGGTTTCCAGACCTGTAAGTAATTATTTAAATAATAGTAGCACAGAATATACTACTAATTTCCCAAATACATTAAATCAGAATGTAACGACCAACCCAAATCCCTGGGGAAATACGTTACCATCAACCCAGAATAATAATGAAAATCTTTTTTCTCTGGAGGAATTAAAAACATTAACTGTTGAGCTCATTAACAATTTGAGCAAATGTAAGTCTCGAGCCGACCAATTTGAGGTAATAACTAGTCTCGCATTCAAATTTCTCTCACGATGAACAACAATGTATTGAAAATGGCTCTATGGAATGCTCGTGGTGTTCGTTTAAAAAAGGTTGAACTTTTTCAGTTCATAAACAAAAACAATATTGATATCTGTCTTCTTTGTGAAACTTGGCTAAATGATAAAATATCTATTAGACACAACAACTTTAACTGCTACAGATATGACCGTAAACAAGGTAGAGGAGGCGGAGTAGCTTTGCTGATAAAGAAAAATATACCACATGAGTTATTACCACTTAAAAACACAAAACTAATTGAGCATATAGGAGTTAAAATCTTATTTGGAAATGAATTCTTACATCTATACTCATGTTATTTCCCTGGTGGTTTAAGGGTAAACTCTAATAGTAAACAAATGTTTATTTCTGACCTGCGTATGTTAACAAATGTAAACAGTAAATATATTATTGGAGGTGATCTAAATTGCAGAAATCGTTTTTGGGGATGTCATAAAAATAATTGTTGGGGTAATATCCTTTATGAAAAAATTCAACCAAATCATCTGGAAATCGTCTATCCCTTTGAAAGTACATATATACCAGCTGATCCAAGAAGGCGACCATCTACGTTAGACTTTTTCATAACAAATAACCCACAAATAATATCCACAATAAAGGCGATAAACGACCTAAGCTCCGACCACCTCCCAGTAGTGGGAAATATAAATTTGAGTCTTAATTTAATTGAAAATACAACATATAATTTTAATAAAGCAAATTGGACTAAATATGCTCGACACATAAATAGAAATCTACCTCTTCAACCAAACTTTACAGAAGTATTAAGTACTTCTGAAATTGATGATTATATCATGCATTTCAACAACACAATATCTGCAGCAATAGATCATAGTGTACCAAAAAGCAAAAAATTTATACCTGACAAGAAATTGCCAAACGATATAAAAATTTTAATCCAATATCGAAACATCTATAGAAGAAATTGGAAAAGATATAGGGATATAAATGATCACCAGCAAATGACTCGGCTAAACAAGGTTATCACAAATGAAATTATTAAATATAATAACAAATCATGGAATAGCATGCTTTCTACGTTAGATAAATATTCTGCGCCGTTCTGGAATATATCAAAAATATTAAAAAGAAAACACAAAAATATTCCTTTGCTTAAAGAAAATTCTAGAATATACAGTACACTAGAGGAAAAATGCAATATATTAGCAGACACGTTTTATTTAAACAACAATTTTTCAAACCATCTTAGTGATGACGAAACTATATTTGATGTTAATAATGCCGTAAATAGTATAAGACACACTGAAATAAATAACATATCCCAGAGTTATTATATATCTGCCGAAAATACTTCCAATTTTATTAAAATGTTGAAAAATAAAAAATCACCTGGTATAGATGAAATTAATAACAGATGTTTAAAAAATCTGCCAAAAAAAGGAATCAAATATATTACAAATATATTTAATGCATGCTTAAAGCTATGCTACTTTCCAAAACAATGGAAAAAGTCTAAAACAATAGCAATACCTAAACCAAACAAACCTGCTGAAGCTCCGGGGTCTTACAGACCTATTAGTCTATTACCAACAACCAGCAAAATATTGGAAAAGATAATTAAAGAGAAAATATTGAACTTTGTTGATTCACATAATATTTTTCCTACTAACCAATTTGGTTTTAGAAGACAACACAATACATCCCAACCATTACTTAAAATTAAAAAACTAGTTAAAAATGATTTCGAAAATGGAAAATCAACAGGAATGGTTCTTCTTGACATTAAATCAGCCTTTGACTCTGTATGGCATAATGGCCTTATATACAAGTTAAAATCGTTTAATTTCCCACACGAAATAATCAAAATCATATTAAGTTTTCTAACTGATAGATCTTTTCGTGTTTATATAGGAAAAACAAATTCACGTGAGGTTCATATAAATGCTGGATGCCCCCAAGGTTCCTGTTTATCGCCAGTTTTATATAACATTTACATAGCCGATCTTTCAATTGAAAACAAAAAAATTTAATTAAATCCATTTTCCACCCCATAATGTTTTATTGCACACCTGTCTGGTCTACGTCAGCAAATTGCCACAGGAAAAAGCTCCAAGTGGCACAAAACAAGCTTTTAAAAATGATTTTTAAACTTCCTTGGCACTATTCAACGCGTAGACTCCACACACTCGCTGATTTTCCTACCATCAATGTTAAATTGAATTATTTAACAGAAAACTTTATCAGAAGATGTGAACACTCAGAATTCCAGCACATAAACGAGCTAATCGCTTTATAAATTTTACCCTTTTTTAACCTAGTTTTAGTTCTTAGTATATAGAAATTAATTCAAAAAGGTTTTTTAAATTTTTTCCTCCAAAACAATTAACACATAAACTTATTATCAATATTACAACAAAACAAAATGTTTAAGTAGAAAAGGAATATATTTATTGCTAACCTCTTCAAGTAATAAGATAAAGTGTAAACAAATAAATATTAAAAATAAACACATAATAATAAAAAAAAAAATATAAAGTAAATTAAATTTCTTAAATTTCGAAAAATCTGGTGCTCATAATAATAGATACATTTTTAAAAATTCTTATTAAACAAAAGCTAATAAATTTTATCTTAAAAAAATTAGTTTATTATTAAAGTAAAGCTAGTATCCAGTATATCCACCTTTGTTTTGTAAAACTTTCTCCACTCTTCTGGGCATACTGGATATCAAGTTCTGACACTTCTCCAATGGAATCTCGTACCATATTTTTTGCGTTTTCTCCCATAAATCGTCTTTATTTTTGAAAACTTCCTTCGAAAGCCTTATCTTTAATTCACTCCACAAGTTTTCTATTGGGTTTAAATTAGGGGATTGGCTGGGCCAGCTTAAAACAGGTACGTTATTCTCCAAGAACCAGTTTTTAACTAATCTTGAACTATGTTTTGGGTCGTTGTCCTGCTGGAATGTCCATATTAATGGCATATTTTCCGATGCATATGGAAGCATTACGTTTTCCAATATGTCTCTATACCCACTAGCATTCATGGTATCTTCTATTCGGAATATCGGACCAACACCATTCCATGAAAAGCAACCCCAAACCATTATGTTTCCCCCGCCATGTTTTACCGTCTTTTTTGTAAATTTAACGTGGAATTCTTTTCCTTTTGGTCGGCGTACATTTCTTTGGCAGTCGTTTCCAAACAAATTTATTTTTGTTTCGTCGCTCCATAAAATATTTCTCCATTTTTTTTTCGCCTTCACACCCGGACCATTGTAAGTGCTCTTTAGCAAATTCTAATCTTGTCTTGATATTTTTTTGGCGCATTAGTGGCACTTTTCTGGCAATTCTTCCCGGCAATTTAGCTTGTAAAAGACGACGACGAACTGTTTGTGGACTGATTTCGTTACATAGCTCCGCAGAAATAGCTTTCGATGATATGAAAGGGTCTTTTTTAATCATAAGGACGATCCGCCTATCTGTTTCTGGACTGGTTTTCTTTGGTCTACCGCGAGTTTCTCTTTTTTGTTTTTTAGATAAAGCATTTTGGACAAAATGTAAAGATCCCGTAATGATTTTCCTTGATTCTCATCGTTTGAACAATTTTTTTCTCATCTTCGGTACAATGATGATTTCGTCCCATTTTCTTCAAAAGAGTCCTATTTTTTATAAAATTGTTGCTAAAATTTAAATTATACTTACTGTTTCACGTAAATAGGAACAAAAAATTGCACAAAAAAAAAATTGTATATAAACAAATTACAAATTACTGATGTGTATCTATTTTTATGAGCAAATAATTTTTTGTAATTCAAATAAATTCGTTTTTAAAAATCAACATGAAAGCAAATAGTTGCCAGATTTTTGACTGACATGACATTACCAGATAGAAATTTTAATAATATGATGTATTCTTAACGCTTGCGAGGAAATTTTCAATGTTACCGCCATTTAAATTTTTTCCAATTAGGTGTATCTATTATTTTGAGCAGATGTGTATATAAAAAAATAGATGGTATGCGTTCCAAAATTCCAAAAACAAAATTTTTGGGACACTCTAGCCAACATGTATGTAAAGTAATTTAACCTGTAAACGTTTTTATAGTGTATTCTGAATTAAATATTCTATCTTTCTGTATTAAAAACTAAATATTAAATAGTAGACTTAGCGTCTTTGCACTCCAAGCTAAAGTATTAATAGATTTTTTTTCTGTGCGATAACATTAAATTTTATTTAATAGAAATATGTATTTGCATTAGATGTGATATAAGTAAATTTGGAATTGTTTTATTCCCTAATCTATAAGCATTCGACGTCTGTCTTTTTTCTTTTTTTCACCTTCGGCACTTTTTATTTTCTTTCTCATGTATTTGGGTATGACGCGCAACACTTCTGAATCTATTTGCACGGGCATCGAGTTTTGTCTCATTGCAAGCCATCTCATTTTGTTTTCTTCGATTTTCTTGGCGCGGATTGTCGCAGCCGTTTTGGCTGAAATGTGAAAAACAATATAAACATACACGTATTTATTAATAACAAAACGGCACAAGTGAAAACAAAACAAAAATATAAATAAAATAAATGAAAACATGATAATATTCATTCAAAATAGTATGAATTAAAACATTTTATATAAAAAAAAACACATAAATTAAACACACATAGTATGTAGTAGGTATATCCCAGCAAAATATAGATTATGCTAATAATTCGAATTTACAATATATACCTAAGACTTCTTCACAAAAGTGTTATTATGTAAATAATTATTGGATTTTTCGTATACTGTTGGCATTCGCAGAAAACTTTTCAGAAAATGTGAATTCTTAGGGAATTGCCATTACCTATAACATCCAAAATATTAGTTTTAAAAATGCTATAAATAGTGAAAACATTTGCATAATCTGTGCAGAGAAGTTCTGTTTAAGCTTATCAACCTTTAATCCGTTCTTCTTTTATTATCGAAGTAATTAATGGTTGTTTTTTTAAGCCCGATAGAACTTACGAAAGGTTTAACTGTCAAACAAACTATCATACTGCGTTCACTTTTTGACATTTATGATCAGTATACTCCGGCAAATCATCATAAATAGATTGACGCTGAACAACGCTACCAACTTATCAAAATTTACATTCAGAAAAATGTATAGCACCAAAAGATTTACACGCTGCACAGTGGCGCCCGTATAACAAGTGAGGTTGCAAAAATCAAAATTTCATGTGCCCCTAAAAAATATTGAATAAACCTCTTTTACAGTAAATTGTCCAATGATTTCAAAAATGCTAATTATTACAATCAGACTTTTGGTTCAGAAGATATAGCCCTTCAAAGTTGACTGATTTTCAGTTTTCAAAAAAACAGACAATTTTTTGGTAATTTTTACAATATATCGAAAACTATGTAACTGATCGTCATTATTTTTGATTCTTTTGATAGATAGATATATTTATTAAGAAAAGAATAAACAAAAATTGTACTGTTTGCTTTGTATTTGTCCAGGTAAATCGATATTTACCAACTATTAATTTTTTCAATATTTCTCAAATTTGATGGAAAATAAAAAAAACTATCAATTTCTATATTTGCCACATTTTCAAAATAAGTTCCATTTCCAGCTGCCCGTTCTTACCCCATTTTTTGCTAGAGGTAAAATTTTGAAAAAAGACATGGTTTCAAAAATGACATACTATGACCGTGAAAAACAAACCAAAAATTTTTTTTAATCTTTTCTGGAATAATTTTAAATCATAAAAGCGTTTAAAAAGAAACATAAAAAAATTATAATAAATATTTTATTTTACTTCCCATAAAATTGATTTATCAGCAAATTTTAACCTTGCTAACACATAAGTATGCACCTGAAAGGCGTAGAACCATTTCAAACCCTCATTTCATCGGCTGATCAATTATATATCATATGCCTTTTAAATTTTTTGATTATGTCATTTTGTTTAAAAGTTATGATTTTTGCAACGTAAAAACTCAAATGGCGCCACTGTGCGCTGGTGGCATCATCCACCTTATAGTCTAGACCTTGTCCCGTCCGAATAGTATTTGTTTTCTTCGATGCAGAACGCTCTCTCTGGAGCACGCTTCCCTTTAGAACAGAGTATCTGAAATTGTCTTGATTTGTTCTTGGCCTCAAAACATGTGTTCTTTTGGCTCGGAATCCATATGTTGCCAGAAAGATTAGAAAAGGTCGAGCCAATACTTAAAATTTATATTGTACAAATGTTTAAAAATAAAAGCAATCAACTTGAAAAAATCCCGTTTTTTAAGTCATACACCCAATTATTTTGCAGGTTTTTTGAAACTTAAATATGAAGTTATCGATTTCCGATTTTTATAGATGCTCACGTCTAGAACTGTGCCATTTAGTGTAAAAATACGATTGTGAAAGTTTTAGCTCAATCGGACTTTGCCTTCCCGTGCCGAAAGTGCCTCGATGTTTTAAAAATTACTACTAATTTTTCTCATTTTGACAAGAAATTTAGGAAAAAAAATTAACATATTTCGAGAAAAATTTAAATAAAAGGTAATATTTATTTAAAATATATCCGTATTTAATTGTGTATGAGTTTTTGTCTTCGTACGATACCGTTATCCTATTTTTAAGGGCGAATCTCCAATTTTAAAAATTGAATTTGTTGATCATCACATTGGGATTTATTGAGATCATAATAGAGAATAAAAATATGAAAAAATGATGTCAATTCCTCCTACAGTTTTTCCGTAAGTAGGATTTAATTCTTGCGATTTTCGGGAAAAACCATTTGTTTGGCCATATTTTGGGGAATGAGACCAATTTCCTTACTGTTATGAATTTTACGGTAAATACGGATATATTTTTAATAATTTTAATTCTTCTCGAAATATGTTAATTTTTTTCCTAAATTTCTTGTCAAGATGAGAAAAATTAGCAATCATTTTTAAAACTTCGTGGCACTTTCGGCACGGGAAGGCAAAGTCCGAATGAGCTAAAACTTTTACAATCCTATTTTTACATTAAAAGGAACAATTCAAGATGTGAGCACTAGGGTGGCCATTTTTTCCCCTTGTAAATGCAACTCAAAACTTCAAAGGGCTTGCGGCACGTCTTAACCCCAACCGATTTACCTAAAATTGTTACAGGATGATTTTTTTTACTAATGTTCACCAAACTGGGGGGTGAGAATGGCTAAAATCAACTTTCGTTTATTAAAGGCCACCCTAGTGAGCACTTAAACATTTTAAGAAAAGAATTTTGCCCTTTCACAAAAACCAACCAATATGTATTGGACTGGTTTGAAATCGCATGACTTTCAATGTACAAATATTTTAAGATTTGCCAAAGCTAAATACATACATACGTTTTTTGTCCTAAATCAGAAAACTTATCGATAAGATAGCTTAAATGTGTTTTTTAATTACGTTCTAACATCTGTTTGTAGTACTTACATTGTTTTAATAAACTTACGAACTAGTGTTTTTAAAATACTTAACAGAATTTATTCATTTGATTTTCGGGTATCATAATTTTTCTGAAAGTTTTTGCGCAAATAAAAATATTTTTTTGGAAATTGTATTAATTTTTGATGCACAATCAAGCGACTGGTGAAATCAGATTTGCAATATATTCAACAGTTTTTGCTCTACAGAAAAATATGCTCAAAATGCGCGTCTTTAGGTGCGTTGAACCACCACAAGGAGTGAACATTTTCCATAAAGAAGGACGCCATTATTTTTATTTGCGCAAAAAACTTCAGGAAATTTATGATACCCGCAAATCAAATTTTTGAAATTAACTCTAATGTACATTGTACATATATGCAGTTTTCAGCATTTGTACACATTATTTGCAATTATAAGCCACAAATGTATGAATGACAGAATATAACAATTTAGTAAATTTCCAAATTAAAATATTATTGTATTTTTGTTTACTCTGTTTACAATATGTTCCCATAAGATTTTCCGGAAATGATGTACATACATACATTTACATTTAAGAATGATGAGTGAATTCTTAATGATAATTTGTTTTTTTTTTCTGTAATTTATAAAATGACGTATTAAACAAAAAACACACTGATATTATTGTTCGTGTTGTTGTGGGAGTAGCAAATAATTTATTTTAAAACAAAAGACATAAATGTTATAGAAATATTTGCGTCAAAACATTTAATTGTCAGACTGTTTTTGAGTGAGATACTAAAAGAAAAAAAATCTAATGTGCTGTTTTTCTATAGCGAACGAGTACTTTGAGTGGAAATTTAACATGTGTTTTGTTATTGTAACAAAAACAAAATACATATAAAACGTCCTCTCAAAGCACTCGTTCGCTATAGAAAAACAGCACATAAATAATTTCATAGAATTTGAAATAGCAAAAAAATTAAAAAAAAACTCGAACACATGTCAACAATCATCATCGATTTGGCCATAGAGAAGAACACATAAAGCGGAAACTCAAACAAAAAAATTATTCAAAATCATCACACATGCAACTGCTGTTTTTGTTTTATGTACATAGTTTTTTTTCTAATACATTCTCACCACTTGGGTTTTCGACAACTGAGTCAGGTCTTTGACAGGATAGTTTCCGGTCTATGTGTATTTATCATAGTTGGGGGTAGTGCACTAAATGTTGATTGAAATCAGCATTGCACTATCACTCACTAAAATTGCAAAATATTTAGTTTGCACTATTTTTTTATCAGCTTGATAATGCTTATTTCTTAACTAGCACTAACAAAAATAGTGATAGTGATAATTTTTTAACTATCACTAAACGAAGATTTAGTGCAAAAATCTGCACTACAATTAATTAGTGCAAAATTTTAACCTGCAATCAAAATAATGCTGCATTAAACGTAATATCACTAAATTTTCACAAAATGAATAGTCATGAAATTGTTGAATCCAAATTCGAAAAATAAAAATTTTAAATAGTTTTGTTATTTTTAAGTTTTAAATTAGTGCACAGAAATAAACTTAAACCATTTTGAACTTAAAAATTTAGTGCACAATTTGGAGTTGCACTCAAATTAGTGCATACAAACAAGTTGCAATAAACTGATGATTGCATTTTTTTAAATCAACTAATTTAATTTTGAGTGCAAAATTTTTTAACTCACTATCACTAATATTTAGTGAGGCTGTTAATTTTCAACTCAGCACTAAATATGAACAAAATGATTGCACTAATTTTGCAAACTGCAAAATTAGTGCACTACCCCCCTTTATGGTATTTATCTATGGATTTGGCATTGTAAAATTACGAGCAATTTTTAAAAATAGTGATTCACCGCATTGCAATTTGCAATTTAAAACAAAATCGGAAATAATAAAGCATTTTCACTTTTTACAAATATTAGATATTTATATTGAATCATAATGGAAATCTTTGAGATATCCTAATCAGTCATAAATACTTGATAAATACATTAGTAAGAAGAACAGGTGGAGTGAATTCCTATGCCGGCAAATACAAACAAACGGTTTCCGGTTTAACCGAACGGTTTCGAATTTTGTCATTCTAAAAAACCTGTTAACCGGTTTTATATTAAAATTTTATTCAATATGAACAAGTAAGAGTGTTATATTCTGCTGCGTCGAAACCCTCTATCAATATGTAAAAATGCGGGATTTTTTCAAATGTTTAGCATTTTGTACAGCATACATTTATTCAAAGTATTGGCCATTGTTAGCTATGACCTTTTCCCATCTTTCTGCCAACATATGGATTCCGAGGCAGAATAACTGCTCATCTTTTGAGAACAAGAACGAATCAACACAATTTCGGATACTCTGTTCTGAAGTGAAGCGTATCCCAGAGATGGCGTTCTGCATCGATCGAAACAAATAGTAGTCGGACGGGGTAAGATCTGGACTATAGGGCGGGTAAGGCTGGTCATAATAGATAGAACTCTTCTGCTCCCACCAAATACAGAGCATTACCTTAGAGCTATTGATATATGGATATCAGCTGGTTGGTCGGGCTTCACATACATCTCTTACGCTTTGGGTTATTGTACTGGATCCATTTTCATCGTTAATAATGGTTCGGTGCAAAAATGATTTTCATTTATAGCATTCAAGCTGCTTGAACGCTATCATGCATAATTGTGTTTCAGGATCACTCGGCTTCAATACGTATGGAACCCAATTTCGCTGCTGAATCCCACTGCTCGTAAACGTTTCGAAATTGGGGCTTGAATAGCTTCCAATGATTTTGCAAGCTCTTGTTGAGTGTGTCAACAATCTTCATGGAGTTGTGCTTCCAATTCGTGGTGTTGAAATTTTTGTCTGGCCTGGGCAATCTATGGCTTCCATGTCAAAACCACCACTTCTGAACCGGACATACTATCTCTCGCACGTTGAAACGGATGGAACACATTCACCATAAGCTTTGAAGAGCAATCGATGTACTTTAGCGGCACTTTTTTTCAAATTAATTAAGTAAAGCATAACTTACCGCATATGACGATGCGTTGGTACAAAATTTGACATTTTCGAAGCAACAAAAAAGTTTGTTCTTTAGTTTATAATAAGGGTACTCATTTAAACGCTTAAGTTTCCCATTCGTTCAATTGTGCAAATTTGCGCGACGTGTTTCAGGAACCCACCTTTTCAATTTTGTGAAAGTTTATACATTAAATTTCTCTCTATTTGATAAAAATGTCAAATAATAATACATTCAACAAAAGCTTTAAAAAAAAGTTTTTCAAATTGTTTAAATTTAAATCCAAAGATACACAATTTTCATATGCAAATAATATTTATGTATGTATGTACAATTTTATTTGATTTTTATTTTTCATAAACAAAAACAGCTGATTCATCAATCGCACAATAAATTCAAGTTTGCGAGTCGAAATTGTAGCGCAAACTTTTACATGAGGACCCTTAATGTTTAATAACTAACAGATAAGTACCCTTCAGAATGACATATAAGTTATTAAACGACAAAAACCGCGTTCAAAAGATACGACATCTATTCTAAGTCCCGCTTTTCAAGTTATATACCCACTAATTTGTCTTCATGGGGACTTGAATCAGTTATGGTCCGAACTGTACAGAATTTGATAGATTGATTAATTTCATAAAACTTTCAATGACTTACGTCGAAATTTATATGAGTAGGGTAAATTATGGACTGATCCTCACCAAAGTTTTAAAGATTTATGTTCATATATAACTTGTTTATATTCAATTTCATCACGATATTATTTGTTATAAGACAATTATGAATGTTCAAGTAATTTTCTGAGGGTGATCTTGTATGAGGACTAGGGACAAATGTTGCCCGATTTTCTCCATACTATTTGTATAGACATTTTTCTTAAAGAGAAAATAAAAACAATTTCATGTTTAAACGTTTGTTTCATATTTTTTAATTTAGCAATAGCAATAAATAATTTGTTTGGCTTCAATTCTAATTGTATTTTCTTTACGATCATAAGATCGGTTAATTTGGTTCCTAATTTATATAAATTGTTTACATTTACCTTTAAATACTAACACAGTGCTACACCAATCCAAATATACTATGGATGGTAAAATAATAGAGATATTAGTGATTTTTAGTTAAATTTTAACTATTTTTTTTATGCTAAATTTTTGGGGCACTTTAAAATAAAATTCTTAATAAATGAGAAATTAACCGGGCTCTTTTTTGTTATGTCTTATTTCTGACTTTCTGGTTGAATTTTCCGTTTTGGTGTATTCAGGGACTTATAGTAAAATTTTTTGCTGAACATTTTAACCCCTTAAATCCCTGTTTTAAGGGTGTTTTTTGCTCCATGCTTTGAGGATTTAGAGGGTTAACATATTCTACAAAAATGTTCTCCGTAATATTTTACATAAATTTTCTGAACACATTTTATACCTAAAATGTAAGGATCACATGGATTCTTATGCTGATTAACAATAAGAATGTGCCAGAGTTGGGGAAACTTTAACCCCCCCTCAAATGAAATTCAGATGTAAATTTTCAAAATGCCGATACACGTGTCTTTTTTTTTGTCTCCTCTATCAAAATTTATTAGTCTGACCTTGTAATTTTGGAAAAAATTGATTTTGTTATATAGTGTTATTAAACTGAGTATGTGCCACGGACGTAACGAATCTTGATACGGAGGTTTTGACTTAGTACACAAGACAAAAAAATATTAATTCCGATTTTATGCAGACACATTGTGAAATAATTTATCATCATGCATAAAGACGACATCTTTGTCTGAATCTTTGGCGTGACAAACCTGAATACGTATTATTAAAGAACATAATAATCTTAGATTGCCTAGTATCTAGAGGGCTTAAACTATGAACTCATGTTGGTACCTAAAAAGGCCGCTGATAATAAGGAATATCAACGATAATTAACTGCGAAATCATCCCTTAATAGGCTCGACTCCCAACAAATATCTACTTAAAAAACAAATGTATAAAATGTTGCCAACAAAATTCATCAACATTTCATTTCATTAAGGTTATTCATTTAAAAAAAAGGGAAAATTACACACTGATTTTTTTACACCTTTAAACAACAAAAACATGAACAAAATTCCACAAAAAAAATATTTTTTTTTTGATTTTTTTCTTTGAACGAGTACTTTGAGTGAAAATTTAGCATGTGTTTTGTTATTGTAACAAAAACAAAATACATGTAAATTGTCCACTCAAAACGTCCACTCGCTATAGAAAAACAGCACATAATTTTCCATTTTTTTTAAAATGAATACCCTTATTATGTTATAAATTATTTGATAAAATAAATTTTTAAAGCAAATTATACCTGTTGATACCATATCCATATCCAAACTAAGCTTGACGGTAGCATTTTCATTCATACCTCCATCACTAGAAGGTAGAGTTTTATCTTCTTTTTTAATATTTTTATTAAGCTTGCCATTTTCACTTCCACTTCC
The DNA here is from genome assembly GCF_958450345.1 of Calliphora vicina. Lineage (NCBI taxonomy): Eukaryota > Metazoa > Arthropoda > Insecta > Diptera > Calliphoridae > Calliphora > Calliphora vicina. The sequence goes on from NC_088780.1 coordinate 82,082,737, forward strand.
ATTACTGCTGCTGTTGCCTTCATCTGGTGTTGAATCATTTCGAAGAGCATCGCCTCTTTGCAACATAATAGATCTTTTTTGGGCCAAAGTGTTTTCCATGCTGGTGGCAAATTCTGGTGAGAGATTTTCGTCATCTTTTCGATTAGCTTCAGCTAGCCTTTTTCTATAATGTTGTCTATAGACATTTTGAATTCTTTTAGCTGCTGCCTCTTGCACCAAATGTTCCAAAGATTCATTTATTGCTGCATTTCCAAACGACACCTTATTTATGTCATCATGAGGTATTGATTTGCCATCACTGGCGATGCTAGTTTTTCCCAATCGTTTTCGCGTTAGATAACCTCTAGCACCAGCTTGAATTTTGGTAACTGCCGATACTATGGTGGATTCAGTTTCGGTAGAACTGTCACCATTCTCGACTAGAGCAGTGCTCACATTAAAGTCGTCATATTTTTGAGTTTTTGATTCAGAGTTAGTGCCATCAGAATTTGCTGCGGCTTTGTCAAAACAATCCGAATCTGCCTCCGACAAAGAGTAGGCCATCATTTTACGACGAATATTTTCTGCAGTATCATCGTCCAAACATAAACTGCCACTATTGAGTTCGTAATCGGGTGGTTCTATGTATTTGATGGACTCATCAATTGTGACATTTTTCAAAAGAGATTTTGCATCACCATCGCCTGCTATTGTATGAACCCGCTTAAGTGAACCTTTAGATGGAAACGTTTCATCGATGTCAATGTTATCTAGAAAGTAAAAGTTGTCATCTTTATCACCACCAATAATAACTTCAACGTCACTTTGGCCTGAGCTTTCGCGAGTTTCTTCTCGGTTTAACTTATTGATCACGATTCCTTCTTCATCTGTGTCTAAATTATCCATAGGTGCAACTAATGGTTCTTCAAAGTTGTAGTCTTTAGGTTTGTCTAAGTTTGATACTTTCGTTGTAGAATCTCGACGTTGTTGCATTTTTGTAATGGCCATTTCGGTTTTATGTAATTTAACAGTTTTTGTACTTAAACTATCTTCAGTATCATCAATATCCGATGAAGAAGAGGTATCCGTGTTTACAGCTGCCTCAGTAAGGACTTTGGCATCTCTAATGCTGTCCGATGTATTGTGCGGTCTTGATGCTGACTTTTTAATGCAGGGTTCTTCTAGTCGTTCATAGGGAATTTCCGAATCACATTGCGCCTTTTGAGAATCGGTAAAGTCCGAAAGGATTTTTGTAATTTCTGCAATATCTGGAGATGTAAATTTAATTTCTTTGTTGTGATGATTTACTACATCAGAGTAGTGACGTTCAACGTTTATAAATTGATCAATAATACTTGTGTACTTGAATGCCTTTTCGTTTTTATAGGCCAATTGCTTTTCTAAATGAATTTAGTGTAGGAAGAAATAATTAATTAAAGAAGTTATTATAAATAAATATTATAGAACCTATAACGTACCGTTAGACGTAATCTCATTCATTAAAGTATTTGCTTCTTGTTTAGTATGTTCAGTATTTGCATTTTCAATTATGCCTGTTCCAGTTCCTATTACTGAAACTGTATCTTTAGAGATATTAGTTGATGGATTATTTGCCAAGTCTACACTATTTCTACTACGATTAGATACAGGTGCTGTTGGGCTTCTACTAAAGTTGTTTGCATCAATGGTTTCCAAATTACTACTTGAGCCAACTAAATATTGTGATGGATTGTTTAATTCAACATAAGCTTCGGTCTCTTCAAAAGAAATTTCTGATGTCGTTTTTGTCAATGAATCGTTAGCTATAATTGGTTCATCACCAACAAACCAATTAGATTTCGATGATTCTGTCTTTGTTTCCAAGTCTGAACTTAATTTGGATTTTTGTTCAATAAAATGTTTAAAAGCTCTTTGTATTTTTCTGGCTGCTTGGTCTTGGATAATCTGATTGGTTTTAATGTTTTCCTGGGACACTACAGATTGAATATCTTCTTTGGCGGGAGCTGTTGGTTCAAAATAAAAGTGGCCAATTGAAAGGTCATGCTTAGTTTCATTAATTTCCCCAGATTCTTCTTTCATAACATTGTTAATATCAAAGCTAGTTACTGTATTAGTGATACTATTGCAATTAGGATTGGTAATTTCGTTATTAATACTTTCAATTTTGGAACTATTACTGGATTTTAGAAGTTCATTGCTTTTATTGTTGTTCTGGTTTTCTGTATTCGTTTCACTATTGCTCGAATTTTGATTCATATTGTTGATGTATCTGATATTTTCAGATACATTTGTCTCAATTGATTCACTGTCATTAGAATTTTTGTTATTAACTTTGATATTCGCATCTGTAATATTACTTATGCTGTCCTTGATCTTTTCTATAGGATCGTTTATATCACAATTGGCTGGCAAAATGTTAATGGTTTCAAATTTCTGTTTTTCTGAATTGCTATTGCTCATCGTTGTGCCTGAGTCCGTTTCATCAACAGTTTTTGACAGATCGTGTGTTTTATTTTCAGAACAATCGATATCATCCTCAGTACTATTTAAATCTGTTTGCAGTATAATGACATTAAGGTGTTCTTGTACAATTGATTCTTGTTTGGATTCACTATTAATATTGTTGCTAGATGATTTAGTTTTATTAATATATTCATTTCTATCACTACCGATCGAAGAACGATTATTTCTATGTTCTTTTGAGATCGATTCACTTTCATTACCACAATCATCGGAATTTTCAACCAATTGTTTAATTTTTTTTTCACCAGTTTCTTTATAATTTTCAATTTCTGTAGGCTTTTCTTGTGAAATAACACGATTAATTGATGCAGTTACAAATGCTTCTTTTTTTAAAATATTATTTTCTATACTAGCCTGGTCTTTCAATTCATTACATTTGGTATTATTTACTTCGTCATGAGATGTTGAATTAGCATCGTTATCAATATTGTGGAATTGATGGTATTTCTTGTCTGGGGTTTCAACTGAATTTTCAGAAGTATCAATACTTTCGACAGCTTTTAAAATTCTTTTTTGCTTATATTGACGATAAGCTCGCTGAATACTCTTAGCAGCAGTTTCCTTCAAGTCTTCGTAAAATGGATCATTGTTTGGTGGAGTAGGAGCTTGTTCAATGATGTGTTCATAGTCTTGTATCTGTTCATTTTGTGATTGAATTTCCTTGCTAACCATTTCATCTATGGCAAATTCGTAAATTCCCCCCTGTGTTTCATGTCCGCTGTTCAAATTTGTTGGCGTTGCCTTTAAATATTCACCATTGTGTTTTTCATCTAGAAATTCATCTGAAATGAAAGAATTGTCTTCTTTGGAGCCTGTTGTCCAACTTGTACTGGTAGTGTCGCTGATTTTCTCCAAATTGGCTAGGAAATCATCATCAATTGAGTGTAATAGGTCTGGAGGTTTTGGTGTTTCCGATTCACTAAGTTCTATAATTGTCTGGAGCATTGGCTCGGGTGTTAACGAATATTCACTAAATTCATTCAGATGTTCGTCATTGTCGGAATTGTGTTGGGAATCGTTTTCGATTCTTAGCCGTATGATTTCATCAATGGTATATGTAATATCTAAGTCAACATCATGAATATTGTATTCGAATTCATGCAAATCTTGAAATAATTTTGTTGGTGTTTCGGCATCCAATAGTGGTTCAGCATCTGCACACTCGACGAGGTTTAATTTTGATAAACTGAGTTTCTTATCGTCTTTAATGAATACTACTTCAGTATTAGGTTTAGTCGATGACTCTTCTTCTATTGATGTGGCTATCTTAGTGGTATGCACTTTGTTAGATTCGCCCATGTTTATTGTAAAAGAAGTTGGTTCTTTATAGGATTTTTGATTTGAATGACTTGCCTTATCATTTGATACTGTGTCAGGTACACCATAAAAATACCTAGGTATCCGTTCAATATCTTTTGGTGGATTTGAATCATTAGATGTGCGGTATATATTGTGATTATTGGTGGGAGATGATTCCATTTGTGTTATGTTTTCTTTCAAAATTTCGGGCTCAACAATATCAATGATTTGTTCTTCGTTTTTAGTGTCAGCTAATCTTGCTTTGTTTATTTCGTGAACGGAACCCGTCATTGTTTGTTCTTTCGGTTCATTTTCTTTATAATCGTATTGACTAAGTGGAATGCTATTATTCATTACATATTCTTTCCAAAACGATTTCAAATGTGTTTCAGCAAAACGTTGACCAGAAATACTTCCAAGGAGACCTTCGTTAAAATTTCTAATTCTACCAATGTTAAAATTTTGATTGCCAATAAATGTTTCTGGGGTTTGAATGCCAATATTATGTGTGGTATCCTAGCCAAATAAGAATGTGACTGTTTAAAAATGTTCAACTTATTAATACCTTACCAATATATACTTGTTCGTTTGTATGTTCTCCCTTAACATCAGTATTTGTTTGTCCAGTAATTTCTGAAAGAATATTATTTGGAGGGAAATGTTATTGAAGTAAGTAATTATTTTAGACTGAATTACTTACAAAGACCTCCTCGGTCAACAATATACATAATTCATTTTCAGTTTTAACGTTAATGAAAACAAATCGCTTACGGACATTATAGTACAAAGATTAAATGTAGCAATCAGTTCGAAAAACCTAAATATTTTTCCAAATGTATTTATTTAGATCATATTTTTTATACTAGCTCTCTAAAATATATCAAATTTCGGTCATAGACTCTCAAAACATATGTATATATCGGTTTGTCTGTCTGTCTGTTGAAGACACGACCGGTATAAGTATTTTTGACTGGTTAATATGCGTTAAATATGTCCATTAATAAAAGTTTAGGTTATGGAGCGCTCCCAAGCATGAAAAATTCATTCTATTCCTTTTAATTTTGAAAACTATGGCATTCCTATAGCATTGAAAATTATTACTAATTTCGTTAATTAGTTTATTACATTTCGATTCCAATGCGAAAATAAACAACTATGATGATATATTCGACTATGACGAATTTTATATATCCACCACCAATATAATGCTGGCACTAATTTTTTTTACATTTTGTATAAAAACATTTATTTTGATCAGATTTTACCTATAATATTCAGTACCAACTTTTATGGATACCACTATTCAGGAAGATATTTTTTCAAAACAAATTGTTCTTTTACAATAGGAATAACGTGTGCAAAATTTCAGTGTTCTATCTGGAGAATATTTAATATTTCGATGTGTTGCAAACGGAGCGATAAATCAATATACCCCCCAATTTTATGTTTGGGTGTGGGTATCAAAATTAAATATCTGTCACACAACAAAAGTTATGGGCTCTTTCAAAAAATTCATAATAATTTTCATAGCTATAGGGTTCAGCTATAGGTTCAACATTAATCGTTCGTGCTTGCAAATGATCCTTTACCTACTCACCAGATTTTATCCAAATAGAAAAACCATAGCTAAAATATAAAACGGATTTACTCAATAATAATGATCTTAAGAAACTAATTTTGGTATAAAATTTTAATGGTTTAAGGATGTCAGAAATGTATTTAAACATCAATGGATTAATTGAAAAACATTGCTAATTAGACGAAATAAGAGAAATATTTTAGCACATGTGAAGAAAAAAATGAACGCTGAAGCGTTTAGGCTTCATTTGTTTAAAAGATGAAAGAAGATACCCAGGGAGAAAAAAAACGACACGACAACTGGTCTTTGGTGATGCGTGGTTCCTTAGGTGTAGCGACCGGTTCTAGCTCTAATTTCAACATGGCAATGTTCTAGGAGGGGATAAATAGATAGGTCACGGAATAAACCTGTTCAGTTTTGGACACTGGTCACAAAATTAGTGTAAAATTAATAGATAACTGTCAACACACACATGTCACTCAGTGGTTTAGAATTTTTTTTTGAAAATTATTAGGTATATCCGGAACAATTGGAGACAATTTCACGTGGTTGGAGCTAAGGCGATTTCGAGTTGATTTGCAGTTGTTCTGCTTCCTAGCGCTAAAGTTGGACACCTCGGGTCTCAATTTTTTTGAAAAAATCGCCAAAAATCCATTTATGATCCGAATGAGCTGAAATTTAAAATATAAATAGTGCCTAAGAAGATTTAGGTTTATTTGTTTATTTTTTTTTTAATTTTGCTCATCTTTATATGTTTTTTAAGATGTGGCGGGCCTACGGAGGGTCGTTTTTTTTAATGTCATCTATATAAAATTTTAAATAAAATAAAAACAACTTACAACTCCGTAGGTCCGCCACATCTAAAAAAACCATAAAAAGATCGAGCAAAATTTAAAAAAATAAATAAATAAACCTAAATATCTCTTCAACTAATAAGGATAACCAACACATGTAAGCATATTTTTTTTAGATCTTCTATATTATCTATCCACTACATATTTATATTTGAAGTTTCAGCTTAATGGATTTTTTAAAAAAAAATTTAGACCCGAGGTGATCAACTTTGAGAGGCAATGCTAAGAAGCTGAACCACTGCAAATAAACACGAAAATACCTTAGCTCCAACCACGTGAAATTTCGTAACAATTTTTCCAATAGTTCCCGATATACCGAATTATTTCCAACAAAAAAAAACTTATCTAAATCACTATGTGTCATGGCAATTGTCACTAGTGTGTTTAAATGAATTGCTTTCCGCTGTATATCTAAAATTTCATAATTATTTTTTCGTATATGATTGAAAGAACGAATACAATATTTGTTCTCATTGCTTCTATTAGAGGAATAATGAGGCTTATGGAAAGTTCATGGCCGACTATTGTTAATTTAACTAACCTTGATCAAAGTTTTCATGTTTAATTTCATTATCAATTGTGGTTTCAACGTTCGCTGTATGGTTTGATAAATTTAGTTCCGAACTTGTGTCCATAGTTTTGTCCTTTGTTATTAGTTTAGTTTCATTTAGAGTATCGATAGATCTTGTTATTCCATTGCCATCAGAGATCATATTATTGTGGTCATCTGAATGTGTTTCTTTTAAGGAAGTTTCTTAAAAAAAAACAATAAATTATAATATCAATTAAATTCATTTGAACATACCGTTACATATTATTCCCTCGCTCTTAGAATGGGTTAAAGAATCATTATTATTAATATATGGCGCATCTGCTACAACTTGAGATTGATTTGATATATCTTGTAACTCAGAGCCCATCACTGAACCTTTTAACTCATTTGATGTCAAAGTAGAATGATCCTTGATAATATTAAGATTTTTTGATTCATCAGCAGCTAGTGGTGTTTGATCGTCAATTGAAATGTGGGTATCTTTATTTGTAATATTGTTATTATTCGATTCGTTGTTAATTTTTATAAGTTGTTCAGAGTTTGGAATATTGGGGTTTGAATCAATATTTACAATTTCAGCTGATGGATGCAATTCATCATTGTTTGTAGTCCCAGTTTTTTCGTTTTTTGTGCTGCTATATGATAGATCTTCATGTATATTACCGACATTTGATACATTTAATTTATTAATTGCAGTGTTTGAACTTTCAATTTCTTCTATATGTTTTGTTGTAGACGAATCATGAACTAATGGATTGGAAACTTCTGTTTTCGCTTTGTTTTCTAAAGGAGAGCTTTCAGTATTTTCATTTGCATTAGTTTCACCATCTTCTAATTTAATTGTAACATTTTCATTAGTCTGTGCTGAATTTTGTTGTTGAACCTCAATAATTGATGGCTGAAGTTTATTCATGTGTAAATCCGAGGTCTTGCTTCCAACATTTGATTTAATGCCTGAAAGTTCTGGTTCTGAAGGCAACATTGTAGATGAAATGTTGTTTTCAATGTCGCTGGAGTTTACCAGAGAGGATTTTAATTGATAATCTTTTGGATTAGCTTCTCCTTCTGATGCAATTTCCTTGTTCAAAATATGCGTAAGTGTTTTTGAATTGTTTAAAATGGAACTATTTGTTATAGAATCTGGTTGTTGAATCATCTTACTTTCATTTGAATTCACGTTTTCATTAAATTTTGAAATTTGTTCGTCTTGGATTGTAAACAATTTTTGGTTAGATTTTTTATCATCGTTTTTATCTTCTGAATTGGAACCATCGTAATTGCGAGTTTCATCTTCCTCTGACTCTAAGGATATTTCGTTATTTTCTAAATTTGTGTCGTTCTTATTGTCATTGTTGGAATGTTGAGCATTTTCGTTGTAGGAATTACTATCATTGTGAAACTCTTCGCTGTTTTTACTGCCAGTAGTTGAGTCTTTGTCCATCTTTTCATTTGTATTGTTATCTCTATCATGTTGATTATTATTATACTGTTCATTTTTTGAGCTTATTTCAGAATTTGTGTTCAGTTCGATTTCGTTATAATTTGAATTTTTTACCTCATTTTCCATTTGTTTTGCTTCAATTGGCACAACATTGCAATTCAGGGATATTGAGGTTTTTTCATTGAGCTTTTCACAAGATTCCTCGTGTTTTGAAATGTCTTGAATTACTTCATTATCCTTTTTTAAATTGTTTTCATCATCATTTACATTTTTATTAGTAATTTCAAATTCATTCAAAACCTTAGAGGAACATTTATCATCATGATTGCTATCAGATCCGGTTTCTTGTGTTTCTAAATTTAGCGGTTTTGGTGATTGCGGTTTTTCAACTGTCTCTATAACACTGGTCATTTTTGCTTTTGATTCCAGTTTTGGGTCACTATCATGCGTTTGATTTTTATTGTCACTTCCAACTGCCTCATCTGCAGAGTTGGTGGTATCAATTTGTTCATATTTTGCTTGTATAGAATAGGAATTCGAAACATTGCTTCCCTTATCTACACCATCTAAATGTTTTTCTGGAGCTGTTTCTTCAGTACTTGTACATTTTATTTCAAAAATGTCTGACTGTTTTTGTGCGTCATCCTTGCATGTTGTATCTTGTTTAGTTAACGATAACTGGCTACTGACTTCGCTACCGGTAGAAGTTGCAATATCCTCTTTTAAATCATCTGCAAACATTTTCTTTTCGCCATCATCATTATTTTCAATTGCAGAGGAAGATGAATTTGAGGCTGCTAATTGATGTTTTGTGTAAACTGTATTTATATTTTTGATATCACCACTACTTTCATTAGTAGCAGTATTCTGCTCGGCATGCCTTTCGATTTCTAATTTATTTTTTGAATCTACGTTACTACTGGATTTTTCTTCCTTCGAAGTTCCAAATTCTTTTTCAAACGATCGTTCTGACTCATTCTCACTTGATAATGACTTTGATTTTTCATAATGTTTTTCTTTAATGTCTTTCTTTTCCGTGTTTTCAAATTTGTCTTTATTATCACGTTCATGGCTATCATTTAGATTTTTATCTTGAATTCCATTTCTTGATTCCTCTAATTGAGGTTGAGCATTATCGTTAGAACTCAGTGAGAAAAGCTTTTCGGTCGTACTATTACCATCGTGTTCATTCGTATCTGTAGGAGAGGTTTCAATTGCAGTTTCTCTTTTAACCCGATCTTCTGAAATAGTAAATTCTTCAGAAGACTTTTCAGAATTTATACCGCTATTATTTGATTTTTCTGGCTGTTTGTTTGGAGTCTTACTGATTATGTTATTATAATCCATGTATTGGGTATCAACTTCAGTATAGCTTGGTATCTTATCTAGTGTTTCAGCTTTAATGTGTTTATTGGAATTAAGTTTTACATCGCTTTCATTAGGTTTAACTGCACTCCTAACAGTTGTTAATTCCTTAACTTCATCTAAGTCCGATTTTGTATCCGATATTTGTTTATGTCTTTCCATTTGTGTTTCATGCACACACCTTTTTGTGATAAGCTCCTCTGCTGTGTTAACTGTACTCCTAACAGTTGTTGATTCCTTAACTGCATCTAAGTCAGATTTTGTATCTGATATTTGTTTATGCTCCTCTGTCGTGTTAGCATTTAGGTCATGTTTCGCAATAAGATCATTAGCAGAAGAATTTTTACCATTCTCTTGTGCTACATTACCACTACCAGAAGTATTTAACAAATTTGTATCAGTTATGGAATCATCTGTACCTAAGTTATTCATATTTTCTGCCAATTTAGTTTGCAAAGTATCCATTAGTTTTTGTTTAACTTGTTCCTTATCTGTTGATTCAGCCGATTTCAAAGTAAATGTTTTATCAATTGCGTCGTCAGTGATGATGTTATTATAATTTAATTCGTTTATAGAGGATCCTTGTGGGATTTTTTCCTGGTCACCTTTTTTAGTTGGTTCAGCTATATTATCATTAGCGTTGATGGGATTAATATCATTTGTTTCTAACTCAGTTTTGGAATTTTTAGATAAAATCATATCTTGATCGGTTATTTTGGTAGAGTTATCTGGATCATTAACAGTTTCCTGTTTAATTGTTTTATCAACAGATTCACCAGTTATATTGTTACTTTCAGACAACATCATTTGCAAAGGTTCTTGTAATGAGTTTGATTTATTTATTGTAATTGAATTTTCGGGTTCGTTCATATTTTGACCTTTGTCAGTTTTTTGGACTAAATTTTCAACATCAGTTTGTGATATTTCTGACTCAACTTTAGGTTTTATATCTTTCTTGTCTTCTAATATAGTAGAAGACATTTCTTTGAATTCAGATGCATCATTAATGACAATTTTATCATTGGTTTTATTTAATGGTTTATCAAGTTCATGTTTTTCATTTGTCTTGATATCATCTGTTTCACAATTAATTGACAAATCATCAATAATATAACTAGTTTCAATTTGCTCGGTTTGTAAAGTTTTTGGCAGATTTGTATTTTGTTTCAATTCATCGTTCGATTGAGGTTGTACTTCTGATTTTATGTCAACGTTTTTATAAGTGTTTTCCTGCGATTCAGTAAAAGTTTTATCAATCGCATAGTCAGTGATGATATTACTATAATTTAATTCGTTTATAGAGGATCCTTGTGGGATTTTTTCCTGGTCACCTTTATTAGTTGTTTCAGATATATTATCATTAGCGTTGATGGGATTAATATCATTTGTATCTAACTCTTGATCGGTTATTTTGGTAGAGTTAACTGGATCATTAACAGTTTCCTGTTTAATTGTTTTATCAACAGATTCAACAGTTATATTGTTACTTTCAGACAACATCATTTGTAAAGGTTTTTGTAATGAGTTTGATTTAGTTACAGTATTTAAATTTTCGGGTTCGTTCATATTTTGATCGCCTTTGTCAGATTTTTTGACTAAATTTTCTACATCAGTTTGTGATATTTCTGACTCATCTTTAGGTTTTATATCTTTCTTGTCTTCTAATATAGTAGAAGACATTTCTTTGTCATCATTAATGACAATTTTATCATTGGTTTTATTTAATGGTTTATCAAGTTCATGTTTTTCATTTGTCTTGATATCATCTGTTTCACAATTAATTGACAAATCATCAATAATATAACTAGTTTCAATTGGCTCGGTTTGTAAAGTTTTTGGCAGATTTGTATTTTGTTTCAATTCATCGTTCGATTGAGGTTGTACTTCTGATTTTATGTCAACGTTTTTATAAGTGTTTTCCTGCGATTCAGTAAAAGTTTTATCAATCGCATAGTCAGTGATGATATTACTATAATTTAATTCGTTTATAGAGGATCCTTGTGGGATTTTTTCCTGGTCACCTTTATTAGTTGTTTCAGCTATATTATCATTAGCGTTGATGGGATTAATATCATTTGTATCTAACTCTTGATCGGTTATTTTGGTAGAGTTATCTGGATCATTAACAGTTTCCTGTTTAATTGTTTTACCAACAGATTCAACAGTTATATTTTTACTTTCAGACAACATCATTTGTAAAGGTTTTTGTAATGAGTTTGATTTAGTTACAGTATTTAAATTTTCGGGTTCGTTCATATTTTGATCGCCTTTGTCAGATTTTTTGACTAAATTTTCTACATCAGTTTGTGATATTTCTGACTCATCTTTAGGTTTTATATCTTTTTTGTCTTCTAATATAGTAGAAGACATTTCTTTGTCATCATTATTGACAATTTTATCTTTGGTTTTATTTAATGGTTTATCAAGTTCATGTTTTTCATTTGTCTTGATATCATCTTTTTCATAATTGATTGATAAATCATCAATAATATAACTAGTTTCAATTGGATCGGTTTGTAAAGTTTTTGGCAGATTTGTATTTTGTTTCAATTCATCGTTCGATTCGAATTGTGGTTCTGATTTTATGCCAACGTCTTTATCTTGCGACTCGCTAGTAACATTTGTTTTAATTTCAGTTTGACCGGATTTTTGTTTAAATTCATCCTTCGGTTGGAGTTGTATTTCTGATTTTATATCAACGTTTTTATAAATGTTTTCCTGCGATTCAGTTTGATTTGAAACTTCAAGTGTATCATTGCTATTTTCCACATTATTATTATCGTCTGGAAGTGCATTAGCAACATCATTTGTTTCATTACAATCAGAATGTGGTATTATGGCTGTATTTTCAATAGATTCGACTTTAGATTGAAATGTTTTCTCATTTGTATGTTCAATAGCAGATTCGCTTGTAATTGATTCAGATTGCTGTTTCTGGGATAAATTTTCTGAAGTCAAATCAACAGTTTGATTTACTGAAGTAGTCTTTTCTTCTAAATCCTTTTGGGTAGTGCCTGCATGTCTATTTTTATCGACTGCAACTTCAATACTCAGATTATTATCTGATTGTTGTTCTGTATTCAACTCCACATTATCAGAATTATTATTTTTTTCATGCACAACTGCTTGAAAGGATTGTTGAATATTTTTAGCTACTTTGTCATTAGCAGTTGGTTCAATAGAATTTTCAGTTATACTAGCTTCATGCTTATTTTTATCTACTGTTTCATGTTTATCATTCATCTCAGTTGGGAGAGATTTTACTCTTTCAGATTCACTTTGAGATTTGATAGATTGATTATCGTCTTTTAAGTCATCTAATGCGTCTGTATTTATGTTTTTTTCATCCAACGTCATAGTTGTTGGGCTTTCATGCAGTTTGATGCCCTGAATAGTTTTATGAATTACTTCAACTTTATCATTTAAATTATTCGACTCTTTTACAGATTTAAAAGCTTTGAAATCAACTTCATCATGTTTCGATTCATGTGATGGGCTATTATCCTTAATTGTATGCAAATCTTTTAGTTTCGTATCCTGGTTATCATTATCAGTATTTTCTTCTGCGACACTAGATTCCTTCTCTTTATTCATGTCAAGATTTCTCTGTAGTATATCATTAGAAGTCTTATTAATTTCACATAATTTGGTTTTAGAAACTTCTTCCAGTTTATTATCCATTTCATCTTTTGTAGTTGTTGTTTCGTCTGAATCAAGTAGAGGTTTCTCAGATTGTGATTTGAGGCTTACATCTTCATTTATTGAATTCTTAGTATTATTATCGTTCATATTTAAGTCGCCTTGGAAAGTTTCTTCTTGATTTAAATCCATTTCATCTTTAACTGTTTTATTGATGATGACTTCATTTATTACATTCGACATATGTTCAGATTTATCAACTTGGTTTTCTAATTTTATGTCAACATTTGTGTCATTCAAGTTATTGGTTTTCATATCTTCAATCAATTCATTCTTAAAAGTTTGTTCAAGTTTATTTTCCGTTTCTATTTCGTTCACTGCAATATCATGTTTGGTTTCAACATCTTTTCCTTTTTCGTGTAGATGTTCGTTTATTTCAGATTTGGGTTCGAATTCATTACCAGATTCTTTGTCGTGGGTTATATCCATTTGCTTTTCTAAAAAATTGCTTGTGCAACTTTTGGTTTTATCTGACACTACTTCGGAGCTTTTAACTAGATTCGTATCGGTTTCATTTGATTTTTCTAAAGTGATTTCTTCAGATTTTATTCCAATAATTGTAGCAGCATTATTTTTGTTATCCAATAGGTTTGGATTGGCTATATCCTGTTTAATCGAATCATCATCCTTTGAATCCTGTGTGTTATTTAAATTTATTTCTAATTTATGCTCTTTTATTATCTTATCCATTTCAGTTCTTGTATTTATTTCGTTTTTATCAAAATTTTCCTTAGTTTCCGATGATGGTATCTCTGCATTTTCTTTTGAATTTGAGGCCAAAATTGCACCTATTGTATCGTTTGTATCCACTTCAGCAGATTTTTCTAAAGTGATTTCTTCAGATTTTATTCCAATAATTGTAGCAGCATTATTTTTGTTATCCAATAGGTTTGGATTGGCTATATCCTGTTTAATCGAATCATCATGATTTTCCTTTGAATACTGTGTGTTATTTAAATTTGTTTCTAATTTGGGCTCTATTGTATTTGATTCATTTTTATCAAAATTTTCTTTAGTTTCCGATGATGGTATATCTGCATTGTCTTTTGGAATTGAGGCCAAAATTGCACCTATTTTATCGTTTGTATCCACTTCAGCAGATATATTTTCATCGTCATCATTTATTTTGGGTCTTATAAGTTCGTTGTTTAATTTCGAACTAATATTTCTATTGAAAGAATTGTTAGCTTGTGTTTCAGGTTTCTCAAAATCTTTTTCCACTTCTGAGACATTATCTGTATTTGCTGATGTGACGTTTTCTTCGTGTTGCTCGGTTTGCGATGTATCATGTAAATTCATATCTTGTTTGTCGTTACCAGTAGTTTTATTTGCCTCACTAGTTTCGATTACCGATTTATTTTGAGTAGAATTTGCAACATCAAGTTTCTTATTTTCATGCTCATTAATTTGAGAAACTTTTTCTAAGAATTCAGGTTTATCATTTATTTCTTGATTTTTGAATTTATTGGAAATATTTGCATCGTCGGCATTTGATTCCATATTAGAATCTAAACTGCATTGGTTTAAATCATTGGTAGATTTGTTTATGGAATTTTTATTGTTTGAATCCATTTTAGTTTCAAAGATTTCTTCTAATAAATCAGATTTATTATTTTCCATAATTGAATCTTTTTGTTTATCATGTTCAGTCTCATTTTCAATCGAATCTTTGTTTCTATCTATCCTTTGCTTTTGTTCTTCTGTAGTTGTTTTACCTTCGCCTTCATTCTCATTTGCAATCGAAACATTCTGTGTATCAAGACTTTGTCTGTGTTCAATTTTACTGGATTTATCTTGACCTTCAATCGTATCTTCTTTCTGTTTATCTAAAATTGGTTTTTGTTCATTTTCTGATATTTCGTTAATATTCTGTATGTGAAATTTATCGACTATTTCTGAGATATTATCGGCAGAGCCACAAGAAGAGTTAGTTTGTTCAATTTCATGGCATGTTTTAATTGTTTTATTGTTTGTCGTGCATTCCACGTCACTAAGTTTCTTATCAAGCGATTCGGAGGACTTATTAACTAGTCTCTTAATGTTATTAGTGCTGTGAATTAAAATTGTATTGGCTTCTTTTGCCAAATTAAGGCTGCTCTCCTTTGTTATTACTTCGGTTTCTGAATTTAGTTCAGATTCTGAAAACAATTTCTCCTTATTTAAATCTTTATTAAGTTTGTCAATTTCAGCATAATGAATACCGCCGGATTTTTTTGGTAATTCACCCATTTCTGACTTTGAAATAAGCTCTTTGTCATTAAGATTCTCCATATGGTCATTGCCAAATGTTTCGGCATTTATTGAACTTACTATTACACTATCAATGCTGCCATGTTCGTTGGATTTTAAAAATTTTTGAGATTCTAGAGTTGATTTACCTTCCAAGTCATTTCTCGCTAAAGGATTTTCACCTGTCTCATTGATAGATTTTAATTCTTCATTTTTTGAAACCGCAGTATTATTCATTAGTTCAGTGGCACCTGAAATTATAAATTTGGTAAAAATCAATTACACGATAATGACAATAGCTTAAAATATTTAACAAAATATATAATTTTACCTAAGATCATAAACAGGGCAACCAAAAATAATGTTTTATGCGCATAAAATATGCCCTTAAAAACGTAAAATATGCTCTTAAAATGTAAAAAATATGCACTTAAAAATAATTGGATATTGTATGATTTCAATGTTACTTATATTAAAAAAAAAATTTAACTCATAAATTAAAATTGGTTATTATAGGACTATATTTCGATTTTAGTAATTTTGACAATACATGAATATAGTTTGATTAAATTTATTTTAGTATATTTAGCAATAAATTACTGTGTGTTTACTTAAGTTTTCAAACTAAATCTTGGTTTCAGATTTAGGTAGAGTTTCTTAGACAATCTTAATCAAATGATTTGTATCATCTATTAAAATGCCTAATACTTCAAACTTTTTTTTAGTAATTAGTGGTATAACATTTTACTTTCTCAATCCATGTGTTCCAATGTTTATAGGATCAGTAGGGAGAGGCTGTTCCGCATAAATTTCTTGAAACATTTTTATTCTACATAAAGCTTTAAAACTTTTTTTTTTATCATTTTAATAATGTCTATGTCTAAACTCTAATTGCAATTGATTTTGGAGAATTTATTATGTATGTTGATTAACATCTAAATAAAAGTCCAAAATTGAAATAGAATTATCTGCGGCAATTAAAAAAAAATTTTGTTGAAGTTTTATCATGAGGACTGAAGATACCATGACATTTCCTATGTTTCTTCATTTCTCATCCATTGTTATGTCTATCGATATCCATGTATGTATGTGCAATGTACAACATTTTTTTTGGGTCACACTAATGTGACCCAAGTGACAAGAATTTCGTATATGGGCAATTCCATATCATCGTACGTGACATTTGTACGCCTATAGAGTGGAATAGATTTTGCAAAAATAAGAGTATCTGAAAAATAATTTGGTGTTTATGTTCCATTCAGAGGGTACTATATTTTAAAATAATAAAAACTTGTCCAAAATATTGAGCGAAATAAGGGTATATCGTACGTGACATAAAACGGAACTCATTTTGAGGTACATGTAGAAATATGCGAAAATATTCGAATCGTGAGAGGCGTTATGTTTTCTTTTAATTTCTTACACTAAACGAAATATTTTTCCTTTACAATCCATCATGTTTATTTAAAAACAATCTTTGGATGATTTTATAATAAACAAAATTTAATATCGTACGTGACATACCGTACGTGACAGATTTTTCTCTTATAATAAAACAATATATATTCTGTAAATATATGTATACAAAAACTAAAAAAGTGAATAGAAAATATATATTCAGTTTCAATAAACAATTTGGCAAAAAAAAAACAATCAGAGTCAAATTCATTTCATACTACAAGCTAATTGGGAGCCTAGTTTTCGCCGCAATTTTAGCCTAATACACACCTAAAACATTAAAAAATTAAATATAATCAGTTTAAACTATTATTTTTGCCAATAAAATGTTGTAATAAGCTGTGACCTAGCAAAAAATGGTGCTTCCTCGGAAGCAGGTTAGTAAGGCAGACAGCACTTGTATACTGCTACCACTTCGCATGAAAGATTACATGATTTTTATATGGGATTCCTTGCGTAGAGGCTCTGCATAAGGAATCCAAAATAAGAATATTTCACAGCTTTAAAATTAATCTGATTTCATCGAATTAAATATGTGCAAACAATTGTGCACATAGATTTTAGAGCTGCTGAGAAGCAATAAAATCTTACAGACCCAGTGATTGCCTAACAAGAAGCGCTGATTTTTTCTAAGTTCTTCACCACCTATACGAATAGCTTAATGTATGCTTTCTAAAAACATTTTTGTAAGGCAATAATTTTAGGATGCAATTAATGTAGCAGTAGAAGATTCAGTAATCATATTTTATGCTTCCAAATCCAGAATATTTTTTGCTGGGAAATACTTTCACATAGTAACATTTTATTATTTTGTTCTATTCAAATCATCTTGAAAAAAAGTTTCAAGGGTTTTTGTGTTTTCAGTCGTGGTAGCGATTCTCGTGGAATTGCCCATATGGGACATTTCATGTCATTTCCATTTATATTGGATAGTAATTCAGACACAATTTTTCAACAAGATCGGTCGAGAACTCTCTGAGTTAGGGAGGGGTCAAAATTTGACTTTTGTCCATGCAGGTGTTTTTTCTTATCCATGTAACTTATTACCTATTGTTCTTAGCAAAATGTGTCCCAAATAGATAGCTCTTTCTTCAATCTTTCGAAAAAAAAGCATTTAAAAAGAAAAATAAAAAGTGTTTAATATTTTTTTCCGAAATCAAAAACTTTTTGGACTTTTTTTCAAAATGGGCCTTTCTTATTTTTTTTTTAGCTCAAATAAAAGCTGAGATATTTTTTTTATGAAGACCTTTTGGTCGCTTAGAGCGATGTGAGTTCGGTATCTATCAAAATAAATGTTTTTTAACTCAAAACATACAAAACATTAAACACATTTCTTAATTTTTTATAAAATATCTTGCAGCATTAAAAATATTAGGTTCATCTGATTCAGGCGATAAGGGTTTGGGGTCTCCACACTTACTCTGTCAATTCACACTTTTTAAAATTTTGAAAACTATTATCGTTATGAGTATTATTATTCGACCAAACCTCTAATCCACCACCAATCGAAATTAAGCCTTAACTGCAAAGTCATCCTGTATAAGACAGTCTTAAAACCAATTTGGACATACGGAATAAAATTATGGGAAGCAATACCAGTATAGATCTTATACAGAGGGCACAATCCGAAATTCTTAGAACCATGACGGGAGCTCCATGGTTCATAAGAAACGAGAACATCCACAGAGACTTAGATGTAACCTTGGTCAAAGATGAATTCAGAAAAACTCGTGAAGCTTATTTATCAAAATTACATCATCATCCGAATCCCCTCGCAAGGCTACTTACAGATGAAGGCCATTATCTTAAAATATATGTATATAAGTGACGTTATTAACCGTGTATGTAAGATAAACACAAATATTGCAAACTAACGTTTTGTTGCAAGAAAAGCATGAAGTTCGTCTTATACATGATTTTGAACATCGTTGAACATATTTGTCTAACATGGTATTAAACTTTTAGCGTATTTGTAAATGCGTCAATCATGCACTGCCTGACTTCAAATTAGCCACGTTCACTGACTTTGTTTTCGAATGTTTTTTAACATTATCAATACTTGAATTATTAACTTTAACGTTATTTTTTGTATTTCTTTAACAATAAAAAACTTCATTCATTACTTTTTTAAAAAAATAATTCGATTAATTTTAAACGTGTGATCGAATTATTCGAACAAGTTAAAATCTCTTATTCGAATTATTCGTTTCATTCGAATAAGAGAAAAATCGAATAATTCGAATACCCTAATGGTTACCTAAATACAAAAATGGTATAATTTTTCAATTCTATCGATAGATTTTTTTAGATGTTTCTCCACATAATTTATGATAACTCAATATAACACTTGTAAGAACATACTATTTTCTAAAAATGAGTGAATTCACTTAATTGTGAATAAATTAAAAAATAATTAATCGATTTTTATGATCGATATCTCATTTTGTTGCCTTCAGTTAAGTGGTTAGTGAAGCCTTTTTTGCTGTTGACCTGTGTAATTGATAACCCATGTTGTGTGTTGTTTTCAATAACAAAATGTATTGATTAATATGTATTTGCTTAAGTTTCTTCCTCTCAGTAACCTTTATTTGAATAATTTAATTTATGGCATATCTTGTACATATGTATATCTATTTATGTACATATGTATTTCAAATAAAATTCTAACATTCATAACATTTCTAATTATCGTTAACTATTATCTTACCTTTGTCAATTTGTTGGATTTCCACATTCCTTTCAGGAACGTTGGCATTCCTATTATCATCTACATCTTGGTTGTTAGTAGTGGCTTCGATCTGCGCATGTCCATTGGCGGATTGTTTCAAATAATCGGAAATATTTTTATCGTCATTTTCAATTTGAACGCCTTCAATAATAGTCTTTGTCAGAATGCTTTCGCTTGTACTCGGTTCAGATGTTTCACGACCCGATTCTGTTGCTGAGAGTAAAGCTGTAGATGCCGATGTATATGAAACATCTTCGGAATTATTTTCTGCTTCATTTTGATTTATTTGCAGTTGAGGCACTATTGGCATTTCCTCTGTTTTTGTAGTCATCGAATCTAGGTCCAGTGAATGGTGGTTGGAAGAGATTCCCTTAGTTTTAGTTATGGTTGATTTTCTTTTTAAATAACGACGAATATATGTTTGAATTATGTAAATGGCGTTCATGTACTTCTCGGAATAAATTGAATAATTTTCAGACATCTTACTCACATTATTACTGTTTGTATCAGCGGCATTTAAGGTCTCTGACTGAAATGCTGAGTCATTGTTCTGAATATTGTGGATAGAACTAAAATGTTCAATTTGATTGCTATGTGCATATGCTTCGCCAAGTATTCTGCCACAAGTACATTTCACATACGGTGTGAATAGGAAACGTTCTTTATTCATAAAATAATTTTCATACGCCGAGTAATTAATTTCTTTTGGTTCAGCTTGAGATTCAGTACTTGTGACTGCTTTTATATGTCGAAAGTACTCCACAGCAAAATCACATAAATTTTGTGGTTGTTCCCTGAGCACAGCTTTTATTAATTCTTTTATAAGATTTGTAAGACCTTCGGGAATGATGGAGTAAACTAAGGCGACAGGAACCTGATAACGTTGAGGATTTTGTATATAGGAAAAATCATATTTTCCGGAACTATTTTCAAAACTCCTAACAGCATAATTTTCTTTCTGAGGGAGACGAGACGAGAAATAATTTTCGGCAAAATCGTAAATATCTGTTGGCTTTTCCTTAAGAATTTCCCGTGTAAGATCTTTCATCAGATCTCGAAGACCTGCTGGAACTTGAGGTTTTGTAATAGTTGACATATTTTTGTTGAATTAAAAGAATCCTTTTTCACTTTAATAATTTCTATATATTGTAGTTTTCGCTTTGAATGTTGGATCAATAATAAGAAAAAAATTACTGTCAGTAACCAAAGTGACCGTCTAAAATAAAAAAGAAATACTGTTGCCCTCGGCAACCAATAGCCAAAACAAAAGTTCTCATGAAATTTTAAAAACGATAAAAATTTCTAAATAAACACTTGTTGATGAGTCGTTTAGAGACCGATAAATTTGGTTACGTTGGAAACTACTGGCAGTGGTGGTTAACGACCTCTAAACTTGTATGTAAACATTACCGGTAAAATACAAAAACTAAATGAATAAACTGTTGATGTAGGTCATAAAATCACATTTATTGATTTATTTCAAAGAAGTGCTACTAAAGTGTGTATTCAAACAAATGTGAAATATAAAATTAGTCATCACGTGCTTCGACTATGCGACATATTATTGGTATA
Source organism: Calliphora vicina (assembly GCF_958450345.1). Taxonomy (NCBI): domain Eukaryota; kingdom Metazoa; phylum Arthropoda; class Insecta; order Diptera; family Calliphoridae; genus Calliphora; species Calliphora vicina. Next base: position 82,104,016 of record NC_088780.1, read on the forward strand.
TCTTGGACACGAGTGGGATTGGCTATCGAATTTGGATTCAAATGACTTTGAATAAGATTCGTTTTGAATTTCTGCCATTGGCGAGTATATAAAAAGTCCTTAAATAGAGTTTGCCTTGAAGGTATGGTCGTGTCTAGGTAAAATCGTCTTCTTTGCCAAATATTGCCGGGGTTTTGGTCTTTCTCAAGGAGCCAAAATCGTGGTATCATCAAACATTGCACAGTTGTACGAGCCATTACAACTCGATGCTCAAGTTTTTCACCAAGACCAAAAATGCTTCCAAATGTTAGAGATCCCACATCAATAAAATGATTTTCCAGTTTTCCAATAGGTCGCTAAAAATATATCAAAATTTAAAATGTCTCAATAAGGTTTTAAATATTTCTTAATTTCAATAATGTTAAATGGATATTTTTATAAAACACAAAATATGTTCGTTCGAAATTTTTTATGGGAAATAACAACAACTACGCAGTGTTTGAATTGTGAAAGTTTAATTTTTCAATTTAAGTTCGAACCACTTCAAATGATTAATCAAACAATTAATCAGAAGAAAATTGTTAACTAACCCATAAATCCATTTTCAACATCTAATTCTTCAACTTCATTCAAAGGCTTTTATTTAAATAAAATTCATTCATCGTTGAATTAATTCACAATGCACAGTTGGACCGCATGAGTCCACCAAGGGAACGGCCAGGGGTACCCAAATTAGGGTATGTTCTAGGGTTCCTACGCGGAAAAAATTTCCCGGGAATATTTTTTTGTAAATTTTCGGGAAATGTTTGTCGGGAATTTTCGTTTTCTTCTGAAAGTTACAATATTTAGATTCTCTGTGATGGCCAAATTTGTTGCTAATTGAATTATTCTATTATACCCATATATTTCTTAAGTTCTACACAATTTTCAATTGTACTTCAGAAATTTCTAATTGTATTTCAGAAATTTCAATTTAGTATTAAAAAAGACAATTTATTCAAAAAAAATTTAAACCAAAAGGTTTAATTTTGTATTAAAAAAATTCCCGGGATCGAAAATATTTTTTAATTTCCTCCCGGGAAAGGAAAAAGTCCGGGAATTTAGGAACCCTAGTATGTTCAATTTTTAAAACGATCATATTTCTTCGTTTGTGTCCCGATGTCAACAATTTACATATCTAGAATCTCTTCGTCGAGCACTATAAATTATCACAGGTCAAAATTGCGACCTGTACTCTGTGCACAAGACGAAGGGACGATCGGTATAATTTAAGGTGTGTGTTAGACTAATATTTTTGGGCGTTACAAATATCTGCACAAACGCATTATACCCTACAAATATAACAAAATTTTATTTTCACGAAAAGGGTAAAGGCCCAACTGTTCGAATACATATAAAACGTATGTGACAAACTATAATGTACTTAAGAGAGTTTCGTCAAATTTTATTTGCTTAAAGGCCTAGTTAGTTTGTACGTTCCGTTCCGTTCCGAATCAGCTGTTTTGTTTTTAGCATAGGGAAAGTTGTGCATGTCGTTAGTTTTTCTGTAACGTTGCCGTTCTGTTGCGGATGAATCTGTTGAAAACAGAATTTTGTCCGCAACGTTAAGTGACAACTAAAACAGCTGATATCATATATACACAAAAATGAAAACAATATGAAAGCAGTGGTGCCAACATTTTTGAAAGGGAAATATTTATTATTAACAAAAGAATAAAAAATATAATATTTTCAAAAAAACATTGAAATTTAATAAAATAAATATAAATTTCTTTTAATGTATGTACTATGTATGTAAAAAAATTAGATTAAATTAAATCATTAACAAAAAATATATGTATGTATTTATAAAAATGTTCACAATAATATGTTGAAGGTCTAAATACAAAAAACACTAAAAATAGGCACAGAACAGAAACGTTACAGAACGCAAAGACTAATGGAGCCTTAAGCAAAGAGCGAAGCTGGTCGCACATTCCGTAAGTTTGTTTATTGTATACAAAGAAAATAAAGAAAAAATGAAAAGGATGAAGAAAATTAATTTATTTTCATAAATTTGCAAATGGGGCTAAATTGTTTTAAATGCACATAAGTACATTATGGCCTCCTAAAAGTTTCTTCGGATTTTCTTAAGCATTTGACAGTCTTTTCGTTCGGTTTTGACATTAACTTAAGCTAGCTTATTCATTATACCCTACACCACCATAGTGGGGAGGGTATAATGCGTTTGTGCAAATGTTTTTTTATTTGTATCGAAAACTATTTTTTTAATGTTTAATGATTTGTTTTTCCATATAAACTTTCACTTGAGCTGGGTTTAGAAAATAAGGTCCCAATAAAATCACTAAATACTACACAACCTTCCCACAGTATTGAGCTTTGGTACAAAAGAACAAATGTTTTAAATTAAGCCTTCAAACTGTTTTTAATTAATAAAAATTATGTACAATAACTAATAAAAATAAATTTAAAAAATTAAAAACGAAAGTACATACAATTACAAAACAAACATTTAAAATAATAAAACAAAATGAATAATAATATAAGACTAATATTGGAAGAACTGGTAAAAATAACTGAGTTGAAAAACAGAGACTCGTCATAGAGACATTAGACTTTGAGACCATCCAACCGATTAGCTCCAAACTTTTATCATTGGAATGGAAATTTTCTGAATATGGTTTTGGACACCTAAAATGCTACATTAGGATCATTCGGTGATTTCGTAAAGAAGATTTTCGAATTTTCTCATACAAACATTTTTCATCTATATATATAAAAATGGATGTATGTTCCGAATGAACTCAAAAACGGCTGGACCGATTTTAATGAAATTTTCAGGGAATCTTCAGAATAGCCTAGCTGGTAACACTCTAAAGTCAGATTTTTGATTTTCGGTCTGTGGGCGGAGGGTTGTGTCAAAATAAAATTTTTACATTATACCGCTAATGCCATCTATATATATGGGGGATTTCATGTCAAGTGAAAAAAAAAGTCAAAAATTGTAAGTCTTGAGTTAAAAAATATTTATTTTGATAGATATCCCACTCGCATCCCACTAAGCGACCAAAAGGGTCTTCAAGGATAATATCTAAGCTTTTGTTTGACCTAAAAAAAAAGATTAAAAAAGGGTCCATTTTGAAAAAAAAAGTCAACAAAGTTTTTGATTTTGCAAAAAAAGTCAAAAATTTTATGTTTTGAGTTACAAAATATTTATTTTGATAGATATCCCACTCGCATCCCACTAAGCGACCAAGTAGGTGTTCAAGGAAAATATCTAAACTTTATTTTAAGAAAAAAAATAAAAAAAAATAGCGTATTTTAAAAAAAAGTCAAAAAAGTTTTTGATTTCGGAAAAAAAATATTAAAAATTTTTTATTTTTTTTTTAAATATTTTTTTTCGAAAGATCGAAGAAATAGCTATCTATACTATTTGGAACACATTTTGCTAAGAACAATAGGTAATAAGTTACATGGATAAGAAAAAACCCCTGTTTGACCAAATTGTCAAAATTTTACCCCCTATAACTCAGAGAGTTCTCGACCGATGTTGTTGAAAAATTGTTTCTGAGTTACTATCCAATAGAGCTAACCTTGGTGCAAATTTCATCCCGATCGGAAGACATCGATTTCAAAAGTTGGTTCACTTGACATGAAATCCCCCATATATAAAACCGCTGGAATGATTTTGATGAACCCAGCGGTTAACACTGTATATTTACTTTATACCGCTAATGCCATATATTTCATAAAAATGGATGTGTGAATGTATGTTCCGTATGGACTCAAAAATGGCTGGACCGATTTTGATAAAATTTTCACGGAATCTTCAGAAAAGCCTTTTGGGTAACAGTGTAAAGTCAAATTTTTTGATTTTCGGTATGTGATAAACAATTTTGTTTACTCTTGCATATTAGGTGCATGAATAAGAAATTTCAATATGAAATCTACTTTTAATCAAAAAATTATGATGTTAACAAGCTCGACGACCAAATGCAATTGAAAGTGTCTGGCACACTTAATGAACGAAGAACAAGTCGTCAATTGTCCTACTTAATTTTTGAATTCATTGGAACCAGCCGAAATGCCACCACATGTATTAACATTGAAGGTTGGATTACCGACTTTTTCCGACACTGCTTATTAAAATCGAGATGTAATATAAAACAGATGTTTTCTAAAGGCCAGCAACGCGGACCGGGTTCAGCTAGTATTTAATATTTACAGTAGATTATAATTACATCGACAATTTTATGTAGAATATGAGTTTTATTTTATAATTCTAAACATAAGTCGAAAAGGGTTCCTCCTAATTTTATCACAACTTTGCAAACATTTTAAGAGTTTACGAGTTCTTTTCCATTTGTGTTTTCACTTAAAGTCTTGTTATTCTAACAGATTTACTTGGAGATTATTTGCAGATATTTTTTAAAATATTCAATGTTTTTACAATTTTAATACAAAATATTTATAAAAAGTTGTCTGTATTTACTCTTTTAAGTGAGGACTTAAAAGTGTAAATACCTTTAAAATGTTTGGCATATTTGATATCAACGTGATATAATTATATGAAAAAAAAACTTTTGGATGTAGAGACCTCTTCAATTTTTTATATTTTTTTTAATCATCCGTTCTCTATTGTTTTAAATAAATAATATTGTTTTTAATGAAATACATGTAAACATAAAATGTATTTAATTTAATTTCAATAAACTTTATTTTGATGGATTGATGGAAAATATGTTTTCTAAAAAAATTAAAAAATTACCCCCCCCCCCAAATTCGTTGTACAGTCGTATAAGTTGTAAGTCATCTGAATGTACAATAGTTGTACAAATGTTGTTGATAATTTCTATATAAATGTTTTGTACAATACCTACAACATTTTTACATATGTATGTTTTTCGAATGTTGTATGAAAATTTAAGTGTTACCAAAAGTTCATATTTATACATAAACAAAAAAAATTTAAATATTTTAATGCAAAATAACAGCCAAACTTTAACACTGAAATCAGTAAACTTATTTAATTTATGAAAAACGATAATTTGTTTTAAATAAAAATTGTTTGCATTTTTTACACAATGCACACATTAGTTCGCTTTCATTATTAATTTTACATATTAATATATTTTGGAATGTTTTTTGTTATCATCTTCGTTTGGAATTGTCAAGGCTTGGCAGGGTAAACTTACGACTTGGCGAAATTTGTGTTCACAACCACAATAGTTGTAACATACAATGTACAACATACAACTAGATTCTGAATTGGACAATAATAATTGTATGTAGCTTAATACTATTAATTTTACCTGATAAGAAGGAGTTTCAGCTGAACGTGAAGATCCACACAAAGAATCACGTATTGACTCACGTAATGATTGTAAAGTGAATCGTTTCTTGTCACTTTTACTAGGTCTTTTACTTTGGTCATCAAAAGAGGTTCGGATTGCATTTGGATCTATGAAATCAGTATGGCTCGATCGCATGGGGGACAAAATAGCACCCTTATCTGGTTTGATATCTTTCTTGGTAATTTTGCTATTTGAGGTTACTGTAGTATCGTTTCCCATATCTGTGAATTCAAGTGATATTTTAGTTTAAATTTGTTTTATATATTTAATTCAACATACACTTACGGTTATTTTCAGAGCCTTTAATGTCTGCTGTTTGCTTGTTTCCAATTCCATAGTTTGTTTCTTCACCAATTTCATTTCTATGATGTGGTTGTTCCGTTTTTACTTCCAGCTGGTTATAATTATCTTCTGAAATTTTTTTGGAGCATTCTTTAGATTCTTCAGCTTCACTTTCGCTTGGTTCTGCTAAACCACATCTTATTTCCATATTTTTGATATCGATCTGTCTAAACTAAAAATATACATAAGCGGAATTCAATATTTTATTGTTAAATTGCTGTAAAATTTGTAACGCTGCAATTGGAAATAAATAACCTTTTTTCGAAAAAGTACTTACATTAATTTTTAGTTATACAGAAAATAAAAAAAAATACACTATACAACAAAATAAAATTCTTTTCAAAATACAAGGTCCGACCAATAAATGTTGAAAGAGGAGACAAAAAAAAGTCACTTATATCGGCGTTTTGAAAGTTTACATCTGAGCTTCCCAACTCTGGCACATTCTTATTGTTAATCGGCATAAGAAACCATGTGATCCTTACATTTTAGGTATAAAATGTGTTCAGCAAATTTAAATATTACGGAGAACATTTTTGTAGAATATGCATGTCCTTCTTTTAAAAAAGAGAAAAAATACCATTAAAACAGTTATTTGAATACCATTAAAACAGTTATTTAAAATGTTTCGAAAAAATTTTACTATAAGTCCCTGAATACACCAAAACGGAAAATTCAACCAGAAAGTCAGAAATAAGACACAGCAAATGAGAGGTTAATTTCGCATTTATTAAGAATTTTATTTTAAAGTACCCCAAAAATTTAGCATGAAAAAAAAATAGTTCAAAATAATAGTAGAAATTTGGATAGGATATTCACTAATTACATTATTTTTATCTCTAGGCAATTCCACTTCATTACCATACAATGTCCAGCATATTTCTGCGATAAGCGAATGAATGCTTTTGAATTTATAGCGTTCTTCAATTGGTGCGCATGTCTGATGAAATTTTTGACCAAAATTCAACAAAATTTAATTTTGTAATTTCCCACTTTGAGAACAAGTTGTCAAAATAATCTGATGAGCATGCTGAACAATTTCATCACACATGAGCACCCATTGAAGAACGCTTATAGCTGAAAGATGCTGGACATTGTATGATAATGAAGTGGAAATGCCTAGAGCTAAAAAATGTAATTAATGAATACTTCCTATCCAAATTTGCTATCGAAGGTAAAATAAGATATTAGTGATTTTTAGTTAAATTTGAACTATCTTTTCATGCTAAATTTTCGAGGTAGGTACTTTAAAATAAAATTCTTAATAAATGCGAAATTAACCCTAGGCTCTATTTTTGTGTGTCTTATTTCTGACTTTCTGGTTGAATTTTCCGTTTTGGTGTATTCAGGGACTTATAGTAAAATTTCACAGATAATATTTTTGCGGAATAACTTAACCCCTTAAATCGCTGTTTTAATGGTGTTTTTCTTTAAAATAAGGACAAAAAAGACCCATGCCTTGAAGATTTAGAGGGTTAACATATACAACAAAAATGTTCTCCGTAATATTTTACATAAATTTCCTGAATACATTTTATACCTAAAATGTAAGGATCACATGGTTTCATATGCCGATTAACAATAAGAATGTGCCAGAGTTGGGAAACTTTGACCCTCCCTTCATATGAAATTCAGATGTAAACTTTCAAAAATAAGTATTTATTTGTAAAAATATAAATCAATTATAATTACATACATATAAAGGTATTTATAGACCACAATACTGAGTATTAACACTTTTCAAATTTTAAATATTATTGAAGTCATTCGGTATTTCAAGAATTTTTCGTGGAGAATTTTTCATGAAAAATTCCAAATATTGAAAAATTTGACTTTTGATCCTCAAGATGTAAGGCTTAGCGTTTTCCGATTTTAGTAAAACATTTTGACTATATTTCAATTGACCTGGACTATAATATTCTGAAATGGTTTTACTTAAAAATCATAACAGTAAGGAATTGGGCTCATTCGCCAAAAAATAATTTTTTCTCGAAAATCGCAAAAATTAAATCGCAGGTACGGAAAAACTATAGGAGGTATTGACATACTTTTTTCACATTTTTATTCCCTATTATGTTGTCAATAAATCCCCAAGTGATGATCAAAAAATTCTGAAATTTGTTTAACAAAATTTTTAAAAATTTGAAATTGGAGTTTGGAAACTGCCGCTAAAAAAAATATTTTTTTTGGTTATACCTGCCAATAGGTTAACTAGGATACAGTTAACCTATTGGCAGGAAGATAAAAACTCATAAAAAGTAAATATGGATATATTTTAAGGAAGAACAAACTTTTGTTTTAATATTTCTCAAAATATGTTAATTTTGTTCCTACATTTCTTGTTCTAGTGACCTGAGACACGTTAATGGCCTGGCGATTTTTTAATAACTTTAACATTTTTTAACCAATTATTGTCTTTTATATCTCATTAGAACGACAATTATGTACACATTTCGATTCTTTTAAATTAAATTACAAAAGTAATTATTTAATAGCAAAATTTAAAAAAAAAAACTGATAAAGTCCAAACAAAAGTCGAAACTAAATCGAAAGTCAAAACTAAATTTTTTTTGGTGGTATTTTAGGTCATTACGAAAGTTTTCAGCGGGTACCGTTTATATAGATAACCGATACATATGAAAATAAAAAGTTTTTGAATTGTTTTAAACAAATTTTAAATGCCGACAGTAAATCAAAAGAATCATACGTATTTTTGAAAATCTAATACAAATATTGTTTAGAAGATGAAATTACCCAGTATTGCCGTCTATAACTACCTTAGCATATTAAATAAATACCTTAACATATTAAATATTTTGAGAAAAAAAGTATTACAAAAATGTTTACAGAAGTGAAAGAAAGGATAATCAAAATAATAATGAAGTGTTCATTTAACGACAAAATTCTTATTGCTATCAAATTTTGGTAACGATTCTTTCTGAGCTTTGATGAATCTTTTTGTCTATGTTAAGCAAAATAACAATTATGTTAAGAAGAATACATTATGTATTATTTTCATTCTTAAATCAGCTCTTATGTTAACCAAAAACTAATATCTGCTGATTTAAAAACGTCATTTAAAAAAACATAGGAAACAAACAGAATTAAGCAAATGCAACACAATTTTAAGAGAACTAACTGATATGTTACTTAACATTTTATTTTATATACTGTGTTGGAGACAGTGTTACCATATGTCAAGTTTTCCCTTTTTTTGCAAGGTTTTTGAGATGCAAAAAGTTTTTTGGAAAATTGTAAATTTTTATTGATATCCTATAAGTTGAACCGTTAATTTCAAAATGATTGTCCCCAAATTCATTTACTAAATGGGGAGATTGATTTGAAAAATATTTGAAGTGTCTGCAGCACTAAATTCTCATAAATTATCTCAGTCTGATTACATATATGTAAGAATTGGGTTTTGTAATTTTTGTATGTACTTAAAAAAAGTTTTTTTGTTAAAAAAAAGTTTTTTGTTTATAAATAAAAGGTTTCCTTCAAAAAACATAGGAAAATAACAGAATTAAGCAAATGCAACAACATTTTAAGAAAACTTACTGATATGGTACTTAACATTTTATTTTATACACTGTGTTGGACATATAGCTAAATTTACTATGCTCCTAAAAATATGCAGTAACTGTTTTTACCGGTGAATGTTGAAAAATATAAAAGAATGACATTTAACAGTTTGTTGAAATACTTAAAAGAACGACATTAAAAGTACCTGTTACTTTCTCCATTTGTTACCAGTGATTTTTTAAAAACGTTACCAGTGAATGTTGAAAAATATAAAAGAACTTAAATGTGCCTGTTACTTGCTATATTCAGTAACTGTTGTTACCAGTGATTTTTCAATCACAGTGATTAAATCACAGGAATGCAAATATCGCTCATATCTAATGGCAGTTCATTCATATGCAACATACAAATGATACACAATTCTGGTCTACCCAATCTTTTTTCTAGTAAACGAATATGCTATTAAACAATTTTGTGATATACCCGTATCCAAGAAAAAGATTATAATGTTCGTAATTGTTCTGTTTCTTTACAATCCGACTGATCATATTCAAGTTCAGATGCACTGCACACCGCTGAGCCTTTCAACAATGTTAGAAAAAAAATTTGACCCATCCTAAAATATATGAATATGGAATAAATTATTACCCTATGTCTATACCTGATTATGATTTCTGCATATACATATTATTGCTTCGTTATGACAAAATTGTTAGTGCTTTTGCTCAGACCACATTGTTTAGACAACAAACGTCATTTTATGTTATGATAAATATTTGTCGAGTCTAGGCAGGGAGTTAGTATTTTGGACGAGCTATCAGACAGCTATTTATGTAACCAGTATTGATCATATGTAATAGGTAGAACAGCTGGGGCGTGTAAATCTAGTTTTAGGTGTAGCTACATAATTTGAGTCATACATACTATAATATTGGCCGACGACACTTTCTTACGCTTAGTACGATTAATGATTCACAATAGTTCCATTAAAATACTTTAACTTGCACAGTGATATTAAAAAAGAAGACCCAATTAGTTTTATATGTTTTAATGACAACTATTGGCTTTCCGTTTTCCTGATTTTAATAAATTATTCGGTTGGCCTTGTTTACTTTTTGTATAAAATAATGAAAAAGCCGTTTGTACAACTGGCTATAATCATTTAAATCATGTATCTGCTGCAATGACAAAGCATCAACTCAAATATTTATAAATGGCTGATTTATTCCCAAAATATTTTCATTCTGTGCACTATGGAGTGTGATTTGACGATATGTATGTACTTACATCACGACTTTTAGTAGATTGCTTAATAGTTTCATTATCATCGGAAGCAATTATCTCGTCAACATCATAAGCAGAATTATTTACTGAATTATTTTCCTCTCTTAAAATCTTTAAAAGCTGCGTATTAGAGATATCTTGAAATATTGATTTGGAGCCCTCTTTGGTTATATCAGCGAGTTCGAAACTTTTAACACCTCGTTTATGGCTGACCTGTACATGGAGAAATTGTAGTAACAGAGTATAAATTTGGAAACACGATTTTATTTGCGTATCTACCAACCATCATTTTTAAACACTGCAAAATCATGCATTCACCACTAATGACAAAATGAACGTAACTCAACTGGCCCTTGTCCTCGTAGTAGATGGTTTCCAGAGGTTCGAATTGGCGCAACACACACAACTTACAAGCATTTGCAATCTGAAGACATTCAAAAAGTCATATAATATTTAATATGCATATATTAAATATAGTTTACTAATAGATTTATTCACCTGATCTCTTGTAAAAAATTTAAAATAATCTAATGCCATGATTGCACTCTTCTTTTCTGTCCATTGTTGTTCCATTTCAGGCCGTAGTACCAGTTCAAAATCCTCTTCAAATACCACCAACAGCTCAACCACATCTATATAGTAGAAAGAGAAATTATAATAAATCTATTTCAAATTATTGAAAGACATTTAAACTCATAAAGTTGTAAAAAAAATAAATCATCAAATAACAAACGTACAAAATTTAAACGGTTTTCGAGACTGGCACGATATAAATTTATGTTTTCAACCAATAATAAATTGGTTTACATTCTAAAACAAAAAATAAAAACAACAAAAATACAAGAAACGAATACTATTTATAATATAGGGGAAAAAAGTACCTTAGAACATTTGTCATAATTATATGAGTGAGTAAATGTTTAAATTATATTATTAATTTGTTGAAATATAAAATTGGCATTGACATTATTTGTATTAAGTACTTACGAGTACCTCAATATAATTTATTCATTGTGAAAATTTTTTTTATTAAAATATTCAACTGTCTGATTTTGAAAGTCAATTAAATTTACTTTAGCACACTCTAAAATTTACCACGTTATTTTTTGTAAGGGAACAGAGAACTATAGCTATGCACTTTGAGATGTGAACTAAAAATTGTTCAATAATTAAAATAACATCCAATGGAAAGAAATATAACGTTTCATGATACTTAACGCAACCCAATATACTTATATTGCATTTTCCATACATTTTAGGCAACAAATCAAAGTTGATGTTAATCAACACAAACAATCAAAAGTCTGGGCTGTTCTGTATGTATGTACATTAGGATGGTCCTAAAAAAAGTTGTCGTTAATCCCGATTTCATTTTGCCATCTAACATATCATTTCCTAAAATTCTTTCTATCGTCAGCCATTGGATCTAAGATCTAAAGGATATTTTTCCAATAATAATATTAAATTATTGGATTGTGGATTATCTTGTGTTTATTTAACCCTCCGAAAAGAATTTGTTTGTGCTCAGACCCAATTGAGTTTTAAATGTATCTAATTTTTATACTGAACATTTTTGAGCGGCGCACAGAGGTTTGAAATGTACCAAAAGTGGCGATTAATTCAAAAGCTGAACTTTATCTGCCAAAGTCATGTTTGGTATTGGGTTAAAGTGCATTAAATAATACATCACATACAGCTAAAAGTACAGTTGTAAGCAGTGTTGCCAAAACATTATTGGGAAAAAATGCTAGATTTTTCTCAAAAACATGATAAAAAGTGCTAAAAATTTTAAAAAAGTGCTAACAAAAAGAAATAAAAAATTGGCTTTATAGTAAACTATGAGATCTGTATTTCTTTAAAATTCATTTTCATACTTAAATATGAATATAATAATACGATGTTCATTTGACTGAACACACGTTCAACGTCCGCATTAGACCATGGAAGACTAAGAAGTTTTAAAACAAAATTGTCAGTTTCCTCGAATCTCCGGCATCTCTTTATGCTTTTACCTCTGCCCAGAAAGATACTGTGTTGTTATTATTAATCAATTTTATATATTGAATGTTGGAATATTGGTCAATTATTTTTCCTATTTGTTCCTCGTTAATACAAAATAATTTTAAAATTGGTAAAATTTCGCCTTTTTGGGAACTTAAAACGTTTTGGACGGAAAAAGATCTATATTTTGTAAAACTTTTATATTGTCTAGTAATCTTAAATAAAGAAGGGTTTAGTTTATGTATTTTTTATGCATATTTATATGCATTTAGCTTACCTTTGTTTTAATTGGGTTATTAATCCAACAACGAATTTGATGCAATTATTTCTAATTCCTTGTACTTTATTTTTTCGAATTTTACCTGAGTTTTTTTAATTTTTCCACATGCATTTCGAATTCATGTACAAAATTTGATCTTCGAAATCGTCGTATAATATATCTATATTTTCGTTATCCAATATCTTTTTTTTTAAGAAAGTTTAATTAACTATCTCATAGAGTTATGTCTTTTAAAATAACAAAACATATTTTTGTGGAAAAATAATTAAAATTAATTAAAAAATTATTGAAATACACAGAAAAAAGTTTCAACATTAATATTATGATTTCAATTCATAGCATTTATAAATAATTTCTTAAATGGTATGATTTTTTCATATTTTTTGTTTTCAAAAAAAATCTAGAAGGCTTAAAAAATATTATTGCAATTTCATTTATATTTTTATGTTGTTCAAAAATGTTTGAAATTTTCATTTGAAATTTTTTATGATTTTCATCTACAAAATGAGAAAATATGCGCGAAATTCACTAAATTTAGTAAAGAGGATTAAATGCCTTAATGTTTATGGATGTTTTATTATGATTAATGATATTTTTTAAGTTTCAAATATTTATAATTCATCTTAAAATATTGGCTATTATGCAATTTTTTTAAAATAATTCTTTAGATAATACAATAATAATGCAATTTATTATATACAATTTTATAATATTTATGAACATGTTCTTATTCTGAATGAAAATAGTTTGGGAAAAAAAGTCATGTTCGATTAATAATATTTATTACAAAATCATTCCAATTATGAATTTCTTTTTTCTGTGTACCAAAAATGTTAAAAAATGCCAAATAAAAATCCTAGAAAAATATTTAAAAATGCTAAAAAAAAACTGCCAGGTGCTAGATTATTTTTTTTGGTGCTAAATGAGTAAAAAGTGCTAGATCTAGCACTAAAAGTGCTAAATTGGCAACACTGGTTGTAAGTAACATACTTTATTGGTGCTTTCAAAGTCAAATAATTTTTTCAAATTTTGCGAGCTGTGGTTAAAATTGAAAATTGTGATATTACAAGAGTTTATAATTTTTGTTAAGTCTGTTAAAAGTAGAAATATTAAAATGGAACCAGCTTGTATATTTTTTGAGGTTTTTACTTATTTAAGTTAAAAACATACACTGAAACGAAACAGGTTAAAACAAATTTTTCTTCCCTTTTTTTAAAGTTGTGTTTTTATGTATTTATGATCATGATACAATAATTTTAGAAGGTAGAATCATTAGGGAGAGTTGTCAATTTTATGCCTTGTAAAGTCAAACAACTGAAATATGAAAAACAAAATTGAAAAAAATAGACTGAGAAACTACAAAAAAACACATTAAAAGTTTGAATCACTTTTTCTTTGGTGGATATTCCATCTGCTTAAGCAAGAAAATAAGTCATTCCTTTAATTGGTTGGCATCAGACGTGCAGGTTTTGATTCAATGTAGTCCGAATTCTTAAAATGATACATACAAATCCTTGAATGTTTCTTTAGTTGAACTCCACAAGCAGCACTCCATTCAATTATTTTATTTTCTGGACACTATTTGTACATTTATAAAATTTTGTCAAAAACTAAAATTAAATTTTGAATTAAATTTATACTAATATAAATAAAATTTATACTAATAAAATATTAATGCTTTAATGGGTTAAAAAAATGTTTAACTTTTTTTTCTAAAATGATGTGTTTTTATGAATTTATGATTATTCATTACTAAAAATTATAATACTCTCTTTTGCGACTTTTTAGAAAAAATTTGTACTTTTATAAAATTTTATAAAAACAAAAATTGTATTTTAAATTAAATTTGTACTAATATATGTAAATACATATAGCTCATTTGCTGCAACAACGTCATAATCCCAAAAAATTCGTTTCGAGAAATTTTACTATTTCTTAAATAAATTTTCAACAAATCATGCGATTTGGAAAATAAAACCTTATTTAAATAGTAGATATTAGTATCTTTCTAATCTGTATTTAAGCCAAATTTTTACTTGTCAAATTTGACGTTTACAACGAAAAAACACTCTCATACAAAAAATAATTGACTTTTTTAAAACTGATAAAACTATTGAATGACTAAAGAACGGCGCATATTTTGTATTACTCAGTTCAAAACACCCGGATTTTGAGTTATGACGTTGTTGCAGCAAATGAGCGATATAATAAATTTATTATTTGAATTTTTTAATAGCACATTAAGTATGCTTTAATTTCCAATTTTATTCATTAATTTATCGCTTTCCATTCCAAAGTTACTGCTTAAATTGTGAACTAAGGTCTTTTTTCCATAAAACAATAATGCGCTTAACGGGTTAAAAACAATGTTAACTTTTTTTTCTAAAATGCTGTGTTTTTATGTGCTTATAATAACACATCAATAAAAAAATATAATATTTTAAAACTACGGCTTCTATGAATTAATCGCCACTTTAGGTATCATTGAACCCACTGTGCGGCGTTTCGAACAAAATAGAATAGTGAAAGTTACATTTTCGATATATTTATGATAAAAGAACAATATTTTTATTATATCTTCACACACATACATAAGACAATGAGTCCTGTCAGAGCAATACGCTCCATTTATCGGCTCATACGTCACCGCTCAACGGAGTGTTAAAAAAAACATGCTGTTATTAACATTTTTTATAAGTATGACAACATTATCTGTAAAGCAGCATTAAAAACTTTAGGTGATCACTGCAGAAATATACAATATTGGAATCTACTAGAAGATGGCGCTTTGTATATCAATAGTAACAGCGAGTTGCTATATCGTAAGCACTGCTTCAGTTAACAGCAACCGTAGTACCAGTGTAAGTGGGTGTAAAACACTATTTAAAATTTTGTGTACATTTTAATAATGAGTTGTTGCAATTTTAAAACTACTTGCAATATGTAAAAAACCAAAAAAATCATGAAGAAATCCCAGCAAAGGCCACGCCAAATATTTTGGTTTGGTAAAGTTTCATTGTGTTTCTCTACATATAAAAAGGGGTGTTCCTAATGTAGAAAAGTGTAAATGGAAATGAAAATTTAAATAAAATCATGCCAAAACTCATAAATTCAATAATACAAATAAAACAAAAAATAAAATGTAGAACAATTTGATTGCGTTTGTGTGCCTCCGTTTGTGTTTTACATTGTTTGGAGCGACAAAAAATAAAAAATTTTACAAAACTAATCCTTAAAGTTGTAATATGTATTTATGTTTGCGGCAATGTTGTCATAACTCAAAAAATTATGTTTCATATAACATGGTTTTAAATGTATCAAGTTATGCTGATATCCTCTCAATAACTTTTATGAAAATTAAAATCGTATATTTACTTAAATTAATGATTTATATTTAATTCATAATTTCCTTTATTCAACTCTTCCAGGTAATTTAGATTTTTTAGCCGTAGGTAACAAATATTAATATTCTTACCAAATCCATTACCATAGCAGCAAGAGTATATACTAAACTCCGACCCAAACCTCGATTTTTGGAAAATACATTTCCACAAATAACATAGTTATTTAAGATAGTTCACAAATATCAGGCTGGGGGTAATGATTACATTATATAATTTATTAATATTATAATTACATACCATTACCTTGCAAGTGTAATTGGATTTTTGCAATGACTATTACTTATGCAAAAAGGGTAAATCGCTTGATACGATTGTAAAATATTCAAGTTATTATAAATTCCTTTGACCATTGTTAGCAAATTCGATTTTTCGAGGTTGAAATCAACATTCCTATGTCAAGAGATAGATACATATTTGTCCACTAGAAATATCATTTATTACCAAAAAATTAGTTTTCCAAAAAGTTTTCAATATTTTAACGTATACTAAGTTATATATGGGGCATTTCATGTCAAGTGAAACAACTTTTGAAATCGATGTCTTCCGATCGGGATGAAATTGGCACCAGTTCTATTGGATAGTAATTCAGAGACAATTTCAGTTAGACATTTTAAGACCTATGTGGTCGCTTAGTGGGATGCAAGTGGGATATCTTTCAAAATAAATATTTTGTAACTCAAGACATACAATTTGTTATTTTTTTTTTTGCAAATTCTAACGTTTTTTCCAAAATGGGCCCTTTTTTAAATTTTTTTCCTCAAAATAAAGTTTAATATGTTTTTGGTCACTTTGTGGGATGCGAGTGGGATATCTCTCAAAATAAATGTTTTGTAACTCAAGATATAAAATTTTTGATTTTTTTTTGCCAATTATCTGAGATATTTTAAAAGCTACATTTTGAGTTATGACGATATTGTAAAAAAGCGATTGTCCAACACACAGTGGTATAGAAAAAAGGGGGAACTTCTAAACTCTTAGTCTGATTTAAATGAAATTTACATGCGCAAAGAAGAAGTGTTGTCGAGTCTAAGTATTGAATTTTTAACGCATGAGCCCACCTCAGGTATGTTTAATTTTTATAACGATCCTATTTCTCCGTCTGTGTTCCGATTACAAAAAAAATTAAATATATAGAATCTCCTCGTCGACCACTGCAAAACATCGCCGTAGCTATCAATTATCTCTTTTAGATGGCCAAATATGTTCATAAATATTTTGTAAAGGGTTCCGATACCACGCTAAGATTCTAAGACGATATAGCTATGTCCGTCCTTCTATTGAAAATACGATATGGCCACACGAAAGGAACTAGCTGGCTGAAATTTTCCACAAATATTCTCTGTTGATAAATCAGAAAAATATTTTATTTTCACATATTGGTGGTGGGTGAACAAGATTCGTCACAGCCGAATATACAATTTGTTCTTGTTTTCATTGACATTTCTCCTTCCTTTCTATAGATTGCATAACGATAAAAAATTATTAATTGGAATGAATTTTGTAATAAATATTATTAATCGAACATGACTTTTTTTTCCAAACTTTATTCATTCAGAATAAGAACATGTTCATAAATATTATGAAATTGTACATGACTGAAATTTTTGAACAACATAGAAATATATGTAACTGAAATTATATTTTTCAAGCCTTCTAGATTTTATTTAAAAACATAAAATATGAAAAAATATCATACTATTTAATAAACTATTTATAAATGTTATGAATTTAAACCTATGAAATCCAATCATAATATTTGTGTTGAAACTTTTTTCTGTGTAGGAATTAATTTAATGAAGAATGAATTATCAACGAAATTAATTCAATACAGTTAAAGTACAAATATATTAATCCGTAATGAATTCATTAACGGAATGGTTAAGAGATACAATTTAATTTGATTTAAAAAATGGATTTAAGAATTAATTTTTTGGAACCTTTGGTATATATGTACATATATTTTCTTCACTTGTTGTTTGGTATTTTATTCGAATTTTATGAATTAGTTTAACGTGGTGGGAAGTATTTTGTTATAATTTCAATTAAGTATTTACATGCGATATTCTGCCATCAGAGATATATTTGTTACGTAAAATAACTTATAATCAAAACAACAAATTTGTGTAAATACAATACATGTAGACAGAAGCTATAAACATAACTTTATTTGCTCTTTAAAAAGATTACATTCAATCATCATGGCGTGTCAACATGTAATGAATCCTAAAAGGTACAATAACAACTTCAAATTGATTGTTTTTCGAATTAAATTTTTTACCACAAATAATTGATTTGATTTTTAAATATTAAGGTATTTTCAGACGACAGTTATATTTGTATTAATATTTGTCAAAAAAAACTTTTTTATCGTAATACAATAATGTCGTCTGTTCCAATATCGTATTAACTAAACTATTGCCACATTTTGAGTTTTTTCTGAAATCTTTTGAGTTCAAATCGAGGATACGGCAAAATTGTGAGAGCTAATTTTTGATGCATTAATCTTTCATATCTCATAATTTTACATCTTCATAGAAATAATAAAATATTGAATAGGTTACGATTCCAAATTTTAATATTTAAAAACTACTTTTTTGGTAACATTTAAAAAAAATATTTTCTGGGCAATACTAGCGAGGAACTATGATATAGACCCGTTAAAAATATGTTAAACTGGCATAAACGAATGCTTTGTGAACATTATGTGTAAAATGCATTCTACGCCAATTTTAGAAGTTTAAATATTTGACATGTTATAGAATTGTCGAAGTGTCCGATTTGTCTGAAATTATACATACGTGTATTTACATACATATATTAATAATTAGAGAAGTGACCATAATTTCGACATTGTCGCAATTTGAAATGCTCTAATGTTTATATTTGCTTAATTAAGAACAAAACATGATAATTATACATTTAAATTAAAAGTCATCAGTTGAAACTTACTTGTAGTTGTGTAAGTATGTCTTCTTACACTTCTTTCTATTAATTCGCCATCGCCCAAACAGTCTCCTGGACCACATATCTTTTCTACTCGATTTACCCAACAATGCTGTAACTTAAATTACAAAATTAAATGTAAAATGCCTGCGCTTTGAGAGTAATTTGCTAACATGATCATATGCCCTTTTGCTGACTTCTACTTCACCCGTAAGTATAAAATACACCATCATTGGCCAGTCACCTTCATTAATTAATTTTCGACCAGGGCCAATCACCATAAATTTTACGTATTTTGCCAATCGAGCTCGAATTTTCTATGTGTAAAGAAGAATATTACGAATAAATTAAACCGAATCAAAGATAAAAAGCAATTCTGTAAACATTTTACCGGTGGAATTTTATTAAAACAATTTAAACTAGCCATCAAAGACACTAATTTTTTCCGTTCTTCAGTAGTGCGCAGTGCATGATGAGTTCTAATCAAAGATTTTTCCTAAAACCGTTGGAACATGTGTTACATTTTGTTATTAATTATTAGTAGTTCATAGTAGTATTTAGTATTTGTTTATTTGAACATACCGCCATTGTTAGCAGACCAATTTTACGCTGAGTTCTCACAAGCATAGCTATATTTTTCTTGACATTTAACGATAATTTTTGATCACCGGCATCCACCAACCAAATGCGGTTTAATGCCACACTGCGTATTAAATTTCGAAAACGCGAACGAGCAATTTTTTTCTTTTTGCCTTCTTCAGCATCTCGTGTTCTCTTAGACATTTTCAGTCAAATTATTTTGTATATGTTGGTATAAAAAAATAAATAAAATTAGAATGTCATAGAATCTATGTTTAATATTTCTTTGCCAGTGATATCAACATATTAAATTTTATTATCGTTATAAGATAACTAGAGGATACTTGGTGTGTGCTACTACGCTAAAAGAATTTTTTTTCTAAGCATTTCGAAATGCCTTCCATGCAAATCACTTACCTTTAACTTGAATTTTGATGGGACAACTTAACTATCAGCTGGGAAATTTTGATTTTTTACAGAAGAACGCAGGAAGATCATGAATAATTCCGCTACTTTTTAACAATCAGAAATCACAGGAATTTTAAATTTTTCCTGCATCTGCAGAAAAACCTTTCTAAATTTCTAATCGCTTATTGATAATGTTTTAAAAAAAACTAACACTTATGTCGTATTTTTATTATTAACCACTCCCTTTTTACTAAAGTTGAAATATACTTGTCTGAGTTGAAACCGAAAATTTAAATAAATATGTCGGATTCCGAATTCGACAGTTTAAAAAAATCCGAATTAGCAAGGAAAATTTGTCGACGAACCACATTATGTTTCAAAAAGTACCGCACTATGCAATTAATTGATCCGGTTTGTTACATTTTTTGTGCCTCTGTAGAAAAAATAACTATTTCTTTATTGAATCTTTATTCTTATAATAAACTTCTTTTTTCATTAAACATTTTTTTGTAAATGAGTACCAATGAGAAGTATAAATTAGACCATTAAAACCTTCAAATTTCAAAAAACTGCCAAAATCCATTTGAAAGTTTTTAAGAAGGACAACAATTCCATTTAAATTTAATTTCTGAGATATGGGATACTAAAAATACCAAAACTGTGTTTTTGCTCGTTTTATCCCCTTAAAATTTGAATTTTTTGGTGCTAGCTTTATTAGTTCCGGATAGAAACTTGACATTTAATGGTTGTACAATGTACATAATAATAATAATATGTTTACCTTTTTATCACTATTTAGTTGTCCGAATGGTTACTGGTTACAGTAACTAAAATATTGTTTAAATTAAATTAAGACAACAATTATATGTTTACGACAACAATATATTGTTACAACGAACATAGTATAGTTGTCGTAATCATGTCGAACCATGTTTTTTCTCTGCGTGTACACAGATTTTGAATTAATATACATACATAATATTAATACACACTTATACATAATAATAATAGTTAAATGATTTGAACAAACAAAGAACAAACAGAGATTAACTTATTTAGATATTTTTGAAAATTTTCCAAATAATTAAAATCTTGTTTTATGTCGCTAGTGACTCGCAAAATTTAGAAACTCAGCTACAAGTTTCTAAATTTTGCGAGTCACTTTCAATATATTTTAAATCCGAACTGATGAACTTTCATTTAGATCTGACGGTATACGAATTTAGGCGAATTTATTACAGGTGACATTAAATAGCCATCTGATTATATTTAGCTTGATATGTTTAAAAAAAACAAAAACAAGGCGTATTAACAAGGTGAGTGCGTCCCGGCAACTGTTGTATTTGTTGCCGGGACAACAGGCAATTTGTTTTTGTTAAAATGTACGGTAAATGTCAAAATCAAGGCGAATTAAAATATTACTATGTTATTTACAATAACAAATGTAAACATAAACAATGTTTGACATATAGTGTACATAAATCCACAGCGAATTAAGAAACAGCTGATTTTATGCACTCACCTTGTTAATACGCCTTGAACAAAAATAAGCTCGTTTTGTCATAAAATAACACTTTTTTATTTCAAAACATTTTTCTTCAAAAAAGTTTAGTTTTTTTAAGTATCAAAAATTCATTAAATGTATCTAAAAACATTCATATTTGTTTTCATTGCCAATTCGATTTATAAGAGATATCGTTATCGAAAGATTTTGTAACTTCACATTAGAGATGAGCGATCCCCTGATTTTTGAAGAACGTCGTTCTCAGTGAACGTGATTTATAAATCACTGTTCTTTTAAACAGTGACTGTGATCACGTTTTATCTATGTTAAGCAAAATAACAATTATGTTAAGAAGAATACATAACATATTATTTTCATTCTTAAATCTGTTCTTATGTTAACCAAAACTAATATTTGCTGATTTAAAAACGTCTGTTAAAAAACATAGGAAAATAACAGAATTAAGCAAATGCATATATATATGCGCCTAAAAATATGCAGTGACTGCTGTTACCAGTGAATGTTAAAAAATATAAAAGAACGACATTTAACAGTTTGTTGAAATACGTAAAAGAACGACTTTCTGCATTTGTTACCAGTGAATGTTGAATAATATAAAAGAACGACATTTAACAGTATGTTGAAAAATATGAAAGAACGACTTAAATGAACCTGTTACTTGCTATATTCAGTAACTGTTGTTACCAGTGATTTTTCAATCACAGTGATTAAATCACAGGTATGGAAATATCGCTCATCTCTACTTCACATACACAGTTACCGCTCCTGACAGTCATTTCCAAGCAGTTCTACGAGACTGTCGTAAACTAGTGATTTTGGATAACGTTTAAAGTCCCTACACTATAGATTACATAGAGACACTTAAGTGACAATTGTCTTTATGCTAGATTGCATGGGATATATAAAGTAACCAATTGACTTCTCTCTGCATTACAAATAGCACGTCAAATGACCCAAAATATATAAATTGGAGTCAGCCAAGTGATCAGATATTATTGACAATTTCCGACTATAAGGGATACATTTACTAATTACTTAATTGCTGGGTTATTACGAGATAAAAATTAAGGTTGGATGCTACTTTACAGCACGATCAAAATATTGATTATTTTAAAAGGAAAGTCACAATATAGATGCTCTAAAGATTATGGCTTTAAACAAGTGTTGTGTATTTTTTGGACATTTCGAAATCCATACTTAATTATTTTAAGTTTCTGTACAAAAATATAAGTGCATATTTTTTAAATTTTTAGGTCATTTTTTGATTTTTTTGAAGCATATTTTAGGCGCATATTTTCCAATAATAAATGCATGAAAATCCGCCCCCTACCAGGGAAACCAAAATATGCAAATGCATATTTTTTCTGGTGAGTCTAATGAGCACATGGATAAGACGTTTCAGAACTATTTAAGAATTTTGGCATCGATTTGTTAGTGCATATTTTTGCATATTTTACCCTTAAATTCATATTTTTGCATATATTTGTTTTAAGAGCATATTTTACTGTTTAATAGCATATTTTGACTTTATCAAAAACAAATTTTGTCTTACTTATTTTTCGCTGTTGCGTTACAGGTTTTTACTTCCTTTGTTTAAAATTCAAAATTGAATTTATTGCAATAATAACCTTAATTGAAGAAGTGACTTTATATTTATATAAAATATCATCAAAAAATACCTTTCGAGGCCTTTTCATAGCTTATTGTTTTTATGTTCTATTTATTCTTTGTTATACTTGTATTAGTTTATGTTATTTTGGTTTATTTTATGTTACTTTACTATTTACTATTTAGAAATGAATTGTATTGATTTTTTTTTTAATAAAAGTATATTTTTTGGTTAAAAATTATGTAAAAGTTTGTTTTTTAAGAGCATATTTTTTAAATTTTAAGAGCATATTTTAAAGTTTTTACTGCATATTTAAAGCGCTTAAAACGTTTTTTTTAGAGCATATCTCCGGTTTCCCTGGTTATAACCAATATTGAAAAAAAAACCTGAAATAATTGTTTATATGTATAGGCACATCTTCTGATGTGTAGATCCACTAAGAGGGGGTTTTTGGGAATTCTATTTTTAAGGGGGTGGAAATGGGTAAAATTGGTAATTAAACATCTTCGGAACTAATAAAAAAATCCAACTTAATCTGAATTTATACAAAAAATAAGCTAGTTTTTGATGGTTCTACTTTTAAGGTGATAAAACGAGCGAAAACCCAGTTTTGGTACTTTTTTGTATCCCATATCTCAAAAATTCTAAAAACATTTCAAATAGATTTTAGCAGTTTTTTGAAATTTGAACTTGTTGACGTGATTCTAATGCAAACAGATTTTTTATGTATAGTTGTTGATTTTTGTTTAAAATAAAATTACGTTGTAAATTTATATGTATATTACAACAATCGAATTTTATTGTTCAAAAAAGAAAGGAAGTATGTAAGCAACGACAAAATAAATGATTTAATGTACAAAGGTATTTAATGTTATAAGCTCAAAACAAAAAAAAGAATGATGAAATTTAATGAGAAAAATGTATTTATATGAAATTGAGAAAACATTTAAAACCGTTAAACATAATTCTGCAAAACAAATTAGATCAGTAAGATAAACGATAACAAAATAAAAATAAACATATGATACACTAAACAAAATTATAAATATTAGTTATATCAATCAAGCGCTTTCATTTATTCAAACAGAACTTTTTTTGGTACTTTTTTACAAAAAAATATAAAAATATAGAATTAATAAAGAAAAAGTTTTCTACAGAGGGACACAAAATGTGCTAAACC
Source organism: Calliphora vicina (assembly GCF_958450345.1). Lineage (NCBI taxonomy): Eukaryota > Metazoa > Arthropoda > Insecta > Diptera > Calliphoridae > Calliphora > Calliphora vicina. Next base: position 82,128,426 of record NC_088780.1, read on the forward strand.
GGATCGCTACTTATAGGGTCGTTTATTTTTCAGTTAATTTATATATAAAAAAATTAGTTTTAGTTGAAACTATAAGTGATCTCTGATTGTGGTGCTTCTTTTGGTTAAAAATATAAGTAATCTCAGATTATCGTCCCTTTGATATTTGAACCACTATTTACCGACTTATAGCCAGATTTAGTATGTTATAGTGAATTTTCTTATGAAAAATCGGTCTAGGTTTATAAGTGATAGAATGTCGTACTTTTTCCGTTTGGACCACTACACTATCGATTTTCTTTGATATAGATTGTGTCAAAGGCACGAAGATCGTAATTTTTCCCATTTAGTGTACTTTTTTCTTATTGTCAGTAACTCACCGATCGACTTATTGGACTTTTTTTTTAAACATCTATATATTTAAAAATACAAGGCCTGACTCTTTCATTCACTCACTCACTCATTCAGTGACTCATCAGTGAGTGGGTGAGTGAATGAGTCAGGACTTGTATTTTTATATAATAGATGTTTACAAAAAAGCCCAATAAGTCGATCGTATTTATACTTTAGTAACGGTGTGTATATATAAATTCACGTTTTAAGTTTTGAGATTTGTAGGCCATTAAGTCAGTATAGACAATAAATGAATGAAAGCAAAACGGAATAGCAAAGAAGCAGTAAGATTTTAATTTTCGAAAAAATAACTGCTACTTTTAAGCATCTCATCTCAAACAAAAATCTTGGTTTAAAAAAAGGAGTACATCACAAGTAATCAAAATAAATGTAGGTCTGTAGGTATATTTAAAAATAATATGTAAAAAATAACAAATCTATTTATTTAATAGTAAAAAGTTCTATTTTTTCTCCCATTATTTCCTCATTGCGTTCTAATGTCAATAGATATTGAGCCAAAAAACTGATTTTATCATTTGGCTGATGAATATGAAGATGAGCAAAGGCGTTTCTCAACGTAGATCCCATGGAAACTTTAATTTCATTAGCAATTGAGTCATCGCCTTCCGTTGATTTTCCTTGTGGTACCCAATCATATTCGTTAAAATGAGAAAATTTGCACATCTGAGTTTTGCATGCGTGCAGCATTTGAAACAATGGACTCAAAACACTTTCACACGTCTTTATGAAGGACACTTCCTTGGCGAACTGTTTATTTATCTCATTCAAATCTTTTTCACAATTTCTAACGATTTCAGGGTCATTACTTTGAACAGCAAACGCCTTCAAATGATTAATGGTTGTTTGGTGAAATTGTTTTAGTTTTGTTTTTTCGATGTGCAATTGCTCTAAACATTTTTTTGATTCCTCAACAATTAGTTCACGTTTCTTCAGCATGTCATCAATACGCTTGTTGAAGCACTCCCTGATGGTGTCAATATTTTCCACATTCTTTTGAAATTCAAAAAGCCTCTCATCTGAAGCACACGCCATTTTTTTCAATTCGGAACAATGGAACATAACATTGTCTATTGATTGCTTGAGCTCTTTCTGAACATTCCTCAGCTCAATATTTATGCGTTGGTAATCGTTGTCAAAACAAGATAAGCAATTGAGTAACTCCCTCACGCATTTCTTGTGAGGATTAGGTAGTTCGCTCCTACAAGCTGTCAACATTTTACCAATCCTAAATGAACTATTTTTTATTTAACTATTTATGAATTTCGTAAAATTTTCACTAAAAATATGTATGTAGTATGTTGAACAATTTCAAATTATCAAACAAGTCAGAGTGCTATATTTGGCTGTTCCAAAATATAGAAATATACTTAGTGCGGAATCTCTCCTATCAAAGACCTAACCATAGATAAATACACATAGATCGGAAAAAACGTACATATGTGAAAACAAAAACAACACTCGTATGTGTGATTAATTTGAGTAATTTTTTCTAGTTTCCGCTCTAAGCATAGAGAAACAACAAGAGCGGAAACTAGAAAAAAACTCAAACCAAAATTTTACTCAAAATAATCACACATACGAGTGTTGTTTTTGTTTTCACATTATTTTATTTACTAATACATTCTCACCACTAAGGTTTTTGACAACTGAGTTAGGTCTTTGACAGGAGAGTTTCCGCTCTATGTATATTTCTCTATGGCTCTAAGTATGTGTATTTCTATATGGACCTAACTCAGTTGTCGAAAGCTGAAAGAGGTGAGAATGAATTCGAAAAAAAACATTTGAAAACATAAACAACACTCATATGTGTGATTATTTTGAGTAATTTTTTGTTTGAGTTTTTTATCTAGTTTCCACTCTATGTGCATTTTTCTATGGTTCAGAATCTAATATCGAATTTTGTGCCAACAAAGCGTCATATGCGGGAAGTTTTGCTTTTCTTCTTTAATTTGAAATTAAGTGCCGCTGAAGCACACCGATTCCTCACCAAAGCTTATAGTGAATGTGTTCCATCGGTTTCAACGTGCGATAGATGGTTTGTTTGGTTCAGAAAACAGATCGCCCTGGCGGGCCAAAAAAGTTTCAACACCAAGAATTGGACACATTACTCATTGCTATTCAAGCAGCAATTTCAAACATTTTGGGAGCTGCAGAATTCATCCAAAAACAGGGAAATTTGGTACCATACGAATCATGGATCCATTACGATTACCCGAAGCTTAAGAGATCGTACGTGAAGCCCGGCCAACCAGCCGAATACACACCAAAGTCAAATATCCATGGCGCTAAGGTAATATTCAGTATTTGGTGGGACCGAAAGGTCCTATCTATCATGAGCTGATGCAATCTTGCCAGCCCATCACAGGGAACATGTACCGAACATAACTGATTCGTTTGAAGCGAGCACTGCACAGTGGGGGAACTAAGAAAAAAAAGTGGAAATAAATCTGTAACTTCTAAACAAATAGCCCGATTTTTAAATTTCATGTGGCTATTAAAACTTATGCCAAATTTTTGTTTGCGTATCAAATTAAGTAGGGAAAACTTAACAACTCGCAGAGAATTCATAAAAATTCTGTTAGGTGGGCAACATATGTACTTTTTTATGAATTTCTATGTTAGGTAAATTCTCTGCGAGTTGTTATGTTAAATTGCCATGTATAAAACATAAGGGAGACATATTATATATCAATGGATAGAGGATTTTGTGTACTTTTCAAAAATGTATATAACTTTTGACAATTAAAAAAATCATGGAAGAATACTTTTTTGAAAAATATGACAAAAACTGGTTTTTATTGAATTTTTGCATATATGTATACAAATTTTTCGAATTGAAATAAAATTTTTATTCATGAATAGTTTTTAATGAAATTTCACAGTTATGGGAAAATTTCTATTTAAAATGGAAAAAATAGAAACAAATTTTGAAATTTATTATCAGCAATCCCGCAATTCCCAAAAAAGTGTTGAAAAATCCCAAAATTGGGAATATTTAGTTTTTTGGCTATAATATTCATATCAGGGTCGGGTTTATCGGAACACTTTACAAAATAATTAGAAACATATTGGGCCATTTAAAATCAGTTACTATATTTTGATATCGAATATGCGATTTGAGAATTTTTGCGCTAAAGTTGAATTTTAAACAATTCTTTTTCTATTTAACACATACAAGTGTTGTTACTCCAATTAAGGAAAAAACTTGAGCTATAAGAGATAAATGAGGTTTTTCATAGTGCTCGATGAGGAGATTCTATATGAAATCGGAACACTGAACTCGACAACATTTCCTCTTTGTGCATGTGAAATTTCATTCAAATCGGACATATTATAATATTATATAAGTTACATATTTATTTCCGTTTAAATAAATAATTGTCGGGAAATTCTGGTATGATCATAAGCGTAGCTAGACTATTATTCTGGGGTGGGCAAGTACCCTTCCCAAATAGTAAAAATAAACAATTTTTTTTATAAAAAAAATAATTTTTTATTAAAACAAAACTAAAATATCACAAAAAATCAGTTTGCTAACATAACTACTTAATTTTTAATATATAAAACTGCTAATTTATTTTATAAAATATTTTTATAATTTTTTTTTTATTTGTTCCTTATTATATTAGTTAGACAAAATACTATTTTTGAGTTGAAAAGATTTATTTATATATAAACTCTATATATTTAAAAATGGAATATTGTGTACAATTATTGTACAAATAATTTTATAAATAAAGAATTGAATTGAAAAAAAACTGCTAAATTTGAAAATCGTTTCTGAAGCATTGCACTACGTAACCATTTTTATATTCTACGCATAGCTGAGAAACTTCATTCGCAACTAGCAGAACTAATTGTAATGCATAATGCCTCTATGATAAGAATTTTTGCGCTGATGATATGTGTGAACACGAATCCACAATAACTAAGTTTAGCCTGTCGGATAAAAAATGAACCAAAAAGGTTTGCGGATTTGACTCCTTTATTTTAGCTTGTAAAAACCAAACATTACATGTGCTCCGTTGTACGATTGGCATTGGAATATTTTTTAACTTTTTGGGTTCCAAAAACCCCATAATTAATGTTCTAGAGCACAGGAATCTCTTAACGGAACAATCTAAAAATCCAAAAAAAATTTCTGCGATTTTCCAAATTTTTATCTGGGGTGGTTTTACCTACCCCAGCACCCCCCTATCTACGCCAATGGGTATGATCAATATTTTTAAATGAGTGTGTCATTCTTAATAAAAGGTTTGTTCTTAATAAAAGGTTTCTTCTTTGTCATTTCTAAATTTTTCTACTGAAAATAGTTTTAAAGTAAAAACCGATGAATAATTGTCGGTTTTTATGTTAAAACCGAACACGAAACACGGTTTTAACATAAAAACCGACAACAGACATCTTCTTTAAACTCGAATTCAAATTTCCGATGTCAATATCACCCTTCTTGAATTTATCTATCAGCCTCTTCTTCAATTCTGTTTCGTTTCCCGCTGTCGCACAGTGGTATAGAAAAAAGAGGGAAATAAATCTGTAACATCTAAACGGTTAGTCCGGTACCTCATGGGCCTCATGTTACATTTTTAAAACGATCCTATTTCTTCGTTTGTGTTCATATATAAAATCAAATATCTCTTAAAGTGTAGGAGATATTCGCATTTGAAAATTAAAATTTAAACATTTCCCGATGTTCTCCATTTTTCCTTTATTAGACTGACAACAAATGTATGTGTCAAATAAAATAAATTTAAAAATAATGACTGAGTCCAAATTTATATGCATTTGAATTTAATAGTGGCGATTTTTCGCAAATTTTTTTGGAACGTTACGTTTTTACCTTTTAAAACGGTGTTTTTTTTTCCTTTAAATAAACTGTATTCTTCTAATTGCAAATAAAAACAGTAGTTTAAAATTTGTAACAACTTTTTATTTATTTAAATTTACACAATAATTTAAATAGTTTTTAATACATACTTTAAAAACACACCGGAAATACAGTCCATGTTAAGTCTAACAGCGCCTACTCCCTGCAACTTGCTGATATTTGTCATATTTTAGTAGTTTCATGAATTATCTAACAGACAAACGTAGAATGTTCTATTTATAGACCTTGTAGCAGCTTTAACAGTAAATGTTGATATACATATTTATAAACAATGTTAATAACAGCGTGTTATCAACATTGTTGATAAGTAGAAGTTTCGAGCACTGGAAATGTTTATAAACATTGTGAATGTTGCATGCAGACGTCACATACCGGTAAATTCAAATAGTTAATGCAATTTCGTAACATTAATGGTAATATGGGACCACAAGACAAATATATTTTCCCCTTTGTGTGTTTGAATCTATTTCTGTTATAAATATATCTACTTGTTTTAAAAACAAATAATACTAATTGTAGTTTCTCTTTGAAACATTTGTCTGTCATATTTTAAATAAAATAATTCTTTGAAAATTATTCATTCAATAAAGATTTAATATTGTTTTATATAAAAAATTAAAATTTGTTATTTTTAACATTTGGCGACGAGGATATACATCTTATATTCAAAAATGGATATGAACGCTCTATCTCAAATCCTGCAGCAATTCCAGCAGTCGAATCAACAATTTGTAACTCAAATTCTTGCGCAGAATAAATCTCTTATGGAAGATGTAGTTTCAAAAAACAAAAATGCGCCATCAATACCATCTTTCGGAAAATTCAACACAGACGTTGACAAATGGTCTACCTATCAGTTTCAAATGGAACATTATTTTAAAGCTAACTCCATTTCTTGTGATGACACAAAACGTTCTTGTTTTCTCAGTTGGGTTGGGACTGATATATTGGAATTATTGCAAAAATTGTTCGAGGGTAAAGCTGAAGAGAAGTCATACAAAGAATTAGTAAGTACATTAGATGAATATTTTATGAAAAAGCTACATATCTTGGCGGCTCGATTCAAATTTTATAATAACATGAGGATGAAACCGAATCAAAGTTATAACGAATGGGTTGCAGAACTGCGTGGAGCTGCAAGACAATGTGATTTTACATGTAATAACGAAAACTGCAGAGAATCGTACGTCGATAATAAGATTAGAGATATGATCGTATTATACACACCACATGAGAAAATCAGATCATCTTGTCTTCAAAAGTCAAATCCAACATTAGAAGAAGTGCTACAAATTTGTAACATTTTCGAAGCAACTGTAAATGCATACAGTGAAATACGAAGTACCGTAGAATCATCAACTGACGTTAATGCTGTACAACGTTCCTCAAATCGATTACAAACTAATATCTCAAATAAATATTTTCAGTCCTGTCGAGGTTGTGGCAAATTTCATCAACGAATTGATTGTTATCACTTCAAAAATAAAACAAAATGCAATAAGTGTCATAAATTAGGTCATATATCGAAAGTATGTCAATCGCAAGCAACAAATGTACAAAGGGAAAGTTTAGCTGATCAAAATAAAAACTATCAAAAAGTTCGTCAAGTTCAAGAAACATCATTAGAAGAAACATCTATAAGTCAAATAGAAGAAATCGGGACTTCAAGCGTTAATAACATTCAAGGTAAATAACATAAATTTTGTATTTCAAATAGACACTGGAGCTTCATGTTCCCTGATTGGGTTAGACGTTTATAGAAAACTACATTGTCCATTGTGTATTCCTACCAATAAAGTATTGACATCTTATGGTGGTACAGTATTACCATTAAAAGGAAAGACTACCGTCGAAGTTGAAATAGGTAATGAAAGGAAACTATTAGATCTTTATGTCGTTGATATTGATCACGTAACTAACATATTTGGGTACGATTGGTTTAAACAATTAAGGTTTGAAATAAAATATCCATTTTACAATTTATCTAATGAAGAATGCTTACAAATGCAAAACGAATCTCGAAAAACCCTAGAAATAGCACTCAATAATCTTCAAAAAGATTTTAGCATAATTTTTTCTGATGGTCTTGGTCATTGTGAAACTTTTAAAGCAAAAGTAAATTTGAAATCAAATTCTATTCCAAAATTCATGAAGCCATATTCTTTACCATTTGCTTTATATGAAAAAGTTCGTGACGAAATTAATCGCCTTGAGTCTATCAATGTCATAAAACCAGTTAAGACTAGCGAGTGGGCATCCCCAATAGTTGTTGCAAAAAGCCTAATGGTTCTATTCGAATATGTGTAGATTTCAAAGTTACTTTAAATGCTCAAATTGAAGTTGATAGATACCCCATACCACGAATTGAGGACCTCTTCCATAAACTCCAAGGAGGTCAATATTTTTCAAAAATCGATTTAAGTGAAGCGTATTTACAAATTGAACTCTCTGAAGATTCAAGGAAATTTATTGGTTTATACCAATATAACCGAATGCCTTTTGGAATCTCAAGTGCTCCAGCAATTTTCCAAAGATTTATGGAAGAGATCGTAGCAGGTATTTCCGGGTGTGCTGTTTACCTAGATGATATAATTGTAACAGGTCGATCAAATGATGAACATATTAGGAATTTGACAAATGTGCTTACAAAACTAAAGTTCCATGGACTAAAATGTAAACCTGAAAAATGTTCTTTTGCAAAATCATCGGTTGAATATGTTGGTCACATCATTGATTGTTATGGTATCAAACCATCAGAAAAAACATTAGATGCCATTCGACAAATGCCTAAACCATCAAATATTAAAGAGTTAGAGGCATTTATAGGAAAAATAAATTACTTTAAAAAACCTATTGGTGATGATATTGAATTTGATCAAAATGAAACTGATATACAATTTATTGAAGAAGTATACAATACCATTTTAGAAGATTGTCCCATTGATGCAAGTATCATATCCAAATACTCTAAAGAAGATGAGATTTTAAAAATTGTTTCTAATTACGTAATGAATGGTTGGCCAGAACATATCAAACCCGATAATGTAATAAATCCATATTTTGTTAGAAAACATTCAATTTCCATAGAAAATGGTGTACTTCTTCTTCACAATGATAGTTCTCGTGTAATTATAAAAAAAATATTTTTGGCATAGAAGGTCTTCCACAAACGATAGTTAGTGATAATGGCACGCAATTCACTTCGTCTGATTTTAAGCGTTTTTGTCAACTGAACTCAATAGAACATTTAACAACTGCACCGTTTCACCCAGCCTCGAATGGATTAGCAGAGCGTTTTGTTCGAACTTTTAAATCGTCATTTTATAAAATATGTCAAGAAGAACCCAAACAAGAACAGGCTTTATATAAATATCTCACAACATACAGAGCAACTCCAAATCCGATTTCAGGCAGATCACCGGCAGAGTTATTGCACGGTCGTCAACCACGAACAATTTTAACAGCAATGTTTCCAGTTAAACATAATAATGTTAATACAAGTTCAAAATTTAATATTGGTCAAAAAGTATATGTAAGAAATTTTTCAGGAAATAAACGTTGGATACAGGGTGAGGTAAAAGATAAGATTGGAAATTTCATGTATTTAATAGACACATTACAAGGAATATAAAAAGACATCAAAATCAAATGAAAAATAGACTGGATGTAACAAACCACAATCAACAATCGAACGATGATCAAAGTTCGAATCAATTTACTTTACCAAGGACAGAAACATCGATTTAGACATAATAATTCCAAATAACCAGTTGAACCAACAAGAACAGAGACATCCAGAAAATAATTTACAAATTCCAAATAATGAATCAGCAAATGAACAGCTCACTGTACAGCCTGATAATTTAACAGGAAATACACAGATTCCTACCAAATCTTCAACAAATGTTCAGCAAACTATTGATCGTCAACAGATGTTTATAAGAAGCCGATCTGAAAAACGCCAACAACAATTTACTCCTAGACGTTCAGAAAGAATAAGAAAAAAATCTCGAGTAGAACTAAATAGGAGTGACGGAATGTTATAAATATATCTACTTGTTTTAAAAACAAATAATACTAATTGTAATTTCTCTTTGAAACATTTGTCTGTCATATTTTAAATAAAATTATTCTTTGAAAATTATTCATTCAATCAAGATTTAATATTGTTTTATATAAAAAATTAAAATTTGTTATTTTTAACAATTTCGCTGTAGTCTGAATAAACAAATATTGCAAATAATTGTGTACAATGTACCACACAAGCAATCCATGGATTATATTTATGTGGGTTTGATCAAACACGTGAAACATCTAGGTGTCAAATAATTTACCTAGTCTGACCTTACCTTTAATCACAAGCTCATAAACCATATTATCGATAACCTCTTTATCCTAATAAACACTTTGATATGTGAGTAATTTTTCTGCTAACATGAGCAAATAAATATATTACATTAATATTTTTCAGTTGAAACACTGCTCTCTGGAGCAAAAAAAATTTTTATATGAAATCTAGCAAACCAAAAAAAATATAAGAATGCACGGATGTAATTTGTTTGTTCATACAGCCAAACTGTTCATGACTAAATATTACCGTTCTACAACCTACTAAACACAGCTTCTGACAGAAAGGTTTGTGTATTTGCTAACTAAATTAGTACTAAACCGTACAAATTAGCGGTGACATAAACACTTCTTTGTACAAATCTCCTATCTGGCAATATTTGACTGCTGTACGAACAACAAAAAGTGGTTTTGTTATTGCATTGTTGCCAATTTAGCCGTTTTCAGCCTAGATCTAGCGATTTTATTTAGGCATAAAAAATTAATAAATTTTATTTAGCTGGGGGTCGATTCTGGTTCTGTGAAACGGTGAGATGAAAGGTTATTTCATATTTTCATAGAGTTTCTGATTCTCGTTTAGTGAAAAAATTATAAATAAATTCAAATGTTTTCATATGAAAAGAAAAAGTGGAATAAAATAAATTGAAGAACGGGAATCGCAATTTGTGAAATAATAATATGAAAAGTTCTTATGAACACAAAAACGAAAATGAAAAGTTTTTTTTTTTCATTTCACCGTTTCACAGAACCAGAATCTACCCCCCAGAATATATATTTTATTTCGTCCTAGCATTTTTTTTTATTTTAAACTTTTCTTTTACATTTTTGGAATCTCAATACTTTTTTAAAAAATAAAACAATATTTTTTATCAGATGACAAAGACAAATTTCAGCATGAACGAACCAACCACGGTGGTCAATTCCGGCCAAAAATACATAAATTCTTTATTTCTTCATAAAAATGTTTTAAATTTTGTATTTGTATTAAGATTAACATAACCGATCGATCGATAAATATATCGATGTTCAAATACAGGGTTTGGCCAAAAAAGCATGAACGTTCTATAAGTATCAAAAAATTTGCATGTAAGTGGCTGAAATTTAGTCCAAAAATAAAGAATAAAATATGTAATCGAAAAAAAATTGGGCATTCAAATTTCGGATTACATATACAGGGTTTGGCCAAACAATCATGGACGTTTTAAAAGCATCGAAAAAATTAGGTTATTCATGTAAATGCCTGAAATTTAGTCCAAAAATGAAGAATAGCAAAAGTGATTGAAATAATGGTCGTACAAATTTCGGAATACATATACAGGGTTTGGCCAAACAATCATGGACGTTTTGAAATTATCGGAAAAGTTAGATTATTCATGTAAAATTTTAAATTTGGTGTACATTTAAGAAAAACATACTAGATCCATCGCAAAAAATATTAGAAATTGCATACAGGAGTTGGCCAAATAAACATTGACATTATAAAAGTATCGAAAAAAGTATGTAATTTTTGTACATGGCTTAAATTAGGTTTATAATTAAAAATAACATAAATAATCCATTGAAAAAATTTCGACATTCAAATACATGTTTTGGCCAATTCAGCATAGACGTAAAAACTCTCAAACTTACATCATTTTTGAAATTGACCAAAAAAAATACAAAAAAAATTTGTAAAATATGAAGGCACTGAAATCGAATGGCAGATAATTGCAGCTGAAATTTATAGTACTTACTCTTGATACTTTATAGTATTAGATGTAATTTACACTTAACCTTTAATAGCCCCATTTAATTTGTTCTGGCCTTACAAACTTTTTTAATTTAGTTTCTATAGATTTAAAACTACTAGAACACGAAAAAACTCCTTAATAACTACATGGAATGGTTAACTGCTAACTATTTTATAAAAACATGTGCTAATTTGCAAAAGAATTTACCACCGTGCAATGTATGAGTCTTTCAAAAATATTTTAAGTATTTGAATGCAGATGATTTTTATGATTTGTTTCGATTTTCAGCCATTTTTAATTTCCAAACATTTTCTGAGCTGAAGAGTTTGCAACCTTGCAGATGAGCAAAACCAAAGGGGAATTGAATTAAAATGTGTATGAATTCATCATGAATCAAAAATTTGGGAATACATTCATTCGAATTGAATTAAAATTTGAATAAATTCATCATGAAATAGAAATTTTTCAATGCATTCGTTTCATCCAAAAAATCAGCGACATAACTGTTATAAGAAATATCTAAAAAAATTTAGCCATAACTGTTATATTGTAGAAATAAATTTTTGTTTCTTTAAATAATAGTTATTCTCAATGAAAATAAGTTATGCTTTTCAATAAGTGCTATTCATAATAAATATTTTTTTTCGTTGCTCATAACTTTTATTTTTGATTACTCATAACTTTTATTTTCGATTTAACTCCGATTAACTTCGATTAAATCTCCACTTCAACCAATATCCGATCTTCTGATCGACGAATCTAAATACATCATCTACATACAAATTGAAGTGGATACATCGCGAGAGTTATTAGCAGCAATAGCTGAAATAGAGAGCTTTAAACCTATGAGACTGGACGTAGAAGCCGATTTGTTGCAATATTAGGAAGGGAAAAGGGATACTTTTGCAATTTTTAAATAAATTGGTTCATATTGTCTATGCACTGCCGGCTAAACGTCTTTCTGTTGAAAGAGCATTTTCTGCTTTGCGTATTTTGTTGACTGAGAAAAGGTGCAACTTGGCGGACAATGCGTTTGCTAAAACATTGATTGTGAAACAAAATTCTTCATAATTAAAAAACACACAATAAATAACATCAATCTCTTACCAAGCTTATTTTTTGCGACTTTAAAGGTTAAATTCAATGTATGTACTAATAAAATGCAACCAATGTGGCGATAGAAACTTCTTTTGAGTTATGAACAACGAAAAAAATATATTCTTTAGAATAACTCTTATTAGGCAACTTAAAAACATACAAATTGAAAAAAAGTTATGAGCAACGTAAAAAAATATTAATCGAAAATAAAAGTTATGAGCAACGAATAAAATATTTATTATGAATAACTCTTATTTGAAAACGTAAAAATTATTCATTGATTTATGCCTAACTTTTTCAGTCTCAAAAAATTTAATAACAGTTATTTTTGGTCTCTGCAAAAAATTAATTCAATTAAAATTTGAATGAATTAAATTTATTATTCACTTTCATTGTAATTAATTTGTTTAATTCACCTTTTTGTTACGATAAAAATGACAAACAAAAGAATATGAGAATCTCAAATTAAATGTTCCTCATGTCAAAAACAAAAGCACGCTCAAACAATTCAAATAAAAACAATTTCACCTAGCCCCCATACAAATGTCCTCCCGAAATTGGACTTTATTCGTGATAAATGTTTAATTCATATAGGTATCTACACAAATTTCGCTCCAAATAAGTTTTATATATACGGAAATCATGTCACCAAATTGTATGATGATCGGTCCATAAATAGTCATAGCTCCCATATAAGGCCCGCTTCGGAAAATGACTTAAAGGAGCATAAATCTCCTAAAAATGTTGGTATACACATAAAATTCAACACAAAGAACTTTCATATAGATATAAAAAACATGACATAATTTCATGGCGATCGGTCCATAATTAATCATAGCTCCCATATAATGCACTCTTCCAAAAATCATTCCCGAAAATAAATTATTGTAATTTACAAAAAAAATTATTTAATTTAGTTAGCGTAGGGTATTATATTAGTTTTTCTAATTTAATAGTGGCATTAGATAGGTTTTGTCACACATGTAGTTTTCATGGGTATAAAATCAATAAATTCCGGAAAACTTAGGAATTCCGGCTAAGATAAATCAGGAAAATAAGCGTAGTTCGTTTCGAAATATAAATTTTTCTAATCAGATTGTAGATAAACCAATTTAAACCACTATTATTGTTATTATTTTCTCTAAATATGAATATCCTTAAAAGATATCCTTAAATTCCTTTAAGAACATAAAATTTAAATTTGAGTCATTCTTAATAACCGAATTATTCAATTGTGGCTTAAGTTGAGTGATAAATATTATTGTATGACATTTTAATCCAATATTTTTTACGTACGGATAATTATAAAATATTTAGTAAAAACAGTGTAAAATTGTGAGAGCAACAAAAATGCAACTCCAAGGAAATTGACTTTATTTTTAAAATTTAAAAAAAAATAATTATAAAAAATTGCTAAAAACTATAACAATGCAGTAGCACCATTTACTATTAATACAAACTAATTTAAGGACATTAAAATTCAAAAAGATAAACATTTTATCCAAAAAACGCCCTGCTCCTATTCCGTTATAAAAATTTGGATACAATTATAAATTGTGTTAAGATTAAAGTGTCGAAATAATTTTGATGGCTAGTTTTGAAATGGATTTTATTGAAATAAAACTAAAATGTTAGACATTGAAGTAATCAAGACTGTGTTACCTGATCCATGGAAGGTGGCATCATATATTTTCAACCTCCAAAAGATAATTTAATGATGCAAATATAACAAGGAGAAACCAATCCACTAAACCATATATAATATACAAAAATAAATTAAACGCCTATGCTTTTCGGAGCAGGTGCTTCATGCAAAAATAGTGCAGTTGTATGATATGGAAGGTCAATTAAAGTAATGTTAATTTATTCGAGTCTGATAGTTTAGATCTGTTACTCAGGTCGTATGGTCAGAGATATTCCCTTAAATATTAAATTAAAATAGTAAACAATTGCGATAGCTTAGTAATTACTTAAGCTACTGTGAAATAGGAACAGTGTCAAATTTAATATTATTGTTACGAAATTGTACTTGAATTCAAATATAACGATTTTAACGGCTGATTTAAAAGTAGCATAATGCTTTCAAATAACAGTGCTGTAATGGCAGACTGTAACATATCTGTGGGCATTGTTAAATAAAAGCTTTCAGTTGATTTGATCATAAGTTGGCAACGCTGTATTCGAATATTCAGTTAAAGAACATTGTAGAAAGTACACCACAGATGGCGTATGATCTAGAATATTCGAACTTTGACAGTTAAAGAGCTTTCTAGATGGTAATGCAGTGTTATAAATAGTGGCAGAGGTTGAAGTCGTGAGTGAGTTTATCAGATACGCTTTTCGAATAAACATCATCTAAGTGCCTTAAAGTGTGTTGTGTTTTTCAAGTAAATTCGTGTACATTATAAATTGTGTCTGTAATTCTGACAATTTATAAACGTGTATAAAAAACATTGAGTGGCTATTTAATTCTGTTGTTGTTGTACATTTCAAAGAAATAAAGAGTTGTTACTACTAAACGGCTTTTATTTGCAATCAAAAGTATCCGGTTTATTTAAAGGAAATAAACCATCGTTTTGAAAAGGTTATAACGTAACATTATTTACAGTTGTCTTCCTCTGTTTAGGAATTCGTTTACTTACTAAAATAAATGGATATTTGAATACGGTTTCATTATTTGTAGTTTTTACAGACCACATGATGTTATATGATTGTGAAAATATTATTTTTGTATTCAATTTCAGCACCCTTCTAATATTTACTAGTATTATCCTTTTGATATTGAGCTCTTATCCACTCAGTTTTAGGCACACCGCCACAATTATTTGATTTCCTTTTCATAGAGAATACCCACAAGATTTTAAAATGCTAAAAAAATAAATAAAAATTTTCTTTTTTTCGAACAATTCACAATATTGAACGGAAAATGCATCATCGCTAATTCTGTTATCCTTTGTAGATTTCATATCCTTGAATTTATTAGTATTGACAGTAAATTACTATATTGTAAGAGTATTATATTTTTTTTAGCAATTTTTTATAATTGCTTTTTTTTAAATTTTAAAAGTTAGTCAATTTCCTTAGAGTTGCATTTTTTTTGATCTCACAAATTTACCACCGATTTTTCTAAAAATTTTATATTTATCTTTACGTACAAAAATATTGGACAAAATGTCATACAATAATTGACTATGACCACAAAGAATACGAAATAGCAGATAAAAAGAATTGGATTCCGTTATATAAAAAATCATACCAGTTGAAGATCACATAGCATATCGTTGCAATTTTTATGCTCGGTACTGTACATACAGCTGCGAAAAAAAATAGCACCACACCCCAAAAAAAAAACCCCTTCATGTTTAATTGTTTTTGTTGTATATTTTGGATTGTATTCGAGTTTTGAGGACGTCTGAAGTATAAGCGAGAGCCTTCTCCACTATACATGACAAATTTACTCTCATCTGTCCATAATATATTCTTCCACTTTTGTATTGGCCAATTTTGATGTACCTTTTGGAACTTCATGCGCTTGGCGATATGCATTGCATTTAAAAGAGGGGCCTTTCTTGGACTGCACGCTTTTAAATTATGTTCTCTGAGGCATGTGCGATCTGTTTCTACTGTCGCAGTTATATTAAGGTCCTTTATTAGTTCGGTTACAGCTTTGAAAGGATCCCTTTTGCTCTCGCGGATCAATCTTTTGGCGTGAATGGGGGGGGGGGTTGAGTTTTCAGAACTCGTTTTATTTCACGTCTTTCAGCCTTTATAATAAATTGCGTTGTGATTAATTTTGTTAGAAAACCCAACCAATCGACCAACTTCTCCATAAGATTTTCCATCCGATATTAGTTTTTTTATTATTTCCATTAAAGCATTTATGCGAAACAAAACTGTTTTTATAAAAAATGTGTAAGTGGTGCTATTTTATTTTTCGGCATTTTTTTTGTAATTTTTACTTCAAATTGCTAAAAAAAAAATTACTTTAACAATTCCAAGAGAAGTACTGTAGTTCTAAATTGTTTACCTAAATTCGCGGGAATGACTAAAAGCGAACCAATACCATGAAAATTGGATAATTTGGTAATACTAATTAGGTTGGATCGATTTGTATGGGTGCAAAAAATGTAAAAATCGTAGTGTTGAAATATTCTACGATGAATTCTAAACTGTGCCCTGGAAACAATAGATCTAAAATGAATATTCGAATTCTTCGTAGGACACTTTCTGCAGAAGTCGTCTTTTCTGTCATTTTCAATCCAGTGTCCAAGAATAATTATTTATCTTTTCAACCCTACCACCCAAGAACCAAAATATTAACTACTTATGTGTGTGCGGGTCATCCACTGTTCCATATTTCAAAAACTATCGATTAAATATCAAATTTTGTACATATGTTAATATTTTGACAGATATTTAAAAATAAAAATAAGAAATGCTGTAATTTATAAGATATTGTATCTTGTTGTATTAGAAAGGCACTTAATAAATACAAATACAAATGTATTTGAATATGTTATTTAGCTCTTTCAAAGGTGAAAACTCATTTTCACCAAAATTCTAGTTGGTAAGTTTTTAATTAGGATCTGTAGAAGGATTCCACATAGCTTACTATTAAACTTATACAAGTCTTTTAAATTAATTAAGACACCATTAAAATTAAAAACGGGCAGATCAAATATTTTTATTAACGATATATTTTATCACTTATTGTAAACAATGCGTGGAAAGTGATATTGAGGATGACATTTATAATGATTACGTTGAAATAGACTAAGGCCATGATCTTAAAATATATATAATGATAAACACAATGGCCCATAATCATAGTCAAACACTAAAGTCGGTTCTTTTTAGAAACAACTTTAAAATAAAAACCTGCTTTTAATTATTTTGCAACTATAGTCAAAATTAAAGTATGTTTTAAATTGAACCGACTTTAACTGGGTGCCACCGCAAATGTAGAAAATGTTTTCATACAACATACAACAAAATACAGACAAGTGGCAACGCTGAACAGCTGACATACAAAATTAAAAAAAAAAACAAAAAGGTAAACAATAAAAGTAACCGGGACAACTAAAGAAAAAAAATTGTTTGTTGTGGAAAAATGAAATAAATAAGATGAATATTTAGGTACTAATTTTATTGATAACTGTTCAATAATGGCAAAATCTCTACCAATATCTTGTAACTTAAACATTTTTTACTTTCTGCCGAACTTTTTTACTTGGTGAAGGAATAACAGCTTCAGCTAGTTTTATATTTAAAGTCGACTTCAACGTCAGAAGTATACTTTAACTTGTCTATGATAGACCTAAATGATAGACCTTGAGTAAAGTCGAGTTTAATTCTCTTAAAGTATTCTTTATTTCTGACTATTATTATGGGCCAATATATTGCAAACTTACGTTTTGTTGCAAGAAAAACATGGAGTTCGTCTTATATATGATTTTAAACATCGTTGGACATCTTTGTCTAACATGGAAATAAACTTTTTGCGTATTTATAAATGCATCAATCATGCACTATCTGACTTCAAATTAGCCACTTTGACTGACAATGATATCAAACTTTGGACAGATTTGTGTAATTCCCTAAGACCACTTTATTAAGAAAAGATTCGGAAACGTTGATAGAACATGAGGGTATAATATATACAATTTGTTATTTAGAAAAACTTAATAATTAATTTCCTAATGAACGACATACGTTTATATTGTACTTGAATTCAGGATCATTACCAGCTACCTCAAATTGTTTAAATCATAGCTTAAAATCGGAAACTAAAGAGTTTGCTATCCAATTGTTTTATAGATTATTTAGGAGGAAATCTGATCAGAATATTTCTGATGAAAATTTAATGATGGATTTTGTTTTCGAATGTTTTATCAATACTTGACTTGTTGCCTTTAACGTAAGTTTTTGTTTTTCTTTAACAATAAAATATTAAAAAACCTTTTTTTTTTTAAATAAATTATTCGAATAATTCGATTAATTTTAAACGTGTGATCGATTTGTTCGAACAAAATTCGTATTCGAATTATTCGTTTCATTCGAACAATAGAAAAATCGAATAATTTGAATATCCTAGTCCTTATAGAATTCGAAGACGATCTAGCTATGTTCGTCCGTCTGTCTGTTGAATGCACGATAGGGCCTACAGTTAATGACTTAGGGGGTGATATTATTATTATTCTCTGTTTTTTTTTTTGGAGAATATGGCTATATGATACATACATTTCAATAGAATAGTGGTATCCATGAAAATAGGCAAAAGCTGATAAAAATAAATGTTTTTATACCAAATGCACAAAAATCGATGTCAGTATTATATTGATGGTGGCTGGTCGGTCGGCACAGCCGAATATAACAGACTTAATTGATGAAAGATATCGAAAAATCAGCAATTAAACACTTTTTGAAACGAAGTCTAATATTTGTATTTCGATTTTTTCGATCATAATTAACTATGCAAATTGGTGTAAGCATTGTTGGTGTAAATTTTTAAGATTTAAAACTTAAATGGTAGAATATTTGAAAATGTATAAGTATAATTATATGTACCATTATAGGTAATTGTAGGTATGTATGTACTTATGTATATTTAAATATTCTAGTCCGTAGTAAGTACATTCTTTGGTAAAACTTGAAATGAGCCAAAGATACAAACAACTCGAGACATACATGCATAAATATATAAATGTGAGGGTGATTGCAAGGAAAAGTTTGTCTTGATGAAGGAAAAATGCAATAAAAGAATCAACAAAAACCGTAGAAGGTGCTGTTGTTGTTGGTTGTCTAAGTATTGTAGGTTTAAGTGTAAAGCGGTAGTTCCGCGACCAGCATCTAACTGTAAGGATCCCATTACAATATTGAACACAAAAAAATAAACTGGAAAATCAACTTTGGAACAGCACAAGTCAGTTTGAAATACGAACATAAGTAGTTGGTTGCTTGCACTATCGCATGTTTATTATGTTTCCATCCAAAAGAACTGGATTGAATGTTAAATTTCTAAAAAAAAATCAAATGGTTGGTGGAAGTCAAGTCTATGTTGGCTCGTTCATTCGTTCGATCTATTGGTTGTTGGATAGTAAATATGTTGTACGAGAATGAATATTGTTAAATTTGAATTCGACAAAATTAATTCATGTGTTCGTTCGTATGCAAAATGATCGTTAGGCTAATTGGAGAATATGTTTTTGTTTTTAGTTTCAAATCTACTTGAATGAGGAAAACTCTATTCTAACCACGAACGTGCACTGGCAAAATTGAAAACATGATCAGTTTTTTTTTCTTCTATTGTTTTCATTATAAAGTTCATCAAACTCTAACGAGTATTTATGAACGTATAAGTGTTCATTAGCGTTTTTATACTCTTCAACATGGTTGGTAAGTGTATATATAACAACAGTTTTCAAATGGCCCTCTAGGGGTCCGTATAATCATTACAAGGGGACCGCGAAGAACTCTGAAAACCTTAAGACTAGGATTTGTAATTTTTCGAATCGAGGAAAAAATACATATATGTTTCATTCGAATGATTAACATTTTTCAATTTAGAATACAATTTAAAAAAAGTTTATCAGCCTAGCTATAAAAGAAATTTTAAAGTTAATTTTTGTTAAAGTTGACTTTATTTTAAAATAGAACTTTTGTTTTTTTCGTACCATAAGAAATATTTTAATGCCCTAATTTTGTAATACGTAACGAAACGTTTTTTTCGAATAAATTTGTCATTTTTGAATTTTCATATTTTTCAAAACGTATTTTTCGTTTCTGTATATAAAATTGAATTTTATAAAACAGAGCAAAACGTTCACAAGCGCTTGAAACATCAAAATCAAACGTTGAGAATTTCTTTTCGTTTCAATATATTTTTCATAGATTTTTAAATTTTCAAAGAAAAAACATTTTTTTGAGAATGTGTTTTTTCTTTTTATACATAAAAAATACAACAACAAAAATTTGTTTTCCAAATAAATGTAAAAAACAATCAAAAATTTAAAAATTTTTTCAATAAATTTTATTTGTTGGAAAATAAATAAAAATAATTTAATTTATTTGGCAGAAAGTTGACATAAAAACGATGTTTTCAAACTTGGTACCACATCAAAAAATTGACTTGAAACGCAAATATCGTTTCGTTTTATAAAATACCAAATTTTTATTTTTTCGTTCCAAACGGAAACGCAAACGAAAATTCGTTTGAAGATACAAAATGAGGCCATAAAATTCAAATAATTGAAAATATTTTTCAATCAATGTAAATAAAAAAAGGAAATTTCAAAAAATTAAAAATTTAAATAGTACTCTCCAAATTTTTGTTTAAACATATACAGCCTAACCCAGGCGCGGATCCAAGTCAACCATTTGGGGGGGGGGTGTTAATTAAAATTAGTTCTACATTTTTGGTTTTATTCCTTTTTTATATGAAAACTTTTCGGTTTTGGGGGAGAAATTTCCTATTTCACCCCCTCTGGATCCACGCCTGGCCTAACCACAAAAGCTTTAAAGTCGACTTTAAGTCCATAAAGTTGACTATTATTTTAAATTTCGTACCATAAAACAAATCTCAAATATAATTTAAAATGTTGTTTTATTATTTAAAAAAAAGCTTTTTGTATTAAACTTTTATGTGCTTTTTGTTTTTTTAAATTTTTGAAATTTCTGTTTATTATTTACATTCAATTATTTGGATGTATATGTTGGAAAAAGTTTTGAAGCTTTTTTCAAATAAAAACAAAAGTTCTATTTTAAAATAAAGTCGACTTTAACAAAAATTAACTTTAAAATTTCTTTCATAGTTATGGTGTTTGTTTTTATTTGAAAAAAGCTTCAAAACTTTTTCTATGTTTACAAAAATATTTTACCAAAAAATTTATTTTTAAATTTAGTATGTACTTTTTAGAGAACAAAAATAGTTTTTTAATAGCTTTATAAGCTTTTTAATTAATTAGAGTATATATCGATCAAAGTATTATCGACCTTTTGTTTTCTCTACATGCCAAAGCATCTAAGCTAGTTATGAATTGTGAATAAGATGTACAACTATCTATGAATTATTTTCTAGTTTCTGTTTTACTAGTTCCGACTTTATTTATGATTTCTGAATAAGCGGCTATACCTCTTTTTATTTCCGAACTAATGTTATACTGTTGTTATATATTTTTAAAAGAGTTATACTAAATTAATCTCTGACTTCTTGTCTGAAAATACAACAATATATCAACAAATTACAGTAGTATGTACTTCTTATAGAGTAAATCAAATTTATTGATATCTGTTGTATTGCCAAACCACAAGTCAGAGAATAATTTAGTATATTTAACCATTTTTAATATATAAACATACATTACAACATTTGCAAGGTATATATGTATTAGCAGAAATAAAAAGTGCTATATGTAGTTATTTTACAGAGTGTATTTTAGTCAAACATCTTACAAATTAACCGATACTTTGGAATCTAAAGTATTTCAATCAACAATTATTTCATAAAATAATTTAAATGCTCTAAGTTATTGTTATTTACGTCTATAGATGCATACCTATATTATTTAGAGGATGGTTTCCCAACTCGCCATATATAACTGGCAGTAGGAAAATCATGACATTTCCAGACTTATGATGTACTCTTCCTGGGACTGTCCTTGTGAATTGTTTATGGTCATAGCGAATGCAAGTTTCACTGGGAACTGAATATGTTTTAACTGGAACGGCAAATCGGTTGAAGTCAAGGAAATTCGGTAAATTTGGCATTCTTCTCTCCAAAATCCTTGCCACTATCACATTGTTCGTTAACTTTTGTACAGTTCGAGGCATGAAGATTTCGACATCGTCTTCGTTTCGATCAATATAATATTTATTACCTCTGATATTTTAATTTCCTTTGTATAACTACTTATTGTAACTTAGCATTAAACTTGAATTTACAATATGCCCACACTATTAGTAAAAGTTATAAACACATGTAATTGTTGTATTTCATTTGAAATGAATTTAAATTCTCACAAACTAATTACTAAATACAAAACATGGTCGTGAGCAAAAAACGACGAAATGGGTGTTTAGGTATATGGCTGAATTTAAAAAATAACATCTGTATTTTTATTCATTTTGAAAAAATCACGTTAGCATATTTCTAGAATTTATTCAAAATTTTTTTATAAAAGGCAAAAATAGTTAATTTTTTAAATATTTTGTAAAATTCCCGAGATAGATAAACAAATATTTTTGTTATTCAGGATATGGAAAAAGTTCTAGAAACCCTAGTTGTGAACTTTTCCCCATGAGTATTTGCGCTACTGTGATGTGTATAT
Source organism: Calliphora vicina (assembly GCF_958450345.1). Taxonomy (NCBI): domain Eukaryota; kingdom Metazoa; phylum Arthropoda; class Insecta; order Diptera; family Calliphoridae; genus Calliphora; species Calliphora vicina. The sequence continues at coordinate 82,151,207 of NC_088780.1, forward strand.
ATTTAAATATTTATATTAAAAATCTTGATGTAGTTATGTATGATTTATTCATAATATCGGTAACATTCTTCACCCGTTGCCGTCAAATTGGCGCCATTGACTAATTCAGTTTTCAGTGTATAAGTAGCACACTTTTGTTTGTTAAATAAACAAAAATTTAATATTGTATAAATAAAATATGAAATGAAATAAAATTTTCAATCATAGCGCCAGTGCCAGATCGAACGTAACTAAACATTCGGCAGGTATTAGATGCAAAAAATCACACTTTATCCCTATCTAGAACCCTTTTATACTACTTACATACATATATATACATATATTTATTACGATCTTTATAGCAATTTTCGAAAAATTGATTTCTTTTGTAATAGTTTCCAGATGGGCCAAACATTTATTTGCAATACGGTAAAATAGAACATGCACGTAATTATAAAATTATAATATTTATAAATGTTAGCCAATAAAAAGTTTTAATTTACCAATAAATAAGTCTGTGGTCGTTTGGAAAAACTAGGTAACTCCACTTTTTGCGAAAATTGAGATAACACCAAAAATAGAAGTAATTATCGACTCTGTCAAATCGAAATTTTGATATAGTTTCTCATTTAAAAGTTATTTTCATGTAGAAACTTGCTAACTCCATGCTTTTTTTAAAAAACCAGTTAACTCCATATTTTCTTAAAAAATAAAAAATTAGAAGTTTAAAACGACATTGTATCGAAAACTAAGAGAGAAAGAGCGAAATAGAACAAATTTAAAATTTGAACCTAAAACAAAAAAAAAACTCGGTTTATTTTTGATATGTATATAAGAATAAGAGGAAAAAATATTTTTTGAAAAAACTGGGTAACTCCATTGAGTCAAATAATCAATGTTTTACCACAAATGATTAGACCCTTTCACACTAGGCAATTTAGTTGCGCAAGTCTCTTGTGTTTGTAGATGCCAGAAGAAATGTCGGGTTAAGGAGAAGAAAATTTTAAATGCTGTTTTGTTGTTGGGCAAGAGACTTGCGCAACTAAATTGCCTAGTGTGAAAGGGGTCTTACTAAAGTTGCCTTAATTCCTTAAAATATAAAAATAAATTAAATTTTTTTGTTATTTTTTTGGAAAAACTAGGTATCTCAATTTTTCGAAAAAACCAGGTAACTAACATCGATTTTGGGTTCTAATGTCCAAAAATGAGTTCAATGGAACCAGAAATCTTCAACATTATTTAATATTATGTTTTGCTTCACTAATATAATTAGTGAAATATGTTTTAAACTTTAAATGTGTTTTACTCGTGTTTTCAAAAAATTAAGTTACCTAGTTTTTATAAACCACCACAGAAGTTATAATCGTAAACTCTTTTATTTTTCTTAAAATGCAATTGTGAATATAACAAACGTAAATTTGTATTTAATGTAAAATCATTTATATAGTTTATTCATTATTGGATTTGTTTATTTTAACTTTATCTTAAGCCATTTTACCTAAAGAAGTAGAAAATGAAGGAAATTCAAAGTTGAAAATTTTCTATAAAAAATGTTCAGCTATTTTCTATAGTAAACTTACACATTATCAATTACGATTTATTTACATTTTTATTTAAATATAATAGCGGTATTCACAATGTAGAGTACTAGGCCTAGTAATGTAGTAAAAGAGCACAATATCCAAAACCTAAAAACAAAATACATTTGAAATTGAAATGTTTGTCAATAAATAGCTTTTCTGCTTTTTTACTAGGTCAAGTAATCTACATTGTGAATACCGCTAATATAATTATTTTTGTAATATGCTAATTTTTATGTGGATCCAATATATTAAACCCATTAACGATGAGCTACGATTACGCTGTCTGTCAATAAAGAATCATATCCCATTTTATCGTTTCAAAACATATCAGTCAATGATTTTACTGGCTCAAAAATATTTCAATATTGGAATACAGAAATGATATTACCACACTAACCCCTATTTTCTCAATATCTGGTTATCGTTTTTCGTAACGTTATACTTCCAATTAACATTTTTTTGTATGAGAACTGTCAGTATATCGTCACGATAAAAAATAACCAGAGATTGAGAAAATGGGGGTAAAATTGTTAAATTGACAACCGCTTGTGGGTACGCTAAGTTCTGCACCGTGGTTTAGAAACCTTTTTATTTTGAAATAATTCGATAGCTCGTGAACGATTGATTTGTACTAGCATAACCCGGTACACTTCGCTACCCCTACCGTAGTAAAATTAAAAAAATATGAATGGAAATACGAAAATAACATATACAAAATTTGAGAATCTCTCAATTACAGTTCACATGATATTCGAAGATAACTAACTAATTTTGTATGGGAGATACCACTCCACTGCTCTGATCCCACCCATTTTTAAACCTTTTATGTAAATATATCAAGCTTTACTTTATAAGGGAGGGGTCATTCATAAGACAACAAAGCTTAGCTAAACTTCGAACAGGGAACAGGAATAAATTCGTTTTTAGCTAACCTCCGTAGAATGGTAATAAACTGATTGATACAGAGTTTAAATACTTTTAGAATTATAGTTCTCCAGATATTCAAAATCAAAATGGTAAGAGAGCTATGCGGACAAAGTTTGAAGAACCTTGCAATTATTACTTTGTATGGGAGGTGACTCACCTGCTTTTCCGACCCCTCCCATTTTGGTTTCCCAGATATTCGAAATCAGTATTTACCCTGTATGGGAGGTGCTATGCCCTCTAATCTAATTCCGTCTATATTCAGCTAAACTCCGCACAGTAATATGAAATTAATTCACTAAAAGTTTAAACACTTTTATACAAATCTACAGATATTCGAAATTAATTATATACTTTGTATAGGGTGTGCCACGCCCACTATTCCAATCCCGAACAATTTAAGTGAAATATGCAAAATTATAAAAGAGCCATATTGACTAAGTTTGAAGAATCTTGCAATTATAGTTCACAAAATATTTAGAAATAACTATTTACTTTGTATGGGAGGCGACTCACCATTTTTTCTGACCCGTCCCATTTTTGATTAAAAATTTTAACTTTTGGCCTTCCGATTTTGATGATACATATTTGCTAAACCCTTTCGAATCCTTTATTATTTTCTTAAATTTTGAAAAACTTGCGATTTTCACGAACCTGATCTCTGTTTTCTTGTTTTAGAATACTTTTGAAAGATAATTATGACCTCTCTAGAGTCTAGACTACATAATTAAAAACATATTTGTTTTCAAAAAATGAATTCAAAATGCAAATGCTATTTTTAGATGCACTTTTGGAAATGTTCTTCCTGCTAAATTTTAAAATTTTTGAAATAATCTTAGAAAGTGTTAAATTGACTAAACAACGAAATTTTTCAAATGCATCTTAAATCAATAAAATCCGTCATCAGCTTCAAAACACACGAATATCAATACCTTATTTTTTTTTAATTTTTAAAAAATTTTATTCACGAATTTTTCTAAATTATAACAAATTAAAATGGAAATGACAAATGACTCTAAATAGTATGTCTTCAACGAATATGATCAAAAACGTAAGAGCCAAGGTCAATTTATTTGTAATATCTGATGGAATTCATAATATGTGTAGTTTAAATATACAAGTGAAAACAAATAATTTTAGGACAATATTATCCCTTTTTTAGAAATTTCGGTATTTAAGTACAAACAATGGGAACACATGTAAGCGTAATTTTGGTAGATATTTTCAAGTATATTTGTATACTATCTAGTAAATATTTCTTTTTTTCAATTTCTACAAATTCGGATAAAAACTGATTTTTGTAGTTTTAGACAAGACCTAAATTAATCCGACAAAATCCAAAATCTTCTAAGATCTTTCAAATGTATTTTTCAATATATATATGTAAATCATTACATTTTATAATTCTTATTATAATCACAATGTGTAATAAAACTGAAGTGACTGGTGACATTAAATGAATTTTGCCAAGTGATATATAGGAAACTTTTTAAAAATAATGTTTCAAACTATTTGTTCATATGAATTCCCTTCTCTATTTCTTATAAGTTTCTCCAGATCTAGGAATATGTGTGTAATAAATACATCATGTATGTATGAGTATTTGTTTTAACTTACCCAGTAAACATTTACAACTAAATCCGCTCAGATTTCTGCAGATTTTCTGGATTATAGTAAGAAAATTATATGAAATAATTCCCCAAAAAATCATTATGAAATAAATCCCCAATATATATTTTGGCAGATTATTTAATTTATAAAGAAAACGTAAAATTTGTAAATTATGTCCCGATATATTTACAACTTGCATTTACCATTCACAAAAAAAAAACAAGTAAGAAAGTAAACACTACCCAGCAAAAACTTCGCTTACTTTTATAATGTCTTTTTTAATAACTTACTTTTTAAGTAGTAAAGTCTAAAAAAACAATTTTTTCAATTTGCCCATTTTTAGAAAAACAGAAAATAATATTGCATTACTGTGTGAAAACCATTATTTGATACACGATGAAATAACTAAGCAGTGGTGTAGTGAGCACAACGGCAGACTACCAAACAGAAGGTTGCAGGTTCGAATCGGGTCTGCGACTTATTTTTTTTTATTTTTATTTTTTTGTGTAAATAAAATTTCTATAAATAACTCTACTAACAAAACAACTTATTTCTGGCCAAAATATAAAGGATTACTTTTGGGACATCGCGAACAAAAATAATGACTTCTTACAGTAGAAAAATAAGTAGTTGAATCGTCAAATTCCCCTTATTTTTCGGCTTATTTGTAAGAAAAGTTTTTGCTGGGTAAGTAAGTGAGCAAAAACATTTTTGTTTTAAAATTTCAATAATTTATTTTCGTGAATGAATTTCGGAAGAGTGCTAGATGGGAGCTATGACTAATTATGGACCGATCGACATGAAATTTGGTTGTATTATTTATGTCTATATGAAAGTTATTTGTGTTGAATTTTATGTATATACATACCAACATTTTTAAGAAATTTATACTCGTTAAAGTGATTTTCGGAAATGATCCTTATATGATTATGACTAATTAATATTGTCTATATTAAAGTTATTTATGTTGAATTTTATGTGTATACCAACATTTTTAGGAGATTTATGCACGTTAAATAGATTTTCGGAAGCGGGTCTTATATGGGAGCTATGACTAATTGTGGACCGAATCATAATAGCAAAATTTGTGTAGATACCTATGTAAATTAAATATTTATGACCGATCAAGTCCAATTTCGTGAGGACATTTGTATGGGGGCTAGGTAGGGTAGCCAGATAACAAAAGTCAAATAACTGGACCATAAGAAAAATTTAACAGGATTTTTAAAAAATAACTGGACAATTTAAAAATGCTCTTATAGTTCAAAAAAGTTAAATTTAAGTTAAGTTTTTTTTTACAAAAATAAAAATAACATAAAATATACAGAAACGTTAAATTCAGTCCTACATATGTACAATCGTCACCTTAAATCCAAAACAACGTATCATCAAAAAATTCGAAATTAATTTTATTATTGATTACGATTCACTACATATATGTATGAATACAAATTTTAAACTTTTACTTTCAAAAATAACCAAAATTCAAACAACATACCATCAATTCCATGATTTTCTTAAACAAAATAAAACGCTTCGAGTAATTAATTAATAGAATTTTACACTATTTTAGGTAGTTTCCTTATATTTTTTAATAAATTTGTTGTAAGAGTTTTTTTTGGAAATCTTTATGAAAATTTAATAAAGTAAATTTTTTTATTTAAGATTTTTTTTCATACAAATTTATATTGATAATACCTTTTTGTGGTTTTAGAAAACATCAATTCAAAATAATGTAAGACGCATATAATAAAGTGTACTTTTTTATAAAATATATTTATAGTTTTATTATAATCCAAATTTGAAAATTTGGTTTAATATCACAAGTAGTTTTAATTTTATATCGTTTTTTGCTTCTTCTATAAACTTGTAAAAAGTGTTGTGTTTGAATTTTAGGTGAAGATATATTAATTTAAATTACATAAAAATATAGAACTATTCTATTTGCCACATATACATATTTTGTATTTTTATTTACAAAATTAACTAACTCTTTTGCTTTAAAATGTTTGCAACTTTCATTAAAATTTAGCCTTATTCAAAATTCAGCCTTTCTTATGAGTATAGATTATTTAAAATACTAATAATTCTTTCAATCGTTTATATATATTGTGTAAGTTATTTTTATGGCATTTAAAAAATAACAAAAAAAAAATGGACCATATATCAATTGGAATATCTTGCGGCATATTATCAAAGGCTTCTCGCATGCAGCAACAGTCATTGTACAACATGTCGTCAATTATATTTGATATTTTTAAAACTGTGTAAGCTCTGTTAAGTTATCCCACGATAAAAGTGATTGCTTTAAATTTAAAAATTAAATTTTGAAGTAAAGTGATTCGTCTCCGAAATCATATCATTGCTCTAAGTACGTAATATCAAATTTTAAAAATTGATTTGCTTCGAATTTTAAAGTTTTTGTTTCGAGAGATAAAATATTTTTTAAAATAGCTACTACTTTGCTTCCATATTTCAACCAATTCAAAAGATTACTCATTGTACAGTTCTATAATAATGCAGGAATAACTTTATAGGGCTAAATTCATGCATTACGTTATACATAAAATACAAATATGCCTCTGACAAACCTTCATCTACATATTTTTCATCATCATTATAACAAATATTTTTCTAAATGAAAGAAATAATTTTTTAACTGGACAAATTGTATTTTAGCTGGAAACTGGACAAGACACAAAAAACTGGACAATCCAGGCCATCTGGCAACCCTAGGGCTAGGTGAAATAATGGACCGATTTCTGTCAGTTTCAATAGATTCCGTCCTTAGGCAGAAAAAATTAATGTACCAAATTTTATCGAGATATCTTCAAAATTTTGACCTGTACTCTGCGCACAAGGTTTACATGGACAGCCAGCCAGACGGGCGGACATCGTTTAATCGACTCAGAAAGTGATTCTAAGTCGATCGATATACTTTAAGGTGGGTGTTACACTAATATTTTTGGGCGTTACAAACATCTGGACTAACATATTATACCCTCCCCACTATGGTGGTGTAGGGTATAGCAACATAATTTTTAAATTATAACAGTGTTCAGAAAAACTCATGATATACATCCATTTGTATGTATGTCAAGAAGTCAGTATAGAATAGTACAATTAAATATGAGTGCAGGAATAAAACTTGCATGGCAAGAGTAATTGTGCTCCCAGATGGTAAGTGCTTACTTGATTTATGTTGAGTACATCCACCAGAACGAATAAAAATTGTATAAGGAGTTAATGGCTCTTAATAGAATTAAGGACGAATGCGAAGATCTTGCAGGATCATTAGAACGGCGATACATCTGCAATGAGTTCAATAATTTCATCTTTTCGTAAAATTTGTGAAACTTAAGATGTACTTATGTTAGTAAATTAAGAAAATCTTGTTCTATTTTTTTCTATATTTCTAATGGTGTTTGAAAATACTTTCCGAGAAAGCAATTAAATTTATTGAATTGCAACTGTCCATGTTGTTGGATTACAGTTCAGGAAACTATACAAGTATTAAAAAAATGTTTATTTTGTCAAAAGTAAAATTTTAAAATTTTCTTATGAAATAAGACCCCAATAATAGGGTGTTATTTCATTTCTGTTTGGGGCATTATTTCATTTCGTTGGGGTCTTATTTAATTTTTAAAATTAGGATTTTATTGCACATGAAATAATGCCCCAATTTTTGGGGCGTTATTTACTCTTATTTTTTGGCTGTAATTTCGTGGGGATTTATTTCATGACGATAGTAGCAGCATCGGAAGTTTTATCATACTTTTGTTCGATATCAATCAGACTTGTCTAAAATTCCTTTAGAATTTCTCTAGACAAGTCTAAAAAAATTATGACATGTTTGACATAGAAAATATTCACTGGGTATAAATATTTGAAGTGAATCGTATAAGTTTAAAATAAACCAGTTTTTGGCTTTTCAGTTCTTGCTTTTAAAACAACTTACGTTGTATAAATGCATTACATTGTTAGTTGGCTTAAAGCATTTTTTTATTTATTTATTTGTTTATTTTTAGAATACATAAAAACGCATTGCACAAATGGCCATAGACAGAAAAATGAAAAAAAAAAAATACAATTTCGAACGAATTATCTAAATGATGTGGATGGAGTGAAATAAAACAAACGACCTTGTAGACGAACGTTTACATTATTATTTGGCCGATCCTTAAAAAACAATTCAGCAGAAATCTCAAACACTTTGGCAACATACATATTATGTACATTATGCATTTACTATGCAATGACTTATTGATGTATGTATTATTAATGTGTGTCTTAAGAAATGCATTTAAATATTTTTTTGAAATATTGATTTAATAAAAAGTGTATTTGATATGGAAATCGGGTCAGTAATTTTTAAATTTTTGTCACAATCTAAACTTTTTATATTCCGGGTAGTCATATTAAATAAATATTTGTCTACTTATTTACATCTATTAAATTAGTTTGAAATATACAATTGAGAATATATTTCAATCGTAATTTCAATCTGAGTTGGTGAACAACTTGCGCATAATCCTATTATAATATAAGGGCGGTAAGTCTGATTTTTATTGTTTTCTTCACACTATTGCACTGCACAGTGGCTTAAAACCTTTTTTTTTTGGAAATAATTCCGTATCTCGGGAACTATTAGAGATATCGTTACGATATCGATATCACAAGGTTGGAGCTGAGGTGTTTTCGAGTTGTTTTACAGCTGTTCAGCTTCGTAAGCGGAATGAGGTCCAGGGGGTGGCAAAGTTGGCAACTTCGGGTCTCACATTTTAAAAATAAAATCTCCAAAAATCCATTTATGATCCGAATGAGCTGAAATTTAAAATAAAATATCCTTGAGAAGGTCTACAAAAATACGCTTACAAATATCAAGAGATATTTAAGTTTATTTTTTTTAATTTTGCCTGACCTCTTTTTAATTTTTTAGATATGGCGGGTCTACGGTATTTGAAAATAAGCACTTAAAAAAACACAAAACTGATTTTTAAAAATCATGATTGAGTCCAAAGTTACATGCATTTGATTTTAAAAAAATTCGCTATTGTTTTGGGAAAAGTACTTTTTTTCTTTTTATGTTATCTAAAAAATTTCTAAAATGATGTATAATGAATTTATACTTTTTGAAAAGCTAACATTACACCAAATATTTTAAATGAAAAAAAAATTATAATTTTTGATACCGAGGGGACCAGGTCCAGTAGACAAAATCCTCTATCCATTGATATATAACATGTCTACCTTATGTTTTTTACGTGGCAAATTAATTAGGGAAAACTTAACAACTCGCAGATAATTTACCTAGCACTGTTATTTACATTCATAAAAATGTTGTTATGTAGGCAACATGCCATTTTATGAATTTCTATGTTAAGTATATTCTCTGCGAGTTGTTAAGTTTTCCGTAATTAATTTGCCACGTAAAAAACATAAGGTAGACATGTTATATATCAATGGATAGAGGATTTTGTCTACTTTTCAATAATGTATATAACTTTTGACAATTAAAAAATTCATGGAATACCTTTTTGAAAAATATGACAAAAAATGCTTTTTATTAAGTTTTTGCATAGATACAAATTTTTCAAATTGTAATAACATTGTTATTTATGAATATTTTTTAATGCAATTTTACACTTAGAGCGTTTGCCAAACGGTAGCAAAGTACTATGGTAAATTATAATTTTCCTATGGTGAGAAAATTTTATAATTCTGCTGTGCCAAATGAAATATCTTTTGACTCTGATAAATTCTGACAACTGTCTAGAAAATTCAAAATACATACCAAGAATTTATACGATTTCCAGTCTGTTTAAATATGTTTGCATTTTATTTAGGATTTACAAATTAAATAAACATAAAATAAAACAAATTTACAACATATCTTATCATATTTTAGTTTGTATATTTATTTTAAGTTTGTCAAAATTTCTATTCGTTTGTCAAAAATTTGTGTAGCCCTATGGGCTAAGGAAATTTTATTCACCTCATATCTATCAAAAATTTACTTTCCCTCATACATTGCTACCGTTTCACATACGCCCTTATATATATTCTTTTATTGAAAATGGAAAAATAAAAACAAATTTTGAAATCCCTAAATTCCCAAAAAAGTATTGAAAAATTCCAAAAATGGAATATTTTCGTTTTTTCGGAACCGTTTACAAAATAATTAAGAACATATTGGGCCATATAAAATGTGTTACTATATTTTGATATCGACTATTCGATTTGAGAATTTTCGCCCTAAAGTTGAATTTTACAGAAAAAATAGTCGTTTTTTGAATGAACCTAGTCCCTCGGCATCAAAAATTATAATTTTTTTTTTCATTTAGAATATTTGGTGTAAAGTTAGCTTTTCAAAAAGTATAAATTCATTATACATCCTTTTAGAAATTTTTTAGATAACTTAAAAAGAAAAAAAGTACTTTTCTTTTTTTAATTTGATTTTGATTTTTAAACAATTCTTTCTTTATTTGATATATACATCTGTTGTTAATGCTATGAAAGAAAAATGGAGAAAATCGGGAAATCGGGAGTAAGGTGGGTAAAAATGTTGAAAATTTAATATTCAAATGCGAATATCTCCTAAGGTATAAGAGATAATTAGCTACGACGAGGTTTTATGTAGTGCTCGATGAGAAGATTCTATATATGTAATTTTTTTGAAATCGGTACACAAACGAAGAAATAGGATAATTTTAAAAATTGACCATACCCGAGGTGTCCTACTTTGGGGACCCCTGACCCAGCTCCTGACGGGCTCATGAGGTCCAGATTCAAAACTTAAACTCGACAACACTTCCCCTTTGCGCATGTGCAATTTCATTCAATTCGGATTAAGGGTTTAGAAGTTACAGATTTATTTCCCTCTTTTTTTTCTCATACCACTGTGCGTTGTGTGGCTGAAAAGATGAAACCGCCCACATTTTATTTCTGCCCACATAAGTGAAAATTATTAAATCCCTTATGTGGAGTTGATATAATACAAGGTGATCTGGGTTATATCGTGAAAACGGTCGTATGGTGATCGGAGAACAAGCATTCAAGCGATACTTTCCAATCAAGAATACCAACTGTGTCAGTATTATCTACCAATGTGATGCCAATGGCATGTTCCCTAAACATATTGAAAAACGTTGGTATTAGCATCACATCCTAAGATGAGATCATGGACCCTTTTACCACAATAGTTTACCAGTGAATGTACGAGAGGACGGATCGGGTTCAAGGTAGGGTAGGTACGCTATAATTGGATACAAAATACATTATTGCCTTTACTGAACATAATACAAGTCCTTAAATTACCTATAGGGGTAGGAGAGAAGAGCACAAAGTATCGTGATAGGACTCCTCGAACTTTACTGGCTACAATCCAGGGTTCTTGGAGTAAGGCCAAGTGGATAACATCCTTCTGTATAAAACGCAGCAGTCTGGGTTAGGGGCCCCTTCTGATCAGTCTCATAAAGGTTTAACCCTTTTTTACCTGTAAGGTTATCGTCATCTTCCGATGTAACTCTGTCCTGTCTAGTCGAAAATCTGCCATATCTGTCTACGACTACCAAACCCGGGCTGTACGCCTAGTTATTCGTGGTCACAGTAACTCAAATGACAGTCCGAATTGTGGCTTCCGCCTGTGTACTCACGCTACCCTTGGGGATTTCAGTACACCCGACCAAGGAGGTGCTTCCAGTTTATACCTCTGCCATAGGTGACGCAGACTAGATTTATACATTCTAACCATCATTCGGACTGACAGAACCAGATTACACCTTCTAGCTACCCTTAACATAGGGAACAGGTGCAATACAGTTCGGTTATGTAACCTATGTAGTCCCGGACCGACAACAAAAAGCAATTTGTTTTTCCCGAAAATCGCAAAATTTGAATCGTAGGTACGGAAAATCTATAGGAGTTATTGTCATACTTTTTCATATTTTTATTCCCTATTATGTTCTCAATAAATCCCAATGGTCTGGCAAATTTGTAATAACTTTAACATTTTTAACAAAATGTTGTCATTTACATCTCATTACAACGATAATTACTGAAAATTTGTTTGCATTTTTTCCGAATTTTGGCGATAATACAGTTATTGGGTTATTTTGAGGGTTAATTTCCAAAAAAAAAAAATAATGTAATATTCATTATATAAATAAATCTACATATTTCTAGAAAACAATGGAGAAACTTAACGAGTTTCACCTATTTATTTCATATACATTTTGCATATATCTGAACTTTTAGGCCTAGTGTCACAAAATTCCACCCGGCACTCTTTAAAATTTTAACAACAATTTTTTTCCATACAACTGATTGTCACTCTAATGCACGTGTTAGAATAACTAGTCACGTAGCTAGGTATGTAACTAGTTGTCACCCGAAAAGATAGGTAAAATCACTAGTTCAGGAGTGGTAACGGTTTGTGTGAAGTTACAAAATCTTTCGATGACGAAATCTCTTTTAAATCGAAATGAAAACAAATAAGAATGTTTTCGATACATTTATGTGCTGTTTTTATAATACAAGCGAGTACTTGAGTGAAAATTTTACATATATTTTGTTTTTGTTAAACTTCCACTCAAATTACTCGATTGTATTATAAAACAAGTAAGAAAGTATGGTCGGTCAAGCCCGACCATATAATACCCTACACCAAGTAAATGAGTAAAAATATTTTTCTTTTAAAATATCAATAATTTATATTTTTGAGTGATTTTCGGAAGTGGGCCTTATATGGGAGCTATGACCAATTATGGACCGATCACCATAAAATTAGGTCGTGTTATTTATGTCTATATTAAAGTTAACTATGTTGAATTTTGTGTGTATACCAACATTTTTAAGCGATTTATGCACGTTAAAGTGATTTTCGGAAGCGGGTCTATGTGGGAGCTATGACTAATTATGGACCGATCGTAACAAAATTTGGTGTTACATGAATTTTGTATATATAAAACTTATTTGGAGCGAAATTTGTGTAGATACATAGATAAATTAAACTTTTATGACCGATAAAGTCCAATTTCGAGGGGACATTTGTATGGGGGCTAGGTGAAATAATGGACCGATTTCAGCCAGTTTCAATAGGCTTCGTCCTTGGGCCGAAAAAGTAATATGTACCAAATTTGATCGAAATATCTTCAAAATTGCGACCTGTACTCTGCGCACAAGGTTTACATGGACAGCCAGCCAGCCAACCAGACGGACGGACGGACGGACGGACGGACATCGTTTAATCGACTCAGAAAGTGATTCTAAGTCGATCGGTATACTTTAAGGTGGGTGTTAGACTAATATTTTTGGGCGTTACAAACATCTGCACAAACGCATAATACCCTCCCCACTATGGTGGTGTAGGGTATAAACAGCACATTAATGAATTGTTGATACTTAAAAACCACTCGAAACTTTTTTGAAGATAAATATTTAGAAACGATAGTTTTCAATTGCTGATAGAGAAATGAAGAACTTAATGCTAGTTTCACAATGTTCGACAAAAAACTTTTTTTCAGGCAACATATTGCCCATTGAAGACAAAAAAATATATTTTTATTAAAAACTTGGATAATATGCATATAAATATGCAGTTTGAAGTAAAATATAACAAAATATTCACTATCAATAAAATATGCAAAAATATGCACTAACAAATCGATGCCATTTTGTACCAAAATGTGCGATTCGGATAGATAATTAGTCTACATTGATATTTGAACGTTCGCATTTGCATATAAATCCGCCCCCTACACATAAGTAATGTAAATTAGACACCAAAGTAATGGTTTTTATGATAGGAATGAAATTACACATGGAATTAAAGCCAAAAAGTTTATTTGTTGCTATTATTAATTTCACTATTCTGAAAAAATAATAAAAAATCAATTTAATTGTACATATGCATATCCAACAGCAAGAACATAAGCAAAATATCATCCAATTTAGAATTTAAATTTTTAAAAAATTTTTGTTAAATTTATTTTCAAGTATTTGACATTTTTATCGATTTGAAACAATCAATTCCTATTTCACTGTTTAAAATTGCACAAAATTTAACAAGGTGGGTTCATGAATCACGTCCCGCAAATGTCCACATTTGCACAAATGGGAAACTTAAACGTTTAAATGAGTATCCTTATTAAGTATGTATGTACTCTTACTTGTGTACTTTTCAATTACTTATTACTCCAACTGCATAAGTATTTACATTTGGAATAGTAGCTTAGTATCTTTTTATCTGTGTTGGTTGGAATTCAATTTCAATTCAATATAACATCCATTGTTAAATATTTATTCTGAATTTGATCGCAGTGACAATAAATCATTCTTTGTTCCTGGGTTAAATGATCATAAAAAATGGTTTGTTTCTTTCACCCACTTTGCCACTTTTGCTGCAAATGTCTTTTGTTGTTTTGCTTAATTTTTCCTCTAAGATTTGTGATTCTTTTTTTGGTTTTCAGTTAACCAACAACCAGAAATAAAATCAAACAAACAGACTCCTTTGTTGGCTTCAAGGCATTCGTACTTGTATTATACACAGATCCATACAATGTTTTTTTTTTTTTTGTTGTTTTGTCTCTGGATTTGTATGGGGGTATGCGGGTTGCAATTTTCTATCTAAATATCTATTTATGTATTGTATATGTATTTTTAAATATGTATGTATGAATGTGGCTATATTTCTATGTGTTGGAATGGTACTCTGCTCTGCTCCACTCCACTCTAAACTTGTTGTACGTGGACAGACCTCTTGAATGGCTGACGGGCTAGTTGGTTGACTCGCTAGCTAAATAACTGGTGATGTGATGTAACAACACTTTTCGCTTATTCGCCTTTGTTAGTTTTTCATTTAATTTTTTGCTGTTGCTGTTGTTGGTTGGCTGGCAGTTGACCAGATCAGTATGCCGCTGATGCTGATCCCAAAACCGTACGATATTGTTGTTGGCTTTGGTTTTCCTTTTAAAATTGTTGCCAATGTGTGAGTCTTGTTACTCTTTAAACCATCTGTAGCAATTGCAATACTTTCTATCGAAAATGTAGCGCAATTGAGAAAAAACAACTGTTTTTATGGAAGTTTCAAACTTACGAATCATGTTGATGCTTAATGTGAAAATATTTGTTTTGCGGAAAAGTTTTAAAAATTTGAGAAATACCGACGCGACCGCCACACCAAAATACATGGGATATTCAAATATTTACTGAATAATATTGCCAGATGGATGTCTCAGACTGCACTTATGCACAATTGTGTCTAAATAATGGAACAGGAATGATAAAGAAGATGAATATTAAATGACCAATGACCGGGTCAAAAACATCACAGAACAAAGTGGCTGGATTAGAGGATATCGGTGGTTGTAAACTATTTGTTGGTTAATTTATTCTTCGTTTCTTTATCATTCACAATTGGACTATTTTAGGTCTTCGAAGGGAAGTGTACTAACCTTCTGAACTAACAAATGATCTAGCTGTTGTTTGATATTTCTTATCGTAAAGTTATAATTTTGTTTTCTTTAACTACATACTTCTAGTTAAATTAATTCCGGTAATGTAGAGTCATTACACAGTTAGTCTAAACCACACATAGTCCGTCCATTCTGCAGTTGTTATTGTTTATTTACATTCATTTAGTTTTGTTTTGGCGGCTGCAGTTAATGTGCCCATTTTTTCTGCTGCTTTTTCTTGTTGCCAATGCATGAATACAACATTTTTTCTTTGCTTTTTGGGGAAAACTTAAATGAAAACCAAAGGCGAACACCTGGAACTAGTTGCAAAATTCAACGCTGCAACTCGATTGCCAGTTAGTTGCTTTTTCTTATTTTGTTCTTTTAGTAAGTAAATGAATACTTTGGCATTACAATGAATATTTGGTGCCAATGAATTATAGTTTGTTGCCACAAATCTATATTTGTGATCTCTGGGTTACACATATTATGTGTGAGTATTTCACTTAAATTTACTTAGACACATATGTATATGTGAATGTATGTACTTACACATACATTAATACATGTGGATCGGTATGGAAAATTCTCTTATTTGCAATAAAATGAGTAACATTTATAATCATTTGTAGATTTCTTATATTTATATAACAAAATTTATACCTATAACCCCCAGTAACACGGAGTCTGGTTATGTTTTTAACTAATAGTTATACTGACAGTTTTCATACAAAAATAGTTTTAACCGAGAGTATAACTATTGGTTAAGGCATAACCAGACTTCGTGTTAATGGGAGTAAGAAATACAAAGTTAATATACATACATAAATATTAGGGTATTCATATTATTCGATTTTTCTCTAGTTCGAATAAAACGAATAATTCGAATAAGAGATTTTAACTCGTTCGAACAATTCACATGTTCAAAATTAATCGAATTATTGGAATAATTTAAATTTTTAAAAATGTAAAGAATGAAGTTTTGATGTAGGTTTTTTAATATTTTATTGTTAAAGAATAACAAAAAATAATGTTAAAGTTAACAATTCAAGTATTAATAATGTTAAAAAACATTCGGAAACAAAGTCTATCATTAAATTTTAATCAGAAATATTCTGATCAGATTCCCTCCCGAACACTCTACAAAACAATTGAGTAGCAAACATTTTCGTTTCCGTTTTGGAGCTATGCTGCAAAAAATTTGAGCTAGTTGGACATGATCCTGAATTCAAGAACAATGTAAACGTATTAAGAACTTTTGTATGTCGGTCATTAATTCGGGTTTCAAATGAGTCACTAATACCCTCAAGCTCTATAAACGTTGCCGCATCGTTGCTTAATCATGAAGTCAGGCAGTGCATTATTGACGCATTTATAAATACACAAAAAGTTTATTACCATGTTAGACAAAGATATCCAACGATGTTTAAAATCATGTATAATACGAACTGCATGTTTTTCTTGCAACAAAACGTAAGTTTGCAATATTTTGTGTTTATCATTGATTTCTTAAATATTTTGCAATATTTACGCTGTTAATAACATCACATGTATATATTTTAATCACGTTTCAAAATCACATTCGCCATCACTTTAATCTAAGTTAATATTTTGATTATTAGTTGCGATAGTGCTAATATTTCGCCAGTATATGTTCACACCACAGCCACCATGGTCATGTTCAGACCCTAAAATTTTTGTTTCGAAATCAATTCCAAAAGTATTCAGCCTTTTTTTCCTTAATAACAAATATTTTATTCTGTACCTTTTATTTTCATTGGTTCAGTCCTAAATTAATCATTTTGAAAGACTTGTTTTTAGAATTGTAACTTCTTGCAGTAATATTTATATATTTATAGAAGAAGCTACGGACCACTCATCTACAGTGATCGAAAGACTTCCTTTATCTTTAGTTATTTGTCAAATTTCAGAAACAATAAAATTTTTGTATGTCACTACTTATTTAAATTTGGAATTATGAAAAATTTTAAGCATTTTAATAAATTTAAATATATATGTATGTACATTTATTCGTTTTATTCGATTAATCTACATAAAATTGTTCGAATTATTCGTTATTCGAAAATGGTCCTTTTGAAACTGTTCGAAAAATTATTCGTAAGAAATTATTCGACTACATTCCCGGGTACTCGGCTATTCCCGAAATATATAATAATACTGTTAATTATGAATATTATAGCAAAATTTCATATAAAAACTTAGTGTTATAATCATTATATATAGAGCTTCGTATTAATTAATTCAATTTGAGCTTAATTCTCTAAAATCTTAATCCGTAATTAAAAAATGTCAGCCTTTCATTTCATAAATTCATTCCCAATATCTAATTCTTTAGCTTCCTTCAAAAGCTTCATTTAAATTGAAGTTAATTAATAAAAGAATTTGTTCAAACTTTGATTAAATTTTTGTTGATTCAATGTTTTTTCTTATTCAGTTTTATTTAGATTTTAATCATTTACAAAATGAATTGAAAACACTTTTCTTAAGTCTTTTAGTAAAAGGAATGAATTCAATACAAATGAATCGTTAAGAGATAAAATTTATTTTGATCTCAAAAACGGAATTAAGAATTAATTCCTTCGATCCTTTGTTATATGTAAATATACATAAAGCTTTCATTTAATGCTTTTAATATAAAAGTTTATACAAATAATTTTTAATAAATATAATGACGGAAAGCTTAAAGATGAAAATTTCCAAATTATTGGATTCAAAAGTATTCATTCACAAAATCAAGACGATATGAATTTTTGTAAGACAACATCTGCAAAACACACTCATTATAAAGCTGTTATTGTTACTAAGAATTGCTGTGTTTCCTTTCAAGGCCAAAATCAAATCTTTACTTGAAAATACCAAATGGTGTGCCGCCATCAAAAGTAGGGGCATTTTTTCTACTAGAGTTTTGTGGAATAATTCGCACAGATCCAGCTTGGCTTTGAAGATTATTCACCTTATGTCTTTTTAAATGTCTATTCGAAAAACTCCAAATAAATAATAATAATAATAAGCGGTCTATTATTGCCGAGATATAAACGAAAAACTGTAAAAAAATCTTTTAAATTTAAAAAAAAATATAGTTCTAACTTGTTTTCTTTGTAGTTTCGTCAGTTTTTAATTCCCGGGAATCCCGACAAAAAATCCCGGGAGTCGGGTAGTGAAAAATTGGCAAAATTCCCGGGAAATTTGTCGCGGGAATTCCCGGGATAAAAACCCTAGTAGGTACTTATATCAGAATTTATACTAACAGTTAGCACAAATTGTCGATTTTGTATCCGAAGTCGGTCAGAAAAAGTTTCAGATTTGTCGGAATTTGTGGGAATTCTTGTCTTCTTGTTGAAGTGAAAATATTGTATGGATTGGTCCTTAACTGAGAAAGTGAAACAAACTAAGAATAAATTTCGATCCAATTCTTTTAAAAAATTGAATTTAGGATATTAAAATTAATATTGAGAAATAACAAATTTAATGTGCTGTTTTCTATAGCGAACGAGTACTTTGAGTGGAAATTTAACATGTGTTTTGTTATTGTAACAAAAACAAAATACATGTAAAACGTCCACTCAAAACGCTCATTCGCTATAGAAAAACAGCACATAAAATAAAAAATCTAAACTAATATTAAAATAACACGAGAAATAAAAATTTGGGCAATTACATGTCATCGTACGTGACATTTGTACGCCTATGAAGTGGAATAGATTTTGCAATAATAAAAGTATCGGAAAAATAAATTGGTATTTATGTTCAACATAAACATTCGAAACATTGTTGTCGAATGTTTCGAAACCGTATATGTGAGAGAGTAATTAAAAAAATGGAGAGTTGGACTACTTGTTATACTTTGGTCCGTAACTTCAACAAATAGATATCTATCAGTGCTTAGTTATTTATGTAGTATCTACGGGTAATTTTTAACCGTAGGTTTTGAATTGAAATTAATGTAAACTTACATTTTAGGTAAATTTATCCGATGGGTATTTCATACATTTAAAAAATTTATCATATCTCCTGTCAAGTAAACATCAAATTGAATTATTTGCAAATATCAAATTAATATCATTTGTTAAATAATTACACTGCGTTACAAATGAAAAAAAAATTGTAACCGCTTTGAAATCGTTTATTAAACATACATATGTATATACAAAATTTCTTTTCATCACGTCTCTTTTTTCTTCCGTAAGAATGTGCAAATTATAATAAAAATTAAAAGGCAAAACTAGAATATTTTACATTAATTAAGCTTAGTTTTATAATTTAGGTTAAAAAAATCATCTTATTAAATTTTAACACAAAATACAGTGCACTCGTGACAATATGAACACCCCAAAATATGAACAGTTTTCACTCATAGGGTACAAAATATGAACTTAGTGAATTAAGCTGTTCATATTTTAAAGCTTTTTAAAATATGAAAAGATTATTTTTTGTTTTTTAACGTGTTTTATCTATCTACACAGAGTTGAAATCTAAATCAACAGGGTAGTGGCTAAATTATAATTCAACTGCTTAATAAGTTTTAGACTAAGTATAACTAAGTCTAGATGGGAATTAGATGCCATTCGCAAATATGAACAATCTTGCAAAAGTGAACATATTCGCCTCTGTGGTTCCACAAAAACCTTTTTATAACTGCTTTCAGTGGTAACCAATATGTGTATTTGTGGTCCCACAAAAATTCCTTCTTTGAGTTTGTCATCACTTAACTTTGAATATACTGTCTTCAAATATTAAAAGCCATCTCCCTCTTTATTCATAGCCTTGACAAAATTTCAAAATTCAAACCAAGTTTTATATGGAGTCGTGGTGAAATTAAATTTTTGATATCTATCAATGGTATATGTTCAACATTCGATTTTCCGCAAACAAACTCTGTACTTTCTGGCCATACTTTTGTAATATAGTTCGACTGTCCCACATACAAATAAATCAATAGTATTTAGTAAATCCACCCTGTAATCCGAGAAAAATAGTTGTAGCTTTGAGATCAGCGCATACTTTCCAGCTGTTTCTTTTAACCCTAAAGTGAGGGTAGTAAAAATAATAATGGACATGTACCTCGCAAACTAGACGTGACTTCAACAAATAGATATCTATCAGTGTTTAGTTATTTATGTAGTATCTACGGGTAAATCAATAGTATTTAGTAAATCAATAGTATTTAGTAAATCCACCCTGTAATCCGAGAAAAATAGTTGTAGCTTTGAGATCAGCGCATACTTTCCAGCTGTTTCTTTTAACCCTAAAGTGAGGGTAGTAAAAATAATAATGGACATGTACCTCGCAAACTAGACGTGATGGATACCACATACGTTTGGAACATTTAATCTATGACTCTTTAACTATTCATTCCAGCTAATAATTAAGAGGGTATCAAAATCGTGTAACGCAGTGTTATGATTAAATGTAACTAAATGGTCATCACAGAGTTAGCAACATGTGAGCAACCTATTCTATAGCATTTTTTATTTTCAAATGATTCTTGTGTCTATATAATATCATAATTTTAAGTAAAAAAAAAACTGAAAATAACCGAAAGTTTGTAAAGTTTGAATAAATTAATTCGAAACTCTAGTACGAAACTAGTAATTTGTCAAAAGTTTTGCTTCTGTTGGTGTTGGTGTTCTTGTCCTTGTTTTCGGTTCGTATTGATTTTCTGTTATTGATATCATCTTGATTCGTTTTATTAAAATGTAGACAAAGAGTCAAACATACATTTAAATGTACTACATACATAAGTATTTACAATTTTTACCATTTTAGTTTTTCAATTTCCTTATCGGCATTCTTCGAACACGACTTGTTGACATAATATCGACAGGAAAACTATACGTTTTCCGGCTTTCATGCATTTATTGTGAATTCATTCATTGACTCAATAATTCATTCATATAATGTTAGGGTTTTCAAATCGAAGGAAAAATAACCAAAAATTAAGGCCAAAAACAAGTTTCTCAAACTTTAAAAAAATTAGTCTCAAACATTTCATAATCTTGAGCTTATTATCGGAAAAATATTTATTGTAGAAGGACTTTTAGCTCATTCAGTCGAAGGAAATAATAAAACAAAACTGTATATGTTCAAAAAATTTACTAACTAACAAATTTCAAATATGTTTCATAGAGTAAGTACAAAATTACGAATAACTTCAGCATTACTGAAAAAAAATAAATAATATTTTTTCCTATTGTTTCACAAAAAGTGCTATAAAATGAGAAATTAAAATTTGTTTTAAATTATAAGACCCCTTTCACACTAGGCAATTTAGTTGCGCAAGTCTCTTGCCCAACAACAAAACAGCATGCAAAATTTTCTTCTCCTTAACCCGACATTACCTCTGGCATCTACAAACACAAGAGACTTGCGCAACTAAATTGCCTAGTGTGAAAGGGGTCTTATAATTTTAAATAAATTTCAATCAGGGTTGGCAAAATTCACAATTTTTGTATTGTATTAAAGCCTAGGTATACTAGTATCAAAAAACCAAAAGCGTAGATTTTTATTATTTGATTTAGTTTACCTACTACTAGGATTAATATTCAAACGAAAGTCATATATAAATAGCTCCATTGTTTAATTTTATTTAAAATACTTATGTAATTATGTATTACTTAAAGGATTTATTACTTTCCATTATTGGTCATATGTCCGTGAAAATGCAAACCCTAACAAATAATCAAATTCATAAAAACATCCATACTAGAGTTTCCAAAAAACCGAAGAATTTCAAAACCGCGGTTTCGGTTTCAAAAAATTGAAAACCGATCGGTTTTTGTTTATTTCAGTTGTTAATATAGGAAATGCTATACAAATTTAAAATTCAAACTTGAGAAGATAAAGGAAAATTGGTATTTTTTTCATAAAATAGTACTTTTTTTATTATTAATATATTAAATTAGTTTATTAGCTTATACACACAATCGGTATCGTAGCGTTGTATCGTTGTATGTCGTAATTTTTTTTTATTATACCCTTCACCTTCGTGAGAAGGGTTTATATAAGGTTTGTTATTCCGTTTGTAATTTCTACATTTTTCATTTCTTGAATATTCTGGATCCTTATAGATAGCGGAGTCGATTAAGCCATGCCCGTTTGCCTGTCTGTCCGTCTGTCTGTTGAAATCAACTTTCCGAAGCCTAAATAAATATCTCCGGAATCGACAAAATCAGTCCACAATAATTTGGTGAAGGGTATATAAGATTCGGCACAGCCGAATATAGCTCTATTACTTGATAATATTTTGTTTTTGTTTCGAAAAATTTTGTTTAAAAAATATTTCTGACATACAACTACGACGCTACGACACCGATTGTGAATTTGCGCAATTATGCTTCTTAGTAAAGATATAGTCAAGAATAGTGGGTATTATGCGTTTGTGCAGATGTTTGTAACGCCCAAAAATATTAGTCTAACGCCACCCTTAAAATATACCGATCGACTTAGAATCACTTTCTGAGTCGATTAAACGATGTCCGTCCGTCTGGTTGGTTGGCTGGCTGGCTGTCCATGTAAACTTTATTTCACCTAGCCCCCATACAAATGTCCTACCGAAATTGGACTTTATCGGTCATAAATGTTTAATTTATAAATGTATCTCCACAAATTGCGCTCCAAATAAGTTTTATATATACAAAATTCATATCACCAAATTTTGTTACGATCGGTCCATAATTAGTCATAGCTCCCATATAGACCCGCTTCCGAAAATCACTTTAACGTGCATAAATCGCTTAAAAATTTTGGAATACTCACAAAATTCTTTCATATAGACATAAATCACACGACCTAATTTCATGGTGATCGGTCCATAATTGGTCATAGCCCCCATATAAGGCCCACTTCCGAAAATCACTCAAAAATATAAATTATTGAAATGTTAAAAGACAAATTTTTTTGCTCTTTTAGTTAGTGTAGGGTATTATATGGTCGGGCTTGACCGACCATACTTTCTTACTTGTTCGTTCTTCAAAATGGTACTTTTTGAATTTTCTATAATATTGAACTTATAATCAGAAAATTATTAACCTGTAATTTTTGAATATTTTATAATAATAAGCGTAAAAATTAAAAATAAGGCAAACGTGATTCTGAATGAGTTAGAATTCACAAAAGGTGACTTTAGTGGTACCTTTCTTTTGCATTTTATATAATATGAAATTAGGCATGAATGCTGATTAGGAATACAAAATGTTGGTCTTTATGCTACTTTTCGAAGCAATAATACGTTTTGAATGAGCTAGAGTCCACATTACAAAGAACCAATAAAAATGAAACTAGAGACTTGTTATCCTGAATTCGTATTAATTCACAAAGCGAGACTTAATAGTACTATTTCTTTCTTCTAATTGGGATGGCAAAGCGCACCAGGTCAGCTAGTACACCATACTTTTATCGAATATTTAAAAATATCTGTGTCTTTGTTACAAATATGTTGCATTCATTTTTTTTAAATTAAATAAATAATATTTAATAATATTTTAAATGAGTTTGTGTCATTCTTTATTAACATGATTCATTGCCTAGCCTGCGAAAGATAGTCTGATACATCATCTGAAGCAATTATTGTAATACAATTTTAAAAAATTTGAAGAAATCTTAAGATATTTTTACATCGAATTGTTTTTAGAGAAATTGGATGAATCATTGGATGCAAAAAAAGTTTGTTTTTCATTTCTAAATTTTGGATTTTTCTACTGAAAACAAATTAAAAAAATAATTGTCGGTTTCGGTTTTAGGCCTTGAAAACCCCCGGTTTCGGTTAAAACCGAACACGAAACTCTAATACATACACAAATATATGTACATCTTAACACACATTTATTTGTGTATATGGATATATATGTATAGGTAAATTAGGATGGCCCTAGAAATAAAATATTTGATAAAATTTAATAAAATTTAAAGTTAGGATAATTAAAAAAGGAAAACAATTTATTTGTTTAATTTATAAAAGACAAATTTACAAAGAAAACGTTGTTTATTTCTCGTGCCCAAGTGAAGAACCCATTTAATTTACGAATTACCGCGAATAAAGCATTGAAAAGAATTTGTTGTACTCTTTAAATTTTAAATATTTGACAAAAACATCAGCTCTTTCGTTAGCAGTTTAATTTAAACCAGTTTTGCCTGTTGTTCCATGAAAAATCCCGACCATATTTCACACTACGATAGGGACATGAGTGGAGAACTAGGTGATATTTCATTTTAGCTGGGAATAACGACTAATTTGTTTGGCTCCCAAAAAAATGGGGACAACCCAAATATACGATTACCTACAATAAATAGTATTATAATGTCGTTTTGAGCCGTATAAAATAATATGTATTTACAATTTGGAACAATCGAACGCTTTCAAATGTTTAGTACAAGAACATAGACATGCCATCAAAATTGCTGGATTTATTACTTTGATAAAATTCAAAGTGTGTAATTTGGCAGAATCAAATTTTCGCGTTTTAAAAACAAAAAAATAAACTAAAACAAACACACTCATGAAATAATAATGGAATACTAAAAAAATGTCTAAATAAAAGTTTTTTTCTTCAAGATTTTTTTTTTGTTGCCGAATAAGAAACAATGCGCCAAAAACCCCCAAACTAAATTTATAAACGAAATTTATACACTTTGACTCTTATTTAAATGTATGTAAAATTCTTCAATATGTTTGTTATACCCTACACGATATTTAGGAGGGTTATTCCTTTGTAATTCCGTTTGTATTTAATAAAAGAAATAATTTCGATATTATGCTTAATATGAGTATATTGTGTGTCCCGAAGAAAAGTGTTTTTGGAAATCTTTTCTATGAATACTAGAGTTTCGTGTTCGGTCTTGGACGCAACCGCGGGTTTCAAGGCCCAAAACCGAACATATTTCTTCTGTTAAAATATTTTCAGTAGAAAAGTTTGAAATTTAGAAATGAAAAAAAAACGTATTAAAAGTTGTAATTTGTTGCCAATCGAATGATTCTATCTTTGAGACCGAATTTAACAGTTGTAGAAGAGGTAATAAAAGTTTGGATGCTTCAACCGAAATTCTTCTTTATCAACTGACTTTCTATTGATAGAACCGAAAAATTTAATGTGTGCAACCGAATCATTCGATTGGTAACAAATTCGGTTGCTTTGTAACTACATATTTACTTTCCTATGTGCAAAGTATTTACAATCAAACTATTAATTACCCGAATGGGTAACGGGTTACCCAACCTTTTATGTCAAATCCCTCACTTTAAGACAAACAAGGATACTGATAACAAAGAAATTCAAACGAAGTATGAAAACACTGTCAATAGTAGGTCTCAAAATATTCTATTATTGTCTTTGAACTGGAGGAAACATCTCCCTTGTTTGGAACTATTTAATTAACAACAAAATAACTCATGCAAAGATTTAAGAATGTCACTATTATAGTTCTCCAGCTATTCGATAATAAAAATTTACCTTGTATGGGAGGGGAACGTCCCTCTGAACCCCTTAAATTTTGGCATAAAAGGACACTGGCATCAACCTAATTTACACAACGTTTAATGACTCCCCCAATTAGAGTTCACTTGGTAATCGAAAATATCTAGAATATACTTGGTTTGGCAGGTACCACTCCACTGTTATGACTTCACCCAGTTTTATATCTTTAATGTACAATTGTAACAAAATAACTCATTTCAAGGTTTACTACTATGAGACATTAAAATTCTTCAGATATTCAATTATAACTATATTGTTTCTATGAGAGGGGTCATTCCCACTAAGCCGATCCCGCCAAGTTGTCATTACTCAAATACAACTATGAAGTGGTATAATGAGAATAATATTGATGTTATACCAAAACAAATCAATTAAAAAAATTGCTCAAATCTTCGTCCAATTAAGATATATTGGCCAATTGTTAAACGTAAATTGAAAAAGAGTGCAGGTACAGTAAATAACCAGATTTTGATGAGAACAAAATGGAATAAATATGCTGGAATAACGGTAGAAGTGGGAAGAAAAGTTGTGCAGCTATTAATCGGAGGCATAAGAAGAAAAGCCAGAAAAACAGACAAAGTTTGAAGAATCTCGTAATTATAGTTCTTAAGATATTTAGAAATAACTATTTACTCCCTGTTCCGATCCTTCCCAATTTGTGTTAAACTTCATGTCGTGAAAAGACATTCACAATTATAGTACTCCATATATTCGTAAATAAATATTTACTTTTTATGAAAGGTGCACGCCCACTTTATAGTTCTGCAGATATTCGAAACTAACTATTCACTTGGTATAGGTGGTACCGACGTAAATTCCGCAAAGTTTTGCGGCTTTCACAGTTATAGTTCACCAGATATTTCGTAATGACTATTTACTTTTTTAGGGAATGTACCAAGCCTACTTAGACATTTTCTAGCGATTTTATTTTCATTTAGCCATAAAAAAATTTTATTTTGTCCTAGCCTTTTTTATTATAAACTTTTCTTGAAATTTTTTTAAAAAATATACCAATATTTTTAATCAAATGACAAAAAAAATCTTACGTAGTGGATTTGATGAGAACAGGCTGCGAAATTGTTTCCGAAACAAACACATCAGTCATATTCAAAAATCAATTTTGCATTTATTTAATGGATTCGATTTTGTTTATAAGTGCCCAGAAATTTGTTTAATTCATCAAAAAGGAACCAATTTATATTGATATTACAATTTTTTAATCTGCTAAGAAATTTAATATTTTATATAAAAGTCGATCTCACTAAATAAAAAGACAACCATTGCTATTCCTGTTCTCACTTTCACCATTCACCGTATTTTTGGAATCATAATTACAACAATATTATGTAATTTCTTCAGCATTTCTAATTATAAATGTTTAGACGTGATTGTTCTAACCTTAATTATATAATTTTATAAACTTTATTTAATATAAATATTATTGTATTATGCTTCCAAAAATACGGTGAATGGTGAAAGTGAGAACAGGAATAGCCATGAATATTTATGAATTTGTATTCAGTTATTTTGGGTTTTAGCCATTTCTAGCCATTTTTAATTCTAAATCTAGCCATTTTCTGAGCTGAAGAGTTGGCAACCTTGGCTATAAGTCACAAACTAACAAATAAAAGGGCATACATTTATTTTTATATACTTATATAGGTATTATGTAACCGGGAAATTTTTGGTCGTCATTGTTTTTTCAACATTAAATAATAATAATGTTATGTTGATGAAACATTTTCAGTTCCGAGCTATCAGCATAATTTATTTAACAAAAATGTCAATAAAAATAACAAACTTTTGGATGTATTCAGGTGTTTATTTCAAACAGTTTTTTTTTTTTTTGAAATTGAATAATTCTATAATATACCAACTCCTATTACAAAGTGTACTGCAAATTCGTATTGGTTTATTTAGAAATTGTTTATCAAATCCAGTGACGTTTAAATTTTAAAAATTAAATTCATTAATGTCAAAAGTTCATACTGTAAGTATGAATTCAATTTCTACGCCACTGTCACCGTAAAAAGGTGAAGGTAGTCACAGATAGAGGGGAAAACAGGTGTTAAATATTTAAAATGTTGCCTGGATACAATAGTATTAACTGCCAAAGTTTGTTATTTTTATTTAAATCGACATTCGTCAGTTGCAGTATAAACTTGTTGTCCTCTTAAAACGTTTGCGTGCGTCTGCGTCTCATTTTGCGAAAACGTGTTGGAAAATTTGCGATATTTATTTTTAAATTCTAATGAACGCGCTCGATTTCCGCGAAACCATTGAACATAAAATGCATTGGCGACCTTAAACTGAAATTAAACGAAATGAGTGAATGCAAAAGAATATTGGCGATATTTGCATTAATTATAAAAATTCTGTGATAATTTTTCTCTGCCACATGCTTGATTTGTTGTAAGTTAACAATTTAGTAGGAGACAACAAAGACATCGTTCGTTTCAGCGACATTGGCAACAACATTGTCAACGCCAATAACGACGTCTACGTCAGCGGCTACGACACAATGTACAACAGCGTGATGAAGTGTTTCATGAATTTTAATAACAACTTTTCCCCTGGGGCGCAATTTACAAGCTCTCTGAAGTTGTTGCCCAAGAATGACTTTATTGTTACGGTAAAATATTGTTAGTGCTCCTACTCTATTGCCCCTGCCCCTACCCCTCAAGTTGTTTTGTTTGTTGTCAATGTTGGTGTTTTCTGTTGTTGTATTGTGATCGTCATCATCATTATAATTCTCATCAATGCGTATGTATGCAAGTTTTCAATAAAACTAACAACGACCAACTTTTCAACTTCAATTGAAAATTTAATTTTCAAACTCATCCACCTGAATGCCTGAATGGATACTTTCCTCCAAGTAAAACTGCACACGTGGTGTCTAGATAATAATAAAACAACTACAATAAGCCATCAAAGTAAGTACATACGAATATTCTTAAGAATTTTTATAGACGACGCGTCGTGTGTTTTTATATTTCAACTCCATACATACTTAATTAACTTAATTTTTGCGTTCAGCACCAAACTTTTGCAGTGTTATTTCCTTTAGATACAACACACATGAGGAGTGGAAACATATTTATCTACACGCACAGTGCTTTCTTTTCATATAACCAGCATTTCCGTTGTGTAATTCCAAGAGGATTTTCCGAAAAAATAGTGGTATAAATTTTTTTTGGAAAAAAGCGGGCAATCCGCTTAAAGCCTAAACTTTAACTAATAAAAACCAGTCTAATTTCATTGAAATTACGTAAAATTCTAAAAAAAATGTCTGACAAAGAATCTCGCAAAATTTACTATGTACTTTATATAGGCAGTGTCACACAAACTGTTCCGATCCACTTAATTTTTAGCTAAACTCCGTACAATGGTAACAAATTGATTCATACAAAAATTTGCAGCGAAACTATGTAAAATAAGACAGCCATTCGGAATCTCGCAATAATCTCCCAAGATATTTTATAGATCGATATAGGAGGAGGTGACTCACCCCCTATTTCGATCCCTCCCTTTTTGGTTCAATTTCATTCAGTGATAAGAAATTGATTCATGTAAAATATGAAGACTTTCACAATCCAAATTTTCAAAATTACTATTTACTTTGTATATAAACAGATTCTAGTTTCAAATATTGCTGTAACATAACTCAGAATGAAACAATTTTGAAACTGAACTTGAAAATATTATGATCCGGTATATTATTGGTATTTTTTATTTTCTCTTAGTTTATTTTTGTAAATATGAACTGAAATTAAAAAATAAATATCCATACATACCAAGTACTACTTTTCATACATTGGAAATATGAAATTTGTGGTCAAAATTAACACCAGAATTAAAGGGGTTAAAGGGGCAAAAAGTTGCCAAAAATGGGAAAATTTCCACCTTAGACACAACGGTAACGATGCCTATAACAAATCGGACATATTAAAGGAGTTATTACAATTGAATATAGTTCTAACCATAGAGAATATATGTACATAGAGCGGAAACTAGAAAAAAACTCAAACAAAAAAATTACTCAAAATAATCACACATACGAGTGTTGTTTTTGTTTTCACATACTTTTTTCTACTAATACATTCTCACCACTTAGGTTTTTGACAACTAAGTTAGGTCTTTGGCAGGAGAGTTTCCGCTCTATGTACATGTTCTCTATGGTTCTAACTTTATTTTAACATTGTTAGTGGACTCAGGTAGTTATTCTGGTTGGATTGTTATACTAACTCCCCTCCAATGTTGGGTAATACATATGTAGCTACTTTTTCCAACTACTAAACCAATTAAGACATCTGTAAAAGCTTTTGCTCATACATATATGTAGTAGAGCTTCTAATAGGAATCGAAAAATGGGCGATATATTCATACATATTATGAAAAATATATTGAAATTTAAATCAATGTACTCTAAATGAAAGTATGTAATTTGTGGTATCCAAATGAACTCAAACAAAAAAGTTGGTAAACATATGCAAATAGTTAGTCTACAATTTTTTATCAAATATTTATTTATTTATTTTCAAGTATGTAATTTCGCGTTGTCCTTACAGTTCTTCCGTGACTGCCATGAATTGTGAGCCGATACAAAGTGTTGCTTGTTATTTTTACAACTTTGTCAATAAACTATTTCTGAGCGCAAAGAAAAGATATAAATAACATTACAAGTTATAACAATAAGGGCTATTCCTGTTCTCATAATTACAACAATATCTATATTAAATAAAGTTTGAAAAATTATACGATTAAGGTTAAAAAAAGTCAAGTGTAAACATTTATAATTAGAAATGGTGAGGAAATTACATAATATTGTTGTAATTATGCTTCCATAAATACGGTGAATGGTGAAAGTGAGAACAGGAATAGCCCTGAATATTTTTATATCACACAGTGCTAACTATTAGGCTTTTTTTGGAAAAAGAAAATGTGTCACACAAATTTTAAAGAATCGGCACAACTAAAAATCATGTGGTATTCATAATTAAATTAAATTTTTCAATAAAAATACTCTTTATTTAAAGGGAAACAATTCAACATCGAATTAAATAAAGATAAATTAAATTAACAGTATTTGTTAGTAATATTCACATTAATGGAATCTGGTCTTCAAGGAAAATTTCTAAAGGTACGGTCACACGTGACAAATATTTACTCAAAAAAGCGTAACCACTTTTCTTTAGCACAAATTTGTTTGACGTATTTACTCTTACAAGTGTTTTGTAAGATGAAACAGCACCAAATAAAATAAAAGTAAATGTTTTTTTTTAATTATCGTAAGTAAAATGAGTTTTTGACAATAAATATAAGAATTAAATTATACTTTATTTAGCGGTTACGTCTTTTTCGTCAAATATTTGCCATGTGTGACCCTACCTTAAGCTTTCTTTGAGAAAAAAAGGAGCATTTTAAAAAAAGTCAAGAAAGTTTTTGATTTCGGAAAAAAAATTTCAAAAATTTTTATTTTTTTTCCGAAAGATTGAAGAAATAACTATCTAAAAATAACACTCATATAAGGCATACTATAGAAAATCATGTAGGCTTTACATGATGTTCTTAAAACACTTCAAAATTTGTTTTTACAAATGAATATTAACATAATAAATTTCATATATTGTTAACGATTTGAACATTTTATAAATCTCAAATGTTATAATGTGTACTTACACACGAATTGCTAACAAAATATTCATCCATTGGCTATAAAAGAATTTCAGAATCTTAAAGAAATGGCGGTCTGCCATTATTATTTGCGTGGATGGAAAATGGTCAATGCAAATAAGAGGATTTGCTGTGAATTGCGTGGACCATTAAAAATACCCCATTTCCCCGTTCCACATATTTGTAAATCCACTGCACATTTTGTTTAACTAGTGCAATTGTAAAATTTAACACCACTTAAATAATTTAAAAAAAATATTTAATAATTGCTTTCTTGCTTTATTTTTATGATATGATACAAATTTATTTAAATTTTTAATTTAAAACATCTATAACTTACCTTCGCCATAATGGAGCATAATCCCTAAAAATTATTGAAATCTGAAAAAAGCTGTTGCTCTTAGATGTGATCGTTTTTTCCAGGAACTCTAGTGCCACCATCTACGACAGTCAATTGTGACAACAACAGTCCATATTTCTAGTGACCAGTCCATAAACTACATACTACGTTTAAATAAAAATACTTATTTTATTCTTTCACTAAGATAATTTATTAGAATCAAGCCAGGCCCAAAATACGGCATTTGAATGGGATCACAATTTCAATTTAAATTCTAATGAAATTGCAATCAAATTTCGTAATTTCCCCCCACTTGATATTCAAGAAAAACATACATACATAATTATATAATTATACTGAGATTAAAAATCTGTTTATTATCGTTGACACGTTCCAATGCTCCACTGGCACTGAGGATTATCTGCATCAATGCCCGTAACATTCCTATAGCCATTTACATTTCGGCGACTCTGATCGAACCTCTCCGTGGAACACATTATATATTCATTTTGCTGCAATATGATTTTGTCATTTTTAAACTGAACAGTCCAAATATGGTTGAATGGATCTTGCTGAGATGATGGATATCCTGCAATATTGTTTACTGAATTTGGCATCAGGTAGTAGTAGACATTATAATTTGTACCAAATAAAGTTATTTTAAAATCATCAAAATTCGTTGCAATCCCATCAACTAAATCTGCCTTTGTATGGCCCGTACTATCAATACTTTTCTTATCATACCACAACCAGAGATAACGGCTTGTGGAATCAATAAAACTATTTACAGCTGAATAAATGAATTCAGAAGAGCCAACATTTAACATGCAAAAATATGGCCTGAACATCAAATATTTCAAATAATCAGGCAACTGGTCAATGGCTCTTTCAATTCCACTTTTGAGTTGAACGTCGATGTTTTGGAATAAGCTGTTATTTTTTATTTTAAATATTATCAAGGCAAATTTTTGTAGGTATTCATCGTAGAAGTAACCCTTTGAATTATGTATTGCGTTCAAGATAAGCTGGGCTCTTACCATCAGTTCAAACGATTTCACATCATCTGGATTTTGGTAAATTTGAAATAAATCGTCTAATAGTTTTTGCGGAGTTTTGTCGTTATATACTTGTTTCAAGGCATCCTCCAATATGTCCTGTATTAGCCGCGTTTCGTAGTTGTTTCTTAAAGTATCGTATATGGCATTTAATTGCTCAAGCTGTATTGAGGATCCATTAGAACTCAGGACTTCAGATAATATATTGGCATTTTCCTCACGTAAGTACCGTCGAGCTGAGTAGCGTAGTTCAGCTAAAGCTGCTTGTCTTCTTTCGATTTCTCTGTACATTTTTGTCGCTTCCGAAATATCGTGTGTATTGTTGTTTCGCCTTATCTCCCAGAGTTCGATCAAATCGTTGTCGTGACCTTCTACGTCGTACGTATTTTGACATATTGCAAAGTATGCATTTGATATGAGTAAACTGTACAAAAATATCAAATATTGATGCCAAGATTTGAATGTGTTCATGGCGATAGCTTGCACTGGAATAATGAAATAATTATTTAATTGTCGACAGCTACCTAAATATGTACTAAATAAGTAAGTATTTAGCAGTCGAGAAATATGCATATATATGAATGTACATTAGGCCTGTCCTTAAAAAAATTTACGTATTTTTTTAATCTAAAACAAGTAAGAGAGCTATATTCGGCTGTGCCGAATCTTATATACCCTTCACCAACTTTTACTTTATACAAAAATTTTTTTTCCAAAGTTGTTTTTTTAATTTTTTTGAAAAAAAATTGGAATTGCTTTTTTAATTTTTTTTTAATATTTAGCGAAAAAAAACTTTTGGTGAAAAAAATTTCGATTGATTATAAATATCAACCGAGCCGGAAGAATTCCGTAGATATTAATGTATGAATCGTGTATGTTAGTTATTTGGGGGCTTCGAAAGTTGATTTCAACAGACAGATAGACGGACATGGCTTAATCGATTCCGCTATCTATAAGGATCCAGAATATATGTATATACATTATAGGGTCCGAAAATTTTATTGTTGAAATTACAAACGGAATGACAAACTTATATATGTATATACCTTTCTCACGAAGATAAAGGTATAATTAAAATTAATTTATGCTAAATTGAACAATGGGATACTAGGACTCATCGAAATAAAAAGTATTTTCGAAATTTCCATAAAATCCCACTTTTTTAGATTTTCCCCATCTAATACATGACATTATGTTATTAAAGAACAGTTGTTTTTTATGTAATTTAATAACATTAAATAATTATTATCTAAACTAAAATATAAACAAATACTGTATTTATGTTGAATTTGATATTGCAGCAACAACAATTTGAGAAAAAATATTGTATTAAAATACATAATCGTTAAATATAATACTGCCAATATATTACATCTATTTGGTAAAATAACTGCCTTTTAAAGAGTAGTGCTAAATAAACATTTAAAGTGACTACACTCTACATTACTTAGAAACACTAATGTGGGAGATCAGTATACTTAAGCAAAAAGAAAATAAACTGTATGAGAATTATATCAATACAATTTGTATAAAACCAGTATATACGAATTACTCACAAAAAAGTGCAGTGCAAAATAAACGTTTAAAGTGACACACTCCAGATCACGTAGAGAAACTTAAGTGACAATTGTCTTTACGCTAGAATACATTAGGCCGGGTTGATTTGTATGGACGATCAAAAAGTAAAAAATCGTAAAGACGAAATGCGCAATATAGGATTTGATTTTAGACCTATGGTTTCTTGGGGAAAATTTCTTAGAATTTTCGTAGAATGCATTTCTGCTATACGACCCGCCCTAATATACATACGTATGTCAGTTGGAGTACATTGACTACTTACTTAACTGCTGGGATGTGTAAACGCTAGGTGAATGAGTAAATTAATAAGTAAATTTTAAATAAAGTTAAGAAATTGAAGTAGAAAATGGGAATATTTATTGTGAACAGTATTTCGATCTATAAAATTGTATCAAATGAGTAGTAGGTCTGTCATTGTACTTTTATTCTTTCAATTGTACCAACTTTTCTATCCCTGCTATACTTTGTACATACATATGTACGTATTATATTATTTGCAATGATGATAAGAAAAGAAAAATGCACATCTATATGAGTTTCAGTACATTAATTTCAATATATTTAATCAATTTTAAATATTTACATTTTTATACCCTTCACGAGTGGCAAGGGTATATACTAGGGTGATCGGGCCGGTTTTTAATAACCGGTTTTTTTGGTTAAGTCGGTTTCGTTTTTTTTAAAAAGGCTCACATTTCGAATATCAAATTTACTGGCGTTAACTATCTTCGTATCAAATTTGACCTAAATAGAAAATATATAATTTTTTCCCAATTTTTTTTTTAAACCTAACTTAGTTTTGGACATTTGAAATTAAATAAACCTCATAAAATATGAAGAATATCAACCACTTACTTTTTGAAAAAATAAAAGTTTAATTTCAAAATGGGTAAAATTTGAAACGAAGACCTATGAAGGATAAGAAAAACATAGCTTTGGTATCTAAGCGGAGAATCGCAGTTTTTATACAAGTTCAGCAGAAATGATGAAAAGAGACAGATATATGTATATGAGTGCTACCAAAGCTCTGAAAACATTTAACTTCATTGTGCGTAACAATAATTAGAGATTTTTGATCCAGGTCAAATATGACTAAAAGTGCAAATAATTGTATAGATATTTTTTGCCAATTTGTTTTTCTAAAAACCTAACGTACGTAGTTGTTGACATTTGAATTTAAATGAAATTCATAAAATATCACTTAACACTTTTAGAAAAAATTCAATTTTAATTTCAAAATGGGTCAAATTTGACCCGAAGACCTTTTGAAGGTTAAAAAAGTAATCAAAGTTAAGCTACGTATACACGGTTGTCATATTCTTACAATATTGTCAGAAAATGTTCAATAAATGGTTAACACCCATATGTTTCAACATAAGTTCTCATGGTTGTGCTAACCATTTTATGAGCATGTTCTGACAATATTGTAAGAATATGACAACCGTGTATACGTAGCTTTAGAATTGATCTCTTTTTTCTTTTGTTATGTTTTTTATGAACAGTTTTTGCTTTAATAACATTATTTTATTAAAAAAAACTTTTTTCTTCTTATTTCAAAAAAAACCGGTTAACCGGTTATTATTAAAAAACCGAAACCGGTTGTTATTAAAAAACCGAAACCGGTTTATATTAAATTGCAATTTTTCGAAGAAACCGAAAATCGGTTTCTAAAAAATGTCGAAGAATCGATTTGTCATTCCATTTATAATTTCTACATTTTTTATTTGAGATCCCACAAGTAACTTATATACATGATTCATACATCAATATATCAGCTATAGACTCGGTTCGGTTGACATGTAAAAGCGAGAACCAGCGAAATGGCATCGGAACCAGCCATTGTTCTAAAATTGCATTAATGCACTTTTATATTAAAATATTCCACTGCATTTGTATAATTTAAGGAGAAGATAATAAATACACTTTTGTATGGTTCCCGAATCAACAAAATTAGTCCACAGATGTACAAGATATGAATAACTAAACTTCCAGCTTCCAGAATATTGTATCTGTCTACATCTATACTGAATTATACAAATCCAAAAATAATAAACAAAAATTTGTTTATGAGAAAATTTACTAAATATTTCACACTTTCATATACATATTAAAGGTATTTATAGACGGCAATACTGAGTATTAATATTTGTCAAAAACTCAAGTATCATAATACAATTTCATCGTCTAAACAAAATTTGTATTAGATTTTCAAAAAATACAAATGATTTTTTTGATTTACGGTCGGTATTGAAAATATCTTTAAAACAATTCAAAAACTTTTTATTTTCATATGTATCGGGTATGTATTTATAAAAACAAATAAGGCAAACAAAAATGTAAAGAAAATATAAAATAAAAATAAAGTTAGCAGAAAAATATCAATCAACAAACAAATAAAATATTTGTAATACTATCGTATAAACAAGAAATGTATTTTTCGAAACGATTTCTTGACATACCTAAAGATTTCAATAATATTTTAAATTTGAAAAGTGTTAATACCATAGAGAATAGACATAGAGCGGAAACTCTGCTGTCAAAGACCTAACTCAGTTGTCAGAAACCTAAGTGGTGAGAATGTATTAGTAGAAAAAACTATGTGAAAACAAAAACAACACTCGTATGTGTGATAATTTTGAGTAATTTTTTTGTTTGAGTTTTTTTCTAGTTTCCGCTCTATGTTTCTTCTCTATGGTTAATACTCAGTATTGCCGTCTATAAATACCGTAAACAAGTATGGGTGATAAATTCGGTGAATCTTGTATACCAACCATCAATATGTAGTTTTGGCCTTCTGTACAGAACTGTATAGAATTTGATAGATTGATCAATTCCACAAAACTTAATTGACTTATGTCGAAATTGATGTTATTTATCATTATATATAAATTATGAATTGACAATAAAATAGTTTTCAGATATAGGTTATATGGGAGGTAGGATCAGTTATGGACCGATCGTAGCCAGCTAGCTATTTTCGTGTTTGCCCTATCGTGTTTTCAACAGACGGACGAATGGACATAGTTAGATCGTCTTAGAATCGTATAATATTCCAGAATATATGTATATACTAACTAATGTGTTTCTGCGACGATGTGTTTCAAGTGGTGGTCCTGCATCATCAAAATCTGATCACAGTTTTACAAGATATGAATACTTAGACTTACATACTTTATCGAATTTTGTCACTAAACAAAAATCGCAAAAATATACCAAAAAAAAATTTAGGAACCAAGGTGAATTTTTGTGTGACTAACGGTGGAATGAACTATTAGGGTAGCTTTTTCCAAAAAAAAAAATTATAAAATGATACACATACATACTAGGGTATTCATTCGACCAATGATCGTTCGATTAATCGAATAATTTCATACGAATAATTATTCGAACAATTTAAAAATGGCCATTTTCGAATAACGAATAATTCGAACAATTTTATGTCGAATAATCGAATAAAACGAATAAATGTTAATATATATTTAAATTTATTAAATTGCTTAAAATTTTTCATAATTTAAAATTTAAATAAGTAATAATGACTCACAAAAATAGTATTGTTTCTGAAATTCGACAAATAACTAAAGACAAAGGGACTTTCGATCACTGTAGATGAGTGTTCCGATAGCTGCTTCCATAAATATATAAATATTATTGCAAGAAGTTACAAATCTAAAAACAAATCTTTCAAAATTTTTACTTAGGACTTGAAACAATGAAAATAAAAGGTATGGAATAAAATATTTGGTATTTAGCTGACGAAAATTAGAAGAATCGCAATTAATAATCAAAATATTAACTTAGATAAAAGTGGAGTTGAATGTGATAGAGAATGTGATTTTGAAACGGTCGTCGAAAGTAATATCTTAAAGGAATGGACCTAGGCTTTCTTTTGAGCAAAAAAAAAAATTAAAAAAGGGCCCATATTGGAAAAAAATTTTGATTTTGCAAAAAAAAATTAAAAAATTGTATGTCTTGCGTTACAAAATATTTATTTTGATAGATATCCCACTCGCATCCCACTAAGGGACTAAAAATATCTTAAAGGAATGGACCTAAGCTTTCTTTTGACTACAAAAAAAAATTTAAAAAAGGGCCCATTTGGAAAAAAAATCGTATTTGCAAAAAAAAAAGTCAAAAATTGTAAGTCTTGAGTTAAAAAATATTTATTTTGATAGATATCCCACTCGCATCCCACTAAGCGACCAAAAGGGTCTTCAAGGATAATATCTAAGCTTTTGTTTGACCTAAAAAAAAAGATTAAAAAAGGGTCCATTTTGAAAAAAAAAAGTCAACAAAGTTTTTGATTTTGCAAAAAAAGTCAAAAATTTTATGTTTTGAGTTACAAAATATTTATTTTGATAGATATCCCACTCGCATCCCACTAAGCGACCAAGTAGGTGTTCAAGGAAAATATCTAAACTTTATTTTAAGAGAAAAAAAAAAAAAAAGTCAAAAAAGTTTTTGATTTCGGAAAAAAAATATTAAAAATTTTTTATTTTTTTTTTTAAATATTTTTTTTCGAAAGATCGAAGAAATAGCTATCTATACTATTTGGGACACATTTTGCTAAGAACAATAGGTAATAAGTTACATGGATAAGAAAAAACCCCTGTTTGACCAAATTGTCAAAATTTTACCCCCTATAACTCAGAGAGTTCTCGACCGATGTTGTTGAAAAATTGTGTCTGAGTTACTATCCAATAGAGCTAACCTTGGTGCAAATTTCATCCCGATCGGAAGACATCGATTTCAAAAGTTGGTTCACTTGACATGAAATGCCCCATATAACTGACGTTATTAACCGCGTACATAAGTGTTGCAAAATATTTAATAAATCGAATGATAAACACAAATATTGCAAACTAACGTTTTGTTGCAAGAAAAGCATGGAGTTCGTATTATACATGATTTTGAACATCGTTGAACATCTTTGTCTAACATGGTAATAAACTTTTCGCCAATCATGCACTGCCTGACTTCAAATTAGCCACGTTCACTGACAATGATATCAAACTTTGGACAGATTCCCTTTATTGTGTAATTCCCCAAGACCACTTTATTAAGCAAAGATACGGTAACGTTGTTAGAGATTGATGTATAATACAATTAGTTATAAATAACACTATACAACAAAATCAAATTTTTTCCAAAATTACAAGGTCCGACCAATAAATTTTGATAGAGGAGACAAAAATAAGACACGTGTATCAGTGTTTTGAAAGTTTACATCTGAATTTCATTTGACGGGTGGTTAAAGTCTCCCAACTCTGGCACATTCTTATGTTAATCGTCATAAGAAACCATGTGATCCTTAAATTTTAGGTATAAAATGTGTTCCGCAAAGTTATGTAAAATGTTACGGAGAATATTTTTGTAGAATATGTTAACCCTCTAAATCCTCAAGGCATGGGTCTTTTTTGTCCTTCTTTTAAAAAAGTGCAAAAACCACCATTAAAACAGGGATTTAAGGGGTTAAAGTGTTCAGCAAAAATATTATCCGTGAAATTTTACTATAAGTCCCTGAATACACCAAAACGGAAAATTAAACCAGAAAGTCAGAAATAAGACACAACAAAAGAGAGCTTACGGTTAATTTCGTATTTATTAAGAATTTAGATAGGAAGTCTCCATTAATTACATTTTTTTAGCTCTAGGCAATTACACTTTATTACCATACGCATATTTCAGCTATAAAATTCTTAATAAATGCGAAATAGTGAATAATTAATTTACTAAATAATTAGTTACTCAATTTAAAACCCGAATTAATGAACGACATAAAAATGTTCTTAATAAGTTTATATTGTATTTGAATTCAGAATCATGTCCAAACTAGCTCAAATTTTTTAAAGCATAGCTCCAAAACGGAAACTAAAGGGTTTGATAGTCAATTGTTTTTTTTTTTTTTTTCTGATCTGATCTGATCAGAATATTT
Source organism: Calliphora vicina (assembly GCF_958450345.1). NCBI lineage: Eukaryota > Metazoa > Arthropoda > Insecta > Diptera > Calliphoridae > Calliphora > Calliphora vicina. The sequence goes on from NC_088780.1 coordinate 82,191,828, forward strand.
CTGTTGAAAATTTAATGATAGACTTTGTTTTCGAATGTTTTTTGACATTATCAATACTTGAATTGTTAACTTTAACGTAATTTTTTGTTTTTTTTTAACAATAAAATATAAAAAAATCAAAACATAATTTTAACTTTTTTAAAAAAACTATTCGAATAATTCGATTAATTTTAAACATGTGATTGAATTATTCGAACAAGTGAAAATCTCTTATTTGAATTATTCGTTTTACTCTAACAAGAGAAAAATCGAATAATTCGAATACCCTAATACATACCGCTGTAATACTAAAATGTAGTAAAAAATCTTAACAAAAATAAATTGAGGCATTCTATATCAAAATTTGTATTTAAACAAATTAAACAATTAAAAGTAAATTCTTCACCTTTTCATCCTCGTATTTGTTCTTTATCAATTGTTATGACTCTGTAATATTTGATTTATTATTATTATTAAATTAGGACAAGTTTTATTTCTTATACAGCCTAAATAAAAAGCTCATTCCTTTGAGAAATAAATACATGCAATTCGATATACATAAATATTTATTTTTATTTTTTCCTCTTTTTCACAAACACAGCCATTCACGCTGTGTAGTAGTCAAAGTGAATGACCTAATTTTGCTACGTGTATAAATAAGTATGTGCGACTAACTGGAATAAAATAAAATTAAAGTACAAATACGAATAAAATCAAATAAAAATAAAAACAACAAGAACAAAAACAAACCACACCAAAGGTAATGAAATTAAATGAAAATGTAATATTTACATACGTATACACGCAATTTGGTGAAAAAGAAATCACGCCAGAATCCACAACAAATCAAACAAGTGAATGTCGTATTCAGCTATGCCGAATTTTTTTTACCCACCACCAAAACATCCCCAAAGTCCAATAAAAATGTGCTAGATTGGCGTTTTTCACTTTAATTTAATTTTGTTCAAATTTCTAAGTTTTATTTCATGATTTTATATTAGGCTATGCGTATCCTTCCTCTAAATTGAACGAAATTTTGACGAATCATTAACTATATTAAAATTAATGTCTGTACAAAATGGCTTTAACCTACAATTATTTTTCTGTTATTGTAATTTTTTATTTCAGTATTTATGGGAAGGACACGAATCCTTGAAATTTAAATGAACAAATTTTAGGTATGATTATATTTTTCCAATTAAAATATGTGTGCCAAATTTCATTACTTTGCGATATCTCCTTATAGTTTTGGCAAGGTTTGTGGAACTTCTGTGGAGTAAGTAAAGGCCTTTTATATAAGTATTTGATATTGTTGAAAACATTATGACTTGAGGATTGATAATTTAGTAAAACTAAATAATTTTATAAAATTTTGGGACTTTATTCACCTTAAAAACTAAAAAAATTATAATATGGTGATTTTCCACGAATAAAAACATAAAATTTGAATTAATGTAAATTTTTAACAGTTAAAGATATCATAACAAAATGTTGAACCAATATAGACTCAAATGTCCTTAAATCTGTCCTAAAACAGGGAAAATGTGTTTCAAAAACTGAGTTTTTTTTAGAAAAGTGCCCACTGTGACATCATTTACCGTGTGATAGTAAAAACACTTAGTAAGTATTTAAGACACATATGGTGTTATACAAATATGTGGATCGGTGCTTTGCCTTTTTAGAATTTTTTACTCAAAACAACATTTTTTTAAAAATTGGCAAAGTTTGGGTAGGTCGGGGGGTGATAAGTCCGCTAAAGTGAGCCAATTTCTTTTTTACACGCTTTTGCATTAAATTATCTCTCCGTATCATATACAAATTCTATATAGTCCTGAAGAAAATTTTTTTCTACAAAAGAAAAAATATATGGGCTTTTTTGGGAAAGAACGTAAAAAATACGGCCCTTTTTACAAGTTCCAACTTTGGATGCATATAACTTTTTTGGAGGGAAGTGATAACTGTTATCAAGTTTCTTTTATTTTATTTAGAATTTCATCGCCAATATAGCTGATATTTTATCAATAAATCAATAAACCTGAATATCTCTTCAACTAATAGAGATAACCTACACTTGTAAGTGCTCATTTGGATCATAAATGGATTTTTGGCGAGGTGACCAACTTTGTGGGGGCATTAGCGCTAGGAAGCTGGACAAACGTAAATTAACTCACAACCACAGCTCAAACTATGTGAAATTTCGTAACAATATCTCCAATAGTTCCCAAGATACCGAATTATTTCCAAAAAAAAAGTTTCTAAACCACTGTGCGACGGAACCCAAAAGTCCCTTAGGAGCGTCAACATTTCTAGAAAATTTGAGTGAATTCCAAAAATTCTGATTGCAAAACAATATAAAAAAAACTCATGGTTTTTGAAACACAGACGTGTAAATTTTGACAATACAGTAAAACCTTGATAATCTGGATAATTGATTGCAGACCCTAATCCGGATTATCAAATTATCCGGATTACCGAATAAAAATTTAAAAACATTGTTCTTGTATTAAAAATGCTTTTTAAAATACATATCTAATGACATATTTAAATAAATGATTACATTTAAAAAGAAACACTGAACCTCAGGAGAAAAAACATGAAAAGAAATAATAGAAAAAGTCTTGTACGGTACTTTTCTATGTTTTAGCAAAAATGGATTTGTGTAGAAAATAGTTTGTTTTTGCAGCAAAAAAACTATGGCGAATATTCAGAAATCATGACTAAAGTCGGAACTAGCAAGTAGTGCTGAAAGTAACCAATTGTGAATAACTTAAATAGGTACTTAAAAAAGTGACCACTTGGTGGTCGTTTATGAATATGCGCCTATGTTTTTGGAGTAAAAATTAATAGAGATTAACACTACCCAACAATTGGTATGCAATCCGGATTATAAAGTTATAAAGATGCAATCAATCCTATAGAGTACACAATGTAATGAAAACAGATGTACGGATTACCGAATAATCCGGATTAACGATGTCCGATGTTATAAAAAGTTTAACGTATTACATCAAGCTAAATTTATGAACTAACAGCTAAGTTTTTTTCACAATTTAACTAAGCGTTTGCTTTCATTGTTTTGATACCAAATAGCACTGCAAAGTTTTTTTGTGTTTTGGTACTCACCTCTTAATAAAACAAGATGTTTAGTTATATGAAGTATAATAGTTATAATCAGGGAAACCAGAAATATGCTCTAAAAAAAAAGTTTTAAACAATGTAGAGTACTTGGCCTGGCAATGTAGTAAAAGAGCACAATAAAGTAACATAAATCGATGTCTATTGGATCTGAAAACATTTGTATACATAGAAAATGTTCTTTCGACATCAACTGATGTTATATGAGCAAATTTAAAAGACAATATTTCTTTAACACTTAGAACGGTTAAGTTTGAATTAGAACTAAAATTTGATATTTATATGGCGCTATTATTAAAATAGTGCTTGTTTTATATTAAAACAAGTAAGAGAGCTATATTCGGCTGTGCCAATCTTATATACCCTTCACCAAATTATTCTTCAAAATAAAAAATTTAAATATTTTTAGCTGAACAAAATTTTTTTTTCAGTTTTTTCATTTTTTGGAAAAAAAAATGTTCGAATTGTTTTTTTTAAATTTAAAAAAAAATATTTTGTTTTTTAAATTTTTTTTTTTGATGAAAGCCATCTATTTTTCAATTTTGAATTTTAAACAAAGCAAGTAAAAACCTGTAACACAACAGCGAAAAATAAGTAAGACAAAATTTGTTTGATAAAGTCAAAATATCCTATTAAACAGTAAAATATGCTCTAAAAACGCAAAAATATGACATAAATATGCTCTTAAAACAAATATATGCAAAAATATGCATTTAAGGGTAAAATATGCAAAAATATACACTAACAAATCGATGCCAAAATTCTTAAATAGTTCTGAAACGTTTAAATATCTTATCCATGTGCTCATTAGACTCACCAGAAAAAACATGCATTTGCATATATTGGTTTCCCTGGTTATAATGATATAGGATTATTTCTTAAATGTATGACTTCAAAAACTGTTCCCACTTAAAAATGTGGAATTCACAACAGATGGCGTATCTTTTGAAAGCGGTTTTTATTTTTAATAATTTGTATGTCATTTTGAATGTCAACTAACTCTTATTTATTTTCAATTAGTTATTGAACATTATAGTGTAAACAACTAAGTTTTTTTGATTCGATAATGGCATTGGTAGAAACACCATTCCCCCCCCCAGAATATGCAGAAACCGTAATATTCCATCATGACAACGATCGGCCACATGTTGCAGGTTAGGTTCCATGGGCAGCTGCTCCTCAAGCAGCTCACATGGGGTAGACAGCAGGGTATTTACAATACTTCCGATACCTCCAAGTTAAACCAACCAGATTCCCGGATGAAAGAGTAGATTCGTCTAAGATTCATCCTTGATAGCTCATCCAAGCAAGATAGGAATGGAAATCCGCTTTCTGCTGTGCAGCCATCTTGCATCTAACAAGGGAAATACAAGAAAATGAATCGATCGCCACATGATTGATCATCGCACCCTTTTTGTCCAAATCATCTGCTATACAATTACCCTGATTTCCATCATGTCCAGGGACCCATATAAGCGTTATCCTAGAATGTCTCGCTATCTCGTTTAGGTATACCCGACATTCCTCGGTTAACCTAGATGTCGTGAAGACATCCGCTATTCCGTTAACGGCAGCCTTGCTATCTGTAAATATACATATATCTCTAAAGTAGGATTTTATCCCAAAGTTTTCAATATAGAAACCGCGATGCCATAAATCCCTATTCGGGATAGTAAGATGGAAATGCCTATCGAAAAAAGGTTTTGCGATGCAGTAATCAACATTACCATGTATGTGTCCATAGCAATACCTGTTAAAAACTATTTAGAAGGAAGTGGTTGGGAAGTTTTGCCTCACCCGCATTATAGTCCAGACTTTACCCCGTCCGACTACTATTTGTTTCGATCGATGCAGAACTTTCTCTGGGACACCCTTCACTTCAGCGCAGAGTATCTGAAATTGGCTTGATTCGTTGTTGGCCTCAAAAGATGAGCAGTCCTTCTAGAGTGGAATCCATATATTGCCAGAAAGCTGGGAAAACGTCACAGCAAGTTTATATCGTACAAATGTTTCAAAATAAAAGCTAAAACTTTTTAAAAAATCTCGCCGTTTTAAGTTATACTCCTAATACAAAATTAAATATTTTTTTGTTCTGTAGTTGGATCAATGGCTCTCGACTCTTTTGGATTGTTATCAAGTCGATTTATATAACCTTAAACTAACTCGACACACAAGAGACGATGCATATGTAAGCAGTACGCCAATTATGTAGCAAAAACACATGGAAATATGAGTGTTGATTTCCACTGTAAATGTAAATTTGTATACCCGCCAACAAAAAATATTTGTGTGGATTTATTGATTTTTTCCTTTCGTTTGTAAAATATCGAATTATTGATTGTGGACCCCAAGAAGGATTATGAGTCCTTATGGAATACAAAGACGTTGTCTAGGGTATGAAATTTAGTATTATTATTATTATTGATCAAAAATGTTCGGAAAAATTGGTACAACATAAACATTGACAAAAGTCTACATACGACCACAGCATGTCCTGGTTTTTTTTTGAATACTAACAGATAAGCATGCAATTTATTAAGTCTACAGTTCAACAAAAACTCAAAAGTAAATACCACAAAATTGGCCAAAGAACTCGCAACAAGGTGAGAAGTTATTGTTATTATCATCCACGAACAATTCAAAGAACCTTAAATAATAATGGTAATTAAAGCAGAACTCCTCGTAAATTAGCGAACGGATCGCAAACTTCATTTGGAATTCACCCAAAAGCACTTTGAAATGGACATGGAATTCTGGAAGAGAGTTTTGTTCACTGATGAGTTGAAGTATAACATATTTGGAAGTGATGGGAGAGATAAAGTATGGCGCAAAACAAATACAGCAATGGATCCGAAAAACTTACTCGCTACAGTTAAGCTGATGTTGGCAGTGTGATGGTTTGGGGTACTGTCTCTGCTTCTGGAGTGGGAAAGTTAGTGTTTATTGAGGATAATATGGATCGTTATCAGTACAAATCCATTTTGGAACAAAATTTGAGAGCATCCGCTGATATTTTAACTCTTGGTTAAAGTATCACGATCCGAAACATTGGTCTCAAATTGTCAAAGATTGGCTACTCTACCATGCCCCATGACAATTGCACACACCACCTCAAAGCCCGGACTTAAATGTTATTGAGCACGTGTGGGAAATTCTACAACGGAAGATCTGAAAACATCTTATTACTTGTGCACTAATGTTAAAGGAGAACCATCCAGAAGAATGGCAAAATATAACGTCCGCAGAACTGGAAAATTTAGTTGCTTCGATGCCCAGACTCTTGTAGATGCCCGTGGTGGCCTAACGAAATATTGAATTTAATTAAAATTTGTATTCGCTGAAAAATGTTTATTTAGTATGTAGACTTTTGTCAACATATTTTTTTTTAATTTTTTGTGAATAAAAGTTAAATCTATATATGTATATAAAAATGATATGGTCCATGTATGTAATGGCATCATGTGAGAACGGCTGGAGGGATTTGGCTGATTTTTTTTATTAGATTCTAAACAGGAGATGGTTTGTAAAGAAAAAAATTCAGAAATTCCGGTTAAAACTCGGAAATTTTTTTTTTTTGAGTCCAGTCCCAGTATGGTTTGGAGAAACTTGAAGAACTAACATTAATAAATGCAACCGGGCGAAGCCGGGGCGGTCAACTAGTTAATTATAAATTTAGCGATATTTTTTTGTTATATTACTAAAAATGCAATTTGAAATAAAACTGCATCATTACTTTCACTTATTATGGTTTAGGAGTCCGCGAGTTACGAAAATAATGGTCGTATGTATACTTTTGTCGGTCATTGTACACATATTGGGTATGCAATGCAGTCATATCTTTATTAAGACAAAGCAAGCAAACACGGAGTTAAAATTTAAAAAAAAAACTTAGCATTACTTTTTCATACATTTTGCGATATGAAACATTATCAAAGTTTACACGGTTGCGTTAAGAATCGCTCGACTTTTTAAGGTTGCATTGCATACTGACGTTTTGGAATTCACTCATTCATTTACATATTTTTAGAGATTTTTGGTAATTATTTGAGTTGTTTAATTCATATAATATGAAAGTAAATTTTTAATTTGGCTTAAGATCATTTATAATAATTACTCTGTATTATGACAGTGTAATTACATTTATCATATATTTTTTAAAAAATTTTAGCATTTGACAATATTTCGTAAATATATGAAATAATTGCATAAATTTTATTATTTATTTATTTATTACACAATTCTTAATACTTATACATATATCTTATTATTAGCATCCACAAAACTGAAATAGGTTAGCAAAACAATAACGATTACATTTTAATTATGTGAATTAGAAATCAAATTAATGGTTTTTACCATAGGAAAAAAATTAAAAATGGAATGAAAGAGAGCAAATTATTTATTGATAGTATGTGTTTCATTGTGTTAAAAAAATTATAAAAGAGGTGAAATTGTGTATTAAAATCTATTTATTTTTCAACTACATACGTAATAATTTTTTCCTTAACAAAAAATTCTATTTATAAACCCGGTTTGTTCACATTGAACAAAAATTTAATATAAACCCGGTTTACCGGTTTTTTAGAATGACAAAGCCGTAACACAGTCTACAGTGTAATTATAATTAACATCCAGTAATACAACCCAAAGTATTTTTTCCGTACAGCAAAAGTAGTGACAGTGAAATTCAACAAGTATTTGATAGAGCCGTTCATTGATCTATTTATAAGTATTAATAATATTTATTTGATTTTTTCGTTTACATTGCACTGGTATTTTCAAATTAACTCATTTCTTATGTATTTTGGATTTTTCCGTAAACATTCATACATTTTTTAATGAATCATAGAAATTTCAACCACCTTAGTGTTATTTTTACATATCTTATGATATACACCGAAAAAAATTGATTCGTAGAATAGAATTTGTTTCTTTTATTTTACGAAAATATTTTAATGTATTTTTTTTATACATACTAGGCAATAGGCAGTCAAACGATTTAAAAATTTACTGAAAGCCTTATGATAAACTTTTATTTAATTAAATTAAAACTCGAATAATTGACAGAATACAAGCCACGATTTTAACTTGATTTTACAATGTTTGTCAATAATTTGCTCAATATACCAATATGTTAAAATATTGCCAAAATCCAATATTACTTTTTATTGCACCTTGATAGAAAAGAAACGTAAAATAGCATTACAACTGCTGTAAGTGATTTTCCAATATATTTTAAAAACTAGTGTGTTATTTCAAAATATTTGCCTTGATTATATTACTCAAGCCGAACAGCTGGATACTTTTGTTTTGGTTCTAGAGGCTGTTAAATACTGTTTTTATATTTCAAAATCGTCATATTCTAGAGTTTCGAGTTCGGTTTTAATGGAACAAATTGATTTCGAAATTAAGTATGCATAAACTGGTAATTATTCCAAATTCAAATCTGTTATCAGAAATATGCAAGGTATATTTATATATTATCAACTGATTTTGTTTCTATAGTATCTTAATATTTAATAAATTACCCAAAACCGATCGGAAGAGAATTTGGGATAATTAAAAGGATACTTAGGTTTTACTTAAATAACCTAAACCGCCTCTATTCCACACTATTATAAGTTTAAATTATTTTATTTCTGTTTTCTGACATTTGCTAAGACCAATTGTTGTTTTTGTAGAATAATTTCTTAGTAAGTAAAAATAATGTTTCAATGAATTACAAATTTTAAATTTAGTGTCAAGCAATTTTTTCAGAAAGCACTAAAAAATGCTAAAAAACTAACTCAATATTTTTTCGAGTCGAAATTTTTAAAAAGCTCTAAAAACTGTTCCATAAGCAATGAGTTGACAACGCTGATACTAAAATGGGGATACGTTAACCCTTTCAACACCGGTGCGAAATATCTAATAAAGAAAATACATACATCGAAAATGTATGTATGCATTTATTGATGGATTTTCATGAAACTTTAGATATAGAAATGGAAATTAACCCTTTTATGACAAAATTTTGATGTGCATTTACAAGGGAAAAAATGAAATTTTTTCAGTTTTTGTAAAAATTTTGCTATTAAGTAATTACGTTTGCAATTAAATCTAAAATAATCGAAATCTGTACGTAATTGTCGTTCTAATGAAATTGGTTAAAAAACTTGTCTTAAGCCACTAGAACAAGAAATGTAGAAAGAAAATTAACATATTTTGAGAAATATTAAAATAAAAGCTCATTTTTACTTAAAATATATCCATATTTACTTGTATATGTATGAGTTTTCCATTTTTGTGCTGTTATTGTAAATACTATATTTTTCTTAAGTTTAATCAAAATCGGCCCAAAATATATATAACATTTCGCTATCTTTCCATTAGAAATTCCAAATATTGAAAATTTTGACCTCTGACCTTCACGATTTAAAGGTTAACATTTTCCGATTTTAGGAAAACTTTCAGACTATATTTAGAATTACCTGGACTATAATATTCTGTACAAATTTTACTTAAAATTAATAACAGTAAGGAAATTTTATATCGCATATACGGAAAAACTATAGGTTGTATTGACATACTTGTTTAACATTTTTATTCCCTATTATATTTAAAATTGAGTTTTCAAACTGCCGTAAAAAAAATTCATTTTTCTTGTCATACCTGCGAATAGATAAACGGTTTCCTACGAAGACAAAAACTCATATACAAGTAAATATGGATATATTTTAAGTAAAAATTAGTTTTTATTTTAATTTTTCTTAAAATATCTTAATTTTGTTCCTACATTTCTTGTTCTAGTGGCCCAAATCTGGCATTTCTAGACGTGACCGTAGCCAAGGAGTATTCGAGTTTAATTTATTAAAATGAATTCTACAAATGCTCCAGGGCGCTATGGGGGCTCAATATAGAGTACCTTCGACATGAAAAATTTTTAAACATGTGCCATTTTTTTGTTTCCTATCCATGCTTGCGTGTGCTTTTATCTGTTCTAATTTTCGAGTTATAGTCATTTAAAAATTGAAATTTTAAAATTTGGCCATACCTTGGCCCGTTATTTTAAAAATATAGGGCCTAATTTTGGACCGAATGGACTCGATTTTTTTTATTAGTTAAACAACTAAATTACCAATAATATACAAAAGATTTCAAATCAATATCTATTATGGATCCAAAAATAAACGATTTTCAATTTAAATATTAAAAAAATAGTAGATTTTTGCTGTTTTTTTGGGCGAAAAGGTGACGTAACTCTTTTTTTATTAAAAAAAAACTTTCGTTAAGTATATACAACAATTTTATGTTTTTCTATAAGGTATCTGTACGGAGAACATTTTGGTATAAAAAAATCTCAAAGCTGGGATCAAAAAACGGAAAGCAGTTTTGGAAACCCTGATGTGTTCCCTATTTATCCCTAAAGTATTTTCCCAGCCCCGAAGGAAATTTGGACCCTACAGGCAAAATTGTAAAAAATACCATTTTTGGGATTTTCCAATTTTTAGGAATTGCGGGATTCCCTTTGACCTTTTGAGAAGCCTTTTTACAACTTGTTATTTAGAATGACAAACTTTAAAAACGTTGAAAATGTCATTGAGTTTCCTTAATAAATAAAGATTTTATTACATATAACATATTTATTGAGTATCTAAAACTAAAATTTATATCAAAATTTTAATAGTATTGCAAATAACAATTTGATCCATATTTTTTCCAAGTCAATATCTCAATTAGATTCAAAAATATGCAACTTTAAAACTCCGTCCTTCAAAAATATTGCACTTTTTCATATTAACAAATTTGTATAAATTTTCGGCTACGGTCACGTCAAATTTTATCCCGATCGGACCAGCCGTTTAGAAATGCCAGAATTATTTCCAAAAAAATTTCGATTCTGCCCCACTGTGTGGCCTGAGACTATTCAAACGATTAACCGTTAATCGGTTAACCGATTAAATTTTGTCGGTTAACTGTTCGAATAATTCAAAAATGCCGATTTTCAAATAACAAATAAACCGATTAATTTGTGTCGGTTAACCTATTAACCGAAATTTCTTATTTTTGCAGTTTAACATATTTTTTTTGTCAAAGTAAAATTTCGATGTCGAAAGAAGTTAGACGATAACATTTACTGCTATTTCTATAACAAATTCGACAAACATATTTTTGTCGAAACAATGTATTGCCCATTAACGACAAAAAATTATATTTTTATTAAAAACTAGCTGACCCGGTGCGCTTCGCCACCCCAATTAGAAGAAAGAAATAGTACTATCAAGTCTCACTTTGTGAATCTAATTGTAAATGTCTAATTTCATATTTCTGGGTCCATTATTATAGAAAATGCAAAATGTGTTCCTAATTTTAAATTTTTATGTTTATTATTATAAAATATTCAAAAAGTACCATTGCAATAAGGAAATAGTACCATTGATTATCACTTTTAAATTCGCATTCACTAAACCATAACCCGTCAAGCTTGAATTTTAGATTTGTATATCATTTCCTATATTATCAACTAATTTTGTTTCTATAATACTTAAGATTTAATAAATTATCACAAAACCGAAACCGATCGGTTTTTAATTTTTTAAAACCGAAACCGCGGTTTTGAAATTCTTCGATTTTTTGGAAAGTCTAGGTCCATTATTATAGGAAATTCAATAAAAGTACCATTCGAATATATAAAAAGTACCAAAAATCCCCCACTTGTGGTTTCCCACTCACTCGGGTCCATATAAGCTTAATTTCATGGCTTTAGGTTCATTGGTGTAGAAATTACAAAAAGTACCATTCGAATAAAAAAGTCTCCCCTAGAATTCTAACTCACTTAGGACCATGTATGCTTAATTTCATGTTTTTAAGTCCATTGCTATAGAAAATTAAAAAAAAGTACCATTCGAATAAACAAAAGGTACCATGAGGTATCCGCTTGAATTTTCAATCACTTAGGACCATATACGCTTAATTTCATATTTCTAGGTCCATTATGTTATAGAAAATTCAAAAAGTACCATTAGAATATAGAAAAAGTACCAAAAAGCACCCACTTGTAGTTGCTCACCCACTCGGGTCCGTATAACCTTTATTTAATGTTTCTAGGTTCATTGGTGAAGAAATTACAAAAAGTACCATTTGAATAAAGAATAAGTACCAAAAATTCTCCCCCTAGACTTCTCACTCACTTAGGACCATATACATATGTTTAATTTCGTGTTTCTAAGTCCATTGTTATAGAAAATTCAAAAAAGTACCATTATAATATAGAAAAAGTACTAAAAAGTATACACTTGCGGATTCCCACTCACTCTGGTCCATATAACCTTTATTTTATATTTCAAGGTTCATTGGTGAAGAAATTACAAAAAGTACCATTCGAATAAAGAAAAAGTACCAAAAAGTCTCCCCTAGAATTCTAACTCACTTAGGACCATGTATGCTTAATTTCATGTTTTTAAGTCCATTGCTATAGAAAATTAAAAAAAAGTACCATTAGAATAAACAAAAGGTACCATGAGGTATCCGCTTGAATTTTCAATCACTTATGACCATATACGCTTAGTTTCATATTTAGGTCCATTATATTATAGAAAATTCAAAAAGTACCATTAGAATATAGAAAAAGTACCAAAAACAACCCACTTGTAGTTTCCCACTCACTCGGTTCCATATAAGCTTTATTTCATGTTTCTAGGTTCATTGGTGAAGAAATTACAAAAAGTACCAATCGAATAAAGAAAAAGTACCACAAAGTCTCCCCATAGAATTCTCACTTACTTAGGACCATATATGTTTAATTTCATGTTTCTAAGTCCATAGTTATAGAAAATTCAAAAAGTACCATTAGAATAAAGAAAAAGTACCAAAAAGTCTCCCCCTAGAATTCTCACTCACTTATGACCATATATGCTTAATTTCATGTTTCTAAGTCCATAGTTATAGAAAATTCAAAAAAGTACCATTAGAATATAGAAAAAGTACCAAAAAAACCCACACTTGTGGTTTTCCACTCACTCGGTTTATATATAAGCTTTATTTCATGTTTCTAGGTTCATTGGTGAAGAAATTACAAAAAGTACCATTCCAATAAAGAAAAAGTACCAAAAAGTCCCCCGCTAGAATCTCACTCACTTAGGACCATATATGTTTAATTTCATGTTTCTAAGTCCATTATTATAGAAATTTCAAAAAAGTACCATTAGATGAACAAAAAAGTACCTATAGTTCAGTTCACACATTTTGGTACATAAATATTATCCCCTATTCCTAACACTAACTTCACTCAAATAAATATCAGCTAACTTTAATGTCGATAACTGAAATAATTTAAAATTTTAAAAAAGTACCATTAGGAGAAAAGTACCAATTTCCCTTTTCTTACTTGAACACCCCTCAAGTTTGAAATTTAAAAATATTCCATTTTGCCAAAATTGTTTATGCTATAGGCATGTATCAAAATATTAAAATCTGTGTTAATGTGCCCAAGAATAAATATGTTTTAAAAAAAGTACCAAACTGTTTACCCGGATTTGGCCCAATATACACCTTGGTACTCGAGTTGCAAATAACACGCTGTTAGTTAATTTTTGTATGAATCCAGGAACCAACGTTAAAAAAATTATCAAAATTGGCTTAATAATTTCAAATATAATGTATTTTCCCGATTTTATCCCCTTTTTGGTACCTTTTTTATCCCCATTGAGGTGGTACAATTTCATTCAAATAAATTTCTGTAACGTGGTGGGAGCTCATAATAAAATATTCGTATGTCTATGTCAAATTATAGAAAAACATATTTTATGAAAAAGTACCAAAAATTAACACAATTTTTATCCCTTAAAGGTTCGAATTTCCAAAAAGTACCAAACTTATATTTTTTATTTTTTGTTAATTAAAGAATACGATTTAAAATTTGTTTCTATGTTTATTGGTTTAAAAGATACATAGGGTGCAAAAAAAGTACCAAAATACAGTTTTTACCCGTTTTCTCCCCTAAAAGTTTCGAATTTCCAAAAAGTACGAAACACCTGTCAGCTTATTTTTTAAATGGAGTAACATGCTATTTTAAGTTTTTTTGTATCTTTATTAGTTTTGAAGATATAAGGTTACCGAATTTACCCGTTTTTACCCTTTTTTACCCCCTAAACGTTCGAATTTCCAAAAATCCCTTCTTATCGGATCGTTTTGGAGAGGGAGGAACCCACAGTTAAAATTTCGTGATTCTAGCTTCAGCCGTTTGGGCTGTGCGATGATGAATCAGTCAGTCAGTCAGTCAGTCAGTAACGTTACTCTTTTATATATATAGATTGGCATAATATGCATATAAATATGCATTTTGAAGTAAAATATAACAAAATATGCATTATCAATAAAATATGCAAAAATATGCACTAACAAATCGATGCCATTTTGCAGCAAAATGTGCGATTCGGATAGATAATTAGTCTACATTGTATTTGGACGTTCGAGAAAAAACATGCATTTGCATATAAATCCGCCCCCTAGTCATTAATATAGACAATATGGATATCTAATGATAGATATCCCAATGACCTTTGCAACGACGGATATAAGACCATAGTAAGTTGGACCTACAATGGGTCAAAATCTGTAAAAAATATTTTTTAACCCGAATTTTTTTTTCACCAAAAAATTTAAAAACAAAATTTTTTTTCTAAAATTTTAGAAAAAATTAAAAAAACGACTTATATACACTACACCAAATTTTACTTCAAAATACAAATTTTAAATATTTTTAGGTAAACAAATTTTTTTTCCAAAGTCGTTTTTTTAATTTTTTTTTAAATTAATAAGATTCGGCACAGCCGAGTATAGCTCTTTTACTTGTTTTCTATGTTTTTGTTCATTTTATTAATAAAATACTTAAATAAGAACACAAAATCCATAGTTTTATTATCAGTTTTAAATCTAAATAGAAATTATTCGGTTAATCGAATAATTTAAAATTAACCGATTAAATCTATACCCCGATTAATTATTTGGTCGATTAACCGATTAAACCAGAAACCCGATTAATTGAATACCCTAGTATCCGTTCAAAAATTCCCAAAAAAAATGTTTGGCTTATAAGGGACACCTTAATGTATATCTTTTAGGAAAGATAATTCTTTACAGAATATGATTTCATCATAAGAAAATGAATTTGCAAACTTTATAGATGATTGACGATTTCAATTAAATGTTCAACATTGCAAAATTCGAAAAAAGTAAAGAAAAACACATATATATACATATATATATTATACATACATATCGCACTCGATCCACAATACTGTATTAACTCAAAATTTTAAAATTTTCAGTAGAGGAAAAAAAATGTTTATGATTACATTTTAAGAGAATTTGAAAATCCGAATACATCATAGTAAGCAAATCCCATTTGAAAATATATTTACATTGTTTTTCTTTAAAATTTTTGCAATTATTGCAAAATAAATCTATTTTTTGAGTTACTACCATTTTTTTGGAACTTCTCGATATTTTTTTTTGTATTATTTTATCAACAAAACAGTATCAACTCAAAATACAACCAAATTTAAATAAAACAATTTGATTATTTTTAACATGAATAAAGGCTCAATTCAAAATAATACATTTTTTTATGAAAATATACGATGTATTTCTATTTAAATTTTTGTATTAATTCAAAATAATACCTTTTTGTTGATATAAGGTAGTCACTAATTATCACGAAAATGGTCACAAACGTGGTTATCAAGATGAAAGAGTAATCGGAATACGTTGAAATTTTTACAGTAGATAGATATTGATGTTGTTAGTTGATTTATTGCAAAAAGTGAATTTTTAAAAAGTTTGAGTTAATACAGTATTGTTGAATTAGTGCGATATGTTGATAAGGAATTGATTTTTTCGGTGTACTTACTTTTAAATAAATTCAAATAAAACACGGTAAATCAAGGTTTTAACGAACTATCAAATTATTTCTGCCGAACACTTTTTATAACAAACATATTTTTATGGACACAGAAAAGATTATTATTCCATATTTTAGCATTTAACTAATATGTTCACACCCTTCGGTTTCATTATTTCAGAGTTCCAATGTGTAAACATCCAGTAATACAACCCAAAGTATTTTTTCCGTACAGCAAAAGTAGTGACAGTGAAATTCAACAAGTATTTGATAGAGCCGTTCATTGATCTATTTATAAGTATTAATAATATTTATTTGATTTTTTCGTTTACATTGCACTGGTATTTTCAAATTAACTCATTTCTTATGTATTTTGGATTTTTCCGTAAACATTCATACATTTTTTAATGAATCATAGAAATTTCAACCACCTTAGTGTTATTTTTACATATCTTATGATATACACCGAAAAAAATTGATTCGTAGAATAGAATTTGTTTCTTTTATTTTACGAAAATATTTTAATGTATTTTTTTTATACATACTAGGCAATAGGCAGTCAAACGATTTAAAAATTTACTGAAAGCCTTATGATAAACTTTTATTTAATTAAATTAAAACTCGAATAATTGACAGAATACAAGCCACGATTTTAACTTGATTTTACAATGTTTGTCAATAATTTGCTCAATATACCAATATGTTAAAATATTGCCAAAATCCAATATTACTTTTTATTGCACCTTGATAGAAAAGAAACGTAAAATAGCATTACAACTGCTGTAAGTGATTTTCCAATATATTTTAAAAACTAGTGTGTTATTTCAAAATATTTGCCTTGATTATATTACTCAAGCCGAACAGCTGGATACTTTTGTTTTGGTTCTAGAGGCTGTTAAATACTGTTTTTATATTTCAAAATCGTCATATTCTAGAGTTTCGAGTTCGGTTTTAATGGAACAAATTGATTTCGAAATTAAGTATGCATAAACTGGTAATTATTCCAAATTCAAATCTGTTATCAGAAATATGCAAGGTATATTTATATATTATCAACTGATTTTGTTTCTATAGTATCTTAATATTTAATAAATTACCCAAAACCGATCGGAAGAGAATTTGGGATAATTAAAAGGATACTTAGGTTTTACTTAAATAACCTAAACCGCCTCTATTCCACACTATTATAAGTTTAAATTATTTTATTTCTGTTTTCTGACATTTGCTAAGACCAATTGTTGTTTTTGTAGAATAATTTCTTAGTAAGTAAAAATAATGTTTCAATGAATTACAAATTTTAAATTTAGTGTCAAGCAATTTTTTCAGAAAGCACTAAAAAATGCTAAAAAACTAACTCAATATTTTTTCGAGTCGAAATTTTTAAAAAGCTCTAAAAACTGTTCCATAAGCAATGAGTTGACAACGCTGATACTAAAATGGGGATACGTTAACCCTTTCAACACCGGTGCGAAATATCTAATAAAGAAAATACATACATCGAAAATGTATGTATGCATTTATTGATGGATTTTCATGAAACTTTAGATATAGAAATGGAAATTAACCCTTTTATGACAAAATTTTGATGTGCATTTACAAGGGAAAAAATGAAATTTTTTCAGTTTTTGTAAAAATTTTGCTATTAAGTAATTACGTTTGCAATTAAATCTAAAATAATCGAAATCTGTACGTAATTGTCGTTCTAATGAAATTGGTTAAAAAACTTGTCTTAAGCCACTAGAACAAGAAATGTAGAAAGAAAATTAACATATTTTGAGAAATATTAAAATAAAAGCTCATTTTTACTTAAAATATATCCATATTTACTTGTATATGTATGAGTTTTCCATTTTTGTGCTGTTATTGTAAATACTATATTTTTCTTAAGTTTAATCAAAATCGGCCCAAAATATATATAACATTTCGCTATCTTTCCATTAGAAATTCCAAATATTGAAAATTTTGACCTCTGACCTTCACGATTTAAAGGTTAACATTTTCCGATTTTAGGAAAACTTTCAGACTATATTTAGAATTACCTGGACTATAATATTCTGTACAAATTTTACTTAAAATTAATAACAGTAAGGAAATTTTATATCGCATATACGGAAAAACTATAGGTTGTATTGACATACTTGTTTAACATTTTTATTCCCTATTATATTTAAAATTGAGTTTTCAAACTGCCGTAAAAAAAATTCATTTTTCTTGTCATACCTGCGAATAGATAAACGGTTTCCTACGAAGACAAAAACTCATATACAAGTAAATATGGATATATTTTAAGTAAAAATTAGTTTTTATTTTAATTTTTCTTAAAATATCTTAATTTTGTTCCTACATTTCTTGTTCTAGTGGCCCAAATCTGGCATTTCTAGACGTGACCGTAGCCAAGGAGTATTCGAGTTTAATTTATTAAAATGAATTCTACAAATGCTCCAGGGCGCTATGGGGGCTCAATATAGAGTACCTTCGACATGAAAAATTTTTAAACATGTGCCATTTTTTTGTTTCCTATCCATGCTTGCGTGTGCTTTTATCTGTTCTAATTTTCGAGTTATAGTCATTTAAAAATTGAAATTTTAAAATTTGGCCATACCTTGGCCCGTTATTTTAAAAATATAGGGCCTAATTTTGGACCGAATGGACTCGATTTTTTTTATTAGTTAAACAACTAAATTACCAATAATATACAAAAGATTTCAAATCAATATCTATTATGGATCCAAAAATAAACGATTTTCAATTTAAATATTAAAAAAATAGTAGATTTTTGCTGTTTTTTTGGGCGAAAAGGTGACGTAACTCTTTTTTTATTAAAAAAAAACTTTCGTTAAGTATATACAACAATTTTATGTTTTTCTATAAGGTATCTTTACGGAGAACATTTTGGTATAAAAAAATCTCAAAGCTGGGATCAAAAAACGGAAAGCAGTTTTGGAAACCCTGATGTGTTCCCTATTTATCCCTAAAGTATTTTCCCAGCCCCGAAGGAAATTTGGACCCTACAGGCAAAATTGTAAAAAATACCATTTTTGGGATTTTCCAATTTTTAGGAATTGCGGGATTCCCTTTGACCTTTTGAGAAGCCTTTTTACAACTTGTTATTTAGAATGACAAACTTTAAAAACGTTGAAAATGTCATTGAGTTTCCTTAATAAATAAAGATTTTATTACATATAACATATTTATTGAGTATCTAAAACTAAAATTTATATCAAAATTTTAATAGTATTGCAAATAACAATTTGATCCATATTTTTTCCAAGTCAATATCTCAATTAGATTCAAAAATATGCAACTTTAAAACTCCGTCCTTCAAAAATATTGCACTTTTTCATATTAACAAATTTGTATAAATTTTCGGCTACGGTCACGTCAAATTTTATCCCGATCGGACCAGCCGTTTAGAAATGCCAGAATTATTTCCAAAAAAATTTCGATTCTGCCCCACTGTGTGGCCTGAGACTATTCAAACGATTAACCGTTAATCGGTTAACCGATTAAATTTTGTCGGTTAACTGTTCGAATAATTCAAAAATGCCGATTTTCAAATAACAAATAAACCGATTAATTTGTGTCGGTTAACCGATTAACCGAAATTTCTTATTTTTGCAGTTTAACATATTTTTTTTGTCAAAGTAAAATTTCGATGTCGAAAGAAGTTAGACGATAACATTTACTGCTATTTCTATAACAAATTCGACAAACATATTTTTGTCGAAACAATGTATTGCCCATTAACGACAAAAAATTATATTTTTATTAAAAACTAGCTGACCCGGTGCGCTTCGCCACCCCAATTAGAAGAAAGAAATAGTACTATCAAGTCTCACTTTGTGAATCTAATTGTAAATGTCTAATTTCATATTTCTGGGTCCATTATTATAGAAAATGCAAAATGTGTTCCTAATTTTAAATTTTTATGTTTATTATTATAAAATATTCAAAAAGTACCATTGCAATAAGGAAATAGTACCATTGATTATCACTTTTAAATTCGCATTCACTAAACCATAACCCGTCAAGCTTGAATTTTAGATTTGTATATCATTTCCTATATTATCAACTAATTTTGTTTCTATAATACTTAAGATTTAATAAATTATCACAAAACCGAAACCGATCGGTTTTTAATTTTTTAAAACCGAAACCGCGGTTTTGAAATTCTTCGATTTTTTGGAAAGTCTAGGTCCATTATTATAGGAAATTCAATAAAAGTACCATTCGAATATATAAAAAGTACCAAAAATCCCCCACTTGTGGTTTCCCACTCACTCGGGTCCATATAAGCTTAATTTCATGGCTTTAGGTTCATTGGTGTAGAAATTACAAAAAGTACCATTCGAATAAAAAAGTCTCCCCTAGAATTCTAACTCACTTAGGACCATGTATGCTTAATTTCATGTTTTTAAGTCCATTGCTATAGAAAATTAAAAAAAAGTACCATTCGAATAAACAAAAGGTACCATGAGGTATCCGCTTGAATTTTCAATCACTTAGGACCATATACGCTTAATTTCATATTTCTAGGTCCATTATGTTATAGAAAATTCAAAAAGTACCATTAGAATATAGAAAAAGTACCAAAAAGCACCCACTTGTAGTTGCTCACCCACTCGGGTCCGTATAACCTTTATTTAATGTTTCTAGGTTCATTGGTGAAGAAATTACAAAAAGTACCATTTGAATAAAGAATAAGTACCAAAAATTCTCCCCCTAGACTTCTCACTCACTTAGGACCATATACATATGTTTAATTTCGTGTTTCTAAGTCCATTGTTATAGAAAATTCAAAAAAGTACCATTATAATATAGAAAAAGTACTAAAAAGTATACACTTGCGGATTCCCACTCACTCTGGTCCATATAACCTTTATTTTATATTTCAAGGTTCATTGGTGAAGAAATTACAAAAAGTACCATTCGAATAAAGAAAAAGTACCAAAAAGTCTCCCCTAGAATTCTAACTCACTTAGGACCATGTATGCTTAATTTCATGTTTTTAAGTCCATTGCTATAGAAAATTAAAAAAAAGTACCATTAGAATAAACAAAAGGTACCATGAGGTATCCGCTTGAATTTTCAATCACTTATGACCATATACGCTTAGTTTCATATTTAGGTCCATTATATTATAGAAAATTCAAAAAGTACCATTAGAATATAGAAAAAGTACCAAAAACAACCCACTTGTAGTTTCCCACTCACTCGGTTCCATATAAGCTTTATTTCATGTTTCTAGGTTCATTGGTGAAGAAATTACAAAAAGTACCAATCGAATAAAGAAAAAGTACCACAAAGTCTCCCCATAGAATTCTCACTTACTTAGGACCATATATGTTTAATTTCATGTTTCTAAGTCCATAGTTATAGAAAATTCAAAAAGTACCATTAGAATAAAGAAAAAGTACCAAAAAGTCTCCCCCTAGAATTCTCACTCACTTATGACCATATATGCTTAATTTCATGTTTCTAAGTCCATAGTTATAGAAAATTCAAAAAAGTACCATTAGAATATAG
Source organism: Calliphora vicina (assembly GCF_958450345.1). Taxonomy (NCBI): domain Eukaryota; kingdom Metazoa; phylum Arthropoda; class Insecta; order Diptera; family Calliphoridae; genus Calliphora; species Calliphora vicina. The sequence continues at coordinate 82,213,348 of NC_088780.1, forward strand.
AAAAAGTACCAAAAAAACCCACACTTGTGGTTTTCCACTCACTCGGTTTATATATAAGCTTTATTTCATGTTTCTAGGTTCATTGGTGAAGAAATTACAAAAAGTACCATTCCAATAAAGAAAAAGTACCAAAAAGTCCCCCGCTAGAATCTCACTCACTTAGGACCATATATGTTTAATTTCATGTTTCTAAGTCCATTATTATAGAAATTTCAAAAAAGTACCATTAGATGAACAAAAAAGTACCTATAGTTCAGTTCACACATTTTGGTACCTAAATATTATCCCCTATTCCTAACACTAACTTCACTCAAATAAATATCAGCTAACTTTAATGTCGATAACTGAAATAATTTAAAATTTTAAAAAAGTACCATTAGGAGAAAAGTACCAATTTCCCTTTTCTTACTTGAACACCCCTCAAGTTTGAAATTTAAAAATATTCCATTTTGCCAAAATTGTTTATGCTATAGGCATGTATCAAAATATTAAAATCTGTGTTAATGTGCCCAAGAATAAATATGTTTTAAAAAAAGTACCAAACTGTTTACCCGGATTTGGCCCAATATACACCTTGGTACTCGAGTTGCAAATAACACGCTGTTAGTTAATTTTTGTATGAATCCAGGAACCAACGTTAAAAAAATTATCAAAATTGGCTTAATAATTTCAAATATAATGTATTTTCCCGATTTTATCCCCTTTTTGGTACCTTTTTTATCCCCATTGAGGTGGTACAATTTCATTCAAATAAATTTCTGTAACGTGGTGGGAGCTCATAATAAAATATTCGTATGTCTATGTCAAATTATAGAAAAACATATTTTATGAAAAAGTACCAAAAATTAACACAATTTTTATCCCTTAAAGGTTCGAATTTCCAAAAAGTACCAAACTTATATTTTTTATTTTTTGTTAATTAAAGAATACGATTTAAAATTTGTTTCTATGTTTATTGGTTTAAAAGATACATAGGGTGCAAAAAAAGTACCAAAATACAGTTTTTACCCGTTTTCTCCCCTAAAAGTTTCGAATTTCCAAAAAGTACGAAACACCTGTCAGCTTATTTTTTAAATGGAGTAACATGCTATTTTAAGTTTTTTTGTATCTTTATTAGTTTTGAAGATATAAGGTTACCGAATTTACCCGTTTTTACCCTTTTTTACCCCCTAAACGTTCGAATTTCCAAAAATCCCTTCTTATCGGATCGTTTTGGAGAGGGAGGAACCCACAGTTAAAATTTCGTGATTCTAGCTTCAGCCGTTTGGGCTGTGCGATGATGAATCAGTCAGTCAGTCAGTCAGTAACGTTACTCTTTTATATATATAGATTGGCATAATATGCATATAAATATGCATTTTGAAGTAAAATATAACAAAATATGCATTATCAATAAAATATGCAAAAATATGCACTAACAAATCGATGCCATTTTGCAGCAAAATGTGCGATTCGGATAGATAATTAGTCTACATTGTATTTGGACGTTCGAGAAAAAACATGCATTTGCATATAAATCCGCCCCCTAGTCATTAATATAGACAATATGGATATCTAATGATAGATATCCCAAAGACCTTTGCAACGACGGATATAAGACCATAGTAAGTTGGACCTACAATGGGTCAAAATCTGTAAAAAATATTTTTTAACCCGAATTTTTTTTTCATCAAAAAATTTAAAAACAAAATTTTTTTTCTAAAATTTTAGAAAAAATTAAAAAAACGACTTATATACACTACACCAAATTTTACTTCAAAATACAAATTTTAAATATTTTTAGGTAAACAAATTTTTTTTCCAAAGTCGTTTTTTTAATTTTTTTTTAAATTAATAAGATTCGGCACAGCCGAGTATAGCTCTTTTACTTGTTTTCTATGTTTTTGTTCATTTTATTAATAAAATACTTAAATAAGAACACAAAATCCATAGTTTTATTATCAGTTTTAAATCTAAATAGAAATTATTCGGTTAATCGAATAATTTAAAATTAACCGATTAAATCTATACCCCGATTAATTATTTGGTCGATTAACCGATTAAACCAGAAACCCGATTAATTGAATACCCTAGTATCCGTTCAAAAATTCCCAAAAAAAATGTTTGGCTTATAAGGGACACCTTAATGTATATCTTTTAGGAAAGATAATTCTTTACAGAATATGATTTCATCATAAGAAAATGAATTTGCAAACTTTATAGATGATTGACGATTTCAATTAAATGTTCAACATTGCAAAATTCGAAAAAAGTAAAGAAAAACACATATATATACATATATATATTATACATACATATCGCACTCGATCCACAATACTGTATTAACTCAAAATTTTAAAATTTTCAGTAGAGGAAAAAAAATGTTTATGATTACATTTTAAGAGAATTTGAAAATCCGAATACATCATAGTAAGCAAATCCCATTTGAAAATATATTTACATTGTTTTTCTTTAAAATTTTTGCAATTATTGCAAAATAAATCTATTTTTTGAGTTACTACCATTTTTTTGGAACTTCTCGATATTTTTTTTTGTATTATTTTATCAACAAAACAGTATCAACTCAAAATACAACCAAATTTAAATAAAACAATTTGATTATTTTTAACATGAATAAAGGCTCAATTCAAAATAATACATTTTTTTATGAAAATATACGATGTATTTCTATTTAAATTTTTGTATTAATTCAAAATAATACCTTTTTGTTGATATAAGGTAGTCACTAATTATCACGAAAATGGTCACAAACGTGGTTATCAAGATGAAAGAGTAATCGGAATACGTTGAAATTTTTACAGTAGATAGATATTGATGTTGTTAGTTGATTTATTGCAAAAAGTGAATTTTTAAAAAGTTTGAGTTAATACAGTATTGTTGAATTAGTGCGATATGTTGATAAGGAATTGATTTTTTCGGTGTACTTACTTTTAAATAAATTCAAATAAAACACGGTAAATCAAGGTTTTAACGAACTATCAAATTATTTCTGCCGAACACTTTTTATAACAAACATATTTTTATGGACACAGAAAAGATTATTATTCCATATTTAAGCATTTAACTAATATGTTCACACCCTTCGGTTTCATTATTTCAGAGTTCCAATGTACATCGCACAGTGGTTCAGAAACGTATTTTTTTGGCAATAATTCGGTATCTCGGGAACTATTAGAGATATTATTACGAAATTTTACATGGTTGGAGCTGAGGTGTTTTCGAGTTGATTCGTAGTTGATCAGCTTCCTACGGGTAATGGGGGCCAGTATGTGGCCCCTCAAATTTGGTCACCTCGGATCTCAAATTTTTAAAAAAATCGCCAAAAATCCATTTATGATCCGAATAAGCTGAAATTTAAAATATAAATAGTACTTGAGAAGATCTACTAAAAATACGTTTACACATGTAGGTTATCTCTATTAGTTGAAGAGATATTTAGGTTTATTGATTTATTTTTTTTAATTTTGCTCGATCTTTTTTTGGTTTTTTAGTTATGGCGGGCCAACGGATGGTCGAAATTTTTTTTTACAAAATCAGCTATATTGGCGATAAAATTCTAAATAAAATACAAACAACTTGCTACGAGTCATGTCGTCCCTATAAAAACTTACACTCATCCAAATTTGGAACATGTAAAAAGTCCGTATTTTTTACGTTTTTTACCAAAAAAGTGCCTATATTTTTTCTTTTGTAGAAACAAATTTTCTTCGAAACTATATAGAATTTGTATATGATCCGGAAAGAGAACTTAATGGAAAAGCGTGTAAACTAAAATTTGGCTCACTTAAACGAACATAACACTCCATAGAACTATCCAAACTTGGCCAATTTAAAAAAAAAAATTTTTGGTTTGAGTAAAAAATTTTAAAAAGGCAAAGCATCGATCCTTGAAATGGCCCCCTATTTGTATAACCCTATATGTTTCTTAAATACTTGCAGAGTTTTTTTTACTATCACACGGTAAATAACGTCACAGTAGGCAGTTTTCTAAAAAAAAACTGAGTTTTTGGAACACATTTTCCCCGTTTCAGGAATTTCGGTATTTGAAAATAAAAAATGTCAAAAATTATAATGCCATTGATTTAAGAACATTTGGGTCTATATCAGTTCCAAATTTTGTTATGATATCTTTAACCGTTTAAATTTTACATTAATTCAAATTTATATTTTTCTTCATGGAAAATCACCATATTATAATTTTTTTTTTAGTTTTTACATTTTCTAACTTTGGATGCATGTAACTTTTTATAGGGATGACATAACTGTCTCCAAGTTTTTTTTATTTTATTTAGAATTTTATCGCCAATATGGCTGACGCTGTTAAAAAAAAATTTCGACCCTCCGTTGGCCCGCCATATCTAAAAAACCAAAACAAGATCGAGCAAAATTAAAAAAAATAAATCAATAAACCTAAATATCTCTTCAAAATATATATATAACCTACAAATCTAAGCGTATTTTTAGTAGATCTTCTCAAGTACTATTTATATTTTAAATTTCAGCTTATTCGGATCATAAATGGATTTTTGGCGATTTTTTTAAAAATTTGAGATCCGAGGTGACCAAATTTGAGGGGCCACATACTGGCCCCCATTACCCGTAGGAAGCTGATCAACTACGAATCAACTCGAAAATACCTCAGCTCCAACCATGTAAAATTTCGTAATAATATCTCCAATAGTTCCCGAGATACCGAATTATTTTTAAAAAAAAGCTGTTATTGCATGCCCAATAACATGCTTGTGAAGCAAATTTTTCTAACTTTTTTTTTGTTTTTTGTACCGGAATTGCTTAGGGGCAAAATTCCGCTGAGACTTCAGGCTTTAATCCGATATAAGTCTCGGGCTAGAGGTCGTTGGAGATCAATAGGTACAATCCACAGAAGTTGGAGAAAATAAATATTTTTGGACAATTTATAGTAGTAAAAATTTTTTTTTTTTTAATTTTCAAAATTTTTTTTATTTGCATATATATCATTTATAACATCCAATTCTATAAAAAAAATCATTATAGTGTCATTACAAAAATATTTTAACAGCATGAAGCGATAAAAGGTAGTATATAATACGGTCATTTCAAACGCAGTCACTTAGGTCACCTTTGAATGTCTGTGGACAAAAAAGTAATAAAGATATAAGCCTAATATTTTTGGTACATGATAATTAGATTGTTTGTTACAAATTGTGAAAAAATCAGGTAGATCAGAAGACATGAAAAAAATTAATTAATGCCGCCCTTGAACCAGTGTGCACGTCGTACAAATAAATTTAGACGAATGTATTCAAATCCTTTTGTACACAAGTGTTTATGTGCTTGTATGTATGGGTGTGTGTACACTGTACATTAGGGTGGGTTGATCTAGCAATCGATTTTTCGATAGCTTTTGGCATGAGGAAAATAAATTTCCACAGCGACATATCAAAAAAATCATTTTCACTTTGACTTTTTCTTCACTTTTATTTTTTTACTTTTAGTAAATAATAAAAAAACCTTAAAAAATTAATTTTTTAACATTTTCTGAAATTTGGGCGCCTTGGAACTGATTTCTTTGATATGTCGTAGTGGAATTTTTTTCACTTTTGCCGAAAGCTATCGAAAAATCGATGGCACAATATCAAAAAATGTTGGCCTTACAAATCGACCCACCCTACTGTACATATTTAGTTTAAGCTTTTTTGTTCATGTTTATTATTGTTGTTGCTGTTGTTGTTTTTTGTTTTGTTGTTGTATTTCAGAAATCAAAGAAACTCAATTATAAAAACATTTCTTTAGGTTGACATGTTGTTTAATTTATTACAACTGTGACCGCTTACAAAAAAAGTTTGTTGCCTGTAGCAAAATGACCTTTGACGTTCTACAGAGTTTATAGTTTTTGTTCAAAGGACGCGTTTTATCAAAAACACTAAAAATATTCCAATGGATACAAGCAACAGCACACCACCGTTCTAAATGGTAATAAACCTGCATAGAATTGGTATTAAACTTTACGTTACTTTTCTACCGAGTAGAAGGAATAAATAGCAAGAAAATAGAAAAAAACTAATTCTGTTGGTTCTCATACTGGAATCGAAATTCATTTGAATAAATTTGTGGAAAGTGTGCGAGTAAGAAAGAGTATGGTTGACATTTGTTGTACCTCCAATAGTTGCTACGATACTTGCTTGCTTACCATTACCATTACCACACTTTATTATAATCTGCAACGTGCTAGAACTCCAAAGTTTTTCTAAACATTGGTGAGTAACTGATTGAATGAATGAAAGTAAAGGGATTTTTCCATGAAAACTGTTCAAACCACTAAAATGTTGAATGTTTTTCTATTTTAACACAATGATTTATACGAGTATGTGGTCATTGGCAAAGTCAGTTAGTTACTTAGTTAATGCAATAAAACAAAAAATAAAATGAAATTATAAGTATTAATTAATGTGTTTTATTACTAAAATAACTCTTGCACACGAACACCGCATACATTTGTGGAAATTCTACATTTTGGGTGAGAAACATTGAATAGTTTGATGGATATTTTGATTTTCGGTGCTCCCAAGACCTAAAATTCTTTAATCGGATAACCTTTAAACTTTATTAAACACTCAAGTCAGACCGAAATGACTACCGATACCGGTAGTGAAATGACCAAAAAATCATAAAATCCCTTGTTTATATTTCATGGCATTTGAGAAAATAAAATTTTTAAAATTACAATTTTAACCGTTCTACATATTTGGGGTTTGCGTGCTTTTTACCCTCCCTTGGGGAAAGGGAACTAACACCAAACTTATCAACAACAGTTGGTAGGGACCGGTTCCAGTTCTTTCCCTTTATAGGAAGGGGACCTGTCACTTTAATAGGGATACGAGCCTGAACTTACCTAAATGGACGTAATCAATTTCGGTTAATACAAGACCTGTCTCATATATTGTCACAAGTGAACAAGTCGCTGAACTAACCAAGGTGCACTTATTCAATGTCGGTTAATATAATGTCAGTCTATGGCAGTGTTTCCAATTCCTGGTGAACAAAAAGGGCTAAATACTTAGAAAAAAGGCTAAAAAACACATACATTTTACACTTAGAATGTTGCATTTGGCTATGCCGAATAGACAAACAAAAATGTATGAATATAACACACGTTTAAATGGAAGAAAATAAGAATATTTATTCCTGTATGTTGATCATTAACTTTAAAATAACGTAATATATGGTCACACGTATATCATATGCTGATGTTTTTGAAACCTCGTATTTATCCCCCAGTCTGCAAAATGATCCTAGGAGTTTTTTTATATGAATGCCAAATTTTAAAGTAATCCTTTGTGATAACTTCGAAATCGATGGACAATATTTGTGAAGTGAATATATGGCTAATATGCATCTCAAGCTATGCAGAAAAAATATTCTTAAAATTATACACGTCGTCAGACAAGAACATTTTATAATATTAAAAATTTTTATTCAAATTAAATTAAATATTTGTAGTCGTTTTTATTTTACTTGCTTATATTTATTTAAAGATATAATTTGAGAACTAGAGCAAGTTTGAAGACTATATTGGAGGATTCCAACAATTTGTATGTGGTTAAATTGCTTACTGGTTCAACGTTTTTAATTAAATTTTGTCACAATGTTCCTGCCAATTTGTTTGAACTGATTTTACTCATTTTCAACAGCAAAAATTTCAGATCATAAGAGTAAATATATAAGTTTTAATTTAGCCATTAAAAAGGGGCTAAATGAAAATAAAAAAGGCTAAAAAAATGGCTAAAGGCTAAATTAATTTTTTAGTGGCTAAACAAGATTGAAAAGGGCTAAATTTAGCCAGAAAAGGGGCTAAATTGGCAACACTGGTCTATAATGTTATCCCAAGTGAACTGTCGCACATCTGATCTTAAAGTCCTATTCATAAATAGTGAACAAAGAACTGGCAAAACAGAACTTAAAATAACTTGTATTGTAGCGGCACAATAAATACCTGTCATGGAAATAGTCCCAAACGACTGCAATAATTTTGAAAATAAGTATTTAAACTAGGTTTTGTAATATTACAAATTTTATTTTATTGTCATTTAATTAAAATTAATTAGAAAATAAGAAAAATTAGATTAGAAAATATATTCAAGACTCCAGTTTACATTAAAATTATGTTATTGGCTGTATGTTTTATAAAAAAAAATTAAATTCGAATATGAAATGCAAATAAATTTGATCAATATCCTTTAACCAAGGATATTTTAGAATACAAATCCTTAAATGTTGTACATAATTATTTTAATTATAGACCATAATATAAAGATTAATATGTCCAAAAAATTGAGACCATAAAATACTTTTGAAAGTCTATATAGATTTTTACTTATTTATAACTTTTCATTTCAAAATGAAAATATACTGTCATTTCAATCAAGAGAATTTTTAATTTAAAATTGTAAGCCATTTTTCTCGTTACGGAGAATGTATTATTCATCTTAAACTTTTAAGTAGACAAATATACAATATTTTTATGTTTTTTCTTATTTGCTGATATTTTAGATATAATTTAGAAAAAGTGATGTACATATAATGATAGTGAATGATACAAATAATATTCAAATATGATAAATCATATATATCTGTATTATAATAGATCAAAATAATGTAAAATATTTTATATATTCAATAAAAATGTTATATTTAGTAAGTAACCGTTATCTAATGACTTCTTTGGAATCCCATTTCCATGAGATATCCATCTTCTGATACATTTTTGTTTTGAGTAATACGTTAGAATAAAATCCTCTCAGGGATTAATATAAGACAAAATCTAATTACACAAAAGCGTAAATACCTTTTTCGAAATATATCACTAAATTTAATTTATATGGGGGGGAACCCACCACCATGGTCCCATTTTGAGTTTAATATATGTTTTTAATCGTGGAATGCCTCATATTTATGTAAAATCTTTTGAAAATGTATGTAATTTTTTGGAGATAACCTTTGTTTTAGACCGATTTTCTATACTATATCTTGTTTTGATGAGAAATGGGTTTCTAGAAAAAAAAACTTTAAAATCTACGATTCATTAGCTTTAATATGATATTAAAAATGATAAAATCTGACTTAAACAGGCCTGTCACAGAATTCCATTCCAATCGAAAGTATATTTTGCTTCTTCAGAAAAAGTAAAACGAAAATTTCTTTAGGATATTTCTTTGTAATTATTTGATTTTCTAAAATTTTTAAAAAATATGTTTGTTTTAATATAAAAAACGCTGTCGAATTTAAATCAGAAACACAGAACTATTAAATATTTTTTAATTAATAAATTACTCGGAATCTGAGGAACAGGAAGCTAAATCGATCGGAATTTAAACCATTTTAGGCCTGAAGGTCCTAAAGTTATTAAAAGTTTTACTTTAGGTATTTTGCACGCATCTACAATTTAAAAAAATAGAAACTTTGAATCTATATTTAAAAAACAACCTAAAGTGTATTTCGAAAGACCATTTTCACACTAGGCAATTTAGTTGCGCAAGTCTCTTGTGTTTGTAGATGCCAGAGGTAATGTCGGGTTAAGGAGAAGAAAATTTTGCATGCTGTTTTGTTGTTGGGCAAGAGACTTGCGCAACTAAATTGCCTAGTGTGAAAGGGGTCAAACTCTGGATGACCATGGAAAAGAGTAATGGTTCAAAAATTCTCTAAACTACATATGTATGTATATTAGAAAATAAATTGTTTTGTTGTATGAAACTTTTCAAAAATCTTAAAACTTCAACTATTATGATCAACAACAAATTAGTCGTTTGTTAATAAAAAATCGTATGCGCTATACTTTCCTTATGTAGTTATTGTTTCAAGACGTTTTTATTTTAGATTAATGGCTGGCTCTTTATAAAAAAAACAACCTCAAATGGCAATTCACACAAACCTACATTTTTAATATCGTTAATTACAATGTCCTAAATAAAACATCATTATTATAATTCAGAATACATACTTACAAAATGCGAGTAACAGCCGTAATACAATATACATATAGAAACAGTAAAGTAAAAACTAAATTAGCATAATTTTTCTTTATTACCATCACAACTTTGCCAACACTTTAAAGAAATTCTTTGAACTTTGAACAAAAATAGATGTCATTGTTGTGCATTATTGGACATTTATTTATTTAATAATAAGAACTAATTATTCAACTGTTGCATGATGCAAGGCGCACACATTCATGTACAAATTATTACAGTATCTATGTGTATTCACTACATGGAACATTTTTATGGACCCAAATTCAAGGTTAATTAGTTGTATTCGTGATAATTTTTCATTTTAAACATGATGTCACATTTTGTTTTTTTATTGATAGCAAAATTTTCAATGTCAATTCGCAATTTCATTTATCTGGTTTGAGATAAAAGCCATTCATATGAATTGTCCTTTTTCAAAAACCACTGACCTCTGGTCAGTTATTCCTAAAAAATTAACTCGAACTCTTATACATATAAATATAAATAGACGTACGTACGTATGTACATATAAATATTGTAATAGTACTTTCCAAACTAAAGGGGGTCGTTTAATATTCAAATTCAACTTATTTCACTTAAAATACTGGAATGAACTTTCCATATTCCAAGGAAATGTCCTCCCCCTCCCCCAACCTTACAAAGCGATTCCAAAGGAAAAAATATGTAAATATAAAAATACAAAAAATAAAAATCCATATATTCAACAATCGTCTAATGAGTGAGTGGTGAGTGAATGAAGAATGTTCGTTTGTCCATTAGTTGGACTGGCTAGCTAGCTAGCTGGTTCATATGTGGCACATGCAAAACATTCTTTAGACGTGGTCAAGACTTGACGTTTAACAGTCGTTGTGTTGTGGTTCGTTCGTTCTCTCTAATTGTTTGGTGCGAGCGTAAAACGTTCATAAAACAAAATTATAATCAAACACAAAGTTTGACCGACCGGTCGGTAAATTGGTCAAAGTGAAAAATTAAAATGAAATAAAATCTAAATAAATCATTAAATAAATTTTATAAATTAAGAAGAGTTACAAATACGTAAATATTCGTTTGTTCTTCCCATTGTTTTAAGTGTTACATTGTTTAATTGTTAAAACTGGAAAGTTTAAGTGAAAAAAAAACAAAAAGTATTTTAGAGGTGTATTTGTGTGTGAGAAATTACAGTTCTTGTCGAAAATCAAATATACACGAAAATATTTGAATGATTTATTGATCTGCATCATTAGCCCATCGTTTCTAAACTGTCTGAAAGTGGAGTAAAACAACAAAGAAATAAGAAAAACGTTTACAAACGTTTGCCCATTGGCCAAATAACCAATAAAATAGTATCAATGGAAGCCACCATCATTTTAAGGAAGAATTTCAATTAATGAAATTATTTTTCAACTCAGCTTCATGTCCATTGAAATCAAAGTATGTATGTATGCCTGCCTAAACATGTTCTATTTACTGGTAAAGAAAAGAGAAATTTTGATTTATGACATGACTTTTTTGATCTTTAATAGTATTGTACATTAGAAAATACTTTGTACAATTACCAAGTATTTATATAAACCATATTGTACACTTAAACAAAAGCAAATAAAAAGTATGTACTTTTTCAAAATAAGTACTTTCACACCAAACTGTCAAGAATTTCCCAGGGTTCTTACATTCAATGTCTATGTATTACAATTCAACTTGGTCAATTTTAAATTAAGATAAAACGTGATATTCACCTATTACTTATATTATTATCGCCTCAAATTCTAAATTTATTTCAAACATTTTTGTTATTATAACCTACGACTGGGTCCATAAGCAAGTAAATTGTATCCCTCGGAAAATATTGTAATTTCTACTATAACCAACAGGCCACATTTTGGATTTTCCACGAAACTGTTTCTGGAGGCAAAATAGAGTAAGTTCGTGTAATATGGTATAGGCGGGTAAAGTGGTATAGCTAGTTTTCTCTAAAATTAAGAGCAGAGGAGTAACGGTACCAAGCTTAAGAGTTTTATGATCTGAGAAAATTAACATTGCCTGAGTGTACTTCATTTTTGCAGGTCATGAAAATAGTCAGTTGTTAAAAATCAGTGTGATCTAGTGGTAGACTTTTTTGTGATCTGCTAAAAACTATTTTTTCTAAAATCACGTGTTTTAAACTTCATTAATTTTATTTTAAAGTCAAATGGGAATATTTTGCTATTGAAGAACACATGCAACAATAATGCATATTTAGTGTATATGTTTAATTTTATAATAATTTCAATAAACCACGCTCGGCTAATGTGGTACTATAGCTAAAGAATTTCAAACAAATAATATTCCAAAGAAAGGTTAAGTAAGAAAATGGACAGCGGAAGATTTGAAGAAAGCTATCTGAGCTATTAGAAACAACGATATGGACATTATTTTCCCATCAGGCATTCAATGTCTCCTACGAAGCGAAGAATGTATTGAGGAGCTTCTGGAAAGCTTGGTCAGCCGCCAACTTTAACCGCATCCATTGAAGATGATTTAAATAAAACGCAACTCATTTACAAATTAAAATGCTATGCATCGGTTATGTTGTTTAGTATACAATATTAACAGAACATGGTATACCACATTACCCGCCAATTTTTTCAATGGCTTGTTTATAGGTTTTTTTCTCTGAAACTTGAACTTAAAAGGCTTTTTTACTTTCAAGGATGTAAACCTAACACCTGTAGTAGAACACCAGCTGAGAACTGTTCCAATCGAATTAAGATTCTAAAAATTATAGTCAAATAAAAAATAGGTATACCACATTACCCGAACTTACTCTAAGGTGTCGATGTTCGCAACTCAAATGGTGAACAGGATCAAAGGATAAACATTTATTTTTTTAAGGTTTTTATGATTTTTTCAATATATTTTGCAGTCAATTTTAGTAAATCAATATGTCATAAAGCTCATATTCGTTCGAAATTTCAGTTTTTCGAACGTCAATCTAGTTCGAATTTTATTTGAATTTTTGGAAATCTATTTTCTTCCCGATCTGATGTTTGCTATATTTTCAAGTCAAAATTCTCTGAAGTATGGAGATGGGGAAAAATTATTTTTTTTCAGTTTTTGCAAACAACTTAGATACTATATATTTGTTTTTACATTTTAATCTAAAATATTCGTAATGGTATACTGAGATATACAAGACGAAAATTACTTAACAAACGTTCAAGTTATTAACAAGTAAGAAATTACTTGTAAATGAGTAAAAACATTTTTCTTTTAAAATATCAATAATTTATATTCGTGAGTGATTTTCAGAAGTGGGCCTTATATGGGAGCTATGACCAATTATGGACCGATCACCATAAAATTAGGTCGTGTGATTTATGTCTATATGAAAGTCATTTATGTTGAATTTTGTATATATACCAACATTTTTAAGAGAGTTATGTTCGTTAAAGTGATTTTCGGAAGCGGGTCTATATGGGAGCTATGACTAATTATGGACCGATCGTAAATTTGGTGACATGAATTTCGTATATATAAAATTTATTTGGAGCGAAATTTGTGTAGATACATATATAAATTAAACATTATGACCAATAAAGTCCAATTTCGAGAGGACATTTGTATGGGGGCTAGGTGAACTAATTGACCGATTTCAACCAGTTTCAATAGGTTTGGTCCTTGTACCAAATTTTATCGAAAAAATACTACTCTAAAAAGATACTTTGCGCACAAGGTTTACTTTAAGGTGGGTGTTAGACTAATATTTTTGGGCGTTACAAATATCTGCACAAACGCATTATACCCTCCCCACTATGGTGGTGTAGGGTATAAAAATTAAAGGCGGGTTTTTGACTTGAACATTGGAGATTAAATTAAGTTTAATCTACGAATGTTGTTTTTTGGGTCTTCGACTATTTTATATCTGCAATAAATTCGTACAAACAGCTGATTTTTTATTCTAAATCCAAATATTTCATTTATTCGAATAAATATTTTTTATTAAAATTTCATCAAATAACAGTGCAACACCTTCAAATATAATTACAAAAAATTTACATTTGATTTTTTATATACGTTTTTTGTTAAATTTTAATATTAACAAGTTAGATAGTATAGTCGAGAAATCCCGACCATATAATACCCAACACCAAGTATATGATTATATAAAGATTTCTTTTGATATGAAACTTATTTGAATACAAACATTTTTAAGATATTTATGCTCAATAATTTTTGGAAGTGGGCCTTATGTGGATGCTATGACTAATTATAGACAGATCGTCACAAAATTTGGTGGGATGATTTATGTATATATGAGACATATTTGTGTTGAATTTTGATGTTGAATGGATACTAACATATTTCAGAGATTTATGCATATGGAAGCTATGGAACATTGTGGACCGATCGGATTTACCATTTCCGATTTTAATGAAATTTACCACATATATAATATATCCAATATGTTCCTCATATCAGTGACTTTTTCAATGGAAACTCATTCCGATGTAAAAATATCATACACAATTAATAAAGAACGTAGTATGAGGTCCTCTTCCATGTTCTTTTTGAATTTTTAACACCGCGATCTTTGATATATTTTACATTGAAATATATACGCGGAATATTGACCTTTAACCTTTTGGAAGTAAACAATTTTATTCACACCATTTTAAGGCAATATCTTTGCGTTTAAAATGGAATGTTATGTGTAATTATGTGTATATAATTCTAGACAATTTTAAAAATTTTTTCAAATCACGATATTTTTGAAATGGAAAGGGTTTCCTATGAAAAAGTCATTGATTTGAGGAACCCTTTGGAACCGTAATATTTGTGGTAAATTTCATTAAAATCGAAGATATCAAATCCGAAAATAGCAGTTTTCTGTCCGTTTTGATATGGATTCTCCCAAATATAAAAAAATGTTGTTCAATTGAAATTACAAGGTGTGCGTTGCGATAAATCTAATTTTTCAAGACGTTTATGTTTTTGTTTTCCATACTTCACCTTCCGCAGCGACTCTATTAAGGACATTTTAAGGAGATGTGCCACAAATTATGAAATTTCTATTAGTCTAAAGTTTCCGAAAAATATTTTTCCGGGATTTTCCAAGAAACAAATTGTAGGAAGAGGAATATCCTCTCACGTAGTAATCCTAATGTAGATTACAAATTGGTGTGCATTTGTGGAAATGAAACACACATAAACTCATCTCACCCGTAAAGTCAAAAAACTTAAATTTTGTATTATTATTTTTATGTTGTTGTTACAAACGTTCAGTTTTTTTTCCTTATTTAGTATACATACATCAGGCGCGGAGCCACGGGTAGGGGGAATAATGAAATTTCCTCATCATATATGAAACGAAAACAAAGAAAATGGAAGAAAAAAAAACTAATTTGAGAAATCGATTTCTTCCGTTAGGGATGAAATTAGCACCAGCCACAATTTTTCCACAAGATCGGTCAAGAACTCTCTGAGTTAGAGGGGATAAAAATTTAACATGTTGGCCAAAACAGGTGTTTTTTCTAATTCATGTAACTTATTACCTATTGTTCTTACCAAAACGTGTCCCAGATAGTTTAGACAGCTATTTCTTCAATCTTTCGAAAAAAATTTTTTTTTCAAAATTTTTTTTTTCTAAAAAAATAAACTTAGATCTTTTCCTTTAGGAGCTTTTATGTCGCTGAGTGGGATGCGAGTGGGATATCTATCAAAAAAAATGTTTAGTAACTCAAGACATACACTTTACATCCCACTCGCATCCCATTAAAAGTCCAAAAACACTTAAGCTTTCTTTCATAAAAAAAAATAAAATACAAAGTTGAAAAATTGATTTCAAAAGTTTTTTCCCTTGACGTGAAATCCCACATATTTGTAGTTTCAAAAATTTAAAAAAAATCGTTTAATACATTTAAACCATTATTTTAAACCATTTATTTTACTACCAATAATTTCTTAATTTAAAAAAAATCCATTTGTGCACTTTTAAAAAATAATTCTCTCTAAAAAATAATAATTATATTATTTAACAGAAGGAATTAAGGTTATGTAGTTCTAGGGGTAGCAATTTCAAACAAAAATCATTATCTGCAACGCCAATCTATATTAAATTTTACGTTGTTCAATGAATCAAACAACTGTCAATATTCAAGTTTAAAACTTAATTTTTAAATATTAATATTCTGTTTTAAATACTTTACAAAAAATCAACCCCCCCAAATATTTTGCTGTTCCGTGACTGATATACATAGATACATACTTATTTCTAAGTCATACTTATTATTATTGATCTTGGGGCAATGTACTCATCTCATCATCACCATTATATCTGTACATTATTTTATAACTACAATAACAACAACAATACGTGTAAGAACAACATCATCAATAAGTACAACAATAACATCAATACATTGAATTCGTGCATCAATCAATTGCGGCCCAAAAAACAGCTGGAGTGTGATACTTTTGACCCCAAACGTTCGATGTTCGATGAGCGCTGGATAAACACGTTAAATAATAATAATAGCTGCGATGAAATGATTAAAGTCAGTTAAATCCAAAAAAAAAGAAACACAAAATATTAACAAAACGATACAAAAAACAAAATATTTTTTAAATCGAACGAAATGAAGGGAAATTACGAAAATCATAGTGCAGCGAAAGAACTATCGTAAGAACATTTGAACATTGACCAATCCCAAAGAACATAGTCGAAGAAAAACTAGAAAACATCATATCGTCATTGCGCCCACAAACGTTTCATGTACTATATATTTGACATTACATTTTTATTTGACCACTCATTGATCTTCTTTTTAAATACCAAACTATTCTCAAATCAGTCAGTTCAAGTCGACTCACCCTGAAATAATAGTGGTGGCTTCCGCGTAGTAATCCCTGGAAACGGCGCCCACCACCCGTTTGCTATCGGCTAAGGTGAGGGACAACCTCTAGTCTTCCTAAGGTTGTGCGTTGGTTTAGTAGGCCACCACGGAAAAATCAATTGCAATGAAAAGAAGAAAAATAAGTACAGAAAATGAGACCCCCTTTGATGACGAACACAACAAACAAATAAGGGACCACAATTTAAGGATATGTACCTGGAATGTTCGAACCATTTACAGGCACGGTGCGCCATCCAACTGGCAAATGTCCTCGACAATTATAATGCTGACATCACTGCTATCCAGCAAATGCGATGGTTAGGACAAGGTTGCTCCAAAAAGGCAACCTGTGATATATTCTGCCATGTAGAAAAAAACGAGTTCGGTTGCGGCTTTGTAATCAACAAATGACTACGCAACCATGACGGTGGTTTTACACCCGTAGATGCTTGCTGCAATCCACAATAACGATACATTTTTTAACATAAGCCTGATTTATGTACACGCGCCGACCGAAGAGAAAGACGAAGGGGTTAAAGAGATTTTTTATAATTGTCCTGAGGATCACTACGATCACTGCCCGAAGTTCGACATTAAAATTGTCCTTGGCGATTTCAATGAAATTGGGAAGGAGAACATCTTTGGTCCTACAGTCGGTAAACTGAGTCTCCATGATGACGTTATTTTGTATTTTAGGTGACGATATGTACGAATACTTATTGTAGCATCGACGATATGTTTGAAATTTTCAAATTGAAAGTACTAGTATTTATTTGTAAGTGCGAATACAAAATAATAAAAATGTAAAAAACGTTGCACACAGATAGTCGTACGTTTAAGTTGAAACAGAAAATATACAGAGCTAACATTTAAAAACTTTGTAACATTTTCGGATGCTGCACCACTAATGAGTTGGAGGTCGTAACGCAATTTCCAATGATGGTTCGCTTTTGATTCGAATTAGAATCTTTCTATTATTTCTTTATGCAACAACTAATAAAATATTGTTTACTTTTCGTTAACTAATGAATACATTGTTTACATTTACTTATTGAGATTTTGTAATTACTCGTATTAATCAATTATTGCTGCTAAAAATTTGTTGAAATAAGAAAATGAAATGAGAAAATTGTTTGTCCGAAATGATTTTACATTTTATATAGCTTTAAAAATGCTTTTTTGCATTATAAGTTCTAAAATTATAAAATTTTGATAAAGTTTAGAAAAAATTATCGATTTTTTTATACCAAAACACAATTTACACCTATTTTTGGCCACAACTTTAATATTTGTTAGATTTTAAAAATGTATTCATTAACCAAATTTTCATAAATTTCACTAATTCATCATAATGAGTTTGTCATTCCATTTGTATTTTCTACAACTCCATAAAGTATATCTATTCTGATCGTTTTAGATGGCGGAGTCGATATAACCATGTACAGCTGTCTGTTTAAAAACGATAAAATCGGCTCACAAATGGTTGAGAGAGATATAAGCAAATAACAGCGACTACCTCGATTGATCACACATTTTCACAAACAAATTTTTTTTTCACCAAAAATAGTTTTTTATTTGTATTTATGTTAAAGTATACTTTGGTAAAGCGTATATAAGATTAGGCACAACCGAATATAGTGCCCTTACATGTTTTTTGATAGTCTATTGCTAATGTAAAATTAAAAACTAATTAAATTTAATATTTCATACATTAAAATTAATATTTAACAATGTTAAATTAACATATTGAAATTTAATGTAGCACACCAAATTTCACTTGATGGCGCTATATTTAAGAGATTTTGATACATTCACTTTTTTTTAAAAAATCACTGTTGACAAAATCAATGTTGTCTACCGATTCAGATATTTCGGTAACGGCAGTTGCAGTTATTTCGGCAACGATTTCAAAAATATAACATACATATGTAACTAGATTCTCCTAACCATGTTTAATAATACTGTCCAACAGCGTATAAAATGGTAGACCATTTTTGTAGAATAAACTTATAGTCCAGCTGGTCTGAATTTTTTTTACAGTGTAGAAGATCTTAACCCTAGCTCCACTGTTTAGGAGTCAATTTTACACTTTTTCGAGAAAATCAAAAAAAGTCCTTTTAAAATGACATTTAATTCTGGACTATAAGTTAATTCTACAAAAATGATCTACTCAACATGCCCTTTCAGAATTATAGGGTCGCTATTCTGTTCCAAGCAAAAAGTCTCAATTTGTTGGACAGTGTAATTATTTTTTAAAAAATTTACAAGTCTACAATTTCCTTATAGTTTTTTTACTGGCAAAAATTTACCACTGATTTTACTAAAAATTTTATAATTACCTACACTGCGTAACACGATTTTGGTACCCTCTTAACTGTTTGCTGGAATGAATAGGTAATGAGTCATATGAAATGTTCCAAACATATGTAATATCCATCACGTTTAGTTTTCGAGGTACATGTCAATTATTATTTTAACTACCCTCACTTTAGTATCAAAACGGGGTCTCTTCGACTACTTGATTGTTCGCACGTAGTGAACTACCACGTAAACCAAACAAATCCTCACTTTAGGTTTAACAGCTGGAAAGTATGCGCTGATCTCAAAGTTATAGCTATTTTTCTCGGATTACAGGGTGGATTTACTAAATACTGTTGTTTTATTTGTATGTGGGACAGCAGAGCCACATAAAAGCACTATACTACAAAAATATTGCCAAAAAGGTCAGATTTTGTTGGTGGAAAATCTAATGTTGAACATATACCATTGATAGATTCTAAAAATTTCATTTTAACAACACTCCACACAAAACTTGGTTCGATAAAAAATTTTGTCAAGGCTATGAATGAATATTTAAAGACAGTATTTTCAAAGTTAAGTGATGGCAAACTCAAATATGGAAATTTTGTAGGAGCACATTGATGAAAGACCCAAATTTTGAAAAAATGCTTACTTAAAAGGGATTTTATGGAACCACAGATCCGAAAATGCAGAACAGCTAGTTAACGACATGTTAAAAGCCTACGAAAAATTGCGTTGCAGAATATCATTGAAAATTTCCTTTCTTCATTCTAATTTGTGTTTCTTTCTATCTAATATTGTTGTGATCAGTGAAGAGCAGGGTGGGAGGTTCCACTATGATGTAAATCAGCTTGAAAAACGATTTTAAGGCCATTGGGACACAACTATGCTAGGTGATTGCTGTTGGCGTTTAAAATGAGAAGATTATTCAAAGCACAAAAGAAAAAGTTAAAGTTTCACGATATTTTGTGTTAAAATTTTATAAGATTTTTTTTTAAATAAACTTGATTAATGTAAAAAATTCTAGTTGATTTTATTGGATTTCTTTAAAATATGTTTTTGCCTTTTACTTTTTATCATAATTTGACACATTCTTACGGAAGAAAAATGAGACGTGATGAAAAGAAAATGTGTATGCTTGTTTAATAAACGATAGGTATAAATAAGAAAACATGACATTTCAAAGCGGGTACTCAATTTGTTTTTCAATTGTAATGCAGTGTTATCCTTACGTACAAAAATATTTTGCAAAATGTCATACAATAATTGACTATGACCACAAAGAATTTATAAATAGAAGATGAGGAGAATTGGATTCCGTTATAAGAGAAATGAAGATCACATAACAAAGCGTTGCATTTTTTTTTGCTCGCAACTGTATATGTATGTCCATGTCAAAACTTCGCATATAACCATTTTTTTTCTTAATTTTTCTCATTACATTTTATATTATTTATAAACAGTGTAAACTAAAAACGTCGCGAAACCCACTGTTCTGATCCCACTGATTTGATGTATTGAAATTCTCAATCTTTCTATTTTGATTAACAGGAAAATTTAAAAAGTAAAGACAAATTACCGTTGAGCTAAGCGAACCCAACTTAAGATTCATATCTTGTTATGGGTTCATAAATATAGATATTCCGGATATTGTCATTGGAACAAAGTTAAAGTACTTTAAGTTCCCATTTTCGAATTCTCACTCATTCAAAATTACATGTCTACTACAATTTCATGTTTATTGGTTCATAGTAATGGAAAAAATCTAAAAGTACCATTAGTACCACTAAATCCATCCTTTTTTAACGCATTCTACGTTCATTATTATAAAGTATTCAAAAAGTACAATTAAAAGGAAGTAAAATTACTATTAATTACGCCTCTGTGGTTTCTCATTCATTCAGGGAGAGGTTCATTATTATGGAAAATTCTAATAAGTAGTACTAATAGAAAAAGTATCATTAAGACCCCCTTCATGAATTGTAACATGATCCTGCCCATATTTTTATTTTATGAGCTTATGATGATTCCCGGTATAACGAATCTCGCTTTAACGAAAATCCGATTTAACGCATGGTCAAATTCGTAACATTGACCACCTTATATAACGAACGTTTCAAAAATTTTATGCTCGATATAACGAATGATGAGAAAAAACAAACAAAATCAAACAAACGACCAAATTTTTAACATTGACAACCTTATATAGCGAATATTTCGAAAATTGTACGCTTGTTTTCACAATATCGAATGAAAGATTTCGTTCGCATTCTAAGCGAAAGAAAACTGATTAATTCACATAAACATGAAATTAAGGATTCCAAAATTGCTTTCTTCCGCTTAGAATGATAACGAAATCTTTCATTCGATATTGTGAAACAGGCTATAATTCACGTGAATTAAATATGGGAAACCGTAGAAGAATTTCATTGAACGAAAAACTATGAATTTAGATGAATGAATGACATATGGAATAACAAACATTTTATGGTGACTACGTTTTTCCTCTAAATTATCTTTACTCAAATTAAGTGGATTCTGGAATCTTCGAAATCTGTTTTTTTAAATGTTTGTCCCTGATATGAATAATTTTCGGAATCGAAATCCCTTACAATGAAAGCTTTATTAATCGTGGATAATGCACCAAGCCATCCTCCAGAAGAACAATTAGTAAAAACTACTAAAGATATACAAATTTGGGCGATATTCATGCCTCTTAATGTCGCACCGCTAATCCAACCTAGGGATCCAAACGACATACGTTGAGTTGAATTCCAAAATAGAAAAAGTTGTCCAAAATTAAAAAAAAAACATCTCGATATAACGAATTTTTCAATTTAATGACAACATATCGTTCGTTATACCGGGATTTGCCTGTATATGTATTTGAGTTGAATTTACTGACCAACTTTTCCTTAATTTTTTACTAACTTTTATTTAAATTGACAAAACCATGATACTATAATTGTAGAAGGTAGAATCACTAGGGAGAGTTTTCAATATTTAACCATATAACGTCAAACTTTGATTTTGATTTTTTTCATATTTTTTATATTTTTTTATTGTTGTGTCATGGACAAAACTAAATTTTTGATTAAAAATTCTTTGTTGAATTGAAAAAAATTTGTTTATTTGAAAATAATGTTGATTTAAAGAAACTTGGTGTAGATGTGAATAAAGTATTTTGTTTGACTCTAGTGATGAAAATGTAAGTTAGTAATACATACAGTGATGTGAAAAATAATAAGCACACTAGTATGACATACGGATTTAGATCTGGAGACCACCGAAGTGGCATATTTTCTTCGGCATATGGTAGCATACAATTCTGGAGGATTTCGACATAATCCGTTGCATTCATAATGCCCTGTATACGATATAGTGGCCCAACACAATAGTAGGAAAATCATCCCCATACAACGATATTACCACCGCCGTGCTTCACTGTCATAAGAGTGTACTTGGGGTTGTATGCTGTATTAATTGGTCTTATTGCAGTATGAAGACCTCGATCAGAATTAAATAAATTAATTTTACCAAAGAATATTTCGCCATTTCTCAGAGTGAATTCAGCAAATTTTATCCTTTGTTGCACGTTCTTTTTAGGTACTTTTCTAGCACTGCGAGCTTTCAGGTTCCCTTTAATAAGTGTTTTCCGAATTGTTGATGAGGCGATGTTAATGTTCAAATCATTTTTTATTTGTTTAGACGAAATAAATGGATTATTTTTAACACATCGATCACGCTTTTCTTTAGTAGGAATCCATTTGACTCCATTTTCTACCATTGTTTTTGAAATTCCAAGCAACATTGAAATTTTTCTATAAGAATTTTCCGCTTCACTCAACTTTTTGATATTTTTCCGTACTGCTGGGTCACATGCTAAGATTTTCCCATTTTTCTCTAGTTGGCTTAAACAAAATAAATTATTTTTATACTGGAATGTAACTTAGAACACTCTTCTTACCTTTTATACTTTTCAATAACTTTTACCATATGTTTATTTTCAAATTGATGCGCTGTTCTTATTATTTCCCACAGCTAAAAACCACTTCTCAACTATTAATAATTTGATATTATCAAATGCATGTAAATTTTAACCCTCGGAGGTATAGGGATTTTTGGCTCTAAACGGTATAACCAGGTCTGTGCGACCTATATGGGATTTGTATAGAAATACAAGTCAGGTCTCCAGGCCAGTGTTGGAAATTTGTTTGTTTGGCATTCAAGGCACGAATACCAGACATGAGAATGCTGTAAGCAAACCGGCTTTTTCCACATGCATTATTAATGTATGAATCCCCTACATTATACATAGAAAAGAGCTACCATATGTATAGTTTACTTTTTTAATTTTTATTAACGTTCAAATTATTCATAGGTCTGCACAGACCTGGTTATGACGTTTAAACCAAAATATTTGAAAATCTGGATTAAGCCGAACCAGGATCCACAATCGGTTCGATTTTTTGCTCATTGTGTCCGGAAAATGTTGCTCCAGGAAGTCATGAAAGGATTTGTCTCTAACACGAAAAACAATAAAGTTATAAAGTTTTATATGCAAAAGGTCTGCACAGACCTGGTTATACCTCCAAGGGTTAAACAAAATTTTAACACAATATTTTAGCTAAAATTAAGCACCCTTACTTATCAGCAATTCTTTCATTTTACTTACATTCTCACCAAATAATAATGTACCATATTAGTGTCCTTATTATTTTTCACATCACTGTATGTTATTTTTAAGCAGGATATCAAAATTGAGTGTAAAAGGCAACCAAAATCAAGTTAATTGTTATTAGATTAGAATCATATTTTTACACAATACTGTTTGGGTATAAGTTCGTAGCACATCAATCCACGTAAATGTTTAATGCCAACATGTCTTTAAAATGCTGCGTATATAATCGGCCAGGCCAGTGTTGGAAGGTTAATGTGCTTTTTGGAACTTGCTGTGCGGAATGTAGACAAAATGAAAACAAAAAAATTAAGAACTAAATGGAAAATAATACAAAAATAATAAAAAATATATGTATGTATATATCTGTGTGTTTATTTGTATGTGTGAAAACCATCAAATCTATTCCGATCTAATTCATAAATATTTACGAGCATGTAGCCAAATCTATAGACTGAATAACTCCACCATCATGGAAATCCATCAGTGATCCATTTAAATTTCGTTGCAATTAGTATAAACTGAAAAATAGTACATATTATGTACAATGTTCATACCATACCCAGCAGTTCTAGGAGACAGTCCCGAACTAGTGATTTTACCCATCATTTAGGGTGGTAACTAGTTACTTGATCAGCTACGTGGCTAGTTATTTTAACACGTGCATGTCATAAGCAGGGGGTCAATTGACCCTTTTTGATTACAATGAGACTGTCTGATAGCTGGTCGAAAGTAGTCAACGCATTGGATTCACATACTGGTTACATAGCTTCAGTTACCTCACTAGTCACCTAATCAGTTATTTCAACATGCACGGTAGCTAATTGACCTCAAATAGTAAGCTAAAAAGATATATCATAGATTGCTTGTAAACAAACCTTCCTCCTCAATTGTCTTAACGCTAGATTACTTGGGATGTATAAAGTAACCAATTGTCTTCTCTCTGCACTACATGTCAAATGACCAAAATATATAAATTCATCCAAGTGATAAGACATTTGTAACAATTGCTGTCTTTAAGGGATACATTGACTACTTGCTTAACTGTTTGGTACCTATTTATTTTTGTATACCTATACTTGCATACATAAATGTATTTTCTCTTTAAAAAAAAGTGCAATTTTGATCGTTTTTATGATATTTTTTATTTTGTGTACTTATATACATATATGTACTTTTTTATTTGGGTTTGTATAAGCGATTCCTCAAAATTGCCTTGATAAGGTATTAGGGATGCCAAACGGGACTGGATTTTACAAATCCCGGGATTCGGGATTTTAGAAATGAAAATCCCGGGATCCCGGGATTTTTCGGGACCCCGGGATTTTTCGGGACCCCGGGATTTTTCGGGATCCCGGGATTTTTCGGGACTTCGGGATTTTAATTAAATGTCAAAAAACATCAAGTTGAACAATAAAAACTATTTATTTCGTTAATACACTAAGTATAAATATATATAACAAAGCAAAAACTAATGCATTGAATTAAAATATATATAAAGTATTGCGGAAACCGGGCTACATTTGTCCCTAGTCTCCATACATGGTCCCCTTCAGAAAATGAATTTGACATTCATTATAATAATTAATATAGTGATAAAATTGAATAAACAAGTTATATGAAAAAATTAATCTTTCTACCAACTCTTGTGAGACCCGTCAATCAATAATAATATAACCTCTATATCAGAAAATATTTTATTGTCAATAAATAATTTGTATATAATGATGATATTAACATAAATTTCATTCATTCATAAATACTGATTCAAGTCCCCATAGAAGACCAAAACTATATATTGTTTTTTATTAGTAGTATAAGTATGCTGAAATTTAGCTTTCTATAGAACAAATGCGAAGTATGTATATTGAAATCGAATTTAAATATAAAAAGTATTTAAAAAGTATTAATACATATGTACATTTAGATTAAAATCCTAATAAATTGTAATTATAAATAACTTATTTTTGTTCATTATTATTATGAAAGGATAATAATGAAATCTTTTATTAAAATAATGATTAATATTGTTAATATAATGTCTTATAATCATTATATTTATGATATATTTCATTTCATTAATGAAGGAGCACATTCTATTTACGAAACAATGTAGGAAAATCAATGACAAAATTCATTTTTGAAATGTAAAAACATCGTTCCATTAATGTAGGATATAATTATATTAGTGAAGCAATGTCATTAAACCAATGTCAACATTCATTGCAAATATGATAAAGTTTCTTAACATCAATGAAACATGTCGTTATACTATTAATGCAAAATCGTTAAATTAATGATTTTTTTCATATTAGTATTGAAAGAGATTCATTAATTTAATGAAACCCTTTCATTATATTGACGAAATTGTATCATTGGTTTAATGATATTTGACACTGTAAACACGTATGGTGACGTTATTTATATATTCTATATTAATGACATTATTTCATTATATTTACGAAAATTTTGAGATTAATGAAACATTTTTCGTTAATGCAATGACACCGGTAATCGGACTGATTTCAAGAACAAAATCATTAATATAACGTAGAAAAACGTTGTATTTACGAAGGTTTTTCTTTCGGTGTAGGTTTCATCCTAAAATATTAAAAAATTTCGTAATTTTCGGGATTTGCTAATCCCGAAAAATCCCGGGATTGTTTTTCACAAATCCCGGGATTTCGGGATTGGCATCCCTATAAGGTATGCATGTATATATGCATACTAGGGTGGCCCTTATATTGTTTTTGTTTTTGATTTTCGGTGCTCCCAATGGCTAAAATTTGATCAAAATCGGATAACGTTTAGAAATTGCATATTCTATTTAAAGTTTCAAGTTTTGGGTCCAAGTACACAGAAGGAAAAAACAGGTATAGAAATGCAGAAATTGATACCAACCGTTGTGAAAAGAGTGCTACAATCGTTTGATCTCATTTTGACAACGGATGTCCTTAACATTTTAGTTCTGAAGATATAAAGAAAGTTAAGACGTTTCTTCACATAAATTATCTTAGTCTGATTACATAAGTATATGTACGAATTGGGTTTTGTAATTTCTGTATGTACTTAAAAAAAGTTTTTTTGTTGAAAAAAAAAAGTTTTTTTTAGAAATAAAAAGTTTTCTTCAAAAAATATATGGCAACACTGCATACAAGTAATATGTGAATTCAACACACTTGAGAGAGATTTATCTTCAAAAGTTTTTATTGAAAATTGCAATTCTAACACACACTTTTACAATCACATACAATTTTTTAATTTTTTTACACACATTTAAACCATTAAATTAGCCGAAACATGCATATTTTGCACAAACGAAAAATATATTTTTTTATTTTTTTGTTTACATTAAATTTTTGGGTGTTGAAATTAAAACTAAAACAAACACATAAAATTTCGTATTGGAAATTAATAAAAAATTCAAATAAACTTAATTTTTGCAGAAATTATGGAATAAAAAACAGAAAAATCTATTTAAAAAACCTTTCCAGGTCAAATATAATTCAAATAATTTGAGAATTGTTTGAATTTTTAAATTTAATTGTAATAAAATTTTGTTATAATTTTTAAGGTGGCTTTTTTACAACTCTGTGTGTTTGAGGAGTGTGGTGAAAGTGATTTGAAAACCAATACATATGGGGGATTTCACGTCAAATGAACCAACTTTTAAAATCGATGTCTTCCGATCGGGATGAAATTTACACCAAGGTTAGACCTATTGGATAGTAATAGACACAATTTTTCAACAAGATCGGTCTAGAACTCTCTGAGTTAGAGGGGGTCAAAATTTGACATTTTGGCCAAACATGTGATTTTTCTCATCCATGTAACTTATTACCTATTGTTCTTAGCAAAATGTGTTCCAAATAGTTTAGATAGCTATTTCTTCAATCTTTCGAAAAAAAAAAATTTTAATAATTTTTTTCCGAAATCAAAAACTTTTTTAACCTTTTTTCAAAATGGGCCCTTTTTTTCTTAAAATAAAGCTTAGATATTTTCCTTGAAGACCTATTTGGTCGCTTAGTGGGATGCGAGTTTGATATATATCAAAAAAAATGTTTTGTAACTCAAAACATGTAATTTTTGACTTTTTTTGCAAAATCAAAAACTTTGTTGACGTTTTTTTTTCAAAATGGACCCTTTTTTAATTTTTTTTTCGCTCAAATGAAAGCTTGGATATTTTCCTTTCAGACCAATTTGGTGGCTTAGTGGGATACGAGTGGGATATCTTTCAAAATAAATGTTTTGTAACTCAAAACATGCAATTTTTCACTTTTTTTTTTTTTTTTCAAAATCGAACTTTTTTTCCAAAATGGGCCCTTTTTTTAATTTTTTTTTGCTCAAAAGAAATAATAAATAATTTATGAGTCACATGCTTGTATAAACCATATATATGGTTACAGTAAACAAATATATGTTTGTGGCAACCATATTTATGATGAATAATTTTATCATAATATGTTGTTTTCAGATTATGATAAGCGTTAAGCCGAGAGCAACATAATATGATAAGTCCTTCATCATATGAATGGTTGTCACAAACATATATTTGTTTACTGTAACCATATATATGGTTGATACAATCATGTGAATCGTAAATTAACCATATTATGGTTACCACAATCATGTAAATGGTTACTGTGACTATAATATAGTTAAAAAACTTGTAACAATATTGAAATGGTTACAGTAACCATGCCCAACTATATTTTTTCTCTGCGTGTAGCGATCATGTAACAGCACTGATTTAGTCCAATACAGCCAACAAGTCATTAAAACGAAAAATTATATAAAATTCAGCTTTTATCAAACAATTCAAGGCAAATGTTAAAATAGGGAAATGCTCGTACAACTTCTTTGTTTCCTACTACATATTATAATAGTTGTATAAGTGGAACTGGTATAGCCTTAAAATTGAGAGGGAAACTAAACAGGAGCCAACATATAAAGAAATAGAAGCTATAGAAGCCAAATATGAGAGAAATCGTCAATACATACTGCATCTATTAAACGAATGTAGGTAATGCTACGAATATATCATTTAAAATGTACAAATATTTTAAAGTCTCACCCGAAAATTCCTAAAAAAAAGTTGGAAAAGTTCCATTATGTTTGATATTTCGGCATGTAAGTGCAAAGATTTTCTTAAATGTAATTGCATTAAAAATAATAAAATACCTGCAAGATAACGAATTTTTTATAACAGACCAGAGAACGGTTAGACAAATGGCTATAAGTACCGTAAATACAATAAATAAAAACAGATAAAATATAACTTTTCAACAAAGAGTTTCACATATATCCGCTTTATACTTCGATGGAAGAAAATACCGAACTTCAATCATATCGGAAAAAGATGGAAGGAAGTACAGGCAATGTATAGTAGAGGAGCATATGTCTTTGATAAAAGAACCTGACTCGAAGTTTTTAGGATATGTTACACCTTCTTCTGGCACTGCAGAGTACATAGAATAAGAAATATTCATCTTGTACAAAATATTTGAAACCGTTTCAAGTGGCAAAGCTTCAAACGACTTGGCAAATAAATCACATTTTTGTAATACTTTTATTCTCTTAATATTTAATATGTTATATGTAATTACAATTGATTTATATTCTTACAAATAAATACATATCAATTCTATTGTCTTATTGAAATACAATTTTGAAAGATTAAACATGAAACCGGAGGCAGAAAATTATTTCTAATTGGAGCCACACTTAGTGACATAAAAATATTTATAATTTGGCACCTCTTTTTCACCGTGCGCATAAAAAACTTAAACAAAATTCTCTTCTATACAGGTAGGGGCCAGATAACAAAGTCAAATAACTGGACCATAAGAAAAATTTACCTGGATTTTTAAAAAATAACTGGACAATTTAAAAATGCACTTATAGTTTAAAAAAGTTAAATTTAAGTTAAGTTTTTTTTTACAAAAATAAATAAAAAAATAACAAAAAATAAAGAAACGTTAAATTCAGTCCTACATACATATCGTCAGCTAAAATGCAAAATAACGTATCATCAAAAAATTCGAAGTTGATTTTATTATTGATTACGATTTACTACATCATATTACATATGTGTAAACAATTTTAAACTTTTACTTTCAAAAATAACCAAATTATAACCAAAATTCAAACAACGTATCATCAAGTGCATGATTTTCATAAACAAAATAACCATAGAGAATTATACATAGAGACGAAACACTCCGATTTGTCAAACAAAAATACAACAAATCATATGTTTGATACAACAACAAAATACATTGAATAGCATGTATTTTGTTGTTGCAAGAGATAGGTTTTTTGACAACAGACTTAGGTTTCTGACAATTATGTCTCGTCTCTATGTTACCCTATGAAAATAACGTTAACGCTTTGAGTAATTAATTAATAAATAGTATATTACCCTATTTTAGGTAGTTTCCTTATATATATTTATACCCTACACCACCATAGTGGGGAGGGTATTATGCGTTTGTGCAGATGGTAATACTAGTCTAACACCCACATTAAAATATACCGATCGACTTAGAATCACTTTCTGAGTCGATTAAACGATTTCCGTCCGTCCGTCCGTCTGGTTGGCTGGCTGGCTGTCCTTGTGCGCAGAGTACAGGTTGCAATTTTGATAAAATTTGGTACATATTACTTTTTCGGCACAAGGACTAAGCCTATTGAAACTGGCTGAAATCGGTACATTATTTCACCTAGCCCCCATACAAATGTCCTCTCGAAATTGGACTTTATCGGTCATAAATTTTAATTTAAATATGTATCTACACAAATTTCGCTCCAAATAAGTTTTATATATACAAAATTCATGTCACCAAATTTTGTTACGATCGGTCCATAATTAGTCATAGGTCCCATATAGACCCGCTTCCGAAAATCACTTTAACATGCATAAATGTCTTAAAAATGTTGGTATATACACAAAATTCAACATAAATAACTTTCATATAGACATAAATCACACGACCTATTTTCATGGTGATCGGTCCATAATTGGTCATAGCTGCCATATAAGGCCCACTTAAGAAAATCGCTCACGAATATAAATTATTGATATTTTAGAAGAAAAATATTTTTACTCATTTACTGGTGTATGGTCGGGCTTGACCGACATAAACAACACTCGTATGTGTGATTATTTTGAGTAATATTTTTGTTTGAGTTTTTTCCTAGTTTCCGCTCTATGTTTCTCTATGGTATTGCATGTATTTTGTTATTGTATCACCCGTATGTGTCAGTGATGGGATTTGAATATTTATATTTAGTGCCAAATTGATGTACAAATTGTGCCAAAAATACTTTTAGTAGAAAGTATAAACTGCTAATATAAAAAAAATTGTTTATTAAAACATAAACAAATGGATCATTCAAGCGCTAAGGAAGATTTAGGAGATTTAAAACATATTATTTAAATAGATTTTTTGTTTTAATTTGCTTTATGGATTTGTTTCCAATTTTTATTTTTATTTCACTTTTAAATACTTTGAATATAAAATTTTTTTTATGTTTTCGAAATAAAAAGTAAAGAGATTATTTTCAAACGCGCATTTTTTATTGATATCAATTTGAGACATTGCGACTAGTCTCGATTGAAAATAATTGCGACTAACAAAGGGTTAAAATGAATTAGAAAATAAGAGCAGCAAACTTTAAGAAAAAATATTAATTCAAAGAGCCTATAACCTTTTTTTGGGTATATTTTGTGACAAGCAATGATTTTTACATATAATCGAAGATGTCTAACTTAATCTAATACATTTTACATAGATTTTTCGCCAAATATTATACTATAATCGAACTTTAGCATGTTTAATCAATCATTTTATTAACACAGTTCTATTTAAATTCTATTTGTATTGGAAAAAGTGCTGAACATACATACATGGTATACGGCAGAGCTTCGTTATTTTTAAAATATTGCTCAACAAAGAGAACTTGATAATTTTGAATATCCATTTCCGAAATTAATGCTCAAAACTATTTTTTTAGATTTATTTTGAAAAGTATAAAAAGTGCCAAAATAGTATCGATTGTGCCATAGTGCCACTCAAAACGTAATGTGCCAAAAATGGCACAATTGTGCCACAAATCCCATCACTGGTATGTGTGAAAAGTGAGTAATTTTTTACTCTCTCCTTCCGCTCTATGTATATTTCTCTCTGATATATACTATGAATTGTAATCAATGAAATCAAATCATAATAGGTATTTATGTTGAAACTTTTTTCTGTGTAATATCATTTTTTAAAAATTGATTTGCTTCTAATTGTAAAGGTTTTGTTGCGAGAGATGAAATCTTTTTTAAAATAGTTACAACTTTGCTTCCATATTTTAACCGATTTTTAAGGCAATTGAAAAGATTACTCACTGTACAGTTCTATAATAGTAAAGGAATCACTTTCTAGGGCTAAATTCATGCATTACGTTATACATAAAATACAAATATGCCTCTGACAAACCTTCATCCATATATTCTTCATCATCAATATAACAAATTCCCATGTGACTTTTCAACATGCGTTTTGAAGAGGTATTTTTACCTCTTTACTGCTGACCAAGGATATATTAATCGGTCGGTTGCTCGCTAGGTACTAATCACTGTAAGGAAAAAATACAAATTTTGTCTGTACAAAATATTAATTAATAAACAAGTAAGAAAGTATGGTCGGTCAAGCCCGACCATATAATATCTTACACTAAGCAAAAAGAAAAAAATTTTCTTTTAAAATTTCAATAATTTATATTTTTGAGTGATTTTCGGAAGTGGAGTTATATGGGGGCTATGACCAATTATGGACCGATCACCATGAAATTAGGTCGTGTGATTTATGTCTATATTAAAGTTAACTATGTTGAATTTTGTGTGTTTACCAACATTTTTAAGCGATTTATGCACGTTAAAGTGATTTTCGGAAGCGGGTCTATATGGGAACTATGACTAATTATGGACCGATCGTAACAAAATTTGGTGACATGAATTTTGTGTATATAAAACTTATTTGGAGCGGAATTTGTGGAGATACATATATAAATTAAACATTTATGACCGATAAAGTCCAATTTCGAGAGGACATTTGTATGGGGGCTAGGTGAAATAGTGGACCGATTTCAGCCAGTTTCAATAGGCTTGGTCCTTCAGCCGAAAAAATAATATGTACCAAATTTGATCGAAATATCTTCAAAATTGCGACCTGTACTCTGCGCACAAGGTTTACATGGACGGACAGCCAGCCAGCCAGCCAGCCAGCCAGCCAGCCAGCCGACCAGACGGACGGACGGACATCGCTTAATCGACTCAGTGATTCTAAGTCGATCGGTATACTTTAAGGTGGGTGTTAGACTAATATTTTTGGGCGTTACAAACATCTGCACAAACGCATAATACCCTCCCCACTATGGTGGTGTAGGGTATAAAAAAATATTTTGCAAAATGAAAGAAATTATTTATTAACTGATATTTTTGGGCGTTACAAACATCTGCACAAACGCATAATACCCTCCCCACTATGGTGGTGTAGGGTATAAAAAAATATTTTGCAAAATGAAAGAAATTATTTATTAACTGGCCAAATAGTGTTTTAGCTGGAGACTGGACAAGACACAAAAACTGGACAATCCAGACCATTCCAGGCCGTCTGGCAACCCTATATACAGGTGACCCACCCTAATGTACAGTGGTGGCCAGCTATTTAAGACAAATACTGAATTTTAAATGCGATAGAGCCAAAAGAAAAGGACCT
Source organism: Calliphora vicina (assembly GCF_958450345.1). NCBI lineage: Eukaryota > Metazoa > Arthropoda > Insecta > Diptera > Calliphoridae > Calliphora > Calliphora vicina. The sequence goes on from NC_088780.1 coordinate 82,246,952, forward strand.
ACGGGTATGAAATTTATTATTAATATTTCTAGTTTCTCAAAAATGTTTGTAAACATTGGTACAACATATATGGACAAAGATATGTGGAAATACGTTGACCCACCTCAGCGAACATCCGCTGTTAATAACATGATATGACCGAAACTAATGGAACTAAAAATACGAAATTTGGTCCGAATATTTTATAATAATAAAAATATACTGATATAAATGTTAGAAAATAGGTTTATTTAAAAAAAAAAATTTTTGGTCAAGTTGTACAAAAATCTTATGTGTTCGTGGTGAATATGTATGAATTGACACAGTTGAATAAAACACACTTGTGTGTTAAAACAGTCCTCATGCATACATATTTGTGGCAATATTTGAAAAAATAATTGACAATCACATGGAATTCAGCAAACAATTTTTGTCTTAATTACCTGGCCACCACTGTATATATCCTTTCTATTGCACTCAAATTCTGTGTAATTTTTAAGTAAAAAATGTTTAATATGTAAATTTAAGTTATGTACATTTGTATGTTAAATTATTTTTTTAAAGATTGAACCACCTTAAAGTACACCGATCGACTTAGAATAACAGAGTCAATTAAACGATGTCCGTCTGTCTGGTAGTCCGCCATGTAAACCTTGTGCGTAAAATATATGTCGAAAATCACTTCGCTCATTTACTCAGTGTAGGGTATTATATGGTCGGACTTGACCAACCAAAAATAAATGCTAAAACCGGTTGTTCAAACCGGGGTTTAATAAAAAATACCGAAAACCAGTTTTAAAAATTATGCCTTTCGGAGCATTGAAAAAGTGCAAAATAAAGGTCACCCTAATTTAGTAATACTGATCTTATAGTCTCTGTACGGATATAAAATACTGACAGATACAGACAGACATATGTATATAGCTATACTATACTCTAAAATACATATTTATGGCGTTAATACAAAAAAATTATTTAAGAAAAAAACTACTTGTACGTTGTAAAATTGTTGTTATTTTCTTTGTTTTGTTTTAGTTGTTATACCTATGCAGTTTTCGATTTTTTACTTCTCTTTGGTAATGTAAAGGTGTGTCGCCTTACAAACTACCTCAGCACAGCTCAGCTCAGTGCTAGTCTGCCACCAGTCAAATCTAGTCGACTAGTAAACCTAATGCCACAAAAAAAATTAAATAAAAAATCACAAAACAGAAAACAACAAAAAAATATTACAGCAAGCCTCGGCAATAAGAACAGCAACAGACAAACAATCAAACAAACGTACATACTGTAGTATGAACAGTAAAAAATGGCATACAAAATATTAAACATAAAATAAAGGAAAAGAGCCAAAGAAACAAACGTATATTTACTCGTAGTTAGTTGTGGTCGTTTCTAGTTAAAGCTTTTTTGATTTGATTTTTTTATATTGGTCTTGTTGCTGTTTCTGTTCCTGTTATTGTCGTGGTAACATTGCTAACAATGTTCCTGTTATGCCCCTCCTGACCACGTCTAAATTGCCTACCTCCTCACTCACTCTCTCTCGTTAACCAGCTCAATTGTATGTATCTACAATGGATCCCAAAACTAAAATTTTAACAAAAATTTAAAATTACGGTGACTATTATTTAAAACTTCGCATCACCACACAAGCGAAAGGTCAATTGAAATTGCTAAACAAGAAGTGGTCACCTATAAATGGGCCGACTCTTGTTATCATTCAAGGCGGAACTTGTTTTACCAATAAAATAAAATCCGACTAACCTATAGTCGAAGAAAAAAACATTGAAGGTTTCTCAATATGTAAATTTTCTGGACTTAAAAAAAAAAAATCATGAATAAAATCGCCAGTTTTTCGAGTGTTAGCCAAATGTGGTTAAAGTCGTAAGATCCAAGGTAAACAAATGGTTAACTGGATAACCCTCAGCATGAAAAGTAGAGCGCGTTGTATCCATCCCTAAGGTCAGAGTTGTTCATAGTCTAGACTCTAGATCCTTGGTATGCAAATTGTGTGCATGCAAGGGTAAAAAAATAAAATATACGCAACAATATCAAGCAACTGAATGGAATATTTATATTTTTACGCTATAATATGCTCTATTATTTACATTCGGGTTGTGTACGTATAAATTGACGAAAATCTTCGTAACCTGAACAATATGAACGCCTACCAATGACCTAGATCATAGTCTAAGACTAAAGCTATGTATTGTACAATATTGCAGAAAATTTCTAACAATCGTGTGAACTTATAGTTTTTGTCTTGCAACGTTGTCAGAAAAAGCATTGTCAGTATAATGTAAAACAATAATATTGTCAGATATGTATATGACAATCGTGTGAATTATTTTACATTGCCAGACACTTTTTATTGTCAGATGTGCAAAGATTATTTTTGTTTTATATAACTTTATATTTATTTATTGAATCTTGAATAGGCCTTACAATAAGTTGTTAAATCTTATAACTAAAATTAAAACTAAGTGCTCTCCTACGAGAGCATATTAATGATAAATGGGCCTTATCTTAGCGGGGTGGTAGATCTCCTCTACGAAGCCTTGATTTGGTCTGTGTGAGAAGCCGAGCAAGCGGATTCGGTTGGTATTATAGTATATATTTATCATGTACTTTCTTAAACTCACTAGTGAAGTATTTCATTTCTTATGTACCATGGTGCACCCGTCATGGTCCTAAGAATTTTCGATTGCGACCTCTGTATAAGTTCAATACTGGAATTATTGGCAGTTCCCCACAATTGGATTCGATATGTCCAAATTGGTTTTAAAACACTTTTATACAGGATGACTTTCTAATCAAGGCTCAATTTTGATTGGTCATTGATTAACCAATGAAGGCTAGATGCTCTTAAATTCATGTGAGTTCTCTTGCAAAGATTATGTATCTGACAATGATAACATGAGTCAATTGACTTGACTAGTAAAAACTCATGGCCCAAACAAAAAATCATTCCGCTTAAAGGTGGAATCCGTGTGGTCACGCGAAAATATTATCAAACTTATCGAGGAAGTTGAGGCACTGCAAAAAAAATCCTTTTATGGCAAGAGGTCCCAGATGTCATCCCTGTAAGTTTGAATAATAAGCAAATCGCGCACATCTTTCAATTGCAATTTTGAAAAATTCAGAAGAAAAAAGTCAGACCAAGGCAGTAATTAACAATTTCAAATTGTTTGTGTCAAATGATTTGACAGTTCTGGCAATGTCTAACAACTGATTTTTGCCATACAACAATCTGACAACCGTGTGAACTGACAATTTTTGTTTACAGCTAAATTTATTGCCAGACTATTGTCTGGCAATTATTACAATCGTCTGAACTGACAATTTACATTTTGGTAACAATTTTTCATTGTAACTACATTGCCAGATCTGACAACCGTTTATACATAGCTTAAAGCTATGATGTTTGGTCCAGCAAATCGTTTCTTTTCTAATTTATATACCTTTCGGTTCCAAATTTTATTACGATATCTTAATCCGTTCGAATTTTACACTAATTACAATATTAAGTTATTCTTCCATTCATATGCACAAGGCATATGAAAAAGCTTATTTGCATAGAATTTCAACTTGCGCATTCCCACTGTGCATGCTCCTGTGGGTATATGGTTGGTAATGCAGTAAAGAGTTATAAACTAAAACGATAAAAAAAACGAACCCAAATGTAAAGTAAAATTGCTGGATTATAGCAATTTGTGTATTTTCTTGTACTCGTACTTCGACTAAAAACAATTTGCCTTAAACTTTAATTCAGGCTCATGTTTTTAGGATCTGAATCTTGGGCTCCATCATACCACAAATACTAGCTAAAAGTTAAATAGAAAGAAATAGAATCAACTCGTCGTCGTTTAAAAACATTGTGTGACTGGCAACACTATTCAAGTGTTCTTGACGTTTTTGTCTCATGCCCATTAATTTGCCAAAATCACGGAGACACTTTAGCAGTAGAGACAAAATACACATTGATATACAAAAAAGCTAAAACACAACAACTACAACTACAAAGACATCAACCAGTTAAAACTATTTTACAGATCAGTAAAGGAAACAAAAACAAATCAAACGTTTTAAACCAACTTTACATACATTTGCATACAGATTAGATCCAATGATAATGATAAATGACTACAGTATCGGTTGTGCATACAGCATGCAGCATTTGGCACAACCCTACAACATTTCATCTACAACTGTCCTTATAAACACTTCCACACAAACGAAAAAAAAACATCTGCATATAACTACATACATATGTATATGTTTGTAAGTATATGTACATATGTATGTATGTTTGGCTGTGTTATATTCCCGTAACCATTGACCCATGTACAACAATACGAATGAGTACTTTGCATCTTTGCCATACAACACATCCACTTTTTTCCACATATGTATGTAAATGCATACCTACATACATATGTATGTAGATAAGTACATATGTATGTACTTTTATGGGTGTTGAATTATTTATGTCATTTAATACGACTCTAGTATTTTCCATATTTTATTGTTGAAACGATTGTGTCAATTGTTTTCAATTTGAATCCTTATCGTTCAAATAAAAAAAATACATATAAACAAGTAAGAGAGCTATATTCGGCTGTGCCGAATCTTATATACCCTTCACCAAATTATACTTCAAAATACAAATTTTAAATATTTTTAGGTAAACAAAATTGTTTTTCCAAAGTTGTTTTTTAATTTTTTGGAAAATTTTTTTTTTCGAATTGTTTTATTAAAATTTTATTTCAAATTTTTTTTTAATATTCAACAAAAAAAAACTTTTGGTGAAAAAAAAATTCGGGTTACAAAATATTTGTTCCGATTTTGACCCATTGTAGGTCCAACTTTTACTATGGTCTTATATAGGTCGTTGCAAAGGTCCTTGAAGTATCTATGAATAGATATCCATATTGTCTATATTAATGAGGTTGTCCTGGTTTTTTCCTTATATCTCAGCCATTTGGATCGATTTTCTTGATTTTAAATAGCAACCGAGCTGGATGAATTCCGGAGATATTGATGTATAAATCGTGTATGTAAGCTATTTGGGGGCTTCGAAAAGTTGATTTCAACAGCAGACAGACAGACATGGCTTAATCGACTCCGCTATTATATTGTGGAAATTACGGAATGACAAACTTATATATACCCTTCTCACGATGGTGAAGCGTATAAAAGCAAGTAAAAAAGTATTGTCGGTCAATAGACCATATGATAAATTAGCAAAAACCTTTTGTGATTGATTTTCGGAAGTGGGCCTCATATGGGAGCTAGGATCAATTATGTACCGATCTTCATCAACTCAGGTCGAGTAATCTATTTCAATGTGAAATTTATTTCTGTTAAATTTTATTTGCATATGGTAGAATATAAATCATGCATTTGTGGTCGATAAAGTACTGTTTCGGGAGGATATTTATATTGGGGTCGCATCAAAATTGCGACCTACACTTTGCGTACAAGTTTACACGGACAGCCAGCCAGACGGACACACTATGGAGGTGTAGGGTATAATAAATACTTCAATACTTAGCAACAACTTATAGTATGTATCTACAATGAATTTATTCATTAAATCTTCCATTATGGGCATGACCCAAAAATACATATTTAAACAATAGAAATAAAAAAAAGTTTATGTTCGTTTCTCTCCTTTGCTCCTGCTAGCGTTATGTATTTATGTAGTTCACTTTCTCTTTGGTTGCGATTTGCATTCGTTTTATGTTCGATGTCAAATATCAATAAAACATTTAATTAATGTGAGAAGTGATTTGCTTGTGGATTTAGAAAATATATCTCAATGCACTTTAAAGGCAAAGAAATTCAATGCAAACACGTACAACAAGAAACAGACACCTTCTCGCAATCACACTCCACACCTCAATTGTATTGAAAATTGCAATAATCCAATTGAAACTGTTGTGTAACTCTAACTGAAAACGTTTGAATAACTTTTTCATAAAATAATGTTGTAAAAAGAGTGTTTACGAAAAAACATTTACAATTACAGTTATCCGTAATGTAATTAATTAAAGTTAATATTGCTAAACAATAACGAATTGTAAGTCGTCTTATTTATAACCAGGACTTAGAATTAGAAGCTGTTTAAGACATTAAGCACTTCCAGTTAGTTGACATTGAGTTAAATATATTGTCCCCCACGATTTTCGACGATTAAGGAAAAGTGGTGATGGTTTGTGGTGTATAATATGCTAACCAAAATTACAAAATAAATTTTGATAGAGGAGACAAAAAAAAACACACGTGTATCAGCGTTTTGAATGTTTACATCTGAATTTCATTTGAGGGTGTGTTAAAGTTTCCCAACTCAGGCATATTCTTATTGTTAATCGGCATAAGAAACCATGTGATCCTTACATTTTAAGTATGAAATGTGTTCAGCAAATTTATGTAAAATGTTACGGAGAACATTTTAGTAGAATATGTTAACCCTTTAAATCCTCAAGGCATGGGTCTTTTTTGTCCTTCTTTCAAAAAAGAGCAAAACACATCATTAAAACAGGGATTTAAGGGGTTAAGATGTTCCTCAAAAATATTATCCGTGAAATTTTACTATAAGTCCCTAAATACACCAAAACGGAAAATTCAACCAGAAAGTCAGAAATAAGTCACAACAAAAGAGAGCTTAGGGTTAATTTCGCATTTATTAAGAATTTTATTTTAAAGTATCCCAAAAACTTTAAACTATTTTGCAATAACTGGTGAAACAGAAAAATAGATAATTTCAAAAAGATACCTCTTGTGATGAAATTCTGACAAAAATAAGGAATCTAGACGTAAAAGTCATTATTAATTTTACCCATTAATTACCCCTTTAATGCATATTGTTGCCAATTTTAGACGAATATAAGCCTGATACTAATTCAGATTCTAATTCAGAAAAATCAAATGGGGTACGAAAAGTTTCAGCTAACTAAATTCTAAATCAAATGAAATATAATAAATAAAAATCAACTAAATATTTGATACTTTATAGAAAAATAAAAGTAAAAATCATGCATATAAGGGTTAAGTTTATTAATATAAAACGACTTTATTCGACGTTATTAATTGTATATATAGCAAAATTTGTCACAAATAGTTTAGATAGCTATTTCTTCAAAAACATTTGACTTTTTTTGCAAAATCAAAAACATTTTTTAACATTTTTTCAATTTGCAAAAAAAAAGTCAAAAATTTTTTATTTTAATTTTTTTTTCGAAATATTAAAGAAATACAAATTTTTTTAAAAATTTGTTCACTTAACATGAAATCCCCTATATAGGTACAGTAGACCGTACCTCAAAAGAAATAATCCCCGTACACGTCCTAATATAAAGTATTTCTGCAAGGCAGTTAAGAATTTTTTTTTATTTTTTTTTTGTCGAACGTAGCCGTGCCGTTTTAAATTATTCGTTATATCTTTGTCATGTTCAATGACCTGTTGGATAACTACTAGAACGGGATACTTAACGTCAATGGCCCTTAGAGCCTTTTAAAGATTTTCCAATTGATATGATCTATTCACATTGCTATCATACATCAAGATCGGTTCACCATGTGAAAAAGCGAAAAATTACACAAATAGGTTCGCTTGTTGTTTAAATGGCACAAAAACAGTTGAAGAGTTTTGCTCGAAACTTTGCACACTGGACAAGAACCTTAATATCTATCTCCGTTCCGTTTAACTATACAATGCTTAGTTTCTGAGATATTTATAGTGAAATGTAAAAAAAATAAGAATTTTGCATTTTTTCAATTTATGTCCGAACAAATTCGAATTCAGTTGAACAATCCAAGTCAAATATTTCACACATCGGATAAATGTGAGCCGCCCTAATGTCCGTTTGAGGTTGCTGAATGTATCCCCCAATGAATAGAAGTAAAAGAAGTGGGAAAAAACTTTTTTTTTTATATATATTGCTATCTATAGTACTCTATAATTTTAATTTTGAATATTACTTGATATTTTTAACTGAATTTTTTTAAAATTTTATATTATTTTTCATATAAAATTAAAGAAATTTGTATTAAAAGAAAAATATGTATATAAATTTCATGTTATAGGATTGGAGGACGTGGTGGCTGAGGGAGATGCTTCGTAGGTCCGCTTTGTCTGTTATGACTGCCAAATTTAAGTTGGGATGACCAAAAATTCTGATATTTCAATCGTAATCGTTCTTTCTCAATTGACCTTTTTTTTAGCTAGAACCGAACAAATCTGTGAATATAATCGAATCATTCAATTGGCTACAAATTTGGTCTAGACTTGCCACCTTTTGAAATTTCCAAAACGGGACACCACTAAAAGATCAGAGAAAAATTTAAACAAATTCTTGACATTTTGGCCAAACAGTTGTTTTTTCTCATCCATGTAACTTAAGGTATTTATAGACGGCAATACTGAGTGTTAAAACTTTTAAATTTAAAATATTATAGAATTTGGTCTTATATAACATATTTATTCATGACTGGTATTTTAAATGCAGATGATTCATTACTTTATACACACGGTATCTCCCCGAAAGATACCTTAAACTCAATTTCATTATATTTAAATGTGTGTTATAATCAATGTGTCTAAAAGTGAGGCTATTTGTTTAAGGAATGCGTCCGGTAAAAATATTGTTGTTCCTGAAAGCAAGAAACTTAAGTTGTTTTTAGATGGTAATGAAATCCCAATTGTAGATAATCTTAAATATTTGGGTGTACACTTTAATAAACTTTTTAAATTTAATCGTCATGCTAGAATTTTTCTCAATACAGGTATCAAAATTTCACTTGGAAGATTGTTCAATAGTAAATATTTACCACATAAAACAAAATTATTAATTTACAAAGTAAGTATTAGACCAGTGCTTCTTTATGCCTTTTCAATTTGGTTTATTATATCACCAACGGTGATGAAAGAATTTGAAATTTTGGAGCGAAAAATTCTAAGGCTTTGTGAATATTCAAATCAGTATATTTACGAGTTAGCAAATATTAAACCTTTGGCTGCATACGCTTTTGGTTTAATGAAAAGTTTCATTGACTCTTTACACTACTTTGATAACGAATTAATTCTAGATGTTTTGAACGATCAAAGTGGTTTAAATTGGTTGAATACCAATTACTACTCACCATTAGGTTATGTGGAACATGATGTTGCATACGTTAATTGAACATTGCCAAAATTCTATGTTTCCAAAATTCAAGGTGCCCATAGAGCTTGATCTTTTTATTATAATAATATTTTTTTTTTTTACTTTACTTAAGTTTAGTTTTAAGTAATATCATTAATTAAATTTTCAATTTATGTTGTGCCGGGAGCAAGTACAACACTCTATTATAATTTTTTTTTTTCTTAACCGGACAAGTTTGTTGCTGTGAAACAATATATTGTATTAAACCAACACATTATAATTTTAAGTTTTCTTATAATCAGATCCATTATACCTATAATATGTATGAATATATAAAAGTCTCAAATAAACTTAACTTATAGCAGGGCAAACTTAGAAAGGTGACTGTGATAAAACAGCTGATTATTTTTTTTATTCAGTTTGAATTGTCAATTCACTTGTGGTTGTTGTGGCGAAAAATACAACAAACCCAAAAGCGAAAATAACAACAGGCAACTTCACCAACTTTTTAACAAAAACAAAGTACCTGTTGTTTTTGTATTGATGTAGTGATGCAGTCACCTTTCTAAGTGTGTCCTGACTTATAGAATTTGTTCGGTATGTCAAAAAATTCGAAAGAAAAATACATAAGAATATCAAACGATAATACATAAAAATATTTTAATTGTGTAAAATAAAACAATAATTATAATACCAAAATGGATATAACCGTGCAATCACTTGGTGCTGTAGTGGCTATCACAATGATAGCAAAATATAGAAAAAATAAATCCAAAATAAAAAAAAAAAAAAATGGAAATTATGGGCTCGACAATGGCTCGACTCTGGCAAAGACCTTTCACATATTGCGGTTAAAGAGTTGAAATTAGAATACCCTAAAAGTTTTTTTTAAAATTTTTGCAGATTGACAAAAATAAATTTCGAAGTTTTATTAAACCTTGAGGAACCTTTAATTTGCAAACAGAACACAAACATGAGAGAAGCTATATCTGCAACTACACGGTATGCTTTCAAACACGTTATATAAATATATCAAATATTTAACAATTTCATATTTTTACCTTAGGCTTCTGATAACCCTCCGTTTTTTAGCAACAGTATACAGATTTATCATATGGATTTTGAGTTTCTGTACCTTCAATATCTGAATTGGTCCCAGAAACTTTGTATGCTATATACAACGTATTAGCTAAAGATTATTTAAAAGTAAGATTTTAATAATCATTCTATTCCCTACACCACATATCGACGACGAATTGCTTTGTGGGTCAAACTGTGGTGCTTGATTCACAAAGCTATAACATGTTTCGTCACTTAAGAAAAAGTTAATATATAAAGTCTAATGATTGATTAACTGGTGTAGATTTCATATGGTCAGACCTGCTAGACTCTACTATTTTATACATGTATTAACTCATTGTACATATTTGATATATATTTATAATTAAGGGGTGTACTACACAGAGCGAATGGAAAAGCGTTGCAGATGTATTTTACCGTAACTGGAATTTTCCTATGTGCCTTCGTGCTATTGGTAATATCAAATAACATTTTTAAAATGCAATAAAAAGTTAAGTTGTTTATATATTTTTAGATGGAAAGCACATAGCATTTAGAGCAAAAGCGAAGGATGGTTTCTATTATTATAATTATAAAGGTTTCAATAGTATCATATTGATTCAATAGTAGTTGATGCCAACTACAAATTTATTATGGTGAATGTAGTTACAATTGGTAGAGCCAATGATGCTGCCGCTTTTAATTCATCTGATATCGGCAAAGCCATTCAAAATAACCTATTAAATTTTCCGCAAAACAAGAAACTTCCATATGCTTTTACATATAATATGTTAGAGGTACCTTATGTTTTTGTTTCCGACGATGCTTTCCGATTGTCTCCGATAATTATAAAACCATACAGCCAAAGACAATCTAAAGAAAATAAAGTATTTAACTACCGCTTATCATGTGCACGTCGCGTAGTTGAAAATGCTTTTTTTTAATAGATTTAATTTTTTTTTTAAAGAAATGAATCTTTCTGTTGAGAAAGTTGAAATCATAACATTGGCTTGTTGTGCTCTTCATAATTTTCTGCTTAGAGATGGTGAAGAACAGCCTAACATTGAAACAATGGATCTTTCAGGATTAAATAAAGCCCCTGGGAACAATTATGCTGAAGAAGCATCGGAAATTAGAGACAAGTTCTCAAATTTTTTTAATAATGTGGATATTCTACCATGGCAAGAAGAGTCGATAAATAAATTTAACTTTTAAATTTAAAACACGGAATTTTAACAATATTTCTTTATATAAAATATTAACTAATTAAAAATAAATAACTTAATAGTCATTAAAATAAATTTTGTTTTTTATGCGATATAAATTACAGCAAACTACTGATTCTGTTTTACCTACGATTTGGAACTAAAAAAAATAAAGTTGTAACATTCATACATATATAATTTATTAAAAGATTTAATATTTGTATATACAGTTATAAAATTAAATGTTTTCAATCAACATCATTACTTTAGAAGTAACCTCATCCTTAAGATCTTTATCGGTTATTTCCTGTATATTTACTTTAAAAAAATTTACTAAACTCTCGTCATACTTTGGTTGGTTACACGATTCCTTCAGTACAGAAATAATATTACTTGCATCTTTAAGCAGGCTGTCACAATGAACATCAGAGTCGTCTACTCTTTTACGTTTAACTTTCGTGGACTGTTCTCTGCTTTCATTTAAGTTCTATAAAAATAAATAGATATGTATATACATATTTTTAAAAAGATAATATATATAAAATTATGTATTACCTTATATGATAATGATGAAGAATCTTCGCATGTAGACATTGAGTCGGTAAGGATTTCCTATACATATATTTCAGAACATACACCTTTAACGTACGTGTATGTGTTGTAATATTTTCCTTTGTTAAATTCGATATGGTCTTACGAACTGACACGAAATCTCGCAGAAAATGCAGATGGTCAAAGCAGTACGCTGTGGGCACATATAAGTCATCTGCCCCGGATCCACTTTTTGAACTTTCCGCTATCTTCAGAATCTCCCTTCCATACTGCGATCGTAGATAACTTATTTTTGTCTAATTTAAAAGAAAATATAGAAATGTATATATAAACAAATACAAACATATATTTTTATATTACTTTTTCTGACCTTTATTTCACTTGGAGTCATATTTGGTACAATTTCGTTCATCTTCTTTGATATGTCCTCCAAAGCGTCAACTCTAGCGTGTTTGTTGTGGTATAGAGGATTTTTTGAATTATAAAGAAGCTCTTTTTCTTTCCAAAATCGTATCAATGTCAATACGACATCTTTGGACCATTCGATCTAAAAATTAGAAATCGCTTTTTAAAAGTTAAATAAGTATAAAAAGTAATCCATCTTACCTTTACTAAATCCATGAGATTTTATATCAAAGAATAATAACAAGAAGTGAAACTCAAAATATTTATTTTATATTTGACCTGGAAAGGTTTTATAAATAGATTTTTCATCTATTTATTCAATAATATCTGCAAAAATTAAACATATTTGAATTTTGTATTAATTTTCAATACGAAATTTTACAAATGTGTTTTTTCAGTTTAAATTTCAACACCCAAAAATTGAATGTCAAAAAAAAAATAAAAAAATTATTTTTCGTTTGTGCAAAACAAAGTATAACAAGTAGTCCCATGATAAAAATATAGAAGGTAGTTTCAATCAAAATTTTTTTTTTCAAATAAGGTTTTTTGAAGTTTCCTTATTTTGTGAGCATTATAAAAAGCGTTGCCATATTCCTAAAAATGATTTTTATTTTAGAGAAATTTTTTACAAAAAATGTGTAATTTATAATTTAGTATTTAAATAAAAATGTATTAAGTATGTTGTGTTGGAAGTTAATGTATTAACTGAAATATTGCTTTTAAGGAAATGATCGGAGCACACCATTGGCTCTTTTGGCAAATCTTCTTCGCAAGTTTTACATACATCCAGCCACTGTTGTCGTTTGTTAGGTAATGTAGGGACAGCTCATGTTTGTTAAATCTTAAAATAATGTTCACAAATTAGCTTTGAAATATTTGAAAATGAAAATCTTACCTTTGATCCCAGTTTGATAACAAATATTTTTTATATTTTTTTTAATATTTTTCAAATTAATGAAAATTATGTATTAATTTTTTCACAAACTTCAAAGAATATATGGGAAAATTTTTAATTAATATGGTATTACTATTTTAACGAAAACGTCAAAATCCTTAAGCATGTCAGACGTAGAATTTTAAAAAATAAAGAGAGAATGAAACTACCAAAGTATAACAAGTAGTCCAACTCTTTGACAGCAGTACCTAACTCTAAGCATGTGTTAGTGAAAAAGTACCTAAGTCTAAATATGTGTTAGTAACACAAATGTACATTGTTGGTGCCTTTTTAATTTTCACCAGACAAACAGAGTTCTATAAAAATGTTTAAATTTTAATTTATTTAAATTTTCTTCTATTTCCAATACCAAAAATTGAAACTCTGTTCTATAAATTAAATTCACCACAAATAAAATTATGTGTCAAAAATTAATAAAAAAATAAGTTTTTCAATTGAGCAAAATTAACTGGTTTCGGGAATAAAAGTGTCCAGCAAAGTGTTCAAAAAATTCGTAAAATATTGTGTAGAAGTGTAATAACGTGGTTCGGTCTTTATTTAGTCGGAAAATAGCAGTTAAAATTTCAAGTATTTTGATGTGTTTAATTCTCTCACAAGGGTGTTGAATTCACACGGTACCCGTATATGTGGGAGAGTAATTTTAAAAAATTGAGAGTTGGACTACTTGGTATACTTTGGAAACTACCTTCTATTTTTATACTATGAGTAGTCCAACTCTTTGACAGCAGTACCTAACTCTATACATGTGTTAGTGAAAAAGTACCTAAGTCTAAATATGTGTTAGTAACAAAAATTTAGATGTGTTGGTTCCCTTTTTAATTTTCACCAGACACACAGAGTTCTATAAAAATGTTTAAATTTTAATTTATCTAAATTTTGTTCTATTTTCAATACCAAAAATTGAAACTCTGTTCTATATTTTAAACCTACCACAAACAAAATAAAACGTCAAAATTAATAAAAAAAAATATTTTTTAGTTTGTGCGAAATGGACGTGATTCGGAAAAGAAAAAGTGCTAAATATGTTGAAAAAAATTATAAAATAGTGTGTGTTAGTGAATTTACGTGTATCAAACTATATTTATTCGACAATTTATAGTTAAAATCTCGAGACTTTTGATGTGTATAATTCTCTCACAAGGGTGTTGAATTTACACAGTACCCGTATATGTGGGAGAGTAATTTTAAAAAATAGAGAGTTGGACTACTTGGTATACTTTGGTGCAAAATATGCATGTTTCGTTTAATTTAAGCGTTTAAATGTGTGGAAAAAAATTAAAAAAATGTATGTGTTTGTGAAAGAGTGTATTAAAATTGCAATTTTATTGCAATTTTCAAGAAAAAGTTTTGAAGTAAAATCTCTCTCTCAAGTGTGTTGAATTCACATGCTATCTGTATGTGAGAAGAGAGAGAGGTTGTTGTTGTAGAAAAATTGAGAGGCTTCCCTTCTTGTTATTCTTTGTTTTATATTTTATAGTTTTGTTAAATTTATATTTTATTTTTCTTATATTTTTTTTCTTGAAAGCTACATAAATTTTGTCAACAATTTTTTTTTCTGTTTGTATGTACATATGTATTAAAATACAACATTGATACATAAGAAAATAAAAAGTTTTTGAATTATTTTAAATTTGTTTGAATACCGACCGTAAATCAAAAAAATCATTTGTATTGTTTGAAAATCTAATACAATTTATGTTTAGACGATGAATTTGTATTATTATACTCATATTTTTGACAAGTATTAATACTCAGTATTGCCGTCTATAAATACCTTTATTATAATTGTTCTTAGCAAAATCTGTCCAAATGGTTAATAAATATCTAAAAGAAATTGCTGATATGAGTATCAAAAAAACATATTCAATTAAAAAATTATTGAACATTAAAATCATATTTCAAACAAATTCTTTCAATTGCTTAATAACTGTTACCATTTTTTTCTGTGATATATAAACAAATTACACATTGAAATTACAGAATTATTTTTTCGTTTTATACTAGTGTTGTACGTTTTGTTAAGCACAAATTGTTTAGAACCCATTTACTTAGTAAAAAAATTAAGAAAATGTTGCTTTTGATTTATTTCTAGAAGATTTCAACCCAAATATTATAAAAAATACAAAAAAAACCCCTTCTGCGGCTCCTCATTTATAATAAATTAACTTGAGCCAAATTAAAAATTTACTTTCAAATTTTATTAATAGCTTCGCCTGGTATAATTTACTAATGTTAGTTCGAATCGAATAAAAAAAATCAGCCAAATCGCTCCAGCCGTTCTCACGTGATGACATTACATACATGGACCATTTCATTTTTATATACATCGTCACCTAAAACATCACTTTTCATAAGTTTATAGGAGAAGCAAAAAACGATATAAAATAAAAACTACTTGAGATATTGAAACAAAATTTTCAAATCTGAATTACAGTGACTCTAGAAATATATTTTATGAAAAAAAATAATTTTTTTCAAAGCACTTTAAGTTATGTGGCTTACGTTTTTTTGAATTGTTATTTTCTGAAACAAAAAAACGTATCATCAATATAAATTTTTATGAAAAAATAAAAACTTAAATAACATTTTTTTTTTATTTTAAATAAAAGCAGTTTATATATACATTTTTAATAGTATTATGTTTTTTAATTTTAATTACTAACAACTACTTTTTTAAACTAAAAAAGGTTCTTCATTAAATTTTCATTAAGACTGCAAAAAATATTCAATTGAATAAATAAGGTAAAAACGATTTATTAATTAATTACTCAAAGCGTATAGGTTATTTTGTTTAAGAAAATCATATACTTGATGATACTTTAGTTTCAATTTTGGTTATAACTTGGTTATTTTTGATAGTAAAAGTTTAAAATTTTGCACACATATGTAATATGATGTAATTAATCGTAATCAATAATAAAATCAATTTCGAATTTTTTGATGATACGTTGTTTTGCATTTTAGGTGACGATATATAGATAGATTTGAGTCAGAATGAAATTGCTGCTTGATTTGTGCCTAATTGAAGATATTTTAAAAATGGAGAACGCTGCACCTACTATACTTTCTTACTTTTAAACTAATTTCAAACTTGGAATGTTTGAATAAATGTCTCGATAATATAGGTAGTGAAAATAATGATTGTCTGAAATACATTATTTAATTTGAAATTAAAATTATATCTTCTACATTAAAAATACACACATACTTAGTAAAAATTAAAAAATGCTGGGTTAGCCGACCGTAATGTATCCTTAACGGAGCGGAACAGCCCATTGTTTTTGTTGTGTGTAAAGTAAAGTACTAAGGTAACTATAACGTCTGAAACTGTTAAAAATAAAAACAATTTCTTTACGTTTGTACATGACATCTGCTAATAGTGTTGATTTTTAAAGGAAATTAAATTGAAAAATACAAAACTTTTTTCTTAAGAAAGCGTAAAATATTGGTTTTAAATTTTATTATTATATAAAAAAAAAACATTCGAGCGCTAAAAAATTATTTATTTGGCTTTTTATGTCAATGTTATATGTTCTATAATCGCAATAAAGTCTTACGTTAAGTCAACATAACGGCTACATTCTATCAACGGTTGGCTAACGCAGCGTTAAATCATATGTTCAATTCCATAAATAGTTTAAATAGTTTTTCTCTTTTATTTGTATTGGTCAAACTAATTAATCCTATTTTACATTTTTAACAAGATTCCATTGCCGTATTTGTCGTAATCACACAAAATCGTACAACAATAAAAGGAAATTAATGCAAAAAAAGGGTTGAAATTATTATTATTATGGCCCTCACTCACTCACTACATAATATTTTAACATTTCAGTGGAATGAAGGTAAGTTTTTGCCGGAATTTTTTATTAAAACTAAACGTTTTGCAAAATATTTACGAGTAATTGCAATAAACTGAATCAGGCTAAAATATTTTAATGGCAACATTTTTTAACCTTTTCAATCAACTTCATCAATAAAAATTTGTACGTGTGTAGTCACTCACTCAATCTTTCGTATCCATTTATCAATCCATCCATCCATCTAGTTGATTGTATTTATTTACTTTACAGAGTATCGACAAAATGTAACAACATTAATATCGCGTGCAATTTTTATTCTGTTTTTTGTTTTTATATTTTTAATACAATTTTGTTTTTTTAACTATTTGACCAGTATTTGCATTTGCTTGTAATTTTTGTTGTTGTTAGGTAAATGTATGAATTTATGTATTAACTAGGAATACAATACATTCATTCATTCATATTAAATACATGTGCATGTTTGTATATTAGAGTGGTACTTAATAAGTGCAGCTTATATTGTACTTTATCGATTTTCGGTGCTCCGAATATCCGTCATCTAAAAACTACATATGTATATACTGTAAATTTGATCAAATTCGGAAAAAGTTTAGAGGTTACACATTTTATTAGAAACTAACTGTTCCGGCAAACGTTGTTCTGCCATAGCTCACACAAAGTTTGAAGACTCCCACTATAATGGTACTCCACATATGCAATAATAAATTTTTACTTTGTATGGGAGGTGACATGCCCATTGTTCCTATATAGATCAATTGTGAATCTAAACCATCCAGGGACCTAATCAAACACACACAACAAATTTCATCGAAATCGGCCCAGCCGTTAAAGAGGAGTTTAGTTACTAACACACGTACAGAAGAATTATATGTATAAATATTTGTAGTTTTTAAAAATTTCAAAATTAAACGTTGAAAATAAGTACTATATACAATTAAAAAATTTCATTTATCTATAGATTTATTCATGCATTTTTCAGATTCCAAATTTTACATTTACATGCGGAGAGCAATCGGATTTGTCATTTCCGATTTTAACGAAATTTACCACAGTTATTATTTATTGCAAGTGTTTATAAAATCATAGGCTTTTTGACTGAAGACCATTTCCGGTCCATAACTATGACATCTTAAAAATATAAAATTTCACAGAAGTATATCGTACTTTCATTTCACATTTCACATCGTGTTTATAAACATTTCCATCAGTAGAAGCTTCTACTTATCAACAATGTTGATACCATGCGGTTGTTGGCATTGTTTGAAAGTATGGCAACACTGAATGTTTAGGCTTCGAACATTAACTTCGAAAGCTCTAGAATTCGAATAAAGTAGTTTTCCGTTAAGATCATTGTAGAAGGTTCACGAAAGATGGCCTGTGTATAAATAGAGGTAGAGGTTGCAGTCGCCAAGGAGTTTAATTTGAAGCATCGTTAAGTAAAGACATCAGCTGCATTATCAGTGTATACATACTTATAAAGTGTATGTATTTCTGTGAATTTATAAACGTGTATAAAAACACTGAGTGGATATTTAAAACTGTATTTGTATAAATTTAAACAAATAAAGAGTTGGTACAATTTTTAAAGTACTTTTATTTGAAAAAATATGTGGTAAATTTCGTTAATATCGGAAATAAAAAATCGGAAAAATTATGTTTTTTTAGGTCCCTTCGGGATGGATTCTTAAAATTCAATTTTGAAAATTCAATTTAATTTAATTGCTAAGTGACGATTAAACATGTAAATTTTAGCAGTTGTGCCATTTTGATGGGTAGCGATTTGAAAGTGGTGGATGAATTCAAGGAAAATAAGTTTTTTTATCACAAATTTGTTAATTTATATCTTTAAAACACATTTCGTAGCCTTTTTTCTAATAATTACCATCAGATAGATGGTTGCTAATTTAAGATTTTAAAATTTTAAGTTTCTAGGAAATTATTAATCCATTTATATATATCTGGGGTCAACAATTGTTCAAGATAGACTATACAAATTATTATAAATCTTATATATAAATAGGCCACACGTTTATTTGTGGTACAATTTTAAGTATGTTATTGTCCACCAATATTGATGAAACATATATGGTTTAGAAGGTTTTTTCTCTAGACGTGCACAATATAAAAAAATTCTTTCCATAAAAGTGATAAAAAGTGTTTTAAAAGTGGTCGAATTTCGGCCGCCAGGCGATCGTAGTATAAAATAAATATGTAACATTTGTTTGTTAACAATTATTATTCTATTAAACCGTTTCTGTATGACGAAGAACAATTTTATACTTTGGGGGCAACGAAAATCAAAAGAGTCCAATATAATGACCACACTGCAGTAGCTTTTGACAACTAAGGTACAAATACTTACAACATTCAAAATTTTAATTTTTAAGCATAACGCATGTTAAAAACTAAAAAAAATATTTAGAATTTCTTTTAATATAAAAATGTTTGCAAATAAATGTTTGCCATTTGAAAATTATCGAAATTTTCAGAGTTTTGGTATCAATTTATACCGGTTAGCAAAAGAACTTTGTAAGGACCACCCTAATAATACATGCATATGTGCATACCTAACAAAAATATGTTTTTCTTTTTAAATATTTCTTCTTTTAACTGCAAAATAAACAGAAATTATTACAGACAAGTCTTCATTTACAATGTTCGGTCAACATGTTTCATTGTTTATCCTTTATTTATACATACATAGATACATACATATGTATGTACATTAGGGTGGCCCCGTTTGTATGGAGAAAAAATAAGGTATCGATGTTCCCGCCTAAAATGAAAATTTGATTCATTCTAAGACTACGTTTTGAAATTTTTTCGTCCTGGGGTCAATATTTGGCGAGCTGGATCAAAGGATAAAAAGGTCCTTTTTTGAGGTTTTTTACATTTTTTCCATATTTCTTCCAAAGGAAGTATATATAAATTTGGTATCATATGAAAGGTCTTTGAGAGACGCATTCAATTGGTTAAAAGAAATTTAAAAAAAAAAATTTTTAATTAAAAAATTTTAAAAATTTTCGACAAAATTTTAGTTTTTTTTAATTTTTTCATAGAATTTATTCAAATACATAGATGAAATTTCTTGATCATAAACATCATGTAATTTCACCGAAATGGTTTTTCTCGTTTTTTAAAATTCAATCCAGTTCAATGTTTATTCAAATTTGTTTAAACCTAATTTCATCCCTATCTGACAATCTCTGTACTCAATTCATAGTATATGTATGGGCATCCAAATAACTCAAATTTTATAAGCTTTCCATCGATGTATAAATTCTTATACTTTTCTTTTGTTACACTGCGAATATTTAAATTTAAGCTAAAACATTTACTATACATAGCGCTATAATGATTATTTTAATGTTATTACTTTGGAATGTTGTTGTTAATTTTAAGTAACATGTGAAAAACTGCTTAACAGATAGGGATGAAATTGGGTTTAAACAAATTTGAATAAACATTGAACTGGACTGAATTTTAAAAAACGAGAAAAACCATTTCGGTGAAATTACATGATGTTTATGATCAAGAAATTTCATCTATGTATTTGAATAAATTCTATGAAAAAATTAAAAAATACTAAAGTTTTGTCGAAAATTTTTAAAATTTTTTAATTAAAATTTTTTTTTTTTTAATTTCTTTTAACCAATTGAATGCGTCTCTCAAAGACCTTTCATATGATACCAAATTTACATATACTTCCTTTGGAAGAAATATGGAAAAAATGTAAAAAACTTCAAAAAAGGACCTTTTTATCCTTCGATCCAGCTCGCCAAATATTGACTCCAGGACGAAAAAAATTCAAAACGTAGTCTTAGAATGAATCAAATTTTCATTTTAGGTGGGAACATCCGCAACTTAAATTTTGGGGCCACCCTAATGTACATATCTATATATGTACCTATGTTTATGTACACACCGATTTATTTATGTAAATATATACACATGCATGTATACATAAGTATACGAGTATAATGTAAGTTACGTTCTTAAAAAAAACATAATCATGCGCTATCCGTACTACTATTTTGTTTAATAAAAACTAAAAGCAATATTTATGTCCTTGCTATCCATATACCGACATTCACAAAAATATACATACATATTAGTCCAGTCAAAAAGGGTTTTATTGAATGAATGAAGGAAACAATGAAAGATTTGGTTTTTTATATATTTACTTAGAATCCGTGATAGACAATCGCTTGTACGCAACATATTTTCTCTTATTTTTAAAGAAATTATTAGGATTTTTGCATACATTTTTTACAATGCTATTTGACATCATAATTAATAAATTATAAAATAAAATTATGATATACATACATACATACATATTTCTCTGTATTATTAATGAGACATTCGTTTGTACGCACTTTATATACATATGTATGTATGTAGATACTACATATTTTTATTATAAAATCTTACAATTTAATTATAAAACCTTATTCTTCCTTTCATAATATTTGGAATGACTTCCATAATTTCTAATGACTGAACGAATTTCTGTTAGATATGTATGTATTATGTTTTCACATTTTTTGAAGCGTTTCAATACGAGTTTTCGAACAGCATTTCTAAATATAAAAGTTGATTATACGTGAAAAAGTGTCATTCATGTTCATAAATCATGCCAGCGAGCAGTACGACGGGATAACATTTCTCTTTGTTTTCTGCAATAAAGTCCAATCCATCAGTTATTGTAGACCATTCTTTTTCTAAAGAATAACATGCATCATGCGGAGCAAGACACATTAGAGAAACTTTTAAGTCTTAAATTTTTCTGCAGCACCAAGATCTCCCAACGATGTTTAGATATTATAAAAAAAATTAAAAAGTTCTTGCAAGTTGAAAAAACGACTGCTTCAGCTGTACAAGTTCCTACTAAATTTTAAGAATGGCCAGTACAAGGCACTTAATCAGCTAAAGGTTTAATTATTTTAATTCGTGTCTGAAGTCCTGAATATATAGATACCACACATATTACTTCATTATGTTCAAACCATTTTTTTATAAATATTTTAACACGGTATTTTCAATATCATTAGTTTTGTGACCAGTATTTGGAAAAAATTCTAAAAATCTTTCAACGGTTTCACCATTTTCACGTACATATAGGGTTTTTAATTTCCCGACCTTTTTTGATTTCCGTTTATCGGGAAATTTTTTCTACATTCCCGGGTACCCGGCTATTACCGAAATATATTAGGAATATTATAGCCAAATTTAATATAATAATTTAGTGTTATAATCATTATATATCAGAGCGTATTAATTAATTCAATTTGAGCTCAATTTACTAAAATCTTAATCCGTAATTAAAAGAAGGTCCATTCCCAATGCATAATTATATAGCTTCATTCAAAAGCTTTTGTTTAAATTGAATTAATTTTGAAGTTAATTAACCTTTAACTGTCGAGGTGAAATTTTGGGACATAGTTAATGACGTGGCGGTAAATTTTGCGCCTCTTAATTTTACTAAAAAAAAATGTAGTAAAAAATATTTTTTTATAATTATTTGCTTTTTAAAAATAAGCTAACACATTTTTAATTACAATAAATAAAGAAAACAAGAAATATATTTATTTGTTTAAACAAAATAGGTACTTTACTTCACAAACCTTTTTTTAGTATAACAAAAACGATATAGCAAAAACTTATAAAAAAATTAGAATTTAAAGTAAATCAAAAACTTAAAGGACATTTTCTCACAGCCAAATGTATACATTTAAAGATATAAAAGAGATCATAAGCAAAAATAATCAAGTGTAGAAACTACATGTCATCCTTTTTGGAGGATTTTACTCATGAGTATCTGTGTTCGCCCGTTTTTCAAATGTAGTAAAATCATTTGTCTTGCAATCTTTTTTAAAAAGTCTGAAAAATAATGTAAGAGTTGACACGACAAATATCCAAAATGATAATTCTATGAAAATATTATGTTGATGTGGGGTCCATTTGTTTCTACTGAATACTTACGCTAACTCTGACATGGTGGTAAAATATTTTCAAAGACAAAATTACCTAAATGCTGACGATTGGTAATTTTTACACCACAACTGAGTAACAACGATCACGATATGAGAAGATACTAAGAGAATTTAATTGATAGAGGGCAATGGAAGGGAGTATTTTAAAAAAATGTATAGAGAGGGTAAAATTTACCACTACCTCAACAGTTAAAGGTTAATAACAGAAATTATTAAAATTTTTGTTAATTCAAATCTACTACAATTGCGTTAAATTTCGTTTTCAGTTTTATTTTGCTTTTAATCATTTACAAAATTAATTGAAAACAATTGTCTTAAGCCTTTTTGTAATAGATTTGTATTGAAGAACAATTTAATCATTCAATACATTTTTGAAGCTATTTTGTTATGGATTTGAAGATGAAATTTATAATGATTCAATAAGAAATTAATTCTATAAATAATGAATATTCAAAGGAATGAATTCGATACATTTAACTGAATCGTTAAGAGATACAACTTTTTTGATCTCGAAAATTAAATTAAGAATTAATTCTTTTGATTCTTTTTTTAGAGCTAGTTTCTTACTTGTCAATTAAACGTAGCTTAACACGCTGTTATATTAATCCAGAAACATATTTTGCCGGAATTTAACCAATGATTGTGTTTCTCACTAGTGGATTAATTTTATTAGCATTGCCATACTTTTCAGTCAAATATGTTTATTCCTCAAAATTTTTCATATAAATATGGCAATACTTTAAATTTTATAAGAAAAAGTAACCGCGTACATAACTTTTTTTGTGAATTTTAACTTTGCAAAAGAAGAAATGACATTGAAGTATATAAAATGTATATTAAAAATTATATTGATGCTAATAAAGCAAATCAAAACAATGAGCTGCTGTGCTGAATTGTTTATTTTATTTTTCATCTTTTTGTGCTTTGGTATTTTATACTTAGGTTTAACTCACCAATGATGCTGAGTTAAACCTAGATTATATAGCATATAAACAATAAGTGAGAAACACAATTTTTAGTTTAATTTAGGTTTTAACGAAGAATGTAGATTATCTTTATCCCAGAAACTAGCTCTTAATGTTTTATTATTTACAAAATATAATAGTTTTTACAAATAGCTTTTACAAAATATAATAACGAAAAGCTTAAAACTGAAAATTTGCAAATTATTAGAGTCACAAGACTATTATGAATTTTTATAAAGCTGTCATAGTTACCAACACATATTTATTGGATAAAGGACAGCAGTACGTATTCAGGAAAATAAAAGATCAAAATTATGACTTTTATTTTATTAATTTTCTTTGTAGTTTCGTCAGTTTTTAATTCCCGGGATTCCCGACTAAAAATACCGGGAATCGGGTAGTGAAAAATTGGCAAAATTCCCGGGAATTCCTGGGAACCCCTACGTACATATGTAATAATTATAGAAAGCTGGTCGACATACCAAAATTGCACTCCAGTAGAAATATGTTGTAATACTTTATCTCGAATCAAGACTATAAGTGGATACTTCTACTTATCAGCATAGAGCTGCTAACATTAAAGCTGCTGAATGCTCTATAAATATAAAATTCTAGATATGATATGACAATACCTCCTAGATTTGTCCGTTAGATAATTCATGAAACTTATAAAAAGCAGTCATTTTATCATAGGCGCTGTTATTACCAGAGTATTCTTGGACATTATAATATTATAAAGTGTGTGTGTATTAAAAGAGTGTGACTGTTAAAATTGTAGTGTAAATTTAAATAAATATTTGTTACAACTGTTTAAACTACTGATCGCTTTTATTTGCAATTAAAAGAATACGGTTTATTTAAAATAAATAAATCACCATTTTTAAAAGGTTAAAATGTAAAAATATGTATGTATATATATTGTTTAATACGATCGCTTATTCACTTTTCCAATGTTTTAATTTTTTTCTTAAAGGAAACAAAAATGTTATATTTAGATTACCAAAGAAGTGTAAACCAACTTTGACAGATAGAAGCAAGAAAACATATTTTTTTACTATTTGTTTTAAATATTATTTGATTTCCGTCATTAAATCTATTGTCAGAATCGATAAGCCTCAAAGCCGCCCTAATTTTAGAAAAGTACTAGTGAATTACTTAATATGAATAATTTAATATAAATTTCGTATTCATTTAAAGCAAAACTTACCCCCATATACACGAAGTTTTGTTAGGCGTTAACTAACAGTTATGTCGGTAAAAATTATTTTTGTATGAAAACTGTCAGTATAACTATTAGTTAACACATAACCAGACTTCGTGTTACTGGGGGTTAGTCATATTAATTTTTGAATTAACATTATATTATTTTACCTAAAAATGTGGGCGCCCCTTTCCACTACTGATTATTTACCCAAATTTTGTTAATAGTAGCTGAAATGAACTAGTGCAAAATTTAAGTGCGAATGGATAACTAGAACCTGAGCTGGAAATTAATTGAAAGTTCTAAATTGGCTAAAGGGGAGCCAACATTTTGGTTTTTAATCATAAAATGTTAACTTAGCTGAAAATAATGTAAGTCTGTTAACTTAACAGTCTTTGAGTAGAAGGTATGTTAGTTTACACATGATAAAAAACGGATCTAACTTTCGGGGCTAACTTCACAGACTTTAGATATTTTCTTTGAGATCCCTACAAAATTATGTTTGACATCAAAAACTTATTTCCACAGAAATTCGAGTTGGAAAATTTTGAATAAATGTTGTATTTTTCTTGACTTTTCTTGACATTTGTGTGGGAGCTATCAGTTAATATTGTATTATTATGACAATAATAACTAGTGTACATACATGTACTTGTGCTCCCTAATTTCTGTTGCTATAAGAACGGGTTTTTTAGTTGACTCATTTTTAATGGATTTTATTGTTTGAAATTTATCAAAATAGAATCTACAATTATGCACGCATGTATTGAACCACTGAATTTTCAACAATACTTTCCGCTATAAAGTCAAACATACCAAACTTATTTACCCACTAATCATTTTAATACTCATGTACTCACACCAATATGTAGACGTACCAACATTTTTATGAGTGGTTGACAAGAAATCGAGGTTCATGATCTGAGATAATTCAGAAAAGATTTTTAATTTGTCGAATGACGTCCAAAACATTACATATACATAAGTGTGGATGGCCTTTCTTATACAAGTTCTGATATTTTAATAAAAAAATATAGTTAAGTACTGATACTGTAGGGCATTGAATCTGGTTTTAGTGTTGTATAAATTAACTGTTCTTCAGATATGGAGGAGTTTATATTCGTTATTACTCAATTGTGAAGCCAACATTTAGGTGATTTTACAAATTTTTTCATAGGATTTCATAGGCAACTGTTAAAAACTGATATAATTATGCTTCGTTTAATACATACTTATGCTACTAATATGCTTTCATTGGCAACTTACTGAAGTACTAGGGTTTAATAATTTTTTGTAGGCGGAAAACGAAATACTTTTTTCCCAACACATTTTGCTCGGGCACATCTAAGATTATTTTTGAATGTTTTAAACACAGATCCAAAAAATTTAAAAAAAAGATTAATATATTTTCTAAATTTCGACAACTTTTGGGACCCCCACCAAAGTAATTCAATCCAACGGATTTAAAAATCGTACCAGCGATTTAAATTTTGGGATTTTCGAGAAAAACTAATTTTTTGGCCATATTTTGGCGAATGAGCCGAATTTCCTTATTGTTATGGTTTTTTAGTAAAAGCTATTCAGATAATTATAGTACAGGTAATTATAAATATAGTCTGAAAGTTTTACTAAAATCGGAAAACTTTAACCCTTAAATTGTGAAGGTCAAATATTAATTTTTTCAATATTTGGAATTTTTCATGGAAATATAGCGAAATATTATATATTTTTGGGACAATTTTGCTGAAACTTAAGAAAAATATAACACAAAGTCTAGTATTTACAAAAACAGCAGAAAAATTAAAATTAACTCTTAATAGCACTTGGGGTTCAAATGACCCCAAACTTCTAAAACCATAAAAAAATGCTCTTAAGGGTTAATTTTAATTTTTGTGCTGTTATTGTAAATACTAGACTTCATTTTATATTTTTCTTAAGTTTCATCAAAATCGGCCCAAAAATATATAATATTTCGCTATCTTTCTATTAGAAATTCTAAATATTGTAAATTTTGACCTTTGACCTTCACGATTTAAGGGTTAACGTTTTCCGATTTTAGGAATTAACTGTATCATATAAAGATAAAAACTCATATACAAGTAAATATGGATATATTTTAAGTAAGAATAAACTTTTGTGTTAATTTTTCTCAAAATATGTTAATTTTGTTCCCACATTTCTTGTTCTAGTGACACGTTAATGGCCTGGTGATTTTTTAATAAATTTAACATTTTTAACCAATTTTTATCTTTTATATCTTATTAGAACGACAATTACGTACACATTTCGATTCTTTTAAATTTAATTGCAAAAGTAATTATTTAATGGCAAAATTTTTAAAAAAAAATTAAAAAAATGCATTTTTCTCCTTGTAAATGCACCTCAAAACTAAATCGAAAGTCCCATTGCCCTTACATACAGGAATTCAAATTAAATTTCTTTCGTAGAAAGCTGTATTTGTAAGTTAAAAGTAATGAAATATATTTGTTAAAAAAATAATTTCACACTAAAAAATATTAAAACAACATCACTTAAGTCGGGTTTAGCAACATTCCCTATCACGTCCAAAATGTCACCGTTATTAGAATTTTTGATTCTGAGTCAAGTAACGAAATTTTTTTTGGTTTTTAATGTTCAAAATATTATGAAACTTAATAGCCCCGCTCACCCAAAAGTAGGCGTGACCGAGAATAAATTTTGCGTTATTTCATTCAGAATCAATAACTCTAATAACGATGAACTTTTGGGCGTTATATGAATTTTTTTTGCTAAAATCTACATAAGACATGTAATATTATATATCTCATAAAAAAAACTAAAAAAAAATGCTTTAAATTAAAGTAACATAATAATTTTTCCTGTATGTAGACTTTATTGGGCTACTGTATATATATTTAGATACATATTATGTACATAAATTTGTAAATGGTTTATGATTGAAAAACAAAAATAATAATTTTCTAATTATAATCCAGAAAATGTTTGAATGTAAATGATTAGACTATTCTGTTAATATTCTGAAGTAATTTTTGACATTTTAACAAATACAATATTGGAATTAGTTAGGAAAATTCTGACATCAGACATGTCGGCAAACCATGTTTATTGGGTAGTTATACATAGATACGTACAATCATATTATTCGTAGCTGAAAACCACATGTGACCATATAAGCCAACAAAATTACAATGGTTTTTATTGTTAATAGTAACAGTTATTTTGGTAACTACATACTACTAAATAAATATGTTTATACGTCTTAATACAAAGAAAGCTTTTCGTTGATACACATTCTTCAAATGTCATTGTGTTTCTTAGAAATTATTACAATTACTATAATTTCCTTATGGACTTAATTTATTAAATATGTTAGTTAGTACCAGAAATAGTTGCATTCTACAATTCTATAATATACATATGTATGTACATTAGAGTTCGTTTGTGAACAGGTCACTTCATTTGATTTGCGGGTATCATAATTTTTCTGAAGGTTTTTGTGTAAATAAACATAATGGCGTCCTTTTATTTGGAAAATTTTCACTCCTTGTGGTGGTTCAACGCACCTAAAGACGCGGATTTTGAACACATTTTTCTGTAGAGCAAAAATGGTTGAATTAATACAATTGATGTTTTTTGAATCCTTAAAAATAGTTCCAAAAACCCACAACAGGCGGCGCAAATATCATAAAAAAAAATAATAAAAAGAATTTTTGATTTTTTTAAGAATTTTAGATTTTTAAGCTTATCAAAACGTTACCAATATTTGCTTTCTATCACAACCCGTTAAAAAGTTATGTGGCTTTAAAAATGTTTTGTTAAGGCAAACTAACAAACAAATTTCTAAACTTTTTTTTTAAATTATTATTTTCTTGTTAAATAAATAACTTTGAAGCTTCATAACTTTTTAATGGTTAGCGATAGAAAGGAAATATTGGGTGCTGTTTTCCTAAGCATAAAATGCCTTTTCATCGTCAACCGTTTTTTTCTCTACAAAAAATGTGCTCAAAATGCTCGTCTTTAGGTGCGTTGAACCACCACAAGGAGTGAAAATTTTCAAAAAAAAGGACGCCATTATTTTTATTTACGCAAAAACATTCAGAAAAATTATGATACCCGCAAATCAAATTTTTGAAAATAACTCTAATGTACATACAATGTACATTGTACATAAATTCACTAATTTGTAAACCATAGAATTTATTTCTAACAAAAAATACTGCAATTCCGAAAAAAAGCATAGATGTCAACTAGATAGGTAACTAGAGCCAAAAACCTATTGTCTGTTGTCAAAAACCTAATTCATTTGAATCTACTAGTATTGCCATGTATTTTGTTATTGTGTCACCCATATGTAAGAAAAGAGAAAAATTTTTTTTTAAATTTTGTCATTGACATTTCTCTACCTTCCCTTCTATTTATTTATTATCTATAATAAAGTATCGGATGAAATTGACCTGTGAAAGATTATTCGAGTAGACTGATATCAAGTCACTCCTGACCAGTGGTTAGATGTTTCCAATCTAGAAGTGCTGAAATAATTCAATACAAAGAATGTCCCACTAAATACATAATAACTATGGTTAAAATTTTAATAAATACAAATTATTTTATTTAATTCTTTTGTAATTATTAATAGTTTTTGTAAAGTGATGGCAACAGATGAGTAGCATAATAAACAACTATGTGTTCGTTCGAATACTTATAATTTCGAAAAAGTTAAACAATTTAATATTTTTTATTTGAACTATTCCTTTGATTTAAAAAAAAATAAAAAACGTCTTTTTTGGATACCCTAATAGGATTAGGTGGTGGGACATTTTGGATTTTAAGCCATTATTCGTATGTTATATTTATCTATCAATCTATCTATTGATTTTTCCAGAAATATACATGGATGTATGCTTGTATGTCGCTTGTGAACAAGTTCAGTAATATGTTCATTCAAATTGATTTATGGTGTCCTTGTAATAAGCAAACCATTAAAAATAGGAAATTATTTGTTTATAAATTATGAATATACAAATTCTCATAAAATTATGTTCGACGAGAACAAACCTCATGTATACACCCATGTTCTGAAAAGCGCATATCGCTAA
Source organism: Calliphora vicina (assembly GCF_958450345.1). NCBI lineage: Eukaryota > Metazoa > Arthropoda > Insecta > Diptera > Calliphoridae > Calliphora > Calliphora vicina. Next base: position 82,277,332 of record NC_088780.1, read on the forward strand.
AATTTGCGTTTTCGGTTTGAAAACGCCAAACAGGTATTCTGACAAACGCAAATGCTAGAAATTGGTCGTTTTCAAACCGCTAGTGTATACTGAAACCGTGGTTTTCAGAACATGCTGAAATACGATAGTTTCTATAATTATCATTTGTGACCCAATAATCTGGATCCTTATAGATATCAGAATTTATTAAGAGATGCCAGTAAAATAGGTTTTTTGAAACCCCCATATAACTTAAGGAGCATTTGGAAAAAATGTGCTATTGCTTGTCATACTAATATTCAATGGACAAAAGTTTTACCCTCTGCTTTACTTGGAATTCGAGCTTCATACAAAGAAGACATCAAAGCTTCAGCTGCAGAAATGCTCTATGGAGAATCCTCTTTCTGATGAATGTCTGAAAAGACATCGTCTAAAACAGAAAACTGTAATGACTTCTTGTATCATTTGAAACAAATTGTTGGCGAATTCAAACCTCAAAAAGCTTCAAATCATAACCTACAAATACCATTTACTAATAAGGATTTGTTAACATCCGATTATGTTTGGGTAAGGAATGATGCAACTCATCCGACACTTTCGTGCAAATATAAGGGACCTTTCAAAGTAATTGATCGAAAGGAAAAATATTTTAAAATACTTATTAACAACAAAGAAGATACCGTCTTAAGCCAGCTTATATGGAAAATAAAAATCTAAATGAACCAAAATATTTAGTTTAACTAAGCAGCATTGGTATCTTAAACCTAAGTTAGAACTGTCAATTTGGTTTTGATTTTAACATCATTATAATTTTTAATATCCATTTTATTTCGTTTGCTTTCCCTATTTCTATTAACAAAGTTAAAAATTACAAATAAAGTTATGACGTGGTAGGTTTTTTTTTTTTGACAGAAAAGTATGACAATGCTAACAAAATTGACAGTTCATAATTGATTAGTGAAAAACAAAATCATTGGTTAAAGTCCGTCTAAATTTGTTTCAGGTTTAACATAACTAACACGTTTAACTAACAAGTAAACAACTAGATAATTAAACAAAGATTAAATTAAATTGTTTCAAACCTTTGCATACATACGTATGTATGGATATTGGGTGTAACATTAAATTGATATTGTTAAAAATGTGTGTATATATGTATGTACATATCGTACGGGTAAATAACTGATTCAATTAAACAGTTAATAAAATATATAGAACAGAAGGTGTGGCTGAAAAGTGAATGTTGTTCTAGGCCTAAACTTCCGAAAGTTCTTAGTCAACATGAAATGTTATTAAGCAAGTAAATCTTTAAATGCACCCAGTTAAATGAACCCAAATAAATAGGGAACAGCTTCGACAGTACGTAAATATAAAATAAACGTAACCAACATTGTTTTTCTTCAGTTGTAATCAGTATCAAGGTCGTCAGAACATTTAGTATATATTTTTTTTAGCTTTTACTAGAATTAGAAAAAATTAGGAGATCTAAATAAATAAATGCATTCATATGGATATGTGTGCTTCATGTCATTCCGGGTCTTAAAAATTATTAAAATAATTAGAAATTTCATGATTAAAAATGTATTAAGATTACATTAAATCGTGTACAAGGTCGTCTTTTACTTAGCACGAAAACGGAATAAGAAATCATGCCACTCATTCCAGATTAGGGGAAATTCTTATGCATCTGAAAACGCTAGAATGTCCAAATGCTGCACGAAATACCAAATAAACTTTTACTTTAACAAATAAATACAATTAATTATAATTATTTACATATATTTACATAAATATACCATACGTACACAGTATGTTGTTTGTATGAAACAGGAATGGAGAATTGAGATTTAGAAATTGTATTGACCTTAAGTAAAAATGTTACGTTTTTAAGTTCTAAAGTACCATGTTAATTTAATGCTTTCACCGCACTTACTCAGGCAAAAAAAGGGTTGAAAACATTTTGAATTAACTGGGACTCAACTTAACCAAATATCTTCTTTTATTCGTAAATGATAAAATTGTTAAAAACTATATTTACAAGTTTTTTTATTCATGAAAAATACTTAATATGTCGTGGGGAAGTACTTAGTGCTTCCGTCTCTGGTATGAAATCATTTTTATATTTATAATTTAATTGTGTTTTAATGGTAAACACACGTCCACTGCGTGATCCTTCCGTAATCCTACACATATAACGAAAGAGTTTAACCAATACAGTGTTAAAATTGAAAACCAAATCTTTGAACTGTCGAATTTTCTATAATACAGTGACTCAAACGCAAAATCGCACAAGAGTTTGTCTGATATAAATGTGCTCTAAACATAAAAGTATGTACCAAAAAAAAATGTTTTTTTGCTTCTATTTACACTCCACATACCTATATCTCTAAAAAATAACAAAAACTAAAATTTGCATAATTGAAACTATAAACTTTTGCATAAAAACCAAAACAACTCAATTTTTTGCGTCAAACACAAAATCGGACAGAATAAATAAAATAGGTATTCAAAAGTGGGCGATAAATATTTAGTTGCATATCCTTTGTTGTCTCGAATGACCTGTAATCGGTTTTGAATCGATTTTACCAAGTTTTGGCATACTTTTGGCTCTTTTGAGGTCCATGCTTCCAGTAAGGACTCTTTTATCAGAACTAACGTGTTAAATTTTAGTTGATGCACTCTCCTAACAAATTCCTCCCAAAGATGCTCAATTGCATTAAATTCTGGGCTCTGTGTAGGAGTTTCTATAAGTTTGGGACAGTTATGGATCAACCAAAGATTTGCAACACCTGATGTGAGCTTGGGATCGTAGTTTTGATAAAAGGAAAAGATGTTTTTTGTACCCACTTTTTCGCACTTTGCTCTAAATTTTGCTTCAAAATGTTGAGATAGACAAATTTGTCCATTTTGTCATCGATATAATACAAATTGCATATTCTGGCACTCAATATGCAGCCCCAAACCATAAACAAAATAGAAGATTTTTGGGACAAAGTAGTAAATTTTTTGGTAAACCATCGTAAAGCGCATTTTTATTGATTTAATCACTGACGGAAGTAAAATTATTGTATATGCATCAGACTGCAAGCTGTTGCCGAATTCTATTATAAAACAAGTAAGAAAGTATGGTCGGTCAAGCCCGACCATATAATACCCTACATCAAGTAAATGAGTAAAAATATGTATTTTTCTTTTAAAATATCAATAATTTATATTTTTGAGTGATTTTCGGAAGTGGGCCTTATATGGGAGCTATGACCAATTATGGACCGATCACCATAAAATTAGGTCGTGTGATTTATGTCTATATTAAAGTTAACTATGTTGAATGTTGTGTGTATACCAACATTTTTAAGCGATTTATGCACGTTAAAGTGATTTTCGGAAGCGAGTCTATATGGGAGCTATGACTAATTATGGACCGATCGTAACAAAAGTTGGTAACATGAATTTTGTGTATATAAAACTTATTTGGAGCGAAATTTGTGTAGATACATAGATAAATTAAACATTTATGACCGATAAAGTCCAATTTCGAGGGGACATTTGTATGGGGGCTAGGTGAAATAATGGACCGATTTCAGCCAGTTTCAATAGGCTTGGTCCTTGAGCCGAAAAAATAATATGTACCAAATTTGATCGAAATATCTTCAAAATTGCGACCTGTACTCTGCGCACAAGGTTTACATGGACAGCCAGCCAGCCAACCAGACGGACGAACGGACGGACATCGTTTAATCGACTCAGAAAGTGATTCTAAGTCGATCGGTATACTTTAAGGTGGGTGTTAGACTAATATTTTTGGGCGTTACAAACATCTGCACAAACGCATAATACCCTCCCCACTATGGTGGTGTAGGGTATAAAAACAAAAGCTACTGTTAAGCATGGAGTAGGCTCTGTTATGGTTTGGGCTGCATATTGAGTGCCGGAGTATGCAATTTACATTTTATCGATGGCAAAATGGACAAATTTGTCTATCTTAAGATTTTGAAGCAAAATTTAAAGCAAAGTGCGAAAAAGTTGGTACAGAAAACATCTTTTCCTTTTATCAAGACTACAAGCTCACATAACGTATTGCAAATCTTTGGTTGATCCATAACTGTCCCAAACTTATAGAAACTCTTGCACAGAGCCCAGACTTTAATGCAATTGAGCATCTTTGGGAGGAATTAGCTAGGAGAGTGCATCAAATAAAATTTAACATGTTAGTTGAGATAAAAGAGTTCTTACAGGAAGCATGTACCTCAATAATGCCGGAAGTATGCCGAAACATGGTGAAATCGATTCAAAAGCGATTACAGGTCATTCGAGCCAACAAAGGATATGCAACTAAATATTTATCGCACACTTTTGAATACCTATTTTGCTCTGTCCGATTTTGTGTTTGACACAAGAAATTGAGTTATTTTGGTTCTTATGCAAAAATTTACAGTTTTAATTATGCAAATTTTAGTTTTTGTTATTTTTTAGATAATAGAAGCGAAAAAAACAATTTTTTTGGTACATCGTTTTATGTTTAGAGCACATTTATATCAGACAAACTCTTGTCCGATTTTGCGTTTGAGTCACTGTATGTTGAAATGATTAGTTTTTTCCAAATAGTTGGATTTCAAACAATAACAATTTCTATATTACACTATAGAACAAAATCAATTTTTTTTCCAAAATTGCAAGGTCCGACCAATAAATTTTGATAGAGGAGACTATTTTTTTTCACGCTAAATTTTTGGGGTACTTTAGAATAAAATTCCCAATAAATGCGAAATTAACCCTTGGCTCTCTTTTGTTGTGTCTTATTTCTGACTTTCTGGTTGAATTTTCCGTTTTGGTGTATTAAGGAACTTATAGTAAAATTTCAGGCATAATATTTTTGCGGAACATTTTAACACCTTTTTCTCTTTTTTTTAAAGATGGACAAAAAGGACCCATGCCATCAGGATTTAGAGGGTTAACATATTCTACAAAAATGTTCTCCGTAACATTTTACATACATTTGCTGAACATATTTTATACATAAAATGTAAGGATCACATGGTTTCTTATGCCGATTAACAATAAGAATGTGCCAGAGTTGAGAAACTTTAACACCCCTCAAGTGAAATTCAGTTGTAAACCTTTAAAACGTCGATACACGTGTCTTTTTTTTTGTCTCCTCTATCAAAATTTATTGGTTGGACCTTGTAATTTTTTTTTGTGTTGTACAGTGTTATAAAAAAATATATTAAAAAGTACCATTAGTAGGAAAAAAAAATACCTATAAGTCCCATTTTGTGAATTCCCCGCATCGGAAGTATAGTTTTTGTTAGATGCCGTAAAAAAATACAGCACTACAATAGAGTGAAACAAGTATGAAAGTATGGTTTAAAAGAAAAAAAATTTTCTTTTAAAATTTCAATAATTTATATTTTTGAGTGATTTTCGGAAGTGGGCCTTATATGGGGGCTATGACCAATTATGGACCGATCACCATGAAATTAGGTCGTGTGATTTATGTGTATATTAAAGTTAACTATGTTGAATTTTGTGTGTTTACCAAGATTTTTAAGCGATTTATGACCGATAAAGTCCAATTTCGGGAGGACATTTGTATGGGGGATATGTGAAATAATGGACCGATTTCAGCCAGTTTCAATAGGTATCAAATTTCATCGAAATATCTTCAAAATTGCGACCTGTACTCTGCGCACAAGGTTTACACGGACAGCCAGCCAACCAACCAGACGGACGGACGGACATCGCTTAATCGACTCAGAAAGTGATTCGATCGGTATACTTTAAGGTGGGTGTTAGACTAATATTTTTGGGCGTTACAAACATCTGCACAAACGCATAATACCCTCCCCACTACGGTGGTGTAGGGTATCAAAAAGCAGACAACGAAAGTCATCTGTTAAAAACATTGCTAGTTTATGAAACTTAATTCGAATTTAAATGGCCAACGTTGGTCATTTAAGTATCATTATAACAATCAATGAGAAACTCATTTGCGTATTTAAATATAACTTAAATATAATTCATATTTAAATACGAAGTCAAAAATTGGCCCTTAATTTTTCCAACTTTTTTTTTGGGACGCAGATATTTCGAATAGAGGTGTTAGGGTTTTGTTGAAATTGTTAGACTATTATTTCTTGGCCATTTTTTTATTAGTGGGTCCAATTTTTTTTCCCGAACCTGGTATTATCCGTAGTGAAAAGCCCTCTTTGTTTCAACGTACTACCCTCTTTACCGTACTTATTGAAACACTTATATCCCGTGCCTCATCACTATATCTTACCTTTAGTGTTTGCACTACATCTTTTCTCTAGTTTTTTCTTGTACGGATGACATTTTTGCTAAGAAGTTTTTTGTTTTTTGACGATTGCAAATGTGGTTGCCAAGTAATCCTAACATTTAAAAAGGTTAAATTTGGTCAAATCTTACTTACATTTCGCTGTCCTTGAGCAAACGAAAGTTATACTTCAGGAAAAAAGAAGCCTCCACTCAAAATACTCGTTAAGTTATTAAACATCTGTACTCTAATTTTAGTTATTTTTTTTTTGTTTAAAGCTCTTTTTTTAAGTTTAATTTAATTTTGTATGATTTTTTATGTTTCCGCTAAACATCTGTCAATGGTACATTCATATTTACGGACAATATACGAGTATATATTATTTACATAGAAAAAATTTCATCTTTTATTATTTATGAACTTGAAATGAAAAATAAAACGAAAAGACAAAACTAAAATTGTTTTAATAGCTTCTATTGCGAGCGTATTACAGTAGTGTATTTTTGTTAGTTTGAAGTCTTACATTTGTTTGTGGTAAAACCTGATTTGCACGTGCTATCGTTGTAAATTTAAAGTTTTAAGACAAATTTAAAACTAAAATATAAAATCGTGTTTTATTTTCATAGCGAAATCTCAAAAACACGTTTCTTTTTATTTTAACAGAAATGTGTTGCCTTCTATGTTTTCCGTAAAAATTGGTTTAAAAAGTTGTGTCAGTTATTTAATTACAGCTTTTTATTTGCAATAATTTTAATTGAATTCCTATAACGAGGGAAAATTTAAAATATTTATATACTTATTTACAGTCCTTTAAGCTTTCAAAAAAATCACTGCTCAATTATATTAGCTTTGCAAAGAACAAGGTATTTTTTGAAGTTTTATTATTCTTTTTAATAAGACCAGTCATTTATCAGTTTAGCAGAAATCTGCCACAGTTCATGCACTGTTGAGACAGGTGGTCTGTGAAAATTCTATTATTCGTAAAAGAAAATGTTGTAATAAAAAAATAATTATTTAATATTTCTTATCGCTAAATGTCAAATAACTAACAGGGCGCATGAATGAAATAATAAATGTTTACAACTATTGTCGAAGCTAAATAAAATTTTACAAAATACGAAACTTTTCGTTACATTAGCCACTACATTTGTGTGACAGTTTGTATGTTCATATCCGTGTGAATTTCTGCAAAATGTAATTTTCATTTTCATTGCCATGCAAGTAAGTAAAACAATTTTAAAACTACGAGAAAAGGATACGTACACGCTAACTATTATTAAATGGCGTTAATTTATCTAATATAAAAATTGTTAATTTATACTGATGTAACTGGACACTAATTGCATATTAAACTCACCTTTTCAATATCTTTAATGTCAATACATGGTAATTTATGTATTTTTCATTGCAATCCAAACATACACACACTTACCTACCTATATACAAACACATGGATCTAGACTCTAGAGTGAAAAACAGATAGAAAGAGCATTTTTATTAATATTTCAAGTCAGGTCTTTTAATGAATCCAATCATCACTAAAATTTCTGGTTAGCTAGCTCCGTCTTGGACTTTCGTTCTATAAACTCGCACTTATCACGGACTGACTCTTAAGGTCGGTTCGAGCCAATTTGTCTATTCGGTTTTTTCACTGGTATTGTAATTTTCGAAAAAAAAAATAATTTATTTTACAAGGAAGTTGTAATAATGAACAATTTTAAAGGTCCCTCACTTTAATTAAAATTACCTTTTACTATTACGAACATTAACGGCTAGTTGTAATAATAGCCTTAATACGTATTGTGAATTTTTAAAATGAAAATTGAAAACAAATTAGAGTAATACCCGTAACTTCAACAAGTAGATATCTACGAAGTAAAATACCCAGCAGATAAATTTACCTAAAAGGTAACTAGACATTAATTTTAAATCAATATCTTCGGGTAAAAATTACGAAATCTTTTTACTCCATTAGTAACTAAGCCCTGATAATTTCCTAATCTGCTCCATAGAAACTATATGAGACTGAACAAAGCAGGTGGAACAACGAGCCTGTTACAACGATGTCTATTTGACCCGTATATGAAGCAGGAAGAATATACTTTTGTAATTTTATAGTCAGCAAATAAGGCTAATTGTTTCCTTTCTGGGCCTACGGCACAATGACTACTGTAGGAGCGCATTCTCGGAATTCCATTCCTATCATGCATGGATGAGCTAATTAGTCTTAGACGTATGTACTCCTTCATCAGGGAATCTTGTTGGTTTAACTTGGAGACAACGGACGTATAATAAATACCCTGCTGTTTACCCCTTAGATATCACAATGGGATCAGTATTGAATGACCCAAGTGAGCTGCTTGAAGAGTGGCTCACCATGGAACCTAACGTAACCTAGCTTTGCATCTGTTTGAAGGAAGTTTCCGAATATTAAGTTATTGGAGCTGTTTTATGCCTGAAAAAGAAACATTTAATTTCGTTCGCCTTCCTAATATATGTACTATATATAGGGCATTTCATGTCAAGTGAACCAACTTTTGAAATCTATGTCTTCCGATCGGGATGAAATTTGCACCAAGTTTAGTTCTATCAGACACAATTTTTCAACAAGATCTGTCGAGAACTCTCTGAGTCAAAATTTGACATTTTGACCAAGCAGGTGTTTTTTCTTATCCATGTAACTTATTACCTATTGTTCTTAGCGAAATGTCCCAAATAGTTTAGATAACTATTTCTTCAATCCTTCGAAAAAAAAAATTTTAAAAAAAAATAAAAAATTTTTAATATTTTTTTCCTTTAACTCAGAGAGTTCTACACCGATCTTGTGAAAATTGTACTGAAGTACTATCCAATAGAACTAACCTTGGTGCATATTTCATCCCGATCGGAGGACATCGATTTCATGACATGAAATGCCCCATATGTATGTCAAAACACAGTGATACAAAAAAATGTCCAGGTATTCTCATATAGCAATTCTGTTTTGTTGATGGACACCAACATTTTTTGTACGTAAATAAATACTTGTAGTTTTTCTCGATCACTTAAAGTTACAACTTCTTTTAAACAGAGAAAGATTTCTGAAAATCGGTTAGAAAATGGATGAGTTACAAATATTTCCAATCAGCAGCGTAAAGAAAATGAAAATTTGTTGAAAAACGAGCGTATCTCAGCCATTTTCCAACCGATATGAAAAAAGTATATTTTATTTAAAAGGCAACATGTATTTTTTTGTAAATAAGATAAACAATTTTAAAATTTATTTAAAAATTTGAAGTTGTATAAAAAGTACTAACGAATTGATTGAGAAAATCTATAAGTATTTCCGATTTATGTCCATATAAATCCAATACAATTCAAGTGTTATTAATGGATCCATTAAAATCCATTTTTACATAAAACTATTACCATTTTCATTTTAATAGCTTCTAATAGAATTCATTATGTTAAACACTGTCGTGAAGGCAGTTAAATAAAACGAGGATAAACAAAATATAATACGTATTTGCCTGTCTGGATCTGATCACCATGAGTTTTGCCTAGTGCACGGGCAGAATGGATGTAAGGAAGGAAGATTTTTTTTCATTTCTTTGTGGCTGTCGTGGAAATAGATAGGGATAAAGGTACATTCATAGTTCAGTAAAGGTACAATAGAATGTGTGTACATTAGGGTGACCCTAAAATGTTTGATGTTCCCAACTAAAATGAAAGTTTAATTCAATATAGGATACCGTTTCTCAAAATGTTTGTCCTGGCTTCAATAATTGGTGATCTAGATCAAAGGATAAAAAGGTCCTTTTTAAGGTTTTTATGAATGATTTTATTTTTTGACATTTTCGAAACCTTATCCTCTCTCTTCCAACGGGGCCACCCTAGTGTATAGTTAACTAAAGGGATGAATTTGAGGATTTTCAAAATGATGGAAATGATGTTGAATGTGAGTGGCAAAGGAGTCTGTTTGGAGGTAACAAAACGAAAATTACGATGAAGATGCGGCAACCTGTTGCTTGTTGCCTGTTTTTTTTATTTTTGGTTTTAACTTGGTCATTACCAGGGCAACCAAAAATATGCAATATCATATTTTTTGCTGTGCATCGTATAAACATATGAGTTAGTTATTTATCCGTTTCAGACAATTAGAAGAATTTTGGCATCGATTTGTTAGTGCATATTTTTGCATATTTTGCTCTTTACTGCATATTTTTGCATATATTGCGTTTTATAGCATATTTTTGCATATTTAACTCATAACTGCATATTTTTGTGGCATATTTTCTTTATTTCCATTATTTTGTTTTCTAAATATAATTTTATTGCTTGTATTGTAATTTTTCATTTCTATATTTTACAATTTTGTTAAGGTCCAATGATAATTTGCCTAAGCTACTTAAAGAAAAAATTAGAGTACCCATAATCGACTTATCTTCATTAAATTTTCATTGACTTAAGGGATCTTAGTTTCAATATATTTGAATTAAATTAATAATATTCACACACAAATATCAAAATTTAACAAATAGTAAAAAATACATAAAAAATTAAAAGAAAAGAAAATGGGCAACTTCTTAACAAAATGTTGGATACATTTAAAAAAACTTAAGGTGGCTTGAGACAGTTATGGTTGGGCATTAACAGTTTACCACTAATGCAGAATTAAACAACTTTTCAGCAAATGTTCAGAATATTAAGATCCATCGCAAATATCACGTTCAAATCACGTTGATAGATTTACACAAATTGTAACAAAGATATTAGGAAATCATTAAAAAACAATCAATTGATGAGAAAGGAAAAAACATAGAAAATGTCACGGTATTTTGAGTTCCAGTAATAAAAATGCAAAAATGTTTTTTTTATTTTTCCGCAGTTTTAAAGAAAACAAATCATTTCACTATTGTAAGGCTTTTTGATAATTCTGTTTAAATTTTGGAAATCAAATTTAGATGTTAATCTTCATATATGATGAATGCTCCAAAATCCAATGCAATTTGTTACCAAACAATTACAAACGCTCTCTATAGTGATTTCGAAACATAATGCAAATGATAATAAAGTAGATTTTAAGGAAATTCTTGATATCCTCTCCCTACAATATTATACAACTAAATACTGAACAAACTTTTATTTACTTCTTATATTCTTTTTAATAAAACATTGAAATCAAACAATAACCAACTATTTTTAAGTGCATATTTTTTATATTTTAAGAGCATATTTTTCATTTTTAAGTGCATATTTTATGCGCATAAAACACTTTTTTTAGAGCATATTTTTGGTTGCCCTGGTCATTACAGTGAATTAAGTGCATGGACGTATGTAAGTGAGAGAGTTTTAGTAAGATTTAAGTAAGCGAATGTACTATAGATACGAGAATGTACCTACACGCAGAGAAAAAATATAATTGGGCATGGTTACTGTAACCATTTATATAGTGTTACAAGTTTTTTAACTATATTATAGTCACAGTAACCATTTACATGATTGTGGTAACCATAATATGGTTAACTTACGATTCACATGATTGTCTCAACCATATATATGGTTACAGTAAACATATATATGTTTGTGGCAACCATATTTATGATGAATAATTTTATCATAATATGTTGTTCTCAGATTATGATAAGCCTTAAGCCGAGAGCACCATAATATGATAAGTCCTTCATCATATAAATGGTTGTCACAAACATATATATGTTTACTGTAACCATATATATGGTTGAGACAATCATGTGAATCGTAAGTTAACCATATTATGGTTACCACAATCATGTAAATGGTTACTGTGACTATAATATAGTTAAAAAACTTGTAACAATATTGAAATGGTTACAGTAACCATGCCCAACTATATTTTTTCTCTGCGTGTACATTTGGCATAAAATAAATTTATTGTTTATTATTGATATTCTCTCTGGTTTATCATGAATTCGCAAACGACTATGTAGAAAATACGTTCAAAAACTAAATTGGAAGTGGTTAAGTTTTGAGGATGCGAATGAAGATGATGATTTTTAGATGTTATCAAAAGGCGTACACTCGTGTTTCGGTTTGTATGCTTTTAACCATTGCCTGTTGCTGTAATGTTTGGAGTTGGTGTTGGAGTTTTGAAGTACATATTTAATAAATATACAACATTTAGTGTAAAGTGTAGAGACTTTAGCAGACCATTGATGTCCGATACAAATGTGTATGAACATATGTATGTATGTAGATAGATGATGTTCAATTAATGTTGTTTTGATGTGTAAAGAAAAGGATTTTCAGTTTGTTATTTGGTTATTTACATGCAATGGCCCAGCTCTACCCAGGTGGTCTATCTACGCATGACTTTACCACTGTGTATGCCAGCGGATGAAAAAGTGAAAAACTATAATGGATATTGAAAAGTAGTATTCAAGTGTCAGAACTAATATAAACTATAAACAATATGAGACAATCATAATTTCGCTTTATTTTCTCAGCCAGATTCAATACGAAAACCAAAATAATCAAAAAATACAAAAAAAAAACAAAACGAAAGACCAACAATAACAGCAGCAGCTTTAAAATAAAAAACTACAGTAAATACATAGATAGATACTTACAACAAGAGGTTGCCGTGAAAATTCTTTAAATTCAAAGAGAGGACATTGACTTGCTAGAATTTCTAGCAATAGAATTGTGAATTGTTGCTGGCCGTGTTGTGTGTATGTATTTATTGTACTAGTTGAAATTGTTGTTGTTTTTGTTCTTGTTGTTGTTATATTTGTGCATTTATTTAGCAACAAACAACACACAGCCTTTTCGAGACTCGAAAGTAAACGAGTTTAACAAAAACAACTAACAACAACAATAAAAACAATACAATACCAACTAAATACTGTCGTCTGTGTGTGTGCAGGTTTGTAAGTTGTAATTTTTGGTATGATGCAACCAATTTAGTAAACCTGGTTCAAACCTTCACTTCAAACCATGAATTAATGCCTAAACCTGTTTTCTTTATGTTTGACACTCTCATCGCTACCAAATACTCATAACTATGAGATCTTTACTCTACACCGCTCCCTCAAAGAATCTCAGCACATAAAAATATAACATATGTACAGACATACATACGTAATAATAACACAGACCAACAAATTTTAGGATTCAATTTAGATACATGTTATAATAGGTTCTTCTAATCCTATAAATTACATTGTTTGAATTGACTCTGGTTCTCTGGTGATAAACTGTTTTAATAAGATCTAAGGAGGTTGCACAATCATTTCATTTAACATAACCCGAGATCGATTTGTCCGATTTGTTTAAATAAAATATGTACCAGAAAATATAAATTGTCTCGAAGTTATTCAAATATAATTTTTTAGTCTGCTGAATAGATTAGTAGATATTAGGGTATTCAATCGATTAACCGTTAATCGGTTAACCGATCAATGGACGGTTAACTGTTCGAATAATTTGAAATTGCAGATTTTAAAATAACAAATAAACCGATTAATTTGTGCCGTTTAACCGAAATTCCTTTTTTTGCACTTTAAACAATTTTTTTGTATTTATTTTTCCGTTTCAATTCAAATACAAATTTCAAATTAAAATTAGATATTTTTTGAACATCCAATAAACATTACACAGTACAACACATGATTTTGGGACTCAATTCTGACAATTGCACGTGAAAGTAGCCCCAAAAATAAGAACTTCTGCATCATTAGTTTTGTCAAGTTGGCTGCCGTAATAATTTAATGACCATACGAATTTTTTTTCCTCAAGGTGGATTTTTATCACTTTTTCTACATTTTAGCACGGTTATATCTCGTATACCGTACGGAATATCTCTTTTGTGGCTGAAGCAAAGTTGTAGATATTGAATAGTAGAAAAAAAGTACGGAACATACCTACCCGAAAAAGGAGCACCCAGTGCCTTAAAAACCGCAAAAATGCCCATTTTTAAATTTTTTTAACCAATTTTTCACCTTTTTTGCTCAATAACTGGATTACAAATACAATTATGGACCGATCACCATGAAATGAGGTCGTGTGATTTGTGTCTCTATGAAAGTTATTTATCATGAATTTTGTATGTATACCATAATTTTTATAAGATTTATTCACTTTAAAGTGATTTTCGGAAGCGGGTCTTATATGGGAGCTATGAATAATTATGGACCGATCATAATAAAATTTTTTGACATGAATTTTATATATATAAAACTTATTTTGAGCGAAATTTGTGTAGATACATATATAACTTAAACATTTATGACCGATAAAGTCCAATTTCGGGAGGGCATTTGTATGGGGACTAGGAGAAATAATGAACCGATTTCAGCCAATTTCAACAGGCTTCGTCTTTGGGCCGAACAAATTATATGTACCAAATTTTTTTATGATCGGTTCATAATTAGTCATAGCTCCCATATAAGACCCGCTTCCGAAAATCACTTTAAAGTGAATAAATCTTATAAAAATGATGGTATACATACAAAATTCATGATAAATAACTTTCATAGAGACACAAATCACACGACCTAATTTCATGGTGATCGGTCCATAATTGTATTTGTAATCCAGTTATTGAGCAAAAAAAGGTGAAAAATTGTTTAAAAAAATTTAAAAATGGGCATTTTTGCGATTTTTAAGGCACTGGGTGCACCTTTTTCGGGTAGGTATGTTCCGTACTTTTTTTCTACTATTCAATATCTACAACTTTGCTTCAGCCACAAAAGAAATATTCCGTACGGTATACGAGATATAACCGTGCTAAAATATAGAAAAAGTGATAAAAATCCACCTTGAGGAAAAAAAATTCGTATGGTCATTAAATTATTACGGCAGCCAACTTGACAAAACTAATGATGCAGAAGTTCTTATCCTTGGGGCTACTTTCACGTGCAATTGTCAGAATTGAGTCCCAAAGCAATGAACTGAAAAATGTTGTACTGTGTTATTAGTGAGTATGTATAACAACTGACATATTTAATTTACATGTATTTAAAACTTTGTATTTACATGTATAGACGAAACTTTTTTTTGAAATGAGTCTTTTATCTTAACTAAACGAAACTATTAAATTAATCATAATCTAAAACAATCCAAAAAGGAATATTCTTTATCATGATTTCTTTTGATTTCTCCAACATATACAATCAGCGAGAGAGTTTTTTTCCAAGAAAAGTTTTATTAAATTTAAAGCAAAAAATCTTTTAAATTATATACTTTTTATAAAAGATTTTTTCAGAAGATCTCACTAAAACCCTAAAAAACTCACACATCGCTCATTTGCTGCAACAACGTCACAATTAAAAAAAAGTCGTTTCGAGAAAAACGTCTTTGAATATTTTCAATAAATCATGTTATTTCAGAAATATAAATAGTAGATGTTAATATCTTTCTAATCTGTATTTAATCCAAATTTTTACTTATCAAATATATGAGAAAACATGAATTTTAATTTTGACGTTTACAACAAACAAAAAATAATTGACTTTTTTGAAAACTGATAAAAATATATGAAAGATTATAGAACAGGGCATATTTTGTATTACTCAGTTCAAAAAACACGGATTTTGAGTTAAGATGTTGTTGTAGCAAATAGGCGATATATTTACCAAAATGATCTCAAATACCTTATTTGCTGTTTTTTATGTTTTTGTACACAAAATTCGTTGTTGTATATTCAATTTAAAATGAAAATAGAAATTATTCGGTTAATCGAATAATTTTAAATTAACCGATTATGAACCGAATAAATCTAAACCTCGATTAATTATTTGCTCGATTAACCGATTAAACCCGATTAATTTAATACCCTAGTAGATATTCAGAAAGTTTTGGTAAAATTAGTTTTCGTGCTAAATTTAAACTTTTTTGCTTTTAAAGGAATAGGTCCAAAAATGCTTCTTTTTTGCTTCTCATTATCTTCTTATGTACATATTTTCGTTTTGTTTTTATTACAAAAATCTAACTCAACTTCTTTAAACACTTCAAATACGAGTACAATTTGTATTAATGTTTGTTCTAATAAACTTTTTAAATCATAAAGTTAAACAATCAGTTTAAAAAAAATACACTGTGCTAGTTTGAAAAACTGTCAAGCGGGGCACCCGGTGTATTAAACTATTTCGGGTACGCTGAATTCAGTGGTGCTAACCGTTTTTTTAGGTTAGCTCGTATTTTCGATATATACCATTATTTCTAAAATGGAGGGGGTTGCACAACATATATTCGCGTAACTCAAAAACGGTTTAGTTTATTGAATAAACTGAAAAAACCCAAATTCCACAATAAAATTACCTTTAAGAAAGGCTTAACAAAAGGCAAACAAAATTTCGAAATTTTTGTTTTTTAAAACGGCATGAAACATTGGAAAATGCATATACACTCTTAATTTCTAAGCGTATAGAAAACAAAATTATAAACAAAACAAGCTCTAAATGATTAAAATCTGTCCACAGCTTTTGATTTCATAAACTAAAGATAAAACAAATATCCTCTAATAACATTTTAAAATTTTTTTCCATATTTTTACAAAAAGTCTTGT
Organism: Calliphora vicina; assembly: GCF_958450345.1. Taxonomy (NCBI): domain Eukaryota; kingdom Metazoa; phylum Arthropoda; class Insecta; order Diptera; family Calliphoridae; genus Calliphora; species Calliphora vicina. The sequence continues at coordinate 82,294,110 of NC_088780.1, forward strand.
ATAAATTATTGAAAATTGTATACATTTTTGAAAAGAAGACACAATTTCCTATATGTTGATATATAATACATATATCTTATCTACTAGTCAAATTTATGGATTCAAAATCAACAACAAACTGAAAATTTACAGAAACTAGCTGTTTTGTAAAAACGGCACTGCATTGCCGACTATTGCAATATTAAACATAGAAGAACACTGCACGATGTAGCCAATTACTACGAATTATGTATCTTATCTTTTATGAATAAAATTAAAAGTTGTGGGCGCTTGCTTTATTTGGGAGTTCGTTTTCTATATGTGTAAAAAAATACAGAGCGTATATGCATTTTCCAATTTTTATAGCCTTTTTAAAAACCAAAAATTTCGAAATTTTTAAACAAAATTATTTTTTTTGGCCTTTTTAAGAAGACTTTTTAAAGTACTTTTTTAAAAATACTTTTAAAGTACTTTTTTAAAATCCTTTTAAAGTACTTTAATGTATGTACTTTAAAAAGTACTTTAAAAAGTACTTTAAAAATGTACTTTAAAAAGTACTTTAAAAAACATGGCGGTGGATTCATCATGATATGGGTGTGTTTCACTTCTTCTGGTGTCGGTCCAGTATATTGGATTAAGAACAAAATATGCGCCCCGGACTACGTAAATATATTGCAATGCATAATACTTCCATTTGTTGAGGAAGAGATGCCCTTGAGATGAGAATTTCTGGAATGGCCTTCGCAGTCACCGGACCTATACCCAGATGCAATGAAGTTGTGAAAAACAAACCTAGGGCAACAAAATATTAAAATAAAATAATTTTTTAACAATGAATAAAAACATGTGCCTCTAAAAATTGAATCCTTTTACTCGTTTCTATTATTTTTTCCAGTAAAAATATTGAATCTTTACATTGTTAGTCATATAATGTAGTACACTTATTTTTGCAAAATCTATTCCACTATATAGGTGTACAAATGTCACGAACGATAACATGGAATTGCCAAATGTGTCAAAAGTTATGTGAATACCTTTTTGTCGTATAATCGTGATAAATAAGTGTATGTGAATGGCATATACAAATTACCATTAATTTCCAATTTTATATTTTATTTAATGCAATGTAATTTACAAGTAATTTATAAAGAACTACATATACATATATCAACATTTACTAATATGCAAATCCCATGCCGCAGTATCAGTGTTGCGCCGTGTAATCTATATACAATTGATCGAAGTTTTTTTTTAACAATTTTGAAATCGTGTTGAGCGAGGTATTGGTGTTAAGTGTTCGGCTTGATTTGAGAAAGAGCATAGTTTTGTTGTGATGTATTGTGTTGTGTGGACAACAACTTCTTTCTGGTCGATTGGTTGTCAGTATCATTACGACCTTTCTGCGGTACCGGTGTTGGGATCGGTAAACAAACCACCATCAATAATGGATTTTTATATACAACAATATTCTGTTGTTAAGTGAGAGTGCAAAAATAATAAAATAAAAAATATTTTAAACCAGATATAAGGATAAAAAATCTTATAAATATTTTTTAAGAAAAGAAAACTTATTTTAAGTGCCATTCAAATACGATAACAAAATACGTGCATATCCATAGGTATAAATAGATAAAAATAACTACAAAATTTAGTGTGTCTAACTATGATCTAATAAGAATTTTAAAATGCTTCCATATAAATTTTATAGTGATAATTGAATAGTTTTATAACAATTAAATATGTATTATTTTAAATATTGTAAAGATTTTATGTTATAAAAACAAAACGTGCACTCATTATTGAAATTAAACCTCTTTAATTTTCGTTTTATTGTTAAATCATCCATAAATATTTTCTTTTTAATGGAGTAAGAAAAACAAATGAATTTCGAATCCAAATCGAAACACAAGAAAAAAAATAAACAAATAATAAAAACCCTATAAAAACGATCGCATAAAACTCCGACAACTATAGAATAACAAAATTTATGGTAAACGTTTGATATTTTGTATTTTTTTGTTTTAATTTTTTGTAAAATCATGAATAGTTTCTGTTTTATAAAGTGAAACCATTTGCTGCATGTGCAAATAAATAAAGGAAAAAAAACTTAACATAACAAAAGAAAAGAAATTTGAATTGAATGAATACAAAGCAAAAAAAGCACTTTATAAATATTTTGGTTATTCGATATCCCTCATAATTTCTCATCATCAACAACAAAAATAAAAAATTAATTGCAAATAAACACAACAAACAAAAGAATAATAAACACCAATTAAATAAAAATTTTAAGAAAATACTAACCTACAGTCTAAAATTATATGAGTTTCTATGCAAATAACCAAATTTCTAAGGTGATCTGAGTTTAAAATCAGAATTCAATTTCATATTAATCATTTAAAAAAAAACAAACAAAACAAAGCCGGTCAGAGTAGAGCTGTATAAATATTTAATTTATTAAATCATCACATAATAAACAACAAACAAAATCCGAACGTTCCGATAAATCACATCAAATTGGATTAATTTCTATTGATATTCAGAAAAAGGTATGATATTTATTCTACTGACTTCTCTGTGAAGCTATAATATTAATATTTTCGCATAAATTAATACAAACTTTAATTTCTCTACAAAAAATGTTTTAATCTCGAACAATAGACAATTTTTTAAATTATAAATTTGTACCAATCAAATATTGTCTACTTCTACACTACACAACAATCAGCTGTACGATTAAAATACGTCAAAGACCATATAACTGACCTACAACCACCAATTGATTTATTCAATAGTTTAGTAATTTATAAACAAATCAATATTATGTTGCATAGAAAAATTGGAATATATTCCAATTTTTCTTTGCATATACATATGTTTTTAGGTAAAAAATTAGTTGTTGGTTTCTTAACTAAGGGCACAACAGTATATTAAAAATAATTTGTATGGTTTGTAAGGCTATCTGGGGGCCTCGGAATACGTATGGCAACCACCATATGTGCAAACATTCACACGGACATCGTTATATCGACTTCCATACTTACATTTGTATTAAGATCCCGAACAAACATAACCTATAATGTTCGAAAATTAATAAATTTCTAACAAATCCCCATTTGACTTCATAAAAACTAATAGTGCGCAAACTTTAAAAGTTACAAAATGCCTAAAAATGCAATCGGCCAATCCCGACCATATAACACTTTACACCAAGTGAACATGAGGAGCCGCGGAACAAAATGGTACTTTTTCGAATTTTTTTACAAATTGAGTTTTTACTATCTTATAATATTTGGGTTGAAATCTTCTAGAAAAAATCAATTTCCCAAAATTTTTAAATTTTCAAAAAAGTACCTTTTGTTCTACGGTTTCTCACATGTAGTAGAAGTGTTTCTATACTAATTTATTTAAAGATTTTTAATATGTAGTCAAATATCGGTTACCTAAATATGTAGGTTAAGCTATATAATAGACATAAGGACAATTTTGAAGTGGACCTTATATGAGAGCTCTTACAAAAAAGGGCCCATTTTGAAAAAGGCAAAAATGTTTTTGATTTTGGCAAAAAAATGTAAAAAATATTTAATTTTTTTTCCGAAATATTGAAGAAATACCTACCAAAACTATTTGGGACACATTTTGCTAAGAACAATAGGTAATAAGTTACATGGGTAAGAAAAAACAACTGTTTGGCCAAATAGATCAAATTTTGAACCCCTCTAACTCAGAGAGTTCTTGACCAATCTTGTTGAAAAATTGTGTCTGAACCGGAAGACATCTATTTCAATTAACATGAAATCCCTCATATATATGATAGTTTGAAATATCTTGCTTTTTTATTACTATTAATAGAATCGGAAGCCTACATGTTGCTTTTAAAAGCTAAATTTTAATTTGTACTTTGGAATTCTCACTACCTTTGGGGTATTCACACGGTCTGTTGTTAGTCATATTGTCATAATGTCCTAATATATTATATGTTTTTAAATAAAATGTAGTCTAAATTATCAAAAAAGATTTAATAATTCTGAACTTAAAAATTATTAAAACAAGTAAGAAAGTATGGTCGGTCAAGCCCGACCATATAATACCCTACACCAAGTAGGGTAAATTTTACTTTTAAAATATCAATAATTTAGATTTTTGAGTGATTTTCGGAAGTGGGCCTTATATGGGTGCTATGACCAATTATGGACCGATCACCATAAAATTAGGTCGTGTGATTTATGTCTATATTAAAGTTAACTATGTTGATTTTTGTGTGTATACCAACATTTTTAAGCGATTTATGCACGATAAAGTGATTTTCGGAAGCGGGTCTATATGGGAGCTATGACTAATTATGGACCGATCGTAACAAAATTTTGTGACATGAATTTTGTATATATAAAACTTATCTGGAGCGAAATTTGTGTAGATACATAGATAAATTAAACATTTATGACCGATAAAGTCCAATTTCGAGGGGACATTTGTATGGGGGCTAGGTGAAATAATGGACCGATTTCAGCCAGTTTCAATAGGCTTGGTCCTTGGGCCGAAAAAGTAATATGTACCAAATTTGATCGAAATATCTTTAAAATTGCGACCTGTACTCTGCGCACAAGGTTTACATGGACAGCCAGCCAGCCAACCAGACGGACGGACGGACGGACGGACATCGTTTAATCGACTCAGAAAGTGATTCTAAGTTGATCGGTATACTTTAAGGTGGGTGTTAGACTAATATTTTTGGACGTTACAAACATCTGCACAAACGCATAATACCCTCCCCACTATGGTGGTGTAGGGTATAAATACATAGGCCAGTTTAGGCAACATGAACATTAGAGTTTTTCTTTTCTCGCAATATTTCATTTCCCGGGAAACCTGTCACTATTTGTCATTTGTATCGGAATGGAAAACGAAAAAATTAAATCAACAAAATTCAATTCCACGGAAGGTGGTTTTATTACAAATATTATTATTACTCTTTGTGAAAAAGCAAAATACTAAAAGAATTCCATTTTCGATCGTATAAAATTTTGTGACTGTCGTGAACATTCACGAGTTTTTGGAATATTTTGAATAATGAACTTGTTTTTTGGATTTGTTTGGATTTAATCTTTTTTCTTGTATGAATCTTCTGCATTTGTTGTGTTCAAGAAAAATCATATAAAACTAAGTAAAATAATTCCCGGGAATTCTCGCACATTTTCCAGGGGTTTTGGGATTGAAAATTTTGCGGAATTCCCGGGATTTCTCGTTCCGCGACCTGTACTCTGCCACTTAGAAAGTGATTCTGAGTCGGTCAGTATACTTTAAGGTGGGTGTTAGACTAATATTTTTGGGCATTACAAATATCTGCACAAACGCATAATACCATGCACACTATGGTGGTGTAGGGTATAAATAGCACATTAATTTTAAAACTCAAACACTTTTTACAAAAGATCACTAGGATAATTGCTTGTCTGTGTATGGATAAAATAAAAAATCGTATACCAGAAATGAAATCTACGGAAAATTCTACGAATCTTTCCCCAAGAAACCATAGGTCTAAAATCAAATCCTATATTGTGCATTTCATATTTTTTTAAATGTTTTTTCAGATTTTTTTGTGTACTTATTAATGTATTAAAAACCAAATAAAGTGTTTATTAACGGGTGATTACTATTAAGTAAGAGTTTTTTACTAAGAAATGGGAACTTCAAACTCTTTGAATTCTCCTTTCACAGTAATCACCCTTTAATAAACATTTTATTTGGTTTTTAATACATAAATAAATACTCAAAAAAATCAGAAAAATTATTGGAAAAAAGAAGAAATGCGCAAGATAGGATTTGATTTTATGCCTGTGGTTTTTTGGGGTAAGTTTCTTAGAATTTTCCTTAGATTGCCTTTTTGCTATAAGATTTTTTGTGAACAAAATTTACTCACCTCAATGTACATATTTCCAGTCAATATCTATTTATTTGAATATTTAAAAGCCTAAAGTGGAAATCCTTAGCTTTTGGGGATTTTACTGTTTGAATATAATTTTAATTGCAATTAAAAACTAATAACAAAATATTTTAATTTCATATTTTATGGATCAAGTTCATAAATTCTCATTGAATTGAAAATAAGTCTCCAAAATATATTTTTAGTTTTCATAAAAAAGAAACTATCATAACAATACACTGCAATAAATTTACTTAAAAGAATAAAGCTGTGAATTTTAAATTTTATGAATTCGTTACAAAAACTTAGCATGAATAATGTCAAAAATATTTAAACAAATAAAAATATTAATAGTTAGTGTAAAAAAGTATTAAGTAGGAAAAATAGTAACTAATGTCATTCATGAACGACAGTGTACACATTATGACTGTTTTATAGATTTTATGACATTAATAAGCAACAAATGTTAATTTTCTTAAAGCCGAGTTTAATTTGACGCCAAAAACCAAATATATTTGAAATAAAAAAAAATAATTCTTTAACGATCATAATAAGTCTTAAAAGTTCGAGTAGAGGGTATGTGTTTATTTATGAGTAGGTATGTATGTATTTACGATAAAATATATGTAAGTATTATTAATAAAATAAAATAAGATACGATACAATATGATGTATAATAAATACATTTTGTATGAGCAATAAATTACTCACGTAACGCGATTAAAAGCATAAATGCGAATAAAAGTCGACCTCATTGTTGAGCTTTCAAAAACATTAACACAACAACTGAAACAGCAGCAACAATTTTTGCGAATGGCAAACTGTGGTTTTAAACATAAAACATCTGTCGTACGTACGTACGATTTGCGAGAATTTGATCAATCGATGTTGGATGACGACAACTACAGCGATGCCAACCACTACTTAACAGCTTCGAAGTAGAAGTTTTTTTTTCATTTTATTTTTTATTTATGTATAAATATTTACGGCAACGACCAGATAAAGAAATATATTGTGTTTTTTAAAAAAAAAACAACAACCACAAACAAATAAATAAGAAAAACGCAAAATCTGAACGGCCTTGTCTGACCCACTTTGAACGTACTTTGCACAAAAATGTTAAGACTCTTAAAAAAGTTGACTTGAAACACAGAAGCTCAGGCACCTGGGGGGTTGAGAGTCAGAGAGGGAGAGAGATAGGGTAATATGTTGGCAATAATAAAAATAATAAAATTCAGCAACAGCCAGTCAGCCAGCCACCTACTTGAATAATTGTAAATTGTCATTTTTTCGGCTAAGTGAATGAGCCAGCAAATGAACAAACTAACGAGTAAGCGAGTGTGTTTATGTGAATGTCTTTTTATTTTTAAATATTTCTGTATTGACAATCAAAAATATTTCTGTATGCCACAATCTTGTGTGACAACTTTTCATTCAATATTTTATTAAACAACGCACCACACAATTTCGTCTACTGCAAGTAAATGTGAAACAAAAAACTGAATAAATTGTTAATCAAATTCCTTTCAAAATCCATACGCCGATAACACTTTTAAGACTTTTACTAAACCAACTCTTGTGTAATTCAGTAAAACCTAAATTATAACCAAATATTTACTCTAATGATTTCAACTTTTTCAATCATTTACTTTTCTTAATTCTTTCGTTTTTGGTGCGCCTGTATTTACATGAAATATTTCCTAATTTATTGGGCATTAAGAACACCCAGCAAACCTAAACATAAATTCAGTTGAGAAGGGTACAAGTAAATTGAAAAGAAAAAAATATGTTTGATAAAAATCATCTTCTCAGGCACAGTGAAATTGTAAAGGTTCTTTTCTGTAGTCTTTTGTTTTCATTAGCTATCAACATGTCAGCGTGAGTGCGCACGCATTTTACTTGCCACTGGCACTGCCACAAACCTACTGCTACATTCTTTCATTTGTTACACATAGAATTTAGTTTACATATCATTATCTAATGACGCTTAATTGGTTAGATGGAAATTATTAAAAGAAAAAATGTTTTTTCTCTTTTCATTGCTCCTCTTCTCCCTCAAGAGTCAATAAACTTTTAAAAGAATGTCTACCTACAAGAATGCCAACGAAGAAAAAGCTGAGAATATAGAATGAACTACAAACTGAAAGTACTGAGGACCACTATAGGTGTTAGGTATTGGGATGAACACCCACATTCTCTTGTTTGGCCAAAAAATTAACAATTGCTTACAATATATAACCAACAAACATAAAAATAAAACATTTTTTTTAACGTTTGCATCGTAAAACAGAACTTAAAAATCTACTATGTGCAATAATGTTACACGTTGCTGTTAAAGGTTTTTCAGCAACTATCAACAACTTTAACAAATAGAATGTTTATTTTATTTTCTTGTTAAAAGTTTATTACTCTAAAATTATAAAAAAATTTAATGTTATTTCTAATTGCTATTTATTTACTGCCAATAGAATGTATGAAAGTACAATATATAAATTTAATTTTCAGTAATTATATACATAGATACTTAATACGCAAAAAAATTGTAACTAAAATTGTACAACCATTTCCAAAAACTGTTGGTTATTAAAAATAATTTGGGTTTTTTATGAAAAACCTTTATTACTTTTAATTATAGTTTGTGTGGGTGTTCAATTTTGATAGTTTGTTTTTAAATTAAGCAAAATTTGTGATATTTTTTAAAAATCCTGTTAAAATTAAATAATAGATAAAAACAGAAATTCTAAAAACATATTATGGACTCAAATGGAGTTAAATACGACGCGTAAAATATAATTGTCCAATTCATAATCGTATCACTTTCTGAGTCGATTAAGCGATGTCCGTCCGTCTGTCCATCCATGTAAACCTTGTAATCAAACTACAGATCGCAATTTTGAAGATAATTCAACAAACTTTGGCACAAACTTTTATATTGAATTTGGTTGGAATCGATCCATTATTTCTCTTAGTCCCCATAGCCCTATCTGAAAAAAGTTATGCTCTCATAAATATTATAAATATAACCAAATTCATTCCATAAGTATAACCATTCTAAGCATAACCATGAAAGCTTCTAGAAAAAATCAATTTCCCAAAATTTTTAAATTTTCAAAAATGTACCTTTTATTCTGCAGCTCCACATCTCTGAAATATGTTAGTATCCAAATAAAATTCAACAGAAATATGTATCATATACACGCAAAGCATCCCACCAAATTTTGTGACGATCGGTCTGTAATTAGTCATAGCTCCCATATAAGTACCGCTTCCGAAAATCACTTTATCGAGCATAAATATCTTTAAAATGTTGGTATTCAAATAAGATTCAATACAAATAACTTTCAAATCAAAAGAAAACTGTTAATAATCATATACCCGGTGTAGGGCCGATGTGGCGTTGTCCGTCTGTCTGTTGAAATGCACTTTCCAAAGCCTCCAAATAGCTGACGAATCAATATTTTGGGTAGGTGCCCTATTAGGTAGTTATACCTTTCGTAATGTCGTTCAGTTCTGTTTTTTTCCGACTATAATTGCAACGTATAAAAATTATCATATATTTTATGTTGCATTAAAATATTATTATTTTACAGAGTTTCTACATCTACTCGTATCGTAAATATTTGTTTTATAAATACATGTTTGTAGCTGTGAAAATACTATAAATAATGTATTTATGAACAAACGTACAAATTCACAACTTTATTATTAAATTTTCTAAAAATTGCAGTAAAACTTTAACGATTTCATAAATTTAAAATTAATTTAGTTGGACTGTTGTCATTAAAATTTTAAGAACTGCATAAATATTAATAGAGTTAATTTTTTTTCATAATTGTTTTATTAATTCCAGACTGAATTTCCTTTAGCATTGGAAATATTGTTGAAGGAAATTATTAATGAGAACTTGAGAAATCTTTTCTTGTATTTGTATTGAATTTTAAATATCAAATTTAACTGTACTGTTCCAACAAAAAACAATTTCATAGAAAAAATAAAAATAAAAAAAATTGCTATTCTTTTGAACTTGCATTGAGGTCATATTATTTAACAGTTGGACACATTGTAATGCGCTACTAAATGCAAATAGTTTTTATTTTAAAGCAAGAAACTATAAAAAAACACTCTAATAATCTCAGAGTCAGAATTGAGCCACATATGGGCAATTCCATGCCATCGTACATGACATTTGTATGCCTATAGAGTGGAATAGATTTTACAAATATAAGAGTATATCAAAAATAATTTGGTATTTATGTACCATTCAGAGAGTACTATATTTCAAATAAAAAAATAATACATTAGAAACATTGAAGTTCAAAATATCGTGCGATGTAAGGGTATATCATACTTGACATTAAACGGAAGAGATGTAAAAATGTGTGAAAATTTTGTGAATCGTGATAGGCGTAGTAACATTTTAGTGTTTTTTCCTATTCAAATCATCTTGAAAACAAGTTTCAAGGGTCGTGGTTGTCATTCTCGTGGAATTGCCCATATGTATGTATATGTTCATATGTTTATAAGGCAGACACCACTGTATGTTGACGTATACATGCACTTGGGTGTACAAACAATATAAGGTAGATGCAATCTTCCACAGACTTTTATAGTGAATTGGACAGCATGATGTTGATATTTTTTTCATATGCATACATTTTTTGTTGTAAAATTTTGCCATTCCATCCCATCCCTGTACATGTGAAAATCATATATATATTTGTAGTGCAAGTATGTACATATATGCATATGTATTCATTCGTATGCATATCGAAACATATAAATGTTTTTTTTTTGTTTTTTTTTTATAAATAGGCATGTAAGACCGTAGGTATGTGCAATACAAGCCAGTTGTCGGTTATTATGTCTATTATTATCTTGGTCGTTTGTTAAGTATCCCACGCACAATTTTTTTCTTAAACTTTTATGTGCCTTTTGCACATTTGTGGTATGGTTTTGGTGAGTACGTTAGTGAGGAATTGAAGCTTTAGGTTTTCATTAGTGTTTAAAACTTAAAAGCAGACTTAGAGACATGATCACAGTGGAACAGAAACAGACGCAGCAATTATATAAATGATAGTTTGTATTAAAATTCTGTTAAAGCTGCTGTCATATAGTTTTTTGTTTAAAAAAATATGTAACATTTTATCGTTTTGCGGCTGGGTCTCTTTTATCTCCAACTACAGCATCAAATAGTTTTAGAAACTATATAACAAATTTCGACTTTTATCTGCATTTATCAACAGATTTCTACATTTTGTGTAACAAAACAAAGTAGACTTGGATTTTTGCTTATATTCCAACCATTTATGGGCCGATTTTGCTGATTTTTAATACCAAAATTCTCAAGACTATATCTGATATCAGTACTACATGTGTTTATCTGGGGATTGGGAGAACCTATTTCAACAAAACAATGGACAGATGGCCATCGCTAAATAGATTGAGATTTTTTAAGTTTTTTCGGAAGAGGTTTAGAGGTTGCTGAAAATTTGAAATTTTACTATCAGCCCAATTATGAATAAAAATTCCCCGGGAGTTTTTTCCCTTTTCTCATTTTTCCTATTCAAATTCAATGGGAAAAAACTCCCGGGGAACAAACTCCCGCGGAATTTATTAATTGCGCTGTATAAGTCCCTGAACACACGAAAACGGAAAATTCAACCAGAAAGTCAGAAATAAGACACAACAAAAGAGAGCCTAGGGTTATCGCTGTAATATACTGACATGGTTTTGTAATGACGGGGAATTACCTAGAGCTAAAAAAATGTAATTAATGAATACTTCCTTTCCAAATTTGATATCGAAGGTAAAATAATAGAGATATTAGTGATTTTTAGTTAACTTTGAACTATTTTTTGTTCATGCTAAAATAAGGACAAAAAAGACCCATGCCTTGAGGATTTAGAGGATTAACATATTCTGCAAAAATTTTCTCCGTAACATTTTACATAAATTTGCTGAACACATTTTATACCTAAAATGTAAGGATCACATGGTTTCTTATGCCGATTAACAATAAGAATGTGCCAGAGTTGGGAAACTTTAACCCCCCCTCAAATGAAATTCAAATGTAAACTTTCAAAACGCCGATACACGTGTCATTTTTTTTTTGTCTCCTCTATCAAAATTTATTGGTCTTTATTTTTGGAAAAAAATTGATTTTGTTTTACAGTGTTATAAGCTGTTTGCCAAATAAACAAAAAACAAATATAAATCAAACGTTCTGTTTTGCTTAGTTTAAAAATCACTTTTACTAGATATTCGCAAATAAATTCTCGATTTGTTAAATTCTCAGTATTTAAAGCAAACGAAAATATTTGTGTATACAAAATGATTTTTTTTTTATTTATCGCTCAGCTGATAACAAAGCAAAACAATTGAAATTTTAATATTTAATATTCATTGGGAACAAACCTTAAAAATGGTATACCTTTGGACTGGTAAGACCAAGACCAAATTCCATTTTTTTAAATTGTCTAGAATCTATCAAAAGTTACAAAAAAATTAATATATGGTACCTTAATGGGCAAAAGTATTGCCGGAACTTATGGTTTGTGCACATAAAAGTAAAGCCTTGACCTTTATCTCTTAAAATATTTGTTCAACAACAAAAACAACGTGGTTTTTGACAAAGTTATGAAGAAAACTCAAAAAGGTCGACAAACCAGATTTTTGGTATAAACTCGACTTGGGCGATCTCTAAAACTCTTCCGAAAAATCTGGGACACACTAATCTATATGCTCAAGTATCTAGCCGCTCATTTAAATCAGTATGTATGCATATTTCACTGATATCAATGCTTTCACTTAAATATTTGTGATTTAAAGACCCAGTGTGCAAAGTACTTTTGTTTCGTATAGGGTAGAGTGGCTGATTTATCGGTCTATTCGTTGCAGTTAATATCACATCATTAACGTCAAACAATTCGTTACACTCTTGCTTGCAAGCAAGTAAGAAAAATCACGCTGTTTAAAAATTAAACTCTATATAAACTGGAATCGTACAAGAGCCACAAAAATTTACTACAACTGTACATACATTCATAATACATAGCCAATATAAAACAGGCCGGAAAGAACGGCACCAAAGGTACTACTTTGTCTAAAAGATAAATGACACTAAGCAGTAACAGACTAAAATGCAGACGGGGAAATATTACATGAAAAGACATCGACAAATGAGAGAATCTCTTCATCATTATCATTCTGATCGTTATGATCACCATTAACAGAATCGTTGACGGGTTAGCACACATTCTTCTATGGTAACTAACGACAATTGCATGTGAATGTAAGTAAATGGGATGCGCCATCATCACATTTTCTTCTCGTCTTATGCCGGTGATGATGATCTAAATGCTGTCAATTACTAAAAAAAAATAAAAAAAAAAACAGGGGAAGAAAAATAAATTTAGCTTCACCTTAAAAAATATTACAACAAGTAGAAACGTCTACAGCAACAGTAAGTCAAGTAAGTCATCTACAAAGCAACAAATACATAAACCTACATGCAAATGATTGTATGTAGATACGTAATCGTAATTGTAATAATGATTTTTACAACAACGCAATCATTACAAAGATCATTATTAGCGTTGTCATCATCGGAATACACGTAATAAAGCTGGAAAAATCCATTTGTGATGGTCTTGTGTCATAATGACAGCTACAGCCACATCCACACACACAATAAACTCAAATGTATTGGCCCCACTTGGCTTGGATGACTTGACTTGTATTGGCCTGGTCGGACGCGGCCGTGTTTGCTCGTTTTATACAAACACAAACACATTCATGTGTTACAAATACCCATTAGACCTGCCCTTAAAAAATTAGTTTGGATTGGATGAGTTTTATTTTGTTGTTTAGTAGCTAAAACTAGCAGCTGCAACATTTTCCGCCAATCGTTCTAAAATTCTAAAATTGGATAAAAAGTGATACCTTTTAGATTTCTTTACAAAAGGTTCTTTTTAAATAAAATGTTTAAATCTATGGAACCTTATCTTTCTAACAAGTTACAAGAATGTTTAAAGAAATATTTTTTAGGTAGCAAAATACAAATTTTAACCCATTTTTCCAACATTCAATCGATTTCCGTCACCTGTTCTCATTATCCGATAGACCTAAAATTTAGCTGCAATTAGTTTTAGCTACTACAGATCACGCATCCAGAAAAAATATATTTTTTAAGAGCCAGTCTAATAGCCATGTATTGGTAAGTTTATTTTTTGGTGGGTCATTTAAATTGATGTGTTTGTTGTTAATGCCATTTGGAGTTGAAGTTTTGAAACTGCGATCATTTGTTTGTTTATTTTGTTTGCTGGCTTGCGCCTGAAGTTAAATTTATTTTTAAAAGCATCTAATTTTAAGTTTTGCATTATTATTAACATTATCAACATTATTTATTATTTATTTTTTATTTTTTCCATACACATAAATACATTATTTTTCTTTTTTTATTTTGCCATCATAAACACATACTCTTACAATAGAGTGTAATAAATAAATAAAATGCAACCATTGTCCTCAGTCTCAGTTCATGTCTCGTCAACTTCATCTCATGATCTTTTATTCTCGTCTATCAATGCAGGCGTCTGTATTCTGACCAATGCTACAACAATTTTTGTCATGTTTCTGCTGCATGCAACAGTCTGCTGTTGGCAACTCGAGAGGTGGTAATTGATTTAATTTAAAGTTTTGTATTATGTATCTAACCAACGTGATCATAAATGCATTCATTAGTTTTAGGTGAGATAAAACTAACAGAAAACAAAAAACATAAATAAATACGTTTTTCGAAGAGATCTTTTCGGTTCAAGTAGTTTTTGTCTTAACGTGAGAAAATATTAGTTTGTGCAATTCTTTTTTTTAGCATGGTGGTAAATTTATATTTTAGTCTTTCATTTAACACATTTTGTTTGACAAAATGCGACATCTAAATTCAGATCATTTGCTAATGAATTTCATTGCAAAATAGGTAAAAGACGCTATTAAAAAGAGCAATACTTTAAATAAAAAAAAAAACATTTGATACACTCAGGAAAATTCATTATGTCTCCGAAGTACAGGCCAAGGGAATCGATACAAAGTCATTATCATCATATAAATCATTGAAATATTTATGCTGCAAACAATTTTTAATAATGTAGACTTATTAAATGTTCATGTTTATTACGAATTTTTATCAAAACCAATGATTAAAAAAACATGTTTATTTTCTTCCTCTGGAGTGTCTTCCTTCAATGTTTCCTCGAATTATGGTTTGAAGAAGTTTATATTTCGAGTTTCTCATGATATTTATTGTTTGAACAAGTTCTCCTTCACGTTTTATAGTTATCAGAACCGCTGAATTACGTATAAAATGTGTCCAGGGAATTTTTAGGATACATCGATAAATCCACATTTCAAAAGCTTCCATTTTCTTTACATCTACGGCATTTATTGTCAATACCTCTGAAGCATATACACGCAGAGAAAAAATATAATTGGGCATGGTTACTGTAACCATTTATATAGTGTTACAAGTTTTTTAACTATATTATAGTCACAGTAACCATTTACATGATTGTGGTAACCATAATATGGTTAACTTACGATTCACATGATTGTCTCAACCATATATATGGTTACAGTAAACATATATATGTTTGTGGCAACCATATTTATGATGAATAATTTTATCATAATATGTTGTTCTCAGATTATGATAAGCCTTAAGCCGAGAGCACCATAATATGATAAGTCCTTCATCATATAAATGGTTGTCAGAAACATATATATGTTTACTGTAACCATATATATGGTTGAGACAATCATGTGAATCGTAAGTTAACCATATTATGGTTACCACAATCATATAAATGGTTACTGTGACTATAATATAGTTAAAAAACTTGTAACAATATTGAAATGGTTACAGTAACCATGCCCAACTATATTTTTTCTCTGCGTGTAGCAAAACTGGCCATACATGTGTTTTAATGAAGCGCAACTTTGTCTCAATAAAGATGACATGTCTACAGAATACTTTCTGATATCTTAAAAATGCATCTCTAGCTATTTCAATTCGGCATCGTATTTCCTTTGAATTGTCTCATTTTTCGTTGTGAACCCGAGATATTTGAAGTTTTTTACTCTGTCTATAGTGTTATATATTTAATTTTTTTAATATTCATTTTTAATCCTTTAGTCTGTTCAGAAGATCTTGCAGTCCTGACATACTGTTAGCCATTTAAGTGATATCATCGGCAATCTGATGTTTTAACGAACATGGCACTTACCTCCACGAACATTAGAAATGGATTCTTGAAATATTTTTTCCGAGTAGATGTTGAATAATAATGGTGATAGTATATAACCCTGTCTGATTATGTGACGAAACATAGAAATACATCTCGGCTATACACTGCATTTAAACAGATATTTATATAGATTTTTTCAATATTTTCATTGATAAAGTTTATAAAAAAATTTTATTTCAAGCATTTGTACCAAATATCAAATTTCCTCGAAATCCTCAAATTTCAAATCAATACCCTGTCTAACCTAAAATAAGTACAAACTTAACTTTGCATTTTTTACTTATTACTTGTTTTTATATTAAATACTTGTAATTTTATAATTATATTTCAATCACATACCGTCCCCTCAATAAAACAATAGTGTATTAGCTTAAACAACATTATATTTTTATTGCATAATAAGAATCTACATAACTGATTCTATATGTGGTCAAATTTGGTGAAATTCTACTTCCACAAAGTGGGTCAAAAGATCAATTGAAATATTACTTTTGTTCTAGATGTCTACTAACACAAACATTTTAAATTCAATTATTTCGAAATGGCAAAAAAAACTATACACTATTGTTTTATTAAGGGGACGATACATAATATTTATGTTATTTTTAACATTTTAAACTCAAATATTTTTGTTTTAAATTACAAATTACAATTACAAACATAAAAAACTATTGTATACTTTTCAATAAAACTTAATTATTGAATAAATGTCCGCGTACTAAATATAAAAAAGATCTATGGTAATTTTTATTCCCATGCTTTGAAATTGTTCATATAATTTCATTGGTCTAAATAGTGATAAAATGGGTGCAAATTAAGCTTTTGGAAAAAGAAAATGTATGAATTTCTCTAATGATTTTCAATTTTTATTCACAATTACTTGTTATAGGGAGAAATATTTCATTTAGTTTTTCTCTTCGTACATTCTACTCTAATCTAAGTATTATACAAATTAATATTGTTTTTGATTTGAAAATTATGTTTGCTTTTAACTGTCCATTAACCATTTATATATTCAATTAATCAATTCAAGTGAAGAATGAATGAATCAAAACAAAAAAAAAACTAAAACAAACTTTCAATACAATTCAAATCTATTGAACTGATTTTTTAAATATAAAAAAAAAACATTTGAAAGATTGTGAGAATATTTTTAGGGGCATTAACATGACAATACAAATTAATAGAAATGCTAAAATCGAAAAATAGCTTTAAAAAAAACCAAAGAAACAGAAACAATATTTATGTGTATATTAGGAAACAGCAAATTAAGATTTAAAAGAAAAGATAAATATTCAAATTAACATATTGTATCAATTAATTAATCTTGCGTTTTGCACACAGTCATTTGTTTTTAAACTGAAACTTAAAACATAAAACTAACAGCCGATTAACTAATTGTTAAAGACTTCTTAATTACAAAATAAAGTTTTGCAAACAGAAAAGAAACTAAAAGTTTAACAATTTTATGGAAAATATTTAAATAAATAAATGGCTTAGAAACTGTTCAATATGAATTTATAGTTAAAAATATTTCACTTTCTACTTCAACTATTTTTCAATTTAGTAAGTTAATCAGTTCCCAATCCTAAATAAATGTCGATATTGTTTGTTTATTACCTTAATGTTTTCCTTTGATTTTAATCAAGGTCGATTTCGATTAGCATTCCCTTCACCAATAATATTTATGTATTTTGAAATATCAAACATGGGAGCGTCCACAAACAGTACGTACTCCCTGTATTAAGTGCATTAGTCGATCATTTTAAAATGGAATTACTTTAAAGCAAATCTATTAAATGAAAATTTAATTTCATATTCAAAAGGAAAGCCTGCAGCATACTTGAAAAGTTGTAAAATAAAACAATTTTTTCTTTTCTTGCAACTGTTAACAAACATTTTCAAGTGTTTTGTTAGAGTCAAAATATAAACAAGGAGTGCGCACCTTTATATTTACAACTTTGTTTTCACATAAGTGGAATTGGTACCGTTGAAGTTTTTCAATTTGTCACTACTTACAGAAACGTTAGTTTTTCTAAAAATGGAGAATCGGTAAAAAGTACAAAAAATAATTTTGAAAATTTCAAATGACCAAACAACCAAAATAGCAACGTAACAGTTAGAGTATCCAAAACCGAAAACCGGTCAACAGATTTTTTCATCTTTGTAAACTCCATCGGTTTCGGTTTTTTTAACTTTTAGGTTTTTTGACAAACCGTTTTTTGTAAGACGGTTAACCGGTTTTAATGAAATATATTTTCTAAAGCTCATTCAAACATATTTATGAAAAACTTTGATACCATTTTTAAAAATATTGATTTATTTTATAGAAAATTGTAGCATTTGACAAAATTGCTTAAAAGATGTAAAGTAATTGCATAAAGAATTAAAAAATGCTAAATTTCCATTAAATAAAAATTTAATATGAACCGGTTAACCGGTTTTTTTTATGACAAAACCGAAACCGCTTAACCGGTTTTTTTAAAAGACAATAATCGAAACCGGTTTTGTCAAAAACACAATTTTTTAACAATCTCTTAAAAAACTTTGACGGCAAGTTTTGCAAAAAATCATAAACGATGACTTCAAAAAATATAATTGTTTAGCAAAATGGCAATAAATCACAATAAACTATGTTTTAAAGACTATAGAAAAGGTGGTTAGTAAAGTGACCACTCAACCGTAAAGAGTTAAGTGGCATCATACAAATTGGGATGTGATTGTATAAAGGGAAGTTATTTTTGTAAATTGTTCCTTACTCCGTCCAACTGAAACAGTATCGGACACTTTAAAAAAACCATTTGAAAAGCACTTGAGTGCACAAAATTGGAGTCAATTCGAAAATGGAAACTATTATTTTTTACTCTTTGTCGATTTCGATGCGTTTTTTAATTTTTTTAATGCGTTTTTTTAATGCTAATTTACTTAATAAGGGCTCGCAACTAATGTAACTAGGTAAATTGCGTTTAAACCCGATAGAACTTGTAAAAAGCAACATAAAAAAGTAAATTTTAATCCAAAAATGTTTCTAAAACAAAAACTTATACTTTATTTATATTTTTTTTTAAAAAGTTTTTAATCCTAGTTTTCAAGTCAGCCAAAAAAGTTTGTTGTTTTTTCATCACATTTGTTTCAGTTTTCAATTCAGTTTTCAATTGTTTAGTTACTTGGCCATAAAATTGTTCAACATTTTGTTTGTGCGGTCAAAATCATTAAAACCAAAATATTTACCTTCAAATCTTATTTTACAGTTCATCTCTTGGGAAATACTCCGAAACTATTAAAGACTTTGTTTTTTATATATTGTTTAGTCTACTTTTTTTGCCTTCACTTCGCTTCACAATAAGAAAAAAAACAAACAAATTAACCACAACCTTATTACCAATTTGTACGTAATTTAGGTTTAGTTTTTATGTTTAATTTTTGCTTTGGCGAAACAATTAAAGTGTGTTTTTTATCATCATTAATCTTGTTTGTTGATTTTTACACCTTAAATACATATTTTATTGGCTGTAATTGCTCGAGGGCTCAAGGCGAATTTAAAATAAATGAATTTATTTAAATTCCCCTAACAGTTTCCCAAATCTATTTCGTGTTTCTTTGTTAGAGTTGTTTGTTAAGCTTAAAAATATTATTTAGCCATTGTATTTATCAGAGAACATCTTTAGTTTTTCTGAAAAATTAATTCTTTTCTACACATAGCAATTCTATAAAGATA
The DNA here is from genome assembly GCF_958450345.1 of Calliphora vicina. NCBI lineage: Eukaryota > Metazoa > Arthropoda > Insecta > Diptera > Calliphoridae > Calliphora > Calliphora vicina. Next base: position 82,314,031 of record NC_088780.1, read on the forward strand.
TTTGTTAATGTCTGTTTTTCTCATCATACACTTGCATATGTTCGTACTCCAAATAGTAAATTGGGTTATGTGGCCTGCAATCGGGCCTGAAACAGTTCTTTTTTTAGTTTTTATCTTATTCATCAGAAATAAATACTTACTTATATGCTTTCAAGTTTCATAGCAAAGAAATAAGAATTTTCAATGCAGCAAAAAACGAAGAATTAAAATATCAAAAGTAATTTAAAATGTATTTAACACAGGATTGTTCGAAAATGGATGTTCTTGGTTTTGATCTCCGATGTTATTTTTAAAATTACAAACACTTATTATCATATTACTTTTACGTCAGTTTGTTTTTCGGAAGGGTTTTGCGTAAATAAAAATAATGGCGTCCTTTTTTTTGGAAAATTTTTGCTCCTTGTGGTGGTTCAACGCACCTAAAGACGCACATTTTTCTGTAGAAAATAGTTCCAAAAACTCACACCAAGGGGCTCATATCTTATAAAAAATAAAAAAAAGAATTTTAGTTTTTTAAGCTTTTCAAAACTGCACCAATATTTCCCTTTCTATCACACAGAAAAAAATGGTAACAGTTATTAAGCAATTGAAAAAATTTGTTTGAAATATTATTTTAATTTTCAATAATTTTTTAATTTATTTTTTTTATATTTATTAACAATTTCAGTTGTTAAAATTCAATAGGAATATTATATTGAATGTAACAAAAATAAATGTGTCAAGAAAATAAAAATTTAAGAAAAATTGTTATTTCATAAAAAATATATATGTATGTTTTTTTGCGGATTATAAAGAAATTAGTGTATTCCAAAGAAATTAGTGTAAGTTGAATATGAAAATATAATACTGCAATAGGAAAAAAATGGACACCGATTTTATATACAAAACTTTTTTTTTTAGTGGAATCTTTAGGTGCGTTGAACCACCACAAAGAGTGACATTTTTCCAAAAAAAAAAGCACGCCATTATTTTTATTTACGCAAAAATCTTCAGAAAAATTATGATACCCGCAGATCAAATGAAGTGGCCTGGTCACAAACGAACTCTAATGTACATACTAGGGTATTCAAATTATTCGGTTTTTCTCTTGTTCGAAGAAAACGAATAATTCGAATAAGAGATTTTAACTTGTTCGAATAAATTAAAAAAAATGTTTTAAATGAGTAACTAATTCATTAGGAAATTAATTATTCAGTTTTTCTAAATTATTTATAACTATCTATCAACGTTGCCGAATATTTGCTTAATCAAGTGGTCTTACAACACCACTTTAATCTACCTTAATATTTTGATTATTTTCGATTATCTAACATAAAATTTTCCGAATTATTCGTTATTCGAAAATGGTAATTTTTAAATTGTTCGAATAATTATTCGTAAGAAATTATTCGATTAATCGAACGATCATTATTCGAATGATTACCCTAGTACATACATACATATTTTGGTTTGTTCACAAATGTTTGGAATTTACCTTGAAATTTTTTTTTGTGATTTTCAGCTACAAAAAAAATATCGGCGAAATTGACTGCACTTATTGAAGAATATGAAATGCTTTAATGTTAATGGATGTTTAATTATTTTTATGATATGTTTATGTTATTACGTTTCAGATTTTGTTAATTCATTTTGAAAGATTGGGCAGTATAGAGCTATTATACAGAAATATTTTAATTAAATCATAACGTAATGCAATTGTAATACTATTGTAAAATATCAACCAATTTATGTAAAGAGCAAAAATTTCCAAAATCTACAACTTTATAATACTTGTCATGTTCTTATTTTGAATGAACAAAGTTTGGGGAAAAAATTCATGTTCGATTTATTAAAAAATTCATTAATTTTTATCATTTCAAATTAATTACCCCCTGTCTATACTTGATAAATTTTTATCATGATAAAAGTCAAAATGGTTGTCAAGATAAAAAATTATCAGGTATAGTCTCCATTTATTAGTATTTATTATTGCTTCGTTATGACAAAATTGTTAGTGCTTTTGCTAAGACAACTTTGTCTTGACAACAAATGTCATTTATTGTTATGATTAATATTTGTCAAGTATAGACAGGGGGTTATAGAATATCGGTAACAGTATTTATATCTAACTGCGTTTACGTTTATACCGGTAACGGCAATTGTAGTTATTTCGATAACGGAAAGGGTATTTTAGTGGTAACGGTTGCTTAGCGGTAACGATAGCGAACCGTTATTAAAGTGCAGGCAATTTTCTTATATACTACATACAATTTTTTGTTTTAAATTAAAAGCCATTAAGTTAATGATATTTCTTGTATCCGTATTGTAATTAAAAAGAGATTTTAGTTTAATGTATCAGTTGTCATAAATTAAAATAAAGTATGTTTGCAGTTAGTAGTTAGTGGACATAAACTACAAACAATTTAAGTGTTCATACATGTATGAATGTATAATTTACAGAAACGTAATGCTTTTATCAAAAATGGTTCATTTTCTTTTTCCAAATCGTTGTCCGAACTGAGAATATCAACCATAATGATGAATGCTGGCTGAATTTGATGACAATTATTGAGATTTAAAAGAACAAAAATGTACAAACTGAATGAAGCATGTCATCGAAATAGTTAAAAAGAAGTAATAAAAATGAAAACAAAAACATTTTGATTTTTATTGTTTTTGTTTTCCTTTTAATGTTACATTCGTTACACTATTGAAAGAACAAAAAAAAAAATGAATGAATAAAAGAAAGAAAAAAGTTTTTATGATTTTTTTCAATGGTCTTCGGCTTTTATTTATTTGATTTTAAGCCGACAACCCGTTAGTTAATGTGGATCAAATGAAGTGACAACGAAGATGATGATCTTGCTGATGATGTTGATGAGTTTATGGAAGGCAATTGACACAAATGACACATGTCATTACTCTGTCGAAATAATGACGGTTACATTGTGTCTACAATGATGCCTCGCTCGTTTGAAGGTTCTACTCGTAAATTTTTTATCACTTAATCAACTGTTTGTTTAATCCCGTACACATCTATGCTGATCTAGTTTTGAAGATGTTTTTCAACTTTAATTTTGTAATAAAAAGAAATTCATACATTTAGTAGTAAAATTAGGCCATGCATATACTCTTCATACTGTACGCTTTTAATAATCTCACAGGTTTGTCTATTAAAAATCACTTTTTTCATACCTATTCGGCTAAACTAATTCTAAACATTTATAAAAATCCAAACATTAGTCTGTCAACATTTTATATTTCTATACTTTAGTTCATCAGTTTCGCTCAGTTTTATCGTGATATTGAATTTGTATGAATTTGTTTTTGAAATACTAAGACCCCTTTCACACTAGGCAATTTAGTTGCGCAAGTCTCTTGCCCAACAATAAAACAGCATATAAAATTTTCTTCTCCTTAACCCCACAGCTTAAATATTAAATTTTTTGTTAAATATATTTTTAATAGTATTTTTATGAAACTTTTTTATTGAATTTCGATGAGTGAGTGTAAAAGGATAACGTTTAAATCGTTCTACATCGGCTCTGAAGTTTAGAAGTAAAGTCAACATTGACTTAAAACGAGTCTTTTCTGTCGTCACGATATTTGGCAACAACTTATACGAAAATTAAAAATATGTAGTTGCGATTAGAGAAATATATACACAAAAATGCCTCACAAGAGAACATAATTATGTAATTTAAATTACTAACACAATACAACCAACTTATTGCTATATATGTATGGCTTAATATAAAAAGGCGTAACTAAATTTTTAGTTACTTTGCAGGAGAAGGAAAAAACTTAAAAAAATCCATAAAATTTTAGACACAAAAAAGTTTTAATGCTATTTTTAATAAGAAGACATCACATTTTATTTCTTATTTATTTTTTTTTATTTTAATGAAGTTATTTAATATAAACTTTTTCATTGATATTTTTGGAAAAAAAATAGTTACGCTTTTTTTATATTAAGCCATCGATAGAATAAATTTATAAATAAATGAATTATTATTGTCTGAAGAATTTTTAACAACTCGAAAATTGTCTAAGCTATATCTTAAATACTTATATATTTTTAGATACATGTATTTAATTCTGTACAGATTACAATGATGTTATAAATAAATGTACATTTAAGAAATAATTCTTAACAAAAACTGAAATAATTTCAATATTTTTTCTTGTAAACAAAAGAGTTTCTAAAATTCAAAGCCAATGCTGCACCAGTTAATATAATTGGAATAGACTCAAATTTTCAATGTTGCAGTTTTATGCCATGTATCACAATGTACTCCTAGAAATTCGAGAAAAAACTAAAAAAAACACACTTTACATTCATACTTGCTGATATATGTATAACTAGTATTTATAAATTGGTTTTTTGCGAACCGGTTAATTTAAAATGTTGATTTTCGGTTAACCGTTTTATCCGATTTATATCACTCGGTTAACCGGTTTTTAAAATTTCGGACTAAAATTAATAAATCTCATGTTTTTGTGCATTTTTTATATTCATTTTACAAACATTATTGGTATGATTTGAAACCTAAACTGCTGATTAACAATAAAAACCTCTTTCACAGAAAAAATTAAATAGTAAAAAACTGAACAAACGTTTAGTTTTTCTGAATATTTCTTAGGTTTTTTGCACCCATTACGACTTTAGTAGAAAACCGAAAAAAAACATTCAACTTTACGTCGAACGTGCATTCAGCTTTTTACTATATAGAGTTCATCTTGTGCAAAAGTTTAATTTTCGCAATACTGAACGAGAGTTTAGTTTTATATCAGATGCGTTCAATTTCTTCATTACTGAACGTAAGCTTATTATTTCAGGTTTTAACTATGTTCGTTTAATTTTCGCAATACTGAACGAGAGTTTAGTTTTATATCAGATGCGTTCAATTTCTTCATTACTGAACGTAAGCTTATTATTTATTTAGATTTAAATAAAAGATTTTTTTAATATTAACAAAATAATATATATTATATTACAAGCATTATTCATACATAAATGTTTACATAAACAACTATTTCTATAAACTCACCGAAACCTGCTCTTCTTGAGGAAATTCCTGCACATGTCATCGACAATTACTTTAAAATTAGATGGTGTTTGTAGAAGGCGTTTTCCAGGATTATATTTGTACTAAATTCAAAAACATAAACTTAAAAATAAATAATGAACAAAATTAATTACCACACACAGAAAACCAATCGATTGGAATTCAGTTCTGATTATAAATATTTAATAAGTAAGACGGAAATAATATTGCAATTATTGATATTCTATATTCCTAATAGATTTCTTATAGTTAGAATTGTAAAACCACAATCACAATCGAATTGCGGTGTCAACAACCGTAAAACTGGTTAATTGAATTTGGTTTGTGTCTTTACTAAATTTTATTTAAAGTTTTCAGTTATAATAATTTCAATTCGGTGTTCTCTATCAATAGCAATTTTAGATTTTTTGACATTTTCCTTTAAAAAATTTTAATGTAATAAAATATAAAATATTTGAAGGAACATATACGGATTATACAAAATATATTTTGGATAATGACTATAAAATTGCAAGTTACGCTTTTCTGTGGACTATAAATTCATAAATATTTGTATATCTACAAATTTTGTATAAATATGTTTGTTTTGCATGTAAGTACATATTAGATAAAGATTTGTTGATGCACTAACGACAGTTTTTATTACAATTATAGGCATCCTTATGCTTATGACCAACCGAATACTTCAATTTGTTATTAATAAATCGTTGCTATGCTCCTGCCAGTAATTTTTGATTCGATTTAACCTTGGTGTGATGTGCAATGACACGACGGACGAAATGTCTCCATTTTTTTACGTCAAACCAAAAACAATGAAGCAAGCCACCAAAATGCAGATACGAGAGTTACATCAGATTTAAAATATATAACTTCTACATAAGAAAAACATTTTTGTCTTCATTCAACAGTATTTTGTTCTTGATTATGTATATACATATATTTTAAATATTGTAAAATTAAAAGAACAATAAATTATTTTGAATATAATAAGAGAAAAAGCGCCAAAAATTGTATTCAATTGCTCCAACTAATAGTATCGGTGCTCCTCACCGAATTCATTTTTAAAACAGTTGTGTGTATCGTAAATTCAGTCACTGCAATCGAATTCAATCGATAGTACATGCAACCGACAAAATTCGATTGGCGCCAAATTCGGTTGTGACTATGAATCTGTTTTCTCTGTGCATAAACTCACCTTTTTCAAATGCACATTGTCTTGTTAAAATTCTTAAAAGGCTACTCACGAATATCTGCTCGAGGTCCAATTTGTTTAATAGATGTAGATGTCTATACTCAATTCCCGCTTCTATAATAAACAATTATATTAGTTAAATAATATGTCCAATAATTATTAAATATTCACATAAATACACAGATATACATATGTATATACAACTTACCTTGTAACTCAGGCAATGTACACACAGAAAACAGATTTGTTGGAAATCGGTTATGATTATTAAAATTTAATAATATATATCGAATATTTATTGTAGTTATTAAATAACTATAAATTTAACTGAATTTCGGTAATAAGAATCGTAAAACCATAATTGCAATTGAAATATGGTTAAAGCAGCCTTAAAGCACTGGTTTGTGTCTTTACTAAACTTAATTTAATGAATTCGGAAAATAGTACCGAATTATATTCAGCATATTGATGGTTGCAAACGAAAAATTCCATTATGATATACAAGTATACTAGTTTGTCAACCAATGGAAATTTTTTAAGTTTTTTGTCATTTTATAAAAAGAATTATTAAAATAAAATGAAAAATCAAAATAGTTAAATTTATTGTACAAGAAGAAATAACCAGTAATAATTATAAACGAGAAGGTAAGTTCTTCATTATTAATTAGGTCCACCTAAATATATTTTTGAACATGTATGTATGTATACATTTATGTACATACATAAATTTAAATTGTCTCTAAAGATTTTTTAGCATTATTTCAGAGAAAAAAATCGTGACTGCATCTTCAACACTTGTCATAAACTCAGAAATCAAATGCTTTGCTGCATCGCGCCTAATGAATCCTGAACATGTCTCTAATTTTGGTACCTACTGTGATGGACGAATCATATATAGGACAAAAAACGAAATACGGGCCTGTTCCAACCTTCGCAAGATACTCTTATTTTAAGAATTATTTTGTATTATTTGTGTTATGTTTAGATATAAATAGAGATGTAGCATATTTACATGTAATTTTAGTATAAACGAATAAAGAATAACAAAAAAATAAAAAATGTATTTTGACAAAACAAAAAATATATTAATTGTTCCAACTGATACTTTCAGTCCTTACCCTTGAATTATTATTTTCGAGCAGTTGTGTGTATCGTTAATTCAGCAAAGGAATATTGTATATACTAATATATTCAGTCATTGCAACCGAATAGAATGATAGTACTTGTAACCGACTAAATTCGATTGGCGCCAAATTCGGTTGTGAACACGAATCTGTTTTCTCTATGTATGGATGTCAGTATATAAAATATGAACCACTCACTTCAAAAATCAACACACAAATGAGATTTGGTCAAAGTTAATATTTGTTGTTTTTCTATTAGAATACCGTTATTTCTGTAGCCGTTTTAAAAAAATTTGCCAAAAATATTTTTAACACATCCCGTTCAGATTCAGATGCGTTTAGTTTTACTATTCCACTATGCTGAACGGCACGTTTTACGGTTTCTATGAAGAACTTTACTGAATTTTGCATTCAGTTATGCTAAAAATCTGAACGTCTGAAATCTGAAATCGTTCAGGTCGCTAGTAGGAAAGTTTGGTTTTTAATATGCTGCGTTCAGAAAAACGTTAGCTTGGTCTATTACGAGCTGAACGTCGCGACGTGTAGTAAATACCAAACAAGCGTTCAGATCTTGGATATTTGAATGCGAATTTAAAGGGGCGTAGTAAATGCGCCTAGTAGCATTCACTATTTCTAAACGATGCGTTCAGATAATTTAGTTTTTTGTGTGTACACATATATGACGGTTAACCGGTTTTTTCGATGTCGGTTAACCGAAAAACCGGTTTTCTAAAATAGGCCAATTTTCGGTTAACCAACAAACCTGTTTTTTATAAACACTATGTATAACCCAATTTTGTCCCTTGTATCACGTGATGGCAAATGTTGTGTTATTTATTTATGTTATTTATTTTTTTCGGATCATTTTGGAATAAAAACCTCACCCACAAAAACGATTTTTTAAAGTCAAAATTTTCTCAATTTTTTTACTTTTTTTATTTTTTTTGTTGTTAAACAGCGATTTTTTTAGCAAGCGTTCTTAGTCGAAGACGATAAATGAAGTTTGCTTAAAAAAAACTTTTACAAATTTTTAGTTGTTTTCTCATTTTTATACTGTGGTTTTCAAAATTATTATCTCAGTCAAATGAAATTGCGTATAACTACGTTATTAAATATATGATTCATTTAATCTTAACCAAAAATCGTAAATCATATTTATCCTAATTTAATTTCGGATATTTTTGAAATTTATTATCATTTCGATTACTGATATCAAAATCCATTTCATAATTGCATTAATGGATTTCTAAAATAATTAAAACAAATAATGTGTCTTCTAAAAATTTTTGGAAAAACAACTTATGACGTTTAAACACTATGCAAACGATATTCGAAAAAGATACCCCATAAAGATAAAACATTTCAATTAAAATACAAATTTATTAAATTCTTTAAAGAACTAAAAATACTTCCATTTTTAAATGATTTGGCTGCAAACTATTCAAGACTCCTATTCAATTTTAGGAGATCCGTTTAGAGTTGACCCAATTCAATTGATTTCTAAATTCGTGCAAGTATTTAATGTTTATGTTTTTTTATAGCAATTTTTCGTTAAATTAAATTGAATTGAATTATTAACTTATAATGTTAAGAGTTCAATTTTGGCTGCATTTAAAAACTAGTTTACGACTAAATTAAATTCCTTTAATTAATGCAATATGAAACGAAAATGTGCCAGCAGGGAAAATTTAATTTCAACTCTTAACACAAACCAACAAGAGCATGAAAAATCTTGCAAATGAAAAACCTTTAAGGTGTGTTTTTAAAAACTATCTGTCTGTCTGTCTGACTTCAATTATGTGTGTGTCCCACGCAAATTCCTTTTTGTTTTTGCTTCTGAGCGAGTGAGTGTCTTAAAAGCGTTTCAAAAGAAATAAATACAAATAGCAAAAGAGTTTATTGCGAGTTCATATGTAAGTATCTGATAGTTTGGTTGTGGTTGTTGTTGGTTTCTTTTTAATTTCTGTAGACATTATTTTGCGTTTTGAATTATGCGTTCGAATGTGTGTTGACACATTTAATAATAAAACTGACTCCTTACGCCACTGGCCATTTCGGTTGGTCGGTTGGTTGGTTGGTTTCTGCTGTTTCTGTAACTTTTTCAAATCGCCACAGAATAATGAGATTTTCAAAACTTGCTGCTGCTGATTATTTTGTTAAGCGGCTGTGGTACGAGGAACAAGTAAATAAGTATTAAAACTAAAATTACGTTGAAATAAAAACGACAACAACAACCACATCATTTTCATATTCCACAAGAAAATAAAAAAAACACTCGTAAAAAATAAATGCACATTTGTTTTAAAGCTGCAGTTGTCAACTTTTTATTGAGGTGTGGGCGTTAATAATTTTATGCCACCAAAATGCGAATGAATGAATAACTAACTCTGCCTGCCTCGTTGTTGGCTAACAATCCCAGTTTATTACATGTCGTTGTTATTAAAAGACAGCCAAACAGTCAGTCAGTCAGCCAGCCAGTCACATAAACTTGCATAAGTAGTTAAAGTTCTCAGTTTGTCATTCATTCAGTCAGTGAAGTTAAATAAAGTTGAGTTTAAATGTAACCAGTACGAGTATTTTCGTGTCGGTACTACAATAAATTATTACAAATACGTAAAAATATACAAGTAAATATTACTTCAACTTATTACCTGCCACATACCCCTTCATATATTATGTATTTACATCCATATATACTGCAACATATTATTTATGCAGCATATAATTTACCATTTTAATGCGTTGCTACATTTCCTTAGATTATACATTGTCTCATTTCTCTAAATGTTGTCTATAACATACGTTCTTCAAACACAAAACTTTTCTTCAAAAAAATGTCGATCCATACATATGCCGTACTAGATTTTGATTTTCTCTGCTAGCATCTTTATATTTGCCGATGCTATGGAAATAGATTCTATAAACCGACTTTCTAACAAACACCTTTTGCAACCATATAAAAAGTCCAAAAAATTGGAAAAGTTTTCATAAATTAACAACAGATATGAGAGATATGCAAGTCTGCTTTAACACACAGCAAGTTTACTTGAAGCAAGTCTCTTCTATTCCCTTTTAACCCACCGTTACTCACAACTGATCTAGTTGATACAAGCTAAATTTTGTTATTGTAAATTTTTTAACACCCTAATTTTTAAGCTATTTTTTGATAAAAACATGTTTATACTGCAATTTTATTTGTATTATTCTTTTAAATACTTTGAATTTAATATTGTTTTTATGTTTTCGAAATAAAAAGTGAAGAGATTATTTTCAAACACGCCTTTGTTTTATTGATATCAATTTGATACATTGCAAATAGTCTCGATTGAAAATGATTGCGATAAACGGACGGTTAAACTTGCTCGACTGTTTACACACAGCAAGCCTGTGTTCAATTGTCAAAACCTAATAGACGCCATAGTGAAAATGAGAAAACAAAAGAGAATTGAAGAGACTTGCCAGTACAAGCAAGTGTGTACCCCTCTTCTTTCTTCTTGCCTCTCTAAAAGTACACTATCTGTACAGTCATTTATACAAATATCATGAAATCTTGGATCGTATAGCGAAGAACAAGGAAAACGTTGCCATTTAAACATTTAAAAGTGAAGGACGATTAATAGCTATGATGGACATATGATGCCAGATTACTCTATGAGTATCAGAAATTTTAAATAAAGAAGTTTCTGACCTGTAAAATTATTTAGTTTCTCTTTTTTACCCCAGCAATTTTTCAAAAGCTGCAAGTATTATTGAAAAAGAAGTATACAATTAGAATCAGGCTGTCCAATATACATACATAGTTTTGGCGGTACCAAAATCATTGTAGACCTGTGTTTATAAAATCTTTAAGAACAATACTTTTATATTTATAATTAGTTTAATCAAGGTTTACTGCCAAAACATCCAGTAATTTTTTTTTTTTTTTTGTAAAATATTTTTTCAACTGTAAACTGTAGACTTACAGTTGTTGTCCAAATATTTAATGACAAAACTTGTAATTCACCTGGTACTCATATTAATTATTATCCTAATTGTTGAATTATTTAAAATGAAACTAATATTGGTCTGAAGTCCAAATGCTGATACAATGTCATACATATACATAATATATAATAGTAATTGTATGTAATACATAGAACTATTTAATTAGCTTTAAAGTATTTATGTATGTTCCAAAAACTATACGCTAACATTTGGAAATTCATTCTGAGTTCATGGGAAAATATTGATTGCTGCTGTGGTATGGATGCCACCACATTCCATAAGTGTTAAAATGTTTCCGTACATTTTTTAGTATGTAATAATCATATTTTTTTGTCAGAAATTCTCCATATGGTGTTTCTAAGATGCCGCAAAAATTGTGTAATGAAATGTATTTACAAATATTAATTTTGTTGATTCGTTTGTTTTTGCTTTCCTTTTTTTAACAACCTCAACCACATACATCCATACATGCATGTACATATGTACTATATATAAAATATATATCTATACATGAATGGATGTGTATGATTTTTCTAATATCCCAGCAGTTCTAGCAGACTGTCGCGAACTAGTGATTTTACCTATCATTTAGGGTGACAACTAGTTACATAACTAGCTAAGTGACCCTTTTGTATTACAATGAGACTGTTATGGTAGCTGGTCCAAAGTATTTAACGCATTGGATTCACATACCCGTTACATAGAGCCAGTTACCTTACTAGCTACATAACTGGTACTTGATCAGATAGTTATTTTAACATCAACGTGTGCATGCGGTAGCTAATTCACTACAATAAAATAACCGACTGACTGTAAACAAACCTTCCTCCATCAACTCTCTCTAGATTACTTTTGGTGGATAAAATAAAGTGTTGTACAAAATTAACGCTTAAAGTGACTACACTATAGGTTACTTAGTGATACTTGACTAGGTTACATGGGATGTCAGTATATACAATTTATATAAAACCAGTTTTTACGATTTATTCCTACACTGACTACTTTCTAGATTACTTAGAGATATTTAAGTGACAATTGAATTCAACTTTGATTACCTGGGATGTATAAAGTTACGAATTGACTTCGTATATCAATTGGAGTTAGCCAAGTGTTCAGATTGACTACTAGGTTAACCGCTGGGATGGATATAAGTACATATTTGTGTGAGTTGGTTTAAGCTCTCAAGAAATACTCGTACAAATATGGTCAATTGAACAACATACGTGGACTTACAATGTTTATCCTCATGAGATTCACATTAAATTCACAAAAAACTTATAAAAATAGAAAAAAAAATTACGAACAAACAACCTTCCAGAGCAACGAAGTAAAAACAACAATTTAACACATAAAACGGAGCATCTAATGCCCATCCAAACACTCATTCAACACATGCGATTACGATTGGTTATTTTTATGGGCATTAAGTTGTAACGCTTTGCAGCAAGATGCAGCCAGCACATTTTCTAAATCAGACTTGGAAAAGCCTCTGTGCGCATTGTTATGGATCTTTCGGTTTGTTTCGTTTCATTTCAGCTGCAAGCTAAATACATACAAAAAAAAAAACATAACAAAACACAAATAAAACTTTTTGCTGCTGTTGTTTATTGCAGTTGCAATAAGTAGATTTGTGGCAAATAAATACAAGTAAAGCTCTATGCAAGTAAACATGCAGCTGTTTAACAACAAACTGTTGTATAATGTTGCAAACTCCTGGCAACAAACAACGACACACACACATACAAACTTACCCAAAACACACTCGCATACATACATGCAGAATCTGTTGCATTCAACAACAACCAACAGTAACAGAAACTACCCATTTGTAGATTTTTCTATTGCCATTTTTTGTAGTTGTATTGCATGCTGCCTGACTCCATTTAATAGCATTTTGTTGTTGTTGTTGTGACTTAAATTGCATTTTCTAATTTTCCTCCTCTTTTTGAATGTTTGTTTTTCTCTATTTTGTTTTATCGCAATTTCATTTTCCTCATCTCCATCGATTTTCTAGTTAATTATATATTTTGATCATACGCATGATCAAAAAAAGATCAATAGATCGTATTTCTGATCGTCTCAGTGTGTGTGAGTTACTGCATACATACACAGTTGTAAAGTATTCACAGTGTATTTTATGGATATAAGTAAATATATTATTATATTCCTTGTCGACGATTACAAATGTTTGAAACCATATTTGGTGAAAATCTATACATTTTATTCCCCGCCACCTCTCACTCAGTCATTCACCACATTACAGTTGCTGTTGTTGGCAAAATCTACTTAAACACGTAAGACAGTGAGTGAACGGGTGAAGGAACGAATGAACGACCCACAAAACAAAGGTGTTCCCATTGCTAAGCTTTTGTTTTATTACTCGTATTGGCTGGCTGACCCATATTTACTCGATGACACGTTTTGTCTAGTATTTATTTCGCTTTGTCTTGTGTTCGTTTTTATGTGAACAACTATCGATCTTTTTATTTATCGGTTTACATGGAATTGGTCCATTTTAGCCTTTGTTCATTGTTGTTGATGTCGACGCTGCTGCTGCTTGTCTTATTCCCCCTTGATTTAAATTCCTTTGACAGTATTTAGTGATGTGTGCTCGATATTAAGTGAAATAGTACATCCATTAGTACGTTCATGCACAGATACTCATGCATTAATACATTATCAATTGTAATGAACAATATCTAGCTGTTAATTTAATCTCTGATTTTTTGTTAAGACAAAACTTAAAGACCTTAGCTCACAATTTAAGCTATAACTTTGGAATGGAAAGCGATAAATTAATGAATAAAATTGGAAATTAAAGCATACTTCATGTGCTACTAAAAAAATAAAATTATAAATTTATTATATGTATTAGTATAAATTTAATTTAAAATCCAATTTTTGTTTTACACAAAATTTTATAAATGTACAAATTTTTTTAAAAAAGTCACAAAAGAGAATATTATAATTTTTTCGTAATGAATAATCATAAATACATAAAAACACAGCATTTAAAATAAAAAAAAATTTTAACCCGTTAAGCGCATTATTGTTTTTTTGGAAAAAGTTCACAATTTATGCTGTAACTTTGGAACGGAAAGCGATAAATTAATGAATTAAATTGGAAATAAAAGCATACTTAATGTGCTATTAAAAAATTGAAAACATAAAGTTATTATATGTATTTACATTAGCATAAATTTAATTTAAAATCTAATTTTTGTTTTTCACAAAATTTTATAAATGTACAAATTTTTTTAAGAAAAAGCCACAAAAGACAATATTATAAATTTTTGTAATGAACAATCATAAATACATAAAAACACAACTTTAAAAAAAATGTAAGAAAAAAATGTTTTAACCTATTTTGTATCAGAATATGTTTTTTAGCAAGAGGAGTTCTTTCACTATAACTAAAATAAGTAAAAAACCTCAATAAACCCGCACGATTTTTTTTCTGTATATAGAAGCTGAAAGTTCATATTTTAAGAGCATTTAATGGAATTTACCCGATATCGCCCTGATTTTTTTTAAACTCAATCTATATATCGAAAAACCCCAATAATTGAGAACTTTAAAAAAACTCTTAAAAAATATTTTCAAAACATTTATCTAAACAAAAATTATTTATTTATGTTCTCAAATACCTGAAGTTGATGGTTCCATTTTAATATTTCTACTTTTAACAGATTTAACAAAAAATATAAGCTCTCGAAATATCACAATTTTCAATTTTAACCACAGCACCCAAAATTTGTAAAAATTATTTGATTTTGACCGCTCACTGCTAATAAAGTAAGTTACTCACAACTGTAATTTTAGCAGTTTGTGATGTATTATTTAATGCACTTTAACCCAATACCAAACATGACTGAAACAGATAAAGTTCAGCATTTGAATTAATCGCCACTTTTGGTACATTTCAACCCTCGTGCGACGTCTTACCTGGAAAAAGCATATAGATACGAAATTGACTCAAATGAAGTTAAAATTACTACAAATTTACTGGCTAATTGGTAAATACTCGAGATTGAGTTTAGATTGCAAACTTTTGCTGTACAACTCAATAATATGGTGCTATGGAATTCAATTATGGGACACGGCCTCAGCTTCTAATATTGAAAAAATTCAAAGATTCCAAAATAAAATATTACGAATGATAACAGCAGCGCCTTGGTATGTGAGAAATATTAACATTCATAAGGACCTAGGTGTCTCCCTGGTGAAAAATTAAATAAAAAACAAGCGGAGTCATATTTGAAAAAGTTAGAAGTTCACCCAAACCCACTTGCACGAACATTAATGAGAAGTAATTGCTACATCCGACTAAGAAGAAGGAATCCAACAGACCTGCGCTGATGATAGGATCTATAGGGACGTAAATAAAACATAATATTTAGATTTAAGATTTGAAAAAATTATTGATAGTTCACATTATTTTGTGAAGTTACAATAAATAAAATATGAAATAAAAAAAAAAAATTAGAGAAAAATAATATTAATTTTTTTAAAAAAAATTAATTAGTTTTGCTAATTTTTGTGATAACATGTTTTTCGACTTTTTCGGTTTTTTTAAACCACAAAAAATGAAACAATTTTAAAATTGGTTCCAAAAGAAGACATTTAGGATGTTTTGAGGTTTTAACTTTAAGAATACTGTTATTTAACTAAAACGAAGTTATCGAAAAAAACTATAAATATTTTCGTACTCTATGAACAGAATTGCTACATGAGAACCCTTGTAATTTTCAAATGCTGATAGAGAAATGAAAAATACTTACTGTCAGTTTCTCGATGTCGAAAAAAGTTAATCGATCAAATTTGTATGAAAATCACACAGTTTTTAATATTCAGAGCTGGCATATGATTCTATAGAGTTTTACATCAATTTTTATCTTATGGGTCTTATTTTTCTCATTAGTAGCTAAAACTTACTGATAAAAAATGTTCGGCCAATTGGATAACGAGAATGCTGCTATTTCACTAAAATGTTCAGTAGTGGCAGGTTTATAGCTATGGTCAGAAAAAATACAACGAATATTTAACTAAAATTGTAAAAAAAATTATTTGTTGATAACATTTGGATTGTTCATTGTGTTCCTATTAATTTTAACAAAATGTTTGATGAAAGTTTAAGCCTTAATTTCGTCCATATTATTCACAACAGCCAACAGTGAGTTGGGGGAATTAAGAAAACATAGTTGTGGCTTAAAATGTAAATTAAATTGGACATTTAACAACAAATAAAACTGCAGTTAAAGCAAAAAAAAAAGACTGGTACAATAAAAAAAAAAAAACAGCAAAGAAACTTTAAAATTTCAATTAGTTTATGTGGTTAATGCCACATACAACAACCATACGTACATACATATGTACGTGTCTATGAATGTGCAACACTCTACTCTACTTTGTTGTAGTAAATTTCCATTTTGGCAAATATTCAAAACGACTTCTTTTTTGTCGGGCTATGTATATATCGTTTGTTTGTAAATAGGTTTGTTCGCTTTGGTTTTCCAGCAAAATTAAGTGCAGTGGCAAATTTACTTCTATTTAACAAACAATTTTTAAGGAACTTATTTCGTTTATTAAGTGTTTATAATTTAATAGTTTTGTATAAATAAACATTTTACACGGCATTTGTCAGTCGTGCGGACGGACACATAGTAGGCCAACATGCAGCCAAACAGACAAAATACGAGCGAGCGAGTCAGTCAGTCTTTCAGTCTGTCATTTGGTCGATTGTTGTTTGGTTTTGTCTTTAACAATATGCATGAAACACGAAAGTCATGCGGCCAAGCCTTTCAAATTCAGGAAACCACAAAAACTAAAAAATAAAGCTGAATTTGCAAAATAAAAAATAATAAAAAATTAAATAAAAATACAACAAACTTAAAAATAAAACTACAAATAAATAAACGACATACTAAACCATAAATTCATTTTAAGCACCTTTACACTCTCTTACATTCGTCGTACATTTGGATAGATTAGAAGGAGGAGAGGAAAGGAAGTCTGCTCAATCTATATACATACATACATACGTACAAATACATATTTATATGTTTGGTATATTCTGTCTATTCCAGCCAGACATTAAACAGACAGTCGTTAGGCAGGCAAAGAGACAGACAGACAGACTGGAGTTGAGACAGACAGACAGAAGTACAGACGTTTGGACAGACATTCATTTTACTTTCGAATTCTATCTATATGAATGTGTTTATGAGTTTGTATGTTCAAATACTTTTAGTGTGTCAAAGGGGTTAATAAATTTACATATCAATTTTAAAATATTTTTAGTTTTCGTACTTTTATTTCAGCTATTTGTTGTTTCTGTTTATAATTCCTTGATAATCTGTTGTGTCATTTTATTACTGTCAACAACATGCGACACAGGCGCACACAACATGTCTATAACACATACTTACAGATAGATGCAGAATTGTCTGAAAATATTTTATTAATCTAAAATTACTCTTTAGTAAAGATAAATAGTTACAAGTACTGTAGGGACTTGGAAAATGATATTCTGAATAAAGCAGATATAGGGCGACTTTAAATAAACCACTTAAAAAATAATTGAAACTTTATTATGGCGCGAAAGAACATTATCTGACATTTACTTGTTAAAGATAATTTCATAATTTTATAATAATTTTATTTTTATCTGACATTTGAAAGGTCAAATTTTCGATAACTCTTTCCGGCATTTCCACCGGTATCTCGAGAATTTTGACTCTTTTCAGCATAAACGCTGGAATGTCGAATTTTCGGAACCAATTAAATGAAAATCAATACAAATGTATGGAAAATTGTGCTTCTTTTCGGTTTGCGTCGCGTTTATCCGGTCCCAATTAGTTAGGCAAACCGGATATTAATGTACTCAGCTATTTGTGGGCTGAATTTCTCGATTTTAAGTAGCAACCAAACCGGGACTAAGTATAGCGGATAAATTGATGTATTAATCATATGTGTATGTAAATTATTTGGTTGCTACGGAAAGTTGATTTCAACATATGGACGGACGTGGGGCTAGGAAAAATAATGAACCTATTCTAACCAAATTTAATAGGCTTCGTCCTTGGGGCAATAGAAACACTTTTGTACCAAATATTTTTGGACGTACCATGGACTATATATAAAAATTTATATTGACCCAAGTATATTAAAGGGATAATTGTGATTGCTATTTGAACTTTACACATCATTGTATATTTCCCTGAAGTTTCATTCTGCCATCGGTGGTAAACACCAGTGTAAAATCTTGAGTATATCATAGAAAATGAATAAATTAATAATATTCTCAATTTGTTTCCTTAAGACTATTATGTATCAGTGTAAAATAATAACATATGGACCAAATTACTTTCATTTTCCCCGAAATCCTTGAAGTTCAAATAGCAGGTATTGAAAAATCCTAAATCTTAAATTTTTAGAAATCATTTAAATAAATTTAAAAAATGTTAAATTGTAGTTTTGAAACCTACAGATGGAAATATGTAAGCTTGATTCATATCAGGCTTTTAATGAATCCTAGGAATCTGAAAATTTTATAATATTTTTATCAAAAATTGATAAAAAAAAACACTGTAAACGCATTTCCAAACTGAAGAGCCATTTGGGCATGGGTTAACATTATTCAATTTTACTCAATGGGACAAGACTCCCACAAATTTCATACAAAATGGCGTACAAATGTAAACAACTTCAAAAGAAGTCCTTCAAAATGTTTTTATTTTAATGTTGTTTATTTATTTTGTTTTTGTTTGTAATATTTTTATATGACCCAAAAATTGTTTATCAAATTTAAACAAATTTTTCATGTTGTTTCCAATTTTAGAAACTTGATCAATGTTTTTTTTTCTTCATTATGTTGTTGTTGTGTTGCAGTAAACCATCAAGGACGTTGTACGTAAATGTTGTTGTATTCATGTACAATATGTTGTTCGCTCGTTTTGTATTTGTATGTTGTTGTTGTTGGTTTTGTTGTTTATTGCCGCATTGGTGTCTTGTTTCTCAATACATAGATATGTATGTTCATACAGTCATAGTTCCGTTTAATTTTTGGATTTTTGTTTTATTACATTGTTTTTTGTTTAAAACGATTAAATCTTTAGTACTGCTAAATTGCAATGGAAATTTGAAATTAAATGAACTACATATTTTTCGTTATTTATTTATTTGTTTGTTTACTTTGTAAAACTAATTTTAACACACACTCTCTCACAAACCATTTGAAATGGAATCGTATATTTTTCACTGCAAAAGATCTTTTCGAATGAATAACACGATTTCTAATTTTAAATGCTTAAGAAATCTATTTTGTAAATTGTTTTGTTTTATTTCAGCCATTAATGGCCAAGAAGAAACTGCCAGTGAAAAAAGTCTTTTTGTTGTTATTTGTAACTTGAAAAAAATTATTGGTTTTTGAAAAAACTGTATGTCTCTCTAAATTTCCCAAAGCTCTTCGATCAACACGAATCTTTTTGTGCATAATTATTATCTCTAGCAACAAATAACACATCGCAATTGATTTACAATTCCTTTCTGATTGTGGCCCATATGTTTTCCATCACCACCAAGTCTCAATTCAAACATTTTGTCATTGGAATTTGTAGCAAACCAATTTATCTTATTTTTGTGTGACCAAATGGACCCTAATATAAATGTTCTGAAGATAACTGAATATATATAATTTGTTTTATTGTTCAAATAAGAACCATAGAGAAACATAGAGCGGATACTAGAAAAAACTCAAACAAACAAATTACTCAAAATAATCACACATACGAGTGTTGTTTTTGTTTTCATATAGTTTTGTCTATTAACACATTCTCACACGTAGGTTTCTGACAACTGAGTTAGATATTTGACAGAAGAGTTTCCGCTCTATGTCTATTCTCTATGGTAAGAACGCTTAAGATTTTTGTGAAGTCATAAACTTTTCTAATTTTTTGAATGATGTCTCCAATTGAGTTCCTTCCTAATCATTATCAGTTTTTCATTTCCTTTTAAAATCATATACATCATCTTGTGGTACGACTAAATTTTGAAGCAGCAGAAAGTAATTTTGACTTCTAATAATATTTTGATGCGTCTTATTACAGATTGTCCATTGTCCTCAAATTGGAGCAGCATATTAAAATGATACCTAGTAGACAAATTTTTCCATTGATTTAATCTATAACAACTAATTTTGAACCACTTGAATAAAAAAATACTAAAACTGTTTTAAAAAAACAAATCGAATCATAATCTAGCAAGCATTTTCTTTTCTAGCAAGTGCCTCTAGAAGTTTTATGTAAGGTAGGGTCACACATGGAAAATATTTGACGAAAAAGACGTAACCACTTTATTAAGCACTCAGTTGTTTGACGTTGTTATTTCTTATAAGTGTCTTGTATACATGTGATGTATACAAGACACTTATAAGAATAAAACTAAATATTTGTTTTGAATTGTCCTAAGCAAAAGGAGTTTTTGCAATAAATAAGGGAATACAAATATATTTTATTTAGTGGTTACGTCTTTTTCGTCAAATATTTTCCATGTGTGACCCTACCTTTAGAGTCTTTCAATAAGTGTCCTCATATGGCGGCTCTCTGTCTCTGTAATAAGTTAATAATAAGCAGATAAAAAACAACTTAAAATCTATAAAAAAACATCAATAAGAAACATTAACTAAAGTCTAGTAGTGTTGAATTTTTTTATTTTAATATGGAAAAAGATTAATTTAAAGTTGAAAATTATTGATTATATGTTCATATTTTTAAGTTGCATCTTTTCCCTTAGTGTATTTACAGTTTTTTGAAACATTTTAAATCTCTAGGAAAAAGCAAATGCAAGTAAATACTAGGGTATTCAATTAATCGGGTTTCTGGTTTAATCGGTTAATCGAGCAAATAATTAATCTGGGTTTAGTTTTAATCGGTTAATTTTAAATTATTCGATTAACCGAATAATTTCTATTTTAATTTTAAACTGGAAATAAAACCACGAATTTTGAGTATTTTATTAAGTATTTTATAAATAAAAGAACAAAAACATAAAAAAAACATAACAATTCAAACAAAAAATAAATTATTTTCTTTAGTTTTAATAAAAATTGACTTGGAAAATACTCTCTCGCTGATTGTAGATGTTGGAGAAATTGAATGAAAAGGCATGATCAAGAATATCCAATATCTCAGTTCTTTTTTTAGTTTTTTTTTCTAAGCATATAAAATCCTCCATTATACCATTGGAGTCCTTTTTGGACTGTTTTTAGATTTTGAATACTTTTAATAATTTCATTAAGTTCCGATAAAATACTCATTTCAATAATGTCTCCTGGTTGGTCTATTATCATGTCCTCCTCCGAAAAATACATGTAAATTAAATATGCCAGTTGTTAACTCACTCAAAAAAAAAGAAATTTCGGTTAATCGACACAAATTAATCGGTTTATTTGTTATTTAAAAATCGTCAATTTTTAATTATTACAGTTAACCGACCAAAATTAATCGGTTAACCGATTAAAGGTTAATCGATTGAATACCCTAGTAAATACATATACATATGTAGTTTAAAATAGTTTTTCATAATCACACTTAATAATTTTAAGTTTGTTTTTTTTCTTTTTTTCTGTGGTTTCACAGCTGTGAATCGATGAATTGAGTTAGGAATTTTGGACGACTTTACAAAATAATTAAATACATATGTATGTATGTACTATGTACTATGATTTCTGTGTTATATGTATGTTTTGTTATTGTTGCATTAATTTTTAATTTAGCAATATGAATGAATGAATGAACACTGACATGAGTTAATCGTATTAGTCTATTAGTGCGCCTGCCTCTAAATGGAAGCCCACATTAGCTGTGTAGATTTGAGTAGGAAATTAAGCCATTAGATGAAATAGAAAGTATACATTTGAATGTCTATACATCTTGTATCTATGTATGTTATTATTATATTGTATTGTATTGCTGTTGTTAATGTTTAATATCATTAATGATTTTTTTCAAGTCAATCAATTAACGATTGCATTTCAAATTTTTGTTTATTAATTTGCTACAGGAAGTCAAATTTATGTTTCACATAAATTCGTAATAATAAATCATACAAGTCCATCACAGACCGAGATCGATTGCAAAGTAAATCAAATATGTTTCTTTTAAACCACAGTTTTGAATGCAAACATGTAAGAGTAACTGGTATATTCGATGGTATTTTAATTTCAGTCTGACATTACAGGGTTTAACATTTTCCAATTGCAGACAAATCTTTAGTAAGTATATATGTATGTACTTATTGATTAAGTATGTTATAATATTATGTATTTGTTTTATTTAAACCACAATTCTACAATATACATAATGGCCTAAATGAACAAATTTGTTTTTAATTGCAAAAATTCGAACTTGATTTTGAATATTAACAAATGACATCAAAATGCTATTTTACGAATTACAATGGAAAAGCCACAGAAAACAAAATATTTTATTTTTTTTCTCTTAAAATTCGAACTTAATTTTTAATTTTCGAATATTACTTCAAAATTATATTTTATTGTGTTGCAACTGAATAACCATTGAAAAATAAGAAAATTTAATTTTGAAATAATCGAATTTGTTTTCGAAATTTTGTATATGAGGAGCCGCAGAACAAAAGGTACTTTTTTGCTTCCTATCACAAAATGATTTTTTGGTATTTTTATAATATTTGGGTTGAAATCTTCTAGAAACAATCAAGTCAGCAAAATTTTTTTACTAAGTAAATGGGTTCTAAAAAAATGTGTGCTTAACAAAACGTACAACACTAGCAAAATACGAAAAAAAAAATAATTTAATTTCAATGTGTATTTCATGCTTTTTTAAGGAGGCGAAATAAATAAAACTCATTTTCCCAAAATTTTAAATGTGCGGAAAAGTACCTTTTGTTATTAAATTTTTGATTGAAAAACCATATAAAAATATCAAAATATAAATATGTTCTGCAAAAACAAAAAAAAAAATACATAATAATTTTGTCCAGTGGTTTAGACTAAAATATCAAGTGTCTGAATAAAATTTTCATTAAATAACATCCTTAACCTTTTCGGGATGGAGTTTTATTTTGAGAACCAAAATATAGTTAAATTTCATTCAAATTGGAATAAGCGTTTAGAAGTTACAGATTTATTTCCCTCTATTTTTTTCTGTATACCACTGTGCAGCCGTCTTCCAAACTGCTCAAACTTCAACAATATTGAGAAATTCATTGTCAAGCTGCATGAAAATACACTGGCATGTGCCGTTATCTTTTTATTCAAATATTATAATGAACCCTTAACATGGTTTAGGTGTTATTTAGATAAGAAATTGCATTGAAAATACGAAAGTTTGAAAATTGATGGGACGTATTATCCCAGTAGTCCCGAAAGGGTTAAAGTACATGTCTGCAAATATTCAGTTATCTTTCCCAGATTTGCCCTTGTGATATGAGTGTGTTTGAAATCAAAGTGTTTTTAATATTCCAATTCTAATTAATTAGTTTGTATGTATGTATAATCTCATTTAAAAGCACACTTACTGACATACATACATATAAAATCGCATTAATACAAATAGAATTCAATGATAGAACCATAAATATGACCATATAAATCAAAAGAATTACATATCAATATTAGAAATAAGTTGATCTATTATTCAAAAATACACATGGAGTTGCAAACAAATTATAAATATTTTAAATAAATAAATTAATTCAATTTATGAAATACATACAAAAATATGATCATATTCATTTACTCAGTCAGCAAGTCAGTCAGCCAGCCAGCCACTAAGTAAATTTTTATTTGTTGGGGTTTTTTTTATTGTACAGTAATAAACAAATAAATATATTTGTATTTATAAGTAAACAATTTTATTTTATTTTTACAAATAAGGATAAGCTGAAATGGCGCCATAATTCTTAGCATATTAAATAGATTTCAATTAATTGCAAATGACTTTGCAATTGTTAACAGCAACGGCAAAACCTGGCTAAAAATTTAATATACAAAACTCAAAGAGAAACACAACACGCTGATCTAACAAATAAATAACTCGTTGCATAAGTTTTTATTCATACAGATAGACGTACAAATATCTACGTACGTACACTCTGCGAAATTTTATTAGCGACAGTTAATATGTAAGTATTTCTACAATACTGCCGCTGCAAATAAGAAATTAAATTTAAATTTATTCAAATATTAATTATTTTGATTTGATAAAAATTGCATGATCGAGTTTTTAAGCTCGTATCCTAACAATTCCTTCTAATGAAGGAATCAAACCCGTCGAAACTGATAAGAGGAAGGAACACTTGGGTCTTTTCCAAAAGAGCAATCGCCTCTAAACGGAGTATTGGTCTAAAAATTACCTATTACCTAATTACCGACTAATACAGCAATAGTCTAGTCACTAGACTGTAGTGACCTTTATAGAAGAGGTGGTACAACCACGAAATATACCGATAGAGGACTTTGAGACAATTATTTCAATACTACCAATCGATATAGGGAAATTATGAATACAGTAGTTTTGACTTACCTGCCTTTCACTTAAGAGCATTTTGCATATAAGTGCACAAAATTTGTATTTTGTATATTTATTTATCAAACTCCATACAAATTCGTTAATTTAAGTGCATTGTTCATACCTGCACATTTAAGATAAGTGCATAATACTTTTGGAAGCTATAACTGGTTTTCATGAAAAAAATTTCATTTAGCTGCTTAATATAAAATTAAATCAAAACAAAATAAGAAAAATACGATTTTAAATAAAAAATTGTGTTGTAAACTTCTTAATAATTTCAAAAGTAGCAAAACTACCAAATTTGTCGTTATTTTTAAAGGGAAACATCACAAAACTTCATGTAAATTATTTGCCGTTTGCTGCTTTTTTGGGCAGTAAACTTAAATGCACTTACCAGCATCAATGAGCAGGTAAGTTAACTGATGTTAACTGCACTTTTAACTTACCTGCGCAAAATATCGTGCAAAGTTGGTTGTGCAGGTAAGTCAAAATTACTGTATATGTACATTACGGCAGCAAGATAGATACTTGTAGAAGGCGACCATACACACGGATATCAACACATATTGAATACCGTCCAAGAGGCAACATCACTTAGAAAGTTGAGATAAAATCAAGATAAAGCCTCTTGGCATTGACAACATCACAAGATTTTCCGAATGGGACCTAACTACTTACCAAATACATATTTGTACACCATACGTAACTGAGCCGGATAGATGGACTAAAGAAGAGAAAGGAAGATAAGGAGAAAAGACTTACTGCTTTTAATCAAATTAGCCTGGGTATTTGTAGTAGACTCGTTGAGCAATGTTACCATGTTTTAAATTAAAGATATTTGAACGTGGAGTGTTAATAAATATATCAGAGTATATACAGATACATTCTTTTTTTTATATTTTTTCTTAGTAACCAAAATACATTAAATATATGTATGTAGTTGAACAACAAAAGTAAAAATACTCGTTTGCCAGCTTGCTGCATGTTTCAGCTTCAAACATTTTAAGTGTAAATGAATTTGTAACGTGCTTTTGTTTTTGATTTCGCTTTTGCTTCAGTTTTAAGCATTTTTTCCTTCATTCTGTGTTGCTTTTTTGATTATTTATTAATGTTTTATCTGCTTTTGTTGTTATTGTTGGTTGGCTGTTTATTATTGTTTTTTTTTTTTTTTTGGTATTCACACCACATTGACCTTAAAGATAAACATCTCTTGTTTTATAAATTTATTGAAAATTGTTCATTCTCCATCTGCTCTGCAAAAAGTAGGAAATTCACACGAATCTTTTAATAAAGCCGCAAACCCAAAAGAAGACAAAAAAGAATTACTTAAGACTTATTCAAGATTGAATTTTTCAAACACAAAGGTCACTTTCGCTATAAATGCCAAAGAATCAAAACAACAACAAAAAAGGAAAGAAAACAATGCCACAGATTTTGATAGGGAACATGACCAGCAACCAAAGTTATAAAACAAGCATTCATTTCAACCCAACTATAATAACATGCAATAGTTTCAGTTTAAGTTTCAGGTAGACAAGAGATGGATTTTAGTATCACAAAATAAAGCATAAATCCACCAATATATTTTTAGAGCCAACAAGTTAGAAAACTATGGACAACCTCAATAAATCTTGGTTGACAGTTTATTATCCTTGGATGCATGTATGAATGGCCCCAAAACATATTTAAAGTTTTATATTTGAAACAAAAACAGTAAATCATAAATTATCTATTTTTAACCCTTTCGGGACGGAGTTTTATTTTGAGAACCAAAATATATGATGGTAGAAATTTTTGCTGTGGATGTGGAAAAATATTATGTTCTGAATACTCAGAAATCCCGAAATCAACCTTTTATCCTGGGACATT
Organism: Calliphora vicina; assembly: GCF_958450345.1. Classification (NCBI taxonomy): domain Eukaryota; kingdom Metazoa; phylum Arthropoda; class Insecta; order Diptera; family Calliphoridae; genus Calliphora; species Calliphora vicina. Next base: position 82,340,798 of record NC_088780.1, read on the forward strand.
TAATCCCAATAAGCATTTTTCGTGAGACATACAATCCCAATCAGCATTCTTATTAAATTTAGATGAAAGTACACATTTATTTGCTTATTTATAGCATCCTATAAATGTAGTTATGGATTTAATTTGTGGAATGGTCCATAACACTTGTAACACAAAGCCTTGTTGCAGCCTGAGCATATCATCTTTGTACACTATTCGATACGAAGTGAAGACCAGTATGCTCTACTGGCATACTGGTCTAATAAAATAAAAATGGAGAAAGTCGGGAGATATTTGGACCCTCTGATATCAAAAAACTGGAGCAACGTGGGTAAAAATGTTGAAGCTATAAGAGATAGTTGATAGATACGATTAGATTTTATATAGTGCTAGACGAAGAGATTCTTTATATACAATTTCTTTGAAATCGGAATCCAAACGAAGAAATAGAATCTTTTAAAAAATTTAACATACCCGAGGTGACCTATTTTGGGATCCCCTGGCCGCACTCCTAGTGGGTCCATGAAATCCAAACTCAAAACTGGAACTCGACAAGTCTTCTTCCTTCTACATGTCAAATTTCATTCAAATTGGACTAAGCATTTAGAAGTTATAAATTTATTTCCCTTTATTTTTATACCCTTCACCTTCGTGAGAAGGGTATATATAAGTTTGTCATTCCGTTTGTAATTTCTACATTTTTCATTTCCGACCCTATAACTGGATCCTTATAGATAGCGGAGTCGATTAAGCCATGTCCGTCTGTCTGTCTGTCTGTCTGTCTGTCTGTCTGTCTGTCTGTCTGTCTGTCTGTCTGTCTGTCTGTCTGTCTGTCTGTCTGTCTGTCTGTCTGTCTGTCTGTCTGTCTGTCTGTCTGTCTGTCTGTCTGTCTGTCTGTCTGTCTGTCTGTCTGTCTGTCTGTCTGTCTGTCTGTCTGTCTGTCTGTCTGTCTGTCTGTCTGTCTGTCTGTCTGTCTGTCTGTCTGTCTGTCTGTCTGTCTGTCTGTCTGTCTGTCTGTCTGTCTGTCTGTCTGTCTGTCTGTCTGTCTGTCTGTCTGTCTGTCTGTCTGTCTGTCTGTCTGTCTGTCTGTCTGTCTGTCTGTCTGTCTGTCTGTCTGTCTGTCTGTCTGTCTGTCTGTCTGTCTGTCTGTCTGTCTGTCTGTCTGTCTGTCTGTCTGTCTGTCTGTCTGTCTGTCTGTCTGTCTGTCTGTCTGTCTGTCTGTCTGTCTGTCTGTCTGTCTGTCTGTCTGTCTGTCTGTCTGTCTGTCTGTCTGTCTGTCTGTCTGTCTGTCTGTCTGTCTGTCTGTCTGTCTGTCTGTCTGTCTGTCTGTCTGTCTGTCTGTCTGTCTGTCTGTCTGTCTGTCTGTCTGTCTGTCTGTCTGTCTGTCTGTCTGTCTGTCTGTCTGTCTGTCTGTCTGTATGTCTGTCTGTCTGTCTGTCTGTCTGTCTGTCTGTCCGTCTGTCTGTTGAAATCAGTTTTCTGAAGACCCCAGATATCTTCGGGATCCAAATCTTCAATAATTCTGTCAGACATGCTTTCGAGAATTTTGCTATTTAAAATCAGCAAAATCGGTCCACAAATGGCTGAGATATGAGGAAAAAACCAAGACAACCTCGATTTTTCACCTATTTTTTTACCTATATCTGGTTTACTAAGACATTAATATAGACAATATGGATATCTAATGATAGATATTTCAAAGACATTTGCAACGACGTATATAAGACCATAGTAAGTTGGACCTACAATGGGTCAAAATCGGGAAAAAATTTTAACCCGAATTTTTTAAAAAAAAAAATTTTTTTAAATTTAAAAAAAAAAAAAATTTTAAAATTTAAAAAAAAAAAATTAAAATTTTAAAAAAAAATTTTTAAAATTTAAAAAATTTTTTTTTTAAATTTAAAAAATTAAAATAACAATCCAAAAATTTTTTTTCCCTAAAAATTAAAAAAACAACTGGAAAAAAAATTAAATTTTGTTTACCTAAAAATATTTAAAATTTTGAAGTATAATTTGGTGAAGGGTATATAAGATTCGGCACAGCCGAATATAGCACTCTTACTTGTTTTTCTATAACACTGTGCGGCCGTCTTCCATCTTCTCAAATTTCAATAATGTTGTGAAATTCATTGTCAAGTTGTAGGAATACGCTGACATGTACCGATATGTTTTTATTCAAATATTATAATGAATTTAAACATGGTTTATGGGTTATTTAGATATGAAATTGCTTTGAAAATAAAGAAGATACGAACGTTTTAAAGTTGCTGGGACATATTATCCCAGTAGTCCCGAAAGGGTTAAGTTTTCAAATACTTATTTAAGATGTTATTTGTACCTTTAAAGTTTTTATTGTGCTGATGTTTGTAAAGTTCAAAAATATTCTTTCAATACAAATATGAAAAAGTGATCGTAACTTTTTCATTACCCCAAGGAGTATTGAATTTGGTTGAAATCGGTATGAGTATTTCTGCTAACCCCCAAACAACTGAGCAACTCCTCCGAATAGAACGTGAGTGAGAGCTTAACACACATTAACAAATTTGATACCGATCGGTGCATAATTTACCATAGCTCCCTAAAATTTCATAAAGTTAACTCCGACTATATTTTCTTACTTGTTTTATATTGCTTTTTGAAGATGATATCGGAAAAATAGGCGTTATGTTCTCGCACTCTTATCGAAAATTCTCTCTATTCCTGAGTTTATTACTTTTCCACATAGATCCGTGATTTTAAATACGCCTAGATAAGTCTGGAGCAGGCGTATCGGATGATCTTGCCGGCCTCTGGGGAATTTAATAACAAAATTAAACCAAGTATCACGCACTCATTAAAATTCCCAAAAAAATCATAAAGAAATACCATAATGCACATCATTCAGCATCTGCAAAATCTCTTTAAATTTATTGATTAGAACCCTCTTAATGTTTTATTAATGGGTTCAACATTTTCTTATACAGATTAAGATTTCGACGTGAATTTTGTTTCAAAAAATAAAAGACCCACCAGAGGCAGATTATTTTCTCAAAAACAACAACAAAATATGAAAAACACAAAAGGCCATATCAATTTACAAATATGTATGCAGGTTATATGTATGTATGTTAAATGTTCATGTTTAATACAAACATTTGTGTGTTAACAATTTCAAATTGAACAATTTTTATTCGCATGAATGAGTTTGCTCTTTTTGTTCGGCTTGAAACCCGATACAATCCATACTGTTGGTCTAGCACATTCAAAATTCCTTAGATTGAAAAACTCACACACGCACAAAACTATGGAAACATGAGTTGGCAACAATTTAAGCAATTCTATTTTTGATTTTCTCTGAAATTACCGATTTACATATAAGTTTGGATTGAATTATATACTACATATTTATATAAGACTGATATTAAGTCCTTTTAATAAACAAAATCGTTTATCGTTTATAAAGTATAAATTCGTAATAGGAACTTGTTTAAGAATTAAAACATTAAACCGGTTGATAAATACATACATATTTTAGGAATATTTAAAGATCGTCTGTCTGTTTAATCTGCATATAAGATGACAGCTTAATTTGTTTTGAATATTTGCAGTTATTTTTTAATTTACATCAGCATCAGCTTATTCTTAACAGAGATTAAAATAATATTAAGAAAAGTATATTGCTTCATTCATTTTAGTTTTCTATGAACAAAGAAACTCACTAAATTTACTTTGGTGCAGCTTCTAACTATTAATTATTTTACCAGAATCTAGCAAGAGGCGAACTTAAGTTATTTTTTTAATCTGAACAACACAAATAACTACTCGTTTTTTGTGTTTGTTTAACGGTTATTTTCAGGGATTTTTTTTTTGTTGTTGAATTTTAATTTTCATAATCGGCAACCAATTGCTGCAGAAGAACAACGTAATATCAGCAACAACATCGTCATCATTGTCCGTCAGTGTCACCACATCCGGTGACAACTGATGTTGCGTAAAAAATATGTGTGTCTGTGTAAGTTTTTGTATTATCATCAGGAGTGTTTAGTAATTTGTTGTTTGTTGTAAGAGTATTATGTTTTTTTTTATGATTGCTCACATTGTGGTTGTTGCACGTTGTGTTTTATGGATTGTTGCTACTTCAAGGCAGTTCCAATAAAAAGCAGGTTGAAAGTTTGTTTCAATTTTCAATAATTAGCACAAAAATAATTATGGTTCCTTAGTAGAGTATCCAAACCCGAAAACCGGTCAACCGGTTTTTTCATCTTTGTAAGCTCCATCGGTTTCGGTTTTTTTAACTTTTCGGTTTTTTGACAAACCGGTTTTTGTAAGACGGTTAACCGGTTTTAATGAAATATATTTTCAAAAGCTCATTTAAACATATTTATGAAAAACTTTGATACCATTTTTAAAAATATTGATTTATTTAATAAATAATATATAATAATTGCATAATGAATTCAAAAATGCTAAGTAAAAATTTAATATAAACCGGTAAACAGGGTTTTTTGAAGACAAAAACCGAAACCGCTTAAACGGTTTTGTAAAAGACAATAATCGAAACCGGTTTTTTCAAAAACACACTTTTTCAATTAAACCGGAAACCGGTTTTTTAAATTTTCCGGTTTTTTGGTCACTCTATTCCTTAGTTTGCAATTTGGGGTTAAATTGTAATATTTTTTAGTGTTGATAGTTTTATTAACTATTAAATTTGGCATTTAGTTCTAATGAAATCGAAATCTATTAAGAATTATATTATTTTGTTCGAGTTATTAAATATTAGTTCGACCAATATGAGTCTCCAGTAGGGTTAACTCTCTTGACATTCGGCTAAACTTTGTTTGATTTTGAAAAAAATAACTTGACAAACTAATGGTTATCTTGAAACATTAAATCAAGTTTAATGCAAAATGTAGGGTATTTGCAAACGTGTGTCATACCAGTACGTATGACTGTTTCCAACTAAATATAGCTATGGAATGCATGTAGACATATTGACAGACAAACTGACAGCTAGACAGGCGGACAGTCAAGTCAAATGGTCAAGTAGACACAAATTAAAAAACAATGTAAAGGAACGAAACAAACCAACAAAAATCCATGTAGTCCTACATACGATTGGAATACTAAACAAACATTGACAGAAACACACATATTCAATGGTATATGGGCAATTCCACGAGAATGGCTAGCACGACCGAAAACCCTTGAAACTTTTTTTCAAGATGATTTGAATAGGAGAAAACACTAAAATATTACTATGTGTAAGTATTTAAAGCTTATTACAGCATTTTATTGGAATAATAATAGTTTAAACTGACTATATGTATTTTATTTTTTAATGAAATTGGCATATTATAGGCTAAAATTGCGGTTAAATCTAAGTTCCGAATGACATATGAAATGAATTTGACTCTGATTGTTTATTTGCTATTATAAAATTGTTTATTGAAACCGAATGTATATTTTCCATTAATTTTTTTTGTTTTTGTAGACATATATTTACAGAATATATCGATGGCTTAATATAAAAAAGGCTTAACTCGATTTTTTGTTACTTTACAGGAGAAGGAAAAAACTTAATAAAATCCATAAAATTTTAGACACAAAACTATTTTTAATGCAATTTTTAATAAGAAGAGACATCACATTTTATTTCTTATTTAAAATTAATTTTTTTTTATTTTAATGGAGTTATTTAATATAATTTTTTTTCATTGATATTTTTAAAAATAAAAAATTAGTTACGCCTTTTTTATATTAAGCCATAGATATATTGTTTTATTATAAGAGAAAAATCGGTCACGTACGATATTAAATTTTATTTATTATAAAATCATCCAAAGATTGTTTTTATTTAAATATAACGGACTGTAAAGGAAAAATATTTCGTATAGTGTAAGAAATTAAAAGAAAACATAACGCCTCTCACGATTCGAAAATTTTCGCATATTTCTACATGTACCTCAAAATGACTTCCGTTTTATATCACGTACGATATACCCTTATTTCGCTCGATATTTTGTATATAATACCCTCTGAATGATTTTAAAATATAGTACCCTCTGAATGAAACATAAAGACCAAATTATATTTCAGATACTCTTATTTTTGCAAAATCTATTCCACTCTATAGGCGTACAAATGTCACGTACGATGATATGGAATTGCCCATATACATATGTATACTATATGTACATATGTATAATTGCATTCTTTGTTGCCTTTGAAAAAGATGAAGTAATGTTTTTATTTGGATTTTATTATTTTTTTTTTTATAAAAAGAAAAATGAATAAAAGAATCTTTTTTATTTTCTCGTTGCAGCAGAAATGGCTTCCAGCAATAATACCCACACAAAAACTAGCAGTAAAAGAAGAAGAAAAAGACACAATCACAGACGATTTACACAACAACAGCAGCAACAACAATACCAAGAGCAACACACCTCTTTGACCGCCATTCCTTCACCAACAGTAACAACAACATCAGCAACAACACTACCATCAACATTCACCTCCTGCCTCTCCCACAACAACTCCTCAACGTCATTATTATCATCATCACTATCGTCATTATCATCCTCATTCTCCTCATCCAATTCATATTCATGCCGAGAATTTACAAAAAACACAACAACAACAACAGCAAAATCAAAATGTTGTGCAACAACGACGTCGTCGACAATGACGATAACACGACGACATCTTTCCACCACTGCCTTGTTAAGCTGGACAACGGCATATCGAATATTGACAATCAGCCTGCTAATTGGCATTCTCAGTCCGTCGTCAGTGTTGTGCGTGGATCCCAAATTTGATCCATCGACGCGTATGCGTCTCGTTCTAGTGCCAGCCGATGCCCAGGTCGGCTCAGTCATTTACAGATTGCGTGCCACTGACGAAGAGTTCGACTATCCATTGACCTTTGAGTTTGTGGGCGATGCTTCATCGTCAACGGTCAAGATTGAATCGCTTCCATGCACCAAGTACAATTCGGTGTGCCAGGCGAATGTCGTATTATCGCGTCGCCTGGAGCCCGGACGCTATTACGACTTCCAGGTATCGGTGAAGGACACAAAGGGAGGCATGGCCACTCAATTGTGTTCAATAACAGCCACCAATTTTACAACGCCACACGACCTCATCTTTCCCCACAAACCCGGCATCATTATGATACCAGAGGTAAGTAAATAATCTAACTTACATACATACTTTAAGCAATTTTTTCTTTTTTTTGTTGTTTCTTGGTTTTTTTTTCCTGGTTTTGTCTTTTTTCCGTTATGTGGATGTTGCACGCAATTTTATGTGGCTTTAAAGTTTAACAATCTTGCATGCTACTTGCTGCATCAATAGAACACTGACCAAAAACTTTAAGAATCGATTACGCTATAGAGATATTAAAGCTTCAAAAATACCATGGTGATTTTGCCATCGAAAGTGTAAAAATATTTACCAGCGATTAAGAAAAAAAATGCAAATAATCTATAAACAGTTATGATGTCAAATAAGAGAGTCAAAACAGTAACATTGCTAACTTCAATCTGATGCACATCACACAGTGCTATACAAAAAAAAATGGAAATAAATCTGTTACTTCTAAACGGTTAGTCCGATTTGAATGAAATTTGACATGTTCAATAGACACTCCTATGCGTAATTCTCTATGACTGTATCTAACAAGCATTTTTGCTGGAATTCAAGTGTTGAATTCCAGGCATCCATTCTGAATTTTGTTTTTCCTATTTTCGTTAGGAATGATCTTCTGCATTTTCTTAAATTTGTTTAATAAATAGCCAACATTTTTTATTTGTTTGAGAAGAAAGTTTGAATAAAATTTCAAAAGTTTTTAATTTGTTTAACTTGAGAAGTATTTGATAAGAGGTTGAAATTTAAATTAAATTCGTGTTCAATTTGAAGTCCTTGAATTTTATATTTGTGATTGCTTATTGGGTAACATTTCATAAAAAAATATTCATAAATAAAAATTTAATTTCAATTTGAAAAATTTTGTGTCTATGAAAAAACTCAATAAAAAGCATTTTATGTCTGCTTTTACACACAGCAAGTTTACTTGAAGCAAGTCTCTTCGATTCCCTTTTAAACTTGCTCGGCTGTTTACACACAGCAAGTCTGTGTTCAATTTTGTATGTCTAAACCTAATAGACGCCATAGTGAAAATGAGAAAACAAAAGAGAATTGAAGAGACTTGCCAGTACAAGCAAGTGTGTACCCCTCTTCTTTCTTCTTGCCTCTTTCTCCTATAAACTCTAGACTTGCGCAAGAAAACTTGCCCTGTGTAAAAGCAGACTATATCACGTTTATTAAAAAAGTATTCCATCATTTTTTTAATTGTCAAAAGTTATATATGTACATATATTTTTGAAAAAATTCCCTATCCATTGATATAAACATGTCTACCTTATGTTTTTTACATTGCAATGAAAACTTAACATCTCGCAGAGAATTTTCCTAGCACCCATAGCATTTTATATAGTTTGGGTGAAAATTTACGGTATTGTATTGTGGCACCTCCCATACAATGCAAATTGTTAATTTCGAATATCTAAGGAACTATTATCGTAAAAATATTTAAACTTTATATGAATCAATTGCTTATTGAATTGACCCCTAAAGAGAGGAGATAGAGGATTAAGATCTTCCATAAAAATTATCCCCATAAAATTCCACAATATAACTCTGTCCATAAGAATTATAGCAGACATTAACTTACAACATTTTTTTCAGTTAGTATAATGCTCTCCTCGATCAAAAAATTTAAACTTTGAGCCACAGTAAAAAAAAATCAGACCAGCTGGACTATAAGTTTATTCTACAAAATCAACATGCCCTTTCAAAATTATAGGGTCGCTATTCTGTTCCAAAAATGCTGTTGGAGAGTGTTATTATTAGAAGTTTTCTAAATATTGATTAGTTCACCATAAACTATTAATTAAATCGATGTATTATAATGAAATTTTTACATCGATTTAACTTTAGAGAAAAATTCAGGAAAAATAAGTTTCGTGCTTAAAAAAATTACAAAGCCAAATTTTTTGTGGATCTGCCCACATTTGACCGTAGTCCCCATATAAAGTTCATTTCCGAAAATCACTTAAATAAGCATAAATGTCTTATAAATATCGCTATTAAGTTGAAATTCGTCATAAATAGTCCCCATATATACCAAAATCGCTGTACCTAATTATATGAAGATCGGCCGATAATTGGTTATAGCTCCCATATAAGGACCACTTCCAAAAAACACTTTAACCTACATAAATATCTAAAAATATCAATATCAAAACAAAATTTTACATAGATCCATAATTTATACTTAGAAATCATACTACAGGATTTTGTGAATATCGGTCCATATTTGACCATAGCTCCCATATAAGGTCCACTTCCGAAAATCAGTTAAGAACCCATAAATCTCTTATAAATATCTTTATCATGCTAAAATTCGACAAAAATAATACTCATATACATAGAAATCACTGTACTAAATTGTATGCTGATTGGCCGATAATTGGTCATAGCTCCCCTAAAGGCCCATTTCCGAAAAAGATATTTACATTAAAAAATATTTAAAACATATCGATATCAAAATGAAATAAGGCACAGATCAGTAATTTGTATCCAGTAATCATACTTCTGAATTTTTTGAATATCGGTCCATATTTAACTATAGCTCCCATATAAGGTCCACTCCCGAAAATCACTAAAATCCTCATAAATTTGTTACAAATATAGTTATCAGGTTGAAATTCGAAACAAATTTATTCAATATATAAAAAAATCGATGTACCAAATTTTATGATGGTAGGCCCATTATTGGTGATAGCCTCCATATAAGAACCACTTCAGGAAAACATATTAACCTGAACAAATATCCAAAAAAATCTGTACTGAACCAAAATTTTACACCGATCAGTAATTTGTATCCAAGAATCGTGCTACAAGAATTTTTAAATATTGGTCCATAACTCGGCATAGCTCCCATATAAGGTCCAATTTTGTTAATAGCGTCGTTTATATGAAATTCTATAAAAATAGCCCTCAAATACTTAGGACCATAATAGGTCATAGCTTTCATATATTGAACCAAAATAGTACACAAATCAGTAATTTGTATTCAAAAATCATAATACTGAATTTTGTGAATATCGGTACATAATTGGCCACAGCACCCATCTAAGTCCATCATAATAGGTCATAGCTCCCATATAAGTCCCACAACCAAATATTTTGAAATTTCACCAAATATATTTGTATACCCTTTTTAATACTCTGTTTATTCACTTGAGGTTAACAGGGAAAAATGTTTTAACTAATTATTATGTATATAAATTGTTAAATTTCATACGTTCTAATAGGAATTTAAATTATAAATTGCTGAATTAAATAAAAGTTTTTGTACATTTGAAATAAAATATCTTCTGCGTAAACTAGTCTTTCTAGCAATTGCTATATTATTTCAGTTGTTATACCATCACATTTAGGTGGAGGGTATTTAAGATTCGGCACGGCCGAATATAGTACTCTTACTTGTTTTTGTATTACACTGTACAACACAATTACAAGGTCCGACCAATAAATTTTGATAGAGGAGACACAAAAAAAAGACACGTGTATCGGCGTTTTGAAAGTTTACATCTGAATTTCATTTGAGGGGGGGTTAAACAAATTTGAAGTATAAGTATCATGACAATTTATGAAATTTAGCTTTCAAACGGTATAAACATGAGCCGAAATTTTTCAGTTGTTTTCATTACTAGCTGAACTTGGTCCGCGTTGTTGGTCATAAATAATTATTTCGTATTGTCAAACATATTTATAGAAAAGCGGTACCAAAATACAAATACCTCAAATGAAATGAATCTTTAAGAAATAATATAAAAAAAAATACTTTTAATTGAACAGAAATGAGTTTGTTAAAGTTTTATAATTTATTCATAATTACATTGCGTTGCAAAACCATTGTGCAATTGGTCAGTTGGTGAGTTTGTGAGAACAAGGAACCAAAGAAAACTGGGTGTGGTATCTCCTCAATACTGTGTATTCGTATATATTTTACCATTGAAAACATAAAACCGAATACTTACTTGCTACTCACGTAGAATACATATACTACTTATAATCATACAGTTGGTAGATGTTCGATTACAATTTACTTATCGAATACTTACAGATATTTGAACTTTTCTTGACTTGCGTACAAATACAATGCCACACTCACATTGGTAAATTTGTAATTATAAGAATTAATAAATTTTGATTTAATGGAACTTTAAATTTATTTTTAACTGCTGAACCCCTTTTAAGGCCATTCGATTAATTTCTTTAACATCTGTAAAATCTGTAACGTGCAGTTACAAAAGTTCCCATCTACTTATACTTTGCTCCCGAGTAACAAAGCATAATTTGACGAGGCCATAATTTTTACTTCGTATCCATAAGCTATATTTACCAATAACACTAGTTTACAATGTTTTTGCTCATGAATTGAAACATATGGGGATTTGTGTAATTAGGTCTTCTAACTTCGGAAAAAATATTAAAAAAAATCCTGGACGTCAAACTTTTGAGATATTTCTTAAAAACGAAACATATAAAAATTTACATTAAATTAGTACAAAAAAATTAAAAGTGAAGTATTTTAATTCTATTTTTATAATTATTTTCATTTGTCTCCCTCACGACACTCCAACAGTAGTCAGCATATTCTGATCCCAAAAACCTTGATAATTCCTCTCGAAAATCTTCAAATCTTGATGGAAACGCTCTCCATGTTCGTCACTCATGTGTCCGAGGTTTTCCGGGAAAAAATCCACATGAAAATGTAAAAAGTGAATTTTGAGGGATATATTTACACCCATCAGTTCAAAATTATGTAATAAATTCACAACAATATCTCTGTAATTTTGACTTTTCTTATTCCCCAAAAATTCTTGAACAACAAGTTTAAAAGAATTCCATGCTGCATTTTCAACGTCGGTTAATAGACACTCAAATTTGGTATCAACCAAAATGTTTCTTATTTGACGACCCACAAATATGCCTTCTTTTAGTTTAGCCTCGGAAAGACTTGGGAACACGCTGCATAAATATTGAAATGCTGGTTTTGTCTTATCTAAAGCTTTTACGAAATTTTTTAATGTAAATAAGCATTTTGCAGTGTTTGTGTTATAGGAAAACCTTGATTTGACTGAATAATTTTTCCGCAAATAAAACAAAAATGGTCTGGGTTTATTTTACACTTTCCAGAAGACATTTTAAAATAGTTTTTACTTTAGAGTTTTGTATTTAATAGCGATTTATTAACGTTTATCTACAGGAAAGATGTACTTTTAAACAGTATTTATTTTTTTCCCGTTAATTTTTTTTGGAATTTGTCAAAAGAATACAACTCTGAAAGTATCTAGTAGCTTCGCCAGAGTGTTATGTACCCAAAAACGATGTGAATACCTAATTACCACAATTCGGTACACTACAGTATGCATTAGTAGTACTCAGGTCAGGGGAAAAATAAAAACCCATATATCTCAAAATTTGGACGTATAGAAGGGAAACAAAAAATGGTCAATTAACTAGCGTCCCTAGCTCTTCTCGAAAATATAAGTTTCATTCCATGAGCAAACAAAAATGTTTGATTTGTAAACTAGTGTAATTAGTCGTTAGCCAACCGAGGTCCGAAGCATTTATCCCATCGGGTTGTACTTATTAGCTAGTCCTAACTTATAAAGCCAACGAATTCATCTCCTTGGATTGCAAACATATCCCAAAGATACAGCTCTGTGGTAATGTTTGTTAAGATAGAATTGAAGAACCTGGACTGACTAAACATTAGGGTATTCAATCGGTTAACCGATTAATTTTGTTCGGTTAACTGTTCGAATAATTCAAAATTTCCGATTTTCAAATAACGAATAAACCGATTAATTTGTGTCGGTTAACCGATTAACCGAAATTTCTTTTTTTTTTGCACTTTAACATATTTTTTTTATTTTTCATTTTCATTTTAATTCAAATACAAATGTCAAAGTAAAATTCCATATTTTTTCGAGCATTCAAGAAATATGTTTAGTGAGTATAATAACTTTACATGTATTGTCGGATGAGAACATGATAATAGACGAAACTGGAGACTCTACTGAAACGAATTTTTATCAGAACTTATCGAAATTATTAAAAGTATTTAAAATCTAAAAAAATCCAAAAGCACTCCAATGGTATAATGGAGCATTTTATATGCTTCGAAAAAACTAAAAAAATAACTGACAAATTGGATATTCTTTATCACGTCTTATTTTCGATTTCTCCAACATCTCCAACGAGAGAGTTTTTTCCAAGTCGAGTTTTATTAAAACTAAAGAAAATTATTTACTTTTTGGTTGAATTGATATATTTGTTTATTTTTTATGTTTTTGTTCTTTTTATTAATAAAATACTTCAATAAGTACACAAAATTCGTGATTTAGTTTCAGTTTATCATTTAAATATAAATTATTCGGTTAATCGAATAATTTAAAATTAACCGAATAAATCTAAACCCCGATTAATTATTTGTTCGATTAACCGATTAAACCAGAAACCCGATTAATTGAATACCCTACTAAACATACACCGCAGGGAAGCAAAAACTGCTTAACACATCTACGAATGCGAGTGAGTGATTTCTAGGAATTAAAAAGGGTCTGGAAGTTGAAAACCCTAGCTACATCCCTAGCCCTATGCAATTTTTAAAACAAAGAAATATCTTTTGAAAATTTCTAAAGAACATGTTTTTTTAAACTTATCAGTAAATGCATTTAGTAAAACTTCCCATAATCAAACTTAGCCTACCATCCTGCCATCTTTGCTAGGAAAAGCTCAAAACGGTAGAACTATACACATACAACAAATTATATACAGAAATGACTCGCATGATACCAGTACTTGTGAATGTCTGGTTGGTTGAATTCATAAGTGGCATGTTTTGTTTATATTTAATATTCCTAAATGATACATTCCCATTGACTAAATAAACGTAAATGTTGAGACCTTCCAGTCATACATTTGATTAATGATCCATCATTCTCTTGTTTCTTTTGATGTTGGTTTTCTTTTAATTTGGTGAATAAAGGGAAGAATGATATAGAAAATGTTCTTGAATAATTTAGAAATGTTCTCGGTTCAAAATATATCAAATCAAATGAGAAGAAATACTTTTAATGGAAAATAAAATGTTTGAAATGGATAATACTTCACTAAACCCTTTAAATTATCCATATAAAATTATTTAAAAATGCAAGGATCAGACAAAATCAAATGTTTATCAAAATAGCAGTCCCTATTAGGATAGTATTTTTATTTTCTGTTTATACCAGCATTCAGGAGTGCCCCAACTCATGCAATGCATTAAGTTTGAACTGGAGAAATAGGTTATGGGGAGGGAAGAATGGACTTCCTGCAAGCATTCTGCAAGAAGTCCTTTCCTGTACGCTGTCGATATTTATGCTCCAAAGTAGACTTTGCTGTACAGACATGGGAGTACAGATTTACAACCGTTGAAAAAACTAGGCACTTGACTGCTACTTTCGACACTTGAAAAATGTGTTTAGTCCAGCGGACATCACTCGGTATTCTCATGCAACACAATATTGAGACATGCGTGCATTTAAGCCAACACTATCCGCAGGACTAATTAAATAATGAGATTAATCCTAATTATATAAATCATTCATGTTTTGCCTAATTGCTTTAATCTCCGATTGGCTACCTCTATAATTAAATGAATATGAATAGCAAATATTGCTTGGTATCTGCAAAAGAATAGAGTTGGAAATTTGATATAGAAGATCACTTAAAAAATGAGGAATATTGTTGGAAAAACGACGGATCCTTGCGGTAGCCTTGAATCAATCTTGAGCTCGATTCATGAGATCCCATTTATAACAACACGTAGCTCGACATAAATCCAGAGAAGTTATTACCCACAATATGTAGGTAATCAAATTATTGGACTTTAAATATTTAACAAGATATTGAGCCTCTTTCTTTTTAAGAGCAATGCTTTAAGCTTGTATGTCAACTAGTCTGTGACTTATTTATATTGAGAATTGTAAAAAACCTTTAAACAACAAGTGCTTAAATGAAGATATTCGGCATAGTTAGTAATATTCCTTCTTTCATAATAGTTTTGAAAATTGTAACTAAACATTAACTCAAAAATATACCAAAATATTAGAAACATTTATTTTACATTTATTTACACTGTACAACACCAAAAAAAATTACAAGGTCTGACCAATAAATTTTGAAAAAAAAAGACACGTGTATCGGCGTTCTGAAAGTTTACATCTGAATTTGATTTTAGGGGGGGTTTGTGGTTTTGTGAAAGTTTCCCAACTCTGGCACATTCTTGTTGTTAATCGCCATAAAAAACCATGTAATCCTTACATTTTAGGTGTAAAATGTGTTCACCAAATTCATGTGAAATGTTACGGACAACATTTTTGTCTTTTTGTCCTTCTTTTAAAAAAGAGCAAAAAAACACCTTTAAAACAGGGATTCAAGGGGTTAAAATGTTCCGCAGAAATATCCGTGAAATTTTACTATAAGTCCCTGAATACACCAAAACGGAAAATTCAACCAGAAAGTTAGAAATAAGACATAACAAAAGAGAGCCTAGGGTTAATTTCGCATTTATTAAGAATTTTATTTTAAAGTACCCCAATATGCTGGACATTGTATGGTAATGAAGTGGAATTGCCGAAAGCTAAAACAATGTAATTAATGAATACTTCCCATCCAAATTTGCTATGGAAGATAAAATAATAGAGATATTAGGGATTGACCCCTCCTCAAATGAAATTCAGATGTAAACATTCAAAACGCCGATACACGTTTGATTTTGTTGTATAGTGTTATTAATTGTTTGTTCGGGTTGTAAACTTGAAAACTCGGCCTGAATGTTCTCAACTCAGAACTGTTTTACGACTGATGCATAAGTTATCAGTGAGGTTATATAAAAATCATCATAATGTTGAACGTTAATAACTTTGTTTTAAGTATGAGAACAATGAGATATAAACAGCATTGCAATCATTAACCCGTTTTGGAAAACCACATGTGATTAGAGGTAAATTGAGTAGTGTTTTGAATAGTTGTACAGAAACAGTGAATAGTGTTACAGCAATGGCGACAACAACAGCAACAACATTGCCACCAACACCATTACCAAGCTGCAATTATCCTTAATTATGATGAACCACTATTATTATTGTTTTTTTACATTAACAGCAGCAACAATAAACTCTTGAATTGAATAGAATTGACGAGTGAGTCAGTAACTTACTTATTGACAGACAGACTGACTGAGTACCAAATATAAAAAAAAACATTTGAGTTTAAGTAAAGTACCAGAGAATAGATACTCATATAGTAGTAATACGTACTTCAAATAACAAGATGAAAATAAACAAGTAAGAGTGCTAAATTCGGTTGTGCCGAATCATGTATACCCACCATCAATATGTCACAAAAAGTTGGTAGAAATAAGTTATTACCTGGCAACGCAACAGAAGTTCTGTTGCCATCCATAATCGTCCCATTAGGTTCATATAAAATTGTTTATGTCGAATATCATCAAGATATTAATTCTTATAAGACAATTATGAATGTTCAAGTCATTTTCTGAGGGGGACCTTATACTTTACAGTATAATTTCAGAGTACTTAGAACTAATTGGTGCAACATTTTATCAGGATTGTCGCATAATCAACATATTTATGACTGCTCAAGCAGTATTCCGAGGGAAATATTTGTATGGGGACCGATATTGCCCATTTTCAATACCAAACAAACCTTATCAACAGAGAGTATTTCGTTACCTTAATATAGAAATTATCTAACTCGTGTTTTTTTTTTTGTAAACCAAGATTTTCGTTTAATTTGATAAATAATCCGCTCATATATCATATTTAACCAACAAATCTCGACTTACAAAAACATGAGTTAGGGCCTTTCCTTAATAAAGTAACGAGCTCCAGACATAGCTAGATCGTCTAAGAATTTCATTAGGAACGAGAATATTTAAATGTGTAACAAACGGAATGGCAAAATCAATATATGTATGTATGTGCCCCCATATTTTTTAATGGTGGTTATAAAAATACCGTCAGGCGAGCCAGAGAATTCAAAACGCATGATGTAAGAATACAATAGATCATGATGATCGTTATGACGATGATCATCACAACGATTTTTTTTATTATTTGTGTTGCCTGCCAGCCTACACTCATTGACGTATAATAAATTCTTAAAATCATTTATTTTGTTAATAAATGATTCTGGTTTGCTGCTTTACAAATATTTTTCTTCCATGCCTGTTTTTCTGTTAAATTGTTAACAAACCTAACAAATTATAAACATTATATTTAATTACACACATCATACTCGTACCAAATTGTAAATTATTATTTTTTTTTTTTTCATATAAATTGTTTATTAATGAGCGTTTCATTGTTATTTATTTTTTTCTCTCTTCATTTCAGGATGCTAAACGTGGCACCGAATTGGATTATGTGATTGCACGTAAAAATCCATTATTCCAGAAACCAGTCTACCTCGAACTATGGGTAAGTCGCTATTTTCTATAACAGTTCATAGAGCGTATTTAAAGTATTTATTTTGAATAGATTTTAAAATTTGCTCTTTTCTCAATTTATCGTTGCAGGGCTCTCCCCTTTTTGCCATAAGACAAAAAATTGTTTCTCCTGAAACAACAGAAGGAACTATATTTTTATTGGGACCATTGGATTTTGAGAAACAAGCCATGTACCATTTGACCATATTGGCAAATGTAAGTAAACCGCATTTCAAATGCATACATACCTCCACTCATACTTACAGAGGCACTTACAATTAATACCCATTCGTTTATTCGTTTATTTCTTTGTTTGGACGTCTTAAACCCAGAGTAAAATAGCACTTGAACTAGTTTATTGTCCAACCAACCAACCAACTGCCAACTACTCTGCTCGTTACGAACCAAGCCTTTTTTTAGAAAAAAAATTTTTTGCAAACCATATTCATACCAGTTCATTGTATCAGTACGTACTTGGAACAGACTTGGTACATAGAAATACATTTCCTCCTCCACCCCCTTAACATTACATGACTTCAGCTATTTAAAAGAATTTATTATCATTTTATTTGTTTACTGGAATAATTGTTATCAGTTTAAACCAAAATAATCAATCTTTAGTTACATTTATAATAGTGATGCCGTTATTTAATAAACAACTTTAATTTATAAAACTTTTGTGTTCCTTAACCCTTTATCTACAAGTTTAAAGTTTTGAGAAAAAATTATACCGATTTGGATACAACCCCAAAGAACATATTTATTGTAAAAAATTTATAAATCTAATACTGATTGGAATTCCGAGGGCCAATTCCTTGCCAAGATTGAACAAAAAAGTAATTTTTAGAGAAAAAACCTGGTGGCGAAAGGGCCAATTTCAATTTACATATTTTTAACCTAAATAATCCAAATTAGCACTTGCGTTATTTTTAACCGTTTCGAAGCCAAGATAGCTTTAAATATAAAAGGGAAGATAAAGTACATAGAGCAGGTAATTTTATTACTTCCTTGGACTAGGAACCGATTATAGTTATACTATAATATAACACAATGTCACTTTAATCTGAAGTTGGCCTAAAAGGGTTAAGCTGGCAACTTTTAAACACTCTGTAACAGATCAAAACGAACATTTTTAATTTTAAATCTGCTGGCCACTAAATTGAATTGCAATTAATTGATAAATTAATTAAAATTGTTTAAAATTCATTGAAAAACAATAAGAGAGTATATTCGGCTGTGCCGAATCTTGTATACCCTTCACCAAATTATACTTCAAAATGCAAATTTTAAATATTTTTAAGTAAAAAAAATGTATCCTTTTATTCCAAAGTTGTTTTTTTTAATTTTTTGGAAAAAATTTCTTTCGAATTGTTATTTTATAATTTTTTTAAATTTTCCCGATTTTGACCCCTTGTAGGTCCACCTACTATGGTATTATATACATCAATATACAACAATAAGAGAGTATATTCGGCTGTGCCGAATCTTGTATACCCTTCACCAAATTATACTTCAAAATGCAAATTTTAAATATTTTTAAGTAAAAAAAATGTATCCTTTTATTCCAAAGTTGTTTTTTTTAATTTTTTGGAAAAAATTTCTTTCGAATTGTTATTTTATAATTTTTTTAAATTTTCCCGATTTTGACCCCTTGTAGGTCCACCTACTATGGTATTATATACATCGTTGCAAAGGTCTTTGAAATTTCAATCATTAGATATATATATTGTCTACATTAATGATTTAGTAATCCAGATATAGGTAAAAAATCGAGGTTGTCCTTTTTTATATAGGAAACTTCTTGAAAGCATGTCTGAGAGAATTATTGAAGATTTGGATCCCGAAGATATCTGGTGTCTGCAGAAAATTGATTTCAACAGACAGACAGACGGACATGGCTTAGTCGACTCCGTTATCTATAAGGATCCAGAATATATATACTTTATAGGGTCGTAAAATTGTATTGTGAAAAATAACAAACGGAATGACAAACTTATATATACACTTCTCACGAAGGTGAAGTGTATAATAATTCAATATTTTGCCACAATTCCATTCTGTTTATTTTGTTCAAAAAAGTAAATGAGAACATACTAATCTATTGGATTGTATAGTTCAGACTTTTTCCTCTGATACTTAGTGAAATCTCATGTAGGCATTGCTGGTATTTCACAAAGACTTTTTTATGTAAGATATGATAACTTGATAAGTATAACTAAAATACGTAATCACTTTTGCTATGAGAAATAATAAATAATATTGATATTTCCGAAATAATAACATGAAGAATGTGTTGCTTTAAATCTCTGTGTACACATTAGAAGCCCAATACGAATATAAATAAAATAAATAAACTTAAGATGTCGACACTATTAAAACTAAAATAGAAACCAAAACCAAAACTCACCTTAACACCAGATAAATAACGGTGTTGCAACAATATTGCATATTTGTTTATTTAGCTATAAACATATATACAGTGGCGGCCAGCTATTTAGGGACAAATATTTAAATATTTTTTATCGACTGAATTTTAAGGACCTATGGATATGAAATTTAGTATTCATGTTTTTAGTTGCTCAAAAATGTTTGAAAAAATCAGTACTAAGAAAAAAATATGGTCAATTTGTTAAAAAAACCGTATGTTTTCGTGGTGAATATATATGAATTGACACAGCTGAATAAAATACTCTTGGGTGTTTATACAAGCCTTATGCATAGTTATATGTTTGTGGAAATATTTGAAAAATTAATTGAAAATCACATGGAATATAGCAAACAATTTTGTCCCTAATTAGCTGGCCACCACTGTATATTCTATATAAAGTATATATTTAAGCAATTGCTAAACTGCTGGCTACACATACATATGTATTTATTCAAATACATATTTATTTATACAATACACATTATATATTACCAGAAATGTATTTAGTCTACTAAGTACATAAATATTTACTCCCAATAAACATTTCTTCAAGCTATTCTTACTTCCGAATTAAAGCAAATGAGAAAACTAAACTTCTTTTCAAACAAATCTATAACACGCAGCTACGAAATAACACTTTTTGTCAGAATTTGAAAAGCTACCTTATGGGTGTTGTAGACCTAGGTGAGGACATACTAAAACCGTTTTCAAAGATTTTAAAACACCCTCAAAATTTTGAGTTATTTAAAAAAAAAACTGTTTTAGGTTCGGTCGTAGTACTTTAGTACCACTAACTCACACATTTTTAGACCGATTTTAGAATTTTAAACAATTGTGGAGAGTCGAAGAAGTAAGCTTTCATAAAATGTATGCACAAAATGATTATTTCAAGAAATTAGGAAAGTTTCGCATTATTTTAAAGACAATTTTATATAGAAACAAGTATGACAGTATGGTCGGTCAAGCCAAACCATTATTTTTGCTAAGTAAATGAGCAAAAATATATTTCTTTTAAAATGTCAGTAATTTATTTTCGTGAATGATTTTCGGAAGATGGCCCTATATGTGAGCTATTGTGAATAAATTCGAAAAGAATCAATCGATTTTTATGATCGACATCTCATTTTGTTCCTATTACACTTGGATTTTCGATAATGTAATAAATCTAAACAATTTCTGCCGATTTCGATTTTTCATGATTTTTATAAAACAAAAAAAAAATTATTTTCACGTAAACATATATTTTTTTCTTCAATTTGTTATTATAACTCTGAAACTACTGAGCCGTTTGAAATGCAATATATATGTGAAGTTTTGTACATAGCATGGGGAAAATGTTTTCAAAATTCAATCAATCGAAAGAAGAACATTAACTACTCAATTTGATGTATATCAAACAAAATAGTAAAATTTTGTGAAAATGAGCTAATTCACATAATTGTGAATAAATTCGAAAATAATTAATCGAATTTTATGATCGATATCTCATTTAGTTGCTATTATATTTGGGTTTGAGATAAAGCAATAAACCTGAACCATTTCTGCCGTTTTCGATTTTTCATGAGTTTTTTAAAACAAAAAAAATTCATTTTCACGTAAAAAATATTTTTTTTGCTTCAATTTGTTATTATAACTCTGAAACTACTGAGCAGTTTAAAACGCAATATATAAACAGATTAAAGGTTATGTAGATTGGAACTTTTTTAAGTTTACTTCAATAATATCTGACTAACCCTTTTTGAGTTATCATAAATTATGTGGAGAAACATCTACTTAGGTAACCATGATGCTTCAAATCTATATAGTGGTTAGTGAAACCTTTTTTTGCTGTTAACCTGTGTTATCTATATGAAACTTATGAAACAGATCGTCACAAAATTAGGTGCCATGATTACAGCAATACATATGTATATAATTTCTCGGTCTGGGTGGACTACAGTGACTCACACATTTGACACTTCCTAGGCAGTCGCCGTTAATTTTTTACAAAAGCAAAATTTGGCGTTTTCTTTATCAAATACCAACCACAATAAACGTATTCTTGAAAGAGCTTTTTGATGATTTTTTGCACTAAAAATGGTTTAAATTACTTATAATGCATAGGAGAGTACAGATCTTATTGTGTTTCCACGAGAGCATATGATTCAAAATTATGGGATTTTACATCTTCAGGTAAAAGGATAGTAGTAGTAGTAGTGATTAGAGTTGTGCTGCTCTGAAATAAAATGAACTGGTAGGGATAGTAGTACGCCTAGAGTTGATAACGTGCGATTATTATTATTATTATATTCCAAAAGGTTTACACGATAGTATGGAGAACGTCATGCGAGAATGTTTCCAATGATTTTTCTGTAAAATATCGATACATAACAGCAAAAAATACGTAAGCGCCAAAAACCAAATTTTACAGGGGAAGGTTTTTTTTAATATCTTTGGTTCAAGTCGAAGTATTACCGTGAAATTGAGTATGTATGCACTGTTACTTCTTATCTATACATTGCATTTATTTTATTTCATATATTTCCACGATAACGGGTATTTATGTCGCTTACGTCTTTTTTGCTGTCATGATGTCTAGCCAATATTTTATGTTAAGGCGGTTAAGTCCTTATGATTTTATTAAAAAACAACTTTATGTTATAATTTATAAGAAATAACAAAAATTAAAATTAACGTTTTTAACATTAACAACAATTCACTGGTTAAATTTATATAATAGAAAATTAATGCTAATTAATTCAAGTTTTTTTTTTAAGAATTAACTTTAAAGTAAATACTAAATGTCATCTTGATCTGCTTTAGGTAGTGAATCTTTAATAGATTTGACGTATTTTAAATTTTAAAATTTTCAAACCACTTGCATTATTTCTAGTCAATCTTAATTTTTTTTGAAATTTTTGTCTTATTTTGTTGCCAATACCCCAAAAATGTTCATTTATTGCTTACCGATCTGATGCGGTGAACTTATCGCCACAATGATTTTGACATTTTTTAGTTGCACTCGGATACGGCTGAACACTAGTGTCATGTTGTTTCTTATTTTGTAACCCCTTTTACCCACACATGTCTCAATCTCATTCTCAGATTCTGTAGGTACTGAATCTGAAGATTCCGAAGCAAAACATGTTTGCGAAAAAGGTTTTTGTTCGGAATAATGATTAGAATCAGTATTGCTCAATAAAACTCAAACAAAGTTTTACAACACCACAAAATAATAATTTATCGAAATATATTTATATTAAAACTAGCTTTAGCCCGATGCATTTCGCTACCCCTAGTTATCGTGGTCAGGATTCGATCCAGACTATTTTTAGTCAAACTACTTACAATGATAGGAACGTAATTTATAAAAAGTTAGAAGACTCTAGCTATTAAAGTACTTCAGATATTCGAAAATTACTATTTACTTGGTATGGGTGGTGCCACACCCATTTTTCCAATTCCGCCCATTTTCAGCCAAGAAGTGCACAATGGTACCGAAGCAAATTCCGTAAAGGTTTGTGGCTTTTACAATTATAGTCCAACATATTCACCAGATATTCCATAATAACACAAAATTTGCCATCGCGTGGTGCTAGGGCCAAAATTTGGTTATATCCCTAATGTAAACAGAAGATAAAACAATGCCCTACCACTTGTTGCCACAACTCCATATTGCACAAACACAGGTAAAACAAGTAAGAAAGTATTGTCGTTCAAGCCCGACCATATAATACCCTACACTAATTAAAAGACCAAAAACATTTTTCTTTTAAAATTTCAATAATTTAAATTTTTTAGTCATTTTCGAAAGTGGGTCTTATATGGGGGCTATGACCAATTATGGACCGATGAAATTATGTCGTGTGATTTATTTCTATATTAAATTTAACTATGATGAATTTTGTGTGTATACCAACATTTTTAAGCGATTTATTCACGTTAAAGTGATTTTCGGAAACGGGTATATATGGGAGCTATGACTAATTATGGACCGATTGTAACAAAATTTGGTGACATGAATTTTGTATATATAAAACTTATTTGGAGCGCTATTTGTGGGGATACATTTATAAATTAAACATTTATGACCGATAAAGTCCAATTTCGGAAGGAAATTTGTATGGGGGCTAGGTGAAATAATGGACCAATTACAGCCAGTTTCAATAGGCTTGGTCCTTGGGCCGAAAAAATAATATGTACCAAATTTGACCTGTACTCTGCGCACAAGGTTTACATGGACAGCCAACCAGACGGACGGACTTCGTTTAATCGACTCAGAAAGTGATTCTAAGTCGATCGGTGTACTTGGTGGGTGTTAGACTAATATTTTTGGGCGTTACAAACATCTGTACTTAAGTCTAAATTGTTTTTGCTATCAAATCATAACGGTACATTATATTGCAATGGTATTTTGTGAGATGATGCGACTGATCGAGAACTATCGATCTTTGTCAAAAAACGAAAATCCATAATGCATGATGTGTCCTATAGCAGTTATCCGGAGTGAGAATAGCTGACATGAACATCAACAATTGTAGTGTTCGAAACATTTCTGCTTAACTTTTTAATTGTTTACTAATCTGTGAACAAAATGTCGAAAACATAGTAAATGTGTCTTCAAATTAATTATGAAATAATTTTGTCTACTGGGTTCTGCATGATCTGTAAAAACTTCGGTCAAATCGGGCAAAAAAACAAAAACACTTTTCAGATTACTGCATTCAAATACATACATGTTGTATGCAGATTAATGTACATTCATATGTGCAACATGTTTTTATATAAGATGTTTGGACACGTACCAACAAAGTTCATGCTCGGTATAAGTTCACAATGGATGTTGTAAAATTTCAAAAATAAACAAACAACAACAAACAGCATGTAAAGTTTACACCACACTACAGACAGACGACCAACAAGTCACCACAATTCAAATGAAAGTTTGAACTGAAAATGTTAGTGCATCGTTACATGGGGTTTTCGTTTATGCTTGTTGGCAGCAACATTTTAGAGGAGTGAGTGGGTCAGTGTGAATGTATATTTGTTGTGCAGTGTCTAAATTACAGTTTGCTATAAAAGTAGCTTGTACTTATGTATGTAGTTGCAGAAATAAGTATTTACTGATATTACAGACATACAGACGAGTACATACTTTACTTAACTTTACTGTTAAATATTTAGTTGACTTGGTGGCGTTGTTGTCGATGCTTTTGTAACACTGGCTTGATAACCTCTAATTCGACATTAATTGTGCAAAATGTAATTTTTCCTATTCCAAATTCACGTGTGTGTATAGTGAGTGTAGTTGTGTATATGATTTTGTACACATGATTGGCTTTTGAAATTTAGACGTTTGGAGGAGAAAACTGAAAAAGAAAGTAAAGTAATATTTGTACTCGCATTTGTGGTGAAATACTAAAATTATCATCTGTACTCTTGCTCTAGTCTACAGAAGAAGAATCAAATTTCAAAATTTGCAAAGCAAAAATGCGAATATAAACCATGGTTAGTAAACAATAAAAGTAAAATCGTAAAATAAATCCGATCAAAAGCTTGTCTTGACCACAAAAATATCTATTGCATTGGACTCATCTAAAATGTGTCATAAATGGAAAATAACACTTTAAAATTATACAAATTGTCTAATTTAATAAAAACTCCCTTTGCGAGCCTTCTTTATTAATGAATTCTCATATGGTGAATACGAATCTAGCGAAAATCTCCTAAACGAAACATGTATTGAAATAGACGATTTTGTTTGTTGTTTGTTAAAAACTCTAACTAAAAACCAATTCAACAAAATAAACTAGGCTGAGCCGAACTTCCATATATGGCACGAATGATTATGATTATCATACTGCTTTTTATATTGTTTGTTAATGATTTAATTTAAACTAAGTTTTACTTTAAGAGTGTTATCCCCAGTAACACGAAGTCTGGTTATGTATTAACTAATAGTTAAACTGATAGTTTTCATACAAAAATATTTTTAACCGACAGTATAACTATCAGTTGGGCCATAACCAGGCTTCGTGTTAATGGTGGTTACAAATATAAATATGTTTCCAACAAAGTATACCAAGTAGTCCAACTCTCAATTTTTTCAAATTACTCTCTCACATATACGGGTATCGTAAATTCTGACATGTAATATTTTGTTATGGTAGAATTTAAACTATAGGACAGAGTTACAATTGAAATTTCATACAAACTCAAATTTAGAACATATTTATAAAAATATGTTGCCTGTAGAAACCCAGCAGTTCTAGGAAATAGTACCAACTAGTGATTTTACCCATCATTTAGGGTGGGAGCTAGTTACTTCAATAGCCACGTGACCAGTCATTTTAACATGGGCATGTCCTAAGCAGGGGGTTAATTGTCTCTATTTGATTACAATGGGATTGTCTAATAGCTGGTCCAAAGTAGGCAACGCATTGGCTTCACATACTGGTTACATAGCGTCAGTTGCCTTACTAGATTTGTAACTGGTTACTCATCTACTTGACTAGTTATTTTAACACGTGCATGTCCTAAGGAGGGGGTCAATTGACCCTTTTGATTTCAATGTGACCATCTGATAGCTGTATGAGAATTATGTCAACACAATTTGTATAAAACCAGTTTTTACGAATTACTCACAAAATGTTTAAAGTGACTACACTCCAGATTACTTAGAGACACTTAAGTGTCAATTGTCTTCACGATAGATTACTTGGGAAGTATAAAGTAACCAATTGTCTTCTCTCTGCACTACAAAGTGCACACACGTGTCAAATGACTAAAATATATAAATTGGAGTCAGCCAAGTGACAAAACATTTGTGACATATTGTCATAATGTTCTAATATTATCTATCGGCTTAACCGACTCTTAGGCTTTCGGTGCAGTTCTCTGCTGGTTGCTTACGATAATACAATAAACATAGCATACAGAGTAGTATTATTTAAGGACATTTTTTGCTTGAAAGCCAAGAACAACATTTTTAAACCATTGTGAAATATTAGAACAATATGACAATATAACCTTGTGAATTGAACAAATAAATTTTATCTTTTTGTTAAGGTTAAATATTTCTCTCGCAAAAATGTTGGCATCATTGTCAGCTATCAGGTGTTTTAGCTGTCACTTAACTAGGATTCTATATGTCGAAAAGCCGACTTTTCGTTTTTATTAAATTTTGGTTTGGGCAAGGATTTCTATGCAAATGCATGTTTGTAGTCAGTAACTCAAAATCACTTTTGACAATTTATCTTTCCGAATAGAAGAATTTGCAACAAAATGGCATCGATTTGTTGTTACATATTTTGTTATAAATGCATATTCTGCATATTTTTCTTTTAAATGCATATATTTAGCATATTTTTCCATTTCATTGCATATTTAATTTTCTTTTGGGTATATTTTTATACAGTAATTTTGGTTTACCTGCACAATCAACTTTGCACGATATTTTGTGCAGGTAAGTTAAAAATGCAGTTAACCTCAATGCACTTACCTGCTCATTGATGCTGGTAAGTGCATTTACAGTTTACTGCCCAAAAAAGCAGCTAACGGCAAATAATTTACACGAATCTTTGTGATTTTTCCGTCTAAAAATAATGTCAAATTGATATTTTAGCTACTTTTAAAATTATTAAGAAGTTTACAACATATTTTTTCATTCAAAATCGTATTTTTATACCCTTCACCTTCGTGAGAAGGGTATATATAAGTTTGTCATTCCGTTTGTAATTTCTACATTTTTCATTTCCGACCCTATAAAGTATATATATTCTGGATCCTTATAGATAGCGGAGTCGATTAAGCCATGTCCGTCTGTCTGTCTGTCTGTCTGTCTGTCTGTCTGTCTGTCTGTCTGTCTGTCTGTCTGTCTGTCTGTCTGTCTGTCTGTCTGTCTGTCTGTCTGTCTGTCTGTCTGTCTGTCTGTCTGTCTGTCCGTCTGTCTGTCTGTCTGTTGAAATCTGTTTTCTGAAGACCCCAGATATCTTCGGGATCCAAATCTTCAATAATTCTGTCAGACATGCTTTCGAGAATTTTGCTATTTAAAATCAGCAAAATCGGTCCACAAATGGCTGAGATATGAGGAAAAAACCAAGACAACCTCGATTTTTAACCTATTTTTTTACCTATATCTGGATTACTAAGACATTAATATAGACAATATGGATATCTAATGATAGATATTTCAAAGACATTTTCAACGACGTATATAAGACCATAGTAAGTTGGACCTACAATGGGTCAAAATCGGGAAAAAAAATTTTGAACCCGATTTTTTTTTTTTTCAAAAAAAAATTGAAAAAACAAAAAAAAATTTTTTTAAATTTAAAAAAAAAAAATTTTTAAAATTTAAAAAAAAAAATTTTTAAAATTTAAAAAAAAAATTTTAAATAACAATCGAAAAAATTTTTTTTCAAAAAAATTCAAAAAACAACTGGAAAAAAAATTAAATTTTGTTTACATAAAAATATTTAAAATTTTGAAGTATAATTTGGTGAAGGGTATATAAGATTCGGCACAGCCGAATATAGCACTCTTACTTGTTCTTATTTGTTTTGATTTAATTTTGTATTAGGCAGCTAAATTAAATTTTTTTCATGAAAACCAGTTATAGCTTCCAAACGTATTATGCACTTATCTTAAATGTGCAGGTATGAACAATGCACTTAAATTAACGAAATTATATGGAGTTTGGTAAATAAATATACAAAACACAAGTTTTGTGCACATATATGCAAAATGCTCTTAAGTGAAAGGCACGTAAGTCAAAACTACTGTATCAGTGTACACTGTGCATTAGACCGTACCTAAAAAAAATCCCCGTACACCGCCTAATATAATGTATTTCTGCAAGACAGTTACGAACAATTTTTTTTTTGCCGAACGTAAGAGTCTCCTTTTTACATTTTTCGTTATCTCTTTGCCATTTACAGTCGGATCTTAAAATATATTTTTGTCTCGGGAAGACCAATGTTTTGCTCTAATACCTCAAGTATTCCGTTCTAGTATTTATCCATCAGATCTTTCTTCCTACCACCCTAATGTCAGAAAATTAATGCTTGCAAGAAATCATTAAACTTTTGCTAACGAAGTAATTCCATAACAACTGCTGAAAAGTCTGCATTTACCGTCGGATGTATACATATGATGTAACGAAATCGTGTCTTTTTGTAAAAGATAATTCGACGAAATTTGAAACAATCTTTTCTACTGTTCCAAGGACGAAGTCTATTGAATTTGGTTAGAATCGGTCCATTATTTCTCCTAGCCCCAATCTAAGCTATTTTTCTTTTATTAATAAATATATTTCAAATAAAAAAACTTGTTTTTATTGCATATTTTTGCCATTTTTAGTGCATATTTTCTCTCTTTATAGTGCATATTATAAGCCCATATTTTTAATTATTTAGTGCATGAAAATCCTCGCCTTGGTTATTACAAATATCCAATTAATGAAAAAAACACTTGTAAGTTTAAAAGTACATAACTTTAAGTGGTGAAATATTAGTAACCGTCTACCGATTTTACTGATTTTTTTCATTTCGAAATCCGGATTCATAATTTTTTTCCCAAAATTCACATTTCTAAGTTTCTTTATACTTCAAATTCTCTTCTACCTCTAATTTGTCTATGTACAAAACATAGTATACGAGATATACATTTTGTACCTTAATATCGAAAGGCCCTAACTCGTGTTTTTTTGTAAGCCCACATTTGCGTTTATTTCAATAAATGGTCTGCTCATATTTACCCAAAAAATCTAGACTTCAAAAAACATGAGTTAGGGCCTTTCTGTATTAAGGTAACGATATGTATCGGTATTGCCGATAAATAAACTAAGAACCTAAACATTATCAGAGATAAATGTTTTAATGGAATATGAAAAATTTCACAAGGACCGAAAACTGTTTTTTAAAAAATAGAATTTCAACAAAGACTAAGCAATTCAGTTGCGCAAGTCTCTTGCCCAACAACAAAACAGCATGTAAAATTTTCTTCTCAACCCGACATTTCCTCTGGCATCAACAAACACAAGAGACTTGCGCAACTAAATTGCCTAGTGTGAAAGGGGTCAAAGTATTTCTGGATGATTTTTTTCCTGTTTGAATTTTAATTTTATCTTAGAGTACATAATTTGGGTAAAAATCGAGTTAGTCATGGATTTTTGTTTATATCTCAGACATATGGACCATACTAGGGTCTTTAAAAACCCTATTTCAAACAGCATACTCAAAATGTCATATCGATTTCCCTATTTAAAAGGATCAAGAATATTCATATAAGTAGTAAATGAATATAATAAAAACTACAAACGGAAGGACAAACTTATATATACCCAGATGGTGAATAGTAAGAGAGAAAGAAACGAGAAAAGAAAAAAAAAGTAAGATGAGAAAACTAAGCAGGAAGCATTTGATGGGTGTGTGTTAAAGTAATAAATATTGCAAGTTGTGTGACAAGATAAATGCTAATTCTTAAAAACGTCTTTTGCTGGCTTTATTCATTCATTTCGAAGAGTCTTCTAAAAAATGAATAAATATGTGCATAAATGAACTGCATGGGAACAATTTTCATTCTAAATAGATGCGCACTTGAAGTTTTTTGTATCTTGATTACCGACACAAGTATTTCAAATATAGAATTTATAGCAATTTTCAATTTAGATACAGGCTTCGTTTAGCTACAGGCAACTTTATTATTATTTTTTCTATTTAGTTTGTTTGTTTAATACATACTTGAATATAGTTATTTTCAAACGTGGAATTAAGAAAATCGTATTTGAGAGATTGGGGGCATTTGAAATTATATGATTTATAACAACTTTAAAGTGTTATATACTTTTATTATTAAATTGCATACATATAAGTATATACCAGGGTATCCAAATTATTAGATTTGATTTACTAAATAAAAAAGAAGAAGAATGAGCTGTTGGACCACATTGAATACAAATTTTCAATATAATTTCAGATATTTTAATTTCACTAGACGCCATGTTTAGATCTCTGCAATTTAGAAATGACTTCGTCAAAAAATATGTTAAACAATTAAGAGTGTTATATTCGAATGTGCCGAATCTTGTATTTATCTGATACAGGCGATATGAATGGGGAGTAGGGACAAATGTTTCGCAATTCTAACACAGTCTTTCAAAGACAGATAATATTCTTTTATTTTTTCTACATATTTAAACCATTTAAGTAACCGAAACATGTAAAATTTGGTATTGAAAATTAATAAGAAATTGAAAAAAATTAAATTTTTACAGAAATTGTGAAATACAAAGCAGAAAAATCTATTTATAATATCCTTCCAGGTCAAATATAAGGAGTGAGATCGAAAAATGTTTAACATACATATATATTAATAAAAAGGAAACCACTAAGCCTACAGTTTTGAATCTTTTTTTATTTGATTGAAATTATTGTTACAATTTACAAAAAAAAATATTTTTATAGTTCTAATCACTAATGATGAAATTTTGTACCTTTTTCGAAAACCCTTCCATTATGGTTTTTATAATGCTTTGTTCGAACAGGTTGTCAATCTCCGTTTAAAATCTACCACACTATTGGACATCTTTTTTATACTCTTCAATTCTCTTTTAACAAGAGCCCAATATCTCTCCACTGGCCAGGCAGTTTAGAAGATTTGCCTCTCTTGACACAAATAACACATTATTGTTCTTGTACCACTCAAGACTTTTCTTACCATAGCGACAGATGCCAAATCAGGCCAAAAATAAGTGGACACATCTTATGAATAAAAACATCATTTTTTTAAACATTCCTTGATGTAAATTTCGGTATTTATTGAGCTCTTTGTAACAAATGTTCGGTTTCTTTTACCGCAACTGGATATTGCTTGCCATACCAAGAACTTTTTGTCTGCTTTTTGGGTCCTAAACTTTTCTTCGACATTCCCTCGAGCATCTGCAACATACAAAAATTTACCCAGAAGCTGCGAAAAATTTTCCATACGTACATTTCGTCATCCATATAGGTATTATTTTATATTTTTTTGTATAAAATTTGACTTGAATTTCCGTGCTCTGTATTTGGCCTCTAAATTTTTAGCAGAGTTGCTGTCAGGAACTTTTTGAGCCTTGTATGCATTGGCTTTAAATTCTCGTACCAAATAGTCCGAGTACTGACCTAACCGGATTGCTTTCCTACCGGATGTGTTGTGAGATCTCTTTGAAAATGCTTTCTGTTTATTGGCTTTAGAAAGATCAAATGGACCATTCCTTCTACCGGAATCAGGTTTTCTAACAACGGGCAAGTTCTCGCGATAATGTTAAATAACATTGGAAACATTGTTTGGCCAAGTTTTTGTAGGACAAAGTTGGATTTTGTTGAAAATATTTAATAATTTTAGTACGCATTTTTTTCTGGTCACTCATTATAATCTGATTAAAAACAAATGAACATAATAACTGACATGCTTTACAAAGGTAACTTGATCAAGAAAAAATCAAATAATACTTTGGTTAGATGTTTTAATGAAAAACGTGTGTTAAGAATTTTTCAGTCCTTATATTAAATTATTTGAAAATTTTTTTGTATTTTTAAATTTAACAACCGACTTAGGTTTTTCTTTGACAGCGTTTCACTTCTTGTTATTATTCTTTGGTATGTACTTAGAAATATATTTTAACTCGAGAACCAGAGTCTTTTAAAAAAACGTAATTTATCGACTTTTAGAACTTCATTGTGACTTGTATACCAAATGACTCCTATTTAAACATTTCTGGTTTTTCATTATCAGAGAGTCCCCATTTCATTTTTATAGTGGATATAAATGAAAATTCAACAAACTCGTTATCATGTCATTTAATTGGTTTTCAATCTCGAAATATTTGTTGCAAATGTGTGTTAAACAATTGCAACACACCCAAAAAAAAAAAAAAACAGAAACTAATTGCTTTTCTTTAATTCACTTTTCACAATGACTTGGTTGGATACCACTTTCCCTTTTGATTTAAATATATGTATAAATTACAAAATTGTGCATTATCATTAATTTGTAAAAACTTAAACGAAAATTATTGTATATTTTTTTTGGTTATTTTAGTTAGAGACCAAATTTCTTTAAGTAGTTTTGAGTAATTTTCTTTTGGAAATGAAATAAAATTAAATTTTTATTAGAAAACTACTCACACTCATACACTGATCAAATGAGCAAATGGCTTAATCTTGTTTCAAGTGAATTACGTAATTTACCATCATCGTTTTTCAGGTTTTATTTTTCATATCAATATAACTGGATACTGCTCTTGTTTCTAACTTATTTTTTTTGCAAATCACCAAATGGAATTTAAGTTATTAGGCTCGAATCCACAGACACACTGAGAAGCGCGAGCTTGCCATCATCCATCCCATCTAGCCAGTTTAGTTCAGACCATTTGCCGCTAACTTGTTATTTCATTGTATTGACCAAGTCAGTTTTGTTATGTCTTTGGATTTGGATTTCTGTTGCAGTGTTGTCTTAGGCCATGAATGCATTAATGGCAAATGACTACTTTTTTGCTGTTGTTATATTTTGTATTTTATAATTTCTATGTACTCCTCGTTACCGGTTAAATTGTTTTAAATTATCTTACATATACGAATACAAATATAAAACCTAGTACATACACATTACGGCCAAATCATATTGGACTAAATTCGAGTTATAATTTGTTTTCCAATTGTAAAGAAAGTAACGATTTAAGAAACAACAACAAATGCACTCTAAAATAAAAATACATCCTCAACTTTAATTTCAGTATTTCAGATTCATCGGAAAATAAACGGTATTACATTGTGCAACAGTCCAGTTCAAGTTTTCTCGAGCAAATTTAAGGCGAACTTACCATTTTTCCGTGATGTGAATGGTTTTTTCGCAGCTCTATAGCTTTTTAGCCCACCTGAAACTGATCTTATTTGTGTCCCTACACTTAACTCTAGATTGAGAGAATCTATTACTCTAGAATACATGAGTCTCAGATCACATATAAAGAAAAATTAATCAAAAACAATGTTCTAGTTGTGGGAAGTCTTAAATTGCAATACTATTTTCACCTACTTAAGATTCAACAAGTAAGAGAGCTATATTCGGCTGTGCCGAATCTTACCCATTGTAGGTCCAACTTACTATGGTCTTATATACATCGTTGCAAAGTTATTTGAAATATCTATCAATAGATATCCATATTGTCAATATTAATAAATTAGTAATCCAGATATAGGTCAAAAATCGAGGATGTCCTGGTTTTTTCCTCATATCTCAGCCATTTGTGGACCGATTTTGCTGATTTCTTCTCGAAAGCATGTCTGACAGAATTATTGAAGATTTGGATCCCGAAGATATCTGGGATCTTAAGAAAATTGATTTCAACGGACAGACAGACGGACTCGCTATCTATAAGTATCCAGAATATATATACTTTATAGGGTCGGAAAATTATATTGTGGAAATTACAAATGGAATGACAAACTTATATATACACAGAGAAAACAGATTCGTGATAGCAACCGAATTTGTTGCCAATCGAATGATTCTACCTTAGTGATCGAATTTTACAGTTGTGGCTACAGAATTTTGGACAGGGTAACAAAAGTTTGGTTGCTTCAACCGAAATTCTTCTTTATCAACTGACTTTCTGTTGATAGAACTGAAAAAATCTATGTGTACAACCGAATCATTCGATTGGCAACAAATTCGGTTGCTATCACGAATCTGGTATGAAGTTTTTTCTTACTATAACACAGTTTACCCATTTCCATCTGCGGTCAACAATTTATCAGCAACTCTTAGAAAATTAGAGTCAACACCTCTCATAACTTTGTCGTAATTTTGGTTTGAACTTTAAAGATTTCGGGAGCAATGCAATAATTTGGCCAATTACTGACCACTATTTTATACTTTTATTGAGTTATATTAATACCAATTCTTAATCTACAAGAAATATAAATATACTCGTATTTTTTAAAGTTGGCTGGCTACCGTTACCCCGATGCTACACTTTTAGCGCAACTACTGCTACCGCTAAGCTATCGTGGACGAAATAACAACAATACCGTCACCGATATAATCGTAAATACCGTTGCCGATATTCTATATATAAATTATAAACAGAAGTATGTACATACAAATTTTTGATAACAATTATTGAGTTTATTGAAATCTACAAAATTTAAAATATGTTCATAAGTATATTAAATTACCACATTTGACAACTTATTTTTAATTTAAAAATATCCAAATAACTGCAATTACCGCTAAAATACAGTTACCTAAACAATCAAAATTGGAATTACCGGTTCGGTATTGGTGTTTAATCTTTTCGAATCGGTAGAGAATCTTGCTAGTTATTGGTGGATATTGCTGAAACTCTTAAAAAAATATTTACATAAGTATGTAACAAGATTTAGAAATGAAAATGAAATATTGTTGATACAAATTTTAACTTTTGTTTGGCGACTCGAAACTCGACTGTAAAAATCTTTTTCAAATATGAATGTTTATAAAAATTCAGGTAGCGATTTCGTTCCTAACATTTTGTGATCATCAATTGAATCGATCGACGTCGAACGACAATGTTGAGGATGCTCATTTAAATTGTTGTTGGTTGATAGTAGTAGTTTGTTTCAGTTACAAAACAAATCATTGTCATTTATAAGAGCCGGATAATTTTGCAAAGTTACACTTTGTAACCAACCGGTAGCATTTTTTCCAACACAACAACAAACAAAACATTTGCCAATTTTTAATTTAAAGTAAACAATTTCTGTACAAAATCGAAGATATGAAAATGCATCATCATTAGCAGCCATAGAGGCAGCTAAACTGAACACAGATCGCGCATGTTTTACAGAGACGATCATGAGGACAGAAAGAAACAAAATGAAAAACAATTTTTTCATAATTTTCTTCACATGTTAACAAGTTACAACATCGTTGTACATGGCTACCAGGCGAACAGAAAAATTCATCAGTTGATTTTTGTATGCATTCGAAAATGCATTGCAATTGTTGTTTCTTCTTTTTTTTCATTATTTCTCTTTGATTGTACAATGTACTACAACCATCCATACATTCATACATAAATATATATTTACAAGTAAGTATTTTTGTGTGATGACGTTGGCTGTTTTTAGTTTTATTTCTGCAATGCATTCGCCAATTTGTGCCTCCTTTATATTGCAGTTGTTTAAACACAAAACAGACACTCATATTATGCAGTTACAGAGAAATCTCTTCATGGCGGACAGCCAAACTTGCACAGATATATTGTTTTTTAGATAATAAAAAAATAATTAAAACATGATATTTTAAGATAAATTTATTTGTTAATAAATAATAAATTGTCTTCTATTGAGTGATTACACTGTATATAATTATACATACACTCTCCATGCATTTTTTTTCATTACAACGATCGATGAGAGTTTACAATATTAAATACAGTAAAGCGCGGCTGCAACGAACTGAAATGTACTGTGTCAATTCACTCCTGAGCACTTTACTAAATCAGCATAAAATGTTGAAAAAATACTGATTCCGCAAAATGCCTTCACTATAATGAGTTGTTTGTTATAACCATGTTAGACTGTATTAAATTTCTCATCACTGTGCTCTCAGTCGCACCCACTAAAGTATATGTAGTGTAGCGCAGTGTGTTGTTTTAAAAACGTCACACAATTATAAACATTTTACTTGTTTAAATACATATAAATTGTTAAATGGAACGAGTCCAATATGTCTTTCATAATTTTATAGTACATACATATGTATAGTCGGTATTAGTTATATGCACGTGGGAGTTTATTTGACACGCTACAACTTACGACCAAGTAATTGTTATTAGGGTGTGTTTTTATACCCTACACCACCATAGTGGGTAGTCTAACAATCACTTTCTGAGTCGATTTAACGATGTCCGTCCCTCCGTCTGGCTGGCCATGTAAACCTTGTGAGCAGAGTACAGTTCGCAATTTTGAAGATATTTCGATAAAATTTGGCTCCGTCCATGGGCCAAAAAAATATTTCACCTAGCACCCATACAAATGTCCTTCCGAAATTGTACTTTATCGGTCATATATGTTTAATTTATATAGGTATCTACACAAATTTTGCACCAAATAAGTTTTATATATACGGAATACATGTCGCCAAATTTTATTATGATCGGTCCATAATTAGTCATAGCTCCCATATAAGACTCGCTTGCGATAATCACTTTAACCTGCATAAATTTTCTAAAAATGTTGGTATATACATAAATAACTTTCATATAGACATAAATCATACGACCTAATTTCATGATGATCCGTCCATAATTGGTCATCGGCCCACTTCGAAAATCACTCACGAATATAAATTATTGAAATTTTAAAAGACAAATGTTTTTGCTCGGGCTTGACCGACCATACTTTCTTACTTTTCTTAGATTTCAATAAAAACTGCATTGTTAAAAATTCGAGTCAAATAAAATAATGATAACTCATGCTACATCGGCTCTGAAGTTTGGAAGTTCTTTTACAAGAGAAACATTTATTTGTTTAAGGTTTCTGCTAAAAAACATTTATCTATTTAAAATGATATAGAAGTTAAAACTTTCTATAATTTCTTTCTATTCTATTCTCATAAGTAACTTGAACTTTAAGTTTTTTTTTAATAAAACAAATTCCGAATATTATTAATCTTGCATCTATAGGAAATATTTATACAAGGTTTTACTGAAATCGGCTAACGTTAACCCTTTAACCAGCATCACAATTTTGTATATTGGGGATGTTTCATGAAAATAGAAACCTTATTGACGAAACCTTGGAAAAAAAATTATCTAGGTTTAGAAATTATATTACTTAAAAGTTAAAACGATGGATATTAATCTTTATATGCCTTTGGGGCTTAAATGATCCGATGTTTGCCCAATTTTGACCCCACGTATATATAATGGATATTTTTATCTTCTTTTTAACAGGGAAGAAAATCTCGCAGTTGAATCTATTTAATCCCTTCTACTACAAATATCAAATAAGATGCAATTTTCATAGTTTATCAAATTGTTTTCCTTAAAAAAAAATGCCAAATAAATACTTAAACATACACGTTTTAACACAAATTGTTCATTCAGCTGCCTTAGAGTATCAACTAATTAAAGTGTAAAGTTAATTACCACGGTCATAAAAACATTTCCGTAAATAAAAAGATTAGATTTTTATATTTCAACATAAATTTACACACATGTACATAGGATTCGCGACAGTATCTATTCAACTATAAATGAAATATTCTCATCGAAAGTCTTATACTTCTTGAGAATGAGAGTACACTCAAATAAAATGTCCCGATAAAAAAATACTATTAATTAATAGAACTTCGGGTAAAAGATATCAAATGTTTATGAGGTTGCTCATCCGTCTACATTTATTGATGGGATTATATTTACTCGAAGAGAATATTTGTATTGGGCCCAGGTAAAATTGTAAACCGAATCGATATAATCGTTATTTTTGTTGACTTAATTTATTAATCATTTAAGTCTGAATGAAAGAAACTTTATCATTAAAATACCGTTACCATAATAATCCAAATACCGTTGGCGCTAAATTACTGAGTTGAAATACATACTAAAATTCTGTCTCTTCACTACTTACGCATTTTATATCAATATTTTGAGACGGTGATGTCATTGAAAGAAAGTACTTAAAACAACCGTTTATAAATAAATCATTTATAAGGCTGAGATTTTCATTCATTAAAAAAACAAAAATATACACATAAAACAAGCCCTATAAATCGGAAAATATGTTTATAAATATGAATTTTCACAGAAATATGCACTAAAACAGAAAGAAATGTCCTATACAATATTTTCAAAAATATGCATTTATAGAGATTTATGCACTGAAATTTTAAATTTCAGTAAAAACAGAATGAATGACTGGAAAATATGCATTTATATAACAAACTAGTTGACCGCCCCGGCTTCGCATGGTAGCATTTACTAATGTTAGTTCCTCAAGTTTCTCCAACCCACATACACCTGCCTGTTCTTATTTATTTGCAAATAAAATATCTAAATTTGTACTGCATACTTTAGGGAGCTTTTTTTATTACTGACTACTTTTTTATTTTGATTACTAAAAAAAATTTCCGAGTTTTACCCGGAATTTTTGAATTTTTTTCTTTACAAACCATATCCTGAAAATTTCGAATCGAATAAAAAAAAATCAAGATATAACAAAAGTAATTTTTCGACCACTT
Source organism: Calliphora vicina (assembly GCF_958450345.1). NCBI lineage: Eukaryota > Metazoa > Arthropoda > Insecta > Diptera > Calliphoridae > Calliphora > Calliphora vicina. The sequence goes on from NC_088780.1 coordinate 82,380,052, forward strand.
CTAAGATGTAGTAGTCCAGTCCAGTAATACATAATTATGGAATTATTTATTATCACATTTAAAAGTGATGTTTTCAACTGTTTAACTAAATATTTTCCTGTGATCACGGATTTTTAGATCCATTTTGTGATAATTATAAACAGTTGTGTAAAATGTTTTTGTATTGAATTAAGGAATACTAAATATTTTTTGAGTGTATTGTGAATTCAAAGCTCAACGGACGGACGATGTTAATTGTCAATAACGGTATCAGTCGGTTATTGTTAATAGTTCATTAGAAATTCAAAATGATAAACAAAAACAAAACGTTCTTATGTTGGTTGGTGGAATGTAGCGACTCATGTACGGGTATGTTTGAACATGTGGTACTTACTCTACTCTACTAGTACCAGTTCCAATGCTCATAAACATTTTCCATTATAAACTCATCAAAACAACGTCGAACATTGGTGATGATCATGATGAGGTTGATATAACTAGATGTTGTTCGTTTTGTTGGTGATAATGATGATCTTGCAAGCAGTTATTTTAAATTACTGTATCAAATAGAAAAAAGTTGATGAAATAAAGTTGAAGATGAAGTACAAGCAAAAAAAAATATATGGGGAACTTCATCATATGACAGCTTATATTAATTTTATGCACTGGAATCATATCAGTTGTCGGTTGCTGCCTCCTCTGGCGAGACAAACATTAAACTATTTAAACGTATTATTCCACTCCAGTCTACACTACAGCTGACTGCTGCAATTGGCAATTATCACATGCTACTAATGAATCCATAAAGAAAACATGTTCAAATACGTATCTATCTATCTATAGGTATAAACGTATATGTATGAAAACATATTTATGTAACATCAACAGAACCCAGCAGTTAAGCAAGTAGTTCCTTATATCCCTTATAGAAATGTCAGGTCAGTTGGCTGACTCCAATTAGAGTTGCCGGAGCAAGGATTGTGGGAGATGTCTTTATAACAGACTATTTGAGGTCAATTAGTACCCTTTACATGCTATAATAACTAGATATATATAGCTGATCAAGAAACCAGTTATATGTAACCGGTATGTTGCATACAAAGTGTTGACTTCTTTGGATCTCATTGTAATCAAAAAGGGTTAATTGATCCCCTGCTTAGGACTTAACTAGTTGTCCCTCTAAGTGATAGGTAAAATCACTAGTTCGGGTCATTTACCAAGAACTGCTGGGTAACGTCATATTAAGTTAGAAAATTGTGTGTGTGGATGTGCAAAAGTGTATGAATAAATAAATTTGTGTGAAGACATTGAGAAAAAAGATGCAGGCTTCCGTTTAACGGTGCTTCAGTATTAATAACTTTTCTTGAGATTGCAATCAGAGAAACACTGAAGATCGGTAAAGTTTCTGTTACTGTTATTCATATGATCATGCTGTTGTTGCTGCTAATGTTGCAGCAACATGATGTGTATTCGTTACACATGCGACTTGTATGGTCGGTCACTCTAATGTGCTGTTAATTACAAAAATTCCAACATCCAGTTGCGTGGACTCAATGAAAGTCTTGGAGAATTAATTAATTTCTGTCTTTCTTTCTTTAGTTTGTTACACTCAAACAGAATCAGCATTGTGAAAGAGTGTTTTCTTTCAATTTAATGTTTAAGAAACGGAGAATCCTACTTAAAAAGTTCAATCGAAATTTTAACTTGAGTAAGAAAATCTTAAAAAAGTTTGGATTATTTTAATGATCTGTTCACAAATTATTGGTCACTTGAAAGTTGTTGTGAAATTGAAAGAAAAAATGAGAAAAAGAAAGCAAATTCAAATGACATAATAAGACGACGAGTGCTATTTATGGATGTGGTAAATAATTAATACCAATAATTACACAACACCGCAATGCACTAATTTCTTTATTTCTGTTACTCAAATTATACTCGTATACAAAATGTATTTATATGTTTGTAAGTTACATTATGTAACTATTTAACGTATTCATTTGTAATAGAACAAGGTAAGTCTTTACCTGATTTGGAATATACTTAAAACGTATCCTAATGTAGTTAGAATAAGCTTTGGATAAACAAGTCAAGTGTTGCAAGTTTAAGCGCTAGGTATCAGAATTGTTTGGTTTATTGTGGATAGGGTTCCTACGCGGGAAAAATTTACCGTTCTTTAATTAATTATTAAGATGCCTAACATTAAAACATTTAAGGAAATTAATTTTTAGAGAAAACAATAATAGTGGTTTATATTTGTTTATCTACAATATGATTAAATAATAGAATTTATTGATTTTGTGCCGATTAAAACTACGAGTGTGACAATAATGATCAAATGCCAAAATTACATTAGAAACCTTTGAAAAGCCTTGACCAATATGTACAACAAAATATAGTTATTTTATACTTCTTACGCTGGTGTAATTATAAGACAATTTATTCGAAAAAAATGACTGGCTTTTGGTTGAAATTAATATTAAAAAATTCCCGGGATTGAAAATATTTTTTAATTTCCTCCCGAGATAGAAAAAAGTCCGGGAAATTAGGAATCCTTATTGTAGAGTATTTTGTTGGATTTCAATGTTTTTCGGTCATCAACTGATTAACTTAATATCATTAAGAATCAATGAAGAAATAATTGCATTTAGTGAACCCGGCCCTTAAAAATTGATTATGAATAATGCAACCGACAAAATTCTGTAATGACCACCTAAAGTGGTCCACCAGTGTCTGTGAAATGTCTGTGTCTGTTATATTTGAATTTACTATATTACCTTTCCAAATATATTAGTTGTCAGGCAGATTGCATTGCCACGAAGTTATGTATCTTTTTTACTTAAAAAGGACACATCACTATTTATATACTTCATGATTCACGTCCACCATTTGTTGTAAAACGAAATGACGAATTTTAAATATCTGTCGGATGAAATTCTTTATAAATAGTACAACTACAGGTTTAATGAAGAAGATTATTTGCAACTATCCAGACCGAACCGAGTCAGGTTCATTCAATTCATTAAAATTAATCATAATCTGATTATTAATTGTAATGAATTAATGCAGTAAATAAATAATATGTTTTGTTTTACACTTATTTTCTCTTCTTTAAAGGATGCTTACGCTGAACCTGGCCAAGATAGTCGAAATATAGCTGGTATGGAGATTGTTGTTATTGTACAAGATGTTCAAGATCAGCCGCCAGTGTTTACGATGGCACCACCTGTAACAAAACTACCACCTGGCATACTTCCTGGTGACAAGGTAAGTTAAGATTAAAATCTTTAATTTAACATCTACATACAATGTATCTACATATTTAGATATATGTATTTATATTCTTACATACTTATATTTAATATTAATCATATATGAAAAGATTTGTGCATTTTTATTCACTTTTTCTTACCAGTTGTATATTTTATACTTGTTTGAACTTTTACACAATTAATTTGAAGACATGATTTTATTTATCATTTAGGGTGACAACTAGTTAAGTGACTAGTTATTTTAACACGTGAATTCCCTAAGCAGGGGATCAATTGACGCTTTTGAATTACAGCGAGACTGTCTGATAGCTGGTCCAAAGTATTGGATTCACATACCGATTACATAGAGTTACCTTAATATCTGCCTAACTGTTTACTTGATTAGTTACTACTTTCAAAAGTGCAGTACAAAATAAACGTTTAAATTCACTACACTCTAGATTACTTAGGTACACTTAAGTGTCAATTGTCTTCACGCTAGATTACACGGGATGTATAACTCTACAATACAAAGAGCACATACGTGACAAATTACCCAAAATATATAAATTGGAATCAGAATTACTGTCTATAAGAGATACATTGACTACTTGCTTAAGTGCTGGGTATAATTGTAAAGTCTTGTAAACTCTAACTCTAATACCAAGGTATATTTAATAAGGTGTTATCGTTAGCCCAACTGATCGTCGACTGTATACACTAGGGTTGCCAAATGTTCCGATTTTCGCGGGATTGTGCCGCTTGTAGTCATGAAATCCCGCGTCCCGCTCGTTATTCGTAATTCCCGTTTTTTTGGATTTTCCAAATCTAAAAACTACTTATTTCATATCTACTTTTAAATAACTTCATTATGTTGAAAATGTATAAAAAAACAAGTAAGAAAGTATGGTCGGTCAAGCCCGACCATATAATACCCTACACCAAGTAAATGAGTAAAAATATTTTTCTTTTAAAATATCAATAATTTATATTCGTGAGTGATTTTCGGAAGTGGGCCTTATATGGGAGCTATGACCAATTAGGGACCGATCACCATAAAATTAGGTCGTGTGATTTATGTCTATATGAAAGTTATTTATGTTGAATTTTGAGTGTATACCAAAATTTTTAAGCGATTTATGCACGTTAAAGTGATTTTCGGAAGCGGGTCTATATGGGAGCTATGACTAATTATGGACCGATCGTAACAAAATTTGGTGACATGAATTTTGTGTATATAAAACTTATTTGGAGCGGAATTTGTGGAGATACATATATAAATTAAACATTTATGACCGATAAAGTCCAATTTCGGGAGGACATTTGTATGGGGGCTAGGTGAAATAGTGGACCGATTTTAGCCAGTTTCAATAGGCTTGGTCCTTGAGCCGAAAAAATAATATGTACCAAATTTGATCGAAATATCTTCAAAATTGCGACCTGTACTCTGCGCACAAGGTTTACATGGACAGCCAGCCGACCAGACGGACGGACATCGCTTAATCGACTCAGAAAGTGATTCTAAGTCGATCGGTATACTTTAAGGTGGGTGTTAGACTAATATTTTTGGGCGTTACAAACATCTGCACAAACGGATTATACCCTCCCCACTATGGTGGTGTAGGGTATAAAAATGCAAACAATTAAGTGAAACTAAAATTTATGTATTTCCCGTGAGCAAATATTTATTCAGAAAAGAGTTCGTATCGTACCAATCATTGCTTAATGATCAATGGGCTCAAAATAATTAAAAATAATTATGTCCATCTTCTGGCTGGTTATCCGTGACTGAAATACCCAAGAATTGAAGGCGTTACTCAATGAAGATAGTTGTCAAACTTAACAAGAGCTTGCGAAATCATTGGGAGCTACTCAGTCAGCAATTTCAAAATGTTTACAGGGAGCAGGATTCATCCAAGAGCTGGGAAATATGAATTGGGCAGAACACCGGCGATCACTGACCCTACTATTTGTCGCATAGTGTAATCAAATAAAAAAATTGGTGGTAATTTTAATAATTTTAGTAAAATTGTATAAAGGAGCTCTTGCGCTACAACTTTTCAACCATTAGAATAATTCTATTAATTTGTTAATTTTAACTTGAAACCAAATTATTCGATTAATCGACAATTACTGATCGAATAATTTTTTATTCTAATTTGAAAAATGTTATTCATTCCAATTAAAAATATATTTTTTATTAACGGCGTTATTGCAATGAGACCTTCAATTTATTATTTAACACAAATGTTTCCTATGTTTTTTTTTATAATTAACAATTTTTAAGTTGAAATCTTATAATGTGACCTTCAATTACCTTGAATTAAATATTACTTTTTGGCCCTTTTAACCAGAAACATTTTAATTAAATTTTTTCATATGCTGCAATTTAAATTAATCATGTAATTTTCGTAATTTTCCAAATTTTTTGATCTAATAAAAAACTTTTCAAAACCACAAATAATGGCTTCCATTCTCGAACAATCGAAAGAACAAACTTTACGCTAAAATTTAACCTAAAATTATGAAAACAATAAAAATACAAAGTTACTTAGTTGGCTGGAGTGTCTATGTCCATGTCCATGGATGTAACGATTATTTCAAAGAAATGTGTTTAAGTGCAATTATTTTTCATTATCGCATTGTATTGCATGAATGAAAGGAAGAAACGATGGATGGATGATGTTGGATGCTGAAATAGCCAATATAACCACAAATTCTTTTTCAAAAATTAAACAAGATGCAATACAAATATTTAGACTGAACAAAATGAAATAAATAACATAAACCACAGTAAAAAGAAAATATTATGTTTTTTACAGTCAATATAATAAATAAATGGTAACAAATATAGAGAAAATATGTTTTGAATCCTATATGTGTATGAAACAACAAAATATTTCAAATAAATAATATATTGGCTTTGGATGGATCCTATTTTATGCTTAAACTAATGAAAAATCGCAAATCGATTGAAAGCTGTAAAATTGGGGCAATAAACATGTATTCGATGCGAAATTTTAAATAAGTCTTACCACCAATTTAACTTATATTTATTTGCAACAGTGTTAATACATACTTGTATTTGTACTTAAGGCTATTAAATAAAAGTTCAAAAGATCCCATACAAATAAAAATGAGAATAGGACAAAGTTAACAGCGAAGTCGACGTCGACGAGAAGTCGACGATAAGATTTTGTTTTAATGCCAATAACTATTGACGATTTTTAGTTTAGGTTTTAGTTAATGTTATTTTTTTTTGGTTTAAGTTGCATTAGTACTCTAAATTGCATGTTTTTTACCGCGAACAGTGGAACAGAATCAAGATATTTTGGGGGAAAAAGGGATTTTAATCAAATTTTGTGAGCAGTCAATTTACATCCTCATATCGCCATCGCTATGTAAAAATTTCGAATCTCTTTCATATAAAATATTAGAACTGTAACCGATGCCTATTATTATTTTCTGTATCGGTTCCCTTTTCTCTAAGCAGATTATAGACAACTTTATTGATTAAGCAAGGCACATAAAATGGGGATTGTAAGTCCATATTTCCCAAATAGATCCAATAAATACCTATTTATGAACATTGAAATATTAGGAGGTAAAAACGCATAAATTTTACAACCTTTATATTCTAAACGAATATTATTATATTAAAAATTGAAGCAAATTTTCAGGAAATAAAAATTTGTTTTTTTTTATTTAAATAATATTATTTTGCACTCAAAAGAACCGCACTGGAGGAACGACTCAAAGCTAATTCTTCTTCTAATTGCTGTTTTCTAATATTTTAAATTAATTAACTTACATGCTTATTTTACAATTTTAGTTCCTTTTATTTATCAAATTATAAAAATGATTTTAAAACATTTGATCCTTAATTAGTTTTATTTACTAATCAATTCTCACCACTTAGGTTTTTGACAACTGAGTTAGGTCTTTGACGGGAGAGTTTCCGCTCTATGTATATTTCACTATGTTGAGAATTTCCATTTTAAATTGAGAAAATTCCTATTAAAATTGAGAATTTCAACTTTAAATTGAGAAAATTCCAATTGATATAGAGAATTTCAATATGAAATTGAGAAAATTTCAAACTAAATTAAGAATTTCCATTTGAAATTGTGAAAATTCGAAAAGAAATTGAGAAAATTCTAAATAAAATTGAGAAACATTATATGAATTATTTTATATTAAAAAAACTAAATTAACGATCAGATGTGGAAAGATGTGGTGGTCGGGATAGAGAGACCAATTTTAATTTATTATTTGAAAACATGGTTGGTCTCGTGTTGGATCCCGAACATTTCGATACCTACTACCCGTGGCCATAACATCCACCTAATAGGTGTAATTGGTACCACAGGCATAATTCAAATGGATAGTCGCAGAGGTTCGTCCACTGCAGAAAGCGCAAACGAATGGGTCGAAAGAGTTATTTATAGATGACAAGAGTTGGGCAATCAGTTATCTTAATTCGTTCTGTCATGTGACAATGCCCCTTGCCACAGTCGTCAACGTGAAATTTTAACCAATGCTTAACCTTATTGAAATAACTTGGTCCAAAATCAAAAGTATTCTGAAGTCAAGGATGAATATACCATCCGTAAATCCTCCTAATGTAGGAGAGCAGAAGAATCTTGAAGAATTAATAATTAACGATTCCAAGTCCTGTATAACTACTAATGATTGCAGTAGAGCTATACAACATACAACATTATTCAAACAAAGCGCTTTGGAATTGCAAGATATGCCTGTCAATAACATTACATATTTATTATGTTATTTGTTTCATATTTGTTTAATGTATATTATTTATGAAGAGTAAAATAACATTTTCATAATTTCATTTGGATTTTATAAATTTCAATTTGAATTTCTCAATTTCAATTGGAATTTTCTCAATCTAAAATGGAAATTCTCAACTTCATTTGGAATTTTCTCAATCTGAAATGGAAATTCTCAATTTCATTTGGAATTTTCTCAATTTAAAATGGAAATTCTCTAGAATCTTTTTATTAAATTTGGATCATTTATTTCAAAAATTTTACTGTTTTTTTGCTTAATTTATTATTAACAGATTTCCGGAAATGAACAGACTGAATATAACTCCAATTATGAATAAAAATTCCCCGGGAGTTTTTCCCATTTTTCCTATTCAAATTCAATGGGAAAAATTCCCGGTGAATTTTTTATTCATAATTGGGCTGATTATTTCCAGGGAATGGAAAAAGTACCGAAAATCAGGAACCCTAGAATTAATGGACGTTTTCATTATACTAATTTTATGTTTCGATTTTGTATTACAATGAACATGGAAACACGAAATCTAAATCTAATCTAGGAGCGCACTATTATTATTATTATTATTTTTTTTTTTATTAAAATGGTACTTTTTTTTATTCTACAATAAAGAACTTAGAGCCATAGAAGTAGACACACATGATCCTAAATGAGTTATAATCCGAAAAAAGGATCTTGATTATGAAAAATTTTAAGAATCTTGAAGAACGTCTTGACGTTTACATTAAATTGCTTTATTTTGTTTTATTGTAACAATTTGGCGGACAAAGTAGAGGGTTAAATGCTGAGCCCCATGGCACAGATCCGGGCGATATGTATGTGAAGTTCATAGTTAAAACTTAAGCTGGAACTCACATTTACATTAATTGTGTGATATTAAAAATTGTGCAATTTATTTCCAAAATATTTTGATTCTGCCAAACTGTGCTGTGTCTGATCTGGCTCAAGCCATTAAATATTATTGCAGTTATTGTTGTTGTTATTGTTTTTGTTGCTGCAGCAGTTCTATCCAAAGGCCACGTATGGTTAGATGGAGCAATGTTAAGGCTAAAATAAGCAATTATGGATCTATTCATGTTCATACACATACATAAATGCATGTATGTATGAATGTATTTAATATGTATAGTACAAGTTATATATGTACATATTTATGTATCTACTAGTTGAATGTACATAAGGTACAGACAAGTATTTTAAGTGCTACAGGGAAAATTGTTGGCTAAGTCCTCATTCAATCGCATAGTTATTTAGTTGTATGTGCATTTTTTGCGATCATCAAAACCTTTAAATGTTTTCTTTTTTCTTATGGTTGTTGTTGTTCTTTATTTATTCACTAGTTTCTTCTACTCGCTGGTGGCTTACTTTTTTCCAGCACTCTTGCACACACAGATACATGCAGCCGAAGTACTTAAACACACATACAACCGCTATAATGCGAGTCAAAAATAATTTAAGCTCTTTTTAATATCTTGCCGGTTTGGCTTTGTATCGCTCTAAACTTTAGAGTCTAAAGGGTACCTAGTTACATCTACAGACCGATCGTACTCGTACACTGATCAAGTAATTTGCATGAGTAGTGGTGCATCTGTGTGTATTCGATGGGTACCAGTTTTATTAGATGCACTAGAAATTCTAAATGGCAACATTATTGGTGGCATAAAATAAAACATTTCTCGCTGTTAAATTTGTGCCCAGATAGATGCACATAAAGCTCAAAACCTAATTTTCGATAAAAACAATGAGATCGGCAACTAAGATCTAGTTTTTTGTATATAGATAAACTACATTCCTCGTTTAAACCTAGCTTAAACTAAAACTGAATAAATAAAATAAACAATTCAACACGTGAAATTAAATTTACTATATTTTATTAAAAATTCCAAAAAAATATGGATTATTCTAATGATTAAATATGACAGCTGTAAATGTAGGGTCACACATGACAAATATTTGACGAAAAAGACGTAACCACTAAATAAAATATATTTGAATTCTTTTATTTATTCCAAAAACTTATTTTACTTTTGATGATTTAAAACAAAAAATTTTGTTTTATTTTATTTGATGCTGATTGATCTTACAAAACAATTGTAACAGTAAACACGTCAAAAAAATTTGTGCTAAAAAAAGTGGTTACGCTTTTTTGAGCAAATATTTGCCATGTGTGACCCTACCTTAAGAAAGATAATAATAAAAAGGACACGTCCAAATAATTTCTGCGTTCTTTCAACGATTTCGCTTATCAAAACGATCCGCGATATCGTTGATATCATTATAATTTTTAGTATTCATTTCATTTACTTTTTCTTTTTACAAAGTTTAAATTTACACAAACTTTAGTGGATGAGCTTGTTTTATTTAAAATTTAAAGTATTTCCATATTTATATGAACAAATTTGAGGAATGCCGCATGTGATTTGACAGTTCGTAATCCATTAGTGGGTAACACAATCATTGGTTAAAGCCCGGCTAAATTTGTTTCAGTTTCAACACGTTGTTAGTTAAGCTATGTTTAAACTAGCCCTATCAATAATTAAAAATATATAATACCAATTTTCAAACCTTATGATCACTTAATACCATATTAGGTTCCTCTTTAATTCAAATTAATTTCAAATTTTCGTTACAGATACTTCAAGTTCATGCTGAAGATGGTGACAAGGGTAGTCCACGTGAAGTACGTTACGGTCTTGTTTCGGAGGGAAATCCATTTACATCATTTTTTGACATCAACGATACAAGTGGTAAGTTCTCTTTAAAATAACAAATATTCTAAAAGTCACATAGTCACAATAAATAAAAAATAAAAACTGAGATGCATACTAATGATTCGTGGTTTTGTGTTGTTGTTTGTATTATTTTTCTAAAAAATTGAAATGTTTGTATCTCGTACGGATTTATACGGTCTTTAACCCCATTAATTATTTGTAGAGAATAATTAAACAATAATAAAAGAAATAAACATTAAAGTAAAGAAAAAACTATTTTCTCTGTCTATCTGTCATTCTACTGACTGAAATTATCCGCTGTGAAACAATAAAAGTAAAAATATAGCGATGATCTAAATTCTTAACTTGTCCTGATTTAATTTACTTTTAAATAATTGAGGGTATATTTCTGTAAATTGAATCTTTATTTAATTTTCGTTTCGTTTATTAGTTGTTTTTGAGTTCAGGTTTTGCTACCTGTCTAAATTAAACAATAGTTTCATACATACAAACAAGTTCATTTCAATTTAAATACTAATTTGTTGGTACTTAATGTTAAGCTTATACGTGGTATAATCGACAATTTGAAAGTAATAAGTAAGTAGGAGCGTTCCTAATTCCTCCTTCACAGAATATGCATTAGTCTGGTAATTTTGGTTATTTGGCTTATTTTTGACATCAGGGGTAAACAGGCCCAAGTAAAAATAACACTGTGCACGAAACTGACAGTTTTTTCTGTCAAGAAGGGCACCCAGTGGGTTAAACTAACTCGGGTACGCTGAATTCAGTGGTGCTAGCCGTTTTTTTAGGTTAGCTCGTATTTTCGAGATATACCGTGATTTCGAAAATGGAGGAGGTTGCACAACATATATTCGCGTAACTCAAAAACAGTTCTTTAAAAAAAAAAAAATTCGAAATTTTGCTAAAAAATAATTTATAATTTATAAAAAAAATTATATTTCTAAAACGACTGCGAAGATTAAAAACTTGTTAAGCGTTTCTTAAAGGTAATTTTAGTGCGCAATTTCTGTTTTTTCATTTTATTCAATAAACTAAACCTTTTTTGAGTTACACGAATATATGTTTGTTTGAGTTTTTTCTAGTTTCCGCTCTATACGTTTATGTATTGAAATCACAGAAAAGCTGTTCATTCCATTTATCGTCAATTTTCCGTGTACTCTTTTCAAAATTTAGGCCTATATTCTTAAACAATTAAAAATTTATAAAAGTTTTTAAAACAAAATTTGTTTTATAAACCATTGATAAATTTAAAAACTGTTTATGAATTAAGTTATTGCAAAAATACTTTGGGGTATATTTTTATTTTTGGATAAATATCCAGGTAAAAATAAAAATTTCAAACTTAATACGAAACTATAATTGATTTTCAAATATCCGGGAAATGAATGTATTATTGAATACCCAAATGAAAATTTTCTAGTTGTTTCGAAGAATCAAAAATATGTAGTAGAATTTGCCAATACGAATACATATCGAGCCCCAACCCCAAAAAATATATTATCTTATATATAACAAAAAAACTTTACATGAGAAGTGGTGTGCATTTAATCTAAAATTGTTTTTGCTATAAAATTGTAACGGTTCTTGATACACCTATGAAATTTCAACTGATTATATAAACGGAGCCAAAATTAAATGAAACCAAGTAAGAGGCTATGCCGAATCTTATATAACCTTCCCCAAATTATACTTCAAAATAAAAATTTTTAATATTTTTAGGTAAACAAAATTTATTTTTTTTCCAAAGTTATTTTTTTAATTTTTTGGAAAAAAAATGTTTCGAATTGTTTTTTTTTAATTTCAATTTTTTTTTGTTTTTTAAATTTTTTTTTAATATTTAGCGAAAAAAAAAAACTTTTGGTGAAAAAAAAATCTGCTTAAAAAATATTTTTTCCGATTTTGACCCATGGTAGGTCCAACTTACTATGGTCCTATAACCGTCGTTGCAAAGGTCTTTGAAATTTCTATCATTAGATATCCATATGATCTATATTAATGACTTAGTAATCCAGATATAGGTCAAAAATCGAGGATGTCCTGGTTTTTTCCTTATATCTCAGACATTTGTGGACCGATTTCCTCGATTTTAAATAGCAAAATCGATTTTTAACCGATTTTGAAATATTTAGCTTTTTGAAACTCTCTTTATTTTCCTTTTTCTACAAAGTATTTAAAACCAGAGATGTTTGAATTTCACACCCTGTATTTCGCCTTGTATGTATTCTAACAAAGTGGTCACAAATTTAATTTTTTGAAAGTTTATGTCCTCTACGATTCGTTCGAAAAATGGTTTTTCAATCGGACTACAACTTCAGAAGATACGAATTTATTGACACTTTTTTCCGATCGAGTCCACTGTACGACCAGCGTGTATATACGTTTTGTTCACTTCCCCTTTATTTGACTTCTATTATCGCTATAGCAAAAAAAAAGTGTCACCTTTTAATACCAAATCCCTTCATAGCATTGGCATGTTTGGACTGAAATATCAATAGAATTAAATTCAATGACAGCTCCTTATCAATTAATCCACGTATTCACTGGAACACACATGTCTTAGCAAAACTTGTACTTCCAGCCGTTGAAGTAGAAATGAAAAGAAGACGAAAACAAAAAAAAATAAGCTGAGATTTAACAACTTGTTTTGCATCTTGATATGATTGACACTCAAATTGAGGCAATTACTCAACACTAGAAAATTAAGGAAGCTTAAAATGAAAACGGAAAAAACTTAAATACCTTTAACGTCTACAAATACAATATAATTGTAATATGTATCTGGATATATTAGTGTGTGTATGAACACATAAATTATCCGGTTTAGGAAAAAATAAGGCTAAACTATATAAAAAAAAAACAATGAAAAAGAAAAAGAAGTTCAAAATTTACTTTAAACTTCAAAGATCTAAACAAAAAATGGAACAACAACAAAAAAAGGTTTGGAATTTCATACTACTTAATATGTTTCCCACGATCACAAAATAAACATAGATACTCACACATATACACATACACATAGGCAGAGATACTCATACAAACATACCCACATTATCGCACCATCTGTTGTCGTTTAAATGAAGGAGAAAAAAAGAGGTAAATAAATAAGAATTTATATACAATATTAACAGTTTAGCACGAAATTATTTGTTGTTTTAAGTTAAAACTAAACCAAACAGAACAGATCGTATAGTTAAACACACACATCCATATGTACATACCTCCAGATACATAACTACCCAGCAGTTAAGCGAGTAGTCAATGTATCCCTTATAGGCAGTAATTGTCACTAATGTCCTATCACTTGACTGTCTCCAATTTATATTATTTCGGGTCATTTGACACGTATGTGCTCTTTGTAGTGCAGAGAGAAGACAATTGGTTACTTTGTACATCATAGGCAATCTAGCGTGAAGACAATTGTCATTTAAGTGTCTCTAAGTAATATGGAGTGTAGTCACTTTAAACGTTTTGTGAGTAATTCGTACAAACTGGTTTTATACAAATTGTGTTGATATAATTCTCATACAGTTTATTTTTATTTTTGCTTAAGTATACTGATATCCCATGTAAAATAGAGTGAAGTCAATAGTCACTTTAGTGTCTCGTAGGTGAAGTCACTTTAAACGTTTAGTTTGTACAGCGCTTTAGAAAGTAGTTATTTTAGCCAACAGAAGCAATCTATTGGAGAGTTGTCGGAGGAAGGTTTGTTTACAAGCAATCGTTTATTGGACTGTCTATGATATGTCTTTTTAGCTGATTATTTGTGGTCAATTAGCACCCGTACATGTTAAAATAACTAGTTGTGTAGCTGATCAAGTAACCAGTTAGGTAGCTGTCTTTGTGTAACCGGTATTTGAATCCAATGCGTTGACTAATTTGGACCAGATATCAGATGGTAACCTAAAATTGTCAATTGAGTCCCTGTTTAAAATAACTAGTCACTTAGCTAGTTATGTAACTAGTTGTCACCCTAATTGATGGGTAAACTATCACTAGTTTGGGACTGTCTCCTAGAACTGTTGGGATAACTACAGACACAGATACGTGTTTGAGTATACATGCAAAAAATATATTCATATGTATGTATAATTATAACACAGTTTATTCTCTATATCGAGCCAACAACCTTGATTGGAATTTTCCCAAATTCAGAACACACACATACTTTTTGTACAAATAAAAAATGCCAAACTTTGATTTCAGTCATTTCTTAGCCATGTTCTGCTTTTTTCATACCAATTACAATTCAAATGATGAGGCCAGGCCGTTTTTTATTTCTTTTTATTGGAATAAAAAATAAGTAATAAATATCAGAACATTGCGAATAACAATTCGTTAACGGTATTTCACAATAACATTGGTAATTTCCCAAATAAAGAAATATTTTGAAAATTAAATCTGAGTCATGCAATTGCAACATAGAAAAATATTACTGACATGCTATTTCAATTAATATTTTTTTATAATCTGGCAGATAATGAAAATCTGAATAAATCTAGCTCTAATAGGACCTAATAACTAAATGGAGTAATTTGTAATTTCATAAAATTATATTAAATCGCATTACACCATTCCAATAGATATACAGCGGGAATCATAGAATATGTACCGTTCATACTATGTGACTTTTGATCATTAAGATCAGTGCATCCTAACTTTTTGTGTGCTTTACCGTTTTATAATCGAACCCTTTTGGCGCATTGTAGCATCGTCACAATTGGAAATAACTAAGGTAGATTAAGATTCCATTGAATATAAATGTGAAATTTAATAACATATTCTTAGCAACATCCAAACTTCAGAGGGTTAAATTTTTAGCGTTGCTCTTTCATACCATGTGTCACACTAAGGTCCACACGGTTCGAAATTCGTAAACAATGAACCCTAATAACTACAAACTTTGTGTAAATTACAAGAATACGTATAACAATCGATCTTGGTGATCATTAATTATACATTATGATTAGAGTTTCTCTTTTCCCAGGAAATCGGGATTAATTTTAAAATTTCCCGGGATCCCGGGAATTCCCGCCTAGAAAAAATTATTCAATTTTAAGAATCTAAAAAAATGTCTTTAGTTTTAAAGTTTAATTGGATATAAATAAAATAATCCAATAAAAATTTAATGTACAGAGATAAACTGATCCGATTTCTAATTTTGGTTATATACAAACCTATCACAATTGTTCTTTCTTCATTAAATTCTAATTAATTTTGTTAATTCGCAAAAAATGAATATTTTTTTATTTTGAATTGGCAATGTTTTGCTTATTAAATCAAATTAGGTTGCCGCAATGCATCTGCCTTCTCTGTGTATGAGCTCAAACTACATTACTCGAACACGAGTAGTACTCGTGTAAAACTGCGAAATATTACCAGAACTGCAATCGTGTTGATAGAAACTTCAGAAAATATAATACGAGTGACAATCTGACTTTGGTAATACAAAAACGGGTTATTTACTATACTATACTGTATGGCTACGAAATGGTATTTTATTCGGCAGTACAATAATTCGGAAAAGTTAAAACGAAAATCCTTTGACTAAAACATATCTAGTTGTTTTGAACTTAATGTGAATCAAAATAATCCCTTATAAAATCAGGAATCTCAATCAAAGTCAGAAATAACATAAATCTGCACATACTGAGATATTAGCATTGTTATGAAAACTACAAGAGTTTCATCAAGTATCTGCTGAAGAGCAAATCAAACGTTACACAGTGGTTTACAAACTTTTTTTTGTGGAAATAATTCGGTATCTTAGGAATTATTGCATATATTGTTACGAAATTGTACATGGTTTGAGCTGAGGTGTTTTCGAGTTGATTTACGTTTGTTCAGCTTCCTAGCGATAATGGGGGCCAGTGCCCCCTCGGGTCTCAATTTTTTTTAAAAAAATCACCAAAAATCCATTTATGGTCCTGAATGAGCTGAAATGGCATTAGAATGTTTGACATTTTTTATTTACAAATACCGAAATTCCAAAAACGCGGGAAATGTGTTCCAAAAACAGAGTTTTTCAGAAAAGTGCCTACTGTGACGTTATTTACCGTGTGATAGTAACCAATTTTCGCTAGGAAGCTGAACAAACGTAAATCAAACCATGTGAAATTTCGTAACAATATATCCAATAATTCCCAAGATACCGAATTATTTCCAAAAAAAAGAAGTTTCTAAACCACTGTGAGTTAATAAATAAAGAGAGAAAATTTGAATTCCATGATTTTAACTGACCCTTAAATAAAACTCTTTCTTATTTGTACGAGAATTTGTGTGAATATGAATTTTATTAAATTAATTTTATACAACTTCAATTTCAAGTCTTGTCTTAACAAAATCATTTGCTATTCATCATTTAAGTATCTCACGAAATCTGTGAAACTTGAGTGTGCAACCTCAAAAAACAAAATCATATCCAAACAAAATAAAATAAAACTTGTGGAATTCTTAAGTAAAAGGCCAAGTTTAAGGGAACGTCTGCAATGCCAATAACAATAGCATCTGCATGAACGATACCACTCACTCACTCATTCTACTCGTGAAGATGGTTTTAACATCAATAACGATTACTTCGTTTTACTAAGTTTTTAAAAATTACCAAAAAAAAATAAAAAATATCAACAAAAGAACAGACAACAGACAAAAAGTGAAGAACATAACGATGATTATGAAGTAGAGTCATAGAAGATATAAGAACAACCTAAAAGGAAATAATATTAAGTGTTTGCTGCATTGCATCCCAACAGTTTTACATGAAGTCAATGTATCCCTTATAGTCTGTAATTGTCACTAACGTCTGATCACTGGCTGACTCCAATTTATTTATTTTGGGTCATTTGACACGTAGTATGTGCAGTTTGTAGTGTAGAGAGAAGTCAATTGGTTACTTTATATATCCGAGGTAATCTAACATGAAGTCAATTGTTTCTCTATGTAATCTAGAGTGTAGCCACTTTAAACGTTTATTTTGTAATGTACTTTAAAACACACTTGTGGTAAAATAACTAGTCACTAAGCTATTTCTATTTCTATAATTAGTGTTCACCGATAATGATAGGTAACATCACTAGTTCGAGACAGTCACCCAAAACAGTTGGGATATACTTCTACCACTACACACACACATGTACATGTACCAGTATGACAATAACACTTAACAAAGTATTTAAAAACTTTAGAATAACACTGTATTGAATAACAAGTATAATTACCACTACTAACTGGTAGTACAACTACTTGTATGTAAATTAGAGTGGCGCCAATTTTATGAATCCAAAACAGTTCTCAAGATGTTCGTCCTTGCACTTGAGATTTATGAAAGACGCATAAAATAATTTCGAAAAACTACACCACTTTTCATTGAAATTGAGAACATTATACATGATATTGAGAAAATTCCAAATGAAATTGAGAACTTCAATATGAAATTGAGAAAATTCCAAATGAAATTAGGAAAATTCTAATTGAAATTAAGAAAATTTCAAAAGTATATTCATATTTGACTTCACAATACTTTTAATTTTGGACACAAATTATTTCAATAGGGTTAAACATTGGTGAATAGGGACTCAATCGTAAAAGTGTTGCTGGAGAGTTGTCGAAAATTTTTACGTAAACATACCAGAACAAGTTCAGATAACTGATTACCAAACTCTTGCTATCAACACTTTTGACCTCTGCGACTATCCATTTGAATAATGCCTGCAGAACCAATTGCACCTATCAGGTGCAATTGGTTCTGAATTTCAGAATTTTCAATTTTTCAGAATTTCAATTTTTCAGAATTTTTCCAATTTCATTTGGAATTTTCTCAATTTCAATTGGAATTTTCACAATTTCATTCGTAATTTTCTAAATTTCAATTTGAATTTCTCAATTTCATTTGGAATTTTCTCAATTTCAAATGGAAATTCTCAATTTCATTTGGAATTTTCTCAATTTCATATAAAATTCTCAATTTCATATTAAATTCTCAATATCATTTGGAATTTTCTCAATTTAAAATGGAAATTCTCAATTTCATTTTGAATTTTCTCAAATTCAATTTGAAATTGAGCTTTAATATCTACAAAAAGAAAAAAAGCGATTTTATAATGTACAACCCTAAACTCAATCTTATTTATTAGCAATTATGAATATGCAAAAAAACTAGTTAAATATCTTTATTTCTAATGCATGATAAGGCAGTTATTAAATTTTTTCAAATCTTGTTCGTAAAGTAAACGAGACTGTTTTACCGCAGTAATATTTTGCTTTTCAGTACGATTTGGATATTTAATGCTACGAAATGGCCGTAAGCCATCATCCGGCGCATTCAGATAAACCAGGATTTTGTTTAATACAAAGCACTATTTTTGTTGTAAGGTCTTGGTCTTGTCTGCTAATTTTTTTGGTTTCTTTTTTCTTACGATCCGTGCTTAAGATTCCTTTGTAACGTTTTATAACATAATGCACAGTACTATTTGGAAGCTTCAGTTTTTTTGCTATCATTGCACCTGACCATGTTGGATTTCTTAGAAAAACGTTTACAAAAATTAATATACTAATTTGAAATCTTGACAGAATAACGATTGGTTTGTTTAGAAAGTCATGCCAAAAGAAAACAAAAATCTACCCACTAGTTTTTTGTAAACAGCTTCTACAGTGCGACAGGATGAACAATGCTTTAGTCGAATTGAAAGTTATTTAAAAAATGTGATTACTTTTTCGCGGTTGTCAAACGCAGTAAAGTTTGGAGATATTTTTATACCCTTCACCATCGTGAGAAGGGTATATATAAGTTTGTCATTCCGTTTGTAATTTCCACAATATAATATTCCGACCCTATAAAGTATATATACATATATGTATTCTGGATACTTATAGATAGCGGAGTCGATTAAGCCATCTCTGTCTGTTGAAATCAATTTTCTAAAGACCCCAGATATATTCGGGATACATATCTTCAATAATTCTGTCAGACATGCTTTCGAGAAGTTTCCTATTTAAAATCAACCAAATCGGTCCACAAATGGCTGAGATATGACCTATTATTGACCTATATCTGGATTACTAAGTCATTAATATAGACAATATGGATATCTAATGATAAATATTTCAAAGACCTTTGCAACGACGTATATAAGACCATAGTAAGTTGCACCTACAAAGGGTCAAAATCGGAAAAATATTTTTTAACCCGAATTTTTTTTTCACAAAAAAAATTTGAAAAACCAAAAAAAAATATTTAAATTTAAAAAAAAAATTAAAATTAAAAAAACAATTTGGAAAAAAAAATAAATTTTGTTTACCTAAAAATATTTAAAATTTGTATTTTGAAGTATAATTTGGTGAAGGGTATATAAGATTCTGCACAGCCGAATATAGCTCTTTTACTTGTTTACTTGAACATCATTAACCTTTGTTAAGCAGATGACAGAGAACGATTTTAGAAAAAGTCCAATGTAAGAGAGCCACCCTAATATATTGTATATAAATACTAAAGTTAAAGCATGTTAGAAACATGCTAGTGTTATTTACCAATACAAACATTTGATGAGACACAAACCACTGCATGTGCAACAAATATTGTAATTAATCCGGCCATAGAACCAAGTCTTGCGGCTTTCCGCAAAAGTGCGTATTTAGAGGTTTGCACTTTTAAATACATTTTCAACCGACGATACTAGAAAAACATTTATCAGTTTCAATAACTTTATATACTCGTACTGAGCCAAGGACTAAATTAATCGCGTGTTCTTAGTGGTTTTCTGTTAACCCATAATGTGCATGAATTAAATTATATGTATTTTGAATACAATTATTTTTAGCACAAATTTGTTTGACGTTTTACAAGTTTACAAGTTTTTCAAAATAGTTTGGACAAGTTTTTCAAACCTGCAAAACATTTAAATTTTTTTTTTATTAAATGGTTACGTCAAATATTTGTATGAAATTTCCAAACAAATTTCATTACTTGAATAGTGTCTGAGTGGTGATCAGATGGACAATATTCATTACATCTGTAGGGAAATAAGATTGGTTGCTATATAAATAACTTATAAGTGTATGTGAACTCGTTTTAAATAATATCCGATCTCAGATTTTTGAAGATCTAACGTGTTAAATCTTCTTCTAACTTTATATACACAATTTCAGAGAATCAACAAGCTATTCATAGAAATGATTTAAAAAATAATTCAAAATAAGCTTTAAAAAAATAAACGCGGAAATGGCATAATGTTCATTGGCTTCTTTGATACCACAGTTATCAACAACTGTTGGTTGGTTGGTTGGTTTCTTTATTTCTGTTCAATGTCAATAAAACGAAGGAAGTTGCTCATTAAATGTTTATTGAATTCTATTCCTTTCAGAAACTTGCAATCATAAAAAAATTACAGATTTATAATGATTTATTTTATTTGCTTTTTTTCAATTTAATGCAATTTTGCAAAGTTAAATGTCAATAAGGAATAATACATAAACAGACGCTTAAGTTATTTTATACATACATAAATACCCAGCAGTTCTGAGTGACTGTCCCGAACTAGTGATTTTAATTCTTTGTAGTAGAAGTTAACTGGTTTCAATTGTCAGTATGGTATCTCAAAGAATATAGAGTGAAGTCACTTTAAACTTTTATTTTATACTGTACTGTATGATGTAGTTATTTATACCACCAGACGTAATCTATTGGAAAGTCAACTGTCACTTAGTGACCCTTTGTAATCGGTCCACTTTAAGAATAGGCCATTTTTCTCATTACAAATTATATGTATTAGGGTTGGTCAATTTTGTTGGTCAACAGGCGCATAGCAAAAACGTAATCTACGAAAAATTCTAAGAAAATTTCCCCAAGAAACTATGGGTCTAAAATTAAAACCTAGCTCCCGCTGAGAGACTTCAAAATACACGTTTAAGAAATTTCACTGTCCAACAAATTGAGACTTTTTGATTGGGACAGAATAGCGACCCAATAATTCTGAAAGGGCATATTGAGTAGATAATTTTTGTAGAATAAACTTATAGTCCAGCTGGTCTGAATTTTTTCTACAGTGGGTGAAAGTTTTAATTTTTTTTTGAACGAAGGGAGCAGTATACTAACTGAAAAAAAATGTTGTAAGTTAGTGTCTGAGAGATTCTTATTGTCAAAGTTTTATTGTGAAATTTTATGGAGATCATTTTTGTGGAAGATCTTAACCCTCTATCTCCACTCATTAGGGGTCAATTTGACCCTTTTTTCGATAAAATCAAAAGATGTCCTTTGGACATTTAATGCTTAAAATATTCTACGAAAATGTTTGCCGAAAAATGTTTGTAATCTATGTACGATCAATTGACTTCCCCTAAGAGGAGCTGAAATAAATTGAATCGTAGGTAATTATGTAACCGATGAGTAAAATCACTAGTTCTGGAAAGTCATTCAGAACTGCTGGGACTTTAGCATCGGGACTAGTCATTTTAACACGTACATGTCCTAAGCAGAGGTTCAATTGACCCTTTTGATTACAATGTGACTATCTGATAGCTGATCGAAAGCAGCCAACGCTTCTGGCGGGTAAAATAAAGTGCATTACATAAAAAAGTTTGAAGTGACTTCACCATAGGTTACTAAGAGACACTAAAGTGACTATTGACTTCATGCTATGTTACATGGGATATCAGTATACTAAAATAAAAATAAGCTGTATGAGAATTATATCAACACAATTTGTATAAAACCAGTTTGTACGAATTACTCACAAAACGTTTAAAGTGACTACACACCAGATTACTTAGAGACACTTAAGTGTCAATTGTCTTAACGCTAGATTACTTGGGATATATAAAGTAACCTATTGTCTTCTCTCTGCACTACAAAGTGCACACACGTGTCAAATGTCCCGAAATAATATAAATTGAAGACAGCCAAGTGATATGATATTTGTGACAATTACTGTCTTTAAGGGACACATTGACTACTTGCTTAACTGCTGGGTAAATACAGACATGAAGAAACAAACAACACAATTAAATGAAATAACTAATTCTCAACACGTTCCAAATGAAATATGACAGGTTACTTCCGAATTATGTTTTATAACCGGGGAACTTTATAAAATTTTATTTCAACTTATTTATGTTTGTATGTACATATTTATCTTTTGTTTAATTATGTTTAATTTTTCTTTTTGTTATCAACACCTGTGTTAAGGCGGATAAATGTATTTGATTGTTTTCGGTGACATTAATGGTTAAATCAGAGTTTATTTACAAGTGTAATTCTTTATTTTCATTTTTATTTTTAATAAAATAAATTCTTTATTTACAACACAATAGTTTGAATTTATAAATTTGGTTCTAACCCATGTTTCTAATACGTGTTTTTAAGATTCGTGTTTTGTTTCGTTTTGGGATAATAAATGTCATTTATTTTTACAAATACAATTAAAACATTTAATGCTTTTATCTATTGAAATTTTTAATTTAAAGAAACCACTTCGAATAATTTAAACGTGTATATGGGAAATTCCATCAATATGTCAACCATGACTCAAGAAATAACAAAACTTTTTTCAAGATGAATTGAATTGAAAAAAATACTCAAACTTTACCATTTGAAGGTATTTAGAGCTTATTACATTTTTTTTAAATTTAATTAATGTGTAATTATGTTTTCAGTCCCGAAATCCCGGGAAATTGTGCGAGAATTCCCGGGAATTATTTTCCTTAGTTTTATTTGATGTTTTTTGAACTTGACTTTCTCTATAAGATGCTTAAAGCTCCAAAACAAATGCAGAAGATTCATACAATCATACAAGAAATATTTTTTCAAAACTCGTGAATGTAGAATTATTTTAGTATTTAGCTTTTACACAAAGAATAATGAAAATTTTTGGAATAAAACCACCTTCGGTTAAATTGAATTTTGTTTAATATTATTGGATTTTCTTCAAGTTTTAATTAACATCTTTACTTAATTTTTGATTTAATAAGCAAAACATTACCAATTCAAAATTAAAAACAAATAAAATATTTATTTTTTGCGAATTAACAGAATTATTTAGACAAGAGTCTAACGAAGGTAGAACAAAATCTAATGAAAATTGAAGCCATTCCGATACAAATGGTTACAGGTTTGTATATAACCAAAATTATAAATCGAGTTTATTTCTTTATATTAAATTGTTATTGGATTTTTTATGTGTATCCAATTACATTTTAAAATCAAAGAAATTTTTTAGATTTTTAACGAATTCTACATTCTTAAAACTTAATAATTTGTTCTATGCGGGAATTCCCGGGATCCCGGAAAATTTCAAAATTTATCCCGATTTTCCGGGAAATGTAAAAGTGTGGGAAAAGAAAAACTCTATATGTAATACATACGCTAAAGGTATGGTCACACACTTGTTTAGCACAAATTAAAAACTAAATATTTGTTTTGAATCATCTTAATTAAGATAAGTTTATGGAAATAAATAAAAGAATTCAGATTTGTCAAATATTTTTCGCCGCCTCTTAAAGTACACAGTGTCACATCTTAAGGGGCGGCGAAAACTAAGCGTCCAATTAGCATATAGTAAGAAATGAATTTGACTCTGTTTGTTTTTTTTTTTTTTGCTATTATCACTTGTTTTCTGAAACCATAAATATATTTTATATTTTTTGTTTAATTTGTTCTATTACTATAAGAAAAATCTGTCGCGTACTGAATGCCACGTATAGTATTAAATTTTATTTATTACTAGCTTAACCCGATGCGCTTCGCTAACCCTATCGTAGTAAAAAATAGATAGAATTAAACAAAATATTAAATGAATATAATTAATTCCGGAACTTCTTCTTAGTTTTTAATTGCGATTTTAAAAAATATGGATACTTTTCATAAGACGTTCGGTTTGCTTTAATTACGTATGTTTTCGTACATACATATGTGGGAAAGTATCGATCCAGCCTATTTTTAGTTAATCTACTTACAATGAAAAGTAAAAACAAGTAAAAGACCAAAAACATTTTTCTATTAAAATTTCAATAATTTATATTTTTGAGTGATTTTCGGAAGTGGGCCTTATATGGGGGCTATGACCAATTATGGACCGATCACCATGTAATTAGGTCGTGTGATTTATGTCTATATGAAAGTTTACTATGTTGAATTTTGTGAGTATACCAACATTTTTAAGCGATTTATGCACGTTAAAGTGATTTTCGGAAGCGGGTCTATATGGGAGCTATGACTAATTATGGACCGATCGGTGACATGAATTTTGTATATATAAAACTGATTTGGAGCGCAATTTGTGAAGATACATTTATAAATTAAACATTTATGACCGATAAAGTCCCATTTCGGAGGGATATTTGTATGGTGGCTAGGTGAAATAATAGACCGATTTCAACCAGTTTCAATAGGCTTGGTCCTTGGGCCGAAAAAATAATATGTACCAAATTTGATCGAAATATCTTCAAAGTTGCGACCTGTAATCTGCGCACAAGGTTTACATGGATAACCAGCCAACCAGACGGACGGACAGGCAGACATCGTTTAATAGACTCAGAAAGTGATTCTAGGTCGATCGGTATACTTTAAGGTGGGTGTTAGACTAATATTTTTGGGCGTTAGAAACATCTGCACAAACGCATTATACCCTCCCAACTATGGTGGTGTAGGGTATAATAACAGTTCTTTAGATATTTGAAAATAACTATTTACTTTGTATTGGTGGTGCCACACCCATTTATCCAATCATGCCCAATTTCAGTCAAGCTAAGCACAATTCTTTTACAATTATAGTTGACCAGATATTCAATAATAACTATTTACTTTGTATGGAATTTAAAAATTTAAAAATAAATACAGTATAAATTTCAAGAGGATTGGTCAAGTGGTCCAGCCTCCTAGAAGGCAGAAACAAACAAACAAAATTATTTTTCAGTTACTCTATTCCACTCTTAGGCGTACAAATGTCACGTACATAGTATTCGTTTAACCATATTTTAGATAGAAACAAGTAAGAGAGCTATATTCGGCTGTGCCGAATCTTATATACCCTTTACCAAATTATACTTCAAAATAAAAATTTTAAATATATTTAGGTAAACAAAATTTTTGGAAAAAAAAATTTTTCGAATTATTTTCTTTAAAATTTTTTGAATTGTTTTTTTAAATTTAAATTTTTTTTTTTAATTTAATTTTAATATTTAGCGAAACAAAATTTTGGTGATAAAAAGAAAATCGGGTTAAAAATTGTTTTCTTACATTTTTGACCCATTGTATGTTAAACCTACTATGGTTTTATATACGTCATTGCAAAGGTCTTTGAAATATCTATCATTAGATATCCATATTGTCTATATTAATGTCATAATAATCTAGATATAGGTCAAAAATCGAGATTGTCCTGGTTTTTTCCTCATTTCTCAGCAATATATAAGGATCCAGAATATATATATACATTATAGGGTCGGAAATGAAAAACTTATATATGCCCTTCTCACGAAGGTGAAGGGTATGAAAATAGTGTTTTGAAGATACTCCGAGAACTACTAAAAATAGTATTACAGAATCTAGAATTTCCAAATACGAGTACATTTATTTACCATTTTTCCTTATATTTTTTGGAAAGATTTATATCAATTAATCGCATTAATCCAAATTCGAGAATAAAAGCAAGAAAAACACCATAATTTACATATTTATATTTATTTTATCAAAAATAAATAATACTGAATTCGTTGATATCTTTTCTGTTTTAGAATTTTAAATTTCTTGTCAATTTTAATTTGTTAAGTAATCTGCAAATATTTACATACTGCACTGTCATTGAAAATGTCTTGTCGATCTTAAAGGTTCGTCCCCTCTCTAAATATCCAGACACGAGTAGGTACTTACTTAACTATTTACTTGCATATTGTTTTTGTATTATCATTCGATAGTGACTTTTTATGCAAATTAAAATAAAAAGAAGTAGAAGAAAATTCAATGATCATACAAGACAATTTCCCATAGGAGTAGACATACTCGTACTTATACTAAATGGAATGTGCATGAGCATGAGTCCGAAGTATGATGCGATTTAAATAAATATAAATTTATTATTCATATGTGCATGAAATAAAATGCATTCATGCATGCATGATGCACTTACACATCAACACAATCATATCTATGTATATACAGTCTTTATTTAAAGAGTGAATAAGAATATGTGTGCATTTGATATCATGCATATCCTGAATATGCTAAATATGCCAAATAAGTTTCAGCACAGACAGCGTAGAATACTTAAAGATCATCCCAAAAGTAGAGAAACTTGTTGAATTGTTGCAACAGTACTTGATATGGTAATCAAAATATTCAGTTTGTATAAGTTTACTATAGTTAACGTATGGAATACACTTCCATACATTTAACAATCCATCCAACGAATCTGCTTTTCATACAACCACAACTATACACACTCATGACCAGGATAATAGGTCTACTATCTTTAAGTCGTACTCGTAATTTACATTATCAAATGATATATTTACATCAGAGTAAGCCGTAAAGAGAGATGCTTTATTTGAGAATGTATTGGGTTCAAGAAGTAAATAAGAATGTATTAGGTTAAGCCTAAAGATACACGCTTAACCCTCTCCATACGGGAGACGATAAATTACTAGGCTAGTTTAACAGAGATATGCATATTAAAATAATATGTATATAGCAGTTTGTGTGTGCCCCTATCCCGGGAAGTATCTGGTTTGGCATGGGATAAATAATATTTATTTTCAATTTCATGGTTTTTTATTTGTTCTTTCAAAATTTGTCTCCTCCACTCCCAGTGGACTCTTCTAAAATACTTGCTACATCAAAATCGGATAGTTTTCGTTATTATAGCCTAAAATAATATTTTTAATTTTGACTAAACAACAAGTGCTATGATAATACGCCATCTTTTTTTTCAATAACTGTACTTAAACTTCTAAATAACTAAATGGTACATGTTTGAATCATTTAAAGTAAAGAACTTAAACATTAGAGCTCTGTGGACATTCAGTGGGACACATATGTCCTAATAGATCCGAAAGGGTTAAAGAAATATAAATATTGTAATTTTTTAAAGTTTTTTTTTGGTTTCTATTATTTTTTTATTATATTGTTACGAATTTGCACTAGCACTAGTAGGAACTGCCAGCTAAATTCATCGTGTTTATAAACATTTCCATCAGTAGAAGCTTCTACTTATCAACAATGTTAATAGCATTGTTTGAAAGTATGGCAACACTGAATATTTAAACATTAACTTAGAAAGCTCTAGAATTCGAATATAGTAGTTGCTAAATTGTTAAGATCATTGTAGAATGTTCACGAGAGATGGCGTGTATATAAATATTGGCAGAGATTGTAGTAGTTAATTCATGATATACACTGTGTAAATAAACATCAACTGAGTGCCTGAAAGTGTGTCTGTATTTTTGCGAATTTATGAACAAACGTGTATAAAAACATTGAGTGACTATTTAATTCCGTGTACATTTTAAATAAATAAAGAGTTGTTACAATTTTTAAACTACTAAACGGCTTTTATTTGAAATCAAAAGTATGTGGTTTATTTAAAGCAAATAAACCAACGTTTTAAAAAGGTTAAAACTTAACCATATTATATGATACGATTTTGGAATGAAATACAGGTTTTTGGATATAAAATGATTTTATTTTTCAACATAGTCTCCTTTGATCTCTATAGACTTTGTCCGTTTCACCAATTTTTGTATCCCTTCCAAAAAATAAAATTTGTCGTGGTCATCAAAATAGATATTTGTTTGTAAGATGATTTCATCGTTGAGTCAAATCTCATTCCGCCGAGCCATGTCTTCAGGTTTTGAAACAAGAAATAGTTGCATGGATTTTTGTCATGTAAACTCCACTATCTTCTTGTGCAAATGCTGTCGTTTTTTATCAACTCATGAATAAATCGACCCAATAAGTTGGCATAATATTCGCCATTAATTGTTTT
Organism: Calliphora vicina; assembly: GCF_958450345.1. NCBI lineage: Eukaryota > Metazoa > Arthropoda > Insecta > Diptera > Calliphoridae > Calliphora > Calliphora vicina. The sequence goes on from NC_088780.1 coordinate 82,408,783, forward strand.
ACCCTTTTGAAGGTAGTCAATGTGGATTATACCCGTCGCCATGACAAACTTACTTTGGCCATCTTTGTCGCTGATTCACCTCCATGGCTTCCACAATATCTCGCACTTTCAATCAATCAGCGCTCCGATCTGCCAACACCAGATTGAAAATTTTTGGGGTACTTTAAAATAAAATTCTTAATAAATGCGAAATTAACCCTAGGCTGTCTTTTGTTATGTCTTATTTCAGACTTTCTGGTTGAATTTTCCGTTTTGGTGTATTCAGGGACTTATAGTAAAATTTCACGGATAATATTTTTGCGGAACATTTTAACTCCTTAAATCCCTGTTTTAATGGTGTTTTTGCTCTTTTTTAAAAGAAGGCCTTAATAATTTAGAGGGTTAACATATTCTACAAAAATGTTCTCCGTAACATTTTACATAAATTTCCTGAACACATTTTATACTTAAAATGTAAGAATCACATGGTTTCTTATGTCGATTAACAATAAGAATGTGCCAGAGTTTGAAAACTTTAACCACCCCTCAAATGAAATACAGATGTAAACTTTCCAAACGCCGATACACTTGACTTTTTTTTTGTCTTCACTATCAAAATTTATTGGTCTGACCAAGGCGAATTTATACAAGGTGCTATCAGTTCTACAAATACAACAATTGGTCTTAACAAATGTCAAAAAACAAAAATGAAAAAATAAACAAATATGTATTAAAACTTAATGTAGTGTAGATAATTGTATAGTGAGGGCTTTACTTATTTATGTAAAAAATAAATATTTTGTTAATACGATTAGAATATGTAGATATTTAAATATAAAAACAAGCTTTGACAACAGTTAAAACCAAAAAGCGAAAAAAAAAATTATCAGCTGTTTGACTGACTCCACCTTGTATAAATTCGCCTTGGGTCTGACCTTGTAATTATTTTTGGTGTTGTACAGTGCAATCTGAGAAAAATAATTTGATCAAACTGCCTGCCAAAGTGAGACTATCGTTATGATCTGAAGTGTATTTTTTTCATTTAACGAGTCAAAATGTATCGAATCGTATATAATGAATATTTGATCAAACTATTGAAATTCTATTTTCGTACAAAAAGAAAATAAAAGAGACAAGATGAGATGAGAGATCTTGAAATCAGTGACCTTTTAACTTGTCTTGTTAGTTTGAAATTCAAATTTTTTTGGTCATTTCATTATTTTCTTTAGCAGTATTTTTGTTGCGCGATTCGGTTTATTTTATATATGTATGTATGAATGTATGTACTAACTATATAGCTAGTTGGTGGATGCTGTCAGTTTGGAATATTGCCTCATATCTTCATTAAGATTCAAAATGCCAAACAAAGTCACACACATGACACGGGTATCAACAGAAATACTCAAATACTAAAGTCATATATGGATGAATGTCGTGTCTCCTCCTTTAGTCTTGTTCTTTTCATACGGTAGCATGTCATAACAACGATGCCATGGACGGGCAGTAAATGACTCCTTGTATTCTTATACACCCATACTTGTATCGTTAGACTGTAGTTTCGAAGGACAAATGATATTTAGGATAAAAGTTTTTGTTACTTCTTATCTTGTGTTTGGATTTTCCTTTTTTAGTTAGAAAGCAGAAGGTGCACTCAGCAAAATAATTTAAAGAATTAAAGAGATTATTTAAAAAAAATTAACAAAGTTTTATTTATTAAATATGTAATCTTTCCATAGGGTTTGCGGCACTTGTTGTAATAGTCCAACTCTAAAAATGGTAGTGAAAAAATTGATTTAAGCCTTTTTATAATAGATTTGAATTGAAGGCGAATTTAATATTTCAATATATGTATGTATTTTCTGATAACCGTATTGAAATAAATTAATAACAGGTACATAAATATTACCACATACAGTGGTGGCCAGGAATTTAAGACAAAAATTGTTTGCTAAATTCCATGTAATTGTCATTTATTTTTTCAAATATTTCCACAAATATGTATGCATGAGGACTGTTTTAACACACAAGTGTGTTTTATTCGACTGTGTCAATTCATACATATTCACCACGAACACATAAAATTTTTCTACAACTTGACCAAAAAAAATTTTTTTTTAAATAAACATATTTTCTCCAATTTATATCATTGTATTTTTATTATTATAAAATATTAGGATAAAATTTCGTATTTTTAGTTCCATTAGTTTCTGTCATATCATGTTATTAACAGCGGATGTTCGCTGAGGTGGGTCAACGTATTTCCACATATCTTTGTCCATATATGTTTTACCGATTTTTCCAAACATTTTTCAGAAACTAGAAACATTAATAATAAATTTCATACCCTTAGAGGTCCTTTTATTTTGGTTCTATCGCACTTAAAATTCAGTTGATGAAAAAAATTCAAGTATTTGTCTTAAATTGGTGGCCACCACTGTATATATTTTTACTCAAAATAATTGTTTAAATCTTAATTACTTTGAAATTTTGTACGGTTATTTTTTATTAAAGTGACACCACTGAATTATAAATCAGCTGTTTACTTTGAAGCTGTCGTCTTTAAAAGAATTCAGCAGTTGCCGCACGACTGCAACTGCAGCCAGCAGCATTTGTGTTCGTGAAGCCTGCTGTCTTCAATGTGTTTAATGCAGCGAAATGCAAACTCACACCACAACAGTTTTTAGATATTGTAGTTGTATGAGTTGAGAATTATTCTCTGGCAAAAACAAAAACAACTAGCTGAAATAATGAAATAAACAAGCATAAAAACGTAACACAACCTGCTTCTATCAATGCTCATGCGAGACTGACTGTTTTTATACAATGTGTGTGCTTGCGTACATGTGAAAATAAAAACAAGAGAGCTCATTTGAGAGCTCATTGCATTTCGCTGGTTTAATGCATAAAATTTATTTTTGGAAATACAAAATTTTATTTTAATAGGTTTTCAGTTTTAAGGTACCAAATTCCCAATTAAAATATATGTATGTATGTAATTGAAAAAATCTCTGAAATTTTTTGTTATTCGCTCTAGGAAAGCTAAAAATGTTATACTAATAAAACCATAGAGCGAATGAGAATTGCAGACACTCAAAATGTACTTGTAAAAATATCATAGCTTAGACAAACATCAATACTCACTCACAAATGTTGAGAACAAAATACTATTAAAGGTAAACATATTTTGTTTGCATCTTAAACATATTATGACTATGCGTTTAGAAATTTAAAATTTAATGGTTGTACATAATAATGTAATATGTTTACCTATTAAATTTACTAAGTTGTTGGAAAAAATTATTTTTTTTGTAAACCATATTCATATTTATAATTGCGATGAAAATATAAACATTTACAGTAACTAAAATATTGTTGAAATAAAATTAAAGCAACAATTATATGTTTAGTTGTCATAACCATGTGGAACCATGTTTTTTTCTGCGTGTAGGAATTAATTTAATGAAGAATTAGTTATCAAAGGCATGAATTCAATACATTTGATGTACAAAGGAGTTATGCCTATGAATTAATTCATAATAAATTCATTAACAGAATTATTAAGAGATACTATTTACTTTGATTTTGAAAATGGAATTAAGAATTAGTTATTTCGAAACATTGTTAAATGACGATTGATTAAATTCAAATTCACATCCGACAACAGTTCCAGACGAATAAGTAATTATTTTTCTATGTGTAAGCATTATGTTGTTCTTATAAATTCCCAAAAAGTGCAATGCTCTGAAGTTCCTTTTATTTGAATCAAAATTTGAAATTTGAGCCATCATTAAAAATGGAAACATCACGAATTCTCCAAAATACACACACAAATATGTATATTGCAACAACAAAATCACAACCAACAATAACAATGACGACCTCTTCAAGTACACGAGTACAAACAAGTTGTCTGTCGCAGTTGGAGTACATAAGTGCATACATCCATCCATAGATGCAGGCAGTATTCCAAAGTTTGTTAACTTGTTTTGTAGTTTCGTCTTGTATTTGTTGTTTTGTACATAAATATGCCTTTTTACAACAAAATATAAGAAGAGGAGGGGATGGCGGTAGAGGTAAATCTTGTGTGTGTGTTTGTGTTATTACAACATTCTTATTTTTTTTTATTCTCCCACTTTTATGATTTTCGTTTTATTCTTTTTTATTTTTCTCAATTTATTTACTTCTTATTTTTGTTTTGTTTGTTTGTCTTTTCAGGCGAAATCTTTCTAATGCGACCTCTAGAGGATATCGCTGCAATCACGCATGTGGGCGATCCCGTCTTGCTCACAGTAATTGCGGAAGAGGTTAAGGTTGGTCGTGACGAACCGCCAGCAATGGCTTCCACCGTTCAATTGGCATTCTTTTTACCCGAGCGTACCAATTCGCCACCATATTTTGAGAACGATCAGTAAGTTTTGTAAAAAAGAAAAAAAAACAATAAAAATAACAACAGCAACAACAACATCAAAACAGCATGGCTGCATTCAAATAGACCATTATGTTGAACTGGTTGATGGTTGATTATTACCTTGCATCATTGTATTGCCTTGCATTACGATGCAATGCCTTTGCCTGATCTGCATGTACCCATTAGCATAATGCTTGTTTCTCCTCAAGATTTTTAGTTGTTTGTATAAAGAAGAAAGAAAAAAAACAGCCAAAAACTTGGTAAAACTAAAATGTTGAAACAAAAATAACAACTAGAAAACAATCGTTAAATTTTCTTTCCAAGACATTCATTAATTCGTTATACAATAATTTTGCATATCAGCTATTCTCAAATTGTTTTAAATAATAACTGTACTAGCAATCGTATTGAAATTATTTAGAATCGGTCCTATAGAAAAGGTCTCCCGGAGTACGCACATAAATCTATTAAATACGTAAGACCTATTAAGTCTGCCATGTTACTCTGCAGTAACATCAATCAGTCGAATTCTTTTCGAAATTACAAAAACAACCAAAAACTTGACTATAATTAATTGTGTGTTTGTTATTTTATATTTGAGAAACGGTTTCTTATAAATTTACTAGTACATATTATAAATTTAAATATTTACAGACTCTGCTTAAATTTGACTTTAACATTTTTCACATATAGGATAAAAAATAGTGTTTATAAAAACAGACTTTTAAAAAAGCCAGTTTATCGGTTAACCGAAAATTGTATTCTTTTAGAAAACCGGGTTTTCGGTTAACCGACTTCGAAAAACCGGTTAATCGCCATTGAAAGTTTAAATAATATATTTTTATATGTAGAAAACTTAAAATATCCAATAAAGTATACAGCGCTTTAAAATTTGTAGTTTTTAGGTTAATATTTAATAAATATTCAAAAGTGCTAACTCCATTTTATTTTGTAAAAATTTCAAAATTATCTCATTCAAATGGAATTCAGTATAAATATGTTACTAAATATATAATACACACTTGTTTTAATTATTTGTTTATTCATTAAAGTCAACCAAAAAATTGAAATCATAAATTTTTTAATTAAATATTTGATAACACTATTTGACCCTTTAATTCTGAAAGGCATGTTAAGTAGATAATTTTTGTGGAATAAACTTATAGTCCACCTGGTCTGAATTTCTTTTTTACAGTGGGTCAAAGTTTTCATTTTTTGATCAAGGATGCAGTATACTAACTGAAAAAAATTTTTAAGTTAATGTCTAAGAGATTTCTTATTGTCACAGTTATATTGTGGAATTTTATGGGGATAATTTTTGTGGAAGATCTTAACACTCTAGCTCCTCTCCTTAGGGGTCAATTTCACCCTTTTTTCGAGAAAATCAAAAAAAATCCTTTCAAAAATGACATTTAAGGATTAAAATATTCGACGAAAATTTGTTCAGTGGGGGTCACCAAAGATACCATAGATGTAAATAAAGCTCTTTACGCTTAATTAGCAAAATTAAACGCCACCTTGGGTCTCACATTTTTAAAAAAATCCACAAAAATCTATTTATGATCCGAATGAGCTGATATTTAAAATATAAATAGTCCACAGTGGGGCAGAATTAACATTTTTTGTAAATAAATCTGGCATTTCTAAACGGCTCATCCAATCGGGCTAAAATTTGACATGGGCGTAACCAAGGAGTATTCGAGTTTAAGTTATTAAAATAGGCTCTACAACTGATTCAGGGTACCTTCGATATGTAAAATTTTTAAACACGTGCAATTTTTTTTTGTTTTACATCCGATTTCAAAGTTTTTTATATTTTTGGAAAGTTCTTGGGTAGATCTTGCAAACAAAAAGCTTGTGTGTGCTATTTATATCATATAATTTCCGAGTTATAGGCATTTCAAAATTGAAATTTTAAAAGTTTGCTATACCTTAGTTCGCTTTTTTAAAAATATTGGTCAGACTTTTGGACAGAATGGACCAAATTTTTTTTATTGGTTAGACAACTAAATTACACACAAAAGATTTCAGAGCAATATTAATTTTGGATCCAAAATAAACGATTTAAATGATAAACGATTAGTAAGATTTTTATAGTTTTATTATGTGTAATTGATTCTGAAAAAATTTATTAAGTCAACTATTATTATGAAAGAGCTTTATATTGTATATCGGCAGTTTAAGTTTCAAATCAGACCAAATGTTTGATATAATGTGTATACAATGAATATAAAAAATTCATCAAAACAAGATACATTTTATTTATTTATTTTCATATTTATTATAATTAAAATTACAACAAATCTTAAAGCTAAAAGCACTAGCAACAATGGCTATCGGCTTAACAAGATACATATTTAATGATTTTATTCCCAAATTTTAAAAACCGGTTAGCCGAGTGATATAACCGAAAATCAACAATTAAAATTAACAAAATACATCCTATGCAATGTATTTTGTTGTTGTAGCAGACATATGATTTGTTTTATTTTAATTTGACAAAACTGAGTGTCTCTTCTCTATATATCGATGGCTTAATATAAAAAAGCGTAAATAATTATGTTTTTCAAAAATATCAATGAAAAAAGGGTTGTATTAAATAACTTCATTAAAATTTAAAAAAATAAATTTTATATGAGAAATAAAATGTGATGTATCTTCTTATTAAAAAATGCAATAATACTTTTTTTGTGCCTAAAATTTTATCGATTTTATTAAGTTTATTCCTTCTCCTATAAAGTAACAAAAAATCGAGTTACGCCTTTTTATATTAAGCCATCGACATGTATATTAGAGTGACAATCAGTTGTATGGAAAAAAATTTTTGTTAAAATTTTGAAGAGTGCCGGGTGGAATATTGTGACACTAGGCCTAAATGTTAAGTGCTGAAAATTTTAGCCAAATCGGGAAACGATTTCTGGACGCGCATCGAGGTCAAAGTTCAGATATATGCAGAATTTTACTGTTAATATGGAATAAATAGGTGAAACTCGTTAACTTTCTGCATTGTTTTCTAGAAATATGTAGATTTATTTATATTAATGAATATTACATTAAAAAAAAAATTTTGGAAATTAACCCTGTATCTCCTTTAGTTCAAAATGACCCAAAAGCTGTATTATCGCCAAAATTAGAGAAAAATGCAAATTTTTCAGTTTTTGAAAAAAGTTTGCTACTAAATAAATACTTTTGCAATTGAATGCAAAAGAATCGAAATATGTACGTAATTATCGTTGTAATGAGATATAAATGACAACATTTGATTAAAAAATTTTAAAGTTATTACAAATTCGCCAGACCATTAACGTGTTTCAGGCCACTTGAACAAAAAATTTAGGAAACAAATTAAGATATTTCGAGAAAAATTAAAATAAAAGCCCATTTTTACTTAAAATATGTCCATATTTACTTGTATATGAGTTTTTGTCTTCGTAGGATACCGTTAACCTATTCGCAGGTATGGCCAAAAAAAAAAAAAAATTTAACGGCTGTTTCAAAATTCCATTTTCAAATTTTTAAAAATTTTGTTAAACAAATTTCAGATTTTTTCGATCATCACATTGGGGTTTATTGAGATCAAAATAGGGAATAAAAATGTGAAAAAATTATGTCAATACCTCTTACAGTTTTTCCGTACCTGCGATTTAAATTTTGTGTTTTTCAAGAAAAACTAATTTTTTGTCCATATTTAGGCGAATGAGTCCAATTTCCTTACTGTTATAAATTTTAAGTAAAACCTATTCATAATATTATAGTCCTTGTAATTTTAAATATGTTCTGAAAGTTTTACTAAAATCGGAAAACGATAACCTTTGAATCGTGAAGGTCAAAGGTCAAATTTTTCAATATTTGGAATTTCTAATGAAAAGATAGCGAAATGTTATATATTTTTGGGCCGATTTTCATGAAACTTGAGGAAAATATATATTGATGTCTAGCATTTACAACAACAGTGCAGAAATGGATTTTAACCTTTAAGAGGACTTGGGGTCAAAATGGTTGTGTTTTTCGTGATTTTAAAAGTTGAGGGTAATTTGGACCCCAAGTGCTGCTAAGGGTTAATTTCCATTTTTGTACTTTTACTTTAAATTCTGGACTATATGTTATATTTTCCTTAAGTTGCATTAAAATCGGCCCAAAAATATATAACATTTCGCTATCTTTTCTTTAGAAATTCCAAATATTGAAAAATTTTACCTTTGACCTTCACGATTCAAAGGTTATCGTTTTCCGATTTCAGTAAAACTTTCAGAACGTATTTAAAATTACAAGGATTATAATATTATGAATAGGTTTTACTTAAAATGTATAACAGTAAGGAAATTGGACTCATTCGCCTAAATATGGACAAAAAATTAGTTTTTCTTGAAAAACGCAAAATTTAAATCGCAGGTACGGAAAAACTGTAAGAGGTATTGACATAATTTTTTCATATTTTTATTCCCTATTTTGATCTCAATAAACCCCAATGTGATGATCGAAAAAATCTGAAATTTGTTTAACAAAATTTTTAAAAATTTGAAAATGGAGTTTTGAAACAGCCGTTAAAAAAAATTATTTTTTTTGGCCATACCTGCAAATAGGTTAATGGTATCTTACGAAGACAAAAACTCATATACAAGTAAATATGGACATATTTTAAGTAAAAATGAGCTTTTATTTTAATTTTTCTCGAAATATCTTAATTTTTTTCCTAAATTTTTTGTTCAAGTGGCCTGAATCACGTTAATGGTCTGGCGAATTTGTAATAACTTTAAAATTTTTTAATCAAATTTTGTCATTTATATCTCATTACAACGATAATTACGTACACACTTCGATTCTTTTGCATTCAATTGTAAAAGTATTTATTTAGTAGCAAAATTTTTTCAAAAACTGAAAAATTTGCATTTTTCTCTAATTTTGGCGATAATACAGTTTTTGGGTCATTTTGAACCAAAGGAGATACAGGGTTAATTTCCAAAATTATTTTTTAATGTAATATTCATTAATATAAATAAATCTACATATTTCTAGAAAACAATGCAGAAAGTTAACGAGTTTCACCTATTTATTCCATATTAACAGTAAAATTTTGCATATATCTGAACTTTGACCTCGATGCGCGTCCAGAAATCGTTGTCCGATTTGGCTCAAATTTTCAGCACTTAACATTTAGGCCTAGTGTCACAATATTCCACCCGGCACTCTTTGAAATCTAAAAAAAAAAAATCGGCTGTCACTCTAATGTATATATATGTAATTCTCTATGGTTCCAGTCATAGTGAATTATACATACAGACGAGACACTCGGTTTTGTCAAATAAAAATCGACTGACAGAGTTAGGATTTTGACAACAATCTTAGGTTTTTCACAATTACGTCTCGTCTCCATTGTTCTGGTGTCACTCTAATCCGACTCGAACTTCTCGAATATACATACATATGTATTTAGAATTAACAATTTAATATTTCTGTACTTTTATTGCAGCTATGTTTCACGAGTCGATGAGAATGCTCCCCAAGGTACAGCTCTGACATTTGTTGATCCGTATGTGCCGCGTGTGTATGACGATGACACTGGCAAAAATGGCGTATTCTCGTTGACGTTACTCAACAATAACGGAACATTCGAGATCTCGCCTAATGTAGCCGAACGTAGTGCGTCATTCTTAATACGAGTTCGTGACAACATCCTGTTAGACTATGAGGAACGTCAAACTGTCGAATTTCAGATTTTAGCTCAGGAACTGGGACCAGCAACTAATCTCTCAGCCATTGTAAATGTCACCGTTTACATCAACGATGTCAATGACAATCCTCCAATCTTTACGCAGCCTGTGTATACGGTTGAGCTGCCCGAAAACATGACGGTCGGTACCAAGGTCGTTCAAGTGCATGCTGATGATGTGGATACCGGCATGGGTGGTCGTGTTCGATATACAGCCATACTGGGTTATCTAAATACCTCATTGAATTTGGATGCCGAAACGGGCTTAATAACAGTGTCCACAAACAATCACGGTTTCGATCGTGAAGTCATGCCCGAGTATCATTTGTACGTGGAGGCACGTGACAATGATGGTACCGGCAACAGAGCTCAAGTGCCGTTAGTAATTAAGTTGATTGATGTGAATGACGAAACGCCGATATTTGAAAAGGAAGTTTATGAATTTATTTTGGCTCCAGATTTAAAAAGCTTCACCACAACTGCCGTCATACATGCAGTGGACAAGGATGCTACTGCCCCCAACAATGAAGTACGATATGAGATTATCAATGGCAACTATGACAATAATTTTGCACTGGACAAAGTCACAGGCGAACTAACTGTCCGGGAAAAAATAAATTTTCGTGCCAAAAAAGAGGTTTCCGTGAGAAACAGAAGACAGACAATGACGTCATCCTCGCCCTCGGCCGAAGAGCAAAATATCTTTATACTTACAGCTCGTGCTTATGATTTGGGAGTGCCGGTTCGATCTAGTACAACCACCATACGCATATATCCGCCAGAAAGTCGTACGCGAGCTGTTACCTTTGTAGTGCCGGGCTTGAATCCAGATAAAGCTAAAACCGAAGAGACATTGTCAACTATTACGGGAGGCAAAGTGATCATACACGAAATTCGAGCATTGAAACCCGACGAACCAGGCGCACAAAATATCCCACCTTCGGGTAATCCGGATATCAAGGACAGAAGCGTAGTCACTGCCACAGTACTCTATGATAGTTCGTCAGTTGTCGATATATCACAAATCCAACAGCGCCTGTCTCAGCATAATAGTTCCTTTGCCATTATGACCGGTCGGGAGGCCAGCACGAGCGAAACAGATGTAAGTCCCAATAAATAATTAATTTTCAGTTACCGTTTCTTAAATCCCATAAATTTTCAAAAAGGATCTTACCCCATTGCAGACCCTGTACAAAGCTGAAAATAAACTATTATTTTGGTTGTTAATACTACTTGCCACACTGGTGGCTTTGACCATACTGATACTGCTGTTGTGCTGTATCTGTTCCTGGTGTCCACTGTATGGAGCTACTAGGTAAGTTTCAGATAGTTCTTATATTTCTATATATGTCCTTCAACTAGATACTTATGTAACTCAAAGTATCGAACAATCATACAAAGATGCACAGAGTTAAGAATCGTTAAAACTGAAAATAGTAAACTAAACTTTAAAATCACACCATTGATAACACAGGTCAACAGCAAAAAAGGCTTCACTAACCACTATATAGATTTGGTGCATCATGGTTACCTAAGTACAAAAATTTTTTAATTCTATGGATAGATTTTTTAAAAAATGTTTTTTTTTTCTAAAATTGTTAATTTTGTTAGATGTTTCTCCACATAATTTATGATAACTCAAAAAGGGTTAGACCAATATTATTGAAGTAAACTCAAATTTACATAGCCTTTATTCTGTTAATATATTGCATTTTAATAAGAAAAATCGAAAACGGCAGAAATTGTTCAGGTTTATTTCACTTTATCAAGAACTTTATGTGGAGAAACATCTAACAAAATCCACAATTATAGAAAAAAAAATTTTAAAAAGAAATCTATCCATAGAATTAAAAAAATTTACCATTTTTGTACTACTGGAACCACAATACATTAAAATTGTGTAGTGGTTTAAAAAGCCTCCAAATTTTTTTCGATGTTGTTACCCTGTGTAATCCTTACTCTGTTTATTATATTGAATGACTGTTCGATGAATCTCCAGTTTTCAAGAAATCATTTTAATTTTCTTAGCACAAATCATTCATACATCCACATACATATATTTAGCATCGGTATAATTAATATGAATTGAAACATCTCCATAACCAACAGTCCATATCATCTATACATCATCCCCATGAATTCATGACTATTTTATAGCACATAATCCCTATCGATCCCATTCTCATCCAATTATCCTAAACATCCATTTCATTCACTCATTATGCAATCAATCATTCATTCTATTCTAATTATTTCTTTTTCTCTTGTAGCAAAAGAATAGTTAATATCAGTAGAACTGAAGACGATGTTCATCTAGTACATAGGGAAATGGCAAATGGAAAACAAACAAAATCTGTTCAGGTAGATTTTGACAAAAAATTTTAAAATTTTTGCAAACTTGCAAATCTTTCCTATAATATACAATCATATATATAGATACAAAAAAAACTCACTTTAGACCTCTGTAATATGTAGTGGCAAGAAGAAAAAAAAAAGAACTATCGATCAATATCGTAAATGCTTTAATGGGTCTCTTCACTTTTTTTATTGTTTCGTACTGGCTTTTAATTGAGCAAAATATTTCATATTTTTTTGTACTGCACAATTTTTCTTAAGTTTTTCATTTTTTATTTCCTTATTTGCAAGCTGTGAATGACAGTAGTGGTTTTGTTTTAGTTGTTTTTTTTTTATTTTAGCTAAATTTTGGTTATGTGCTTTAAATATATTAACAAATTTACCAATGGAAAATATCAAAAATAAATACAAAATTAAACAGAAGATGACACCGTTCTTGAATTTCATTTTCTAGCGCATGTAAATGAATATGAAGGAAAATGAATTTCAAAATGGTGCCGCCGAAAGTATTAATCAAATTAACATCACTCACTCACTTTTGCTACAATACTAGATTAACCACTCTTCAGTTTTAGTTGTAGTCTTATTTTAATTATTTGTAATGGTTTAAAAGTTAAACATACATATTTACTCCCTCATCCTACTATCGCATCTCGTAGCTAATAAGAGGACTAAAGAAACCTATGCAATTGGATCGAAGACTGTAAAATTGGGAAAATAAACTGTATAATGAGGGTAATTCGTTCATAGCCTTCTGTAATTAAATATTTTCTTTTTGGGTGTACTTTCTACTGAAGATTGCCAATATTAAAATTATTTTCGAATTTCGAAGAGTAAGTGTCGAATTAGTGTGACAATTGTTATAAAACTGCAACATCTTAATCTTAACACAGGCCGAATTGAATCTGAAGTATGGAAATGCTTTAGCAAGTGAAAAAGTTATAATTTTATACAAATCAAAAATACTTTGGAAAATATCCGTGATATTAAAATATAATGGAAAAAGCTACAACAAATTGTGCTCATTATGGAAAATAGTATAATGCAAAACTATTTCCACCACCATAACAGATCTGATATGAATTGTTGTCTAATCACAATTATTTGGCATACGATTTGGAGGATTTCGGGAAAAACTAATGGCATTTTTTTTCTGGCATAAATTATGCCTTTTACCCTTTTCTGTATTCTTTTCGAAAACAAATTTAGTTTGGTAAGGTTATAACGTGTTATTTTCAAATAATGTTGCCCTAAAACCCCGAAGATATGCTACACGTTTCACCATCAATTTTATCAAAGGGTAGTTTTACAACATTTTCTGGCATAAATGATGCATTTTTCTGCCTTTTACCCTTCTTTGTGTTCTTTTCTGAAAAAAATGTAGATTGATGAGGGTATGGGTAACTTTTAACAAATGGTATACAATATGTTGGCAACATTTTGTGTCAGAAAAGAAAATGCCATTAATCTTCTGAAGATTACAGTTTAGTCAAGTTTGGATGTAGAAGGGCTCTACTAATATATTGCGCTGGACTACACAAGATTTATATTAGTTTATTAATAACATATGTTTCTCCTAATGTGATGACCAGGCTTGCTAATCTGGCATGCGGATACGGGTTCTGATAGTAGTGTTGACAGAGTACACATGTGTGGAGATTGATACAGTAAATTTCTAGCCATTAATCTATAATGAGATTAATGGTAATCGTGTAAATGTACTTTTTTGGCTGATGAAGGCAGAAAAAGCTAAACGTTATCCTGGCTTGACAAAAATTCATATCACATTAACCTTGGAAAGTGAAAAATAGTCTGCGTTATAATATATGGGCATTTCCTACGATTAGTCAACCACGATCGAAAAATAAAATGTTGATAATCATCGTGTTTTGTTGAAGATATTTCGATATAATTTGGTACATATAATTTTTTCGGGCCAAGGACGAAGCCTATTGAAACTCCAAATAAGTTTTATATACCGAATTCATGTCACCAAATTTTATTATGATCGGTCCATAATTAGTCATTGCTCCCATATAAGACCCGCTTCCGTAAATCACTTTAACGTTCATAAATCTCATAAAAATGTTGGTATGCACATAAAATTCAACATAAATAACTTTCACATAGACATAAAGTACGACCTAATTTCATGGTGATCGGTCAATAATTGGTCATAGCTCCCATATAATACCCACTTCGAAAATTACTCACGAATAAAAATTATTGAATTTTTAAAAAAGAAATGTTACTTAGTCGGTTAAGCCCGACCATACTTTCTTACTTGTTTGTTAAGGAAAGTTGAAGATATTTATGGGAAAATGCATGGTGATAAAAAAAAAAAATATAATGAAAAATCGTACGTTCGATACCAGTACTTAAGGCCAATTAAACAAAAACCAATAGAGATATTTTATTCTGTAAATACCGGATAGAAACCTCCATTAATACACTTTTCAAATAAATTAATCGCTTTTAAATATTCCGTTCTATTTCGCAGATTTTTACATTTCACTACTGTCAGCTATTTTGCGTACGTTCGTTACCACATGCTTATAACCATAGAGCTACCAAAATGCTATCGAATCGCAAAAAAACTTAGAAAAAGTTTTTTTTCTATATTCTTTGGACATCAAAAGCGTAAGAACGTACGTTCGTGCCCTCAGGAAATGCCCATATCTGAAAAAGAGTAAATATTTGTTCAGCATTTTCTTTTACATGTGGCCTGAGACACATAATGGTCGGATAATTTTTAATAACTCGAACGTTTTGCAACCAATTTATGATTTTTATATTGTATATATGTATGTAAATAGATAATTATTTATAGATTGTGATTCCGTTCTAACTAAATGCAAAATTTAATATTTAATAGCCAAAACACAAACAAATTTTAACCATCTAAAGGCATATACAAATATTAAATCCGATGCGGCTGAATTTAACATTATACGAATTTACCAAGCATCACAATAGTCCGAAATAGAATAGAATTATTATAGATAATCCCATTAACTTACATAAATGCAGAATCAGTAGTATTGCTGTAATTATATCTATTGCATCCAAGGCAGCAATATTTTTTGATGGGAATTTTTAAACATAACAGATAACCGAGGCTACTGAACCAATCGTTTTATAATTCATCTTGTGTTTAAAGTACATTTTCAAAGATTATAAATTGTTTTCCTAAGAATGCATACAAAACAGTTTCTTTCGACTGGGTAAAAATATCTAAAGGACGCTTTAAACTGCATAACGTTTACTAAACTCTTTGTACATAACTCGCTCTCCGAATAATATAAACATTTTATTAGCTTTAAATAAAAACTGAGCAACTTTATATGTAGAAAAAAAATAAAAAAGTAAAGTAAACTTAATATCTATTGATTCGTTGAAGGTCGCCGAGTGGATGGGAAGACGCGAGGCCTGGTCCGCGGACAAACCGACCGATCCACGAACGAAGCCTACCCGTTGGGAGTTCCACAATGGCCGCCAACAGTTTGACGAAAACCTAGGCGTAGTCCATGTAACCGATGTAGGCGAAGCGAGAGCACATTCTGAAGAAACTCGCCGCATACGATCAGCCGAGGAGCATCAAAGAAGAGTTAAAATAAAGTGAGTTACAATCATCGTCTCTAGTCACACAAGAATTCAAAATTTATGAAACGTTCATTTCATTATTTACTTACAGAAATACCCGTACAGCCAAAGACGATACTCATCTTAGTTTTCATAATTCTAGAACTAATCTTATTAATGATCGCGATGTCTATATTGAGGACGTAATCGACGAACGCGAACTAGTGGACGAAGACAACGATGAACAGGAACAATTTCGCCGTAGTAAAGCTAATCGCCAACAAAGAAAACGTTACGACAGTGAAGAGATGGCGCAAAGACATCAAATCGATGATGATTCCATGAGACGGCATGAAATCGATAGGGGGAGTGATATAGATTATAACACTGCTCGCAGCAGCCTTAAAAATAAGAGAGAGTTTTTTATTAAGGATGGAAATGTTGAAATATTACAATTAATGACTCGCGACAAGACACGAGATGCGGGAGCAATAGGAGGGGCGGCCGGTGTGACAGATGATGATAATATTTATGTTAACGTACCACTGAAGAGTACCAATCTCTCTCACCCGCAGTTGTTGATGGTTGATAATAGTGGCAAAGAGATACTCATGCGTCGTTTTATAGAAGAACAACCTGATGGCAAGCAAATTATACGTGAACATTATCAAATAGTTCCGGGAGCCACGTATATTCAATCGATGCCAAATGAAATACAGCAGAACTCGACACTGAAAGGGGATACATTTCCTTTGGGAAAATCTGGTCCCAATAGTATTGTCTACTCACAAACGGAGCCGGAGGTGAAGGTAATTCATACACAACCAGCACAAGGGGCCATTAGTACGTTGCAGGTAGATGGTTTTCCCAGCCAGATGCAACCAGCGACTTCTAATCAGTCATTGACCCTAGAATTGGAGAATTCTCTTAAGCAACAAAATGAACTGTTACGGCAAATTCTCATGGAAAAGGAAAAAATTGAAACTCGTTACGTTCAACATGAAGTGGCACTCGAAACACAAAGTCTGCCCGGCCAGTCAATGGCAATTGCCACTCAAACTGAGTGTGAAGCTGGCACACAAACGGAGATGGATGAAGGCTTTTTACAGCGAACATCTGTAAGTACGCAAGGACGAACCGTAAGACGCAGAGCACGCAGTGAAAATGATGATTCAGGTTCCGAAGAAGAAGACTACGAATATATTCGACTAAGTTCTCCCAACAGCCCCGAAGGAGTGGTTTATTGTATAAAACGCCGTAAGCCACGAAGACGTGGCAAATACCGCAACGGAAGTCATCCACGCAAACGAATTGTCATGGTGGAAGAAGTTAAACGAAAAATTCGAACACCTATCAAAGAAGAAGATGACGAGGAATATTATAAAGCACGAAAACGTCCAACGCCCAAAAAGCCACCACGAAATAATGGCGAAACAAAGGCCAGCATCTTGAGACGTCTTAAAACTGAAGAGAAGCAACAGAAAGCTAGCTCATCCCATCATAAGGAACCCTTAAACCGTGACATACTTATGGAAATATCCGATTCTTTAGACGAGACGTACGATACAAAAGATAACCAAAAGCGACGAAAAATACGTGTTGAACAATTAGAATACTTTGATGATCAAACGGACGATGAAGAAGAATACCACCAGCATCACGATGATGATGCTGACTACTCCAATGATTCTGATGCTGGTGAAATAGTCATAAAAAGCAATACTTTTACACCCAATCATCAAAATCGAATCAGAAGTGAGTCTAGAAGAAATTCATCGCAACAGCATCGTTTCGAAATTCACGTCAGCGATGGTGGGGGCAGTGGAAGTAATGTGGTTAAAGCCCACAATGGCTCAAATTCTCGTTCGTCTTCGGAACACCGAGGCGAAGCGTTACCAGAAGCCAAACCCCGTTTATCACGTAGCGACAGCTCTCGTGCCAGCAATGCATCCCAACGCAATGTCAAAAGAAAACAAACCGTCTCAGAACCTCCCAAAAGTCGAGTGTCCATAACGAAATACCAAACAAATGGTGATAATGGTACACAAATCACTACTACGGAAATACATGAAAGTCGAGTTTCACAAAGTGAAGCCGATCTATTGGAACGTGAAGAGGGTTCCTTTGGCAGGTCAAGAGCCGGTAGTATACCCAAATATATGGAATGGTATTATGATAAGAAAAAGCCATCGGTTAGTGGCCGAACCTCTACCGAATCATCAACTAAGGGAAGCCAGCCAGCTCGAAAGAAACCACTTAACGCCAATGCTCCTGAAAAGAAGGTCTCAAAGACACGACTTCGCATTAAACACGTGGACGGAGCTGCCACAAATCACGACGATACCAAATTTAAACCTGAACCAGCACCACGTAAATCACCGCCCAAGGGCAATCGTTTGCTCAAAGAAGACATTGCCAAGAACAAACAACTTAAACCACGGATTGAAACGGAGACCAATCACCCCTTAGTACAACATTCGGAACACCGTTTTGAACGTGAATACAACCCCGATGTTCCTGTAGCGCCGTCAAAACTGCCACACTACATTTATCCCGAAACGCCACCAACCTTCTCAGGCAGCAAAGATACAAATGCAAAAAACCCAAAACCAAAACCATCCCCCATCAAGGAAAACGAGGTGAAAGTTACAAACTCCTCCTCAAAAATTAATCTCTACATTGAGGACTCTAATGCCGCACACCCCACCACCTCCCACAATTCCTCCACCTCCGTACAAAAACAACTCAATGCTGCAACCCTCGAAGACGATCACGATTCTGGCATTGCGATGAATTCCCTACTCAACAGCATGGGCCGTCGGAATCCCATTGCCGAAAAGAAAAGTGTTTTCTCTATTGCCTACGACGATGTTAGTCGAGTACAAAAGATAACATCTGGCGGCGAATCTCCACCACAGTATTAGACAGCTGTCATCTCTTTAAACCGCTATAGACGTTATAAACAAACGAACATCATTGTGATAAACTTTACATACATACATATTTGAGAAATTGTTTTAAAACACAATTTATTGCAATTCTTTTGTTGGCATTTACTACAACCTATAGGTACTTAACTGATATACATCTTAAGTACATAATTATATTTAAGTATTTTAGGTCCCTTTTTGTCATGTTCGCAACTAGTTTCAAAGCACCATTCATTTTTGTAAATAAATGTAAATTATTTAGATTTAGTATATTTACTCCTAAGTATCTATAATCGATATTAGTAAATACGTATGTATGTATGTATATATACTACGTTTCTACTCTATATGTATGTACATATATTCATTAACTTTATAAACATTTAAAAATATAATATTTTTTACTTATTAAACAAATAAACATAAACTATAAAAACAAATATTTAACACTCAAATCCTACACATCCTTATGAATCAAAAGCATAAATAAGTAGTTCGATTTCGTTCAAAAAGTCTTCTCTTTTTATTGTATAAAATATTTAAATAAAATTCACATTTTGTTAACGGATAACTGTTTGTCATATCGGATAATGTAAGCCCGCTCCGCAAGGAGAAATGTTTTTCAGTTTTACAAAACAAATAATATCGAAAAAAACGTATATCAATACTTCTCAATTTACACGATAACATTTTGGGAATGCAACATAAACAATTAATACCCAGGGCTGCTAGATACTTTTAATTAAAACTCGCCAAAATTTATTCAATGTTTCTAGACATATATGTATGTATTATATAAAAATCTCTTAAAATATTTGAAATATCTATCATTAGATATCCATATTGTCTATATTATTGACTTAGTAATCCAGATATAGGTCAAAAATCGTGATTGTCCTGGTTTTTTCCTCATATCTAAGTGGACCGATTTTGCTGATTTTAAATAGGAAACTTCTCGAAAGCATGTCTGACAGAATTATTGAAGATTTGGATCCCGAAGATATCTGAGGTCTTCAGAAAATTGATTTCAACAGACAGACAGACGGACATGGCTTAATCGACTCCGCTATCTATAAGGATCCAGAATATATATACTTTATAGGGTCCGAAAAATATATTGTGGAAACGGTATGACAAACTTATATATACCCTCCTCACGAAGGTGAAGGTATAAAAAGTGAAGAATTAAATTGATAGTTTGACATTGTAGGGATACATTTTGAAAAGTCTCCCAAATGTTTCTACCTTGAAATATTTGGGTTATATTTATAATAACAAACTACATTCTCATGAATTAGGTTTTTGACAACAGACTTAGATTTCTTGCTATCATATACCTATCTGATTGTCAACTATTGCTACATCTAAGTGGTAATCCTACTTTCGAGTGGGCGTGACTTTAAAGTTGCTAATATTTTACTATGTAATAGGATGGAGCGATAATGTATGACATTTTTTTTTGTTTTCAACGGCATAGCGATATAAAGTTGCCTTTTAATGAGTAAGTTAAAAATACAAAAGATTGCTTATCTCCTTTGATGTTTTGAGGTGCCCCAACACAATTGAAGATCAGAAAAATTACATATTTTTCTTATTGCCATTAAATTTTTATGTATGGTTAGGTCATTATAAGTACATCCAATAATTAAAAAAAAACTAAATTTTTACTTAAAAAATTAGATTAATTTTCAAATGTTTTACAACCCACATATGCCGAAGTAGGCATTTTTATACCAAATATACAAAATCGTACTTGTAGCTTAGGAAAGTTGGCCTAATCACTTGGTTATTTTTTTTACTGATAGAGGACATTGAAGACTACTAGACATAAGGAGGGCATTGGGGACTCCTCCCGGTTTCTAGAGCCATTTATTTTTGTATTATTATAATGATGTTGGGGCACCTCTATATATAACATCTACCAAATGAAAGTTTTTGTTTATATTTAGGAGTTAAAAAAGCAACTTTTAACAGGTATTACTAAGAGATTGCGAAAAAAAATCGCTCCACCCTAGTACACAGTAACAAAACCTATCAATAAGTTTTTTGACAACAGACTTATGTTTTTGTCTCTCAGTTACACCTATCAAGTTACATAGAATCTATTGTGAAGGGTATATAAGATACGGTATAGCCAAATATAGATTTAAATAAATTTGTAAACTATATGGATGTAATGACAGCAATTTTAGGAGGAATCTGATGTATTTATAAAATATAATTTCTTCAAAAGGCAGATTAAGCAGAGGAAGTAAGATGAAAACATTTGTATGTAAACCGTTCGAAAATACCATAGAGAAATACACATAGACCGGAAACTAGAAAAACTCAAACAAAAAAAAAACTCAAAATAATCCCACATTCAACTTTTGTTTTCAATTGAGATACATAGATCTTTGACTAAAGACTTTATCTATGGAATATTCGAGAGATTTTTAAACACAATTCAGCATCTCATTTTTCTTTTGACATAGAGTAATTAACATTAAATATTTTCAAAAACATATCATATATGGAAAGTGTAGGATAAAAATAATATGAAGAATATATCGACACACTCGTTATCAAAATCTTATGATTTAGAAAGCTAGAGTCTTTATTATTATGATTTAAAGTCATTTATGTTTTTAAATTCCTATAATTTTAATTATCGTTATTTATTTAATGTTATGTATGAATTTTCTTTAAGCTTTAATCTATAATTGCACTGTGCTAGTTGAAAAAACTGTCAAACGTTTTAGTTTATTGTAAAAAATTAAAAAAACCGATATTCCGCAATAAAATTATCTTTAAGAAGGGTGTTAAATGTTTTTAATCTTCGCAGTCGTTTTAGAAATATAATTTTTTTTTGCAAAACAAATAGAAAATAAAGTTTCAAACAAAACAAGCTCTAAATGATTAAAATCTGTTAACAACATTTGTTTTTATAAACAAAAGGTCAAGCAAATATCGCCTAATAACATTTTAACATTTTTTCCCACATTTTTACAAAAAGTCTTCTATAAATTTTTTAATTTTTAAAAATTGTATATATTTTTGAAAAGAAGACAGAATTTCCTATACGTTGATATATAATATATATATATCTTATCTTTTCCACTAGTCAAATTTATGGATTCAAAATCAACAACAAACAGAAAAGTTACAAAATCTTGCCGTTTTATAAAAACGGCACTGCATTGCAGTACTAAACATAGAAAACAGTGCACGATGTTGCTAATTACTACGAGTTATGTATATTATCTTTTGTGAATACAATTAAAGTTGTGGACAGATTTTAATCATTTATGGCTTGTTTTATTTGGAACTTCGTTTTCTATATGTGTGAAAAAAATTAAGAGCGTATATGAATTTTCCAATTTTTAACGCCGATTAGATTAAAAAGGTAATTTTATTGCGGAATTTCGTTTATTCAAGAAACTAAACCGTTTTTGAATTACGCGAATATATGCTGTGCAACCTCCTCCATTTTCGAAATAATGGTATATCTCGCAAATACGAACTAACATAAAAAAACAGTTTGCACCATTGAATTCAGCGTACCCGAATTAGTTTAACCCACTGGGTGCCCTTCTTGACAGAAAAAAAGTGTCAATTTCGAGAACAGTGTTATTAACCGATTACAAGTCCTTTTCCTAATGCAAGTTTCCGTTTTCGTTTATTCTGTTGTGGTTTAATATGGTGTAAGTTTGACTCATTAGTAATTGAAGCCAGTTTGAAATTGTAACTAGATTTAATAGACATGCATATGTCAATATATTATAATATCACAAGTCGAGTTAAGTCAAAATCGAGTTAAGGTCATATTATGGTTCGCCTTCTTACAATCCACACGTTTTCAAATACTCCGGTTTTCGAAGAAGTTATCACAACAGATTTTAAGCTAAATCGTTAATATCTAATAATGTTATCATAAAACGGCACTAATATACTCGTACATTTAACTGCATATTTTTATTTATACTCTTACACATAAACATTAATTAAGGCTATTTTAGGGATGTGTTTTTTCAATACTAAATATTATTATGTATTCAATTTAATGTATGTACGTTAATTATATGTATTGAATTTTATAATTATGAACAAATATGGTTCATAACCATTTATTTTTTTTAATCTGTAACTGCCATATCAATAGTTTGTTTTTCATTACTTGGTACATACATTAATAAAAAAAATACTTATGTGTAAAATTTAAGACAAACTGATTTATTTCAAATAAAACTAATTATAACGTACAAAACTAAATAAATGTTCAATTCCGATTTAAGCTATTTTGTCAAAAGTACGAAAACATGTTATCGTGCACATATTCAAAATAGAAAATACTTACCCCCATTTTCTCAATATCTGGTTATCGTTTTTCGCAACGATAAACCTCCAGTTAACATTGTTTTTGTATGAGAACTGTCAGTTTATCGTCACGATAAAAAATAACCTGAGATTCAGAAAATGGGGCTTAGATTTGTGAACATTTTGTGGAATATCAAGAAACGATTCTTATACTCAGTATCAAAAGAGATGAGGAGTATATAGGGTTTTTAATTTTCTGACTTTTTTTTTGATTCCCGGGCAATGATACTGTAAATTAGGAATATTATAGCCAAATTTCATATAAAAACATTGTGTTATAATCATTATATATCAGAGTATCGAATTAATTAATTCAATTTGAGCTTAATTCACTAAAATCTTAATCCGTAATTAAAAAATGTCAGCCTTTCATTCCATAAATCTATTCCCAACATATAATTCTTTAGCTTCATTCGAAAGCTTTTATTTAAATTAAATAAATTTTGAATTTAATTAATAACAGAATTTATTCAACCTTTGAATTATGAAATTTTTGTTAGTTTCTGATGTAAAAATAATGTACCGTAATAATTTTACAGCAAAAACAATTTAGACGTAAATACAATTTATTGTTTTTTCTACATATTTTGTGAACAAGAAGTGGCGCTTACGTCTTTATTAGTTTTAACAAATTAATTAATATTAGTCTTTTAAGATTAAAAACGTTAATTTGAATTTGTGTAAATGAATATAATTTGAACAATATAAAAAAATTTAAACATTAAGTTGTGTTTTTAATAAAATTGGAAGGGTGTAACTGCCAGCGATAAAGACATAAGCGACATAAATCTTGGAAATATATGAAATAAAATAAATGCAATATATAGTTAAGAAGTAACTGTGCATACATACTCAATTCCACGGTTATACTTAGACTTCAACCAAGGATATTTAAAAAAAACCTTCCCCTGTAAAATTTGGTTTTTGGCGCTTACGTCTTTTTTGCTGTTATGACTCGATATGTTGTACCGATTTTTCCAAACATTTTTGAGAAACTAGAAATATTAATAATACATTTCAACCCTTAGGTCCTTTTGTTTGGCTCTATCGCACTTAAAATTCAGTTGATGAAAAAAAATTCAAGTATTTGTCTTAAATATCTGGCCACCATTATTGTATATTATATAACATGACATGACCAAAGTGTACCAATAGTGTTAAATGTATCTAAAATATAAATATGCATATCGTCACGTAAAATGCAAAATAACGTAACATCACTTTTCATAAGTTTATAGGAGAAGCAAAAAGCGGTATAAAATAACTATTTTATTACAAAAAAATATTTTCAAAGTACAATTTATGCTATACGTCTTACGTAATTTAGATTTGTTGTTTTCTAAAACCAAAATAATGTATCATCAATACAAATTATGTTTTTATTTTAAATAAAAGCAGTTATAGATTTTATATTATATTTACTATATTTCTTATTTAAAAAAAAATTCAATTGCAACAAATTTAATAAAAAATAGTAGAAAACTACTTAAAATAAGCTAAAATAATATTTATTAATTAATTACCGTTATTTTGTTATTTGGTAAAATACACATTATGCAATGAATCGTAAAAGTACACATTATGCAATGAATCGTAGTCAATAATAAAATCAATTTCGAATTTTTCGATGATACGTTATTCTGCATTTTAGGGGACGATATACTCTAAAGCCTTATAGATACTGAAGTCGATAAAGCAATGTCCGTATGATTTTTTAAATTATCATTCGAAAAACCCCAAATAAATAATATTATTGCCGAGATATAAAAAAAAAACACTTCACCTTTTTTTGTTAAGTTCTAACTTATTTTCTTTGTAGTAGGATTTACAGAATCGGATTTACAAAATTCAAGATATAAAAACCCTAGAGGTATATTGATTTTGTCATTCCGTTAGTAAAACATCAAAATATTTGTCGCAAACCCACATTAGTATATATTTATTCATTCTAATCACTCTATCAAATTTTATACAGTTCGGACCATAAATTCTTCAAGTCCCCAAAGAAGGCCAATACTGCATATTGATGAAGGGTATACAAGATTCGACACAACCGAATGTATTAAATGAAAATAATTTGTTGGAACAGGTTAACTTTAAATTTAAATAGTTATTATACATAAATAAATATTAGTCTGTATTTGTATATAAAATCTATAAATATTAACTTGTTTCTATATGTTCATTAATAGTCGATATTACTATAAATAATAGTTATTTTATTAAGAAAAAACAAATTTAAATTCAATTAGAAATTAGAAAAACAATATTTTATTATTATTAAAGTGCATATAAATTAATAAGTAACATAAATAGCGATTAAATATTAATATAAACTAATGCATATACAAATTAATTAATATATACATAGTATAAATGAGTAAACTAAAATACATACTTCGTACTTATACATACAACAATATACAAAACTACTTGTAAATCAGATTTTAAATAACAAATAAATATTGAATTTTATTTTTGGGGGGAATTTCGAGGTAGCACTTGATGTAACAGTAATACTCTAAAAATTTAAAATCGGTTAATGGTAATGTAAAGGCCCAAAATTCTCTTGACACCTACGCTACGTTATATTCTGACCGATCAAAAAAATAGAGTGAAGTAATTAATTTTATCCAATGAACATTCAAAATCATTCCTTTTTTTAAAATCGGACTATCCATTTAGAAATTACAGATTTATTTCCACTTTTTTTATACCCTTCACCTTCGTGAGAAAGGTATATATAGGTTTGTCATTCCGTTTGTAATTTCCACAACATAATTTTCCAACCCTATAAAGTATATATATTCTGGATCCTTATAGATAGCGGAGTCGATTAAGCCATGTCCGTCCGTCTGTCTGTTGAAATCAATTTTCTGAAGATCCCAGATTCGGGATCCAAATCTTCAATAATTCTGTCAGACATGCTTTCGAGAAGTTTCCTATTTAAAATCAGCAAATCGGTCCACAAATAGCTGAGATATGAGGAAAAACCAGGACAACCTCGATTTTTGACCTATATCTGGATTACTAAGTCATTAATATAGACAATATGGATAACTAATGATAGATATTTCAAAGACCTTTACAACGACGTATATAAGACCATAGTAAGTTGGACCTACAATGGGTCAAAATCGGAAAAAAATGTTTTTTAACCCGATTTTTTTTCACCAAAAAAAATTTAAAAAACCAAAATTTTTTTTTTTAATTAAAAAAAATTAAATTTAAGAAAAAAAATTAAAATTACAATTCCAAAATTTTTTTAAAAAAAAATGAAGAAAACAACTTTGGAATAAAAATAAATTTTGTTTACCTAGCAATATTTAAAATTTGTATTTTGAAGTATAATTTGGTGAAGGGTATATAAGATTCGGCAGAAACATAGTTTGCAATTAGAATTTAGATTCATTTAAGTTTGTACGAAACGATTATATTTATTGCTATTTTGTAGCATATTCATCAATTTGAATATAACGTTTTTAAACTGATGGTTTCAATATTCAACCTGTTTAGCAATTACAATAACACATAGTTATCGACATTGTAACACTGCATGATCATTATATAAGTGTATCTGCTGGAAATCGTCAGAGGATGAAGCTGGTGTATATAAATAGTGACAGCGAGCTGTTGAACCAGTTAACAAGCTACAACAAACGTAAAAGTAACAAAAACAACACGCAAACTTTGACAACTTAAACCACATAAACAAAAACAAATTGCAAGTGGTTTTTGTAAATGTTGTAGAATCGACACCAACTGGCATATAAATTCGCATTGGTTAGAACCAAAAAGCGAAAAAAAGATATAAGATGTTTGACTGACTCCATCTTGCATAAATTCGCCTTGAGGGGAATCAAGGCGATTCGCCTTATGTACTTTGTTTTTGTTAAAGCATAGTTGAATTGTCAAAGTTGCGTGTTGTTGTTCTTGCTTTTGGGTTTGTTGTATTTTTCGCCACAACAACTACAAGTGAATTGACCTAAGCAAATTAATAAAGTAGACCAAGGTGCATTTAATACAGTGTCATCGGCAGCACAGCTGATTATAGAAATAGCTCGCACAAATGTCAAACTGCATATATAAAAAATATTCGCCCGTACGTCCGTATGTCAAACTCTATATATAAAAAATAAGTGAATTCGCCTGTATTTATTTCAATTCGCCACTGCTGTCACCTTGTTAAATACGCCTTGAAGTAGACTCAGTAGAACACAAGGCGAATTTATACAGGGTGGAGTCAGTCAAACAGCTGATAATTTTTTTTTTCGCTTTTTGGTTCTAACAACTGTCAAAGCTTGTTTTTATATTTAAATATCTACATATTCTAAGCTTATTAACAAAATATTTATTGTTTACATAAATAAGTAAAGACCTCATTATTCAATTATCTACACTATATTAAGTTTAAATACTTATTTGTTAAATTTTTCATTTTGGGTTTTTGACATTTGTTAAGACCAATCGTTGTTTTTGTAGAACTGACACCACCTTGTATGAATTCGCCTTGGTAGAACAGCTGACTATATTTTTTTTATTCGGTTTGAACTGTCAATTCACTTGTGGTTGTTGTGACGAAAAATACAACAAATCCAAAAGCAAAAACCACAACAGGCAACTTTGACAGTCCACTTACCTTTTAACAAAAACAAAGTACCTGTTGTTACTGTAAATGTTGTATTTATTGTAGTACTGTCGCTACTTTATTAATTTACTTTGGAATTGACAGTATCATGTTCACACGACGGCATTATTCGTCATTCACGCTCTCATTCGTCATTCAACCCCCAATTACGAACTGAATTACATGATTCGCCATACAAAATTTCAAGTGCGAATCACCTTGTTCGTACGTAATTCAGTTTGAATTACCTTATGAATTACGAACGAATGACTGTCATCTCTAATTTTTATCGATTATTTATGTATCAATATCAGCTGTCCAAACAAAAATGTCAAAACAAAATATTTTTGTATTAAATAAATAAATTAAAAGAAGTAAAAAGTCTGATTAAAGTTAAATTCATTTGTAGAAGTCTCTGCCATTCTTTCAGCCCACACCTCTAATAAAGCCCGCTCGCTGCCCTGGTCCAACTTGCTTGCACTTTTTCTAATAATGAAAATAATAATTAAATTATATTTGTTTAATTAATAATGCTACAATTTTATGTTTTTATTTACCTTTTTTATCCATTGCCAAATTACAAATTTAAAATTCGCACCAACCAAACAAAATAAACAAAAAAACAAAACATGTAAACAGAAGAAAAAACAAGAAGAAGAAATAAATAAATGTCAAACTCAAGTCGAATCTAATAAGGTGACCTCACGAGAACAGCTGATTACAGAACTAACACGCGATAATGTCAAACTGCATATATAAAAAATATTCGCCGGAACTCCATTATGTCAAACTCCATATATAAAAAATAAGTGAATTCGCCTGTATTTATTTCAATTCGCCACTGCTGTCACCTTGTTAAATACGCCTTGGTCAAACTGAATTACGCATGTTGTCGTGTAATTCAAAACGCGAATTAAGTAATTCAGACTGCCGAGGAAACATGGCATAAACAAGTGAATAAAAACATTCACCTTTTGTAAAATAGAATTTTATTGTTGAAAAAATTTGACATTTTTGTTTCTTGAAAGTCGATATTTTGACTATAATAATCGACTTTTGGTAATTTATGAAAAGTCTACTTTTCGAACTTTCGACTTTTTAGTAAAATCGACTTTTTTATTATCACTTTTCTAAAAGTTTCTGGAATTCAAGTATGTACATTAGGGTGTCGATTTTTTCCACGAACAATCGTATAGCAGAAACGCATTCTACGGAAAATTCTAAGAAATTTTCCCCAAGGAACAATAGGTCTAAAATCAAATCCTATCTTTCGCATTTCGTCTTTTATCCAATGATATTTAAATATAATTGTTTTTTTAAAGTTTTTTATTGGATAAAACACAAATGCGCAAGATAGAATTTGATTTTAGACCTATGGTTTCTTGAGGAAACTTTATTAGAATTTTCCGTAGATTGCATTTCTGCTATACGATTTTTCACTTTTTGATCCTCCATACAAATCGACCCGGCCTAATGTACATATATACGATATATCTAAAAACTTTTAGTTTTTATAGAAAAATTTTGTGTAGAAAAAGCATTATTTTATAAACATTTATTTCTTATATTATTTATGTTTTAGCATACACTAGAAAAAATGATAGTGTACCAAATTGCAGGCTGTTATTGTGTGCCTATTTAGTTTTAGTATAATGTTGCAATTAAATATTTTTTTTAACAATCTAAAAGGCCTACTTTTATCGACTATTCGATTTTTGCTATAACTTAATCGATTATTCGACTTTTTTCAGAACCCTAGTTAATACGCTTTGCGGCCACCTTGGTAAAATGCTTGCATACAAATTTTGATGATCTGGTAGCACTGCTTCCAAAAACAGCATATTTAATAGGGTAATTTCAGTAGCACAACTGTTTATCTTTTAATGTGTGTTGTTATTTCAACTGTCAAGTTTTATTGTGGTTGTTGTTACAACAAGAGAAAATTTTAAAATCAATTGGTATATTTTGAAAGTACCTGTCACTTTTACAAAAACAAATTTACTTTTGTTTTTGTTTACTTTATAGTTGTTGCGGAACCGCCGCAACCTCGTTCGGTCTGCCTTGATAAGCATTCAGTAGCGTTTGGTACGTAGTAATTGGCGGTTGGTTTAATTTTGAAGTCTTGTCGTGGGTCGAATTGTTTTTTTTTTGAATAAAAACTGTGTTTTATATTTGCAAAATAAACACCTGCACACTAAAAAGTCAAACACCTTTTAAAAAGAAAGCAGTAAAATTTATACGAAATGTGCAAGTGTTTGGCCGGAAATGTTGCTTGCTGGTAAGTTTTTATTACGATTTTCTTTTCATTCTCTTCCATGCATATGTAGGTATTCTTTAATTCTACTGCATTAAAATATTTATTTATTGTTTTTATCAAAATGTAAACAAAACCAATGAGCTGAATTTTACTTAAATAGAGTAAATGGCCATATATATATGTATTTAAATATATTGTACTGGCAAAGTTTATTTAATTATTTTAATGTTCCTCTTGCAACACCACTTCCTCGACACTTTTATATCTGTGATGCTGTGTACGCTTTTCTGTGTTTGTGTCTATATTTGAATTAATATTTGCTAAGTAATTTTATAGCAGAAAATAAATATTTGTCTGTCTCTTAAATGGTCTAGAAAATAACATCACAATAATAAATGAAAATACTGTTTAAATTTGTTAAATTATATTAATTGTTTCTTTGGAAACTTCCTTAATGCTCAAATTATAAAGGAATTTTTTTTAAAGGCAATAAGTTTTCACAACAAGGACATACTAAACAAGTTATAGTGATATATTCATCTTTGCCGTACGAATCTTATATAGAGTGATTCATTTAGAGGTTTATTATTAAATAAAATACTTAAAATTGAATTGCATGTAGGAAGCTTTGTTATTAACCGCATGAACAACCTCTGAAATTTACTTTTTTAAACATAACTTAATTAAAATGTTGGCCACGACAACGCCTTTTTAGGTGGTTCATTCGGAAGTTAAGAGCTGCTCAACAGATGGAAATTCAGATCAAGCCAATGCGGACAAAAAATATTTTGCACAGAACATTGTAGCGGCTTGAGTCCTTCCATATCATATTGTCAAACAATCTATATGTATATATAAAAATGAAAAGGTCCATGTATGTAATGGCATCACGTGAGAACGGCTGGAGCGATTTAGCTGATTTTATTTGTATTCGTTTCGTTTTCAGGAGATGGTTTGTAAAGAAAAAAGATTCAAAAATTTGGAAATTTAAATTTTCAATATAGGTATTGCCTCCTTTTCACTTCTCATTATTCTTAATAAGAAAACAATTTTGGAAAAACTTGAAGAACTAACATTAGCAAATAGCCACCGGGCGAAACCGGGGCGGGGCGTTCAGCTAGT
Source organism: Calliphora vicina (assembly GCF_958450345.1). NCBI lineage: Eukaryota > Metazoa > Arthropoda > Insecta > Diptera > Calliphoridae > Calliphora > Calliphora vicina. The sequence continues at coordinate 82,440,109 of NC_088780.1, forward strand.
ACCGAATAAAAATAAGATGAGAGTATGAAAAAAATACTAAATTAAAAAAAAACCTCTAAATTAATAATATACACATCTGCTCAAAATAATAGATACACCAAAATTTATTTTTTAAAAACGAAAAAAAATAATGGTATATTGTAAAATTATAAAAAAAATTCAGTCGATTTTTATTTATAGTTAAAAGGAGAGTAAAAAACAAAAACAAAATATTTCATAATTAATAATAAATATTATAAAGTAAATTAAGTTTCTTAAATTTCGAAAAATTTGGTGCTCATAATAATAGATACATTTTTAAAAATTCTTATTAAACAAAAGCTAATAAATTTTATCTTAAAAAAATTAGTTTATTATTAAAGTAAAGCTAGTATCCAGTATATCCACCTTTGTTTTGTAAAACTTTCTCCACTCTTCTGGGCATACTGGATATCAAGTTCTGACACTTCTCCAATGGAATCTCGTACCATATTTTTTGCGTTTTCTCCCATAAATCGTCTTTATTTTTGAAAACTTCCTTCGAAAGCCTTATCTTTAATTCACTCCACAAGTTTTCTATTGGGTTTAAATCAGGGGATTGGCTGGGCCAGCTTAAAACAGGTACGTTATTCTCCAAGAACCAGTTTTTAACTAATCTTGAACTATGTTTTGGGTCGTTGTCCTGCTGGAATGTCCATATTAATGGCATATTTTCCGATGCATATGGAAGCATTACGTTTTCCAATATGTCTCTATACCCACTAGCATTCATGGTATCTTCTATTCGGAATATCGGACCAACACCATTCCATGAAAAGCAACCCCAAACCATTATGTTTCCCCCACCATGTTTTACCGTCTTTTTTGTAAATTTAACGTGGAATTCTTTTCCTTTTGGTCGGCGTACATTTCTTTGGCAGTCGTTTCCAAACAAATTTATTTTTGTTTCGTCGCTCCATAAAATATTTCTCCATTTTTTTTCGCCTTCACACCCGGACCATTGTAAGTGCTCTTTAGCAAATTCTAATCTTGTCTTGATATTTTTTTGGCGCATTAGTGGCACTTTTCTGGCAATTCTTCCCGGCAATTTAGCTTGTAAAAGACGACGACGAACTGTTTGTGGACTGATTTCGTTACATAGCTCCGCAGAAATAGCTTTCGATGATATGAAAGGGTCTTTTTTAACCATAAGGACGATCCGCCTATTTGTTTCTGGACTGGTTTTCTTTGGTCTACCGCGAGTTTCTCTTTTTTGTTTTTTAGATAAAGCATTTTGGACAAAATGTAAAGATCTTCATATGCTCTTTGCTATTTCCCGTAATGATTTTCCTTGATTTCTCATCGTTTGAACAATTTTTTTCTCATCTTCGGTACAATGATGATTTCGTCCCATTTTCTTCAAAAGAGTCCTATTTTTTATAAAATTGTTGCTAAAATTTAAATTATACTTACTGTTTCACGTAAATAGGAACAAAAAATTGCACAAAAAAAAATTGTATATAAACAAATTACAAATTACTGATGTGTATCTATTTTTATGAGCAAATAATTTTTTGTAATTCAAATAAATTCGTTTTTAAAAATCAACATGAAAGCAAATAGTTGCCAGATTTTTGACTGACATGACATTGCCAGATAGAAATTTTAATAATATGATGTATTCTTAACGCTTGCGAGGAAATTTTCAATGTTACCGCCATTTAAATTTTTTCCAATTAGGTGTATCTATTATTTTGAGCAGATGTGTATGTATCTGTATTTCCTATACATACATATATTATTCATCTCAGTTTAGTTTTTTGTGAAAAATCTATTGTTTTTCGAGAAACCAGAAAGAACTATACAAAACTTGTATAGTTGCAAATAGTGAATGGAATGAAAAGCTAATGATCGATATTCGTCTTTTCGATCAACCATTTTCATTTCGATTTTTACAGTCGATTAATCGAACCCAATAATCGGTTTTTTAATAATCGATCTGCATTATTGGGAACTGTAGCAAATGACCCATATACGCTATAATTATGGATTAAAATCATATTTTGGAAGAGTATTATAACTCCTTTATATTGAGGTGCTCATTTTATAAACCGTAACGGCAAACATTTGACAACAATTTTATGGAAAAAATTTAGTAGCACTTTTTATACAAATTTCTTAAGTTTGAAAAAAAATTTCGCTTTAAAAAATGAGGTCCTCCATGAAAATTTTTCACTGTCAGCTGAAGATATATACACATCTGCTCAAAATAATAGATACACCTAATTGGAAAAAATTTAAATGGCGGTAACATTGAAAATTTCCTCGCAAGCGTTAAGAATACATCATATTATTAAAATTTCTATCTGGCAATGTCATGTCAGTCAAAAATCTGGCAACTATTTGCTTTCATGTTGATTTTTAAAAACGAATTTATTTGAATTACAAAAAATTATTTGCTCATAAAAATAGATACACATCAGTAATTAGTAATTTGTTTATATACAATTTTTTTTTTGTGCAATTTTTTGTTCCTATTTACGTGAAACAGTAAGTATAATTTAAATTTTAGCAACAATTTTATAAAAAATAGGACTCTTTTGAAGAAAATGGGACGAAATCATCATTGTACCGAAGATGAGAAAAAAATTGTTCAAACGATGAGAAATCGAGGAAAATCATTACGGGAAATAGCAAAGAGCATAGGAAGATCTTTACATTTTGTCCAAAATGCTTTATCTAAAAAACAAAAAAGAGAAACTCGCGGTAGACCAAAGAAAACCAGTCCAGAAACAGATAGGCGGATCGTCCTTATGGTTAAAAAAGACCCTTTCATATCATCGAAAGCTATTTCTGCGGAGCTATGCAACGAAATCAGTCCACAAACAGTTCGTCGTCGTCTTTTACAAGTTAATTTGCCGGGAAGAATTGCCAGAAAAGTGCCACTAATGCGCCAAAAAAATATCAAGACAAGATTAGAATTTGCTAAAGAGCACTTACAATGGTCCGGGTGTGAAGGCGAAAAAAAAATGGAGAAATATTTTATGGAGCGACGAAACAAAAATAAATTTGTTTGGAAACGACTGCCAAAGAAATGTACGCCGACCAAAAGGAAAAGAATTCCACGTTAAATTTACAAAAAAGACGGTAAAACATGGCGGGGGAAACATAATGGTTTGGGGTTGCTTTTCATGGAATGGTGTTGGTCCGATATTCCGAATAGAAGATACCATGAATGCTAGTGGGTATAGAGACATATTGGAAAACGTAATGCTTCCATATGCATCGGAAAATATGCCATTAATATGGACATTCCAGCAGGACAACGACCCAAAACATAGTTCAAGATTAGTTAAAAACTGGTTCTTGGAGAATAACGTACCTGTTTTAAGCTGGCCCAGCCAATCCCCTGATTTAAACCCAATAGAAAACTTGTGGAGTGAATTAAAGATAAGGCTTTCGAAGGAAGTTTTCAAAAATAAAGACGATTTATGGGAGAAAACGCAAAAAATATGGTACGAGATTCCATTGGAGAAGTGTCAGAACTTGATATCCAGTATGCCCAGAAGAGTGGAGAAAGTTTTACAAAACAAAGGTGGATATACTGGATACTAGCTTTACTTTAATAATAAACTAATTTTTTTAAGATAAAATTTATTAGCTTTTGTTTAATAAGAATTTTTAAAAATGTATCTATTATTATGAGCACCAAATTTTTCGAAATTTAAGAAATTTAATTTACTTTATAATATTTATTATTAATTATGAAATATTTTGTTTTTGTTTTTTACTCTCCTTTTAACTATAAATAAAAATCGACTGAATTTTTTTTATAATTTTACAATATACCATTATTTTTTTTCGTTTTTAAAAAATAAATTTTGGTGTATCTATTATTTTGAGCAGATGTGTATATTGTAAAATATAATGAAAGCAAAAACGTAAAGAATCTAAAAATTCTGGAATTTGATTTCAATTTCGATTAATCTAAATCGATTTACCATTCACTAGTTCCAAAGTGTTAGGGAACGATTCTAATTCATTATATGTATATGTATATGTATACTTTTATACGGTACCGGTACATAAATACAGTGTTGGAAAAGTAATATATACATTATGGCCTAAAGGATCCCTTTACAAATTTTATTGTGCATATATGTACATAGGTAGGTATTTAATTAAAAAATAGTTTTTACATTATGATGATAAATCCATATGTTCATCAAAATATTTTTTTGAAATGAATACCCTCAGTATCTAGCAATGTATGTAGCTAATTTATTATCTAGAATAATGATTTTCCTATTACTTAACGGTATAGCCATCGAGACATAACGTTTAGTCAAACAAATATATTAGCTAACAATTTAGACAAACGTAAACTGAATTAAAAATTTTGTGAAGTTTTGGACTATTTTCGTCCTCAGAATATTACGCCACTTTTCAATTTGCCACTCTAGGTGGTTTTTAGCAAACTGCAACTGTTTGGACACATGCTTATTTATCGAAAGACGAGATTTTCTTGGAATGTGAGTTTTTAGATTATATTCTCTAAGTCCCCATGGATTTTGTCTCAGAAAATTACTTTATAAAATTGTTTCATTTTATTAAAAACAAAAAGAAAAACAATACATTACAATTCAATTGTATTAACATAAAACAAAAAAATTGGTTAGAATATTTGGATATCATTTTATTAAATATTATTTCATACAAATAATGTTATGTACATATGTATATGTTCGTCATAGAACTATTTTTTTTAAAAAATGAGTTTTCAAAATTACTGAGGCATTCAATAACCCAGCAAAAACTTTGCTTACAAATTAACCGAAAATAAGGGGAATTTGACAATTAGACTACTTATTTTTCGGCGGAATAAGTACTTATTTTTGTTCGCGATGTCCCAAAAGTAAGCTATATATTTTCTTTTGCAATATTGATTGCATAATCTAATTTGTTTTTAAAATTTTGCTCCATTTGTATTTTGGAAACATTATCATTTACTCTTACAAGTGTGTGTAAGATCAAACAGTATCAAATAAAATAAAACTAAAATATTTGTTTTGAATCATAGGTAAAATAATTTTTTGATAAAAAATTTAAAACTACGTTAATTTTAAATTTCCCGTTTTTACCGGGAAAAAAGGGAATAATGTCCCATTGTTGAAATAGCCTGCACAGTACCATGATTTAAACACCATCGAACATTTGAGGGCTGATGTTAAGATGAAGGTATCGGAAGTCAAACCAACTAACAATAATGATCTTTGGGTCACAGTGAAACATTCCTGGCATTATATTTCATTTGAGTGGTACCAGAACTTGTTCAATTCCATGGGAAGACGCTGTAAAGCAGGTATTTCCAACAATGGTAACGCAACTAAATATTAAAAACAGTATGTAAGGATAGCTACTCACATTACATCCACAGTAAACGATATTAATACAATTGTAATATTTTTGCATTCAGCTCATTTTGACAGATTTTTAGAAAAAGTTCAGTTTTTTGTATTAATTTGAATTTAAATTAAAATCTTTTTAATTTTTTGACATTTTGAATAAAATTACAAAACCTTTTTTGAATAAATAAGATTTTGTAAACTGTTTAAAATCAGCTATTATTTTGACAGCAGCTGTATGTACCTCCCTTTCAAATTATTCGAATATCCAAAATGTGAAAAAAACTATTAATCCTAGTAATCAACACAATAATGTTTTCTTTTTTAGTTTTAGCTCTTCAAAGTGAAAGTTTAGTTATTGTTATAGTAACGTTATTATTCAATATATCTAGCAGTTCATATGTATATCACAAGCGAGTACTGTCAGTGAAAATTTTACATGTATTTTTTTGTTTTTGTTACAATACAAAAATAAAATTCTCTCAAAGTTCTTGGTTGTGATGTATAAACTGCAAAGTTAATTTGAATAACAAGTAGCATTGCTGATTATAAATTTGGGTCACAATTTACAACAATCAACTGCATGCATCATGACATTTTCAATAGACAGACTATTAAACATCAAACTGCACTTAAAGGACTTCCCGATGAATGAATCATTGAAATAGAAATGATAAACATTTTTAGTTTCGCTTCAAATGAAAGTGGAGACCTCAATTCTCAATGAACAGTTAGTTGTTCTATTGTTAGTTAGAGTACAAAGGAATAACAGACATATAAAACAAAGGAAAAAATACTCATAACTATGGTTAAGGGAGTGCACATTTTTAGATACATGTGTTCCTAGTAAATATAAACATAAACATTTTCATGTAACAAGGTTCAACAGAGAAATTGAATAGGGAATTAGGGTACTACAATATTACTTGCTGGCTTACTAGGTAAGTAAAGTTTTTGCTGGGAAAGTTGAAGACGGATACAGCTGTATTTTTGCCGAAAGAGTAGGGAAAATGATGTAAGATTTTTACAGTGGGTAGATATTAGGGTATTCATTCATAAAATAAAAGGTACAGAATAAAATAATTGTTATTTAGCTGGCGAAATATTAGAAGAATCGCAATTAATAATCAAAATATCAACTTAGATTTTTTTTTAGTTGCGCAATTCTAGAAAAAAAGACTATTTTCATAACTATAGTTTTAATGAAATATAAATTATACTAAAACCACAATTTCCTGTTTCTATACTCGAATACGGTAATGTTGAGACACTGTTTCATTAGAAATAAATAAAATGATATGGGACATTTCACGTTTATATACCTAGATTTAGAAATTTATAATTAGAAAATTTAAATTAAAAAAAAATCATTAAGCTTTATTATGGTCAAGTATTCATGTTTCATACTCATTTAAATTTTTTTTACATCATATAAAAAAACCTTGAAACTAGTGTAATAAAAGAAATATCAGATTATAACCTTGATTAAAACCATGATACATCAATATAAGATACACTCAGTAAAAAATAAATTCTCAATTATACAATTCTTGTAACGTCAAACAAAAGAAAATATAAAAAAATATGAAAAAAAAATCAAAATCAAAGTTTGACGTTATAGGGCTAAATATTGAAAACTCTCCCTAGTGATTCTACCTTCTACAATTATTGTATCATGGATTAAAACAATATAATTTATAGAACTTAGTTTTTGGCAAAAACAAACTCACAATTTAACTTAAACAATACAATTTTAACAAAATTTTCAATTTGCTTACTAGTTTTGGAAATTTTCAATACAAAATGTCAACAAAATATTAGAAAAACTGACAGGCAAAAAGCGAATAGATTGAATTTTTATTTACCATTTTCCAATGAACGACAGTGTGAATGAGTACTAGTTACAACAGCTGCCGAGTGAGTAGTTTATTTACATTTTAACGGTTTTTATTATTTAATGCTTGTTGTTATTATTGCTCTTGTTATTATTTTTATTGAGACATTTTTTTCCTTTTGGCGCCAACGTACATTTTCATACTGTCATGCACGAAAGGATAATAATGTACAGCCCTCATGAAATAATTCAAAACAAAAAAGAACGTTTTCATGAAATGATTAAGACTGCCATTGTATCGTCCTCAGTGACTCCAGTCAGGCGAGACTGTTTTATACGCAATTTTATTAATGTGTATATATTATAATACTGCTACCCCACTAGTGGTGTACAATTATTTGTGTTCTGGTATTCGCGCCCCCTACTTCATAGATGCGACTCAGATGTGATAGACAAAACAGGAAGTATGTGATACTTCCTGTAAGTTAGAGCTGTTTTTGTGCCGAGTATTATCGACTAGACCGCCAACCATGTATTTTATGTCATGACGCGTTATTCGTTTGTTATAAGTATTTATGTTTATCCAATTTCAAAATTCCTCCCCATTTTATTCATAAATATTCTTTTCTATTATCATGACATCATCTTATAAGATTAAAAGTTTTGTGTGTCAACTACATTCATTACGAAGCGGAAAAAAATAAAAGCAAATTCTACATAGTTTTAACACAATAACATATTCAAGTATGTGCGTAATGTTCTATGTACACTTATGCATCATACATATTTGTATAAATGTAATAAATTGAAAAATATTAAATTCAGACAATTTCCTTCCTAAGACATTGTGATAGTGTTACTTATTTTATACATAAATGGGATCTAGAGCAGGGAAAGGCAAATGATGGCGCCGCGTTTTTCATTTACGCTTCTCTTACGTACGTGTGTACACGGACTCTAGATTCTAGAGTATGGAAAAATTAAACAAAAAGCTGGAAGTATTTATTTTAAATTCATCTTTAAATGCATTTTTAAAATAAATTTTTGAACTACATTTTTAAAAATGATGCTATAGACAATCGGTCGAGAACTTTTCGGGCCTTGCATTCGTGGACTGGAATTGGAGGTGTGGGTATTGAGGCTAAAAACTCCGATATATCACGTTTATAGGGTCATATCCGAGAGGTACTTGTGTGTCACATAGTCCAAACTAGACATGGAGTGAATCAGAATGTTCTAAAGGTTGGACAGGTATAGCTTGAGAATCTTTGTGGGTTTGATAACAGGTCACTGTAAAATAAGGACTAGATGGCTACGATGGTTTATAGAATATTAGTCGTTGCAAACTGGGAGATATCATCTGTTTCATTAATTGAATGGAGGTGGAGATTGTCAACTGATGAAGCTTTTGTTTCCAATTTCTTATTACCATCTGGCCTATTCAGTTACGATTTTCTGTCCTTCCTTATCTTTTTCGTTTTCCCAAACGAAAATACAGTACGTCTCAAGATGTTACACTAGTTTCCAAAGTGACAGTTCGTTAATTTATAATTAGATTTCTGTTGCAATTATGCATTCAAAATTTGTTTAGAAAAGAGTTTTATTAATTTCGAATACAATAAAAATAACTTCCCTATAGTTATCTCATCCCTATAATAAGTTACAAGCATCCATAGTTAGAACATAAAAAATGGCCGTATTTTTTATGTTTTTTTCCAAAACACATTTTGCATGGAATGTATAAAAAAAATGTTACAATTTTTCAAAATGGATCTAGGTTTGTGGAGTTCTGATGAATAAATATAAACTTTTTTATATGCAGTTGATATTGGTTGAACACTTTAGGACTTGAAGCGTAATAGTTTTGTGAAATGAAATAATTTTATGAATTTTTCGGAGGTCACCACCTTAGAAACTACAAAATTTTAATATGTATAGGGATTTTTCATGAACACAAATATAAAATTTCAATTAATAAGGTCATTCATTTCAAAAAAAAAATGGAAAATTACACTCTGATTTTTTTTCACTTTTACTCAACAAAAACTTGAACAAAATTCCACAAAAAAATACAACTTTTTCTGATTTTTTTTCTTGTTTTTGCTTTTTAAATGTGTAATTTTTTAAATGAATACCCTCAATGTAAAATTTGAACGGTTAAAGATATTACAACAAAATTTAGAAATAGTGTAGATCCAAATGTCCTTAAATCAATGGAATTGTAAGTTTTGACACTTTTTAATTTCAAATACCAAAATTCCTAAAACGGGGAAAATGTGTTCCAAAAACTGAGTTTTTTAGAAAAGACCCTACTGCGACGTTATTTACTGTGTAATAGTAAAATAACTTTGTACGTATTTAAATAAGATATAGGGCTATACATGCATGGAGCTTATTCGAGGATCGGTGCTTTGCCTTTTTAGAATTTTTTGCTCAAACCTAATTTTTTTTTTAAATTGGGAAAGTTTGGATAAGTGTGGAGGCGACTAGGTCCACTTAAATGAGCCAAGTTTTACTTTCTACGCTTTTGTATTAGGTTCTCTTTTCGAATCATATTTTATATAGTCCCGAAAAACATTTTTTTCTACAAAAGAAAATATATACAGACTTTTTTGGAAAAAAACGTAAAAAATACGACCATTTTTACATGTACCAACTTTGGATGCGTGTAACTTTTTATAGGGACGACATGACTGTTAGTAGGTTGTTTTTATAGTATTCGAAATTTTATCGCGAATACAGGTGATATTTTAAAAAAACAATTTCGAACCACCGTAGGGCCGACATATCTAAAAAACTAAAAAAAGATCGAACAAAATTAAAAAAAGTAAATAAATAAATAAACCTAAATAACTCTTGACCTAAAAGTGATAATCTACATACATATGTATGTATACATATATATTTTTGTAGATCTTCTCTAGGGCTATTTATATTTTAAATATCAGCTCATTCGGATTATAAATAGATTTTTGTCGATTTTTTTAAAAAATGTGAGTACTTTATGTACAACTTTGGTGACCCCCACTGAAATTTTCCGGCAAAAATTTTCGTCGAATATTTTAATCCTTAAATGTCCTTTTTGAAAGGACTTTTTTCATTTTCTCGAGAAAAAAAGGGTCAAATTGACCCCTAAGGAGAGGAGCTAGAGGGTTAAGATCTTCCACAAAAATGATCCCCATAAAATTCCACAATATAACTCTGACAATAAGAATTCTCTTAGACATTAACTTACAACATTTTTTTCAGTTAGTATACTGCTCCCTTCGATCAAAAAATGAAAACTTTGACCCACTGTAAAAAAAAATTCAGACCAGGTGAACTATAAGTTTATTCTACAAAAATTATCTACTCAACATGCCCTTTCAGAATTTCCAATACCTCAAGAACTAGAATTTATATCAAGTTTAACCAAAAATTGGGAAGGATCAGAATTGCGTGTGAGTCACCTTTAATATAAAGTAAACAGTTATTTCTAAATATCTTGAGAACTATTATTAAGAGATTATTTTAGTGATAATAAATGAATTAAGTTGCTTTATCCTGGACCAATTTTAGATTTCACACTTAATTCAAAATGTGGTTAACTGGTATATTGCCGTTGAAAATCCAAAAGTAGTTACGTAACATCACACAGAGAAAACAGATTCGTGATAGCAACCGAATTTGTTGCCAATCGAATGATTCGGTTACACTCATAGAAATTTTCGGTTCTCTCAACAGAAAGTCAGTTGATAAGGAAGAATTTCTCTTGAAGCGACCAAGCATTTGTTACCTTTTCTAAAATTTTATAGCCTCAATTGTAAAATTCGGTGACTAAGGTAGACTCATTCGATTGGAAACAAATTCGGTTGCTATCACGAATCTGTTTTCTCTGTGTGATGTTACGTAACTACTTTTGGATTTTCAACGACAATATATACATATAATGTGCACTTTTAATAATTTTACAGGGGAAGCCAAAAACATCATAAAATGTAAAATATTTCAGATATAAAAAACTAAATATCGAATATCGTCTTAAAACACAACAACAAAACTATTTCAGAAGAATAAAATATATTTTATGAAATATTTTTGAAGTTATGTATGTTATGTTACGTTATTTTGCATTTGTATTTTGTGAAACAAAAGGATGTATCATCATAAATTTAAGTTTAAGCGTTCCAGCTTCCTATATGATGATATAGGTCGACTAGGGACTAACTTGAATCGAATGGGACAACCTGGCAATTTGAGAGTCTTCTTACTCTGCTATCAAACTTCAAATTCCAAAAACAAACTTTATCTTCATTACTCAGGCAATGTAAGAATTCTCTGTTAAGGCTAGGTCGTCATCTGACATTACTTTAGTTTGGGTTCCTGCGCAAAGAGACCGCTATGTCAATGAACAGGTAGACGAATTAGACAGAGTGGGATCTGCTTTAGATATATCCAATGCGGTATCAGAAGCAATTCAACTGGGGACTATTAAAAGTATTATCATCAGACACTTTCTTACAAAGACTGAGACAAGGTTGCTGGCAGTATTAACGGGGCGCTAGGCAAGCATGCAAATCGCCTGTGATTCCATTTTAACGACCATTGTTATAGCTGCAAGGATAGGGAAAATTAGGAAACGATCCCCAAACTCGACATTTTTGTCAAAACGGGGTCCCGTCGACTCTACTTGATTGTTCGCACGCAGTGAACTACCACGTAAACCAACCAATGAAAAGTATATTTTTACACTTTATTTAAAAATTTAATAAAAAATTAACACGTATGTATGTATGTAAAAAAATCAAACTGAATTTATACTGAATTTAGCTATTTCAACATGGCAATACCGTCGAAATCAATCAGCTGTAGGAAAATTATTTACTATTTTTAAAGAAAACGTAACATAGTAGAATAGAAAAAAGGGAAATAAAGCTGTAACTTCTAAACCGTTAGCCCGTTTGGTTATAAAATTTCAGATTCGCAAAGAAGAAGTGTTGTAGAGATAAAGTTTTGAATTTGGACCACCAGGGCTCACCAGGGCACATAGGTCTGGCGAACCACATTTTTTGGCCAAAACTCAAAACTCTTTTTCCTATATTTGTTGTTAGGATGTAGTAGCAAACACTTCAGATAAACAAAAAAAATATTTTGTTTTTACAAACTTCAATTAACCGTTATTCTATGAAGGGAGAAAGTTCAATGTTTTAAGTGCAGTGGTAAACTGAAACACGTGGTGTAATTTTTTGTTTTCTTTGAGTCACATATTACACGAAAATAAATAAACTTTTTAAGTCAGTTAGTTATGGATATTAATGACGATGGAAAGTAGTTAAATTTTTAATAGTGAAATATTCAATAAAAATTATGGTAATAAGAAATTACATAAAAAACTTTCATAACCTAAAAATCAGTGATTTTAACTTTTTATAAAAAAAAAACAGTATATAACTTATATAATTTCAACCGATTTCAACCAACCAAAAACGCACAAAATTACAGTGATATTTTGTGCTTACGAATCATCAATAACTTTCTGCTAGTTTTTGCTTATTTTGAAGAAATCAATTTTTGTTTCAGGATACTTTTACTTCAAAAATTGTGATTTACTCATAATTATATAATGTATATAACATACATAATTTCAACCGATTTCAACGAACCAAAAACGCACAAAATTACAGTGATATTTTGTGCTTAGGAATCATCCATAACTTTCGGCTAGTTTTTGCTTATTTTTAAGAAATCAATTTTTGTTTCAGGATACTTTTACTTCAAAAATTGTGATTTACTCAGAATTTGGCAGAGTGGAAGTAAAAAACAAAAAAAAAATTAAATTATTAAAAACTTAAAAAAAATTATGATTTTTGTTATTAATTGTATCATTTGTATGAATTTATGTATATAAGTGAATATTTTAATTTTGGCCAAAAAAAGTGGGTCGCCAGACCTATGTGCAGGGGCGCGGCCACTGGTCCCCAAAGTAGGACACTTCGGGCATGTTAAATTTTTGTTCCAGTGTCAAGCAAATTACATATATAGAATATCCTCATCAAGCACTACAAAAAACCTCGTTGTAGCTATCAATTATCTTTTACAGCTTAGGAGATATTCGCATTTGAAAATTAAATTTTAAAAATTTTTACCCACCCTACTCCAGTTTTTTTGATAACAGCGGATCCAAGTATTTCCCGATTTTCTCCAATTTTCTTCTATTGGACTGACAACACATGTATGTGTCAAATAGAAAAAGAATTTTTCAAAAATAATGACTAAGTTATATACATTTGAATTTAAAAAGGTGATTTTTCGTTATTTTTTTTTTTTTTGAAGAAGTACTTTTTTCTTTTTATGTTATCGCAAACTATTTCTATGACGATGTATAAGGAATTTATACTTTTTCAAAAGCTAACATTTCATCAAATATTTTAAATGAAAAAAAAAATTAAATTATTGACACCGAGGCGACCTGGTCCATTCAAAAAACGCCTATTTTTAGGTAAAGTTCAAGTTTAGGCAAAAAATCTAAAATCGCATAGTCGATATCAAAATATAGTAACCCATTTTAGATGGCCAAATATGTTCTTAATTATTTTGTAAAAGGTTCCGATAACCCCGCCCTGATATATTTATTATAGTCAAAAAAACTAAAAAATTCCATTTTTGGGATTTTTGAAAATTTTTTTGGGAATTGCGAGATTCCTGATAACAAATTTCAAAATTTGTTTTTATTTTTGCATTTCAATAGAAAAATCTACATATATAAATGTAAAATTTCATTAAAAAAATTCATAAATAAAAATTTAATTTCAATTTGCAAAATTTGTATCTTCGCAAAAAAGCATTTTTGTCATATTTTTCAAATAAGTATTCCATGAATTTTTTAATTGTCAAATGTTATATATATTTTGGAAAAAAAGACAAAATCCCCTATCCATTGATATAATAACACGTCTACCTTGAGTTTTTAAGGGGCAATTAATTGGGGAAAGCTTAACATCTAGCAGATAATTTACCGATTTGCAATACATTTTTAAACAGTTTACAAACAAACAGTTTACAAACAAACAATTGTTTATTAAATGCAAAAACTGTCGTCTGTCAGGGTTAAATTTTAATTCACATTAGTTTGCTGTTAATGCAAATTAACTCTATCGTCTGTCTACGGTATAACTCTGTTAAAAAATGTAATTTAACCCACTAACGACCAAAAATATTTATTCATTCATTTATTTTAGTTATACTAAAACTTTTAGTAATTGCTTAAATCTAATTCATTTTGTAAATTTAAATCAAAAAGGTCCTCTTCACTTTCATTAATTTCATCGTCTTGGTGGCTGCAATATAATAATTGAATTACTTCAGGTGGAAGTGTGGAACGTTCCCGCTTTTGTAAGCGCCTATTTAAAAATAATGTGGGAATTAATGGATCTGACAGCTTAATATTAATTCGGAGCTTAAAAAAATCGTCTTCTCCGCTTCCATTATAGCTAGAAAAACGTCTTTTTGCATCTCAAAAATTTCTCAATATGCAGTAAAATGGATTGCAACGAAACTTTGGCTAGGTCTCATTTGCTTTTACCATTATTCTTTTAAAATTTCAATCATTTTCTTTTCGTTAGTGACTTTTGGAAGTTGGACTTACATATATTATGGACCGATCGCCATGAAATTAGGTCGTGTGATTAATTTCTATATTAATGTTTTTTCTGTTGAATACCAACATTTTTAAGAGATTTATGCACGTTAAAGTGATTTTCGGAAGCGGGTTTTATATGGGAGCTATGGCTAATTATGGACCGTTCATCACAAAATTAGGTGACATGAATTCCGTGAGATATGGGAGCTATGATTAATTATGGACCGTTCATCATAAAATTAGGTGACATGAATTCCGTGAATAAAATGTTGTGAAAATGAGCGAATCGATAACTCATCTTATTGCTATTATACATATGTGGCAATTTCTGACGTTTTCGATTTTTCATGAGATTTTAAAAACAACAAAAATTTTATTTTCACGTAAAAAATATAGTTTTTGCTTCAATTTGTTATTATAACTCCGAAACGCAATATAAATATAAACGGATTAAAGGTTATGTAAATTCTCTATGTGTATTTTAATAACATTAGATTAATTTATAATTTTACTTAAACATTTTTAAAAATAAAATCTATACATAGAATAACCATGATGCATCAGAAAAACGTGTGACCTATTTATATATAAGAAGATATATGTATGTAAATAATTAAAATTATAAAAATTACAAGTTTTTTGTGAGAACCCCTGTTAATAGATGATGCATTTGATTTAGTAATATCTAAACTATAGTTCAATCACAACTATTTATACCCTACACCACCATAGTGGGGAGGGTATTATGCGTTTGTGCAGATGTTTGTAACGTCCAAAAATATTAGTCTAGCACCCACCTTAAAGTATACCGATCGACTTAGAATCACGTTCTGAGTCGATTAAACGATGTCCGTCCGTCCGTCCGTCCGTCCGTCTGGTTGGCTGGCTGGCTGTCCATGTAAACCTTGTGCGCAAAGTACAGGTCGCAATTTTGAATATATTTCGATAAAATTTGGTACATATAATTTTTTCGGCCCAAGGACGAACCCTATTGAAACTGGCTGAAATCGGTCCATTATTTCATATAGCCCCCATACAAATGTCCTCCCGAAATTGGACTTTATCGGTCATAAATGTTTATTTATATATGTATCTACACAAATTTCGCTCCAAATAACTTTTATACATACGAAATTCATGTCACCAAATTTTATTACGATCGGTGCATAATTAGTCATAGCTCCCATATAAGACCCGCTTCCGAAAATCACTTTAACGTGCATAAATCGCTTAAAAATGTTGGTATACACACAAAATTCAACATAGTTAACTTTAATATAGACATAAATCACACGACCTAATTTTATGGTGATCGGTCCATAATTGGTCATAGCTCCCATATAAGGCCCACTTCCAAAAATCACTCAAAAATATAAATTATTGATATTTTAAAAGAAAAATATTTTTACTCATTTACTTGGTGTAGGGTATTATATGGTCGGGCTTGACCGACCATACTTTCTTACTTGTTTTATACATACATATGTATAAGATATTTGATATAAATTCGTTTAAAATTCTTTATTATAAATTGCTCATTCAACTTATTATTTCAGCTGTCTCAATTGCGCAGTAGGAGTATTGATGTCCATTATCAGTGCGTTTCTGGTAATCATTATAATTGTTGGAATTGTGGTGTACTTCGTTTACTATCACGATGGCGACCACAGTGATGATGTACACAGTTCTTTGGATAAACTGAAGAATACATTGTCGGATAACTTCGATAAAGCATCGAACATTTTAAGTAAGTTTTGCATTCGAATCAAAAGTGTTGAAAGAATCTTTAATTAATAATATTTATTTTTCAGAGGATTAAGTAAAATCACAACTGCTACAAACTAATAAATGTTCATTTTAGTTTTGAAAAATGAACTTGTAACGAATCTCCATCATAACTTTTTTACCTATACCTATATGTATTTACTTTTGTTGTATTACTCGTACTATATTCAAATGCCTATGTAATGTGTATTTAATTTTTAAGACTTAGATACTTTATTAAATTGAAATAATGAATGTTCCATTACTTGCAAGTATATAATTTATAACTGGAATTTATAGAAGGAAAACTAAATCCCCCCAAATGTCATAAAATTATAGCCAAATCATCTCGACTCAAAGAACATCATTGTTTGTTTCTTTTTTTTTTTTTGTTTAACATAATTACAGTCAAACAAGTAAAATCAACAAATGGACCTGCAAATTAATAATTAACAAATTAACATTAAAATATGAGAAAAACAAACACAAATGTTGTACAATTTTTAACAATATATTTATGTTCATACAAACAATGTTACAATGTATGTAAATAAATTTGTTTGCATGCATTTAAATAAGTTTCTCAGTTACTATTATTATATGTATGTATTTTTACTGTAACTTATTGTAATTATTATACGTATTTTATAAATTTAAATACAAAAATAAAAATATTTAAATGATTTAATACATTTTTGTTGGTTTCATTTAAAATTGATTATTCCATCTAATTTTTTCTTAAAAATGTAAAATAAATGCCATTGAGTTAGTATTCCATAGAATCTTCCGGCCGAAAAACAATTTTTGAATGAAAAGCACTCACAAATTATTTGAAAACTTAGTGATTTACATGGATGTTGGTTAGAGTGTCCCAAAAATTTTTTTTTGGGAATTTCGGAACGCATACCCTCTAATTTTTTTATATATATAAAGCTATAGTTAAATATGAAATTTTGTCTTTCTATCATGATTGTAACCAGTGCCGACTTGCGATTTAGTTTTGTGGTGCATTTTTTTGTAAAAATGTTGCCATTAAATAATTACTTCTGCAATTTAATTTAAAAGAATCGATATGTGTACGTAATTGTCGTTCTAATAAGATATAAAACACAAATATTGGTTAAAAAATTTTAAAGTTATTGCAAAATCGCCAGGCCATTAACGTGTCTCAGGCCACTAGAACAAGAAACGTAGGAACAAAATTAACATATTTTGAGAAATATTAAAATAAGATCTTATTTTTACTTAAAATATATACATATTTACTTGTATATGAGTTTTTGTCTTCGTAGGATCCGTTAACCTATTCGCAGGTATGACCAAAAAAAAATATTTTTTTAACGGCAGTTTCAAAACTCCAATTTCAAATTTTGTTAAACAAATTTCAGAATTTTTTGATCATCACTTGGGAATTTATTGTCAACATAATAGAGAAAAACTAATTTTTTGGCCATATGAGCCGAATTTCCTTACTGTTATGAGTTTTAAGTAAAAGCTAATCAGAATATTATAGTCCATGTAATTCTAAATATAGTCTGAAAGTTTTACTAAAATCGGAAAACGTCAACCCTTAAATCGAGAAGGTCAAATTTTTCAATATTTGGAATTTCTCATGGAAAAATAGCGAAATGTTATATATTTTTGGTTCGATTTTGATGAAACTCAAGAAAAGTATAACATGATGTCTAGTATTTATAATAACAGCACAAAAATTAAAATTAACCCTTAATAGCACTTGGTGTTAAAAAGACACTCAGCTTTTAAAATCACGAAAAACACATTCGATATGAATGGTGCTAACTTTAATATTTTTCAGAATTAAGTAAACTCAAATCATTAAAATTGTTTTTTAAATTTAATAAATTAAAGGTACACTAAAGGGTTAAAATCAATTTTATTATTCAAAAATCTTCAATAAAATATTAATTACGTTATTAAAGCAAAAATCAGGTATAAATACAATATTTTGCCGTTTGAAAAATGTGTTGTCAAAATTGAACAAAATTGTGAACATTTTTCAAAATGGCTTCGTAATACTATTTTGAAGCTTTTAACAGCAGAGTGGATAGCCTTGAAATGCAAGTCAGCAAATTTGATAAAAGGCTGTCAGACCTAGAGAATGGTGTGGATCAAAAACTGCATTATCTAGAAATAAAGGTGAATAATCTTCAAAGCCAAGATGTACCGGTGCGAATTATTTCAGTAGAATAAAGGCTCCTACTTTTGATGGAAGCACATCTTTTAATGTGTTTAAGTTCCAGTTTGATGCAGTTGCCATTAGAAATGTATGGAACAATGAAGTTAAAGCTAGAGAGTTGATTTTGGCCTGAAGGGAAGTGCGGCAAAAGTTCTGGAAAGCGTACCCATGAGACGCTGCAGGACTTCGCGATGGATATTGAACGTTTGGTACAAATGTCTTATCCAGGCGAATACCATCCGTTGATGGATCAAATCAAGATTGACGCTTTTGTGATGGGCATTCATGATCTTGACGTAAAACAGGCGGAATGTGCCTCAATGAAGCCATCGAAAATACAACAAAAAATATGTTTGATACAACAATAAAATACATTGACTAGCATGTATTTTGTTGTTGCGAGAGATAGGTTTTTGACAACAGACTTATAGTGCATTTACACCTACGCTATAAACATGTTATAAGTTGTTTATGGTGATAAACTAGTTTGTGAAACTTGTTTATCCATACAAAACAGAAACTGGTTTGTAACTTGCTTTTGAGATAAACTAGTTACAAACAACGAGTTTTTGCTAATGCAACTCTGTTTTTCAACATTTTTCTGGCAACGCTGGTAATTTGCTCAAAAATAAAAAAACAGTTTTCTTTTAAAAAAAGCCAAACTGTAAGAAAAAGTTTAAAAAATTTATTAAAAAGTGTTTTTTATATAATTTGGACAACGAAAATAAAAAGTATGTTTATATGTACAAATATGTACGTGCAGCAACGTTTTTTCGTAACTTTTTTTTTTATATTAAAGTCAGCTGTTTTATGACTTGTCAAAAATGCTGTCTAAAATCATAAACTAGTTTGAAAATTACAAGTGTAAATGCACTATTAGGTTTTTGACAATTACGTCTCATCTCTATGTTACCCTATGGTTGCAGTCGTGAGTGAGTTTAACAGAGACACTGTTGGAGTAAACATCAACGCTGTGGATTTTATTTAATTTTATTGAAATTAAATACGTATAGTCTCAGAGGGAGTAACATTTCTTGATTACGGAATAAGTATTTTTCATTGGCAATATGGATAATGTATTACCTGGTTCGGTTGTTTCGATACCTAACACAGTAAAATTTTCACCAGATAAGGACAATCCGGCGGGTAACAATGTTATTGGTGAATTGATGTTGCAAAGTCGAATTCCTACACAGCAAGAGTATGACAATATGGAGGTCGCCTTCAGTGATATTGACAATGATGAGGATTTCAAGGAAATCAGATCAAAGGCGCCATAAAAGAAATGTAAACGGGGAAAATTTAGTTCCAACTCAAGTTATGAATGCTATAAAGGCAAATGTAGACGTTTCCAATTTTGGGTCTACTGTACTATCACAAAATCGTTTTGATATATTGGGGAAACTGAATATTGAAATAAATGATGGTCCATCTACAACAGTGGTGCCCGAAATCACAATTCCCTAGCACGCGTAATAGGGCAAGAAAATTCTGCTGACGTTACTTTGATACACATACACTATAAGCTTACTTGTGCGTTTTCTTATAATGATCATGTGTTTGTTGCTTTGTTTTCATCTCAGAGAACAAAATCAAATAAAATTCTCCGCTGTTCTTATAATGATCATGTGTTTGTTGCTTTGATTTCATCTCACAGAACAAAATCAAATCAAACCCAGCGGGAAAAAGATGCAGTAAAGAGGCCTTCCTAAATGCCTCATTTTGCAGACACAAGGACTTGCAAAATCATTTTGCCGCATTGCAAAATCATTTCAATTTTACACGGCGTGTCATTGCGAGCCAAGGCCATGCATACTCGCTGCTGTTAGAGGGCTGAGAGAAGGCCTACTTATGATGGGCTGTTGGCAGCCAACAAGCTCACTTGTTATTAGAAGGGGATTCATAGGGCTTCTTGAACACCTTCTAAGAGAAGGCAGGGTGGAATGAGTATCGGATCTTTTAGAATGTGTAAGTATGCCTTTTAGAAGGCCTACAAATTGAAGTCCTATCATTTTTTCCCGCTGGGAATTCTCCGCTGTTTTACCAACACAACCAAAGCTTTGATGGTATGTGTTCGGGCACCACTGATCTACAAGCAGACAAGCAGCTATGAATGCAAACAAAGGCGAAAATAGTGAGGAGAACTCTGGTAGACCGATTAGGAGAAAATTTTGCCACCTATTATTTTACACAATGTTAATGTTAATAACCTTGTTGAGCAATTGAATGGTAGATCGCCGAAAGTCGTCTACAAAATTATTAATTCTTCTAGAAATAAAAGCAAAATTTATTTCGAAGATTTGAACGCACATTTGGAAATGATGGAACTACTAAGGGCCCAGAGCATAAAGTCTTACTCTTTTACTCCGCCAGAATTAAGAAGGGTATCGGTTATTTTAAGGGGCTTATACCATTTGACTGATGTGTCTGAAATTGAAACTGCTCTTAACGCTGATTTACCAAATACTATTGAGAAGGTTACTAAACTAGTCACGCAGTATTCTGTTAAGAATGATTACGATACTGGTTTATTCATTGTTACTCTAGCACAAGGGAAGAAAATTAATGATGTGAGTAGATTACGTTATATTTTGAACCAATCTATTACTTGGGAATCATCCAACTCAAAGAAAAGGGAGATTCAATGTTTTAGGCAAAGTATAACAAGTAGTCCAACTCTTTGACAGCAGTACCTAACTCTATACATGTGTTAGTGAAAAAGTACCTAAGTCTAAATATGTGTTAGTAACAAAAATGTACATGTGTTGGTTCCTTTTTAATTTTCACCAGACACACAGAGTTCTATAAAAATTTTTAAATTTTAATTTATTTAAATTTTGTTCTATTTTCAATACCAAAAATTGAAACTCTGTTCTATATTTTAAAACCTACCACAAACAAAATAAAATGTCGAAATTAATAAAAAAAATATTTTTTAGTTTGTGCGAAATGGACGTGATTCGGAAAAGAAAAAGTGCTAAATGTGTTGAAAAAAATTATAAAATAGTGTGAGTAGTGAATTTACGTGTCAAACTATATTTATTCGACAATTTATAGTTAAAATCTCGAGCAGTGATGTTAACCGTACGGTAACTACCGTATTGTACGGAAATTTAGACCTCCGTACGGTAGGCAGGTAATTTCTACATTTGTACGGTAATTTTAAAAAGTTTAAATTTTTAAGAATTATATCCCAAAAATTATATTTCCATAATGTGCTTTTCGTTTATAATCTACAATTGGATACAAAGAGCTTGGGCGCTTCACCTAACATTCTGGTCCTTCGAATCGGATCTGAACCGACCTATGGATCTACAGTCCCGGGCGGAAACACCAGGGGTGTTAGCGCCACAGTCTAATCGCTACTATGTATTACTAATTATCGATTATCGTTATTGTTTAGTTATTACTTATCGCTTAATTCCCATTCGCAAATATTTGGATTGCATTATTTTATATTTCCACTCGGTATTTTTATGAATCATTTTTAAATCATATAAAAAGCCATTTTTATTATAAAATACAGATAGATCGTGTTTGAAATATCATAAAGAAGTTCAGCTCTTGGTTTCCATACGAAAAATAATAAATAAGTTTATTAATTAATGTGCATTTCAGGAATTTTAACGTAAAAGTATAAGAAATAAATAATTGAATTTGTTCTTAAAAATGCTTGTGCTTTTCGTTTATAATCTACAATTGGATACAAAGAGCTTGGGCGCTTCACCTAACATATGATATACACATTTCTCATTAAAATAATCATAAAATTTAGAGGATGATGATAACCAACTACCGCTATACAAAATATATCTAGGCGGTAAAGTAATCTTACAAGTATGGACATTTCAATATAAAAATTAGTATTAAAAACTGATTGCAAAAATATTATCTTTTGCAGAAGCTGTTCAAATGGATGAATTAAATGAAATTGATAAGGAATTTATGCTTATAAGCCAAATAAAAGATGTTGATAAAAATGACATTGTGCTGTTTTACAAACTTGGTCCTATATTCAAATTTAATATTCACGAAAATTACTTTTTGATGGTAAAATGTTCAATAAAACAGCCCTCATCTATGGTGTGAATTTCTTACAAACATATTGTTTTTTGCTGCTTTATTTTCATTTCTATCTTATACAATTATTTTTTTCCGAATGCAAAGCCTCTATCTTTTCAATTAATTTTCAAATATTTTTTTGGAATAATTTCATCATAATTTTACCTTAGTAACCGAATTTTACAGTTGTGGGTAAAAAATTTTAGAAGGAGTAACAAAAATTTGGTTATTTCAACCGAATTTCTTCTTTATTAACTGACTTTCTGTTGAAAGAACCGAAAAATTCTATGTGTGCAACCGAATTATTTGATTGGCAACAAATTCGGTTGCTACTACGAATCTTTGAATTGACCATAGCTCCCATATAAGTCCCGCTTCCGAAAATTACTTAAACGAGCATAAAACTCCTAAAAGTGTTGGTATCCCGAAAAAATTCAACACAAATAAGTTTCATATAGAAATAAATTTCGCGTCCTAATTTCCATAACTGGACATTTAAAGTGTCAGATGAAACTGAAATATTGAATAATAACACAAATTATTAGAAAATAAAAGTTTTGAGAGCCCTTTGGCATTTTTTGAACTCAACAATACTAAATAAATACACATTTACCTGACTAAACTAAATATTTAAGAAAATATTATCTTCATATTATTGAATATTATTTTGGCTTAACATAAGTAGTGTTTTCGTTATTATTTTAATTATTTTGTTCTAAAAATACTTATGTATTCAGAAATATCTACCAAAATACGACAAATATCGGAACAAACCAACCAAACTACCAGAAGTCAATTTGTTAACTTCAAACCAAACTTCAGACCAAAGCGGCAACGCTGCTGTACGGTAATCGAAATTAAAAAGTTAACATCACTGATCTCGATACTTTTGATGTGTATAATTCTCTCACAAGGGTGTTGAATTTACACAGTACCCGTATATGTGAGAGAGTAATTTTAAAAAATAGAGAGTTGGACTACTTGTTATACTTTGGTTTTAGGTCAGTGATGTTCAAAAATAAAAATGAAGATGTATTGGCGAGAGAGCTACCCAGCAAACATAATGTAAAACACATAAAATAAGAACAAAATAAAGAATGTTTAGATTTAGAATTTTTGCCATATATGTATATCCAATTTATTAAATGAATGTAATTTAAATTTTAAGGAAATGAAGGAATATACATTATACGGCCGAAATTCTCTGAAATTTTTTATTTATTTTTGTTTTGTGTTCAATTATAATTGAAACGCGTGTGTTTGCTATGCTTCGTCCAAAAACCAACCAACAACAATGCTTAATGAATTTCTGAAAAAAATGAGACATTTGTTATTCTCTTTTAAAGAGAATAAGAATATGTGTGTTGTTACTCAGCGCGAAAGCACAATGAAATGAACATCATTGCTTTAAAGGTAAAATACAATGTTTGTACTAATAAAATGCAAGCGAGGCGAAAAAAAATTTGAGAATAACTCATATTAGTCAACTTAAAAACATATAAATCGAAAATAAAAGTTATGTGCAACGAAAAAAAATATATATTATGAATAACTCTTATTAGGCAACGTAAAAATATATAAATTGAAAATAAAAGTTATGAGCAACGAAAAAAAATAAATATTTTGAATAACTCTTATTTGAAAACGTAAAAATTATTCATTGATTTAACTTTTTCAGTCTCAAAAAATTTAATAACAGTTATTTTTGGTCTCTGGTATATATAAGTTTGTCATTCAGTTTGTAATTTCCACAATATAATTGTTCGACCCTATAAAGTATATATATTCTGCATCCTTATAGATAGCGGAGTCGATTAAGCCATGTCAGTCTGTCTGTCTGTCTGTCTGTTAAAAACAATTTTCTGAAGACCCCAGAAATCTTCAATAATTCTGTCAGACATGCTTTCGAGAAGTTTCCTATTTAAAATCAGCAAATGGTCCACAAATGGCTGAGATATGAGGAAAAAACCAGGACAACCTCGATTTTTGACCTACAGTCAAATAAATACAATCTCAAATATTGATTGTTTAAAGAAAAGAAAACGTTAAAGGAAAACTTAAAGTATACAGTATGTATTGTGTATTTAAACTTTAGTCTCTGACTGTATATCTGGATTACTAAGTCATTAATATGGACAATATGGATATCTAATGATAGATATTTCAAAGACTTTTGCAACGACGTATATAAGACCATAGTAAGTTGGACCTACAATGGGTCAAAATCGGAAAAAATATTTTTTAACCCGAATTTTTTTTCACATATAACAGTGTTTAAATAGAAATTTAAAAAAATAAATTAATATTTGGTATGATATCAACACTGATTTTATCCCATTCTTCCTACAGCCTCTTTTTGATTTCGTTTTTCGAAGGAACGGGATTTCCGCGGACTCGGCGATCTAAATGGTTCCATAAATTGTATATGGTATTCGTGACTGAGCAGGCGTATTAATCACTTTTGGACAATTATAAAGCAACCACTCACGAACAACGTGGGCTTAGGGTCGTTGTCCTGATACAATTCAAAAGTTCTTGCAATTCTCATTTTTTCTGCATTTTGTTTTAAATTTTCTCTTAATATTTGGCTTCATATTTACCATTTCAGCAATATTTTTATATTTTTTTGTAATAGCGGTATTCACTTTTGTTATTGGATTACGGTAAAATTTTGCATTTGCAATGATGCTAGACCATTCGCACTTAACAGTGAATACCTCTAATGAAAAATTGCTAATTTTATTTGCTCTAACGAAGTATGTATTTTTTCCTTTACTAAAAAAAGAACACTTGAGAATGAGAATGTTTATTCATCTAACTTTATTTATTTGATGTTACTTAATATGTGTTTCCCAATTTTACAAATAATTTATGTAAATATACAGATTTACAGCGTTGAGTTTTATGGTAAAACTAAAAATCCGAATATTAATGAAGCATGAATTTCTGTAGTATATTAATTTCTTATTTTTTTTTTAATAGATTGACTGAATATTAATTAAAACCAATTAGTGAAAAGTGAGCTCTAAATATATATGTACATTTAAGAAAAAAAATAAACATTAACAAGATTTTATTATATTCATTGAGAATTTTCGGATTTTAGTAATATAGTGATATATGTATAACCGAATATTAATGAGAGTCACTGTATATAACTTTTAACAATTAAAAATATTTTTCTATTGAAAATGTAAATATTTTACGTAGAGTTAGCTTATCAAAAAGTATAAATTCCTTATACAAAATTGTGATGAAAATTGTAGAAATTTTCAGCAGTATTTACTTACACCAGATGCTACGAGTTTGATTAAATTAGTTACTAAAGGTACCAAATATACATATAGTGGCCGACAAAAGTCTACGTACGACCATTATTTTCGTAACTCGCGGACTTCTAAACCATAATAAGTAAAAGTAATGATGCAGTTTTATTTCAAATGCATTTTTATTAATATAACAAAAATATATCGCTAAATTTATAATTAATTTAAACTATTATTCACAAAAAATTATAAAAATATGTTGACAAAAGTCTACATACGATCTGTACACTAAATAAACATTATTCAGCGAATAAAAATTTTCATTAAACTTAATATTTGGTTGGGCCAATAAACACTACCTTTCCCACTCCAGAAGCAGCGAAACTACCCCAAACTATTACACTGCCACCACCATGCTTAACTGTAGCGAGTAAATTTTTCGGATCCATTGCTCTATTTGTTTTGCGCCATACTTTATATCTCCCATCACTTCCAAATATGTTATACTTCAACTCATCAGTGAACAAAACTCGCTTCCAGAATTCCATGTCATTTTCAAAGTGCTTTTGGGCGAATTCCAAACGATGTTTGCGATCCGTTCGGTAATTTACGAGGAGTTCTGCTTTAATTACGCCATACTTTATATCTCCCATCACTTCCAAATATGTTATACTTCAACTCATCAGTGAACAAAACTCGCTTCCAGAATTCCATGTCATTTTCAAAGTGCTTTTGGGCGAATTCCAAACGATGTTTGCGATCCGTTCGGTAATTTACGAGGAGTTCTGCTTTAATTACCTTTATTATTTAAGGTTCTTTGAATTGTTCGTGAACAATAACTTCTGATCTTGTTGCGAGTTCTTTGGCCAATTTTGTGGTATTTACTTTTGAGTTTTTGTTGACTTCTTTTAAAATGAAGATTACATCTCTACGATGTAGTTTCTTTGGGCGACCACTTCGCGGCTTGTTTTTAACTATAGCAGTGTTTTCAAAGTAACGGATTATTTCTTGATCTGTAGACTTAATAAATTGCATTGCTTATCTGGACATGCTGTGATCGTATGTAGACTTTTGTCAATGTTTTTTTTTATTGTTTTTTTTATGAATAATTTTGCAAGTTTACATTGCAACAAAATTTTTTTTTGTGCATAGCAATTAAAATAGATTTCAAACAAAACTGCATTATTATTTTATTATTTACCGGCTTTTCTCTCATAAAGTGGCAAAAATTGTGGTCGTACGTAGACTTATGTCGTCCACTGTATGTCGCAAAATAAATAGATTTAATAGTGAACTGTGATTTAATTTAAATGTTATGTACATATTTCAAATTTAGTTTTTTCTTTAAGTTTTTGTTAATATTAGTTTAGTAATGAAAATTCTGAATTAAATGTAATTTACTACTTGTTTTTGTTAATAAAAAAATATTTACGTAGTTGTATTTTTAACTGCTTTATTTGAAATACCCTTTATACATCCTCAAACACTGTAAAATATTCAAAAACGTACCAAATTTGTTTAAATTAAATCAAATGAAAAAAATATAAAATGTTTATTTTGTTAATTTAACTGAATTTTAAACTGTCAAGTAAAATTAAGCTTTTTCTTCTGAATGTCAAGCTTTTTACAGATTTCGATCTGCCAAGCCTATCTACATCCCAGAAGACTCTACACTTGAAATCTCCACAGGACAATAGAGAAAACGTTTTGAGAAACCAAATCGATTTATATTAATAAACAGACGATATTGCACCTGTGTGATAAAATGCTCTACTTACCCTGGATCAGATGTCCGCACCAAACTTGCTATTGTTCGAAAATATAAACGACAACATAAAATTAACGATCCACTAATTATAAACGAAATTAATTTCTAGGATAACTAGGAGAAATCAATGGATAAGATGTTGAAAATTTGTTGGATAACGTCAAAAACATTGTAATAAGACTACCAAGGACCAACTAGGAAACTGCATAAATACAAGACAAGAACAATGGCTGACAGATGAGATTCGAGAACTTTCAAATCTACTGGGAATTAAACAAAGAGATACGAACTGCAAAGAATGCTCTACTGAATCGTCAATGCCAGGAAATCGAAATACTGCAAAACCTACATGACGATTTCAACCTCCACAAAAAACTAAAGGAAGCCGCCGGAGTATACAAAAAATCATAAGCTAGGTACTCTGTTCAAAATTTCGTGCGAAATGCTGTCAAACTACATATAAAATGAAATATATGCGAAATAATTTCGCAAAAGCAGTACTCTGTTTTTATTGTGGAAAACATGTGAAATACATCTGGCAACATTATTTTTCCACACGATATAACATATGCAGCACTTCTTTCGCACGAAATTAAAACTAACAGCTAGCTATCAAACAGCATATAATATTTTTCGCAAATATGAACAGAGTACTAGGCTATATCCATCAATTTTATATGACGACAATAATGAGGCCGTATTCGAGATGACGGACAAAAAACGCATTTGGAAAACCATTTACCGATGATGAAAGGTCGGCTTACCGAAGAACAATGCTAGAATGGGTAATGAATATATATTGATAAGCCTTATGTGTTATGCTCTAAAAATATTTCTTAGGATAATACACAAGAGAATATATGTACATATGCCAAATGGGAATTAGCTATGGAAGAACCCAATTTGGTTTCAAGGAAGGAATAAGTACTAGAGAAGCGTTACTTGGTGTTCAAGTACTCATTCAAAACTATCGGGATGTCCAAAAAGACGACTTCCTCTGTTTTATCGACTATAAGATACTGTCCAACATGACAAACTAATAGTGCATTTACACTTGTAATTTTCAAACTAGTTTATGATCATAAGCTACTTTCATAAACTATACCGTTTACATCTGCATTTTAGGCAGTTAAGTGGTTTATTTTTGACAAGTCATAAAACAGCTGACTTCAATATAAAAAAATTTAATAAAAATATGGACGTTGTTAAGAAAAAACTTTGCTGCACGTACATATATATTGTTACGTTTTAACCTTTTCAAAACGTTTGGTTTATTTCCTTTAAATAAACCGGATACTTTTGATTGCAAATAAAAGCAAAAAAAAGTTTAAAAATTGTAACAACTCTTTATTTATTTAAAATGTACAACAACCACAGAATTGAATAGCCACTCAATGTTTTTTTATACACGTTTATAAATTCTCAGAAATACAGACAGAATTTATAATGTACACGAATTTACTTGAAAAACACAACACACTTTAAGGCACTCAGTTGATGTTTATTCGAAAAGCGTCTCTGATAAACTCACTAACGACAGCAACTATTTATAACACTGCCATCTGCACTCTAGATTGGTCTTTAACTGTCAAAGTTCGAATATTCTCTCAAAAGGCACTCAGTTGATGTTTATTCGAAAAGCGTCTCTGATAAACTCACTAACGACAGCAACTATTTATAACACTGCCATCTGCACTCTAGATTGCTCTTTAACTGTCAAAGTTCGAATATTCTAGATCTTACTAATACATACGCCATCTGTGGTGTACTTTCTACAATGTTCTTTAACTGAATATTCGAATTCAAACAGCGTTGCCAACTTACGATCAATGGTCAACTGAAAGCTTTTATTTAATAATGCCCACAGATATGTTACAGTTTTGAAAGCATTATGCTACTTTTAAATCAGCCCATAAAATCGTTATATTTGAATTCAATTACAATTTCGTAACAATATGTACATATAAACACTTTTTAATAAATTTTTTAAACGTTTCTTACAGTTTGGCTATTTTTTTAAAAGAAAACTGTTTTTATATTTTTGAGCAAATGTCAAATGTTACCAGCGTTGCCAGAAAAATGTTGAAAAATAGAGTTGCATTAGCAAAAACTAGTTGTTTGTAACTATAGTAGTTTATCTCAAAAGCTAGTTACAAACCTGTTTTTGTTTTGTATGGATAAACAAGTTTCTCAAACTAGTTTATCACCATAAACAACTTATAACATGTTTATGGTGTAGGTGTAAATGCACTATAATGTAAGTATTAACATCTAGAAGGAAATAAGATGTATAAAAAATCTATACTGGAACCTGTCAGCGACAATTGAAATCAATGGCCAAGGTGCATTTAATAAGGTGCCATCGGCAGCACAGCTGATTATAGAAATAGTACGCATAAATGGCAAACTACGTATATAAAAAATAAGTGAATTCGCCTGTATTTATTTCAATTCGCCACTGCTGTCACGCCTTGTCAATGGCGAACTCAGTGAGGAAATCGCCAACTCAAAAGGAGTAAGAGAGAGTTGTATATTGTATATATTATTTAATATACTATATATTCGGAAAAAATATTTCAAGAATTGCTTGAAGAAGAAAGAATTGAACAAATTTTTAACCCTTTTTACCATAAGTCGAACTTATAAGGATGAAACTACAAAAAGTTAATTTTCAACATCCTTTCGATATCACCAATATATCCGGAAGTTAGATAAACAAAATTGATGTCAAAGAAAAGATAATTGTGTATTGTTACGAAATTGTACTTGAATTCAAATATAACGATTTTAACGGCTGATTTAAAAGTAGCATAATGCTTTCAAATAACAGTGCTGTAATGGCAGACTGTAACATATCTGTGGGCATTGTTAAATAAAAGCTTTGGTCGTGAGTGAGTTGATCAGAGACGCTTTTCGAATAAACATCATCTGAGTGCCTTAAAGTGTGTTGTGTTTTTCAAGTAAATTCGTGTACATTATAAATTGTGTCTGTAAAAAGTGTATAAAAAACATTGAGTGGCTATTTAATTTTGTTGTTGTTGTACATTTTAAAGAAATAAAGAGTTGTTACAATTTTCAAACTACTAAACGGCTTTTATTTGCAATCAAAAGTATCCGGTTTATTTAAAGGAAATAAACCAGCGTTTTGAAAAGGTTAAAACGTAACAATATATAACTTTTATATGACAAAAAATACTTTTTATTGAGTTTTTGTGAAGATACAAATATTTCAATTTGAAATAAAATTTTGATTTATGAAAATTTTTTAATGAAATTTTACACTTATATATAGATTTTTTATTTACCCCCTGTCTATACTTGACAAATATTCATCATAATAATAAATGACATTTGTTGTCAAGACAAAGTTGTCTAAGCAAAACCACTAACAATTTTATCATAATGAAGCAATAATACTAATAAATGGGACTATACCTGATATTTTTTTATCTAGACAACCATTTTGAAGTTTATCATGATAAATGGAAAAATAAAAAAAAAAAATTAATTTGTAGTCAGGAATCCCGCAATTCCCAAAAAAGTGTTGAAAAATCCCAAAAATGGTATTTTTTAGTTTTTTGGCTATAATATCCATACCAGAGGCGGGGTTATCGAAACCCTTTACAAAATAATTAAGAACATATTGGGCCATCTAAAATGGGTTACTATATTTTGATATCGAGTATGCGGTTTGAGAATTTTTGCCCTAAAGTTGAATTTTACATAAAAAATAGGCGTTTTTGAATGGACCTGATCCCCTCGGTATTAAAAATTTTCAAACTTTTCTCCATTTAAAATATTTGAGGTTAAGTTAGCTTTTCAAAAAGTAAAAATACTTTATACATCCTCTGAGAAATTTTTTAGATAACTTAAAAGAAAAACCTCCTTTTTAAATTTTTTTAAATTCAAATGCATGTAACTTTGTACTCAGTCATGATTTTTAAACAATTATTTCTTTACTTGATATATAAATTTGTTGTTAGTCCTATAAAATGGAGAAAATCGGGACATATTTGGAACCGCGGTCATCAAAAAACTAGAGTAGGCTGGGTAAAAATGTTAAAAATTTAATATTCAAATGTGAATATCTAATAAGCTATAAGAGATAATTGATTGCTATGTTTATGTAGTTCTCGACAAGAAGATTCTATATATGTAATTTTTTTGAAATCCGAACACAAACGAAGAAATAGGATCGTTTTTAAAATTGAACATACCCGAGGTCTTCTACTTTGGGGACACTTGGCCCCGCCCCTGGTGAGCCCATGAGATCCAATTCAAAACTTAAACTCGACAACACTTCCTCTTTGCCCATGTCAAATTTCATTCACATCAGACTAGCCGTTTAGTAGTTACAGATTTATTTTCCTCTTTTTTTCTATACCACTGTGTGTAAGTCAAAGTAGATAACGCCGTCATCGTCGTCTTGCAGATCGATAAAGCTGTCTTCGATGACTGACAATCGGTTATTGGACTGTCTATGAGATGTCTTTGTAACTGACTATTTGAGGTCAATTAGCACCCGTACATATTAAAATAACTAGTTTTATAGCTGACCAAGTAATTAGTCAGATAGCTAGTAACCTGTATGTCAATCCATAAGTTGACTACGTTGGACCAGCTATCAGACAGTCTCATTGTATTAAAAAAACGTCAATTGACCGACTGCTTAAAATCACGTAACTAGTTATCACTAAGTGATAGGTAAAATCACTATTTGGGGACAGTCACCAAGAATAGCTGGATGTTTCTACAAATTGATACGTATGCGTACGAACAAAGCGTACACGTATTAACCCACATTTCTGTAGATTTGTATTTATCCAACAGTTAAGCAAGTAGTCAATGTATCCCTTATAGACAGTAATTGTCACTAATGAACTATCACTTGGCTGACTCCAATATATACATATGTATGTATTCTTTGAACCGGCTATTAGACAGCCTCATTGTAATCAAAATCTGCTTAGAACATGCACGTATTAAAATAGCTAGTTACGTGCACGTATTAAAATAACTAGTTGTCACCCTAAATGATGTGAAAAATCACTAGTTCGGGACTATCTCCTAGATCTGCTGGGTAGGTTCATTCATCCACTCATTCATACTAATAATACGAATGTGTAGTATTATGTATACGTGGTGTATGTATCTATAAAATAAAATTGTATGTAGTAAGTATTTGTACTCTACATAGATACGTGTGTATGCAAATGGTAATACTACTACTACGTAGTATGAGGGAATACTTCTTCAAGTTGTTTGGCAAATAAGAGCTAACAATTATTTCTGATCGCCTGTTCAAATATTCACCACTAAATTTCAACTTAAATTTGTATTGCGCAATTAACATGTACGCTCGTATATACACACTGTATACGTACACGGTACTCGCTCACTACGTCATTTACAGTATCGTCATGTACAACATTTTATACATAAATACATACTATGTACGTATACATGGGTACAAATAAACATAGATACATACATTTGTATTTGCATAAATGTACACTTTTTAATACACATTTATTTACATACATACATAATTACGTATTTATTTATATACCTGCCAACAATTACTATCCAAAAAGTGTCCAAACGTATCATCTTGAAGTTGAAACTCATTGAATATGATATCGCTTTCTTATCGTAATAATGTCACAGTGCGGGAAAAAACGTGCCACGCATATGATACCTACCAATTCTATCCATTTAGTGTATTATTATATCTAAATTTATGTCTAAAAAGTGTCCAGAGAGAAGATAATGATTCCAATTCTGCTTCTTGCATTAAAATGGAAATATTTTATTGCATTCCAGTTATGAAAACACTATGCATATATTTATTTACATTAAAAATAAATAAACTAATGATATAACTTAACTTAATATGACTTCAATTAAAAATTAGAGTATAAAAAATTATATAAAATAAGTTTCACTAATTAATTGGAATACATATTTACATTTTTAAAAGAAAATCACTAGTTATTGCACTAACTCTATACCTTTAAAAAAAACTTTATTTATTGATACACTTTTAA
Source organism: Calliphora vicina (assembly GCF_958450345.1). Lineage (NCBI taxonomy): Eukaryota > Metazoa > Arthropoda > Insecta > Diptera > Calliphoridae > Calliphora > Calliphora vicina. The sequence goes on from NC_088780.1 coordinate 82,474,028, forward strand.
CAAACACTTCAATTACAAATATAATTTAAATTAATCACTAATTATTTAATAAAACTTTATTTATCACTATTTAATTTGAACTTAAGTTAAAACATACACTTTTTATTTAACACAACATTTAAAATTCATAAATATACTGAGTATTGTCATGTTCTTCTTCTTTCTTTTAAAATGTAAACAGTAAAAAGTCGGTATTAATGTAATTTGTTATTGTAAAATTTGACACTAACCAAAAATAATATTCTTTTGTATACTAAAATGGATCGTTTTTGTATCATAATGTACTTTTTAATATTATCTATTAAGTTAATTTTTAGGAATCTTTGTTTGTAACTAAAATGTACTTTAAGATGAGCAAAATTCGATATATATAAGATATATAAGATTTCGCACTGTCGAATATATATATATATCAATTTGTGAAAAAAAACATAAAACTATGTTTTTTAAAACCCCATGTCTAACCTAAGTTTAGACAATAAACATAATAAAATATTTTTTTATATTTTTTCCTATTGAATTGAAAATTGTATTATTAAAATTGTATTATTATAGTACCATATACGAATTCCAAATGTAATATTTATTTAAACAAAACAACTAATGAATTATTTGAATTGTTAACAGAAAAATATGTTTATCACCTAATCTTGGTGAAAAAACTCACTAAATTATTTGGATTTTCTATATATTCATCTAATTTAGTTCAATCTTATCTTCAACATAGAAACTAAATTGTTGTCTCATCTGGTTTATCATCAGCTCTAGCGCAACTGAAAAGCGGTGTTCCCCAAGGCTCCATATTGGGACCACTATTGTTTTCATTATCTTTATATATATAATTCTTCCGTACGTGTGTTAGTAACTGAACTCCTCCCCAGCGGCGAAAAGAAGTAGTAAGCAGGCCTTCTGGAAGGCCTTATTTATCAGACACAAGGCCTCATTGCTCCATTCCATACTCATATATTTTTTACACACGATGTCCTAGGCAGCCAAGGCCTTCTTCAACAGGCCTGATAGAAGGCCTTCTTCAGCAGGCCTGATAGAAGGCCTTCTTCAACAGGCCTGGTAGTAGGCCTTCTTCACAGGCTTGTTATCAGGCCTTTTGTATATTATTTGAATAGCTGTCACAATTATTTGAAAAACTGTCATTTCTAAAGGTAATTTTAATAATTACCTTTAAAAATTAAACATATTACAAATTATTTTAATTTGTTTATAATAAAAACTCGTAAAAAATTCACACAACGCACAACCGCTTTGTCAAAGAATTTAAGCAAAACTATTTTAAGTTTACTTCTTTTTTTCTTTTCACTTTTTGCATTTTTTTGTGTTTGTTGTTTTGTCTTTGGAATGTGATTTTTTTAACGGTATTTTGTGCTTGTACTTTTTTTGTAGCAACAAAAAGAAGGGAGCAGGTAGGCCTTCCATAAGGTCTTCCTGAGAAGGCAAGCGAGCATGAGTACTGGATCTAAAAAAAGGTCTAGGAAGGTCTTACAGAAGGCCTTATAGCTGAAGGCCTCAAAAATTTCGCCGCTGGGTCCTTAACGGCTGGGCAGATTTCAATGAAATTAGTTGTGTGTGTTTGAGTGGGTCCCTGGATGGTTTAGATTCACAATTGACCTATATAGGAACAATGTGAATGGCACCTCCCATACAAAGGAACAATTTATTATTGCATATCTGGAGTACTATTATAGTGGGAGTCATCAAACTTTGTGTGAGCTATGGCAGAACAACGTTTGACGGGACAGCTAGTAATATAATATATTATATTAATGATTTACACAACCTGATAAAAGCTTGTAAAATTCATATGTATGCTGACGATGTAAAGTTATACTGTAGCTGTGAGAAGGAAAATATAAGCAACTGTATTCGAAATATTAATGCGGATTTTAATATAGTGTTCGAATGGGCTAAATGGAACCTCTTGAGCTTAAATCCAAAAAATCACAATATTTAGTTATTAATCACAAAAAAATTGATACTAGTTCTTTTCCTCGAATTGTCATAAACAACCAAAATATTGATTATGTCGAAAATGCTAAAAATCTTGGAATTATCTTCAATAATACACTAACCTGGAATGACCATATAAATAAGGCATCTTGTAAAGTCTATGGAATTTTACGCAACCTATGGAATTCTCAACATTATACTCCACTTAAGGTTAGAGTTCTTCTTGCTAAATCCTTTATTTTACCTACACTTTTTTATGGATGTGAAATCTAATGTAGCTGTGACAGCATCTCTAAAGCTAAATTATCAAGAGTGTTTAACAACGTTGTATGGTATGTCTACGGTTTAAGAAAATATGATCATATATCTATTCATGCTAACCGAATATATGGAATGTCCTTTGATAATTACTTGAAATTCACAACATTATTATTAATTCACAAATTGATCTTTACTAAGGAACCAGAATATATTTTCGAAAAACTCAAATTCACTAGATCTAACTGAAATAATCTTCTTGTGCCATTTGTCTATAATAGACTACTCTCTGAGAGACACTTTTTTATCATTACCATACAATTATCATATTATTTCTAACGCAACATATTTTAAGAATAAAATTTTTCTATATTTTAATTCCATTTTTGAAGTAGCAACATATAGTAACGGGAATGTTCCAAAAATTCTTAGTATTTGTTGCGAACAGAAAATGTTGAAACATAAAAATATAATTATAAATCGATTACTTTTCACTTAGCAACAGGCTGAACAACTTCAAATTCGGAACATCAATTTACCTCAATTTTACTGTATTTATATATTACAAATTTAAATACTTACCGTAAATCTAAATCATTTACATATTGTATACTTACCGTAACCCAAAAATATATACTTAACGTAACCCAAGAATATATACTTACCGTAACCCTAAATCATATCCTTACCTTAACACTAAATTATACTTACCACAATTAAAGTTCATCACCTACATATAAACCAAAAGAAAAGGTAACAAAAAACCTGAAATAAAATACGTTTTTGAAAAAAAAACTATTAATCTCTTTTTATTTCTCTTAACAAAACCCTATATAATTTGAATCACTAACTTTGAGTGATTAAAATTATAATCTTCCTTTAAAGCTTCAGCTCCCAAATCCCAAAGGCTTAGAAGATTTAAAGTAATCTGTACCCATCAGATTATTTCACCCCATTATAATGTAACGATTTTTTAAAATCGGCTTGTTAAACAAATTTTAGGAAATTTTGAAGACTCTGATTTATCAGATATAGAAGAGGTGGAAGAAATAGATATTTTATTAGATTTAATAGAATCCATTGACCAAAATGATTCTTTTGTCAGGCAAGAAAATTGAGGGAGGATAACTATGAAATTATTATTGAAGAAGAAATAGAAGTTGTTGAAAATCAAAGTTCTGAATATGTTGTCAAAAAATTGGATGATTTTCGATGGAAGAAATGTCCCTGGACTGCACCAGAAGTAGGGCTGAGCTGCAAGCGTCCAATTTTTTTTGAAAAACATCCGGTAAACTATTTTTTGGAATACTATTCAGAAGATTTCATTGATGAAATAGTTTTAGTGACTAACCAATCGACTATGGTGAAAACTGGACCTTTAATAAATCTTACAAGAGAGGAGTTTTTGAAATTTATTGCTCTAGAGATAATGACAGGATCTATTGGATATCCTCTACTCGAAATGTATTGGAAGAAACCCACAAGCATAGGGTAACATAGAGACGTCAAAAACCTAAGTCTGTTGTCAAAAATCTATCTCTTGCAACAACAAAATACATGCTAGTCAATGTATTTTGTTGTTGTTTCACACATATGATTTGTTGTATTTTTTTCGGAGTGTCTCGTCTCTAAGTATAATTCTCTATGCCCACAAGTATTCCAGTTTTTGTAGAAAGTATGACAAGAAGATTTCATTCTATTCGTAATAATTTGAAATTTAATAATTCCAGAAAAGCAAAATTTTAAATTATTTTTTGACTACTTCTCAACTTTAAACATAATTCTATATTTAAGAGAAAATGGGTTTTGGCCCACTGGAACTATAAGAGCCAATAGAATAAAAACGCTGACACTGAAGTCTGAAAAAGAGCTAAACATGGAAGGGAGATGCAGTTATGACTTCAGTGTGGAAAGAGAAAATTAACTTTTTGTTATATGATGGTTTGGCGGAGGTATTGTTCAAGTTGTGTCTTCGATATATTGCGATGAACCATTGAATTCAGTGTCAAGATTCTGCACTGAAAAAAGGAAAGAACTGATATACCTCAGCCGCACATAATATCAATGTACAATAAAAGTATGGGTGGAGTGGAGTGGAGTGAATAAGTTAGATTTTCTGTTTTCATTATATAGAATCTCTATTAGATCCAAAAAGTGGACCCTCAAAATATTTGACCACTTCATCAATCTAGCAGTATGCAATTCCTGGCTGGCGATTTAGATAGCCCATCAACCTCAAAAAAGACATATCTTCTATTCGATATGATGGTCATCAACATTCGCCAGAATATACAGAAGACAAAGGAAGATGCAAACATAAAGACTGCCGTGGATATTTGAGATACAAATGTTCAAAATGTAGTATATGCATACCCAATAAAGATCGAAACTGTTTTATTGGGAATTTTTTAATCGAAACAAGTCACTCCCGACTTTCATTTTATTGAAACAACAGCTTGGGGGAAAGTGGGGCTACATTATCTTTTTCCATGGAAATTCAAAAATAAAATAATTTTTAGAAGATTATAGATTTGGGATTATCTTCTTAACGGTTTATGATTTTTTTTATTTATGGAGAAATGTTATATTTTTCAAATATGTTAAAGGTAAATGGTATTATCAGGAAATTAAAGAAATATAAGTAAATGTTTGCTTAACACCTTTGCATGGACTTTACTTTAATTTTTTAAAAATAAAATACAATTTATCTTAAAACTATAAGTGCACATTTCATCTTTAAACATTTCTGTACAAAACTGCAGCAATCGATTTTTGAAATTGAGTGGTCGAAAAATAGGGGTTTTGACACCAAAATCCCTCTGTGCGCCATCTTGAATATCATGACTGAGAGAATAATACCAGCAAAAGTTGTTGAAGCTGCTAGACAATTAATAACAACCGATTTGTACATTAAACACGGCATAACTATTGACACCAATTGGTTCGATAGTTTTGTTTCTCAAAATGAAAATATCAACGATATTTTCAACAGTCAAAGCGACGATGACTGTTACAATTATAATGACGTGGATGAGTTTAATGCAGAAAGTCAACGACCTCTGGATATAGTAATGGATGAAGATTGCGAAGAACTCTCATTTGTTACTATATATGGAGGAACGAAAATAACGTGTCCAGAAACATATAGCAAAATTGTTACATATATCAGAATTGCGCAGATATGACAGACGTGCATGTAGAATAGACAAGCCAAGCATGTAGAATAGACTTGTCAATAAAAAGTGCTACATCCATTGCCTTACCCAAATGTATTCGATCGACAAAAGTCACAGCGGGTAATGTACTTAATGGTTCTTATATGAATAACCTAATAAAATACGATGATGGGTATCGAATTTTAAAAGGTTTTCGTTCTTCTCCAGCTCATTGCGAAGCTGAGATGAAAAAAGCAATTGCAATAATTCAATACAATACAGAAATAACTGATGAATATGCTGTTAATCTCAGTTTCGCAGAAAAGGCTAGATTAATACGTAGTGATTCGATTACTTGTGCACGTTATTTCGAATTCAGATTACGACAACTTTTTGCACTTTTCAAAACTAACAATGGAATTTTTAATAGCCATCCTGTTGAAAAACATTGCTTGCTCACCACATATGCATGGCATGTATAAAGGATGCTCCAAAAATTTATCTAAACGATCACACAACATTCCCGGCCGTAATAGAGTTTATTGATAAGTATATAAGCACAAAGTACCGATCCAATACATCGATACAGAGGGGAAAGAAATTTCCGGTATAGTATACCGTATCCTCCAATGCCCCAAACAGAACGGGTGGTGCTAAAACAGGTACTTTAAACATCCTCACCATTCGGAGGAATTTCGTTGGTAGTATTTGGCAATCTAAGGCAACTTCCACCCATAGGTGATAATTGGATATTTGCGGCACCCTCTAATGATTCATATACAACTCAATTCTAAATATTCCCAGGGAATAAAGTTCCCTGAAAACGCTGAAGTACAGCAGATAGATATGAAGAAGCAAAGGATAGAAAGGAGAATGCTACGGGATGCCAGTATCCCACTTGATTTGCCACGTACTTTGTAAGTACACGAGGATATTAATTTGTTACTACATTTTATTAAAATGGTTCATTCTGAAGGTTTGAGAAATATTATAGAGTAAATCAACCGGCCTTCAAATATCTTTTGGATGTGTTAACGACCAACATTCAGCCAAAACGTAAGTCGTTTGGAGTTTCCCCAATAATTAAATTAAGTGCGGCTCTACGCTTCTTTGCGAAGGTGGGTATCAAACGGGTATAGTGAAGGATTGTGATGTATCTGTGGCCCAGGGAAGTCTTAGCAAAGTTCTTTCACAGATTATAAATGTTTTTGAAGAACATTTATGCCCAAGATGGATAACTTTCTGCAGAACAGAAGAAGAAAAACGGAAAACTGCGTTATCTCTATCTATTAAGCATGGCATTCCCAGCGTAATAGGATGCGTCGATGGGACACATTTCCACTTAATAGCTCCTTCTAATAACAAACACTTATCCTACAACAGAAAGGGTTACTACAGTTTGAATGTGATGCTGGTAAGTTTATGTTCTGTATGACGAATAACTGATTTTTAAACAATAAATGTTTTTTACAGGTTTGTGGTCATGAGTTGCGGATTCTGTATGTTGATGCCTCCCAACCATGTGCGTGCCACGACTCTTATATTTGGAATTTAAGCGTGTTGCGAGCTTATCTTGAGCAAGATTACCTTATAATCGGCAGCAATTATTGGCTTCTTGGTAAATTTTTTAGTTACATCAGACTGCATTCATAAATTAATAATGCAGACGTTCTCTGGAACCGTGGATTCTGACCACTCATAGACGTGGAGATAAAATTCAATGAAGCTCACTTCAAATGCCAAAATTTGATTGAAAATTTAGATACTCTTAGCATTCAAGATAGCGATGTGTTACCCTTAGCTTCACCGCAATATTTGTCCGATGCCCAAAATATTAGAAATAATGTTGGGAATAATCTCTAATAAATGTGTATTCTAAATAAAACTACACATGTGTATATATTTCTCTACATTTTAAAAAATTTACAATTCTATTAATTTTCTTAGAGTTGAATTTTTTTACTCGCAAAAATTTACCACTGATTTTACTACAAATATATCCTTACGTACAAAAACATTGGGCGAAATGTCATACAATAATTGACTAAGACCACAAGGAATTTATTAATAGCAGAGGGGGAGAATTGGTTTCCTTTATAAGAGAAATCATACCAGTCAAGATCACACAACATAGCGTTGTATTTTTTTGCTCGCAACTGTATGTATATAGAAAAAATTACAAAACTAAAACAAACAAAAATAACTATTATATCAAGTACAATTACATAGTTATCGAAAGAATTTCCATCTGCTTTCGGTTTGTGTTTTTCGACCTATAATACTTACATTTTGTGCTACAACTCCCTTTGAATTTTTTGGGGAGATTTTTCCCAAATTTTTTCACCGCATTCTCCCATTTTTTGACTTTTGTAATACCTACTTTTTTTTCCCGGGGAAGAGATTCCCATTTCGAAGTTCATTTAGAATAAGGGAAAAGAGAAAAAATTCCCGGGGAGATTTTGTTTAGAATAAGGGAAAAGGGAATAAACTCCCAGGGATAGTATTATATATGAATCTTCCTTGTGGGATACCTTTAAATATTTTGAACTTACGGAAATTATACACCAAAGAGAAGATCAAGAATTTGCTAGAGCTCTGAATAATATGACATACATATAATAATAATATCTTGTTATTATTATATAATAATATCTTGTTCCGACATTTTTCTCTAATGAAATCACGGGAAGTTCTTGAATCCAATGTTCCTGATGAAGCAATAGTTTTGTTCGTATCATTTTCTACCTTTAAATATTTTTGGATTTTAAGTTACCTCTTATAGAAAGATTAACTTTAAAAGTATTTGTTTATCAATAATAAATATATTAACAAATGAAAATAATACATAATAGAAACTTAAAACTTTGTTTTTATAAAAAAAATATAAGATGATTCAAAAGAAAAAATTTTGTATTATATTAGTTGATGCTGTTTGATCTTACGAAACCCTTGTAAGAGTAAACACGTCAAACAAATTTGTGATAAAAAAATGTGGTTACGCTTTTTTGATCAAATATTTGCCATGTATGAACCTACCTTAAGAATAATTGAACTAATCTGCACAACACAACGTCAATTGATAAATTGGATTCCTAAAGAGTACGAATTTATGTTTGAAAATAAAACATAACAAATAAAATCACTCAATAATATAATTAATCGATATCCAAAAATCATTTCAAAGGCATCGACTGGTTCGACTTTTACCAGGCCATCATAAAATAATACAAGAATTTCCACTCAGTGCCACCACCTCTACTACGTACATATGTATGTATGTATGTAAGTACGTACAGCCTATAACAGTAAATTCATTCATTCGTTGGTTGGTTCATTCATTTAGTCAGTCATCTTTGCTTGCCAATAAATAGATGATGGCTCACCAATTTTCGATTTAAAGTCAAAATACAAGCAGGCAAAAAAAAAAACAACACCGAAAACAAACAAAAAAACCTAAACTCCAACAAAAAAAAAACAATAAACAATCCAGAGTGCTATATTCGGCTATGCGGAATCTTATATACCCTTCTTTCTCCCAAATAGAAAAATCATTTTAACCATTCCGTTAATGATTTAATTACGATTTATTTCATAGGCTTAATTCCATTATACTACTTCAAGCGTAGCACAGTGGTGGAAAAGAACAATAGTAGGAAATAAATCCGTAACTAGAGATGGGTTTAAGTTTTAAATTTGGACTTTAAAAAACAAGGTGAGGCGGATCCTCAAGCCCTGAAATTGGACTATTGTCGATTATCCAAATTGCTATTTTTTGGGTTATACTTCGTTGTAGAGGCTTCGAAATATTTCATTTGACTTATGCCCGTAACTTCAATAAATATATAACTCCTTTTTAAAATACCCAGCAGATAAATTTCCCTAAAAGATAATTTGACATTAATTTAAAATCGATATCTAATATATATTCAATTGGTATGTTTTGACTCTGATTGTTTTTTTTTTGTTATTATCAAATTATATATTGTAAGCGAATATATATTTTCTATTAATTTTTTAGTTTTTGTATGGGTGCTTGTGAGATTACCAGATAATTTGCTGTCCTTGTGCATTTAAATAAGCTAAAATAAAATATATTCCACTTTTTTTTACTTTACATCAATGCTTTAAAGGTCCTTTGCAAGCACTATAAAATTGTTTTGTTAAATATCATTACCCTGTGTGTCCCTAAAACTACCTTCACTTTAATTTTTCTAATCTTTTTCTTTCGAAAAATAATATATGTATATATTTTTAATAAAATTAGTGCGAAATAATAAAATAATATTTAATGATCTCTTTTTTCTTGTAATGTGTATAAAAAAAAAATAAAAAAAATGTATTTAATTTCAATGTGTAATTTGTTTATACATATATTAGATCAGGATTAAAAATATTCATTTAAAATATTATCGTTAAAAATAACGCATAAAAAACATACTTTTTAATTTTGGTTTTAACAAAACGTACTTATGGCAGTTAGATATATCTATTGATAAGTAAGAAATTTGTTGCCATTTCCAAGTTCATTCAGTTTTTTAAGGGGGCGAAATAAATAAAACTCATTTTCCCAAAAAATTTAAATGTTCGAAAAAGTACCTTTTGGTCTGCGGCTCCTCATATCTACTGCGTATGCATATAGCAGAATTTTCGCCAACAATATTAAGAACATGAAGTCAGTCCCGTTTTGTCTATCGTAATGAGCTTTCACACCTAAGTTGGTCATTCTCCAAATTTTGTGTGTATAAAATAAGTACTAAAATTGTCAATTAAGAGAGTTTTGTAGATAATCGTCATTCCCCTGTGAATATATTTGGCAGGGTAACATCACTAGCAAAGATAACATCATTCGTAAATTAAAAAATAAAGGGCATTCGTAATTTAGCCCTGTTTAATGGCAATCAGGCCGTCCTTCGCTGCCTTCGAGGGATTGCGTTTCACTCGCATTGGTTAATGGTTGGAGTCGTCTAACTGTACCGCGGTTTCTCGAATTTTTTCACATTAACCACATGCATTCATGTTGGTTATAATTTATAACCAATAATAGAGGAAATTTGTTTTACATTTTAATTTTTTATATGAAAACGTTCTTTAAAAATTCTGCGAACCTACGATAATTGAGTAGCTATTAGGGTATTCAATTAATCGGGTTTCTGGTTTAATCGGTTAATCGAGCAAATAATTAATCGAGGTTTAGATTTAATCGGTTAATTTAAAATTATTCGATTAACCGAATAATTTATATTTTCATTTCAAATTGAAAATACAGCAACGAATTTTGTATACAAAAACATAAAAAATGGCAAATAAGGTATCTGAGATCATTTTTGTAAACATATCGCCTATTTGCTGCAACAACATCATTACTCAAAATCCGTGTTTATTGAACTGAGTAATACAAAATATGCGCTGTTCTATAATCTTTCATATAGTTTTATCAGTTTTCAAAAAAATTAATTATTTTTTGTGCAGGGGGTGTTTTGTTGTTGTAAACATTGTAAAAATTCATGTTTTCTCGTATATTTGATAAGTAAAAATTTGGGTTAAATACAGGTTAGACAGATATTAAAATCTCCTATTTAAATTTCTGAAATCGCATGACTTGTTGAAAATTTATTTAAGAAATAGTAAAATGTCATAAAATATTCAAAGATGTTTTTCTCGAAACGACTTTTTTTGAATTATGACGTTGTTGCAGCAAAGGAGCGATGTGTGAGTTTTTTATAGTTTTAGTGAGATATTCTGAAATAATCTTTTATAAAAACGATTTTTTTCTTTAGATTTAATAAAACCTTTCTTGGAAAAAACTCTCTCGCTGATTGTATATTTTGGAGAAATCAAGAATATTCCTTTTTGGATTGTTTTAGATATTGATTAATTTAATAGTTTCGTTCAGTTATGATAAAAGACTCATTTCAAAAAAAAAGTTTCGTCTATACATGTAAATACAAACAAAGTTTCAAATACATGTAAATTAAATATGTCAGTTGTTATACATACTCACTAAACATTTTTATTGGATGTTCAAAAAATATCTAATTTTAATTTGAAATTTGTGTTTGAATTGAAATGGAAAATTAAATACAAAAAAAAATTAAAGTGCAAAAAAAAGGAATTTCGGTTAATCGGTTAATTAGAAAATCGGCAATTTCAAATTATTCGAATAGTTAACCTTCCAAAATTAATCGGTTAACCGATTAACGGTTAATCGATTGAATACCCTAGTAGCTATTCTTTGAAGGATTAAAGTTACATATTCGAAATACATACTTAATATTGCAAAATATTACAAAACTTCAATGCTAAACATTATGTCGAAATTAGCCGGTAATCTCAGAATCACCCGTATACATACAAATATTTACCGAATATAGTATATTGTTTACTGTCACGAACGATATTAAATTTGTATTTATTATAAAATCATCCAAATCATTGTTTTTAAATAAATATGACGGATTGTAAAGGAAAAATATTTGGTTTAGTGTAAGAAATTAAAAGAAAACATAACGCCTCTCATTATTCGCAAATGTTCGCATATTTCTACATGTACCACAAAATTACTTCCGTTTTATGTCACGTAATATATAACCTCGATATTTTGGACAACAATGTTTCGAAAGAACTTATTATTTTTTTAAATTATTTTATTTTTCAGATACTCTTATTTTTGCAAAATCTATTCCACTCTATAGTCGTAGAAATGTCACGTACGATGACATGGAATTGTTCATATGTGTGTATATCATAACTAGGCTAAGTTTTTATAGGCAATAGTTCTTAACTAGGACCGATTTGCATGATTATTTCAACACAGACAATTCAGAAAGCATTTGTGATAGATTTGTTGTGTTTCTATATGTTATCTGGGATCGTCCAATGGATCCTTAAATGCAATTTTTATATATATAAAAAGTCAAGGTAGTCGTGGGTTTATGATTATATCTCAAACAATTATGTAGAATTTACAAACGGAATGACAAATCGAAATGCATAACCTTGCCACTCATGGTGAAGGGTATAACAATAACAACAGCGATGTGTCTGCCTGTGTAAAATGTGTTGTCCAATGTACTTATGTAGATAAACATTCATACACACGTAACGCTCCGATAACTGTCCGTTTGTAAATTTATACCCCTACCCCTTTATACCCCTAAACAATTCATTCATTCATTGATCCAAACTGAACTGTGTGTATTGGGGGTATAAACCCAGCGGGTAAAATTACTAGAACATCACTTTGTAGGCCTTCTAAAAGACCTGTTTACACATTCTCTAAGCTCCAATACTAGGATATTCGAATTATTCGATTTGTCTCTTGTTCGAATAAAACGAATAATTCGAATAAGAGATTTTAACTTGTTCGAATAATTCGATCACACGTTTAAAATTAATCGAATTATTCGAATAATTTAAATTTTTTAAAAAAAGTAAAGAATGAAGTTTTGATGTCGGTTTTTTAATATTTTATTGTTAAAGAAAAACAAAAAATAATGTTAAAGTTAACAATTCAAGTATTGATAATGTTAAAAAACATTCGAAAACAAAGTTCATCATTAAATTTTCAACAGAAATATTATGATCAGATTAACTCCCGAACAATCTACAAAACAATTGACTAGCAAACCCCTTAGTTTCCGTTTTGGAGCTATGCTTTAAAAAATTTGAGCTAGTTGGACATGATCCTGAATTCAAATACAATATAAACGTATTAAGAACTTTTTTATGTCGTTCATTAATTCGGGTTTTAAATTGAGTATCTAATTCTTTATTAAATTAATTATTCACTATTTCTAAATTATTTATAACAAATTGTATTATACCCTCAAGCTTTATCAACGTTGCCGAATCTTTGCTTAATCAATTGGGCTTGGGGAATTACACAATAAAGGGAATCTGTTCAAAATCATGTATAAGACGAACTCCATGCTTTTCTTGCAACAAAACGTTAGTTTGCAATATTTGTGTTTATCATTCAATTTATTAAATATTTTGCAACACTTACGTACGCGGTTAATAACATCACTTATATATATATATATATATATATATATATTAAGATCATGGCCTTCATCTATTTCAATGTTTCGACTACCGTTTCAAAATCACATTCAACTCCACTTTAATCTATGTTAATATTTTGATTATTAATTGCGATTCTTCTAATATATTAGAAGCAAATATTTAGTTATTTGTCGAATTTCCGAAACAATAAAATTTATGTGAGTCATTATTACTTATTTAAATTTGGAATTATAAAAAATTTTAAGCAATTTAATAAATTTAAATATATATGAACATTTATTCGTTTTATTCGATTATTCTACATAAAATTGTTCGAATTATTCGTTATTCGAAAATGACAATTTTTAAATTTCGAATAATTATTCTTAAGAAATTATTCGATTAATCGAACGATCATTAGTCGAATGAATACCCTATCCAATACACATTCCACTCTGCCTTCTCTCAAAAGTTGTTCTAGAAGGACATTATTTCTCCTTCTAAAAATTAACCTACACATTCAAAATAAGGTCAAACTAACTTTTATCTAAAAATCAAACCTGATTGGTTTGCAATTATTCCTCTCTATAACATAATTATTATAATCCGTTACATGAAACCAGAAAAAGGTACAAACCATAGAATAAAATATACATAGAGCTTTACTCAGGGACAAAAAACCTAAGGCCGAGGCCACGCAATGAGCGGCGATCGTCAGATCGATGAACGTCAAAAAATAAAAACATGAAATAATACCGCTTAGCCGCTCAGAAATGTCGCTCATTACGTGGCCACTTCAATAGTATTTCATACGTTTTAATTTTTTGACGCTCATCGCTCTGATGCTCGCCGCTTAGGCCGAGACCACGCATTGAGCGGCGAGTGGCAAAATAAAACTTGTTCTAATTTTTATTTGTTTTCTGAGCGGCAAAGAATATACATGGAAAAAGTGAATATGGAACTTATAATTTCGTCTTTACAAAATAAACTTACCTCAAAGTTAAAACAAGATTTTGCTCTGCAGAAATTGTTTTTCTTAACTTTTTGCAACAGTAAATCGAAGTATTTCACAGACATACGACAGTATTGCTTGATTTATAGGATGAACAATAAATCTTCTGTTTATAGCGCATTAAATTCTTACAAACCTCTCTTTTAACGATAAACCGCTCAGAAATGACGCTCCCCAGCAGTCCGCAGGTTATTATAATTTAAAACACATCCAAATATATACTATTATGTCAATAGGAAAACATAAAATAAAATTGGTTAAGAGCATACAACTAGCATCCGATTCAGATGAGTCCTATTGCTATTCCATTGTAAAATGAAATACATATTAGAATTAAAGAACAAGACAAAATCTAATAAAATGTTGTTATCGTACTTGCATCTGAATTGGATGGTAGTGTATTGTAGTATCATATTGTTAATATAGTTTTGTTGTTTGTTTTGGTTCAGCCGTTGTCCCGTTATTTATTTTTTGGTGTTTCTTTGTTTTTTTCTATTCTTTCAAAGTAAAATTTCATATTGTTAAGTGTTTGTGGCATTAAAAATAAATAATTAATTACATAAATAAAATACATAAATAAGTACAAATTAAAAATAGCAAGTGTTGTTGTGTGTTTTTTATATTAAAAGAAATGTTCGGCTTCAGTAAAAGAAATTTAAAACGATTAAAAAAAGTGGAAGCTGAAAATTTAAAAAGATATGTTTAGAAAACAATATTGTAATAAATGATCAGATTGTACAAAATGATCAGGACGAATTTTATCAACCATCAACTAGTGCGACCATTACTGAAGAAAATACAGTAGGATTAAATTACAAATTATCGTCTTGGTATAGTAAATTAGTTTTCTTTTTTTCTTCACCATTTTTGTTTTTTACTAAATTTATGAATTTTGTATTTTGTTTTTTACTAAATAAGCCTTTATTTATGAATTATTTATATTCATGGCTATTCCTGTTCTCACTTTCACCATTCACCCTATTTTTGAAAGCGTAATTACAACAATATAATATGAAATAAGATTTCGAAAATTATATAGTTAAGGTTAAAAAAATCACTTGTAAACATTTATAATTAGAAATGCTGAGAAAATTAGATACTATTGTTGTAATTATCCTTCCAAAAATAAGGTGAATGGTGAAAGTGAGAAGAGAGAATAACCCTGATTATTTTCATTATTAGAAAAAATGCTAGCAAGTGGGACCAGTGCAGCTGACATTGACAAAACACTCGATAAAAATTAGAGATGAGACTGATTTGTTAGTAATTCGTAAGGTAATTCAAACTGAATTACGTTTTATCCAACAAAAAAAACTATTAAAAAAATATAAATACTGAAAAATCATTGGATAAAAGACGAAATTAGCAGGATTGGATTTGATTTTAGACCTATGGTCTCTTGGGGAAAATGTATTCGAATTTTCCGTAGAATGCGTTTCTGCTATACGATTTTACGTATGTTTTTATGCATTAAACACATTCAAGACAACAGGCTACACGACTACACGAACATAAGTTCTGCTGGCTTCAGTTGTAGTCGTGTGACAGCTACTGAATTATTTTAAAGACGACAGCTACAAAGTAAACAACTGATTTATAATTCAGTGGTGGCACTTTAATAAAAAAATAACCGTACAAAATTCCAAAGTAATTAAGATTTATGTGCTGTTTTTCTTTTTGTTACAATAACAAAACACATGTTAAATTTCCACTCAAAGTAATCGTTCGCTATAGAAAAACTGTACATTAAACAATATAATTAATTATGTACCTGTTATTAATTTATTTCAATATGGTTATCAGAAACTTCTCTTAATTAAGTAAAAAAAATATATTTTTTTTAAGCACTAATTTGATTTACATTTTTTATTATATAGCAACACTATTTCTGTTTTGTATTTGACAAAAATAGAAATTAGTCTAATTCGGCTACATCGGCATGAGTAGTCGTGTGGCTGTGTAGCTATGCTGTCGTCAAAATAGCTGTCTTGAATGTGTTTAATGCATACAGCTATAAATTTGTTTACATTTCTCTGAGCTCACATAGTACCAAGGTTGCCAACTCTTCAGCTCAGAAAATGGCTAGATTTTGAATTAAAAATGGCTAGAAATGGCTAAAACCCAAAAATAACTGAATACAAATTCATAAATATTACATTTCTTGCCCCCATTACCACGAAGTCTGGTTATGTGGTAACTAATAGTTATACTGACAGTTTTCAAAAATAATTTTTACCGACTTCGTATTAATGGGGTTTAGCAGATTAACCCCCATTTCCTCAATCTCCGGTTATCGTTTTTCATAACGATATACTTCCAATTAATAGAATTTTTGTATTTTCCTTTTTGATAAATTAAACAAATTTCTGGGCACTTGCATTCAAAATCGGATCCATTGAAGAAATGCAAAATTGATTTTTGAATATGCCTGATGTGTTTGCTTTGGAAACAATTTCGAAGCCTGTTTTCATAAAACCAATAACATTCTCATCAAATCATCAACAGACGAATTTGTTTAAAAATACTGTTTCTTTGTCATTTGATAAAAAATACTGTTTTATTTTTAAAAAAATCCAAAAATGTTCAAGGTAGCTGATTTCAAATCAGAAGTATAATTTTTCAAATTCAAAATGGCGGCGTAAAAGTGGGCTTCTGATTTACATGCAAATCGGAGGTAAAATATTTCAGATTCAAAATGGCGGGAACTCTCCCATCTAACTGAGATATTCTTACAAAAAATTCTCACTTTTTCCTTCACATAATCCGATTCCACAATCGCATTTGTCTTTCATATTTAATTTAAATTTATGTTGGTTTTTTAACCATTTAAAAAAAACTTAAAAAATCCACACTTTGTTCACAAACAATGACTTCGACCACTTGCTAAGCAGTCGCCGTTAATTTTTTACAAAAACAAAATTTACTATAGTGCATTATATTCTATATGCACTATAGTTATTTTCTATATTATAGAACAGTGATGTTCAAAAATAAAAATGAAGATGTATTGGTGAGAGAGCTACCCAGCAAACATAATGTCAAACATTTAAAATAAGAACAAAATAATGAAAGTTTAGATTTAGAATTTTTGTCACATATAACCAATTTATTTAATGAATGTAATTTAAATTTTAAGGAAAAGAAAAAATATGCATTATACGGCCTAAATTCTATTTAATTTTGTATTTATTTTTGACTTTGTTATTTTGTGTTCAATTGCAATTGAAACGCTTGTGTTTGCTATGCTTCGTCCAAAAACAACCAACAACAATGCTTAGTAAATGTCTGAAAAAAATGACGATAGTCCGTCGTATGTGTTTTCATCGAGAGCTAAACGATGAATGAACAAAAGTTTTTAAAAGAGCGTAACAAATGTGTGTAAATTTTTCAAACAATTGTTGTATGGCGTGAACATTACTGTTATAGAATGACTGCTGCTACAACAACAACTAAATCAGTGATGTTCAAAAATAAAAATGAAGATGTATTGGCGAGAGAGCTACCCAGCAAACATAATGTAAAACACATAAAATAAGAACAAAATAAAGAATGTTTAGATTTAGAATTTTTGCCATATATGTATATCCAATTTATTAAATGAATGTAATTTAAATTTTAAGGAAATGAAGGAATATACATTATACGGCCGAAATTCTCTGAAATTTTTTATTTATTTTTGTTTTGTGTTCAATTATAATTGAAACGCGTGTGTTTGCTATGCTTCGTCCAAAAACCAACCAACAACAATGCTTAATGAATTTCTGAAAAAAATGAGACATTTGTTATTCTCTTTTAAAGAGAATAAGAATATGTGTGTTGTTACTCAGCGCGAAAGCACAATGAAATGAACATCATTGAACTAAATGTACATATACAGTGACGGACAATACAATAGAATCATTACATATGAATTCGATTAAAGCGGTAAAACTACAAAATTTGATTTCAAAATTTAAAATTTGTTCATTATATATTAATGCTCATAACGTAAACAATAAATAGAAAAAAATAACACATTCTTATGTTAAACACGATGTCAAATCTAAAAGACTAAATAAAATATGCGACATTCAAATAGAATCAATCAGTCTTAAAATGATTAAAAATAAAAAATCATCATAAGAATTCGTTGTTTTCTTAATATTTTGTTGCATATCAATTATTTCTAATAACAGCATCAAATCTTTTGGGGATTGAATTTAACAAACTTTCGCATGTAGATCAGGAAATTGCATACCATATTTCCTGAATTTTCTGCCAAAGTTCTTCCTTGTTTTTCAATTTTTCAGGTCCGAGTTTGTCTTTTACTATTTTCCATAGGATTTAAGTCTGGTTATTGAGACGTCCATTCCATAACATGAATTTTGTTATATAAAAAACATTGTTTGGCAAGACCTGACGTGTGCTTTGGGTCATTATCTTGCTGGTAGAGCCATTTTAAGGGCATATTCCTGCATGTGGCTTTATAACATTCTCCAAAATATTTACATACAAGTGCTTATCCATATTTTCTTTAATCCAATAAATTGGACCAACGTAATACCAAGAAAAGCATCCCCATATAATAATATTTCCCCAACCATGTTAAACGTTTTAGGTTTTTGCCATTTTTTGGACGTCTAACCCATGTCTTATCATCACTACCAATTAAATTAATGGTCGTTTCGTCCGTCCACAACACATTTTGCCCCTTTTTTTTATTTTCTGGCCCACACCAATCCTTATGATTGCTCCTGGTTTTAAATGAAATATTGGTAGTGATTCTATTGTAATGTCCGTCACTGTATGTTTGACAACTCACGAATCGGCAACACTGCACATTAGGGTGTTTCAACATTTTTTTTCTAAATTTTTTGAAAGGCTCAGAGATAAAAATGTGCCAAATGGTGTAGCTAATATGTATCTAAAATTTTATTGCATTATTTTAAGTTTTACTGCCTCCGGATCGAGATTGAATTTTTGGAAAGAGTAAATTTTTTATATCACATTAATAATACATTTTTATGCGAAATAATATTAACTACCGATGCCAATATAAAATTTTATCATTCAAATCCGGATTCTTACTTTTTTATTTCAGCAGAACACGTATTTACATATTACTTTTCTTATACAAATATCCTAAAAATCAAGTTTTCTACATATTTCGATAGATTAGGGGAAAAGTATTATTATTTATTTGGTTTTCATAATCTGAGAAGTGGAAAAGTTGGAAGTGTCCCTTATTTTGGTGTTTTGTGTGATTTATAGTGCATTTACACCTACGCCATAAACATGTTATAAGCAGTGTTTAAAAAACTAAACTACAAGTAGCAGTAGCAACGAAAAAACACAAGTAGTCTAGTTAAAAAATTAATAAAAACTCGGAGTCAATAATTACTATTACTACTGCTACCTTCACATTTTGGTAGCAGTAGTTTTAGTAGTACTAATAAAAGAAAAATTTAAAAGTAGCAGAGTAATTTATTTTCGATTGCTACCTTAAAAAAGAAAAACTTTTGATGTAGCAGTCATTATTTTTTAATTAATTCTGCTACTTTTAAAATTTAGTAGTAATAGAAGTAGCAGTTGAGGTAGTAGAAGAAGTAGCAGTTGAAGTAGTAGCTAAGTAGCAGTTGAGGTAGCAATAAAATAAGTCAAAAATAAAAATCTTCAGCCAAAAAAGTATATTATGTGTTGTTGTTGTGAATGTATATTTGTGTAAGTTGGTCGTGTTATAAACAAAAGTTCGGCTTTTTTGTTATACACACAGAAAACACGATCCTTCTGTTAGCAACACGAACATCTGAGATAATTCTGTCAATTTTGGTGTTATGACTGAAGATTTTCTTTTTTGACTACTTTTATTGCTACCGTAACTGCAGCATCAACTGCTACCTTAAAAATTAAAACTCTATATAGAGCAGTAGCAATGATTTGTATTTTTATGCTACTACTCCATTTACAATTCATGTTTTATTACTACTGCTCTGTTAAGAGTTTTATATTTTGAAGGTAACAGTAGTTTTAAAAAAACAAGAAAACGAAAAATGACAAATGCTACTGCTACCGCTACATACACTTTTTTGAAGCAGTAGTTGTAGCAACAGTTAAAAATTTGTTAGTTATCGTAGCTTTTTAAACACTGGCTATAAGTAGCCAGATACTTATATTGAGCGGTGCATCTGAACTTGAATATGATCAGTCAGATTGTGAAGAAACAGAACAAATACAATTACTGCCATTAAAATATTTTTCTTGCATAAGGGTGTATCACTAAATTTTATAATTGTATATTCGTTTAATAGAAAAAAGATTTGTATGTTGCTTATGAATGAACTGCCATTCAGACACCTGTTTCAACATATTGATGGTGGAACATCAAGACCACAAACATTTTTAGGAGAAATTGGCAAAGAACTTGAAAACTTTAAAAAAGGCCAGTAGTGAAGTTTCAACCAATTCCCACGAACTTACCAGAGCTTACGCTCCAGTGTGGTTTTCTATAAAAACTCTTCCCAGCTGTAAAGACGGACCTCGACACCTTTTTGAACTAATCAAACTTAGCTTAATTAATGCTACGTCATACTATGACCTTTTGAAATGGGATGAAAATATTACTGAATCACCTATATTAAAATCTGAAGATGAAAAAAATCTTCTGTTTATTGAAGAAGGAAAAAAACGGAGGAATTGAGCTATTTCAGCCCCTGTCATACTCAAGCGGTAAAGAGAGCAGTCAAAGCAGAGTAAAGCAACATCAACTTTGTGCAACAAAACAACAAGATAAAGATTCATCAAAGCTCATATAGAATCAAGAAAATCAATACCAAAATTTGATAGCAAAAATAATTTTGTCGCTATATGAACACTTGATTAATATTTTGATTATCCTTTCTTTCACTTCTGTAAACATTTTTGTAATACTTTTTTTTCTCTAAATATTTAATATGTAATTACAATTGATTTCTATTTTTATAAATGAATACAGCTATCGGGAATAAACTTGCACACGGGTGACCCACCCTACTGCACATGCCACTGTGTTTTTCATTTATTCGAATAAAAACTTACAAAAGGGAAGGCTGTGTGGGGATTTTTTCTTTGCGCACATATTTTGTAGCAATTGTCACAAATGTTTTATCACTTGGCTGACTCCAATTTATATATTTTGGTCATTTGACACGTATGTGCTCTTTGTAGTGCAGAGATAAGACAATTGGTTACTTCATACATCCCAGGTAATCTAGTGTGAATACAATTTTTTTTACAATTAGATTTCCGTTTTGAGTTGAAAAAAAACAACTTTCAGTTAATGAACAGAGCTACTGATACAAAATTTATATAATGAATCCTATTAAATGTAAATATGCTAATATGTTCAACTTTTTTTACTGCTTCGGTATTTTGAGGTCCAAAAACGTATGTATACGTTCTTATTATAGCAAATTCAAACGGTATGATTGATTGTCAAAGTTAAATTGTCACTTATGTGTCTCTAAGTAATTTAGACTGTATCTAGAACTGTCTCCTATAATAGCTGGGAATGTTCTACGCATAAATACGAGTAAAATATGCGTAAACTACTTTGTACTTTTTGCTCAATATATGGTCAGAGAAAACTCGTATAACTTTGCTATTTTTCATTCAAAATTATTTCAAATGTTTAGAGAATATTATTTAAATAGGGAATTTTTTTAAGATATCGGAAAAGGTACCATTATTTACCCAATTTTACAACTTTCAATTGATTTTCGGCACGGTTTCTAGCTATCCGATTGCACTTAAATTTTGCAGTACATAGTTAGTTTTAGCTACCGATGAACAAAATAAGGCCCATCTAAAGCAAATACATTTTTTAGGGCATGTCTGATGTGCATATGTAGTTCGAAATTTGTCTTTAGACCAAATAATATACTTAAATACATTTAATGCAAAGCATCAGCAAAAACTGAACCTGTAGATATGTACATTGTACATAGTAGGTATTCATCGTTGATTGGCCCTTGGATTATAGTAATTGGATGTCATGAATATTGCATGGGTATGAATATGCACAATTTATATTAAATTTTTATATTCTGTGGCAGCTTTTCTACTAGGGTTATCAATTATTCGAGTTTTATTTCAATCGAATAAAGAAAATATAAGCTTAAATTTACATATAAAATTACATATTAAAATTGAATTGTACATATCTATTTTTTACAAAATCGAGTTTTTTACATTTTCTGGTAGACAAAAATCAAATATACCTCCCTTAAAATTCAGTTTCCTATGTTGACGAACAACAGATTTATAGTAATTATAAAAAAGCCCTAACTCATTTAAAAAATCGTTTGAAAGAAAAGCCCCTAACTCATTTAAAGTTGAATCCATATTTTTTGGTTTATATTGTTACGTAATTGTACTTGAATTCAAATATAACGATTTTAACGGCTGATTTAAAAGTAGCCTAATGCTTTCAAATAACAGTGCTGTAAAAGCAAACTGTAACATAACTGTGGGCATTATTAAATAAAAGCTTTCAGTTGACCATTGATCGTAAGTTGGGAACGCTGCGACCTATATTCGAACTCGAATATTCAGTTAAAGAACATTGTAGAAATAGAGCTTTCTAGATGGTTATGCAGTGTTATAAATAGTGGCAGAGGTTGCAGTCGTGAGTGAGTTTATCAGAGACGCTATTTGAATAAACATCAACTGAGTGCCTTAAAGTGTGCTGTATTTTTCAAGTGAATTCGTATACATTATAAAGTGTCTGTATTTCTGAGAATTTATAAAAGTGTATAAAAAAAACATTTAGTGACTATTTAATTCTGTTGTTGTACATTTTAAATAAATAAAGAGTTGTTACAATTTTCAAACTACTAAACGGCTTTTATTTGCAATCAAAAGTATCCGGTTTATTTAAAGGAAATAAACCAAACGTTTTGAAAAGGTTAAAACGTAACAATATTGTAGAAATAAAATACTTCGTTTATACTTTAATTATTCAATTTTGTAAGCATTTAATAATTTGTATGAAAAGAAAAAATATTTTTCTTCATTGTAAAATAAAAATTCGAACTTGAAAAAATAATTACAATAGGTTATGGGCCATTGTTGTAAGAGGATTTTATTAAGGATTACATTCAATAAAGGAATTCAAGAAATCAAGGGCTATAAATCAAGATGAGCGAAACCAGATTTTATGGAATAGAAAAGCTAAATCAAGACAATTACTATACTTGGAAATTCAAGATGAAGATGTATCTAATAAAGGAAGATCTGTGGTCCGTGATTCAAGAGCCAATTCAGGACACAGATACTTGGAGAAAGAAAGATATGGAAACATTTGCAGTTTTAAGTTTGTGTATAGATGATTCCCAACTTATTCATATTCGGAATGAAATCTCAGCCAGAAATGCATGGAGTAAACTGCAAAACTAACATGAACGTGTTACATTAAGTTCAATGGAAATTCATGTAAATTCTATGATGGAATTATTCGACAAACTTCGGGCAATTGGAGATCAGAATTTCTCAGAAGATTGGCAAGTTTCAATGATCCTTAGTAGTTTACCAACAAGCTATGACGGTTTAATTACTGCTCTTTAGGTAAGACCAGATAAAGATTTGACAATGGAAACTGTAAAAGGAAAGATTGTCTCGAGATGATGGGTCGAATGTTTCCGCTTTGAAGTCAGAGGCCGTGAGGAAACAAGAAAGCAAATCCTGTTTTTTTTGCAAGAAGCCTGGTCACCTTAAAAAAGATTGTCATAAATGTCAAATGTGGTGTAAAAATAATAAAAAGTCTGCAAATATTATTGAAGAAATAGAAGATAAAGGTGAAGATGAATTTGTTTTGATGACTACTTTGGAGAACGGAAACCAAGCTACATGGATAATAGTTTCGGGTCCAAGTTGCCATATTGCCCATGATAAAGAATTATTTAGTGAAATCAACTATAATGATAAAGGTGATAAAGTCATTAGTGTTGCAAATGGAAACAGTTCTCAGGCTAAAGGTAAGGGGATGTGCAAAATCATGATTGGAGATATGTCCTTAATTGAGAAAGGCTATTCTGTAAGTTTTATTAAAAATGAATGTAATTTAGAGAAAAAATTCTAAGGTTATTTGTAAAGCTTATCTAAAAAATAGTTTATACACACTTAATGCAACTTCTGAAAAAGTTTTTTCAGTTCATAATTGTAATAAAGGTTGTATACACTATTGGCATCGAGTTCTTGGTCACCATAATGAAGAAGGTATTAAACAATTATTAAAAAATGATTTAGCTACAGACATAAAAATAAATGAATGCAAAAATGATAAAGAAACGTGTGAAATTTGTTTACAAGGGAAATTTGCGAGAACTCCATTTCCGAAAGAAAGTTTTTCGAGGTCTTCTAATTGTTATGAACTTATTCATTCTGACGTTTGTGGTGCTATATCTCCTGTAACTTGTAGTGGTTATAAATATTTTGTAACATTTATCGATGATCATAGCAGATATTGTTCAGTATATCTTTTAAAGACAAAAGGTGAAGTTTATAGCAAAAGTTGAATTTTGGAATTTAATAAAGAATCAAGTCGGTCATTATCCAAAAGCTATAAGATCAGACAGAGGTGAAGAATATATAGGCGAAGAAGTTAAACAATTCTTATCAGAATGTGGAACTAAAATTCAATATAGCGTACCATATAGTCCACAGCAAAATGGGGTCGCAGAAAGAAAGAATCGTACTTTAATAGAAATGGAGAAATGTATGTTGATTGATTCCGGTTTAAATAAACATTTTTGGGGTGAGGCTTTAATGATGTCATGTTATATTCAAAATCGTCTACCTTCAAGGAGTATATCAAAAACGCCTTTCGAAATGAGATATGGAAAGAAACCATCACTAAAGAACTTTCATACATTTAGATCCTTATGTTATGTACATGTTCCAAAAGAAAAAAGGAAGAAGCTTGATTTAAAGGCGATTCGAAAAGTTTTTATTAGATATGATTTTAATTCAAAAAGATTCAGAATTTTAGATTCGAAAACTAATAAGGTACAGATTTCTCGTGATGTTTTCATGGATTCTGCAGATAATTGTAACAACAGTTTACATAATGAAATTCAAGATAATAATAAGGAAGTTGTTTATTTGCCTATGAATATTACTCAAGAAAATGAAGAACATTTAGAAAATATTGATGAAACCCAAAATGAAGTAGAACATTTCGAAAATGAAGTAGCAAATCCAGACGAGAACAATTTTTTTGAAGATACGGATGACATTTCAGAAAATACGGTAGTAAGTGTAGACAGTTTTACAACTGATAACCAAATTTCTGAATGGTCTGGTACTGAAGAAACATTAGAAGATGCTATTCAAAGTCCTGATGGTGTTCGACGCTTGTCTAATAGAATCAATAAAGGAGTACTTCCAAGTCGATTTCAAATCAATTCTGCCATTATATCACCGATCCAAATAATTTCAACGAAGCCATTTCAATTAAGGAGGAGAAGTCGCAGTGGTTTGGTGCTATGCAGGATGAGCTTAAATCGAAAAAAGAAAATAATACTTGGGTTCTTGTTGATCTTCCTCCAGATCGAAAAGCAATTGGTTGCAAATGGGTATATAAGAAAAAGACAAATGAAAAAGGAGAAATTGAAAGATTTAAAGCTAGACTTGTGGCTCAAGGATATAATCAGAAATTTGGTATTGATTATGATGCAGAATTTTATTTTCGATAGCTGGAAAAGAGAAAATGAATTTATTTCGTTTTGATGTTAAGACAGCATTCTTGAATGGGGATTTGAATGAAACGATATATATGAAGCAGCCTCCGGGTTTTATGTCAAAACAGTATCCAAATAAACTTTGCTTACTTAAAAAGAGTTTATACGGTTTAAAACAAGCTGCCCGTTCGTGGAACCAATGTATTCATAAGGCATTAATCGAATTCAAATTTAGTCAAAGTTTAATGGATCCTTGCTTATATATAAGAAAATCAAAAGAGAATGAGATTATCTTTTGGTATATGTTGATGATATGATTGTGGCAAGTAAAGATGTAAAATTTATTGAAGAAATTTTTAATATGTTAAGTTCGAAATTCACTATGTCTAATTTGGGACCAATTAAACACTATCTCGGAATGGAAGTTACAAAAGATGAAGAAGGTAATTATTTAATTAGTCAAGAACAATATATCAAGAAAATTATAAATGAATTTGGACTTCAGAATAAATCGCATAGTGGATACGCATTTTATTTAAATGGTGGAGTTGTTAGCTGGTCATGTCGAAAGCAAAGTTGTGTTTCACTCTCTACAGCTGAAGCCGAATTCATAGCATTGTCAGAAGCATGTAAAGAAGCAAAGTGGATTCATGGACTATTTCAAGAAAATGTTCTGATTATGGAATCAGAACCAATTTAATAAAATTCTCCTACAATGCTACATGTTTCACCCTCAATTTTATCAAAGGGCTAGAAATGCACCACTTTTTATGTAAGCAAAAAGTATAGTTATATAATATTTCGAAGCTACATAAAAGAAAATTGCATAAATGGTAATGATTTTTGTTCTATTGTGATCGTTAAAAATGCAACACATTATGTGGGTATGGGTAATATTTAATAAATGGTACAAAATATATAGGCAACATTTTGTGTCGGAAAAGAAAACACCACTAGAATAAACACATTACAAATATGTAATTCAATTTGCTATGAAATGTTCGAACCATCTCCTGAAATGTTGAAACTTTTTAACTCAAATACAATGTACAATAAAATTTCTGATGCTAATAATTCGGAGAACTTTGATACCGAAATTTTTGACATAGTAAATATTGGCTAATAGTATTTAAATAACGCATTTTTTTAATATTATTAAATATTGTATTAAACTAATTAATTTTTACTTTTGACTAAATGGAATAACAATGAAATTAAATGATTTGAATTAAAGTAGTATGTATACAATGTATACTATGCACTTAAGTATATAATAATATTTAATTAAATTAAAAAAGAAATATTTTTTTTTAGAGTATTTGGTGATAAAAAAAATGGAAATGGGGATGAGGGCTGGAAAAAATCTGGCAGCAGTGATACAGTGTGATGTTCGGAATATTTAACTGGGTCAAAACATCGGTGCTGGAAAGTTTATCCAATTTGGGGAATGCTAACGAGATGCACAATCAGACGCATTCATTTTTAGCTCGTTGTAAATTCTATTAAGACCATTGAAAAAAAAATCGCTACGCTAAGAACTTCTGAAGTCACTAACAATTTACGGACAACAATATTGTATATTAATATAATTCAAAATTAAAATATTATTGAAATCACTCGGTATGTCAAGAAAAATAGTTTCGAAAAATACATTTCTTGGTTACACGATAGTATTACACAGAGTTGGGGGTAGTGGACTAATTTTTAACTATCACTAATAGTTAGTGGTAGTGTAAAATAATTCACTAAGTTTTTTAATGTTTAGTGATGAGTTGAAAAATATAAGCCTCACTCAATAATAGTGACAGTGTAGTTAAAACTTTTTAACTAATAATCAGGGCAACCAAAAATATGCAATATCATATTTTTTGCTGTGCGCCGTATAAACATATGAGTTAGTTTTATATCCGTTTCAGACAATTTTAAGAATTTTGGCATCGATTTGTTAGTGCATATTTTCTTCTTTACTGCATATTTTAGCATAAATTGCGTTTTATAGCATATTTTTGCATATTTAACTGCATATTTTCTTTTATTTTTCATTATTTTATTTTCCTGATATAATTTTATTGTTTGTATTGTAATTTTTCATTTCTATATTTTACTATTTTGTTGAGGTCCAATGATAATTGGTCTAAGCTACTTAAATACAAAAATAGAGTACCCATAATCGACTTATCTTCATAGAATTTTCGTTGACTTAATAGGGTTTTTACACTAGCGCACATCTAACATCTACCATCAATTTGCAAAGATGTTAACATCTTCCCATAAGAATTACACAGGGCTGAGTGCCAACATCTTTCTACATCTTTAAAAAATGTTCCTATCTCATTTCGTTCCACCTAACATCTTTCGACTATTTTAGTGTCACCACTAATAAATGGCATTTATATTAAGAAACAAATGTAAACAAATATTTGTATAATAATGAGGGGACATTTTATTTGTTTGAAATGTGCTTGTGAAATTATTCTCTTATTTAATTTTATAGTATAAAAAAGAAAACCAGTCTCAATTCATTTTGTTTTCATAAAAACAATATGATTTTTAATATTTTTGCAATTTTACTGATGGTAGATGTTAGATGTTGCAAGTGTGAACAAATCTTTCAAGTTTTCAACATCTTCCATACGTTTTGCCAAAATGTACGTAAGTGTAAAAACCCTATAAGGGTGCTTAGTTTCCATATATTTCAATTAAATTAAAAATAGACACACACAAATACGTAAAAAATTAAAAGAAAATTCCAAAATTGTATGTTATTATGGGCAACCACATAACAAATTTTGTTATGTATTGTAAGACATATCTGTTTGCTGATGATGTATTCTTATTATTTTCTGGTGATCGTATGTCTTATGAGTTATTTGAAGAGGATGTTAATGATGGTCTTGAACGTGTATTGCAGTGGACTTATGCTAATAGGCTTACAATAAACTCCTCTAAGACCAAGGCGATTGTGTTTGGCTCTAGAGAAGATTTTTCTACTAATTTAAACTTTTATCTTGGTGATAGTCCTATTGAGTTTGTTTGCCGGCATAAGTGTTTGGGTGTTGTTATTGATAGTGGCCTTTTGTTTGGGAGTCATGTTGACTTGATTTCTGGTAGGATCTGGGGTACACTTCGAAGAATTTACTCAACTAATATGTATTTACCTTTACGCATCAGGGTGAGATTGGCCCATGCTCTTTTAATGCCTCAGATTTTGTATTGTCTTGAGGTGGTATCTGGGTCTTCAGGTTTTATCTTAAATAGGTTGCGACGAATTGTTCATACAATTGTGAGGTTTGCTTACAACGTTCGGATTAGGGATCATATTTCTTCTCATGTACACAAATTTCTTGGTTGCTCATTTTTTAATTTTATTGAATATAGAAATTTAGCGTTGTTTCATAATGTTATTAGTAGGAGTTTTCCTTCCACCTTATGTAATAAATTTGTCTTTTTGAGATCTGCTAGAAATCCTCAGGTTTTTATTCCTAGAATCTTTAGGCAGATTTTTGAGAGATCCTTTTTAGTTAGGATTGCTCGCTGCTGGAACTGCTTGCCTTATGAGCTTCGCATATTTTCACAATCCAACAATGTTTTTCGTCTTAAACTTCTGAATTACTTTGGTACCCTAGATTAATTACTTTATGACTTCTTACTTACCTATTTAAACTTATTGACCATATATTTCTTTGGTTTTGGTTTAAGCAGGAATTTCCGCTAATTGGGACTGTATTTTCTTATATATTTTTCTAAATATTTTACTTTTTCTCATATATTTGGCTGGGGAGCTAAATTTGTTTGTATGAATGTAATAGGACCATTTATTTAATTGTTATTTACTAAGTATAGTTTATATCTCAGGATTTTTATTACTATGTAATACATATTTATATTTTGGCCTAGAATGGCTTTGTATTACAATCTTGAATAAATAAAATAAAATAAAAAATAAAAAATTTTTAGATACATTTAAAAGAAGGAATTTAAGGCAGCTTGAGACAGTTATGGTTGGGCAATAATAGTTTACCACTAATGTAAAATTGAATAAGTATTCAACAGATGTTCAGAATATTAAGATCCATCGAAAATTTCGCGTTCAAAACCCATTGGTATATGTATTTACATAACTTGTAAAAAAAAGTTATTAAGAAATCATTAAAAAACAATATACGTGGATATCGATAGACGATACAATGGATAAGACAGGAAGAAACATGGGAATTTTGAGTCCCAATGATAAAACTTGAATAAAAAGTTTTTTATATTTATTTAATTGCAGTCATTCCACTATTCTAAGGCTTTTTTATAATTCTATTTAAATTTTAGAAGCCGTATTCAAATATTAATCTAGATACATGATGAATACTCCAAAATCCATTGCAATTTTTACCATAAAATGACACAGGCTATTCATAGAGTTTCTGAAACATTATTTAAATGGTAAAAAAGTTTTTAAAGCTTCATATAGAACAGAAACATTTCGAGAAATTGATTGGGTACATCCTCAGTAGGGATCCTATAAACATTGGGACACATGGATTGAGAAAGTAAAATATTAGGCAGTTTAAAAGATTAGACAAATCAATTGATTAAGATTGTCTAAGTAACTCGGAAATCTAAAACAAAGATTTAGTTTAAAACTTTTAAAACTTAAGTAAACACATACAGCACAATTATGAACATTGAATTTGAATAGGAAAAATGAGAAAAGGGAAAAAACTCCCGCGGAATTTTTATTCATAATTGGGCTGATAATTTATTAGTAATTTATTTCTAAATATAATAAAATAAATTGAATCAAACTATTTTCATGTAGTGCCAAATTCACTAAAATCGAAATTTAATCCTATAATAACCAATTTTAATTTATGAGCTCAATATTTTATTTACTTTATATATATTTGTTTAATGAAATTTTGAAATCAAACAATAATCAACTATTTTTAAGTGCATATTTTTTATAATTTAATAGCATATTTTTCGTTTTTAAGTGCATATTTTATGCGCATAAAACACTTTTTTTAGAGCATATTTTTGGTTGCCCTGCTAATAATATTTTGAAAATAGTTAAAATATTTTTTTTTGTAGCCTAATGAAATAATTTTTTCTACACTAAAATTTTTAGTTAAAAAATATTCCTGCACTATTTTTTTCAACAAAGAAATGTTTTCTCTATTCATAGTTTAAGTTAATATATTTTAGGAAAAAACGTAATATTTTAAGATGTCCCATCGAAGTCCCAAAAATCAACAAAAAATACTTACGTAAATATAAGTAATTACATTTCCCTTTCTTTTTAAAGCATGTCGCAAGAGGTCAATCTGGCATACCCAGATTGGCTGATTGTAAAAAATCTAAGGCAATAGGTGGTAGTGACCTAAGCGGCGGGGTACCTCTGGACTTCTCTCCAAGTACCTCCAAAGCCCAAGTCGCCAAGGCAGCTAAACCCCCTGTTTCGGGTGCCTCTAAGGGGGAAGCGACTAAGTCGCCCCTCACGGATGCTTCCCATATGCCAACTGTGCGTTCAGGTCTTGTGAAGGAATCCTCCTGTCCTGAAGACGCATCAACCCTGGCCAATTCCGGCTCTGAAACTAACCCCAGGCATAAAAACCCTGCTAGAAGGGCTGCTACCACCAGGCGTTCCGCTTACAGCTTTGTTGAGGCACTTGGCTCTAAAAAAGTCGAGGATCTCACTAAGGAGCAACAAGCTTCACTCTCCTGGGCGAAAGCCTATATTGCTGGTCTCAAGACCGCTCCTCCTTCTGCTGAATTACCAGCGGGGCCTAAACGGCAACGTTCAGAGGAGGATACAGCGGTCAAGAGCCAGCAACCTGGACCTAAAAGGCCCAAAGCGACACAAAGGTCGTTAGCCAAGTCCTTTAGCGAGATTGTCAAAGACAATCTTGTCAGGGCGGTTATCGACCGGAGTGCCAATGACGGATCCATATCTCAATTGAATTGGGATATGGTGAAGCAAAAACTGGTAGGGGTCTAGGCTTGAGGTGGTATCTGTGAGTGAGATACCCCGAAAGCCTAGATCCATAGCTAAAATACCAGCTGAGACATCTAGCCCGGAGGAGATCTTGGAGATCCTTCAGTTCTGCAACCCACAGCTTCCAACTCAAGACTGGAGTTGTTAAGATTACGGACGCTGAGGGGTCTACAAGAAAGGCGATCGTTGTCCTGAATAAGGACTCTTTGGGGCCGCTAAGGAAGGCACAAGGGAAGGTCTACTATGGATTTGGTACGATCATCCTGCGTGTCCACCGTAGCGACAACAAAGGCGATACCTCCTCAGGTGATGTCAAGCCCATGCTCTCGGAAGAGGGCATGGATTTCAATGACGCCGCTGATCCAACCGACACTGAAGATACCAACTCAGTCTCCGAACTAGTTGGTACATTCTTTGAACGGATGGATGAGGTGGTGGACGAGGACGCCCTCCTGAATTGTGACCAGGAGGACGCCGACGTCACTATTGTAAAAATGGATAAACCTTCACCACTCTAAAGCATCAGCTGCACTGCTCCTCCGAATTGCTCAGAACGGGGAGGAGCTACTAATTTGGCCTGTAGGCCGAATATCTGCAAGGGTAGGAATAAGCCTCCCTGGTGGAATCCTGAGATTGCACACGCCTGAAGGACGTGTCGTAAATTGTTCAACGAGGCAGAGGCTGGGTAATTGGCCGGAATATAAGTCCTCAGTGAATCACTTTAAGAACCTTACGAGGAATTCGAAAAGGAAAGCCTGGAGTGACTTCTGTAGCGGCGTGGAAGGATCCTCTGAGACTAAATTCTATCAACTATCTGTTGCTCCGGGTGACAACTCTGTTCCGATAAACAGGGATAGAATTCAATGGGCAATCAAAAGCTTCGACCCGTTTAAATCTCCTGGGACGGATGGCATTATTCCCGCTGATCTTCAAAAGAACGAAGAAATAGTTGTACCATGGCTCATTAGCATATACACAGCGTGTATTAGATGGACCTATATCCCTACATGGTGGACGAGATGTAGAGTAGTCTTCATTCCTAAAGGTGGTAAGGCGACTCACACTAAACCAAAGAATTATAGGCCAATTAGTCTTGCATCCTTCCTGCTGAAAACCCTAGAAAGGGTGATTTACGTATATCTGAGAATGACCTTTCCGTCGGAACTCATCTCTAGATCCCAACATGCCTACACCAAAGGCAGATCTGTGGAAACAGCTCTACATTCGCTAGTTGGAAGAGTCGCTAATACATAAGGAGTATTCACTTGTTGCCTTTCTCGATATTGAAGGAGCTTTTAACAATCCTATCTGCGATGGATGAACTGGGAATTGATCTATGTGTTCGCCGACTAGTCGAAAAGATACTCGGTTACAGTCATTTGTGCTACTTTAGGTGGTGTAAGTGTTTTAAAAGTGGCCAATCGTGGAACCCCGCAGGGGGGTGTATTATCACCACTTCTGTGGAATTTGGCTATGAATTCCCTGTTGATCGGGATGGACAACAGAAGGATCAAGACAGTCGCATATGCTGACGATGTTGCAGTTTTTATATCTGGTAAATTTCTGGATACAATATCTAGTTGTATGGAATCAGCATTAAGTACACTGAGTGAGTGGAGTATTTCAAGTGGACTTAGTGTGAACCCACAAAAAACGGAATTGGTTCTCTTCACTAGGAGGTATAAGATCGATGACTTCAGACCACCTAGACTGAATGGAATCAGTCTTGAGATTAGGGATAATGCGAAGTATCTTGGCATCATTCTAGATAAAAGATTGTCCTGGAATTTGAATATTCAAAACAGGATTAACAAGGCTTATGTAGCCATCTACTCCTGTAAGAAGGCAATTGGTACAAACTGGGGTATTATGCCGAAGGGTATCAATTGGATCTTCAAAGCAGTTGTTAAACCCATCTTGTTCTATGGAGTGTTGGTGTGGTGGCACCAACTAATGCAACTCACCGCAAGGCTGTGGAACGAGTTCTCAGGACTATTGCGATACTGACTACAGGCGCTATAAGGACTACCCCCTCTAAGGCACTTTTTACTATCCTAAACTGGTTACCAGTTGATTTGATGGTGATACAAATGGCTCTCAACTCTGCTGTGAGACTGAATGCTGGATGTTCGTGGTCTGGCAAAGATCATGGGCACTCTAAGATACTGAACTACTATGGGTACTTACATAGTAATGTCGATTATTGCATCGCAAAGCCATTTTTCGATAGGCATTTCCATATTAAGATCCCGAATATGGATTCATGGCAGCGCGGACTCTTACCCCCAATTGATGTCATAAGGGTATTTACTGATGGCTCAAAGCGGGGCAATAGGGTCGTAGTGGTTTCTTTATTGAGAACTATGGAATTAAATCCTATTTCAGGCTACCTAACTTTTGTACGGCTCTTCAGGCGGAAGTTACGGCCATTAAACGTGCATCCAACTGGCTGAGGTTTTATCAAATATCTGGTGATATATGTATATTTACTGATAACAAGGCTGCCGTTAACGGAATAGCGGGTGTCTTTTCGACATCTAGGTTAACCGAGGAATGCCGGGTATCCCTTAATGAGATAGCGAGACATTCTAGGATAACGCTTATATGGGTCCCTGACCACGATGGAAATCAGGATAATTGTATAGCTGACGAACTGGCCAAAATGGGTGCGATGATGGCTGATGATGAGATCGACCCCTTTTCTGGTATCTCCCTTGCTAACTGCAAGATGGCTGTTCAGCGGATACTATATGAATCTGCACAAAGCAGGTGGACCAATGAGTCTTCCTGTGTTACAACGAGGTCTACTTGGCCCGTATATAATGCCAGCAGGACGAATATACTTATGGAATTTCGTCGTGAGCAAATAAGGCTAATTGTCTCCTACAGGACACTGTATAATTGGTACACATGCTTGGAGATTGGGCCTACGGTATAATGACTACTGTAGGAGCTGCCATAATGAAGAAGAGGATGAGACGGTGTCACACCTATTCTGCCAATGCCCGGCTCTGATAAACCTGAGGGAACGCATCTTCGGAATACCATTCCTATCATGCTTAGATGAGCTATCAAGGATAAGTCTTAGACGAATCTACTCTTTCATCAGAGAATCTGGTTGGTTTAGCCTGGAAACAACGGACGTATAATTAATACCAAGATGTTTACCCTAGGGTATCACAACGGGATCAGTTTTGAATGGACCCAAGTGAGCTGCTTGAAGAGTGGCTACCCATGGAACCTAACCTAACCTAAAGCATGGGATGTAGTTGGTGTATCTTCCAATGCATATATAGGGTCCATTATACTGTCATCGCTATCAAAGTCTGTATTTTCCATTTTTAATATATCTTTTAACAAATTATATCTTGTAATGTCCTATAATTTCTTCAAGTCATTATTTTTATTTAGTTTTTTAAGTCAAAATTATTTTTCATTATATATGTAGTATATATATTTAATATTCTAGTTTAAACTGGAATAACTTCATGATCACTAATTTTGAATATATTAGTGCAAAGAAAATTATTGAAGCTTTTTTTAGTTATTGTTAACTATTTGAGTTTAGTGCTTATTTCTACACTACCACTCAATTGATTTATAGTTAAAAAATATCACTATCACTAAAAAATATAGTGATAAAAATATAAGCTTCACTACCACTAAAGCAGATGAAAATTAGTTAAAAATATATTTTTTAAAATAATATTTAGTGCTAGTGAAATGTTGATTGCACTCAACATTTAGTGCACTACCCCCCACTCTGGCATTACAATATATCGTCACCTAAAATGCAAAATAACGTAACATCACTTTTCATAAGTTTATAGGAGAAGCAAAAAACAATATAAAATGAAATCTGAATTACAATGATTCTAGAAATATATTTTATAAAAAAAAACTAATTTTTTCAAAGCACACTTTAAGATGTGTGGCTTACCTTTTTTTGAATTGTTATTTTCTGAAACAAAAAAATGTATCATCAATATAAATTTTTATGAAAAAATAAAAACTTGAATAAAAATATTTTTTTTTTATTTTAAATAAAAGCAGTTTATATACACATTTTTAATTTTACTATGTTTTTTTTTATTTTAATTACTAACAATTACTTTTTTAAACTAAAAAAGGTTCTTCATTAAGACTGCAAAAAATATTTAATTGCACTATAGGTTAAACGGCAGCCAAAACTGTGCTAAATTCAAATTTTTCAAATGCAAATATTGCACTTTTTTAATGCCATTTTGTAACCAATACTCCAAATTAACTAAGTCAGCTTTTTGTTTTTGGTAAATAATAAATTCCATTTGACAACACGGTCAAAGACAGTGCATCGTAATTACTTAATAAATTTAGTTGAAAAGCCCGTATTGCTTTCCGGAAACGTTCCACACTTCTACCAGAAGTAATTCAACTGTTATGTTGCAGTGACCCCATGGAAGAATTTCACTTTAGCCACCAAGACAATGAAATTAATGAAAGCGAAGAGGACCTTTTTGATTTAAATTTACAAAATGAATTAGATTTAAGCAATTAATAAAAGTTTTAGTGTAATTAAAATAAATTAATGTATTAAGTTTGCATTAATTATTGTAAATGGGTTAATTTTTGGTCGTTAGTGGGTTAAATTCCATTTTTTTTAATAGAATTATTCTTACTTTCGAAATTCTTTAAGGTTTTGGTTTGAATACCATGATTTTGTAGTCGTTATTAATTTAGCACAGAAAAAGTAGTCATTTAAACCTATAGTGAATTGCAACAAATTTATTTAAAAAAAATAGGATACTACATAAAATAAGGTAAAAACGATTTATTAATTGATTACTCAAAGCGTATAATTTATTTTGTTCAAGAAAATCATACACTTGATGATACTTTAGTTTCAATTTTGGTTATAACTTGGTTATTTTTGATAGGAAAAGTTTAAAATTTTGTACACATTTGTATTAATATGATGTAGTGAGTCGTAATCAATAATAAAACCAATTTCCAATTTTTGGATGATACGTTGTTTTGCATTTTAGGTGACGATATGTTCATAACATATGCTGCTACTTCACTGTATATGAATAAGTATGGAAATATAAAGTATTGAAATGTATTTTTATATATCAAATAATATATGACGAAATAAAAAATGTAAATACTAGACTTAACTAAACTATTCTAGATAATGCTTTAGCACGACGATCTGTATTTTGGAATAGAGCTCTTATTAAATGACGAACTTCTTCTGCTTTATAATTGGCGGTCAAAATACCAGCACCATCACACCATTGCTCCGTAATTTCTTGTAATGATGCATTAAGAATCATTTTCAATTGTTGTAGTTTCATCCAACAAGATACGCGTAAAATTTCATGTTTATCCTATAAAAAATAAATGACATAAAGATTCTATTAACTACATCAACCAATTGCTCAACTCACCTTAAATAGACCAGGCGCTTTATCCAAAATCACCTCGATGAGTTCACTTAATTCACTGGCAACTGTCGCAGAAATATCTTCAAGTGAGAGTATACGCTTCATTATGTCTTGACAAAAATCATTTAACAAATTACAGAATGTTGTGTTATAAATGGCGTCAGGTAAAACATTCAACCAAACATTTTTCAGCAAGTCCATTTGTCGCAAACATTGGCGTAGTAATTTCAATGGTGCCGAACCAATTGAATGAGTGTCTGAGAGATCTATATAGAATAAATTGCATAATAAATCGTAGGCTTTTTTTATACGTGTATTTTTACTTGAGTTCATATTACTTGTTAGGATCTATTATACTCCCTATTTTACACCCGTGGATGGGGATATTTCTATAGATTCTAACGAGTAAAACCGTTAACGGTATATTTTTGCAACATTGTTCGCCACTTTTTATGTTAAGTTTTTAAAATCAAATCGTTGATTGCCCTTTCAGTGGGACACACTAAAAATTTGTAAATTCTACACAAGGTAATATAAATAAATTAAATTTATTTGAAATATAAAAGACAAAAACTTCTACTTGTTTTATTTTCTTTACACGCATAAACACTCACTAAAGCAATTTTATGTATTTTGAAATGAAAATGTTGTAAATAGCAAATCAAACAAAATGAATGTTATACAATAATATTTGATTATCTTAAAAAATATTAAAAAGTGCAAGTGTAGCTAAAAACTGTTTACTCCCCCTGTTTTGCAAATAATATGTATGAATAAATATTTATAATGAGACTTACCAAACTCCTTCAATATTTGCATAAGTATTTTTTGCTGATGCAAGACTT
The DNA here is from genome assembly GCF_958450345.1 of Calliphora vicina. Taxonomy (NCBI): domain Eukaryota; kingdom Metazoa; phylum Arthropoda; class Insecta; order Diptera; family Calliphoridae; genus Calliphora; species Calliphora vicina. Next base: position 82,512,369 of record NC_088780.1, read on the forward strand.
GAGCCTTGAAACTACTGGCTCCAGTGGCCTGCAGAGTTTTCACCAATGCCGGATGTGTAGGTATGTCAGTTTCAGCATTTTTCGCAACCCAATGCGCCAAAAACATGCAGTTATTATGGAATAGTACCGCTTGTTGGGGAATACTTTCGAGTAACTTTTCGTGTATTTTAGGAACATAGTTCACGTAGGTGTTTAGAATAATTGGAATTACAGCTAGAAAACTATTTGTTTCCTCACTCTCAATACTAGCGGATGTGTCCATTGGTTGGCGTAATATACGCTCCATCAACTTTACTAGTTCCTACAAAAGAATAAAATATTTTGTATGTTATATTTAAAATTCCTAATTCATAGCAAGATTACTGAAGTTAAAAATAAACAAATTATTCTCCGTGCTGAGTTAGGCAGATTTTTTTGGGGGAAGCATTACGGGCTTTTGATGTAACGGTTCTGAGTATCAGTTTAGAATAACTATTGCTTTGATTCTTTTTTATTTGTTTTATTTTTACTATTTGTTTTCAGTTATCTTTTAAAATATTTCGAAAATTTAGAATATTTAATACTATACGACTTTTAGTTATATCTTAATATATAGAACTCGTGCAACAATACTGTATTAACTCAAAATTTTTAAAATTTAACTTTTTGCAAGAAATCAACTAACAACATCAATATCTGTCTACTGTAAAAATTTCAACGTATTCCCATTACTCTTTCAACTCGAAAACTACATTTGAGACCATTTTCGTGATAGTGGAGTGACTACCTTCATATCAACAAAAAGATATTATTTTGAGTTAATACAAAAGTTTAAACAGAAATACATATGGGGAATTCAAACGGTCTGCTATTTGGTCGTATTGTCATAATGTCGTAAAATATTTTTTTAATTTAAACAAATTCTGGTTGTGCTGCAAACAAAAAAAGGGTTATTTTATGACAAACCAATAAACATAGTTCAAAAAGTCTTATTAGTTTATAACTTTTTAGTTTGAAACCCAACAAAAATTAGTTTAAACTAAAAAAATATTTTACGACATTAGGACAATACGACCTAATAGGAGACCGTTTGAATCCCCCAATAGTATATTTTCATAAAAAAATTATTATTTTGATTTGAGCCTTTATTCAAGTTAAAAATAATCAAATTGTTTTATTTAAATTTGGTTGTATTTTGAGATGATACAGTTTTGCTGATAAAATAATACAAAAAAAATATCGAGAAATTTCAGAAAAATGGTATTAACTCAAAAAATAGATATATTTTGAAATAATTGTAAAAAATTTAATGAAAACAACGTAAATATATTGTCAAATGAAATTTGATTACTATGATGTATACCGATTTTCAAATTCTCTTAAAATGTAACTACAAACAGTTTTTGTCTCTCCTGAATACTTAAACCGTTGATTTCAGACTACAACGAGCCGTGAGAACAAATATGCAATTATTATTATTCTTCAAAGGACTTAGACTTTATAACTCAAATCTGAAACAAATGTACACATCTGCTCAAAATAATAGATACACCTAATTGGAAAAAATTTAAATGGCGGTAACATTGAAAATTTCCTCGCAAGCGTTAAGAATACATCATATTATTAAAATTTCTATCTGGCAATGTCATGTCAGTCAAAAATCTGGCAACTATTTGCTTTCATGTTGATTTTTAAAAACGAATTTATTTGAATTACAAAAAATTATTTGCTCATAAAAATAGATACACATCAGTAATTTGTAATTTGTTTATATACAATTTTTTTTTTGTGCAATTTTTTGTTGCTATTTACGTGAAACAGTAAGTATAATTTAAATTTTAGCAACAATTTTATAAAAAATAGGACTCTTTTGAAGAAAATGGGACGAAATCATCATTGTACCGAAGATGAGAAAAAAATTGTTCAAACGATGAGAAATCAAGGAAAATCATTACGGGAAATAGCAAAGAGCATAGGAAGATCTTTACATTTTGTCCAAAATGCTTTATCTAAAAAACAAAAAAGAGAAACTCGCGGTAGACCAAAGAAAACCAGTCCAGAAACAGATAGGCGGATCGTCCTTATGGTTAAAAAAGACCCTTTCATATCATCGAAAGCTATTTCTGCGGAGCTATGTAACGAAATCAGTCCACAAACAGTTCGTCGTCGTCTTTTACAAGCTAAATTGCCGGGAAGAATTGCCAGAAAAGTGCCACTAATGCGCCAAAAAAATATCAAGACAAGATTAGAATTTGCTAAAGAGCACTTACAATGGTCCGGGTGTGAAGGCGAAAAAAAATGGAGAAATATTTTATGGAGCGACGAAACAAAAATAAATTTGTTTGGAAACGACTGCCAAAGAAATGTACGCCGACCAAAAGGAAAATAATTCCACGTTAAATTTACAAAAAAGACGGTAAAACATGGCGGGGGAAACATAATGGTTTGGGGTTGCTTTTCATGGAATGGTGTTGGTCCGATATTCCGAATAGAAGATACCATGAATGCTAGTGGGTATAGAGACATATTGGAAAACGTAATGCTTCCATATGCATCGGAAAATATGCCATTAATATGGACATTCCAGCAGGACAACGACCCAAAACATAGTTCAAGATTAGTTAAAAACTGGTTCTTGGAGAATAACGTACCTGTTTTAAGCTGGCCCAGCCAATCCCCTGATTTAAACCCAATAGAAAACTTGTGGAGTGAATTAAAGATAAGGCTTTCGAAGGAAGTTTTCAAAAATAAAGACGATTTATGGGAGAAAACGCAAAAAATATGGTACGAGATTCCATTGGAGAAGTGTCAGAACTTGATATCCAGTATGCCCAGAAGAGTGGAGAAAGTTTTACAAAACAAAGGTGGATATACTGGATACTAGCTTTACTTTAATAATAAACTAATTTTTTTAAGATAAAATTTATTAGCTTTTGTTTAATAAGAATTTTTAAAAATGTATCTATTATTATGAGCACCAAATTTTTCGAAATTTAAGAAATTTAATTTACTTTATAATATTTATTATTAATTATGAAATATTTTGTTTTTGTTTTTTACTCTCCTTTTAACTATAAATAAAAATCGACTGAATTTTTTTTATAATTTTACAATATACCATTATTTTTTTTCGTTTTTAAAAAATAAATTTTGGTGTATCTATTATTTTGAGCAGATGTGTACATATAAAAGTTATTTGGAGTGAAATTTGTGTAGATACCTACATAAATTAAATATTTATGACCGATAAAGTCCAATTTCGGAGGACATTTGTATGGGAGTAGGTGAAAAAATGGACAGATTTCAGCCAGTTTCAATAGGCTTCGTCCTTGGGCCGAACAAATTGTATGTACCAAATTTTATCAAAATATCTTCAAAATTGCAATTGACTGAGTCTAATTTTGTGTCCAGACGCAACAAGTAGTATGTATTGAAGAAAAAAAAGTGTAACATGAGCGAAACGCGTAAATTTTTTTTAATGGATATATAATATCAAAATGTTTTTTATCGGGTTTATCATCTCAAAACCCACACATAATACCATTTTCCGGGAAAGAAATTCTAATAGCTGAGACTGTATTAAAACATATATCAATTTCGTAACGTACATGTTACATTATTTCTTATTCTATTAAACTTCATTTATCTTGAAATTTCATTGATATTTATTCCTATATATTATATATACAATATTGGCCATAACTAAAGCACCTCATCTATAGATTTTTTCAAAACATAATTTTTTTGATAAAAAATACTTTTTTGAATTCTGATTTGTATATATTTTATTAACTTATATTGTTAATGTTCATATAACATTCACGGGTTTATCACGACATGAATTGAGTAAATAATTTTCAATTAACAGATCAGTTTTTTTCAGGCTCATTTCAACGTTTTTGCAGACTGATCGCATATCAACGGTGCATTCTGGAGGGCATCCGCGAAAAAAAACACGATATTATGATTCCTTGATCAAAAGATCAATTCAAAAATATCCTATAGCATAATCTAATCAAGTATGAACAAGTTTAAGATTATGCGTTAGCGAAAGAAAAATCCGTTGAAGAGCAGTAGAAGTCGGATTATTCATTTGACGACCAGCAAAAAAAACCATTATATCAGCTAAGAACAAGAAAGCTAGACTGGAGTTTGTCAAAGCGCACATCGACTAGAGTGTCCAAAAATGGAAGACAGTACTGTTCACTGATTAATCCAAATACAACTTAAAAAGTTGCGATGGAATAAGGCGTGTACGCAGACCAAGGAGAAAGACTGAATCCTAAGTATTGCAAAGGAACAACTAAACATGGAGGAGGCAATGTAATGGTCTGGGGTGTCTTTTCTGGTCAAGGAATTATGCCAATTCATAAAATTAATGGGATTATGGATCATTTCATGTACAGTGATATAATGAAAGATGTAATGTTGCCAGTGAAGAGATGACACTTAAAGGGAGCTTCCAACAGGATAATAATCCTAAGCACACCTCCAAAATTTGTAAGACTTGGCTACAGAGCAATAAAATTCAGTTATTCATTGGACTCCTCAATCTCCCAATATCAATCCTATTGAGAACTTGAGGGATATTGTTAATATGAAAATAAAACGTGAAAATTGCCGAAATAAGGATCGGAAATTTTCACGATTTATTCCAAGCCGTTAAAATAGCCTGGGAAAGAATATTGCAAGACAAGATAAAAAACTTAATATTTTCTATGCCTAAGTGATGTGCTTGTGTCATCCAATGCAAAGGATTTGCAACATAATAGTAATTAAAATTAGTGCCATATTTTATCCATCAAGGGGTGCTTTAGTTTTGTCCGTTTAATTTTCTACCTTAAAATATTTTTTGATTTTATGTTACCACTTATGGAAAGATTAACTTTAAAAGTATTTGTTTATCAATAATAAACATATTAACAAATGAAAATAATACATAATCGAAATTTAAAACTTTGTTTTTATAAACGAAAATATAATATGAAAAAATTCACTGAGGGGGTGCTTTAGTTATGGCCGATACTGTAAATATAAGCAATTTATAAACAAAAACGCACGCACTTACTGCAAATTATGCTAAAAAAAAACTGCAAAACTTTAGCCCAACTTATTCACTCACAAAAGTAACGGAAAACGAAGGAAAAAAACGTTATTTTTAAAAATTCAACTTTGCAAATGATGTTGTAAATCTACAGATTCACAGAAAAAAGTTTCAACATAAATATTATGATTTGATTTCAACTCATAACATTTATATATAATTTCTTAAATATTAAGATTTTGTTCATATTTTATGTTTTCAAATTAAATCTAGAAGGCTTGAAAAATATAATTTCAATTTCATTTATATTTTTATGTTGTTGAAAAATGTTTGAAATTTTTCTTGGAAAATTTTTTATTTATTTTTATGATTTTCAGCTACAAAATGAGATTTTTTTTAAGGGGATGATATGCTTTATGTTTATTTATATTTTATTATGTTTAATGATATTTTTAATTTTCAGATATTGTTGATTCATCTTAAAATATTGGCCAGTATATGGCTATTATGGAAATAGTTTTGAATTAATTCATTAGATAATGCAATTATAATTCAATTTATTATAAAATATTATTAAATTTATGCAAAAAAAGCAAACATTTCCATCATGTACAAATTAATAATATTTATGAACATGTTCTTATTCTGAATGAAAAAAGTTTGAAAAAAAAAATCAAGTTCGATTAATAATATTTATTACAAAATTCATTCCAATTATGAATTTCTTTTTTCTGTGTTATATTTAACATAATTTCTCTTCTCTCTTTACAATTTGCTTTTTTACCCATACGGATTACTTTTCTGTGGAATTCGTGATATACGGAATTCATGTCACCTAATTTTATGATGATCGGTCCTTAATTAGTCATAGCTCCCGCTTCCGAAAATTACTTTAACGTGCATAAATCTCTTAAAACTGTTGGTATACACATAAAATTCAACTCTCATAAAGAAATTAATCACACGACCTAATTTCATGACGATCGGCCCATAATTGGTCATAGCTCCCATATAACCCATTTCCGAAAATCACTCACGAATATAAATTATTGAAATTTTAAAAGAAAAATTATAAAAGCAAATGAAACTCTTACCAAAGTTTCGTTGCAATCTATTTTACTGCATATTGCTGAAAAATTTTTTGAGATGCAAAAAGACGCTGTAATGGAAGAGGAGAAGACAGATTTTTTAAGCTCCAAATTAATATTAAGCTGTATCTCAGATCCATTAATTTCCACATCATTTTTATATAGGCGCTTACAAAAGCGGAAAAGTTCCACTCTTCCACCTGAAGTAATTCACTATACCCACCAAGACGATGAAATTAATGAAAGTTAAGAGTACCTTTTTGATTTAAATTTACAACATGAATTAGATTTAAGCAATTACTAAAAGTTTTAGTATAATTAAAATAAATTAATGTATTAAGTTTGCATTAATGATTGCAAAAGGGTTAATTTTTGGTCGTTAGTGGGTTAAATTCAATTTTTTTTAATATAATTATTCTTACTTATGAAATTCTTTAAGGTTTTGGTTTGAATACCATGATTTTGTAGTCGTTATTAATTTAGCACAGAAAAAGTAGTCATTTAATCTATAGTGCATAGATGAGGGATATTTTACTGAACATTTTACCATCAAAAAGTCATTTTCGTGAAAATCAAAGATAGAGGGTTTGAATATAGGCCCTCGATATACTTTTTATTACATTAGGAACTAATTTTAGATAGACTAAATGTATTGTAAATCATTACGGTACGTGTAGCGAAGCACACCGGGTTTTAGCTAGTTTTTAATATATGTAGCCATTTGGCCAATGACAAATTATATTACAAGTATTCCTATTATCTATTAAACATCTGCATTAGGGTGGTTTTATCTCATAGGGTAAAAAAAATTTTCCATGAAAAATAAAAAATAAAATGATTTTTAGAGACTTATAGATTTGAGCATATCTTCTTAACGGTTTATGATATCCCCATATTTTTTTTTTATTATTTATGGACAAATGTTATATTTTTCAAATATGTTAAAGGTAAATGGTATTATTAGGAAAATTATACATATATAAACCACTGAATTGCGTGAAAATATAAGTAAATTTTTGCTTAACAGACTTGCATGGACTTTACTTCAATTTTTTAATAATAAAATAAAATTTTTCTTAAAACTATAAGTGTAAATTTCATCTTTAAACATTTCTCTACAAAACTGCATCATTTGATTTTTGAAATTGTGTGTTTGAAAAATTGACTTTTTGACACCAAAATCCCTCTGTGTGGTATACCGTTAATTTGTATTATGTCAGGTATTAGGGTGGTTTTATCTCATAGGGTAAAAAAAATTTCAGAATTTTTTTGGAGGCACCCCCTAAAATGTTTCTTTCAAAGTTATGAAATCTCTATTTTTTGCAGTTTGGCGACTTCGGCGACCTATATCTCTGGAACGGCTAAAGCTATTTGCCCGTGTCATACATCAAATTAAAAGCCATACTGTTTATAACTATTTTTTTATATTCTAATCAATAGTGTTGCAATTTAAAACCTTTTTCGGAAACCATTCCATTATTGTTTTTATAGTGCTTTATTAATTTAAAACATTATCATTAAACAAACCGCATAAACAACATACTTTTTAATTTAGTTTTTAACAAAACTTACTTTTTTACTTTATTTTTTAACAAAAGGTTCTTTTTCCGATATTAAAATGGTTTTATATCAAACATCCTTTACATTTAATGTGGTGACTTATAGCAGTTAGATGTATCTATTGATAAGTAAAAAACTTGTTACCATTTCCAGGTTCATGCAGTTTTTTAAGGGGCGAAATAAATAAAACTCATTTTCCCAAAAATTTTAAATGTGCGAAAAAGTACATTTTGTGTAAACTATAAAATTAATACTTACCAAAGTACTTTTCGATATCATGCACTGAGGAAATAAAAATGGATTTTTGGCCACCTCCTCGGGTGTGTTGCCTTCAGCTATGGTAGCCATGTCTTGCAGATCTTTCTGCATTATTTCACGTGCGCTTTCTAAAACTTTCTTACTGAAACGTTGCCTGAAAAATGAATCAAATTTATGCGTAAACTCCGCTAGAGCACGGTCTGTCTCGGGATCAATAAAAAAAGCATCTGCCAATGTTTGTTCGAAACGTAAAACATCATCGACCAATGTTGACTCCTGAAAATCGTCCATGGTTTCTGGTACTGCATATGTCAGACACTCGTTAACAATGAGCTTTAGTAGTCGTTCTTTAATGTGACTTCCAATTATTGTAAACACATGTTGATCCGCCGACACATTAACATTTATATTGGCCAAACAATCTAATAGCGATTTGATATGTATAAATACTTGTTTGTATGAAGGCCTTAAGCTTCTTCCCAACTCCTTTAGGGAATACGATATATTGAGTTGTGAATATTCAGCATTATCTGTCGAATATTCCACAGAAACAGGTTTTGTTACCATCGGTACCAAGCAATTGTCCAATAAGAAATCACATATTTTCATAGGATTGTAACGAGCCTTAAACAAAAAACAAAAGTTATATAAATGTGGATCTAGTTAGTATTCAAACATTTTCCTACTCTACCTGGAATAGAGCCATAACAGTATCCTGCAATTGAGTAACATCTTTTGATACTTGAAGCGTAACATTTTTGGCAGACGGGAACGTTTTCTCCGAAAACTGAACAAGACGATCAAATCTTTGCTGCAAGTTTTGCTGCAATATATTGGCTTGAATATGATACTTCACTTTAATGGTGTCGTAACAATCGCACTTTTGAAACAATCGATCGACTTCAGAAGCTGATTCACTACAAATCAAACATTTTAGTTTTCCCAATAGATCTAGAACAATCAAGTAATCTTTGGTTGCATTGGCTTCTTCAACACATTGAAATAAATCATCGATCTTTAAGATGCGATAAGAAACACGTAGACCTAAAGATACTTCACGTAGCTCATCCACACAGTGCGTCAATTCAGCGTTGGCTTCGGTCAATGCCAGTCTTGCATCGCTTCCAATATTTTTCAATAAATGTTCTGTTTCACGCAATAAAGTCTCTCCTTCGTCAATGTACATGTCCGAGGTGGTGTGATTTGGCATAAAGTCTACATAGTTATCCTCAATGTGTTTACGTACGCGCTCCTGAAACCGCTTGATCTGATCCAAAATCCGTATAACGCTTGTTTTCGTACTTTCAGTACTCGAGAAACCACCATTTAGTTCTTGTTTTATATTTTCTACCATTGTGCCCACCATCGTTTTACTATCATCCATTTGTAGAAATCACTTATATATCCTATATCACTTTATTTTTTGCGAACGCAAGACGCTAAATTTAGTTTGCTGACTTTTTACAAAAACAGTGCACCACAATGCGAATTAATACATGGCAAAGCTGAATATTTTTTTAGAAATTAAACTGTCAAATTCACTTTTGTTTGCGGCTAAACACTACAACAAACAAAAAAGCAACAATGGGCATTCATGCTTTGACATCGCAAACATATTTATCAAAAAGAAACTGCGTGTTGTTTTTGTATTTGTTGTATACCTGCCGCAATCTTGTATAAATTCGCCTTGGTGGAGACATTTAAACAAATGCCGTTAAAACAGGGATGGAAAAGTTTACAAGATGAATCAAGGCGTATTTAACAAGGTGACAGCAGTGGCGAATTGAAATAAATCAGCTGTGCTGCCGATGGCACCTTATTAAATGCACCTTGGTGCCATCGAGAGCACAGCTGATTACAGAACTAGCACACGATAATGTCAAACTACATATATAATAAATATTCTACGGAACGCCATTATGTGAAATTCCATATATAAAAAATAAGTGAATTTAAGAAGGTGACAGCAGTGGCGAATTGAAATAAATACAGGCGAATTCACTTATTTTTTATATATAGAGTTTGACATACGGACGTACGGGCGGATACAAGGCGTATTTAACAAGGTGACAGCAGTGGCGAATTGAAATAAATACAGGCGAATTCACTTATTTTTTATATATAGAGTTTGACATACGGACGTACGGGCGAATATTTTTTATATATGTAGTTTGACATTTGTGCGTGCTATTTCTATAATCAGCTGTGCTGCCGATGGCACCTTATTAAATGCACCTTGGGCGGATATTTTTTATATATGTAGTTTGACATTTGTGCGTGCTATTGCTATAATCAGCTGTGCTGCCGATGGCACCTTATTAAATGCACCTTGAATACGCCTTGATATGGAATTTAACATAAATGCGTACCGGCGAAAACAAGGCGTATTTAACAAGGTGGCAGCAGTGGCGAATTGAAAAAAATTCAGGCGAATTCACTTATTTTTTATATATGGAGTTTGACATAATGGCGTTCCGGCGAATATTTTTTTATAAATGTAGTTTGACATTATCGCGTGCTAGTTCTGTAATCATCTGTGTTCTCGATGGCACCTTATTAAATGCACCTTGGGCGAATATTTTTTATATGTGTAGTTTGACATTATCAAGGTGCATTTAATAAGGTGCCATCGGCAGCACAGCTGATTATAGAAATAGCTCGCACAAATGTCAAACTACATATATAAAAAATATTCGCCCGTACGTCCGTATGTCAAACTCTATATATAAAAAATAAGTGAATTCGCCTGTATTTATTTCAATTCGCCACTGCTGTCACCTTGTTAAATACGCCTTGGACATTATCGTATGCTACTTCAATAATCAGCTGTGCTCCCGATGACACCTTATTAAATGCACCTTGCATCTCGCATTGGTCTATGGATTTATCGTGTGAAATTGTTGATGATTATGATCATTTAGATAATGATATTGAATATATTTTGGAAAATGTGCTTAGTGAAGAAGTCCAGAAATGCAGAAAGGACAGTGATGAATGCACAAAACTGAATGAAATGTTTAATACTCTTTTACTAAATAAATGTGAATGTAGTGAAGGACTTCAATGTTTAAAATGTTTCCATGGAGGTAATTACATATTCGATGAAGATTTCCAAGAACTTGTACTTAACAATTCTCCTAACATACCACATTTGATATACGAATGCACCCATTTATGTACGTGCAAGCCTGAAAAATGCCAAAACCGTTTAGTGCAATGCGGACCCCGAAAGTTTTTAAAAATAGTTGATTCTGCAAAATATGGTTCAAGAGGATTAATAACTACTCGAGATATACCTAAAGGAGCATTTATTTGTGAATATGCTGGTGAATTGTTAACAATGCAGGAAGCTAAGAAGGTTTTAAGAAATAATGAAATTGAACATAAAATGAATTATGTTTTATTTTTAAAGGAATCTTGTATACATTCATCAGCAAACAGTAACAGCGAAATATTAACCATAGTGAATCCTTGTAAAAAAGGAAATATTGGACGTTACCTGAATCATAGTTGTGAACCAAATTGTCAAATAGTTAGTGTTCGTATTGATTGTCCAATACCAAAAATAGGTAAGGCTTTAGCTGAGTGCAAATAAGTACATTTTTTAATAAATTTTTTAATTTATTTCAGCCATTTTCTCCTCTCGTTACATCAAAACGGGCGAAGAAGTTTGTTTTAATTATAATGAAGGTGTTAATTGCAATAGAACAAAAAGTGCATCAGAAATTATCAAAATTCCTTGTCTTTGCGGATCTGAAAATTGTGCAAAATACTTACCAAATTCGGAATGTTTGTAAAAGCAAAAGTTCTTACGCTTTAAACACGCCAATTATTTTATTTATTTTTGTGTTATAGTAATACAAAGCCATCTAGGCCAAAAAAAGTATTACAAAGTATCAAACAAGGCGTATTAACAAGGTGAGTGCATAAAATCAGCTGTTTCTTAATTCGCTGTGGTTTTATGTACACTATATGTCAAACATTGTTTATGTTTACATTTGTTATTGTAAATAACATAGTAATATTTTAATTCGCCTTGATTTTGACATTTAACGTACATTTTAACAAAAACAAATTGCCTGTTGTTTTTGCATTGTTGTATTTGTTGCCGAGACGCACTCACCTTGTTAATACGCCTTGGTATCAAATATTCTAAGTAAAGACCAATAAAATAACAATATCAGCCCAATTATGAATAAAAATTCCCTTTTCTCATTTTTCCTATTCAAATTCAATGGAAAAAAACTCCCGGGGGACAAACTCCCGCGGAATTTTTTATTCATAATTGGGCTGTATAAGAATATTTAAAAGTATGTATTTTTAATATTATCATTTAATCATTAATGGTAATTAAAAACAGCTAATCGTCCGTATATGGTAACACTTAATTTCAATTGTAAATAAATGAAAAGATCTCAAAAGCTTAAGACGAAATACATTATTGCTGTGAGAAAATATACGTAACTCATGCGGAAGACAGTTCCAAGACCATGTTACTCTTACAACGAAAGACCTTTCCAAATAGATAGTATGTAATTTTAAGTAGTATCAGTATTTTCGAGAGAAAATACACTTTTTGCACAAATGATTTGATATGTCACTTTTAATAATACGATAGGAGAAAACTAAGTTACGAAAACTTACAAACTGGTCAAAGTAGCAACCCAAAAAACTCTTAAGCCCTAATTTTATAAATCACGTCACCAAAGTGATATTATGTGCATAGCAAAAACAAAATTTCCCACATTTCAAAACAGAATCTGCCAATAACAACGATCCGCGGTCACCGTTGTCATATTGCGACACAAAAGTATTTCGTGCTTTGCTCAGGCTTGATCCAAGCCTAGTTGCGTCAACAGCTTTGATGTTTGTTTTGTAATCGCATATCTGTAATTAAAAATTATTTTCTCAAACTTATTTCATTCAAAATAAGAACATGTTCATAAATATTATAAAATTTTACATGACGGAAATTTTTGCTTTTTTTACTTAATTTTTTTAATAAATTGCATTATAATTGTATTATATAATGAATTAGTGCAAGAATATTTGCATAATAGCCATATATTGGCCAATATTTTAAGATAAAAAGGAGAATATCTGAAACTTAAAAATTATCATTAAACATTAAACAACACAGTACAACATTTTTTAGTTCATTGCTTTGGGACTCAATTCTGACAATTACACGTGAAAGTAGCCCCAAAATTAAGAACTTCTGCATCATTAGTTTTGTCAAGTTGGCTGCCGTATTAATTTAATGGCCATAGGAATTTTTTTTCCTCAAGGTGGATTTTTATCACTTTTTCTATATTTTAGCACGGTTATATCTCGTATACCGTACGGAATATGTCTTTTGTGGCTGAAGCAAAGTTGTAGATATTCAATAGTAGAAAAAAAGTATGGAACACACCTACCCGAAAAAGGTGCATCCAGTGCCTTAAAAATCGCAAAAATGCCCATTTTTTTTAAAATTTTTTACCAATTTTTCACCTTTTTTGCTCAATAACTGGATTACAAATCCAATTATGGACTGATCACCATGAAATTAGGACGTGTGATTTGTGTCTACATAATGTATGTATACCATAATTTTTAACACATTTATTCACTTTAAAGTGATTTTCGGAAGCGGGTCTTATTTGGGAGCTATGAATAATTATGGACCGATCATAATAAAATTTTTTGACATGAATTTTGTATATATAAAACTTATTTGGAGCGAAATTTGTGTATATACATTAGAGTGACAGCCGATTTTTTTTTTTTAGATTTCAAAGAGTGCCGGGTGGAATATTGTGACACTAGGCCTAAATGTTAAGTGCTGAAAATTTGAGCCAAATCGGGCAACGATTTCTGGACGCGCATCGAGGTCAAAGTTCAGATATATGCAAAATTTTACTGTTAATATGGAATAAATAGGTGAAACTCGTTAACTTTCTGCATTTTTTTCTAGAAATGTGTAGATTTATTTATATTAATGAATATTACATTAAAAAAAAATTTTGGAAATTAACCCTGTATCTCCTTTGGTTCAAAATGACCCAAAAACTGTATTATCGCCAAAATTAGAGAAAAATGCAAATTTTTCAGTTTTTGAAAAAATTTTGCTACTAAATAAATACTTTTGCAATTGAATGCAAAAGAATCGAAATATGTACGTAATTATCGTTGCAATGAGTTATAAATGACAAAATTTGATTAAAAAATGTTAAAGTTATTACAAATTCGCCAGACCATTAACGTGTTTCAGGCCACTTGAACAAAAAATTTAGGAAAAAAATTAAGATATTTCGAGAAAAATTAAAATAAAAGCTCATTTTTACTTAAAATATGTCCATATTTACTTGTATATGAGTTTTTGTCTTCGTAGGATACCGTTAACCTATTCGCAGGTATGGCAAAAAAAAATAATTTTTTTTAACGGCTGTTTCAAAACTCCATTTTCAAATTTTTAAAAATTTTGTTAAACAAATTTCAGAGTTTTTCGATCATCACATTGGGGTTTATTGAGATCAAAATAGGGAATAAAAATATGAAAAAATTATGTCAATACCTCTTACAGTTTTTCCGTACCTGCGAATTAAATTTTGCGTTTTTCAAGAAAAACTATTTTTTTGTCCATATTTAGGCGAATGAGTCCAATTTCCTTACTGTTATAAACTTTATGTAAAACCTATTCATAATATTATAGTCCTTTTAATTTGAAATATGTTCTGAAAGTTTTACTACAATCGGAAAACGATAACCTTTGAATCGTGAAGGTCAAAGGTCAAATTTTTCAATATTTGGAATTTCTAATGAAGAGATAGCGAAATGTTATATATTTTTGGGCCGATTTTAATGCAACTTAAGGAAAATATAACATAAAATCCAGAATTTAAAATAACAGCACAAAAATGGAAATTAACCCTTAGCAGCACTTGGGGTCCAAATTACCCTCAACTTTTAAAATCACGAAAAACACAACCATTTTGACCCCAAGTCCTCTTAAAGGTTAAAATCCATTTTTGCACAGTTGTTGTAAATGCTAGACATCAATATATATTTTCCTCAAGTTTCATGGAAATCGGCCCAAAAATATAAAACATTTCGCTATCTCTTCATTAGAAATTCCAAATATTGAAAAATTTGACCTTTGACCTTCACGATTCAAAGGTTATCGTTTTCCGATTGTAGTAAAACTTTCAGAACATATTTAAAATTACAAGGACTATAATATTATGAATAGGTTTTACATAAAGTTTATAACAGTAAGGAAATTGGACTCATTCGCCTAAATATGGACAAAATAATAGTTTTTCTTGAAAAACGTAAAATTTAAATCGCAGGTACGGAAAAACTGTAAGAGGTATTGACATAATTTTTTCATATTTTTATTCCCTATTTTGATCTCAATAAACCCCAATGTGATGATCGAAAAAATCTGAAATTTGTTTAACAAAATTTTTAATAATTTGAAAATGGAGTTTTGAAACAGCCGTTAAAAAAAATTATTTTTTTTGGCCATACCTGCGAATAGGTTAACGGTATCCTACGAAGACAAAAACTCATATACAAGTAAATATGGACATATTTTAAGTAAAAATGAGCTTTTATTTTAATTTTTCTCGAAATATCTTAATTTTTTTCCTAAATTTTTTGTTCAAGTGGCCTGAAACACGTTAATGGTCTGGCGAATTTGTAATAACTTTAACATTTTTTAATCAAATTTTGTCATTTATAACTCATTGGAACGATAATTACGTACATATTTCGATTCTTTTGCATTCAATTGCAAAAGTATTTATTTAGTAGCAAAATTTTTTCAAAAACTGAAAAATTTGCATTTTTCTCTAATTTTGGCGATAATACAGTTTTTGGGTCATTTTGAACCAAAGGAGATACAGGGTTAATTTCCAAAAATTTTTTTTAATGTAATATTCATTAATATAAATAAATCTACACATTTCTAGAAAACAATGCAGAAATTTAAGGAGTTTCACCTATTTATTCCATATTAACAGTAAAATGTTGCATATATCTGAACTTTGACCTCGATGCGCGTCCAGAAATCGTTGCCCGATTTGGCTCAAATTTTCAGCACTTAACATTTAGGCCTAGTGTAACAATATTCCACCCGGCACTCTTCAAAATTTTAACAAAATTTTTTTTCCATACAACTGATTGTCACTCTAATATACATATATAAATTAAACATTTATGACCGATAAAGCCCAATTTCGGGAGGACATTTGTATGGGGGCTAGGTGAAATAATGAACCGATTTCAGCCAATTTCAACAATCTTCCTTCTTGGGCCGAACAAATTATATGTACCTAATTTGTTTATGATCGGTCCATAATTAGTCATAGCTCCCATATAAGACCCGCTTCCGAAAATCACTTTAAAGTGAATAAATCTGTTAAAAATTATGGTATACATACAAAATTCATGATAAATAACTTTTATATACACACAAATCACACGACCTAATTTCATGGTGATCAGTCCATAATTGGATTTGTAATCCAGTTATTGAGCAAAAAAGGTGAAAAATTGGTTAAAAAAATTAAAAAAAATGGGCATTTTGGCGATTTTTAAGGCACTGGATGCATCTTTTTCGGGTAGGTATGTTCCGTACTTTTTTTCTACTATTCAATATCTACAACTTTGCTTCAGCCACAAAAGAGATATTCCGTACGGTATACGAGATATAACTGTGCTAAAATATAGAAAAAGTGATAAAAATCCACCTTGAGGAAAAAAAATTCGTATGGCCATTAAATTAATACGGCAGCCAACTTGACAAAACTAATGATGCAGAAGTTCTTATTTTTGGGGCTACTTTCACGTGCAATTGTCAGAATTGAGTCCCAAAATCATGTGTTGTACTGTGCAATAAAACATTCATAAATATAAAAAAAATATATGTAAAAGGTTTCGATGTGGCTATAGTTCCAGTGCACTTCTTGTTGGTTTAAAATTATTGCGGCATTTTGATTTTTCGTTTTTGGCTTGTAAGCTTATATATTCTTATTTATGTGGTAGAAGCCAGTATGTCTCGATTGGAGACTCCAACTCCCCAATACTTCGTGTGGTAAGTGGTGTACCCCAAGGCTCTGTTATTGGGCCATTACTATTTATGTTGTACTTGAATGACCTTCTGAATATAGGAAATGGTCTGCCTTGTAGGCCTTTTGTCTATGCAGATGACGTTCAGTTTCTTTACTATGCAGACTCACAGTTTCCTGATGTCTTAAAAGCATTTCATCCTCTTAAATCAATTTAATCATTTTCGCGCTTTTTATATCATTTTGTAGCATAAACATTAAACAATAAAACATTCATAAATATAAAAGCATTTCATCCTCTTAAATCAATTTAATCATTTTCGCGCTTTTTATATATATGAATTATATTTTTCAAGCCTTCTAGATTTTATTTCAAAACATAAAATATTAAAAAAATCATACTATTTAAGAAATTATTTATAAATGTTATGAATTGAAATCAATGAATTCGAATCATAATATTTATGTTGAAACTTTTTTCTGTGTAAAAAACAACTGAAATCAATTGAACAGTTTTTAAGTAATATTATTATATTACAATATGAATGCCGTGTTGCTATTGGTGTAAAAAAGATCACCAACGTTCAAATTACAATAGATAATAAGTGTGTTCGCGTAATTTCCAGTAAAAAAAAAATTACTCTCAATCTGAAAAATAACCAAAAAAGTACGCGAACAACAATTTGTAAAAATAAGTTGTATTTTATTATAAACCAATTTAAAACGTTTCTTTTGTGTTATTTTATTTCTTTTCTTTGCAAAACTTGTAAATTTAGTTAATTTTAAACTTTTTTGTTTTGTTTACATTTGCAACAATATGTTTTAAATGAATTTTTTATGTTGATATTTTTTACTGGACAAAAAATGTCCATGTTCTCTATCTACGAACTGTTACTTTTAACACTATCTTGCTCTCTCGTTACAAGTTTTTAAAAGTAAACGAACGAATTATTGCAAATTATCAAGTACACGAACACAACTAATAAGTCTAAATAGTAATAATAGCAACCCTGTAGCCAGCCTAGGACCATATGTCTCTATGTCAATACTATTTCTCTACAGACAATTGAACAAGTTAAAATGTCGACAAACTTTCCTTTAAGCGTCCGTAGAAATACATTAGAGACAACAGTTCTAGTGCATTTTTGGTGACATTGTCGACGATCGAGTCGTTTGGTTTTTTTTTATTATGCTGTGTAGTCAATAGGTATAGAAAGTAACTACCTAGTCAATAGTGATACAGTCTACTGGTGGATTTTCAATGACAAGCTAATGTTAAATGTCAATAGGAGATTTCATTGGCTGGGGTACATATGGTAGTAGTGCTACTGACAATGTCGCTAGTAAATCACTACAAATTTACTATTGGCATTCCCTGCAGGGAAACAAACAGTATATAAGTTTTTAGTATATGTATACATATACGGTTTGTTTGTGTTTTTACTCAATTTGTGGAGAAAAATTTTTGTATTTAATTTACGTTTATTTACATAATTATTTTTTACTTAAATCAGTCACAATAATCTTTTATTTATCTAGTGGTGGCAGTTTTTGCAAAATCCATTCTTGCAGATCCAATAGTTCCTGTTTTTTCAATTCGTGCAGTGTGTTCTTCAGTGGAGTAAATGAGCCCTTCACCCCAAGTTCCGATAGGTTTTCAAACGTTTCTTGTCCCCATTCTATAGGTACTAATGTGTCCCGTCCTCCGTGAAACATTTTTAGCTCTGGTAAAACAGTGTCTGACCCCGATTTGCTCTTAAGTGATTCGTACACAATTGAATTCCGATTTAGAAATGAGGAACAAGCAAACACTCCACCAAGCTGAGTGTTTAAATGATATCCAGCGTGCATTGCTAAAGCACCACCCATTGAAAATCCACCAACTATTATTCGATTAACAGGTACACCTTGAGAAACTTCGTCGTTGATAATGTCATTAACTTTTTTATATATATCTTCCAAACTTTGACTATTTTCTGGAGCTGTTATGGATATAGATTGCCTATCAAACCATACGTTCGACATTTGACCGCCCATTGGTGTGTAGGGTTTAAACGGTGCTGTTGGGTAGATTACTTTTATGTGAGGAAATTCCAAGTCACGTCCCAGCAAAAATCTAACCCATTCAATTAAATTTCTTCCAGTATCTCCTGTACACATACATTTTTAACGAATACTGTTATTCAGACGGATATTTAATAGTGTTACAGAAAACTCACCGGAACCATGTAGAAATATAACAGATGCATTATGTGAACCTGAAGTAGGATTAATATGCTTAATCAATAGCTTCATTTTTCGTAGTGTCATAGATACTAATTATTACAGAAAAACTTGCACAAATAAAAAATTACTCCACAATATATTAAATATAAATAAGTAATGTACATAGCATAATGAGATGTAGGTTAGAAATTACTACATATATAAATTCAAAAGAAGGCGAGTGCCAAGAGAACATGGTAAGTTAGTGTAGAAATCGTAAAAATAATTAGCGATTTTGGGAATTCTGAGAAATGGGGATTTCAAAATACCCAATTAATGAAAATGGGAATTCTAATGGATAAATGTATGAAATGTGTTGATAACGGACTGATTACACAGGGCACCAAAAGCTATGTACAAATTTTCACATGTACATGTAAGTGCCGTGAAATGAGGCCATAGGTAATAATTATTATCTATGGCCATATGGTCTTATTTCCCAACTAGTTGAGCAATAGAGCCATATGTCCTCATTGCCTATGACCTTATTTCACTGCGTCTTAATCAGCTAAGTAGTTTCGGAGTTATAATAACAAATTGAAGCAAAAAATATATTTTTCACGTGAAAATATCATTTTTTGGTTTTAAAAATATCATGAAAATCGAAAAAGTTAGATTCTTTTAAATTAAATTGCAAAAGTAATTATTTAGTGGCAAAATTTTTACAAAAACTGAAAAATTGCATTTTTTTTCAGCGTCATTGTGGCACCAGTTAACGTTTTGCTATCATCCTAATATTTTACACAACGTGTTTCTACAATACATAAAACAATTATGTACATTGGGGGACGGCCTCTACATAGAACATTTTTTTCGCCCATACAATCTTGGAGCACTTAGTATACATACATAAACATACATATTACTGATTTAACGAATTTAACGCATATACATATGCTAATAATTCGCTTATTTTTACCTATTAGGAGTCGCTGAAAAAGGTTTTAGCGAATTATAAAATAAGAAATTATATGAAAATTATGCATAAAGACTTTTATAGACGGCAATACTGAGTATTAATATTTGTCAAAAACTTATGAATCATAATACAATTTCATAGTCTAACTCCCATTTTCTCAATATCTGGTTATCCTGAATGAGAGAACTATGTATGTACATTAGATTAGAAAAAAGTGATTTTGTTTAACACCCCCCCCCCCTTCTCAAAATAATCCTTGGTTTGTTTTATGATGTTTTCCAAAATATTTTGGATCTAGTGATAACCGTTCGTGAGTTGGTCTGCTTTTACACACATTAAGTCTCTTTTGGATCTAGTGATAACCGTTCGTGAGTTGGTCTGCTTTTACACACATTAAGTCTCTTCTCTTCTTTCTTCTTGACTCTCTCTCCTATAAACTCAGACTTGCGGCAAGAAAACTTGCCCTGTGTTAAAACAATTCAAAATGTTTTTATTTCCATATACATACATATGTTTATAAATACAAATAAGACAAACAATTAACGCGAAGGAAATATAAAAAATAAATAAAATTTGCAGGAAAAATCAACAATCAATACAAAAATATTTTTAATACTGCCGTGTAAACATGAAATGTATTTTACAAAATGATTTCTTGACAAACTGAATGATTTTAATATTTTAAATTTGAAGTGTTAATACTCATTATTGCCGTCTATAAAAGCCTTAAATAATATTTTTTGTGTTCGTATTTAATTTTATCACACCATAAGCTTTACTGGTTTTATTTAGTTTGCAATAATATACGTTTTTAATAATATACTTAAATTACTGAATGTAGATGGCGGCTTTAACGTTTAATTTTACGGCCGTAAATTTGCTAAGCAGTTCTAAAAAATACTAGGAATTCACAAATTATTGGTATATGATTTTTATCCAATTTTTTAGCGTTTGTGATTTACAAAATAAGACTTTTAAGCCATCTATTGGCGAATAAAATAAACTTATGGATTTAATGTTACTTTGCGTTTGTGTGGGTTGTTGTCTTCGATAACTACAAATTGTATTACGTAAAATTCTACATCGGTAGTAGGAGTTTGTAATAAAGTGCTGCCAACAAAATAATTGTAAATTACACAGAAAAAAAATTTAACAAAATGGAAATTAATTTTTTTTAACTACACTTACACTGCAGCCACACGATAAAATTTTTCCTGATATTCTTTTACATACAAACAGTTACTAAAGTATACGTACGATTGACTTTATGGGCCTTTTTAAAAAATCTACATATATATTTAAAAATACAAGGCCTGACTCATTCATTAACTCACTCACTCATGACTGACTGATGAAGCAGTGAATGAGTGAGTGAATGAATGCCAGGCCTTGTATTTTTAAATATATAGATTTTTTAAAAAAGGCCCAAAAAGTCAATCGTACGTATACTTTAGTAACTGTGTGTATGTAAAAGACTATCAAGAAAAATTTTATCGTGTGGCTGCAGTGTAGTTAAATAAAAATAATTTACATTTTGTTAAATTTTTCTTTCTTTTTTATAAATAAAAAAAGTCAATCGTACGTATACTTTAGTAACTGTGTGTATACTCCCTGCAGTTCATTGCACTAGTTCCGTTACGTCGAATTAGTTAGCCACTGAGAACTACCACTAGTGAGTTTTCAACCCACTCGCAACGTTATTGACTGGTGAATTTAACACGGGGATGTCATTGCAAGTGGCCGATTGGCACACTCTGCATAACACTTCACTAATAAATTCAGTAGTACAAATACTCCAGCATTTGAGAAAAAAAGAAAAAATAAATTTTTCTGAGAGCGGGATTGAACACATAACCTCTTATTTTCTAGTCAAATGCTCTAACCACTAAACCACAGAGCTCTTATTTGTACGGCTCTCTAATTTTTATTAATGCATGGAACACATTGAAGACAGCAGGCTACCAACTGCAATCTGTCAAAATTAGAATACATACGTTTATATGAAGACGATTCTTTTGACGACAGCACAGCTACACGACCACACGATTGCTTTTGCCGCTGTAGCCGAATTAACCCTAGGTCTCCACGTAGCAATATTTATTGCTGCAATTGTCAAATTTGATTGCGTCGATAAAATTCGCGAATGTAGACTGCAAATTACCATATGTAGCAATCCATTGCGTAATGATTGCTCTACTGATTGCCTGAGCAATTATTGCTAAGCAATAAGCTGTCAGTTCAGTTGTAATTAATGTAAAATTGCATCTTTCTATGATTCGGTGCGATTAATTCATAAATATTTAATTTATTTAAGATCCAAAAGAAAAAAAACAATGAAATTAGTGAAAAAAATCATTCAACGCAAAATAAACCACTGTTTTTCATAGAACATCTCTCGTTGAAAATTTTGTATTTGTGACGAACGTTTTCTCCACCTAAAGCAATCAGCAATCACTCTGCTGTTGTTCTGCCGACGTTATTGTTTGAGCTTAGCAATAAAAATTGCTACGTGGAGACCTAGGGTAAACTAATTTCTATTTCTGTCAACTACAAAGCAGAAATAGTGTTGCTAATATAATAAAAAATGTAAATCAAATGAGTGCTTAAAAAAAATATATTTTTTTTACTTAATTAAGAGAAGTTTTTGATGTAAATTAATAACAGGTACATAATTAATTACAACTATATATATATGTTTACTCAAAATAATTGTTTAAATCTTAATTACTTTGGAATTTTGTACGGTTATTTTTTATTAAAGTGGCACCACTGAATTATAAATCAGCTGTTTACTTTGTAGCTGACGTCTTTAAAATAATTCAGTAGCTGCCACACGACTACAACTGTAACCAGCAGAATTTGTGTTCGTGTAGTCGTGTAGCCTGTTGTCTTGAATGTGTTTAATGCATTACACTGCAGCCACACGATAAAATTTTTCTTGATATTCTTTTACATACAAACAGTTACTAAAGTATACGTACGATTGACTTTTTGGGCCTTTTTAAAAAATCTACATATATATTTAAAAATACAAGGCCTGACTCATTCATTAACTCACTCACTCATGACTGATGAAGCAGTGAATGAGTGAGTGAATGAATGCCAGGCCTTGTATTTTTAAATATATAGATTTTTTAAAAAAGGCCCAAAAAGTCAATCGTACGTATACTTTAGTAACTGTGTGTATGTAAAAGACTATCAAGAAAAATTTTATCGTGTGGCTGCAGTGTAAGTGTAGTTAAATAAAAATAATTTCCATTTTGTTAAATTTTTCTTTCTTTTTTATAAATAAAAAAAGTCAATCGTGCGTATACTTTAGTAACTGTGTGTATACTCCCTGCAGTTCATTGCACTAGTTCCGTTACGTCGAATTAGTTAGCCACTGAGAACTACCACTAGTGAGTTTTCAACCCACTCGCAACGTTATTGACTGGCGAATTTAACACGGGGATGTCATTGCAAGTGGCCGATTGGCACACTCTGCATAACACTTCACTAATAAATTCAGTAGTACAAATACTCCAGCATTTGAGAAAAAAAGAAAAAATAAATTTTTCTGAGAGCGGGGTTGAACACATAACCTCTTATTTTCTAGTCAAATGCTGTAACAACTAAACCACAGAGCTCTTATTTGTACTGCTCTCTAATTTTTATTAAGAATTACATGTGAGTCTACTCTCAATGTTTGCATTTTCTATATCATTAGTGAGAACGAAAACACAAGCGGCCACATTCAGCATTACATGCGGCCATCGAAGTGGTATATTTTAGAGGATTTTATTTTTCTTGAATTTATTTTCAAAAACTAAAGACAAATATCTGACAATTGTTTATTACTGAATATGCTGGTTAAATATAGTGCAAATGATAACCATTTAACTACCACTTTAGCACAAAGTATACAGAGGCGTCACGAGACAGAAAATAATATCATTTTCTATTTGCCTCTTTCTTTATAAACTGCCCTTTTCATCGTTTTGTTTTGTTTATTTGTTTGTTTTGATTACATTACTTTTTCTACCATATTCGCGTTGTGTATAGCATATTACTTTAACACACCACTGATATTGTAGTACAAAATATTTGCTATCCCTTTTTAAGAGAACTGCCCTATCATCTGATTTTGAATTTTTGAAACGTCAAATTTGACATCTCTGTATACTTTGTGACTTTACCAACCACAGCGAACTAGTTAGTTGTACAAGTAGTAATATAGTTAGTGAAAGGTTTCCAATTGGCACTTTTTAAACTGCTGGGCTGTTTGTCAAAATTTATAAAAATTTAAAGCTGTGACGTAGGCTGCATGGAACTTGAAAACAATTTTAGTGCAAATTGTGCAAAAATATGTATGTAATCAGCTGTTTTCTTGATTGAAAATTGAAACACCAACTTCAATGAGAAATTGAATGCAAGTTCGTTTCAATTCTTTAAAGTGTGAGTGCAAAACTTGATCGTGTAACCCCCAAGTAACGTTAATGTAACAAGTAAGAAAGTGATTTTCGGTCCCATCGCCATGAAATAAGGTCGTGTTATTTATGTCTATATGAAAGTTATTTATGTTGAAATTTATGTGTCAACCAACAATTCTAGGATATTTATGCACGTTAAAGTGATTTTCGGAAGCGGGTCATATATAGGCAATTCCACGAGAATATTACTATGTGTAAGTATTTAGAGCTTATTACAACATTTTATTGGCAAAAATAATAGTTTAAACTGACTATGGGTTTAATTTTATAAAACGAAACGACAAATGTTAACCAAATTTTGTATGGAAAATATTCAAGTTTCAAACCCTTTTCCCAGTATTCTTCATACAAATTGCTTACGCTTCCAAACGTTTCGTTTTACAAAATGAGACCCTATATTCAATTTTTTAATTTAATTTAATTTTAATTTAAGCTCCCAATTAGCATATAGTGTGAAATGAATTTGACTCTGATTGTTTATTTGCTATTATAAAATTGTTTATTGAAACCGAATGTATATTTTCTATTATTTTTTGTACATTTTAGTTATAAACATTATCTTCTCTCTGGACACTTTTTAGATATAAATTTAGATATAATAATACACTAAAATGTATAAACTTGTGTGTATCATATGCGTGGAACGTCTTTTGGGACACTGGGACACTATAACGATAAGAAAGCGATATCATATTCGATGAATTCCAACTCCAAGATGATATGTTTGGGACACTTTTTGGATAGTAATTGTTGGCAGGGACGTACGATATACCCTTATTTCGCTCGATATTTTGGACAACAATGTTTCGAAAGAACTTTTTATTATTTTAAAATACATAAAGACCAAATTATTTTTCAGATACTCATATTCTTGCAAAATCTATGATATGTAATTGCCCATATGGGAGCTATGACTAAAATTTATATAGATATTTTAAAAATATCTCAATCATTTCACAAGATTCATGTGTTAGGAACAAACGGCCCAATTATAAACCTTTTATAAATATAAAAATTGTTTATGAATATGGGCAGTAAATTTACAAGTTGTTTAACTTTAAAACTTGCGCTTTTAGAACAATAATTTTTTTAGTGGCAGCACTACTGTAGCGTGTGAACTGCAGCCAACTTCACAGATTTTAAATAAAAAAACAGTCGATAATATGTCAAAGTTTGTGTTTTCGGAAAAACAATAGTATTGCAAAAAAGTCGGTGTTTTTTTTTGAGGGATTTAAAAGAAAGTGTTACATTTAACTTTTTAATTTTGAGATTAACTTATAGTGCTTCTTACATGTAAGTTATTTGTATATAATGTTATGGTTGTGGTAATAACAAAGGTGGAGATCCCTAGGTGTTTTATAATTTGGATGCTACGTCATTGTCCACTACTCGTTTAATTTGTTCTGTTTTTTTTATGTTTATTTGTGAGGATTACAATGCACTAGAAATGAAGTATGAAACATATCTAATATGAATATTATAATTACTGCAATAAATATTAATTATAATTTCCAAATTACATATCGGTCACTTTCCAGATTTATTAAATACTTTACGATGGTACGTATTATGGATGTATGGGCATACAAATAATAAAATTACATTTATTATAAACAAATACATACTATTTGACCATTTATAACGAAAAATAACTTAAATGCTTGATAATACTATCGGCTATCAATATCACAAGATTCTTAATTTCTCCATTTATTACAATATACATATTTAAAGAGATGCGTGATTTAATTTTTCTTGAAAAACATGACTGGTATATCCAAACATGCCTACATATGATACAAATATAAAACAAAGTTTGCATTTAGCTATGATTAGGTAAATATATTTGCGGTTGATACAAGTTTTCGCTAAACTGAAAAATATCAAATTTGCTTGTGTACAAAGAAAAAAAACATTTACTTTTTTATAGTGTTGGGAGTAAGGTAACTTGATTAGGTACTAATATAATATAAAGTACTATTAGGTACTAATATAATAAAAAGTACTATTTTTTTCAATAGGTGTGTTCGCGTACTTTCCAGTAAAAAATATCCAGTAACTTTATTTTAGAGAGTAAAAATAAATTACTCTCAATCTGAAAAATTTAAAAAAAAGTACGCGAACAACAATTTGTAAAAATAAGTTGTTTTTTATTATAAATCAATTCAAAACGTTTGTATTGTGTTATTTTACATCTTTACTTTGCAAACTTGGAAATTGTATTAATTTTCAACTTTTTAGTTTTGTTTATATTTGCAACCATATGTTTTAAATATACTGGACAAAAAATGTCCAGTAAAAAATATCATGTTCTCTATCTATGAACTGTCACTTTTAACATTCTCTTGCTCTCTCGTTACAAGTTTTTAAAGTAAACGAACAGAATCCTGTAACTTCCAGTGATAATTTGTACAAATTATTACAAATGATCAAGTACACGAACACTACTAATGTGATTTATATACATACATTTGTATACTTAGTATGTAGGTGGTAAGACCGTCTAACGGAAAAAGTTTATTTGTAACCCCCTAAACAAATTCAAATCTTAAGATTGTTAAATGATGTTTCCCAAAATATTTTGGAAATATTATAGGGCGCAAACAAATTGTAATTTTGAAAAATTAATACATTTTCTTCGGAGCTATTTATTAAATAGAATGAAATGCTCACCAAGACCTTTTCGGTATGCATTGAACTTGGATCATGTGGATTGGTATCGTCCCAAATGGGTAATTTTGTTTGTATTTTAAGATAAAATACGCTTAAGAATAAAATTTAACGAATTTTGCTTAAAAGTGACTTAATTTTTATGAATAATAATATTTAAAAATTAATTCAATATTTTTTAAAAAATAAACCAGAAATATCATTGAAAATAATTTTTTGTATGAAGTAAAGTGTTGGTGTTTAATATAAAATAATATAAAAAAGTATGGATGGTCAAGACCGACCATAAAAAACCCTGAGTAAATGAGCAAAAACATTTTTATTTAAAAATGTCAATAATTTATTTTAGTGAATGATGACGAACGGACGTTTATTTGACAGCACAAACACATAATACCCTACCACTATGGTGGTTTAAGCTATAAATAGTAGGACTTGCTTAAGATTATTTGAATAAATTACAAAATTTTAGGAGAAAACATTTCTTAAAGGTGGAATCCATGTGGTCACTCGAAAATATCAAACTTATTGAGGTTGTTAAAAGAAAATGGGCAAATCTCCGCACCTCTTTAAATTACAAAAATTATGCCGGCAAAACGTGCCCATTGATTTTATTATGTCTACGAAGAAATATTATTTTTTTTAGTATACAGCTTTAGGACGGAATGATTTTTAATCTACTGTATGTCCAATATTGTGTAAAAATTATTATCTTAGTATCCGTCTTTCTGACTATCGTTTAATTCTGACTTTTAAGTTAACATTGAGATATACCTACTTAAATCTCGTCATTTTATTTGTAGAAAAAAATGTACGCATGTAACTATGCAATTTGTGTTCTCATTTAAAAGATACATATCAAGGTGAATTAATACAAGGTGGTGGCAGTTCTACAAAAACAACAATCGATTTTGTGGTGGGGTTTTTATTCCAAAATGACCCGAAAAAAATGTTATCGTAATTAACACAACATTTGCCATCGCGTGGTGCTATGGGCAAAATTTGGTTATAGTCCTAGTGTACATACATGCTAAATATAAGACTAACAAGTAAGAGTGCTATATTCGGC
Source organism: Calliphora vicina (assembly GCF_958450345.1). Classification (NCBI taxonomy): domain Eukaryota; kingdom Metazoa; phylum Arthropoda; class Insecta; order Diptera; family Calliphoridae; genus Calliphora; species Calliphora vicina. Next base: position 82,540,743 of record NC_088780.1, read on the forward strand.
TGTGCCGAATCTTATATACCCTTCACCAAATTATACTTGAAAATTTTAAATATTTTTAGGTAAACAAAATTAAATTTTTTTTCCAGTTGTTTTTTTAATTTTTTGGAAAAAAAATTTTTTCGATTGTTATTTTAAATTTTTTTTTTTTAAATTTAAAAAAATTTTTTTTTTTTAAATTTTAAAAAAAATTTTTTTTAAATTTTAAAAATTTTTTTTTTTTTAAATTTAAAAATTTTTTTTTTGTTTTTAAAAATTTTTTTTTTTTTAAAAAAATTCGGGTTCAAAATTTTTTTCCCGATTTTGACCCATTGTAGGTCCAACTTACTATGGTCTTATATACGTCGTTGCAAATGTCTTTGAAATATCTATCATTAGATATCCATATTGTCTATTAATGTCTTAGTAATCCAGATATAGGTAAAAAATAGGTCAAAAATAGAGGTTGTCTTGGTTTTTTCCTCATATCTCAGCCATTTGTGGACCGATTTTGCTGATTTTAAATAGCAAAATTCTCGAAAGCATGTCTGACAGAATTATTGAAGATTTGGATCCCGAAGATATCTGGGGTCTTCAGAAAACTGATTTCAACAGACAGACAGACAGACGGACAGACAGACAGACAGACAGACGGACATGGCTTAATCGACTCCGCTATCTATAAGGATCCAGAATATATATACTTTATAGGGTCGGAAATGAAAAATGTAGAAATTACAAACGGAATGACAAACTTATATATACCCTTCTCACGAAGGTGAAGGGTATAAAAACGTACTAAAATGTGTACATGCGGTTTATAACATTCATCATTGCCTTGCTGTTCAGTGTTTAGTTTTCTGATTGATCACGATGATTTGACAATTTCAACAAGTTGTTGTATTTAATCGCGTGCTTGTTTTGTATATAAAAATTTGTTTGTCATAAACAAAATTATATACGTCTAATATCCAATACGAAAAATAAATAAGTTAAGTCTTTTACGTTTTATTGTCTTACCATTGTTTCATCAACTTATAATAAGCAGTTCAGAAAATAGTAAAAATGTTTGCATGGAATTGTTAGAGCACATTTTGGGCTAGTGCTATATTTTAACATATTTTACACATTATGTTATGTTAAGTTAAACATTGTAAATGTACTGTAAAATCTGTAAAACTATAAATTCATTAATAAATGCAATTTTACAAGTACAACAATGGAGGGCCAGTGCAAGCAACGATGGGCGCCAATCAGCACTTAAGTTATCCACTTGAAGTTAATTAAGAGCGCTATAGAGTTGTGCCGCTCTAAATTAATCGTAAAGCTACATGAAAAACGTATAGCTTTTTTTTGCCGAGTTTCCTTATGAAAATGTTCATACCTGGTTTATTGATGCGCCTTTTGTAATGTTTAGTAATAAAAATCAAATATATCAAGGCGATAATGTATTAAATAATATCACTTTTGTTTCTAATAGTTAGATTTATATTTATAAAGTACGCAAGTCGATAACAAAATAAATATTAAATAATTTTAAACATTATTACATATTTGATTTAAACTGTGGGTAGGTAATAATCACGTGAACGTGTTCTTCAAGTTTATGGTGATGTGATCTGTTTAAATATTTGTAAAAATATGCACATGTGATATGAATGAAATGAAAATATGTATGATTTGTTATGTTATTATTCCTTTCCAGTATAACAGATAATAAAATATTATTTTTAATATTAAATAGCAATCTGAATAAAATATGTAGAATGGCGAGTTTACTATAATTTTTCTTGGATATTATGATAGCGATAATTGCCTGGAAAAACGATATAAGGAACGATACAATTTAGTCCGCAAATACTATCTGTGATACGCAAACGATATCACATATGATAGTTTATATCTAGATGATATCGTTATGTTGTTTTAGCAGCTTGAACAATTTTACAATATTTAATCTACAAGTAGATCAAGTAGAAGTAGCACAAATTGTGCTACTTCTACTGGGTGGGTCCATAAATCCACTGGACGTAGTGAAGTAGGGTTGGCTGGACAGTTGAATATGTGGAGGGTGTCAAGGGGACCCTGACCACATGCTGGTTTATATAGTTTGGTTTATTGCGATAGTAAACTACAATAATTTGGCATGTTTATTAAAAAAAATGAAATTCGAGTCTAAAAACTTTTAGTTTTTGTAGAAAAATTTTGGATAAATTTTGTGTAGAAATAAATTATTTTATACAAATTTATTTTAGCATACACTAGATACAATTAAAGTGTTCCAGCTCAAATTCATTTATTCGGAAAAATTTGTCTGCCTGAACTTTTAACAACAATCAAAATTGAAAACATAAAAGCTGTTACTCCTAAAACACTGTAATATATATAATTATATTTAAGCCATTATTATAAAATATTAGGTCGAAAACCTTTGTTGTTAAGGTACTTTATTTTTATATACATAATTATGTATTTAAAACTTGTAAATAAATAAATAAATAAATAAATAAAGTGTACCAAATTGCAGGCTATTATTGTATATATATTTAGTTTTAGTATACTGTTGCAATTATATATTTACAAATACATACATATTATGTATATTTTAAAAACGAGAAGACTTAGAAACTTTGGAACAAATAGTTATTGTTAATAGGTAAATGAACTAAATAGGTTGAACCAGTCTTGGATTAAAATTTAAGAAAAACTTTCTTCGAACATTCCACATGTTTCGTTCCCGATAACATTTAAATCATCTATAAAAATTGTGCACTTTGTTTTTTGTTTTTTTGTGACAGAGGCTTGTCGCTTAAGCTAAAATTTCTTAATAAAAAAAACTGAAAAATATATTGTTTTTAAAAGTTATACAGTAATTTTGACTTACCTGCACAAATGCAGTTAACCTCAATGCACTTACCTGCTCATTGATGCTGGTAAGTGCATTTACAGTTTACCGCCCAAAAAAGCAGCTAACGGCAAATAATTTACACGAAGCTTTGTGATTTTTCCGTCTAAAAATAACGTCAAATTGATATTTTAGCTACTTTTAAAATTATTAAGAAGTGTACAACATATTTTCATTCAAAATCGTATTTTCTTATTTGTTTTGATTTAATTTTGTATTAGGCAGCTAAATTTTTTTCATGAAAACCAGTTATAGCTTCCAAAAGTATTATGCACTTACCTTAAATGTGCAGGTATGAACAATGAAGTTTGGTAAATAAATATACAAAACACAAGTTTTGTGCACTTATATGCAAAATGCTCTTAAGTGAAAGGCAGGTAAGTCAAAACTACTGTAATATAATAATTTGAATTGTGCATAATAGTTCAATTCAAGGACCGCTCATTTTAGTTCATAGTTTAAAAATGAACTAGGTAGCTCTTTTGACTTTAACTGCCTATTTATTTAGGTTAGAGCCATTTTAGTTCATAGTTCGATGCTGAACTAATTGAGCAAAGGATTTGAACTAGTTCATTTAGTTCAAATAATGGAATCGTTCAATTGAATTAGTTCGTTCATGAACTACCGAAGTCTAATAATAATACTAAAACCTTATTTTAATATGCCTAAGATGTACTACTTGTGAAAGTGCCAAGAGCTTCTTGAGTAGTGGATCGTATATAAAATTTCACACGGAAACGCTATAACACTATTTTACTCTAGAAAGTATGCATTCTATAACGAAAGCTTTTACTAAAGTGGCACCAGAAACGGGTATTGTTTTTTATTTGTCTTCAAATATTTAAAACTTGTTGAAGAAAGAAAACCTTGTTCGTTTATCAGTCTTTATTGTGACAGCTGTATTTGAAACAGTGCTACTCTTGCGACATTATTCGCAATAAAAATTTCGTTCAATAATTTACATTCTGCTATATTTAAAAAGATAACCCGAACATGGTCTGCTCATAATCATAATTAGACAAAAAAATCTCGACTAAAAAACACACGATTTAGGGCTTTTCTATATTAAGGCAAAAAAAATTGCAGTCCTTTAACGCGTATTTCCAACATTACGATAATTATTCGTAATATTGGATATCCATTGCATTGATTACAAAAATATTTAATTTCTACAAATAAAAAGCCTTATATATGGGCAAATCCTGCGTCACGAACGTTTTATTCGTAGACGTCTTCATATTTAAATATGAAAATTTTTTGGTTTTTCAAATAAGATACCCTTAACGTATACTATACGCTATAGTGAGATTTAAGTGCAATTCCAAATGGCATAAGATATTATCTTTTAATTGCCATTTCTTGCGAAATAATTGATCGCAAAGTTTTGTGACGCACGTTACAAAAAATGGAAGTAACTTTAAAAGTTGAAGTGTTTTTTCGTAATTTTAGTGAATTTTGCATAATAAAGCACACAAAATCTTATTCCTAAAAGAAAGATGAATGAAAGAGAATTCTAATATAACTTATTTGCATGAACAAACTTTTGCCATTTTCATAAAAAGCTGAGAACATTTTGTGACGCACGTTACGTGACGATCATTACAAATTTTCCAGTAGCTTGAAAATGAGAAGTTGTGAAACATTCCATTAAAAGTGAAACTACCCAAAATTAACTTGTATTGTATTGTATTTAAATTAAATGGTCAAAAATATAGCTGTCAATCGAACCATCTTGTTAACACTTAAGTAATGATAAGAACACATTAAAAAATTTATTTTTTTTTGGATAATATTAAGATATCTGAGCTAGTGGTGGATTTGGTAATCATTTTTGTATGAATGACCATCGAAGTACATTTTGTTTATACTATATAAAATATAATATACATACCTAGTCTAATATTACAATTATAAAAATTTCCAAGTTTGTTTCATTTAAAATTTTTTTTGTTGGTAGACTGTTTCTGGGACTTGCCTATATGTAAATATATACATTTATGTATAAAATGAAATAATAATGACCTAAAAAGAAATATATTACAAAAAATATGGTTTAGTAAAGGAAAAACCCTTCGTCATCTTATATGCATATCTATAACTCGTAACTATGTTATGTATTTAATTTTATATATTTTTTTTTTAGATTTACTTAAATAACTTTTACTCAGGAATTTACTTTTGTAATATAAGTTTATTGGCCTTGAAGGCTTGTTATATTACTTTAATTGAAATAAATCTTCTTATATATAAATAGGCCACACGTTTTTTTGTGGTACACTTTTAAGTATGTTATTGTCCACCAATATTGATGAAACATATATGGTTTAAAAGATTATTTTCTCTAGATGTGCACAATATTTTTTTTTTTTTAAATTCTTTCCATAAAAGTGTTTTTAAATTTGCTTGAAAAACAACAACAACATGTTTATGCACATCTAAATACACGTGTATTTGTACACAATCGTGAAAAATATTTTTGCGTATACTCAAAGTAACTATAATTTTGTTATTAGTGGTCGAATTTTGACCACCAGGCGATCCTAGTATATATAAATAGGCCACACGTTTTTTTGTGGTACACTTTTAAGTATGTTATTATCCACCAATATTGATGAAACATATATGGTTTAAAAGGTTATTTTCTCTAGATGTGCACAATATAATTTTTTTTAAAAAATTCTTTCCATAAAAGTGGTAAAAAGTGTTTTAAATTTGCTTGAAAAACAACCACAACATGTTTATGCACATCTAAAAAATTCTTTCCATAAAAGTGGTAAAAAGTGTTTTAAATTTGCTTGAAAAACAACCACAACATGTTTATGCACATCTAAATACATGTGTATTTGTACACAAACGTGAAAAATATTTTTGCGTATACTCAAAAGTAACTGTATAATTTCGTTATTAGTGGTCGAATTTTGACCACCAGGCGATCAAAATTTTGTTCCAGTAGTTCATGAGAATGAAAAAAAAGCTTAAGCGCAATTGGATTCATTTTATGCATTGGAACAAAATTTGTCTTCATACTAAATTTTGTTGCTCTAAGTTAATTTAAACAAGAAATAAATAATAACATTTATGTGCTGTTTTTCTATAGCGAATGAGCGTTTTGAGTGGACGTTTTACATGTATTTTGTTTTTGTTACAATAACAAATCACATGTTAAATTTCCACTCAAAGTACTCGTTCGCTATACAAAAACAGCACATTAGTTTCTGTTGCTTGAGCTTTTTTTGCGGCTATGACTCGATATTATTATATTTTTTTTCTTGAATAACAAAGTAGAAAACTAAACTCTTTATTATACTTTAAATAACCGTGTTCCTAATATTTTTTTTTTTTTATTTATTTTATTTTTATTTCGATAATATTAAATTTATATACATTTGTCTTAGAAGGTAAAGAGTTTAGGGCTTATGCTCCTTTTCTACTTAATAATAAGCTGTGAATTATAATATATACATATATACAGATGATTTATTATTGAATTGAATGAAAAAAATGTTCAAAAACCTATTTGAAACAAATTAAGATAAAAAAAAAATATACTACTGGTAAAATTACGTTGAATAAAGTTCATTAATATGTGGGTACTGAGAAGTTGAACATCTGCTGTTGAAGTTTGTGGTTAATCTGACTAGTCTATCTTGGACAAGTTCGAAGCCAGCAAGATCATGTAGACGACGAGTGGAATAATGCCATGGTAGATTGAATACCATCTTGAGTAGTTTATTTTGTGCTACTTGAAGCTTCTTTATATGACATTTAGCGGACGAGAACCATACTGGTGCACAGTAGAACATAACGGGATGAAATATAGATTTAATAATTAATTTCTTGTTGTCAATATTTAGTTGAGATCTTCTATTTATTAGAGGGTACAATACTCTTATTAATTTGTTGATTTTATTAACTATATATGGTATATGGTTATTGAAGTTAACTTTGGTATCAAGTATAACACCCAAATATTTGACATCGTTGTCCCAAGGTATGTCGAAGTTTAAAAATCGCAACGTTCCTAATATTTAAACGTGGATTAACTATTTAATTAGTTTATTAATTTAAATTTAATCAAAAATAAAAATAATAAATATTTTTTAAGGAATTGTTATACCATTTAAAAACATTAAATTTTCGAACCGTTTTTATATCTCCTGTAATGTAATTTTAATAAGGGACATGGTGCTATTGTTATAAGTATTTGTGGGTACCCATATACATATTTATGTACATATTTATAAACAATTTAAAATACCATCATGACATTGCAGATTTTTACTCCTCTACTTAAGTAATATGGTATCAGCGAGATAATAGAGTTTTCGTTTAAAACATTTTGGTATTTTAGTATTTTTTTTTTAACAGAAACGTTTTTGGTTGTTTCGTGTATACGACCAGGTATTCACGAATGAAATCATTTCTTTTGTTTTGCTCCATCGATATAGTAGTGTATTAACGCCGGAAGCGTTTGAATGTATGTAGGGAAAAAGAGTAAAAAAAATATTTGTTTCAACATTAGTTCTGGGCTGCCATTCATTTTAGAATACGACATTTTGTTTGCATTTCCCGTTAAAAGTTTATAAAAAGTGATTAATAAAAAGTTAATTTTATCGTGAACATAATCGCCAATATATCTGTACTGATAGCGATCATAAGAATAAATTTGTATATCAAGTGTATTTTCTCTACATATGCATGTATCAGCAGCAATACGACACATTCAACATTTAACTTACTTATAATTAGATTTTGTTGTGTTTAGTGAACTTTGATCACACAATTTTAGTTGGAATATTGTGCTATTTGTTCTAGCTTTCATAAAATGGAAAAAAATATGTTGATAACAATAGTAATCAATCAGTAATAGAATAATTACATAGCGTTTGGCATAAATGAGACCAAGTATTTCAAATTGGAAGATTATAAACAAACAAACAAAAACAACACAAATTAATTGTGAAGAAACACATAAGTGCACATAATGCCACAGAGTATAGGAAATAATAGTATGACAACTAATTTCCCATATCCAACAAACTCAAATCGTCATCATCAGCCTCATCTTAGTAATGGATTTTATAACAACAATATCCGTAGCAGTAACAAACAAGTGGCTAGACTTGATAGTGGATTTTCGAATTCTCCTGTGGATATTGATGGTATGTTCTCTTTATTTTGTTTTGAATTTTTAAACCGGCACACAGCAAGCAGTCATCAATGTTCTTTCATTGTGAAAGTTAGAATTAAAAATGTGTATTTATGAAGTTGGAAATTTAGCGATTACAATTAAAAAATGTTGTAGAAAAATCAATTTGTCTTATAAACTATTAAGTTTTCGCAAAAAAGTGCAAAAATATAAGTAGGCATAAACGCATTAGTCAAATTGACAAAGACGAAATATTACTTTAAATTAATACGTTTATGTTTATTTAGTTGAAAACAAATGTTAAAGTTATTCAGTTGGTCTATAAACAGATTGTGAGTGAATCTTTATTTTTCTTTTGCTAATAATAATCCATTAATAAAAATACAAAATAGCAAGAACAATAATAGTGTTAACTATCCAACTCTTTTCAGGTATTTGATTTCATTCAAATGTACGCACATACGTTGTCTGTATTTTACTTCGAACTATTGTAGTTAGATACACACAAGTGCATACTTACTTATATGGCTACGTGAGCGTGACACGGCATTTTGTTATTATAAAAACTTGTGTGCTTTTTTGATAACATATAAAATCTCTCCACCCTCTCTCTCTCTCGAATCACTTCGCATAAATTGGGAAAATACCGTATAAACAAACACTGTGAAGTAGAATGGGTCTGAGTGAGTTTGCTTTTTGAGTGGCAGGTTTTATTTGTTTATTTAAACAATTTTAATTATTGGGAACTGATAAGCCAACATCAACAGCAATCAAGTCACCAAGTGGGACTACTAAAATGAATTTGCTAGTAATATTATATTGTAATAATTACTTTAACTTAATTTAATTATCGTTACTCTTATCAGAAGATTAAGCTGACCACGCAGTTCTTTATATGTGAGAACATAAGTGCTTAATAATTTATTTGTTTACCCTCGCAAAAATGTAAAATTTTGAACAATCACAAAAACCATACATAAAAGAGCATTATGGAAAAACAAACAAAATTCTGTATTTATTTTGAAAATATTTTTGAGATTTTTGGTAATTATTTTTTTTTTATCATCATTTATTTATTGTATCTTCATTATTTAATGAACTAACAATAAGTGGTTCAAAGGTAATTATTTGAAAATTTTATTTATAGAATTTGAAAGTAAATTTTAATTTGGCTCAAGTTCATTTATTATAATTACTCTGCAATAATTCAAAGAATACCTTGCCAAGGGCGTCACCATGTCTAAATTACTTTATAATGTTTAAAATTAAATTTTTTTCAATAAGTAAGTTAAAATGTAATATAAAATACTATTGGTCTGTTAATAACAAACAACTATTACGAATTATTACAAATTTGCACAGAAACATTTGAAATTTAAATTGAAAAACAAACAAAATTGGTGATAATTTGTAATAGTTTTTTGTTATTGAACATGAAAGGAAAATTGATATTCTCCTTTTACATAATCTGATGCGATTTCATATTTAAGCTTAGATACACAATAGAGTGGGTCGGCCGTCATCTCCTAGGATTATATTTTGCGAGTTCCTTTGAAAACTTTAGTAATTTTGTCGGTAAATGTCGCACAGTGGTATAGAAAAAAGAGAGGGAAATAAATCCGTAACTTCTAAACCCTTAGTCCGATTTGAATGAAATTTGACATGCGCAAAGAAAAAGTGTTTTTGAGTTTAAGTTTTGAAATTGGGCCACATGGGCCCACCAGGAGTCTCCAAAGTAGGACACCTCGGGTATGTCCAACGAACCTATTTCTTCGTTTGAGTTCCGATTTCAAAACAATTGCATATATAGAATCTCCTCGTCGAGCACTACAATAAACTAGCTATCAATTATCTTTATAATTTATTTGAAATTTGAAAATTAAATTTTCAGGTCTGTTGTTAAGTTTTCCCTAATTAATTTGTCACGTACAAATATAAATACATATATATCAATGGATAGGGGATTTTGTCTATTTTCGAAAATATGTATGTATAACTTTTGACAATTAAAAAATTCATGGAATACTTTTTTGAAAAATATGACAAAAAAAGCTTTTTATCGAATGAAAACATATTTGGCCATCTAAAATGGGTTACAAAATTTTTTAAATAATGTATTTTTTGTCTTTGCTTAATTCTGTTATTTTGAAATTTTTATTAACATACGTTTTTAAATCAGCAAATATTAGTTTTTGGTTAACATAAGAGCAGATTTAACAAGTAAGAAAGTATGGTCAGTCAGGCCCGACCATGTAATACCCTACACTAATTAAATAAGCAAAAACATTTTTCTTTTGAAATTTCAATAATTTGTATTCCTGAGTGATTTTCGTATGTGGGCCTTATGTGGGAACTATGACGAATTATGGACCGATCACCATGAAATTAGGTCGAGTGATTTACGTCTATATTGAAGTTATTAATATAATATCGATCCTATAATGAAAGGGCATGTTGAGTAGATAATTTTTGTAGAATAAACTTATAGTCCCGCTAGTCTGATTTTTTTTTAAAGTGGGTCAAAGTTTTAATTTTTTGGTCGAAGGGAGCATGATACTAAATGAAAAAAATGTTGTAAGTTAACGTCTAAGAGAAAATCAAAAGAAGTCCTTTCAAAAAGGACATTTAAGGATTCAAATGTTCCACGAAAATTTTTGTCGGAAAATTTCAGTGGGGTCTCCAATGGTACCAAAGTTACGCTTAATTCTTTTGTAGAAAACATTTTTTGTTATAATAGCTTTAACCGTTAAAATGTTACATTGATTAAAATTTTATATTTTTGTTCATGGAAAATCCCAATATTAAAATTTTTTAGTTTCTAAGGTAAATGACGTCCGAAAAATTCATAAAATTATTTCATTTCACTAAACTGTTAATCTTCAAGTCCTAAGATTTTCACCAATACCAACTACTTATACATCATGAGCTTCACAAACCTTGCTCCCTTTTGAACAATTTTTATATATTCCATGCAAAGTGTGTTTTGGAAAAAACGTACAAAATACCGCCATTTTTACATGTTCCAACTTTGTAACTTTTTACAGGGACGATAGTAGTTATAGTAGTTATTAATCTTGTATAGTTTAAACAAATTACAATGTTTTTGTATAATGATGTGCTAATTGATAATAATTGAATTTGCAGATACTGAAATGGATGTTACATCCGATAACAGTAGTCGATCCCTGTCACATTGCCAAAGTGCCTGCTCATATGGCTCATCAACAATTGATGAACATGATGATTTAAATGCCAAAGATGATGATATGACATTTTGCATGTCGAACTATGCAAAGGAAGCTTTAAAAATGATGTTTATGATGCGTTCCCACAATATGCTCACCGATGTGATACTCGAAGTGAAACAAGAGCTTTTCCCAGCACATAAAGTTGTCTTGTCGGCAGCATCGCCATATTTCAAAGCCATGTTTACAGGAGGTCTAAAGGAGACCGAAATGTCTCGTGTTCAATTACAAGGGGTAAGTAATTAGCTTAGCACATTTGCACACTAAGCTACAGATATTAGAGTGTCCCATATGATAAAATATATTGTGTTGTGATTTTTTCTCAGAAATTCCATTGAGAGTTTATTTTACATGGGGGTTAGGAACAGATATGAATCTATATTTATTTGCTGTAGTTGGTAAACTAGTTTTGATGTTAATACAATTTAAATTTAAAAAATGAGAGTGAAGACATACTACAAATATTAATGGAGGAAACATATGTTAAAAACTACTGATATTATTAAAAATAAATTTCAATATTGATATTAACTAAATAAAAAAAAATACAAATTCGAGGTACATATTTAAATGTATAATTGTATTGCCACAAGGTCATACAGAATGTAAACGATAAAAATATATGTTATTTTAACCATAATTAACTTTAATTTTTGTTTAACAAATTGTAAATGAGAGATCTTGATGTTTAAATGATGGTAGTGAACTAGAAATTCCTATTAAAATTTTATTTTATAAATTTTTACCACATATCTATTTTTGGACACTCTAGTATACTATGTGCATTTCTTTGCAAAAAATAAAAAGCTATGTTTTTTGTACTAAATATACCTTATGTGTGTGTTTATGTAGGTATGTCCGACAGCTATGGGTCGCATTATATATTTTATGTACACAGGACATATACGGGTGACCGAGGTGACAGTTTGCCAGTTGCTGCCAGCAGCAACTATGTTCCAAGTGCCAAATGTTATTGATGCCTGCTGTGCCTTTCTAGAACGACAATTGGACCCAACAAATGCGATTGGAATAGCAAGCTTTGCAGAACAACACGGCTGCACTGAACTCCAGAAGAAGGCCAATCATTTTATAGAACGCCATTTTACACAGGTATAATGTAACTGAATATTTCTTGATGGTATTTGAATTAATTAAAGATTTGCCAATTAAATAAAAGGTATGCCAAGAGGAAGAGTTTCTACAGTTGTCTGCATATCAATTGATTGCATTGATTCGTCGCGACGAACTAAATGTACAGGGTGAAAGAGAAGTTTATAATGCCGTCCTAAAGTGGGTAAAATTTGACGAGGAGAATCGTTATCCAAAAATGGAACACATTCTGTTTTCGGTTCGTTGTCAATTTCTCACACCCACATTCCTTCGCGAGCAAATGAAAAACTGTGATGTTTTGCGCAAAGTACCTGCTTGTCGTGAGTACTTGGCAAAGATTTTTAAAGACTTGACTCTGCACAAACGGCCGGTTGTAAAGGAACGTAAACCAAATACAACCCGCATGATATTTGTTGCCGGTGGATTTTTTCGCCAGTCTCTAGATATTTTAGAGGCCTACAATGTTGACGATAAAACATGGACAACATTGCGCAGTTTGCGAATACCGCGTTCAGGTTTGGGTGCGGCATTTCTCAAAGGTGTATTTTATGCTGTAGGTGGAAGAAACAATTCAATTGGATCGTCTTATGACTCGGATTGGGTTGATCGCTACAACGCATTGACTGAACATTGGAGGCCGTGTGCTCCGATGACGGTGCCTCGACACCGTGTTGGTGTTGCTGTTATGGATGAACTCATGTATGCAGTGGGCGGATCGGCTGGCTCAGAATATCATAACACAGTTGAATAGTAAGTTCGCGCGATGCACACATACTACGTGTGATACAATGGCATTATATATGATTAAATTTTTCTTCTTTCAGTTACGATCCAGAACTGGATCGTTGGTTTCCAATTCAACCAATGCACGCTAAGCGACTGGGCGTTGGTGTGGTTGTGGTAAATCGTCTTCTTTATGCAGTCGGTGGCTTTAATGGAACAGAGCGTCTGGCTTCTGTTGAACGCTATCATCCGGAAAACAATGCATGGAGTTTTATTCCACCCATGACTTGTGGTCGCAGTGGAGCCGGTGTAGCTGCAATAAATCAATACATCTATGTGGTGGGAGGTTTCGATGGTACACGACAACTATCGTCCGTGGAACGCTTCGATACAGAAAATCAAGTTTGGGACCATGTGGCTCCCATTAAAATTGCCCGTAGTGCATTGTCGTTAACATCACTTGACGGAAAACTATATGCAATTGGTGGTTTTGATGGAACAAACTTTCTTTCAATAGTCGAAGTTTACGATCCGAAAACCAATTCATGGGAACAAGGTACTCCGCTAAGTTCGGGACGATCAGGTCATGCATCGGCCGTTATTTATCAGCCTTCGTGTGTTAATAATTTCATGGATTGCATTGAAGACGACGGCCAAAAGCGTGATGGTAGTGGTCCGGGTAGTAATGACAGTCGATCCGATGATAACTCAAGCGACCAACCCAGTGGAAGTCGAACGGACGGTTCATTAGGTGGAAGCTCATCGTTTGTTAGCTTTCAAACATCCTTCGGAAGCAGTGGATGTCGAAATTGCGAAACTGAAGTAGTACCCACTTCAAAGGAAAAAGAAATTCCCACAAACAGTGAGAAGAAGGCAAACGACCAATTATCATCATTATCTTCAATAAAAGACATTCCTCATAGAAAGCGCCGTAGTCGTTGGTGCAAGAAAATGTGTGAAATTAGAACCGAAGAATCAAATGCAACAATAGAATCACCAATTATGCCGTATTTAGAGCAACCATTATTATCATCTCCGTTCGAAAGTAGCGATATTGAAAATTCCCATACTCTGGTTAATAATTACGTTAACAACTCCAACGATAATAGCAATACGAATGCAAATAACACAACAGCACTTCCTTCTCCAAATGCTAAAAGAAAATGCCAATTCAAATCGAAATGCCTCATCGAAGTCATACGCAAATGCAATGCTCGCAATATCGTTCAAGAATATCTGAACTCATTGCTAGAGAAACATTCCAAAAAGTTTGTAACGTTATCATGATTGTAAGCGTTTGCAGTAATACAACTGTTTTTTACATATTTAAGACATTGACTAGGTTAGTTACACAAACAACATTCACAGATTCATACTTCGTCACCTAAAACAAAAAAGACCACAAAATATTTAATATGAACTCGTAAAATGCAAATTTTTCCAAAAATATTACACAATTATATTCATGTTTTCTTAAGTTATCTTAATATGCACATACATATATTCTATTTGTCTTACGATATGTTGTTAATTGAGAAAATTTTACTAATAACATGAGACAAATTATAATTTTATGGTTTTATATGCTTTTAGTGGACGACTTACTTTACTACATACACACGTATAATCCTATTCATAAAATAATGTATATTATACCTAAGTGTTCTCAAAGTCTGGTGTTATATATAGAATTACAAATTAAATACAAAAGCGGAATTCATTTTTTATTGTAAACTACGATTGCAAATCTTGCAATAATTAGCTAGTCTAGCATAAATACAGCTGTGCACTACAGCAAAAATTCAGAAACTGTGATTTACTACACTGGACGTAATTTACTGAAAGACAAACATTATATTCATAATAAGAATATCCATATTCACTTTTCATAGTAAACTAATTTTACAAAATGATACAACCACAACAACAAAATATATGAAACTGTGTTTTGCTAATGATTATTGAAAAACAAATAATTAAATTAACCAAATAAGACATAAGCAAAAAAAAGGACGATGGAATTTCTAATTTATCGTCTGATTATCGTCACAAAAATTAAAAAGAAAATAAATTGAAACGAATAAACTTTAGGGACAATAGAAAAGAAATACATATCATGATTTTGGATATTGAAAAAGGTTGTTCCTCTGATCAAATCGTGAATTGCATATTTACATCACGGAACTTACGCAAAATTACAACGTAATTACGTTGTTGCGATTATACGAAAGATCGCATTTTCATGAATTACTTTACTATGAAAAGTGAAATTTCCGCTATAGATTTTTATTCAATTCCAACTGATTAATTTTACAACATTGTAAATCGTCGCTGAAATTAAGCCATTATCTATCTCTTTTGGTTCAGAATTTATGTGTAATTTTATACGACTTTGTTTTGTTTTTGGCTCTTCACGATAGTTGTTGAAAAACACAGCTGTGTAACTTGTTTTGTAGGTGCCAGATTTATATTACAAAACTCACTTGAATTTTCTGCACTACTCTTGACTCAGAGCGCAATAAACGCTGTACATTTTTTATTGAATTTAAATTTAAACACTTGAAGTATTAAAAATATTGGAAGTGTTGCCCATGTCAAAATTATAATAATAATGGCTATGTGCAGTTTCTAACGTAATCAGTGTAATCAATTGCAGTGTAAATTATCTTTATAAGTTCATTCCAATATAAATAGTTATCCTACATTAGTAATTTTCACTTCTAAGCTTTTACTCAAATGGGTCTATCATGGATGGCAACCGAACTAAAGTTGCGCTGTCAGTTTCCAAAATGGTATTACAGATTGCAAATGACAGCTATCATTTTCTGTTCAACGCAACTGAAGTTCGGTTACTATCCACTATCGACCCATAATTTTATACACTTTCACTGACATATGTTCTGATTTAATCTAAATTGAAAGAATAGTTTACTTTGGAATATTAACACGTTTGTATGTATTTTCTTTTGTATATATTAGTTATTTTATTTTATAAAATTATTTGTATTTTTTTAATAATTATTATTACGCATTAAACTTGTAGCTGTATATAATAATAATTGCTTACAAACTTCTTTGTTTACGTGGTCGTGGTGGATTCCATGATACAGGGGTATTATCAGTTATTGATATAATGTTTAAACCGCTCATTTGTAATCCCTTAATGGCAGACTGAAAAAAATAAATAATAATGATACGATGATAAATTAGCACAAATTTGTTTTATTGTTTTTCTAGACATACAGTGACTCACAGCTTTTTTGATGCAGGTAAAATTATTTTAGAAAATCGAAAATTAGTCAATGTTCTTTCAATTTATCAACCAAATTTTATATAAAATGTAATGAAATGTTTGAACAAAGACATTTCATTCTGGTAGTCCGTTATTTTTGCAGATGAAAGTAAATATAACCTTTTCACGGCTTATTTCGCGCATTCCTTCAATGAAAATTTCCATCTCTTATCTGCATTATTAAATATTTTATTTGGAGCATATCTACCCTTATCGTCTATTCTATTTTCGTGGGGAAACCTTTCTATAATGTGCTGGACGATGGAGACTAATTACAACAATTTCAAAAATTTTCGTTGGATTTTGCACTATTTAAAATGAATCGCGTCTTTCTTTTCTCAACTGAAGTTTGTTTTCCCATTTTTATATTTAATATATTTTCATCGTATTTTTATAGCTTAGCGCCTAAACAAAAAAATGCACAGCACCGTTATTTCATTATCAGAGAAAGTATAAAATACACTGCATCGATTTTCTAAAATAATTTTATCTTCATCAAATAAGCTGTGAGTCACTGTATATGTATGATTAAATGTTTTAGAATTTAACAATAACGGGTTTATGATTATTAAAAAACGGTTTCTCGAAATTCCAACTGCATTTGTAAGTAGATTGGAACATTTAATTATAGAAATAACAAAATCAGTCTTTCTTATTTTGTACTATAATTCTAACCATACTTTTCGATACGTTATTTACTGTAATATCTGATTTCTGAGATTAGCATGCTCCCAAAAAAACGAAAATATGCACTAAAAACCGAAATATTCACAAAAATATGCAATAATAAAGTATTTGCGCTGAAACTAGAACAACACAGCTGATTTTTATTTATCTATTTTGAAAGTGCTTGGGTTGGTCAAACTGAATTTATTTTGAAAAAATAATAAATTTTATTTTCAAAGAAAAATATTTTTAAATCAAAAAACCTGAATAAAAAGATTTTATATGTATAATGAAATTTTGATAAGCACTATTAAACCGTTGTTCTTTTTTAAATATAATTAAAATTGAACGGCAGTTTTTTAGTTAATATGTAAAAATAACAAAAGCTTTGCGTTTACATTGGTAACGGTTTTGTCAAAGATTATTTACTTTAAAATTCACTTAATTTTTCCACCAATTAATTGCACTTTCTGATTTTTTTACAAATCTGCCGGATAATATTTCACTTTTTAAATAGCTTAAGAAAAATCTTTTAAAATTCTTGTTAATAAATGAAATAGGTAATTTATTTATGAAAATAATATTAAATTATCTAAAAGATGCCAAAATAAAATGTTGTTTATTTTTTATTTGACAAATTCAATTTTGACAAAACCTATGCACTTGTCAGCAAGAAATATTGTGTTTGTTGTCGAAACGCTCTCACCTTACTTATTACCATAGAGAATAGACATAGAGCGGTGCTTATTACATCATGATACAAATAAAAATGAAATCAACACCAGAATTTGTATGTGTTGCTTTGCCTTCTAAAAATAACACGGTGTTACGATGAAAAAAAAACATGGAAAAAGGCCTAGCGTGGGTTATAGGTCTTGCTGAGTACACTACAAATTGTCTCTAAAAATTTCAGAAACACCCTCAAATTCAGAAGTTATTCTGAAAAAACGTTTTCAGTGATGTTCGTCGACTTATCGACCTGTAGCTTAGTCAGTTTTTGTCCGACTTTAAATTTTATAACGGGTTTGGAAAGAAAACTTATTACGCTTTAAAATGACGTGCATTTTTGATAGATTTTTAAGTTATAAGTATTGTTTTTGTTAAGAATATCTAAAATAAAAACAAAATTTATCAACTTTTTTGATTTTAGTAGCTTTTCATTGCTTATTTTGATATGAAAGTTTATAAAAATTTATACCAACATACACATCTGCTCAAAATAATAGATACACCTAATTGGAAAAAATTTAAATGGCGGTAACATTGAAAATTTCCTCGCAAGCGTTAAGAATACATCATATTATTAAAATTTCTATCTGGCAATGTCATGTCAGTCAAAAATCTGGCAACTATTTGCTTTCATGTTGATTTTTAAAAACGAATTTATTTGAATTACAAAAAATTATTTGCTCATAAAAATAGATACACATCAGTAATTTGTAATTTGTTTATATACAATTTTTTTTTTTGTGCAATTTTTTGTTCCTATTTACGTGAAACAGTAAGTATAATTTAAATTTTAGCAACAATTTTATAAAAAATAGGACTCTTTTGAAGAAAATGGGACGAAATCATCATTGTACCGAAGATGAGAAAAAAATTGTTCAAACGATGAGAAATCAAGGAAAATCATTACGGGAAATAGCAAAGAGCATAGGAAGATCTTTACATTTTGTCCAAAATGCTTTATCTAAAAAACAAAAAAGAGAAACTCGCGGTAGACCAAAGAAAACCAGTCCAGAAACAGATAGGCGGATCGTCCTTATGGTTAAAAAAGACCCTTTCATATCATCGAAAGCTATTTCTGCGGAGCTATGTAACGAAATCAGTCCACAAACAGTTCGTCGTCGTCTTTTACAAGCTAAATTGCCGGGAAGAATTGCCAGAAAAGTGCCACTAATGCGCCAAAAAAATATCAAGACAAGATTAGAATTTGTCCGGGTGTGAAGACGAAAAAAATGGAGAAATATTTTATGGAGCGACGAAACAAAAATAAATTTGTTTGGAAACGACTGCCAAAGAAATGTACGCCGACCAAAAGGAAAAGAATTCCACGTTAAATTTACAAAAAAGACGGTAAAACATGGCGGGGGAAACATAATGGTTTGGGGTTGCTTTTCATGGAATGGTGTTGGTCCGATATTCCGAATAGAAGATACCATGAATGCTAGTGGGTATAGAGACATATTGGAAAACGTAATGCTTCCATATGCATCGGAAAATATGCCATTAATATGGACATTCCAGCAGGACAACGACCCAAAACATAGTTCAAGATTAGTTAAAAACTGGTTCTTGGAGAATAACGTACCTGTTTTAAGCTGGCCCAGCCAATCCCCTGATTTAAACCGAATAGAAAACTTGTGGAGTGAATTAAAGATAAGGCTTTCGAAGGAAGTTTTCAAAAATAAAGACGATTTATGGGAGAAAACGCAAAAAATATGGTACGAGATTCCATTGGAGAAGTGTCAGAACTTGATATCCAGTATGCCCAGAAGAGTGGAGAAAGTTTTACAAAACAAAGGTGGATATACTGGATACTAGCTTTACTTTAATAATAAACTAATTTTTTTAAGATAAAATTTATTAGCTTTTGTTTAATAAGACTTTTTAAAAATGTATCTATTATTATGAGCACCAAATTTTTCGAAATTTAAGAAATTTAATTTACTTTATAATATTTATTATTAATTATGAAATATTTTGTTTTTGTTTTTTACTCTCCTTTTAACTATAAATAAAAATCGACTGAATTTTTTTTATAATTTTACAATATACCATTATTTTTTTTCGTTTTTAAAAAATAAATTTTGGTGTATCTATTATTTTGAGCAGATGTGTATATAGAAAATTTAGTTCTTAACAAAACATGGTTTTAATTATTCAAATCGGATGAATATTCTAAAGTTATTCAACTTTTAATTAACACCATTTTTAGTATTTTCTCCCCCAGCGCATATAAATAAAAGTAA
Organism: Calliphora vicina; assembly: GCF_958450345.1. NCBI lineage: Eukaryota > Metazoa > Arthropoda > Insecta > Diptera > Calliphoridae > Calliphora > Calliphora vicina. The sequence goes on from NC_088780.1 coordinate 82,560,781, forward strand.
ACAAAAAACTGTAGAAAAAAAATATTTGTAAAATTTTGAATTTACAAGGTAAATTTGTTCGAACTTTTTTCAAAAAAGTTTAATAACTTTTGCAAATATATACCGATTTTAACAAGTAATATCTAATTTTTCCCATATAAAGTTGTCTTTAAAACATTGTGCAAAAAAGAATAGGTTTTCATAGAAAAAAATAAAATTAACTATTGTTGAATATGAAAAATTACGAAAAAAAAATAAAGAATAAAGCGAAACTTTTTATAAAAACTTACGCAATTTTTTTTGATATACATTTTGTGTATACATTTTATGGATAATTCTTTGTCTATCCATAATTGTCTATAATTTTGAAATCGGTCTAAAAATGTGAGTTAGAGGTACTAAAGTACTACGACCTACCCTAAAACAGTTTTTTCAAAATATCTCAAAATTTTGAGGGTGTTTCAAAATCTTTGAAAACGGTATTAGTATGTCCTCACCTAGGCATATTTTCGATATTTTGTTCTTCATATAAAATTATCACTTGACGCCGGGATTAAAAAATAAGGCCCTTAAATGTTGGTACAAGTTTCAAACAGTAAAAATACATCATTAATGACAAATTACATTATGAAAACATCGAAACAAATTTTAATTTTTTTTGTATGGAAATTAGTAAGAAATTTTCGTCATACTTTACATTTTAATTTCAGATAACTTAGAACTAATTTGTGCAAAAATCAATAACAAACAAACCGTATTTGTGGCAAATTTTAGCCAGCTAGCTAGCTCTATTCATTTGAGCCCTATATTGTTTTCAACAGACAGACGGATGGATGTAGCTTGATCGTCTTAGAATCTTACGAGGACCCAGAATATATATCTGTGGAGTTTGGACAAAACATCTTAAGTCGAGATAAGAACATATCTTAGTTTTTTTATAGTAAGACTAACTTTTCAAAACCCTCCTTTTACACTAATCTGCGTCTTCTTACGAATATTAGTTTCTGAGATATCATAAAAAAATCAACTTATTTGGAGTTGTTGTTGATTTGTTTTTGACAAAACAACTTAATTCGCAAAAACGGTTGAATTTATCGATAATTATTTTATTATTTATCCTTTGTATAATTCTTTGAGACAAATAATAAAGTTCTTCAAGGACAAATAATAAAATATTGATTGATAAATTCAACAGTTTTTGGGCTCTCCTAAAAAATTTAAAAATTCCACTTAAGTTGTTTTGTCAAAAGTTCACAGATATACTTTTTGATTATAACACCAATATTTTGATATATTACAAAAAAAATTTAAATATGCAAGTTATATGCGCACAAGAACAAAATATGCAACATCAAATCGATGTAATTTTGTTGAAATTCATCTGGTTCGGAAAAGTAATTGGTCAAAATTGATTTTGGGTAACTAATTACAAACATATAATTGTATGAAAATCGCAGCCCTGATCATCATTACCAAATTGGTTCAAAGGATTTAAGCTAAATAAATTACTTACCATTCTTCCGGGTCCCAATCCACGAACTTTAACTCGAATAGTCTTCCAGCCCAATTCAACAGCTTTCTAAATTTGAGTTGACGAATTCGTATTGACATAAATAAACAAAATTATGAAAAGATACTTTATTCTAAACACTTACACTTCCTACACTAATCGCAGTAGCCTGAGCAGCGATATTAGTACCTTTTCGAGTATTTTTAAAACCTTCAATACCACAGGATCGGATCAGACGAGGAACACCTGATATGTAATCCATAAATAATATGTATTTGCAATAAAACAACATACAAAAACGTACCTTTGCTATCAGTAAATGATATAATGGTGTTGTTGGGTGATACCCGCACATGAGCCACAGGAAGTTCATTGAATGGCAAACCATTAAACAGTTGTGTTGATGTACCGGCATCAGGGAAAAATTTTTCCTTTCTAAAATTAATGATATGCATAAACATATATTACAAGATTTATTAAGAGGTCTTACTTTCCCAATAAAGTATCAATGTCAATGGACTTTTCGCCGGCTGTGCCTTCGTCTTTTGCTGGCATTGAAGCTAACATCTCCTTGCGGTCTTCAGCTTTATTCAAAATTGCGCTGGTATGCAGTGCAGCGAGACGTTGATTTTGGGCAACATTACGAACTGTTTGTAAAATTTTCGAAGACAATATAGTTCTTAGAGACATTTTATTTCAGAATTTATTATAAACAGTAAAAAATTAATAAAAATTAGCACATTCGCACGATATCTACACCATTCAATTACATCACAACAGCAGCTGTATATACAGCTGATAACAAGATGGTTCATACAAATATATTTTCAAGAGATGGTATCCTCATACGAATATGAATGTTGTTTTTCAGATTAAATTTATTAATTTTTTTTATTATTTTTTTTTTATTATTTTTTTTTTTAATTCTAATTTATTTAGTTTGTGGTCAGATTTACATAATTTTTAATTTGTTATTTATTTCCATTATTACGCTACTCCATTGTCTAGCAAAAGTATGAGAGATATAAGAGTTTAACCACTGTCAAATAGTTAATTCTTACTTGTTTTCCTCCTATTTTTTGCAATTCTAGAAATGAAATTACGTTCATGTTTCCCGAAGCAACTTACAGTAGATGAAAAAACAAATTTTTATCAAAAACACTTAAATTTGTTGTGTGATAATCAAAAAAAAATTTCATTGTTTTGGTAATTCACATTAGGGTTCTATTGTTAAAACAAGTTATCGACTTTTCGAATTTTATAACATAACTTTTAGACTCTAAAATTTAGAGTTTAACAAAATTTGGTCTGTTCCAAGGTATATTAATTAATATACCTTAGTCTGATCAATAACAAAAATATATTACGAATTATCACAAATTGTTTATAAATTTTCCAGTTTTTCAATACAAATTCAAAATGTTTGTGTGAAAATTTGTAATAATTCGTAATAGTTTTTTGTTATTGAACAGACCAATTGTTACAAAAAAAAAATAAATAAAAATTTAAAATTAACTATTTATGGAAAACGTAATCAATCGTTTCGATTGTTTGAACCAAGGCGAATCTAATATTCTAATTAGATTCGCCTTAGTTCAAGGCGAATTTATATACCAGGTGATGTCGATTCTACAACAAGTACAACATTTACAAAAACCACTTGCAATTTGTTATTGTTTATGTGGTTTAAGCTGTCAAAGTTTGCCTGTTGGTTTTGTTACTTTTACGTTTGTTGTAGCATTCGCCGCAACAAACACAGGATAATTGACAGCTCAAACATCCAAATAACATTAATCAGCTGTGCTGTCAACACCACCTGGTATATAAATTCTTAAAAACAGCTCAAGGTGCATTTAATAAGGTGCCATCGGCAGCACAGCTGATTATAGAAATAGCTCGCACAAATGTCAAACTGCATATATAAAAAATATTCGCCCGTACGTCCGTATGTCAAACTCTATATATAAAAAATAAGTGAATTCGCCTGTATTTATTTTAATTCGCCACTGCTGTCACCTTGTTAAATACGCCTTGAAACAGCTTATAGTTTTTTTTATTTCCATTCATTGAAAAATATTTTCAATTATGTGAATGTATGTGTTGGAAGCTTTTTTTCAATATTTCTCTTAGTACGGAAAAAACAAAAGTTCTATATTAAAATAAAATCGACTTTAACAAAAAACAACTTTATAATTTTGTTTACGTTATTTTTTAAGTACATATTTAACTTAAATAATAACCATTTCCAATTTCACCATCAGTTACTATAGAAACTGATGGTGAAATGGTCCCAATATGATGAAGTCTCCTGAACAATTATTATTTAAATTTATGTCGATCTGGTAGCATAAATCAAATGTACTGTCAACTGTCAAATTAAATCACAGGGCAACAACTAAAAACGCATTTAAACATCTTCGTTGTTTGTCTGATAGAATTTTGGTTTCACGTGTTTTCTCGGCTAGTGCAGTTTGTATTTTAAATCATAATAATAAAAAGGAATTAAAATGGCTTTGAAACGTCTTAAAAGTAAGTTAAATAGTAATTATGTATATGCATTTTAAATTGATTATGAAATTTAAACATTTTAGCTAAAAAATCTAAACGGATGACGGGAAAACTTAAGCACAAAATTGAGAAAAAAGTACGAGATCACAATAAAAAAATAAAACGTGAAGCAAAAAAGAATCCCAAGAAGGGAAGTAAGAAACAGAAATTGATACAGATTCCAAACATATGCCCTTTCAAAGAGGATATTTTAAAAGAAGTCGAAGAAGTCAAAAAGCGTAAAGAAGAAGATCGCCTAAAGAGGCGAGAAGCTTTTAAATTGGAAAAGGATCAAAATAGATTCAAAACTCTTGAGGCAATGGTTGATGATGCTGATGTGCGTGGAACAGTACACACTATAATGCACGAAAATGACACTGGAAATAATCAGGTACATTGATCGAGAAATATTAAATTGATGGTATAAAATCTTTCGAATTCTATTTCTAATGTCTATTTTTTTTTATTCGTTTTCTTTTATAATTAGAAAGAGTACAAAGAATCGGCATCTAAGGAGCAATCACTAAAGCAATATTTCAAAGAGTTTAAAAAGGTTTTGGAAAACGCCGATGTTGTTTTGGAAGTCGTGGATGCTCGCGATCCTTTAGGAACTCGCTGTACAGAAGTTGAACGCGCTGTTCGTTCGGCCCATGGCAACAAGCGCCTAGTTTTAATATTGAACAAAGCTGATTTGGTCCCTAAAGAAAATTTGAATGCTTGGTTGAAATATTTCAGACGTTTGGGACCAGTAACGGCTTTCAAAGCATCCACTCAAGACCAAAACACAAAATTGGGCAGACGCAAATTTAACCAAATGAACTCTGAAAAAGCCATGCAGGGCTCTATGTGTATCGGAGCCGAGTTGCTGATGTCCATGTTGGGTAATTATTGTCGTAATAAAGGCATTAAAACATCAATACGCGTAGGTGTTGTCGGCATACCAAATGTGGGAAAGAGTTCTATTATCAATTCCCTGACTCGTGGCAAAACTTGCTCTGTTGGATGTACACCCGGTGTTACTAGGTAAGAACAGTTTTATAAGATCTTATTATAAAACAAGTAAGAGTGCTATATTCGGCTGTGCCGAATCTTATATACCCTTCACCAAATTATACCTTAAAATTTTAAATATTTTTAGGTAAACAAAATTTAATTTTTTGGAAAAAAATTTGTTTCGTTATTTTAAATTTTTTTTTTAAATTTTTAAATTTTTTTTTTTTAAATTTTAATTTTTTTTTATTAAATTTAAAAAAATTTTTTTTTTCTTTTAAATTTTTTTTTTGAAAAAAAAAATTCGGGTTAAAATTTTTTTTCAGATTTTGACCCATTGTAGGTTCAACTTACTATACCTTAAAATTTTAAATATTTTTAGGTAAACAAAATTTAATTTTTTGGAAAAAAATTTGTTTCGTTATTTTAATTTTTTTTTTTTAAATTTTTAAATTTTTTTTTTTTAAATTTTAAATTTTTTTTTATTAAATTTAAAAAAATTTTTTTTTTCTTTTAAATTTTTTTTTTGAAAAAAAAAATTCGGGATAAAATTTTTTTTCCGATTTTGACCCATTGTAGGTTCAACTTACTATGGTCTTATATACGTTGCAAATGTCTTTGAAATATCTATCATTAGATATCCATATTGTCTATATTAATTCCTTAGTAATCCAGATATAGGTCAAAAATAGGTCAAAAATCGAGGTTGTCTTGGTTTTTTCCTCATATCTCAGCCATTTGTGGACCGATTTCGCTGATTTTAAATAGCAAAATTCTCGAAAGCATGTCTGACAGAATTATTGAAGATTTGGATCCCGAAGATATCTGGGGTCTTCAGAAAATTGATTTCAACAGACAGACGGTCAGACAGACAGACGGACATGGCTTAATCGACTCCGCTATCTATAAGGATCCAGAATATATATACTTTATAGGGTCGGAAATGAAAAATGTAGAAATTACAAACGGAATGACAAACTTATATATACCCTTCTCACGAAGGTGAGAAGGGTAATTTTTTAGATATATGTGGAGTGTAAATAGAAGTGAAAAAACTATTTTTTTGGTGAATTATGAAGTTTAGAGCAAATCTCAAAATTTTAATATTTCACAGGATAGAATTCTTGTTTGAAATAATAATATGTAGACTAATTACTTTTTTTAAAATTTTTCAGAGCAATGCAAGAAGTAGAATTAGACTCAAAGATAAAACTTATTGATTGCCCTGGTATTGTGTTTACAAGTTCCGGAAATAATGACAATATGCCAGCCGTTTTAAAGAATGCCCAACGTGTAGGCGATGTAAAAGACCCTTTCACAGTTGCTGAAAGCGTTTTGAAGAGAGCCAGCAAAGAATATTTCTGTAAATTATATGATATCACTGAGTATGATACATTTGAGGAATTCTTTGCTAAAAAGGCTGCTAGAATGGGTAATTTAAAACACAAAATTGTTTATAATCTAATATTGATCTAAATTTGTTATTATTTTTTTTTAGGAAAATTCCTAAAGAAAGGAGTTCCCGACGTAGTTGCCGCTGCGCGTAGTGTATTAAATGATTGGAATACAGGAAAAATTAAATATTGCACTCATCCACCAGAAGTTATAGAAAATAATGATGTTCATGTGAGTGCTTCCATTGTTCATGCAGAGGCTCGCGAATTCGATGTTGACAACTTCGAAGCAATGGAAACTGATATTTTAAATAACTTTGATGTTAAAAAAGATGAAGTAATGGAAATTACCTCTACCGGACCCGTTGAGTATAAGGCACCGAATGAAAATGAGGATGGGGACGAAGAAGCAAACACCGTCATTGATGAAAGTGATTTACATAGTAAGGGAAAGAAACGCAAATTGGATGAGGATGGTAATAGAAAACCAAAAACAGATCCCACCATGGAATTGGAAGGTATGCTCTTAAATTATTTAAATATGCCAAATCATTACTGTGGTTCTATTAGGAATATAAAATTAACACATATATTTTTCGTAGGAAATCAAACACTCAACAGAAATATTAAGGAACAGTTGAAGAAAAAGAAGAAACAGAATGCACGTAATGAAAAGAAAGTTTCTAAAATTGCTGATGTTCTGGATAATTTCAGCATAAGTACATCAAATGATGATAAGGATGATAAATACGACTTTGATGAGGACTATGTAATTGAATAATTTGTGCCTACATATAATATGTATTTTAATTTATAGTTAAATAATATGTATAATACGTTATATTGATAGTTGGTATTTAATTTTTTTTACATACAACAAAAATATATCAGTTTTTTTCTTTTATATACATTAGAGTTCGTTTGTGACCAGGTCACGTCATTTGTTTTTCTTGTATCATAATTTTTCTGAAGGGTTTTGCGCAAATAGAAATAATGGCGTCCTTTTTTTGGAAAATTTTCACTCCTTGTGGTGGTTCAACGCACCTAAGACGCGCATTTGAGCACATTTTTCTGTAGAGCAAAAAACGGTTGATTATATTGCAAATCTGATTTCAACAGTCGATTGTGCATCAAAAATTAATACAATTAATGTTTTTTGAATCCTTAAAAATAGTTCCAAAAACCCACAACAGGGGGCGCAAATTTCATAAACAAAATAAAAAAAGTATTTTAGGTTTTTTAAATATACACGATGAAAGGGCATTTTAAGCTTATCAAAATGGTACCAATATTTCCTTTCTATCACAACCCTTTAAAAAGTTATGTGGCTTTAAAAATGTTTTGTTAAGGCAAGCTAATAAAAAAATTTCAACTTTTTTTAACCAAATATTATTTTCTTGTTAAATAAATAACTTTGAAGCCACATAACTTTTTAATGGTTAGTGATAGAAAGCAAATATTGGTGCGGTTTTGCTAAGCTTAAAATTGCTTTTCATCGTGCATGTTTAAAAAAACTAAAATTCTTTTTTTTATTATACCCTTCACCTTCGTGAGAAAGGTATATATAAGTTTGTCATTCCGTTTGTAATTTCTACATTTTTCATTTCCGACCCTATAAAGTATATATATTCTGGATCCTTATAGATAGCGGAGTCGATTAAGCCATGTCCGTCTGTCTGTTGAAATCAATTTTCTGAAGGCCCCAGATATCTCCGGGATCCAAATCTTCAACAATTCTGTCAAACATACTTTCGAGAATTTTGCTATTTAAAATCAGCAAAATCCGTCCATAAATAACGGAGATATGAGCAAAAATCCGAGACAACCTCTGAAAATTTCATCAAAAAACACAATGTATTGTATGCTTTGACAAAAAAGCAACAAAACGTATGTTTTTGGATGTGCATGCTTTGCGTATTTTGTTTTTTTTGTGTTTTGTTTCTTTTGGCGTTGTTGTTTTTTATACAACTAAACGTTTGTTTGGTTGTGTGTTGGTTTTTTTTGATAAAAAAGCAACAAATCGTATGTTTGGATGTGCATGCTTTGCGTATTTTGTTTTTCTTTTGTGTTTTGTTTCTTTTGGCGTTGTTGTTTTTTATACAATTAAACGTATGTTTGGATGTGTGTTGGTTTCATTGGCTTGCGTATTTTGTTTTGGTTTTTTCTTTTGGTGTTTTGTTTCGTTTGGCGTTGTTGTTGTTTTTTGTGTTCTTGATAAATTTAGGATGCTGTACGCTGAAAGTGGGCAATGTACATACATATATACTAATTATAAAAAATAATAAAGCATCCACAACAAAGGTGAAGGGTATATAAGATTCGGCATAGCCGAATATAGCACTCTTACTTGTTTTTTTATGAGATTTGCGCCCCCTATTGTGGGTTTTTATATTTATTTACGTCATTAATTGTATCGGCTCTAAATCATTCAAAGAGTCAAATATTTCCTAAAACTGATATGCACATTTCCAACTCTGATATTGAACGACTTCTTTTAGAAAAGAGAAAACTCAGAAGAGAATGGCAACAAAATAGATCACCTGCTGCAAATCAGAGGCTGTCTGCTGCTAGTAAAAACCTGAAAAAAGCCCTTCAATTAGAAGAAGATCGCAGAAATAGAAATTACATTCAAAGTTTGACAATTACCAAACCCAAATTTTTCCCTTTGAAAGCAACGAAAAATATCAAGCCACCGGTAGAGGGGCAAAGCCCTTTAAGGAAAGCTGATGGTACCTGGGCTGGCAGCATGGAGGAAAAGGCTAAAATATTTGCCGATCACTTAGGTACAGTCTTTCAACCAAACTCGCCAACAACTGTTTTTGAACTTGAAGACCCACCTGTGTCAACATTATCTAATGATGACATATTAGATATAAGCCCAGAAGACATTAACGAAGTAATCAAGGATAATATAATATTAAAAAAATCACCTGGAAATGATTCTGTTACACCTACTATGTTTAAAAACTGGTATATAAAATAAAATGTTTGCTGCCACCATCTACTCATAAACTATTGGAATCTTATCTATCGGACCGTATATTTACAGTTAAGTACAATGATAACGTCATAAGAGAATATAGGATTGGAGCAGGAGTACCACAAGGAAGTGTTTTTGGACCTACCCTCTATTTGATTTACACCTTTGATTTGCCTACGAGCGATGAATTGACTATTTCTACATTTGCTGATGTGTGGAAACATGGTTAATCAAATGGAGAATACGTGTAAATGAGTTAAAAAGCAAACATGTTACGTACACACTTAGGAGGGGATGCTGTCCACCTGTCACACTTAACAATGTTAATATACCTCAGTCCGATTATGTTACATACCTTGTATAGAGTTTTATTTTAATATTAAAACAATCTTTTTATATCAAAAGTTAAAACAGAATAATTTATATTTTATGAAAATATTTGATTTATACAAAAATGGGTAAATTGATTAAATTTTAAAATATTAAAGAGGTTGCCACATTACTCCCCTCCTAGTTTAATTAATATTAAACGATATACATTTTTATTGTTATTCTTTAAATGAGATTTCAATAAAGGCAGGTTTGAGACGATCTTTTGAAACACTGTCTGTTCGAGCGCCAATTTTTAGTTTAAAATATTTTTCATGTCGCTCTAAAACTTTGTATGGTCCACTATATTTTGGATCTAATGGTTTTCGTACTTCACATCTTAACCAAACATGAGTGCATGAATCAAGATCTTTATGAATAAATGGTGCTTGTTTTGAGTGATTGCTAGCTGGTTTTGGTCGTAATGTTTCCATTGTGTGTTTAAAATTCGAAAAAAATTCAGAAATATTTTCATCTTTTTCAGACTTTTTAAAGAAATCTCCTGGTAAACAAAGTGTTTCGCCATAAACAAGCTCCGCTGGTGATGCTTTTATGTCTTCTTTAAACACTGTTCGCAGACCAAGGAGAACGATTGGTAATGTTTTTGTCCATTGTTTATTTTTATGCGAAATAAGGGCTGCTTTTAATGTTCGATGGAATCTTTCCACCATTCCATTTGCTTGTGGATGAAAAGACGTTGTTTCTTGCAATTGTGCACCGACCATCTTTGCTACATCATTAAATAATCTTGAATGAAACTGTCTACCTCTATCTGTATTTATAAATTGCGGACATCCAAAACGACAAATCCAGTTTTCAAAAAATGCTCTAGCAACTTTTTCTGCAGTTATTCCCTCCAATGGTACAACTTCTACCCACCTTGTGAAACGATCAATCATTGTTAATAAATAACGATAACCTTCCGATGGTGGTAGTGGGCCTACAATATCTAAGTGAATACTTGAAAACCGTTGAGTTTCAACAGAAAAATTACCAACTGGAGTTTTAGTATGTCGTGAGATCTTTGACGATTGACAATCTTGGCATAATTTTACCCACTGGATGCAGTCTTTCTTAATTGAAGGCCAAATATATCTATCAGTTACTAAACGTTTTGTTGCTCGAGCACCGGGATGAGCTAAACCATGAATATTATTGAGTATTGTCTTTCTAAATTTCAATGGTATAAATGGTCTTGTTCGATTTGTTGAAAGGTCACAATATAATTTAGCACTACTATTAGGTATTTGCACGAGTTTCAAATTAAGACCAGTTGATGAATTTTTCAAAATTTCTTGTAATTCAGTATCCGATTTTTGCGCTTCAGCGATTTCTTCATAGTTAATAAATGAAATTTCTTCTACTCTTGATAGTGCATCCGCCACTGTATTCTGTTTACCTGAGATATGTCGTATATCGGTTGTAAACTGGCCGATAAAATCAAGATGGCGAAGTTGACGAGGGCTAGCTTTTTCAGGTTTTTGACTGAAAGCAAAAACAAGAGGTTTATGATCAGTAAACAACACAAACTTACGACCTTCTAACATATGCTTAAAAAATTTAATGGCATTATATGCAGCCAATAATTCTCGATCGTATGTGCTGTAGTTACGTTCAGTTAACGACAATTTTTTGGAAAAAAATCGCAAAGGTCGCCAAACACCTTCTTCTCGTTGTTCGAGGACTGCCCCCATTGCCATATCTGAAGCGTCAACTTTTAGACAAATTTCTGCATTTGAATCCGGGTGTACCAATACAGCTGCATTTGCTAATGCAGTTTTGCACATATTAAAGTCGTTCTCCAACTCCGGAGACCATGGAATGAGTCTTTTATCATTCTTGACAGCACCTTTTGTTTGGTCATTGAGTCTTGCTTGAATTTCTGCTCCATTTCGTAGAAATTTTCTATAGAAATTTAGCATAGCTAAGAACCTTTGTAGTTCTACAACAGTGTTAGGCTTTTTAAAATCGATTATAGTTTGAACTTTCGATTTCATTGGCGATATACCAGATGCAGATATTTTAAATCCAATGAAGTCTACTTCTTTTGCACCAAATATACATTTTCCAGGATTTATTAATATTCCATGTTCACTAAAACGTTCTAGCAATACACGAAGATGTGAAAGATGTTCTTCTTCATTTCTTGAAGCGATTAAAACATGTCTATGTAAACGAATACGAAATTTAATCCTCTGCACACTTCATCCATATAGCGTTGGAAAGTTTGAGCTGCATTTCTGAGTCCAAAAGGCATCTTTAGGAACTCGAAAAGGCCAAAGGGTGTAATTATCGCCGTCTTGGGTACATCGGCAGGATTTACGCGTATCTGATGATAAGCTCGTACAAGGTCCAGTTTCGAAAAAATTTTGCATCCTTTTAAATTATAATTAAAATCTGTTATGAAGGGAATCGAATACTTATCTGGTACCGTTTTTTGATTTAGAAAGCGGTAATCTCCACATGGACGCCAGTCTCCGTTGCTTTTTGGTACCATGTGTAGAGGATTTGACCATTCACTTTTCGAAGGTTGAATTATTCCTTGATCTAACATAAACTGGAACTCTTTCTTTGCAATTGACAAACGTTTAGGATCCAATCGTCTGGCTTTTGCCGTCACAGGTCTTCCGGTTGTCTCAATAAAATGGAATGCTTTAGTGTTTTTAGCTGTTAGAAGCGATGAGTTGATGCTTACAACATCAGGAAATTGCTGAAGTAGTTTCTGATATATAGAATCATCCTTAATAATATGAGAAATCATTGTAGATGATGATTCAGTTATTTGTGCCAATGATTTCATCAAAGTTTTTCCATCTATTAACGTACGATTATGAAGATCCGGCAAAAGATGGTGATATTTTAAAAAATCTGAACCAAGAATTGGACGAGTAACATTCGCAACAATAAAAACCCATCGAAACGACCGCCTTAATCCAAGGTTCAGCTCCAACAATTTTGTACCATATGTTTTGATTTCTGTACCATTTGCAGCATAAAGTTTTAGTGGACAACTTAAATTTGATTTTATAATTTTTCTTGGATAAGGAATTACTGACACGTCGGCACCTGTGTCTATTACAAAATTCCATTTTGTAACACGATCCATAATAAGTAGGCGGCTGGTTTAAGACAAATTTGTTTCAGATGCCGCATTGTCCGAAACAGCTTCTAGTTTTTTGATTGTTGATTATAAGAGCATGGTGGTATACATTTTTCAGCTCTATCTTCAAAACGACTATGATACCAACACCAACCACTTCGTCTATTACGACTTTTACTGCGATGTCGTTGTTTACCGTCTTCACGAAAATTACTTCTTCTCCTGGAAGATAAATCAATTTTCTTTTCCAAAGCTTCAATTTTCGCCGAAAGTTCTTGAATAATATTGTCAGTAGGTGATATTGCGGATACCTGAGGATATGCTATATCCATTATCTTATCCGCCTGTTGTGCAATAGTCGGTAAATCTGCATTGCTTGTAACCAGAACTGAGCGTATGTTGTCTGGAAGTTGATCTAAAAATAATGTTTTGAGGACATTGTCGCCTATATTATTACCAGCTGCAAGAGCCTTCATTGACTGCAAAAAATGCGACGGTTTTTGGTCACCAATTACTAAGCCACCAAAGAGTTTCTTTAATTTTGCCTCTTCTGAAACAGCAAATGATGAGATGAGTCGCTCCTTGATTGCGTTGTATTTTCCGACTGGCGGCGGTGAAACCAAAATATCTCCCACAAACTTAAGATATGTTGGATCTAAATTTGCATTTACATGAGAAAATTTAGTTTCATCTGTTGTTATATGAGCTAGAGTAAAAATGTTTTCGATTTGGATAAACCATAAATGGGGTTGCTCCGACCAGAAATGTGGTAACTTCTGTATGTTTGCAGTCGCTGCGTTTATATTGTCATAAGGTTGATCCAAGGCAGACCTCTCTTGAGAAGAAGCAGAACTTGAATCTCCAATAGATTCACGTACAGGTGAACGTGTTGTAGGCATTTCGGGGTCACCAAATTATAGAGTTTTATTTTAATATTAAAACAATCTTTTTATATCAAAAGTTAAAATAGAATAATTTATATTTTATGAAAATATTTGATTTATACAAAAATGGGTAAATTGATTAAATTTTAAAATATTAAAGAGGTTGCCACACTTGGTATTCACTTAGATAGAAGACTTACTTGGCGCCGTCATATAGAAACTAAGAGACTTCACATGAAGTTAAAAGCATCTAGCCTTCACCGGTTAATAAGTGACCAATCAAAGTTAAGCCTGGACTATAAAGTCACTCTGTATAAAATCATTTTAAAACCAATTTGGACATATGGAATCCAATTGTGGGGAACGGCCAGTAATTCCAGTATTGAGCTTATACAGAGGTCCCAGTCGAAAATTCTTAGGACCATGACGGGTGCACCTTGGTACATACGAAATGAAAACATCCACAGGGACTTGGAAGTGCCACTAGTGAAGGATGAGTTTAAGAAAGTCCGCGATAAATATATACTGAAACTGCTATCCCACCCAAATCCGATTGCTCGGCTTCTAGCACAGAGCCAAACCAGATCAAGGCTTTGTAGAGGAGATCTACAACCCCGCTAAGATGAGGTCCATGCATCAAGCAATGCTCTCTTTAGAGAGCAATTAGTTTTAATTTTAGTTATAAGATTTAATCACTTATTGTTAGGCCTAATGATATAATAGGCAGATTCAATAAATAAATAAAAAGTTAAAAAAAAACAATTATTTTTAAGGATTCAAAAATCATCAATCGTATTAATTTTTGATGCACAATCGACTGGTTAAATCAGATTTGCAATATATTCAACCGTTTTTGCTCTACAGAAAAATGTGCTCAAAATGCGCGTCTTAGCTGGTCTAAGTAATTATTTGTTCCTTAAGCTTACTATCTGGTCACTAATTTAAAGAAAATATGAAGTTTATCGTTTTTAATACCGTAATTTTAAAATTGGTTTGACATACATAACTTTGTGATTAAAAATATTGTTACGTTTTTACCTTTTAAAAATGTTGGATACTTTTGATTGCAAATAAAAGCAGTTTAGTTGTTTAAAAATTGTAACAACTCAACAACCTATCACAGAATTCCATTCCGATCGAAAGTGGAATTAATTCCGCATTTTGCTTCTTCAGAGAAAGTAAAACGAACATTTTTCCAAAAATTTTAATCAATTTCTGTACCAAAAACTTAACTTTTGTTTTAATATTAAAAACGTTGTCAAATTAAAATCAGAAATATATATAGAATTATTAAATATTTTTTGAATTAATAAGTTACACGGAATCTGAAGAATCTAAAACGAAATCGATCGGTATAAAAACTACGGAATTGAAACCATTCCGAACAAAATGTGTAACAGGCCTGTTTATTTATACAAATATACAGAACAACGGTTTAAATCAGCGAAATGCAAACTCACACCACTACAGTTTTTAGATATTGTAGTTGTATGAGTTGAGAATTATTCTCTGGCAAAAACAAAAACAACTAGCTGAAATAATGAAATAAACAAGCATAAAAGCGTAACACAACCTGCTTCTATCAATGCTCATGCACAAAGTATACAGAGGCGTCAAATTTGAAAGTTCAAAAACACTAAAATCAGCTTTTTTTGAAATTGTTTCGATAGAAAGAGAAAACAAATTCGCGGTTTAATACAGACAGTGAGTTAAAACAAACACCTATATAAATAAGCACAAAACCAAACCAGTTGAAATTGTTTCGAGCGAAAGAGACAAATATATTTGTTTTGCCGTGTCGCCTCTGTATACTTTGTGGCTCATGCGAGACTGACTGTTTTTATACAATGTGTGTGCTTGCGTACATGTGAAAATAAAGACAAGAGAGCTCATTTGAGAGCTCATTGCATTTCGCTGGTTTAAATAGTCACTGAGTGTTTTAATACACACACACACGTTTATAATTCACAACTTATACAGCACACTTTAAGGCAGTTAATTTGTCTTTACTTAACGATGCTTTAAATTAGACTGAATGGTGGATATTCTCACTGCTTGATGCTTCTTGAAAGCTCTGGCTGACTTCATAAACGATGTTTCCAAAGCAAACCTGCAAAGATTTCGTTTACAAGGCAAATCGATACTTTATGGTAATACTGATTTATTTAAATTTGCATTTAGTGTTACCATACTTACAAACAATGCTAATAACTGCATGTAAGTAAGTAGAAGCTTCTACTGATGGACAGGCAGTCATTAAAGACCATTAAATTCAAATCGCTAATGTAAATTCGTAACACTGTCCTCACTTAAGACTGTTGGTCCCGAATAGACACAGATCCCGAATATACACAGAAAGCTAATCGTTCTAGATGCACAACCTTCTTTTTTTTCTTTTTTGTGTTCTGTACACCACGTCGTTTAATTTCTTTATCACCTTCCCAATGGGTTATATAATAGCACAAACTGGCCTTCGTCAAATCCTTCAGAATTCTATATCTGGCTTTATCATATCTGGCTTTAATTTTGTCAATTGATGAAGTTCGTATAGGTCCTCTTGCTCTTGGGTGCAGTTTTCATTGTCTTTATTTAAGGCTGAAGGTTTGATACCAAATTCTAAATCGCCAGGCGATTTCTGCTCAGGTATGTGTTAATCGCCTTTTGATGTGATGTCCTTTTGATGTGCACTGACCAGTTTACTTTAATATTCCTCCAGAGTACGATTAAATCGTTCGACCATCCCATCAGATTGAGGATGAAGTTTTTCGTATTTTCCTTGAATACGACACATTTCCTTGAATAGTCTACAACTATAGACTATTCCACAGGTATGATTTGATCAGTGGACTTTCGGCGGATATTTCATTGCGGATAGGCTTTCTGTCCTTTTCTTTAGCCGATATTATTTTTGCAAGTATGGGGTCCCTTCTTTGCACTACAGACAAATCTTTACTGGACTCTATATGCATTAGTCGAACATCGATGACACATTCCTTTTCCTCGGCTTTTGTACAATGCTTGCATCCCACGTTACAGAGCCGTCTTGAGAACGCGTCCGCATTGCCATGTTTCAAACCCTAAAAGTTAAAGTCATAGCTCTGAAGCCGCTCAAGCCAACGAGCCAGTTGCCCTTCAAGTTGTTTAAATTGCAGCAACCACCTGAGGGCAGAATGATCGGTTCTCAGTTGGAAGTGTTGACCATATAGACACTTGTGGAAATGTTTCACACACTCTAATACTGCCTGGAGTTCGCGTCGCGTTACGCAGTAGTTTCTTTCAGGCTTCGAAATTATTTCTGCTGTAATAGATTTTACTCCAAAGGAATGGTCGCTACTTCTGGGTTAGCTCATGTAAGCTTGCGGTTACACTGGCAAAATTCGGTACAAATCATCGGTAGTACGTACAAAGGTCTAGAAAACTGCGCAATTCGTGAAGATTTTATCATAATCTGTTGATATGCCGTCAACTGTTACGTGATGCCCTAAATACTTAACTTCTTTCTGGAACAATGACCATTTCTTTGCACTAAGTTTGAGTCCAGCCCCTGATATTCGTTTAATGACTTCTTCAAGGTTTTTCAGGTGTTCACCGAAATACTTCCCCATGACAATTATGTCATCGAGGTACACCAATCATGTCATCCAGTGAAGTCTTTTCAGCACACGTTCCATTAAACGCTCAAATGTGGCTTGAGCATTGCAGAGTCCAAATGTCATCACATTAAACTGCCATAACTAGAGACGCCAAACGGGGAATCCCGTTCCCGAAAAAAATCCCGGGCTTTTTTAATTTTAAATCCCTGTTTTTTCCAAATCCCGTTTTTCATAAATAAATAGGGGAAATTGTCATTTTTGTGTGCAAACCAAATCCCGAACCCCGGGATTTTCAAAAATCAGTCCCGATTAGCATCTCTAGCCATAACCCATCAGTCGCGCTAAAGACAGTTTTCTCGTTGTCTTTGTCTGAAATCTCTACCTGCCAATAACCACTTTGTAAGTCCAATGTGGATAACCCTTTTGTTCCAGCTAATGTGTCCAGGGTGTCGTCATTTTTTTGTAACAGGTAGCTGTCTTTATGTCGACGCAAAATAAGCCCATAAAAAAGTTTCTGACTGTGGTGGTAGTTTCTGATGATCGAAGCATTCTTACTTGAGTTCTATTTTAATATCCGACGTCAAGGGGTATCTCCACAAAATCATAAGTTTTTGTCCCATATCCAATGTAATGCCATCATGAAATCAGCACCAAAGATTACTTCGTCCACGATGCCGGCAACAATAAATACTTGATTGACGCCAACGTGGGGCAGAATCGAAATTTTTTGGAAATAAATCTGGCATTTCTAAACGGCTGGTCCGATCGGGATAATAATTTTACATGGGCGTAGCCAAGGAGCATTCGAGTTTAAGTTATTAAAATTGGACATACAAATGCTCCAGGGGTGGCTTTATGGGGGCTCAAATTAGGGTACCTGCGACATATACAATTTTTAAAAACGTGCAATTTGTTTGTTTCCTATCCGATTTCAAAGATTTTTAAATTTTTGGAAAGCGCTCGGCTAGGTCTTGTGCTATTTATCTCTTATAATTTCCGAGTTATAGGCATTTCAAAATTGAAATTTTAAAATTTTGCCATACCTTTTGGACCGAATGGACTCGAATTTTTTATTAGTTAGACAACTAAATTACGAATAACATACAAAAGATTTCGGAGCAATATCAAATATGGATCCAAAAA
Source organism: Calliphora vicina (assembly GCF_958450345.1). Taxonomy (NCBI): domain Eukaryota; kingdom Metazoa; phylum Arthropoda; class Insecta; order Diptera; family Calliphoridae; genus Calliphora; species Calliphora vicina. The sequence goes on from NC_088780.1 coordinate 82,579,270, forward strand.
TAAACGATTTTCAATTTAAGTATTCAAAAAATAGTTGATTTTTGCTGTTTTTTGGGCGAAAAGGTGACTTAACTCTTTTTTTATTAAAAAACAACTTTCTTTAAGAACATATAACAACTTTATGTTTATCTGAAAGATATCTTTATGGAGAACATTTTGATATAAAAACATGTCCTATTCTTTGAATATGTCGCCCCTACGCCTTTCGGAATTTGACCTATATTTTATCAAAAATTCAAATTGGGCCACATGTTCTAAAATCCCAAAGCTGGGATCAGAAAACAAAAAGTAACTTTGGAAACCTTGATGTGTTCCCTATTTATCGCCAAAGTATTTTCCCAGCCCCGAAGGAAATGTGGACCCTATAGGTAAAATTGTAAAAAATACCATTTTTGGGATTTTCGCTAAATTTTTTAGGAATTGCGGGATTCCCTTTGACGTTTTGACAAGTTTTTTACACCTTGTTATTTAGAATGACAAACTTAAAAAACGTTGAAAATTTCATTGAGTTTCGTTATTAAATAAAGATTTTATTACATACTAGCTGTCTCAGCAAACGTTGTTCTGCCATAGCACACACAAAGTTTAAAGACTATAATAGTACTCCACATATGCAATAATAAATTGTTCCTTTGTATGGGAGGTGCCATTCACATTGTTCCTATATAGGTCAATTGTGAATCTAAACCATCCAGGGACCCACTCAAACACACACAACAAATTTCATCGAAATCGGCCCAGACGTTAAGGAGGAGTTTAGTTACTAACACACGTACAGAAGAATTATATATATAAAGATTACATATTCATTGAGTTTCTAAAACTAAAATTTATATCAAAATTTTAATAGGATTGCAAATATTAGGAACAATTTGATCCACATTTATTCCGAGCAATATTTTTTTTGTTAAGATAAGTTAATTTTTGGTCTTACATAAAAAATTTCAAGTCAATATCGCAATTAGATTCAAAAATATTGCACTTTTTCATACAAACTTTTTTTTATAAATTTTCTTAATATTTTATTCAACACAAATCATTGGTTCTGACTAGAGATGCTAATCGGGACTGATTTTTTAAAATCCCGGGGTTCGGGATTTGGTAAAGAATCCCGAAATCCCACCCGGGATTTTAGATTTCCCGAAAATCCCGAAAATTATAAGAAATAAACGTACATAATTATGTCTTTACAATTGAAATTTTTATTTAGTCATTCATTTTTATTAGACACTAAAAAGCATAAAATACTTGCATGAGTACATTATATAAGAAGAAATAACAATAAAGTATGTATATTAGGCCGGGTCGAATTGTATGGACGATAAAAAAGTAAAAAATCGTATAGCAGAAACGAAATCTACGGAAAATTCTAAGAAAGTTTTCTCAAGAAACCATAGGTGTAAAATCAAATCCTATCTTGCGCATTTCGTCTTTTATCCAATAAAAAAAACTATTAAAAAAAATTTTATATTGAAATATTATAGGATAAAAGGCGAAATGCGCAAGATTGGATTTGATTTTAGACCTATGGTTTCTTACGACCCACCCTAATGTATATACTGGTAAAAAACAGTACCTTAGTAAAAAAAATAAAATACCTTACACTGCAGCCACACGATCAAGTTTTTCTTGATAGTCTTTTACATATACTGTTTGTAAAAATTTATAAAAATTGAAAGCGTTGACGCGTCATGACGTAGGCAGCACGCAACTTGAAAACAATTTTAGTACAAATTGGACATAAAAATGTAATCAGCTGTTTTCTTGAATGAAGAATTGAACACCAACTTGAATGTGAAATTGAATGCAAGTTCGTTTCAATTCTTAAAAGTGTGAGTGTATTAGTAAAAAAGTGTGAGTGTATTAAAACTTGATCGTGTAACCCCCAAGCAGTGTTGCCAATTCATGGTGAGCAAAAAGGGCTAAATACTTAGAAAAAAAAGGCTAAAAAAGGGCTAAAAAAAGGCTAAAAAAGGGCTAAAATTTTTAATTAAAAAAATACATACACTTGACACAAAAAACAACTTAGAATGTTACATTTGGCTATGCCGGATAGACAAACAAAAATGTATGAATATAACACACGTTCAAATGCAAGAAAATAAGAATATTTATTCCTGTATGTTGATCCTTAACTTTAAAATAACTTAATATGGGGCCACACGTATATCATATGCCGATGTTTTTAAAGCCTCGTATTTATCACCTGGCCTGCAAAATGCTCCTATGCAAATTTATTAATATGAAAGACAAATTATGTGTAAAGTAATCCTTTGTGATAACTTCGATGGAGAATATTTTGATAAGTGAATATATGGCAAATATGCCTCTCATGTAATGCAGAAAAAAAATATTCTAAAAATTATACACGTTGCCGGACAGAATTGATTTTCATTGCCATAAACATAAATTTTGCCATTAGTTAGTAAACAGCCAAAATATGTAAACATAAATATTTAATTTAAATTTGGAAAAAGTTAATTTTCTATATTTGATCAGATAAAAATGATCATACCTAAATTATTATCGATAATGAACTGAATTTTTCTTTCTAAATTGTTTGGATTGTAGTCTTTGAAAACGGTATACTATGGAAGGTCCAACCATTTGTATGTGCTTAAATTGTTTACTGGTTCAACATTTTTAGTTAATTTTTGACATAATATCCCTGCCAATTTTTTTGAACTGATTTTACTAATTTTCAACAGCAAAAATTTCAGATCATTAGAGTAAATATATAATTTTCATTAGAGTAAATATATATGGCTAAATGAAAATAAAAAAGGCTAGAAAAAAGGCTAAAGGCTAAATTAATTTTTTTGTGGCTAAACAAGATTGAAAAGGGCTAAATTTAGCCCAAAAAGGGCTAAATTGGCAACACTGCCCCCAAGTTAGTAAATAGCTTCTTTAGAATACTATTGCATCTATGGTTTCATCTGTCATTCTGGAACGAGTTTTGTTTCCGACATATTTTGCTGTCGAAAAACATCTTTCACATTGGCAAACCCGTTTGCTAATACTTATAACAAATCTGCAAGTATTTTCATCTTGTTCCTTCAGAAATAAAATGATTTATTTCTTTTGCAAGTTGCAAATCTACATTATAATTTTTTTTTTTCTTTTTTTTTTTTTTTTCATCATTTATTTATTGTATCTTCATTATTTAATGAACTAACAATAAGTGGTTCAAATCTTATATCTAATATTATTATTTAATTAGTCCAGCCAGTGCCGGACGAAAAAATTTTGTGTTCATGGTTGTTTTGGTTAAATTGGCATTCTTCCTTCTAGATTAGGTCTGCTGTGTCCCTCCTTCTTAATCGAGTGTAGCCACGGTTATCTAATATGTTGCGGGCCAGCGGGTTTGGGTGAACTTCAAGTTTTTTTAAATATTTTTGTACGTTTTTCGAGATTTCAGTTTTTACAATGGGCACGTTTAGATCTTTGTGTATATTCGCGTTTTTGATATACCAGGGGGCAACTGTGATCATTCTTAGAAACTTGTTTTGGCGTCTTTGGATCTTTTCTACATTTGACGCTGAGGCCGTGCCCCATAACTGTATGCCATAACACCATATCGGTTTTATGATCATGTTATAAAGTAGAAGTTTACAATCTAAACTAAGCGTGGAGTTTCTGCCAATAAGCCAATTAATTTGAATTGATTTCAATTTCATTTGAGTCAACTTTGCATCTATATGACTTTTCCATGTAAGGCGACGATCGAGATGTATTCCGAGGTATTTCACTTCCGATTGTTGAATTATTGTTTGGTTATTGATATGAATAGGGGGGCATGATTCTCTACGCAATGTAAATGTAATGTGTGTACATTTTTGCTCGTTGACTTTAATTTTCCATTGTTTTAACCATTTTTCTAATTCAAATATGTGGTTTTGTAAGTGACGAGACGCTTCTTGAGGGTTTTCATGAATGCTTAGAATAGCAGTATCATCAGCAAATGTTGATGTATGAGTGCGATTGTTAGTTGGCATATCAGACGAATACATCAAATATAAAAAAGGTCCCAGGATACTGCCTTGGGGGACTCCAGCTTCAATGGGTTGTGCAGTACTTAAAAAGTTTCCCTCTTTAACCTTAAATGTTCGACCAGTTAAATAGCTTTCCAACAGCTTATGTGTGTTTGCCGGTAAATTTTGACTCAATTTGTATATTAATCCAGCATGCCATACCTTATCAAACGCTTGAGAGATGTCGATGAAGAGTGCAGAACAGTATTTCTTTTCCTCAAACGCTTTTCTCACCATATTTACAAGTCTATGGGTTTGTTCGATAGTACTGTGTTTTCTTCTAAATCCAAATTGATGATTCGGAATACAATTGTTTTCAGTTAACATCGGGTACAACTTGTTCATAAGTATCTTCTCAAATAGCTTTGATATATTAGACAATAGGCTGATGGGTCTGTATGATTCTACTTTTGTGTGATCTTTTCCCGGCTTGGGTATCATGGTAACCAGTGAAACCTTCCATTCTGGAGGATAATATTCAAGTCGTAATATAGCATTAAAAATAAAAAGAATTATTTTTATTGCTATCCGGGGTAGCTCCATAAGCATCTTGTTGCTGATCTTATCCATACCAGGCGCTTTCTTGGGATTTAAATCAGCAATAGCATTTTCGATCTCTCGAATCTCAAAACGTAGGGGTACGGCTGCTGCAAAATAGGGTGCAACAGGTTGCAACTCAATTGCTTCGTTTGATGTGTTCGGTGCAAATACTTTTTTTAAATGATTAACAAACAGATTCCCTTTTTCAGTATCATTTCTTGCCCAACCACCACTTGAATTTCGCAAGGGGGACTTACATATAACGGGTCTTTTAAGATTTTTTGTTGCTCGCCATAATGATTGTGGGGTTGCGTCCAGGCTTTCTAAATATTTATTCAATGATTCCATTTTTCGAAATTCCAAGAGCTTTTTAAGTCTTTTTATACAATCTTTAAGCTTCGATTTTAGTTGGGGGGATCTGTGCAATTGCCACTCTCTTCGAAATCTTCTTTTTTCATTTAAGAGCCGTTCGACATCTGCAGAATTAATTCTATTATATCTGAATTTTCGGGGTGTTTGGGTAGCATGTTGAGCAGCCATTCTGAGATTTTTATCGAAATTGATAAGAGAGTGATCGATGTTTTCTGGTGTTCTTAGCGGTATGTTTTCCGAGCAATGTGTACTGAGGTATTTTTTATATTTGAGCCAATTTATTCTTGTGCCTGCCATCGCTAAATTACCAGTCGGGGATACAATTTCTAGGGGGCTCAATAAAGTAATAATAGTGGGTGAGTGATCTGAAGATAGTTCCAGCGAGGATTCAATTTGAATCATTTCTCTAGGGATATTTTTCATCACGCTAAAATCAATAACATCCGGTATTTTTCGTGGGTCAGTAGGCCAGTAAGTAGGTTGGCCGCTCGAAAGCACATGCAAACCCATTTTAGAAATTGAGTCGAACAAAACACGACCTTTAGGGGTAATCAGTCGTGATCCCCAGAATGTGTGCTTAGCATTATAATCGCCAGCAGCCAGGAAACGGGGGCCTAGTGATTTAAAAAATCTATTATATTGACTTTCTGTAATTGAGAATCTTGGGGGTGAGTATATCGATGAAATCACTAAGTTTCGATGAAAATCTTCAAGACAGATTGTAGTAGCTTGAAGATAATCTTCGCGAAAATCACACATTAAGTAGTGTTTTATTCGAGCTTTTATTAAAATTGCCGAGCCTCCGCATGCTCTACCTCTGGGATCTTTGGTGTCATATATTACATTATAATTTGATTTCGTTATTGTTATTTGGGTTTTTTACATTTATTAATAATATCTTTTAGCCTTTTAGCAATCGAAATATTTTTATTTTGTTCGACTTCCTCATCTGAGATAAAATCTATTTCATTTGAAGAGGATTTAAATTGAGTTTTGTTAGATAACTTACAAAAAAGGTGAAGAATTGATTTTCTAGAGCCCCACTCAGGGAAAACCAAAAATACCGTTTTCCTTTATTAACTATTTTGTAGCAGGAGTTGAGCTTAACAACTTTGCTGAACATCACTTTGCGATATTCGGGCATGTAGAATGTCAAAATGCATGAAAAGGCACACAAAAATGAAAATTTCCCCTATCTATTTATGAAAAACGGGATTTGCAAAATCCCGAAAACCCCGGGATTTAAAATTAAAAAATCCCGGGCTTTGGGATTGAGGAAATCCCGGGCTTCGGGATTGAGGAAATCCCGAAAACCCCGGGATTTTCGGGAACGGGATTCCCCGTTTGGCTTCTCTAGTTCTGACTCAGTTACATTAAGAAAATTTATACAAATTCTTTAGTATGAAAAAGTGCAATATTTTTGAAGGAAGGAGTTTTAAAGTGGCATATTTTTGAATCTAATTGAGATATTGACTTGAATTTTTTTTGTAAGACCAAAAATTAACATATCTAAACAAAAAAATATAGCTCGGAATTAAAATTTTGATATAAATTTTAGTTTTAGAAACTCAATGAATATGTAATAAAATCTTTATTTATTAGCGAAATTTTCAGCGTTTTTTAAGTTTCTCATTATAAATAACAAGGTGTAAAAAAACTTGCCAAAAGGTCAAATGGAATCCCGCAATTCCTAAAAATTGCAGCGAAAATCCCAAAAATGTTTTTTTTACAATTTTGCCTATAGGGTCCACATTTCCTTCGGGGCTGGGAAAATACTTTAGGGATAAATAGGGAACACATCACGGTTTCCAAAGCTGCTTTCCGTTTCCTGATCCCAGCTTTGGGATTTTAGAACATGTGGCCCAAAGTTGAAATTTTGATAAAAAATAGGTCAATTTCCAAAGGGCGTAGGGCATGTTCGAAAAATAGGGCATGTTTTTTATACCAAAATGTTCTCCGTAAAGAAACTTTATAGAAAAATATAAAATTGTTATATGTTCTTAAAGAAAGTTGTTTTTTAATAAAAAAAGAGTTAGGGCACCTTTTTGTCCAAAAAGCAGCAAAAAAATATTATTTTTTTAATTTTTAAATTGAAAATCGGTTATTTTTGGATTCGTAATTGATATTGCTCTGAAATCTTTTGTATGTTGTTGGTAATTTGTCTAACTAACAAAAGTCCATTCGGTCCAAAAGTGCGCCCCATATTTTTAAAAAAGCGGACCAAGGAATGGCAAAATTTTAAAATTTAAATTTAGAAATGCCTATAAAGGTATTTATAGACGACAATACTGAGTATTAACACTTTTCAAATTTAAAATATTATTGAAATCTTTAGGTATGTCAAGAAATCGTATCGAAAAATACATTTCTTGTTTACACGATAGTATTACAAATATTTTATTTGCTTCTTGATTTATATTTTTATGCTAACTTTATTTTTATTTTATTTTATATTTTCTTTACATTTTTGTTTGCCTTATTTGTTTTTATAAATACATACCCGATACATATGAAAATAAAAAGTTTTTGAATTGTTTTAAACAAATTTTCAATACCGACCGTAAATCAAAAAAATCATTTGTATTTTTTGAAAATATAATACAAATTTTGTTTAGACGATGAAATTGTATTATGATACTTGAGTTTTTGACAAATATTAATACTCAGTATTGCCGTCTATAAATACCTTAACTAGGAAATTATAAGAGATAAATAGCGCACGCAAGATCTAGCCGAGCGCTTTCCAAAAATATAAAATTCTTTGAAATCGGATGGGAAACAAAAAATGGCACGGGTTTAAAAATTTTACATGTCGAAGGTACCCTACTTTGAGCCCCCATAGCGCCGCCCCTGGAGCATTTGTAGGGCCCATTTTAATAACTTAAACTCGAATACTCCTTGGCTACGCCCAATTCAATTTTTTTTATCCCGATCGGACCAGCGGTTTAGAAATGCCAGATTTATTTCCAAAAAATTTCGATTCTGCCCCACTGTGCATTCTTCGTTTAAACCTAAATTAAACTAAAAATTGTGTTTCTCATTTATTGTTTATATGCTATATATTCTAGGTTTAACTGAGCATCATTGGTGAATTAAACCTAAGTATAAAATGTCAAAGTACAAACAGATGCTAAATAAAAAAATAAACAATTCAGCACAGCAGCTCTTTAGTTTGATTTGCTTTATTAACATGAATATAATTTTTAATATACAAAGTTAAAATACTGATCGGTGTAAAATTTTGGTTCAGTACAGATTATTTTGGATATTTGTGCAGGTTATTGTGTTTTCCGGAAGTGGTTTTTATATGGAGGCTATGACCAATTATGGGCATATCGTCGTAACATTTGGTACATCGATTTTTGTATACATATGTTGAACAAATTTGTTTCGAAATTCAACCTGATAACTATATTTGTAAGAAATTTATGAGGAGTTTAGTGATTTTTGATATTCACAGTAGTATGATTGCTGAATACAAATTACTGATCTGTGCGTAATTTCATTTTGATATCGATTTGTTTTAAATATTTATTAAGGTTAATACCTTTTTCGGAAATGGGACTTATAGGGGAGCTATGTCCAATTATCGGCCAATCTGCGTAAAATTTGGTACAGTAATTTCTATGTATATGCTTATTTTTTTCGAATTTTAGCATGATAAAGCTATTTATAAGATATTTATGAGTAACTGATTTTCAGAAGTGGACCTTATATGGGAGCTATGGTCAAATATGGACCGATATTCACAAAATCCCGTAGTATGATTTCTAAATATAAATTAGAGATTTGTATAAAATTATGTTTTGATATTGATATTTTTCAGATATTTATGTAGGTTAATGTGTTTTTCGGAAGTGGTCCTTATATGGGAGCTATAACCAATTATTGGCCGATCTTCGTAGAATTAGTTATAGCGATTTTGGTATATATGGGGACTATTTATGACGAATTTAAACTTAATTGCGATATTTATAAGACATTTATGCTTATTTAAGTGATTTTCGGAAGTGAACTTTATATGGGGGCTATGGTCAAATATGGGCCGATCCACAAAAAATTTGGTGTTGTGATTTTTTAAGAACGAAACTTATTTTTCCTGAATTTTGTGTGGATACTGCAATTTGGTAGGCATTTACAGACCATAAAACCATATTTCGGGAAGAAATTTGTATGGGGGCTAGAAAAAATCATGGACCGATTCCTATAATTGTTACCAGAGTTAGTCTTTTTAACATAAAAATAACGTGTGTAAAATTTGATGGTATTATCTGCAGTATATTTGCACAAATAACAAAAACAATTTTAAAATGATCATGTTTTTTTTAGGTTGTTTCACATTCTGGTTCAGAACTCTGGTTCTACTGAACCGATATTGCTGATTTTCAATACCAAACTGCTTAGGAGAACAATAAACATTTTTGATGCAAGTTTACCAATTTAATTTGTCTATTTTGGACGTGAGCATGTTTTACACAGACAGACAGATGGACGGACATAGCTCAACCGACTTAGAATTTCATAAGGATGAATAATATGAATATTTCTCAATGTTACACACGGAATGACAAACTTATATACATATATATAAAAAAGGAAGGAAAAGTGAAGGAAGAAAATAAGAAAATCAGTTACATGGTGTAATAGTAATGTAATGTAATCAGCACTTTCAACAATATGTATAAGGACTTTTTTAAAATGATTCGGAGAAAATTTAAATACCCTGGGAGTTTGTTCCAAAATAAATAAATGGGAGTTTGTTCCAAATTCTTCCTATTCTAACTTCAAACGATTTTTCAAATGTGCACATGTAATTCTTGGGAGTGTAATCTGTGGGTTTCTAGAGTTTGTGGAAAACTTAAACAACTGATATAAGTATGGAGGACATCTATACTTAATAGTCTTGTAAAATAGTAATAATGATCTTTATTCCATAAATTTTAGAAAGCCACAGCCATAAAATCTGTTTTCATAGAAAGTATGGTAACAGGGTGAATTCCAAAATGTATGTATGCAATGCAGTCATATCTTTATCAAGACAAAGCATGCAAACGCGTAATTAAAATTAAAAAAAAAACTTATCATATGCCTGTTTTTACTTTTCCATACATTTTGCGATATCAAAGTTTACACGGTTGCGTTAAGAATCGCTCGACTTTGTAAGGTTGCATTGCATACATACATACATAAATTTTGGAGTTCACCCTTATTAGGTAATTAAAAAAATTTGTTTGAAATTTGATTTAAATTTTCAATAATTTTTATACCCTTCACCTTCGTGAGAAGGGTATATATAAGTTTGTCATTCCGTTTGTAATTTCTACATTTTTCATTTCCGACCCTATAAAGTATATATATTCTGGATCCTTATAGATAGCGGAGTCGATTAAGCCATGTCCGTCTGTCTGTCTGTTGAAATCAATTTTCTGAAAACCCCAGATATCTTCGGGATCCAAATCTTCAATAATTCTGTCAGAAATGCTTTCGAGAAGTTTGCTATTTAAAATCAGCAAAATCGGTCGATAAATAACGGAGATATGAGTAAAAAACCGGGACAACCTCGATTTTTTACCTATTTTTGATCTATATCTGGATTACTAATGCCCGTAATTTCAACAAATAGATATCTATTAGTGCTTAGTTACTTATGGAGTAAAAATATTTGGTAATTTTAACCCGTAGATATTGATTTGAAATCAATGTCAAGTTACCGTTTAGGTAAATTTATCTACTGGTTATTTTACACCGTAGATACCTATTTGTTGAAATTACGGGCATAAGTCATTAATATAGACAATATGGATATCTAATGATAGATATTTCAATGTCCATTGCAACGATGTAGATAAGGCTATAGTAAAATGGACCTACAATGGGTCCAATCGGGAAAAATATTTTTTAACCCGAATTTTTTTTTCATCAAAAATTTTATTTTGTCATACATTTTTTTCCAAAAAAAAAATGTAAAAAAAAAATTTTTAAAAAAAATTGGAAAAAAACTTTTTTTAAAAACAATTTCAAAAAAAAAATTTTTTTGAAAAACAATTACAAAAAAAAAATTAATTTTGTTTACCTAAAAAAATTTATTTTAAAGTATAATTTGGTGAAGGGTATATAAGATTCGGCACAGCCGAATATAGCTCTCTTACTTGTTTTATTTAATACATATATTTTTTTGTACTCATATCAACAATTTATTTTAGATATTTATTAACTATTTCAGTTGTTGAAATTCAATGGAAAATAATATTGAAAGTAACAAAAATAAATGTGTCAATAAAATAAAAAATAAAGAAAAATATACACATTTATTTCTCATAAAAAATACATATATTTTCTTTTAGAAATTATGATGAAATTGGAGCATTCTACATGGTAAGTTTAATGTGAAATTATAATCTATCGCTATAGACCAAACAATTGGACATCAATTTTATATAAAAAACTTTTCAAAGGGACTTCAAGTGGACTCTTTTCGTCATCAAATGCGTCCAGTGTAAAAGGAACTCATTGAAGAACAATACTGGAGGAACAATCTGTATAACCGTTCGTAGAAGGGGATATTGATCAAATTACTGGTTCAAATGGTGAGAAAACGGATATTTACATGCTTTAACTTTATATTTTAAACTTATATTTGTTATTATTGTAATAATTTGTAAATTTGTTTATAATAATTAAATAAATCATTAAAACTATCAAATTGCATTTTTATTAATATAAGAAAAAACTATTGCAGATATACTATATATTATTAACTAGTAACAATATAATTATTCAATATTACTAACTTATTGTTACATTTTTAATGTTGAAAAATTGAATTAAACAAGTTTTTGTTTAATTTCACAAACCTTTTTTGTTGAGATTGAGAGTTAACAATTTTAAGTAACAAAAATATTTTTTGTATGTACAAAATCGGTTGTTGGTGCCTTTTCAATTACAAAATTAATTGTATTGACGAATATGGTAATTTATATGACAATTGATTTGTCGTAATTTTTTTCTGTGTATGGTCATAAATACATAATTTATAGACATATCTTATGATACGATATCCTTCTCAGCCTTAAGGGTTCAGCCTTAAGGCACATGGCGGTACCGGTATCATAATTAGAAACCGATTGAAACACTATGTCCTAGATGCGTTTTTTTCAAAGGATTATATGCAAGCAACATCTATTCGCCTTGAATACCCAGCTGGAGACTTAACTCTGAGCTCTATATATTGCCCACCACGTTTTTCGATGACCAAGGAGAAATTTGAAGAATTCTTTATAACACTAGGAGATCGGTTTCTGGCATGTGGAGACTACAATGCCAAACATACATATTGGGGTTCGCGATTGGTAAATCCCAGAGGTAGACAGCTGTATAAAGCTCTAGTTGATCGCAAAAATTGCTTAGATTTTGTGTCTCCTAACTTATTGGCCAACTGATCCTAGAAAAATTCCTGATCTAATAGACTTCGCCATATGCAGAAATATTATTCGGAATGCAATATCCACAGAAATATCCTATGATCTATCTTCTGACCACTCTCCTGTAATTATTAATTATTGTGAGAGACCCAACATCCCAAGATTTCCTAAGGACTCTTTGTATTTTAAGACAAATTGGCTAAAATATAGGAAATATATCAGCAGTCATATCCACACAAATCCTAATTTACAGTGTGAGGAAGACATAGATAGGACCGTCAATGACTTCACGTCATTGATTGTTTCGGCTCTGGAACACTCTAGGTGCCAGATCCCTCCAAAAACTAATACGCCTATTTCAAGTTCGGATATTGAAAGACTTCTTCTCGAAAAGAGAAGACTCAGAAGAGAATGGCAACATAAGAGATCACCTGCTGCTAAGCAGAGGCTGTCCGCAGCAGTACGAACACTGAAAAGAGCCCTTCATTTAGAAGAGGATCGCATAAACGAAAATTATATTAAAAGTTTGACGACTACAAAATACACAAATTTCTCTCTTTGGAAGGCAACGAGGAACATTAAGCCACCGGTAGAGGCACAAAGCGCTTTAAGAAAAGCTGACGGAACCTGGGCACGAAGTGCTATAGAAAAAGTCTCAGTATTTGCTGAACATTTAAGTGAAGTATTTCAACCCAACTCCACGGCAAATGAGTTTGAACTAGAAGAACTGCCAGCTTCAACAATAACTAATGCAGCCCAATTCGATATTAGTCCTGAGGATGTTAATAGAGTAATTAAAAATAAATTAAACTTGAAAAAATCACCGGGATACGATTTAAAAACGCCATCAATGATTAAGAACCTACCAAATGTGGCAATAATTGTGCTATCTATATTGTTTAATGCGATCTTGAAACTAGGAATTTATCCAAAAAATTGGAAAATTTCTCAAATAATAATGATACCTAAACCGGGTAAAGATTTAACCCTGCCATCTTCTTATAGACCTATTAGCCTACTCCCTTGTTTGTCGAAGCTATTCGAGAAAATATTCCAGGAAGAGATAATACCTTTTTTGAATGATGGAAACATTATCCCAGTACACCAATTTGGTTTCCGTGAGCATCATGGCACCATTGAACAGGTCAATCGTTTAACTGGAGAGATTAGAAAATCTTTTGAATTAAAGAAATATTGTTCTGCCGTCTTTTTAGACGTTGCTCAGGCTTTTGACAAGGTATGGCATAAGGGTCTAGTACATAAAATCAAATGTTTACTACCACTATGTACTCATAAATTGCTGGAGTCTTATTTATCGAATAGACTTTTCAGAGTTGAGTACAATGATTATGTGACGAGAGAATACAAGATTGGAGCTGGCGTTCCACAGGGAAGTGCACTAGGACCTACGCTATATTTGATTTACACCTCCGACCTCCCTACGTGCGATAAACTAACAATTTCAACATTTGCTGATGATACCGCCATTATTAGCTCAGACGAAAACCCACTCATGGCATCTAGTCAACTACAGAATTACCTCGTACGTGTGGAGTCATGGTTGAAAAACTGGCGAATAAAGGTAAATGAGCTGAAAAGTAAACATGTTACGTTCGCTCTAAGGAGAGGAAATTGCCCACCTGTCACACTCAACAACGTTAATATACCGCAGTCTGATTATGTCACCTACCTTGGTATTCATCTAGATAGACGGCTTACTTGGCGCCGACACATAGAAACCAAGAGACTTCACATGAAGTTAAAAGCCTCTAGCTTTCATTGGTTAATCAGTGACCAATCAAAATTAAGCCTTGAATATAAAGTCATCCTGTATAAGACGTGGATGACGGGAGCACCATGGTACATAAGAAATGAAAACATCCACAGAGACCTAGAAGTGACATTGGTAAAGGAAGAGTTCAAGAAAGTCCGTGAGAAATATATTGTGAAGCTGCGAAACCATCCCAATACGCTTGCAAGACAACTTGTGCAGACCCAAACCCGATCCAGGCTCCGTAGAGCAGATCTACCACCCCGCTAAGATGAGTGACAGTTTACCATTATGGCTCTCCTGCTGAAGAGCAAATAGTTTTAATTTTAGTTATAAGATTTGAATACTTATTGTAAGGTCAAAGCAGACAGATTCAATAAATCAATAAAGCGTTAAAAAAAAGTGTTCATTCACCGAACAACCATCAATCACTTCCAAACAGTACAATATGTGCGTCATTAAAATTGATTTGGCTATTTTAGTGGGCAGATTTATATGAAAAATTTTGAGGAATGCACATGTGATTAGACTGAAAAGTATGGCAATGCTAACAAAATTAATCCATTAATGATAAACACAATCATTGGTTAAATCCCTGCTAAATATGTTTCTGGTTTAATATTGTTACGAAATTGTACTTGAATTCAAATATAACGATTTTAACGGCTGATTTAAAAGTAGCATAATGCTTTCAAGTAACAGTGCTGTAAAACTGTAACATATCTGTGGGCATTGTTAAATAAAAGCTTTCAGTTGATTTGATTGTAAGTTGGCAACGCTGTATTCGATTTCGAATAATCAGTTAAAGAACATTGTAGAAAGTACACCACAGATGGCGTATGATCTAGAATATTCGAACTTTGACAGTTAAAGAGCTTTCTAGATGGTAATGCAGTGTTATAAATAGTGGCAGAGGTTGCAGTCGTGAGTGAGTTGATCAGAGACGCTTTTCGAATAAACATCAACTAAGTGCCTTAAAGTGTGTTGTGTTTTTCAAGTAAATTCGTGTACATTATAAATTGTGTCTGTAATTCTGAGAATTTATAAACGTGTATAAAAAACATTGAGTGGCTATTTAATTCTGTTGTTGTTGTACATTTTAAAGAAATAAAGAGTTGTTACCATTTTCAAACTACTAAACTGCTTTTATTTGCAATCAAAAGTATCCGGTTTATTTAAAGGAAATAAACCAGCGTTTTGAAAAGGTTAAAACGTAACAATATAACAGCGCACAGTGGTATGAGAACAAAAAGAGGGAAATAAATCTGTAATTTCTAAACCCTTAGTCCGATTTGAATGAAATTTGACATGCGCACAGACGAAGTGTAGTCGAGTTTAAGTTTTGAATTTTGACCGCATGAGCTCACCGGGGGTGCGGTCAGGGTTCTCCAAAGTAGGACACCTCGGGTATGTTCAATTTTTAAAACGATCCTATTTCTTCGGCTGTGTTCCGATTTCGAAACGATCACATATATAGAATCTTCTCGTCGAGCACTACAAAAAACCTAGTCGTAGCTATCAATTATCTCTTATAACTTAGGAGATATTCGCATTTGAAAATTAAATTTTCATTATTTTTACCCACCCTACTCCAGTTTTTTGATAACAGCGGATCCAAATATTCTCCATTTTTCTTTTGTTGGACTAACAATGAATTTATGTATGAAATATAGAAAGAATTGTTTAAAAATCATGACTGAGTCCAAAGTTACATGCAATTGAATTTTAAAAATTTTAAAAAGGCGATTTTTTTTGGGAAAAAAGTACTATTATTCTTTTTAAGTTATCTAAAAAATTTCTAAAAGGATGTATAAAGAATTTGTACTTTTTAAAAAGCTAACTTTACATCGAATGTTTTAAATTAAAAAAAATTTAAAAGTTTTAATACCGAGGGGACCAGGTCCATTCAACGAACGCCTATTTTTTATGTAAAATTCAACTTTAGTGCAAAAATTCTCAAATCGCATACTCGATATCAAAATATAGTAACCCATTTTACATGGCCCAATATGTTCTTAATTATTTTGTAAAGGGTTCCGATAACCCCGCCCCTGGTATGGATATTATAGCTTAAAAACTAAAAATCCCATTTTTGGGATTTTTCAACACTTTTTTGGGAATTGCGGGATTCCTGATTACAAATTTAAAAATTGGTGTTCAGTTTTTCATTTTAAATCGAAAAATCTATATTATTGTAAAACTTTGTTAAAAAATATTCAATAATAAAAATTTTATTTCAAATTAAAATATTTGTATCTTTGCAAAAACTCTAAAAAAACATTTTTGTCATATTTTTCAAAAAAGTATTCCATGATTTTTTTAGTTGTACAAAGTTATATATATTTTTGAAAAGTAGACAAAATTCCCTATCCGTTGACATATAATATGTCTACCTTATGTTTTTTAATTGTTTGTTTGTTATGTTTTTTAATAGGGAAAACTTAACAACTCGCAGAGAATTTACCTAACATAGAAATTCATAAAAAGTATGTTTGCTTGCAAATAACATTTTTATGAATGTAAACAACAGTGCTAGGTAAATTCTCGGCGAGTTGTAAGTTTTCCCTAATTAATTTGCCACGTAAAAAGGACAATTTATTATTTGCATCAAGGAAGCATTCAAAATGCTGTATTCTTGCATGGTTGCTCAGAATTGTGTTTCAACAGCCAAAACTCTGTAACTTTTGAAACGATTGAGATATTTTTGTATTTTTTTAATGTACAGATAACTTCTTGAACACCCATAGTTAAATGGTCATAAAATCATATATTAGACTCATAAATATAAGAAGGTAAAATAAAAACGACTACAAAGATTTAAATTAAAATGTCATAACTAATATAGAGAAAATTGGCGTTATTTGAATAAATTTTTTAAATGTTAATGTTTTACGCGCGGGTCCGGGCGTTTATAAAATTATATATAGGGTGAAAGAGAATACCTTTAACTTTATCTGGGCGATGTATTTTTTTAAAGAAAAATTCAGTTCATTATAGATAATAGTTTCGTTATGATCATTTATGTATATCTGATCAAATATAAAAAATTAACTTTTTTCCAAAATTAAATTAAATATATATCGACCCCTTTGCGCGAAATTATCGTATGTTACATTTTTACATAGTAAAATATTATACCTATTTTCGCTATATTTATGGAAATATTACTACTTAGGTTAATTTTAACGTATGTGAAATTTAATTTACTAAATCGGTTTTTGTATAGCATTTTTAATTTGGTATTAATGATACCAGCCAAAGCAAAAAAATGTAATAATAAAGCTCTCCTGTAAAATTTTGTATTTGTGACATACAATAATTTCGCGCATAGGGGTCGATATGTATGTTTATAGGATGCCACACCAGTAATTTCTAATATTTTGACCAAATATTTTGGCTACCTTAGTTTTGATATGTTTACTAACTAATGGCAAAATTTATGTTTTTGCCAATGAAAATCAATTCTGTCCGACGACGTGTATAATTTTTAGAATATTTTTTTCTGCATTACATGAGAGGCATATTTGCCATATATTCACCTATTCTCGATCGATTTCGAAGCTATCACAAAGGATTACTTTATACATAATTTGTCTTTCATATAAAAAATTTTCCCAGGAGCATTTTGCAGGCCAGGTGATAAAAACGAGGTTTTAAAAACATCGGCATATGATATACGTGTAGCCACATTAGGCATATAACTAATTTTGGCGAAATTTTTGGCATACCACCACGTGATGGCCAATGTTGTATAAGTAATGAAAATCATTTTTTTAGGTCATTTCGAATCAAAAACAATACGCACCAACACCAATTTCTAAAACAAACCAAACTTTTTTTTATCTGAAAAATTATGTAAATAATTTCATAATTTGGTTGCAAGTATATGGGATACTTCCCTTATTTAAAAATTATCTTTTAAAGTATGTCCGCAGTTACTATTAAAATAAAATATATTGTGTTTCAAAATAATTGAACATATTTCATGAAAATCTTTATTGCGTAATAAAGATTTTCATGAAATATTTTCAATTATTTTGAAACAAAATATATTTTATTTTAATAGTGCGTGAACTTTTTTAACAACCGCGAAAAAATAACACCGTGATTTTTTATATTTTTTAATGCTCTATTCGACTATGCTATGCCAATTTGCATATTTGCAAAAATTGTCAATAGTTATATCCCTAAGCCACATATTATGTTATTTTAAAGTTAAGGATCAACATACCGGAATAAATATTCTTATTTTCTTGCATTTGAACGTGTGTTATATTCATAAATTTTTCTTTGTCTATTCTGCATAGCCAAATGTAACATTCTAAGTTGTATTTTGTTTCAAATGTATGTATTTTTTTTAATTAAAAATGTTAGCCCTTTTTTAGCCTTTTTTTCTAAGTATTTAGCCCTTTTTGTTCACTAAGAATTGGCAACACTTGATGGCAGTGTGTCCAGGGCTATTTGGGCAATATTGGATTCAAAGGTAACTAGAATATGAATTGCGTTGGATAGGAAAAGTCTCAGGTCTTTAGTAGGAGTAATAACCGGCTACTGCTCAATTGGAGCCTTTATTTTTAGTTTTTTGATATTATACTCTTTTACTACATTACCAGGCCAAGTGAATACAGCTATAGAGACCGTTTTGTCAAACAAAAATAAAAAAATCATATGTCTGGTACAACAACAACATATATTGACTAACATGTATTTTATTGTTGAAAGAGTTAGGTTTTTGACAATTCCGATTCATCTTTATGTTACCTGGTCTCTGATGAAAATATTTTTATGTCCATCTGGCTGGCTGTCCATGTAAACCTTGTGCGCAAAATACAGGTCGCATTTTTTAAGATATTTCAATAAATTTTGGTACCTAAAATTTTTTCGGCTCAAGGACGAAGCCTATTTCACCTAGCATGTCATACATGTTTAATTTATATAGGCATCTACACAAATTTCGCTCCAAATAAGTTTTATATATACAGAAGTCGTGTTATAATTTTAAAAATTGAGTGAACATGTAGTTTTATAAAAATAACCATAATCAATCAAAAACTCGATTTTGAATATTTGTGTAGTTACGTCCGTTTGCATTTAATCTCACAACCTAATTTCATGAGAATCGGTTTATATTTGGTCATACATAGCTCCATATAAGACCCACTTCCTAATATTCTATTAAAGAGCATAAATCTCTTAAAAATGTTGATATCCACATATTATTCTACAGAAATAGGTTTCATATAGAAATAATTCACACAACTTAATTTCATGTCAATCGGTCCATAATTGTTCCTAGCTTCCATAAATAGCTTTCGAATATAAATTATGTATTAAAAATAAAAAAAAATGTGTAGGGTATTATATGGTCGGGCTTGACCGACTATACTTTCTTACTTGTTTTTTCATTAAAGTTTTTTTAATAATTTAAAAAATTAATTGAAAAAATTGTTTAAATCCTATTTGTGAACAATTTGAATTGGAGAAACATTTAATCAATAAATTTTATCAAGCTATTCACCCTTATCGTGGTTGGCGTAAAAGTCTTACGCCAACGACAGTTTCGTACTAGATTAAAGATAAAATGCAAACTGTTTCTTTAATCTAGTACGAAACTGTCGTAGGCGTAAGACTTTTACGCCAACCACGTTAAGGGTGATTATTAGGGTATTCAATCGATTAACCGTTAATCGGTTAACCGATTAATTTTGGACGGTTAACTGTTCGAATAATTTGAAATTGCCGATTTTCAAATAACAAATAAACCGATTAATTTGTGTCGATTAACCGATTAACCGAAATTCCTTTTTTTTGCACTTTAAACAATTTTGTTGTATTTATTTTTCCATTTCAATTCAAAGACAAATTTCAAATTAAAATTAGATATTTTTGAACATCCAATAAACATGATTAGTGAGTATGTATAACAACTGACATATTTAATTTACATGTACTTGAAACTTTGTTTGTATTTACATGTATGGACGAAACTTTTTTATTTTATCATAACTAAACGAAACTATTAAATTGATCAAAATCTAAAACAATTCAAAAATGAATATTCCTTATCATGCTTTTGATTTCTCCAACATATACAATCAGGGAGAGAGTTTTTTCCAAGAAAAGTTTTATTAAATCTAAAGAAAAAAATCGTTTAAATTATACAAATCATGCGATTTCAGAAATATAAATAGTAGATGTTAATATCTTTCTAATCTGTATTAAACCCAAATTTTTACTTATCAAATATACGAGAAAACATGAATTTTAATTTTGATGTTTACAACAAAAAAATACTCTCACACAAAAAATAATTGACTTTTTTGAAAACTGATGAAACTATATGAAAGATTATAGAACAGTTCATAAAGCTGTTTTTTATGTTTTTGTACACAAAATTCGTTGTTGTATTTTCAATTTAAAATGAAAATAGAAATTATTCGGTTAATCGAATAATTTTAAATTAACCGATTATTAACCGAATAAATATAAACCTCGGTTAATTATTTGCTCGATTAACCGATTAAACCAGAAACCCGATTAATTGAATACCCTAGTGATTATGTAGTGGATTTGAATGAATGAAGAATTTTATAAAAACATTTTAAACAAGGTTGGCTACCCATCCGTTAGCGGTAAAAGTTGTGTCGGAAACGGCATTTTGGGGGATAAAATCATAAATAAATTTAAACAATAAACCGCAAAGAAAACTATTCTCGTGCATTTGAATTGCGTTCAATAACTAGACCTAATTAAATTCGTATAATTCTATTTATAATAGGGTATTCATTCGAGTAATGATAGTTCGATTAATCGTATAATTTCTTACGAATAATTATTCAAAATTACCATTTTCAAATAACGAATAATTCGAAAAATTTTATGAAGAATAATCGAATAAAACGAATAAATGTACATACAGTACGAGACACAAATGTGTAAATAAATTTGGAAATATCTATAATTTGAATTTTTATGCTCAACATTTACCAATCTGACAATATTTTTTACACAATATGAAGATCATGATTAGTGAAGTATAGCAATACAAAAAAATTAATTTCAAGTAATGGCATTTAAATACCAGGATATCAAAAAGTTAAAAACTGAATTACACAATTTTGTCGCATTTTCTTTAAAGTTAAATAAACTTGTTATTATTATTTAGAAAAAGAACAATTTTAATCAATTTCATTAATGACAGTTAGTTAAAACATGTTACTAGTTAACAATTTACAATTCTTTAAGGAATATTGAATATGAAGAAGATTATCACCGAAGTTGCAAATTCTGTTACCGAGCAGCTGAAAAATGGTATCTCCCATCGAAAAATATCCACCAAATTCAATATTTCTTTTAATCTGTTGAGAACATAGCGAATATATGTGGTTTGGCTTTTCCAGCACCAATTTGTGGACGGAATTCAATTCTATTGTTAAAAGATGGTCTCACTGTATAACGTCTAGTTGCATCAGGAGAAGAAAATAGTCCCCGTGAGGTACAACCAAAACTATCTTCATGCTACCAAATTAAGATTTCAAAACGTGCATCTCTTAGAGAAATCAAAAGATGTGGTTTTTATGCAATAAAGATTGTTAAAAAACCTCGTTTAACTGAAAGACACAAGTCTCTTCGACTAACATTTGTAAATTTTTTTAAGAAATGGACCTTTGATGATTGGGAAAAAGTTATCTGTACAGATGAATCGAAAATTAACCATTTTAGAACTGATGGACCAAAATATGACTACCAAAAACGAAATGCGCCATTAAAAGACCGTGATTTTATGACGACTATGAAATATGGTGGTGGAATATTGCCGTTTTGTGGTTGTTTTTCTGCGAAAGGTGTATTAAAACTCCATAATATTGGTAGTAATATGAATGCAGAAATGTATATAGACATTATCAAGACAACAGATGTGGATAGTCTGAATGATTGGCGTGGACAAATTGAAAACACTGTGATACTACAAGATAACGACAACAAACATAAGTCTAAAAAGACGCTTAATTTTTTAAAAACCGCCAAAATTACATTGCTAGATTGACTCCCACAATCTCAGAATTTAAATCCGATTGAGAATTTGGTGCGAATTCTAAAACGTCGCGTTTATAATTATCAAAATGCATTTAGAAACACAACTCAGCTCTAGGAGCGCTCCCATGATATCTAGGGATCTATAATGCAAGAAGAGTGTCGCAAACTGGTGGAGAGTATGCCCTCCAGAATTCAGGCTGCCATTGCACAGTGGATCCGCCCATAGGCCAAAAATAAATAAAACGATGACAAAATATTTAGACAAAATGCATAAAAATTGTCTCTTAGATATCCAATCTTTTAAATGGCAAACCGGTTTTTGCTGGAAATCTAACGGGACTTTTTAAAAATAAAATTAAAAGCATGAGCAAATATTCATTTGCAAAGCGCAGCTGAACGCTGGATTTGCAAACGTGCACTTCAAAACGGTCTTGCAATTGCTGTAGTCTACAAAATTAAATTATTTTCAATGAATTTTGAAGTTAAAGGTATTTATTTTATCTTTAGAAAATAATAAAACTAACTTGTGTTGTAATTCTTGTGAAATTAATGTTTTAGTTAACCTATATATTTGTTACTTTTTTGTATAACTTCATTATGTTTACTTAAAGTTTTAGATGTGTTCCCCCAATATTCCCCCGTAGGGTTTTTTTCATTGTATTTATCAGATTCTTAAGATAATAAAAGTGCTGAAGTTAGTTGCGGAAATTTGCGGATGGGCTTGTAATCTTTAATATACGAACTCGACCCACAGTGGGATGGCTTCATACATTTTTTTTGAAAAATTATAAGCTGTGGTCGTAGAGCGCTGATATTTGGCACAGAGAATTATATGGACTAAGTTAAGAAAAAAATTAAATTTTATCAAAATCGTCCACGCACAACGCCCACTGCCCATACAATCCAAATTGATTTTTTCGCATAAAATTGTTTAAATCCAAGCAAAAGTCTAGAAATTTGGTACATACATTTATTGAAACCAAAAAGGAACTCATGCTGAGTTTCAATAAAATCGGTCACGCCCACCGCCCACGAAACTCATTCATAGATTAGAATTTTTTGGATATTTCGTTTATTATTCGACAAAAAATTTTTAGTTTTCATCCTGTCCCGAAAACAATTATTTTTATTAATCGAAACAAGACACTCCCACCTTTCATTTTATTAAAAAAAGAGCTTGGGGAAAGTGGGGCTACATTTTTTTTCTCCATGGAAAATCAAAAATACAATAATTATTAGACTTATAGATTTGGGCATATCTTCTTAACTGTTATGGTATCCCCATAATTTTTTTTTATTGATGTGGAAATGTTATATTTTTCAAATATGTTAAAGGTAAATGGTATATAAACCACTGAATTGCGTGAAAATATAAGTAAATTTTTGCTTAACACCCTTGCAAGGACTTTACTAGCATGGACTTTTTTAAAAATAAAATAAATTTTTTCTTAAAACTATAAGTGTACATTTCATCTTTAAACATTTCTCTACAAAACTGCATCATTTGATTGTTGAAATTAAGTGTTTGAAAAATTGACTTTTTGACACCAAAATCCCTCTGTGCGCCGTCTTATTTTTGCATCGGTACATAAAAATCTGATCCATGGAGCTGAGGTAAGCAAGCATGTAGTAGTGTCAATAGGTGAATTTTCGGAGGAAGATGCTGAAGCGAAAAATAAGCATATAAAACAGTTTAGATTGCAACATACCCGAAAAATATCGCGCATATAACTTTGTATAACTTTTTAATTTAGTTTTTTTTTCAGTGTATAATTCAAATGAATTAAAATGGAATAAAAATTAACTAAAATTGTTTAAAACAAACGAATTTTCATACTGAAATATTTTATTTCAAAAATTCATAAAACAAATCTAAAAGCCAATTAACCCTTGAAAAATCAAAGGGCTACTGTGGCTAAAGTTGTTAATATTTTTTCTAAAAAATTTGCGGACTTTAAGTTTTTCGGGCATGCTATGAGGTGATAAATTTTGAAGACCCTACCTTTTTTAGTTTTGAAGATATTGATTATTGACCGCTTGTTCATATAAGGGAAACCACTGTGCATTGACGCGAAAGCAGGTTATTCGAAGTACTAAAAAAGTTACTTTAGTAATCTGCGCCAAAAGTGTGTAAATGGGTTGCAGTTATTTTTTTTAGATTACTGGAGTATAATTAAGGAAATATTTTATTTATTTAGTCCTAAAATATCCTTAATAAATATTGTTTAAAAAAACACAAAACGTTTCTTTATAAACATTGCACTTTAAAAATGGTGTCACAAAGTGTAAATACATATATGACCATCATTTACACATTTTTGTCTTAAGCTAGGTACTCTGTTCAAAATTTCGTGCGAAATGCTGTCAAACTACATATAAAATAGTTGTAATGAAATATATGCGAAATAATTTCGCAAAAGCAGTACTCTGTTTTTATTGTGGAAAACATGTGAAATACATCTGGCAACCTTATTTTTCCACACGAAATAACATACGCTGCACTTCTTTCGCACGAACAGCTAGCTGTCAAACAGCATGTAAAATTTTTCGCATGAAAAAACCATAATTTTTCGCAAATATGAACAGAGTACTAAGCTTTACACTGTATATATTTAAATTTTTTAAATTGCTTAAAATTTTTCATAATTTTAAATTTAAATAAGTAATAATGACTACAAAAATTGTATTCTTTCTGAAATTTGACAAATAACTAAAGACAAAGGGATCACTGTAGATGAGTAGTCCGATATCTCCTTCTATTCTAAAAAACAAGTCTTTCAAAATGTTTAATTTAGGACTTGAACCAATGAAAATAAAAGGTACGGAATAAAATATTTGTTATTTAGTAAAAAAAGCTGAATGATTTTAGAATTGATTTCGAAACTGAAATTTTAGGTTCTAAACATGAACATATGCTGGCGAAATATTAGCAGAATCGCAATTAATAAAAAAATATTAACTTAGATTAAAGTGGTGTTGAAAGTGATGGCGAATGTGATTTTGAAACTGTCGTCGAAAGTTATATTGAGGATGACATACGTTGAATTACTTTATTATCACGTTATTACTGCCAATATATTTTTTTTTTGTAAATTTATAAATTTTTGTTCTACTTTTTTTATTAAATTTATACATTTTAACTGTTTAGCAATAATGTTTTTATGAAATTTGACACATTGAAAAATTAATTATTAATAAAAAATTTTTCAATTGTTGACGAAAAATGGAAGATAAACATATTCTCCGGTTTTGGGGAATTTATAAGTTCCATTGGATGTTCCGTAGCCGTCTCTTCTTGCAGTGATACATGTTCCTGTTTTTGTGAACATTTTTTCAGTCTTTTCGAAGTTTCCTTCTACTCCTTCTACCCTTCTTTGCCTAATTTTTGTTGGGCAAATTCTTGGAAGATGTTTGTGAAGTTCTCGTGTTAGTTTGTGGAGGGACACAATTACCTGGTCTTTCATCACGTACTTTGTTGTAAGTGGATCATGTCTCCTAGTACAACAAAAGTATCCTTACAGTGTTTGGTAGCTTCTTTATATTCTTTAGTTAAAGTACCTGGGACTGTTTTCTCTGTGTTTGGGGCCAAAATCGTTGGCGGTGTGCTCTTTAGAACAGAATTTCTTATTCTGTCCGACTGATGATAGATAGATAAATAGATAATTGGATAAATAGAAAAATAGTTAAATTGATAAATAGACGAATAGAAAAATAGATAAATTGAAAAATAGATAAACATATGAATAGATAAATAGATGAATAGAAAAATAGATAAATAGATGAATAGATAAATAGAAAAATAGATAAATGGAAAAATAGATAAATGGAAAAATAGATAAATAGAAAAATAGATAAATATATGAATAGATGAATAGAAAAATAGATAAATAGAAAAATAGATAAATGGAAAAATAGATAAATGGAAAAATAGATAAATAGATGATAAATAGATAAATAGAAAAACAGATAAATAGAAAAATAGATAAATATATGAATAGATAAATAGATGAATAGAAAAATAGATAAATAGAAAAATAGATAAATAGATGATAAATAGATAAATAGAAAAATAGATGAATAGATAAATAGAAAAATAGATAAATATATGAATAGATAAATAGAAAAATA
This sequence comes from Calliphora vicina, assembly GCF_958450345.1. NCBI lineage: Eukaryota > Metazoa > Arthropoda > Insecta > Diptera > Calliphoridae > Calliphora > Calliphora vicina. Next base: position 82,605,570 of record NC_088780.1, read on the forward strand.
GATAAATAGATGAATAAATAGATAGATTAGTTTTATGGCGCAATTGTTTTCTTTCAACTTGAAGAATGTCCGTTTTTGAAACAAAACCATCAAAAGAAAAACTACTCAAACTACTCTAGAAGACTACAAAATTGTTTACGTTATTAAGTGCCATTATCCTAGACAATAACCATTATTGTTTTATAGAATTCAAAACTAATAACTCAAATGTGAAAAGAGGAAAATTCGTCCCAATTCGTCTAAAAGAATAGGGGCATAAGGCCATGATCTTAAAATATACATACATATATAAGTGATATTATTAACCGGATTTGGATTAATAAATCCATAATACATTATGTTAAACATCTTTGTCTAACATGGTAATAAACTTTTTGTGTATTTATAAATGCGCCAATCATGCACTGTCGTCTGACTTCAAATTATCCACGTTCACTGATAATGATATCAAACTTTGGACAGATTTGTGTAATTCCCTAAGACCACTTGAGCAAAGATTCGGCAACGTTGATTGGGTATAATACAATTTGTTATAAATAATTTAGAAAAAGTTAATAATTCATTTACTATAGAATTAGTTACTCATTTTAAAACCCGAATTAATGAACTTTAACTTTATTTTTTGTTTTTCCTTAACATCAAAATTTCATTCTTTACTTTTTTAAAAAAATTTAAATTTTTCGAATAATTCGATTAATTTTAAACGAGTGATCGAATTATTCGACCAAGTTAAAATCACTTCTTCGAATTATTCGTTTTATTCAAAAAAGAGAAAAATCGAACAATTTGAATACCCTAGTATTTAAGTTTCGGCACAGTCGAATATATAGCCATAGAGAACATATATAGCTCTCTCGCATATTTTAAAAGTAATTGTGTGTCATTATGTTATTTCGAGGAGTGAATTGTATCATAATTGTGCTCGGGAACGATTTCTTGTAAATTCTAATAATACCTGAAAAGCTGACTATAATAATCTGGCAAATCCTATTTGTATTTCTTGATTTAAATATGTTTCTATGACATACATATTAATATAACATATTTTTGTGTTTGTATAACATTCTGAATTATTTATTTTATTTTGATAAAAATGACTTTACGCTCGTTTTTGAAATTAAATTGTGTACCATTCTATTGCATTTGGTATGGCAAGAGAAAAGATACTTGGAAAAAGACCAGGTACAGTAGCAGTGCTTTAACTGGAACACTTTGTGCTTGGCTGATGTGCAAATGCATGTTTGCATCATTAATCATACCGAAAAAATATGAAAATTCAATACTATTGTTAACAATATCAATTGTAGGTATGTATGTATGCGCATATTAGCGATATTAACTAATCTGGTTAGTAATGAAGACATTAAACTATTTAATTTCTTTTGGATTTATTAGTTAGTGGATACGTCCTTACCGATGCTATGAAATGTGTAACTCTAATGATGTTTATATCATTAATGGGAAAGTCGGGACGAAGTTATATGCGAGCATTATGCTTTGCCTTTGTTATATCGGGTGCGGCAGATATGTTTGTTGTAATTTTATTTATTAATTTTTATTGTAAATTTCAAATTACAAAGGTCCAATCGAAAATTTATCTACAAACACTGGTGAAGTTATACGAGCATTTTCCTGTTCCAAAATATTGGCTATTAATCTAACACGTACACGTTTTGATTTGATGACAAAACCATTCCAAAAAACCTTGGGACACATGAAAGAAGACATTAAAGATGTCCAAAATACATTCAATGAGCTGAGAGATGTTACGAAAGTCCTACATGAAGAAGTAATGTTGAATGATCTAGATATAAATGCAAATGTCACGAGTGCAGAAAATGCCACAGCAATCGAATATAGTCGCCATAGAGTTTTACCCATTAATGGAAATTCCAAACGATCAGAGGATCAATTTAATGCAGAATATGTTGAAACCCGATATAAAAATAAGTTTAGACAGCGATGTCTTAGACAGTTGGACAGTGGCAAGGCTCGTTGTAGAAAAGCATTTTCAAAAGCTCTAGAAAAATGCTATGACAAAATGCCGTTTATTATTAAGACGTTGATTTGTTGGCCATTCAAGGTGGATTTTATATGTAAAATAAATATATTGGGTAATCCAGAGAAGATCTGTGATCCTTCGGATGCTGTGCCAGACAATTTTGGAGAAACTTACATTGAGTTAGCTGGAACTGAAAATCAACTTTACGAAGATAGTTCCAGTGTTAAAGTTAACTACACAATTTTGAGTCCGGATGCAATGCCCGGAGTGAAGTTAGTTTTGCTCTTAATATGAAGTAGCATTTGCAAAATATTGTTTGTCATAAATTATTTTCAGATCGGCTGAGGAAACTGCTAAAAATGTGGCAAATGAGTTTAAAGTTAGAAAAAGAATTTTTGATTCAATTCTAAAAATACTCCAACAATTTTTAGGATTTATGATTTTGAAAATTTTGTACGGTATGTATGTATATAAGTTGCTTTAATCTGGTCATGTTTTTGAAACCCAAATACAAAACAACAAGAAACACCTAAGCTTTACAATCTGTTCAGCGTTTTAGGTACGATTGACTAAAATCTCAAACTATGATACTCTCCATCGGACAAACACAAAAAAACTTCATAGAAACAAACACTCTACAAGTCCCATAAAATATACTATTGGTCAATTCACAAGATCTCTTATCAGTCATATTGTCATAATGTCCTTATATATATCGAATATGCAGCTAGGCTTAACCGACTCTTATGCATTCGGCCAGTCTCTGCTGGTAGGTTACAATAACACAATAAACATAGCATACAATGTAGTATTATTTAAGGACATTTTTTTGCTTGAAAAACAATAAAAACCATTGTGAAATTTTAGGACATTATGACAATAAGACATGATAAGAGACCTTGTGTATTGACCAACTATATCTTGAATTTTGTCCCGTTTATGTACAAATGTAATAAGTATTTATCAAATTAATTACAGTTTGTATAAAATATCATAAGAAGTACAAAATGGATCTGGATCACGATAACATTTATATAACGGATTATTTCAAGCACGTGGATCGAAGAAGGAAATCACTCGGCAAACATTCGTTGTTGCCACTTAAGAAGGTGTGGTAAACAAATTAAAAATATTCTTAATTTAAAACATCTTAATATCGAATACCCAATATCAACTACATAGTATGAAAGAAGAAAACTTATTGATGCTGATCATTCCTGGCATCGTACACAAGAAGAATCACAAGCAGTCACATTTAACTTATTACAATTCTCTTTGGAAATTGTATCGGGCTGCTTCTTTTTATTCCTCGACTACGTTATTTCGTCCGTTTTTTTGATAATACGGAATAATTCGGAAATGTCATTTGTTCAGGAAGGAGAACATACGATAAAATTTCAGGTAATAACATTTGTTCTATTCACAATTTCTATTCCTAATGCTTTCATATGTATGTACGAATTCGATAATTACACTGTTAGTAAAATTTAAACTTTTGAAATGACAATACAACCAAGACGTATTCAATCGCTCGAGGCTCGAGCTGTCAAATTCACTAGTGTTTTTTGTTGCAAATACTACATCAAACGTAAAAGCAATAAAAAAGCATGTGGTTTTCGTAAATGATGTACTTGTTGTAGAATCGCCCACACCTTATAATGATTAAAAAATTAAAAACAATAAATGATGTACTATTGAAGTTTTAATTAATAATATTTTAAGTGAATTTAACAAAGATTTAATGAACATATCTGTACCGCCTTAAACATTATTTTAACCTCATTATACCCTATACCACCATAGTGAGGAGGGTATAATGCGTTTGTGCAGATGTTTGTAACACCCAAAAATATTGGTCTACCGATCGACTTAGAATCACTTTCTGAGTCGATTAAACGTCCGTCTGGCTGGCTGTCCATGTAAACCTTGTGCGCAGAGTACAGGTCGCAATTTTGAAGATATTTCGATAAAATATGGTACATATAATTTTTTCGGCCCAAGGACCATGCCTATTGAAACTGGCTGCAATCGGTCCATTATTTCACCTAGCCCCATACAAATGTCCTCTCGAAATTGGACTTTATCGGTCATAAGTTTTATATATACAAAATTCAAGTCACCAAATTTTGTTACGATCGGTCAATAATTAGTCATAGCTCCCATATAGACCCGCTTCCGAAAATCACTTTAATGTGCATAAATCTCTTAAAATTGTCGGTATATACACCAAATTCAACATAACTTTCATACAGACATAAATCACACGACCTAATTTCATGGTGATCGGTTCATAATTGGTCATAGCTCCCATATAAGGCTCATTTCGAAAATCACTCACGAATATAAATTATGGATGTTTTAAAAGAAAAATCTTTTTGCTCATTTACTTGGTGTAGGGTATTATATGGTCGGGCTTGACCGACCATACTTTCTTACTTGTTTTTAATTAATAAGTTGTTTCAAAAAAATTATGTGCGTGTATAGGAATATGTGACAAAACTCTACATACGATATCGACATTTCATTTAAATTGAAAATAATATTGTTACGAAATTGTACTTGAATTCAAATATAACGATTTTAAGGGCTGATTTAAAAGTAGCATAATGCTTTCAAATAACAGTGCTGTAATAGCAAACTGTAACATATCTGTCGGCATTATTATATAAAAGCTTTCAGTTGACCATTGATCGTAAGTTGGCAACGCTGTTTGAATTCGAATATTCAGTTAAAGAACATTGTAGAAAGTACACCACAGATGGCGTATGATCTAGAATATTCGAACTTTGACAGTTAAAGAGCAATCTAGAGTGCACATGGCAGTGTTATAAATCAGTAATGCGCAGCCCATAGCACAATTGTGCAGAATCAAATCACACGTATTCTTATGCTCTTACATTTTAGTAGTCGTTGTCCACTCAACGAGACAACTAGGAATACGCATGAGCACTGGTGTATGACTTTTTCTTTATTTTTTCAGTTTTTGTATTTGTGTGTTTGTAGGTGCACTGAATAAAATAAAGAATTGAATGTGTTGGTGAGAGGATTTATTTTTGCGAACCTCTGTTATAAATAGTGGCAGAGGTTGCAGTCGTTAGTCAGTTTATCAGAGACGCTTTTCGAATAAACATCAACTGAGTGCCTTAAAGTGTGTTGTGTTTTTCAAGTAAATTCGTGTATATTATAAATTGTGTCTGTATTTCTGCGAATTTACAAACGTCTTAATTTTGATTTTTAAACATCACTGATGTATACGCCTTTACTCATGCACAATTGTTGTTGGGTGTTTTTGCTGTTTACGTATGATAGAGTTGCTCATATGAGAACTCATTATAAACAACCCTCTCTATTTTGTTAGAGAATAAGATTTACAAAGAAACAAAATAGAATTGGTGAATATACTCAATCAGCGCTGTCATTTTGACGATTTTTTAAGTCAAATTTATTAAAATGACGATTGACGATTTTTCATTTTTCCCGCGAACAAAAATGACGATTTTTTAAAAACAAAACATATGGTAACCTTTTTTCCTAAAATTAAAATATGGGCCTTTTCGGAAATGCATCACTGCACTGCATTTGATGCGCATATGTGATTAATTTGCGATGCTTATGCTTATCAGCCATTTTTGTGATGCTTGTTTGATGGTTTTTAACGCATCATCTGTTTCTCTCTTGCTTTTTAGAACTCAAGACATTTACAGTGTTGCCAACTTTTGCAACACTGCGCATCAGATGCAGCGCAGTGATACATTTCCGAAAAGGCCTTATTGTAAGTCCCCTTTTGCAATGTACAAATTGAAAGGCAGACAGCGTCCAATTTTATATTGAATTGGTTTCACAAATTTTAAAACGTTTTGATTTTGGCGATAAACTTTTAGAAGGATTAAAGTACATTGGACAAAAAAATTATACTATTTTACAATTGGCCAAACTTATTCCAAATTTATTAAATGGAAAAGAATTTGATAATAAAGTTCGAGAATTACGTAATATGAAATTCACCGAACTCGAAACATTGGAAAAATATTTCTATTTTAAAGAGAGTCAATAATGCAAAGGCCTTCCCAATTTTAACACAATTTGTTTCGAGTTTAATGCAGTGTTGCCACTTCATGTGTAATTACCAGGGAAACCGGAAATATGCTCTAAAAAAAGCGTTTTAAGCGCTTAAAATATGCAGTAAAAACATTAAAATATGCTCTTAAAATTTAAAAATATGCTCTTAAAAAGCAAACTTTTACATAATTTTTAACCAAAAAATATATGTATATTTAAAAAAATCAATACAATTGATTTCTAAAAAGGTAAAGTAACATAAAATAAACAAAAATAACAAGAACTAAAACAAGTATAACAAAAAATAAATACAACATAAAAACAATAGGAACTTAAGCTATGAAAAGGCCTCGAGAGGTATTTTTTGATGATATTTTATATAAATATAAAGTCACTTCTTCAATTTAGGTTATTATTGCAATCAATTACAAAATGTTGACTTAAATTTTCAAATAAAAATCGTTGTCTATTGGATCTGAAAACATTTTTATACATAGAAAATGTTCCTTCGACATCAACTGATGTTATAGGAGCAAATTTAAAAGACATTATTTCTTTAACACATAGAACGGTTAAGTTTGAATTAGAACTAAAATTTGATATTTAGATGGCGCTATTATTAAAATAGGGCTTATTTTATATCAAAAAATCTATTTTTCAATTTTGAATTTTAAACAAAGGAAGTAAAAACCTGTAACACAACAGCGAGAAGTAAGTAATACATAATTTGTTTTTGATATAGTCAAAATATGTTATTAAACAGTAAAATATGCTCTAAAACGCAAAAATATGTAATAAATATGCTCTTAAAACAAATATATGCAAAAATATGCATTTAAGGGTAAAATATGCAAAAATATGCACTAACAAATCGATGTCAAAATTCTTAAATAGTTCTGAAACGTGTAAATATCTTATCCATGTGCTCATTAGACTCACCAGAAAAAACATGCATTTGCATATTTTGGTTTCCCTGGTAATTACACATATTGTGTGTAATTTTAACTTGGATGTGTAGCCCATGTGTAATTGAGTGAATGTGTAATTCATGTGTAATTTTAAATTCCAATTATATCCAATTGTCAATGTATGTCTTTTATTTATATTTTGAATTTTAATTGAATTAATTAATTATAGATTGTTCAGATTTCAAAACCGACTGAAATAAATATGTACATTTATATGAGGGAAAGTAGCTATATCCTCTATTTTAGTTGATAAAACAAATCCAGTATCTCTAAATGTATTCATTTTTATTATATTGTACTCGTTTGTTACTCAGTATAATGGAATTATACATATGTACTAGGATCGCCCGGTGGCCGAAATTCGAAAACCATATATGTTTTATAAATATTGGTGGACAATAACATACTTAAAAGTGTACCACAAAAAAACGTGTGGCCTATTTATATATAAGATGAAGATATGAATCAAGTTTGAACTAAATTAACATTAAGGTTTGCAGAAAAATACGATAAGTAATTTGGAGATTGCTATGTTTGGTTTTCCAAGTGGACATTTCGCCGTTTATGATAGTTTTGTTTGCGTAATATTTGTAATAGAAACTAAATTTTAGCATAGATGGGCACTTTGCAGTACCAGTACATTTTCAGTATATATTTATTTTTACTGATTACTGGAAAAAATCAGTATTCGGTAAATTTTACGGACTACTGGAAAAAAATCAGTATTCAGTAAATTTTACTGATTACTGAAAATAATTTACTGATTTTTTTTTTCAGTAATCAGTAAAATTTACTGAATACTGATTTTATATTTCAGTAATCAGTAAAAATTTACTGGTAAATAAAATTATATTTCATTACCTGTAAGCATTTACTGATTAATGAAACGCTTACTGCAGTAAAAAAGTAATGCAGTTTGCCCATGTATGAATTTTAGTTTATCACATTCAACATGAAAAAACTATAAAACAACAAATACTATTCAATAATTATACATTTTTACAAGTTATTACAAATTGTTATTGGAAAAACGTTAATTTTCAAGATAACCCATAATCGAAAATTTGTATTTTTATAATTTTAAATTGTTTATAGAATAAGGGTAACGGTATTTACAGATAACGGTATAAACTATTATATCGTTAACGGTAATTGCAGTTATTTCGGGGTAACGTTAGCCAATCTTAAGTGAAAAAACTAAGAACGTAGGAATTTGTGTGAGAAACATTTATTTACAAATTGTTACTAGTTATTTTTTATACCCGTAAGAACAGTTTTGTATTTATGCTATTGTCTGTCTGGTTTCTGGTTTGTGTTTTAAATAATAAACAATAAAATTAACTTACTATTTTGGAAGCTTTAATTCAAATTTATAACTACAAATTTTAAAAATATAAACGTTACAAGATTTTACTGGGAAGGAAAATGATCAGTGCTATAATTTTTAAACAAATAGTAAAAAATATTTATCTTTGAAACTGAAAACAAAACTGATTTCAAAGTACTTAATATTAATTAGGAATAAATTAAAATTCGAAAGCAAACAGTGTGCTATTTTTCAAATATTGTTAAATTTTTAATAGAAGTGTACCAATTTCCAATGGAACAATCACCTAATGGACATTGAATAATATTTGTTAAAAGCGTATGTGGGATTGACATATTTGACTGATCTCAAGAATTCATTAAATTAGAAAAGTTCACTAAAAAAAGAGATTGCTAACCTTGTTTAATACCCCTCATACATATATCCAATTCCCGGTTAAATTAAAATTACCGCAAGTGAAAATTGTCCATTGACAATAAAGTGATCGTATTTGGTCCAAACATCCCAGAGTCCACTGTGACAAACCTTTTATATTCATGACAATTTTAGACAATTTATCCTATTGAAATCACGAAAAATTTATTTACATGTGTAATTTGTTCTCATATGTGTAATTAGGCATGAGGCATGTGTAGTTTATAATTTTCTTGGTGGCAACACTGGTTTAATGGCACTACCACATTCGTCGGCCAACGTTGAAAGAATTTTTAATATTGTAAATTTAAATAAAACAAAAACTGAAAGGCTTTGGATTCTTCAACATTACAATGAATATTGTTTTCAAAAGATTATCTTAAGTTAAATAATTCTCAGTGTTTTAATATAGCAATTAAAAATGACTTATTAAAAAAATGTCACACAGAAATGTACCAGAGTAAAGTCACATAATACCAAAATTAAATTAATTATTGTTTTTTATTAAATAATAAAATAAAAATATTTAAAAAAGTTAATAAAAAAATTATTTTGGTATTTTTAACGTATTTTTGTCTTCACGATTTTTTCTTTTTAACTTAACGATTTTGACGGTTTTTTTTTAAAATTGACGATTTCTCCAAAAAAAGTTGGTAGCACTGTACTCAATGTGTATTACACACATCTACATACATATATATACACACAACTAAACTTTTGTTTTCTTTTTATTATTTTATTATGCTATTATATACATACAGTGGTGGCCAGGAATTTAAGACAAAAATTGTTTGCTAAATTCCACGTGATTGTCAATTATTTTTTCAAATATTTCCACAAATATGTATGCATGACGACTGTTTTAACATACAAGTGTGTTTTATTCGACTGTGTCAATTCATACATATTCACCACGAATACATAAAATTTTTCTACAACTTGACCAAAAAATTTTTTTTTAAATAAACATATTTTCTCACATTTATATCATTATATTTTTATACCCTTCACCTTCGTGAGAAGGGTATATATAAGGAGTGAGATCGAAAAATTCTTAACACACGTTTTTCATTACATTTTTTAACCCAAGTATTATTTGAATTTTTTTTTGATCAAGTTACCTTTGAAAAACATGTCAGTTATTATGTGTAATGTCAATTATATTAATTTTTTTGTTAATCTGATTAAAATGAGTGACCAGAAAAAAGTGCGTACTGAAATTATTAAATATTTTCAACAAAACCCAACTTGGTCTTACAAAAAGTTGGCCAAGCATACAAAGGTCTGCCGTCAAACTGTTTCCAATGTTATTAAACAGTACCGGGAGAACTTGTCAGTTGATAGAAAACCTGGTTCAGGTAGAAGGAATGGTCCACATGCTGTTTCTAAAGCCAAAAAAATAGAACGCATTTTCAAAAGAGCTCCCAACACATCCGGTAGGAAAGCAGCCCGGTTAGCTCAGTGCTCGGACTATTTGGTACGAAAAGTTAAAGCTAATGCAGGTTTAAAAACATACAAGGCTCAAAAAGTTCCTGACAGGAACGCTACTAAAAATTTAGAGGCCAAAAACAGAGCACGGAAATTGAAGTCAAGTTTTATAAAAAAATATTCTTGCTGCATAATGGATGACGAAACGTATGTTCTGGCAGATTTTTCGCAACTTCCAGGTCAAAAATTTTATGTTGCTGATGCTCGAGGGAATGTTGAAGAAAAGTTTAGGACCCAAAAGCAGACAAAATTTCCCAGAAAGTTCTTGGTATGGCAAGCAATATGCAGTTGCGGCAAAAGAAGCCACTCATTTGTTACAACGGGCTCTATAAATACCGAAATTTACATCAAGAAATGTTTACAAAAAAGGCTGCTTCCATTCATAAGACTTCATAATGTGTCCACTTATTTTTGGCCTGACTTGGCATCCTGTCACTATGGCAAACAAGCCCTTGAGTGGTGCAAGAACAATAATGTGGTATTTGTACCAAGAGAGGCAAATCCTCCAAACTGCCCGGAGCTAAGGCCAGTGGAGAGATATTGGGCTCTTGTTAAAAGAGAATTGAAGAGTACAAAAAAGGTGTCCAAAAGTGTGGTAGATTTTAAACGGAGATGGACTACATGTTCGAGCAAAGTGACAGAAAGCACTATAAAAACGTTAATGGAAGGGTTTCCGAAAAAGGTTCAAAATTTCATCACTAGTGATTAAAACTATAAAAATAATTTTTTTTGTAAATTGTAATAATAATTTCAATCAAATAAAAAAAAAATTAAAGCTGTAAGTTTAGTGGTTTCTTTTTTATAAACATATATGTTAAGAATTTTTCGATCTCACTCCTTAAGTTTGTCATTCCGTTTGTAATTTCTACATTTTTCATTTCCGACCCTATAAAGTATATATATTCTGGATCCTTATAGATAGCGGAGTCGATTAAGCCATGTCTGTCTGTCTGTCTGTCTGTCTGTCTGTCTGTCTGTCTGTCTGTCTGTCTGTCTGTCTGTCTGTCTGTCTGTCTGTCTGTCTGTCTGTCTGTCTGTCTGTCTGTCTGTCTGTCTGTCTGTCTGTCTGTCTGTCTGTCTGTCTGTCTGTCTGTCTGTCTGTCTGTCTGTCTGTCTGTCTGTCTGTCTGTCTGTCTGTCTGTCTGTCTGTCTGTCTGTCTGTCTGTCTGTCTGTCTGTCTGTCTGTCTGTCTGTCTGTCTGTCTGTCTGTCTGTCTGTCTGTCTGTCTGTCTGTCTGTCTGTCTGTCTGTCTGTCCGTCTGTCTGTCTGTTGAAATCAGTTTTCTGAAGACCCCAGATATTTTCGGGATCCAAATCTTCAATAATTCTGTCAGACATGCTTTCGAGAATTTTGCTATTTAAAATCAGCAAAATCGGTCCACAAATGGCTGAGATATGAGGAAAAAACCAAGACAACCTCGATTTTTCACCTATTTTTTACCTATTTTTTACCTATCTGGATTACTAAGACATTAATATAGACAATATGGATATCTAATGATAGATATTTCAAAGACATTTGCAACGACGTATATAAGACCATAGTAAGTTGGACCTACAATGGGTCAAAATCGGGAAAAAAATTTTGAACCCGAATTTTTTTTTTTAAAAAAAAAAAAATTGAAAAAACAAAAAAAAAATTTTAAAATTTAAAAAAAAAAAATTTTTTAAATTTAAAAAAAAAAAAATTTTAAATTTAAAAAAAAAAAATTTAAAATAACAATCGAAAAATTTTTTTTTCCAAAAAATTCAAAAAACAACTGGAAAAAAAATTAAATTTTGTTTACCTAAAAATATTTAAAATTTTGAAGTATAATTTGGTGAAGGGTATATAAGATTCGGCACAGCCGAATATAGCACTCTTACTTGTTATTATTACAAAATATTCGGACCAAATTTCGTATTTTTAGTTCCATTAGTTTCGGTCATATCATGTTATTAACAGCGGATGTTCGCTGAGGTGGGTCAACGTATTTCCACATAAATTTGTCCATATATGTTTTACCGGTTTTTCCAAACATTTTTCAGAAACTAGAAACATTAATAATTAATTTCATACCCTTAGAGGTCCTTTTATTTTGGCTCTATCGCACTTAAAATTCAGTTGATGAAAAAAATTCAATTATTTGTCTTAAATTGGTGGCCACCACTGTATGTACATGATTTCATGAAACACTAACAAAATACATGGGTTTTTTTTGGGTTTTTTGCTTATATCTCGGCCATTTGTGGACCAAAAAATCTCGATTTTAAATAGCAACCGATCCGGAAGAATTCCGGAGATTTTGATGTATCAATCATGTTTGTAAGTTATTTAGGGGATTTGGAAAGTTGATTTCAACACACAGACGGACAGACGGACATGGCTATATCGACTCCGCAAATGAAAAATGTAGAAATTACAAACGGAATGACAAACTTATACATATATACCCAAGGCGAATTTATACAAGGTGGTGGTAGTTCTACAAAAACAACAAATGGTCTTAACAAATGTCAAAAAAGAGAAATTAAAAATTAAACAAATATGTATTAAAACTAAATATAGTGCAGATAATTGAATAGTGAGGGCTTTACTATTATATTACTATTTATAATATTTTGTTAATTAGCTTAGAATATGTAGATATTGAAGTATAAAAACAAGCTTTGACAGGTGTTAGAACCAAACAAGCGAAAAAAGAGTAATCAGCTGATTGACTGACTCCACCTTGTATAAATTCGCCTTGTATATACCCTTGCCACTCATGGTGAAGGGTATAATAAATTAATAAAACAAATCATAAAATAGTGATGTTTATTTAAACAAAGAATATTCGTCATTCGAATACTTTTAATAATAATTGAAAAAAATATATAAAAATGTTTGTATATTAATATGTTTAGGCTTAATGTAAATAGGAACGGTTTTTATTCGCTGATTGTGTAAGTTTAACAAAAAGTTTAATCTGTAATTTCAGATTTAATTTACTGAAAAAAAATAGTACGAGTACTTTATTATTTAATATTCATTGTTTTGCTGCACTATGATTGAAGTGGCACATAAAAGTTATAGTGTTACCATCACAGAATTTAAAAAAATATTAAAATACTGTTTACTTAAAATGCTCATAATGAATACGAATTTATAAGAAAGCAATTTTAGGCCTAAAATGTGTTTTAACTAAATTGTAGTTTAAACCTTAAAACTGATATTTTTATGAGTATGGGGGTAAATGTTTAAGCTGCTAACATTAACCCTTTCAGACATTAAATATAATTAGTTGAGATAGAAAACTGAAAATTTCAGTGTGAGCTAATTTGAGGCTGCTAATTAAGAATATGAAGTCAACTTACAGGTAAATCGTCACACATGCCTGCCAGGTGAGGACAAATATATTGGGCGAATTTTCTTAAAGGACATGTATCTCATAAATAAATTTTAAAAAATTAATGTAATTAATTGCAATTAATACGCAAATATCTAAACTAATACTCAATTAATACTTACACGTTTTTTTTTGAGTTTAAAATAATGTAATTATCATTTTAAAAAAGCACCGAATATTACTTGACTAACACATACTTATAAAACGCTAACATACTTATGAAAATAACTTAATTTAACAAAAACACTCGTTCAACAATACTGTATTAACTCAAAATTTTTAAAAATTCACATTTTGCAAGAAATTTACTAACAATATCTGTCTACTGTAAAAATTTCAACGTATTCCGATTACTCCTTAATCTCGAAAACCACATTTTAGACCATTTTCGTGATAATTAGTGACTACCTTGTATCAACAAAAAGGTATTATTTTGAGTTAATACAAAAATTTAAATAGAAATACATCGTATATTTTCATAAAAAAATTTATTATTTTGAATTGAGCATGTATTCAAGTTAAAAATAATCAAATTGTTTTATTTAAATTTGGTTGTATTTTGAGTTGATACTGTTTTGTTGATAAAATAATACAAAAAAATATTGAGAAGTTTCTGAAAAATGGTATTAACTAAAAAAATTGATTTATTTTGCAATAATTTCAAAAATTGTAAAGAAAATCAATGTAAATATATTTTCAAATGGAATTTGCTTAATATGATGTATTTGGATTTTCAAATTGTCTTAAAATGTAATCACAAACAGTTTTTGGCCTCTACTGAACATTTTAAAATTTTGAGTTAATACAGCATTGTTGAACGAGTGCGATATATACAATCTAGAAAACACTCTTTTCATAACGCTATTAACTGTTAAAATATATCCAATTGCGTCAACGCTACATGAATTTAAAAGGAAAAATCCAAATGTCCAATATATTGGACAAAATGTCTGAAAGGGTTAACATTGAAAGCTCTAGAATTCGAATATTCTAGTTTTGTCCGTTAAGAACAATTATGAGGCTACTCTAATGAAGATGGTACTATGTATAAATAGTGGCAGCGGTTGCAGTAGATAATTAGTTTTATCATACACGCTGTTAGAGTTAACATCAAATGTCTTGTACATTACAAAGTGTAATTTAAGTGTGTGTACTATTGCGAATTATAAACGTGTATTCAGAATTTCCGAAAATATTTTTTTCTTGATTTGTGCAAAATAGAAACTTGTTAACAATGAAAGTGTGCTAAAAAAATATAAAATTATACAGTATTGGCCATAACTAAAGCACCCCCTCAATAGATTTTTTCAAAACATAATTTTTTGGATAAAAAATGCTTTTTGAATTCTGATTTGTATATATTTTATTAACTTATATTGTTAATGTTCATATAACATTCATTTAGTAAAAGATAATTTTATGAACAATTAATTTAAAATGATAAATCATATAAAAACACAAAACGCAACGGACAAAACAAAAGCACCCTCTTATAAGATGTTTAAAAATTTGATTACGCCACTGTATATTTGCATTGTGAGTTGACCGGACTGACAACGAATGGACTTAAAAATTCCAGAAGATAAAAATAAAGAAAGGCGTAGTGTGTATAATTTAAGTTTTATACAGTTTATTGTAATAAAAACAATGGCATGGAAAAAGTACTCCAGTGAATTTAACATTAAAGTTATTGAAGACTGGAAGACGGGCTTATCACGACATGAATTGAGTAAATAATATTCAATTAACAGATCAGTTTTTTTCAGGCTCATTTCAAAGTTATTGCAGACTGGTCGCATATCAACGGTGCATTCTGGAGGACGTCCGCGAAAATAAACACGATATTATGATTCCTTGATCAAAAGAGCAATTCAAAAAGATCCTACGGCATAATCTAGTCAAGTATGAACATGTTTAAGATTATGCGTTAGCGAAAGAACAATCCGTTGAAGAGTAGTAGAAGTCGGATTATTCAGTTGACGACCAGCAAAAAAACCCATTATATCAGCTAATAACAAGAAAGCTAGACTGGAGTTTGCCAAAGCGCAGATCGACTAGATTGTCCAAAAATGGAAGACAGTACTGTTCACTGACGAATCCAAATACAACTTAAAAAGTTCCGATGGAATAAGGCGTGTACGCAGACCAAAGGAGAAAGACTGAATCCTAAGTATAACTAAACATGGAGGAGGCAATGTAATGGTCTGGGGTTGATTTTCTGGTCAAGGAATTGGGCCAATTCATAAAATTAATGAGATTATGGATCATTTTATGTACCGTGATATAATGAAAGATGTAATTTTGCCTTATGCCAGTGAAGAGATGCCACTTAAAGGGAGCTTCCAACAGGATAAAGATCCTAAGCACACCTCAAAAATTTGTAAGACTTGGCTACAGAGCAATAATATTCAAGTTATTCATTGGACTCCTCAATCCCCCAATATCAATCCTATTGAGAACTTGAAGATATTGTTAATATGAAAATAAAACGTGCAAATTGCCGAAATAAGGATCGGAAGTTTTCACGATTTATTTTAAGCCGTTAAAATAGCCTGGGAAGGAATATTGCAAGACAAGATAAAAAACTTAATATCTTCTATGCCTAAGTGATGTGCTTGTGTCATCCAATGCAAAGGATTTGCAACAAAATAGTACTTAAAATTAGTGTTATATTATATCCATCAAGGGGTGCTTTAGTTTTGTCCGTTTCATTTTCTACCTTAAAATATTTTTTGATTTTAAGTTACCACTTATGGAAAGATTAACTTTAAAAGTATTTGTTTATCGATAATAAACATATTACACAGAAAAAAGAAATTCATAATTGGAATGAATTTTGTAATAAATATTATTAATCGAACTTGACTTTCCCAAACTTATTTCATTCAAAATAAGAACATGTTCATAAATATTATAAAATTTTACATGACGGAAATTTTTGCTTTTTTTACTTAATTTTTTTAATAAATTGCATTATAATTGTATTATATAATGAATTAGTGCAAGAATATTTGCATAATAGCCATATATTGGCCAATATTTTAAGATAAAAAGGAGAATATCTGAAACTTAAAAATTTTCATTAAACATAATAAAACATTCATAAATATAAAAGCATCACATTTCTTAAATCAATTTAATCATTTTCGCGCTTTTTATATCATTTTGTAGCTGAAAATCATAAAAAAACTAAAAATTTTCCATGAAAAATTTCAAACATTTTTGAACAACATAAAAATAAAAATGAAATTGAAATTATATTTTTCAAGCCTTCTAGATTTTATTTCAAAACATAAAATATTAAAAAAATCATACTATTTAAGAATTTATTTATAAATGTTATGAATTGAAATCAATGAATTCGAATCATAATATTTATGTTGAAACTTTTTTCTGTGTAACAACTGAAAATAATACATAATCGAAATTTAAAACATTGTTTTTATAAAAGAAAATATAATATGATCAAAATTCACTGAGGGGGTACTTTAGTTATGGCCGATACTGTATGTGTTAAAGTAATAATGTGTAAAAAAACGTTATTTTATCAAAAATTAAAAGTTAAAATATCAAGAAATTTCATTTGTTTACATTTCTCTGAGCTCACACGCACGGTACCCGTATATGTGAGAGAGTAATTTTAAAAATTGAGAGTTGGACTACTTGGTATACTTTGGTTTAAAATTTCATTAAAAAAGGATCATAAATAAAAATTTTATTTCAAATTGAATGATTTGTATCATTGCAAAAACTCAATAAAAAGCACTTTTTGTCATATTTTTCAAAAAAGTATTCCATGATTTTTTTAGTTGTCAAAAGTTATATATTTTTGAAAAATAGACAAAATCCAATATCCATTGACATATAACATGTCTACCTTATGTTTTTTCCGTGGCAAATTATGTAGTTAGGGAAAACTTAACAACTCGCAGAGAATTTACCTAACATAGAAATTCATAAAAAGTATGTTTGCCTACAAACAACATTTTTATGAATGTAAATAACAGTGCTAGGTAAATTCTCTGCGAGTTGTTAAGTTGTTAAGGTAGATAGATATGTTATATATCAATGGATAGGGAGAAAATCGGTCATAAAAAAACTGGAGTAGGGTGGGTAAAAATGTTAAAAATTTAATATTCAAATGCAAATATCTCCTAAGCCATAAGAGATAATTGATCGATGTTTTATGTAGTACTCAACAAGAAGATTCTATATATCGATGGCTTAATATAAAAAAGGCGTAACTATTTTTTTTTAAATGTCGTTTTTTGTTTATTCCGGTAAACAAATGTCAGATGCACTTTGCCTCAAAATTTCAGGAGGATATTATTTCAAATAACAGATTTATAACGATTTCAAAAAAAGCCCTAAGTCCAGTCAAAGAATTTTTGAAAGAAAAAGCCTTAACTCATTTTTGTTTGTTTTGTTTGATTGGTTATCATTTTTTATAAGTATCAAATTCGATTCTGAATTGGATTTTTGCACCTATCAGGAAATTTAACAGCTTTATGTCGCTGAGTGTGATTCATGAAAAAAAATGGAAACATAACATTGTCCTATCCATTTTTTGCGAAATTATTAAAGGGATCAAACTATTCCATATTTAAACCTAGGAAAAAAATAATTCCTCAACTAAAGACAAGTGCTGCATTTTATAAAACTACATAATTTCACAATATACAATATTTTAACACACGAATTGGACAATTATGTTTGGGATGAAACAAATGGATGTCTCGGATTTTCCGTTTTTGCGAAGTGTGTTATTAAACACTTGTGGAAGATCCAAAATCTACCAAAACCGCAATTTAATATTCTCTAATGCATTGTTGGCTTTTAGTATGGAAACTGAAATAACGATTGAACAAAAATTTTTTATAAGTGGACATATTCAACTGGAATGTGACTCAAGCCATTCCCTTATAGAAAGAAAAATTAAAAATAAGCAAATAAATTTACCATCGCAATTTGTACAATACAAGCTCACCATTTGCACAACGACTATTTTCTAAATTTTGAAAACATGCCTAAACGATACTATTCGATTCGTCCTGGTAAAAATATTGCTTGCTATAAAAGTTCATGAAATGTATGTACTCAAACCTCAATTTCAAAATTTAAGCAGATGTATTGGTGATATCACTGTAAATATTCTACGAGCCTTGGCGTATGACTCATCAGGATCAATATATTTCAAAACAGACTTAACTGACAGTCAAGAATCTCTCCCACATAGATCAAAGTCGGTGATTAAAGATATCCCCCTGATTCACTTTATATGCAGTACATAGCAATCCCAAAAAAAACCAAATACAGGATTTGAAAAGTTTTTACCTGCATATTGCCATCTTTTTTGATAACTGGTTTAATAAGAAATAATTTTTCACAGTTCACTTCTGATTTAATCCTCTTAATTTCATGAATTATTTCCTTTTATTATTTAAACCTGAATTATTATAATAATATTATTTTGTAAAATTATATTTTCAACTCAAAATTTGAGGTTTAAAAAAGCCCTAACTTAATTTTTTTTTCATAAATATCAATGAAAAAGGGCCTATATTAGATAACTTCATTAAAATAAAAAAAATTAAATTTTAAAAAAAGATAAAATGTGTTGCCTCTTTTTATAAAAAATTGCATTAAAACTTTTTTGTATCTACAATTTTATGGATTTTATTAAGTTTTTCCCTTCTCTTGTAAAGTAACAAAACATCGAGTTACGCCTTTTTTATATTAAGCCATCGATATGTATTATTTTTTTAAATCGGAACGAAGAAATAGGATCGTTTTTAAAATTGAACATACCCGAGGTTTCCTACTTTGGGGACACCTGGCCCCGCCCATGGTGGTCCAAATTCAAAACTTAAACTCGACAACACTTCCTCTTTGAGCATGTCTAATTTCATTCACATTATTTTAGAAGTTACAGATTTATTTCCCTCTTCTTCTTTTTTTTTCTATACCACTGTGCAGCGTGTGTGCATTTTCAAATACTCGGTAGCATTTTTATCCACACAAACGCAACATCTTATCGTGTAAAGCCAGCTTTATGAAACTATTAGTAATTATAAGATTAAACTTAAATTTTTCATTAACATATTTCGGTTTGTTCTGTTTTTAGATACAGGGTTCAGGACTAATAGCAAGACTTTTAAGAAATACAATGGGTAATTTTAATATGCATGAAACTGTATCAACGTACTTAACTAATGAGACGTGTTTGCCTAATCCAACAACTTTGTCGAAAAGGTAAGAATTATAAATTTAAAATTTCAATGAAAAATTAAGATGGAGATAATAAGTTAAAAAATTCAAGTTTTTAATTTGTATCAATTTTAACATGCGTTTTGTTATTGTAACAAAAACAAAACACATTGAACATTTTCGTTCGGCTTACTCTTTCTTGTTCTAAAGGGTCTTTCAATAGCGACTTCCAAATTTTGAAAATTGATAGCGGCCATATTGTTGAAGCTGTCATATACATATTTATTTTGTTTTGTTAAATCACCAGCGCTGCAGCGTTCATAATCGTTTTAGACTATTTGCAGTGTGGTGGATAAATCTTAGTCACTGGCTTAGTAACAATGAATAAACACCTTCAAACGACGTTCCGTCTCACTCCGTGAGAGTGTTCAGGAGAATCCGAGGCAGTCGATTTCGCGTTTATATGTTATTCTAAGTTTCTTGGATTCAAAATTGTATTAGAAACGACTTTCTACATTAAAATATTTTAAAGTAATATTTGTGAAAATCACGCAATTGAATGAATTCTCCCATTCTTCAATTAAATTTACCACAAATTGTATATATGGGGGATTTCATGTCGCATCCCACTACGAGACCAAAAAGCTTTTAGGAAAAAAGTTCGATTTTGCCAAAAAAAAAAAATCAAAAATTGTATATCTTGAGTTACAAAACATTTATTTTGCTATATATCCCACTCGCATCCCAATAAGCGACCAAATAGGTCTTAAAGGAATAGACCCAAGCTTTCTTTGGAGCAAAAAAAAAATTATTTTGGAAAAAAAAATAGATTTTAGATTAAAAAAAAGTTAAAAATTGCATGTTTTGATTTACAAAACATTTATTTTGATAGATATCGAACTCGCATCACACTATGCGAAAAAATAGGTCTTCAAGAAAAATATCCTAGCTTTCTTTTTAGCTAAAAAAAAGTTAAAAAAGGGTCCATTTTGAAAAAAAAGTCAACAAATTTTTTGATTTTGCAAAAAAAGTCAAAAATTTTATGTTTTGAGTTACAAAATATTTATTTTGATAGATATCCCACTCACATCCCACTAAGCAACCAAATAGGTCTTCAAGGAAAATATCTAAGCTTTATTTTAAGAAAAAAAGGGCCCATTTAAAAAAGTCAAAAATGTTTTTGATTTCGGAAAAAAAATATTAAAAATTTTATATTTTTTTTAAATATTTTTTTCGAAAGATTGAAGAAAGAGCTATCTAATCTATTTGGGACACATTTTGCTAAAAACATATTGGGCCATCTAAAATAGGTTGATATCGAGTATGCGATTTTAGAATTTTTGCCCTAAAATTGAATTTTACATAAAAATAGGCATTTTTTGAATGGACCTGGTCCCCTCGGTATCAAAAATTATAAATGTTTTTTTCATCTAAAATATTTGACGTAAAGTTAGCTTTTCAAAAAGTACAAATTCATTATATGTACATCCTCTTAGAAATTTTTTAGATAACTTAAAATGAATAAAAGTACTTTTTTCCCAAAAAAATTGCGAGAAATCGCCTTTTTTAATTTTTTTAAATTCAAATGCTCTCACCTCACTCACAACTTTGGACTCAGTAATGATTTTTAAACACTTCTTTCTTTATTTGATATATACATCTATTTTTAATCCTATAAAAGAAAAATGGATAAAATTGGGGAATATTTGGAACCGCGGTCACCAAAAAAAACTGGAGTAAGGTGGGTAAAAATGTTGAAAATTAAATTTTCAATGCGAATTCTCCTAAGCTATAAGAGATAATTGATTGACGACGAGGTTTTATGTAGTGCTCGACGAGGAGATTCTATATGTGTATCGGAACACAAACGAAGAAATAGGATAATTTTAAATCATTGAACATACCATTGAACATACCCGAGGTGTCCTACTTTGGGAACCCCTGGTCCCTCCATATCCTCTACCCATATGTGTCACTGATTTTTTTTTAATTTAGTACAAGCCATCTGAATGCAGTTTCAAATATTCTCCAAAATTTTTGATTTTCTTCATATATATTTTTTAAGTGCGATAGTTATGTAATTAACATTTAAAAGTGTAATTTATTTACAGTTTTTATTTGAAACTAGCAAGTTTATACACAGTTGTATTGCTACTGATTTATCAAAGCAGTAGTTTTTTACGCATGCGTCGATTAATCTGTGGATATTTCTATCGAAAGCGAGAACGGAATCGAATATTGTATCTGTACAATTGTTTACTAAAGCAAAGACGGAGCCTAAGGGAGACTATGATTAGAGAGGCAAGATATAATTTTGCAAATCGTCAAATACGCTTAAAAGCTAATTTATTCTTGGTAATATATATGTACATATATTCACCTAAAATGCAAAATAACGTAACAACAAAAATGCCAAAATCGATTTAGAAATGCGTTTGTCCATTATGGTTTAAGATAAAATCGGAGAAGTTAAGTTTACTTTTCTTGTTGTAATGGTTTTAAGTCCATCACTTTTAAAATTGATGAAATGATGTTACGTTATTTTGCATTTTAGGTGACGATATATTTTAACTAGTTTTTTCCTTCAAGCTAAAAATATCACATTCCTGCTGATTTTTCACCCATTACTAAGTACCACCAAATATCTTCGGAATTTGGGAGTTTTGATCTACGGTTTAAGAATATTTTATTACTGAATCGGCTCAAAATTAAAGACACTGCCACTTGAAAGTATTTATTTATATACATATGTGCGATTCGGATTATTGTGATTCTTCATATAATAGTGTTGCAAATAAATTTGTTCAATTCTCAACTGACGTTGTACAGTCGTATGAGTTATAACCCAGGAAAAATTTTGTGAATTTTTGTAATGACCACTAGTTATTTCATGCATTCTTTTGTAAGGAGTGGTGGTTACCCAGCACATTATTTTATTTACTAGAATAAGTACTTATTTTTATGCAGGCTGGTAAAGAACTTTTGCATTTAGCACAGCTATCTAGTGTGTTTGACTGGAAAACGGGAGGTTAGTGGTTCGCCACCTGTCAAAGCCATTAATTTTTTTGTTCATATCATATTCATTTATATGATGATGTTAAAACTATTGTTAACTTACAATAAAATAACTCGTACATGGAGCAGTGAGTTAGCAGCTTGACTATCAAACACAAGCAAATAATGTGACTGTTCGATTCCCACACAAGGCAATAATTTTTGTGTTTTTTTTTTTAGCTACATATTCTTGTTGTGAATTTACTACTTATTTCTCAACTGATTGTAAGTACATTTGTAAGCTTGACCCTGAATTTTTTAAAAATCTTGAACAACGGTAAGTAGTGTTTCAGTCAAATAATAAGTAGTTATCGCTTTGCTCCAATTATACTTGCTGGCTTACTAGGTAAGCAAAGTTTTTGCTGGGAAGTTGTCGGAATTTACAATAGTTGTACAAATGTTGTTGATAATTTCAATATAAATATTTTGTACAACACCTACAACATTTTTGCAATTCTTGTAACGTCAAACAAAAGAAAATATAACAAATTTACGTTATAGGGCTAAATATTGAAAACTCTCCCTAGTGATTCTACCTTCTACAATTATTGTATCATGATATAAAAAAAAATTACCTCATTTTAGTTCAAAACAAGTAAGAGAGCTATATTTGGCTGTGCCGAATCTTATATACTCTTCACCAAATTATACTTCAAAATACAAATTTTAAATATTTTTAGGTAAACAACATTTTTTTTTTCGAATTGTTATTTTAAATCTTTTAAATTTAAAATTTTTTTGGTTTTTTAATTTATTTTTTTTGGTGAAAAAAAATAGAGTTAAAAAATATTTTTTCCGATTTTGAACCATTGTAGATCCAACTTACTATGGTCTTATATACGTCGTTGCAAAGGTCTTTGAAATATCTATCATTAGATATCCATATTGTCTATATTAATGACTTAGTAATCCAGATATACAGGCCTGTCACAGAATTCCATTCCGATCGAAAGTGGAATTAATTCCGTATTAAGCTTCTTCAGAAAAAGTAAAACGAAAATTTCTTTCGGAATGAAACCACTTTCAGTTTTCAAAGTGGAATTGATATTTCATTGAAATTATTTATTTTTCTAAAATGTTTAATCAAATTCTGCACCAAAAACTTCACTTTTGTTTTAATATAAAAAAACACAGTCAAATTAATATCAGAAATACAGAATTATTAAATATTTTTGGAATTAATAAATTTACACGGAATCTGAAGAACCTAAAACGAAATCGATCGGAATATAAACTACGGAATTGAAACCATTCCGAACAAAATTCATGACAGGCCTGATAATAATCAGGGCAAGTTATATGCACATAAGTACTCAAAATAACTGGAAAATATGTACATGCAAATGTAGAAAAAAACATGGATATGCATAGGAAAAATTAAAATCAGAAGTTTAAGTTAATTTTATTGTAATAATAAATTTGGTTCAAAATGAAATTATCTTTATTTGCATAGTTTGATAACACAGGTCAACAGCAAAAAAAGGCTTCACTAACTCCTATATATATGATAACTCTTTTTGAGTTATCATAAATTATGTGGAGAAACATCTACAAAAATTCGCAATTTTAGAAAAAAACTAATTTTAAAAAAAACTTCTCCATAGAATTTAAAATTTGGACCATATTTGTACTACTGGAACCACAATACATCAAAATTGTGTAGTGGTTTAAAAAGCCTCCAAATTTTTTACGATTTTGTAGTCCTGTGTAATAGATAGTGATAGTGAAGTTGGAAATTTTTTCACAAAAATGTATTTAGTGAAACATTTTTCTCTTCACTAAATTTGGAACAGAAATATGTTTCACTAAATTGAAAGATTGAGTTAATAGTTTATTATATTTTATTCACACAGAGAAAACAGACTCGTGATAGCAACCGAATTTGTTGCCAATCGAATGATTCTACCTTAGTGACCGAATTTTACAGTTGTGGCTATAGAATTTTAAAAGGGGTAACAAAAGTTTGGTTGCTTTAATCGAAATTCTTCTTTGTCAACTGTCTTTCTGTTGATAGAATCGAAAAATTCGATGTGTACAACCGAATCATTCGATTGGCAAAAATTCGGCTGCTATCACGAATCTGTATTCTCTGTGCACTCATTCGAAACTGGATACAACCAATACTGCATTAGAAACAATAAAATCAAAGAAAAGGAAACAATTGGTCAATTCACAGAATCTGTTGGCATGTCATAACGTCCTAATATTTCACGACTCGGCGGCTCGGCTTAACCGACTCTTAGGCGTTCGGCACAGGTCTCTGCACAGACAAAAATTACTACATATCAAGTGTCATATTAATTACCATATTCGTCAATACAATATACGTATAAATATGTACATATAAAAAATTTGGGTGTTACTTAAAATTGTTAACATTCAACAATATTTTTCAATTAAGAGTTTGTCTTATTGAACCACTAATTTTTGACTAATGCCCGTAATTTCAACAAATATATATCTATCAGTGCTTAGTTACTTATGGAGTAAAAATATTTGGTAATTTTTACCCGTAGATATTGATTTGAAGTTACCTTTTAGGTAACTTTATCTGCTGGTTATTTTACACCGTAGATATCTACTTGTTAAAATTACACAAAAATATTATCGTTTTTTTTTCCTTTTTGAATGTAATATGCAAAATAATTTTTAACAAATAAAATTGTTAATAAATAACTAATAGAAATTATTAATACTACAATTTACAAATAAGTTAATTAAAGAAAATATTACAAAATTTAAACAACTGTCATTTTTTTCTATGGTGCATTTATGCAACTTGCCCTGATAATAATACTAGGCAATAATATTACATTTCAGTAGGTGAAAAAAGAACAGGTGAAAGGCAGTAGAGACGTGAAATGTTTAAACTGCAGAAACCACGGTTTCCTAATTCAGTATTTGCTTTTATATTCTTTAGATCTTGCGACTAAAATGGCCCCATTATTTCAATTGGTTGGTAAAATTCCATATTGGACGTCGAAAATGTGTTATATGTGGCGAATTGGAAGGTAAGTCAAAGTATTCTTTATTTCTTAGGGCATTTCTATTTCTTGGCTAGGGTTAAAACCTTTTTGAATGATATCGACTCTTGTGAGTTGTTTCTGCGATCGAAATTGATGTATTCGATTTCTTCATTTCACATTCTCCCAATATGTTCCTAGGTAGCATAAACAAGTACAATAAAAAAGTGCTAAAAAAGTAAAACCTGAAATTAATAAACAAGTAAGGGCCATTATTTAAGTTCGAAATAGTAAACGTTAACTTTAAGTAATAGAAAAAGGTGCCCTTAAAGTTAACTTTTACTATTTCGAACTTAAAAGCAAGTTGTAATAATGGCCCTAAGAGTGTTACTATATATTGGGCTGTGCCGAATCTTGTATACCCTTCATAATTATGCAGTTTTGGCCTTCTAATGGGACTTGAGTTAGTTATGGTCTCAACTTTACAGATTTGGATAGTGTGATTCTTTTCTTAAAACTTTAAATGACTTATGTCGAAATTTATAATCATAATAATATTTTAGTAAAATTTTACAGCTAATATTTTTGCGGAACATTTTAACCCATTAAATCCCTGTTTTAATGGTGTTTTTTGCTCATTTTTAAAAGAAGGATAAAAAAGACCCATGCCTTTCAATTATTATTAAAAGTATTGGAATGACGAATATTCTGTGATAAAATAAACATGACTGTTTTATGATTTGTTCTATTAATTTATTTTGTTAAATTTTCACAAAATTTTATGATTTTCTATGAGAAAACACTTAATTTTAATGCCGGAGTGTATATTGTTACGTTTTAACCTTTTCAAAACGCTGGTTTATTTCCTTTAAATAAACCGGATACTTTTGATTGCAAATAAAAGCAGTTTAGTAGTTTGAAAATTGTAACAACTCTTTATTTATTTAAAATGTACAACAAGCACAGAATTAAATAGTCACTCAATGTTTTTTTTATACACGTCTATAAATTCTCAGAAATACAGACACTTTATAATGTACACAAATTCACTTGAAAAATACAGCACACTTTAAGGCACTCAGTTGATGTTTATTCGAATAGCGTCTCTGATAAACTGACTAACGACTAGGGTTCTATATCTGAAACAAAAAGTCGACCTTTCGACTTTTTCCGTTTTTTAAAAGTCGACTTTTCGAACTTTCGACTTTTGGTAATTTATAAAAGTCGACTTTTCGAACTTTCGACTTTTTAGTTAAATCGACTTTTTTCGACTTTTTTAGACTATTTTCGACTTTTTTAGACTATTTTCGACTTTCCGACTATTTTCGACTTTTTTAAATTTTTTACTATTTCTTGTAAAAAATACATAGTTTCTACCAAAGTATAACAAGTAGTCCAACTCTTTGACAGCAGTACCTAACTCTAAACATGTGTTAGTGAAAAAGAGTTCTATAAAATTCAAATAAGTTTCAATTTGTTTGATTTTCAATACCAAAAATTGAAACATAATTGAAATTCTACCACAAATAAAATTAAGTGTCAAAAATTAAAAAAAATAAATTTTTTCATTTGTTCAAAATAAACGCTTTTTGGAAATAAATGTGTGCTGCAAATGTTTGAAAAATTAACAAAATATTGTGTAAAAGTGTAATAACGTGGTTCGGCCTTTATTTTGCCGGAAAATAGTAGTTAAAATTTCAAGTATTTTGATGTGTTTAATTCTCTCACAAGGGTGTTGAATTCACTCGCTACACGTATATGTGAGAGAGTAATTTTAAAAAATTGAGAGTTGGACTACTTGGTATACTTTGGTTTCTACATTTATTGATGCGCCTTTTGTAATGTTTAGCAAAAAAAAAAATGAAATTTATCAAGGCGATAATAGTTAGAAGGATGTTGTGTAGAAAAAAGCTTTAATTTATAAACATTTATTTATTATTTATATTAGCATATACCACAAAAAATGCAAGTGTACCAAATTGCAATAGTTTTAGTATAATGTTGCAATTAAATTTTTTTTTTAACAATCTAAAAAGTCGACTTTTATCGACTATTCGACTTTTGAGATAACATAATCGATTGTTCGACCTTTTTCCAACCAAAAAGTCGATTTCGACTATTTTTGCTGAAAAAAGTCGATTGTTCGAACAATCGACTTATAAAACCCTACTAACGACTGCAACCTCTGCCACTATTTATAACACTGCTTTACCATCTAGAAAGCTCTATTTCTACAATGTTCTTTAACTGAATATTCGAATTCGAATATACGGTCGCAGCAAACAGCGTTGCCAACTTACGATCAATGGTCAACTGAAAGCTTTAATTTAATAAAGCCCACAGATATGTTACAGTTTGCTATTACAGCACTGTTATTTGAAAGCATTATGCTACTTTTAAATCAGCCCTTAAAATCGTTATCTTTGAATTCAAGTACAATTTCGTAACAATATATTAGATTGTGTGGTGGACTTTCTTCCATGATGTTTACACATTTAACTACAACTACAAGCCGTTACAGGGTAACGGCAAATGAAAAAAATGGCAATAAAACTAACTTGTGTACCTAATGTAATTTCACTGCCGGAGGAATATCGAACAAAATCATATATTCGGGGTTGTCATGGAATCCAATCTTTGTCGGAATCGGTTTTTAAAACGACAGAAAATTGGTCTCGTGAAATCGAAAGTTATCGGGTTTATATTCGGTCTAGAATCAAATTCTTTATCGATTAAACAATAAATTATATTGGATTTCAAAAGTTAAATGTACATTTTTAGTAGTTTTCAAAACCGATTCCGACAATGATTGGATTCTATGACAAACTCGATTTTTATAATGGTACTTATCCAATAGTATCTTCTATTATTGCAAATTTATAAACATTTATCTTAAAAAATCCCTTTTTATACCCTTCTCACGAAGGTAAGAAGTTTGTCATTCCCTTTGTAATTTCCACAATATAATTTTCCGACCCTATAAAGTACATATAGTATATACTGGATCCTTATAGATAGCGGAGTCGATTAAGCCATGTCCGTCTGTCTGTCTATCAGATATGCTTTCGAGAAGTTTCCTATTTAAAATCAGCAAAATCGGTCCACAACCTCGATTTTGTATCTATTTTTGCCCTATATCTGGATTATTAAGTCATTAATATGGACAATATGGAAATCTAATGATAGATATTTTAAAGACCTTCTCAACGACGTCAAAATCGGTTAAAATATTTTTTAACCCGAATTTTCTTTTCACAAAAAAAAAAAATTTAAAATTTAAAATAACAATTCAAAAAAATTTGTTTTCCAAAAAATTAAAAAAACAACTTTGGAAAAAAATAAGTTTTGTTTACCTAAAAATATTTAAAAATTGTATTTTGAAGTATAATTTGGTGAAATTCGTTTATTTAAAATTACATTTAGGGCCATTATTACAACTTGCCTTTAAGTTCGCAATAGTAAAATGTAACTTTAAGCAATAGAAAAAGATACCCTTAAAGTTAACTTTTACTATTGCGAACATAAAAGCAAGATGTAATAATGACCCTTAAAATAGGTATTTTAAGCTAAAAAAGTTTATGAATGTTTTAAAAAGCTGTTTAAAATTTTTATGAATACGGCCGTTAGTGTTTAGTAACAGAAACACCTAAAACAATCGAAAGATTTAATATATAAAGGTGTTTAAAAAGTAGTGACTAATTTATGTTGGATCAAATCTGTAAGTTTGAAACATCGAGTACAGATATCAAATTAATGAAAAAATTATTGTATGTTTCACAGCATATTTTTAAAATTGCTACTTTTAAATTATCATAACTTTAAGAGGTGAAATATTAGTAAACTAAGATTTCGGATTTACAGGTTTTTTATCCCAAAATAAATACAAGCCATCTGAAGGCAGTTTCAACGATTCTCCAATTTTTTTATTTTCCTCATATACTTATGTAAGATGTATAAATATAATTTAGACATATTTTTTCTTTTCAACTTTTAGATTCAAAATTCGTCTTCTGCAGAAATTCAGCGTGTAAAGTTTCCTATTGCAATGACTGTTTTAATGATATTGAAAATACTTGCTGGATTTGTAACGATGCCTTGTCAGTGGAAATAATATTAAATTTTAATGATTTTTTCGAACAATTCTCTTTTGTATAATTAAAAATACATACATACAAAAGTTTACCCACTAAACGAGGATGAAATTTTTAATTAAAATATATTTTTAATATTGTATATAATGTATTATTTTAATTTATTATTACCCAGTTTTACGCTACTACTTTCTTCACTGAAAATAGTAAATAAATAATGTACTGAATCGAAAATCAACTTGAACATTTTGAAAAAAATTTAATTTGAGGTTGTGACGGTATTCAAATTCATTTATGCCAATAAGCTTTTTGAATAAAAAATACATATGGGCAATTCCACGAGAATCGCTACCACGACTGAAAAAACAAAAACACTTGAAACTTTTTTTCAAGATGATTTGAATAGAAGAAAATAATAAAATGTTACTATGTGAAAGTATTTAGATCATATTACAACATTTTAAAGACAAAAATAATAGTTTAAACTGATTATATTTAATGTTTTAGGCTAAAATTGCGGCGAAAACTAGCCAATTAGCTTGAAGTATGAAATGAATTTGACTCTGATTGTTTTTTGCTATTGTCAAATTGTTTATTGAAACCGAATGTATACATATTTTCTATAAATTTTTTTAGTTTTTGTATACATATATTTACAGAATATACATATGGGGAATTTCATGTCAAGTGAACCAACTTTTGAAATCGATGTCTTCCGATCGGGATGAAATTTGCACCAAGGTTAGCTCTATTGGATAGTAACTCAGACACAATTTTTCAACAACATCGGTCGAGAACTCTCTGAGTTATAGGGGGTAAAATTTTGACAATTTGGTCAAACAGGGGTTTTTTCTTATCCATGTAACTTATTACCTATTGTTCTTAGCAAAATGTGTCCCAAATAGTATAGATAAAAAATTTTTAATATTTTTTTTCCGAAATCAAAAACTTTTTTGACTTTTTTTTTAAATTTTTTCTCTTTTTTTTTTTTTTTTTTTTTTTCTTAAAATAAAGTTTAGATATTTTCCTTGAACACCTACTTGGTCGCTTAGTGGGATGCGAGTGGGATATCTATCAAAATAAATATTTTGTAACTCAAAACATAAAATTTTTGACTTTTTTTGCAAAATCAAAAACTTTGTTGACTTTTTTTTTTCAAAATGGACCCTTTTTTAATCTTTTTTTTTAGGTCAAACAAAAGCTTAGATATTATCCTTGAAGACCCTTTTGGTCGCTTAGTGGGATGCGAGTGGGATATCTATCAAAATAAATATTTTTTAACTCAAGACTTACAATTTTTGACTTCTTTTTTTGCAAATACGATTTTTTTTTCCAAATGGGCCCTTTTTTAAAAATTTTTTTTGTAGTCAAAAGAAAGCTTAGGTCCATTCCTTTAAGATATTTTTAGTCCCTTAGTGGGATGCGAGTGGGATATCTATCAAAATAAATATTTTGTAACGCAAGACATACAATTTTTTAATTTTTTTTTGCAAAATCAAAATTTTTTTCCAATATGGGCCCTTTTTTAATTTTTTTTTTGCTCAAAAGAAAGCCTAGGTCCATTCCTTTAAGATATTTTTAGTCCCTTAGTGGGATGCGAGTGGGATATCTATCAAAATAAATATTTTGTAACAATTTTTTAATTTTTTTTTGCAAAATCGAAATTTTTTTCCAATATGGGACTTTTTTTTAAAAATTTTTTTTTGCTCAAAAGAAAGCTTAGGTCTTTTCCTTTAAGAACTATTTGTCACTTAGGAAGATGTGAGTAGGATATCTATTAAAATAAAAATGTTGTAACTCAAGACATTCAATTATTGACTTTTTTTTTGCAAATTCGAATTTTTTTTCAAAATGGGCCCTTTTTTAAAAATTTTTTTTTAGTCAAAAGAAAGCTTAGGTCCATTCCTTTAAGATATTTTAGGTCCCTTAGTGGGATACGAGTGGGATATCTATCAAAATAAATATTTTGTAACTCAAGATATACAATTTTTGATTTTTTGGCAAAATCAAAAACTTTTTTGACTTTTTTTTAAAATGGGCCCTTTTTGTAATTTTTTTTTTTGCTATAAAGAAAGCTTAGGCCTATTCCTTTAAGATGGTTTTGATCGCTTAGTGGGATGCGAGTGGGATATATATCAAAATAAATGTTTTGTAACTCAAGACATACAATTTTTGTGTTAAAACATTTATTTTGATAGATATCCCACTCGCATCCCACTAAGGGACTAAAAATATCTTAAAGGAATGGACCTAGGCTTTCTTTTGAGCAAAAAAAAAAATTAAAAAAGGGCCCATATTGGAAAAAAATTTTGATTTTGCAAAAAAAAATTAAAAAATTGTATGTCTTGCGTTACAAAATATTTATTTTGATAGATATCCCACTCGCATCCCACTAAGGGACTAAAAATATCTTAAAGGAATGGACCTAAGCTTTCTTTTGACTACAAAAAAATTTTAAAAAAGGGCCCATTTGGAAAAAAAATCGTATTTGCAAAAAAAAAAGTCAAAAATTGTAAGTCTTGAGTTAAAAAATATTTATTTTGATAGATATCCCACTCGCATCCCACTAAGCGACCAAGTAGGTGTTCAAGGAAAATATCTAAACTTTATTTTAAGAAAAAAAAAAAAAAAAAAAAAAAGGGAAAAAATTTTAAAAAAAAGTCAAAAAAGTTTTTGATTTCGGAAAAAAAATATTAAAAATTTTTTATTTTTTTTTTTAAATATTTTTTTTCGAAAGATCGAAGAAATAGCTATCTATACTATTTGGGACACATTTTGCTAAGAACAATAGGTAATAAGTTACATGGATAAGAAAAAACCCCTGTTTGACCAAATTGTCAAAATTTTACCCCCTATAACTCAGAGAGTTCTTGACCGATGTTGTTGAAAAATTGTGTCTGAGTTACTATCCAATAGAGCTAACCTTGGTGCAAATTTCATCCCGATCGGAAGACATCGATTTCAAAAGTTGGTTCACTTGACATGAAATGCCCCATATGTATATAGTTTTATTATAAGAGAAAAATCTGTCACGTACGGTATGTCACGGTATGTCAAAGATTGTTTTTATTTAAATATGACGGATTGTAAAGGAAAAATATTTCATTTAGTGTAAGAAATTAAAAGAAAACATAACGCCTCTCACGATTCGAATATTTTCGCATATTTCTACATGTACCTCAAAATGAGTTCCGTTTTATTTCACGTACGATATACACAACCTTACACAAGTATACATACGATCGACTTATTGGGCTTTTTTAAATATCTATATATTTAAAAATACAAGGCCTGACTCTTTCATTCACTCACTCACTCATTCACTGACTCATCAGTGACCTTATTTCGCTCAATATTTTGGACAACAATATTTCGAAAGAACTTTTTATTATTTTAAAATATAGTTTAATTAATCGGGTTCCTGGTTTAATCGGTTAATCGAGCAAATAATTAATCGGGGTTTAGATTTAATCGGTTAATTTTAAATTATTCGATTAACCGAATAATTTGTATTTTAATTTTATATTGAAAGGAAAAACACGAATTTTGTGCACTTTTATAAGCATTTTGTTAATAAAAAACAAAAACATAAAAACCAAATAAAACAATTCAATAAAACAATAAATAGGGAATTTTCTGAAATAATCTTTTAAAACAAGAATATAATTTAAATGCTTTCCTTTTAAACGATTTTGTTTTACTTATTAATAAAACTTGAGTGTCTCTCTCACTGATTGTAGAAAGCGAAATTAAGGCATGATAAAGAATATCCAATTTCTCAGTTATGTTTTTAGTTTTCTCTAAGCATATATAATCCTCCATCATACCATTTTTTAGATTTTGAATACTTTATTAGTTATGTCAAGTTCTGATAAAAGACTCGTTTCAGTAGTGTCTTCAGTTTCGTCTAATACCATGTCGTCCTCGGACTCATTACGACAAAGTTCATCATAGAAACATTCTAGAAAAAAGGTCATTTCCAAATTCCTTAGTTTGAGTTTTCGTGCAATACTTCAAAAAACTATTGGTGGAAGGAAATGTTCACGAGTTAAGAAATAAAATTTGTGTGTTTTAAACTATATTTCTATATAAAGTGCAAAAAAAAAGAAATTTCGGTTAATCGGTTAATCGACACAAATTAATTGGTTTATTTGAAAATCGTCAATTTTAAATTATTAGAACAGTTAACCAGTTAATGGAACATAAAGACCAAATTATTTTTCAGATACTCTTATTTTTGCAAAATCTATTCCACTCTATAGGCATACAAATGTCACGTACGATGATATGGAATTGCCATTATGTATGTAAGTACAATATTAATAATTTTCATCACACTAATGCTTTAACAGTGAATTCAGTATTGTAAGTTTTTATACCTTATACCACCATAGCACAAAGGACTGAGCCTATTGAAACGGTACATTATTACTCCTAGCCCACATACATCAAAAGAAAACAGTTTATAATCAAATACTCGGTGTGGGGTATTGTTTTGTATTGAAAGTTAATGATAAATTGCTCAGCTTTATAATATAACAGAAGGAGAGTACTGAGTATTATAAAGTTATACGATTCATATTTTCTAGCAGTATTTGAAAGTCTAAATAATTAAGCAACTATGTTTGATTGTTGGTTCTTTCCAAGAATGATGAACTAATTGGCTAGTAGTCAAGTAATTTTAATTCTAATAATGCCAACTCTCACATATCTACTACAAAAAATGTTTCGCAAGAAATTGTAATTTTCACATACGAAACAGACTTGACAACCCATAAAATGGAATATCTACGTCATCTTTAGTTTATCATTCTTGGTTCTTTCTGTTCTCTTTATTTTTTATTTATAAAAAACACTGTTTTTTGTTTTAATTTTAATTGTAGTTTTTTTGTTTATTTAAATTAAATGTTTCACTATTTTGTGTTAATATTAAATAACTACTTTTAATTAGTCTAAAAAAAGCTTAATAACTATTTTATTACATTTCGAAATACACTGGAATAGGTGATGGAATGTGCTCTGAATTTACTGAATCAATGGGTCACTACATTTGGACTTGGCATTAATACTATAATACAAGAAAGACCACCAATAAATTGGAGATATACTTGACAAATATTCATCATAACAATAAATGAAATTTGTTGTCAAGACAAAGTTGTCTAAGCAAAAGCACTAACAATTTTATCATAACGAAGCAATAATACTAATAAATTGAGACTATACCTGATAATTTTTTATCTAGACAACCATTTTGAAGTTCATCATGATAAAAATTTATCAGGTATAACCAAGGGCTAATTTACGAGCAAAGAAGACAAACTGTTTGAGAGTAATATAGAATTATTAATTAAAATGTCTACCGAATATAAAGGAAAGACCAGAAAACCTTACGTTTCTATGTGCTAAGGTCATAAAGTTATGAGCAAAATCTCTGGTAATCTATAATGGAAATGAATCCGTTAAATCTACACATTAAGAAATGCACTTTAAGAACTTAAATCAGCAAAGGGCACTGATCGGACTGACGAAAGAGAATTGACTAATAAGTCTACATTAATTCGTATTAGATGTCATCCCAATTTACTTGGTTCACATTTTCGGTATACATATAATAATGAGTGGTAGACCTTATATACATATTGTTACGAAATTGTACTTGAATTCAAATATAACGATTTTAAAAGCTTTCAGTTGACCATTGATCGTAAGTATGGCAACGCTGTTTGCTGCGACCGTATATTCGAATTCGAATATTCAGTTAAAGAACATTGTAGAAATAGAGCTTTCTAGATGGTAATGCAGTGTTATAAATAGCGGCAGAGGTTGCAGTCGTGAGAGAGTTTATCAGAGACGCTTTTCGAATAAACATCAACTGAGTGTTCGTGTACATTATAAAGTGTGTCAGTATTTCTGCGAATTTATAAACGTGTATAAAAAAAAACATTGAGTGACTATTTAATTCTGTTGTTGTACATTTTAAATAAATAAAGAGTTGTTACAATTTTTAAACTACTAAACGGCTTTTATTTGCAATCAAAAGTATCCGGTTTATTTAAAGGAAATAAACTAACGTTTTGAAAAGGTTAAAACGTAACAATATTTTAATATTTCGCCGCAATTCAGGAGGATCACAGTTGGTTTGCCAGACAGTGAGGTTTTCATTTTTAATAGTCGGCAGTACGAATGCAACATAGTCAGCGACTTCAATAATAAAAGCATGCATAGAGAATGCTTTTCCTAACCATATCATAGTGCATAGTAGAGGGCTTATTGTCAGATACTGTCTCTCATTCTATATGTACTCTCCCACCCGACCTGAATTTCGAAAATAAAGATTATTCACTAAAATGAAGAAATTTCGAAATAAAAATGTTCGAGAAAACATCGAAAATTTTAATCCTCGATAATTTGTCGATAATACGTTTTTTTCGTTAAAATTTCGAAACAAAAATGTTCGATAAATTATCTATGCTTCAAAATTTCTCGAAGGTTCGTTTTACAAAAAAAAAAAAACTGAGCGACAGTTGAGCTCTTTTAGCACATTCTCTTGTCGCTTTCGATAGCCGTTTTCGAATTATTTTACCCGAGAAATTATTGAGAAAACTTCGATGGTGATTTCATTATCGACAGCCGTGGTCAAGTGGGCTGTTGTTTCGTTCTGTCGTTGGTTGTTATTGTTCCTCATTCACACTCATTCGTTTTGTAAATAAAAGCCCAACGATCTGAAGTAACTGTTGTGCTGGTGAATGTCTTGATTAGCATATGAATGTGCTTGTGCAGCCCTTTAGTGCATAGTGTTTGTGTCTTATCATGTAAATTTGCTTGTAATCTTTCATAAAGAGCCTATTATCGCGGTGAATCAAGGGTTTTTTGACCAGTTCGCGCTGCCCCCCACCAATACACACCCGAAGCAGGACTGTCGAAGTCTGGATTTCCGAACCGAAGAAGTTTCAATAGGTTCAGATGGATCTATTGGTACTGCGGTTTTAGATCTAGGTCGTTTCTTGGTATGGTTAATCGTGTTCCATAAAAAATAATGCATGTTCCTTCTAATATGAAAATAATAAAAAGAAATTGAGTGTTGCTCAGTTTACAGTTTTTTTTT
Source organism: Calliphora vicina (assembly GCF_958450345.1). NCBI lineage: Eukaryota > Metazoa > Arthropoda > Insecta > Diptera > Calliphoridae > Calliphora > Calliphora vicina. The sequence goes on from NC_088780.1 coordinate 82,642,618, forward strand.
TTAAAAAACTTTATCTCAAAGACACCTGTGTTTGGATCACCCTTTAGAATAAATATCCGGACATTAACAGTAACAGTAATTTGTTTTGTACAAATTACATAATTTAATGGTGTTGATTTCTTTTCAACAAAAGACAGTTTATCACAAGTCAGTTACACGACTGGACTCCACTTAACTTCGCTCAAATATTCCTTTGGGTTATACTCGTAACTAAATATTTTACATTCTGTGGCTCCGCATTAACACTAGAGCGCCACATAAAAACAACGAATTTCCAGGACAAATGCTAAAACAAAAACAACAAAACGTAGACTCTATCAAAATGTGTTTTTTTGTAAGCATTTAGTTTGTTTCTTGGCATCTTGGCCTTTTCATGCCACGTTTATTTGTTTGTTCTCGTCTGCCCGAAATACTGACAGTAAGTGTTTTTATTTAATGTTTCGTGTTCCTTGACACCAGTATTGCCATTCAAGCATAATTGAGAGCTTTAATGGTAATCGAGTGTAACAAATGAAAGACACAATTTCGGGGTATACAATACAACTGCAAAGTTGAAAATCAAATCGGAAAATTAGTTTATTAAATACTAGCTGGTCAGGTTCGCTTCGCCACCCCGATCGTAATTAAAATTTTTATTAAAACGGACATTTGGAATATGTTTTAAGGATTTGATTTTATGGTATCAATATAAATAAATATTTTGTAAATCATTGTAGAGCAATGTGATTAGTGTCAATCCAAACTTTTAAAAAGGTATCTTTAGAATAAAGTAAACGTACTATTAGTGCCCCTTGAGTAATTGGATTAAAACTATTTGTGTGTGTGTGATTTTAACTTGCAATAAAGAAATAGTACCATTAATTATTTCCAGCCAACTATTTGATCAATTCACAAGGTCTCTTATCAGTCATATTGTCATAATGTCCTAATATATCACGACTCGTCAGCTCGGCTTAACCGACTCTTAGGCATCCGGCGCAGGTCTCTGCTGGTTGGCTACGATAACACAATAAACATAGCATACATAGTAGTATTATTTTAGGACATTTTTTGCTTGAAAAATAATAAAAACCATTGTGAAATATTAGGACATTATGACAATATAACATGATGAGAGTGAGAGTGACAGCCGCTTTTTTTTAGATTTCAAAGAGTGCCGGGTGGAATATTGTGACACTAGGCCTAAGAGTTAAGTGCTAAAAATTTCAGCCAAATCGGACAACGATTTCTGGACGCGCATCGAGGTCAAATTTCAGATATATGCAAAATTTTACTATTTATATGAAATAATTAGGTGAAACTCGTTAACTTTCTTTCTGCATTGTTTTCTAGAAATACATATGTATGTAGATTTATTTATATTAATGAATATTACATTAATTTTTATTTTTTTTTTGAAATTAACCCTGTCAAAATTACCCAAAAACTGTATTATCGCCAAATTCGGAAAAAAATGCAAATCTTTCAGTTTTTGTAAAAATGTTGCTACTAAATAAATACTTTTGCAATTAAATGCAAAAGAATCGAAATGTGTATGTAATTATCTTTGTAATGAAATATATATATATTACTCTCAATCTAAAAAATATCCAAAAAAGTACGCGAACAACAATTTGTAAAAATAAGTTGTATTTTATTATAAATCAATTTAAAAAGATTGTTTTGTGTTATTTTACTTTTTTTCTTTGCAAGAATATTTTTGTACAAATTATTACAAATTATCAAGTACGCGAACATAACTATAAAAACAAAATTTGCTTAAAAAATTTTAAAGTTATTACAAATTCGCCAGACCATTTACGTGTCTCAGGTCACTTGAACAAGAAATTTATGAAAAAAAATTAACATAATGCAAAAGTATTTATTTAGTAGCAAAATTTTTACAAAAACTGAAAAATTAGCATTTTTTTCCCGAATTTTTTCGATAATACAGTTTTGGGTCATTTTGACCCAAAAGAGATACAGGTTTAATTTCCAAAAACTTTTTTTAATGTAATATTCATTAATATAAATAAATCTACATATTTCTAGAAAACAATGCAGAAAGTTAACGAGTTGTTTCACCTATTTATTTCGTATAAATAGTAAAATTTTGCATAAATCTGAACTTTGACCTCGATGCGCGTCCAGAAATCGTTGTCCGATTTGGCTGAAATTTTTAGCACTTAACTCTTAGGCCTAGTGTCACAATATTCCACCCGGCACTCTTTGAAATCGTTGTCCGATTTTGCTCAAATTTTCAGCACATAACTTTTAGGCCTAGTGTCACAATATTCTACCCGGCACTCTTCAAAATTTTAACAACAAATATTTTCCATACAACTAATTGTCACTCTAATGTACAATTATAATTCTTCCAAAAAAAAATATTAGTTCCACAGAACTAGTATGGAACCAATGTGTAACTAGAATTAGTTATTTCGGAACAAGTTCTAAATTTGTCATATGTACTAAGATTATTCACTCTCAATCATATGAATTACATATATATGTATGTAAAATCATTTTGATCCAAATACAATTAAGAAAAATACGGTTCAGATTCTCATATTTATCTATATACATATGATGATATAGTTTTTGTCTACTTGGCAACACAGTTCGAAGCTCAAATATTTGCTACTCCTCAGCAAGGTTGCCAACTCTTCAGCTCTGAAAATGGCTAGATTTTGAATTATAAATGGCTAGAAATGGCTAAAACCCAAAAATAATACAAATATACAAATTCATAAATATTACATTTCTTGCCCCCATTACCACGGAGTCTGGTTATGTGTTAACTAATAGTTATACTGACAGTTTTGAAAAATAATTTTTACCGACTTCGTATTAATGGGGTTTAGCAGATTAACCCAAACTTTCTCAATCTCCGGTTATCGTTTTTCGTAACGATATTCTTTCAATAAATAGAATTTTTGTATGAGAACTGTCAGTATATCGTCACGATGAAAAATAACCAGAGATTGAGAAAATGCGGATAAATATTGTAATATCAATATTTTTTTTTCCTTTTTGATAAATTAAACATATTTCTGGGCACTTACATTCAAAATCGGATTCATTGAAGAAATGTAAAATTGATTTTTGAATATGCCTCATGTGTTTGCTTTGGAAACAATTTCAAAGCCTGTTTTCATAAAACCAATAATATTCTCATCAAATTATCAACAGACGAATTTGTTTAAAAAGACTGTTTCTTTGTCATTTGATAAAAAATACTGTTTTATTTTTAAAAAATTCCAAAAATGCTCAAGATAAGTATAAAATAAAAAAGGCTAAGACAAAATAAAATGGCTAGATCTTCCGGCTAGATTAATTCTAGCCATTTTTTTATGGCTAAATGAAAATAAAATCGCTAGATCTAGCCGGAAAATGGCTAAATTGGCAACCTTGCTCCTCAGTCTTTCTTCCTTCTTTCTTTAGTGCAGAGGAAACTGAGTAACACAGTAAATAACGTTATGGCCCCAATTTTACGAGCATTTAATAAGAGAGCACGCCGACAGTCGCCCAACTAAACGAAGAGGGTGGCTGATGACTGACGGCTTGACTAGATATTTATATACTCATGTATCTGTGTATCTACACACATACATAGATATGTAAGTACCCAGCAGTTCTAGGAGACAGTCCCGAACTAGTGATTTCACCCATCATTTAGGGTGGGAACTACTTACCTGAATAGCCACTAGTTACTTCAATAGCCACGAGACTAGTTATTTTAACACGTGCATGTCCCAAGCAGGGGTCAATTGACACTTTTTGATTACAATGGGACTGTCTAATAGCTGGTCCACAGTATGCAACACATTGGATTCACATACTGGTTACATAGCGCCAGTTACCTTACTAGCTTTGTAACTGGTTATTTGATAAGCTACGTGACTAGTTATTTTAACAAGTGCATGTCCGAAGCAGGGGTTAATTGACCCTTTTTGATTACAATATGATTGCTGATCGAAAGTAGTCAACGCTTCTGGTGGGTAAAATAAAGTGCAGTACAAAAAAAAGTTTGAAGTGACTTCACCAAAGGTTACTAAGAGACATTAAAGTGACTATTGACTTCATGCTATGTTACATGGGATATCAGCATACTTAAACAAAAATAAAAATAAACTGTATGAGAATTATATCAACACAATTTTTAGATTACTTGGGATGTATAAAGTAACTAATTGTCTTCTCTCTGCACTACAGAGAGCACATACGTGTCAAATGACCAAAATATATAAATTGGTGTCAGCCAAGGCATTGATTGACTACTTGCTTAACTGCTGGGTATCTAAACTAAAGGAATAACGCATACAGTTAAATGAAATGTTTTGTTGTTGGTTTTAGGAACGATTCATTGCGCGCCACTTTTTTGCTTGAATTAACAAGACATCAACAACAACAGACAACCAGCCAGCCAGCAAGCCAGCCAACCTGTCAACCAGCCATGTTGATAATACATATGATTCCTAAGCAAAGAAAAGCATCTTCATACACCGAAGCAAAAGAAATAGAAGGCGCCAAATGCGTAACAAGTGGCTATTTGGAAAATTGTTGCAAATTGCGACAACTTGTCGACGATTGTGGTGAATGCAAAAGCTCACACACACACAACTTTTTACCCAAAAACAGCAACTAAGTTAAATACAACCAAAAGTAGCCCGGTTTCTGGGTGGCTGGCTGGCTGGCTGACTGTCTGTCTGATCTGTATAATAGCAGCCAGCAAAAGCACCAGCATCTACATAGCTTTCTGCGTCTCTCTTTGTACGAGTAAGAGGCGACAAAGCAGTCGCGACTTGTAACGGCACCGTGGAGACACACGTTCGTAGTTTATAACAACTATCGACGAGCACAGTCATATTTAGCCATTCACAGGGGCTACAAACAACAACGTAAAATCCACATTGGAAACAAAGTAATTTGTCGCACAAGGGTAGTTATTGTGGTATTTAATGTGATGTCTACAATACTCGCAGTGGCGACTTTGAGAACCCCCAAAACCACCGTGTAAGATGTTGCCAGAAAGAAATAAGTATGGGAAATAATATTCAATCGTTTTTCAAACAGTTCGTTCTTTTAAGCATCAGTGCACAAAATAATAGAAGTAAATTGGCGAAACATGAAACGATTTTAAGTTTTTTTTTTTTGCAATAATTCCAATATATCGAGTTATTTCAAAGTGTTTCCCTTTAATGTGTGTTTTTAACTAAATTAACTCTTTCTTTGTGGTGGTAAATTATGTTTAAATTTCAATCACGTTTCATCAAAAATAAACAAGTAGTTCTAGTATTTTGGTCTTAACTGTAGATTCATATTTATTTATTTCGTACTCTTACATTAGAAAAATGATTTTAATGCTGCCTTTCTTTTGTTACCACGATAATATTTAATCGTTCATTTAGCATCTCAGTCTGTTTGATGTTGTAATCATATGACGGTGTTTATTGGACGCCAATATATCCGCCGCTTGTCGCAAAATTATGTCGCGCCAACATTTGACATTCTTTAGTTACCCCAATTGGATGACGCGATGTTGAAATGGCCAGCGATAATAAAGAAATTAGTAATGATTTGATGTATAATTCAGTTCTTATGTAATTTTTACCAGTACCACAACACCCTTTAAAGTCCTTTGGACATTTTAATTTTTAATCTTTTAAATTTCGAAAAAATCGCGAATTATTCACGATTTAGATTTTTTTTTTTAAATCAAGAAAATTTACTTCTGTTTTAACTTTACATATTCGTATCTTATGTCGGATTTGATTGATTTAAGATGCATTTGAATTATTGAATAATTATATCCTTTTTAGACTACATATCCTTTATAATTATATCCTTTTTAGACTACAGCAAATGCAATTTTCCGATGCAATTTTGGAAATGTGCACCCTTGGAAATAATCTTAAAAAGTGTTGAATTGGGTAAACACTAGGGTATTCGAATTATTCGATTTTTCTCTTGTTCGAATAAAATGAATAACTCGAATAAGAGATTTTAACTTGTTCGAATAATTCGATCACACATTTAAATTTAATCGAATTATTCGAATAATTAAATTTTTTTTAAAAATTAAATAATGAAGTTTTGATGTCGATTTTTTAATATTTTATTGTTAAAGAAAAACAAAAAAAAATAACGTTAACTAAAGTTAACAATTCAAGTATTGATAATGTTAAAAAGCATTCGAAAACAAAGTCCATCATTAAATTTTCAACAGAAATATTCTGATCAGATTAACTCAGATTTGAGATAGTTGGACATGATCCTGAATTCAAATACAATATAAACGTATTAAGAACTCTTTTATGTCGTTCATTAATTCGGGTTTTAAATTGAGTAACTAATTCTTTAGAAAATTAATTATTCACTATTTCTAAATTATTTATAACAAATTGTATTATACATCCAGCTCTATTGGGGAATTACACAATAAAGGGTATCTGTCCAAAGTGTGATAACAAAGTTTGATATCGTCAGTGAATGTGGCTAATTTGAAGTCAGGCAGCGCATGATTGACTCATTTACAAATACGCAAAAAGTTTATTACCATGTTCGACAAAGATGTTCAACGATGTTCAAAATCATGTGTAAGACGAACTCCATGCTTTTCTTGCAACAAAACGTTAGTTTGCAATATTTGTGTTTGTCATTCGATTTATTAAATATTTTGCAACACTTACGTACGCAGTTAATAATATCACTTATATACATACATATATTTTAAGATCATGGCCTTATATTATATGGATATTTCAATGTAATATTTATAAATGTCATCCTGAAAAAATCACATTCTCCATCACATTCAACTCCACTTTAATCTGAGTTAATATTTTGATTATTAATTGCGATTCTTCTAATATTTTGCCAGCTAAATAATAAATATTTTATTCCGTAACTTTTATTTTCATTGGTTAAAGTCCTAAGTTAAAAATGTTTAAAGATTTGTTTTTAGATTTCTAACTTCTTGCAGTAATATTTATACATTTATAGAAAGAGCTATTGGAACATTCATCTACAGTGATCGAAAGTCCCTTTGTCTTTAGTTATTTGTCGAATTTCAGAAACAATAAAATTTTTGTGAGTCTTGTTACTTATTTAAATTTTAAGTTATGAAAAATTTTAAGCAATTTAATAAATTGAAATATATTTGAACATTTATTCGTTTTATTCGATTATTCTACATAAAATTGTTCGAATTATTCGTTATTCGAAAATGGCCATTTTTAAATTGTTCGAATAATTATTCGTAAGAAAATATTCGATTAATCGAACGATCATTAGTCGAGCGAATACCCTAGTAAACACCAAATATATTTTTTTTTTATAAGGAAGTCTTATTACTTTTTTTATATTTAACACCAACGTGATTTACGTTTACAAAAAATCATTTACATATTTAAAAAAGTTTCTTTGTAAGTATTCGTAAATATATGGGCAATTCCATGTAATCGTACGTGACATTTGTACGCCTATAGAGTGGAATAGATTTTGCAAAAATTAGAATATCTGAAAAATAATTTGGTCTTTATGTTCAATTCAGAGGGTACTACATGTTTAAAAAATAATAAGTTCTTTCGAGACATTGTTGTCCAAAATATCGAGCGAAGTAAGGATGACATAAGGGTGACATAAAACGGAAGTAATTTTGAGGTACATGTAGAAATATGCGAAAATTTGGGAATCGTGAGAGGCGTTATGTTTTCTTTTAATTTCTTACACTAAACCAAATAATTTTCCTTTACAATCCAACATATTTAAATAAAAACAATCTTTGGGTGATTTTATAATAAATAGAATTTAATATCGTAAGTGACAGATTTTTCTCTTATAGTAAAACGATATATATCTATTCTCTAAATATGTATATTAGACTGTCCCAAAAATTTCGGAACGCATACCCTCTAATTTGTTTATATATATAAAACTATAATTAAATATGAAATTTTGTCTTTCTATCATGATTACAACCCGTGCCGACTTACGATTTAGTTTTGTGGTGCATTTACAAGGGGAAAAAATGCAATTTTTTCAGTTTTTGTAAAAATTTTGCCATTAAATAATTACTTTTGCAATTTAATTTAAAATAATCGATATGTGTACGTAATTGTCGTTCTAATAAGATATAAAACACAAAAATTGGTTAAAAAATGTTAAAGTTATTAAAAAATCGCCAGGCCATTAACGTGTCTCAGGCCACTAGAACAAGAAATGTAGGAACAAAATAAACATATTTTGAGAAATATTAAAATAAGAGCTAATTTTTGTATTTTGTATATGAGTTTTTGTCTTCGTAGGATACCGTTAACCTATTCGCAGGTATGACCAAAAAAAAATATTTTTTTAACGGCAGTTTCAAAACTCCAATTTCAAATTTTTAAAAATTTTTTTAAACTAATTTCAGAATTTTTTGATCATCACTTGGGGATTTATTGTCAACATAATAGGGAATAAAAATGTGAAAAAATTATGTCAATACCTCCTATAGTTTTTCCGTACCTGCGATTTAAATTTTGCGATTTTCGAGAAAAACTAATTTTTTGGCCATATTTTGGCGAATGAGCCGAATTTCCTTACTGTTATGATTTTTAAGTAAAAGCTATTCAGAATATTATAGTCCATGTAATTTTAAATATAGTCTGAAAGTTTTACTAAAATCGGAAAACGCCAACCCTTAAATCGAGAAGGTCAAAAGTCAAATTTTTCAATATTTGGAATTTCTCAAGGAAAAATAGCGAAATGTTATATATTTTTGGTCCGATTTTGATGAAACTCAAGAAAAGTATAACATGATGTCTAGTATTTATAATGTACATGATTTTTGAAAAATTGTGATTGAAGCTTTTCACACAAATACACATATTTATATTGTCTCCACTGAATTATTTTAATAATAAATAATATTCTGTAAAAGCAGTTCAAAAATGACATTGTCTAGCTTGGGTCTATAGACCATTCTAATAACATCACAAATTATTCTTAACAAATTGCAGTTATTCTGCATACACTATTTTCGGGAAGGTTCATGTACTAATGTACCCCTAGTTACTTATTTTCTCGTATTATCAGTTTTAAACTGTACACTAGGGATATAACTAATTTTGGCGAAATTTTTGGCATATGATGGCCAATGTTGTATAAGGAATGAAAATCATTTTTTTAGGTCATTTGGATGAAAAACATCACGCACCAACACCAATTTCTAAATTGCACCAATGTTTTTTTTCTCTGAAAAATTATATAAATAATTTCATATTCTTTTTCGCAAGTGTGACGGATACTTCCCTTATTTAAAAATTATATTTTGAAGTATGTCCACAGTTATTATTAAAATAAAATATATTGTATTTCAAAATAATTGAAAATACATATATGCAACATTGTGTTCATGAGCGTCTAACCGCTATTTTAAATATTTTTTTTGAACCTTTCGCAAGAGCGAAGTTGACAAATTCAATTTGCAAAAAACGTTGTTTTAAAAAACTGTTAAAAAACATAAAATAATTAATTCATCTTAAAACCAAGTTCAACAACTAAATAATAAAAGGTAAGTGAGTAATTTAAAAAAAAACCCGGCATGCAAATATTATTTAGTTAGTCTGTAATAATTTTGTAAATGTAGTGTTGCGTATATGCAACATTGGTCTATTGCATATAATTTAAAATGTTTTTTTATTATTTTGAAATAAGATTTTTGTTTTACACTTTTATGTACATTTTGTTTTTTTTTTTTAAAGTTTTGAAATTTCCTTTTTTTATTTACATTCATTGAAAAATATTTTCATTTATTGTTGTTGGAAAAAGTTTTGAAAGCGTTTTTAAAATATTTCTTATGGAACGAAAAAAACAAAAGTTTTTTTTTTAAAAATAAAGTTCACTTTAACAAAAATTAACTTTAAATTTCTTTTATATTTAGGCTGATATAATTTAAATTAATAAAACTTTATAAATTATATTTGTTTCAGCACACATATGGGCATTTCCTACGATTAGTCAGCCAGGATCGAAAAATAAAATGTTGATAATCATCGTGTTTTATTGAAGATATTTCGATATAATTTGGTACATATAATTTTGTGGGCTCAATGACGAATCCTATTGAAACTGGCCGAAATCAGTCCATTATTTCACCTAGCCCCCATACAAATGTCCTCCGAAATTGGACTTTATCGGTCAGAAATGTTTAATTTATGTAGGTATCTACACAAGTTTCGCTCCAAATAAGTTTTATATATACCGAATTCATGTCACCAAATTTAGTTATGATCGGTTCATAATTAGTTTTTAACGGTTAATCGATTGAATACCCTAGTAAATACTGGATAGAGACCTATATTAATACACTTTCAAAATGAATTAATCGCTTTTAAATATTCCGTTTCATTTCGCAGATTTTTAAATTTCACTATTGTCAGCCAAAGTTGACTTCTATTTTGCGTATATGTTTATAAATCCATCTTTTGCACTAAACTGTCAAACAAAGTCAAGTTTTGGTGTTTAAAATTCGATACTATTTTTTCGACACAAAGTAGACACTTTTTAGTATATGTAACGAAAATATAACTTCCCATTGCTGGCTGGGATGAGGCAGCAAGTGATTATGTTTCTTATGAGTTGCGTTCTCACAAATCTTTTCACGCGGGACATAGTGGCGATGTTTTCTATATTTTTGCTGTTGTTTTTGTCAGTATTGAAGGTTTTTTCAAAATTTTCATTAGAAAAAGTATTGGTTTTGTATTGGGTCTGTTGCTGTCTCTGGTATTTGTTGGTGGTGGTGGTGGTGTTGTTGTAGTCGGTCTCGTTGTTGCTGTTGCTGTGTTATTATACAAGTGATGTTGATTTGGTCGATGACGATGTTGATGGTGATGGCGATGGCGATATTGTTGATGATTGTGTATTAAAGGGCGAGAGTATAAATAGTTGGTTATTATGATGTGTTTTGTATTGAAGCGTAGAAAATTGTTAGAACCGTTTGTGAGACATACCGGCAGCCAAGATTCTTTTAAACTGACTGAAACGAGAAACTACGCCACAGATAGATTTTCATTCACATCGACACCACAGGGACTAGACGATAAATGTCGCCATATTAGCAGCAATACCAATAGAACAACTAACTCCTAGTCGTCGTACTTCCACTGATGTTCCTGACGACGACGACGACTATGATGATGTTCATGGTGCTGGTGGTGGTTTTGACTGGTTGTGGTACAAGTGGCATTCGACAAAAAAAAAACATGGAAGAAGAAAAAATAAGAAAACCGAAGAAGTATTTGTTTTTATATGTGTTTATGTGTCTTATTATTATTATTTTTTGATTTAATTTGTTGGTGCTTCTGCTGGTATTAGTGGGGCTGTTGTTGTTGTATCTACAAACAGCTATTGTACGGATGGATGGAAAAATAGTTGCCATAATTATTTCGACTACAACTGTTTGTAATTTGTTGTTATTGTTATTATTAGTGTTTGAATATTGTGGTCGTTTTTTTTGTATTTTTACTTCGCTACCCCTTCCTGCCATCAACAACTTTTGTTCTAGTCATTATACATCTATTTGTTGTACTTTTTCGTATTTTCTCTGTTCTTTTTTGGGGGGACTATTTCGGCTGAAAAAAAACTGAGAAGCGTCGAGTTGAGTGGCGACTGTCTTTTGTTTTGTTTTACAGCGTGATGTTAACGTCTTTTTGTTGGCCCTGTTTTGTATTGTTTGTTTTTAAGAAATTGAATAAAAATTGTATTTATTCTCACCGCGCCAACATACAAATGCACACACATTCAAGAACGTCCTGCAATAAATGAGTTGATGAGACGAACAACTTGAAAACGGGAAAATTTGCTGAATTCAAATGTGGTTATAATGAAGATGTTAGTACACACTTTCTTTCTGCATTGACCAAATTAAGCAACATCAAATTAAATGTTTTGGTATAGGCCGACTTGATGAAATTATATCCATTTGTCACGCAGTAGGCTTTTAAGATAAATTCTGACATTCCCGGCTTCCATAACTGATTACATCTTTTACTATTGGTGGTAACTCATCAAAATCCTTACATAAACAAGTAAGAGAGCTATATTCGGCTGTGCCGAATCTTATATACCCTTCACCAAATTATACTTAAAGTTATTTTTTTTTTAATATTTTTATTTGAACAAATATTGATTTTTTTTAATTGGTTTTAAAAAAGATTTTTCCAATTTTTTTTTTGGAAAAAGAATTTAAGATAAACAAAAATTTGTATGATAAAAAAAAATTCGGGTTAAAAAAGATTTTTTCCGATTTTGACCCATTGTAGGTCCAACTTACTATGGTATTATATACGTCGTTGCAAAGGTCTTTGAAATATCTATCATTAGATATCCATATTGTCTATATTAATGACTTCGTAATCTAGATAGGTCAAAAATAGGTAAAAAAAAGGTTTTTTCCTTATACATATCTCAGCTGATTTTCTCAATTTTAAATAGCAACCGTGCCGGAAAAATTTCGGAGATATTGATGAATGAATCGTGTATGTAAGTTATTTGGGGGCTTCGGAAAGTTGATTTCAATACACTGACGGACAGACGGACATGACTATATCGACTCCGCTATCTATAACGATCCAGAATAAAAATACCTTGTGGGGTCGCAAATGAAAAATGTAGAAATTACAAACGGAATGACAAACTTATATACGCCCTTGCAATCATGGTGAAGGCTATAAAAACACTAAATATTATATACATATGTATAGTCTCAAAGAAAATGTTTTTCTATAAAAGAAAAATTAACGTAAAAAATGTCCCTTTTTACATGATCCAAATTATTATGCTAGTGACTTTTTAATAGTACAATTGTTTATAGAATATCGGTAACGATATTTAGAGGTACCTACCTTAAAAAAGCTTAAAATCGGAGTCGCAAAAAACGGAAATTCGAAAAATGGAATCTTTGAAAAATGAAATCTTTGAATAAAAATCTGGACGCATCCCCGCAATCGGATTCCTCATTATGGCGAGCTACAAAAGATTTTAAATGACCTGTCATATGTAAGCCCTCCTTGAGAAATTCAAGTGGTGGTTGGACAAGAAATGATATTGAAAAAGGGAATCTATTTGTTAATTATTTGAAGTAAGTATTTACCCCGAACACATCAAATGAAACTATTGAGTTGCTAACTGTTGTACCCCATTTTGGAGCAGCTGTACCCCTACGTTTTGAGATTCGAGAGATCGAAAAGATCAGACAAAAGTAGAATCATATATACCCATCAGCCTATTGTCTAATATATCAAAGCTATTTGAGAAGATACTTATGAACAAGTTGTACCCGATGTTAACTGAAAATAATTGTATTCCGAATAATCAATTTGGATTTGGAAGAAAACACAGTACTATCAAACAAACCCATAGACTTGTACATAAATATTGTGAGAAAAGCGTTTAAAGAAAAGAAATATTGTTCCGCACTCTTCATGGACAGCGTTTGATAAAGATGACATGACTGACGGTTTAATATACATATTGAGTCAAAATTTACCCGCAAATACATATAAAAAAGATCGGAAAGCCATTTCCATCGTACGTGACATTTGTACGCCTATAGAGTGGAATAGATTTTGCAAATATAAGAGTATCTGAAAAATAATTTGGTCTTTATGTTCCATTCAGAGGGTACTATATTTTAAAATAATAAAAAGTTCTTTCGAAATATTGTTGTCCAAAATATTGAGCGAAATATGGGTATATCGTACGTGACATAAAACGGAACTCATTTTGAAGTACATGTAGAAATATGCGAAAATATTCTAATCGTGAGAGGTGTTATGTTTTCTTTTAATTTCTTACACTAAACGAAATATTTTTCCTTTACAATCCTTAATATTTAAATAAAAACAATCTTTGGATGATTTTATAATAAATAAAATTTAATATCGCACGTGACATACAGTACGTTACATATTTTTTTCTTATAATAAAATTATATATATATGTATATTCTGTAAATATATGTATACAAAAACTAAAAAAGTGAATAGAAAATATACATTTGGTTTCAATAAACAATTTGACAATAGCAAAAAAAACATTCAGAGTCAAATTCATTTCATACTACAAGCGAATTGGGAGCCTAGTTACCTAAAACCATAGAGAAACATAGAGCGGAAACTAGAAAAAAACTAAAACAAAAAAATTACTCAAAATAATCACACATACGAGTGTTGTTTTTGTTTTCACATAGTTTTTTCAAATAATATATTCTCATCACTTAGGTTTCTGACAACTGAGTTAGGTCTTTGGCAGGAGAGTTTCCGCTCTATGTCTATTCTGTATGCCTAAAACATTAAACAATTAAATATAATCAGTTTAAACTATTATATTTGTCTTTAAAGTTATATGATCTAAATACTTTCACATAGTAACATTTTATTATTTTCTTCTATTCAAATCATCTTGAAAAAAAGTTTCAAGGGTTTTTGTGTTTTCAGTCCTGGTAGCGATTCTCGTGGAATTGCCCATATGTGAATTAGAAAAATGGTTAAAACAATGGAAAATTAAAGCCAACGAGCAAAAATGTACACATATAATTTTTACATTGCGCAGAGAATCACGTCCCCTATTCATATCAATAACCAAACAATAATTTAACAATCGGAAGTGAAATACCTCGGAATACATCTCGATTATCGCCTTAGATTGAAGAGTCATATAGATGCAAAGTTGACTCAAATGAAATTGAAATCAATTCAAATTAATTGGCTTATTGGCAGAAACTCTACGCTTAGTTTAGATTGTAAACATCTACTTTATAGCTTGATCATAAAACCGATATGGTGTTATGACATACAGCTATGGGACACGGCCTCAGCGTCAAATGTTGAAAAGATCCAAAGACGGAAAAACAAGTTTTTAAGAATGATCACAGTTGGCCCCTGGTACATCAAAAAGGCGAATATACTAAAAAATCTAAAAAAATTTAGAAAAATATTTAAAAAAAACTTGAAATTCACCCAAACCCATTGGCCCGCAATATATTAGATAACCGTGGCCATACTCGATTAAGGAGGGACACATCAGATCTAATCCAAGGACTAGAAGGAAGAATGACAATTTAATCAAAACAACCATGAATAAACAATTTTTTCTTCCGGCATTGGCTGGACTAATTAAATAATAGTTATCTATATATATAAAAGAGTAACGTTACTGACTGACTGACTGACTGACTGACTGATTCATCATCGCACAGCCCAAACGGCTGAAGCTAGAATCACGAAATTTTAACTGTCGGTTCCTCCCTCCCCAAAACGATCCGATAAGAAGGGATTTTTGGAAATTCGAACGTTTAGGGGGTAAAAAAGGGTAAAAACGGGTAAATTCGGTAACCTTATATCTTCAAAACTAATAAAGATACAAAAAAACTTAAAATAGCATGTTACTCCATTTAAAAAATAAGCTGACAGGTGTTTCGTACTTTTTGGAAATTCGAAACTTTTAGGGGAGAAAACGGGTAAAAACTGTATTTTGGTACTTTTTTTGCACCCTATGTATCTTTTAAACCAATAAACATAGAAACAAATTTTAAATCGTATTCTTTAATTAACAAAAAATAAAAAATATAAGTTTGGTACTTTTTGGAAATTCGAACCTTTAAGGGATAAAAATTGTGTTAATTTTTGGTACTTTTTCATAAAATATGTTTTTCTATAATTTGACATAGACATACGAATATTTTATTATGAGCTCCCACCACGTTACAGAAATTTATTTGAATGAAATTGTACCACCTCAATGGGGATAAAAAAGGTACCAAAAAGGGGATAAAATCGGGAAAATACAATATATTTGAAATTATTAAGCCAATTTTGATAATTTTTTTTAACGTTGGTTCCTGGATTCATACAAAAATTAACTAACAGCGTGTTATTTGGAACTCGAGTACCAAGGTGTATATTGGGCCAAATCCGGGTAAACAGTTTGGTACTTTTTTTAAAACATATTTATTCTTGGGCACATTAACACAGATTTTAATATTTTGATACATGCCTATAGCATAAACAATTTTGGCAAAATGGAATATTTTTAAATTTCAAACTTGAGGGGTGCTCAAGTAAGAAAAGGGAAATTGGTACTTTTCTCCTAATGGTACTTTTTTAAAATTTAAAATAAAATTATTTCAGTTATCGACATTAAAGTTAGCTGATATGTATTTTAGTGAAGTTAGTGTTAGGAATAGGTGGTAATATTTAGGTACCAAAATGTGTGAACTGAACTATAGGTACTTTTTTGTTCATCTAATGGTACTTTTTTGAAATTTCTATAATAATGGACTTAGAAACATGAAATTAAACATATATGGTCCTAAGTGAGTGAGAATTCTAGCGGGAGACTTTTTGGTACTTTTTCTTTATTGGAATGGTACTTTTTGTAATTTCATCACCAATGAACCTAGAAACATGAAATAAAGCTTATATGGAACCGAGTGAGTGGGAAACCACAAGTGTGGGCTTTTTTGTCCTTTTTATACCCTTCAGCTTCGTGAGAAGGGTATATATAAGTTTGTCATTCCGTTTGTAATTTCTACATTTTTCATTTCCGACCCTATAAAGTATATATATTCTGGATCCTTATAGATAGCGGAGTCGATTAAGCCATGTCCGTCTGTCTGTCTGTCTGTCTGTCTGTCCGTCTGTCTGTCTGTCTGTTGAAATCAATTTTCTGAAGGCCCCAGATATCTCCGGGATCCAAATCTTCAACAATTCTGTCAGACATACTTTCGAGAATTTTGCTATTTAAAATCAGCAAAATCCGTCCATAAATAACGGAGATATGAGCAAAAATCCGAGACAACCTCTGAAAATTTCATCAAAAAACACAATGTATTGCATGCTTTGACAAAAAAGCAACAAAACGTATGGTTGGATGTTTTTTTTTTGTGTTTTGTTTCTTTTGGCGTTGTTGTTGTTTTTTATACAACTAAACGTTTGTTTGGTTGTGTGTTGGTTTTTTTGACAAAAAAACAACAAATCGTATGTTTGAATGTGCATGCTTTGCGTATTTTGTTTTTCTTTTGTGTTTTGTTTCTTTTGGCGTTGTTGTTGTTTTTTATACAATTAAACGTATGTTTGGATGTGTGTTGGTTTCATTGCCTTGCGTATTTTGTTTTTGTTTTTTCTTTTGGTGTTCTGTTTTGTTTGGCGTTGTTGTTGTTTTTTGTGTTCTTGATAAATTTAGGATGCTGTACGCTGAAAGTGGGCAATGTACATACATACCTATATAATAATTATAAAAAATAATAATGCATCCACAACAAAGGTGAAGGGTATATAAGATTCGGCATAGCCGAATATAGCACTCTTACTTGTTTTATATTCTAATGGTACTTTTTTGAATTTTCTATAACAATGGACTTAGAGACATGAAATTAAGCATATATGGTCCTAAGTGAGTGAGAATTCTAGGGGGAGACTTTTTGGTACTTTTTCTTTATTCGAATGGTACTTTTTGTAATTTCTTCACCAATGAACCTAAAAACATGAAATTAAGACCGGAGTGAGTGGGAATCTACAAGTGACTGCTTTTTGGTACTTTTTCTATATTCGAATGGTACTTTTTGAATTTTCTGTAATAATGGACATAGAAATATGAAGTTAAGCATATATGATCCTAAGTGAGTGAGAATTCTAGGGGGAGACTTTTTGGTACTTTTTGTTTATTATAATAGTACTTTTTTGAATTTTCTATAACATTGAACTTAGAAACATGAAATTAAGCATATATGGTCCTAAGTAAGTGAGAATTCTATGGGGAGACTTTGTGGTAGTTTTTCTTTATACGATTGGTACTTTTTGTAATTTCTTCACCAATGAACATAGAAACATGAAATAAAGCTTATATGGAACCGAGTGAGTGGGAAACTACAAGTGGGTGCTTTTTGGTACTTTTTCTATATTCTAATGGTACTTTTTGAATTTTCTATAATATAATGGACCTAAATATGAAATTAAGCGTATATGGTCCTAAGTGATTGAAAATTCAAGCGGATACCTCATGGTACCTTTTGTTTATTCTAATGGTACTTTTTTTTAATTTTCTATAGCAATGGACTTAAAAACATGAAATTAAGCATACATGGTCCTAAGTGAGTTAGAATTCTAGGGGAGACTTTTTGGTACTTTTTCTTTATTCGAATGGTACTTTTTGTAATTTCTTCACCAATGAACCTTGAAATATAAAATAAAGGTTATATGGACCAGAGTGAGTGGGAATCCGCAAGTGGCTGCTTTTTGGTACTTTTTCTATATTCTAATGGTACTTTTTTGAATTGTCTATAACAATGGACTTATAAACATGAAATTAAACATATATGGTCCTAAGTGAGTGAGAATTCTAAGGGGAGACTTTTTGGTACTTTTTCTTTATTCGAATGGTACTTTTTGTAATTTCTTCACCAATGAACCTAGAATCATGAAATAAAGCTTATATGAACCCGAGTGACTGGAAAACCACAAGTGTATACTCTTTAGTACTTTTTCTATATTATAATGGTACTTTTTTGAATTTTCTATAACAATGGACTTAGAAACACGAAATTAAACATATATGGTCCTAAGTGAGTGAGAAGTCTAGGGGGAGAATTTTTGGTACTTATTCTTTATTCAAATGGTACTTTTTGTAATTTCTTCACCAATGAACCTAGAAACATTCAATAAAGGTTATACGGACCCGAGTGGGTGAGCAACTACAAGTGGGTACTTTTTGGTACTTTTGGTATTCTAATGGTAGTTTTTGAATTTTCTATAACATAATGGACCTAGAAATATGAAATTAAGCGTATATGGTCCTAAGTGATTGAAAATTCAAGCGGATACCTCATGGTACCTTTTGTTTATTCTAATGGTACTTTTTTTTTTAATTTTCTATAGCAATGGACTTAAAAACATGATATTAAGCATACATGGTCCTAAGTGAGTTAGAATTCTAGGGGAGACTTTTTGGTACTTTTTCTTTATTCGAATGGTACTTTTTGTAATTTCTACACCAATGAACCTAAAGCCATGAAATTAAGCTTATATGGATCCGAGTGAATGGGAAACCACAAGTGGCGGATTTTTGGTACTTTTTATATATTATAATGGTACTTTTTTGAATTTCCTATAATAATGGACCTAGACTTCCAAAAAATCGAAGAATTTCAAAACCGCGATTTCGGTTTTAAAAAATTAAAAACCGATCGGTTTCGGTTTTGTGATAATTTATTAAATCTTAAGTATTATAGAAACAAAATTAGTTGATAATATAGGAAATGATATGCAAATCTAAAATTCAAGCTTGACGGGTTATGTTTTAGTGAATGCGAATTTAAAAGTGATAATCAATGGTACTATTTCCTTATTGCAATGGTACTTTTTGAATATTTTATAATAATAAACATAAAAATTTAAAATTAGGAACACATTTTGCATTTTCTATAATAATGGACCCAGAAATATGAAATTAGACATTTACAATTAGATTCACAAAGTGGGACTTGATAGTACTATTTATTTCTTCTTATTGGGGTGGCGAAGCGCACCGGGTCAGCTAGTTAGATATAAGATTTGAACCACTTATTGTTAGTTCATGAAGATACAATAAATAACTGCAAATAAAAAAAAAACAAAAAACGGTTACATTATTTTTGTTATTTATATAACAGTCATTTGTACACATGGAGAAATCTATATACATATACGTGAAAGTATAGACCATATATAGTAACTAAGCTTTCATATCAAAATAATCAATGAAAAGTGACTAAAATCAAAAAAGTGGATAAATTTTGTTTTTAGATATTCTTAACAAAACAATACTTATAACACATAATGCACATAATTGTAAATAAATGCACGTAAATTTAAAGTCGGACAAAGACTGACTGAATTACAGGTCGTTAAGTTGACGAACATCACTGAAAACGGTTTTTTAGTATAAATTCTGAATTTGAGGGTGTTTCTGAAATTTTTTGAAACAATTTGTAATGTACTCAGCAAGCCTGAGCACCGTGTTATTATAAAACAAGTAAGAGAACTATATTCGGCTGTGCCGAATCTTATATACCCTTCACCAAATTATACTTAAAAATATATTTTTTTTTAAATATTTTTATTTAAACAAATTCAATTTTTTTTTTCCAAATTGTTTTTTGATTTTTTTTTAAAAAAGTTTTTTCAAAATTTTATTTTTTAAATTTCTTTAATTAATTTTTTTGGAAAAAGAATTTATGACAAAATGGCTGAGATATAAGGAAAAAACTAGGACAACCTCGATTTTTTACCTATTTTTGACATATATCTATATTACTAAGTCATTAATATAGACAATATGGATATCTAATGATAGATATTTCAAAGACCTTTGCAACGACGTATATAAGACCTACAATGGGTCAAAATCGGAAAAAATATTTTTTAAACCGATTTTTTTTTTCACCAAAAAAAAATGTTAAAACCCAAAAAAATTTTTAGAATTAAAAAAAATAAATTTATGTGCTGTTTTTCTATAGCGAACGAGTACTTTGAGTGGAAATTTTGACATGTGTTCTGTTATTGTAACAAAAACAAAATACATGTAAAACGTCCACTCAAAGCACTCGTTCGCTATAGAAAAACAGCACATTAAATTTAAAAATAAAAAAATTTAAAATAACAATTCGAAAAATTTTTTTTTTTCAAAAAATGAAAAAAACAATTTTGTTTACCTAAAAATATTTAAAATTTGTATTTTGAAGTATAGTTTGGTGAAGGGCATGGTACAATCAGGTACCAGGTACAATTATTAGAGAGAGTTTCCAATGTTCACCCCTAAAACGTCAAACTATGTATATAATCACTTAACTTTTTTTAATTTGTTACCGCGATATTTTTTAAAATTGTTACGATTTAACTGAAATTATAAACACTTATTAAAAAAAATATAGTTTTTCTTCAATTGTTAGTAAATTTATGTAATACAAATTTTAATTCAATTATTTTTTTTTTTGGCATTTACTTTTTATATTTTTTAATTTTCTTTTGTTTGACGTTATAGGGAATGTATAATTGAGAACATACTTTCTAATAATTGTACCTTGCTAATTCTACAATGGGTGAAGGGTATATACGATTCGGAACAGCCGAATATAGCTCTATTACTTGTTTTTTTGTAACTTTATATGTGAAACACAAAAAAATATTATAAAACTAAATGTTTCACCCTGTAACAATTTTAATATTTTTTCAATACATATGAAAAAATGGATATATTCCTATGTACACTGCGCACACAGTTTCTTTAGATCGCGTCACATGTCCTTTTAAATTGGTTTTAAATGATTATATGATTTTCGAAGGCCGAATATTAGGTTCGGTTCTGAAAAAAAGGTTTAGGTCGGTATCTAATGTTTTTAGCTATCCTAAAAAAATAATATTATGGCCCCAAAAAAAGTTCTGGATGTTTCTAACTAAAATAAAATCTTAATTCATTATAAGATACCGTTTCATAAAATATTTGTCCAGGGTCAAATCAAAGGAAAAAAAATAGCTTTCTTTAGGTTGTTATGTTTTTTTATTATTAAATATTTCTCTGAAATATTGGTATTCAATAATAACACTGTCGTACACTATTTAAAGTATATCACATTTACATTTGTATGGTCCAACATAGTCAACAGGCGCCGGAAATGGTTTGTTGGGTTACTTGTTGTGTTTTAGTGTTTGGATGTAGGGTGTCCGTATAAATATGTTTTTGTGTTAAATGAGGGGATTTCGAGTATAGTATAGATGAGATAATAAATGGAATTTCTCAAGATATATCCGAAAATTAATTAGGTGAACATATTTTTTTATATACATACATTAGTTAAGGAAATTGAACACAAATTAAACAAGTAAGAGAGCTATATTCGAATCTTATATACTCTTCACCAAATTATATTTTTAAATATAAATTTTTTCAAAATTAAATTTTTTTTTTTAATTTTTTTTCCAAATTTTTTTCCCCGATTTTGACCCATTGTAGGTCCAACTTACTATAGCCTTATATACATCATTGCATATTGTCTATATTAAAGATTTAGTAATCCAGATATAGATAAAAAATAGCCCAAAAATCGAGGTTGTCCCGGTTTTTTGCTTATATCTCAGCCGATTTTTCGATTTTAAATAGTTATGAATCATGTATGTATAAGTTATTTTGAGGCTACGGAAAGTTGATTTCAACATACATACGGACAGACAGATGGATAGACGGACATGGCGACTTCGCTATATATAGCGATCCAGAATATATATACTTTGTGGGGTCGCAAATGAAAAATGTAGAAATTACAAACGGAATGACATACTTCTATATACCCTTGCCACTCATGGTGAAGGGTATAAAAGATAAACACGAAATTAATTATTAAAATTACGATATAAAGAACTGAACTAAAAACAAATAAAAATAAAGCTTAAAATGTAACTGTGTAAATTCAAAAGTCAGGTAAATTCACAAAAACGAATGCATTAAAGAACGATATTATGGTCAATGAGGTCCTAATTTGAGAATAATAGTAATTCAAATGATTGTTCAGGTTGAGATTAAGTAAAAATCAGAAAGCAGGATATGAAAAATGTGGAATTAAACTAGGTAATTGTAATTTCACGAAACTCATACATTTTTACAAGAAGAAAATCATCCGATTTGACTAAAATTCTCAATATTGCAGTTACATGCCAAGTGACTACTAATCCAAGCCGCACTTCTCGAAACTCGCACTTCTTGAAATTTTCGAATAACGTAAGTGTCTACATAAATCTGTAAGATGAAGGGTGAAGTTATAGTCATTATTAACACTTTCAATGAAAACTGTTTGCAATTTACAGTGTTGAATAAATAATTATCTTATATTCCGAATAACAATTACTAAATAAAACAAGTAATCATCATAACAATCATAACTTTAACGTCAACAGTTGTTCGAACGTATGATTGCAAATGGAAAAAATTGGCAACTGGGAATTGGAAATATGCGAATGATAATAAGTTATTCAGTTCATAGTTAACTAAGTTAAGTCAATGAAACCCATATTCAATTTATTTAGATTTGTCTCCAATTTTAAAGTGAAATAAATTTGTGTGTGTCTCCAATGGAATAAAATTTTATTCGAATACTTTTCACAATCGAGTTGGGAGATGTTATTAATGTTCCGTTGTCTACAACTAGACACTGTCATGGGTATGTGCAACAAACATTTTATGAAAACAATATGCCATCCACATAGACATCGTATTATTGTGGCGACAAAAAAATAAAAACAAAAAACAAAAACAAAACATCTTGCCACTGTGCGCCAGCGAGTCAGTCGCTGAAATTCAGGAGTCAGGATGAATGGCGACCGGCAAAAGGACGCTGTACTGTGCTAAACATATCATATCGTTCGTATCGTAAAAAATCCTTTTGTAAATTTTATTCGTCCATATGACTACAAGTTTCCCGCGCATTCATTCAATAAAAACAAAAAAACTACACACAGATACACTCACTCACATTCTGCCATCATATAAAAGAAGCATCAAAGCACGAGCTCCTGTTTAGTACACATGCAAACATGATTAAGACAACCTCGTCGTCATCATCGTCCTCGTTATTGTATTTTAAATATCTAACAAATTTCAAAATTATGTTTTATTATTCTCGAAAGCATTAATAAATAACGTCGTGTTACTTACTACAACATTATTAATATTATATGTATAAATAAAAACCAACAACAACAACAACACAAATATTCAATTAATATTATTCCCAATTCCATTCAAAACACTTTTCAAATTAATTAATAAAACCAAAAAAATAATAACTGTGAATCCGAGGACATTTTAAATAAAATTAACACCTGATTCAGGATTATAAGTGATTTGTATAAAAAAAAAACGATAATTAAAACTGAGAAATTCCAGTGTTTGTTAGGTAAGTGAAATGGCCAGTGGAATTAAAGGATTAATTTAATACAAACAAAACATTGCGCCTTCGCACAGTGCTGTGTTCCCATATAAGTTATGCACAAAAATATAAAAAGAATTCTCCAATATAAATACAATTTGGTATGCTGATGTCATTTCGTATAATTAGAATCTAAAAATTTGCATAAAACCTACAATTTGGTTATATGTATTCGTCTATTTAAAACTAGTATTGTTCGTGTTAATTTTGATTTTAATTAGACCAAGGAAACGGTTAGCTATCATTAGGGTTTCTAATTTTGCGAATTTCATTCATTCCGGGAATTTATAAAAAATTTCTTTCATTCCCCGGAAATTTTTGGCCCAACTTTACCAAACTTTAATTTTTGTGTGATATTTTATTAACGCTTGCAAATATCAATACACATTTTTTCTAAAAAATTTAATAACTTTTGCAAATATAAACCGATTTTATTGTCTATATAAAATTGGCTTTAAAACACTGTGCAAAAAAAATAAGTTTTCATAGAAAAATTTTTCATTTTGAAAAATTACGAAAAAAAATAAAAAAACTTACACATTTTATGAAAGCTTAATTCTTAAAAATTAGAGGTATATAGTACTGCGACCTACCCTAAAACAGTTTTTTTTTTTTTTTTTTAAAATCAATATTCTGAAGGTGTTTAAAAATCTTTGAAAACCCCCATTAGGTCGCTTTTCAAGTTCTAAAAAAACTGTTATTTTGTAGAAGAGTGTTATTGGTTTATTTATTATATGTCAACCAAAACTTGTAAATCATAATTTTGTTAATTAAATATTTAAACATTTTGATCATATCGACTTTATGTTATGAAACAGAAAATGTTTCAAGTCCCAAAAAAGGACCGGTAAGATGAAAACGCATTTCTTCTTAACTGTGATTATTTATCATTATAAAATTTCAGAATGTTTTTTGTCTGTCCTGTTATATTTCTGAAAAGGAACTTAGAACTTTTGTACACTAAGCTAACGAATTTATTAATAAAACATGTAAGAGAGCTATATTCTGCTGTGCCGAATCTTATATACCCTTTACCAAATTATACTTCAAAATACAAATTTTTAATATTTTTCGGTAAACAAAATTTATTTTTTTTCCAAAGTTGTTTTTTAATTTTTTCGAATTGTTATTTAAATTTTTTTTTAAATTTAAAAAAAAAATTTTGTTTTTTTAATTTTTTTTTGGTGAAAAAAAATTCGGTTTAAAAAATATTTTTTCTGATTTTGACTCATTGTAGGTTCAACTTACTATGGTCTTATATACGTCGTGGCAAAGGTCTTTGAAATATCTATCATTAGATATCCATATTGTCTATATTAATGACTTAGTAATCCAGATATAGGTCAAAAATCGAGGTTGTCCTGGTTTTTTTCTCCTATTTCAGCCATTTGTGGACCGATTTTGCTGATTTTAAATAGGAAACTTCTCGAAAGCATGTCTGACAGAAGATATCTGGGGTCTTCAGAAAATTGATTTCAACAGACCGACAGACGGACATGGCTTAATCGACTCCGCTATCTATAAGGTTCCTTAATATGTATACTTTATAGGGTCGGAAAATTATATTGTGGAAATTACAAACGGAATGACAAACTTATATATACACTTCTCACGAAGATGAAGGGTATAATAAAATTTTATGAACAAAACACACTAATGAAGTCAAATTTATTGAAATAAGGTAGTTGATGTACATTCAATTTAACGCTTGGTAAAATAATCACTCTGTTTTTAATAAATTATTAGTACTATTTAGTCTTCAGGAATTATGCGGTATTTAATTTTTAATAGTTTCATTATGTGCAATTGATTCTGAAAAGGTTTTTAAGTAAACTCATCGTCCTGTACTATTTAGAATCATTGTAATTCTTAAAAATTTGTATAGAAAGAGGTTTATATTAAATATTAGTTGTGATATAAACCGGATAACCGAAAATAAACATTTTAAATTAACCGGTTCGCAAAAACCGAAATTTCTAATAAAAATCGGTTTTTTTACTATCACACTACTAGTGTGAGTTATGTATTTAAACAACATATAGATTTATACAACTATAGAGCTTTTACGAGGATCTCGGTGCTTTGCATTTTCAGAACTTTTTACTCAAACTTAAAATTTGTTTTTAAAATTGGCCAAGTTTGGATAGGTCTGCGGGGTACTATGTCCGATTAAGTGAGCCAAATTTGACTTTACAGTGTAAATGTAATATGAGACTGAATTGTGTTTTCTATGCGTGTGAGTAGTCTGTGTAAATTTAGTAACGGCCAAAATGCACTGTGTATAGGAGTTGCCGATCGTGGCTTTACACGTTTTGGCATTAAGTTCTCTTTCCGGATCATATACAAATTGTATATAGTGGCGAAGAAAATTTTTTTCGACAAAAGAGAAAATAATTTGGAATTTATTGTTCCAAATTTGGATGCGTGTAACTGTTTATAGGGACGACATAACTGTTAGCAAGATTTTTTATTTAGAATTGTATAGCTTACCATGCGTAAGCCCATCTAAAAAAAAAAACAAAAAAAGATCGAACAATATTAAAAAAATAGATAAATTTCAACTAAAAGAGATAACTTACATATGCTGAAGGACTATTTATATTTTAATTTTCAGCTTATTTGGATCATAAATGGTTTTTTGTCGATTTTTTAAAAAATGTGAGACTCGAGATGGCTATGGCCACTGACCCCCATTATCCATAGAAAGCTGAATAGCTGTAAATCAACTAGAAACCACCTCAGCTACAACTAGGGTTTTTATCCCGGGAATTCCCGGTACAAATTTCCCGGGAATTTTGCCAATTTTTCACTACCCGATTCCCGGGATTTTTGTCGGGAATCCCGGGAATTAAACAGTGAAAAGTTTTTTACAGTTTTACAAAAAGTGAATTCATTATTTATAGATTTTTTTTCTTATTGAATCATTCTAATTTCTTTAAATTTCTTTTTCAAATCCATAAAAATAGCTTCAAAAATTTATTACATGATTAAATTGTTCTTCAATTCAAATCTATTACAAAAAGACAATTTTTTCGATTAATTTTTATAATAATTTAACAAAAATTTAATCATTAAAAGTTTGAATAAATTCTGTTATTAATTAACTTTAAAATTAATTCAGTTTAATTAAACAAAGGCCTTGTAATGAATCTAAAAAATAAATATTAGGAATGGATTTATGGAATGAAAGGCTGATATTCTTTAATTACGGATTAAGATTTTAGTGAATTAAGCACAAATTTTATTAATTAACTCGAAGCTCTGATATTTAATAATTATAACACTAAGTTTTTATATGAAATTTGGCTATAATATTCCTAATTTACAGTATTATTATATATTTCGGGAATAGCCGGGTACGCGGGAATGTAGAAAAAAATTTCCCGATTCCCGGGAATCAAAAAAGGTCGCAAAATTAAAAATAATAAAATAGTTTTCGAGATACCGACTTATTTACAAAAAAAAGCCTTTTTATTTGATAAAGCCATAATTTCCAAATTGAATACAAAATTGTTAAGAGCTTCACAATGTTTAAAAATAAGTGTTTATTGGGTATACATTCTGTTGACTGATGGGCATTCCGTTTGTAACATATTAAAATATTTGTTGCAAACCCACATTAGTATACATATTCTGGGTCCTCATAAGATTCTAAGATGATATACATAGCTTTGTCCGTCCCCCGGAATACTTTTGGAGCAGTCATAAATATGTTGATTATGCGGCAATCCTGATAAAATTTCGCACAAATTAGTTCTAAGTACTCTGTCCCTCGTCCCCATACAAGGTCCTCCTCTGCAAATGACTTGAACATTCATAATTGTCTTATAATAATTAATATTGTAATGAAATTGGACATAAACAAGTTTTATATGAATCTGAATCTATCTACCAACTTTTGTGAGGATCGGTCCATAACTGACCCTACCCCTCATATATATGTATATGTAATATTTATGTTAACAGTATTAAGTAATCATATATTTGTTAGTACATACAGTAGCCCAAGAAAGTCTACATACAGGAAAAATTATTATGTTACTTTAATTTAAAGCAGTTTTTTTAGTTTTTTTCATGAGATATATAATAATAAATGTCTTATGTCGATTTTAGCAAAAAAAGTTCAAATAACGCCCAAAAGTTCACAGTTATTAGAGTTATTGATTCTGAGTAAAATAACGAAAAATTAATTCTCGGTCACGCCTACTTTTGGGTGGGCGGGACTATTAAGTTTCATAATATTTTGAACATTAAAGCCAAAAAAACAAAAAAAAATGTTCGTTATTTGACTCAGAATCAAAAAATTTAATAAGGGTGGAATTTTGGAAGTGATAGGAAATGTTGCTAAACCCGACTTAAGTGATGTTGTTTTAATTTTTTTTAGTGTGAATTTATTTTTTTAACAAATACTTTTTAACTTACAAATACAGCTTTCAACGAAAGAAATTTAATTTGAATTCCTATATGTAGACTTTATTGGGCTACTGTATGTATATTATAGAAGAATATATCATGTTTATATTATTGTACTTATAATAGTTATATTATTTTGATTATTATTATTCTAAGGCCGGTTAACTTATTAAATTTTAAACATAGTTTTGGCTTAATCATGTTTAAAATTTTGATAAGTTACCCGGCCTAAAACTTGTTAAAAAAAATTACAAAAAAGTTTATAATAAAAAGTAATTATAACAAAAAATTTCCACATGTTTTCACTTATTCATATACGTATTTATGTACCCACATATTGATGGTGGGTATACAAGATTCTGCACAGCCGAATATAACATTCTTACTTATTTAATATTGTTCTGAACCTTTTCAAACGTAAAGTTGAAATGAATTACTTCCTCTAGCTGGTTGAGTGATCTCCATTACCATACATGGG
Organism: Calliphora vicina; assembly: GCF_958450345.1. Taxonomy (NCBI): domain Eukaryota; kingdom Metazoa; phylum Arthropoda; class Insecta; order Diptera; family Calliphoridae; genus Calliphora; species Calliphora vicina. The sequence continues at coordinate 82,671,489 of NC_088780.1, forward strand.
ACCAATGTAAGATCGCTAACACTGCGCTATTTAAATGGCCACAGTTGACTTGTGTTAAGTCACCCAAATGCGAACTGTTGGCGCCGTCAATTGTCAAGACTTACATACATATGTATCTGTATTGAGTCATCCATACAAAAGTTTGTATGTAGGTACCCAGCAGTCCCGAACTAGTTATTTTACCCATCATTTAGGGTGACTACTAGTTACATAACTAGCTACGTGATTCGTTATTTTAACACATGCTGACCCCTAGCTGGTCCAAAGTAGTCAACGCATTTGATTCCAATACCGGTTACATAGCGTAAGTTACTTTACTAGCTACCTAACTGGTTACTTAATCAGCTACATAACTAGTTATTTTAACATGTACGGATGCTAATTGACCACAAACAGTCAGCTAAAAAGACATATCATAGACAGTCAAATAAACGATTGCTTGTAAACAAAATATGCTCCGAAAACTCTCCAATATATTGCTTCTGTTGGGTAAAATAACTACTTTCTAAAGTACAAAATAAACAGATTCAGAAACACGAAAGGAAAAAATGTTTCAAATTTTTGTATGAAAAATACTCAAAAATTATTTAAAAACTAAGTGATTTTCATACAAAATTTTAAAATTGTTTCCTTTCGTATTTCTGAATCATGCCCTTAAAGAGACTTCCTTTTAGTGAATCATAATCAATGTTTTTTCCATACAAAAAATATACTTAAACATTGATTAAACCTTAACTCCGTTTAAAATGTTGATAAGTTACCCGGCCTAACTCTGCTTTTACACAGGGCAAGTTTTCTTGCGCAAGTCTAGAGTTTATAGGAGAGAGAGGCAAGAAGAAAGAAGAGGGGTACACACTTGTACCGGCAAGTCTCTTCAATTCTCTTTTGTTTTCTCATTTTCACTATGGCGTCTATTAGGTTTTGACATACAAAATTGAACACAGACTTGCTGTGTGTAAACAGCCGAGCAAGTTTAAAAGGGAATCGAAGAGACTTGCTTCAAGTAAACTTGCTGTGTGTAAAAGCAGACTAAGTCATTTTACTCGAAACTACATATATTTTAACATTATATGTTCTGTTGAGGTCGTGTCAGCATATTTTAATATATATTGGCTTGTGGCAACTAAAAATATACAATTAAAACTTGACAATGCATAAATTTGTTTAATGTTTTTTAAACTATAATAAACATTTATTCTGTACTTTTATTTACTCATTATTTCTGTACTTGGGTCCAATAAAATCCCAAAATTTTAATACCAATGAATACACTGTCAATTGTGTGTATTTTAATATTCTTTTGAATTAATGATCTAACAAATTTATGTTATTTTAAAATTTAATAAATCAAATCTGCGTAAAAAAATTGTTTAAAAATCTGCAATAAAAAATTAATTACATTAATTACAGGGATCGTAACAAAGATTTTTGGTCTGTGGACGGAAGGCAAAATCAAATTTTTACATTATACCACTAATGACATAAAAAAAAGATTATTGTATAATTGTTGATCGACCTTTTCTTCAATTCTTATAGATAGTTTATTTAGTTTCCTATAAACAGGCTTTCAAGGTAAGTGATTGTTGAACGGACCTGGTTCAGCTAGTATGTAAATAAAACTCAATAATTAATTTTTATATCTGCCAAAAAAATAAAAATCTTAGTCTGACGATGAAATAACAAATAATTCTGACGAAAAGAAATAAAAATCAAAGTCTGACAAATATTTCTGACAAAAATATAAAAATCAGAATCTGAAAAAAAAAATCAAAGTCTTTTATGAAAATCGTCCCTCAATAAAACAATAGTGTATAAGCATATACACCATTATTTTTTATTGCATAACAAGAATCTACATAACTGATTCTATATGTGGTCAAAATTTGGAAAAATTTTACTTCCACAAAGTGGGTCAAAAGATCAATTGAAATATTACTTTTGTTCTAGATGTCTACTAACACAAAAATTTAAAACTCAATTATTTCGAAATGGGAAAAAAATTATACACTATTGTTTTATTAAGGGGAAGAAATATAGTTGAAAACGATCAAACGACTTGACTCTCCGATATTTTCTTGTAATGGCTTTTATCGTGAAAAATTTCAAGAATAATTATTATTTTAGGTCCCTGATTAATTATGTAAAAATTAGGTATTGCTTTAAAACTATTTCACAAAAAGCATTTATGAATTGATTTAAATTTTTCCATTGTTATTGTAAATGTTGAAGTTTAAGATAAAGCTAATTGGATATTAAAAACGTGTATCTCTGTTTTAATTTCTATTTAAAGTTCTCCGCCTTTATAAAAACACTCATTAATAAATATAAACAGTTTAGAAGAAGTGCTTTGGCGACTTATAAGTTAATTTTTGGGAAATATTTGGATCCGCTGTTATCAAAAAAGCTGGAGTATGGTTGGTAAAATGTTGAAAATTTAATTTTCAAATGCGAATATCTTTCAAATCGGCACATAAACGAAGAAATATGATCATTCTAACATTAAAATGGTCCCTACAAATAATCCAGGGGCGGCGCTATGGGGGCTCAAAGTTTAAATTTTGATAAAAAAAATAGGTCAAATTCCGATGGACGTACGGGCGACATTTTCAAAAAATGGGACATGTTTTTTACACCAAAATGTTCTACGTAAAGATACCTTATAGAAAAATATAAAATTGTTATATGTTCTTAAAGAAAGATTTTTTTTAATAAAAAAATAGTGAAGTCACCTTTTTGTTCAAAAAACAGCAAAAACCAACTATTTTTTGAATATTTAAATTAAAAATCGTATATTTTTGGATCCATAATTGATATTGCTCTGAAATCTTTTGTATGATATTTGCAATTTAATTGTCTAACTAACCAAAAAAAATTCGAGTACATTCGGTCCAAAGTTACGACCTATATTTTTAAAAATGCGGACCAAGGTATTGCAAAATTTTAAAATTTCAATTTTGAAATGCCTATAACTCGGAAATTATAAGAGATAAATAGCACAAGATCTTTTTTCAAGATCTAGCCGAGCGCTTTCCAAAAATATAAAAATCTTTGATGTCGGATGGGAAACAAAAAAATTTAAAGTGTTCAAAAATTTTACATGAGCCCCCATATCGCCGCCCCTGGATAACTTGGATACTCCTTGGCTACGCCCACATCAAATTTTATCCCGATCGGAAATGAAATGCCAGATTTATTTCCAAAAATTTTGATTCTGCTCACTGTGCGACATTGAAAGAAATTAATTTAAAATTTCAAACAAAATGGTTAATATATAATAACTATAAATATGCAAAGGTGCTAATTCCATTTTATTTTGAATTTATCAGTCAAATATTTGATCATTTTGAAATTTATTATCACCTCGACTTTCTGATACTCAAAAAGCTCCAAGTCCCACAAAAGGACCTATAAGATGCAAACGCACTACTTCTTAACTGTGATTATTTGTCATTAAAGATCATACCAAATAAGTAATAAAACAGCATTAACAGATTTCAAAAATATTTAAAATCAAGTATTTTAGAACGTTTTTTATCAATGCTGTAATATTTCTGAATAGATATTTAGCACGTTTGTACAATATGTTAAATAAATCTAGTGGTCAATTCACAAGGTCTCTTATCAGTCATATTGTCATAATGTCCTAATATATCATGACTCGGCAGCTCGGCTTAACCGACTCTTAGGCATTCGGCACAGGTCTCAGCTGGTTGTTTACGATAACAAAATAAACATAGCATACAGAATAGTATTATTTTAGGATATTTTTTTGCTTGAAAAGCAATAAAAACCATTCTGAAATATTAGGACATTATGACAATATAACATGATAAGAGACCTTGTGAATTGACCAAATTATATACATATGTAAATGAGTAACAACTGAAGCTAGAATCATGAAATTTTAACTGTGGGTTTCTCCCTCCCCAAAACTAATAAAGATACAAAACAACTTAAAATTGCATGTTACTCCATTTAAAAAATAAGGTGACAGGTGTTTTGTACTTTTTCGAAATACGAACATTTTAGGGGAGCAAACGGGTAAAAACTGTATTTTGGTACTTTTTTGGCATCCTATGTATCTTTTAAAACAATAAACATAGAAACAAAATTTAAATCATATTCTTTAATTATCAAAAAATATAAGTTTGGTAATTTTTGGAAATTCGAACCATTAAGGGATAAAAATTGTGTTTATTTTTGCTACTTTTTCATAAAATATGTTTTTTCTATAATTTGACATAGACATACGAATATTTTATTATGAGCTCCCACCATTTGAATACAATTTTACCACCGCAATGGGGATAAAAAAGGTACCAAAAAGGGAATGAAATCGGGAAAATATATTTTATTTGAAATTACTAATCCAATTTTGATAATTTTTTTAACATTGGTTCCGGGATTCATACAAAAATTAACTAACAGGTTGTTATTTGGAACTCGAGTGTCAAGGTTTATATTGGGCCAAATCCGGGTAAACAGTTTGACACAGATTTTAATAGTTTGAGACATGTCTGTAGCATAAACAATTTTGGCAAAATGGAATATTTTTAAATTTCATACTTGTGGGGTGTTCAAGGAGGAAAAGGGAAATTGGTACTTTTCTCCTAATGGTACTTTTTTAATATTTTAAATTATTTCACTTATCGACATTAAAGTTAACTGATATGTGTCTGAGTGAAGTTAGTTAGTTAGAAATAGGGGATAATATTTAGGTACCAAAATGAGAAAACTGAACTATAGGTACTTTTTTATTCTTATAATGGTACTTTTTGAATTTTCTAAAACAATGAACTTAGAAACATGAAATTAAGCATGTGTATATGGTCCCAAGTGAGTGAGAGTTTTTGGTACTTTTTCTTTATTCGAATGGTACTTTTTGTAATTTCTTCACCAATGAACCTAGCAACATGAAATAAATCTTACATGGGACCGAGTGAGTGGGAATCCATAAGTGGCTGCTTTTTGGTACTTTTTCTATATTCTAATGGTACTTTTTTTGAATTTTCTATAACAATGAACTTAGAAACATGAAATTAAGCTTACATATATGATCATAAGTGAGTGAGAATTCTAGGGGTAGACTTTTTGGTACTTTTTCTTTATTCGAATGGTACGTTTTGTAATTTCTTCACCAATGAACCTAAAAACATGAAATTAAGCTTATATGGACTCGAGTGTGTGGGAATACACAAGTGGGGGTTTTTTGGTACTTTTTATATATTCTAATGGTACTTTTTGAATTTTCTGTAATACTGGACATAGAAGTATGGAATTAGGCATATCTGGTCCCAAGTGAGTTAAAATTCAAGGACTTTTTCTTTATTATATTAATAAAATTAAATTTTAATAACAAGACACGCTAATGAAGATATGTAGATACATGCTATCACTTAACACACTATAATGTCTAAATATAATGTCAACAACGAATATTAAAATTGTGTTTCGGAAATTGAAAAGTTCTAAATATATTGAAAAAAATTATGAAATAACTTGGGGATTCAAACGGTCTCCTAATATGTCGTATTGTCATAATGTCGTAAAATATTTTTTTAGTTTAAACAAATTCCTGTTGTAATGCAAACAAAGAAGGTGTTATTTTATGACAAACCAATAAACATAGTCCAAAGAGTCTTATTAGTTTATAACTTTTTTGTTTGAAACTCAACAAAAATTTGTTTAAAGTAAAAAAATGTTTTAGGACATTATGACAATACGACCTAATAGGAGACCGTTTGAATCCCCCAAATGCGTGTTAACGAATTTACGTGTAATCAAATTTATTTATTCGACAATTTATTGTTAAAATTTACAAACTATTAACAATTTTACATCCATGACAAGGGTGTTGAATTCTCACGGCATCCGTATGTATGAGATACGAGTAGTAATATTGACAAATAGAGATTCTGACTACTTGTTATATGTACTTTGGTTTAATACTTTATATTTTTTATAAAATTAACCTTAAACAATTTTCTTATTTTATTTTGTATGTATATTAAAAAAAGATAAATTTACTTGAACTTACTTCAAGCTAATTATTATTTTTTACTGCCAACGATCTTCCGGTAAAAATGAAAAAAACGCCATTTCATTGGTCATACTATGCGCTTCTTTTTTCTTAGAATTTGCCACAAAAACAAATAATAAATTCCTTAATGGGATACAGGCCACAGAAATTCCACACCAAACACTCATTAATCGAAAACCAAACGAAATCAAACCACTAGTAAGATGGATGGATGGATGGACGGATCGATGTGTAAGACGGACATTCGAAAACACACAGCCATTCATACGAATGTATTGTATTCACAGCAATCATATTTTTATAAACACAGCAACTTAAAAGGAACAGCAACCAAAACCAAAACCAAACATACTATTTATGTAGATATACTTATGTACGATGAGTTGTATAGAGTTGAGTCGTCAACGGCAATGTCGAAGATGAAGGCGAGCATGCGTTGAAAATAAAAGGAGAAATTAATTTTTCAACCTAAGGAGATCGAATACGATACGTTTGTCTGTCTGTCTGTCAGCATTTATGGGAATGGTCGCTGTGTAACATTTTTAATTTGATAAAATGTGGTACATTCAAAATTTGACTCCTGTCTACATCTCCATTTATGCTAAGTGGGTTTTGCTATATTACTCAGCCATTTAGGCGGATTCAATATAAAAATTCTCATGACTATATCTGATATATTTACTTATATTACAAGTAAGTCCGTCTCTAAGTCATTATGGCTATATATAAGAATTGAGATATTGAGCCCTAACCGTGAAAATATCTTAAGTCATAACAACAAAATTTACAGGAGAAGCTTTTTTGAAATTGGTTTCATGTTCAATGTCAACATACGGAAGAAGGTATGCATTCAAGCTAAAATTGTTTGCTTTTAAAAAAATTAAAATCGAAAATATTGGTAGTTAAGATATTTTTTCGGTTAGGGCTGGATATAGACTTTATATGATCGGAAATGAATATTGCATTATACATGTCCTTCCAACTCATGGTGCAAAGTACAACAAATGCATTACATATGTCTGGAAAACCGTTATTGGTTCTCAAAAATTATCTGTAACCAAATTGTAATTTCTATAAATTATATATGCAGGACCCCGATGTTTGTGACTCGTAACGAAGGTTTTCATTTCTCAAAAAAAAAACGATTATTATATTAGGTGTATGATTTAATTTTTAAAGAGAGCGCTCTGCATCGATCGAAACAAATAGAAGTCGGACAGCGCAAGCTGTGAACTATAAGACTGGTGAGGCAAAACTTCGCAACCATTTCTTTATAAAAAGTTTTTAACAGGTGTTGCAACATGTGACCTAGCTTTCAAATGTTCTTGGTGCTATTTTAAGTGGAAGATTCGTATTGCAGACGTGAAATTTGTTTTTAAAAAAGTTACCAAAAATAAAATATCAATTTTAGTTTTTTTTTCAACCAAGGTATGTTTCTAATAGTAACATCTCAATTTACTGCAACTTTTTCTATTTGAATCAATAAATTTCGTCACTTTTAAAGATGCCCAAGGGAACTTTTTTGTCCGATCAAGAACAGATTCAAATTAAATTTTTTTCACGACCAATAGAGAAATTGGACGTAAAATCGATCGTTCGGAAAGTGTGGTGCTAAATTTCGTGAAGAAAGGTCAAAATTATGGAATTCGCAAACCTACAAAGGGAAATACAAAACTAACAAGAAGACATCTTAATCTAATAAAACAAGAAGCAGCCCGCAACAAATTGAATTCCACACAAATAAAGAATAAATTGAATCTTCCAGTGACTTCCAAACACGTTGCACACATTTTACGAATCGATGAAAACATAAAATGGAAAGAACCGAAATAAAGAAAAAAACACCATAAAGAACAGATGAGTGGAAAAAAGTAATTTTCTCTGACGAAAAAAAATTAAATTTAGACGGTCCTGACTCATACTCATGCTATTCGCACGATTTGAGATCAAACGATGTTCGGATGTCAAAACGTAATTTCGGTAATGGCAGTGTTATGGTTTGGGCAGCGTTTTCTGCAGTTGGCAAGTCGAAAATATGTATTCTTCCGACAAAAATGGAATGGATCATTTATGGATGAAAAAATGGATGAAGATTGCATAATGCTGCAATCCATGTTTTTAAGCAATCGAAATCTTGGTTTAATGAACATAGCATTCCTCTGTTGGACTGGCCGGCTTGTAGTCCGGACTTAAACCCGATGGAGAACTTGTGGGGATACATGGCCCGTAAAGTTTATGCAAATAATGCCCAGAATGAAAGCATAATGACAGTGACAGAGCTGAAACTAAGAATTAAACAAGTCTGGGAGGAAATTGATTCCAATCTGCTTAAAAAATTAGTGGAATCAATGCCAGACCATATTTTTGAAACAATCCATAACAAAGAATCATCCATACATTATTAATAATGCTACAGTGGCCCATAAATTAAAGTGCGTTTATAGGAGAATACCCTTAAAAATAACTGTTAATATCGAAAATTCAGTAAAAAAAATAAATAAAGTAAAATTTTTTTTTGTAAACTATATTTTAATTGAATAAACAAATTTGTAGCCCCCTAAATATGATCATGTTTAATTTTTACAATCTTTTTAAAAAAAAGTAGTGTGCGTTTATAGGAATAAGCACCAGTGTAGAACCGTTTTGGTCCCACTAAATACAGAGTATTACCTTAGCGCCATGGATATTTGGCAAAAATGACTTTCTTTTACAGCGTTCAAGCAGTATTTCAGACATACAACATTGTCTTTCGTATGGTACACCGTTTCCCTACTTCTGGATGAATCCAGCTGCTAGCAAACGTTTTGAAATTTCTGATTGAGTAGCTCCCAATAATTTTGCTCAACCAAGCACTTGTTGCTTTTGACAACAGTCATCATGCAGTAATGAACTACAATTATTGGTATTCAAAAATTTTTGGCTGGCCTGGGCTCTAGCGTAATTTTTGTATACCTTTCATCTTTGTGAGAAGGGTATATATAAGTTTGTCATTCCGTTTGTAATTTCCACAATATAATTTTCCGACCCTATAAAGTATATATATTCTGGATCCTTATAGATAGCGGAGTCGATTAAGCCATGTCCGTCTGTCTGTTGAAATCAACTTTCCGAAGCCCCCAAATAACTTACATACACGATTCATACATCAATATCTCCGGAATTCTTCCGGCTCGGTTGCTATTTAAATCGAGAAAATCGGTCCACAAATGTTTGAGATATAAGGAAAAACCAGGACAACCTCGATTTTTGACCTATATCTGGATTACTAAGTCATTAATTTAGACAATATGGATATCTAATGATAGATATTTCAAAGACCTTTGCAACGACGTATATAAGACTATAGTAAGTTGGACCTACAATGGGTCAAAATCCGAAAAAATATTTTTTAACCCAAATTTTTTTTCGCCAAAAGTTTTTTTCGCTTAATATTAAAAAAAATATTAAAAATCTAAAAAAAAATTTTAAAATTTAAAACAATTCGAAAAAAAATTTTTCAAAAAAATTAAAAAAACAAATGGAAAAAAATAAATTTTGTTTACTTAAAAATATTTAACATTTTTATTTTGAAGTATAGTTTGGTGAAGGGTATATAAGATTCGGCACAGCCAAATATAGCTCTCTTGTTTAAATTAAAGAAGTAAAACAAAACATCAAAACGTCATTTTCGAAGCAAACAAAAAAAAATTAAAGTTGAGGAAGTTGAAAAATAACTTATAACCGCAATAACTGGTGTTGCAGCTATAAATTCCACTAATAATTTGTTGTTGGGGCTTCGGTAACTATCCCTTTTTTATAAAGTTAAATATTGTATTAAAAAAACTGCAGTTCACTAGTTGCAGGCAGTTTATGAAAGCCCTTTAGCAGTACTCATAAATACACGTGTATTAGGTTGGCCCCGTTTATATGGAGGAAAATTAAGGTGACAATGTTCCCAACTAAAATGAAAGATTAGTTTGTTTGGGAAGACTATTTCTCAAAATGTTTGTCGTGGCCTCGGTATTTGTTGAGCTGGACCGAAGGATACAGCCAGAATTTCCATTGGATTTTGATCTAAGCGGTGTTGTTCGATAAAAAAAAAAACAAATGTATTCTTTGGTATTCGTGTTAACACTAATGTTATGTTGTTTCAGTTGGGCTAAGGGCTTCTCAAAATCAGAAATTTGTATTTTTTTTTTTTTTAAATTTTAGTTTTCCTATATCTCGAGTTCTAATTGATACTGCTGGATAAACTTTTAGTATTAGATGTACTAATGCCTTATGTAAATTTATTGACCAACGCATTTTGAATCGGTTCTATACTTTTCCCGGGGGGACTGAAAATATGATGGGACATATACAGTAATGGACTTAAGTATAGGCACAACAACAATTTTGTGTTTAAAGATTAAATTAAAAGCAGAAATAATATTTTTGGTATTGAAACTACTATTAGGGCCATTATTACAACTTGCCTTTGTAGTTAACTTTAACTATAAAGACAAGTTGTAATAATGGCCTTTAATCTATTAAAGGTTGCTACATATTTTTAGATACTAGCAGTTTTACTCATGTATCATGTAGTTATTTAAATTTTAATAATCAAGCAATAATTTTACATCCGGCACATGCTCTTATGATCCGCTATTATTTTTTAGTCATTGACATAAGTAAGAAGTTTCAAAAAGTTTGGAAAATACTTATGTGCTGTTTTTCTATAGCGAACGAGTACTTTGAGTGGAAATTTAACATGTGTTTTGTTATTGTAGCAAAAACAAAATACATATAAAACGTCCACGTAAAACGCTCATTCGCTATAGAAAAACAGCACATAAATTTGTTTATCTTTTTAAAATTATCTCTAACTTCTGAATCTCAGCGCAGAGTAACTTTACATTTGCATAACTAAGTCAAATCGTTTGATGAGATCGGGGAATTAATGAATCGCAGTCGTTTTACCATACATACTATTGTAAATAGGTCCAAAGGCAAACAAACTTTGAAAATGTAGTCGTCCTCGAAAATTAACTCAGAAAGAACGTGTTCAAATCGTACGAAAAAAGTAAGACTTGATCTAAAAATAACAACTTTCCAGGTGTACACTCCAAAAATGTTCGGAGAACGTTGCATGAAGCTGGTTATAACTCACGTGTGGCTAGACGCAAACCGTTAACATTTACTAGTAATCAAAAAAAGGGAGTAGACTATGCCAAACAGTTTGAAAATAAGCAATGCGATTTTTGGGATCAGGTACTGTTCACAGAGTAAATTTAATATTTTCTGAACTGATGGACACGCTAGGGTCTGACGAAAGCGTAACACTGTACCTATATGAAGGCAAAAATGTTTTACAAACAGTAAAGTATGGTGGATGAATTGTTTTGGTATGTGGCTGAATGTCTTCTGCTCGTGTGGGAGAGGTCGTATTCATTGACCAGATAATTGATAAGACAGTTTACCTTAACATTTGAAGGAGAATGTCATAAAAAGCGCAGAGAAGCTAAACTTACCAAATCCAAGTGAGCTGCTTGAGGAGCAGCAGCCCATGGAACCTAACCTACCTAAATCATTTACCATCCAGCAAGACAACGGCTCATGTATTCCAGCCTATAATACGGCTCATGGCTTGCCACACCCCCTGTAGTCCCCAGACCTAAACCATTTGTGGGAGGAGTTGGAGCGACGAATCCAAAAACGCCCAATTTCATATAAGACTGAGCATGGAAGAATGACATAACATAGGAGAAAATAGAACCAAAAAGTTATTCAGTAAAAAAGACTGCCAACTAAATATTAAATTAATGTTAATAGACGTTTTTATTATTGTACAAATAGTTGTGCCTATACTTTTGTCCAGTAAAATAATGAATTTTTGAATGTTTTTTTTAATAACTTTTTTTGCAAAGAAGATGTATTTAATTTTCATGCTTACTATTTTAATGTACAACCTATACTCCTATAATTTAATCATAAAATAAATTTTCTTATACAAATAAAACACCAGTTTCTTTTAAAATGCCGCTTGTGCCTATACTTAAGACCATCACTGTATGTCCCAAAGGTAAAAATAAAGGAGATTTTTGTTTTTAATTTTTTTATTTTATTTAATATTTTATATTTGAAAATCAACGAAAACACAAACAATTCAGTAAAAAACACAAAATATTCATTTAAAATTATGAGATCCTGTAAATCATAGACAACAACTAGATAGGTAACTGAGAGCCAAAAACCTAAGTCTGTTGTCAAAAACCTAATTCATCAGAATGTATTGCACGTATTTTGTTATTGTATCACCCGTATGTGTGAAAAGAGAGTAATTTTTCCATATATATATTATTCTATGCTGTAAATGATTCATAAAATCTAAATCAAAATCGAACTTAGTTCTGATAAAATTCAAAACAATTTCTGTTCCAGTAAAGGACATTCGTTTTTTACACGCGAAACAAATGTTCGACTATCAATTCAGTTTTTTGTCCTGAATCCTCCATACTATCTTGTTCAAAAAACATACGATTATAAAATCTGATCTTCGATTGATCATAAGTTTATATTTTGTATTTGTATTTATTAAGTGCCTTTCTAATACAACAAGATACAATATCTTATTAATTACAGCATTGGAATCCGATAAGTTATTAATAATTAGAGTAAAATTTTCACTTAATATAAATTAAACATAATATAATAAATAGATAAAACAAATTGAACATTAATAATTATAATTTTAACATTGCTAGTTTAATAAATACATAAAGAAATAAACAAAAAAATATATACTTAATATCTTATATATAAATAGGCCACACGTTTTTTTGTGGTACACTTTTAAGTATGTTATTGTCCACCAATATTGATGAAACATATATGGTTTAAAAGGTTATTTTATCTAGATGTGCACAATATAAATTTTTTTTTTTAAATTCTTTCCATAAAACTATTAAAAAGCGTTATAAATTTGCTTGAAAAACAACAACAACACATCTATGTTTATGCACATCTAAATACACGTGTATTTGTACACAAACGTGAACAATATTGTTTTGTACATTGAAAAAAGTAACAGTATAATTTCGTTATTAGTGGTCGAATTTTGACCACCAGGCGATCCTAGTGGAATATAAATATACAGAATTTTGAACTTTTAAATAACAAAATTTTACTGGTAATATTTCATTAGTAATTTTTTAAATTTTATTGCGTTGCTAGTGAATTGTATGTTCGTGGGAAGATGGTTCCAGAGATAAATAGTAGAAATGAAAAATTGATGAGAAGATGCTGTATGTCGATACCTAAAGGTCCTAATGGAATTATTTCTTGGTGATGAAGTAAATGTTATCTTTTCATATAAGTAGTTGAGTTCTTTAGTTGTAATAATTTTGTGCAGAAAAACAAGATTCTTTAGCTTCAAATATTCATCAAGAGAGATTCCAAATATACGTTTAGAGTATAGTGATACACTTTCAAATCTTGTTAAACCAAATATATAACGAGTTATGTTATTAAATGTTGTGTTAATTTTCCTCTTGTCATTACTACTGCAGCTAGCAAAAATTTCGGATGAATAAAGGAGCGTGGGAATTAAATATGTTTTAGCTAACAGCATTCTTATCTTTAGTGGCGTAGAATGATGACTAGACCATAAACTTCTGAGCATACTATATGTTCTTCCACAAGCTTGATTAATATGATCAGTCCATTTGAGCGAGCTATTAAATATAATTCCTAGATTCCTGACAGATTTAACCAATTCGATTTTAGAGTCTCCAAGATATATATTTGTTTCCTCGCTGAACACAACAGTTTTTTTTGCAAATTATTAAACATTTAGACTTCTTAGGATTAAGTCGTAAACCATTGGCTGATGCCCAATTAAATATTTTACCTAAATCATAGTTAAGTTCATTGACTTTATGCCGAATTGATGTTTTTAAGCAACTGAGATATAGTTGAACATCGTCTGCGTACATCTGTATACGAGTGTTCTGAATTTGTTGGGGTAAATCATTAGCATATAATGAGTATAAAAGTGGACCAAGTATTGAGCCTTGCGGGACACCTCTTGATAGTATCAGAGAACTGGAAACAGTTCCATTGTTTGCAACCGATTGAAGTCTGTTGGACAGGTATGATGATATTAACTTTCATGCCGTTAAAGAAAAGAAAAACATTTTTGTTAGTTTCATTATCAGTATTCGGTGTTCAACGGTGTCAAAAGCCTTTGAATGATCCAACAAAACTGGAAAAGTTACTTGACTATCATCTAAATTTCTGCGTATGTTTTCAACTACTTCAGTTAGAGCTGTTGTGCAACTATGTTGTGATCTAAAACCAGACTGTCTATCAGTTAATAGCTTTTTTTCATAAATGTATTTAGTGATTTGTTTATGTAAAAGACGCTCAAAAACCTTAGAGAGGTAAGGAAGGATAGAAATAGGTCGATATTCTTTATCAGCTTTAGGTACTGGGATAACTTTGGCATACTTCCATTCAGCTGGGAATGTGCTTGTGGTAACGATTGTATTAAACAGGTGATTAACGTGACGAACTATCCGTGGTAATATTAGTTTTATAAAACGGGGATGTATGTCATCTAGACCAACTGCGTTAGATTTAACAGCTTGGAAACCTTCAATTATGTCAGATAAACTGAAACACTGGAAATAAAATAAATTAGAAGGATTTAAAGAGTCAACAAAAGAATACTGGTCATAAAAGTTGGTTTGCACCGGAGGTTGTAAAATATTAAAAAATTTCTTGTTCAATTCATTAACATCCACATCATTTCTACGAATCTGCTTTCCAATAATGCCAATGTCCCTAATTTTCTTCCATGTTTGCTTAGTATCAATTGCCGTGTTAAATTTATTATTTATGGCAACAACTGTCTTTCTAGCTATACGAAAATCTTGGAGTAAGGCACTGGTTCTGTAGCGTTTCCATCTATGATACAAGTTATCACGACGTTCTATTAGTACTTTTATTTCAGTAGAAAACCATGGCCTAACTCCGCATTTCACTTTTTTGGTTTTAAGAGGAACATGTTTATTAAATATATGGAGAACACTATTATTAAGGAAGTTAACTTGATCACTGACAGTTGGTATATAGTAAATATAATTCCACGAGGTATTGTTAAGGTCTTCTTGAAGTGATGTCATGTTTATATTTTTGCAGTCCCGGAAGGAGTATTGTTGGTTATATTTAATTACATAAGTTTATATACATAACAATATTGGATTATTGGAAATTTTACCGAAATATAACATTTTCTAGCTCTGCTGTCATGTCTTGAACTACGGATTCGCCAATGTCAACCTCCCTCTCTGCCTCTTTGCCTATGTTTATATCAGTTTTATATAAATAACCAATTTAAACTCGTAACGACTCCCTAGCTTATATATTCCATCGTAGACCAGTACTTATGGAAAATATTATACATTTCTGTTCACAATACGTTTCGTTTGGTGAATTATGTACTCTATTAGTTTGTCGAACTCTCAAACTGTATTAAACACTTCTAAAATACCTTTGGCTATGCAATCACGGTCGGTATAAACTTTCGAAACTTAATTTTGATTGGCTTTTTTTCTCTGAAGTTTAACTAAAAATTCTTTGGCTGCTTTAGGTTTGGGAACACCTTTTGCCATTGTTTGATTTTATTGGTTTTGCTATGTAAATATAGCAGTACTCTACTTCCGCAATAAAATTTTAAAAATTTCCAGCGGAAAATTCTTCGTCGTCAAAGGGTTAATAACAAATGCTATTATTAATTGTATTTTATTGAAAATATTGCTACTTTGACCCGGAACTCTGGTTTAAACCGAAATAGTACAATATAAGGGGCATCCTAATGTACATATGTATGTTTGTACGTTCATACTTTACTTCACTTTTAGTGAATTTGTCTGCTAGGGTATCTGCCGCCTGTCTGCTAGTATTTACAAGAAATGATTATTCGCAAAAGAAATAAAATAAAAGTGAGGAACACGGCGTCTTACTGCGATTGCAAGGAACGAAATTGATGCGGTCACAGATAACTATATACAAACATATAATACTTGTAGCAACCACACAAATAAAAGCAAAACAAAGTCATTAATGCCACCAAAATGAAAGCAAATTATCTCATCCCTTTTTTTAATTTTTTGTTTTCGTATTTAGTTTTTGATTTTTTTTTTTTTTAATCGAGAACCTTATCAATCAGGCAAATAACAAGCAAATTATGAATAAACAAAACTGTATTGAATTGTATGAATGGAAGTATGATTGAATCCTGGAAAGACATACACTTTACTATATTTCTAAACAAACAATTATTATGCAATTCAAATACATTTTATGAAGGTGACCTTCATAAAATGTGTAATTTTCATTAAAAAAAATATAAAAATTTTATTGCATTTGAGGACGAGTGTAAACAATTTTTTTTATTATTTTCAATAACCTAGCCATAATTGGTCAAATTTTATATTTAAAAAAATAGTCTTTATAAAAAATATATGTAAAAAATTTAAAATAAAAAAACACTGTAAGTTAAATTTTAACTTTTGAAAGGACTGAACAAAACTCCGAAACAACCACACTTAATTTTAGGTCGTAGAATCCAATGGTATAAAATTTTAAAATGAAAATTTGTTTTACATTTCTTAGTCGTGAGGTCTGAGATATGTACGTTAGACCCCTTTCACACTAGGCAATTTCGTTGCGCAAGTCTCTTGTGTTTGTAGATGCTGTTTTGTTGTTGGGCAAGAGACTTGCGCAACTAAATTGCCTAGTGTGAAAGAGGTCTTAGCCTGCATTTACACATGCAAGTAAATTTTTGAAAGTTGAGAATCAAAAAGTTCAAAAAAATACATTGAAATGTCTGCAAGTTGCTTGAGTGTTTACACATGCAAGTTATAGTTCTTTATTTAAATGTTAGGAGAATAAATATAAGAAAAATATAGCGAATTAGATGAATATTCCTTTATAATATTTGCATTTGTTATTTTTGAGTCCATTTACAACTTGTAGTCAAATTTTATTATTTTATTTTGTTACAAAAATTTTAAAATACAAACATTTCTGGGACAAATGTTTGTGTTAACAATTTTGTTTTTAAAAATTTATGAAATTGGTATTTTTACGAAAACGACACACCTTAATGGCCATTTGTTTCACAGAAATACATAAAATAATTTTAAAATAAAATTATTATTTCACCACAATATCTAAAAAAAATTCTAAAACTATATTTGTCTTTACTTGCAAGATAGTATCGAAAATCACTGTCAAAGTAAATTCACTTCACAATGAGCAGCAAGTAGGGATGCCAAACGGGACTGGGTTTTACAAATCCCGGGATTCGGGATTTTAGAAATGTAAATCCCAGGATCCCGGGATTTTTCGGGATTTCGGGATTTTTCGGGATTTCGGGATTTTAGTTAAACGTCAAAACATCAAATTCAACAATAAAAACTATTGATTTCATTAATATATTTAAGTAAAAATATAACAAATCAAAAACTAATGCATTTAATTAAAATAAATGGTCCATGATTTCCCCTAGCTCCACACAATTGTCCCCCGGAGTATTGTTTGAGCAGTCATAAATATCTTGATTATGCGGCAATCCTTATAAAATTTTGCACAAAATAAGTTGTAAGTACTCTGAAATAATACTGTAGAGTACTGCGGAAATCGGACTATATTTTCCCCTAGTCCCCTTCAGAAAATAACTTGAACATAAATTTCGTCAATGCAAGGGAGACATGCTGCTCCCTGATTCAAATGAAAAAATCTGGCTGCGTTTGGATTTGAAGCGAGATTAGTATTATACATATGCTGAAATATAGCTTTCTAAGTATTTTGGGTGCTTCAAAAATCTTCCTAAAATATCAAAAATCTCATAATATTTCGGGATTTGTTAATCCCGAAAAATCCCGGGATTCTTTTTCACAAATCCCGGGATTCGGGATTGGCATCCCTAGCAGCAAGTGACTGCATGTGTGATTGCTTTAATGAAAAGGTGTAAACACATTGATTTTTTCGAACTGTCCCAAACTAATGATTCTATCCATCATTGACCCTACATAAATTACAAATAGACTGTCTAATTGTTGGTGCGAAGTAGTCATCGCATTGAATTAAAATAACGGTTACATCGAGTCAGTTACCTTACTAGCTACCTGACTGATTACTTGATTAGCTACATTACTATAGTTATTTTCACATGTATGCAGGTTAAGCGGATGCTAATTGACCTCAAATAGTTAGTTACAAAGGTATATCTTAGACAGTCCAATAACCGATTGCTTGTAGACAAACCTTACTATACAACATATTACTTATGGTGGGTAAATAACTACATTCTACATTGACTTCACGCTAGATTACCTGGGATGTTTAAAATTGCCAATATGTTCTTTAAATAAAACCTCTTCAAAATTATTATATAAAATAATTAGTAACAATCAGCTTTGAGTGAGAGACTTTGAAATACGATATTGTATGTCTAAAATACTAAAATCATTTTTGCACCGAATCATTACTTGCGAAAAATGGATCCATTGCAATAACCCGAAGCATAAGAGGTCGTATGTGAAACCCGGCCAATCTGCCGAATCGACACCAAAGCTAAATATCCATGGCACTAAGTTAACACGTCCGGAATATGATTCCAAACGTGAAACCTTTATATTCCATCATGACAACGCTAGGTCACATTATGCAATTAACATTTTACAAATATCAAAGATTTCTCGTTGTCAAGAATGTTTACGAACGACAGATATGAGTTTATCCAAATCTGCCTTGAAATTTTTATTGTCTTATTTTGAGATGCTCTTAGAAGTACTCGTTTTAATTTTCGGTAACAGCATATGCATAATTAGAACCCCACCGCCATGCGCAAATCGATCCTCTCTATAAATTTTATAGTCACCAAATTGAAATTTGTGTATGGTTTCAAAAATGTCTCTTTCAAAAGGAGAATATCGATTTTCCTTTTATGCAATACGTATTCCAGCTGGGCAGCTCAGTTGTTAAGCTTGGGCATTCCAGTGCATAACATGAACATTGTTTAAACGAGTTGAATATTTTGCATGTTGACATCTCTGCAAAGTGTCGACAGCATCAAAAAAATATTTCCTAAAGTCCTCGTTAAATTTAGAAACATTAGTTCTTCTGCTAGTCACCCTTGATCTAGATGTTACTCGTTGCCGGATCTCTAAATTTTCTTGCCGACTGAGGCACTTTGGGTCATCAGCTCTATGCTTAATATTCCTTGTTTTTTTTATACGCAGTTATATATAATCATAAATAAATACTTATAAATAATATTACCTTTGTTAAGTGAACAGACTGCATAATCATCGTTTCCAGAGCTGGCTGAACACACTACGACACGATCTAAATGTTTACTCCCTGTGCACACGTGGCAGACTTGGTGCATTGTGTGGGACCTTTGTTGTCCTGTAAAGGTTTTCTCCAACACCCAGCAATATTACAAAAATATTTTAATTTCATGATCTCTCTCTTTGATACATGCTGACGGTCAAATTTGATCAGATAAAGCGAGTCATCTACACTAAATCTTTTTGTTTCTAATTCTGAAATGGGCAGAATCCACAATTCGAGGAGGATTATTTTTAAAGCAATTGCTTCTTCTTCATATAGTATTTTAAATCTGTTGGAACTAGTGCTGTGTCTATCAGAAGTGTTAGGCACCTTGAATTTAGGGTTATTGCCCCATTAAACGAAATGAAATAGTTTTTTTACACTTTATATTATAAAAATTTATTAAACTTTTACTAGCGAAATTAACACCATGTTTATATTTTGAGGCAGAAATGCCAGATGACCTCTTCAAAATATTATAATCCAGATAATCGAAAATATAACTCGAAAGTTTAAACAAAATCGGATAATAAACATTTTAGGTCAAAGGTCAAATTAGGAAATACTTTGTTTTTAAATGGAAACTGCGAAATATTATAAGGGACGAAAAATGTCCATAAAAAAATGAATTTTTTGGATTTTTACTCTTCTGAAATCGATAATTTTTGGTAAACATGTTTTCCATGGACATACAATATTCAGAAACACGAAAGGAAAGCAATTTTAAAATGAAAATCACTCAAAAATTATTTAAAAACTGAGTGATTTTCATACAAACATTTTAAAATTATTTTCCATTCGTGTTTCTGAATCAGTCTCTTAAAGTTCTCCAGTATTTCAAAGTCCGCTTTAGGTTGGTTTTTATATACAGGTTCGAAGTTCATATTTTGTTAATAGATGAGTGCAAAAACCTAAATAATAACTTTACAATTGTTATCCAGATTTTATTTATTATAGAAATCCGTTTCTTATCAAAATCGTCCTTGAACAAATGATATTTCAAAAAAGCCATCATCCAGTTTCCAGAGATTTCACTTAAATATATTTCAGAATGAGACCCCATGGTTCTAGAGATAATTGAAATTTAGGTATATGGGGGATTTCATGTCAAGTGAACCAACTTTTTAAATCGATGTCTTCCGATCGGTATGAAATTTGCACCAATGTTAGTTCAATTGGTCAAAAAGTCAGAAATTGTATGTCTTGAGTTACAAAATTTTTAAAAAAAGTTTTTTTTTTCGGAAAAAAATATAAAAAATTTTTAATTTTTTTTTTCGAAAGATTGAAGAAAAAGCTATAATAAGTTACATGGATGAGAAAAAACACCTGCTTGGACAAAATGTCAAGTGTTGACCCCCTCTAATTCAGAGAGTTCTAGACCGAAAAATCCCTATCGGAAGACATCGATTTCAACACTTGACATGAAATCCCCCATATATTTGAAAAAATGTACATACTATTTACATTTTTGTGTATATTATTATAAATAATTGTCCTATTTTTATAATTTTGGTCTTATAAAAATCCTTGAAGATTTTTTATTTAACAGATATTTTTATCAGAAAGAGGATAATTATTATTATTCTTAGGGTCCTTTGAAGAAAGATTTCCCGAAATTTATGTTCTTAATTTTTGTATTTTGGTTTTGTAAAAATTAGTTTTTAATATTGGAAAAACATGTCAAAAAATGAGATTCTAAGGATAAGATAAAGGTTTATTTTTCCAGCCACATTTTCCAATTCTGGTTTAGTACATTATTTTAGTTCAAATATTATCGGGTCCATTATACGTATTCGAAATAGTATTTTCACTCATCAAGACTTTGTAAAACATTACACTTTTCTTTTAAAGTTAGTGTTTTATGTTTGTGTTTATTGTTTAACCCTCCGTTAGTCGCAATCATTTTCAATCGAGACTAGTCGCAATTTATCAAATTTATATCAATAAAAGAAAGGCACGTTTGAAAATACTTTTTTATTTCGAAGACATAAAAACAATATTAAATTCATTTAAAAGAATAATGCAAATAAAATTGCAGTATAAATATATTTTTATCAAAAAATAGCTTAATACTTAGGGTGTTTAAAAAAATTTACAATAAAAAAAATATTGCCTGTATCAACTATATGCAGATATATTTATTCAAAAACATAAATACATAATATTATAAAGAATCCATATTTAAATTTTAATATTTCTCTGTTGCAAAAGACATGTGTAGAACCAACAAAACGTTCGCGGTAAAAACGGTGAAACAACGGCTTTTAAGTTTTGTTCTAAAATTGTCCGAAATGTAGAAACGTCCGAATTATTGGAGTGACCGGACTGGTGCATGTCCGTATTATCGAAGTTGTGCTGTATATAAATTTGTATACATTCTTATAAACATAATTCTGTATAGATTTCGATTCCGTTACAACTAAATTTGAAATTTAATATTTAATAACAAATTTGTTGTAGTTTTTTAATTTTTTCTCGAAGCTGATGCGGCATGGATTAATCCGATTTAACTCTGAAAACTACAAAAAAATGCTTATTAAATAAAATTGTACGTATTTTTAATTTTTCGATTTTTATATAAAATTAGTCGAAAACTAGGATCATCTGGTAACTTGGTTTGAATCGAGAGAGAGAAATGTTTTTACTAAATGTGTATAGGTATGTATTTTGTATAAGTATCTTGTATTTGTAATGTATCTCACAGATACACTTTCATTGTAAATATTATAAGAGAGCAACAGCTGCTTCGGATACAAGAGAGTGCGAGAGGATACACAAACAGCCATTAACAAATTTATTTGCATTTACTGAATTTAGTTGGTGTTTAAAACTAGTCCGCACAACACGTTGGCGTATAAGTGATAAAGCAAAATAAAATTTAAAAAAATATCATAGAATTTATTTATTTTTTATATTTTTATAAAAAATCTGCTGACACACAACTAAACGGTATCAACGTGTATGTGTGTGTGTGTGTCTGTATATATATAATATTATATTATCAACAACAACCAGAAAGAAAAACAACCAAAAAAGTCTGAAGAATATGTAATACAAAACGTGAAAATTTAATATTTCTTTTATTTTTAATTTTTTTAAAAAAAAAAAAAAATGTTGAATTGTTATAATTCAAAAGAATAAGTGAAAATAAATGAAGTAAATTTGAAAATACATACATACATATGTACATATCATTTGATTTGATATAATTTGAATCGAAACGAGTAAATGAATTGGAAATACTAATTGTTTTAATATTGCCCATGTGTATGCATATACCTAGTACCTATGTATGTAATAAAGTTTTATTGAAATTATTGATTATTGAAAAAATTAATATGTACCTACATAAAAAAGAAGTGCAAAACGAAAATAGAAAAAAGATAATTTTTGTGAAATATGTAATTTCCTGGCTGATTTGTTAATATATTTTTTTTGATTTCGAAGAACAATTTTAAATAGACAAAAACCATTACGATTTATTTTACATAGAACTGAAAGAAAAATCCACACATTTCAACATACATACGTACATACTAACATAGATACACACATACATATGTACATACTACATACATACATATGTATATTCTGCACGTAATCGGCTGTATATGTGAATGTTTTTGTATCTTTACTTGTGTGTAGGAATTCTCAAACTCAACTACAAAAACAACGACGGACACAATCCGAGCAGAAAAAGAATCATCATATTGGACACAATTTCGCTCTTTATTGTGCTCCTCGCTCCTCAACTGTATTGGATTTGTATTGTGCTGAGCTATGCAGTGCAGTGCTGTATGGTGGCCTGTCCGAGTCGGTGTATGCTGAATTCAAAAAGTTTGCCTGACTTGACTGGTTGTGCTTACTAGAGGGGCTCTCTATTAATTTTTATAAAGAGAGATTGTGAATTTGTACTTGTTCGCTTCTTATCGCCGTCATTTGTATTAGGTGCCGTAACGCGACAAGCCCCTCACCATCCTTCTTCCCCCACGAACACTTCAGTCGGTGTGCTCCGCTCTTACGAATATTTGAGACAAAAAAAACCTAAATCAACTCAGCCGCTGTCACATCGTTATTTGTTGGTTGGTGACATTTTTTTTATTTTTATAAAACTAAAACAAAAAAAGACCACAGTAAAAACTTCATGTAACAATAAAAATAACAACAAAAACAGAGAAATATACAAATCGATTGATACTCACTCTCTCCTTATAGAAAACAACAACAAGAAACATCATCTTTACTGTAATCAGAGAGCAACAAAATAACAGTACATATGTAGATATAAAGAAAAACAATAATAATCAATCAATCAAGTCGCATCGGAATTTAAGCAAAACAACAATCGTGTGGTTGTTTGTCAAGGAATTAAAAGAAGAAGAAGAAGAAGAAAATAAACAAATTGCCATTTTACTCAGATATTTATAATGATGGAAAATTAGAGGTGGCACTAAATTGGGTTCTATCATTCTATTATTTCCACTTATGTATTTTGGCCAAGTGCAATACTTTCGAATACCAAGTTATAATTAACATTGAATATAACTACGAGGGTGTTAAAAGAGAAATACTGAAAGAGAGAGAGAGCTAGAGCGAGAAACAATAATTACACGATTTATAAAATAAAACCGGTGTAATTCGCCTATTACACATTTGGCGAGTTGAAATATTAAATTGTACCAAAAGAACAACAACAAAATCAACAACAGAGTGATTGATATGTTCTTAAAGATTCAAAACACGTAACATTTTAATATTTGTTTGTTGCCTGAATATTGTTGTACTTAAGAATTTATAAATACCTAACTACTTGGCAATAAATAGTTGTTCGTTTCTCTACTCAATTTAAACTCGACAGCAACAATAAACCACAATTCAATATTAAATTTGTGAAATTACAAAACGAAAATAAAACCAAATAAAAGAAATGAAATGAAAAAAAACAACAATTTCAAAACGTGGTTAGACTAAAAAAATAACAACTAAAGAACCAAATCATACCTACATATTTGCCATTATTTGTTGTTTTATTTCTTTTATTTTTTATTTTTTTTTTGCCCAGTTGTTTTTTATGTTGTTGCCTTTTCTACGTGTTCGTGTTCATATTCGTGTATGTGTAGGGTGCGATTGTGTGTGTTTTATGATAGTATGAGTAAATGTCAAAAGCATACAGACCGACAGACAGACATTAATAAATAAATGAATAAATAAATAAATATAAATAACAAACAGTGTGTGTGGTGTGCGCGTATTTTATGATTTGTTTTTCGCATAAACCTCCTCTATAAACAAAATCTATTCTATTCTAAACAAGCAATAATCTAATGATCTATTTTTAAATACTTAGTAGATACAAAATAAAATAAAACAACATAAACCAAAAAAATAAACAAAAAATAATAATAAATAACGAAAAATTTCAAAAAAACAACAGCAAGATAAATCAAATTTTGAACGTCGTTGAAAATAATTTGAATATAATTTCAATAGCAACGCAAACATATCAATTATACTACAATAAATAAATAAATAGAAATAATTACAAAGCATCATACATAATCAACAGTTCTCTAAGAACGTCTTAAATAATTCCTCTATTTTGATTTAAGTAAAACAAATTAATAATCATAATCATTAGTTATAAATTATTAAATAAATCAAAGCGAAATCTAACGTATCAATTAAATAAAACAACAACAACAACAACCAAAAAAACAAAAATTATAATACTTCCTTAATTCAATTGAAACTAAATCAATTAATTTGGATAAGCAACAGCAAGCACAGGCGATCAATAAAAAGCTGCATTATAAATAAATCATGTAAGTTAATACAGCATTTTACATGAATTTCTATATAGAACATAAGTAGGTATGTAGCATATTTGAGGAGCCGCAGAACAAAAGGTACTTTTTTGCTCATTTAAAATGTTTGGGAAAATGAGTTTTATTTATTTCGCCCCTTTAAAAAACAGCATGAACCTGAAAATGCTAACAAGTTTCTTACTGATCATTAGATACATCTAACTGCCATAAATCACCACAAAAAATGTTAAGGATATTTGATATAAAACCACTTTTATATCGGAAAAATAACATTTTGTTAAAAAATAATGTAAAAAAATACGTATTTTATGCGTTTTGTTTAAACGATAATATTTTTAATGAATGTTTTTAATGCTGATCTATTATACAAACAAATTACACATTGAAATTAAATATATTTGGTCAATTCACAAGGTCTCCTATGATGTCATATCGCCATAATGTCCTAATATATTACGACTCGGCGGCTAGACTTAACCGACTCTTAGGCGTTAGGCGCAGGTCTCTGCTGGTTGGCTGATAACACAATAATCATAGCATACAGAGTAGTATTATTTTAGTAAATTTTTTGCTTGAAAGGCAATAATAACATTTCTAAACCATTGTGAAATATTAGGACATTATGACAATACGACATGATAGGAGACCTTGTGAATTGACCAATTATTTTTCTCATTTTATACTAGTGTTGTATGTTTTGTTAAGCACCAATTTTTTTAGAACCCATTTTCTTAAGCTACGTATACACGGTTGTCACATTGTCAGGAACATGCTCAGAAAATGGTTAACACAACCATGAGAACTTATGTTGAAACATATGGGTGTTAACCATTTATTGAACATTTTCTGACAATATTGTAAGAATATGACAACCGTGTATACGTAGCTTTAGTAAAAAATATAAAAATACCAAAAAAAACAATTTGTCAAAAAATGCGAAAAAGTACCTTTTGTTCTGCGGCTCCACATTTGTATTTATGTATGAATATTCATATTCCGATATGGGCATTCGCGGGTCCCCAACAACATTCCAGTGTATCCGTGAAGAGGTAAACAAAAATATATTTTAACTAATAATTTTCAAAATGATTCTGTGTTTATATTGGCCTTTTATTCTATTCTTTTCTGAAAAAATGTTTAGTTTCGAAAATATGCTAAATATTTCACCCTCAATTTTATGAAAGGGTTAGAAAGCAGCACTTTTTAAAGAGCTGTTTTTGAAGTTCGTTTGTGTGTGAATGTGTTAAAATGAAAGCAAAAAGTATAGTTTTAGAATATTTAGAAGCTAAATAAAAGAAAATTGCATAAATGGCAATGATTTGTGCTCTATTGCGTCCTATGAGTAACCTTTAATAGATGGAAAAAAATATGTTGGCAACATTTTGTGTCAGAAAAGAAAACGTCATATGCTTATTTCTTTTAGCGCCATATTTATTAAAAAAAACACATTTTTGTTCTTCCTGAAAAGTTTGCATTATTACTAACGATCGCATTTTTCATAACAATCCACTTGTAGAATGTTTTTAGGAAAATTTTCAAAAAATAAAGATAGCCATCTGTATCTCATATAAACATAATATGTTGCTCTCTTGTTATGTTAAAGCTGTTAAATACACACTTTTATAAGCTCCTGGCTCAAAAGAGTATCGTAAAATGAGATCGTGTGAAGGCACTTTTAACAGCCAGACAGTGTACCCCTAACACTAGACCTTTGTAATTAATCACTCTGTATGAAGAGCGTTTATGTTAGCCCCCTCCAGAATAAACTTTGGTTTATTCTCTGATGTTTCCCAAAATATGTCGGGTTTACTGGGCAGGTAACAATTAAATGGAGATCAATTCCAATAAATATGTTTATTATAATTTCTAAAGAAACTTGAAAATTTCGATGTGATGTTTTTTATTTAATTATTCACTTTTTCTACAATTGAACCCGTCATTTTGTAAAGAGCACAAATATTTTTTTTTTTTCGAATATCACAATTTTTGATACAATTTTTTATACCTATCGAAAATTTCAGTCGGTTCGAAAACGTCACGAGTCCTCCACTTATTGGCTTTTTACATATAATTCATAAATAAGATGTGATAAGTTAATTATGTTAACCAGTTAATAGGATATACACACAGTTACTAAACTATACGTACGATCGACTTTTTGGGCCTTTTCATTCATTCACTCACTCACTCACTCATTCACTGCTTCATCATTCATGAGTGAGTGAATGAATGAATGAGTCAGGCCTTGTATTTTTAAATATATAGATTTTTTAAAAAAGGCACAAAAAGTAAATCGTACGTATATTTTAGTAACTGTGTGTACCTCTTTTAAATGAATATTTTTTTAATTTTGCTAAATGTAACTCTTTTTTTTCTTGATCATTTACGTGGAAAGTCAAATAAAAAGTGAATAAACGTCAGGTTTCATTTTCAAATAAAACGGTATTGAATATCACCAACAATGATAGCTGACAATGTATTTCAATAATATCTTCATGATTAAACAACGACATTGTCTGAAAATTTGGATTAAAAAAATATCTATACGACAACTATTTTTATAAAAAAAAAAATTTTTAAATTACTTACGTTTTTTATCTATCAACTTCTAAACATATTTTTGTTCTTCCTGAAAAGTGACTCGTCGTCCTTCTTTTCGAAATGACTGATTTATATCGATTTATTGTAAAAATGTATTAATTGCAATTTTTGAAGCTAGTTCTTACCAAATGTGTAAAAATACAATAATAATAAAAATGGTTGAGAGAAATTTTAAATAACTGAGCTCCTTTTTTGTCAATTTTGAACGAAACTGAATTGCTAAGTTTCATATTTTTTTCATACAGTTTTGTATCACTGTTTTATTTTTCACGACCAGGCAGTTTAAGATGTTGCCAAACTAGTTTTAACGTCTGATTTTGGAGTTTATTTGTCAATTTTAATTTCTAAATTGAAACTTAAGTAAATTAAAACAGGATTTTTTTATTTTCCTATTTGCAATATAACAAAGTAAAATTTAAATCTGTTCATATTTTTACAATTGCGTGCTCTACAAAGTGTTGCAAAGTCAGCATTGAATAATCCTTAATATTTTTTAATATTCTTTAGTACTCGTACAATGGGAAAAAGAAATTGGTACTTTGAAAATTTTCATAGGAATCGGTAATAACATAAATATTGTACAACCAATTTTAATCAATTACATCTTGTTAAAAAGGGAATTATTAATTAACGACCCACTTTGTATGGTCCCACAGATGCAAGTTTATTACTTATCATTCCAGTTTCGAGATATGATGCCCATTGTCTTATACAATTTTGGCACTTTTTTCTAAATTAAAATTTTTTATTAAAAGTGGTTTTCACATTTAAGTTTTTAATAATGAAGTTAATACGGTATTCGATACCTACGACAGTCCACTTTCTATTTCTGTCTTATATAAATTAGAGTCTAGGGCCTAGACTCTTTTCATTATCATCCTATTTACTTTTCTATTTAACGATCATTGATTGTTAATTTTTAGTTTATTTTATTTGTGCCTAACAAAACGTACAACACTAGTATAAAACAAAAAAAAAATATTTAATTTCAATGTGTAATTTGTTAATATATTAGATCAGGATTAAAAACACTAATTTAAAATATTATCGTTAAAAAAATATACATACTTTTTAATTTTGTTTTTAACAAAGCGTACTTTTTTTCTTGATTTTTTAACAAAAGGTTCTTTTTCCGATATTAAAATGGTTTAATATCAAACATCCTAAACATTTAATGCGGTGAATTATAGCAGTTAGATGTATCTATTGATAAGAATGAAACTTGTTACCATTGCCAGGTTCATGCAGTTTTTTAAGGGGGGCGAAATAAATAAAACTCAATTTCCCAAAAATTTGAAATGGGCGAAAAAGTACCTTTTGTTCTGCGGCTCCTCATATGACTTTAAACATACATATTTCGAATGAGTATAAAATATTTAAAATGTCTAATCTTGACATTTTTAAATTGCAAAAAATAGTCAAAATATTTTTATTTAAAAAGGATAAGTTATGAGAAATAACACATGTTTGGCCAAAATGTCAAATTTTTACCCCCTCTAACTCAAAAAGTTCTTGACCGATCCTGTTGAAACTACTGTTATAAACTACTATCCAATAGGACTAACCTTAGTGTAAATTTGATCGGAAGAGATCGGTTTCAAAAATTTGTTCACTTCACATGAAATCCCCTACATAGGTACAGTAGACCGTACCGCAGAAAAATAATCCCCGTACACCCATAACATAAAGTATTTCTGCAAGGCATTTACGAAAAAAAAAATTGATTTTTTTTGGCGAAAGTAGGGGTCGCCTTTTTAAATTTTTCGTTATATCTTTATCATTTTCAGTCGAATCTTAATGTATGATATATCAATGTTTTTGTCTCGAGAAGACCAATGTTTTTCTCCTAGGTTAGCAAAAGTTTAATGATTTCTTGCGAGCTTTAATTTTCTGACATTACGGTGATACATTAGGTTGGTAGGAACAGAGATCTGATCAGAGATCAGAGATGAATACTAGAACGGGATACTTAACGGGACAGACGAGTTAATGATGAATGATATGATCTATTCACATTACTATCATACATCAAGCATTTAGTAATTTTAGTGTCATTTGAAATATAAAGTTGTGATTTTTCCATTTTCACATAATTCAGCAATTTTTTCTTTCAGTGTACTGATAATTTTTTTTATCTTAAACGAAAGTTTGCTATTCCAGCAAAGTATCCCAAAATTAAAAATAATTGTTTTAAACTACGGCGTCTAATTCGAATTCAGTTGCAAAAATCAAAGTCGCAAATATCAGCAATGGATAAATGAGAGCCGCCCTAATGTCCGTTTGAGGTAGCCGAATGTATCACCCAATGAATAGAAGTAATAAGATATAAATATCTTTAAATTGGAAAAACGTTTGTTTCTTATTTGATATACAATTGCTTAATATAACATTATAATTTATTAATACATATTTTTGTAAAATTTTATTAAGGACGTTAAATGATATTTTTAAAATTTGTGAATCTTAGGGCGATTATTACAACTTGCCTTTATAGTTAAAGTTAACTTTAAGGGTACCTTTTTCTATTGCTTAAAGTTACCTTTTACTATAAAGGCAAGTTGTAATAATGGCCCTTAATATTTTTTCAAAGTTAAAGTATAATTGTCAAATTGTACCAAATGAGTCATTGGTGGGTGTACCATTGTACTTTTCCGAATCGAATTGTACCAAAAAGAGTACCAACTTTGACATCCCTGATGTAGTATTTACATAAATCCGAACCAGCTTATTACAATTCTAGGACGATCATAAAAAATAATAGTAATAAAAGAACACAATCTAATTAGACCCGTTTATGCAGAGTACTTAGTGAGCGAAAAAGATTCAAGTAAATTTTCAATCATGGGAGATTCAGCTAAACGAAAGAAAGACAAATACAAACAAATCAAAACAAAACAAGAGATCGAGAGAGACTTAATGAGAAAAATACAAAAAGAGATCAGGAGAATAATATTCGACTTTTTTCAAAGAAAAATAATGAATTTATGCACTAGTACATATATTGGTTGGTTGGTTGGTATTAGTGCATATTTATAAGTACAACTTTCAGACATGGACGTGCGTATTGTATCTGTGTGTCATTATCAATGTCTGATTGTCTGTCTTAATGGTATTGGTTTTGTCTCTTGTATCTGTGTGTTTGCTAAATATTTAGTTGATGTTCGTGTTCAATATGTACATACCTATGAATGTATTTGTGAGTATATTTCTGTCTGCTTCTGGCGCCATGCATGACGCCGCTGTCGTCGTTACTATTATTTTTTTATTACGTCAGTGGCGCCCACTGGCGCCAGTTGTTTAAGCTGCTGCTACCTTCAACTAATTTAATAATTTGTTGCTACTTCGTTCACTTAACAGGGAGTAACATTTAATAGTAACTAAATAACTGGTTGACTGGCTGGCTGGCTAGAAAACTCACTGACTAACTCACCTAACAGTTGACTAGACAGACAGACGAGTAGAATGATTGTATTTATGTGTTTGTATTTAATATTTTTTTTTTTTCATATTTAGCCTGACTAACAACAGCACGCAAACACAAAAAATATGGAAGTATGTACCTATGAATAAAGGAAACTTTGTTTCCAGTGCCTGTTAGACGCCGCTAATGTGGTCGTGTTTAGTCTACTCTAACGACATTTTTAGCTTGATGGTTGGTGCCACAAACAAGGTGTGATAAGGAACACAAATTTCAAAATAATTAGATTTTTCAATAAATTACTATCTTATGAGAATGAATATTGTAAATGTTACCAACTATTCTAAAGTATAAAACAAATAAAGTGAAAGACAGGCAAACAGAAGACCGACCAACCGACCGACCAACCGACCGATCGACATACATACTACATGCCACAATGCTAGCTACCAAAAAAAAATCTATGTATATTCAATCACAAATGGTAGTTGCCATTTAAGGAAAGGACGGTACTCACTCGTAACTATTTCTTCAGTTGGTTGATTTGTTAACAAAATAAATAAATACATACATATGTATGTACAATATACATGCATGAATGTTCAAAACCCATAATCATAGCTGCCAGATTTGACGATATATCGTCATTTTGACGATTTTTGGTTTCATAAATACCAAAGTATCGATTTGACGATTTCCTTCTCGAAATTGAGAAATATGGAACTATTTTATGAAATAGTTAAAGAATTTTCTCATTTTGTTGGTGAACATGAAAATGAATATTTAGATTTTGAATTCGGTGAATTAAAATTTCTAGATTTTAAATCAATTTTTGGAAAACAATTACTAAAATAAAATTGCAAAATTCTAATGGAGCTTTTTTCTGTTTTGACAAAATTTAATCAAAATATATTGACATTGACCTAATCAATTGAAACCGCCAAACTTTAATTTCATGAATTTTTACTTTCCAAATGGATCGCATACTGTATAATCGCGGACTACATTTTAATGAAATTTTCTTTAAAAATTATATGTCAGAGATGATCAGACATTCAACTCTAATGAAACCTTATATTATAAATATATTGAGTCTCACTTTTTTATTTTAGTGATCACTTATTTATAAACATCAATTTTATGAAGTGTTTTTTTTGACATATGTACATATGGGCAATTCCATATCATCGTACGTGACATTTGTACGCCTATACAGTGGAATAGATTTTGCAAAAATAAGAGTATCTGAAAAATAATTTGGTCTTTATGTTCCATTCAGAGGGTACTATATTTTAAAATAATAAAAAGTTCTTTCGAAATATTGTTGTCCAAAATATTGAGCGAAATAAGGGTATATCGTACGTGACAATAAACGGAACTCATTTTGAGGTACATGTAGAAATATGCGAAAATATTCGAATCGTGAGAGGCGTTATGTTTTCTTTTAATTTAAATTATTTTGGTCTTTAAAATATTGTAATAGTAATATGATCTAAATACTTTCACATAGTAACATTTTATTATTTTCTTCTATTCAAATCGTTTTGAAATAAAGTTTCAAAGGTTTTTGTGTTTTCAGTCGTGGTAGCGATTCTCGTGGAATTGCCCATATGTATATTAGAAAACACTTATAAATTTACATTGTTACGTTTTTGTTCACTTTTTAAAAACAAATTTAAAATTCCTATTAGAAATCTTGACCTTTTTAATTTTCAGATTTTTTTTTGACGATTTTTCAAATTCGAAATGACGATTTTGTTCTGTTTTATCGGGATATTGACGATTTTTTGCCAAATTCTTCTGGCAGCCCTGTCCATAATGTTAGTTGGTCATAATGCGATGACTGGATGTCTGGTTGGCAATCTGTCTAAATGCTTTGTTGACTGTTGAGTTGAGTTAACCGACTGTCAGGCATTAAATTTAATGACATAAAAGCAAAAAAGTGGAAAAATAACAATCTAAACTCAGTGCAGCACAATATGGGAGACGAAACTCAATTAACACACAACGATAACATTAAACTGTCGTTGTCTACATACCATACTAAATCTGTCTGTCTGTCTGCCTGTCTTTTTTCGTTGTCGTCAGCGTAGCCATTGTCGATAACTTGATGTCGGCCGATGAAGGCATTTAACCAACAACTTTAGCTTTTCTTGAAGTCATTTCAAAAGTGAAATAAAAAATGTATTATGAGTTTTTGTTACCTTTTTATTCACCCTTTTCAGCAGATCTTCGAAGTTCCTTGTTTCGTTTGTGACATTTGTACAATAGGGTCGGAATATTGTGACGCTTTATATAAAATGTAGTTTAATTCTGAAATTCTGAAAATAGGACTGCAGCACTGGCTCTTGAGTTGAATAAGTCCAGTGCTACCAAACATTATAGAATCGGTAATAGAAAGCAAATTCATATTATTATTACTTCTACGGAATCATATTTGCAATATAGAGTGAAGGGTATTGTCGATACTGTTAATGCCGAATTTATTTAGTAGCACTCTTAGTTGTATTTTTTTTATGCACAATATTGGTTAAATTGATGATAATGTATTTGTTTTTTACCTGCTTATATTCTGAATGTTAAGTCTGTTGCTTTGCTTTTGTGCTGCATTAAAATATATTTCAACCATGACATGCAGAATAAGCAGAGAGAACACACATGCAATAATTTATCTGATAAATTTACCACAAGCGCCACATTACCTACAACATGTAGCAAAAATAATAGGAAGTACAACAAACGATTTCTGCCTGTCTGTTTGGCTGTCGCTTTAAATCTTAAACTGAATAGAGTAAATTAGCCTTAAATTAAAATTGGTTTTTACTGACACGATCTCGAAGAAAATTTTATGAAAACCATTCGAAAGAATTTTAAAAAAACTGAGTGTTTTCCTTCATACAGTTTTCTTTCGACATCGTGGTAGTTAATCTTAAAAAATATCAATTTCGATGTTAAATATATTGAATACTTATTCAGAATCTGCATTTTCCAGTATTAAATAAATGTTTCCTTTGCTTTATAATTTCAGATCATTAAGCTTTTTGAAAAGTATTGTTCGTGAGTATTAATCGTGAAAAGTGTAAGGTTTATCTTGTAACTCCGATAAATATCCCAACGATATTGCCGTTTTCATTTGTGATAGTTTGTGTATGTGTCTGTGAATAAGAAAAGAGGTGAGATAAAGTTACACTGCAACGTTAAAAGAGGAAGTAAAAAGTAAGCGCTCAAAAATTGAGGTCGGTTAACAGGTGACCTTGTACGAAAACATCAGTTAAAGCGAATAATGCAAATAGGATAAGATCGATGTTACCACTACATTTAATGTCTCTCCATGAAATTTCAAAGCGAGAAGAAAGAACTATGGCGTTATGCGTCAAAAAACTTAACAGCACCTGTCCGTGGGACGACCAGACAGCAACCACTGCCGCATCGCCTTCCACATCAACGCCACCCTCAGCCTCGGGAACTTGGGGCCATGATGACACAATCTCCTCAGGCAACGTTATTGGGCTGTGGCGACGGCTATGGCGAGAGCTCAACTTCGTCGACGACTACGAGCATGAGCATGCTACGTCAGGAAAATGTCAGTACCCCACCGCCGCCCTACAGTTCTGTGCCCGAGCTGGATTGCTCCTCGATGGCGACACAGCAGGATTATCGTCTGACATTTCGTCAGCATCAGACGTATCCCACAGACGGAGAAACGGAAACATCTGTCTCGGCGACAGACTCCGATACGGCCTACAGTCGAAAGCAAGCACCATCCAGCAGAGATGGTTGCAATTACGTAAATGCTGGCGACATAATGCTCGTCGACGATTACGAAAAATTGAACGAGACCAGCTCGTCCAGCAGTTACCAGTTAACAGCGGAACTGCAGAAGAAAGCTCGCCGTATGTCTCCCCAACCAAATATCCCAACAAATCCCCAAGTAGTTGCGACATCAGCAACTACAACGACCGCATCTTCCACGACATCGTTTGCCGCTACCGCCGCCAAGATTCTAAGGAATTGTTGTGGCGGCACTTTCGGCTCTTCGAATTCCGTAACAACTACACCTTCCAACACGATTGCCAGCACCAACAACAACAACAACAATACCTGCAACAAACTAAACTACGAACACTCCACAAGTGGTGTAGATCATTCGGCCACCAGCCACAACTATCCACCCGAACAATATTTCAACACCCTAATGAAACAACTCAAGGGCAGTCAAATTTCGTCACTGCTAAAAGCAGTCAAATCCCGACACGACCAAGTCATCCCCATCATGCCACCAGCAACCTCCACCACCTCGTCTCAGCGCTGTTGTGTGGCCAACTACCAGACAAATTGTATACTAATACGACGTGCCGATATTCTCGGCGAAGAACCTTATGTGATAGCATGTCGCCTATTTTTTTGGCGAGATCTGAAAAACGCCTCCCAACTAAAACGTTTGCCCGTGTGTCCGAACGAACGCGACACAGTGTATGTATGTTGCAATCCATTACACTGGTGTCGCATTCTCGAAACAGGTATGTTTGCTGCACATTAATAGCTTTCTTTCCTTTTTTTTCTCCTTCTTATCATGTTTGTGTTTTTCCTCTGAAACAACAACAACAAACCTGAAAAGTGAAGAGTACTTGATCTCGTCCACCGAACGAAAATTTGTTTTTATTCAAAATTCACATTTTTGAAAAACTATAGAAATTTTTGCACTCGAACGCATTGAACACAACATACCAAAGGGTAACTATTTCAAATACTTTGAATGTGTCTATAAGCGTTTTGGCGACGATTTGCCAACCAAAAAATTAAAAAAAAAAAACAAGAAGAAAAAATAAATCAAACTAAAACGAAAACAAATAATAAAACGGCAGCACAACCAACCACGCGAACTCTATGGCAACGTGTAGCATTTTTCCTGGCGCCACTTGCTAAATTTACGCAAATCGTTTGTAAAGAATTTAGCCGCCATCATTTACTAATACAAACACGCACTAATTCACACACATCTACCCTGCCAACAAATACATAGATACACATATATACATACATACATATGTGTGTATGAATGTTTGTATATATGTTGCCTACATGCAGTATGTATGGATCTGTGCATGCAGTTTACAAAATTCAAGATATGTATTTTCGTTCAATCACTCATCAATTTCCCACTCTCTCTCCCTCTCTATCCGCGTATTTTTATATTAAAGAAATCTCATTTCATTATTTCTATCATAGTATAAGTGAGTATGCAAGTGTGTGTGTAGGTGCAACATTGTAAAATTGTAGTTTGTACAACGTAAATGGAAAAAATGTTTTTTTTTAAATCGTGACCACTGTAGATTTATTAGCATTTAGGACCCTTTGAGAATGCATCTAGGCTTTCTCGAGGAAACTCGATGCAGGTATAAACAAACATTGCAATTTGTACAACCAACTATAGGTTTCTATTTATTTAGATAACTGAAAAATTCAAAAAATTATAAAAAAACACATCGTTCATTTCATGATGCGCCATCATTTAAATCTCGTTACTAAAGTGCTTCATGGTAAGCGGCATTTTTTTGCTGGGAGAGTATGTATCTACCACATTTGTTGATAATCTGAAGAATCAATAAGAATATGTCTGTTAAGAAATATGTAGTTTATTAAATGTTTATAAAATGAGGGTCTTTTGAAAAACGGACTTATGTTGAGATAAATATTTTTAAGGTATTTATAATCAATGCTTTTATAAAACACTAGCTGAACCCGGTCCGCGATGCTGGTCTTTAGAAAACATCTGTTTACTGTGTCAATCGATTTTTATTTTACTGTTTCGCCAGGCACTTTGAATTGAATTTGGTCATCGAGCTTGTTAACATCATAATTTTGTATGCCAAAATTGCACGTTCCCACTGCCAATCCGGGAGCGATTGGCTTCTAGTTTTTCGATATGCTGTTGAGGTGTCTCTACAGCTCTCGATGAAGATGCACTGCGCCGCATTTGCTGAAGCCGTGATTCTCGTTCTCTTATTCTCGGTAAACAAATTTTATTTGAATAAAACCGTTATTTTTTATTAAAAGCGGAATGCGAGTTATTTAAAATATTATTTTTTTTAATAAATTTCATATGGAAATTTCTTATTCATGCACCTAATACGCAAGAGTTAAAAAAAATCTGACTTTACAGTGTTATCCGCCAGGCTATTATGAAGATTCTCTGAAAATTTCATCAAAATCGGTCCAGCTGTTTTTGAGTTCATTCGGAACATACATACACACATATGTACAAACATCGATTTTTATATACGGGGGATTTCGTGTCAAGTGACCCAATTTTTAAAATCGTCTTCCGATCAGTATGAAATTTGCACCAAGACATACAATTTTTGAGTTAAAACATTTATTTTGATATACATATATATCACTCGAATCCCACTACGAGACCAAAAAGCTCATAAAGGAATATCCTAAATTTTCTTTTGAGCAAAAAAAATGTAAAAAAGGGCCCATTTTGGAAAAATAGTCAAAAAAGTTTTTGATTTTGCCAAAAAAATCAAAAATTGTATATCTTGAGTTACAAAAACACTTTTAAAGGAATGGACCTATGCTTTCTTTCTTTTCTTAAAAAAGGGCCCATTTTGGAAAAAAAGTTAGATTTTGCAAAAAAAATTCAAAAATTGTATGTTTTAAGTTACAAAATATTTATTTTGATAGATATCCCACTCACATTTGAGCAAAAATAAAAAAGGGCCCATTTTGAAAAAAAATTTCAACAATGTTTTTTGATTTTGCAAAAAAACTCAAAAATTGTATGTTTTGAGTTATAAAACATTTATTTGGATATATATCGAACTCACATCCCACTAAGCGACCAAATAGGTCTTTAAGGAAATTATCTAAGCTTTCTTTCAAGAAAAAAATAAGAATGAAAAAGGGCCCATTTTGAAAAAATAGTCAAAAAAGTTTTTGATTTCGGAAAAAAAATAATAATTTTTTTTTTTTTAAATATTTTTTTTCGAAAGATTGAAGAAATAGCTATCTAAACTATTTGGGACACATTTTGCTAAGAACAATACGTAATAAGTTACATGGATGAGAGAAAACACATGATTGGCCAAAATGTAAAATTTTGACCCTTCTAATTCAGAGAGTTCTTGACCGATCTTGTTGAAAAATTGTATCTGAATTACTATCCAATAGGTCTAACCTTGGTGCAAAATTTTTAAAAATTGGTTCACTTGACATAAAATCCTCCATATATAGATTTATTTTTTTACTATCAATAAATAATGCCCGAGTTTTTTTAATTTTTGAAAGGTCATCCTTTTTGAAAATACAACTTTTATCTACTTTTGGTAAATTGAAAAATGTCGGACAATGTATTATGATTAATTAAATGAAAAAAACGGTTAATTGAGTTTTCTCATGAATTGTTAAAGAAAAGCTTTCGACGAGTTTATAATCGAAATATATAGAAATCATTATTTTTCAATAATTAACCCATAAAGGGTAAATTTGTTTAATTTCTTTTTAAATAATAATAAACAAAATAAATAAATATTAAATTGATAAAATGTTACAGTGTTTAACATTATTTTGATCTTCAGACATCATAAAAATAAGCTAATAAATACAAAAGTATTACAAAATAATGATATGTATGTATATTGAAAAAATTATTGCAAACAATTTAATTTTCCGGAAATCCTTAACGTTCAAATGGCAGGTTTGACAAAATGTTGAGAGAAAGCATTGAACTAATTCTTTGTGGCTTTTATATCGATGGCTATGGAAATGTCGTATCTCAACTTTTAGTTACTTACACAAGAAGGAAAAAACTCAATAAAATCTTAAAATTAAAAAAAAAATAAAAATTTGTAATACATATATCAAAAAATACTTTTAGAAAAGTTGTTTGTTTTAATATAAACCAAAAAATATGCATTCAACTTTAAATGAGTTAGGGCTTTTTTTAATTACTGTAAATCTGTTATTCGTCAATATGGAGGTCTATTTGAGTTTTGTCTACCAGAATATATAAAAAACGATATGTATCTTTAATAAAATCAAATTCATTAATTTACTTTAACATTTTATAAGGTTAAGTTTTCGTAGCTTCAAAAAATTGGTAAATTTTCGTCGCTTGTATTGAAAATTTGCCTAGAAAGTGCTTGACATATCAGCATATTAGAATTTAAAAAATTCACCAAATATGAAATATATTGAATTTAGTGCCAAATTTGGAAAACTGGTTAACCGGTTTATAAACACTAATTAAGATAATGGAATAAGTATTCTTATTTTTCGTCCCACCAAAGTTATTTTTGCCAATTTTGAAAATTGTACAGATATGAATCAGGAAAATCAAGAAAATCCGGTTTAACCGGTTTTGATTATTGTCTTTTCGGTTTCGGTTTTTAGCTTTAAAAAAACCGGTTAACCGGTTTATATTAAATTTTTGTTTAATATGAAAAATGTCTCCTTAAAAATTATTTTTATTTGTGGACGCTAATTGGAAATGCGTTAAGAATTGTCTAATAAATCTTCGCAAATTTATAATTTTTTGAATTCTTAAGGCTCTATCTTTATGCAATTATTTATATTTTTACGAAATATTGTCTTTTACGAATTATTTTCTATAAAATTAAATTTTTCAATAATATGTTTGAATGAGCTTTAGAAAATATATTTCATTAAAACCGGTTAACCGTCTTACAAAAACCAGTTTGTCAAAAAACCGAAATCGGTGGAGTTTACAAAGATGAAAAAACCGGTTTTCGGTTTTGGATACTCTACATTCGATATTAATTTTTTGACAACTGTCATTAGTTGTAGTAACTAATCTGTGATCATAATCAATGTGAAAGTAATATGTCATTGTTTTTTGGGTAACTACTTATAAATATGCCAGACCGTCGTAATGAAATTAATAAATAAAACTTTATACACAATTTGAGTAGAACATATTTTGAATAAATAATTTTTGACCGTGAGATCATTGTTAAGAATTTATATTTTTAAATTTTTGTTACAAAAACAACACTAACAATAGCGAAAAAATAAAAATACATACCCGTCGAACATTGTAAGTTAGACAAGTCAAGTCAAGTCGTTTTATGGCCATTACTTGATTCAGTTTAAATCAGAGAATATTTTCTAAAAACAGAAAAAAGTTATCTTTAGGTATTTTGTGTCTATGTGTCTGTTTGTCTGTCAGTCTGTCGGGGAATTTGTTTGTTTATCAGTCAGTATGCTCGTTTAGATTTAATACCCAGCAGTTCTAGGAGACAGTACCGAACTAGTGATTTTACCCATCATTTTGAGTGTTAGCTAGTTACTTCAATAGCCACGTGACTAGTCATTTTAACACGGGCATGTCCTAAGCAGGGGATCAATTGACCCTTTTGATTACAATGGGACTATCTGATAGCTGATCGAAAGTAGTCAACGATTCTGGTTTGAAGTGACTTCACCATAGGTTACTAAGAGACACTAAAGTGACTATTGACTTCATGCTATGTTACATGATTTATCAGTATATAGTACTTAAGCAAAAATAAAATGTATGAGAATTATATCAACACAATTTGTATAAAACCAGTTTTTACAAATTACTCACAAAACAAAGAGACTACACTCCAGATTACTTAGAGTCACTTAAGTGTCAATTATCTTCAGATTGCCTGTGATATATAAAGTAACCAATTGTCTTCTCTATGCACTACAAAGTGCACACACGTGTCAAATGACCAAAATATATAAATTGGAGTCAGCCAAGTGATAAGACATTTGTGACAGTTACTGTCTTTAAGGGATACATTGACTACTTACTTAACTGCTGGGTATTGTAGTTTTTGTTGTTGTAGGGGCTAGTGCGAGTATGTCTGTTTGTATGCGTGTATCTATGTTCATAAATATGTATGTATGTAGTAGGTGCATGTGTATAGAATTAAGTGATTCTATAAAAACAACAATTTTATTCTCGTACAAACTTATTGACATATTCGCTCATTTAGCCAACTTGTTCATTTGCTTTACAATAAAACTTAATAGCGCGCAGCAATAACAGCAACAATATAAATAATAATAACGACCAATCGACCAACCGACCATCCAACCAACTTACCGATCGACGACTGCGGTAGTTGGAAATAATTTAGCGGCAGCAATAGGAACAACAAAAATACACAAAAAAAAAAAAAAAAACAAATAAAAAGTCAAAAAAGCACATAAATACAAGTACATACAAACAAACGATACGTAAGTATCTGTGTGTGTCTGTATGTTTGCATGAATGTGTATTTAAAATTGTGGTCTGTCGGTCGTTGGCGCCTGAATGCTTGGCGCCACTGTACGTGGATACTGCCATAAATATGACTGACTGTATCTGTAAGCGCCAGAGAGTGTTTTATATTGTTCACGTGTATGTGTGTACGACCAAACGAGCACGCTACACATACATACTTACACCATACACATTCACTCACTCACTTCCCAGCTGTTTTATAAGTAGTCAATGTATCCCTTAAAGACAGTAATTGTCACTAATGTCTGATCACTTTACTGATTCAAATTTATATATTTTGGGTCATTTGACAGGCATGTGCTCTATGTAGTGCAAAGAAAAGTTAATTGATTACTCTAGTATCTCTAGGTAATCTTGAGTGTAGTCACTTTAAACGTTGAGTTTGTACTGCACTTTAGAAAGTAGTTATGTCACCCAGGAAGATTTATTTGTCTTTTTAACTGGCTATTTGAGGTCAATTAGCTAATCAAGTAACCAGTTAGATAGTAACTGACTCAATGTTAGAGGTTTATGAATTAAAGGCGTTGACGTTTACTATTTCGGACCAGCTATTCGACAGTCTCTTTGTAATCTATGTAGGATCAATTGACACCATGCTTATTACACGCGCATGTTAAACTAACTAGTCACGTAGCTATTTATGTAACTATTGGTTACCCTAAATGTTAGGCGAAATCACTGGTTCGGGACAGTCACCCAGAACTGCTGGGTTATTCACTAACTCACTCACTCACTTATATGTAGCAGCGAGTGAGTCCGTGAGTAAGTTAGTTTATTTATTCCATAGTTAGGTTAGACTATGGTGGAGTGGCGATTAACTAAGTGCTTGCATTTGCGTGCATTTCAAGAATTATACATTTAGCCTATTTTAGTTGTTGCTGTTGTTCTTGTTTATGTATGAGAGAAGGAAAGGCGGTATATGTGTGTGTGCATTTGATAGTGACTGACCGACTAAGCAGACAGCCAAACTGTCCGTCATTCTAAAAGTTGTCTGACTGCCCGTAAGTCAGACAACAGTATATTTATTTATTTATGTTTGATTGTTGTATTGCCTGTTAAGGCAAATCAGCAGAGGTGGTCTGGCATACTCGACTTCGTATTTTTATTATTATTATTATTATTATTATTATATATTAGGGTGGCTTTTATGATTTTTTTTTGGGGAAATTTCGAGGAGTGTCAATAAAAGTCCAATACTTTAGCCAATGATAATGTAACCGGTACCGTGTCTGGCGCTTAAAGGAAAGTTGTCGACATTTTAATTAGTGCAATTGTCGTTAGAGAAAGCGTGTTGACATAGAGACATATGGTTCTAGGCTGACTACAGGGTCTGCATATATTTCGAAAATACTTTGGAGATAAATAGGGAACACATCAGAGCTTCCAAAACTGCTCTCCGTTTTTTGATTCCAGCTTTGGGATTTTAGAATATGTGGCCCAAAGTTGAAATTTTGATAAAAAAAATAGGCGGCGCACAGTGGTTCAAGGGTGGCATTAATTAATATTTTTTATGTCTTCTGATCTACCTGATTTTTACATAGTTTGTAATAAACAGTCTAATTATCACGTACCAAAAGTATTAGGCTTATTATATTAGTTTACTAACCACATTTTCTATAGTCTTTAAAACATAGCATATTGTCATATATTGCCATTTTGCTAAACAATTATATTTTTGAAGTCATCGTTTATGATTTTTTGCAACACTTTGCCGTCAGGGTTTTCTGGTTAGATAAATATGTACATATATTTGCCCAATTCACAATTAGTGTCGTAGCGTCGTATCGTTGTATGTCGTATTTTTTTATTAATGCTTTGTTTTTGTTTCGAATAATTTGTTTGAAAAATATTTATGACATACAATGCTACAATACTACGACATCAATTGTGAATTGGGCAATTAATTTGAATATATTGTAAAAATCTGTTTTTTTTAAAGAATTTCACGCATTGAATAAAAAAAGCACAGAGTTTTTATTATTCACTGAATTCAGTGTTACTTTGCTATTTCGGTTGCTTGGTCAGAAAATTTAGTCAAAAATATTCGATTTCAAAAAAATTTATACGAAACAAAAATTTTTATCATAGTTATTTTTAATGCCAATGGTTGGAATGGGGTGTGTTTTTATGTTTTGATTTATTTTTTCTTACTTTTTATAATAAACTAACCTTAAATAAAACTAAAAATGCAATTGTTTTGATTTTAAAATTATACACAAAAAAGCGTGGCTGAAAGAGTTAAAGGGCTTTTACAATACAGTACTTTTATTTTATTAATACAAATCAAAATTTCCAAACATTATTTTTCATAATAAAATATTT
Source organism: Calliphora vicina (assembly GCF_958450345.1). Taxonomy (NCBI): domain Eukaryota; kingdom Metazoa; phylum Arthropoda; class Insecta; order Diptera; family Calliphoridae; genus Calliphora; species Calliphora vicina. Next base: position 82,715,339 of record NC_088780.1, read on the forward strand.
GTTTGTTTGGTTGATTGATTAAAAAATTTTTAAAAATTTGTAGAAATATTGTTTCCAATACTTATGAAAATTCAATTTGACAATTAATTTGTTTTTGTATTATAGACAATGATAGCCTGTTTCACAATATCGAAAGAAAGATTTCGTTCGCGAATGAAACCTGATTTTGGTTTCCCTAACTCTTAGAATATGAACGAAATATTTCATTCGATATTGTGAAACAGACTATAAAACCCTAATAATACAAAGTATTGTAGTGAAAAACCGTTTTTAAATTTTTTTTTAATAACTTCGGATACAAATTATGAAATTACGATACTCGTGCGGAACGCGGTATTCAGTAACTAAAAGAGGGACGATTCCGATAAAATTGAGACATTTGGCAACACTATTATGGCTATATATACACAATTAGTCAAGTCACAAGGTCTCCTATCATGTCATATTATCATAATGTCCTAATATTTCACAATGGGTTGAAAATATTGTTTTTAAGACAATATGACATGATAGGAGACCCTGTGAATTGACCAAATATTTACTTTATAAGAATATAAAGAATATTGTGGAAATAACAAACGGATTGACAAACTCATATAGATATGTAGATATGTATATCTTTACCACTCATGGTGAAGGGAATGAAAATCATATGAAAAATTAATGGAAAACAGTTTAGCAAAGAGTTAGGGCCGCAATATACAACATGTTGCCTATAGGGACTACTTGCAACTAGTAGGGACTCAATGTCAGTGTATAAGTAAATAAGTAATAACCACAAGTACGTACGAATTTGATCGTTTAACTTGTTTAGTGATTTTAACTTGGCCATTTCTTTTGTATTAACAACAGAGTATGTATTTGATTGTGTTTAAGTTGTTGTCGCCGAGGATGATGTTGTCGATGTTACTGTTGTTGTTAGTCTTATTCACAAGTTGTTTCCTTTTTTTGTTTTTGTTTGTTTCTTGTTTTTAATTTATGTCAGCTTCGTGACGTCGTGTGTGCGCTTCAAGGATGGAATCCATTTGTTTAACAAGCAAACCATGCGCTCAAGTATCATGATTTGTCAGCATTCATTTTAACCAGACGCCAATATAACATCAAATATACTACATATTTGCAGTCGCTCAGACATGGGACATTCAGATTTTGGAATTGACTGAACTCGCATAATGAGTTAAAATAGTATTGAAATATGTATTATTTGGAATAAATAAAGGGAACATTTTTAGGTCCAAAACACTATTTTAATAATTTTTTAAAAAAAAGTTTACTGATGCTCAGATTTCTATTTGATTATGATTATCAAAATTAAAGTCTATTCGTTTACACAGTGTGACAGCCCAAATCGGATTAGGTTCTGTCTGCCGGGAAAAGTTATATCGGCCAAAAAATGTATATAGTCCCGGCGATTGCTGGGTCAGGTCTAGAAATCGAGATACACCGTTTTGAAGTTAGTAGGTCAAATTGTATTTTTTTGCTTTTTTATGTCCGAAGTTGTTAAGCTCAATGCCGGCTACAATATAGCTTAACAACTTTGCTGAACATCACTTTGCGACATTCGGACATTTAGATGGTCAAAATGCATGAAAAAAAAATACAATTTCCCCTACCATTTGTCGCACAGTGTTATTAATGTTTAGAAACATTGAAATACTACTGCATTTTCCATTCCTGATACAGATTGCATTCATTCTGTTTACAAACATACATATGTACATATAATTACACTCAGAACGAACATCTTTGTATGTTGGTGTATTTCACTTTAATGTAAATTTGTATTTAAGTTTTCAACGGAAGGCTAACAGATCATTTTATCGCAACAAACATGCAGTCATTAAAGGACTGAACTCTATCAGTCTTTAACTAAATATTTGATTACCTTTAATGCACTAAGTATGATCCATACAAGTGGGATTCCTTATCGGGAACATTTTAAAGGAATTTCACGAGAATACTTTTTAGAAATTTCCGGGACATTTTTATCGATAAATTTTGATAATTTCTTCATAAGATTTCTTATTAAAGATCTGCACAGATAATACAAATTCGTTGTGATTTGCTGTCAATCGAATTATTCGATTAGAAAATGTCTGTCATTTAGACTGAATCATTTTCATTATCACAATGAAAACTATTTTCGCTCTGTGTCAAAAACAGACACAACTTAACTTTTCTAGTTGTTCGATTTAATACAAACTGAAGTTTTAAGTGATTTTGGAAATTATTAACATTAAAACTGGTATAAATTGTATATGAGGACAGTGTTGCCAGACAAAGTTTACCTTATGTCCCCAATCTGAAAGTCGATGTTCCCAAAAAATCCCCATTTCAAAATTGAAATCCCCAATTTTGTCACCATAAAAAAAATTAAATTATATTGTAAATACTAAATTTTACTATGTTGAGTTTAAGAAACTAAACATAGTACATCTATTTTACATCTATTTACCTCATTGTCAGTTTTCAAAATGTTGATTCATCGATTTTGGAACAAGTTGTTTGGAAGATGTCATTTTACTTTGAAACCTGCCAAAAATTCTTGATGTTTATCCGATTTTTGTATGAATTAGTTTTTATAACTCCTTGAGAAATCAAGAGCTTTATAATATTCGATTTTTTATTCCAGAAAAAGAAAGTTCCGCATCGGAAGTGGAATCCATTTAAGTATAATTTAAAAAAAAGCACTGAAAAACTCATTGTCGTATTAAAATAGAATTTAAAGATAACACTCTGCTACAAAATGAAACTTTTTGTCAGAACTTTAAAAGCGACCCAATGGTGGTTGTAGGCCTAGGTGAGGGAATACTAAAACCGTCTTCAAAGATTTTGAAACTTCCTCAAAATTTTGAGTTATTTTGAAAAAACAGTTTTAAGTAGTACTTTAGTACCTCTAACTCACACATTTTGCATATTTTTTTCGTCGTTTTTCATATTCAACAAAGTTATTTTAATTATTTTCTATGAAAACCTATTTTTTACACAGTGTTTTAAAGACAATATAAACATTACTTGTCGAAATCGGTTTATATTTGCAAAAGTTATTAAACTTTTTCGAAAAAAGTTCCAAAGAGCTGATGTTTGCAACTTGCAAAAATATTGTCCCAATACCCACCTTAAAGTATACCAATATGTTCTGGATCACTTTCTGAGTCGATTTTGCCGTTTTGTCCGTCCGTCCATGTAAACCTTGTAATCAAACTACAGGTCGCAATTTCAAAGATAATTTGGTACAAACTCTTGTATTGCCCCAAGGACGAAGCCTATTGAATTTGAATGGGTACATCATTTCTCATAGCCCCCATACGATTGACCTATCTGAAAATAGTTAAGCTCTCATAAATATCTTAGTTATATAGATATAAAAACCAAATTCACCAAATTTACCATATAATGCCCACTTTCGAAAATCATTTTAATGAGTATAGATTTCTTAAAAATATTTCAAACTCAAATAAAATTCAACACAAATAGTTTTCATATACATATACAGAAGACATGTTAAGAACTAAATTTTCTTTATACATTGCAATAAAAATGTATATCAATGCATTGGTATAAGCTTTCATATCAAAATAAGTATTGAAATGCTATTAAAAACAAATTTTGTTTCTTTTTTTTAGATATTCTTAACAAAAACAATACTTATAACTTACAAATGTATCAAAAGATGCACTGTATTTTAAAACGTAATCAGTTTTCTTTCCAAACCCGTTGAAAAATATAAAGTCGGACAAAAACTGACTAAAGCTGGCCACACACGGAATGATTTGTTCGCCTGATTTGTGATTGAAAATTTTCAATTACTTGTGATTTTTATCGCGCACATCCCCATTAACAAGTAACAAGATGTCGAACACGAACAAATCATAATCAAAATCAACCGTGTGTGGTCAGCTTAAGTTACAGGTCGACGATAAGTAAATTCTGAATTTGAGGATGTTTCTGAAATTTTTTGACATTTTTTTCACTTTCGCACAGTGTAATTAACATTTAAATACGAAGTCAAAAATTGGCTCCTAGAGAATGATTTACCTTTCTGTGTTTAGCAAGAATTTAAAACAATTTAATATCTGTGAACTTTTGATGAAATCCTTTTTTAATTTTTTTATTATCAAAGTAGTGTCCTGGAAACGATAAATCTAAAATTTTTGTGTTTTTCATCAAATTCTGAAGAAATGAAAGAAATAAAATATGATTATTTAAACAAAATATAAAACCAAATAGATTAGAAATTGAAATGTTTGTCAATAAATAGCTCTTCTGTTTTATTACTAAGCCAAGTACTCTACATTGTGAATACCGTTAATGTCTAAAAATGTAAAATCCCCAAAAATGGATATAAATCCCCAAATTTTTTTAAAATCCCCAAATCCCTCCCCACGAAATTCTGTCCACAAAAAAATCTTGAAATCCCCAAATTGGGGACAAATCCCCACATCTGGCTACACTGTATGAGGAGCCGCAAAACAAAAAGGTACTTTTTTTGCTCATTTAAAATTTTTTTGAAATTGTGTTTTTTTTAATTCGCCCCCCTTGAAATACAAATGAAAATTTCTGAAATTCAATTGGAAATGGTGTAGTGCTGATAAAAATAAATAAAAAAGTACGTTTTGTTAAGCACCAATTTTTTTAGAACCCATTTACTTGATTGTTTCTAGAAGATTTCAACCCAAATATTATAAAAATGTTGTGACACTGAAAATTTGAGTGAAATCGGATAATGTTTCTATAATAATGAACCTAAAAATTGTAATTAAATAGTGAGTGGGGGAATCCGCATTAAATTTATAATGCGTTAAAAGTGTTAATTTAAAATGAAATCTTGAAACAGCAGCAATAAAGATTAGAATTAGAAAAAAGGAATTGAACTATAACCGAGTTTGTTTGTCAAGATCGTTATTTTATTTTTCTGGAAAATACTGAGATATCGTACAAAAGAAATCTCCAGAGTTATGCTCTTACTCTGTGTTGAAGTTCAAATGACAATTAATGTGATTAATACTTTAATATAAAACAAAATCAGTCGCATATATTGAATTTAAGAATGTATTCTTTATATGCTCTGACATTAGGAACACATACACAATACCCAGGCATTCAAAATAAGCTTAAATAAAGGGTATGGATGCAGTAGGAGAAAGAGGAGTTTTTCTTTTTGATTTTTTTTTGTTGTTGTTGGTAGGGATCAGACACACAAATCGTGGCAAATTAACTGTGCAAATGGACTCAGTCACTGACTGCTACTAGGTATTTTTGTTGGTTTTGTTGTAGCCGCTGACGTTGAAATTGATTATGATGAAACTCGTACATAGTTGTTTAGTTTGGTGTTTGTTTATTTAATCTTTGATGTTTTTCCTTCATCAACAGAGCGATTATTTGGCCGAGAATTCATATGCACAATCCTACCTCTCTACACACGATCATTTGATTTATTTTTCTTTCTCTCGTAATTCCCAGTACTATTGTGCATATTTAAAATTTTAGCAAAACAGGTAGAAGAAATATCAGACATTTGTACATACATACATACATGTATTTATATCGAAAACATAAATTTATTTAGTAGTTTGGCTTTTATATTTGATTATATGTACATATTTCTTTGAAGAAATTATAAATTTTGGTTAAATATTTCTGGAATAAATATGCCTGACCGGAAATGTTGAAATATGCTTACTAATTTGAAATTAGAAACAATGTCATCATTAAATTAATTTCTCAGAAATTAACAAAAAAAAATGTTCAAATACAGACAGACATATACTACAGTAGGGTGGTATTTTTATACCCTACACCACCTTTTACGCAAAGTACAGGTCGCAATTTTGGAACATATAATTTTTTCGGCTCAAGGACAAAGCCTATTGAAACTGGCTGAAATTGGTTGATTATTTCACCAAGTCCCCATACAAATGTCTTCCCGAAATTGGACTTTATCGGTCATAAATGTTTAATTTATATAGGTATCTACACAAATTTTGCTCCAAATAATTTGTATATATACAGAATTCATGTCACCAAATTTTATTATGATCGGTCCTTAATTAGTCATAGCTCCCATATAAGAAAATCACTTCAACCTGCATAAATCTCATAAAAATGTTGGTATCCACATAAGATTCAACATAAATAACTTTCATATCGGTGATCGGTCCATAAAGCTCACTTCTGAAAATCACTCACGAATTATTGAAATTTTAAAAGTAAAATTTGTTTGCTCTGTTAATTAGTGTAGGGTATTATACGGTCAGGCTTGACCGACCATACTTTCTTGCTTGTTTTGTATACATTTTGGGAATTTCGTGCTGTACGGGTCGGATTGTTGTGACACTTAACATATCCCAATAAGCATTTTTATTGGATTTCAAGTTTGAAAGCAATTGTAATTCAAGCCTTGAGTCCAGTGTTAAGCAATTGAATTATAGTTGCATTACACTTTATTTCAATATAGCATTATATTTGCATTCAAGTCAAATTCCAACAAAATGTTCATGTGCTTGAATTTTAGGGCCTTTGTGTCAAATCGAATGTTTGAAAATGCGCTTGCAAGAGGAAAATTGCATTTTTAGTTTTTATAACGGAATCATAATCTTTACAAATTTATCTTTCCAAAAAGTTTCAAAATTCGACTTTAGAAAATTAAAATACAAGACTTAATTTAATTTTCTAAGATTCGTTAATGCTTTGATAAGAATGACCGATCTTGTTGAAAAATTGTGTCTAAATTACTATCCAATAGGACTAACCCGATCGGAAGACATAGGTTTTAAAAATTTGTTCACTTGACGTGAAATCCCTCATATATCTAATTATTTTTGGAAGGTATTCTTGTATATTTATTATTCAAATCCTTAAGAGCAATACTTAATTCTTTAGTATTTTCTTTTAACAAAATCTTACGAAGGTGACATTATATAATATGTATTCGAATGGAGTAAACTTGTTTCAGGTTGGACAAATTTATGTAAAATTTGATTTTAAATTACTGAATTATTTATATAAAGTTCTATTCGTTTAAAGATTTTCCAAAGGATTTCTTTACATAACTCCTATTTTTCATTTTTGCCAATCAAAATGTCAAAAGGCCATCATTTCTTTTCGTCGTCATCATCATCATCAGCTGCAGAAGAAACATTTCAAAAAGCAACTATCAATATTTTAAGTTTCACAAAAAATAAAACTGAAAAAAAAACTTGAAACGTTTTTTGTTTTGGCAGTTAATTTTCAAAGAATCCATTAAAACCTGATTTGACTGGCATTAACTAAAAAATTTACAATATTTTGTGGAAAAGGCTGGCTTTAATGTTGGTTCTACATCTTGCATCTTTTTGGTCTGGCATACAGGCAGACATACATACATCCATACATATGTATATACTTGTTGTTGTTTTTTTTTTGCTCGTTTCTAAACTTCCTTGTAGTAAGGCGAGCATTTCATTGTGTTTGTTGCTATTTTTGTCGTTCTCGTCTTCTTTCAATCCTGGATATCGGCGGCGGCAAATAATGTTCAATGATAAAGTAAAACAAAAACCCAAAAGCAATGATCAATTCCAAGAATTGTAGCTTGTACCATTGATGCATCTTAACATTGAACAACAACAAATGCCAGTCAGTGCAAGGAATACACCATTATCCATACAAGACAACGACGACGACGACGATGTTGATGTGATGACTGGCTTAAAAGCTTCGGCGCCATGTAGCAACAAACTTGTTATTGTTTTTTTTTTTGTTATTTTATTTTTTTAGTTTTGTGTAATTCTGATTACTTACTACCAATTATTGAGAAAAGAGTTTGTTTTTGTAGTTGTTTAAAAGAATGCACAACAAAATAAAACGGACTAAATCTTTTAAAATTCAAAGAAAAAGCACAGCCACCCAAACATTCATTAATTTAATGAACATACTTAAAACAAAACAGGAAATTTGTTGATTTAAGTTCCAGCCATTCCTTAATGGAATCATAGTTAACGTAGTACGTTTGTATGTATGTAATTCAATTAAATTTCATTGACTTGTTTGTAATTTGGCATTTCGAAATTGTCAGTCATGTCATCCCAATTTGAGACTTGATAATTGCATTTGCTTTTCACATCATTCCTGCTATATACATACAGAGCAAACTGTTTCTTTGCGACAACCGAATCTTTTGGGCCAATCATAAGAGTCAGACTTTTCAATTGTAGTTGAAAAATTAGTTTTTACCGTTGTTTTTATTATGTACTAGCTAAACAAAAATTAACCCTGAATAGCACTTGGGGTTAAAATGACCCTCAACTTTTAAAATCACGAAAAACACATTCAATATGAATGGTGCTAACTTTAATGTTTTTCAGAATTAAATAAACTGAATCTTTTAAGTTATTTTTTAAATTTAATAAATCAAAATTGCACTAAAGGTTTAAAATCAATTCTATTATTCAAAAATCCTCATTAAAATATTAATTACGTTATTAAAGCTACAATCAGGTATAAATACAATATTTTGCCGTTTGATAAATGTTGGGGCACAAAATTGTGAATATTTTTCAAAATGGCTTAGTTAATTTTAATTTTTGTGCTTTTATTATAAATACCAGACTTCATGTTATATTTTTCTTAAGTTTCATCAAAATCATTTCCCTATCTATCCATGAGAAATACCAAATATTGAAAAATTTGACATTTGACCATCAATATTTTACGGTTAACTTTTTCCGATTTTAGTAAAACGTTCAGACTATATTTAGAATTATCTGGACTATAATAGTCTGAATATGTTTTACTTAAAATTCATAACAGTAAGGAAATTCGGCTCATTCGCCAAAATATGGCCAAAAAATTAGTTTTTCTCGAAAATCGCAAAATTTAAATCGCAGGTACGGAAAAACTATAGGAGGTATTGTCATACTTTTTCATATTTTTATTCCTTATTATGTTTTCAATAAATCCCAATGTGATGATCAAAAAATTCTGAAATTTGTTTAACAAAATTTTTAAAAATTTGAAATTGGAGTTAAAAAAATAGAATCTTTTTGGTCATACCAGCGAATAGGTTAACGGTATTCTACGAAGACAAAAACTCATAAACACGTAAATATGGATATATTTTAAGTAAAAATAAGCTTTTATTTTAATATTTCACAAAATATGTTAATATTGTTCCTACATTTCTTGTTCTAGTGGCCTGAGACACATTAATGGCCGAGCAAGTTTTTTCTAGTTTGGACTCTCGTCCATACAATCATGGAGCACTCTAATGTACATTTGTACACACTGTATTTAAACCTTAAAATGTACACCCAGAGAAAAAACAACTTAAAATCAATAAAAACCATATCGAATCAATAAGAAACATGAACGAAAGTCGAGTAATGTTGAAATTTTTTATTTCAAGATGGAAAAGTATTAATTTAATGTTGAAAATTATTGATTTATCTTATTTCAATATGGTTTTTCTATTATAATGAATATTATTGAATTAATATGACGCGTTCTTATTTTTAAGTTGTAGTTTTTCCCTTAGTGTACCTATCATCGAAGATAATACCAAGTGACTTTCTATTAAGCCAATGATGAACTATATTGAAACTGGTTGAAATCGGCCCATTATTTCACATACATATCCCCTATTATTTCTGCAGAAATAAGTTTTATGTAAAAATAAATTAAATGCCAAAATGTTGTACGGGTCGGGCCAAAAAAGAGGAAGCTAACGCTTTTCTACGCAATTGGTTGCCTTAGTCAAGAAGTTATTATTCCGTGATTCCGGTAACGTTTCCTGCAAGGAAAGGCGGGCTTGGACCCGGTAGTCTGTTTGATGGATGTATTCGCAGGTGGATCTAAAATGGAGATAGGCTCAGAAGCTGGTGGCTTCATAGAGGAGATCGATACTCGGATCTCAATATCCTAAATATCTTACTATCGATTTTGTGCGCGTAAGATAAGTTAAATTATCCAATTTATGTTATATGTAGCATTGTAGCAAGTGCTAAATTGGGAATTAGCTCTTTTAAATCTGCAGGGTATATTTTCGTCATTATTATTAATCTTGTTTGTGTTTGTCAGTAATTTGTGTGGTTTTGTTGATTTAGATTTGTTTGTTGGTGCAATTAAAACAGCTTATTTTTGTGTGTTTTTTTTTATTTTTCAACTAAATATGTATTTTAATATGTATTGTGCCACTCCTTTTTCGTTTCTGTTTTAGTTTTGATTTTGGCTTAATTTTTATACCCACCATCGAAAAATATGGGAGGTATATTGATTTTGTCATTACCCTTGTAACATATCGGAATATTGGTCGTAGAACTAAAAAGTGTATATATCCAGGGTCTTCATAAGATTCTAAGACGATCTAGCTATATCCGTCCGTCTGTCTGTCTATTGAAAACACGATAGGGCCAAAACGAAAGGTTTCGTTGGTATTGAAAATGGCCAATATCGGTCAATGATTTCACCTAGCCCCCATACATATGTCCCACTGAAATACTGCTTCAGCAGTCATAAATGATCGTAATAAAATTTAGTTCTAAATACTCTTAAAAATCGGACAACATTTGTACCTAGTCACCATACAAGCTCTCCGATTTTAACAACTAATATCTCGTTTTTGTCTACATAAAATTGTCTATAAATTATTGTGCAAAAAAATAGGGTTTCATAGACAAAATTTAAAATACCTATTGTTGAATTTGAAAAATTAGGAAAAAAAATAAAAAAGAAAGCCAAACTATTTATAAAAACTTAAACATTTCTAGGAATATAGATCTTATACATACATTTTATGAAAGCTTAATTCTTTACCTAACTATAAAATTTTGAAATCGGTCTAAAAATGTGTGAGTTTGAGGTACTAAAGTACTACGACCTACCCTAAAACAGTTTTTTCAAAATAACTAAACATTTTGAGGGTGTTTCAAAATCTTTGAAAACGGTTTTAGTATATCCTCACCTAGGCCTACAACCTCCACTAGGTGGCTTTTCAAGTTCTGACAAAAAGTGTCATTTTGTAGCAGAGTGTAATTAACATAAATCGTTTAAAGTTCACTCTATCAAATTCTGTACAGTTCGGACCATAACTGATTCTACATATTGATGGTGGGTATACAAGTTTCGGCTCAGCCGAATATAAAACTCTAACTTGTTTGTTTGTTTTTATTTTTTTTATTTTTATTGTAAATTTATAACTTTTAGTAGAGGATTAACATTTTTGTATAGATTTTTGTTAATGACTTTTGGTGTGATATTAGATTTCAAGAAACACACGACGAACAACAACAATTGAGTCAAAGAATTTTGAATGGCTGAATTTAGTTGTTTGAATTTGTGTATGAATTGTCAATATTTGAGTTTTGCCGCGTACTGTTGTTGAGACAAACGACAAACATCAAACAAAAAGTTTTATAGTTTTTTTAAAACTTCTATTTATTTGTTTTTTTTTAACAAAAAATTCAGCATTTAAATGAAAATTACTGTGAATAAAATACAGTCAATCCCATATTTAGACCTGTTAAAACCAGAAACGTTTTTTTGTTCATAGATAAGCATATACATACATTAGGGTGGGTCAATTTGTTCGGGTGAGAAAAAATGTGACAGGCGTTTAGCAAAATCGGAATCTACACAAAATTCTAAGAAAATCACCAAAAGAAAGTATGGGTCTAAAATTAAAACCTAGCTCCCACCGAGAGACATACAAATTTAAGACATGTTTTTAAAAATTACATAACTGTGTGTTTTGAAGTCTCTCAGCGGGAGCTAGGTTTTGATTTTAGACCCATAGTTTCTAGGGGAAATTTTCATAGAATTTTTCGTAGAATACGTTTTTGCTATACGCCTGTTGACCACCCTAATATACATACATACATATAAATCTATGTACATATGTATGCATGAACATTAAGGTGGCCCATTTAAATTAAAGTAAAATTAATTTTAACACACCATTTCTCAAAATGTTAGTTTAATCGTCAGTCGCAGCAGAGTCAATTTATCATATGATAACAAAATGGCATATGTTTCCTTTGTAGCAAATGAGTAAGTTTTAATATGTCGTAATAGCTTAGTAGGGCCACCCTAATGTACAACTATTGAACACTGAATCAAAAAAATAAAAAAAAAAACAATTTTAAGTGTGACAAACAAACCTTCCTACAAACAAACTACATTCAACAAAAACAAAACTTTAAAAACCAATTTTACTTTATGTCTCATTTAAGTTGTGCGCGTGTTTTTAGCCCAGTTTACATTAAAAAACAAAAGAAAAATTAAATATAGAAAAACAAACAAACGGCAACAACAAAACACTTTGACGAAAAGTTTATGAATGAGATATTCAATCATTTATTTCTAATTTTGATAAAATAACAATACAAAACAAAATCTATGAATGAATTTTTGAAAAACAAAAAAGCAACACTTATTTACTGATTTGATTAGTTTTATTTATTTAGTTATTCGTTCGATCGATCTATCTATCGATAGGACGGTCTCTGTCTGATGGTTGTTGATCTATAATGATATAATTTATTACTTAATATACATTCATAAATACTGGCATATGTATTAATAAATACAAATACACTTGTATACATTACACATGTACGTATGTATATGTAGATATACTTTACATACTTAATTTATTTACATATTCTAAATACGAATATATTTATTAGAATTTTGAATACTATCAGCCAAACTACAAAAGCCTTAAAGTCGATTTTAAGTCCATAAAGTTGACTATTATTTCAAATAGTATATTTCAAATATTCTAATTATTTTATTATTTCAAAAAAAGCTTTTTGTTTTGATCTTTTATGTACATTTTCAATTATTTGAATGTATATGTTGGGAAAAGTTTTAAAGCTTTTTTCAAATAAAAACAAAAGCTCTATTTTAAAATAAAGTCGACTTTAACAAAAATGAACTTTAAAATTTCTTTCATAGTTAGGGTGTATGTATTTTCAAAACAGTAATCTCAAACATTTTTAAATTACATATATTTAACGAATTATATTTGGGATTTTATTATGGATATACATTAGGGTGGCCCTTAATAAACGAAAGTTGGATTTTGGCCATTCTCACCCCCCAGTTTGGTGAACATTAGTAAAAAAATCATCCTGAAAAAATTTTAGGTAAATCGGTTGGGGTTAAGACGTGCCGCAAGCCCTCTGAAGTTTTGAGATGCATTTACAAGGGGAAAAAAATTCATTTTTTTCAGTTTTTGTAAAAATTTTGCCATTAAAAAATTACTTTTGTAATTCAATTTAAAAGAATCGAAATGTGTACGTAATTGTCTCTAATGAGACATAAAAAACAGAAATCGGTTAAAAAATTTTAAAGTTATTAAAAATTCGCCAGGCCATTAACGTGTCTCAGGCCACTAGAACAAGAAATGTTGGAACAAAATTAACATATTTTGAGAAATATTAAAATAAAAGCTCATTTTTACTTAAAATATGTCCATATTTACTTGTATATGAGTTTTTGTCTTCGTAGGATACCGTTAACCTATTCTTAGGTATGAACAAAAAAAATTAATTTTTTTAACGGCAGTTTCAAAACTCCATTTTCAAATTTTTAAAAATTTTGTTAAACAAATTTCAGAATTTTTTGATCATCTCATTGGGATTTATTAAGAGTATAATAGGGAATTAAATCGTGAAAAAATTATGAAAATATCTCTTATAGTTTTTCCGTACCTGCGATTTAAATTTTGAAATTTTCGAGAAAAACCAATTATTTGGCAATTTTTAGGCCAATGAGCTCTATTTTCTTACTCTTATGAATTTTAAGCAAAACTTAATTAGAATATTATAGTCCAGATAATTCTAAATATACTCTGAAACTTTTACTAAAATCAAAAAACGTTAACCCTTAAATCGTGAAGGTCAAAGGTCAAATTTTTCAATATTTGGAATTTCTCTTGGAAAGATTTTGAAATGTTCGAAATGTTGTATATTTTTGGGCCGATTTTGATGAAATTTAACAAAAATATAACACAAAGCCTAGTATTTACAAAAGCAGCAGAAAAATTAAAATTAACCCTATATAGCACTTGGTGTTAAAATGACCCCAAACTTCTAAAACCATAAAAAATTATGATTTTAAAAGTTTGGTGTCATTTTAACCCCAAGTGCCATTAAGCGTTAATTTCCATTCTTGTGCTGTTATTATAAACCCTAGAGTTTATGTTATATTTTTGTTAAATTTCATCAAAATCGGCCCAAAAATATACAACATTTCGATCATTTCGAAATCTTTCCAAGAGAAATTCCAAATATTGAAAAATTTTACCTTTGACCTTCACGATTTAAGGGTTAACGTCTTCCGATTTTAGTAGAAGTTTCAGAGTATATTTTGAATTATCTGGACTATAATATTCTGAATAGGTTTTACTTAAAATTCATAAGAGTAAGGAAATAGAGCTCATTGGCCTAAAAATTGCCAAATAATTGGTTTTTCTCGAAAATTTCAAAATTTAAATCGCAGGTACGGAAAAACTATAAGAGATATTTTCATAATTTTTTCACACTTTTATTCCCTATTATACTCTTAATAAATCCCAATGAGATGATCAAAAAATTCTGAAATTTGTTTAACAAAATTTTTAAAAATTTGAAAATGGAGTTTTGAAACTGCCGTTAAAAAAATTAAATTTTTTTGTTCATACCTAAGAATAGGTTAACGGTATCCTACGAAGACAAAAACTCATATACAAGTAAATATGGACATATTTTAAGTAAAAATGAGCTTTTATTTTAATATTTCTCAAAATATGTTAATTTTGTTCCTACATTTCATGTTCTAGTGGCCTGAGACACGTTAATGGCCTGGCGAATTTTTAATAACTTTAACATTTTTTGACCGATTTCTGTTTTTTATGTCTCATTAGAACGACAATTACGTACACATTTCGATTCTTTGAAATTAAATTACAAAAGTAATTTTTTAATGGCAAAATTTTTACAAAAACTGAAAAAAATGCATTTTTTGCCCTTGTAAATGCATCTCAAAACTTCAGAGGGCTTGCGGCACGTCTTAACCCCAACCGATTTACCTAAAATTTTTTCAGGATGATTTTTTTGCTAATGTTCACCAAACTGGAGGGTGAGAATGGCCAAAATCCAACTTTCGTTTATTAAGGGCCACCCTAATATACATACATTGTATGTTGTCATAATTTTTTCATCACCTGCGATTTGGATTTCCTCGTAAGCACAATTTTTGCCGGTAGAATAAGCCAACAAAGGGATTTCTATAGTTGGTCCTAATTTTAGCTATGTTGACTCTTGATATTTAGTAAATTTAAATAGTTGAACTTTTCATTTGAAATCTGGAAAACTGGAAAACTTTTATAACATCTAATGACATTCAACTCATATGATGGGAAATGAATGGAACAAATGTGGAGGTCCATAATTCCACTTTAACAATTTTTTGCATAAATTAATAAATTTAATTTAAGTCAGTAAGATATAGATATATTGGAAATTTTTGGTTAACCAACAAACCGGTTTTTTACAAACTCTATTCTACTGTACTCAATCATGTTCTCATGTCATGAACTTTTTAAATCTGGCGAAATTTGTAAACATTTTACAAAATTTAAATCTAAAGATTTTTATATAATTTATTTAATGTTCTTGTTTATCATGTTATTAATATATTTTATGCTTATTTTTTTCTCTTTCTTTTAGAAACTGCTCCACTTCCATATCAAAGTCAAAGGATGAATCATTTCGAAGGTAATTTTCAAAATAAATTTAAAAAAAATTATAAAATGATTTCAGAAAAATCTTAATTATTTTTTTTATTAGGATTAGCTAATACTACTCTGAATTTGTTTTATTGACCAACTTATTAACAAAAATTTAGTTTTTGTCGAAATCAGAAAAATTATAATTTTATTAAATTTTTATTATTTATTTAAGAAAATAAAAAACGAGTAAAATTAAAAAATTCCAACTAATTTTATATTTAAAATTTATTCTGTAAAGATTACAAAATGCGAACATTATTCGATTTGACTATTATATCAAGTGTTACAATACCAAAAACAACATATCATTGAAAATAAAAATAATGATAATGGCTTTCGCTAAAAAAAGTTTTAAATCGAATCACAAATACTTCAATACATACTATATATCGACGCCGCTTTACCTTTAGATGCGTAGAGCGTGTAAATAATTCTATGTTCATTACTGTTTGTATAAATATTTGCAAAATAATTATAATTAAATCAAATAAAACAAGTAAGAATAATATATGTATATTGGCTCAGTCGAATCTTGTATACCCACCATCTATATAAAGTTTTCGTCTTCTAAGGGGACTTGAATGAGTTATGATCCGATCTGTATGGAATTTGATAGAGTGATTAATTTCATAAAACTTTAAATGAGATATGAATTATTTATTGACAATAAAATATTTGTTTGATACAGGGGTTATATGGGGGGTAGGATTAGTTATGGACCGACTCTCAAACCGAGCCTAAAAATATTTAGGCTCATATTAAACTTGTTTATGTCCAATTTCATCACGATATTAATTCTTATAAGATAATAACGAATGTTCAAGTATGTCAACTAGGAACACATGTTGCCCGATTTTCGCCATACTTTACATTATAATTTCAGAGTATGTACACTAGAGTGGTTCAATTTATTTCTCGACAAAGCGGTTATCAAAATCGTAATCTACGATGAATTCTAAGAAGTTTTGCCGAAGAAACCATGGGTCTAAAATCAAAATGGAGCTTCCCATTTTTAACGCGAAAATTTTCCTTTCGTATTTTATATTTTTGTTTAAATATGCTAACATTTTATTGAGCCTTTTAAGAAACTTGACTATGTTTGACTATGGTGTATATCTCGTAAACTATAAAAGATAAAATAATATTTTTTGTATCTCTCTTCTAGTAGATTTCTCATATATACAAATATTTCAAATCGGATCGAGAATAAAAACTTTGCTTCATTTTTAATTTGTAATATACCCGAGACACCCCAATTTGGGTTCTTGAGACTCCTACCCTCCTTAGTGCTGAAAGTCCAAATTCAAAACATAAGCCTAGCAACACCTCCTCTATAGTCGTGGGAAATTTTATTAAAATCGGATTATCGGTTTAGAACTTACAAGTTTATTTGCACCTTTTTTTATTTTTCATTTCCCCAACTGTGACCCAAAATATCGGTTTTAGGATCTCGCACAACCACAATATGAGATTTTGTAACCATCCTCGGGTGTAGTTTATTGATAATCTCCTCTATTTGCAAAGATTCGTCTTTTTTGCCATTCTTTCCTTTCGAACAATCCCAAACATAGTCAAGTTTCTTAAAAGGCTTAATAAAATGTTAGTATATTTAAACAAAAATATAAAATACAAAAGGAAAATTTTCGCGTTAAAATGGGAAGCTCGGTTTTGATTTTAGACCCATGGTTTCTTCGGCAAACATTCTTAGAATTCATCGTAGATTACGATTTTGATAACCGCTTGTTACATTTTTTTGAGTAATCCGTACTTAAATCAAATTGGAGCGGTGTTAATAGTAGGGTAAGTACGGATTTTCTTAAACCGAGTACAAAATACTTGATTCAGCTACGGATTCATCAAGCCCAAAAATCTTAATTTTAGCTCTCCCTAAGTACGGCCGAGATTGAATTAATCTTAAAATTAGCTTGTTTCAAGAATTCTAAACTTGATTTAAGCACGAATTCACACATGATATAATCCAAAAATCGGATTGATTTAAGAATGTCCGAGATTGAATTAATCCCAAAATGAGCTTGTTTCAAGAATTCTGAACTAGATTTAAGCACGAATTCGTACTTGATATAATCCAAAAATAGGATTGATTTAAGCACGAATTCACACTTGATATAATCCAAAAATCGGATTGATTAATCCCAAAATGAGCTTGTTTCAAGAATGCTGAACTAGATTTAAGCACGAATTCGTACTTGATGTAAGCCAAACTAAGATTGATTTAAGAAAAACACATTATTTTTTATTTTTAATAAATTTTATTTTGTTTTAAAAATTTAATATTTAATATGAGATAAAAAAAATAAATATACAATTTAACTATAGTATTCCAACTATGTCAACGTTTAATTGGACAGAAATTGTGTCGTCATCGATGCCAAACTGTAGAATAAGATTAAGATTTGTTAAATTATATTTGCAAAAATCAGTATTATTAGATGCTTCCACTTAAAAGCTTCTTCCTAAATTCAAGTTTTAAGAAAATTTCCTCTTCATTTTTTTAATCAATCCCATTTATACTTGTTCTAAGTACAAATGAGTATGAATCGTACTTAAATTTTTAAGTACAATACTGGCTAAATTTGAGTAAAATAAACTTAAATTTAGAAGTGTTTTTTTTTTGCTTTCTGTGTACTTAGAACTAATTTGTGCAAAAATTTACCAGGATTGCGGCATAATCAACATAAATATGACTGCACAAACAATATTCCGGAGGGACATTTGTATGGGGGCTAGGTGAAATCATAGACAATTATTGTCCCGTCTTAGAATCTTATAAGGACCGAGAAAATATATACTAATGTGGGTCTGCTACAAATACTTTGATGTGTTACAAACGGTGGATAAAAAAAATTATTATTTTGGGAAGAAGAAAAAATGTGGCGCCGTTATTTGCTAAAGCAAACAAACAATACTGACGTCTACTCCCACCTTTGCACTGCACCACACTCAGTCCAGGGTGATGGTTTGTGTTTCGGGTTTTCTGCTGCTGCCTCTCTGGTTGTTGCTGCTATTTGTGCTGTTTATTGCCCTAATTCTTTTCACACAACCACCACGAACATTAATAGATACATACATACATATGTAAATATGTTTGTATGTATGTGGCGATGGAGCAAATGTGTATAAATTTTGGTGGCGCCACATTTATTATTCGCAAAAAAATAAATACAAATTAAATAAAAAACTAACACACTGAGCAGAGTATTTTTTTTTTCTTTATACAAACAATGTTGTATAAACTTGTATTTATTTAGTTTAATTTTTTTGCTCTGTGCATTTGCACGTCCTTCACACACAACCAAGGATGGACAATTAAATGTTTGTTCACCATCAAAATATATACATATGGGCAACTCCACGAGAATGACAACCACGATTGAAAAAACAAAAACCCTTGAAACTTTTTTCAAAATGATTTGAATAGGAGAAAACACTAAAATGTTACTATGTGAAAGTATTTAAAGCTCATTAATTTTAAGGGGAAACATAATAGTTTAAGCTGACTATATTGAATCTTAGGCTAAAATTGCTCCCAATTAGCATGTAGTATGAAATGAATTTCATTCTGATTACACTATGTGAGAAATAGTAGGATCGGCGGGGGTTCTGCCCACCGGAAAATGTTAGATCGGTAAAAAAAAGTTATACGTGTTCCGGCGTTTCGCTGGGTCAGGTCTAGGAATCGAGATATATCGATTTGAAATTAGTATGTATCCTATACATTTGCATGCATTTTGACCATATAAATATCCGAATATCGCAAACGGAAAATAAAGACCAAATTATTTTACTTAGATAATCTTATTTTTGCAAAATCTATTCCACTCTATAGGCGTACAAATGTCACGTACGATGTCATGGAATTGCCCATATATGAATGTAAATATTTCTGATATTTTATATTTGATCTCATAGTACTCAGATTATTAAAATTAAAATGTGTATACCCTTCACCATAAACTATCGGTTCTGATCCCTATACAAAGTTACACGAATCCATGAACTGTGATAATATGTCGCAGACAATTTTATTAAGATTATGGACTTCATTCTACTTAACAAATAAAGCCTGGTAAATACAGTAGTTTAAATACACCAACATTTAATAAGATACGAACACATTTAAGAAAAAACTAAATTGTGTATGCGAAATCGCATTTATAAAACAATTAATAAAAATGGCCGATGTATTAAATGTTGTTTTATTTTAATAATTTACACTGACCTTATCGTTTTGACGCAGTTTGAAATGCATATTTTTTGATATTTTGTTTTATAAGAACTAAGTAACGGTACAAAAGATATCAACATATGATTAACAAGTATTTTAGTTAATGGTACCAATCCCAACAATTTTTTTTTTACATAAAGAGAACAAAAAGTAATTGAATTTATCATTTTGACACTGACCCTATGTTCCAAATTTTATTAGAATGTCTAAATCAGTTGCCAAATTTTTTTCAAATTTATGATAAACGTTATTCTAAAATTGATGGTATAATTTTATTCTTTGCAAATACTTTTAGGAAAATGCAGTTGTTTCTGTTATGGTGAAAGTACATAAACAAAGTTTTATTCTACTTAATATTAAATTGTTTGTTTATGATTCTCAAATGAGCAACGGGAGTACTTCAGAACTTCAAATTGTACCAGAAAAGGTTTAAAGTATATACCTTTATCTTTTAACCATTCCGCTAATGAATTCATTATGAATTAATGCTTTTGTACTTCAAATATTTTGAATTCATTCTTTAATTCAAATCAATTCCAAAATAGCTTTAAAAATGTATTGAATGATTCAATTATTCTTCATTTCAAATCTGTTGCAAAAAGGCTTAAGTCAATTTTTTTCAATTAATTTTGTAAATGATTAAAAGAAAAACAAAACAGAATAAAAAAATATTTTAATTCAATTTGCATTTGATTTGAATTCTGTTATGAACTAATTCCATTATGGATTAATTTAACTTTTTTAAAAAAAAAACCTTTGAATAATGGTAAGAATTATATGTTGCGATAAGTCCAAATTAAGATTTTTAGTAAATTGAGCTCAAATTTAATTAATTCATTCGAAGCTCTGGTTGTACGTGAATATAACTAAATCTAAATCGAGATAATAAAGCAACAAATTGACTGCAAACATGCCAACAACGTCATAGGCAGCCCAAGTGAACATTTTCCAAATTATCAGGTAAAATTGTAAATTCCCCGCTCAAATAAAGTACCACAACTTTTTCATTAAACAATCAATTTAAAATTTGTTCTGCGATCGTCAACATTACAATTATTGTATGATTTTAAGGTTTAACGAAGATACTCGTTGTATTTCTGTACTTATCTAACATTTCTATTGCTACAAACAAAATATAATTGCTGTCATCGAGATCTTTCGATCGTCTGCAACTGAAACTGTTTTCTCTGTGGATAATATCGCTTAGCATGGCCCTTTGAGACATTTCAACTAGAGTACAAGTCTACAACAGGGATGAATAAATTTATTATATTTTTTATATTTCTATTTATAAACTAAATGAGTATCTAATTAATCAAAACATATTATCTGTGTCTTTTTCTTTTAGGCGAAAATTCACAAAATGGAATAAACTCATCATCATTCGGAAGCACAGACCCAGAAAACATTCGACAAAAGTATTCCGATCTACGAGCACGAGTTTCCGAATCAGTAACCACTGACGGTGAAGGTAATTTCGAAAAATCTTTTTAACAAAAAACATCTTTTAAATCATAGATATTTTATTTAAGTTGTTACTTTTTAGTGAGATTTAGATTATAATTCAGTGTCAGAAGTAAATATCTTCGATTCAGTGTGTTTACTTACCAGTTTGTACAAAAGATTTCATGACTTTCTAGTCGATTAGCCAGTAGATCACACAACACATTACCGGGAAATAGTCACAGCTTAGCCAATCGTAGCTTACCAGGAATTAACTTACTTTTAAAATCATCCGATATGTCTAAGAAGTATAACCTACTTACTCTCCTATTACCAACCCAACCCAATGCACTGCATGAATAGAAAGGAGTCATATCCTGAATGCTAGCTGGTTTGTTTCAATGTTTTTATAATAAGCAATAGTATAAAGAATTTAAAATGTTTGCAAAACATTCCATCGATCGTTTGGAAAATATCTATGGAAAATATATAATGTTGTTCTCGTTGTTTTTTCTCTTTTTGGAATGCATTTAGTACACATATTAAATGTACTTTTTTCAGATTTCGTGAATGGAATCGAAATCAATGCAGTGTTTCGAATCAATTCAGCTGCTTGTCGAATTGATCTGTATCGGTTTCTCTTTCTGCTGACTCTGTCAAGAACAAGTAGTTGTTGTTGTTGTTTTTTATTTTGTTTTTGTTTGTATTACAGCTTAAGCGCCGCATACAAATGAACCAAATGCTGTTGTCGTTTGTTGAAAGAATGTCAAGATTAAGATTTGTTGTTTTTTTTTTATTATTGATGGATGGATAGATGGATGGATTGCGGTGTTGTTGCTGTTGCTGGAAATATCGTCCCTATTTGAGTCGAAATAACTGAGCGCACTACAAACATTGTTGCATTTATTGGCTTGTGTGTTTGACATCAACATCATTAACAAGCAGAACAAGTACTTGACTTGGCTTTTAATCAATTGAAATTTTTATACGATCACATACATACTTACATAGGCTACTGAGTACATATAACTATAACTTTTTTATACAGCAAATATACAAAAATGGTCCTAGTATAGTAGAATAGACCATTAACCAAACGGAGTACTATAACGATTTTTTTTGTGGCCTTAATATAGATATTTTCTCCAAAAATCGGGTTAATTGGCCCATTATCGATTCAAATTTCTAAGTTACATCATACCTACTTTGTTGCAATGGTATTTCAATATGTATATGATATGTATATGTATCTGTAAATTTATAGCCATGCCCACTCGAAACTACAACTAAAGACTTTATTGTAGGTAAAAATCTATTTATGAAAAAAAATTCAATGAAAAAATTTATCTATACGCTAAATGCGTGTATTTTTATCATACCTGTGTCGATGCCGTGTTTAAAACTTGGTGAATAAGTATCCGATATTTTAATAGAAAATTTATAAAAAATAATAAATTTGGTGGGATATTTATTTTGTTTTGTGGGTGAGGTTTGATTCCAAAATTGTGGTGCTAGGATCGCAATTTGTTTATTTTCTTAATAATATAATCAGCCCAATCATGAATAAACAATCCGAGGGAGTTTTTTTTCCTTTTCCCATATTTCCTATTCAAATTCAGTGTTAAAAATGGGAAAAGGGAAAAAACTCCCGCGGATTTTTTATTCATGATTGGGCTGAATCTCATTTTTAATTCATATACTAAAATTGGTTCTTGCCAGAATGTTAAAGTGTTTTTTTTTTAAATAAAATAAACGGAAAGAGAGCACAAGGAGAGAGCATCAATATAATTGTATTAGCGAAACCACCACTGTTGCCTGATTTGATGATTAATCGTAATTTTGATGATTTTTAGTTTCAAAAATGTTGAGTATTCATGTGCTCAATCAATAACGAAAATTATATATTCAATTATCAAAATTATCAAATTCAAAACTCAAAATACAGTACAAAATATTAGAAAATTTTGTTTTTAAGCACATGAATACTTGATTCAATTATGAAATAATTGAAACCAGTTCAATATGTGATAAATATTTGAAATTGCATCATTGTATGTACCTATAAAATATTTAATTTATTTGATCATTTTGAAAATTTGTCCAAATAATCTAAATCTTGTTTTAAGTCGCTAGTTATAGCAATATTAGTTCTTTTGTGTGGATTTTGAAATTATTTTAATGTTTAACTGAGCTAGCTGAGCTTCTAGATTTTGCATAAAATATGACAAATGAATAAAACAAAAATATTCGATTTTGTCGAATAATTCGAGACAAAAAAATCCGTTTTGTCGAATAACACGAAAACCGTCCTTTTGTAAAAACCGTATAGTTATATACCAACAGTTTCTTAAATGTATAAACATTGGTAACTCTGTTGCTCTCTAGTATCTGCAAATCGACACACACACATACACTCATCCATGAAATAGAAAATGCAGAGAGAACAAAACATGAAAACAGAATTCAACCATCAAGAAACAACATTGCAAGTATCTGTGTGACTATACTATACCCAGCAGTTAAGCAAGTAGTCAATGTATCCCTTAAAGACAGTAATTGTCACAAATGTATTATCACTTGGCTGCCTCCAATTTATATATTTTGGTCATTTGACACGTGTGCGTACTTTGTAGTGCAGAGAGAAGACAATTGGTTACTCTATACATCCCAAGTAATCTAGCGTGAAGACGATCGTCACTTAAGTGTCTCTAAGTAATCTGGAATGTAGTCACCTTAATCGTTTTGTGAGTAATTCGTACTCAAATGTCTTATCACTTGGCTGACTCCAATTTATATATTTTGGCCATTT
This sequence comes from Calliphora vicina, assembly GCF_958450345.1. Taxonomy (NCBI): domain Eukaryota; kingdom Metazoa; phylum Arthropoda; class Insecta; order Diptera; family Calliphoridae; genus Calliphora; species Calliphora vicina. The sequence continues at coordinate 82,739,585 of NC_088780.1, forward strand.
GACACGTATGTGCTCTTTGTAGTGCAGAGAGAAGACAATTGGTTTCTTTATACACCACAAGTAATCTGGCAGGAAGACAATCGTCACTTTAGTATCTCTAAGTAATCTACGGTGAAGTCACTTTAAAATATTATTTTGTGCTGCACTTTAGAAAGTAGTTATTTTACCCACCAGAAGTAATCTATTGAATAGTCAATTGTCTCCTAATGTCTCATTTTAGTCTGAAGTATAGTCTGTTTCAATTTTATTTAACTTTAGGGATAAGCCATTTTACTCACTACAAAAGTACAACTATAATTATATTTAAGGACTAGCAACTTTACTTACTACCTTATGTTACTTTGAAAATAATACTTTGAGACTAGTAATTTAACTTACGCTAAGTAACCTGGAGTCGGTCAATCTGACTATGTACATATTGTATTTTAAATATATCATTTTGGTTTTATAACTTATTACAACTCTTAAATTGAACTTAAGAAATTAGTTATTTAACTCACCAGAAGGATATGTCTTTTAGACTGACTATTTGGGATCAATAATCTTCCGCATACGACACAAAAAGCTAGTTAAGTAGTTTATCAAGTAACCAGTTTGGTAGCTAGTAAGGTAACTGACGGTATGTGAATCCAATACGTTGACTACTTTGGAATAACTATAAGACAGTCTCAATGTAATCAAAAGGAGATAATTGACCCCCTGCCTAGGACATGCCCGTGTTAAAATGGCTAGTCACGTGGCTATTGAAGTGACTAGCTCCCACCCTAAATGATGGGTAAAATCACTAGTTCGGTACTGTCTCCTCGAACTGCTGGGTAGTCACACAGATACTTGCAACTATAGTTGGAATGAATGTGTGTGTGTGTGAGTAGAAGACAGAGCGCCGCGACGGCAGCCATGAGTATCGGCTCACTTGTTTGTTTGTTTATTTATTCAATGTTGTCGTCGTTTATCTTACGAATTTGTCGGCGTCAGCCCCACACAATAAACTCTGGTGGCGGGGTTTCAAAGGGGAAACATGGGGGCTAGTAGTCATGTTTTCTTAGGCGCCAGGTTGCCGCGTCAAGTCGTCACTTTCTACAATATATTGATGATATTTTAACTTTTCAGCGATTGTGAGTGCGCGATTTTTTTTTATATTTTTTTGTATATTTTTGTGTGTATTTTTTTTCGTTTTTCGTTTTTTTCCTTTTGTATGTATGAATGTATTTTTATTTGTTTAAATTTTGTTTTAATTTCAACCGTATATTAAGTAGGTACAACAAAATTATATGGGCCTCTTTCGTACGTTTGTCTGTATCTAGTATTAGTATCTGGTATGTAGTTTATGTGGATGTTGCTTGATATGTAGTATCTAGTATGTGGGAATATGAGAATGTCTCTACTTATACTACATACTAGGACCACTTATGTCAGTACATGCAATTAACATCAAGGCGATATGTCAGTTAACAACAACAAAAACAATAGTTAACAGCAACAGCACAAAATGATATTATTATGTATTTTGCTGCTGCTGCTGCTGTTGAATAAAAAATGTTGATGAAATTGAATTGTTGCTACTGTGAGTACGCATTTTTTGTATTGTTTTGACAGGCCGTTTGTTTAAACCGTCATTCTACCGGTTCATTTAAATATTAATTAACATACATACATATTTACACATGGGTGCTGTCGGTTTAATTTATTTTTTTTATTGTATTTCTATGTCTTCTTATCATTTTATATGATATTTTATTTAGTTCCAATTGCAATTTTTTGTTTGCTTTTATGTCGACGAATGGTTTGATCACGTTTTTAACATATAGATTTTTTCCGATTATCAATTTCTATTTTACGTTTAAACAGTTACATATAATAATTTCTATCTGTAAACTATTTTTCGAATACTCTCGTTATATATTTTTATTCACATTTTTTTATTTTAAATATAAATAAAATATCTTTGGTAGTTTTAGCAAATTTATGCTAAATTAGAAGTTAATCGGATAATGAGAAATATAGCCGAACATCGATTAAATGTTGTAATTTCATGTAAACATACGCCCTAAAACTACGTTTCCATACACCGTAATCGGCACAGAAAACAAAATTCCATACATTTGCACCCAAAAAAAGTGCGTTTCAGAAATCGGCAATGAAAATTGGGAACGAAACGGCATCGATCAGTAACGAAAAACCTGACATTTGGGGCCGAAACGAAAACAACTTCAAGTAGGTTGTTTTCTGTGCTGTAGGAACGAAATTATTTTAATTATTTTTTTTATTTCAAATTTAAAGAAAATCAAAATGAATAAAAAAATAAATTTTAAATTTAAAAGAGGAAAAAATAATAGATTTTGTCAAAAATAATAAAATTCTATTTAATGTGCGACATCCAAAATTAAAAACTAATTTCGTCTCTGTTTTATGCCCCAACGCACCCAACTGAAATGAAAACCATTCAGAAACGAGACGGTGACGAACTCCAAGGTTTTGCAGTTTCAGTTTCGTTATCGGCGCCGATTACGGTGTATGCGGAAACCCAGCTTAACTATGAAAGAAATTTTAAAGTTAATTTTTGTTAAAGTCGACTTTATTTTAAAAAAGAACTTTTGTTTTTATTTGAAAAAAGCTTCAAAACTGTAATAAAAAAAATAAATTTCAAAATATTAAAAAAAAACAAAATGTACATAAAAGTTCAAAACAAAAAGCTTTTCTATGAAATAATAAAACAACATTTTAAATTATATTTGAAATTTGTTTTATGGTACGAAATTTAAAATAATAGTCAACTTTATGGACTTAAAATCGACTTTAAGGAAACTTTTGTGGTTAGGCTGATAATTTTTTATAATTTATTTGTACAACAATTTTGCGTTTTCAATAATATTTTTAGCAGTTTGAAATATTATATTCTGCTTAAAATGATCTTTCTAACAGTAAAATAACCTACGGACCCCCAAATAACATACAGACCTGCATATTTGTCAGATAATCATGAAAATTTTGGCATTGAAAATCAACGTCGTCACATAAAGTGATTTTAATTTTCATGTGATTTTAATTTTCATAAAATTTTCAACGATGTTTAACTATACTAAACAGGGTCGCAAAGAAATATTTTTTTACAAGATATTTTCTATTAAGGTGAACGAGCTTCTATTATATGATTTGCTTCAAATCAATTAGCTTTAGATACTATGAACACAATTTAAATCATGCAAGACAAATTTATTATTGAAAGTCTGGTCTAATTTTACGCACATACGTATAAGATTTATAAAAAAGTCAAGGCTTTTATTAAAATCCTGATAGTTTTGCAAAATTAAATGTAAGAAAACATTAATTAGTTAATTCTGTAACCACATTATGTACATACATACATATTATGTATGTATGTATTTCGAAATTCTTAATAAAATAAAATTATTTTAAATATTTTTTTTGTAGTAAATTATTGTGATTTTTTGACGCCTAAGTGTTTTTTTGTTTTTGTATTGTTTATTTATTAGTTTTTATTTCTGTGTTTGTATGTGTGTATGTGTTTATTAAATAATGAATAAATATATTTTTGTTTTTGCAAATAATTTGTTTAAATTAAACTGGCGCCAGACATATTTATAACTATAATAGTGGCTAAACTCACAAAAAAAATACAATTTGTAGAAACAAAATAATGAGAGAACTATGTATTACCTTAGAGCGACTCACTGCGTATGGAGTGATTTTGTTAAAAAAAAAACCCATTCTCAAAATAGTGATTTTACCCATCATTTAGGGTGGGAGCTAGCTACTTCAATAGCCACGTGACCAGTCATTTTAACACGGGCATGTCATAAGCAGGATGTTCAATCGTCTCCTTTTGCTTACAATGGGACTGTCTAATAGCTGGTCCAAAGTATGCAACGCATTGGCTTCACATACTGGTTACATAGCGTCAGTTACCTTACTAGCATTATAACTGGTTACTTGATCAGCTACTTGACTAGTTATTTTAACACGTGCATGTCCTAAGCAGGTGGTCAATTGACCCTTTTGATTACAATGTGACTATCTGATAGCTGATCGAAAGTAGTCAACGCTTCTGGTGGGTAAAATAAAGTGCAGTACAAAAAAAAGTTTGAAGTGACTTCACCATAGGTTACTAAGAGACACTAAAGTGACTATTGACTTCATGCTATGTTACATGGGATATCTGTATATTTAAGCAAAAATAAAAATAAACTGTATGAGAATTATATCAATACATATTCAAGTAAAAACATTTGTATAAAACCAGTTTGTACGAATTACTCACAAAACGTTTAAAGTGACTACACTTCAGATTACTTAGAGACACTTAAGTGTCAATTGTCTTGGGATGTATAAAGTAACCAATTGTCTTCTCTATGCACTACAAAGTGCACACACGTGTCAAATGACCAAAATATATAAATTGGAGTCAGCCAAGTGATAAGACATTTGTGACAATTACTGTCTTTAAGGGATACATTGACTACTTGCTTAACGGCTGGGGTTGGTGAGTTACAACATTTTTAGTTCTTTGCTAATACATATTTACATTTGTTCAAATCCAACACATACTACTTTCAACATCATCAGTATGTCCCACCTGACCCCTAATATTGGCATATTCGACAAGTTGTGATTTTCTAAGAAATTTTTTATGAAAATGTTATTTTTGTATTTCAGATACAATTAACGATACACTTCTTAAATCAAGTAGAAATGTTCATAAACAATTCTTGAAAAATCAAATAAACTGTCGAATATCTTACTATTAACGGCCAGACTAGATAGGACGTATACAGCATTAAATGGGACTTGAAAAGTCTTTCCAAATGATACATCCATATGAGGAGCCGCAGAACAAGAGGTACTTTTTTGAAAATTTAAAAATTTTGGGATATTGATTTTTTCTAGAAGATTTCAACCTAAAATAAAATTCGAAAAAGTACCTTCTCTTCAGTGGTAAATTGGGAACTATCATAAAACCTATCAAGTTTTATTTTGAGGGGGGTAATAAAATCACTATATTCTGAGAGTCGGTCTAATGTACCTATAAAATACATACATACGAATATAAATGAAATAATTTACAAACAATTATTTTATTATATTATAAAAAAGAGAGGAGAAAATATTATAAATATAAATATTTTTCTTTAGATTTACATATTATTTCCAAATGCAGACATTTCTTTCCATTCTGAATAATAAATAAATAAATACGTACATATTTGAGCAACGTTACAATTCAGAAAATAAAATCCAATGTCCGGCAAATAATACTTTGTTGTTTCGGGATGACGACAGTTGAATCTAAAGTGATAAGTATTCACTTTAATTTTTATTTTTTATTTTTTTATTTTTTGCTATTTTAAGGTGCGCCAAAGTCTTGAAATATTTTATGATTTTTTTTCGTTATTGCTGTTGTTTGTTACTGCACTTTGTATGTGTGTCATTGTACAATTAAGAATATAAATAAATAATAAAAAAAAAATAAATGTAGGTATAAAATATTTTTAAATTGTCACCAGTTATTTTACCATACTTTCTATTACTTTTGTTTGATATTTACATATTTTTAAGCCTTAAAGACAAATTACCCAAAAATTGGTTCCAAAACTAATTTTCAAATTTTAATGAATATTAAATATTAACAAATTTGAAAATGTTTCAATATTTGTTTACTTTTTATATTGGAAATAGATACATGTTTTGCTTATTAAATCAAAAATTAAGTAAATATGTTAATTAAAACTTGCTTTTATTCTTGAACATTCATTTGGAGCTTTAAGCATCCTTTAGAGAAAGTCATGTTCAAAAACATCACATAAAATTAAGGAAAATAATTCCCGGGAATTCTCGCACAATTTCCCGGGATTTCCTGCCCTGGGAATTCCCATGAAAAACTCTAATGTTGACTAATATCGCAGAGGTCAAAGGTGAAATTTTGAAAAACATATAAGCAATTTTTAAACAAAATCTACCTTGTGTTTTCAGTGAATCTGGTTCAATTTAATTCATATTTTTACCTTGTTTTCAACACATTTTATAATTAGAACATTAGGTACATATAATTTTGCATTATCGCTACGATTTCTTTCAGTGTACAAATAGTTTTGTATATTACAGCATTTGCTATTTTTAGCATTTAGCGGTGTTGGTGTTTTTATTTATTTGTTTTAGTTTCTCGATGTTTATTTATTCCATTTCCATTTAAAGAATGAAGAAAAAACAAACTCCGAAAATAACACTGATAAGAAATTTAAGGTCCATCACGTTGAAATTAACAAAGTTTCGTTTAATTTTCTATAATTCGGTTCGCAAAAATGTACATATGTATGTATGTATGTATGAATGTATATAAACGCGTACGTAGAATTTTAATTTCAATGTTTGCGAAAGGAAAAAAAAGAAACAGATCAAGAATATAAATTATTAAAATACATTTGACACATGTACGCAAGAATGTGCATTAGACTGCTCCAAGATTGTATGGCCGAAAAAAAGTATTTAAGTACAGGGCGCCCTACCCCTAGAATTATTCTATGGATTATAGAAACACGTTCTGTAATTTTAAATTAAGGGGGGAAATGTATTTGTTTCAGTTTTTGCAAAAATATTGGCATTAAATCATTATTTTGTTTGCTTTTTAATCTTTACGTAATTGTTGTTCTAATGCGATAAATGAACATATTTTGATTAATATTCAAGTAAAAGCATATTTTTACTTTAAGTATATCCGTATTTTTATCTTGGTAGCATAACATTCACCTATTGTCTAGTATGGCCAACAATTTGTGATTTTAGAATTTTTAGATCATCACTTCGGGATTTATTAAAGATAAGTCTAATAACAATAAGTCCAATTTCTTTATTGTTATGATTTTTAAAAAAACCCTATTCAGAATATTATAGTCAAGATAATTTTAAATATACCATGAATGTTTTACTAAAATCGGACAACGTAAACTTTAAATCGTGAAGGTGAAAGGTAAAATTTTGCAATATTTTGAATTTCTAATACAAGCATAGCGAAGCTTTAGAGAAATATATCTCAAAGTCCTACAACTACTAGTTAAAGCACTCGACATTCATGTTTTATACCTTGTTAAAACGATACATTTCTCTAGAAGATATAATTTATTTCCAATGTTTAAAACAAATTATTTAAATATGTAGCTATATTTGTAATATAGTGTTAAGCCAAAAGTAATATGTATATCCGATTGACCTCAAATGTTGAAGCAGTTAGTTTTAGCTACTAAAGAACGAAATAAGACCCATCCAAATTAATTCTATTTTTAAGGGCAGGTCTAATTTAAACAATCGTACATAAGAATAAAGAAGTGGCCACTTAAAATCGGTACGCACTGTAGTAATCATAACAACGTCCCCTGTTATCAAAATGGAAAAAGATTTACATATGTTTTTAACAAAAAATCTACCATTATACTGCAATAAATTGCAATGTTTAGTTTTAAAAAGTGTAGTCACAATGGAAAAATAAGCTAGAGATAAAATTGTGCACAAATAACTAGAAAATCCGACTTTGTCGGGTTAAAAGATACCCAAAATCTGATTTTCGGCAGATATCAGATCAAAAATTTTACATCTCGGCAGCTCGAAGTTGTGTGGCCTTTAAATATGAATACATACGTAAAATTTAACAAAAATATTATTTTGGCAGGCAATCCGAAGCTGCGGTTTGAAGAGTCAAGATTTTCAGAAACGTTTAACAATTACATCAGATTTATATATAAAAAGAGAGTTTTTAAAAGCGATTGCTGTCATTTATAAGACATCTCACATCTGATACAAGTTGTCATTACTCAAATACAACTATGAAATGGTATAATGAGAATAATATTGATGTTATACCAAAACACATCAATTAAACAAATTGCCCAAATCTTCGTCCAATCGAGATATATTGGACAATTGTTAAACGTAAATTGAAAATGAGTGCAGGTACAGTAAATAACCAGATTTTGTTGAGAACAAAGTGGAATAAATATGCTGGAATAACGGTAGAAGTGGAAAGAAAAGTTGTGCAGCTATTAATGGGAGGCATAAAAAGAAAAGCCAGAAATAAAGACACATAAACCCACAGTTAAGATTAATAAATTACCTTTAATTTCATGTATAGAATGTTTACATAGTACGTTGTTTCATTTAAAAGTTATGCTCGTTTTAATCCGTACCGATTTTAAGTGGCCACTTCTTTATATTGTTGTCTCTTGACTCGCCTTCTTAACGTGTGAATACAAGTACATATGTGCAAGTAGAAGTATCTATTGTGTACCCACCACCACCCGGTCGGCGTGTTGGTATGTTTGTACGAATATGTGCATTGTGTTGTAGTTCCAATTCCTTTTGTATTCTTTTTTTTTTTTCTCTTCATTAATTTGTTTTTTTTTATTTTATTATTATTTTATACACACATTCAAATATCGTGAGTTATTTGCATTAAGTATGATGATGATTGAAAAATGAAATAATGATGAAACTGCAAATGACTGTGGCTGCTTTTAGTTGTGGCGACACAAGTTCCGGCGCTAACTAATATGGCGCCTAATGTTATTATTATTATTATTGTTTATATACGTGTGTGCATGTATGGATGGATGTGTGTTTGTGCGAGTGTTGTTGTTGTTTATGTTAATGCATAAAATAAAATTGTATTAGATGGGCATTGTATTGGTAAATGGGAAGTCTAACAACCAACCGGCTTAATTGGGTCGTGTTAATACAATTTATTCCTCGAATTCTTATAAATGAAAGAAAATTAAATTTAAAAAAAAAAAAAATTTATTTTATTTGGAAATGGATTAATGCAATAATAAACACAGTGCATGAGAGTCGGATAATTGTGACACTTGGAATAAAACTCTAGAACTAGAAATTTGACTCATATATTTATTTTGTGTAAATTTATTTTTTTATCATTTTTGGAAAAAAAATGTAAACGTCAAATTGGTTTATTATGTAAACGTTTATAAATTCCCATCTGCCACCAAAAAAGTATAATGTTTTATACCCATTTCAAAAATTATTTCTAAAAACTTAAGAATTGTTCTTAAGGATAGCATTAAATAATAATACAATAATCATTATAATTTAGCGGCACATGCGATTTGAAGAAGGATTTAATCTTTTTGGGAAAAACTAAATTTTTAGTAATCATTTGTTCTCAGTTTTCGAAAAAAAATAATCAGAATAAAGAGTGGCCACTTAAAATCCGTACGGATTAAAGCGAGCATTATAAATGACAGCAATCGCTTTTCGAAACTCTCTTTTTATATATAATTCTGAAAATTCTTTAAAAACATGTCTGAAAAGCTTGACTCTTCAAACCGCAGCTGCAACATATTTTTGTTCAATTTTACTTATTCATTTTTAAAGGTGTGCCGAGACGTAAAAATTTTGACCTGATATCTGCCGAAAATCAGATTTTGGCTATCTTTTAACCCGACAAAGTCGGATTTTCTAGATATTTGTGCACAATTTTTCCCTAGCTTCATTTTCCATTGTGTCTACACTTTTTAAAACTAAAAATCTTTTTCCATTTTGATAACAGGGGGCGTTGTTATGATTACTATAGTGCGTACGGATTTTAAGTGGCCACTTCTTTATTAATATTAATGCATAGAAAATATATCGAGGGCCTACATTCAAAACCTTGTATCTTAAAAAAAACAACTTTTCAGGAGAGCCAAAAAACTGCTTTATTTTCGCGTACTACTTGAGTTATTAAAATTCGGTATTCTACAATATTTTTTAAAGTAACTACTGAATCTCACATATAATTGTTTGCAACATTTTAGCATTATTGTGGACTTTATGAAAGATAGAGAGTTTTTCTTATTAAAATATTCAATATTATGTATGAAAATGATAAGATTAAATTATTTTGATTTCATTTATGCAAATTAAAGAATCGGCATTCGCTATTTTGATAAATGTTTAAAAAATTTAAAATTCATGTTCAGCAAAAATTAGTATAAACAAAAGAATTGCAAGAAGAAATTATTCCATAAAAATTTTTGAAAATTAATTATTTGAAGAGATAAAATAGTAAAAAAAATATGTATGCTATGAAATTCACACCATAGATGAGGGCTGTTTTACTGAATATTTTACCATCATAGAGGATTTTGAATATAGGCCCTCGATATACTGAAGATTTTAAAGTAATTCTTAAAGTTTTAAATTTGTTTGAAAATCGTTTTGAAAATGATATAAAAATATAAATAGTCATAAGCACCTCTAAATAAGGACCCCTTTATAATATCTTAAGGGTCAAATACCCAAATAAAAAATGTATTTCAGTTAGCAAATTCTTCAGATTCCATACAAATGAAGCCATCCTAATGTACATATGAATATGTACATGTACAAACTCGCACACATACACAACTTATACATAGGAAAATTGTTATTTTTATAGTGCCGGCACTATTATAAACAAACACCATAAAAACACCACGCGTTTCTAATTTATTGGTTGCTCTCAATTGTAGCAAATCGAAAGCAAACCAAAAATATAAAATTAAATAACCAAGGAATTCCATGTTTTGGTTTGAAATTTTGTTATTTCCTATTTTTATTTAAAATTTTCATTCAAATTTGTGTATATGCAACATACTTACATACATACATACTCAGAACATACTCATTAGAGTACTCCAACCGGTTTTTTCATCTTTGTAAACTCCCCCGGTTTCGGTTTTTTTAACTTTTCGGTTTTTTGAGAAACCGGCTTTTGTAAGACGGTTAAAGCTGGGTTTCCGCATACACCGTAATCGGCGCCGATAACGAAAACTGAAACTTTGTTGGGGATCGATATAAAATTGTAACCAAATTCATAAACATACTCGTGTTTTTCATACAATTTTCAAATTCCATAAACTCAAACAATTCACCACTCAAGTGAATATCAAGCTCTATATACATATGTATAAAAATAAATAAAAAAATCCATAAACTCGTCTTGGACTAACCCGACAATATCTTATCACTCATTTTAATCTATCGTTATATCAAAAATTAATCCAATTCGTAAATTGTTGTTGATCTGTTATTTTTTAGTTGAATTCAAAATGTTATATAGAAAAAACACATCGAAATATTGGTCGTATATATATTCTGGGTCACTATAGAATTTTAAGACGATCTACCTATGTTCGTCCGCCGCAATAAAGCCATGAGGTAAGGACCAAGGGATATAAAATATTCACCTAATATTTTCTGCTGATCAGAAATTTTTAGCATTGAAAATATGCAAACTCGGTCCATCCAAAAAAATAAAATAAGTTATATAACAAACTGTCAGTCAGTCCGACGTAAGTTGAATTTGTAAATAGTTTTGGATCAAAATGTATGAAAAACTTTATTCAGACTTACCACTATACACATTTTGTTCTCGACATTTAGCCCTGTTTCTGTTGATCATACATTTTTAGCATTGAAAATAGGCAAACTCAGTCCAACCAAAAAAATAAAAAAAAATTATATAACAAACTGTCAGTCAGTCCGACATAAGTTGAGTTGGTGTGAATGAACAACATTATTCAGACTTACCACTATACACATTTTGTTCCCGACATTTAGCCCTGTTTGCACGACGTCTGGTTATTTCTTAACTTAATGTTATACTGTCTGTTAAAATTATGTTTTGTATGAAAACTGTCAGTGAAAATGATGGTTAAATTCTTGAATCTAGCAAGTTGAAATACACCACTGATATTTTCTAGTAGTAGAAAATATAAAATTAATCAAATCGGTTACTGGTTATTATATAAGATTCGACACAGCCGATTATTACACTCTTGCGAAAAGAACAAACAAATTCGATAAATTCTAATTTTGAAAGTTGTGAAAAGTTTTTGAATGCTATGGAAAAGAAAAACACTTTGATATTTTCTAACATTAAAAAAAAGTAAATAAATAAATGAAAATATATGTATTTATGTATGTACGTACGTATTATTTTACTTTAAAGAGACTAGAGGAGAAGAGTAATACAAGATACAAAAAAAAAAAGATATTTTTTGACTCACTACGAGTCTCTGCAGAATGTTCAGAGACGTTAATAACGACCGACCGACCGATGAATGGGTAGCTGGCTGGCTGGTTGGCTGAACTACATCATCGTTAAATTTAGAATTATTTTTATCTGTGTATCTCCTCGACGTTGTCGTATTAATAATTATTGTTCTTATGGTTGTTGTTATAATTTTGTTGTAGTCATGTTTTTGTTGTTTGTATTCTTCTGACCACTTTATCAACATGTAATTTAGACAGCAACAGCAACAACAAATGTCATTTACATTAACAGGGTGTCATCCATAAATGTGTAAAATACGTATTTGAATGTGAACAACAAATAAAACAGAAACAGAAACACACATACTTATGTACATGCATACATTTCTTATATGAATAAGTGTGATTGTGTTTGTTTCTCAAATAAAATTCAAAGTTTAATTTTGCACATTAAAACAAAACGAAATGTTTAAATTTTATGTCCACATTTTTAATTCATCCCATTAAAAATTAACATTAATACAATCGGCATTTTCAAAGATAACAATAAATCTTAAACTACTTAAGTTGTTATTGTTTTTGTTTTTTATTTCATTATTTTGTTTGTTTCTTTCCTTCTTTCTCTATTATTTAATATACATTAGGATGGTTCTTAAATGCTGTTCTCCATCAATCAAAAACCAAATTTGTATACAAATTTCGCAATATTTTTTAAAGTTTCCAATGAAAATAGTTTTCTTTGTTTTATTTACCCATAGATTTAAAAAAATAAAAATCATATATGTGGGATAAAGTGCAATTTAAGGACCACCCTAATAAACATGCACACGATTACTAGAAGGGAAGGGGGGTGAATTGTGGAAACAACACCAAACAAAATTCATATTATACACCCAACAATAAAGAAATTTATTTATTTACAAATAATAAAGTCTCATTGCTTTAACTCTAAACATGGTAAAGTATTGGTCCTTCATCAATCGACATAAACCTTTGCTTTAGAAATCAGTTACTGGAACAACGCTATAAATCAAGAAAATTTAACCCAATGCCAAGAAATTCCGAAAATATGTTCTTAGGAAACCACCTTTGGAGGTTTTTTTGTTGTTTCCTGTATATTGTCTAGTAAAAGCTGAAGCAAACAAAATCAATGATTGAGTGACCGGTTGTACAGGTTTTATTTATTATTATTTTTATACCCTTCAGCTTCGTGAGAAGGGTATATATAAGTTTGTCATTCCGTTTGTAATTTCTACATTTTTCATTTCCGACCCTATAAAGTATATATATTCTGGATCCTTATAGATAGCGGAGTCGATTAAGCCATGTCCGTCTGTCTGTCTGTCTGTCTGTCTGTTGAAATCAGTTTTCTGAAGACCCCAGATATCTTCGGGATCCAAATCTTCAATAATTCTGTCAGACATGCTTTCGAGAATTTTGCTATTTAAAATCAGCAAAATCGGTCCACAAATGGCTGAGATATGAGAAAAAAACCAAGACAACCTCGATTTTTTACCTATTTTTGACCTATATCTGGATTACTAAGACATTAATATAGACAATATGGATATCTAATGATAGATATTTCAAAGACATTTGCAACGACGTATATAAGACCATAGTAAGTTGGACCTACAATGGGTCAAAATCGGGAAAAAAAATTTTAACCCGAATTTTTTTTTTTTCAAAAAAAAAAATTTAAAAAACCAAAAAAAAAATTTTTAAAATTTAAAAAAAAAAAATTTTAAATTTAAAAAAAAAAAATTTAATTTAAAAAAAAAAAATTTAAATTTAAAAAAATTAAAATAACAATCGAAAAATTTTTTTTCCAAAAAATGAAAAAAAACAACTAAAAAAAATTAAATTTTGTTTACCTAAAAATATTTTCAATTTTTAAGTATAATTTGGTGAAGGGTATATAAGATTCGGCACAGCCGAATATAGCACTCTTACTTGTTTTATATTCATTTAATATTAGAAGAGAACAGTTTGCGGTTAAGTTGTTAACTCCCCTACACCGCCCAATAATCACTCCCATATTGAACCAACTGACTGAAAAGTGATGGTGATTATTTCGTTTGTTCGATCGATCGTTCTACATTTCTGTGCTACAATAAACCATACATGAGAATTTATAATTGGCATTGAAATTTCATTTCATTAGCATTAGATGGGAACTATGCCAATGTAAAACATTTCAACTGACATTTAATGCCAATGCATTTTTTTTCAATTACATATAACTTTTTGTAATTAAATGACAAAAGAGATCTTAATTAGTATTTGAAAGGATTGCTGCTGCGGTACCTCGATAAGCCACGAAGTTTGAAGATATTGTCACATAAAATCCAAAAATTTCAAAAATATGTTATTAGAATTATTTTCAATATAATGATAATGAAAACGTCAAGTAATCCATTAGTTCATATAATTAAATATATGTATATCGTTACCTTAATATAGAAAGGTCCTAACTCGTGATTTTTTAGCTAAATATGATATATGAGCGGACCATTAATCGCAATAAACGAAAATCTGGACTTACAAAAAACACACGAGTTAGGGCTTTTCTATATTAAGGTAACGATATATGTACTCCCATGTAGGAATGTTATTGGGCTATATTCACAATTAATTAACACTTTTATTCTCTCAATGTCTCTTTTTATCACTTTAATTATCAGACACAGATGCATACACACATACTATACGAATTAATTAAAAAAAAACGTTTGCACTTATTTTTGCGATTTCATTGTTTTCGTAACATGGTGGCGCCAAAATTATTATTTGAAAAACTAATAAAGACAAGGAAAAATATTTCTTTAATACGCTTCGTTATGGAGAAGAAATAAGATAAGAATCTTATTTCTGACACTACATACGTAATTGATAATCCCACGACTCAGTAACAAGAACTTAAGCTAAATAAAGATAAAGAAAAATAATGGATAGTACCTTCACCTTGGCTCATAACAAATGTTAGTGACATCCGTAGACCAATTGCCAGCAGGATGGCAGTAGAACTGACACCCCTACGACATTTTTGTACCACAGAATTCAATTTCCGAACGACATTTGACCAAATGAATAAACGTCATGAAGGCTTAGACAAATATAGACTACTATTATTTGATAATTAAGCAATTAAACTCACTTATCGATTGGTTTTTGAAAATTTATTTGATTATAAAGATATTGAATAAGATTAGGTTTCATATTATTTACATATATAATTGTATATATGTATGTTTGTACATATATTTTTTTTGTTTATAAAATCAATTACTTACAAATGTATTCTATTCTGTTTTACAGATCGTCGTTGTTCACCAAATTGGTGTGAAGTTGCCTATTGGGAAATGGCACAGCGGGTGGGTGAACGTTATCCAGCTGATACACCAACAATAAATATATTTTCTGATAAGCCAAATGCATCTACTGGTGACCATAAAGATGGGATGTGTCTCAAGGAATTAATCGAGAAACGTACAACACCGTCGCCGGACGATGTACAGTACACACGACAAAAAATTGGCTTAGGTATGATTAGAATCAAATAATAAGAGTCTTTCTGTAGTTGCAATATTAATTCAATAATAATATTTTTTCTTTAGGTGTGACTCTAAGTCAAGAATTGGATGGTGTGTGGCTGTATAATCGTTCGACAGTGCCCATATTTGTGTACTCGCCCACCTTGACCGAAAGTTGGTATCGTGTCTGTCGCGTTGAACCCGGAGACTGTCTGAGAGCCTTTGACAAGTACAGGTATGGTGTATGGCGGCATTAAAAAATATTCTGTAAATTTATGTATACAATGATTACGTGTATTTTAGGGCTCAAACCTTGGTACATCCTGGCCAATTTACAGGCGTACAAACCGGACCAATCGACAAATATAGCATGCGCATCAGTTTTGGCAAAGGCTGGGGTTGTTCCTACAAACGGCCCGATATAACGCTCTGCCCCTGTTGGCTGGAGGTGCTTTTCAAACCTCAACGGTGACAGGCATTGCAACTGTTAAACGGTGTAAAATCTGTACCATTGGAACAAACAGCAAGATGGGATAGTAAAAACCGTCCAGCAGTGACTTCCAATAGTAAATCGGCAGTAATGATAGAAATAATCAATAAAGCAAAATTGCAACAACGACAACGAGTGAAAAGAGATGACGACAATGGTCTCTGTCACAGTACCGTCACCATCGAAACTAAAGCTCGTAAAAAAAAGCAGTGGTCGTCTTCAATTTTTATTGGCCATAAGCATCCAATGCACCAGTGTAAGCTGTTCAAGCTCAAACTACAAACCACCCTAGTCAGAGTGATTAAATGTCTT
This sequence comes from Calliphora vicina, assembly GCF_958450345.1. Lineage (NCBI taxonomy): Eukaryota > Metazoa > Arthropoda > Insecta > Diptera > Calliphoridae > Calliphora > Calliphora vicina. The sequence goes on from NC_088780.1 coordinate 82,755,956, forward strand.
CTGCTGGACAATGTATCAATTTCGAGAAATCATAAAATGGCCATGTGAATTCAATAGATGGGGAACAGAACAGATATTGGATCAACACAATTTACACGTATGATAGAAATTAATTTAACATCAATAACACAACTACAACTATAAAGATAAACTCAAACTCAAGGACTGGAATTACAATTTACATGAAGATTTTTCGTTTTCGTTATTGAAATTAACATCAACGATGATGACACAATAAGAAACAAACAGATATACGAATACGAATAGGTATAAAAATACAAAAAATATAAAGAAATAAATAATTAATCAAAATATTAATTAATTATTTAGTTGTAGACTTTTCTGCAACAAAACGGTTAAACTGTTTTAAATGGAAATCCTGTGATCCAAGTAACAAAATAAATTTACAAAAAAAAAAACAATTAAACTGATTAACAATTAAATTAATTAACTTATATATTAAGTACAATTCCACTAATGATTCAGCTAAAATCAATTGGTCTATTTGCACTTACAATACACACGATGATTGTAAAACACTCTTACTTACATAAATTATTTAATTTCAAAATTTTTACATCCTAATCAATATCTATTTATGTAATATATATATATGTATGTATGTTAGTACTTGTATGTGTGTGTATGTGTATTTATGTAAATTTAAATATTGATATTCTGCTGGTCAGATATCAAAATCATTATCTGTAACATAACCTTTTTTTAAAAATCTACAATATTGCCACTTAAAATGCTAAAAAAAAAGTTGTAACTAACATTTCAATAATTTAAAAAGAGATGTAAAAAACGTTCTAAAATAAAAAATATATATGTATGTACATTAAGTGCCATTTTTTCAAATATTAATAATAGATTCGCAGTGTGTTTTCAATTACAATTACATATTTATTAAAATGTTAGTTAGAGCTTTTTGCATTTTATTGTTACAGTGAATACTATGGTACCGTCAAATAATTCCCAAATGAAATAAGTCAATACTGAAATGAAGTAGTATACATACAGTAGAAGACAAAACTGTTCACGATTAGATGAAATTTTAATTTACAGATTATTTCTTGCACATAACAACTGGTCCCATAACATTTTCCTTTTGTAAATTGTTAAGCACTCTATTTACTATTATCTGGTATCTCACTCTTAAACTAACCGAACTTTTATACGTTTTTTGAATCACATCTGAACGAAGTCATATGTGAACAGTATTGTCCCCCAATAGATTTTGTGAAAAAATTATATTAAATTCTGATATTAAAAGAAGAAAATTAAGTAAATATAATCCTTTTAATTTCTTTATTACAAGAAAACACAAAATAAAGCACTTCAATAAAATTTCAGTTACTTTACAATGGATAAAGCTATAAATTCAGTTTTGAAGAAAAACATCCAAGAAGATATACAAAATTGAGTTTCGTAGCAATTAATTGCTAAAAAAAATACAAAGTTTCTATCGGATTTTACAATAAAATAAAAAAATAAATTAATTTAAAAGTCCCACGAAATTGTGGTTGTCGTCGAGCCACAAATACTGCAGTTTCCACTGCAATTAGATTAATAAAGTGCTTAGACAACAATTCGAATATGTCTTAAAAATAGCAAGAGCGATTATAAAAAAAAAATGTTAAGTCAAATCATAGTAAGGATCGATTAAAGTTCGTTAAATCGTACGAAAACTTCACCATTGACGATTAGTAACAAGTTAGTTGGTCTGATGAAACTAAAATTAATCGGGTGGTGTCAGATAGACATGGGTTGTTAAACGCGTTGAGGTACAACATCGCAACATATGTCAAACTATGAAATTTTAGGGGTGGATCAATCATGGTTTGCTGATGTTTTCATGGCAATGAGCCCGGTATACTTCGGCGTATCAATGGTATTATGAGTGCCACAGACTGTATTACCATATTGGCGGCCTCTTATCTCCCGAGTCTGGCTATATTCGGTGTTGAAAATGGTCAACAAGAAATATTTATGCAGGACAACGCGAAAATAACAAAAAAAAATAACGAAATCAAACTGCTCTTCCAGGCCACAGATTTAAACCCTATCAAGCACCTTTGGACAATTTTGAAACGGAACATGTTTGCCGAAAAAGACTCTCCAAGACCTGTAGTTGAAATGTGGGAGCGAGCTCCTCTAGCAAGGCAAAATATAAGCCCAAACATATCGTAAAATCTTGTAAATAGTATGCCAGAATGAATCAAAGCTCGTGGTGGTCATACAAAATATTTATTTTAAAATTAATCTGTTTTTCAAACAAGGGGCAAAACTGTTTACACCGACTTTTGTTTTAAAAGTAGTATGTATATTGTATTTAATCTAATTTTTAAATTAAATTGATACTCTTTTAAAAATAATTAATATTTTTCTTATACATAGTGAATAATAAAATTCTTCTGTAATAGAAAAATTTCGGGACTTTTTGTGAACGGTTTTGTGTTGTACTCTATGTACGTATAACACCCTACTTTAAAAATGAAATAACTCTCAAAAAAGGACAAACAATAACTATTTATGAATTTTTCATATCGGATTTCAATGAAATTAAACGAGTCAACCTTGAAACTTATCCACTTAGCCCCATTAGCAATAAAAACATAACTTAACGTTAGGTCTTAATTTCAATAATTCTCAGTTATAAAATTATCCAATATAAATTGTATAGTTAACACTTTACTACCAAATAATTGTAGCAAAATCAATGTGACACATTTCAGTGTCAAAATTAAATATTAAGACATAGTTAGTGAGAGCTTAAAGTTAAGGTTTTATTGTTAATGAGGGTTAAAGTCTAAAAATCATATACACTGATGGACAAAAGTCACCGCCATTTCCCTGTAGAATGTTTAAAGGACTACCACGTTATAAATATAATTGAAACACAAAATTTTATTTTTTCAACAAAAACAATAATTCATTTTTATTATACTTCAGTTAAAACAAGTCTTTTTAAATTAACCTAATTTACAAATACGTAGCGTGGCGGTCCTTTACACATCCTAAAGGGGAAATGGCGGTGAATTTTGTCCATCAGTGTACATATGTCAAAAAAAATAAAAAATTCAATTAAATTTAAAAATTGTCTAATCCACATTTCAAAATGTTCACTAAAATGTTTTTGTTTTTAAACCTTATTTGCATTTAAATAAAACATATATCGAGTTAACTATTGTTATTTTGATTGATTATCATAGATAACTATAGAATCACTATAGAATAAATACACAGAAGGTTAGGAGAGAGAAAAAATTATACAAAATGTTTCTCTTTTCAAACATATGGGCAAATCAGCGTTGTCAAATTTTCAAAGCACTGAACTCAAGACAAATTTATTGAATTCTAAATTTCTAACTAATGAAATTTAAAAGTTGACGATTTCATACATACATATGTACATTAGGGATATAACTAATTTTGGCGAAATGTTTGGCATACCATCACGTGATGGTCAATGTTGTATAAGCAATGAAAATCATTTTTTAGGTCATTTGGAATCAAAAACATCACGCACCAACACAAATTTTTAAAATAAACTAAATATAAAACATTTCAAAACAAAAATATTTAATAAAAAAAACTGTGCTATGCTATCCAAATTTGCAAAAAAAGTCAAGAGTTATATCCCTAATGTACATACACACAGCCTTAAAAGTGAGTAAACACTATAAAGTATGATTTTTTTTAAGATAATGAAAAACCTAAAATCGATCCATCGATTAAAATTTAAAAGTTCCGGTTTGTTTGAGAATGGGACTATAATAATTTTAATGATCTTAAAATAAAATCGATCCATCGATTAAAATTTAAAAGTTCCGGTTTGTTTGAGAATGGGACTATAATAATTTTAATGATCTTAAAATAATCAAAAAATTCACTGGTGTTTCAGGCTTTATGTACATGTTGAATAAATTTCTGGTAATTAATTCACCTTGGTTTTTAAATCTGCGGATCTTAAGCCATCAGTTATGGATATTGTTAGAATGTTTAATCTGTTTAATCACTCCAGTTTGACTACAGAAAACCTCACTTAAAATAGACAATAAATGCAATATTTTTCTCAAAAAGACAATTTGGTTGTGTCGGTGTTACCTACATTATGTGTTATAAATTTAAAAATTTTAATTATTTCTTTTTTTAAATATTGTTTTTTATTTAATTTATAAAAATTGATCATATACGAACATTATAATATTTTATGTTGATATGCATCATTTTCTGTTCCAAATAAAAAAACTCTCTACCTAAAATATTTATGATCTGTTTCAATTTGTATAATTTTTCTAGTCATTCAAGTGACATTAACATTAATATCAAGTTGATGATCATTGTTAAACGAATCTTATTATAATTACAAAATATATACGATTTGAAATTTCTGCAAGTCTTTGCAGTGAGACTCACTTGCATTTCATTCAAAGCGGAAATGCAAAAATGAGATACATACTGTCATTCATCTGTAATAGTAAATAGAAATAATAATTGCATTCGAACACTGACCATCCACCGACAAATCAGTCAAATACCTCTTACCGATATCTTGAAATGCTTAATGTCATATTGCGAGAATTATTGTATTTAAATATTTGATTTTTTAATAGTACTAACAAATTTAAGAGATTTATTAGATTTAAAGGGTTTTTCGGAATTGCTTCCTACATGAGAGTTATGATACATTATGATCAGACCGTGATATTTATCAGTAGGTATTTGGGAATATTACTATTTGGGATCTATGAAATTTGAGTTTTTTTCTTTGTGAGGATATAATTCCGACCTATAGTTTATAATACTGACATCAAAAAATATGTTTACTCAGTGATTCTTATTCGATTGGTCTTCTAAAAGGTATAGATTAATAAATAATGGAAAACATTCATTGGTCGAAAAAAAGAAATAAATCATACGAAATATTGGCTTATTTATTTATTATTTTAATTTGGTACCAAATTTATCAACAATAGATATTTATTAAAGTACCAAAAATGCGATTTTGTAAATTTTCCCATAAAATGTAAATTATTCCTAATTCTATTTGATGAACACTTATTTAATCAATTGTTTTATAGCTTTTTGTAAATAGCTGAACGTTTTTTTCCTCGTTCATGTTCTTATGAAATGGTCGTAGTGCTCCGATGTGTTTAAGATTATAAGACCTAACGATATGATTAAATACTATCAAGTAACTAGCAGCAGCAAGGATGAACTTTTTTCATTCCATTTTAATTAGTAAACAAACGTCCTAATGGATTAATTTATATGAATTTCATTTCATATATAATTAAAGATTATTGGCAAATAATCCAAATCCAAAATAATTTTAAATGTGTTGGATTAACACATATACTTCTACGTACACACAAACATACACATACATACATATATACACACACACACGTTTTAATATTAAAATGATTCTTCATATAGATATCTATCTTCATGTATAGATCGTTTCACACAAATTTATTTCATAATGAAAACAAAATGTTAATTGAATTCATGAAATCGTCGATTCCTGATATTATTATTATTATTATTTTTATTTTTATAAATATTATACCTTAATAATATTGTAGTTTAGTTAACTTTTTGTATTATTTTTATTTATTATTGAGAGAACAACAAGAAGTAGAAGAATATGATGATGAAAAAAACTACAATTATTTGTAACTAAATAAATACCATTGAAAATCAACTAAATATAAATAAAATTTATAAATGAATACAACTAAATTAGTTAAATAAACACGATCAATTTCATACCAGGCTGTAAAGTTTACGGACGACGCATTTACCCATATAAATTAAATAGAAGAGACTATTTGACAACTTTAAATCCCGGTCAAAGCAGTCGCATTCAAGCGCCTTAAACTTAAACAATGGCAACTTTGTGTGAAACGGATCGTTAAATTAAATTCCAAATTGTATTTTAATTGTAAAATTATAAACAAATATTAAAAAGAGAATGAAAATCTAAACAAATTTCATGTGAAGTGAAGAAAAAACAAATGCGAAAGTAAATTAAACAAAAACTAAAATAATCTAAATGTATGGCTATTGTTAAGTTTTAAGAAATTTTGTACAATAAATGAAATTGAAAACAAAAAAATATTTACCATTAAAAACAAAATATAAACACACACAAATGTCTTTTTATTTGACCAAGTTTTTGTACCTTTGGCTCAACCTAGATAGGTTCTCGTAAAATAAAATGAAAAATTGTAAAAATAAAAAAGTTGGCTCACCCTGTATCGTATGGGAAAAAAGTTGGAATGTAATACAGTAGTTTTGACATACCTGCCTTTCACTTAAGAGCATTTTGCATATAAGTGCACAAAACTTGTGTTTTGTATATGGGGCATTTCATGTCAAGTGAACCAACTTTTGAAATCGATGTCTTCCGATCGGGATGAAATTTGCACCAAGGTTAGCTCTATTGGATAGTAACTCAGACACAATTTTTCAACAACATCGGTCGAGAACTCTCTGAGTTATAGGGGGTAAAATTTTGACAATTTGGTCAAACAGGGGTTTTTTCTTATCCATGTAACTTATTACCTATTGTTCTTAGCAAAATGTGTCCCAAATAGTATAGATAGCTATTTCTTCGATCTTTCGAAAAAAAATATTTAAAAAAAAAAATAAAAAATTTTTAATATTTTTTTTCCGAAATCAAAAACTTTTTTGACTTTTTTTTAAAACACGTCCTTTTTTTTTTTTTTTTTTTTCTTAAAATAAAGTTTAGATATTTTCCTTGAACACCTACTTGGTCGCTTAGTGGGATGCGAGTGGGATATCTATCAAAATAAATATTTTGTAACTCAAAACATAAAATTTTTGACTTTTTTTGCAAAATCAAAAACTTTGTTGACTTTTTTTTTTCAAAATGGACCCTTTTTTAATTTTTTTTTTAGGTCAAACAAAAGCTTAGATATTATCCTTGAAGACCCTTTTGGTCGCTTAGTGGGATGCGAGTGGGATATCTATCAAAATAAATATTTTTTAACTCAAGACTTACAATTTTTGACTTTTTTTTTTGCAAATACGATTTTTTTTCCAAATGGGCCCTTTTTTTAAAATTTTTTTTGTAGTCAAAAGAAAGCTTAGGTCCATTCCTTTAAGATATTTTTAGTCCCTTAGTGGGATGCGAGTGGGATATCTATCAAAATAAATATTTTGTAACGCAAGACATACAATTTTTTAATTTTTTTTTGCAAAATCAAAATTTTTTTCCAATATGGGCCCTTTTTTAATTTTTTTTTTTTGCTCAAAAGAAAGCCTAGGTCCATTCCTTTAAGATATTTTTAGTCCCTTAGTGGGATGCGAGTGGGATATCTATCAAAATAAATGTTTTAACACAAAAATTGTATGTCTTGAGTTACAAAACATTTATTTTGATATATATCCCACTCGCATCCCACTAAGCGATCAAAACCATCTTAAAGGAATAGGCCTAAAAAAAAATTGCAAAAAGGGCCCATTTTAAAAAAAAGTCAAAAAAGTTTTTGATTTTGCCAAAAAATCAAAAATTGTATATCTTGAGTTACAAAATATTTATTTTGATAGATATCCCACTCGTATCCCACTAAGGGACCTAAAATATCTTAAAGGAATGGACCTAAGCTTTCTTTTGACTAAAAAAAAATTTTTAAAAAAGGGCCCATTTTGAAAAAAAATTCGAATTTGCAAAAAAAAAGTCAATAATTGAATGTCTTGAGTTACAACATTTTTATTTTAATAGATATCCTACTCACATCTTCCTAAGTGACAAAATAGGTCTTAAAGGAAAAGACCTAAGCTTTCTTTTGAGCAAAAAAAAATTTTAAAAAAAATTTTGAAAAAAATTTCGATTTTGCAAAAAAAAATTAAAAAATTGTTACAAAATATTTATTTTGATAGATATCCCACTCGCATCCCACTAAGGGACTAAAAATATCTTAAAGGAATGGACCTAGGCTTTCTTTTGAGCAAAAAAAAAAATTAAAAAAGGGCCCATATTGGAGAAAAATTTTGATTTTGCAAAAAAAAATTAAAAAATTGTATGTCTTGCGTTACAAAATATTTATTTTGATAGATATCCCACTCGCATCCCACTAAGGGACTAAAAATATCTTAAAGGAATGGACCTAAGCTTTCTTTTGACTACAAAAAAAATTTTTAAAAAAGGACCCATTTGGAAAAAAAATCGTATTTGCAAAAAAAAAAGTCAAAAATTGTAAGTCTTGAGTTAAAAAATATTTATTTTGATAGATATCCCACTCGCATCCCACTAAGCGACCAAAAGGGTCTTCAAGGATAATATCTAAGCTTTTGTTTGACCTAAAAAAAAAAATTAAAAAAGGGTCCATTTTGAAAAAAAAAGTCAACAAAGTTTTTGATTTTGCAAAAAAAGTCCAAAATTTTATGTTTTGAGTTACAAAATATTTATTTTGATAGATATCCCACTCGCATCCCACTAAGCGACCAAGTAGGTGTTCAAGGAAAATATCTAAACTTTATTTTAAGAAAAAAAAAAAAAAAAGGACGTGTTTTAAAAAAAAGTCAAAAAAGTTTTTGATTTCGGAAAAAAAATATTAAAAATTTTTTATTTTTTTTTTAAAATATTTTTTTTCGAAAGATCGAAGAAATAGCTATCTATACTATTTGGGACACATTTTGCTAAGAACAATAGGTAATAAGTTACATGGATAAGAAAAAACCCCTGTTTGACCAAATTGTCAAAATTTTACCCCCTATAACTCAGAGAGTTCTCTACCGATGTTGTTGAAAAATTGTGTCTGAGTTACTATCCAATAGAGCTAACCTTGGTGCAAATTTCATCCCGATCGGAAGACATCGATTTCAAAAGTTGGTTCACTTGACATGAAATGCCCCATATTTATTTATCAAACTCCATACAAATTCGTTTATTTAAGTGCATTGTTCATTAGTGTCCCAAAAAAATTTTTTTTTGGAATTTCGGAACGCATACCCTCTAATTTTTTTTATATATATAAAACTATTAAATATGAAATTTTGTCTTTCTATCATGATTGTAACCCGTGCCGACTTGCGATTTAGTTTTGTGGTGCATTTACAAGGGAAAAAATGCATTTTTTTCAGTTTTTGTAAAAATTTTGCCATTAAATAATTACTTTTGCAATTTAATTTAAAAGAATCGATATGTGTACGTAATTGTCGTTCTAATAAGACAAAAAACACAAAAATTGGTTAAAAAATGTTAAAGTTATTAAAAAATCGCTAGGCCATTAACGACAATAAATCCTAAAGTGATGATCAACAAATTCTGAAATTTGTTTAATAAAATTTTTAAAAATTTTAAATTGGAGTTTTGAAACTGCCGTTAAAATATTTTTTTTGGTCATACCTGCGAATAGGTTAAGGGTATCCTACGAAGACAAAAACTCATATACAAGTAAATATGTATATATTTTAAGTAAAAATAAGCTCTTATTTTAATATTTCTCAAAATATGTTAATTTTGTTCCTACGTTTCTTGTTCTAGTGGCCTGAGACACATTAATGGCTTGGCGATTTTTCAATAACTTTAAAATTTTTTAACCAATTTTTGTGTTTTATATCTTACTAGCTGACCCGGTGCGCTTAGCCACCCCAATTAGAAGAGTGAAATAGTACTATTAAGTCTCCCTTTGTGAATCTGATTGTAAATGTCTAATTTCATATTTCTGGGTCCATTATTATAGAAAATGCAAAAGAAAGTTCCCACTAAAGTCACCTTTTGTGAATTCAACTTCATTCAGAATCATGTGTGCCTAATTTTAAATTTTTAGGTTTATTATTATAAAATAGTACCATTGCAAAAAGTACCATTGCAATAAACAAATAGTACCATTGATTATCACTTTTGAATTCGCACTCACTAAACCATAACCCGTCAAGTTTGAATTTTAAATTTGTATAGCCTTTCCTATATTATCAACTAATTTTGTTTCTATAACAATTAATATTTAAAAATTATCACAAAACCGAAAAAAAAACGAAACCGCGGTTTTGAAATTCTTCGGTTTTTTGGAAACTCTAGGTCCGTTATTATAGTAAATTCAAAAAAGTACCTATGAGAACAATGAAAAAGTACCAAGAAGTATGGCCTTGAATTTTCACTCACTTGGGACCATAGACGCCTAATTTCATATTTCTATGTCCATTATTGCAGAAAATTCAAAAAGTACCATTAGAATATATAAAAAGTACCAAAAAGCCCCCACTTGTGGTTTCCCACTCACTCCCATATAAGCTTAATTTCATGGTTTTAGGTTAATTGGTGAAGAAATTACAAAAAGTCGAATAAAGAAAAAGTACCAAAAAATCTATCTCTAGAATTCTCACTCACTTTAGAACATATACGATTAATTACATATTATTACAGAAAATTCAAAAAAGTACCGCTACAATATATAAAAAGTACCAAAAATCAGGCACTTGTGGATTCCCACTCACTCCGGTCCATATAAGCTTTATTTCATGTTTCTAGGTTCATTTGTGAAGAAATTACAAAAAGTACCATTCGATTAAAGGAAAAGTACCAAAAAGTCTCCCCCTAGAATTCTCACTGACATAGGACCGTGTATGCTTAATTTCATGTGTCTAAGTCCATTGTTCTAGAAAATTAAAAAAGTACCATTATAATAAAGAAAATGTACCATGAAGTACCCGCTTGAATTTTCACTCACATAGGACCATATACGCTTAATTTCATGTTTCTAGGTCCATTATTATAGAAAATTCAAAAAGTACCATTATAATACAGAAAAAGTACCAAAAAGCAGACACTTGTTGATTCCCACCCACTCTGGCCCATGTTAGCTTTATTTCATGTTTCTAAGTTCATTGGTGAAGAAAATACAAAAAGTACCATTCGATTAAAGAAAAAGTACCAAAAAGTCTACCCCTAAAATTCACACTCACTTAGGACCATATATGCTTAATTTCATGTTTCTAAGTCCATTGTCATATAAAATTCAAAAAGTACCATTAGATGAATAAAAAAGTACCTATAGTTCTGTTTTCACATTTTGGTACCTAAATATTGTACCCTATTCCTAACACAAACTTCACTCAGATACATATCAGCTAACTTTAATGTCGATAACTGAAATAATTTAAAATATTAAAAAAAAGTACCAATTTCACTTTTCTTCCTTGAAACAATCAAGTTCGAACTTTAAAAATATTCCATTTTGCCAAAATTGTTTATGCTACAGACATGTCTCAAAATATTAAAATCTGTGTTAATGAGCCCAAGAAAAAATATGTTTTAAAAAAAGTACCAAACTGTTTACCCGGATTTGGCCCAATATACACCTAGGCACTCGAGTTCCAAATAACACCCTGTTAGTTAATTTTTGTACGAATCCAGGAACCAATGTTAAAAAATTATCAAAATTGGCTTCATAATTTCAAATATAATGTATTTTAGCGATTTTATCCCCTTTTTGGTACCTTTTTTATCCCCATTGCTTTGGTAAAATTTAATTCAAATAAATTTCTGTATCATGGTGGGAGCTCATAATAAAATGGTGGTAGCTCATAATTCATATGTCTATGTCAAATTATAGAAAATCATATTTTATGAAAAAGTACCAAAAATAAACACAATTTTTATCCCTTAAGGGTTCGAATTTCCAAAAAGTACCAAACTTATATTTTTTTATTTTTTGTTAATTAAAGAATACGATTTAAAATTAGTTTCTATGTTTATTGGTTTAAAAGATACATAGGGTGCCAAAAAAGTACCAAAATACAGTTTTTACCCGTTTTCTCCCCTAAAAGTTTCGAATTTTGAAAAAGTACGAAACACCTGTCGGCTTATTTTTTGAATGTAACATGCAATTTTAAGTTTTTTTATCTTTATTACTTTTGAAGATATAAGGTTACCGAATTTTCCCGTTTTACCCGTTTTTACCCCCTAAACGTTCGAATTTCCAAAAATCCCTTCTTATCTTTTTCTGGAGGGAGCAACCCACATTTAAAATTTCGTGATTCTAGCTTCAGCCGTTTGGGCTGTGCGATGATGAATCAGTCAGTCAGTAACGTTACTCTTTTATACATATACATACACTTGGCCGCATAAGTTTGCGTACAAACTACTTTATATATTTTAACAGGCTATTTTAGTCGTAAGTAACAACGGTAATCATTTAAAATTGGTTTTTATATATAGATAAACATTTGAAAATTACGATAGGTATTTTCCTTTTGCATTTGCAAAGATTGGTAATAATTGACAGCTTAAAAACAATGGTATGCTAACTTTTCGTGTATGCAAAAGTATGCGTACATAAAAATTAAATGTAATTTGTAACTGTTTTTGTTATTGTGTGATACTACAATACTGCAGTTTTTGTTTCAAACTCATCATAAAAGTGATTTTTGAAAATTTTTTGTTTCAAATTGGAATAATTTCAAGAAATGGCAAACAGAAAATTAATTGATATAGCTGAACGTAAAATTGTTATATATTTACGGAAACAAGGGAAAACTTTGCGCGAAATCGATCAAGTAGTTGAACGTACTCACTCCTTCATTCAGAGAGTGATAAACAATTTTAAAAAGACTGGAATTTTTGTCTCAAAGCCTCGTTCTGGTCGTCCACCAAAATTAACTGAATGCGAAAAAGAGGGTTATAATGCAATCTGTAAAGGAAAACCCCAGATTTACTGTATAGAAAATGGCTGAAAACTTAAATTCACAATTTAATAAACATGTGTCCAAAGCCACTGTGCTCAGAATTTTGAAAAAGCCAACTATAGAAGCCATGTAGCAAGGAAAAAGCCGCCAGTGTTTATAGTTAATAGACACAAACGAATTGCTTTCACTAAAGAACACATAAATATGCCTCCAGAGTTCTGGAAAAATGTTCTGTTCACAGATGAATGCAAGTACTGCATATTTGGCATAAAAGACTGTCAGTTTGTTTGGAGAAAGCCTTGTACAGTGCTTAATCCTAAAAATTTAAAACCAACAGTTAAGCATGGTGGTGGTGCAGTGATGGTACGGGGGTACATGACAAGTGAAGGCGTGGGAAATTTAGAATTTATTCCATCGACAATGGATCATAAGGTCTATTTAGACATTCTAATGAAAAATCTTACCTAAAGTGTGAGCAAATTGGGCATTGAAGATGATTATATATTCCTGCAAGACAACCACCCAAAGAATACTACACACAACACAAGGCTTTGGTAGTTGTTTAATAAAACAAAAACAATTGAAAACTCCTCCGCAGTCACCAGACCTAAATCCCATAGAACATTAATGGGATTTGCTGGAGTGAAAAATATTAAACCATGTAATGAAATTAAAGGAAATGCTTCAAACAGTATTAACTGAGGAATGGAGAAATATTAGTTCGAAATACACCGAAAAACTGGTTTCATAAATGACAAAACGCCTTCATAATGTTCTTGGTCGTCGGGGTTATCCAAATAATCATTAAAATACAGTTTAATTTATAAAAATCAGTAATATTTTTTTTTATGTACGCAAACTTTTGCCTATATGCATAATTGAATTTTTTTATGAATTGAATTCTTATAAGTTTTGTTGATTCTTAAATATCAATTTTACAATGCAGTTGTGTTCTTAAATATTTAAGAGTTTTATATAAAAAATTTCAAATGAGTAACGTTTATTTTTATATCCAAAATTAGAGTATACTTTTAATTTTCGTTCTTGTACGCAAACTTATGCGGCCAAGTGTATATAGATTTAACTTTTTTATACCCTTCAGCTTCGTGAGAAGGGTATATATAAGTTTGTCATTCCGTTTGTAATTTCTACATTTTTCATTTCCGACCCTATAAAGTATATATATTCTGGATCCTTATAGATAGCCATGTCCGTCTGTCTGTCTGTCTGTCTGTCTGTCTGTCTGTCTGTCTGTCTGTCTGTCTGTCTGTCTGTCTGTCTGTCTGTCTGTCTGTCTGTCTGTCTGTCTGTCTGTCTGTCTGTCTGTCTGTCTGTCTGTCTGTCTGTCTGTCTGTCTGTCTGTCTGTCTGTCTGTCTGTCTGTCTGTCTGTCTGTCTGTCTGTCTGTCTGTCTGTCTGTCTGTCTGTCTGTCTGTCTGTCTGTCTGTCTGTCTGTCCGTCTGTCTGTCTGTCTGTCTGTCTGTCTGTTGAAATCAATTTTCTGAAGGCCCCAGATATCTCCGGGATCCAAATCTTCAACAATTCTGTCAGACATACTTTCGAGAATTTTGCTATTTAAAATCAGCAAAATCCGTCCATAAATAACGGAGATATGAGCAAAAATCCGAGACAACCTCTGAAAATTTCATCAAAAAACACAATGTATTGCATGCTTTGACAAAAAAACAACAAAACGTATGGTTGGATGTGCAAGCTATGCGTATTTTGTTTTTTTTTTTGTGTTTTGTTTCTTTTGGCGTTGTTGTTGTTTTTTATACAATTAAACGTATGTTTGGATGTGTGTTGGTTTCATTGCCTTGCGTATTTTGTTTTTGTTTTTTCTTTTGGTGTTCTGTTTCGTTTGGCGTTGTTGTTGTTTTTTGTGTTCTTGATAAATTTAGGATGCTGTACGCTGAAAGTGGGCAATGTATACTAGGGTATTCATTCGACTAATGATCGTTCGATTAATCGAATAATTTCTTACGAATAATTATTCGAACAATTTAAAAATTACCATTTTCGAATAACGAATAATTCGAACAATTTTATGTAGAATAATCGAATAAAACGAATAAATGTTCATATATATTTAATTTTATTAAATTATATAAAATTTTTCATAATTTCAAATTTAAATAAGTAATAATGACTCACAAAAATTATATTGTTTCTGAAATTCGACAAATAACTAAAGACAAAGGGACTTTCGATCACTGTATATGAGTGTTCCTATAAATAAATATATAAATATTACTGCAAGAAGTTACAATTCTAAAAAAAAATCTTTAACTTAGGACTTGAACCAATGAAAATAAAAGGAACGGATAAAGTATTTGTTATTTATCTGTCGAAATAATAGAAGAATCGCAATTAATAATCAAAATATTAACTGAGATTAAAGTGGAGTTGAATGTGATGGAGAATGTGATTTTGAAACGGTCATCGAAAGTGATATTGAGGATGACATTTAAAATGATTACATTGAAATAGATGAAGGCCATGATCTTAAAATAGGTATATGTCTATAAATTATGTTATTAATCGCATACGTAAGTGTTGCAAAATATTTAATAAATCGAATGATAATCACAAAACTTTTTGCGTATTTGTAAATGCGTCAATCATGCACTGCCTGACTTCAAATTAGCCATGTTCACTGACAATGATATCGAACTTTGGACAGATTTCCTTTATTGTGTAATTCCCCAAGACCACTTTATTAAGCAAAGATTCGGCAACGTTGATAGAGCTTGATGTATAATACAATTTGTTATAAATAATTTAGAAAACAGTGAATAATTCATTTAATAAAGAATTAGTTACTCAATTTAAAACCCGAATTAATGAACGAAATAAAAAAGTTCTTAATACGTTTATATTGTATTTGAATTCAGGATCATGTCCAACTAGCTCAATTTTTTTAAAGCATAGCTCCAAAACTAATGGGTTTGCTAGTCAATTGTTTGGCAGATTGTTCGGGAGTTATTCTGATCAGAATATTTCTGTTAAAAATTTAATGATGGACTTTGTTATCGAATGTTTTTTAACATTATCAATACTTGAATTGTTAACTTTAACGTTATTTTTTGTTTTTCTTTAACAATAAAATATTAAAAAACCGACATCTTTACTTTTATAAAAAAATTAAATTATTCGAATAATTCGATTAATTTTAAACGTGTGATCGAATTATTCGAACAAGTTAAAATCTCTTATTCGAATTATTCGTTTTATTCGAACAAGAGATAAATCGAACAATTCGAATACCCTAGTACATACATACCTATATACTTATTATAAAAAATAATAATGCATCCACAACAAAGGTGAAGGGTATATAAGATTCGGCATAGCCGAATATAGCACTCTTACTTGTTTTATATTAGTAGTGTTCGCGTACTTGATAATTTGTAATAATTTGTACAAATTATCACTGGAAGTTACGGGATTCCGTTCGTTTACTTTTAAAAACTTGTAACGAGAAAGCAAGAGAGTTTAACACTCTCTGACAGTGACAGTTCGTAGATAGAGAACATGATATTTTTTACTAGACATTTTTTGTCCACGCTGTTTAACAGATGTGAAAATTTAATTGTTATCTAGTTTTTATCCATTTTTAACAGAACATCTCTGTTTGATATTGCTAATGTCGGGAGCAAACATTATTAACGAACTTATTTGGTATATATGTATTATAATACATTCGAAATTTTAATTTGTATGAATGTAGCATTTTCAATTATAATGTGATAAAGCAAAACGTTAATAGCTTTAAGTATAGAATGTGAAATTGACAATTTTTGTATCTAATTTATTGTTATCGTGAAAGTCTCAATAAAAATTACAATTCCAACAGTCGTCGAAAGTGATATTGAGGATGACATTTTTAATGATTACGTTGAAATAGACGAAGGCTATGATTTAAAAATATTGTTGGACAAATATTTAATGAATCTAATGATAAACACAAAACATTGCAAACTTACGTTTTGTTGCAATAAAAACATGGAGTTAGTATTGTACATTAGAGTGTCCCTTAGAATTAATGTACATAAAATACCATAAAATACCACCAAAAATACCATTTAGCTTGTTCCGTGCCGACTTAGCGAATTAGTTTTGAGGTGCATTTAAAATTTTGCCATTAAATAATTAGTTTTGCAATTTAATTTAAAAGAATCGAAATGTGTACGTAATTGTCGTTCTAATAAGATATAAAAGACAAAAATTGGTTAAAGAATTTTAAAATTATTAAAAAATCGCCAGGCCATTAACGTGTCTCAGGTCACTAGAACATGAAATTTAGGAACAAAATTAACATATTTTGAGAAATATTAAAATAAAAGTTTATTTTTACTTAGAATATATCCATATTTACTTGTATATGAGTTTTTGTCTTCGTAGGATACCGCTAACCTATTCCCAGATATGACCAAAAAAAAATATTTTTTTTAACGGCAGTTTCAAAACTCCATTTTCAAATTTTTAAAAATTTTGTTAGACAAATTTCAGAATTTTTTGATCATCACATGGGGATTTATTGACAACATAAAAGGGAATAAAAATATGACAATACCTCCTATAGTTTTTCCGTACCAGCGAGTTAAATTTTGAGATTTTCGAGAAAAACTAATATTTTGGCCATATTTTGGAGAATGAGCCGAATTTCCTTACTGTTATGATTTCAAAGTAAAAGCTATTCAGAATAATATAGTCCAGGTAATTTAAAATATAGTCTGAAAGTTTTACTAAAATCGGAAAACGTTAACCCTTAAATCGAGAAGGTCAAAGGTCAAATTTTTCAATATTTGGAATTTCTCATGAAAAATAGCGAAATGTTATATATTCTTGGGCCGATTTTGATGAAACTTAAGAAAAATGTAACACAAAGTCTAGTATTTATAATAATAGCACAAAAATTAAAATTAACCCTCAATAGCACTTGGGGTTAAAAAGACACTCAACTTTTAAAATCACGAAAAACACATTCAATATGAATGGTGATAACTTTAATGTTTTTCAGAGTTAAATAAATTCAATCATTCCAGTTATTTTTTTAAATCTATTAAATCAAAAGTACACTAAAGGGTTAAAATCAATTTTATTATTCAAAAATCATCAATAAAATATTAATTACGTTATTAAAGCAAAAATCAGGTTTAAATACAATATTTTGCCGTTTGAAAAATGTGTGGTCAAAATTGAAGAAAATTGTGAACATTTTTCAAAATGGCTTCGTAATACTATTTTCTAATACACAACACAATATTTTAAAGTTTGTTTCCTATAAAAATAAAATTTTCATCAGCACTATTGAAATTGACTATTTTTTAATGGTTTTAGAAGTTTGGGGTCATTTTAATCCCAAGTGCTATTATAGGTTAATTTAAATTTTTCTGTTGTTTTTGTAAATACTAGACTTTGTGTTACATTTTTCTTAAGTTCCATCAAAATCGGCCCAAAAATATATAAGATTTCGCTATCTTTCCATGAGAAATTTGAAATATTGAAAAATTTGAACTTTGACCTTCACGATTTAAGGGTTAAAGTTTTCCGATTTTAGTAAAACTTTCAGACTATATTTTAAATTACCTGGACTATATTATTCTGAATAGCTTTTACTTTAAAATCATAATAGTAAGGAAATTCGGCTCATTCTCCAAAATATGGCCAAAATATTAGTTTTTCTCGAAAATCTCAAAATTTAACTCGCTGGTACGGAAAAACTATAGGAGGTATTGTCATATTTTTTCATATTTTTATTCCCTTTTATGTTGTCAATAAATCCCCATGTGATGATCAAAAATTTCTGAAATTTGTTTAACAAAATTTTTAAAAATTTGAAAATGGAGTTTTGAAACTGCCGTTAAAAAAAGTAATTTTTTTTGGTCATACCTGGAAATAGGTTAAAGCTATCCTACGAAGACAAAAACTCATATACAAGTAAATATGGATATATTCTAAGTAAAAATAAACTTTTATTTTAATATTTCTCAAAATATGTTAATTTTGTTCCTACATTTCATATTCTAGTGGCCTGAGACACGTTAATGGCCTGGCGATTTTTTAATCACTATAACATTTTTTAACCAATTTTTGTCTTTTATATCTTATTAGAATGACAATTACGTACACATTTCGATTCTTTTAAATTAAGTTGCAAAAGTAATTATTTAACGGCAAAATTTTTACAAAAACTGAAAAAAATGCATTTTTCCTTCTTAGAACAAGCTAAAAATGTTTTTGGTGGTATTTTATGTCATTACACAAGTTTTCAGGGGGTACCGTCTCAACATTTCCAAAAATTTAATTCTAAGGGACACTCTATTGTACATGCTGTTAAACATCGTTGGACATCTTTTTCTAAAATGGTAACAAACTTTTAGCGTATTTGTAAATGCGTCAATCATGCACTGTATGACTTCAAATTAGCCACGTTCACTGACAATGATATCAAACTTATGACAGATTTGTGTAACTCCCTAGGACCCTAAAATTAAGCAAAGATTCGGCAACGTTTATAGAGCTTGCGGGTATAATACAATTTGTTATAAATTATTTAGACTAAGTGAATAATTCATTTACTAAAGAATTTGTTACTCATTTTAAAACCCGAATTAATGAATGGCGTAAAAAAGTTCTTAATACGTTTATATTGTACAGGGTCATGTCCAACATTTTTTTAAATAATAGCTGCAAAACGGAAACTAAAGTGTTTGCTAATAAAATTATTTTCTTGTTTAATTTTATAGCACAAAAAAGAAAAGCAGTCTAAATTTATTTTGTATCATTTAAAACAATAGGATTTTTGATATTTTGGCAAATTTTGCTGATGGTTTCGCCAAAATGCACGTAAGTGTAAAAACCATATTAGTTACAAAGCTTTCATTTAAACAACACGTAAAATAGATTTGTGAAAAAGCAATTAAATGCGGTCGTGCCCTTTACACCCTACTCAACAGAAGATCTTAACATAATTTAAAAAACAAGATTCTTATTTACAAAATGTGTATTCGGCCAATTATGTCCAATGGATGCCAAGTCTGGTTTCATAAAGTTGCTAAAACTTATAATAGAAAATTGCAGATAATACTAAATAAAAATCTGAAAAAAATTACACAACCTACTGATTTACTGCATAGTAACTTTAACCACATAATGTTTAACTCATTTGCAAGGGAACTGACGCTGTCATTTAATGCAAAATTCAGAATGTCTACACATGAAATAATAATAAATTTGCTAAATAACCACTAAAACTGATTGTTAATTAGTGGTTGTTTTTAAAATTTCTTATAACATTTATGTGTTTACAAGGGTTACAAGGGACTACTTTTCCTTTATACTGTGATAATAGTAGTTTATTATTTAGTTGTTAATTGTAGTAATACTTTTAAGTAAATTAAAATAAAATATTTATTTTGATAGATATCCCACTCGCATCCCACTAAGCGACCAAAAGGGTCTTCAAGGATAATATCTAAGCTTTTGTTTGACCTAAAAAAAAAGATTAATAAAGGGTCCATTTTGAAAAAAAAAAGTCAACAAAGTTTTTGATTTTGCAAAAAAAGTCAAAAATTTTATGTTTTGAGTTACAAAATATTTATTTTGATAGATATCCCACTCGCATCCCACTAAGCGACCAAGTAGGTGTTCAAGGAAAATATCTAAACTTTATTTTAAGAAAAAAAAAAAAAAAAAAAAAAGGACGCATTTTAAAAAAAAGTCAAAAAAGTTTTTGATTTCGGAAAAAAAATATTAAAAATTTTTTATTTTTTTTTTTAAATATTTTTTTTCGAAAGATCGAAGAAATAGCTATCTATACTATTTGGGACACATTTTGCTAAGAACAATAGGTAATAAGTTACATGGATAAGAAAAAACCCCTGTTTGACCAAATTGTCAAAATTTTACCCCCTATAACTCAGAGAGTTCTCGACCGATGTTTTGTGTCTGAGTTACTATCCAATAGAGCTAACCTTGGTGCAAATTTCATCCCGATCGGAAGACATCGATTTCAAAAGTTGGTTCACTTGACATGAAATGCCCCATATATAAAAAAAAATTGAGTGTCACCGAATTCGTCGAAATTTTGAAAATTTTGCTGTTGTTAATGAATAAAGATTATTTAAAATTTCAAATAATAAATTTTTGTAATAATATATTATTGACTGGTATTTAATGTTTTATTTTTTCAGTTTTTTTTGTGTGTCCATTATTATTGTTTTTATTACAGTTGCTACAATGAATTCAGAATTGCTTTTTTATATTATAATTTGTGTAATGCTAATAAATACATATATACTTTACTTGCATAGAGTGACAATCAGTTGTATGGAAAAAATTTTTTGTTAAAATTTTGAAGAGTGCTGGGTGGAATATTGTGACACTAGGCCTAAATGTTAAGTGCTGAAAATTTGAGCCAAATCGGTCAACGATTTCTGGGCGCGCATCGAGGTCAAAGTTCAGATATATGCAAAATTTTACTATTTATATGCAATAAATAGGTGAAACTCGTTAAATTTCTTCATTGTTTTCTAGAAATGTATAGATTTATTTATATTAATGAATATTACATTAAACATTTTTTTTTGGAAGTTAACCCTGCATCTCCTTTGGGTCAAAATGACCCAAAAACTGTATTATCGCCAAAATTCGGAAAAAATGCAAATTTTTCAGATATTTTAAAAATTTTGCTACTAAATTAATACTTTTGTAATTGAATACAAAAGAATCGAAATATGTACGTAATTATCGTTGTAATGAGATATAAATGACAAAATTTGATTAAAAAATGTTAAAGTTATTATAAATTCGCCAGACCATTAACGTTTCAGGCCACTTGAACAAAAAATTTAGAAAAAAATTAAGATATTTCGAGAAAACTTAAAATAAAAGCTCATTTTTTCTTAAAATATGTCCATATTTACTTGTATATGAGTTTTTGTCTTCGTAGGATACCGTTAACCTATTCGCAGGTATGGCCAAAAAAAATAATTTTTTTTAACGGCTGTTTCAAATTTTTAAAAATTTTGTTAAACAAATTTCAATATTTTTCGATCATCACATTGGGGTTTATTGAGATCAAAATAGGGAATAAAAATATGAAAAAATTATGTCAATACCTCTTACAGTTTTTCCGTACCTGCGATTTAAATTTTGCGATTTTCAAGAAAAACAAATTTTTTGTCCATATTTAGACGAATGAGTCCAATTTCCTTACTGTTATAAATTTTATGTAAAACCTATTCATAATATTATAGTCCTTGTAATTTTAAATATGTTCTGAAAGTTTTACTAAAATCGGAAAACGATAACCTTTGAATCGTGAAGGTCAAAGGTCAAATTTTTCAATATTTGGAATTTCTAATGAAAAGATAGCGAAATGTTATATATTTTTGGGCCGATTTTCATGAAACTTGAGGACAATATATATTGGGGTCTAGCATTTACAACAAAAGTGCAAAAATGAATTTTAACCTTTAAGAGGACTTGAGGTCAAAATGGTTGTGTTTTTCGTGATTTTAAAAGTTGAGGGTAATTTGGACCCCAAGTGCTGCTAAGGGTTAATTTCCATTTTTGTGCAGTTATTTTAAATTCAGGACTTTATGTTAAGTTTCATGAAAATCGGCCCAAAAATATATAACATTTCGCTATCTTTTCATTAGAAATTCCAAATATTGAAAAATTTGAACTTTGACCTCACGATTCAAAGGTTATATATTTAAAATTACAAGGACTATAATATTATGAATAGGTTTTACTTAAAATGTATAACAGTAAGAAAATTGGGCTCATTCGCCTAAATATGGACAAAAAATTAGTTTTTCTTGAAAAACGCAAAATTTAAATCGCAGGTACGGAAAAACTGTAAGAGGTATTGACATAATTTTTTCATATTTTTATTCCCTATTTTGAGCTCAATAAACCCCAATGTGATGATCGAAAAAATCTGAAATTTGTTTAACAAAATTTTTAAAAATTTTAAAATGGAGTTTTAACAGCCGTTAAAAAAAATATTTTTTTGGCCATACCTGCGAAAAGGTTAACGGTATCCTACGAAGACAAAAACTCATATACAAGTAAATATGGACATATTTTAAGTAAAATTGAGCTTTTATTTTAATTTTTCTCGAAATATCTTAATTTTTTTTCTAAATTTTTTGTTCAAGTGGCCTGAAACAAGTTAATGGTCTGGCGAATTTGTAATAACTTTAAATATTTTTAATCAAATTTTGTCATTTATATCTCATTACATCGATAATTACGTACATATTTCGATTCTTTTGCATTCAATTGCAAAAGTATTTATTTAGTAGCAAAATTTTTTCAAAAACAGAAAAATTTGCATTTTTCTCTAATTTTGGCGATAATACAGTTTTTGGGTAATTTTGAACCAAAGGAGATACAGGATTAATTTCCAAAACTTTTTTTTAATGTAATATTCATTAATATAAATAAATCTACATATTTCTAGAAAACAATGCAGAAAGTTAACGAGTTTCACCTATTTATTCCATATTAACAGTAAAATTTTGCATATATCTGAACTTTGACCACGATGTGCGTCCAGAAATCGTTGCCCGATTTGGCTCAAATTTTCAGCACTTAACATTTAGGCCTAGTGTCACAATATTCCACCCGGCACTCTTTGAAATCTAAAAAAAAAAAATCGGCTGTCACTCTAATATACATATGGAAGTGTGTGTGTATGCATACATACATATCGCACTCATTCAACAATACTGTATTAACTCAAAATTTTAAAATGTTCAGTAGAGGGCAAAAACTGTTTGTGATTACATTTTAAGAGAATTTGAAAATCCGAATACATCATATTAAGCAAATTCCATTTGAAAATATATTTACATTGTTTTTCTTTAAAATTTTTGCAATTATTGCAAAATAAATCTATTTTTTGAGTTAATACCATTTTTCTAAAACTTCTTGATATTTTTTTTGTATTATTTTATCAACAAAACAGTTGGGGTATTCACACGGTCTACTATTTGGTCATATTGTCATAACGTCCTAATATATTTTGATAGTTTAATCAAATTTTTGTTGTGTTTCAAACAAAAAAGTTCTAAACTAATAACACTATTTGAACTATGTTTATTGTTTTGTCATAAAATAATACTTTTTTTGTTTAAAACACAACAACAACTATTATAATATATTAGGACATTATGACAATATGACTAATAGCAGACCATGTGAATACCCCAAGTATCAACTAAAAATACAACCAAATTTAAATAAAACAATTTGATTATTTTTAACTTGAATAAAGGCTCAATTCAAAATAATACATTTTTTTATGAAAATATACGATGTATTTCTATTTAAATTTTTGTATTAACTCAAAATAATACTTTTTTGTTGATACAAGGTAGTCACTAATTATCACGAAAATGGTCTCAAATGTGGTTTTCGAGATGAAAGAGTAATCGGAATACGTTGAAATTTACAGTAGATAGATATTGATGTTGTTAGTTGATTTCTTGCAAAAAGTGAATTTGTAAAAATTTTGAGTTAATACAGTATTGTTGAACGAGTGCGATATATATATTGTATATGTACATTAGGGATATAACTATTGACAATTTTTGCAAATATGCAAATTGGCATAGCATAGTCGGATAGAGCATTAAAAAATATGAAAAACCACAGTATTATTTTTTCGCGGTTGTTGAAAAACTTCACGCACCAAACGCAATAAAGTTTTTCATTGAATATTTTCAATTATTTCGAAATACAATATATTTTATTTTAATAACAACAGCGGACATAATACAAAAGATAATTTTTAAATAAGGGAAGTATGCTTCACACTTGCAAAAAAATATTAAATTATTTATATAATTTTTCAGTGAAAAAAAAAATTTTGTTTATTTTAGAAATTACTGTTGGTGCGTGATGTTTTTGATTCCAAATGACCTAAAAAAATGATTTTCATTACTTATACAACATTGGCCATCACGTGGTGGTATGATAAAAATTTTGCCTAAATCAGTTATATCCCTAATGTACATATGTATGAATGTATATGTGTAGTAAATAATAAAACTTTGTATGTTTTGATGCAGTGATTAAAGAACAACGAATTTATTAATTTGTTAAAATGTTAATTTTTTTATTACAATATATTCTTTTCGTAATAAAATATAGAATAGATATAAACAAACGAACAAAAGTTTGTATCTAGATAAATTTGTAAAAATAATTTCATTGAACATAGAAACAAAATTTAAACATACATACATAAATATTGTTAAACAGAAGGAGCAATTACTTTTTTATATTTTGACATTTTTTGTATAATATTATTTGTATAATTAAGAGTTAATTATTTTGTTTTTAATTAATCAATTTAAATGTATAAAACAAACACTTGACTTTAAAAAAAAATATATGAAAGCGTTTGTTTTAATTTGTATATTTTTTTTTATTAATTTTTAATCTTTTTAATATATAATAATGAAAGCTCAAAGGAAGTGGGTGCGCAGCAGTATTATTGCAAAAATGTATACTCTTTCACACACGTACACAAAGAGACAAAGGTTCAGAATTTTTGTATACATATTTATATTCTACATTTTTACCAAAACGAAATTATAAATTTATGTTTGCATTAATTGGATAAATCTAAATTAAAATCAATAGTCTACAAAAAATAATAAAATTATAAGAATAACAAAATAATATATATGTATATAAACATCAATCAATCAATCAATCATTAATTATTTACTAAAATTAGCAGTTTTTGGATTTTTTAAACAAATATTGATCCGTTACCGCAAATGTTTACAGTTATTATACGAGTAGTGGTGAGTGTGTTTATGTCGTTTTAATTACAGAAATAAATATTTATATAATGGCTTTTGAAGTTTTTTTTTATATATGTATATTTTTTAAATACATTTTCTTTATTTAAAAAAGTTAATGAAAAAACGTTTACATCAAAAATGTATGTATATTTTTACGAGTCGATACACTATTAACAAACTAATCAAACTCCAATTCACAATGGGTAAAAAGTTTCAGGTAGACGACATACATTGTAATTTTTATAATACATGTTTTATTAAATTTAATTTAAATTTAAAAAAGAGTCATCAAACTTAAATAATATAGACAGACATACATACATACATACATACATACTATACATGTATTAAGAATAGTTTTTTATCAACTACAAAAACGATAAGTTTCAATTTTTACACAATTTATCATTTTTTTAACATAAATTATTTCTTGAATATCAAATAAAACATTTCCTAATTGTTTTACCAATTCCTACCCATTGTGTTGCCGAAAATAAAAAGAAAATATTATTAGATTTTGAAAATTTAACCTTTTACTACGGAGGATGTGGTAAATTTTACCCCTTCTCTAATTTGTGTTTAAGTTTTGTAAAATACGCTTGTGAAATAATGTGTCTGTTTTGTTGAACTGATTAAACATTTTTTTATTTTTTTTTTGGAATTAAAAATTTCTTTTAATTTTAAACAGCAAATATATGTAAATGAAAAATGTTTATTTAAGTAAAATTTTTTGCTAAAATTAAAATGCGTAAAATCGGTGACAATGTCAAAAATGTTCACCGCCGTAGTTAACTGTTTAGTTATTGATTTTGAAATGAAGCCACAGTAGCGCATCGAATTTTTATTGACTTATTTTAACTAATTTGATAGACGAAATGTAATGTTTAAAATATGTAAGATTGAAAATTGTTTAATATTAAAGTTTATTAAATAAATAAAAACTTGCCTATTCTGAAGTTTTAATTCATATTGTGATTTTATTGAATACATTTTCAATTATTTTGTTTTTATCGATCAAGAAAGAATTTATTTAAACTTTTTCTTTCTTATATCTTTCGGATTTTTTTGTTTATATTTGAATAAATATATATATATTTTTTTTATTTTTTATTTTTTTTTTATTTTTGTTTATTTTTGTTTATTTTTGTTTATTTTAAATAAAATTTAGATCCTAAATACTAAGGTTTTGCTTTTACAAATATTTACAAAACACCAATAGAAAATAAAATAAGATAAAATTAAATGAAAAAATTATAATAATAATGCATAAATATTAGATTTGTTTAAACAAAAATTAAAAGGAAAAGTACTTTAAAATATGTGTATTTATAAAATTTGTTGTATTTTTGCTTGTATGTATGTTTATATTCATTAAAATAAATAATTTTCCTTTTAATTGCAAAAAATAATAATAAAAAAAAGAAAACAAAAATGAATACAAACTAAACTGTTTTGCTGATGCCTGCCATTTGTAAATTAGCACCACAAAATAAATTATTAATTAGAAGAAATAAAGAAATTAGTATAAAAAATAGAAATAAAAGGACTTAACTAATTACAAAAAAAGCTAAACATTAATCCATCTCTATGCATTTGTGAATTTAGAATTTTTTTTTAATGAACATTAAAAGAAATGCTGTGAATGAATTATAATTTAAATATTTTTATATGTATTTTTTTCTTTTTCATTTGCTTTTTTAAGTTTTGTTAACTAATTATTTCTTACAAAAAATTCTTTAAAGTATTATTGAAATTAATATATGCAAGTGCGTACATATGTGTATTTTCATGTTGTTGGACTTTTCTTATACTTTTTACTTTTTGAACTGTATCTAAAGGTTTCTTTGTATATTATTATGTTCTTAGAGATTAAGGTGTGGGTGAATGTTTGGAACAAGAACCACAAGATGTTGAATAAATTAACCAAACCACCGTCCTTAAAAGTGGATGTGTATTTCCGTTTTGTTCATATTTCCAATGTAAGTCTACATTTTGCCCTTTATGTTTACTTATGGTTTTTGAGTAAATATAAACATTTAATTTACTACTTGCCTGCTGCTGTTCATTATTATTTATATCCTTTTTTAGCACAAAATATTTGCCATAAATTGCTTGTATTGTTTGTCAATCGTTTTTTCAATTGATTTGTTGTTTGGCTTCGGTAATTAACGCCAACAGTGAATCCAGCTTTAAATCTTTGAAACGTGCAAAATGATTCATTATGGGTTGTATGGAATCGGATTCGATGGCGGCACAGATTGTTTGATTCTGTATTGTTCGATTTAAAGATGAAGCAACTTGATCCAAAAACTGACGCCATTTATCTTTATTGTTCTCTGTTAGGGTTGCATCGTCATTTGCTACATAAATATTTTCAGCTTGTAATATTAAGCAAACCAATGATGATATGCCAAACTGAAAGAAATCAAATATAAATTAATTTCATCTGTTCAATGTGGATCAATGTAAAATTATTAAATTAGAATGTAAAGTTAATTAGTATATGGGAAAATAGAACTTATAAAATAGATTTTTGTAGGGTATCGAAAAACAATGGAACATATATTTTGTCATTTGAAAATTGCTATCGTGATATTCCCATGAACTTTTCATTCACAATAGTTGATTTTGTTCGTAACAAATGTTTATTGTTTACAAAATTCCATCTAAAAATGTCCATGTTGGGGAATTTTTTCACGTGAACAAAGTTGATGACAAAAATAAATAAAAATACTTGTAGTACAAATTACAAATGAAGGAATAAGAAATACCTAGCAATAGACAATACAAAATTAAATATCTCATGATTGTGAACTGATATACCAGTGGATTCTACAAAACAATGCACTCCGAATCGTAACCGGATGACAAATGTTGATCATTTACATGAGGAAACCAAGATGCTGTCTGTCAGGCAACATAATGTGTTGCTGGCAAGACAATATCTGTTGACATGTCATCAGCCATCCCAACCATCAAATTTTGATGGAAGAAATTTTGTTGATTTTTAATTTTTAAACACCCTAGTTAGAAAAAAATTATTTAACTTTAATATGTGGACCAATACTGTTCTGTTTGCGCGCTGTTAAAGAAAGCTTATTATGTACCACACGTTTTGCGTGAAATTGGCGGGGAAAATTTTGCAACTTTGATTGTTTGTTCTGGCGAAAGTTTACACAAAAGTGAAAAGGATTAATATGGAAAACATTTGTCCTAGTATGTAAAACTA
Organism: Calliphora vicina; assembly: GCF_958450345.1. Lineage (NCBI taxonomy): Eukaryota > Metazoa > Arthropoda > Insecta > Diptera > Calliphoridae > Calliphora > Calliphora vicina. The sequence continues at coordinate 82,784,683 of NC_088780.1, forward strand.
TAGTATACCAATGTTTGTTACGTTGTTATGTGTTTTTGTCCAATTGTACCGTGTTTTGTTTATATGTATTTTTAGAATGAGCGTAACAAGTGTAGTTGTGTTTCGTGGATCAGTACTTTTGCATGGCAAAGCGTTGCAAAAAGTTGTGAGTGAGAAGTTATTAACCTAAGTGTACAGATTAATAAGAAACTAATCCTTTTTGTTCGAATCCACACGTTTTCGAAAAAATCAAAATTTAAAAATTATATTTTGTGGAAACGTCAAAATGTTGGCCAGATCGTTTATATGGCAGCTATATGAAATAGTGCTCCAAATCATATGAAACTTTGTAGGTCATCTTAGGAACATAAAAAATGTATTCAAATCAAATTTCACTTCAATAGCTTTATAAACAAAAAAGTTGGGGCAAATCGTTCAGATGGGCTATATAGCAGCTATATGAAATAGTGCCCCAACTGATATGAAAATTGGCAGGTCATCTTGGGAGTATAAAAAATGTATACAAACCAAATGCCACCGACAGAGGTGGCACAATTTCTCCAGCTCCCAGTACCACCTCATGACACCACTAATAATTAATATCACAATTGAATTTATTTTCAGGGAAGAACTTCCAACAATAGCGGAACTGTTACAACAACAACAAAGATTAAGTTGTCAAAAGCTGAAATTTGACAGTATAATTTTTTTTAACAAATATAATGAGTCGATTATGGATGGCAACTGAAGCTTCAGTTTCGTTGTCAGTTGCCTAAATGATATTACAGATGGCAACTGACAACTGTCACTTCTATTGCCAAATTGGCAACTAGAAATGTGTGGTTGTCCATAATCGACACATAAGATCGCACTTGCTTGCTAATATTAAGGATAAAATGTTATTATGAGTTAAAAAACCTCCGGCACCTCGGTGAGTCGCTCTGAAATCATATCATATATTATTCTGAACTCGAAATGATCATGAAAATTGAACTACCACACATGGTGAAGAGGGATACACTTATTTCACCTGTCGCAAGAAGTGTGGACCAAAATATGGCTTGAACCCCAAACAATATTTAATCTGCATGTAGGGGTTCTGCATGTAGATCAAGTCCAAGAAATTGTGCTACTTCGAAAAGATGAGTCTATAAATTCTATGGATATAGTGAAGTAGTGAAGGCTGACTGGAAGTAATATATGCGGCGGGCATAAGATGGGGACGTCACGGCTTATGCTGGACCAGAAAGCACTTTAGACAAAACAATTCTTGTTTTACGCGACAGAATCTTCTCGGCGTCTGCTAGCGCGGAATTGATGGCGTCTCTATGAATGTTGTTCAAAGCTGTCATATACGAGCTGCGCTCAAATGGAACCTGCAGGACACCCTGTGACGGTACTTAAGGCTGCATTTTGAAAGCTTCTAGTAGGTAGAATTCAGCGAAGGTGACCACACTGAAGAAGCATAGTGGCACCCATGTTTATCGGATGGTTTACAGTTGAAACTTGTGCGCCATCGAATATGATGCCTAAATTGAGTTTTACATCCTTCGTTCAAGTGATGAAGAGTGTTGCTCGCAGTGAAGAAATTGTGGTTCAAACTGTATTAGTAGATGTATACCTCTATAATACGTCCAATACTGACTTATGGATCTCTAAATGCAGTAAATTTGTACCTCACTGAGGGAATGACCTACAAACGATTACAATAGAAAACAAAATGAAGCAGTGGTTGCTAAAATTTGCGGCATCACTGGCAACATTTTTAATTAAAAAGCATTTAACGTAAAGCAATGATGGCAAATATTAATGCATTTACAAACGCACTCGTAGTAATAGCACAAGTTTTCTCCTCAATGCAATAGCACGGTGAGGGATGTCTGAGCTACATTACAAAGAAAATGGACAGGCAAATAAATCTCCCCGTTAATAGTCTACGCATAGCGATAAAGGAATCTATGTACCTATCAAAATTAAGCTATGCTAAGGAGCTGATATCTTTTTTTAAATAAAATAACAAAAAAGGAGTAGGAAGCAACATCCATCTGTCATCGTTGACAATATCAATATTATAATATAGTAAATAACGTAAGCCTTATCGTAAATTGTCTGTAAAAGTCTGGTGTCGTTACTATTTAAATGTTATCTAACTTACCTTACTACAAAAGACGCCATTCGATTTTTTATCATTAAGTGTAATGGCTGAAGAAATTTTTACAATAATCTCAAAGTTAGCAGATTTAATTTGTTTATTAAACTCAGGATACAGGGAGTATAATACGCCTTCTGTATCATCGCGATCTTTTTTAAAAACATTTTGCAAAGAGCTGAAAACACCAATCCACACATTCCAACGTACGTCGTGGCTTTCAATATTCGGCATGATGCGACGAATTAAAACCTTAAATTGAAATGCGTTATAAAAATTACAATATTTCAATTGGATTATTCAAAAAGACTCACCTTTCCTTTGCGGACATTCATCATGGCAACGACCTTGTCATGTTGCAATCCTGCCACTAATTTTTCAATAAGAGCATCTTTTGTTTCGATTTCGTAGTTAAATTTGCTTTTCATAGATGGATTGTTAGATGTGTCTGTGGCTCGTTCCTCTGGTGTTTTATTGGCATTTTCTAATTGTTCTAGGGCTGCAATGCGTTCGCTTTCCTTTTTCTTCTTCATCAGTATTGTCGCAATCACATTCGGATTGTTTAGGTCTTCCAACTTCAGCAGGATGCGATACAAAGTCTCAATATGCAACAGAATATAACGGGACTTCCGCTGACTATTGGCTGCCGTCGTATCGCCAACTGTATTTGTCATCTGCACCAAAGCCGGAGTTTCCGATTTAATACCAACAACATTGATGCTTGACAGAGTTGTACCAGCGTCTGCAGACAATGCCGTTTGAACTAATGTAACGTCCTTAGCGACGGCGTTATTTGATCCAGTTGTGATCGAAGTGGATGATGTTTCATTACCCATAATTTCAGCATCAATAATTTTACGTGGTGCCGTTACACTGCCGTACTGTAACTTACCAAGCGAATTTTCAAATTTGAGAGGTGTAAAAACATATGTCGGCAACTTCATCTCTTGGTTTTGGTTGTGATTTTCAGAATTACGACGTTCACGATGCTGGCCATTTCGTTGACCATTCTTATTGCCCAGCTGCACTAGAATAAGTTGAGCGTGCCCCTTGGGTTGAGTTAAAGGATGATTAAGCTGGTTGTCCTTGTGTGCCTGGCTGTGACGCAAATTTCCACTCAAGACCACCTTTCGTTCCCTATAGACAGTGTAATAATAGTCGTCAATGTATGGCGTGTCAGTGTTTAACTGCGACAATTGAATACCAATCAGCCAATGTTTTTCACGAGTGCTCATAAGATTGGCGTACTCGTCGAATTCTTCGTGCGGCAAATTACCATTAGCCGACACTCCGTCACGTCTCATATTATGATTTTGTTTTTGATTTCCTACGATGCCACTGCCGCCAATTGCAGCATTTGGACCACCGCCAATACGCTGATTGTGGTTATTATTGATGTTAATGTGATTTTGAATGCAATTCTGTTGTTGCTGAAGCTGTTGAGCTTGGCGAGCGGCGTTCTGGAGCAGTGGGTGATTTTGTTGAATTTCTTGTACAAGACGCATATTGAACATGTTGAATGAGGAATTCGACGTGTTTGGATTTTGATTAAGAAGCATCATCGAATTTGGGAGATGACCGGGTATACGATTTGGAACTGACTGCTGTTGCTGCTGTTGATGTTGTTGTGCCAAAATTGCCGCTGGATGTATGCCACGTGCAGCCGCACGCATTGCATTAAAGTTTGGATGCATAGCGAAGTTATTGAGTGCAACTGGGAGATGTGCATTTGGCAGTGGACGTTGATTGGGAAAATTATTTGGCAATCCACCGTGTTGGTTAAGTAGGGGATGTGGTGGCAACGGAGGATGTCCAGATTGTTGAAAATAGAATCCGGGGGGCAGTCGACTTCCTGCAGCACCTAACTGAGGCTGAGAATGCAGTGGTGGTGGCTGCGGTAGATCTTGTTGTTGTTGTTGCTGTTGCTGTAGTAAATTTCCTAAAGGATGTTGAGCCAAATTATTGGCAAAATTGTTCGATGGCCTTGGGGGCGATTGTTGATTAGGATTAACAAAACCTCGCGGACCCTGCGGACCTGTATCGTATAGAAAATACACACATGTTAAGTTAATTTTAACAATATGAATTTTATTAAATTTCGAAACATTAAAATTAATTCCACTTATTTAGCATGGCGTATGTATGGTCTAAATTTACTACCAAGTTAAAATTGCATGATGGAAATAAGAATAATATCAATACAATTTAATTTATTTCGTTAAAAATATTTCAAAAAGAGTTCAATGAAAATGAACTCAGCAATAGCTTCGTAGAAATACTCCACATCTGTTGATAATATCCTTATCCTTGCCAACTTTGCTATTCTAGCATATCTAACATTACTACATACTACCGGATCAAATTTGGTATATCGTTCCCAAGACAATTAAAATTTCCCTCCGTTCCAAAAAAAAATTGTACAACAAAAGTGAAACTGTTACAACAATTCAAAGTTGTTGTATTTCTAGCAGTAAGTCTGGAATGTAAATAATTAGTTTTTAATATATTTTTTCTAATATTCGGTAACCAAACCAATTTCAGGAATAAGGTCATTTCCGTTGGTTGCGATCAAAGGGCAATTGGAGATACACTAAATAGGCTAAACATCAGACAAAGACTAACTAAATACATTAAAGTTTGTATATAAAATCAAGACAGGAAATGCGACAGATTATTTAACACAGCAAGTAATTTACGGACAATTCCATGAGTATGTCAACTATGGCTGTAAAAACAAAAACCATTGAAACTTTTTTCAAGATGATTTGAATAAGAAAAAACACTAAAATTGTACTATGTGAAGGTATTTAGAGCTTATTACAACGTTTTAAGAGCAAAAATTATAGTTTAAACGACTAACTTTATTTTTTTAATTTAATTAGTATGTATTAAGCTAAAGTGGCGGCGGCGAAAACTGAGCGCCGCAATTAGTATGAAGTATGAAATGAATTTGACTCTGATTTTTGCGATTATCACCTTGTTTTTTTAAACCGTATATTTTTTGTATTACTATAATAGAAAAATTCTGCCGCGTACGGTATGTCACGTACGATATAAAATTGTATTTATTATAAAATCATCCGAAGATTGTTTTCATTTAAATATGTAAAATCTTTGGTTTAGTACAAGAAATTAACATAAAAAAAAAACAATTCTCACGATTCGCAAAGTTTCGCATAATTTTACATGTACCTCAAATCACTTCCGTTTTATGTCACGTACGATATACCCTTATTTTGCTCGATATTTTAGACGACAATGTTTCAAATGTACTTATTTGAATGGAACATAAGGACCAAATTATTTTTCAGATACTCTTATTTTTGCAAAATCTATTCCACTCTATTCCGCGTACAAATGTCACGTTCGATGTCATAGAATTCCCATATGTCACCGAAATTCAACCTAACAATCTGGATATATAAGGCTACAAAAAATGTCATTTATAAAACACGTATTGTACATTGGATTACAGGTTAATAATTATGTATTCAAAATAAATTGTGTAGTCGTGTTGTGTGCGTCGCATGGAGGCTCATTTCATTGGCCAAAAGTAAAATTTTTGTTAATCCCGATTCCCAAAATTTGAATGCCATCCAATATTAAGTAAACTATTGAAACTATGGTGGCCAAAAAATTATATAAGTATCTTACAGATGCTGTTAAAGACAAATATTTTATGTTATTTTATAAAAAAATTAATTTTTGTAAATTTGTTTAGAAGTAAATTATCATTATCGTATATTAAATTATCGTTTATGAAGTGTTATTTATTATGACACTGTACCGTTCATACCTATTGTTTTCTCAGGTACTATATTTTAGTCAAATCTGAATTTTAGTGGAATAGAACTTTTGGGGGTTAAACAGATTTTACTACCAGGTAGGGTATTCAATTAATCGGGTTTCTGGTTTAATCGGTTAATCGAGCAAATAATTAATCGGGGTGTAGATTTATTCGGTTAATAATCGGTTAATTTAAATTTATTCGATTAACCGAATAATTTCTATTTTAATTTTAAATTGAAAATACAACCACGAATTTTGTGTACAAAAACATAAAAAACAAACAAAACATTACAATTCACCCAAAAAATAATAGCAAATATGTTATTTGAGATCCTTTTTATATACGCATGTGAGTTTTTATAGGATTTTAGTGAGATCTTCTAATATAGTCTTTTAAAAAAGAATATAATTTAAATTTTCCTTTTAAATGATTTTTTCTTTAGATTTAATAAAACTTGACTTGGAAAAAACACTCTCGCTGATTGAAGATGTTGAAGAAATCGAATCGCATGATAAAGAATATCCAATATATCAGTTCTTTTTTTAGTTTTTTCGAAGCATATAAAATTGTTCGTATACCATTGGAGTACTTTTTGGACTGTTTTAGATTTTGAATACTTTCAATAGTTTCGTTAAGTTTTGATCACAGACTCGATCGTTTCAAAAAAAAGTTTCGTCTATACATGTAAATACAAACAAAGTTTCAAATACATGTAAATTAAATATATCAGTTGTTATACTCACTAAACATGGTTCTTGGATGTTCGAAAAAATATGTAATTTTAATTTGTAATTTGTACCTATTTGAATTTAAACGGAAAAATAAATACAAAAAAATATGTTAAAGTGCAAAAAAAAGGAATTTCGGTTAATCGGTTAATCGACACAAATTAATCGGTTTATTTGTTATTTGAAAATCGGCAATTTTAAATTATTCGAACAGTTAACCGTCCAAAATTAATCGGTTAACCGATTAACGGTTAATCGATTGAATACCCTACTACCAGGAGAAAAGCCTCATTAAACCCTGAGGGTATTATATGGTTGGGCTTTACTGACCATACTTTCTTACTTATTTTCATCAGCTTATCATTTTTTTAAATGTAAATGCTACACAAAAATTAAACGTTCAACTTTAGCCTTAAATTTCTCAACTGCTGAACCAATGTTAATGCAGTTAAAACTGGAGAAAAATTTCAGCAAATATTTCTCCATCAAAAAAAATCCAAATTACGGAGTGTTGGTCGATGAAATTTCTCTTGCTTTATTCATCAAATATGTATAAAAATTAATAATCTGTTCCAATATGAATCTTTAGGACATGTTTGTTGTTATAAATAATCCACATTTGTACTTCCCTAATAGTTTTATGAGGAGTAGGGTGGGTCAACATTTTTTTCTAAAATTTTTGAAAGGCTCAGCGATAAAAATTGTTTGAGTTTTCTACATATTTCGATAAATTACGAAAAAAGTGCTATTATTTATTTGGTTTTCATAATCTGAGAAATGGAGCGTAACAGGAATAGTTGGAAGTGTCCCTTATTTTTTGTTTTGTGTGATTTGAAATATAATACATTGCCAACCTATGCAGATCTGATGAAATTTTATGAGTGGACCAGTCATAGCCTTAAATATGAGAGGGAAACTAAAAAAGAGCCAACATATGAAGAAATAGAAGCCAAAAAATACCTGCTGGAGAACGAATTTTGATAACAAACCAGAGAACAGTTACACAAATGGCTATAAGTAGCCAGATATACAGTGGTGGTCAAAACATATGCAACCACCAACAGAATTTTATAAAAGCTGTTTAAACTAGTTTAAGATGTAAACAAAAATATTCATTTGCTTATAATATTTTTTAATTAATGCTTTAAAAATAAGAATATGAAATTTAATTCAGATTTTTTTGCATTGAAAAGAAAAAAAATTTAAAAAACTACGTATGGGTTGATATTTCATTGGCCAAAACATATGCAACAAATTGCTTTTAAAACATTTTTGTCTATAAAACTTAATATTTCGTAACAAATCCTATATTTTCAATGACGGCCTTACATCGGCAAGGCAGTGAAGCTATCAAATTGGCAATAAAATTTGCAGGAATAGCGTTCCAAGCATCTACCAATCCTTGAAACATAATATCTGAATTAGTGCAATTTTCGGTGTCGATTCTTTGATTAACGATTTCCCAAATGTTCTCAATGTGATTTAGATCTGGTAATTGTGGTGGCCATTCCATTACCGAAACTCTTTCTTGTGCTAACCACGATTTAACAACATGTGAAGAGTGCTTGGGGTCGTTATCGTGCTGAATAACTCATCGAAGAGGCTTATTATCCTCAGAATTTGGAAGCATTACTCTTTCCAAGATGTCTCTATAGATAAATCTATCCATTGTTTCATTAATTTAGAGCGATGGGCCAACTCCAGCAGCAGAAAAACAACCCCCATACCATTACGTTCCATCCTGCATGCTTCACCGACGATTTCCCTACGCGCAAAAACCGCTTATATCAAAACGTAATCAAAAGAAACGTTTGAAGTTTGCTATGGAGCATTTAAATTGGCCAGAAAACAAATGGACGACTGTCCTATTTAGCGACGAATCCGAATTTAATATCATCGGAAGTGATTTCATGTGTTACGTAAGACGACCACTTAACACGCGGCTTCAAGCACGATACTGCAAAAAGACACTGAAACATGGAGGATGCAACGTAATGGTATGGGGGCAGTTTTTCTGGTGCTGGAGTTGGACCATCGCTCTAAATTAATGAAATAATGGGTGGATTTATCTATAGAGACATCTTGGAAAGAGTAATGCTTCCAAATTCTGAGGATAATAAGCCTCTTGGATGAGTTATTCTGCACTATAACGACCCCAAGCACTCTTCACATGTTATTAAATCGTGGTTAGCACAAGAAAGAGTTTCGGTAATGGAATGGCCACCACGATTACCAGATCTAAATCACATTGAGAACATTTGGGAAATCGTTAATCAAAGAATCGACACCGAAAATTGCACTAATTCAGATATTATGTTTCAAGGATTGGTAGATGCTTGGAACGCTATTCCTGCAAATTTTATTGCCAATTTGATAGCTTCACTGCCTTGCCGATGTAAGGCCGTCATTGAAAATATAGGATTTGCCACGAAATATTAAGTTTTATAGACATAAATGTTTTAAAAGCAATTAGTTGCATATGTTTTGGCCAATGAAATATCAACCCATACGTAGTTTTTTTAATTTCTTTTCAATGCAAAAAATTCTGAATTTGATTTCATATTCTTATTTTTAAAGCATTAATTAAAAAATATTATAAGCAAATGAATATTTTTGTTTACATCTTAAACTAGTTTAAACAGCTTTTATAAAATTCTGTTGGTGGTTGCATATGTTTTGACCACCACTGTATTAAGCAGTGCATCTGAACTTGAATATGATCAGTCGGATTGTGAAGAAACAGAACAATTACGAACATTAAAAACTTTTTCTTAAATATCACAACATTTTTTAATTGCATATTCGTTTACTAGAAAAAATATTGGGTAGAGCCTAATTGTGTATCATATGTATTTTGTTGTATTTTGAACTGCCATTCAGACACCTGTTTTTATTATTTATATTGATGGTGGTAAATCAAGACCATAGACATTTTTAGGAAAAATTGCAAAGAACTTGAAAACTTTGAAAAAGACCAATAGTGAAGTTTAAACCAATTCCCACGAACTTACCAGAGCTTTGCGTTGAAAATATAAGTGCAGATCTTCGTCTATATATTTCAGTTGAGAACAAATCTAACAACTCTTGCAATATATATTGTAAATGTTTACGCTCCAGTGTGGTTTTCTATAAAAACTCTTCCCAGCTGTAAAGAAGGACCTCGACACCTTTTTGAACTAATCAAACTTAGCAGATATGTATTAACCACAACTTTGAAGGTTTGTCGGTCCAGTGATTCAAAGAAAAAGCACATCCTGAAAATTTATTAATTGTAATGTTAACAGATCCCCAACAACATATTCGTGAATTAGCTGTCCATCGAATTTTGAAAAATAGATCCACAACATCAAATAAATTATGGCTGTTTCGTCATACTTGACCTTTTGAAATGGGATGCAAATATTACTGAATCTCCAATATTAAAATCTGTAGATGAAAAAATTCTTCTTCTGTTTATTGAAGAAGGAAACAACGGAGGAATTGAGCCATTTTAACCCTCATGTCATACTCAAGCGGTAAAGAGAGCAGTCAAAGCTGTGAATAAAGCAACATCAACTTTGTGCAACAAAACAAGAAGAGTAAGATTCATCAAAGCTCAGAAGAATCGAGAAAATCAATACCAAAATTTGATAGCAATAAGAATTTTGTCGCTAAATGAACACTTTATTATTATTTTGATTATCCTTTCTTTCACTTCTGTAAACATTTGTGTAATACTTTTTCTCTCTAAATATTTAATATGTTAAGGTATTTATCAAAAACTCAAGTATCATAATATAATTTCATCATCTAAACAAAAGCAAACAAAAATGTCAACAAAATATAAAATAAAAAAAAGTTAGGGTGACCCACCCTAAAGAGGAGCCGCAGGTACTTTTTTGAAAATTTAAAAATTTTGGGAAATTGTTTTTTTCTAGAAGATTTCAACCCAAATATAAAAATACCAAAAAATCAATTTTTAAAAAAATTCGGAATAGTACCTTTTGTTCTACGGCTCCTCCTTAGAATTAAATTTTTTTAAATGTTGAAACGGTACCCCCTGAAAACTTTCGTAATGACCTAAAATACCACCAATAATTTTTTTAGCTTGTTCTAAGAAGGGCAACCCGTGCCGACTTTCGATTTAGTTTTGAAGTGCATTTACAAGGAGAAAAAAATAATTTTGTTTCATTTTTTTTTAAATTTTGCTATTAAGTAATTACTTTTGCAATTTAATTTAAAATAATCGAAATGTGTATGTACGTAATTGTCGTTCTAATGAGACAATATGGGCTTGGTTTTGAATTTAAATAAATAATAATAATAAGTACAATATTCAATATTTGGAATTTTTCATGGAGAGATAGCGAAATATATATTTTTGGGTCAATTTTGATGAAACTTAATAAAAATATAAAATTAAGTCTAGTATTTACAAAATTAACAGCACAAAATTGAAATTAACCCTTAAGAGCACTTGGGGTCAAAATGACTGTGTTTTTCGTGATTTTAAAAGTGCAGTGTCATTTTGACCCCAAGTGCTCTTAAGGGTTAATTTCCATTTTTGTGCTGTTATTGTAAATACTAGAATTCATTTTATATTTTTTATTAAATTTCGCTCCATGAAAAATTCCAAATATTGAAAAAATTGACCTTTGACCCTCAAGATTTAAGGCTTAGCGTTTCCCGATTTTAGTAAAACATTCAGAATATATTTAAATTCACCTGGACTATAATATTCTAAATTGGTTTTACTTAAAAATCATAACAGTAAGGAAATTGGAATCATTCGCCAAAATATGGCCAAAAAATTAATTTTTCTCGAAAATCGCAAAATTTAAATCCCAGGTACGGAAAAACTATATAAGGTATTGAAATACTTTTTTCACATTTTTATTCCCTATTATGTTGTCAATAAATCCCCATGTGATGATCTAAAAATTCTGAAATTTGTTTAACAAAATTTTTAAAAATTTGAAATTGGAGTTTTGAAACTGCCGTTAAAAAAAATATATTTGTTTGGTTATACCTGCGAATATGTTAACTGTACCCTATGAACATAAACACTCATATACAAGTAAATATGGATATATTTTAAGTAAGAATAAACTTTTGTTTTAATATTTCTCAAAATATGTTAATTTTGTTCCTACATTTCTTGTTCTAGTGGCCTGAGACACGTTTTTAACCAATTTTTGTCTTTTATATCTCATTAGAACGACAATTACGTACACATTTCGATTCTTTTAAATTAAATTTCAAAAGTAATTACTTAATAGCAAAATAGCAAAAAGTTTTCAGGGGGTACCGTTTCTTTAATTCTAAGGGACACTCTACTCCTCATATATAAAAATATCATACAGATGTTTATAAAAATGTGCAATTTTATATATTTATATTTTTACTTTTAAAAGCCGTTTGTAACATTATGAGGAAGGAACTCATTTGACCAATTTAAGGTGAAATTTGTACAAATCCTTCCTATAAGTTCGCTTAAAGGGGGTTCTTCTTTTGCGAAATATGTAATTCTTCAATCTTTATAGCACATATTTTTTAAAAAATACATTTAAATAAACAACTTGCAAAAGTGATAGTCGTAAACAAATAGACTTTGTTCTCAAATCTTATTGAAGTTTTACCTTTTTGCGCCAATAATAGCGAATATTGTTGGGATAGCATTTGCTGGTGCTGTTGTTGTTGCTGCTGCTGCTGTTGTTGTTGTTGTTGATGATTTCCATGTTGTAGATGTTGAGGTTGTTGTTGCTGTTGCAAAGGAGTTGGTGTTTCGGATGAATGTCTTAAAATGTCATGTAAAATTTTTTGCTGTTTCGCTATCATTTCAGCTTCATGTTGCTGCTGTTGACTCTGTTGATGATGCTGAATTTGTGGTTGCTTAGGCATTGTTTGTTGCATTATCATATTACGTTCGATATCTTCCAAAGTGCAAATTTTCGGTTGTTGCTGCTGTTGCGGAGGCAATGACATTTTAGGAAACTGAGGCAAACCAAAAGACAGATTTTGTGATTGTTGTTGTTTTATTTGAAGTTGTCGCTGATTGTTTAGATCTTGATTTTGTTGTTGTTGTTGGTGATGTTGAAACGGCGTGGGAAAGTGCTCACGTAAAAAATCCTCCGGATTAGAGGATAAACGATTTACTACCGCTGAACTGTTTGCACCTAAAGTTCTATCCTTCACGCCCAAAGACCAAACACTGGGATCCATTTTGACAGTATCACCCATCAGCCCACTCATGCTTTCATTGTCTCCATAATTCAGATCTACATCGTCTAACTTCATACCTGACAAATTTAATTCAAGATCTGAGTCTGCGAAACGTTGTGTTCGACTATTTTTCATTCCGGACAGCGAGCCATAACCACCACTTGCCACACCATGAGCTCCACTGTCCAAAGTATCCCCATCTCCCTCTACATCACCGGTCAAACGGACTAGATTTTCATGAACTTCTTCCCAGTCCCCATTAATTGCCGATCCGAAGGTCTCGTCATTTAAAGCATCATATTCCTCTTCCGATGGTTCAGCAATTTGCCCTCCACCATCATCGTCCAACTATTAGTAATCAAAAGAACAAACAAAAACATATACAATTTTTACCGATTACAAAACCACTTGCATTTTAGTGCCACGGGTGCTCTTTGAGAACCCCGTAAAGTAATATTGTTCGCAAACACAAAAATAGTGACCGCCGCGACCGACCAAAGCAACACCGTCGCGATCCGATTCCTATCACTTCACTATACCACTATTACAAAAGATTATTTAATCGCGATTTGCTTTGACACGTTCCGCATTAAATAAATATTCCACTTACCGGCACAGATGTATCAAATCCAAAAAATGAGTCTTCCATCGATAAATTTTGTTTATTTTATGTGAAATTGTCATGACTTGTCATGCCATATTGGCCGCCTTTGAGACATTCGCTAAAAACGACATCGGCCGAACGTAGAAACGGTGTTGCCATATTATTAATTGTCTGTAAGAATTATGAAAATGGTATTAAATCTATTTGTTTTAACTTCCAAATAATAAAACAAAATTTATAGTTGCATTAAAAATAAGTTTAAATTAATGCTTCCATAAATTAATTATTATTTAATCTTTTTTTGTAAGGATTTTGTATTGTTTGAGTGTATTAATTATGAGTAACCCTGTGTTTAATTAAAATGTTGCCACATATTCATAAATGTTCAGGGTATAAAATTAAAGAAGTTGAAACTCATGAAAAAACGTTCCACGAATATGATACATACAAGGTGAAACAATTCAAATTAATTTTCAGTTTGTTATTGTTACATGTAGGAAATATCATACTTTAATCTAAAAAGTGTGTACCAAAAAGAATATGTTTCCAATTCAGCTTCTTCATTAAAATGAAAATATATTATTACATTCCAGTTATGCAAACAATAAATACTTACTTTTAATATAATAATTATTAAGTTTAAGCCTTTTTTTTCTAAAGATGCTACACATTGTTGTAGCGAAATATTGAAATAAAAATTAAAATATTTTTATAAAAATGACCTTAAGCTTAAATAATATAAATAAAAATCAAATGTCGTTCGTTGGTGCAATTAGTTGAGAACGACTGGACCGATTTGGGAATTTTTTTTTTTTTAAAGTTCGTCACAGTTCAACTTAGGGTTATGCGGAAATAAAAATTGACCACACAAACTTTTTTCGATTTATCTAAAATCTGCTATTTTTGGCTATTTTGTTTTAAATGTTGGTACTAATACAATTTAATTTTTCTACTGAAAAAAATTTACAACGCCACGCCCACTTTTTTAGATTTATCTAAAATAATAATGTTCGTAGTAATCCAATTAGTACTCTCCAAAACATTCAAAGCACATATCAACCTCGATTCTTGCCATTCCGTGAAGTCAAATACATCTGCAAATATGTGACCAAAGGCCGCTATGTTAGCAGTAACGAAACAATTTGACGCATTTTTTCATTTGCCATTCACGAAAGACATTTACAGCATTGTCCAGATTTTTTGAAATGTGCCGGAATGATGAATTTGTCCGAACGCTGCTATACTCCAAAAATTACAAAATATTTATTAAGGAATCAATTTCAACGGCGGAAACAAGGAAATCCTCTTCCAGGTTTCCCCCATTTATTTTCCACTCACGCATTAGGTCGCATTTACACAGTCCATCTAAGAAACGATTATTCTGATCCAAATCGCAGAATAACCCAATTTTGCGTGATCCATTACAATGGATCGCGATTCAAATATCACAATATATATTGAACGTGTAGCAGTACCCTAAGGGCACTTCAATATATATTGACAGCGATCCAGTATCGCGATATTTATTGAACGTGTAGTATGCAGTATTGATGGATCGCGATCCAAATCGCAGAATAACCTAATTTTGCGTGATCCATTTCAATGAATCGCGATCCAAATATCACAATATATATTGAACGTGTAGCAGTGCCCTAAGGCACAGCGTTGATATTTACTCGAACAGTGTCTCTGATAAACTCAACTCGTTTTGTTTTCTCAAGGCCAATTTATATATGTACACTGCATTATCATCTAGAAAGCTGTATTTCTGCAATGATCTTCAAACTAGAATATTCGAATTCTAGAGCTTTCGATATTAATCACTTGGTGTTGCCATACTTACAAACAACGTTCAACTCAAAGCTTTTATTCAATGTTAATAACACCCACATACTACGTTTATATGTAGCCTATTCGCAAATAAAACTTATTTGCAATTAACTAACTCACTGTTTATATGTCACATTGGTTACGGAAAATTCTTGTTTTTATGAGATGCCGGATGGTAAAATTTAATTATTTGGTAGCTCTTTTATTGAATAAAATATGATACATTTTTTATTTTTTTAAATGTAAAAATTATAGAATCAAAAATTCTTGTCCGTCTAGCAATCCAAGGAATTCAAAAACGTAATGAAATATTTAAAAAACGTCTTAATAAACTAAAAGCGTTAAAATGGCAATGCTTAAAATCTTATTTGCAAATAGTGTCGTTAATCAGGAATTGTTTTCGTGAGTTAGCTCTTCGCAAATAAAAAAATAATTCACTGTTTATGCGGCATTTTTTTTAATTGCAATACTTTTATTTGCGAATAAGCCGTACGTATAAACGTAGTAACAGATAATGTTACAGTTTGAGAGGCACTGCTATTTGAAAGCATTATGCAACTTTAAATCAGCCGTTAAAATCGATATATTTGAATTCAAGTACAATTTCGTAACAATAAAATATAAAAATATTGTTTTATTTGATAACAAAAAATGCCATGTCTGTCTGTTTAAAACACGATAGAGCCTTTAGGCCCAGCTGGCTAAAATTTTTCCACAAATACTCTCTGTTGTTTGGTTGGCATTGAACATGGGCAATATCGGTCCCTCATTTTACCTAGCCTTCATATGCGGCAATGCTGATATAATGTTGCACAAATTATTTCTAAGTACCCTGAAATTATACTGTAAAGTATGACGGAAATCGGGCTACATTTGTCCCTAGTCCCCAGTCAACATTCATAATTTTCTTATTATAATTAATATCATGATGAAATTTGACATAAACTAGTTTTATATGAACTTTCTTTCTTCCAACTTTTGGGAGGACCGGTTCATAATTGACCCTACCCATGATATAAACATAAATTTAATTTAAAGTTTTAAGAAATTAATCGCTCTATGAAAACCATAACTACATATTGATGGTGGGCATACAAGATTCGGCACAACCTAATTATTCAATGTTTGGAGCTGACGAAAAACATTGTTAACATTGAAAACTAATCGCTAACAGCTCCCCTACGACGCCAGGGAACGGGTCGGTTGTAATACAGTTTTTGCCCAGTCCATGTACGCTGTCCCTACATGGATAGTCCATCCCCTTACGCGCATACTCGTGGGAACAAAATGAACACAATAAATTAACATGAATAACAAAAACAAAAAACAGCAAGTTTCGCAGTTATACCGGCGGAACCACATGAACCTGAGGAGATCCTTGCGTATATTCAGAGCGGGAATCCTGACCTACCGACCCATAACTGGAAAGTGGTCAAGGTTTCCGCTCCTGAAGGTGCAAACAGAAAGGCGGTTGTTGTCCTGAACAAGGAATCATTGGCGCCCCTACGGGAGAGGCAAGCCTATAGTATTAGGCTGCGCGTCTATCGTGGTGACGACAAGGTCGACCCCGAAACTTCGGAAGTTAAATCAGAAGCTCCGCAGGATATGGACGCAAAAACCGAGGATGATGACCCCGATAACCCGGAAGACGAAATGGAGACCCAATCAAACTCCGGTATGGTTAGAGATCTATTCCGTGGTCTGGGTGGAGGACGAGGACGCTCTTCTGGACTCTGTTCCAGAAGACGTGGACGTAACCGTCATCAACGACCGCGATCACTCTAAGGCAGCTTCTGCTGCATTACTTCTCCACATTATTGAGAATGGGGAAGACATCGCGTTGGATCAGGATCCTAGGATTTGCAATGGCGAAATCAAGGGACTCAACGCAGAAGGGTACAAAAAAGGCACAAGTAAAATTAGATCTTGCATATTGGCTAAAAACTATCTTAACATCTTCATTCTAAATGATTATAGCGATGAAGACACTGTAACCGCTGTATGGTCATGTGGCTCCTCTCATGATACATGTGCCACGACCAGGGCGACCCAGCACCCAACAGCTTGGTGAGGAATATGATGCGTGCTGCAAACCGCTCCCGGACTGCTGTGGTCATAGGGGCTGATGCCAATGCCCATCATACTATCTGGGGAAGCTCAGACACAAACGCTCGAGGAAACTCGAGGTTTCTATTAGACTCTAATCTAGTGATAACCAATAAAGGTTCAGAACCTACTTTTGTAGTTCCAAATATACAAGAGGTTCTTGATATCACGCTTGTCAGTGCAAGCCATTCCTACATGATCAGTAACTGGAAGGTTTCAGATGATTGTTCATTCTCAGATCATCGTTATTTAGTTTTCAACCGTTCAGGGCTACATCCAAAAACAGGACGGTAGATGGACCACCAGTGGACATGAGACACTTGAAGTGCTCATGGACACTCACTTTCCGGGAATCCTACCAGTTAATACGGTATATGAATCCCAACCGCATGATAGAATCTCATCCTCAATTGAGATTAACAAGGATAAGGTACTTTGGGCCTTTCGGAGCTTTGATCCATATAAATCTCCACGTTCTGATGGTATCATACCGGCTGACCTGCAAAACAATGCAGAATTAGTTACAACATGGCTGATTAAAATATTTCAAGCCCGTCTCTCATGGTGCAACATACCCAATCGTTGCACTGAATACAATGTGAGGCTGACTTCCAAAATGTATCAATGCAAAGTTTGTGTGCAGTTCTCCTACGGTATTTTAATTATGTACATATTTAAACTTCCTAAACAATGCAACTATATACTTTGCAAATTATAATTTTTTTCACTGAAAAATATATAAAAGTATTTATTTGGTGTTTATATTAAGTTTTTTTATTCATTTGTGAGTCGGCCATTTTCTATATTAAAAAATTGTCAAAGAAAGCATCAACTATAAAACCGATGCGTGATTGCTTTTCTACTGCGTTTAAAATACTCATTTTCGGCATTTTGAAATAGTATACACAGTAAGCATTTTGTATGCCGGCAT
This sequence comes from Calliphora vicina, assembly GCF_958450345.1. Lineage (NCBI taxonomy): Eukaryota > Metazoa > Arthropoda > Insecta > Diptera > Calliphoridae > Calliphora > Calliphora vicina. Next base: position 82,803,001 of record NC_088780.1, read on the forward strand.
TATGAAACAGTATACTTTATTCAAATACAAAGCAACTAACATTTTGGAAGTCAGCCTGACTTTCATACCGAAGGGTGGAAAGGCTTCACATACCAAGGCAAAGGACTTCAGGCCGATAAGTCTATCATCCTTTTTGCTTAAGACCCTGGAAAGAATTATTGACACTCATATTAGAATGTCAATTGACCAGGGATAATTATCTACCTCTCAACATGCCTATACAAAGGGGAAATCAGTTGACACAGCACTTCACTCACTAGTAGGGTCTGCTCAGAAAATTATATTCCCAAAACTACAAGACTGTTGCCTATGCGGATGATGTAGCAGTGGCAGTTTCAGGGATTCATCTGGGCTCGATATCACAAAGACTGGAGACGCCACTCGAAATATTAAATCGATAGAGTATCGATAGTGGTTTGAGTGTAAATCCCAGCAAAATCGAACTTGTACTGCTCTCATTACGGACTAAGATTCCTAACTTTACGCTACCCCCACTGAGCGGAACCGAATTGTCGCTCTCGGATAATGCAAAGTACCTGGGCAGGAAATTATCCTGGAAACTTAACATAGAAGCAAGAGCAGCTAAGGCCATGGCAGCTATGTACAGTGGTGGCCATATAATTAAAACATTCGTAATGATAGTGCATTATTCATTTTATTTTCAAAATTAAAAAAGATTACAAAATTAATTTTTTAGTTCCTAAATCTAAAACTTAAACAGTTTCCAGTATACTTATTAAATAAATAATTTAAAATTTTGTAAAGAAAAAAATATTAAAAAATTTATTTATTGGGTTTGCCATATAATTAAAACATTTACTATTTTTGCCTTCCGTCCTCTTTTCAACTTCACTCCACAAGTTCTCAATTGGATTGAGATCAAAAATATTTTTCCAAAAACTCATTGGTTTCTTAATATTTTCTTTGGCAAAATTCAATCTGGATTTTAAATTTTGTTTGGAGACGAACGGTTTTCGTTGTGCCATGCATCCGCGTAAATAAGCTTCATTAAGCCGCCGTCTAATAGTTCTAGATGATATGTCAATACCATGTGATAACTCTAATTCAACTTTTAGCTTTTGAGAACTTTTAAATGGATCAGGGTTTAGAGGCTCATACGACTATTTCAGCTTCCCTGGCTGTGGTTTTACGGGGTTTGGGAGCTCTAGGTACATTATTTCAAATGTATCAAAATGTTTCATTGCATTATAAATTTTAACTCTAGTGCAACCAAGTAACTGGGGAATTTCATTTACTTTCTTTCCAGATCCTCTGAGATTAAGTATTACCTTCCTTTCTTCTTTTTAACATCTTGGTCATTTTCAAATACCTGATGATAAATTTTTGTATACATTTCTACTAATATCATTTAAAACATAAATACTTACAATAAATTTGCAAAAATCAAACAAAATTAAATACTAAAAATATGTTATTAAAATAGTAAAACTAAATTTGTTTTAATTATGTGTCCACTTTAAAAACAATACTTTCAGTAAATAATTACTTCTTTTGTAAGAAAACTGAATAGAAAAGGAAAATAAAGAAGGAATCAAGTTTAAAAGAGATCAAAGTTATCTTTCCAGTGGAAAAGTCCCGTTAAAATATCAAGAGATAAATATAAAAACCGAAAAATGAGTGATCATATTTATGTTTTAATTACGTATGCAAAAAAGCCATAGGCACGAAATGTGGTATTAGACCCTGGAACATGAATTGCATAGAATAAACACATAGAACGGAAGGAGAGAGTAATATATATTGAAAAATTACTCTCTTTTCACACATACGGGAATTAGAATTACATGAATTAGGATTTTGACAACAGACTTAGGTTTTTGGCTCTCAGTTACCTATCTAGTTATTGTCTATGATGAATTGGCTAGTCGATAGGGTTACTAAACCTATATTATTTTATGGGGTGTCTGTCTGGTGTAGGGCAATTAGAGATGCTAATCGGGACTGATTTTTAAAAATCCCGGGGTTCGGGATTTGGTAAAGAATCCCGAAATCCCGACCCGGGGTTTCGGGAAATCTAAAATCCCGAAAATTATAAGAAAGAAACGTACATAATTATGTCTTTACAATTGAAAGTAAATTTTTTATTTAGCAATTAATTTTTATTAGACACTAAAAAGCATAAAATACTTACATGAGGACGGGTCGATTTGTATGGACGATCAAAACGTAAAAAATCATATAGCAGAAACGCAATCTACGCAAAATTCTAAGAAATTATCCCCAAGAAACCATAGGTCTAAAATCAAATCCTATCTTGCGCATTTCGTCTTTTATCCAATAAAAAATAAAACTATTAAAAAAATATATATATACTGCAATACCATTGGATAAAAGACGAAATTCGATAGGATTTGATTTTAGACCTATGGTTTCTTCTTAGAATTTTCCGTAGAATGCTTTTCTGCTATACGATTTTTCGTGAAAAAAATCGACATACTGGTGAAAAACCATACTTTAGTATAAAAAAGTGTTTATTTTAAATAGCTTCTTAAGAATACTATTGCATCTATGGTTTCATCTGCCATTCTGGAACGAATTTTGTTTTCGACATATACTGCTGCCGAAAAACATCTTTCACATTACATCTTTCACATTGGCAAACCCGTTTGCAAATACTTATACAAATCTGCAAGTATTTTCCTCTTGTTCCTTCAGAAATAAAATGATCTATTTTTTTTGCAAGTTGAAAATCTACATTATAATTTGGTTTCGTTATTGTTATTTGGGGTTTTTACATTTATTAATAATATCTTTTAGCCTTTTAGCAATCGAAATATTTTCATTTTGTTCGAGCTCCTCATCTGAGATAAAATCAATTTCATTTGAAGAGGATGTAAATTGAGTTTTGTTAGATAACTTACAAAAAAAGTTGAAGAATTGATTTTCTAGAGCTCCACTCAAGGAAAACCAAAAAACCGTTTCCTTTATTAACTATATTGTAGCAGGAGTTGAGCTTAACAACTTTGCTGAACATCACTTTGCGATATTCGGGCATGTAGAATGTCAAAATGAATGAAAAAGTCACACAAAAATGACAATTTCCCCTATTTATTTATGAAAAACCCGGGATTTAAAATTAAAAAATCCCGGGCTTCGGGATTTAGAAAATCCCGAAAACCCCGGGATTTTTGAAATTTTCTTTGGAAAATTTTTTATTTATTTTTATGATTTTCAGCTACAAAATGAGCAAATATGCGCGAAATTGATTAAATTTGTTTAAGGGAATGATATGCTTAATGTTTATGGATATTTTATTATATTTAATGATATTTTTTAAGTTTCAGATATTGTTGATTCATCTTAAAATATTGGCCAATATATGGCTATTATGCAAATAGTTATGAATTAATTCTTTAGATAATGCAATTTATTATAAAATATTATTAAATTTATGCAAAAAAAGCTAAAATTTCCGCCATGAACAATTTTATAATATTTATGAACATGTTCTTATTCTTAATGAAAAAGTTTGGGAAAAAAAGTCATGTTCGATTAATAATATTTATTACAAAATTCATTCCAATTATGAATTTCTTTTTTCTGTGTAGAGTATTATAATTTTGAATGTCTTCAAACTTTACATCAATTTACAATAAATTTTATATCACGACATGAAGTTTAAAAAAAATGGGAAGGATCGGAACAGGGGCAAAGTCACCTCCCATACAAAGTATATTGTTATTTCTAAATATCATGAGAACTATAATTGTGAAATTCAAACTTTACACGATTAAATTTCTTATCACTCATGAGGTTTAACCAAAAATTGGAGGGATCAGAACAGGGGGGGTGAGTCACCTACCACACAAAGAAAATAGTTATTTCTAAATATCTTGAGAACTGTAATTGCAAGATTCTTCCAAAACGCTAAAGTTCTCGATTTCTTTTTATATTTTTTGTGGCAACTAATGTAAAAGATATGTTTCAAAACGGGACAAATGACGTCCCGTTCAGAGTATCGCCGGGACACGGGACATTCGATTCTAAAACTGGTCTGTCCCGACGAAAACTGGACGGTTGGCAAGTCTACGCATATTATGAACTTGCCCAAGCAAGGTGGGGATGATATGGCCTGCGTTGGATTGTAAACGCACGGCAAAAAAGTACTTTAGCGTACTTTTTTAGGGGTTATGCTGACAACAGTACCAAGATGCATTAGATAAGGTGTCATCGTGAGCACAGCTGATTATAGAAATAACATGCGATAATGTCAAACTATTTCAATTCGCCACTGCTGTTACATTGACAAATACGCGTACTGCTGGAAAAGTACGGAAGTAATGCACATTTCTTTGCACTAAGTTTGAGTCCAGCCGCTGATATTCGCTTAAGGAAAAATGTCTGCCTTTCAATTCCTGCGTTATAAAAGGGGACTATGTGATTCATTTTGCACTGAAAAGAAATGTTACTAAAAAAAAATGCTAAAATGAAAAAAAGTGCAAAAGACAAAAAAAAATACTTTAGCGTCCTTTTTTAGGGGTTATGCAGATAACAGTACATTGACTAAAAAAAGTACGCGTACTGCTGAAAAAAGTTCGGGAATAATGCACATTTCTTTGCACTAAGTTTGAGTCCAGCCGCTGATATTCGCTTAAGGAAAAATGTCTGCCTTTCAATTCCTGCGTTATAAAAGGGGACTATGTGATTCATTTTGCACTGAAAAGAAATGTTACTAAAAAAAAATGCTAAAATGAAAAAAAGTGCAAAAGACAAAAAAAAATACTTTAGCGTCCTTTTTTAGGGGTTATGCAGATAACAGTACATTGACTAAAAAAAGTACGCGTACTGCTGAAAAAAGTTCGGGAATAATGCACATTTCTTTGCACTAAGTTTGAGTCCAGCAGCTGATATTCGCTTAAGGACTTTTTCAAGGTTTTTCAGGTGTTCATCGAAAAACTTCCCCATGACGATTGTGTCATCGAGGGTACCCCATATTTCCTTAATTTTTCGAAAATGACAGTTCCCGATTTCGATAGCTATTATTAAGGGCTATTGATTCCAGTTTTCCAAATTCAGGCACTGTTCGATTTGTAGATTTTACATCGCAACAAGAAGTTTATGCAATTTTGATCATTTTCAAATTTTGTTGTGAGGCTCCCCATATTCCCTTAATATTTCGAAAATGACAGTTGTTGTCTTCTATAGTTTTTAAATTTTATACACTGCCCGATTTTTAGATTTTAAAGGACCAAAAGTTAAAAACACTGGCCCATAATCATAGTCAGAAATAAAGTATATTTTAATAGAAATAAAGTCGTCTGTACTTAAGAGTGGACTTTAGGTCTACCATAGACAAGTTAAAGTATATTTTTGACGCTAAAGTCGACTGTAAATATAAAACAAGCTGAAGCTGTTATTAACTCATTTAACAACAGCATCAGCTGTTCTTCGCCATGTAAAAAAAATCGGCAAAAGGTAAAAAAAAAATTTGTTACAAGAATTTGGCAGAGATTTTGCAATTATTGAATAGTAAAATTAGTACCAAAATAATCTAAATATGATATTAAGCTTATCTTTTCCATTTTTCCACCACAAAAAACTTTTTTCTTTAGTTGTCCCGGTTACTTTTATTGTTTACCTTTTTTGTTTTTTTTTTTAATTTTCTATGTCAGCTGTTCAGCGGTGCCACTTGTCTGTATTTTGTTGTATATTATATGAAAACATTTTCTACATTTGACGTGGCACCCAGTTAAAGTCGGTTCAATTTAAAACATGCTTTAATTTTGACAATAGTTGGGAAATAATATAAAGCGGGTTTTTAATTTAAAGTTGTTTTTAAAAAGAACCGATATTAGTGTTTGACTATGATTATGGGCCACTATGTATAATATTGATTTTTTTAATATTTCATTAATTAATTAAACATCGTGACTAACAAGCAATTAGGGTCCTGTATTTTACTATTCATTGTCGTAAAAAAATAAATTTCGTCTATATCTATCGTGTTGGTAAAGGCTCAAACATACACATTTATTTGTCATTGTTTATTTACATTTATTGTTATGTTTTTACATACACGTGCTAACAAGAAAAAAAAACGTTGTTTACAATGCGGTTGATTTACAAAAAGATTTAAAAAGTATTGTTAAAAATCTTGTTTTGTTCACTGCGATAGCGTTTTACTATTGCTTATAGTTTAAAAAAAATAATACATCCTAAGTTGTCGTGTTGGCAAATACTGAAAGTTATCGTTATTTTTGTCACGTTTTATTTACATTTATTGTTATGGTTGTGTATGCTCGGGCAACACTATGTACCGTAATCTTAATGATTGCGGTTGATTTGCAACAAACGTAAAAGTCAAACCAAGACTAATAATTAACAAGGTGAGTGCATAAAATCAGCTGTTTATTAATTCGCCGTGGTTTAATGTAGGTCTTCTGTCAAACAATGTTTATGTTTACATTTGTTGTTGTAAATAACCAAGGCGAATTTATACAAGGTGGAGTCAGGCAATCAGCTGATTACTAATTTTTTCGCTTTTTGGTTCTAACAGATGTCAAAGCTTGTTTTTATACTTATATATCTACATAATCTAAGCTTATTAACAAAATATTTATTTTTTACATAAATAAATAAAGCCCTCACTATTCAATTATCTACAGTATATTAAGTTTTAATACATATTTGTTTAATTTTTCATTTTTGTTTTTTGACATTTGTTAAGATCAATTGTATGTTAAACTCTATATATAAAAAATAAGTGAATTCGCCTGTATTTATTTCAATTCGCCACTGCTGTCACCTTGTTAAATACGCCTTGTAACATAGCAATCAAGGTGCATTTAATAAGGTGCCATCGGCAGCACAGCTGATTATAGAAATAGCACGCACAAATGTCAAACTACATATATAAAAAATATACGCCCGTACGTCCGTATGTCAAACTCTATATATAAAAAATAAGTGAATTCGCCTGTATTTATTTCAATTCGCCACTGCTGTCACCTTGTTAAATACGCCTTGATAGCAATATTTTAATTCGCATTGATTTTGACATTTACTCTATATTTTAACAAAAACAAAATGCCTGTTGTTTTTGCATTGTTATATTTGTTGCCGGGACGCACTCACCTTGTTATTACGCCTTGGACAAAAAAAGTGAAAGGCGTATTTAATATGGTGACAACAGTGGCAAATTAAAATAAATAAAGGAATTCACTTATTTTTTATATATGGAGTTTGACATAAATGCGTACGGGCGAATATTTTTTATATATGTAGTTTGACATTTGTGCGTGCTATTTCTATAATCAGCTGTGCTGCTGATGGCACTTTATTAAATGCACCTTGGAGTTTGACATACGGGCGTACGGGCAAATATTTTTTATATATGTAGTTTGACATTTGTGCGTGCTATTTCTATAATCAGCTGTGCTGCCGATGGCACCTTATTAAATGTATCTTGGATTTGACGTTTGCCATAGAAAACAGCTGTGAACAACTGTTTACTTGAGGTTACCATATATAAATTCGCCTTGAACAAGTGTTTGTTTTTGTTTTATTGAATTGTTGTTTGCACAGATAAGACGTTTTGTGTACAGAGGAAGAAAGCACACGGTTCGGTTTCGTAGTTTTGTTTGTTGTAAAAATACATTTCATTTAAACATTTATTTGTTGAATGCAATATAAAACTAGATGTAATGAAATCTAAACCATACATCAATTAAATCTAATACAAATAGCTGCACTTAAAACCGTTAACGCGATTTGTATCTCGTTTAGTAAGTTACAGGCGCCTTAATTAAATAAAGTGCAAAATATATTTTATTGAATGTTGTCAATATTTATGAACGTGAGATTTTAATCATCACATTTTTATTAATCATCATACAATAGATATAGTTGTAGATTTATTGTATCTTTAAATACGATTGACAGCAGCCAATAAAAATGAACAACACGGGAGTGGATGAAGAAAAGTCAACATACTTGGGCTTCGATTTAAGTACCCAAAAGGTAAGTTGCTTAAAGAAAGTGTTGTACGTACTTCTTTCTATTCATACCTATATATAAACATACATTCATGAACATGAATTAATGAATGGCATCATCTAAATTTTTGCCATTTTTTTTTGGTTTGTACGGGTATTTTTAGTAAGTTGGTTAGTTAGTTTAGGGTGTTTGTTAACTGTATGGTATGTGGTTGACTGGCACAAAATTTGTGTACCAAGTACATTCACACATATTCGTGTATATTATTTATATTACAAAAATGTTTAACTGTAACATGGAAACCTTATATGTAAATTCATTTTATATGCTTATATTTACATTTGACTTCTCATTATCTTCCATTTTTTATTTAAAATTAATAAATAGCAGCAAGTACAAATTACATACAAAATATTTTGCATGATTAATGCAAACAGCACACAGTGGGGGATCTGAGAAAAAAAGGAAAAATAAATCTGTAACTTCTAAACGAATAGACCGATATTAATAAAAATTCCCATGGCTATAGAGGAGGTGTTGATAAGTTTAAGTTTTGTGGGGCACCTCTGGTATATTACAAATTAAAAATGATGCCAAATTTTTGTTTGCGATTCGATGGAATCTACTAGACGATATCTACAAAAAAGCATTGCTTTAGCCATATATTATCTCTTATAGTTTACAAGTTATTCGCATTTGAAGAGTAAAATTTAGTTTTTTACCTACCTTGGTCTACTTTTTTGTTAATAGCGGATCCAATTCTTTTCCGATTTTCTTAAAATATCTTTTTTTGAATTAACAACAAATTTATTAATAATCTTAAGGAAAAAATGTTTAAAAAACTTTACTGAGTCAAAAGTTATGTGTATTCAAAATTAAAAAAAAATAAAAAAGTTTGTTCGGTATTTTTTCGAAAAAAGTTATTACATTAATTTTAAATTATACAGAAAATAAGAAAAAGATAAATAACGTATCTATATTTTTCTGAAAGAAACCATCTTTTGAAATATTATAAAGGCAAAATAATATCAAAATTCGTATTAGTGAGTGGTTCAGAGCCTTCCGAAGTAGACCTATTTTTTATGTAAATTTCAACTTTAGACAAAATGTTTTCTAATCGCATAGCTGCTTTCAAAAAATTAAGACCTGTTTTGTATGTCCCAATATGTTCTTCAATATTGCGCAAAGGGATTTCATAGCCCCGGACTTGGTACCTTCAAAATACATAACTCACAGTTATCAGCAGTCGGCAAGGCAATGCGCAAAAATATATTACAAAACGGCAAGATTTTATAATTTTCTGTTTGTTGTTGATTTTGAATCCATAAATTTGACTAGTGGAAAAGAAAAGATATACATATTATACATATATCAACGTGTAGGAAATTAAAATTTAAGAATTAAAAAAAATATAGAAGACTTTTTTCAATAATTTGGGAATAAAAAAAGGTAACTGACTTTTTTTGAAAATTTAAATTTTTAAAATGCAATAAAAGTTTTGTTTATAATTCGTTTTTAATGAAATTTTTCACTTATATAGAAACTTTTGATCCAAATCCATAATTTTAACATTTTTGCCTGCACTCTCTTAGTTAAAAATATATAGAAGACTTTTTTCAATAATTTGGGAATAAAAAAAAGGTAACTGACTTTTTTTTGAAAATTTTGCCATTTTTCCAAATTTTTCCATAAAATTATGGATTTGGATCAAAAGTTTCTATATAAGTGTAAAATTTCATTAAAAACGAATTATAAACAAAACTTTTATTGCATTTTAAAAATTTAAATTTTCAAAAAAGTCAGTTACCTTTTTTTATTCCCAAATTATTGAAAAAAGTCTTCTATATTTTTTTTAATTCTTAAATTTTAATTTCCTACACGTTGATATACATATGTATAATATGTATATCTTTTCTTTTCCACTAGTGAAATTTATGGATTCAAAATCAACAACAAACGAAAATTATAAAATCTTGCCGTTTTGCAATATACATATTTTTTCGCATTTCCTTGCCGACTGCTGCTAACTGTGAGTTATGTATTTTGAAGCCATTTAGAGTTATAGGAATTTAAAGTCAATACATATAATAGTACATTTCTCATATATTTGGAAAAGAATCTGCTCGTTATGGTATGGGTATCATTGAATAGTGCTTCAAAATACCTTTAATATGATATATAATATGGTACTGTTTATTAATATTGTGAGCCAAAAATTCATTTTTGAATTTATATGACAGTACTTCCGAAAATTTTGATATACAGAAAAAGTGATTTTAGCGAAGCCGGTGTTCGGAGTTTAAAGTCCCTTCGCCCGGCCGAAGGCCTGCAATACAGAAAATATAAATATTAACAGAAAAAAAATTATAAAATACATTTATAAAGCGTTAAAAATTATGGCGCCAATATTAAAATATGTATATTTTTTTTATTTTATTACACACTAGCATTCCACCCTCTACTTCGTTAGCGGAATTTTTAATATAATCCAAAATATAGCAAAAAACTGCAATTGCCAACATTTTAGATTCCTTTTTAGAATAAATAAAATAGGTAACTTCTCCCTTATTTTATGTGTCTAATAGGGTATTCATTCGACTAATGATCGTTCGATTAATCGAATAATTTCTTACGAATAATTATTCGAACAATTTAAAAATGGCCATTTTCGAATAACGAATAATTCGAACAATTCTATGTAGAATAATCGAATAAAACGAATAAATGTTCATATATATTTAAATTTATTAAATTTGCTTAAAATTTTTCATTATTTCAAATTTAAATAAGTAATTCGACAAATAACTAAAGACAAAGGGACTTTCGATCACTGTAGATGAGTGTTCCGATAGCTCCTTCTATAAATATATAAATATTACTGCAAGAAGTTACAATTCTAAAAACAAATCTTTTTAACTTAGGACTTGAGCCAATGAAAATAAAAGGTACGGAATAAAATATTTGTTATTTAGCTGGCGAAATATTAGAAGAATCGCAATTAACAATCAAAATATTAACTTAGATTAAAGTGGTGTTGAATGTGATGGAGAATGTGATTTTGAAACGGTCGTCGAAAGTGATATTGAGGATGAAATTTATAATGATTACATTGAAATAGATGAAGGCCATGATCTTAAAATATATGTATATAAGCGATGTTATTAACCGCGTACGTAAGTTTTGCAAAATATTTAATAAATCGAATGATAAACACAAATATTGCAAACTAACGTTTTGTTGCAAGGAAAGCATGGAGTTCGTCTTATACATGATTTTGAATATCTTTGTCTAACATGGAAATAAACTTTCTGCGTATTTGTAAATGCTTCAATCATGCACTTCCTGACTTCAAATTAGCCACGTTCACTGACAATGATATCAAACTTTGGACAGATTCCCTTTATTGTGTAATTCCCCAAGACCACTTTATTAAGCAAAGATTCGGCAACGCTGATAGAGCTTGATGTATAATACAATTTGTTAGAAATAATTTAGAAATTGTGAATAATTAATTTACTAAAGAATTAGTTACTCAATTTAAAACCCGAATTAATGAACGACATAAAAAAGTTCTTAATACGTTTATATTGTATTTGAATTCAGGATCATGTCCAACTAGCTCAAATTTTTTAAAGCATAGCTCCAAAACGGAAACTAAAGGGTTTGCTAGTCAATTGTTTTGTAGATTGTTCGGGAGTTAATCTGATCAGAATATTTTTGTTGAAAATTTAATGATGGACTTTGTTTTCGAATGTTTTTTAATTTTATCAATACTTGAATTGTTAACTTTAACGTTATTTTTTGTTTTTCTTTAACAACAAAATATTAAAAAACCGACATCAAAACTTCATTCTTTACTTTTTTAAAAAAAATTTAAATTATTCGAATAATTCGATTAATTTTAAATGTGTGATTGAATTATTCGAACAAGTTAAAATCTCTTATTCGAATTATTCGTTTTATTCGAACAAGAGAAAAATCGAATAATTCGAATACCCTAGTGTCTATGTTCATTAATTTAAAAAATTCAAGGAGAACCATTATAAGAAATAAAGCTTCACAGAGTCCTCCTGCATTCTCACTCATTAAGGGTCATTTATATCTAATTTCATAATTTAACACCATTAAAAAAATGAAAAGGTACTTTTTTATGCTTTCTCAATTATTCAGGATCATAGATGCTTAATTTCATGTTTCAATATTATAGAAAATTTACGTGTTCTCACTTCATTCCAAAACATTTGAGCTTAAAATTATTTTTTTCTTTATTCATTATTACAGACATTTAAATTCTCACCCAATCACAACTATATAAGGACGTCCATAATAACGCAATAGTTCCACTTTTTCAGTTTTCATTGTTAAAAATTACTATTAGAAGCAGGAAAAAGTACCATTAGTTAAAGGTGTAAATAATGGTCCTTTTTCCTGTCTTATTTATTCAGGGCTATATTTATTTAATTAAGAATCATTGGTAAAGAAAATACAAAATGTAGCATTGTAGAAAAAGTACCATAGATTCTGTGCCTAAATCTTATACTATGTGCCTAATTACATGACTCCAGGTCCATTAGAAGAACAAAAAAGTACCTATAGTTCAGTTCTCACATTGTGGTACCTAAATATTATCTCATATTCCTAACTCTTACTTCATTCAGGAACAAATGTTAAAAATTTTATCAAAATTGCCGTAATAATTTCAAATAAAATGTATTTTCCTGTTTTTATCCCCTTTTTGGTAAACGGTAAAATGTTATTCAAATAAATTTCTGCATCGTGGTGGTAGCTCATAATAAGAAATTCATATGTCTATGTTAATTTATAACTAGAAAAACTTATTTTATGAAAAAAGTATAAAAAATAAACATAATTTTTATTCCATAAGGCTTAAAATTTCCAAAAAATAGCAAATTCATACAAAATTTGTTTTATAAACCTATGTATAAAATATAAATATGTATATGGGGGATTTCACGTCAAGTGAACCAACTTTTAAAATCGATGTCTTCCGATCGGGATGAAACACCAAGGTTAGACCTATTGGATAGTAATTCAGACACAATTTTTCAACAAGATCGGTCCAGAGCTCTCTGAGTTAGAGGGCGTCAAATACTAAAAAAAAAAATTTAATATTTTTTTTCCGAAATCAAAAACTTTTTTAACTTTTTTTCCAAATGGGCCCTTTTATTCTCTTAAAATAAAGCTTAGATATTTTCCTTGAAGACCTATTTGGTCGCTTAGTGGGATGCGAGTGGGATATCTTTCAAAATTAATGTTTTGTAACTCAAAACTTGCAATTTTTTTTCAAAATCGAACTTTTTTTCCAAAATGGGTCCTTTTTTTTAAATTTTTTTTTGCTCAAAAGAATGCTTGGGTCTATTCCTTTAAGATCTATTTGATCGCTTTGTAGGATGCGAGTGGGATATATATCAAAATAAATGTTTTGTAACTCAAGATATACAATTTTTGATTTTTTTTCGGTAAAATCGAACTTTTTTCAAAAGGGCCCATTTTTAAATTTTTTTTGCTCAAAAGAAAGCTTATGTCTATTCCTTTAAGAGCTTTTTGGTCTCGTAGTGGGATGCGAGTGGGATAGTATCAAAATTAGGGATGCCAAACGGGACTGGGTTTTACAAATCCCGGGATTCGGGATTTTAGAAATGTAAATCCCGGGATTTTTCGGGACCCCGGGATTTTTCGGGATTTCGGGATTTTTCGGGACTTCGGGATTTTAGTTAAACGTCAAAAACATCAAATTCAACAATAAAAACTATTGATTTCATTAATATATTTAAGTAAAAATATAACAAATCAAAAACTAATGCATTAAATGCTCCATACAATTGTCCCCCGGAGTATTGTTTGAGCAGTCATAAATATCTTGATTATGCGGCAATCCTTATAAAATTTTGCACAAAATAAGTTGTAAGTACTCTGAAATTATACTGTAGAGTACTGCGGAAATCGGACTATATTTTCCCCTAGTCCCCTTCAGAAAATAACTTGAACATAAATTTCGTCAATGCAAGGGAGACATGCTGCTCCCTGATTCAAATGAAAAAATCTGGCTGCGTTTGGATTTGAAGCGAGATTAGTATTATAAATATGCTGAAATTTAGCTTTCTAAGTATTTTGGGTGCTTCAAAAATCTTCCTAAAATATCAAAAATCTCATAATATTTCGGGATTTGTTAATCCCGAAAAATCCCGGGATTCTTTTTCACAAATCCCGGGATTCGGGAAATCCCGATCCCGAAAAATCCCGGGATTTTCGGGATCGGGATTTCGGGATTGGCATCCCTAATCAAAATACATGTTCTAACACAAAAATTGTATGTCTTGACTTACAAAATATTTATTTTGATAGATATTCCCCTCGCATCCCACTAAGCCACCAAATAGGTTTGAAAGGAAAATATCCAAGCTTTCTTTAGAGCAAAAAAAAAAAAATTAAAAAGGGTTCATTTTGAAAAAACAGTCAACAAAGTTTGCATGTTTTTAGTTACAAAACATTTTTTTTATAGATATCAAACTCGCATCCCACTAAGCGACCAAATAGGTCTTCAATGAAAATATCTAAGCTTTATTTTAAGAGAGAAAAAAGGGCCCATTTGGAAAAAAAAGTTTTTGATTTCGGAAAAAAATATTAAAATTTTTTTATTTTTTTTTTAATATTTTTTTTCGAAAGATTGAAGAAATAGCTATATAAACTATTTGGAAAACATTTTGCTAAGAACAATAGGTAATAAGTTACATGGATGAGAAAAATCACATGTAACTCTAACTCAGAGAGTTCTGGACCGATGTTGTTGAAAAATTTTGTCTGAATTACTATCTATTACAATAGGTCTAACCTTGGTGTAAATTTCATCCCGATCGGAAGACATCGATTTTAAAAGTTGGTTCACTTGACGTGAAATCCCCCATATATTATTTTGAGTCGAGAATTGTTTTAATAAAGATCGAAAGAACTAAGCTTTTATTAAAGCAATTGTCCAAGGTTGATAATGGAAAATAGCATTATCGATAGATTACCGTTACGGATTTTCTATAAACAATTTTAAATTATGAAATTGGCAATTTTGTTTTTCATAGTTGAAATGTTATGCAAGTTGCTCTTTTATCCGTTATCATGTTTTCCAAAAACCTAGAGGCGGCATTTTAATTTTTCTTTTTATATAAGTTTATAAATGAACGTACATATTATGTACATATATTAGGCAAGCAAATCATTCAGCCTTATCGTAAATGAAAACTGTTTCTTTAATCTAGTACGAAACTGTCGTAGGCGTATGACGTTTACGCCAACCACGATAAGGGTGATTATTTTTTTTTGGGGATATACATACATACCAATATCAAAGTTTCAAAATAGAAAGAAAAAACTCATAATCGATTTTCGATCATTCACTGTTATTTCTATTTTTAAAATCGATTAATCTATCCTAATAATCGTTTTTTTTAATCTATCTCCAAATGTCCCCACATAATTTATAAGACATTTTATAATACGTAACTGTAAGTTTGACATAAATTTCATGGATGATTTCAATTAACACAATTGTGGAAAACAAACCTTTAAAGTTTTATAATTAAACAGTTTTTTTTTCAAGATTATTCCATTTTCTCATACTACAATTCAGAAAAATAATCAGGAAAAATGTATGCATGGGCGAAATGGAAAATACTTGTATAAAAAATATATTTACTAAATTTAAATACATAATATATAGGTAAAAGTATATTTAAAATCATTTGAAGGTCAGAAGATGCTTGGCAAATATTATTATATATGCCGCAAATAACAACTAGTAATAAATAAATAAACATTTATAGACCCTCGTTAGTAAATATAAAAGCGTTGATAAGACAAATTAAAATTAAAACTTTTAATTATCAGCTTTGACATGTTATTCACGTTTAACTGTAAATAAGTTGATAACTTAGTTTTACATTAAATTTTAACTCTTAACTATTCCGTTAATGAATACAGTAAATCCTACACTGAAAAAAAATTCATAATTGGAATGAATTTTGTAATAAATGTTATTAATCGAAAAAAATTATTTTTTTTCCCAAACTTTTTTCATTCAGAATAAAAACATCAATTTCGCGCCTATTTTCTCATTATGTAGCTCAAAATTTTTAAAAATTCACTTTTTGCAAGAAATCAACTAACAACATCAATATCTATCTACTGTAAAAATTTCAACGTATTCCGATTACTCTTTTATCTCGAAAACCACATTTGAGACCATTTTCGTGATAATTAGTGACTACCTTGTATCAACAAAAAGGTATTATTTTGAGTTAATACAAATTTAAATAGAAATACATCATAGATTATGAATTGAGCCTTTTATTCAAGTTAAAAATAATCAACTTGTTTTATTTAAATTTGGTTGTATTTTGAGTTGATATTGTTTTGTTGATAAAATAATACAAACAAATGTCGAGAAGTTTCAGAAAAATGGTATTAACTCAGAAAATAAATTTATTTTGCAATAATTGCAAAAATTTTAAAGAAAAACAATGTAAATATATTTTCAAATGGAATTTGCTTAATATGATGTATTCGGATTTTCAAATTCTCTTAAAATGTAATCACAAACAGTTTTTGGCCTCTACTGAACATTTTAAAATTTTGAGTTAATACAGTATTTGTGAACGAGTGCGATTTGAAAAAATCTTACTATTTAAGAAATTATTTATAAAAATTGAAAGCAATGAAATGAAATGAAATCATTATATTTATGTTGAAACTTTTTTCTGTGTAGTACTTCAAATGTATTGAATTCATTCTTTAAAGAATTAATGCATTTTTTTAATTCAAATTTATTATAAAATTTTTCTTCAATTCAATCTATTACAAAAATACTTACGTCGACTTTTTTCAATTCATTCTGTAAATGATTAAGAGCAAAACAAAACTGAATAAAGAAAAATGTATTCATTAAATTTGTATTAATTAGACTGAATTAACATAAATTGAACCATTCAAGGGATAAATTCTGAATTAATTCAACAATGAATGAATTTTATTCAAATAAATGCCATTGAATGAAGATAAAGAAATTGTTATGTTAGGAATGGTTTTATGGAATGATTAGCAGACATTTTTAATTCTGAATTAAGTTTTTACTGAATTAATCTTAAATTGAATTTATTAATTCGAAGTTTTGTACGTGTATCTACAGCGTATCACAAACGTTTGCGAATTTTGGCGTACTATGAAAAGAAATGGAATTTTATACACATGTAATCTAATTATTTTTTTGCCATTCCATACCTTTCTAGATTCTAGCGAGTGTTTTAAATATTTTTTGTGAACAAATTATACATGTTCTTTTAGTATTATAAAAAAACAATGACCCCTTTCACACTAGGCAATTTAGTTGCGCAAGTCTCTTGTGTTTGTAGATGCCAGAGGTAATGTCGGGTTAAGGAGAAGAAAATTGTGCATGATGTTTTGTTGTTGAACAAGAGACTTGCGCAACTAAATTGCCTAGTGTGAAAAGGGTCAATATTTAAATACGCAACATATTTCTGAAACAGAATTATTCATTTCTGATATATAATTGGAAACTTTTGAAATATAATTATAAATTTCTGAAATACAATTAGTAACATCTAAAATACAATTTGAAGTGGTGTAGTACTCATTGCTAGTTGATTGTTTTACTTTAGCGGTAGTCATGATGTGGAGCTGCTCTTGGCCTTGTAAAAAAGCAGAAGAGCTATTTATAGACACACATTTCTATTTCTAATATATTTTGTTTTTAATTTGTGTTATTATGCCCTTTTACTACATTACCAGGCCAAGTACTATTGTTTCCAATTGCCAATTGAGCAATAAATAAAAATAGCTTTTTGTTGAATATATAGCATAGATTACACAGATATGAATCAGCTGGTTCCAGTAATATGGCAATAGAAAATAAACAAAAGAATATGTCAAAATGGTTGGGGTTTGGAAAGATGGACAAATAAATGTATACCACACTCGTTGCCTATTGAAAACTTTATATTTTATCTCGCTCTGTAACCACAACCATTGAAAAGTGGCTGTAGAACGTCAAAATAACCATACTGTTCGATATTACTTTTTTTGTTTCATTCCAATTTGCCAATTGTCTAAAATTTTAGAATTGTGTGATATTGTAATTATTACAAATAAATTATAATAAAATGAACTTAAGCCTAATTAAAAATTTACTTTCAAATTATATAAAAGTAATCTGTGATATATAGCTTGGTAAAATGTATAAACTTATGAGAGACACTGTGTATGCATGTGCTTTACAAATTGCCCTATAAACAAATAAATTAATTCAGTAAACAATGATATGATAATCTTACTTCGTACTATTAAGACAAAATTAAACTGAAAACGTACAATACTTACATAAAATACCCCAAAAGAACGCACCCAATAACGTAGCAGTAGATTAATTTGTATAATCAAGGAGTGGTTTATTAATAAGGGTGTGTTGGGTCATTTACATAACAGAGTCATAGGATATTTAATTAAATTATATATTACAGAACAATTTTCAAAAATTTTAAAATTTTGTGTTAAATACACAAATGTACATTAAAATTTATTTATTTTTTAATTTTTTTGAAGTGGCAGATGTATTAGTGTGACTTTTTATTAAATATTTATTATCGCATTAAGTTATAACAAAATCGTATTTTATACAGAATAATCTTTTTAAAAATATCAAAAAGTCTAGAATCGGTGGAAATTTGTTTCAGTTCTGAGAAAGAGCATTTTGTTTATACTAATGTCAAAAATTAAATCTGTGATTTACTTGCAGTCATATTAAGCCCACACAATAAAGCAGAGTACAATATGATAGCGAACACGATATTACCTTGTAGGGGCGATTATGATATATTTTATTATTGAACACAATATTATGATGAGGTACAATTATTAGAAAATATGTTCTCAATTATACATTCCCTATAAATCAAAAATTATATATTTTCTTTATTGATCAGAAATGTTTTGGCATTAAAAATTAGAAAAATAAGTTAAAAATAGAGTTGACAGGATATTCACCCGTAATTTGGGGCAAGAACGGGCAGCTGCAAATTTTTGCATTAGGTATAGCAATAATCAAAGAACTTATTTTGAAAAAATGACAAATACAGAAATTGATAGTTGTTTTTATTTTCCATCAAATTTGAGAAACATTAAAAAAATGGATAGTTGGTAAATATCGATTTACCTGGACATATACAAAGCAAACAGTACAATTACTTAAAAATGGTCTGTTTTTTTGAAAACTGAAAATCAGTCAACTTCTGAACCTTCAATATTTTTTAGGGGCACATGAAATTTTTTATTTTTGCAACCTCACTTGTTCTACGGGCGCCACTGTGCGACATGTGGAATTTTTAGAAAACTTTTTACTGGACTATATGGGAGCCATATTCGCCATATATTCAATTATCAAAATATTCACCGAATTCGAAGTTATCGCTAACGATTATTTGAATTTTTATATGGCTTTCATATACAAAATTTGCATTTTGCAGACAAGGTGTTAAATACGAGGTCTTAAAAACATCGTATTAAACATTCTTTTAAATTTATGGATCAACATAGGGAAATATTTATCTATTTCCTTCCATCTGTTATATTCATACATTTCTTGCATTCGCGACTGCCAAATATAACCAGCAAAATAGGGAGGAAAAATACGTAGAAAAAACATCACATATAGGTGACCAGGAGTAGTTTAAATTTGAAAAAACAGAATTTTACATTAGAGTGTCAACTTTGTACTTCATATAATCCACGTTTCTGATACTGTGCAATTTCAGTATTTAGATGTTATTTTTATTTCTATTCAAGATGTGAGTGCGTACAAAAGTAAAAAAAAATGATTATGATTTTTGGATGAATTAAGATGTCGTTTTGTTTAAAAAAAATTACCAAATAAAGGTCTAAATTATCTTACAACAATGCTTTCCTAAATCTATGTTATTTTCCTTCTGCTTGGAAAATCTCTAAAACTATTCCAATTCTTAAACTAAACAAGTCTCCTGATTCTCCTCTATCATATAGACCTATAAGCTTACTCTTATCATTAAGCTAAATTTTGGAAAGAATTTTAAAGGAAAAGATTATTGTATACATCGATGCAAATAATATTCTACCCCCTCAACTATTTGGATTCAGAAGTGAACATAGTATGGTTATGAACATACTTCACAACCATTACTAAAAATCAGGAAAATAGTCAAAAGTAATTTCAATATTGGTAAATCAACTGGTATGGTTATACTAGATATAAAAGCTGCTTTTGATTCAGTCTGGCACAATGGCTTAATCTTCCTATCGAAATTACAAAAAATTTTACAAAATTTCCTTGAAAACAGATTCTTCAATGTTTTCTTGGGTAAAACTTCGTCACATAGGATCAATATTAACGCTGGCTGTCCTCAAGGGTCATGTCAGTCACCAATCCTTTACAACATTTTTACAGCTGATGTTCCTGAACTTCCAAATTGCACAATGTCAATATTTGACGATCAATAGATGACGATACATCAATTCTCTGCTCCGACATTCATTCAGTGGATATAATTCATAATTTGGTTGCTCCTAATAGCTTGAAGAATTATTTAAAAAAATGGAAAATTATGATAAATCCCGAAAAAACAAAAACTATTTATTTTACGAGAAAGCGGAAAACATGTTTTATTCCCCAAAGTTCGTTGCGTTTTTTAAACTTCGACATACCATGGGACAGTAATGTCAAATATTTGGGTGTTATACTTGATACCAAAGTTAACTTCAATAACCATATACCATACATAGTTAATAAAATCAACAAATTAATAAGACTATTGTACTCTCTAATAAATAGAAAATCTCAACTAAATATTGACAACAAGAAACTAATTATTAAATCCATATTTAATCCCGTTTTGTTCTACTGTGCACCAGTCTGGTTCTCGTCCGCTAAATGTCATATAAGTAAGCTTCAAGTAGCACAAAATAAACTACTCAAGATGGTATTCAATCTACCATGGCATTATTCCACTCGTCGTCTACATGATCTTGCTGGCTTCGAACTTGTCCAAGATAGACTAGTCAGATTGACCACAAACTTCAACAGCAGATGCTCAACTTCTCAGTACCCACACATTAATGAACTTTATTCAATGTAATTTTACCAGTAGTATAGTTTTTTTTGATTTTTTTTTATCTTAATTTGTTTCAAATTTGTTTTTGAAAATTTGTCTCCTTCAATTCAAATAATTCATCTGTATATACATACAGTATTGGCCATAACTAAAGCACCCCCTCAATGGATTTTTTCAAATCATAATTTTTTTGATAAAAACGGCTTTTTTGGGATGTATTTTGTATATATTTTATTAACTAATATTGTTAATGTTCATTTAATATTCATTTAGTAAAATATAATTTTATTAAAAATTAATTTAATATGATAAATCATATAAAAACTCAAAACGCAACGGACAAAACAAAAGCACCCTCTTATAAGATGTTTAAAAATTTGACTCGGTACTGCATATTTGCAATGTGAATTATCGAGATTCACAATGAATGGACTTAAAAATTCCAAAAGATAAAAATATAGGAAGACGTAGTGTGCAAAATTTAAGTTTTATACAGTTTATTGTGAAGAAAAACAATGACAAGGAACAAGTACTCCAGTAAATTTAAAATTAAAGTTATTGAAGACTGGAAGACGAGGTTATCACTACATGAATTTAGTAAAAAATATTCAATTAACAGATCTGTTATTTCCAGGCTCGTTTCAAAATTTTTTAAGACTGGTCGAAAATCTCCGGTGCATTCTGGAGGTCGTTTGCGAAAAAAACACGATATTATGATTCCTTGATCAAAAGAGCAATACAAAAAGATCCTACAGCATCAGCTATTCAAGTAGGAACAAGTTTAAGATTATGTGTTAGCCAAAGAACAATCAGTAGAAGAGTAGTAGAAGCCCGATTATTCAGCTGACAACCAGCAAAAAAACATTTCTATCAGCTAAGAACAAGAAAGCTAGACAGAAATTTGCCAAAGCCCACATCGACTGGAGTGTCCAAAAATTAAAGACAGTACTGTTCCCTGCCGAATCCAAATACAACTTAAAAAGTTCCGCTGGAATAAGGCGTGTACGCAGACCAAAAGGAGGAAGACTGAATCCTAAGTATTGCAAAGGAACAATTAAACATGGAGGAGGCAATGTAATGGTCTGGGGTTGCTTTTCTGGTCAAGGATTTGGGCCAAATCATAAAATTTATGGAATTATGGATCGGTTCATGTACCGTGATGTATTGAAAGCTGTAATGTTGCCTTATGCCAGTGAAGAGATGCCAATTATAGGGAGCTTCCAACAGGATAACGATCCTAAGCACCCCTCCAAAGTTTGTAAGACTTGGCTACACAGCAATAAGATTCAAGTTCTTCATTGGCCTGGTCAATCTCCCGATCTCAATCCTATTGAGAACTTGTGGCACATTGTTAATATGAAAATAAATCTTGAAAATTGTTGAAATAAGGATCGGAAATTTTCACGATTTATTTCATGCCGTTAAAATAGTCTGGGAAGGAATATCGAAAAACACCATAAAAACATATTATCTTCTATGCCAAGAGATGTTCTTGTGCCATCCAAAACAAAGGATTTGCAACAAAAAATTAACTAAAATTTTTTTTTATATTTGTTGTGCTTTTACGTTGAATAAAAGACTCTTGGTTAATTAATAATAAAACATAAACTTTAATTTCATTTCTTGAGGTGTGCCTGAGTTGGCTTGCTACAACTAACTGTAAAAACGGTTATAAGAATTGTACATAAAAGACTTAAAGATAATGATGCATGCAGCGTCGTATTTCATAGTGATGCCACATTGACATGTTAATGTTGCATCATAGGGTTACCCCCTAACATCTCCCTCCTTAAGACAACTGGGGTGATCTGGAAACAGGTTCCACAGGATGTCTTCGGCTGGTTATACGCATTGGAGTGCGGTCAGGTGAAGCTGTAGGGGTTGCAAAAGTTTCCTCTTGGCATGGTGGAGTTATTTCGAATTCTGCAAGCAATATGTCCAATGGAAGATATGATGTTCCTGATGCAGTAGTGTCAGTCTCTTCGTATCTTGGTCGAAGTTGGTCTGTGTGTGCTCTTACGAGTATTTTCCTGTTACCGACGTCGATCAGGGTGTTGTAAATTACATTACCAATCTTCTCGATGATTTCGCCAGGGACCCAGTATTGCTTGTTTCCCTTGAAGTTCAATGCGTAGACTTGATCGCCATGGAGGAATGTTCTAATACGTGTACCATGTTTGGTGTTGTATTGTTTCTCCATTTGCTGATTAGTTTTGCGATCGGTGACGTTTGGTTTCTTAATGATGTCGAAGACTGTTCTCATTTTTCGTCCTATGAACGATTCCGCTGGAGTCTTGCCATTTGGTGAGTTTGGATTGGGTGTTGATCTATAGACTTCCAAGAATGTTTGAAGTGCTGCGGTAGGCGTATCTTCCCCTTCTGCTTTTTTGAGAGCGCGCTTAAGTGTATCCACGAATCTTTCTGCTTGACCGTTGGAGCTGGGGTGGAAACGTACTGTCCTGGTGTGTTCTATAGCCCTTTCCTTGCACCAGTTTTGGAATTGTTCCGAGCAAAACTGTGTCCCGTTGTCCGAAACTATTTGTTCAGGATTTCCAAATTGTGCGCAATATTCGTTCATAATTTTCATTGTCGCGAATGAAGTCATTGTTTGCGTTTCGTAAATTGCAGGGTATTTAGAAAATGAATCTATAACAACTAGATAATATTTGTTCTTCAGTGGTCCAGCGTAATCAATATGAATCCGTTCAAGTGGTCGGGATGTTATTGGCCAAGAGCAAAGGTTGGTTTTCACAGGATTCTTTGCGGCTTGTTGACAGTTCCGACATTTTCTGACGTAGTCCTCAATTTGCTTGTCAATACAAGGCCAATAAAAGAAACTTCGAGCAATTGACTTACATCTTTCTGCTGATAGATGTCCTCTGTGAAGTTGTTTGAGAATCTTTTGACGATACGGATCTGGTACCACAATGCGATTGTTAAACATCACGCAACCGTCTGCGGTCGATAATGATTCCTTTCGATTAAAGTATGGTAGAATAGAAGGATGGATATTCTTACTACTTTCTGGCCAACCGGTGTTCATATGCTGAATAATAGTCTGTAGAGTTTCATTATTCTTAGTAGATTTAACTATCATCTTGAAAGTTACTGGTAGTGTAGATACTGCTTCTTCGAGATCGTTGCGAATGTCCTCTTCGAGTGATACAGAAGCCACAATATACTCGTCGGATGGTTTCTCGTGATCACTGATGAGTCTAGATAACACATCTGCGTGACCGAAATCCTTAGTGTTCGTGTATTTAATTTCGAAGTCATAGGTCAATAGTATCAAAGCCCAGCGTTGTAAACGGTTGGCTGTGTAAACCGGTATCCCCTTTTTTGAGCCGAAAATTGCGAGCAATGGTTTGTGATCGGTGTGCAACGTAAATTTGCGTCCAAACAGCATCCTGTGGAAGCGTTGTACTGCAAAAATTAGTGCTAAGCCCTCCTTCTCAATTTGGCTATAGTTGCGTTCTGCTGGTGTGAGAGACCTTGATATGTGATGTATAGCTTTCATGCTATTGTCAGGATATGTGTGATAGATTACTGCACCTACACCATGCGATGATGCGTCAGCAGCAACGTGTATCGGTAAATCCGGATTGTAGTGCGTAAGTAGCATATCTGAAGTTAAAATTTGTTTAAATTTATCCAATGATTCCTGACATTCTGAAGTCCAGTTAAATGTGTTCTCTTTTCTCAATAGGTCATCTAGAGGCTTCCTGAGATTCCTCATGTTGCTTACAAATTTGCCGTAATGATTAATTGAACCCAGAAGAGAACGTACTTCCGAAATGTTTTGTGGTATTTTCAAATTTTGAATAGCAGTGATTTTTGTTGGATCGGGTCGAATACCATTGTTACTTATAATCTGCCCAAGATATTTAATTTCCGCTTTGTAAAATTGGCATTTTTCAAATTTGAGCCGGAATCCAAAATCTTGAATTTTCTGTAAGAGCAGATTGAGATTCGATTTATGTTCAACAATTGACTTACTTGCGAGCATGATGTCGTCAATATAAGCTTTGGCACCATATATACCAGAGCATAGTTGGTCCATAATCCTCTGAAAAGCTCCTGGTGCGGATTTTATGCCAGGTGTCAAACGATTAAATTTGAATAAACCTCTGTGAGTGTTTATCGTGAGTAATTCCTTACTGTCATCATCCACTTCGACCTGAAGGTAAGCATCAGATAAATCCAGATGGCTAAAGATGATACAGTTGTTGCAATCGGAAAGAATTTCCTCTGGTGTGGGCAATGGATATTGATTCGATTCAACCATCGAATTTAGTCCCGTAGAGTAATCTGCGCAAATGCGAATTTTGCCATTTCTCTTGCTGACCACGATTGGTGCGGCATACTTTGAAGTATCCACAGGAGAAATTATTTTTGCATTTTCTAGTCTTTGTAATTCCGCTTCGATTTCTAGTCTTGCTGCGTAAGGAACTGGGCGTTTAGGAACGAAAATTTCCTTTGCGTCTGGTAGCAGTTGAATATGTACTTTGGTTTTAGTACAAAGTCCGGGGCTACTATTATCAAAAACAGTTTGATAAGTTTCCTTGAGCTTAATAACATCGTCATCGAATGAAATTTGTCTACACCAAGTAGTTATAGGTTTATCCCAGAGACCAAAAGTTTGGATCCAGTCAATTCCCATAATGTTTAGTTGTTCTATATCTGTGATATAGCAGTTGACTGTTGCTGTGACGTCATTCATCGTAACTTCGCATTCAAACATGGCTAGTAAATTAATTCTGTTCGTATTTGCATCACTTGCGCCATCTTCCGTTTCATAGGCAGTAGGTTTGCCAATGGTTTCCCATGTTGCAACAGAAATAATTGAAATGTCCGATGCGGTATCTATCTGTAGTCGAATAGAGTTATTATTGATCGTCACAGTTGTATACTTACGAAGTTCCTTGAATTGAAGCTTTTTCGTTGTAAACACGGCGTTAGTACGAAAATTTGATTTTCTTCTGAACGTGTTTTTGTTGTCGCTTTGTGCAGGTTTCGTAGTATCAACAGTTTTAGAGCTCGAGCAATAGTTGTCCTTATGTCCAATTTGTTGACATTTGGTGCATTTGTGTTTGACGTAGGGACAAAATTTGACGTAGTGTAAGTCCCCACAAAGCCAGCATGGTGTCCTTGGAAGTTTGTAACTCTGATTTTTGCTTTCCATTTTGTTAACGGAACAGACTGCTTTCGGTTGATGTTCAATCATTGTGTTGTCAGATTTCAAATCCATTATACGCTGTGTTTCGTCTACCAGTTTATCCAGATTTGTGGTCTCTGAAAACTCATCTAACATCTTTAGTAAACGTACTCGAATATCTGTGTCTCTACTTGATTTAAGACCCAATACGAAAATCAGACATTTGAACTGGTCTATTCTCAAATCAGTCATTTTGAAGAGTTCACATTGTAGATTCACTCGGCTAGCGTATTCCTTAAAATCTTCACCGTCTGTCTTTGCAAGTTGAAGGCATTTGTAGCGTTGTGAAACTTGTGTTTCAACTTTGCCGAAAAGTTTATTTAATTTTTCAACAGTGTCTTTCAACGTCATATCGACTGGTTTCGTTGGCAGAATGTAGTTTGAAAACCGTTCATGAACTTGGTTGGACATTTTTCGCCAAAGTACTGCGACTTTGTCATGGTCCTCTAGAGTATTCGCCTCCTTTTCGAAAACATGTACATACCTGTTGTACCAAGCTTGAAAAATTAAACCACTTTCTGGTTCATACACAAAGTCTGTCATTGAGTGTGCCAATGATTCCATAAGTGCAGCTTTTGATGTACTCGTTGCTGGATTACTTGTTGAAGCAATTCCTTGAGCCTGTAATAGCTGTGCCATTTGCTGTAGCAAGAGTGTTTGTTGGTGCATAGCGTTTTGCTGATCTTCCAACAGTTGTAGAACTTTGTCGTCGGACATAGTCGTTTGCGGCATTTTGCAATTAAAATTGTATAATTTTTATTTCACCGTCCTCGTCGCCACTTTTGTTGTGCTTTTACGTTGAATAAAAGACTCTTGGTTAATTAATAATAAAACATAAACTTTAATTTCATTTCTTGAGGTGTGCCTGAGTTGGCTTGCTACAACTAACTGTAAAAACGGTTATAAGAATTGTACATAAAAGACTTAAAGATAATGATGCATGCAGCGTCGTATTTCATAGTGATGCCACATTGACATGTTAATGTTGCATCATAGGGTTACCCCCTAACAATATTATTTCCTTGAAGGGGTGCTTTAGTTTTGTCCGTTTCATTGTCTACCTTAAAATATTTTTTGATTTTAAGTTACCTCTTATAGAAAGGTTAACTTTGAAAGTATTTGTTTATCAATACTAAACATATTAACAAATCAAAATAATACATAATAGATATTTAAAACTTTGATTTTATACAAAAAAATACCATATGAAAAAAATTCATTGAGGGGGTGCTTTAGTTATGGCCAATACTGTATGTATATATTAGAATTCACAGCTTATTATTAAGTAGAAAAGGAGAATTAGCCCTAAACTCTACCTTCTAAGACAAATGTATATAAATTTAATATTATCGAAATAAATAAAAAAATATGGTTTGTAAAGTATGACTTCCATTATTTTTTGCTGGTTAACATTCTAATTTTTTTTTTGTTTAAAATATATTTTTAATTTTAAAAAGGAAATTTATCCATTTTTTGCAAGGAATTTAGCCTTTTTGTTCACCAATAATTGGCAACACAGCATCTTGGTGATATAAACTATGTTTCATATATGATATCGTTATCTTATAATAAACTATATTATAGATGATGTATCCAGCAGGTTGATTGATACTCACCTGACAAAGTCTTGTCAACCATCTTCTAAATTTACACGTCGGATCGCCATAGAAGCATTTTGTCCTAATTTTACCTATTGTCTATTACTTGCAATAACAAATTACTTTAGTTATGCGTTCATTTAACGTTTTAACCAGATGTTATCTGACCAAATTGGACTATAATGCTATTTTACTTAAACAATTTTTAAAAAATATATCGGTTTAAAAACTAAAAATGTGTCTCATGAAAAATTAAATTTTTTGAGTTATGACGAGTTATGCAGGGAATGAGCGATATGTATACTTATTTACCAAATTATTTGTTTAAAACACAATTTACAAATTTTTAAATTTTTTATTTAATATTTTTAATTTACAATAAATTTTTTAATGTAAAACTTTTTGACAATCGAAAACACAACATAAACAAATATATAATAATCAGCTGTGTTCGTACCTTCACCTCATTAATTTAAATTTGACATCATAGAGAATTATACATAGAGACGAGACACTCCGATTTTTTTTTTTTATTTTTATTTATTTTCAACAACCTATCATACGCAACAAATGATAACAGTAGAAATTTGCCAAAAGAGCCAAGTAATATTTCAGTTAATAAAAAACGCGTGATATTGGTAACTTCAAATATTTTTTATATACCTACCCTAAAAAATATCATTACATATCACAATGCATTAACTATACACTAGGGTGATCGGCCCGGTTTTTAATAACCGGTTATAACCGATTTTTTTGCTAAGGTCGGTTTCGGTTTTTTTAAAAGCTCACATTTCGAATATCGAAGAAACCGGGTTTTTCTCCTCGAATAGCCGGTTTTTTCTAAAAGTGTGTTTTAGTGTATTAAAAACTTTAAAAAATATTCAAAATCCCAAAAAAAAATTAAAGCAAATACTTCAACTATTTTAGAAGACTTTTTATATATAGAAAATCTCACAAGAGATCTGGAAAGCCTGAAAACTTACTCAATGCTTTGTTTTCTATATGTCCTATATATTCTATATGTTTTATAAAAACAAAAAAAAATCGATATACTCCTAAGCATTTAAACTGTATTTTACTTATTCCTAAGAGATTATTTTACCTTCATAATGCCTACAAATTTACTGACGTTAACAATCCTCGGGTCAAATTTGACCCAAATAGAAAATAGATTTTTTTTAAAAAAAAAACTAACGTAGTTTTGTTGACATTTAAAATTAAATTAAAGTCATAAAATATCAAAAATATCAACCACTCATTTTTAGAAAAAATGCAATTTTAATTTCAAAATGGGTAACATTTTACCCGAAGACCTTATGAAGGATAAGAAAAACAGTGGGTCAGCAAGTATGATGAAAAGAGACAGATATATATTAGAGCTACCAAATATAGTAGTGCTACCAAAGCTCTGAAAAAATGTAACTTAATTGTATGTAACAAAAGACCATAAGTCCAAACATGTTTATAGAAATTTTTTTTAATTTGTTTTTTTAAATACTTAACTATGTTAAGTTTTCATAAAATATCAAAAATATCCACCACTCACTTTTAGAAAAAATTAAATATTAATTTCAAAATGGGTCAGGTTTGAACCGAAGACCTTGTGAAGGATAAAAGAAGTAATCAAAATGGTTTTAATCCTATTATTTTAATAAATAAAACTTTTTTCTTTTTATTTTATTATATTATATTAAATTTTTCCAAAAAACGGGTTAACCGGTTATTATAGAAAAACCGAAACCGGTTCATATTAAATTGCAATTTTTCGAAGAAACCGAAAACCGTTTTCTAAAAAATATCGATAGAAATGAAATTTTTTGTAAATAAATCTTGCATTTCTAAACGGCTGGTCAGCTGGATAAACATTTTTAACATTTTCTGTTACTAACTCGAAAATCTTCCAAACGATCTTTTTAGATAGAGAATTCTGTATAGCTTATATTACTGTTCAGTAACACATTTGCATTTCCAAACTGCAAACAAAGTATGCACTCACTAATCCAAGCCACACTTCTCGAAATACGAAAAAAACCCTATTATAAATCTTATATTTTGTATTCATTTCAGCTAAAAGCAGTCCAATTAAATAATGAGCTTAAAGTTATAGCTACTGCCGAAGTACAATTTGACACAGATCTACCGGAGTTTCGTACAACGGGAGGTGTTAATGCGGGGCCCAAAAAGAATGAGTAATATATGAATAAAAAACTATTAATGTGAAATTGTTTTGTAAATGTGATTTCTTAAGATATTTTGTTCAACCTGTTATGTGGGTGAAAGCCTTGGACATTGTAATGGATCGTTTGGTTATGGAAGGCGCTGATTTAAGTACAGTAGTAGCTCTTGGAGGCTCCGCACAACAACATGGGTCTTTATACTGGTCACGTCATGGTGTACAGACGTTGCAGAATCTCGATCCAGATAAATTTCTGCATTTACAGGTGGACGATTCAGCATTCGTACTGACCCGTACGCCGATATGGATGGATGGATCGGCGGAGAATCAGTGCCTTGAAATGGAAATGGCCATAGGCGGACGTACCGAAATGGTCAGTATAACGGGCAGTAAATGCTATCCACGTTTTACGGGACCTCAGATACGAAAAGTCTACCAACAACGAACACATGCGTACGAAGACTCGAAACGTATTTCGTTGGTAAGCAGTTTTTTGGCATCCATATTTTTGGGTGATGTGGCACCTATTGATTACGCAGATGCATCGGGAATGAATTTATTCGATATTACTACGAAGACATGGTCAAAAGCCTGCCTGAATGCGTGTGCCCCCGACTTGGAAGAACGTTTAGGTACGCCCGTGAAAACAAGTTCTATTATAGGAAATATATGTGATTTTTTTGTTCAACGCTTTGGCATGCCGGAAACGTGTAAAGTGGCCGCATTTACCGGCGACAATCCATCGGCTTTGTCTGGTATGTTGGTGGAAAAGGATTGTCTAATAATGTCGTTGGGCACCAGCGACACTTTAATGATGAATTTGGAAAAACCTCCTGTATTGGAGGAGGGCCATGTTTTGTGCCATCCCACCGATGATGATCAATTCATGGGTCTTTTATGGTATGATGATCTAAAGCTATTCCATTATAAGAAACTATATTTTATTTCATTATTGCTGGTATTTATTTAGCTTTCGTAATGGTTCCTTAGTACGAGACTCTGTTAAACGTTCAGACGCTCAAAATAGCTGGCAAATATTTAGTCAACTCTTGGATTCTACACCGCGTGGCAATTACGGCAATATGGCTATACATTTTCATACAATGGAAATCATACCTTCTGCCAAAGGCATATTGCGTTGGAATAAGAGCCATACATCTGCATCATCAGATGCTGCGAAAGGAATTAACAAGTAGGTAAAGTTTAATTTGAAAAGAACCCTTTAAGACATGGGATTTATTTAAAGATTTACTTCGCCCGAAGCTGAAATAAGAGCATTGATCGAAGGGCAAATGTTACATCACAGAGCTGTTGCCGCCGACATGGGCTTTCATTTCGGGGAAGAGACTAAGATCATTGCCACTGGGGGAGCATCTGTTAATAAATCCATATTGCAAGTAATTGCTGATGTTTTTAATGCTCCAGTTTATATACAGGTATGTTTAATAAGTTCTTCAAAGCGCCACTAAAAGATAATCGTTCATTGATTTATCTTTCTCTCTGTATATCTTTACAGAAAGCCAGCGAAGCCGCATTACAGGGAGCAGCGTATCGGGCAAAGTATGCAAAATATTTAGATGACTTGAAGCAGAATATTTGTAATAAGAGTAAAACAAATGAAGATGCCGGAGATGAAGTAGAGGAAATAAAGAACAAGAATAATGTTGATATATTAAGTTATTATGATTTTATAATAACCTATCTTCCGAATCACGTTGAACGTGTGTGTGAACCAAGTAAAGACAGCGACGAAATATATACTCCCATGTTGGATCGGTACCGCCAAATGGCCAATATACTACAATTAGCCAAATGATATTAATACTGTCGCGAAGAAAATTTATACCATTTACAATATCCAAGAGAAATAAATTACAAAAGAGACTTGATTAGAATCTATTTAGCAAAAAACACACATTCCTTAAAGTTATTGTGTCTTTTTTTAATTTTTTTTTTGTTAATTTGCTTTACGCATACTTATAATGATGATTATAATACGTTTGTTTATTTTTGATTTTATTGATAAAAGTGCAATTGAATATTTTTTAAATAAAACTATTAAATAACCACTTTTCTTATTATTTCATTTTAACATTTAGTTGGATATTAATAATCTTTTTGTGTCTACCAATTTCTAATGACATTTATTTCTTGCGTCCACCACGTTCTTTTATTTGCAAATGCACAGTAGCACCACTTAGCAAATTGTAAAAAGCCATTGTATTGCTATCCTTGAAGAACATGCCCTGAAACGAAGTAAAAATATAAAATTAGAGTTGTTTTCAGACAAAAGAATTTTCAAAAATGCCTTTAAAAATATAAAAACTTACTACCAGTTTATGTATTCCCATCAAGTACTAATAGTGGAATTTAAACATGTGTTTTGCTATTATAACAAAAACAAGATAAATGTAAATTGTTCACTGAAAGTACTCGTTGGGGATATAGATATACTACATCATTTCCAATTGTAGTTCAGAAGTTTCTAATTACATTTCAGAAAATTCCAATTGAATTACAGAAATCTCCTGCAACATTTAATTAGTTAGAAACACGGATTCGTTACATTAGTCAAATTTTACGTACGAAAAAAAGTAATTGAAGATTATTTGCAGTGTAGTTAGTGTTTTTCATTTCACACTATAGCTGTGTTCTTTTGCTAACGCTCATAGGCAATTTCACACAAATTTGAAATTGAATCGTTTATTTAAAAAAACCAGTCAAGCATCAAATTATTAATTTTGAGTAAATCAACTTTCAATTACTTTTACAAAATTCGATATTTTTCCTATGACAGTCCCGGTCAACACTGTGAAACATTTGCTGCAAAACATTTTTAAATTCTCTTTTGAAACTGCATTCGTGTCCAGGCAGTGAAGTTTTTGACATTTCTGTATAGAACGAATAAATGTGGAGGACATACTCAACAAAAACTTCATGTACATGAAACAGAGTACCCTTTTCCATTCCTCTATCCCCCTTCATCTACAAACTCAAATGTTTTCCATTTGTGTAAAGTTTGATAAACATAAAACTTATATTGTTATATGTTAATGTAAATATATTTACATTAACATATACATATGTATTTAAAATATAATATAAAGTTTGCGCTTGACTGGTTTCTGAAACAGACAACCATCGCTATTATAAATTTCATACGAAATATTCTAATTGTATTAGGAACTTCAAAAGTAAAATTAATGTTTTAAAGAGTTTAACATCATATTCATTTTGAAATAACTATTCGTCATCATACAATCGTTCTACAGTGCATTCTGCTTCCGTTGCAAAATATTCCCATAAAACTCTTCATATCCAACCATGTAATACAATTTTTTATTTTTACACATTTATTGAGACCAACAACATTTATGAAAAAAAAAAAAATGGTTAGTGTTTTGCAACGACATTAACTTGATCAATCGACTAAAATATGATTTGGCCACAAACTTCAAGATGAAGGATCTGGGTGATTGATGCCTTTTCAGTTTTGAGAGTGAGATAAACCTGTGATATTGAGGAAATATTGAAACGTTTCTCTTTGCCGTATATGCATTCTGTGGGATGTCTTTTGTTCACAGCACAAATCACTCGCCCCCGATATCAATTATGCAGTGAATTTGTTAAGCCGTTTTAGTGCGAACCCGGTAAAACAGTTTGGTCAAGGTTGGTTGGTTTTTGTGACACAGACGAGGCTGGTAATGTGGATTACAGGCGATCAACTACATGATATCTGTTTACATATCAGCAATCTTGTCGCACTCTCCTCAACAGAAGCGAAATATATGTCAATGGTGTCACCTATTCAGTAGTGCGATTCACTAACTTTTAACGAACCGACAATCGTAATGTTTATCGACATAAATAATCGCTTGCAGTAACGATAGTGTGATTCAGTAATTTATTTTTAACGATTGTTTAAGATATGACATCCTTGTCTACAAAATATCAAAATAAGCGAAAAGCAGAAAACCATTATTTGACGCACAATGAAATAATTAACCAGTGGTGTAGTGAGTACAACGTTGACTAGCAGTCGGAATGTTGTTGGTTCGACACGTGGCTGCGACTTACTTTTTTTTTATTTATTTTTTTTGTTAATACACAATTTTATAAATAACTCTACTAACAAAACAATTTATTTCCGGCCAAAATGTAAAGGATTACTTTTGGGATCCTTTACATCCCAAATGCAGCGCAGTGATGCATTTTTGAAAAGGCCCTATATTAGATATGTAATATTTAATTACCTCATATGATATTTTTTGTTTAGCAGGTGGCATCCCAGTTTCCTCTTGTATTTTACTTTTTAGCAGTGAAACAGGATCTGTCAAAGCAAGAGAAACCGCTATCGTTTGGCCATTTAGTTTCCATTCAGATTTATCCAGGACATTTGGAATTTGCACCTGTATAGTTATGGGACTCTAAACAAAAGATACAAGATATTTTTATTATAGAATAATTTAGAAAAATGTGCGTCCCAAATAGGAGTTCATTAAGTACCTTGTGCATTGCAATAAATTCAGATTCGGGAACCAAATTATCTTCGGATCGCAATTTCTTATTGGGTGGTTCATCATCGAGTGGTATTGATTGTGGTACTTGATCAAGTACGGGTGGAGCTGGAGATATTTGCGGTGGGCCGCCGCCAGCTGGTGCCAAGGGAGCCATGTAACCTGGCACGGAAAATGGTGGAGCTATTTGGAAATATTGCAAACAAATATAGTTCAATAGAATGTTGAAAATAATTTGTATGTAAGTAATTTTGTAAACTCACGCATAATTGGAGGTGGTCTCATTTGCATCATCATGACTGGAGGTTGTGGGGGCATTGGATGTTGTTGCGATTGTGGATGGTGTTGCTGCTGGTGATGGTGATGATGTTGCTGCTGTTGGTGTTGCTGTTGTTGACCATGAACTGACTTGACCATATTTGTATGATGTGGATTTCCACCACCACCTGGTTTACCTCCAACTGGTTTGGGACCAATTTTTTCCTTTTCCTCATCGGGCAAAAGTCCCTTAACCTATATTTTTAGAAAATAAAATCAATGATTTAGCCAATCAGTATGAATTGTAAAATATAGTATTACATACCTTATGAATTTGATGAATTTGATCTTCTAAAGTAATATTAGCACGCGCTGCTCGTGTAGCTGCTTCTACACTGGATGTATGACCATCCCATGTCACGCGATCATCCTTCTTCGTTTCCTCTTCGCCCAATTTTTTACCAATTACTGTTTCCTCATCGCCAACACCAAAGATATCTGTACGACGTTCGGCCAATTGTTTTAGACTTGCCTCAATAGCTGTGCCGGCGGCATATACATTTTCTTGATTGATTTTTTCCACTGTGTGTTTGTCACGTTGTTCCACCCAACGTGGATCCAAGAGGCCAATGCGCATGTGCTCAGCCACTTTGGAAGCTGGAATTTTTTCTCCCGTAATTGGGGAAATGAGGAATTCATCTGTTGTAGCAGGTTTAGGTGGCTTAACTTGAGCTGCCTTAGGATCGTATTTTTTAACCACCACCTTATCATGCGTGGGAGGCAAAAGTGGAGCAACCGGGGGTTGCATTTTGGTAGTGGCCGGTGATTCTTCATCACTAGAGGCCTCGTCCATGTCTTGTACTTGAATGTTGTCCTTTTTAGAGGATTGATTTTGATATGAAACATCTTTCATATGAATACCAATGCGATTCTCCATTTGCGATAGCTTAACAACACCACCAGTGCTGGGTGCTTCTTGGCTGTCTTCATCATCCGATTCAATTTGCATTTCAATATCGCCATCATCTTCTTGCAATCGCTCTTCCATTAAAACACGAGCACCCACTTCCTCGGGAGTTGTTGGTGGTGGAAAGTTGCCAGTTTCAAACGGCTGATAATCGACTGTTTCGACTACAACAAAATCGTGCCAATCAATTTGAGCATAGGCGACTTGAAAGAAATAAATTAAATATGATTAATCAAATTTTTGCTGATGGTATTAATCTATTGCTTTCTAATGAAATTAATTTTTTAGATTACCATGATGTCTGTATTAATGTTTTGTCCTTGGTTATAGGTTGGGAAGACCCTAATAAATTTAATTTTAACCCTAGTAAGGCATAATCATTATCTTTGGGGCTACGGAATTAGGTTTGATGGAGTTCGTGTGCCGCTTTTTGACACGATGAAATGTCTGGGCTTAACGATTGAAAGTCATATAGCTTCAGTTGCTGGAAAGGTTAACAGCACTTTACGGTCTTTATACAGTTTTAATTGCTACTTGCCAGTGAAAACATAATGTAATTTGGCACACACACTCCCCACTCATGCACATATTACAAAGTGATACAAAACATAATGAAATTGAAATATCTGGGAAGCAGTTTAATATGCATTATATTATATGCCTTTCAAAATAATATTTTTTGTATAGTGCAGTTGGGAGAGCATGGGGCAGATTTGCGTTACCTTCGCTGGGAACGATTTTGTAGCGATGAGAGGGCGTAAGTACACTCTGTGGTCTAACATTCCTTTGTGTATGTGTAAGTTCTTTTGGCACATTCACAAAGGTGGTTGCGATTTTAGAGGAGTGTATGACTAAAGGTTACTCATCTTGTCAAGATATTGGGGCGATAGTGTAATCTGTTGTTGTTGGGTCTAATATTAAGACATATATTTTCTCGTGCTATCCCCATTTAGTAGGTTCGCCACTTGTATAGTTTAGGCCTATCTGGAGTGGTAGCAGTGCCGAGGACCTTGGTGGTTAGTTAGTGTTTAAATAATCTAGCCGAAAACAGCTCCCACTGCGTTTGGGTAATACGCTGTTGTAATTAATTGCAATGTCACAATGATCATATTATTTAGTAAGCATTTAAAATGTCGACGAAATTTTATGGGTCGAATATGGATGGCAACCGAACTTCAGTTGCCTAAATGATATTACGTATGGCAACTGGCAGCTATCATTTTCTGTTGCCAAATCGCAACCAGATATTTGTGGTTGCCCTCTATAATCGACCCATTAATTATGCCGTCTCAGAAGAAATATATTGAAATTTGTATGCAAAAATACTAAATATAAGCTACTACTCTTCAAAAGAAAGTACAATTTAGTTTGTTTCATAGATTTAGCGTATTTAGGGAGTTTAACCAATGTTGTATTACGAATAATGCAACATTCAAAATACATATTAAGAACTGAGCATGGACCTATGAACTCAGTATTTCCTAAGATTTAGTAATATCATTAATTATACAAATCTTGGAGAATTGTTTCTGAATCAGGCACTAAATTTTCTTCATTAATTGAAATCGACTTCAAAATCCGATTTCTGTGTAAAGTTTGTAGTCTAAATTAAACATCTGCAGCGAGTAAAAAAATCCATAATAAAGTATTCTTGGCAATTGTTTGCCAATTTAATTTCTTTAAAATTTGCATGAACTTGTAGTTTGATAAAAATAACCATATTCAATCATAAACACGATTTTGAATTATTGTGTAGCTACGTCCGTTTACATTTAAGGTGACGACATATATTATATTTCGAGCTTATGCATATCGCACACCCAGTTCAAAAGTGACACAACTCAACATTAAATTTTTTCAGAAATCGTAAATAAATATATACCAATTGAAACATAATGAAAGACATTAGTGTTTTTAGCCACAGTTGACAACAACGGAATACACTGATGTCTTTGTGTTCGCGTACTTGATAATTTGTACAAATTATCACTGAAAGTTACGGGATTCCGTTCGTTTACTTTTAAAAACTTGTAACGAGAGAGCAAGAGAGTGTTAAAAGTGACAGTTCGTAGATAGAGAACATGATATTTTTTACTGGACATTTTTTCTCCAGTAAAAAATATCAACATAAAATTGTGCTTAAAACATGTGGTTGCAAATGTAAACAGAACTAAAAATATGAAAATTAATATAATTTACAAGTTTTGCAAAGAAAAGAAGTTAAATAACAAAAAACAAACGTTTTAAATTGATTTATAATAAAATACAACTTATTTTTACAAATTGTTGTTCGCGTACTTTTTTGGATATTTTTTTAGTTTGAGAGTAATTTATTTTTGCTCTCTAAAATAAAGTTACTGGATATTTTTTACTGGAA
The DNA here is from genome assembly GCF_958450345.1 of Calliphora vicina. Classification (NCBI taxonomy): domain Eukaryota; kingdom Metazoa; phylum Arthropoda; class Insecta; order Diptera; family Calliphoridae; genus Calliphora; species Calliphora vicina. The sequence continues at coordinate 82,841,231 of NC_088780.1, forward strand.
AGTACGCGAACACACCTTATACAAAATTTAATTCAAGAATGATTTTTATTTACCTCTTTCCTTTTCAATTTTTTCCTCCTCTCGGCGGCGTTGTGCTTCCTGATGCTTTTGCCAATTTGCACGATATTTGACCTGATCGAGTACAAGATTCATACTTGACCGTCCTGCGTTGCTTTCAGCTCTTAGCTTGCCAAGTAAATCCTTTGGAGGAATTAAAATCTTTGTATACTGTTCCAGAAGCTTTGTAAAGTACTGGAAAAGTGAATGTTGAGGACGAAGAAAATCAAACTGAAAATTGCGCTGTTCTCGATTCATGAGATTTGTTAAGAATTGACGACCGTTACGTGCCACAAATTGAGCGGTTAGCTTAACGATATCCCTGCAAGACAATAAAAATTAATTTTATTTTACGTTTTCTCTATATTGTTCGACATACAAATCCAATGCTGAAATTGAAGGTGGATCTGCAATAAACTCAAACTCCGGCGGAGGATCTTTAGGTACAAATTGCTGTTCGGCAACTTGTTTTAAAAGCTCTTGCTGTTTTTGTTGAGCGGCGCTGGTCACCGACAATTGTTTAATTCCACTAACCACACTTGGTGCACTAGCATCTGTAAAGTGAAATATCAAAAGTGTGTTCAAAGCATTTTTTTTATTTAATTCATCTTTACCTTTTCCTTCCCTAAATTCATTCACTTTATGTCTATAGTAAGCGTGATACGGATCCCCGGAACTCAAAAAATTAAATTTAGGATTGCCCAATTCATTTTGTCGAATACGTGCCTCAAACTCCGGTCCATTACGTGCTACGAAACTTGCAGTTTTATCCACAATATCTATTTTATTAAGATTTCATAATTAAGTATGGAAAACTTAAGAAATTGTTAAAAAAAAAAGAAAACAAAAAACGCTTATGTGAAAAAAGGATACTTCTAACCTCCGGTGGAGGATAGATTATGCCGATTATGGGCCCAGACATTGGCTTAGACTGTTGGTTACTATCGACCGTCACATCTGCTTCAATTGGCGGCATTTTTGCTTCAAATATCTAAAATTTTATTTTGATTTTAATTATTTTTATGGTTTTTCTGAAATATTTTCCCTAAATCGTTTTGACAACGCTTTATTAACTCATAGTTGTAAAATTTAGTACTAGTTTTGTGAAAATAGCTGTGTTGCCAGATATTATTTGGAAACTTTACAGTGTTGAAAGCATGGTGTAATGAATACAAGGTGACATTAATCAAACAGCTGATTATCTTTTGCTCGAATTTGTTTACAACTTTCATCTTTTCAAAATTTTTTTTGCTGTAATTTGTATACATTAAGCAGCTGTTTTTGACACTATAAAAGTTATTTGTTTTTGTATTGTTGTATTTGTTGCCGTAACGCATACACCAAGGCGAATTTATACAAGGTGGAGTCAGTCAAACAGCTGATAATTTTCAATGCTTGTTTTTATATTTAAATATCTACATATTCTAATCGTATTAACAAAATATTTATTTTTACATAAATAAGTAAAGCCCTCACTATACAATTTCTACACTACATTAAGTTTTAATACAAATTTGTTTAATTTTTGTTTTTTGACATTTGTTAAGACCAATTGTTGTATTTGTAGAACTGATAGCACCTTGTATGAATTCGCCTTGTCATACACCTTATAATCATTATACCATGGCACAAAGTATACAGAGATGTCAAATTTGACGTTTCAAAAATTCAAAATCAGATGATAAGGCAGTTCTCTTAAAAAGGGATAGAAAGTATTTTGTACTACAATATCAGTGATGTGTTAAAGCAAAGCGCTATACACAACGCGAATATGGTAGACAAAGTAATGTAATCAAAACAAAGAAATAATCAAAACAAAACGATGAAAAGGGCAGTTTATAAAGAAAGAGACAAAACGAGATTATTTTCTGTCTCGTGACGCCTCTGTATACTTTGTGACCATGGTTGAAAGCCTAATAATTATGGCCAATAGGCTAGGTTGTTGAAAATAAATAATAATAAAAAAAAAAAAAAAATAATTTTTAAGTTTAAAAAAATTAGCTGAACCCTGACCGCGTTGCTGGCCCTTAGAAAACATCTGTTTTATTATTGCATCTCGATTTTAATATACAGTGTCGGACAAAACTAAAGAACGGACTACCCCGACCTGACTTCTCTGCCGAAATACTTATTATCTGTAGCCAGGTGACGGCGGTTGAGGTGGTGTCATACTATGCCCATAAAAAAAAGAGACGAATGTATTAAAGGCAAATGGGATGTTATATTTATGAATTCATCTTAAGGCCAGCGGATTACAATGTTTAATGTTTTTTGTTTGGAGTAAAAATATATAAATTATTTTATTTTGTCGTGTGTACCCTGTGCATAAATAAAGGATGATAACGCAAAAAAATTATTATAAGTGGCGAATTGAAATAAATACAGGCGAATTCACTTATTTTTTATATATGGAGTTTGACATAAATGCGTACGGGCGAACTTTTTTAAATGTGTTGTTTGGAATTTATGCGTTCTATTTCTATAATCAGTTGAGCTGCCTCAATCGTAATTCAGCTCTGGGTGGAGGAAGAACTCGCGCGACATTGCCAGCTAAGTAACTTAAAAACCAAACAAATAAACAAGTTGAGCTGCCGATGACACCTTATTAAATGCCTTGTACCCTAGTATGTTAACTTTTTTATTTCGATTTCTGTACAGCCCTAAAAATATTGAAATGAAAAATAAAGTATTTAAAATTTGTACTTTCAGTAAAATGAATGTACATATATATTTTTTTAATATTTAAAGCTTACTTGGGGGTTACACGATCAAGTTTTGCCTTTCAAGTTTTAATACACTCACACTTTTTACTAATACACTCACACCTTTAAGACCCAGCGGGAAAAAATGATAGGACTTCAATTTGTAGGCCTTCTAAAAGGCATACTTACACATTCTAAAAGATCCGATACTCATTCCACCCTGCCTGCTCTTAGAAGGTGTTCAAGAAGCCCTATGAATCCCCTTCTAATAACAAGTGAGCTTGTTGGCTGCCAACAGCCCATCATAAGTAGGCCTTCTCTCAGCCCTCTAACAGCAGCGAGTATGCAAGGCCTTGGCTCGCAATGACACGCCGTGTAAAATTGAAATGATTTTGCAATGCGGCAAAATGATTTTGCAAGTCCTTGTGTCTGCAAAATGAGGCATTTAGGAAGGCCTCTTAACTGCATCTTTTTCCCGCTGGGGAATTGAAACGAACTTGCATTCAATTTCTCATTCAAGTTGGTGTTTCAATTCACATTGACACTACTATAAAAGTGTAGTGTCACCCGGGTGGGTATTGGTAAACCATGTACATAAAAAAACCTTTGGTAAAGCGAAGGTTAATCGTACATTGTGAAAATGGCCGTAAATATAACTATTTTAACGGCTGGTTTAAAGTTGTATAATGCCTCTCAAACTAAAACATATCTGTGGGTGTTATTAACATTGAATAAAAGCTTTGAGTTGAACATAGTTTGTAAGTATGGTAACACTAATGACGTTTTCTTTTCTGACACAGAATGTAGCCAACATATTTTGTACCATTTATTAAAAGTTAACCATACCCTCATAATGTTTTACATTTTTAACGATCACAATAGAATAAAAACCATTACCATTTATGCAATTTTCTTTTATGTAGCTTCTAAATGTTGTAAAACTATACATTTTGCTGTTTAAAAAGTGCTGCATTTCTAACCCTTTGATAAAATTGAGGGTGAAACGTGTAGCATATCTTCGGGGTTTTAGGGCAACATTATTTGAAAAGAACACGTTATACCCTTACCAAACTACATTTGTTTTAGAATAGAACACAAAAAAGGGTAAAAGGCAGAATAAAGGCATCATATATGCCTGAAAAGAAAACGCCATAAATGATTAATGATTATCATCAAAAGCTCTAGAATTCGAATATTCTAGGTTGAAGTTCATTGTATAAATAGAGCTTTCTTGCGTATATAAATTGGCCGTGAGAACACCAAATTAATGAGTCTATTTTGAAGCATCCTTATTTAAGTAAAGTCATCAACTGCATTACCAGTGTATATTTGTAAAGTGTGTGTATTCTGTGTATTTCTGCGAATTTTAAGATTTCATAATTAAGTATGGAAAACTTAAGAAATTGTTAAAAAAAAAAGAAAACAAAAAACGCTTATGTGAAAAAAGGATACTTCTAACCTCCGGTGGAGGATAGATTATGCCGATTATGGGCCCAGACATTGGCTTAGACTGTTGGTTACTATCGACCGTCACATCTGCTTCAATTGGCGGCATTTTTGCTTCAAATATCTAAAATTTTATTTTGATTTTAATTATTTTTATGGTTTTTCTGAAATATTTTCCCTAAATCGTTTTGACAACGCTTTATTAACTCATAGTTGTAAAATTTAGTACTAGTTTTGTGAAAATAGCTGTGTTGCCAGATATTATTTGGAAATTTTACAGTGTTGAAAGCATGGTGTAATGAATACAAGGTGACATTAATCAAACAGCTGATTATCTTTTGCTCGAATTTGTTTACAACTTTCATCTTTTCAAAATTTTTTTTGCTGTAATTTGTATACATTAAGCAGCTGTTTTTGACACTATAAAAGTTATTTGTTTTTGTATTGTTGTATTTGTTGCCGTAACGCATACACCAAGGCGAATTTATACAAGGTGGAGTCAGTCAAACAGCTGATAATTTTCAATGCTTGTTTTTATATTTAAATATCTACATATTCTAATCGTATTAACAAAATATTTATTTTTACATAAATAAGTAAAGCCCTCACTATACAATTTCTACACTACATTAAGTTTTAATACAAATTTGTTTAATTTTTGTTTTTTGACATTTGTTAAGACCAATTGTTGTATTTGTAGAACTGATAGCACCTTGTATGAATTCGCCTTGTCATACACCTTATAATCATTATACCATGGCACAAAGTATACAGAGATGTCAAATTTGACGTTTCAAAAATTCAAAATCAGATGATAAGGCAGTTCTCTTAAAAAGGGATAGAAAGTATTTTGTACTACAATATCAGTGATGTGTTAAAGCAAAGCGCTATACACAACGCGAATATGGTAGACAAAGTAATGTAATCAAAACAAAGAAATAATCAAAACAAAACGATGAAAAGGGCAGTTTATAAAGAAAGAGACAAAACGAGATTATTTTCTGTCTCGTGACGCCTCTGTATACTTTGTGACCATGGTTGAAAGCCTAATAATTATGGCCAATAGGCTAGGTTGTTGAAAATAAATAATAATAAAAAAAAAAAAAAATAATTTTTAAGTTTAAAAAAATTAGCTGAACCCTGACCGCGTTGCTGGCCCTTAGAAAACATCTGTTTTATTATTGCATCTCGATTTTAATATACAGTGTCGGACAAAACTAAAGAACGGACTACCCCGACCTGACTTCTCTGCCGAAATACTTATTATCTGTAGCCAGGTGACGGCGGTTGAGGTGGTGTCATACTATGCCCATAAAAAAAAGAGACGAATGTATTAAAGGCAAATGGGATGTTATATTTATGAATTCATCTTAAGGCCAGCGGATTACAATGTTTAATGTTTTTTGTTTGGAGTAAAAATATATAAATTATTTTATTTTGTCGTGTGTACCCTGTGCATAAATAAAGGATGATAACGCAAAAAAATTATTATAAGTGGCGAATTGAAATAAATACAGGCGAATTCACTTATTTTTTATATATGGAGTTTGACATAAATGCGTACGGGCGAACTTTTTTAAATGTGTTGTTTGGAATTTATGCGTTCTATTTCTATAATCAGTTGAGCTGCCTCAATCGTAATTCAGCTCTGGGTGGAGGAAGAACTCGCGCGACATTGCCAGCTAAGTAACTTAAAAACCAAACAAATAAACAAGTTGAGCTGCCGATGACACCTTATTAAATGCCTTGTACCCTAGTATGTTAACTTTTTTATTTCGATTTCTGTACAGCCCTAAAAATATTGAAATGAAAAATAAAGTATTTAAAATTTGTACTTTCAGTAAAATGAATGTACATATATATTTTTTTAATATTTAAAGCTTACTTGGGGGTTACACGATCAAGTTTTGCCTTTCAAGTTTTAATACACTCACACTTTTTACTAATACACTCACACCTTTAAGACCCAGCGGGAAAAAATGATAGGACTTCAATTTGTAGGCCTTCTAAAAGGCATACTTACACATTCTAAAAGATCCGATACTCATTCCACCCTGCCTGCTCTTAGAAGGTGTTCAAGAAGCCCTATGAATCCCCTTCTAATAACAAGTGAGCTTGTTGGCTGCCAACAGCCCATCATAAGTAGGCCTTCTCTCAGCCCTCTAACAGCAGCGAGTATGCAAGGCCTTGGCTCGCAATGACACGCCGTGTAAAATTGAAATGATTTTGCAATGCGGCAAAATGATTTTGCAAGTCCTTGTGTCTGCAAAATGAGGCATTTAGGAAGGCCTCTTTACTGCATCTTTTTCCCGCTGGGGAATTGAAACGAACTTGCATTCAATTTCTCATTCAAGTTGGTGTTTCAATTCACATTGACACTACTATAAAAGTGTAGTGTCACCCGGGTGGGTATTGGTAAACCATGTACATAAAAAAACCTTTGGTAAAGCGAAGGTTAATCGTACATTGTGAAAATGGCCGTAAATATAACTATTTTAACGGCTGGTTTAAAGTTGTATAATGCCTCTCAAACTAAAACATATCTGTGGGTGTTATTAACATTGAATAAAAGCTTTGAGTTGAACATAGTTTGTAAGTATGGTAACACTAATGACGTTTTCTTTTCTGACACAGAATGTAGCCAACATATTTTGTACCATTTATTAAAAGTTAACCATACCCTCATAATGTTTTACATTTTTAACGATCACAATAGAATAAAAACCATTACCATTTATGCAATTTTCTTTTATGTAGCTTCTAAATGTTGTAAAACTATACATTTTGCTGTTTAAAAAGTGCTGCATTTCTAACCCTTTGATAAAATTGAGGGTGAAACGTGTAGCATATCTTCGGGGTTTTAGGGCAACATTATTTGAAAAGAACACGTTATACCCTTACCAAACTACATTTGTTTTAGAATAGAACACAAAAAAGGGTAAAAGGCAGAATAAAGGCATCATATATGCCTGAAAAGAAAACGCCATAAATGATTAATGATTATCATCAAAAGCTCTAGAATTCGAATATTCTAGGTTGAAGTTCATTGTATAAATAGAGCTTTCTTGCGTATATAAATTGGCCGTGAGAACACCAAATTAATGAGTCTATTTTGAAGCATCCTTATTTAAGTAAAGTCATCAACTGCATTACCAGTGTATATTTGTAAAGTGTGTGTATTCTGTGTATTTCTGCGAATTTATAACCGTGTATAAAAACACTGAGTGACTATTTAAAACTGTTGTTGTATAAATTTAAGTAAATAAAGAGTTGTTACAAATTTTAAACTACTAAACTGCTTTTATTTGCAATCAAAAGTATCCGGTTTTTTTAAAGGAAATAAACCCCCGTTTTTAAATGGTAAAAACGTAACAATATGAAGAACATTATTAGCTAACCCTGTAGCCACACTATCAAGTCTTTTACATATACTATTTGTGAAAATTTACCAAAATTGAAACCTGTGACGTAGGCTGCACGCAACTTAAAAACAATGTTAGTACAAATTGCGCAAAAAAATGTAATCAGCTGTTTTCTTGAATGTGAATTGAAACACCAACTTGAATGAGAAATTGAATGCAAGTTCGTTTCAATTCTTAAAGGTGTGAGTGTATTAGTAAAAAGTGTGAGTGTATTAAAACTTGAAAGGCAAAACTTGATCGTGTAACCCCCAAGTAAGCTTTAAATATTAAAAAAATATATACATTAATTTTACTGAAAGTAGAAATTTTAAATACTTTATTTTTCATTTCAATATTTTTAGGGCTGTACAGAAATCGAAATAAAAAAGTTAACATATGCGACGAATGAAATTTTAAAAAATTTAAGAAACCTTATAAAAAGTTTAAAATGTTTCTATTAAATTCTATAGAACCTTAAAATTTGTTCAGTGAGTATAAATTTCATTTCAATCGAAACAAAATTAAAAAAAATATTAAACCAATAAAAACGATGTGGTCACCCGGGTGGGTATTGGTAAAGCGAAGGTTAAAAGTTAACGTGAACTATAACCGCAAGTTAGGCTAATCTGAATTTCACAATGTACGATTAATTCTTAACTGACACTATTTAACAACAAAGTTGCTGTTAAATATAACCGAACAAACTTCGCCGGTTTGCATCTTAATTGTAAGAAATATAATAAAAGAACATGGAAATACAACATTTTTTTTGTAATATTTATAATTTTTAAAAATGTAAAGCGCAGAAAAAGAAATTTTGCACGGCGTGATCCAGATACCACCCGGATAATGCACTTCAGAAAATAATACAAAACAAACAACAAATGTGCATTTTTCCTTGTGGTTTTCACTGAATTTTCAGTAATTGTTTTTCAGTTTGTTTCTTGCTATAAATACATAATATGTATACATTATATTTTACAGTTAGCTACCTTAATATTTTTGAGTTTTATAAGTTTTTTTTTTATTATACAACTAATAAAACACAAATTATTATTATTTTGATGCCGCCTTTTCAGAAAATTTTTATATTTTCTTTGAATGTTCATGTGATTTTCTGAAGGGGACTAGGGACAAATGTAGCCCCATTTCCACAATAATTTACAGTATAATTTCAGAGTACTTAGAACTTTTTTTTTTTGCAAAATTTTATAAGGATTGCCGCATAATCAACATATTTATGACTGCTCAAACAGTATTCCGGGGGACAATTCTATGGGGCTAGGGGAAATCATGGACCATTTTCAATACCAAACAAACCTTATCAACAGAGAGTATTTGTGGATAATTTTAGCCAGCTGACTGCTTTAGTTTGTATCCTATCGAGTTTTGAACAAACAGACAGACGGGACATTTTTCTTTTAAAATTTCAAAAAATTATGCATATTCGTGAGTGATTTTCGAAATGGGGCTTAAATGGGGGGTCAGACGGCATGTATTGCTTGTGTTATGTGCCATGTATTGGGACATTTTTCCACATGTAAACATATACATACCGTGTGATCCATATGAAACTTTGTGTATGTAAAATACATGTGTATTAATCGTGACATTTTTGAAATTAGAGCATGTTCTATGTTCGTATGTATAACAGTGTTGTATTTTGAAATACAACACTGTGTGAGTGCAAAATAAAAAAAAACAAAACAAAAACGAGTAAAGAAAAATCATAACAAAATAAGTTTCATTGCATTAAATATATTTATTGTGATTTACAAATGTTTTAAATAAATATATTGTTAAAAACAACAAACATATAAACTAATAGAGGTTATGTCACATGCAATTACATATGTACGTTTGAACGTGGAAATTATGAATCGTATGTATAACGTGAATTTTGACATACACATGAAATTCAATATGTATCGAATACATGTCCCAATACAGAAGCAATACATGCCGTCTGACCCCCCTATTATATGGGATCTATGACCAATTATGGACCGATCATCATAAAAATTAAGTCGTGTGATTTATATCTATATGAAAGTTATTTATGTTGAATATTATCTGTATACCAACATTTTTAGGAGATTTATACACGTTAAAGTGATTTTCGGAAGCGGGTCTTATATGGGAGCTATATGGTGTCATGAATTCCGTATATATAAGACTTATTTGGAGCAAAATTTGTGAAGATACCTATATAAATTAAACATTTATGACCGATAAAGTCCAATTTCGGGAGGACATTTGTATTGTGGCTGTATACCCTACACCACCATAGTGGTGTAATAAAAAATTAAAAAATAAATAACAAAATATACATACATATATTCGGTTTCAAAAAACAAGGTGATAATAGCAAAAAAATAATCAGAGTCAAATTCAATTCATACTACATTCTAATTGGGCGCTTAGTTTTCGCCACCATCTTAGCCTAAAACATACTGTTGGCACTTATTTAGTTTTTAAATAAAAATACCAACAATATATTGTTACGAAATTGTACATGAATTCAAATATAACGATTTTAAGGGCTGATTTAAAAGTAGCATAATGCTTTCAAATAACATTGCTGTAATAGCAAACTGTAACATATCTGTGGGCATTATTAATAAAAGCTTTCAGTTGACCATTGATCGTAAGTTGGCAACGCTGTTTGAATTCGACTATTCAGTTAAAGAACATTGTAGAAAGTACACCACAGATGGCGTATGATCTAGAATATTCGAACTCTGACAGTTAAAGAGCAATCTAGAGTGCAGATGGCAGTGTTATAAATAGTGGCAGAGGTTGCAGTCGTGAGTGAGTTTATCAGAGACGCTTTTCGAATAAACATCAACTGAGTGCCTTAAAGTGTGTTGTGTTTTTTTTTTCAAGTAAATTCGTGTACATTATAAATTGTTTCTGTATTTCTGAGAATTTATAAACGTGTATAAAAAAACATTGAGTGGCTATTTAATTCTGTGGTTGTTGTACATTTTGAATAAATAAAGAGTTGTTACAATTTTTAAACGGCTTTTATTTGCAATCAAAAGTATCCGGTTTATTTAAAGGAAATAAACCAAACGCTTTGAAAAGGTTAAAACGTAACAATATTTTTATAAAAAAGATTCTTTAATAATTCAAATTCAAAAAACGAATGAAAAAACATTTTTAATTTTGTTATTATAAAAGCAAAGTAAATGTGATTAATTTTAAAAAAGTTTTATTTGTTACAATTTTTGTGCGAGAAGTATATTTTTGTAAAGTGTTTGTTTTAGAGGCACCACAATACTAATTATATTAAAAAAATAAATATAGTCAGTTTAAACTATTATTTTTTGTCCTTAAAATGTTGTAATAAGCTCTAAATACCTTCACATAGTACAATATTAGTGTTTTCTCCTATTCAGATCATATTGAAACTTTAACATTTTTAAGGGTTTTTGTTTTTTCAGTCGTGGTTGTCATTCTCGTGGAATTGCCCATATGTACTCAATAGAAACTTTATAAAATTTTCAGTTTTGTTATGGATTTCTTACTGTTATAAAGCTTAGAATACGAATATAAATATGAAATATCTTTTGTGTCAAAATTATTTTAATTCAATGCATTAGTTTTTACTTTGTTATATCCCGGGATTTGTAAAATCCAGTGCCGTTTGGCATCCTAGTTACAACCCCAGAGGTGTATTTAGAGTCATTGTCGTGCAGAAATCTTCAAATTAGGGCCATATTTTCATCAGCGTATGGATACATTACATCGTTTAAAATGGATCTGCATTGGACCCATACAAATCCCACACCATCTCAATAAGCATTTTTGTTGGAATTCAAGATGAAAGCAAGTGTAATTCAAGCTTTGAATTATAGTCAAGCAATTGAATTACAGATCTAATACATTTTATTTCAAAACATTCTCCAGTAAAAAGGAAACATAAATTCAAACCATATATTTTTGTTTGAAAGATATTTAATGTGTTCAAATATATGTATGTAGTTTAAAACATAATTACATTTATTTTAATAGCTTCATTTGCAATGCAACTAATAGTGCGATAACTAATTTCCAATTTTAGATTACTAATAACATTGCGGGGAGTAATTGTAGGAAATTTTGAAACTATTTTGCTATTAAATTATAATTTTTAATTATTTTGTTTTTTTTTTTAATTTTTTCTTACATATTATTTTTGTTTTAGTCTTCTTTCATACGTTAACTAGTTTCCATTGTTTTGCCAATGATAAGAAGTATAACCACATTATATAAATGTATTTTTATTAAACTTGAATAAACACTAGAGGCCTTATTCATAATCAATTTTTAAATTTATTACAGGTTTATAAAACGAATTTTGTATGGTAATTTTGATTTATAAACCTTTTATAAAATTAAAAATTGATTATGAATAAGGGGGTAGAAATATAGATTTATATTTTTTAAAACTTAAATTACCGATTATAGTTTTCAAAAAGTTTTCATTTTATTGTACAATGTATGTCAATTAACACTGTATGTAAATATATCTATTAGGTATTACATATGATATACTCCTTTCGTAACTTCGAAAAATTTTATTTTTACTAAGTATTTACTACACTATAATATTTTAAATGAATAGGCTAGGAACCTATTAACATGAAATTATTTCGGCTATTGTTGTTTTATCAGGACAAATGCTTTTGATTTTGTTTATCGAAAATCTAATGATCATTATTAGGGGGCGGATTTATATGCAAATGCATGTTTTTTCTCGAACGTCCAAATACAATTTAGACTAATTATCTATCCGAATCGCACATTTTGCTGCAAAATTGCATCGATTTGTTAGTGCATATTTTTGTATATTTTATTGATAATGCATATTTTGTTATATTTTACTTCAAAATGCATATTTATATGCATATTATGCCAATTTTTAATAAAAATATAATTTTTTGTCGTTAATGGGCAATACATTGTTTCGACAAACATTTTTTTGTCGAATTTGTTATAGAAATAGCAGTAAATTTTATCGACTAACTTCGTTCGACATCGAAAAACTACTGATAGAGAAATGAAGAACTTAATCTCTATCAGTAATTGAAAATTATCATTTCAAAATTTTTTTTTTTAAAAAAAAGTTTAGTTTAACCGCTCCTGACAGTCATTTCCAAACCGTTCTACGAGACTGTCGTAAACTAGTGAATTTGGATAACTTAGAGACAAATGCACTACAGTATTAACGTTTAAAGTCCCTACACTATAGATTACATAGACACTTAAGTGACAGTTGTCTTTATGCTAGATTACATGCGATGTATAAAGTAACCATTTGAAATTGATTCTTTTTTTGAAATATTTGCTGGATGGGTTGCGGTCGGGTCGATTTTGAATTGTATTTCCCCACATTGAAGCACTCTGTGATAAACAATATTTATCGTTTTGTTGTCCGGTTCGAAAAAGATCAAAGTGGATGGTTTTCCGACACGGGAACATGCGACGTACAGTTCACCATGTGAAAAACATTCATTCTCTAGATTCGGGGCACAAACACTCAATGATTGGCCTTGTGATTTATTGATTGTCATTGCGAATGCGAGACGAATTGAAAATTGGATTCACATAAACTCGAATGGCATATCGGTTGAGATCATTGGAATTATCGGAATAAGAACTTCCTCACATTGCGCATGAGTTTTGTGACCGCTACATTTTATTCGATTTAGATTGCGAAGCATCTAAATATATACAAAATGTATGTCCAGTACCAGTCCGAATTGGTGCAAATCATCGAAATCGGTCCAGGTGTTCTTGAGTTATAAACGTAGTTACTAACATCACTTTCTTTTTTATATAGATTTAGTTCTCATCTGTGGTATGGGATTAGTATAAATTTAATGACATTTTTTTTGCATATTCCACGAATTGAAAAAATATAATATTTCATTAGTAACCTATAATCTTACATATTACGCCAGTAAATGCACTTGTGCTTACATACAAACTTTTATATGTAAAGATTTCACAAATATTCATGCAAATTAAAGAACATTAATTTATTTGCGATATGGCTAAGGAGTGAGATCGAAAAATTCTTAACACACGTTTTTCATTACATTTTTTAACCCAAGTATTATTTGAATTTTTTTTTGATCAAGTTACCTTTGAAAAACATGTCAGTTATTATGTGTAATGTCAATTATATTAATTTTTTTGTTAATCTGATTAAAATGAGTGACCAGAAAAAAGTGCGTACTGAAATTATTAAATATTTTCAACAAAACCCAACTTGGTCTTACAAAAAGTTGGCCAAGCATACAAAGGTCTGCCGTCAAACTGTTTCCAATGTTATTAAACAGTACCGGGAGAACTTGTCAGTTGATAGAAAACCTGGTTCAGGTAGAAGGAATGGTCCACATGATGTTTCTAAAGCCAAAAAAATAGAACGCATTTTCAAAAGAGCTCCCAACACATCCGGTAGGAAAGCAGCCCGGTTAGCTCAGTGCTCGGACTATTTGGTACGAAAAGTTAAAGCTAATGCAGGTTTAAAAACATACAAGGCTCAAAAAGTTCCTGACAGGAACGCTACTAAAAATTTAGAGGCCAAAAACAGAGCACGGAAATTGAAGTCAAGTTTTATAAAAAAATATTCTTGCTGCATAATGGATGACGAAACGTATGTTCTGGCAGATTTTTCGCAACTTCCAGGTCAAAAATTTTATGTTGCTGATGCTCGAGGGAATGTTGAAGAAAAGTTTAGGACCCAAAAGCAGACAAAATTTCCCAGAAAGTTCTTGGTATGGCAAGCAATATGCAGTTGCGGCAAAAGAAGCCACTCATTTGTTACAACGGGCTCTATAAATACCGAAATTTACATCAAGGAATGTTTACAAAAAAGGCTGCTTCCATTCATAAGACTTCATAATGTGTCCACTTATTTTTGGCCTGACTTGGCATCCTGTCACTATGGCAAACAAGCCCTTGAGTGGTACAAGAACAATAATGTGGTATTTGTACCAAGAGAGGCAAATCCTCCAAACTGCCCGGAGCTAAGGCCAGTGGAGAGATATTGGGCTCTTGTTAAAAGAGAATTGAAGAGTACAAAAAAGGTGTCCAAAAGTGTGGTAGATTTTAAACGGAGATGGACTACATGTTCGAGCAAAGTGACAGAAAGCACTATAAAAACGTTAATGGAAGGGTTTCCGAAAAAGGTTCAAAATTTCATCACTAGTGATTAAAACTATAAAAATAATTTTTTTTGTAAATTGTAATAATAATTTCAATCAAATAAAAAAAAAATTAAAGCTGTAAGTTTAGTGGTTTCTTTTTTATAAACATATATGTATGTTAAGAATTTTTCGATCTCACTCCTTATTAGTGGTAGGGCAAACATATTTGCTAGTCGTATTACACGTAACGTTTAGAAGTAACCGTATGAGACATTTTCAGATTTTGTAATAGACATACAGTGATGGACTTAAGTATAGGCAGAACAGCAATTTTGTATTTAAAGATTGCATTAAAAGCAGAAATAATATTTTTTGTATTGAAACTACTATTAATCTATTTAAGGTTGCTACATATTTTAAGATACCAGCAGTTTTATTCATGTAGAAAGATGAGTTAGTCCGATGGCAGATAAAAAGTACAAAAAGATCTAAAATACGATGGACAAAAGTATAGGCACATTTTTTTGGGATCAGGTACTGTTCACAGACGAAAGTAAATTTAATATTTTCTGAAATGAAACTGATGAAGGCAAAAATGTTTTACAAACAGTAAAGTATGGTGGATTAATTAAAGAAGCAATCTTTCCCAATCATTCTGATGGGAATATTTTTGAAAAAAGCTCCTTGCATATGCGGGCGACATCATCGTAAAGTTTGATAGTGAGAAATGCTGCGACGAAATAGTTGTTACCGGTAGAAGTAAGTTCGAGGTATTATTCGAATTCTTTAGTGGAGGAATACACCCAATAGGATTAAAGTCTAGTTGAAGATGATTCCAGAAATGTCACACCCCAAAATAGCATCATTTTTGTTTTTTTGTATATTTGGTCGCCAATTGAAAACCGGTCAAAATGTGTCAAATATCATTAATTTATAGATTTGACTTCTGGGATATTGGAACCGATGTCCCAGAAGACAAATCTATAAATGAAATCCACCTAATGAAAAATTTTGTTAAACAAAGAAACATCAATATTGTTATTTATAAATAGTAGGCGGATTTTGCTGCATTTATTATTAAACAAATCAAAATATGACCCGAAAATATAAATCATATGCACTTATATTTTTGTCAATTTAATTAACAATGGATCGCTACATTTTCTAACAATTTTACTAACAATTAAATAGAGGGTCTTTCATTAATAGCTTCCTATCTTTAAATTTAAATGAAACAAAGTGTGTGTAAGATATCATGAACATTTTTTATTCGTTTGAAAGGCATATCGATGCCATTATATTGGATATAACATCATGCAAAAGTCCGCCCGCTGTGGTTGCGCTAGATGGAGCGCATCCGAAATGTCCAACGACACAATATAATTTGTTCAAAAAAGATACGAAATTTTTGTCCAATATTTCGCAATTTTAAGTTTATTTTGGGAAAATATTTATATTTTTTAATTTTAATCTATAAAAGTCCTTTCTGTGATATAAATTCGGTGCCGATAACAGTGTATGTGGAAACGTAGCTTTAATGGAGAAAACTGTACGATATTTTTTCCAATTTTTTATTTGTTTTTGTTTATTCATATCATCTACAAATAATTCTTATAGATTACTTACATTTAATTAATTAATTGTACAACATAAATAAGTTCAATTTAAATCTATTATAGCTGACATTAAAATATAATATAGGAGAAATACTATTACATAAATTCAAGCATCTTGTAATTGGCTCATTTAAAGCATAATTTGTCCTATGTAAAGTGTCCTCAAAAATGCGGTTTCTCCTCATATCTCTCGGCGTATTAAATAATGTAAAATGTTCACAAATTTCGGTACATAATATTTGACAACAAGATCTGCGATCATCCAATGTTTGAAGACCAAAAAATATTAATGTATTCTTTAAAGAGCTGCAACAAAAATATATACAGTGTTGGAAAAAATAATAGAAACGAATGCTTTTTTTTCAATCTTTGTATGTATATCAGTCAAGTTTAGTTTTGTTAAACAAAATTTATCAGACATACAGCATAAGAAAATACATAATCATTCCTATTTTCATTTATATTTTAATACATTATATGACTAAAAATGTAAAGAGTCAATCACCCTTATTCTGTTAGGCGTCATCAACATCGTCGTCAATTTTGAGTCAACATCACTTTAACACAACGTCAATGCTAATTTTGTATTCCCTAACAGTCTTATGACGAAGTGCCTGTTTATCGATACATACAACACACATATCTAATAACTGAGTCAGCTTATTCATTTTCTTTACTTTTTTTTGGCAAAATTATTTGTAATAAATAAAAATATTGTTATAAATAATTAAAATAAAATGATTTTCATTCCGATTCGGATTCCAGTGACCAAGAAACTAATAGTGGAAAGAAGATTTGTACCGTTCGATAGGAATTTCACTTTTTTTTTGTAGTGGACGAACTTTTTTAAGGGGTTTTGAGAATTGGTTTTTGATGGTTCTGTTGCTGATAGTGTTGATATTATTATTCGCCCTTATACAGGTTGTCGTCGTCGTTTTTGAGTCGACATCACTTTCTGTCGACGTCGACGTCACCTCGACACTATTTTGGTATTCTGTAACCGTATTGTGTCGACGTCGACTGTTTATCGAAAAATGCAATAACACAAAACACACATCTCTAATATTTAAGTCAGCTGATTCATTTTGTTTTATATTTAACAAAAAAAAACTTTTATTTCTATTTTAAATTGTGATACGAGCGTTATTTTTTAAAAATGTTTTATGTTTATGATTCAAAAAAAATAAAGAAAACTTAATTTTCAAAGAAAACAACTCCGGCAAAATTCTGATATCTTAAAACTTCCAGATAATAAGTGAGAAAAAAAATCAAAATATGATACCTCCATATTGCTTATTATATTTTTTCAAAAGATTTGAATGCTACTTTCGACTAAAAAAGGCAGCCTTTAAGAATGTTCTGGAAACAATATCGCTTATTGAAAGATGGAATTAAATCATCATATATTTGAAAACAATAAAATTGACAACAACATTAAGATTTCTGGCACAGGGTTCGTATCAGGTTAGTGTTGGAAACGATTTTAGTTTGGGTTTGTCGCAACCTGCCATTTCTGGCCGAAACTCTGGATGCTTTAGAAATGAGAGTTTTTGGAAACAGAACTGGTTCTTTTCCTTTTCGGAGTACAATATTCTTGTTGAGGATTTGAGCTTGAAGATACTGAATCCACCTTATTTCGCGATGAAGGTCCAGGTATCTCTTGTTCAATGGGGGCATCTATTGTGTCCAATTCAATAACGTCAGACGACACTCCTTCCAAAAATCTTGCCAACTGTTTAAATCTACCGCCACCTGTAGCATTACACTCACTTCTGTTAGTTACCATTTTTTTTTTAATTTAAATTTTAAATCTCTCCATACCTAAAAAATATATATTTATGATATAAACTAATAATATAAACTAATAATTTCCATACATTTTGTCATCCATCGGAAAGTCTCCTAGGTGGGCCAAGAGCATTTAACACTTTGGTCATATCTTCTCATTGAACTTTAAAATTGCTTGGAACATTTCCTCGATTAAATCCTCATGCAAGAGATGGATTTTTACGCAACCCCTCAACAAGTTTTTTAAATTGGTAAGAATTTGTTACTTTAATTTTTGAATTTTTTTCCATTTTGTAATATTTTTTGATTTTAAAAAAACAAATAGTCGTCACCAAAAATGACGACGACAAAATCAGTATCGACACAATACAATATCGACGCCGTATTGACTTATACCATGTTCAAACGACGGCATTATTCGTCATTCAACCCCCAATTACGAACTGAATTACATGATTCGCCATACAAAATTTCAAGTGCGAATTACCTTGTTCGTACGTAATTCAGTTTGAATTACCTTATGAATTACGAACGAATGACTGTCATCTCTAATTTTTATCGATTATTTATGTATAATAATCAGCTGTCCAAACAAAAATGTCAAAAAAAAAACAAAATAAAGAAAAAGATTTTTGTATTAAATAAATAAATTAAAAGAAATAAAAAGTCTGATTAAAGTTAAATTCATTTGTGGAAGTAGCAGCTCTGCCATTCTTTCAGCCTCTAATAAAGCCTGCTCGCTGACCTGGTCCCACTTGCTTGCACTTTTTCTTTTTTCTAATAATGAAAATAATAATTAAATTATATTTGTTTAATTAATAATGCTACAATTTTATGTTTTTACTTACCTTTTTTATCCATTGCCAAATTACAAATTTAAAATTCGCACCAAACAAACAAAAAAACAAAACATGTAAACAGAAGAAAAAAACAAGAAGAAGAAATAAATAAATGTCAAACTGAATTACGAATGTTGTCGTGTAAACAGGTTGATTCGCAATCGTAATTCAAAACGCGAATTAAGTAATTCAGACTGCCGTGGAAACATGGCATTACAGAATACCAAATGTGTGTCGACAGTCATCGATAGCAGTCAATAACGACAAACAGAATACCAATTTTAAATTGTCGACTTGCGTCGACGACGACAACCAGAATAAGGGCGATTGTTGTAGCAACAGTGTTTGCTGAGTTGAAAGCCACCAAAAATGGCGTCGACAAAATGACGTCAATGTTTCTCACAGAATACCAAACAAATGTTGACAGTCATCGATAAGTGGCAATATTGACAACGAGAATACGGATTTACAACAAATGATTAAAAACGGCGTTGTGTTGTGTCGACGACGCCTAACAGAATAAGGGTGAATATTTTTACTGGAAAAAATAATAGAAACGCGTAAAAGGATTCAACTTTTAGAGGCATATCTTTATATTTTTTGTTAAAAAACTATCTTATATTAATATTTTGTTGCTCTACCTTTGTTTTTCACAACTTCATTGCATCTGCCGCTCATGGAATCAACCAATTTATATGCAAATGTCCTTGTCAATGTCAAATCACTCTTCCTAGATTTGTTCCAAATATTTTTCGGACTGAAACCCTCTAGCTTCTTCTTGAGCCCTCCCCAAAGGTGTTCCATTGGGTTAAGGTCTAGTGACTGCGAACGCCATTCTATAAGAGGTACTTTGTTGACAGCAAAAAAGTATTTTGCCAATTTTGAGGAGTGCATCTGACCATTGTCCTGCTGAAACTCCCATCTGAAGGGCATCTCTTCCTCAGAAAATGGAAGCATTATGATTTGCAATATATTTACGTAGTCCAGCGTGCATATTTTGTTCTTAATCCAATATATTGGACCGACACTAGAAGAGGAAAAATACCCCCATATCATGATGGATCCACCGCCATCATGATATGGGATGGGAAACATTATGATAGGCGCCCAGACAACAAGGCATATTATTCAAAATACACCAAGAAGACCGTAAAACAAGGCGGTGGATCCATCATGATATGGGGGTGTTTCTCCTCTTCTGCTGTCGGTCCCATATATTGGATTAAGAACAAAATATGCATCCTGGACTACGTAAATATATTGCAAATCATAATTGAAATTTCGGTAGAAAAAAAGAAGATACGAATATTCTTGACATTTTAAATTTAAGAGAGTAGTCGCAAAAGGAAAGAGCTTTGAAATTGTTTTTTAGCAGGCGAAGTTCAACAACAGTTTGTAGAGCGGGATGGCAAATGAACTTAAAAAATTGTACCATACAGTATTAAAAATTTTACTTTTTCGGTAACAATTTTACTAAAATACATTTTTGCAAATATTTACAAAAATGGTCAAATTAAATATAGCTACCAGATTGATCATAATTTCGGCTTACTCAATATTGTTCTATAAACAGGCTAATAAATGTGAAATATCATAATTTTAGCTCTGCGTCGTATAAACATATTAGTTAGTTAATTATCCGTTTCAGATAATTTTAAGAATTTTGCCATCGATTTAGAGCATATTTTTGTATATCTTCCATAACATGTTCTTGAAAACATGATGTTTTGACTTTAAGCTTTAACATTTTATTAAGAAAGTTTAAAAAGTGATCTTAGAGTAGAGCATATTCAATTCGACATAACTAAACGATTGTAGTTTTTTATTTGCATTTTTTCAATACGTATTATCAGAATTTCATATTTCAAACACAGCTGTAAAGGGTTTCCAATATGTTGCATATGTAATTGAATTGTATACGTACACAAAGTTGTTAAAAAAGTTAATATATTTTTTGATAACATATGTATATTTATTTTAATAAAAAGTTACACGTTACTAAGAAATTTACAATAAATAATTATTAAATTGTATGTTAAGAAATTTTCTGCGGAACAATTGTGTAACCCTTTAACTTTTACAACATCTTTAATTACAAAGTTAACCCTTTCTTGCACGCTGTTGACAACAGGCAACATTTATTTTTAAATCTTAAAAAAATTACAAAAAGTATCTTTTTTTTGGAAACTTGAACCTTTTTCGATAACATATGTATGTACTAAGCCTTTCTTTCGGCCCGAACACAAAGCCTATTAAAATTGGACAAAATCGGTGTATGATTTCACCTAGCTCGACTCAAATAACTCTTATGAATTCCCTTATCGTAATACCAAACTTTATGAGGATCGGTCTATAATCTGTCATACCACCACTTACGAAATATACTTTTAAGCGAATAAGAGCTAGTTTCTGGGATAAAGATGCACTATATTATTCGTTTAAACCAAGATTGAACTAAAAATTGTGTGTTTACTTATTGTTTATTTACTATATAATCTAGGTTTCTCTTAATCATTGGTGAGTTAACCCTAAGTATAAAATGCCAAAGCACAAACAGATGAAAAATAAAATTAACAATTCAGCACAGCAGCTCTTTGTTTTGATTTGCTTTATTAACATCAATATAATTTTGAATATACATTATTGGTTAATTCACAAGGTCTCTTATCATGTCATAACTAATGTCCTAATGTCATAACCAGGGAAACCAAAATATGAAAATGCATGTTTTTTCTGGTGAGTCTAATGAGCACATGGATAAGATATTTACACGTTTCAGAACTATTTAAGAATTTTGGCATCGATTTGATAGTGCATATTTTTGCATATTTTACCCTTAAATGCATATTTTTGCATATATTTGTTTTAAGAGCATATTTATGTAATTTTTTTGCGTTTTTAGAGCATATTTTACTGTTTAATAGCATATTTTGACTTTATCAAACAAATTTTGTCTTACTTATTTTTCGCTATTGTGTTTGTTTAAAATTCAAAATTGAAAAAAAGATGGATTTTCACCAAAAAAAAAAAATTTTAAAAACAAAAATTTTATTTTTAAAATTTAAAAAAAACAATTCGAAAAATTTTTTTTCCAAAAAATTAAAAAACTGAAAAAAAATTTTGTTCAGCTAAAAATATTCAAATTTTTTATTTTGAAGTATAATTTGGTGAAGGGTATATAAGATTCGAAACAGCCGAATATAGCTCTCTTACTTGTTTTAATATAAAATAAGCACTATTTTAATAATAGCGCCATCTAAATATCAACTTTTAGTTCTAATTCAAACTTAACCGTTCTAAGTGTTAAAAAAATATTTGGTTAATTCACAAGTTCTCTTATCATGTCATATTGTCATAATGTCCTAATATTTCACAATGGTTTTTATTGCTTTTCAAGCAAAAAATGTCCTAAAATTATACTACTCTGTATGCTATGTTTATTGTGTTATCGTAACCAACCAGAAAAGATCTGCGCCTAAGAGTCAGTTAAGCCGAGCTGCCGAGTCGTGATATATTGGAACATTATGACAATATTACTGAGATAAGATAAGAGACCTTGTGAATTGACCAATTGTCTTTTAAATTTGCTCCTATAACACCAGTTGATGTTGAAAGAACATTTTCTATGTATAAAAATGTTTTCAGATCCAATAGACAACGATTTATGTTACTTTACCTTTTTAGAAATGAATTGTATTAGCGGTATTCACAATGTAGAGTACTTGGCCTAGTAAAAAAGCAGAAGAGTTATTTATTCACAAACATTTAAATTTCTAATGTATTTTGTTTTTATTTTTTGGATATTGTGCTTTTTTATTACATTGCCAGTCCAAGTACTCTACATTGTGAATACCGCTATTGATTTTTTTTAAATAAAAGTATATTTTTTGGTTAAAAATTTGTTTTTTTAAGAGCATATTTTTTAAATTTTAAGATCATATTTTAAAGTTTTTACTGCATATTTAAAGCGCTTAAAACGCTTTTTTTAGAGCATATTTCCGGTTTCCCTGGTCATAACTAATGTCCTAATATTTCACAATGGTTTTTATTGCTTTTCAAGCAAAACATGTCCTAAAATAATACTACTCTGTATGCTATGTTTATTGTGTTATCGTAACCAACCAGAAGAGACCTGCGCCGAATGCCTAAGAGTCAGTTAAGCCGAGCTGCCGAGGACATTATGACAATATGACTGATAAGAGACCTTGTGAATTGACCATATACTATATACTTTACTGTCACTATTTATTTTACAAAGCTTTTTCTTATAAAATTTAAAGTATTGCCATATTTACATATATTAAAAATTTTGAGAAATAAACATGTGATTTGACTGAAAAGTATGGCAATGCTAACAAAATTAATCCATTAGTGAGAAACACAATAATTGGTTAAATCCCGACTAAATATGTTTGATGTTTAATATAACATCGTGTTAAGCTACGTTTAACTGACATGTAAGACACTAGCTCTAAATCTATTAAATTATACTAAAAGTAACATTTAAATTTTTGAAATACACAGCAAAACCACAGAACACCCAAACCAATCTTAATTTTGTTTGTAGTATTCAATGGTGTAGTCCGTTTTAAAATATATAGTCAAAATCAGGCTAATTTTGTATTGTCTATTGTTAATTTTAATTATATTTTATGTTCTGTGTACGGTGCAGAATGTTGTAACTCGAAATTGTACTTTCTGCAATAATGAACTTAGAAACCAGGGGAATATTTCTTTACACCAATAGTACTTTTCGAATATTTTATAATAATTAATTTGGTGCATATGATTCCGCATGAAGTGAGAACGCACAATTGAAGACTAAGTGCTTTTTTATTAGCATTTTTTTACTTTTCTATTACAATAAACTTAGAAACGTGAAATTCGATACATGTGATCCTCAATAAGTGAGAATCCACAAAGTTGTATTAATTTTTTTTATCTATTTCGCCTATATCTCGATTACTTAGTCATTTACATAGGCTATATGGATATCAAATTAAAAACACTGTGGTCTAGTGTTTTAAAAAGTTTTTATTTTTAAAATAATTTGGCAGCTCGTTAACTCTTAGATATATACTAATGAAAAAATCACAAAAAATTCAGTTCTTATCCGAAAGTTATGAAACTGATTATGTGAAATTTCATTAGGATATCTCCACGAATCATAAAATAAGGGATCCACTTAAAGAACTTAATGGTATATCTTGAAAATTGTCGAAATCGTGCTTACACACGTTCAAATTATGTCAACAATTCTGACCAAAGCAATCGTATGAGAGAATGATTGGCTTTTTTCATTAAACATTTCCAAGTTTACTGCGTCCATATTACTAAATAAGTATTTATAAATATATTATATTAAAAAAACCTCTAACCAAATCAAATTGGGCATTGAAGGGTTAAGAAGAGGAGAGCTAAGAGCGAGATAATAAAAATAAAAAAATACACACATATCGTCACCTAAAATGCAAAATAACGAAACATCACTTTTCATAAGTTTCTAGGAGAAGCAAATAACGATATAAAATTAAAACTACTTGAGATATTGGAACAAAATTTTCAAATCTGAATTACATTGACTCTAGAATATATTTTATGAAAATAAACTAATTTTTTCAAATCACACTTTAATATATGTGGCTTACGTTTTTTTGAATTGTTATTTTCTGAAACAAAAAAACGTATCATCAATATAAATTTTTATGAAAAAATAAAAACTTAAATAAAAATATTTTTTTTTATTTTAAATAAAAGCAGTTAATATATATATTCTGCAAATTACCTTCTGTATGTGTAAGATGTGGAGATATTCATAAAAGTGAAGAATGTCCCCACTCAAAAACAGATAATACAAGAAAATGTAGTAACTGTGGTCAAAATCACACCGCAAACCTTTATATACGGCTTCTAACTTTCCAAGCCTTCCTGATGCTTCTAGTGCTCAATATAGAAATTGAATGTACTACTCGTTTCTGAAACACATTTTACCATAAAGAACTGTTTCAGAATTAACGGCAACTATACTTATGATACAAAACATCCAAGTGGTAGTGCTTGTGATGGAACAGCTATATTAGTGAGAAAGGATATTAGGCATTTCCCAATGCCAGAATATAAAACGGACCACATCCAGGCCACATCTATAAATATACCTGATGGTAGAGTTACAATATCTTGAATATATTCTCCTCCTAGGTATAATATTAATCGAGAGCAGTTTCTCGAATATTTTAGGACTCTAGGTCCAAGATTTATAGCAGCTGGTGATTACAATGCAAAACATACATTTTGGGGCTCTCGCCTTATTAGTCCTAGAGGGAGGCAACTGTGAGAAGCAATATCGTCTAACAGACTAGATGCCATATCTAGTGGCCAACCTACTTATTGGCCTACAGACCTCAAAAAGATTCCCGATCTAATTGACTTCGCTGTAATCAAGAATATAAAACGAGAATTTATTTCAGTGATCCCTTCGCTGGACCTCTCGTCAGACCACTCGCCTACAGTTTTAACGTTATTAGAAGTTACAAGTAAATTGCAAAACTCTTAATCTTGTTTCCCTAACAAGAAAACGAACTGGTTAAAGTATAAAATGTATGATTGTATTTCATATTCATTGAAAAATGAATATGAAATACAATCCGCTGTCGATATATTTACAGACATTTTAACAAACGCCGTTAAAGTGTCCACGCTCCCAGTCACCCTGGGGAATTACAGACATTCAAAATTTCCTTAAAACATTGAGTCTCTTATCAAAGAAAAGAGAACACTCAGACGTCAATGGCAACAATCGCGATCTCCGAACGTAAAGGCTAAACTTAATCAGTGCCAAAGAAGACTTCACGTCGCCTTACAAATTAATAAAGAATCTAACCAAAGAAATTATCTTAAAAACTTAGACCCTAAGAAAACAGAATATAGTCTCTGGAAAGCTGTGAAAAATATGCAATACCCTATTGTATATGAGTCGCCCATACGCCTTCAGAACGGATAATGGGCAAAAAATACTTAGAAAAAATCGAAGCATTTGCCAATCACTTGGAGAATGTATTTACCCCAAATGATACAAATTCATATATTAGAGATAATGTCATAAATAATGTGGTGCCAGCCCCACTAAAATTCCGGTTCTCTACCGTGGAGACGACAATCAAAGGTCTTAAGGCTGGAAAATCACCTGGTATAGATAAAATTACTACCACGATGATAAGTAATCTGCCCAACTCAGCACTGAGAATTATTTTGTTCATATTTAACTCAAAAATTACCACCTGCGAACGTACATAAACTGCTTAAAAATTACATACAAGAAAGATCTTTTCAAATCAGATCAAAGGATGTGATCTCAACACGTCGAAAAATATCCGCTCGTGTACCACAGGGAAGCATTCTAGGGCCGTTCCTATATATTTTATATACTGCAGTTATGCCTACGAGCGCACTGACACATCTACATTTGCGGATGATACCGCTTTTTTAAGTACATATGAAAACCCCGCAATAGCTTCTGAACAACTCCAGTCTCACATCGGCGATTTGGAAAAATGGCTGGACAAATGGAAAATTAAGGTCAATGCAACAAAATGTATTCACGTTACATTTACTTTAAGACGAGCAAGTTGCCCTTCCATACAGATAAATAATATCAAAATCCAAGAACAGAGCCATATGAGATATCTCCGTATCCATCTTGATCGCCGTTTAACATGGTCCCACCATATTGCAAAGAATGCAGTCAGCACTGTTAAGGACAATTACAGGTGCCCAATGGTACATTCGCAATAGTAATATTCATAGGAATCCCAATGTCCCCATAATACGCGATGAGATCAAACTCTCCAGACTAAAATACATTTCAAAACTAATGGATCATCCAAACCCCCTTGCCAGGGAGTTGCTGTCATTTGATGGTCATAGACGACTGAGGCGATTGGAAACACTGGATCTGGCCAGATAATCATTTAACGAGCACTCATGTTGGACAATGCAGCGGCAATAACAACTTTAGTTTTAGTTTAGGTAAAGATTTGAATACTTATTGTAAATTTCTAAAAAGAAACAAAGATAAATATACACAGAAAAAAGTTTCAACATAAATAATCACCCTTATTCTACTTGGCGTCGTCGACATCGTCGTCAATATTGAGTCAAAAAATGGTATGTGTTTCTCCGAAATTGATAACAATTGGTAACTTTTGACAGAATTTTATACTTTTATAAGTCGGGTTAAAGTAAAAAACGCTGTCAAAAGTTACCAATTGTTATCGATATCGGCGTAACATCTACCATTTTTTGACTCAATATTGACGACGATGTCGACGACGCCAAGTAGAATAAGGGTGATTATGATTTGATTTCATGATTTCAATTCATAAAATTTTTTCATATTTTATGTCATAGAATAAACACATAGAACGGAAGGAGAGAGTATTATATATGGAAAAATTACTCTCTTTTCACACATACAGGTGATACAATAACAAAATACATGCAATACATTCTCATGAATTAGGTTTTTGACAACAGACTTAGGTTTTTGCCTCTCAGTTACCTATCTAGTTGTCTATGTTTTATGTTTTCAAATTAAATCTAGACGGCATAGACAATAACTAGATAGGTAACTGAGAGGCAAAAACCTAAGTCTGTTGTCAAAAACCTAATTCATGAGAATGTATTGCATGTATTTTGTTATTGTATCACCTGTATGTGTGAAAAGAGAGTAATTTTTCAATATATAATACTCTCTCCTTCCCTTCTTGTTATTCTTTGCTAGACGGCTTGAAAAATATAATATCAATTTTCATTTAAATTTTTATGTTTTTATGTTGAAAAATGTTTGAAATTTTCTTGGAAAATTTTTTATTTATTTTTATGATTTTCAGCTACAAAATGAGAAAATATGCGCGAAATTGATTGAATTTGTTTAAGGGGATGATATGCTTAATGTTTATGGATATTTTATTATATTTAACTATATTTTTTAAGTTTCAGATATTGTTGATTCATCTTAAAATATTGGTCAATATATGGCTATTATGCAAATAGTTATGAATTAATTCATTAGATAATGCAATTTATTATAAAATATTATTAAATTTATGCAAAAAAGCTAAAATTTCCGTCATGAACAATTTTATAATATTTATGAACATATTATTATTCTGAATGAAAAAGTTTGGGAAAAAAAGTCATGTTCGATTAATAATATTTATTACAAAATTCATTCCAATTATGAATTTCTTTTTTCTGTGTATATATATATACAATTTTAATTTTATAAGAACCTTTTGTAAACTAAAAAAGGTTCTTCATTAAATTTTCATTAAGATTGGAAAAAATATTCGATTGCAACAAATTTATTAAAAAAACAATTAGGATACTATGTACCTAAAATAAGACAAAAACGATTTATTAATTAATTACTCAAAGCGTACACGTTATTGTGTTCAAGAAAATCATACGGTTGATGATACTTTAGTTTCAGTATTGGTTAAAACTTTTTTTGATAGTAAACATTTGTACACATATGTAATATGATGTAGTGAATCGTAATCAATAATAAAATTAATTTCGAAATTTTTGATGATACGTTGTTTTGCATTTTAGGTGACGATATTATATTAAATAAATAAGGAATAAAATGCATTTTGAATGTAAAATTCATTAAGGAAAGCAAATCATTATCGTCATACGTCAAAGCTACGAGTATAACGGCCACCGAACGCTGGCTTGTTGAAGAGTTGATGTAGACCGAAACAAATTTATTCATTCAGTGAGCTCAAATAGGATGGACGTGCCAATCTGATCGATTACAACAAATTAAAGTTCTGATTCATTTACATATTGATTTTGCCAAAAAGCATTTCTAAATAATTATATTTTTTATTTGAATTCTATAAATCTCAACACAACCATTCGAGTGTTATTGGAAAAGCAAAACTTAAAATATTAATCAGTTCTTCTTATCACTTAGCTAAATGTGTAAACTTTTCATATATAAACAGTGAAATTCAAAAGCAGTTGTATTCAAATCATTATTAGAATCTTTAAATATGTACATACGTACATACATATATGTTTACATATATATGCATTCGTTTGTTAAGTGCACTCTGTAAAATATAAAATATTAATTCAATTATATAATAATATTACACTCGTAGCTTGTAATAATAATAACAAAAAAATTGTATTGACAATAACATATACGTAACTCCTACGCGCAAATAATATTTAAAATTATTAATCTGTTCAAACGCTTAAATTTCATTGTAAAATTTAAAAAATAAACAAATAATAACCAAAATGTCTATAAAACATTTAAGTGTTGTAATATTTATTGCCATCAATATATTTTGTCGTACGATATTTGTCGGTGGTTTCGTTCAATTTAAGTTTGGTAAGTGTTCAAAATAAATATCAACTAATCTTTTTTTAGAAGTTATGTTCAAGTTCGATATTATTAGGGCCTCCAAAAATATCGCTTTAGATACCAGCTGTAGTTGGAGAGCATACTGACTTTGAACTAACCTCACTCAGCCATTTTCCAACCGATTTTCAAAGTTCAATATACATATATGGGGGATTTTGAAATCGAAGTCTTCCGATCGGGATGAAATTTGCACCAAAGTTAGTTCTATTGGAGTTACAAAACATTTATTTTGATATACTATATCCCACTCGCATCCCAGTAAGAGACCAAATAGGTCTTAAAGGAAAAGACATAAGCTTTGTTTCTTTTTTTTCAATTTTTATTTTTTATTTATTGAATCTTCATTACGTAATGAACTAACAACAAGTATTTCAAATCTTATATCTAATAATTATAAATTAATTAGTCCAGCCAGTGCCGGACGAAAAATTGTTTATTCATTGTCTTTGGATTAGGTATGCTGTGTCCCTCCTTCTTAATCGAGTGTGGCCAGGGTTATCTAATATGTTGTACATTTTTCAGTTTTTAAAAGGGGCACGTTTAGATCTTTGTATATTCGGTTTTTTGATATACCAGGGAAAAACTGTGATCATTCTTAAAAACTTGTTTTGGCGTCTTTGGATCTTTTAAATTTTGACTCAATTTATATATTAAACCAGCATGCAATACCTTGAGAAATGTCGATGAAGAGTGCGGAACAATATTTCTTTTCTTCAAACGCTTTTCTCACAATATTTACAAGTCTATGGTGTTTTCTTCTAAATCCAAATTGATAATTCGGAATACAATTGTTTTCAGTTAACATCGGGTACAACTTGTTCATAAGTATCTTCTCAAATAGCTTTGATATATTAGACAATAAAAAGAATTATTTTTATTGCTATCCGGGGTAGTTCCATAAGCATCTTGTTACTGATCATGTCAATACCAGGCGCTTTCTTGGAGTTTAAATCAACAGTAGCCTTTTCGATCTCCCGAATATCAAAACGTAGGGGTACGGCTGCTCCAAAATGGGGTACAAGAGGTGGCAACTCAATTGCTTCGTTTGATGTGTTCGGTGTAAATACTTTTTTCAAGTGATTAACAAACAGATTCCCTTTTTCAGTATCATTTCTTGCCCAACCAACACTTGAATTTCGCAAGGGGGGCTTACATATGACAGGTCGCCATAATGAGTAATCCAATTGCGGGGTTGCGTCCAGGCTTTCTAAATATTTATTCAATGATTCCATTTTTCGAAATTCCAAGAGCTTTTTAAGTCTTTTTATGCAATCTTTAAGCTTCGATTTGAGTTGGGGGATGCACAGATTGCCACTCTCTTCGAACTCTTCTTTTTTCATTTAAGAGCCGTTCGACATCTGCAGAATAAATTCTATTATATCTGATTTGTCGGGGGGTTTGGGTAGCATGTTGAGCAGCCTGTTTGAGATTTTTATCGAAATTGATAAGAGAGTAAGCGATGTTTTCTGGTGTTCTTAGCGGTATGTTTTCCGAGCAATGTGTACTGAGATATTTTTTATATTGGAGCCAATTAATTCTTGTGCCTGTCATCGCTAAGTTACCAGTCGGGGATACAATTTCTCGGGGGCTCAATAAAGTAACAATAGTGGGTCACTATTGTTACTTTATTTCATCACGCTAAAATCAATAACATCCTGTATTTTTCGTGGGTCAGTAGGCCAGTTGGTAGGTTGGCTGCTCGAAATCACATTCAAACCCATTTTAGAAATTGTATCAAACAAAACACGACCTTTAGGGGTAATCAGTCGTGATCCCCAGAATGTGTGCTTAGCATTTGATTTAAAAAATCTATTATATTGACTTTCTGCAATTGAAAATCTAGGGGGTGAGTATATCGATGAAATCACTAAGTTTCGACGAAAATCTTCAAGACAGATTGTAATAGCTTGAAGATAATCTTCGCAAAGATCACACATTAACTAGTGTTTGATTCGAGCTTTAATTAAAATTGCCGCATGCTCTACCTCTGGGATCTTTGGTATCATATATTACGTATCCATTTATTCGAAATGAACTTCCGGACGTCAAATGAGTTTCAGAAACCAGCATTACATCAATTTGTTGGTTTCTTAAAAAAATATTCGTGTTTGTGTTGGTGTATACCGTTTGCATTCCAGAAACATATTTTCAAACAGTTCATGGCTTATTTAGGATAGCTTGTAATAACATTGATTGCATTTTAAGCATTTCCTGCATCATATTACTCATAGAGTTGGTAAAATTGTTAACCGATTTCACTAGGGTCTCTATTGTAGCTTCCAGTCGACTAAAATTAGAAGTGGAATGTTGGCCTGCAAATTCCACATTGATATTAGGGTTATTTTCTTTTCCTATTAGTGGGTTTTGAGCATAAGTTTGATTCATTTTTAGAACACTAGATTATGAACCCTTATTATTCATGGTTTGTGAGATTTGGGGGTAATGGGTATCAACTAGGTTCTGTGATTGCACAGGATAAATACCAGGTTTCTGTGTTAATGTTCTTTTAACTATAGAATATACTGGGCATCCTCTGTAATTTGCTGTGTGATTTCCGCCACAATTGCTGCATTTTTTTACTTTTGAGTCGTTTTTGGATTTATCGCATTGGGTAGAACCGTGCAGTTCTCCACAAACCACGCAAACGGGGTTTGTGGACACTGGACGGGTCCTGATCTCTTATGTGGCTCTTCTAACATAATTTTACGATGCAATAAATATTTTAAATTGTAAATTGGGTGTGTTTCATTTTTCTTGAGATTAACATCACCTGGTTCTAGTTCAATTCTAAACAGTGGTTGGGGAATTTTCTCGCGATTTCTAATGTTGACTACATTTTTTATTTTAAACCTGTTATATTCCAAAGCAGCTTTTATATCTTCAGGATCTACACAAGAGTCAATACCCTTAACAACAAAAGGGTTTTTGATTTCGAAAAAAAATGTCAAACATTTGTTTTATTTTTTTTTTTCGAAAAATTGGAGAAATAGCCACATAAACTATTTGGGTCACATTTAGCTAAGAACAATAGGTAATAAGTTACATGGATGAGAAAACAGACCTGCTTGGCCAAAATGTAAATTTTTGACCCCTCTAACTCAGAGAGTTCTCCACCGATCTTGTTGAAAAACTGTGTCTGAATTACTATCCACCTTGGTGCAAATATCATCCCGATCGGAAGACATAGATTTCAAAAGTTGGTTCACTTGACATGAAATCCCCCATATATATGTATATGTATATAATAATATATAAATTACCCACATTTTACAACTCTACAGTGTTTTGTCTCTAGGCATCGATGATTGGTGACCTATATCATATTCTTCAACTCGCAGATTATATTTTAACTTAATTTATCATGTTATTAATAATAGTTATTTAATTTATTTCGCTTTTAGATCCCATAGTTATAAGTAAATTTGAGTTTGATACTATTAATTCGATAACTCCACACGAATGGTTGGATTTTGCAAAGCGTGGCTGTGAATCGAATGAACAAGAAAAAAGGTTTGATTTTAAAACTACATACCTATTACGTATTATTTCACTTTTCTTGATTAATTTTGTTTCTAGTTTGGAAACAAATCTTGTTGCATCAAATGTTGTGGTTCAAAATGGCACAATATCTCACAGTCAGCTTTTAGACACTCTGCCAAGTGTTGAAGCGCAAAAAGATAGCGAAGTAGCAGATGAAATTTTGAAAGCCAGTTTATATATTTACAATTCGAAATGTGCTCCGCAAAGTATTTCTGGAGAGCATTGTGAAACTATATTGAGTGATATTGATCTTCCGAAGGACAGTGAACTAGCACACAAATGTCAAAGCATCGTAAATGGTCGAAATAATGGAGACTATGCATTAAGGCGTCTGTTGCCGCGCCATTATAAGGACGGTTTTTATAAGGTTTAAGATCATAAATAAATAAACATTTTTATTGTTTTTTTTTTAATTTTATTATCCCTTATATTCTTATAGATGTTCTCGGATATTTTGCCACAACCGCTTGCAATAAGCCATGCACTTGGAGGAAATCCAACGAAAGAGAAAAGGGAGTTTTTGGACGACTTCCAGAGAAATCTAGCTGTAGTCCAATGGTCACAATTTGTGGCTAATGATTTGAATAAACCTGTGGTCACAACAATGAGTAAGTCGAAGATTATTATACATACTTATCTTAATCGGTGTAAAACAAAATTACACTGTCCAACCAATTGAGACTTTTTGATTGGAACAGAATAGCGACCCTATAATTCTGAAAGGGCATGTTGAGTAGATCATTTTTGTAGAATAAACGTATGTCCACCTGGTCTGATTTTTTTTTTACAGTTGGTCAAAGTTTTCTTTTTTTGAGTTAATGTCTAATAGAATCGTAATCTACATACATATATATAATTTTCATTACATGGGTCCTGGGGCACATAGTGGTTGTGGAAATTCGTTTCTACACTGAAAGAAAAACGCTTCGTAACCCCAATGAAACTTTTACGTTAACCTGTTTACGTTAATGCAATGAAAAGTTTCGTTAATGATATGAAATTTTACGTTGTATTTACGAAAATTACGTTAATATTACGATTCAGGCAAAATGAGTATTTTTTGGCATTTCGTAGAGTCATTGATGCTACGAAACTTTTTACGTTAATATTACGTAAAACTTTAAGTTGAGATTCAATGTATAAATTGAATAACGAATGTGTCCCAAATTAATTGTTTGGAATAAAAAAGGTTTATTTGGCAAATCCTAATTGTTTTTGTGTAAATATAGTAATATTTGTATGAAATACAGCACACCTTAAAAATTCAATGAAATATTTACGTAGCCATAATGAATTTTTTGTTTTCCATTTTTTTGGATTAAATATTGAAAAATAAAAAAAATAAATTATATAAAACAAAATTATATATAAAGGAATCGAATTAATGTAGTTTTTAATATTTAAATTGCTTAGTTCTTGTTATTTTGCTAATATAACAAATTGTCATTAATGAGACGAAAAACGCCAAAAATTATGTCATTTTACATTAATATTTTAAACAAGTTTTTTAACAATCACGTAATTATGACGAACGTTTAATGAAACCATGTCATTAAATTAATGAACTTGTAATCCATGCAACGTAATGTGTCATTGCATTTCTTTGCAAACAAATCATAACGGGACTTTATGGCAAACATATTTTTAATGAAAATTTGTAGTAAATACAATGATTTTATCATTAATTTAACGTAATGTGTCATTCAATAAAAAAAAAAAAATAAGTATTTAATATAATAATAGTAAATACAACGATTCGGATATCAATACAACGTAAAGTTGCGTTGTATTGAACGTTTCTTAAAGAAATAACGGGACACAAGAGAATGTTGATGCTGACGGACACAAAGAAAAATAAAATACAGTTGGAACATAATGTGGCACGTTTAAAAAAAATACAACAACAACATAAATTGCATCATCTTCTGTTTTTGAGAGTTTCTTTTTATTTAATTTTAGTTTATTTTAAACAGTCAACAAGTGAAGAGTTGTTGTGATAAAAATATAATTGATTTATTTGTTGTTTATAAAAAGTTGAAATTGTGATCAAAATCTAATTTGGTAATAAATAATTTGAAGTGTTTTTTGTGCAAAAATGGATTGAGGAGGATTTATTTCAATCAATTGAGGAAGTGGTTTTCGATTCAAGTGGATCAATGACTCATAAGAAAGGTAAGCTATTATTAATACATCAAAAGGAAAATTTATGATACCCATTAAAGAATACGTTTAAATTTTATTTTTAGATGAAGAAACTCAAAAAACACGTTACAATATCTACTAACTTCTTGGGGCCTAAATCACCTCATAAACTTTTTTCAAGGTAAACATTATTAATAATTATATAAAAATTTAAACAAACTATTAAAATATTTTTTTTTAGAATAAAACATCACAATTTCCATAATGTCTGCTAATGACTTATTTGAAATTACTCAGCAAATAAAAATTGGCTACAAGATCGTTTTTAAGTATAATTTAGAAAAGTGGAGGGAGAAAAACATGTCTCAACAAATTTTGAGTGACTCTCAGGAATCCAAAAACGTTTCATCACCATTTTTCACTATCTCAATCTTCCTGCAACGAAAATTTTTTTTACTGATATTTAATTATTTTTCATTTTAGCGGTATTCACAATGTAGAGTACTTGGCCTGGTAATGTAGTAAAAGAGCACAATATAAAAAAAATAAAAACGAAATACATTAGAAATTGAAATGTTTGTCAATAAAAAGCTTTTCTGCTTTTTTACTAGGCCAAGTACTCTACATTGTGAATACCGCTTAAATTTTTTGTATTTATTTATACAAATGCGAAGTATGTATATTGAAATCGAATTTAAATATAAAAAGTATTTAAAAAGTATTAATACATATGTACATTTAGATTAAAATCCTAATAAATTGTAATTATAAATAACTTATTTTTGTTCATTATTATTATGAAAGGAATCGTTTTTGGAATGAAATCTTTTATTAAAATAATGATTAAGATTAATATGATATATTTCATTTCATTAATGAAGGAGCACATTCTATTTACGAAACAATGTAGGAAAATCAATGACAAAATTCATTTTTGAAATGTAAAAACATCGTTCCATTTATGTAGGATATAATTATATTAATGAAGCAATGTCATTAAACCAATGTCAACATTCATTGCATATATGATAAAGTTTCTTAACATCAATGAAACATGTCGTTATACTATTAATGCAAAATCGTTAAATTAATGATTTTTTTCATATTAGTATTGAAAGAGATTCATTAATTTAATGAAACCCTTTCATTATATTGACGAAATTGTATCATTGGTTTAATGATATTTGACATTGTAAACACGTATGGTGACGTTATTTATATATTCTATAGTAATGACATTATTTCATTATATTTACGAAAATTTTGAGATTAATGAAACATTTTTCGTTAATGCAATGACACCGGTAATAGGACTGATTTCAAGAACAAAATCATTAATATAACGTAGAAAAACGTTGTATTTACGAAGGTTTTTCTTTCAGTGTACTCGAAAATCAATTTTTTAATTTAGTGTCTTTTTTAAAATATAATTCTGTATAGATTTGGATTCCGTTATAACCGTAAATTAAAACCTATTATGTAAATTTAACATTGTTTATGTAAATTTTTAACATTATAGCTACTTTTTACGTGGTTTGTATGTCCCAATATGTTTGTATGTCATAATATTGCAGAGGGAAATTAGTTTGATTTCGATATTTATTGAGATACACATGGTGTATCTTATATTATTACAGGCGGAATTTTTTAATGCGGTTATTTTTTTTGAAAGGTGACTTTTTTAACCTTATTTTGGTATATTAATTTGTTTATTAGGTTGCACATAGATCTGGAGTATAGTTTTTTTGAAATAAGTTTTAGCACTTTCTAAACCTTTTGTGACCAATAAAAATTTAGAAAATTTTTTAATTAAATAATTTATTTTTAATGTGCTTATATTTCACACTCAACACTTTTCAAGATTTCGTTTTATACTTATTTTAAGTCTGTATTAAAAAAAATTTTATAATATAAATAAATTTTATAATTTTATAATATAAATTTTGCATTAAACGAGCAAGTTATGGTAAAATAAATTGATTGCAAATATTTCGCAACATATTGGATTAATTTCGATTTTTAAAATTTTTCTCAACACTTTTCAATATTTTGTTTTATTCTTAATTAAAGTCTGTATTAAAAATTAGAACCAAAACATGATAGGAATATATATTTTTTTTAATTTACGAAAAATATTTTATTTTTGTTTCATTGCGGTGTAACGTGTAGTAGGTTTTTCAAAAAACAGAAGTCCACATAAGTATATTTCAAGCGTTTATTTCCACATTGCAGTACCAAAAATGTCATCGCAAGATTTTAGTTTTGGCTTGGGTTGCGGCGGAATGTAGTTATGATGTATAGAAAATTGATAGTTATTTTCTTAAGAATTATTAGCCATAATTTAAATAAGAACATTTTTTTTTTGCAATTTGCATATGATATTTATAACAAAAAATTGAGTACTTATTATATTGTATAATATAAAAGCCTTTCTGAGTCCATCTTTTTGTCGAATAATTAAAAATTTTTATAATAAAAAGTAGAATTTTTTTAGAAAAGTTTATACAGATACAACAACAAAATACATTGATTAGCATGTATTTTGTTGTTGCAACAGTTAGGTTTTTGACAATTACCCTATGAAATGAGCATAACTGAGTTTTACTCTACAGGTAATGGATCTCCAATTGAATGTTGTAATATACAAAATTATAAACTATCGCCTCGTTATCATCACCCTGCATGCGAGCCACTGATAAGTAAGGATAATGCAAATCGTTATGGCCCTGACACCTGCTTAAATTATGTACGTAGCGCTTTGGCAGTGGGACATAGGTGTACATTTGCAGCTCCAGAACAGGTGAGTTTTAACATAAATGAAACAGCCAACTAAAACATTTGAATGTTTTTAAAATTAGTTAAATCAAGGTACTGCTAAACTGGATTTATCGCAATTATATGGTTTTAACGAAAAGTCTCAAAATCGCATGCGGTTGAAACAAAAAGGACTTCTTAAATCCACCAGCTTAGGAAAATCGCAAGATTCATTATTACCAATGGCTGAAGAAGACACAAATTGGTTTTGCGCACTGATCCCAGACGGTGGCTCAAATTCAACTTGTTTTATGGCTGGTGATTCACGTGTTAACAGCGATCCTTTTGCCATTATAATTCATACCATTATGATGCGTAATCACAATCGAATTGCCAAAGAGTTAAATATCCAACATCCAGATTGGAATGATGATCAATTGTTTCAAAAGGCTAAATCCATTAATATTGATATTTATCATCGAATTGTTATTGATGAATGGTTGCCAGTTGTTTTGGGTACTTCGATGACCAACGAAATAAAAATGATTAAAAGCAGATCTGTAAATAATGAATCGCTACATCAAATATCTAATGAATATGCCATAGCTGCATCAAGATTCTACCTTTCGATGATGCCAAACGAACTCCGTAACTATGCCATGGATACGGGATCTGAATATTCAAAGGATGAGAGGTATGTTGTCAAAGCTGTAATCATAATAAAAGCGAGATCAATGTGCATTCGAAGCAGAAAGATGATTATTCAAATTAGCTGATATCAAGAAAAAAATATATAAAATATTAGAGTAGCTTTATTTTGGAAGGCCTTGCTCATTAGATAAACTTTGCACAGTAGGAGGATTTAAAAAAAGAATAATTTATCTAATTTTGACGTTATATCGTCAGCTAAAAATAGAATGCTAACAAATTGTGTATATGTGTGCCTTGATGCGCTGTACCAATATCCATCAAAAACTCAATTTTGAATTTTTTGGTTGTTACGTCCTTTTGCATTTCAGGTAACGATATGTAGGTCACAAGGTCATAAAGTGGGAATTGACACACGGTTCCAATTTTCTGTTTTCGATCCGATTTTAAACATTTTACTATATATGAAATTTAACGAGATATTCGCAATTTTACGTTAAAATCAGAGACCGAAAATAACGGGTTCACTTTAATTTCAATGGTAAATTCTCATTCGCAGCAATTTAAAAATAATTTTTTGTGATATATCACTGAGAGAGTGATTTATTCGAGAACATTTTAGGTTTGGGGTTAAGAGAAACAGAAAAGAAACAAACACAAATAATCTGGATGAGTGATTTATAATTTATTTTTTTCGTAAAGGTCAGCTTGTGACTTTTATTTGCGAACATGAAAAATAAATCGCAAAAATCCATTTGATGAATGCAAATTTATCGAAAGATTAATAACAATTTAAATAAAAAATCTCATTTCTGTTACTCAGACTTCATTACTTCATACTTATCATATTATTTCCATAATTAGTTAAAAATTACTAGTAATATGTTATTGTATGTAAATAAAAGAGAAAGTAACAGTTATTAGGAACAAGAACAAATGAATTGTTTATCTCACACCAAACCATTAAAAAACAATAAAAACGAATAAAGTCATACCAAACCATTTAAATAGAAATCATTTTATAACTGTTATTTTCAGTGATTTATTTTTATCATAAAAATATAAATCACAATTTGGGTTTTTTGGTATATGGACGAGTTATTTTCGCTTAAAATACAATATTTTGACCTACCCCAGTCTTGTTTACTGCTAATAGTGGAAATATCTTTTTGAATTCTAAACAAACTTTGAACTAAAAAATTATATTTAAATGTTATCTGTTATCTGTAAAATTATTATAAACGAAGGACCTGAGTATTCCAAATTCGACGATTTTTATGAAAATTTCCAGTTTGAGCCTAATTTTGTCTAATCCCATAGTTGAAATAAAAAAATGAAAACCTGTTAAGTACCTTAATATCTTTTGAAAAAATTTGCAAAGAATATTTTTGCCTCGCTTTTTAAAATATATATATTCCCCTCGATCTTATAAGGAGCATAGGTCCTCAACAAACTTCTTCCATTCAGATCTGTTCATAGCAATAGTTTTTACTTCACTCCAGCTTTTATGCATTTTTCTAGCCTAGCTATCGATTTGCCTTCGCCATGTATGTGCTGGTCGGCCTCTTCTGCGACTCCCCGGAGGGTTCCAGTCGATAGTATTCCTGGCAGGAATGGAATGGTGGCTTACGGAGTGTGTGTCCAATCCAGTTCTACTTTCTTCTCTGTATTCTACACACAACGGTATTTGATGTGTTTCAGCCCAGAGATTGTTGTGTGAGATGGTTCGTGGCCAGAAGAACTCTTCGGAGACATTTATTTACGAAAACTTGCAAAGTGTTGAAGTCTCGAGAGGCAGCGCTCGATGTTTCACAGCCATAGAATAGAGTTGATTTTACGTTAGTGTTGAAAATGTTAATTTTAACACGAAGAACGACATAGAAGACGATTTTCATACTTTGCTGAGCTGGCCAAAAGATTGTGTGGCTTTTTTTATTCGGCTTACAATATCTTCACTAGATCCCCCAGTTCGTTTTAAAACAGCTCCGAGGTAACAGAAAGTTTCAACATCTTCCAATATTTCATCATTTATTAGAAAGGGATTCAAGTTTCCAGAATTTATTCGCATATCAGATTTTCAGACTTATTATGACTGAGAACGTGAGGAGAACATTTCAGAGAAGTGTGTAGCCCAGAGTTCAAGTTGTTCGTCTTTAGAGGTGATTAGTGTGCCGGAGTTATCCCTTATTTGTTTGGTAGAGGCTGAAGTGCTGTAACTTATTTTTAAAATATAGCCAAAAAAAATTTTCTTGGGAATTGCAGTATTTTAATAACAAATTTATTATTTCCAATTTAGAATACCAAAAATTCTATATGTATGTATGTAACTGTAAAATTACCAAGGTTGGCTACCGATTCATTTGCATTTACATCGAAAATGTTGAAAAATACATCGAAATGTCTACAAATTGCTTGAGTAAAAGTTCATTTTGTAAATATAAGAAAATTACAGCAAATTTAATAAATAAACCTTTTAACCCAGATATGCCGACTATACTACATGTAGTACACCTTTTAAATTCAGGTTTCTGCGTTTACTGTGCTTTAAATTTTCAAATCTACTTGTTGTTGTGCTTCAGAATATAACGGCCAACAAAGCATCCGTTGATGAGTTTTGTCTAGGGTAATTGCTTATGGGTATTTTTTTAGATCAAATATTTCAGTTTTGTGAAATTGGAAGAGGTGTGAAGATGTCATGTAATCGGTGAGAAAAATATTTATATGCATAATTTATAGCTGTTGCGTTCCTATGGTTTTTTAATTATAATAGTTATAAAAACAAATTCGTAGCAAAGTATATTTGAAAAACCAATTTATATGTGATTTTAGTTGATATATTTGCTGACATACTACAATAAAATGAAAACAATCACCCTTATCGTAGTTGTCGTAAACGTCTTACGCCTACGACTGTTTCGTACTAGATTAAAGATAAAATGCAAACTGTTTCTTTAATCTAGTACGAAACTGTCGTAGGCGTATGACGTTAACGCCAACCACGATAAGGGTGAATAACTTATTTTTTTCCATATTTTTAACATTAAATGAGATAATAAATGCTTTAGAGGAAAGTGATGAAGTGTTTTTGCAAAATTCTTACGACATCTCAATTACGACCACCCAAGGTGCGAACAACTACGTCACAAATAAAGATTCTGGAGAAGAAGATCAAGTGAATTTTTAAAACATACCAACCCTATTATTAAATGTTGAGGCTAGGCTTTATCGAAATTCTGATTCTACTGATTCGGATAGTTAAGACGAAATAACATTTGCGTTATTGCAACGTGCCAAGAAACTTAAATGTATTTTAAGTCATTTGCGGCTTGAAACCAAATAAATTTATAAATGTGTCAAAACATCCTAGACAGCAAAATTCACTAGACAGTCCCAGCATTTCTAGGAGACAGTTCCGAACTAGTGACTTTACCTATCATTTAGGGTGACAACTAGTTACATAACTAACTACGTGACTTGATATTTAACGCATTGGATTCCCATACCGGTTGCATAGAGTAAGTTACCGTACGTACTAACTGGCTACTTGATAAGCTACATAACTATTTATTTTAACATTTACGGGTTCTAATTGCCATCAAATAGTCAGTTAAAAAGACATCTCATAGATCGTCCAATAACCGATTGCTTGTAAACAAATCTTCATCCGATAACTCTCCAATAGATTACTTCTGTTAAAATAACTACTTTTTAAAGTGCAGTACAAAATAAACCTTTAAAGTGACTTCAATATAGGTTACTAATAGACACTAAAGTGACTATTGACTTCATGCTATGTTACATGGGATATCAGTATACTTAAGCAAAAATAAAAATAAACTGTTTGAGAATCATATCAACACAATTTGTATAAAACCAGTTTGTACGATTTACTCACAAACCGCTTAAAGTGACTACACTCCAGATTACTTAGAGACACTTAAGTGTCAATTGTCTTCACGCTAGATTACTTGGGATGTATAAAGTAACCAATTGTCTTCTCTCTGCACTACAAAGTGTACACACGTGTCAAATGAGCAAAATATATAAATTGGAGTCAGCCAAGTGATAAGACATTTGTGATAATTACTGTCTTTAAGGGATTCATTGACTACTTGCTTAACTGCTGGGATGTTATATATTGTCGTGTTTTTATCAATTGGGATATTCACACGGTCTACTATTTGGTCGTATTGTCATAATGTCCTAATATATTATTATAGTTTAATCAAATTTTTGTTGTGTTTGAAACAAAAAAGTTCTAAACTAATAAGACTATTTGAACTATGTTTATTG
This sequence comes from Calliphora vicina, assembly GCF_958450345.1. Classification (NCBI taxonomy): domain Eukaryota; kingdom Metazoa; phylum Arthropoda; class Insecta; order Diptera; family Calliphoridae; genus Calliphora; species Calliphora vicina. The sequence goes on from NC_088780.1 coordinate 82,884,034, forward strand.
TTTTGTCATAAAATAATACTTTTTTTTGTTTAAAACACAACAACAGCTGTTATAATATATTAGGACATTATGACAATATGACTAATAGAAGACCGTGTGAATACCCCAAATGTGTATTTTGAAATACAACACTGTGTAAGTGCAAAATAGAGAAAAATCATAACAAAATAAGTTTCATCAAATTAAACATATTTATTATGATTTAAAAATATATTAAATTGATATAAATATAGTTAAAAACAAAAATTCTATAAACTAATAGAGGTTATGTCACACGCAATTACATATGTACGTGTGAAAGTGAAAATTTTGAATCGTATGTATATCGTGAATTTTGACATACACATGGAATTCCATATTATGTCGAATACATGACCAAATACATATGGAATACACACCGTGTGATCCCCTATAACTTAGTAGAATATAAACTGATAGAATAAATAAACTAAGGCCTTTCGAATGGCATATATGATATTTAAGTAACCTTGGGAAATCTGTGAGTATTTGCTTAGCAAACATATATATTTTTAATTGTTTCACCAAAAAAACAACACCAAATTCGGAAAATTGTGAAAAAAAGCAATTAAAAATGTATATGTTTGCTAAAGAAATACACAATAAATGAAATCAAAAATTAGTATTTTATAATTTAAATTATTTATAGAATATTGGCAACGGTATTTTAGCGGTTACAGTAGTTGAAGGTATTTCGGTAACGGTAGCTTTAAAAAACTGAAAAAAAATTATCGCATAATACAACTGAAAACATCACTGAGACACAATAACAATTAATTAATTATTGTGCTATTTACTAAATACTAGGATCGCCTGGTGGCCGAAATTCGACCAAATTCGAAAGATTTTTTTCACATCTAGAGAAAAAACCTTTTAAACCATATATGGTTCATCAATATTGGTGGACAATAACATACTTAAAAGTGTACCACAAAAAAAGTGTGGCCTATTTATATATAAGATTTCAAAGCATTCCGATTTTGGTGAGAAATAATATTAATAACAAAACTATACAAATAAAAGTGTCTGTAAAGATGAATTCGTGCAAAACATCTTTTTAATATAATTTATTTCAGAAAAATAAGTATTTTGGAATTCCCTGCGTAATTCTGCAAACATAAAAATAAGTTAAGCTCAATTAAGAGCTTAACTTTCACTGCTGAAAGTTAAAATACTACGAAAATGTTGGCTGTTGAGTATTAAATATTATTTTTATCTAATTCCAGTTCAAATAAAATTGATACGAATATCTTCATTCTGAAAGACGAAATTTATTCTCCAAGCATTGAATACACATCCAATAAACTGGACCAAATTTTATATTCCGTATTAATGCAACAGGCTATGAAATTGGATGCAAGTTATGTTGAAAGTGTAAGTTAACAAATAATTAGCTATTTTACAAATTGTACTCAATAAATATTTACATTGCATACGTATGAACTTTTTTAATTATCTTCCAAAGTTGTCTTCTGATTTGGCGAACAATAAACGACCTACACATTCCGATCTCTTAGCGTTTGATATACAGCGTGGTCGAGATCATGGACTACAACCATATTTTAAATATTTGGAAATATGCAATAATGTTAAAATAAATAATTGGAAAGACTTACAAACATTTATAAAGCCAGAGGTATGTATTTACACAAATTATGGCGATTATTTTTCTTATTTTCGAAAAAGTTTCTGCCAGAACAATAAAATTTAAAAAACAAATAGTTTTTTTTACTTAATTAAATAACTTAATAAGAATATAAGAATTTTTTTATTTTGTAGGACTTGTCTAAATTAAAAAATGCATATTCGAACTGGCGCGATATCGATTTGATTGTTGGCGGTATTTCAGAAATGTCTGCAAGGAATGCGACAGTAGGACCAACATTTCAGTGCATCATTGGTAAGTTTCTTTTTTTTAATTTAGATACATACACTCCGCAAAATATCGTTTTTGTCATAACTCGGGAACTATTGCTGAAATCATAAAACAAATCGCCGTGTACTTTATTTTAATTGCAAAAAAAAACTTTTCTAAAATTAAAATATTGGGTTCCATTATTCCTACTAAAAAATTACGGTACTTCCAAAAATTAAGTTTCATTCAAACTATATTAATATAAGACCAAACAAACAGAGGTGTTCTAAACATTTAAAATATTCTAATATTAAGCATTTAATTATTAGCTATCAAAAATTGTTGAATGGCAATGTAGCATATAACTGTGTTTTTAATTGCGGTAGACTTCTAAAGCAAAATACATACATATCTAAAATTGTACTTGTTTTGATAGATGTGAAAGATATATTTTGTCTAGACTTTGGGAGTTACTACGTGTTTTGTAGAATAACTTAAAACCTATTAAACATATCTTGATAAAAATTGGTTAGCATATCGTCCATCATTACTGATGCTTTAGTCGATAATAACGTGTATAATATGTTTACGCGGGCATTTGTGCGGCCCATAGAATTTCTTCACCGGCTTCACACTGCAGCCACACGATCAAGTTTTCCTTGATAGTCTTTTACATATACTGTTTGTCAAAATTTATACAAATTTAAAGCTGTGACGTAGGCTGCACGCAACTTGAAAACAATTTTAGTGCAAATTGTGCAAAAAATGTAATCAGCTTGATTGAAAATTGAAACACGAACTTGAATGAGAAATTGAATGCAAGTTCGTTTCAATTCTTAAAAGTGTGAGTGTATTAGTAAAAAAGTGTGAGTGTATTAAAACTTGATCGTGTAACCCCCAAGTTAATTCAAAACTTATTTTATGCGTTGCCTACTTTGGACCAGCTATCAGGCAGTCTAACACAAAAATTACCCTTTTTAAAATAACTAGTCACGTTGCTAGATATGTAACAAATTATATTATAGCTAAAATCACTAGTTCGGGGCAGTCTCCTAGAACTGTTGGTTTACTCGTAATTTGTTTTTTATTTAAATTAGCGGTATTCACAATGTAGAGTACTTGGTCTGGTAATGTAAATAGCTTTTCTGCTCTTTTACTAGGCCAAGTACCTACTCTACATTATGAATACCGCTATTGTGTTTTGCCATACAAATATATTTAAAAAAAATCAAATTAATACCAAATTCAAATTAAACACATATTCAATAAAATATCTCTCACGGCCATTTTCACAATGTACGATTATTTCATTTTTAACGGAAAATTAACTAACTGTCGGTTGACCGAAGTTTGTTCGGTTATATTTAACAGCAACTTTGTTGTTAAATAGTGTCAGTTAAAAATTAATCGTACATTGTGAAATTCAGATTAACCTAACTTGATCGTACATTGTGAAAATGGCCGTAAGGGTTACTAAATAATTTGTTATGTATCTCAATCTGAAAAATTAATAAATAGATCTTGATACTTATGATTTATGGGTCCAAAATGGCCCACTGGCGAATTTTGCGCTAAAATTTTTTTAAACAGAAATTCTTTAAGGAATTTAAGGAATAAACTCGTATTAATGACATTTTAATAAAATGAAAACATATAATTTAGATAAATTTCCATGATAGTATAATGCCTCTAAGTTATTTTTTGGTTTATTATTAGAGTTTTTCACGGGAATTCCCGGGACAGAAAATCCCGAGAATTTCGCAAAATTTTCAATCCCGAAATCCCGGGAAATTTTTCCTTAGTTTTATGTGATTTTTTTGAACTTGTCTTTCTGTAAAAGAAGCTTAAAGCTCCAAAACATGTGCCGAAGATTCATACAACAAAAAAGATTTAACCCAAATAGACCAATAACAAGTACATTATTAAAAATTATTCCAAAAACTCGTGAATGTTCAGGGCTGTCACAGAATTCCATTCCGATCGAAAGTGGAATTATTTCAGTACTTGCTTTTTCACAAAGAGTAAAACGAAAATGTTTGGAATAAAACCACCTTCCATGGAATTGAATTTTGTTTAATATTATTGGATCTGTCTGTATGTAAGTCTGCTTTTACATACAGCAAGTTTACTTGAACAAGTCTCTTCGATTCCCTTTTAATCTTGCTCGACTGTTTACACACAGCAAGTCTGTGTTCAATTTTGTATGTCAAAACCTAATAGACGCCATAATGAAAATGAGAAAACAAAAGAGAATTGAAGAGACTTGCCAGTACAAGGAAGTGTGTACCCCTCTTCTTTCTTCTTGCCTCTCTCTCCTAAACTCTCTAAAATCTAGACTTGCACAAGAAAACTTACCCTGTGTAAAAGCATACTAATTATACCCTTCAGCTTCGTGAGAAGGGTATATATAAGTTTGTCATTCCGTTTGTAATTTCTACATTTTTCATTTCCGACCCTATAAAGTATATATATTCTGGATCCTTATAGATAGCGGAGTCGATTAAGCCATGTCCGTCTGTCTGTCTGTCTGTCTGTCCGTCTGTCTGTCTGTCTGTCTGTTGAAATCAATTTTCTGAAGGCCCCAGATATCTCCGGGATCCAAATCTTCAACAATTCTGTCAGACATACTTTCGAGAATTTTGCTATTTAAAATCAGCAAAATCCGTCCATAAATAACGGAGATATGAGCAAAAATCCGAGACAACCTCTGAAAATTTCATCAAAAAACACAATGTATTGCATGCTTTGACAAAAAAACAACAAAACGTATGTTTGGATGTGCAAGTTTTGTGTATTTTGTTTTTTTTTTGTGTTTTGTTTCTTTTGGCGTTGTTGTTGTTTTTTATACAACTAAACGTTTGTTTGGTTGTGTGTTGGTTTTTTTTACAAAAAAGCAACAAATCGTATGTTTGGATGTGCATGCGTTGCGTATTTTGTTTTTCTTTTGTGTTTTGTTTCTTTTGGCGTTGTTGTTTTTTATACAATTAAACGTATGTTTGGATGTGTGTTGGTTTCATTGGCTTGTGTATTTTGTTTTTTCTTTTGGTGTTTTGTTTCGTTTGGCGTTGTTGTTGTTTGTTGTGTTCTTGATAAATTTAGGATGCTGTACGCTGAAAGTGGGCAATGTACATACATATATACTAATTATAAGAAATAATAATGCATCCACAACAAAGGTGAAGGGTATATAAGATTCGGCATAGCCGAATATAGCACTTTTACTTGTTTTTTATTAATAAGCAAAACATTGTCAATTCAAAATTAAAAAATAAATAAATATTTATTTCTTTTGAAAGTAAATTTTTAATTAGGCTTAAGTTCATTTTTATTATAATTTATTTGTAATAATTCAAAGAATATTCAGTGATATTCTTTGAATTATTACAAATAAATTATAATAAAAATGAACTTAAGCCTAATTAAAAATTTACTTTCAAATTATATATATAAAAAGTTCGAATAATTACCAAAAATCTATAAATATTTATTTCTTGTGAATTAACAGAATTAATTGGAATCTAATGAAGGTTGAACCAAATCTAATGTAAATTTAAGCCATTCCGATACAAATGACAAATGGTTTGTATATAACAAAATTAAAAATCGAGTCAGTTTATCTCTTTATAATTCTGAATAATTTGTTCTAGGCGGGAATTCCCGGGATCCTTGGAAATTTCAAAATGAATCCCGATTTCCCGGGAAATGAAAAAGTGCGGGAAAAGAAAAACTCTATTTACTATGGTCATGAGAAATATGCAGTTAATAACACTACAAATAAGGAAATTCGTATCTCAAAAAGGCTATTGAACAATTTTTGGAACCTTTTTTTAAAATTGATTCATAAAAAGTTTATTTCCAAAACTTATACGAAATGTTTTATAAAACAATTTCATTCAATACTTATTTAGAGACAATTTTTATAAATTAACTTGATACAAATGTTTGGTTTTTTGTGAACAATTTATGTCAATATCTAATTTATAGCATGTACCTAATTGTCGAACAAAAGGCAAAGTCAAATTCGATTGAAATTGGACATTTCTGTACGAAGATTAGGAAATAGTGAAAGCGAATTTTTTAAAAAAAACCTCTAGGATTTCATTCAACATGTTGTTTGAGTCATCGTGCACGCAGGATAATGAAACCTAAATCAAGTTTGTTTCGCTTATAAAACGTAGTTCAAAAATTCTCCAATTTTAAATGAAACTTCTTTCTTAAAGTATCATCATCAAGTGATTATTTTAATTCAAATAATTTAATTTTGATTGCAAAATTTTAGTGAGGCTGGTAATTTTCAATTCAGCTCTAAACTTCAACAAAATTATAATGTACTACCCCAATCTATGGTGGGGGACCATAAAACGTAGGAGTTCCGGTATGAAGGTCGATTGGCAGTTCTTTCTAGGCGCTAGCCATAGGTTGTATTGGCTTTATGTCTTGAACTATGCCAACGGGGGAATGGAATGAGTATTGGATCTTATAGAATGTGTAAACAGGTCTTTTAGAAGGCTTACAAAGTGAAGCGCTAGCCATTTTTTCGGCATTGTGGATTTGTATACATGTACTGGAATATGTATTTTGAGTCTGTGTTAGTAATAACTTTGAACGCGCATAACTCCTAAATACTGAACCGATTTGAATAAAATATATATTGAGCACAACTGTAAATAAATACCTTTCAAATGATATATTTTTTGGCAAAATTTATTGTATACTCTGAGCGTAAATAAGGGCCACAAAAAATCGGCTTGACTATTAATTATATAGACAGCAAAAAACATCAAATGATTTTTAATTGTATTGTTTGGAATTCTGATAAATTCCGGGTAAAGAAAAACGCTATTGTAACTATAATTATGTAGTGTAAACATGTACATTAGGGACGTAACTAATTTTGGGTTAATTTTTGGCGTACCACACCGTATAAGTAATGAAAATCATTTTTTAAGGTCATTTGGAATCAAAAACATCACGCCAACACCAATTTCTAAAATAAACCAAATTTTTTTTCAAGTTTTTAATTTTTTATTTTAGATATTGTTTAAAGAAATAAGTTTTTAATTTATAGTTCTTGGAGATAATGCACGTTCCGCGCAATTGTTGCTACTTGATTTAATTCCGAATGCACATACAATTTTTGTAAAGTGAAACAAACAGTGATTTACAAATTCGATCTATTTGAAAAGTTTCTAAGGTCAAAACAGGGGTACGTGTTACTGTTAGAAATCCTTCACTTTTCTTTAAAATAGGTATCAACTTCTCTGAAAAATTTTATAAATAATTACAACATTTTTTTTGTAAGTTTGTGGGATACTTCCCTAATTAAAAATATTTAATGAAAACATTATTGCGTTTGGTGCCTGAACTTTCCACGTAAATCCTTTTAAGGACTACCCTAATTGGTATGCCTTTGTGAATATGATTATGTCTGTATTTTTTCCCATTGATTTATGGATGACTTCAATTAAATCAACATGTTAATTATTTCATTTATTTTCCAACAATATTGATGTTAATATTGTGACTGTGCGAATTCAGTACATATGTACGATTACATGCATATTTACTTACTACAAGTCTAAGGTCTTTGAATTTTAACTGTTTGATTAAGATTGTTGTATAAGTATCGCGGATATGATGAAAAATACCCATATCTGTATGAATTTGTATGTGACCACGTCGCGTTTTGTATATTGAATTAAACAGCCACGGACGTAATGAGTGCATAAACCTACATAAGTATGTACTAGGGTATTCATTCGAGTAATGATCGTTCGATTAATCGAACAATTTCTTACGAATAATTATTCCAACAATTTAAAAATTACCATTTTCGAATAACGAATAATTCGAACAATTCTATGTAGACTAATCGAATAAAACGAATAAATGTTCATATATATTTAAATTTATTAAATTGCTTAATTCATAAAAATAATTTTCATAATTCCTAATTTAAATAAGTAATAATGACTTACAAAAATTGTATTGTATCTAAAATTCGACAAATAACTAAAGATAAAGGGAGTCTTTCGATCACTGTAGATGAGTGGTCCGATAGCTCCTTCTATAAATATATAAATATTACTAATATTTTTTATGTTATTCGACCTGTGCACTGTGCATTTTAACATATCATAAGGACAAGTTGTTGTGTTTTAATATTTTGAAAAATTGTTACTCATTATTATACTTCCTGAAGATGTTATCCGATGGATAATGAAATATCGAAATAAATAAAATAAATTTTAAAAAAGGACCTCGAGCTTGATTATTTTAATATTGAATAAATATTACTGCAACAAGTTACAATGTCTTTCAAAATGTTTAATTAAACCATTGAAAATAAAAGGTACGGAATAAAATTGTTGTTATTTAGTAAAAAAAAAAGTCTGAATGATTTTAGAATTGATTTCGAAACAGACATTTTAGGGTCTAAGTATGACGAGGCGGCCGTGGTGTGAACATATGCTGGCGAAATATTAGCAGAATCGCAATTAATAATCAAAATATTAACTTAAATTAAATTAAAATGGTGTTGAAAGTGATGGCGAATGTGATTTTGAAACGGTAGTCGAAAGTGATATTTAGGATGACATTTACAATGATTACGTTGAAATAGACGAAGGCCATGATCTTAAAATATATATAAGTGATGTTATTAACCGCGTATGTAAGTGTATTGTTACGAAATTGTACTTGAAGTCAAATATAACGATTTTAACGGCTGATTTAAAGTTGCGTAATGCTTTCAAATAGCAGTATCTCTGTGGGCATTATTAACATTGAATAAAAGCTTTCAGTTGACCATTGATCGTAAGTATGGCAACGCTGTTTGCTGCGACCGTATATTCGAATTCTAATATTCAGTTAAAGAACATTGTAGAAAGTACACCACAGATGGCGTATGTATTAGAAAGCTCTAGAATATACGAGCTTTGATAGTTAAAGAGCAATCTAGAGTGCAGATGGCAGTGTTATAAATAGTGGCAGAGGTTGCAGTCGTGAGTGCGTTTATCAGAGACGCTATTCGAATAAACATCAACTGAGTGCCTTAAAGTGTGCTTTATTTTTCAAGTGAATTCGTGTACATTATAAAGTGTGTCTGTATTTCTGCGAATTTATAAACGTGTATAAAAAACATTGAGTGACTATTTAATTCTGTTGTTGTACATTTTAAATAAATAAAGAGTTGTTACAATTTTCAAACTACTAAACGGCTTTTATTTGCAATCAAAAGTATCCGGTTTATTTAAAGGAAATAAACCAACGTTTTGAAAATGTTAAAACGTAACAATATTTACTTACGTTTTGTTGCAAGAAAAACATGGAGTTCGTCTTATACATGATATTAAACATCATTGAACATCTTTTTCTAAAATGGTAATATACTTTTTGCATATTTATAAATGCGTCAATTATGCACTTCGATGACTTCAAATTAGCCACGTTCACTGACAGTGATATCAAACTTGGGACAGATTTGTGTAATTCCCTAAGATCACTTAATTAAGATTAAGATAGAGCAATAATACAATTTGTTATAAATAGGGGACGGATTTATATGCAAATGTATGTATTTTATTTTATTGATAATGCATATTTTGTTATATTTTACTCCAAAATACATATTTATATGCATATTATACCAATTTTTAATAAAAATATTATTTTTGTCGGGCAATATATTGGCTTAACAAAAATATTTTTGTCGAATTTGTTATAGAACTAGCATCAAATGTTGTCGACTATCTGTTTTCGATATCGGGAAACTGGCAGTAAGTCTCCTATATCAGGAATAAAAATGATCAATCTTTTTTCAAAATAGTTCAGAGTTTTTTTAAGTATCAAAATTTTATTAATTGTATCAAAAACATTCATAGTTGTTTTCATTGTAATTTCAATTTGTAAGAGATTTCGTTACAGAAAGATTTTGAAACAACAAAACTAAAACGCAATAATGAAACATTTATGCATATAACAATCAAGCTACTCTTCATAAATATAAATTCCAAAAAAATATTGTATTTATTCACTTGTAAATGTACAAAATTTTACTTTCCGTACAAACGAGATATGTTCATAATGACTGAATATGGGCATTATGAAAATATCACAAATTAAAAATTCAATAAGTCAAAAATAGTAGCTAAAAATAATGCGATCACACAATCTCCCATGAGGTATTGGTGAGTACTAAGTATGTGAACAAAAAAAATGTTATTTTGATAAACGTGACGTATCCTGTAAACAAGAACTACATGTAGTACAGTGTTCATCGAATTAATGAACGACATAAAAAATTTCTTAATACATTTACATATATTGTACTTGAATTCAGGATCATGTCCATAGCTCCAAAACGGAAACTAACGTGTTTGCTAGTCAATTGTTTTATAGATTGTTCGGGAGGGAATCTGATCAGAATATTTCTGATGAAAATTTAATGGTGGACTTTGTTATCGAATATTATAGTATTTGTTATAGTATTTTTAACATTATCAATATTTGAATAGTTAATTTTAACCTTATTTTTTTTTATTTAACAATAAAATATTAAAAAACCTACATAAAAACTTCATTTTTTACATTAAAAAAATTTAAATTATTCGAATAATTCGATTAATTTTAAAGGTGTAATCGAATTATTCGAACAAGTTAAAATCTCTTATTCGAATTATTCGTTTTATTCGAACAAGAGAAAAATCGAATAATTTGAATACCCTAGTATGTACACTAGGGTGGTCCAAAAATATGTTATGGATGTTCTCAACTAAAATAAAAGTTAAATTCATTCCAAGATAGCGTTTCTCAAAATGCTTGTCCTGAGTTCAGTAATTGTTGAGCCAAGCAGTGGCGGACAATTACTCAATATTACTTATATTCCATAATGACATCGATAGGTCTTTCAAACGATTAGAAAATGTAGATGATGGGATGCGCTTAATGAGAGACCCTGCATAGCAAACATTTTACTTGTTGTTTGTTTTATGCGATAAATGAAAAATTAGTGTTATTAAGTACATAATTCAAATAATATTATGTACTTAATTCTGTCAAAATTTGAAAAAACTTTTAATTTTTGCCAAACAAAATACGAAACTTTGAATATTTTTAGATTTGGATGAGAATTAGGATATGGCTTGAAAGCGCCTTTCAGATACCTTTCACATGATACTAATATTTCATATGTTTCCTTTACGAGAAATATTAAAAAACATTAAAGAATGACCTTTTTATCATTTGATCCAGCTCACCAAATACTGATGCAACGACAAAAATTTTAAGAAATGGTCCCCTCAAACAAACTATACTTTAAATTTAGTTGGAAACATCTACATCATATTTTTCCTTCATACAAATGGGGCCACTCTAATATGTATCTACACTGTAGATTCTACAGTAACCGCGATGATAATTATGAAAAAGAAAGGACAGACAGATAGATAAACAAACACTTCTCACTGAATGCATTATACGTAAGTAGTGTTGCCAGTTTAGGAGATTTGTCCCTTAATAGTGGATTTTTTTGGCAAATGTGGATACAGTTTTTGGTTTGGGGATCTGAGGATTCGTTCGGATTTAAAGCAATTTTTGGGATACAAATGTTTAATTTTTTTCAGCTTTTAATTTTCTAATCTATTTGATTCATATTATATCAAATCTGCTGGAAAGTCTAAAATCTAATTTAATAATTCCCATTATTCACTGGAGCAATTACTTTGCTGGATAATCTTTATTCCTACAAAGATGCCGCGGGTCAAAAACATTCAAGAAGCTTGCTTGAAATAAGGTTCAAGTATGTTTTGTGTACGAACAAGTAACTCTAGCGTTGAACTTTTTTTGAGTAATGGAACCATGAACACAAAATTTTTTCGTCCGGCACTGGCTGGACTAATTAAATAATAATATTAGATATAAGATTTGAACCACTTATTGTTAGTTCATTAAATAATGAAGATACAATAAATAAATGATGAAAAAAAAAAAATGGATATTACCAAAACAATAATCTGCAATATAAATTATTAAAAGCTTTTCTTAGATTGAATATACTTACTAAGTATTAAAAATAATTCAGTTTACTTTTTAAAATAAATGCAATGTAAAACAAAATTTCGGAAACTAAAATTTGCCGGACTTTGATAATGAAATATGGGCAATTCCACGAGAAATTGCCCAAAAACCATTGAAACTTTTTTTCAATATGATTTGAATAGGAGAAAACACTAAAATATTATTATGTGAAAGTATTTAGAGCTTATTACAACCTTTTAATGGCAAAAGTATTAGTTTAAACTGACTATATTTAATTTTTTAATTTAATTGGCGTGTTTTAGGCTAAAATTGCGGCGAAAACTAAGCTCCCAATTAGTATGATATCAAATGGTTTATTGAAAACGAATGTAATTTTGAAAATTACATTCGTTTTAAATTTTCTATTAATTTTTTTGTTTTTTGGAAACTGATTAATATTATTAATTATTTAGGGTCGAGTTTAGTAAATTGATTTCCTTAGAAATTCAATTTATTTTATTAAATTTTCATAATTCTAAAGAATTCTGAAAAAGTTATATTTAGACACACGGCAGAATGGAATGGATTTTCGGGGTTAACGCCTCTCACGATTCGAAAATTTTCGCATATTTCTACATGTACCTCAAAATGACTTCCGTTTTATTTCACTCGATATTTTGGACAACAATGTTTCGAAAGAACCTTTTAGTATTTTCAAATATAGTACAACATAAACACCAAATTATTTTTCAGATACTCTTATTTTTGCAAAATGTATTCCACTCTATAGGCGTACAAATGTCACGTACGATGATATGGAATTGCCCATATTTGATTTGGTTAATATTGACAATAGTATTTTAATGTTAAATAAAAAATATGAAAGAATTTCATAAAAAATAAATTGAATATAATTAATACCGGATGTTTTTAATTGTATACCATGCCTTTGCCATTGAAAATATAAAAAATATCTTTCGAATTTAAAAAAAAACTTGAAACTTTTCTCTAGCATAACAGTTTTTTAGATATTCGAAAACAACAATTTACTTTCTATGTTTTGATACCAAGCATTTGCGTTCAATTGTGCTCAACTATGAAGGGTAACAAAATAACTAAAAAATTTGAGAATCTCACTATTATTGTTCTATATAATTGTTATGGGACAGTGGAGTGGTACACTGTTTTGATCCCATCCATTTCTATATCTTTTATGTGCAATGCTAACAAAATAACTCATCCATAAGCCGAGAGCAACATAATATGGTAAGTCCTTCATCATATAAATGGTTGTCACAAACATATACTTCTATAATGTAACCATATATATGGTTGATACAATCATGTGGATCGTAAATTTACCATATTATGGTTACCACAATCATGTAAATAGTTACTGTGACTATAATATTGTTAAAAATCTTGTAACAATATTGAAATGGTTACAGTAAACATGCTCAACTACATTTTGTCTATGCGTGTAGATGAAAAAAGAAGTGGAAATTTATTTTAGATAACAAATTGGTAATTGGGGATATAAAAACGAAAATTGAGGATGATGACTAAAAAATACTGGCAGCTCTGTATGTATACATGAAACTCTGCGCTGACGAATTCGTTAGCCACTAAGAGCATGATAACCGCCTAAATATCAACTTTGAATTTTATTTTGACTGCCGAAGTTTATATGAAAATATCAGTGATAGATGATCAATTGATAATATTCATTTCTATCATTCATTACGAAAAAAATATATTATTCTTATTATTAGCTAGTGTACAATTGCTACTTTTGAAGCTGTAGTGATGTTTTTTTTCGATTTCATTTTCAATATTGTTAACTAACAATTTAACGCATTGTCTGTCGTCTTAATTCTTGTTCGTGACTATTAATAGTATTTTTTTGTAAGAGACCAAGTTGGTTTACCCAATTGCCACCTGTACCGCAGCAAATGAAATTGTTGATGTTTAGTATGTTGACAATTTTAACCGTTTTGTTCTAAATATACATAAGTAAGTCTGTCTACCCTTTGTGGTAACTATTACAAGTGTATCCTATTGACACCAACATTTTGTTAATAACGTAATAGATTTTGATGAAGAAATCGAGTTGAATATTCTGACTAGGGCATAAGTGGGTACTTTTTTCAAAAGTATTTTTTCCCTATTTTATATTGTGGACTTTTATTTAAATTTTTTTTTCAAATAAAAATTGTTGCGCCGACATTAAATTTCGAAACCAGGTTGTTCGGTTAGAATCAGAAATCTAAACAGTTTGACTACATCACTACGTTAACTTTAATGGTAACAATGTGTCTAAAAATTTGACAACATTCATTTGAAAGATTGTACATTTATGTAGAATTTAAGACGACACTTCAGATTGCCTTATATACAGGGCATGAATATTTTTATATTTATTTTTCTATCTATGGATTGGTACAAATGTTAATAAAAACATTCATAGTACTTTTTTTACTCACAACTGATCTAGTTGATACAGGCAAAAGTCCACTACTACAGTTGCACAATTTTTGTGGGCTATAAGCGAATTAGGACTATAACCGAATATCTTTTTAAACCACTTTATGGATTATAACTGAATCCTGATATAATACACATTTTGGACTATATACAAATTATGTACTTTCTGCAATAAAACCACTTTTTTAAACAAAATAAAAATTTATTTAAAATATAATCAAATATTTATTTAAATAAAATCAATAGTTAAAACAAAAACCTTTACATATTATTATTTATTGTAATTCGAATGCTTCAAAAGCTTATTGTAATAAAAAACAAAAAAACTTAAAGTATGAGATCCATTTTAGGTCTTTGGATGACTAAATCAAACAGAAGATAGATATCAATTTCTAAATGAAATATAAATTGCGAATTGTTGAACGTTTTTAAAAGAATTCCGTAATCTTCGATTTTTTTTTAAAAAAATGATTTTACAATAAATGATTCTATTTTTCCGAAGCCACATCGTCCAAAATATCACCATCACTCATGATTCCATGACAAATAAGTTCGTCATCAGAGTGGACTATATGAAATTTTTTTCTATACAATATTAGTTATGCATGCAAAGAAAATTTGGCCTTTAAACGAAAATGGACTATAGGCAAAGTGGACTTTAGAACACATAATTTGTATGAAATTTTAAAAAAAAAACCTGCAAGTGAATAGGACTGTTTTGGCTTACATCCGTTTTTGGCCTTTAAGCGGAATGGACTATAAGCGAAAAGTACTGTATTCACTATGTAGAGTACTTGGCCTGGTAATGTAGTAAAAGAGCACAATATCAAAAAAATAAAAACAAAATACATTTGAAATTGAAATGTTTGTCAATAAATAGCTTGTCTGATTTTTTACTAGACCAAGTATTCTACATTGTGAATACCGCTATTGTTTTTATGTTTTCGAAATAAAAAGTGAAGAGATTTTATTGATATCAATTTGATACATTGTGACTAGTCTCGATTGAAAATGATTGCAACTAACGGAGGGTTAATGTGTTTTTATGTACAAAACATTGGACGAGCTCTTAAAAAATAGATTTGTTCCGGACGGGTCTAATTTTGTTCTTCAGGACCATTATTTATCTAATTTAGAAAATGTAAATCGATTTCCGGCACGGGTTCTCGCTATCCGCAATTTTGCATAAGTTATTTTTAGATATTAATGAACAAAGCTTTGTTCACATTTCAAAGTGAGATCCATCGAAAGCAAATCTATTTGTTAAGGTCCGGTCTAATATACATACATATGTACATACTATGTATCTATTTATGTATGTGGCAGTAAGCATACAGGTGGACATTGTATGTACGAGTAGGTACTTAAATACCTAGTAAATATAAAATGTAGTTTAATGAAAGAATAATAAAAACAAGACGATTAAAGAAACAAAAAATTAAATTAATACTCGCATTTCGTCAATACTTAATGACCAACATACGAATAAATTAAACTCTTTTTGTTCGATTTTGAATGTTTTTCAATTCTCGTGTTTCTATCATTCGTGTTACAGTTTAGTGCAATACTAACAACAACCAAAATAACAACGATTATTCCAAAAAAAAAAATCTTTACAAAAAATTAAAACTACTTAATAGATGAATGGAAGTTGTCATTACACATTTAATCCATATTTATTGACACACTTGGATCCACACACACTTACATTAATGTATATTAGGGGGGCATAAATATAGTTGTCGATGTGCCCAATTAAAATGAAAGTTCGCCTCTTTAAAAAAGATATAATTTTTACAAGTTTTACCTGCTGTATGTGATACTGAATTTGCATCTTGTTCCTTAATTACACTATGCTACACCAAAAATATGCTGTGGTTCTGATAATTATCAGTACTTTTTTATTAGCAAATGTAGTAAAATAAAATAATGATATTCCCGGGTTTCATACAAATAAAAGCTTGTGTGTTCTTTTTTTAAACATAGCTGCAAGTTTTTTTTTGGGGAGTATTCAGACTTTAAACTACCGTAATTCAGCCACTTTTCAACCGATTTTGGGGGCTGCATATTGAGTGCCGGACTATGCAATTTGTATGTTATCGATGACAAAATGGACATTTTGTCTATCTCATCATTTTGAAGCCAAATTTAGAGCAAAGTGCGAAAAGTGGGTACAGAAAACATCTTTTCCTTTTATCAAGACTACGAACCCAAGCTCACATCAGGTGTTGCAAATCTTTGGTTGGTCCATAACTGTCCCAAACTTGCACAGAGCCTAGACTTTAATGCAATTGAGCATCTTTGGGAGGAATTAACTAGGAGAGTGCATCAAATAAAATTTAACACGTTGGTTCAGATAAAAGAGTCCTTACTGGAAGCATGGACCTCAAAAGAGCCAAATGTATGCCAAAACATGGTAAAATCGATTCAAAAGCGATTACAGGTCATTCGAGACAACAAAGAATATGCAACTAAATATTTATCGCCCACTTTTGAATAATTATTTTACTCTGTCCGATTTTGTGTTTGACCCAAAAAATTGATTTATTTTGGTTTTTATGCAAAAGTTTACGGTTTCAATTATGGAAATTTAAGTTTTTGTTATTTTTTAGAGATATAGGTATGTGGAGTGTAAATAGAAGCGAAAAAAAACAAATTTTTTTGGTACATCCTTTTATGTTTTAAGCACTTTTATATCAGACAAACTCTTGTCCGATTTTACGTTTGAGTCACTGTACATACATATTTATGATGTTTTGAAGTTTAAACTTCAAAACATCATAAATATGATGTTCCCGAGGACGGGCTCGGGAATCTTCTCAGATGAGCTGGACCTTTTGATGTCTCTTCGATTACCCGATACTTGTACGGTTTTCCGGGCAGAGATTTATGCCATCGATACAGCCGCGAGAAGAATCCCGGAACTGAAACTCTAAAATTCGACTATACATATCTACTTGGACAGCCTTGCATCAATCAAGGCTCTCAACTCTCAACGTCGAGTTAATATGGGTTCCAGGACATGAGCGCATCCGCGGAAATGAAGTATCTGATGCATGCGCAACCAACTGGTCGTCCCTGAACGTATCTCTCGCGCAAAGGGATGTTCACACCCCCTTGGTGACAGTATCGAAATTGATAGATGAATAGGCTTTGAGCGAGACGGAACTCAGGTGGTCAAATATCATCACTTGTAGAATATCCAGAATGCTCTGGCTCAATCTGACAGAGTATAGAACTAAAGTACCAGCTGGTTCCCAAGGGGACCACAGGAATCACATAGTCAACGAAATTAAGGATGGAACTTATTGTCACTTTATGTATGAATTTTCAGCATAATAGGGTTTTTACACTAGCGCACATCTAACATCTACCATCAATTTGCAAAGATGTTAACATCTTCCCTTAAGAATTACACAGGGCTGAGTGCCAACATCTTTCTACATCTTTAAAAAATGTTCATATCGCATTTCGTTCCACCTAACATCTTTCGATTATTTTAGTGTCACCACTAATAAAATGGCATTTACATATATTAAAAAGAATGTAACAAATATTTGTATAATAATGAAGCGACATTTTATTTGTTTGAAATGTGCTTGTGAAATTATTTTCTTATTTAATTTGATAGTATAAAAAAGAAAACCAGTCTCAATTCATTTTGTTTTCATAAAAACAATATGATTTTTAATATTTTTTCAATTTTACTGATGGTAGATGTTGCAAGTGTGCACAAATCTTTCAAGTTTTCAACATCTTCCATACGTTTCGCCAAAATCTACGTAAGTGTAAAAACCCTATAAGGGAATAGTATTTCTAAGGGTACCACAATGGGCCACAAGGCCTCCGAGTGAACTCGCTAACTTGCGAGCAACCCACGTAACCTAACCTGACTGATATGTTTCTTAACATTTTATTTTATCCACTGTGTTGCAGATATAGCTATGGAGCGGATTTTCATACATATGCAGTAACTGTTGTTACCAGTGAATTTTGAAATATATAAAAGAACGACATTTAACAGTTTGTTGAAATACGTAAAAGAACGACATTAAAAGTACCTGTTACTTTCTCCATTTGTTACCAGTGATTTTTCAAAAACGTTACCAGTGAATGTTGAAAAATATTAAGGAAAGATATTTAACAGTATGTGAAAAAATATGAAAGAACGACTTAAATGTACCTGTTACTTGCTATATTCAGTAACTGTTGTTACCAGTGATTTTTCAATCACAGGTATGGAAATATCGCTCATCTCTAGTGGAAACATATATTTAAAGTGGGGTCAGACGGCATGTATTGCTTGTGTTTTGTGTCATATATTGGGACATTTTTCCATATGTAAACATATACATACCGTGTTATCCATATGAAACTTTGTGTATGTAAAATACATGTGTATTACTCGTGACATTTTTGGCAATTAGAGCATGTTCTATTTTCGTGTGTATAACAGAGTTGTATTTTGAAATACAACACTGTGTGAGTGCAAAATAAAAAAAACAAAACAAAAAAGAGTAAAGAAAAATCATAACAAAATAAATTTCATTGCATTAAATATATATATTGTGATTTAAAAATGTTTTAAATAAATATATTGTTAAAAACAACAAACATATAAACTAATAGAGGTTATGTCACATGCAATTACATATGTACGTTTGAACGTGGAAATTATGAATCATGTGTATAACGTGAATTTTGACATACACATGGAATTCCATATGTATCGAATACATGTCCCAATACACAAGCAATACATGCCGTCTGACCCCCCTATTAGTCAGCCAGCAAGTACCATTGGAGCCAAGGCATAACTACTTATTATTTGACTGAAACACTACTTATCTTTGTTCGAGATTTTTAAAAAATTCATGGGTCAAGCTTACAAATGTACTTACAATCAGTTGAGAAATAAGTAGTAAATTCACAACAAGAATATGTAGCTAAAAAAAACACAAAAAATATTGCCTTGTGTGGGAATCGAACAGTCACATTATTTGCTGCTCCATGTACGAGTTATTTTATTGTAAGTTAACAATAGTTTTAACATCAACATATAAATGAATATGATATGAATAAAAAAATTAATGGCTTTGACAGGTGGCGAACCACTAACCTCCCGTTTTCCAGTCAAACACACTAGATAGCTGTGCTAAATGCAAAAGTTCATTACCAGCCTGTATAAAAATAAGTACTTATTCTAGTAAATAAAATAATGTGCTGGGTAACCACCACACCTTACAAAAGAATGCATGAAATAACTAGTTGTCATTACAAAAATTCACAAAATTTTTGCTGGGTAAGTATGACAACATTAACTGAGGAACCGCAGAACAAAAGGTACTTTTTTGAAAATTTAAAAATTTTGGGAAAATTTATGTTTTCTAGAAGATTTCAACCCAAATATTATAAAAATACCAAAAATTCAATTTGGAAAAAAAATCGAAAAAGTACCTTTTGTCTGCGGCTCCTCAACTGTGAAGCAGCTTTATAAAGCTCTGGGTGATCATTGTAGAAATAAATATTCAGGTGATATTTATTCTTATGAATTATAAAAGTGTATTTGGATAACTGTTGTTGTGTATATTTTAATAAATAAAGAGTATACTCTTTATATACTATAGTTACAGTTTTTAAACTACTTGGATCTTTTATTTGTAATTTAAATGAACCCGGTTTATTTAAAGGAAATAAACCACCGTTTTTAATAGGTAAAAACTAGCAATACCTATTTTCCAATAAATTTTTCATTATAACTAAATGATCTAACCAACTTTGTTTACAAAATCTTTTAAGTAAAATTTCTTTCCATGCAAACGTATTATCAAACTTAGTTTTATAATCGATATAAACCGATTTATGTTTTGGAAAACGGTATTTTATAGTTAAAAGAAAATTTTTTGTGAAGCAGTCTAATGTGTGTACTATATACAGTCTGTTCCATAAAAAGACCATTTATTAAATTGAAACATACATATAATTCATATGTATGTAAGTACTTATGTCACAGTTAATGATCACGTACTTACTACAATTTGTTGTAATCTCTTTAACACTCCTTTAATATGTCCAAAACTAATTATTTGCAATAATTTAACTGCAATTAATAATATCAACTGTAGATTTGTATTTAAGATATTTCCAGACACAGTATTGGTACTAATATTTTTCAAAATAAAACTATTATTGATGTTGTAAGTTCTTTCCTGGGGAAAATAATCCGGTTGATACAGCTTTTGCTGAGTTGGCAATATTTGGCCACATTTGAACCTTGACACCAGGGATGGTAAAATTATTTCGATCGTACTTTTTTATATGTAAAGTTTTATTAAGTTAAATAAAATTAAAAACGTTCAATATAAAAAATTCTCAAAAATACGTTAATTTATTCAAATATTGTACAAACAATAAAATATTGGCATATTACTCGATATTTATAAATTCATCCACTTTTTCTTTAAATCTTCCCATTAAAGATTTTATAGTTGCTTCCGTTACCTTCTTGGACGATGTGGTCAACTTGCGCTTAAAATCGGACATATGCTGGGTTACCTTTCCTGGATTCTTTAATTCTGTTTTTACAAGAGCCCCAATACCTTTCTAGACAGTTGCTTTCTGTGGTACAAAATTTACATTATTGTTTGAATACCACAAAGGGCCTTTTTTCCAAATCGGGCCTGAAATATGAAAGCACTCTGTGCTGTTTTAAGAAAGTTGAAATCCGTTTTTGTAGACACTCCGTAACACAGAGAAAACAGATTCGTAGTAGCAACCGAATTTGTTGCCAATCGAGTGATTCTATTAATTCGCTTCTCCATTTCATTCTAAGATCATACAAATTTATTTTTCATAATTTAACCCTCCGTTAGTCGCAATGTATCAAATTGATATCAATAAAAAAGGCGCGTTTGAAAATAATTTAAAAGAGTAATAAAAAAAATAGCAGTAAAAATATTATTTTATCAAAAAATAGCTTAAATTTAGGGTGATTAAAAAATTTACAATAAAAAAATGTTTGCCTGTATCAACCAGATCAGTTGAGAGTAACGGAGTGTTAATGTACGAGATTTTTTAAAGACATTCTCTAGATGATTTGCATTATCAGGCACTTGAAATGTATGTCTATTTAAGATGGCTCAAAAAGATGTTACCGATTTTTTTAATTAAAATAAGAGTATAGCTTATTTTAAAAACTAATTACAAAACGCTGCACAGAGGGGCCAAACATACTAATTTTGCGGATTAATTGAAAATACAAATTTCAAGTATCGTGAAAACTGAAAGTGCCAGCTTAAAGAGAACAAAATTCTATATCAGCAGGCAAAAAATTAATGTGAAATATTAAAAGGTATTTTTATAGTCACGTGTTGAAATTACATATTGTGAGAAAAAAAACAAAAAAATTGATAAAAAAAAATAAAAAATTACGCAAATAAATACTATTTGTGATAGGTAATTTAATAAAATTAACAAATCTAATTATGCAACCATCAAGTTCAGGTATTTATTGATATGTTTTGGTTAAATTTAAATTTTAATTATTTGTGGAAGTGGCTTTGATATTAGTTTTTATATTGAAAGTGCAAAAAAAAAATGGATTTTGTCAGTTCAAATGGACATAAAGTTATTAGCTGGGCTCAGCTGGGCAGAGAATTTAATATAATTTAAAAGCCTGGACAGTTAGGCGTAGTTTCAGAAAAAATTAGGTTGCGCATCGCTGCGCCTCATAAGTCATATGTAAATTAGTAAAAGCTTCACCCTTTAAGTC
Organism: Calliphora vicina; assembly: GCF_958450345.1. NCBI lineage: Eukaryota > Metazoa > Arthropoda > Insecta > Diptera > Calliphoridae > Calliphora > Calliphora vicina. The sequence goes on from NC_088780.1 coordinate 82,906,179, forward strand.
TACCATCAAAAAGCACTTTGCGATTCTGATAAACGTTTTATTGCTGTCGTTGTTGTTGTTGTTGTTATTGTAATTGTTTTTTTTTTTTATAAGAGATGTGCAAGTGTTGTGATTAATAATACGAGAGTCACGTGTGAGTCAGGCCTGGACGTGGTTATATTCTTGTATTATAATGAGATAAACAATAATAAACTTTTACAAATTACTTTTCTTTATTTCAGTTTAGTTTTCCATCCGTTGATTTTCTAATCGTGAATGAATAACACGCGGAATTTTAACAATTTAACTCTCATGCACTCACGCTTGTATATGCTTGTTTAAAAGTTGTTTTTTTGTGATTAATTCGTTTTTTCTTGTGGTTAATACGAAGTCATCCGATAGCAGGCAATTTAGCGAGAATTTTAAAGTTTTATATCGGGAGCCAGTTATCACTCACGTTCAGATCTGTAGTTTTTATATTGTCTCATTTCAAATATTGTGTTGTATTAATTTCAAAGCAGTGCATTTAAACTTTGCAAGTCTTTTAGTGGCAGGAGTTGCGAAAGATCTCTATTATTCAACCTCCCATTACTAGTAATATAATGATATCTTCTTAAAACAATATGGTAGTTTTTTTTTATCAATAACATGCATAAATTTAGTGTGTCTCACTGATGTAGTTCTATAGATATAGGAGAATTAATAATTCATTTGTATGGGGGGAACCCGATTCCACCCTCGTATAATCTTCCGATTTTCGCGTAACGTGTAGTTTGTTTTCAGAGTTACCCGCAGCAAATTTAGTGTGTATAACTATTGTAGTTCTATAGATATAGCACAGTTAATAATTATTTTATATGGTGGGTAATTGACTTCCCCCTCCTATATCTCTAAAATTTTGTTACAATATGCGGATTAGTGTAAGGGCTACCCACGTAAAATTTTGCGAGCGTTGCTATTATTGTTGTTGAGATATTAATAAATCCGTAAAAAAGATGCATTTGACCCCACTGTGCGCTGTATTAATATTTGATTTTGATTAAACTGATTTTTCACTTATAAATAAATATTTTTCACCATAAAACCTATTTATAACCAACAAATTAATTCTAAATTCCTCTTTAAAATAATAAAATTAACAATATATGTTGGCTTCTACTTAAAAAGTTAAAAAATATTATTGTATTTCAGGTGAACAGTTTTCAAAATTGAAACAATGGCATCAAAGTGAAATCGACCAAACTGATTTGGATTTATCCAAATGGAAAACTACATCAGCTGCTGATCTACTTTGTCTTAATTCAAACCTGCAACGAGTGCCTTTAAATATTTTCAAGATATCATCAAAAACGTAAGTACTTGGATTATAATTTAAGTATATATATATATTTTCATATATTATTTATTGTATCTTCACAAAATAATGTGAACTATCAATAATTTGTTCAAATCTTAAATCTAAATATAAATTTTTATTTATGTACGTCCCACCACAGTTGGACGAAAAATGATATTTAATTTATAGATCCTATCATCAGCGCAGGTCTGTTGGATTCCTTCTTCTTAGTCGGATGTAGCCATTACTTCTCATTAATGTTCGTGCAAGTGGGTTAGGGTGAACTTCTAACTTTTTCAAATATGACTCCGCTTGTTTTTTTATTACATTTTTCACCAGGAAGACACCTAGGTCCTTATGAATGTTAATATTTCTCACATACCAAGGCGCTGCTGTTATCATTCTTAATATTTTATTTTGGAATCATTGAATTTTTTCAATATTAGAAGCTGAGGCCGGCCCCATAATTTAATTCCATAGCACCATATGGGTTATATTATTGAGCTGTACAGCAAAAGTTTACAATCTAAACTCAATCTCGAGTTTTTACCAATTAGACAGTAAATTTGTAGTAATTTTAACTTCATTTGAGTCAATTTCGTATCTATATGCTTTTTCCAGGTAAGACGTCGGTCTAGATGCAGACCTATATATTTAACTTCAGTTTGTTGAGGTATTATATGATTATTTATTAGGATTGGAGGGCACGATTCTCTACGCAATGTGAATGTAAGATGTATACATTTTTGCTCGTTTACTTTTATTCTCCATTGATTTAACCACCTTTCTATGTCGGGTATATGGTCTCATAAAAGTACAGATGCTTCTTGGGGGTTTTCATGAATGGCTAGTATAGCTGTGCCATCAGCTGGTTCGACTGTTTGTAGGCATATCACAAATATATAAAAAAAATATAGGAAGGGACCCGGTATACTTCCTTGGGGAACGCCTGCTTCAATAGGCTGTGGTGAACTTATGAAGTCTCCGTCTTTAAGAACGAACTTTCGGTGACTTAAATAACTTTCTAGATGCTTATGTGTGTTTACTGGTAAATATTGTTTTATTTTTATCGATAATCCTTCATGCCATACTTTGTCGAAGGCTTGCGAAACGTCGATGAAGAGTGCAGAACAATATTTTTTTCTTCAAATGTCTTGGATATGATATCTACCAACCTGTGAGTTTGTTCAATGGTGTTATGTTTTTCTCGAAAACCGAATTGATGAGTTGGAATATAATCAAAATTATTCACTATCGGCTTTAACTTGTGCATTAACAGTCTTTCGAATAGCTTTGATATATTCGACAATAGGCTAATGGGTCTATATGATTCTACTTTAGTGTGATCTTTTCCCAACTTAGGTATCATTGTAACTAAAGAAACCTTCCATTCAAGGCGTAATATAGCATTAAAAATAAATAGGATTGTTCTTAATGCAATTTGGGGTAGCTCGAGGAGTATCTTGTTACTGATTTTATCAATACCAGGTGATTTTTTGGAGTTTAAATCAACAATAGCCTTGTTAATCTCTGAAATCTCAAAACGAAGTGGATCAGTTGCAGTAATATGGGGTAGTAAGTAGGTGGTAACTCTATTATGTCGTTTGACTCGTTTGGGGAAAATACATTCTTTAGATGACTAACAAACAGGTTTCCTTTTTCAGTATCGTTTCACGCTCAGCCTCCACTAGAATTACGTAGAGGAGGTCTGCTCATAACAGGTCTTTTTAATTTTTTTGTAGCTCGCCATAGAGAGTAATTTGAGTTCTCCAGATATTTATTAATTGAGTCAGTTTTGCGTTTGTGAAGACGCATACTGAGGCGTTTGCTACATTTTCTAAGCTCTGTTTTAAGTTAAGGGGATCTGTAGAGTTGCCACTCTCGACGAACTCTTCTGTTTTCAGCTAATAACTGTTCAATGTCTGCAGAATAGAGTCTATTGTATCTTATTTGTTGGGTTATTTGAGTGGCGTGTTCAAGGCTTATCGCTCTGACGCTATGCGCTCATTGCGTGGCATCGCACAGTGCGGCCAACGCCACCTTTGTTCGGCCAAAAGTCGAAAAAATGTACAAAATGATCCACAAATTGGTATATGGGGGTTTTTGCGGTCGCTAATTACGAATCCATTATCAGAATTTGCAAATTAAAAATGGGCGACCTAATATGGCGTCATATGTTTTAATTTTTTAACGCTTATCGCTCTGACGCTAGCCGCTCATTGCGTGGCATCACACAGTGCGGCCAAAGGCGCTCATTGCGTGGCTTGGGCCTTAGGGTGTTTTTTGACAACATATACCTCATTCAGGGTGTATACAAAGTTAATTTTTTTCGCAATAATTTGGCCAGTACACCATTATTTTAACTGTTGCTCTATTTTACTTGAACGATCTGTTGAAATAGTTGAATTATTTTATTGAAATTATTTTACTTGAAAAACTAAAATATGTAAAAGTTTTTTGTTAATGAACATACCTAAGGCCTCTGATACACGGTTGTCATGTCTTACAACATTGTCAGAAAAATGTTCAATAAATGGTTAACAACCATATATTTCAACATAAGTTCACATGGTTGTGTTAACCATTTTCTGAGCATTTTTCTGACAATCTGACAACCGTGTACACTAGGGTATTGACCCACGTACGTGGTAAAAAAACGTGGTAAAGCATATAGCAAATTCGTAATCTACGGAAAATTCTATGAACTTTTTCAGAAGAAACCATGGTTCTAAAATCAAAATCGAGCTTCCGGTTTTTTACGAGAAGATTTGGAGCTCAAGACCTCTTTTGCTAGGAGACCTCGGGTATGTTCAATTTTAAAAATAATAATATTTCTTCGTTTGTGTTCCGATTTCAAAAAAAATTACATATATATAGAATCTTCTCGTCGAGTACTACATATAACATCTCGTAGTTTTATACATCTTCTTAGAAATTTTTTAGATAACTTAAAAAGAATAAAAGCACCTTTTTCCCAAAAAAATAACGAAAAATCGCCTTTTTTAATTTTTTGAAATTTAAGCATAACTTTGGACTCAGTCATTATTTTTAATCAATTTTTTCTTTATGTTATATATACATTTCATGTTAGTCCTATAAATTAAAAATAGAGAAAATCGGAAAATATTTGAAACCGCGGTCATCAAAAAACTGGAGTAGGGTGGGTAAAAATGTTAAAAATGTATTATTCAAATGCCAATATCTCTTACGCTATAAGAGATAATTGATAGCTACGAGATGTTATATGTAGTACTCGAAATCGGAACACAAACGAAGAAATATTATTATTTTTAAAATTGAACATACCAGAGGTCTCCTAGCAAAAGAGGTCTTGAGCTCCAAATCTTCTCGTAAAAAATCGGAAGCTCGATTTTGATTTTAGAACCATGGTTTCTTCTGGAAAAGTTCTTAGAATTTTCCGTAGATTAGGAATTTGCTATACGCTTAGTAGTCAAAAAAATTGACCCACCCTAGTGTACACGTAGCTTAATACTATTAATTTATTTATCAAACATTTATATCGTCGCACAGAGGGGCCAAACATACTAATTTTGCGGATTAATTGAAAAAACAAATTTCAAGTATCGTGAAAACTGAAAGTGCCAGCTTAAAGAGCACAAAATTCTACATCAGCAGGCAAAAAATTAATGTGAAATATTAAAAGGTATTTTTATAGTCACGTGTTGAAATTACATATTGTGAGAAAAAAACCTAAAAAATTGATAAAAAAAAATAAAAAATTACGCAAATAAATACTATTTGTGATAGGTAATTTAAAAAAATTAACAAATCTAATTATGCAAACATCAAGTTCAGGCATTTATTGATATGTTTTGGTTAAATTTAAATTTGAATTATTTGTGGAAGTGGCTTTGATATTAGTTTTTATATTGGAAGTGCAAAAAAAAAATGGATTTTGTCAGTTAAAATGGACATAAAGTTATTAGCTGGGCTCAGCTGGGCAAAGAATTTAATATAATTTAAAAGCCTGGACAGTTAGGCGTTGTTTCAGAAAAAATTAGGTTGCGCATCGCTGCGCCTCATAAGTTATATGTAAATTAGTAAAAGCTTCACCCTTTAAGTCTACCATCAAAAAGCACTTTGCGATTCTGATAAACGTTTTATTGCTGTCGTTGTCGTTGTTGTTGTTGTTGTTATTATCATTGTTTTTTTTTTGTTTTATAAGAGATGTGCAAGTGTTGTGATTAATAATACGAGAGTCACGTGTGAGTCAGGCCTGGACGTGGCTATATTCTTGTATTATAATGAGATAAATAATAATAAACTTTTACCAATTACTTTCCTTTATTTCAGTTTAGTTTTCCATCCATTGATTTTCTAATCGTGAATGAATAGCACGCGGAATTTTAACAATTTAACTCTCATGCACTCACGCTTGTATATGCTTGTTTAAAAGTTTTTTTTTTTGATTAATTCGAAGTTTTTTCTTGTGGTTAATACGAAGTCATCCGATAGCAGGCAATTTAGATTAATAAAAAAATCATGTTAGTGAGCGCGATCGCGAGAATTTTAAAGTTTTATATCGGGAGCCAGTTATCACTCACGTTCAGATCTGTAGTTTTTATATTATCTTATTTCAAATATTGTGTGGTATAAATTTCAAAGCAGTGCATTTAAACTTTGCAAGTCTTTTAGTGGCAGGAGTTGGGAAAGATCTCTATTATTCAACCACCCATTACTAGTTAATATAATGATATCATCTTAAAACAATATGGTATTCATATTCATTTGTATGAGGGGAACCCGATTCCACCCTCGTATACCCTTCCGATTTTCGCGGAACGTGTAGTTTGTTTTTAGAGTTACCTGCAGCAAATTTAGTGTGCATAACTATTGTAATTCTATAGATATAGCACAGTTAATAATTATTTTATATGGTGGGTAATTGACTTCCCCCTCCTATATCCCTAAAATTTTGTTACAATATGCGGATTGGTCTAAGGGCTACCGACGTAAAATTTTGCGAGCGTCGCTATTATTGTTGTTGAGATATTAATAAATCCGTAAAAAATGGGCATTTGACCCCACTGTGCGTCGTTGCGACATCAAAAATCATGTATTTTTTAGCTTTTCAAGAAACTAAGAAAACTTTTTTTACTGTTTTTCTTTATTTTTATTTGAAAGCCATGAAAAAATACACATTCATCTTATTGAAAATTTTTGAATTAACGGCACATTTGAGAATATTTTAGCATGTAAACGATCAATTATGTGACCGAAATAATTTTTTTTAAAAATTCCTCATGAGTCCTTTTGCTGTCGCAATGACGATTTGAATTTTCATGTTATTTTTTTTTTTATTTTCAGAAATCCATTGGTTGAATGTTCGGAGCACTTAAAATCAAAATAAATCTTCAATAAATTTGAGGGATTTATGAAATTGCTGATCTATTTCTTTAAATTTAATATTACTATATATATATATTGTTACTATATTACCAGAATTTGATTTTCAATAAATGAAATTTAAATTATGTATCGTCCCCTCAATAAAACAATAGTGTATCAGCATATATACCATTATTTTTTGATTGCATAATAATTCAAAATTTGGTGAAATTCTTCTTCCACAAAGTGGGTCAAAAGATCAATTGAAATATAACTTTTGTTCTAGATGTCTACTAACACTAAAAAATGGCAAAAAAAATTATACACTATTGTTTTATTAAGGGGACGATATATCGTCAGCTGAAATGCAAACGGACGTATGTACACAAAAATTCAAAATCGAGTTTTTGATTGATTATGGTTCTTTTTATCAACTACATGATCACGCGATCAAAAATTGGTTAAAGAAATTCAAAAGGACGTTTGACTTTATTGATTGTATTTTTGTTTTGATGCTCCTGTAAAAAAAATAAAAGTTTAGTTACGTTCGTTTGCATTTAGGGTGACGATATATTTATAGACATTATAAATATTTTACAACAGCACTACAACAAGATGGTTTGATTTTTAAAATGTGGGAAGATAAAAGGTAAATTGTAGTAAACTGTCTTTTATTTAGAGGTGCTTTGCTGGTTTTTACCGTGTGATATCTTATTAGCAGTGCAACCAAAAATATGCTGTAAAAAATGTTTTCTTTGGCACTCACTGTGGTTGCAAATCAAAATCTAGGTGGACAAAATTATTTCACACCACCTCCACTTGAGATGATCATGCCCAAATTGCTCGTACAGAATGTCCAACGTGTTACGTAGCGCCGTCCTGTTAGAACCAACTGTCGCTGATGTACAATTCAGGCCAAAAGAAGTTGGTAATCATCTATCTATAGCGCTCGTCGTTTACGCCTGCCCAACGCACAGTGGTATAGAAACAAAAGAGGGAAATAAATCTGTAATTTGTAAACACTTAGTCCGATCTGAATGAAATTTGACATGCGCAAATAAGAAGTGTTTCCGAAGTGTGTAACGTGCATAACCCAAAAACTTGAAATGAATGGCAGATGTTGAGGTGGAATCATTCTTGAAACGGGCACGCTTTTACACCGGCCTTATAACTCGTCGATAATGGGGGGGTTCACGGTTTCACTAGTCCAATTGCCACACGGTTACACTTTAAACAAATTTTATTATTATGCGTGCTCACAGAGTCTAAAGACATATCCAAACAACAACTATAAATCGATTTAATTTAATTATTTCATTACTAGATAGACTGTAATGTATTTGCCCACCCTACCATGATCATAAACATAATTATTCCGCAAATCTTCATCAATTTATGATCCCTTTAAAAAAAACTCTACAACAACTGTATTTCCTTGATTAAACAAACAAACAGATTGAATTTAAGTTTAGGCATACATATTTAATAAATAAAATTAAATCGATAATGAAAATATAAAATGAAATTCAAATATATAAATAATACTCATTAAGAACTAATAATTTAAAAAAAAATGAAATGCAAAAAAAATGTGTTTCACAGTTAAAACCAAAACATAAAATAAAAATTATAAAATAAAGTTGGGTTCCAGTTAAAATAAGTGAATTGAAATTTAATAGAATAACATGCGTTTAATTAAAAAGATCCAATTTGACCGATAAAACAAATAAATAAAAAAAAAGATCAAAATTTTAGCTGGTCACCCCAAACAAAAAAAATGAATTTAGTAACATCATTAAGTAAACACAATAAAATAAAATGTAAGTGAAAGAATAATAAAACAAAACAAAACTCACTTATTCCAGCGCTCACATATCCAAAGATCTTTGTTGATGTTGAAGCTGAAGATTATCCTTCTCTTACATTCATATGTTAAGAGTGATGTTGCTGAATGAAATGTTTATAAACAAATTAACAGTGTAATATGTTGATACAAATAGTTAACATTGAAGAACTTTCAAAGCACTTTTAAAACTTAAGAATATTTAACATGAGCAAAAGTCAATAAAATAAGAACTTTTCTTTGTATTTCGAATGTTAATAACATTAAAATTTATAAAAATATGCATGCAAAACGTAATACACAAAATTTAAAGACTTTTGCTTTTGCTAATTATTACACTAAAACAACAAAAAAAATAGAATAAAAAAACATAAGAACAAAAGTTGATAAATAACAACAGTTAAATGATTTTTTCCGATTTAACAAAAAAAACACGTTCTTTTTAAGTTTTATGATTGAATTAATTAATTGTTAACAGAAACATAAATTGACACATTTTAAACTAACTATTTTTAACACTTTTCTTTTAAAATATTATCATGTGGAGATTACTGATATATACAAATTTTTAATTTCTCTCTTTCTTTAAATTTTCCTTTAGTATAACATATTAATATCATTTTTTTTCTTTTAAAACTTTTTAATATTTTTCTTTTTAGCACTTTTGATTTTTAAAACAATTCTAATTGGCGTTCAACTTTAAATTTTAATATTATATATCACTTAAATATATTTGAACTATATTTACATATGTTCCTATTTTTTTATTGCTGCACTTCACTTAATCAATTGTTTTGCCATCACTTGCTCTAATTAGACTGAAGAATATTAAATAAATTGTGACCAGTAGAGATTACCATATTGTTGGTGTCATAAAAATAAATGTTGAAGAGAGGATTAAATTAAAGCTTCTTCTTCACCACAGAATCACCAAGAGGAATTTATCAATTTGTTATTGTGTATTAGGTGCCAAATCTAGATTTACAAGAATAAAAGATACCCAATAAGAATTTATATAAAAGAGCAATTAAATAATTAAAATATTACCCTATTGAGATGGCACCAGGGAGTAAAAAGCTTTGAAATTAGGTTCAATTGCATTAAAGTCTATTGGAATTGGGCTTTCTGCAATTATAATGCTCAGATCTATGCTTTATTTATGATGCTTAATTTTGTATCTGGGAAATCCAATCTTAAAGCACTTTTACCAATGTAAATGAAAGCTAATTAAATACATTAATACAAAATAATGCATTTTGGACCAAGTTTCATACTTACAATTTGGGCAAATAATAGAAAATATCGTGGTTATAATTGTTAAGATAAACACTTTATGTTGCTTCAATTTTAATTTTAATAGACGCTTATCCTGAAGTATAATGGCGGACAAATAGCATTTTTCCTACCAAGAAAGCTCGGTTTAGACTCCAAATCTTGGCGCGGAAAATGGTTAGCATTTTCGCTTCAAAAAGGGAATACCAAAATTGAAAATAAAAAAACAGGTAAACGTCAAACAACAGATAGCTCAATAAGTGTGGTAAAAATATCTTTACCTATAGATGGCGTCTACTCATCAACGAAAAGAGCGTTAGCATTGTAGACAATTCAAAAAGAAAAAAAATTAAGCAAAACAAAAAAAAAAAAATACAAATACAAGCTCATTACAAATCTCCCCCGCCAAAATCTGACTTTACAGGTAAATAACCAAAAAAAAAAAGGCAGATCGAGCTTGCAAAAATGAGCTGGTTACAAAGAACTGCATTTATTGGCGAATGTCTTTTGCATGATACCTTCCCAGTAATGTTCCCTTCAAATCTTCTAGCTCATAATAACTATTACCAAGTTTTCGTCTTATGCGGGCCTTTAGAAAAGTTGGGGCTAGTTTTGAGTTATATCCCTGTTCAAAATTGCTCTGTCTAAAGTTTCTACGAAACACTTCCTGGCCAACATCATACGATATTTCCCTAGTTCTGAGATTATAAGTTCTTTCGTTTCTTTCAAATTGTTTATCTATAATTTCAGCAGCTCTTTTAGCCATAATTTGTATGGAATCGTCCTTATCAAATGCTACACCTCTGTCATCCAGCATTTCTAGTTGTCGCAATAAAGTGTATGTTGAACCATTTGTGACCATATGCTGCCCAAATGCAAGATAATAAGGCGATGTTCCAATTGATGAATGAACTGCAGATCGCAAAGCACATGAAATGCTACTAAGTTGTTGATCCCAATCCTTCTGATCACATCTTACATATGATTTAATGGCAGCGAGTATGGATCTGTTTACCCTTTCTGACGCATTAGCTTGTGGTGCGTGAACAGCAGTATATATGTGTTTAACTCCATATCGCTGTAAAAATTTATTGAATTCATTTGACCTGAACTGTGATCCATTATCAGAAACCACTGCTTCTGGAACTCCAAATGTATGAAACAGCTCACTTTCCATATATTTTATAGTAACATCAGCTGTAAATTTCTTTACTGATTTCAAGAAACAAAATTTCGAAAAATGATCTAGTACGATAAATATACCAATATTTCCAGAGCGTGATCTGGGATATGGTCCTAGGAAATCGATATAAAGTTTCTGGAAAAATCTTGGGGTATTCATAATCTTTCCCATTGGTGGCTTCAAGGACATATTGGGGTGTTTTGATGCTTTACAGATTTCACAACTATTCACATAATTCCTAACGTCAACAACCAAATTTGGCCAATAGTAGAATCTACGAATTCTTTCCACGGTTTTGTTAATTCCACCATGAGCTGACATTGGGCTATCATGCGCCTTTTTTAATAATTCTGGAACCATTTCGCGTGGTATCCATAGCTTCCATGCTAGGTCATCTCTCACCTTTTCTCCAGTTGCATGTGTTGTACGTCTGTAAAGGTATCCATCTATTATTCGAAGATCTGGTGTTTTTTCTATAGTCATTCCTATCTTTGCTAATAGACCCTTATATTCATCAGATTGAAAAGTTGTTGAATTCAGATCTACAAATAACCCACTATCGTTATCAAATTCATTCAAATTGTCAATTTCCAATGCGGATAAGTCATCTGTATTGGCCCGTGAAAGGGTATCCGGAACTATGTTCTGTATACCACGCCTATGCTGAATGCTGAATTTATAACCCTGCAATTTTAAAGCCCATCGAGCCAGCCTTGTACTGAGATCATTTTGGGACATGAGCCACTTCAGCGATGCGTGATCAGTGATTACAGTAAACTCATGCCCTTCAACATATGCTCTGAATTTTTTAATACTTAACAAAGCTGCTAAGCATTCTTGTTCGGTGACTGAGTAATTACGTTGGGCTTGATTGAGTTTCTTTGACATGAAGGCAATTGGAATCTCTTCGCCCTCCGCTGTTTTCTGCACCAAGACACTTCCTATACCAGTTCTACTCGCATCACAATGTATGAAAAACGGTTGTGAAAAGTCTGGACTATGTAGAACTGGAGCTGTACTCAAATGGGTCTTTAAAACTTCAAAAGCTTTCTGAGCTTCATCGGTCCAAATAAATTTTCTTTTTCCTTTCAACAAATCAGTTATTGGTGTAGTAACAGCAGCATAGTTGCGGATAAACTTCCGGTACCATCCTGTCATTCCCAAAAATCTACGGACTTGTTTAACGGATCTGGGGACTGGAAAATTTGTTATTGCGGATATTTTATCCGGATCTGTGCGTATTACCCCATTTCCGACTACATGACCTAAATATCTAACCTCATTGACGCAAAAGTGACTTTTTTCAATGTTAATTGTTAGTCCTGCCTCCCTTATTTTCCTAGCTATGGTGCTTAGAACCTCAAGATGCCTTTCAAAAGTTTCCGATATAATAAGCAAATCGTCAAGATAGACGAACACTTCCATCCTGAGAGCCGGAGGTATAACCTTGTCCATCAAACGTGACATGGTTTGTGGAGCATTACATAGCCCAAAAGGCATGACTGTGAAGTGGTATAATGGTCTCCCAGGAACGGTAAATGCCGTCTTATCTTTAGATCCTGAATCTAGGGGAATCTGCCAAAAAGCATCTTTGAGGTCCAAGCTCGTTATAAACTCCGCTTTTGGTAACCTACTCAATATGCCATCAATATGTGGTAGTGGGTAAGCATCTCCTACAGTGAGCGCATTCAATTTTCGGCTATCTAGACAGAGTCTGTTTTTTCCAGGTTTTCGATGAAGAACTACAGGAGATGACCAAGCACTGTTGGATTCCTCAATTACCCCAAGAGCTATCATCCGATCAAGTTCCTCATATATTAGTTTCTCAACTGCTGGGGATACAGGAAAATGTCGCTGTTTTACAGGTCTTGCATCTCCAGTGTCAATAACATGAGATAACATATTCGTCCTACCTAAGCCTTTCTTCGTAAATGAAGGAAACATATTAACAACACATTCAAGGCGTTGTTTTTGAATTGAGCTAAGAGTAAGCTGACCATCCAATTCATTGAGCTCATGAAAAGATTCAGGCTGCACCATTACCGATGGAAGTAAATCAAATGATTCCCAGAAATCAATTCCAAGAAAAAGATCTTTTTCAAGACTTGGGATAATGAAAATGGTTAAGGGTTTTTCCACACCTTTAAAAGAAATTTTCGTATCAACAAATCCAACAATCCGCTGGCTATTTCCATCCGCCGTCTTTACAGATGAGTTTAACTTCTTATACGGATAACCCGCGTCCATATATCTTTCGGCGGCCTTAGACCCCAAACAACTAATAGACGCTCGCGTGTCCATCAAACCTAAGAATTTATTTCCAAAAAGCACTACTTCTGCATATGGCCTAATGTCACCTGGTTTATTTAAAACGGAACAAATTATTTTCTTTCTAGAGCGCTTTACTTTTTGCCAGAATGATTTAATACGTTTCCCAGAACGGTTGGACTTACTGCTGCTATTGTTGTTAATATCGTCTTCACTATCACTAATAATATGTCGACGTATTTCGAAATATTCCTTTAAACGTTCATGAAATGGTTTAAAATGTGTCAACAATATATATTTCTGGTCGGGAATTTTAATCTCATTTTCATTTATTTTTTTGTTGTTTTCAGAAATTAATAAAATATCAGAGGGAGTTTCTAATTCGCTCCTGTAATAGTTTGATCCTGTGATTTCTGTGCACTTCGTAGTGCACTCGCTTTCCCGTTTTTTGGATTACATTTCTTGCAATTTGGTTTATAAGTATCAGGTAAACCGCAGCCGTAACAAAAAATAGTGCGCTCAGATAGGCAGTTCTGATATCCATGACCTGATTTCCTACAATTCCAACAGGTAAAACTAAGCGCAGAAATATCAGGATTATCTACATTTGATTCATCTAAAATCTCATCACAAAAATCGTTCCCCAGTTCAGCAATTCGTCGTTGAGATCCAAATGGACGTGTTACATAAGTGTTATGCTTTCTACGCATATCTTGAATAAAGGACTCACGTCGTCTACAGGTGTCGCGTAAATGCTCAACGGAATAAATTTGCATGTTAAGCATTTCATGTTGGATTTCCGGGAGCAAATTGCGTCGCAAAATTTCAACTAACGTTTTATCAGGTAGAGGTTCGTTAAGACGGTCAGTCAAGTGAACTATTGACTCATAGAAACTATCGAACGTTTCATTTGGTTTCTGCTTCCGGTCCCTAATTAGTTCGCCAATATCAACATCCGTGCGTGAATCACGGTACTGTTGCCTCAATGCATTACACAAGCCAGGCCAGGTTATGGATGGAACAGATCTATGGAATCGCCAGAACCAGTCACTAGCTTTTCCATCAAAAAGTGAACTGGCATTACGACAAAGCAGATCATAATTTCCCTGTAGAGTTTGGATTGTTAAGGCCTCTATCCTATAAATAAAATTTTCAACAGATAAACTGTTGGGCCCCCCACAAAATTTTATCTTCCAGTTTGAGATAATCTGCAAGACCTTATCTGGCCTAACATTAAGATCAGATGGATAAGTTCCATGTGATGAAGTTGAGTTAGGCCCTGTGTTAGGCGGAATAGGATCTATCTGACCCCGCAGATTACCATCACCATTATTCCCATTTGAATCTAATCCTAAAAGTTCCCTAAATGCACGCTCTTCTACAGCAGGAAGAGTCTGCATTCCATGAGGTGGAGTTGGCTGTAATGCGGGCTGGGGAGCAGGTGTTTGTGGAATAGCGGGAGTTATAAGATTTAAACGTGAGAGACTCGTCTGTATATTCGTTTCTACTAATTTAGCAATCTGATTACTTAAGGATGAAAACAACTGAGCCTGTTGAGCGGAAACCAAGGACGATACCATTTCCTGCAGAGATTCAGAAGTAATGTTAGTTGGTAATACTGACAAATTTTGATTTGAAGTCTCAGCCATATTGGCGGTAGAAGTATTTATTGAAGTATTGTTTTGATCCATATTTGGTTCTTTTTCCGCAGAGGTTTTATTTTGTGATCTTGTCGTAGATTGTGTATCATTCACTATTCTGGCATTACATATAGGACAGTATGGTCTCACTTTTAAAATTTTCGATAAACAGCTCTTATGAAATACATGACCACAGATAGTAATATGCATATAAGATCTGATGGTAATAGCACTTTGACATGCGTCACAATTAGGAGTTTTATCAGAAATAGCAATAGGCTCAGGATTTTCAGAAACCTGATCCTTACTTGACATTTTGACAAATAAAATTTTTAAAAACAATTTCAAGACAAAAAAATATGCTAACGCAATAAGTACTCAGTTACGATATAAATGAAAATCAATTAGAAACAAAATAATAGCGGAGTTGTTTTGATACAGTAATTCCAAAAAAAGGAAAATGTATTATCTTTTCGAACGGCTATAAGTAAAATAAATCAATTCCAAAGACACAAGAAAAATTTAAGTTTAGCTAATGAAATGCAAAAAAAAAATATTGATTGAAGTACACAGTAAAAAAAATTGAGAGGTAAATAAAAATATGTAAATTGTTCTGTTTGTTGTTTTTTTCTTGGAATACATTGTGTAGAAAAATATAAATTAAATTTAATAATTCATTGTTGTGTAATTCTTAGATATGTCCAGAACTCAGTATTCTGCTTTGGATAGCTCATCTTATAAAGCAATATTTCCATTCTCAGCAATAAGATAAAAAAAAACTAATTTATATAATGCTAACTGTGGACAGATTTAGATTATTCTTCCAAAAACTGTATTCCAAACAGATTGCATGACAGAAAAAAAAACTGTGAAGAAAATTGAGTATTGAGGATTTATCGGTTGAATATGAAAATTTTCAATTGAATCATAAACAAATTCCAAACAAAATCTCAAAACTCATAAAAGATTACAAAATGTAATAATAGGAGCCGAACACGTTCAATCACTATTTAAATGATTGTGAGAAGATGTTATTACCAAAAATTGCCTACATGTTCGGGCCCCACGTTGGGCGCCATAATTTGTAACGTGCATAACCCAAAAACTTGAAATGAATGGCAGATGTTGAGGTGGAATCATTCTTGAAACGGGCACGCTTTTACACCGGCCTTATAACTCGTCGATAATGGGGGGGTTCACGGTTTCACTAGTCCAATTGCCACACGGTTACACTTTAAACAAATTTTATTATTATGCGTGCTCACAGAGTCTAAAGACATATCCAAACAACAACTATAAATCGATTTAATTTAATTATTTCATTACTAGATAGACTGTAATGTATTTGCCCACCCTACCATGATCATAAACATAATTATTCCGCAAATCTTCATCAATTTATGATCCCTTTAAAAAAAACTCTACAACAACTGTATTTCCTTGATTAAACAAACAAACAGATTGAATTTAAGTTTAGGCATACATATTTAATAAATAAAATTAAATCGATAATGAAAATATAAAATGAAATTCAAATATATAAATAATACTCATTAAGAACTAATAATTTAAAAAAAAATGAAATGCAAAAAAAATGTGTTTCACAGTTAAAACCAAAACATAAAATAAAAATTATAAAATAAAGTTGGGTTCCAGTTAAAATAAGTGAATTGAAATTTAATAGAATAACATGCGTTTAATTAAAAAGATCCAATTTGACCGATAAAACAAATAAATAAAAAAAAAGATCAAAATTTTAGCTGGTCACCCCAAACAAAAAAAATGAATTTAGTAACATCATTAAGTAAACACAATAAAATAAAATGTAAGTGAAAGAATAATAAAACAAAACAAAACTCACTTATTCCAGCGCTCACATATCCAAAGATCTTTGTTGATGTTGAAGCTGAAGATTATCCTTCTCTTACATTCATATGTTAAGAGTGATGTTGCTGAATGAAATGTTTATAAACAAATTAACAGTGTAATATGTTGATACAAATAGTTAACATTGAAGAACTTTCAAAGCACTTTTAAAACTTAAGAATATTTAACATGAGCAAAAGTCAATAAAATAAGAACTTTTCTTTGTATTTCGAATGTTAATAACATTAAAATTTATAAAAATATGCATGCAAAACGTAATACACAAAATTTAAAGACTTTTGCTTTTGCTAATTATTACACTAAAACAACAAAAAAAATAGAATAAAAAAACATAAGAACAAAAGTTGATAAATAACAACAGTTAAATGATTTTTTCCGATTTAACAAAAAAAACACGTTCTTTTTAAGTTTTATGATTGAATTAATTAATTGTTAACAGAAACATAAATTGACACATTTTAAACTAACTATTTTTAACACTTTTCTTTTAAAATATTATCATGTGGAGATTACTGATATATACAAATTTTTAATTTCTCTCTTTCTTTAAATTTTCCTTTAGTATAACATATTAATATCATTTTTTTTCTTTTAAAACTTTTTAATATTTTTCTTTTTAGCACTTTTGATTTTTAAAACAATTCTAATTGGCGTTCAACTTTAAATTTTAATATTATATATCACTTAAATATATTTGAACTATATTTACATATGTTCCTATTTTTTTATTGCTGCACTTCACTTAATCAATTGTTTTGCCATCACTTGCTCTAATTAGACTGAAGAATATTAAATAAATTGTGACCAGTAGAGATTACCATATTGTTGGTGTCATAAAAATAAATGTTGAAGAGAGGATTAAATTAAAGCTTCTTCTTCACCACAGAATCACCAAGAGGAATTTATCAATTTGTTATTGTGTATTAGGTGCCAAATCTAGATTTACAAGAATAAAAGATACCCAATAAGAATTTATATAAAAGAGCAATTAAATAATTAAAATATTACCCTATTGAGATGGCACCAGGGAGTAAAAAGCTTTGAAATTAGGTTCAATTGCATTAAAGTCTATTGGAATTGGGCTTTCTGCAATTATAATGCTCAGATCTATGCTTTATTTATGATGCTTAATTTTGTATCTGGGAAATCCAATCTTAAAGCACTTTTACCAATGTAAATGAAAGCTAATTAAATACATTAATACAAAATAATGCATTTTGGACCAAGTTTCATACTTACAATTTGGGCAAATAATAGAAAATATCGTGGTTATAATTGTTAAGATAAACACTTTATGTTGCTTCAATTTTAATTTTAATAGACGCTTATCCTGAAGTATAATGGCGGACAAATAGCATTTTTCCTACCAAGAAAGCTCGGTTTAGACTCCAAATCTTGGCGCGGAAAATGGTTAGCATTTTCGCTTCAAAAAGGGAATACCAAAATTGAAAATAAAAAAACAGGTAAACGTCAAACAACAGATAGCTCAATAAGTGTGGTAAAAATATCTTTACCTATAGATGGCGTCTACTCATCAACGAAAAGAGCGTTAGCATTGTAGACAATTCAAAAAGAAAAAAAAATTAAGCAAAACAAAAAAAAAAAAATACAAATACAAGCTCATTACAAGTGTTACCAGAGGTGTCCTACTTTGGGGACCCCTGGCCGCACTCCTGGTGAGCCCATGAGGTCAAAATTCAAAACTTAAACTCAAAAACACTTCCTTTTTGCGCATGTCGAATTTCATTCAAATCGCTTTTGTATCTCATGTGGATTGGTATCGTCCCAAATTCGACAATATTATTTGCAACAACAAGCACTAGAGCATTTGACAGCTCGAGCCTCTAAACATGTGAAGAACAAAATATTCATCTGTACTAGGGTATTCAATCGATTAATCGTTAATCGGTTAACCCATTAATTTTGAACGGTTAACTGTTCGAATAATTTAAAATTGCCGATTTTCAAATAACAAATAAACCGATTAATTTGTGTCGATTAGCCGATTAGCCGATTAACCGAAATTCCTTTTTTTTTGCACTTTAAACAATTTTTTTGTATTTACATATTTTTCCCTTAATTAGCGAGTATGTATAACAACTGACATATTTAATTTACATGTCTTTGAAACTTTGTTTGTATTTACATGTATAGACGAAACTTTTTTTTTGAAATGAGTCTTTTATCATAACTAAACTATTAAATTAATCAAAATCTAAAACAATCCGAAAAGGAATATTCTTTATCATGCTGATTTCTGAAACATCTACAATCAGCGAGAGTGTTTTTTTCCAAGAAAAGTTTTATTAAATCTAAAGAAAAAAATCGTTTAAATTACATATATTCTTTTTATAAAAAATTATTTCAGAAGATCTCACTAAAACCCTAAAAAATTCACATATAGCTCATTTGCTACAACAATGTCATAATTAAAAAAAAAGTCATTTCGAGAAAAACATGAATTTTAATTTTGATGTTTACAACAAAAAAACCCTCTCACACAAAAAATAATTGACTTTTTTTGAAAACTGATAAAACTATATCAAATATTATAGAACAGCGCATATTTTATATTACTCAGTTCAAAAAACACCGAATTTGAGTTATGACGTTGTTGCAGAAAAAATGCTTATTTGCTGTTTTTTTTTGTTTTTGCACACAAAATTCGTTGTTGTATTTTCAATTTAAAATTAAAATAGAAATTATTCGGTTAATCGAATAATTTTAAATTAACCGATTATTAACCAAATAAATCTAAACCTGGATTAATATTTGCTCGATTAACCGATTAAACCAGAAACCCGATTAATTGAATACCCTAATCTGTACTATCGACATAATCTTAAATTGAATACAGTACAGATACATTTGGCAGCACTGGTACCCCACATTTTTCTTATTTAACACTCAATTTAGAATCAATTCAATATGTCCGTCCGTATTTTGTAAGTGTTTTTATCTACTAAAAGTTATAAATTGCTTAAAGTATTCTTTGAAATGCATATTAAGAGTTTAGGGTGGGCTGCTTTTTATAAACAAATAAATGGCTTAAGGTAGGATCACACGATTGCCGCAATGCACCAATTATTGGTCTATTTTATACGTCAATCGTGTGATTTCACAACTTATTGGCTCATATGTCAAACCACAACAATATTGTGCTTATTTGGCCCAATCAAATGCAACCCTGGTACGGCAATCATGTGAATGCTTGATAGGCAACATGCACCAATAAAAAAGTTAAAAATACACCAATATTTATTGTGTTCTAGTGCGGCAATCAAAGAAGACAATTAGCGCCAATATTAATTTTTGTAAATGAAATATTGTTTTTGTGAGCCACTCTATGACCCACATACATCTTTTAACATTTCTTTATTAATTTTTTTATATGATAATTAAGGCCGACGCAATTTTCTTTTTTTATTTAACAAATATTTTTTTCAAAAACAGATTGGTTTTACATTTATGTAAACAAAACAAAATTTAACATCTAGCACAACAGCTGTTTCTCTGAGTTGCCGTAAACTAGAACAATCGTGTGACTGAAATGCGACAATTATTGCCACTAAATCGCTTTGCGCCAATTTACGACAATCAAATTTATATAAAATGAAGCAATCATGTGACTGCAGAGAATTTGATTGGGACAATTTCTTTATTGGGCCCCAATTCAGCACAATAAAAATTGTATTAAATTGGTTCATTGCGGCAATCGTGTGATCCTACCTTAAAGGTTAATTTTAATTTTGATGTTTACAACAAAAAAACCCTCTCACACAAAAAATAATTGACTTTTTTTGAAAACTGATAAAACTATATCAAAGATTATAGAACAGCGCATATTTTATATTACTCAGTTCAAAAAACACCGAATTTGAGTTATGACGTTGTTGCAGAAAATATGCGATATGTTTACAAAAATTATCTCAAATAGCTTATTTGTTGTTTTTTTTTTGTTTTTGCACACAAAATTCGTTGTTGTATTTTCAATTTAAAAATAGAAATCATTCGATTAATCGAATAATTTTAAATTAACCGATTATTAACCAAATAAATCTAAACCTGGATTAATTATTTGCTCGATTAACCGATTAAACCAGAAACCCGATTAATTGAATACCCTAATCTGTACTATCGACATAATCTTAAATTGAATACAGTATGATACATTTGGCAGCACTGGTACCCCACATTTTTCTTATTTAACACTCAATTTAGAATCAATTCAATATGTCCGTCCGTATTTTGTAAGTTTTTTTATCTACTAAAAGTTATAAAATGCTTAAAGTATTCTTTGAAATGCATATTAAGAGCTTAGGGTGGGCTGCTTTTTATAAACAAATAAATGGCTTATATATAAATCATTTTATTTCCCATTGTTACGTCAACTTAAATCACAAATGATTCAACGAAAAAACAAATAATGTTAAAAATGTTGATTGTTCTTTAATGAAAATTAATATTTAAGTATTTATTTAATGCTTTAAAGAAAATGTTGGCTTGAAAACTGCTACAACTAATAAAAAGATAAATATTAAACGAAATTAATTCTATTTAATTTTGTTTAAGAAAATCATGTACATGATGATACTTTAGTTTCAATTTTGGTTATAACTTGGTTATTTTTGATAGTAAAAGTTTAACATTTTGTACACTTATGTAATAGGTATGTGGTGTATCGTAATCAATAATAAAATAAATTTCGAATTTTTGTATGATACGTTGTTTTGCATTTTAGGCGACGATATGTAGATTAGATTATGTATATGTATTAGGACGTTTCACTTTGAAATCTTTATAATTTTATTGAAATGGTAAATTTTGACTTATAACATCCATTCAATAATCTAGACGACAGATGTACAATTTCTTTTTTTTAGTGTTGTCAAGATTCTGACTAGTTAAGATACAACAATACTCGAAACTTCAATGAAATATCGGTTAAATGCAATTGATCAAATTCAGAATTATGACGACCAGGCAAATTTATTTTCCTAATATTTATGCTAATGACCCTATAGCTGATGCTCAACTGCGAACGTTTAACATTATTTTTCTTCAATAAGAAGAAAGCCACGACTAATTCCAATGAAATCAAAAGCAGATCCCAAAGTGTATGATAGCGACAATTTTGATTAAATTGTATTTTTGGTTTTGTAAACTGAATTGGAAATTTGTTATCACTTTATTAACATTTTTTTTTGGGTGTATAAAAACTATTGTTTAGTTTTCATATTTAGGTATAATTAACAAAAATGGTTTAAATAGGTGAAATTTTATTCATAATTGGGCTGAATATGTTTACTTTTAATAGACTTTTTTCCCACCATTTGTGAGTGTTGGTGTTTGTCTAAGCTATGTTATTTTTACAAGTAAATTTTGAGTGTTTGTAATTCCCATTCGCTCTATAGTTTTATTTGTATAATATCTTTAACTTTGCTAGAGAGAATAACATTAAATTTCAGTAATTTATTAATAATATTTTAATTGGGAATTTAGTACCTTAGAACTAAAACCTATTAAAATAGACTTTGTATTTCTAAAAATAAATTTTAATAATAATATGATTACTTTGGATCATAATCTGATTTCATAGGATCATAATATGATTTAATTGGGTCATAAATATGATTACTTTGTGTAATATTATGATTGATTTATATCATAATTTGATTATTTCAGAACATGTTATGATTAATTTGTATCATAATTTGATTAATTCAGAACATATTATGATATTTAATGATACTAATAATGATCATAATATGTTTTGGACTACAAGCATAAATCTGATCATAATGTGTTGCTCTTAGTTTATGGTTACCACAACCAGTTTTTTTCTCTGCGTGTAGTTGTGAAATTGATCATTGTGGAGAATATCAAGCCTTCATGTGTAAAGGGGATAATTATTGATATTTGTTATCCATTCCCTTCCAAATCCACGAACAAATATATACTACGTTTATACGTAGCCTATTCGCCAATAAAAATTATTTGTAATTAACTAACTCACTGTTTATAAGTCACTTTGGTTACGGAAAATTCTTGTTTTTATGAGATACCGGATGGTAAACTTCAATAATTTGGTAGCAATGTTATTGGTAAAAATATGATAAATTTTTAATTTTTTTAAATGCGAAAATTAAATAATCTAAATGTCTTGTTTGTCTTGCAATAAAATTAATATAAAAATGCAATGAAACATTTAAAAAACGTCTTAATAAACTAAAAACATTAAAACATATGGCAATGTTTAAAATGTTATTTGCAAATAGTGTTGTTAATCAGGAATTGTTTTCGTGAGTTAGCTATTCGCAAATAAAAAAATAATTCACGGTTTATGCGGTAAATTTTTCTAATTTCAATATTTTTACCCTACACCACCATAGCACATAGGTCTGGCGAACCACTTTTTTTGGCCAAAACTCAAAACTCTTTTTCCTATATTTGTTGTTAGGATGTAGTAGCAAACACTTCAGATAATCAAAAAAAATATTTTGTTTTTACAAACTTCAATTAACCGTTATTCTATGAAGGGAGAAAGTTCAATGTTTTAAGTGCAGTGGTAAACTGAAACACGTGGTGTAATTTTTTGTTTTCTTTGAGTCACATATTACACGAAAATAAATAAACTTTTTAAGTCAGTTAGTTATGGATATTAATGACGATGGAAAGTAGTTAAATTTTTAATAGTGAAATATTCAATAAAAATTATGGTAATAAGAAATTACATAAAAAACTTTCATAACCTAAAAATCAGTGATTTTAACTTTTTATAAAAAAAAAATAGTATATAACTTATATAATTTCAACCGATTTCAACGAACCAAAAACGCACAAAATTACAGTGATATTTTGTGCTTAGGAATCATCCATAACTTTCTGCTAGTTTTTGCTTATTTTTAAGAAATCAATTTTTGTTTCAGGATACTTTTACTTCAAAAATTGTGATTTACTCAGAATTTGGCAGAGTGGAAGTAAAAAACAAAAAAAAAATTAAATTATTAAAAACTTAAAAAAAATTATGTTTTTTGTTATTAATTGTATCATTTGTATGAATTTATGTATATAAGTGAATATTTTAGTTTTGGCCAAAAAAAGTGGGTCGCCAGACCTATGTGCATAGTGGGGAGGGTATTATGCGTTTGTGCTGATGTGTGTAACGCCCAAAAATATTAGTCTAACACCCACCTTAAAGTAAACCGATCGACTTAGAATCACTTTCTGAGTAGATTAAACGATGTCCGTCCGTCTGGCTGGCTGTCCATGTAAACCTTGTGCGCAGAGTACAGGTCGCAATTTTGAAGATATTTCTATAAAATTTGGTACATATAATTTTTTCGGTCCAAGGACGAAGCCTATTAAAACTGGCTGAAATCGGTCCATTATTTCACCTAGCCCCCACACAAATGTCCTCCCGAAATTGAACTTTACGTTCATAAATGTTTAATTTATACATGTATCTACATAAAATTCGCTCCAAATAAGTTTTATATACACAAAATTCATGTCACCAAATTTTGTTACGATCGGTCCATAATTAGTCATAGCTCCCATATAGACCCGCTTCCGAAAATCAGTATAACGTGCATAAATCGCTTAAAAATGTTGGTAATTCAACATAGTAAACTTTCATATAGACATAAATCACACGACCTAATTTCATGGTGATCGGTCCATAATTGGTCATAGCTCCCATATAAGGCCTACTTCCGAAAATCACTCAAAAATATAAATTATTGAAATTTTAAAAGAAAAATGTTGTTTCTCTTTTACTTAGTGTAAAAATACTTTCTTACATGTTTTATTTGCGAATAAGCCGTGCGTATAAACGTTTCTATTGGGTCATGAACTGGGGATAAGGACCAGTTACAACACCATCAAGTATAGATTCTGCTTTTGCGTTAATTTGATTTACTATTCACACGTTTGATTCTGATAACGAGGGTCGTTCAGAAGTCATTTAAAGTTTATGAACAGTTAATTTTTTTGGTTATTTTATTTTCCGTTTGAAATTTTACATTTAATTTCCAAACTATTACATCTTTAAATTTCAAAATTTTAACATTTTTTTTTTAAATTTTAAATTTAATATACTTTCGATTATTAAAATTAAATAGTTTTATTATCGCATGGTCACCCTAAAGAATTAGAATATTTTAAACTGTGAAAATTAATATTTTATACAAAACTTAATACTATAATTAATAACTATGTTCCACCATAAATTCTAAATTGCGTATGAATTAGTATATTACTTATGTAGGTAATAAAATTTCCATACGCATACACACTCAAAATTGACACTTATATCGTAGTTGAAATCAAAAATTTAATAAATTTTATTACACAAATCATCTGCCACCGGGTGCCTGCTGACATCGATGGAACCATAATGTACGTAAGTTATATTGTTAATTTCATTTGTATTTCCACCACTTAACATTCAGTTTATTTAAAAATTTCGTATAATATTGAAATTCATTTGTTTTCAATAAGGGTACTCATTTAAACGCTTAAGTTTCCCATTTGTGCAAATGGGCAAATTTGCGCGACATGTTTCATGAACCCACCTTTTCAATTTTGTGCAAGTTTATACAGAAAATTTATATTTGTCAAATAAAAATACATAAATTCAACAAAAGCTTTAATAATTTTTTTTCAAATTGTATAAATTTTAATTTTAAAATGTTGAATGAAAGTTAAATCTTTGGAACAAACGGTGGTATACATAGTTTGGAGGACTTTGTTTATGTTCTAGCTGTTGGTTAATGTTTTCATACACAATGTCATTTAATACAATCATTCTGTTCCAAAGTTACACAATTTTCACATGCACAACATTTTTATATTTTATTTGATTTTAATTTCTTATAAATAAAAGTAAACAAAAGCAGCTGATTCATCAAATGCACAATAAATTCAAGTTTGCGAGTCTAAATTGTCGCGCAAACTTATCGGAGTTGTGCAAACGAATTTCCATACATTTTTTGACATTTCATTTGCGAGAGTGTAAAAATGCACAGATTGCACAGATTGCGAGGCTTTTAAGCGTTTACATGAGGACCCTTAATATAATTTATTAAAATAATGGAAATTTAAATACTTTTACTTACATATCGCTCATTTGCTGCAACAACGTCATAACTCAAAATCCGGGTGTTTTGAACTGAGTAATACAAAATATGCGCCGTTTTTTAGTCTTTAATATAGTTTTATCAGTTTTAAAAAAGTCAATTATCTTTTGTATGAGAGTGTTTTTTTGTTGTAAACGTCAAAATGAAAATTCGTGTTTCCTCGTATATTTGACAAGTAAAAATTTGAGTTAAATACAGATTCGAAATATATTAGTATCTACTATTTAAATCATGGTTTATTTCAGAAATCGCATGATTTGTTAACAATTTATTTAGGAAATAGTAAAATGTCATAAAACATTCAAAGTCGTTTTTCTCGAAACGACTTTTTTTGAATTATGACGTTGTTGCAGCAAATGAGCGATATATTTATGTTACGTTTATAAACAAATATACTTACAAACTTATATGTAAATACCCTATATACTGTGACTAGACACGTTCAGAATGCATTGATATGTTCACAAGAGTTGTTCAACTTTACCGTACCTACAACTTTGCTAAATATTGTTATTGAAAAATTAGGAGTCCCTGGAAGTTATTCTAAAAAAAGTAAAAAAAAAATTTCTTCCTATATTTTTTCAACAAAAGTGCACAAAAAGCTATTTTTTGGTAAAAAATTTTAACAAAATTTATTTGGCGGACTCTTAGCTATATTATTGCCATATAAAGTTAAGCCGTATCACAAAGTCTGAATTAGCTGTTAACCAAAAACTGATGACACCTTTTTTAGAGGCCCCACTGATTTTCAGAAACTTTGGGGGCCCATAAAAAAAATCGGTCACCACTCTACTACCACTTTGGTAGTAGAGTGGAACCTATACTGTCATGATCTTGTGTTTTTCCAAAAGTCTTCATTTGTTGTACGGTGTTATGGACCGATCATAATATAATTTGGTGACTTGAATTCCGTATATATAAAACTTATTTGGAGCAAAATTTGTGTAGATACCTATATAAATTAATTTGTATGGGGGCTAGGTGAAATAATGGACCGATTTCAGCCAGTTCCATTCAAATTATATGGTATAAATATGTTTTTTATTGTGAAATTTTTTTAAACACGTATGAAACACAGCAATACATTAAAACCTTGTATGTTTTTCCAGAATGTCATATCGTTGTATTGAGTGCCAGTACATAATACAATTATGTCTTCTTAATTCGAAAATTCGAGTTATTTTGTTTTAACATAAAAAAATAATCTTAAAACATGCAAATTTGAGTTTTTTAATGGTTACATCAACAAAAAACATGCAAAATATGTACAGAGTACAGATGGATTTAATTATTGTATTGAGTGTGAGAGTGTAAATTTACTTATTTACATAATTTTAATAAATATTTCATAATATTTGCTATTTATTTTTTTTATAATTAAGTACTTACATGCATATTAATGTGATGTAGTACATTTACAAGTTGTCGTGTAAACTGCTATTAATTACATCTGCAGCGATATAAATAGCTATAAAAAAGCTATGATGTTTAAGAAATATTAATATCAGTTAAAATTCTCCTGCATATACACACATACATACTTTTTTAATAAACAACACTACTGATGTGCTACATTTTGATAATAAAGTTTCATGTTTGCAGAGATATCATTGAATAACAGACACATAATTACTGGGGTTGACATTGGACTAATCGATTAATAAATATAATTTTGATTCGAATAAATAAAATTTTTCAGTTTAGAATATACTGAGTAATTTCAATAATTTATTTTCGGAAGTTGGTCTTATATGGGAGCTATGACTAATTATGTACCGATCATTTCATGACATGACTTCCATATATACATATAAAACTTATTAGTGGCGAAATTTATGTAGATACCTATATAAATTAAACAGTTATGACCGATAAAGTCCAATTTCGGGAGGACATTTGTATGGGGGCTAGGTTTAATAATGGACCGATGTCAGCCAGTTTCAATAGGCTTCGTCATTGCGCTGAAACAAAAGTATGTACCAAATTTTTTTTGCGCACAAGGTTTACATGGCCAGCCATCCAGACGGACGGACATACGGACATCATTTAATCGACACAAAAAGTGATTCTGAGCGATGTTTCCATCGGCTTGTCAACCATCAAACTCAATTCTTCTCAAAAAGCTGCTTGTATATTTTCTGTATGAATGTAGTAAAAATTCAAAGCACCTAATCCAACAATTTAAAGTTGTACAAATATTAAACGTGCAGCTGAATTTTATTTATTTGTTACAGGAAGGAACTAGCAAGAAAAAAAAAGAATTCACTCAATCATAACCATGTTTGCAAAAATAAAAAAAAATCCTTACATATCCTTTTCTGTCTTTTTACTATTTAGAAATTTACATTCAGATTTAAATTTTACTTATTGTACTGACATTCAGCTGTAGAATACATTTTGTTTCGTTTGATTTGCTTGATTACAAAATCTTTGACACGTGTTTAACGGAAGCCCCTACTAGTCGATCTTTCCTACGGTAGTGTGCCATTCGTCTGAAGGTCTCATTCAAACTAAAATTATGAAGGGCATTTGAGGCAAGGGGCCTTACTATGAACATTTTTCAACTCCTAGGGTATTCATTTAACCAACACAATGACAGCACAAAGGGCATTTGGCCGCACTGTGCCATGGTACGTAGCACAGTGGTTCAGAATCGTATTTTTTGGCAATAATTCGGTATCTCGGGAACTATTAGAGATATTATTACGAAATTTCACATGGTTGGAGCTGAGGTGTTTTCGAGTTGATTTACAGTTGTTCAGCTTCCTAGGGGTAGTGGGGGCCAGTACGTGGACCCTTAAATTTGGAACCTCGGTCTCATATTTTTTAAAAAATCGCATAGTTGCCTGAAAATGTGCAGCATTGGATTAGTATTTTCCAATATTATGGGAGCACAATAATTGTGAAAGTCTTAAGCACGGATGTATTCCTTACCATTAGAAAGAAAATTGTAAATTCGAGAGTCTTTAAGATTTGTCTAAAAAACTTTCAAATCTTATTTATGGAAAATATTTTTTAATCTATTATAAATTCTATAGATATGTAGTACATATTTTAAAACAACGAAAACTGTTCAGTCATTCACAAATAAAAAAAGAATATTGTGAAACATTGTTTGTATTTGTTGGGAATTCCATAATTTTGTCAGAACACATATTTGTGGGAGATTAATTTATTATAACTGTTTTTGAAATATAAAATATCAATACAATATTTGCATTTGTTACATTTTTACTTTTTAAATTGCAAATAAAAAGCGCCAAGTAGTTTAAAAATCATAACCAGCTTTTATTTATTAAAATTTACGCAACAGCAGTTTAAATAGTTACTTTGTGTTTTTATAAAAATATACTTTTATAATTTACAACAATACACACACTTAAATTACTAAAGCTACATATTTCGAGTATTAACTAGCGGAGACACTCGAATGTTTTTTTTAAAACTGCTTCACATTTAATGTTGTCATATTCCGCAACAATGTTAATAACAGCGTGCCATCAACATTGTTTAGAAGTCTCCACCAGTGTAAATATTGATAACACGATGAGTGCTGAGACCAGCCGTTATAAAACATTAAATTCAAATCGTTAATGAAATTTCAAAATACATATTATCATAAATACAAAGTGCTATTAAGTACATAGTTCCTTCATATAGTGTATAAGTCTTTAAATTTAGTAATAGTGACACTACAAGAATTAACTTTGAAAATAATAATTATGTTGTTTAAAGTAAACTTAAAACGAATACCAAATTATAGGCTTCCTTGAAATTCAAGTTTTGGTATAATCTGTTATTCCCCGTAATAATACTGTTATTTCCTGTTATGAACCAATATTTCGTTGAAAGATGTTGAATCCTTTTATTTAGACAAATTGTATCAGTACTAAGATCATTATTTTTAATCGATTGTAAGTAACTGTTTAATTCTTTAAATTTTCAACGGAACACTATAAACGTTACGATTGTTTACTTTAAAATTATGAATTTAGCAATAAAGTATTAATTAATTTATTTATCTATTTATGAATTTTCATCTTACATATTTAAACTATTTACGAGTACATTCTTTAACGTACAAACCTTTAACTCACATTTTAAAATATCCAATACAATTTGTTATTGAGCAAAATATTTCTATAGTTTCGCTTTTATTATAAATATTGCGATAAGATACTGAGTATAATTTAATGATTATAATTCTAGTTAAAGATAATAGAAATTTATAAGTTCATACTGATTTAAATGACACCTTACAATACTCGTACATTAGTAAGTGCTTTGTTTTCCAATAGTACATTTGATTTTATACAATAGAAAAGAGCGACTTTATGGAAAATTTTTAAATAGTGGCCATTAACTAGCTAGTGTTCCACAATTAGGGTTTTTTTGTCGGTAATCTCGGGAATGTACAGATCAAAAAATGTGAAAATGTCTTTTTTACAGTGTTTTTTTTTATTATATTCTCGGCAATAATGGGCCGATTATTATAAGTTAATTGGTACATTATAATTATATATTTCGAGAATTCCTGGTTACAAAAAATTGCCCGATTCCTGGAAATCAAACCCTACCCACAATAAATTTTGAATTAAACATACCAAACACATGTCCGGTATAGCTCATACATAGTTTGGAAAATAACAATTATTTTAATATCTTGGTATATTTATCATATGAATTGATAAGTTTTGTTTTTTCTTTTTTTGCGTTTTGATAAGAATTCACCTGTTGAAAAAATCCTAAAAGAAAATATTGACAACAGTTCGATTTTTGACAGTGACCGTGTAAGAATAAAAAAGGCGAAAAATTAACCTATGAATTGATAAGTTTTGTTTTTTCTTTTTTTGCGTTTTGATAAGAATTCACCTGTTGAAAAAATCCTAAAAGAAAATATTGACAACAGTTCGATTTTTGACAGTGACCGTGTAAGAATAAAAAAGGCGAAACGTGCATAAATTGTTTTATTTTTCTCGATTAACATTCTCCAATAATAACTACTAATAGTTTTTTTGTATTAAACTTATTTAAATAGGTAAAATAATATAGTTATACTTACGAGTACTCGCATGTAAATATGTATGTTTAAGCGGATTCAGAAACTGAAAATATATTTGCCGAACATAAGCAAATAAAAAGTTGTGAATTATTGTATTTATTACTTCATTGTTAAAGAATTTTATAATATTCCTATTATATGCCATTGTGAACTTTTTCAAAAGCTCAAAGTGACAAAAATTAACCTTATCTAAGAATACATATATTCAAACATTCATATACATACATATTTGTAGAATGAGAATTATTTGGTAACCATTTATAAATAAGTGTAAATGTATCTGTAAATGATAAAGAGATACAATAAACTGTTTTCACGTATAACAAAACAAAAATAAACCAAATACAAATCAAAGTATTCAGTTTAGAAAACAATATAAAACAATAATATTCGATATAATAGGTGGTAAAAATTTAATATGACAGCAATTCACAAATTCATAGCTTTAAGCTTACACATATGTAGTTGTTAGAAATTACCATGGGAAATGCAACAAAACTGCAATTTCTTGATAAAAGCTGTTTTTTGTATAAAAAGTAAGAAAGTGTTATTGATCATGTCCAACAAAAAACACAAAAAGATTCGAAGAAATGTATGTGTTATTAAATGATATTCAAAAGTCGGTATAATATCGGTGATATTATGATCTGAATACATAAATATGGACTGGACCTCTTAAATTTTGTCAAATTTACATGATCTATTCAAATTTAATTTAGTAGCTTTAAAATGTTTTTCGGAAATGGCCATATATATAAGACCCTTTACCAATTCCTATACGTTCTTGTACCAATCGAAGGTTACTTGTCAATTTATAATAAATCAAAGTGAATCTGAAGTGTTCTATTAGTTCTAAACTAATAACACTATTTGAACTATGTTTATTGTTTTGTCACAAAATACTTTTTTTTGTTTAAAACACAACAACAACTATTATAATATATTAGGACATTATGACAATATGACTAATAGCAGACTATAACGATATCAAAAAGATATCATCTAGGTGATATAAACTATCATAAACGATAGTATTTTCGGACTAAAATGTACCTTTTGTCATAATACATATATTATTTCCATGAAATAAAGCTATCCTAATTTATTTCATCATAATTTCCAATAAAAACGATTGTAAAATCGCCATACTACAAATTCTATTCTGAATGCTATTTAATACCAAAAGTGATATTATTTATCATTATACTATATACTTATTTCGCTAAAATAATACAAAAACTAGAAAAGGAAACATAACAAATCATATTTTTTATCACATGTACATATTGTGTTGCAAATATTTGAAAGTTTTAAATATTGCATACAGGTCAATTCACCATAAAACACAATTTAAATTACTTAATAATCATTTTGTTTTCATATTTCGTATGTTGTTTGAAAAATTGTAATTTTTTCAGGTTGAAGGTTTTTTTAAATGTTTGTGTTTTATTTATTTACATACATAAGTATTTCATTTTTCAAAAATAAAATATGATATCATAATCGCTCCCATAAGGTAATACATATTGTTTTCGCTATCATATAGTTTTCTGGTTTATTGGGTATGAACAATTCAGAAGTCAGTTTATTTCTTAAAGAGAAGCAAGGTGTTGTCTGTCCCTTTTGTCTCTACCCACCCATGACCTATGCTACCAATTGTATGTTTTGAATAGCCCACTGTATTCCTAATTTTTGGTACCTACATTTTTCTTGGAATTATTTAAAATTGCATACTCGTATTTACAATGAACATACTTATTTATTTTATAAACGATACATACATATGTATGTATGTGAAAATATGTTATTTTATTCACTCTAAAAAATGCATGTAAATTTATAAAGTATGTAAGTTTTCATGCAAAATTACAGAAAACGCGTAAATTTTACGCTTATCCAAATTATTTACATACTTTTATCTGGAAAAATACATAAAAATATAGTATTTTGAATGTTTCAAAACATGTTTATAATATAATAGGTATTTTAACTTTCAAATTAATCTGAGTAAATATAATTTTTACACACAAAGTGTGTAATCGTACTAACTTTGAATGAGTAAAGGCCCAACTATAATATGCATAAGCTAGCTTAATGTAATGTCAAAACCGAACGAAAAGTCTGTCATATGCTTAAGAAAATCCGAAGAAACCTTTAGGTGGCCATAATGTACTTAAGAGCATTAAAAAAAATGTATCCCAATTTGCACGTTTGTGTGCAATACGTAATTAACAAAATACGTATTTCTAATTATTTTATGAAAATAAATTAATTTTCTTCTTTTTAATTTTTTCTTTATTTTCTTTGTATAAAATAAACAAACAGCTGATACCGTATGGAATGTGCGACCAGATTCGTGATTTTTACTTTTATTTTTCTATAAAGTATGAAATATTTAGTTGATTTTTATTTATTATATTTCCTTTAGCTTAAGTTTGATTTAGAATTTCGTTAGCTGAAACTTTTCGTACTCCATTTGATTTTTCTGAATTAGAATAGGCGTTTTTTGAATGCACCTGGTCCCCTCGGTATCAAAAATTATTATTTTTTTTTAATTTAAAATACTTGGTGTAAAGTTAGCTATTAAAAAACTATATATTCTTTATACATCTTCTTAGAAATTTGTTTAGATAACTTAAAAAGAATAAAAGCACCTTTTTCCCAAAAAAATAACGAAAAACCTTTTTTAATTTTTTGAAATTTAAGCATAACTTTGGACTCAGTCATTATTTTTAATCACTTTTTTCTTTATGTTATATATACATTTCATGTTAGTCCTATAAATTAAAAATTGAGAAAATCGGTAAATATTTGAAACCGCGGTCATCAAAAAACTGGAGTAGGGTGGGTAAAAATTTAAAAATGTATTATTCAAATGCCAATATCTCTTACGCTATAAGAGATAATTGATAGCTACGAGAAATCGGAAACACAACGAAGAAATAGTATTATTTTTAAAATTGAACATACCCGAGATTTCCTAGCAAAAGAGGTCTTGAGCTCCAAATCTTCTCGTAAAAAACCGAAGCTCGATTTTGATTTTAGAACCATGGTTTCTTCTGGATTACGAATTTGCTATACGCTTAGTAGTCAAACAAATTGACCCACCTTATAGATAGCGGAGTCAATTAAGCCAAGCCGTCTGTCTGTTGAAATCAATTTTCTGAATACCCCTGATATATTCGGGATCCAAATCTTCAATAATTTTGTCAGACATGCTTTCGAAAAGTTTGCTATTTAAAATCAGAAAAATCGGTCCACAAATGGCTGAGATATGAGGAAAAAACCAGGACAACCTAGATTTTTGACCTATATCTGCATTACTAAGTCATTAATATAGACAATATGGATATCTAATGATAGATATTTCAAAAACCTTTGCAACGACGTATATAAGACCATAGTAAGTTGGACCTACAATGGGTCAAAATCGGAAAAAATATTTTTTAATCCGAATTTTTTTTTCACCAAAAAAAAATTTAAAATACAAAATTTTTTTTTTAAATTTAAAAAAATTCGAAAAAAAATTTTTCCAAAAAATGAAAAAACAGCAAAAAAAATAAATTTTGTTCACCTAAAAATATTTACAATTTTTATTTTGAAGTATAATTTGGTGAAGGGTATTTAAGATTCGGCACAGCCGAATATACCTCTT
Source organism: Calliphora vicina (assembly GCF_958450345.1). Lineage (NCBI taxonomy): Eukaryota > Metazoa > Arthropoda > Insecta > Diptera > Calliphoridae > Calliphora > Calliphora vicina. The sequence goes on from NC_088780.1 coordinate 82,940,793, forward strand.
TTACTTGTTTTACATACAATGTTTAGGCACAACATGCAATTTTACCCTAATTATAGTAGGAGAAAAGTTACCTACTATAAGTAGAGTAAAATTATTCGAAAATTTATTAGAGTGTAATATGCAATTTTGTATTCATTTTCTTAACAATAAAGTAATTAACAACATATAAAATGTGTAATAGTTATGTTTTGACTGAGTGACAATGTTGAAATTCATAAAGTTTTAAATCATATTTTTTTATTCACCAAATATCTTGTTGCGTAGTCCGCAGGCCTGTTTTCGAAGGAGCTTGATGTTTTGATTGATTAGTTTTATAGTAGTCAACGCATTGTCAACTCATTGGATTTACATACTGGTTACGTAGCGTCAGTTACTTTACTAGCGACCTAACTGGTTATTTTAATATATACGGGTGCTAATTGACCTCAAACAGTCAGCTGTTAAGCAAGTAGTCAATTTATCCCTTATAGACAGTAAGTGTGTTCGCGTACTTTCCAGTAAAAATGATCCAGTAACTTTAATTTACCGCATAAAAATACATTTACTTTCAATCTATAAAAATATCCAAATAAGTACGCGAACCACAATTTGTAAAAATAAGTTGTATTTAATTATAAATCAATTTAAAACATTTGTTTTATGTTATTTTACTTCTTTTCTTTGCAAGACTTGTAAATTGTGTTAATTTTTAACATTTTTGTTTGGTTTACATTTGCAACAATGTGTTTTAAACATATTTTTTATGTTGATATCTTTTACTGGACAAAAAATGTCCAGTAAAAAATATCATGTTCTCTATCTACGAACTGTCACTTTTAACACTCTCTTGAACTCTCGTTACAAGTTTTTAACGGAATCCCGTGATAATTTGTACAAATTATTACAAATTATCGAGTACGCGAACACAACTAGTAATTGTCACTAATGTTCTATCACTTGGCTTCTACAATTTATATATAGTGCAGAGAGAAGACAATTGGCTACTTTATACATCCCAAGTAATCTAGCGTTAAAACAATTGTCATTTAAGTAATCTATAGTGTAGTCACTTTAAACGTTTTGTGAGTAATTCGTACAAAATGGTTTTATACAAATTGTGTTGATATAATTCTCATACAGTTTATTTTTATTTTTGCTTTAGTATACTGATATCCCATGTAAAATATCGTGAAGTCAATAGCAATTTTAGTGTCTCTTAACCTATAGTTAGTCAGTGTAAACGTTTATTTTGTACTGCACTTTAGAAAGTAGTTATTTTACCCACCAGAAGCACTCTATTAGAGAGTTGTCGAAGGAAGGTTTGTTTACAAGCAATCATTTATTGGACTGTCTATGATATGTCTTTTTAGCTGACTATTTGAGGTCAATTAGAACAAGGTCGCTATTTAACCAGTATGTGAATCCAATGCATTGACTACTTTGGACCAGCTAGACAGTCTCATTGTAATCAAAATGAGATATCGGTCATAAAAATGGATGGATTATTTTCGAATTTATTCACAATTAATTGAATCGCTTATTTTCAGAAAATTGTATGTGTGTACAAGAGTGCACATTTTACATGTGTTCTGTTTTTGTTAAAATTTTCTTTACAATAACAAAACACATGTAAAATTTACACTCAAAGTACTCTCTTGTAATCACATACAATTTTTGAAAATGAGTGAATTCACTTAATTGTGAATAAATTCGAAAATAATTCATCGATTTTTATGGTAGGTATCTCATTTTGTTCCTATTACATGTGGCTTTGCGATAAATCATTAAATCTGAACCATTTCTGCCATTATCGATTTTTCATGATTTTTTAAAACAAAAAAATTTGCTATTTTCACGTACAAAATATATTTTATTATTCAATTTGTTATTATAACTCCGAAACTACTGAGCCGATTGAAACGCAATATATGTATATGTGAAAATTTGTACATAGCATGGGGAAAATGTTCTCAAAATTCAATCAATCCAAAGATGAACATTAACTACTCAATTTTATGTATATCAAACAAAAAAGTAAAATTTTTGTGAAAATTATCGAATTCACGTAATTGTGAATAAATTGGAAAATAATCAATCGATTTTTATGATCGATATCTCATTTTGTTGCTATTATATTCGGCTTTGCGACAAAGTAATATACCTGAACAAGTTCTTTCGTTTTCATGAGTTTTTAAAAACATAAACATATTTTCACTTAAAAAATATATTTTTTGCTTCAATTTGTTATTATAACTCCGAATCTACTGAACCGATTAAAACGCAATATATAAACAGAATAAAGGTTATGTAAATTTTGACCCTTTTGAGTTATCATATTTGTACTGCTGGAACCACAATACATCAAAATTGTGTAGTAGTTTAAAAAGCGTCTAAAATTTTTCGATTTGGTTGCCCTGTGTTATTTTTTCTAGTTTCCGCTCTATGTGTATTTCTCTATGTATTTAAAATTCAATTAAGTACAGTTCCCAGAACTTTCCCTATACAAAAAACGATGTACATTTCCGAAAAAGCATCTGAAAATTTAATTTTCATTATGAATGCATTTTCTGAAAACAAAAACTTTTTAAATTATAAAGAAAGAATATTTAAAGATACACTGAATGTTATTTTTCTTGATTTTTAAACACACTTAAATCGCGAAAATTTAATAAAAATATAAAGGGAAATGATCGAATATAGTAAAAATCAAAAGACACAAGCTAAAATATTTGTTTTGTCTGTGAAAATCGAAGTTACTATTTTTAATGCTTCAATGGAATATTAAAAAATGTATAAAATAATTGATTTAAATTACATACATACTATGTACATAGTATTTGTGTAAGCAAATTATGGGATATATTGGAGAATACAATAATTTATCTAATTCTTTTAATTATTTTCATGATATTTGTAGCAGAACACACGCTGCCAACAATGGTATTGAACGGCTACGATAATGGCAACACGAAGCCAAATGGACAACAAAGCTCATCTGATATTAAACCAACTTATGCCCTGGAGCATTTGGCAACATTTAAAATAAAAAATGAAGCCGAAATTAGAAGACCAAAGGATAAATTGAAAACGCTTGTGGAATTGGACAAAACCGGTGGCGTCTGGCCAATGAAAATGTACATGTGTTTTAGTGGACAATGGCTTGTTATGTTGGACAGCGACATGAAAGAAATTGAAAATTTTCCTGGAGCCCTAATAACAGAACCTACAGCTTTCATAAGTGAAGATCCAATGGAAATCTACAATAATATTTTGATATTTACCGTGCCAGGTATTTCACTTGGAAATGCTGAAATGCACGTTTTCCAGGTAAGATACCATACATTGTTCTAATCAATGCAATCACAATTTATTTTTAATACCTCCAGGTGAGTGATGTTTCTGCAGTTCACATGGTTGAGGATTTAAGGACTCTTAGTACGGGCAAAATGGTAACCATAGATCGCAACAAGACGCCTATTAAATTGCCAAAAGCAGACAAATCAATGCAACCTGTTAGGGATCAATATGGCATTGCTGTTGCGGCGGCCGAAGTGGCAGCGGAAAAAAATGCCCATGACCAAGAGCAAATAGCTAAAGATATACAAGTTTTAAATCATTGTTTCGAGGACATTGAACGTTTTGTTGTTCGCCTGCAATATGCTGTGGAAGCATTGCGTGAACTAGATCTTCGCAAAAATGAACACAACAGCCATGGAGAGGGTCTTCTCGTAACCCGCTCTCGTCCACCCACCGAAAGCGAATTTATAGATATTTTGGCAAAACACAAATTGGCCTTCAACTATGTTACCAAATTGGAAAACCACTTTCAAGACCCTTCCGAGCCCATACACAATTCGTTTGTTTCTCTGCAAACAATTGTTAATGTGTGCAACGATGTTTATATCGGTGCGAAAATTGTAGAAAACGTTGTCGATCCATTGTTAAGACGCGAAACGGTTACATTCCTCAATGCACATTTGAACGATAGAGAATTGGAATTTTGGAAATCGCTAGGACCAAATTGGACTCAATCCAAGGATCAGTTTAGCAATCACAAGAGTGCATATCATCCTACATTTTACGATGAGTGGTCACCCGATTGGGTTGTAGACGAGGAAGTAGCATTCATTCCACCACCAACTACATACACACAATCCACAAACGGTTCCGGATCTCCAGGCCTTGGCTACAACGCAACATGGTTGACACGTTTGCAGTCGAGAAATGTCAAGATTGCCGAAGTCATCTATAACAAAGTCGCCAACAATGATAAAGAATTGAACGTCACGAAAGGTGAACATCTTGAGGTAAGCGTTAACGCTATCCACACAGTCACACATTCTTAACAATTGATTGATAATTTTGTTTTTATTGTCTTATCAAAACATACAAACCTACATACATACATATATACTACATACACATAATATACATATGGAGTTAGATAATCGATGATTCACGCAACTGGTGGAAGGCACGCAATGCTGCTGGAAATATTGGCTATGTACCACACACTATTTTGTCTCCGATGAATTTTGATCAACACTCTAGTTATGTAGGCCGTGACACTGATTCCTTAAGTTCATCTGTTTTTGAACACGGTAAGAAAGATATATTTTTTTTGTTTGCCATTCTGTTTATTCAAAAATACAAATATGTAGTATTGATTGGTACCATTGGATTAATTATCTGTTGCTCAAACGTTGTTCAGATAAGAATCCTTTGCTCTTATTTGAGTGCTGTTAGTTCTATTTATAAACCGAAATATAAAAAAAAATTCATTTTAAAGTAAGTGAAAATTATAAGGTCAGTGCTACACGCAGAGAAAAAATATAGTTGTGAATGTTTACTATAACCATTTCAACATTGTCACAATTTTTTTAACAGTATTATAGTCACAGTAACTATTTACATGATTGTGCAAACCATAATATGGTTAATTTACAATTAACATGATTGTATCAACCATATATATGGTTACAGTAAACAAGTATATGTTTGTGACAATACTATGGTTACCACAATCATGTAAATAGTTACTGTGACTATAATACTGTTAAAAACTTGTAACAATATTGAAATGGTTACAGTAAACATGCTCAACTATGTATATTTTTTCTCTGCGTGCAATTTAGGATACTCTGTTATAAGGTGAAACGTATCCCAGAGAGAGCGTTCTGCATCGATGCATGTGATGGTCTGGCCAGATTTCAGGAGCTCATAATAGATAGCACCATTTTTCTTCCACCAAATACAGACCATTACATTAGCGCCAGCTGGTAAAATCGTCATTCAAGGTCTCTCGTTTTCAATTCGTATGGTATCCAATTTCCCTGATTTTGGATGAATCCTGCTGCTCGCAAACGTTTTGAAATTGCTGTTTGAGTAGCTCCCAATGATTTTACAAGCTCTTGTTGAAATTTACAACAATCTTAAAACTTTTTTTGCTGGTCAGGATAATATTTGTCTTGCGTGCCAGAATCACTATTTCTAAATTGAACAAACCATCTCTTGCACGTTGAAACAGATGGAACACATTCACCATTAAATTTGGTGAGCATTGAGCGGCACCTTTTTCGACATTTTTGAAAAAAACAAAAAAAAAAACTTTGTTGTTTACACTATAATGTTCAATAACTATGTAAATGAGGAAAAATGACAGATATATATGTACCCTTAAAAATGGCATATGGGCAATTCCACGAGAATGACTACCACTTCCGAAACATCTGTCACGTACGGTATGTCACGTACGATATTAAATTTTATTTATTATAAAATCATCCAAAGATTGTTTTTATTTAAATATGACGGATTGTAAAGGAAAAATATTTCGTTAAGTGTAAGAAATTAAAAGAAAACATAACGCATTTAGCTCAAAATTACTTCCATTTTATGTCACGTACGATATACCCTTATTTCGCTCGATATTTTGAATAACAATGTTTCGAAAGAACTTTTTATTTTTTTTAAATATAGTAGTACCCTTTGAATGGAACATAACATAAGAACAGAAAATCTTATTTTTGCAAAATCTATTCCACTCTATATTCGTACAAATGTCACGTACGATGATATGGAATTGCCCATATACGTTATGAAAAACAAAAACCGCTTTCAAAAGATACCGCATCTATTGTAAATCCAGCATTTTTAAATCATACACAAAATAATTTAATTATGATTTTAGAATAATATTGTAATATTGTTTAATGTACAACTCCAGCAAAATTATTTTCTTAATTCGGTTATAAACACGAAACTAAATTAATCACTTGTACGTTTCTATTCCTATTAACAGTTGCAGTAATTTTTTAGAATTTTAACTATAGTTAATAATATTATTTATCTGTTTTAAATGTGATTTAAAGCGAATGAGTTTAAGTTTTTACCAACTAAGGATCAATACATAAAGCTTTTTCTAATGAGATTTTAATTAGTTATTTATGTTGATACAATATTCCTAAGTGCTATTTGTTCTCAATGCCAACATATTTATCATTTATAAAATATTTGCAAGCGGTCCTTAGATGGGAGATATGAAAAATAATGGACCGATCGGTACCAAATTTAGTAATCGGAGATTAAATATATTAGTAGCTTAGTATAGCTACCAATATATTTAAGAATCAATTCTAACCAAGTTCATCTTTGGTACAATATGCCAAATTTCAATGAATTATCTTCCAAATTACGACCAGTAATTTGCTTACAATTGTCACTCCAATTAAACTTTGGTTTAGATTTAACTTAGGAGGACTTCTTAAATACTTATTTTCTATTTAATATTTTATTTGAAACAATTTACTTGTTTTGATGAGCAGATTTATTTAATATTTCACGATAATGGGAAAAGTCCGGTAAATTACGAATCCTAGAGCAAACGGATATTAAATACCCTATTGTGTAAAATATAGTTGATAATAATTTTGTGAATATTATTTCAAAGTTTATCAACATATTTTGTCTGAGACATTTTCAGATCATCAACAAAATGCCAACAATCGCAATACTTTAAGTACGTATGTTGCCCCATCCGAGCGAGATGCGCCATTGCAACAAGCTAATCCTGCCAGAACATCGATGCCAAGATCTTATAGTATGCCAAATGTGCCGATACCACCACCAATGCCCCCACCATCGGATCCAAATACTCCAAGTGGAACATTGAAACGTAACATGGCCGTAACTGGCACTATGGCAGGTAGGAAATTGACATATCATTTATAATTAAACATGCTCTACTCAAAATCTATTTTTTTTAGCTATGCGAGCCCGTAATGATTGTGATACCGATGATGAAGCTCTGATGCTACAAAGTACAATAAATGATGAGTTAAAATTTACTCTAATGCAGCGAGAAAAACGCAAAGATTTGGAAATTCTTAAAACTCCTCTAATTTACATCAATCAACATTCCAGCCCTAGAGAAGTAGACGAATGGTTGCGCGGAAAGGGTTTCTCAGATGTTATCGTTAAAAAACTTCATGGCCTTAATGGTGAGGAATTATTTGCCCTATCGCCCCATGTCATAGAAGGATATTTTGGCCAAAAAGAAAGCCGTCGTCTAATATCACAAATAGTTTTGCAGAAAAATATCTGTGAGGTACGTGAACAAACAACCTTCTCAAAACTTATTAATGGTAACAGCTTCAAATTAATTTTCCTTTCTTTTCTTCACTTGGTTTAGTACAAAACGATTCGTTCATCTGAACTGTCGGCCAAATTGGCAAAAGCTAGACAAAAAGCTGATAATAAGGGTTTCGATCCAAATGAAGTATTTTAATTTGTTCTTAAACAAACACATTTTCAAAAAAATAAACCATGGATTATTTAATAATTATTTTACTTATAATTTCATATCATTTTAAAGTCTATTCTTGTATTTGCTTAAATAAAAATTATTATCTTTGAATTGCCCTGTTTTATGCACATACTTACACTGTAATAACATTTTCATTACGGTAATTGAATATATTAACCGAACGGTTCAGTTGAATCCATTAAGTAAAAGTTCTCCAAATCAGACCTGGAAAATGTCATTCCGAATTACATAAATTAATATGTATTCATCATGTATTCTCTGTGTATGTATGCGAAATTTTACTGGGTTTACTATTAATTTAATTCTATTTATTTAATAATTTGTACTGATTTTATTTCATAATTAAAATAAAATATAAAGTTATTTTAAAATAAGATTATTCGTAAAAATTTATTATTATTGGGATTACCACGATACCTTATATTGTTGTGTGATGGGGAATACAACATTTATTTTAATAAGTTTTTGTTATTCAACAACTATCTTTCAAGTGGTTAAAATATACTTAATTGTTGTATAATAATATTATTGGATAAATTCACTGAAATTTATTGTTGGGGGATAAGCACAATTAAATTGGGTTCGATATAGCTTTTGAACATTTTTTGCAAATATCAAAATGGCCCTAGCATAATCGAATAGACCATTGAAAGTTATTTAAACAAATGGTATTACTTTATCGAGGTTGTCAAAAAAAGTTCACCCACAAAACGCAGTAAAATTTGGAGATAATTTTTTTTATTTTTTTATCCATAAATATAACCCTGGCTCGAATCTATATTTAAAATTTTCTCTAGAAAATTAGACTTATTTAAAATGTTTAAACAGTTTTGTTTAGATAGGGAATTTTTTAAGATATAGAAAAAACTATCATTATTTACCCAATTTTCAATCGATTTCCGGCACAGGTTCTGTTATCTTCTCAAGGACTATTTATATTTTAAATTTCAGCTCATTCGGATCATAAATGAATTTTTGGGGATTTTTTAAAAATTTTGAGACCCGAGGTGACTAACTTTGAGGGGGCACAAACTGGCCCGTATTACCCCTAGGAAAACACCTCAGCTCTAACCATGTGAAATTTTGTAATAATATCTCCAATAGTTCCCGAGATACCGAATTATTTCCAAAAAAAAAGTTTCTAAACCACTGTGCTTCGTTAGCAAAAGTTTAATGATTTCTTGCGAGCTTAAATTTTCTGACATTCTGGGTGGTAGGAACAAAAATCTGTTGGATAAATATACTTGAGGTCAATGGCCATTATAGCAAAACATTGGTCTTCCCGAGACAAAAACATTGATATATCAATACTTTAAGATCCGACTGTAAATTGCAAAGATATAACAAAAAATGTAAAAAGGCGACGTTCGGCAAAAAAAATAAATTTTTTTTTGAAAATGTCTTGCAGAACTGCATTTTGTTAGGGGCTGTACGGCGAATTTTGTTTTTGAGGTACAGTCTAATGTACATATCGCACTGGTTCCTCTAAAGAGAGTCAACTCAAAAAAATGTTCAGTAGAAGCAAAAAACTATTTTTTTAATACATTACAATGAAACAACTGTACGGATACAACTGTATTTTTTGGCGAAAGATTAGAGAAAATGATAGCAGATTTTTACAGTGAGTAGATATGACCACTGCTCATCGATTTCTTGCAAACAGTGAAAATTGGAAATTTTTGAGTTAACGCTCTTTAGAGGAACCAGTGCGTATGTATTTTTGAACACAATTTATTAATTTTTATTTTATTTGTTTCAAACAGTTACTGTCAAACAGTTACTACCAAACGTTCGATTTGGAGTACAGAATGTGGATTATTTTTATCATGAATGTATTATAAACATGGTTAAACCAAATATAATGAACTGTGGGCTAATTACCGCAGTCGAACACGATCGAATACTTATCAGAACGTGCAAGTTTTTTATTTTTCTGAAATTTCTTCACCAAATTTTATAAACTTATTTAAATAGAGAGCATATTGGTTATAATAACTTATTTTACTCAACTTTTAGTTACATTACAGGAGAAGGAAAAAAACTCAATAATATCAGAAAGTGAAATTGAAAAATGTGTAATATATCAAAAAATATATTTAAAAGAGTAGTTTGTTATAATATAAACCAAAAAAATATGCATTCCACTTTAAATGAGTTAGGGGTTTTTTTATAATTACTGTAAATCTGTTATTCGTCAACATAGGAAACTGAATATTTTAAGGGAGGTCTATTTGAGTTGTCTACCAGAATATTTAAAAAACCCGATTTTGAAAAAAAAAAACAAGATACGAGATACGACCTTTCTAGCCATCTATATATTCCAGTACTATTATGTCCATTCGAATACCCAGAAATATTAAAAATTTATTATGGGTATCCATAATTGCAATGAAATATTTATCATTACATAAAGGTATTATAGTGAATATGGGTACAAAATCATTTAACTAAATCTTCCGCCGCACAGTGGTATGAGAAAAAAAAGGAATATAGAATCTCCTCATCGTTGGTGATTTGAGAATATCTTTTTGGACTTTATTTTTCTTGCGGTTGCCCTTTGTAGGGAAGTTGGTATGTTTAGGGCAGTAGGGTACTGTAACTTTTACTCTGACTGCCTAAGAGGTCGATGATCTGTCAAAATTTTGTTTGTTCAGAAGGATACGAATGAGACAGTCTAAACATAGTATGTAATAAACCATTTGACTTTGAGAGGTCGTATTGGATCAGGGTTGTCGCATATATATATAAGTATATAGCATGTAAGTACATTTTTAAGTATAGTTTACACATTATATCCAACTAGCATATTCACTCATAGATACAAACATATGTATGTACACCCAGCAGTTCTAGGAGACAGTACCGAACTAGTGATTTTACCCATCATTTAGGGTGGGAGCTAGTTACTTCAATATCCACGTGACTAGCCATTTTGATTACAATGGGACTGTCCAATAGCTGGTCCAAAGTAAGCAACGCATTGAATTCACATACTGGTTACATAGCGTCAGTTACCTTGCTAGCTTTGTAACTGGTTACTTGATCAGCTACTTGACTAGTTATTTTAACACGTGCATGTCCTAAGCAGGGGGTCAATTGACCCTTTTGATTACAATGTGACTATCGGATTGCTGATCGAAAGTAGTCAACGCTTCTGGTGGGTAAAATAAAGTGCAGTACAAAAAAAGTTTGAAGTGACTTTACCATAGGTTACTAAGAGACACTAAAGTGACTATTGACTTCATGCTATGTTACATGGGATATCAGTATACTTAAGCAAAAATAAAAATAAACTGTATGAGAATTATATTAACACAATTTGTAAAAAAAAAACAGTTTGTACGAATTACTCACAAAACGTTTAAAATGACTACACTCCAGATTACTTAGAGACACTTAAGTGACAATTGTCTTCACGTTAGAATACTTGGGATGCATAAAGTACCCAAATGTATTCTGTCTGCACTACAAAGTGTACACACGTGTGAAATGACCAAAATATATAAAATGGAGTCAGCCAAGTGATAAGACATTTGTGACAATTACTGTCGTTAAGGGATACATTGACTACTTGCTTAACTGCTGGGCACACATTCGTATACGTATTTATATCGGTATCTTCCGTAATTAACTTGTAGAAAATATTACAATAACAGTGTATGTATGTATATTATCGCACGACAGATTACATTCATCATGGTCATTACAAAAGTCATGGTGACATAAGAAATCAACAATTTTCCAAGATGTCGTTGATGAGCAAGTTATGAAAAGTTGACAGGCAGCTATGATAACCACAATGACGACGACAACAATAAGCGTTAAAAGCAAAAACATGTTGCACTCAATTAAAATACAACAATTAATTAGCTGCTACTAAAGGATTGACGCGTGAGTATTTTAAAAACAAAAGAAATTCATACAAAACAACCAACGATCCGTACTACTACTACCAGCAGCATATCAGCCATCTACGGGAACGAAAAATAGTAAAAAAAAAATAAAGCTTTAAGTTAAGAAAATAATTAATGAAATTTCACAAAGTTAAGAAAACTAAAACGCGATGTGTACACTATTAAAATGCTACTTTTGCTGAAAATAGCTTCAATGAAAATGTGTTGTTCAAGAATTTTTCAACATTTTTCCAATTTTTCACATAAATGCAGACTAGTGCATTACATATGTACATTAGACATATAACTAATTTTGGCGAAATTTTTGGCATACCACGACGTGATGGCCAATGTTGTATAAGTAATGAAAATCATTTTTTTAGGTCATTTGGAATCAAAAACATCACGCATCAATACCAAATTCTAAAATAAACCAAACTTTTTTATCTCTGAAAATTTATATAATTTTTTTTTTCATATTTTACTTATTGTATCTTCACAAAATAATGTGAACTATCAATAAATTGTTCAAATCTTAAATCTAAATATTAATTTTTATTTACGTCCCACCACAGTTGGACGAAAAATGATGTTTAATTTATAGATCCTATCATCAGCGCAGGTCTGTTGGATTCCTTCTTCTTAGTCGGATGTAGCCATTATTTCTTATTAATGTTCGTGCAAGTGGGTTAGGGTGAACTTCTAACTTGTTCAAATATGACTCCGCTTGTTTTTTATTTAATTTTTCAGCAGGAAGATACCTAGGTCCTTATGAATGTTAATATTTCTCACATACCAGGGCGCTGCTGTTATCATTCTTAATATTTTATTTTGGAATCTTTGAATTTTTTCAATATTAGAAGCTGAGGCCGTGCCCCATAATTTAATTCCATAGCACCATATGGGTTTTATTATTGAGCTGTACAGCAAAAGTTTGCAATCTAAACTCAATCTCGAGTTTTTACCAATTAGCCAGTAAATTTGTAGTAATTTTAACTTCATTTGAGTCAATTTCGTATCTATATGCTTTTTCCAGGTAAGACGTCGGTCTAGATGCATATTTAACTTCAGTTTGTTGAGGTATTATATGATTATTTATTAGGATTGGAGGGCACGATTCTCTACGCAATGTGAAAGTGAGATGTATACAGTTTTGCTCGTTTACTTTTATTCTCCATTGTTTTAACCACCTTTCTATGTCGAGTATATGGTCTTGTAAAAGTACAGATGCTTCTTGGTAGTTCGAATGGCTAGTATAGCTGTGTCATCAGCAAATGTTGATAATGTTTTCATGGTAATTAATTTTTGTAAATGATTGAAAAATGTAAAATTCATGTTCAGCATTCAAAAATTAGTAAGAAAACATGAATTGCAAGAAGAAATTATTCCAAAAAATTATTTGAAAAGATAGAGTCTTTTGCATTCGGAAAAAATTAATTGTATAACATAGAGAAATAACAAAAATGCAAATAAAACAGCAAAAGACAATGGCCCATAATCATAGTCAAACACTAAAGTCGGTTCTTTTTAGAAACAACTTTAAAATAAAAACCTGCTTTTAATTATTTTGCAACTATAGTCAAAATTAAAGTATGTTTTAAATTGAACCGACTTTAACTGGGTGCCACCGCAAATGTAGAAAATGTTTTCATACAATATATAACAAAATACAGACAAGTGGCAACGCTGAACAGCTGACATACAAAATTAAAAAAAAAACCAAAAAGGTAAACAATAAAAGTAACCGGGACAACTAAAGAAAAAAAATTGTTTGTTGTGGAAAAATGAAATATATAAGATGAATATCATAATTAGAATATTTTGGTACTAATTTTATTGATAACTGTGCAATAATTGCAAAATCTCTACCAATATCTTGTAACTTAAACATTTTTTACATTCTGCCGAACTGTTTTACTTGGTGAAGAACAGCTGATGCTGTTGTTAAACGAGTTAATAACAGCTTCAGCTAGTTTTATATTTAAAGTCGACTTCAACGTCAGAAGTATACTTTAACTTGTCTATGATAGACCTAAAGTCCACTCTTGAGTAAAGTCGAGTTTAATTCTCTTAAAGTATTCTTTATTTCTGACTATGATTATGGGCCAATATGTTTGTAAGAAATTCACACCATAGATGAGTACTGTTTTACTGAACATTTTACTATCAAAAAGTAATTTTCGAGAATATCAAAGATAGTGGGTTTTGAATATAGGACTGTTTTGTAAAACAGCAGAATGCCATTTTTATCAACTTTTTCGTTCTTCAAAATGGTACTTTTTGAATTTTCTATAATATTGAACCTATTTCACTTTGATTTCAAACTTGATGGGGGTTCAATTGTGGAAAATTGGTACTTTATCTTCTAATTGTACGTTTTATTATATTAAATTATTTTACTTATGTACATAATAGTTGGCAATAGTACTATTTCCTTATTGTAATAGTACTTTTGGAATATTTTATAATAAACCTAAAAATTAGACACACATAATTCTGAATGAGTTAGAATTCGCCAAAGGTGACTTTAGTGGTACATTTCTTTTGCATTTTCAATAATAATGGGCCCAGAAATATGAAATTAGGCATTCATGATGCTCAGTGGGAATAGAAAATGTGGGTCTTTATGGTACTTTTTTAATTCAAATAATACGTTTCGAATGAACTAAAATCCATATTACAATGAACCAATAAACTTGAAACTAGGGACATGTTATCCTGAATTATTAATTCACAAAGGGAAACTTCGCCATCCCAATTCTTCTAATTGGGATGGCGAAGCGCACCGGATCAACCAGTATTCCATACTTTTATTACATATTTGAAAACAACTAAGTATTTGTTAAAAATACTTTGCATTCATTTTTTTAAATTAAATAAATAAACAGTCATTTGAATTTTAATTGTCAGGAAATACTTGGATGAATCTTTGGATGATAAGGTTTGTTTCTCATTTCTAAATTTTGAATTTTTCTACTGAAAATAGATTAAAAGTCGGTTTCGGTTTTAGGCCTTAAAAACCGCGGTTTCGGTTTCGATTAAAACCGAACACGAAACTCTAATTGGATATATGTCTGAACGTTTAGGTCACCCGTGTTATTACTATTGTGGTGGGTGTTTTCATTTCATATGTAGCTTAATTGAATTCCATACGTCCAAATTGACATTATAGTCAATGCTTAAGTACGCCGTATATCTAGATGAGTACCAAGCTATGGGACACAATCAGAATGCGGTATATTAACATTTTTTAGTGTGACCGATAGACAATTTCATCTTCTTAGAGCGGATGTAACAGCTTACTTTTACTCATTCTCCAGTTAAATTGTTGTCTGTTCAATGGTACCAAACTGGGATAATGGGGGAATATTTTCACGAATATCTTCCATAAATAAGGAAGTAGGCTAATAGGTCTATATAAATATGGTTAAATATTTACCCGGTTTTAGTATCATTATTATTTGGAAAACTTTCTATTAGCACATTCTACTATGTTCTCTATGTAGCTTTAAGAATATATTAAGAAAATATTTTAGACAAACTGAGATATATTTGGGGTACTTCTTCAAACTCGAAAACTTCTCTGCTACGTCTGAGTGAAATTTCATGCTAATCGGATCAGCTAATTAGAAATGGCAGATTTATGTTTTGATTTTGCTCCACTGTGTACCGGTGGCTTAATTTGCCTTCTAAAGGAAGAAATTTGTGATTTCTCATTTCTCTGTTTATGCGATTCTCTTCTAAATGAAGTCTCCGTACTGCTGTGGACAGCCTCAGCTTTGCGGCTTTGATACCATTATCTTCTAAATCCGAATTTGAAATAAACGTACATATTAGGTGTTGTAGGGATTAGGATGTTCCAGATCCGAAGTTATCAATGACATAAAGTCACTTACATTTTTATCTAAATATTTTTCACACTGTAAATTAGGATTTATGTGGATATGACTACTGATATATTTCCTATATTTTAGCAAATTTGTTTTAAAGTACAAAGTGTTCTTAGAAAATCTTGGCATGTTAGATACATATTTCGCATTAAGTATCTATTACAGGAGAGAATGGTCAGAAGATATACGTATTATAATATATTTCTGTGGATATTGAATTTCGACTAATATTCCTAGATATGGTGAAGTCTATTAAGATCACGAATTTATCTAGGATCAGTTGGTCAAAAAGTTGGATTTCACGAAATCTAAGCTATTTTTGCGATCAACTAGAACTTTGTACAGCTGTCTACCTCTGGGATTCATCGAGAATATAAAAAATTCAAAGTTTATTCTTCAGTTGGGATTTCAAGACGAATAGATGTTGCTTGCATATAATGCTCATTTAGGGCGTAGTGTCTCAATCGGTCTCTAATTATGATACCAGTGCCGCACAGTGGTTTAGAAACTTTTTTTTTGGAAATAATTCAGTATCTAGGGAACTACTGGAGATATTCTTACGAAATTTCATATGGTTTCGGTATTTGAAAATAAAAAATGTGAAAAAGTCTAATGCCATTGATTTAAGGACATGAGTCTATATTGTTAAAATTTTACATTAATTCAAATTTTATATTTTTATTTGTGGAAAATCACCATATTGTAATTTTTTTAGTTTTAAAATTATTTAATTTTACTAAAATATCAATCCTCAAGTCCTAAGGTTTTCAACAATATCAAATACTTATATAAAAATCCTTTATTTACTCCTCAGAAGTTCCACAAACCTTGCCCCTTTAACAAATTTGTCATATAAAAATTCTATATAGTCCCGAAGAAATTTTTTTTCTACAAAAGAAAAAAATATATGGGCTTTTTTTGGGACAAAACGTAAAAAATACGGCCCTTTTTACAAGTTGTAACTTTGGATGCGTACAACTTTTTATAGGCAAGAGATAACTATTATTAACTATTGTTTTTATTTTATTTACTCCCAGTAACACGAAGTCTGGTTATATGTTAGCTAATAGTTATACTGACAGTTTTCATATAAAAATAATTTTAACCGACAGTATAACTATTAGTTAAGGCATAACCAGACTTCGAGGTGACCAACTTTGAGGGGCTACGCACTGGCCCCCATTAGCGGTAGGAAGCTGAACAAACGTAAATCAACTCAAAAACACCTCAGCTCAAACCATATGGAATTTCGTAACAATATCTCCAATAGTTCCTAAGATACTGAATTATTTCCAATAAAAAAGTTTCTAAACCACTTTGTGCCGTCATGCATGGTTTGTGTAATTGAATGAATAACTTCATATACAGAGAGCCTCAAAATGGAGTAAACACCAGTGAATTTTTTAAGATCATGAAAATCATTATAGTCCGACTTAAATCAACAAACCGAAACTTTTAAATTTTAATCGATGAATACGATTTTAGGTTTTCATTATCTTAAAAAAAATCAAATAATTTGTGGTGTTTACTCACTTTTGAGCAGGGTATTCATTCGACTAATGATCGTTCGATTAATCGAACAATTTCTTACGAATAATTATTCGAATAATTTAAAAATGGCCATTTTCGAATAACGAATAATTCGAACAATTTTATGTAGAATAATCGAATAAAACGAATAAATGTTCATATATATTTAAATTTATTAAATTTGCTTAAAATTTTAGATAATTCCACAATATAGATTTGATGCAAAAAGGGTTAGTCCGATATTATTGAAGTAAACTTAAAAAATTTACATAATCGTTAATCTCTTTATATATGTTGCGTTTTAATCGGCTCAGTAGTTTCGGAGTTATAATAACAAATTGAAGCAAAAAATATATTTTTTATGTAAAAATATCCAATTTTTTTGTTTTAAAAAAATCATGAAAAATCGAAAACAGCAAAAACAGCAAAAATTGTTTAGATTTATTGCTTTATCGCAAAGCCACATGTAATAGGAACAAAATGAGATATCGATCATAAAAATCGATGGATTATTTTCGAATTTATTCACAATTAAGTGAATTCTCTTATTTTCAGAAAATTGTGTGTGCGTACAAGCGTGTACTTCGAGTGTACATTTTACATGCTTTGCGACAAAGTAATAAACCTAAACAAGTTCTGCCGTTTTCAATTTTTCATGTGTTTTTTAAAACACTTCAATAATATCGGACTAACCCTTTTTGAGTTAACATAAATATGTGGAGAAACATTTAAAAAAAATTCACAATTTTAGAAAAAAAAAAATTTTAAAAAATTTTACCATTTTTGTACTACTGGAACCACAATACATAAAATTGTGTAGTGGTTTAAAAAGCCTCCAAAATTTTTTCGATTTTGTTGCCCTGTGTAATAAGTATGTATACAGCAAATTAAACATCCCTTGTGTATGGGGTCAATAGATAATGGGCCGAAATGGAACCGCAAAAGAAACGAGTTTATATTAATTTTTTGTAACAAACAATTGCATTAAGGTAAGTTGGTATGGCATGTAGGAAAAAAAACTCTAACAAAATTCTGTGTGAAAACTTTATTTAGCAGTAAGTTTAGTAGTGTGTGTAATTAAAACTATTTTAATGTAAAAATTACCGACATTTACAAAAAATGTTAAATTCTTTATTAAAAACAAAATTGCAAAGTAAACAGAATCATGAACAAAGCTTACTCTCTTGCGCATACACACATCCAAACTCCCTATAGATTGCAAGTCCGTAAAGCTCTTTTACAGTGCTGGCCAAAATATTCATACGGCTAGATCTCAATTGCTCACAAGAATCTGTGTTAACTGTGTTACGTTTTTAATTGTTTGTTTTATTCAATGTATTGGTTACGAGTATTTATGTTCATACTATGTATCTGTACTCGAAGTATTTTTCATTGATGGCTCCTGTTGAATTCAGTGAATTCATAAAAAAAACAAAAAAAAAACATACACAGTTAAAAGATAACCAAACCAAAACAAAAAGAAACGGATTACTGGTTGTGAGTGAGTGAGTGAATGAATGAGTGCCGGTATTTGATGTTTCCAACACAATGCTGCAGAGCTGCGAATGATTTTTGCGCTTGCGCACAGACAGCACAACAACATACTACAAGTATCCATTCGTTCATTCATTTAATCGGTTGGGCCAAGTGCTGCAACGGATATAAATAACCACAAATCTAAATCAAAAAGTTAGTTCGTCGTTGTAACTATTGGAACTCAGTGCCTTGTCAAGAGCCTTTTAATTACATTATACATATATTTGCCTTTTTTAATACAGTTTTGAATTTTTTTGGATTAACATCGATCGATTGATACATTTTTTCCAATTAGACCAAAAAGAAGTGTTTTAATTTTTCAGTTTTGAAAATGTTACGCTTGAAATTGTTAACGTGTATGTAAAATTATTGTTGCATGGAATATTGAATTCGTTCGTATGATTCGTTGAAAGTGAAAAAAAGTAATCCACCTTAAAAAAAAATACTTACCTATAAATAAATGTACGGACGTATGTATATTAAATGAATTTAATTAAATATTCCTAAAACGAGTTAAAAAAAATATAACAAAAACTAAAGAAAACAAAATAAATTCATAAATAAACATAAATAAATATACAATATACTCGTACTCGTACTCAGTTACTACTTAGTTTAAAAATATTACAATAACTCTGTTTTATTTCTATGTAATAAATACAATTCACATTTGTTGTAATACTTTACAAGGAAGTGTAACACTGTTGTTTTTGTTGTTTTTATATCACAAGTGAACAACAAATATTTTATAAACAATTTGATCGTTTAAAACAAAGAAATTGTTCAATTCAAATAAATATTGAATTTAAAAAATTATTAAAAAGAGGAAATTCTTTTTAAATAACCGTATGCACATACAAACGAATTAATTTGTTGCATTTTACGCCACTGAACGATTTCAAATTGAAAGCAAAAAAGGTAAGTAGGTGTCATAAATAACACTAAATAACACATTTACAATAGACACATGTCAAAAAACAGTTCTAAGCCTATAAATTACTTTTTGAATTGGTTCTGGCGTTCTAGAGATAATCAGCCCAATTATGAAAAAAAAATCCCCGGGAGTTTTTTTCCTTTTCTTTTTTTTAACATAGAATTTGAATAGGCAAAATGAGAAAAGGGAAAAAAACTCCCAGGGAATTTTTTTCATAATTGGACTGAATACCTTTAAAAAAATTCATATGACCGAAATTACCTCCACATTATTTTTTTTAATCTGCTCAATAGTTACAGAGATATTCTGGAAGTTGTGACAAACAAATTTTTTCAATCTAAATTTAAAAACGTATGATTTTTAAAAATTCCTTCTGTTAGATTTCTGAAATTATTATTTTTATTTAAAATGAAACGAGGCATATTTCATTAGAATTGAAATTTTGCTAAATATAGCGAATTAAATATAGATAATTTTTAATTCGCTTACAATTTTATAATTTTTTTTGCCATTTATTTGTATGCTATATAAATAAGTATCTAAATGTCCTTCAAGTTCCAAATAATTTTTTTTTGCCCTTTTCATGATTTGTATGCTATATAAGGATCTAAATGTCCTTCAAGCAGAGAAGCAAGCCGTATCGGCGCAGCTGACGGCTAGCCGCTCAGCCGAATTTTTTCAACAAGCCACGCCGCCGCCGAATTATTCGGCTGGTTGTCGGCTAAATTGCTAGCCGATTCCCATTTTGTTCTATCGTATTTTATTTAATATTAAGTTACAAATTTATTATTTAATTAATTTTTGGTTCTTTTTTAATATCAGTGAATACTAACGAAAATCGGTATTTAATTGAATTAGCGGCAGTGTTACCATATATATGTATTTATCTTATTTTTACTGTTTTGTGTGAAGCTTAATTAAGATATACATATAAAATCTGAACACATCTATTATTGTCAGGAACCGTAACAATTATTACTTTTTTCATTAAAGTCATATTTTTTCCAAAAGAAATAACTTGTTTTTTGATTTATTGGTTTTGTAATTAATTTTAAATAAATAAAAATATTTTTATTTCAGTATTTATTAGAGTATTCAATCGATTAACCGTTAATCGGTTAACCGATTAATTTTGGACGGTTAACTGTTCGAATAATTTAAAATTGCCGATTTTCAAATAACAAATAAACCGATTAATTTGTGTCGATTAACCGATTAACCGAAATTCCTTTTTTTTTGCACTTTAACATACCTATTTTATTGTATTTATTTTTCCATTTCAATTCAAATACAAATTTCAAATTAAAATTATATATTTTTTCGAACATCCAAGAAAAATTTTTAGTGAGAATGACAACTGACTTATTTAATTTACATGTATTTGAAACTTTGTTTGCTTAACGAAATTAAACGAAACTATCAAAAGTATTCAATATCTAAAACAATCCAAAAAGGACACCCACCAATGGTATAACGAAAGATTTGATATGCTTAGAAAAAACTAAAAAAAAACTGAGATATTGGATATTTTTTATCATGCTTTCGATTTCTCCAACATCTACAATCAGCGAGAGAGTTTTTTCCAAATCAATTTTTATTAAATCTAAAGAAACAAAAACGTTTAAAAGGAAAAATATTAAATTATATTCTTTTTTAAAAAAATTATTTCAGAAGATCTCACTAAAATCCTAAAAAAAACTCAAATGTGTATACAAAAAGGATCTCAAATACCATATTTGCTATTATTTTTTGGTTGAATTGTTATGTTTTGTTTGTTTTTTATATTTCTGTACACAAAATTCGTGGTTGTATTTTCAATTTAAAATTCAATTCGTTTAATCGAATAGTGTTGCTCATAAGCCGCCGCCGAAATTTTTGAATCGGCTTTCTTCTCTGCCTTCAAGTTCCAAAATATTCTATAGTAAACGACTAAAATCTGGCGATGGATCGATTTTAAAATTCTCGAAAATTCGAATCATTCGGAAATTAGAAACAGCGTATAAAAACACATCAGAGCGTTTTTATTTTTTGATTTTAACACTGAAGAAATGTCCTTATAGATTTTGTATTACTAAGTCATTAATATAGACAATATAGATATATAATGATAGATGTTTCAAAAACCTTTGCAACGATGAATATGACGCCATAGTAAGTCGAACCTACAATTTCGCGTGATTCGCGTTCGTATTCGCATTTGGTGGCATTTTTGTAAATTTTCAGTCCAACAAAAATTTGTAAACCAATTTTATTCTTAGAAAAAATTCCAAAACCCTTGTTAGTTACTAATTTGATTTAACTTATGAATGAAATGAAATAAGTTCTTTTATTTACATTTAAATATAATAAGGACCTTGAAAGCCAACATTAGATAAAATCTAATTAAAATAAAAAAGAAAACATTTAAATAAAACCGTTATTTTTATGAATTCACTGTTATTTTTATTAAAAGTGGAATGGGGCGAGTTATTCAAAATATTTTTGTTAAATAGATTTCTCATGGAATTTTCATGAAAACTTTTTATCATAGATTGAAAATATTAAAGAAATTTTATAGTACAATGTTGCACCTTATTAACCGCGGCCTACTTGTTTTATCGAACGATATGAAAAATTGGTATATACTGGAATGTATTCCATTCTTCGCGTACACCAAATCATTCGATTCGGAGTACACCACTGTGAATTAAAATTTTAAAATCAGACCCGGTATGGAAAATAAATTTTGTTCATAATTTTTTTTTCGGCGATATTTCTTGTGTATTCTTCTTGTTTGGCCGGAGACCAGTCCGAATTGGCATTCTTGAGTTATAAGTAGTAACTAACATGACTTTCTTTTATATATATGTAGATTAATAAATTAATAATAAATAATAATAATATTAAATAATTAATAAATTTAAAAAATACTACATTTCTGTTGAAAATATATGTACATACATACATATGTACAAAAATTAAACAAAACAATTATATGGACCAGATATGTATTTCATATGAGTAAATATTAAAATAAAATTCTTGGTCAACTCCGAGTACTTAACAAATGTTCCGCATTTATTTTACAGAATTTCTGCTGATTTTTGTATCGCTCAATAATAACGAATCATAAGGATCAATTTATTAAAATTGATGTCCTACAATCATTCTATCTGCTGGCTGCTAAACTTGTGGTCAAATATAAACTGTAAAACTTGTGGTCAAATATATTATAATAGTTGTTGTTGTGTTTTAAACAAAAAAAAGTATTTTGTGACAAAACAATAAACATAGTTCAAATAGAGTTATTTGTTTAGAACTTTTTTGTTTGAAACACAACAAAATTTTGTTTAAACTATCATAATATATTAGGACATTATGACAATATGACCAAATAGTAGACCGTGTGAATACCCCAATAAGTTAATATTATTTGGAACATGTCATTATTTAGCAACAAAGGCCAAATCTATCGTAATGATTGATTTATTATTTCATCAGCCCTCCAACAAATATCCTTTAAAACTAAGGCTTTACAAATTCTAGATTTCATTTACACAATTACTCACGTCTTTCAAAAATTACTTTAACGCCTTTACATAATTGTAACTGGTCTGATTTTAAAATTGATATAATAAAAAATATTTAAATATTTGAAACGAAATTTCTTTAATTTAACTGACATTAATTATAATAAAATTTAGATTTTTATTGGATTAAAATACAAGATAATATTAAGTACGTTTGAAAATCCCGCAAGTTGAATAACAGAACTGATATTTAAGTTCTTCAAAAACTTTTAGTTTCTATAAAATTTAACACCAAACAGAAATGTTTTTTAGAGATTAAAAAGCTAGATTCAATTTTGCCAATCTCCTTCAAAAATATAATAGTTTTATAAACAAATATTCACATATCAAAACGCTTCAATTTAAGACAAAAAGTGAAAGTACTTATGACCTTTCTCTGTCAGTTTAATTTTTTAATATCAAGTAATTAACATAAAATTCAAGGAGTGACCATTAAAAAATCTACACGTTTTAAATTATCATAAAATATCAAAGTTTAACAAAACTGCCAGTCATCCTTCAAAAAAAACTAACTTTTTGTTTTCTCATCAGTATTGTGTTTGACATGTACATATGTATTATGTTTTTGAGATTAAAGAAGCATGCAATCTTTCTTTAAAATTTAAAGTTTAAATAATAAATAACTTAACACTTTCAAACTTAAAAGATAAATACAAATTTGGTTAGAGTTCGGTACTATTATGGTGGTGTAATGCATAGTAAACAAAATGTTTACTAGAGAAAAAATAAAATAAAAGTTGAATAAATATTTGTCAACAAACAGAAAATTGTATGTTATTCGTAGTCATCACTTCTATAAATATTAATTCAATGTGAGTATAATTTAATGATTTATTTTTCTCTAACTTTAAATAAGAAACGATGATAAATAATAAACTCAAAATATTTTGTTCTATTAAAATTAAGACAAGCCATAGTTCAAAATAATTACTAAATATTCTATTTATTATGAATTTAAAAAAAAAATAAGTTTTGATAATACTAAATGTCGGACTTGGTCCTTGGTTATTAATATTTAATTTTGTTAAACAAGTAAAATTTTTAATTTAATTATTTCGGTCTATGAAGACTGTCATACATATTTCATATTTAATAAAAATATTTTTTTTATAAATAAATCGTACATCAAGGTCAGTTTTCTGGTGCAGCTGAGTTGTTGTTTGTCATCATTGATTGCATTTATCTTTTACATTTTTAAGTCATAAAATTATAAATTTATAATATTAAAATAATCATCAACTTTTTTGTTAAACATTTCTTTTGAAATGTTTGTGTATTATTATACAACATATTATGGACTCTTTTTATTATTATTTTTAATTTAGTTTTTTGTTTTATTTTATTTGAAAACCTTTTACATGTTTAAAGGCAATTTAGTTTCTTTTTGCAACATAAACAAAACACATAAATAAATAAATATTTACTCTTAATGATCGACCAGTTACTAAATCGAATTTGAATATCCAATTGCATACACTGACCTAATATTTTTTTATTTTCGTGCAAAGTTTGACTGGATAAAAAAAGCACATTTTATTTTAGAAATGTTTTAATTCGTTCGTATCATGAAGATTCTACTACAGTAGGTCTTTAGTTATCTGAAAACAGTGTAATTACCTTAATTTTTTCACATTTAACTACTATAATGTATTTACATATAACAATGATGTATTATTTTTTTGTTTTTAATAATATTTATGTCTACATTTTGTTAATTACATAATTTGCCATACAAAATAAATACAAATTGTAACAATCGGTCTGTCGTCTTAATTTGGAATTTATTACTTCTCTTTTATTTAAAAAAAAAACCATCTGAGAAAAACAATTAAAAAAAATGAAAGTTTCAAACTTTCTGTCATGGTAGTACGATCGAACGAACGAACAAACGATCTGAACTATCTCATTCACTGTACCATGGCAAAACGTGTGTGTGATTAAAGACATGTGTAGGTTTGGTGTTGGATTGTATATGTAAATAAGGTCAAATGCCAACAAATAGTCAAACAATGAAATAAAGGGTGTTTCTTAAGCCCAATAGAACTTGAAATTTTAAAAAATAACAAACAATTAACTTTCTTGTGTTATTTTTTACAATTTCAAGTTCTATGAAAATGATTTCGGATATATATCTGCCGCGGTTGTTCTTGACGACCAATTTTGGGCCACTTTTTCTGGAATTGACATGGCCCCATAGAAAATAATGGAGAGGTGTCATATCGCATGACCTTTGAGGCCAATTGACAGGTCCATTCCTCGAAATCAAGTTATCGCCAACTTTGAATTTCAATAAATCGATGGTTGCGGTCGCCGTATGGCACGTAACGCCATCTTGTTGAAAGCACATCTCGCCCAGATCAATGTTATCAATATTTTCAAACAAAACATCATTGATCATGGTGCATTAACGATCTCTATTGACCGAAATTTTTTGAAGAAATAAGGTATGGTGATGCCAAATGGTGCATGTATGTTGGATGTAATGGAATCTTTTGTGGATTGGTCCCACTCCATTTATTAACAAACCCATTAAGCCAAAACTGAGCCTCATCGTCGTCTATAAGTTGGCCGAATCAACAACCGATTTTCAAAGTAAATTTGGATAATTTGGTAGAGTTGTTAAAGCGTCAATCTATTCATGATGATTTGCCAGAGTATACTGATCATAAATGTAAAAAAGTGAGCAGTTAATCCTTTCGTAAGTTATATCTGGCTTAAAAAAACACCCTTTACCAAGAAAAACAGCAGTCATGAGAATTTAAGAAAAACGACCAAATATACATAAGTCTAGATACGAGTATTACAAAGTTTGTAATACAAACCCATATTCGTATATATGTTTCGGCTGTTTGTTAGTACCACACCTTTATTTGTATTTAAATGTTACGAATTTAACATTTTTCATTTTTCATTATTTGTTTATTTTTTATTTCAGTTTAATTTATAGCCTTTCAACGAGTTTTAATTGCAATGATTTTGTAATAAGACTTAAACCTCATCCAATATTAAACGGCAGAAAATAAACAATTTTAATCGTATCATTAGTAATTGATTTAATAAAGAAAATGTTATAAAATATTACATTCATCTCTTAGTTTAAAGTCAATTTAACGCTTAATAAAATTATAATTTTTATACCCTTCACCTTCGTGAGAAGGGTATATACAAGTTTGTCATTTCGTTTTTAATTTCCACAATATAATTTTCCGGCACTATAAAGTATATATTCTGGATCCTTATAGATAGCGGAGTCGATTAAGCCATGTCCGTCTATCTGTCTGTATGTCTGTTGAAATCAACATTCCGAAGCCCCCAAATAACTTCCATACACGATTCATACATCAATATCTCCGGAATTCTTCCGGCTCGGTTGCTATTTAAAATCCGTCCACAAATGGGTGAGATATAAAAAACCAACTTGGTTTTTTGACCTATTTTTCACTTGTATCTGGATTACTAAGTCATTAACAACTTTGGAAAAAAAAATTTGTTTGCCTAAAAATGTTTAAAATTTTTATTTTGAAGTATAATTTGGTGAAGCGTATACAAGTTTCAGCACAGCCTAATATAGCTCTCTTACTTGTTTTTTTTTATAATAAAGTATATATTCAGAATTCTTATAGTTACTGACGACAATTTATCGCATATGGGCAATTCCATTCCTTGTACGTGAAATTTGTACGCCTATAGAGTAGAGTAGGCTTTGCAAAAATTAAGTTAGCGTCACACATAGGGATGACAGATTCAGATTCGCAAATAGCTGGACATTTGGCTTTAAAAAGCTGGACAAATCAAAAAAAAAAACTGGACATTAAAAAAAATTACTGAGAAAATGTTAATTTTGGTTTTGTGTAAATAATTATTTTCAAATATATTTTTAACTATTGTAATCAAAATATATTTGTATTACACTGTGAGACAATGAAAAAAACTTGGAAAACGACCTAACGTGGGTATAGGTCTTGTTGATAAACTACCTCTAATTCAGAAGTTATTCGAAAAAAGCGTTTTCAGTGATGTTCGTCAACATAACGAACAGTAACTCAATTAGTTTTTGTCCGATTTTAATTTTTTAATGGGTTTAGAATAAAAAACTGATTACGCTTTAAATGAATTTTATGCTTACATTTTATGAAAGTTTAATTCTTTGCCTTTCCGTAACTGTTTAAAATTTGTTTCATAATAACTTAAAATTTCGAGGGCGTTTAAAAATCTTTGAAAACGGTATTTGCATGTCCTCACTTGTTCGCTTTTCAAGTTTAAGGTTTTATTAGCTACTAAAAAAAACCTTAAAATAAAAGATGAGAAAAGGTAAATTTTTATACTTTTTCTGAAATTTAGGCGCCTCGAAAATTATTTTTTTGGAAATTCTTTTTTCTCATGCCAAAAACTATCGAAAAATCGATGGCACAATATCGATTGCAACATAGAAAGAATTAAAAGTAATAAATTAAATACTAAAAACAATTCAATTCAAACCTTTAGCTCAAACCAGGTCCAATGATATTCGGTTTCTTTCTATAGTATAGAGATTGTTTAAAATAGGAAAAACTCTATCACAAATAGCGTTGCTTATTGGTATTGAAAATACGATACATACAACTTTTCTGAAATTCTCGAAATCATTATTTTCACCTTTGATAAACAAAATGGAACCATATCATTTGACAAATTTCTTGGTATTTGTTTATAAGCTTCACGAAGGAGCAGTAATCGATACATATTTTATAGTTATCTAGTTCTTCAGATATTTCAAGCTTTTTGTAAATCTTCCCAAGAAAATTGGACGTTTTATAAATTTAAAAATGCTACTTTTTAAAAAAGAGGAGTCATCACCAAAGTCGTAACGATTTTCTAAATACCTAACTGCTATTTTTAAAAAGTCTTCTAATTCCGTCTTAAAAGTTTTATATTCATTAAGCGACATTTTTTTCAAAATGCTGTTAACTTTGGTGCCAAAAAATGTGTTATGTATTCCATATTTGAGGCTATTCATAAGTACGGTCATTAAATCGTGCAAATCTAAAACTGTACAAGAGTCAATCTCATGAGTTGTAAATTCCTGCATTAGGTTTTGCATAAAATATAAAAATGCTAACTTAGGATGATTCAAAATAAAAAATTTAGTTACAGAGTAGGGTTCCTAATTTCTCAGACTATTTTCATTGCCGAGAATAATAAAAAAATCTATTTCATAATGTTCATAAATATAAAAAAACAAGTAAGAGAGCTTTATTCGGCTGTGCCGAATCTTATATACCCTTCACCAAATTATACTTAAAAATATTTTTTTTAAATACTTTTATTTAACAAAATTGTTTTAAAATTTTTTTTCCAAATTGTTTTTAAATTTTTCCAAATTTTTTTTTTTAATTTTTAAACATTTTTTTTAAGAAAACAAATTTTAAAAAATATTTTTCCCGATTTTGACCCATTGTAGGTCCAACTTAGCCTTAAATACATCGTTGCAATGAACTTTGAAATATCTATCATTAGATATCCATATTGTCTATATTAATGACTTAGTAATCCAGATATAGATCAAAAATAGGCCTAAAATCGAGGTTGTCCCGGTTTTTTCCATATGTCGATTTTAAATAGCAACGACTTTAAATAGCAAGATGTATGAATCATGTATTTATGTTATTTGGGGGCTACGGAAAGTTGATTTCAACATACAGGCGGACATGGCTAGATCGACTTCGCTATCTATAACGATCGCTATATAGCCACTCATGGCAAAGGGTATACACATAACCAATATTCCAACTTTTGGATTTAGAGTTGTACATATTCACAATCCGGTTGAAAGCAATAAGGTGCTAATTTTGAAGCCAACATGTACAGGTTTTCACCAGGCACAATTCTTCCAACAAAATTTTCAATATTCTAATACAAAAAAATATAATTACTATCAATAAATCTTAAACAAATTTGAGTATCAAGATGTATGAGATAAGTTTAAATAAATATGTATGTATATTTGTCAATTGGAAATAAATTCCTATGTAAAATCTTCAAATTAAAAATCTAAGTTAAATCTACAAACTCTGTAAAGATCTTTTCGAATCAGAATTCGAATCAACATGAAATTTTCAGAATTAAGCTTTAAGTCAACTTATGTTATGTTTCAAATGAAAATTTAAAACAGACTGTTATTAAATTTTCCACCAATATAATGATTCCGACATAGTTGTCAACATACAAAAAAATCAAAAATACTTTTCCAACATATGCTGAATTTAACAAATAAATTTAGTTACATAAAATTCCATATATTTTTTTTAGCACATTTATATTCAAAACACCCACGTGAAGAAAATACTTATAATGTTTTTGCGAAGCCTGTAAGATACAAACACTACCGCATGAATTGTCTTAAAAAGTGAAAATTGTCTGAGATTTTTGCATCTAATCACTTCAGAGATGAATGAATGAATGAATGAATGAATGTTGGAATGTGTGAGTATTTCTTCGGTGTCTATCTGATAAATTCATAACATATGAATTTATACCCCATATAAAACTAAATTACTTGCATTTTTTTACATACAAAAATTGTTCATATAATCGTAAAATTTCAACAAAAAATAAACAATTTAAAATAAATAGATTTAAAAGTTAAAGAGAAAGGATCATTTCGGGTGATAACGAAAGAAACGGTTTGCAAAAAATAAAACGCATATTTATGTGCAGCTACATAATAGATACATAATACATTCATGAATTACATATGTACATATGTATATGTATGCATATTTAATTATTTTAACTTTTCGTTAAATTTTAGCAATTTTAAATAGATATGTATATGAAACTAAGAGTATGTGTTTTATTGTTTTCTTGTTACACCTGAGCTTTTTACAATTTAACGACTCTAAACACTAATTTACTTTTGAATAACTTTATATTATTTGAACCTTATGGTTATAATTAATATGATTAATTAGATTTAATAGTTTAACGACACCATCAGTCATGATTAGTGTCTTATAGCAGTGTGAATACCCTACATTATTTCATACACACACGTACACTGTCTTCGCTACATGTTCAAGACAACATGTTGCAATATTAAGATTCCAAATCTTCAAATCTACACAAAGTCAGCATGGGCATTATCATTTAGCATTTTTGGATTTTATCAATAAAAATTTGGTAGACATTTTACTGAAGCTAAATAACAAACTACATACATATGTTCTTTTTCACTATGACGGACTGATACTCTGTTTCACTATACTGGTTTCGCTGGATAAATTAATTTAGATTAAACATTTTGGTTATTATATTTTTGAGCAAACATGTTTTTACATAGGGCATTTATGACGTTAATTAAGCAGCTACAGTTTTATTTAGAATTTTCCATTGACAACATAAATAATAAATTCAAAAATTTGTGCTGAATACTTGTTTAGCTTTTTTAAAACCATTATCGTTTCAACAAGATCATTATTTGATCTGATCTAAAGTAATTATTTTATTAAATTACTGCCACCTTGATACATTTTTGTAATTGCCGCGATCATGTTTAAAATATCATTTTTTTTGTTTGTTAAGTTTAATATCAATTGGCAAAGAGTTGTGGGGTGAGTATATAAATATGTAGTACTAATGTATGAAATTACATATTTTTGAATTCTTGATGTTGCTAATCAATAAGTAATTATCATCTTAGACTTATAATTTTCTAAATCGATTTCACTGCACGAAAAACTGTCATATGATAACACTAAATATGTTTCATCTGTTTATGGGACAGTAGAGCAAAACATGACTATTGGATCAATAACTGGCCTCTGAGAGAAAACATGACGGTTGGAAAACAAAATGTTATAAACCCGCCTTTCCAGAGATACGATCATTTTGCCTACATTACACATCAAAGGAAATGTTTAAAATTATGATTCCCAGAAAAACTTGAATCGTTTTGATCTTAGATAAATTTTATTTTGCGCTACACTATGCATAATTTTGTATTTTATTAAATTCCATTTTAAATGAGTTTCGCTCTAATTGTTTGATAAATTGAGTAATAAAATAGCAATTATAATTTGACATATTTATCTTATTAATTTAAAATACATATATCGCTCATTATCATCAAGAGTGTCGTAACTCAAAATTTGCAATTTTTGAAGTTAGTTCTAGAAAGAAATTTCCTTGACTAGACTCTTATAGATCTAATCTATTTACTAAAATTCCCGTTGTCTTCCAAATTTTTTTTACCTCCAGTAACACGAAGTCTGGTTATGTATTAACTAATAGTTAAACTGACAGTTTTTATACAAAAATATGTTTAACCGACAATATAACTATTAGTTACGACATAACCAGGCTTCGTGTTAATGGGGGTTAAACGTTTATTATAATATTGTTCCTGCCCTTAATGTCTAGGCCTTACAATAAGTAATTAAATCTTATAACTAAACAATTATTGTTCTCTCAGTGGAGAATTATATTTGGTATATTAGAGTGGTAAATCAGCTCTACGCTGCTTTGATCTGTCTTGCGTTACTGTACATAAGTAGCCTTGCGAGCGGGTTCGAAAGCTTCTCGAGTTTTTCTAAATTCGTCCTTGACCAAAGTTACATCTAAGTCTTTGTGGATGTTCTAAGAATGTACTAAGAATTTTAGATTGTGCCCTCTGTATGAGATCTATACTGGTATTACTTGTTGTTCCCCATAATTGGATTCCGTATGTCCAAATTGGTTTGAAGACCGTCTTATACAGGATGACTTTGCAGTTAAGGCTTAATTTCGATTGATGGTGGATTAGCCAGTGTAAATTAGAAGCTTTTAGTTTCATGTGGAGCCACTTGGCTTTTATGTGCCGACGCCAAGTAAGACGTCTATATAAATGAATGCCAAGGTATGTAACGTGATCAGATTGTGGGATGTTCACACTGTTTAGTGTCACTGGTGGACAATTTCCTCTCCTAAGTGGAAACGTTATGTGCTTGCTTTTGATTTCATTCACTTGTATTCTCCAATTATTTTTAACCACGTCTCCACGTGCCTGAGATAATTGTCAAGGTTTCTAGATGCTACATTTAAGTCCACATGAGAACTAAGAATTGCAGTGTCATCTGCAAAAGGTGGAAATGGTTAATTCTTCGGACTCGGGCAAGTCTGAGGTGTATAATAAGTACAGGGTTGGTCCTAGAACACTTCCCTAAGGTACACCAGCATTGATCGCATAGTCGCTTGTCACATAATCGCCGCATTTTATCCTAAACAAGCTATCCGATAGGTAAGACTCTAGTATTTTGTGTGTACTAGAATGCAGTAGACCTTTACGCCAAACCTTGTCAAAAGCCTGGGCAACATCTAGAAATATTGCCGAACAGTACTTTTTTAGTTCGAAAGATTTTCGTATCTCTCCAGTTAGACGGTTAACTTGCTCAATTGTTCCGTGTTGCTTACGGAATCCGAATTGATGATCTGGGATAATGTTTTGACTATTTAAGAATGTTAAAATTTTCCCTTGTATTATTCTCTCAAATAGTTTAGACAAACAAGGCAATAAGCTAATAGGCCTGTAGAATGAAGCCAATGTCAAATCCATTCCTGGCTTTTTTATAATTTGGGAGATTTTCCAATCATTCCAATCATAGAGACAAGATCGCATTGAATAATACTGTGAGCACAATAATTGTTACATCTGGTAAGTTTCCAATCATGGAAGGTGTAATTAAATCATATCCTGGAGATTTTTTTAGTTTAAATTGATTTGATTGAAATTGATTATTTCGGAGTCTGTTTCTATGCGAACAGGTAAATCCCCCAATACAAAATTATTTTTGGGGGGTTTGGTTGGAACACATTACTTAAGTGTTCAGCAAAAACTACGGCTTTATCCTTTGCACTACGTGCCTAGGTACTATCAGATTTTCTTATCGGACTTTGACCCTCTACCGGTGGCTTAATGTCCTTAGCTGCCTTCCAAAGGGAGAAGTTTGTGTGCTTAGTACTCGTTAAACTTTCAATATAGTTTCGATATCTACGATCCTCTTCAGACTGAAGGGCTCTTTTTAGTTTTTTTACTTGCAGCCTCTGCCTAGCTGCGGGGAAACTGTTGTGTTGCCAATCTCTTCTACATCTCCTCTTTTCGAGGAGGACTCTATCAATTTCTACATTAGAAATACACATTTTTGGTTTAGGAAGAATTTGGCACTTAGAGTGATCTAAGGCCGAAAAGATTAGAGACTTGAAGTCTCTGATACAATCGTTGATATTCAGTGTGGATATGGCTGCTGATGTATTTCCTATATTTCAACCAATCAATCTTAAATAATGAAGCTTCCGTATGAGACGATTGATGTTGGCCGAAATAGTGCAGTATAACGGGAGAATGGTCAGAAGATAGTCTTCCAAATGAAATTTATTTTACATGTAGACGTGATTTTTATCGAGCATATTAATGGAAACATTTTTTGGAGTTATGCCTTTTTGTAGCACGTATTTTGTATAAACTAATTAAAACGGTGTCCTTATTTCCAAACAAAATTAATAATTCCTTTCATTTTGATCAATAAATTTTGTATTTCTGTGTTACATTTCAATTTCAAGTCAGCATTTAAAAACATGTGTTACAAATCGATGCATACATGTACGTATTAATTTCTAATAGCAATATCAATTTAAATACATAATAGCGTACTTAAAGTATGAAACAGAAGCACTTACTATTGATATATGATTGCTTTATGTGTCTACATGTGGTTTCATTTCAAAGTCAAGGTCTGTGCCACATACAACTAAACAAAACAGAGAAAAATAATGGAAGACAACAAATCCAAGAAAATAAATTAATTTTATCCAGTGAAACTGAAATACAGACAGACCGAAAAACAGACAAACACCCAGATCACTAATTACCACATTTACTTCTAATTTGATCGTGTGTATTACTCTTTCTTCAGGTTTTTTCCTCTCATGAAATTCATCATTCATTGCAAGTTGTATTATATTGGTTGGTAACAAACATATCAGCAGATAGATAGACATGTGTACAATACAAATGTGGATACCCAGATCTTTACTATTGGGAGTTACACTACAATTCGTTGGCATTAAAAACTTAATTAAAACTTTATTAACTATTATTATTTTAAATTATATTTCATTACTTGTGGTTGTTTTAGGTTTTTATTTTCTTATTATACAATTATTCACTCTAATGGGGTATCTCCTCTGGAAACGTAGCAAGAGAAAAATATATGTATTGTACATTCATTTACAGTTTCATTGACGATTTTATTATTTGTTAACTTTACCTTGAATTTTAAGGAAATAGATTACGCTATAACTGCACTACATAGATCGTTAAAAATAGGTTAAGTAAATAAACAATAATATTTTTGCTAATAACAAACAATTACATCTTAAACTATCAAGGCTATGAGAATTAATGTTAATTTGTCCATTAGTATTATTGGGTTTATTATGAACATTCATTTTAAGTTCTAATAAATAAATAATAAAAAAAAATCTTTAAAGTTTTTATGATTCCACATTAAAATGTAATTCATTATAACGGAAATTATAAGCAATAAACAAATGTTAATGATAAATTTGTATTATCTGGTAAAATCTGTTCATAGATTTATTAGACACTCAAATGAATTTTTAATAATCAATTTAGTTAGAATCAACTATGATTGTTGTTAGTTTAGATCAATCTATAAATCTATAGAGAAAAGCTGGACTTTTAAGTTAAGAAATAGGTTTAAAAAGGGAGTTGTATAAGTTATCTATCAAATAATTACCAAAAAATCTATAAAGTTATCATCGACTTTATTTTAATTTACAGGTTCTCGTGGGTTTTCTAAATATGTGGTATTTATCAAATTTGATTTCTTGATTAATAGATCGACGAACTATTTACATCTAAAAATATTTATTTTGATGGTTCTGTATTAAACACACCCATTTGCACTCACTTGTCTTTTTCAGAAAATTATATTTTCTATGATTCCCGTTAATGTAATATGCGACAATATTTTTGGTTCCTAGTCTTCAGCGTAAACGATTTTAATGTGAAATGAAAGTCGATTAGTTGGCAAAAAATATCCCTGTGTGTTTTTGCAAATTTGTTTGGAATTTTATTTTAATAGACTCTAGAAGATAGTATATTTTTAGCTAAAACCACTGTATGTTTGAAATGTTTAAACTAGAACATTTCATTGTCGATTTTTCAAAAGATATAAAGTATAAACTAGGGGTAAAAACTTAACAAAATAAACGTTGTGAATACAAGAACAATGATCTAATGTTTTATTATTTTGAGAAAGTTTTTTTTTTGAGTTAATTTCTAGTTTCCGCTCTATGGGTATTTCTCTATGGTTCAAATCAAATAAATTTATTTAAAATTTAATTTTTTTTTGGATGAAACGAATGCATTCAATAATTTTAATTCATGATGAATTCATTCAAATTTTAATTCAATTCATATGTATTTTGAACAAACTGAATAGATTTAAGAATTTTAATTCATGATGAATCCATTTATATTTTGATTCAATTCATTGTTTTGGTAAAATTACTGCAAGATTGAATTCATTCAAATTTCATTAATCAACATTTCTGATTAACCATCAATTAATTTGAATTGAGATTTTTAAAATTTTAATATTAATTAAAAGAACAAAAAAAAAGTTTCACAAAATTCAAGTAATTTATTTGAAATTATACAAATTTGCTTTAACAATCAAAATCAAAAATAATCACTTAATTACACTGTGCTAGTTGAAAAAACTGATAAGCTGGGCACCCGGTGGGTTAAACTAATTCGGGTACGCTGAATTCAGTTAGCTCTTATTTTCGAGATATACCGTTATTTCGAAAATGAAGGAGGTTGCATAACATATATTCGCGTAACTCAAAAACGGTTTAGTTTTTGGAATAAACTGAAAAAAACGAAATTCCGCAATAAAATTACCTTTAAGTAATCTTCGTAATCCTTTTAGAAATATTAATTTCTTTGACTGCATTTTCCAATTTTTTATGCCGTTTTAAAAAACAAAAAATTCGAAATTTTCCTAAAAAAAACTTATTTTTGTTTGCCAAAAAAAATTATATTTCTAAAACAACTGCGCAGATTAAAAAAGGTTTTAGACTTTCTTAAAGGTAATTCTATTGCGGAATTTCGGTTTTTAGTTTATTTAATAAGCTAAACCGTTTTTGAGTAACGCGAATATATATTGTGCAACCATCTCCATTTTCGAAATAACGGTATATCTCGAAAATACTTGCTGACCTTAAAAAACGGTTGGCACCACTGAATTCACCGGGTGCCCTACTTGACAGTTTTTTTCAACTAGCACAGTGTTATTAATATGAACAATCAAAATGTTTGATTAATTAAATAATTGATTAATCGGAGTTAGATTAATCGCACATCCCTAATAACTATGTACTTAATAAATATTTACTTTATACGTATGTATGAATATGTATGTATTTAATTATATATTGTAATATATATTAGACATGTGCTAATCGTCTGTCATTAAATATTCTACCACGTGGCACGAGTAATTTATGAATCAATATTTCACTTAACTTTCAACATTTAAATATAATAACGTAAAATAATACATACATATGAATGTATATAGTAAAATATCATTACAAATCATTATTACTATTAAATTTATTGCAAATATTTACTAAACAACAAATAAAATAATTATTACAAATTAACGTAACTCCACCATTCATTCATAAATTTGTTTGAAACATGGAAACGACCGACAAACATCGGACAGACTATTTAATCTGGTACTAGATTGTGTGAGTGTAACTTGTTTAGTGATCAAATGCATGCAAACTTGAATACATAAATGATGTATTTATTACCAGTTTCCTCTTGTAATTGTTGATAGTTGTACTACAACAGCAATACATTAAACAAAAAAAACGTGCTGCAATCGCCACAATTATGACATCACAAGCATGTTGCATCCAAATCAAAAATTATGGTTGAGGTGCTTGCACAAACATGTAGATACTAAATGCATACATAGATACATTTGTATTGTATGGATATAGTAGAAGGTGGAAGTAGAGTTTGTTATTGTTTTTCTCATTTAGTAATAGTAACAATGCATAACAACAACAACAAAAACATATCAAAACAAATAGTTTACCATTGACCATAACCTCGCCTTTAATGGCCACAGTGGCGGCAGCAATTGCAAAAACAGAAAATGAGAAACAAAACAGGTTGATTGGCTGGCATTTAGATGGTCCACACAAAGTCTGTGTACACAAACTAATATAATCTTGATTATCACAAAAGCTACTACAATTCATTAACCTGTCGGTAAATTAAAAAAAAAACATACATGGATGTCCTCACTTGCTACGTACAACTGTTTATATTCCAGAGTTGCCTCATTTGGTATATGGTTGAAGCCAGTTAGAGACGATCCATATATTCCAAATTACTAGACCTCCATAATAGAGTATATAAATAACTAGTTTTTCGGAAAACTCGTTTTCGGGTTAATCGAAAAATTGCATTTTTTAAATACATACCCGGTTATGAATACGGGTTTAGCTGAAAAAATCGCATTTTCATTATATGCAGTATTATTTCAGTTTTTTATTATATTTACTAGAAAACATTTTTTGAATTAACAATTAAAATTTTCGCCATAGATCATAAAATCTATTCCAGATCGGGAAAATTTGTCAAAAGTATTACCGAATATAAAATCTCAAAGGATATCTAAATATTCTTTATAATAAAATTGATTGTTAAAAGAAAATACAATTATTTATTGCGAAGTCATTTGGAATCGGTATTGGAACCGAAAATGGTATGTTAATGAATAGGGGGCGGATTGATATGCAAATGCATGCTTTTTCTCGATTGTCCAAATACAATGCAGACTAATTACACAGGGCAACAAAATCGAAAAAATTTTAGAGGCTTTTTAAACCACTACACAATTTTAATGTATTGTGGTTAGAGTGTCCAAAAAAACCGGTTTCCGGTTTAACCGAAAAAGTGTGTTTTTGAAAAAACCGGTTTCGATTACTGTCTTTTAAATAAACCGGTTAAGCGGTTTCGGTTTTTGTCTTCAAAAAAACCGGTTAACCGGTTTATATTAAATTTTTATTTAATGGAAATTTAGCATTTTTGAAATCTTTATGCAATTATTTTATATATTTTAAGAAATGTTGTCAATTGCTAAAATTTTCTATAAAATAAATCAATATTTTTAAAAATGGTATCAAAGTTTTTCATAAATATGTTTGAATGAGCTTTAGAAAATATATTTCATTTAAACCGGTTAACCGTCTTACAAAAACCGGTTTGTCAGAAAACCGAAAAGTTAAGAAAACCGAAACCTGAAAAAACCGGTTGACCAGTTTTCGGTTTTGGATACTCTAATTTTGGTTGCAGTAGTATAAATATGGTTCAAATTTAAAATTCTATGGAGAGGTTTTTTTAAAAAAATGTTAAGTGAAATTGTGAATTTTTTAGACGTTTATCCACATAATTAATGATAATTTAAAAATGGTAAGTCCGATATTATTAAAGTAAACTTAGAAAAATTATAATTTACATAACCTTTTATCCGTTTATATATTGCGTTTTAATCGGTTCAGTAGTTTCGAAATTATAGTAACAAATTGAATATATTTTTTACGTGAAAATAGATAATTGTTTTTGTTTTGAAAAACTCATGAAAAATCGAAGACGGCAGAAATTGAGTTAGACCCCTTTCACACTAGGCAATTTAGTTGCGCAAGTCTCTTGTATGTGTAGATGCCAGAGGTATTGTCGGGTTAAGGGGAAGAAAATTTTGCATGCTGTTTTGTTGCTGGGCAAGAGACTTGCGCAACTAAATTGCTTGATTTCTCGATCATATCGATCATAAAAATCTATTGATTATTTTCGAATTTATTCACAATTAAGTGAATTCGCTCATTTTCACAAAATTTTAGTTTTTTGTTTGATATACTATATAAAATTGAGTAGCTAGTGTTCTTTTTTCGATTGATTGAATTTTGAAACATTTTCCCCATGCTATGTACAAATTTGCAAATGTCACACATTTTGTTCAGAATGGTTTCAATTCCGTAGTTTTTATTCCGATCGATTTCGTTTTAGGTTCTTCAGATTCCGTGTAATTTATTAATTCCAAAAATATTTCATAATTCTGTATTTCTGAATCGAAAACTGAAGGTGGTTTCATTCCGAAAAAAAATTTCGTTTTACTTTTTCTGAAGAAGCAAAATACGGAATTAATTTTACTTTCTCATCGGAATGGAATTCTGTGACAGGCCTGAAATGTTGCGTTTCAATCGCCTCAGTAGTTTCCGAGTTATAATAAGTAAGGAAGTATGGTCGGTCAAGCCTGACCATATAATACCCTACACCAAGTAAATGAGCAAAAACATTTTTATTTTAAAATATCAATCATTTATTTGGGAGCTGTGACCAATTTATATGGGAGCTGTGACCAATTATTGACCGTTCACCATGAAATTAGGTCGAGTGATTTATGTCTATATGAAAGTTATTTATATTAAATTTTGTGTATATACCAACATTTTCAAGAGATTTATGCACGTTAATGTGATTTTCGGAAGCGGGTCTATATGGGAGCTATGACTAATTATGGATCGATCGTAACAAAATTTGGTGACATAAATTTTGTATATATAAAACTTATTTGGAGCGAAATTTGTGTAGTTACATAAGTAAATAAATTAAACATTTATGACCGATAAAGTCCAATTTCGAGAGGACATTTGTATGGGGGCTAGGTGAAATAATGGACCGATTTCAGCCAGTTTCAATAGGCTTGGTCCTTGGACCAAGTCGATCTAAGTCGATCGGTATACTTTAAGGTGGGTGTTAGACCAATATTCTTGGGCGTTACAAACATCTGCACAAACGCATTATACGCATATATTTTTTACGTGAAAATACCAAATTTGTTTGTTTTAAAAAAAAATCATTTATTGCTTTATCGCAAAGCCACATGTAATAACAACAAAGTGAGATATCGATCATAAGATTCGATGGATTATTTTCTTCTCATTTTCACGTGTACTTTTTGTGAAAATTTTACACGTGTTTTTGTTTTTGTTACAATATTCCATTGTTCATTATTTTATGTTTCTGCACCAAAATACAAGAAGAGCATATTTTTAACATTTTTAGATCATATTTTGTTTTTGAAGCATATTTTAGGCGCATATTTTCCAATAATAAATGCATGGAAATCTGCCATCTAGTAATGAAATAGTTAGCAATAGAACAAAATATTCGGTCTTAAAACTATTTCAATGTAAATCAAAATTATGCAAACAATCGGCTTTAAAGTGATTTCAATGTAAAATTGGTAACACTGGTGTCGACACACACATTCAAAAACAAACGAAAAGTTAACTTTTAATGCGATGAAAAATTTAATTTAGCTTGAAGTTGTTGATGATGATCATTAATATTTGTTATTACAGCTTATTTGCTTGAGTGTGTGTTTGTTTGTTTGCATTTCTTGCAGCACAACAAGTGCAACAAGATTATGAACGTGTTGTAATTGACGTATATTTACAATTGTTGTTGGCTTTTGTTGATTTTGTTGTTGCTGCTAATGTTGTTGGAATTTCAATTGATTGGGGAAACACTTTCATAGATGAATGCAACATTTGATTTGATATTCTGCTGCTGCTGTTGCATTTAGGAATTCGAAATACAAGACACGCA
This sequence comes from Calliphora vicina, assembly GCF_958450345.1. NCBI lineage: Eukaryota > Metazoa > Arthropoda > Insecta > Diptera > Calliphoridae > Calliphora > Calliphora vicina. The sequence goes on from NC_088780.1 coordinate 82,981,683, forward strand.
AACATTTAAAGTCATACTACAATACAAATAATAACTACAGAATGGTGGCGTTAAAACGAACGAAATGGAAAATCATAATTGAGATACATACCAACCAACATCACACAATTTGCCTCATTATTAAAATAAACAAATTTGGATGAAATTGTATAGCTAATTAATTGCGAACATATTTTTCGGACATATAAACGGGCCTCCCTAATGTATATGACACCATTTGGTGTCAATAGCTTACCAAACCTTTATGGGCAAAATCGTACACTTAACTTTTCATCATTATTTTTACCCTTATTTAATAAGAAACTTGAAACTGTCCCTCATTGATCTTATTAGTTGCACTGCATTTTTTCCTCACCCCTTTTGTTCACATAACATAATAGTTTTTTTTAATACTGATTAACAATTTTAGTGTATTTGTGCTCTTCGAAGTTGAACTCACTCACTAATTATTTCATTAATAAAATTTTGTTATGCAAGTTAAGCAGAAAATTTAAAATGTCTTAAGTTTTTTTTATATTTTTATTAAGCTGTAAAATCTATTTGCTTTATGAGCCAAGAAATTAAAACAAAATGTCATTTTAACTGCAGCAACAAAAACACTGTAAAAAAATTGTGGTTTGTGGTTATTAACTGTTAATTGCTGCAATAATATAAATAAAATTTCTGTTAATTTGACGAAAAGTGAAATATTTAGTATTTAACAGGAAGAAATTTCAGTTATGATTCATTTAAAGAGCGTCCGTATACATTTGTTTTGACAATAAAATAGAAACGATAACGATAACCCCCATTAACATCAAGTCTGGTTAAATGCTAACTTATTGTTTAACACATAATCAGACTTCGTGTTAATGGGGGTAAGTAGAATAACTATAAATAAATATTTTAACTAAAATACAGGTTTTATTGATTTCCAAAAGTTTTTTTCTATTTGAGAACCTAGTTCAGGATTGTTGCAAATCATTTAATTTTAAAATTGATTTTAAAATTAGACTTTAAACTTTTTGTCACTGAGTCTATTTTGTTAATTTAGGTAGATACATATGTTTTATATACATATATCGTATGTAAACTAGATTTAAAAGTTTATCCAACTATTTATCAAATGGAAATCCATTACACTTGTGATTTTTTTCAAGTGTAATTATTATTATTATTGTAAACAATAATATGTTTTAATGTTTTAATTTAATTAGTTACGGTGGTGATTACTCATCATCAACAAAAAATTTAATAATTTTAGTTTCATTTTAGTAATTTTATTTCAAAATCAACACATACAAAATATTACTGCTGCTACTTTAACCAACAACAAGTGGCAATGACAAATATTGCTAATAAATATGTATTCGAATGTTAGTGTGATTAAAAAGGTACCACCAACATGTAGCTGTTTATGTTGTTGATGGATTTTTGTTTTTATACCCTACACCTCCATAGAGGGGAGGCTACATTGAGTTAGTGCTGAAGATATTTCGATAAGATTAGGACGAAGCCTATTGATAATTATCAATAATTATAACTTTGAGATCAGGGTATACTTTCCGGCTGTTTCTTTTGACCCTAAAGTGAGTGTAGTAAAAATAATAATTGACATGTACCTCGAAAACTAGACGTGATGGATACCACATACGTTTGGAACATTTAATCTATGAATCATTACCTATTCATTCCACCTAACAGGGTACCAAAATCGTGTATCGTTGTGTAATCGTTGAAATCGGTATATTACTTCACCAAGCCCCCATAGAAATATCGTCCCAAAATAGTATTTTTTGCCATAAATATCTGGTTCATATGGATGTCTACACAAATTGCACCATAAATAAGTTTTATATAAAAAGAAATTACATTTAAAAAATAAATTAGATAATTGACAATAGCTCTAGGGTTTTTATCCCGGGAATTCCCGGTACAAATTTCCCGGGAATTTAGCCAATTTTTCACCATCCGATTCCCGGTATTTTTAGTCGGGAATCCCGGGAATTAAAAACTGACGAAACTACAAAGAAAATAAGTTGAAAAGGTTTTTTACAATTTTTCGATTATATCTCGGCAGTAATAGACCGCTTAAAAAGCCGTACATAAAATGTATTTTTTCATAAACTGTATGTTTTTCTGTTTTTACTGATACAGCTTCTAATTAGTTATTATCTGTGTTAAAATATAATTTAGAATTTTAACACATTACTTGGTAATGAAAGTTTGTTCTGGGAGGGTAATTTGAAATATGAGAAACTAAAAAAATTGGAGGTATGTATTTTATTACAATTTTTTTACGAATATCTGAAAAGATTGTATTGGAAAAAGTCATAATTTTGACAATTTATTTTCCTGAATACGTACTGCTGCTGCTTATCTAATAAAATGTGTTGGTAACAATGACAGAGCAGATATTGTATTATTTATGGCATTTTCTTTTCTGGCATAAATGATGCCTTTATTCTGCCTTTTACCCTTTTCTGTGTTCTTTTCTAAAACAAATGTAGTTTGGTAAGGGTATAACGTGTTCTTTTCAAATAATGTTGCCCTAAAACCCCAAAGATATGCTACAGGTTTCACCCTCAATTTTATCAAAGGGTTAGAAATGCTGCACTTTTTAAACAGCAAAATGTATAGTTTTACAACATTTAGAAGGTAAATAAAAGAAAATTGCATAAATGGTAATGGTTTTTGTTCTATTGTGATCGTTAAAAATGTAAAACATTATGAGGGTATGGGTAACTTTTAATAAATGGTACAAAATATATTGGCAACATTTTGTCTCAGAAAAGAAAACGCCATTAAATTCATAACCATCTTGATTTGGTGAATGAATACCCATCCAGTCGTAAAGTAGGTCTGTGTTGATTAACAACTCGCGCTTCATTGCAATTATTTTTTAAGTGCAATCAGGCCCGTTTGTGGTGTTTTCTTTTCTGACACAAAATGTTGCCTATATATTTTGCTTCCATAAAAAGTAGTGCATTTCGAACCCTTTGATAAAATTGAGGGTGAAACATGTAGCATATATTCAGGGTTTTAGGGTAACATTATTAGAAAAGATCACGACCAAACTACATTTTTTTCAGAAAAGAACAAAAGAAGGGTAAAGGCAGAATAAATGCATCATTTATGCCAGAAAAGTAAACACAATTAGTTTTTTTGCCTTCGACAATTTTGCGTCTCACTCTGGCACGTGTGTTATGATAGGCTTCGTATAACGGTTCCTGTTTTACGCCGTTTGCACCAACCGCGTGTCTTTTAATTTTATAAACCCTGGTGGAGACCATTAAAAACTCTTCGTTACTGGTGGAGTACCAATTAAAACTCATATCGCGAAGTCTTTTAAGCGTTCCAGCTTCCTATATGAAGATATAGGTCGACTAGGGACTTACTTAAATCGTGTGGGATACCCTGGCGTTTTGGTTACGTACCATTGCCAACAATTTTGAGAATTCAAAATAAAATGAACACCCATCAATCTAATAATTTGGTCATTTTCATCTTTATTTGTAAAAGCTTTTATAGTTTGTAAATAATAAGAGATTAAATGTAGACTTTATGTATTAATTCTTAATTCCATTTTCGAAATCATAATAAATTGTATCTTTAAACGATTCAGTTAATGAATTAATTCCTATGTACTTCAAATGCATTGAATTCCTTTCCTTTGAGAATTCATTATTTATAGAATTTATTACTTATTGAATCATTACAAATTTCTTGAATTCAAATTTATTACGAAATAGTTTAAAAATTTGTCTTCAATTTAAATCTATTACAAAAAGAATTAAGGCTCAATTATTTTTGTAAATAATTAAAAGCAAAACAAAACTGAATGAAGAAAATCATTCTAACACAATTTGTAGTAGATTTGAATTAACAAAAATTTAATCATTCAATGTTAAATTAATTATGTTCAAAATGAATTCAATTTAAATAATAGCGTTTGAATGAAGCTAAAGAATTAGATGCTGGGAAAGGATTTATAGAATAAAATGCTGACTTTTTTAATTAAGAATTAAGATTTATTTCTGATATATAGTTATAATAACACTAACTTTTTTCATTAAATTCGGCTATAATATGCCTCATTTACATTATAATTATATATTTCGGGAATAGCCAGGTATCCGGAAACGTAAAAAAATGTCCCTACATAGCTCCCATATAAGGCCCACTTCCTAAAATCCCTTTAACCAGCATACATCTCTTAAAAATTCAACAGAAATAAGTTTCATGTAGAAATAAATATCTTAATCTAATATCATGGCGATCGGTCCATAATTTGTCCCAGCTCCCATAAAAGGCCCACCTCCGAAAATCACTTTAACGAGCATAAATATCATAAAAAATTTTAAATCCTTATAAAATTTAATAAAAATAAGTTTCATGTAGAAAGAAATCACGCGACCAAATTCCGAAAATCACTCACGAAAAAAAATTATTAAAATTCTTAAGGGAAATCGAATTTGTTCATTTATTCATTGTAGGGTATTATATGGTCGGGCTTCACTGGCTATACTTTCTTACTTGTTGTTTTTTGATATTGAATTGTTGTAACACTAATGGATGTAGTTTGAGCAGTTTACAATGGAAACCAAGATAATTTTCTGCAACAGCACCAACAACTCTTAATGAAACTATGACGATATTGTCTGCAGATAACAGGAAACAATTTCATGAATTTGTCTTTTTTTGTTACGCTCCTTTCTACCATTGCATTGGATAAAACCACGTAAAATATTTGAAATTTTTACGACTAATTTTATTTTCTATTATTTACCAAATATGTAGAAATTTTTTTGTTTTTTTAATAAATTAGCATAAACCGCGAAATTTTCTTGAACGAAATGAATATGCATTCATTTTTATGGATGGAAAGCAGAAATAAAATTAATTATACATACATATGTATCGGTAAAAGTAAATACATACATACACATCTATACATAAATATATGGAAGTTTTATAAAAATATTTAATTGTAACAGACGAGGGATTTAAAATTCAGTATTATTGTATATTATGGCGGTTCGATTTAAAAATCGCCCAACTGACAAGGAAAATCGTAGTCTAGGGATCAAAATAAGAAACTTTGCCCAAGGAACCATACCTCTAAAATGAATTCTGATGTTCCTTATTTTGACCCAAAGGACAAATCATAATTTCAAATGAAAAAATAGATAAAACATGTCTAAAATTTTTTAATTAAAAAAGCAAACTCGTTATTTGAAAAAAAATTAGAATGTAATATTTGGCTGTGCCGAATGAAAGATGGAAGAAAATAGATAAATATGGCCGCACATACATATATCCTGTACCGATGTTTTTAAACTTCAATGCAAAATACTCCTGGGAAAACCATACTAAATTAAACTTCGGAATCGGTGGAGAATATATTGACAATTGAATATATGGATCTCAAATTCTAATTTAAACAAATTACACGAGCCGTCGCTGGCAAGAATACAATATGGAATTTGAATGTGTCCTTGTTGCAAATAATGAAAAAATTCAAACACAAATTTAAAGATATAATTTGAGAATGGGAATAATTGTGGAAGATGTACATACATATGTATATAAGGTAACAAATAAGTTTTATACATATGTATATACGGAAGTCATGTCACCTAATTTTATAATAATCGGTCCATAGTTAGTCATAGCTCTCACATAAGACCCACATCCGAAAATCAATTTAATGAGCATAAATTATGGTATCAACATAGAACTCAACAGAAATAAGTTTCATATAGTCATTAATCATACGACTAATTGACTTTCGAGATATGTATATTTTTGAGAAGGTACTCCCGCGACTTTTTTGATATTCTTCAACAATTTAAATTACATATATAAACAATATAAAATTGAGTTTGAAACACTCGTATGTACTTTCAAACACAATTTTTATTCAACCGATTTGTTATTAAATTTTGCACATACATAAGTACCATGAGAATTATAAATTCATTTAATATTTCTTCTTTAATTTCTTTCAGCTTCAAACATAAAACTTATTGCGCTAATAGTTAATTGATATTCCAGTCCTTTTTGGTTTTTAAGGGTAAGTACTGACAGAAAATAATGTAAGACATTTGGTCATTTCACAAGGCCTACTATCATGTGATAAGTTCGCGTACTTGATAATTTGTAATAATTTGTACAAATTATCACTGGAAGTTACTGAATTCCGTTCGTTTACTTTTAAAAAACTTGTAACTAGAGAGCAAGAGAGTGTTAAAAGTGACAGTTCGTAGATAGAGAACATGATATTTTTTACTGGACATTTTTTGTCCAGTAAAAATATCAACAAATATCAAAACAAACGTTTTAAATTGATTGATAATAGTTGTGTTCGCGTACTTGATAATTTGTAATAATTTGTACAAATTATCACTGGAAGTTACGGGATTCCGTTCGTTTACTTTTAAAAACTTGTAACTAGAGAGCAAGAGAGTGTTAAAAGTGACAGTTCTTAGATAGAGAACATGCTATTTTTTACTGGACATTTTTTGTCCAGTAAAAAATATCGACATAAAAAACGTTTAAAACATATGGTTGCAAATGCAAACAAAACTAAAAAGTTGAAAATTAATACAATTTACAAGTTTTGCAAAGAAAAGAAGTAAAATAGCCCAAAACAAACGTTTTAAATTAATTTATAATAAAATACAACTTATTTTTACAAATTGTTGTTCGCGTACTTTTTTTTGTTACTTTTCAGATTGAGAGTAATTTATGCTCTCAATCTCTTACTCTCTAAAATAAAGTTACTGGATATTTTTTACTGAAAAGTACGCGAACACACCTATTGTTGTAGTTACGCTGCCACCTTGTTAATACATCTTGCAGAGGAGTATTATTTTAGGACATTTTTAGCTTAAAAAGCATTAACAACATTTTTAAACCATTGTGAAATATTAGGACATTTTGACAATATGACATGATAGGAGGGAGACCTTGTGAATTGATCAATTGTATGATTAACAACTGAAGAATTTTAATTTTATATAAATAGGAATATAAATTTTAAAGTATTTTTGTCATTTTGAAATAACATCATATACCTAGTGATCAGCACAATTCATTTTATTCAATGTCAAATAATAAAAAACAGTGGAATTGATATTTGCTTCCCAAATTTGTTAATTAAATTCTTTATGAACAATAAAGTTTTGGTTTTACAAAATTAAAAAATGGAAAAAGAGAATGATTACATTTTTTGGGGAGAATTTTCAAAATTTAATGAAATCCTAAAAAAATAAATAGATAAAATAAACTACGGAATCAGAACCATTCCGAACGGAATGGGTGACAGCCCTGTATGTATTTCTATATGAATTAAAACATGTTGTAAATATCGTACTAAATTTTGAGTGAGGATGAATTTTTAGGTAGAAAAGCCATTTATTTCATTAAGCCAACGATATGTACTTATTTCTTTTTTTTTCATTCGAAATTATTGTTTTATACCTTGTTAGAAACATAATTTTCTCTAGAAGCTTAGGTTTATTGGAAATGTTTAATAAACAGTATTCAAATAGGGAATTTTTTTAAGATATCGAGAAAAGTACCATTATTTACGAAATTTTACAACTTTCAATCGATTTCCAGCACGTGTTCTAATTATCCGATTGCACTTAAATTTTGCAGTAGTTAGTTTTAGCTGCTAATGAACAAAATAAGACCCATCCAAAGCCAATCTATTTTTTAAGGGCATGTCTAATGTACATACAGTGGTTGACAAAACAATGGAAACTTTTCCAAATATTCCATATGTAGCTCAAAATTTAAAATATTTTTTTAAAATAAAAAATTTTTTTTTTTAGTATATTACTTGTATAGTTTTATTAACTGAAAAACAAACAACATAATTAATTATATTCTGAAAAAAGGGAACAAAATTAAAAATATTCACTATTTCGCTACTTACAAAACAATGGAAACTTTTAAACTTCTGCAAGAAAGAAATGTAAACGAAAATAATATTTAAAAGAACGATATAAAAAGCATCCTGTTTACAGTTATTTTATTTTATTTTTTAATTCTGGTAATTTTTCACAATTTCTTTTTCTAGTTTTTCGCATAATTGTTTTTTTTTCAAAGTTAAGGAAAATGGCTAAAGTTAAGATTTGTGAAGACTTAAAAAATAAAATAATTAACGATTTTAACGCTGATTTTAAACAAAAAAGTATCTGTGACAAATATTCAATAAATAAATCAGCAGTTTCAAAAATTATAAAGAAATTTCGTGAGACCGGTTCTGTAAAAACTCAACATTTAGGTGGAAGACCTCGTAAGTCTACTTATAGACAAGATAATTTAATAACGAGAGAGTTCAAGAAATTCCCAAAAATAACTCCTCAAGAGGTTGTTAATAGCCTACAATTAGAAATAAGTACCCGAACAGTTAGTCACAGGGCAAATGAGGCTGGTCTTGGTTGCTATCCTCTGAAAAAAACACTCATTTCTAAAAAGAACCGTTCTGCTCGTCTACAATTTTCCAGGGATCATTTAAACTGGTCGATACAGAAATGGAATACTGTCCTCTTTTCCGACGAATCCAAATACAATTTAAGAGGCAGTGATGAGAGAACATTTGTAAGACGACCAAAGGGAAAAAGATTAGATCAAAAGTACACAAATAAGACTGTAAAGTTTGGCGGTGACAATATTATGGTATGGGGATGTTTTTCAGGGCAAGGTATGTGCCCAATTCATATTATCCAACGAGGTACGTGTTTTGAAGTGGCCTGCCCAATCGCCAGATCTCAATCCCATAGAAAATCTATGGGAAATTGTAGATCGTAAAATAAGGACCCAAAATTACACCAAGAAGGAAGATTTATCGGAGGCGGTTATAAGGGAATGCCAAAATATTTCAAAGCAGGCCATTGACTCTTTAATTGGTTCAATGCATCGTCGATGTGTAGCAGTTATAAAAAATAAGGGATACCCAACAAAATATTGAGTTATTGCAAAGTTTAGACCATATTTGTTAAAATAATACCTCAGTTTCCATTGTTTTGTCAATGCCGTAATAAAGAAATCTTTTAATTTTTTTTTCTCATTTTTAGAATTTATGTCCTTTGTTTTTTGTTAAATTAAGTTAATAAAAGTATACAAATAAAATACTACAAAAATGTTAAAATTTTTTAAAAAATTATTTCAGATTTTAGACCACTAATGAAATATTTGGAAAAGTTTCCATTTTTTTGTCAACCACTGTATGTATACATATGTATATTTATATTTTAATTTTATGCTTTATTTTTTATTCATATATTTTGTAAATCACAATAGATTTTTTAACATTATTCATAGTGACATAGGTAAATGTTGAATACAGACATAATTAACGAAAAACAAACCAAGCATTAAATTAACAATCTATAAAAGTTGTTTGCACTCGTGTTGATTTATTAAAGTCAAATGTACAAAAGACAAAAACAAAAATGACTGGAATTGATTATGTGTTGGAAAATTAAGACATTTTATAGATGAAAATAAGAAACAAGAAAAAAAATTATCAAATATTGAACAAACAAAACAAGAAAACAATGGCATGTACGAGTACTTACAAACATTCGAGTAAGTACTTGTCAAACTACTGCAGTTTGCAAATTTATTCCAAGAACATATGTATGTAAGTGTGTACAATAGGCTGGGTCGATTTGTATGGACGATCAATACGTAAAAAATCGTATAGCAGAAACGCAATCTACGGAAAATACTAAGAAAGTTTCCTCAAGAAACCATAGGTCTAAAATCAAATCCTATATTGCGCATTTCGTCTTTTATACAATAAAAAAAACTATTAAAAAAAATTAATACTGAATTTTCATTGGATAAAAGACGAAATGCGCAATATAGGATTTGATTTTAGACCTATGGTTTCTTGAGCAAACTTTCTTAGAATTTTCCGTAGAAAGCGTTTCTGCTATACGATTTTTCGTGAAAAAAAATCGACCCACCCTAATGTACAACCATAGATACATACATATATATTTATATATATATATATTTATTTGGATTTTAAGAGACACAATGAAAACAAGATTCAGATCAAGCTACACCATAAAAAGATTGCACTATTTATTGGAGGTAAATGTATGTACATACATATGTATGTATGATCAATATTGCGAGTAAAACTAAAAAAGTAAAAACAAATAATGACCATTAAAGGTACCATAACTTTATAGATATGTTCACAAAAAATACATAAATTCATATAATAAATAAGAATAAAATAATTTTTTACTCCAAATCCAAAACATGTCCGATTATTATAAAGAAAAATAAATAATAAATAGCAATTAATTTATAAAATTTATTCTTTCGAAAAGTTCATTACATTGGATTTGGGGTTTTAATCATTGAAAATACCGAAAACCAACCAAGTAAATATGTACATACATATGTATCTACAAAAATAAAATGCAACTATTTTCAATAAACATTGACTACCGAATTCTATTATAGTTTAAGGCTATTGCTACTGAATATGGGTGAATAGCACTTAATGTATTTACAGATAAATTTACTTTTATATATACCCCATAAACATTCAGTTTGGATTATTTTTGCAGTACAACTCGGCATAAGATTTGTCATCTAATTAATAATCTAATCTAACAACTGGGAAAAACGTTTCAGTTACACTACTCGACAGCCAAAAAGGACGCTGTCAAATTAAAATCAGAAATACAGAATTATGAAATATTTTTGGAATTAATAAATTACACGGAATCTAAAGAACCTAAAACGAAATCGATCGAAATAAAAACTACGAAATTCAAACCATTCCGAACAAAATGTGTTACAGACCTGTATATTCGATAGATTCATGCATTCAAATATTATCGGGAACAAAATATATGAGTACAAATTTGTAGAAACTGATTCTTACAGAAACTCTTATATTAATATCGTACGTGACAGAAAGGTTTTCATAAAGTAATATTATTAGAGTCCAACCGAACATTCGATTTCGGTTGCAAATAAGTAACACTAGAATACGGTATTTGATAAAAATTCGAAATATAATACTAAAACGTATATTTTATTGTAAAATGTCTAAACATCCTGTATACAGGTTCCGATATTAATTGTACATTTGAAAAATTTTGAGTTGTTTCGGAATAGGCGGAATAATGATTTTTGTTGACCGATTGATTTCGTTGGTTAATGTGAAAACTTTTTCGCTGTGAGAGTTACAGAAACTAATCGCAGCCACTCTACGTTAATTTGTTTTAAATAATGGTTCTTAACTCAATCATTATGTATCGAATCTAAATGTTTCTTGGTTTACATAATATGAATTTAGGATTTGGTTTATGGTTATTTAAAAAAAAAAACTTTACCTTAAAAATGAAAACAACTCAACTAACCAGATTTGCTTTTCTGTGACAGAAATCTTAAAGAATTTATTCCCTATTCATATTTTGAAGCTATCTTCAAAACATGAATGAAATTTTTCTCAACACTATTAAAAATATCTTATGAACTTAAGGGCCTAAATGCGAACGAACATTTTCTTTCTTATTTAATATTGAAAACAATAAAAAAAATTCAAATTTATTTCTTATAAAATAAGAAAGAAAATGTTCGCTCGCATTTAGTGAGCCAGGCCCTAAATATTTGAAAACATCGTTTTTGTATACATATGTCAAATATTTTAATATCCTATTTACAGTTTTAGGTATTCACTAAATATGTACTCTGTTATTATCAGTTTTATCTCAAGATCGTGGAATTAAATTGCATAATTATACATGGAATTGAAAAATTCTCATTTTCAGTTTAATGCCAGTAGCTTTTAACACACCTAACTAATGTATTTACGTTTTGTTAATACTGCAGAAACTAGACAATTTTGTGATTAATATTTCGTATTGATATTGCAATTTTAAATATTTCATAAAATATTTAAAAAATAACTCGTAAAAATTCGAAAATAAATGCAAAATAGTCTAGTTGTTGTTGTAGCAGCAGTGTCTGCTGAGTTGACAGCCATTAGCCGAGTGAACTCGGGTCATTCCGGTGCGTAGAACCGGCTGTCGTGAGAATGTAATAATAAATAGTCTAGTAAATATATTTACTGTCTCAAAAACTGCAAACAAATAAGAAAATTTGTCGTTTTCAATTAATTCCATAAAATTGTACTCGATTAAGAGCTTAACTTCCGTAGATTTTAAATTCATTAATGGTTTTCAAAACAATTAAATTCCACGTTCTTGAGACAAAACTGCTAAAAACTGGAGCAAATTCCAGCACTCGTAATCGAAATAAATTCGAGTAAAAACTAGTTCGTTATCGAACACATTCATTATAATTTGCTATACATTTTATTCCACATCAAATAAGAGAATCCCAAAAAGTATTCGATCGTGTTCGACTGCGATAATTAGCCCGCAGGTTTTTTACTGAAAACCTAAAAGTGGAAATATCTCGAAAACTACCCGTAAAATTTTAAAATGTTTGACATATTTGTAATCAACATCCCAAAATGATTCAAAAAATGTATTTTTACCGAGGAGCCCTTTTTGGCTGTCGTGTAGTTTTATTTTTACTAGTTCTAGAGAACGAACTCGAATGAAACTATATATTCAATTTATGTTTTTCTTACGAGGACTATGGTTGGTTCCATGTACATGTAGGAATATATATGCACATACACACGTATTTATTAAGTTACTTACTAGCTACAGCAAATTAGTAAGAAATAAAAACATAAACTGCCAGTCCGTAGCATTGGTTAGAAAAATAAATATATGTACATTTACGTACTATAAATAAAAAACATTTATTAAAGCAGATTCGTACAGACCCCAAATCGTGATGTGTCAAGCGGTTGTAAACAGCTACAATAACAAAAAATATAAATGAAAAGAACACAGTCTCGACATTAAACCATTTTTAAAGACAAATAAATACGTATAGACAATTATGTGAATAAAAATGTATGTCTGAATCCGTATGACGTTGTTTGTTGTTTTTCTAGCTTTAAACTCAGTGGATGTTCATAAAGAGCTTGTTGATCTGCCTCCATGAGACGCTGTTAAAAAAAATGTGTTTGTTTTTTTTTCGTTTTATTAATTTGCGATAACCCCGATTCAATTGAATATAGCAAATAAATGATTTGTTTGTTATTATTGTAATTGTAATTATTTGTGGGATAGAAAAATAAAGTAAATGAATTATTCCATAACGGTTTTTACGATTTTGAAATTGATGTGATATAGACAAAATAGAAACCAGTTTCAAAAATGGTTTGTGTATCTCCATTAACATCGCATTTGTACAATTGTTAAAAACTATTTTTAAATGTATGCGACAGACACATTACACATGCCGTCCTTCTGTGCCAAGTAGTAAAGCATAACAATAATTCAAAATTAAACAAGACATATTTAGATTAAAAAACTCTAATCATTTATTTATCAGTTTAGCTCGGCTAACATTGATAATCTATTTGATGGAATTGAAATTATTAAGGCTTTTAAATATTTAATTGAACAATTTGAATGTTTTTCAAATTCTCCTTATAACGTTCCAAAACACTGTCGACTTCTTCGGCAATAAATTCATCAACTTGATCACTGGCACGGCCTGTGAATGTTCTAGCATCCAAAATAGTGTCCAAATGATCGAGTATGGGAGCGAAGTAAGGATCCTTACGGACACGTTCTACTAAGTCGTTGTCCTTGCCATGTTGTTTTACTTGAGCGCCTGCTTCATGCGAAAGTACACGAATTTTTTCGTGGCACACCTGGCGATCACCACCAGCCTTGACCATGGCCATAATAATATTTTCGGTTGACATGAACGGCAACTCTTGAGAAATGTGACGTTCAATAACCTTTGGGTAGACCACCATGCCCTGAGAAATGTTCAGCAATGTAAGAAGTGCAGCATCGGCCGATAGGAACGACTCGGGCAAAGTCAAACGACGATTAGCCGAATCATCTAAAGTACGTTCCAGCCATTGTGTAGCATGCGTATTGGCGGCGTTAGAGAATAAGGTGATGAGGTGACGAGCCAAGGCACAACAACGTTCCGAACGCATAGGATTTCTTTTGTAAGGCATGGCCGATGAACCAATCTGTGTTGTTTCAAAGGGTTCTTCAAGTTCCTTGCGCGAAGCTAAGATTCTCAAATCTGAGCACATTTTATGAATACTTGTTCCCAAACTTGCCAACGCACCAATAACTTCAACATCCACTTTACGACTGTAGGTTTGGCCGGTTACTCCATACGGCTTTTGGAAACCCGCTAATTTGGTCACAAGCAGATCCAGCTGCTTAACTTTTTCACCATCCCCATTGAAAAGTTGCAAGAAAGATGCCTGCGTACCAGTGGTGCCCTTAACACCACGACAACGCAAATCTTCACGGCAACGGCGTAAGGCGCGTTCATCCATGACTAAATCCTGAATCCAGAGACAGGCACGTTTGCCAACTGTGGTCAATTGGGCGGGTTGCAAGTGAGTAAATCCCAAAGTTGGTTGAGATTTGTATTTCAAAGCAAACTCTTTAAGGCAATAAATTACCGAAGCCACACGAGGCAGAAGAAGATCCAAGGCATCGCGCAATATCAAGAGATCAGTATTATCGCCCACATAACAGGAGGTGGCACCCAAATGAATAATGGGAGCAGCCAAGGGACATTGTTTAGCAAATACATGTACATGAGCCATTACATCGTGGCGTGTTAAACGTTCCTCGGCGGCAGCTGCTTCAAAATCGATATCCTTGACATTGCTCTTCATTTGAGCAAGCTGCGCATCGGTGATATCCAAACCCAAAGTCTGTCAAATAAAATTAAAATTTCAGTACCGTGTTTTCGCAACTCATTTTGTGTTCACATGTACCATGTACTACATACCTTTTCAGCTTCGGCTAGCCAAATCCAAAGTTGTCTCCAGGTTGAGAATTTGTGTTGATCACTGAACAAATATTGCATTTCTTTGCTGGCATAACGCGTGCTAAGCGGCGATTTGTAACCTTCATAACTGTTCATTTTTACGGATTTTTCTTTTTAAACCAACTACAAACTTTAACTTGAACACAGTTTGATAATTAAAATGCAACTGGCAAATTTGCGTAATTACAATTTTACCGAATTACTTAATCAGCAGGCGGCACAAATAATTCACAAATCAAAATGTGATAAGAAATCCCACCAGCAAATAAATGCAAAATAGAAATAGCAAAAAACAAGTTAAACTTGTGCTTTATGCTGATGAAAAAGCAACTTGGGAAATTTAATACAATCAGCTGTATTGAATAGATGTAAGCACATGTGTTTAGTGTTGTTTGTATTTTTTTAGGTCCTCATCCCCAGTTAATGTTTTTGTATCCCCAAGATTCCTCAACAAGATGTTGCTAGAGCCAATTATGAAGTGGTCTTTATATAGAAGCCATAACCAATCGTGAAACGATCGTCATAAAATCGTGTTGAAGTGAGATTTTTAATTATGTCAAGCTTTCTTGAGCCAGTAATTACTAAAAAAGTTTAGAGATCTTTTAGCTATAAATTAAACGATGAAAAAAAAAATTGGAAAACGTCACAGCGTGGGTTATAGATTTTGCTGAGTACATAACAAATTGTGTTTAAAAATTTCAGAAACACCCTCAAATTCAGAATTTATTCTAAAAAACCGTTTTCAGTGATGTTCATCAACTTATTGACCTGTATTTTTTTCGGCTTGAACATAGCCGCCGTTTATAATAAAAGTTCCTTAGTATTTTCGTAAAATTTTCAGAATTTCAATTTTTAATTATTTAGAATTTGAGTAGTTACTCTATAGTCGTGAAATTGAGTCGGCGCAGGTCTCTGCCTGTAACTCATTCAGTTTTTGTCCCATTTTACATTTTTTAACGGATTTGGAAAAAAAAACTGATTACATATTAAAATGTCGTGCATTTTTTGATACATTTTTAAGTTTTGGTTTTGTTAAGAATATCTAACAACGTTTTTGATTTCAGTCGCTTTTCATTGCTTATATTGATATGAAATAATACTTAATTAGTACGAGTTATATATTTATAAATGTTATTTGGTATTATTAATTATTCTTCTTCTAGATTATATTCGTGCGGAATAAATGAAAATTTGCAACATCTAATATTATGAAAATTATAGCTGATTACGTTATTTTTAGTTAGGAAAAAATCCTCTATTTGGGGATAAATTCTCTACACTGGCAGCACTGCATGTGGTTGACGTGTGCGTGTGTGTTTGTTGGTATGAAATTGTAAACAGACAAGCACTGAACACACCCCACGGAAAATAAACAATCAACCAAAATGTGTTTAGTAAGCATTCATAAATTCAAATATTTAATAATAATAATACGTTATATATTATTACATAAACGTACATACATACATACTCACATATTTAGCGGTTTTGCAAAAGGGGGAACAAAAAACAACGTGTTATTTGGTAGATATGTTTGTATAAAATCATATTGCTTTATTTTACTGGTCTTTTCTGTTTTTAGAAAGGCATTTAAGATTTAATCAACTATTTTTATTAACAAAAATGCACCGACCAGTGTTGTTTTTACAATTTCAACTTCTATGTTGACCGCGTTTGGAATGTTTAAATGGAATCTGTGCGTGCATGTTCCTACGGTGTATGCTTATAAGTAGCAATATATGTATGTTTATATACATAATACACATTTATTTATAAGTAATGTATAAATGTAAAGTAATTCGCAGTAAAATCTTATAACTACTTATTTATTTATTTTCTTATAAAATATGTATACTGAACTCACTTCAAACTAGAACATTGTTCTGTAGACCAAACATTTAGCCTTGTGTTTTGTAGAAATTTTTTTAATTTATAGCTACAAAAGTTTGATAATTTTGTAAGTTATTGAAAACACAAGTCTAATCACTTTTCAAATAATTATATACTTACATATGTATGTATGTACATATTTTTTGCTTGTTTTATTTTTTGGCCCAGGTATTAAAAGAATAAATATTCATTATCATCTTTTAGCAAAACGTGTATTAATTAGATTTAGCGTTCATTTAAATAAATTAAACGTACTGAAAATTACAGTTGTGTGTTCCAAATTAACACATTTTTATGGGCACCTGTAAATTAGAAAGCTAATAAAATTGCAATTTATTGCTAAACAAAACAAAAAATTCCAACAAGTTTGCCGTTCAATTTTATAACATTTATTTATTTTGGCTTGAACGAATTAAAAACTCCTTCTTCATATTCAACATTTAGTACATTATTTCAAGTGCTTTTTGTGTCCTTAAATTGAATATGGAAAGATCATTCATTGTCATTCAGTTATTTAGACATATAATTGTAGAAAAATACTATTATTTTAGTAACAGTTATATCAAACGAGTTATTTTAACAGTAACAAGTTATTTGCGGTAGATGAAGCCCACCGGAATACTCAAACACATACATATGTACATTAGGGATATAACTATTGACAATTTTTGCAAATATGCAAATTGGCATAGCAAAGTCGAATAGAGCATTTAAAAATATAAAAAACCACGAAATAAGAAATCCTATGTTGTAGTTTAGTTCAAGGAAAAATTAAACAAGTATTTATATGAATTATGAACAATTCATATTCAAAACTAAAATGATCAGTTGTCCATTTCATACCACTTCACAATTTCTTTTATTGCTACATTTTAAATTACACTTGAAAGTGTGCAATAAATAAATTAAAACCTGACAGGATTATTGCGTCGAACGACTAAAAAGCTATATTACATAGTTGCGGCTACAAAAATTACCCATAGTCAATAACATTTATGTACTTACACAACACATTCAATTTATGTACAAGTTTTTAAAAAATGTATAAAGAGGAAAACAAGATTTTTTATAATCTAAAATAATGTTTAAATTTTATAGATTCGATTTGATGTTAATCTTTCAGGTAACACTTTTTGTGTATATTTAAATTTTAAAATAGCTGAATAAATATAAGCTAAAACTTATTATTTCACAAATTAAATTATACAGATACTTTTTAATGCTACGAAATTTTCGTTCGTCCTTTAAATCAGCAAATTACAAATTTTTTGAAGGACTTACTATTGAATTCAGTTTTTAGAACTTTCACGAAGGATCTTTGATTGACAAAGAATACTGCATTCCCGCAATTTTATATATGTAGTTCTGTGGATGTGCCTCGTTTGTCCGTCTGTCGTTAATGAGGACTCATCAGTGGCATATACATATTAAGGTGGACCTTATTTGTTTATTTTCGTTTTGTGTGAGGTTAGGATAAAAAAAATTGACAAAAGTTTAGAGGGTTAAAGTTCGTGAGAACATTTACAAGGGGAAAAAATCTATTTTTTCAGTTTTTGTAAAAATATTGCAATTCAATAATTACTTTTGCAATTTAATATAAAATAATCGAAATGTGTACATAATTGTCGTTGTAATGAGCTATAAAATACAAAAATTGGTTAAAAAATGTTAAAGTTATTAAAAATTGCCCAGGTCATTACGTGTCTCAGGCCACTAGAACAAGAAATGTAGAAACAAAATTAACATATTTTGACAAATATTTAATTTTTACTTAAAATACATATATCCATAGTTACTTGTATGCTAGTTTTTGTCTTCGTAGGATAACGTGAACCTATTCGCAGGTATGACCAAACAAATTGAATTTTATTTAACGGCAGTTTCAAAATTCCATTTTCAAATTTTTAAAAATTTTGTTAAACAAATTTCAGAATTAAAAATAAGTAAAACCTATAGAGAATATTATAAGCCAGATAATTCTAAATATACTCAGAGCGTTTTACTAAAATCGGACAACTTTAACCCTTAAATTGTGAAGGTCAAAGGTAAAATTTTGGAAGTTCTAAATGAATGATAGCGAAATATTATATATATATATAAAGTTATATAATATAAAGTTGTGAAAAATATAACTTAGAAAAGGTTAGATTTACAATAACAGTGAAAAAATACATTAAACGAAGCTTAATTACATATATCTTTCCCACGACAGCCGGTTCTACGCACCGGAATGACAAGAGTTCACTCGGTCAAAGGCTGTCAACTCAGCAATCACTGCTGCTACAACAACATATATCTGTTTTTAACAGTTGGCTTTGCGTCTAACTTGGTTAAGGGAACCACATACACTGGTCAAGAATCAAATATAAAATCACCAAAATATTGGCTTCAAAATATAGCACCTTATAACTTTCTACCGAAATGTGATTGAGTAATATTGAGTCGTTTATACATCTCTAAATCCTAAAGTTGCAATTTGTGGTGAGAAACTAAAAAAAAAAAAAACTGATAAATAATAGACCTTGAATTGTGAAATTTTGCAATTTTGTCAAAAAAAAAAAAATAAACACTTAAGAATTAATGTACAGTTTACTACACATATTGTTGTTTTTTGCATATTTTGTAGTTTTTTGCTATAAAAATTATACGGAATGAGCCAAAAATTGAATATGAAATCCATCGAAATTCATCAGACCTAAATCGTTTTTCATCACATGCCTGAATATGTCATTATTTTATACTGTTGGCCAGTACTGCAATCATTTCACCACCGGGATTAAATTTCAAATTTGATAACATTTCTTTAAAACTCAGTAAAATGTTATGTATTTATAGGTGGATTTTAATGAAACTTAGTTAATTTAATTTTAGTGTTGAAATTGTGGCATATTGAAATCACTAAAGACAAAATAAATCGAATAAATCTATCGAATTCTTATCCTTTAGAGGAATTCATAAATTTTTTGAATTTAATTAACAAAATATTAAAAAGTTTTAATTTGAAAATGGTCTAAATTTATATTCCTTGACTACAAATTGAATTGAATAAACGTTATCCTAGTTACACAATAATTTATAACAGACTTATTATGAATCTTAAGAAAGTGAGAATAACGAGCCCTTGCGCCAAATTATTGTAAGCTACATTTTCTAATTTTTTTTATTGCTAAAATTAAAATTTTATGAACCGACTGATGTTTTAGCGTTCTCAGAATATCAAAATTGTTAATAACTTCAAAATTATAGGGTGTAAGATTTTATCGTAAGTCAATGTTTAAATTTTACAGTTAACGAATTTTATCCTAAGCGATACACCGTGGTATAGAAAAAAAAGAGGGAAATAAATCTGTAACTTCTAAATGGTTAGATTGGTTTGAATGAAATTTCACATGCGCAAAGAAGAAGTGTTCTCGAGTTTAAGTTCTGATGGTGGACCTCACGGGCACACAAGCGGCGCGACTAAGGGTTATTAAAGTAGGACACCTCGGGTATGTTACATTTTTAAAACGATACTATTTCTTCGTTTGTGTTCCGATTTCAAAAAAATTACACATATAGAATCTACAAAAAACCTCATCGTAGCTATCAATTATCTCTTATAGCTTAGGAGATATTCTCATTTGAAAATTAAATTTTAAACATTTTTACCCACCCTAGTCCAGTTTTCCTTTATTGGACTAACAACATATGAATGTATGTGTCAAATAGAAAAAGAATTGTTTAAAAATAATGACTAAGTCCAAAGTTATATGCATTTGAATTAAAAAAATTTAAAAAATGCGATTTTTCGCTAATTTTTTTCCGAAAAAAAGAACATTTTTCTTTTTAAGTTTTCGCAAAAAATTTCTAAGAGGATGTATAAGGAATTTATACTTTCTGAAAGAGTTTTCATAAAATATTTAAAATAAAAAAAAATTTAAATTGTTGTTACCGAGGGGACCAGGTCCATTCAAAAAACCGATTTTAGATGGCTTAATATCTTCTTAATTTTTGTAAAGCGTTCTGATAACCCCGACCCTGGTATTGATATTATAGCCAAAAAACTAAAAATTTCCATTTTTCAACACTATTTTGGGAATTGTGGGTACACAATTTAACTTTAACTTCATTTATAAAATTCAAAATTCGTTTTTATTTTTCCATTTTAAATAGAAAAATCTACATAACTGTGAAAATATATTAAAAGCTATTCATAAATAAAAATTTAATTTCAATTTGAAAAATTTGTTTCGATGCAAAAATTCAATAAACAAATTTTTTTGTAATATTTTTCAAAAATAGACAAATAATAGCTTGAACGAAATTATATTATATCGCATCATAACATTTTTAATTCTATGTAAAAATTTCAAAATAATCAAAAAACCTTCTCCTGTAAAATGTGTGTTTTGTCGCTTACGATAATTTGGCGCTAAGGGCTCGATATGTACATATGTATGTATATTGAAATATAAAGTATCCTATAACCAGCAACCATTTTTATATAGCTTTTTTCTTTACATTTGTATAATAGAGAAAAAACCTAAAGATATTTAAAACCCTAAAACATAGGGCAACATAGAGACGAGACGGAATTGTCAAAAACCTAAGTCTGTTGTCAAAAACCTATCTCTTGCAACAACAAAATACATGCTAGTCAATGTATTTTGTTGTTGTATCAGAAATATTATTTGTTGTATTTTTGTTTGACAAATCGGAGTGTCTCGTCTCTATGTATAATTCTCTATGCCCTAAAATCTTAAAAGGAAAAAAATCCCATATCCCGAGACCCGTTTGGCATTCCTAAAATATTAAAAATCTATGATCCATGTTTATTCGAAAATAAATTTGATAACATAAAATAATGACTGATTGTTAAATTCGTTTGTATGTGTACGGATGTTGTCGTTATATAATATCTATTAATTAAAAACCTCCTAGTTATACATACATAAATACTTCTGCAATATACATTTTGTATGTTTGACACAAATTTGAATACTTTTATTACCGATTTGTTACGAAATTGTGCATTATGAAAATTTTAAATAAAAAATTATCACTGCACATTCAAGGCATTATAGCGAATATAGTTTTTAATTAAAATGAAAAATTAGTTAAAAATTTAGATAATATCCCAAAATTTTACATCCTAAAAAACAATTTTTTTTATAAATAAATTTTTAGGTAGTCATCAGTCTTAGTTTTTAATACACATTTAAATCTAACTACAGCAATGTAAATACTTCATTTGACGTTTTTAAAATATTGCGAATTTTGTATTTACGTGATTTACAGCGTTTTTGGTGAAAATATCTTTAATTTTTTTTTAAAAACACTAGTATTTTACAGAAAAAAATAAATTTTTACAAACATATAGATTTATTTCTACATTATATATCCAGGAATTGCCTATGTTGCGAATTTGAATACCAAAGTAAGCAAAATACAATTGGAGAACAGTGTTGTAATTGATTTTCGCTGATCTTTTAACATATATTCGTCACAAATGTAACAAAACATATTAGGATCTTTAACACAGCATCTCATCTTACTAGCCATAATGAAATAATATAACAACTGAAATTATATTTATAAAAAAACAGGTGTAAAACATTCAAGTTACGAACATTTATATAGCTTTTTTAATATGAAATACATATGAAAAATACTGTAAAACTTTGAGTTATTTGCCAAATAGTTTAGTATATTTTCAGCGAATTTTCAATATTTTTATATAAATTAGTTTACTGATAAGTTTTTACTGTATATAGTGAAAAAAATTTTAACCCTTTTACCATAGGTCAAACTTATAAGGATGAAACTGAAAAAGGTAATTTTCAACATCCTTTCGATATCACCAATATATCCTGAAACTTAGATAAACAAAATTGATTTCAAAGAAAAGATAATTTTGTGTAGAATACCAGTACAAAGATGCGTTTTTAATTTTAGTCTCCATTTATGAAATAACCCAACAAAAAGAGAAAAAAATACAGAATAACCAAAAAATTTAAAATCGCGATATCTTAAAAATAAGAGCTCCTCAAAAAAAACTAAATATAGTTTTGACTATGTAATGTCCCATACATGTTTTATAAAAAACATTTTCCGCGGCACCAAACCAAATTGTCAATTTTGTTCCTCTGTGTTATCATTAAATAAATATTAACAATTATTGTTGTTGTTTTGCTTTCATAACAATAAGAATTAAAGTATCAAATAATATCTGTTCAACTATGTATTTTGAAAAGAAATCAACAAATAATTGTAAAAACATAAAGCGGGAAATTTACAATTTAAAACAAGTAAGATCGTAATTATATTCGGCTGTAACGAATTTTATATACCAACCATCAACTGACAGATTTTTGTACATTTTGTATAAAAACATTTATTTTTCTGAAATTTTGCCTATTTAGACTTAGACATTTATATATAATAGATCCCTAAAAATATCAACTTTTTGGAGGTTTTCTCCAATTTGATTTGACTTGACGGATATTGCCCATTTTCAATACCAAACATATCTTATCGACAGCGAATATTTGAGAATAATTCCAAGTCCTTCCCTGTAGGTCCTTTGTGCCTTCAATAGTCAGACAGACACCCCTACGAACATAGCTAGATCGTCTAAGAATTTTGTAAGGACTCAAAATATACATATGTACATATGTATATTTTGTTACAAACGGAATGACAAAATCATTCCATCATTTTGGCGGTGGTTATAAAAATTATGTTTAGAGTACTTTAACTTCATTTATTATTGCAAACTCATGTGTGTACTTTGTGAGAATGTACATTTATTAATCACATGACACTTTTGAGAGCAAAATCAAATTGAGCCCACATTCCAACATGAGTACATTTCATAAAAAAGGCCTCTAGAGCATGAGTTACCTAGAAATATGTATGTATGTACTAATCTTACGATTACATATGTATATACATACATACCGAGACTACGTAGTACATAATGTTGTAAAACTGGTGCAATGTCTATCGGTCATTAGAAATAAATAGAAATGTTGACATATGTGTAATACAAAAAAAAAAAAACTACAGACAAAATTTAAAAAAAAGGCAGAAAAACAACATACATACTTGCTAAATTACAAAGTGCTAGATACATATGTAGGTACATTTTATGTATGTACAATGTAGATAAATACTTAATTATATGTACATACTCGTACAAGAATATTTATTCTATAGTAAATGAATTAGTTAGATAAACATAAATACCCAACTCATACCTGTTTAATTTCAACACATAAAATATTGCAGAATATTTGAAATAGTGAAATTTTTAGTTAGAAATAGTTAATGTGCCATAATAACATTAATATTAAATAAATTTACATTGCGTAGAACTGCACACATACATTCTTATTAATTATACAGTATCTTATTAATTATTTAATAAGAAAATTATGAATAGAAGTAGTTTAGTAAGTCCCGATATATAAGTAAAGGGTATTTTTTTATAGAGGTGAAGATGTTTAAATTTTAATAAAACGTTATTAATAATTGGTTTTATTAATTAGATAATTTTATTTACTTTTTACTCAGGCAATAGTGTTAGATTTTTTTTATATATTTTTTTTTAAAGATTATGCCTTATTTAGTAAAAAAAATAGCAAAAAGTTTAAATAAAATATTTTATAAAAAAATTTTCACAAAAGAAACAATTTTCATGTCCATTTAAAAAATTCCGATCGGAACGTAATTTGCACATTTGTTAGTCCTATTTGATAGTAATTTAGTAATTAATTCCAAATTTGACACTTTGACCAAACAGGTGTTTTTTCTCATCCCAGTTACCTCCAAATTCAAAACTTAAACTCAGCTACACCTCCTCTATAGCCATGGGTAATTTTATTAAAATCCGACAATAGGTTTAGAATTTACAGATTTATTTCCATTTTTTTCATTTATTTCCATTATTTTCATTTATTTCCATTTTTTATTTTCCGCCACAGTGCAGCTCGAGTCTTTTCATAAAATCTTAATTTAAAGAAAGGCGAAATAAGGCAAATATGCGCAAAATTTTTTTTGTTAAAATAAAAGCCTAAATGTTGTACTTTTTTTATTATTTAGTTTAAAAACAAACCACTACAAAAATATTTAAATTTGGAACATTTAGAAAAAAAAATACTTTTCCAAAAAAAATCTAAATAAAAGATTCTTATTCATATACTCAAATATCTGAAATTGCTGGTTCATCATCAAAAGTTAGCTTTTAAATGTTTTAAACAAAAAAAAAAATATTTTAATTGTGTTTAATTTAAATTTTTATTACTTTATCTAAAAATACGAAAAATTTATCCACTTTGACAGTATACTGCAGAAAAAGTATGCAACCTTGAATAATGATTTTAGCTATTCTTTATGCAGAATTTTGTCTACTTTGACCCAGTACCAAATTTCATAATTAAATATTAATTCTAAAAAATCAATCAAGCGCCACTTTGAACATGATTCAACCCAACGTGCGCCGCAAAGCGGCTCTGAACTTAATTTCATCGGCCAAAAGTCCAACTTTTTGTTAACACTGATATCTAATTTGTTAATGCCATTTAATAGTCAATATATTGAAACTAAGGTAGCAAAAAAAAAAAAATAGATAAAAATATTGGCAATTGTGGGCGTGGCATGCTGTTAAAGACAAATATTTTATGTTATTTTATAAAAAATGTGATTTTTGTAAATATGATAAGAAGTAAATTATCATTACTCACAAACTATTATCGATAATTGCCTTTAAGAACTAGTATGATGTATCACTGTACCGTTTATATCTGCTGTGTTATTAATTTTATTCTCAGGAACTATATTCTAGTACATTTTTTTTTTTAATTTTAGTGGATTAGAATTCTTTAGGGTCAAGGCAAAATTGTCTGAACAAAACAATTTTGTCATAACGAAGCAATCATACTAAAAAATGGAGACTATACCATTTTATTTAACCAATCATTTTGTCGTTTACCATGACAAAAATGTATCAGGTATTGACATAGGGTTAAATGTCAATAAATGTCAACCCTGGGTATCTCTGATATATACATACCCTTAATAAAATCTAATTCGTACATTTTTAGAATTTGTTGAACAAATCTTAATAAGTTTAAAATTGAAAAGTATTGATTTAAAAAAATTTAACTTTTTCGATTTTTGGTTCCCCCAATAAATAATTTGTTCCCAGTCACCTAAAAAATTAGTCTAAAGTTTGCAAGCATTTCTCAAATTCCAAATTTCACTTTTTGAAAATTTTATTAAACAAAATTTAAAAAAAGGATTAGCATTATTATTCAAATTGTTGAAATAACTCTTTGTTACTTTGTCCAACTGATTACCAATTTGTAATTCTTTTGTGATACAAAAAATGGTTTGTTTAAACATTCGATTGACAATATATTCATTCGGTTGTGGCAATAAAACTTGTTTTATAAGAGTATTTTCAATATTTTTTTTTTTGACAAATTCTAGTATGAAAATAACCACTCTGCAGTAATTCATGCTACATATTTAAGTATGTTGAATAAAATGCTATCTATCTAACACATATTAATTTAAGTAACGTTTTTATTTTCTTTCTGGCATGTTTACTTAGTTGTAATTACAACTAACCTTAATCAATTGCTGCACAATGTTTAGTGTGGAAATCATTTCTTTCATACCGGTTGTTAGGCCCACTTTTTCTTTCAAAAACTTGATTTGGTTTGTGTCACTAAGTTGTTAATGAATTTCATTATTAACATTATTTTCCTGTGATCATAACACAATTTTACGCAGATGCAGTTTATAATCCAGTCGTATTTTACATCGTTTCTGGTCGAATAAATTTTAATATTTATGTATGCATTTATTTCAACATTTTAAGTTAAGTGAAAACAAATGTATTAAAAGAAACTGTATGATACTAACCACAAGTTTCTATATCCCAAGCGAGTACTTTGAGTGAAAATGTAACATGTGTTATGTTATTGTAACAAAAAACTAAAAATTGGCAAATTCTTTTGTGTGTAAATTTCCATAAGGAAAAGTATGGCACTTTTTTGAATACATATTTTAAATTTTTTATAAAAATGTATCGAATTATTTTAGTCAAAATTAACCATTAAAATTTAAATTGGTAAAAATTTAACTTTTTATCTTTGACCCCGTCGCAAAGTGGTATGAGAAAAAAAAGAGGGAAATAAATCTGTAACTTCTAAACGGTTAGTCCGATTTGAATAACATTTCACATGCGCAAAGATGATGTGTTGTTTTGAATTTGCACCTCATGGGCCCACCAAGAGCGACGCCAGAGGTCTCCAAAGTAGGAAACCTCGGGTATGTTAAATTTTAAAAATTATCCTATTTCTTCGTTTGTATTCTGATTTTAAAAAATTTATGTCTGATTTTAAAAAACATAAAACCTCTAGCTATCAATTATCTCTTATAACTTAGGAGATATTCGCATTTGAAAATTAAATTTTTAAAATTTTTACCCACCCTACTCCAGTTTTTTAATGACCGCGGTTCCAAATATTTCCCGATTTTCTCCATTTTTTTATAGGACTAACAATAAATGTATGTATCAAACATATGTAT
This sequence comes from Calliphora vicina, assembly GCF_958450345.1. Lineage (NCBI taxonomy): Eukaryota > Metazoa > Arthropoda > Insecta > Diptera > Calliphoridae > Calliphora > Calliphora vicina. The sequence continues at coordinate 83,009,070 of NC_088780.1, forward strand.
GTTAAAAAAATTTAAAAATGCAATTTTTCGCTATTTTTTTGGAAAAAAGTACTTTTATTCTTTTTAAGTTATCTAAAAAATTTCTAAGAGGATGTATAATGAATTTGTATTTTTTGAAAAACTAACTTTACATCAAATATTTTAAATAAAAAATATTTGATGTAAAGTTCATTAAAAAAAAATTTTTTTTATGTAAAATTCAACTTTAGAGCAAAAATTCTCAAATCGCATAGTCGATATCAAAATATAGTAACCTATTTTAGATGGCCCAATATGTTCTTAATTATTTTGTAAAGGGTTCCCATAACCTCGACCCTGGTATGGATATTATAGCCAAAAAACTAAAAATTCCCATTTTTGAGATTTTTTAACACTTTTTTTGGGAATTGTCGGATTGCTGTAAATAAATTTCAAAATTTGTTTTTATTTTTCCATTTTAAATAGAATGCTGCATAACTGTGAAATTTCACTAAAAACTATTATAAAAACATAAATAAAAATTTAATTTCAATTTGAAAAATTCAATAAAAACCATTTTTTGTCATATTTTTCAAAAAAGTATTCCATGAATTTTTTAATTGTCAAAAGTTATATACATTATTGAAAAGTAGACAAAATCCTCTATCCATTGATATACAATATGTAGCCCTTATGTTTTTTCGTGGCAAATGAATTAGGGAAAACTTATAAACTCGCAGAGAATATCATTCAAATAGGACTAACCGTTTAGAAGTTACAGATTTATTTCCCACTTTTTTTTCTCATACCACTGTACGTCGGGTAACAAAAATAACATTTTTCCCGAAACTTACCAACATTTTGTTTGGTTTTTTTTACAAATCATTTTCATTGAAGTTTTTTCATTTACAAAATATTATTTATACTTAATTTTGCATAAAAAATTCTTAAAAATCAAAGTTTTGCAATATGCTAAAAGCTTACAGCATAATTTACTGTCAAATGTCAATTCAAAAGCATTTTAATGTTTTAACATAAATGTAACTAACGTAGTCCAGATGGTTGATCTTTAAATTAATTTATATAAATAACAATGTGTAATACCTATCAATGACTTAATAAATATGTATTTATGTATCTTAAATATTTACTAAAAAACATTTCGCCACTGATGTAATTAATTGAATAATAATATAAGCTTTTGACATTATATGTTTGTTTATTCGAATATTTGTTAATAAATATTTCTTAATGCAATGTATACATGTAAGTATCTATGTGTATTCGCTTTTGGCAAACTATACAATATTTTCGAATTCAAAATTGTGGCTAGACAGAAAAATTAAGAAGATTTCGTCAAAAAATTCAAATGGCAATAAATAATAAAATTTGTAGTTTAGCTTTTTGTTAAATTCAAGTTAAGTTTACATCTTGTTTAAATATGTAAGTACATTTTCATGTTTTTTAAGACTTTAAAGTGAAGAACATTTGTACATTATGTATATTTTACATACAATGTAAGTTTAATTTTAACATATGAATATCTAGTCATCTCTACTTAATCAAATAATTTATGTAATTGTTTCACTCCAAATAATGAATTTCATGTGACAAGACCTCATTTTATAAGAATCAAATACAAATTTGTTTATTTTCCAATAATTTCAATAAATCAGCAATTAAAATTATTTATAATAAGATTTGAAAAAATGCGTGATTACATTTATATACATATGGGCAATTTCACGATAATCGCTACCACGACTGAAAACTCAAAAACCCTTGAAACTTTTTTTCAAGATGATTTGAATAGAAGAAAATAATAAAATGTTACTGTGTGAAAGTATTTAGATCATATTACAAAATTTTAAAGACAAAAATAATAGTTTAAACTGATTGGCCCATAATCATAGTCAAACACTAAAGTCGGTTCTTTTTAGAAACAACTTTAAAATAAAAACCTGCTTTTAATTATTTTGCAACTATAGTCAAAATTAAAGTATGTTTTAAATTGAACCGACTTTAACTGGGTGCCACCGCAAATGTAGATAATGTTTTCATGCAATATACAACAAAATACAGACAAGTGGCAACGCTGAACAGCTGACATACAAAATTAAAAAAAAACCAAAAAGGTAAACAATAAAAGTAACCGGGACAACTAAAGAAAAAAATTGTTTGTTGTGGAAAAATTAAATATATAAGATGAATATCATAATTAGAATATTTTGGTACTAATTTTATTGATAACTGTGCAATAATTGCAAAATCTCTACCAATATCTGGTAACTTAAACATTTTTTACATTCTGCCGAACTTTTTTACTTGGTGAAGAACAGCTGATGCTGTTCTTAAACGAGTTAATAACAGCTTCAGCTAGTTTTATATTTAAAGTCGACTTCAACGTCAGAAGTATACTTTAACTTGTCTATGATAGACCTAAAGTCCACTCTTGAGTAAAGTCGACTTCGTGAAAAAAATCGACCCACCCTAATGTATGAAGATTAGAATGTTTTTTTAATTTTTCTTAAAGTTCGCTGTATAAATTGGCTGAAATTATTAAGTCAGCAAAAAGTTAAATTTGCCATTTTATGCAATTATCCTCTTGTCGCAAAAGAGCGAAATACTTCACCACCTAAAAATGTGTTTTGACCCATTAAATTAATGACAGAGGTTTAGTTCCCAAATGTCTACTGTTCTAAACAAAGTATACCAAGTAGTCCAACTCTCAATTTTTTAAAATTACTCTCCCACATATACGGGTACCGTGTGAATTCAACACCCTTGTGAGAGAATTGAACACATCAAAATACTTGAAATTTTAACTACTATTTACCGACTAAATAAAGACCGAACCACGTATTACACTTCTACACAATATTTTACGAATTTTTTGAACACTTTGCTGGACACTTTTATTCCCGAAACCCGTTAATTTTGCTCAAATGAAAAAAATATTTTTTTATTAATTTTTGACACATAATTTTCTTTGTGGTGAATTTAATTTATTGAACAGAGTTTCAATTTTTGTTATTGGAAATAGAAGAAAATTGAAATAAATTAAAATTTAAACATTTTTATAGAACTCTGTTTGTCTGGTGAAAATTAAAAAGGCACCAACACATGTACATTTTTGTTACTAACACATATTTAGACTTAGGTACTTTTTCACTAACACATGCTTAGAGTTAGGTACTGCTGTCAAAGAGTTGGACTACTTGTTATACTTTGGTTCTAAACATAGTTCTATTACAAAATACATATATTAACAATTGCCATCCATAGTTCCAAACAAAGTATAACAAGTAGTCCAACTCTTTGACAGCAGTACCTAACTCTAAGCATGTGTTAGTGAAAAAGTACCTAAGTCTAAATATGTGTTAGTAACAAAAATGTACATGTGTTGGTGCCTTTTTAATTTTCACCAGACAAACAGAGTTCTATAAAAATGTTTAAATTTTAATTTATTTCAATTTTCTTCTATTTCCAATACCAAAAATTGAAACTCTGTTCAATAAATTAAATTCACCACAAAGAAAATTATGTGTCAAAAATTAATAAAAAAATATTTTTTTCATTTGAGCAAAATTAACGGGTTTCGGGAATAAAAGTGTCCAGCAAAGTGTTCAAAAAATTCGTAAAATATTGTGTAGAAGTGTAATACGTGGTTCGGTCTTTATTTAGTCGGTAAATAGTAGTTAAAATTTCAAGTATTTTGATGTGTTCAATTCTCTCACAAGGGTGTTGAATTCACACCAGTGTTGCCACTTCATGTGTAATTACACATATTGTGTGTAATTTTAACTTTTATGTGTAGCCCATGTGTAATTGATTGCATGTGTAATCCATGTGTAATTTTAAATTCCATTTATATCCAAAAATGGATTATTCAATGTTTCTTAAATTTACCTCACCACATTCGGATAAAGTATAAAACATCATCACTATTTAGTCGTGACACTTTAAAGTATCTTTCAGTCCTCCAGCACTCTGTTGCTGAAGAGTTAAAACACTGGATCAAAAATGTCTTCCATTTACACTAAAATATTTAAAAATATATACCTCTAAATGTATTCATATTTATCTTCTTTATATATGTATATAATTCTTCTGTTAGTAACTAAACTCCTTCTTAACGGCTGGACCGATTTCGATGAAATTTGTTGTGTGTGTTTGAGTGGGTCAATGGATAGTTTATATTCACAATTGACCTATATAGGAACAATAGGCATGGCACCTCCCATACAAATTAAAAATTTATTATTGCATATGTGGAGTACTATTATAGTGGGAGTCTTCAAACTTTGTGTGAGCTTTGACAGAACAACGTTTGCAGGGACAGCTAGCTAGTTATATTATATGTTTTGTTACTCAGTATATTGGAACATAGAGGTTTAACATAGAGGTTTACAGATAAATACGATAACAAATGGACGCTTGAGATAGTTTGATTTGTCTAAAATTAGTAATTAGTAAAATTGTTGTTTAAATTAAAGACATTTAATTTCAACAAGGACAAAATATTAAATAAAACAAATATTATTCATATAAAGTCTGTTCAATAACTACACATTTTTACGAATTATTACTGGAAAAGCGTTTATTTACTCTAAAAACTTTCAAAAAATAAAAAAAAAGCTTAGGAATTTTTGAGAGAAAAATATTTTACAATTGTTGTTAGTTATTTTTTCTACTTGTAAGAATTATCCAGTATGAAATGCTGCAACTGTTATGTGTTTATGTTATTGTATGCCTATTTTAAATGCAAATTAAAATTGACTTACTAGTATTTAGTATTTTTTAATTTTCAACTAAAATTTTTAAAATATAAACGTTAAAAAAATTATAAGTTTGTTGATTTACATGTTTTTACTCGAAATGTGTTTTTATACATTTTCCTATTTTTGAGTATTTGATAGACAAATTCTATAAATTTTTTACCCGTAGATATTGATTTGAAGTTAGTGTCAAATTTCCGTTTAGGTAAATTTGTCTGCAGAGTATTTTACACCGTATATACCTATTTGTAGAAATAACGGGCTTATTTGGTATCGGCATATTGACGGATCACAATCATTAATTAAATTAGATAATTTCACGAAAAAAATACAGATTGCTGACTTTTATACCCATAGTTATCCAATTCCTGGATAAATTGAAATCACTGCAAGTGAAAATAATCCACAATTTTGTCCATTGTCACTAAAATGGTCGTATTTGCTCCAACCATCCCAGAGTCCACTGCATTGGCGTAGATGCCCACCCCAGATAAAAATTTGGAAAGTCGCAGAGAGATTTTTTTGGATTTGGTTTTTGGAATACTTTTGGAATCTATAGCTGGTTTTCATGAAAAAAAATTCATTTAGCGGCCTAATACAAAATTAAATCAAAACAAAATAAGATTTTGAATAAAAAGATATGTTGTAAACTTCTTAATCATTTTAAAAGTAGCTAAAATAGCAATTTGACGTTATTTTTAGACGGAAAATCACAAAGCTTCACATAAATTATTTGTCGTTAGCTGCTATTTTGGGCAGTAAACTGTAAATGCACTTACCAGCATCAATGAGCAGGTAAGTACATTAAGGTTAACTGCATTTTTAACTTACCTGCACAAAATATCGTGTAAAGTTGGTTGTGCAGGTAAGTCAAAATTACTGTATATATATGTATACAATATTCCATTTTTAAATATAGAGAGTTTAGATATAAATAAATCTTTTCAACTCAAAAATATTATTTTGTCTAACTAATATAATAAGGAACAAATAACCGTTTAGGTCAAGAGGAAAATTAAAAAACCCCATTTAAATATACATATAAAAAAAAAATTATAAAAATATTTTTTAAAATAAATTAGCAGTTTTAAATGTTGAAAATTAAGTTATGTTATCAAACTGAATTTTTGCGATATTTTAGTTTTGTTTTAATAAAAAATAATTTTTTTTTTATAAAATTTTTTTTTACTTACACTTGCCCACCCCAGAATAATAGTCTAGCTACGCTTATGGTCCACTGTGACTAACATTTTGAATTCATGAATGTACTATTTTAAAAATCTTGTATTCACAAAAGAACCACCTTTTGACAAATTCATAGATCATGAAAATTTATTTACATGTGTAATTTTTTGTCGAATGTGTAATTTAGGTATGGGGCATGTGTAGTTTATAATTTTCTTGGTGGCAACACTGATTCACACGGTACCCGTATATGTGGGAGAGTAATTTTAAAAAATTGAGAGTTGGACTACTTGGTATACTTTGGTTCCAAATGTGTTAATAAAATTGATATTTGTGTAGTTCATTATCAGGTGGTGACTATGATGCAATTTTATTGGTCAATCAATCTATTGAATAAAAGGAGTACAGTTCCATATTAATATATTTTTTTGCGATTATTAGCTATTTCTTTTATTGGAAAAATTTACCAAATATGGAAAAATTATTAATAATACGAAATGTTAGCTAACATATTTACACGAATGTTGTACATGTGTTTGTACACTAATGATCTTGTTGAATTTATTTTTTTAGATACAAATTGACACCAATAATCAATTTATTATATTTGGTGCAAGACTTATAATTTATATCGTCCCCTTAATAAAACAATAGTGTATAATTTTTTTGCTATTTCGAAATAATTGAGTTTAAAATTTTTGTGTTAGTAGATATCTAGAACAAAATTAATAATATCAATTGATCTTTTGACCCACTTTGTGGAAGTAGAATTTCACCAGATTTTGACCACATATAGAATCAGTTATTTAGATTCTTAAAAAAAATAATGGTGTATATGCTTATACATTATTGTTTTATTGAGGGGACGATATATATTGCATTTATTTTGAAAACAAAAATAATTCTAAAACCAGAATTGCATTTAATATTCGAATAATTACATTATTGTCAAATAAAATTAATGGAAAAATATGTATGTAAAAACAACTTGTTGCAAACTCAAAAGTGATGAGAATGAATTACATAGAACGGAAGGTGAGAGAAATTCAATCACTCTCTTTTTACACATATTGTGATTAGAGTTTTTCTTTTCCCGCACTTTTTCATTTGGAATAATTTTAATAATGAAATTGTTATTGGTCTATTTGGGTTAAATCTTTTTTGTTGTATGAATCTTCTGCATTTGTTTTGGAGTTTTAAGTATTTTTTGAAAAGTCAAGTCCAAAAAACATCATATAAAACTAAGGAAAATAATTCGCGGGAATTCTCGCATAATTTCGGGATTGAAAATTTTGCGAATTCTCGGGAATCTCAGTTACCAATCTAATTGTCAACCATGATAAATAATAATAGTGAGGAAAATAATATTTCAAAATATACGTTATGGAAATTTCATATTATAAATTTTGTTAAACAAATTCTAAAAATTTAATTTTTTTCTCCTGAATTTTAATAAAGCAAATTCAGAATATTATTACTTAATCCATAGAAAATATATACTGAAGATTTTACTATACATATAGAACTAGGTTTAGAATATATAATGGAATTAAAATATATGGAAATTTCGACCTCAAGTTCATCTTTTAAACATTTCAATTAGACAAGCATGATATCTGAATACACCAAACTAGTTTGTTAGTTGTAGTACATACAATATTTTATTTGAATAACAAAAAAAAAAACAAGTAAGAGAGCTTATTCGGCTGTGCCGAATCATATTTACCTTTCACCAAATTATACTTCAAAATAAAAATTTTAAATATTTTTAGGTAAACAAAATTTATTTTTTTCCAAAGCTGTTTTTTTATTTTTTCCGATTTTGACCCCTTGTAGGGTCCAACATACTATGGTTTTATATACGTCATTGCAAAGGTCTATCATTAGATATCCATATTGTCTATATTAATGACTTGGTAATTAAAGATATAGGTAAAAACAAGTAAGAAAGTATGGTCGGTCAAGCCCGACCATATAATACCCTACACCAAGTAAATGAGTAAAAATATTTTTCTTTTAAAATATCAATAATTTATATTTTTGAGTGATTTTCGGAAGTGGGTCTTATATGGGAGCTATGACCAATTATGGACCGATCACCATAAAATTAGGTCGTGTTATTTATGTCTATATTAAAGTTAACTATGTTGAATTTTGTGTATATACCAACATTTTTAAGCGATTTATGCACGTTAAAGTGATTTTCGGAAGCGGGTCTTATATGGGAGCTATGACTAATTATGCACCGATCGTAATAAAATTTGGTGACATGAATTTCGTATGTATAAAAGTTATTTGGAGCGAAATTTGTGTAGATACATATATAAATAAACATTTATGACCGATAAAGTCCAATTTCGGGAGGACATTTGTATGGGGGCTATATGAAATAATGGACCGATTTCAGCCAGTTTCAATAGGGTTCGTCCTTGGGCCGAAAAAATTATATGTACCAAATTTTATCGAAATATATTCAAAATTGCGACCTGTACTTTGCGCACAAGGTTTACATGGACAGCCAGCCAGCCAACCAGACGGACGGACGGACGGACATCGTTTAATCGACTCAGAAAGTGATTCTAAGTCGATCGGTATACTTTAAGGTGGGTGCTAGACTAATATTTTTGGACGTTACAAACATCTGCACAAACGCATTATACCCTCCCCACTATGGTGGTGTAGGGTATAAATAGGTCAAAAATCGAGATTGTCATTTGTGGACCGATTTTCCCGATTTTAAATAGCAACCGAGCCGGAAGAATTCAGGAGATATTGATGTATGAATCGTGTAAGTTATTTGGGGGCTTCGGAAAGTTGAAAACTGCAAACATTTTTTTCAACTTTTAAAATTTATTCAGAACAAAGGTTCTAAAGAATCAATTCTTAATTCCATTTTCGAAATCTAAATAAATTTTATCTCTTATCCATTCCGTTAACGAATTCATTATGAATTAACTAATATTCTTAATTCCTTTGTACTTCACATCTGATTAAAGTATTAGATTTGAATTAACAAAAATTTAATCATTCAAAGGTTGAATAAAGCTAAAGAATTAGATGTTGGGAATGAATGGCTGACATTTTTAAATTCCGAATTAAGATTTCAGAGAATCAAGCTCAAATTGAATTAATTAATTCGAAGCTCTGGTTCATAATATTTTTTTTTTTGATTAATAAAATATTTTATATAAAAGAAAATTTCTCGAGAGGTATTCATCAACTTTGTGATAAAGAAAGAGAAAAAATAAGGTATTTGCAAAAATAAATTAAAGTCAAGGTAAAAAACGAAAATTTCAAAATTTAAACGTAAATATCTTTTAAACTTTAAGGGATAACTTATGCCCGTAATTTCAACAAATAGATATCTACGGTGTTAATTACCCAGCAGATAAATTTACCTAAAAGGTAACTTTACATTAATTTCAAATCAATTTCTACGGGTAAAAACTACCAAATATTTTTACTCCGTAAGTAACTAAGCACTGGTAGATACCTATTTATTGAAATTACGGGCATTAGTGGAATAAAAAGGAATTTCTGGACTTCTCACTTGCTTTATCACAAAGTTTCACTCACTGAAATCTGTCCATATTTGTTAAGGTATTTACAGACGACAATATTGTTTATTAATACATACATAGGGCCTTTTCAGAAATGCATCACTGCGCTGCATTTGATGCGCATCTGTGATTAGTTTGCGATGCTCATGCAAATCAGCTGATGCTGATGCGCAGACAATGCATCAGCCATTTTTGAGATGTTTGTTTGATGGGTTTTTGCGCATCATATGTTTCACTGTTGCTTTTTAGAACTCATGACATTTGCAGTGTTGGCAACTTTTGCATTTTAGAATGTACTGCGCATCAGATGCAGCGCAGTGATGCATTTCCGAAAAGGCCCATACATACATATAAAAATTAAAATATTATTGAAATCATTCGGCATATCAAGAAATCGTTTCGAATAATAATTTTCAAAATATATTATTTTTAGTTTATTGTTATTTTTCTGTAAATTTTTTTTTATTTTGTTGCCTTATTTTTATTTAGTTTTTGAATGGTTTTAAATAATTTTTAATAACGATCGTAAATCAAAAAAAATCATTTGCATTTTTTGAAAGTTTAATACAATTTTTGTTTAGACGACGAAATTGTATTATGATACTTGACTTTTTGACAATTTCTGTACCAAAAAATTCACAGTTGTTTTAATATAAAAAATGATGTAAAATTAAAATCAGAAATACAGAATTATGAAATATTCTTGGAATTAATAAATTACACGGAATCTGAAGAACCAAAACCGAAATTGATCGGAATGAAAGCTACTGAATTTAAACCATTCCGAACAAAATGTGTGACAGGCCTGTATATATACAAACATACATTCGTCTTAAGGTCCTTAAGAAACTCTTTCGCAATACAACCATGTCCGTATAAAGATTATACCATTGTCCACAATGCGAGTCCAGTTAGCATTGCCCAAATTGGCTGAAATTTTCAGCACTAATGTTTTAGAGCAAAAGGCATTTTGTTTAAACAATCGGCGGCCACTCTAATTTATAGTTGTATGTTGTATGTTGTAATTTATAAATAAATAACGACAGCATATTGATGGAATGAATGAACGAATGGGTGCACATGGCATTTTGTTCGACTCTCATAATTATTCCATACAAATACGCGTCCAACGAATTAATAATGTGAAGAAATATCGTCGATTGAATACTTTGAGATAAACTGTATAAATGAACTCGTATAAAAAAAACAAAAGTTAATAAATACATGATTTCCAAATGCTTTGTTACATTTTTTCTTCGCCAATAAATTATTAACAACAATATTATAACAATTATGTATTGTGATCTTGTTTTTTTTTTATTTAATTTTTTTGTTTTGTTTAATTAAAAGTATGTACTTAAAAAATTTGCTCATATTAAGTTTTTTTATTAGACAAATAACTGCCACCAACTAGATTTAATAAGCGGTGGTAGTGAGTTAAAAGTGTGTAATTATTTTTTGTTTTTCAATTTGGGTATTTTTATTTTGATTTAATGTTTTTCTCTTTTAATTAGTTTTGTCAATATATGATTGTAGTAACTGGTTTTATGGTCAACTAAAATGACCCAATTTGTAAACAGTTCCACTTTATGTTTTTTTTTGTTTTGTTGCTTTACAAAAATATCACATGGTTAGTTTTTTAACTACGGTGTAATTTTTTTTATGTTAAACAAATGATACACCCAGTTGTACTTATCTGAAATGCATTTTAAATCAAACGTTAAGTGTTTTTTTAAATATATTTAGGAAATATTAAGCTAATATCAATGTCTTTTACAATTGTAATATTCAAATAAATAGCAAGATATATGTATTAATGTTAAAATGAATGGTATGAATTGGTTTTATCTTTATTTGTCCATTAGTATAATTTTATATTCATACATAAGTACTGTGGGGAAATATGATATCCCCATATCTTGCTGAAGCTCCCCAGAGAAATAGTTAACATTCAACATAATTAAAAAACAAGTGGCGCTTCAATCAAAAGCTGTTTTTCTTTACAAATTTTAAAAACATTTCTTTATGTTTTTGGCATTGTATATTTTTTTAATTCCATTTGTTTGAAACTAAAAGGAAAATTTGATAATGTATTTGATGTGAAAAATGTTTAATTTTATTATTATTTGAATTAAATAAATAACACGGTGCTACAGTGAAAAAAAAATGCTTCAGGGGAGGCGCTATGGCGGCTCAAAGTAGGTTACCTTCGACATGTAAAATTGTTAAACACGTGCCATTTTTTTGATTCCCATCCGTGATTTTTATATTTTTAAAAGTCTCAAAAATTACGAAAAAAAAATGAAACTCTTTTGCCTATCCATAATTGTTTAACATTTTGTATTAAAATGTATTAAATGTGTCAGCTAGAGGTACTAAAGTACTACAACGTACCCTAAAATAGTTTTTTCAAAATAACTCAACATTTTGAGGGTGTTTCAAAATCTTTGAAAACGGTTTTAGTATCGGTCGCTTTTCAAGTTCTGACAAAAAGTATTATTTTATAGCAGAGTTTAATTAAGTTTTAAAGCAAAAACTAAACCCCATTTTCTCAATCTCTGGTTATCAGTTTACGTAACGATACACTTCCAACAAAAAAATAACCAGAGATTTTTAGAAATATTTTTTAATTTACCTACACAGAAAAAATTAAAATTCGTATTCAATCACAAAATTTGTAAAACCAAACAAATTTTTTACTGAAATAGGACCTATCACAAAAATTGTAAAATCAAACATAACAAATCGTAATTTATTTATTGAAAAAAAAAACATTTTTTTTTTATTAAATTATTTGTACTATTATTGAAAGAGAGTATTTGAAAATAATTTAAATTTCAAACAATTAATTTTATAAAAACAATGAACAAAATGTTTGGTTTTAAATTTTTTTTCCATTAAAAAATTATTTTTATTTTTATTTTGGTTTCTTTCTTTAAACAAATAAAAAATAACAATTATTTATAAATGACATGTTTTTTAATGATACATAATTCCTTACAATACATTTATCATGTTACAAAACAAAAATATCATTCGCAGATTCCTAACAGATTGACTTCCAACATTATTGTCTTTCCAACATTAGTCCATCTGGAAATTGCGAAAGTTTTTATTAGAAATTTGGATAAAATTCAATTAATTAATAAAAAAAATACTCACATTGTGTCCCAGTTGTTTTTGGTTGTCTAATTTCTGCCAGAGATTCCGGTTTGTTATGTTGGAACGGCCATGTCTTTAAATAAAATTATAATGTAAATAGTTTATATTGCAACAATAATTTACACAACTTACCTCCAGAAAACGACTAAAACTCCTAAAATCTTTGAAGAATCACAAAATATGTTGACAATATGAGAAAACCGATATTTTATTTTCATTTTACAAAATTTGTACTTTCAGTTATTTTCTTTTTTGTTGTCAAAATTTACTTTTATGAACTATTTTTGAAAATAGGAAAAACAATGAAAAATGTTTATTGAACCAAATAAAATTGTTTATGAAATACAATTTAAAACCAAATAAAGTTTTGTTTGGAGAAAAAATAGTAATAATTTTTTCTGTGTAAATAAGGAAAATTTTAAAAACAAATGAAAATTTTGGGTATTTTATGAATTATAATGATTCAAGTGTGGTTTTCAAAAAATTTCCAAGCTAAACCATAGTAATTCACTAATCGACTTAAGTTTTAAAAGAAATTGTACAGAGATGCAAATAAATCTTAAATTTTTTAAGAGTTCCCTTGATTTTAGGATAAAGTTTGTTAAAAGCTTACTATTTTACATTCAGTTTTAAAAACTTTCACGAAGAATCTTGGATGTGCCTCAGCAAAATGTGTTGGGATAAAAGTATCTCGTTTTCCGCATACAAAATTAATTAAGGGCTCAATCAATTGTTTAATATTTTTCAACTTTAGGTATTTTGCAATTTTTTTTATTAGCTATTTTGTCAAAATCATAAACACTTAAGAAATAATAAACAATAGAGGTTTCATAGATTTTAAAAATTAATGGGCCATAATCATAGTCAAACACTAAAGTCGGTTCTTTTTAAAAACAACTTTAAATTAAAAACCCGCATTATATTATTTCCCAACTATTGTCAAAATTAAAGCATGTTTTAAATTGAACCGACTTTAACTGGGTGCCACGTCAAATGTAGAAAATGTTTTCATACAATATACAACAAAATACAGACAAGTGGCACCGCTGAACAGCTGACATACAAAATTAAAAAAATAAACCAAAAGGTAAACAATAAAAGTAACCGGGACAACTAAAGAAAAAAAGTTGTTTGTGGTGGAAAAATGTAAAAGATAAGATTAATATCATATTTAGAATATTTTGGTACTAATTTTATTGATAACTGTTCAATAATTGCAAAATCTCTGCCAAATTCTTGCAACTTAATTTTTTTTACTTTTTGCAGAACTGTTTTACATGGCGAAGAACAGCTGATGCTGTTGTTAAATTAGTTAATAACAGCTTCAGCTTGTTTTATATTAACAGTCGACTTTAACGTCAAAAATATACTTTAACTTGTCTATGGTAGACCTAAAGTCCACTCTTAAGTAAAAACGACTTTATTTCTATTAAAATATACTTTATTTCTGACTATGATTATGGGCCATTGGCCATGTGTTTGGTTGCTTTAATGGTTAATAGAATTACCAGGATCCCGGTAAACTTCAATAATTTCCGTTTTTTCATGAAATAGAAAAGTCCGATAAAATAACTATTCCAGTCCTTCGCATTTTTGTGACATTTGACCTCCAATACTTCAAGTAGGGAATAGTTGATTTATGATACGTGTCTCGTATACGAGTGGCTTTAATCGTCTTATTTATCATCTTATAAGGAGGAATGTCTAAGCTTATTTTACCCTTCACCTTTGTGACAAGGGTATATATAAGAAAAATCAGGTTTAAATTTATCAAATGATAAATAATCAGCCTAATTATGAATAAAAAATTCCCCGGGAGTTTTTCCCATTGAATTTGAATAGGAAAAATGGGAAAATGGGAAAAGGTAAAAAACTCCCGGGGAATATTTTATTCACAATTGGGCTGAATATCAATAATTGCGGAACTGTTTCATCATTTCGATTCTTGATCGATGATCTACTCTTTGCTTTAATTGATAAAAACGCACAAATGCTAGTTTCACAAAAAAACTGTATTAAAGCGATTTTAGACGATTTTTTTCAGATGCACTTTGGAAATGTTTGTTGTCGTCTTTCGGACGACATCGCAATTGTTAAAATCAGATTTTATTGCAAAGTTATACGATCCTGAACATGTTCAAATTAAGATGGCTACAACATAAGAGTCGTATAAGATATGGGTCTCACTTATAATGCAGATAATAGAATACAAGATTTGAATTTTTGCAAAAGCGAATAACAATAATTAAAAATTATATTTTCTGGTTGATGAAATTAGATTATATTATAAATATGGAATATAAGTATTTTCTAATGAAAATAATTTTTTAATTTCAGCATTTATGGATAACCTTCGATGTTGTTTTGTTGAAAATCCTGCTCAGATCTAATCAATCCTGGGTGATTAGAGCTGAGCATAATGATTAGTCTGTCCTTATGGTCCAGACCAAATATGACAGATACTAGACCTATATAGAAGTAGTTAGTATTAGTTTAATAATAAGTATGGTTATGGACCCTACTCCTGACTCGTGAGGAAGAAGACGAGTTAGAAACTGTGAAGCATTCTATGGGGCCGTTTCGACAATTCCACTATCGATTAGTTTGTATGTCAGAGAATATTTTCTGCTTCATCAGGGGAATACAATGACTAATGGTATATAATAGGGTATTTGTGGAATGCTTTTTGATTCTGGTAGAGAATCATTTCTAACGCCCTGCAACAAACAGCAGCCCCATAGAATAGAATACTTAATAAAAATTAATGTGAATAGTGTTCAATAGGAGTTTTTAAAATTACCTTCAGTTAAGCAGTTAAGGAATTTAATAAATTTGTAACCTTTATTTTGTGTTGTTTCTTTTTATTTGATTACTTCATTAAATAAATTAACAACGAGTATGAAATACTAGAGTGTGGCACTGAACTTTATTTAACTTTTTAATATTATTTTTGTATGTTTTTGTTCAACAAGTTGCATGTTTTTAAGTTTAATTTAATATTAACCAATTAGCAAATGGTAAATGTGTTTTAAATATCTATTGAAAGGAAGTCAAATTAATAAATTATTAGTATATACTAAATAGTGGCATAAATATTTGCTTTATTAAATTCATTTAAAAAACAAATAATATCATTTAAAATCGTCCAAGGTTTTAAGTCATTGTTGCATATTTTCAACAATTACTCCGCGGTTTAATGGAAAATTTTTAATAATCCAATTCGAAAGAATTGATCAGAATTATTATTTTGTTTGTTGGTTTTAAAATTTAAAACAAACATTAAAATATTTGTTTATTGCTGCAAATAATTAAACAAAGAAACAATAAAATTTCAAGATATTGATTTTAATTGCAATTAGGTGGGTGACTAACAGCAAACCAATTGTGATTTAATCAAAGACAATTAACATAAATCTATTAACAAATACCGTATTTTGAACACAGAATTCGTTGTGGTCAAGGTCGTGTAAATTGTTTTTAAATAATCACTTTATTTATTTGCTTAATATTCGTACATATATAAATATTAACTTTGAATCGCTGATTTCAAATAAATAATTTACTTAACGGCTAATATTGACAACAATAGCAGCCGGCCGGTCATACATGATTTATTTTAATGGTGCAGAGTTAGAACAAAATTTAATAAATTAAATTAAATGTCAAACATGCACTTGCAAACAAAAAAGACGATCATACTGGAATTAGTACATTCTGCGACATATATAAATTATACAAATTTATATTGCCTTGGAGTTGTATATTTTTTTTTCAAATTAACGTTAATTTTATTAAACAGGAATTATACTTGTTGCTGGATTGAAATACGATCATGTTTGAACAATTGTGGAATTGTGGCGTGTGTTAGTGCACTTTAAATTAAAGCAATCCATTCCGGAATCACTTTATGTAAATATTAAAATACAGATGTAGTATATTGTACCTATAGATAACAATATATGTATGTACATATGAATATTTTTAAAGCAGTCGCCTTAACAACATTTATTCACGAATCAAATTGGAACACCTTGAAATATAATTGAACACTTTGCAAATAGACTTTACCCTACACATCAGTAAAGGCATCCTGCGAAATATAATTCCTTTTTATGAAAATTCAACCAAATTAAATATTCAAACAAATGTTTACTCGCAATTAATTTTAAAATCAATTCCATTTTAACTTAATTTACATATGTTATTGATTTTTAATAAATCTGTTTTGAAAAACTGAAAAAATTGTTTTCCTTTGAAAATAAATATATTAACTTCAGAGCTTATGCAGCATTGTATTTTAATACCAAGTGTAACACTAATTCGAGCCGCACTATTCAAAATAAAATATTAACCTGTAGTTAGCGCAAATCAAAGGCGTTGATTTAAAATTATCTCAAACGCAACCTTAATTTTAAAATATTGTCGTTTAACATCTCTCAATAAAGTTAAGTAAATGTTTATGCAAATGATGATCGTTTAAATATTAAGAAAACATATTAAATTGTTTTTTAGTTTATAAATAATATTTTATTAATCTCTATCAGTCCAATTATGAATAAAAATTCTGGTGGAGTTTTTTCCCTTTTCTTATTTTTAACATTGAATTTGAATAGGAAAAATGGGAAAAGGGTAAAAATCTCCCGGGTAATTTTTATTCATAATTGGGTATATATTGCTATAAAAAATTTAATGGGTTAATTGATATCAGTTTAACATAAAAACTACTTTAAATAAAAGAAAAGCGACTGATTCACTTTATATTGAGAAGAACGGTTATCCCTTGATCCAAAATATTGGGGGATACATGATATTTTTTGTGAGACGGCCTAACGTGCATATTTTGTATTGAATACGGAAATGCGCAAACAAACTTTATACAAACTCTTGAACGATTTGAATTTCTGTAAAACAAATTATGGTCTTAAAAATCAACGTGTGAACGTAGCATAAGTGTTGGCAAATGTTGCAATGTGATAAATATGTTTGAAACTGCTTAAATTGCAAATAACAACCAGATTTGCTGTTCTCTAACTAAAAACTATTGCAAATTAATAAAAATTGTTATTGAAAAAGTAGTTTTTTATTACTAATGTTTGCTTCAATTATTTATGTTGCAAATGAACACAAAAAAAAATTTCCCCGGAATACTTACTATAATAGTCGCTATAGGCGAATATTTAATATTATTGCAATTGACAATTGAATATTGACCACAATGAAACACAAATTCCCAACGCCCTCGTGGATAGAAATTAGAACATTAGTTGTGCATGATTTCTTTGTTTTACTAGTAACATTTGACAACAGCGCTTATTTAAAATACAGAATGAATTTTTTTTTATTATTTTGTTTTTTACCTTTATCATGTTGCAAGGCTACAGCTGCAATATTTAATCTCATACCCAAACATAAATGCATTCACACAAATATGTACATAGACATTATTATTATTATTTTAATGTTGGCTTTATTGTTGGTTTTTATTTGTTTTTTATTTATTTAATAATTAAGAAAAACTTACTACTACCGTGTTCACAGTAAAAAAATTACACATATTGAAATTGAATTTAAATTTAAATTGTTTAATGTCGTGATATTATATATTCATATACATATTTATGTACAATACATTTTACATAGAATGTACATGCATGTATACATACATACATACATAAGTAAGAAATATAGGAGTAAAATAAAAAAAAAATTTCTTAGTGTAAAATATTCTAATATTTCTTGATTATTTAATAATTACTACTACTATATGACAATTAATTAAATTAATAGTTTTGAAAATTATTTTTTATTTTTTTACAAAATACATCAGAATATTACATCCTGCCAAAGATTAAATTCAATTGTCAAAAACCTTTATTTCATTTTATTTCCTGTACTATTATTAAACTTCCGATCTTGCTTCACATTATCACATATCTTTAGTTAAACTCCTTCTTTCATATACATACATAACACAGTGCAACACGAAAAAATATAACCATATACGGACACCACTACGTGATAAATTGCCAAAAAAGTCATGCACTTTTTTATGGGCCCCCAAAGATTTGGGGCCTCGGTGTCATTTTTGCAAAAAAAGTGATAATTTTCTCAGGCTCATATCTTGCAAACCGTTCGGAATTTTATATCCTCTCTGAGGTAAAGTTGTAGTCCTTGTCATATATTGTGAACATATAAAATCAAAAAACTTCATCTTCAAGATTAAAATCGCAAACACTTTAAAATATTCGATTTTTCTTTACCTTTTTTCCCTGTTCAGGTCCATAGGTGGCAAACCGTTCAAAATTAAAGAAAACAATCCACTACAAAAATGTACCTAAGATCTCAATAAACAACTTTCTAGAACATATGAACTTCCTAGGAATGATTCTTAACACCGTTTAGGTATATCAATATAAGTTAGTAAGAAAAAAGGAATTAAGCATACTTTTTTGTAGTTACTTACATCTTCATAAAATACTGTTAAGATGGAAATGACCTGATTTTATTAACATTTCTAAAATTTACATTTATTTTTATTACTGATTTATACGTAAACCAGGGTAGCGCCTTTTTGCATTTTTGATACTCCATTTAAAAAACGTAATGCTGAAAATTTGAGCAAAATCGGATAACGTTTAGAGGTTGCACATTTTATTTAAGATTTCGAGCTTTGGTTCATATTAGTAATATTATAAAACAAATTTGTATTCTATTTTATTTGACTTTTTTTATTATGTTTAAATATTATAATCTATTGAGCTTTTAGGTCACTTTTTTATTATATTAATAAAAATTACCTAAAGCTCAATAAATTATAACATTTAAACATTATAAAACAAATAAATTTTGAAAAATTAAATAAAAAATTCTGTATTTTCAATTAAAAAAAATGGTCCTGATTCTAATAAGTGCTAAATGAGGATGTAAATCCAAAACTGTTATATATATTGTGGGGACCGATTTGAAATTGGCGTATTTCGAGAAAATTTAGTTTTTAATCAAACATTTTTTGAAATTATTTCTTAAAAATTCATAAATAAACATTAAATTCTAATTTTTACAACAATTCTTATACAGTACCATTTATTTATTTCAAATGAAAATATTGAACTTAAAATTTTTAAATTCAAAATATAATCTTAGGGATGTTTAGATAATTTGCTGATTTTAAATAAACACGTTGCAAAAAGTTTTAAATAAATTTATAACAATATTACGGGCAGAGATTCCAATTAATTAATTTATTAAATTATAGACTTAATTCAGAATTAAAAAAATATGTCAGCAATTCATAAAACCAATACCAATTAACCAAATTATTTAACTTTATTGAATTAATACGTAGTAAAATTCACTCAACCTTTACTCCCCGTCTATACCGGATAATTTTTTATCATGATTAACGTCAAAATGGTTGTCAAGATAAAAAAATTATCAAGTATAGTTTCTACATTAAACATGTGTATTTTTTCGATTCCCGTAATATGAAAGGATTTAGGGGCACGTGATAAAACAAAAATCTTTAATATATTCAAAAATTTACGGTTCATATAAAAACACACTATAAATTTATATGTTCAATACAGGTACTACATACATATGGGCAATTCCATATCATCGTACGTGACATTTGTACGTCTATAGAGTGGAATAGATTTTGCAAAAATAAGAGTATCTGAAAAATAATTTGGTCTTTATGTTTCATTCAGAGGGTACTATATTTTAAAATAATAAAAAGTTCTTTCGAAACATTGTTGTCCAAAATATCGAGCGAAATAAGGGTATATCGTACGTGACATAAAACGGAACTCATTTTGAGGTACATGTATAAATATGCGAAAATTTTCGAATCGTGAAAGGCGTTATGTTTTCTTTTAATTTCTTACACTATACGAAATATTTTTCCTTTACAATCCGTCATATTTAAATAAAACCAATCTTTGCATAATAAATAAAATTTAATATCGTACGTGACAGATTTTTCTATGATAATAAAACAATATATATTCTGTAAATATATGTATGTATACAAAAACTAAAAAATTAATACAAAATATACATTCGGTTTCAATAAACAATTTTATAATAGCAAATACACAATCAGAGTCAAATTCATTTCAAACTATATGCTAATTGGGAGCTTAGTTTTCGCCGCAATTTTAGCATAAATCATGAAAATTAAATTAAAAAATTAAATATAGTCAGTTTAAACTATTATTTTTGCCAATAAAATGTTGTAATAAGCTCTAAATACTTACACATATTAATATTTTAGTGTTTTCTCCTATTCAAATCATCTTGAAAAAAAGTTTCAAACGTTTTTAGGTTTTCAGTCGTGGTAGTCATTCTCGTGGAATTGCCCATATATAAGAAAAAACCATGTTGACATCAGATAAAAATCTAAACTCTAAAATAATTGTGATGGATGGATGAAAAACAAAAAACGCCAATAGGTATTTTGACATGTATAGCAATAGCATTATGTATGTCATCGCATTACTAAATCAATTAAATATGTATCTACATATATGTTTTGTAAATGGTGTAAATAAAAAAAAAAATTAATGCTCATTCTAAGACAAGTTGTGCTGCAATATTTTCAATATTCGGTTTAGATCATTTTCTTTTGAAATATGTGTTATTGGTTTTTTATGTTTAAAACAAAGTTATTCGAAAAGCATAAAAAATTTAATGACATACATTTGATATACTAACATGTGAATGTCCAGTCGTCCACAAGAACATAAATAACTGCTCAATTCATCTTGTTAACAAAAATTTACGAAAAACCCGAGTAGGTTAACTTTTTTTCTTGCCACTTTAAATTTATATAGTGCAAAAATAGTAATACACCACAACAAATCGAACGATCGAACGAACGAGAAAACCACGAATAAATAAATGACCCCAGCTGAAAAAAGACAACGTCGACGCAAGATGTCTCCAAAGTCAATTTAGAATAATTTTGTATGCCACTGTGTCAGTGTATGGAGCATATCGCATAAATTTGTATCGCTGAACCATGCTACGTAAGAAAACTTATTGTGATGAACAAAAGTTTTCGGATAGTATACACATACTTATGTGTGTTTTCAACTAAAGTACCTTGAAAATTTAACAAAAACTCAATTCAGATTGGTGGATTGATTTGACCTAGAAAATTGACCTAATATTTCACAATGGTTTAAAAATGTTGTTATTGCCTTTAAAGCATTAAATTTCCTAAAATAATACTACTCTGCATGCTATGTTTATTGTGTTAAAACGCCGAACGCCTTAGAGTCGGTTAAGCCGAGCCGCCCAGTCGTGAAATATTAGGACATTATGACATGATTGGAAACTAGAGTGTCCAAAAAGCCGGCAAATTTAAAAAAAACCGGTTTCCGGTTTAACCGAAAAGGTGTGGTTTTGTAAAAACCGGTTTCGATTATTGTCTTTTAAAAGAACAGGTTAAGCGGTTTCGGTTTTTCTCTTCAAAAAACCGGTTAATTTTTATTTAATGGAAATATAGCATTTTTGAATTCTTTGTGCAATTATTTTATAACTTTTACGAAATGTTGTCAAATGTTACAATTTTCTATAAAATAAAACAATATTTTTAAAAATGGTATCAAAGTTTTTTATAAATATTTTTGAATGAGCTTTAGAAAATATATTTCATTAAAACCAGTTAACCGTATTACAAAAACCGGTTTGTCTAAAAAACCGAAAAGATAAAAAAACTGAAACCGATGGAGTTTACAAAGATGAAAAAACCGGTTTTCGGTTTTATATACTCTAGTTTGAAGTGACTACACTATAGAATTCTTAGAGTTACTTACATAGGATGTATAAAGTAACCAATTGACTTCGCTCTGCATTACAAATAGCACATACATGTCAAATGACCCAAAATATATAAATTGGAGTCAGCTTGGATCAGACATTATTGGCAAGAACCGTCTATAAGGGATACATTTACTACTTACTTAATTGCTGGGTTATTACGAGATGAAAATTAAGGTTGGATGCTACTTTACAGCACGATGTAAATATTGATGATTTTAAAAGAAATTCACTATATAAAAGCTCTAAAGATTATGGCTGTAAACAAGTATTCAAACCAAGATATTACAATTAATATATCAATCTTTTTTTTCAGAAGAAAAGTTATTTTAAATATAATTTTAGAACTTTAACTGTTTAATTCCTGGTACAATTTAAAGAGTCCTAACTGCTGGGAACAGTGTTGTGTATTTTTTGGACATTGCGAAATCCATAGATAATTATGTTATGTTTCTTCAAAAAAATATAAGTGCATATTTTTTTTACTTTTTAGGTCATATTTTGATTTTTTTGAAGCATATTTTAGGCGCATATTTTCCAATAATAAATGCATGAAAATCCGCCCCCTAGTAATGACAATTGACTTATAGTAAGGAAATTAATGAACAATCTAATCGGGCGACCTTTATAACTGGGAAATATAAAGGGACAGATGTATTGCTGCACGTATTCCGATTGTAACTTCAGAAATGCCATTGATTTCAATCGATTGCTTTTTTTTATTTGCTTAGCATTTGCAATGTCAATTGCAAATGTCCGCAAGTTTGCGGACTAAGTCTAGAAAATTTATGTTTTTCATATGAACAGCTTTCAGTTGCATGTTTGCGAGTAAACCCAGAGACTTATAGGAATATGAAATAAATGATGTACTTTTTATTACATTAGAAAGTAATTTTAGATATACTAAATATATTGTATAGCATTATGGTACGGGTAGCGAAGCACACCTGGTTTTAGCTAGTAAATAATAAACATAAGCACAATAACACTCAAATTTGCACTAGTTGAACAAAGATAAAATCTATAATAAATAATGGTAACTGTTCTAAATAAGGAATATTTGCTTTGAAACGCCTCTAAACATCATAGAATACTACTTATGGTATATGTATACATAAATAGATATTTTATAATCAGCCCAATTATGAATAAAAAATTCCGCGGGAGTTTGTTCCCCTGGAGTTTTTTCCCATCGAATTTGAATAGGAAAAATGAGAAAAGGGGAAAAACTTCCGGGGAATTTTTATTTATAATTGGGCTGAATATGTATTAATAATAATTTCACTTTTATTAGTCACTGTACAATACCATGATTGCAAACAATGACATACTTTGCAACTCCTAATAAATATCAATGGACGCTTTTGTTTGCACTCCATGATGAAGTAAAGTGTAAACGCTTTAAATTGAATTTACTGCCACCATATGCTTTATGTTTAGTTATACATAACAGATCAAGCAAACCTATAAACATGCATCGATGGTATGTATGTATGACAATGGATACCAAGAGGCTGCTTGTTGCTCTCTTTACATTCTAATAGTACGAGTATCCAAGCCGTGCTGCAACAAAAGGCAAAAACATAATCATTGTTTTATTGCTTACTATGTTGTGGCTGCTGGATTGTTGTTTTTATTTATTTATGTCTGTGATCAATTAATTGAACGAACGGCAATACGGACGATAAAATATGTTTAAAAAGTAAAAACACTTGTGGTGCATTTTTGTGGAGGACGATGCTTGCATGTTGTCTGCTACAATTTGGAGCATATATTGAAAATGATGTAAAGCATATAAAGTTGTGAACATTAGAATGGTAACCAAATTTTCGGGCTAATGAACATTGTCCGCATTATGTTTGCAACGTCAAGAAGATATTTTGGATCATATTTATTTAGTATCTAAAACTTACTAATGCAAACAGTTAAGCTCATTCGGTTAACGAGAACGCGTGCCGGAAATCGATTGAATGTTGACAAACTGCTTAAACCAAGGTACTGAATACGATTTGACTTAAGAATTAGTAAAACTTATTTCAATTCCAAAGCAAAAATATTTTGAAAACAAAAACAAAGCAATTAAAAAATTACACAGGTCAACAGCAAAAAAAGGCTTCACTAACCACTATATAGATTTGATGCATCATGGTTACCTAAGTACAAAAATTGTAAAATTTTTTAATTCTACGATAGATTTTTTTTAAATTTATTTCTATAATTGCGAATTTTTGTAGATGTTTTTTCTTCACATAATTTATGATAACTCAAAAAGGGTTAGTCCGATATTATTGAAGTAAACTTAAAAAGTTCCAATTTACAAAAACCTGTACAATTTCTGCCGTTTTCGATTTTCATGATTTTTTAAAACAAAAAAATTTAAACGGCGACAGTTTTATCCGGCATTTAAAAAGTATATTTGGACCACACTAATGTATGTAATTGAATTCTCACAAGTGTTCAGTGTTGCAGAGATTGGTGTTGCCCAGGGATGTGCCGATTTTATAGCATTTGTCGATCTTTAAATTCTTCGTTATGACGCTATGGCATTTCTAAGATCATCAGCTTTAGGTGTGGTCATGTAACATGGCGTCTCAATTTTCGTAGGTTATTGGAATTTGTTTAAGATATTTCGGATGATATGAGCGGTATTTGTCTTTAAAAATTATATTCGGACCACTCTAATGTATGTAATTGAATTCTCCTATATTCATATAATTTACTATGTGAATATTAAGTTTTTTGTTTTATTTTTCAATCAAAAGTTTACTTATGTAAGTTTTTTTTTTAAATTTTACTGCAGATACGAGTATTTGTTAATAAATGTAAAAATTTTGTAGATCAAATGATTAAAGTGGCTTTAAAAATAACTGGAGACGTTAAACCTTTTGTTAAACATTATGGCCAAAACAATATATCTACATTTATTTCAATAAACAATCAGACGATGGGTGAGATATGTATTAGAGAGGGTCGGTGGTCCACATATAAAATACACACCCGAAAATACCGTCCTTTTCGTTTTTTATAAGTATATTGCGTCGTCATTTGAAAACCGATCAAAATATATCGCACATCATTGTTAATGGCTTGACAAGAGCTACATTTCCTCTTTAGTATTTAGTATATTTTCAATCCCACATCAATTTATAGATTTGAATTCTGGTATATAGGTTTCTTCCCCCATAATGTAGAAACTATTAAAAGACAAAAAAAATCAAAGTAAAATTTCAAACATTTTTGAACATAAAAATATAAATGCATATCGCTCATTTGTGCAACAACGTATTCAACAAGTAAGAGAGCTATATTCGGCTGTGCCGAATCTTATATACCCTTCAAAATTTTAAATATTTTTAGGTAAACAAAACTTAAATTTTTTTCCAAAGTTGTTTTTTTAATTTTTTGGAAAAAATTTTTTTCGAATTTTTTTTTAAAATAAATTTTCAATAATTTTTTGGTTTTTTAAAAAAATTTAGCGAAAAAAAAAACTTTGGTGAAAAAAAAATTCGGGTTAAAAAAATATTTTTTCCGATTTTGACCCATTGTAGGTGCAACTTACTATGGTCTTATATACGTCGTTGTAAAGGTCTTCGAAATATCTATCATTAGATATCCATATTGTCTATATTAATGAATTAGTAATCCAGATATAGGTAAAAAATCGAGGTTGTCCTGGTTTTTTCCTTATATCTCAGCCATTTGTGGACCGATTTTCTCGATTTTAAATAGCAACCGATCCGGAAGAATTCCGGAGATATTGATGTATGAATCGAGTAAGTTATTTGGGGGCTTCGGAAAGTTGATTTCAACAGACAGACAGACGGACATGACTTAATCGACTCCGCTATCTATAAGGATCCAGAATATATATACTTTATAGGGTCGGAAAATTATACTGTGGAAATTACAAACGGAATGACAAACTTATATGTATATACCCTTCTCACTAAGGTGAAGTGTATAAAGAAAACCCCGCATTTCGGGTCAATAGCATCATTTTATATTTAATAAATTGTTTTAATAACTGACAAAGTCATGTGAACTAGCTTCTAAAAATCGACATAGAAGCACTTTGTCCTAATTTCATAACATATTATTACTTGCAACAACGTATTAATTTAGTTGAGTGTTGCTGTTTATGTTTTCATATCCACCAGACCACCAAAAATTTGTCTTAAATAACAATTTCCTTAAAAATTAAAAGATATATATCGATTTAAAAACTAAAAATACGTCTCCTATCTGCAGCAAATGAGCGATATTTGTTTTTAAACCTTCTATATTTCATTTGAAAACAAAATTTATGAATGGAAATCAAAGAAATCAAATCATACCATTTATGTTGAAACTTTGTTTTGTGTAAGCTTTCCTGAATTAAAATAAGGGCTACAGTTCAATATGATTTTATTCGAAAAGGTATATCAACGTAATCTATCAAAATATACATTTTACCATTTCCTACCACTTGGAAGATATAAGAATGACGTTAATTTTAAATTGAATTCAGGTGTTTAACAGTACATATCGTAACCTAAAATGCAAAATAACGTAACAACAAAAATAGCAAAAGCTAATGTTTGATAGATAATGAAGTTAAGAAATAACAAATAAAAGCAAAACTTACATTTGGAAATGTGTTTGTCATTATGTTTAATGATCAAAATGGAAGAAATTAAGTTTATATCATAGATACTTTTAAATTTTCAATGGTTTTTTGCCCATCACTTTAAACATTTTAGAAATGATGTTACCTTATTTTGCATTTTAGGTGACGATATGTATTTCGAATCCTGAATAGATTGGCATCAAAAACTCTTTTTCGTGAATATTTAAGATAAATGGTATTGAATATAGCCATCGTTATATTTATAGACTTACCATTTTGAAATTCGAATTATATGACAATTTGGTTTAAAGATTCTGGCGTTCAATCGGCCTGACATTATTGGACTCATCGGCATTCCATGTAAAACAACTGTTATCCACAATAGGACCACTTTTTTTTACAAATTCTTAGATGTAATTAATCACATTTTTTAATAAATTGTTTCCAATAATGGACAAGTTCTGAGATTTCCTTAAAATATTTATAGTTCAATACACCTAATGGGTCGAATAAATTTAACCTCCATTTAGTATGCAGCACTAATATGAATTTTATTTGCAAATTTATTACGATACATTCTTCATTTATTACAGCTGTTGTAATTATCGTAATAATCAAAAATCATCAAATACATTTCGCCGATTTAAGGATTTTGTTTATAAATTCCGCAACTATTGCTTAATTATTGTAATTTGATATCAATGTAATAAAAAATATTAAATGCAATGAAAAAAAAAATCATTTTAAATGTACATAAATACATACATATGTATCTATTGAAGTACATTCTTCGCAGACGTTGTGTCTTGATGATTGGATGCATTTAAAATGCAATTGATTTCAATTGAAATAAATCAAATTTTCTACATTTTCATCTTGCTCGCGCATGTCAAATATTTTAGCAGATTTATTGGCGCCCGAATGTTTTGTATTTCTATCTTTTTTATCTGATGAAGTATGAACGTGCAATACATTTTTCTTGGTTTTGATTTTCTAAAGTATAGAAAAATTAATTAATCGTACATTACTTTAAAACCAATTTTGGTCATTATTTGTGGTCAGCTGCAAACGTATATACATTAACGTATATGGGGCATTTCATGTCAAGTGAACCAACTTTTGAAATCGATGTCTTCCGATCGGGATGAAATTTGCACCAAGGTTAGCTCTATTGGATAGTAACTCAGACACAATTTTTCAACAACATCGGTCGAGAACTCTCTGAGTTATAGGGGGTAAAATTTTGACAATTTGGTCAAACAGGGGTTTTTTCTTATCCATGTAACTTATTACCTATTGTTCTTAGCAAAATGTGTCCCAAATAGTATAGATAGCTATTTCTTCGATCTTTCGAAAAAAAATATTTAAAAAAAAAAATAAAAAATTTTTAATATTTTTTTTCCGAAATCAAAAACTTTTTTGACTTTTTTTAATTTTTTTCTCTTTTTTTTTTTTTTTCTTAAAATAAAGTTTAGATATTTTCCTTGAACACCTACTTGGTCGCTTAGTGGGATGCGAGTGGGATATCTATTAAAATAAATATTTTGTAACTCAAAACATAAAATTTTTGACTTTTTTTGCAAAATCAAAAACTTTGTTGACTTTTTTTTTTCAAAATGGACCCTTTTTTAATCTTTTTTTTTAGGTCAAACAAAAGCTTAGATATTATCCTTGAAGACCCTTTTGGTCGCTTAGTGGGATGCGAGTGGGATATCTATCAAAATAAATATTTTTTAACTCAAGACTTACAATTTTTGACTTTTTTTTTTGCAAATACGATTTTTTTTCCAAATGGGCCCTTTTTTTAAAATTTTTTTTGTTGTCAAAAGAAAGCTTAGGTCCATTCTTTTAAGATATTTTTAGTCCCTTAGTGGGATGCGAGTGGGATATCTATCAAAATAAATATTTTGTAACGCAAGACATAAAATTTTTTAATTTTTTTTTGCAAAATCAAAATTTTTTTCCAATATGGGCCCTTTTTTAATTTTTTTTTTGCTCAAAAGAAAGCCTAGGTCCATTCCTTTAAGATATTTTTAGTCCCTTAGTGAGATGCGAGTGGGATATCTATCAAAATAAATGTTTTAACACAAAAATTGTATATCTTGAGTTACAAAATATTTATTTTGATAGATATCCCACTCGTATCCCACTAAGGGACCTAAAATATCTTAAAGGAATGGACCTAAGCTTTCTTTTGACTAAAAAAAAATTTTTAAAAAAGGGCCCATTTTGAAAAAAAATTCGAATTTGCAAAAAAAAAGTCAATAATTGAATGTCTTGAGTTACAACATTTTTATTTTAATAGATATCCTACTCACATCTTCCTAAGTGACAAAATAGGTCTTAAAGGAAAAGACCTAAGCTTTCTTTTGAGCAAAAAAAAATTTTTTAAAAAAAGTCCCATATTGGAAAAAAATTTCGATTTTGCAAAAAAAAATTAAAAAATTGTTACAAAATATTTATTTTGATAGATATCCCACTCGCATCCCACTAAGGGACTAAAAATATCTTAAAGGAATGGACCTAGGCTTTCTTTTGAGCAAAAAAAAAAATTAAAAAAGGGCCCATATTGGAAAAAAATTTTGATTTTGCAAAAAAAAATTAAAAAATTGTATGTCTTGCGTTACAAAATATTTATTTTGATAGATATCCCACTCGCATCCCACTAAGGGACTAAAAATATCTTAAAGGAATGGACCTAAGCTTTCTTTTGACTACAAAAAAAATTTAAAAAAAAGGGCCCATTTGGAAAAAAAATCGTTTTTGCAAAAAAAAAAGTCAAAAATTGTAAGTCTTGAGTAAAAAAAAAGATTAAAAAAGGGTCCATTTTGAAAAAAAAAAGTCAACAAAGTTTTTGATTTTGCAAAAAAAGTCAAAAATTTTATGTTTTGAGTTACAAAATATTTATTTTGTTAGATATCCCACTCGCATCCCACTAAGCGACCAAGTAGGTGTTCAAGGAAAATATCTAAACTTTATTTTAAGAAAAAAAAAAAAAAAAAAGAGAAAAAATTTTAAAAAAAAGTCAAAAAAGTTTTTGATTTCGGAAAAAAAATATTAAAATTTTTTTATTTTTTTTTTAAATATTTTTTTTCGAAAGATCGAAGAAATAGCTATCTATACTATTTGGGACACATTTTGCTAAGAACAATAGGTAATAAGTTACATGGATAAGAAAAAACCCCTGTTTGACCAAATTGTCAAAATTTTACCCCCTATAACTCAGAGAGTTCTCGACCGATGTTGTTGAAAAATTGTGTCTGAGTTACTATCCAATAGAGCTAACCTTGGTGCAAATTTCATCCCGATCGGAAGACATCGATTTCAAAAGTTGGTTCACTTGACATGAAATTCCCCATATACATTAAGATGGAACCTCAATGTATGGATAAATTTAAAAATCTTCTGTTTTAAAAACGAAGGGCAATTTTGTGACTGGTTTAGATAAAAATAATGTGACAATTGTTTGAGTTCGATCGGTTAAATAATGCCGTGCCACGCGAGGTTTAAAGTTCGTGGGAACGAAATTGGGGGAAATGGACTGGAGACACCCCTAGGGTGTTCACTAGAACCAACATACCATACCCTCTATTTCCAAAAAATTGAATTTTCACAAAATTGGCCAAAATAGAAAAACAAAATATATACAATTATTGCAATAAAATGGTTATAGATGTTATTTATATTGTTTATTTTTTTCAAAATTCGGAAATTTTTATCAATCAAATATTGCTTCTCCTCTTCATTCCTGCACAATATTTTATTGTAGTTCTACATCATTATCACGCCTCTTTCCGCAGTGTCGTTTAGAACGTGAATTTTCTCTACAATTTTTAATACTTGCTGATAATCTTCGCGCTATGGACACGTTTTCGGTGGA
Source organism: Calliphora vicina (assembly GCF_958450345.1). Taxonomy (NCBI): domain Eukaryota; kingdom Metazoa; phylum Arthropoda; class Insecta; order Diptera; family Calliphoridae; genus Calliphora; species Calliphora vicina. Next base: position 83,040,024 of record NC_088780.1, read on the forward strand.
TATCGTTTAAATTAATTCGACAAGTTGAAACGTTGAAAAATGTTTCTAGTTTTCACAGTTACCAAAGCGCTCAAGTCATTCGACAAAAATTTCTCATTTACTGCTGCAAAATTAACCACAATTTTTCGAATAGGACCTTCAACAGTTCAGAGCCATCGGAGTTATCAATTTCTTTTTCTAGTTGAACTTACTTTTCCTTTTTTTCAAGGCTTTCTTCTCCATCATCTGTGCACATAATAGCCAACAGTATTCGTTTTATGTCAGCTAAAATTGGTATCTGAACATAAATATTTTTAACGAATAAATTGTCTTGGAAATCCATCGCGATGCATCGTGTGTGGTGAATGGGTAACATCAATAAACCATTTTATTTTATTGCAATAATTGTACATATTTTTTCGTAATATTCGTGAAAATTCTATTTTTTTTGTATGGCGACCCCCTGAAAGGTAAGTTTGTTCCAGAGAAATATTGGGGATACAAAAATAATGGAAGTTGCTCATACATTTTAAATCCCTAGGGTTGACTCCTGAGTAGTTACGAGCCTTTATCTATCCATTTTCCCCGAATTTCGTTCTCACGAACTTTATGCCGCACGGGAGGCACGTCAATTTTTAACCGATCCTGATCAAACTCTTGTCACATTTTTTCTATCCTAACCTCACACAAAATTGCCCTTCGTTTTTGGAAAATCGAAAATAAAAAATAAGGATAACTTTAATATACATTAGGGTGGACCTTATTTTTCCTACATAAGAACGGGGCGACGCTAATATACATAGATCCATACATATGTATGTATGGATCTATATTAGGATGGCCCAAGTCAAATTAGAGTTTTTGTTTTGTCTATGTATTTAATATGTAATCATAATCTTTAATTTTTTTTCTTATAATTTTCCTTTTTCAGATGATCAGAAGAATAGGAGTAGGTCTTCTTATTCTACTGGTAGTCAGTAGTAAAACATCAAGTGTTAAAGTATCCACCACTGGCTATCACATAGTACACAACGAACACAATGGCAACGGATTTCATGGTTATAAATATGGAGCATCAGCTCCACCCCTAGCATTGCCGTTAATTGGGTATTTTAATTTTGAAAAATTTTTTAAATGTTTATTGTGATAATTTTTGTTTATTAATTCGACAGAAATGAAGTGCCACATAATTTTGGACCAACTTCCCCAGCACCGGGAAATCCTTTCGTATCATTGTCTGGCGGCAATCCATTGTATGGACCACGTTACCCACAACCAGGTCAAGCAACATGTGCTCAACCTCCATCAGTTTGCGAAAAATCGGCATATCGTACACTCGACGGTTCGTGCAATCATTTAGAGCAACCACAATTGGGCATGGCCAATCAAAGGTATGGACGTTTGCTCTCACCAAAGTACGCAGATGGGATTTCAGCCCCAACTAGATCGATAACTGGCCAGGATTTACCCAATGCTCGTTTAGTATCGCTGGTGGTATTCGGAGAGATGGATGTACCCGATCCCGATTTCACTCTAGTCAATATGCAATGGGGTCAGATAATAACGCACGATATGTCTATGCAGGCTGGTGGTACCCAATCGAGTAAGTTTTTTAATGTTTGCAAACTATTAAATAATTATTTGTTGGTATGTCGAAGAAGTTAAAGTCACTTTCAGCTTCATTATTGTTACTGTCATATTTTCAACATAGTCTTATTAGATGCATTTGAAAGATTATTATTTCCCCTTTGGACTATATAATTGAAAAATATTTATTTATATTTTTCGAAAAATGCATTCATGATGCAAATGCAATTTTCATCATGAATACATGCAAATTTTCTTGATTTTTACAATAAAAATGGAAATGTTCAAAGGACTCCAAAGGGTATGTGTTTACCGAATATGGTCATAATTTTAAGGCTCAAGGTCAAACAAATTTCCTGATCTCCTTGGTGTAATTTGCATGTTATTTTCCGAATAATGTTTTAAGTTTTAAGATTGATTATTCATTTCATAATGATTAATAAAATTTTTTTCAAACATTTTAGAAAAACATCCAACACGTTGTTGCACCGACGATGGTCGATTAGTTGGCAATGAATTGGCTGACAAGACATGTTATGCGATTTTAGTGCCACCACATGACCCAGCCTTCTCCCAAGTTGGCACCGAATGTTTAAATTTCGTACGTACTCTAACGGACTTGGATGCCAATTGTCCCGACAATCATGGAGGGCCAGCTGAACAGCTTACAGTCGTTACGGCTTACATGGATTTATCGTTGGTTTACGGCAATTCTATACAACAAAATAGCGAAATAAGAGCTTTCCAAGGTGGACGGATGATTGTTGAAGAACGTAATGGGGCTGAATGGCTGCCGTCGTCACAAAATGTTACGGGCGATTGTGATGCCACCGAAATCAACGAAGTTTGTTATAGAGCTGGCGATATTCGTGTCAATCAAAATCCCGGTCTAACAATTTTACAGACCATTCTTCTTCGTGAACACAATCGCATTGCTGACACCTTGGCCAAACTCAATCCCCATTACGACGATCGTACCCTGTTCCAGGAGGCTCGTAAAATCAATATCGGTCAATATCAGCACATTAGTTATTACGAATGGTTGCCCATATTCTTGGGTGCCGAAAATATGTTAAAGAATCGTTTAATTTATAAAGTACCAGCGGACACTCATGTTAATGATTTTGATAACAATATTGATCCATCTGTTTTGAATTCACATGCTACGGCTGCTTTCAGATATTTCCATTCACAAATTGAAGGAAGATTAGAGTAAGTATTCTGTTTCAGATTTTTGCAACTAATATTCAAAGTGGAATATGAATTCGTATGAGTCAGTTATTGGAAAATATGCTTAAAAAAAACTCAAAATATGATTTTATAATTTAGAAAATATGCTCTTATATTTTTGTGCAGCAACATAAACCAAACCAAATCGTTAAAATTTTAAAATTATAATTGTTTTTCTGTGAAAACTATTAGTTCTACAATAATATCTTGAGATTCATAGAGCCTCCATCATTATGCCTTTTAAAATCATTTAAATATTGATCGGACTGTAAAGTAACATTCAACCTTAATTTTCATCTCATAATAAATGACTATGAAGAGCGGTAACCGTGAAGTGGCAAAATCTCTTAATTACAATAAAAAATATGAATGTTGTCGATACTTACAGAAAATCTCTAGATTATTTTCTGCTGTTGTCGATGTCGAAAGAAGTTAGTCGACAATACTTTATGCTATTTCTATAGCAAATTCGAGACAATTGGGGTATTTACACGGTCTACTATTTGGTCATATTGTCATAATGTCCAAATATACTATGATAGTTTAAATTTTTGTTTTGTTTCAAACAAAAAAGTTCTAAACTAATAATGTATCATAAAATAATATTTTTTTTTGTTCTAAACACAACAACAACTATTATAATATATTAGGACATTATGACAATATGACTAATAGCAGACCATGTGAATACCCCAAATATATTGCTAATTGACGACAAAAGATAACATTTTTTAAAAAAATCAAAAACATGCATTTGCAGAGATTTTATGAGAGTCAAGGTCGCCCAAATTAGTTAAAGAGTATTTTAAACCTTAATAACTCCAGGGGCCAAATTACCGCATTCGTGATCGAATGTGCTATCGTATCGAAAAATGATTATGATAAAATGTACTAAATTTCTTGCTCGTTATCGAATGCCATAATCTCAAATAGGAAAATTACGATAAATTTTACTCGATATCGAATGCGGTAATTTGGCCCCAGAAATACATAACATGTTGGGATGAAATAAGACTCGTTAGAAAGGTCTCAAAATATCTATAATATCTTATATTTTTCTCAAAAAACAACTAATTATTCACATACGTACATATTAAAATTTATACTTGAGTAGCAATTTTTATTTATATCTTTTAATTTTAATAATTTCTTAGAGATCCATCATTTTCAGCCGATCCAAAAACTTATTGTCTGGCTATTTCTTAACTTAATGGTGGACTGTCTGTTAAAATAGTTTTTGTATGAAAAACGGCAGTATAACTTTAGGTTAAAAAATATCTTTGTGAAAATGGGGTTTAATCTTGAAAAAGTAATATTTTGATTAGAGTTTAGTATAAAAATGGAAATGAAACTACGTAGATAGTTCGATTTTAATAAAATTGCACATGGCTATAGGAAAGATATAGTTTAGTATTGCTTGCACCTCGGTAATGAGCAAAATTTAAAATTAATAAATTAATTCCAACGGTATTGTGATGATTTCGTTTATGGATGTGGTGCTTAATAAATTACACTGCCCAACAGCATTTTTGGAACATAATAGCGACCCTATAATTCTGAAAGGGCATGTTGACTAGAGCATTTTTGTAGAATAATCTTATAGTCCAGCTGGTCTGAATTTTTTTTTTACATTGGGTCAAAGTTTTCATATTTTGATCGAAGGGAGCATTATACTAACTGAAAAAAATTTTGTATGTTAATATCTGAGAGAATTCTTATGGTCAGAGTTATATTATGGAATTTTATGGGGATCATTTTTGTGGAAGATCTTAACCCTCTAGCTCCTCTCTTTAGGGATCAATTTGACCCTTTTTTGAGAAAATCAAAAAAGTCCTTTCAGAAAGGACATCTAAGGATTCAAATATTTTACGAAAATTTTTGCCGGAAAATTTCAGTGGGGGTCACCAAAGTTGTAAATAAAGCACTTTACTCTTAATTAGCATTTTTAAAATTTTCTTAAAAAAATCACAAAAAATCTTTTTATGATCCGAATTAACTGATATTTAAAATATAAATAGTCCTAGAGAAGATCTACAAAAAATATATATGTACATATGTAAATTATCACTTTTAGGTCAAGAGTTATATAGGTTTATTTATTTTTTTTTAAATTTGTTCCATCTTTTTATAGTTTTTTAGATATGTAGATCCTACGGTGGTTCAAAATTGTTTTTTAAAATATCACCAATATTTGCGATTAAATTTCGAATACTATAAAAATAACTTGTTAACAGTTATGCCGTCCCTATATAAAAAGTTACACGCATCCAAAGTTGGAACATGTAAAAATGGCAGTATTTTTTACGTTTTATTCAAAAACACATTTTGCATGGAATATTTAAAAAAAAAACGTTAAAATTTTTCAAAAGGGAGCAATACTTATACAAAAAGCTTTAAATATAGCTTTTTGTAGTTGGTAGTTGGTGAAAACCTTAGGACTAGAAGATTAACAGTTTAGTAAAATGAAATATTTTTATAAATTTTTCGGACTTCATTTACCTTAGAAACTAAAAAATTTGAATATTGGGATTTTCCATGAACAAAAATATAAAATTTAAAGATATTACAACAAAATTGTGGAATTTGAAAAATTACGAAGAAAATAAAAAAAATTAAACTTTTTATAAAAAATTTAAACAATTTCTTGGAATATACATTTTATGCATACATAATTAATTTTCTATTTCCAATTGTTTAAAATTTTCAAATCGGTCTAAAAATGTGTGAGTTAGAGGTACTAAAGTACTACGACCTACCCTAAAACAGTTTTTTAAAAATAACTCAAAATTTTGAGGGTGTTTCAAAATCTTTGAAAACGGTTTTAGTATGTCCTCACTTAGGCCTATAACCCCCATTAGGTCGCTTTTCAAGTTCTGACAAAAAGTGTCATTTTGTAGCAGAGTGTAATTAACAGGGAAACCAAAATATGGAAATGCATGTTTTTTCTGGTGAGTCTAATGAGCACATGGATAAGATATTTACACGTTTCAGAACTATTTAAGAATTTTGGCATCGATTTGTTAGTGCATATTTTTGCATATTTTACCCTTAAATATATATATTTGTTTTAAGAGCATATTTATGTCATATTTTGCGTTTTTAGAGCATATTTTACTGTTTAATAGCATATTTTGAGTTTATCAAAAACAAATTTTGTCTTACTTATTTTTCGCTGTTGTGTTACAGGTTTTTACTTCCTTTGTTTAAAATTCAAAATTGAAAAATAGATGACTTTTCACCAAAAGAAAAATTTAAAAAACAGAATTTTTTTTTTAAATTTAAAATAACAATTCGAAAAAATTTTTTATCCAAAAAATTAAAAAACTGAAAAAAAAAAATTTTTTTTCACCTAAAAATATTTAAATTTTTTATTTTGAAGTATAATTAGGTGAAGGGTATATAAGATTCGGCACAGCCGAATATAGCTCTCTTACTTGTTTTAATATAAAATAAGCACTATTTTAATAATAGCTCCATCTAAATATCAAATTTTAGGTCTAATTCAAACTTAACCGTTCTAAGTGTTAAAGAAATATTGTCTTTTAAATTTGCTCCTGTAACATCAGTTGATGTCGAAAGAACATTTTCTATGTTTACAAATGTTTTCAGATCCAATAGACAACGATTTTTATTTGAAAATTTAAGTAAATTTTTTTTGGTTAAAAATTATGTAAACGTTTGTTTTTTTAAGAGCATATTTTTTAAATTTTAAGAGCATATTTTAAAGTTTTTACTGCATATTTAAAGCGCCTAAAACGCTTTTTTTAGAGCATATTTCCGGTTTCCCTGGTAATTAATAATATTAATCAGGAATAAACGTTCGACAAAGTAACCACTAATAATTAAGTAAATAAATAAACCTTAAAAACTCTTGACCTAAAAGTGATAATCTACATACTATGTATATATATTTTTTGTAGATCTTCTCTAGGGCTATTTATATTTTAAATATCAGCTTATTTGGATTATATATATATTTTTGCCGAGTTTTTTAAAAATGTGAGACACAAGGTGGTGTGTAATTTTGCTAATTAGGGTTAAGATCTTCCACAAAAATGATCCCCATAAAATTCCACAATATAACTCTGACAATAAGAATTCTCTTAGACATTAACTTACAACATTTTTTTCTGCTCCCTTCGATCAAAAAATGAAAACTTTGACCCACTGTAAACAAAATTCAGACCAGGTGGACTATAAGTTTATTCTACAAAAATGCTCTAGTCAACATACCCTTTCAGAATTATATGGTCGCTATTCTGTTCCAATCAAAAAGTCTCAATTTGTTGGACAGTGTTATTAAATTAAAATAAATCATGTGAATTTTGCAATTTAGTAATGATTTTTTTAACTACGATTAGATGTCTTAGATTGGACGTAGTATTTGTAAAAACGCTCTAAGTTTGTATAGATAATTCCTGCACGTTTTTTTTTAAATTTTAGTAACATATTTTTATACCCTTCACCTTCGTGAGAAGGGTATATATAAGTTTTTCATTCCGTTTGTAATTTCCACAATATAATTTTCCGACCCTATAAGTATGTAAATTACTTACAACGAAAGTTGGATTTTGGCCATTCTCACCCCCAGGTTGGTGAACATTAGTAAAAAAATCATCCTGAAAAAATTTTAGGTAAATCGGTTCGGGTTAAGACGTGCAGCAAGCCTTCTGAAGTTTTGAGATGCGTTTACAAGGGGAAAAATGCATTTTATATAAATAAATAATAAATATAAATAAATTTTAAAATATAAGCTCATTTTTACTTAAAATTTATCCATATTTACTAGTTTTTGTCTTCGTAGGTTACCGTTAACCTATTCGGCAGTTTCAAAACTCCATTTTAACATTTTTAAACAAATTTCAGAATTTTTTGATGTTCTCATTGAGATTTATTGAGAATATAATAGGGAATAAAAATATGAAAAAATTAAGAAAATATCTCTTATAGTTTTTCCGTACCTGCGATTTAAATTTTGAAATTTTCGAGAAAAACCAATTATTTGGACATTTTTTGGCGAATGAGCTTTATTTCCTTACTGTTATGAATTTTAAGTAAAACCTATTCAGAATATTATAGTCCAGATAATTATAAATATACTCTGAAAGTTTTATTAAAATTGGGAAACACTAAACCTTAAATCGTGAAGGTCAAAGGTCAAATGTTTCAATATTTACGTCTTAACCCCAACCGATTTACCTAAAATTTTTTCAGGATGATTTTTTTTACTAATGTTCACCAAACTGGGGGGTGAGAATGGCCAAAATCCAACTTTCGTTTATTAAGGGCCACCCTAATGTATATATTTTCTGGAACCTTATAGATAGAGGAGTCGATTAAGCCATGTCCGTCTGTCTGTCTGTTAAAATTAATTTTCTGAAGACCGCAATATCTTTGGGATCCAAATCTTCAATAATTCTGTCAGACATGCTTTCGAGAAGTTGCCTATTTAAAATCAGCAAAATCGGTCCACAAATGGCTGAGATATGAGGAAAAAACCAGGACAACCTCGATTTTTGACCTATTTTTAACCTATATCTGGATTACTAAATCATTAATATAGACAAAAAAAATACCTTTGCAACGACATATATAAGACCATAGTAAAGTTGAAGCTACAATGGGTCAAAATCGGAAAAAATATTTTTTAACCCGAATTTTTTTCAACAAAAAAAATTTTGTTTAAAATTTGAAAAAAACAAGTAAGAGAGCTATATTCGGCTGTGCCGAATCTTATATACCCTTCACCAAATTATACTTTAAAATAAATTTGTTTAAATATTTTTAGGTAAACAAAATTTAATTTTTTTTTCTAAATGTTTTTCAATTTTTTTTTTTGAATTTTTTTAAAAATTTTTTATTACAAAATTTTTTAAAATTTTTTTTTTTTAAAAAACAATTTATGACAAAAAAAAATTTTTTGATAAAAAAAAAATTCGGGTTAAAAAATATTTTTCCCGATTTTGATCCATTGTAGGTCCAACTTACTATAGCCTTATCTACATCGTTGCAATGGACTTTGAAATATCTATCATTAGATATCCATATTGTCTATATTAATGACTTAGTATGCCAGATATAGATCAAAAATAGGTCAAAAATCGAGGTTGTCCCGGTTTTTTGCTCATATCTCCGTTATTTATGGACCGATTTTGCTGATTTTAAATAGCAAACTTCTCGAAAGCATGTCTGACAGAATTATTGAAGATTTGGATCCCGAAGATATCTGGGGTCTTCAGAAAATTGATTTCAATAGACAGACGGACATGGCTTAATCGACTCCGCTATCTATAAGGATCCAGAATATATATACTTTATAGGGTCGAAAATGAAAAATGTATAAATTACAAACGGAATGACAAACTTATATATACCCTTCTCACGTAGGTGAAGGGTATAAAAATTAAAAATGAAATTTTTAAAATAACAATTGGAAAAATTTTTTTCCAACAAATTAAAAAAAAAAACAACTGAAAAAAAATTTTTTTTTTGTTTACCTAAAAATATTTAAAATTTGTATTTTGAAGTATACATAATTTGGTGAAGGGTATATAAGATTCGGCACAGTCGAATATAGCTCTCTTACTTGTTAAAATTAAATATAATCAAATAACAAAGTTGTTAAAAAAATTTGAAACATTTTAAATATGACTAAAGAAAATTCGATACATTCATTATTAAAAACAAGTAAGAGTGCTATATTCGGCTGTGCCGAATCTTAAATACCCTTCACCAAATTATACTTCAAAATTTTAAATATTTTTAGGTAAACAAAATTTAATTTTTTTTCCAGTTATTTTTTGAATTTTTTGGAAAAAAAAAATTTTTCGATTGTTATTTAAATTTTTTTTTTTTTAAAATTAAAATTTTTTTTTTTTAAATTTAAAATTTTTTTTTTTTAATTTTAAAATTTTTTTTTTTTTAAATTTTAAAAATTTTTTTTTTGTTTTTTAATTTTTTTTTTTGAAAAAAAAATCTGGTTCAAAATTTTTTTCCCGATTTTGACCCATTATAGGTCCAACTTTCTATGGTCTTATATACGTCGTTGCAAATGTCTTTGAAATATCTATCATTAGATATCCATATTGTCTATATTAATGTCTTAGTAATCCAGATATAGGTAAAAAAATAGGTCAAAAATCGAGGTTGTCTTGGTTTTTTCCTCATATCTCAGCCATTTGTGGACCGATTTTGCTGATTTTAAATAGCAAAATTCTCGAAAGCATGTCTGACAGAATTATTGAAGATTTGGATCCCGAAGATATCTGGGGTCTTCAGAAAACCGATTTCAACAGACAGACAGACAGACGGACATGGCTTAATCGACTCCGCTATCTATAAGGATCCAGAATATATATACTTTATAGGGTCGGAAATTAAAAATTTAGAAATTACAAACGGAATGACAAACTTATATATACCCTTCTCACGAAGGTGAAGGGTATAATAAGAATTTTTGTATAGCGCTATATCTAAAGACTTTATATCATCAGAGTTGGGGGTAGTGCACAAAATTTGCAGTTTCCACTAAAAGTTAGTGATAATGCCAAATTTTTCAATAACACTAATAGCTATTTAGTGGTGAGTTGAAAAAAAAACAGCCTCAATAAGCAATAGTGGTAGTGGTACAAGAAAATTTTTCACTAAAATTAATTTAGTAATAGTGAAAAACCTTTTTTACAGCTCAGTGCAAATTTTTTTTTTCCACTAAAAGGATAGTGGAAAAATATAATCATTAACTAATGTTAATGGAACTCTAATACATATCATTATATTGAATTATTTTAAACTTTTTTATTTTTATTATTTATTAAATTAATTAATATTAATATTAAAGTAGTAACAAAATTAAAAAACTAAAGGAAATAGTAATACAAAAAAATAAGGAAGTTTCATGAATATATTAAGATTTTAATTCCCGAAATTTACTATATATGACAAAATCAATTTTGATCTTATAAATATTTCGGAGAGTATATCGATGGCTTAATATAAAAAAGGAGTAACTAATTTTTTATTTTCAAAAATTTCATTGAACAAATAATTATATTAAATAACTTCATTAAAATAAAAAAAATAAATTTTAAATAAGAAGTAAAATGTGATGTCTCTTCTTATTAAAAATAGCATTTAAACTTTTTTTGTGTCTAAAATTTGATGGATTTATTAATTTTTTTCCTTCTCCTGTAAAATAACAAAAAATCGAGTTACGCCTTTTTTATATTAAGCCATCGATATGTATTATTTTAAATGCCACATCCAACATTTAAATAGTGAAAATGTGCAAACTTTAATGATGTGTGTTGTTTGTTTCTGTTTTTTTTTTTGCTTTAGTTGTTTCTACCAATATCAGAGACCCTTCTATTATGACAGCTTAAACTAACTTACACAATAGCTAGAAAACATTGCTAAATGAACTTAAATTAACTAACACAAAAAAAATGTTATTTCTTTTACCTTTTGTTTGTTAACAAAAAAAAAAATAATTATAATATAAAAACAAAATAAATGATTGGTGCTGTTTCTATTTCATGTTTCGTGCAGTTTATTATCAGAACTTCGATCTGTTTTGGGCTCTTTACGTTTAAGTGACTGGTTTAATCGACCTGGTATCATTGAAGTTGGCGACAACTTTGATTCACTAACACGCGGTCATGCCACACAGCCAGAGGAATTAACAGACATTAACTTTGATCGAGAGGTAAAGTAACAACATTTCCAGTTGGTTAATTTGTTTGGTCTTTCGTTCGTTCGTTTGTTTTGTTTATTCCGTAATGAACATGATTTATTGTTTATTTTTATATTGTTGCAAACCAATGGACGAAGAACATGCATGTTGACAAATTCTCATTGTCTTTAGATTGTTTTCAGTTTCTAAAAGTTGTTATTGCATTTTTTTCTTCTTGGTTTTTCTAGATTAAACACTTTTTATTTAGACGTAATATGCCATTTGGCGGCGATTTGAGAGCTATAGATATACAACGCAATCGTGACCATGGTTTGGCCTCCTACAATGATTTTAGAGAGTTTTGCGGTTTGAGACGAGCTCACAGCTGGGAGGAGTTTGCTGACCTTATTGATCCACAAGTATGTAAAAAAAAAACACCAATCAAATTAACTAAGTAAGGAGTTAAGAGTGAAACCTAATCGTATTTTTCAATTTATTCCAGATCATTGAAAAACTAAAGAATTTATATGTCAGTCACGAGGATGTTGATGTTACTGTTGGTGGTTCACTGGAATCACATGTTGCGGGAGCTTTAGCTGGTCCAACATTCCTGTGCATATTAACTGAACAATTCTACCGTACACGAGTGGGTGATCGTTTCTTCTATGCGAATGGCGATAAATATGCTGGTTTTACTCCAGGTACAAATACAACCTACAAACATAAATATTTCAAGCAAAACCATATTAAAATGCTTCATTTTTTGAATTTTCATTTTATAGATCAATTAGCTGAAATACGAAAAGCAAGTATGGCACGCCTTTTGTGCGACAATGGTAACAATATTGCATCCATGCAACCACAAGCCTTCTTAACTATTTCGAAATCGTAAGTTGTTATATAAAAATAAACGACCGTATTTAAAATAAATTCTTATTCATAACAAAAAACAAACCAGCCACTTTTCAGGTTTTTGGAAGCGGTTGCAAAATACAGAATTATTTTCAATATTTTTAAATTTAAGAATTGCTTCCCATAAAAAAAATAGTGGAAGTAGTTCAAATTGAAGGTCATGTTAACGACTTCTTAAACAATAGTATATTACAATTCATTCACCCAAGAACTGTATGTAAATATGATCCGAGAATTGAAATATTTCCCTTTTTATTTAAAATATTTAAAGTGTTTTTAAACATACGTTTGTTTAGTTTTAACGATAGTCTGTCATTGGAGATCATGTGTTTCAGTTTTATATGTACATTGTGGAAGATATTTCAAATAATTTCTGAGAAAAAAGTGAAAAAATATATTACATAACTTTAAAACTATTTTTATTTAAAGATTTTTAAGAGAAATATTTAATTGAAAATATATTTTAAACATTTTTACAGAAATCCTGTTGTGCCATGCTCTAATATACCACAAGTAGATTTAACGAAATGGATTGACCAGAAACCGTATTTGGCAGCATCCTCGGCACCCTTGCATGGTTATGGAAAGTAATAAAATAGTTGTAAATTAATTTTATTAATGTGTGCTCACTTACTTGCGATTTGTATACTTTTCCTGAATCTTTTGCTGAAGACATTTCAAACTTCGAAGGCCACTTAATGTATGATATGTATTTTTTTTTTATTTAATTTTTCTCTTTAATTTTGTTTATTTTATTCTAAATATAAATTTATATATTTCCAAATGTACTCGTATTGTTTTTTATATTGTATATTTAGCGATAACTACTTACTACCCACATCATGTATCAGCATTATTGTTTTTATTTGTTTTAGTTTCAATTGTAAATATTAATTTTAATAAGAATAACATCAATATATAATTTTTTAATGTACAAAATAATATGTCAAAAATTTATTTTTTATTTTTTAAATGGGACTGATTCAGAAACACGAAAGGAAAACAATTAAGAATGTATGTTCGGTCAAGTCCTACCATATAATAACCTACACTATAATTTATTTTCGTGAATGATTATATGGAAGCTTTGACTAATTATGGACCTACCGCCATGAAAATAGGTGGTGTGATTTATGTCTATATGAATGTTATTTCTGTTGAATTTTATGTTTATACCTGTATTTTTAAGAGATTTATGCACATTAAAGTGATTTTCGGAAGCGGGTCATTAGAGTGTCCCAACATTTTTTTTTTTTTTTTTGGAATTTTGGAACGCATTTTTTTATATATTTTATAAGTGAATCAACTTTTGAAATCGATGTCTTTCGATCGGATTGAAATTTGCATCAAGGTTAGTTCTGTTAGTTGGATAGTAACTCAGACACAATTTTTCAACAAGATCGGTCGAGAACTCTCTGAGTTAGAGGGGGTCAAAATTTTACATTTTGGCCAATCAGGTGTTTTTTCTTATCCATGTATCTTATGTTGACCCCCTCTAACTCAGAGTTCTCGACCGATCTTGTTGAAAAATTGTGTCTGAAATTTCATACCGATAGGAAGACATCGATTTCAAAAGTTGGTTCACTTGACATGAAATGCACCATTTATAAAACTATAGTTAAATATGAAATTTTGTCTTTCTATCATGATTGCAACCCGTGCCGACTTGCGATTCAGTTTTGAGGTGCATTTACAAGGGGAAAAAATGCAATTTTTTCAGTTTTTGTAAAAATGTTGCAATTAAATAGTTACTTTTGCAATTTAATTTAAAAGAATCGAAATGTGCACGTAATTTTCGTTCTAATAAGATATAAAACACAAAAATTGGTTAAAAAATTTTGAAGTTATTAAAAAATCGCCACACCATTAACGTGTCTCAGACCACTAGAACAAGAAATGTAGGAACAAAATTAACATATTTTGATAAATATTAAAAAAAAAAACTCATTTTTACTTAAAATATATCCATATTTACAAGTACATGAGTTTTTGTCGTCGTAGGATACCGTTAACCTATTCGCAGTTATGACCAAAAAAATTTAATTTTTTTAACGGCAGTTTCAAAATCAAAACTCCATTTTCAAATTTTTAAAAATTTTGTTAAACAAATTACAGAATTTTTTAATCATCACATATGGATTTATTGAGAACATAAGAGGGAATAAAAATATGAAAAAAGTAAGACAGTACTTCCTATAAGAGAAAAACTAATTTTTGGCCATATTTTGGCGAATGAGCCGAATTTCCTTACTGTTATAAACTTTAAGTAAAACCTATTCAGAATATTATAGTCCATGCAATTTTAAATATCGAGAAGGTCAAAGGTAAAATTTTTCAATATTTGGAATTTCAACGCAAGGCTCCGTTCTTTCTCCTACTCTATTCCTTATTTTTCTAAATGACCTTCTAAGTCAAACTTCCAACCCTATCTATTCTTTTGCAGATGACAGCAACATTTGCCATTCATATTCATTCAACTATAGGCCAAGCCTTTTGGAGATTGGGGCAATGAGGCAAAACATGAATGATACACTTAACCAAGATCTTGTGACAATCTCCGAATGAGGTCATGCACGATTTTAATGCATGTAAGACTCAATGTTGTATGTTAACACACAAACGCACGACAGATCATGTTGCTTCATCTGTTTCTATGGGTGGTGTAAATATTAAGGAATCAGAAGCTCTCGATGTTCTAGGCATGAGAATTCAGTGTGATGTTCGCTGGACAAAACATATTTTTCAAGTGTCGAAAGAAGCATTCAAGTGTCTCGGTTTTCTAAGAAGGTGTAAGAAATGCTTCTCTTCATCTGATCTCCTTACTATTTACACCACTTATATCCGACCAAAATGGGATACAACCCTCATGTATGGGCCGGTGCTTCGAAGTCTATTTTGGAGTTCGACCGCGTACAGGACAGGGCGAAGGTGCTTATCGGCGGCAGTAGGGTATCCAGCTCTATTGATTCTCTGGAGCATCGCCGGAATGTGGGTTGTGTTTCACTGTTCTATCGATACTACAATGGAATGTGTTCTGATGAAATTAGGGAACTTGTTCCCGATACCCGTAGTTTCTTACGAAATACGCGTTCATCAGCGGGGGCACATCCACTGGACCTAAACCCACCAGAACACCTTTGGAGTGCTCAAGAGGAAGATGGAGGGTTTCAGTCCGACAAATAAGAACAAATTATGGGAAAAATCCAGGAAGAGTGGTTTTCCATTGACAAAGACGTTTGCTAGAAATTTTTTTGATTTTATGAGTTGCAGATGCAATCAAGTTGAAAAAAACAAAGGTAGATCAACAAAATTATAAAATAAAATAATTTTTTAACAAAAAATATAAAGATGTGCCTTTAAAAATTTAATCCTTTTACGCGTTTTTATCAGAGACCGAAAATAACGGGTTCACTTTCATTTCAATGGTAAATTCTCATTCGCAGCCATTTAAAAATAATTTTTGTGATATATCACTGAGAGAGTGATTTATTCGAGAACAGTTTAGGGTTGGGGTGAGATAAACAGAAAAGAAACAAACACAAATAATGTGGATGAGTGATTTATAATTTATTTTTTTCGTAAAGGTCAGCCTGTGACTTTTATTTGCGAACATGAAAAATAAATCGCAAAAATGCATTAAGAAGGAGGGACACAGCAGACCTAATCTAGAAGGAAGAATGCCAATTTAAACAAAACAACCATGAATAAACAATTTTTTCGTCCGCCACTGGCTGGACTAATTAAATAAAAGTTATTAGATATAAGATTTGAATCACTTATTGTTAGTTCATTAAATAATGAAGCTACAATAAAGAAATGAAAAAAACAAGTAAGAGAGCTATATTCGGCTGTGCCGAATCTTATATACCCTTCACCAAATTATACTTCAAAATACAAATTTTAAATATTTTTAGGTAAACAAAACTTATCTTTTTTACGAATTGTTTTTTTAAACAATGACCCAGGTCCAACTTGCTATGGTCTTATATACGTCATTGCAAAGGTCTTTGAAATATATACAGTAGCCCAAGAAAGTCTACATACAGGAACAATTATTATGTTACTTTAATTTAAAGCAGTTTTTTTAGTTTTTTTTTATGATATATATAATAATACAGGTCTTATGTCGATTTTAGCAAAAAAAAAAATCAAATAACGCCCAAAAGTTCACCTTTATAAGAGTTATTGATTCTGAGTAAAATAACGAAAAAATTTATTCTTGGTCACGCATATTTTTGGGTGGGCGGGTCTATTAAGTTTCATAATATTTTGAAAAAACCAAAAAAAAAATTTCGTTATTTGACTCAGAATCAAAAATTCTAATAATAGTGAAATTTTGGACGTGATCTCGAAGATCTCCGCCTGGAAGACGCAACACTCATAAGAGAGTCTATATGAGCGCTTGATATCATAGTCGACCAAATATACGCCGGCCCCTATACCAGAGTCCATCTTGGAACCGTCAGTGAAAACTGCGCACCCATCAAACAGTTGATCGGATCCAACCCACTTATCCCTATTGGGGAACTCTACTTGGGGTGATGCACCGAAGCTAAAGGTCGCGATCTTATAGTCAGAGATTCCAGAAAGAATAATGTAATGACCAATAAGACCAGCCTCAAGGGTTTTACCAAAGAAGACTCGTAATAGTCTGAGTAGGTTCCTTGCTGCCACACTCTCAACATATTTCTCAGGGTTCTGCGGGTGCTACCTAAGGCACCTGTAATCAGAGTTTGTTTTTGCTTCACTGTGTTTCAGTTTTACTTATTTTCTTAACTACAACTACAAGTTTGTAGTTGCAAAGTTAAACAGCAAAGTCAAAAAATAATTTCAAGCAAGCAATACAAACACTGCCTGTAATGCTCAGACATGCACACCTTTGAGCTTTATTGAGTATAGCCCTGTAGCTACGTTTCCTCATTGCCTCCCACCACACTGTGCAACCATAAGTAATAATAGGTCTAACAACAGAAGTGTAGATCCAATTTACCATACTAGGTCGCAAGCCCCAGTTCTTACCAATTGAGTTCCTGCATGTACAGTGGTGGCCACCAATTTAAGACAAATACTTGAATTTTTTTCATCAACTGAATTTTAAGTGCGATAGAGCCAAAATAAAAGGACCCCTAAGGGTATGAAATTTATTATTGTTTCTAGTTTCTGAAAAATGTTTGGACAAATCGGCAAAACATATATGGACAAAGATATGTGGAAATACGTTGACCCACCTCAGCGAACATTCGCTGTTAATAACATGATATGACCGAAACTAATGGAACTAAAAATACGAAATTTGGTCCGAATATTTTATAATAATAAAAATATAAATAAAATTTTTTTTGGTCAAGTTGTAGAAAAATTTTATGTGTTTGTGGTGAATATGTATGAATTGACACAGTCGAATAAAACACACATGTATGTTAAAACAGTCCTCATGCATACATATTTGTGGAAATATTTGAAAAAATAATTGACAATAACGTGGAATTTAGCAAACAATTTTTGTCTTAAATTCCTGGCCACCACTGTATAGTAGGCATTGAGGCCCTTTTTTAATCTCTCCTGCGTATTTATTTTCCATGACAGTTTATTGTCAAGGAAGGTTCCTAAATACTTGGCTCCCCCTGATAAACTCAGCTCAACACCGTCTAATTTCGGCAAATTGAAGCTCTCTACCTTGTACTTCCTAGTAAATAACACCAATTCCGTCTTTGTTGGATTTACCCCCAGCCCGTTAGTTTTCGCCCAGGACGAGAGATCGCCAAGCGATTCCTGCATGATGTCTCTGATAGTTGAGAGAAATTTTCCTTTGATCAGGATCACCATATCATCCGCATAGGCGACTATCTTCCTACTAAAGGCCTGCACAAGACAACATTTTGTAGAAAAATGTCTTACTTCAAAATTTGATGCTTTGTTTTGTTGTGTCGACGCGCACATCGTGTTGTTCAATGTCATCGCATGAAATTGTACATAACTGCTGAACTGTGAAAATCTGAGAACTATTATTATTTAGCATTATATTTTTTTTTTAAATATTTAGAACAAATAATATAAGGATTTTTAAAAATATAAATAATAAAGTGTAACACAGGAAAAAGAAATTCATAATTGAAATGAATTTTTTAATAAATATTATTAATCGAACATGAATTTTTTCCAAACTTTTTTCATTCAGAATAAGAACATGTTCATAAATATTATTAATTTGTACATGAAGGAAATTTTTAATTTTTTTACACAAATTTGTTGCTATTTTATAATAAATTGCATAATGTAGTTCAAATATTTTTGTATAATATCCCAATATTGGCCAATATTTCTAAATGTATAGAAAAGTCTGAAACGTATACATATTTTCTCATTGTATAGCTGAAAATCATAAAAAAATTAAATATTTTCCAATTTAATTTATATTTTTGTAGCAATTATGCCGCGAACGATTCAGAGACACATCATTAAATTTAAACACGTTTTTACAACGAGTATAATAAACACGTTTGTCTTTAATATCATTAAATATATTATAAACTTCACCGTTAAGGATTTATACATTAATTTAATTTTCTTTAATTAAACACCGTCTAATAGGCCAATTGGCTTTGTTCATGAAGTTTTATTTTATTTAGCAATGTAATTATTAAATGTCCCGTTAATAATATTCGAGCGGTTGTACCTAAGTCAGGTAGTATTTAAAATATGTATGTGAAACACATTACATTTTTAATTCCATGAAAATTATTGGCATTTTATGGCTTATATTCCACGTATTCCTTTTTAAGTAATAATATAACAGGTAATATTACTAAATATTGAAAAATTTTCCAAAACAACATTGAAAAACCCATTGGTGTACTTTCGTATTTTTATTTTGACCTACTATATAATATAAATATAAATTTCAGTTGTATTTTTATAGTCAACTAGCTTGACTCGGTGCGCTTCGCTAGCCCTGTCGTAGTAAAAAATATATAGCCTATTGACGCTTCCCAGTAAGGATCTATCTACGTTCCAAATTTCAATAAAATCGGTTCAGCCGTTTAGGCGTGATGCTCAAACAAATAAACAAACCAACAAACTTACAAAGACATTTATATATTAATATAGATTTTTTCTTATTGCACACAATAAATACTACAAGTGAATTGAAATCATCTCATACAAAAAAGGCCTCATACATGATTTAAATGACTTGAAATTATTTTCCATGTCATCCATGCATCTGTTAATTTTTTTAATGTTGTGTGTGTTATGATGTTGTTAAAATGATGCTGCGTTTGTTTTTTGTTTTGATATACATTGCCTTTGCGTGTTGCTGTTAAGTAGGTAAAAGAACATAACATGACATGACAAAAGCATCATGTGGCAATTGTCTTCGTGTTAAACAATGCAGCTTGTGCAGGTCTTTACTTCCTACCCTTAGATTCGAAGGTCCTAAGAATAGAATTAACCGCCAGTAACCACGAAAGAGGAGAAAGCACTCCACCTTGTGGTGTTCCTCTGGTAACCCGTTTTCTAATCACATCGTCCCCTAGGGTTGAGTTGATAATTCTGCTTTCCAGCATTAAGATTATCCAACTCACTAGGAAGTCGTTAACCCTAAGTTCTACTAACGAGTCCCTAATTGCCTCTGTCCTAATGTTATTAAAGGCGCCTTCTATATCAAGAAACGCAGCTAAACGCAGATCTCCCTTGTATTTATTGAAGAACACCTTGTAGTTGTTCCAGTCTCCCTGTAATCCAGTGAGCTTCGCCCTATTAAAAGATTTCCTAACCGTCGACCTCTGAACTCGAAGTTTCTTAGTCCACCATTATGGCTGTTTACGCCTCCCGGGAAATTTTATTTGGCATGATGGATCTGCTGCCTCATACGGCATATACACCGAAGCCAATGTCAGCGTCCGCTCACCCCTGGTTTCTCTGTTGACGACAGTGATGTCACCGATCCTTGACAGGATACACGTTCTTACCTTGTCCTCAGTGGACGGAATAAATAACTTGTATCCGCTATCCCCAACCCGCAAACCTTATTTTGATTGATACAAGGTTCTTGGATCAGGGCCACGTCGGTTTGGGATTTGGTGAGAAAGTTTGTCAATTCTGTCGAGGCCGCTTCACAATGATGCAGGTTTATCTGCACCAGTAACAGCCTCTTTGGTAGTGTCATGTTTCGAGCACCGAAACCTGACAGTGCCAAATCCAAAATTGACAACCCCTTTCACCTTATCCAGAATCTCGAGGGATTTGCGATCCACTGCGAACCGGAAATCCCTCCCGTTGTTCTCCTTGCACACCATCGAGGCTACAGCCTTCCATTGATCTATAGGGAGATGAACGTTCTGTTTTTTCAATAATGCCAGTATGGTTTCCACCGGTCTTACGGGTGGAGGAATCCATACTGTCACTATTGACCTTAATGGTAGCTCCGAAGCGCGTATCACTTCTAGTTTTAAGACTGGATTTAGGTCGCCAAGTTTCCCAACCACGGTCCTTAAAAACTCAAAGGAGTTTTTATTTCCGCAGTTTATGACCTTGACTCCCTTAGCCCAGTCAGCACCTTTGAAAGATACATCTTCAGAGCTACCACTATAGAAGGCCATCTCGTCAAGGAGTCTAACTTCAAGCAGCTGCCATTGGTCGGTACTGATCTTCCCATCCGGATCATTCCGATCAATTATGGCTGCCTGAAGATATACATCCTGACTCAAGGACTTCTTAACCTTCTTTCATCTGATAGCAGAACCAACTCCTCCAACCTCTGAGTTGCACAAGTTTCCCCAAAGGAGTCTTTCGACAGTCCCAAAAGACCATTAACATCAAGTTTTAACACCGGTCCTTCATGCTCCAAGATCCTGGCATGAACGTCCGTCAGGATTAAATCACCTTCTAGGGTGATGTCCGATACCCCCCCTTCCGATTCCTTAATATCCCTGAAATCGGAAGTCTCCTTAGTAGTTGTAAGATTCAAATTTGTGTTTCGCTCAATTTTGTTCCCACGAGTAGGCACGTAAAAACAACGGACCATCCACGCAGTGACGGCGTGCGTGGACTAGGCAACTACTTACAACAGCGTATTACCCTGACGCTGAGGTGAGCTGTTAGCGGCTAGTTTATTTCTACACTAACCATCCAGGTCCTCGGCACAGCTTCCACTCACCTCGACCTTAAAAGTGCATATTTTTTGTGGTACCCCCGGTAAAGCCTCTACTATACAAGTGGCGAACACAAGTGTGGATATCACGAGAGGATATATGTCATAATATTTGACGCGACAGCTATGGAACATACTATCGCCTCAATATCTTGACAAGATGAGTAACCTTTTGTTAATACACTCCCTTAAAGTCGCGACCTCCTTTATGAAAGTGCCAGAAGAACATGCTCAACCACAAAGGGGGTCTTGACCACAGAGTGTATATAAGCCCTCGCATCGCTACAAGATCGTTACCCAGGCGAAGGACTTAACAACATGTGAAGAGTGCTTGTGGTCGTTATAGTGCTGAATAACTCATCGAAGCGGAATATTATCCTCAGCATTTGGAAGCATTACTCTTTTCTCTATAGATAAATTCATCCATTATTTCATTAATTTTGAGCAATGGGCCAACTCCAACAGCTAAAACACAACCCCCATACCATTACGTTGCATCCTGCTTGCTTCACCGACGTCTTTCCTACGCGCAAAAAACCGCTTATATCAAAACGTAATCAAAAGAAACGTTGGACGTTGGACGACGGTCCTATTTATCGACGAATCCGAATTTAATATCATCGGAAGTGATTTCATGTGTTACGTAAGACGACCAGTTAACACGCGGCTTCAAGAGCAATACTGCAAAAAGACAGTGAAGCATGCAGGATGCAACGTATTGGTATGGGGGTTGTTTTTCAGCTGCAGGAGTTGGCCCATTGCTCAAAATTAATGAAATAATGGATGGATTAATCTATAGAGACATCTTGGAAAGAGTAATGCTTCCAAATGCTGAGGATAATATGCCTCTTCGATGAGCTATTCAGCACGATAACGACCCCAAGCACTGTTCACATCTTGTTAAGCCATGGTTAGCACAAGAAAGAGTTTCGGTAATGGAATGGCCACCACAATTACCAGATCTAAACGAGATTGAGAACATTTGGAAAATCTTTAATCAAAGAATCGATCCCGAAAATTGCACTAATTCAGATATCATGTTTCAAGGATTGCAAAATGCTTGAACGCTATTCCTGCAAATTTTATTGCCAATTTGATAGCTTCACTGCCTTGCCGATGTAAGGCCGTCATTGGAAATATAGGATTTGCCACGAAATATTAAGTTTTATGGACATAAATATTTTCGAAGCACTATGGTGGTATTTTCCTACCTCTGCAGACACTGAAATCGGCCTGTCAATCGCATTAGTCAATTTGTTAACCGCGATTTCGATGTCCTTACAATCCCTAATGATCGGAGGGTTGGGGAGAAGGTGACAGAGGATTGCATATTGCCCAACACAATCAATTACCCCCTTTTCACGAACTTCTATAACAAAGTCAATGTGTATATGATCAGAGAATGAAAACAAGGTGGCTTTAGCCCTTTTAACATCGCAGTTGTGTTATTGTTTGGAAGTAACATCTGGTACTGTTTCTTCGTCTTTTTCTAGATTGGAGAAATTACTCAATGCTATTGTTCGCTTTGTTTTCAATGTACGAATAAGGAAACACACATATCTTCGTATGTAGTAAATATTTTAGGTTGTTCATTTAGAAAATTTGTAGAATATAGATTGTTACTATTTTTTATAGGCTTATAGTGAGTACGACACCACCTAACCTGCGGAATACTTTTCACTTTTCTAGATCAAGTAGGAATGTACAGATTATTGTACCACGTATTACCTGTTCTACTTATGAACGATCTTTTCTGGTCAGAGTGTCTCGTCTATGGAATAAATTACCTATTAATTTGAGGAATTTTCAATATTCAAAAAATAATTTTAAAACTATACTTATCTCATATATTTGTGGATCGTAATGCTTTAGCACGTAATGAACCGGTTTTCTCAATGTTTGTTTTTATTTAAAATTCATTAAAACTCTTCTTTCCAACAAACCCGGTAGAATTATTAGAGAGAGTCGTTAATATTTACCCCTAAGAACGTCAAACCATGATTTTTTTTCACTTTTTTCATTTTATATTTATAATAAAATACAATTTGCTAATTTTTGATAAAAACTTTTCAAAATTGAAATTTTCAAATAACCTTTTTAATATTTTTTTCATTATCATTTGCTTTGGCGTTATAGAAAATGTAAAATTGATAATATACTTTCTAATAATAGTACCTTTTTAATTCTGCCATGGATAATATACAGTTTTTCGCTCACATGGACCTTTTATATTTTTTATTATTTGTGTGAGAATTATTCTCGCAGTGATGTTTTATACTGCTTTTTTTTTTGGCTGGGGGCCATAGTTCTAATATCTTTAAATTTATTTGATAATGTACAGTGGTGGACAGCAATTTAAGACAAATACTTGAATTTTTTCCATCAACTGAATTTTAAGTGCGATAGAGCCAAAATAAAAGGACCTCTAATTATATGAAATTTATTATTAATGTTTCTAGTTTCTCAAAAATGTTTTGAAAAATCGGTAAAACATATTTGGACAAAGATATGTGGAAATACGTTGACCCACCTCAGCGAACATCCGCTGTTAATAACATGATATGAGCGAAACTAATGGAACTAAAAATACGAAATTTGGTCCGAATATTTTATAATAATAAAAATAAATTGATATAAATGTGAGAAAATATGTTAATTTAAAAAAAAAAAATGTTGGTCAAGTTGTAGAAAAATCTAATGGGTTCATGGAGAATATGTATGATTTGACACAGTTGAATAAAACACACTTGTGTGTTAAAACAGTCCTCATGCATACATATTTGTGGAAATATTTGAAAAAATAATTGACGATCACATGGAATTTAGCAAACAATTTTTGTCTTAATTACATGGCCACCACTGTATATACATATTTATTTTTTAAGGCATATGAATTTGTTAAACTTAGTAATATTTAGTATTAATATTGAATGTATATTAGTATTAGTATAATTGGCCAAATGTGGCTTTCAATATTACAATAAATGAAATGAAAATGAAATGAATGAACAGTCATTCGATACCCTCCATTCACTTTAAATGAAGAACCTCCCTTCTGTTAGTAACTACATAGGTTGGTTCTGAACCAATATTGACTATATCTATGTTATTGGAAAGAATGAACTCAAAAATGGACTCACCCCATGCGTTGATGTCAGTGCTACCCCATACAACATGGTGTGCATTGGTATAAGCTCCAATAATAACCGGCAAATTTTCAATTCTCGCCCTTTTAATAATGTTGTTGTAGCATCAGTGATTGCTGAGTTGACAGCCCTTGGCCGAGTGAACTCAGGTCATTCCGGTGTGTAGAACCGGCTGTCATGGGAATGTTTTTAATAATGTCGTGGATCTTGCTGTTTTGTGGTAGTTCGCTGTGCTCGTGTGCCATATAACTTGAGATAACTAGCATAGTTCCTACAGCAGTCCCCCAGGCCGCTACCACAGTATCTTCATCGCTGTAATCAGAATGATGATATTGAGATTGTTACTGGCTACTATACACGATCTGATGTTACCTGTGCCTTTTATGTATAGTAGCTTATGGCCTTTGGCACCAAGTCCGCGAACAGGGTTCTTGAATTAGTGCGAGCTCCACCCCTCCCTCACACTTCCGGAGGAGCTGCATTGGAGTGGTGAATTTGTGTAACCTTTACCATCTCCATTTTTGGAGACGACTGTGATGTTGACGTCCTCATTGTGCGAGGCCAAGAGGGCGTCCACGTCAACTACATCGTCCAATTGCCCAAAAAATGCACCCAACAACTCAGAGTGAATGTGGGTGTCCTCATCAACACGAAGATGATTGATTACACCATTAGTTATAGTCAAATTTTAGTCACATATATTTTATTAATATATTTTCACATGTGTACATACTATATTTTTAAGAAAGCACTAATATACTAAACAAAAAACCATTCAGTGATTAACGAATAAAATAAATAAAAAATGGATACAGCAACAAAACTTATTTAAATGCATAGATACTTAAACAAAAAAATTTAAAGAATATAACATAAAATAAAATTAATATTCATTCATTTTGGATAAAGCTAAATTTGTTGTTTAACCTTTTCCTTAACTTATAGAATAGTACTTATATTTAGTATTTAACCAAAAAAAAATATAGAAATTTTCTTCAATTTCACAAATAAAAATTTAATGAGCTATTGAATTTTTTGATCGGGCATACTTAAAAAATTTGCCAAAGGCAAAAATTCATTACATATAATCTTGTCTTTCCATTTCAGCAATACTTTAATGTCATCTAAAACATTCGAACATTCGGAATCAAATAGTTCATAAAAGTCTATATAATCTTTTTGACCAGTGGCAATATGTAAACCGAGTGTACATAAATCATATAAATCTGCTGTTGGTAACGAAAGTAGCCTATTGAAATATTGATGTAAAAGAAATTAGTTACGAAGCTATAAACAAATACAGTACGTATCAGAGATGTACATAAGTTGATTCGCTTTTTTTCTATATGAATGAAGTCACTGCATTTGTTGTGTTTTCAATCATCAACATGTGCAAATTATATTGCTTGCAGTGCTTGTACTCTCACAATTGATTGCCATTTACACAATCATTTTTGAAATGCCGTTAACAATAACAACTCAAAAATGATTACTGTATTTTGATTTGTATGCAAAGCATTCAAATGATTCGATGATAAGTTGAATGCATAAGACAAAATCAGTGCATTAATTTGTTTTAAATAAATTTTCGTGCGTGGTTCAAGAACAAAATTTCATCTTATTTTGATACAATCTACTGCGAATTAATAAAAAATATTGAAAAAATTTAAATATGCAAGAAAAATCCTTCTAAATACAGTCTTAAATTAATTCAAACATACTCATATAGGAAAGTGTATATTTACTCAAAAAACTCTGCGTATATTCAAAACCAGGGTTGCGATATTCAGCTCTAGCAACATATTTCTTACATTTGACTATGCAATAAATATGAAATTATCTCATTTCATCACAATCAGCTAATATAAATATTCATACTGTTCGTTCGTATTACTATTAAAATTGCAATGCTAGTCTGCAATTTTTAGTAGCAAACACAATCCATTGCATATCCACCAAAATATATGTTCGTGCTTTAGTAGCACACACAGTTTTTTTGTCGTGCTAATATTGCACTCCATTCGTTTTATTTTGTTGTGCTGGCAAACTTTTCTAGCAAAAATACACACTTCTGTAGTTGTGCTATAGCACAATTGACATTTCTGCAATTGATGCTATCAGTTGCTGTTCTTGATAAGTGCATAACAACATATCAGTAAACACATCCAATGTACAGTTGGGCAGAATCAAAATTTTTTTGAAATAAATCTGGCATTTCTAAACGGCTGATCTGATCAGGATAAAATTTGACGCGGGCGTAGCCAAGGAGTATTCGAGTTTAAATTATTGAAATGGGCTCTACAAATGCCCTAGGGGCGGCGCTATGGGGGCTCAGAATAGGGTACCTTCGACATGCAAAATTTTTAAACACGTCCCATTTTTTTGTTTCCCATTCGATTTCAAAGAGTTTTATATGTTTAGAAAGCGCTCGCCTATGTCTTGAAAAAATATGCTTGCGTGTGCTATTTATCTCTTATACTTTTCGAGTTATAGGCATTTCAAAATTGAAATTTTAAAATTTTGCCATACCTTGGTCCGCTTTTTTAAAAATATAGGTCGTACTTTTGTACCGAACGGGCTTGATTTTTTTTGTTAGTTAGACAACTAAATTATCAGTAATATACAAAATATTTCAGAGTAATATCGATTATAGATCCAAAAATAGACGATTTTCAATTTAAGAATTCAAAAAAATAGTAGATTTTTGCTGTTTTTTGGATGAAAAGGTGACTTAACTCTTTTTTATTAAAAAAAAACTTTCTTTAAGAACATATAACAATTTTATGTTTTTCTGTAAGGTAGCTTTACAGAGAACATTTTGGTATAAAAAACTATTTTTTGAACATGTTGCCCTTTCGTCCTGCGGAATTTGACCTATTTTTTGATCAAAATTTCAGCTTTGGGCCACATGTTTTAAAATCCCAAAGTTGAGATCAAAAAACGGAAAGCAGCTTTAGAAACCTTGATGTGTTCCCTATTTATCCCCAAAGTATTTTCCCAGCCCCGAAGGAAATGTAGACCCTATGGTTAAAATTGTAAAAAATACCATTTTCAGGATTTTCGCTTAAATTTTTAGGAATTATGGGATTCCTTTTGACCTTTTGAAAAGTTTTTTTTACACTTTGTAATTTGGAATGACAAATTTAAAAAACGTTGAAAATTTCATTGAGTTTTGCTAATAAATAAAGATTTTATTACATATTACATATTTATTGAGTTTCTAAAACTAAAATTTTTATCAAAATTTTAATAGGATTGCAAATACATATTAGGAACAATTTGATCCACATTTATTCCGAACATTTTTTTTCTTGTTTAGATATTTTAATTTTTAGCCTTACAAAAAAAATTCAAGTCAATATCTCAGTTAGATTCAAAAATATTTACACTAATGAATAATCGTTATTTCGTATTACATACTTGACAATAAAATAACTAGCAGCATCGAAATAGCCAAAAAACAAGAAAAATCAATGCAACCATAGCAGAGCAACCAAAGAAATGTAAATTGCTGCCAGAGAAAATTGCTAGCACAACAAAACAAAAACGAATGCTGACGCGCAATATTAGTTCGGCAAAAAAGTGTGTATGCTGCTATAGCACAAACATATATTTTGGTTGTTGTGCTACAATAACAAGTTGACAACTGGTTGTATATGCTACTAGAAATTGCAAACTAACATTGCAATTTGTATAGTAATATATGAATAGTAGCAGCAAATTTATATTAGCAGAGTTATACAAAATTATAATACTAATTACATTTTTAGTATGCAGATTGATAAAAATGTATATTTACTGCAATTGACGGCTAATATAGTAGCAATTGTAAACCCTGTTCAAAACACTCATATTGATTCGCTGCTTTTGTGAATGGTAAGAGATTACAGAATATGCAAGCAATTACATGCATTTTGTAACAAAACACTTGCTGTAGTGAATCATGCAATAACAGTATTCGTTTAATTTATGTATAGTGATAACTCAGTATTCACTTTTGCAAAATAATAAATATGTAATTTGAATGGTATTCATGCACATCTCTGGTACGTATCATATATCTTTAGTTTAAATGTGAATCCAGTGAAAACAATACGTTATTATTACTTCATCTAAAGATCAGATTACATAAACAATTTATTGTAATTTTGACATCTGGAAATACATGTTTACTTTGTTGTTTGGATAAAAAAATTAAGATAGTTGTGAATTTTTGCATAGTTGTCTCAGAATTATCTGATATTCGTTACATTTTTCATGAGCATATCTAATATATTGTGACCACATATGGCTTCGGAAAACTTTCCTATTACCAGATGTTAAAATTAAAATAACTTGAAAATGTCCCGAAAATAACTTTAAAAACGTGGGTTATGTATAACGTACTATATATAAAATTCACTGTATATTCACAAAGTAATATATTAGTGTGTACTTACTTTTCTTCCAAATTATTCCACATTATAATTTTTATTATTAGTAAAATTTCGGCATAAAACGTAAACCATACTAATTGTTCGTCATAGGTTTTTAAAATATTGTTGTGTATTTCTTTTATTAAGTTATACGATTGCTTTGCAAAGTCTAAAATGTTTAAATATCAAACGTTATTGGAAAACAAGTCAGATGAAATAGATAATTCTCATGTATAATACTCACTTTGTATGGCGAAGAAGTACGCCATTCTCAATTCTATTGCAATGCGAAGTTCATTTTGGGGGACAAAATACAGTTTAGAATATGTATATAAAATTAAATGTAATATGTAAATATCCCGTTCTGTCGATTCACAGGGGTTTAACTCGAATTTCAATTCATTTTCCAAAATATAGATTATCGTTCGGTATTTATTAAATAGATTATTGAATTGCGTTTTACACAAAGGACAAACACCTTGACTAGGTGTGATTTGAACACCTTTGCACGATTCACAATAAATACCAAGACGTAAATTCTAGTGATAAAAAAAAATAAGAAATATGAGCTAATGTAATATATGTATAACATGAATTCAACTTACAGTCGGTTCTTCAATATCATCTTTTTTACAATATTCACATTTGCAGTATACATCGAATCGTTTAATGAACTGTTGCCTCTCCACTCTAGCATGACGCATGTAGTTGGCTTTGTATGACACATAAAGTTGTTCGCCTTTTTTGATTGTTCTTAATGATTTCCCTATTACAGCTCCATTATCCAATACTCTGGACGATAAGGAAAAACATAAATAAATATGCCCTAAAGGTAAATGTGTTCGTACTTACATAACTTCTACGTTTGGCTCACAAGAATGTTTAAATTTACGCAGTGTGGGACAATAGAGTGTTAAAACCTGTTGTATTTCTTCATCTCGATTGAACATTTGAAGAAAATACTCAGCATAGTGAATGTGAAATAATCGGGCAAATCTTTTGACGAACATACAACGATCTATGTCTGACATATCAGCAATACGACTACAAAGTATTTTCGCTGAAACGCTCGAAGTGGGTTGACTAGCAGCCTCGCCATAAATAATGCTATGCATTAGTTCGGATTGGAAGTACAGCTCAGAGATGTTGTCCTTGTATGTTGACAGAATGCGGTGTATACGTTTGCAGGGCATTACATGCCTTAGAACTGTTAGATGAGATACAGACATTTCTTTTATCGATTTCTTTGAATTAATTATTTGTGCAGATCGTTGCTCTATATCTCTATTTGCATCAATGCCATAGAATTTATCAACGCTTTTCACAAAATACTCTCGTCTCTTGATGGTTTTCATCATTTCTTCGATTTCCTTAATACTCATATAAAGAGGTAGCGTATTCTTTGTTTTATCGTTATTTACAGTTTTGGTTATTTCAAAATCAAATGAATTGAGTAGAATATTGCAGTGTATTCTCATCAGTATCGAACCAATTAGGATTAATTTTTGCTTGTTTGAAATACGAAGTATCTTGTAATATCTCTCAATCAAATCGGTTTTCTTTTCAATGAACAAAGTCAAACGAAATGATGTCGCCACTAGGGTAGAGTATTGCATCTCGGATAAACGAAAATAGCCTGGTTTCATCTTAAGCAATGCCAGATCAGTAATGCCTGACCCTTGTACATTCTTCAGCAATTCCAGCACTTTATCCCAAACCTCTTCAGCGGTTTTTAGTTTCCGAAATACTTGGGGCTTAAAAATGTGTTCGTGTAGTTGATTAGAAATTCGTACAAATAAGCGGAAATTACTACTCGCGTCCAGCGCAAGTATAGTTAATTGCTTATAGCCTACACACTCATCTCTGTGCGCGGCTCTGTCCCTTTCCAAACAATGCAACGAACAGTAAGTTTTATATCGACACTCCAAACAAGAGTAAATTTGATTTTGAGACTGCTTGTAACAAACTTCGCACTCCAAGTACGGAATATTCAAAGACTGCAAAATGGGATCTTCTACGAACATTACTGATGCTTTAGGAATATCATCCTTGACATAGATGCCATTACTTCAATAATAAATGAAAGTAAACAAAAATATATCAAAACGAAAATTTGTTTATACTATTTTAATGTCTAACTAACTTGTAATAGAAACACATTGTAGATGCGGCTTGTATTTCGGCGACTGAAGAAAATCCTTTATACGGTATACCTCTGCATTTGACTTCTAAAAATTTTGGTACAACGTTTTCAACATCCTCGATTTCATCTATAAACTGTTTTATATAATTCTCAATTTTCACTATAGGTCCCACATACATACATGCAAGTAAACAAGGTAAATAGCAATTACAAAATATTCAAACCAAGTTACTTCAAGATTTTACACAAACAATTTAAGGTGTCTGTTGTTAATCCCTCTGTACCGCAATTCTGTAACTTTTTATATATTCCTACCGATGTCGTTAAGTAACGAAAAATATCGGTTGCTTTAACGAATTTAATATTCAGTATTTGAAGTTAACGATTTCTCTCGGTAATACATGTTAACGACAAATATAGTTAAAAATATAAATTTCAATATTTTTAAAATTCAAAAATCATTTTTATTTATTTCATTAATTTTTCGTGTTTGCAGATAAAATTGTAGTCGTGTGAATAATCGCATTTATATATAAAAATCAAACACCAGCTCCACCAAATATGTTTGCAAAACCTACTGAAAACAGAAGAATAAGAGTTTTTTTCTAAAATCCACAAGTGATCATTGATTCAGAATTTAGATATGTGTTGTTATAAGTATTGTAATTGAAACAGCGATACGTTTATCCAAATAGATACAATAAGTATGAAAAGTATATTTGAAGTGATCGAAAATTTTCATTTTACAAAAAACATATTTAACAATAAAAACTTGATCAAATTCATTATGTTGAATACAAAGTATTTTACAGTATATAACAACATGCCTCCTCAACATTATGAATTTATAATTCCAAAATTATTACAACAAAATACATGTTTAGGTTTAGGTACAGGTTTAGTTAAAACATCGGCTAACATTTTATCAGTTGGTAGATATTGCAATTTAATTATATTTTGTTCTATGGCATCCTTCACAAAATGATACTTGTAATGTATATGCTTAGTACGAGAATGATGAGCACCAAATTCTGCCATTCTTTGAGCACTTTGAGAATCTGTGTTTATCATCACTGGAGAGTGGTTGGAATAGCCAAGTTCATTCAAAATATACCCTAAATATGAGGCTTCTTTAGTTGCTTCGGTAAGTGCCACATACTCAGCCTCTGCACTAGATGTTGCTACCACCTTTTGTTTCTTTGATTCCCAGGAAACGAGACCACCTGCGAGAAGAAAACAAAAACCAGATTGAGATTTTCTATCATTTACATCTTGAGCCCAATTTGCATCACAAAAACCAACAAGTGGTAAACCACATTTTCTATATGTGAGCACCGCATTTTTAGTATGACTTAAATATCTGATGATATGATATGCTGAATTAAGGTGTTGTTTACGCGGTTCCTTACAAAATTGCGATAGCATATTAACAGCACACGTTATATCAGGTCTACTATACAGTGACAGATAAAGTAAAGATCCAATAATTTCTTGATAAAACTTTTCATCAACTTTTTCTGCTTCTCCGGAAATTGTTGGCTCTTTTTCCAATTTAATACCTGGATTCATCGGAATTTTTACAGGTTTGCAATTCTCCAAACCGTATTTCTTAATCAAGTTTGAAATATATCCTGGTTGGGAAATTGAAATTTCTCCATCCTTTACATTTACTCCAGGCCAATACAATGTTTTGGAACTCCTAAGTCTCGAATATCAAAATTATGTTTTAATTGACTTACAAAATCTTCTATAAAATTCGTATTATTAGAAGCAATTATAATATCATCGACATATAAGGCGACAATCATCATTTTTCCATCTTTTTTAACAAAGTAAATACATTGGTCATATTGTGATTGTTGTAAACCAAAATCTTTTATAACAGAATCGATTTTCTTGAACCACTGCCTTCCAGCTTGCTTGAGACCGTAAATGGCCTTATTTAATTTGCATACTTTTTCTTTTGTTGCCTTCTCAATAAAACCTTCAGGCTGTTCCATATATATTTCCTCTTCCAAATTTCCATTCAGGAATGCTGTTGATACATCTAATTGACGCAATTGTAAATCATGTTCAACAGAGAGAGCATATAACAATCTGAGTGAGGTTTGACGAACTACAGGAGCAAATGTATCTACATAGTCTAATCCAAATTTTTGGGAATAGCCTTTAGCTACTAGCCTGGCTTTACGTTTCTCTATTGTTCCATCAGGTCTTATTTTTGATTTGAAAACCCATTTGCATCCAACTGCCTTTCGCCCATTTGGCAAATCTGTTAAACACCAAGTATCATTTTTTAATAATGACTTGTATTCATCTTCCATAGCTTCTTGCCAATCTTTAGAACAATCGGATGACAAAGCTTCTGTTACTGTTTTAGGATCTATTATGTTCTCCTTTACTATTTGAGTTGTCTCTTGATTTTTTCTACTTCTAAGTCGATTTTTAATAGAATCTTCGGGTTTGTCATTAGCTTTTGGTTGCTCTTTCCGATCACTAGGGTTTGTAGATTTGTTATTTGATTCTTGTTCAATTGTATTACTCATATTTGGGTCATCTATAATTTTATCTGATTGATCTCGTATTTTATCATTAGGTACAAACTCATAAAAACTCGGAATATTATCTACTGTAGAATTGTACATCTGGCTTTCTATAAATTTTACATCTCTACTTGTTACTATTTGTTTGGTTCCAGCTTTCCACAATCTATACGCTTTTGATTCCTCTGAATAACCAACAAGAATGTGCTCATTGCTTCTAGGATCCCACTTAGATCGTTTAGTTGTTTTATCTAACACAAATGATATGCAACCAATG
This sequence comes from Calliphora vicina, assembly GCF_958450345.1. NCBI lineage: Eukaryota > Metazoa > Arthropoda > Insecta > Diptera > Calliphoridae > Calliphora > Calliphora vicina. Next base: position 83,074,075 of record NC_088780.1, read on the forward strand.
CATCTAAAATATTTTACATCTGGTTTTTTGTCTGTCCACAACTCTTCTGGTGTTTTAGTACCATTTAACTTTGTCGGACAACGATTTCTTATATATCCCGATGTATTAATTATTTCGGACCATAGACTCATAGGTAAACCAGATTCTATCATAAAGCAACGGGCCATTTCAACTAATGTTCTATTCATTCTTTCCGCGATACCGTTTTGCTGTGGTGTGTAACTTGCTGTCAACTGCCTTTTGATTCCATTTTCTTTCAAGAAATTTGTGAAATTCTGACTAACTAGTTCTGCGCCATTATCACTTCGTAAAATCTTGATTTTCTTTCCTGTTTGTGTTTCTGCCATCTTCTTAAATTCTTTGAATTTGTCTAAATACTGACTTTTGTTTCGAATAAAATATAGAAATACTTTTCGAGAATAGTCATCAATAAATGTTGCAAAGTACAAACTACCACCCATCGATTCAGTCTTCATTGGACCACAAAGATCTGTATGAACAAGCGTAAGTACTTCAGAAGTTGATTTCTCATTTTTATGAGGAAATGGCAAACAAGTTTGTTTAGCACGAATACATGGAACACAATTTATTCCAACATTTTTCATACATACCCTTATCGATATACTGCTGTAATGCATTCATTTCTCGTTCAAACTCACGTTCCTGTTCAGCCGTTGGATTTTCTGGAAGTTTTCTTACTCTTGGAGTCTTTTCTTTACCTAACACGATATTCAGCAATCTGTTTTTGTGTAGTACCGCTTCCATTTGAGCCTTCCACGTTCCATAATTTGATCCATTTAATAATGGAATTCTACCAGCCATTGAATTCATTATTGGATTCCTGAACTCCGTGTTGAGAAATTTCTTAAATAATTTTAAATTATCAGCCTCTTTATCTCTTCAATTTAAATTTCTTTATTGTATCCGTATGGGATCTGGGCCCATAACTATTGTAATTGAAACAGCGATACGTTTATCCAAATAGATACAATAAGTATGAAAAGTATATTTGAAGTGATCGAAAATTTTCATTTTACAAAAAACATATTTAACAATAAAAACTTGATCAAATTCATTATGTTGAATACAAAGTATTTTACAGTATATAACAACAATAAGGACAGTCGACAAATTCGGATGAATTTCCTTCTTAGAATACGGTCTTAAAACCATTTTTTAAACTTTTATATACATAAGTCTATACTCGTATCACATCGCCAAATATGGTTTAAATTTGTCACTAGGAAATTTGAATATAGGGATAAACATTATACACTCCAGAAATGTGTTAAACATGGATATTATGCCCCCTCTTAAAATTCGAATACTATTTTCTAAAAGCAATATAATCTATGTACAAATTTATCTTAAAATGATAATTAAGGCATGTTAATTTGTATATTTAAAACTCAAATCAGTCCGTATCTAACGAACACAAAAAGGTTGACCAATCGTACTTTCAAAGAACAGCTTATTTCGAATATTTATGTTACAAACCTAACTTCTAAACAATTATAGTTATGGCTTAACTAGAACATTCTATTTGTCGTTAACCTACCGACAAATGTCGTTATCTATCGACTATTTTCAACGAAAATAATCCGTAAAATTTAATTCGGAATATCTCTTAACGATAAATATTGTTAACTAACGAATTTTGATTACTTAGCGACAACATTTTGACGTTAAAAAGTTACAGAATTGCGGTACTGGAATTGTTTAGAATGTAAAAACATGTTCTAGAAAATATTTGGATGATTTAATATCATTAACTCGTGCCGCTTACCTACGAGCAGTGTTGCCAATTCTTGGTGAACAAAAAGGGCTAAAATTTTTAATTAAAAAAATACATACATTTGACACAAAAAACAACTTAGAATGTTAAATTTGGTTATGCCGAATATACAAACAAAAATGTATGAATATAACACACGTTCAAATGCAAGAAAATAAGAATTGTGTATAAAGTAATCCTTTGTGATAACTTCGATGGAGAATATTTTGATAAGTGAATATATTTCAAATATGCCTCTCATATAATGCAGAAAAAAAATATTCTAAAAATTATACACGTCGCACAGAGCACAAAATTCTACATCAGCAGGCAAAAAATTAATGTGAAATATTAAAAGGTATTTTTATATTCACGTGTTGAAATTACATATTGTGAGAAAAAAACCTAAAAAATTGATAAAAAAAAAATAAAAAATTGAGCAAATAAATACTATTTGTGATAGGTAATTTAAAAAAATGAACAAATCTAATTATGCAAACATCAAGTTCAGGTATTTATTGATATGTTTTGGTTAAATTTAAATTTGAATTATTTGTGGAATTGGCTTTGATATTAGTTTTTATATTGGAAGTGCAAAAAAAAAGGATTTTGTCAGTTCAAATGGACATAAAGTTATTATCTGGGCTCAGCTGGGCAGAGAATTTAATATAATTTAAAAGCCTGGACAGTTAGGCGTTGTTTCAGAAAAAATTAGGTTGCGCATCGCTGCGCCTCATAAGTTATATGTAAATTAGTAAAAGCTTCACCCTTTAAGTCTACCATCAAAAAGCACTTTGCGATTCTGATAAACGTTTTATTGCTGTCGTTGTTGTTGTTATTGTCATTGTTTTTTTTTTTTGTTTTATAAGAGATGTGCAAGTGTTGTGATTAATAATACGAGAGTCACGTGTGAGTCAGGCCTGGACGTGGCTATATTCTTGTATTACAATGAGATAAACAATAATAAACTTTTACCAATTACTTTTCTTTATTTCTGTTTAGTTTTCCATCCATTGATTTTCTAATCGTGAGCTCTCATGCACTCACGCTTGTATATGCTTGTTTAAAAGTTTTTTTTTTGTGATTAATTCAATAATTTCAAATATTGTGTTGTATAAAGCAGTGCATTTAAACTTTGCAAGTCTTTTAGTGGCAGGAGTTGGGAAAGATCTCTATTATTCAACCTCCCATTACTAGTTAATATAATGATATCATCTTAAAACAATATGGTAGTTTTTTATCAATAGGTTAGGTTCCATGGGCTGCTGCTCCTCAAGCAGCTCACTGGGGTCCATTCAAATCTGATCCCATTGTGATACCCAGGGGGTAGACATCAGGGTATTTACAATACTTCCGTTGCCTCCAAATTAAACCAGCCAGATTCCCGGATGAAGGAGTAGATTCTTTTCAGACTCAACCTTGATAGCTCGTCCAAGCATGATAGGACTGGAAATCCGAGGATGCGTTCCCTCATCCTTTATCAATAACATGCATAAATTTAGTGTGTCTCACTGATGTAGTTCTATAGATATAGGAGAATTAATAATTCATTTATATGGGGGGAACCCGATTCCACCCTCGTATACCCTTCCGATTTTGGCGGAACGTGTAGTTTGTTTTTAGAGTTACCCGCAGCAAAATTAGTGTGCATAACTATTGTAGTTCTATAGATATAGCACAGTTAATAATTATTTTATATGGTGGGTAATTGACTTTCCCCTCCTATATCCTCAAAATTTTGTTACAATATGCGGATTGGTCAAAGGCATTGGTAGGCGTTCATATTGTTGAGATTACGAACATTTTCGTGAATTTACACGTACACAACCCGAAAGTAAAAAAACACACAGCAAGATCGTAAAAAATACAAATAACTCATTTAGTTGCAAACAATAGAGCTTAAAAATACAAATATTTCATTCTGTTGCTTGATGTTGTTGCTAATTTTTTATTTTTAACCCATACATGCACACAAACTACAATTTCTCTTTTTGCACTTCCCTGGTCTAAGGGCTAACCACGTAAAATTTTGCGAGCGTCGCTATTATTGTTGTTGAGATATTAATAAATCCGTAAAAAAGATGCATTTGACCCCACTGTGCGTCGCCGGACAGAATTGATTTTCATTGATGTCTTTGAAAACGGTATAAATGGCATGTATAAGGTGTTATAAAATATTTTTTAAAGTACTATATTTACGTCAAATTTCAATTTTAGAGGAACCTAACCTTTAAGGATCAAAAAATACATCGCCCAGATAAAATTAAAGGTATTCTCTTTAACCCTACATATGATTTTATAAACGCCCGGACCCGCGCGTAAAACATTAACATAATTATTAACAGTTTTCTCTATATTAGTTATGGCATTTTAATTTAATTCTTTGTAGTCGTTTTTATTTTACCTGCTTATATTTATAAGTCTAATAAATAATGTATGATTTTAAGACTATTTAACTATGGGTGTTCAAGAAGTTATCTGTACATTAAAAAAATAAAAAAAAATGTGTCAATCGTTTCAAAAGTTACAGAGATTTGGCCGTTGAAACACAATTCTGATGCAAATAATAAAATGCTTGAGCAAAAATTTAAAGATATTATTTGAGAACTAGAGCATTTTTAAAGAATGTATGGAAGGTTCCAACAATTTGTATGTGCTTAAATTGTTTACTGTTTCAACATTTTTAGTTAATTTTTGTTATAACATTCCTGCCAATTTTTTGAACTGATTTTACTAATTTTCAACAGCAAAAATTTCAGATCATTAGAGTAAATACATATATAAGTTTTGATTTAGTCCTAAAAATGGCTAAATGAAAATAAAAAATGGCTAAAGTCTAAATTAATTTTTTGTGTCTAACTAAGATTGAAAAGGGCTAAATTTAGCCAGAAAAGGGCTAAATTGACAACAATGCCTAAGAGAAGCATATGTATTGAAAGATATTGACGTAGCATCACATAACAAGAAAGGTTTATATACTACTAGCTGACCGACAGATAGAAAAAAACGATTTTTGTTAAGAAATATGAGTGATCAGAGAGATCGAGCTGCTTTTCTTGATTAAAAGCTTATTGGCCAAGTTATTAGCGAATTTAGATACTTTGTGTTTTTATATAAAAATCGATTTTTTGTTAAGAAATATGAGTGATCACAGATCGAACTCCCTTTCTTGATTCAAAGCTTATTGGCCAAGTTATTAGCGAATTTAGATACTTTGTGCTTTTATATAAAAAATCGATTTTTTGTTAAGAAATATGAGTGATCACAGATCGAACTCTTTTCTTGATTAAAAAATCGATTTTTGTTAAGAAATATGAGTGATAACAGATCGAGCTCCTTTTCTTGATTAAACGCTTATTGACCAAGTTATTAGCGAATTTAGATATTTTGAGTTTTTATATAAAAAATGGATTTTTGGTCAGAAATATGAGTGATCACAGATCGAGCTCCTTTTCTTGATTTATCGCTTATTGGCCAAGTTATTAGCGAATGTAGGTATTTGGAGTTTTTATATAAAAAATCGAATTTTGGTCAGAAACATGAGTGATCAGAGATCGAGCTGCTGTTCTTGATTAAACGCTTATTGGCCAAGTTATTAACGAATTTAGACATTTTGAGTTTTTATATAAGAAATTAAATCGAGCTCCTTTTCTTGATTAAACGCTTATTGGTCAAGTCATTAGCGAATTTAGATATTTTGAGTTTTTATGAAATGAAATTTCACAGTTATGTAGATTTTTCTATTTAAAATGGAAAAATAAAAACAAATTTTGAAATTTGTTATCAAGTATCCCGCAATTCCCAAAAAAATCTTGAAAAATCCCAAAAATGGAATTTTTTCGTTTTTTGGCTATAATATCCATACCAGAGGCGGGGTTATCGGAAGCCTTTACAAAATAATTAACTATATTTTGATATCGAGTATGCGATTTGAGAATTTTTGCCCTAAAGTTGAATTGTACATAAAAAATAGAAATTTTTTGAATGGACCTGATCCCGTCGGTATCAAAAATTATAAATGTTTTTTTCATTTAAAATATTTGGCGTAAAGTTAGCTTTTCAAAAAGTACAAATTCATTATACATCCTCTTAGAAATTTTTTAGATAAATTAAAAAGAATAAAAGTACTTTTTTCACAAAAAAATTGCGAAAAATCGCTTTTTTTAATTTTTTTAAATTCAAATGCATGTAACTTTGGACTCAGCCATGATTTTTAAACACTTTATTTATTTGATATATAGATCTATTGTTAATCCTATAAAATGGATAAAATCGGGGAATATTTGGAACCGCGGTCACCAAAAAACTGGAGTAGGGTGGGTAAAAATGTTGAAAATTAAATTTTCAAATGCGAATATCTCCTATGCTATAAGAGATAATTGAGAGGTTTTATGTAGTGCTCGACAAGGAGATTCTATATGTGTAATTTTTTTTAAATCGGAACACAAACGAAGAAATAGGATCATTTTAAAAATTGAACATACCCGAGGTGTCCTATTTTGGGAACCCCTGGTCCCGCTCCTGGTGGGCTCATGAGGTCCAAATTCAAAACTTAAACTCAACTACACTTCCTCTTTGCGCATGTGAAATTTCATTCAAATCGGCGTAAGGGTTTAGAAGTTACAGATTTATTTCCATATTTTTTATTCTCATACCACTGTGCGATGTAATAAGTGGGGGTATTATTGGACGTGGACAATTTTTTTATGTAAAAACGTTTGCGGACTATGTATTGCGAACATTAAAAAAAAATAGTTAAATCGGTCCAGGCGTCCTGCAATTTTAGATATATCGAAAAAAAATTGGCGTGGTAAATTTTTCTTTTAGTAAAAACTTAAATTGGTTTACTATGATCACTAAACAAAAAATTAGCCAAATCGATGTAGCCGTTTTCCGATTTTAGATAAATCGAAAAAAGTGGGCGTGGTCAATTTTTCATTCCGTAAAAATCTAAGATGGGCTATGACCAACATTTAAAAAAAAAATTGTATAAATTGGTCCGGCCGTTCTCTACTGATGCAATTACCAACGAACGAAATTTGATTTTTATTTATATAGATCGATGAGAACTTAAGTATGGGTAGTTTGAGATATGTCCTGTTATTGCTAAGCCACTGTTATCCCTAAAATACCCTTTCAGCAATACTACCGTTACTTAAATAACTGCAATCATTACATTTACGCTTCATCGATATGCCATTTGTTGATATTGTTGTTTTAATTATTACAATATTTTATTATAAAGCATGTCAATTGTAAACACATTTAATTAACTTCCTTTATTTGCAATTTAATTAAATACTTGATAATTCAAGCTTTCTAGTTAAATTTCGACCAATATTGAACAAAAAAACTGAAGACAAACTTTTTTTTAAGAATTTTTTTCCAAATACTTAAGGGTCTGTTTCGTCTGTTCCAAGGTTCTTATATTTTTGATTTAAGTGCGTTTTTTATAAACGCACTTGTGTGTATTAATAACGTTTCTTTATGAAATATTTAAGTTTATGTTAGATTCTGTGAGAGTAATATAACTGAAGTTCCCAGTTATTCAGATCTATCAATTTTTAATGATAGTAGATAATTGAATTTCGTAGATTTTCGGTGGCTTCTTGTGCTGACAAGTGCACAAAAAACCACCACCATTTTCGATAATCCAGAAACTAAATTTATGTGTGATATTTTTTTCCAATAAACGATATTTCCATTGAAAACTTTTAAATTTCATATCTTCTTATTAAAAACAATAATAAAAAGTTAAATTAAACATTAGTTTCATATTAAAAAAATTAATTTATCCATTGTTTTGCAAAATATTATATAATTTTTGAATACGTTAAAATCCAGCAAATAATTTATGTCAATCCTGTCACAGAATTCTACACAAATCGGCACAATCTAAAAACACAATCCTGCCATCAACACCATTGCATTCAGAATACAGATTCATTTTTATTTAATTAAAAAATAATAAAGACATAAATTAAGAAATTGCTTATTAATAAATAGTAATTAGAATGATGAATATTTCCACCATTACATCAAAGATTAATGGGTAATTTAAAAAAAATAATAAGTGTTCACCTATACAAATAAAAGAGAAACGCTAATTACTGTCTGACTGATTCTTCATCTCACAGCCAAAACGACTGGAGCATGAAATTTTAACTCTGGGTTCCTCCCTCCCCAAAATCCACTAAGGAATTTTTGGAAATTCGAACGTTTAGAGGGTAAAAAATGGTAAATTCGTTAACTTTATATCTTCAAAACTAATAAATATACAAAAAAACTTAAAATTGCATGTTTCTCCAGGTGTTTTTCGAAATTTGAACCTTTTAGGGGAGAAAATGGGTAAAAACTGTATAGTGCACTCGCGATTATATGAACTAATTAAAACCAGGCCAGTTCACTTTTTCACGATTGTTCATATTTGCGAATGGCAGCTAATTCCCATCTACAGCTACGGAAATTAACAAATTATTATGCAGTTGAATTAGAAGTTAGCCACTACCCTGGGAAGTAAAAAGTGTTCATATTTATGGGTCTTCATATATTATCGCACTGTATTTTGGTACTATGTTTTGCATCATATGTATCTTTTTAACCAATAAACATTGAATCAAATTTTACCCTCCATTTTCTCAATCTCTGGTTATTTTTTATCGTGACGATATACTGACAGTTCTCATACAAAAATGATATTAATTGGAAGTATATCGTTACGAAAAACGATAACCAGAGATTGAGAAAATGGGGGTAAATCGTATTCGTTACTTATCAAAAAATAACAAATATGATTTTGGTACTTTTTGGAAAATCGAACCCTTTTTTATAAAATATGCTTTTCTATAATATAATAAATATAATAGTACTTTTTGAATAATGGACATAGAAATGTGAAATTAAGCGTATTTGGTCCTAAGTGTGTGAAAATTTAAGGGGATACTCCATGGTACTTTTTCTTTATTCGAATGGTATTTTTATATTTTCCTCACCAATGAACCTAAAACATTATGTTAAGCTTATATGGAATCTACAAGTAGTGACATTATGGAACTTTTTCTTTATTCTAACGATATTTTTGGAATTTTCTACAATAATAGAATTAGATATATCAAATTAAGCATATATGGTCCTGAGTGAATAAAGGTATAAACTTTTTTATACAAATTGATGGTACTTTTTCTTTATTCTAATGGTACATTCTATATTTTCTTTACCAATGAACTTTACCAATAGAAACTTGAAATCAGCGAGTGGGAATCCACACAATGGTGCTTTATGGCACTTTTTATTTATTATAATGGTACTTGTTTAATACATTTATAATAATGAACCTAGACAGAATCATGAAATTAGACAAAAAAAATTATGCTGAATGAGTTAGAATCCGCAAAATGTGGATTTAGTGGTACTTTTCTTCTAATGCTACTTATAGAACTTTCTATAATAATGGACCTAGAAACATTCAATTAAGTAAACTTTTTTCCGGGTATAAAGTAGTTTTTCCATCTTTATCAGATTTTCTTGAAATTATTTGCTGCGAGACTATTTATTTAATACATTACATCAATCATTTTTAGCTTGTGATGCATTTCAGTACATCTGGTTTTTGCAGTGTTACTAAAAGTCATGCCCACTCCAAAGGAGGCGTTCCAGGAGTACTCACATTTCTATACTTTGTTTGAGGTAAAATTTTGAATGCTATCCGGTTAGAAATAACAGATTTATTTCACCATTATGCGACATTTGAACGACACTCAAAAATATTTCAAAATGTGTTTTTACAATACAAGGAACAATTTATGGGAGTTATGATAATTCATACATATAAGACTTTAAAATATTTGAAAGGTTTAAAAAAAAAAAACGGAACTTGTATTTTTCTTTTAATACAAAATTTTAGGCAGAAATGTAAGTCCCAAAACTTTTAAATTTTTCATGATTTTACGTAATTCAAACAATTAATCGATTATTACAAATTCTTGAAATTTCTCATATCTATTGCATATTTGCGCTTAACTTACCAAAAGTAGATTTTTGTAAAATATCTGGCAATAACTTAGCTATAAATGAAAAAAGTAATTTGTAGTAAATTTAATTAGTATGTATAAGAAACATAGTTGGGGGTAGTGCACTAAATGTTGAGTGCAATCAACTTTTCACTAGCACTAAATATTATTTTAAAAAATATATTTTTAACTAATTTTCATCAGCTTTAGTGGTAGTGAAGCTTATATTTTTATCACTAATATTTTTTAGTGATAGTGATATTTTTTTAACTATAAATCAATTGAGTGGTAGTGTAGAAATAAGCACTAAACTCAAATAGTTAAAAAAATTTAACAATAACTAAAAAAAAAGCTTCAATAACTTTCTTTGCACTAATATATTCAAAATAAGTGATCATGAAGTTATTCCAGTTTAAACTAGAATATTAAATATACAGATGTTTGTTGAGCAAGCTTCAAAGTGTTTTTCAGCATCCGAAGAAATAACACAAAAAAAAACTGATAATGTAGGATTCTTAGATTTTGGGGAAATTCACAGTAAATGAAAAAGTTATTGAAAAAATTACTTAGTTTATTAACATCTTCAATATTAGGACCTTCAACCATTGTGCAGAAAGATAGCATAGAAAGTGAAATACTTGCGTTCCTTTTAAGCTCGGACACTGATATTTGCAGTCTCAAAAAATATCCAATGATAAGGCAAATGTTTTTTAAATTTAACACGCCTTTGGCTTCTTCTGCTCCAGATATACCGCTTTTACGTTTTTTTCTTTAATAATTTAACTTAAACTATGAATAGAGTAAAACATTTCTTTGTTGAAAAAAATAGTGCAGGAATATTTTGTTAACTAAAAATTTTAGTGTAGAAAAAATTATTTCATTAGGCTGCAAAAAAAATATTTTAACTATTTTCAAAATATTATTAGTTAAAAAAACTTAACTACACTATCACTATTATTGAGTGAGGCTTATATTTTTAAACTCATCACTAAACATTAAAAAAATTAGTGAATTATTTTGCACTACCACTAACTATTAGTGATAGTTAAAAATTAGTGTACTACCCCCAACTATGATAAGAAAATATATATGAATATGTATTGGAATACCTTTATACTTTTTATAGGATCTGAAGTACTTTTTAGCTTTTAAAAGTTGTCTCATCATGTACATACACACAACCAGGTGACCATATACTTCACAAACTTCTTCATGCGGTGTTTTTATCTCTTTATAGACTTCCAAGTACATTTCATAATCCTTAGAAGACTTCTGCAAATAAGTAAATATAAACAAATTATTAAAATAAAGCTGTTGCGATGTTCTTTATTTGAAGTCAAAACTGACTGCCCTGTCTTTTAGTTCCAAGTGTTCAAATATTCTAACTGCCTGTTTCTCTAAATGCGAACGAACATTTTCTTTCGTATTTTATGTTGAAAACAACAAAAAAATTTAAAATTTATTTATTGTTTTCAATTTAAAATACGAAAGAAAACGTTCGTTCGCATTTAGAGAAACAGGCAGTAAATTGTGATCATGAGACTAACATATAGGTATGTATGTATACCTACTTATTTACTAAATTCAAAAATACATAATTTTATGTACATACCTCGAAAGTACAATCATGATAACTTAAATTTCCTCGAATCTTAAGAGCACTTGCCAAAACAGGAGAGTCCTTTGGTGTCCGAATTATAATGTAGTTAATATAGAAAATTGCCTAAAATATATAAAAACTTTAAATTTCATGCTGTGTAACAGTAATCGGTTGTATAGTAACCTCTTCTAAAGAGTTGGAATTGTTATCCTTTAGATATTGTTGAGCTGTCGAAAACATGTCTTCGCCCATTCTGTAACAATTACTTTTGTAAAATTCAGCTTCTGAATCCAATATAGAAAGGAACGCATTTGTTTCCCTAATATTAATACAAGTGTAAAGGTATAGATTTGAAAAATAATCAGAGGCTTGGTATAATCCAATTAACTTACTCTACGTTGGGCTTGTTGAGAGTCCTTTCAAATAAAATCCATTCCGGTAGATTCCGTTCCCAAAGTATGGATGGAGTAGAAATTAAAAGTGGTATTCGATGCATTTTCTAATATTTACGTGAAAAATATAAAAAAACAGAATTCAATTAAAATATAACGGGATCTAAAAATGCTCAAGGTTGCAATATTAATTACCAACACGCCATTAATATAGTATTGCCAACTTAAAATTGTACACTAAAAGAAATTTTCCTATAACCAATTACATATATTGAAAACTATAAAAGTGTTTGCTCGCATTTTACCCCCCGTTACCACATGCAAGTGCAAGTTCGAAATATTCAATACACTCACAGTTTTTTACTAACACATTTAAACACAAGAGAAACACATAACAGCACACATGCAATTACCTGCAGCTCACTACCTACTGAATTTAGGTGGACAGTGATTTTCGACACTTTCATACAAGTGAAGACAAATACAATTGCCAATAAATAGTTTATGAAAAATTTACCAGAAGGAAGTAAAATAATAATTATAATCATGAATCATGTAAATCATGTAAAATAAAATAGTAAAAATGGCCACTAATGATTATCGTTTTCGTAAAAATAGCAATTTCATTACTTTTCAGAAATAAAATTGTTACTAATATCTATAAAACATTTTCCCCAGAAATGTATGTATTTTAATATTTACCATGATATTAAAATACATACACTTTATTGTTATTAATAAAAATAATAAAATTTGGTTTCAAGTCGCAAATGCACTTAAAAATAACAAATGCTGATATATAAAAGGTTTATTTATCAAATTAGCTGTAATTTTCTTATATTTGTGGCATTTTGAAGACATCATTCTCCTTCGCTAACATTTACAAAATGAACTTTTACTTGCATGTGTAAACGATCAAGCAACTTGTAGACATTTCGATGTATTTTCGACATTTTCGATAATAATACGTATTCTCAACTTTCATCAATCTACTTGCATGTGTAAACGCAGCGCTACCAAGAATGAGTTTTATATCAATTTACCACAACTTAGTAAAAGAAAATAGCAGATTTTCTACGTATTTAAAAAAATAAAATACAACAACACATATTAATGATATTTTTAAAAATAAATTTCATTAATTTAAAAAAAAAAATTAACTAAAATATTAACATAAACTACCCCGGGGTAGTTATGTTATTCTCACTAATACATTCGCAATACGAATGCTCTGAGTAAAAACACAAAGTAAACTCAAAACAAAAACAATTTCATACAATTTTTGCAGTGCAAAGCACACGTATTTCCACTTGTGTACTCTTTTATTTTTCCACTACTACATATGCATTTTAAGCACTCTCTCGTTGGCTACCACTGGTGTAGACACACAACTAGAGATGCTAATCGGGACTGATTTTTGAAAATCCCGAGGTTCGGGATTTCGGGAAATCTAAAATCCCGTAAATTATAAGAAAGAGACGTACATAATTATGTCTTTACAATTGAAAGAAAATTTTTATTTAGCAATTAATTTTTATTAGACACTAAAAAGCATAAAATACTTGCATGAGTACATTATATAAGAATAAATAACTATAAAGTATGTACATTAGGGTGGGTCGATTTTTTTTTCACGAAAAATCGTATAGCAGAAACGCATTCTACAGAAAATTCTAAGAAATTTTCCCCAAGAAACCATAGGTCTAAAATCCTATCTTGCGCATTTCGCCTTTTATTCAATGATATTTCAGTATTTATTTTTTTTAATAGTTTTTTTTATTGGATAAAAGAAGAAATACGCGAAATAGGATTTGATTTTAGACATATGGTTTCTTGAGGAAAATTTCTCAAAACATTCCGCCTTACGCTTTTATTTAGGTAGACCTGTTAAAAAAATGTGAAGAATTGATTTTCTAGAGCCCCACTCAAGGAAGACCAAAAATACAGTTTTCCTATACATATTGTAGCAGGAGTTGAGCTTAACAACTTTGCTGAACGTCACTTTGTGATATTCGGGCATGAAAAATTCACGCAAAAATTTAATTTCCCATATTTATTTATGAAAAATATTTATTAATGTAAACTATTTTTTTAAGTAGAAATTTATAACCGATTATGGCCAATAGGCTATGTTGTTGAAAATAAATAATAATAAAAAAAAACAAGTAAGAGTGCTATATTCGGCTGTGCCGAATCTTATATACCCTTCACCAAATTATACTTCAAAATTTTAAATATTTTTAGGTAAACAAAATTTATTTTTTTTTTCCAGTTGTTTTTTGAATTTTTGGGAAAAAAAAATTTTCGATTATTTAAATTTAAAATTTTTTTTTTTTTAAATTTTAAAAAATTTATTTTTTAAAATTTAAAAAAAAAATTTTTTTTTTAAATTTTAAAATTTTTTTTTGGTTTTTTTCAATTTTTAAAAAAAAAAAAATCGGGTTCAAAATTTTTTTTCCCGATTTTGACCCATTGTAGGTCCAACTTACTATGGTCTTATATACGTCGTTGCAAATGTCTTTGAAATATCTATCATTAGATATCCATATTGTCTATATTAATGTCTTAGTAATCCAGATATACATATATACCCTTCACCAAATTATACTTCAAAATTTTAAATATTTTTAGGTAAACAAAATTTATTTTTTTTTCCAGTTGTTTTTTGAATTTTTTGGAAAAAAAAATTTTCGATTATTTAATTTTTTTTTTTTAAATTTAAAATTTTTTTTTTAAATTTAAAAAAATTTATTTTTTAAATTTTAAAAAAAAAATTTTTTTTTAAATTTTAAAATTTTTTTTTGGTTTTTTCAATTTTTTAAAAAAAAAAAAAATTCGGGTTCAAAATTTTTTTTCCCGATTTTGACCCATTGTAGGTCCAACTTACTATGGTCTTATATACGTCGTTGCAAATGTCTTTGAAATATCTATCATTAGATATCCATATTGTCTATATTAATGTCTTAGTAATCCAGATATACAGTGGTGGTCAAAACATATGCAACCAGCAACAGAATTTTACATCTTAAACTACTTTAAGATGTAAATAAAAATATTCATTTGCTTATAATATTTTTTTAATTAATGCTTTAAAAATAAGAATATGAAATTTAATTCAGAATTTTTTGCATTGAAAAGAAAAAAAATTAAAAAAACTACGTATGGGTTGATATTTCAATGGTGCTAACCACGATTTAACAACATGTGAAGAGTGCTTGGACAGACAGACAGACAGACAGACAGACAGACAGACAGACAGACAGACAGACAGACAGACAGACAGACAGACAGACAGACAGACAGACAGACAGACAGACAGACAGACAGACAGACAGACAGACAGACAGACAGACAGACAGACAGACAGACAGACAGACAGACAGACAGACAGACAGACAGACAGACAGACAGACAGACAGACAGACAGACAGACAGACAGACAGACAGACAGACAGACAGACAGACAGACAGACAGACAGACAGACAGACAGACAGACAGACAGACAGACAGACAGACAGACAGACAGACAGACAGACAGACAGACAGACAGACAGACAGACAGACAGACAGACAGACAGACAGACAGACAGACAGACGGACGGACATGGCTTAATCGACTCAAAAAGTCGACTTTTTAAAAAACGGAAAAGCCGAAATGTCGACTTTTTGTTTCAGCAATAGAATAGGTTCTATAAGTCGATTGTTCGAACAATCGACTTTTTGCTGAAAAAAGTCGAAAAGTCGAAATCGACCTTTTGGATGGAAAAAAGTCGAAGAATCGATTATGTTATCTCAAAAGTCGAATAGTCGATAAAAGTCGAAAATAGTCGATAAAAGTCGACTTTTTAGATTGTTAAAAAAAAAATTTAATTCCAACATTATACTAAAGTATATGCTAATATAAATAATAAATAAATATTTATAAATTAAAGCTTTTTTCTACACAACATTCTTCTAACTATTATCGGCTTGATAAATTTCATTTTTATTGCTAAACATTACAAAAGGCGCATCAATAAATTTTTTACAAGAAATGGTAAAAAGTTGAAAAATGTCGAAAATAGTCGGAAAGTCGAAAATAGTCTAAAAAAGTCGAAAAGAGTCGATTTAACTAAAAAGTCGAAAGTTCGTAAAGTCGACTTTTATAAATTACCAAAAGTCGAAAGTTCGAAAAGTCGACTTTTTAAAAAACGGAAAAAGTCGAAAGGTCGACTTTTTGTTTCAGCTATAGAACCCTAGTGAGAACGATTCAAAATTTTCAGGATATGGTTTGAGTTTTACCCGGAATTTTTTTTGAGTCCAAATTTAGCATTTTTATTTGCAAATAAATAAGAACAGGCAGGTGTATGTGGGTTGGAGCAACTTGAAGAACTAACATTAGTAAATGCTACCGGGCGAAGCCGGGGCGGTCAACTAGTGTGATATAAATGCCAAAAAACTTGAACAAGAAATTTAGGGAAAAAATTAACATATTTTGATAAATATTAAAATAAAATGTAATTTTTACTTAGCACTTTCCGGTTTTGTGGTCACCTTTCTTACCACCTTTTCTAGAGTCTTTACAAAATTGTTAGTGACATTGGCATTTTCGTAAACAATTAAATCTTTTTAAGTCATCGTTTAAGTTTTTTGCCAAAATTTTACCGTCAGGTTCCTCTGGTTGTATTAATATATTAATTTGAAAATATTGTAAACCGCAGTTTTTTTAAGGGATTTTCCCGGATTCAATAAAAAAAGGTCAGAGTGTTTATTGTTCATCAAATTCAGTGTTACTTTGTGATTTAGTGTTTGTTTGGTTGACTTGTGCTAACAAAGTAATATATTATACTATACTCTTTGATAAATAACTAAGGTAATAAAGTGGTTAGATTACTAACCACTGTGACTGAAATAGGTTTTATATAATGTGTTTCTCTACATAATATTATGTTATTTTGTAAGGATGCGGCGCGTACTCAATGAAGGTTAAACTGAAGATATTTTGTCTTGAACCCGACGAAGGAGAGAATTATTATTGTCAAATGTTATATATATTTTTGAAAAATCCCCTATCCATTGATATATAACATATCTTCCTTATGTTTGTTACGTGGCAAATAAATTAGGGAAAACTTAACAACTCGCAGAAAAAACAATAAAGAAAAAATGGAGAAAATCGGTGTTATCAAAAAACTGGAGTAGGGTGGGTAATAATGTTGAAAATTTAATTTTCAAATACAAATATCTCCTAATCTATAAGAGATAATTGATAGGTTTTTTTTATAGTGCTCGAGGGGGAGATTATATATGTATGTATGTGTAATTTTTTTGGAAATCGGAAAATTTTTTTGAAAATTGAACATACACGACGTCCACTTTAAGTTTTACCAGTATCAGTAAAATTAAGAAATATTTATATTTTGTCCCTATGGAATTTTAAAATCTCGAGTAGCATGACTGGTGATTTTTATCACAACTTGATACACAAAGACGAAGGTATATCCCAATTTTAATTTCACTTTCTTCCATTCTGCAATTTAGTAATTTTTGTGACTAATTTTACTGGTCTAATAGTGCTATAGTACAGAAGGACATGCGTCAAAAGCTCAAACTATATTCAAAGAATGCAGTTCAAAATTTGTATTACATATTTAAAGTAAACAATTTTACTTTTTATTTTAAAGTTTAATTTTTTATTTTAAAATTAATTCTGGAAAAAAAATATAAGCTTTAATCTGTAAAATATTTAATTTTGTAATTTAAATCGGCTGAGGTTGAAAGCGTATTTGGTGTTCTCTATCGCGATGTAGCTGTGAAAGTAGATGGATCCTTAATTGAACAATATTTTCAATTGGCTGATGACATAAACGACATGTAGTTGCGGGTATGGAACCATCACTAAATAATAAATAAAATATTACAGTTTAATTATAGATTTTTTTTTCAAAATTTAGAACAATATATACTAACTATTGTCTCTTTCGATGTAATTCATGGCAGTGCATATTAAGATCATGAATACGGTCGTATTTTTCTTCAAACAAACGCTTGGATGTAAGTGGCGGAAATAATGAACGTTTTTCATAAATATTTTTCGGTTCAATTACATCATTTGCATCCAAATATTCCCACTTGTTGTCATTTGGCCCAACATGAACCTCGATATATTTACGATTTTTGCTTAAAAGTCTAAAGATACAGAATAATTCAAGAAGCTATCAATCGTGCATTAAGAGATTTACTACCTTAAAACAAGTTGCTTTATTTTTGTAGTTAGATCATTTATTTCACTTGACTTCAAATGTGGACGTTCCTGCTCAGGTTTTGTATATAATAATGTATCCATCGAATAACGGATTTGATTTATCTGGAAACATAAAGACATCATATTTTAACCGATTGTATAACACCATACAATCTTTTACTTACCAATTCCAAATCGTCTGGCAATATATCAACATCTAAATTGAGCACAATGTCATGATCACTGAATAGAGAGTTGTGGGTTTGTTCGTCAAATCCCAATCCAGCCAATATTGCTACATATTTGGTTTGTGTTTTGTTACATTTTATCTGCATTGTAGGACAGAAAAGTAAGGTCATCAAAGCTCCAAATCCATGTATGTTAGGCATAAGTGTTGTGGCTCGAGCAACAAGAATGTCACCATTGGATGATTCGGTAATATCGGCTGCCACAACTAAGCGTTCATACATGTCTTTGGGGTTACTATCCACTTGAATAAAATTAACTGATTCTCTTTCGAGTGAAACTGTTTTCCAGGTGCCAGCGCGTATGGCCGAAAATAAATTGATTTCGATAGGACTGTAGGGTCCACGTAATTTTAATGTTTTGTTGCATAAATGTTTGGGTGGAGGTTCTATATCCATATCGATTTCTGGCCTAATCGATAATAAGTATTCTTCATTTTGTCGTGCACTATCTTCATCTAAAAATCGATTAGCAACCGACTGTTTGCGAATTCGAAAATCATGGTCACTCTAAAAGAAAAATAATTTATATTAACTTAGTTGTTTAATGTAAATATAAATAGTAAAAGCAATATTTTAATATTTTAAATGAAATACACATACTATTTTTAACAACTTTATTGTATTCTTTTAAGTGCAGCTAATCATTTTTAACAATAATTTTTTGTTAGGAATAATGTTACAAATTTATTTACCTTCGACATGAAACTTTCATCAGATGTGCGTGCTAGGCCTTTCTCAACTAAGATTTCATTAAGGGTGCCATAATCCTTCTTTATTATTACATTGGAAACGCCATCCACAACAGAGTAGACTTCTATTTCAATAATACCGGAATCTGCATATTCTTGCACAAGTTCCATAGCTTCATCCGTCCACTGTTCATTGGGCGAACGTACTGCAGATGGTTCTATCATCACTAGACGGCATACAAACAATCGGGGTGGTATGTCAGCCAACGATTTAGTTTTATCCGAGAAGTAACGTAATAGATGAAAATCAACTGTTGCCACATTACCATAATCGATGAAGAAAACCTAATGTAGTTAAGAAAATGAGTTAACTGGAACAATATACTATGTATCTAAATATTACTTTAGACCAGGGGGGTCGATTCTGGTTCTGTGAAACGGTGAAATGAACCCCAGCTCTTAAAAAACTGTTGTCTTGGTTGGGATCAATATTATTGATTAGTATGTTAAACTAATTGAGGCCAAATAAGAATCTGATAAATGATTGCATTGATTTCAATTCATTACATTTATAAATAATTTCTTAAAACAGTGGTAGACTACATCATAATTAATAAATTATAAAATATAATTCTGATCTATTTCACTGTATTATTAATTTAACCAACATTCGTTTGTACGCAATTTATTTTTTTTTTTTTTTTAAAGTACAAATTATAAACCATTATTCTTAATTTCTAATGACTGAAACATTTCTCTGCTAAGTTTGAATACGATTTTATATTTCTAAGCTTATTAAACGTCAACAACTGTCATTCATATTCATATATCTTATCTTGCCAACGAGGTGTACACACATGTTTTCGATGAATTATACAGAAAAATGGTAAATTCGATAGTTAGATTAGCTTTTAATATTCGACGTAGAGAACATGTCTGTGAAATGCTTTCTTGGTTTTCTTTTAGTGAATTTGTAAAGTTACGTAATTTGCTAAAGTTTTATAAAATTATGAAAGCTGGTAGACCTTCTGTTATATGTGATGCATTTATTTTTTCTCCTCGCAACAGGAATCCTCACTTTGTACCCCCTAGGATATTTAGGTCTTTTGTTGTCAGGATTACAGGTTATTGGAATAGTCTGCCATTAAAGTTGCGTGCTTTCACGCACTCTAATAATGTTTTCAAAGTAAAACTTTTACAATATTTCTCAGACCCTTCGTGATCTCTTTAATTAATGTTGTTCTTGTTTTCGTTATCACTAACTGGACCGTATTTCATTGTCTCTTTTTTATTAAATCTTGACATACTTATCTTTACTTTTTTTTCTAATCACGGCTGGGGAGCCCATTTGATAGTATTGTAACATGAAATTTATTGAATATTTAACCTGTATTTATACTTAGGTTTATTGTATTATTATGTAATATTATTTTGGCCAAATTGGCTTTTTATTACTGAATAAATAAAAAATAAAATCAATTCATACCTTGCTTAGAAACTTTTTAGTCCTTGCGAAGATCTACAAAAGATAACCTACATACATACATATATAAGCATATTTTTGTAGATCTTCTCATCGACTATTTATATTTAAAATTTCAGCTCATTCGGACCATAAACGGATTTTTTTTAAATGTAAGACCCGAGGTGACCAACTTTGAGGGGCTATATACTTAGGTCCAACCATATGCAATTTTGTAACAATATCTCCAATAGTTCCCGAGAAAAAAACGTTTTTAAACCACTGTGCATTGGTCGGCAGAAATTATATTCCTCATCCCTCTTTCATCAAGTTTTTTTTTTTTTTTTTTTATTTATTTATTCATTCAGTAACAGAATCCTAGCCAATAGGCCATAATCGGTTCCAATTATACTACTCACAATTTGATTATACATAAAATAATAATAAAATTAAAAGATATCAATATATAATTTGAAAATTAACTCATAGTAATGGGATCAGCAAATAACCAATTAAATTAATAGATAATAATAAAGACATTTAAACTACAAAAAACAAAACCTCACAAAATTGTAGCCAACAATATTAAAGTGAGAATACATACTCTATATTAAATGATAAATTCAAGAATACAATTAGGTTCAGTAAAATATGGTTGAGAGAGAGAGAAAAAAAAAAAAAACAATAAACAGAATTCGTGACTACAAGTCTAAAATTATAACAAAAAAAATAAAAAAACTCATTGTATAATAAAAATTATTGAGTTCAATTGAGAAAAAAATTCAAGAAGTACAACACTCAAAACAACCCAGGTCCATCAAGGAAAAAAAATACAACACCATTCTATACTCCTGTGTAAATGCAAAAACACAATCACAATAACAATATATTGTGGTGACGTGAATTACATCATAAACTGCCAACTACTCTACACAAAAAAATCAAAAGCTAATATGAATTAGATAAATTATCCAGCGAACAAATATCACGTTCAAAATAGATAAAATGAAAATGAGATACAACCCAAACAATAGAACTGTCAACTGAAGAACACTTATCCAGTATAGAAATTAGAAAATTATGTAAATAAGACCAATCAAGATATCAGCATACCCAAAATATCAACAATGCAATGGAGCAACTCGATCCAATTATAAACAATAATAGAGCTGAAGGCAAAATAGATAATTTCAAGTGTACCAGCTCCAAATATACAAACAATGCTCAAAACATAATCTAAAGACAGCAATACCATTATTATTATTACCAACATAAATAATAGCTTCTCACCCAAAACAGTAGAACTCCATAACATATTTACAGCATCCTCAAAGAAAAAGTCAAAAGCCACCAGCAATAATAATTAAAATCCTAAGCTCATCAAAATATCAATACCAATATTCGGTAAATCAATAATACACAAGGTCAACTAAATGTCCAACAAAGAAGTACCACAAAGAAAATTCTCATATATTTGGAGAAACAGCAGTAGTAGCAAAGATGATTTAGGCAGCATACAAACAACAACTACATCAAACTGAGTCAAAACAAAAAAGAATTATGACTTCAATCCACAAAGAGTCAATTTGTCATACTAACATTAGAACTGGAATAAAACTATAAATAGGGAAAAGCAATCACTATCAGAAAACGAACTGTAATAGAGTATATCAATCATTTAGTACCACACATAAGTCAAACATATTCATATCCCCAGAAAAACACAGCACGTGTAAGCAGCAGCTATATCCAGGTTAACTACCCATACATTAGGTACTCAACATCAATGCATACTGGATCTACCTCTTATATATGCTATATTAAAATGATTTCAAAACACCATTAAACAAAATGCAGCGGCCATAAACTTTAACAAACACAACACAGCAAATGTTTATCAGCAAAACAATATTACTCAATAATAAACAGAACACAATTATTATACTCCAAATTATGACATAGCTAGATACTGCAAATTATCCTTCATCAATGCTAAAAAACAAACCAACACTACAAAAACTTCTTAAAATAATACGAGGAAAATTTCCAAATACATTTTGATTGAATTAAAGCTATTGTGAAACTCTAACCCCCAGTAACACGAAGTCTGGTTATGTTTTAACTAATAGTTATACTGACAGTTTTCATACAAAAATAATTTTAACCGACAGTATAACTATTAGTTAAGGCCTAACCAGACGTCGTGTTAATGGGGGTAAATCGTATTAACTACATTAACATTCCACTACATCTTCACAACCGAAATTTAATTTGCATCAATAATGAGTGTTGGTTGGTTTCACTTTTGGTGAAAAATATTCGGGTTAAAAATATATTTTGCGATTTTGACCCATTGTAGGTGACACTTACTATATACGTCGTTGCAAAGGTCTTTGTTATATCTATCATTAGATATCCATATTGTCTATATTAATGACTTAGTAATCCAGATATACAGTGGCTCCAACGCATAATCGGACAAGATTTTGTCTAATGTAAATGTGCTCTAAACATCAAAATAATGCACCCAAAAAAATATTTTCATTCGCTTATAATTACACTCCACATGACCAAGAAATACCAGTAATGGAAGGATGATATCAAGGAAGATGGGACCACCATATGATGGCAGATTACTGCTGAAATCTTTGTTTAATAACTTTATGGAAAATGTAAGATTTGTTTCAATTGCCTAATCATATTAAATTTTAAGACTGATCTAATATACTTACCCGCTTATTCATAATCAATTTTTAAATTTATAAAACAGAATTTTCAAATAAAATTTGTTTATAAACCTTTGATAAATTTAAAAATTGATAATAATAAGGCCTTTATAGTATAGTTATGTACGCACCTTGATTTGTTTATGCTGTCTCATCTGATTAATGGTCTTGATAACTCTAGCTCTATGGTATTTATTTTCGAACGGTGCTGAAAGTATCATTCCTGTGGCCAAAGTGGCATTATGAGGAAACTTACAATTCCTTATGTCTTCTGGATTATTAAGCATTTCTTCTATTTCTTGCATACGCTCCATTTCCGAGAGAGGTTGAAAATAAAATTTACTACAATTTTCAATCTAAATTTGTGAATAAAACAAAATCTTATAAGTTTGTTTCTACGAATGCAGTTAAAATTGACAGTGATTTGCATACGTGTGTTATATAGCCGCTAATGTTTTTCTGAAAAACGGATGGGAGAACAACCAGTTCTGCATTCTTTAACAAACGTTTAGTTGGTTTCCATGCTCCGTCGCACATTGCTCCAAGACCATGTTCCTCGGCAAATTTTACACCAGAACGTGATCTTTAAGTATAAAATGTTAATATATTCTTTTTTATTATAGATTAATGATTTTTTGTCCATATTTCTAGGCAATTTAATCATGATAAACTTACTCCATTACATCAAAAACCGTTGGCATATTTAAATGGCGCATCCTTAAAGCTTTGTACACCTCTGTACACACAGCACCAGGCATTTTGACACGGACACTATCTTGAGTCTTATTGTTAGTGATTCTTTGATTTTCGTTTCCATCGTCCTCAGGATCATTTTTGAAAATAACTAAAACTCTTTCCGAATTCGATTGGAAACTTATGTCAATATTTTTCGGATTAATTTGCACATTTTTAAATAGTTCTTTGATGGAACGTGTATATAATTGACCAATGTGTCGTGTATCAAAATTGCTAAAATATACTGTCCTGCAGGGATCATGGCCACACAAAATGTGATACTTAGTTCGCTCTTTATCCATGTCATTCAGTTTGTTATAAATGAAGTAGTTTGGATAGAAGGCACCAGCAATGATAACTTTTAAAATAGTTGCCTTTTCCCATTCCTCCCACTGGGAAAACTGAGATTGATTGCTATCTTTTATACCAACCCCTTTTAAACGCCCTTTGATTTCTTTCACCAATAAATGCATTTCTCGGATGGAACGAATGTTAATGAAATTTCGATTAGCCCACTCATTCTCACTTTCATCAAAATTCTCATCTTGCTTTAATGAAGTCCACGCCTAAAAAAAATGCAAAATAACACAAGGAATAATTTTTACTTCGGCTTTTCCAAAAATTAGTTAAAAATAAATTCTTTGTAAAATATCAAGTTTAACAATGATAATTCTTTAAATCAACTAAAGCATTGATTCCAGAGACCGAAAATAACAGGTTTACATTAATTTCAATAGTAAATTCTCATTCGCAGCCATTTAAAAATAATTTTTTGTGATATATCACTGAGAGAGTGATTTATTCGAGAACATTTTAGGTTTGGGATTGAGAGAAACATAAAAGAAACAGACACAAATAATCTGGATGAGTTATTTATAATTTATTTTTTTCGTAAATGTCAGCTTGTGACTTTTATTTGCGAACATGAAACATAAATCGCAAAAATGCATTTGATGCAAATCAACGCATAAATACAGTAGCCCAAGAAAGTCTACATACAGAAAAAATTATTATGTTACTTTAATTTAAAGCATTTTTTTTTTAGTTTTTTTTATGAGATATATAATATTACATGTCTTATGTCGATTTTAGCAAAAAAAAAATCATATAACGCCCAAAAGTTCATCGTTATTAGAGTTATTGATTCTGAGTGAAATAACGCAACAATTATTCTCGGTCACGCCTACTTTTGGGTGGGCGGGGCTATTAAGTTTCATAATATTTTGAACATTAAATCCCAAAAAACCAAAAAAAAATGTCGTTATTTGACTCAGAATCAAAAATTCTAATAACGGTGACATTTTGGACGTGATAGGAAATGTTGCTAAACCCGACTTAAGTGATGTTGTTTTAATTTTTTTTTAGTGTGAATTTATTTTTTTAACAAATATATTTCATTACTTTTAACTTACAAATACAGCTTCCTACGAAAGAAATTTAATTTGAATTCCTGTATGTAGACTTTATACTGTATATAAAATTTATCAAAAAATTTATAACAATTTAAAAAAAAAATTCTCATTTCTGTTACTCAGACTTCATTACTTCATACTTATCATATTATTTCCATAATTTGTTATAAATTACTAATAATATGTTATTGTATGTAAATAAAAGAGAAAGTAACAGTTATTAAGAACAAGAACAAATGAATTGTTTATCTCTCACCAAACCATTAAAAAACAACAAAAACGAATAAAGGTCATACCAAACCATTTAAATAGAAATTATTTTATAACTGTTATTTTCAGTGATTTATTTTTATCACAATTTGGATTTTTTGGTATATGGACGAGTTATTTTCGATCTTTGATTGATTCACATAAAAAAATATTTTTTTAACAGTTTCAATCGGAGTATGAAAACAAACAAACAAAACATTTCGCAAACGTTTGCAAAATATACAAAACATATCAAAAATTTTATATTGTATTGTACATGAGCAAAAACAAAACAAAAACTTTTCAAGTGACAAAGAGAGAAAACGAAACGATTAACATTTAAGTACAAAATGAGTAAATCAGTTGGTCTGAGCCTTTTCAGTTGGTTTTCATTCAGCTTTCGTAAAAAAGTTCAGCTACAAAAACTTCACATGCCTTAAGGCACAACTTAAAACTTTTTTAACTCTCTAATGCTTAAGCATGCCTCAAGGCACTCATCGCAAAATGCCAATAAATGTAAATATAACTGATATTTCATTTCAAAAACTTTGAAAGCTTTTTAAAATAATTTACGTGCGTTTTTTAGCAACTGTTACATGAGTTTTTGAAATGCAAAATCAGTTATATTTGTGTTTATTGGCATTTTTAGGATGAGTGCCTTGGGTATTAGAGGGTTAAAACACTAAGATCTAATTTCTGGGATAAAGATAATCTACATTCTTCGTTTAAACCTAAATTAAACTAAAAATTGTGTTTCTCACTTATTGTTTATTTACTCTGAGCATCATTGGTGAGTTAAACCTACCCAGCAAACATTTTGTGAATTTTTGTAATGGGATGTATATCGCGTTTTTTAGTAAGATGTACGTATTGCTTATGTCGAAGACAATTTGACAAGTGTTTTTTAATGCTAAAATAACAAGCAACAATATTTAAGTACCCGTTAACGGTTTACTCGCTAGAATCTTGTAAAATACTTCCAGCAAAGTTGCATAAAAAAGGAAGCAACAATAGATTTTAACGTTGTTAAAAATAGTATAATACGTTTAATGTAGTTATTATCAAAAGGATGCAACCTAAACAGTTACCATTTGAATCACAAATTGACTGACCATTATGTTTAATTTCACTAAATAATTCTTTTTTCTCATGGGCATGTTCCGTCTTCCAAATTAGTCATCAAACTAATTCATAGTCACCAAATCCGTAATACATTACGTTTTTTACGAATTCGTAAAATATCTGATTCAAATCAAAATACACAATAACACCCCAGGTTGGACATAAGATATATGTCGTTAGATGCTGTTTGAAAAGACCTTTCTAATGAAACCTATTGTATGTATTTTCTTGGAAAAAATACAAATATTTGTAAAAAAAAAATATGCCTTTATTAAAAACGGCCCAGTTCACGAAGAGATATATTTTGAGAAACACAATAAAACAAACAAAGAATTATTTCGAGGGGGAATGAATAAATATTTTTTTCATCTCCGTACAAAGAGAGTTTCTGGTGAAATCAGATTTGCAATATGTGCTCTAAAAAAAAAGTGAAAATTTTCTAAAAAAAACGGACGGCATTATTTTTATTTACGCAAAAACCTTCAGAAAAATTAAATTTTTCAAATCAAATTTTTGAAATTAACTCTAGTATACATACTTATATACATATTTCTTTGTTACGAATATTATTACAATTTTGATACATAATTGATTTTTGATTACTACTTATTCTGAATTATTTCTACTTACTCTGTATGCTTTAAGGATAGCAATTAAATCTGAACCAGAACCATCGGCCCATGACAGCTTTTTTATGTAAGCATTTATTTCTCCGCAATGTTTATAGTTTTGAAAATTAAATATTGAACGTACACTCAAGCCAGCAGCTGTATATACAAATATGTACATATGAACGTAATTAATTTTAATTATAAATTCATTAAAAATTATATCGTTAGCTTAGTGGGCAATAAATTTAATATCTTAGAACATTTGCATATCACAAAATGGACTTAGCAGTATATGAATAAGATAAAACGAAACACAATTGTAAAATTTTTTTAACTAGCTCTGTATTTTTATCCATTCTAATTTGAAATTAGAAATTAGCTCACTAAGCTAACGATATGTGACAAAGCAAAACTTGCACATTTAATTTGTTTGTTCTTTTTACTTAGACCACTTACCTATAATAATTGATTCTTCCAATGCACTGAAAGCGTATCCTATTATTATTAAACGTGTTAGCCGCACATCCAATGGCAAAAAAGCCATTATACGTCCCATAAATGTTATATCGCCATCATCGATTGTGTACTGATCATTCGCGTACTTGTATAAAGCACCAACTTCCTTTAATGTTATAACCGTATTGTGTATATCACGCGTATTTGGCGGACTCAATGCCAGAGCAAGCACATATGGAGGCGAACCCATATCAAGCAATTTGGATTTAAGAACAACATTTTCTAAAGGACAACGCAACATTTCGGGTTTACTAAAGTTTTCCAGAAAGTCCTGCAAGTAAATCAACAAAGTTACAGTATTTTGAAAATTTGTGAATGCATTTTATGTATGTATGTGTTCATGTACTTCATAAAATGAACGTGGTATTAAACGATAAACACGTCCATTCATTACACGTCCAGCACGACCAGCTCGTTGTTTGCAGTTGGCTCGGGAAGCCCATTGTATTTCCAATTTTGTAAAGTTAGTGGAAGTATCTGTCACTAATAATTTGGTCAAACAAAAATCAATTACTGTAAGAAAAAGTAAAAATTAAAATATCAGACAAAATTAAGTAAATATCGGGTACCTAAAATGCAAAAGGCCTTAACTATCAAAAATTCAAAACATGTTGAAGTACACAAAATTCGCGAAAATGCGAACTTTCGCACAATCACATCAACATGCATGATACTTATAATTATTGTGATTGCCGTGAATACATTCAAAATTTTCAAATAAGTTTCTTGTTTTATAAAAATAGACAACAAAAGGAAGAAAAATAAGACAAATTATAATTTTAATTTGGAAAATGTTTGATAGGGCTGTTTGCATTTTATATGTACATATATACAGTTAGTCAACAAATTCTTTTCAAAATAAAAAAAATTTTAATTTATTTTATAAACGTTAGACCCCTTTCACACTAGGCAATTTAGTTGCGCAAGTCTCTTGCCCAACAACAAAACAGCATGTCAAATTTTCTTCTCCTTAAGCCGACATTACCTCTGGCATCTACAAACACAAGAGACTAAATTGCCTAGTGTGAAAGGGGTCTTATTCTTTGTTATAAACAATTCAATTGAAACAGTAAAAAAGAAGTAATTTTTTATTTTTTTTTAATATTTATACTTTTACATGTATGTGTTACTTAAAGACAAAAAAAAATAAATATTCCAATATTTCCAGAAAGAAAAAGCAAAAAAACGTAAAAAAGTGCTTTTAAAAATGTCAATTAATTGTTTTCAAAACTCAGAACATCACAAGAAAATATGAAAAAAAACCATGTTTAATATTTTGTATGGCTACCGCGAGCGGCAATAACTGCTTGTAGCCTCCTATGAATTGAGGCAATGAGCTTTGAAAAGTCATATTCCATAGGAATTTTGGCCCACTCCTTTTTTATAATCCTTATTAATCATTTTTATTTTTTGGGCTTCTTTTGGCAACTATTTTCTTGAAATGTGTCCACAAATTCTCTATGGGGTTTAAGTCGGGGCTTTGGGCAGGTGTATCTAGAACTTTGCTACAGTTGTACAGGAGCCAAGATCTACATAAATAGGATTTATGCTTTGGATCGTTATCTTGGTATAGTTTATATTTTAATTTGTGTATTTTTTCTGGGTCATAAAATCCAAACTTTTCAGCACTTCTTGTCAGTTCACCTTTTAGTATCTCCGAATAAATTTCTTTAGTCATTGTCTCTTCCAAAATTTTGATTTCTCCAACACCTCTGCAGAAATACAGCCCATACCATAACAGATAACTTACCAAATTTTACGGTGGGTATAATATTTTTATTTTCAAGGGCAGTAAGCGGCTTTTTCCAAACTTTATTTGGTCTATCATGATTATTAAAAATTACGTCATTCCAATATTCGGTTGGATAGGAGATATAGTTCGTTGCAAAATTTAGTCTTTTTCAATATTAGTTGGTGAAAGTAATGGTTTTTTCTTGCAATCCGTGACGAGTATTTGTGTTTTAGCAAGACCTTACGAACTGTCTCATGTGACACGTTCACATTGCAGTAATTTTTAAGCTGTTTAGCTAGCATTCTTGTGCTCATGTGAGGATTATTGTCAACGCTTTTTATAATTATTTTTTCATGACGACGTAAAACCTTTGGTTTTCTTCCAGTTGAGTTCTTCAACTCCAGCCTTTCTTCCTTTTCGGCACGGTTTATGATGTTGTAAACAGTTCTGAGTTGAATGCGGAATATTTCAGCCAACTGTTTAGCGGATTTTCCTTTATGGAAATTATATTATATTAACTGTATTATATTTTTATCAGTACGCTTTCCTGGCATGGTGAATACGTTTTATGCGGAGCAATTTGCTTATCTTGATATAACGCTATTATAATAAAAACAATATTTAATAAATAAATAAGTTTTTTTTCAAAGCCTATTGGCCATTTTTCTTATTAGTCTGGTACTATATTGAATTTTGAAAACAATTGTTTGACACTGTTTTAAAGTGATACTCTTAAAAAATCGTTCATATTTCCGATATGGTTTCTTCCAAAGTATAACAAGTATTCCAACTCTTTGACAACAGTACCTAACTCTATACATGTGTTAGTAAAAAAGTACCTAACTCTAAACATGTGTGAGTAACAAAATTATACAAGTGTTGGTAACTTTTAAATTTTCTACAGACAACAGAGTTTTATAAATATGTTCTAAATTTGAATTTGTATGAATTTTCAATACCAAAAATTGTAACTCTGTCCTATAGTTTAAATTCTACAATAACAAAAAAATACATGTCAGAATTTCCAAAAATATTTTTTTCTTGATTTGTGCAAAATATAAACTTTTTAACAATGAAAGTGTGCTAAAAGTGTTTAAAAAAATATAAAATTATATGTGTTAAAGTAATAATGTGTAAAAGAATGTTATTTTATCAAAAATTAAAAGTTAAAATTTCGATACATTTCATTTGTTTACATTTCTCTGAGGTCACACGGTACCAAGGTTGCCAATTTAACCATTTTCCGGCTAGATCTAGCGATTTTATTTTCATTTAGCCATAAAAAAATGGCTAGATTTAATCTAGCCGGAAGATCTAGCCATTTTATTTTGTCTTACCCTTTTTTCTTTTATAGTTTTCTTCATCATTTTTGAAATATTTAAAAATCAAATGACAAGGATTTGATGAGAATATTATTGTTTTTTTTGAAAACAGGCTTCGAAATTGTTTCCAAAATCAATTTTGCAATTCCTCATGGATCCCATTTTGAATGTAAGTGCCCAGAAATTTGTTTAATTTATCGTGACGACAGTATATCGTTACGAAAAACGATAACCGGAGATTGAGAAAATGCGGGTTAATCTGCTAAACCCCATTAACACGAAGTCGGTAAAAATTATTTTTGAAAACTGTCAGTATAGCTATTAGTTAATACATAACCAGACTTCGTGGTAATGGAGGCAAGAAATGTAATATTTATGAATTTATATTCAGTTATTTATGGGTTTTAGCCATTTCTAGCCATTTTTAATTCAAAATCTAGCCATTTTCAGAGCTGAAGAGTTGGCAACCTTGCACGGTACCCGTATATGTGAGAGAGTAATTTGAAAAAATTGAGAGTTGGACTACTTGTTATACTTTGGTTTCTTCAATTAAGTGTTTTTTTTATAAATCTATATTCTAAATACATATGCTACTCAAAAATAAATGAAAATAATTTATTTGTTTGCAGAATTACATCCTAACTCAAAAAATTTTCAAATATTTCCATATTGAAATGAATTTGTTGACTAACGTATGTATGTGTATGTAAATAGATGCACAATATTCACCATATTTAACATCTGGAACTGTAATAGAACTCTCAGCTATATTGGTAGCAAGAATAACTTTTCTATAACCTGGAGGTGGACGATTAAATACTTTAACTTGTTCATCTGGCGAAATGATAGAGTGTAAACGAATTGGACACAATCGTACTTGATTGCTACAAGAAGAAATATTTTTTAATTTATATACATAGTTATTTGCGTATAGGCTGTAATAATTCAATATCTAAAGCCTTTTAAGCTAAATTGAAGTAAGTGACATTTTCCGAAACAATAAACTTTATAGTTAAAATTAAAAGAAATCGAAATTTATCGTAAGCGACATTAACATATTTTTAATTTTTTTGAATACATACAAAATAAAAAATAAATATTTAAAAAATTTTACGTTAAAAATTTGTATATAAAAATTACAAATGAATATTTTAAAAATGTCGAACAGAGCACTATGACCATTTAACCAGAAAGCCTGGTCAAAAAGTCCAAAATTAATTTAAAGAAATTTAAAAAAACTAATTATGCAACTCGATAGAAAACAAAATTCTACATCATATTGTGAATTTTAAGCTTAGGTTTGTAGTTTTGGGACGTTGTGAAAATCAGGAAAGTGAAGATAATTATGCGTTTTTAATTTTAATAGATATTTTTTGTGGCTAAACGAATAGAGGTATTACATTGATTTTTTCTATTTGAAAGACATGATCAACTGCTGTTTCCAATATGTTAAATAAATATCTTAAATATCTGCATATGTTCGAACAAATCGTTCAAAAATTAAAAAGAAAAAAATTTAATTTTTTTACCCAAAAAAAGATAAGTTTTTTAAATGTGAAAATAGATTTTCTTAAAAAAAGTTTATATACCACAATAAAATTTAAAATCTCTATATTCTGAAACATTTTTTGAAAATTTCACTTTTTTCTATTTTTGCTCATCAGACATTTTTCATTAATTAAGAGTTTTGTCCGGTGGTATCTGGCGAGAGAGGTAAAGGCATTTCAAAGTATTATTCGAAATCTATTGTCAAAACTGCCAAATGTAAAAGTCGCAATAGACGATATACTATTACATGCTAACAACTTACAGGAAATACGTGTAATTTTTAAAACAAATAGCCTAAAGCTAAACAAGGAAAAATGTTTATTTGAGCAAAAGAAAATAAATAGATGCAGTCAGTCGCCTTATAGCTCCTGAGAATCGAAAACAACTACAAAGGGCACTAGTCAAATTTACATATCTGAGTAAATTCCGGCAATTACTGGAAAAAACAAATTCGTTTTACTGGGACACTTGCCAACAAAACTCTTT
The DNA here is from genome assembly GCF_958450345.1 of Calliphora vicina. Lineage (NCBI taxonomy): Eukaryota > Metazoa > Arthropoda > Insecta > Diptera > Calliphoridae > Calliphora > Calliphora vicina. The sequence goes on from NC_088780.1 coordinate 83,106,932, forward strand.
TGAAGAACTTAAACAAATTATTAGTAAACCACCCGTACTAACACTATACGATGTCAACAAAAACGTAAAGTTGCAGGTAGACACCAGCTCCAAATCGCTCACAGAGTGTCAATATTGATATTCTCAATTAGAAAAAGATGCGCTCGCAATCAAGTTTGGATGGGAAAAATTCCGTCAAATAATCGTAAGCCTTTGGAATTAATTTTTCAGAAACCGTTACATTCATCATCTTCAAGACTTCAAAGAATTAGGTTGAGTTTACTAACCTACAATCTCATGTTGAGAGATATGAACCTACAATCTCAAAGTTGTATTTAAGCCAGACATTAAATACATTTAGCACTGAGTCGCGACTGTTACAAGGCAAGAAACAAAGAAAAAGAAGAAGATTTGGAAATTCAAACCATATTGGCTATCGCCAACAAAGAATTAGAAACATTGAAAAAGGAAATCCAAAATGATAAAACCTGTAATGGCCAATATCAAAAGAAGAGCTACCTCTCAATATGAGAGCCAGTATGTTAAAATATATTGTTACGAAATTGTACTTGAATTCAAATATAACGATTTAAGGGCTGATTTATTTATTTATTTAATATTAATCTTATAGATAAATACAAGAATAATATAGGAAAATATTAGCACTGGCTGCCAGGGCCATCAGCTAAGGCTGATTTAAAAGTAGCATAATGCTTTCAAATAACAGTGCTGTAATGGCAAACTATAACATATCTGTGGGCATTATTAAATAAAAGCTTTCAGTTGATTTGATCGTAAGTTGGCAACGCTGTATTCGAATATTCAGTTAAAGAACATTGTAAGTACACCACAGATTTTTGACAGTTAAAGAGCAATCTAGAATGCAGATGGCAGTGTTATAAATAGTGGCAGAGGTTGCAGTAGTGAGTGAGTTTATAAGAGACGCTTTTCGAATAAACATCAACTGAGTGCCTTAAAGTGTGTTGTGTTTTTCAAGTAAATTCGTGTACATTATAAATTGTGTCTATATTTCTGAGAATTTATAAACGTGTATAAAAAAACATTAATTCTGTTGTTGTACATTTTAAAGAAATAAAGAGTTGTTACAATTTTCAAAAGTATCCGGTTTATTTAAAGGAAATAAACCAGCGTTTTGAAAAGGTTAAAACGTAACAATATTCACAGCGGACATTTTAGTAATGCCAAGTGCGTAAGAATGGCCAGAGAATCGGTATTTTGACCACAGATGAGCAAAGACATCCTAAATTGTGTCAATAAATTTACCAGCGAAACAATAACAAGCTAAAAATTGGCGAAAAGGAGATTCCCAGACACGGCTTTGAAGTAGGTGCTACAGACTTGTTTCATTTTAACAACGAAGAGTACATTGTTTTCATCGACAGCTATACCTCAAGTTTCAAACGCTTTCCGAAACAACTACAAAACTAGTCATTGTATTAAAGGAAATATTTTCAACATTTGGACCACCGCACTATGTGCCCATTTCCAACTTTTGCGGCAAAAATTCAAAAAATCAGTTTATATATAAACAGCTATGAAAGTTTACATTTTGTAAATAGAGATTTTTGAAAATTGAGATTTTTTTTGAAAATGTTTGTAAGTTGGTGGGGGAGGGGTTTATCAGAAAAGAGGGGAGGGGTTATTGCCAATTTTTTGAAAATGCTTATTTTAGCAGCAGGAGTCTCTACACAAAGTTTTATGATGCTAGATCCCTTGGAAATAATTTTTGCCGCAATTTTGGCTTTTGGACACATAGTGCACCGCTCAATTTAGAAACAGATAATGGACCTCAATTTTCAAGCAATGAGTTTAGATGTTTTTCGTCGGGCTGGAAGTTCAAACACCATACCAGTTCCCCATACCATCCAAGAGGCAAGTACTTCTTGAAGTTTGGTTGTCGCTTGGTACACGATATGTTCTCTTCATGTATGTTGAGAGTGCGAGCGTACAACAAACCTGTACTTAACTAGTAAACATAAAACCGAGTAACAACAAATACATATTCGGTAATTTTGTTGTTCTCGAAGATATTAACATTATTTTTAAGTATAGTTCGAGTAAGTGCACATTAGGGATATTACTAATTTTGGCGAAATTTTTGGCTACCACCACGTGGTCAATGTTGTATAAGTAATGAAAATATTTTTTTTAGGTCATTTTTAATCAAAAACATCACGCACCAACACCAATTTCTAAAATAAACCAAATTTTATTTTCTCTGAAAAATTATATAAATAATTTCATATTTAGGGGATAAGCTAGTTCCTATGCGCATTTTACTGGTTGCTTTGGACAGATCATTAGGAAACCTTTTCCTAAAAGGCTTTAGAAAAACTAAAGATATTATACAAATCAAGCTATAGAGTGAATGAGAATTACAGACTCGCAAGCTTTATTTGTAAAAATATCAAAGCTTAAACAAAACTCCAACAATAAACAGTGAGCTTATCTTTTCTTACATTCCAATCCTCATCAGCATGCCAGGGCCCTGCAGGGGCGAACGAATAATCAAAAAACCTGGAAACCAGCTACTATCAATATTTAATACCTGGTTGAGGATGCGAAGGGAAATCTATACCGTTGAAATTCGGCTGATATTAGACCTACTCAAGCCGATATAAAAACAACGGCAGAAGTCATCGCAGAAAAAGCTGAGTTCAACATTCCATTCCACACCACGTTACTACCATGATTTCAATCATATTCTTATATAATTGTACTATATTCAATTATCAATAGTCTTTTTTATTACATCAATCACATCAGTTCCATTGTTTAAATAAACTTTAAAACAGAAATTATAATTAAATAAAATCAATAAGGACATCAAACTGTCATACAGACGAATGCAGCGTCTTCCACAGAGAGTTATGCAGTGACAATTTACGTAGATATTCCGGTAGCACTGAGGGCTTTGAAATGCCATATGGTACTCTCGAGCATAGTGCTGCACTGTAAGAGAGCTTTTGAAGCGTTATTGGAACTATACCAGATTGTGTTGGTATCCAACACAGGTCAGGCAGAGTTCGGATCTGGACTATATTAATATAGACTGGGTTAATTGGTGCCTTCATTGGTAAATGGGATATGGGCGCATAGGACTTCCGTAGGTCGTGCAAGGATATTGAGGAACTAGAAACAGTGGAACATATTGTTACGAAATTGTACTTGAATTCAAATATAACGATTTTAAGGGCTGATTTAAAAGTAGCATAATGCTTTCAAATAACAATGCTGTAATAGCAAATTGTAACATATCTGTGGGCATTATTAAATAAAAGCTTTGAGTTGACCATTGATCGTAAGTTGGCAACGCTGTTTGCTGCGACCGTATATTCGAATTCGAATATTCAGTTAAAGAACATTGTAGAAATAGAGCTTTCTAGATGGTAATGCAGTGTTATAAATAGTGGCAGAGGTTGAAGTCGTTAGTGAGTTTATCAGAGACGCTATTCAAATAAACATCAACTGAGTGCCTTAAAGTGTGCTGTGTTTTTCAATTGAATTCGTGTACATTATAAAGTGTGTCTTTATTTCTGCGAATTTATAAATTTTCAAACTACTAAACGGCTTTTATTTGCAATCAAAAATATCCGGTTTATTTAAAGGAAATAAACCAAACGTTTTGAAAAGGTTAAAACGTAACAATTGGTGTCAGAAGTGGGATTGCAAATTAATAAGTTTGAGGAACTAAAAGTTGAACAACTCAAGAAAGAATTGAGTAAGTTGGAGCTACCAACAGCAGGTAACAAGGCAGAATTGCAGAGAAGGCTGATATTGACATTGGAGCTTACGAATTCGAGTATAAGGAAGAAATGGAAGTTTCTACACGTTCAGCAACAAGCAGCATGGATTTAAGCACAATGTTTGCGGCTATGATGGAAAAGATGGAAGGAATGCAAATGAAACTTCAAGAAACTTCTAAAGTAAATAACGAGAACCTGGAAGCGAAATTGAACGAAAATTCTAGAACCATCTTAGAAACTACTCGAGTCAACAATGAGAAAATTCTTGCCGACAACGAGAAACTTCGTGCTGAGGTTAAAGCTGAAGTCAAAGAAGCTATCAAACACTTAGCTGAAACTTCAAGAATCCCCTCGAGCTACAGATGAGAAAATTCAGAAAATGTCTGAGGTTATTAACAGCAGAGTGGATATCATTGACCAAAAGGTGTCAGATTTAGAAAATGGTGTTGATCAAAAACTGCATGACCTAGAAACAAAGGTTAATAATCTTCAATGCCAAGATGGGCCGGTTCTAGTTATTTCAGAAGCATCTAGCAGAATAAAGGCCCCTAGTTTTGATGGCAGCACACCATTTAATGTTTTCAAGTTCCAGTTTGATACAGTTGCCAATAGAAACATGTGGAACAATGAAGAAAAAGCTATAGAATTGATATTGGCCTTAAAAGGGAATGCAGCAGTAGTTCTTGAAAGCGTGCCAGCAAACAGCAGAAATTGTTATGATGACATAATGGAGGCGCTACAACGTAAGTACGGTGGTGAACATAAAAAAGAATTATACCGAATGGAATTGCGTGGTAGAGTGCAGAAACCCAATGAGACGCTACAAGATTTTGCGTTGGAAATCGAGCGTTTGCTACAGCTTACTTATCCAGGGGAAAACAACCCATTTTTGGACCATATCAAGATAGAGGCATTCGTCAATGGCATTCGCGATCCTGAAATAAAACATGCGGTTTGTGATAAACCTAAACCATCATTTGCTGAAACAGTCTCATTTGCACTGGCGCAAGAAACATCAAAGATAATTTCAAAGCCCCAGGTGTGTAATGTGCGGAAGATCGAGGTTGTCGCTGAAAATGATAGAAGTATGGTCAACGAATTAAAGGAATTAATAGAGACAGTTTAAGGCTTTAAGTAAGTGACAAACTAAAGCCAAAGTTAAATGTTATAACTGTGGAAAAATGGGTCACATTCAGCGAAACTGCAGAGCACCAATAAAGCGAATCAGATATGTTTCAGCATCAAAAAATAACCATCAGGCGAATCATCAAGCATTACAGGAGCCACCTTTAAAGCGAGCTTGCACTGAGGGACAGGATCTGACACCCACACCTGATGGCCCTACCATCTCCATATCAGTACTGCAACAGGAAAATAACAATCTTACTGCTAGTGGGTACATCAACGGCCGGAAGCACATCCTTACTATGGACACGGGAGCGTCGCAGTCTATCATCAGAACAGATTTAGTAAAGAAATCGATGGAACCAATTTGCAATGTAAGTCTACGCACCGCTACTGGAGATCCTGCCGCTGCACAGTGGGTTGAATGGTACCCAAAGTGGCGATTAATTCATAGAAGCCGTACATAAAAACACAGCATTTTAGAAAAAAGGTTAAAAAAAAAATTTGTAACCCTTTAAGCGCATTAATGTTTTTTGGAAAAACATAATATAAATAATATAATATACAAATATAAATTTATTGTATGTATTTATATTAGTATAAATTTAATTTAAAATCCAATTTTTGTTTTACACAAAATTGTATAAATTTACTAATTTTTTCAAAAAAGTCATAAAAGAGAATATTATAATTTTTTAGTACTGAATAATCATAAATCCATAAAAACACAGCACTTTAGAAAAAAAAAAGTTTAAACAAATTTTTTTTTAACCCGTTAAATGCATTATTGTTTTTTGGAAAAAAATACCTTAGCTCAAAATTTATGCTATAACTTGGGAATGGAAAGCGATAAATTAATGAATAAAATTGGAAATTAAAGCATACTTCATGAGCTACTAAAAAAAATAAAATTATAAATTTATTATATGTATTTACATTAGCATAAATTTAATTTAAAATCTAATTTTTGTTTTTCACAAAATTTTATAAATGTACAATTTTTTTTAAAAAAAAAGCCACAAAAGACAATAAATTTTTTAATGAACAATCATAAATACATAAAAACACAACTTTAAAAAAAATGTAAGAAAAAAATGTTTTAACCTATTTTGTATCAGAATATGTTTTTTAGCAAGAGCAGTTCTTTCTCTATAACTTAAATAAGTAAAAAACCTCAATAAACCCGCACGATTTTTTTTCTGTATATAGAAGCTGAAAGTTCATATTTTAAGAGCATTTAATGGAATTTACCCGATCTCGCCCTTATTTTTTTTAAACTCAATCTATATATCGAAAAAACCCCAATAATGGAGAACTTTAAAAAAAAATCTTAAAAAATATTTTCAAAACATTTATCTAAACAAAAATTATTTATTTATGTTCTCAAATACCTGAAGTTGATGGTTCCATTTTAATATTTCTACTTTTAACAGATTTACCATAAAATATAAGCTCTCGAAATATCACAATTTTCAATTTTAACCACAGCACGCAAAATTTGTAAAAATTATTTGACTTTGTCCGCTCACTGCCAATAAAGTAAGTTATTCACAACTGTAATTTTAGCCCAATTTTAACCCAATACCAAACATGACTGAAACAGATGAAGTTCAGCTTTTGAATTAATCGCCACTTTTGGTACATTTCAACCCTCTGTGCGCTGTCCATGGTAAAGTTAATGTGAAACTAACTATTGGTGGTATTAGCGTAAATGATGTCTTTGTTGTTGCCGATATTGTGGACGAAGTAATCATTGGTGCAGACTTCATGATTAATCACAGCATTACTTTGAATATGGGACAAAAAGTCATGAATTGGCGAAATGTTTAAATACCCCTTGACGTCGGATATGAGAGCAAGTCTCAAGTAAGAAAGTTAGTTTTTGTTGAGCACAAAAGGTTGCCACCGCAGTCAGAGGATTTGGTATGGGCCCGTGAGGAAGTGGAGGATGGTATAGACAATGGTTTGTTGGTGTTGGAACAAGCGGATGTGAGAAGTGGCCATGTAACAATGGAGGCCCTCGTTGAACAGTGCAACGACAGAATGGTTCCCGTTGGAGTGCTTGGTCTGTCGACGAACAGGCTTAAGCGGGGGGCAGTGTTACGAAATTGTACTTGAATTCAAATATAACGATTTTAAGGGCTGATTTAAAAATAGCATAATGCTTTCAAATAACAGTGCTGTAATAGCAAACTGTAACATATCTGTGGGCATTATTAAATAAAAGCTTTCAGTTGACCATTGATCGTAAGTTGGCAACGCTGTTTGCTGCGACCGTATATTCGAATTCGAATATTCAGTTAAAGAAAATTGTAGAAATAGAGCTTTCTAGATGGTAATGCAGTGTTATAAATAGTGGCAGAGGTTGCAGTCGTTAGTGAGTTTATCAAATTCAAAATATTCAAATAAACATCAACTGAGTGCCTTAAAGTGTGCTTTGTTTTTCAATTGAATTCGTGTACATTATAAAGTGTGTCTTTATTTCTGCGAATTTATAAACGTGTATAAAAAACACTGAGTGACTATTTAATTATGTTTTTGTACATTTTAAATAAATAAAGAGCTGTTACAATTTTCAAACTACTAAACGGCTTTTATTTGCAATCAAAAGTATCCGGTTTATTTAAAGGAAATAAACCAAACGTTTTGAAAAGGTTAAAACGTTAAAACTTGAATTCAAATATAACGATTTTAACGGCTGATTTAAAGTTGCATAATGCTTTCAAATAGCAGCGCCTCTCAAACTGTAACATATCTGTGGACATTATTAACATTAAATAAAAGCTTTGAGTTGATCATTGATCGTAAGTATGGCAACGCTGAATGTTTGCTGCGACTCGTATATTCGAATTCGAATATTCAAGTTTTGACAGTTAAAGAACATTGTAGAAAGTTCACCAGAGATGGCGTGTGTATTCGAAAGGTCTAGGTTTCGAATATACGAGCTTTGACAGTTAAAGAACAATCTAGAGTGCAGATGGCAGTGTTATAAATAGTAGCAGAAGTTGCAGTCGTTAGTGAGTTTATCAGTGACGCTATTCGAATAAACATCAACTGAGTGCCTTAAAGTGTGCTGCATTTTCAAGTGAATTCGTGTACATTATAAAGTGTGTCTGTATTTCTGCGAATTTATAAACGTATATAAAAAAACACTGAGTGACTATTTAATTCTGTTGTTGTACATTTTAAATAATAAAAATTTTCAAACTACTAAACGGCTTTTATTTGCAATCAAAAGTATCCGATTTATTTAAAGGAAATAAACCAACGTTTTGAAAAGGTTAAAACGTAACAATATTATGTGTAAATGTTCTAGGATACAAGGTCTCAGGCAGAAATGGCTAGCAGAAAGATTACATGATGTACTGTGGGATATAGCCAGATATGATCTAGGAAATCAATTAGGCTTTATATGGGGAATTAGCTGGCTATTTTAGGCAACGGTAGGTACTATGAGAATCCCAGGCTAGGCAATTTCAACCAAAATCTGCTGTGTTCGTCGTTAGGCCCAATTAATACTAAAACTGTCCAAAAAAATCCAGCGTTTAACTCAAAATAAAAATTAAAATATTTATAATATTCGAATACGAAAAATATATAATGCGATAGATTAATTGAAGCAAGTAAAACCCACTTATTTCTTATATTCGAGCAAAAGAAAAAAATCGCTGGGAAATTAAAATCATAAACAGAGAATTATTAAATATTTTTGAAATTATTAAATTACACTGATTCTGAAGAACCTAAAACGAAATCGATCAGAATAAAAACTACATAATTTCCTGATAAATGGAAAATTGTGAAAAATAAATTCTAAAAAAACATTAAACATTGTATTTTCATTACTGGAAAAAGTTTATGAAATATTTGTACTTACTTATCGGTATCTTTTAATTGTTCTAATTTTTTACACATCTGTTCAATTTCATTTATGCCCGGTAAAAAAATTAATATAGACGTTTTGTTATTTTCGTCGTGATCTGGATCTGTACTGAATGCAGCATCTTGTTTTTCAATATTATTAATTACTATTATTAATTTTAAAGCTAAATTGTACATTTCGACTGATATTCCTGGATCATTATGGCTCACTTGGGCATTCTGCAATAGATCAATATGAAAATTTGGATATGCAATAACAATTGATTTAAAATAGGCCAATTCAAAGTTATCTAGTTGCCGCTTATTTCATATTTTATTACTCAAAAATCCTACCGAAAAAAAATTATACCAAATTATTGTTGACTTCCATTTTATTTGTTATACTCATTCCTTTTAAACTTGAAATTTATACGAGTTGATCTTAGAGAAAGTGAGAGTACAATGTAAAAGGGGAGAAATTAAGAAATTCAAAATATGCAACTGCTTTGAATTGGCCTCATATGTGTAGTTATGAGATTTTACTTACAAGATTATTAATTCGACCTAAATCACAAAGATAAAATTCTTTAACTTGAAAAAGTCGACGAGTGTCTGTTCCTATTACCGGTGCTGGATTTCTCCGTACTTTAAAATAGTTAGAAAACTTAAAAGAAAAAATAATACAAAAATTACTTCAATATATCATAAAAAATATACACATCTGCTCAAAATAATAGATACACCAAAATTTATTTTTTAAAAACGAAAAAAAATAATGGTATATTGTAAAATTATAAAAAAAATTCAGTCGATTTTTATTTATAGTTAAAAGGAGAGTAAAAAACAAAAACAAAATATTTCATAATTAATAATAAATATTATAAAGTAAATTAAATTTCTTAAATTTCGAAAAATTTGGTGCTCATAATAATAGATACATTTTTAAAAATTCTTATTAAACAAAAGCTAATAAATTTTATCTTAAAAAAATTAGTTTATTATTAAAGTAAAGCTAGTATCCAGTATATCCACCTTTGTTTTGTAAAACTTTCTCCACTCTTCTGGGCATACTGGATATCAAGTTCTGACACTTCTCCAATGGAATCTCGTACCATATTTTTTGCGTTTTCTCCCATAAATCGTCTTTATTTTTGAAAACTTCCTTCGAAAGCCTTATCTTTAATTCACTCCACAAGTTTTCTATTGGGTTTAAATCAGGGGATTGGCTGGGCCAGCTTAAAACAGGTACGTTATTCTCCAAGAACCAGTTTTTAACTAATCTTGAACTATGTTTTGGGTCGTTGTCCTGCTGGAATGTCCATATTAATGGCATATTTTCCGATGCACATGGAAGCATTACGTTTTCCAATATGTCTCTATACCCACTAGCATTCATGGTATCTTCTATTCGGAATATCGGACCAACACCATTCCATGAAAAGCAACCCCAAACCATTATGTTTCCCCCGCCATGTTTTACCGTCTTTTTTGTAAATTTAACGTGGAATTCTTTTCCTTTTGGTCGGCGTACATTTCTTTGGCAGTCGTTTCCAAACAAATTTATTTTTGTTTCGTCGCTCCATAAAATATTTCTCCATTTTTTTTCGCCTTCACACCCGGACCATTGTAAGTGCTCTTTAGCAAATTCTAATATTGTCTTGATATTTTTTTGGCGCATTAGTGGCACTTTTCTGGCAATTCTTCCCGGCAATTTAGCTTGTAAAAGACGACGACGAACTGTTTGTGGTCTGATTTCGTTACATAGCTCCGCAGAAATAGCTTTCGATGATATGAAAGGGTCTTTTTTAACCATAAGGACGATCCGCCTATCTGTTTCTGGACTGGTTTTCTTTGGTCTACCGCGAGTTTCTCTTTTTTGTTTTTTAGATAAAGCATTTTGGACAAAATGTAAAGATCTTCCTATGCTCTTTGCTATTTCCCGTAATGATTTTCCTTGATTTCTCATCGTTTGAACAATTTTTTTCTCATCTTCGGTACAATGATGATTTCGTCCCATTTTCTTCAAAAGAGTCCTATTTTTTATAAAATTGTTGCTAAAATATAAATTATACTTACTGTTTCACGTAAATAGGAACAAAAAATTGCACAAAAAAAAAATTTTATATAAACAAATTACAAATTACTGATGTGTATCTATTTTTATGAGCAAATAATTTTTTGTAATTCAAATAAATTCGTTTTTAAAAATCAACATGAAAGCAAATAGTTGCCAGATTTTTGACTGACATGACATTGCCAGATAGAAATTTTAATAATATGATGTATTCTTAACGCTTGCGAGGAAATTTTCAATGTTACCGCCATTTAAATTTTTTCCAATTAGGTGTATCTATTATTTTGAGCAGATGTGTATATGTATATTAAAGTGTCCCAAAAAATTTTTTCTTGGAATTTCGGAAGGCATACCCTCTAATTTTTTTATATATTTATAAGGGTAAAAATGCAATTTTTTCAGTTTTTGTAAAAATTTTGCCATTAAATAATTACTTTTGCAATTTAATTTAAAAGAATCGATATGTGTACGTAATTGTCGTTCTAATAAGACATAAAACATAAAAATTGGTTAAAAAATGTTAAAGTTATTAAAAAATCGCCAGGCCATTAACGTGTCTCAGGCCACTAGAACAAGAAACGTAGGAACAAATTTAACATATTTTGAGAAATATTAAAATAAGAGATTATTTGAACTTAAAATATATACATATTTACTTGTATATGAGTTTTTGTCTTCGTAGGATACCCTTAACCTATTCGCAGGTATGACCAAAAAAAATATTTTTTTAACGGCAGTTTCAAAACTCCAATTTCAAATTTTTATAAATTTTGTTAAACAAATTTCAGAATTTGTTGATCATCACTTGGGGATTTATTGTCAACATAATATGGAATAAAAATGTGAAAAAATTATGTCAATACCTCCTATAGTTTTTCCGTACCTGCTATTTAAATTAGGCGATTTTCGAGAAAAACTTGTTGGCCATATTTTGGCGAATGAGCCGAATTTCCTTACTGTTATGATTTTTAAGTAAAAACTGTTAGGATTTTTGAAATGTTATATAATAATTGAAAAAATATATAACATTTCGATATTTTTCCATGAGAAATTCCAAATATTGAAAAATTTGACCTTCCCGATTTAAGGGTTGACGTTTTCCGATTTTAGTAAAACTTTCAGACTATATTTAAAATTACATGGACTATAATATTCTGAATAGCTTTTACTTAAAAATCATAACAGTAAGGAAATTCGGCTCATTCGCCAAAATATGGCCAAAAAATTAGTTTTTCTCGAAAATCGCAAAATTTAAATCGAAGGTACGGAAAAACTATAGGAGGTATTGACATAATTTTTTCACATTTTTATTCTCTATTATGTTGACAATAAATTCCCAAGTGATGATCAAAAAATTCTGTTTTGAAACTGCCGTTAAAAAAAATATTTTTTTTGGTCATACCTGCGAATAGGTTAACGGTATCCTACGAAGACAAAATATACAAGTAAATATGTATATATTTTAAGTAAAAATAAGCTCTTATTTTAATATTTCTCAAAATATGTTAATTTTGTTCCTACGTTTCTTGTTCTAGTAGCCTGAGACACGTTAATGACCTGGCGATTTTTCAATAACTTTAACATTTTTTAACCGATTTTTTTGTTGTATATCTTATTAGAACGACAATTACGTACACATATCGATTCTTTTAAATTAAATTGCAAAAGTAATTATTTAATGGCAAATTTTTTACAAAAACTGAAAAAATTGCATTTTTTCCCCTTGTAAATGCACCACAAAACTAAATCGCAAGTCGGCACGGGTTACAATCATGATAGAAAGACAAAATTTCATATTTAACTATAGTTTTATATATATAAAAAAATTAGAGGGTATGCGTTCCGAAATTCAAAAAAAAAATTTTTGGGACACTCTAACTTATATGCATATACTTACCATTTTGGTGTCAATTGTAGCAGACATTAAAATTATTTTAACGTGCTTGGAATTAGTGACTAAAAGACGACGCACAATTATAAGTAGAAAATCCATGTCCTGATCGCGTTCGTGAACTTCGTCCAATATAATGTGTGTATAAGGCTCCAACGTTTTGTTCTTGATCAGTTGTTGCAAAAGGACACCAGTAGTGCAGTAAAGTAATCTCGTATCTTCACTTGAATTGGCATGTAGACCAACCTTGCAAATGTAAATATTTTTAAAATCATTCTTCAATTATGTATCAGAAAGATTTAATAGTATGAACATACCTGATAACCGACGACTGTACCTTCATTCCAATTTCGCTCTGCAGAGACACGACGACATATCGAAATGGCAGCAATTCGTCGTGGTTGTGTGCAAACAATTTTGCAATATTCACTACGCCGATATGCATCATCAAGGATATATTGGGGAACCTTCAAATAAAAAATATTGCGTGTTCATTCAAGTTTTATAACACTAGAACGGGAGGTATGAGTGAAAAACCTAAATGCGTAGAATAAATCATGTTATAAACAAGTAAGAGTGCTATAATCTTATTACCCTTCACCAAATTATACTTCAAAATTTTAAATATTTTTAGGTAAACAAAATTAAATTTTTTTTCCACTTGTTTTTTTTTTCATTTTTTGGGAAAAAAATTTTTTCGATTGTTATTTTAAATTTTTTTTTGTTTTTTCAATTTTTTTTTGTGAAAAAAAAAATCGGGTTAAATTTTTTTTCCGATTTTGACCCATTGTAGGTCCAACTTACTATGGTCTTATATACGTCGTTGCAAATGTCTTTGAAATATCTATCATTAGATATCCATATCCATAATGTCTTAGTAATCCAGATATAGGTCAAAAATCGAGGTTGTCTTGGTTTTTTCCTTATATCTCAGCCATTTGTGGACCGATTTTGCTGATTTTAAATAGCAAAATTCTCGAGAGCATGTCTGACAGAATTATTGAAGATTTGGATCCCGAAGGTATCTGGGGTCTTCAGAAAATTGATTTTAACAGACGGACAGACGGATAGGCAGACGGACATGGCTTAATCGACTCCGCTATCTATAAGGATCCAGAATATATATACTTTATAGGGTCGGAATGAAAAATGTAGAAATTACAAACGGAATGACAAACTTATATATACCCTTCTCACGAAGGTGAAGGGTATAAAAACAAGGACCTAGCAAAACCTTTCTTTACCAATTCTTGGTATATTAACTTATTATTTTAACACGGTGACGTCTTTGTCAAAACCGAACTACGTATGCGAAAATTATTCTTATCCAAATTAGAATAATATTTATGATACACATAAAATAAATTTCCAATCCATAGAGAAAAACACATAGAGCGGAAACTAGAAAACAACCCAAACAAAAATAATACTCAAAACAATCACACATACGAGTGTCGTTTTTGTTTTCACATAGTTTTTTTACTAATACATTCTCACCACTTAGATTTTTGACAAATTAGTTAGGTCTTTCACAGGAGACTTTCTGATCTACATACGTGTATCAGAGATGTACATGAGTTGATTCGCTTTTTTCTATATGAATGAAATCACTGCATTTGTTGTGTTTTCAATCTTCAACATGTGCAAACTGCTTGCAGTGCTTGCACTCTCACAATTGATTGCCATTTACACAATCAACAACTCAAAAATGATTACTGTGTTTTGATTTGTATGCAAAACATTCAAATCAGTGCATTAATTTGTTTTAAATAAACATTCGCGCGTGGTTCAAGAACTAAATTTCGTCTTATTTTGATACAATAACTGCGAAATAATAAAAAATATTGAAAAAATTTAAATATGCAAGAAAAATCACTTTTGCAAAATAATAACTGTCATTTGAATGGTATTCATGCACATCTCTGATGTGTATTTATCTATATTCCAACCAGAGATTTGCATGAATAAAAATCAAATGACATATTTATTATTTTGCAAAAGTGAATACTGAGTTATCAATATACATAAACTAAACGAATACTATCATTGCATGATTCACCATAGCAAGTGTTTTGTTACAAAATGTATGTAATTGCTTGCAAAATCTGTGAACTCTTACCATTCACAAAAGCAGGGATTCAATATGAGTGTTATGAATATAAGAAGAGCTTTTTGAGTAAATATACACTTTCCTATATGAGTATATTTTAATTAATTTAAGACTGTATTTAGAAGGATTTTTCTTGCTTATTTCAATTTTTTCAATGTTTTTTTTATTATTTCGCAGTTCATTGTATCAAAATAAAACGATAATTAGTTTTTAAAACAAATTAATGCACTGATTTTTCTCTTATGCATTCAACTTATCATCGAGCTTTTATGAATAATTTGAATACTTTGTATACAAATCAAAACACAGTAATCACTTTTGAGTTGTTATTGCTAAAGGCATTTAAAAAATGATTGAGTAAATGGCAATCAATTGTGAGAGCGCAAGCACTGCAAGCAATATAATTAGCACATGTTGATGATTGAAAACACAACAAATGCAGTGATTTCATTCATATAGAAAAGAAGTTAGAACGGTATATTCGGCTTTGCCGAATCTTAAATACCCTCCACCTGCATACATATTTTTTAGGTTGATATACATATATGGGAGCTATAACCAATTATTGGCCGATCATCATAGAATTAAGTATAGCGATTTTGGTATATATGGGGATTATTTATGACGAAAGTGATTTTCGGAAGTAAACTTTATATGGGGGCTATGGTCAAATGGGCCGATCCACAAAAAATTTAGTGTTGTGATTTATTTTAGCACGAAACTTATTTTTGCTGAATTTTGTATGGATACTGCAATTTTGAAGGCATTTATAGACCATAGAACCATATTTCGGGAAGAAATTTGTATGGGGGCTAGGAGAAATCATGAACCGATTCTTATAATTTTCACCAGAGTGTGTAAAGTTTTATGGTATTATCTGCAATATACATATTTACACAAATAACCAAAAATATGTGAAAATTTGTGTTGTCTCACATTTTGGTTCACAACTCCGGTTCTACTGAACCGATTTTGCTGATTTTCAATACCAAACTGCTTAGGACAACAATAAACATATTTTTTGCAAGTCTACCAATTTTGTTTGCGTATTTTGGATACGGACAGACAGACGGACATGGCTCAATCGACTTAGAATTTCTTAAGGATTAAGAAAATATATACTTCGTTGGGTATCAGATGAATATTTCTCAATGTTACACACGGAATGACAAACTTATATATACCATCATTCACCACTTGTGGTGGTGGAGGGTATAAAAAGCGAATCAACTCATGTACATCTCTGATTCCAACCTACCAAATTTTAAATATTTGAGACATAGAGAAATACACATAGAGCGGAAACTAAAAAAAAAAAGAAACAAAAAAATACTTATCGCGAATGGAATGGAAAAACCCCAAGAGTGATCTGTAAAACAAATGGAATTTTTTTTCCAATATCAGCAGCGATTTTATGATCAAAATCCAGTCATTTGTATTCCAAAATTTATCAAAAAAAAAATTATTCAATGCAAGTGAAGGATGGTTGAAGAAATTTAAGCGTCGACATGGAATAGGATTTATAAAAATAACGGGCTAGAAATTTTCTTCAAACCTCATTGATCCATTTGTGAAACAGTTTAAGGATTACTTGGATGAGCGTGGGTAGACTCTTCACCAAATCTACAATGCCGACTCTTGTCACATGTAATGAGAAAACGGCTCCCAGAAGAAAAATATGTAAAGGGCGAATAACTTTTTTGCCTGCGAATGGCACAGACAAACTGAAATTGTTGGTTGTTGGAAAATCGAAAAACCCACGCGCCTTTAAAATGTTTTTTCCATAATCCTGTAATATACAACTCCAGTAATAACGCCTGGATAACATCATTTATATTAAAGGACTGATGAAGAATTTGTTCCCCATAAGTAAACATTTTTTAGATCAGACAATTTTTGGCTTCAAAAGGTCTGTAGCAAAATGCAGTTTTGCTTTTGCGTGTCACCCAGTTGAGTAACTAAAAAGTGATGACGGTTTAATTATAGCAATGAATCTATCACCCAATTGCACTGCGCTTATTCACAAAAAAATGCAGTTCAGATTCTAGCTACGTCCTGGGATAAAATATCAGTTTCCAATATCCGAAAATCCTGGAACGCGTTGTCAAATTCGGTACTGAATGGAGTGAAAAGTATAACATGCCCTTAAATATTTTACAAAATATAATTCAGGAAAAAAACGATGATACATAAACATAAACAACTGGATTCAAGAAGAATTTCATGTGGAAAGTAATGAGGAGCAAATGGAATTATTAAATACGGAATCGGAGGAGTGGTCATGAAGAAAACAAAATTAAGGTGGACGATTGTATAACATCGATAAACATATGCATACAATGGGCTTTGGAAAATGATAAGGAGACAACAGCACTACATGAACTTGATTCAGCTGTTATTTTAAAATATAATTTGCCAAAAAAGCAACTCAAAATCTCCGATTTCTTTAAAAATGTTTAAAATGTAAATATGTCAAAAAAAAAACAATTCTAACTGTTTGGCATCAATCCAAGTTTTCCAAAATTGTTATAAAAATAAAACAAACAAATTTCAAGTTTAAATTAGGGACGAAGATCTCTTTTTATTGTTAATAAATATTACCTCGTAGAAGGATATATTGCGTTTTTTAGTAAAAATGCACGTAGTGCTTATGTCGAAGACAATTTGACAAGTGTTTTTTAATGCTAAAAATAACAAACATAATATGGTGGCAAACAATATTTAAGGACCCGTTAACGGTTTACTCGCTAGAATCTAGTAAAATACTTCCAGCAAAGTTGCATAAAAAAGGAAGCAACAATAGATTCTAACGTTGTTAAAAATAGTATAATACGTTTAATGTAGTTATTACCAAAAGGATGCAACCTAAACACTAACTTTAAAAAGTACATCAAATTTCTCAATAAAATTTTGGGTTCTGTTATCGCGAAAATTCAGTTTTCGCAACAGGTCTGGCCATAAATAAGTTTATAAAAAATAATGGCCCATAATCATAGTCAAATACTAAAGTCGGTTCTTTTTAAAAACTACTTTAAAATAAAAACCCGCTTTTAATTATTTTCCAACTTAGTCAAAATTAAAGTATGTTTTAAATTGAATCAGTGATGTTAACCATACGGTAATTACCGTATTGTACGGTAATTTAGTCCTCCGTACGGTAGGCAGGTAATTTCTACATTTGTACGGTAATTTTAAAAAGTATAAATTTTTTAAGAATTATATCGCAAAAGTTATATTTCCATAATGTGTCTACATATGATATACATATTTCTCATTAAAATAATAATAAAATTTTGAGGATGATGATAACCAACTACCGCAAGTCTTTCAAGTATGGATACAAATACAAACAAATTAGTATTAAAAACTGATTGCAAACATTTTTTTGAATCAAATCAAATGCAATCATTAAAAACATTGACGTAATAAATCCCCAATTGTTCGATACCAATATTTCTGTAATATTAAAATATCCTTTAGTTTTTCATTTCCCAGAAAATGTTCAAATGGATGAATTTAATGGAATTGATAAGGAATTTATGCTTATAAGGCAAATAAAATATGTTGATAAAAATGGCATTCTGCTGTTTTACAAACTTGGTCCTATATTCAAAACCCTCTATCTTTGATATTCATGAAAATTAGTTTTTGATGGTAAAATGTTCAGTAAAACAGTCCTCATCTATGATGTGAATTTCTTACAAGCATATTGTTTTTTGCTATTTTATTTGCATTTTTGTTATTTCTCTATGTTATACAATTAATTTTTTCCGAATGCAAAAGTCTCTATCTTTTCAAATAATTAATTTTCAAATATTTTTTTTGAATAATTTCTTCTTGCAATTCATGTGTTCTTACTAATTTTTGAATGCTGAACATGAATTTTACATTTTGCAATCATTTAAAAAAATGAATTACCATGGAATTATTTTACCAACCAATATTTTATATAACAATTAATGGTTAAAGTTGGAATTTGCTTAAAAAGTGTCTACTTTTAAAGTGTTTTTTATCTTATGTTGTATTATTAGCCGTTATCTAAATAAATCACGTTAAAAACTGACAGATGGCATAAATGAAATCAAAATAATTTAATTCTATTAAAATGCAAAATCCTCTATCTTATCATTTTTATACATACACATTGAATATTTTGAGAAGAAAATATAAATAATGCAAAATTTTAAAAACAAATTGTATGTGAGATTCAGTAGTTGCTTTAAAATAATAATTGTAGCATACCGAATTTTAATAACTCAAGTAATACGCGAAAAAACATTTTTTTGGCTTTCCTGAAAAGTTGTGTTTTTTAAGATAGAGAGTTTTGAATATAGGCCCTCGATATATTGAATTATAAAAATAAACCTGTTTCAATAAGAAAATATTATTATTTTTGTACAAAACTGCATACGGTAATTTTACTTAAAAAACGGTAATTTTTTTAGGGCTGTACGGTAATCGAAATTAAAAAGTTAACATCACTGAATTGTGTCACCTCAATGTAGAAAATGTTTTCATACAATATACAAAAAAAATGTAGACCTAACGCTGCGTTTACACATGCAAGTAGATTGATGAAAGTTGATAATACGTATTATTATCGAAAATGTCGAAAATACATCGAAATGTCTACAAGTTGCTTGAGCGTTTACACATGCAAGTAAAAGTTCATTTTGTAAATGTTAGCGAAGGAGAATGATGTCTTCAAAATGCCACAAATATAAGAATATTACAGCTAATTCGATAAATAAACCTTTTATATATCAGCATTTGTTATTTTTAAGTCCATTTGCGGCTTGAAACCAAATTTTATTATTTTTATTCATAACAATAAAGTGTTACCATGATATTCAAATATAAAAATTTCTGGGGAAAATGTTAGGTTAACAATTTTTATAGATATTAGTAACAATTTTATTTATTAAAACTAATGAAATTGCTATTTTTACGAAAACGATAAGCATTAGTGGTCATTTGTACTATTTTCTTTTACAAAAATACATAAAATTAGTTAAAAATATAATTATTATTTTACCACCTTCTGATAAATTTTTTAAAAGCTATTTATTGGCAACTCTATTTGTCATCACTTGTATGAAAGTGTCGAAAATCACTGTCCACCTAAATTCAGTAGGCAGTGAGCTGCAAGTGGCTGCATGTGTGATTGTGTTAGTGCAAAAGTATGTATGTATTGTGTTTTTCGAACTGTTACTTGCATGTGTAAACGCTAGGTAAACAGCTGACTTAGAAAATTAAAAGTGGCAAACAAAAAAAGTAACGGGAAAAATATAGAAAAATGCTGTTTGTGGGCGAATATCTTGAAATTTAAAAATTTTTGACTTTTTGTCGAACTTTTTTCCTTTTTTTTTGAATTCTCAAAATTGTTGGCAAGGGTACGTAACCAAAACGCCAGGGTATCCCACACGATTTAAGTAAGTCCCCAGTCGACCTATATCTTCATATATGAAGCTCCACCAGTAACGAAGAGTTTTTAATGGTCTCCACCAGGGTTTATCAAATTATACGAAGCCTTACATCACACACGTGCCAGAGTGTGACGCAAAATTGTCGAAGGCAAAAAAACTAAAACCGGCCTGATGCACTTAAAAAATAATTGCAATGACGCGCGAGTTGTTAATCAGCCCAGATTTACTTTACGACTGAACTTTTTTACTTGGTGAATAACAGTTGATGCTGTTGTTAAATGAGTTAAAAACAGCTTCAGCTAGTTTTATATTTACAGTCGAATTTAACGTCAAAAGTATACTTTAACTTGTCTATGGTAGACCCAAAGTCCACTCTTAAGTAAAGACGACTTTATTTCTCTTAAAATATACTTTATTTCTGACTATGATTATGGGCCATTGTGTGTAATTTTAACTTGGATGTGAAGCCCATGTGTAATTGAGTGAATGTGTAATTCATGTGTAATTTTAAATTCCAATTATATCCAAAATATATTATCAATGTATGTCTTTTATCTATATTTTGAATTTAAATTGAATGAATGAATTATGTATTGTTCAGTAAAAACAACTTTATTTCTCTTAAAATAATGATTATTCCAAGACGAATTTAAATATTTTATTTCTTGATTTATTCGAATTTAGAAAGAACCAACAATTTCTTTATGTGTATTTCATAATTTGATATGGCAGCACAGTTAGCAGCTGTCCGGCCTGCATCGGATTCTAAACAAACGAATTATAAAAACAATCGGAGAAAACATGGAAATTGAACTGGCCATTTATGAAGACTGTTTGAGTTTAATAGAAAAATTCGTGGAGAGTAATCAGCCAACGTTTAAATCCTTTTGCCAACAGTGGCAAAAGGCAATGTTCCAACATATTTATGCAATTCAAACAACTGTCATAGAAGTCATCCAGACAACTAAAACAATATTACATCTAGCTAAACGTATAGTATGTGCCAAAGATGCATTTGGAAAACTTGAATTTGAACACAATGATAGCAGTCAATTTGTTCGTCGTATTGGCGGAATGTATCTTATGTACGCCGTTTATTTTAAACAACCCACGAAACAATATGTAAAAATACTTACGAGTTACGAAACTTGGCAAGATTTGTTAACATTTATCGAATCTCTGCCAATGAACAGCATGACGGTTGAAGTACGGTACATGTTTTGGCACTTATACAAAGAAGATGCTTTCCGTTTTACAGCCTTAGATTATGATGTGGGTTTAGAAAATTTAGTAGATTATGATACAATATATAACATACATAATGGAATTAAATCTGATGAGGTCGTAAGGGTCAAGTTAAAGCAAAAGCTAATAGCCGTTGCCGATACTGAAAAAGTTCTACCAGACATGGTGGCTCTTGAGGAGGAATATAATAAAACAAAGAAATCCATCGCTGGAGTTAATAAGTCTGCAAAGGCACTTCCATCAACAACTATATTCCAAGATATTCAAGACGCACTCAAGATTATACGTAATGTTTTAGACGAAAAAGACAGCCAAAACATTTCATCGTCTAAGAATAGATCAAACCATAATGAAAAAAGAAAAGAACTTAAGCGAAAAGCTGCTGGCAGGTGCAACGACGCAACAGATGATGAGGTACCATTAGAAGAAGACATATCTAAACAAGCAGAGACGAAAAGACACTTCGGCAGACCAACTGTTAGACAACTTATGACTCAAAAGTTGCCAGAAAATATATCAGATGATCTTAGAAATTCGTCAACTGAAGATGAGGACAATGTCGAAGTTCAAGAAAGTTTTGAGCTGGTGCAACTTGAAACAGATAGTGAAGAGGCCAATGTAAAAATGCATGATACTTTTGAGCTCTTGGAACTTGAAAATGATAGTGAAAATGACGATAACCAAATTTTCTAGACGATATAAAATAATTTACTCGTAATCTATTTTTTAAAATCGTTATACATACACATCTGCTCAAAATAATAGATACACCTAATTGGAAAAAATTTAAATGGCGGTAACATTGAAAATTTCCTCGCAAGCGTTAAGAATACATCATATTATTAAAATTTCTATCTGGCAATGTCATGTCAGTCAAAAATCTGGCAACTATTTGCTTTCATGTTGATTTTTAAAAACGAATTTATTTGAATTACAAAAAATTATTTGCTCATAAAAATAGATACACATCAGTAATTTGTAATTTGTTTATATACAATTTTTTTTTTGTGCAATTTTTTGTTCCTATTTACGTGAAACAGTAAGTATAATTTAAATTTTAGCAACAATTTTATAAAAAATAGGACTCTTTTGAAGAAAATGGGACGAAATCATCATTGTACCGAAGATGAGAAAAAAATTGTTCAAACGATGAGAAATCAAGGAAAATCATTACGGGAAATAGCAAAGAGCATAGGAAGATCTTTACATTTTGTCCAAAATGCTTTATCTAAAAAACAAAAAAGAGAAACTCGCGGTAGACCAAAGAAAACCAGTCCAGAAACAGATAGGCGGATCGTCCTTATGGTTAAAAAAGACCCTTTCATATCATCGAAAGCTATTTCTGCGGAGCTATGTAACGAAATCAGTCCACAAACAGTTCGTCGTCGTCTTTTACAAGCTAAATTGCCGGGAAGAATTGCCAGAAAAGTGCCACTAATGCGCCAAAAAAATATCAAGACAAGATTAGAATTTGCTAAAGAGCACTTACAATGATCCGGGTGTGAAGGCGAAAAAAAATGGAGAAATATTTTATGGAGCGACGAAACAAAAATAAATTTGTTTGGAAACGACTGCCAAAGAAATGTACGCCGACCAAAAGGAAAAGAATTCCACGTTAAATTTACAAAAAAGACGGTAAAACATGGCGGGGGAAACATAATGGTTTGGGGTTGCTTTTCATGGAATGGTGTTGGTCCGATATTCCGAATAGAAGATACCATGAATGCTAGTGGGTATAGAGACATATTGGAAAACGTAATGCTTCCATATGCATCGGAAAATATGCCATTAATATGGACATTCCAGCAGGACAACGACCCAAAACATAGTTCAAGATTAGTTAAAAACTGGTTCTTGGAGAATAACGTACCTGTTTTAAGCTGGCCCAGCCAATCCCCTGATTTAAACCCAATAGAAAACTTGTGGAGTGAATTAAAGATAAGGCTTTCGAAGGAAGTTTTCAAAAATAAAGACGATTTATGGGAGAAAACGCAAAAATATGGTACGAGATTCCATTGGAGAACTGTCAGAACTTGATATCCAGTATGCCCAGAAGAGTGGAGAAAGTTTTACAAAACAAAGGTGGATATACTGGATACTAGCTTTACTTTAATAATAAACTAATTTTTTTAAGATAAAATTTATTAGCTTTTGTTTAATAAGAATTTTTAAAAATGTATCTATTATTATGAGCACCAAATTTTTCGAAATTTAAGAAATTTAATTTACTTTATAATATTTATTATTAATTATGAAATATTTTGTTTTTGTTTTTTACTCTCCTTTTAACTATAAATAAAAATCGACTGAATTTTTTTTATAATTTTACAATATACCATTATTTTTTTTCGTTTTTAAAAAATAAATTTTGGTGTATCTATTATTTTGAGCAGATGTGTATGTATAAATTATATAGATATAATATGCACGTATAAATATAACACATCTTAATCAAATTCATTACCTGTGTTGTTTTTCCACATCCAGTATCACCTTCCAAAATTATGACTGGATTCTTGCGAATACTATTTATGATTTCATCTTTAACATCATGTATGGGCAAAGATTTGTCACGTTCCAAATTAAATTGATATCGACTGTAGACTCTATCGTTAATTACATTTTTTGGATAATCAACTACGTCATCTTCCTCACTAAGAATACCCAAATCCTCTGGAAGAACTGCTCTTTTGGCGTAAGAACCATCACCAAAATCTGATTTTTCTAACTAGAATTCGTTTTACATATATTAACTGATATAAGAAATGCAATACAAACCGAAATCAACTTATTACCTTCCTGTATTTACTTGCACTTTCGGATATTCCATGCTCTCGCTTGACGTTAGCACTTGTTGATGGTGCCTCTTCGACAATCGGTTTTGGGACAGGAGCACTAACACGTTTGAAATCTTTTGATATATTAAAAAAGTCTTCTATTTCATCCATTTTATTTGGTAAAACGAATTTTTCTTTTTATTTCATTAAACACAAAAAATTAAAAACCAAACCAAATCATACAATTGTTCTTATTTTATTGCAAATTTTTTAAGTCGTTTGTTTGTTGTTCTATGGCCGCATACAAGGTGCATTTAATAAGGTGCCATCGGCAGCACAGCTGATTATAGAAATAGCACGCACAAATGTCAAACTACATATATAAAAAATATTCGCCCGTACGTCCGTATGTCAAACTCTATATATAAAAAATAAGTGAATTCGCCTGTATTTATTTCAATTCGCCACTGCTGTCACCTTGTTAAATACGTCTTGGTGATTTCGATAGTATAGTTTATAGATGTGACAAAAGGTCGACTTTTCTGCTTTGGAATTTATGAAAAGCCGACTTTGGTCCTATCATAAAGAATTATACATAGAGACGAGACACTACGATTTGTCAAACAAAAATAAATCATATGTTTGATACAACAACAAAATACATTGACTAACACGTATTTTGTTGTTGCAAGAGTTAGGTTTTTGACAACAGACTTAGGTTTTTGACAATGACGTCTCGTCTCTATGTTACCCAATGGGTCCTATTTTAATATAAAAATATATGGTAGCTAGGTCTACTGATGGGTTAAATGAATGTTATAAATAAAACTTTTACCACAAAAATAGAAAATTTATTTTTATCGGGTAAGTAAATATGCTTATTGAGTTTTTTCTTTCTTCATTTCATTGATTTACTAAACGATGGAATAATATTATTCTTAGAACTATTTACGTCTTGTTCTAATAAAAGATAATAATGAAAAAGCAACTTGCTAGACAGAGAAAGTACAATACTAAAACGTATTTTGACATTTAATGATAAACTAATGCTTGCTTCCGGCATAAACTTTAACGTACAGAGATATATTCTGTATAAAAAACTAAAAATAGTCAACACTTAAAACTAAATAAGGAACAAATCAAGATCACCGTAACAGTTTATATTTTCATAATTTTTTTTCTGTTAATATTCACATTTTCTGTATTGTCGGTCTTCGGCCGGGTGAATGGACTTTTAACTCTGGGGTGTATCGAACACCGGCTTCGCTAAAATCACTTTTCCGGTATATCAAAATTTTCTGAAGTACTGTCATATAAATTCAAAAAGGAATTTTTGGTTCACAATATTAATAAACTGTACCATATTATATATCATATTAAAGGTATAGTGAAGCACTATTCAATGATACCCATAGCGATCAGTTTGTTTTCCAAATATATGAGAAATGTACAATTATATGTATTGACTTTAAATTCCTATAACTCTTAAACTAAGAGAGAGCAGGCAAAAATATTAACGTTTTTGTGCTTCTAATTATGAGAGCTATCAACACCAAAAAAATTATAAAAATGCAAGCTGTTTCGCTTATCTTGATTTATACCCTAAATAATAAAAAAACAGATAAATTACGATATCTTAACTGAGATCAATACTCAGTAATACGAACTGTCCAATTAAAGTCGGCTTCGCAACTTTTAGCGATGTTTGATTTTTTTCCGACCAAAAAGTCGATTGTTCTTACAATCGTAGAACACTTGGCGATAGCATTGGTACTTTTTTTATTTACTAGTTTAGGAGTTTGAGCTGTCAAATTTATTAGTGTTAGTTGCTGACAGAACTGGGAGAATTTGACAGACCCAGTAAAATAAACAAAAACAAATTGCATGTGGTTTTTGTAAATATTATAGAATCGCTCTCACCTTCAATTGAATTCGTGGGCGCTTATTTGTTTGAATTTATTTCATTGTTTTTGTTAATGCTAAAGATACAGGAAATTTTAAAGAAACATTAAAAGGTAAAACTAATTGTTTGCCATGTTTGTCTAAAAATTAAGAAAAATTCCTATTACATTTTTTAGTTTATATCCAACAATGACGTCCATAAAAATAGATAGAGAATCTTTAAATAAACTAAATCACGAATCAATAGAAATTCGTCTACGTACATTAGAACAGCTTTCATCAAAATTACATCGAGCGCTGGCGCTTAATGGAACTATTGAATTCAAGCCTGGAGATTTATGTAAACAATTAATACGTTGGTTTGGTTTTCTGCCCATACAACAGCCTCTAAAAGTGTTAAATTTGTTACAGTCTATATTGGAATCTCCAAAATATGGATCCAAAGCTGTTGACAAATTGGGATCAGAACGATTGATTAAAGAATTAAGAAAAATCCAAACTTTATTCGACGACCATAGTTCAGAACATAAAGTTATTAGTAAAATGAAAGAACTTTTAAAAAATCAAAGACTACCAGAAGACAAGACTGAAATTAGGAAACATTCAGATGAATTGGAAGAATTAATTCAATCCGCTAGCAATATGAAAATCGGTGGCGAAATAGGAGAATATAACTTTAAAGATTATGAAATTCCATGGTCTCTTCCATCTCCTTCAGATTATACTTCAATGAAGTTTTTATCAGACATTTTAATAAATAAATTTGCTTCAACCACAGAAATTGAAAATGCTATACAGCACTTACAACTAATCATGTTCGATTATCCAGCGGAGTATTTGTTGCAGGCACCACATATATTTCAGAATCTTTTAAAAACTTATGATGAGCGCAACAATGAAATTCAACCTATTGTTGTCGACGTGGTGGCAAGAGCCTTGTTGCAATTTCTTATTATTTTAGAAAAGCGTTTAAAAATTTTAAGAAAATCGACGACATATCAAGAAAATAGGAGTGAACAAAAAACTAACCAAACACCTTGCCAACTCAAGTTTGAAAAAGCCTTAACTGCACTTTTCGATGCTAGCGTTTTTCATTTGGAATCGCATTCAGCTCAAGGCAATGTATCGCCATGTGTGTGGCAGATAATTTTTATGGTGTTACAGCTAATAGAAGAAGTCAATAGGGATGTGGAAATTTTATGCTTGTATAAAATAGCATCTATTGTAGCCAACCTAAGTATCAAGTTCGCGGAGACAGAACATTGTGCTCGCCTTCGTCTACACCAAATGTTATTAATATTTATATTACAAGATGTTGCACGGGTGATTACAGTTCGAAATCCACTGAAAGGAGTTGAGGTTTTTGAACCTATACTGCGAGATTATACTATGAAAAGCTTTTATAGTACCCGCCATGAAATTATAGAAGCACTTGTACTAAAAGCTGATAAGTCCCTAAATCAAAAGTATCAAATTCTGAAATTATACGAGGGGTCATTCGAGACATCTATAGAAATGTTAATAAATAGATCAAATATGTCTTGTAGTGAGCTGATTAAAGAAGGCAATTCTGTATGCACTGTTTTAGATATGTTGCAGAGTAAACAGTTAATTGATATACTATTCGGTGCAGTTGTCCAAGGTATTCCCCTTTATGCAACAAATGTTCAACTGAAAGCACAATCTATTGAACTATTATTGAAATTATTAAATCTTACTTTTATGCCATTAAAAATACACTTATATGAAAAACTCAGTGTAGCATTTAAAAGACACATTGGTTGCCTAATGACCGGTGAACGTTATGCTGTGGAGTGCTCGAACGCGGACCTTTTAAAGGCACATATAGTTGGTGTACCTTTAAGTACAGAACTTTTGTTGCAATTTGTTCACGATAGTTTTGAGAGTTCTTGTGATCAAATTCAAAGTAATTGCTGCAAAATCTTGGAACTTTTATTGCAATCACAAACTTTATTTGGTACAAATTGGTGGAGTCTGTTGCCCATCGTAGTGCCTTTACTGCCATTGCTTAACTGTTGTACTCTTTCTGAAAAGATGATGGACTTGCTTCTTAAACTTTACGATCCCGATTTAAGGCAGCTGCCTTATGTCAGCGTTTTGCAAGGCAATTTGGGATTTTTATTTCATTCGAACGCAGATAGACGTTCGGAAGCTCTAACTCGATTAATATATACACTAAACAGTTTAAAAGATGCTGAAAAGTATGAGCCAAATCTTATTGAAATTAGCGACACATTACCCAATGATATTTGCCTCCAAAATACAGCTCGGGAATATAGAAACATTTTTAGCGATCGTTTACCAGTAAGATGCGATGTCGTGGCATCTTTGAACAATTTACTGGATTTGTTGGATTCGCCAGATGTAGAACCGTTAATACGCAAAACTAGCTTAATGCAAATAAACGTTTTGTGTTGTAATTGGCGCATAACTGCCGAACTATGCAGTGTTGGCGCCTGCTACTTAATACTGAAGGCTATAGAGAATGCTTTGCAGAAGTCATCTGGATTAGATTATCCAGATGCTGCTGTTCCGGCCATCAGCATTTTAAATAAAATAATGCTGTACGATGCATCAGTTCGCTGTGAATTAGCCGAAACTCCAAATATTTATGTATTACTTGTGAGGGCCCTTATGATGTTCCATCACGACATTCAACTTCGTCAGGATGCAACAATGTGCTTATTTCAGTTGCTCTTTTCTGCACAGCTAATATCTACGGAGAATTGCATAGAAGGACCTTTCATATTGGGCAATATCCAAATACCACTGAATATAAACTTGCGTTCAGCTTTAACTAATAAAATTCAGCAGGAGCCAGAAAAATTGTCCTCAATGTTTGCTAGTGCACTGGAAGAAACTCAATATTGGCGAATGGTAGTAGCATCCACTTATTGCGGAGGTCTTGCTAATATTACACAAAAAACGTTACCTTTGCTAGCACAACTGGATGTTAGAAAGGATCTTAAATTAACCAGTCAAGATGTTCGTCTCATTCGTGCTACTCAACCTGGTGTGTCAATCAATCGTTTGCTCAACGCAGCTATCAATGCAACAGATCATAGATCACTAATCCAAGCTTTTCAACTTCTAAAACAACAATTGATAGTACCTACACTTAAGGATACTTTTTCTGTGAATGACGAGTTTTGCTTGCAACTGAACATTATGTTGAAGAGGTATTTACAAATGCCACCAGGCAATAACAACGATTTAGAATTATACGAAAATTTACTTGATGTTACAAACATAATTTTTGAAATTCCACTGCTGCTGGTGGTTTTAGAGATTTTTAAAATTCTGATTAAAGATCCCCGTCATGCTCTAGTTGCGATGATCACTCAACGTGAAGAAATTCCTTTACGAATTTTCCACAAAATTACAACGCTCCTAAAACACCTTGTAAATGAACATAAACACGTATGTGAAACGCATTTCAATGCATCCGAATGTAGCACTTTCTATAGCAATTTGTTTGATCTGTTTATTGAGCGTTGCTTGCAATTATTTGAAATACGCGATTTGCAGCGTGTCCGCTGTTTGCTGTCCCTTATTGTAGCTATGAGTTCATGTCAGCTGGATATGCCAGATCAGTTACTATTTTTCTACTGTCGTCGCTTTGCTCAACTGTCGTTGGCTTTGAAATCATTCACCCAAACTGGTGCTCAATGGCACCGAGATTGTTTTCTGGCCATTTTACAATTATGTAATCAAATGGAGAATCCCACAGAGAATTTTCGTCTGACTGCAGGCTTTGTAAAGTATTTAAGTGGTTTATGTGGACACAATGATGTTGAAGTGCGAACATTGGCATGGAGCATATTAAATGTTAGTGCAAAAACAAAAGCTCTTGAGATCTCAGGAACAGAACGAAAAAGTTCGGACATATCTGGTACTGATCTACTGGTAAGCGAACTCTCTTATTTGCCCGGCGGATTTATGGCCTGTTGCCTTAGCACATTGTTGGATGCGGAGGAAGCCATATGTGTTCGCCACATGGCTGGTCAATTAATGGCCACTTTGATTCGTTCTCAGGAGCAAGTGGAAGAAATCGAAAAACTGGTTGAACAACACAATTTTACACGTTCAGCCACAGAAGCACTCACTTTGACTGTTTGCATACTTGAGAAGGAATTGCCAATTGACTTGGATGCATCCACAACCAATGTGACTACATATGAGCTTATCAGCTGTTATTCACTAATATGTATTGAACTATCGCTTCGATCTCCTGACTTTCTCAAAGAACTGTGTACGAGATCACTTATGTTCAAATTATATGAAATACTTAAACTGCCTCCGCCAGTATCCAAACATATTGGGTATTTAAATATGATTGGCCACATATGCCAGTTATATACGATGTGTTACTCCAATAATTTTGTTTTCCTGCAACGTACCATTTGTCGTGATGCTGTATGGCTTAGTAGTTTTTGTCAAATATTGTTTGGAATTGTAGCGCCATCTGAAGAAATTTACAATATTATTAACATGCTGCAGTTGTTATTGGTGTTATGTAAAGATTCAACAGCATTGGAACTGCTTTCGATTAAGCTGCAGGACTATAGCGCTGATATTGTTAATCTATTTCAAGATGCTCTCATCGCTAAGAATCTCAATACACGTCTACAAGGTTGCTCACTATCTGTATTAAATATTCTCTTGATAAAATCTCAACCTGAAATCGATAAGGATCTAAGTATTCACATTCAAACTCTGTTCGAGAGTGAACGTGTTTTAATCAAATCAATAAGATGTAACGATGATTTTGAAAGTGATAATAAGGAAAATAATGAGAACATAGGAAAGGAAAAGATCAATAAAAAATTCAATGAGAATATTGTGAAGGATAATAAACTGAACATTGCTGCAAATAGCAATAATGGTAAGTAGTTTTTTTCTCACATAAAAGTAGATTGTGATAGTGCAGAATTTTGCACTACCACTATTGTTGTATAGTTGTGAGTGAATAAATATCAGCAAATCACTAACAATAGTGATTTAAACTGGTATGAATAAATCGCATTTCTTTCAAAAGTCAAAAACCAACATTTAAATTTTTTTTTAATATTGTTGATGGTCGAGTCGACACTTTTTAGTTTAGAAGTTATGCGCCAAATCTTATGTACATCGTATGGTTTAAAAGTTAGGTGCAGTTTTCATGTACACTTGTAAAATTTTTCATTTTTCGAAACGCCATATTTTTGGCCTGTCTTGAGCCCAAATATCTCGGATTTGATAAACACTTGCGTGT
Source organism: Calliphora vicina (assembly GCF_958450345.1). NCBI lineage: Eukaryota > Metazoa > Arthropoda > Insecta > Diptera > Calliphoridae > Calliphora > Calliphora vicina. Next base: position 83,138,364 of record NC_088780.1, read on the forward strand.
GGTAAATATCGCCAAAGCTTTTGGATTTTGTATTGGAAAAAACGTGTTTTATATACAGATTTTTTTTTCTTCAAACATTATATATCTGCAGATAGGTCTTGTCGAAAAAAGGCTTGGATATGTTTTATGGATCTTTAAAATTTCAGTAAATTTAAATCATTTTTTTTACTTTGAAGGTAATTTTTATTAATACAGGTTAAAAATGGCAGAAAAGATAGATGGAAGATAAATAGTATTTCAAATAAAAAACTTAACTTAAAATTTTTTAATATAGGTTTCTTTATTAGTACATAATTTTAAATTTTACAAACAACGTATATTTGGGAAATTCAAAGATAAAATAATATAAGAATAAATTATTTCCAAAAAAATTGCAAAACAGTTCAGCAAGTTCCAAATACATAGCTCATTTAGAATTATGTATCTCGAAAGGACTTATAAATGAAACCTGTTCATAGTATGGTTTCGCTCCCCAGTCTGTTAAATGAAACAAACCGTGCCAAACATCCCTAATTTTCGTCCTGTCCGCAAATCACACGCTGAAAAAATTATTACTTCCACAAAAACATTAAAATGTTGGTAACTAAAAAATATATTTTTTTTAGTGTTATATTTGCCAAATTTGATTATTATTTATCAATTTAGTCATTTTAATGATAACATTCTAATCTTAACTCCAGGTTTAAAATAATCTACACTCTGGAGTAGAAATTTTATTTGTTCTCTTTAGAAATGCATTAAATGTTGAAAACCACCAAAATCGTCTGGGCGAGACAGTTGGATGCTTGAACAGATGGTCTTGGTTTTCTTAATATATTAATTAGAATTGGCGGTCAAATTCAATTCAAAAAAGGTCAAACCAATGTGGTTCGTTAACTTCTGCAATACTTAAATTTTTTTTTATATTTTAATCTATTGTAATTAAATTTTAGAATAATACAATTCTAATTTAATTTCATATATGTAAATATTTTTATTTAATTTATTTAGAAATTGAAAAATCCTCGATTTCGGAGCATTTGTGTATATCATTAATACGACTTTTTACACACCTTTATCCGACTAAAGTGTGTAAATTTTCCACGCCTCCTAATGCAAACCAGCAACATGTTATCGAAACATTAGCCCTACTTTTAAAGCAATCCCCGGTTGCGCAGGAAACAGCACAAAATCTCAAATTGCAGGTTAAAGTTGTAAAGATTTTCAAAAATTTTCTAGATGAATTTGCGACAACGTCTTGCACGACATATGTAAAACGGAACGGGGAGAAAAAGAAGATGGCGGTTATAAAAAATATTCAACTCTTGCTAAAACTATTGATCAGTTGGTACTCGTCGGCAACAATGATGATTACGGATAATGTTTTAGCAGTGGATTATAGTAAAATTCTAATTCAAATATGGCCTTGGTTGGCCCATTCGAACGATTTGAAATTAACAGTTTTGCAAGTCTGTGCATTTTTGAGTGAGCGCTCGCTTGTTGTTTGTAAACAGTTTTCTTCTCTCAATAATGTTTCGTTTCCACATTCCGTTCTTCAGTTGGTTGCAAAAATGATGACTGCCGATACATTAAAAATCAAAGCGAACAGCACCGACTGCAGTCAACTTATTTCCGCTGGCCTACGGGTTTTGATTAACTGTTGTTCATGTATAGAAGGAAGAACTGCTCTTAATAAGATCCACGCATTGGATATATTTGACAGTCTTCACCCATTCAATCCTAAGGCCACACAATTAAAATTGGATATTGTAATCGCATGGCTTGAATTTTGGGAATTGTTTTCTCGTTATGATGAAGGAGCATCATCGCATCATTTAAACGCTTTGTGTTCCGTTGTAAATAAGTCGACACCAAGCTGTGCTCGACGTATAATATCATTGCGCATTTTACGTAATATGGCTTTTTTAAATAGCAATCGGTCCACGCTTATAACATCAACCGATTTTATTTTTACCGTTAATGAGATTGTGTCACAACCAATTAAAAGTTCCGTCGAAGAACAGTTTATTGTGTGTGTGGCTCTATGGAAACTAATTTCAGGAGGCATAAAGTTTGTCGCTATGATTCGTGGTACTAAATTAGCAAAGCATCTGAGGTTGCTGAAGGAAAATCTCACATGCACAGAAGACGAAAATGATGAGACCATAGAATATTCCAATGATTTATTAAATGTTCTGAATGTTATGTTTAAGATATTTAATAATTAAAATGTATGTCATTGAAATATACTACTATTTTGTTGTTATTACAGTTATAAATATGTAAGTTGATATATGAAATTAAACAATGAACAATGAAAATAACATATTTTTAATTTTACTAAGATTGTTTATCTGAAATATGTAAATTCCATGTAGTATTTTTTATAATTTCGCGTATTTGGAGTGAAAAAAAAATAAAATTGCGAATTTTGACCGTCCCCCCCTCTAGAATTGTTCTATGTATTGTAGAAACACATTGTGTAAAATATTAGGATGATAGGATAACGTTAACTGGTGGCGCAACGACGCTGAAGTTTTGAGGTGCATTTACAAGGGGAAAATATGCAATTTTTTCAGTTTTTGTAAAAATGTTGCCATTAAATAATGACTTTTACCATTTAATTTAAAAGAATCGAAATGTACACGTAATTGTCGTTATAATAAGATATAAAAGACAAAAATTGGTGAAAAAATGTTAAAGTTATTAAAAAATCGCCAGGCCATTAACGTGTCTCAGGCCACTAGAACAAGAAATTTATGAACAAAATTAACATATTTTGAGAAATATTAAAATAAAAGCTTATTTTTACTTAAAATATATCCATATTTACTTGTATATGAGTTTTTGTCCTCGTAGGATACCGTTAACCTATTCGCAGGTATGACCAAAAAAATTAAATTTTTTTAACGGTAGTTTCAAAACTCCAATTTCAATTTTTTAAAAATTTTGTTAAACAAATTTCAGAATTTTTTGATCATCACATGGGGATTTATTGACGACATAATAGGGAATAAAAATGTGAAAAAAGTATGTCAATACCTCCTATAGTTTTTCCGTACCTGCGATATAAATTTTGCGATTTTCGAGAAAAACTAATTTTTTGGCCATATTTTGGGGAATGACCAGAATTTACTTACTGTAATGATTTTTAAGTAAAAGCTATTCAGAATAATATAGTCCAGGTAATTTTAAATATAGTCTGAAAGTTTTACTAAAATCGGAAAACTTTAACCCTTAAATCGTGAAGGTCGAAGGTCAATTTTTTCAATATTTGGAATTTCTCATGGAAAGATAGCGAAATATTATATATTTTTGGGCCGATTTTGATGAAACTTAAGAAAAATATAAAATGAAGTCTAGTATTTACAATAACAGTACAAAAATGGAAATTAACCCTTAAGAGTACTTGTACTTGTAAAAAAGTACCAAAAAGCACCCACTTGTAGTTGCTCACCCACTCGGGTCCGTATAACCTTTATTTAATGTTTCTAGGTTCATTGGTGAAGAAATTACAAAAAGTACCATTTCAATAAAGAATAAGTACCAAAAAGTCTCCCCCTAGACTTCTCACTCACATAGGACCATATATGTTTAATTTCGTGTTTCTAAGTCCATTGTTATAGAAAATTCAAAAAAGTACCATTAGAATATAGAAAAAGTACCAAAAAGCAGCCACTTGCGGATTCCCACTCACTCTGGTCCATATAACCTTTATTTCATATTTCAAGGTTCATTGGTGAAGAAATTACAAAAAGTACCATTCGAATAAAGAAAAAGTACCAAAAAGTCTCTCCTAGAATTCTAACTCACTTAGGACCATGTAGTATGCTTAATTTCATGTTTTTAAGTCCATTGCTATAGAAAATTAAAAAAAAGTACCATTAGAATAAACAAAAGGTACCATGAGGTATCCGCTTGAATTTTCAATCACTTAGGACCATATACGCTTAATTTCATATTTCTAGGTCCATTATATTATAGAAAATTCAAAAAGTACCATTAGAATATAGAAAAAGTACTAAAAAGTATAAACTTGTGGTTTTCCAGTCACTCGGGTTCATATAAGCTTTATTTCATGATTCTAGGTTCATTGGTGAAGAAATTACAAAAAGTAACATTCGAATAAAGAAAAAGTACCAAAAAGTGGCCCCCTAGAATTCTAACTCACTTAGGACCATGTATGCTTAATTTCATGTTTTTAAGTCCATTGCTATAGAAAATTAAAAAAAGTATCATTAGAATAAACAAAAAGTACCATGAAGTATCCGCTTGAATTTTCAATCACTTAGGACCATATACGCTTAATTTCATATTTCTAGGTCCATTATATTATAGAAAATTCAAAAAGTACCATTAGAATATAGAAAAAGTACCAAAAAGCACCCACTTGTAGTTTCCCACTCACTCGGTTCCATATAAGCTTTATTTCATGTTTCTAGGTTCATTGGTGAAGAAATTACAAAAAGTACCAATCGAATAAAGAAAAAGGACCACAAAGTCTCCCCATAGAATTCTCACTTACCTAGGACCATATATGCTTAATTTCATGTTTCTAAGTTCATTGTTATAGAAAATTCAAAAAAGTACTATTAGAATAAACAAAAAGTACCAAAAAGTCTCCCCCTAGAATTCTCACTCACTTAGGACCATATATGCTTAACTTCATATTTCTATGTCCATTATTACAGAAAATTCAAAAAGTACCATTCGAATATAGAAAAAGTACCAAAAAGCAGTCACTTGTAGATTCCCACTCACTCCGGTCTTAATTTCATGTTTTTAGGTTCATTGGTGAAGAAATTACAAAAAGTACCATTCGAATAAAGAAAAAGTTCCAAAAAGTCTCCCCCTAGAATTCTCACTCACTTAGGACCATATATGCTTAACTTCATGTCTCTAAATCCATTGTTAAAGAAAATTCAAAAAAGTACCATTAGAATATAGAAAAAGTACCAAAAAACCCACACTTGTGGTTTCCCACTCACTCGGTTCCATATAAGCTTTATTTCATGTTTCTAGGTTCATTGGTGAAGAAATTACAAAAAGTACCAATCGAATAAAGAAAAAGTACCAAAAAGTCTCCCCCTAGAATTATCACTTACTTAGGACCATATATGCTTAATTTCATGTTTCTAAGTCCATAGTTATAGAAAATTTAAAAAGTACCATTAGAATAAAGAAAAAGTACCAAAAAGTCTCCCCCTAGAATTCTCACTCACTTATGACTATATATGCTTAATTTCATGTTTCTAAGTCCATAGTTATAGAAAATTCAAAAAAGTACCATTAGAATATAGAAAAAGTACCAAAAAACCCACACTTTTGGTTTCCCACTCACTCGGTTTATACAGTGGTGGCCAGGAATTTAAGACAAAAATTGTTTGCTAAATTCCACGTGATTGTCAATTATTTTTTCAAATATTTTCACAAATATGTATGCATGAGGACTGTTTTAACACACAAGTGTGTTTTATTCGACTGTGTCAATTCATACATATTCACCACGAACACATAAAATTTTTCTACAACTTGACCAAATTTTTTTTTTTTAAATAAACATATTTTCTGACATTTATATCATTATATTTTTATTATTATAAAATATTCGGACCAAATTTCGTATTATTAGTTCCATTAGTTTCGGTCATATCATGTTATTAACAGCGGATGTTCGCTGAGGTGGGTCAACGTATTTCCACATATCTTTGTTCATATATGTTTTACCGATTTTTCCAAACATTTTTCAGAAACTAGAAACATTAATAATAAATTTATATCCTTAGAGGTCCTTTTATTTTGGCTCTATCGCACTTAAAATTCAGTTGATGAAAAAAATGCATGTATTTGTCGTAAATTGGTGGCCACCACTGTATATAAGCTTTATTTCATGTTTCTAGGTTCATTGGTGAAGAAATTACAAAAAGTACCATTCCAATAAAGAAAAAGTACCAAAAAGTCTCCCCCTAGAATTCTCACTCACTTAGGACCATATATGTTTAATTTCATGTTTCTAAGTCCATTATTATAGAAATTTCAAAAAAGTACCATTAGATGAACAAAAAAGTACCTATAGTACAGTTCACACATTTTGGTACCTAAATATTATCCCCTATTCCTAACACTAACTTCACTCAAATACATATCAGCTAACTTTAATCTCGATAACTGAAATTATTTAAAATGTTAAAAAAGTACCATTAGGAGAAAAGTACCAATTTCCCTTTTCTTACTTGAACACCCCTCAAGTTTGAAATTTAAAAATATTCCATTTTGCCAAAATTGTTTATGCTACAGGCATGTATCAAAATATTAAAATCTGTGTTAATGTGCCCAAGAATAAATATGTTTTAAAAAAAGTACCAAACTGTTTACCCGGATTTGGCCCAATATACACCTTGGTACTCGAGTTCCAAATAACACCCTGTTAGTTAATTTTTGTATGAATCCAGGAACCAACGTTAAAAAAAATTATCAAAATTGGCTTAATAATTTCAAATATAATGTATTTTCCCGATTTTATCCCCTTTATGGTACCTTTTTTATCCCCATTGAGGTGGTACAATTTCATAGAAATAAATTTCTGTAACGTTGTGGGAGCTCATAATAAAATATTCGTATGTCTATGTCAAATTATAGAAAAACATATTTTATGAAAAAGTACCAAAAATTAACACAATTTTTATCCCTTAAAGGTTCGAATTTCCAAAAAGTACCAAACTTATATTTTTTATTTTTTGTTAATTAAAGAATACGATTTAAAATTTGTTTCTATGTTTATTGGTTTAAAAGATACATAGGGTGCAAAAAAAGTACCAAAATACAGTTTTTACCCGTTTTCTCCCCTAAAAGTTTCGAATTTCCAAAAAGTACGAAACACCTGTCAGCTTATTTTTTAAATGGAGTAACATGCTATTTTAAGTTTTTTTATATCTTTATTAGTTTTGAAGATATAATGTTACCGAATTTACCCGTTTTTACCCCCTAAACGTTCGAATTTCCAAAAATCCCTTCTTATCGGATCGTTTTGGGGAGGGAGGAACCCACAGTTAAAATTTCGTGATTCTAGCTTCAGCCGTTTGGGCTGTGCGATGATGAATCAGTCAGTCAGTCAGTCAGTAACGTTACTCTTTTATATATATAGATTTCGCTATCTTTCCATGAGAAATTCCAAATATTGAAAAAATTGACCTTTGACCTTCACGATTTAAGGGTTAAGGTTTTCCGATTTTAGTAAAACTTTCAGACTATATTTAAAATTACCTGGACTATATTATTCTGAATAGCTTTTACTTAAAAATCATTACAGTAAGTAAATTCTGGTCATTCCCCAAAATATGGCCAAAAAATTAGTTTTTCTCGAAAATCGCAAAATTTATATCGCAGGTACGGAAAAACTATAGGAGGTATTGACATACTTTTTTCACATTTTTATTCCCTATTATGTCGTCAATAAATCCCCATGCGATGATCAAAAAATTCTGAAATTTGTTTAAAAAAATTTTTAAAAAATTGAAATTGGAGTTTTGAAACTGCCGTTAAAAAAATTTAATTTTTTTGGTCATACCTGCGAATAGGTTAACGGTATCCTACGAGGACAAAAACTCATATACAAGTAAATATGGATATATTTTAAGTAAAAATAAGCTTTTATTTTAATATTTCTCAAAATATGTTAATTTTGTTCATAAATTTCTTGTTCTAGTGGCCTGAGACACGTTAATGGCCTGGCGATTTTTTAATAACTTTAACATTTTTTCACCAATTTTTGTCTTTTATATTTTATTATAACGACAATTACGTACACATTTCGATTATTTTAAATTAAATTGTAAAAGTCATTATTTAATGGCAAAATTTTTACAAAAACTGAAAAAATTGCATATTTTCCCCTTGTAAATGCACCTCAAAACTTCAGCGTCGTTGCGCCACCAGTTAACGTTATCCTATCATCCTAATATTTTACACAACGTGTTTCTACAATACATAGAACAATTCTAGAGGGGGGGACGGCCTGTACCTAGAAAGTTTTTTTCGTCCATACAATCTTGGAGCACTCTAATGTACATATATACATATAATATATTAACAAAAACTTAAACTAAATAGGAATACCTGAAATTTATACATACTTATTAGGTCTCTAAAACGAATGAATGAATTGAAGATATTAGGATAGCAAATAACATGGCAAAAAAGTAGTAAAACTACTATGAAACAAAAGCCCTAATAAAAAAAGCAATATCGAATTATAAAAGGAAAATGGAAAAACAATCTAGGATCGTTTTACCAGATTTCTTTGTTATCACATTCAAGATTTCAAGTCAATATAATAGATTTTTTAAATCACTAGGACCCCGTTTCCTGGCTGCTGGCGATTATAATGCAAACCACACATTCTGGGGATCACGACTGATTACCCCTAAAGGTCGTGTTTTGTTCGACTCAATTTCTAAAATGGGTTTGCATGTGCTTTCGAGCGGCCAACCTACTTACTGGCCTACTGACCCACGAAAAATACCGGATGTTATTGATTTTAGCGTGATGAAAAATATCCCTAGAGAAATGATTCAAATTTATCCGACAGGCTAAACTTAGTTATTGTGGATTCGTGTTCACACATATCATCAGCGCAAACATTCTTATCAACGCAAACATTCTTATCATACTATTAGTTCTGCTAGTTGCGAAAGTTTCTCAGCTATGCGTAGAATAAAACAATGGCTACGTAGTGCAATGCTTCAGGAATTCAATTCTTTATTTATAAAATTATTTTTTTTGGCTCAAAAGAAAGCTTAGGTCTATTCCTTTAAGAGCTTTTTGGTCTCGTAGTGGGATGCGAGTGGGATAGTATCAAAATAAATGTTCTAACACAAAAATTGTATGTCTTGACTTACAAAATATTTATTTTGATAGATATTCCACTCGCATCCCACTACGAGACCAAAAAGCTCTTAAAGGAATAGACCTAAGCTTTCTTTTGAGCAAACAAAAATTAAAAAAAAGGCCCCTTTTGAAAAAAAAGTTCGATTTTCCCAAAAAATAAATCAAAAATTGTATATCTTGAGTTACAAAACATTTATTTTGCTATATATCCCACTCGCATCCCACTAAGCGACCAAATAGATCTTAAAGGACTAGACCCAAGCTTTCTTTTGAGCAAAAAAAAATTGAGTGCCTTAAAGTGCAATGCTTCAGGAATTCAATTCTTTATTTATAAAATTATTTTTTTTGGCTCAAAAGAAAGCTTAGGTCTATTCCTTTAAGAGCTTTTTGGTCTCGTAGTGGGATGCGAGTGGGATAGTATCAAAATAAATGTTCTAACACAAAAATTGTATGTCTTGACTTACAAAATATTTATTTTGATAGATATTCCACTCGCATCCCACTACGAGACCAAAAAGCTCTTAAAGGAATAGACCTAAGCTTTCTTTTGAGCAAACAAAAATTAAAAAAAAGGCCCCTTTTGAAAAAAAAGTTCGATTTTCCCAAAAAATAAATCAAAAATTGTATATCTTGAGTTACAAAACATTTATTTTGCTATATATCCCACTCGCATCCCACTAAGCGACCAAATAGATCTTAAAGGACTAGACCCAAGCTTTCTTTTGAGCAAAAAAAAATTGAGTGCCTTAAAGTGTGTTGTGTTTTTCAAGTAAATTCGTGTACATTATAAATTGTGTCTGTATTTCTGCGACTTAATAAACGTGTATAAAAAAACATTGAGTGACTATTTAATTCTGTTTTTCAGTTTTTGTAAAAATTTTGCCAATAAAAAATTACTTTTGCAATTAATTTAAAATATTCGATATGTGTACGTAATTGTCGTTCTAATGAGATATAAAAGACAAAAATTGGTTAAAAAATGTTATTAAAAATTCGCAGGACATTAATGTGTCTCAGGCCACTAGAACAAAAAATGTAGGAACAAAATATATTTTGAGAAATATTAAAATAAAAGCTTATTTTTACTTAAAATATATCCATATTTACTTGTATATGAGTTTTTGTCTTAGTAGGAAACCGTTAACCTATTCGCACGTATGACCAAAAAAATTATTTTTTTAACGGCAGTTTCAAAACTCCATTTTAAATTTTTTAAAAATTTTGTTAAACAAAATTTAGAATTTTTTGATCATCACATGGGGATTTATTGACAATAAAAATGTGAAAAAGTATGTCAATACCTCCTATAGTTTTTCCTTACCTGAGATATAAATTTTGCGGTTTTCGAGAAAAACAAATTTTTTGGCCATATTTTGGTGAATGAGTCCAATTTCCTTACTCTTATTAAATTTAAGTATAATCTGTTTAGAATATTATAGTCCAGGTAATTTTAAATATAGTATGAAAGTTTTCCTAAAATTGGAAAACTTAAACCCCTAAATCGTGAAGGTCAAAGGTTAAATTTTTCAATATTTGGAACTTCTAATGGAAAGATAGCGTAATGTTATATATTTTTGGGCCGATTTTGATGAAACTTAAGAAAAATGTAACTTGGGGTCAAAATTACTGTGTTTTTCGTGATTTTAAAACTTTAGGGTCATTTGGACCCCAAGTGCTATTAAAGGTTAATTTCCATTTTTGTGCTGTTATTGTAAAATTTTGGAATTATAAGTAATTTATTCTGAAAAAGTTTTTTATAATCATTGTAATTCTTAAAAAGTTTTATCTAAAAAGGTTTATAATATAAATCAGCAGTTTAGGTATCAACTCAGACCAAATGTTTGATATAATGTGTATGCAATGAATATCCAAAACATGAGATTTATTAATTTTAGTTCCAAATTTTAAAAACCGAGTGATATAAACCGGATAAAACATTTAACCAAAAATCAACATTTTAAATTAACCGTCAATGTTTTCAACTTCAATTCCTAGAAATAATTTCAGAGTTCCAAGATTACAAATTTTAAATTTCTTTAATTAAATTTTCTATAATCGATTCATTTTTCGTAATAATTAGGATGTCATCAACATAAACTAGTAAATACATAATATTATCGTTATTTCCTTTTGTATATAAATAGCAGTCAGTATTTCCCCATTTTGAATTTTGCATTTTTAAAGCTAGATTTGATGAACTTGATTCTTGATCACTTAATTGTTTTCGCGTGTATTCTTGAATAAGTTTCTCCTTGGCAATATCTAAAGTCAATTATTCATCAGATCGTACTTCCAAAGCTGTAATTATTCCATTGTATTCATCTGGCAAACTTCCCAATAAAAATACCACTTGAAGATGATTTGTTAAATTTTCTCCCAATCCGTTTAATCTGTTTCCGAAATATGTGCTTCCATATCCTGGCCATTTCTTAATTGCATTCGGCACAATATCTTTAAAAGCATAACTTTGTTTGATAAAGTAAATTTCTCATGCACTTTTCGTAATGACTCCCAGTAATCATGTGCAGTATTTAGGTTTCGTAAAAGCACCAACTGCGAATCTTCAACTAAAAGACCAATTTTTACCATCTTTTTGTGGCCAAAATGAATTTGAAACTATTTCCCATTAATTTTGAAATGAATGGGAAATCATCCGGAATCTTCGCCTCATTTCTTTAAATTTATTTAAATAAAAACTGTTAAATAAATACATTTTTATTATTATGAACGTTACTAACATCTGCACAAACGTATAATACAAATAGTAGTGTTTTTGATATTATCACTTTGAAAAAAAATTAAGATATTTTCACCAAACCGCTGTATATCATGTAAATACCAAATGTGTATAAGAAACAAAACTAATGATTACCTAAAAATTAATTTATAAAAAAAAAATGTATGATGTAAAAGTTCGGGGTATTATCTAAATATTTAATTATGTTTTTAAATAATTTTTCATTATACCCTACACCACCATAGTGGGGAGCGTATTATGCGTTTGTGCAGATGTTTGTAACGCCCAAAAATATTAGTCTAACACCCACCTTAAAGTATACCGATCGACCTACACAAATTTCGCTCCAAATAAGATTTATATATACAGAAATCATGTCACCAAATTTTATGATGATCGGTGCATAATTAGTGATAGCTCCCATATAAGGCCCGCTTCCGAAAATCACTTTAACGAGCATAAATCTCTTAAAAATGTTGGTATAAACATAAAATTCAACATGAATAACTTTCATATAGACATAAATAACATGACCTAATTTTATGACGATCGGTCAATAGTAGGGTATTCGAATTATTCGATTTTTCTCTTGTTTGAATAAAACGAATAATTCGAATAAGAGATTTTAACTTGTTCGAATAATTTGATCACACGTTTAAAATTAATCGAATTATTCGAATAATTTAAATTTTTTTTAAAAGTAAAGAATGAAGTTTTGATGTCCGTTTTTTAATATTTTATTGTTAAGGAATAACAAAAAATAACGTTACAGTTAACAATTCAAATATTGATAATGTTAAAAAACATTCGAAAACAAAGTCCATTTTCAACAGAAATATTCTGATCAGATTAACTCCCAAACAATCTACAAAACAATTGACTAGCAAACCCTTTAGCTTCCGTTTTGGAGCTATGCTTTAAAAAATTTGAGCTAGTTGGACATGATCCTGAATTCAAATCCAATATAAACGTATTAAGAACTTTTTCATGTCGTTCATTAATTCGGGTTTAAATTGAGTAACTAATTCTTTAGTAAATTAATTATTTACTATTTCAAAATGATTTATCACAATTGTCTTTGCTTAATAAAGTGGTCTTGGGGAATTACACAATAAGTAAATGAACAAAAATATTTTTCTTTTAAAATATCAATAATTTATATTCGTGAGTGATTTTCGAAATTGGCCTTATATGGGAGCTACGATACCTTGATATAAAGGTATATTATCACTATATTATCATGAACATGGTCTCAAATAATTTCTTGTTAATATTTTGAGTTAATACCCTCTTGTTGATGAAGTGCGATATGTTGATTGTTTCTACTACGAATGTTTTAATTTTATGTACGTATTTGAATATAAATATGTATGTATAAATAATTTCATAGTTAATTACATAATCTTTTATTTTAAAACAGTTCTTATTTAAAGCTGCATTACTTGCATTTATATTAATTAATTAACCAACTAGTTACTTCATATATTTGTTACATATGGTGTGTATTTTTATTTGTTTGGCTTTCAAAAGTGTGCTGCTCTTGTATATGATTTTCCGCATAGATTTGGTACGTGATTAATGTGGGAATTTTGAGTTGCATTTGCCCACGAAACGAATTTCGTTTAATTGATAAAAGATTCTTTGATAAGAATATATTTTAATATATAAACAAATGATGTTTATTGTATAGCTTCAAATTATAATAACGTTCACACACTTAGTAACTTAACGGAATTATGAAGTGTTTTACATTTCCACTCAACGTATTGATCTTATTTATTATATCGGGAGCAAAATTAAGTTATCAGTTTAGATGGTAAGCAACTCAAATTGCTCATTGGAAAATCATTTAAGACATTTTTTTTTTTTTATTATTTCCATTATTGGTCAGCCCGTATACACATTTCAAGGACCCGGGAACATTAAGTTTGGAAGATCTAACGGCACTGGCGGCTAGAAATACTCTAGCCGAACTAGGTATTAAGGAGTACATGCCAGGACACAATAGCCATTTAAATATTGTAAAGCCTGTTCCAGAATCTGGACTATCAGCCATGGCAATAGAGTCTTTGTTACAGAACTCATTTCGCTCGAACAATATAAAAAAGGACGTATTTGGTGGAATTTATGGTGATCAAACCTTAGACAATTTGTACAGTTCTTATTTGGGTGCAATGAAATCGGCCGAATTAGAATGTGCTGTTCCACCAATATCGTGCTTTAATGACACAAGCAATTACTACTTTCGTACGTATGATGGCTCCTGTAACAATTTCCAGTACCCCGGCTATGGTATTGCTAAGTCACGGTATTCACGGATTTTAAGACCGAAATACGGCGATGGCCAATATGCTCCCAGCAAATCATCAGCAGGAAATGCTTTGCCCAATCCTCGCGTTTTATCCTTATCACTCTATGGAGAGGATACGTTATCGGATAGTTTTCGTACATTAATGACAATGCAATTTGGTCAATTCGTAGCCCACGATATCAGTCAGTTATATCGAGAAGGATTGCCGGGTAAGTGATATTATGTATTGACATCTGAATTTAAATGAGTTTAAAGGTATTTCTAAAGAGTGTTAATATACATACATAGTACATATGTATATTGAAAAGAAAACTATTTCGCTGATATGAAAAACATTCTCTTCGATCATTCTTAGTTATAAAGACAACAGTTATAAAACAAATTTAGCACAAATGAGTTTTATATAAGCTAAACTTGCGCCTACCAAATTTTGTGACGATCGGTCCATAATTAGTCATAGCTCCCATATGAGGTCCACTTCCGAAAATATCTTTAACTAGCATAAATCTCTTAAAAATGTTCGTATTCAAATAAAATAAAATTTAATACAAATATGTTATATACATATATACAAAAGTCACCAAATTGTATAACGATCGGTCCATAATTAGTCATAGCACCCATACAAAGCCCACTTCCAAAAATCATTTTAACGAGCAGAAATCTCTGATAGATGTTGGTACATTTTGAAAGAAAATTGTCCCTAAATTATTAAGAATTTATTGATCTTTCAAACTGCATTGTTAGTTTTTTTCATTTTCAAAAAATGTTTAAAAGTTATAAAGCGTTATTTACAAAATTTGTGGAAAAATTACGAAAAATTGTAATGTAGGGCACCTTAATGAGCCAATTCATTGCAAAAACTAATAGTTTTTGAACACAAAAATAAAGCTTGGACATTCTTCTTTAAAATGTTTCCTCAAAAGTAATGACAATCGTGGGCTTTGACAAAGTTATGAAGAAAACTCAAAAAAGGCCATTTTCATAAACCCGATTTTTGGCAAAAAATCGACTTGAGCGACCTCGAGAAACCTCTTCCGAAAAATCTGAAAAAAATCTCAAAAATACTTTACCCTATAAGCTTTCAAAATATGCTTGAATCCCAACAAAAATTTTATTTGTGACACACTATTGTATACGTCGCACAGTGGGGGATCTGAAAAAAGTGGAAATGCGAATAACTCTACAACTATTTAGAAAAAATTTTTTTTTTCGGAACTATGCATATTACGCGCCTCGACTTTAATTTCTTTAAAGAAAATATAACTTTTAACACCAAGGCGTACATATACATATATAATTGGGTTCTTATGAAACATTAAGACAATCTAGCTATGTCCGTCAGTTTTTTTATAAAATTTTTTTAATTTTTTTTACAAATTATTATTTTATTTTTTTGGTTGCATTTAACCCTTAAGAGCAATTCCAAATATTGAAAAAATTTGACCTTCGACCCTCAAGATTTGAGGCTTAGCGTTTTCCGATTTTAGTAAAACATTCAGACTATATTTAAATTGACCTGCACTATATATTCTGAATTGGTTTTACTTAAAAATCATGACAGTAAGGAAATTCGGCTCATTCGCCAAAATATGGCCAAAAAATTTGTTTTTTTCGAAAATAGCTAAATTTAAATCGCATGTACGGAAAAACTATAGGAGGTATTGACATACTTTTTTCACATTTTTATTCCCTATTATGTTCTAAATAAATACCCAGTGATGATCAAAAAATTCTGAAATTTGTTTAACAAAATTTTTAAAAATTTTAAATTGGTGTTTTGCTGCGATTATGTTAACTGTATCCTATGAAGATAAAAACTCATATAGAGTAGCCCAATAAAGTCTACATTCAGGAAATATAATTGTCTTACTTTAATTTAAAGCATTTTTTTCTATTTTTGACTCAGAATCAAAAATTCTAAAAACGGTGAAATTTTGGACGTGATAGGAAATGTTGCTAAACCCGTGATGTTGTTTTATTTTTTAGCATGAATTTATCTTTTTAACAAATATATTTCATTACTTTTAACTTACAAATACTGCTTTCAATAAAAAAAATTTAATTTGAATTCCTGTATGTAGACTTTATATAACTTTTGACAACTAAAAAAATCATGGAATACTTTTTTGAAAAATATGACAAAAAATGTTTTTTATTGAGTTTTTGCTAAGATACAAAGATTTCAATTTGAAATAAAAATTTTATTTATGAACATTTTTTAATGAACTTTTACATTACATTTAAAATGGAAAAATATTTTTTTTTTAAATTTGTAATCAGGAATCCCGCAATTCCCAAAAAAGTGTTGAAAAATCCCAAAAATGGTATTTTTTAGTTTTTTGGCTATAATATCCATTATCGAAACCCTTTACAAAATAATTACAAAATCTAAAATGGGTTACTATATTTTGATATCGAGTATGCGATTTGAGAATTTTTGCCCTAAAGTTGAATTTTACATAAAAATAGGAATTTTTTTAATGAACCTAATCCCCCCAGTATTACAAATTTTAAAATTTTTTCCATTTAAAATATTTAATGTAAAGTTAGCTTTTCAATAAGTAAAAATTCTTTATACAACCTCTTAGAAATTTCGCCTTTTTAAATTTTTTAAATTCAAATGCATTTAACTTTGGACTCAGTCTTGATTTTTAAGCAATTCTATCTTTACTTGATATATAAATTTGTTATTAGTCTTATAAAGGAAAAATGGAGAAAATCGGGAAATAAAAATGTTAAAAATTTAATATTCAAATGCGAATATCTCCTAAGCTATAAGAGATAATTGATAGCTACGACGTTGTTTTATGTAGTACTCGACAAGAAGATTCTATATATGTATTTTTTTAAATCGGGACACAAACGAAGAAATAGAATCGTTTTTAAAATTGAACATACCCGAGGTCTCCTACTTTGGGGACAACTGGTGGTCCAAATTCAAAACTTAAACTCTTTGCGCATGTCAAATTTCATTCACATCAGACTAGCCGTTTAGAAGTTACAGATTTATTTCCCTTTTTTCTATACCACTGTGCAACGTTGAACTCAAATGTTAATTCAATGTTAATAATACCCACAGATATATTACAGTTTGAGAGGCACTGCTGTTTAAAAGCATTATGCAACTTTAAATCAGCCGTTAAAATCGTTATATTTGAATTCAAGTACAATTTCGTAACACTATTTTAAACATCCATTTGCGAGACGAATAATCGGTGTACACTGGGTATTCGAATTATTCGATTTTTCTCTTGTTCGAATAAAACGAATAATTCGAATAAGAGATTTTAACTTGTTCGAATAATTCGATTACATGTTTAAAATTAATCGAATTATTCGAATAATTAAATTTTTTTTAAAAAAGTAAAGAATGAAGTTTTGATGTCTTTTTTTTAAATATTTTATTGTTAAAGAAAAACAAAAAATAACGTTAAAGTTAACAATTCAAGTATTGATAATGTTAAGAAACATTCTAAAACAAAGTCCATTATTAAATTTTCAACAAAAATATTCTGATCAGATTAACGAACAATCAATAAAACAATTGACTAGCAAACCCTTTAGTTTCCGTTTTTGAGCTATGCTTTAAACAATTTGAGCTAGTTGGACATGATCCTGAATTCAAATACAATATAAACATATTAAGAACTTTTTTATGTCGTTCATTAATTCGGGTTTTAAATTGAGTAACTAATTCTTTAGTAAATTAATTATTCACTATTTCTAAATTATTTATAATAAATTGTATTATACATCAAGCTCTATCAACGTTGCCGAATCTTTGCTTAGATAATTGGTCTTGGGCAATTACACAATAAAAGGAATCTATCCAAATTTTGATATCATTGTCAGTGAACGTGGCTAATTTGAAGTCAGACAGTCCATGATTGACGTACTTATAAATACGAAAAAGGTTTATTACCATGTTAGACAAAGATGTCCATCGATGTTTAACATCATATATAAGACGAGCTCTATGTTTTTCTTGCAACAGAACATAACTTTGTAATATTTTGTGTTTATCATTGGATTAATTAAATATTTTCCAACACTTACGTACGCGGTTAATAACATCACTTATATACATATATTTTGAAATCATGGCCATAATCTATTTCAATGTAATGATTATAAATGTCATCCGCAATATCACTTTCGACGACCGTTTCAAAATCACATTCTCCATCACATTCAACTCCACTTTAATCTAAGTCACAATTTTGATTATTAATTTCGATTCTTCTAATATTTCGCCAGCTAAATAACAAATATTTTATTCCGTACCTTTTATTTTCAAGTCCTAAGTTAAACATTTTGAAAGATTTGTTTTTAGAATTGTAACTTCTTGCAGTAATATTTATATATGGGGGATTTCACGTCAAGTGAACCAACTTTTAAAATCGATGTCTTCCGATCGGGATGAGATTTTTCTCATCCATGTAACTTATTACTTATTGTTCTTAGCAAAATGTGTTCCAAATAGTTTAGATAGCTATTTCTTCAATCTTTCGAAAAAAAATATTTAAAAAAAAA
Organism: Calliphora vicina; assembly: GCF_958450345.1. NCBI lineage: Eukaryota > Metazoa > Arthropoda > Insecta > Diptera > Calliphoridae > Calliphora > Calliphora vicina. The sequence goes on from NC_088780.1 coordinate 83,156,813, forward strand.
AAATTTTAACATTTTTTTTTCAAAATCAAAAACTTTTTTAACTTTTTTTTCAAAATGGGCCCTTTTTTTCTTAAAATAAAGCTTAGATATTTTCCTTGAAGACCTATTTGGTCGCTTAGTGGGATGCGAGTAGGATATATAGCAAAATAAATGTTTTGTAACTCAAGATATACAATTTTTGATTTTTTTTCGGCAAAATCGAACTTTTTTTCAAAAGGGGCCCTTTTTTATTTTTTTTTTGCTCAAAAGAAAGCTTAGGTCTATTCCTTTAAAGCTTTTTGGTCTCGTAGTGGGATGCAAGTGGGATAGTATCAAAATAAATGTTCTAGTACAAAAATTGTATGTCTTGACTTACAAAATATTTATTTTGATAGATATTCCACACTTCGTTTTATTCGATTATTCTACATAAAATTGTTCGAATTATTCGTTATTCGAAAATGGCCATTTTTAAATTGTTCGAATAATTATTCGTAATAAATTATTCGATTAATCGAACGATCATTAGTCGAATGAATACCCTAGTGTACACACAGTCACTAAAGTATACGTACGATCGACTTATTGTATTTAAAAAATACAAGGCCTGACTTATTCATTCACCTGACTCATCAGTGAATGAATGCATGAGTGAATGAATGAGTCAGGCCTTAAATTTTTATATAATAGATGTTTACAAAAAAGCCCAATAAGTCCATCGTACGTATACTTTAGTAACTGTGTGTACATATATATCTCCTTGTATTTGTTGAAATGGGTTTTCCGAAGCTTCCTTATAACCTAAGCATCAAAATTTTGGAATTGAAAAACTGCTTACTGAGCTATATACACAAAAACCCACGACTACTTAAATTTTTACCCAAAATGTACAAATATCAATTTCGGAAGCTCCCAGATAATGGATAGAACTAAAAACACTAAAAAATTACAGAAATACACTCTAAAATATCTGTGTTGAAAAGATATTAAAAAACATGTTTTTAAACAAAATACATACAGAATTATAAAAAGTTATTATGATATAAGGGTACATAAATACTAGTAGGATGACTCTTATTTGTGTTGAATTTTAATTGGATAGCAATATTTTTAAGAGATTTATGCACTCGCGCTATGGCTAATTACTAACTGATCGTCATGAAATCAGAGATTTATGTTCAGTAAATCTGTGGTCAATTTTGAATCCATCAGTACAAACGCAATTCCCCACCCCACTCTGTTGGTGTAGAGTATAATATATGTATTCAATAAATTAAAGAAAAGGTTCGACGAGGTAGATTCGAATTTTGTTAATGTCTATTCCCAGGAAGTTACAAAATGAAATTAGTAAGTATAGTCATTAGACGTGCTTCATATTTTGCTATTTGAACAACATGGACTGAAAGAGATGAATAAACGTTAAAGAATTTTTTAATTTCGAAAATTATTGCATAAAACTCTACAATAATATATAAAAAAAATATGTTTTACGTTTTCTTTAATATATTTTAGATGATTGTTGTGCAAATCCGAAGCATAAAATGTGTTATTCCATCGCATTACATCCCTTCGGGCCGATCGCAATGACGTCGGGTAAAACGTGTCTAAGCTTTGCTCGCAGTTTATCCGATAAGGATATAGCATGCCCACCCAGTGGTTTACCTTACGCGGAGAAGATTACAACAACTACCGCCTTTTTGGATCTATCGTCAATTTATGGCAATTCACTGGAACAAAACATAAAAATGCGGCAATACAAGGGTGGTTTGCTGAAAACCAGTTGGTACAATAGTAAACAATTTTTACCAGTCAAATCCAGCTTAAACGGCGAATGTCCCGCAAATAACGAACAATGCTACAGCATACCCGATGACAGGAATCAATTTACACCAACAATTGCTGTTCTGCAAACGATATTCGTCAGAGAACACAATCGTTTGGCGAATATTTTGTCCAGAATAAATCCCCAATATTCGGATGAAAGAGTTTTCCAAATAGCACGAAAAATCAATATAGCTCAATATCAAAAGATTACTTACTACGATTGGCTACCGCTCATTTTAGGATCCATGTATAGTATTGCCAATCGTTTGATACATTCCGTTTCGCCTTACGATTATGTAAACGATTATGATGGAAATTTGGATCCTGCACCATTTGCCGAATATGCTGCTGCTGCGTTCCGTTATGTACATCAATCAATTCCAGGATGGTTTTCGTAAGAATTAAATTTGTCCATATTTAAAATAACATGAAGTGCTAATTAATGCATTCCATTATTCTTTAGAATGGTCTCTTCCGGACGTAATAGCAATCAAACTATGCGCTTGAGTGACTATTTCGACCGTCAAGATTCCATGAAGCTTCTGATGGATGGAAACAACTTTGATTCACTAATACGCGGCTTAGCTACCCAACTAGAGAAGCGTGCGGACAGTAATGTGGATCGGGAGGTATGATAAACCATTGAAACTGATTATTTGGCTTAAATACAAATACATTACTTGTTTCGTTTTAATAAAACCAGCTCAAACATCATTTCGATCGTAAGACTTTTGATGAATTTGGTACTGACTTAAAGGCCATAGATATTCAACGAGGGCGAGATTACGGTTTACCCAGTTATAATGATTATAGAGAACATTGTGGCCTAGCAAGAGCATATCACTGGTCGGATTTGTTAAATGAAATTCCAGATGAGGTATAAAAAAAACAATATCATGAGTTTGAGTTGTAATTTTTGAATTACAACACTAATTATCAAGCTATATACATATGTACATTAGGGATATAACTATTGACAATTTTTGCAAATATGCAAATTAGCATAGCATAGTCGAGTAGAGCATTAAAAATATAAAAAATCACGGTATTACTTTTTCGCGGTTGTTAAAAAAGTTCACGCACCAAACGCAATAAAGTTTTTCATGAAATATTTTCAATTATTTTGAAATACAATATATTTTATTTCAATAATAACTGCGAACATACTTCAAAAGATAGGCTTCAAAAGCAACACTGCAATGCATAGTGTTCATAAACGCAATAGATTTTGTTTTGGCAATGTCGCAAGTTCAATATTGTATGGCAATGCTTGTCCATGCGCAGCATCTGTTAAATTTTTGAACTGTTTTTATTTATGATTCTTTACAAAACATTTATGCGTTCATGAATGTCACAAAGTATTGCTTTGCCTTGTAATTGCTTTGCATTACTGCGTTTATGAAGTCGGCCATAATTTTTAAATAAGGGAAGTAGTATTTTGTAAGTGTGAGGAAGTCCTCACACTTACAAAAAAAATTATGAAATTATTTATATAATTTTTCAGAGAAAAACAAGTTTGGTTTATTTTAGAAATTGGTGTTGGTGCGTGATGTTTTTGATTCCAAATGACCTAAAAAAATGATTTTGATTACTTATACAACATTGGCCATCACGTGGTGGTATGCCAAAAATTTCGCCAAAATTAGTTATATGCCTAATGTACATACATATATAAATATTTATATCTCGTATTTAAGGGCACACATAAAATCAATAATAATAATAATACCTATTTTTTTATTAATTTATTTTAGAAAATTGAATTACTGAAAAAGTTTTATGCATCTCCAAATGATATTGATTTGACTATTGGCGGTTCATATGAAAGACACTCTAGTGAATCCATGTTAGGTCCAACATTCCAATGTATTATTGGAAAACAATTTTTTAAAACACGCGTAGCGGATCGTTTCTTCTATGAACACGAGGACAGAAATTCCGGTTTTACAAGAGGTAAATATTATTATACAACATTTGTTCAAGTTAATGATTATAATCATTATTAATTTTTATTTTATTAATTCGGTAACGGCATTTTAGAGTAAAAGGTAGCCAACCTTGAACATTTTTTGCAATAGCTAACAACTTGCTCTAATTCCAAGGCGAATTTAAACATGGTGGATGAAGTGAAGTGGTTAATTCAAATTAGTTAATTCCAGCAAATTCATTAATCACTTTAGTGGGGAGGGTATTATGCGTTTGTACAGATGTTTGTAACGCCCAAAAATATTAGTCTAACGCCCACCTTATAGTATACCGATCGACTGAGTCGATTAAACGATGTCCGTCCATCTGGCTGGCTGGCTGTCCATGTAAACCTTGTGCGCAGAGTACAGGTCGCAATTTTGAAGATATTTCAATAAAATTTGGAACATATAATAAAGACGGAGCCTATTGAAAATGGCAGAAATCGGTCCATTATTTCACCAACCCCCATACAAATGACCTCCCGAACTTTATCCGTCATAAATGGTTAAATCATATAGGTATCTACACAAATTTCGCTCCAAATAAGTTTTATATATACAGAAATCATGTCACCTAATTTTATGATGATCGGTCCTTAATTAGTCGTAGCTCCCATATAAGGCCCGCTGCCGAAAATCACTTTAGCAACCATAAATCTCTTAAAACTGAGATAAAAATCAACACAAATAACTTTCATATAGACAATAATCACACGACCTAATTTCATGGTGATCGGTCCATAATTGGTCATAGCTCCCATATAAGGCCCATTTCGAAAATCACTTACGAATATAAATTATTGAAATTTTAAAAGAAAAATGTTTTTGCTCATTTACTTAGTGTAGGGTATTATATGGTCGGCCTTGACCGACCATACTTTCTTACTTGTAGGTATGGAGTTTGATATTCAAAACAATTCTTCCACTGTTTAGAATTCGCTGAAGTATGTATTTTAGATTATTCCGGTATATTTGAATTTTGTGAATTATGCCTATTTTACATCATAATTATCAGGTAGTGTTTCTTACGAACACACTAGATTCGTGTAATTTTTAGAACCAAAACTTTTCCACAAATATTTTTCAAACTGTCTAAGAAATTATAAATCGTTTTTATCGATTGATTTTAACAACTTTAAACAACCGCATTTTTTCTTAATAAATTTTAAAGGTCTATTCGTCTAGGACCATTCTATTCGATTTAGGCCTTTGGTGCCTAAAAAGTTCAATATATTTTGTGGGCCTATTGTTCATGCAATACTACGTACAGTTTTGCTGTTGCGACATATTCGACATGACCGCTCTCAGAATTTTCGAATATTTCCCTAAAGAGGATGTATTAGCGGACAATTTTACTTTTTTATCGACACTTCAAATAAGTGTTCGTGCTTCACTAATACGAACCGCCAAAAATATTACATACAAATTGAGAAAATAACAATAGGGGAGAGGGGGCACCTTTGAACACTTTTTGGCTCAAGCCTTATAAAAATTTATATTTTTGAATTATTTGACTTTTTAAATAATTAAAAATTAATAGTTCGATTTAAATTTTTTTTATTGGATGAAGACATTGTGTTCAAATGTGCCCCCATATGGGGCAGTTTTGAACACCATTTTTTTCTTATAGCGTTTATGTACAAAACTACCATAAACAGTTCTATTTTCATTATATATAATAAATTCGATTTATTTATTAGGAAAAACATTTAAAAATAAAAATAATAAATTTATTTCACGAAAGAAAACACTTTTTTATACTATGTTCACATTTGCAGAGTTAATCATCTCAAACGTGATTAAGCTCTAATCACTTCAAAATCGAAATGATTATCAATACTTTTAAATGATTTGTTAATCACTTCAAATTGACATGATTAAAACATAATCCCTTCATTAATCAAAAAAAATCAAACCGACTATAATGTAGCATCGGCCACCTTTCAGTGTAGTACCGATAAATAAATTTTGACAGAAGTTTTTTTTTTCATTAAAAAACCTTAAATAATCATCAATGTTCACAATTTCATAATTAAAAAGTTTAAAATAATCTGCTGACATATTTAATAAAGTATTTATTTTCACATTTAATGCCTTAAAGAAATATAAATTAGTTTGTTGTTTATTATTTGTCAACTTAATCATTTTAGTGCCTACTTAATCATCTCAAATGTAATGTTAACGGCTTTGATTAACTTAATCAAAATTTAGCTTCAACGCGTTTAAAACATTTTTTTTTTGGTTTTTAATAAATTGAGCTGATGGCAAAAGGAAAAAGGACACGAAGGAAAAAAAACACTGGGGAAAAACGTTGGGCATTGAAAAATGTCTACTTCCTCTAGTATTACGCTGTTAATGACTAATGGTTGATTATTTCCTTAAACTTAAAAACGATCTCGAATGTTAGCTTCCTTAATGAAACTAATTAACTGAGAGTATATACCGGAAGTGTGAACATAGCATTACAAAAAAAAAAATTAAAAAAATTACAGTTGCACTGCAAAAATATGATCACCCAACTACATTCGGTCGACGACTAACAAAAACTAGCGAAAGTTGTTGACGTTGCGGAAAAAATTGTTAACTGAGATTTTATTAACATTGTTCAAAGGTGCTCCTGTTTAAACATGCCCCCTTCTCCCCTATATAGTTGTAAAACTTTACAATACCTGAGTTTAGTATAAAGTGCGAACAGTCTTGCACCATTGCAAATGCAAAATTTCATACAAAACAAAATACACACAAAACGCTATAAAATTTTGCATTTGCAATGCGAATGAACTCCGTTAATTATGAAGATAAAGTTTCAGGATTACTTTAGTAAAATATCAATTTTACCAGTTTCAATTCGGGTTTACCCGATTACGAGTCTCTAATCCGATACAATTATAATACACGTTCTAATTTTTCTGATATATTAATCTATTCACAGAGCAATTGGCTGAAATACGAAAAATTAGTTTCGCAAGTATTTTGTGCGCTAATGGAAACAGTTTACAATGCATCCAATCAAATGTATTTGTCTTTCCTAATTACCAGTAAGTTATATTCTGCATATACATACATACAGTTACTAAAGTATACGTACGATTGACTTTTTGGGCCTTTTTTTAAAAAGCTATATATTTAAAAATACAAGGCCAGACTCATTTATTCACTTACTCACTCATTCACTTACTCATCAGTTATGAGTAAGTGAGTGAATGAATGAGTCAGGCCTTGTATTTTTAAATATATAGATTTTTTTAAAAAAAGGCCCAAAAAGTCGATCGTACGTATACTTTAGTAACTGTGTGTATATGTATTGTTTTTTATATTATTATATACATACATAAGAATTTTAACAATTTATTTATTTTATATTTTTTAGAAATAATTTAATAAATTGCAAGGCTTTTCCCCAACTGGATCTTAGATTATGGAAGGACAATGTACACTATTAAAAATGGTCGAGTAAAAAAAACGAGACCGGGTATTTTAATTATATATTTTTTATATTAATTTATTTTTTACTATAAAATAAAAGGCTTTTATTTATAAAATCTTATGGATCGCATTATACATTAAATTACTAAATTATCTCCAATGGTGATTATGAATATAGCCTGGAGAACATTGCTTTGTTCCCACTTATCGAATCAGCAAAAATATAGGAGTGATGGTAGAATGATAAATAAAATTTGATATGTTGGTCTCTGATAGTCCAATAATAAATAAAAGGACACGCCTACCTCCCATATATCCTGAATTTAAAAAAGGTAATTGTACCTAGAATAACTAAAAAAATGGTATACATATATTCTTACGGTGCAGAAATAAACAAAAATGAATAAAAAATATAATTGTATAGTTAATTTATTGAGACTTTTTTCAAGAATAATTGTGGTTTAAAAAATACATATTAAAGTAACATTTAAGATTATAATGTAATGTCTTAAAATGATTGTTAAAGTGAATACACAGTACCAAACTTGACAATAAATGTATACAATTTTTTGTGAAAAATTTAATGCAAATGCCCTTGCTCCCTTGCTAACAGTGCGTACCAAAGTATACCATTTCTACAATATACATTTATTAAAAATATGCTATGACGTTATTCCATCTTTCTGGCAACATATGAATTCCAAGCCAAAAGAACTGCTCATCTTTTGAGGCCATGAACGAGTAAAAAAAATTGGATTAAGACATACTTTTTCCGATTTTGACCCATTGTACGACTTACTATGGCGTTATATATGCCGTATCAAAGGTCTTTGAAATATCTATCATTAGATATCCATGTTGTCTATAATAATGACTTAGTAATATAGAAATTGATAAAAAAAAAAATTGGTCAAAAATCTAGGTTGTCCTTTTTTTCCTTATATCTCGATTTTAAATATCAACCGAACCGGATATATTGATGTATGAATCATATATGTAAGTTATTTGCGGGCTACGGAATGTTGATTTCAACATACAGACGGACATGGCTATATCGGCTCCGCTATCTATAACGATCCAGAATATATATATTTTGTGGGGTAGCAAATCAAAACCACAGAAACGGAATGGCAAACATATACATATATACTAGGGTATTCATTCGAATAATGATCGTTCGATTAATCAAATAATTTCTTACGAATAATTATTCGAACAACTTAAAAATTACCATTTTCGAATAACGAATAATTCGCACAATTTTATTTAGAACTAGCTGGACAGCTAGCTAGACAGACGCTGTCCTGTCCATATTAAAAAATGCTTGTGTTTGATTTGTGAATTTGTAAGAAGCGGTTTGAAATGGGTAAAAATAGTTAAAAAGAAAAAAACAAGTAAGAGAGCTATATTCGGCTGTGCCGAATCTTATATACCCTTCACCAAATTATACTTTAAAATACATTTTTTTAAATATTTTTAGGTAAACAAAATTTAATTTTTTTTTTTAAACTGTTTTTCAAAATTTTTTTTTTTGAAATTGTTTTTTAATTTTTTTTAAAAAAAGTTTTTTCAAATTTTTTTTTTTTAGATTTTAAATTTTTTGTTTTTGGAAAAAAAATGTATGACAAAAAAATTTTTTGATGGAAAAAAAATTCGTGTTAAAAAATATTTTTCCCAATTTTGACCCATTGTAGGTCCAACTTACTATAGCCTTATCTACATCGTTGCAATGGACTTTGAAATATCTTTCATTAGATATCCATATTGTCTATATTAATGACTTAGTAATCCTGATATAGATCAAAAATAATTCAAAACTCGAGGTTGTCCCGGTTTTTTGCCCATATCTCCGTTATTTATGGACCGATTTTGCTGATTTTAAATAGCAAACTTCTCACGAAGGTGAAGGGTATAAAAACGTATTGTTGAATAATAATTTGTATTCATATAGGACATAGAATAAAATATACAAAAAGCGCTACTGAGAGACAAAGAACCTAAGTTGGTTGTCAAAAACCTAAGTCTTGCAACAACAGAATACATGTAAATCAATGTACATATTTCAAGTTTTTATATAAGTAATCGAATTTTGGTCTGAAAAATGAGTGATCACAGATCGAGCTCTTTTTCTTGATTAATCGCTTATTGGCCAAGTTATTAGCGAATTTAGATATTTTAGTTTTTATATAAAAAAACGTTTTTTGTTTAGAAATATGAGTGATCACAGATCGAGCTCCTTTTCTTGATTCAACGCTTATTGACCAAGTTATTAGCGAATTTAGATATTTTGAGTTTTTATATAAAAAATCGATTTTTGGTCAGAAATATGAGTGATCACAGATCGAACTCTTTTCTTGATTCAACGCCTATTGGCCAAGTTATTAGCGAATTTAGATACTTTGTGTTTTTACATAAAAAATCGATTTTTTGTTAAGAAATATGAGTGATCACAGATCGAGCTCCTTTTCTTGATTCAACGCTTATTGACCAAGTTATTAGCGAATTTAGATATTGTGAGTTTTTATATAAAAAAATCGATTTTTTGTCAGAAATATGAGTGATCACAGATCGAGCTCCTTTTCTTGATTAAATGCTTATTGGCCAAGTTGTTAGCGAATTTAGATATAGTTTTTAGATAGTTTTTATATAAAAAATCGATTTTTTGTCAGAAATGTAAGTGATCACAGATTAAGTTCCTTTTCTTGATTAAGCGCTTATTGCCCAAGTTACTAGCGAATTTAGATATTGTGAGTTTTTACATAAAAAAAATTGATTTTTGTTTAGAAATATGAGTGATCACAGATCGAGCTCCTTTCCTTGATTAAACGCTTATTTGCCAAGTTATTAGCGAATTTAGATATTGTGAGTTTTTATATAAAAAATTGATTTTTGGCCAGAAATATGAGAGATCACAGATCGAGATCTTTTGCTTGATTAAACTCTTATTGGCCAAGTTATTAGCGAATTTAGAATGAAATACGTATTTTTAATTAGATTTTTAAAGTTTATATAAAAAATGTGTTTGTATCCTCTAAATTAATTTTGTTGTATGACAAAGAATGAGTAATTTTATTTTCTATGTAGTTTTATTTCAATGGATATTTTCTCGTGATCTCATTTTCGAATATTAATTAATATTTTTAGTTTTAAATTTTAATAAAGCAGTTAATAATAAAAGAATTTCACGTTCAAGCATGTAACAATTTCGCTAACATGAACCCCCTTGGTTTTAATTAGTTCACATTACATTACATTAGTGCACTGTATTTTGTTGTTGTGTCAGCCATAAAAGTTGAGAGAGTAATTATTTTTACTCTCAGTTACGCCTCTAGTTCTTCCCTGTGATTATGGTGTTCTATTTACATTTTGATTGAAAGATCGATGTACAGTTAACCAATTCAAATATAAAAATACTTTTCGATTGTTCATTGCAATGCTGATGTTGTTCCGACACGGGAACAGGCGACATACAATTGACCATTGGAGAAGCATGGATTTTCAAGGTTAATGCCGCAAACATGCAATAAATGCCCTTGAGATTTGTTAATTGTCGTTGCGAATGCAAGCCGTAACGGAAACTGCAAGCGTTTAAAATCGAATGACATGTCGGATCAATGGTATCAAAACGGCTTCTCCTTTGTACTTACCATTAAGTATTGTTGTTTCGATGAGTTTATTCATCAGGATTTTTACCGCAAGTCTGGTGTTATTACAAAGACGTGGTTGGTTTATTCGCTTGTGGCGTACGGTTGTTTTTTAAGAGAAAAAAAAGCGTGTTAGTGTTTACAGTTACTTTTTACTGTGGAATTTCCTACAAAGATCTGTAATTTCTATTTGAATTGGTGTTTATTTTCCAAATTTTTACGTGATTATTAATATCTTAGTTGCGTGTTAAAAATCTCGAGGATGGGGACGACGCGTCCCCTGTTGCTCACGCATCATCACAGCCGGATTTCGAAAATTTCTTTCAATCGAATTTGATTACTGATTGTAGAAAGTCGGGTGTTAATGTGAAAATGACAAATTCTAATCCTGATGTCTCGACACCTTTGGCCAAGAACAACAAGGTAACCTCATTACCTTGCGTGTTAATGTGAAAAGAACAAATTCTAATCCTGATGTCTCGGCACCTTTGGCCAAGAACAACAAGGTAACCTCATTAAAATCGTCAACTCCATCTGATCTCAGTTCATCTTTGACGAATTTAGATTACACTGTACCTCAGTTTTTGAGTAATTTGAGATCTATAATGGCGGCTTCAAGATGCGCTAGAATGGATGTAGTTCCGGAGGTATGTAATAAAGTTGAGGTTGTACCCAATGGACAATATGGGGTATCTCAGGGTGAAACTATAATTTCTAGACAAAATTTTTACCCGGGGGATCATGAGGGTGATTTCTTAGTTTTGGTTGATTCCTCTAATGCTGACCCTGGCAGTGAGAAAATTCGTAATTCTCCTTTTCTATATCAGAAGATTAGGAAGGTAGAAGTTAATGGCATTCGTCTTATCACTCCTGTAGGTAGAACTTTGTACCGCATTAAGTTTGATTCTGCTGCTAATGAATTTGTTGATAAGGATTTGAGTCAGATTGGTTTGAAGGCTTTTATTCCAGATCCCTTTGTTTATTCTTATTGAGTGATTCATGGCATTCCCTTGGAGTTGTCGGACGATTATATTTTTGAGTCTGCAACTTCTGACGTTGATATTGTGTCTGCTAAGAGGTTTGTTAAGAAGGATAAGGACAGTGGTAAGGAAACGCCAACGTACTCTGTGAAGATTGGTTTTCGCCTATTTCGAAGCACATTATTTTGGATTTTTCTCATATTACCATGCCACAATTATGGTCGCCTTGGTCACACATCAAAAGGTTGTCGTTCCAAGAAGAGATGTTTGAATTGTTCTAATGAGATTTGTGATGGCAATTGCATTAGTGTCTTTTGTGTGGAGGTCTATCTCATTCCAGCAGAGATAGGAAATTGTGTCCCAAATGGCGCGAGGAGGATGATATTTTGAAAATTATGACCTCTCTAGAACTGAGGTGATAAAATCATATTCGACTAATCAGTTTGATATATTTAATGAATATGATGGGAATTTCACATCCCTACCGGTGGCTAAGTCTACCCCTGTGAAGGATAGGGATCAGGAAGTTAATAGGATTCTTACCAGACGGAGGTATAATCGTGTAGTGTATGCGAAGCCTCCACCACCTAGGCATGTACCTAATTATGTACCTCTTCAACCTGTTGATACTGACCCTTCTATGCCGGTGATTTACAGGGAGAATAAAGCTAAGGTTTCGGATTTTGAGAAAATCTTTGCTGAATTCTCTTCTTTTGTTAAGGATTTCTTTACCAAGGATTGCAGTGGTTCCCACCTTCGTGTACTTAATGATTTCAACAATAAAATATCTAATGCTCTTTCTGATTTAATTACACCTGGTGATCCATCGTCTTCTCCTTCTAATTAATAATAAAGATTTTACAGCACAATGTCCAGAGTTTAAGATCAAACAAGTCTTCCATTGAGTTTACATCAACAATTATAACGTTGATGTTTGTTAATTTTCTGAGATTTTAAAAGTTGACGATTCAGATCCCAACTGTAAACTTTTGAATTACAATATTTTTTCCAAAACTCGTCCTGATAATTATGGCGGTTGTGCCATATGCGTCAGGAAATCTATACGTGCCAGAAGGATTGGTTTTTCAACCAATTTGGATGTGATTATTGTAAAAACCCTTAATTTGGACCCAAACTTTACTTTTGTATCGATTTACTTTTCACCCAGTCTATCCACTGGTACTTGTGCAGCTGAATTGTCGCGTTTATTGTCTTTTCTTGAGGGCATGCGCAATGTTATAATAGGAGTAGATTTCAACGCTCGTCATTCCCTTTGGGGTGACAGGCTGGACTCTTCCCGAGGATGTTGTTTTAGAGACATTTTCAGTCGATCAGATTTTGTATGTTTGAATGATGGTTCCATCACTTTTCTTCCTCATTTAGATAGCGACTAAATCAGTCAGTCCAATGGCGGACTTGTTCCATGTGGTCTGGTGGTTCCCATCATTTTCCTATTATTATTGAGATTGGTGATGTAGCGGTTTCACCGACCAAATTTCTTTCTAAACGCAGACTCTTGCAGAATATGTCGACAATAGAACTGGAACCAGATATGGATTGTATTATGAACTCCCTTAGGAATGAAATTTCTAATGCAACATTCAAGTCCGGTAAATTTGTGCCCAAGGCTTGATGGAATGGTGGTCTTTCATGTCTCTTCAGGAAACATATTGCAGCAAGGAGTAAGGCTCTTAAGTATCCAACACAGGAGAATCTGGAGGATTACTGTAAATGCTTCGGATGCCTGGAAATTGGCGGCTCGGAAAGCTAGAAGTGATGATTAATAAAAAGAATAGAGGAAGTGAATAATCAACCAAATACTGCTGCTGCATGGCGTTTTGTCAATAGTTTGAAGGATTACAACTCCAATGGACCCTGAATGTGGGATGATGATGCTAATGGTTCTTTCTTGAGGCATTTGGCGGATCAAGTTTCATGTAGGGATCTTCTAGGCCATCGGATATGAATATTACACCTTTCTCATTTAAGCAGTTCACTGATGTTCTTGACTCAAGGAAACGAGCCTCTGCGGGGGGTCTGGATCGAGTCACTTATGATATGGTTAAATCCTTGTCTGTTGTATCTAAGGAGTCTCTTTTGCACGTTTTCAATAACTTATTTCTTGATTGTACTTTGCATCCACATTGGAGGAAGATTAAGGTTGTTCCCATTCCCAAGAGGCATGTTTCACTAGATAATTTCAGTTTTTTTTAAGTTGTTGAATATGAGGTAAAGAAAAGGTTGACTACGGCTGTCGATGCTTTGGGAGTCTTACCTGCTCGTTCCTTTGCTTACAGAGGGAGAATGTCGACGACAACGTGTTTGAATGAGTTTCTTTTCAGGTTGTCATATCTCAAGTCAACAGGTTTGAGAGTTGTGTTGGCATCTATTGATATCAGCAATGCCTACGACTGTGTGAATGTTTCCATACTAATATCCCTATCACACATGTGGTTTCTATACCACGATATGTATACCACGTACATATTCATAGTATACGAACCAGCTTTACAGCATAGTGTTTGATGGTTTAATTATAGTATAGATTGACACACATGTAGTATACTACGCTAGTATAGAAACATTCTACTCAATCAGGCTATTTCGTTGAATTTGATTGATTGGATATCATGTTTTCTATCTGAAAGGGAGCTGTGTATGGGTAATATGTCCGTCAGTGTTTTTAATGGACTTCCTCAGGGAAGTTGCCTCAGTCCGATACTTTTTAACCTATACACTGCTGGTATTCACTCTCTTGAGGATGATAGGACCCTGGTTTTCCAGTATGCGGATGATTTTCTGATTCTCTCCTTTGATTCTTTTTTTGACCAGGCGGTATCTAACCTTGATTCCAAAGTTGGTCAATTTCGATCTATCTGTTCCTACCTTAATTTGCGTATTAATTCATCACTATACACTGCTGGTATTCACTCTCTTGAGGATGATAGGACCCTGGTTTTCCAGTATGCGGATGATTTTCTGATTCTCTCCTTTGATTCTTTTTTTGACCAGGCGGTATCTAACCTTGATTCCAAAGTTGGTCAATTTCGATCTATCTGTTCCTCCCTTAATTTGCGTATTAATTCATCAAAGACCAAATGTATGTTTTTTGGCAGACGGGCTAATTTTGATATGGGACTCACTGTGGATGGTTGTCCTATTACCCAGGTGAATTCGCTTAAGTTTCTTGGTCTGACTATCAGAAATACTTTGACTGTTAATGATCATTATGATCGTGTTTTGAGGGAATCCTCTTCAGCTACCAATCTTTTCAAGAAGTTATCGGGCATCAGAGGAGGTCTAAGGCCTCAGATTGGATTGAGATTATATCGTGCTTTTATAAGGAGTAAGATTGAGTATGCGAGATCTACTTCTGCCCACGCCCCTAGGTATGTTGACAGGAAGATTCAGACCTTTCAGACCTTTCTAAGACGTTGTCTAGGACTGTGTCCCTCATTTATGTATTGGCCAATGAACTGCCACCTCATCTAATATCGGTCTATTTTGCGTCCAAGGAGTTTCTAAAGGTTGCGTGTTATAACTGATATCTTATGGATTTGATTAGAGCGGCACTCTCATATCTTAAGAACAGTTACTCTTTTGTCTACGGGAAATACAAGGCTATTTTTGACTCGATTCCGTCACTAGGTGAATGTGGCACTAGTGATAAAATTAGAATTATTATTGAGTCATCTTTTAACAGGAACTGAGGTATTCCGAAGGAGGTCCTTTTCAATAAAATGAGGAATTTTACTTTGGTTGCTACTGACTCATCGATTATGAACAATGGCACTGGATGTGCTGTTTTTAATCTTCTCACTGGACGTTTCTTTTTGTCCAGAGTCTGGAGAATTAATTGCCATTAAAAGGGCTGTTGATATAGCCATTGAGGATAATAACTCGCGTCTTGTCTTATTTACACTGATAGTAGAAATGCGTGTATTTTGTTGGAACGTGCTAGTTCGAGTATCGGATATTGTTAATTCTATAGTTGATTCTCATATCCTTGAGGTACATATAGTATGGGTTCCTGCCCATGTTGGAGTTTGGTTCAATGAGAGGGTAGATTACCTGGCCAAACAGGCCGTTTCTCTTGGCGCTCCCTTAGAGGTAAGATTTCCATATGGGGATGCACTTGTGAGGATAAGGAATTTTCTTAATCAGGAGTGGCTGGATTTCTACAGGACCAGATCTCAAGTGTCTGGACGCTTCTTCTTCTCTCTTTTCAATGAAATACCTTTAAGACCTTGGCACAGGGGTGTTGGTTGGGATCCATTTGACATCAAGATTATTAATAGGCTCTTATAGTGGCGTTTACCTTCACATGATACGTAAGAGATCGTCTGATGTTTGTGATTTTTGTAAAATGATCGACAATTCTGAGCATCTTATCTTTCACTGTTCTGAATTCAATGATATTAGAATTAAACAGTAATTATTTCGCAAATTTACTAATCTTTTTGACTTATTAAATTCTCATGACATCGGTATATACTCTCAGTTAATTAGTTTACTTTCCATACAAACGAGATATGTCCATAATGACTGAATATGGGCATTATGAAAATATCACAAATTCAATAACTCAAAAATAGCAGCAAAAAATAATGCGATCACACTATCTCCCATGAGGTATTGGTGAGTACTAAGTATATGAACAAAGAATAATGGTATTTTCATACACGTGACGTATCCTGTAAACAAGAACTACACGTAGTACAGTCGGCATATCTGGGTTAAAATTCAATTCGTCGACATCAATGTTTTTCGCAGCCAATATAGCACGTTTGCTCAACCATTCGTGATTATTGTAATTTTGTGCAATGTTTGCAAACACCTTTCGGATGAGTTCGGATTTTGACTTTGCAAACGCAAATAGAAACACTCACCGTTTCTTGGATGGACCTAATGCGTCGTTGGAAAATAAATGGCGGAAACCTGGAACTGGATTTCTTTGTTTCCGCCGTTGAAATTTCTTTGACGATTGATTCCAAGTATAACATCTTGGCATTTCTGAGTACATATAGCAGCGTTCGGTCAAATTTATCATTCCGGCACATTTCAAAAAATCAATGTTGTAGATGACTGTCGATTAACTCATTGTAATACATTATCCTCAGTAAAGTACACTTTGACCATTTTAAAGATATGCGGCTAAATGAACAACTGTTGGATATCTTTCATGAATGGCAAATGAAAAAATGCTCCAAATTGCTTTGTTACTACTAACATAACGGTCAATTTAAAATTGAGTGACTTCATCGTTGCATACTGTTTTTTTTTCGTTTTTTTGGCATAAAGTAAATTTTTTTTTGTTTAAGTATTTTAAAATTTTGTTGATTTTTAATTTTTAAACACCCTTGTTAGGAAAAAAAATATTTAACTTTAACATGTGGAACAATACTGTTCTGTTTGCGCGCTGTTAAAGAAAGCTTATTATCGTTTTGTGTGAAATTGGCAGGGAAAATTTTGCAACTTTGATTGTTTGTTCTGGCGAAAGTTTACACAAAAGTGAAAAGGATTAATATGGAAAACGTTTGTCCTGGTATGTAAAACTATAGTTTACCAATGTTTGTGACGTTGTTAAGTGTTTTTGTCCAATTGTACCGTGTTTTGTTTATATGTATCTTTAGAATGAGCTTAACAAGTGTAGTTGTGTTTCGTGGATCAGTACTTTTGCATGGCAAAGAGTTGCAAAAAGTTGTAAGTGAAAAGTTATTAACCAAAGTGTAATTCGTTTTCGAAAAAATCAAAATTTAAAAATTATATTTTTAGTGGAAACGTAAATCGGTTATATATTCCAGCTATATGAAATAGTGCTCCAAATCATATGAAACTTTGTAGGTCATCTTAGGAACATAAAAAATGTATACAAAATCAAATTTCACTTCAATAGCTTTATAAACCAAAAAGTTGGGGCAAATTGGTCGGAAAGGCCAGATCGGCTATATGAAATAGTGCCCCAAATCATATGAAACTTGGCAGGTAATCTTGGTAGTATAAAAAATGTTTACAAAACAAATTTCAATTCAATTGCTTTTAAATTAGAGTATTAGAGCCAAAAGAAACAGAAAAAAAAACAGTGTGCGTTGGATAAATGGTAAATTTTTCTTTCAGTAAAAACTTAAATTGGATTACATTAACATTTAAACAAAAAATTAGCCAATCGGTGTAGCCGTTTTTAGATCAATCGAAAAAGTGGTCGTGGTCAATTTTTCATTTAAACAAGTCTATCAAAATGTTTAATTTAGGACTTGAGCCCATGAATAAAATATTTGTTATTTAGTAAAAAAAAAGGCTGAATGATTTTGGAATTGATTTCGAAACAGAAAAATTACGGTGCGGCCGTGGTGGGAACATATATTAACTTATATAAAAGTGGTGTTGAAAGTAATGGCGTATGTGATTTTGAAATGGTCGTCGAAAGTGATATTGAGGATGATATTTATTTATAATGATTACTTTGAAATAGACGAAGGCTACTCATTTTAAAACTCGAATTAATGAATGACGTAAAAAAGTTTTTAATACGTTTATATTGTACTTGAATTCAGGATCATGTCGAACTATCTCACATTTTTTAAAACATAGTTCCGAAACGGAAACTAAAGATTGCTAGTCAATTGTTTGTTCGGGAGGGAATCTGATCAGAATATTTCTGATGAAAATTAATTGATGAACTTTTTTTTCGAATGTTTTTTAAACAATCAATAATAATTGTTTTTCTTTAACAATAAAATATTAAAAAGCCTACATCAAAACATCATTCTTTACTTTCTTACAAAAATTAAAATTATTCGATTAATTTTAAACGTGTGATCGAATTATTCGAACAAGTTAAAATCTCTTAAATATATACCCTTGGTCACTCATGGTGAAGGGTATAATTAATAGAACAATTATTATACCCTACACCACCATAGTGGGGAGGATATTATGCGTTTGTGCAGATGTGAGCAGCGCCCAAAAATATTGGTCTAACACCCACCTTAAAGTATACCGATCGACTTAGAATCACTTTCTGAGTCGATTAAACGATGTCCGTCCGTCTGGCTGGCTGGTTGGCTGGCTGTCCATGTAAACCTTGTGCGCAGAGTACAGATCGCAATTTTGAAGATATTTCGATAACATTTGGTACATATAATTTTTTCGGACCAAGGACGAAGCCTATTGAAACTGGCTGAAATCGGTCCATTATTTCACCTAGCCCCTATACAAATGTCCTCTCGAAATTGGACATTATCGGTCATAAATCTTTAATTTATATATGTATCTACACAAATTTCGCTCCAAATAAGTTTTATATATACAAAATTCATGTCACCAAATTTTGTTACGATCGGTCCATAATTATTCATAGCTCCCATATAGACCCGCTTCCGAAAATCACTTTAACGTGCTTAAATCACTTAAAAATGTTGGTATATACACAAAATTCAACATAAATAACTTTCATATATACATAAATCACACGACCTAATTTTATGGTGATCGGTCCATAATTGGTCATAGCTCCCATATAAGGCCCACTTCCGAAAATTACTCACAAATATAAATTATTGATATTTTAAAAGAAAAATATTTTTACTCATTTACTTGGTGTAGGGTATTATAAGGTCGGGCTTGACCGACCATACTTTCTTACTTGTTTTCAAATATTGGATTTTGTAACTTGTAAAACTTTAAACAAGATGGATTTATATTTATATAACAAAAAACGGAAATTATGATTTACAATATTCCTTTCATCAAGTCGTTATATATATGGGGAATTTCAACTTTTAAATCGATGTCTTTCGATCGAGATGAAAAAAACACCTGTTTGTCCAAAATGCCAAATTTTGACCCACTCTAACTCAGAGACTTCTTGACCGATCTTGTTGAAAAATTGTATCCAATAGGACCTTGGTGCAAATTTCATCCTTATCGAAATACATCGATTTTAAAAGTGGGTTCACTTGCCATGAAATCCCCAATATATATAAATTCATATTATAAATGTGTACAATCAGCCCAATTAGGAATAAAAATACCCCGGGAGTTTTTTCTCATTTTTCCTATTCAAATTCAATGGGAAAAAGCTCCCGGGGATTTTTTATTCACAATTGGGCTGAAAACTAGCACATGCAATAAATGTTGAAATAAGTATAAGTAATAAGTTGAAATAAGTTGAAGTAATTCTCTAATAAAAAGTATATATGTAAATTTTTAAAGACGTACAATTTAAAAAACGACTGCTGTCGTGAATTTTTGTATTAAGAGAATATAATAATCACTGAACAAATTTGTTCAGTTATATTTAAATTAAATGTTTCTGTTAAATTTTAACTGTATGTGGTGAAGACCATAATATGCTAACAGTTAAATTGCAACTGAAATTGATGAAAATGGCCATCAATTGTTACAAAATCGGTTTTCAATTAAGAAATTAGTTGTATTGACAAATGTGGTAATTAATATGACAATCGATTTGTCGTAATTCTTTTTTTCAACAGATCAACTAAAACCTTATTATTTTAATGATGTTAATGCTAACGACATCATGTGGGTACTGCTTGTGTTGCAAATTTATTTTGAAAATCATCAGCATAATTCGGTTGAAGAGCTGAAAGTTAAAATTTTGAATGGGATATAAAGCTAAGAACACAAGAAAAAAGAAGCAGTTTTAAAACAATAAATCCAAATAATCAATGTAACAACTGAGAAAATCAAGATACATACGTTGTTTTTTTATATGCTGACCTTATAATTTTAACGCACATCAAAATGTACATTTTTCATATATTGGGTTATAAATAGAACTATCACTAATCAAATGAGAGGAAAGTATTCTTATCTGAACAACGTTTGAGCAGCCAGTATTGTAGTTTTGGATAAACATAACCTTAAAATTGTTACGGGCACCTTACTTCAACATACTCTCTCATAGAGAAAGAAAATTACCTATAAGCAACTTTCAAGTTCATAATTTTAAGCGAATCCATTCCTGAGATATTCATTAAAAAATAAAGTTTTTTTTTAAATATTTCGCTCTTTATAATTCGGTTGAAGAGCTGAAAGTTAAAATTTTGAATGGGATATAAGGCTAAGAACACAAGAAAAAAGAAGCAGTTTTAAAACAATAAATCCAAATAATCAATGT
This sequence comes from Calliphora vicina, assembly GCF_958450345.1. Lineage (NCBI taxonomy): Eukaryota > Metazoa > Arthropoda > Insecta > Diptera > Calliphoridae > Calliphora > Calliphora vicina. The sequence goes on from NC_088780.1 coordinate 83,177,775, forward strand.
AACAACTGAGAAAATCAAGATACATACGTTGTTTTTTTATATGCTGACCTTATAATTTTAACGCACATCAAAATGTACATTTTTCATATATTGGGTTATAAATAGAACTATCACTAATCAAATGAAAGGAAAGTATTCTTATCTGAACAACGTTTGAGCAGCCAGTATTGTAGTTTTGGATAAACATAACCTTAAAATTGTTACGGGCACCTTACTTCAACATACTCTCTCATAGAGAAAGAAAATTACCTATAAGCAACTTTCAAGTTCATAATTTTAAGCGAATCCATTCCTGAGATATTCATTAAAAAATAAAATTTTTTTTAAATATTTCGCTCTTTCTTGTTTGTCTAGGCAAGCAGAATCAGTAATCACATTTTGTTTCATGTACATAGCAGCGTTACTGAGAGGAAAACCCTATAAAAATTCAATTTTTTATTAAAGTATAAGTAGAAAAATGCAAAAAAATGCATACTTTATTTTAAAAAGTGTAACAAATAACGGTATAATTTTGAATCTTAATAATAATGTATGTGGTTCATTGTTTAATAAAAATTTGTCTTTTTCGTTTGTTTTAGATTAAGAAAACGATTCCATCTGCAACCATAATTTGATTGTCATCGGTCATACGAGTAACAGCTGCTTCTATTTCGCCATCTGTGAACTGTTCATCATTGTTTTCATTGATGGCTGTAGTAATGCGAGCCAAGGACAAGCTTTGTTCTCTGGCTTCTCGGAACAAACGCTGAAGATTATTTTTGAAAACACCCAAGCGAGCGTCAGTTATAGAGGCGGGCGTAGAGGCGTCAGCACCTGCAGATGACGTGTCTAGCGAAGTTTGCGACTCGGACTGAGTGGTGACATTTGTAGTAGATTGTTTGCGGTCGGGTAACGATCTTCGTGTATCACGACGTGTTAAATCGCCAGCATCAGGCTGTGGGGTCTCAATTTCCTCATCACTGTCCGCACCAATATTTGTTGTGTCTTGGCTGGCATCTGTACGAGTACGTTTGGTGCGACGTGAGGGTGATTTCTGCGTTACATTATCTTCAGGAACAATTTCTTCATCTGAAGATCCACCGTCTCTGCGGCGCTTTTGACCCTTTTCTTTCTCCAAAACTTTTTTAAAGTAGGCAAACTGTACCAGTTCTATAGCAGCATGAGCATCATCTACAGTGACGTTCTTAGACATACGAGCTCTGGCATGTGCGGTGGACAAACGAATTAAAGTCTCCAAAGTACGAGCTGTAACTGGCTGCGTACGAGCCACATCATTTTGTACACTTTCCTGCGATCGCAGACGGGAGTATTCATTCGATATGGCTTCGCAGGCCTGTTCGCTTAATTTCGGTTTCATACACTTTGCAATGTGAATGTATTTTCTCATAAACTCTACAGATAGAATTTTTTCATGTCGCTTTCGAGATTTTCCATGAAGTAAAGCGTCGTACTTTTCATAGACTTCGGTCTCTTTCTTCTCATCGCTATTCGACGAGAACGAGAGTGAATCCGCATAAGAACTACCCATTGAAAGTGGTTCACCATCTACTTCTTTTGGATTACGGTAGCGATGCATGCGTACAACATGATCGGAAATCATTTGGTCAATATCGCTGTCAATGACATCCAACATGACGAACAGCAAGTCAAAACGTGAGAGCAGAGAATCCTGTAGACCAATATTCTCCATTGGCGTTTTGTATTGATCATATCGACCATAGACAGGATTGGCTGCAGCTAGTACAGAACAACGAGCGTTTAAGGAGGCATGAATACCAGCCTTTGAAATAGTGACGCGGCCCTGTTCCATTACTTCGTGAATTGCTGTTCTGTCAATGTCACTCATTTTATCAAACTCATCTATGCAGACAACACCACGATCAGCCAACACCATTGCACCAGCCTCTAAACGTCGTTCTCCAGTCTCCTGGTCAGTGGTCACTGCTGCAGTAAGACCCACACCACTAGAACCACGGCCGGTTGTTGGTATAGCGCGAGGTGCCGTATTCAAAACGTAACGCAAAAGCTGAGACTTTGCCACACTAGGATCGCCTATAAGCAAAACATTTATATCACCACGCAAACGTGTGCCATTTGGAAGGAGTTTCTCCACACCTCCTAAAAGAAGGCATAAAATGGCTTGCTTAACAAAAGCGTGTCCATGAATGGACGGTGCTAAGCTCTTTGAAAGCAACTCATATATATCATTGCTTTTGGCCAGTTTCTTACACAAGATGATATCTTCGCGACTGATGTCCATATTGCTTTCCTTGCTCAGCAATGAAATGTTGTTTGCCAATAGCACGGTGCGAAATGTGCCAGATGTGTATCCAGCCTGTTTGCCCGGCAAGCAGCGATAATTACCCACAATCTGTACACGATCTCCCGGCTTGCAGCGATCAACTAGATCGTCATCGCATACAATATCAACTGAACGTGGCAACTGCCCAGCTGGTGCTTTTTCTGGCATTTCTTGTATGGTCAAAGACTGATGGTCTTTGTATACGGACAAACCGAACTCAGTTTCTAATAAATTCCCATCTTCGTCTTTTGTAGGATACGCAGCACTCGATGGCACAGCCTCAAATGACGTCAAATCAGTATATTTGCGTTCCATCACTTTACGTGTGGCCGGACAAAAGTGGACGGATCGCACAATTTTAGGATGAATGAGAGACACTTTTGTGACAATCCCTTCTACACAAACCATATTACCCAAATATCTAAAAGAGATTGTCAAGTAGTAGTCAATAAATAACTTTTATTTTTGGGCAACTTGTTCGGATATTACTTACATTGAGGTGAGAGAACGCGGCGTTACATGACGGTTGCCAAAGCATCCTTCAAATCCCACAAAGAAGTCTTCATGCTGTTTGGCGTATGATGGATCAACTGTTGATACATATTCCTTGAGAGCCCTGCCGAACGCTAACTGTTCGTCTGATGCGTTACCAAGCAATCCCAAAGCACGTTGTGGATTTTTGCGTTTTAAGTCGTTAATATTAATAATTAGACGTCTGCTTTTCTCCGCTATCATATCTTTAACATGGCCCGAATATATACCCTGATCCTCTTCATCGTCCAAGAAATCCACATACTCTCTCTGTATATCTTTAATGTATTGCTCAGCGTCAGCCATTTGAAGTTACACTTTTTAACACTTTACACAACAATCTTATTATGAAACTTAACAAAATCTCTCACAGAAGTTAACGCGTCAAGCGTTTAATGAAAATTATATTTCGTTTAAAAAATTATCAACGCAAAACAAAATTCCTAAACACAACTTGCACAATGCAAACAATAGCCAGTTTGGCGGGAAATACAAACGCAGTGAAGTTGGCTGCAGTTGGGATCAGAGTTGATTTTGAATATACCAACTAATAAATGTTATCGATAACAATGAGAAACAATCAAATGAAATATCATGGCAATATATCATCAGCAAATGTACTCCATCATGATTTTGCTAGCTGTAATTATAAAAAATTATATTTTAATTTTAAAGAGAATTTCTACAAAAGAAATAATCTATATATATAAAAGAGTAACGTGACTGACTGACTGACTGACTGACTGATTCATTCATCATCGCACAGCCCAAACCGCTAAAGCTAGAAACTTGAAATTCGGGTAATGGGTTCCTTTTACAATATGTAGATCCACTAAGAAGGGATTTTTGGAAATTCGGTCGTTAAGGGGGACAAATGGGGCAAAAACGGGTAAAACCTGTACCTCTATATCTCCAAAACAAATAAACTTAGAAATAATATTTTAAATGCGTCCGCCTGTAATCAAAAAAAGACCCGACAGGTGTTTGGTACTTTTTTGAAATTCAAAATTCAAGTGGCCATATGGGGTAAAAATAGTCCCCGTAGAACCCTCTGTTAACATGTATATCTCCTACATAAATAAACATAGAAATATTATATTGAATGTATCTGGCTCAGATCAATAAAAACTAGAAATCTGTTTGGTACTTTTTTGAAATTCGAATTCCTAAGGCCTCAAAATTGTTTTCTTTTTTGGTACTTTTTTATCAAAATGTATTTTCTCACTAACAATTCCATGAACTATTATTTTCAAATAGTACGTATTACTAGGTACTTTTTTGAAAATTATTTCTTCACGGGGGACAAAAAGGGGACAAAAAACGGGATAAAAACGGAGATTTGATATTATTTATTCAATTTAAAAATAAAAAAAAGATAAAATATTCTTCCAACCACACAAAAAAGAATCCACAACATGCTATTCGGAAGTCAAATACAAATGGGTAAAAAGGGCCAAATTTCAGTACACTTATATTGGTACTTTTTTGAAATTCATTTCTACTATTCTATTCAAGTAGTTTTATTTTTTTTTTCAATAAAATTGTTTTGCCTCCACTGAGATTCGAACCGATGTAGTTCGGCTACAGTTCAGTAGTCTAAACCCTTAGCCTACACCAGAATGTTTATTTTCATGTTTAGAATACTAATTTTATTTTAAAATATATAGTTTTTCACCCTATTCACCATTAGTTGAATTCTAATGGTGTTGAAAATTCCAATAGTACAGACACAAACCTTAACCTTTTTTGTAAAAATTATTATTTTCACCTTATTCAATAAATTTAAAATTTATTCAACATACAGTTATATGAAATGTATATGGGAATTTATGAGGGAAAATATTAATAACAGTGTTGTAAATATAGTTGGTTTAATGCTATTTGAAATGTTATAGTTTTATTTGATAAAAAACTACAAAACAAATTATTTTGTTGAAATGTGAAACAAAACAAAAAATATTCATAAAAATATATTCATTAAAGCATTTCTCAAAAATAAATCACGTGTTTATTCCTATTCGCTAAAATAAGAATTTTGTTCTCGCAAAATTTAATAACAATTTCAGTAAATTAAGGTCCTCATTTTATAAAACAAAACGTTTGGAAGCGTAAGCAATTTGTATGAAGAATACTGGGAAAAAAGTTTAAAACTTATTTCCATAGAATTTTATTTTAACGTTTGTCGTTTCGTTTTATAAATTTAGACCCTAAAAAAATTAAAATGTAAAGCACTATGTGTATCTATGAGTAAATCATTATCGTTTACACAAACATAAAATCGTTTACACAAACATTTATTTAAATATTTTTATTTCGATGAATAGACAACACTATTTACATATAACCGTCAACTCATTTGAAAAAAAATAGTTGTGTAATAATAAGTGCTCAAATTTTATAAATTCAATTAAAAGAAAAAATTCTACGTTACTTAGAAATGTAAGTTTTTTAATTTCATATTCCATATATATATATTAATCTTCATTAAGTTTTATTACGTTTTTATCGTGTAAATAAAATGTATATGTACATACATTCACACCACAATTTTTAAAATTTTAAAAAATGATATGCTATTAGGTCATATTGCCATAATGTCCTTATTGTCATAATGTCCTAATATATTATGATAGTTTAAACAATTTTTGTTGTGTTTCAAACAATAATGTTCTAAACTAATAAGACTTTTTGAACTATGTTCATTGTTTTGTCATAAAATAATACTTTTTTTGAAGCACAACAACAATTTGTTTAAACTATCATAATATATTAGGACAATCAGACCGTTTGAATACCCCAAATATGTTGAAAGTGTGTTTAAAAAAATATTTTTACTGAAATTTGATTTCAACTATGAATTATGACTTAAAAATGTGGGATTTGCTATAGGTGGCGTATCTTTTGAACCCCTTTTTTAATTTTTAATAACTTTTATATCACTCTAAAGGGTATATATCTGTCATTCATCCTCGCTTAGTTATTGAACATTAAGTGTAAACAACAAAGTTTTTTTTGTCGAATTTTGTGCCAACAAAGCGTCATATGTGGAAAGTTTTGCTTTACTTCTTTCATTTGAAAAACGTGCCGCAGAAGTACACATAGATCACCAAAGCTTATGGTGAACGTGTTCCATCGGTTTCAACGTGCAAGAGATGGTGCATGTTCAGAAGTGATGATTTTGAAACGGAAGGCCCTGGACAACCAAACAATTTGAAGACCAAGATTTGGAGGCATTAATCCGTGAATGTTGTTGTCAAACTCAACATGAGCTTGCAATATCATAGGGAGATACTCAAGAAGCAAAACGTTTGCAAGCAGCAGGATTTGTCAAAAAAAAAAGGCAAATTGGGTACCATACGAATCGAAGACGAGATACCTTGAAAAGCGATTTAGCATTTCCGAAATGACGTTTGAACTAACAGTTATTTAATAGTATTTTTGATTTTCATAAACATAGAAAATTCTAAAAGTTAGAATGTGAGTTTCTATGAGACTTAAAAACCAATTACTACTACTATTTATTATCTATCTTCTGGCTGTAATTTTTATTTTGGCTTAAACAATGGATGTAAATTGAGACAGTTGTAAATATACATATATGATTAAAGTAAGAATATTTATTGGTAATTGGTGAACACTTATTTGTCCATCTGAGTGTATGTACGACTGTTAGTTGAAATTAATTTTCCTAAGAAGATCAGAAAAATATTTTGTGCTTTTTCAAATATATTTTTGAATTATAGAATAAATGCAGAATCCCACAAGATTCATCTGCCAATCTTCTCCCATTTCCAAGAAATTTAGATTCATTCTCCAAATTAAATTTTCGTAAAAATTTAATTTCTCTGAACTCGCACTGTTAAAGGTTATGACCATGGACGATGATAGACTAACAGCCTATCTATAAATTCCATCCGCCCATCTTTTCCCGTTTTCCTAGAATTCGGATTCAGCCTCCCAAGTATATTAAATTTTGATTTTGGTCAAAATTAAAAAATTATTATCAAAACTCGCTCTGTTAAATATTATGACCACAGATTATCATAGTGGGACAGTTTATCTATAAATTCCAGCAAGTTCATTCCACCTATCTTCTCCCATTTCCAAGAAATTTAGATTCATCCTCCAAAAACATTTTAATTTTCGAAAAATTTAATTTTCCCATCTTCTCCCGTTATACAGGATTTTAGATTCATCCTCCAAAAAATTTAAATTTTCGAAACATTTAAATTTCTCTAACAGAACTCGCACTGTTAAAGGTTATGACCACGGACCATGATAGACCATCTTCTCCCATTTCCAAGAAATTTAGATTCATCCTCAAACAAAATTTAAATTTTCGAAAAATTTAAATTTCTTTATCAGAACTCGCACTGTTAACGGTTATGCCACGGACCATGATAAACCAACACCCTACCTAAATATTCCAGCAAGATTCATCCGCCCATCTTCTACCATTTCCAAAAAATTTAAATTCTTCCTCCCAAAACTTGCACTGTTAAGGGTTATGACCATGGGTTATGATAGAAAAACACCTTGGCTATAAATTCAAGCAAGTTCCTTCTGCCCATCTTCTCCCGTTATAAAAGAATTTAGAATCATCCTCAAAAAAATTTAAATTTTCGAAAAATTTAAATTTCTCTAGCAGAACTCGCACTGTTAAAGGTTATGACCACGGACCATGATAGACCAACACCCTACCTAAATATTCCAGCAAGATTCATCCGCCCATCTTCTCCCATTTCCAAGAAATTTAGATCATCCTCCCAAGAAATTTAAATTTCCGAAAAATTTTAATTTCTCTATCAAAACTCGCACTGTTAAGGGTTATGACCATGGGTTATGATAGAAAAACACCTTGGCTATAAATTCCAGCAAGTTCCATCTGCCCATCTTCTCCCGTTTTCCATGAATTTAGATTCGTCCATCCATAATAATTAAATTTTAAAAATTCCGCAAAAGTATAAAACTATGTTTGACATTTATGATTTGACTTAGTTTTTGGAAAAAACGGGAGATTAGTTCCCGTTTCAATCATTAGTGGTACATTAGGTTCAACCGTGTGGTTATTATTCCATTTTGAATACACTTTCCTTGATTTACAATGTTTAACGGTGTCATGTAAACTTTTAAACATAACTCTGTTAACTCAACTGGTTTGTGTCTAGGGTTATAAATTTCGAAATTTAACTTCACACACATTATTAAATTAGTATATCTTTATCTATCTACTATTAATATTTGCAATTATTATTATGAATTTTCAATTACGCAAGCAGTTTTGAGATGCTTTAATACTTCAAAATATCATGGACTACAAACAATTGTAAGGTGTATTTACTTTACGCAATAATTAAAATTTCTATAATAAACATTTTAAAATAATTTACGTAGTTGTTTTGTTATTTCCACATTTTTTCGCTAACGAAGTAGCGGGTTGCATGCTAGTTTATACATAAATACAATTTTTCATTGCAATATTTTTTTTTATTTTTCTGATGAAGAAGAAATATAATTTTGTCTTTAAAAATGAAAAATACTATATTATACACAATAAGAAATATACTGATATACAAATTATAGTTAATTTTTTTGGACATTTTCTGAATGTGAAAAAATTAGAATTTAGCATTGGAAAAATAACCGTAGATTACTGTTGTATATAAAATATATATGTCCTTATTCATATGCAATTTTTGAATTTATAAAAAGTTTTGTATTGATTATGAATATGAACGATAGAATTATATGTAAACAACGAAATACTTACAAGAGTTTAAAATTTCATATAAACTGATTGTTATATCACAAAAGAATACAGTAAAATTGTTTTAAATATTAAAAAAAACAAACGAATAAAATGTCAATAAATTAGGAATTTGAAAAGAATTTTATAGGAAATCAATAAAATACAAACTATTTTTAAAAACTTGTCAGATAAGAAAGGTATTGAATTGTTTAGATTACTTTTCATCTCTGGTTATTTTTAGTTCATTCCACGGTACGGAATCACAACTCTGTTATTAATTTAGAACAAGCACAAAAACAACTCTGCATTTGACAATTTGACAGCCATCTGTGAAGAAAAAAAATCTATTTTTCTGTCGTGTTCCTTTTTCGTCACGGTGATTTTTATTATTTATTGTAATAAATATACAAAAATTTTAAATAAAATTTAAGGAATACATAATCCTTTAATCATTGGAAAGCTAAATAAAACAATATGGCCTTAAATTATGAAGAGATGAGCTGGAGAGGTAAGAAAACATAAACACAGTCAATTTATGCGGGTCAATGACAAGTGGAAAATGCATTTTCTATATATTCACCCCGTTGGAAAATATAAATTAATTGGTTTAAATTATTTACCGGATGACAAAGATAAATGAAAAGAATTTTCAATTATAAGTTTCTATTTAAATTAGTATTAAAAATTGAGCAATATTTTCTCACTTAGATGTACGTGACCATTTCCGCAAGTGGAGGGAAGATAATGAACGTCGCAGTGATGATGTTATCCAATTGTGGGATGCCGTGCTTGAAGACAAAGTAACAAAGACTGGTAATGAACGTCATCTAATCCTGGAACAGGTCATACTGGCGGCATTAGATACGTCCCGTTTCGATATAGCGGGCAAATGTATTAAGGAGTTAAGTAATGAGTTTCCTGGAAGTATGCGGGTAATGAAATTCAAAGCCATGCGTCTTGAGGCAATGGAACGTTATCCTGAAGCTATTGAAGTATTAGATGCAATTATTGCCAAAGATGAAACTAATGCAGCACCCAGAAAACGTAAAATTGCCATACTCAAAGCGAAGGGTCGTCGCGTAGAATCCATTAAAGAATTAAATGAATATTTAAAGAAGTAAGTTTAAAAATGGTGGAATAAAAATTAAATAATCTCTATATATCAATATAATTATACTAGATTTATGTCCGACCAAGAAGCTTGGCAGGAATTGTGCAGTTTGTATATGGCCGAGGGCGATTATGTCAAAGCTGCCTTCTGCATGGAAGAGGTGTTGTTGCACAATCCTCACAGTCATTTGATTCATCAACGGCTAGCTGAAATTCGTTACACTATGGTGAGTAAGAGCCTTTCCCTTCAAACAATAATTAACTGAACTTAAAGTGAATACAGCAGAAACATTTTATGAATTAGAGGGTTTCGATATTCAGCTCTAGCAACATATTTCTTTCATTTGACTATGCAATAAATATGAAATTATTTCATTCATCACAATCAACTACTAAAAATATTCATATTATTCGTTCGTATCAGCACTTGTTTGCAATTTTTAGTAGCAGGCACAATCCACCAAAATATATGTTCGTGATTTAGTAGCACACACACTTTTTTGGCCAACCAATTTTTGTACCAATATATGAATGGTAACAACAATTTATATTAGTAGAGTTATGTAGATTGATAGAAATTGATATTTACTTCAATTGACGGCTAATACAGTATCAATTGTAAATCCTGGACTTTGTCGTCTTTAACTTTTAACAATATTAACTATATAAAAAGAAATACGGCTAATACAGTATCAATTGTAAACCCTGGACTTTGCCGTCTTTCATTTTTAATAATATTAACTATATAAAAATAAATATGCCTTTTTATTTAATATTATGTAAATTTTTTGACAACGACAATGTAAAAGAAATGGATCATTTGTTGGGGCCTAGTTAAAAAAGGTGTATTATACGGCTTGTATTTTTTGTCTTTGACAGGAGAGTTTCCGATCTATGGGTTTGACTCGACTATCAAAGACCTAACTCAGTTGTTTTTTCGGCGTATATCCGCATAAAAATTATAAAATAAAAACAAGAATTAATAAATTGTTAAATTCAAAAATAAAGAGCAGAATTCCCTTCCCTTATTAACAATCGAAATTTACCTTTTTTCAAATATAAGTAAGTCACGAGCGCTATAAATGGCTTCCAAAAGACGATTGAAGCAAAGACTTATTTCTAAGTAGTTGGTGACAAAAAAATTTTTAAATACCGTTAACGGTTTACTCGTTACAAATAGTTTTCCAAAAATGGTGTAAACTAAAGTAGTAAAAGACTGGGATTTACACCTAGCAAAAGAATACCGTAAATAATAGATTTGTACTTAAACAGTTGCCTAAAAACTAAGTGGTGAGATCGTATTTGTAAAATAAATAATAAAATAAAATATGAACACAAAAACAACACCCGTATGTATGTTTATTTTATTTTAGTTTTTTTTCTAGTTTCCGCTCTATGTGTATTTCTCTATGGTCAAAACAATTTATTAATAAGCATATATTTAGTCTGCTCCTAACTTACGCTCCTTTTTTAAAATTTATATTTTAGGGCGGCATGGATAATATGGAAGTGGCTCGTACGTACTATACACAGGCTTTGAAACTTAATCCAAACAATTTGCGTGCACTTTATGGTTTATATTTGGTAAGTTTATTGGATCCACATTTGACAAAACTTAACATTTCATATATGATTTTCCATTTGTGAATTCAATAGTGCTGCTGTAGCATAGCAAATTCCAGAGCTCTTGGATCTAAACGTAAAGAAGCACTTAAAGTGGCCCAATGGGCTTTAGAACAAGCCAATAAGAGAACATCGAAGTTGTCAAAGATTGAAAATAACGATAAACTCGTTTCATCACTTGAAAGTGCTTTTGGCAATTTGGAAATAAAATCCAATTGACCAGAACGATGACTAACAGCAAGAGCATTTATTTATAAAAGCCTTTTATGTCAATGAATGTCATAATGTTAACTTGTGTGTGTGTGTAGTCTGGGAGTTTTCACTGATTTATTTTAACATACATACAAATATAAAAAATATACATATAAAAATACATAAATACATACTACATACGTATATGTCTAGCTTAAATTAAGTAAATAATTAAAAAAAGAGCCAAATGTTATAAAGACATTAAATAAATCAATCAATCGTTCAATACAATACATAATTCAGCATTAATCGATTTATCTGTCAGACATTCAAAACATTATTCATCAACTACATCCTCAGCAGTGTTGGACTAATAATCTAATTGGTATTTATCTTTTTGTTTAAGGTACATTTCCTATTTATTAATACTATATTATTTTTATTCAAAACATTATAAAATTGGAACTTGTTTAATTATATGTATTATTTATGGATGGGCCACAGTTGCCGATGTTGTAATTGTAAAGAAATTTCGGTTTTTATGTGTATTAGAAAATAAATAAACGTTTTATCATTCGTATTTCGTAAATTATAAAATAAATTCTTTAATCCAAAGTAATACCGATATTCATGATGTGGAACTCTTTACCTGGTAAAAGAGTAAAACTGTTATTTAGCAGCAATACATCTTAAAATTGTGAACGTACCTTCTACTTGTTTTTTTGCCGATACATTTAATTGCAAATATTTTACTAAAATGTTTAGTTTTTTTTGTTATACTAAGGTATTATTAATTAATTTGCAAATGGAACAAAAATGCAAAAAGAGCAAAGAAGTAAAAATGTAGTTCTAACTACATTACCAGTCCAAGTACTCTACATTATGAATACTCCTAATGTTTGCATTTGTATTATTTAAATAAAATGTACTTTTTATGTTATTTATAATACAAGCAAAAGGAAATACAGGATTGGCCCACCACCGATAGCAGACGCCGAGAAGGTTCTGCCGCGTGGAAGAAGAGTCGTTCTGGCACAACTTAGATCAGGATGGAGCAACAGGCTTAATGCCTTTTGGTCGCGCATAGACCGTGCCGTCCTTAACTTATGCCTGTTCAGCCAACCCTACTTCACTCAGTCCAATGGATTTATGGACTCATCCTGTTGAAGTAGCTCAATTTCTTGGACTTGAACAACATGCAGAACCACCAGAACATCCAGATTGATTATTGTAAATTGTTCATGCTGCTACAACAACAACAGGATTGGCAGGATACTTTGAACACGCGCATCTCTGCAGTTAAATTTTTATAAATCATAAGAAATATTAATTACACTGTCCAAAAAATTCAGACTTTTTGATTGGAACAGAATAGCGACCCTATAATTCTGATAGGGCATGTTGAGTAGATAATTTTTGTAGAATAAACTTATAGTCCAGCTGGTCTGAACTTTTTTTCCAGTGGGTCAAAGTTTTAATTTTTTGATCGAAGGTAGTTGCATTATACTAAGTAAACAAAATGTTGTAAGTTAATGTCTGAGAAAATTCTTACTGTCAGAGTTATATTGTGGAATTTTATGGGAATCATTTTTGTGGAAGATCTTAAACTTCTATCTCCTCTCTTTCAAAAAGGACATTTTAGTATTAAAATATTCTACGAAATTTTTTGCCGTAAAAGTTGTAAATAAAGCACTTTACGCTTTAGCATAATTACAATTCTCACATTTTTTAATAATATCTCCAAAAATCCAAGTATGATACGAATAAGCTGAAATTTAAAACATAAATAGTCTTTAGGATATCTACAAAATATATGCATACGTATGTAAGTTATCACTTTTAGTTCAAGAGATATTTAGGTTTATTTATTTTTTTTAATATGGCAATTTTCGCAATTTTTTTTTGAAATATCTATATTTGCAATAAAATTTCGAATACAATAAAACTAACATGCTAACAGTTATCTTATCCCTATAAAAAGTTACACGCATCCAAAGTTGGAACATGAAAAACTGGTTGTATTTTTTACGTTTTTTCCCAAACAAGTCCTATATTTTTTCTTCTGTAGAATAAAATTTTCTTCGGGACTATATAAAATTTGTATATGTTCCGAAAAGAGAACCTAATGCAAAAGCGTGTAAAGTAAATCTTGGCTCACTTAAGTGGACCTAGTCGCCTCCAGACTTATCCAAACTTTTACAATTTAAAAAAAAAAATTGGTTTCATGCTTGTATAGCCCTATATTTTATTTAAATACATACAAAGTTAATTTGCTATCACACGGTAAATAACGTCGCAGTAGGGTATTTTCTAAATAAACTCAGTTTTTGGAACACATTTTTCCCGTTTTAGGAATTTTGGCATTTTAAATAAAAAGTGTCAAAAATTATAATGCCATTGATTTAAGGACATTTGGATCTACACTATTTCCAATTTTTGATGTATTATCTTTAACCGTTGAAATTTTAAATTAATTCAAACTTCATATTTTTGTTCATGAAAAATTCATATATCTTATGTAAATGACGTCCGAAAAATTCATAAAATTATTTCACTTTAGTCCCGGTCCACACTGTGAAACATTTGCTGCAAAACATTTTTAAATTCTCCTTTGAAACTGCATTCGTGTCCACACAGTGAAGTTTTTGCTTTTCAGTTTTTGACATTTCTGTACAGAACGAATATGAACGAATAAATGTGGATGACATACTCAACAAAAACTTCATGTACATGAAACAGAGTAACCTTTTCCATTCCTCTTTCCCTTTCATCAACAAACTCAAATGTTTTGCAGCAAATGTTTCACAGTATGGATGGGGACTTACTAAACTATTAAGCTTCAAGTCCTAAAGTTTTCAACAATACCAACTACTTACATATGTAAAAAGCGTATATTTATTCACCAGGAGCTCCACAAACTTTGCTCACTTTTGAAAAATTTAATTTGTTTTTTTACATTCCATGCAAAATGTGTATTGAAAAAACGTAAAAAATACGGCCATACTTTTATGTTCCAACTTTGGATGCGTGTAACTTTTTATAGGGATGAGATAACTGTTAGCATGTTATTTTTGTTGTATTCAAAATTTTATTGCAAATGTATATATACAGTCGTAATTCAGCTCTGGGTGGAGAAAGAGCTCGCGCGTCATTGTCATTATTGCTTAACGGCAATCAGGCCGTCCCTTTTTCGCTGCCTTCGAGAGTATTGCGGCTTACTCTCGCATTGGATAATGTTTGGCGTCGTCTAACTGTACCGCGTTACAGTTTCTCGAAGTTTGCATTGTACACATGCAACCGTTTTTGGTTTTCATAACCTAACTTTTTAATGAATGATTTAAAGTTCCAGATTCATATATGAAGATATACATAGGTCGACTGGGAACTAAAATCAACGTGGGATAACCTGGCAATTTAAGAGTTTTCAACTATTCCCACTATTTTTCCTACTTTTTTCTTTAAATGTACGATATGGTTAATATCAGGAACCACGACCAAATAAATAAGAGTTATGTTTGGGATCATTGTCTTGGTAATATTTGTATTAAAACTTGTTTGAATTTACCGGGTCAACAAAACTGAATTTCAGAATGATAGCGGTTAAATCGGTTTTTAAAACATCAAGATAAACTTATTTCGTCAATATTTTATCCAAAATCCTGATTACCCCTACTCCCTTACTGGATATACAACCCCATACCATAACTGAAAGCTTTCCAAACTTAACTGTAGGAATTAAATATTTGTTTTCTAGAGCTGTCAGAGGTTTTCGCCAAACTTTTTGGATTCCATCATGACAGTACAATATTATTTTTGTCTCATCAGGAAAAAGTTAGTCGTCCCAGCACTCTGGAGAGAGTGAAATGTGCTCTATAGAAAATCTTAATCGTTTCTCAATATTTTTGATTGAGAGCATTCCTGATTAATATTTGTGTTTTAGTAGCACATTTCGGAGTGTTTTATGTGATACTCTTAGCCCATAATCATTTTCCACTTGCAGATTTTTCTTTATAATAATTAAAATACAAAAAGTATAATCTTTTTCGAAATGCGATTTCCTGCCATTATTTTTATTTAAATATAAAGTCACTTGTAGATAAACATTTTTTAACTAAACGCTATTCAACCAACCTCTTTCAAATGCTATAAGATTCATAAAAAGGCCTATTTTCACAAAATTCGAGTAGTGCAAGATTTTTTTGACACCATTCATAATTTTTTGTTGTTTGACAAAAAATGTCCAGTAAAAAATATCATGTTCTCTATCTACGAACTGTCACTTTTAACACTCTCTTGCTCTCTCGTTACAAGTTTTTAAAAGTAAACGAACGGAATCTCGTAACTTCCAGTGATAATTTGTACAAATTATCAAGTACGCGAACACAACTAATGTTATGCAGAATTTCCCCAAACGTTTAAACGTTTTTGCTTTTTGTTGATAAAATTGTTTTTACAATTGCACATTTTGTGAACTATTTTTAGATTAACTACACTGGTGCATATTCCTATAAACGCACTTAATTTTTTTTTGTATTTTTGTTATATCTTTGTTGTTCTCATCCAAAATTTAACTTTTTTAATGAGAGACAACTTAACGGTACTTTTTGAAAGTAAACAATTTTTTTCTTATTCTTTCTGTTTGCCTTAATTGTGCGATCAAATATTCTTGGTGCTATTTTAAGTGAAAGATTCGTATAAACGCAGCCGTGAAATTTGTTTTTAAAAAAGTTACCAAAAATAAAATATCGATTTTAGTTTTTTTTTCAATTAAAGGTATGTTTCTAATAGTAACATCTCAATTTACTGCTTCCTACTTTCTACTTTTTCTATTTGAATCAATAAATTTCATCACTTTTAAAGATGCCCAAGGGAACTTTTTGTCCGATCAAGAAAAGATTCGAATTAAATTTTTTCACGACCAAGGATGTTCCAATAGAGAAATTGGACGTAAAATCGATCGTTCGGAAAGTGTGGTGCAAAATTTCTTGATGGTGGCAGTGTTATGGTTTGGGCAGCGTTTTCTACAGTTGGCAAGTCGAAAATATGTTTTGTTCCGACAAAAATGAATAGTGCGATTTATAACGAACTGTTGGAAGATGCTCTTCTGTCATTTATGGATGAAAAAATGGATGAAGATGCATATTCCAACAAGATAATGTTTCTAAGCAATCGAAATCTTGGTTTAATGAACATAGCATTCCTCTGTTGGACTAGCCGGCTTGTAGTCCGGACTTAAACCCGATGGAGAACTTGTGGGGATACATGGCCTGTAAATTTTATGCAAATAATGCCCAGAATGAATGCATAATGACTGTGACAGAGATGAAACTAAGAATTAAACAAGTTCCAATCTGCTTAAAAAATTAGTGGAATCAATGCCAGACCGTATTTTTGAGACAATCCATAACAAAGGATCTTCCACACATTATTAATAATGCTACAGTGGCCCATAAATTAAAGTGCGTTTATAGGAAAATACCCTTAAAAATTACTGTTAATCTCGAAAACTAAGGCCCTAATTTTGTAAATCACATCACCAAAGTGATATTTATATGGAAAGCAAAAACAAAATTTAAAAAATTTTAAAAATTTGTTTTTGTTTTCTATACAAAATTTTCAAATTATGAAAGGCAAATGAACGCTTGAATTTTGGTGCGTTTGTTCTGTTAAGAATTTGTATATAAAACAAAAACAAATTTTTAAAATTTTTGAAATTTTGTTTTTGCTTTCCATATAAATATCACTTTGTGACGTGATTTACAAAATTAGGGCCTAAGTAAAAAAAGAAAATAAATAAAGTACAAATGAATTTTTTTTGTAAACAATATATTAAGTGAAGTCTTAACTAATTTAATAAACAAATTTGTAGCCCCCTAAATATGTTCATGTTTAATTTTTACAATCTTTTATAAGCTAATTGCAATGTTGTGCAGAATTTATTCAAAATGAAACCGTTAGTTTTTTATTCTCTATTTTTACTATTTGCAATTTTGTGTTACATTATGAAATTAAAATCAGTCCAGTGCGTGATTTTAAGTGATATCGTGGTTATAAGAATTTATATATTTTTTATTTTTTTAAATGAGTGGTACCAGTAAAATAAATTTAAAAAGACTTTTCAAGAAAGAAAAAAATAAATTTTTAAATAAATTAACAAATAATAATTTAGACAATTTAAATAACATAACAAAAAATAGATCAGAACAATTGCAAACCCCTTTCTTCTCCAAATATACTTTTCAAGATGGAGAAAGTGTTGAAAACATTAATAATATCAGTGGTTCCAATGATCAATTTGAAGAAAAAAGACTTTTAATGAAAAAATTGGAGTGTTTCGAAGAACTATTGAAAATTTTAGTCGAAGAAAACTTGGATGTGCCTTTAAGTGCCAATTCATTTATTAAACAAATAATGAGATGTTTAAGTGCCATACTCGATTGCCAAAAAATTACAATTGATTTAAATATGGATGGATTACCATTATTTAAGAGCTCCAGAACCCAGTTGTGGCCGATTTTGCCAAAAATTGTTAACACCCACAATATTTCCGTATTTCCCATTGGAATATATCTTGGAAAAAGTAAACCAAGCAGCATTTCTAGCTTTTTAAATGATATGTTATGAATGAATTACTTAATTGTTTTGTTTTTTTATAAGAATATATATATTTTTTTGTTTTTATTCTTTTTACCTAAATTAAATAAATAAAATAGTTTAAAAAATTAAAATGGGTTCCACATTATAATTTTTCAAAAAGGTAATTTACTAATAGTTTAATTCAAAAGTGGACTTATTGCTAATAAAACTATAATTCTTCTATAAATAACTATAGATCTGTTAAAAAAGTTAACATTTAAATAACTAACTTCAAGTTACAATAACCTTTGAATAACCAACTTTAAATTAGTTTTATTGCTAACTTTAAGCTAACTATTACATAACTAACTGACTTTAAGTTAGTTGAAAAGTTATGCAGAGTCCAACAATTGACTACCCCCATCTTAAAATAGTCAGTTGGCTTCATTGAAAATAATCTAAGAGTCAACCACAACTAGCTGAGAAAAAACTAACTTATAATGCATTAAAAGTTAGTTGAGTTGCTTGCTTGTAAGTATACTTACATATTATTTTATTTTAAATAATAATAAAAACATATATTACATACATTATTGTATTTTACATTCTGGTAAACCAATAAACCTAATAAGTGATTCTGAATCGATGTGATTAAACATTTTCTAATCTACACAGTTGTACAATAAACTTTATAACAATTTGCCCACCAACAAGTGAAAACCTCATCAAATATTGTGTAGTGTATCTCACATGTCATAATGTACCTAGACACTACCACCGACTTTTGATATCATTGTATTGCTCGTCATTCTAATTACCACGGAGAAGGGTACAAATTGTGTACCAAAAAAATACGATATGTTTTAATGTGGGTTTTTATTATTATTGTTAATATACGATAATACGATTGTACTAAAAAAGCATTTAACTTTTTTTAAGTAACATGAGTTTTAATTGTTGCTCATCTTTTTGAAGTTGCTTTATTTCCATGTTAATTTTAAATAGACTGTGTTCTCTTTCATTTTTATCCCTGTAGAATTAAGTTTGTTCTACTAAAAGTGCCTTTCGCTCATCCTTGAGATCTGAATATTCGTCTATTAACTCATCAAGTTTGTTGTTTTTACGCTTCCTCTTTTTAACTTTTCCATAACACTCTAGTGTAGGGAAGGAACATTGTGGTTCTATATTTTCTTCATCAGAATTAACTTCATTGCTAGACAATACTTTTTGGATTGGTCGCTTTAAAATATGAACAGCTTCACTTGGACGAAAGGATAGGTCATCATCTATTAATATTTCTAAATTGGTTTCCAAATTGTCAATACATTCAATAGATTCTTCTTTCTGTGAAAAAAATTAGCGTAAAAATACACCTACACAAACGACTTAATTTTTAACTTACATTTAAATTCATCTTTTTATCACCACCTCCACGATCTATTAATCCACATGTTGACGCTCCTATTAAAGACAATACAAGTTCTTCGTCAGAGGACATATTGTTTATTAATGCTGATCCGTCGCCTGTTTTGTAGATCTCCCTTAGGTTGTTTCCAATTTTCTTTCGAAGATTTTTTTTTTGAGGTCGTCATATTTTGATCGTAAATTTGAGGGATCACGAGGTGCTCTTCCACTAGCTGCATTAAAATTTCTCCGCCACTTTTGCCCACACTTCAGTATTTTTTTGGTTGCTTGCTGCATCTGTGTTTTTATTTTCCAGGACAGTTTTATATTGAAATACCAAATTTATTAATATCGTTTTTCACCCTCACTTTCTTTTGTAGATATTTTAATGAATAACACAATATTTCTTTTAAATTAGTTTTAATTTAACAAAAATTAATTTAATTTGTTTATTTTATTTGTCTTTCAAAATAACAAAGTCTTGCCATATTATTTGTTCATTGTGCTAGGTAGAAACACGTAGGTAAAATAAACGTTGAGATTACCAATTCAATTTTACTGATAAGGTAAATATTTCTAATAGGTGCTAACACCCGCAGTTATCTATTTGTTAAAATTATGGGCATAGGACTGTTGATTGTTGTTGTTTTAAATGTTACTTACAATTTTTTATTATCAAATGCTTCTGGTTTAGAGTTCTCCCATTTTGAACTAAATTCATTCTGTTAAAAAGATGTACATACTTAAACTACTTAACAATTACATATATTAAATGTTCAATTTCAGTACCAGATTAACAAATCTTAATCAGCCCTATTATGAATAAAAAATTCCGCAGGATTTTGTTCCCCAGGAGTTTTTTCCCATTAAATTTGAATAGGATAAATGAGAAAAGGGAGAAAACTCCCGGGGAATCATAATTGGGCTGAATATTTTGGTCGAAAGTTCTCATATAAGAATTAAGTTCTTGTCATCCATCATCAAAATAACACCGTATTGTATCTAAAAAGTTATATTTACAAACATTTTCAATTTAAATAAAACTACTTCGGAATAGGGAAATAAAAGGAAAGTTTTCGGTGGCTGAAACTTACCTATAAGCTAATGAAAATATTATTTGTGTAATAAATGTAACGAAACGGCAACACTGTTATTTAATTTCTATTTTATATAAAATATTTTAAAATCATAAGAAATATTCGTTAATATTTATATCCTTTTTAGATTCCACGTGATTAAATTATTATACATTTTCAATAATAGCACTTGTTAGTAGTATGTACTGCTATACAAATTAAAATGTTAGAAAAGAGCATGCTGATCACAAATTTATAACTCATATTTCCAGACATTTCACTAAATACTCAGTTTTCTAGAAAAATAACCTTAAAAGATCTGATTATGGGTTTAAAACAGTGGTCGGCACAAACAGAACTTACAATATTAGTAAATGTATTGCTTAAAACAAATTTTCGAAGAAAAACTAATGATTCGTGTTATGTACAGCTGAATAGTCCCAGCAGTTCTAGGAGACAGTCCCGAACTAATGATTTTACCCATCATTTGGGTGGGAAATAGTTACTTCAATAGCTACGTGACTAGTTATTTTAATATGTGCATGTCCTAAGCAGGCGGTCAGTTGATCCTTTTTGATTACAATAAGACTGTCCGATAGCTGATCCAAAGTAGTCAACGCATTGGATTCACATACTGGTTACATAGCGTCAGTTACTTCACTAGCTACCTAACTGGTTACTTGGTCAGCTAAATAACTAGTTAACATGTGCGGATGCTAATTGGCCACAAATAGACATCTCAAAAGACATATCACAGACAGTTCAATAAACGCTTGCTTGAAAACAATTGTCTTCACGCTAGATTACCTGGAATGTATACAGTAACCAATTGTCATCTCTCTGCACTACAAAGAGCACACACGCGTGAAATGACCCAAAACATATAAATTGGAGTCAGCCAAGTGATAAGACATTAGTGACAATTACTGCCTATAAGGGATACATTGACTACGTGCTTAACTGATTTATGGTTAGGCTTCTGGTAGAGTGTCCAAAAAACCCGCAAATTTTAAAAACTAGTTTCCGGTTTAACCGAAAAAGTGTGTTTTTGAAAAAACCGGGTTTGATATTTGTCTTTTAAAAAAAACGGTTAACCGGTTTCGGTTTTTGTCTTCAAAATAAAACCAGTTAACCGGTTTATATTAAATTTTTATTCAATATGAAAAAGGTCTAGATTTATGGCGTTTTCTTTTCTGACACAAAATGTTGCCAACATACTTTGTACCATTTATTAAAGATTACCCTCATTACCCCCACCATACCCTCATAATTTTTTACATTTTTAACGATCACAATAGAACAAAAACCATTACCATTTATGCAATTTTCTTTTATGTACCTTCTAAATGTTGTAAAACTATACATTTTGCTGTTTAAAAAAGTGCTGCATTTCTAACCCTTTGATAAAATTGAGGGTGAAACGTGTAGCATATCTTCGGGGTTTTAGGGCAACATTACTTGAAAAGAACACGTTATACTCTTACCAAACTACATTTTTTTTAGAAAAGAACACAGAAAAGGGTAAAAGGTAGAATAAAGGCATCATTTATGCCAGAAAAGAAAACGCCATTAGATTTATTTGTGGACGCTAATAAGAAATATGTTAGGAATTGTGTACTAAATCGTCGGAAATTTAACATTTTTGTTTCTTAAGGATCTATCTTTATGCATTTATTTTATATTGTCAAATGCTAAAATTTTCTATAAAATAAAACAATATTTTTAAAAATGGTATCAAAGTTTTTTAAAAAATATGTTTAAATGAGTTTTAGAAAATATATTTCTTTAAAACCGGTTAACCGTCTTACAAAAACCGATTTCTCAAAAAACCGAAAAGTTAAAGAATACCGAAACTGGTTGTGTTTACAAAGATGAAAAAATCGGTTGATCGGATACTCTAGCCTCTGGACACTATAAGTGCCGACCACTGTTTTTAAATCTACATAAGTTGAATACTACTGAATATCGACTATTTTATGATTAACGTTCTGTATTAAAGTTGGAAAACTATTGAATATTTCTTAAATTTAGTGAATGAATCCTAGAAGCCTTGATTTTCTTAATTTTGTTAACAAATAGTAAAATTTATTGGTATTACGTATTTCATGTAAGAATAGACATTTTACTTATAAATTAATATTTTTCAGAATTATATTATTCGGCATTTATGTTTGATACCGATTCTAATACATAGTTTAATATCTTTATAATTTCCATTCAATCAATTTGGAACACAGTCATGTAAAATTAGTAATGCATAATTTCATTCTCCCAAACATTCAAAAATACTAAATATGTATAAATAACTAGACATGCAATTAAATAGATGACTCTACTTGACTACATAAATTTTTCATATCCCAACTATCAAAATTGTATGAAATAACTACATATGTAGATATATAGTATGTTCTTAATAAAACGAGTATAATATATATATAGTATATGTATATTGATGATGATAAGAATGGGTTAAATGTTTAATTAATAAAATATTAATAATAATAAGAATAAAATGACAACAATAAGAATATGCATTTGTATGTACTAAATATAATTGGGGTATTCACATGGTCTGCTATTAGTCATAATGTCATAATGTTTTAAACAAAAAAAATGTATTATTTTATGAAAAAACAATAAACATAGTTCAAATAGTGTTATTAGTTTATAACTTTTTTGTTTGAAACACAACAAAAATTTGTTTAAACTATCATAATATATTAAGACATTATGACAATATGACCAAATAGTAGACCGTGTGAATACCCCAAATGTTTAATGTAACACTGTTACTAGTAGTAGGTATCGAATGAATGAATGAATGAATGGACGTTGTCGATTTATGTACTTGAATGCAAAATAAACAACATCGTACATTCCATGTACGACTTGAATACATCCATTGTTGGGAATGATAATAAATTTGTTCTGATTATGTCTTTAATCTTTAAAAAGTAAATTTTTCCATTGCACTTCTTGCTTGTTGTTGTTGTTCTTTTTCATGATCAATTTGTGGATGAGCTTGCATATGACTTCTTTCGCCGTTTCAATCTAAACAAATCTTTGAAACTAAGAGTAGGAGAGATTTTTCGATTACCATTGCCCTGCTGGCCCTGAGATGAAGAACCATTGCCCATCGAGTTGGCTGGAGACACTGAAGAAGATGATGTCAATGACAGCACTCCATTGATGGAACATTGGAATACATTTAAGAGAGTGTTACGTGGAACGCCATCCAAATATTGAAGGTGGGGCAACATTTGTAAAACATATTCTCTGTAATCCGCCACCATACTCGTTGGCATAATTATGGATTCGATGTTGGATGAATTGAACATATTTAAATTACAAAAATTGAATGGTTCTCTAGTACCCGGATTACCCATAATTGATAAATACTCTAGGCTGGGACATTGCACACGTATACGCTGAATCCAATCGACGACATTTATAATATCACAGTTATTAATCCTAAATATAGACATATAAGTAAGTAAATAAAATTAATTACTAGCTGATTTCAGTAATGTCATTCATGACTTCTTTACTCACCATAATATTTTTAAATTCTGCAAAAATGGTAAAGTGTTCACGTCCAATTTTGTGTTACGATCCAATATTAGTGTGTGCAAATCCTCGAAGAATGATAAAAATGATATATTCTGAAAGTTGTTGTAACTCAAGTCTAAGAACTTTGTTTGCATGGCAAATTTTTCTGCTATTCGTCTTGGTATTGTTCTCAAGTTTTCATAGGCCAAAGATATTCTTCCGTTCTCTTCTAAAATATTGTCACCCAACGAGTCCTCGCTGGTATAACTGCTATTCGAAATATTCCCACTGACAGAATATTGGTTGGTCGATATCATTTTCGAACAATTTTCAAGGTAAATACTACCAGTGCTGCTGTAATCTGCCCCAAAACAAACGTCGTTGTAATCATCGACCGGTAAACTATCGTAAGATTGAAAGGCGGCACAATTTTTTAAAATTTCGTATAAAGTACTGAAATGAAATCACAATGTAATTGTAAACATTAAAATAATGATTTATTTTTTTTTTATTGATTACTTTATTTTTAACAAAATTCATTTAAATAATTGCGTGTTAAATAAAACATTAGGGAAGTCAATGCGAATCCTAGGCTTTGAAATAAATATCTGAATACCGATTTCAGGATTTTTTATACTGAACCAATCTTGTAGGTAATTTAAATAAAAAAAATAGCTAAAAACTCGTTAAATCAACGGAGTTTTATCAACAGAGTTTTCCATTTTATTTCGACACAGATTGGATTTTTACAATTTCTGTTTTTATTTAAATGAAAGTTAGACATTTCGGAAATTGTTGTTAAAAATTAGCAATGTTCAGAATTGAATAACTTTTGAACGCGTCCATCGATTTTAACAAACATGGCGGCTTTTGAATTATTTTATAAAAAGTAAATACCTTCTTAGCAAAAGGATCTCCAAAATTGGAAAATCTCATTTATCCTTGGATAACTTAAAAAAGGATAGTTTTTATTTCTTAATTTGTTTACACCAAATAAACTACATAAGTATAATTACGGTGCGAAAATTGCAAAATGGGATTCCATAGGTTCAAAAGTTATGGTAGTTTTTCTACAACAAATTTCACGATTTAATATGAAAAGTAGTGCTGTTCTAAATGTGATGGATGATAAAAACTACGATAAATCGAGTTTACGTTACGCGAAATATTTGATGTCAAAGATCACAAAAATCGACGTTTTGAATAAATCTTGCTTATTTGGCACACAACAAAAACAATATAATTAAATTTTCTACTTTTTGGTTAAATATAATTTTTTCGATTTCGAGTTATAGCCAATTTTTGTTTCTTTTGTAATGTATTTTTCTAACCTCAATATAGTTACTATTAATCTAGCATGTTTGATAATATTTTCTCAGCCTGTAGTAATGTAAATGTCATAACATAATTTAATCTCTTTCGTCTCAGAATCACTTTCTAGACCATAATGCAATGTTCGTTAATGTAAATTTTGTAACGAGGTTACAAGTATGTAATATGATGAAACTTAGTATTCGTAATATAACAGGATCAAATTTAATAAAATCTTAAAAAAAAGATAAAACTGAATAAAATACACTCTATTTAGATATAAAATAAGTATTTTCTCAAGTACCTTTGTGTACAGAAAGTAGATTTAAAAATCTTCTTATATACAGTGGCGGCTAGCTATTTAGGGACAAATACTTGAATTTTCTTTATCAACTGAATTTTAAATACAATAAGAATTCTCTCAGACATTAACTTACAACTTTTTTTTAGGTAGTAAGTCTGCTTTTACACAGGGCAATTTTTCTTGCGCAAGTCTAGAGTTTATAGGAGAGAGAGGCAAGAAGAAAGAAGAGGGGTACACACTTGCTTGTACTGGCAAGTCTCTTCAATTCTCTTTTGTTTTCTCATTTTCAATATGGCGTCTATTAGGTTTTGACATACAAAATTGCTCACAGACTTGCTGTGTGTAAACAGACGAGCAAGTTTAAAAGGGAATCGACGAGACTTGCTTCAAGTAAACTTGCCCTGTGTAAAAGCAGACTAATGCTCCCTCCGTTCAAAAATTAAAACTTTCACCTAGAGTTTACAAAAAACCGAAGGATTTGAAAACTGCGGTTTCGGTTTTAAAAAATTTAAAACCGTCGTTTTCGGTTTTAGTGATACTTTTTAATATGTATTTTAAATTAGTTAGCTTATATACATTAACGTTGGCTAATATGCTTCTCAGTAATGAAATAATCTAGAATTGGGGGCTCAATGGTATTATGATACCAAAAAAGGAGAACTTAAACAAACTAAGGAGTACTTTTTCGTTCTTAAAATGATACTTTTTTAGTGTTCTATAATATTGAGCATAGAATCAGGAAATTACTTTGATTTCAAACTTGACTTGGGGGTTCAAGTAAAATTTTTAGGCACACATGATTCTGAATGAGTTAAAATTCACCAAATTTGACTTTAGTGTTACCTTTCTTTAGCATTATCTATAATATTGAATCCAGAATCATGATGCTGAGTGGGAATACAAAATGTGCGTATTTATGGTACTATTTTATTCTAATAATACTTTTTAAATGAATTCACTTTACAATGAATCAATTAACATGGAACTAGAGACATGTCATCCTTAATTAGTAGTAATTCACAAAGGGAGACTTAATAGTACTATTTTTATCTTCTGATTGGGGTGGCGAAGCTAGTCCTCCATACTTTTATCGAATATTTGGAAATAACTAAGTCTTTGTAACAAAAATTTTGCATTATTGTTTTTAAATTAAATAAACAGTCATTTGAAGTTTAATTATCAGGAAATACTCGTATGATCAGTATTTTTAAATGTGTTTGTGTGATTCTTTATTAACAGGTTTCCTTGTCAAGCCAGCGAAAGGTAGCCTGTAACATCATCTGAAGCAATTATTGTGATACAATTTAAAGAAATCTTAAGAAGATATTTTAACTGATTTGTTTTTAGAGAAATTAGATGAATTAGATTGAATGAAAAAGTTTGTTTTTCTTTCCTAAATTTTGATTTTTTTACTGAAAATAAATTAAAAGTGAAAACCGAAGAATAATTTTCGGTTTCGGTTTTAGACCTTGAAGAACCGCGGTTTCGGTTAAAACCGAATACGAAACTCTACTTTCACCCACTGTAAAAAAAAAAATTCAGACCAGCTGGCCAGTGAAATAAATTTGAAGGAACTTAAATTTTTTCACTTTTGCAGGAACTTAAATTTATTTATTTCACAATAATAACACAAAACTAAGAGACTATGATTAATATTTTTTATCATTTCTTTTATAGAAAACCAAAAATATTCGTTTATTATTTGTATTTTTAAATTTATAGAGATAAGTTCAGCGTTATAAATATATCTTAAAAACAGTCCTTTTTAAAATCCCTAAAAATTTTAATGATAACCAAACATTGTTCTGCACTCCTGTACTGTTTCCACCTTCTTTAGTTTAAAAGTTATTAACCAGAATGTAGTACTAAAGGTAGGGTCACACATGGCACTTTTTTAGCGCAAATTTGTTTGGCGTGTTTACTCTTACAAGTGTTTTGTAAGATCAAACAGCATCAAATAAAACAAAACTAAATTTTTTGTTTTGAATCATACTAAGTAAAATAAGTTTTTGAAATAAATAAATAAATAAATGTATTTTATTTAGTGGTTACGTCTTTTTCGTAAAATATTTGTCATATGTGACCCTACCTTAAGCCTACAGCAAAAACTTTCATTGACAAGTAATGTGTTAAAATGTCAAATACTTTATAAACACCTTTAAAATATTATATATGGGGTAAATTTCATTGAAATCGGAAGTGACAAAACCGAAAATATCTATTTTCTGTCAGTTTTGGAATTAATTCTCCCTATGGCCAAATAAGAAGCAAATATTGTTTGAATTTTGTTTTAAGTAGGAGAGATTCTATTTAAGATATCTGAGAAAAAAATGTATAAAAGCACCGTCGTTAGAAATTATATCATTCCATAGAAATAGGAAATTCCTAATAAACGGTAAGTTATTGTTAATTGAAAATCCAAAAGGATACGCGAAAGTTTTTATAAACAATATATGTAGGTACATATACATATATATTCGATGTTAATCGAATGTATGTATAAACAGATAGTGGGGTCACTAATCCGTTTAGTTTAGTACTCACCTGTTATCATCTATATTTGTTATTCCACATGTATCCGACATACTTAGTTCTCAAATGACTCAGAGTCACAGAGACTAGTCCAAAACAATTTTAAAAAATATTAAAAAAAGTGTTTATTTCAATTGTTTTTGTTTATTTATTTTTAAACATCGACCATTAATTTATGGCTGAACTATTTTTTGTTTTATTTTTTTTTGCCGCACTCGCTTTCCGTCATTGGACTGTCTATTTCGGTAACCAATATTTTAGGAATTACACTGGCGAAGTTGATGTGTAATGTTGATGATGATGCTTCAACTTTATTTTTTTAACTGACAAAGAAATTTAATTGTTTTCAATTAAGTAGTACATATTTAATAAGTACATATATACATAAGTGTGTATTTGTATTTAATTTAGTAATTACTTAAGTGAATTTTCATCCGAAGAACAACAATCTTCTTCTTATTTGTGCTCTTATCACTTTTCAATTTGACTTTATACTTATCGTTGTTGTTGCTGTTGTACTTAATTGTTCTTCTGTCAGTCAGTCTCCAAGCATATTCTGTTTGACTGTTGTTGGTTGGTGAATTTTGGTTGACGGTTGTTCTCATAATTTCGTCTGGTCTGCGTTTTAAAATAGAACTGAAATGTATAGAAATAAGACAATGAAAATAATATGCAAATGCATACGTTCAATAATACATTCATACATGCATATTAGGGTGGCCCTTATTTTGCATTTTTACTACTTTCGATGCTCTCCTTCATCTAAAATTATTTTTAATTAAATTTTTTTCTTCAACATTTAATTATTAATATTTTTTGAAAATATTGCTACTTTTACGCAAAACTGGAAACTTCATATATAATGTACAACATCCAAACGTTATCCGATTGATTCAATTTGGTTTTTAGATGAACGAAAACAATTTTGGACATTGGAAGCATCTAAAATCCAAAATGTTCGTTGTTTTGAACATTTTGGATTTTAGATTAAATGTAAGTATTTGGGAATTCAAATTATTCGATTTTTCTCTTGTTCGAATAAAACGAATTGTTCGAATAATTCGATCACACATTTAAAATTAATCGAATTATTCGAATAATTTAATTTTTTTTAAAAATCTAATATTTTTTTAAAGAAAAACAAAAAAAAAATAACGTTAAAGTTAACAATTAAAGTACATACATATGGATAATGTTAAAAAACATTCGAATACAAAGGCCATCAGTAAATTTTCATCAAAATATTCAAATGGGATTTCCTCCCGAACAATCTACAAAAATTTTAGTTGCCGTTTTGGAGCTATGTATTAGGGTAATCGATTCTTCGACATTTTTTAGAAACCGGTTGTCGGTTTCTTCGAAAAATTGCAAATTTATATAAACCGGTTTCGGATTTTTTTATAATAACCGGTTTTTTGGAAAAATATTAAAACGCCTAGAAATAAGAAGAAAAAATGTTTTATTTATTAAAATAATAGTGATTAAAACAATTTTGATTATTTCTTTATCCTTCACAAGGTCTTCGGTTCAAATTTGACCCATTTTGAAATTAATATTTAATATTTTCTAAAAGTGAGTGGTGGATATTTTTGATATTTCATGAATTTTATTTAATTTCAAATGTCAACAACTACGTTAGTTTTTTTTTTTTTAAAAAATCTATTTGGGTCAAATTTGACCCGAAGATCGTTAACGTCAGTAAATTTGAAGACCTTATGAAGGTAAAATAATCTATTAGGAATAAGTAAAACACAGTTTAAATGCTTTGGAGTATATCGATTTTTTTTTGATTTTATAAAACTAGACATTGAAAATCATCTTTTACTCCGTGTATTTGTAGGACATATAGAAAACAAAGCATTGAGTAACTTTTCAGACTTGCCAGATCACTTGTGACATTTTCTAAATATAAAAAGTCTTCTAAAATAGTTGAAGAATTTGTTTTAATTTTTTTATTTTTTTGGATTTTGAATATTTTTTAAAGTTTTTAATACATTAAAACTCATAAAAACACACTTTTAGAAAAAAAACGGCAATTCGAGTAGAAAAACCCGGTTTCTTCGATATTCGAACTGTGAGCTTTTCAAAAAAACCAAAACCGACCTTACCAAAAAAACCGGTTATAACCGGTTATTAAAAACCGGGCCGATCACCCTACTATGTATGCTTTAAAAAATTTGAGTTAGTTGGACATGATCCAGAATTGAAGTACATACAATATAAAAGTATTAAGAACTTTTTTACGTCGTTCATTAATTCGGATTTTAAAATGAGTAACTAATTCTTTAGTAAATGAATTATTCACTATTTCTAAATTATTTATAACAAATTGTATTATACCAGCAAGTTCTATCAACGTTGCCGAATTTTTGCTTAATCAAGTGGTCTTAGGTAGAGTTTCGTATTCGGTTTTAACCGAAACCGCGGTTTTTCAAGGCCTATTTGAGTTAGTTGGACATGATCCAGAATTGAAGTACATACAATATAAAAGTATTAAGAACTTTTTTACGTCGTTCATTAATTCGGATTTTAAAATGAGTAACTAATTCTTTAGTAAATGAATTATTCACTATTTCTAAATTATTTATAACAAATTGTATTATACCAGCAAGTTCTATCAACGTTACCTGTATGTTTTCATATTCTAACTAAGACAGGATTATGTGTGTTTAATTTCCTGCTTATAGGTCCATTATTATAGAAATTTCAAAAATTACCATTCGAAGTACAAAAAAATACTAATAGTTTTTGTTACCTCAATGTCATATTGATGGCTTAATAATTTCTTTACTCAAAAAAAAAAAAAACATAAAGTATCATTTTCAATAAGGAAAAAGTACTCCTTAGTTTGGTTAAGTTCTCCTTTTTTTGGCATCATAATACCATTGAGCTCCCTATTCTTGATTATTTCTTTACTGATATCAAAAAATACCATTAAAAGAACAAATTAAAATTTTTTTTATCCTCTTGAACACCCGCCAAGTTTGAATTTTTATATCCTAAATTATCTACATTTTGTTTCTATAACACTTAAATTTAATAAATTATCACAAAACCGAAATAAAACCTAAACCGATCAGTTTTCAAGTTTTTAAAACCGAAACCGCGATTCTGAAATTCTTCGGTTTTTTGGAAACTCTAGTCTTAGGGAATTGCATGGCGTCTTTGGATCTTTTCTATATTTGACGCTGAGGCCGTGCCCCATTGCTGTATACCATAACACCATATCGGTTTTATGATCATGTTATAAAGTAAAGGCGACGATCGAGATGTATTCCGAATTGTTCCGAATCCGATTGTTGAATTATTGTTTGGTTATTGATATGAATAGGGGGGCATGATTCTCTACGCAATGTAAATGTTATGTGTGTATAATTTTGCTCGTTGACTTTAATTTTCCATTGTTTTAACCATTTTTCTAATTCAAAGACAGTAATTTTGACTTACCTCCACAATCAACTTTGCACGATATTTTGAGCAGGTAAGTTAAAAATGCAGTTAACCTCAATGCACTTACCTGCTCATTGATGCTGGTAAGAGCATTTAAAGTTTACTGCCCAAAAAAGCAGCTAACGGCAAATAATTTACACGAAGCTTTGTGATTTTTCCGTCTAAAAATAACGTCAAATTGATATTTTAGCTACTTTTAAAATTATTAAGAAGTGTACAACATATTTTTTCATTCAAAATCGTATTTTTCTTATTTGTTTTGATTTAATTTTGTATTAGGCAGCTAAATTAAATTTTTTTCATGAAAACCAGTTATAGCTTCCAAAAGTATTATGCACTTATCTTAAATGTGCAGGTATGAACAATGCACTAAAATTAACGAATTTATATGGAGTTTGGTAAATAAATATACAAAACACAAGTTTTGTGCACTTATATGCAAAATGCTCTTAAGTGAAAGGCAGGTAAGTCAAAACTACTGTATTTGATTTTGTAAGTAACGAGACGCTTCTTAAATATAACCACACAGCCGATTTTGTGGGTCTCATTTCTAGGTATTTTTCAAATTAAAGATGTACAACACAAATTAAAAATTATATTGAAAATAGCGTCTACTTAGCTTTGTTTTGTTTAATAATATGAAACGAGTACTTTTGACCGATACCTACTCGGTACTCGGTGCTAAAGTAACGATGCTAAAAGTACTTGGTATCGAAACAAAAGTATCGATATTTACGAAAATACGGATATATTAGAAGATTGTTTCTAAAAACACTGCATAGTTTCGGATTAAAAAAACGGTTTCCTTATATTTTTTACAAGTACTGTTTTTTCTATTTAGGGTATACTTAGCATTCTAACTTGTTATTAAATTAAGGACCATTATTACAACTTGTCATTATAGTTAAAAGTAACTTTATGCAATAGAAAAAGGTATCCTTAAAGGTAACTTTAACTATAACGACAAGTTGTAATAATGGCCCTAAATTGATTTCTCTATTAATACAGGGTGAGCCAACTTCGACTGACTGATTTAAAATGCCTATAACTTTTTTATTTGTACAGTTTTTAATGTCACAATGACGTGTAAAAATTTTTAAATTTTGCTTGCGAGAGAAAATTAAAACTTTTTGAACAATATCATTAAGAGCGATGAAGCATATTTTCATTTAAATGGACATCTTAATTAACAGAACTGCCGAATTTGGGGTAAACAAAAACCTAGAGCAGTGCATCAACTGAAATAACACTCTCTCAGCAAATGCTAAATTTCTTCGTTAGAAAAAATTTTCGAAAAATAATTGAATTTTATTTGACTCAAATAACCCTATAGCCGAATTGGCTCAAGTCTATTACAAATCTATTACAAACATGCATAAATATGTAAGTTCATACATAACACAAAAATGAACTCGAATATTTTTTAAGCTCGGCAATTTTAATAAAGGCTCGAATCAAACACTACTTAATGTGTTGAATATGCTTTCGTGCGGCCAACCTACTTACTGACCCACGAAAAATACCGGATGTTATTGATTTTAGCGTGATGAAAAATATCCCTAGAGAAATGATTCAAATTGAATCCTCGCTGGAACTATCTTCAAACCCCTCACCCACTATTGTTACTTTATTGAGCCCAATATAAATTGTATCCCCGACTGGCACAAGAATAAATTGGCTCAAATATAAAAAATACCTCAGTACACATTGCTCGGAAAACATACCGCTAAGAACACCAGAAAAACTCGATCACTCTCTTATCAATTTCGATAAAAATCTCAAACTGGCTGCTCAATAT
The DNA here is from genome assembly GCF_958450345.1 of Calliphora vicina. Lineage (NCBI taxonomy): Eukaryota > Metazoa > Arthropoda > Insecta > Diptera > Calliphoridae > Calliphora > Calliphora vicina. The sequence goes on from NC_088780.1 coordinate 83,211,285, forward strand.
AATAGAATTAATTCTGCAGATGTCGAACGGCTCTTAAATGAAAAAGAAGAGTTCGAAGAGAGTGGCAATTGGACAGATCCCCAACTAAAATCGAAAAGTCTTAAAAGACCTGTCATATGTAAGTCCCCCATGCGAAATTCAAGTGGTGGTTGGGCAAGAACTGATAATGAAAAAGGGAATCTGTTTGTTTACACCGTAAACATCAAACGAAGCAATTGAGTTGGCACCTCTTGTAACCCATTTTGGAGCAGCCGTACCCCTACGTTTTGAGATTCGAGAGATCGGAAATGCAATTGTTGTTTTAAACCCCAAGAAAGCGCCTGGTATGGACAAGATCAGCAACAAGATGCTTATTGAGCTACCCCGGATAGCAATAAAAATAATTATTTTTATTTTTAACGCTATATTACGACTTGAATATTATCCTCCAGAATGGAAGGTTTCACTGGTTACTATGATACCCAAGCCGGGAAAAGACCACACAAAAGTAGAATCATACAGACTCATCAGCCTATTGTCTAATATATCAAAGCTATTTGAGAAGATACTTTGTAAATTTCAGCTCATTTTTATACCCTACACCACCATAGTGGGGAGGGTATTATGCGTTTGTGCAGATGTTTGTAACGCCCAAAAATATTAGTCTAACACCCACCTTAAAGTATACCGATCGACTTAGAATCACTTTCTGAGTCGATTAAACGATGTGCGTCCGTCCGTCCGTCTGGTTGGCTGGCTGGCTGTCCATGTAAACCTTGTGCGCAGAGTACAGGTCGCAATTTTGAAGATATTTCGATCAAATTTGGTACATATTACTTTTTCGGCCCAAGGACGAAGCCTATTGAAACTGGCTGAAATCGGTCCATTATTTCACCTAGCCCCCATACAAATGTCCCCTCGAAATTGGACTTTATCGGTCATAAAAGTTTAATTTATCTATGTATCTACACAAATTTCGCTCCAAATAAGTTTTATATATACAAAATTCATGTCACCAAATTTTGTTACGATCGGTCCATAATTAGTCATAGCTCCCACATAGACCCGCTTCCGAAAATCACTTTAACGTGCATAAATCGCTTAAAAATGTTGGTATACACACAAAATTCAACATAGTTAACTTTAATATAGACATAAATAACACGACCTAATTTTATGGTGATCGGTCCATAATTGGTCATAGCTCCCATATAAGGCCCACTTCCGAAAATCACTCAAAAATATAAATTATTGATATTTTAAAAGAAAAATATTTTTACTCATTTACTTGGTGTAGGGTATTATATGGTCGGGCTTGACCGACCATACTTTCTTACTTGTTTGGTTTTTTATCGGTTTTTTGAAAAAAAAAAATTTTACCCTAGGTGACCAAAATACCTCAGCTCCAACATGTGAAATTTCGTAACAATATCTCCAATAGTTCCCGATATACCGAATTATTTCCAAAAAAAAAACTTTTCTAAATCACTGTGCTATGGTGGTGTAGGGCATGAATAATAATGAATAATTGTAGAAGGTAGATAGAGTTTTCAATATTTAAAGACAAACTTTGATTTTAATTTTTTTTTCATATTTTCTTTTGTTTGACGTTACAAGATTTGTATAATTGAGATTTTATTTTCTACTGAGTGTACCTTATATTGTTGTGTCATGGTGTAGGGTATAATAAAATATTCATATTAATGTTTATTAGGACAGTAATTGTATTAATTGATTAACTTATAATAGATCAATTAAAATAACTAAAAAGTTTAATTCGAGTAGATTATACATATGTATATGTATAATATACTATAACGATTATGTTCATTAAAAATCAACTTACTTATTTTGTTGATATTATAAACGACACAATTCTAAATTTTCAGGAGAAAAAAAAAAACAAAATTTCTTGGTAAAACTCTGAAATTTTAGGTTTTTAATATATTGCCTCCTCTTCACTTTTAATTTTTCTCAATACTGCCTTCTTTTAAATTCTATTTTTTTAAGTATGCGAAAATTTTAGGAAAACTCAAAGAACTAAATTTTTACTACCTCCTTTTCACTTCTTATTTTTTTTATAAGATACATTTTTTGGAGAAACTTGAAGAGCTTGCTTACTTTTCACTATATACTCAATTTTTTTGTTTTGTTTAATTGTATATGAAATAGCTACCGAGCGAAGCAGGGCGGGGCGGTCAGGTAGTTTCTAATAAATTCCAAAATAACATGTAAATAGTTTTTATAAATATCTCAATTCGCATTGTCGGGAAAAATAATCAAATTTTAGTTTTAGATTTCGAAAATTTTACATAAAAATCGAACTAGGACGAATTTCACATAAGGATTATTCTACTTAAATTTGAGCTGATAAGTCTAATTAAATTAGTATAGCAATTTAAAAAATCTTAAATATTTGTGTGATATGTTTAGAAATGAAATTACTTTTTTGAAACAACTTACGAAAAATTAAATTTAAATAATATTTAAGAAGCTAGAAATTTGTTCAAAAAAATCATTGTTATTAACTTAAACTTCAATTGTAGGTTTATTGTTTTTTTAATATTAATTTTAGTGGTTTAACCACAATTATTGAGGAGCGTTTTTCTATAAAAGCACTTTAAACATTATTTTGAATTGTTTTTCTTACATTGTTAAGAACATGGACAATGTTTTTTTGGGCCACCCTAATTTACATACATATGTGTGTATGTATCAATTTATGTATGAACGTAACATCAACATAGTGGGGAGAGTATAATGAGTTTGTGCTGATGTTTGTAACACCCAAAAATATTAGTCAAACACCCATCATATTTTAAAGATATTTCGAGCAAATTTGACGCATGTTTTTTTTTGACCCAAGGACGAAGTCTATTGAAACTGGCTGATATCGGTCCATTATATCACCTAGCCCCCATACAAATGTCCTCCCGAAATTGGACTTTATCAGTCATAACTGTTTAATTTATATAGGTATCTACACAAATTTCGTATTTTTATGATGATCGGTATATAAACACGACCTAATTTAATGGCGATCGGTCCATAGCTCTCATATAAGGACAACATCCGAATGATTTCAAATAACAAAAAAAATAGTTTTGCTCATTTACTCAGTGTAGGGTATTATATGATTGGGCTTGACCGACCAAACTTTTGTACTTGTTTTTGTTTTGTGTTAATTGTAATTTAATTGTTTTTGCTGCTGCTTTTAATTACATATGTATTAATATTTGTTTATTTGTTATTATTATGTATTTAGGTTTGTTATCACTACGCTCGTTCGGAATGAGTGTTTGTTGATTTGATTCTAAAAAGAAGTAAACAAAAACAACAGTTTATCATTCAATTTAAGATTATTATTATTCTCTTTATCAAGATTTCTAAGCATTCGGATGTGTAAAAGCAAGAAAACTATTATTTTTAATTCAAATTCATCAACATTAGAAAATGTAAAATTTTCAAAGATTTTTCTCATTTTCTACAATTTTGTTTATTTTTTGTTGTTAATGATGATCACTTTGAACTATTGGATTTATATTCTTAACAAGCAGGTAAATTCTCTGCGAGTTGTCAAGTTTTCCTTAATTAATTTGCCACGTAAAAAAAATAGACATGTTGAATATATATGGGGGATTTCATGTCAAGTGAACCAACTTTTAAAATCGATGTCTTTCGATCGGGATGAAATTTACACCAAGACCTATTGGATAGTATCCCACTCGCATCCCACTACGAGACTAAAAAGCTTTTAAAGGAATAGACCTAAGCTTTCTTTTGAGCAAAAAAAAAATTAAAAAAGCGCCCCTTTTGAAAAGTTCGATTTTGCCAAAAAAAAAATTAAAAATTGTATATCTTGAGTTACAAAACATTTATTTTGCTATATATCCCAATCACATCCCACTAAGCCACCAAATAGGTCTGAAAGGAAAATATCCAAGCTTTCTTTTGAGCACAAAAAAAATTAAAAAAGGGTCCATTTCGACAAAAAGTTTTTGATTTTGCAAAAAAAGTAAAAAATTGCATGTTTTGAGTTACAAAACATTTTTTTTGATAGATATCAAACTCGCATCCCACTAAGCGACCAAATAGGTCTTCAGCAAAAAAAGGGCCCATTTTGAAAAAAAAGTTAAAAAAGTTTTTGATTTCGGAAAAAATATATTAAAAATTTTTTCATTTTTTTTAAATATTTTTTTCGAAAGATTGAAGAAATAGCTATCTAAACTATTTGGAACACATTTTGCTAAGAACAATAGGTAATAAGTTACATGGATGAGAGAAATCACATCTAACTCAGAGAGTTCTGGACCGATCTTGTTGAAAAATTGTGTCTGATTACTATCCAATAGGTCTAACCTTGGTGTAAATTTCATCCCGATCGGAAGACATCGATTTTAAAAGTTGGTTCACTTGACGTGAAATCCCCCAAATGGATTTTGTCTACTTTTCAAAAATATATGTATATAACTTTTAACAATTAAAAAACTCATGGAATACTTTTTTGAAAAATATAACCAAAAATGCATTTTATTCAGTTTTTACAAAGATACTAATTTTTCAAATTGAAATTAAATTTTTATTTATGAATATTTTGTAATAAAATTTCACAGTTATATAGATTTTTCTATTGAAAATAGAAAAATAAAAACAAATTTTGAAATGGGTAATCGGGAATCCCGCAATTCTCAAAAAAGTTTGAAAAATCCAAATAGGATTTTTAGTTTTTTGGCTATAATATCCATACCAGGTCCGGGGGTTCGGAACCCTTTAAAAAATAATTAAGAACATATTTGGCCATATAAAAAGCCATATATTTTGATATCTACTATGCGATTTGAGTATTTTTGCCTAAAGTTGAATTTTACATGAAAAATAGGCGTTATTTGGATGGACCTGGTGCCCTCGGTATTAACAATTTTGAAATGTATTTTCATTTAAAATATTTAGTGTAAAGTTAGTTTTTAAAAAAGTGTAAATTCCTAATACATCTTCCTAGAAATTTGTTCGATAACATAACAAGAAAAAATTTGTGAAAAAAAGTATTTCCCAAAAACTAGCGAAAAATCGCCTTTTTAACATTTTTAAATTCAAATGCATATAACTTTGGAATCAGTCACGATTTTAAATAATTCTTTTTTGGTTTGCTATATACATTTGTTGTTAGTACAATAAAAGATAAATGGAGAAAAGCGGGAAATATTTAGACCCGCTGTTATCAAAAAACTCTTGAAAATTTAATTTTCAAATGCGAATATCTCCTAAGTTATAAGAGATAATTGATAGCTATGACGAGGTTTATTCAATATATGTAGTGGTTTTGAAATCGGAACACAGCCGAAGAAATAGGATAGTTTTATAAATTGTACATACTCGAGGTGTCCTACTGGCCGCACCACTGGTGGCCTCATGAGGTCAAAATTCAAAACTTAAACTCAACAACACTTCTTCTTTGCGCATGTCAAACTTCATTCAAAACGGAGTAAGAGTTTAGAAGTTACAGATTTATTTCTCTCTTTTTTTTCTCATACCACTGTGCGTGCGTTTAATCGAATAATCAAGGATTCTGATTAATCGATTAATCAACGTTTCTGATTAACCAACACTATGATTATTCAATTAATTTGATTTTTGATTCACAATGTGGAGTACTTGGCCCATAGAGAAATATACATAGAGCGGAAACTCTGCTGTCAAAGACCTAACTCAGTTGTCAAAAACCTAATTGGTGAGAATGTATTAGTAAATAAAATAATGTGAAAACAAAAACAACACTCGTATGTGTGATTATTTTGAGTAAAATTTTGGTTTGAGTTTTTTTCTAGTTTCTGCTCTTGTTGTTTCTCTATGACTTGGCCTAATAAAAAAACAGAAATGCTATTTATTGACAATCATTTCAATTTCTAATGTATTTTGTTTGTATATTTTTATATATATATATTACCGCTAATATTGAATATTTGTATTCAGACAAATTTAAAAGAAAAAACAAACAAAAAAAAAAACAAATTTCTAAATAATAAATATTCTTTGCTTTGAATAATCAAAATCAAAATTATTCAATTAGTTTTGAATGTGAATAATCAAAATGTTTGATTAATAAGGATGTTAGATTAATTGATTAATCACACATCCCTAGTTTTTACTGATAACGACATTTGTGAGGCCTAGCTATCAATGAGTTATTAATGTCACTATTTGTAACTAGTTTCAGTGATAACAAAAAGTACTTGAACTAATGACACCACCGTGTAAAAATAATGAATTAAAATGCTATTGTATAAGTAGTAGGGTATCCAAATTATTCGATTTTTATTTTGTTCGAATAAAAGGAATAATTCGAATATATAATATATTGTTACGTTTTAACCTTTTCAAAACGTTAGTTCATTTCCTTTAAATAAACCGGATACTTTTGATTGCAAATAAAAGCCGTTTAGTAGTTTGAAAATGGTAACAACTCTTTATTTATTTAAAAATGTACAACAACAGAATTAAATAGTCACTCAATGTTTTTTATACATGTTTGTAAATTCGCAGAAATACAGACACAATTTATAATGTACACGAATTTACTTGAAAAACACAACACACTTTAAGGCACTCAGTTGATGTTTATTCGAAAAGCGTCTCTGATAAACTCACTCACGACTGCAACCTCTGCCACTATTTATAACACTGCCATCTGCACTCTAGATTGTTCTTTAACTGTCAAAATTCGAATATTCTAGATCTTACTAATACATACGCCATCTGTGGTGTACTTTCTACAATGTTCTTTAACTGAATATTCGAATTCAAACAGCGTTGCCAACTTACGATCTATGGTCAACTGAAAGCTTTTATTTAATAATGCCCACAGATATGTTACAGTTTGCTATTACAGCACTGTTATTTGAAAGCGTATGCTACTTTTAAATCAGCCCTTAAAATCGTTATATTTGAATTCAAGTACAATTTCGTAACAATATTTTAACGAATAATATACATTTTTTAAATAATGTTAGAGATTAGGTTTGTCTATTCTTCAAATCATACGTAAAGTCATATAGTCTAAAGCCATAATTAACAACATCACTTATATGCATTTTATGATCATGTTGTTCATCAGTCTCATGGTATCAATGTCATCCTCAATATCACTTTCGTGAACATTTTCAGTAACACATTTATCATCACTTTCAATATTACTTTCTTCTAAGCTAACATTTTGATTTTAAATTATTTTTTGGCATTACCTCCTCCCCATCCATTCAAAATTTATTTTTAAAATTATAATTTTTTGCGGTTGCAATTATATATTTGTAGATGGAGCTATCGGACCAGACAGTGATTGAAAGACTCAATACTATATAATTTTTTCGTTCAATATGATAAAAATAAATTGCAGAACGCATGTGTTGTACTACAATTAAATTTAAAAAATTCCAACAATTCTCAAATTATTTAATGTATATTTGTACTGAAAAGATTATATAATTAGATTTTTCAGCTTTTTATTCCATAATTTCTGCAAAAATTAAATCTATTTGAATATTTTATTAAATTTTAATACCAAATTTTACAAGTGTGTTTTTTCAGTTTTAATTTCAACACCCAAAAATTAAAAGTCAAAATAATTAAAAAAAAATATTTTTCGTTTGTGCGAAATATACATGTTTCGGTTATTTTAATGTTTTATATGTGTGGAAAAAAATAAAAGAATATTATGTGTCTGTGAAAAAGTGTGTTAGAATTGCAAATTTATTGCAATTTTCAAGAAAAAGTTTTGAAGTCAAATCTCTATCTCAAGTGTGTTGAATTCACATACTACTTGTATGTGAGAAGAGAGAGAAGTTGTTGTTGTAGAAAAATTGAGAGGCTTCCCTTCTTGTTATTCTTTGTTTGTCTGCTTCAAAATAACTATTCCCAGTAAGCACCAAAGCTCCAAAAATTCAAGCACTTGAACATTTTGTTGGAATTTGACTTGAATGCAAATGTAATTATACTTTAGACATGAAAAATATTTGAAAATTTATTTATTTTTCAAACAAAAAACATATGGCTTGAATTTATGTTTCCTTTTTACTGGAGAATGCTATTGAAATAAAGTGTAATACAACTGTAATTCAATTGCTTGACTATAATTCAACGCTTAAATTACACTTGCTTTCAACTTGAATTCCAGTTAAAATGCTTATTTTACATTTTTGGAATCTATATAAACTTGAACACTGCTGCAGGCAATGGTCGAAAAATAGTAATTTTTTAACAAAATTCTAAGTTTACAATATAAAAAAATGCCACATCGTGTTAAAATAAATATACAGTGGTTGACAAAACAATGGAAACTTTTCCAAATATTTCATTAGTGGCCTAAAATCTGAAATAATTTTTTAAAAAATTTTAACATTTTTGTAGTATTTTATTTGTTTACTTTTATTAACTTAATTTAACAAAAAACAAAGGACATAATTAATTAAATTCTAAAAATGAGAAAACAAAATTAAAAGATTTCTTTATTACGGCATTGACAAAACAGTGGAAACTTAGGTATTATTTTAACAAATATGGTCTAAACTTTGCAATAACTCAATATTTTGTTGGGTATCCGTTATTTTTTATAACTGCAACTCGTCGACGATGCATTGAACCAATTAAAGAGTCAATGGTCTCCTTTGAAATATTTTGCCATTCCCTTATAACTGCCTCCGATAAATCTTCCTCCCTGGTGTAATTTTGGGTCCTTATTTTACGATATAAAATTTCCCATAGATTTTCTATGGGATTGAGATCTGGCGATTGGGCAGGCCACTTCAAAACACGTACCTCGTTGGATTGTAACCACTCGTTTACAACCCTAGAGGTGTGTTTCGGGTCGTTGTCGTGTTGGAATATCCAAACTATGGGCATATTTTCCTCAGCGTATGGATACATAACATCGTTTAATATGGTTCTGTATCCTATGCCTGTCATGTTATCTTTTTTGATATGAATTGGGCCCATACCTTGTCCTGAAAAACATCCCCATGCCATAATATTGCCACCGCCAAAATTTACAGTCTTATTTGTGTACTTTGGATCTAATATTTTTTCCTTTGGTCGTCTTACAAATGTTTTCCCATCACTGCCTCTTAAATTGTATTTGGATTCATCGGAAAAGAGTACAGTATTCCATTTCTGTATCGACCAGTTTAAATGATCCCTGGCAAATTGTAGCAGAACGGTTCTTTTTTGAAATGAGTGATAGCAACCAAGACCAGCCTCATTTGCCCTGCGACTAACTGTTCGGGTACTTATTTCTATTTTTAGGCTATTAACAACCTCTCGAGGAGTTATTTTTGGGAATTTATTGAACTCTCTAGCTATTAAATTATCTTGTCTAGGAGTAGTCTTACGAGGCCTTCCACCTAAATTTTGAGTTTTTACAGAACCGGTCTCACGAAATTTCTTTATAATTTTTGAAACTGCTGATTTATTTATTGAATATTTGTCACAGATACTTTTTTGTTTTAAACCAGCTTTAAAATCGTTAATTATTTTAATTTTTAAGTCTTCACAAATCTTAACTTTAGCCATTTTCGTTAACTTTGAAAAAAAGCAATTATGCGAAAAACTTAGAAAAAGAAATTGTGAAAAATTACCAGAATTTAAAAATAATATAACTGTAAACTGGATGCTTTTTACATCGTTCTTTAAAGTTTCCAATGGCAGCTGGAGGTGTGGGAAATCTCATGTTTGGGGAAACGACGATGGACAAATTTAGTTATTTGAATATTTTAAAAGAAAATTTGAAAGCTATCGCCACTAATTTGTGCATACAAGACGACTATCACTTCACGCACGACAACGACCCAAAGCACACTTCTATGGTTTTGCGAGAATGACTCCTCTACAACATTAAGGAAGTGGTGCCTCAGCATCCCCAGAACCCAGATTTAAACCCCATGGAACATTTATGAGTTATTTTGAAGAAAAATATTCGATAGCATAAAATATCTAATAAGGAAATGCTGAAAGATGTCATCGTCCAAGAATGATGGAATATTGGTGCAGAAACTACAAAAAAAAACTGCTCTAAGCTCTAATCACATTAAAATTGATATGATTATCCATACATTTAAATTATTTATTAATCTCTTCAGATTTACATGGTTAAAACATAATCATTTCATTAATCACACAGAATCATCTGAACATTCCTCAAACTGTTTTTCATGTAGCATGTATTACTTATTTAAATTTATAATTATTGAAAATGTTGATAATAATTATAAATTAAATATATTTATTCGTCTTATTCGATTATTCTACAATATATAAAATTATTCAAAAAATTTAAATTTTTAAATTATTCGAATGGATATCCTAGTAAGTAGTGAAGTACCAGAATTTAGCATTTTAACTCATTACTAGGCAATACAAATTTTTGCTGGTATACAAAACATAAATATCACCATGTTTGGGATTACGAGAATTAATAATTTGTTACATAACGTTTAAGTATTTTTCATAAATTTACTTAATTTTTTTATTTACTAATAACCAATATTCTGTGTTCAAGTTTGAAACATTTATTGTTCCGTCAATCGACATTTGATAAATGTTTTTCATATTCATGCCGTTTGCACCACCTAATTTGCTCTGAAAAAGAATATAAGCTTTTTTCTATCACTCACTGTTCATAATACAAAAAAAAAGCTTTATTCAAGTTTAATATACAGTGTTACCAAGTAAACATTTATTTTTATACTTTGCTGCTTAATCCCCATTAACACGATGTATGGTTATACGTTACTTATGCTATGTTCAGAGTTGAGTTTTTAAATGCGTTTAAGCAAAATGTTGATTAACATTTGAGATGATTAAGTTGACAGTAAAATGATTAAGTCGACAAATAAAAAACAACAAACAAATTTATATTTCTTTAAAGCATTAAATAGGGAAATAATTACGTTAATAAAGTTATCAGCAGATTATTTTCAAAATTTATTTATCGGCCGATGTTACATCATAATCAGTTTGAAATTTGTTCAGATGATTCTATTCGATTAATGAAATTATTATGATTTAATTATGTAAATTTGAAGTGATTATCAAATCATTTAAATTTATGGATAATCATCTCGATTTTGATGTGATTAGAGCTTAATCAATGTTAAGATGATTAACTCTGCAAATGTGAACACAATATTATAGTTATACTGTCGGTAAAAATAATTTGCCTATGAAAACTGTCAGTATAACATTAGTTTAAAACATAACTATACATCGGATAAGGGGGGTAAGAACAGACTTGAACGGAGTGACAACATTAAATTTAACTTTTTGTCATTCCGTTTGTAACTCATCTAAATATTAATCGTAGAACCACAGAAGTATATAAATTCTTTAACCTTATAAAATGCTAAGACACGATAGATCCAAGAGCGAAGGAATGAATTTTCCCCAAATTTTGATATTAGAAAAGTACAAAATCGGTCCAACCAAAAAACAAAATGTTCGTAAGTCGGACATTTAAAAACAATTAAAATGCGATATGGCTTAAGTGTCCAACAATTAACTATAGATAGATCAGATGAAAGGTTTTGGATCAAAATGTATCTTATTAATTATCTTTTATACGTTATGAGATATTCGCATTTGAAAATTAAATTATCAAAATTTTTACCCACCCTACTACAGTTTTTCGATAATATTGTTCCCAAATAGTTCCCGATTTTCTCCATTTTTCTTTTATTGGACTAACAACAAATGGGTAAAAATTTTGAAAATTAAATTTTCAAATGCGAAGAAATCGTTTTAAAAATTGAACATACCCGAGGTGTTCTACTTTGAGGACCCCTTGCCGCACCCTTGGTAGGCCCATGCGGTGCAAATTCAAAAACTCTACAAGATTTCTTCATTGCACATGTAACATTTCATTCGAATCGGACTAAGGGTTCAGAAGTTACAGGTTTATTTCCCTCTATTTTTATACCCTTCACCTTCGTGAGAAGGGTATATATAAGGTTGGCATTCCGTTTGTAATTTCCACAATATAATTTTCCGATCCTTATAGATAGCGGAGTCGATTATGCCATGTCCGTCTGTCTGTTGAAATCAATTTTCTGAAGACCCCAGATATCTTCGGGATCCAAATCTTCAATAATTCTGTCAGACATGCTTTCGAGAAGTTTCCTATTTAAAATCAGCAAAATCGGTCCACAAATGGCTGAGATATGAGGAAAAAATCAGGACAGCCTCGATTATTGACCTATATCTGGATTACTAAGTCATTAATATAGACAATATGGATATCTAATGATAGATATTTCAAAGACCCTTGCAACGACGTATATAAGACCATAGTAAGTTGGACCTACAATGGGTCAAAATGGGAAAAAATGTTTTTAACCCAAAATTTAAAAAAAAATACTTTTTAAAATTTGAAAAAAAAATTTTAAAATAACAATTCGAAAAAACAATTTTTACAAAAAATTAAAAAAACAACTTTGGAAAAAAAATTTATTTTGTTTACCTAAAAATATTTAAAATTTGTATTTTGAAGTATAATTTAATAAGATTTGGCACAGCCGAATATAGCTCTCTTAGTTGTTTTCCTATACCACTGTGCGCTGGTTTAACATATTTTGGATTACATTAGGAATCAGTTTAATGCAGTTCTTTGTAAAAAAGATTTATTTAATAAAATTTATTTTTTTTAAAAAACATTTCATTTCTGATTCTTTGTGTTACTAATTTAACCCTTTTAGACCTCTTAACCTAAAATTATAAAAAAAAATATAAAGTATACGAAATTTATTTGTTAATAAAAATTTAACTGTGGCAATTGTTTTCGATTATAGATGTCCAAGTAAAAAATATGTTATTGTATTAACAGTCACTGTTCAATAGAAATAAAAATTACGAAAATTAATTAAAAGCCCAAAAGTTGGGGACTTAATTCATAATTTTCAAATTGTTTGTCATAACGACAAAAAATTAAATCTTGCAATGAAATGCCACTGCTTTTATTACAGCCAGATTGGATAAAGAATTCTTTTGGTGATATAAAAATCGAAATTGTTTGATAGATAGCAACGGTACCGTGAAATACTCCCAACAAAAGTGAAATAATTCCCAATCAAACAATAAATACATTGCTTCCGAATGTATTTATTAATGCTTACAAAAACGGTTAAGGGTTTCTCCTCACTCAGTAAATACTTCTTTTTCTGCATATAAATTTTGAAATACTTCAGAAAAGCGATAATAAGCGAAGCCGGTTTTTGGTAATCAAAAAATGTTGGGGATTTATTTTATTTTTAGAAATGGTCCCTAAATATCGTTGTTTTCTTCTTTATATACAATTTTATATTTATTTATATATTTTTTATATTCAAAACTTATTGTCCGATATATAGGCAACAACTATAGACCGTATTAGAGGGTATTTATGGACAGATTTGGATAATTTTTTTTAACTAATACAATTCAGTTCTATTAGTATTTCAGTTCTATTTTTTATCGCGACGATACACTGACAGTTCTCATAAAAAAACAAGTAAGAAAGTATGGTCGGGCTTCTAAATGGACCGATCGTCATTAAATTAGGTAGTGTGATTTATGCCTATATGAAAGTTATTTCTGTATGTTATGTGTATACCAACATTTTTAAGAGATTTATGCTCGTTAAAGTGATTTTCGAAAGATGGCCTTTTATGGGGGCTAGGTGAAATAATGGATCGATTTCAGCCAGTTTCTATAGGCATCGTTTAGTCGAAAAAATTGTATGTACCAAATCTTATCGACATATCTTCAAAATTGCGACCTGTACTTTGCGCACAAGGTTTACATGGACAGCCAGCCAGCCAGATGGACGGACTGACATCGTTATACTTTAAGATGGGTGTTAGACTAATATTTTTGGGCGTTACAAACATCTGCACAATGATCGAATAACTTCCACAGGAAGTTAAGAGGACAGAAGAAGAAACATTTGAAATAAACCTAATATCTTCTAAAGAAAATTGCCTTTCTATCAAGTTATAAAACATGAATATCGAGACATATTAAAAAATCATTTTCGTGGCGCCCAAATTTCAGAAAAAGTCAACAAATTGACTTTTATGTTTAAGATTTTTTAGTAGGTAATTTACTATTGTTACGAGATTGTACTTGAATTCAAATATAACGATTTGAACGGCTGGTTTAAAGTTGCACAATGTTTCTCAACCTTTCTAGTTTATGTTAATAGCAGTTAACATATCTGTGGATATTATTAACATAGCTGTGTAACATACAACATTGAATGAAATCTTTGAATTGTAAGTATGGCAACACTAAATGTTTAATGTAACAATATTTAATGTAATGTTAAAAAAAATTAAATCAGCCGATTTTTTTTATTACCTACTAAAAAAAAATTAAAAATAAAAGTTGACCCTGTGAAATTTGGGCGCCTCGAAAATTATTTTTTTGATATATCGTATATTCAGACCTGTCACACATTTTGTTCGGAATGGTTTCAATTTCGTAGTTTTTATTCCGATCAATTTCGTTTTAGGTTCTTCAGATTCCGTGAAACTTATTAATTAAAAAAATATTTCATAATTCTATATTTTTGATTTTAATTTGGCAACGTTTTTAATTTTAAAACAAAAGTGATATTTTTGGTACAGAAACTGTTTAAAAATTATAGATAAATAAATAATTACAGATAAATTGTTCGGAATGGTTTCAATTTCGTAGTTTTTATTCCGATCAATTTCGTTTTAGGTTCTTCAGATTCCGTGAAACTTATTAATTAAAAAAATATTTCATAATTCTATATTTTTGATTTTAATTTGGCAACGTTTTTAATTTTAAAACAAAAGTGATATTTTTGGTACAGAAACTGTTTAAAAATTATAGATAAATAAATAATTACAGATAAATAAATAAATAATTAATTAATTAATTCCACTTTGAAAACTGAAAGTGGTTTTATTCCGAAAGAAATTTTCGTTTTACATTTTCTGAAGAAGCAAAATGCGGAATTAATTCCACTTTCGATCGGAATGGAATTCTGTGACAGGCCTGATTATCATTAAATTTGAAATAAATTTGAATTAAATAAATTTCAACCATTCAAAGGTTAAATGAATCTTGTTATGAATTAATTCAACAATGAATGAATTCTATTCCAATAAAATTCTTTGAATGCAGCTAAAGAATCTTTTTGTTGGGAATGGTTTTATGGAATGAATAAATTAATCTCAAATTGAATTAATGAATTCGATGCTCTTGTACTTACCTATGTATGCATATGGGTAAATTGTAATATAAATTGTTAAAAAAGGGGCCTGTAATTATTAGTCTTTACCAAAGATGAAATTTTCATGTACTAAAATCGAAAATTAACATACACTATAAAACAAAATATTTTTTCAATAACAAATGAACAAACATTAAATTAAAATGAAACTTCAGACTGTGGTAAACAAAGTACGAAATCTTTAAAAATATTTCGTTTTTATACCCTTCAGCTTCGTGAGAAGGGTATATATAAGTTTGTCATTCCGTTTGTAATTTCTACATTTTTCATTTCCGACCCTATAAAGTATATATATTCTGGATCCTTATAGATAGCGGAGTCGATTAAGCCATGTCCGTCTGTCTGTCTGTCTGTCTGTCTGTCTGTCTGTCTGTCTGTCTGTCCGTCTGTCTGTCTGTTGAAATCAGTTTTCTGAAGACCCCAGATACCTTCGGGATCCAAATCTTCAATAATTCGGTCAGACATGCTTTCGAGAATTTTGCTATTTAAAATCAGCAAAATCGGTCCACAAATGGCTGAGATATGAGGAAAAAACCAAGACAACCTCTATTTTTGACCTATTTTTTACCTATATCTGGATTACTAAGACATTAATATAGACAATATGGATATCTAATGATAGATATTTCAAAGACATTTGCAACGACGTATATAAGACCATAGTAAGGTGGACCTACAATGGGTCAAAATCGGGAAAAAAAATTTTGAACCCGAATTTTTTTTTAAAAAAAAAAAAAAATTTGAAAAAACAAAAAAAAAATTTTTAAAATTAAAAAAAAAAAAAAATTTTAAATTTAAAAAAAAAAAATTTTAAATTTAAAAAAAAAAAAATTAAATTTAAAATAACAATCGAAAATTTTTTTTTTCAAAAAATTCAAAAAACAACTGGAAAAAAAATTAAATTTTGTTTACCTAAAAATATTTAAAATTTTGAAGTATAATTTGGTGAAGGGTATATAAGATTCGGCACAGCCGAATATAGCACTCTTACTTGTTTAATATAGAAATGTATACAAATTGTACATGTACACTTGAAAAATGAAATTCAAATAGGTGAGCATGAAAAAATTAAATCAACATCAACTTTGGGCGAGCTTAGCCCCATCTACTTGCCTACGCCAATGGACGCAACAAAAAATAATGAAAAAAAAATCAATAATTGGAGAGAGGCAATATGGAGGCCCGTTACGACTAAGGTCACTCACTCACCTATCCGCTCACTAAACTGACTTTGTTGTGTTTTTATTTTGTTATCGTTCGCTGCTAACTGAATTATTAATACACGCTTACACACAACGATGTGGCGTGTGATTTCCAAGTAAGTGTGTATGTATGTAGTAATGAATGAGTGGAGTGGTCTACCCAGCAAACACAGTGTGAATAAGTTTTCAAATTTAAACTTGAATTTTATTTGTGGTGCACACTAGAGTCGTGCTTCGCTCCCCATACAAAAAAATAAAGTTGAGCCAGTCTCCCTCTAGGATTAACGATTAGTTGAAGACGATTTCAGATAAGTTTAAATAATTTTTTGCCACGCCCCAAAATACAGCCATATTTGATTTCTATATATTTGGTCAATTCACCAGGTCTCTTATCAGTCATATTGTCGTAATATCCTAATATCACGACTCGGGGGCTCGGCTTAACCGACTCTTAGGCATTCGGCGCAGGTCTCTGCTGGTTGGTTACGATAACACAATAAACGTAGCATACAGAGTAGTATTATTTTAGGAAATTTTTTGCTTGAAAAGCAATAAAAAACCATTGTGAAATATTAGGACATTAAGACAATATGACATGATAAGAAGAGAACTTGTGAATTGACCAATTGTGTGGCCATTTGCAGACCAATTAAAATATGTCATATATGTATTATTGTTCATGGCTTAATGATGATTTTCAATCCGACATAATTTTCTAGATTTGACTTCAGGTCTATCGGTTCCTTCCCCCTAAAGTAAGTACAGACATTAAAAAATGATCATTAAATTTTATAGAACATTTGCTTTGAAAACAAAAATAATTAGGGCCTCAGTTTACCACCACGCCATCATTAAAATTTGTCTAGAAAAAGCTTCGGATATTATGTAAAATTTTATGCTTATAACGAGTACGAGTAATTAATATCTTCAACAAGTTTTATATGAACCTTAATCTTTCTACTAACTTTTGGTTGGATAGGTCCATAATTGACCCTACCCCTCATATAACACCTATATCAGGAAAATTATTTTATTGTCACATATTCACTTATAACACTCTTACTTGTTCAGTTTACACTCGGTATAATAAAATCATTTAATCATAAAATTCTCTAAAATGATTTTAAATAAATATTTAACACTTTCAAACAAACATAATTTGGACGATGAAGAATTGGAAGTTACCCTATGAAAGCAGAAGCTTTTAAATATTGATAAATATTTTAAAATCGAATTTTACAATGTTAATAAAATTACAAGACTTTTCGAATTTTAAATATAGCTAGTGGGCTGATGCGTAATTGAGAATTTTCATAAAATTGTACATATTTGTTATAGTATTACACTGTCCAAGGCGAATTTATATACATACAACTGTACAAAAATAGTTTTTGTTTTTGGAAAAATATTTCCTAGCTGTCTAACAGCTGACTGCAAAGATGAAAAACAGGGGTGAGCATAAATAAAGTGGACGTTGAATTTACTTTCACTGATTCACTTTTCCATTGTTTTAATTTGTTTCTTAAAAGAAACATAAACGTTATATTTGAGAAACCAATGTAAAGAAACTTTGACAGATGGCTGAGATACTTATAAGGAAAAAACCAGGACAACCTCGATTTTTTATCTATTTTTTTTACCTATGTATATCTGGATTACTAAGTTATTAATATAGACAATATGCATATCTAATGATAGATATTTCAAAGACCTTTGCAATGACGTATATAAGACCTACAATGGGTCTAAATCGTAAAAAAAAAATGTTAACCCTAATTTTTTTTTTCACCAAAAGTTTTTTTCGCTAAATATTAAAAAAAAATTTTAAAATTTAAAAAACAATTGGAAAAATTTGTTTTTACAAAAAATAAAAAAAACAACTTTGGGAAAAATAATCAATTTGTTTACCTAAAAATATTTAAAATTTGTATTTTGAAGTATAATTTGGTGAAGTTTTTGACATTTCAAAAGTTAAAACATGAGTAGGGCAAAAAATAGTCAGCTGGCGTTACGCTGCCACCTGCTTAAAGTATATTTTGTTAAATTATTCGAATAATATTATGTTTGACTTGTTATTTGTTCGAACAATCGAGGAAATTTTAAAAATCGATCACTCGAAATTACATTGAAAAAATTTAATAGCTTTTAACAATGCAATTGAGCTAGCTTTTTAGTCATCTTTGGTCTAATCTATGCTTCTGCCAGTAATTTTTGAGATGTACAATGGCACCAAGGATTAATGTCTTAATTTTTTTACGTCAAGCCGAAAGCAATGAAGGAAACCACAAAAATGCAGATGCGAGACTTACTTTGGATTGAAAATAAATCAGTTTTCTCTGTGTATTTCGTTACCTTAATGTAGAAAGATCCTAAGTCGAGATTTTGCAAAGTATGTTGTTTGAGTGGGCCATTTATCAAAATAAACGATACAAAAAAACACAAGTTAGTATCTTTCTATATTTAGGTAACGATATGAAACATTTTCAACAAGAATATTTATTTTAAAAACTTTGAAAAACGTTTAGATTTGAAATCATTCACTATTTGATAACCAATCGTAATGTTTGTTGGGTATATTCCAGCAATGTGTTTGTTGTGTTGGTGTGCAGTTGCTTTCAACTAGACAACAAATACGCTTTTGAATGAGCGAGCATACAAGAAAGAACAAGCAATCAAGGTCTATTTCGTTGCTCCAAAGGGGGGCTCAACTAGATTTTCGCAAATATGTATTTAATATTTTAGTGTATTTTTATGCCTAGACCACGATAGTTGTCATCGATCGCAACAGAACAGAACGCAGCGTCAGTTTAATTTCGATACATACAATATTTAAATATTATTTGTTTCGATTTTTTTTTTAATTTTCGTGTTTTTCATTGAATAATGTTTGTGATTTATTAATGCTAAAATAAAATAACTACTCGTATAACGGACTTTCCTAAATACAAACATAAATAGATAGGAGAATAGAAAACAACATCAGCAATTATAATTAATAATACAAATAATAACAAAAAAACAAACAAAAGAAAACCATTGATTAATAAATACTACAACTGGAGACAACTAGTACAAACTTGTACGTACTACAACTACAATAGTTGCAGCTTTGAAAGCAGCAGAGAGAAGTTGATTCGCCATTTTTTCTCATTGTGATTGTATTCGATAGTCAGTCATACAACAAAAAGATACTTTTGGATATTCTTCCCCTCTCCACTTCGGACTAAACATGTACGTGTGCAAAATATCAAAACAAATCACTTTTTTGTATTAAATATTATTTTATTATTATTATTATTATTATTATTTTGAATGTTTATTTTATTTTGTTTTGTTTGTTTGTTTATTTTAATTTTTCACTTCTTACGTAGTATGAATTTTTCTTCTTTTGGACTTCTGTAATCATACATTCATATGTTGCGGTATTGTAGAATATTAATTTTATTTAAATCTGGAAATGTTATTGAAATTCTGATCACTTTATGAAGGTCTTTTTATGGTTTTTTCAATTATTAATAATTTGCTTTCATACACACAATCACATACCCATACTAACGTACATATGTATATTGGCACTATTGCAAATACTAATATCGATTATTAAGGCACTCATCTTTTAAAATATCAATATTTATTAATTGAAACAATTCTATATTTATGATATTTTCAAACATTATCGAAATTTTTGCAAAAAAAACCAAACAAAGAAGGAAATTAGCAATTCTGCAAATGGTCACTCACTATCAATAAATATCAAAATTAAATTTAATAAAAAACCACATTTATAATCTTATCTGATCTGAAGTTCTGATATTATACTATATACAAATACAGTCACCCACACATTCGTTTATACCGTTAAGTATATGTATATGTATGTATATAAAATGCTTAATTATGGAAGCGATAGAAGAGTTTCAATTCATTCCACCATACGAATAGTTTTAATCGATTTTTGTCGCATGACATCGCATGATTTATTTGCTTTGAAAAGTACAATAGTTTATTATTCAAATTTTGTGAACTCGTATTTTATATCGTGTTAAAGGGGGTTTGTTACTCTTTAACACGATATAAAATAAATAAAATATACAAAATTTACTAATAACTTGTGAATTTGAAAATATTTGAGTAGAAGCTTAATGTATTGGCTAAACAACATTGCATTTATTTATTTAATTATACATACATATATGCAGTTTCCAAAAAACCGAAGAATTTCAAAACCGCGGTTTCGGTTTTTTTCGATTTTGAAAATATAGGAACTACTTATATTGTTCAATATGTTGATAATACACATATGTATGGGGGTTAGGGATGCCAGATTCAGATTCGCAAAAAGCTGGACATTGGGCTTTAAAAAGCTGGACAAATAAAAAAAACTGGACAATAAAAAATTACTGAGAAAATGTTAATTTTGGTTTTATGTAAAAAATTACTGAGAAAATGTTAATTTTGGTTTTATGTAAATAATTTTTTTTTAAATATATTTTTATGCATTGTAATCAAAATATATATATTACACGGTGCTACAGTGAAAATAACTTGGAAAACGACCTAGCGTGGGTCTTGTTGAGAACATACAAATTGTGTAAAAAAATTTCAGAAACACCCTCAAATTTAGAAGTTATTCCAAAAAACCGTTTTCAGTGATATTCATCAACATAACGACCAGTATATTTTTTTAATGGGTTTAGAAAAAAACTGATTACGCTTTAAAATGAATTTATGCATACATTTTATGAAAGGTTAATTCTTTGTCTAAAAATGAAAAAAATTTAAATCGGTCTAAAAATGTGTGAATTAGAGGTACTAAAGTACTACGACCTACCTGTTTCAAAATAACTAATTTTTTTTTAAAAAAAACCTTAAAAAATAAAAGATGAAAATTGGACGTCTAAAAATTTTTTTTTTTTATGTGTCGTAGTGGAATTTTTTTCCTCATGCCAAAAACCCCCACTTTTTCGCTTTTCATTTGTTATGTATTAAAATTTGAGACTATTCATAAGTACGGTCATTATATCGTGCAACTCTAAAAATGTACAAGGGTCATTATCAAGAGTTGTAAATTCCTGCATTATGTTTTGCATAAAATATAAAAATGCTTCTAATAATTCTTCACGTTTACATTCTTCTTCATTGGCATCATTATCAGAAATTCCATATGACACGTATTCCCAGAAAACTTTTTGGTATTTATTTTGTTCCTTTCTTCAAAAAATACATTCACGTTTTTGCATAAGTTATTACTGTGTACTATATAGTAGTAGTAAGTAAATATTCATTTATGGATATTATTGTCAAAAGATTTTATTTAGCTGGACAAATTCAATTTTAGCTTGAAACTGGAAAGGCATCAAAAAAGCTGGACAATCCAGTCAAGTCCAGCCCGGCTGGCAACCCTAATGGGGGTCCATGATACTTTTTATTACAATAAAATATTTTATTTAATGTATGTATATACATATAGTTGGCTGATATGCTTCTGAGTAAAAAATAAATCTATATTCTTAGAGGGCTTAATGATATTGAGGTAACAAAAACTATTAGTATTTGTTCGTTCTTCAAATGGCATTTTTGAAATTTCTATAATAATGAACCTACATATAAAGCTACGTTTCCGCATACACCATAATCGGCACCGAAAACGAAATTTCATACATTTGCACCGAAAAAAGTTCGTTTTAGAAATCGGCAACAAAAATTGGGAACGAAACGGCACTGATCAGTAATGAAAAACCTGTCATTTGGGGCCGGAACGATAACAACATCAAGTAGGTTGTTTTCGGTGCTGTAAGAATGAAATTATTTGAGTTATTTTTTTATTTCAAATATAAAGAAAATCAAAATGAATAAAAAAAATAAATTTCTTTATTGGAAGAGGAAAACATAATAGATTTTGTCAAAAATAATGAAATTCTATTCAAGGCGAATTAACAAGGTGAGTGCGTCCCGGCAACAAATACAACAAGGCAAAAACAACAGGCATTTTGTTTTTGTTCAAATGTAGACAATATGTCAAAATCAAGGCGAATTAAAATATAAACAAAATAAAAGCGAATTAAAATTTTAGTTTGAAGTCGTTTGTTTTGATTCGGTACAATTGGTTCTGCATTGGGCAGAAGATAACGATTGCGGCCCGACGTTATAATTTGCTTGGATGAAAAATGGTCAATGCAAATCCGTGCATTTGGTGTGAATTGCATTTTACAAATTTCACCCCATTTTGACCGCCTCTTCTCATCCTTGGGAACATTAAAAAATGTCCCATTTCCCCGTTCCACTTTTTTTTTACATAGCCAGCAGCTGCGCATTTTTTATTTAAATTGTTAAATTGCACTTTTAAATATTAAATTTATTTATTTTCACAAAATTTCACAAATTATTTTTTTATTTTTAATTTTCACAGCAATTTTTTAAATGTTAAATATCAGAAAATATTTGTTTATTTTTTTAAATTACAATACTCGCTTGCTTTTTTTAAAATAAAAAATGTAAACATAAACAAAGTTTGACATATAGTCTACATTAAATTACGGCGAATTTAGAATCAGCTGATTTTATGCACTCACCTTGTTAATACGCCTTGATTCTATTTAATGTGCGACATCCAAAATTAAAAAATTATTTCGTTTCTGTTTTATGCCGCAACGCACCCAACTGAAACAAAAACAATTCAGAAACGAGAGGGTGACGAACACCAACGTTTTTCAGTTTTCGTTATCGGCGCCGATTACGGTGTATGCGGAAACCCAGCTTAAGCAGGAAATTATAAATAGATCATGACCGAGTTAGAATCTAAAAAAAGAATCTAAATCACAGGTACTTATTTCCAACTAATAGTACATTTTGAATATGTATTTTATAACACGAGTTATAATTAATAGTACTATTTCTTTATTGTACTGGTACTTTTTGAATATTTTGTAATAATAACCTAAACATTAAAAATTAGGCACACGTGATTTTGAATGAGTTGGAATTCACAAAAGGTGAGCGGTTAGTGGTACATTTCTTTAGTATTTTCTATAATAATGGACCCAAAAATATGAAATTAGGCATTCATGATATATGATATTCATTCTTTTTGTGGTGGCAAGGCGAACCTGGTCAGCTAGTACTCAATACTTTTATCGGATATTTGAAAATAACTACGACTTTGTTATACAAATAGTATTTAAGGTTCAATCGACAGGAAATTATCAATATTTTCAAATGGGTTTGTGTCATTTTTTATTAAAAGGTTTCCTTGCCTAGCCTGTGAAAGGCAGCTTGCTACAAGCTTGCAATTATTGTAATACAATCAGCCCAATTATGAATAAAAATTCCCCGGGAGTTTTTTCCCTTTTCTTATTTTTCCTATTCCAATTCAATGGGAAAAAACTTCCGGGGAACAAACTCCCGAGGAATTTTTTATTCATAATTGGGCTGAATTTAAAACATTTAAAGAAGTCTAAAAATATTTTTACATCAATTTGTTTTTAGAGATATTGAATGAATCATCAGAATCTAAAATGCTGTTGTTCACTGTTTTTAAATACAAATAAAAATTTTGTTTTTCATTTCTTAATTTTGAATTTTTTTACTGAAAATAGTATAAAAGTAAAAACCGAAGAATAATTGCCGGTTTCGGATTCGGTTTTAGGCCTTGTAAAGCCGCGGTTTCGGTTTCGATTGAAACCGAACATGAAACTCTAGATTAAACCATATTTTTTCCGAAATTGATTCATTTCCGATTTGCTTTAGATGCACTCACTCTGCCACATCTGTGGGCAATTCTAGAAAGACCTACAACTTTCAAGAAAACTCTATTGGTTTAATTGAATCATTCCTGTGGCCAAAGTATGTCTTCTGGATTATTAAGCATTTCTTCTATTTCTTGCATAAATTTACTACAATTTTCAATCTAAATTTGTGAATAAAACAAAATCTTATAAGTTTTTTTCTACGAATACAGTTAATATTGACAGTGCTTTGCATACGTGTGTTATATATCCGCTAATGTTTTTCTGAAAAACGGATAGGTGAACAACCAATTCTGCATTATATAACAAACGTTTAGTTGGTTTCCATGCTCCATCGCACATTGCTCCAAGACCATGATCCTCGGCTCCTCCTATTATATTTTACAAGCATAGCTGCCACATTTGACGATTTATCGTCATTTTGAAGATTTTTGGTTTCAAAAATAGCAAACTATCGATTTGACGATTTCTTTATCGAAAGATTTTTGACGATTTTTTGCATTATGAAAACATTATACTATTTTATGTAATAGTTAAAAAATGTTCTCATTTTGATGGTAAACATGAAAAGCAATATTTAGATTTTAAATTTCGTGAATTAAAATTTTTAGATTTTAAATAAATTTTTGGAAAAAATCACTGAAATAAGTCGAAAAAATCTAAGCAACTTTTTCTATTACAAAATTTATTTATTGCCCTAGTGAATTGAAATCGCCACATATGTACAACTAAAACACTACACAGAGAAAAAAGATTCGTGCTAGCAACCGAATTTGTTGCCAATCGAATGGTTCTATCTTAGTGACCGAATTTTACAGTTGTGGCTACAATATTTTGGAAGGGGTAACTAAAGTTTGGTTGCTTCAACTGAAATTCTTCTTTATCAACTGACTTTCTGTTCTTAGAACTGACAAATTCTATGAATGCAACCGAATCATTCGATTGGCAACAAATTCGGTTGCTATCACGAATCTGTTTTCTCTGTGTATATACATAAATTTATATTTTTATGATTTCACCTTTTAAATACAAAATTTAAAATTCCTATTAGAAATCTAGACCTTTTCAATTTTCCGATTTTTTTTTTGGCGATTTTTAAAGTTCGAAATGACGATTTGTTTCTTTTTTATCGGGATATTGACGATTTTTTCCCAAATTTATATGGCAGTTCTGCTTACAAGTAGAAATGGGAAAAGAGTAAAAACCCAAAGGCAAAAACCTGGCAAATACCCTGATATCAAAAAACCTTAAATTTGTTTTATAATTAAAACTGTCAATCCTAGTTCATAGGTTTTATGGGAGCTTCGGGAATCCTATTTCAACTAACAAAAGGATATCACTACATAGACTCCGCTAAGGATCCATAATACATATATATATATATATATATGTATATATATTTGTATACATTTCCACATATATTTGTATACCTTAACCCACATGGTGAAGTTTATAATAATACACATTAAGCGCCAATATAATAGAACCCCAAATAAATTCGTTAATGATCTAAGCGTTTTCTATTTGGCAAGACAATTAGAAAACAAACAAGATACTATATGGGATGCACTATTATAGATACATACACGTATGTACCTAGTATATAAATGCCGGATTTGGCGATCAAGGTCATTTAGACTGGTTTCATATGTTGTCTTACTTTTTTCAAACAAATAGAGATCTATAAATAAAATAATAAAAATACTTATCGTATTGGTTTTAATGAATTTTTTATACCCTACTTATTTAGAAATTATATAATAATAAATATGTATTTCACTTAGTCACACACACCCATTCCATTGAACCGATAAAAAGTGGTTTGAGTTCTGCTTAATATATATAGCAATATAACGTTGTATGTATTTAAATTTGTTTGACTTCAAAGTTGTAATTCCAGTATGATAACTAATTAAATTAATCGTTAATAAAAATAAATAATATTAAGATTTCAAATCTGTTTTTATTTGTAAATAAACACATTGATCAAATATTTGACGAAAAAACTTAACTATTATTTTCAATAAATGTTCATTTGATATTATATAACAACTCACAGTTGGGCAGAATCAATTTTTTTGGAAATAAATCTTTCATTTCTAAACGGCTGGTCCGATCGGGATACAATATGCTTTGGGCGTAGACAAGGAGTACTCGAGTTTAAATTATTAAAATGGACCCTACAAATGCTCCAGGGTGCTCAAAGTAGGTTACCTTCGACATGTAAAATTTTCAACACGTGCCATTTTTTGTTTCCCATCCGATTTCAAAGATTTTTATATTTTTGGAAAGCGCAATTGTGGATTCAAAAATAAACGATTTTCAATTTAAAAATTCATAAAATAGTAGATTTTTGCTTAATACTTAACTCTTTTATTATTACAAAAAACATTCTTTAAGAACATATAACAATTTTATTTTTTTCTGTAAGGTATATTTACGGAGAACATTTTGGTATAAAAAACATGTCCAATTTTTCGAAAATGTCGCCCCTAAGCTCTTCGGAATTTGACCTATTTTTTTTCAAAATTTAAATTTTGGGCCACATGTTCTCAAATCCCAAAGCAGGTATCAGAAAACGGAAAGCGGATTTGGAGACCTAGATGTATTCCCTATTTATCCTCAAAGTATTTTCCCAGCCCCGTAGGAAATGGGAAAATACCTTATGGGTCAAAATTGCAAAAAATACCATTTTTGGTCTGCTTTTTTAAAAATATAGGTACAAAAGATTTCAGATCAATATCTATTATGGTTCCAAAAATAAATGATTTTTTAATAAAAATTATAAAAAAATTAAAAAAACCTTCATTAAGAAAATATAACAATTTTATGGAGAACATTTTGGTATAAATTTCAACTTTGGGCCACATGTTCTGAAATTCCAAAGCTAGGATCATAAAGCGGAAAGCAGCTTTGAAAACCTTGATTTATTCCCTATTTATCCTCAAATTATTTTCCCAGCCCCGAAGGAAATGTGGACCCTATGGGTAAAATTTTAAAAAATTCCGTTTTTGGGATTTTAGCTCCAATTTTTAGGAATTACTGGATTCCCTTTGACCTTTTGACAAGTTCTTTTACACATTATTATTTAGAATGTAAAATTTAAAAAACGTTGAAAATTTCATTGAGTTTTTTCTTCAAATATTTCATCAATGTACATTGACACAAAAGCATTTTCTTTTGTCTTGCTAAACAAAGATTTCTTCTGTTTTTATTGCTGTAATATTGTGTCTATTAAGCGTTAAAATACGGCAGAATGTATTAATTAATATTATTTATTTTAGCTTGGAAAATTGTTTTTTGTTTAAATGTGTGCATTGAAATGTTTTACATTAAAATTTTATTCAAGTGTTTGTAGTTCATTGATTTCTCAAAGTGGGTTCAATTGATTAAATTAATCGACTTTGCACAATAACAATTTCTGTAGAAATCAAGTAATAATTAAAATGTATGTATTCTGTTTTACACGCGTACATTTAAATACGATCAGCAGCCCTGCTGTTTTAAAACTAGCAATTGTCAACTTCAGCTGAGGTGTTAAATTAATTAATTTATCACTAAAGTAATGCACCGAAAAATGTTTGACAAGGAAACATGTATAAATTTTCATTTGTAGCTTAGACATAAACATTTTTTAAATAATTATAATACAGAATTGTTGGGTATTTTCAAGCCAGAGTCAAAATTATTCACTCTAAAAATCGTATGAGAAAAGTGAGTTTGTGTAAAAGGGGACACAAGAAATAGTTGCTGATTTATTAATGGGATAAAAATTAAAAGTTTTTAAAAGTAAACGAACAGAATCCAGTAACTTCCAGTTATAATTTGTACAAATTATCAAGTACGCGAACACAACTATAGTGTTATTGAACGAGTGCGCTATGCAGGTTATTTTCTAATGTGTGTCTGCAAATGACAGATGTACAGCGGGATATTTAAAACTGATTGAAGATTTCCTGGAACACAAATATTATCACTGCTAAGTTTTCACTCAGGACTGTTGCAAATACATATGTACATGAATAAATGTACATCTTTTTGCATATTTAATTCAATCAATCACTCGTATCGAAGAAAATAAAATAAAATCAATTAAATTTATAAATAAAAAATGTATGTACCAAACAAAAACAAGAAAAAAGTAGAACAACAAAAGAATCTATTATGGCATTATACAATAAATAATTAAATGAATATATAAATGCATACTTAGTAAAAATAAATTAATATTGAATTAATAAAAAGCAAAATCCATTGTTAAATACAGCATACCCAGTTGACCAAGTAGTCATAATAACATTTAATAAGTGAGAAAATATTTAGTAACACAATTATTAACTTTGTCATAGTAACGGTATTTGCTGTTATTTCGGCAACAGTACCTTAGCGTTAACGGTAATTTCGGTCTGACTTAATGATTAATGAATTTTATAAAAATTAAAAATAAGTTTTTATAACGTTACATTTGAAATTCTCTATATTTCAATAAACTCAATTATGGGAATAAATTTAAAATCATAATTTAAAATTAATTATAGTATGTAATTGTATTTAAGACTATAACCATAGGGTAACATAGAGTCGAGACGTAATTGTCAAAAACCTATCTCTTGCATATTTAGTCAATGTATTTTGTTGTTGTATGAAACATATGTTTTGTTGTATTTTTCTTTGACAAATCAGAGTGTCTCGTCTCTATGTATAATTCTCTATGACTATAACGGTAATTGCAGTTATTTCGGTAAGGGTAGTGTAGCCGAAACGGTATTTTAGGATATCATATTTTGTGGTAACCAATCTTAAATAAATTTTTTGACTAGATACCGGTAATGTCTTGTTATTTAGTAAAACTTGTTTGGGGATCATTTGAGTGCAATTTAGGAAAGTTTCAAACCACATTCACGACAATTGAATATGGGCAATTCTACGATAATGACTACCAAGGCTGAAAACCTAAAAACGCTTGAAACTTTTTTTCAAGATGATTTTAATAGGAGAAAACACTAAAATATTAATATATGTAAGTATTTAGAGCTTATTACAACATTTTATTGGCAAGTAATAGTTTAAACTGACTATATTTAATTTTTTAATTTAATTGGCTGTTTTAGGCTAAAATTGTGGTTAAAACTAAGCTCCCAATTAGCATATAGTATGAAATGAATTTGACTTTGATTGTTTATTTGCTATTATAAAATTGTTTATTGAAACCGAATGTATATTTTCCATTAATTTGTTTAATTTTTGTATACATATATTTACAGATTATATGTATATTATTTTGATATAGAAGAAAAATCTGTCACGTACGGTATGTCACGTACGATATTAAATTTTATTTATTATAAAATCATCCAAAGATTGTTTTTATTTAAATATGACGGATTGTAGAGGAAAAATATTTCGTTTAGTGTAAGAAATTAAGAGAAAACATAACGCCTCTCACGATTCGAATATTTTCACATATTTCTACATGTACCTCAAAATGAGCTCCGTTTTATGTCACGTACGATATACCCTTATTTCGCTCGATATTTTGGACAACAATGATTCGAAAGAACTTTTTATTATTTTAAAATATAGTACCCTCTGAATGGAACATAAAGACCAAATTATTTTTCAGATACTCTTATTTTTGCAAAATCTATTCCACTCTATAGGCGTACAAATGTCACGTTCGATGATATGGAATTGCCCATATGTCGTCGTTGAAATTTGTGTAGATGTGTACAAATGGGATATTCTAAACGTAATCTGTAAAAAATGACCGTTGTATAAATATTTAAGTTGCTATTAACTATTATTGGAAAGTTTTCGTATATAAAAAGTTACAATAAAGTCAGATATTCGGCTGTTACGAATCTTATATATCCTTCACCTTAGTGAAAAAAATCGAGTATGTATTTGTAAAAACGAAACTATTTTTTTTGGGATACTTAAAGTTGTATGTCTTTGCTATTTTAAAAGCTTTTAAAATTTTTCATTTGATATATATCGTCACCTAAAATGCAAAATAACGTAACAACAAAAATCGAATGTTTGATAGATAATGATGAATAAGTTTCATAATAATAATAAAAAAAATTTAATTTGGACATGTGTTTGTCATTCTGTTTAATGATCAAATGGGAAAAATTATGTTTATATCATAGACACTTTTAATTTTTCAGTGTTTTTTTTGCTCATCACTTTAAAAGTTGTTGAAATGATGTAACGTTATTTTGCATTTTTGGTGACGATATGTATGTTGTCTATGTGTAATATTGTGATATGTATATCTCAGAGATTTGTAAACCGATACCTAAATTCTCATAGTTATATCTGATTCATTGATACCACTTGTGAGTTCGTATGAAGAGAGTCGGAAAACTGACCAACCAACTAAATCGACTCGTGAACTTTACTGTTGCTGACATTGTCGTGAACGATTTCGCTGACGTGATTTAGACTGTCATTGTGCACTTACTGTGTGTCTTGTATTGGACATCGATTGGATATTTCTTTAAGATATGTTCATCTGGATAGTATTGTTACATACATTTTCGCCAATAGCACATACATATATACATATGTATGTATGTAAATATGGCATTACAATTATAAAGAATAATAAAAATACATTGACATCATAATATAACAAAAACAAAATATGTAAATATACAAATAAGTAGTCATACCCTTGTTTTTGTTTTCGTTCAAAGTTCCCAAGTCCACAATATCAATTACGTTATCAGGAAATATATATAAAATAACAACAAAAACAATAACAGAAAATCCAGTAGAAACATTTACAAATAAATAACAAATATAAATATGTATTATACATACATATGTATGTATATTATATATAGAATCAAACATGCATTCATACATAGATACATATATGTATGTACTAACAAATCAAGTTATACATACGCACTTACATACAGTTCAAATGGAATTAATCTCAAGTTGAAAAAAACAAAAACAATTAAAATTATCGAAAACCCATAAGACCCCTTGGTTTGATTTTCTACGCATAATAATAGTACGTGGTACGTGAGCCTCCAAAATTATTTCCCATTCGCAATTATATTTAAAAGTATTAGTTAATACTATCATACAAAAAATTATCAGAACAGAGAACACACACTTTGAAAAGTGCGATAAGTGCGTTCACATTGTGACTTAAGTTGTTTTGATAGTTCTGTTTTTGCAAGGCAAAACCACATTGTTGTTTACAAGATTCAAATGTAAGTCAAATACAATTTTATCAATTTTGTAAACAGCTCTGCAGTACCCAATAACAATAAGAGAGACAGTCATTTCAAACACTACTCCCTCTAAAATTTCATAAAGAATTTTATTGCTTATTACCGCGATGAATTGCTTCATTACACAGTGCAACATGATATAATAACCATATACGGACAACACTACGTGACAAAAGACAAAAAAAGAACCGTGTTTCCCAGTTTTGCTCAAAAGTCATACATTTTTTTTTATGGGCCCCCAAAGAATTGGGACCTCAATGTAAAAGAAATAATTTTCTCAGGCTAATATCTAGCAAACAGTTCGGAATTTTGATTTACTTTCTGAGGCAAAGTTGTAGCCCTTGTCATAAATAATAAAAATTGTGGACATATAAAATCAAAAAAACTTCATCTTCATCATCAAAATCGCACTCAAAAAATTACACACAGTGTTATTGATGCAGTAAATTAAAAAGAATAAAGGAGTAATTACAGCTAGTAATACTAGATAATCCACATAAATTTGTCACGATACAAGTCACGTCCTCGTTTTTATGTTAGAAGAATTATATTGTCTTTTATTTAAGTTATTTTATGTTTAATTTGTTTTTAAAACGTACGACTAATGTGTGTCTATTCAAATTAACGTATTTGTTGAAAGTTGCCACATATGAGCAATTCGACGAGATTGACTACCACGACTAAAAACTTTTTTTCAAGATGATTTGAATAGGAGAAACCACTTAAATATTACTATTTAGTTAGAGCTTGTTACAACATTTTAATGGCATAATAATAGTTTAAACTGACTAGATTTAAATTTATAATTTAATTGACTTGTGCTAGGCTAAAATTGCGGTTAAAACTTGTGATCGAATTATTCGAACAAGTTAAAATCTCTTATTCGAATTATTCGTTTTATTCGAACAAGAGAAAAATCGAATAATTCCATTTACATCCTTTCCTTCTAAGTTCTCTTTAACCATCATACATACATATTTTCTCATTGGTAAACGTCATGACGCGTAACATTATTTAATTCAAGTCTTCTCCACAGTTAAACAATAACAAAAATTCATTCGATTTTTATGCCTTCAGTGTTATCAACTAGTGTCACAAAAGTTAAAAAAATATTTAATCTTGAATAAATAATGTGACGTCAATTTATTGACACATATTTTGTTTGTATTATTCTTAAAATATACAATTTACTACATAAATAAATAAATATGTACAATACACTACAATATTTATTTTTGTAAGAAAAAGAGTAAAAATAATTAAAGATGACAAATAAATTGTAAGATCAAATGAATTGCAAAAAATTTGTACAAAATGGGGAGGTTGTTTTTTAAATCACTTCACCTCACTTTGAGACATTTTTCATATAAGTTGTTTATGTTTTTCAAAAATGTTTGTAAACATACCTTTTTATATTTTTGTGTACGTACTTTTATTGTTTGAATAAAATTAATAAAACCCTGTATTCAAAACTTAAGTGACAATGACAAAATTATAACAATTTGGTGAAATAAGTACCGATAATTTTAATAGAGATCTGAAGATTGTCTAGGAAGCGTGTAGGGTGGCAAATAAAACAGTCAAATTTCGTAATGTTTTTGGGCCTGATTCAGAAGTACGACCGGCAAACAATTTTCAAAATTTTTGTATGAAAAACTCTCAACAATTATTTGAAAAGTGTCGTGTTTCTGAATCAGGCCCTTAGTCATAGATAAATACATATAGATCGGAAACTAGAAAAAAGTTTAAGCTGTTTTTTTATCACATAGGTTTTTTTTACTAATACATTTTCATCACTAGGTTTCTGACAACTGAGTTAGGTCATTGACAGTATAGTTTCCGGTTAATGTATATTTTCTCTATGCCCTTAGTTACAAAATTGTAAAGTTTTTTTGTTTTGTTATAATTTTGTGATTGTCATTTGCAGACAACAGAAATGAGTTCAAGAATTGAACAGAAATCAATGATGGAATATTATTTATATAAATTAAAATCTATTGCTGAAAACTGAAATATCCCGGAATGAAATATGTAAATTACAATAATTTTCTTAATTACCTATATATTACAAAATGTGACATTGAAATTAAAAATATTATAAATATCTAAAGCCAAATCATTTAAATTATCCATTGCAACTACTTGTTTACTGATGTCTGCGTTTATAAAATGTCTATTTTTAAAATGTATTCTGCTAGTATAAAAAAAACAAATACCAGACAGAATTTCAAATTATCACTTTGAAACAAGACCTGCATAAACTCTGACTGGAATTCTATAGACAGCATTGCAATATATACAAATATATATGTAAATATATATTCATTCTGATTCACAAACGTATTGCACATTAAAAATAAAAGCAACCTTTGCACTTAAAATTACGTTGGTATAGAAAATTATAAAAAATTTATTAATTGCTCGCAATCAAAAAAAAAAAAAAGATATATAATATCATATTAATTCGTATTGGCAATATTAATACATTATGGTATTATATTAAAAAAAGCGTTTGCTAAATTACTATAAATCAGGGGCGGGTAAGCAAATTTCAAGCGAAAACTTGAAAAATCACAAATAATGGAAATTCCATATCATCGTACGTGACATTTGTACGCCTATAGAGTGGAATAGATTTGGCAAAAATAAGAGTATCTGAAAAATAATTTGGTCCTTAAGTTCCATTCAGAGGGTACTATATTTGAAAATAATAAAAAGTTCTTTCGAATCATTGTTATCCAAATAATCGTACGTGACATAAATCTGAAGTCATTTTGAAGTACATGTAGAAATATGCGAAGATTTTCGAATCGTGAGAGGCGTTATGTTTTCTTTTAATTTCTTACACTAAACGAAATATTTTTCCTTTACAATCCGTCATATTTAAATAAAAACAATCTTTGGATGATTTTATAATAAATAAAATTTAATATCGTACGTGACATACCGTACGTGACAGATTTTTCTCCTATATCACAACAATATATATTGTGTAAATATACATATGTATGTATGTATACAAAAACTAAAAAAGTGAATAGAAAATATACATTCGGTTTCAATAAACAATTTGATAATAGCAAAAAACAATCAGAGTCAAATTCATTTCATACTATATTGTAATAGGGAGCTTAGTTTAAATTAAAAAATTAAATATAGTCAGTTTAAACTATTATTTTTGGCATTAAAATGTTGTAATGAGCTCTAAATACTTTTACATAGTAATATTTTAGTGTTTTCAATAAAGTTTCTAGGGTTTTGGTTTTTCGGTCGTGGAATTGCCCATATGCGAGTATTATTTTTATTTTCGCATAGCTTTTTTACTCTCACCAGATAGGTATTTGACAAACACTCTCGTTTTACAGGAGAGATTCGGTCCTATTCAGACTAACTATTATATCCAGTGTCACAATAATCTGACCCAGACTCTTCGAAATTCTTAAAACTAAAATTTTCATAATAATATCAACCTAATACACAAGAAATATAGATGCGGGCCGCATATGCCCACCCTTGCTATATAGTATTACAATTAGTATTGCAATTATATTTATACGATCTTTTAAACTTTCCAAGTAGCGCGATAAAATTAAACAAAAAAAAAAAGAATGATAAGACCGGTAAAATTAAATACTTTTTTTGATATTGTCGGTTCATAAAAAAGAATTGACACAATTTCTTTGACAATAAAGTACTCGTATTCCTTATTTAAAGTAAATAGCCATGGACAAATATACCTGACATACATATATTAAATTCTTCCACTGTGCAATAAAGTTATTGCAAACAATAAAGAGTTTTAATTTAAATCAATTATTAATAACTAAGAAAAATAGCTAAATAATTAATTTAAATGATAAGAACAGTAGAGAAATTGCGATTTCTGATTGGGAATCAGTAACAATCATTGCGGTTTGTGTTATTGAATTTTTAGGCAAAACTTCCTGTTGTTCTGTTTTTGAGATAAAATGCTTTTAAACTTTACGTATTTCTTGTTTTTTTTTTTTTTTAATTTTCCAAATTGGTGTGGAATTCGAATATTTGATATGTTGACAGAACTGCGCTGTCATACTAGATTTGTCGTAAAAAGATTCGAGGGATTATGTGACGAGGGCCTGATTTTATTCCAAACAATTCAAACGGATTAGTTTGATGGGATACAGTAATTTTTTGCTTAAAATTATGAATATAATAAGTATTAAAAAACGAAGCGAAGTAATTTTTGAGTAATTTTTAAGTCTGAAACTGCCTGAAATATAATTAAAAAATATATTTTTAAACAATCATATTTAGAACACCTGAATAATATATTTATGATTGATGTACATTTTGTTATTGTTTTTCAAATAAATCACTTTTTAAGCGTACAACCTATTAATCAGTTTTTGATCACCAAAAGTAATCGAAAAAGACTCGATTTTTGAAAAAAACAATCTTCCAAATGCTATCTTGGGTAATACATTTTACCGGCTTAAATATAAAACTTAAACAAATATGTATGTATGTGTGCATTGTTATCTGTATTGCTAAAAATCACGCCACAATCAATGACACACCTTTTAGAATGTCTTACTATTATGAATGAATGAAGAAGTTACTTCAAAATAAAGCTGTTCTTTTGAAAACAATGTGAAACCCCTCTAAAAAATATTAACACGAAGTTGGGTTATGTGTTAACAAATAGTTAAACTGACAGTTTTCATACAAAAGGCATAACCAGACTTTGTGTTAATGCTGGTAATTTATTTTCTTTATTTGATTGAAAATATTTGTATTTTCTCCTATTTGAAGAGGCTTTTAATAATTTACTTGATTTTCGTTATGATTTTTCAACATTTTATTCGTACTAGTTTACGTATTACTAAACACTAAATCTGGTAAATATCATGTTTCAATCACGGTCAATGTGGGTGTCACAATGTTTGTTTTGACAACTAAATAATCGAAGTGTTAAATATATTAGCGGAGTTCAGTATTAAGTGCGAATGGTATTGCATCATTGCAAATGCAAAATTGTAAATGTTTTTGTGTGTATTACGGTAAAATTTTGCATTTGCAATGATGCTAGACCATTCGCACTTAACAGTGAATACCGCTATTGAAATTTCGCAAAATTCGTATAGAGTAGAATTTTAAGTAAATCTAGATTTCCTTGATGATATAGGGTTTGTGTAACGGAAATTCCGGTGCAGCAACAAATTATTTTCGATATTAAAAATTTTTATAACAAATCATTTAAGTGCATGTCAAATAACAATTAACAAAATTTACACATATATATGTAACTAAAATTAAATAAATCGAATTCTTTAATATTGTTCACTCAAGAATGATTCCCTTCATTTTCAGATTTTTTCGTTGTTCTTATTAAAATGGATATGGCAGGCGGTATACACGATCCCAAGTGGAGTTTGGAACGTAGGGAATCGTCTGGTTTCTTAGTATGGCGCAAAGAGTCCCCCAGTTCCAGAATACGTTTCCGTTTGGATGTTGAGGTTTTGGAATTTGAAAAACATCCACACGAAGATTACGATGATTATCATCACGATAACGGCCTGACAATCGGCAATATATCTTCAACTGTAATGCTGTGTGCCTCCTGTATAGCAGCAGTAGCTGTCAGTGTATTCCTACCCTGGTATTTAATGGAAAAGGCTGCCAATTTTTGAATACGGAAACATAGTGTAGCGTAAACAGCTTTCAAATTTAAATTATCAACATGTTTGTGAACTATGTATTCAAGAAAGATGAAAAAGAACTGATATTTGTAACTTGTAGAGTGGGTGACTGACAGGAACAGGGTTTTGCCTTAAAATGTTATTGTAGAACTATTTAGATGGGATAATTCCCATACATACATATATTTTTTTACATTTACTTGCAATCAGAAGAAGTTTTTGTTGCCTCAAGGGCTAAAAAATCTAACGAAATGTTGTATTGTATTTGTATTATATCTAAATCTATATCGATGAGTATGAGTATGAAAGTGTGATGTGTCTGTGATGGAAGTAACCTAGTTATGATTAGTTAGTAATTTTATTTTATATTTATAACCTAAATATGTAGTTTATAAATACATACATACATATATACTTACTTATGTACCATATAATTATTCATACATATATTAGTTATATACTTACTTATACTACATACATATATAGTTGTTAATTAAATGTCAATCATGTATAAAATATCAATTTTATAAATTTTCTACTCTAATTTTATTAGTAAGTAAAGTTAGTCAAAACTGCCCCAAGTTGTAAAATATTTATCCAAAAATTTATATATAAAGTTATAAACAAATATAAAGGTTTTAATAAACATACATACATATAAAATTAATTACTAAAATTGTTTTTTTTTTTATTAGTAGATAGGTACTTTATCTAAACTTTAGGACATATTTTGTTCAAACGTTTTATGGTATACTAGCAGACCCGGTGCGCTTCGCCACCCCAATTAGAAGAAAGAAATAGTACTATTAAGTCTCCGTTTGTGAATCTAATTGTAAATGTCTAATTTCATATTTCTGGGTCCATTATTATAGAAAATGCAAAATGTGTTCCTAATTTTAAATTTTTATGTTTATTATTATAAAATATTCAAAAAGTACCATTGCAATAAGGAAATAGTACCATTGATTATCACTTTTAAATTCGCATTCACTAAACCATAACCCGTCAAGTTTGAATTTTAGATTTGTATATCATTTCCTATATTATCAACCAATTTTGTTTCTATAATACTTAGATATAATAAATTATCACAAAACCGAAACCGATCGGTTTTTAATTTTTTAAAACCGAAACCGCGGTTTTGAAATTCTTCGATTTTTTGAAAACTCTAGGTCCATTATTATAGGAAATTCAAAAAAGTACCATTAGAATATATAAAAAGTACCAAAAATCCCCCACTTGTGGTTTCCCACTCACTCGGGTCCATATAAGCTTAATTTCATGGCTTTAGGTTCATTGGTGTAGAAATTACAAAAAGTACCATTCGAATAAAGAAAAAGTACCAAAAAGTCTCCCCTAGAATTCTAACTCACTTAGGACCATGTAGTATGCTTAATTTCATGTTTTAAGTCCATTGCTATAGAAAATTAAAAAAAGTACCATTAGAATAAACAAAAGGTACCATTAGGTATCAGCTTGAATTTTCAATCACTTAGGACCATATACGCTCAATTTCATATTTCTAGGTCCATTATGTTATAGAAAATTCAAAAAATAACATTAGAATATAGAAAAAGTACCAAAAAACACCCACTTGTAGTTGCTCACCCACTCGGGTCCGTATAACCTGTATTTAATGTTTCTAGGTTCATTGGTGAAGAAATTACAAAAAGTACCATTTGAATAAAGAATAAGTACCAAAAAGTCTCCCCCTAGACTTCTCACTCACTTAGGACCATATATGTTTAATTTCGTGTTTCTAAGTCCATTGTTATAGAAAATTCAAAAAAGTACCATTAGAATATAGAAAAAGTACCAAAAAGCAGCCACTTGCGGATTCCCACTCACTCTGGTCCATATAACCTTTATTTCATATTTCAAGGTTCATTGGTGAAGAAATTACAAAAAGCACCATTCGAATAAAGAAAAAGTACCAAAAAGTTTCCCCCTAGAATTCTAACTCACTTAGGACCATGTATGCTTAATTTCATGTTTTTAAGTCCATTGCTATAGAAAATTAAAAAAAAGTACCATTATAAACAAATAAACAAAAGGTACCATGAGGTATACGCTTGAATTTTCAATCACTGAGGACCATATACGCTTAATTTCATATTTCTAGGTCCATTATATTATAGAAAATTCAAAAAGTACCATTAGAATATAGAAAAAGTACCAAAAAGCACCCACTTGTGGTTTTCCAGTCACTCGGGTTCATATAAGCTTTATTTCATGTTTCTAGGTTCATTGGTGAAGAAATTACAAAAAGTACCAATCGAATAAAGAAAAAGTACCACAAAGTGTCCCCATAGAATTCTCACTTACTTAGGACCATATATGCTTAATTTCATGTTTCTAAGTCCATAGTTATAGAAAATTCAAAAAAGTACCATTAGAATATAGAAAAAGTACCAAAAAGCCACACTTGTGGTTTCCCACTCACTCGGTTTATATATAAGCTTTATTTCATGTTTCTAGGTTCATTGGTGAAGAAATTACAAAAAGTACCATTCCAATAAAGAAAAAGTACCAAAAAGTCTCCCCCTAGAATTCTCACTCACTTAGGACCATATATGTTTAATTTCATGTTTCTAAGTCCATTATTATAGAAATTTCAAAAAGTACCATTAGATGAACAAAAAAGTACCTATGGTACAGTTCACACATTTTGGTACCTAAATATTATCCCATATTCCTAACACTAACTTCACTCAAATACATATCAGCTAACTTTAATGTCGATAACTGAAATAATTTAAATTTTAAAAAAGTACCATTAGGAGAAAAGTACCAATTTCCCTTTTCTTACTTGAACACCCCTCAAGTTTGAAATTTAAAAATATTCCATTTTGCCAAAATTGTTTATGCTACAGGCATGTATCAAAATATTAAAATCTGTGTTAATGTGCCCAAGAATAAATATGTTTTAAAAAAAGTACCAAACTGTTTACCCGGATTTGGCCCAATATACACCTTGGTACTCGAGTTCCAAATAACACCCTGTTAGTTAATTTTTGTATGAATCCAGGAACCAACATTAAAAAAAATTATCAAAATTGGCTTAATAATTTCAAATATAATGTATTTTCCCGATTGTATCCCCTTTTTGGTACCTTTTTTATCCCCATTGAGGTGGTACAATTTCATTGAAATAAATTTCTGTAACGTGGTGGGAGCTCATAATAAAATATTCGTATGTCTATGTCAAATTATAGAAAAACATATTTTATGAAAAAGTACCAAAAATTAACACAATTTTTATCCCTTAAAGGTTCGAATTTCCAAAAAGTACCAAACTTATATTTTTTATTTTTTGTTAATTAAAGAATACGATTTAAAATTTGTTTCTATGTTTATTGGTTTAAAAGATACATAGGGTGCAAAAAAAGTACCAAAATACAGTTTTTACCCGTTTTCTCCCCTAAAAGTTTGGAATTTCCAAAAAGTACGAAACACCTGTCAGCTTATTTTTTAAATGGAGTAACATGCTATTTTAAGTTTTTTTATATCTTTATTAGTTTTGAAGATATAAGGTTACCGAATTTACCCGTTTTTACCCTTTTTTACCCCCTAAACGTTCGAATTTCCAAAAATCCCTTCTTATCGGATCGTTTTGGGGAGGGAGGAACCCACAGTTAAAATTTCGTGATTCTAGCTTCAGCCGTTTGGGCTGTGCGATGATGAATCAGTCAGTCAGTCAGTCAGTAACGTTACTCTTTTATATATATAGATTAATGGGTATATATTGTTACGAAATTGTACTTGAATTCATATATAACGATTTTAAGGGCCTATTTAAAAGTAGCATAATGCTGTAACATAACAGTGCTGTAATAGCAAACTGTAACATATCTGTGGGCATTATAATATAAAATGGAGTATGTATTAGTAAGATCTAGAATATTCGAATTTTGACAGTTAAAGAACAATCTAGAGTGCAGATGTCAGTGTTATAAATAGTGGCAGAGGTTGCAGTCGTGAGTCGGTTTATCAGAGACGCTTTTCGAATAAACATCAACTGAGTGCCTTAAAGTGTGCTGTATTTTTCAAGTGAATTCGTATACATTATAAAGTGTCTGTATTTCTGCGAATTTATAAACGTGTATAAAAAACATTGAGTGACTATTTAATTCTGTGGTTGTTGTACATTTTAAATAAATAAAGAGTTGTTACAATTTTCAAACTACTAAACGGCTTTTATTTGCAATCAAAAGTATCCGGTTTATTTAAAGGAAATATACCAAACGTTTTGAAAAGGTTAAAACATAACAGTATATTAATAGGTATATATTAATATATTTTTAATGGCCTACACCACCATTGTGGGGAGGATATTATCCGTTTGTGAAGGTGTTTGTAACGCCCAAAAATATTAGTATAATACACCTTAAAGTATACCGATCAACTCAGAATCACTTTCTGGGTTGAAATCGGTTCATTATTTCACCCCCATACAAATGTCCTCCCGAAGTTGAACTTTATTCGTCATTAATGTTCAATTCACATACTAGGTATCTACACAAATTGCGCTCATTTACTTAATGTAAGGTATTATATGGTCGGTCTTGACCGACCATACTTTCTTACTTGTTTTAAACTAATATTGTTTAAAGTTATCGCTTGTGATTTGCGATAGATACGGCAGAATATTGTCCTTA
This sequence comes from Calliphora vicina, assembly GCF_958450345.1. NCBI lineage: Eukaryota > Metazoa > Arthropoda > Insecta > Diptera > Calliphoridae > Calliphora > Calliphora vicina. Next base: position 83,253,077 of record NC_088780.1, read on the forward strand.
GAGTTTCAAAACTATAATCATACTTTAAGTTAATTTAATTTTGTTTTTATTACTTTAAATTTATTATTTTATTAATTAATTAATACACAAAATTACATGTGCAATAGTTATTTAATTTTATTTGACCTTTTAAATTTATTTTAATATAATAATTATTTATGCTTAAGGTCTTTTTTATAAAAATATTTAATTTTTATTTCAATATTTCGCTACATCAATGTGTAGCATCTTCAGGAAAAAAATGTTGTTTTTGTTATTTCAAAATATTTGTCATTTAAAAAAGTATATGCAAATTTTAAACATACAAACAAAAATATTAAAGTTAGTTTTTTAAATGAATATAACATAACAAACAAAAATATTGTATTTATAATTAGTTGTGTTATTTCTTATGTACTAGATGTCTGTAAATTTGAGCTACATTCTCGGTATCTGCTTTAAAGTTAATTCTTTGTGTTGTTGGTATATTAATTATTTGTAACATTTCTAACATATAACGACGTTTATAGTTATTTTCTGTATTTAATACTGATACATTTTCAAAGTTTGGATAGTGATTAAATTTTGCACAATGAGAAGATAAAGCAGTTTTTTGTGAATTATTGTCTCTGTATTTTTGGTCAGATTTATGTCCAGCTATTCTTGTTTTTAGTTTATTTTTCGTTGTACCTACATAAACTTTATTACAATTTTCTGTATCATTTCCGTTACAAGGTATTTTGTATACTATATTTGACCTATCCCACTTTTGCATTTTATCTTTTGTCCTACTGAATAATTTATTTAATGTGTTATACGTTCTATATGCCATTCTATATTTATTAGTATCGAATATTTTTGTTTGTTATGTTATATTCATTTAAAAAACTAACTTTAATATTTTTGTTTGTATGTTTAAAATTTTCATATACTTTTTTAAATGACAAATATTTTGAAATAACAAAAACAACATTTTTTTCCTGAAGATGCTACACATTGATGTAGCGAAATATTGAAATAAAAATTAAATATTTTTATAAAAAAGACCTTAAGCATAAATAATTATTATATTAAAATTACATGTGCAACATATCCCAATCAAGCAAAGAGAAAATTGTTCGAACAAACTGGAAAGTCGTATGTACGTCAAAATAGTTTTTGTAGTTTTATGTGAAATTAAAAATACATTTAGTGTTCCTGGATCGACTGATTTTAATAAGAACTGGAGAGATTTACGGAAGGAAACTAGATTTTCGTTAATAGTCATTTTAATTGTCCGTTGTTATCAATGATACATATGTGCTGTGGAAATATTGTAGCATTATGAAGAACTGTTATGAATTCGTCAGCATGTGTGACGGTGCTGCTTGCAAGTTACTAGTTACTACATTTTTTGAAAAATTAAAACAACGAAGAACTAATAGTTCTGCACCAATCCATAGATATCTATATATGTATTCAAGAGTGGTTTCTGTTAATAAATATTAAAGGTATAAAATATCAATTTTAAAAACACAAGTGTTACTATTACTTGTGTTTTTAAGATCAAATAACTATTGAAAACATTTTTCGGGAAATATATCAAATTATTCTGCTAAGTTTCACTGAATTATTGGCAGTATTAGTGCATAATTTACCTTAAAGATGATGCAATTTATAATTGGTGACAAATAAATTAAGAAATACAAAAAGCTAATTTGGTCAATTTATTCCAGAATGGATTTTTTTCATATTTCGTATCTACACGCTTTTTGTTAACTTTTTTCTTAATAATTACACAGTCCAACATGAAAAAATATAACCACATACGGACACCACTACGTGATAAAAGACCAAAAAAGAAGATTTTTGCCTAAAGTCATGCACCTTTTTTATGGGCCCCAAAGATTTGGTGCCTCGGTGTCATTTTTGCAAAAAAGTAATAATTTTCTCATATCAAAAAACTAAAGGAATAAGTGTGTGCCATAAACTATTAAATTATTATAAACTAAAGCATACTTTTAGGCAGTTTAAAAAATTATTTCTAAATTTATTTCGAATTTTTTAAAGTTTTTTGCGATTTAGATTTTCAAGATGAAGTTTTTTGATTTTATGTGTTCTCAATTTTTTTTCTTTATGAAAAGGGCTACAACTTCGCCTCAGAGAGTAAATCGAAATTCCGAACTGTTTGCAAGATATGAGTCTGAGGAAATGATCTTATTTAAAGCCATAATAAGGATTCAAAAAACATCAATTGTACTCATTTTTGATGCAGAATCGACTGGTGAAATCATATTTGCAATATATTAAACCGTTTTTGCTCTACAAAAAATTGTGCTCAAAGTGCCCGTATTTAGGTGCGTTAAACCACCACAAGGAGTGAAAATTTTCCAAAAAAGGACTCCATTATTTTGATTTACGCATAAACCTTCAAACAAATTTACTTATCTGTACAGATGTATATTGTTGCATGAGAGGGTGTCATCCAATGTAACCTCCATTTTGTTGTACTCAGTATGTTGTTAAATGTATTATTTTGCAACAGCATCACATTTCAAAACATCCCTTTCATGCAGGGGATGATTGCAACAGTTATAGGTTTTAATTAAATGATTCGCGCCACGAATAAAAAACAATCAATATGTGATTTTATTCAATTAACGTAGGAAATGATGGTTGCAAGTATGAAAATTCTTTAGACGCCATTAAAAAAATTAACATCCCCATAAACTTAACATCGCATGAATTTGAGTCGTAAACTTAAATTGATGCTAATTTTAAATTTGTTAACACCTTCATGGTATTTATAAAAACAAAAAAAACTAAAATTAAATTTGACTTAATAGAAAATCATTTGATGTAGCATTAGAACTAGACAATTTTTTGAATTGCAGGAAAAGAAAATAAAGTGTTTAAGCTTTAATTTAAATACTTTGAATTTAACTGAAGGAAAATCAAACGTTAAAAGAATACAATTTTCGAACTAATCCAACGAAATTTACATCAAATCATAAAATACCACAATAGTTTCCATACATAACACAGGAGAACTCTGATTCTACGTCATAGGGCTTGTTATTTTTCATAATTTTAGTCTAATAATAAAAGAATCAGGCCAGAACGCAACTTTGAAATTTGGATCGACAAAAACAAAAAAATCCTGAAAAATTATCTTCCTAAGTAAATATCTATATAAAGCCAGTATATAGCCAACATGTAAGGCTTTAATTTAAGCGTGAGATCAAATTCCGGAGATATTAGCCGAATTTTAACAAAAGAAAAAATAGTTGGTCTCGTTTTGCATTTCAATATTAGTAGTAGTTGTTGTATTAAAAAATATTTGAAAACTGTAGCATATCATAAGGCATACATGTATTGTAGAAAATAAATTACAATAATTTTGGTTTCATAAATTGTTTATACTAGTGGATACTCGGGTTCCTAATTTCGCGGACTTTTTCCAATCCCGGGAGGAAATTAAAAAATCGTTTCATTCCCGGGAATTTTTTAATACTAAATTAAACCAAAAATTAGTTATTTTTTTTTTTAAATAAATTGATGTATAAACTATAAATGAAGAAGAAAACAATAACTATATTTCGTTGTACAATATTTGCCTAACCTTTTTAAGAGTTTAAACTTAAATAGTGGCATTTGATCGGTTTGTCAAACTCGTAGTTTTAATCTGTTTTCTATTGTTAAATCTGTAAAACATTCGTGGATGGTTTCGAAAGATAATTTTTTCTAATCCGAGTGTAATTAACGAATCTGCATATTGCAACTTTAAAAAGAACATTTCCCAAAACCTAGCTACTACGCTAAAAGAATGAAATTTCGATTTTGTTACTATGTATTTCGAAAGGCAAAGGAACTTTCCATGTAAATCACTTTCTTTTAATTTTAAATTTTTTGCAGAAAAACCAACAGTCATGAAAAATTCCAATCTGCAGAAAAAAAAACTTTCCAAAATGTCAAATCTTTTGATTTTTTAATAAAAACTTTTTAACACTTTTTTCGTATTTTCATTTTTTACCACTCAGTTTTTACTAAAGTAGAAATATACTTGTCTGAGTAGAAACTGAAACTAATATGTCGTATTTCGAATTCTATAGTTTTAGGGCCTGTTCAGAAACACGAAAGGAAAACAATTTCAAAATGTTTGTATGCAAAACCCTCAAAAATTATTTAAAAACAGAGTGATTTTCATACAAAAATTTGAATATTGTTTTCCTTTCGTGTTTCTGAATCAGGCCCTTAAAAAAAATTATTTTCGAATTAGCAAGGGAAATTAGTCGACGAACACATCAAAAAGTATCATATTATGTGTAAATAAACACATTTCTTTATTTAAGGCCTGATTCTGAAACACGAAAGGAAAACAAGTTTAAAATTTTTGTATGAAAATCACTCAGTTTTTAAATAATTTTTGAGTGATTTTCATACAAAAATTTTAAAATTGTTTTCCTTTCGTGTTTCGGAATCAGTCCCTAATTCTTTATTTTTATAATAAACTTCTTTTTTTTTATTAAAAATATTTTTGTAAAAAAAAGTACCGAAAAGTGGGAACAATAAGGGGTCTATTATACGTTCAAATTTCAAAAAACTGCCAAAATCCATTTGAAATTTTTTTAGATGGATAACAATTCTATTTAAATTTAATTTCTGAGATATGGAATACAAAAGAGTACTGGGTTTCCGCTCGTTTTATCCCCTTAAAAGTACAACCATCAAAAAGAACCACTTATTTTTTCATAAATTCAGATTATGTTGGATTTTTGGTGCTAGCTTTATTAGTTCCTGAGATGTAGAGATAACGATTTTATCCATTTTACCATATCCATATCCCTCCTTAAAATTAGAATTTTCAAAAATCTCATCATAGAGGATCTACACATCGGAAGAGGTGCCTATATACAAAATCTCAAGACATACAAATTTTCATATGTTTAAAATTGATTTACATTTTTGTGTGGAAAAAATGGAAAATTTACCAATATTATGTACATCGGTGTTTTAGGTGTCAAAAATCATCTTCACAAAATTTTCATTCTAATGAAACCTGGTTTGGAGCTCATCGGTTGGATCGGTTGGCTTCAGAGTCTATAACGGACATAGGTTGGTAGAAACATTTTTTTGTGTTTTATATACATTAGAGTGGGTCAATTTTTTTCTCGACAAAGCGGTTATCAAAATCGTAATCTACGATGAATTCTAAGAAGTTTTGCCGAAGAAACCATGGGTCTAAAATCAAAATGGAGCTTCCCATTTTTAACGCGAAAATTGTCCTTTCGTATTTTATATTTTTGTTTAAATATGCTAACATTTTATTGAGACTTTTAAGAAACTTGACTATGTTTGGACTTTTTTAAAAGGAAAGAAAGGCAAAAAAGATGAATCTTTGCAAATGGAGAAAATAAACAATAAACTTCACCCGAGGATGGTTACAAAATCTCATATTGTGGTTGTGCGAGCACCTAAAACCGATATTTTGGGTCACAGTGGGGGAAATGAAAAATAAAAAAGGTGCAAATAAATTTGTAAGTTCTAAACCGATAATCCGATTTTAATAAAATTTCTCTTTCACGGCTATAGAGTTGTTACTGAGCTTAAGTTTTAAATTCAGACTTTCAACATTAAGGTGGGGCGGAGCCTCTAGGCCCCAAATTGGGGTGTCTCGGGTATATTAAAAATTAAAAATGATGCCAAATTTTTGTTCTCCATCCGATTTGAAAGATTTGTACATATGTAGAATCTACAAGATGAGAGTTACAAAACATACTGCTATAACTAAATTTTATCTTTTATAGTTTACGAGATATTCACCATTGAAATTTAAAATTTTATATTTTTTACCTACCTTGGTCTGTATTTTTGCAAATAGCGGATCAAAATCTCTCCCGATTTTTTTCAAATATATATTTTTTAATTAACAACTAACTTATTAGTATTATAAGGAAAGAATTATTTCAAAGTCGATACCAAGTTAAAAGTTATGTGCACTTAAATTAAAAAAAAAATAAAAATAATTTTTTTTCGCGATTTTTTTAAAAATCCCAAAAATGGTATTTTTTAAATTTTTGACTCTGTTGACGGGACCGAGATGCGGGCTATAAATTGCCTTTGCAAAATATTTAAGAACATATTGGGGCTTACAAAAGAGGATTTAATTTTTTGAAAGCAGCTAAGCGATAGGAGAAAATTTAGCATAAATTTAAAATTTAGATAAAAAATAGGTCTACTTCGGAAGGCTCTTGACCACGCACTTATACAAATATTGAAATTATTTTTCTTCTATAGTACTTCCCAAAATCTTACCGTTGAGAAAAATATAAACGCATTATTTATTTTGTTTTTATTTTCTGTATAACTAAAAATTAATGTAAGTACTTTTTTCAAAAAAAAAATCGCGAAAAAACAATTTACAATATTTTTATTTTTTTTTTAATTTAAGTGCACATAACTTTTGACTTGGTATCGATTTTGAAGTAATTCTTTCCTTATAATACTAATAAATATATTTTTAATTAAAGGATATATATTTCAAAAAATCGGGAGAAATATGGATCCGTAATTTGCAAAAATACAGACCAAGGTTAGTAAAAAACACAAAATTTTAATTTTCAATGGTGAATATCTCGTAAACTATTAAAGATAATATAATGTTGTGATAATATTTTTTGTAGCTCTCTTCTAGTAGATTCCACATATATATAAATATTTCAAATCGGCTGGAGAAGACAAATTTTGCATCATTTTTAAATAATATACCCGAGACACCCCAATTTGGGTTCTTGAGACTCCGCCCCACCTTAATTTTGAAAGTCAAAATTCAAAACATATGCCTAACAACGCCTCCTCAATAGTCGTGGAAAATTTTATTAAAATCGGATTATTGGTTTAGAACTTACAAGTTTATTTGCACCTTTTTTTATTTTTCATTTCCCCCACTGTGACCCAAAATATCGGTTTTAGGTTCTCGCACAACCACAATATGAGATTTTGTAACCATCCTCGGGTGTAGTTTATTGATAATCTCCTCCATTTGCAAAGATTAATTTTTTTTCCATTCTTACCTTTCGAACAATCCCAAACATAGTCAAGTTTCTTAAAAGGCTTAATAAAATGTTAGCATATTTAAACAAAAATATAAAATACCAAAGGAAAATTTTCGCGCTAAAAATGGGAAGCCCCGTTTTGATTTTAGACCCATGGTTTCTTCGGAAAACATTCTTAGAATTCATCGTAGATTACGATTTTGATAACCGCTTGTTGCATTTTTTTGGCTCCATACAAATTGACCCACTGTAATATACATACATACATATTACGGTTTCGAAAAAAAATTAAAACAGAGGTTTTGTTTTTTTATTGATTGAGCTAAAACTCCTAAAAGTATTTTCAGACTAATGTGCGTATTAATACATTTCAAAATTAAAATATTATTGAAATCAAAAATATTATTGAAATCATTCGGTATGTCAAGAAATGGTATTACAAATATTTTATTATTTTGGTTATTGATATTTTTCTGCAAACTTTATAATTTTTTGTCATAATAAGAATCTACATATCTGAATCTATATGTTGTCAAAATTTGGAGAAATTCTACTTCCACAAAGTGGGTCAAAAGATCAATTGAAATATTACTTTTGTTCTAGATGTCTACTAACACTCAATTATTTCGAAATGGCATACAAATTATACACTATTGTTTTATTAAGGGAACGATATATAAGTTTGTCATTCCGTTTGTAATTTCCACAATATAATTTTCCGACCCAATAAAGTATATATATTCTGGATCCTTCTAGATAGTTGTATCGATTAAGCCATTACCCTCTGCCTGACTGTTCAAATCAATTTTCTGAAGATCCCAGATATCTTCGGGATCCAAAACTTCAAAAATTCTGTCAGACATGGTTTCGAGAAGTTTCCTATTTAAAATCAGCAAAATCGGTCCACAAATGGCTGAGATATGAGGAAAAAACAACGACCACCTCTATTTTTGACCTATGTCTGGATTACTAAGTCATTTATATAGACAATATTGATATCTAATGATAGATATTTCAAAGACCTATGCAACGACGTATATAAGACCTACAATGGGTCAAAATCGGAAAAAATATTTTTTAACCCGAATTAATTTTTTTTTTTATTAAATTTAAAAAATTTAAAATAACAATTCGGAAAAAAATTTTTTCCAAAAAATTAAAAAACAACTTTGGAAAAAAAATAAATTTTGTTTACCAAAAAATATTTAAAATTTGTATAAGATTTGGCACAGCCGAATATAGCTCTCTTACTTGTTATTTGTATTATTTCTATTTATAAATACATACCCGATACTAGGGTTCTATAGTTGAAACAAAAGGTCGACTTTTCGAACTTTCGACTATTGGTAATTTATGAAAATTAGACTTTCGACTCTTTAGTTAAATCGATTTTTTTTAGCCTTGGACATCCCTATTCTAAGATGACACAATTATTATTTATCTTTCTGTAATCAGAAACATATGTGTATGGGCTTTATTGAATGAATTTGATTTTGGACGAACAACCAAAAATTCGCAAGAGTTTAAAAAAATGTCATGTTTGAGGTGCCCCACCTTGAGACTCCACATCGCCGCTCCTGGGGGTTTTATAGGCTGATTTAAAAATATTTGTATTCTGATCCACTGTGTATTTAGAGGTTGAATGGACAGAAGGGCCAACTCATTTTTAAATAAAATGCATCTGATCATAATTAATTGTGTGGGGTCTATGACAAATATTTGTATGTCTTACTACCGAATGATGAATAAAAAAAATAATAAGTGTCCTCATGTAAACGCTTAAAAGCCTCGCAAACTGTGCAATCTGTGAATTTTTACACTCTCGCAAATGAAATGTCAAAAAATGTATGGAAATTCGTTTGCACAACTCCGATAAGTTTGCGCGACAATTTAGACTCGCAAACTTGAATTTATTGTGCATTTGATGAATCAGCTGCTTTTGTTTACTTTTATTTATAAGAAATAAAAATCAAATAAAATATAAAAATTTTGTGCATGTGAAAATTGTGTAACATTGGAACAGAATGATTGTATTAAATGACATTGTGTATGAAAACATTAACCAACAGCTAGAACATAAACAAAGTCCTCCAAACTATGTATACCACCGTTTGTTCCAAAGATTTAACTTTCATTCAACATTTTAAAATTAAAATTTATACAATTTGAAAAAAAATTATTAAAGCTTTTGTTGAAATTATGTATTTTTATTTGACAAATATAAATTTTCTGTATGAACTTGCACAAAATTGAAAAGGTGGGTTCATGAAACATGTCGCGCAAATTTGCCCATTTGCACAAATGGGAAACTTAAGCGTTTAAATGAGTAACCTTAATAATAAAGTAATCAGATAGAAATACATTATAGCAACTATTATTCGTCAATGTTATATTTATACCCTATACCACCATTGTGGGGAGGGTATTATGCGTTTGTGCAGATGTTTGTAACGCCCAAAAATATTAAAGTATACCGATCGAGTCATAATCACTTTCTGAGTCGATTAATCGATGTCCGTCCATCCGTCCGTCTAGTTGGCTGTCTATGTAATGCTTGTGCGTAAATTACAGGTCTCAATGTTAAAGATATTTCAATAAAATTTGGCACATTCTACTATTTCGGCCGAAAGACGAAGCCTATTGAAGTTGGCTGAAATCGGTCAATTATTTACATATCCCCCATACAAATGTCCTCCCGAAATTGGACTTTATCCGTGATAAATGTTTAATTCTTATAGGTATCTACACAAATTTCGCTCCAAATAAGTTTTATATATACGGAAATAATGTCACCTAATTATATGATGATCGGTCCATAATTAGTCATAGCTCCCATATAAGGCCCGCTTCCGAAAATCACTCTAACGAGCAAAAATCTATTAAAAATGCTGGCATACACATACAATTCAACACTAATAACTTTCATATAGATTTAAATAACATGACCTAATTAAATGGCAATCGGTCTATAATTAGTCATAGATCCCATATAATGCACTCTTTTGAAAATCATTAATTAAAATATATTATTAAATTTTAAAATAAAAATTATGTTGCTCATTTACTTAGTGTTGGATATTATAGGGTCGGGCTTGACTAACCATATAATAATATTTTGCACAACGCTCTATCTGGGATACGCTTCACTTTGGAACGAAGTATCCGAAATTAGCTTGATTTGTCCTCGGAATCAAAAGATGAGCAGTTCATTTGGTTCGGAATCCTTATGTTGCCAGAAAGATAGGAAAATAAATGTCATACAAATGTTTCAAAAAAAATTTGAAAAATAACCCACTTTTTTAAGCCTACATCCAATAATATTATACATATCTGTTGTTTTGAAAAAAACATATCGCACTGTTTTCTCTAAAGAGCGTCAACTCAAAATTTTTAAATTTTGAGTTGACTCTCTTTAGATTAACCAGTGCGATATATGTATTTAAGAAAAACTAAGTCGTAAACATATTTTCGGAAACATTATAGACCAAGATTTATTTTGAGATGGTAAAATTTTGCCGATTTTCAAATAACGAATAAACCGATTAATTTGTGTCGGTTAACCGAATAACCGTAATTTCTTTTTTTTGCACTTTAACAATTTTTTTGTTTTTAATTTTCCATTTTAATTCAAATAGAAATGTCAAAGTAAAATTACATATTTTTTCGAACATTCAAGAAATATGTTTAGTGAGTATTATAATAACTGATATATTTAATTTACATGTAATTGTCGGATGAGAACATAATAATAGAAGAAACTGGAGACACTACTGAAACAAGTTTTTATCACAACTTATCGAAATTATTAAAAGTATTTAAAATCTAAAAAGTCCAAAAAGGACTCCAATGGTGTAATGGAGGATTTTATATGCTTAGAAAAAACTAAAAAAATAACTGACAAATTGGATATTCTTTATCTTGTCTTACTTTCGATTTCTCCAACGTCTACAATCAGCGTGCGAGTTTTTTCCAAGTCGAGTTTTATTAAAACTATAGAAAATTATTTACTTTTTGGTTGAATTGTTATGTTTTGTTTATTTTTTATGTTTTTGTTCTTTTTATTAATAAAATACTTCAATAAGTACACAAAATTCGTGATTTAGTTTCAGTTTAACATTTAAATATAAATTATTCGGTTAATCGAATAATTTAAAATTAACCGATTATTAACCGATTAAATCTAAACCCCGATTAATTATTTGCTCGATTAACCGATTAAACCAGAAACCCGATTAATTGAATACCCTAGTATATACGATTTGAAAGTTTTCTTTTGTATCATTAAAAAGGAACTTAACTGTTTGTTAACCATCAGTGACGTATTTTTTTCAGTGGCAATTCCTAATACAAAGCTAAATAACTTGTCTGTTCGTATTCACGTTACATTTGAATGTGTTAAATATAAATAAATAACTTATCGAAAAAAGGTATGATTGTTGGAAAATTTTTCCACAGTTAGATTTTATTTATTTTGATATATTAACATATCTACGCTATAAAATAAAGTGGTAAAATTTCAATTTCACATTGAAACATGTACGAAATGTTATGCCGTTTATTACAACTTGTAGAAATTTAGTTAAATAGAGTTCTTTGATTTAAGATAGTAAAAACTAACACACTTCATTAAACTGAACATACTCAGCAAAAACGTTTTAATTCTGGAACTTAGCTACACTTACACAATATCATTTTAACGCGGTGATGTTACCCAGCGGGAAAAAATGATAGGACTTCAGTTTGTAGGCCTTCTAAAAGGCATACTTACACATTCTAAAAGATCCGATACTCATTCCACACTGCCTGCTCTTAGAAGGTGTTCAAGAAGGCCTATGAATCCCCTTCTAATAACAAGTGGTTAAATAAAAATAGTCTACATCAAAAAATAAAATACTCTGCATCTCTTTGATTAACTCTCTTTACAAAATTTACAACAATAAATAGCTTGATGTGGCTTCTTATTTATTTTTGTTGTTTTTAAGTATGTAATCAGAAATTATCATGTTTCAAAAAATTAAACAAACAACTTCATTTTAATTCTATTTTTATTTTAGATCTTCTAATAATACTTTAAATAGGTCTTCCATTGTAGACGTTCTATAAAACTTGAAAATGCACGACTTTTCATAGGCCGTCCTTTGATGCCTTATTCTAATGCTGTTTTTCTCTTTTAGGCACTTTATTAGGCCTCTCATGTAGCCCTTCCATAAGACTTTGCAGGCTTTGCAGTAGTCCTATCATTCTAGGCATTCCATATGACATTCCCCTACAGGGCTTTTGATTATATCAGTAATAACAGGTTATTGTACAGGCATAAGACCATATAGCAGCCCCGCGAATAGCCCTTCCAAAGTAGACCTATTAATATCCCAAAGTAGACCTTCTAATTGCTCTTCCCAATTAGGCCTTCTAGAAGCCCTTGCAAAGTAGGCCTTCTAGTAGCCCTTCCTAAGTAGGCCTTCTCTCAGCCCTCTAACAGCAGCGAGTGTGCAAGGCCTTGGCTCGCAATGACACGCTGTGTAAAATTGAAATGATTTTGCAATGCGGCTAGAAGTCCTTGTGTCTGCAAAAGAAGGCCTTTAGGAAGGCCTCTTTACTGTATTTGAGACAAGTAAATACTTAGCACAACTACATAGTTACAAGCACATAATGACTTAAATAACTCATTGATAGTTATCAGTAAAAACAGAATAGGTTTAAGCAGTATATAACATTATAATCTGTTAAGTCATTATACGACAACTTCTGTGTAATGCATATGGTATGTAGTAGTCATTGAAAAATAAGTTATAGAGGAATTGAAAGTTATTACCAGGATTTAATGGGAAATAATTAATTAAATTAGTATATATGAGTTGTCATTACAAATGATTATGATAATTTACATCGGATGTATTCTAATCGTGATAAAGAGTTCGAATGGAAAAGGACTATGTAAAAAATATTTACTTAACTATTACATATATAGAGTGCATACAATTCGTGCGGACCTTATAAGTATTATTTTGCCAAATAAATATTGGTTGATATTTTATAAATAACTGAGTATTTAATTAAACACACATTAGATGAAAAGTGGCGTCCATTTGAAACATAAACATAAACAAATCTAAAATAATTAAAAAATTAAAAGTAATTTAAAAATGTTTGCAGATTAAACAAAATAATAAATACATATTTAGATGCCAAATGGTATTTTATTGTATTTGGTTTTTATTAACAATCTAAATGAATACATGACAGTGCGAATAGTTTTTTAAATAATATAAAGCTAAATATTCTTTAAAATAGAGCTAAAAAAAGCTAGAAATGTAAATTTAAAGCCAAATAATAAAGCTACATTTTGTTATTTCTTTTCAATAAAATACTTTCAATAGTTGGCTATTATTCACAGTATTGTATATGGGCATTTACTCCCATTAGTCAGCAAGGATCGAAAAATTAAATGTTGATAATCATCTTGATTTATTGAAGATATTTCGATTTAATATTGAAACTGGCTGAAATCCGTCCATTATTTCACTTAGCCCCCAAACAAATATACTTCCGAAATTGGACTTCATCGGTCACAAATGTGTAATTTATGAAGGTATCTACACAAATATTGTTCCAAATAAGTTTTCTATACACCGAATTCATGTCACCAAATTTTATTATGATCGGCCCGTATATACGAATATAAATTATTGAAATTTTAAAAGAAAAATGTTTTGCTCCTTTACTTAGTGTAGAATATTATATGGTCGGGCTTGACCGACAATACTTTCTTACTTGTTAAGGAAATTTGTAGATATTTACTGGAAAATGCATGGAAAAAACATATGGAAAAATCGTACGTTCGCGACCGGTACTTAAGCCAATTAAACAAAAAACAATAGAGATATTTTATTGTATAAATACCGGATAGAGACCTACATTAATACACTTTTAAAATAAATTAATCGCTTTTAAATATTCCGTTCCATTTCGCAGATTTTTACATTTCACGACTGTCAGCCAAAGATGACTTCTATTTTGCATACGTTCGTTACCGCATGTATATAACTATCATTATGAAAACTTAAACTCGATTAAATCCATCTTTTGCATTAAACATAGAGCTACCAAAATGCTATCGAATCGCAAGAAAAATGCTAGGAAATGTTTTGTTTTCTATATTCTTTGGACATCAAAATCATATATAATGAGTTAAAATTAAATTCTTTATTAAAAAAACATGAATGTAAAACAAAAGACATAACATCGATGGCTTAATATAGAAAATGCGTATCCCGACTTTTCATTATTTGGCAAGAGAAGGAAAAATCTTTATAAAACCCAAAAAACTTTAGTGAACAATTTAATGCTAATTAGTTGTTATATTTTTCAATATTAAGTTCGAACAGTCTGGCACAATTGCAAATGCGTAATGATATCAATCATTGGCGAGAAGCTTGTTACAACTTAAAAAATAAAGATTCAAGTAAAAAATGACATTGAATTTGGAAAATTATGATGTACAATTATCTATCAATTATCTCTTATAGCTTAGGAGATATTCGCATTTGAAAATAAAATTTTCAACATTTTTACCCACCCTACTCCAGTTTTTTGGTGACCGCGGTTCCAAATATTCCCCGATTTTATCCATTTTTCTTTTATAGAATTAACAATAGATCTATATATCAAATAAAAAAATACTTTTATTCTTTTTAAGTTATCTAAAAAAATTCTAAGAGGATGTATAATGAATTTGTACTTCTTGAAAAGCTAACTTTACGCCAAATATTTTAAATGTAAAAAACATTTATAATTTTTGATACCGACGGGATCAGGTCCATTCAAAAAATGCCTATTTTTTATGTAAAATTCAACATTAGGGCAAAAATTCTCAAATCGCATACTCGATATCAAAATATAGTAACCTATTTTAGATGGCCCAATAAGTTCTTAATTATTTTGTAAAGGGTTCCGATAATACCGCCCCTGGTATGGATATTGTAGCCAAAAAACGAAAAAATCCCATTTTTGGGATTTTTCAAGATTTTTTTGGGAATTGCGGGATACTTGATAACAAATTTCAAAATTTGTTTTTAGTTTTCCATTTTGAATACAAAAATCTACATAACTGTGAAATTTTATTAAAAAACATTCATAAATAAAAATTTGATTTCAATTTGAAAAATTTGTATCTATGCAAAATTCAATAAAAAGCATTTTTTGTCATATTTTTCAAAAAAGTATTCCATGAATTTTTTAATTGTCAAAATATATATAATTTTTTGAAAAGTAGACAAAATCCTCTATCCATTGATATATAACATGTCTACCTTATGTTTTTTACGTGTCAAATAAATTAGGGAAAACTAAACAACTCGCTGAGAATTTACCTAACATAGAAATTCATAAAAAAAGCATGTTGCCTACATAACATTTTTATGAATGTAAAATAACAGTGCTAGGTAAATTCTCAGCGAGTTGTTTAGTTTTCCCTAATTTATTTGATAGAGGATTTTGTCTATTTTTCAAAAATGTATATAACTTTTGACAATTAAAAAATTCATGGAATACTTTTTTGAAAAATATGACAAAAAATGCTTTTTATTGAATTTTGCATAGATACAAATTTTTCAAATTGAAATAAAATTTTTATTTATGAATATTTTTTAATGAAATTTCATTCAAATCGGCGTAAGGGTTTAGAAGTTACAGATTTATTTCCCTCTTTTTTTATTCTAATACCACTGTGCGACGCCAATGTATCTGATGGTGTTTTATTTTCTGACGCAAAATGTTGCCTATATATTTTGTACCATTTATTAAAGGTTACCCATACCCTCAGAATGTGTTGCATTTTCAACGATCACAATAGGACAAAAATAATTACCATTGCGCAATTTTCTTTTATGTAGCTTTTAAATATTACAAAACTATACTTTTTGCTTACATAAAAAGTGCATTTCTAACCCTTCGATAAAATTGAGGGTGAAACATGTAGCATATATTCAGGGTTTTAGGGTAACATTATTAGAAAAGAACCCGACCAAACTACATTTTTTTCAGAAAAGAACACAAAGAAGGGTAAAAGGCAGAATAAATGCATCATTTATGCCAGAAAAGAAAACACCATGACTTGATCAAACTGTGGGACGTTCACGTTGTTAATTAAATGTTATAGATAAATACTTTTCTGGTTTATGTGTAAATGTAACGTGTTTACTTTTGAGTTCGCTTCCTAGTATTCTCCACAATTTTTCCGAAAAGACTCCCCTATGGAACAGCTTTGATTCATAGTCTTTTTTGACATAGTTACTGTACTTTACCCTAAACAAACGGTCCAATAAATAAGACTATAGTAATCTATGAATTCTAGCATTTTATCTTATGAATTGGACACTTAAAACATAGCCAAACAAAAAATCCTAAATTCAAAAGATTTTCTTATCTCTCCAGTTAAACGGTTAAGTGGCTCTATAGTTGCATGATGTACATATATGGAAACACAATTGGTGAACTGGAATAATGTTTTGGTCATTAAACAATTATAAAATTTCCGTTTGCTTTTTAATGGCAACTGGGGTATTTGATATTGTCTACGATTTATGTTCTTCCAGGGTCTCCTTGACCAGGAATTTTATTTATCAATATTAAGTAACCTAGCCTCTTGACCAGTATTGATTACAAAATATGTAGTGCTTAATATTTTGTTTTTAAATTTTCGAAAACATTAAAATTTTGTTTAGTAGTCTCTATAATTTTTATCAACACTGCATATTGTACACCCTCGGCGAAATTGACGTTGTCAAAAATAATCAATATTTTGACATGAATATGTTAACGTTTCGATCGATACTGTACGAATATATACTACAGTGACATCTATAAATGTGTAGGTACATAAAAATGTATCCATGTATGTACATTTAATAATGCTTTAATTCAGATTATTAACACTTCACCTAATCGTATGCATCACTTAAATTTATTGTTTACAATGAATTGATAATTGTTAATAATCAATTATTGAATTCTACTAGTATTGTGTAGCATTCGCAGATAATAATTAAAATACAAATAAAATAAAATCCACAAAAATAAATACGAAGTATCAGTAATGTAAATAAAATTAATTCAAAATATAGAAATATAGATACATACATACATAAATATCTATCTAAATTTATACAAATACATTTAAACAGATAAATAAATAATTTTATTTGAAAAATACTTTAACAAATATTCAAAACTCCTCAAACAAATTGGCAAGAAAGAAGCGATAACAGTCAGAAGATAACGAAATCATAATTTGTTGCGATAGATTGTATTTTGGGTTGTTCGTCGTTTCGTTTCGTTCAGTTCGGTTCAATTCAAAATAATTACATCCATACATACATATGTTCATATATTCATACAAAGATACATCCAAACATTTATTCATTCATACATACGTTCATATTTATAGTCATTTCTCCATAAAAAAATAAATTGTTTATTATTTTTAAATACATATGATCGTTCTCCCATGGCCCACTAAATCAGTTGTATTCTCGCCCCAGTCGAGTGTAGACGTTTTTCATTTATTTTGTTATCAAATACGAAAAAGCCGATTAAAAAAAGTTGGTTAAACCAAAGAATAAACCAAAACAAATAAATATTCGGTGCATTCACTCATTCATTATCTATCTTCTCTTTTACAAACGTGAGTACAACAAAGCAGGTCGTCATTACCAAAAAAAGGCACAACGGCATAATTCTGAATTTTCAGCTACATTTAACGAGTTTTTTTAAGCCTCAAAATCGTTTTGAACCGTGACTGTGAGTGTGTGTGTTTGAGTGACAAATGTTAACAAAGTGACCCAGTTTAGATGAAAAATGTAAACAAGGCTTTTGGTGCATTTTGTTTGTTTGGTTGTTTGTTTATTTTTTCATCACAAACCTGTTGCTTGAAAATTAGAGTTTCCTGTAAATTTGGATTTTTAGTATAAATTCTGGGAATTAAAAAATTACTGAAGCAAAAAAAAAAAAAAACACAATGATTTTTTTGTTCAATAGCATTTGTTCTAAAAAATTTCCTTAATTTTTAAAATTTCCTTAATTTTTTGTGCAACAGAAATTCATAAAACAAAATGTATCCCTAAACGGAAACTCTAAAACCGATAATTAATAGCAAACAGTGCACTGGAAGATTTGTATGCAGATCACTTTGTAAACAAAATTATAAAAAGCTCAGACATGTGTCCAAATAAAAACAGAGAGTGAGAGTGCGCGAGAGTAAAGAAACAATGTACAGTGGTTTAGAAACAATTTGTTTTGTAAATAATTCGGTTGCTTGTGAACAATTAAGGATTTCTTAATTAAATTTTACATAGTCAGATCTGATACATTTCTGGATTGAATACACGGTTTCGAAACACATTTTTGACTCAATTAATTTAGCGGTGGCAAAAAAAAATAAAAATCTTCCATAACGTTTACAGAAGACCAAAAAAAAAAAAAAAAATCTTTCATAATGGTTATTAAAGATCAAAACAGTCGTTTAAACTTACCTGGACCTCTTGTCATAAAAAATCTTTGGGAAGTTTATAATCAGCGCAACCAGCATCCCATAAGCTTCACCCTGCCTCAACTTCCTCTATAAGTTTGATAATATTTTCGTGTGATCACACGGATTCTACCATTTAGCTGTATGATTTCTGTTTGGGCCTTGATTTTTAACCGCCTTCTGAGCCTGTTGGCGACTGGATAAGAAAAGTCAGGGCAATTGGCTCATAGCTGCAATCCATGACGCTGGTTTCATTAATTAAAATGTCGCGATCCACTTTTTATTTAATTTTTTTTTCAATTTCGTTTGTTAATATTTTGTTTCTTAATATTATTAATAGCAACTTTTGTTTGTTTTTAAATGGTCTGACTGATGTCATTATCAGATGCATATACTTCGCACATCTGACAATTATCTTAGAATAATCTGACAATGGCAACGTAATGTATTCAAACGATTGTCAGATGTATGACAATATTATTGTCTTAAGCTTAGTACTCTGTTCATATTGCGAAAAATGGTTGTTTAGTGCGCAAAATTTTATATACAAAAACATGATAAGCTGTGGTTTTAATTTCGTGCGAAAGAAGTGTTGCTTATGTTATTTCGTGTGGAAAAATAAGGTTGCCAGATGTATTTCACTTGTTTTTAACAGAAAGAACAGTGTATGTACTGCTTTTGCGAAATTATTTTGCATATATTTCAATCCAAATATTTTATATGTAGTTTGACAGCATTTTGCACGACATTTTGAACAGAGTATTTAGCTTTAGAATGTACTGACAATGCTTTTTTTGGAAATAAATCTCAAATTTCTAAACGGCTAGCCGCGGCTGACCCATTTCTAAAATGGGCTCTACAAATGCTCTAGGGACGTGGCTATGGGGGCTCAGTGTAGGGTACCTTCAATATCTAAAATTTTTAAGCACGTGCCATTTTTTGTTTCCCATTAGCAGTAATATACAAAAAAGCAATTGTGGATCCAAAAATAAATCATTTTCAATTTACAAATTCCAAAAATATTATATTTTTGCTGATTTTTGGGCTAAAAGATGACTTAACTCTTTTTTTATTTAAAAAAAACTTTTTTTAAGAACATATAACAATTTTATGTTTTTCTGTAAGGTATCTTTACGGAGAACATTTTGAAGTAAAAAACATGTCCAATTTTTCGAACATGTCGCCCCTACGCTCTTCGGAATTTAGCCTATTTTTTTTTTATCAAAATTTCAACTTTGGGCTAGATGTTCTAAAATCTCAAAGCAGGGATCAGAAAACGGAAAGCATATTTGGAGACCTTGATGTGTTCTCTATTTATGCCCAAAGTATTTTCCCAGCCCCGAAGGATATGTGGACCCTATGGGTAAAATTGTAAAAATAGCAAGCAAAATGTATCCGATATATTTTTATTTACAACCTAACCTAACCTAAACCACTGTGCAGCGTTCAATATACAAATGCATTGCACAATAACAATAACAATGACTATAATATCAATAATAAATAAAATGATCATACATTTTTTTATATTTATAAATATTATTTATTAGAAGATACATAGATATTTTTAAGTCTAAGAATTTCTATCGATCACCATAAATATCCACTTAAAAAAAAAAAAAATACAAAAATATGCATAAATATTAATTCGCGTATTTAAATTAGCGGTTTTATCACTTTATTTTAATTTAAAACAATTGTTTATCGTTTTTTGTCTTTTATTGATGGTTTTGAGATTTCTTTGTTTTTTTTATTGTAGACAACATGTTGTTGATTTCCTAACTATAGCAGCAATATTTTTTAATTAAAAACTACAAAAAAAAGATAAAATAATTTATAATTGTTTATAAGAAGGAGGCATTATTATCTAAAATAACAGTCGGTGATATTTAAATAAGGGCAATGTGAATATTGAAAAGTTTTAGTGTGTGAAGGTAAACAATATTCGCTTGAATCTTGATGCTGAACCACTACACAATTTGGATGTATTGTGTCCAGTAGTTCAAATATGGTCCAAATTTTTAATTCTATTGATAAGTTTCTTAAATTTTTTTTTTTTTAAATTGTGAATTTTTTTAGACGTTTCTCCACATAATTTATGATAACAAATAAAGGGTTAGTCCGATATTATTAAAATAAACTTAGAAAAGTATATATATATTGCGTTTTAATCGGCACAGTAGTTTCGGAGTTAATAACAAATGAAACAAAAAATATATTTTTTATGTGAAAATAACTATTTTTTGTTTTAAAAAAACAAAGAAAATCGAAAACGACAGAAATTGTTCAGAAATATATTTTTTGCTTCAATTTGTTATAATAACTCCGAAAACCGGGTTTTCTTCGAAATCTCGGATTTTTGCAAACCGGTAAATTTAAAATATTGATTTTCGGTTAACCGTTTTTTAAAATTTAGGTCTAAAATTAAGATATCTCTTGGTTTTGTGCATTTTTTATGTTCAATGTAAACCTTCACTGCTGATTTACAATAGAAACCTATTTAGATTGATATTTTTAAGAATTACAATGATTCTAAATAGCAGAGGACTATGAAATTACTTAAAAACTTTGTTCAGAATAAATTGCACATAATGAAACTATTTCCGCATAATTCAAGAAGTTAAGCTAAATCTTATTAATAATTCATTATAAAATTAGTGATGATTTTACCAAACGTTAATTTGAATTTTATGTGCTTACCTTCTTTCAATCAATTTGACTTCATTAGTGTGTTTTGTTTTTAAAATTTTAATTTATTAATCATTTCGTTAGCTTAGTGTACAACGTCCTTTTCAGAAATATTACAGGAGAGACAAAAAACGTTCTAAAATCCATGATTTGAAATATTTGTGAAATCTGATAATGGAGTTTTATTACTTACATATTTGGTATGATTTATAATGACAAATAAGCACAGCTACGAAAAGATGCGTTTGCATCTTATAGGTCCATTTTTGGTACTTGTAACATTTTCTGTTTCATATCAGAAAGTCGAGGTGATAATAAATTTCAAAATTATCAAATATTTAATTAAAAAATTCATTTATATTTTTTGGGTTGAAATTTAATGAATAAACCAATAATTAAAACAAGTATTATATATTTAGTAACATATTTCTACTCAATTCAATTTGACTGAGATAATAATTTTGAAATTTTTACAAAATATAATGGACTTTGTAAACTTTTGCATATTTATAGTTATTTAATACTAGTTGACCGGTAGCATTTACTAATGTTAGTTCATCAAGTTTCTCCAACCCACATACACCTGCCTGTTATCATTTATTTGCAAATAAAATAAATTTGTAATGCATACTTTATTGAGCTTTTTTATTACAGTTGACTGGACTCAAAAAAAATCAGAGTTTTACCCGGAATTTTTGAATTTTTTTTTTACAAAACCATCTCCAGAAAATTTTGAATCGAATAAAAAAAATCAGCCGAATCGCTCCGGCCGTTCTCACGTGATGTCATTACATACATGGACCATTTCATTTTTTATATATACAGTGGTGGCCACGAATTTAAGACATAAATTGTTTGCTAAATTCCATGTAATTGTCAATTATTTTTTCAAATATTTCCACAAATATGTAAGCATGAGAACTGTTTTAACACACAAGTGTGTTTTATTCGACTGTGTCAATTCATACATATTCACCATGAACACATAAAATTTTTCTACAACTTGACCAAAATTTTTTTTTTTAAATAAACATATTTTCTCACATTTATATCATTATATTTTTATTATTATAAAATATTCGAACCAAATTTCGTATTTTTAGTTCCATTAGTTTCGGTCATATCATGTTATTAACAGCGGATGTTCGCTGAGGTGGGTCAACGTATTTCCACATATCTTTGTCCATATATGTTTTACCGATTTTTGCAAACATTTTTCAGAAACTAGAAACATTAATAATAAATTTCATACCCTTAGAGGTCCTTTTATTTTGGATCTATCGCACTTAAAATTCAGTTGATGATAAAAATTCAAGTATTTGTCTTAAATTGGTGGCCACCACTGTATATAAAAATGAAATGGTCCATGTCCATACATATATATATGGTCCATACATATATGTATAGATTAACCATTCCTGACTACTAAAAACTACAAATTTTATAGCTGTATATACTTTATTGGACATTTTATGTATTCTACACATATATGGCGGTTAACCGGTTTAACCGGTTTTTTCGATGTCGGTTAACCGAAAAACCGGGTTTCTAAAAAAAGCCAATTTTCGGTTAATCGACAAACCGGTTTTTTAAAAAGTTGGTTTTTTATAAATACTACACACAATATATGTATATATAAACGGATTAAAGGCTATTTAAATTATCTGAGTTTACTTCAATAATATCGGGCTAACCTTTTTGAGTTATCATAAACTATGTGGAGACACATCTAAGAAAATTCACAATTTTAGAAAAAAAAATTTTAAAAAAAATATATCCTAGAATTGAAAAATTTTACCATATACATCAAATTTATATAGTGGTTAGTGAAGCCTTTTTTTGCTGTTGACCTGTGCACAGCTGTGTTATTAATGGTCATATGAGTGATTTGAGGGACTTCAAAATTGTTTAGTTTCTATACCAGAAACTAATGTTAAAATCCTTTATACCTTTCAAGACTGATAAGGAATATAAATATACTATATGTTTGTTGTTCCGCTTGTGTTTTGAAAACTATGGTAAAATCGTTGAAGCAAGTTTTTACAATGCTCGTGTTTCGTATATAATTTTTATTTCCGATTAGTATTTTTATTAGAATTATGATTAGCATTTTACAACTTTGTAATACAATGTTGTTTAATTAAGAGACATATATTTTGTATCTAAATATTCCACAACAATTATTTAATAATTAAAAGTGGCAAAGTGTATACATATAAATAATAAAGCTACTTATATTTAACCTTCACAATAAAAAAAAGTTATAGCACAACCCTATCTATTTTTTAACCACTGTATTATAAACACATCTCTTATCACAACAGAGAAGTCACACATCACATTTTTTATATTCATACAAATATTTCAGTTATTTATTCATTTAGATGTTGTTTTTTTATGATATTTAACTTTTAATTTTCCTTTTCCATTTCAGTAAATAACTCTCAGGAATATGAATAAAATTAACGAGACTACCGTCTGTGATTTGGGATTTAGCGATAAGGTTGGTAAAATTTTATCTTATTTTTCTGATAAAACAAATTTATCAATGTGAAGTGTATTATGTTTGTACCTATACATATCTACTATATCTACTTATTGTATAATAAAAAAACGTATTTTTTTTTAATTGACGGTAATATAATTGCCAAAGTTCTTAACTTTAATTACCAAGTTCATTTTATAATGAGGAACATATCTGTGGCAACAAAGTTACGCAAGTAACATATTTTTACCTTTTAACTGTATTAAATAAAAATCTGATCAGATTTTGTTTTGATCATGATATTAAAAAATTATATTTTCTATAGT
Source organism: Calliphora vicina (assembly GCF_958450345.1). Lineage (NCBI taxonomy): Eukaryota > Metazoa > Arthropoda > Insecta > Diptera > Calliphoridae > Calliphora > Calliphora vicina. The sequence continues at coordinate 83,277,113 of NC_088780.1, forward strand.
TTTGTATTAAATTTTAAAACATTAAAAAAACAACATGTAATTTTCCTAGTTGTCACTGAATTATTTAAATGCCATGGGTGTAGGGATGCCAGATTCAGATTCGCAAAAAGCTGGACTTTGGGTTATAAAAAGCTGGACATTAAAAATATAACCGAGAAAATGTAAATTTTGGTTTTGCTTTTCCGTAACTGTTTAAAATTTTGAAATCGGTCCAGAAATGTGTGAGTTGTTGTTTTAAAATTACTCAAAATTTTGAGGGTGTTTCAAAATCTTTCAAAACGTTATTTGTATGTCCTTACCTAGGCTTATAATCCCCACTTGGTCGCTTTTCAAGTTTAACATTTTTTTAGTGGGTAATAAAGTCGGCTGATTTATTTTTTTTTAATATTTAAGGTAGTTTTCTGAAATTTGGGAGCTTCAAAAATAATTTTTTTGATATGTCGTAGTGAAATTTTTTTTCTTCATGACAAAAGCTATCGAAAAATCGATGGCACAATATCGATTGCTAAATCGACCCACCCTAATATACATATTTACAATCATATGTATGTATGTAAATAATGAAAGAATTAAAAGTAATAAATTAAAATTAAATACTAAAAACACTGCCACTTTATTTCGTTTTGAGCTTACGGATTTGGCCAATTCCAAACCTATAGAGATCTGTAAACTATTTTGAAAATCTATATAAGATTCCTCTAAATTTGTTTGTATTAATTTTTTAGCTCTAATCAGGTCCAATGACAATCGGTTTTTTTCTTTAGTATAGAGATTGTTTAAAATAGAAAAAACTCTTTCACATAAACTACAACTTTTCGAAAATTCTCGAATTCATTCCTTTCACCTGTGGTAAACAAAAAAGAACCATATCCATTGACAAATCTCTTGGTATTTGTTTATAAGCTACACGAAGTTTATCGTTATCTATTTCTTCAGATATTTCAAGCTTTTGTAAATCTTCCAAGAAAATAGGACATTTTATAAGTTTAAATATGCAATTTTTTAAAAAAGAGTCGCCATCACCAAAGTCGTAACGATTTTCTAAATAGCTAACCGCTGTTTTTAAAATATCTTATAATTCCGTCTTAAAAGTTTTATGTTCATTAGGCGAAATTTTTTTTTCAAAATGGTGTTAACTTTGGTGCCAAAAAATGTGTTATGTATTCTATATTTAAGGATATTCATAAGTACGGTCATTATATCGTGCAACTCTAAAACTGTACAAGAGTCATTCTCAAAAGCTATAAATTCCTGCATTATGTTTTGCATAAAATATAAATATGCTTCTTATAATCCTTCATGTTTACATTCTTCTTCATTGACATCATAATCAGAAATTCCATATGACAGTTAAGTTATTACTGTGCACTAATTAGAGTAAGTAAATTTTCATTTATGGATATTATTGTCGAAAATTTCTATTTAGCTGGACAAATTAAATTTTAGCTTGAAACTGGACAGGCATCAAAAAAGCTGGACAATCCAGCCAAGTCCAGCCCATGGGTGTCGTCAAACTCATACATGTATTCAAAAATTGTGAGTTACGTTTTTTAATTTAGTACAAAATTGGAAAGTTATCTGATCTCAATATTGGCACAAGTAGAGAAAAATACTACATATTAAATCTTTGTAGGTCTAAACTTTTCCTTAAATGTAAGGAAATTTAGTAAATATTGCACATTTTCAGATTTTTTTCCCAAAATGGTATTTTTTACAATTTTGCCCATAGGATCCGCATTTCCTTCGGGGCTGGGCAAATGCTTCGATGATAAATAGGGAACATATCAAGGTTTCCAAAGCTGCTTTCCGTTTTCTGATTCCAGCTTTGGGATTTTAAGACATGTGGCCCAATGTTAAAATTAAAATTTTGAAATGCCTATAACATGCAAGCATGAAATCCGATGGGAAACAAAAAAAATTGCACGTGTTTAAACATTTTACATGTCGAAGGTACCCTATTTTAAGCCCCCATAGTGCCGCCCCTGGAGCATTTGTATGTCGCATTTTAATAACTTAAACTCCAATTCTCCTTGGCTACGCCCAGGTCAAATTTTATTCAGACCGGACCAGCCGTTTAGAAATGCCAGATTTATTTCCAAAAAATTTCTATTCTGCCCTACTGTGCAATGTGATGATCAATTAATTCTGAAATTAGTTGAACAAAATTTTTAAAGACAAAAACTCATTCACAAGTAAATATGGATACATATATTTTAAGTAAAAATGAGCTTTAATTTTAGGGTTTGATTCAGAAACACGAAAGGAAAACGATTTTGAAAATGAAAATCTATGAAAATCACTAAAATTTTAAAGCATTTTTGTGTTTTCCATCCAAAAATGTTAAAATTGTTTTCCATTTGTGTTACTGAATCAAGCTCTTTATATTTCTCAAAATTTGTTAATTTTGTTCCTATATTTCTTGTTCAAGTGGCCTGGGACACGTACACAACAATTACGTACACATTTTTATTCTTTTGCTTTCAATTGCAAAAATAATTATTTATTTAGCACCAACATTTTTACAAAAATTTGCATTTTTTGTTTGTTTTTGGGTAATTTTGACCCAACGAAGATGTAAGGGTTAATCTCCAAAATATTTATTTTACTATTAATGTCATTAAAATAAATAAATCTAACTATAAAATAATACAGAAAGTTAACAGGTTTAAAAAAATTATTTCATATAAATAACAAAATTTGCATATATCTGACCTTTGTCCTCAATGCGCGTCCGATTTGGCTCAAATTGTCAGTACTTAACTTTAAGACTTAAATTCGAACAAAAATGGTTTTCCATACAACTGATTGTTACTCTAATATACCGAATTTGGTGGTATTATCCCGCTTCTTAAAGGTTGATCATACTTATATATTCAATACTGCTTTTTGACAAATTGTGATACGTTCTTCTACTGAGATTGTGATGATCGAATTTGTTGCTAATCGAATGATTCCATTATTAATATTTTTAGCCAGTGCTGAAGAATTCGGTCATTAAAAATGAATTAAATTAATATTTAAAGTTCTTAAGGGAATTCTTCAGGTGGACAACATGACAACTTTTAATTGTTTTGAGAAAATAATAACAATAATAATAGTTAAAATTTGTGCCGATTTAAACTACAAGTGTGACAAACATTAGAAACATTGGACTATCATTGTACATCCAAATAAAGTTATTTTACATACATTTCTTTTAAAACGCAGGTAAAAGTCTTTGAGTCTTTGTTTCATTTAGTATTACAAAAAAATTACGGCAATGAAAAAACCATTTTAATATCTTCCCGGAACACTACCATTTAGACCTTAATATTTATAAACTTTAAATATAAATTATATTGTGTTGGTTGTACCCAAATCTGTTTAAACTTCAACCCCTATGGAAACCACGTCACACAGTGGTTCAAGTGGTGTGACACGTTGGGAAACACTGCTTTGGACTCAAATACAAGAAAAGAGTTTACGAAATTTTACACCTTTTTATTTATGAGTTTCATTAGTTTTGTATCAACAAAAAAAGGTGCTAATGCTAAATAATTAATTTAATTATGACAATGTTAATTGAAGTCAATTGTCATTTATTTTGTGTTCAAATTGTTGAATTTATTTTCGAAAATTCCATTACTTCTGAACAAATATGTAACGCTTGAAATATAATCTGAATGACGACTACCAGCAAGAGATAAACATTTAACCCACTGACTGACGTCTTTTCTGATTATAAACTCAAATGTTTATCATTAACCCGTTATTTTTTATTTCTTAATCAATTGGGAAATGAAATGTGTTACATATAATTAAAATGTTTATCAACAATAATAAACCTTTAACATTTTTGAATAGTAGGCATTTTAAACATTTTAGGTTAGGTAGAGGCAAAGGCTCGAATAAATTATTTCTTAACATCATTTTCAAATCTGATCTCTTCATAGTGAATTAATTCATGGGCTTAATTCTCTATTACTTTCAACGTTTTGTATTGCTTTGATAATTCATAAAATTATTTTTATATTGACATCCTTTGCAAATTAGCTTAAAACATATACATACATATTGACATTTTTCATCAATTCAAATCTATTATAATAAGTAGCATTCGAATTTTTGTTCATTAATTTTGTAAATGATTAATAAAAATGAAACAAATTGACTTATGTAAAACTATATGAATTCAATTCGCATTAAATTTTAACAGAACTGTAAATGAATGATTCATATTTGATTTTTAATTCACCGTGAATTAAATTATTCTGTCGATGAATTCTTCTATATTTTAATTCGATTCATTGTTTTGGTAAAATGATCAATTCATTCAAATTGTAGTTCCATTCAAATTTTGGGAAACATTAATGCTTTCAAAAAATTATAATTCATTTCATTCAAAACTAAATCATTCATTTACAGCTCTGAATTTGAATTAAATAAATACTGAATCATTCAATGTTTGAATTAATTATATTAGGAATTAGTTAATTCATAGGTCTGAGTAGAAGTTATGAAGTCATGTCATGGGTCTAATCTCTGCTCCTGCAAAAATCGTTGTTATGAGAAATATTTTAAAAATTTATCATAAATACATATGCCCATGTTTTTACAATCGAAAGTCTATAAAGATTTGGTTTAAAGACTAAAAACCATGTTGATATGACAAACACTTTATTTATCTAAATAAATACTTTAGTTTTATTTATTTTATGTGGACGGCTAATGATTAAATAGAAATCACAATAAAATCAATCTCAACATGTTTATTATTATTAATTTTTAATTTCGATACATACAATTTTATATGTATTCCAAGCGATAAGATTAAATTAATCATTTGTCACATCATTTTTAAAGTTGTGATTATAAATGTCAATAAATATAAGTTTGTTAAATATTTATACTAAAGATATTGATAATAATAAGTTTTTTTTGTTATTTCTACACTTTTCCCAGTAAATTATATTTTTTATTAAAGTATATGATGGAAATAATTTATTTTTTTTCAATTTTATTTTTATTTATTGTATCTTCATTATTTAATGAACTAACAACAAGTATTTCAAATCTTATTTCTAATAATTATAATTTAATTAGTCCAGCCAGTGCCGGACGAAACATTTTTTATTTATTGTTGTTTTGATTAAATTGACATTCTTCCTTCTAGTCTTTGGATTAAATATGCTGTGTCCTTCCTTCTTAATCGAATGTGGCCACTGTTATCTAATATGTTGCGGGGTTTGGGTGAATTTCAAGTTTTTTTTAAATATTTTTCTACATTTTTCGTGAGCTCAGTTTTTACAAGGGGCACGTTTAGATCATTGTGTATATTCGCATTTTTGATATACCAGGCGGCAACTGTGATCATGGAAATAAATATGGGGGAATTCACGTCAAGTGGGATAGTATCAAAATAAATGTTTTAACAAAAAAATTTATGTCTTGAGTTACAAAATATTTATTTTGATAGATAGACAACTCGCATCCCACTAAGAGACCAAAAAAGCTCTTAAAGGAATGGACCTAAGCTTTAATTTGAGTAAAAAAAAATTAAAAAGAGGGCCCATTTTGAAAAAAAGTTCGATTTTGCTAAACAAAAATCAAAAATTGTATATCTTGAGTTACAAAACATTAATTTTGCTATATATCCCACTCGCATCCCACTAAGCAACCAAATAGGTGTGAAAGGAATAGACCCAAGCTTTCTTTTGAGCAAAAAAAATTCAAAAAGGGCATATTTAAAAAAACAAAAGTTAGATTTTGCCAAAAAAAAGTCAAAAATTGCATTTTTTGAGTTACAAAACATTTATTTTGATAGATATCCCACTCGCATCCCACTAAGTGACTAAATAGGTCTTCAAGGAAAATATCTGAGCTTTCTGTTTAGCAAAAAAAAAAATTAAAAAGAGGGTCCATTTTGAAAAAAAGTCAACAAAGTTTTTGATTTTGCCAAAAATGTCAAAAATTGCATGTTTTGAATTACAAAACATTTTTTTTGATAGATATCGAACTCGCATCCCACTAAGCATCCTCAAGGAAAATATGTAAGCTTAATTTTAAGAACAAAAAAAAAAAAAAAAAGTGTCCCATTTTGAAAAAAAGTCAAAAAAGTTTTTGATTTCGGAAAAAATATATTAAAAATATATTTTTTTTTAATATTTTTTCGAAAGATTGAAGAAATATCTATCTATACTTTTTGGGACACATTTTGCTAAGAACAATAGGTAATAAGTTAAATGGATGAGAAAAATCACACATTTGGCCAAAATGTCAAATTTTGACCGCCTCTAATTCCGAGAGTTCATGACCGATCTGGCTGGAAAATTGAATTACCAATTATCCAATAGGTCTAACCTTGGTGCAAATTTCATCCCGATCGGAAGAATCTACTTTAAAAGTTGGTTCTCTTGACGTGAAATCCCCAAATATATTTACCAATTCATGGGTTTCTTTTCTAATCACTAAGAATATGTATGCATAATCGATATTAGAAAATATTCGTGTTTTTAGGTCAACAGGGACGTGCGAAGACGACTGGTCAACGTGTTATTATATATTTCTATCCATATCTGTTGATCGAATTTTTCCAATTGGAAAGATCACACATTTTCGAGCAACAAATGCCAAATTTTATTTTTTTGTGAATCGACCAAATTTATCTTGAGCAACTCAATTAGATCGTTTGAGTCATAATCGTGTCACACAGAGTATTCATGACGGGATTTTAAGGGAAAACAGGAAGCTGATACTTTTTCTTTCTAAGAGTACTTTTATAATATTTGAAATTAATGAATAGTTCTTGCTTCTGAATAATAAGGAACTTAGAAAATGGAGACTTTATGGTACTTTTTAGTTTTAAACCATCAAATATGACATAAAATATATACGGTTCTGAATTTATTAGATTCTATGACTATTTCTTTAGTCTAATGATACTTTTTGAATATTTTATAATAATGAATTTAGAACTTACAATTACATGTTTCATCTAATGGTACTTTTTTGAATTTTCTATAATACTTAATAGACCTAGAAATATGAGATTAAACATATGAATTAGAAATCACAATCTTCTTTATACAGGCCTGTCACATATTCTGTTCGTTTTCGTTTCAGTTTCTTCAGATTCCGTGTAATTTATTAATTCCAAAAATATTTCTGATTTTAATTTTTTTTCATATTAAAACAAATGTGAAGGTTTTGGTATAGAAATTGATTAAAAATTTTAATAAACCAAAAATTTACAATCAAATATCAACTCCACTTTGAAAACTGAAAGTGGTTTCAAAAATTTTGGTTTTACTTTTTCTGAAGAGGCTAAATACGAAATTAATTCCACTTTCGATCGGAATGGAATTCTGTGACAGGCCTGATAATGGTACTTTATGACTTTGGAAACAGGAAATTAAATTAGTACATACAATCCTGAATGAGTGGGAATCCACAAAGGATTGCTGTTCAGCTAACCAAAATAATTTACAACAAATTTTAAGTAACGGGCAGGTTCTAGAAAAATTTTGTTAAGCAGTGTTATTGCAAGATCATTTAAACCAATTTGCGTTTTACTTAGAGATATTTTGTTCTTTACAAATTTTAATGACTATAAATCTGTTTTAAGCACAAGTGTGATTGCTCAGCTCATAAATAAAAAAATATACATACTTAATTATAATAAAAACGTTACTAATTAAATAATAAAATATTTAATTCTACAAATACTCGTACAATAAATAAACTCACATGTATCCATCTATCTACGTACTTGTACACGTATGTAGGTGAAGTATTTTTAAGTACTTGAATTCAAGCACGTGATTGGATTTTTGTTAATTTGTTGTAGTAACTATTCTTATTGCATTATTATTATGTCGAAAAATAAAAACAGTTTATTATTAGAGTTATGTTCATATAATTTATCAAAAGATTCCATAACAATATTTTTTTTATTATCATCACACATGATTCTTGTGTCAACATTTATTTGAGACGATTAACAGAGGAGCGCGAAATTATATTTTGTATCTAATTTTAGACAATGCTTCTGATGTGAAAACACATTTCAGCAAATATTTGTTTATTATGTACTTCTATATTTAAGATAATTTTTGTTTTTTGTTTCATCTCAGTGCGTTAAATACTCTGCCACGTTAGAAGATAAATAAATAAATAAAATGTTATTAAAAACACTCATGTACTCGTGCCTGATCTAAATAAAAATTGTTTTATCTCTGATCATTTGATCGACATACAAGTACAAATATTCTGAATTATATTGTCTTAATAATAAATAATAATCTTGTAGATACGGCGCGCCGTAAGGCCAAACGACTGAAAACATTATTATTAATCGTATGTTGGGATTTAATTATTTTTTTTAATATTATTTTAAAGCTCAAAATATTATAGACTATTCTATGTTAATAGGGAGCTACATGGAGAAATTTCTTCTTAAGATTTGGTGGATCTTAGCATTGAAGAAGTACTGTTCAACGCTAGATAATCTTTGGCAAATCCCTCTATAAGTAGTCATAACCTGATCAATTCTTCTAAGATTATGCAAGTACAGGGCAACAAAATCGAAAAAATGATGGAGGCTTTTTAACCACTACACAATTTTGATGTATTGTTGTTCCAGTAGTACAAAAATGGTAAAATTTTTAAATTCTATGGATAGATTTTTTTAATTTTTTTTTTTTATAATTGTGAATTTTTTAAAATGTTTCCCCACATAATTTATGATAACTCAAAAACGGTTAGTCCGATATTATTGAAGTAAACTTAGGAAAGTTCAAATTTACATAAACCGGATATATATTGCGTTTTAATCGGTTCAGTAGTTTCGGAGTTATAATAACAAATTGAAGCAAAAAAAATATTTTTTATGTAAAAATATCCAATTTTTTTGTTTTAAAAAAATCATGAAAAATCGAAAACGACAGAAATTGGTTAGATTTATTGGTTTATCGCAAAGCCACATGTAATATGAACAAAATCGATCAAATAATCCATCGATTTATTTTCGAATTTATTCACAATTAAGTGAATTCGCTTATTTTCAGAAAATTGTATATGCGTACAAGCGTGTACATTTTACATTTGTTTTGTTTTTGTTAAAATTTTTGTTACAACAACAAAACACATGACACACATAAAATTTACACTCAAAGTACATGCTTGTACGCACATACAATTTTCTGAAAATAAGCGAATTCACGTAATTGTGAATAAATTCAAAAATAATCCATTTCCATTTCGACTTTTCATGATTTTTTTAAAACAAAAATTTGGATATTTTTACATAAAAAATATATTTTTTGCTTTAATTTGTTATTATAACTCCGAAACTACTGAACCGATTAAAACGCAATATACATATACAGGTAGACCTCCATTTACGCGGTTTGTTGTGCCCAAACAAATAGCGTGTAAATCAAATTCGCGTTAAACGAGGTTCTAATTTAGAATGAAATGCTTTTGTGGGGCCAATAATTTTTTATTTCGCGTAAAACAATACATCAGTCATATAACAAAAAAGAAATTGGGACCTAAAAATATATACCCTACACTAAGTAAAAGAGCAAACACATTTTTCTTTTAAAATTTCAATAATTTATATTTTTGAGTGATTTTCGAAGGTGGGCCTAACATGGGAGCTATGACCAATTATGGTCCGATCACCATGTAATTATGTCGTGTGATTTATGTCTATATTAAAGTTAGCTATGTTGAATTTTGTGTGTATACCAACATTTTTAAGCGATTTATGCACCTTAAAGTGATTTTCGGAAGTGGGCATTATATGGCAGCTATGACGAATTATGGACCGATCTCCATGAAATATGTTGAATTTTGTGTGTATACTAACATTTTTGAGAGATTTATGCGCGTTAAAGTGATTTTCGGAAGCGGGTCTATATGGGAGCTATGACTAATTATGGACCGATCGTAACAAAATTTGGAGACATGAATTTTGTGTATACAAAACTTATTTGGAGCGGAATTTGTGTAGATACATATATAAATTAAACATTTATGACCGATAAAGTCCAATTTCGGAAGAACATTTGTATGGGGGCTAGGTGAAATAATGGACCGATTTCAGCCACTTTCAATAGGCTTGGTCATTGGGCCGAAAAAATAATATGTACCAAATTTGATCGAAATATCTTCAAAATTGCGACCTGTACTCTGCGCACAAGTTTTACATGGACAGCCAGCCAGCCAGCCGGACGGACGGACATCCTTTAATCGACTCAGAAAGTGATTCTAAGTCGATCGGTATACTTTAAGGTGGGTGTTAGACTAATATTTTTGGGCGTTACAAACATCTGCACAAACGCATAATACCCTCCCCACTATGGTGGTGTAGGGTATAAAAATAATTTCTTATCGAAAATTAAGGAAAAAATGTCAATTAAAAAAACAAAATATTCTAATACATGAAAGAGATCAAAATATAACAAAAAATTCATAAAAATTAACGAAGTTCTCAAAAACGAAATCTGTTATTCGCTTGTGTTTTTTTCGTTTCTTGTTGTTTGTTGCCGCGTTATATAAAAATCGTGTAAAAAAGTCGCGTATTTGAAAAAAATGGTTGTTAATTTGAGTTCGCGTTATATCGAATTTGCGTAAATAAAGTACCGCGTAAATGGAGGCTTACCTGTATGTGAAAATTTGTACATAGCATGGGGAAAATGTTTTCAAAATTCAATCAATCGAAAGAAGAACATTAACTACTCAATTTTATGTATATCAAATAAAAAAGTAAAATTTTGTGAAAATGAGCGAATTCACTTAATTGTTGGTATTATATGCGGTTTTGCGACAAAGTAATAAACCTGAACAAGTTCTGCCGTTTTCAATATTTCATGAGTTTTTTTTTGCTTCAATTTGTTATTTTAACTCCGAAACTACTGAGCCGATTAAAACGCAACCGTATTAAAGGCTATGTAAACTTGAACGTTTCTAAGTTTACTTCAATAAAATCGGACTAACCCTTTTTCACTTATCATAAATTATATGGAGAAACATCTAAAAAAATTAACAATTTAGAAAAAATTTAAAAAAAATATATCCATAGAATTTAAAATTTTTACCATTTTTGTACTTAGGTAACCATGATGCATCAAATCTATAGTGGTTAGTGAAGCCTTTTTTTACTGTTGACCTGTGTAATGTTTGGCTTACGTAGGACACATTCTTCGCCAGGCCTTATTGGCTTAATAACAATCCGAGACAACCTCTAAAAATTTCATCAAAAAAAGACAATTTATTGCTTTGACAAAAAAGCAACAAAACGTATGTTTGGATGTGTGTTGGTTTTATTGCTTTGCGTATTTAGTTTTTTGGTGTTTTGTTCTGCTGAAAGTGGGCAATATACATACATATGTATATTCGAATTGTTATAAAAAATTATATACATATATTCCCTTCAACAAAGGTGAAGGGTATATAAGATTCGGCATAGCCGAATATAGCACTCTTACTTGTTCTTATTGGGTCAAGAGCTCAATATCATGACTACCGCTAATGTAGTTCTTTATCCATTAGACTCAATTTTGAAATAGATTTTATTTAATTGCAATGTCATTTACATATGAATATATAATTTATGTAAACTTTCTTTCTCGTATTACTTTTGATTTCAGCAAGAATCTACACAACCAGAGGCTTTGAAATTGGCAAGTAGAACAAGGAGACGTTCGTCTGCAGCTTCAACATGTTCGTTTAGTTCAGGTATTAATATTGAAATGATAATTAAATTTTGATGTCGTTAACAATTGCTTACATTTAGCCTGTTTCACGGCCAGTTCGGATGAAGATGAAACATCGCCTCGCGACAAGAAACAACGCAACAGCAGTGGTTTTTCTGATTTTTGTGTCAAGAATTTAGCAAGTCAACATGCATTTGGACGTCGAGAAATTGAAATCGCCGAACTGGAGATGCCCGGCATTATGACTTTAAGGAAACGGGCACGTGAAGATAAACCCTTGAAAAATGCCAGAATAGTTGGTTGTACTCATGTGAATGCCCAAACAGCTGTTCTCATCGAAACATTAATTGAATTGGGTGCCTCGGTGCGCTGGACAGCCTGTAATATCTTCTCAACTCAGGTATAATATTCTATATATTTTGCCACTTGTTTGATTTTTAACAAAATTATTGCTTATTTGATTGCAGAATGCAGTTGCTGCAGCTTTGGCTGAGGCTGGCATTCCAATTTACGCTTGGCGAGGTGAGACCGAAGAAGATTTTTGGTGGTGTCTCGACAAATGTGTAAATTGTGGTGGCTGGGAGCCAAATATGATTTTGGATGATGGTGGCGATGCTACGCATTTATTGTGGAAAAAGTATCCGGATCTTTTTAAAGGTATCAGGGGTATTGTTGAGGAGAGCGTCACCGGTGTTCATCGTTTATATCACATGTCAAAAGTGGGAAAACTTACAGTGCCCGCCATCAATATTAACGATTCAGTGACCAAAATGAAGTTTGATAACTACTACAGTGTTAAAGACTCCATTTTAGACAGGTGAGTTTATATTTCTGCTGAATTAGATTTAAGCGATTATTAAATGATTTTTTTTATTTCAGTCTCAAACGTTCTACGGACATAATGTTCGGCGGCAAACAAGTGGTCGTTTGTGGTTACGGTGATGTCGGTAAAGGTTGTGCCAAAGGTCTCAAAGCTCAGGGTTGCATTGTGTATATAACTGAAATTGATCCTATTTGTGCTCTTCAGGCGAGGTATGTATTAAGAAAACTACAATAAATTAAATTGAAATTGAATTAATAAAATATATCATTTGTAGCATGGATGGTTTCCGCGTAGTAAAACTAATGGAAGTCATACGTAACGTGGATATTGTCGTTACGGCAACTGGCAACAAAAATGTGGTGACACGTGAACACATGGATCGCATGAAAAATGGTTGCATTGTGTGCAACATGGGACATTCCAATTCAGAAATAGACATAGTGAGTATCCATGAATTATGATTATTCCTTTTTTGTCTTACAAATTTTTCAATTCAAATTTAAATTTTTAGAATAGTTTACATACACCAGAACTTACATGGGAACGTGTACGTTCTCAAGTCGATCATGTAATTTGGCCAGATGGCAGAATGATTATTCTATTGGCTGAAGGTAGACTAGTGAATATGTCATGTTCATCTGTACCCTCATTTGTGGTATCGATAACAGCTTCGACACAGGCTTTGGCTCTTATAGAACTGTACAATGCTGTTCCTGGACGTTACAAGTCCGATGTGTATCTATTGCCAAAGAAAATGGGTAAGCGAGAATTTGAATGGTCACTTTCTTTTCATCTTATATTCAACATTTATGTTTGTTATTTTTAGATGAATATGTTGCCAGTTTGCATTTGCCCACATTCGATGGCCATTTGACGGAGTTGACTGATGAGCAGGCTAAATATTTAGGCCTCACTAAGGCTGGTCCATTTAAACCAAACTATTATAGATACTAAATTCTATATGTTCATAAATTTATTTTTACGTACTTAATATTATTTGTTATTTTAAAGATATTAAACAGTATTCATATTAAAAACAATATTTGAGTTTTTATTTATTTAAATTGATTAATTTTACTGAATTTAACCGAATGATATAAATTCTATACAAGAATGTCTCATGTATATAGTAATCAATATAGGAAATATATGTAAGTAGTTTTAATAGTTTTAATACTAATTTACTTAAGAGTAAAAAATGTCACCGAGAAAAAAAGTGATTTGATTTTGGGAAAAACTGGGAGTCACGCGTCTTTTTTTTTTGGTCTTTTATGAAGTAGGGGAGTCCGTTAGGGTGGCCCTTAATAAACGAAAGTTGGTTTTTGGTCATTCTCACCCCCCAGTTTGGTGAACATTGGAAAAAAAATCATCCTGAAAAAATTTTAGGTAAATCGGCAAGCCCTCTGAAGTTTTGAGATGCATTTACAAGGGGAAAAAAAATGCATTTTTTCAGTTTTTGTAATAATTTGGTCATTAAAAAATTAGTTTTGCAATTAAATTTAAAAGAATAGAAATGTGTACGTAATTGTTGTTCTAATGAGACATAAAAAACAGAAATTGGTCACAAAATGTTAAAGTTATTAAAAATTCACCAGGCCATTAACGTCTCTCAGGCATCTAGAACAAGTAATGTAGGAACAAAATTAACATATTTTGAGAAATATTAAAATAAAAGCTCATTTTTACTTAAAATATATCCATATTTACTTGTTTATGTGTTTTTGTCTTCGTAGGATTCCGTTAACCTATTCACAGGTATGGCCAAACAAATTAAATTTTTTTAACGGCAGTTTCAAAACTCCATTTTCAAATTTTTGTTAAACAAATTTCAGAATTTTTTGATCATCTCATTTGGATTTATTGCAAATATAATAGGGAAGAAAAATATGAAAAAATTATGAAAATATCTCTTATAGGTTTTCCGTACCTGCGATTTAAATTTTGAAATTTTCTAGAAAAACTAATTAATTGGCCATTTTTTGGAGAATGAGCTCTAGTTCCTTACTGTTCTGAATTTAAAATAAAACTTATTCAGAATATTATAGTTCAGATAATTCTAAATATTCTCTGAAAGTTTTACTAAAATTGGAAAACGTTAAACCTTAAATCGTAAAGGTCAAATGTAAAATTTTTCAATATTTGGAATTCCTAATGGAATGATAGCGAAATGTTATTTATTTTTGGGCAGATTTTGATAAAACTTAAGAAAAATATAACATAAAGTCTAGTATTTATAAAATTTTAAAAATAACTTGATTAATTCAGTTTATTTAATTATAAAAATCATTAAAGTTATCACCATTCATATTGACTGTATTTTTCGTGAGTTTAAAATTTGGGTGTCATTTTAACTCCAAGTGCAATTAAGGGTTAATTTTTATTTTTGTGCTGTTATTATAAATACTGGACACTATGTTATATTTTTCGTAAGTTTTATCAAAATTATTTCTTGAGTATATTGGTATATTTCATCTTACTTTCGGATGTTTCTGCGTTACTGATTCTGGCAATAGAAATGGACGTTTTTTTCAAAAAAATTTTGTTTGATTTGGTGATATTAGACTTTCTTCTTATGTAAAACAAAATTTTCTATATACTTTTAGGCAGCACATTTTGTCGAGAAAATACAGTTCTGAGGAAAATGCTGTCATACACAAAATTTTCAATGGAAAATACTTTTCTTCAAATCATACTGCAAAATTAAATCTACTGAAATTATACACCATCTTTGAATGGTGTTCATGTGTTCAGATTATTTGCAATAAATGAGTTCATCGTTTGTATTACTCATTAGACCATAAATTTTAAAGTTAGTAGTATTTTAAATTTCAAAACGAATATACATGTAGCTGTTTATATTATGATTCATACCTGAACCATAAACCTTTTATTTCTTCTGATGATATTATTTTCTTATTTTTCTGAACTTAATATTTTAAGTTTATTTGTCTTATACACACGTAACTGATAGTGTTTATAAACCGGTTAACCGAAAAAACGGTTTTTCTTCGAAATGTCGGTTTTTTGCGAACCGGTTAATTTGAAATGTTGATTTTCGGTTAACCGGTTTAGCCGGTTTTTACACTCTGTAAACCGGTTTTTAAAATTTGTGTGTTTTGTTCTTAAAATTTTATTTTATAATCATTTCGTTAGCTTAGTGTACAAAAGTGTTAAGTTCCTTTTCAGAAATATTGCTGGAGAGACAAAATACTTTCTGAAATCCTTGATTTTAAATATTTTTGAAATCTGTTAATGCAGTTTTATTACTTATTTGGTATGATTTATAATGACAAATAATCACATTTAAGAAGTGCGATTGCATTATCTACATTTATAAGTCCTTTTTTGGGACTCGGAATATTTTCTGTTTCATATCAGAAAGTTGTGGTAATAATAAATTTCAAAATTAACAAATATTTAATTAAAAAATTTATGATATACACTTTTTAGTTGAAATTTAATGAATAATAAAACAATAAAACAAGTATATATTTAGTAACATATTTCATTTGACTGAGATAATAATTTTGAAATTTTTACAAAATAAAATTGACTAGGTCTTTGGCATATTTATAGTTATTATATATTTACCATTCCTGACTACTAAAAACTACAAATTTTGAAGCTATTTATACTATATTGTTTAAACTTTTAAAATAATTCATTTCAACGTCGGTTAACCGGTTTTTTCGAAGTCGGTTAACCGAAAAACCGGTTTTTTGAAAAAGGCCAATTTTCGGTTAACCGACAAACCGGTTTTTTAAAAAGTCGGTTTTTTATAAACACTAGTAACTGAGTATAGTATAGTTCCATCTGAAATAGACTTAATAGTATTTTTCATCTGAGTCAGGTTTTAATAAATATATAAACTATATATTCTCAGGGTCAGGGTTAAGTTAGGAATATAGCAAAAAGTAATTTTTTTTTATACTTATGGTACCGTTTGTTTGTCAATTAGGAGTCTACATAAAAGTGAGTGAAATATAGTACTATAGTACAAATATGTGATTTTATAAATTAAACTTTGGTGGAATTGCTCTTCTAACGAAGTAGCATGTTGAAAGCTAATATGCACAAAAAATCTTAAAATATATCCAAATCATCTGATAGGGAAAAATAATTGGTCAAAATTGATTTTGTGTTACTAACTACAAACATGCATTTACATGCCCTGCTACTTGCATATTTGGAATATACAATAGAAACAAACATAGATGGGCACTTTGCAGTACCAGTACTTTTTCAGTATATATTTATTTTTACTGATTACTGGAAAAAAAATCAGTATTCAGTAAATTTTACTGAAAAAATATTTCAGTATTCAGTAAATTTTACTGATTACTGAAAAAAATCAGTAATTAGTAAATTTTACTGATTACTGGTAAGAATGCAGTATCCGGACGTTTTTACTAGATACAGTAGTTTTGACTTACCTGCCTCTTTCACTTAAGAGCATTTTGCATATAAGTGCACAAAACTTGTGTTTTGTATATTTATTTACCAAACTCCATATAAATTCGTTAACTTAAGTGCATTGTTCATACCTGCACATTTAAGATAAGTGCATAATACTTTTGGAAGCTATAACTGGTTTTCATGAAAAAAATTTCATTTTGCTGCCTAATACAAAATTAAATCAAAACAAAATAAAGAAAATACGATTATGAAAAAATGAGAAGTTTGCAACTTCTTAATAACAAATTTGTCGTTATGTTTAGTTGGAAAAATCACAAAGCTTCATGTAAATTATTTGCCGTTAGCTGCTTTTTTGGGCAGTAAACTTAAATGCACTTAACAGCATCAATGAGCACGTAAGTGTATTAAGGTTAACTGCATTTTTATCTTACCTGCACAAAATATGGTGCAAAGTTGGTTGTGCAGGTAAATCAAAAGGTAAGTACCAAAGATGGGCCCTTTGAAGTACAATTATTTACTAAGTACGTGCCTTAAATGACATTTCCGTGTTAAAATTAACATCAATTGAAGTTTTATTTTTAATTTTTTGTGAAAATCTCCAGATACTGCAATGTAATTAACTACTGAATTTTTTCAGTAATCAGTAAAATTTACTGAATACTGATTTTTTCAGTAATCAGTAAAAATTTACTGGCAATGAAAATTATATTTCATTACCAGTAAGCATTTACTGATAACTGAAATGCTTTCTGCAGTAAAAAGGTAATGCAGTATGCCCATGTATGGAAACAAGGCTTTGAGACATGTAACTGTATATATCGCTTTTATTACACTTATTAATCATTACATAAACTACGAGATACATATTTTTATTGAATGATACCGTACCACTGTAGTTTTGTCTCGCAGTAGTCTACAAAATCCTACCAGACTCACCCTGTAGCAATAGGTTTGTGAACTTGCTAAAACATTTACGTGAATAATTATTCTCTACACTCTTAATTTTAGTGCGTTCACAATTCAAAGAGTGTCTGATGTTGAATTAATGCGAATTTATGTCATGACATTTGTAAATATGTTGGTGTTTGGTCAAAAAATTAGCCCGAAATCGCTTCTACTGTTGTGTAAATCCGGTGGGTCTGGATTATATCTGCATCCTATATAAAAAAATTGGACTGCGGCAAGCTGTTTTTTTTAAACCTGTGAATTAAGTAGGTTTTTATATTTACCTAAATTACTTTTATATACGACATTTGATTATTACATTTCCATACATTTCTGTATGGAAATTGATATTACAAAATTTTTTATTATAATTTTATTATTGATAAAATATAAAATAATTTCCATTCATTTCTGCTGAAAAACTTCGTTCACAATCAAACAGAAATTATTAACAAACTATTGTATAAGCCTGCCAATGCAAGGGAGACCTGTTGAACACTGATTGAAATTTAAAATTCTGGCTCATTTAGGATTTAAATCGCTATTAATATTATAAGTATGACGAAATTTAAAATATCAAAACTCCCGGTATTACCCGGAATTTATACACGATTTGTAAATATCGAAAATCCATACTCGAATTTCATACAATTTTTGAATAGGGCACATTTTGTTTAACTCTTTGCGGATTGGTGGTTAGTTTACTAACCACATTTTCTATAGTCTATAAAACATAGTTTATTGTCATCTATTGCCATTTTGCTAAACAATTATATTTTTTGAAGTCATCGTTTATGATTTTTTGCAAAACTTAGCCGTCAGGGTGCTCTGGTTATATAAATATATTAATTTGAAAATATTGTAAAGTTTTTTAAGAAACTTTCACTCATTCAATAAATATTCCGGTTCTTTGGTCAGAAAATTTAGTCAAAAATATTCGATTTCAAAAAAATGTATACAAAAAAAACGGTGGTTAGTAAACTAACCACTTCACTCCACAAAAAACCTTGGAATGGGGTGATGTTTTCATGTTTTGATTACTTTTGTCTTACTTTTTACAATAAACTAACCTTGATTAAAGTGAAAATGCAATTGTTTTGATTTTAAACTTATACACAAAAAAGCGTGGCTGAAAGAGTTAACACCCATTCGGATCGGAGTTATTTTAAATAAAATTAGTTTACGCAATGTAATAGGCAAGTTCGATCACATCTGTGAATATCACTCGCAAAAAACATACATTTTGGAACAATTTACAATAATTCTCTTCCTGGTACTTTGACGTCCATAGATAAGCATAAGACAAACTACAATATATTTTAAACGCTCACACATTTGTTTGACGTTGTTTACTGTTACAAGTGTTTTGTAAGATCAAACAGCATCAAATAAATATTTTGAAATAAATAAAATAATTGAAATATAGTTTGGTGGTTACGTCTTTTTCGTCAAGTATTTACCTTATCCTAAGTCTATTTTCTAACATATAAATTATCATAACTTTAAGCCGTGAAAGATTACTAACTTAAAATTTCGCACATACAGTTTTTTTGTATGGTCTACCGAATGTTTCATTGTTTTTTTTTTCGTCTCGAAACATGGATTAAAAACAATCCATCTAAATTCAGTTTCAACTATTCTCTAAAAAATTTCCTCATATATGCCCAAAACACGGATATGGGATCTTATAACTAAGACTATCTACAAGTAATGACTTTAATATTTCCTTAATATTTCAGTAACAACAGAATAAAAGTAAGCAGTTATATAACATACAATACATAAGTCATTATACGACGACTTATGTGTAATGCATGTAGTAATCACTGAGTAATTGCAAGATATTTCTATGTTTTTGTTGGGTATGAGTACAAGTTATTCGCCACGATTGCCGTTGGATGGTATAGAAATATTTTGATTTATACATCCAACTCTATTCTATGTATGTCTGTTAGACTAATCATAAATCTAATTGTCTACCATCATAGCATTTGGCAACTTTTCATTAAAAATATCTCTTCTGTTACGAGTTTTAATATGTCAGCCATCCATGTTATACTGTTATCTGTGCGTAGCTGTCATAAAATTCATAAAATTTTATTACAGTTAGAATTTCACAACTTATATAATTTCGAGATGAGCAGTTAAGCAGGAAAGGCCATAAAAAAGATTATTTAATACACATAGTCCTTCTCTGAATAAGATACATTTTCCAATAAACTCAAAAATAACAAAAAAAAACAAAATTCGCATCAGAAAACAAATACTGGTAAAAATTGTTTTTAATTTGTATCATTGTGAAGCAAGAAATCAACTTTATGATCCTTGATGAAAATGACTCGTATCTCTTTGCTCTCACATACATATTTATATTTATACATATGTATGTAAGTACACTCAAAATAAATTGCGAATAATTTTGTACACATGTACTTATTTTTTTGAAATGTAACACAATGTAACAATTTCAATATTTTTTCCATATACATGGAAAAATCGATTATATGTAAGTGAAAGTCGGTTATTCTTCACCGGGTCAGATGTCTTTTAACCCGAATCCCCGATGTTGCTAAAAGTGCACATCAAATGCAAACAAATGTCTTTACTTATGGATCCACCACCAGTGCATTTTTTTACAATAAATTTAACCTAATTATTCTATTTATGTCTCACTAATCAAATTTCTCTACAAAAAAGTTCTGGTACAATTCGGGTTAAACTTGACTTTAAAATTACAAAGGATAAAAAGTTTTTGAGAAATTATATAAAATAAATATATGTACTTAATCTCAAAATTGTTATCAAATAAATGCTAAAAAGTTTAGTAGTCTAATCCAAAAAAAACAAGTAAGGAAGTATGGTCGGTAATACCCTACACTAAGTAAAAGAGCAAAAACATGTTTCTTTAAAATTTCAATAATTTATATTTTTGAGTGAATTTCGGAAGTGGGCCTTATATGGGGGCTATGACCAATTATGGACCGATCACCATAAAATTAGGTCGTGTGATTTATGTCTATATTAGTTAACTATGTTGAATTTTGTGTGTATACCAACATTTTTAAGCGATTTATTCACGTTAAAGTGATTTTCGGAAGCGGGTCTATATGGGAGCTATGACTAATTATGGACCGATCGTAACAAAATTTGGTGACATGAATTTTGTGTATATAAAACTTATTTGGAGCGGAATTTGTGGAGATACATATATAAATTAAACATTTATGACCGATAAAGTCCAATTTCGGGAGGACATTTGTATGGGGGCTAGGTGAAATAATAGACCGATTTCAGCCAGTTTCAATAGGCTTAGTCCTTGAGCCGAAAAAATGATATGTACCAAATTTCATCGAAACATCTTCTAAATTGCGACCTGTACTCTGCGCACAAGGTTTACATGGACAGCCAGCCAGCCAGCCGACCAGACGGACGGACATCGTTTAATCGACTCAGAAAGTGATTCTAAGTCGATCGGTATACGTTAAGGTTGGTTAGACTAATATTTTTGGACGTTACAAACATCTGCACAAACGAATTATACCCTCCCCACTATGGTGGTGTAGGGTATAAAAATCGAAATAAAAAATACGGACGAAATTTTTTAAATTTTGTTTGAAAAACATTTAAATTATATGATTATCACAAAATTGTTTATAAATAAATTTTCGTCTCTACACGCAGAGAAAAAACATGGTTGTGGTAATCATAAACCATAGAGAACATAGAGCGGAAACTCGAAAAAAACTCAAACAAAAAAATTACTCAAAAAAGTTACACATACGAGTGTTGTTTTTGTTTTCACATAGTTTTTTTTACTAATACATTCCCACCACTTAGGTTTTTGACAACTGAGTTAGGTCTTTGACAGGAGAGTTTCCGCTGTATGTGTTTTCTCTATGTCATAAACTAAGAGCAACATATTATGATCAGATCTTTGCTTGTAGTCCAAAACATATTATGATCATTATTAGTATAATAAAATATAATAATATGTTCTGAAATAATCAAATTATGATAAAAATCAATCATTATATGTTTTGAAATAATCATATTATGATATAAATCAATCATAATATGACCCAAAGTCATCATATCTATGACCCAATTAAATCATATTATGATCCAAAATAATCATATTATTATTAAAATTTATTTTTGGAAATACAAAATTTTAATAGGTTTTAGATTTAAAGTACTAAATTCACAATTAAAATATTATTGATTAAATCAAATTTATTGTTATTCGCTCTAGGAAAGTTAAAGATAATATACAAATAAAACTATAGAGCGAATGGGAATTACAGACACTCAAAATTTACTTGTAAAAATAACATATCTTAGACAAACACCAACACACACAAATGGTGGGAAAACAGACTATTAAAAGTAAACATATTATGTTTGCATGTTAAACATATTATGACTACATTTATTATTATTTAGTTGTTGTAAACATATTCTGTTAACATCTTAAACATATTATGACTACGAGTATATAAACTTAACATTTAATGGTTGTACATAATAATAATATGTTTACCTAATTATCATTATTTTGTTGTTCGGAAACCATATTCATATTTATAATTGCGATGAAAATATAAACGTTTACAGTAACTATAATATTGTTGAAATTAAATTGAAACAATAATTATATGTTTACGACAACAATATATTGTTACAGAGAACATAGTGTAGTTGTTGTAACCATGTCCAACCATGTTTTTTCTCTGCGTGTATACATACATACAGTCAGAGTCAAAATTTAGTATACAGCACACATTTTCATATATGAAGCTAAATATTTTAAATATAGAAAGAAATATATAAGTTTGATTAAACTTAAAATTAAATTTAGAGTTAAATATTTTATTATTTTAAAAAAACTTTGTAAATTAAAATTGATTTCTTGGAAAATTTATGAGAAAAAGAGAAAAGTACCTAAAAACAACAGTCAAAATTTAGTATGTTGGTATACTAAATTGGGTAGCGCTCTATTTTATAACACCAAAAGCCGAACATAAAAATTTTATATTTTGTTGGTCCCAATTTAGCTTAAACATGGCGGTGGGTCTTTGATGGTGTGGTGTGGGCTGTATGTCGGCTGCAGGACCTGGCAATCTAGTATTCATTGCAATTACAATGAACAGCCGAGACTACTTACAAATTTTAAAGGACAATCTGAAAGTAAGTGCTGAAAATTATGTCCTGTAACACCATGGGCAGTGCTGCCAGATGAATTTGGAAAAAAATAGTCAATATGCCAATAAAAAAGAAAAAAATTTTAAAAATCGTCAAAAAAATCGGAAAATTAAAAAGGTCAAAATTTCTAACAGGAATTATAAAATTTCTATTTAAAAAGTGAACGAAAATATCACATTTATCAAAAAACATTTCTTAAAATTGAAGTTTATAAATAAGCTCAATTTAATTATAATATAAGGTTTCATTCCGAAGTTTTTTTTTAAATAAAACACATAAAATAGAATTTAATGTCTAAATCTTTATAATGACCCGAAAGAACAATCTCTGACATTACTTTTTAAAGATAATTTCATTAAAATATAGCACCACGCTGTAGGTGGTCCATTCGGAAGGTAATAATGCCTGAGATTAAAGCATAAATTCGAGCTTGGCTGCTTCAATTGAATGGGGTAATGTCATTATATTCTGAATAAATTTTGTCAAAATAGAAAAAGTTGCTTTAGAAGTTTTCCGTGTTATTTCAGTAATTTATTTACAAAAATTGATTTAAAATCTAAAAATTTTAATTGACAAAATTCAAAATCTAAGTATTCACCAACAAAATGAGAACATTTTTTAACTATTTCATACAATATTTTCATAATGCAGAAAATCGTAATTTTCGAGAAAGAAATCGTCAAATTGCTATTTTTGAAACCAAAAATCGTCAAAATGATGATAAATCGTCAAATCTGGCAGCTATGACCATGGGTCGTTCAGAAAGACAATGACCCAAACCACACCGCAATAATTGTTAAGGAGTCACTATTGTATAACGTGCCTAAGCTGTTGGATTCACCTCCGCAATCTCCAGGCCTTAACCCAATAGCGTTCCTGTCAGAAATTGTAGACCAGAATATTGGAAAACGAAGCATTTTATCTAAGGACGAACTCCGAACCCTCTTTAACGGAAGAAAGGGGGAAATTACTAAAGATATAACTGAATATCTTAGAAACTCTATGTAAAGGCAATTAGAGGCCGTAATTAAGCCGAATGGGGGATCAACAAAATATTAACTTTTTATTTTCGGCTTTTGGTAATATAAAATAGAGCGCTACCCATCAACTGTATATTAAATTTTGACTGTTGTTTTTAGGTACTTTTCTCTTTTTCTCATAAATTTTCCACGAAATCAATTTTAATTTACAAAGTTTTTAATAATAATAAAAGATTAAACTGTAAATTTAATTTTAAGTTTAATCAAACTTATATATTTCATTCTATATTTAAAATATTAAGCTTCATAGATGAAAATGCGTGCTGTATACTAAATTTTGACTCTAACTGTATATATATTTTTGGAAAATGTTTATCCTTTGCTATTTTGAAATGTCCATTTACCAGTGAACAGTGCACAGTGTTTTAGAAACTTTTTTTTGGAAATAATTCGGTTACTCGGGAACTATTAGAGATATTGTTACGAAATTTCACATGGTTGGAGCTCAGGTGTTTTGACTTTGGCTATCAAATTTTTTAAAAAGATCGCCAAAAATCTATTTATAACCCTAGTGTATACACTAGGCTGTCTCTTATTTTGCACTGATCTGTCATCTTAAATCAAAATGTTGAAAATTTTAGTAAAACCTCATCAACTTTTAAAGCAGCGGTCCTCAAATGGGGGTCCGCGGTCCTCTAGGTGTCCGTATAGACATTCAAAAGGGGTAGCGAAGAACTCAGAAAAACATTTAGCATAAACTCAGTTTTCTAATATATTTTTCAATTTTAATTTGACCAAAAATAATTTTCTTATTGCTCAACTTTGTTTTACATTGATATTTTGATAGATTCTAGATACAAGGTGGCGCAAAAGTGAACTTCCGATGTTTTTTCGCTGTAATTAAAAAAAATTAAAAACTTTGATTCTTCTTGTGGATCATTTTTATTTGGTCTTTTAGTTTTTTTCACATCAAGTCGAGAATATGATGTCATGTAAATGGTCGCCGCCACAGTTGATTGTCATTTGAGCCCTTTTTATGGCATTTTCCATCACTTTAGCCAAAACTTCCGGCGATAGGTCCTCACATTCTTGACGGATATTGTCTTTAAGAGCTGCAAGAGTCTGAGACTTGTTGAAATAAACCCGCGACTTCAAAAAGCCCCACAAAAAGAAGTCTGGAGCGGTCAAATCAGGCGATATTGCTGGCCAGTGCAAATCGCCAAAACGGGAGATTAGGCGCCCGGGAAATGCATCCTTCAGCATATCGGTTGTGGCACGAGCAGTGTGTGCCGTTGCACCGTCCTGTTGGAACCACATGTTTTCCAATCCCAATTCATCAAGTTGCGGCAAAAAGAACTCGTTGATCATTGCTCTGTAGCGCTCATCATTCACAGTAACCGTTTGGCCCGAAGAAAAAAGGTCAAATGACTCCTCCAGCGAAAACAGCACACCATACAGTGACTTTGAGCGGGTGTAATGGCTCTTCGTGGGTTACACGCGGATTTTCAGTGCCACAGAAGCGCAAATTTTGCTTATTTACGTACCCGCTAAGATGGAAATGATTATTTTTGATGAAAAATCATCTTCCTCTTGGTGGTGATTAAGGTCAAATAAATAGTCAGCAATATTCCGCGTTCTGGAGCAGTGTTGCGAAACATTGTTTATTAACGTGTATTTCGCATGTGTTTACTACACAAATGTCAAAACAGAACTGACATAAGGGACAATCGCAAAATTTATAGCATTTTCTGATAGGAGGATTAGTTTTGCGCCACCTTGTATCTGCCAAAATAATTTACTTCGAAATCACTTCTATTGATGAAATACCTGATATATTTCAAGAATAATTGAAACGAAATTTAACACGTGTGCTAAATATGATTTTGAATTAGTTGAAATTTAAAGCTTTTGTTGGTATATTACAAGGTTTTACCGCTTTTGACTCTGAAGCGTAGTTATGATATTAGATTTGCATTATCTGAAATTTCTCCTAACATTATTAATATTTGGGGTATTCACACGGTCTACTATTTGGTCATATTGTCATAATGTCCTAATATATTATAATAGTTGTTGCTGTGTTTTAAACTAATAGCAGACCATGTGAATACCCCAATTATTTATGATGTTTTTTTTTATGTAAAAAACTACAAACTGTAAAACTAAAAGAAAGCCTTTTAAGTCCCGGTCCACACTGTGAAACATTTGCTGCAAAACATTTTTAAATTCTCTTTTGAAACTGCATTCGTGTCCACTAGAGTGACAGCCGATTTTTTTTTTAGATTTCAAAGAGTGCCGGGTGGAATATTGTGACACTAGGCCTAAATGTTAAGTGCTGAAAATTTGAGCCAAATCGGTCAACGATTTCTGGACGCGCATCGAGGTCAAAGTTCAGATATATGCAAAATTATACTATTTATATGGAATAAATAGGTGAAACTCGTTAAATTTCTGCATTGTTGTCTAGAAATGTATAGATTTATTTATATTAATGAATATTACATTAGAAATTTTTTTGGAAGTTAACCCTGCATCTCCTTTGTGTCAAAATGACCCAAAAACTGTATTATCGCCAAAATTCGGAAAAAATGCAAATTTTTCAGATATTTTCAAAATTTTGCTACTAAATAAATACTTTTGCAATTAACTGCAAAATAATCGAAATGTGTACGTAATTATCGTTGTAATGAGATATAAGTGACAAAATTTGGTTAAAAAATGTTAAAGTTATTACAAATTCGCCAGACCATTAACGTGTTTCAGGCCACTTGAACAAAAAATTTAGGAAAAAAAATTAACATATTTCGAAAAAAATTAAAATAGAAGTTAATTTTTATTTAAAATATATCCGTATTTACTTGTGTATGAGTTTTTGTCTTCGTAGGATACCGTTAACCTATTCGCAGGTATGGCCAAAAAAAAATATTTTTTTTAACGGCTGTTTCAAATCTCCATTTTCAAATTTTTAAAAATTGTGTTAAACAAATTTCAGAATTTTTTGATCATCACATTGGGATTTATTGAGATCAAAATAGGGAATAAAAATATGAAAAAATTATGTCAATACCTCTTACAGTTTTTCCGTACCTGCGATTTAAATTTTGCGATTTTCAAGAAAAACAAAGTTTTTGTCCATATTTAGGCGAATGAGCCCAATTTCCTTAATGTTATAAATTTTAAGTAAAACCTATTCATAATATTATAGTCCTTGTAATTTTAAATATGGTCTGAAAGTTTTACTAAAATCGGAAAACGATAACCTTAAATCGTGATGGTCAAAGGTAAAATTTTTCAATATTTGGAATTTCTAAAGAAAATATAGCGAAATGTTATATATTTTTGGGCCGATTTTAATGAAACTTGAGGAAAGTATAACATAAAGTCCAGAATTTAAAATAACAGCACAAAAATGGAAATTAACTCTTAGCAACACTTGGGGTCCAAATTACCCTCAACTTTTAAAATCACGAAAAACACTGCCATTTTGACCCCAAGTGCTCTTAAAGGATTAAATCCATTTTTGCACTGTTGTTGTAAATGTTAGACCCCAATGTATATTTTGCTCAAGTTTCATTAAAATCGGCCCAAAAATATATAACATTTCGCTATATTTTCTTTAGAAATTCCAAATATTGAAAAATTTGACCTTTGACCTTCACGATTTAAGGTTATCGTTTTCCGATTTTAGTAAAACTTTCAGACCATATTTAAAATTACAAGGGCTATAATATTATGAATAGGTCTTACTTAAAATTTATAACATTAAGGAAATTGGGCTCATTCGCCCAAATATGGACAAAAAATTAGTTTTTCTTGAAAATCGCAAAATTTAAATCGCAGGTACGGAAAAACTGTAAGAGGTATTGACATAATTTTTTCATATTTTTATTCCCTATTTTGATCTCAATAAATCCCAATGTTACGATCAAAAAATTCTGAAATTTGTTTAACAAAATTTTTAAAAATTTGAAAATGGAGATTTGAAACAGCCGTTAAAAAAATAATTTGTTTAGGCCATACCTGCGAATAGGTTAACGGTATCCTACGAAGACAAAAACTCATACACAAGTAAATACGGATATATTTTAAATAAAAATTAGCTTCTATTTTAATTTTTCTCGAAATATGTTAATTTTTTTTCCTAAATTTTTTGTTCAAGTGGCCTGAAACACGTTAATGGTCTGGCGAATTTGTAATAACTTTAACATTTTTTAACCAAATTTTGTCATTTATATCTTATTACAACGATAATTACGTACACATTTCGATTATTTTGCATTTAATTGCAAAAGTATTTATTTAGTAGCAAAATTTTTAAAATATCTGAAAAATTTGCATTTTTTCCGAATTTTGGCGATAATACAGTTTTTGGGTCATTTTGACACAAAGGAGATGCAGGGTTAACTTGCAAAAAAAATTTTCTTATGTAATATTCATTAATATAAATAAATCTATACATTTCTAGAAAACAATGCAGAAATTTAACGAGTTTCACCTATTTATTCCATATAAATAGTATAATTTTGCATATATCTGAACTTTGACCTCGATGCGCGTCCAGAAATCGTTGACCGATTTGGCTCAAATTTTCAGCACTTAACTTTTAGGCCTATTGTCACAATATTTCACCCGGCACTCTTCAAAATTTTAACAAAAAATTTTTTCCATACAACTGATTGTCACTCTAGTGTCCACACAGTGAAGTTTTTGCTTTTCAGTTTTTGACATTTCTGTACAGTACGAATACGAAGGAATAAATGTGGATGACATACTCAACGAAAACTGTATGTACATGAAACAAAGTTCCATTTTTCAATCCTCTTTCCCCTTTCATCAACAAACTCAAATGTTTTGCAGCAAATGTTTCACAGTGTGGACCGGGACTAAGAAATAAAATCGCATAAGTTTCTTTCAGTGTAGTTTGATGTTTGATGCTGTAGCAGTCAAGAAAAAATACTTTAAGGGATTAAATTAATTGCAAAAGTTTTGATGTGCTACGCATCACATAAAGAAAACAAACATAAAAACAGAAACCAGGCGGTGCTCATAAAATGGGGGTTTACAACATGAAGCTTAAAACCATGTGCACCAATTCCAAAAGCATCAAAACTAATGGAGTTTTCTTTCCCTATCTCTCTCTCTCAGGACGGCCATAAATTTTTATAGCGAAATAAAAATGAAAATTTCCATTTTCATTTTCAAGTGGCATGTGTTGTTGTTTTGTTATTGCAATAAAAACAAACGTATTTAATAGCATCGCATCCACCACTACCATCACAACCACTAAATTGCATTAGCGCCATCATCATACTCGTAACAGTTACCCAGGCAAGGCAGCCATTTATTTATAAATATTGTGTCCTGAGGAAAACAGGCCAACCCTAAAATAAGTTCTCGATATGCACTCGTATCATCAGAGGCATTTTCTTTTCACTGGTCACATATTCAACGATGAAACATTTTATAGACAATTTCAATAAACATTTATTATAAGAGCATGTATGGCTTATTGGATATTGCTTATCTTATGTAAACTGCACGTACTTTCTTCATCTGTTACTAAATATTTTAGACTGTATTGTGTTATAAGTTTGTTTTCAAAATAAACCAGTAGTCGACTTGGTCAATATTTACTCCTAAATGTTTTAAACGGTTTCAATATCTAACAAATTTTTAGGCATTTAATTGCCAACAAAGAAGACCAAAAGGAAAATAACCACAATTGAACTGGTAATGCCAACAATTACATGTAAATCACACAAATGCGAAATGTCCAAGAATGATCCATTTACTGTATGCAAATCAAGCGTAAAGTGTGATTTTACAAAAACAACAAAAACCAATGTGGTCGAAATGAAGATTGAATACAAACATTTCAAGACCTTATTGCACTTACTTTGCTGTGAAATTGTTCCGACAAAATTCTTTATCGTACAATGACTTTGAAAATCAACATTTGATCAGGTACATATTTTCTTTCACCTCAAAAGATAACGAAAACATAATGGAATCATAAATCCTTTGATATCTTTGTTTTATCCCATAGAGTTGGTGGCTCATAAATTAAAGTGGGACCTCTTGTTAAACAAACAAATCAGCATTAAACCAAGAATCGGGGGCACCTTTGTCATGTTTTAAAACATTTTTGTTAAAGAATTTTACTTTTATATACACAGAAAAAAGAAATTCATAATTGGAATGAATTTTGTAATAAATATTATTAATCGAACTTGACTTTTTTTTCCCAAACTTTTTTCATTCAGAATAAGAACATGTTCATAAATATTATAAAATTGTTCATGACGGAAATTTTTGCTTTGTTTGCATAAATTTAATAATATTTTATAATAAATTGCATTATCTAATGAATTAATTCAAAACTATTTGCATAATAGCTATTGTATATTGGCCAATATTTTAAGATGATTCAGCAATATCTGAAAGTTAAAAATATGTATCATTAAACATAATAAAATATAAATAAACATTAAGCATATCATCCCCTTAAAAAAATTTTATAAATTTCGCGCATATTTGATTGAAATTATTACAACTTACAAAAAATATTATTTTTATAGTTCTAATCGATATTGACGAATTTATGAACCTTCCATTAAGGTTCTTATAGAGCTTACTGTCACTTTGTTCGAACAGGTAGTCCATCTCCGTTTAAAATCTACCACACTTTTGGACACCATTTATGTGCTCTTCAATTCTCTTTTAACAAGAGCCCAATATCTCTCCACTGGCTTTAGCTCCAGGCAGTTTGGAGGATTGCCTCCTTGGTACAAATACCATATTATTGTTCTTGTACCACTCAAGACCTGGCTTTCCATAGTGATAGCATGATGAATAAGTGAATGAATGGAAGCATCCTCTTGGTGTATTCCTTGATGTAAATTTCGTTATTTATCGAGCCCTTTGTAACAAATGTTTGGCTTCTTATCAAGAACTTTTTGGGAACATTTTCTGCTTTTGGGTCCTAAACATTTCTACAACATTCCCTTGAGCATCAGCAACAAAAAAAATATTGACGCGGAAGCTGCGAAAAGTTTTCCAGAACATATGTTTCGTCATCCATTATGCAGCAGATATATTTTTTTTTATAAAATTTGACTTCAATTTCCGTGCTTTGTCTTTGGCCTCTAAATTTTCAGCAGAGATCCTGTCGGTAACTCTATGAGCCTTGTATGTTTTTAAACCTGCATTGACTTTAACTTTTCGTACCAAATAGTCCGAGTACTGAGCTAACCGGAATGCTTTCCTACCGTATGTGTTGGGAGCTCTTTTGAAAATGCTTTCTATTCATTGGCTTTAGAAACATCATGTGAACCATTCCTTCTACCTGAACCATGTTTTCTATCAAAGGACAAGTTTATTAACATTTGCATCAGTTTGACGGCAGACCTTTGCTTATTTAGTTAACTTTTTGTAACACCAAGTTGGGTTTTGTTGAAAATTTTGTTTTACTTCTTTAATTTGAAAACAAAAAAATGCCGCTGAAGCACACCGATTGTCTACCAAAGCTTATGGTAAATGTGTTCCATCTTTGGATGGTTTGTGCGGTTCAGAAGTTTGACTTTGGCACGGAAAACAAACATCATCCAGGCCAACCAAAAACATTTGAAGAACAAGATTTGGAGGCATTACTCCATGAAGATTATTGTAAACCTCAACAAGAACTTGCAAAATAATTGGGAGCTACTCAAGCAGCAATCTCAAAATGTTTGAAAGCTGCAGGATTCATTCTAATGCAGGAAAATTGGATACCATACGAATTGGAGCCGAGGAACCTTTAAAGATGAATTTGCATGTCCGAAATGATACCTCAACACTATAAAAGAAAAACATTTTTGAACCAAATCATTACTTGCGATGAAAAATAGATCCATTACGGTAACCCGAAGCATAAGAAATCAGGACAGACCATTACAGGATATGCGGTCAGACATGAAACCGTAATATACCATCATAACAACGTTCGGCCACATGTTGCAATACCTGTAAAATACTAGTTTAGAAGAAGACTATTTGTTTCGATTGATGCCAAACGATCTCTCTGGGATAAACTTCACTTTGGAATAGAGTATCCGATATTGTAATTTTTGGTATGAATACATGTTTAAAGCCATAATATTTAGAGCCTCTATCTTTCTGTAAAGCATCCAACCTTAATTTTCAACTATTAATACATAACAGTTAAGCAAGTAGTAAATATATCCCTTAGAGACAGTAATTGTCACTAATGTCTGATCACTTGGCTGACTCCAATTTATATATTTTGCGTCATTATACTATAGGTTAAACGGCTACCAAAACTATGCTAAAGTCCAATTTTTCAAATGCAAATATTGCACTTTTTTTAATGCCATTTTGTAACCAATACTCCAAATTAACTAAGTCAGCTTTTTGTTTTTGGTAAATATTAAATTCCGTTTGACAACATGAAGTCAAAGACATTTCATTATAATCACTTAATAAATTTTGTTGAAAAACCTGTATTGCTTTCAAAGTTTCAATTGCATGTTTAAATAATTTCGCGAGTTATAAAGAAGAAAGTGAAAATGGGGAACAATAATTTAAGTAAGTAAGTAAGTAAGGTTTTTTGTTAAAAAATGTGATAAAAATGTTTAGCTTACTTGAAATAAAGCCACTTTTTTAACATAACCTTAAAAGTGCTGCGACTGTTTTCAAAATGTAACTTCGTGGAAGCTTTTAAAATTTCGGCAAAGTTCGGCAGATTAAATGCAAACAGAAATGAATATATTGAAATGTAATAAACCGATTTTCATTACATAGCCATTTTTAGCCGTTTTCGAATAATACTATATTTTTTAGGTTATTGTTTGAAATTTGGCTTAACGAAAATTCAAAAAAAGAAAAATTTTATGTCGTTTTCAAACATGTAGTGGACAAAATTGAATTTAACATATTTTCAGATGAAGTGGAGAAGCATTCACGAATATAAATTATTGAAATTTTAAAAGAAAAATTATAAAAGCAAATGAGACTCTTACTAAAGTTTCTTTGCAATCTATTTTACTGCATATTGCTGACAAATTTTTTGAGATGCAAAAAGACGTTATAATGGTAGTGTTTATAAACCGGTTAACCGGTTAACCGAAAAACCGGTTTATCTTCGAAATCTCGGTTTTTTGCGAACCGGTTAATTTAAAATGTTGATTTTCGGTTAACCGGTTTATCCGGTTTTTATCACTCGGTTAACCGGTTTTTAAAATTTGGTACTAAAATAAATAAATCACATTTTTTGTGCATTTTTTATATTCATTGTATACACATTATTGAATTTAAAGTTTCTTTCAATAAATTTTACTTCATTAATTGTTTTATTCGTTCATTTCGTTAGCTTAGTGTACAAAGTCCTTTTCAGAAATATTACAGGAGAAACGTTCTAAAAGCCATGATTTGAATTATTTTTGAAATCTGATAATGGAGTTTTATTAATTATTTAGTATGATTTATAATGACAAATAATCACAGCTAAGAAGAAGTGCGTTTGCATCTTATAGGTCCTTTTTGGGAATTGTAACATTTTCTGTTTCATATCAGAAAGTCGAGGTGATAATAAATTTTAAAATTATCAAATATTTAACTAAAAAAAAAATTATTTACAGTTTTTGGTTGAAATTTAATGAATAAACCAATAATTAAAAGAAGTATTATATACATATTTAGTAACATATTTATACTAAATTCCATTTGACTGAGATAATAATTTTGAAATTTTTACAAAATAAAATGGACTTAGCACTTTTGTATATTTATAGTTATTTAATATTAACCATTCCTACTAAAACTACAAATTTTAAAGCTGCGTATACTTTATAGGACATTTTATTTTTCTACACATATATGACGGTTAACCGGTTTAACCGGTTTTTTCGATGTCGGTTAACCGAAAAACCGGTTTTCTAAAAAAGGCCAATTTTCGGTTAACCGACAAACCGGTTTTTTAAAAAGTCGGTTTTTTATAAACACTATATAATGGAGACGAAGAAGACAGATTTTTTAAGCTCCGAATTAATATTAATATTAAGCTGTACCTCAGATCCATTAATTTCCACATCATTTTTATATAGGCGCTTACAAAATCGGAAAAGTTCGGCACTTCCACCTGAAGTAATTCACTATACCCACCAAGACGATGAAATTAATGAAAGTTAAGAGGACCTTTTTGATTTAAATTTACAAAATGAATTAGATTTAAGCAATTACTAATAGTTTTAGTATAATTAATAAAAATTAATGTATTAAGTTTGCATTAATTATTGCAAAAGGGTTTATTTTTGGTCGTTAGTGGGTTAAATTCCATTTTTTTTAATAGAATTATTCTTCCTTATGAAATTCTTTAAGGTTTTGGTTTGAATACCATGTCGTTATTAATTTTGCACAGAAAAAGTAGTCATTTAACCTATAGTGCATTAGTAGGGTATTCATTAGAATAATGACCGGTCGATTAATCGAATAATTTCTTAAGAATAATAATTCGAACAACTTAAAAAGTACCATTTTCGAATAACGAATAATTCGAACAATTTTATATAGAATAATCGAATAAATGTACGTAGGTTAAAATTTTTCATAATTCCTAATTTAAATTAGTAAGAAAGTATGGTCGGTCAAGCCCGACCATATAATACCCTACACTAAGTAAAAGAGCAACTATCCAATTACCAGCATGCAAGAATCAATGTAATGGTATGGGTTCTATTTTTCTGCTGCTGGAGTTGGCCCATCGCTCAAAATTAATGAAATAATGAATAGATTTATCTATAGAGGCATCTTGGAAAGAGTAATGCTTCCAAATTCTGAGGATAATAAGCCTCTTCGATGAGTTATTCAGCACGATAACGACCCTAACCACTCTTCACATGTTGTTAAATCGTGGTTAGCACAAGAAAGAGTTTCGGTAATGGAATGGCCACCACAATTACTAGATTTAAACCCCATTGAGAACCTTTGGGAAATCGTTAATCAAAGAATCGATCCCGAAAATTGCACTAATTCAGATATTATGTTTCAAGGATTCATAGATGCTTGGAACGCTATTCCTGCAAATTTTATTGCCAATTTGACAGCTTCACTGCTTTGCCGATGCATCGCGATGTAAGGCCGTCATTAAAAATATAGGATTTGCCACCAAATATTAAGTTTTATAGACATAAATAGTTTCGAAGCAATTAGTTGCATATGTTTTGGCCAAATATATTGGCCCAAGGACCAAGCCTGTTCAAACTGGCTGAAATCGGTCCATTATTTCACCTAGCCCCCATACAAATGTCCTTCCGAAATTGAACTTTATCGATCATAAATGTTTAATTTATATACAGTGGTGGTCAAAACATATGCAACAGAATTTTACAAAAGTTGTTTAAATTAGTTTTAAAGGTAAACAAAAATATTCGTTTGCTTATAATATTTTTTTATTAATGCTTTAAAAATAAGAATATGAAATTTAATAAAAAATAACATGTACCAAATTTTATCGAAATATCTTCAAAATTGCGACCTGTGGGTGTTAGACATATATTTTTGGGCGTTACAAACATCTGCACAAACGTATTATACCCTCCCCACTAAGTAATAATGTTTTACAAAAATTGTATTCTTTCCGAAATTCGACAAATAACTAAAGATAAAGGGAGTATTTCAATCACTGGTCCAATATAAATATATAAATAATACTGGAAGAAGTTACAATTCTAAAAACAAGTCTTTCAAAATGTTTAATTTAGGACTTGAACCAATGAAAATAAAAGGTACGGAATAAAATATTTGTTATTTAGTAAAAAAAGGCTGAATGATTTTGGAATTGATTGAAATTTTAGGGTCTACGCATGACGGGACGGCCATGGTGTCAACATATGCTAGCGAAATATTAGCAGTATCGCAATTAATAATCAAAATATTAACTTAGATTAAAGTGGTGTTGAAAGTAATAGCGAATGTGATTTTGAAACGGTCGTCGAAAGTGATATTGAGGATGACATTTATAATGATTACGTTGAAATAGACAGTGACTATGATCTTAAAATATATACACACAGCCTCAAAAGTGAGTAAACATCAGAGAATTTTTTAATTTTTTTAAGATCTTTTTTTCACAATCGAATCTATTTTTCCACCCAATTTTTCATTATCTTAAAAAAAAATCAAATAATTTTTGGTGTATACTAATTTTTGAGGCTCACTGTATAATTGATGTTATTAATCGCGTATGTAAGTGCTCCAAAATATTTAGTAAATTTAATTATAAACACAAAATATTGTAAACATACGTCTTGTACATGATGTAAAACTTCGTTGGACATCTTTGTCTAACATGGTAATAAACCTTTTTGCATGTTTATAAATGCGTCAATTATGAACTGTCTGACTTCAAATTAGCCACGTTCACTGACAATGATATCAAACTAATGTCACAGTCATACAGATTAGTATAATTTTAGTACAAAAAAAGAAAAAGATGTTTGATTAAATTTTTTTTTCAGAAGTAAAGTTTTTTTAACAAAATATATAGCAACACTGACCGTAGGTATTCATTTGTTGAAATTATGGGCACTAATAGACTTTGACTTGGGGTTGATGCTTTCTTCCAATTAAATAAAAAAACACGATACAATTTAATTTTAGTAAATGTTTTTTACTTTATATATTTTTTATTAAAAGTTGATTAATCGAACGAAACACGTCAATTGCTCACAGATGTGTGTATGTAACTCAAACTAAGTGTGTTTAAACAATATTTCCGTCGCAAATGGTCGCATGTTCCAGTATCCAACACACAATCGTTTGCAGTAAAAAATCTCTTTTGTTGTGTTTTATACTTTGCGATTCCATTTTAACACTTTCATATGAAATACTAACAAGGAAATAGACATTTGTTGGATAAACAGAACGGAAAAGACAGACGCAACAAATTCACACTTTAGTATCAATCTCCTCTTCATTTAAACAAAACATGTAACATTGTATGATTATTATGTTCAACTAATGTTCTCGTATATTTGGGGTATTCCAAGAATTTTTCTTTTAAATCAACATACTTTGAACACCTTAATATTCGTAGTATTTGTATGGAGTTTTTTTTTTGGACATTTTATTAAAATTAGATAATTTTAACCTGTGTTCCATTGCTTCCTAATCTTAGTAATTGGATTAATTTTAGAATTTTATTGAGGAATACATATGGGGGATTTCATGTCAAGTAAACCAACTTATGAAATCGATGTCTTCCGATTTTTGACTTTTTGTTTGGAAAATTAAAAACTTTTATCAAAATCTACCTTTTTTATTTATTTAATTCGCCAATGAATTTACAATTTCTTACAGGATAGCATAATTCTTAAATCTTAATTAAAATTTGTTTATTGCAGTATAATTTAAAAAATACAAAGTTAAATATTATACAGGGCAACAAACACAAAAATTTGCTATTTTCACGTAAAACATATATTTTTTGCTTCAATTTGTTATTATAACTCCGAAACTAATGAGCTGATTAAATATATAACCGGATTAAAGGTTATGTAAATTTGAACTTTTCTAAGTTTACTTCAATAATATCGGGCTAACCCTTTTTAAGTTATCATAAATTATGTGGAGAAACATCTAAAAAAATTCACAATTGTAGAAAAAAAATTTAAAAAAAATCTATCCATAGAATTTAAAAATTTTACCATTTTTGTACTTAGGTAACCATGATGCATCAAATCTATACAGTGGTTAGTGAAGCCCATTTTTGCTGTCGACCTGTGTTATCAGTTTAATAAATGAATACTCCTTTTAATGACATTAGAATTGAACACAAACTCTACGTATCGGATCAAAGTTTGCATAATTTGAACGAAAATATTGGATTTATAATTTCTTGTTGGACGCTTTGGAACTATGAATTTGATTTTGCGAAGTAGGAATTTCGAATTAGTTGTTCCATTCAGTAAATTAATCAGGAATGAGATGATGATCTGCTAATCGACTTGCATATGATGATAGATTAATTTTAGAATTCCATGGGAGTTTCGAAGGCAAAATAAAAGGAATTTTTTTTGGGACAGATTCAATTTTCCTTATATAGGTTTTGTATTACGGATCCCAGTCAACACAAGCATATTCTAAAATTGGTCTCATAAGGCATAAGGATCATAAGACATAAGGATCACCAAATTCTTTTCCCCAGAGTTTGATTTAACCTACTTATACCCCTTTGACTTTATTACACAGAGAAAACAGATTCGTGATAGCAACCGAATTTGTTGCTAATCGAATGATTCCACCTTAGTGACCGAATTTTACAGTTGTGGTTACAAAACTTTAGAAGAGTTAACAAAAGTTTGGTTTCTTCAACCGGAATTCTTCTTTATCAACTGACTTTCTGTTGATGGAACCGAAAAATTCTATGAGTGCAACCAAATCATTCGATTGGCAACAAATTCGGTTGATATTACGAATCTGTTTTCGCTGTGTAATAGTTTGTGAAATGTGAGAATTAAAACAATTTATTATCAAGTAATACGCAAAGATCAAGGAATACCTCAACTTTATCAATTTGATGCTAATTGATCGAGTATTGGACTTTGTCTGTAGAATATCATTTGTTTATATTTTTTCAAATTCATATCCATTAAATTCTTATTACACCATTGGCTAAAATTATCCAGATCAGCTTGAAGTAAGGAACATTGGTTAGATTGGTTTAAGCTAAGGAAGAGCTTAACGTCATCGGGATACATTAACATTTTGGAATTCTTAATACAGGATGGTAGATCATTTATGAATATTAGAATTTTTGTATAATTGGATTTTTGATCAATATTTTTTTCTCTGGCTTTTAATGTTTTAAACATCATATTGAGGAGGTGACTGTAGACGCAAATTTTCGTTTGTATGGAGGTCGAGTCGGTTTTATAAACACTTAACAAAATTAGTTCCCATTCACTCCGTTATGCCGTTATTGTTGTTAATGTTGCCATTGTTTACTGTCAATGAATGGGTGTTAAAATTTAATATTTTCAAATATTTAGTATGTATTCTGGTGCGAGTACCAACCATGCCTTTGTTAACATAGAATTGTTTAATTGTTTGTCTACTCAATTAGAATGTCGCGAGTTTGAATGCGGCCGGCGTTCGAATGCGTTTGCGTTTATAGACAGACAGCCAGGCACACGTCTACTTAGTATCGTCGTATAACAAAAATAAACTATGAAACTAAAAAAGATTTGTAGTATTTACGTACTAATTTAAATTTGATTTATCTGCAGTGTGTTTACGAATTGTATAAATTCACTTTCGCACTCAGTAGTATTTTAAAGAAATATTAATGCGCTACTGCACATCACACATTTAATTAAGTTTTTATGAACTGTTTTTAAACATGGCAAATTACGTTAATAAAGAAAACTTTATAATCTAAAGTTAAAACAGATTTATCATACTTATATGAACAGTTTTGTTACACGCGCAATATGGTTACAGGCCGATTACAATTATTACCACAGCCACTGTCCGCAAAGAGTTGAAATATATTTTGTATGGAAAGCAAAGGTTGTTTGTGACAACACAAGTAGAGAGATGGACATGATGGGCAATCATGGTATCGGCCGCAAGACGGACAACGGATAAAGGCTTCATGAAATATGCGTTGTAATACTTTGTTTCCTTACAAGAATATCCACAAAGTTGCTTGGGTATAACCGGATCATATAACCGACTAAAGTTACAAGCTGTAGAATGTAAACCAGCCTTCAGCAGAAGCCCTATCAACTTTTCCCCAAAAAAAATATTGATTTATATTGGAAAGATGTAAAATTCGCATTCACTGTAACAGCTGAAAGTGAAATAGTATATGCTAAAAAAATTCAACGAAAAGTCATGGTAAATAATAGAATCCAGGAAGCAAGCTAGTAAAAAGTAAATTATGCTAAATCTAAACAAAATGAACAACGCACAGTGGTTTAGAAACTTTTTTTTTGGAAATAATTCAGTATCTTGGGAACTATTAGAGATATTTTTACGAAATTTCACATGGTTTGAGCTGATTTTTTTAAAAAATCGCAAAAAATCCATTTATGATACGAATGAGCTGAAATTTAGAAGATCTACAAAAACTACGCTTACAAGTGTAGGTTACCTATATTAGTTGAAGAGATATTCAGGTTTATTGATTTATTTTTTATAATTTGGCTCGATCTTTTTATGGTTTTTTAGATATAGCGGGCATACGAAGGGTCGTAATTTATTTTTAAAATATCAGCTATATTGGCGATAAAATTCGTATTTTTTACGCTTTCTCCCAAAAAAGCCCATATATTTTTCTTTTGTAGAAAAACTTTTCTTCTGGACTATATATCATTTTTATATGATCCGGAAATACAACTTAATGCAAAAGCGTGTAAAAAAACTTACGCAGACATATCAACCCGCAGACCTATCCGAACTTGGCCAATTTAAAATAAAAATTCGGTTTGAGTAAAAAATTCTAAAAAGGCAAAGCACCAATCCACAAAATATCTAAAATATCAATCCTCAAGTCCTAAAGTTTTCAATAATATGAAATACTAATATAAAAATAGAATATATCGAGTCGCGAAATGAGTACTATGCAAGCTTTAGTATTCTGGCCAGCCACGATATCAAATCAAGATTTGTGAAATAGAACAAATCTGGTTCCTTTGGGTTTAAGTATACGTTTTTTCCAATTATAAAAAAAATATTTTGCTTATGTGGCCCTAAGTGTTATTTAAATATACCAAAATTGAATAAGATAACACAAACAATGGTAAAAATTACTAGCTTTTTTAACATATTTACTAGGGTATTTTAAAAATTTGTTTTGTATTTATTTTTGTCTTTCAATTCAAATACAAATTTCAAATCAAAATTAGATATTTTTTGAACATCCAATAAACATGATTAGTAGGGTGGGTCAATTTTTTTGACTACTAAGCGTATAGCAAAATCCTAATCTACGGAAAATTCTAAGAACTTTTCCAGAAGAAACCATGGTTCTAAAATCAAAATCGAGCTTCCGGTTTTTACGAGAAGATTTGGAGCTCAAGACCTCTTTTGCTAGGAGACCTCGGGTATGTTCAATTTTAAAAATAATATTTCTTCGTTTGTGTTCCGATTTCAAAAAAGTACTCTTCTCGTCGAGTACTACATATAACATCTCGTAGCTATCAATTATCTCTTATAGCGTAAGAGATATTGGCATTTGAATAATACATTTTTACCCACCCTACTCCAGTTTTTTGATGACCGCGGTTTCAAATATTTTCCGATTTTCTCTATTTTTAATTTATAGGACTAACAATAAATGTATAT
Organism: Calliphora vicina; assembly: GCF_958450345.1. NCBI lineage: Eukaryota > Metazoa > Arthropoda > Insecta > Diptera > Calliphoridae > Calliphora > Calliphora vicina. The sequence goes on from NC_088780.1 coordinate 83,318,521, forward strand.
ATAACATAAAGAAAAAATTGATTAAAAATAATGACTGAGTCCAAAGTTATGCTTAAATTTCAAAAAATTAAAAAAGGCGATTTTTCGTTATTTTTTTGGGAAAAAGGTGCTTTTATTCTTTTTAAGTTATCTAAAAAAATTTCTAAGAAGATGTACAAAGAATATATAGCTACGAGATGTTATATGTAGTACTCGACGAGAAGATTCTATATATATGTAATTTTTTTGAAATCGGAACACAAACGAAGAAATATTATTATTTTTAAAATTGAACATACCCGAGGTCTCCTAGCAAAAGAGGTCTTGAGCTCCAAATCTTCTCGAAAAAAACCGGAAGCTCTGTTTTGATTTTAGAACCATGGTTTCTTCTGAAAAAGTTCATAGAATTTTCCGTAGATTACGAATTTGCTATACGCTTTACCACGTTTTTTGGGCCCGAACAAATTGACCCACCCTAATGATTAGTGAGTTGTATATCAACTGATATATTTAATTTACATGTCTTTGAAACTTTGTTTGTATTTACATTTTTTGAACAAAATTCGTTGTTGTATTTTCAATTTAAAATGAAAATATAAATTATTCGGATAATCGAATAATTTTAAATTAACCGATTATTAACCGAATAAATATAAACCTCGATTAATTATTTGCTCGATAATATTTACCCCGTTTTAGGAATTTTGGTATTTAAATATGGAAAAATGGTGAATAGTATCAAGTCTTTGACGTCAAGATCATTGGATACAAATTTTATTACGATATCTTGACCCGTTCAAACTTAACAATAATTTAAAATTTACATTTTACTTAATGAAAAATCACTACTTCAAGTCAATTGCAGTTTTTATGGCATAATTCGGATTATTTTTTTTCTTTTATTATGTTAATTAAAAAAAGAAAATAAGATATAGATAACACAAACAATGGTAAAAATGACTAGCTTTTTTAACATATTTACTAGGGTATTCAATCGATTAACCGTTAATTTTTTTATTATTATTTTTTTTTCTATAATGTTAATTCCCAAGTTCAAAAGTTTCACAAATACCAACTACTTGTATATAATGTTGATATCTACTCTTCAGGTAACACAATTTTGATGAAAATGTTGGGGAAAATTTATAATATTTTTCCCCAAATTTGTTTTTGGATATTATTGAATTCATTCGTAAATCTTTTCAAGAAATACATTTTTTGTATTTTATTTTTTAATTGATTTGTATTTATCTGCAAATTTTACTTTGTATTTTATTTGATTGCCTTATTTGTATTTATAAATATTTACATACCCAAAAATAAAAAGTTTTTGAATTGTTTTAAAAAATGTTTGAATACACTGTGCAACAAGAAAATCTTTCCCGAATGAGACCAACGGGAAATGAAAGTAGATAATTAGTATACCAAAACCCCCAAAGGGTTTTTAAAAGTTAGCTCGTGTTTTAAAGTTATTCGCCTTTAAAGTTCAGCTTTTTTGAGTAAAAATTTTTCATATATATTTTATGAATAATCTATTAAAGTAAGTCAATATTTATATAAAGTAATTTTAGTTGAATGTTCTAGTCCTAATATACTTAAATTTCATTAATTTTAACACTTTTTGCAGATTTATTTTTTTATTTTTATAGTTTTTGGTACTTAGATACACAATTACAAATTTTTGGACAATTGCTGAATATTGCTGTAAAAGTATTGAGTAGTGGGTATCGTGTATCGAGTATTTGCCATATTGTTTGAGTACTCAATACTCAAAAGTAGTTACTCAATACTTTTAGACTTGTATTTTTACAATTTAATTTATTTAAATTTAACGGTTATGGTGCAAAAAATGCATCTCTACTATAAATACAACTCAAATCAATATTAGAAATGCAACTCTTAGCGTAAACAATTTTCAAATCAGAATAAAATATTACTAAAAAAAACTGGAATAATAGTTAAAAAGTTCAAAATATTTATTGATATAATCTTGTAAACCTAAAATGTTTCTAAAAAGGAGTGATGTCTGCTAATACATTACCGAAAAGCAGAAAAATATATCGTTTTTAAATTTAAAAAAATCCGTTAAAAGTATCGAATAGTATTGAGTACCCAAACGAAAAGTGTTTTAATTTTGAAATCAAATCGTAGTTACCTGTTATAATAGTGCAACTTTTTGTGAAGTTGTGAACCATTATTTGTTAATAAAGAGAAAAGAAGTTTTTAAATAAAGTTAATTACTAAAAAAATATTTTTAATTTAATAAAGTTTGTGAAATGTCTTGCAATATAAACAATTTTTGTTATGTTTGTGGCCATTTCACACCACAAATGTTAAAACATGGTTCGTTTACAGAAGAATTTATATCTGCTTATGAGACATATTTCAACCATCCAGTTATATCAAATGTGCCATGGGCTCCAAAGATTGTTTGCAAAAAGTGTTATACTAATCTAATGAGTTGGATGAGGAAAAGGATTACAAAGTTGCAGTTTGGTGTGCCGATGATCTGGTTAGATCCTAATGGGCATGAGGTAATTTTTAATATACATACATATATTTTTTCCCAATACATTTTAACACAAATTTTGCAGATGTCGAGGAAAAAAGTCTCCCGAAATTTGTTGGTGGAGCAAGAACTTGCATTACGATGATGAAGGAGAAGAAAACACAGGAAGTGAACTACAAAATTTGTCTACTTCAAATTCTGGTTCTACAGAGCATCCACCAGAGCAGAAAAGACATCGAACTATATAATGTAGTTCATTTTTATATAAACTATATAAAAAAAATATAAATTAAATTTTAAAAATTAAATATATATGAAACATTTTTACTCAAAAAAGCTGAACTTTAAAGGCGCATAGCTTTAAAATACGAGCTAACTTTTTAAAACCTTTTGGGGGTTTTGGTCTACTGATGTTCTACTATCACTTCCCGTTGGTCTCATTCGGTAAAGATTTAATGACCCGAAATTTGATGCACAGTGATACCGAACGTAAATCAAAAAATCATTTGTATTATTTCACAATCTAATACAATTTTTGTTTACATGATTTTTGGCAAGTTTTAATACTAAGTATTGTGGTCTTAAAAAGCCTATAATAATATTTCCTCATTTCATAACATGGGTCTAGTGTGTTTAAAACAATTGGCACGAATTTCCTGTAGGGATATTATTGACAATTTCTATACCCATAGATTCTATAAGCGTTTATTTAAATCCTTGCTTCCACAGTTATTTATTCAAATATAGAAAGAAGTTGGTGCTACTAACGTAAATGTATGCTCTTAGTGAATTTTAACGCAGAAACATTAAATCACTTTGCTACTGTACGATTTTTTATTTTTATTTAAAAAATACATAAAGAAAAGTCATATATTCTTCATTTTTCTTTTATAAAACATTAAAATTTCAATGGTCAGTGCAACTTTGTATTTCGGTTAACTATTGGTGGTTGATGTTCTCGATATTGTTTAGGTTTTGTTTTATTTGATCGATAAACATTTCATTGCGCAGGTTATTTTTTTTAAAAACCAAATAAAGTATATAGTACAAATAAATGAAATTACACTGTGAAAAATATCAGATCAGATTACTATAAATTTCTCGACTGAATATGCATTAAATAGGTTTTTTTTGAGAAAGTGAATACTTGAATCGTTTGAGACTTATGTATCTGTGCCACAAAGAAAATTCGCCAAAATAGAGCATTTGACATTTCAAACTTGACGGGTAGGGAAGTACCATTAGTACTTTTTACTCAAAGGGTACTTTTTTAATATTTTAAATTATTTTAAATATGGATACAAAAATTTCAGTTAACTTTGTACTTTTTCGTTCCTCTAATTATATCTGAAAAATAATTTGGTCTTTATGTTCCATTTAGAGGGTACTAAGTATATTTAAAAAAAAGAAGTTCTTTCTGTACAAAATATCGAGCGAAATAAGGAATTATAGTACGTGACATAAAACGGAAGTAATTTTGAGGTACATTTAGAAATATGCGAAAATATGCATTTTAAGTAAAACCTGTTAAGAATATTATAATACAGGTAATTTTAAATTCAGTCGGAAAGTTTTACTGAAATCTGAAAACGTTATCCCTTAAATCGTGAAGGTCAAAGGTCAATTTTTTCAATATTTGGAATTTTTCATGGAAATATAGCGAAATATTATACATTTATGGACCGATTTTTATGATTTCAGTAAAACTTTCCGACTGAATTTAAAATTACCAGTATTATAATATTCTCAACAGGTTTTACTTAAAATGCATAATAGTAAGGAAATTGGGCTCATTCGCTAAAATAAAAATGCCAATGCCAATCCAAAAACTTCTGATATTTGTTTAACAAAATTTTGAAAAATTTGAAAATGGATATTTGAAACTGCGTTAAAAAAATTAAATTTGTTGGTCATACCTGCGAATAGGTTAACGATATTCTATGAAGACTAAAAGTCATATACAAGTAAATATGGATATATGTTAAGCTAAAATGAGCTTTTATTTTAATATTTCTTGAAATATGTTAATTTTGTTAATACATTTCTTGTTCTAGACTCGTTAATGGTCTGGGTAATTTTTAATAACTTTAACATTTTTAACCAATTTTAGTCTTTTATATCTCATTAGAACGACAATTGCGTGTACGTATTTATTCTTTTAAATTAAATTGAAAAAGTAATGATTTAATGGCAACATTTTTACAAAAACTAAAAAAATTGCATTTTTCACCCTTTATATGCACCTCAAATCTTTGAGCGGCACGGGTTAACGTCGTTTAATCGAGCTCAAATTTCGGCTAACTCAATATCTGGAAAGGGGAATCGTTTTGTGGGGTCCAGACGAACAAGATACCGACATTTTTTCCCCCCATATGAGATCTGGTCACCCTATTGCCCATATGCGTTTTTAGACAAATTTTCTATAGAGATGTAAAGATCCTAGCTTGACGTTATTGTTATTATTACTTCAAAATATTAATATTTTTCAGTGTAGTTAACTTATTTACCATATAAATAATGCGCTTGCGCTTTTTTATGATGTTCAAGAAAAACACCACTTTATGAACAATTACAATCCAGAGTACATTTCAGTTTTCCTTAAATCCATTAAAGAAATGCTATTAAATATTAAAAGAATGCATAAAATCGAATATTATTCTGAATTCAAGTAATTGCAATAATTGAAAGAGCAAATATGTTGATTCTAATACACGCAAATAAATAATTTATAACTGGGGCATCTTACCCCCCACATACACATATGTAGTGCGTTTATAGATAGATGAAAGGAAATGGAACCGAAAACAACTGTCATACATGTTTAGAGAGTGAAATAAGAAGAAGAAAAGGAACATCCTGTTAAAGCCATAAAAGTTTTATTAAATGTGTGTGTGTGTATATCTCACACACACACATATTTGTGCGTGTGATTGGTGTCGTAAATTGTTTATATGTATACGATAGACACACACATTTACGCGTGTGTGTGTGTTTATAATGTTTAGATTTATGATATGAAATCTACAAAATGAAAAGTAAAACCAAGAACAAGAACAAAATATATAGCCACCAATAAACCTGACATAGCACCTAGACATGTGTGTATTTCTAACATTCGACTCTTTTTTATACCCAGTTAACAATTTTTGCTGATATCCTTATCCTTTGGATAAGGAATTATTAAAACTACCGTCAGACACTTAACCCAGTAGTCTGCTCACAATGTTATTTCAGATGTTTTTGCATATTTTTTGTAATTGGATTGGAAACAAGTAAGAAGGTATGGTCGGTGAAGCCCGACTTTCGAAAGTGGGCCTTATATGGGAGCTATGACCAATTATGGACCGGTCACTATACAAATAGGTGACATGAATTCCGTATATACTATAAAGATAGATACCTATATAAATTAAACATTTATGACCGATAAAGTCGAATTTCGGGAAGACATTTGTACGGAGGCTAGGTGAAATAATGGACCGATTTCAGCCAGTTTCAATAGGCTTGGGCCGAAAAAATTATATGTAAAAATTAATCGACTCAGAAAGTAATTCTGAGTCTATCGGTATATTTTTAGGTGGGTGTTAGACTAATATTTTTGGGAGTTACAAACATCTGCACAAATCCAATATACCCTACCCACTATTGTGGTGTAGGGTATAATTATGATGAGACAAGTCTGAACATTCTCTAAGGGAAATTGCTGTTTGGTAATTTTTGACCAGAAGCTATGCAAAATTTGGCATACTATATTTTAAAAAGGTATAATTTGAAAGTAAATTTTAATTAGGCTTAAGTTAATTTTTATTATAATTTTAAAAAGGTATTTCTTTATTGTTCTGTTTTTATACCCTTCACCATAGAGGTGAGTGGTAACATTTTGTATTAAAATCGGCAAAATCGGTATATAAATGACTGATATATAAGCAAAATATACGATCTCGATTTTTGGATATTTTTAGAATAAAATTATTTACATATTACATGTATATTAGGGAGATAACTAATTTTGGCGAAATTTTTTGCCCACCATGTGATGGGCAATATTATATAAGTAATGAAAATCATTTTTTAGGTCATCTGGAATCAAAAACATCATGCACCAACACCGATTTCTAAAATAAACCAAAATTTTTTCTCTTTGAAAAATTATATAAATAATTTCATATTTTTTTTTTCTGCAAGTGTGAGGGATACTTCCCTTATTTAAAAAGTATCTTTTGAAGTATGTCCGAAGTTATTATTAGAATAAAATATATTGTATTTCAAAATAATTGAAAATATTTCATGAAAAACTTTATTGCGTTTGGTGCGTGAACTTTTTTAACAACAGCGAAAAAAAATACCGTTGTTTTTCATATTTTTTAATGCTCTAAAAATTTTCAATAGTTATATCCCTAATGTATATGTAGGTTTATCAAATGAAGGGAATTTTCAATCATTTTAAATTGTTGTTAAACATATTCTGAATATTTTACTCACGTAACCTTAAGTTGCTCGGAATTTATCAAGTTTTCACTGTGGCCTTATGACTGATTGTATGATATATTCTTAGAAATGAATGGAAAATGAATCAAATTGTGTATCCTGTGGTCCCCGCGAGAAACAACCGGTACTTCTGACAAATTTGATCCAAATCGTTAGTGTCACATCTATAAGGCTATTCAGATCACGAGAAGATGTTTTACCTATTCCTCCTCTCCTCCTCATCAAAACAACAACAATAATAGTTATAACGTGGCTACCCATACGTTCCGACACATTACCAATCATACAGTACCCAGTAATAATACCCGTAAAAAGCATAATCGAATTTCTACAAAGAGTCTTGATCATTTTCTTTGTCTGAGAGGGCCAGATAAGTTTGGATATTCTACAAGTTGTGTTATTAGACCACTAAAGATGTTCCATCACACATCAGCGATATCATTTCCCCGGATGCCGCATGATCTGGAACCCGTATTAACTCGACATGATGTTGTCTAAGTGGGCCAGTGAATGAATATAGTCGACAAGACATTTCGACTTAAATAAGCTTCGAAATATTCCAGAATTCTTCTCGTGACTGTATCGATGACATAGACCTCTGTCGGGAAGATGTTGCAGGTGTCGGGCAGTCTGAGTGCGATTATCATAGAATGACTCTTTTCTACATTTCAAATTTAAATAAATTAAAACTGTGTCAAGTGAAAGCTTTCGAGATAGAGGAATTAATTTTCTGTCAACTTAGGACCATGCGGGAACATAAGAAATGTTGGAATAGCCATTGTTAAAGGAAGAGTTGAAGAAAACCCGTGGAAAATATTTTGTAAACATGTGAAACCAGTCCAAACCTCTTGCAAGATTCTAGGGCAATCTAGCTATGTCCGTCCATCTGTCTGTGGAAAACACGATAAGGCCCAAACTGTCGATTCATGATTTAACCATGATTTCGGTCCTCCATACAGGAACAGCTAAATATTACACTCTTACTTGTTTACTTCAATTTGTGCTTTTTCACAGACCACGCGTGACTATTGTCAGCATTGTTTGACAATTCATCATGGAAAGACTCAAACATTAACAACGTCTTAAAATTATTCAGCTTTTTGGATCGTGAGATAACACACCTCTGGTATTGTACAAGATGTATTAACAAGGTGGCAGCGTAACTACAACTATTACAACAATACAAGAACAATAGTTTACTTTTAAAGGGTGATTAATTAAGATAAACTCACTGTTTATTGTTGGTGTTTTGTTTAAGCTTTGATATTTTTACAAATAAAGCTTGAGTGTCTGTAATTCTCATTCACTCTAGTGTTTTATTTAGTTTTTCTAATGGCTTTTGGTAAAAGGTTTCCTGATGATCAGGCCTAAGCAACCAGTGAAATGCGCATAGGAACTAGCTTATCCCCCAACAATAAATTTCAGTGAATTTATCAATTATTGGGAATTCAGCACACTAATTCTTAACAACAACAAAAATAGTCACTTTTGTTTGTGTAAAAAAAAAATTCACAAAAATGAAATAGTTTTTTTTAACACTTTTAAATATTTTATGCTCATAAAGCGGTGACAAATACTCACTTTTTTAAATATAAAAAAATCTTTTTAATTTTATAACAAATTTAAAAATGTTTGTTAACAAGCTTTTGACATTTCACAAGGAAAAACACGAGTAGAGCTAAAAATAGTCAGTTGGCGTTACGCTGCCACCTGGTTAAATATGTCTTGGTATTGTAAAGTCATAATTCTCGAGATACCGGTAGTAATGCTGGAAAGAAGGATAAATGTCAGAGATTGTTCATACGGATCATAATGTAGACTCCGACATACAATTATATTTTAAGTGTTTTACTTAAAATAAGTAAGAAAGCATAGTCGGTCCAGCACGACTATATAATTCCCTACACCGAGTATATGATCAAATTATGGACCAACCACAACAAAACTTAATATTATAAATTACATCTAGATTATTTGTATAGATCACGATTCCGTTATAAGTAAATGCCACCAAATTTAATATTTAATAAACATTTTTTTAATTTTTATTGTTTTGAGTTCGCCTAAATACATGGGTCAATTCGATAGTTAGTCTGGTAAATATTTACGCTTTTCGTGAGGTGAAAATTTAACGTATCTTTAACACAAAATGTTTACTGGGAGATATACATGCGCACATCTATAAATTTGTGCGTTTGTTCGTTTGTCACATTTATTTACTGTTTCTATTTCATTTTGTTACGTAAGTTTAAAACGGTTTTAGTCGTAGATTTTTATTCTTACTGTTTTTATCTTTGACATTTGGCGCAGCTCCGCAAATGCTTTTGTCTATGTGGTGCTAAAAACCCGACCATGGTGGTGGCGGTCTTGTTGTCTGTATACTCTGCATAGTGCCCATAGAAGATTCCAACTGAATTGCGACAACTGACACAACAACGCCAGTGTCAGTGTGATTGAGTGAGTGAATCAGTTCCAAGAATCTAACAGCAATTCACACCCAAATGAAAAATCGCACTTCATTCATAATCCGTGCGTTTTCCGACAACGAACGTTATTAATTTACAAACGCAAGAACAACAACTAAAATAAAAATATAAAGTGTTCAAATATAAAAATAAAAATAAAAAAAATATGTTCAAAATAAACAGTTCTAATTAAAATAAAAAAAAATTACTACGCAAAATAAAAATTCTATTACAAACTTAATGTCTTCTGCTGTTTTTTTCTCTCAGCCATAAATCGGTATAATTTGACTGTGAAAGTTTGGCCAGAATAACGAAATCGAAAACATTAATTTATGTCGTTGTTGTTGGTTTTTTTATAACACTTTCGTTTAACGATTTCCAGTCGGTAGTTAATATTCCATTCATTCATTCCATTTAAATGTTTATTTATTTATTTTATAATATTTAATTTTAATAAACATCCATTAACGACCGAGTAGTTGGTGAGTGAGCGAATGAATCCCACATTTCGTTTGTTGGTTAAATAAAAAATAAAAATTAATGTGGCCATAACTCCGGTAAATTATTGCTCCTTTAATTAACTTGAGACAGATACAGTGTCTGGGTGAGAATTTGTCTATAGTCGTGTGTGCAATATTATTTTTATTAATTTATGCAGAGTGTAATTGCGGTAATAAAACAATAAGTTAAAATAAATAAACTATTTCTATATATTTACAAAAACTATATATTTACAAAAACAAATAAGTTCAAGCCATTGGCCTGCCAACATTGTTTTTTTATATTAACAACAATAAACAAATTAAAATTACAGTGTAGCCAACAATAAAATTTTACAATCAAACTTCTGTTAGTACTTATGCTTTAAATACATAGTACATTTGTAATTTTAAGTGTGAGAATTTCTAAAGACACGTTTTATTATTGTGCAAAAAATTTGGAAGGCAAATATTAAAATTTCATAAAACCACCAAATGGAATAAATTCAAAAGGTAAGTTAAGAAAAATAAATTTTACGTAATTTTATTCTTATTAAGAAAACGGGCAAACATTGGAAGTTTACGGTGGCTATTTTTCCCACCGAAAAATACTTTATTTCGAATAAAATTTATTTAGAATTAAATTAAAGAAAAATAAGTACGAAAGTATAGTCGACAAGCCCGACCATATAATACCCTACACTGAGTATATAAGCGAATAATTTTTCTTTTTAATTATAAATAATTTTTTCGTATTATGGAGCTATCATGTAATTAGGTCGTGTGATTTCTTTCTATATGAAACTTAATTGTGTTGAAATTTATGTAGATACCAACATTTTTAAGAGATTTATGCTCGTTAAAGTGATTTTCGGAAGTGAGCCTTATATGGAGTTATGGTCAATTATGGATTGATACTAAAAAACACAAAATTTACATCGAAAGTCAGACAGGCGAACATCATTTACTTAATCGACTCTGAAAGTGATTCCGAGTGGATCGAGTGGAATAGGGTATAACAAGTTAGAGTGCCATATTCGACTTTGCCACCCCCAAAATAATACACACACGCATATTGTATATAAAACATTTTTGTATCTAATTCAACAGATTTGATCGACAACTTTTTACCGCTTCAACTATCGATAGATATTTCAAATACCTTTGCAATGGCGTATATAAGACCATAGTATGTTGGAATTACTATGGGTCAAAAGCGGAAAAAATATTTTTTAACCAGAGTTTTTTTTCGTCAAAAGTTTTTTTCGCTAAATATTAAAAAAATTAAAAAAAAAACAATTCCAAAACATTTTTTTTCCAAAACATGAAAAAACAACTTTAAAAAAAAATTTGTTTACCTAAAAATATTTAAAATTTTTATTTTTAAGTATAATTTGGTGAAGGGTATATAAGATTCGGCACAGCCGAATATAGCTCTCCTACTTGTTTTTTATTTATATGCTCTGGGGGAGAAAATACTAAAAAAGGTGTTGAATAATTAGAACCATATTTTGTTAAGAACTAATTTTTCTTTATACATTGGTATACATTTTTATAAGCTTTCATATCAGAATAGGCGATGAAAAGCAACTAAAATCAAAAAAGTTGATAAAATTTTGTTTTTCTTTTAGATATTCTTAACATAAATAATACTTATAACAAATGTATCAAAAACTGCACGCCATTTTAAAGTCGGACAAAATCTAACTAAGCTACAGATTGATAAGTCGACGAACATCATTGAAAATGGTTTTTTAGAAAAACTTCTGAATTTGAGGGTGTTTCTGAAATTTTTAGATACAATTTGTTGTACTCAGCAAGACCTATAACCCACGCTAGGTCGTTTTTCAAGCTTTTTTTTCCATCGTAGCACCGTGTAATTTATTCATTGCTAACAAACAAATTATTACAATTAGTCTGGCTTATATATGGGGGATTTGAAATCGACGTCTTCCGATCGGGATGAAATTTGCGCCAATGTTAGTTCTATTGGATATTAATTCTGACACAGACAGACCTTTAAGATGTTTTTGGTCGTTTAGTATATATCGCAAAATAAATGTTTTGTAACTCAAGTCATACAATTTTTGTGTTAAACCAATTATTTTGATATATATCCGACTCGAATCCCACTAAGAAAAGATATACATATTATAGTTATATCAATGCACAGAGGGTTGAAATGTACTAAAATTGGCGATTAATTCAAAAGTTGAACTTTATCTTTCACAGTCATGTTTGAAATTGGGTTAAAGTGCATTAAATTCTACGTCACTAACTGCTAAAATTACAGTTGTGACTAACATATTGGCAGTGAGCAGTGAGCAGTCAAAGTCAAATTATTTTTAAAAATTGTGATACTTCGAGAGCTTATATTTTTTGTTAAGTCTATTAAAAGAAATATTAAAATTGAGCCATCAACTTCAGGTATTTGAGTACATAAATAAATATTTTTTGTTTAGATAAATGTTTTGCAAATATATTTTATGTTGTTTTTTTTAAGTGCTCCATTATTGGGGTTTTTTCGATATACATATAGATTGAGTTTAAAAAAGTTCAGGGCGAGATCGGTTAAATTTCATCAAATGATCTTAAAATATGACATTTCAGCTTATATATCCAAAAAAATTGTGCGGGTTTATTGAGGTTTTTTACTTATATAAGTTATAGTGAAAGAACTCCTGTTGCTAAAAAACATATTTGAGACTAAAATTAATAAATCTCATGTTTTTGTGCATTTTTTATATTCGTTATGTACACATTATATCAAACATTTGGTCTGATTTGAAATCTAAACTGCTGATTTACAATACAAACCTCTTTAGATTAATATTTTTAAGAATTACAATGATTGTAAATAGTAGAGGACGATGAGTTTACTGAAACTGTCAGTTAATCGTCACGATAAAAAATAACCAGGGATTGAGAAAATGGGGGTAAATTGCACATAATGCATCTATTAAAAATTAAATTCCGGATAATTCTAGAAGTTAAGCTAAATCTTAATAATGATTCATTATAAACTTAGTGATGATTTTACCAAACGTTATTCATTTCTTTAGCTTAGTGTACAAAGTCCTTTTAAGAAATATTACAGGAGAGACAAAAAACGTACTAAAATCCATGATTTGAAATATTTTTGATATCTGATTATGGAATTTTATTAATTATTTGGTATGATTTATAATGACAATTAATCACAGCTATTATCAAATATTTAATTAAAAAATTTATTTATATTTTTTGGTTAAAATTTAATGAATAAACCAATAACTAAAACAAGTATTATATATTTAGTAACATATTTATACTCAATTCCATTCGACTGAGATAATAATTTTGAAATTTTTACAAAATAAAATGGACTTAGCACTTTGTGTATTTATAGCTATTTAATATTAACCATTCCTGACTACTGAAAACTGAACAATTTAAAGCTGTGTATACTTTATAGGACATTTTATGTTTTCTACATATATATGACGGTTAACCGGTTTTTCGATGTCGGTTAACCGAACAACCGATTTTCTAAAAAAAGCCAATTTTCGGTTAACAGTCAAACCAGTCGGTTTTTTATAAACACTATACATATGTATTTATGATTACTCATTATTAAGAAATTAAAGTATTCTCTTTTGTGACTTTTTTGAACAAATTTGTACATTTATAAAATTTTGTGTAAAACAAAAATTGAATTTTAAATTAATTGTATACTAATATAAATACATATAATAAATTTATTATTCAAATTTTTTAATAGCACATTAAGTATGCTTTAATATCCAATTTTATTCATTAATTTATCGCTTTCCGTTGCAGCATAAATTGTGAACTATGGTATTTTTTCCAAATAACGGGTTAAAAAAATTAATCGTTTTTAATTAAATTTTACAATTATATAGAAACGTTCGATCCAAATCCAAAAGTGAAAAAGATATTTGTGAATTGTTAACGAAAATCCCACAATGCCCAAAAAACTTTTCAAAAATCCCAAAATGGGGAAAGCACCAAGCTCGGGGCTATGAAATCCCTTTGCACTATATGTAGGGTATTCAATTAATCGGTTTCTGGTTTAATCGGTTAATCGAGCAAATAATTAATCGTGGTTTCGATTTATTCGGTTAATTTAAAATTATTCGATTATTCGATTAACCGAATAATTTATATTTTCATTTAAATTGAAAATACAACAAGGAATTTTTGAGATCATTTTTGTAAACATATTGTCATAACTCAAAATCCCTGTTTTTGAACTAAGTAATACCAAATATGCGCTATTCTATAATCTTTCATATAGTTTTATCAGTTTTCAAAAAAGTCAATTTTTTTTTGTGTGAGAGTGCTTTTTTGTTGTAAACATCAAAATTAAAATTATTAAGAATTATGAAGTTGTTGCAGCAAATGAGCGATGTGTGAGTTTTTTAGGGTTTTAGTGAGATCTTCTGAAATAATCCTTTATAAAAAGAATATAATTTAAACGCTTGTTTTCTTTAGATTTAATAAAACTTTTCTTGGAAAAAAACTCTCTCGCTGATGTATATGTTGGAGAAATCAAAAGCAAGATAAAGAATATTCCTTTTTGGATTTTGATTAATTTAATAGTTTCGTTTAGTTATGATAAAAGACTCATTTCAAAAAAAGTATCGTCTATACATGTTAATACAAACAAAGTTTCAAATAAATGTAAATTAAATATGACAGTTGTTAACATACTCAATAATCATGTTTATTGGATGTTCAAAAAATATCTAATTTTAATTTGAAATTTGTATTAGAATTGAAACGGAAAAATAAATACAAAAAAATAGTTTAAAGTGCAAAAAAAGGAATTTCGGTTAATCGGTTAATCGACACAAATTAATCGGATATTTGTCATTGGAAAATCTGCAATTTCAAATTATTCGAACAGTTAACCGTCCAAAATTAATCGGTTACTTACTTTTTTTAAGTTTAAATACTCATAACTTTTGACTCAGTAAATGTTTTTAAATAGGGTTTCCTTAAGATTATTAATTCAAAAAATATAATTAATAATATAATTACAAGAAAATCGGGAAAGAATTGGATCTGTTATTAGCTAAAAGCAGACCAAGGTAGGTAAAAAAATAAAATTTTACTATTCAAATGCGAATAACTCGTAAACTATAAGAGATAATATATGGCTAAATCTTAGAAATCGGATCGCAAACAAAAAATTGTCATCATTTTTAATTTTTGATATACCCGAGGTGCTTCACTTTGGGGCATTGTGGCTCGGCCCCCCTTGGTGTTATAAGCCCAACTTCAAAACTTTAAATTATCAACACCTCCTCTTAAAAATTAAAATCGGTTGCTATTTAAAATCGACGAAATCGGACCACAAATGGCTGAGATATAAGTAAAAAACCGGGATAAACTTGATTTTTGGCCTATATTTGATCTACAGCTGGATTACTAAATCATTAATATAGACAATATGGATATACAATGATAGTTATTTTAAAGTCCAATGCAACGATGTATATAAGGCTATAGAAAGTTAGAATTATAATGGGTCAAAAACTGGAAAAATATTCTTTAACCCGCAATTTTTTTTCACCAAAAAATTTTTTTGTCATAATTTTTTTTCAATAAAATTCAAAAAAAAATTGGAAAAAAAACTTTTTTAAAATAAATTAGAATACAATTTCGAAAAAAAAGAATTTAAAAAAAATTAAATTTTGTTTACCTAAAAATATTTAAAAATTTAATTTTAAAGTATAATTTGGTGAAGGGTATGTGAGATTCGGCACTGCCGAATATAGTTCTCTTAATTGTTTTTTTATTTAGAACGAAAAAGTTCAAATTATTTAATAAGTGCTCAACAAATTATGATTTGTGAAATAAAAATGAACAAAATAAATGTAGTGCAACTAGATAATAAGATGAATTAGTTGAATACAGTGACGACATTCAAATAATACAATTTTGATACTGATAAACAATGCACAAAAATATGTACCATATATCAGAGCAAATATTTAGTTATATGGTCTTAAAGTTGTCGATTTCATTAGCTTTAAATTTAAAATAATTTTTATGTTCTTTGGCATTGGAGTAGAAACAGAAGCTCGTGGTTGAAATTGCATATTTAAATTTGCCAAATCAAATCGTTATTTACATTTACCATACAAACTATTTTGTTTGTGTATTTTTTCTTTGATCTTTGTTTTTAACAAAAAGTTCATTTTCAATACCACATTTTACAAATGTGTTTTCTTCAGTTTTAATTTCAATTGAATGTCAAAATTTTTTAACATTTTTATAATTCCAAAAAAAAACTCACTAGAATTGAATGGTAGTTAAATTTGTTTACATTTGCATTGTTGCCAATGATATTTCAATGCCAATTAATAACCCATTTATGATATGTACACTAGGGATATAACAATTTTTGGCATAACACCACGTGATGGTCATTGTTGTATAAGTAATGAAAATATTTTTTTAGGTCATTTGGAACCAACACAAATTTCTAAATAAACCAAATTTTTTTTTCTGAAATTTCATATTTTTTTGCAAATTATCTTATTTAAAAATTATCGTTTGAAGTATGTCCGCAATTATTATTAAATTAAAATATGTTGTGTTTTAAAATAATAGAAAATATTTAATGAAAAACTTTATTAGGTTTGGTGCGTGAACTTTTTTAACAACCGCGAAAAAATAATACCGTGGTTTTTCATATTTTTTAATGATCTATTCGACTATGCTATGCCAATTTGCAAAAAATGTCAATTGTTATTTCCCTAATGTACACATGTATTTCATTCAAGTAAAAAGACACTCCTAAAATATATAAATTGTTCAACCATTTTATGAATTTTCATTTAATATGGGAACCATTTTATTTATATTTAACAGTTTTGCTTAATTTACTGCCTAAATTAATGACATCACGAAAAAGCATTTCATATCAACTATATCCGGGATGCGACACTTAAGGGTAGATTAAGCCACCATCATTAAACGGATGTCACGTACACACTTACATCGACTACAATGTAAAATTAGCACTTGTTAATAAAATAATTCACATTGAAACGAGTGAGAAGCAGGGATGGAGGTATTCAAACGACCCATAATTTTAATATTTTGATTATTTAAGAATTAAAACATTGTATCCTAAAACATTTCCATGATGTTAAAGCTGACTATCAGTTTTGGTATTTTAAATTTATTTCTACACAGAAAATTGTTTAAGGCCGCACGTTTACCGCAATGCACATATTCATATAAAGAAACAAATCACTCGAACATTACCCAGCTGTTTTACAAGTACATACTGTTTTGCACTTTTTTGTTTTATACAAATAGTATTGATATAATCCTCGTACAGTTTATTTTCATTTTGCTTAAGTATACTTACATTCCAGGCAATCCAGCTTGAAGTCAATTGTCACTTTAGTGTCTCTAAGTAATCTAGAATGTAGTCACTTCAAACCCACTATAAGTAATATATTGGAGAGTAGGAAATCGTGGGAAATTTTATTAATATCGGACTATCGGTTTAGAAGTTACAGATTTACATCCACTTTTTTTTCATTTTCCCCATTGTGCATCGTAAAAAAAAGTAAGATATCATATTGAATAAGGTTTTTGAAGCGCCCAGATAACCTTAGGACCCACATTTTGTATCAATATGTATATCAAATATCACATTTTTAATGCTAATAAATTGTAAATGACAAAACCTAACAATTTTAACTAAACATAGTGCTACTAAAAAGTTATTGAAAAATTGAAAAATAAAAAAGATTTATTTTTTTTTTCGCTTCAAAAGCGTACGAATATCGGACCGTGAAAATACATATATATAATCTGATAGAAATAATTGCTGAATTAACTGTGTTGAAATCGAACGAGTTTTAAGCTGAAATCATATTAGCATATTTTATCCACAGGGTCACAAAAGACGGTTTCTTTAAAAAATAATTTCAAAAAATGTAAAAAATTTCGTTCCTAAACAATTGCCGGAATATCTATTTTTGTTTCACTTGACGTAAATGTCAAATCATAAAATTCATGTAGTGGAGAAAATAGGATTGATTGGCGACAGTAACTGCTTAGATGGCGTTACCCTTAAAATACATTTTCAGTTCTACTACCGTTACCTCTAAGCTACCGTTACTAGAGCAAAACCGTTTTTTCATTTTGGAAAACTGATCGGTTACAAATATTTCATATTTTCAAATTATTCGAAAGGCTGGTATTAAAATTATGTTGTTTAAACAAGCGGAGCTCGTATTTTCTTTCAGCATTTTTTTAGATATTTTTTTAATAAAATTATACATCTGGAAATACTCGTATCGTATTTATAGAATTATTTTTTATTTTATCATTTAAGTTTCCTTTAATTTAAATACAGTACAAAACAGTTTAATAAATTTGTACTAAATGATTCCATTTATCTTCAATTTATATATTAATTCAATATTAAGGTAAAGAGTAATATTCGTATAAGAACTTTATAGAAAAAAAATTAAACTGACTAAAAAATTTCAAATAATTTCTCAGAGAAAGTTAAAAATTACGCCACGACACTTGTTAAAATTGATTATGGCGTTCCAAAGTTATTCGATCCTAAACATTGTACATTTTACACAAAAATGTCCGAGATATCCAAATTTAGAGGCTATACGAAATTAATCGTATACACTGAGGGAAAAACGACGTTGCAAAATCGACAACGGTTGGTGTCATTTTGACACCATACGGTGTCACTTTTTTCGACACCGTACGTTTACAATTTATAAACAAACGTGTACGAATCGACAACGCAATGTTGTTAAATTATTCGGCATGCATTTCAACGTGAGTTGCTTTTTATAAGTGTGTTTTGATTTTATTTTCATTTAAAAATTTAAAATATTTTAATAAATAATAAAGGGTAATAGTGATAGTCATGCAAATAAATTTTTTAAAAACCAAAATATAAAAGAAAGTGTAATTGTGTTTGATTGCGAATTTGTGTTGATGCAGATGAAGATCCAGTCAGACATACAACTCCAAATGAAAACTTATTTAGTTTTTATATTTATTTTATATTTCAGTATTTATAAGTACTAGGATCGTCCGGTGGCTGAAATTCGACCACTTTACAAAGAACCTTTTAAACCATATATGTTTTATCAATATTTGTGGACAATAACATACATACAAGTGTACCACAAAAAAACGTGTGGTCTATTTATATATAAGATTGTATTAAAAAAATGTAAAAAATAAAGAAATTGTTATTTATATTAATTACCAAAAAAATAGAAAGGAAAAATTGTCAGGTGTCAAATCGTACACGAACGGTATCAAGTCGACAACTTATGGTATCAAATTGACAACGGTCTGGTGTCAAATCGTACACGAACGGTGACAAATTGTCAACGGTCTGTTATAAAATCGTACACGAACGTTGTCAAATCGACAACAGATGGTGTCAATTCGGCAACGGAATGGTGTCATTTTTTCTTTATCAAATTGACACCGTTCGTGTACAATTTGTACACATACGGGGTTGATACACTATTGACACCGAATGGTGTCAAATTGTACACGGATGTGTTAATTTTTTCGCTGGGTGTACGATATGGAGTTGGAGTTTGGAATTTAAACGTCATAAAGACTGAATCTATACTTTGATAAAAATGCACAATGGGTCGAAAATAAATGGAATTATCCACTAATTAATTCCCATCAGTGAAGCCCTTTTATGGAGGTTTTTTTATAAGTTTTCTTTCAATAAGCTTAAATTGTGAAATTTTGGATATATATTTTTTTTACAAACTATACTTATATCAAAATGTTCAATCTTTATTGGGAAACTGAAGACCAAATTAATATCCAATTCGCAACGCTAGAGTAGTATTACTTTAAAATACTGTTCTATAGTATTCTATAAAATCTATAAAATTCAATTAAAATTATATCAATTCTCAATTACACATTACAAGGAACGGTAATTGCAAAAATCCAATTACAATTCCAAGGTAATGGAAAACAAGCCGGTGGAAAACACCGATAGACGGCTTCTGAAAAGCATATAACGGACTTAAATTGACAGAATTTGAGTGTTTTTCTATTAACAAACAAAATGCCAATTTTCCCATCCCTGGTGCAGAGTGTGTTTTTCAATGCACATTAAATTATTTGTTGTTTTTGCGATTGTTCTACCATATTGTTAGAAAAACACCCCACTACATGAACTATTCTTTATTATGAGAATTGCTTTGTGACTATTATTGTTGCAATGGTTGTGAGGGCGTGGTTTACATTTAAACAACGAAGAGCATTTGATATGTGTGAGAGAGAGTGATGACAATATTGACTAGAATTAAGATGTAAGTTCTAGTGATGCCATATTTAATACATAGCAAGCACAGTGTGGGGAATTTAAAAAAAAATATAAATAAATCTGTAATTTTTAAACTTTTAAGAAATATTGTTAAATGCTACAATTTTCTATAAAATAAAACAATATTTTTAAAAATGGTATCAAAGTTTTTCAAAAATATGTTTAAATGAGCTTTAGAAAATATATTTCATTAAAACCGTAACCGTCTTTCAAAAACCGGATTCTCCAAAAACCGAAAAGTTGTAGAAAACCAAAACCAGTCGACCGGTTTTCGGTTTTGGATACTCTATTTAATACCCTTCGGTGAGCTAGATTAATTTATAAAAATTACCTTTTTTAAGATTTTACGATTTGTAGTTTTTAAACCAATTTTCACTCCTATCCTATGGTAACTATATGTTCAAAACTATATGTTACAAAAATAACTTCTTAAGCTTTCCATTGGTATATAACATTTTTAAAATCATTGGGGTTTAAATTTATAATGTTGTTATTTATTCAACGCGATAAATTATTAAAGTGGTTATTACGTAGTAGAATTTTTATTATCTTATGGCCAGTTTTTGACTTCGTATTTAAATATTTGTTGTATTTAAATACAGGTTGAGTTTGCTATATAATTTGTCTTTTTTAAATAGGATAAAAGTATGGTAGCACTACTAAATATCAAAAAATTATCGATATATTTTCAATAAACAAAAATTTATACATTTTATTAAACAATAAAATTATTGGTAGGAAAATGAAAAAAAGTAGCCCCAATTTCCACGCATCGGAAGTGTAGTTTTTTTTGTTGGTTGATATAAAAAATACAGCGCTCAATAAATTGAAAAAAACAGATAACAAAAGACAAATGGTAGTTTATGAAACTTAAATAAAATTTAAATGGCCAACGTTGGCTATTTAAGTATCATTTAAAAAAGCACTGTTAAACTCATTTTCGTCTTTAAATAGAGTGCACTCGCGATAATATGAACACCCCAATATATGTAGGGTACTCTAAAATATGAATTTAGTGAACTAAGCTGTTCATATTTTAAATCTTTTTAAAATATTTTTTACAGTATTTTATATATCTACACAGCGTTGGTATCTAAATCAACAGGGTAGTGGCTAAATTATAATTCAACTGCTCACTACTTTTTGAACTTCCCTAACTGTGTATGTGTGTATTTTGTAAAAGTGAACTGGCCTAGTTTTAATTAGTTCATATTATCGCGAGTGCACTGAGAACTTGAATATAATTAATATTTAAATACGAAGTCAAAAATTGGCCTTTAGATATACCATATACACTCAGGTCTCGTTTTATGCGATAGATGCGTTCCAAAACAAATCGCATAAATTGAAAACGATACTCTAGCTTCATATAAAAACTAATGATTCGTTCCAAAATTCTGAAAACCGCATAAATTCAAATTTTAATGAAAAAATAAGAACAAAATCGTATAAAAAAATCAACAAAAAACAATAAAAACAAAATACGTAAAAAAATTAACAAAAATATAAAATTAATTCATTAATTACAGAAAAAGTGAAAATGATCCAAAAAATTAGCTATCACATTTTCTAAGGAAATTCTGAAAATATGTATGATTAATCTGAATCACTGAATAATTGTCTGCATCGTTTTGGAATTGGTTCAACGTCACTAGATGATATAATCATAGTGTCATCATATGATACAATATCATTTTCATCACTAGAATTAATCTAGCGAATAGGGGACGAAATCAAAGAATTTTTAGCAGCTTCAACTGCTTCTTTTCTTGCAAAATAATTTGTCATTAAACTTAGCGATTTTGAATTTTTAAGTTGCTTATGCAACTCTTTATATCCCGGAAACAGATCAGTCAGTCCGCGATAAATCTTTAATGCTCTTTCCTTATGTGAATCCATATTAAGAATTTCAGTTTGCAAAAAACAAACTATAACCATTATATCAGTGATGCAAAATTAGTTTAATTTTAAAAATGGTAAAAAATGCTTTAAAAAGCATCTAATTTTAAAAATGGTAAAAACGCTTTAAAAAACATTTAAATTTTCTTTTAATTTTAAAATTCTAAAACAAAATTTATTTAAAAATCGCATAAATTTGATTCCGAATAAAACGAGACCTGAGTGTATGTAACAATGTAGTAGGGAACATTGACACCTAATTTTGCCTTCATATCAACGGAGCCACATTCAGTTATATTCGAAGGGATTAACCTAAGGCACAATTAATAATTTAGCAAAGACACAATACAGTGTGCTTATTTAATTTAAACTTAGTTTGTCGGACCTCTGGTGGGGGTTATAAAAACTTTTTTATACAAAGTTTATAAAAACATTCCTGTGCAAGTAAACAAGTAAAAATCTAAACAATTAAAATACGGATTAAAAACGGTTTAATGGTATTCACACGTTCAGGGTGCAAGAAATATAAATTTGTCATACCTTATATTTCCTTTACACATGTATTACAATGTCCTTTAAGGAGAAAGTCTTTGCTTATGTTTAAACGATAATGCAGTTTCGAACACAGTTCTATCGACTTAAAACTAATACATTAATTCATTTCTGTTATACAGTTCAAGAGTTGGCATCACTAAAGGTTTTTGTCATTGCTAACGCTTTAGTATTGTAATATTGAGTAACAACACTGCATACAGTTCATAGAGGGCACAAACTGTCCTACAAATGGGCGGAGTTTAAAAATCATAATGGCTGCCGTAAAATAATAATGGTTGAAATGCGTACAGCTAATACAATCAGCTCAAATCAAATTCAATTGTCCCAGCAAACAAACGTTAATGAAAAAACAATGATTTATTTTAATTTGTTTAATTTTCTCCGTCGGTAGGTAGAAATAATAAAATAACTTGTATTTAAATTATTAAAGCTATGTGGTATACACGTAATTTTGATTTAGGGATACGTAACAAAATGTAGATATCTATAGGTGTATGAGGAAACACTTAAATGAACCAAATGTTATTTTAGTCAAAGAATGTTTAGTATTTTTTATCGCTCAGTAATAATTTCAGCATTGGACGCAAATGTTTTTTCCTCTGGGGTGTATCAAATCCGGCTTCGCTTAGTAATGATTTCTTGCATTGCCGTCCGAAAAGGTTTTCTGAAGTATTTCAAAACATACCAATGCCAAATATCCATGGCGCTAAGGTAATGCTCTGTATTTGGTGAGAGCAAAAGGTTCCTATCTATTATGAGCAGCTGAAATCTGACCAGACCATCTTTGATTCATACGTCAGACATGAAATCTTAATATTCGATCATGACAACGCTAGGCCACAGTGCAATACTATTTAGAAAGAAGTGATTGGGGAGTATTGCCTCACCCGCCTTATATTCCAGACCGTGCGCCGTCCGACTACTATTTCGTGAGATACGCTTCACTTTGTAACAGAGTATTCGATATTTGTTTAATTCGTTCTTGGCCTCAAAAGATGAGCAGATCTTGGAAAAATGGAAAAATGTCATAGCTAGCAATGGCCAATACTTTGAATAAATTTGTGTTGTACAAATGTTTCAAAATAAAAGTTAAACATTTGAAAAAATCCTGCATTTTTAACTTATACACTCAATAATTTTTTCCTTCCAAAATATATGTAAATTAGATATTCAATGTCTTGTGGTGGATAAAAAAAACTCAAAAGTTATATTTCCTTTAAAGAAATTATATTGAACTTGCGAAATATGCACATTTATGTACGGTTCTGCATAAAAAGCTTTTTTTCTTCTAGAAACTTGTAGAACATGCAAAAGTTTGCTTTTCAAGCTTTTCGCTTGAAGAACTTGCCCTGATCAGAATACATTTTCATCGTCTAAAAAAAAAATTGTATTCGGGTTTTTGATTTACGGTTGGTATTCGTACATTTTATTAAATCAATTCAAAAACATTATATATTCCTATGTATCAGGTATGTATTTATAAATACAAATGCGTAAACAATAAATGTGAAGAAAATATGCCACCTAAAGTAGCACATATGACTCTATAACCGAGTATCTTTCCGACTAAATGGCGAATTCCAAGTTCATCTATCGCAGATAGATATCGAGAAGGGCAACAAGTGAATACTGCTTATGCAGTAGCGACTCTTCAATGGAGCCAACTAACGAATGTAGAGCTGTTTCCACAGCTTGGTGTAGGCATGTTGGGATTTAGAGATGAATTCCGTCGGAATGGTCATTCTCAGGTATACGTGAATCACCCTTTCTAGGGTTTTCAGCAAAAACGATCCAAGACTAATTGGGCTGCAATCCTTAGGTTTAGTATGAGTCACCTTACCTCCTTTAGGAATGGCGTAGAGCAACCTCGTCCGCCATGTGGGAATATAGGAGTCATGGTACAATTATTTCTTCATTCTTCTGAAGATCAGCGGGAATGATGCCATCCGGCCCAGGGGATTTAAACGGGTCGAAGCTTTCGATTGCCCACTGGATTCTTTCCCTGTTCACCGGAACAGAGTTATCACACGGAGCAACAGAATTAGCAGCCCCATTCACAGTCTCATCGTCGACTGGTTTTAGTTTTTTGAGGTGAATTGAAATTTAAATTATTTAATAATTAAATAAAAAATTTGTTCGTTAACATATCGCAATAAAATTTACTACGTATGTAGGTACATCTTTTGAAATGTAAAGGTGTAAATGATTGCCAAAAAACAAAAATCCCAATTTTCTTATCTTTTGGAATTTCGCCCATAAAGTCCATATTTGGTCCAGGGAGGTTAGGAGAATATTTGATTGGAAATAAATCATAGTATTTAAAACTGTTACCCATTTTAGAATCCCAGCTTTGGCATTATAGAACGTTTAACCAAAACTCAAAATTTTTATAAAAAATATGTTAAATTCGGAAGGACTTAAGGAACTTATTATTAGCATATTTTAGTCGTTTTTTATTTTAAATAAGTTTTATAAGAAAGTTTGTTTTCCAGGAAATAAAGAGTGATAACAGTATTTCTGCCTAACTGATTTCTCATATGATTTTATTTTTTATTATTTAAATGTCACTATGTTTTTGATTCATTTCCAAAATATGTTGAAGCATATTTAATCCTTATAATTAAAACTATTTTAAAATATTGTAAATAAAAGCTATTCAAATATTTGATCTACAAAACTAAAATTGATCTTATTTAAAAAAGGAAAAATAGAGAAGAGACAATTAGACCCTGAAACTGCTTTTGTGGCATTATATAGAAATGCCAGAAAAGTAGATCTGTTAAAATATGTAACTAAGAACACGAATTTTATCTTTTTATGCTTTTTACGATTATTACCAAACATTATCATAAAACTACATCTACTATTCTGTGTATTTGTGAGAATAGTAAGACATGTGTTGTTCTACAGTTTACTATTTATGACCGTTTATGTGGCAGCAGCAAACAGTAAGTATGTATGCACAAATAAATAAATAAATAAATAGTCAAACTAAAAATACTTTTGTTAGAGAGAATTACGCAACAGCATTGAAATAAATAACAGGGTTAAATGATCCATGATTTTAATGGGAAACTTCTCGTAAAGAAGGATTTATTCGTTCGTTGATCTATTTTGACCTTGAACTAATTTTTAGTGAAATCTTTAATACACAACTGCAACTGCAAAGAAAACACAAACAAAAACACACATAGAAACTCAAAGTCACATGAACATTATGCAAAAGTGTGAAACGATCTTTGTTTACCTTCATTATTGTTGCTGGTTGTTGTTATTGTCAGTGTTGAGATGATCATGATGACAATGATGATGACGATGGTTATTTAATGGGTCCATAAAATAGAAAGAGTTAATAAAAATAATATAGTGTGTGCGTGGAGAGAACGACAGAGCTGATCTTCGTTTCGCTCTAGACTTTGTCAAGGTTATTTTGACATTAGTTAAAAATAATAAAAAATCCTTTATAGACAATCATCTGCAAGGTGGTCTGTCTGATAATGTTACACAGCATTGTCCACTAATTCGTTTATATTATTTAAATGCTTTTAGTTTAAGAATTAGGTTCTTGAAATTTATTTAAATTATTTACAGCAGATGAAAGATAACAAAAACTGTCGTAATAATGAAACAAGTAAGAAAGCAGTCGGTCAAGCCCAATCACATGATACCCCACATCGAGTATATCATTATAAATCATCATTTATTCTAAAATTTATATGGGACCTATGACTAATTATGGAACGATAGCCATAATATTAGGAAACGTATCTTTTATATACATGAAAGTTATTTGTCTTGAAGGTTATTTTTGGATACCAACATTTTTAAGAAATCTATACCCGTTGAAATGATTTTCGGAAGCTATGACAAATCATGAACCGATCGTTATAATATTTCGTGACATGGCTTTTGTGTATACATATATAACTTATTTTTATTGAATTTTATTTGAAAACCAACAGTTCGAAGAGATTTATGCTCGTGCAGAATGACAATACAAATAAATTAATAAAACAAATCATAAAATAGTGATGTCTATTTTATAACCACATATTAGTAATTCGAATACTTTTAATAATAATTAAAAAAATATATAGATATGTACATATATTTAAAAACGTTTGTATTAATGTATTTCAACAATAAAATATTATTGAAATCGTTTCGAAAAATACATTTCTTGTTTACGCAATTATTACAAATATTTTATATTTATGTATGTTGATTGATATTTTTCTGCTAACTTCATTCTTATTTTACGTATGTAAATAAAAAATAATTTGTATTTTTTTGAAAATCGAATAAAATTTTTGGTTAGATGATAAAATTGCATTCTGACACTTGATTTTTTGACAAATATTAATACTCGGTGCTGTCGTCTGTGAATAACTTAACAAACGTTTATGAATATGATACCATTTATTAATGATTTTTAAGGCTCAAGTGTTTGTTAACTAAATTGTTGAGTAAAAAATATCCTACTTTTCCGTCACATAATAAAAAATGCATATTGAATCACCCTGTTTATAGGGAATAGGTTTACAGAGAAACCTAATTTTTTGGCTTCTGAGGTTCAGGTGTTAACTTTAATATGAGTATTTAAAATTAAAAATTGGCTGCAAAAAAAGACTTTTGAACGCTATTTCAAAATTAGCAACACTGTGCACCATATATAGAGTAAGTTCGGGTATTGTGGACAATGTGGACCAGTGTCTTTTTCCAGAACATGTTGAAGATGTGGTAACACTGCTTTGGCGTACGTTTTACCGTTTGTTTGAAACGACAATTGCACATGTACTTTCATGAGTAATTGATATGTTGGCTTTTTATTCCTGGTCAACATTTTTTTCGGTCCAAGTAAGAAACAAAATTTGGTACAGTTACTTGGTAGAATTTAATGTTTGGTTGTTTTATATAGTTAAAATGGATATATTTGGTAATTATTTAAGCACATTTTGATTATTAAGTAAAAATAATTTTTTACCACTGTAAACCAAGTTCGTGTAATGTGGACCACTTAAATTACTTGATTATGTACTACTGGTCCACATTACCCGACAATAACTATGTACTTTGTAAGACAAAAACGCGACTTTTTAATTTGTATTAATAAAAATATATTGAAATTTAATTTTTTAATCATTTGGGTTCCTTACAATATTTTCACATAAAATTTTTATCCTTTGACGGAAAAAATGTACAACTACAAAAACAATTAGAAAATACATTAGCTAATTTATTTCTTCACAACTTTTTTAATATCCATATATATTGTGGTCAAAATTTAGAAAAAACAAAACGGTAGTCCAAAATTTTTAAGGATCTAAACGATAATGAAATCAAAAAAGAATTAGATCAATTCATTTCATATTATTAACGCACCTGCGATTTGAACTTTGAGGACATCGGGATAAAGAAAATTTGTAGCAATATTTTGCAGAATATGCCATTATTTTTGACTGTTGCTTAGCTTTAATAAAACAAATATTGTTTCTCAATCTATAGGAAATATAAGGGCAATTATGTCGCACGGGACCGTCGTACACATTTAAAGTGAAAAAAATGTCAAAATAAATCGAATTTTTAGTTTGAGAAAAGGCTTACCCCCATATGCATAAACAGTTTATAAATTTATCAAAGGTTTATTAAACAAAATTTCCATACAAAATCAGTTTTATAAACCTTTGATAAATTTATAAAATGTTTATGCATATGGGGGTTAGTTTATAGCTCTCAATTGCCCTATAATTGGTGCTAAGTTTGATTTTGGGCATTCGCACGGGACAAATACAGAAGTCAATTTCGCGGCCAACCATTCGAACGCCAATTTCAGCGAAACCAGAAATATTTAAATGTGACTAATTTTAAAATGTTGTGCATTGATGTCTCTTAAAAATGGTTTTGATTTTACGCAAAAATTAGTTATACTTTTTTTTTAAAAGTAATTTTAATCACAGTCGCACGGGACATTTTTCCATCATCATATTTGTTTACGAAATAATATATGTATAAAAAAGCTTAGTTTTTAAATTAACAGAAGTACTCAATGTATTTATTTCAATATAATATCAACAAAATAAAAACGTAAGAAAAATATTTAGTACGAATAAGCCACTGTCTATACTTGACAAATATTTATTATAACAATAAATGACATTTGTTTTCAAAACAAAGTTGTCTGAGCCAAAACACTAACAATTTTGTCATAACGAAGCAATAACACTAAAAAATTATAATTTTTTATCTTGACAACCATTTTGACGTTTATTATGGAAAAAATTTATCAAGAATAAACATAGGGCAAAGTATTGTATATCAGTAAATACAATAAAAAAAATAATTTTAAATGAAAGTAGTTTCAGGAATATCAAACGGATACGCAGTTCTATCTGGTTTTCCTTCTTGCCCATTGCAACAAAAGTAGTCCAACTGGGCTATACGTGGAATGCTTTTCACTTCTCTCCATTTTTTGTCTAAAATATATAACAAATAATGATTTTCAATCTGATCAGACGGCATAAGATATAATTTTAGCATATTTATGTGGTGTTCTGCTTATCTACACACAGAGAAAACAGATTCGTGTTCACAACCGAATTTGGCGCCAATCGAATTTTGTGGGTTGCAAGTACTATCGTTCTATTTGGTTGATATGACTGAATATATTAGTATATACAATATTCCTTTGCTGAATTAACGATACACACAACTACTCGAAAATAATAATTCAGTGGTAAGGACTGAAAGTATCAGTTGGGACAATTGATATAATTTTTGTTTTGTCAAAATACATACACACATAAATTAATTGTTTTTTTGTGATTCTTTATTCATTTATACTAAAATTACATGTAAATGCTACATCTATAATTATATCTAAACATATCACAAATAATACATAATTATTCTGAAAATAAGAGGATCTCGCGAAGGTTGCAACAGGACCGTATTACGTTTTTTGTCATATATATGAGTCGTCCATCACAGTAGGTACGAAAATTGGAGACATATTCATGTTTCATTAGGCGCTATGCAGTAAAGCATTTGATTTCTGCGTTTATGACCAGCCATGATTTCTTTCTCTGAAATAATGTTAAAAAATCTTTAGTGACAATTTAAATTTATGTAAATGTATGCACACATGTACAAAAATGAAGAACTTACCTTCTCGTATCCTCGTTTATAATTATTACTGGTTGTTTCTTCTTGTAAAATAAATTTAATTATTTAGATTTTTCATTTCATTTTAAGAATTTTTTTATAAAATGACAAAAAACTTCAACAATTTTCCATTTTTTGACAAACTAGTATACTATATGTACATATATCATAATCGAATTTTTCATTTGTAACCATCAATATGCTGAATATAATTCGGTTGTGTTTTCCGAATTCATTAAATTATGTTTAGTAAAGACACAAACCGGTGCTTTAAGGCTGCTTCAACCATATTTCAATTGCAATTATGGTTTTACGATTCTTATTACCGAAATTCAGTTAAATTTATAGTTATTTAATAACTACAATAAATATTCGATACATATTATTAAATTTTAATAATCATAAACGATTTCCAACAAATCTGTTTTCTGTGTGCATGATTTATTTCATTTATGTAAGAAAAAATAATTTTCAAATTATTAAATTTCACACTTACGATGTCGCACGAGACCAAATTTGTATGAATACCAAAATCATAAATGTTCTTATTTTTCAGTAAAGTTTGGACTCAATATTTGATAATCTTTCTACATATACTTTGGACGCACTGTTACCAAATGTTGTTTTTCAATGTCGCACGGGACATCGAAATATGTGATAATGCAAAGCAAGTCAATGCATAATGTCTCTCTTTAAGAACTTGTATCAAAACAAAATGTGCATTATAAATATTCAAATCTGAAAAGTTGCCCTTGGTCGACTTTGCATTCGAATATTTCGAAATGGGTTACATTATTTAAATTTGATTGTTTCCCTATGAAAATGGGATAAAACAAAGTGTTTTCAAACCCCCATATATTAAAAAGTTAACAACAACCCTCAAAACATTTTAAATATTTCAGATTTTTTTATTTTGTGCAATATTATTATTATGTATTTATTTAGATTTAGATAAAATTCTAGAAACATATTTCAAGTCTTAGACATGAGATTGGAAGCGAAACATATGGAAATAAGCCTTTTTGTATCATTGGAAACAGATTGACTTCAGCACAAGATGCTTAATTTAAAATTGTTATTTTTCAAAATCCAAACAAATATTTTCGAAACTTAATTTTTTAAACATTTTGTTATATTATTTTTTAAATAAAAAGTTGTTCAACAGTAGAATATATTGAATTAGAATTATATTGATTATTGTTCAAATCGCTGTTTAGGAAAAATAAAAAGAGGTATTTTTTGGTTTTAATCCTCAATATGTCCTTGATAAAAACCTAATGGAAAATCCTTAAATTTTTACAAATTGTTTAACAAAATTTTAAAATGTTTGAATGTGGAGTTTTGAAATATAAAAAATTTGCTATTCTTTTTTGAACGCGTCTTAGAATAGTTAATCGTTATGCTAGTTAGTCGAAAATGCATTTAATTTCTAACTTTGAACTACAACTTTGTAACATTTAATTCCTTATGCCGTTTACAAATCTCACCCACAATGTCTGAACTTGGACAAAAGTCTGCAAATGTCTGCATTTTATGACAATTGCACTCATGCACAATTGAACACGAATGGAAACGATTTAATTTAAAACTCACTTCCTCAATCATCCCACTACAATTTGCCAACTGAAGCAAAAATGCTGAAACAATACAATTGCTTATGGGGAAAATACGAACTGTTGGTCGAAAGGAAAAAAGTACATAAAACATTGAAGTGATATAAAGTTTGTCATAAAAATAAAATTAAACGGATTCACTCAAACATTAGCAAAATGTTTCTTTGTCATGTTCTTAAGTATTTGCAATACGACGATTTAGAAGTTGGACAATTTTAATGTTGCACGTTTAAAGTTGCCTTATAACATGCCAAAATAGAGCCAAGAGTCATTTCTTAGTCTCCTTAAATTTCTGTGACAGCCTGATTTTATTAATATAATGAGGCAATATTTATTTTAATAACCTCAAATGGAAACAAATCACACAAATGGAAACAAATTTACTTTTGAATTAGAGAATTTTATCTAGATTTTGTAAAATATTCTATTGTTAAATAGCGCGACGTATGAGTAATATTTATTAAAAATTAATATTCGATTTTTTCAATTTATCAAACACTTGTTTATGTTTATGAGGTTTTCAAAAGATTAAAAATAAATAAAAGAAATTAATGGGATTTCTACGATAAAAAAACAATAGAACACAATCGATTTCTTTTTATTGGTTTCAACTTTAATGTAGGTTTATTAAACATAAATTTTAATTCCAAATCAGTTCATTAAAAAATCGTTTTAGTTTCTTTATCATAACTCCTTTTGTCGTCTCTAATTTTATTCTGGTTGTGTTTGTAATGCCGCCATATTTGAAATTGAATGAATTCGAAATGGAATTGTTATTTAAGCCAAAATCAGAATATTTTATTGCACGCATACAGAAACAATTGTTGATACAAACATATGTATATACCTACACATACATATGTATAAATATATAAACCTCTGTGTAGGTATGAAGATCAAGAAAGAATCGGTTTCATTTAATTTATACAAAAAGTTTTTTTCATCCCATGCTGGAATTCTTTTAACGTCTGTGAATCTTGAAGCTGTTCTTCTCATTCGGATTTCTTTCTTTCTTATTTTTTTTTGTATGTAACAAATTTTATGTGTTGTCATGTGTCAAATGAAACTGATAATTTACGACTTTGTAATTGAACAACAGACAACATACAATCAGCGCACAACAACAAAACAGAATTTAAAAGGAAACGACAAAAATCAAGATTTGAAAAAGTAGAAACCCAAAACTGCTGATTTGACTTAATGTTCCAATACATAAGTCTGTATGTTTGAACATAAGTACAGCATACAATTATAGTGCTCACACACAATACATTGCATTAAAATTTATTCCTTTAATGGCGGTACAGATGATGATTATGATGGTGGTGGTGATGATGATTATAGTGGACCAGCATGATGGCCTTTGAAACAACAACACATCGCCATTAAAAAAGAGTATTTCCATAAATTAAACTCTATTGAGTAAAAATAAGGCGATTAGTAAAACACAGACTGAGTAAATGCCTGA
This sequence comes from Calliphora vicina, assembly GCF_958450345.1. Classification (NCBI taxonomy): domain Eukaryota; kingdom Metazoa; phylum Arthropoda; class Insecta; order Diptera; family Calliphoridae; genus Calliphora; species Calliphora vicina. The sequence goes on from NC_088780.1 coordinate 83,351,503, forward strand.
TCAATTTACTTATACATACTATTTTATACATATTCAGGCATGAAAACACTTGTACATTAGGATGTCACCGAAATAAAAGTTCTTCATGTTCCCAACCTTAGGATAGCACTAGAGGCTGAACTGAGAGTAAGATATAGGTTTTAGGTTTTCGAAAACTGACCTAAGTCTATCTTTTGTCTCTCAGTAACACTTCTATGTTCTTAACAATCTTCGCTTGTTTCGAGTGTTTTCGAGGAATGTCTTTTTTGGAAACCTATTGTAGGAATACAAATAATAATATATGTTCAATTCACAACCCATATTCTATTGTTGTATATTTGTAAACCTGAAATATTCTCAAACTAAATTTAGTTACAAAAGAAAAAACCGAAAACCAAAATAATATTGTCAGTGTTCACATCACATTTCTTAAAAGAGTAAATGATAAGGTCAGTTCCTCAACTCCAAGTTTTTTAAAGGATGATCAATCATTAACCGACCCTGTTGATAAAGGTAATATAGTAATACTCATTTATTGAAGAGTAGTCAAATACTGCCCGAGCTCGAACGAGTATTGAAACAGTGCTTCTCGACTTTATCTCGGCTATTAAACATTTTATTTTCCTTTAAAACGAGTCGGCTAATTGCAGGTATATTGAACGGTTGCCAATATAATGATATTTCTAAAGCGATGGAGGCTAATAATGTTGATAGCAAATTATTCTGCACCTTCATAAGTATGTCTTTCACATTAGACGCTCTAAACTTCCTATCGGAAAGGTCGTGTCATCACATTTACAGTTTTGGTGAAATTTATATGGAGGCTTCAGATATTTTAAAGTAGTTCGATGGGACATCTAGGACATAATACTCAATTTTGTCACACAATAGTGCGACGGATCATATTGCTTAATCAGTATTCATGGATGATGTAAATATTAAGGAATCAAAAGACCTTCATGTTATGGGCATTAAGGTGGACCTTATTTTTTTATTTTCGATTTTTCAAAAACGAAGGGCAGTTTTGTATTAGGTTAGGATAAACAAAATTTTGAAGTCGATCGGTTAAAAATTGGCGTGCCGCACGAGTGTTTAAGTTCGTGAGAACATTTACAAGGGGAAAATATGCTACTTTTTCAGTTTTTGGAAAAATTTTGCCATTAAATAATTACTTTTACAGATATTAAAAATTCCCCAGGCCATTAATGTGTCTGAGGCCACTAGAACAATAAATGTTGAAACAAAATTAACATATTTTGAGAAATAATTAAATAAGAGCTATAATTTACTTAAAATATACACAGAGAAAACAGATTCGTGATAGCAACCGAATTTGTTGCCAATCGAATGATTCTATCTTTGTGACCGAATTTTACAGTTGTGAATAAAATATTTTGTAAGGGGTAACTAAAGTTTGGTTGCCTCAACTGAAATTATTCTTTATCAACTGACTTTCTGTTGTTAGAACTGATAAATTCTATATATGCAACCGAATCATTCGATTGGCAACAAATTCGGTTGCTATCACCAATCTGTTTTCTCTGTGTATACATAATAATTTGTATATGAGTTTTTGTGTTCGTAGAATAACGTTAACCTATTCGCAGGTATGACCAAACAAATTTAATTTTTTAACGGCAGTTAAAAAATTCCATTTTAAAATTTTCAATAATTTTGTTAAACAAATTTTAGAATTTTTTGATCATCACCTTGGGATTTATTTGGAACATAATAGGAAATAAAAATATGAAAAAAGTATGACAATACCTCCTATAGTTTTTCCGTGCCTGCGATTTAAATTTTGCAATTTTCGAGAAAAAACATTTTTTGGGCCATATTTTGGCGAATGAGTCTAATTTCCTTACAGTTATGAATTTTAAGTAAAACCTATACAGAATATTATAGGCCAGATAATTATAAATATACTCTGAAAGTTTTACTAAAACTGGATAATGTTAACCCTTAAATCGTGAAGGTCAAAGGTAAAATTTTGCAATATTTGGAATTTCGAAATGAACGATAGAGAAATATTATATATTTTTGTGACGATTTTAATGAAAGTTGCGAAAAATATACCTTAATGTCCTAGATTTACAAAAACAGTGCAAACATGGAAATGTTTGTATGTCATTTACCAAAATGGCATACAAATTAGTTTTTCGCGAAAATTCCAAAATTTAAGTCGCAGGTACGGAAAAACTTTATGAGGTATGGACATAGTTTTTCATATTTTTATTCCTTATTATATTCTCAATAAATTCCTGTATGATGATATACAAATTCTGAAATTTGTTTAACAAAATTTTGAAAATTTTAAAAAGACGGTTTTGAAACTGCAGTTAAAAAAATTTAATTTGTTTGGTCATAACTGATAATAGGTTAAAGTTATCCTACGATGACAAAAACTCATATGCAAATAAATATGGATACATTTTAAGTAAAAATTAGCTTTTATTTTAATATTTCTCAAAATATGTTAATTTTGTTCATACATTTCTTATTCCAGTGGCCTGGGGAATTTTTAATAACAAAATTTTTACAAAAACTGAAAAAAATGCATTTTTTCCCCTTGTAAATGTTCTCACGATCTTTAACCCTCGTGCGGCATGCCAATTTTTAACCGATCGAGTTCAAACTTTTGAAATTTTTTTATCCTAACCTAATACTGCTCTTTGTTTTGGAAACAGATGAGTTTTCAATTTTTCCATACATTGAAGGTCAACCTTAATGGGCATAATAATACAATAAAATGTCAAATGTATTAAACACATTAATAACCGAAGTAGATAATACTGTACTCCATCGGATCTTCTTACTATTTACACCAGCTGACATTTTTGGACCGGTGCTGCAAATTCTATTTTGAAGGTGCTGATCAATGGGTTGTGTTTCACCATTTATCGTAACTACAATAGAAAATGTTCTACAGAAATTAGGGAATTTTTTCCCGATACCCTGAAAATTTTTTCATAACACACGTCTCAAACATGAAAAAACTCGTTAATTTGTGTTCTATTGATCAGTGTACAGCACAACACGCTAATATGAAATAAACTTCATGCTGAAGTCTATCCTGTCACTTTCAGTATTCAAATCGAATTCCATAAATAGTACTTCCTTCCATGAACTATTCTTCCAATTGCTACACTATACACAGGATGAATAGAGATCATCCAAGGACCGCTAATCCAAGAATAATGAAAATATATTGATTTAAAGAATTGCAGCATTGGTTGCTGAATTGAAAGCCCTTGGCCGAGTTAACACGGGTCATTCGATACGTAATAGTTATCGGCTGTCATAGGATAGTGTCGTATTGGTAATATATATAGCTTAATAACTTCAAAACTGTCATAAATAAAAAAAATTAACCAAAGAATATTTTGTGGTTTAATTTAACTAAAACTTAGTGGTACCAAAAATAATGTAACATATTTCAGGCAAAATGTTTAATATTGTTAATGGGCCATAGGCTGGTCCATAGAATGAAATTCAATAAATTACGTAGAATTAGTAGTTTGTAATAGATTCTCTTGCGGAGACCTCAGTTAGTAAATACATCAATACACAGCCAAACATAATTATTTTTACTGTACAAACATATGAGAATCTATGTATGTATGTATCTGTGTTAACCCAATGCGTCTGCGTTGGGTGTAACCTTAAAATGATTATATCCAGACGTTGGAAGACGACAAAAACAGAAAACAGAAAACAACAACTACAATAATGTGTATAAATTTGAGCATTACAAAATGGAAATCGAATTAAAAGAACACAACTTGTATAGAAGATAAAAATGTTCAAGATGTTTAACTAAAACGATAAATAACAACAAAAGCAACAACAAACAAGAATTAAATAAGAAAAAGTTAAAATGCCATGAGAAACAAAAATGGACAAAGTCAGCATCCATCCCTTTCGTCAGTCAGTCAGTCCGTTATTTAGTCAGCCAGACAGCCACCATCATCTTTTTATGTGTAACGACAAAAATACATTGTTGTCTGTCTACTCAATTGAATGGATGTGGAAAAAGTATTTGAAAAGACAAGACATACAATTGAAGTCGATACCAAACTGAAATCCATTTAAGTTGTTTCCCCCTTCTTTGATTTGTTTTTTTACTTAAATTTATTCTATTGTATTTTATTTTATTTCATTTTTGTTTTATTTCAGCTTTGTGTGTGCGTTGGTTGCGAGTATTCAGGGACACGAACATAAATTTTATTTTGACAGACATTGAATTTTAATTGGAATTTGGTGAGATTTACTCTTAAGAAAAATGTTAAAGTTGTTTTCTTACGTTTATTGTTGAATTCAAAATTCATGTTTGGTAAAAAAAAAATACTGAATTCAGGTAAAATCTTTTTAAACTTTTGGAAATACTTATGTAACTAAAGATTTGTGGAAAAAACTGTATACTAATCTTAAAAATATACAAGTATGTATCATTCGATGCTCAAAAATAATTTTTGAAGCTTCATATATGATGTCAAACCCAGCTAAATAACTTTTCAATTGGATGCAGTTACACTGAACTAAACATTTTAAATAAAGAATTCTTTAAAAATATGTAAACAAATATGAGTATATTTTTTTAAAAAATTGGTCTCCGTCATCTAAAGACCAAATGCTGAAAGTTTTAACAAAATCGAAACGACTAAATGTTGAATAAAATCGAATTAAAATTGTTATTTTTATTTCATTTTTCCATATATGTATGTTTAAATATAAACATTTTCAGATATTATTAACGCAATATTTCATGCATATTTCAAATCCCAAATTTTTACATTTTTATACCCTTCACCTTCGTGAGAAGGGTATATATAAGTTTGTCATTCCGTTTGTAATTTCTACATTTTTCATTTCCGACCCTATAAAGTATATATATTCTGGATCCTTATAGATAGCGGAGTCGATTAAGCCATGTCTGTCTGTCTGTCTGTCTGTCTGTCTGTCTGTCTGTCTGTCTGTCTGTCTGTCTGTCTGTCTGTCTGTCTGTCTGTCTGTCTGTCTGTCTGTCTGTCTGTCTGTCTGTCTGTCTGTCTGTCTGTCTGTCTGTCTGTCTGTCTGTCTGTCTGTCTGTCTGTCTGTCTGTCTGTCTGTCTGTCTGTCTGTCTGTCTGTCTGTCTGTCTGTCTGTCTGTCTGTCTGTCTGTCTGTCTGTCTGTCTGTCTGTCTGTCTGTCTGTCTGTCTGTCTGTCTGTCTGTCTGTCTGTCTGTCTGTCTGTCTGTCTGTCTGTCTGTCTGTCTGTCTGTCTGTCTGTCTGTCTGTCTGTCTGTCTGTCTGTCTGTCTGTCTGTCTGTCTGTCTGTCTGTCTGTCTGTCTGTCTGTCTGTCTGTCTGTCTGTCTGTCTGTCTGTCTGTCTGTCTGTCTGTCTGTCTGTCTGTCTGTCTGTCTGTCTGTCTGTCTGTCTGTCTGTCTGTCTGTCTGTCTGTCTGTCTGTCTGTCTGTCTGTCTGTCTGTCTGTCTGTCTGTCTGTCTGTCTGTCTGTCTGTCTGTCTGTCTGTCTGTCTGTCTGTCTGTCTGTCTGTCTGTCTGTCTGTCTGTCTGTCTGTCTGTCTGTCTGTCTGTCTGTCTGTCCGTCTGTCCGTCTGTCTGTCTGTTGAAATCAGTTTTCTGAAGACCCCAGATATCTTCAGGATCCAAATCTTCAATAATTCTGTCAGACATGCTTTCGAGAATTTTGCTATTTAAAATCAGCAAAATCGGTCCACAAATGGCTGAGATATGAGGGAAAAACCAAGACAACCTCGATTTTTGACCTATTTTTTTACCTATATCTGGATTACTAAGACATTAATATAGACAATATGGATATCTAATGATAGATATTTCAAAGACATTTGCAACGACGTATATAAGACCATAGTAAGTTGGACCTACAATGGGTCAAAATCGGGAAAAAAAATTTTGAACCCGAATTTAAAAAAAAAAAAAATGGAAAAACAAAAAAAAATTTAAAATTTAAAAAAAAAAATTTTTTTTAAATTTAAAAAAAAAAAATTTTTTAAATTTTAAAAAAAAAATTTTAATTAAAAAAATTTAAAATAACAATCGAAAATTTTTTTTTTCCCAAAAATTCAAAACAACTGGAAAAAAAATTAAATTTTGTTTACCTAAAAATATTTAAAATTTTGAAGTATAATTTGGTGAAGGGTATATAAGATTCGGCACAGCCGAATATAGCACTCTTACTTGTTAAAAATTAGTTTAAGCCTAATTTCAAAAGTTGAACATTTTTTTAACCACGTTAGCTTTTAAAAATATGTCGGTTATTATCTTTTCTAACTGTTTATTTCCGTCAAAATGGTCACCGAAACAAAATATTCAAAACTTTCAACAAAAAAATAACAAAATATCTGAAGGTTTATCGTCATACCGTTTCCAAAGCCATTAAACAGTATAAGGAAGACTTAAACATTGAAAGGAAACCTGGATCAGGAAGAAAAAAAAGGTTTAACAGATATTTGTAAGGCAAAAGTAGTTGAACAACTCTTTCTATAAAAATAATTAAAGAACACAGGAAAGGATCCCAGAACATGACCGATTTTCAGCGTAAGTGGACCCCACCTCGTCCAACATATATTCGCAAAAACGGTTTAATTTATGGAATAAAATGAAATACCGAAATTCCGCAATAAAATTATCTTTAAGAAAGGCTTAATATGTTTTTAATCTTCGCAGTCGTTTTAGAAAAATAATTTTTTTTTTGGCAAACAAAAAATTATTTTTTTAGCAGAATTTAGAAATTTTTGTTTTTTAAAAGGACCTGAAAAATTGAAAAATGAAATTACGCTGTTAATTTTTTCTAAGCATGACAAGTGTTCCCAGCAATTAGGACTCTTAAAATTATACCAGCGACTAAATAGTTAAAGTTTTAAAATTTTAATTTGTATGAATACTTGTTTAAAGCCATAATCTTTAGTCATTCATCAAACAGAGATGTAATATTTAAATATAATAATGTATTTTTAATTAATTTTAAATTTCCCGTTTTTCCCAGAAAAAAATTTAAATTTCCCGGTAAATCCCGGGATTTCCCGGGCAGGAATTCCCTGACTCCAAACCCTAGTTGCGGCATAAAACAGAAACGAAATTACTTTTTAATTTTGGATGTCGCACTTAAATAGAATTTCATTATTTTTGACAAAATCTATTATTTTTTCCTCTTCCAATAAAGAACAATTTTTTTTTTATTCATTTTGATTTTCTTTCAATTTGAAATAAAAAAATAATTTCGTTCCTACAGCACCGAAAACAACCTACTTGAAGTTGTTTTCGTTCCGGCCCCAAATGGCAGGTTTTTGATCGGTGCCGTTTCGTTCCCAATTTTCGTTGTCGATTTCTGAAACGAACTTTTTTTCGGTGCAAATATATGCAACAAATGTTTTCATAAATTTCTCTATAATTTTAAGTAGTCTTAAATGAAAATTGCTTTTAATTTTTTGTTTCATTTGCTTTAACTGATGCCACACTAAACTTTTGCTTTAACAAGCACTTTCATAGACCTTTTTGTTAACTTTTATTTAATTTACAAAATAAAATCTAGTGCTTATGGTTGCATTTTAAAAAACTTGTTTTCGTGTAGAAATGACCAAGTTGAGAGTAACGATAAAACAAAACAAAAATCAACTTGAACATACAATGTTGTAAAGTTATTGGACATGCCTGCACTAAACGAAACAATAAAATCTTTAAGAGTCAATTAAATAAAATAATAAATCGAATCATAAAAACAAATAAATCAAAATAACAACTAAAAAATAATTTTCTTCTTTTGCAAATCAAATTAATTGAAACTGGAAATTATTGCTATCCCAGCAAAATCTTTGATTACAAAGTAATGGGTTAAAATGATAATATTCAATATGTACACAGGTTTTTAATATGGTGATGTCACTGGAGGCAATTAATTACCATAGATGCTTACAAATGATGAATACAAATTTATAAAATAATATTTTTAAATGCGAATATCTCGTAGACTGTGAGACCTCAACTGGTATATTCCATATATAGTAGAATATTACAAACTGGATGAATTGTGAGCTCGCTGCCATTGATCCAAACTTAAATTGGACTTTCTATTTAGAAATGATCAGCTTTAATTCCTATTTTGATTTCCCCCACTGTGCACAGTAGCATTTGGATGCTTTAAAATCCAAAAATAATAATTTCTCTTTAATTTATAATTAGTTAAATTCTAAATGAAATCATTCTGGTAGTACTTAAACGTTATTATTTTTTATGAAAACATCAATTTCTCAATGAATTTATATCCTTTTAGCAATTTACGAACCACATATTTTAAGATGTTTGCAGTCAGTGTGCTTATCTGTTTATGTCATAATTTTAATGCAATAATAATGAATGAATGAGTAACTAAGTAAGTAAATGTATGAATGAATTATTATTGTCCATAAACAATTTCAATCTGAAGTAATAAAAAAGAGTTATTTCCCACATTATTCGAGAGTGATTTGTTGTGGTCGTAGATAATTGTTTTATTGTTACGATTGCTATAAAAAATATTAATTACCTTTTGCATACATACTATTTAACTACATAACATTTAGTATGTTTTTAGGTATTTTCTTCTCTTATGCGTGATTTATGCGCATAATACACGTGGCCGTGCTTAAAATAAACTTTTTTGGAGCGTGAGCAGGTGAGCGTTACTTAAAAAATTAAAGTGATCGTGTATTTATTATTAGATTTTTGGAAAAATGGCTACTACTTATGCTAAATAAAGTTCACCAAAAAGTTTATTTTGTTCATAGTTTTTATTGTTGTTTTTAGTGAGAAAAAACTTCCGCACAGTAGTGATAGCCTAAAATTATGGAAGGGAATATATTTACTAAGAGATTTCTGCGGTGATATACAGATTGCAATTCAGCTGTAAATGCTCCACTGTGGTGTTTCGATTAATGCATATAAATATCGTGGTCATTGTCAGCACATTTGCAACATATAACATTCAAAGAAAAGACTATTTCAGAAGCAACGGTAGATGCTTTTGATGTTAGAGATTAATACCTTAAGGATTAGGGTATTACGGTTTGATCTCTGCTATACTTTAACATAGTGCGCCCTGAACGACGATGCCTCAGATTATGGGTAACTGTGCTAGCTTGCCTGATATCACAATAGATAGTCTTGGTCTGATAAAATGCGCAACCTAGCGCGCAGTAATTTCTCTGGGATCACACCACTTTCCAATTATCATTTGTCTGAATCAGTCTTACGATTTCATCATATTTTAATGCATAAAATATGTATTTAACATACATAAATCAAATGAAAACTGACTGTCACTGTTTCAGTGAGTTTGTCGGTGGTTTACAATGACAATGAATAATTAGCAAAATTATTTGAATATGTGCAGCATGTGGAAGGGAGTTGTAAGATTTTGCTAACAGTTCGTCATCATTTCAATGCACTATGGCAAAAACTACTTCCCGACAAACTAGCCTCAATAAATTTTGTATGCAGTCTTCTATTGTCAAAATATTCGATTTGAGTAAAAATGGGCGGTCGACGCTCCCTTTTTTGAAGTGGGCCGCCTATAAGGAGATTTTAAATTTTAAAAAATTAATGCTTACTCTCTAAAACTCTCCCTTTATAATTTGGTAGATACATTTCTATAAACCTTAGACAAAATTATGAAAGTCGTGTCAGTTTTTTCTTGGGGCTCCCATATGAACTTACCGTTTGCAAAAGCAGCATTAAATCTCGAGTTTGCAATTATTTGCAAACAAATTTTACATGGCATTAAGCCTTACGAATAACTACATGTAGGAAACTCCTTTATCGGTTGTTATCCACGGGAGTTCTACTCCACATAAGACATTAACACTATTCACAATTTCACAAAAAATATGACCCAGTAAAAACATCAAAATAAGTACATACCTCGAGTAACAGAATCCATATTCAAAGATTTATTTTATTGAAAGTATACTTTGGAAAACAACGTTTTATTTAAAAAACATTATATAGCTTCACAATTGGTAACAAGAATAAGAATAAATGTATATATTATCATCATTTTATGTCTAATTATGGGTTGTCAACTGTCAATATTTGTATCTATTTTTTCAACTTTTTGCAAAATTTGGAAATTCGGCCATAGTGCAATGCGACGCCATAATTTACGCTGAACGATACCCTCTGTGTCAGATCTCATAAGGCTTAAACCAGCAGATGCCTCCAGCTGGTGTCAATTTGATAAAGAAAAAATTACACCATTCCGTTGGCGAATTGACACCATCCGTTGTCGATTTGAGAACGTTCGTGTACGATTTTATAACAGACCGTTGACAATTTGTCAACTTTCGTGTACGATTTGACACCAGACCGTTGTCAATTTGACACCATAAGTTGTCGATACCGTTCGTGTACGATTTGACACCTGACAATTTTTCCTTTCTATTTATTAAATTTATTAAAATATTTTAAATTTTGTAATGTAAATAAAATTAAAACACACTTATAAAAAGCAACTCACGTTGAAATGCGTACCCGTTTGTTTACAAATCGTAAACGTTCGGTGTGGAAAAAAGTGACACCGTATGGTGTCAAAATGACACCAATCGTTGTCGATTTTGCAACGTCGTTTTTCCCTCAGTATAAATGTCCTAATATCGCATAGTTATGTTCAGCAAAGTTGTGAAGCTCAACATAGTCAATAAATAATAGTAATATTTTCGGTTTTCATTGAATGGTACCCTGGAAAATCAATGTTTCATAATTTTTTCGTAAGTTATCTAACTAAACTCAATCAAAATCATCTGATACTATACCCAGAGAGAAAATATAGTTGTATATGTTTACCATAACTATTTCAACATTTTTACAAGTTTTATAACAATATTATGGTTACTGTAATTATGTATATGATTGCGATAACCATAATATGTTTAAGCTATCATTCACATGATTGTAGCAATCATAGATATGTTTGTAGTAATTAAGTATATGTTTGTGGAAACCATTTTTGATGTTTTACTTCACCATATTGTATTGTTGTTCTCGGTTTTTGGTTATCATACTCTATGTACAACATATTGTTACAATCATATATATGATTGCTACAATTACTTTGAATATGCTTGGTATAATAGCTTGATATGGTCCCTAAATCGCTACTTTAATTCGCCGTCTCTGATGGGCCTCTCATGAGATCGGCTTCGGGATCTGACAGCCGTGTTAACAGGGCACTATTTATTATTTGCACTTGTGAGAAAATTTACACATCCCTTTAATAACTGCTGCCAATGTTGTCATGATGAAGACGAGCAGTAGGCGGTGGAACTCCACATTTTACAGTGCACTTTTCACGCTCTATCGAGAGTGATATTGGAAGAATCGAGTTGTTGGTTCGATATCGAACCACAGGCGGACATGCAAAGCATTTGATCATTTTAGTACCAATTTAAGTGAGTCACAGCTCGTACACGGTTGCTTTGAATTACATTCATATAGATGTCATCAATACGCATACTAATACTTGGAAAACTCTAATAGCAGACACAGACACCTTCCACGGAAAACATGACATATTGAGGTCGGGATCGAGAAAGAAGTAAAATTCATATTGATCCCATATACATACATAGTCCAGCTTGAGGCCAGGTTCCTGCTGTCACTTTCAGCATATTCAGCATCAATCCAATATCAATTTATTTGCCAATGACATTTTTAATGGAAATATTGACATTATTCCTCATTTACATTTTCTGTGTTTGGTGGTGCCAATTATAGTAAAATCATTTAAAACTAAATTTATTTTCCACTGTTCCAGTAAGTAAATATTTATGTGTTACAATACATATTTAATTGCAAAAATAATAAGGACACATGTCTTGCCACTGTAACAGTGGGTGAAGAAACTATATTTTTAATATCATTTCACATTCTGTAGACAAATCGTTATGGCTTTATTTAATTTTTAAATCTGTATGTATGAAACATGTGGCCAGAATAATAATGACGATGCTGATGATAATAAGCGTAACAACCAAATGCTTAAATTTCCATCCACCATGATTTTTAAGGAATTTTGGGTTGTTTTGTGTTCGCAAATGCTGTGCAGAATGGTTTATTGCGCATATTTATGTTGTCTAGATTCATCCGCATTATTATTCTGTTTTTCGTATAGATTTTATTTTGTACATTTCATATTCACTAGGTCGTTAAGATGGAGGAAATTACATTTTTCTGCTACATAAAATATAACAAAATGTTTTAATTTTTAGTCCATTATCGTCAACATCATCTCATCAGCATTATCATCAACCGACTCCGACAAAGACACCCACCATTCAAGCATCCATCCATCCATCCATTCATCTATTCATTCCCATTATTTACTTGCCTTTCAATTCCTTCCCTTTCCCACCATTTATTCAAAATACATTCTTTCATTTCATCATTCATCATCGTGCCATCAAGCATTCTTCGTTCATCCATCCATAAATGTAATTTGCTCAAAATTTGTTTTCATTTATATTTTTTTTTTTGAGGTTTTTATGTCGAAATATTTGTCTTGATACACAAATTTGGTTTATTTCGTTTTTGGTTCTTTTATAATTTTTTTTATTTGTTTTTGTTTTGTCGTTGTTGCTGTTGTTCCGTTTATTATAATAGAAATGCTACATAAATTACGGACTTTTTTATGAGTCATCAAAGTATTCAAACATTACAATATAATGCAATTTGCATATAAATTTGTAATAATGAACTCCCCGAATGGATTGATGATAATTTAAGATTTTCTAAAAACAGATTTTTATTATTACCGTGTTTTTTTTAACAAACTGAAAGAGCGAAAGTTGCTAAAAATTTAACGGTATAAAAAGGTTTGGCTATTAAGACCTGCTATAATGGAGCTTTCATCTGTTTTAATGAAATTTAAAATTATAAACAGTTTAAATGGATATTTTTCACACTTGATAATAACAGTCCAACTATATCGATATCGAAGCTACATGACCCATATATGACTACCATAATTCGGCGTCTCATATGCGGCTCTCACGAGATCGGCTAAGGATTCTGGTAGCCGTGTTGACAGGGCTGACTTTATAACATTTAAATGAATTTCTTTTACGTGGCGAAGAACTTTAAATTGAAATAAAACAGATAAAACGTCTTTAATATAGTACATTCAATTGTCTTTCTTAATTAGACAATTATATGACATTAATGGTTGAATATTATTTCGGGCATGTGGCCGTAATGTGGCTTTGCAGTAAATCAGGACGTATTTCGGCAATAATGCAAGTTCGATCGTTTCAGGTTTATTGTATAGACCTGGGACTTTACATATCCCATAGAAAATAATCGAATTGCTTCAAATCACATGAACGAGGTGGTCAGTTAACAGGTCCATTTCTAATGTTTTTCTCAGTAAATGGATTGTGGTGATGTGGCACCATCCTGATGAAATCACATGTCTCTATACAGCTCACCGTTGCAACGGTTATACCTGGGATTCATTGTTAAAAAAGAGTTGCAATCGCTTAATGTTTGTACTTATGTATTATATAAGTACCTAACATTGAAGTTGTTATGGAAGAAAATAACTTGGTGATGAAATTTCACTAGACATGTTAATCATTCGTTCATTACTGTGACACGTGGACAAAATAAGGTAGACATATTATACATCAATATTTTGGATTTTGAAAATTAAAAACTTCATAGAAGAGTTTTTGCAAAAAAAAGATAAATTTTTTTTTTATTTTTTGTTGAAAATTTAAATTTTTAAACTGCTATAACTTTTTGGTTTATGAATATTTTTTAATTAAATTTTACAATTATATAGACATTTTTTGTCGGAATGCAAAAGTGAAAATTTGGATTTAGATTTGTTATTGAGAATCCCACAATTCCCAAAAAACTTTTCAAAAATCCCAAAATTGGGATTTTTTTGATTTTTGGATCTATTGAAAGTACCAAGCTCGGGGCTATGAAATCCCTTTGCATGGTATTGAAGAACAGATTGGGACATACAAAACTGGTCTTAATTTTTTGAAAGGAGCTATGAGATTTTAGAATATGTTGTCTAAAGTTGAAATTTACATAAAAAATAGGTCTACTTCGGAAGGCTCTGGACCACGCAATAATACGAATTTTGATATTATTTTGCTTTTATAATATTTCCCGAAACGTTATCTTTCAGAAAAATATAAACACATTATTTATTTTTTTCTCATTTTCTGTATAATTTAAAATTAATGTAGGTACTTTTTTCGAAAAAAAAATGGCGAAAAAACGACTTTTTTATTTTTTTTTAAGTTTGAATGCACATAACTTTTGACTCAGTAGATATTTTTTAACAATTCTTTCTTAAGATTATTAATAACTTTTTGTTAATTCAAAAAAGATACTTCAAGAAAATCGGGAAAGAAGTGGATCCGTATTAGCAAATTGGCAGACCAAGGTAGGCAAAAAAATAAAATTTTACTTTTCAAATGCGAATAACTCGTAAACTATAAGAGATAATATATGGCTAAAGCAATGTTTTTTTGTAGATCTCGTCTAGTACATTCCATATATATAAAAATCTTTCAAATCGGATTGCAAACAAAAATTTGGCATCATTTTTAATTTTTGATATACCCGAGGTGCCCCACTTTGGGGCATTGTGGCTCGGCCCCCCTTGGTTGTTTAAGCCCAAATTCAAAACTTAAACTTATCGACACCTCCCCTATAGCCATGGGAAATTTTATTAAAATCGGGCTATTCGTTTAGAAGTTACAGATTTATTTCCACTTTTTTTTTCAGATCCCCCACTGTGTCGTTGACTGTAACATTCTGACTATCGATATTTATGATATTTGGACATAGACCTTAAACCAAAAGTGTGCTTCATCACTGAAAATAATGTCCATAAAATTACGTCAGTAATAAAGCCAATTGGATGTATGTATTAGAGTGAGAATCAGTTGTATGGAGTTTCATTAAAATCGGCCCAAAATATATAACATTTCGTTATGTTTTCATTAGAAATTCCAAATATTGAAAAATTTGACATTTGACCTTCACGATTTAAAGGTTAACGTTATTCGATTTTAGTAAAACTTTCAGACTATATTTAAAATTACCAGGGCTATAATTTTATGAATATATTTTACATAAAATGTATAACAGTAAGGAAATTGGACTAATTCGCCAAAATATGGACAAAAAATAGTTTTTCTTGAAAAGAGGTAAGAGGTATTGACATAAGTTTTTCATATTTTTATTCCCTATTATGATCTCAATAAATCCCAATGTGATGATCGAAAAATTCTGAAATTTGTTTAACAAAATTTTTAAAAATTTAAAAATGGAGATTCGAAACAGTCGTTAAAAAAGTATTTTTTTTGGCCATACCTGCGAATGGCTCAACGGTATCCGACGAAGACAAAAACTCATACACAAGTGAATACGGATATATTTTAAATAAAAATTAGCTTTTATTTTAATTTTTCTCGAAATATGTTAATTTTTTTCCTAAATTTCTTGTTCATGTGGCCTGATACACGTTAATGGTCTGGCGAATTTGTAATAACTTTAACATTTTTCAACCAAATTTTGTGATTTATATCTCATTACAACGATAATTACGTACACATTTCGATTCTTTTGCATTCAATTGCAAAAGTATTTATTTAGTAGCAAAATTTTTACAAAAACTGAAAAATTTGCATTTTTCCTGAATTTTGGCGATAATACAGTTTTTGGGTCATTTTGACTCAAAGGAGATACAGGGTCAATTTCCAAAAACTTGTTTTTAATGTAATATTCATTAATACAAATAAATCTACATTTTTCTAGAAAACAATGCAGAAAGTTAACGAGTTTCACCTATTTATTCCATATAAATAGTAAAATTTAGCATATATCTGAACTTTGACCTCGATGCGCGTCCAGAAATCATTGTCCGATTTGGCCCAATTTTCCAGCACTTAACTTTTAGGCCTAGTGTCACAATATTCCACCCGGCACTCTTTGAAATCTAAAAAAAAATCGGCTGTCACTCTAGTATGTATATTGAAAAGTTTTTCTCTGTTCAACAATGATTAATTTAAAGATTGGACAAAAGGCAGTTAGAAAATTAAAAGGACTTAATAAAATTCGATTTTTTATCAGACTCTACAAAATATAAACAATTTCAATCAACATTGAATTTTACCCATTGTACAAATACTTATTTGCTGTAATAAATAATGTTTTTATTTTATTTTCAGATTTTTGATAATATTATTTGTGCTAACTGGTAAGTGTGGAAATCATTTTTCATATCTAATTTTTTGACAATATAATTTTATTTAAAAATGTTATTGATTGAGTTGCAAGATTAGAGGAACCATTAATTGAATTTTAGTTAAAAATCAAAAGAAATTTATTTATAACATATATTTCTTATTGTTTTAGCAAAATTTTAAAATTGGCTATTTAGCCATGAATTCCAATGCCAGAGTTCATAAGTAAAAATAATTTGTTTTGTTTGCATTTTAAAATCGTGCTTGTATTTTGTTTCCTTTACATTTTATTGCAAATTCTCAATTATTTAAACAAACAAACAATTTGGCTTAAGATTTCCCATAAATAATTTTAATTCTATTTGGTCTTTTTTCACTATGGTGTTTGTGCTCATGAGCTTAAAAATAATTCTTGCATCTAAACCATGAAACTGACCATTCAAGCAGGAAATTCCAAATAATTTAAAATAAAAAACAAAACATGTACGTAAGTAATTGGTTCTATCCGACAAAATTACTGACTACACATCATATTGATTCGCTACATATCGAAAAACCAAAGGCAACATAATAAATTATACAAACATTGTATTCAAATTTTTTATGATTTTTTTTAAATTTCAAATATTTAAAAATTTTAACTTGGTATTGATTCCAGCATTTTCTTTGACACATGGCCTAGGATATATTTTTTGTGTTTTATTTATTTTTAGAAACGTTATTCTGAAAAGGATACCATTCAGTACTCCTCAGAGGTGTAGGGTACATTTATTTATAGACATATGTATGGGATCATCAGTATGTAATAAAATGAGCGATTGAATACTTGTATTTGCTTAGGATTTCTATATAAATGTGTGATCTATGAAATATGTACTTGTGTTCTTTGAATTATAAAATTCAACATCCAAAGGCGTGACTTATTAAACATTAATCTAACAAAAACCCGAAATAGAACATTGTTTGGCAAATTAACATTTAAAAATATTTATAAATGAAAATATGTAGGAAACTGCACTTATGATATTAAAATTTTTGACATATTTGTGATAGACACATCGAGATATAATTTTACACAAAATTATTCCATTTATACAGCAATTATACTGTTGGATTTTGTAACTGTCTGTCCATAGTTGGCCAAAGCTCCCATATAAATTCCATTTCCGAGAATCGATATAACACATTGAAAACATGGTAAAATATTATAAGACGATCGGCATAGGTGATAGCTTATATTTAAGGCCCACATCCAAAAAAATGCTTAACCTTACATAAATATCAATATTAATAAAAAATTTAAATCAAATAAGTTTCAGAATATGTGGCCAGACATGAAACCGTAATATTCCATCATGACAATTCCACATGTTGTATTTCCTGTTAAAAACTATTTAGAATGTAGTGGTTGGGATGTTTTGCCTCAGCCGTATTATAGTCTAGACCTTGCCGCGTCCGACTACTATTTGTTTCGATCGATGTAGAATGCTCTATCTGAGATACACTTCACTTCAGAATAGAATAAGCAATAGTGTAGTCACTTTAAACTTTAATTTTGTATATTTTAACCACCAGAAGTAATCTATCGGAAAGTCAATTATCACTAAGTGCCGCTTTGTAAATTGAGAGCGAAAAGCCATATTACTAACTGAATAATACTGCATTCACTGTCCAATCTGAATTAATTTCAAAAGGCTTATTGTATGACTTATTTTATCAAATTGTTACTTCATTATTTTTAAAGAAATTAGTGATTGACTGTATATAAAGAATAATATTTGACATGTAATTCTTAGTATTTTCCTTAAGTTTTATTTATTTTAGTTTTGTGGTTCGAATTTCATTTTTGGAGTTAATTTACGACTTATAAATTATATAGTTTCTGTTGTGCTGCGGCTGTTTGCAATGTTGTTTGTCTTCAATTTCTTTTTCTTGAACGAAGGACACCCATTACCAGAAAATATACACTCATACAATACTGAAATACGAACGAAACCATACAAAAAAAGAAATTTAACGTTAATACAATACATACAAACGTATGTGCTATATTAGGGTGGCCCCGTATGTGTGGAGGAAAAATAAGATGCTGTTGTTCCCAACTAAAATGAAAGTTTATTTTTTTTTGTTGAGATAATTTATCAAAAATGTTGTTCTCGAGTCAGTATTTGGTGAGCTAGATCAAAGGAAAATAAGTTCCCTTTTAAAGGTTTTAAATATTTTTTTACATTTCTTGCAAAGGAGACATATATAATTACGGTATCTTTTGAAAGGCCTTTGTTGTATAAGATTTTTCGCAAACATTTTAACTTTCTTATATTTTGAAATATAAGTATTTATTATATACAAATTAGTTCAAATAAATACGCTATAACACTCATAATAATTCATCACTGTTTTTTTCTGTTTTACGAAATTCTGTCTAGTTCAAATTATTCGAAATCTTTATCATGTTTTCTTTCTGATTAAGATTTAGCATGTTGTTGTTTATTTTATGTAATAAATGAAAAATTGTTGTTATTACATAATATGAATTTTAATATTGAACGACATTATAGATATTCTATGTAAAAATTCAAACTGGATTGAATTTTGAAAATATGAAAAAAAATGTTTCGGCGAATTATCTATTTCAAGTAAAAGTAGTAAAATTGGAGAAAAATAAAAAATTGTCTCAAAAATACAAAAACTAAACCAGGGCACACTTAGAAAGGTGACTGCGATGAAACAGCTGATTATTTTTTTTATTTTTTAATTTACTATTTTTTACTAGGAAAATTTGTTGAAGTAAAAAATAGTAAAATATATGTATATACATATATATTCTCTGGAAATGCCTGCTAGATTTTAATATTTTTTGTGTACGAAAACGGAAATTTAAAAAATACAGTAAAAAATATAGTGTAAACGAAAACTATTTATATGAGGTTTATAAAGTTTTAATATAAATTAAGTATTTTAAATAACTACAAATATGTATATTAAAAATTTAAAATTTTTGAAAAAAATTTCAAAACTTTGAATATTTTTAGAACATATCTGATATGGCATTGAAAGCGCCTTTCAAAGACCTTTCATATGATACCAAAATTATATATGTTTCCTTTGCGAAAAAGGACTTTTTTAACCTTTTATCCACATCACCAAATACTGAACATAGCACACAAATTTTAAGAAACGGTATCTTAAATTTGTGGATTTTGTGGAGGCCACCTAATGTACATATATGCATATTAGGGTGGCCCTTAATAAACGAAATTTGGATTTTGCCCACTCTCACCCCCCAGTTTGGTGAACATTGGTAAAAAATCATCCTGAAAAAATTTTGACTTATATTATTAATTATTTATGCTCAAGTTCTTAAGAAATTCCAAATATTGAAAAATTTGACTTTTGACCTGACCGATTTAAGGTTTAACGTTTTCCAATTTTAGTGAAACTTTCAGAGTATATTTATAATTATCTGGAATATAATATTCTGAATAGGTTTTACTTAAAATTCGAAACAGTAAGGAAATAGAGCTCATTCGTCAAAAAATCGCTAAATAATTGGTTTTTCTCTAAAATTTAAAAATTTAAATCGAAGGTACGGAAAAACTATAAGAGATATTTTCATAATTTTTTCATATTTTTATTCCTTATTATATTCTCAATAAATCCCAATAAGATGATAAAAAAATTCTGAAATTTATTTAACAAAATTTTTAAAAATTTGAAAATGGAGTTTTGAAACTGCCGTTAAATAAATATTATTTTTTTGGTCATAACTGCGAATAGGTTAACGGTATCCTACGAACACAAAAACTCATATATAAGTAAAAATGAGCTTTTATTTTAATATTTATCAAAATATGTTAATTTTGTTCCTACATTTCTAGTGGCCTGAGACACGTTAATGGCCTAGGGAATTTTTAATAAATTTAAAATTTTTTGACCAATTTCTGTTTTTTATATCTCATTAGAACGACAATTACGTACAAATTTTTATTCCTTTAAATTAAATTGCTAAAGTAATTATTTAATGGCAAAATTTTTACAAAAACTGAAAAAAATTCATTTTTCCCCTTGTAAATGCATCTCAAAACATCAGAGGGCTACCTAAAAATTGTTCATGATGATTTTTTTTACCAATGTTCACCAAACTGGGGGGTGATAGTGGGAAAAATCCAACTTTCGTTTATTAAGGGCCACCCTAATGTATATGTTTTGGACCGAATTCATTTAAATAAGTGTACATATGTATACCCAACACACAATCTGGTTAAGGAATGATCTGAAATCAACATATGTGCAGTATTGCTTGACACGCATGGCTAATAGCAAATATAAATTAATCGCTGTTAAATTTTTATTAAAAATAATTAAAAATATATAATAAATTCATATATATACATTAATTAAGATAAATTACATCAGACATCCAAAGGAAAGAACTTATTTTTTTTATGTTTGACTTTTTGTTTGTTGGGTATTTATGAATGGATTTGTAGTTTATTTCATCTAAAACTACTCGGGCCCACAAACAAGTCCTGTACATATAGTGTGTCCATATAGAATGAAAACCAAAATAAAAACAACATCAGAAAATAAATAAAACAAGCAATACGTTTTGGCTTTAACCATAACGAAATAATGAAAACCAACCAGTCACTCAGTCAGTTATTTAGACTGCCAACTATTTCATTCCCATAATATGTACAATATGTTCATATGGATGGATGTGTGAGTAAGATTGTGTGCGCAGATTTGTATTCATCCTCGTTGACTTTGGTGAAATTTTTTTGAGACCAGAGACGGTTTGACACTGCTGGTTGTGGCATAAATTTAGGGCTGTTCCATTAAAACTGTGACAGGCGAAATGAAATTTATGACCATGTGTTTCACATGTACATGGTGGATGTTTGTTAAAATTGATACTCTTATACATATAAAACTTTTATATATATATTAGTACATACATACATACTTACATACATACATATAAATAACCAGAAGTTTTACAATTATATCCCAGCAGTTCTAGGAGACAGTCCCGAACTAGTGATTTTACCTATCATTTTTATTTTACCATGTGCATGTCCTAAACAGGGGTCAATTGACCCATTTTGATTACAATGAAACTGATAGCTGGTTCGAAGTAGTCAAGGGATTGGATTCACATACAGGTTACATAGATTCAGCTACCCAACTGCTTACGTGATCAGCCTAAATGTTTACCTAAATGTCGGTTAAAAATACATATCATAGACCGTCCAATAACCGATTGCTTGTAAGCAATCTTTTCTCCGACAACTCTCCAATAAATTACTTCTTGTGTGTAAAATAACTACTTCTTAAAGTACAGTACAAAATAAACGTTTAAACTAACTTTACTATAGGTTACTAAGAGACACTAAAGTGACTATTGACTTCACGTTAGGTACATGGGATGTATAAAGTAACCAACTGACTTCACACTGCACTACTAAGAGCACGTGAGTGTCAAACGACCCAAAATAAAAATATAAAAACTTATAAACTTATATTCGTAGATTATTTGATACCGGTTATTTGGTTCTCCTTATCTGACTCTTGGTAACAGCTATTTGAATTCAATGCCTTTACTACTTTGGACCAACTATAAGACCGTCTCTTTGTAATCTATGTAGGGTCAATAAGAACAACTAAATATTAAAATAACTAGTCACGTAGATATTTTTGTAACAATGATAGCTGAAGTCAATAGACAGTTATCCAGAACTACTGGGTATGTACATTTTTTATATGAATTTGTATTTAACTTCTTAAAAGAAAGGAACCAAAAACGACACTTATACATGTTTAAGGGATTGGTATCAAATTTAGTTTTAAATGGTTTTTAGCATTATACATTATAATTGAAATAAATGATTGAAACCAAATTTCGTAAATAAAAAATTATTGTTAAAAAATCAGTTGGTCACAACTCCAATATAAGATCCATTCTAGAAACTGACATTAATGCTCAGTAATTCCTTTAAAATATTAGTATCCCAGTAAGCACCAAAGCCTCAAAATTTCAAGCACTTGAACATTTTGTTGGAATTTGACTTGTAATTATACTTTAAACATGAAAAATATTTGAAAATTTATTTATTTTTCAAACAAAAAACATATGGCATGAATTACACTTGCTTTCAACTTGAATTCCAGTAAAAATGCTTATTGGGATTAATGTGCATAAATAAAATTTTTTTGGAGTTTTGTTTAAGCTTTGATATTTTTACAAATAAAGCTTGAGTTTCTGTAATTCTCATTCACTCTATAGCTTGATTTGTATATCTTTAGTTTTTCTAAAGCCTTTTGGGAAAAGGTTTCCTGATGATCTGGCCTAAGCAACCATTGAAATGCAGACACAATTTTCCAACAAGATCGGTCGAGAACACTCTGAGTTAGAGTGAGTTTTTTCTCATCCATATAACTTATTACCTATTGTTCTTACCAAAATGTATCCCAAATAGTTTAGATAGATATTTCTTCAATCTTTTGAAAAAAAAATTAAAGAAAAAATAAAAAAAAAATTACTTTTTTTTCCCATCATTCTCCATTTTTATACTAATTTTAAAGATGGGGTCTATATTGATTTTGTCATTCCGTTTGTAACACATTGAAATATTGATCAGATATTACCATGAAACACTCACACATAAAAAAGAACAAACATTTTTGAAAATCGTAAAAATCGGTCCATGATTTCTCCTAGCCCAATATTTATGCTACATATGACTGTACGTCTGTACGTCTGACAGTCATATGTATGTAGCATAATACCGACAACATTTAAATGCATAAATCTAGTAAGTTAAAATTTACCACTGATATTTTCTTGTTATAGACAATTTAAAACTAACTAAATCTGGTGAACTAGAGATAAAAGATTTGGCACAGCTGAATATAACCTTCTTACTTGTTTCACTTTTTTGTTTCGTCCCGTAAACGAAAATCACTAAATACATTCCCTGATGATCGTTTATAACTGTCCTTGTTATTTTATCAATATTTTTATTTACATTCTCTTATTTATAGCTCAAATTATCACCGGGAAGGGATATAAACGTTATAAATACTTTTGAAATCAAGTGTTTGCTTATTAAATAATATATTTAATTTTTAAATCAAATTGTCCAACTGATTAAATTGTAATTAATTCAAGCAAATAGATGCATGATAAAGAAAACTACTTGTTTCAAAAAATGATGGCCTTTTTATGATTCTTGACTTTTTCACCGATTGACGAACGAAACATTTAAAATCAGCAAATAGTAAATGCATGAATGAATGAAGAGTAATGTAGCACGTACGTATTTTTACCACATCTTTACGGATACGAATAAAAAATTTATGGTTAAAATCATAAATTTGGAATATGTACAACAAACCACTAAAACAACAACAACAACCAACAAACTATGTATTTAAATTGTTTACAACAACTACTGTTTAGTGTTTTCGCACTGTGATAAAACAACAACAAAAACAAACACTAAGAAACAGACAGAGGAACGGAGTAAAAAGATAAACGAATAAAACTATAAAAGAGCATTTTAAAAAGAATATTAAAATGTTTTAAACATTTATTACCAAATAATTGTAAATTTATGTATAATGAGGCCAAATAAATGAATAGTTTCCAAAAGCAATTTGAAGGCCACGCACACACACGAGCTCTCAAACAATCTCATACACGTCTGCAACCCTTTAATTTTGGTGTAAGAGCACAAGGTATAAGGTTCCTTATACAAAATTGTAAAGATTATCTGAATATATAATTAAGAATATGATTTTATGAATTCCTTCCATTCCATATTTAAAATGTTCAATAATCAAATAAACCTGTTCTTTTTTGATATTTCTAATTAATACTAAATTCTAGAGTCCGACAGAAACAATTTTATAAAGCTGAGCAAATTTATATTCGGACTAATCCGAAACAAACCGAATGTTTAAATTATCAAGAATCGTAAGCTGCCTCGTTTCCTGGCAGCTTACGATTACAAAGCTAAGCACGACTGATTTTCCCAAATTGATACAATTTTTAAAATAGGCTTGGTTTTAGCGTGATATTCTCTAAAATTATCACTATTCTACTGTTTCTTTATTGGGCCCCGAGAAATTGTATGCACAACCGATAACACAGTGCAACAGTGCAAAAAACACACGATCATGACAGTTACCCTATACTCAGTTTCTTTATTTTGGTGACCAATTTTTTTTTATGGGCCCCCAAATATTCTGAAAATCAGTGGGCCCTCAAAAAATGGTGTCATCAGTTTTTGGCCAACAACTAATTCAGACTTAGTGATACCGCTTAACTTTATATGACAATAATATAGCTAAGAGTCCGCGAAACTATTTTTGTTGACATTTTTTCCCAAAAAATAGCTTTTTCGTGCACTTTTTTAGAAAAAATATAGGAAGAATATTTTTTTTTTTACTTTTTTTAGAATAACTTCCAGGGACTCCTTATTTTTTACTAACAATATTTAGCAAATTTGTAGCTACGGTAAAGCTGAACAACTCTTGTGAACATATCAATGCATTCTGAACGTGTCTAGGCACTCTAAATAGCTCATACAAATCACTATGTACCTTAACAATTTTCGTTTTTTCTATTTTTTTGACGCTAAAACAAAGAGTTTTAGAGGTGTTTTCGAATTGATTTACAGTTGTTCAGCTTCGAAGGCGGAATGGGAATCAGTAGGTGGAACCTGAAAGTTTATGATCTGAATGAGCTGAAATTTCAAATATAGATAGTCCTTGAGAAGGTCTACAAAAAAATATGCTTATATATGTAGGTTATCTTTTTTAGTTCAAGAGATATTTATGTTTAATTTTTTTTTAAATTTTGCACAATCTTCAAGCCCTAAGGTTTCCATCAATATCAAAAACTTCTATAAAAAGCTTATATTTACTCTTCAGAAGCTCCACAAACCTTGCCCTCTTTCAAGCCGGTCTTGCGTGATCAAGATTGGGTAACGTGATACGCCCGGATTATACCGATAATGATTTGCCCATTCTTCGTTATTGCAGCACAATAGAGAAGTATACACTCGAACATACTTCTTTAATAAAAAATCTTTGTTTTAGCGTCAAAAAATAGTAAAAAACAAGTAAGAGCGCTATATTCGGCTGTGCCGAATCTTATATACCCTTCACCAAATTATACTTTAAAATAAATTTTTTTAAATATTTTTAGGTAAACAAAATTTATTTTTTTTTTAATTGTTTTTCAAAATTTTTTTGAAATTGTTTTTTAATTTTTTAAAAAAAAATTTTTTCCAAATTTTTTAAAAAAAATTTTTTTTTTTGGAAAAAAAATGTATGACAAGAAAAATTTTTTGATGAAAAAAAAATTCTATATTAATGACTTAGTAATCCAGATATAGATCAAAAATTGGTCAAAAATCGAGGTTGTCCCGGCTTTTTGCTCATATCTCCGTTATTTGTGGACCAATTTTGCTGATTTTAAATAGCAAACTTCTCGAAAGCATGTCTGATAGAATTATTGAAGATTTGGATCCCGAAGATATCTGGGGTCTTCAGAAAATTGATTTCTACAGACAGGCAGACAGACGGACATGGCTTAATCGACTTCGCTATCTATAAGGATCCAGAATATATATACTTTATAGGGTCGGAAATGAAAAATGTAGAAATTACAAACGGAATGACAAACTTATATGTATATACCCTTCTCACGAAGGTGAAGGGTATAATAACCATTTTTAAGATACAAAGTGATTTTTGTGAGTTACGTTCAGCATGCATTGATATGTTCAGATTTACCGTAGCTACAATATTGTTAGTGAATAATTAGGAGTCCCTGGAAGTTATTAGGTATCATCAAGTCTGAACTAGCTGTTGGCCAAAAAACACAATTTTTTGAGGGCCCACTGATTTTCAGAATTTGTTGCTCAACATGCTACCCAATCCGACTAAATATTCAGATATAATATAGTTTATTCTGCAAATGTTGAATTGCTGTTGAAAAAGACTGTTTAAGTTCTCCACAATCCATTGAATGATTGCTACTAACGGGAGGTTAATGAGCATATATCTCTTAAAAATAATATAATAATTATCTTGTTTATGTTTAGTTATTATCCTCCAGTTGTTACACTCGATCATGTCGATTTGGGATTATTCCTTTCGACCATCATTGCAGGAAACGCTATCGTTGCCTAGCTTCTATCAAAAATGCCTGAATGATTTCCGCAGAGATAGCAGAATCAGTTTGAAGTTCTTCCATCACTGTCGAGGATTGCGTATGGAAGATTGTCGTCATGATCATCATATCTATTGCTGGTATTTTGATAGTGTACATTAGATGGTCTCTAATTTGAAATTTTCCAAAAAGCCATTTCTTAGATAACTTTAACTAAGTACATAGTTTTAAGTCCCATTTTAATTATTTTAATAATAATATAAAGCGTTTAACGATCGACCTTGTCCTGCAATAAAATATGTACAAGCAATGCATAAAGCTGTCACTTTGTTTCTTTTTAGATAATATATTTTGTATACTTTATTTTCTTTTTTCATAAAATTAGAAAACACAATGCTTTTATTTTCACACCCTTTAAATATGTAAAAAAAAGACGACAGTAACAGTTTCAACATAATTTGTATTTGTTAGCATTCGAGGCAAGTAGTTTTTGTGTGTAACAACAAACAAAATAATTTACAATCTACCAACCCCATATGGTCGCATGTACATTGAGTTAATATTTTACCCCATTATAATAATTTTAAGCCCATGTTGTTGTTTTGGATTTTTATAGCTTTTTCTTACAGTTTTATGGTCGAATTCTTTTTATACTTTCATCTAAATTTTGCTACTCACCCTTCTCCTCCTTCAACTTTACCAACAAATTCCATTAATATATTACATTTTTTCTCTGTTTTTTTTTCTTTTCAAAAAAAGACAGCTTAAATTTACGATCTTAATTTTTTTTGTTGTTCCATTTATACCCAGACCATGCCATACCATACACCATTGACTAAAAGAATGAAAATGTACCGCCATTTTGATAATGTTACTTTCCCGTTAGAACCCCGTAAATACACAAACATGCACACATGCATAGAGATTTATTGCGTATCCGTATTGTTTGGATAAGCTTCCTGGCTAACGTTTTCGTACGCTGCCGTTTGCCAAACATTAAACCCCATTTTCATGTTTTCCAATTTCATTTACGGAAGTTTATAATCTCAAGTGTATGAAAAGAATCAACAAACAGACGAACCAAAGAAAACAAATATAAAAGAAACTTTTTGTTTATTGAGGATACGAAAACTTTCCTTTCTGCTTCTGTTTATCTCAAACATTTGATTAACCAGAATTGGGACACATGTTGGGCTAGGATAAAACCGTTTATTTCTTGAATGAATATTTTGTAAAACTAAACACAAAATGTTATTCCATCATATTTATTCCACTTTGTTTTCATCAAAATCTGGTTATTTACTGTACCTGCACTTTTTTTCAATTTACGTTTAACAATTGACCAATATATCTCAATTAAAAGATTTGGGCAATTTGTTTAATTTATGTATTTTGGTCTAACATCAATATTATTCTCATTATACCACTTCATAGTTGTATTTGAGTAATGACAACTTGGCTAAAACATTGTATCAGATGTGTGATGTCGTATAAATGACAGCAATCGCTTTTCCAAACTCTTTTTATACCCTACACCACCATAGTGGGGAGGGTATTATGCGTTTGTGCAGATGTTTGTAACGCCCAAAAATATTAATCTAACACCCACCTTAAAGTATACCGATCGACTTAGAATCACTTTCTGAGTCGATTAAGCGATGTCCGTCCGTCCGTCCGTCCGTCCGTCCGTCTGGTTGGCTGGCTGGCTGGCTGGCTGGCTGGCTGGCTGGCTGTCCATGTAAACCTTGTGCGCAGAGTACAGGTCGCAATTTTGAAGATATTTCGATCAAATTAGGTACATATTATTTTTTCGGCTCAAGGACCAAGCCTATTGAAACGGGCTGAAATCGGTCCACTATTTCACCTAGCCCCCATACAAATGTCCTCCCGAAATTGGACTTTATCGGTCATAAATGTTTAATTTATATATGTATCTCCACAAATTCCGCTCCAAATAAGTTTTATATACACAAAATTCATGTCACCAAATTTTGTTACGATCGGTCCATAATTAGTCATAGCTCCCATATAGACCCGCTTCCGAAAATCACTTTAACGTGCATAAATCGCTTAAAAATGTTGGTAAACACACAAAATTCAACATAGTTAACTTTAATATAGACATAAATCACTCGACCTAATTTCATGGTGATCGGTCCATAATTGGTCATAGCCTCCATATAAGGCCCACTTCCGAAAATCACTCAAAAATATAAATTATTGAAAGTTTAAAAGAAATTTTTTTTTGCTCTATTACTTAGTGTAGGGTATTATATGGTCGGGCTTGACCGACCATACTTTCTTACTTGTTTATATATAATTCGGATGTAATTTGTTAAACATCTCTGAAAAGCATGACTCTTCAAACCCCAGCTCCGGATTGCTTGAAAAATTAATATTTTTGTTCAATTTTACGTATTCATATTTAAAGGCCAAACAACATCGAGCTGCCGAGACGTAAAATTTTTGACCTGATATCTGCCGAAAATCAGATTTCGGCAGATTTTCTAGTTATTTGTGCACAATTTTATGTCTAGCTTCTTTTTCCATTCTGTCTATACTTTTTAAAACTAAACATAATTACTTGCAATTCATTGTAGAATAACGGTAGGTTCGTTGTTAAAAACATATGTAAATCTTTTTCCATTTTAATAACAGGGGGCATTGATTGCATGATTACTGAAGTGCGTACTGATTTTCATTATTGCCTAAAACTATTGATTTTGCTATCAAATTTCCTTTGGCAAAATATCTGATACGTTGGACAGCTCTGCTTCAATTTAATACAGTTAAGTTGATAAGAAAAAGAAACAAGTAAGAAAGTATGGTCGGTCAAGCCCGACCATATAATACCCTACACCAAGTAAATGAGTAAACATATTTTTCTTTTAAAATATCAATAATTTATATTTTTGAGTGATTTTTCGAAGGGGCCTTATATGGGAGCTATGATAAATTATGGACCGATCACCATAAAATTAGGTCGTGTGATTTATGTCTATATGAAAGTTATTTATGTTGAATTTTGTGTGTATACCAACATTTTTAAGTGATTTATGCACGTTAAAGTGATTTTCGGAAGCGGGTCTATATGGGAGCTATGACTAATTATGGACCGATCGTAACAAAATTTGGTGACATGAATTGTGTATATATAAAACTTATTTGGAGCGAAATTTGTGTAGATACATAGATAAATTAAACATTTATGACCGATAAAGTCCAATTTCGAGGGGACATTTGTATGGGGGCTAGGTGAAACAATGGACCGATTTCAGCCAGTTTCAATAGGCTTGGTCCTTGGGCCGAAAAAGTAATATGTACCAAATTTGATCGAAATATCTTCAAAATTGCGACCTGTACTCTGCGCACAAGGTTTACATGGACAGCCAGCCTGCCAGCCAGCCAGCCAGCCAGCCAACCAGACGGACGGACGGACGGACGGACGGACATCGTTTAATCGACTCAGAAAGTGATTCTAAGTCGATCGGTATACTTTAAGGTGGGTGTTAGACTAATATTTTTGGGCGTTACAAACATCTGCACAAACGCATAATACCCTCCCCACTATGGTGGTGTAGGGTATAAACAGAAACGGATATTAGATTTTTCCAGGGGTTGATAGAAAAGTAATTGCGTATGTTTTGTTTGAATATGGGGTTTGGTTGAATAAAAAGGCAATCTGCAGAAGTTGTTACTCGCATATGAATTCTATATGTTTTACAGCTTATTCTTACTACCGTGTGTAAACAGGCCAGGCGAATTATTTATTTTATAAAAATACTGCCTAAAAATAAGATTCGATTTGAATCCTTTATAAAATAATTGTATGAATCATTTGGATTTTCCATTGTTTAGAGAAAACTAGTTGTATTGTAAACGGCACGGGTTTTCGTTATTCGGAATTATTATTAAATTTTACTAATCCAGTTTACAAACATTTTATATTTTAAATAATTCGGACTGAGCTGAGGTGTCTTTGAGTTGATTTGCTAATGCACGATTTCGTATTTAGAATGGAGGCTAGTTTGGTCACCTCAGCTCTGCAAAATATTTAAAAATACAAAATTTATTTATGATCAAAAATATTTAAGCAGCCTCATCCATATAAATCCAGATATGCAGTGTGAGGAAAAAATTGATAAATGGGTCGATGTCTTCACGTCTTTAATTGTTTCAGCTCTCAATCATTCGATTTTTTTAAGTACAGAAGAGAATGCAAAGATCTTTGCCAGACGTTTAAGTGATGTATTTAAAACGATTCCCCCGATGAATGATTTCGTACTAATTTAAACAACATCGTGTTGGACAATAAATTTTGATTACATCAAAATTTGTCCTCTGGCCATTCAAAAGGTTATTAAAGACAACCATATTTGAGGAGCCGATTTTGCTGATTTTAAATAGCCAACTTCTCGAAAGCATGTCTGACAGAATTATTGAAGATTTGGATCCCGAAGATATCTGGGGTCTTCAGAAAATTGATTTCAACAGACAGACAGACTGACATGGCTTAATCGACTCCGCTATCTATAAGGATCCAGAATATATATACTTTATAGTGTCGGAAGTGAAAAATGTAGAAATTATAAACGGAATGACAAACTTTATATATACACTTCTCACGAAGGTGAAGGGTATAATAAAGAGAGAATGACAATACCTTCAATGTTTCTACTAGATTGAGATTTGAGAAATTTAGCTTACATTAAAAATGTCGGTATAAAATAGGTAAAATTCGAAATGACATGGGGAAAACCTTATTAGCACATTTGAGGCGTTAACTTCGTTACTAGCATTTACTAAGTCTGAGATGTGCTATTTATGGCACTCTCCTGTTGGATTCGTTGCGAAATTTTAAACTCGATCACTGATCTACTACGCTCATAATCAAGACGATACTGAAAAAGGAAACCTGTTTGTTAGTCATCTAAAGAATGTATTTTTCCCAAACGAGTCAAACGACATAATAGAGTTACCACATACTTTACCCCATATTCGTTTTGAGATTTCAGAGATTGTCAAGGCTATTGTTGATTTAAACTCCAAAAAATCATCTGGTATTGATAAAATCAGTACAATATGCTCCTCGAGTTACCCCAAATTGCATTAAGAATAATCCTAATCCTGGTGGATAATACCAGAATGGAAGGTTTCTTTAGTTACAATGATACCTAAGCCGGGAAAAGATCACAGTAAAGTAGAATCAT
Organism: Calliphora vicina; assembly: GCF_958450345.1. Taxonomy (NCBI): domain Eukaryota; kingdom Metazoa; phylum Arthropoda; class Insecta; order Diptera; family Calliphoridae; genus Calliphora; species Calliphora vicina. The sequence continues at coordinate 83,383,134 of NC_088780.1, forward strand.
ATAGACCCATTAGCCTATTGTCAAATATATCAAAGCTATTCGAAAAACTGTTAATGCACAAGTTAAAGCCGATAGTAAATCATTTTGAGAAAAATATAACACCATAGAACAAACTCACAGGTTGGTAGAAATCATATCCAAGACATTTGAAGAAAAAAATATTGTTCTGCACTCTTCATCGACGTTTCGCAAGCCTTCGAAAAAGTATGGCATGAAGGATTATCGATAAAAAATAAAACAATATTTACCAGTGAACACACACAAGCTTCTAGAAAGTTATTTAAGTCATAGAAAGTTCGTTCTTAAAGAGGGAGACTTCATAAGTTCACCACAGCCTATTGAAGCAGGCGTACCCCAAGGAAGTATACTGGGTCCCTTCCTATATTTGCTATATAGATATAAGAAGCATCTGTACTGTTACAAGACCATATACTCGACATAGAAAGGTGGTTAAAACAATGGAGAATAAAAGTAAACGAGCAAAAATGTATACATCTCACTTCCAGATTGCGTGCCCTCCAATTCTAATTCAACAAACTGAAGTTAAATATCTAGGTCTGCATCTAGACCGACGTCTTACCTGGAAAAAGCATATAGATACGAAATTGACTCAAATGAAGTTAAATTTACTGGCTAATTGGTAAAAAATCGAAATTGAGTTTAGATTGCAAACTTTTGCTGTACAGCTCAATAATAAAACCCATATGGTAATATGGAATTCAATTATGAGGCACGGCCTCAGCTTCTAATATTGAAAAAATTCAAAGATTTCAAAATAAAATATTAAGAATGATAACAGCAGCGCCTTGGTATGTGAGAAATATTAACATTGATAAGGACCTAGGTGTCTCCCTGGTGAAAAATAAAATAAAAAACAAGCGGAGTCATATTTGAAAAAGTTAGAAGTTCACCCAAACCCACTTGCACGAACATTAATGAGAAGTAATGGCTACATCCGACTAAGAAGAAGGAATCCAACAGACCTGCGCTGATGATAGGATCTATAAATTAAATATAATTTTTCATCAAACTGTGGTGAGACGTAAATTCAAATTAATATTTAGATTTAAGATTTGAACAAATTATTGATAATTCAAGTCATTCAATTGACTTGAACAATTGTTTAGAGGAGTAAGTTTGAAATGGCAGATTTATAACAAACATATTTTAATTACAAAAAACATCTGAAAATCAAAAATTTAAATTAAATCTTTCAAAGTATGTATGATTTATCTTTAATCTTCTAAAGTAAATAACAATTCTTTGGGCTAAGGAAAACTCATTACAAAAAAATATACAGGTTTCCCTAGACTCACTCCTTATACTAAATTTAGTGTGCAAGTACACTTGCCCGCCCCCCCTAACAATAGAAAATCCGTGTAATTGTATAATTATTTTTTTTTATTTTTGAATTTATCTTAAATACTTGAATGAATTCAGGCAACATGAATGTCTATAAAATTAATAACGCAAACTCATCAATGGATAATTTAATGAGAGAAGAAGAGGAACAGAACAACAAAAACAAAATATAAATTAAGATTAATTGGCCATTATTTTCAGTCATAAACTGAGTTATTAAATATGGTTAATTTTATTTATTGTTTGATAATTAAATTGCCCAAAGACAAACATATCCACACACACACATGTTATAAACATTATAATGTTTCCCAGTAGTTAAGCAAGTAGTCAGTGTATCCCTAATAGGCAGTAATTGTCACTAATATTTGATCACTTGGCTGATCTTTGTAGTGCAGAAAGAAATCAATTGCTACTTTATACATCCTAGGTAATCTAGCGTGATGACAATTATCACTTTAGTGTCTCTAAGTAACCCATACTGTTGTCACTATAATACTGCACTTTAGAAAGTAGTTATTTTAACCACTAGAAGGTATCTATTGGAGAGTTATTGGAGGAATGTTTGTTTACAAGCAATAGGTTATGAGATATCTATTTGAAGTCAATTAGTTAAAATAACTTGTAACCAGTTAGGTAGCTAGTTAAGTAACTGACTCTATGTAACCGGTATGTGAATCCAATGTGTTGACTACCAGCTATTAGACAGTCTCATTGTAATCCAAAAGGGTCAATTGATTTGCACGTGTTAAACAAACTATTTCGGACAGTCTCCTAGAACTGTTGGGGTGTATCTACTGGATGCAATTTCGAAGAACATGCTTGTTGGTATGTTGGAATTTAACGTTTTCCTTGAGACTGTTTCGAAAATATTTATTAAAACAATTGTATCTGGTATTTAGCAATGTTGGCAAATTGTTTTTATACTTCTATTAATGATTATTGTTGGCAATTTAATAACCCCAGGAAAAAAATAACAACAAAAACGAGAACCAGAATAAAATCATAAACTGGCGAATAGAACAATAACAAGCAACCGCCATCATTCATAACAACCATAATATTGGCCATGGCTCATGGTACAAGCAGAGATAAAAGCATGTTGTTCTTATTATTTTCTTTATCATTTTTATTGTTGTAATTTTTAATCGTATCATAGATATTTGGGTCATTATATACATTTTTATCAACCACATACTGATTTTTATATAAATACGAAATTTATAACGTGAAGATAAAAAACAATAGGGTCATATGGACATTAGGGAGGTATTACTTGTTAAAAAATTGTTTGAGATATTTTAAGGAGTGCGGGAGAATTATTCTGACACTTGATATCATTTTTAGTCAAATCGGTTAATGTTAAGCCGCAGTTTGGAAATATATTTACAAAGGAAATTATCGTTATTTTTCTGTTTTCCTAAATATTTATCATAACAATAAATGACGTTTTCTGTCAAGACAAAGTTGTCTGAGCAAAAGCACTAACAATTTTGTTATAACGAAGCAATAATATTAAGAAATGGAGACTATACCTGATAATTTTTTATCTTGACAACCATTTTGACGTTTATCATGATATAAATTTATCAGGTATAGACAGGGGGTTATGTGTTTTAGATAATTTTCGTAATTGAAACACAAAAAATAACAAAAATGTGTTTTCAATTACGAAAATCATCTATTCAATAATTTTTGTATTTGAAATTCAACCAATAACGAAAAATTGTATATTCAATTGTCAAAATAATCAAATTCAAAACTCAAAATTCAATAGAAAATATCAAGAAATTTTGTTTTTGAGCAAATGAATACACTAAGGGAAAAAACGTGCTAAAATCAAGATTTTACGTCCAAAATCAAAGCATTTCAATTTTAATAGTCTGTTAAATGCGAAAATTCTTAATTCAAGAATAAAATCTTATTTTTTACGGTTGCTTATTTTAAGATCGTATTTAAGATTGTGTTCTTATTTACAATCTTAAATTAAGAATACATTTTGTAAAATTTAAGAATGTAATCTTAACGAAGTTCTTGATTTGAGATCGGTTTTAAGAACATAGTCTTGTTAAAAATCTTAATTTAAGATTGTATTCTTAAATTGTTAAGAATGTAATCTTAACAATTAATATTAAACAAATTGAATTAGAATGTCAAAATAAATGTATTATATTTGTATTTATATTTAATGTATTATTATATTTACATATCTATGTATTTAAAAAAACGCAATTATATTATAATACATACTTAAAATTATATCAACTTTGGTCTTACATATGTTCTTCCATTATTGATTGGATATAATGAAAAGGAAGGCCAACAAATTCAGAAATTTTAATAATATAAATTTTACTAAGTAAAGAACCAACTTCATAGGATTGGGAGTGTATATCGAACTCTTTTAAGGATTGCGTTGCAAATTACATAAACTTCTTCGTTTTGAATTAACAAAATTTATCTTTTCCTGGGTACATAATTTGAAAGTCAATTTTAATCTGAAATTTGTAAGGGAAAATAACTTAATCTGAAAATAGCAATCGAAAACAACTTTCTCACCAATTCCGGCAATAATAAGGGAAAATAGGGAAAATAACTTAATCTGAAAATAGCAATCGAAAACAACTTTCTCACCAATTCCGGCACTCTTGAATGACTTATTTTTGGCCACCTTCGAAGTAACTCAAGACTTCCTATTTTTGCCAAATCTTTCTGGAGCACAATGTATGTGAGTTTCCATTTATGACAAACTTCCTCCCAATCAGCGCTATCTCTGCTCAAGTATAGTTTTAAGCAGCTGCAACTGATTCATCAATTTCAGAACTTTGCATTTGATTTGTTGATCCCATTTCAGCAATTTCTTCTTCATCCAAACGAGATGAGCTTGTATCTAGGCTATTGTTGTTGAATGATGCAGCTTTAATAATAATTTTGTAATAAAATCTATAACGAAATTACCTTAAGCTCATTCTCAGTGGGAAAAACTTCGCAAATATCGGCCAAGTATGAAAGTGTATCCTTTCTTACGGCGTTCTGCTCAGATGATATTGCCCATCAGCCAGCGTCAAGAAATCTTCACTCACAGATATACTTATAAGAACTAGTTCGTCTGAGTTCTGATTTTCTATTATTACTTAAATATTTTGTTCACTTTTTTTAAACACGTCTACTTCGATCATCGTTTTGCAATTTATAACACAACAAGCTTTCATTATTGTCAAATTTCTTAAAAATCAAGAATTCAATCTAAACTTTGAGAATATGTTCTTAAATTCAAAAATACAATCTTAAAATTAAGATTATGTTCTTGATTTTTAGAATGCGTTCTAGAAATCAAGAAATTATTCTTAAATTTGAGAACTTAAATCTTACTGACCATAATTTAAGATTAAAACTTGAAAAATTTTGCAATCTACATTCAAGAATTTTTTTCTTAAATTTAGATCGTCATATTTCTCTTAGTGTACTTGATTTAATTATGAAATAATTGAAACCAGTTCAATATGTGACAAATATTTGAATTGAAACGGTTTAAGAAATAGTTTTTTCTGTGTGCAAATGAAAATTACAAAAATTAATTTTTAGTAATTTTTTGAAAATTTGATAATGAAAGAATATTCCTGAAAGCACGTGACGGGCAAATATGTTACGTGACAAATCATACTAAAAGTATAAACATTTCAACAATACAGTGAGCCTCAAAAGTGAATAAACACCAAAAATGATTTAATTTTTTTTAAGATAATAAAAATCCTAAAATCTATACTTCGATTAAAAGTTTTGGTTTGTTGGAGATTGGGTGGAATAATAGTTTCGGTTCAGAAAAAAAAAATTTAAGTCGGACTATAATGATTTTTATGATCTTAAAAAAATCAAAATATTCACTGGTGTTTACTCACTTTTCACTTTTGAGGCTGTGTCTATCTCAATTGATAGCTACATTATTCCATTTTTATTAAAAATATGCTTTAAATTATGTTACAATTCGCTGATTTTTGAATTTTCTTTATGCAGTCTCGTTCGGATTATGAATTCAAACATATCCTAACTTAAAAGAAATTTTGGTATAACACATTTTTCAAGCAATATGTGTAATAATGTTTAAATATTTGTTAAAGGGACAAGAGTCACAAAGTAAAATGATATTATTTTATAAAATTTTCGAACGTCATTTACCTTAAAAACTCAAAAAGTTATAATATGGTGATTTTCCATGAAGGCAAGTATAAAATTTTAATTTAATTAAGTTTGGAACTAATATAGATCCATTTGTTCTAAAATCAATGGCATTATACTTTTTGCATTTATTATTTTCAAATACCGAAATTCCTAAAACGGTGGAAATGCTTTCCAATAACTGATGAGAATTGTTTACTCAAATCTAAAGTTTTTTTATTCATTATTTTCTCTTCCCGAATCATGAGGGAAATGTTTTCTACAATATGATCTTAATAAAATCCCTAGGAAAACATATATTTACAGAATATATATTGTTTACTATAAGAGAAAACTCTGTCACGTTCGGTATGTATTATAAAATCATCCAAAGATTGTTTTTATTTAAATATAACCGAATGTAAGGGAAAAATATTTGGTTTAGTGTAAAAATTAAATGAAAACTTAACGCCTCTCACGATATACCCTTATTTCGCTTGATATTTTGGACAACAATGTTTCGAAAGAATTTATTATTTTTTTAAAATAAAAAAATCCCAAAGTTTTAGTTGTTTGGCTATAATATCCATACCAAGGTTGAAGTTATCGGAATCCTTTACAAAAAAATTAAAAGCATATTGGGCCATCTAAAATCGGTTATTATATTTTGATACCGAATATGCGATTTGAGAATTTTTGCACTAAAGTTTAATTTTACATAAAAAATAGGTGTTTTTTGAATGGACCTGGTCCCCTCGGTAACAAAAATTTTTAATTTTTTTTTCATTTAAAATATTTTATGAAAACTTATCTTTCAGAAAGTATAATTTCCTTATACATCCTCTTAGAAATTGTTTGCGATAGCCTAAAAAGAAAAAAGTTCTTTTTTCCCAAAAAATTAGCGAAAAATCGGCTTTTCAAATTTTTTTAAATTCAAATGCATATATCTTGGACTTAGTTATTATTTTTAAACGGTTATTTTCTTATTTGACACATACATATGTTCTTAGTACAATGAAGGAAAACTGGAGAAAATCGGTAAATATTTGGATACGCTGTTATAAAAAAACTGGAGTAGGTTGGGTAAAAATGTTGAAAATTTAATTTTCAAATGCGAATATCTCCTAAGACAATTGATAGCTTCGATGAAAAGATTTTATGTGTGTAATTTTTTTGAAATCGGAACCCAAACGAAGAAATAATATCATTTTAAAAATGTATGTAACATACCCGAGGTGTCCTATTTTGAGGACCCTTGGTCGCGGCCCTGGTGAGCGCATGAGGTCCACGTTCAGAACTTAAACTCGAGAACACTTGTTCTTTGCGCATGTGAAATTTCATTCAAATCAATCTAACCATTTAGAAGTTACAGATTTATTTCCCTCTTTTTTCTATACCACGGTGTGTGGCTTACGATAAAATTCGTTTACTGTAAAATGTAAACATTGACTTACGATAAAATCTTACTCTCAATAATTTTGAAGTTATTAACAATTTTGATATTCTGAGAACGCTAAAACATCAGTCGATCCATAAAATTTTAATTTTTGCAATAAAAAAAAAATTGAGAAAATGTCGCTTACGATAATTTGGCGTTAAGGGCTCGATATTATCCTCTGAATGGAAATTAAGGACCAAATTATTTTTCATATAGTCTTATTTTTGCAAAATCTATTCTACTCTATAGGCGTACAAATGTCACGTACGATGACATGGAATTGCCCATATGTAAAATTATCTTAGTTAATCAAAAATTCATATCGTATCTTTTACTAATATTTTGAAGCTGGAAATAGCATTGCATTAAATTATTTCCGAAATGAGTAACATTTTTTCTTGCATTTTCCTTTACACATAGTGGTCGGTGAAATTTTAATAATTTGAAAATTTTTCATCGGATTTTTTATATGTATAAAAATTTTAGAAAAATAATTCTCTATAGATTATAATTTTGTTATACATAATTCCATTACACTGTCCAACAAATTGAGACTTTTTGATTGGAACAGAATAGCGACGCTATAATTCTGAAAGGGCATGTTGAGTAGATAATTTTTGTAGAATACACTTATAGTCCAGCTGGTCTGAGTTTTTTTATAGTGGTTCAAAGTTTTAATTTTTTGATCGAAGGTAGCATTATACTAACTGAAAAAAATGTTCTAAGTTAATATCTGAGATAATTCTTATTGTCAGAGTTATATTGTGGAATATTATGGGGATAATTTTTGTGGAAGATCTTAACCCTCTATCTCCTCTCTTTAGGGGTCAATTTTACCCTTTTTTCGAGAAAATCATAGAAAGTGCTTTCAAAACGACATTTAAGGATTTAAGGACGACATCTCGGGCCTCACATTTTTTAAAAATATCTTTAAAAATCCAAATATGATCCGAATGAGTTGAAATTTAAAATTTGACTCAAATATTCAGCATATGTAATGGTGTGTCACACTAATTCGAAACGCACCCTAATGTGTATATGTGCATAAGTATCTATAAAATTAGTAAGTAAATAAAAATAAAAATTAAAACCATAAATAGAAATAGTTTTTTCGTTTTTCTTCATTTTCAGTTTTTTTTATTTTTTTTAATTATATAAGAAAATGGTGAAACAAGACGTTATAGGAGTGTGTTACTACTACTACTCGGTTGAATTGCAACTAATCAGAATTTATGTATTTGTTGTTAACGTTTTTCTTGTTTTTTACATCTTCGTTTTATTTATAATTTTTATTTTTTATTTTAACATTTACCGTTGCTTTACACTTGTTTTATTTTATTTTCATATTTATTTTCTTCTTGTTGCTGTAGTTTTTGCAGTAAAATCTGGAACTAAAAGTTCTTCTTTTTTAAATACAAATAAATCCCTCCGAAAAGCAACAACAACACATGAGTAAAACGAATGCATTGTGACGAAATGGAGGCTGTAAAAGAAGGAATAAAAAACTAAAAGATTCGTGCGAGTGTAAAAGAGATTTTTAGCAATAAATAAATTCTTCTAATGTATTTTAAAACGCATACTCATGGATCCACATCAAAGATGGATGTATGGAATTAGTAAAACAATTTAATTTGCATGTATACATTAGAATCATCTGATTATTTAACAGCCATTATTAGGTATCTTTCAAATAATCATTAGCTGATTCTTTGTTAAATTTTATTCTATACTAACACAAATATTTTTTTCCAATGTCTAAAACTTATGAGCTAGTAAATATTTTAATCTATATATATAAAAGAGTAACGTTACTGACTGACTGACTGACTGACTGACTGACTGATTCATCATCGCACAGCCCAAACGGCTGAAGCTAGAATCACGAAATTTTAACTGTGGGTTCCTCCCTCCCCAAAACGATCCGATAAGAAGGGATTTTTGGAAATTCGAACGTTTAGGGGGTAAAAAAGGGTAAAAACGGGTAAATTCGGTAACCTTATATCTTCAAAACTAATAAAGATATAAAAAAACTTAAAATAGCATGTTACTCCATTTAAAAAATAAGCTGACAGGTGTTTCGTACTTTTTGGAAATTCGAAACTTTTAGGGGAGAAAACGGGTAAAAACTGTATTTTGGTACTTTTTTTGCACCCTATGTATCTTTTAAACCAATAAACATAGAAACAAATTTTAAATCGTATTCTTTAATTAACAAAAAATAAAAAATATAAGTTTGGTACTTTTTGGAAATTCGAACCTTTAAGGGATAAAAATTGTGTTAATTTTTTGGTACTTTTTCATAAAATATGTTTTTCTATAATTTGACATAGACATACGAATATTTTATTATGAGCTCCCACCACGTTACAGAAATTTATTTCAATGAAATTGTACCACCTCAATGGGGATAAAAAAGGTACCAAAAAGGGGAAAAATCGGGAAAATACATTATATTTGAAATTATTAAGCCAATTTTGATAATTTTTTTTAATGTTGGTTCCTGGATTCATATAAAAATTAACTAAGAGGGTGTTATTTGGAACTCGAGTACCAAGGTGTATATTGGGCCAAATCCGGGTAAACAGTTTGGTACTTTTTTTAAAACATATTTATTCTTGGGCACATTAACACAGATTTTAATATTTTGATACATGCCTGTAGCATAAACAATTTTGGCAAAATGGAATATTTTTAAATTTCAAACTTGAGGGGAAAGAAAAGGGAAATTGGTACTTTTCTCCTAATGGTACTTTTTTAAAATTTAAATTATTTCAGTTATCGACATTAAAGTTAGCTGATATGTATTTGAGTGAAGTTAGTGTTAGGAATAGGGGATAATATTTAGGTACCAAAATGTGTGAACTGTACTATAGGTACTTTTTTGTTCATCTAATGGTACTTTTTTGAAATTTCTATAATAATGGACTTAGAAACATGAAATTAAACATATATGGTCCTAAGTGAGTGAGAATTCTAGGGGGACACTTTTTGGTACTTTTTCTTTATTGGAATGGTACTTTTTGTAATTTCTTCACCAATGAACCTAGAAACATGAAATAAAGCTTATATATAAACCGAGTGAGTGGGAAACCACAAGTGTGGGTTTTTTGGTACTTTTTCTATATTCTAATGGTACTTTTTTGAATTTTCTATAACTATGGACTTAGAAACATGAAATTAAGCATATATGGTCCTAAGTAAGTGATAATTCTAGGGGGAGACTTTTTGGTACTTTTTCTTTATTCGATTGGTACTTTTTGTAATTTCTTCACCAATGAACCTAGAAACATGAAATAAAGCTTATATGGAACCGAGTGAGTGGGAAACCACAAGTGTGGGCTTTTTGGTCCTTTTTCTATATTCTAATGGTACTTTTTTGAATTTTCTTTAACAATGGACTTAGAGACATGAAATTAAGCATATATGGTCCTAAGTGAGTGAGAATTCTAGGGGGAGACTTTTTGGTACTTTTTCTTTATTCGAATGGTACTTTTTGTAATTTCTTCACCAATGAACCTAAAAACATGAAATTAAGACCGGAGTGAGTGGGAATCTACAAGTGACTGCTTTTTGGTACTTTTTCTATATTCGAATGGTACTTTTTGAATTTTCTGTAATAATGGACATAGAAATATGAAGTTAAGCATATATGGTCCTAAGTGAGTGAGAATTCTAGGGGGAGACTTTTTGGTACTTTTTGTTTATTCTAATAGTACTTTTTTGAATTTTCTATAACAATGAACTTAAAAACATGAAATTAAGCATATATGGTCCTAAGTAAGTGAGAATTCTATGGGGACACTTTGTGGTACTTTTTCTTTATTCGATTGGTACTTTTTGTAATTTCTTCACCAATGAACCTAGAAACATGAAATAAAGCTTATATGGAACCGAGTGAGTGGGAAACTACAAGTGGGTGCTTTTTGGTACTTTTTCTATATTCTAATGGTACTTTTTGAATTTTCTATAATATAATGGACCTAGAGATATGAAATTAAGCGTATATGGTCCTAAGTGATTGAAAATTCAAGCGGATACTTCATGGTACTTTTTGTTTATTCTAATGATACTTTTTTAATTTTCTATAGCAATGGACTTAAAAACATGAAATTAAGCATACATGGTCCTAAGTGAGTTAGAATTCTAGGGGGAGACTTTTTGGTACTTTTTCTTTATTCGAATGGTGCTTTTTGTAATTTCTTCACCAATGAACCTTGAAATATGAAATAAAGGTTATATGGACCAGAGTGAGTGGGAATCCGCAAGTGGCTGCTTTATGGTACTTTTTCTATATTCTAATGGTACTTTTTTGAATTTTCTATAACAATGGACTTAGAAACACGAAATTAAACATATATGGTCCTAAGTTAGTGAGAAGTTAGGGGGAAACTTTTTGGTACTTATTCTTTATTCAAATGGTACTTTTTGTAATTTCTTCACCAATGAACCTAGAAACATTAAATAAAGGTTATACGGACCCGAGTGGTGAGCAACTACAAGTGGGTGTTTTTTGGTATTTTTTCTATATTCTAATGTTACTTTTTGAATTTTCTATAACATAATGGACCTAGAAATATGAAATTGAGCGTATATGGTCCTAAGTGATTGAAAATTCAAGCGGATACCTCATGGTACCTTTTGTTTATTCTAATGGTACTTTTTTTTAATTTTCTATAGCAATGGACTTAAAACATGTAATTAAGCATACTACATGGTCCTAAGTGAGTTAGAATTCTAGGGGAGACTTTTTGGTACTTTTTCTTTATTCGAATGGTACTTTTTGTAATTTCTACACCAATGAACCTAAAGCCATGAAATTAAGCTTATATGGACCCGAGTGAGTGGGAAACCACAAGTGGGGGATTTTTGGTACTTTTTATATATTCTAATGGTACTCTTTTTGAATTTCCTATAATAATGGACCTAGAGTTTCCAAAAAATCGAAGAATTTCAAAACCGCGGTTTCGGTTTTAAAAAATTAAAAACCGACCGGTTTCGGTTTTGTGATAATTTATTAAATCTTAAGTATTATAGAAACAAAATTAGTTGATAATATAGGAAATGATATACAAATCTAAAATTCAAACTTGACGGGTTATGGTTTAGTGAATGCGAATTTAAAAGTGATAATCAGTGGTACTATTTCCTTATTGCAATGGTACTTTTTGAATATTTTATAATAATAAACATAAAAATTTAAAATTAGGAACACATTTTGCATTTTCTATAATAATGGACCCAGAAATATGAAATTAGACATTTACAATTAGATTCACAAACGGAGACTTAATAGTACTATTTCTTTCTTCTAATTGGGGTGGCGAAGCCCACCGGGTCTGCTAGTAGTTAATATAACATTTCAATGTTTAAAAAAGTGAATAAATATTTCCCATCCCTGATTTAAACCCTGATTCATGTTTATACTAAATGCATGTGTGTGTGTGTGGAAATAATCATCAAAATGGTTACCAATGTGTATGAATGTGTGTGTATGCAAACTTGTACACAAAAAAAACTCCATCCTCTTTCAAGCCCATGTGTAAGAGAGTTAAGAACAAGTGGAACACACACACACTTTATATAGCAGTAATTCAGTGTGGAGGACAACAAAAGTAGTATACAGACACTGGACCCCCATGTTTGTCTGTGCGTCACTCCACAAATCAATAAAAATATTCACTCGTACAATAACTGAGAGAGAGAGCTAGAAAATGAGTAGAGAGAATAAATTGAAAAATATAAACAGAACAACATGGTTGTTGAATTACATACATTTGTACTGAATGGTACATAAATATTCGTAGGTTGTTCGCATTGTTGGTCGGTCGTTTTGGTGTCGATGAGCTCTCGCACCACCACCACCAGCATTTACCCATACACACACGTATGTAATATATACAGTTATACTCACACATTCAACTCTCAAATTTCCTATATACACACAGGCACACATTATATTCCGATCAGGCATTTTTTGTTAAATAAGAAAAATATACGAAAAAGAATGAAAATAATAAAAAAATAAATAAATTGAATTATGTGTATGTGTGTGTGTTTGTTTGTTGTGTATAATTTTTTTCCAACCTCAATGAGTTTTTACAACAAATTTTTATGGCATTTGGTCGTAAACTTCTTGTTGGTATAGAGTGCGACGACGGTGCGCTCCTCCGTGTGAATTTTAACACAATAAACCCAATACACAGCACAAATAAAGAACAAATATAAATTATAACGACACCAGAAAATAGCACAACAAAAATATACTTGCAACATCCAGCTAATAAACAAATAATAACAACAATTATTATAATAATAATAGTTGTAGTAAATAAACAAATAAAAAATCAATAAAAATTAAACCTTTACACACACAAATAGCTTTAAGCCATCCATCATCACATCAGCTCCAAATCCTGCATCCATTCTATCTTCTAACAGTCGCAGTCCAAACAACCAACATTCTTGGTTGCCCCCTTAAAAACAAACCCCAATAATCAACAAAGAAACAAACAAAATAATCATTAAAAAAAAACCTCACAAATAATTTAATTAACTAAATAAATTTCTTGTTATTTGTGTCCTTAATAAACACAATTATAATGATTTAACATTAACTAAAATCAAAAAAAAACTAATATTTGTATATTTTACAATATGAAAATGACAAAAATCAAACATACATATATAAATTCAATCAATTATGTTAAATAATAAAAAAAAATCAAATATATGTAAAAAATAAATTACATTTATAAAAGCTAAATATTTAATTAAAAATAAATGTGTAAATACAAACAAATGTGATAAAAAATAAAATGGAAAATTAAAATTTATTATTTTTCGTAAGATATACAACAGTAATAAAAATAATAATCTCATTAAATTAAAACTAAACAAAATAAGTTTTATATTGGTCATAATTTTTTGTGTTAAACGTGCAATAGATTTATAAAAAATATATTTGTGGCCAAATTTATACATCCATCACCAGATTTTAACTTTTTAAGAAACTGTAAGTACCATTTTTTTTTAAAAAATTTTCATTAATTGTTAATATTTGCAAAAATCTTTATGAATAAGATTAATTTTTTTTTTATTAAAATTTTAACATTTTACCGAATGTGAAATTTTGCTGTCAAGATAATACTAACCTCATACAAACTTAACCCAACTGATCTGGTTGATACAGGCAAACAATTTTTTATTGTAAATTTTTTTAAATGTCCTACATTTTAAAATATTTTTTGATAAAATAATATTTTTACTGCAATTTTTTTTTTGTATTACTCTTTTTAATTCATTGCATTTAATATCGTTTTAATGTTTTCGAAATAAAAAGTGAAGAGATTATTTTCAAACGCGCCTTTTTTATTGATATCAATTTAATACATTGCGACTAGTCTCGATTGAAAATGATTGCGACTAACTGAGGGTTAAATATTAATTTTATGAAAATCAGTCCACAAGTGACCATAACTCCCATACATTCTATTTAACCGGCATAAATCGGTAGCTACAAAAAATTCAGCACAAATCAGTTTTGTTCACATAAAAATTACATTACCAATCAAATAAAAGACTCACGCTCAAAAAAACAAATTTAAAAATATGTAAGAAATTTACCCAAACTAAGTATTAAATGTTCTGGAATATTGAGATGAGCAAAGTTAGTGGAAGCTAATTAAACAAAATGGTGCGATGTGGACACAATAAAATCCAAACTCACTTGCCGTTGTATTAAACTTTGATAAGCATTGTATATAAAATAAAAAAATAAAAATAAATATAAAAATGCAATATCTCCTAATTATGACATAATCTTTTAAAACGGATTCTATGACCCAAAATTAGGTTTAGATATCTTGGTGATTGCTGTGTCATTTCAAATGAAATTTTACTTACAGTGATATTAAGCCGAGTTAAAGCGATTTTGGATTTGGACATTATATATTTTGGATAATGCTTATCAAAGTTTAATACAACGGCAAGTGAGTTTGGATTTTATTGTGTCCACATCGCACCATTTTGTTTAATTAACTTCCACTAACTTTGCTACCTATATATAGATAGCTCAATTTTTAAAATTCACAATTAAGGGTGGTGAACAACCTCTTCACTTGAGAAACGAAAATCGAAGAGTTGTAGTGTTTATTGAGATTTTTGATTATAATTTATCGAAAGACTTCGAAAACTCTATTGAAATAACTTTAATTGTCAAAATGTTTGATAAAAACTTTGTTTTCTTCAAGATTAACTTGTTTTAAGAATGCTTGGTCAAAAATGCAACTTTATTTTCAATCATTTTCGCTTTCAATACCATTTCTAGACCTAAATAGTTGTATACTCTTTGAAGTTTCATCAAAATCCACCAATAAACACCTAATATTTCGCTGTAATTTAAAGTAAATCCCAAATATTACCGATTTCAGCATATATTTCCTATGGCTAAAGTAATAATATTCTGAAATTACCTTTCTGAGCAGGAAAAATAGTGGCCAAATTATTGTAAAAAATTAAATTTTCCCGAAATCCTTAATTCTCATACACTGTGTGTCATGAACTTTATCCAAATTTAAGGTTATGTTTTGATCAAACTTTTTATAGAATTATAGTATTAAAGCTATGAAATAGCCTTTTTAAGAAATTGTAATTTGCTGAAATATACTGGACATTGTATGATAATGAAGTGGAATTGGCTAGCGCTAAAAAAAAATTAATTAATGAATATTTCCTATCCAAATTTGCTATCGAAGGTAAAATAATAGAGATATTAGTGATTTTTAGTTAAATTTGAAATATTTTTTGTTCATGCAAAATTTTTGGGGTACTTTAAAATAAAATTCTTAATAAATGCGAAATTAACCCTAGACTTTCTTTTAATGTGTCTAATTTCTGACTTTCTGGTTGAATTTTTCGTTTTGGTGTATTCAGGGACTTATAATAAAATTTCACGGATAATATTTTTGCGGAACATTTTAACCACTTAAATCCCTGTTTTAATGGTGTTTTTTGCTCTTTTTTAAAAGAAGGACAAAAAAGACGCATGCCTTGAGGATTTAGTAACATTTTAAATAAATTTGCTGAACAGATTTTATACCTAAAATGTAAGAATCACATGGTTTCATATGCCGAGAATGTCAGAGTTGGGAAACTTTAACCCTCTTCAAATGAAATTCAGATGTAAACTTTGAAAACGCCGATACACGTGTCTCTTTTTTTTGTCTTCTCTATCAAAATTTATTGGTCGGACCTTGTAATTTTTTTGTGTTGTACAGTGTTATGATACTTACATAATAAGTCTGCAGGCTATAAACCTATATCGTGTGGATCAACTAAAGACAGTATGTTTAATGTTGCAAGCTATTTTATGAAACAAATTTACGAATATAATTAGTGATTTTGGAGTTAAAAAGACCGAAAAATTGTCAAACAACTGGAAAGACGTATGTACATCAAAACATTTGATGCTTTTCCATTATTAATTTTCACAATTTTTGTGACATTTTCATCAGAAAATATATTTATTTTTCTTGGATCCAATGACTTTAATAAGAATTGGAGAGATCTACGGAAGGAAACTAGGTTTTCTTTAAAGTTGTTTTAATAGTCTGTCATTAATGATGTGGAATGAGTTGCTTCAAGATTGAAAGCCTGTCATAGCATTTTCTAGAACTAGGATGAAATTTAGTTTGAAAATTAAAACAACTATAATATTGCTTTCATAAAACTATTTTTTTTTTATTTTTTCAATATTTTCTTCAATCATATTAAAAACTAAGAAATAGTGATTGTAATAACTCTTTGCGATTTGGTGGTTAGTTTACTAACCAGATTTTCTATAGTCTTTAAAACATAGTTTATTGGCATTTATTGTAGTTTTGCTAAATAATTCTATTTTTTGAAGTCATAGTTTATGATTTTTTGCACAACTTTGTAAAAATCAGGTTTTTTAAGAGACTTTCACTCATTTAATAAAAAAAAGCACAGAGTGGTTATTGTTCATCGAATTCAGTGTTACTTTGATATTTCGGTTGTTTGGTCAGAAAATATAGTCAAAAATATTCGATTTCAAAAAAATATATATATATAAAATATATATTTTTATCATAGTTATTTTTAATGCCAACCGCCATGGTGGTTAGTAAACTAACCACTTCACTCCACAACAAAACCTTGGAATGGGGTGGTTTTTTCATGTGTTGATAAATTATTTCTTACTTTTTATAATAAACTAACCTTGATTAAAGTAAAAATGCAAATGTTTTGATTTTAAACTTATACACAAAAAGCGTGAAAGAGTTAATAAAATATAAAGCAAGTATTTTTTTATGAAAGTACATTACACAACTTAGAACTAATATTTCAGCAACAAAAAATACACAAATCCATAAAAATCTATCTACACAAGTGTGATTTCGACTAATGAATATTAGAGTTAGAAATTAACCCTTGTGTTTTTAGAATCAAATAACTACTGAAAACATTATTTGGATATTATTCCATTCTGAAATGCGTTATTATGATCATAATGCGTTATTAGTATCATACAATATCATATTATGATCAAATATAGTCATAATATCAGTGTCATACATGATCATAATATGTTCTGAAGCAATCATATTATGATCGAAAGCAATCATAATATGACCCAAAATTATCATATTATTATTTATTTTTGGGAATACAAAATTTATTATTGATAAATTTACTAAAATTTATTGTTATTCGGTTTAGGAAAGCAAATAAGAGTATAGAGCGATTGAAAATTACTGACTTTTAAAAATATCATAGCTTAGACAAACAACAATAAATGTAATTTAAAAATTGTACCAATAAGCATTAGAAATTGTACTTTTTCGACTGTAATTGTACCAAAACTAGGGTTCCTCCACGGAAAAATTTTTCCCGAGAATATTTTTTTTGAAATTCCAGTGAAATTTCGGATTTTTTTTAAAGTTACAATGAACAGTTGTAATGAATAAAATTGGATCGATTCCATTACATCCATTCATTCTTTTGGTTCTAGCAACAGATATTCAGTTTATAATGAAGCATCGTAGTTTAAATTATCGAATTTATATCACCCATCTAACATTTTTTAGCCACACCAAAACAATTCTGTCATTAAGAATTACAAATTCTATGGATATTCATATTCAACAGAAAATAATGGCAATGATAATGGCTTAAATTTGTTTATATACTTTTTGGTTTGAAAAACACTTAAAATTACGAGTGTGAAATTTTTTATTCTTTATTTCAAAATTTCATAAAAATAATTTTAAAAATTGTATTGTTAATATTTTGATATAATTGATAGAGAACATAAATTCGTAAATTGGTTTTAATATATTAACTATGAAATAAATTTTCGAATTTTATCAAAAGGTCGTGCTCTCACTTGTTTTAATATTCATTAATGTTTCTTTAAACAGCTTGATATAATTCCTAATTCCTAATTTCTAATTCATATACTACATACACATTTCCAATTTGAATGTTCTATATTCCAATATGAAAAAAATATATATAAAAATCCTTTAGAAGACATTTATGTGATTGTGTGCATTAGATGTTACATGTAACTGAGGTGTTAATTTTTCAAGGTTACATACTTTCATCGATTCTCGTAATTATACTCGTTATTTATTTAAGGCAGTCATAAAGTGTAAGAATAACATTAGTTTTGCGTAATTTATTTACATAAATAGATCAGGGTCAAATGAATGTTGCTTGTGATTATTTTCTATTTAATTACATTTTCCATATTATTAATATATTTAAAAGAGTTAAGGGTTTGAAAATAACAGATTTATTTACGATTATTAGGTGTCACTTTTCTCATTTAATGTAAGTAATATAGCATTATTGACCTTTGGCGTTTATAACTTATCTTTTTCGAAAGGCCAGTGTTTTTTTTTTAAAAATTCAGAAATAACTGGATTGATTTGAAATGAAATCCTTTAATTTCTATGACGAAAAACAAAAAATGTTTAACAGAATTCATGAATTTATTCTTTTAGCAAACTGTAAGTAAATACATTATCATAAATTCCTCTAATAGAATCCAAAAATAAAGCATTAAAATCAGAAATACAAACCTTTTCCCATTTACGATGTCTTTTTTTTACTTCATTTCAAATGGAAATATAAAATCACTCACATAAACACAGATACTCACACATACATCCATGTAGTTGATACTCGCATAAAGTTATAAAAAAAGAGTTGAGAATAAAATTGCATTATAATCATTTAATAACTAGAGAGTGTCATGATAATAAAACTACTGAATCCATTCAAATGTCAAAATGGATAATTGAAATTCTATAGTCATACGTTTGCGTGTAAGAGAATACATGGATATGTGTGTGTGTAAGTGTTCAAAGTAATAATTTTTCCGAAAGTGTTTATTGAGTAAGAAAAATGACAGATAAAACAAGAATAGTAGTTTATGACGTCGTAGAATGGGAGCATTTTTGTGCATCTTTAGAAATTTATGATCGTTTCAGTTTCTGTTTTTTTTTGGAGCAACTGCATGCGTACTTAAACAAGCAAACAGTATACAAATATACCTGAACAGTTTGTTCTATTGTTAAATTTATGAGCCACACTAAACTCATTATCATTTGAGGAGAATAAAAATGATTTTGTGGTTATGGAATTTGGCGGAATCTGTATGTGCTGGCAGGCAGTAATTTTTAAGCACTAAAAAAAGTCATTAATGGATGAAACTTAAATCGTTAAGCAGTATTGCCATTTGGCAAACATGTTTTATGAATGAAATAGTACTTTGAGATATAAATTGTTTATAAAACTTTAATTTGTAATTTGCGGAAATAAAAATTATCTTAAATAAGTTATTATCATTGAAAGCTATTAGTAGAAGAATTAGTTCGTTCAATTCTTCATTATGATGTTTTATTTTCAAAACAAAATTATGATGCATGCGTGTTAGTATCTAAAAATTGATAAAATATTGCCGATATATTTGTGATAGTTTAGATAAAATTTCATATAAAAAAGTATCGGATTTGAGAATTAATAAAATGATGATTAATTTGTTAAAACAAATAAATAATAAAGCTATTAAACCTTTCACTTAAATACCTTTGAATCCAAATAAGCTTTAAATATTATTACGATATAATGACCCTTAGTGACCCTTTCACATTTTAAATTAATTCAAACTTTACATATTTCTTCGCGAAAAATCACTATATCAAGAATTTTAAATTTTGTATGGAATATTTTTATCTGGAATATTTATTTACAATTTTCAAATATTAAATAATTGTATAATACGCTTCGGGAAACCCACAAACATTCCATTGAAGTTTTTAACGATTTTTGTAAAATGGCCTTAACAATAATCTTGTTTAGAAGGCATCTAATCTAATTTGTTTAGCACAACTGATTGAGGCAAAATTTGAGAAAATCGGATAACGAATTCCTGTGCCGGAAAACGATTAAAATTTGCAAAGTTACTTAAAAAATACCATTTCAGTTTACTTTTACACCAAATCTGTTATTTAAATAATCTTTCCTTATCACGCTTCCTCGGAAATAAAATTATCCAGTAAAAGGAAAACAGTATTAAACTGTTACTTTTAGTATTAAACGGGTACTTTTGAAATGGCAACACTGATTGCAGTACAACTACAAGCAAGTGCGAGGGTACAAGTATTTATTTCCTTTCTTCTTTTTTTCCTGATGATGAGCTAAAAACCGACAAATAACCATAAACATTAATTTGATGAGCTCTTTTTCTTTTGTAATAATTATTTGCAAAATATTCCGCATTTTTTTGGTTAAATAATTTTTCGTCTTCTTCCGCTTTAATGATTTTCATAAGGTGGCTCGTTTAATTTTGTTGGTTGATGTTTTTTTTCTTCGTTTTGTTTAGAAAAATGCTTGTGTCATAAATCTATCATTTTTATTATTAAAAGCGGTAATTAACAAATGATTTATGGACACAAAATTGTACATAAATATCATTCTATATGTGTTTGTATAAAAATGTATTTTTTATTAACCATTAATTAGCAGGTACATTGTTGTTTCAACAAAAAACATTCATTCACAATTTTGAGAATTTCGTAAATATTATACATAATTCATAAATTATGACAAGTCAAGAATATGTGCATAAATACATATATTTTATTTTTATAACAGAAAGAGATAGAATTTTGTTGTTTTATTATTCATATTTTTGTTGGCCGCCATAATTGTTTTGCCGTCGGCCATTGCACGAGCCTCAGCCATGATTTAAACTCTGCAAAAAAGAGACAAAACATACAAATAATAATATGGTGCGCCTGTTTAGAGCAGAGTTGAAGTGCGTGTTGAGTCAAATAATTGTTTGCTTTTTTAAGGGTGACAATAATGATGGCTGTGTGTGTGGCCGTTTTGTGTTTGCGTCAAAGAGAGAAAACAACAAAAGACTACAAAATTTTTATAACAAAACGCCAAAGGGATTATAACAGTTAGAATTTGTTATATTAAGGTTTGGTAGGTTTTATACCAAAATTTTCGCAGGTAGAAAACAAAAGAAAATTATGAATTGGACTTTAGTCATCTAGCAATAAAATCTAATTTGAATTTCACCAATAGTGTTGGCAAATTATTGATTAGTTGGTATCGAGTGTTTACATATTTGGTTACTCCTTACCAAAAAGTAACTACTCGATTTTTTTAAGACTAAAATGTTAAAAAGTTTTAATTATAAATTGAAAAACAAATTAAAAATTATAAGGGTATTTATTTCAAAAGTTACTTTCTAGAAAAAGCTTTTTTGAAACAAATTTTAAAATATTAATGAAAAGAAACTTTGAAATTACTTTTTCGAAAGGTACGTTTTGAAAAGAAATGAAATTGCTTGTTTTATGAATACTTTTTAAATTTTTATGAAAATATACATACTTTGAGAATGTAGTATTTTTTGAGTTAATTTTTGAAAATCACTCTAAAAAGTATTTTAGAGAAAAATAACAATTTTAAAACTACTTTTTAAAGAAGGCTTTGAAATAACTGTAATTTTTTGGCGAAAAATTACCTTTTCCTAAAAGTTGACTTTTAAGTCAACTTTTTAGTATTATAAAACTAACACATAATTTATTTTTTGAAAATGTTAAAAAAGCTTTTTTTCATTAAATAAATTTCAAAACAAATATGTAACTTTCATTGTTGTTCAAAACATTGTTAAAAAATAACTGCACCAAAACAAAAAAAAATCCCAATAGGAATGATAGGCTTTTCAATTGATTTAGTTCAACAATATTTGTTGAACTTTGTTGGCCAATCTTTCAAAATGCATCCACAAAATCAGAAACGTAACAAGTAAGCGAGCTATATTCGGCTGTGCCGAATCTTATATACCCTTCACCAAATTATATATAAAAATATTTTTTGTTTAAATATTTTTATTTAAACAAAATTATTTTTTTTTTAAATGTTTTAAATAAAATTTTTTTTTAAATGTTTTAAATTGTATATAAAATTTTAAAAAAATTTTTTTTTTTTGCAAAATTGTCTTAAATTTTTTTCAAAAAAAAGTTTTTTCCAAATTATTTTTTTAATTTAAAAAAACAAATTTTGGAAAAATAATTTATGAAAAAAAATTCGGGTTAAAAAATACTTTTCCCGATTTTGACTCATTGTAGGTCCAAATTACTTTCCATTGCCTTATATAAATCGTTGCAATGGACTTTGAAATATATATCATTAGATATCTATATTGTCTATATTAATTAATGACTTAGTAATCAAGATATAGATTAAAAATAGCTTAAAAATCGAGGTTGTCCCGGTTTTTATATCTCAGCCATTTATGGGCCGATTTTGTCGATTTTAAATAGCAACCGAGCCGGAAGAATTCCCGACATATTGATGTATGAATCATGTATTTAAGTTATTTGGGGGCTACGTAAAGTTGATTTCAACATACAGACGGACATGGCTATACCGACTTCGCTATCTATAACGATCCAGAATATATGTACATATATACTTTGTGAAAAATGTAGAAATTACAAACGGAATGGCAAATTTATATATACCCTTGCCACTCATGGCGAAGGGAATAAAAATATCATTAAAGTATGCATTGAGTTTCTCGAATATTTTCTCATTTTGTATCTGCAATCATAAAAAATTAAAAAAATTTGCAAATAACATTTTTCAACATCATAAAATATAAATGAAAATTGAAACAATTTTACATAGGTTAACATTGAGACGAGGCGTAATTGTCAAAAACCGAACTCTTGCAAACACAAAATAAGTGTTAGACAATGTATTTTGTTGATTTTTGTTTAATAATACAGAGTGTCACGTCTTTATGCAGTTTTATTTAAGCATTCTAAATTTAATTTGAAAACAATAAATATGAAAAAAATCATCTGTTTAAGAAATTATTTATAAATGTTATGGAACTTTTTTCTGTGTGTTGTTGAGAAAAGTCAAAACTTCCAAAAAAAGTACCAAGTATTGACTACTTTTAATACAAAATTACCTAGTGGTAACCAGTAATCAAATGTATTCGAAATTGCCAACACCTCTCATCAACACGTTTTAAAGCAGAGCAGAGGAAGTGAGTTTGATTGTGTGTGCGTATTTTTATTGTTTCATTAAAATAACGCTTGGTGCGCTGCCAGCGTTAATAATGGTTTGTGTATTCGATGTGTGTGAGTGCGTTTCACTGCCAAGCTGTGTTTAGTAAGCAGATGGTTGCTTTCAACCGGATGCGGTTGTTTATTTTGAATTCTGTAATTGATTTTAATTTTAAACTGGCATTTTTTTTACACTTTATTCAAAAACATATTTTTTGCAAACATTTTACTTAGAAGTCTTTTTGATAGATGTCTCCTTATGAAGAATATAAAGTTTTTATGAGACTCCGAAGAGTAGTTAGATAATACGTGTACATATTTTTATTAATGAGAATTTAGTTGTATTCTCATCATATGCTAAATAATTTATATAAGATTTAAATATATTACTTATAGAAGAATGCTTTGAAAAGTTAATTTTATACGCAAATAGCAGTGTAATACATTTTACCATTTTACGAACATTGGCGTAATTTCCAAATATATCTTATTTGTAGTTCCTAAATGGATAGTCTGATTTGAACCTGAAGACTATACAAAATATATAGACGAGTTTTAAACTTATAGGCCAACGAAAATTGAAAAATGTGCCAGTACTCTGTTTTTGATATGATTTAACATATTGTACTGTATATGGAATCTTATCTCTTATAAAAATGTTTTAAATTTTAATTTGTTTGAATTTTATGTTTTGAACATGTTTTACAGAGGACGAAAATTAATTTTTGTGTTAACTTTTACATGATTTGAATTAAAGCTTTAATATTTCTTTAAAATTTAAAAACTTTCAAAGTCATTAAAAGAAATACAAAAGTAAACATTTAGATAATGAAATTCTTAGAATTGAAATGAAATAACTAAATGAACAAGAAAGTAAAAAATAAATAAAAAAGGATGATGAAAAGAAAGTAAAATTCACAACAATATGCTAAACAATGCGTATCATTTTCAAATCTAATTACAAGTCGTTACAAACTAATTATAAATTCCAAAGTAATAAAATTTCAAAATAAATTCACAAAAATTTACCGAAATAAAAAGAAAATGAAAGAGTTATAATCGAAATATAAAGCAAAAGAAAAAAAGTTTAAAGCAGGACAACAATTTCATTTATAAAATTTTAATTACTTTTACTTTACACAATTTTACATTCACAAACCCCCATCCGAACATTCAATGACATTTTGGGAACAAACTGATTTAAACCCTCTTAACTTAACTTTACTTTTGTTTTATTTTGTTGCTGTAGTTGTGTTTTTGTTTTAAAACAGGACACTGGCAATAAAACGAGCCGACTGACAGTCTTTCATTTCTTTTTTTTTTGCCATTGTAGATGGTTGTAGTTTGTATGGATGGATGGTTGGTTGGTTGGTTTGTCGTTGCTGGCTGGTTAAAAACAATAAATTACACAACGTTTAATTCCATTTGTTTGTTTCTAATGAAAATACCAACAGCAACAATGACTACAACCTTATCCAAATGGAGAACGGAGGTGGGGGGATCAGAAATAAGAGTAACCTTTTTCCTATCCTACCCAATAATTACTCGGGAATACAAGCAACATTTTTGCTAAAGTTAATTTTAAAATATTTTTCATTAATTTTATAGAAATCCCTTTAAAAGACCCTTTTTTTTATTTGCTAAAGACCCAATGGAATGGAGAAGGTTGTGATTGTGCTGTATGCCACAAATGTTGTTTTTCTATTTGAGTTCATTCGCACAGCCCAGGCCATTAATGGGAGTTTGTGAGGAATGAGTTGGAGTGTACATGTTGTTGGCTTTACATACTTTGCCATAATGATTTCTGCACGCAATTGGGATTTTAAAGCTTTATTTTGAAACTAAATTACAAACAAACTAAATTTACACCCAACCATCAGCCAGTGTTCACTTATATCCATCGCACAATAGATGAAATGAAAAACTCGTGTTGGTTAGTTACACTCACAAAATTTAGTTATTGTAATTGTTGATAATGAAACTACTTTCTTATGTGCTGTTTTTCTATAGCGAACGAGTGATTTGAGTGGACGTTTTACATGTATTTTGTTTTTGTTACAATAACAAAGTACATGTTAAATTTCCACTCAAAGTACTCGTTCGCTATAGAAAAACAGCACATTAATATTGCAAAATATTTTTATGAAAATTTATATTAATTTGAAAACTAATGTATGTAGTTTGACAATTTCAAATATAGTTCAATTAGAAATGAATTAAAAACTAAACAAATTACTTGATTGAGATATGGGACTCTAGGATATATATTAAATTTAAGTACTCTACCTCACAAATCAGCAGGAACGTTGACAATTTCGCATTCAATTTTTTTTCTAACGTTAAACAGCGCAGAATTAAAAAAAGTGGAACTAAATCTGTAACTTCTGAACCAATGGGTGGCAGCAGGCGGAATCTCAAAGACCTAAAGTGGGGTACCTTGGGTATATGAAAAATTATTTTTGTTCTCGATTCAATTTGCACGATTTTTATATATGGCATCTACTTAAAGAGACAAAAAAAATTTACAAACATACACATTTGCTGGCAAACATACGCATTTCTGGCAAATTGTTCCGAACCAACGAATTATGCCAATTTTGGATACTCTGTTCCAAAATGAAGCGTATCCCATCGATCTGCATCGATTGAAACAAATAGTAGTCGGGGCAAGATCTGGGTTATCGCGTGAGGCAAAACTTTTTAACAACTTCATTCTAAATACTTTATAACAGCTATTGCAACATGTGGCCGACCGTTGCCATTATGGAATATTACGGTTTCATGTCTGGCCGCATATTCTGAGCTTTTTTTGGCATATGCTTGCTTCAAATGATCAGCTGCGTTTGGCACAAGTTTCCTGTGATTTACTGATCAGATTTCAACAGCTCAAAATATATAGGAGCCTTTTGCTCCAACCAAATACAGAGCATTACTTTAGCGCCATGAATATTTGGTTTTGGTATGGATGCAAGTAATGATTCGGTGCAAAAATTATTTTCTTTTATAGCGTTCAAGCCCAATGTCGCCTTTCAAGGTCTCTCGGCTTCAATTGGTATGGTACCCGATTTCACTCTTTTTGGATGAATCGTGCTGCTCGCAAACGTTTTGAAATTGCTCCATGGTGATTTGGCAAGTTCTGGTTGAGTTTGACAAAAATATTCATGGAGTAGAAGCTCTAGCCTTTTGCTTCTCAAAATTGTTTGGCTTTGTCTTCTGTATCATAATCGGCACTTCTGAAACTCATAAACCATCTCTCGCACCTTGAAATACATCAGCGGAAATTTTTTTTCAAATTAAAGAAGTAAAGTAAACCTTGACGATTTTCCACTAGTCAAATTTATGGAGTCAAATTGAACAACATATAGGAGTCTTGCCATCTCTCGCACCTTAAAATACATCAGCGGAACTTTTTTTCAAATTAAAGAAGTAAAGTAAACCTTGACGATTTTCCAATAGTCAAATTTATGGAGTCTAATTGAACAACATATAGGAATCTTGCCGTTTAGTAATATATTTTTGACACTGCATTGCCGACTACTGCATTACCAAACATCGGAGAAAACTAAATGATGAAGCTAATTACTGGTTTTATTGAATTATTATTAAAATCGGACTGTTTCACTTTTTTAATTCCCCATCGTGCGTTGCAACGTTTTTTATTTTTACTTACTTTCCTATTTTTTACAACGAAGTGAAATTCATGGGAATCTGTCCATATTTGTACAATTTACGAACTGTATAAAGTTTTGCAAACCAGAAGTGATTGATATTGACATCCTGTATATCACCTTGTGTTTTAACAAGGCGATTTGCATTTTGACAAAGACTTTAAGCCAAAAGTGATCATTAGAAGCATTCTTAATGTTTTGACAACCGATTCAAAGTGGGGGAATTAAAAAATGGTAATAAATCTGTAATTTCTTTGAATAAAATGTCTACAACCTCTTTACATCTATATATTATTTCTTACTGAGGTATAACGATTTTAAAATTAAATTTGAATTTTTTTGACAGGTTCCAAAGAAATGTCGAAATTATTTCGGTTTTTTAAAAACTTTTTAATTAATATGCATTTATTGAAATTATAGATTGTTTTCCATTTGGGTTAACAAATATTTGACACGAAAATAGCCATTGTCAAACCAAATTTTTAAAATAATTTTCATACGATGTCCTACTATTTGGCTTATGTATATTGCTGATTTTCAATATCATATATCTCATGAATATGTCTAATATATTTTATTAGAGACATCATATTTTAAATGATCAATTACTGTATCATAGGTTCGTAGTAATTCCTGTACAATTATGTTATACAATTTATTAAGATTTTCCTTCGAGTGTAGGATTTTCCGAATTGTTCGCCCTCTACATGGACTTGAAAACATTTTGCCATCATACAACAAACACGCAATTTTAAAATGAGCATCACGCGCCTTTACTTTTCAGCTTGGGCTAGTTGTTGTTGTTTTTGTTGTTGTTTCTCCTTTTAACTGGATAAGTATTGCTTGGTATGTTCATAAGTTTTGAAATTTGGGTTAAAGGCAATTCCAAGTAAATATTTAACACAAGTGTGTTTGTATGTACTTTCACAAACTTACACAAGTTTGTTTATTTGTTTTCGTACATTTTGTCGATTAGACCCAGCCCTTGTTACTATGAGTTTGTGTTGTGATTTCATTTCCTTTATTTTCGTTCTTTACTTTTAAAAATTGATTACGTAAAATTTTATATCCCTTTTTGGCGTTTTTTTTTTCTTTGGCAACAAGGGCAAACGGACAGACCCTTATTTTGTACTTTATTTATTGTTATTATTTGTTGGTTGTATGTACGAAATGTGTGTTTTTAAATAATTTTAATAAATTGTAATGAAAGTTGGGTTTTCTCATTTCCGCTGCTGTATGAAACAGTAACAAAAGGGTGGAAATAGTTTTTAAGCACAAGGATTGTGTTACCACAAGTTTCTGCTTAATATTTTTCTTAGATGAAAAGATTAAGCAAGTTTTATAATGGATAAAGTTTTCCGAGTCAATTTTTACTTCTTCAGATTAAAAATTCAATTTTAGAATTTATCCCATATACTATAGTAAATTATGTTTTAAACTCAATCTACTTCTGCTGCAGATTTATATTTATAGTTTGTTAAAATAACCTACTAAATACAGTCAAAATAATAATTTAAATGTAGAATTTTTATAGCTATCATTCCTCATGGCTTATTTCCTTTAATTTCAAATATTTTTATCTCTAAATCCACATATTTTGTACATTTCCAAATGAAACTAATAAAAATAATATGTTTCTTTAATACTTTTAACACCAGAAGCAGCAAACACAAGCAACAAAAATAAAATATGAAAATTTAATTTTAATAATTGTGTGTTTATTTAATCATGTAAAATTCACATAAATTATTTAGAGCTTCATTTCAAACACATGTGACAGGTGATAATGATTCCAAAAAATTTAAATCTCACACATACACACACTCACACTTGGAAACAACAAAATTACAATGGCAGCCACCCCGCGCCATTATTCATGCATTTGAAAATGAACTGCTGCTCTCATATCCACATGTATTTTATATGAACGTGCGAGTGTGTGTCAAAACGCTCACACATGTGTACAAGTTTATGCGAGTGTGTTTTGTTTTTATTACTTACGAAATACAATAAATAATATAAACTGAAAATGAAAAATTTACTAACGAAAACTGTTTAAAAGTTTAAATTTCCCTCCAAAATGAATATGAGTTTCGTGGAAATAAGAAAAACAATCTTTAAATAGTTATATAGAGAGGGTGACATTTCGTTAGAACATCCTATCAGAAATTAACTAAAAAGATAAAAAAAAACATTTTTAAATATATAAATGTTGGTGCCATACAAACAATTTGTCTTTTCTTATTTTGTATGTCGGACAGTTTGTAACAGAGACATTTCTTGCGCCCAAGACAATTTCCTTTACAATTCAAAGAAATTTTGAATTTATTTAGTATCTGGTTTGTAGATGAGGGAGATGAAATAAGTAGAAAACACTACTGCTAAATAAATACACCGGAAGATCTTCGTTTCGCTTCGAATCATTTCAGAAAATGATTTACATGCACAAATAATATTTATACTACTCCGCAACAGAAACATCAGTTTATCAAAGAGTCAATTCATTGTAAATGACTCAAATTTATTTGTTGGAAAACACCTTAACTTCATGCGTATACAATCTAGTCTGGGAGCCTCTAATATTATCAGATTGGCAAAATCTGTACACCGAAGGGGGAGTTTGGTGAGAATGATAGCGATTATGGAAAGGAGCACCCACATACTTCTGCCTGTTCTTATTTATTTGCAAATAAAATATCTAAATTTGTTCTGCATACTTTAGGAAGCTTTTTTATAACAGTTGACTGGAATAAAAAAAAATAAAAAATTTCCGAGTGCACAGTGTTATCATTGAATTGGTTACATCAGGAAATTTCGTCGTCGCTGACATTGCCACTAGATCATGGAAACCCTAGAATTACGAATTTGCTTAGGCCATGTTCATCCCGCTTACTGAACATGTTTAGTTCCCTTGATATTAGGGTTCCTATTCGGGAATTTCTTTTTGAGATTTCTTCTTTGTTTCGATTGGTTGATAAGTGACAAATGTTATAACTGCTCACATTCCAGACGTTTGCATAATCACATTCTGTTTTCAATCACAACCTTACTATAGACGAGTTGTTTTAGTTATTACTTAAACTTGTTTTAGTTATACTAAAGTAATGACATACTTGTAAGCGGTTGTGGTAAGTACTTACCTACAGTGTTAAAAAAATTAGTTAAAATGCTATTGTGTAAGTAGTGAATTACCAGAATATAGAATTTTAACTCATTATTTAGCAAGCAAAGTTTTTGTTGGGTAGGAAATTAATCATTTTGAATGTCTGTTGCATTGGGTATCATCTTCCATCGTAGAATGTGTAGTCGTCGCATGCTGTATTTTATGATGAGAATTTGTTTTTCCCATTATTATAATTTTTTTTTCTGTACGTTTTTCATTCTGTTTAGATTGTTTTTCATCTCCCCATTCACCCCTTGTTAAACTAAAATTCCAAAAGAAGTTGAAGCAGAAGATGAAAAAAACATGTTAAGTTTTTTGTTTTTTTTTTTGTTGGTTTGTTCGTTTTTCAAAGATAAAAATAAAATACATTTGGCACAGAGCAACAAAAACAATATTCTAGATACTAAGAAAAACTCATTGTTGTAATAGTAGATACAAACAGTCATACAAATATAGCAAAGACAGATAGGATGGACGGACATACAACCAACATAACAGAATAATGCCACCACTATATATATTTATACAAATACACTGTCATAGATACAGATGCCAAGAGAAATATATTTAGATACAAGAATACACACATATATAGATTCATACGTACATACATACATATATATTAGATTGCTGCCATTGTAGAAGTCACAGACATACAATTTTCTAAAGATTGTTGTCGTCATTTCCCTAAGGGCATTTTCATCATTGACAACAACGACATCATTGATAATTCAAAAACTTACAAGAAAAGGAGGAGGAATAACAGAATCACTTCTGCCCGTACAAACAATCTCGGAACAGAGACAGGCTCGTGCACAGCACCAGAAGACTACAGTGTTTCTTGTTTTTTTGTTCTTCTTATTTATTCTACGTTTCCAGATGGATTTGTAACAATACTCGTAATAATCAGTGGAAACAAAATTTATTTATTCCAAAGTGTATGATAAAAAGTTATTGTTTATTTGTGCTCTTTTTTTGAATTTTATTATTTTGTTTTGTACGTCCTTTTTGTCGTTATTGAATTTATGTATGTTTCATTTGTATTCTAATATTCTAATAATAATATTATTCTGTAGAATTTATTTTAAGTATTTATGTACATAGTTTAGTCACAATAAGTTATATTTAAAATTTTGGAAAAAAACATTAATTTAAATTGAATAATAGGAGGAATTATGCAAAGTAGTGTAGGTTCTTGAAATGTCCTTGAAAAGTTAAAAATCATTAGAAACGTTAGCTGTATTCTGATTTGAAAATCAAAAATTCTTTACGCAGTTACAGTGAAAAAAGTTAAAATTAATGGACGCACTGCACTGTTAACAAATGTTGTTATTTTCTGTTACCATAATTCTGGTTTTGATAACTTACATTTAAGCGAAAGTTTGACTGATTTAATTTCTGAGTATATATTATTAACTAGTCACAAATTTGACAGCTGCCATTAAAGAAGAAATTTTATATACATATGTATGTAACTTTCGTGTAAATTATTGTAGAAAATGTTTATGCATTAGCTCTGGGGTCAACCAGCTTTACCTTAATACAGGCGCGGGTCCAATGGGTGGCAAAGAAAATTTCTCCGATTAGGAATCCTAGTTTTAAAGCAAAAGTATTATGTGCAGATTTAAAGAAATGACCAGCATCTTGTGATCTTTTAAGACCATTAATAATTCAAATCTTAAAGAAACTAAACCTTAAATATTCATCAGCTAAATATATGTTTCTTAAATTTCATTTAATTAGAAGCTTATTAATAGAAATTTGTCGGACTTATATGATTTATTTTTTTGAAAATATAAATCACTGCTGTGGCCTTTATTTCAAACTTTATAAATATTAATGCAAATTGTTAAAATAACCGATATACATATGTCTTTAACTTGGATTTAAAATATTCGTACAATAGTAAAGCATTTAACGGGCTTGTTTGTTACTAATTTTAATGCAAACATACATAATTTAAATTTATTTTTGCAGTGTTGATTATTAGCACGTATTCCGAACACGAAAATACAACCTTATTTAAAAAACCATTTCAAAATTTGTCTCTGCGGTCGGTGCCTTTATAGTGTTTGAAAACTGAAAGAAACAAGAAACTAAAATGTTACTTTTGGTTGTGTTTTTGGTTATTTTTGTTACTTTTTTTGTTGTGTTTATTGTATTTAAAGAAAATATCGTGTAATGAAGTTATTACGAATTTTAATGTTCAAAATTTATGCACGACCATTAAAAATTAAGCTGAAAGAAAAAACACGTTTTCGGAATATTTAAATATTCTTGTATTTATTAAAATACATTTTTTACATATGTATGTATTCATATTCATATGTATGCTATGTATAAAATGCTCATGTATGTATGTTAATGTTTGAATACTTTTCGAGTTATTTTTGGTTTTCGGCACAGTGAGAACAAACAATTTTAGAACAATTTTTCAAAATAAAATTTTAGTTTTCTACATTTAATACATAACGACAGCTTATGTTCAAAATGTTCTAACTCAAATTTTGGGAAAAACGAGTGGTGGCAAATATCTGCGATATAAATTTAAAAGCAAAAAATAATAATTTGTTATAAATAAATGCTAACTCCCCTAAATTTCCTACATTTATTGCATTTGCCATGCTGAACACAAATGTGGTAAACATTTTGATATTCAATCACAAGTTTTCGAGATATGGTAATTTTAAACATCTTAGTACATAGTGGTTCAAAACTAAAAAAATGGAAATTGTAACTTTTAAACCATTTATAGTATTGAAACATTATGTATAAGGCGATTATAGTTAGGTTAGGTTCCATGGGTAGCCACTCTTCAAGCAGCTCACTTGGGTCCATTCAAAACTGATCCCGTTGTGATACCCAGGGGGTAAACAAGACTTATCCTTGATAGCTCTTCTCAGGTTTATCAGATCCGGGCATGGGCAGAATAGGTGTGACACCACCTCATCCTATTCTTCATTATGACAGCTCCTACAGTAGTCATTATACCGTAGGCCCAATCTCCTAGCATGTGTCCCATTTATACAGTGTCCTGTAATGAAGGAGACAATTAGACTTATTTGCTCACGACGGAATTCCATAGTAGATTCGTCCTGCTGGCATCATATACGGGCCAAGTAGACCTCGTTATAACACAGGAAGACTCATCCACCTGCTTTGTGCAGATTCATATAGAGTCCGCTGAGCTGACATCTTGCATTTAACAAGGGAGATACCAAAAAAGGGGTCGATCTCATCATCATCCATCATCGCACCCATTTTGGCCAGTTCTGAGAGATCCTGTTACAATACAACCGGATTTACAGAGTGCCAATCAAGGTCCATTAATAAGGTCTGTGCAATTAAGCAGATGATAGTTTTTTGTGCGTTCATACTGTGCTTTTCAAAATTAACAAAAAAATGGTTAAATAATACATATTTTTCAAAACAATCTTATTTTGATTATCCGACAAAATCATCAAAACAATACACAAGCTTGTGAAAAATATTAAATTTTTTGAATAGGTTCAAATTATTTCAAACCTCTTATCGAAGGTACACTGTTTATTTTTACAATTATTTTCTCCTGAGAAGTTAGCTTTTTGAGTTGGGATTTATTGAATGTAAGCTCTCGATATGTTCAACTTAATATGTCTTTTAATATAATCTAATATATAAAAATCTCGTGTCACGATGTTTGTGTTTGAATTCCTCCGCAACGCTCAACTGATTTTTATGAAATGATGTAAATATATTTGGTAGGTATGAGAACAGGTTGTAAGTATATTTCATACCGCTATCCAGACATTTTTCGACTTTTTGTCAAAAACTTTTTTTCCATTTTTTTCTATTTGGCATAAAAAATACATATAACCCCAAATTTTCATCCTTCCATTTCTCAATCGAGATTTTAGTATTATTATATGAGCAAATGCAAATAATTTAACAGCAGAATTTCAAACATTTTTTCTTTTGCATCACAATAGAGAGCTCTACCGATTTGTATGAAATTTTGTATGTATATTAATGCCAAATTTTCAACATCCTACCCCGTCCATTTTCTAATCAAGATTTCAGTATTTTTGTATGATCAATTTGTATGGCAGAACAACGTTTGCCGGATCAGCTAGTAAACAATAATAATTTAACAAAATATTTTGATATTTTTTGTGTATTTTATAAACCTAAAAAGAATTGTATTTTTATTTTAATTTAATTTGTACATTAATTTATGCCACACATTTTAAACATTACTGTAGCAGTAATTGTACAATTGTAGTCTTGTTAAATTGAAGCGTTTGTATATTGAGACAAAAATAAATGTTTTGCCTTTTGGCGGATTTTTCTTTGTTTGTTTTACATATCAAGTTAAATATATCTAAAATGAAAAAAAGAACACAAAAAGAAGGAAAGACGGACAGACAGACAGACGGACGGACAAAAACCGGTAAATAAAAACAAAAAGTAGCTGAAATAAATATTTACATACACGACGGCATAAACAACAAAATTTTTCATAAAACGTAAATTTAAATTTAGTTTACCAGCCAACAAGACAGAAAACCAGCCAGAGACACATACATATACGTATGTATGAGTGGCATATCTTTTTGCTTGTTTCGAATTTCAGACATTTGCATATTTTGATTGTCAAAAAAAAAATATTCTTTGAAAATGTTTCTTACAACGACAAATAAGATTCCTGTACAAATGTTGAAAACATCAAGCGAATGAACTCAATGAACCATAAAAAGTGCATGTAAAAAATTTAAAACATTTTTATAGGCCTTTGCTCTTTTATTTGCACGATAACATATCAACATTTCAAAACTCTTAAATGCACTCCTCAGCAGCGAAAACTTCTACATTATGGCTGGTAATGCAACGAACAATTTTTGATGTCATAGAATTTCCAATACACAAATTGAAAATCAATGGCTGGATATTAAAACAATTAAGGCTCGTCCCCTTTTAGTAGGATGCGCAGATTAAAACCATTCCAAACAAATCTGTATTCAATGTGAAATTAAAGTAGAGAGAAAAATAATATTGAATAAAAAAAAAAAAACAGATTTGAATGTTCATGTGCTCATTTGCATTTTATTATTATTTTTGCAATGTTTATGCAATTTTTAATGCATTACAAACAATGGGACATTGTTGCAAGTGAAATAAATATTAAAAAAAGAACAAAACGCAAAACGCAAACTACCAATGCACATGTATTGCATTCAATATTAATTGGATTTTATGGGACTTGACTGACTGGCTGGCTGGTAGGCTGCGTGTTGTAAAATTCAGCATTTTGTTTTTTTTTTTAATTTTTTTAATATCAAACATAAAATTTACAATTTATAACGTTGTCAAGCCCACAACTATGATACTTGTAATTTTTAATTTATTTTAACTGATTATTTAAATTTAAATTTTTATGTGCTGCTCAATAAAAATCTATTGTTCTGAGACAATCATAAAATATAACAATTGCAATTTATGCAAAATTTAAAGCAAATAAAATTATTAAGCTTTTACATACATACGTACATAAATACTTATAAAATTCAGCAGCTTTTTTTAAAATTTTCTAACAAACTAAGAAAAAAATTTAAGACTGCAAGTGGCAATCCATGTAGATAATTTTCTAATGATTCCCTAAAAAGAACCAAGCCGAAGGCCGGCAATGCAAAGAGTTTTTAGTATGCGAAGACTGTTTTTTTGTCATTTTGGTTTGGGGGTCTACTTCCTTTTGTTGGGGATTTATTTCATTTAGAACTTTTGGGTTTTAATTCATAATGAATTAAGCCCTCAATTTTGCGGTTTTAACTCATTTGCGGTTTCGGGACTTTATTCGTAGCGCCAATCGTCAAAATTACAATAATAAAAGAAATATTTTCAAATTTTATCAACTTCGCTTTCTAATCTAAAGAAAACTGATTTAAGTCTCATTAACTCCAGTTCTTTGCAAACTATGAGTCTACAAAAGACAAAATCAGTCACTTGCGTTTTCTTTTAGAACTCAGTCAATATATTCTAAATAAGTTGCTTATAAAAAACATACAAACTGCTCATGAATTTACCAAAAATGTTGATCAAATTAAATTGATCAACATTTAATAGATCTTTCTTGCAAAAAAGTCTTTTATAAAGTTTAAATTTTTTATATTGAATAATAAAAAAACCCAATTGCTACTATTTCTTGATAACATCTCAAGGTTATTTATTGTTAAATTTGAAAATTTAGCAACAATTATCGCTGCCTGAAACAAACGAATTTTCTCTCTTTATGGAATACGAACACGTTTAATTCTAAATATAAACCAACCAAAAAACAAAAAAAGTATTAAAAGATTGCGTTTTGAAAAAAATAAAAAAATCCATGTTTCAAAAGAAATGTTGGCATTAAGTTGAGGATTTTGCACGCTTCATTTTTTTGCTTTAATAATCCCTGGCATATGAAATGTGAAAGAAAAAGACGTGTTTATGAAACTCCCCAAAGGAATATTAACAAAAATTGAAACGCTTTTGGAATTTTTGATTAGATTAAGCGGCAAATATTAAACAAAATGAAAAACAAAAAAATTGTATATACGAATTTATTCCTTCTTTATTTGTATCGTTTTTTTTTTTGCTTGCCTTCAATTTCGAAACGTACACAGGGTTAAATTATATATAATCCAGGCCACGACGAAACGAAACATTAAAACAACAATGAATTAAAATGGCGACGCAAAAGAATATATTAAAACAAAACTTTTGGAAATATAATGCAACATATGGAGTTGGAGCAGGAGTTGGCGAAAATGAATCTACGTTTCAAATTGTATGTTTATTTAATTCTCTTAAATATCTGGAGAATTACTTCTATTTTAGAAAATTTATAAATTGAATTTAGAATTTGATAAGAAACTCATATTTTATAAGTTTCAAATTAATTTTGTATAATAAACTATTCAAGATTTTAGGGCATATATAAATGGAGCAGTGATATTGTCTTCACTTTTTCCAAATATAGGTGACAAATCAGGATTTAAGTCTGATTTCTCTATAAATTATTTGACTAAAATTCTAGTAGAAAATAATGGAGGAAAGAAAATCTGTGCATATGTACCTACTATATGGTGCTATAAACACACTTGATGCAAGAAACAATAATCCATAAAAAACCACGCATCTTTTGTTAAAACAGAAACAATTCTGTCTGAAACTCGCAATCAAGGGGTCGTTTGTTGTACGCACACAGATACAAATATTTACAATTATACTCGCAGATACGAATTTTATATTTTTCTGATTGTTCCCTTCGCTGTTTTTTCCAATTCTTTTCGGTTTCATGGCGTTGCTACATGATGAAGATGATGGCGGGCTGTTTTTTTTTCTGGAATAATTCTGGCCATGGTGCTTGTGATGCTGATGTTGTTTTTGTTGCATGTATCTCTTCTTATCCCCTTTGTTGTTTAATATTAACCATTATTTCGATGAATTTATTGACGTACATGTTGTTTTTTTTAATGTATCTTAACAGAGAGACAACAACACAAAACAAAAGATAAATATGAACCTTTTTTTTTTGTTCCAACCTCGTTGTATACTTTTGTCGTTTATTAAATTCCAAAAAAAGTGTTCGTTCGTTAAAAAAAATAATGCCGCATGTGTACAATTTTAATAATAAGCATGTATGATTTGATGTTGCACATGTGACTTGAAGTTTTGAACATTCTAGATATGACTGGGAACAAATTTAACCAGGGGCCTTTAGAATTTATTATTTTTTCTGGCTAACTCTTAAGCCCAAACCACATCCACACAATACATGATCGCCGGATAAATGGTCATTAATGTGTAGCTTCTAAAGGAGGAGTTGGACTTAAAGAATATTGTCATTGGAGTTATACAAAGCACATACGGCGCTAAAGTGTTTCAAAATTGGGTACCTCGGGTGCGATAAATAATTTTCTAAAATATTAATTGGTTTCAAAGATGTTTTGATGTTTTAAGTTTTATCTTTCTCGGAATAATCCCAAATGTTTGAGATATCAAAAATTGGCTCCCTATAGCGTCACACAGTGGAGCCATTTCAGTTTTTTTGTTGCAATAATCATTACTTTTGAACCAAATGAGATAATCAAAAAATTTAAAAGGAATATGATAGACAATTGATTAGCCTATGAAATGAGAGTTTGAAAGTGGTTCTACGACTATCAGGTGCCTACTTATGGGTTAGCAAAGTTGAAATTTGTGAAAAAATCAATTTTTTATGTATCTATCTATTTAAAATTATTTCAGAAATGATAAAAAAATCTAGGTAAAGGAATAATCAAAGAACTTATTTTAAAAATATGGCAAATATAGAAAATTATAGTTTATTTTTATTTTCCATCAAAGTTGAGAAATATTGAACAAATGGATAGTTGGTAAATATTGATTTACCTGGACAAATACAAAGCAAACAGTACAATTTTTGTTTATTTTTTTTCTTAATAAATAGATCTATCAATAGGATCAAAAATCCGTCATATAGTTTTCGATATATTGTATCTGAAAGCGGACTGAAAGAGAGTTGTTATAGAAA
Source organism: Calliphora vicina (assembly GCF_958450345.1). NCBI lineage: Eukaryota > Metazoa > Arthropoda > Insecta > Diptera > Calliphoridae > Calliphora > Calliphora vicina. The sequence continues at coordinate 83,422,087 of NC_088780.1, forward strand.
ATAAAGAAGAAGACTTTAGTAATTCAAAGTCACTTAAAAAACTATGTATATTTTGAAGGTGTTTTTTGTTTGTTTTCTAACTCCCATATGCATAAACAATTTTTAAATTTATCAAAGGTTTATAAAACAAAATTTACATTCAAAATTTGTTTTATAAACCTTTGACAAATTTAAAAACTGTTTATGCTTATGGGTGTAAATATGTAATTGTACATAAGTAAATTGTAATTTTATAATATGTGCAGAACTATAATTGTGACGGTTTTCAAACTTCATACGAATCAATGCATCAAGTTTAATCAAAAATGGGACGGGTCAGAAAATATGGTGAGTCGCCTCCCATACAAAGTAAATAGTTATTTCTAAATATTTTGTGAACTATAATTGCAAGATTCTTCAAACTGGCTCTTCTAAATGGCTCTTTTATAATTTTGCATAGTTTCGCTGATTGTTGGGATTGGAAGAGTGGGCGTGGTACACCCTATACAAAGTATATAATTAATTTCGAATATATGTAGAACTATAATTGCAAAAGTGTTTAAACTTTTAGCGAATTATAATTTCTTATTACTGTGCGGAGTTTAGCTGAATATGGACGTAATTAGATTAGAGGGCATAGCACCTCCCATACAGAGTAAATACTTATTCCGAATATCTGGACAACCATAATGGGAGGGGTCGGAAAAGGAGGTGAGTTACCTCCCATACAAAGTAATAATTGCAAGTTTCTTCAAACTTTGTCCGCATAGCTCTCTTACCATTTTACACAGATTGGCTGAAAATGGTCGGGATTGCATTAGTGGTTGTGGCACAAAGTATATAATTAATTTTGAATATCTGGAGAACTATTTCTAAATGTATTTAAACTCTGTATCAATCAATTTATTACCACTCTACAAAGGTTAGCTAAAACGAATTTATTCCTGTTCCCTGTTCGAAGTTTAGCTAAGCATGATCGGATTAGTAGGAATGACCCCTCCCTTATAAAGTAAAGTTAAAGTAAAGCTTGATATTTACATAAAAGGTTAAAAATGGGTGGGTTCAGAGCAGTGGAGTGGTTTCTCCCATACAAAATTAGTTAGTTATTTTCTAATATCAACTGAAGTGTTATTTTCGTATTTCCATTCATATTTTATTAATTTTACTAGGGTAGGGGTAGCGAAGTGCACCAGGTTATGCTAGTTACCTATAAATGATCTGTTTTTTGAAAACTGCAAATCAGTCAACTTTGAAGGGCTATATCTTCTGAACCAAAAATCTAATTGTAATAAGAGTAGCATATTTGAAATCTTTGGACAATTCACTGTAAAGTATTTATTCAATATTTTTTAGGGGCACATGCAATTTTTGATTTTTGCAACCTCACTTGTTCTACGGGCGCCACTGTGCGTCGTGAAGCATGATTTAAAATCGCGCAATTTAAATTGCATATAACTTCTTAACCGCTACGCAATTTTTATAATATGAGTCTCATATTAATGTCTTTCATTAAGATATAATCGGCATAGTGTCATCTATAGATGACACTATATTTGAAAGATAACAAAGTACTAATATCCGCCGCGGCTTCTCTGGGTACCACGCCTCGGAAATGTAAAATTTTTCATGACTCTAGCGCATAAATCAGGCTGAATTTGACCGATGACATGGGTTGTGTCCCAAATTCGACAATTTAGTTTGATACAGAAATGGACGAATGGGTACTGAAGGCAGAAGATGATTTTTTTATGAAAATTAAGGTCTGAACAGAACACCCATTTGAATAAAATAATTTTATCATTTGCAAATGTTGTTGAATGTTATATGCAACAGATGTAGCTTCAACAATAAAGAAGCTATTAACTGTCAAAGTTCGGAAGTTCCTATTGGAAGACATTTTATATCCTTCCAATATCCTTCTGAGTTTTATATATGATTTTAATCGTGCAATGGGTCTTATTTAAGGAAAATATATGAAAAATGTAAGATACATTTCTAAGCTATCCTTTGTTCAGGGTTGATTATCTATACTATATCCTGTCTTGATGAGAAACGAATTTCTAAGAAAAAACTTTAAAATCTACGATTCGTTGGCTTTAATTTTACATCAAAAATAATAACATTTCTAAAGTTATTAATACTTTTACTTTCGGTATTTTGGACGCATCTATTACACAAAAATATGATCTTTGAACCTAAAAAAACATTATCAAATTCATATCAAAGAGTATTCAATAAATCAAAATTTTTAATTTGATTTTTTAAAGCTTTCAAGTGAACACAGAATAATTTCCCTGCGTTGCTAACAGAATTCTTCTCTATTATATTGGACTTTAAAGGATTAAACAAAAAATCCATATTTTAAAAAAAATATCTTGAAATTGAATACAAACAAAGTCACACGACAGGCGTTACGGCAGAAAATAAGAAAATATTTACAAACACCGACGCGTTACTAATTAAACAGAACAAAATTCATGCATATAAATAAATAAACAAAAATATTGAATAAATAAATACCCAAAACGATACAAGAAAATTTGTCCGTTTGTGTAACTCTCTGCCAGTAGTTTAACAAATTTTTGTTTTTTAAATAAACAGCCTGAGTTCGATTTGACTTAACAGGCATAAAAAGGACCCGAAATTATGCATACAAAAACAAAATCCTACCAACATCTTTAGTTCGAGTTTAGCTGTATAGATATTTACTACTTTACATATTTTTTTGCCTAAAAATTAGATCAATATTGAAACAGTTAAAAGTTAAATAAATATTTGTGAAACATTTTCTCCTTTGGCTCGACTCTAGCAGTCCATACAATCTTGCACAATTCGGAGTGAGTAAAACAAAAATCCATTGTTCACGCTGATACGATGAACAAACAAAAACTATTCACTGAAATTGGTTGAGGAAAATAAAAAGAAATGAAAAGGGTTTATGTCATAAATCAGCATGTAGATCGCTGCCTTAGTTGTATTAGTGATGCCCCAGATACAATACAAAACAATAAAATCATAAAATTTTCATAAAAATAGAACGAAAAAATACACAAAAGTCCTGTTATAAACAAACATACACACAGATGAATTTATGGAAGAAAAAAATTTAAATTTTTCACTAAATTTTATGATTTTTATGACAGAACGTTTGAGCATTGAGCGACATGACGACAAAACAAACCATAGGAATTGCACTGTGTGTGTTTGTTAAATAGAATAGAATAGAATGGAAATTAGGCGGTAGAAGTAGAATTGTTTTCCATACAAGATTACAAGTAAAAGGGTTCTGTAATCTCATGCAGAGTTATGAAAATTTGTCGTGATCTAATTTAGTTTTCATGTTTTTCCTAATTTTTAAAATTCTTAGTTTATTTACATATGAAACTTGTTTAAAGACACGTAGCGTACTACAACAAGATTTCAATATTCCAAAAAAACAATTTTATTTTCCAGAAAGCAGCAATAACAAGAACAACAAACTATTGATCTTCTATTTAAAAGCATTTCAATGCTCTTAAATATGATCATGGCTGTAAGATTGGGTGTATGGCTGGCTAAAGTGTTAATATGTTAATTTTTTATAGCACCTTATTTTTTTTTCTCTGTCAGTTATTGGTGACTCCTCTTGGTCATCTTTTTTTTGTCTATAACTCAGACACAGTTTAGTAGGGAGTGCTGTGTATAAGTTTGTTTTCTTACTTTTTTATCTCCATATAAAGACAGACAAATTGACAGAGATTTCTCATTAAATATGAAATTTATGTTGAAAATATTCATTTACTTGGTCATGTGATTACTTAAGACCATAAGATACGACTTTTATATGTCATATTAAATATGGAAGATTTTAAATGGAAGATACTAGTCTGAAAGTCTAAAATATGTATTTGCATATAAATTTTGTTATAAAGTCTTGGTTGCGTTGTTGGTGTCAGTTAAAATAGAAATTAATTTATACATATGTAAATACTAGCTGTCCCGGCAAACGTTGTTCTGCCATAGCTCACACAAAGGTTGAAGACACTCACTATAATAGTACTCCACATATGCAATGATAAATTTTTACTTTGTATGGGAGGTGCCATGCCCATTGTGCCTATATAGATCAATTGTGAATCTAAACCACCCAGGGACCCACTCAAACACACACAACAAATGTCACCCAAATCGGTCCAGCCGTTATGGAGGAGTTTAGTTACTAACACACGTACAGAAGAATTATATATATAAAGAAGATATTCCTGATATATATCTAGTATTTATTAAAATGTAAATGAAAAGAGAATGGATATTTAAAAACTCTTCTCCTTTATTGCTAAACTACTTGACAATATCTTTTAAAATATGGACTTTCGAACTTTAACAGTTGGTAGCGGACATATTGTTGATGCTACATCCATCGAATTGGCTGGATGGAGGGATAGAAATGATAAAATCTAGTGGAGCCTGGATGAGTTGGAAACTGACCCAAATTTTCATAAAAAATCATCTTTAGCGATGATGTCCTTGGATGAATGGGTACGTCAAACATAAATATTGTTGAGTTTGGAACGATGCCAATCCACATGAGATACAATAGCGTCCAATGCATCCCGAAAAAGTCACAGTTTGGTATGGATTTTGGGCTGCCGGCGTCATCAGTCCATATATCTTTGAGAAAGACAATGGCCAGGCCATCACCATCAACGGCGATTACTACAGGTCGATGATTACCCACTTATTTTGACCTGAATTGGATGATAAGAACACCAACTACATGTGGTTTCAACAGGTCAGCGCAACGTGTCACACAGCTGATGCAACAATGGATATTCTGCAAGAACAATTTGAGGGGTTGATCATCTCACGTGTAGGTGATGTGAACTGGCCACTGAGATCGTGCGATTTGTAACCGTTAGATTTTTTCTTGTGGCGTTTTCTTAATTGGCAGATCTTCGTGAAAAAGCCACAAAGATCAGCTCCCTCAAAGCCATGATAACCCATGCCATCGTTCAAAATTTAGCCTGATTTATGCGTCAGCGAAGCTACAGCGAATATTTACACGATGTTATATTTCATACATAATGGAATGGATAGGCATTTCAAATGAATAAAAAATATCGATCATATCTCACATACAATTTGTTTGACTTAAATTTGAAGATAGGAAGCGCTTTATGAAATAACCTTGTGGCGTTTTCTTAATTGGCAGATCTTCGTGAAAAAGCCACAAAGATCAGCTCCCTCAAAGCCATGATAACCCATGCCATCGTTCAAAATTTAGCCTGATTTATGCGTCAGCGAAGCTACAGCGAATATTTACACGATGTTATATTTCATACATAATGGAATGGATAGGCATTTCAAATGAATAAAAAATATCGATCATATCTCACATACAATTTGTTTGACTTAAATTTGAAGATAGGAAGCGCTTTATGAAATAACCTTGTGGCGTTTTCTTAATTGGCAGATCTTCGTGAAAAAGCCACAAAGATCAGCTCCCTCAAAGCCATGATAACCCATGCCATCGTTCAAAATTTAGCCTGATTTATGCGTCAGCGAAGCTACAGCGAATATTTACACGATGTTATATTTCATACATAATGGAATGGATAGGCATTTCAAATGAATAAAAAATATCGATCATATCTCACATACAATTTGTTTGACTTAAATTTGAAGATAGGAAGCGCTTTATGAAATAACCTTCTTTTAATGTTTTAAGTCAAATATAAGGAAAGATACCTATAGAAAAATTCTGAAATTTAAAATCATTAAAATTGCTTTATATTTACTAAAGTTACGAGGCTGAAAATATCTTCTACAGTTGAGGGGGATCAAATTTGGCCGACTGTACCGCCAACTGTGCTTCAAATTTATAGCTGTTAAGAAAATATCCACAAAGTCCAACTCCTGTATTGATTTCGAATAAATCGAATCGGCCTATAATTTAGATGTTACATACATGCATATATTTTGTGCATTGATACAATCTTCTCTTAATAAATAGAGTAGAATTCCACAACAATCTTTAAATAAACGGATTTATTTGTCCATTTCCTGCATATAAAATTTAAGTCGTCATTATTATAATTAGTTCATCGATTTTTTTTTTATTGATTTTTACGGTTTTTTATAACTTAATTTTCAATTTGAGGTTTTTTTCAAAATATATTTAAATGTTTTCACTGAAATACAATACATAATCAACCAGTTGTCAGGCTAATTCTAAGGGATTAGAAATGTAATTTTTAATTTGATAGATTCAAATATATAAAAAAAATCAATAATAAAGTTAAAAACAAAGGCAAATGATGTATTGAAATCATTTTTAACGACTTTTATACCATATTTTTTTAACAATTCTAAACTATTTTATTAGCCGCATATTTTAACGAATTATAACAAATGATTTTATTAATTTTTAATTGTTTTTTTTTTTGTTGTTAAATAAATTTTTTTTAATTTGCATTTACACCGTCTAATTGGCCATTCTTATAGACTGTAGGTCAGGGTGTTGCCAACTTAATGACAACAAGTTGCCCGATTCAATGTGGAAAGAAATTGTTGTATGGCCATAAAAACAACAAAAAGAAAACATACTAACAACAGTCGTTTACAAAAACGTTTAAAGATTTATGACATTTTAACTGCATTATACGGATTTTCTTTTTATATATTTTTACGATTCAAGAGTCATATAACAATAATAATCATAATAATACTTACGAGCGAACACCGCTACACAGAAATCCATATAAAAAAAAGTAAAAGAATTCACATACACTCACATTATGGACTGCCAAAGACACATATTTGGGGAAACACTTTCAACAGGTGATCATTATAAAACAATTAAATTCTCTTGTTCTTTTTTTTGTGGTTTTGTTTGTATTTTGCATGCAAACAAACTCTAATGAATTAGATACAATAAACAATAGCAATAAAATTAATAATAATAAAAAATAAAAAAAAGAAATAAAGAAAATGTTTGTCAAATAGTTGTTAAATTATTAAAAAGAAATACATATATATGTAAATAAACAACAACAAAATAAAATTAAATGTTTAATTAAATAAATAATGAGAATTTATTTATTAGCCCCATTATGGAAATTATGAAACCATAAATAAGTGAGTGTTAAAAAGTAGCTCTATTTAATTAGATAAACTGTTCAAACTAAAAGTTATTAAAACTATGTTTTTAAAAGTCATCTTTTAAGCAAAAACTTGCAAATTTCATGAACACCTTAAAAGGTTTCTGACTTTTTTTTCCAGATTTTAGAATTTTAATATCTATAAATTTTTCCTTAACACCATAAATTTCAGATCAATTTATTGCGACAAAATATATGATAACAACTAAATAACATTTAAACCACTGTTCAGATTAATTTGAAACTTGAAACGACAATAGAGCAAGAGTTCTAGAATCTTTTCTTTGAATACATTAGTTTTAGGTACAGACGACGCTACAGTGGGCCAAAGTAACCTAGCTTAAATATTGAAAACATTTGTGGCCTTGTAACTTTCATAAATTTAAATCGAGTTTAAAACTCTGAATTGTGTTAGCAAAGTACTATCCTTACAAAACTATTATTTCTTGCACTTTGTGAGATATTTGATTTCAAACAAATAATTTTGCGACTTTTAGTTTTGTAACTTTTTTGTTAATATCTAAATACAAGGTAGAAAATAATTTTCACACACAATTTGTCACATTGTAGCATCGACTGTGCAAAGAATATTCTGATAATACAACTATTCCTCTGTTAGTGTTTCAATTTTATAAGAAATCTTTTCAGCAGTTACAGATTTATTACCACATTGTGCTTTAGAAAATATGCAGGGGTTCTCATCTATCAATTCTGTTTTGTTGCAGTACATAGATTACGGAAATACTTAAAATTTGTCTCGATCACTTTATTTTATTGAATAAAACGATATTCTTAAACTTACAACTTAAAAATATCATAAATATGATCTTTGGGGATTGATTTTAGAATTGTAGCTTTTGTTTGACAAATATGAGCTTTAACTTTTAAACAGAAAAATATTTATAAAAATCGGTTGGAAAATTAAAATATACTTTTTCACTAAAATAAGAATGTGTCACGAACAACATAGAGCGTAAACTTGATGAAAAAATGTGTTTTTGAAACTTAAATTAATCCTAAATGAGCCATTTTCCAACCGATTTTCAAAAAGTCTCTACTATTTGAAAGATAAATCATGTACATTCTTTAACAAAGTTAATAATTTAATACTTATGGTTTTTGAAGTTGTTAATCTCTATGTATTTCCGAACCCTATGGACTCCAATAAAACAGAACCTCCGTTTATTATTGGTGTAGCATGACTCAAAATATACGAAACATTCAATCTCCATTTAAAAATGCGGGACTTTTTCAAAATTTTGCGTTTGGCCGCCTATTATCGGCGTTTTCGGCCAATGCTCTCTTCAAACGAATCAGTTGTGTTCGGTACAGGTTCCCTGTGAAGGTCTGGCCAGATCATAATAGATAGGGCCTTTTTGATCCCACCAATTACAGAGCATTACCTTAGCACCATGGGTATTTGGCTTTGGTGTGGATTCGGCTGGTTGGTCGTGCTTCACATCCATTTTTTTCACCCATACAGAATTGGGCTGATTTATTTAAAAGCCATATTGAGATGATTGATTTTAAAGTCGTCAGATTGTTGAGTTTTTGTTATTACTGTTTATACTTTGTAATAAATAAATTTATGTAGATATATGAATAAACATTATAATTAGTGATAATAAAAGTTCAACATTGTGTTTGTTATAACAATAACAACATCAAAAAAGAAATAAAATTTATATTTTTAGTCATAAAAATATTTGTGTTAAATAATCGTTATTGTGAATAATTATTTAACAATCATTTGTTGCTTCGGCCTTAATGAGGCATCATTGTAATGCAAAAATTGATTGAAACGATAATTTCTCTTTATGTTGTTAACTTAATGAATTGCAACTGATAAGGAATCATTAATATTGTTGAGTTGTTTAAAGACAGCAAAAACTATAGAAACGCTGGAAAATGAAATGTAATCAAACTTTGTGTTTAACTACATTTGAAAGAATTGACCATATTAATAAGTCTATTAGTTGTTAAAACAAATATAAAATTTTAATTGTTTACAATTATTAATCAATGATTATTTATGTAAATGTTAACCGGATGAATATTACAAGTGCTCTTTCAAAATTGGATCTAATATTATTTCAAACTTCAATAAATACTCAGATCTGTTACACTCTTGATGTGTAAAGAAAAAAATCTAAATGAAACCTCATAAATTGTCCAAACAGATAATTAAAAATCTAATAAATTTTTATTCGCTACCACAACGTGTATATGAATTATTGGATGATGGACGGACGCACAGTATCCAACTTTTGCCATACTGACTTATATTTTTTCTTTTATGTATTTGTATGATTTTTGTTATTTTTGTTTTTTATTAATACATAAATACATTTTTATATGCATGTTTGGCGATTTGTGTTTGTCTGAAAACAGATCGTTAATTTAATGTAAAATTTTGTTTAAAGCGAGTACTTCGTAATTTTTTCAACGTCATAATTCATTCGTTCCCAATACCCAGTGACTAGAAGAGTATTTTGGTGATGAAGCAGATGATTACGATGAAGAACCAAATAAATTCATTCATTTATTCTCTCAATCACTTTGAGCTATTTAGAAGTGAAAGAATAATAAAAATATTTATTTGAATTTGGATGTACAAGATTATGTACGTACGGCATACAAGTTTGTTTAGCAAGCGTCTATTCAAAAAAGAAATAAAAGAATTATTTTTACAATCGTTTAAAAACTCATCAAAATAATATTAAAGCCTTAAGAGAAAAGCAAACAAATTGTAGCGGTGGATAATGAACAGAGTTTTAAAGGAATTTGAAAGAGAATTTATTATTGTATATAGGCCAATTAATCCGGCCCTAAAAATTAAGTTTGTCTTTGGTGGGTTAAACTTTGTGTGTATGTAACATGACCGATATCTCAACTGATTCTGAAGTTGTAACAAAAGTTCATATGGGTAAGTCCATGAATAGTCAACAACGACTGAAAAATAAAAACTCTTGGACAAAACAATCAAATTATAATAAAATGTGGGTAGTTAGTGCTTATTACAAATTTTAAGATCAAAAATAGTAGTTTTAACTGACTATCTTCAATTTTTTAATTTAATTAGTATGTAGCAGGCTAAGGTGGGGGCAAAAACTAAGCGCCCAATTAGAATGTAGTAAGAAATTTGACTCGCCTTGTTTTCTGAAACCGAAAATTATTTTTTAATAGGTTTTTAGCTTTTGTATACATATATTTATAGAATACTAGTTGACCCGGCAAACGCTAATCAGCCATACAAATTATTGCTAGTGAATATTTTGGTTCTAGCTGTATGAAATTTACTTTACGTCCTATTCTCATAAAAATTTCATAAAAATAGATTGTTCAAAAGCATACATCGTTTATTACTATAAGAACAAATCTGTCGCGTATTGTTTTATATTTTAAAATCATCCAAATATTGTTTTTATTTAAATACATATGTCTGATTGTAAACAAAAACTCGCACGATTCGTAGATGTTCGCATATTTCTTCATGTTACTCAAACTCACTTTCATTTTATGTCACGTTCGATATAGATTTATTTTGATCGATATTTAGGACAAGAATGTACTTTTTTTTGTTTAAATATTGGACCCTCTGAAGGGAATATAGAGAACAAATTATTTCTTAGTTACTCTTATTTTTTCAAAGTCTATTTCACTCTATAGGCGTACAAATATATACAAATTTCTATGACTTTCTTAAAAAATTTTAAAATTATTGATGCCTATTTACCTAATTTTCTAGATTTATTATGTTAAGTACTATTATTCGATTGGCTTAAGATTTTACAATAAAAGTATGTATGTGGATTCTTTGTAATAAATTTAGATCCATTCGAAAGAAAATTTTTTTTAAGATCAGAGAAATTGTCTTAGGTTTTCTTTCAAAGTCAGTTTTTAGTGTCTATTTGTCCATGTGAATAATGTTATCAATATACAAGTCCATAACATATTTTGGGGCTCTATAATTTGTTTTGAATATCGCTACTAGATCGACCATGCAACACAACAATAGGTTATGCTATATGGATCGCTTATTCCCATTGTGATACCCTAAAGATATTATAAAATCGCCCACTCTAAACCGGTAAACTTTATGAATGTTTTGGTTCCCATTAGAACCATCTGATATTTATGACTGAAATTTGACTATAACCGGTAGTGATCGTTGAGACAATCCAGATAATAAAAGAGGTATGTTTTTATATATAAGTTGTTGTACTGATTCTTCCTCGTCCTCTTCCCCACAACTTCCAAAATAGTTGTTACGTGCATAGTCATACGTTCTGATATGTGTCCAATCATATAGAGACCAAGAAGTTTTTTTTACGAACGGGCCCACCAATCTCACACCCACTCCTCTTCGATCAAGAAGTGACCTTGCCCCGACGGAACATGGGGCGCTGTCCGTACTAACATAGTCCGGACTAGGTAGAGCTGTCCTAAATTAAGCCCGATACCGCAGGCTGCACGTAAAAGTGGTTAAGTGGTTTAATCGAGTTCCTGCCAATAGAGTCCTGGTTCTTTTCCGTACTTTCGAGTGCCAGATTATATTGAATATTTTACTATTGATAATCTTAGTCAATCTGTAATCTATCTCGTTTTTAAGAGCGTAAAAGTTCCGAGAATTTAGTTCATCACTGTTGCATGGAAGGGTAGCCAAATAACGTGGCCTAGTTTTGGACTCTGAGCTCTCGCAAAAAGTTAATGTTGAGAGTTAAAAGCGAAAGACAAAAATTGTCATATATACTTGTATGAAAACATTGGGAATACTTACAAGATATGAAAGGTGCAGAAAGTTCTGTCCTCCGGTATGACGAGATTTTAGTCTACTTTGACGGATGAAAGACGAATTTGAGAATTAAAACTTGTCGGCCATTGATATTTACGTATGTGGAAAGCATTGCATCAATTAAGGCATTAAAATTTAACACAATAAGGTGAATTTATTTCCAGCTCCAGCTTAGATAACACCTTGTCAAGTTAGTATGGGTTTAAAATATTGTACTTTATACTCATTAACTTATCACGAAAACTAATCTTATCTAGCAGCTTTAACAAAGAAAAAAAAAAATACAATAGATTTAAATAAAATGTCAGTAGATTTTGTTTTTTAAATTTGTTGATGACATCATCTTTGGTTTTTTTTTTAACAATAAATGCAGTTCCCACTTTAAAGTTGAAATAATTAAGAAACAATTCTTTAAATGACTGATGATGGATGAATAATGTCTCAAAGGCCGGGTGAGATTATTACTCAATGTTAAGGATGCTGGAGATTTTGTTGTAGTTGTTATTGCAGTTAAAATGGTGATATAATTTTATTTTCCTAATTTTATGATGCCACCAAACACAGTAACAACTACATTAAAGCGTATTTATAATGTTTGCAAAAGATTGAGACAAATTCAAAGAGTTTAAAAAAACTCGCAATTTAACAGCAAAAATTCACAAAATCCAGGAAGGTGGTAATGGAGAGCGTTAAAGAAGGAGTAGATACCTATTAAAAGCTTTTGAAAATATTATTATGAATGAATGAATGTTCATATTTACAAGTGATTTGTTCTATGTTTCAGTGTTACTGTTTGATGGTTTATTATTGTGATATTTATGTTGTATATGTGATGGATGTTATGTTATTATGAGCGGCCTAAGTCAGCTACCACAATATGTTTGCATTTTTATTGGATTTTTGGCATTATTTTTTGTTGTACGTTTTGTTTTATGAGCAGTTGTTGGTTGTATGCAGTAAAAATATAAAACAAATAAACAAACAAAAGTGTTGGTGGTAGCTGTATTGTTTGGTTGGTTTCGTTTATTGGTTGGCTCATAATTTTGTTTAATGATCATTTAAAATGTCATAAAAAGATCAATTGTAGTGTGCAAATGACTTTACACACTGTCTTGTTATTTCCCTACAGTTTTCAGTTTACTACCATAACAACAATATACATTATTGGGCGATTAAAAAATTATTAAATTTTTAAGTATTTATTTACTTTTTTTAGCTAAAGATTTGTTTAAAGCGAAACATTTAAAATGAAATAAAATAGAATTTGGTATTTAATTTAATGCGACTAAATTATGTAGAAGAACAAATAAAAAACAGAAAGTTCTGATGTTGATCATTCCCTTTTGTGGTGATCTTCACTGGTTTTTTTCTCTTCTTCTTCGTTGCTTACTTTCTCACAATCTTAAAGTAGGTTGGGTTTAATGTTTAAACATCCTCCCAAAAATAGTAGTTGTTGTTGTTTATTTGTAAATTGTTGATGTTGTATGTATTAAAGATCACTGCCATAACGGCAGCCATTAGTCGTTTGTCTCTTTTACTCTGTTGAATGTTGAATTCGTTAGCACAGCACTGAGCTGAACATCTCTTCTCACTTGCACCACTTCTTGGATTGTTATGAAAAAAAACAAACAAAAACAACAACACACATTCCCATTCTCTTATGCACATACACACACCCATTCATACTGACAATAAGTCAGGTAAAATTATAAAAACAACAATATACAAGATCATTATGGTTGACGAAACACAACAAAAGCAAAACACAAAGAAAACGAAGAGGAAAAGAAAAACAAAAACACAACAAGACTAGTGAGAGACATATTAATGGATAAATGTTTTTTTTTTGTTTGTAATTTTATGAATGGCAGCCGTCGGAATTTAAGAAAATACGGAAATAAATGTTTATTCAGCATTTTTTTTATAGAATGACGAACGATATTATTATTGATATAAAATGTTTTTATTTTATTTAGTTACATCTTTAATTGGTGTAAAGCCATTTAAAAACACGCGCTCAAATATGTAAATAAATTAATATAAAATTATTTGTCGCTTTAAATTAAGAATTATTAGAATAACAAATTGTCTTAATATTTTGATAATAAATAAAGTTTATAATAAAACCTATGTAGTTTTAAATTAATATTCTTTTTAATGTAAATTGTAAATCATACTTTTACAGCAATAATCAGTAACAATATTAACCGCTGCACAGTGTTATTTACATGTTAAAAAGTAATAGTAATTCAAACGAATTTTTCGTAAAAATTAAATAAAATGTTGTTTCTTTCAAATCTGCCATTCAATTGTCCATTGGCGAACAATGAAATATGTAAATAACATTAAATATTTGCATTAAACAGTTGTGAATGAAATATTTTAATAGATAAACTTAATCATTTATCATCATCACCACTCTATTATAATCGCAATTTCGTTGTGAAAGTGAAGGCATTAGAGTGTAAAAAACACAATTATTGTTTAAAACTTTTAAAGTAAAGAAAATATTAATTAAATTTCCTTTATAAACAATAGGTAAGTAGGTTTTAAATAGAAAACCTTTCATTAACTAATATCTGCATTATTTTGAAGTATAATGACTTATTTATTATGTGATTGTAGGTACTTTTTGTTAAAAGTTTACATAAGCATACGCCATAGAGAGAAATAAACCTTATAATTCTTATGCAGTTAAATATATTTTAAGCATAAATATCAATTCCTGTTTTTGTCCAAAGAAACTGAGCAGTTTGCGTTTTTGAAAATTTCTAAAAAGTTGTTGCAATTCAAATGAATCTGTAAAAGTGAATTGAATTTGTTAAAGTGAATTGCAATTCATTTCCAATTCGTTAGAATTGAATTGATTTTGAATTCATTCAAATGAATTAGAACAATCAATTGCAATTCAAAAGAATGAAATAAGAAATGAGTTGCAATCAATCAAATTCAAGAGCTAATCTAGCTAAAACTTTAAGTTTCTTTTAGCAAATAAACAAAATTTTCCATTTTGATAGGATTTTCGCCGATACCTAATAATACAATTCCTATACTTCAGCTACCTGACAATTCCAGTATATCATGGGAATTTCAAATCTAAGAATTTTTTTGTCTTTGGACTATACTAGGTGATATACAAAACAAGAGTAATGCTTGCTGTCTTTCACATAAAAAATTAGTTGAAATGAAGTACTATTTTTTTTCTATTTCATTTGAATTAATTCAAATTCAATTCAATTCAAATGAATTGCAATTAACTTTGACAAATTCATTGGAAGTACAAGCGAATTGCAATTCATTCTACAAATTCATTTGAATTTGAAACGAATTGCAATTGATTATTATTATTTGATTAATATTTACCAAATTCATTTGAATATCATTCAAATAATTTTTTTGTATGAAAAGAATTAATTAAAAATTTGATAATTCAGTGCAAAAATAATTCGCGAATTAATTAAAAAATTAATGATTCATTTAAAGACATGGTTATTATGATACGAAATTAAAGGGTTAATTACGACTAACATTTAATAATCACTTCTCATGATACAATTCTTTAAAGTTTCATAAAAAGCTGCCAGTAAATATATAAACAATAAATTCAAATTTATTCATTTTATTTTTTACCTTGATGATACAAATTTTAGAGTTTCTGATTTCAGTAAAATCTTTAGTATATATTTCCTATGGATAATTAATAGCATTCGGAATTTTGTATGTGATTTATTCTCTTATATATCCTTAATAAAATCCTAAAGAACTCAAATGAGTAAAATGTCTTCATACTTTTTCATTTACATATGTATGTACTGAATCACAGATTTTTCAAAATATACAGAAATAGTATATTACTGTATATACTATTTCAATAGAATCACTACATATGAATTCGATTAAAGCGGTAAAACTACAAAATTTGATTTCAAAATTTAAAATTTGTTCATTATATATTAATGCTCATAACGTAAGCAATAAATAGAAAAAAATAAAATAAAAAAAATAACACATTCTTATGTTAAAAACGATGTCAAATCTAAAAGACTAAATAAAATATGAGACATTCAAATAGAAGCAATCAGTCTTAAAAAATCATCATAAGAATTCGTTGTTTTCTTAATATTTTGTTGCATATCAATTATTTCTAATAACAGCATCAAATCTTTTGGGGATTGAATTTAACAAACTTTCGCATGTAGATCGGGAAATTGCATACCATATTTCCTGAATTTTCTGCCAAAGTTCTTCCTTGTTTTTAAATTTTTCAAGTCCGAGTTTGTCTTTTACTATTTTCCATAGGATTTAAGTCTGGTTATTGAGACGGCCATTCCATAACATGAATTTTGTTATATAAAAACCATTTTTTGGCAAGACCTGACCTTGCTGGAAGAGCCATTTTAAGGGCATATTCCATTCTGCATGTGGCTTTATAACATTCTCCAAATAAGTGCTTATCCATATTTTCTTTAATCCAATAAATTGGACCAACGCAATACCAAGAAAAGCATCCCCATATAATAATATTTCCCCAACCATGTTTAAACGTTTTTGGTTTTTGCCATTTTGTGGACTCTAACCCTTGTCTTATCATCACTACCAATTAAATTAATGGTCGTTTCGTCCGTCCACAACACATTTTGCCACTTTTTTATATTTTCTGGGCCACACCAATCCTTATGATTGCTCTTGGTTTTAAATGAAATATTGGTAGTGATTCTATTGTATTGTCCGTCACAGTATATCATGATTCTGTTATAACTAAATCCAAAATTTTATTCAACAAATGTTGGCAATAACTTAAAGAGAAATCCGTTGAAAACAGACTTCTAAGCTTCAAAATTCGATTTGACTCAAATTTGATCAATAATTAATTTTTACGAGCCAAAGTATCACAAATACCCGCTAATAAAAACTACATATGACTGTAGCTAAAATCAAATTGGTTAAATTTCGTAATCGAGTGATAATTTTTTATTCGAAACATTATCACGAGTCAATTCAAACAATGTAATTTATAGGTTTAGAACTTCATTATCCCCTGTCTCTACTTGGCAAATATTTATCATGTTGTCAGGAGAAAGTTGTCTGAGCCAAAGCACTAACAATTTTGTCATAACGAAGCAATAGTACTAATAAATGGGGACTATATTGGATAATTTTTTATCTTGACAACCTATGCTCCTTATAGGAACAACAGGAATTAATATATATATATAGGTATAGACAGGGGGTTACATATTCAGCAATTTATTTAATAAACAAATATGAGCAGTATTTAATTTTGCATCCAGTTCCAACTAGTAATTTGGAAGTACTATGTATATCTCAAGAAATTGTTACTATCAAATATCTGAATAGTCAAAAGTTATTTGCCTAATTGACTTATTTTAGTTACAACTATCTCTATTACTATCATCGTCTTCTCAATCTTAAAAGAAATGTTCTAAGATTTTAAATTGAAAAAGCAAATAGTTAGTTTTCCTTAAAAAATAACAATCGATAGAGGGGTTTGCCTTTAGCATTAGATTGCCATAATGTTATAAATAGTTTGATATATTCGTCATGGCATCTAGATTTAGGTCACATTTTATGAGTGTGTGTCCTGTTGTTTTTTGTTATTCATTTTAAACTTGCTAGGACATTTTGTCGCCACTAAAACGGACTTTGTTTTTTCAACTTTTTCAACCCTTAACAAATGAAACGTTGATGTAATACTTACTTACTTACCTCTTATATTTTTTTAATAAAACACAAGAAATTTATCAAAGTTTTTGTTTTTAAATTTATATAAAAATGTTGTTTTATAAACTTTAGCTAAATTTAAAAATTGTTTATGGATTCATACCCAGTGTACAAGTTTAAGTTAGACTTTATTTGTTAATTTTTGCAAAAAACCAGCAAAAATTACTTTAAACCATAAACATGTTCAAGATAATTTCAACGACTAAATACATCCGGTTTTAAAAAATAATTTGCAATATTGTAGTTAAATAATTGTTAAGCTATTTTTTAGATTAAAAGAAATTTAGTACAATGTATAAAATAAAAACTAAACCTGTAAATAATAATGACCATAAGAGTTAGTATCTATGTATCTCTCTTCTGTAGTTTCGGTTTCGACACATTTTTGCCCGTTATAAAACAAACGTTTTAGTTAACGGATCTTTTTGTTTTATTATTTATTTATTTTTTGTGGACCATTAAAATTTCTATTATATACAGATTTGGATTTTTTTTTATATTTAAATAGTGGAGAAAAATAGCGCTAAAAATAATCCAAGTAAAATTTACTTATTTGTCGAAAAATAAATTCACTTTAATTTCGACAAAGCCATAAAGAACAAACAATATAGAATATGTTGTTTTTTTTTTAAGTTTATTATTTAGTTTTAATATTTTTCCTTTGCATCTCTGTTAATAACTTTTAAACGCCATGTGGAAACATGGAAATTCTTTTATATTGTTGTTGTTCCTCTCCACTATGGAAAGAGATATCATCATTGTTGCAACTTGCAACGTCTAGAAGAATTGCATGTGGCACAGCAATTCAGTCACTAATTCTCTTCATAACCAATGAAAAAAACTGTCTGACTGCATAATTTTCCATGATAGTTTTTATTGAGTTGTAGTGTAGTTGTTCTCGTTGTAGCTTTAGACCAAAAAGCGTGAAATGTTGGCAAAACATTGATGAGAAGAAATGTTAAATACATCCGTCACAGTCGGTCATAATGCATGATGATGATGATGATGATTCGTGTAAAATGTAAATGTTTACTCAAGGAAATGAACAACTGAACAATGGAGCTAATGACTCGCTGACTCTGACTTGCAACAGAACACTTGCCATGCAGAAATAGTTGCCTAGAATAACAACAAAATATTGTCTGATCATTCGTCTTGTCATTATCGTCATCATAATATTTTGTAACATATACTTACTGCACTTCATCATTCATTCTATATATACAGCCATACATATTTGTCTACATGGAAAGGCTGCAAAAATACAAACATCCATCCTTGGCGAACATCGTTAGTTTTAGTGGCTTAAAAGTGCTGAAAAAAAACTTAATGGACTGTGCATGTTTTTCTTTCAGCCGTGGCGCTTAACATTATTTATGATCTATGTATGAATTACAGCAATAACTAGAGAGTAAGAGAACTAACAATGAAAAAAACCTCATGCAACTTGCAACATGCGAGTAAAATTAAATGCATTATTTGAACTTTATGTTCATACTTCATACATAGAAATTTATGTTTCCTTTGTTCACGAGTATTTATTTGATATTTGTGGCTATTTATTGCTCTTTAAAACAGTTACCATTTCAACATACATAAATATACAATTTATAATGGGGGCCATTCAATAAGTTTTCGTCCCAATAAATTTATTTTATTTTATTCCAAGGTACTACTTTGGAATTATCCAAAGTAGACAAATATTTGGGTAAAGTTTTAGCGAAAAGCCCTCTGTGCCTTTTATATTTCTATGAAGAAATTTGGGGAATTAGATTGAACACTGGATGCATACTGCGGTCATTTAACCTATTCTGACCTATGGTAAACTTGAATGATGGAGAGTGGTGGAATCGAAAAAATCGTCTCTCTATACAGAAATTTGTTCATGTTCATAATTTGGTTTTTATTTTTTTTTAAATGGCAATCTTTTTGGGTTTCAACCCGGAATATGACATCGACAAGTGTTGTCCACATGAGACAAATTTATGTGTGGAACATAAATTGTCCACTGACTGTATAAAATGATGGATCGTTAGGACAGGACATGGAAACTTCATACAAAGCCAATCTGTAAATCCTTTTATGTGGTGCCCACGTTGAAACGTAATACAGAATTATCTTTCAGAAAATATATAAAAGTCAAAAATCTTTTAGAAATTTTGTCCAAAAAACAAAGAAATGTTTCATACATGTTTGATTTTTAAACATAATAATAAACAAATTGATTTATTATGACTTTAATTTGAAGGACCACTATTGCACAGTGGTTTAGAAACTTTTTTTTTTTGGAAATAATTCGGTATCTTGGGAACTATTGGAGATATTGTTACGAAAATTCATATGGTTTGAGCTGAGGTGTTTTTGAGTTGACTTACGTTTATTCAGCTTCCTTGGGGCAATGGGAGCCAGTACGTAGATCCTCAAAGTTGGTCACCTCGGGTCCAAAATTTAAAAAAAAAATCGCCAAAAATCCATTTATGATCTGAATGAGCTGAAATTTTAAAAATAAATAGTTCTTGAGAAGATCTACATGTGTAGTGTATCTCTATTAGTTGAATAGACATTCAAGTTTATTGATTTATTTTTTTTTTTTAATTTTGGTCGATCTTTTTATGGGTTTTTAGATATGGCGGGCCTACGGAGGCTCGTAATTTATTTTTAAAATATTAGCTATATTCGCGATAAAATTCTAAATAAAATAAAAGAAAAGAAACTTGCTTAAAGTTATCTCCTCCATATAAAAAGTTATACGCATCCAAATTTTGAACTTGTAAAAAGGGCTGTATTATTTACGTTTTGTCCCAAAAAAGCTCATATATTTTTTCTTTTGTAGAAAAAAATTTTCTTCGTGACTATATAGAATTTGTATATGATGCGGAAAGATAACTTATTGAAAAAGCGTGTAAAGAAAAATTTGGCTCACTTTAGCGGACATATCACCCCCAGACCTATCCAAACTTGGCCAATTTAAAAAAAATAATTTCGGTTTGAGTAAAAAATTCTAAAAAGGCAAAGCACCAATCCACAAAAAGGGTCCATATTTGTATAATCCCATATGTTTCTTAAATACTTACTAAGTGTTTTTACTATCCCACGGTAAATAACGTGACAAAATAAGTTTTTGGATCACATTTTCCCCGTTTTAGGAATTTTGGTATTGGAGAATAAAGAATGTTAAAACTTCTAATGCCATTGATTTAAGGACATTTGGGTCTATATTGGTTCCAAATTTTGTTATGTTATTTAACTGTTAAAGTTTTACGTTAATTCAAATTTTATATTTTTATTCGTGGAAAACCACATATTATCCCTTTTTAGTTTTTAAGGTAAATGACGTCCCAAAATTTTATAAAATTATTTAGTTTTACTAAATAATCAATGCTCAAGCCATAGTGTTTTCAACAATATCAAATACTTATGTAAAAGGCCTTTATTTACTCCTCAGAAGTATCACAAACCTTGCCGCCTTTTACAAATTTGTACGTTTTTTCATATAATGCGTGTAAAATCTGTTACACCAACATTTCTGTTAAGTCAGTATATGTTTGAATTCAAAATTTACAATATATTGTTATTGTAACAGGGCTGCCGTAGTCGAAAGTTCTTCCCTGGATAAAAATCTTGCTGTCTCCGAGTTGGCTCTCCTTGGCCGAGTAAGACTCTAGTCATTCCGGAGTGAATATCAAATTGTTGTGGGAACGATGACTATTGTCATCTTCTTATTAATCGAAAGGTGATTTGCATTGCATATTTGTAGTTTTTACGAATTAATATAAAGGCTTTAGAAGCTAAGGTAAAATTTTACAAAAAGATGAATTAACTGCAGCATAGAGTTCTTAATGTAATTTCCGCTGCGAAAAATTCTATACATTAAAAGTCCTTATATAAATTTTGTTGATGAAAAGAAATAAATTTTTTGTTTATAACGAAATTTCATTCTATAACTTATAGCTCAACCTTCGTACATCTGTATATTTAAAAACTTTGTGCTAAATCAAATACAAAGTGAGGCATACTTTTATAATTCTCAACAATCCCATCTAGGATCTATTATTTTTGATATAGCACATCATTGAGAGAATGGTACAGATGTTTTTTTTTCTTTTTGAGAACTGCAACATACGGTACAACAATACATTTGCAACAATAAAACAAACAGATGAACATTTGGATGAGTGGAAGAGGTTGTAAACCATTTTGTATTCAATTTCACCCTGATTGAATTCAACTAAAATCCACTCTGCTGCATGTTGACAAATATAATTAACGCCTTTTGGTTTGAATATTTATTTCCACATACAGATTTGTTCATTGCATTTGTTCATTTAAGAAATCAGTACATTGTGATGTCTTAATTACATGACATTAGGAACTTACAGG
Source organism: Calliphora vicina (assembly GCF_958450345.1). Classification (NCBI taxonomy): domain Eukaryota; kingdom Metazoa; phylum Arthropoda; class Insecta; order Diptera; family Calliphoridae; genus Calliphora; species Calliphora vicina. The sequence continues at coordinate 83,444,122 of NC_088780.1, forward strand.
GGAGTCAATGATGGCGAATTGCAAAGGCAGCTTGCGAAACGTTGTCAAACTGTAATCCCAAGGATTAGAACAGGAACTACAATAAGCAACCCTCAGCTCCTTTAATTAATCTAATTGAGGCTTTACCCCCCCTAACACTCAGATACAAATACAATTTATTTTATGTATCTGGTTCTTGTTTCATTTCTCAACTACATATATATTTCGCAAAATAGAAAAATTACTGAAAGCCAGTAAGAAAACAAAAAAAAAATACCAAACTTGTCTGCTAATGACCATCTTTCTTCATTATGGCACAGACATAGTGAATGAATGAAAAAAGCGCAAAAAAACGAGAAAAAAATTCACGTTTAATTAAAAAGTTTTGCAATCGTAAAAAATTGCGTTCACAACTGTGTAATTAAAAAGTCCGTTTAGTCAGTAAGTGGCATGAGTGAGTGTGCGTGTGAGTGAGTGAGTGAGGGCCTGTAAGTGTTTGGTCAGTGAGGCAAGTAAAACGGGCAACATCAGCCATCTATCTGCCCGTAAGTACAGACACTACATGTTGTAAATACTTACGTATGTATGACTGAATGTAGGTACTCACTCGTACTATGAAATCTGAATGCTGTTTTAAACAAAATGTTGTTGCTGTTGTTGCTGACAATGATGATTATAATGATGACGACGGCGATGATGAGCATTAATAAAAATAATTGTCAGTGGTTTTGCCACTATTTAAAACATTTTACGACTTTGCAAGTTTAATTAAAAAAAATTTCGCTGTTATTGCGTTCATTCGCTCGCTTGCTCGTTCACTACTCACTCACTCATTCGCCGAACCACTTACTCGGCCCACTTTTAACAAGTTTTTGATTGTATTTCTTGTTTCTCTGGTTGTCTTTATACCTGCCATTTTAATGAACTGTTTCTTTTTTTTTAAGGTTGAATAGTTGTTGATTACAATTTCTTAAATGTCTTTGCTTTTGCTCATGTATCGCTATGGAGGTCACGGTGTTGGAACTTAGTTTCCCTTTTTGTCGCTATAGTCAAACTATTGTAGATATTGTAATAGTAATGAAGCACATATGGGCTTCGAAAAAAACGCGGTACCATACGCCTTGAGAGCTATAGCTCTCCTTTCAAATATTAATATTAATAATTTAATTTTGTATGCTATTAAACTACAATTGAATAATAAATCTTTGTAGGTGGCTTTTATAAAACGAAAAAAATAATTGCACAACCTTTTATAAGATGCATTTTTAGTAAAACTGTACAACTCGAATGGTATTGCACTCTGGTACTTTTCTGCCAAAACGTAATATTTTTATAGCATTTGTGATTTTAGGTGACTTTGAACAAAGAATTTTCATTTCAGTATCTTTAAGTTTATAATTTTTGTTTGGGAAAAGTTTTCTGTCATTTCTTTCATTTTAAGATAATATATAAGGAAGTACAATATAATCAATCTCAATCAACTTAAATTTTAATAATTACGATTATCAATATTGATTAAAATAACTTCGTTTCCACCAAACAAAGTCTTTAACAATTTGTTAATGTATGTTTTTATTAGATCTGACAGCGAAATTGTCTCTTTAATAGTTCAAAGCCTCAATGTAAAGAACATTTATATTTGGATACTTTCCCACTGCACATTCGTTTAAAAACTTAATATTCCTAAAACGGGGAAAATGTGTTCCAAAAACTGAGTTTTTTTAGAAAAGTGCATACTGTGACGTTATTTACCGTGTGATAGTAACAACACTTAGTAAGTATTTAAGAAACATATGGAGTTATACAAATATGGAGCTTTTTCGTGGATCGGTGCTTTGCCTTTTTAGAATTTTTTACTCAAACCGAAATGTTTTTTTTTAAATTGGCCAAGTGGGGACTGGGGGGTGGTATGTTCGCTTAAGTGGGCCAAATTTTCCTTTACACGCTTTTTCATTAAGTTATCTTTCCGGATCATATAAAAATTCTATATAGACCCGAAGAAATATTTTTTCTACAAAAGAAAAAATATATCGCAAAAGTGACAAAACTAAAAATTAATTTGTCGGGTTATAAAAACCCGAAAAATGAATGTTACGCTTAAACTATGCACAATACACTTGTTTATCTATTCAAAAGAATTCAGTGTATTCTGTTGTTGTTAACTGTGGCTAAAAAAAACACTAATGTCTTTCATTATGTTTCAGTTGGTATATATTTATTTTCGATTTCTGAAAAAATAAAATTTTGAGTTGTGTCACTTTTGAACTGGGTGGGAAAAAACTTAAAAAATACGGCCCTTTTTACAAGTTCCAACTTTGGATGCGTATAACTTTTTATGGGGAAGAAATAACTGTTTGCTAGTTTTTTATTTTATTTAGAATTTTTTTGCGAATATAGCTGATATTTTAAAAGTAAATTTCGAACCTCCGTAAGCCCACCATATCTAAAAAATCATAAAAGATCGAGCAGAATTAAAAAAATTAATCAATAAACCTGAATATCTCTTTAACTAATAGAGATAACCTACACTTGTAAGCGTATTTTTGTAGACCTTCTCAGCTCATTCGGATCATAAATGGATTTAAATCAACTCGAAAACACTTCAGTTCAAACCATGTGAAATTTCATAACAATATCTCCAATAGTTCCCAAGATACCGAATTATTTCCAAAAAAAAAGATTCTAAACCACTGTGCACTGTACCACAAGAAAATGAGACATTCACAAATTTAACATTTTTTTCAATTCATACCGACATGATCGGGGCAGCAGTAAATAATTTAAAAATGATCAGAAGATCATAAAGTTAGACCACACACATGCATCTACATGTGTGGGGAAAATACAACAAAGAGAAAAGATCATTTCAATGTTTAAAATGCGAAAGAAAATGTTTTTATTCAAGCACAAACTGTAAGCTTCTGATCTTCTCTACAGCTTAAATTTGTATGTATGTGTTATAAGTAAATACATAAGCGGGTATGTTTATAATTGATAAGTCTCAGAGTACATGTTAGAATAATTAATATTATAATGCCAACATGAAATATTATATAAAAAACCTTAACAAGATATAAGGCCTTATTCATAAACAATTTTTAAACAAGCAAGTTGATAAACATAAAAAATAAAAAAAAATATTTGGCAATATTGCCAATATTACAGAAAAAATAGTCCTATGCCGAATTCAAACGTTTTTAAACAATTGCCCAATAATGTAAAACTTTATAACAACGGATAAGATGTGGATTAGGGCCACGCTGGATTTGATTGAGTAGAGGGATATTGGGATCTACGTTTGTACTGAGTAATGAATTGTTTGGCTTGTCTGAGTTAAGACATGTTACCCCAATATCGTTCAAATTCCGATTTAAGCCAGGAACGAAAGGTTCAAGCAAGGTACCCAGCACAATATCTAGGGTTCTATAGTAAAAATAGTGTATACCCATTTCAGGTTTACATATGCCATTTCGGCATACGATAATTTTAGTTTCTGAAATGTATTCTTCCCAATATCTATAACCTATTCAAACAAAAGTCGGTTATGCTAAGAACCTAGTACCTTCGATAAAGTTTCCTGAGATTTCCAATTTGAATTCCTTAGATACTTTATGTTTGGTATTGTTTTCTTATGAATGTCTTTGTCTTTAATTCAACTAATACTATGTTCACATTTGCAGAGTTAATCATCTCAAACGTGATTAAGCTCTAATCACATCAAAATCGAGATGATTATCCATACATTTAAATTATTTGTTAATCACTTCAAATTGACATGATTAAATCTTAATCACTTCATTAATCACGTAGGATCAACTGAACATACCTCAAACTGGTATAGTACCGATAAATAAATTTTGACAGAAGTTTTTTTTTTTCCTTAAAAAACCTTAAATAATTCATCAATGTTCACAATTTCATAATTAAAAAGTTTAAAATAATCTGCTGGTATCTTTAATAAAGTATTTATTTCCATGTTTAATGCCTTAAAGAAATATAAATTTGTTTTGTTGTTTTTTGTTTGTCAACTTAATCATTTTAGTGTCAACTTAATCATCTCAAATGTAATGTGAACGGCTTTGATTAACTTAATCAAAATTTTGCTTAAACGCATTTAAAAGCCCAAGTGTGAACATAGCATTAATGCATAGAATTTTCAGAGGTAATGTTTAAGCGTTACTCCTTCTCTTTACACGCTCTACAGATCGTATCATTGGATATAGACATACTATCCTGTATGTCCTGTTGTATTATCTTGGTTTGGGTTTACCCAATGAATGTCGGAACTGGTCAATGCAGGAGATATTACACTAATTCATCTAAATATAACGTGTATATAACGCTTTTTAATTTATTTATATTAAAACAAATATGTATTTGAATCTGTTTTTATATTATTTTCTTCAAATTGAGAGATCATAATTTCTCTATACTTTTGCAATTTAATTTTGATCAACATGAATAATTACACTGTCCAACAGCATTTTTGGAACAGAATAGCGACCCTATAATTCTGAAAGAGCATATTGATTAGATAATTTTTGTAGAATAAACTGAAACTGGTCTGAATTTTTTTTTACACTGGGTCAAAGTTTGAATTTTTTGATCGAAGGGAGCATTATACTAACTGAACAAAATTTTGTAAGTTAATAACTAAGAGAATTATTATTGTCAGAGGTATTTTGTGGAATTTTATGGGGATAATTTTTGTGGAAGATCTTAACCCTCTATCTCCTCTCTCTAGGGGTCAATTTGACACTTTTATCGAGAAAATTAAAAAAAGTCCTTTCATAAAGGACATTTAAAGATTAAAATATTTTACGAAAATGTTTGCCGGAAAATTTTGGTAGGGGTAACCAAAGATAACAAAGTTGTAAATAAGGCACTTTACACTAATTAGCGAAGTTAAACATTTCTTTAAAAAATCGCCTATTTATGATCCGAATGAGCTGACATTTAAGTCCCAAAAACATACTTACATATGTAGGTTATCACTTTTAAGTCAAACTCTGACGATAAGAATTCTCTCAGGCATTAACATTAATAAACTACAAAGTTACTGTCTGATTGCTGGTACAAAGCACTCAACGCATGGTATTCTCATAATGGTTATATAGAGTGAGTTACATTACTAGCTACCAAACTGCTTACTTGATCAGCTACATAACTACAAATTTGGTCTACAAAGAGTTAATCAAATACAAGTGATCAACTCTAGTTTAGTTGGAGTAAGTAAAATAACTAATATCTGAAGTATAATATAAAACTATTTTCAAAGCCACTTTTAAGGGCCAGTTTTGATAATATTAGTGGTAAGTAAACTAGCTGGTCATTAAATATAAAAATAATTAGACTATTGAAGTGACTATAAATTGATCTAACAAGGGATCCAACAGTAAAGCTATAACACACCTAGAATTATATAGTAAAATAGTTTATGCCTAATGAGGATTGAAAAAAAATTAAACAGACATTTGATTCTCCCATACATTACTTGTGGTGGGTTATATAACGATTTTCCAAAGTAGTTAAGTGCGAAAAAGGGGTCCTTTCGACTCTACTTGACTATTCGCAGGTATTGAACTACCATGTAAACCAATCAAGTTAAGCGTTTAAAGTGACTACCCTCTAGATTACTTGGAGACAATAAAATGACAATTGACTTCACTCTTGATTACCTAGGACGTATAAAGAAACCAATTGACTTCTCTCTGCTCTAAAAATAGCATATACGTAGCATGAATGACCGCACATATATAAATTGGAGTCAGCCAAGTGATCAGACTTTAGTGAAAAAAATTACTGTCTATAAGAGATACATTGACTACTTGTAAAACTGCCATACTCAATGCTTAAAGGAAAAATAAATAAATACCAAAATAAACTAAATAAATATAATTTGTCGGCGTTCGTTGTGAATCTAGTACTCATGCTCTAGCAAATTTTGCGGTGAAGCCTGACAGACTGTAGCCAACAACACTGATCAACTGGGGCTACTTCTATGATGGAATGGCTAGATTGTTGTTTAATTTATAAACAAAAAATACAAGGATAGTCTAAAAATTTCTTTCAAAACCTAAAAGTTGGCATTGAAAACATATTTTCGTCTAAGAAATATTTACAATATATCAATTCGTTAAAGACTTTTGCTTTATTCTATAAGTTATTATAGTTTACATAAACTAATGTTAATGACGGCCCTCGCTCTTTCATACATATCTGGCGTTTGTATTTTAAAAATACGAAATACATCATCTGCGCCGCGTATTGTCTATGTAGTATAAAAATATATTCATGTGTATGAGAATATCAACATTTATTTTTACGTAAATTATATATGTATGAACCCAGTAAACAATTTTAGCCGAATTCGGTCAGAATTTGTACCGACAGCCTCCACAAGTTGCAGATTTCGTATCCGAAGTCGGTACGACATTGTACCGAAATTTGTATGTTTGATTGATAAGAAATCGTAATTCTTTGTCTGGGGAAATTTGTAAATTTTTTCAGACTTGTCGGACATTACGAGTTCTGAATTAAATTCCTAGGAAATATCTGGATTGATATTGTTACGACATTTCCAATAGAAGTCTTAACAAACATCCGAATATTCTGACCATTATTTGATTTGCTTCCACAAAATGTGCCAAAATGTCTGAAGAACAATTTTAGACTATTCTCTAAAGTGTCAGAAGGAAATCTAGATAGATGGTTCATTTTCTGAAACATGTTTAGAATTATTTCAGAAAATTCTGACATAAGATAGGTTTAGTTTAGGTTTAGATAATGTTTAGTGGGAAGTAAAGTGTATACATATTTTTGTACGTATGAGCGATTGTAGTTTAGTGAGTGTTGCTGTTGCTGCTTCTGTTTCTGTTGTTGCTGGTGCCACTCATTCATTCACCGCTCATTTCATTCCATTTCAGACAAACCAAACATTTCAGTCTTCATATTCTTCGTATTTTTTTATTTTAGCTTTTTTTATTCATTTATTTTGTTGTTGTTTTTTTTATATTTTATATGTTTTTTCTGTGTTTTTTTTTAGTATTTTTTCATTTTTTGTTCGTCTAAAGTAAAAAAAAAAATATTGAATTAAATTTTTTATTTACTGTTTGTTAGTAGCAATTTAACAATTTTCGAGTCGTTATCGCATGCGCGCGTCGCATTATTTTATAAATTTTATTTAATTTTGTTTTATATTTTTTTGTTTCGCTAAAATACAAAATTAATTTAATTACATTTAAATGCTTCGAAATGATAATATTCGTTAAAAGTATAAAAAACCAATAAAACGCGTGTTAATGGCTGCGATGTAACAAAAGTGTTTAAATCAAAATATTTTAAAACCAATGAAAGAAAATTTATTGAATTTTTGGCCAAAGAAGAAAAGAAATCATTTATCATTTTGGTATATAATTAAATAAAATAATTTAAACCAAAAAGGAAATAAAATTAAATACATACATATAAAGATTTTCTGTGCAATTTTCAACAAGTGCTTGCTTTGTAATAAGTGGATCAATAATGTATAATTAATTTACCATAAAACCCCAGCAGCATTAAGATTTTAATGACAATTTTGTAGTCTCATTGCTGTTTGTTTCACTGAATATAAGTTCTGCTGAGGTAAGTAGTCTGTCTCAATTGCAAACGGCCGATTAAAAAACGTTCCACATATAAAATTGATGATCTTTTGTACAAATTAGTATTTCATTTTAAAAATAAATATTAAATTTATGATTAAAATTATTGACAGAGTGTTTTATTGCAAAGAGATAACAGTCACACACACACATATATATACACTTACACAATCACACATATACACACTCACAGTTATACTTAAACATAGATTGTGTGTAAATATTCTGTTGTCGATAATTAAATAAATATTTCTTTTTATTCTTATTTAATCCACATCCACTCGTATTTATTAATAATAATGTATGTATTTGAATTTTGTTGCTGTTTGTTTGTTTATTTTTTTCTTCTTGATGTTGTCATTTATTATATTTATAAAATTTTGTTTAAATTTATATTAAAAAAATTAATACCACTCGCATGTAGAGAAATGTGTCTGATTTGATCCCATAATTAATTTTAACATCCATAAATGTCAGCTCGTCTTGATGAAGATGTCATTAGCAACTGAAATCGTCTGAATTGTGTTGTTTGGTGTGATTTTTTTTATTTCATTTATTTTTTTAGTTTGGTTTATTTAATTTTTATTATTATTGCTGTTTCTATGAAAAATGTTGATATTAACACATAATTTATAATGAAAAATTAATAATTATATTAATCATAATGTCTAATTAATTACGAAACTAAAACAACGTTTTATTTATAGGTACATATTAGACATGATTTTTAGTTTTTCTGAGAAGAATATTATCTGTAAGAATTAGTTTAAACTATTTATTTATACATAATTTATTTTATATAATTATGTTTTCTTTTGACATTTGGCACATTTTGCTAAAGTTAATTAATGTTATTAGCAGTCATCAATATGTAGCTCCCACTCAAAATTGTATAGTGTTTTGGCAACTAGAAAAAAATCTTAAATAAAGATAAATTAAAGTTGTGAGACCAATGTACTATATACCTGTTGGGAACTGACTCCAAACTATGAAGTCACGAGACTGGTTTCTTGGGAATATCAAGGGGTTGTAGTTTCAAAACTTTATAAGTAAGAGACCTGAAATTTTACACAGTCAGAGCTGTGTTGTTTCTTACTCTACATAGATTACAAAGATACTATCTAATAGCTGGTCCAAAGTAGTCAACGCATCTGAATATAGATTACATAAAATCCTAGAGTTACCTAACTGGTTACTTTACCAGCTGTATAACTAGTTATTTTAGAGTATCCTAGACTCTTTATTTGATTGGAGGCTTAAAATTTACATAGCCAAAACTACATTCCGCGGGACTGCCAGTAGGTATTAATTCGCGGGGTGGCTAGCTTATGTCCCAGATCTACATTTTCTCACTGGATATGTGACTGAGTCGCTTTAAGCTGCAATCGCATTCATTTAGGTAAACTATGAATCCTTTCATATGTAATTCCGATGCCAAAACGACATATTATACAGTTTCGTACAGTTCGGGGCATACTGAACACTTCGGTGAGTCATCTTGTCCGAATCGATGTAGATATGTAGCTTCGATAACCACCATGCCCTATAAGAAATTCCGCCAGATTATAGCAGATTTACCCATGGCAGCGGTTTATTCATTTCCCGATATTTGGAATCAATTTTTATGTCCATCAACCTGCTGTTAGTGGTCTCATACCTTCGGTTTGACGAATTGATCTGTACTGCGTCTCTGTGTTTTTGGTCTTCTCTTCGTATATTTTTGAAAATACCCTTATTGTGATATCTTCTACGGAAAACAGACATCATGTCCTTCTTGGAGGCTCAACTTTGTGAACCATTCCAAATATCAGGATAGTGTTTGTCACTCGCTACAGGGTTATTCAGGAACTTTGCCTTTATTTGACATCATTATGGCCAATGAGTTCACAACTTTGGTAGACATTTGTCATGAATATTCAGTGTGCAGTTTAAAATATAATCGGGTTTCGATATTTAGAATTTCGTTACAAAGAGACCGTATAATAAACTGGTTTTAATAGTTGACTCATTCTTAGGAAAATTAACTCATTCTTAGTTATATACACGCAGAGAAAAAATATAATTGGGCATGGTTACTGTAACCATTTATATAGTGTTACAAGTTTTTTAACTATATTATAGTCACAGTAACCATTTACATGATTGTGGTAACCATAATATGGTTAACTTACGATTCACATGATTGTCTCAACCATATATATGGTTACAGTAAACATATATATGTTTGTGGCAACCATATTTATGATGAATAATTTTATCATAATATGTTGTTCTCAGATTATGATAAGCCTTAAGCCGAGAGCACCATAATATGATAAGTCCTTCATCATATAAATGGTTGTCACAAACATATATATGTTTACTGTAACCATATATATGGTTGATACAATCATGTGAATCGTAAGTTAACCATATTATGGTTACCACAATCATGTAAATGGTTACTGTGACTATAATATAGTTAAAAAACTTGTAACAATATTGAAATGGTTACAGTAACCATGCCCAACAATATTTTTTCTCTGCGTGTAGAGATAGTGCAATACCCGGTTTCTTATAAAGACCCTATTCTCCGACCAATGGGAACAATCTTTCGCATATTAATCACAATAGGACAATCAGTTATCCTGTACTAAACAGTCGATAATATTTTTTTATTCTATGCTTCTGGTGGGTAAAATACTACATTCTATAGGGCCACATTCTAAAATTTTTCACTTCGCCCATTTTAAGGAAAAAAAAATAATTTGTTATAAAATTCATTGATTAAAAAAGATATAATTTTTTAATGGCTCAAAAGTTAATTAGATATCACACGATAAATATCTGCACAGTGGCCAATTTTTCAAAAATCATACCTTAAAAATGCCTTTGTCTTGAATCGGTTGGAACTTCACTTTCCCTAAAGGGAACTACGCAATATGGAGCCGCGATAGAGCTGCTGAGAGAATTAATTGTTTCTGACATTCCTATGTTGTGGAGTCAGTGCCAGTTTTATCACTATAAATATAGGAAATCAAAGTAGAATATAGCAATGTCCCAGATGTCCAAATATTCGTAATAAATTATAAATTTTCAAACATTTTATGATTAATTTAGAATGATTAGCATGCTTAAAAATTATATCATTTAATTTAATAATTTTCTATTTCTCTCTTTACAGATATAAAACTAAATTAAATTAATCAAATTTCTCGCAACTACAAAATCAAAATACGGTATGTACCAATTAAATATTTATTATTCTTGAATTGAAATTTAATTTTAAAAATCATAAATTATAAAATTTGAGTATGTTTCACACACAAAAATGCAATTTATAATTTAGTTTATTTTCTAATAAAATAACAGTTTAAGTAAATGTTTTTCTTTTCTGCTTAAAGAACGACTATTAGTTTTCGTGTTTTTTTTTATGGATTTAGTTGCAATTGTCCTTCTGCCATCATTAACCAAGCAATAAATATGCGAGAAAAGGCATAATGTAGAGTGACGGCAGCAAAAAAAAAAACATTATTCCATAATAATGGCGACAATTGTTGTGTAAGGATATCGTTAGCTAAAAATGAAAGAGCAGGGACCGAATTAAAATGTACTCATTTCGATAGATATCTAGATATCGTATTGATCGTAAGAAAGTTAGATCAATTTTACTCGATATGTATTCAATTTCTAATTTTTAGTTAAATATTTTTGGTTTATTTAAATATTACGAAATAATGTTACAGATACTTCTTTCTCATGCTACATTCCTGCCATCGATATGAGTGAATAAAACTTTTTTTATACTTTTTATGTTGTACCTTTTTAACTTTATGACCAAAACGATTCACAGAGATTCTTTACAGCAACATCAGTCATATGTGGTGATACATTTGCTCAGTGCAGAACTTAAAATGTGTTTATTCAGTTATTGGTGATTTAACTTCTGTTAATACTAACTAGAACTGCTTGAGTGTTGTTTCAAATTTGTATAAAAGTTGAATTTAAATTATGTATTTTCAAAGACTGAATATGTATGTGCTGCAAATGTCATGGTTTTCGTTGAACCAGACAGCATTTTGATGTTAAATGCCATTGTTACAATTTTAATCAGTTTTAAAAATTTCATAATTCAGATTTGTTGCAATATATATCTCCTGGTAACTAAAAATTGCCAAACAATATCTGTGTGATGGAAATATCGTTTGTCATCATTACGTCTTGAAAATTGTTATTTACGCTCGACATTCGAAATCTTAAGTAAGATTCTTAAGAGCTTAGACTTTTGGATTTTTATCCAGTTCCACAACATTTCCGAAAGCCTCCATTCTTTTAGGACTCTCGCTAGAATGTCTAATGCACATACTTGAATTTTAGGATTGTTAACTTTAACTGTGTGTGTGTTTATTTTAAGCGACAATACACATCCACACGTAGGAATATTCCTTGTTAAATAAATAAAAAAACGAGAGAAACAGCGCCTTGGGAACATTGCATTAACATTAAATTCCAAATTGTTTTTATATGTATGTATTTGCTCGAATACACTGGCCTGCTGGATTGTTACTTTGACACAGGCAACACTGCAAGATGGGAGAGGGAGGGGGTATTAAAAATGGTAATAAATAAAATAAAGTGCGCTGAGTACATGATTTCCCTGTTAAAGTGGGTCTCTTTCTATAAATTTAAGCGCAGCACAACACAAAAAAAAAAACAACTCAAAAGAGAAACGTTCATCGACTTAGAAAGTAATGTCCTTTTGTTGTTGCTCTTGTGATATGTGGTCAATCAAGAGTCACCCCTCCTGGCCCTTCAATTCCAAACGAACTTTGACTCGTTTTTATTTTGTGTTGTTGGTGTTCTTCTTTACATTTGTCGCTTGTTGTTGCTCATGTTTTTGTCGTGCAAAAAGGGCAAACTGGCCAATTGTGGTAAATCGGAAGTTAAAACTGGCAATAAAATGGCGCTATAAAAATCTATGAATGACACATTAAATCAATCGCCAAAAAAATAAATAAAAATAAAACCAAATTTCTCAAGTCTTTAGAATCACAGAGCGAAATTGCCCAAAAAAAAATATAGAAAAATGAAATGAACGCCTGAAAGGAATAAATATTAAGTGAGTGAGACTTGCTTAAGAGGTCTACCACTAAGATGATTAAAAGTCTATAAAAATTGGTATTCAAGGTGGGGGTAATAAAACGAATTATGAAACATATTGTTGTTGCTGATGCTTTTACAATTGCTATTAAATAATGGCCTACTGTTGCATGAATCATCAGAATAAAAAAGGTGCCAAAGGTTAGAAATCAACAATATACTACACTGATATCCAAGTATATTAAAATTAAAATGTCGTCAAATAATGAAAAACCATTATCGAATATTATTAAGCCATTAAAATGGACTAGAGGTGGAGATCATAAATAAAAAACAATTTGTTGCGCTTAAATCTGCTGCATCTACAGTCACTAATCACTCGATAATATTTTAACTTATAGATACGACTCGTAAAACTACTACGCCCCTTGTAAATTGAAACTTATATTTTTAGTTTGAGTCTCTACATTAGGCAGCTGCTTTAAAATGCGCCATTTTATTTATATTTTTGTATTTAATTTAACTCTCCGTTACGTCTGCTTCACGAGCATTAACTAAATAACTATGATATAATCAAGTCAGGTGTTGTTTCATTTCGTTTGTATATTATTGTACCTTTAATTTCTAAATTAGGAAAAATAATAAATAATTTGTAACTTTTTTTTTCCCAAAAAAGTAGAAATTTTAATGTTGTGCTGACATTTACAGCTACATTTTTTTCATTAAAAATTCTTTTGTTTCTTTGTTTTTTTTTTTTTTTGTAATCTATAGATTTTTTTCTAATAAAGTAGGAAAGAATGTGTCACTGCTAGAAATCTTTAACGAAAAATCTATAATTTTATTACTTTTTTACAAAAACAATTTAGCATTGGCTAGCTATGGCGTTGATCATCAAACTGTTAACAAAGAGCGAGCGAGAGCCCACTCACTTGTACACTTGTTCCTTTATCTATGTTCATGTTCTTTCCATTTGAATTTTCAACAAAAGTCTTCATTTTTTTCTAAATTTTTTACCTTTATCTCTAAAAGGAATCATTTTATGTGTTTTTTTTCAACTTGTTTTTATGCTGTATTTTCTACTCATCACTTGTCTAAAATGGTTTCTCAAAGCAGGCCATTTGTTGGGTTTGTAACAATAGATCGTTTAATAATATATTTTGAATTACATGAGCAATAATTGCATGACAACAGGACATTGTATTTTGAACTGTTTTTATAGCATTTCAATCAGCTGTAGAAACGAATGAATTCATTCCACTTGATTGCGTTTTACAGGAAATTATTATTATTAAGAAGATAATAAAAACAAGTTGAAATGATTCAATTCAATGATAAATTGTAAATCTTTGTCCTGTCCACTATTAGTGTTTGAAATAACACCGCAAACACTTCAAGAGAGCAAAGTGTAAGAGTTTATGAATTGTAAACTAACTTGATAGCAGGTGGTTTTTAGATCTAGGCGGATGTACGAACGTTTAAAATGTAACGACCTATGTGGAAATGCAAGAGATTTAGTCTATTATTTATCATTCCTGGATCATATTCTCTTAACACGAATTGAAACCCATTTCTTAGCAAAATGTGAGTTGTGGGTTAGCCAAACAGTATGCTGATCAAAGGTGCTGACAAAGGACGAAGCTGTCTTGATATTACATTACACTCTGCTTAGTCATAAATCGATATGAAAAATGTTCGGGAATAAAAACAAAACAGGATTTGGTCAATACCATAGGAAATATGCCATAATTGTCAATATACCATTGTATATTGTAGATCAGTTTAAACAATACAAATTAAGGGGCCCAATTTCCAATTTGTAATTTTGAAAAAATAATGAAATTTACTTAATTTCTTGCACGATGCCATTGACACATTGATCAAAGTTGCGTTTTAAAATATTTATTTGTATTTATTAGCGAATTTCAATGAAACTTCATAAAAATTTAATTAGGTCTGAAGATTCGGTTTTTTTTCGGTTTTTGATTGAAAAACTACAAAATTTTCTTTAAATTTAAAAATAAGCCTTTGATGTACTTTCGTATCGAAATAATCCCAATAGTTAAAAATACAGTCTGATTGAAATGATGGAAAAACAAGTAAGAGACCTATATTCGGCTGTGCCGAATCTTATATACCCTTCACCAAATTATACTTTTTTTATGTTTATTTGGAAAGAAATTCATATAAATACATGTTTAACTTAAAAAAAATATAAATATAATTAATAATACTCTGTCCCTTTATTCGGGCTCTCTAGCATAATGATATTTCTAGACATTTAATATAATTTTCATTAATAATAATATTTTTTATATTAACATGTTAATAATATTTATAATACAATTGTAATTAAAAATTACAAAAAAAACTTACTTTCATATTGCAAGGAAATAAATTAAATCACCAAATTATACTTTAAAATACAAATTTTAAATATTTTTAGGTAAACAAAATTTATTTCTTTTTTTTCAAAATTGTTTTTGAATATTTAAAAAAAAAAATTTCCGAAATTGTTTTCTCGATGTTTTTTATTTTTTATTTTTAAATTTATTCGTGAAAAAAATTTATGACAAACAAAATTTAGTTGGAAAAAAAATTAGGGTTAAAAATTATGTTTCCCGATTTTGACCCATTGTAGGTCCACATTACTATAGCCTTATATACATCGTTGTAATGGACTTTGAAATATCTATCATTAGATATTCATATTGTTTATATTAATGACTTAGTAATTAAAGATATAGGTAAAAAATAGGTCAAAAATCGAGGTTGTCCCGGTTGTCCTTATATCTCAGCCATTTGTGGGCCTATTTTCTCGATTTTAAATTGCTACCGAGCAGGTAGAATTCTCGATATATTGATGTATCTATCATGTTTGTAAGTTATTTGGGGCTACGGAAAGTTGATTTCAACATATAGACGGACATGGCTATAACGACTTCTCCAGAATATATATATTTTATTGGGTTGGAAATGAAAAATGTAGAAATTACAAACGGAATGACAAACTTATATACCCCTCTCACGAAGGTGGATTGGATTTCTAAAAATATAAAAAAATAATCGTTTTAAATAATTGGAGGAGTCAAAATTTAATAATTTGTTAAATATCTCAAATATATAAAAATATTACTTTTGACGCCGGTTGTAAAAAGGCTAACGCTTCCTGATTTCAATAAAATCTACAACATATTTTTCTTATGCATTGATTGTAATTAGAGTTTTTACTGGGGTTTTATATTTCTGCAAAAATTCTTATTTTTCAATATTTCTAATGTTTTAAAACTCTAAACCAAGGATTAAAACTGCTCTAACTAATTGCACATATTTAAGATACAAAGAAAACAAAGAAACTAAAACGCTTTCACCAACAAATTTCACCATTTCATACTTGATATAACATGACAGTTTTACCTAAAAAAGACAGGTTGTATTTTTGTTTAAATTTCTTTTGAAATTAATTAAAAAATAAGATATGAAAAGAAACTCATTAAAAACTGGTTGAATTAAGGAAAAATTAAATAGCTATTTTTTTTGTAAAACAAAACCTGGTTTCAGTCTTCTTTTTTGTTGTTTTTGAGGCCATTTTCTTGATGTCTTCATCAAGTTGTCATTTGAGTCAAGTGAAAAACACGTACAAGAACGACGTACTTATGTTGTTTCTTAAATGAAATTCTTTTAATATTAATTATGAGCCGTATTGTTGTCATTTTAGTTTTTTTTTTCTCTCCCTCCTTGTTTATTTTTGACGTAATGGTGAACCTTTTGGCCCCTTGCTAAGAATATCTAAACATATCTGTTCGGTTCATCTGCATGTCTCTGACTGCCTGAGTGTAGCTGTCAGTTATTTGTTGAACGCATATAAAATTGTATAAATTATGAGAAAAGGCGTTTGTTTTGTAACCATGATACCGAGATCATAATGAGTACAGCCATATATTTTTATAAATTTGTTTTTTTCTTTTAGTTTTCCAGTTGCTATATACATAACTTGTTCATATACAAGTAGGTATTTTTCTGTCTAAGAACAAGTGAGACTAAGCACATGGGATACGAACCAAGCTGGAGATATTTTCTTTGAAAAGAAATCTACTCGTATGTTATTTCTTTGGAGTTAAAGTGCTTTTTTGTATGCCATTAAGCAGTTGTTTGATAAGCTGGGTTTTAGTTTCTCAGTTTCTACTTAAAAAAAACTGTTTAAAAATGTAAATTAACTCAATTCCTTAGATTGTGGCTAAAATGACAAAAAAATTCAACTTTATACGCCAACAGGGCAGAAGTAAAGTCAAACCAAAAAAACAAACGGACAAGTGACTGGCCAGGAATAATTCCAAGGCATATCACGTAATCTGCTATTTGTTAAAGACAAAAATACATAAAATGTTAAATTTATATTTCAATTAATAATGTCATCGACAAAGAGTCACGACAGTATCATTGTTAATAACAAGAAACTTGGCTGGTTGGTTGGATGTTTGGTCACAGTCACCAAATACTATTGATTGAATAAGGTTTTGTTCTGTTCTGTTTGCCTTTTTCCACATTTCATTTGAATTACCTGTTATCATGCATTTGGTCAGACCAACAGATACATTTTTATATAAAAATAAAAAAATTAAAGGTTTATTGTAATTCATTGCGTATTTCTGTTTAGTGATCATCGATATGAAATTCATTTGAAAATGCAGTTGAGCTGACATCGCTTTTTCCTTCAGTGTTGGTTGTCTCTCTTAACTTTCAAATTCAATTCTTAATGGCGGCAACACCTTTTCATTTCTTAACTAACAAGTTCTTTTTTTATAAAAAATTCTTTTGGTAGAATAAAGTCATATAAATTATAATAAGCAGGAGGGGTTTTTCTTTAATAAATTAAGTAATTTAATGTGCTTAAAGCGTATCCTATAAAAAACATTCTCAATTCCCACTTTGCTGAAGAAAAATTAAATTTATGTAGAAAAGAAATTTAAATATTTTGTGTATGTTTGTAATAGAAGATGAGGGTAAAATTTTTATTTATTTTTAATGTTAAATTAGGACTCAGGTAAGAAATGTATGATAATGAAATAAAATGTGTATTTTTCTTATGAAAATTATTCACTGGGACGGAAATGCTTGAATTTCACCTCAAAATGGCTTCTATTAATAATGTTGTAGTTGGTCTAAACTAAAAGAAGTATTCAAGCAAAGATTTTGAAGATTTGATCTACTGATAACTATATAAAATATACAATTACTTGTTGCACATAGCAGAAATATCTACCCCCGAGAATTGTATCTTCGCTCCGTAACACCTTGAGTACCAATCGGTCAAAGGTTATGAACTAAGCGACAGCTGTATCAATCTGCAATTTTTTCGAAAGTCTTTCGATGACAGCAGACTGTTACAACAACGACATATGCAATCTTCCATTTATTGATAGTATCTAGCTTCTCCTGGGCTGATAGTATCATGAAGCGGAATTACAAGGAAACGGTAATAATATAACTAATGAAATGCCTCTTGATAATCTGGACTGCATATATGATTTTCCACATCTCTGAAGGAAAGAAAGCATCTCATGCCAAGGAAATGGATCAGGTTCTCCTCCATTCTAATTAAAATGTTGGAAAGTATCATTGATATCTACATTTGGTCATTTCTCAGTCCAGGTAATCCACAGAACTCTCAACATGCTTACACGAATTCTCTCATGAGTTAGCCATATAGATATAAAGAGCGCATTCAAGAATCTCAAACCTGAATTAATGGCATGAGAAATTGATCCTACAGCCGATTCGTTTGTTAGACTAAACTACAATGATGCTATCGACAATTATCCAAAAAATAATCTTGGAAGTACTGGAATCTGCCAAACTAAATTGTGGATTCATAGCCATGCATTTTTATCTTATTTCATGTTCATTACTTCTATTTTGAAATAAAATGTTGTTCAATTTAAAATGAAATCCATTAAATCACTATAAACCGTGAAAAATCAAAGTTAATCCCTTTGAAGAAAGAAAACAAAATCTCGCTAAAATAACAAAGTATTAAATTCAGAAACAGAGGGAAGGAGATAAAAGGAAAAAACAAATAAAAATCCCTTAAAGAATGAAAGACTCGGATTTAGTTGGAATATTATACGAGTATACGTTTCCCTCATTTTCAAGCAAAACTGAACGAAGTGTGAATATAAAATATTCAAAATTCATAAAGCTTTAAATCCCCAACACAAGGCAAAATAACAAAAAAAATAAAACATAGAGAAATAAATAAAAATAAAATTCTGATTCAAAGGCGCTTGTGTGCGTCTGTATGTTTCTAAATATTTCAATATCTAAAATAACAATGTAAAATAATCAGAATAATGAAACAAGTGAAATCATCATCCTCCTGCTCCTCTCACTATGATTTTATTTTCTAACAGTTTTTTCCAACAATTTTTTTTTACAAGGGATGATTTCAATTCATTTTCTTTCACTAAAGTTGGTAAAATTTTCCCTTCTTTTTTTATTACATTTAACAGCGTTGAGTGTAAAAAAAAGAAGAACAAATACTTTTGTATACATTTTATACTTTTACATTTACATAAGCATAATTTCCACATAGTTATATTCCTAAACAGACTCTTAAGATAAAATGAGAACGAATTTCATAAATACATTTACGTGAGTTGGCTGATAAGGTGCCGGGGGGAACGAAGAACGACAATTGAAGATGATATTGCAACGATATGAGGCAACAAAAAAGAAAAAAATTAAGTAGATGGAAGTAGAAGGGTACAGTATCACAAAAAAAAGAAGAAATGTAGAAAACACCCACATACAAGTTCAATGTATTACAGTATGAAGCTTATAGATTCTTTAAGCAGAACTATAAATGAATTTGTTCGTTAAAAGTAAAAATAAATCAATTAAAATATTACGATTCAAATGATTTTTACACAAGAAAACTTTAGAAATATCAAACCAATTAAATTTATTGCTAAAATAAATTCCGAGAGCTTAGAAATGTTAGTTCTTGCCTTTCAGTCTTAAACTACACAATAAACCAGACAACAATATGATAGCGAAAACGATATTACCTTATGTGGCGACTATGATTCCTCTTTTATTATTCAAACCGATATTAACGTTTTCAAATATTTTGCTTCCAACAAAATAAATAAATAAATAAACTACAAAAATTTGAAAAAACTTCAAACCGAAAAAAAATTAAAATAAAACACCCTAACCACAAAAGCCTTAAAATCGATTTTAAGTCCATAAAGTTGACTATATTTTAAATTTCGTACCATAGATCAAATTTCAAATATAATTTAAAATTTTGTTTTATTATTTTAAAATAAGCTTTTTTTTAACTTTTATGAAAATTTTGTTTTTTTTTTTAATTTTTTTAAATTTATTTTTTTATTTACATTCATTAAAAAATATTTTCATTTATATGAATGTATGTATTGCATATCTCATATGGTATGAAAAAAACAAAAGTTCTATTTTAAAATAAAGTCGACTTTAACAAAAATTAACTTCAAAATTTCTTTTATGGTTAGGGTGAAAATGTTCAAGCAACATATGAAAGATGGAAACAAAATTTATATTAAATCATTTAAATTTTTTATGGTGAATTGACCTGTATATTAATACGTTGCCACAAAATATTCAGTTGTGATATTAGTGAGATAAAAATATGTTTAATTTTCTTTAAGTTTTTATTTTAGCGAAATAATTTGTAGAATTAGACCCCTTTCACACTAGGCAATTTAGTTGCGCAAGTCTCTTGCGCAACAACAAAACAGCATGCTAATTTTTCTTCTCCTCAACCCGACATTACCTCTGGCATCAACAAACACAAGAGACTTGCGCAACTAAATTGCCTAGTGTGAAAGAGGTCTTACAGTTATAAAATATAATTTTTGTCATTTAAAAGTATTCAGAATAAAATATGTAGCATGGCGATTTTACAAAATCATATATGATAAGTTATATCAGATTTATTGGGTAAGAATCAAATAAATAATTTAGAAATCTGTTTTTTTAGTTTATTACTTGATATAGAACTGAATAACTTTCCTGGCCTTTATGTGTCTCAGGTCTCATACACAGGAAAATGCTTTAGAAAATATTAATCGATTTAGGAAACTTTATAATGCAAAACTGTGTTGATCTCATAAAAGCGGTCAAAATAAGCTTTTTCGAACATGACTGTTCGAAATTGCAAAAGCTGGGGCTTATCCTAAATATCAGCATTGTATGCAAGAGAGCCCCAAATAAATCCAAATGTTCTAATTACATACAAAGCTGACAGTCATGTTTAGACATATGTGAAGTCACGCATTTGCATTTAAATCATGGTTTTTATGTTTTATGAAACAGTTACATATATTGGCAATAATTCTTCATGTTTATTATTTTAATTTTATTTTTAATTATTTTTAAAAATTAATTTAAAACGTGTCGAAAAATATTGATTGTAGAAATTTACTCTAGCATCCCACAGTTTTTTATTAGCTAAAAGATAAGACTTAACATTCATACCAACATTTTCCTGACATTCCACCTTTTTCACACTTTCGAAAAATACAACAGGGGAGCGAAAATTAAACGAATGCAGTTTAAATATTATTTCGAGGTATTTCCATTAGGATTGTTGCAATGAACTTTTGCTCAACTAAGCAAATCATTCCTTTTAGCATCTGTATTGTCTCAAACAAGGCGCACATTTTAACTCAGCAAAATATTTATTCAAATGGCGTGCTACTCCCTTAAGGTTAATTTCAACATTTTTCTCTACATCGACTATTTTAATGTAAGTATGTACGTATGTATGTATATATTTATGCATACATACACAGTCACATACAAACAATTGTGGGTCCTTAAAAAACACCCTCTTTTTTGTTGGATTCTTTCAACCATCGTTGTTTTTGGTTTAAGCATCATTATGGCAGCTACACTCACTACAGTACAAGCGTGTGTTTGAATGCTTGGATGGATGGAAGATGTGTATTTCATTTTGCCTTCAAAAACCATGTTTTTTCTTTTGAAAGGAAACCACCCCCAACAAGGATTTTTAGTTTCAATTTAAGTTAAAGGCAAATGTACATGACTGACTGACTGTCTGTTTGTCTGGCTTTTGTAATGGGAGCGTAAGGTCTTACATTTAGTATGTCTGTCTGTCTGTTTGTCTGTCCCTCCGCCTGTCTATATCTGTGTATCCACAATTTGTATCTATATTTCTTGTTTGTTTCTATGTATTTTTTTCTATATTTGGCTTTTTCCTCATGGTTGTTGTTATTTTGTACTTAAAGTCTGCACAACATGCGATAAACGATTTTTGTTGTTGTAGCTGCTTTTTGAAACAGACAGACATACAACACTTGGTAAGAATCCCAGCCTGGCCACAACCAAAAATATGTAACATGAAATCAACTCCAATGTAGAAATAAAAAATATTTTTTTACACAATTTTCTGTTGTTGTTCATGTTGGAGTCAACTTTTATTCTGGTGTTGAATGAAATTTTGTTGAACTTGTTTTTGGTTTCTAAATACATACAACATTTTGTTGCCGCAGTTGGAAAGAAAATATCGATCCCTGTTGGATTGTTGGCTGATTGTTGTTTCTCTTTTCAGTTGATTTTTTTAGCTTTCTCTTCTTTTGTAGAAATTTTCATATAAATACGTAGTAAACACATACATCAATAGAACATATATATATATATAATTGTGTGTGTATTTGTTCAATGCTTTCCCAGCAAACACAATGTTGCAGGTTTGAAAAATAAAAATTTTCTTAAAATTAAAAAAAATAAAATAAATGAGAGAAGAAACATCGCATTTTTGTGAAATAAATTGTTTTCAAACATTTTCTCAAGTTATACTAAAACCGCCGTGTTTGCTGGGTTTAAACTGGCACCTAAATGTATAACTTACCCAGTCGAATGTTGCTGGCAATAACAAGATTTTACATTTTTACATTGCTTTTTTCAATCTAGTTTGAATGGTTTTTTCTTTTTATTATTTTTTTGGTTGTTTTTGTTCACTTAAAGTTGTCTACAAGAGTCCAAACTATACTTAGACCCACTGCGCTAGTACGCACACTCCCATCAAAGTTTGTATGTGAAGAAGTACTTCGTTATGTTTGTTTGGGTTTGTTTTCATAAAATGTAATTTCCAGTTAGTTATGCTTACTTAGGAAAAAGAATTGATTTGAAAATATAACAATAAATAAGAGGGATCAGATGGAAAGAAATTCCATAATACGGATTGGATGCTAAGAATCAATAATACCTCCCTTTTCTTAATAATCTTATATACACCTCTGTTACTAGATTAGGTTTAAAAACTGATAGGAATATTCACAACGAGTAAATGTTTTTCTTGTATTTTCCTATAAATGTGTGGTTCCTAATTTCCCGGACTTCTTCCATTCCCGGGAAATATTAAAAAAATCTGTCCACTCCGGGGAATTTCTTAATACTAAATAAAACCAATAAAACCAATAACAAGTACAATCCTGGGTTTTATTTAAAAGAATAGTGTTGCTATGCAGTTCAATTAATGCTTCTCAATAAATTCTAGGATTGTACACATGTAAAATGTACACTCAAAGCACACTCTTGTACGCACATACAATTTTCTGAAAATGAGCGAATTCACTTAATTGTGAATAAATTCGAAAATAATTCATAGATTTTTATGGTCAATATCTTATTTTGTTCCTATTACTTGTGGCTTTGCGATAAAGCAATAAATCTAAACAATTTCTGCCGTTTTAGATTTTTCATGATTTTTTAAAACAAAAAAATTTTATATTTTCACATAAAAAATATATTTTCGAATAACTTCGAAACTACTGAGCCGATTAAAACGTAATATATATGTGAAAATTTGTATATAGCATAAGGAAAATGTTTTCAAAATTCAGTCAATCGAAAGAAGAACATTAACTACTCAATTTTATGTATATCAAACAAAAAACAAAAATTTTGTGAAAATGAGCGAATTAACTTAATTGTGAATAAATTCGAAAATAATTCATCGATTTTTATGGCCAATATCTCATTTTATTCCTATTACTTGTGGCTTTGCGACAAAGCAACAAATCTAAACAATTTCTGTCGTTTTAGATTTTTCATGATTTTTTAAAACAAAAAAATTTTATATTTTCACATAAAAAATATATTTTTTGTTTCAATTTGTTATTATAACTCCGAAACTAGTGAGCCGATTAAAACGCAATATATAAGCAGATTAAAGGTTATGTAAATTTTAACTCTCCAATAATATCGAACCAACCCTTTTTGAGTTATCATAAATTATGTTGAGAAACATCTAAAAACATTCACAATTTTAGAAAAAAAATTACAATAAAAATCTATCCATAGAATTCAAAATTTTACCATTTTTGTACTTAGGTAACCATGATGCATCAAATTTTTATAGTGGTTAGTGAAGCTTTTTTTTTGCTGTTGACCTGTGTTATTGGAAATTTAAATTAAACTATGTTTGTTATACAAAAATGGCCACCTTATCCAATAATGTATATGTATTACTATTTATATTGATGACTCGTACAAATTGTTAGTTCGAACAAAAACAGAAAAATTAAATTTGCTAAATTTTGTAAAAAGAAATTCAATTATTAAATAAAGTTTCCCAGAACCATCAAAAAGTAGCTCCATATTGGTATCCCCTAGATTATCCATTAAAACAGATTTTAAAATTGATTTCATCATATCGTATTAAACAATTAAAGTGGCGCTAAAATGACAATGAAAATAAATAAATAAATAGAGTAGAAAAAAGATACAAATATAAAAAAAATCTATAACTTTCGCTTTCGTCACAAGTCGTAACTCAATTTTGTTGTACTAATAAAACTATTTACGATTATGACGAGCAAACTTGAACAAAAAAAAAAAAAATAAGAAGAAATAGACAAAATCTAGAAACAAAAATGAACAGAATGAATGGGTTCATTTAAACTTAAACACCCATATACCTACCACATATCAACCAAAAAGAACACAATAAATGAAAATCTAAAGAGTGTGATAGATGAGTATGTGAGTATTTAAGAAATACTTATTATAAATAAGGAATCCAACTTGTGAACCACAAACTAATAATAATTATTATTTTTTATTGGATCTTTTGTAAATTAAACGAATGACGAAGATTTTACTTACAATGGCAAATGAATAAATGAATGACGGACGGACGGACGGATGAATGAATGGACATGAATGTTTGTATGTCTGTAATAAAATAATAAATAGTGGCCGTTTGTTTATGAGCACAAAATAATACAATAATAACAATCATAAAAATAAAACATCATCATAAAATTATACACGTGTACGAGGCGTAATCAAGAGACATAGAGTAAATAACTCAATAATTCTGGTTTATTAAAAATAATTTTACTGCTGACCCTCGCATAAATATGCTTAAATAATTATTGAAAAAATGTATATCATTGTTGAGTTATTTAAAGTGGTGCTGAAGACAAGAAGGAATTGTCCGTCCCCTCCCCCCTTGCAGACGAGCACGAAATAATTGATTTAAACGACCTTCAAGTTGTAAAAATTGCACAAGAAGAAAAGAAATAAAGAATTAATGGCGTATTTAGCATATTTAACATTTATTTATTGTCCAACAATAGAGCGGTAAAAAAACAACAACAAAATCCTAAAGAAAAATTCTATCTAAAGTCCATTGACTTGAGTTTTGTTTTAGTGCCTAAGTATGTCGGCGAATGAATTTTAAATTATTTTTCAAATCTTAATAGATACAATATTTTGCAAATATTTATTTAATATTAGTTATTGTTGTTGCTACTCTAAAGATTTTGGTTTTTATTTCTACGAGTTAATGAAGTCCATAAATTTGATTTGAACTTGAAATCGTTTGTTCGATTTCTATTTCATTTTGTTGAAGAGCTCATAATTTGGAATTTGTCATTATTTGTTGGAGTTTAATTTGAATTTTATGATTTTCTCATCAGCTTATCAATCTTTTATGTGTTATAGAAATATGTATTACTAAATGGGTATTAATATTAGGTTTCTAAATTTAAGTTTATACAAATCGTTGAGTTTTTTAATTAATCTTTGCTTTAAATTTAAGCGGCTGCTAATCAATTTAAGCGAGGCTGCGAGATCAGTTATAATTAGAATATTTTTAATGATGTCGATTTTAGGCAAATTTAGAAACTTTGATAATTCCATCTGTAACAAAGTGTCAAAATTACGATCATTTTCTTTCTTTTGCTGAATATATTTTTGGCTTAAAATTCAATTAAAACTGGTAAACATAGAAATCATTTAATCGGCCATATATATCTTTAATATATAGGTAGGTATCTGCACAAAGTTCTGCACAAATAAGTTTTATCAAAGTTCAACATGTTGAGCAGATCGGTCCATAACTGGACAGTAAACGCACATAAATATTTTGTAAGTTGTAGCATCATGAGTTAATTTAATCCTAATTAGTTTCGTGTTTCCGTTTTTTGTGATGATCGGTCTTAATTTAATCCTAATTAGTTTCGTGTTTCCATTTTTTGTGATGATCGGTCCACAACATAGGTCGAATATTGCTTTAACAAGCATACATCTTGAATTATTATTATCCATATAGAATTCAACACAAAAAAAGTTCGTATATAAAGAAAATATGACTCTAGTCCATAATTAGTCATAGCTTCCATAAGAATGAAATTCATCCAAACAAATTCCATATTTAATGAGGATCGGTCCGGCTGTCCTTTTGTATTGAGCATAATGTCAAACAAAACTTTAAAGCTCTTAATAAGACAAACAATTCTATCATGTAAAATATTTGTCTATGCTGAATGTTTCTAGCAATTTTCCCACATCTAAAAAATTGTATTCTCGTTTATAGAGAATTTGAATTTATAGCGGATTTTCAGAAATTCAAGTTCTCATGTTTTAACTGTTGGAAAGTTCAATGACTCTTAGCTTAGCTAGATTGTTTCTTATGAAATTTGAGAAGTTTTAGACTAAAGAAGTAAAAGAAAACTTAAGTTTTCTCATACCGACAATCTTTCTAAAACAAACATATACTGTAAACAGCTGCAGCTTCTATCACACAAAACTAAAATAAGAACTCTATATGAAGTTACAGTTGTATTAAGTGTATCACGATCTTCGTCATCGAGCAGAGTTGAGTAAGTGATCTTTTCCGACATTAACTTCATTTTGTATTTTTTTATATCTTTATTTATTTTTTTTTGTTGGTCTGTTGTTTTTTTAGTGAATTTTTTATGTCTTCTTAATTGCGGCTTTATTTCTTTGAAATTTTGTTCGTTTTTTGTTCTCAAAAAGAAGATATTATTTAACCAGAAGAGTGTACAACATTTTAAGTAGATGAACAAGAGATGAAAGTACTTTTGGCATCTAAAGATAGATGTTGTTGCTGGATTCTTTGAAATCTTGCACGAATATGTGTATGGCTACATGTGAAGCCATCTTTGTTTTTGGAAATTTGTTCTTTAACATTTATTTTTTTTGATTAGATTTTCCATTATGGGAACTTGCAACGTAAAGATTTGGGATAAAATTGAAATATAAAATGCAGGAAAATTACAAGAACTCACCTATCAAATAGAGGCTGCATGGGAATGCATTAATGATGATGATGTTGTAAGAAAATTCATGAACAACTTTAGATAAATTTGTTAACAATATTTAAGTGCATTAAAATGCGCTCTTATAGAATTTTTTTAAAACATGTAAAATTAAAAACATATGAACAAGATAAAATACTGTACAATATAAAGAAGAATCTAAATGTTCTATATTATATTCACCATATTGACTTTTTCTATTTTCTATATTTGAGAACATTAAATTCTTGAAATTAATGTTGACCATTAGGAATTTGTACCATTTTTGCTATAATTATTATAGAAACTAATCAGTTAAGCGAAGTAACTTCAATATCATTTAAAATCATAATATTTTTTTGGATCTAATTCAAATGCAAAATTTCAACGTATTATCTGCATATTATCAAAAAAATATCAACTTTTGGAGGTTGTCTCGCATTCTGGTCCATAACTCTGGTTCTACTTGACATATTTCGCCCACTTTCGATACTAAATATTGCTGTTCAACAAAGACTATTTGAGGAAAATTTCATCCGCCTAAGTCGTTTCCTATCTTGCCTTCTACAGACAGACGGCCAAGCGGATCCTGTTGGAATTTTATAAAGACCCAGAATATATATAATTTTGTGTGATTTCGATGTGTTACAAACGGAATGACAAAATGAATTTACCCTCTATCTATTGGGTAGTGGGTATAAACATGTCCGTAATTCATGCATTCATTTATAATGGAATTAATTCTTAACAAAAATCCATTCTAAATTTCTGTTACTTCAAATCTAATCCCAAATTCTATTCGTTCGATAGACTTCTATTCAATAAATGTTACTAAAACATTTTGTAACCCCCTGTCTATACCTGATACATGTATATTTATCATGATGGTTGTCAAGATAAAAAATTATCCGATATACTTAGTCAACATTTGTTAGTACTATTGCTTTGTTATGATAAAATTGTTAGTGTTTTTGCTCAGACAACTTTGTCTTGACAACAAACGTCATTAATTGTTATGATAAATATTTGTCAAGTATAGACAGGGGGTAATGAATTTGAATTAAAGATAAATTGAATGATTCAATAAGGAATTAGTTTAATACAGAATGATTAATATAAGGGCATTTCGACCGAAAAGTCCACCCAGACAGAAAAATTCAAAGTTTATAAATTGAAATCAAATTTTGCTCCAAATAAAATTTATATATACGGAAGTCATGTCGCGCAATTTTATATAAGTCCCGCTTCCGAAAATCATTTATAAATCAAAAATAAGTTTCATATATACATAAATTACGGGACTTAATTTCATGGCGATCGGTGCATAATTGGTATTAGCTCCCATATAACATCAGCTTCGGAGGATCATTTACGAAAATAAATTATTGAAAATGAATGCTTGACCGACCATACTTTCTTACTTGTTTTCTTTTTCTTATTTCTTAACCAAAAATATATGGAAATTCAAGTAAACGTCAAACAAAGAAAAAACGAGGAAAGATTTTTAAATTTTAAAATTTGGAAAATAAATTTATATTATTCCAAATTAGAGTGTCCAAAAAACCGGCAAATTTAAAAAACCGGTTTCCGGTTTAACCTAAAAAAGTGTGTTTTTGAAAAAAACGGTTTTAATTTGTGTCTTTAAAAAACAGGTTAACCGGTTTATATTAAATTTTTATTCCATATGAAAAATTTTTGAATTCTTAAGGCTCTATCTTTATTGTCAAATGCTACAATTTTCTATAAAATAAATCAATATTTTTAAAAATGGTATCAATGTTTTTCAAAAATATGTTTAAATAGCTTTAGAAAATATATTTCATTTAAACCGATTAACCGTCTTACAAAAACCGGTTTCTCAAAAAACCGAAAAGTTAAAGGAATCCGAAACCGGTCTAGTTTACAAATATGAAAAAACCGGTTTTCGGTTTCGGTTTTGGATACTCTGCAATTTTGTAATGCAAGTCAAACAGTACTTCTGGTACTTACTTACTTCGCAAATATAAAAAACTTTTTACAAATTTTACTTTTTCATTATTTTTATTTAACATTTTGTCGCACAAATGTCACGCCATAATGAAAATGCCCATATCACATTTCATTTGGTATCGAAAATTTCGAATTTCGATCACAATATTCTCTAACAAAATTAGTATTTTCTCAGAAAATACCAAGCCAAGAGGACTTATCGAAAGTGTGTAAAATAGTTCTTATAATAAAATATGATAAGCTATAAGCTATAAATAACTATTAATGAAATATAACGGATCTCTATTTCCGTTGTTCTTTAGCTGACTAATAATTCATATGACTCAGCATTATTTCTGTTTCAAAATTTACTAAAAAACTAAATTTAGAAGAATAAATTGGATATTTTAAAAGAAATAAAAAGAAACCAAATTGCAATGAAATGTATAATTTTTTCAGCAGAAATTAATGAATTTTTTTCATAAGAATAATGAATAAAAACTAACATAAAAAAATAAAAATTGTCAAATAGATACATTGATAACACGATTCCAAAAATTCTTCAAAATCCCGATAACACATGAAATTTGGCAGTTATTTAAATTAAATTTCATTGTAATATGAATTTAGTATATTATTTTTATTCCATTTAATAATTTATGAACTCGTGTGTTTGTTATTCAACTTAATTACATTTTATGGATATTTGATCAAATTAACAATCAAGAAATAGAGCTATGCTTGTTAGTTAAGTGGATTTTAAATGTTTGTTAAACGTTTTTTTTGTATTTATTTCTGTTAATGAGTTAAATAATAAAGCAATAACAAAGGCAACAATGAAATGATTACAGGTGAAATACAATAAATGTAAGTGAGTATGAGTGATTTTATATGATCTACTTAAAACCAAAAAAGCAAACAAACATAAACAACCGCAACAACAAAACAAACAAACAAATAAAAAAGAAGAAGCAGAATGTAAGAGATCATAAACATTAAATGTATTAACACCTTATAAAAACCAATTAACACTTTTATAGGTCGGTCGGCCGGTCTTTCAATTGGTGTTTTGGTCATAAAGACCAAATTAACAAATCATATTTTGAATTTCGTTGCCATCTGACAGACAGATTTCTTTAACTCTCTTGTCATGAAGTAGTAGCTCTTTATTTGCAAATAAATATGACATGAAGTTGGTTTAGTATGGTAATAATGTCAATAAAATAGTAAAATGACTCTAAGGTATTATTTACACGTACATTCATACATTCATTTCAATGTACACCTCTCCAACTTTTCTACTGTAGTAGAAAACAACAAGAACAACAAAATATAAACAAATAATAAAAATTAATTTTATTATCATGCAATAATGTTCATTTCGTTTGCCACTATGAAATGATGGATGGATGGATGGATGTATGGCTGACTGACTGGATGAATGAATGAGTGAATAGTTATTTGGTTGGATGGATGACTTTGTGGATGAATGGTTGGTTGGTTAGTTTCCTACTTGGTTGGTTTTTTTGGCAGTGACCAATTCAAAATTCAGTTAAATATGCAACGTATGGTTCACAAAAAACGCCAAATAGCGGAAAAACTTTAAAAGCATAAAATACATAATAAAAATTTAAGAAGTATAACGGATAAAAAAAACACCATTAAACATTGACCATGGCTTTTTTTGTAGTTTTGTCCATTCTGACTTTAGTTATTATTTGTTACAATACAATAAATTTTATTTAGTTTTATGAGATGTTTTAACCTCACACCGGTTTTTGAACAATTCTGATAATGGCCAAATATTTAAAATTTTTTTTGGATATTTTAATAAATACTTCTATTGTTTATAATATATTTTGTTGTTTTAATTGTGAGGAGTGCGTTTTGCACTAGTGTGACACATTTGAATCAAATCGTATAATGTGAAGCCTTGCCTAAAGTTTCTATTTTTGAAAATATTATCGGAAAATTTTTGTGACGCACTTCCTGGAATTTCTTTAATAAGGTTTCTTCTAAAAGTTACAGTATTTTTCCTGCACAGTAAAATAGTTCTGTAATAATTTGTTGCCAATCGAATGATTCGATTATAACCATAAATTTTACGATTCTGACTAGGAATAAGAAGTACAATTTTAACAGAATTTTTGTCACCGCAACTAAAATTAAGATAACGTAAGACGATTACACATGGCAACAAAATCGAAAAATTTTACATGCTTTTTAAACCACTATACAATTTTGATGTATTGTGGTTCCGGTAGTACAAATATGGTCCAAATTTTAAATTCTATGCAGAAGTTTTTTTTATAATTTTTTTTTTGGTAATTTGAATTTTTTAGACGTTTCTCCACATAATTTGTGATAACTCAAAAAGTGCTAGTCCATTATTATTAAAATAAACTTATAAGAGTTTAGATTTACATAACCTTTAATCCATTCATATATTGCGTTTTAATAAGCCCGGTAGTTTCGGAGTTATAATAACAAATTGAAGCAAAAAATATATTTTTTACATGAAAATAGCAAATTTTTGTGTTTAAAAAGACTCATGAAAAATCTAAAACGGCAGAAATAGTTTATTATTATTATTTTGTCACAAAACCGCATATAATAGCAACAAAAAGGGATATCGAACATAAAAATCGAATGATTCGTTTTGAATTTATTCACTATTATGTGAATTCGCTTATTTTCACAAAATTTTACTTTTTTTTTGTTATACATAAAATTGAGCAGTTAGTGTTCATCTTTCGACTGATTGAATTTTGAAAACATTTTCAAATTTTCACATATATATATTGCATTTCAATCGGCTCAGTAGTTTTGGAATTATAATAACAAATTGAATCAAAAAATATATTGTTTACGTGAAAATAGGAAATTTTTTTGTTTTAAAAAAATCATGAGAAATTGAAAACTGCAAAAAAATTTCAGGTTTATTGCTTTGTGACAAAGGAATAATATAATAGGAACAAAATGAGATATCACATCATAAAAATCAATGGATTCTTTTCGAATTTATTCAGCATTAAGTGAATTCGCTAATTTTCACAAAATTGTATGTGCTTACAAGTGTGTAATTTTAGTGTAAATTTTACATGTGTTTTGTTTTTGTTACAACAAAAAAGAAGTACACGCTCGTAAACTCATACAATTTTGTGAAAATTATCTGCATCGGTTCTGAAATTTACAAATTTATGTCTTTGAAAAATCAAATTTTTTTTCAAAATGTTTTTTAAATGTTTTTTTAAATGTTAACTTTGAGAATATTTTCCTTTTTGTTTTTGCGAATTAAAATGGATATTATACTTATGTGCTGTTTTTCTATAGCGAATGGGCGTTTTGAGTGGACGTTTTACATGTGTTTTGTTATTGTAACAAAAAAAAAATACATGTAAAACGTCCACTCAAAGCTCTCGTTCGCTATAGAAAAACAGCACATTAATATAAATTAGTTAAGTTAAGTTTTTCTTAAAAAAGTATTACAATTAATAACCCTTATTGCTAATATAACTCTTTGATTCGTATACCTCGATATGCCATCTCTTTAACCATAAAAGCGAAAACAGGGCCGGGCAATAAAAATACTTTTTATTACTTCAAATTAATTCACCCGTATTTTCTATACAAATAATACTCGACTAGAACAATGCCATCTGAAAAAAATATAAAAAAAAATTAAACAAATTTGAAAAATTAACAAATTGAAAGACAGAAAAAAGTAAACGATCAATTGCTGCAATTCAATTTCATGCTCAACTTACGATCCCAACATGGAATTTTTCAATTTTATGACAAAAACAAATATTTGTATAAACACGAGCGCAAACAAATTAAACAATTTGCAGCCATTAGTTATTAAGACAAAAATATGAACATAAAATATGACAGATGCAAGGATGCAAAGACATTAACAGCTATAAATTAAACAGAGTATTGACAAATAACAAAAACAATAAAAATGCTGCAATAACATTAGTTTTGTTGTAATCTTTTCATAATTAAGATGCATTTCTATGTTTGAATATGTATTTAAAATATGAAATACAAAAGAAACTTTATTATGTAAAAGTAAAACATTGACAGCAGGATTTTTATATGCAGGCGCCAAGGGTTCGATTTCTTTTGTTTACAGAATCTTTTCATTGCTTTTTCTAGGACATTTAAATTTCAACTGTGAAAAAGGGTTAAAGTTTCCCTTCCGCTGTTCATGTGACAATTTTTGCATGCACTCACTCACTTACTTGCTTGCTTTCAAAACAACAACAACAACAATGTGGAGAGTTTAAAAGAGAGACGTCTCAGAGTTGAGAAGTCATTAAGTTTATGGCCTGATTTGTTTGATTTTCACACATTTTCAGTCATCCTGCGTGTATCCAGGTATTGAATCATCCATACGGACGGAATCTTTTCCATGTTGTTACATTTTATTATGCCATGTTTTGTTGTTGTCTGGTTTTGCTTAAATAAACAACAAGAACAGGAAGGAAGTGCTCACTTAAGAATTGCTCTTTCTCTCTGTTTGTCCGTCCGTCTGTCCGTCCATTTGTATTTCTATTAGTCTAAAGAGTTGCTTGGGTGAAAAGGAAGCAAAATAAAAAGAGAAATCTTAAGACAAGTCATCTTTAGGTAATAAAACAACATTAAAATTCCTTGTTCATACTCACAAACAGACAGAGTACATATCCATATACATACAAATTTACATGTGATAGTATACTTTTATGTATGTATTTAAACGGTAGTTAAAAATTATACATCGTAAATAATGACTTTTTTCTTATAGAAAAATATGTATCGTTAACGCCATTCAGGGTCAAACTTTAAAGGAATTTGTTAAGAAAGAAATTAGTGGGCATGTTTTTCTTTAGGTATTTGCGTAATACCTAAACAAATACAATAAAATTTCTATGTACATATGGAATTTAAATGTGCATTTCTATTGTATAACGTTGTTAGAACAATATACATATGTATGTGTATATACATATTCATGTATGTTTGAGTTACGTCAATGCTAAATAAGATTTTTTCCAAATGCCTTTCATTTTGGGAAAACCCAGCTATAAATAATGCCATGAATGAAAAACATATAAAACATCTACTCCGTGAATAATATACTAATCCATGTCGAGTCGGCTTTGACGTTTGGAAATGAAGAAAATTTATTTTATTCAGTTTTGCCTAAAACATACACACATAGAATTACATTTCCGAAATATATATAAAATTCAAAAATCGGTTGAAAATAATATTGCTTTGTTATTATGCATGAATGTCACATTTCTGCCTATTCGGGTTACGAGAACTAGTTCGAAATTCAGTTACAAAATTTGACATATGTACTATTTATATTAACTTACAAACTAAATAAATGCTTTTAAAAAAGCTCTGCTACGAATTTGAAGAAAATATTAATTTTTATACCATTTTCAATACATCATTCAAACTTTTGAAAATGTTGTTAAATAAATTCTAAAAACTTTAGAATTTCTCTTTAGGGGTTTATTAAAGATATATTCGATAATTCAATTTATGGAACAAATAAGGCTTAATCAATAATTAAATATATTTTTTCCATACAAAAAAATATATTTAATCATTGATTAAGCCTTAACTATGCTCAAAATTATGGTAAGTTACCCGGCCTTAGTCTATTATATTTGACTGTTATTCAGCTTTTAGCAAACAAATACAGAATATTATTCGTCAGTTCATTTGAAAGATATACTGAAGATTTTACTAAAATCGGGGAACTCTAATCTTTTCTAAAGTGGTATCAAAATTACATTTTTTGGAATATTTTTAACTTTTCATTCAACGAAATAAATATCTATTTACTGGTAGATTTTGATAAAACTTGAGAAAAGTACTGCACTAGGTTTAGAATTATGATTGGAATGTCAATTTTTTTTAAAATTTGTTTGTTATTTTTATATTATTTGGGTTGAAATCTTCTAGAAACAATCAATTCTAAAAAAATTAACAAAACGCGCAACACTAGTATAAAACGAAAAAAAATGTATTTAATATCAATGTGTAATTTGTTTATAAATTAGATCAGGATTAAAAACATTCATTTAAAATATTGAAATAAATAAAATGAAATAAATAAAACTCAATATCCCAAAAAACTGAAATGAGCAAAAAAGTACCTTTTGTTCTGCGGCTCCTCGTATAATGATATAAGAATTTTTAAATTTTAAATACAGCTTTGAAAAGAATTAAGTGTATCGAGTACCCAAACAAATGTATTGAGTAGTATCGAATAGTCAAAAGTACCCACTTTTTACAACTCTAGGTTTAATGTTTGCGTTTCAAACATTTTATTCATACAGGGTTCTTTTGATCATTTAAAAAATCGGGTTTATTTTGACACCCAATACATTAAAGTGTTTAATTTGCTAAAATTTTATATTCAAACGTCTAAAGTTCTATCAAAATTTCACTGAAAAATCCAAAATATTTAAATTTTTTTAATTTTGACACCTTTGTGAAAAGCGTTACAGTTTTCAGATCTTCTTCAATTCTTTTCTATATATTCTACAAATTGAGTAAAAATATTTTGTATATTTTTCAATAAAACCGAGCAATTTTATAACAATTTTATTGTATATTAATCAAATTACTGCCAATTGAGTTTTTCTCAAAATACTTATGTGCTGTTTTTCTATAGCGAACGAGTATTTTGAGTGGAAATTTAACATGTGTTTTGTTATTGTAACAAAAACAAAATACATGTAAAACGTCCACTCAAAACGCTCATTCGCTATAAAAAAACAACACATTAAACTTCAAATAGCAGACACGGCAAAATTGCCGTTTATCATTCAATGTATCTTTAATACAAATTTAATGAGAAATTCTTATATTTTTACAATTTGTTTAGCAAAATTTTAAACTGGAGAAAAATTTTACTTTTTTGGTCGAATTATTAAAGCTAATTACTAATTCAATTTGAGCTTAATTCACTAAAGTCTTAATTCGGAATTAAGACTTCACTAAAGTCTTATTTCTATAAATCCATTTCCAACATATAATTCTTATATTCAAGCTTAAATTAAATTCATTCATCGTTGAACTAATTCATAACATAATTCATCTAATTTAAATTGAATTAAAATATTTTTTCTTCATTCAGTTTTGTTTATCATGTACAAAATTAATTAAAAAACACGTAAGAAAATAT
The DNA here is from genome assembly GCF_958450345.1 of Calliphora vicina. Lineage (NCBI taxonomy): Eukaryota > Metazoa > Arthropoda > Insecta > Diptera > Calliphoridae > Calliphora > Calliphora vicina. Next base: position 83,480,595 of record NC_088780.1, read on the forward strand.
TGTCGGTCAAGCCCGACCATATTATACCCTACACTAAGTAAATGAGCAAAATCATTTTCTTTTACAATTTCAATAATTTATTTTCGTGAATGATTTTCGGAGAGCTATGACTAATTATGGACCGATCGCCATGAAATTAGGTCATGTATTTATGTATATATGAAAGTTAGTAGTGTTGAATTGTATGTGTATACCAACATTTTAAAGATTTTTGCTCGTTAAAGTGATTTTCGGAAGAGGACCTTATATTGGAGCTATGACCAATTATAGACCGATCATCATAAAATTTGGTGACATGATTTCCGTATATATAAAACTTATTTGTAGCGAAATTTGTGTATATATGTACATATATGAATTAAACATTTATCACGAATAAAGTCCAGTTTCGGGAGGACATTTGTATGGGAGCTAGGTGAAATAATTGACCGATTTCAGCCAGTTCCAATAGGCTTTGTCCTTTGGCAGAAAAACGTACGGACGAACATCGTTTAATCGACTCAGAAAGTGATTCGGTATACTTTAAGGTGGGTCGATCGGTATACTTTAAGGTGGGTGTTAGACTAATATTTTTGGGGGTTACAAACATCTACACAAACCCTCCCCACTATGGCGGTGAAGGGTATAATGAATTGTAATAATTGTGAATTGAAGAAAAATTAAATCATCCAAAATTTAATCATCCAATATATTTTGTAATGGATCTGAATTAAAGAAAACTTAAATAATTAAAAAAATAAAAAATTAATTCTCAAAGGAATTAATTCATTAAGGGAATGGTTATGAGGCACAATTTATTTTGATTTCGTAAATGGAATCTTTCGAACGTTTGGAATAATTAACTGTTATCCTAGTTAGACAAAAATTCATATACACATAAATTTTGTTCCTGCATGTGGACTGTTCGGGACACATAATAATAATTTTTTACTTTTTATATTTTAAAATGATGAACCATATTAGAGGAATCTGTTTTAAGCTAACAGTGGTTTTGTATTTATATTGATCTATCTTTAATTACGAAAGGTATAATTAAACAAATCTATATTTTTGGAAACGTTTAAGATTCATTAGTGGAAAACGTACAGAAAAGTCATTAAATCTCTAATCTGATAGAACTCGTTATTTTCAAATATAAAGTTTATTTAAATATTGACAATGTTGTAGATCCATTTCAATTCAGCCAATTTGATCAAACAGGTTTTATATGTGAAACACACTTCATCAGTTCAGACGGTAATCGATTTCAGTCTTTATTGATTCAATTATCTGGCCTATAAAAATAAAACGCATAGTAAAATATTTCTGTTTTATAATTTATTCTAAGAAAAGAATACATTTTCTGTGTAAAACTGATATCTAGATGGAGCCACTATCTGTTCTTTTGTTTTAATTTTGGCTCCAAACCAAACAAATTGTACAATATGAACACAAAACTATTAATATCGAGTATGAGATACACACAATCACACACACCAAACTGCCCTTTAGATACACAAGCACACATACACTTGCACAATTATGAACATGAACATTTTACAATGAAGTTGAGGAAAAATAAAAGATACAATGTTTTGTTAAACATTTTTTGGTTATAATATTTGTGTGTAAATGTGTATCTGAGCTTGCGCAAAGAGAAATATTTATTTGAATTAAAAAATAAATTTTTAAATTTAATAAAAATTCAAGAATTTTGTTATTGACTGAATATTCACTGAAATGTTTTGTGGTGTTTTATTCAAAACGAAAATTGTTTACACTCTCTTTTTTGTTTTAAGAGATTTAGAAATGTTTTGTATCCAATGGATACAATTTATTTAAAAATTTACACGTACACGAACTGTTTGAATTCTCTTTTCAATTCACATGGATTCATAGATGGAGACACACGTACAGTATCCGTGTATATATGTGCATGTTCAAAGAGTATAAATTTGATTTTTTTTTGTACAATATTTAAATTTCATCCACCTTACATTCACTATACCCATACTCCCAGTTGAAGTTGTATCTCAATATTTTGTGGATACTTGTGAGCACAACAATAACAACAACAACTAGATAGTTAGAAGAAGAAAAAAAGAGCGCATGTGAGCTCAAAAACTAATAGAATCACTACCACCACAACTACAGAATAATAATAATACCACGTTATCAAACGTTTACGTACGTGAACAGTGAGAATTGTAGATAGAACGAATATTTTTGAAACGTTTGTTTTGTTTATATCCACTGGATTGTGTTTTGTTGGAGTATATTTTTAAAGAGTATCGGCTGTTGAAGAGTATCTTTGAGTACGTTTTGTTAGAAACAAACGAGTTTCTTTTCTTTTATTATTCGATTTTCTAAACTCTCCGGGCTGCGAGAAAAACAAACGTGACGAATTTTCCTTTATTCTAAGTGTTGTAAGTGCGCGCTTCTTGACTTTAGTTGAACGGACGTGTAACTAGTATCTGTGTGTCTTTGTGCCGCTGGCTGGCTTTCTGTACGTCCGTCCGTCTGCTTGTGTGTATGAGTAGTGGATGGTTGATTGGAATACATTGGCTTCAACATTGTTGTTTGTGTTTTCCACCATGTGTGTATGAAGACATTTTCAGTTTGTGTATGCGGACAAAAGAATCTCTGTTGTCAGTGTAGATTTGTACTCCGCTGCGTACGGTACAAGGCACACGGCATACAAAATCCAAAACAATCGTTTCTTATTTCTGTGACAACTCAATACAAATTCAAAATCCAAATAATAAAAAAAAGAAGAAAAACACACACAACATTAAACCAAAAAATCTTATTGTGTGCGCTACAAGCAATAAAATAACCAAAAACAAATATCTTTTTGAAAATTCAACATTGGAAACGGAAAAAAAGAAAATTAGAAATTTTCCAATTAGAAAAATATAAGAATGAAAATAAAAATGTGAAGTGTGCCTCAAAATAACAGAATACAATTGTTAATTTAAACATTAAAATCACAATAAATGTGCAATAAAAGAGAAACAATTACAAATTGTTTTAAACTTGAAACATACTCAAATATTTATAAATTTATGGTCGTTTAAAAAAGAATTAAATTCTCTAACAAATTCCAAAACATTAAACAAAAGAAACAAACAAATATGTATAAAACAATTTAACTAAATAAACTTTGTGTTTTTTTTTATTTTAAACTTTCAATCCCCCAATTCCCCACCACATTTGACTGCCTTAAAATACAATACCAACAATAACAACATCATACCTGTCTAATCACAACATGGAATACTTTTGCTGTTACTCCCTCGACATAAAACGAACATAAAATTCGTTTTTATGGAACCGGCATTTGTTTTTTTGGTGCAAAAATAAACTAAAATAATTAAAAACTCCTACAACAACAATTAACAAACAAAAAAAACTGTGTTAAATAATAATAAAACGTCATCATCGGCAACCAAACCAAACAAAAAATAATAATTATTTGTTTTGATCGTAAAATGGAATTTTATGACCCTCTAAAATACCACCAACAACAATAAAAATAATAACAATACAACAACCAAAAATCAATAAAAAACAAAATCAAAACGAAACAACACCAAACACCAAAACTTTTAAAAAATCGTTAAAAAAATAAACTATTTTTAAAACAAAATACTTTGATGTTTTTTAAAATTATTTTTTGTTAAAAACTAAATTATAAACACCCTGTGTTTGGAATTTCTCTTTAACCTTTAATGAAAAAAATCTTTAATTTCGATCAAAACTTAATTCGTTTCTATAAAAAAATAACTTTATTTGCAACGAAATTCTTATTCGCATTGAACAAAATAAAATACTCTTTATCGTGTACTCTCTTCTCCGTTAATTCTAATAAACATTCTCTTAAAAACAAAAACTAAATCAAACCACCACCATCACCAATACATGAACACATTAATTGTGTGTTATTGAAATGTGTCGACTTCAAACACTGTGGCGTACGTGAAACGTATTCAAATAAATTTATTTTAAACAATTTCATAAATATTTTGTTTAACAAACTAAACACAACACCACAAACAAAAATATCTCTTGAAAACCAAAAAATCATTACGTATTTATTGGACATTTTAAATCGCAATTTTCTTTTTATCTCAAAATATTTTGTCGATTATTGTAACGCGTTATATAATATTTAATTTGTTGATATCACGCGCGTACGGTTCGATTTAAATCGCGTTCAAAATAACCGTAAATATTCCACCCCTCCCCCAAACCCCAACCATCCCGCTGGCGTGCGCTCTTTACGACCCCCACGATGTCTCGGCAGTCGGGTCGCACGCCGCTGCCGGGGCTTGGTGGGGGCCACATCATCACGCTACTCCACATCCATCCACAACTGCTGCCACTGCCGCCCTTAATCATCATCAAACGGCAATTGGGACGACGCATCATCATCAACAATTGCATCATCCGGCCCATCACGCACATCCGCATGCCCATGCGCATTTGCATCCACACCATCAACCGCATCTGCAACATCATCACCTGCACCAACAACAACAACAACACAATTCCGCCTCAACGGGACTGGCATCATCGAATGCATCATCTGTCTCCTCCTTGCTGGGTACGGAAACGGCACTGCAACAACTACAACCATCACAACAACAACAATCCTCAACACAACCAACCACACATTCCACACCAACTCATGCGGTTATGTATGAAGATCCCCCGCCTGTTCCTATAGTTCAACAACAACAACAGCAGCAACAACTACATCTCCCGCATCAACAGCAACAACAACAACAAACAAATAGCCAACAACAGCAGCAACAACAACAGTCCCACAATAACGTTGACACTACGCCCGTTGGTTGTCTTAGTCCCTCAGAAACACCATCAGGTCCTCCGCCACAATCTCAGCAGCATTTAACATCACCCCATCATCAGCAGCAGCAACAACAACAGTCAAATACAGTACCCTCCACTGCTCCTTCAAGTATTCAACAACAACAGCAGCAGCAGCAACAACAGCAGCAGCAACAACAACAACAGCAACAAAACACAGCAGTGGCGTCCGGCCAAACACAAATTGTTACGCCGACAGCGGCGAGTGTTTCCCCATCCAGTGTTAGTTCCCAACCTCCAGGTAAGTTCAACAGCATTTTCAAAACTACGAGTATTTTCATTCAAAAACAAATTGTACAAAACTTTGTTTAAATTTTGTAAATATAATTTTTAGAAATTTCTCGAAATTCTTAAAAATACGTTTTTTTTAATTTAAACAAAATTAAAATTTGTTTAATTAATTTGTGTTCTCTTTAAAAATGAGAAAAAAATTCATAGTTTTAAAAATGATTTTTAAAAACGTTTAAAACGTTATTTCAAATAAGTAAGAGTACGAATATTTTACCCCACATTTAAAAAGAAAAATTAATTTTTGGTTTTGATGAAATAAACGATTTATTCTAGTTTCAGTTTTTCTGGTGAACATTTTTTTGAGAATAATTTTTTTTTTAAAATATATTAAGAAAATATTGTGAATTTGTGGTCACATACCAACATTCCAGACAAATAGTCGGGATAGATTTTAAAAAAAATACTTATGTTTAACAATGGTGGAATTTACTATTTTATTTTGTAAAAATAAGATCGAAAAGTAACTATTTCCTATTCAAAATTTTCAAGTAAAAGTTCTTTGGAAAAATGCTCAGCAACTTTATTTTGAAATACTACTTTTGAATTAATGTTTTTAACTAAAATAATTAAATTAATAACATTGTCACAATGCTCACCTTGAGATCTTTATGAAGTTAATAGGATTCATTTTTACTACCCATAATGAAAATTAATAAAAAAAATTTATGCAAATATAAGATAAATTTTAGTTAATTTTATTTAATTAAAAATGTCATAATTTTTCAATTGTACAATATCAAAATACTTTGAAAATCATAAAATATTTAACAATTCATTTTGGCAATAAATGCTTTAACTTATAACAACTGTGACTTTCAAAAGTAATTTTTAATTGCCGAGTTTAGTAAACCATTGAAATTGCAACACATTTTTTGTTCCAATGTCAGTATTTGACATCACTTATTACACTGTCAAACAAAACTTTTCAGTCTCAATCATTTTTTTAAAAGGTTTTGTAAAGTTGCTTTACCATTTTTCCAATATATGAAATGTTAAACAAATATTTTTATTAATTAATCGGAATTTCATGTATTTTAAAATATATCGAGGGCCTATATTCAAAACCTTCTATCTTTGATTTTCACGAAAATTACTTTTTGATTGTAAAATGTTCAGCAAAACAGCCCTCATGGTATGGATTTTATAACAAAGATGATTTCTTTTGCTGTTTTATTTGCATTTTTGTTATTTCTCTATATTGCACAAATAATTTTCTTGAATGCAAAACCCTCTATCTTTAAAAAAAAAATGATTTCCAAATAATATCTTCAATAAAACTTCAAAAAAATGTACAAAAGCAAAATAAAAACCTTTTTTCCATGATACAATAATTGTAGAAGGTAGAATCACTAGGGAGAGTTTTCAATATTTAGCCCTATAACGTCAAACTTTGATTTCGATTTTTTTCTTATTTTTTATATTTTCTTTTGTTTGACGTTACAAGAATTGTATAATTGAGAATTTATTTTCTACTGAGTGTACCTTATATTGTTGTATCATGATTTTGTCTATAATTTTTTGTATAATACTCTATTATTAGAAGCTATCCTAAATAAGTTAAGTTATGTTGAATAAATCACATTAAAAACTGACAGATGCCATAAATGAAATCAAAATAATTAATTTTTATTGAAGTGCAAAAGCCTTTATCTGATCATTTCATACATACATTAAATATTTTTGAAAATTTCAAACATGCATTGAATATTTTTGAAAAGCAAAACCCTCTATCTTTAATTAAGTCCATAATGATGCAAAATTTTAAAAACCAATTATATGTGAGATTCAGTAGTTGCTTTTAAAAAATATTGTGAATACCGAATTTTAATAACTCAAGTAATACGCGAGAAAAAACTGTTTTTTGGCTCTCCTGAAAAGTTGTGTTTTACAAGATAGAGGGTTTTGAATATAGGCACTCGATATATTTTTCTATTTGCTTTTTCAACAGTAGATCATTAATTAATAGTAGTTATAAATTAATTTATTTAGTTATTGCCTTGTAAATATTGAAAAAATCTAAAATTGTATAGCATTTCATTTAAACATTTATTTGAGTTCTTTAAGCAATATTAATTATTTTATTATATCATGTTCAGTGCTGTTATTTTAAATTTACCGAGTATTAGAAAGAGATTCTGGTTTGTCCTAGACTGCTCTATTTTTAGGGTTGTCAGTCGAATAAAATTTATTCCAATATTTTTACACGAATGAATAAAATTAAAGTCAGTTTAGAATAACAAATTATTCGATCAATAATTATCGTATATTTCCAAATTAAAATTTTATTTCCAAATTAAAAGTGTATCAAATATTTTATAAAAAAGAAAAATATTGGAGAAAACCATCTCTAAGAAACAAAAGCAAATTCGGTCATCATTGGAAATTTCACTAGAGATAAATTTTTGGATTAAAACTTCAAACGTAAACCTTGTGAATAATAAATAACTAGGAAAGGATAGAGGATGATAAACAATTTTTACAGAATAATATATTTCCACCATGAGTATTTATACCCAAAATTTTAAAAAATTTCAATAAGAAATAATTTTGAAAAATATTTTACAAAATGTTGTAATTCAAATTTATTAATTTTTACAAACTGACTATTGGACATTTTCTGTTTTTAAATATATTTTATTATAATATTCGAATGATATTGTAATTTGTGCAAATTATTCAGTCGGATAGTCGAGGGAATAAAAATTTATTCAGCCTAACCACAAAAGCCCTAAAATCGATTTTAAGTCCGTAAAGTTTCAAATATAATTTAAAATATTGTTTTATTATTATAAAATACGCTTTTTATTTTGAACTTTTATGTATATATTTTTTTATTTTTTGAAATTTGTTTGAAAAATATTTTCATTTATTTGAATATATTAGTTGTATTAGAAAAACAAAAGTTCTATTTTAAAATAAAGTCGACTTTAACAAAAATTAACTTTAAAATTTCTTTTATAGTAACTCGGATTAAGTTTAATCGAATATTTGATTCTGATGCATGTGAAAAATTTATTTATATTTATTTTTGTTTTTTTACAGACATGTCCCTCTCATTAGCACCATTGCATATACCCGCGATAAGGCCAGGTTTTGAAGCCGATGCAGCCAGTGCAGCCGTTAAACGGCATCCTCATCCGGCATGGCCGTATGAGAGTGATGGTTTCAGTTCAGCCCAATACCACCATGCGTCGCAATACTACTTAGAAAGAGATCGTAAGCCTGTATTCTATGGTTATCCAGAAACGCAATTTCAGGTAAATATCAACTAAACGCAATTTAAATGCGGATCTAAATAATGCAAATTACAAATAAAATATTTAAATTTCATTAATTTCTGTATGTTGTATGTATATATTTTAATAAAATTGCATTTTACAATTTACTTTTTGCAGCCATATTGGAATTACCGCGAACAACCCACATCCGCTGCAGCTGCGGCCTATATGAGTGCTAGCGACGATAGACATGCAACGGTTACTGCTGCTGCAGCAGCCAGACAATCGGTAGAGGGAACCTCACAGTCAAGCTATGAAACGCCAACTTATTCTTCGCCCAGTGGTTTACGAGCGTATCCAAGTGAAGCATATTCAAGTACAGGTAAATTGTTTATTACAATGACTTAAATAAATTCGACAGTAGAATGTTGAAAAATGAAAGCATTTCTACATGAAGGATTGTGTATTTCTCACATTGTGATTCCACAGTAGTGGATTTAGCGGTAGCAATTATAAAACTAATTGATTTATATATGTTTTCTTATTCATATGAATTTAATTAAAAGCTTCATGTTTGTATGACTGCTTGCTGCCTGCAGGTCTCATTCACTAGAATGCTTGGATATGCTAAAAGGCAGAATATTTACAGCAGCTTACGATGTTTTATGGTTTATTGTCATGCAATATTCAATTAGCACCTCTTTATTTTTAAATTCCCCTTTTCTCCCTTCCTCAAACAAAAGGAAAAAAACTAAAACATTTCAATGTGCAACTTTACTGCTTCAATTCAAAAATAGTAGAGCGAAAAAAATGGCGCGAATTTTATAAAATACAAATTTCCATTATTTCTTGGTGGGAACAAACCTACAAAAGTTATAAAACACTTGTCACGTTTGAGACTATAAACCATAATAAAAGAAGAGAAAAGAAAAGAATGAATGATCAAAGTGAAAAATAAAACGTTTAAAATGTATTTAAAATATTTAACCAGCTTAAAGTCTAAAGTTGTTATTTAAAGATCAAAAACTGAAGTTCAACACGATATACATAAATAAATTTTAATCTATTCATTCATTGAGTGGTTGTTTGTATTTCTGATTAAACAAAATAACAATAATAATCCAAATATTCATACTACATATTTATTTATTAATTAATTTAATAATATTATTTTAATTGTAATATTTTTTATGAATGTTTTTATGATTTATGGCCAATAAAACTTTTAAAATATCGCTAGTAATTTAATTTGAAATCAACTAAGCTGGACATTATACAATAATTTGCATATTTATTGAAGTAGTAAGAATATTTGTAGTTTTTGTTTTAGATTTTTTTCGTTGATTTATGTCGATCGTAAAATCAAAATGTATCGTGACGCGCACTGTTTTGTTGTTTGAAATGTTTGTATTAATTGTTAAATAAATTATTAAAAAACAATCTGTCAACACTAGTAAGTGGTACAATGTGGTCAAAATGTATTGTTTTTTTAATAATACTTACAATACAAATTAATATAATGACTCATCCAACACCTGACTTGCTATTGACAAACAATAAATCAATAGAAATAATAAAAAGTTATTAGTCCAGGCTAAAATTGTGAAAAATAGGTTTGGTAGCTCTAGCTGCCCATAAGCAATCAATTAGATCGATATGACTTCGTTGTGACAAGAGCACATCACTCAATGAGATCAATGAAATAGATCAAAACTAGATATTAGTGACGACTAGATAAAACATGATAACATCAGATTCATCGCTTCAGTATATTGCATGTTCGCTCAGAAATATATGTGTGTCTTAACAAATGAAGAGCCATATATATTCCTCCTAACATTGTCAACATATACCGGCTACAACCATTTTTCTTTTAAAAGAAATGATTTCCTATATATCTCAGGATACTAAACATTAAACAGGTTTATTTACTCGACAGTAAAACGAGTAAATTATGTGGATTCGATTTACAGAACAACAAAATCTGTGACCAGATTGCCCACCTGATCATTGTAGTCTCTATGATCAAATCTTAGACTTCAAGGTCGTCATTCAGATCCTGATGTAAATCTCAATTCCTAAATATTTTAGAGCCGTTGAATTGCGATAGTTGTTACAGGTCCCTTCTATCAAAATATATTGTTAATGGTGCTTTAAACATCGTGCAGAGCAGTCCCCACTGATCGACCCTTTCGGTACTCATGTTGACAGCACGAGAGTCGCAAGGTTAAAAATTATAGGTTTACGTCTCTTGCATCTTAAACTTTGGATTCGTTATTAGGTTTTTTTTTTGGTCAAATCCCACTCTTATCAAGTAAATCTAACTCAACACAGCCTACTAATATGCAGGTCTCTCTTTAATAAATAATAAAAATCAATTAAGATAATGTTTATTTATTTAATGTGTTTTTCTGAATTCTTTTTACAGGTGGATCTGGTGGTTTATCTGTCGGTGCAGTTGGACCCTGTACACCCACCAATGCTTTGCATGAATGGACCGGTCAGGTTTCAGTACGAAAAAAGCGTAAACCCTATTCAAAATTCCAAACCTTAGAGCTAGAGAAGGAATTCTTATACAATGCCTACGTGTCCAAACAGAAACGATGGGAATTGGCTAGAAATTTAAACTTAACCGAAAGACAAGTAAGTTTTTTTTACCCCAAATTCGTTATAAAAAACTATAAATGCTCAATAAATATGTTTTCTTATGTTTAGGTGAAAATTTGGTTCCAAAATCGTCGCATGAAAAACAAGAAGAACTCACAACGTCAGGCCAATCAGCAAAACAACAACAATAGTTCAAATAGTAATCACAATCACAGCCAGGCAGCACAACAACATCACAATAATCATCATTTGGGTTTGGGTTTGAGCATGGGTCATCATGCCACCAAAATGCATCAGTGACCTTTAGATAACAGCAGTGCTGGCACCATGGGATTTCCAACTTACTAACATTTAGCCAATATTAAAACGGAAACGTTTACCGAATATTAGTACACCACACACAACAATCCAAAAACACATAGATAGATACACTCTGCCACACCCCCCTCCCCAAAATAGTTACAGTTACATCCAGTTTGCTGAAAAAAAATATGAATTGAAAAAAATCTGATAAAATCCAAACATCAATTAGTACCAAATTGTAGTAATTACAATGTCAGACACTGTTGTTGTTCACTCTTTCAAACAACTGCAACAAATCATTCATTCGTTCATTCACAGATACAAACATCAAACAAAAACAAAAAACATGCATTCACTCATATAAGTATGTATAAATTTTAGAAATGTATGTTTTAAATGTTTGGCATACAGAAACATTTATATACATTTGTGTATATGTATAACTAAAAATATTTAATGATTTTATACAAATAAATAAAACTAAGTAGAAATTTAAATATTCATATACCTACACTCTCCTCACCACACCACACAACACCACATCACACATTCAATCATTCATACATAAATAGATTTAAACAAGATTTTTTGCATTGTATCTCATAAATATATACTACAAACAACAAATAACAACAATTTTTATGCAAAATTAAAACACACACACTCGGACACTCAGACTCAACTCATTTTGAAACATTTTTAAACATAAATATTTAACCCAAATACAAATACTAAATTTGAGAAAAATTTGCAAGAAAAAAGAGATAAAATAAAATTTATTTTGAATGATCAAATTTAACTTAAAAAAAAACAGAAAAAATAATAATTTTAAGAAAATTTAAAGAAATTAATGAAATTATTGATTGTTTTTATAAAATTCAAAATAGATTCGTTACGAAAATTTTGTATCGAAAACAAACTAAACTTGTAGGAAAAATACAGAGAAAAGTTTTGAAATTTAAATAATTTCGTATCGTATTATTTATTGAATTGTATTTTTCCATGGAAACTTTCGAAAAGAAGTTATTTTGAATTTTATAAAAACAGTTAATTTATTTACAGGTATAAAAATAGTATAGAATTTGTTTAAATTTTAAATTTGTTTGAAGGAGATTTTAATTTCTTAATAGAGTTGTATGATTATTTTTGAAACGTGCTGATAAATTTCAAGATTTTCCAAAAAAAATATGATAAGTTTTATTAAAAGATCAAAAATTCTTTAATATAGTTTCCAAATTGTTTTAAAGCATAAATAATAGGAAAGAACTAGAGGCAATAAGAAAGAACTAGACCATCTAATATGTGATTGATTGGTAATTTTATGTTTTATCGAGGTTTATAAGGGATTATCTGATTTTACCACTGAATAAAAATAATTATTGACTTAACATTTTGCAATCAAAATCAATGAAAATTGTTATATCCCAATACGGCATTTTTACTGGAATTCAAGTTGAAAGCAAGTATAATTCAAGCCTTGAATTATTGTCAAGCAATTGAATTACAGTTGTATTAAAATTTATTTCAATAGCATTCTCCAGTAAAAAGGAAACATATGTTTTTTGTTTGAAAAATATTTAATTTTTCAAATATTTTTCAAGTTTAAAACATAATCACATTTACATTCAAGTCAAATTCCAACAAAACGTTCAAGTGCTTGAAGTTTTTGGGGTTTTGGTGCTTATTGTGATGTATTATATTTTTCATGTTTTCTAATTAATATTTTTGACCAAAAAAGTACTTTTTTAAGATTTATATATCTATTAACATGTTCTAAAATTTAGTACATCTTAAAAAATTACTATTTCGGTTCAAAATATCAATTCAGTAAAAAACTTTTTCAACGCACGAAAGTGAGGCAAACATTTTAATTATTATTCATAAATTTTCTTAAAATAAAAAATACTTTTGGATTATTTATTCAATCTATGAACTTTTTGAACAAAAAGTTTTAAATATTTTTCAAAAAAAAAATACTTAAATTTTCTTAAAAACTGTTCATATATTTTTGTTATATCTTTATAAATTAAAAAGGTACGTTTACAGATTTTGAGAAAGAAAGATAAGATCTGTAAGCTAAATTCGAGTAACTTGTTCATTTAAAAAAAAAATTCACTTATTTTGGTGTTCTGTAAATCGTATCGAAAAAGCCTTATTATTTAGTATGCAAAATCGAGCGATTTACGGAACATCAGTTTGTCAATTATTCATTTAAAGAATAGGGTCGATAATATAGAAACTATCCTGATGTGAATGTACCCTAAGGACTTTCAAAAATTTTTGTTGAAAATTTGCAGGTTTTACATAAAAATCACTACAGAAATTGGAAAAATATTTATGTTAAGTCAATTACTTTTTATGGTCAATCTTGGATTTAATAATTCGAATAAATTTAGAGTCCATGGAATCAAAGAATATTTAATAGTAACTCAATTGTGAACTACTAACACAATGGCATAATTAGTTCTTTTTTGTTTACGCAAAGATACACGCAAAGATACGCAAACAAATTTTATTCTATTTATGTAATTACATAGATTTCATTAATATATTGTTTTCTTTTTATTTAAATGGCAAAGAAAATATTTATTTAAAAATATAATAAGTTCCTGTAAATACTTAAGACGATAAAACAATTTACTAAGTTAAAGAGATCAAAAAAAAAGAAAGAAAATCCAATTGTAAAATAAATTCACTTGAAAAATATGCTTTAATGTAGTAAAAATAATAATAAAAAACAAATACTTAATGATATAAAATAAACAGTCCAAAAAGAAAAAAAAATATGCATAAAGAAATAATTTAATTAAAGAAAAAACAAAAAGAAAATTATAAATAAAACAAAAAGTAAAATTTACTTAAATAGTTGATGTGTGTCTGTTTTACTCAATAGAAAATGATGGCTTCAAAATAAAAATAAAAAAAATCTAAAAAAAATAAAAGAAAAAGCATAGCATTAGTAAGGCTGCATTACAAAAAAATAAAAATTTGTATAATGGTGGCAAATACTACAAAATAAAAAATAAATAAAATCAAATATTATTAATTTTTAACAAAAAACAAAAACATAATATCTTGTAAAACAAAATAAATTTGTAATAATTATAATATAATAATAATCGTAAATTAATAATTAAATTAAAATTAATTAATACTTAATTGAACTTGTCCTCTAATTAATTACGTAGTTGTATTTGTAATTCTAATTGTAATTATAATTAAATAATGTATTAAAATTTTGTTATTGTATATGAGTTGTATTTTTTATAATTTTTAATCTTTGATCTTATTTTTGTTTTAAATTTTTAAACTCATGTGTTTGTTTTTTAACTTAAAATTATATTTTTAATTAATAGAAAGCCTTAATTAAGTTTAAACTCATCATCTCAGTTTAATCGGAATAGTTTAAATAAGTAAATTTATTAAAGAAACTGTTTATTTTTATTTCTGTTGTTTATAATTTAAATTATTTCCTTTTTTTTTAATAAAAAATTTACTTTTTTGTAATAATTAAAATAAAACATAATTGTTTCTTGCTTTAATAATTCATTAATTAATTGATAACTGTTTAGAAGAAATTTATTTGACAACGATTCTTTTTTAAAAAGTTTTTTTTTATTTTATAATTTTATTGTGTTTACAATTCTTATATATATAAAATGTTTTGCTTAAATTTTAATTATTATTTACTTTTTATACAAAACTTATAGTAAAAAACAAATAGTTGTTTAAAAATGTCACATAAAAACATTAATAAAATAGTAATAGTTTTATTGTATCCCCTCTACCCCCTTTAAAATGTAAGATAATCTTTAATTAAATAAATAATTAATTAATTATTGCTACTCGTATTAGTTAATAACTGAATAATCGATATTATAAACTTCTGATGTGCGTATGCAGAAACAACAAAAACAAAACAAAAAATAAATTAAATTACAAAAAAAAAACAAAACAAATTTACAAAAAATACTTGCAAATTGTTAATTATTTTTCAAAATTGTCCCTTATTCTCTCTACTACCCAACCCATTGAAATGTTAGGTAAGTACCCCTTCCCATGTCTATAAACCTCCATAACACATTTGGCATTACATAATTACATGGTAGATTAGTACATTTTAAATTATAATGGTACAATATAATATTGTGAAAATAATTTGTTTAACTGCAACAGTTTGTAACAGCAAATATCTGAAATAATTTCACATTGCTAAATCATTTAAGAAAACTTAAAAACCACAACCTCTCTCACTAACGAATTTACATAACAAAAAAAACAAATAAAATATTTAATTAAATAAATAACTAAAATAAAACATACATACACGCCACTTGTCTATCGAAATACATTTAAATACTGCAATACATACATTTAGTCAGTCCTTCCAGCCCTTTATTAATACATAAACTCATTGGCATGGAAATACATTTTTTTTTAATTTGAAAGTCTCAAATAAACTTAACTTAACTTTAATTTCAATTACTAAAATTTCGTTATTAAATTTACCATAAACTATGCGTAATAACTTACCACTGTGTATTTTGAAACAGAGAAGCAACTAAGTAAATAAAATGTAAATACAATAATATTATTAAATAAGCTTTTAATTTATAAATAAAAACGTAAAAGACGATTTAATTAAGAACTTAATTGAATACTACCTACTCGTAATAGCAAATAAAGAAAATAATATCTCTTATTTAAATAAAATATTTATCTAATTGGGGGTATTGTTGTGGAAATTTAATCCGTTTAGAAAACGTTACGCAGTGTTTATCCAATCGTAGTTAATTAAAAACTATGATTGAATATTATTTATTGAGTGCAGTAAATTATGTGACAAGTTTTTAAAAAATTATTAAATGGAAAATAATATTGAAAGTGTTATGAATTGGAATTTTATTTAGACTTATAAATAACACTATGAGACAAAAAAAAACTAAAGTAGAAATACCTGGAAAGTAATACTATTTTTCTGATAGGCTTTATCGAGTACAATAAGAATATGTTTTTGAAATTTGCAAAACACCTCCAAAATCTTGAGTTACGGGTAAAAAACCGGATTTTCATACCTCTAAGCACTTATAAGCCATGAAGTAAACTGATGAAATTGACAAAGTTATTAAAGATTGTACTAATTTTACTTAGAAATGTTTGCTTAACCGCTTTCTTTTTAACTCCTTAAGTTAGGTTATATGAAACAATTTGTTAAAAAGCTTGATATAAACGGCGAAGCTCTCTGCTATCCTAAAACGATTTTCCCAAAATTAAGCGAAAGCAAAATAAGGAGGTTTTTATCAATATCATCCCAAGCCTTTTTTGCATCTTTACCTGTTTTGATATATTTTAGGTATTTTCATTGGACCTCAAATTCGAAAATTACACAGTACAACATTTTTCAGTTCATTGCTTTGGGACTCAATTCTGACAATTGCACGTGAAAGTAGCCCCAAGAATAAGAACTTCTGCGTCATTAGTTTTGTCAAGTTGGCTGCCATAATAATTTAATGACCATACGAATTTTTTTTCCTCAAGGTGGATTTTTATCACTTTTTCTATATTTTAGCACGGTTATATCTCGTATACCGTACGGAATATCTCTTTTGTGGCTGAAGCAAAGTTGTAGATATTGAATAGTAGAAAAAAAGTACGGAACATACCGACCCAAAAAAGGTGCACCCAGTGCCTTAAAAATCGCAAAAATGCCAATTTTTTAACCAATTTTTCACCTTTTTTGCTCAATAACTGGATTACAAATCCAATTATGAACCGATCACCATGAAATTAGGTCGTGTGATTTGTGTCTATATGAAAGTTATTTATCATGACTTTTGTATGTATACCATCATTTTTAACAGATTTATTCACTTTAAAGTGATTTTCGGAAGCGGGTCTTATATGGGAGCTATGACAAATTATGGACCGATCATAAAAGAATTTGGTACATATAATTTGTTCGGCACAAGGATGAAGCCTGTTGAAATTGGCTGAAATCGGTTCATTATTTCACTTAGCCCCCATACAAATGCCCTCCCGAAATTGGACTTTATCGGTCATAAATGTTTAATTTATATATGTATCTACACAAATTTCGCTCAAAATAAGTTTTATATATATAAAATTCATGTCAAAAAATTTTATTATGATCGGTCAATAATTATTCATAGCTCCCATATAAGACCCGCTTCCGAAAATCACTTTAAAGTGAATAAATCTGTTAAAAATGATGGTATACATACAAAATTCATGATTAATAACTTTCATATAGTTACAAATCACATGACCTAATTTCATGGTGATCGGTCCATAATTGGATTTGTAATCCAGTTATTGAGCAAAAAAGGTGAAAAATTGGTTAAAAAATGGGCATTTTTGCGATTTTTAAGGCACTGGGTGCACCTTTTTCGGGTAGGTATGTTCCGTACTTTTTTCCTACTATTCAATATCTACAACTTTGCTTCAGCCACAAAAGAGATATTCCGTACGGTATACGAGATATAACCGTGCTAAAATATAGAAAAAGTGATAAAAATCCACCTTGAGGAAAACAAATTCGTATGGTCATTAAATTATTACGGCAGCCAACTTGACAAAACTAATGATGCAGAAGTTCTTATTTTTGGGGCTACTTTCACGTGCAATTGTCAGAATTGAGTCCCAAAATCATGTGTTGTACTGTGTTATGAAAGATGAGGAGTTTTTGAATAAGCTAAGTTCCATTGAAAAACGCGCATGGAAGAGCTTTGTGTCGCTTTGTAAAAATGTTCTTGGTAATAAAAGAAGCCATGACTATGTCACTGTGATTAATGAATTTTTTAGTGCTTATGGTGAAATGGGCTTCCACATGTCTATAAAAAAGTATTTCCTGCATTCGCATTTGGACTTCTTTCCAGATAATCTGGGGCAGTTCAGCGACGAACATGGCGAACGTTTTCACCAAGAAATGGTCACAATAGAAAAACGTTTCGAAGGAAAAAACATAAGGAAACAATTTTCTGAATATTGCTGGTCACTTTTACTGCAAACTGATGATAACGAGTTAAAAAGAGAGCGGTTAAGCAAACATTTCTAAGTACAATGCCTAGAAATGATATTTTTAAAAAATTTTGTTTTAGTACACTCTTTATTAACTTTGTCAATTTCCAATGAATTTTTAAAAGCAATATTGCGTTTTACGCATAAATAAACTTATTTTTTAAATCAATGCATAAATAGTACGGTTCCTTTATAAAATACTATGTAAAATCTTCTTCAAAGTTGGAAAATGGTGAAAAAATAAAAACAAAAATAAGTTTGCTGAAGAAATGCACACAAATTTTGTCAAAATACTTAAATAATATATATACCATTGGAAAGGCCACAGTTTCTTCTTTTGAAATCCGTTTACAAAAATTAATATCCATTGAGAATCAGCATAGTTAATGGCTTATAACTGCTTAAATGTATGATAAACCGGTTTTTTACCCGTAACTCAAGATTTTGGAGGTGTTTTGCAAATTTCAAAGACAGATTCTTATTATAAGCTAGGTACTACATATAAAATATTTGGAATGAAATATATGCGAAATAATTTCGCAAAAGCAGTACTCTGTTTTTATAGTAGAAAACATGTGAAATACATCTGGTAACCTTATTTTTCCACACGAAATAACATACGCAGCACTTTTTTCGCACGAACAGCTAGCTGTCAAACAGCATGTAAAATTTTTCGCATGAAAAAACCATAGTTTTTCGCAAATATGAACAGAGTACTAGGCTTTACTCGACGCACCTTCCAGAAAAATTGTATCACTTTTCAGGTATTGTTTTTTGTCGCATAGTGTAAAGTTTTCTTACTTGTTTTCATATATTTTTGGGAGTTAACGAGTTGTTGGTGTTTGAAGACTTTTAAAATGCGGTCAGTTCTTTGGCTTAAAGGCAATACTTCTAAAACACGAAACGCAGCTTGTCTATACTAAATTAAAAATAAGTTTAATATTTATCGTATAAATACAAATCCTCGGATAAATATTTTGATAGTTCGGCAATCCAAAATAGCCTTCGCCATTAATTTCCATTGCAGTTGGGTCGAGTTTACATATCCCAAAGAATGGAAGCTACAATATTAAATATTTGAGACCAATAACAATCGAAAACATAATAGTCGAAAACATAATGAAGTATCACATTCAAATCCTATTATATATTGTTTCTAAGTGCGCATTCAGACGACTTTACAAACAGCCAAACTGATCAGAACTAACATTATATAATAGAAATATGTATATCATCAGAAAATACATATAATTTGCAAAAGTCATTTGAAATGTGCGCTATAAAATCATTTAGAGCTAAGATCCCAGTACTGAGCCCTGAGGTAAACAAGATTTGACATGACCTACAGTAGAACTAAAACTACCAAATGAAGTAAACTGAGACCGTTCAGATAAAAAGGAAGTCGAAAATTAATATTTATCATATAACTTTTTTACAAGAATTATTTGGTTGACTCGATCAATCGCTTTCCTAAGATCTAATGATAAAATTAATGGTAATTTAGTTGTCTAACTAACAAAAGCAATTCGAGTCCATTCGGTCCAAAAGTACGCCCTACATTTTCAAAAAAGCGGACGAGTCATATAAAATTTTTTAAATTTCAATTTTCAAATGACCATAACTCGGAAATTAATAGAGATAAATAGCACACGCAAGCATGTTTTTTCAAGACTTAGCCGCTTTCCAAAAATATAAAAATCGAAAAGGAAACAAAAAAATGCCACGTGTTTAAACATTTTGAGTCGAAGGAACTAGTGTTTATAAACCGGATAACCGGTTAACCGAAAAACCTGTTTCTCTTCGAAATCTCTGTTTTTTGCGAACCGGTTAATTTAAAATGTTGATTTTCGGTTTATCCGGGTTTTATCACTCGGTTAACCGATTCTTAAAATTTGGGACTAAAATTAATAAATCTCATGTTTTTGTGCATTTTCTATATTCATTGTATATATAAATAGTAGAGGACGATGAGTTTACTTAAAAACTTTTAAAAACAAATAATTCTAGAAGTTAAGCTAAATCTTAACAATGATTCATTATAAACTTTGTGATGATTTGATGTACATACCTTCTTTCAATAAATCTGACTTCATTAGTGTGTTTTGTTCTTAAAATTTTACTTTATTAATCATCTCGTTAGCTTAGTGTACAAAGTCCTTTTCAGAAATATTAATATCCATGATTTGAAATATTTTTGAAATCTGATAATGGAGTTCTATTAACTATTTGGTATGATTTATAATGACAAATAATCACAGCTAAAAAGAAGTGCGTTTGCATCTCATAGGTCCTTTTTTGTGACTTGTAACATTTTCTGTTTCATATCAGAAAGTTGAGGTGATAATAAATTTCAAAATTATCAAATATTTAATTAAAAAATTGATTTACATTTTTTGGTTGAAATTTAATGAATAAACCAATAATTAAAACAAGTATTATATATTTAGTAACATATTTATACGCAATTCCATTGGAATGAGATAATAAAACTTTTGTATATTTATAGTTATTTAATATCAACCATTTATGACTACTAAAAACTACAAATTTTAAAGCTGTATATACTTTATTGGACATTTTAAGTTTTCTACACATATATGACGGTTAACCGGTTTTTTAGATGTCGGTTAACCGAAAAAACGGTTTTCTAAGAAAGGCCAATTTTTAGGTTAACCGATAAACCAGTTTTTTATACACACTAGAAAGAACCCTACTTTGAGGCCCCATAGCGCCGCCACTTGAGCATTTATAGGGTACATTTTAATAGCTTAGCTGGATTTTTTTTTTTTGGAAAGTTTAATTTTTATTTCGGAACGTAAATTCCTAATAAACAATTAAACCACGAGAAACTTCTTTCATCAGCTGACGCTTTAAGGTTCAGAAGCTTCATAATATGTAATAAACAATGAAAATTTAAAAAAATGTGCATTTTAATGCACCTGCAAACCTGGTTTTCCCGTTCTTTTAAAAGGACGGTTGCGCTAAGTGGATTAAACTAGAATACTCCATCAAATTTTATCCCGATCCAGCCGATTAGAAATACCAGATTTATTTGAAAAAAAATTTTGATTCTGCCCCACTGTGCATTATACAATTAGAGTCTTATGGAAACTGTGAGAGAAATAAGAATATATGCTGTATTATTATTCCGACGGAAAGCATACTGGATGCAGTAATCTCGCAGTAAGTGATAAAATATATTAGTTCATTATGTTTTCTACTATCTTCGATATGACAGGTAAGATAGTAATTGGTCTCAAATTGTTAATATTGTTGCTTCCATTAAACATATTTATCCCATATTCCTGCGAATACAATACAATAATTTCTCCAATTCTCCTTAGATGGTTCTCTTAAGTAAGTACCTACCATATGCAGAATATCTTAGGTGCCAAGAGCAAACTATCTCTCTAGAAGTAATCCATTTAATATCGCTAGAACCAAATTTAATATTGACAACAGTTACAATATCATGAAGAATATTATTGAGATTATCTAACGTTGACCAACATCATTGGTATTAACAATAGGGACAACATCAAATATCTGGAAACATTGAACAATCTTATAGTAATTCATTCGATTGTAGTCCTTAAATTCAAACCAATTATTATGTAATTGTGATCAGACAAAAAAAGGGGAATTGGAGCTGATTACGAATTTCAATCAATAATAGTCGGTCGACTCACAAGATAGTAGTCTATCAAAGAATTAGAATTACTACTTACACAAAAGTGTGTAAGTAATAACTAAGAGCACATCACGAAAATTAGTAGTCACTGAACTATTAAAACAATTACAGTTAAAACCTCCCATAACAATAATATTTGAAAATCGATCAAGGAGATCACTATGGAGTCTCTCAAACGCATACATATCACTATTCGTAAAGTGATTCACAAATTCCATATTGCTCACTACGAAAAACTACTTTATAATGAAATTTGTCAGATATGTACAAACAGACTCAGTTACTCTAATAATATCAAGAGGGGAATTACTAAGAACACGTTTAAATTCTTCTAATTTTGCATTCGAGTTTGATGGATTCAAACGCTGGTCATAAATATGACCAATGTTAAGATTTTTGAATATGAAGACAGACAATCTTTGAATTCTGTGATATTTCCGGCAATAGCTTCAAGATTTATGTTATTAGACATCAAAATTAAGCAAATGGTAAGAAGATGTTTTACTTGATTCACAACTTATTAAAAAAATTTTGTTTCATAAATATATTATAAATATTTCGGTTAACCGCAAAGTAATTGACGTCACTAAATATCACAAAAAAATTATTGCAATAACACACAGTTACAACCTAAAACGCACCTAAACTGAATAACGCTAATAGAAAATGCTCAATGCGAATTCATACAAGGTGGAGTTAGTCAAACAGCTGATGTGATCTAGCGTTTGTCAAAGCTTGTTCTTATATTTCAAGATCTACATCAAGACGACTTCATACAAGGTGGTGGCAGTTCTACAAAAACAACAATTGGTCTTAACAAATGTCAAAAAACAAAAATTAAAAAAAATATGTATTAAAACTTAATGTAGTGAATAGTGAGGGCTTTACTTATTTATGTAAAAAAATTAATATTTTGTTAATAAGATTAGAATATGTAGATATTTAAATATAAAAACAAGCTAGAACCAAAAAGCGAAAAAAATAATCAGCTGATTGACTGACTCCACCTTGTATAAATTCGTCATGATCTACATATTATTCTTTACATACATAAATAAGATAAGTCTCCATTATTCGATTTCCACACAATATTAAGTTTAAATCGCATTTTTTTAATTTTTCATTTCTGTTTTTTGGCATTTGGTAAGACCAATTGTTGTTTTTGTAGAACTGCCACCACCTTGTATGAATTCGCCTTGATAAAATATATAGACATTGAAATATAAAAACACGCTTTGACATACGCTAGAAGCAAACAAGCGGAAAATAGTAGTCAGCTGTTTGACTGACTCCACCTTGAATGAATTAGCCTTGGACAAAGCAGTTTTGCCATTAACGGCCATTTTCACAATGTACGATTATTTCATTTTAACCGGAAAATTATCTAACTGTCGGTTTGTTTGTTTAACGGGACCATTTAACCAACGGTTACCGATTTACGTTTTACCATCATTGATTACTTAAGCAAAGCATTCAGTAGAAAGTATGGCAATAATGCATACATTTGTTTACGAAAAATAGTTTAATGAAAGATTGAAATATAAAAAATTGTCTAAAAGACGGCATAAAAAATAATAATTTGTGTTTTCTTAGTGGTATAATAAAAAAACGTATAAAACTCAAAAATATTAAGGTACCTAACTGTAAAATTTACAGAACAAACTGAACAACAATTACTGAAAACCAACAAGGAAAAGTGCACATTTGTTGTTTGGTTTGTAAGTGCAATATCCGGGTGGTATATGGATCACCCAGTGCAAAATTTACTTTTCTTCGCTTTACACTTTTTAAAATTGTATAATTATAAATATTACAAAAATATAAATGTTTTTCCATGTTCTTTTATTATATTTCTTACAATTAAGATGCTAACCGGCGAAATTTATTCGGTTATATTTAACAGCAACTTTGTTGTTAAATAGTGTCAGTTAAGAATTGATCGTACATTGTGAAATTCATATTAGCCTAACTTGCGGTTAAAGTTCACGTTAACTTTTAATCGTACATTGTGAAAATGGCCGTAAGTATCGCTTTGCCTTGTAAATGTATTTTTTTGCAGTGTTGCATTCAAACTGCGTTTATGAAGCCAGCAAATGAAACACTTGAAAGATAAACAATTTAAAAATGTTTTAAATATATATTCTATTGAACATACTTATACTTATTACCCCCAGTAACACGAAGTCTGGTTATTTTTTAACTAATAGTTATATTGACAGTTTTCATACAAAAATAATTTTAACCGACAGTATAACTATTAGTTAAGCCATAACCAGACTTCGTGTTAATGGGGGTTAATACAATAAACAAACTATAGTTTAGAAATGATTTAACTACAAGGTCATAAGTTCAAATAGTTGGTAATTCTTTTTCTTATCAAATATTTGGTCAGTGAAATCATTTCAACTGTTTATAAAAAGTGTTTTTTAAAGCATATTAAAAGTACATTTTTGTAAGTATTATTTGCTTAGTTCGAAGACAGTAAGAATTTTAATTTTTGGTTTTGGCATATCTCTGTTAATAATACTGAAATATTATTTTTTTATATTTGTATACCCTACACTACCATAGTGGGAGGGTATATTGTGTTAGTAATGATGTTTGTAACGTGCAAAAATATTGTCCCAACACCCACCTTGAAGTATACCTGCTCATGATCACTACAGGTCGCAGTTTCAAAAATAATTCTACAAAATTTATGTCCAAGCTTTTCTATTATCCCAAGAACGAATTTGAATTTGGTTAGAATAGGTCAATTATTTCTCCTAGCCCCCATACGATTAACCTATCTGAAAATAGTTAAGCTCTCATAAACATCTGAGTTATATACATAGATATCCAAACTAAAAAGAAACCAAATTTTGTGACGATCGGTCAATAATTAGTCTTAGCTCCCATATAAGGCCCATATCTGAAAACCATAATTACGCGACCAAATAGGTCTTAAAGGAATGGACCTAAGCATTCTTTTGATCATAAAAAAAAATTAAAAAAAGGGCCCATTTTGTAAAAAAAAGTTTGAAATTGCAAAAATTTTATTTCTTGAGTTACAAAATATTTATTTTGATAGATATCCCACTCGCATCCCACTAAGCGACCAGAATATGTCGTCGTAGTGTTTTTAACTTTTTTCTGAGCTTCCACGTGCTCTGCCTCTGGGACATAATTTCCATTTATGCGAAATTAGCTTCTTATATATTTCAGAAATTAACATAACATCGATTGGATGATTTCTTTGGAAATACTCAAGTTCGTTTTAATGTTGGCGATTGCTCTTTGAGTTTCAGACACATATTTTTAAACAATTCAAGGCCTAATGAGTACAGCTAAAATATGTTTTTCTATAACTTGACATAGACATACGAATATTTTATTATGAGCTCTCACCACGATACAGAAATTTATTTGAATAAAATTTTACCACCGCAATGGCAATAAAAAAGTTACCAAAAGTGGATAAAATCGGAAAAATACATTTTATTTGAAATTATTAATCCAATTTTTTAACATTGGCTCCTGGATTCATACAAAAATTAACTAACAGGGTGTTATATGTAACTCGAGTGCCAAGGTTTATTCCTTTTTTTAAAACATATTTTTTCTGGACACATTAACACAGATTTTAATCGTTTGAGACATGTCTGTAGAAATTGGTACTATTCTCCTAATGGTACTTTTTTAATATTTTAAATTATTTCACTTATCGACATTAAGGTTAGCTGATATGTATCTGAGTGAAGTTAGTGTTAGGAATAGGGGATAATATTTAGGTATCAAAATGTGAGAACTGAACTTAGGTACTTTTTTATTCTTCTAATGGCACTTTTTGAATTTTCTATAACAATGGACTTAGAAACATGAAATTAAGCATATATGGTCCTAAGTGAGTGAGAATTTGTAATTTCTTCACCAATGAACCTAGAAACATGAAATAAAGCTTACATGGGCCCGAGTCGGTGGAAATTCACAAGTGGCTGCTTTTTGGTACTTTTTCTATATTCTAATGGTACTTTTTGTAATTTCTTAACCAATGAACCTACACAGAGAAAACAGATTCGTGATAGCAACCGAATTTGTTGCCAATCGAATGATTTGGTTGCACACTTAGAATTTTTCGGTTCTATCAAAGTTAGTTGACAAAGAAGAATTTCGGTTAAAGCAACTAAATTTTTGTTGCCACTTTTAAATTTTGTAGCCTCAATTGTAAAATTCGGTAACTAAGACAGAATCATTCGGTTTCTATCACGAATCTGTTTTCTCTTTATTATTTATTGTAATGGTACTTTTTGAATTTTCTGTAATAATAAACATAGAAATATGAAATTAAGCGTATATGGTCCTAAGTGAGTGAGGATTCTAGGGGGAGACTTTTTGGTACTTTTTCTTTATTCGAATGGTACTTTTTCTAATTTCTTCACAAGTGTAGGCTTTTTGGTACTTTTTTTATATTCTAATGGTACTTTTTTGAATTTTCTATAACAATGAACTTAGAAATATGAAATTAAACGTATTAAGCTAAAATTTTTGATTCAAAATCTTTATTCGAATGGTGCCTTTTTGTAAGTTCTTCATCAATGAACCTAGAAACATGAAATAACGGTTATATGAACCCGATTGAGTGGGAAACCAGAAGTGGGTGCTTTTTTGGTAATTTTTATATATTCTAATGGTACTTTTTGAATTCTCTGTAATACTGGACATAGAAATATAAAATTAGGCGTATATGGTCCCAAGTGAGTGAAAATTCAAGGGCATAATTCATGGTACTTTTTCTTTATTCTCATGGGTACTTTTTGAATTTTCTATAATAATGGACCTGTAAACATAAAATTAAGCATATGTGGTTCTATGTGAGTGAGAATTCTAAGTGGTACTTTTTATTTATTCGAATGGTACTTTTATCACCAATGAATTTAGAAACATTATGCTAAATTTATATGGACCCGAATCTACAAATAGTGACATTATGGAACTTTTTCTTTATTTTAACGGTAATTTTTGAATTTTCTACAATAATATAATTAGATTAGATATGAAATTTAGCATAGTGATTAAAAGTTTGACTTTTTTTAAAAATGAATGGTACTTTTTTTTCTAATGGTAGTACTTTATAGTAGAATTTCCAGAAAACCGAAGAATTTTAAAACCGATCGGTTTCGGTTTTATTTCGGTTTTGAGATAATTTGTTAAATATTAACCCCCATAAGCAAATTTTCCAATTTAAAATTTGATTATGAATACGGCCTAAAGTGTTTTAGAAACAAAATCAAACTTAACGGAGATTAAAGGAAAATCGGTACTATTTCTTTTAATAGCACTTTTTTAATATATTAAATTAGTTAACTTATATACATTAAAGTTGGCTAATATGTTTCTCAGTAAAGAAGTAATCAAGAATATGTGGTTCAATCGTATTATGATACCACAAAAGGAGAACTAAACCAAACTAGGGAGTACTTTTTCGTTCTTCAAAATGGTACTTTTTGAATTTTCTATAATGGTACTTTTTATTATAATAAATTATTTTACTTATTGTATATGCATGTGTACATAATAGTTGGCAGATATGCTTCTGAGTAAAGAAAGAATCACGGATAGATGGCTTAATGATTTTGAGGTAACAAAAATTATTAGTTTCGAATGATCTAGAATCCACATTACAATGAACCAATAAACATAATTCTAGAGACATGTTATCCTGAATTAGTATTAATTTATAATGAGAGACTTAATAGTACTATTTCTTTCTTCTAATTGGGGTGGTGAAGCGCGTCGGGTCAGCTAGTACTCCAACTTTTATCGGATATTTGAAAAAAATAAGGTCTTATTCATAAACAATTTTTAAATTTATCAATTTTTAAAAAATCAAATTTTGTATTAAAAAAATATGTAAATATTTTTACATCGATTTATTTTTAGAGAAATTGGATGAAGAAGTTTGTTTTTTATCTCTAAATTTTGAATTTTTTTTACTGAAAATAGATTAAAAGATAAAACCGAAGAATAATTGTCGGTTTCGATTTCGGTTTTCGGCCTTGAAAACCGAGGTTTCGGTTAAAACCGAACACGAAACTCTAGACTCAATGGTATTATGATACCAAAAAAGGAGAACTAAACCAAAGTAAGGAGTAATTTTTCGTTCTTCAAAATGGTACACATGATTCTGAATGAGTTAGAATTCACAAAAGGAGACATCTTCATTAGCATTTTCTATAACAATGGAACCAGAATCATGATGCTGATTAGGAATACAAAATGTGGGTATTTATGGTACTTTTTTATTCTAATAATACATTTCGAATGAGCTCGAATACACATTACAATGAATCAATGAACATGAAACTAGAGAAATATTATCCTGAGGGAGACTTAATAGTACTATTTCTTTCTTCCAATTGGGGTAGCAAAGCGCACAGATAGTTTATTATAAAATAATTATGAATGTTCAAGTAATTTTCTAAAGGGGATTAAGCACAAATTTTGCCCGATTTTCGCCAAACTTACTTAATTTCAGAGTTCTTAGAAATAATTAGTGCAAAATTTTAACATTTTATCAGAATTAACGTATAATAAACATATTTATGACGGTTCAAACTGTATTCCTGGGTACATTTTTATGGGGACTAGGTGATTTCAGGCACCTAGCTCCTAGCTAGATCGTCTTAGAATATTATGAGGACCAGAATATATATTTATGTGGGTTTTCGACAAATGTTTTGATGTGTTACAAACGGAATGACAAAATCCATATACCCTCAACTTCTTTAATTTTTTACAGTTTTAAATTTTGGCTTGATTTGTACAATATTAAAAAAAACAATTGTAGTCCTTTGGCGATGATAATGGTCGTGGTGAATATAAAAAATATTTGATTTGAAAATATTATTTGATACGTACATATGTATATATATATTTTTTATTACATTCATATACATACGAGTATCTACGTACGTATTTTGTGTATGTTGGTACATATATACATAAATATTTATTGTTACATTTCCCCTTTTTTAGGGTGTGTTTTGCAAAGAACAAAAAACAACAATCAAAGTTTAATGGGAATTTTATGTACATACATATGTATGTATATATGTATATATAAGTTATATAAAACGGTTGTATTTGAAAAGTAAATCCTACGAATGTATTTTGCGCATAGAGAGATGTCCGCTAATGATAAACTGACAGAATAAGCAGCTGTCACCCTAAAAAGCAGGGAATGTTACAAATAAAATTTGCAGTCTTTGCATACGAATTACCAAATTTGAATTTTTTATCTCCAGCGGCAATGGTAATAATTGGTTATTGATTGCATTTGATTTGCCATTGTATTTCTATAGATTTTGTTTGCCATTTACTAAGTACAATGTACGTTTTATATTAGCAATATGCGGGGGTTAATCTGCATTTACGTTATTTACATTAAATCCTCACCCCCTAACATTTGTAATGGTAACATTAGAATAAGTACGTACAATTTTATAAACGACTGTATCCATTAAAAAATGTACAGTACAGTTGTATAAAAAAGTATTTCTATTACGGATGTGCGATTAAACTAATAATCTGATTAATCAATTAATCGATAAAGCAACATTTTTGATTAAACAAAATTATAATTAATCAATTAAAATGGAAATTATTATACTTTTGTTCCGAAGAATTAAAAACATAAAATAAACAAATACAATAGCAGAACCAAATTTACACAGAATTCAAATAATTTATTTCAAAATAAAAATCAAATAATTCAATTTAATATAAATATGAGTAATCAAAATGTTTCATTATTCAAATAATGGAAATTAGATTATTCAGGATGTTAGATTACTCGATTTTTTAAAAAAATGTTTTACTTGTTAGTATTGCATGTAAACAGTTGCGGATCCAGGCCAACCATTTGGGTGGGAAAAATTAAAATTTGTTCTACATTTTTCTTTTATTCCTTTTTATTATATGAAAACTTTTCGGTTTTGGAGGGGGGAATTTCCTATTTCACCCCTATGGATCCGCGCCTGCTGTAAATCAATTTCAATTTGACTGTCATACATTATTACATATTAATTATTTCAAAAGAATATCAGGCTCTTCTACGATTACTCATTGAAAGGAACACGTTAGAGATGATACACTTTATAAGATATTATTTCTCTGTTTCAGGTATCTTCTCTATATATAAATTAACCGGGGCATTACGGATGTCTTTGAATGAAATAGATAACTAACGTGGCATTTGGTGAGATTATCCAGCATTCTGAAGACTCATCCCGCTGTTCAAAACAAAATCTGTAAATATGAAAATTCAAAACCATAATCATTTGAATCTTTTTATACAAATTAAATTTGCAAAACGTTTATTAATTGCAAATTAAATTTATTTTTTTGCAGTTATATTTGGAATACAACTAAAATTTATTCATCCTAATACATATTCGACAAAAAATTAAATACCATACATACACAACATTTTAGAACTTGTGTTTTTTTTAATTCCAGATAGAAAATTCTGGATATTTTTTAATATTTTCTATTATATATTGGTTTGCTTAGACCTTTCACAATGTTTTTATTTTTTAAAAGTTGAAACATCTTCGATTCCATCGCGTTGGTGCTAAAAGTGGTTGCTGGACTTCTTTTTCAAAAGAGGATTTAATATTCAGAATGGATTTGCAGAACTATTGAATTTACAGTAACTATAAGCCTTTAATAATGTATTGAATGTAAAATATGCGATTAATTTTGAAAACCATCATTTTCAAAATCCCGCTTTCTCATAAAATTTAAAATCCAATTGGTCACTTTAAGAATCTGACTAACGCACAGTGTCAGATTTTGCCATTTTAGGGGGACTAAACTCTGTATTTCAAAAACTATTAATGGTAAAGCCACGAATTTTTGAACTTGGTATTATCATGAAAAGACGCATCTTTTTAGAAAAATTGGGCGAAATCGGACAACTGACACGCCCACCTCCCATGTAACAGTAAGAATAAATATGCTAAGATTGCGCCAAAGAAAGATTGAAAGTTATGGCCAGGAGATTTTTTAGGGCAAACCCATTAGGATAAACCCATATTTAAAAATACTCGGGCCTTACTACACTGAAAAAAAATTTATAGCTGGTCAAAAAATATATTTTTATTTTTTATTAATTTAATATTTGTTACAGAATAATACAATAGTAGGTAAGTACATAAACATTTAATTTACATTATTTATTCCAAATCAGAGCCATCAGAGTCGTCATTATAAATATCCTGCTCTTTAAGTAATGCCAAAACTTCAGGAGTTAAAACGTGTTTTTTAGTTTTCGGATTTTTGCGCAAACTGCATATTATCGTATCATATATATCAGTATTAGAGTCAACTCTAGATGTTTTTCTCGGATAACATAAACGCTTCGATTTCGATACTAAATCGTAAGATGGATATATCTTGGGATGTACAGCTTTTGTATGTTGTCTTACTAATCGATATTTATGCGTCGATAAATCGGTATCAATTATCATTGCTAAGGCCTGGTCAGGAGAAAGAGTTGTTAGCCTTTCATTAGACATTCTAGCCATTTTTATTGAGACACCTCTTTTTGGGGATGCATTTGCAAGCTCAGTTACAATTGCAGCTGAAGATCGCTTACCAGATGAATGTAGTTGTACAGCCGCTGCCATTAACAACTCATTCGGAGTGGTCCCTTTCACAATCTCCTTTGCTTTTCTTGTTTTTGTTTTTCGACAACAGTCAACGAAATTTTTTGTTGGTCTACCACCTCTGGACTTTGAAATAGAAGGTTGACTCAAGTATACTGAGAAATCAATTTTATATGCAAGCCACTCACTGTTAATTTTTAAAAACTTTGATTTTAATCTTTGAGACTTCCTCCACTTTTCCAGTATATCATGGCAAATTTTACTAACAAAAATTTTTAATTTTTTAAGATCAATAGTTTGATTGGATCCATTACTAATATTTCCTAAAATAAAATCAAAGACCCGCTCATATTTATTATTTGGCGCAGCGGAACACCAAACATCGAAAATTTGTTGATTCGACATTTGCGAGTTCATGATGAACTTTTGAAAAAATGTGTATGGGGTATGCAAAAAGATGCAAAAAATATTTTGTAATCCCAATAGGTTATATATCAATTTATCATATAGTGCCAACAGAACCTTGGAATCAAATGGTATTCTATATTTTTGATTCCATTAAATATTTGTTAATTTCAAAACTTACTTAAAATAAAATGACTTACTTTAAACGGCACAGAAAAATGTGTCCTCACTTATTTTTCAAAAAGCTTTATTACTATTAATAAATAGATTAATACCTTTAAAAAGCAAAAAAAAAAATGGAAAAATATCCATAAACAAAAAAGTTATAATGATTTAAAGTTATTGAATACTCGGCAGATAAAAATAAGATTTTTATTTTTTGTAATATACACGACATTCAGAATACCGTTACCTTGTTTTGGTTTACATTCCTTCACTTTCTTAAGCATTTATTTATTATTTGGACAGTTGTCTGTCGTACTGCATTTAAACTTAATCAAAAAAACACACAAAAAAAAATGAGTTTTGTCCCCCTAAATTTGCAAAATCTGACACTGTGTAACGGTATCAAAAATTTGTTGATATCCTGCCATTTTCTAATATAAGATTATGTTTATAAAAATTGGACAATTATAAAACAAAAACAAGTAAGAAAGTATTGACCGACCATACTTTCTTACTTGTAATACCCTACACTAAGTAAAAGAGCAAAAACATTTGTGACCAATTATGGACCGATAACCATGAAATTAGGTCGTGTGATTTAGTCTATATGAAAGTTTACTATGTTGAATTTTATGAGTATACTTACATTTTTAAGCGATTTATGCACGTTAAAGTGATTTTCGGAAGCGTGTCTATATGGGAGCTATGACTAATTATGGACCGATCGTAACAAAATTTGGTGACATGAATTTTGTGTATATAAAACTTATTTGGAGCTCAATTTGTGGAGATACATTTATAAATTAAACATTTATGAAAGATAAAGTCCAATTTCGGAAGGACATTTGTATGGGGGCTAGGTGAAATAATGTACCGATTTCAGCGAGTTTCAATAGGCTTGGTCCTTGGGCCGAAAAAATAATATGTACCATATTTGATCGAAATATCTTTAAAATTGCGACCTGTACTCTGCGCACAAAGTTTACATGGTAGGGTATTCAATTAATCGGGTTTCTGGATTAATCGGTTAATCGAGCAAATAATTAATCGGGGTTTAGATTTAATCGGTTAATATTAAATTATTCGATTAACCGAATAATTTCTATTTTAATTTTAAATTGAAAAGAAAAACACGAATTAAGGAGATCTTCTAAAATAATCTTTTAAAAAAAGAATGTAATTTAAATGCTTAAATTTTAAACGATTTTTTTTAGTTTTAATTAAACTTGACTTGTAAAAACTACCTCACTGATTGTAGATTTGGAAAAATAGAAAATAAGGCACGATAAAAAGTATCCAATTTCTCAGTTCTTTTTTTAGTTTTTTCTAAGCATATTTTTTTAGATTTTGAATACTTTAATAGTATCGTTGAGTTCTGATTAAAGACTCGTTTCAGTAATGTCTTTAGTTTCGTCTATTACCATGTCGTCCTTCAACTCATTATCGCAAAGTTCATCATAGAATATTCTAGAAAAAATGTCATTTCCAAATTCCTTAGTTTCAGTTTCCGTACTATACTTCAAATAACTATTGCTAGAAGGGAATGTTCACGAGTTAAGAAATTAAATTTTAAAAAATAATTCTGTATAAAGTGCAAAAAAGAGACATTTCGGTTAATCGACACAAATTAATCGGTTTATTCGTTATTTGAAAACCGACAAAAATTAATCGGTTAACCGATTAACGGTTAATCGATTGAATACCCTATTACATGGACAGCCAGCCAACCAGACGGACGGACGGACATCGTTTAATCGACTCAGAAAGTGATTCTAAGTCGATCGGTATACTTTAAGGTGGTGTTAGACTAATATTTTTGGGCGTTACAAATATCTGCACAAACGCATAATACCCTCCCCACTATGGTGGTGTAGGGTATAAAAATGTATGTACATTAAAACGTAAATACATTTTTGCAAACACATCCCTAAATTTCAAATATTTTGAGAATCCCCCATTTTATATATGTATGTTTTTAATCGTGCAATGACTCTTATTTAAGCAAAATCGTTTGAAAATTAAATTTGGCTTATTTAAAATATCATTTGATAAGCAACGGAGTTCTAGGAATTTTTGCAGAAATTTAAGTTGAAAATAAGTGTAATTCCAGTCTTGGGCCCTGTGTCAAGAAATTGAATTGTATTTGATTTTATTTTAATAGCATTCTCTAGTAAAATGAAAACTTCAATTCAACCCACATTGATTTTATTTGAAAAAAAATTTTTTTTACAAGAATATGTTCAAGTGCTTGAATTTATAGCTCTTTAGTGCTTATTGGGAGTTCTAAAGTTATTAATAGTTTCACTTTAGGTATTTTTCACGCATCTATTAAAACTATAAACATTGAACCTACATACAAATTAAACTAAATCTAATTTCGAAATTCAGGAAAATTTTAAATTTTGTATGCCCATGGAAAACATTTATACGAAATATTATCGAATTCAGACGAGTAAAGATTGAAAATTTAATTTTTTTGATCGAAATTTTTCTTTTTATCCCATTAAAAAAAGTTGATGTAAATGTATTTATAAATTAATTAACAAATTGCCATTTCTTTTGCTTTCACCTGACTTCTAACGACTAATTTTGCAGTTGTAAAAAAAGCGAAGGCTGAGCTAAGCCGCGGAAGATATTCAGGATAAAACGGGATTGTGTTAAATGTTATCATGATTGCTACATAAGTCTCAAATTCATGAGCATTCCAACGATAATCCGGAAGATTTTTATGGTGTACTTTGCACACAAGATCATATGGACAGCCAACCAGACGGACTAGGCTTCAATGATTCGGTTGGTGCAGGACCAATATTTTTGTGCGTTACACACATCAGCAAAAACGTATAATCCTTTCCACTATAGTATTGTAGGTCAGACTCGACCAAAATATACATTACATCAGTGATTTTCGGAACTTGGCTTATAGCTTTGTGAATACAAGGTTAATGTTTAATATTATTATGATACAAAGATTTATTTACTTATTAACGTTTTCGAGAGTATTTATTTTAAGATGAATTTAAAAAGAAGACCAAATGTTCAATCTAGGACCTGTAAACAAATTGTTTGAGTATTTAATATTATTATAAACCTATCTACATATAACGAATTATAAAACCATACCGACATTAATACTTATACTGTAGCTCGATTAAATTATGGACTGAACTTAACAGGAAGTGCTGGTAATAATTCATTTCTATCAGATTTTATGTTAATGAAGATATATTTTGCACTCAAATGTATCTTTTTTTAACTTTTATTAAAGAAGTGGCCACTTCAAATCGGATTAAAGCGAGCATAACTTTTAAATGAAACAGCGTATGTTTTATACATGAAATTAAATGAAATTTATTAAGCTTTAAAAAAATATAACTGTAGGTTTATCTGTCTTTATTGCGAATAAATTTTCTGTATTTTCTTCTTATGCCTCCCATTAATAGCTGTACAACTTTTCTTCCTACTTCTACCGTTATTACAGCATATTTATTCCACTTTGTTCTCATCAAAATCTGGTTCTTTACTGCTCTTTTTTTTCAATTTACGTTTAACAATTTCTCAATATATCTCGATTGGACGAAGATTTGGGCAATTTGTTTAATTGATGTGTTTTGGTATAACATCAATATTATTCTCATTATACCACTTCATAGTTGTAATCACCCTAATCGTGGTTGGCGTAAATGTCTTACGACTACGACTATTTCGTACTAGATTAAAGATAAAATGCAAACTGTTTATTTAATCTAGTACGAAATTGTCGTATGACGTTTACGCCAACCACGATAAGGGTGAATGAGTAATGAAAACTTGGATAAAACTTTGTATCAAATGTGTGATGTCTTATAAATAACAGCAATCGCTTTTCCAAACTCTCTTTTTATACATAATTCTGAAAATTCTTTAAAAACATGTCTGAAAAGCTTGACTGTTCAAACCGCAATAGCGGATTGCCTGACAAATTTATATTTTTGTTCAATTTAACGTATTCATATTTAAAGGCCACACAACCTCGAGCTACCGAGACGTAAAATTTTTGACCTAGGGCCTAATTACGGCATTCGTAATATCAAAAATAATTTTGATATCGTAATTATAACAAAATGTATTTACTAAATTTAATGCTCGATATCGAATGCCGAAATCTCAAATAAGAAAATTACAATCGATTTAACTCGATATCGAATGCGGTAATTCGGCCCGTGATATCTGCTGAAAATCAAATATTTGTTCACAATTTTTTCTCTAGCTTCTTTTTCCATTGTGTCTACACTTTTTAAAACTAAACATAATGACTAGATTTTTTGTTAAAAACATATTTTTTAACGCTTTATTGATTTATTGAATCTGTCTGTTATCGACCATACAATAAGTATTTAAATCTTATAACTAAAATTAAAACTATTTACTGTCAACAACAGAGCCTTTTCCATTGGCATTATCAGGGTATCAGTATTCCATTGTCTGTAAATATAAATGTTTCTATAACATAGAACCCATCAGTTAAGCTAAGTAAAGTTAATGTTAAGTTAAGTTAAGTACTCAATGTATCCCTTAAAGCCAGTAATTGCCACAAATTTCTTATATCTTGGCTGACTCCAATTTATTTATTTTGGTCATTTGATACGTATGTACTTTATACATCCTAAGTAATCTAACGTGATGACAATTGTCACTTAATTGTCTCTAAGTAATCTGTAGTGTAGTCACTTTAAACGTTTTGTAAGTAATTCGTACTAACTAGTTTTATATAAATTGTTTAATATAATTCTCATACAGTTTATTTTTATTTTTGCTTAAGTATACTGGGGTATCGTAACATAGCATGAAGTCAATAGTCACTTTAGTGTCTCTTAAGGTAGGGTCACACATGACAAATATTTGACGAAATAGACGTAACCACTAAATAAAAAATATTTGAATTCTTTTATTTATTTCAAAAACTTATTTTACTTTGGACGATTCAAAACAAACAATTTAGTTTAATTTTATTTGATGCTGTTTGATCTTACAAAACACTTGTAAGAGTAAACATGTCAAACAAATTTGTTCTAAAAAAAAGTGGTTACGCTTTTTAGAGCAAATATTTGCCATGTGTAACCCTACCTTTAGTAACCTATAGTGAAGTCACTTTAAACTTTTATTTTGTACTGCACTTTAGAAATCAATCCGTTGGATAATTGTCGGAGGAAGGTTTGTTTACAAATAATTCTTTCTTAGACTGTCTATGATATGTCTTTTTAACTGACTATTTGAGGTCAATTAGCACCAGTACATGTTAAAATAACTAGTTATGTAGCTGATCAAGCAGCCAGTTTGTTAGCTAGTAAGATGAATCCAATGCATTGACTACTTTGGACCAGTTATTAGACAGTCTCATTGCAAAATCACTAGTTGGGGACTGTCTCCTAGTACTGCTGGGAATTGTTAAACTCATACACATATATACATCTAACTAACAGTATTTGTATGTAAAAATGTATCTATAGCTAATCATATGATTTGCTCGTTTCCCTTTGAACTTATTTTCTTCGCTCAGTTTTGGCAGGATGGTGGATTTTGTCTCATTTTTGCACGTTTCGTATACATTTATTACCCATATATATAAATAGTTTATTGACCTTTTTTTAAAACTCATTTGCTTTACATGGAATAAATTATTATGAGCCTTACTTTTTGAAATTAAAATTTCATTTATAATTCAAAACGTTTTGATTCACCAAAGGACACCCTATACAAACATATAAAACTTATAAAAAGAACAAATTCTCGTATCTTCAGTTGATTTTTTACCGAAACAAATTCACATTAGGTATGTTCACTTATTTTCTAATAACAACGATCCAGTAACATTATTTTGGAGAGTAAAAATAAATTTACACTCCTTCTGAAAAATATTCAAAAAAGTACGGGAACGATAATTTGTAAAAACATATAAGTTTCTGTTTATTAAAATCGCTGTTAATCACGAAGACACAAACAGTTAATTGAATTACTTTTAAACAACAAAATACATACAAATAGTTATTAGAACTTAATATTAATAGGAACAATATTTTTGATTTAAAATTAGAAATTAGAAATAAAATATTAATAAACTTTTTTTTCCAAAATCGCTGTACATACGATCAACTAACCCAGCCTTAAACGAACGGAATAACGGAACTTCCAGTAATAATTTGTATAAATTATTACAAATTATCAAATACGCGAACACACTTATTCACTTGCTGTGCAATTCTCATTAGTTCAATAGCACAGTGGGCACAGAGAGTTTGTTTTCGACTAAAAGTTCTCTGCAACAATGTTAATATGTTAAGGTTGAGTTTGAAGGGAATTGTTTATAAAATACTCGTAAATATTAACGTTTTAATAGTATAAATTGTGTTGAAATTCCCAATTATTGATAAAATTCACTGATATTTATTGTTGGGGTATAAGCTAGTTCCAATGCGCATTTCACTGGTTGCTTAGGAAACCTTTTTCCCAAAAGGCTTTAGAAAACTAAAAAGATATTATACAAATCAAACTATATAGTGAATGAGAATTACAGACACTGAAGCTTTATTTGTAAAAATATCAAAGCACCAACAATAAACAGTGAGTTTAACTTTTCTTACATTCCCTCTACAAATGGTTTTAAGCTTTGACCAAATTTGTTTCTGATATTGTTTTTTATGAACTAAACATATTTTTTGAATATTATGAACATTTTCATATAAAATAAATAATTTTATAACAATTTTAAATAAATTTCATTTTTGTTAAAACTTGATCAAGGCGAATTTCTACAAGGTGGAGTCAGTCAAACAGCTGATAATTTTTTTTTCGCTTTTTGGTTCTAACAACTGTCAAAGCTTGTTTTTATATTTAAATATCTACATATTCTAAGCTTATTAACAAAATATTTATTGTTTACATAAATAAGTAAAGCCCTCACTATTAAATTATCCACACTATATTAAGCTTAAATACTTATTTATTTAATTTTTCATTTTGGTTTTTTGACATTTGTTAAGACCAATCGAGGCTTATGAATTCGCCTTGACCTTGATCCTACATAAATTAATATTTACAAGTATTTTATAAACAAATCCATACAGAGTGATAAAATGTGTTGAAATAGTTCATGTGTTCAAAAAATGATCACATACGTGGAGACGTTTTTTTCATGTTCAATTATTTCGAAAAATCCAAAAATACTATGAAACTCTACTAAAGAGTTCCATTAATTTCCACTATGTAACATACACTAAGAAAGGGATTTGTCACCAATGGAATTTTGTGGATTACATCAACTAAAAACTGGAGATATATGTGTATGGGGGATTTTATGTCAAGTGAACCAAATTTTGAAATCGATGTTCTTCTGCAAAGTATTTATAAACATTAAAAATTTATTAAGGTCCCATCAGAAAAAGTATCAAAACAAGTTTGCGTTTTTTGTTAAATGTACCGTTATTCTACATTGAATTGCAAGTCATTATGTTTAGTTTTAAAAAGTGTAGACACAATGGAAAAAGAAGCTGGAGAAAAAATTGTACACAAATATCTAGAAAATCCGACTTTGTCGGGTTATAAGATATCCAAATCTGATTTTCGGCAGATACCAGATCATAAATTTTACGTCTCGGCAGCTCGAGGTTGTGTGGCCTTAAAATATGAATACGTACAATTGAACAAAAATATTAATTTTGCAGGCAATCCGCAGCTGCGGTTTGAAGAATCAAGCTTTTCAGACATGTTTTTAAAGAATTTTCAGAATTATGTATAAAAGGAGAATTTGGAAAAGCGATTGCTGTTATTTATAAGACATCACACATCTGATACAAAGTTTTAGCCAAGTTTTCATTAGTCAATGACATGTTGTCATTACTCAAATACAACTATGAAGTGGTATAATGAGAATAATATTGATGTTATAGCAAAACACTTCAATTAAACAAATTGCCCAATTGTTAAACAGTAAATAACCAGATTTTGACGGTAGAAGTGGGAAGAAAAGTTGTGCAGCTATTAATGGGAGGCATAAGAAGGAAAGCCAGAAAATTTATTCGCAATAAAGACACATAAACCTATAGTTTTATATTTTTTAAAGCTTAATAAATTACCTTTAATTTCATGTATAAAATGATAACATAAGTTGTTTAATTTAAAAGTTATGCTCGCTTTAATCAGTACAGATTTTAAGTGGCCACTTCTTTAGAAGTAGGTCCCTTATTAATTCCTAAGTGTTAGGGACCCATAACTTCATAGCAGTTTTAGGAGACAGTCCCGAATTAGTTATTTTACACATCATTTAGGGTGGGAAATAGTTACGTGACTAGTTATTTTAACACGTCCATGTTCTAAGCATGACCCCCTGCTTTGATCATTTTTATTACAATGAGACTGTCTACCATAACTGGACCCATAACTTCCCAGCAGTTTAAAGAGACACTGAAGTGCCTATTGACTTCATGCTATGTTACATGGGATATCAGTATTAGACCGTCTCAGTTTTTACACTTTTTTCGAAATTCCTTAAGGCACATCGATTTTCTGAATCTATTCTAAAAACCAAGAATTTTGGTGTACAACACTTAAATATGGATGAACGGGTAGTGGTCTCTCAAATCGCTTTTTCGTGGTTTTAGGCAAAATCCAATTTTTCCAAAAAATTAAAAAATCTTGCTTTAGTTATTTGCTTCTAACGCAAGCAGTTCTTAACGGATTTGAACCTAATTACATGCATTAGAAAGCTAATTAAATTTCGTTTTTAAAGCAACATTGCCATTTTGTTCGATGGTTTTTTTATTATAATTTTTTTTTTAATTTTTGCTTACCTTTTCTTATATAAAAATTGAACGAGGCAAAATTTTTATATTCTGTAAATGCAGTATGGTAGGAAATTTTAAAATGAAGATTTTGATGTAAATAACAGTAGTATTCTAACTGCAGTTTTAGTTAAAATGAAATGTTATTTATTTGTAAATTTGCTTCAATTTCATAAATACATTAATATAAAGTAAGAAGAGATTAATGTTGCTTTTTTATTTTTTCAAATTTGATAAAATTGTACTTGAGAAGATCTACAAAAAAATACGCTTACAAGTGTAGGTCATATCTATTAGTTGAAGAGATATTCAGGTTTATTGATTTATTTTTTTTTTAATTTTGCTCGATATTTTTATGGTTTTTTAGATATGGCGGGCCTACGGAGGGTCGAATTTATTTTTAAAATATCAGCTATATTGACGATAAAATTCTAAATAAAATAAAACCAACTTGCTAACAGTTATCTCTTCCCTATAAAAAGATGTACGCATCCAAATTTGGAACTTGTAAAAAGGAACGTATTTTTTACGTTTTTTCCCAAAAAATCCCATATATATTTTCTTGAGTAGAAAAAAAATTTTCTTCGGGACTATATAGAATTTTTATATGACCTGGAAAGATAGCTTAATGCAAAAGCGAGTAATGAAAAATGATCACCCCCAGTCCTATCCAAACTTTGCCAATTTTAAAAAAAAACTTGGTTAGAGTAAAAAAGCACCGATCCACGAAAGAGCTCGATATTTATATAACCCCATATGTTTCTTAAATAGCTTCTAAGCATTTTTACTATCACACTGTAAATAACATCACAGTATGCACTTTTCTAAAAAAAATCAGTTTTTGGAACACATTTTCCCCGTTTTAGGAATTTCGGTATTTG
The DNA here is from genome assembly GCF_958450345.1 of Calliphora vicina. NCBI lineage: Eukaryota > Metazoa > Arthropoda > Insecta > Diptera > Calliphoridae > Calliphora > Calliphora vicina. The sequence continues at coordinate 83,522,526 of NC_088780.1, forward strand.
AAAATAAAAAAATTCAAAAATTCTAATGTTATTAATTTAAGGACATTTGAGTCTATATTGGTTCCAAATTTTGTTATGATATCTTTAACTGTTAAAATTTTACATTAATTAAATTTTTCTATTTTTATTCGTGGAAAATCACCATATGAATTTTTTTTTTAGTTTTTAAGGTAAATTCGCTGCCTTGTGACCCACTGGTGGGTCAAACGAATTTTTTCCGTGAGGCCATGGGACCCACCGGTGGGTCATATAACATACTAAAAAAATACTTCCGGCACACTGTTAAGTTTTTTTTTACGTTCTCAGAGCTTTGGTAGCACTAATATATATCTGTCTCCTTTCATCATACTTGCTGAACATTATACAGGGTGAACCATTTAAACTTTTAAATTTGAATTGGCTATAAAAAAAAGTACTGAATATTTTTTATAATTTCTGGTTTTATTGGAAAAGTTGAACTTTGTCATTTAATAATGGAACACAATATCATTCATATGACTACCACGACTGGATCGGCAGTTCCTCATCCGAGCAACCCATACCGCAAACGATCCAATAAAACCAGCAAAATAATCAGTACTTTTTGTATGAAAACTGGGATACCCCGGGTAAATACTAAAGCTATATTTTTCTTATCCTTACCCATTTTGAAATTAAAATTGTTTTTTTTACTTAACCAAAAAAACCGGTTATAACAGGTTATTAAAAACCGTGCCAATCACCCTAGAGATTACATAACATATATTCGCGTAACTCAAAAATGGTTTAGTTTATGGAATAAACTGAAAAAACCGAAATTCCGAAATAAAATTACCTTTAAAATGCTGGTGAAGACTCCTTATTCCAAAATAAGTTTACTGTTTTTTGATTTAATTTTGTATCTAATAGAAATTCCCGGGAATGCAAATACTTTTTAATTTCCTCCCGGGGAGGTAAATGGTACGGTAAATTTAGGATACCTATTACTATCCTTTATCTAGCTCACCAAAGAGTAATACTGGAGTGAAGAAGTAGAAATGTATTTTCATGACAGTTTATATTTTATGTATCTTCATGTTTGTGATCTGTCCTTTTCACCACTGTGCACATTCTCAAAATTTGTTCTTTTATAAATTTTCTTCTCCCATTCTTATTGAATTTTATTATTGTTTCTGTATGTTTCTTACTCACTTGTGTTCTTTGTTTCAGTTTCTTAAAACATTAAAAATTTGTTGTACAAAAACTGCTGCCCAGCTAAATAATGAATTTGTCAGCCATTAAATGGGAGAACGTAGAGGAAGATGATGCAAAGCAAAAACGGTAATAACGAGCAGTCATCCAACAACAACCACCACCAACTGACTGCAACAGACAAAGAGCACAAGAAACGTCTTGAAAATCGCCCAGAGTAGAAGAATACTGTTTCAGTTCAATTTAGTTGGTAGAGGACTCTTTCGTATTGTACACTCGTAGAGTCAGTCCTCAGTGCTAAGGGCCTTTAGAACAGGGTGTCAAAGTGTAAACCCTTGTCGTGACTTCTTGCCAGCCATACAAAGAAGGTGTGTTGCTGGTATTTCTTGTTCAATTCAAATGTGCATTTACACACTCGTATGTACGTTTTTTCTTCTTATACCTAGATATTTACATCGAAATTATTTTTTCGGTTTTCGTATTACGTACGTTTCCTAAAAATGTTGTATTGTATAATATGTATGTAGGTATGTGTTTCTGATATACGTTTGTTGCAAGTTGGTGTGTATTGTCTGTCTAGCTATCTGTCATTTAGTATTTGTTCTTTCAATTCGATTTTTTGTTTCAGTTTTTGAAGAATTTGAATACGTGTGATGTGTTAAAAGTTAATGAAAAAAATATTTCTTAACCCTCTAACCGGCAAGGCTGCCTTTAGGCGGATATGTTAAATGTGTGTAATGCTGCTTTATTTGGTTATTTTTCTCGTTATAACGGTAAATATGTGTAAAGAGACAAACAATTTACTTATTGTGATAAACAAGAACGTGAACTTGTTTTTTGTTTGTTTTTATTCCAACGTATTTCTTTTTTTTCATACAATAACCTAGTATATTATTTTACCACGAAATAAAATTGGCCGGTTAGAGGGTTAAAGTGAATCAATTCGCTTGGACATTACACACATCAGATGGATTACCATTCGCTATAATGATAGTGGCAGACAACACTTTACTATGCAAATCCAGTGTTTGAAATACAATCTTTGTGAATATAAACAATATTTTTAAGTGCAGTAAAACTCTTTTAATATATTTCTTAATTTATATGGGCGTTTTAACACTTTCGTTCATGGATGATATTGCACATTTTAATTTATCTAACCTTAAATCTTTTCTGTCACTGTCCGCATTTGGGGATCTGAGAAGTAGAATTCTCGGTCAACAAATTCTTATTGACAAAACCTGTATAAAATATTTGATTAAGATAACATTCATGACTTCATTAAACCTGACGTTCATGGGAATTACAACATTGGACGTTACGAAACGCCATCTTAAATAATAGTACTCTTTCTCTAAATTGTAGGAATAAAGATACGAATAATGCAGAATTTAATCACTTTTGAATTTAAAATCAGGACAAATACTTTGCACATATTTATATTAGTTTATAATAGTTTTCAATTAAATTTTTAATTGAAAACTTTGATTCCGGCTTATAGAGATAAGTATGCCGCGAAGTAAAACCTTCTGTTGAAGAACAAATCGATGAAAACTTTAGAGAACGCAAGAAACTGTTAGGTGTAGAGAAAAGGTATTCCGAATTTTTCTTTCCTGTGTCTGCCCTATCTACTGTGGTTTCAGATTCAAATCTAGCGTGACGAAATTATTTGGAGGCTTTTTTATGTGGATTTGAAATCTCTGCGTCCAAAAAGCAATATTTTTATTCCCAGAATTTGGAACACACGCCATTTCTAATCAATTAAAGTTTTTGTTAAAGGTTTAACAAAAACTAGTTTTAAAAATATTGTTATCTACACTCAAAATCTATACAATAACATTAATCATAAAATAGGACTCAATTAAAACTAGAAGTATTTATTAATACTCAAGATTTAGAGACTATTGTATTAGCTAAAAAAATGTTCGAACATAAGTTCGATTTTTCGAAATTAAATTCGAATTTTCAAACATAATATTGCATTATATTTAGAGTAACTTCGAGTATTGTGGACTACCGTTTTGAATTTTTTTTAAATTTTGGCAACAATATATGTATATGGATATTCAAAAATTGTGTACCGATAAATTAGTAAATGTGTTCTCAAAATATTTTCGTAGTTGTAAATATTTTGCGTCAAAGGAGAAAAAATGTATGTGAAAATATTGTAAGGAACCCAAAAACCAGCATTAAAAGAAAGTAGACGGTAATATAGACTATTATTTAAATACATAAAATTCTTGAATCAGCTAAATTCATTTTTAAAAAATTTAAGTTACCAATGTGGAGGTGGAATGAGTATATTTTTTCCTAAAGGTCTAAGCATAGTTACTTGACGGGCTTCATCGGTCTTTTGTTTTGACAAGAAAGTGCGTTTAGGCCTAAAATGTTTATGGAAATTAATTACACAGAGAAAACAGATTCGTGATAGCAACCGAATTTGTTTCCAATCGAATGATTCGGTTGCACACATAGAATTTTTCAGTTCTAACAACAAAAAGTCAGTTGATAAAGAAGAATTTCAGTTGAGGCAATCAAACTTTAGTTACCCCTTCCAAAATATGGTAGCCACAACTGTAAAATTAGGTCACTAATATAGAATCATTCGATTGGCAACAAATTCGGTTGCTATCACGAATCTGTTTTCTGTTTTCTATCATAAACGTTCTAAAATGCGTTGCTGTCATAATATATCCAAAATCTGGTTTTATTGGTATTTTTCATCTGGCATACATGACTATATAGTTTTTGTATCTATTGCCAGCACTTCTAGGAGATTGTCCCGAAATAGTGACTGTACCTACAATTTAAGGTGACAAATAGCTACAATATACCGTTTTGGATTGCAATAAGACTGTTCTGATAGCTGGTCCAAGGTAGTCAACGCATTGGATTCACATAACGGTTAAAAAGAGTCAGTTACCTAACTAGTTACTTGATGTGCAACATAACTAGTTATTTTAGCATGTACGGGAGCTAATAGACCTCAAGTATTCAGTTAAAAATACAATAGATTTCTTGTAGTCGGCAAAATAAGTACTTGGGAGTGCGTATAATTAAGTAAAAATAAAATAAACTGTATGAGAATTATATCAACACAATTTATATTAAACCAGTTTGTTCGAATTTCTCATAATTAAAATTAAAGTGACTGCACTCTAAATTACTTAGAAACAATTGACTTTAAGCTAGATTACCTGGGATGTATATAGTAACTAATTCTTCTAAGACTTCTATCGGCACTTCAAAAAGACCAAACGTGTCAAATGACCCAAAATATATAATTGGAGTCAGCCAAGTGAGAAGACATTAGTGAAAACTCCTGTCTATAAGGAATACATTGACTACTTGCTTAACTGCTGGGTTATTTTACATTCAATAAGTAAATATTTGAATTTAGGCACTTTTACAATAAATGTAGTATTATAAAAGTTACCTTACCTTCATAGGATCTTCAAGTTTACTGATAAAAAATTGATTTTTTTAAATTTATTATAAAAAAGCCTAAGGTAATTGTAGACATTTGAAATTAAATTAAAGTCAAAAAAAATTTCAAAAATGTCAACCACTCACTTTTAGAAAAAATTTATTTCAAAATGGGTCAAATTTGACCCAAAGACCTTATGAAGGATAAGACAATCATAACTTTGGTATTTACCCGGGGAATTCCAGTTTTCTTCCAAGTATAATGTTAAGTATTATGAAAAGAGACAGATATATATAAGGGCTACCAAAGATATCCATAAGATAACCATAGCTCTGAAAACATGTTACTTAATTGTGCTTAAAAAAAATCAAGATTTTGGATCCGGGTCAAATATGTTATTTTTTCCCAATTTATTTTTCTAAAAACCTAATGTAGTTGTTGACATTTGTAATTAAATAAAATTCATAAAATAACAAAAATATCAACCACTCACTTTTAAAAAAATTCAATTTTAATTTCACAATGGGTCAAATTTGCCCCGAAGGCTAATATTAATGGAATAAATTTACAAGAACATTTATTAGAGTGTAAATAATATTAATGCAATTTATTTCCGTTATTTTTTTGAAATCTTTTATATTTGAAATCCAACTTTAAAGGACTAAAACAGCACAATGGTGAACACCAATAAAGAAAAATTACATTTAATAAATGCTAATTTCAATGGCTATATAAATTCTGAAGTTTGGTTTTCATTGTGTTAAAACAATTGAACTATAAGTTATTTAGTTAAGCATAAATTTGGAAAAAAAATATAGTAACCTCTCCAGTTCTAATCTGTACTTATTATTTAATTACATTTTATGATAATTGTGGAACAAATTTATATTTCTTTATAAATTGGTAATATTATTTATTGGAAGTTTTCAAAGTTAGGATTAGAAGGTTCCATTTCCATTTAAATGTTTAATTTGATTTGACTTTAGAGAAAATAAAGTCACTAAATTACGAATATGTTTTTCTTGTATCCCTTTAATTCTCTGACATATGACTCTGCTACTATTTCTTGTTTTGAATATTAAAAAGATCTTCAGAAGATCGAATTTTTCACAGATAATTAAATACAAAACTACAATTGATGAGCCGCTTTTTTGTTCATTTAAAATTTTTGGGAAATTGAAATTTTTCTAGAAGCTTTCAACCCAAATATTATAAAAATACCAAAAAACCAATTTGTCAAAAAATGCGAAAAAGTACCTTTCGTTCTGCGGCTCCTCAATTATAATAAATTGAACGATAGGTCTGCTTTTCCATCTAAATAATAAGTTTGTTTTTTCACATCTAAATTACGAAGTTTTGCAATCATCTTAAGAATCATCTCCTATTTTATTAAGAATTTGTGTGACTTTTCACACAACCAGCGTAATTTCAGACCCTGAGTAGTGAGAGTAATCATTTGCAGTTTTTTGAGCAAATATATGTACATTTTTTTTGGATTTAGGCTGCCTGCTTTTAAAATGCTGGGATGGATGACTGACTGGCTGGTTGATGTCGGTTTTTTTCTTACTGCTGCTGTCGTTTTTGTTTTATATTTTTTATTTGATTCCATATTTTTCTCTCTGCTGCCATTTGTTTCTGTATCTTTTGATGTTTCGTTGTTGTTATTTCTTTTTTTACGTTTCAGCTTTGGTTAGCTACCACTACTGCAGATAACTACCACCACCAGCACCAGCACCACCACCACCAACAACATCATCGTCATCAATAACTCTCTGGAATGGAATGAGCAATAACAAAAACAACAACGACTGTATACCAGACAGAATGTAAAATAAATGTATATAATAATAAAAACAAAAAAGCAACAACAAAAGCAACAGCAAGAAGGAATATGGCAAAACGAAAGGTTGATACATATGTATGTATGTATGTATGTATGGATGTTTGTATCTTGTACATACAATTTGTTGTTGTTTTTATTTTCGTTTTTGTTGTATGGACATTATTTTCTATCAGACCGAGTCACAGTCAGTCGTCCTTCTTCCATTCATCCATCCATCCATTCATTTAGCGATTGATATCTTTTCTAGAATAAACAACGAGCAAACAATGACCTGACACAGACAGTGAACGTACAGTACAATTCATCCATCTATCGGATACATTTTTCGTTTTGTTGATGTTGTTGTTGTTGTTTTTAACTTTTCTTATTGTCTACAATTTGATTTCATTTGATACGATTTGACTTTGACTTTTGCTGTTCTGTGCCATTTGCCATTTAGTGTGTTGAGTTGAGTGTTGGTAACATTTGCAAACCAAATGTATTTTTTGTTTCTGTTTCTTTCATCGCTGGGCCTGTGTCTGGCTGGCTGTCATTGTTTTAAATACGCACAATACGTGTGAATCGTCTGCCGTCCGTCGTGTTGTATCTGTGTATTTCAGCGCGAGTGTTTGTGTTGCCTTCTGTGTTTATTTTTTGTTTTTTTACCAATTGGAATAAACACTTTTCTATCCGTGTTGTGTGTGAGTGTATGATTTTTTTTTTAAATTTAACCAGAAATTCTATTTGTTTAAAAACATCATCATGCCAAGACAACAAGAAAAACTTCTACAAAAATAAACAAAAAAAAACAAACACGTGTTTAATTAAATTTAACAAAAACAAAGAAACCAAATTAAAACATTGACTTCAATACTCTGTGATTCGCCAAAAAAAAAAACTTTAAACAAAATATGTTTCTTTAAATAGTTTCGAAAAAAGCCAGAAATTGTGGTCATAAATCTTGTTGGCCAACCTTGCTGAATTCACCGCAAGACCAGCTATCAAGAAAACAAAAAACAAGATATTGAACAACAAAAACAATAGCAATAACATCAAGAGAACAAGTCAAACAAGTTGAAGTTTTGTTTCGTGTTTGCAATCAGTTCAATTTTAGTTGTTTTAGCCTTTTTTTCTTGAACTTTTGTTAACAACGAAATTTATTCATTTCCATTAGTAAAACTACAAAAACAGCAACAACAAAAAGACAAAAAGAAACAAAAAACAAATCGTGTTTCAAGTGCTCATTTTTATCAAATATTTGCGTGATTTTTAGGGGAAAAATCGTAAAAAAAAACAAAATAGAAAAATAAATTCATAATTCATGTTTGTATTTGATAGCGTGTAAAAGTGTTAGTGTAAATGGACCTACAACATGAACAAATTGAAAAGTATGCAAGAAAATGAAAAATTCAATAAAACAAATTATTAATTTTGTTTAAATTTCTTCTTAATAATACAAAATTTTAATCAATCGAGCTGCGCGAATTCAAGGTGAGTCAAATTATCTACTACATATATATTTTCATTAAGTTTAAACTAATTTTGCAATAAAATCTATACACAGATACAAACATATTTGATTATTTCCATAAAACTGACAATTAATATTTGCAAATTAACGAGTAAAAAGTAATGAATCAATATGTAACTAAAACTTTTTAGTCCAATTTAAGATAAATTTAATGCAATGCATTTAAAGGATATGCATTGACGTTAGCCTTTTATGGGCTCTCGGGTCAATTGTAGAAATATTATAAGGTATAAATGTCTCTTTCCCATACGTTATATTACACCGTTCGACACTCAATATTAGACACGAACCGGATGATATACATACGTCTGAAAGAATAAATTAAATGGAGAAAAACTGCGTTTTCAGTTTTTCATTTCTTGATCCAGTTTCCTTTTAAAAGGACTTAAAATTTTCAGAGGAGTACATTTAAAATAAAAAAAATTTAAATACTTCTGATCATCCTACTATGCCAAGATTTGTATCAAATGATCAAAAAGTGTTGTAAAATATTTCGTATTATTTTTACTTTATCCAGTAATGATCAGAAAGTGTCAAAAATGTCCTTTAAAAGTTTTATCCTTGAATATCCTTTTAGGTTTCCAATAATTTTCAAAAAAATAGCGAGTTAAAGATAGAAATATTGGATACCACATGCCAAAATTTCATCCTTCTATCTTCACTACTTAAGTGTTAAATAATATTTTAAATTTGCATTATTTGATTTTTTATATTTTATTTTAATATTTGATTCGAAAAAAATAAACAAAAACCGTTGGGAAAAGCAACAAAGAAGACCTTTTAATAAACAAGTAAAATGGTATAGTCGGGCAAACTCATCCTTATGATACCCTACACCGAGTATATGATTATAAAGAGTTTTCTTTTGATATGAAACTTATTTGTGTTGAATCTTATTTGAATATCAACATTTTCGGTAGTGGGCCTTATATGGGAGCTATGACTAATTATGGACCAATCGTCACAACATTTGGTGAGATGCTTTGTGAATATATGAAACATATTTGTGTTGAATTTTGTTTGGATACTGACATATTTCAGAAATTTCTGCATATTAATGACATTTTCGAGAATGTTGCTTATATGGGAGCTATGGAACATTGTTGATCGATCGTCACAAAATTTGGTAGTTAGAGTTCGTCTTATATAAAACTTAATTGTGCTGAATTTGGTTTGAATATGTTTATAATTAAGATATTTATGAGAGCTTAACTATTTTCAAATAGGGCATTCGTATGGGGGCTAGGAGAAATAATGGATCGACTCTAAACAAATTCGATAAGCTTTGTTCTTGGGGCAATATAAAGGTTTGTGCCAAATTTTCTCGAATTATCTTTAAACTTGCGACCGGTCGCGACCTGTAGTTTGATTACAAGGTTGACATGGACGGGGGGACATCGCTTAATTTAAGTATAATTTAGGTGTATTATAAAAATAGAAAAGCTTTTTTAATAGTCGCTTGAGGGCCTACTTTTATTTTAAACACCCGTATTATAAACCAGTTAATCTATCTCTGATCTCTAAATAAATAGTAGTCAAAATGTTCAAACACAGATTTGGAGGGGAAACTTCAAATGTGGTCGCACCAGCATTTCCAGGTATTTTTGATGATTGAAGTTTAAGCGAATGGTGACATCTTAAATATATCTATAGAAGCCGATATCTTTAACATAACGTCGTTATGCTATATAACCCGCTGTGCTTACCAACATAGGTAGTTGTTTTTATTCCATTCCATTTTGTCGTGCATTTACTCAATATACAGTTCGAGTAAGCCCCTAATGATGTAAACTAGGTGCAAAAACATTCACAAAATTATTGCTAAATTTATGCATTGTAATCTCGTTACAAAATTGACGTCATGAAATGGATCAGAAATACATTTTTGCATGCAAAATTTAATATGATCGCACGTGATTATTACAATTTATTCGTTTATTATGATTTTTTATACCCTACACCACCATAGTGGGGAGGGTATAATGCGTTTGTGCAGATGTTTGTAACGCCCAAAAATATTAGTCTAACACCCACCTTAAAGTACACCAATCCACTTAGAATCACTTTCTGAGTCGATTAAACGATGTCCGTCTGTCTGGCTGGCTGGTTGGCTGGCTGTCCAATGGACTCTGCGGACCTTGTGCGCAGAGTACAGGTCGCAATTTTGAAGATATTTCGATAAAATTTGTTACATATAATGTTTTCGGCCCAAGGACCATTCCTATTGAAACTGGCTGAAATCGGTCCATTATTTCACCTAGCCCCCATACAAATGTCCTCTCGAAATTGGGCTTTATCGGTCATAAATGTTTAATTTATAAATGTATCTACACAAATTTCGCTCCAAATAAGTTTCATATATACAGAATTCATGTCACCAAATTTTGTTACGCTCGGTCCATAATTAGTCATAGCTCCCATATAGCTTCCGAAAATCACTTTAACGTGCATAAATCTCTTAAAAATGTCGGTATATACACCAAATTCAACACAAATAACTCTCATACAGACATAAATCATACGACATAATTTCATGGTGATCGGTCCATAATTGGTCATAGCTCCCATATAAGGCATATTTCCAAAATCACTCACGAATATAAATTATTGATATGTTAAAAGAAAAATCTTTTTGCTAATTTACTTGGTGTAGGGTATTATATGGTCGGGCTTGACCGACCATAATTTCTTAATTGTTTAACTATAATAATATTCTACTATATTACAATATCTATTATCTTATAGCTTAGTAGATATTCGCATTTGAAAATTAAATTTTCAACATTTTTACCAATCCTACTACAGTTTTTTCATAACAACAGATCCAAATATTTCCCGATGTTCTCCATTTTTCCCAAAAAAGTTTTGAAAAATCCCAAAAAGGGAAGGAGTTATCGCAACCCTTTACAAAAAAATTAAGAACATATAGAGCCATCTAAAATGGATTAATATTTTTAGATATCGACTATGCAATTTGAGAATTTTTTTCCTAAATTTTAATATTACATAAAAAATCTGAGCTTTTTGATGTAACTGACCCTCGGTATCAAAAAAGTTTTATATAAAATAATTGATGTAAAGTTAGCTCTTCAAAAATTATAATTCCATATACAAGTTCTTATATATTTTTTTAGATATCTTAAACGGAAACAAAGTAATTTTTCCAAAAAAAAATGGCGAAAAATCGCATTTGCATTTAGTCCAGAAAAGGAGAAATATTTGTAAAATATTTGGATCCGCTGTTATGAAAAAACTGGAGTAGGATTGGGAAAAATTTAAAATGTTTGTAGTGCTTGATGAGGAGATTCTATATATTTAATTGTTTTGTAATCGGAACACAAACGAAGAAATAGGATCGTTTTACAAATTGAACATATCGACAATACTTCCTCTTTGTAGAAGTTACAGACTTATTTCACAGTAAAATGTCAGAACATTCCAGGATAATTAAAATAAATAGGGATTATTTTATCAAATTGTTTTATGATTTTTTCTTGTTCCAAAATCTTGTTCCACTAAATTCCAAAAAAAAACTTTAGGATTTTGTTATAGAAAACGTCAACTTTCATTTGCTTTTGGTTTCATTCCATTCCGATTCGAAATTTCGATTTTGTATCACTGTGTAATGAAAAATTTTGTAAATAAATGGTGCGATATAATAAAGTGCCAAAGTTTGTTTATTATTTTATTTATGGAATTACTATAGCTGTTCTTATTGTACTGTGCTTTTAAAAAAATTTAAAAATATTTGTATTTTTTGTTTTAAAAATAAATAATTTCTTTTTTAATCAAATTTAATTAAAAAATTACAAATGAATAATTTTCTGACTATTTTCAACAATTCTATAATTTCTTACAATTCTAAATGATTGAACTCGAAGATAGTTCTTAAAAAAGGACAAATAAAACAGGTAAAACTCATTCAGTGAAACCATTTCACAACACACCAGTAGGTGTGTTCAATCTATAGTATTAAAATACTCTAAATATCAAGACTAAACCCTTTTTTCAGCCAACAACAAATCTATGTAACTTGATTTGACCAAATGACGCAAAAATCAGACACTGTCTGTCTGTGATTGTTACTCTTGCTCGAAGAAAAAATTTTAATTTATGACCGCATCATAAACAGATCACGGTGAGTGTTGCACCAAATATTTTGCTTGTTTACAAAACGGAAACAATAGGCCAGCCTACAACCTGTGCACTGAAGTATGTATGCAATGCTCGAAAAGGGTTACACTCACGCCACGCACACTGGGTGACGAACAGCGTCTAAATATTGTACTTTACTGCTGAGAACAACAAAAACAACATTTTAAGCGAAATAAGAAAATATTCAAAATCATAACAACGAAATATGCATTTAAAATTATGCAGAAGAAAACAACAAACCGTGAACATTTACAACTATTGTTTAGACGATGAAAGAAAAGGATTGACCCAGATTTTATAACTCTAAACAGAACATTTAGACATTCATTTAAAGTTGAACAAAAATCCCATAACAATTAACAAAAACAGAAATAGAAAGAATTTGGAAAAAGAGAAATCTGAATTTCTTGGAAATTTAATACGCTCCAGTTACAGATAAAAATATGTATCTTAGAACTCTAAACACATAATACCGAACATATGCACGAATAGAATGCCTAAATGGCCTTTTCTTAACAATGTGCTGTTCGCCTGTCTTTCTCTTTACCCTTTTGATTGTTAGTATTGTGTAATTTTGTTTTATATATTTATTGTTCCTATTTGAGTTTGTTCTTAACCCATTATTGACCAGTGTTAGACATTTTTTTTTAGACATTTAGGTTTTACAATATTTAATATTTTCACCTACATTTATCTCTACTTTTCTTTATTTCTAGAACTACAAAGTTATATATCGGGATATTAATGGAATACTGAAATTATAATTATGGCATTAGTTACAACATTCAAAAGGTAAGTTTAAATTTGGAAATATAGTTACAAAACCCAAGGTTTTTTAAAAAAGATATTGCCATACAAATTTTAAACACTCGAAACAGGCTTATTAGCGTGATTTTTCCATTGTTTAAAAACCAAAATAAGATATCTATATTATTTACATAATTTTGGGGTTGGAAAACGGTTCCCATTATAAAAACTTAAACTCTAAACTTAACATATTTTCAGTCATAACAAGAAAGTATGGTCGGTCAAGCCTGACCATATAATACCCTACACTGAGGAAATGAGCAAAAACATTTTTCTTTAAAAATTTTAATAATTTATTATCGTGAGTGATTTTTGGAAGTAGACTTCTTTATATGCGAGCTATGAAAATAGGGTGGCCCTTAATGAACGAAAGTTGGATTTTTGCCAGTCCACCCCCAGTTTGGTGAACATTGGTAAAAAAAATCAGCCTGAACAAATTTTAGGTAAATCGGTTGGGGTTAAGCAAGTTTTGATATGCATTTACAAGGGGAAAAAATGCAATTTTTCAGTTTTTGTAAAAATTTTGCCTTTAAAAAATTACTTTTGCAATTTATTTCTCAGGCCACTAGAACAAGAAATGTAGGAACATAATAAACATATTTTGAGAAATATTAAAATAAAAGCTCACTTTTACTTAAAATATATCCATATTGATTTGTATATTAGTATTTGTTGTTGTAGGATACCGTTAAACTATTCGCAGGTATGACCAAAAAAAATTTTTTATCGCCATTTTAAAATTTTTAAACATTTTGTTAAACAAATTTCAGAATTTGTTGATCATATCAATGGTTTATAATGATTTATAGAGAATATAATAGGGAATAAAAATATGAAAAAGTTATAACAATACCTCATATAGTACCTGCGATTTAAATTTTTAAATTTTCGAGAAAACCTAATTTTTTGGCCATATTTTGGCGAATGAGCCCAATTTCATTACTGTTATGAATTTTAAGTAAAACCTGTTCCTAATATTATAGTCCTGGTAATTCTAAATATACTCAGAAAGTTTTACTACAATTGAAAAACGTTAAACCTTAAATCGTGATGGTCATGTGTCAAAATTTTCAATATTTGTATGGGGCTAGGTGAAATAATGGACGAATTGCAGCAGCAAGTTTCAATAGCTTTCGCCACATGTTCCAAATTTGATCGAAATAACTTGAAAATTGCGCACAAAATTTACATGAACAGCCAGACGGAGATCGTTTAATCGACACAGAGATTGATTTTGAGTCGATTTAAGTTGAGTATACTTTAAGGTGGGCGTTAGATAATATTTTTGTGTGTCAATTGAATTGAGCTTCCAACTACTGTATTATAAGTTGGTATTTTTTTGTTTGTAAACATTTATTTAGTGAATTCGGTAAATACAACCAACATTAGATAATTCAGTTAAAATTTCGTTCATATTCCGAGTATCGTTGTCTGTAATTAAAAAAATCGGTGTTTGACATTCTTGAAAATGAATTAAATGTGCCGAATCTTATATACCCACCGACAATGGGGCTATTTATTTAATTTCATTACTATATTAAATATTAAAAGACAATTATGAATGTTCCCAGTCATTTTCTGAGGGTTCCTTGCATAGGGACCAGGGATCATGGACAAATGTTGTCCCAACGATAGAAGGCATTGACGTCTTCGGGAATGGTGGTATTCGTCTTATTAAAAAAACGATTTTCATTCCTCACTATCCCAAGTTCATTTATGTGTCCAATTTTCAGTTTCTAAAATTATTGAATTGGCGTTTCTTTTAATCGCATTTTTCCGTTTTAAGAGTTTTCTCACTCTCCCAATATAGCTTCCGTTCCTCTGGTGTCAGATACATATTTATTAATTTTCATTTCTATTCCATTCCATATTCTATTTAATATTTTCATATGGAAGTTATTCAATATGATTCACAAAGAGCTGTATAGTTTGCCCGATGATATTTCATCATATTCCAGGGGCTGTAACTCTTATAAGTGATATCAAAAAAGTTATTTTTAACAGTTATTTTGTGATTTTATAAATAAAAATCCATCTAAAGCACATAAAATCACTCAAATGAGTATTTTTTCTGACGGGTTAAATAAAACTCCTCAAATGAGTTTTTTTATGACGGCTATTTAAAATTCTTTTATTTCTACGTTGAAAAATAACTTAACTGTGGAGTTGTGATCATTTTTTAATATCATAATAGATTCTGAAAGACAACGTCATTACGAATCTATTAGTATATAACAGTATAAGTAGGTCAACGATTCTAACATAGCGAGTTATATCCTTTGATGTTTAAGTGTTGGTTCTTGATGGGCTTTCCGTAATTGTAAAAAATATTCTATATTAATCGACCTATTATATTTTTTATTTATTTATTTATATTATCTTGTGG
This sequence comes from Calliphora vicina, assembly GCF_958450345.1. NCBI lineage: Eukaryota > Metazoa > Arthropoda > Insecta > Diptera > Calliphoridae > Calliphora > Calliphora vicina. The sequence goes on from NC_088780.1 coordinate 83,537,824, forward strand.
CCAACATTACATGATTACTCCCCTTAAGTACATATCGTAAATCCCTCTAAAGCTGGCTGATCTATAGAACTTATCCCATTCCCTTTCGTTGCTGGTCGATCAATTGTATATCTTCCAATCCAAAAACTGACTTATAATGTAGCGATGTGGCGTACAGTGTCTACCTTTTTGTACATGAACGCAACAGATCTCAACATTTGCAATTTGTTTAGGTTAATAGTTTTGTTTTATTATTTTGTTTTGCAGGTTTTTCTTTTTAAAACATTTGAAACAAAATTTTCAAATAATTTAGAAAATAATTCACAATAGTCATACTTATATATTTTGACCGAATCATTTTTAATTATAATTCAATTATTATAATCTAATTTTGTGATAGTAATTTTAACTGACAAAATTCGATTATCTACAAACTGATTTGCTATAACGTATCTGTTTTTTCTGTGTAGGAAAATACGTCGGGATTCTTATTAGTAATTTAATCATAACAATTTTTGAAGTAGTTGTTAAATCTTATAATTTTTAACATTACAAACTTCTCAATGTTATTTTCTGCCACTAAAACTAAATTCCTGTTTTTGCAATTATTTAAGTTAAAAGCTCAAAATGGGTTAATTATTTTAATATAAAGGGAAAAAACTGTAAGCATTTTTATTGTTCGCGAAAACTCGCAACTCAAGTCATAAATAAATGTTTAAATGGTTTCATTAAGGATTCATTAATTAAAAGAAAAAAAACAAAAGCATGACACTTTCCCTTCACATTGTCAGTGGCCATAAATTAAATGTTCCCTTGATAAATGGATAGATGGTTGTTAGTGCATGGATGCCATCCCTTCACGTCAATAATTACACATAAAAAGTAATGGTGGTGATATAGATATACATACATAAATTTAGAGAAGAGCTAAACACACATTTTTATATATACAAATGCTATTTATCTTTATTGTACATAAAACAACATGTACGGGTAGATATATACATACAAATTCAAATTAAACTTGTTACAAAATAAACAGATGTACTCGCTTGTCTACAATTCGATTCAATACAATTCTAACGCATTTAAGGGACGTTCCAAAACAAACATTTCATACATTTATTACATTAAATATTCGAATCAATAAAAGGACATAAAAACAGTAGAACATGGTTGGCTAATTTAATCCAAAAAGGGGGTTGGATGGTTGTATGTTTGTCTGAAAATATAATATTAACCCCAGATAATACGAAGTCTGGTTATGCTTTAACTAATAGTTATACTGTCGGTTAAAATAATTTTTGTATGAAAACTGTCAGTATAACTATTAGTTAAAACATAACCAGACTTCGTGTTAATGGGGGTAAAAGTGTGTTGGTTAACTTTAAGTTGTTTAATTTTTAATTTTTAGACTTCATTGGTACTTACATTAAAGTAGATTTTGTTTAATGTTTAGATTAAAATGACACTTGATATAAAATGATACTTGAAATAAAACTGAAATGTTTGAGATTTGCGTTAAGTCGCAAATCTCAAAAAAAATTTTGAATATGTATTTGGAAATTTTGAACAGCGTAATGTTAAGTCATTATTGGTTGAAGTATTATTTATATGTGTTGAAGTTGGAAGCGAAAAATGTTTGAATTTAGTCCCAAGGAAAATATGGCCCAAAACATTGTTTGATCATTTTTGAACCCATCCATGAAAAAGTCTTAATAAAATGTTTTACAATTCATCTTTCAAAGATCGCAATCAGACATAATTTGATCCCAAGCATGCCCGAGTTAAATTTTATTATTAACCGCTAACATATTTTATCACAACCGCTAATATATTCGTAAACAATCGATACCTTTTTATGAATGTTGTCAGTATAAGAAATAATTTTTAGGATTCGTTTTATTGAAACTGAGTCTTTCTGGTTTGAAATATTGTATTGTATATGGGTAATTCCATTATGTCCAACGCGATCATCTTACACATTTAAAGTGAAAAAAATCAAAATAAATTGGATTTTAATTTTGAAAAATTGTTCAATTTATAACCTTAATTAGCCCTATTATTGGAGCTAAGATTGATTTTGGTCATGCTTTCATTAGCGAGATAATTGCAAAAAACCGAGGCATTCACACGGGACGAATACAGAAGTCATTTTTGCGGCCAAAAATTCAAACGACAATTTCAGGGCAACCTGAGGCATTATTTCAATATGACTAATTGTAGAATGTTGTGCATTGATGTCTCTTAAGAATGGTTTTATATTACGCAAAAATTATTTATGATTTTTTTTTAAGAAATAATATATAAACATGCTTATTATAAATGATTTTAAATTAAGAGAAGTATTCAATGTATTTAATTCAGTATAATATCAGCAAACTTAAAACTTGACAAAAATATTTAGTATGAATAAGCGCCCCTGTCTATACCTGAAAAATATTATTCATAAAAATAAATGACGTTTGTTTTCAAGACAAAGTTGTCTGAGCAAAAAAACTGACAATTTTGTCATCACGAATCAATAATAATAATAAATAGGTAAGGTGATAAGGTGATATCTTAACAACCATTTTAAAGTTTATCATAACATAAATGTATCAAGTATAGGCATACAATAAGGTATTGTCAAACGTAGTTTTCAGAATACTCAGTAATATCTGCTTTTACTTCTTGACCATTGCTACAACAGCAGTCAAATTGGGCTATACCTGGAATATATATTTTAGAATGTAATAAATTGTTTGATTTATTTTCATGTTTGTTTACTCATAACATTTAAACAAAAGCTTGATTTAAAAATGTTTTATTAGTAATTTAGTTTCTTTACATTGAAAACATATTTCGAATTTAAATTCGTATTTTCGAGCATATCTAAAAATTGTATATTTTAAGACTACATTGAAAATACTTTCAAATTTATGAACATTTTTAATTTATTCTTAATTCTTAATATTGTCTAAATCATCCTGATTAATATATTTATATTAGAACATAATATTGTATCGTCATCAGTTAATGGATGATGTAGAGATTATTTTACCAGCTTACAAATTTATATTTTGAAATTTTGAACAGCCTAATCGGGATACGCCAACTGTTTCAAAATACAGGTACAATTATTGAGAATCAAATAAACAAAAATCATTACAAGTTAAATAAAAACTTGTAAAAATAAAATGTTTGGGCGCCAATCATAATAGTGCTTTTATAGATCTTTGAAATTATAAAATAGTTTTGTTTTATCGGGAGAATTTTTAATAACTCAAACTTCATTTTCATGCAAATGCATGTTTGAAGTCAGTAATTACTTTTGGGAATCTGAAGATTTGAAAATAAGATGATGTTGCATATTTTGTCATAAATGCATATTTAGCTTTTATATGTTTTTAATTCTTTATTAAAACCTTGTTAGTTTCAGTGCATATACATATTTGGTGCATATTACTATGTATATAAATTCATGTTTCTGTACATACATATGTATTTTGTTAAATTTTTTTAGTTATGTATATTTTCGTTGATTTAGTGTATGAACGAACATATTAGCAAATGAGCGACATTGCGTTGCATATGCTTTTTGAAATATACTCTATATGATAAATTTAAAATTTATGCCATCATTTACAAGTGACAGAAAATGCAATGTGTTACATGTCAAACACAATATCTGATTTAAAATTTCCATAGAAAACATAGTATGTAATTGTGATATATATTTCCTTTAACATATTTTATTAAAACTTTTTTATGTCTGCTGTAACTTTGAAAGTGTTAACAATTTTATTTTAATGTCAAACGCATTTGAGTACAAAGAAGGCAGACAAAGAAACAACAAATTAAAAAAAAAACAAATTTTCACACATTCATAAACAGCAAATTGTTCTTTGAAGTTTTCATTTTATTTCTATATTTATCTCTGCATATTTGGTTGCTAATTATAAGCACCCTTCTTTGAATACAAACAGGAAAACGAAAGCAAAAAGAAAATACTTCCATATGTTCCCCAACCCCAACTACTAAATATGTAGGTACACAGCCATCTCTTTTTGTAAATCCGGGAAATTTTATTACTTGTTGCAAATATGAAATGGAAATAAACATTAAAACAAACCCCTCATTTAAAGTGGCTACCTTTTAAATCATTATTTTCAAATTGTTTATTTGTCTCCCTTGCATTCTTTTTTACTACCTTTGCTTTGTTTCCTTCATTCGTATGCACTAAATAAAACTTTCCAATTTTTGTTTTGTTGGATGTTGCGCGCATGCGTCTTTAATTCCAGTATGGTGTGAAAGCAATGTCTTCTTTTTTGTTTCTGCTTACGCTTTGTGTTTGCTTGTTGTTGTTGTTGCTGCTGCGGATGTTCTGTGCAGCCATTGTAAAAGGGGCGGAGTCTAGTATTTGTTATGACGATGCCATAATGTGTTTTTGTGTAGGCCGTTAAATATGTACATGCTGAGAATACTCTTCTCGAGGTAAATTAGAGCATGGAAATTCGAAATGCACTGAAAGAAAGTAACTTATGAAATAATTTTAAATCAAACAATAATATAAATATTTCGTTATATGAAATGGAAAAAATGGAAAATTCAAAATTGAATATTTGATGGATATTTGTACAGTACATCAATGCAGTACATTAGCTTTCTATTTTTAAAAATAACGACTTTATTAATGAATGAAAATCATATTTGTAACCACAACACTTTTAATTTTCTTATGTTTTTGTCTCTCCTGTAAAATTTTAAAAAGTGATGATATGCCCTTTTGCATCTTTAATTTATATCTAAACAAAATTTCGGTTTTATAATAAATTTAATGCGCTCATTAAATATAATAAAACAATTCCTATATTTTTAACAAGAAATAAATATTTGACTTTTTATGTTATGCAAAATACATTAACGGCATTTCCGTTTTTAGGTAGGATTTTAATGAGTAAGAGAAAATAAAACTTATATACCTATTAATGAAAATTTGGTTTTTACTGGTAAAATATTTAGCATAAAGGCCCACATCTGTGATATAAATTTCATGTCAAAAATATTTTTTGTAATTTTATTAACATATTTGTAATTTCTATATCTATTTAGAATGCAAAAGCTTGTATGAACTAGGGTTACTATTAATCTTCCAAATGGTAGCCTAAAAATAAAATAAATTTTGCCTTTCCAGTTCGAATTAAAGCATATCAAATTCAAATTGCAGTAATGCTGCTCCACTACCAATACTTACAAATAAATGAAATCATTTGCAAGATTTGCAGATAATTTTTCAGAATTTGAAGCAGTGAAGATAATTTGAACCAATTTCAACTGTATTTCGTACAATGCAAACTCTCTATATATTGTTTTATTTATTTAAAACTATATGACGGCATTTACTAATGTTAGTACCTCAAGTTTCTCCAACTTGAATATCTAAATTTGTACAGCATATTTTAGGGAGCTTTTTTATTACAGTTGACTGGACTCACAAAAAAAAAGAATTTCCGAGTTTTACCCGGAATTTTTGATTTGATTGTTTTCTTTACAAACCATCTCCTGAAAATTTCGAATCGAATAAAAAAAAATCAGCCAAGTCGCTCCAGCCGTTCTCACGTGATGACATTACATACATGGACCATTTCATTTTTATATATATAGAAGATGATCAAGGGCATTGTGTGGGTAGAGTAAGTATAATGAATAAGGAAGCTATTCTGCTTAATTGTTAAATATCTTCCTATAAACTAATTCTGTGGCAGGCTACTTCTTTAGTAGTTAAACATATGGAAAGAAAACACAGTGGAACTACGGTCTTGTGATATCACTACAGAGCTAGAATTTTAACTGATACACAGAGAAAACAAATTCGTGTTCATAACCGAATTTGTCGCCAATCGAATTCTGTCGGTTCATCGTAATAGAATGGTACATATACCATTCTGTTGCTGAATTTATGCTTCACTCAACTATTTAACCCTTAAATGCACATTGTTCCCAATTGTCTACATTCCAGTTCCACTTTATTTTAAACGAACATAAGCTTTATACTAATTCAGATTCTCCTTCAGCTAAATCAAATGGAGTACGATAAGTTTCAGCTAAAGAGATTCGGTGCCCCGATAGACTAGGCGACAGTGTGCTGGACTATCAATCCAAGGGTTGTGGGTTCGATTCCCGCCAGAGACTCTGGGTGTTTCTACAGACAAGCAAAAGGCTTCGCAGTTTGTGTTCGTTTTTAAAAAAAAATAAATGAAAATCAAATAACAATTTGATACTTTATAGGAAAATAAAAGTAAAAATCATGCATTTAAATAATTCGGTAAAAGAAGAACTGAACTTTATGCATTAAATAAAGCGCTGATTATTGTTTTTCTCCTATTTATATGCAAAAAGAAATATGTAGTTAAAATAGAAGTACTGACATAAAAGATAATAATAATATATCAAAAATTACTTTCTACTCGAACAATGCATTTAGTTTTCTCATATAGATTTGCTTACAGATACCAATCCAATCAAACCAAACCAATGAACTTTCGTTAGTATCAGAATGAAAATTTTAGGACTCTTAAGATATGTGTAGACGTTTGACAGATCTTACAATATTGTCAGAAAAATGTTCGGTGTGAACTTACAATTTTTTCTTGCAACGTTGTCAGAACATTGTAAAACAATAATATTGTGAGGAATCTGACAATCGTGTGAACACACTACGTTGCCATTGTCAGATTATTGTAAGATAATTGTCAGACACTTTTTATTGTCAGATATGCGAATTTTATTCATCTGACGATTGTTAGATAAATTATTTCTTTTGATACCAATGTGCATATGTATTAAATGCAATGTCTAATAACGAATCTTACAATTTTTGCCATACAACAATCTGACAACCGCGTGAACTGATAATTTTTTATGGCAGATAAATTTATTGTCTGGCAATGAAATTATAAGGTTTTCTTACAATCCTCTGAACTGACAATTTACCTTTTGCTAACAATTTGTCATTGTCAGTAAATTGTCAGCACATTGCCAGATCTGACAACCGTCTATACATAGCTTTAGTTATTTCGGATACAATATTTTGATAATGTATCAAGTGGACTTACCTCTATATCCATCTGCAGCTACCTAAATGTTATATGTTTATATTTTATTACATATCGCTCATTTACTGCAACAACGTCATAACTCAAAATCCGGGTATTTTGAACTGAGTAATAAAAAATATGCGTCGCTCTTTAGTCTTTCATATAGTTTTATCAGTTTTTAAAAAAATTCCATTATTTTTTGTATGAGACTGTTTTTTTTTGTTGTAAACGACAAAATGAAAATTCATTTTTTCTCGTATATTTGACAAGTAAAAATCTATTGAATTTATAATCTTTTAAATATAACAATAGAAATTCGATTCACGGATCTTTTACCTGTGTGTTCGTTATATATTTTTTAAAGCGGTAAACCAAATACATTGTACCGATTTTCTGTAAACAGAAAATTAATCGCATCCATGTTTATTGGGGCAGTTGTGCGAAGAGGTTTATCTACAGGTTTTTAAAATATCGATGTTTAACTTAATTTGTTTTCTCTTTCTCGGATTTTAATATAAAATTCTATTTATTCACTTTGTGTTTACATTTCTTAATAGATTTATTAGAATTAACGGTCAAATCAAATTAAAAAAAGGCCAAATTTGCAGTTTCCAGCAGATTGTATTTGCATGCTCCACATTCAATAATAAGTTGATTTTCTTCCTTGTCTTTGCCATTCATTGTCATCTGAGGAAATATATGTATAACATATTATTCAAGATGCAAATAGAAAAATTATCGTAAAAAATTAAAAATATTTTCCCTAACTAAAGGCTAGATTTTCAAAGGTATTATGGCAAAATATAAAGTAATTCAAATGAATCTTGAAAGATCTATAGTTAAAGTATTTGTTCTTTGGCCAGTGCTGCAATTTTATTCCGCAAAAGCATGTCTCATCCTCATTAAATGTTCGCGATGCACCATCAATCATATATTCCCAGACAAAACATTTTAAGCCTTGAACACATTTGCTTTATAATTAAAAGTCGCCTTTGGCTGATTCTATCTGCTTTTTGAAGAGTTAAGCTGAATTGTAGTTTCAAAATTCATCAGAAATACTATCATTAAGAAACGGTGTGGTTTGCCCATCTTCTTAGTTTTAGTTTGTGTGTAAATCAATATAAAACTGTTTACGATTCTTTCATTCTTCTAGGACCTTCAGAAATGTGGCAATGAATTCGATCTTTAATAACACTGTGCAACAGTGCAAAAAGCACACCATCATGACAGCATACGTACGACTCTACTACCAAAGGCTAGTAAAACCCTATACTCAGTTTGTCCATTTTGGTGAAAAAATTTTTTTTTGGGCCTCCAAAAATTCTGAAAATTAGCGGGAACTCAAAAATGGTGTCATCAATTTTTGACCAACAGCTAATTCAGACTTGGTGATGCCGCTTAACTTTATATGGCAATAATACAGCTAAGAGTCCGCCAAACAAATTTTGTTAACATTTGTTCCCAAAAAATTGCTTTTTTGTTCACTTTTTTTGAAAAAAAAATAGGAAGAAAATTTTTTTTTTTACTTTTTGTTGAATAACTTCCAGAGACTCCTAATTTTTCACTAACAATATTTAGCAAAGTTGTAGCTACGGTAAAGCTGAATGTGTCTAGTCACTCTAAATAGCACATAAAGATCACTTTGTACCATAACAATTTTCGTTTTACTATTTTTTGACGCTAAAACAAAGTTTTTTTGTTAAAATAGTTTGATCAAGCCCACACTTCTATATTGTGCTGCATTATTTACTCGGCTGAGGTGTTCGGAATTGGGACCCATTTAAAAAAAATCGCCAAAATCCATTTATGATCCGAATGCTCTGCAATTTAAAGTATAGATATTCCTTGAGAAGGACTACAAAAAATATGCTTATATCTGTAGATTATCTCTTTTAGTTCAAGAGATATTCAGGTTTATTTTTTATTTTTACATTTTGCTCGATCTTTTTTTCGTATTTTCCTATGATGGACCTACGGAACAAACCTGATAACAAGTATCTCGCCCCTATAATAAGTTACACGTATCCATAGTTGAAGCATCTTTTTATATATTTCAACTTTGTATGCGTATGTTTTTAAGTTTTTTCCCAAAAAAGTATACATTTATTTATGATATGGAAGGATAACTTAATGCAAAAACGTATAAATTAAAATTTGACTCACTTAAGCAGACAGTGTCCCCAACAACCCTATCCATTTTATGCCAATTTTGAAACCAAATTTTAGTTTTGAGTAAAAAATTCTAAAAACGCAAAGCACCGCAACAATAGTGACGCCATTGATTTAAGAACATTTAGATCTATATTTCTTCTGTATTTTATAGCGATGTCTGTAACTGTTAAAATTTTACATTAATTCAAAGTTTATATTTTTCTTGGTGGAAAATCACCATATTAAAATCTTTTTATATTTTAAGGTAATTGACGTCCAAAAAAACACAAAATTATTTCATTTCACTACAATGCCAATGTTTTTTCATATCTTGCATCATGCCGGTCTTGCCTGATCAAGATTGGATAACGATTTACCCATTCTTCGTTATTGCAGCACAATAGAGAAGTGCACACTCGGTCATACTTTTTTAACAAAAAATCTTTGTTTTAGCGTCAAAAAAAGTAAAAAACTAAAAATTTTAATCTACAAAGTGATTTTTGTGAGCTATTTAGAGTGGCAAAATTGCATTGATATGTTTACAAGAGTTGTTCACCTTTACCTTAGCTACAACTTTGCTAAATATAGTTAGTAAAAAATTACCGGATAGAGACTTACATTAATACACTTTTAAAATAAATTAATCGCTTTTAAATATTCCGTCCCATTTCTCAGATTTTTACATTTCACTACTGTCAGCCAAAGTTGACTTCTATTTTGCGTACTTAAACTCGATGAAACATATGAGATTTAATTGTTTGTCAATAAATAGCTTTTCTGCTTTTTTACTAGGCCAAGTACTCTACATTGTGAATACCGCTATTGTGATTAAATTAAATTACATTCAAATTAAAATTTTTTTATTAACGATATCTTTTTGTTAAAGAAATTTTATTATTTATTTTTTTAGTTTAGCGGAATATGTGGTCACGTTAAGCATAGCCCTACTTATTAGATGTGCTATTTATTCGCATTAATTGTGCAGTAGATGGAATTGTCATACACATAATTTCTTATACGAATAATTTTTAAATATTTTTCAGTTGCGAAAATTTAACTCTTTTCGATTATGCTGACCTCTATATGTCATTTACATTAGGAAATGCATAACTGTCTGAGAACACTTAATGCAGTTACTCACACACAGATGGCAGTGTTTTATAATTTATTTTAAATTTCCCGCTCAGCTCTTCTGGTTGGCATTGTGCGTGTGTGTTTGTTGATTTTTTCTCTTTCGAATGTTATTTTTATGTGTTGGTTGGTGTGTTTTCTCTTTGATTAACCAACACATGCAAAGAATTTATTAGTCAGGCTTTGAATGTGTTGGTGCTGTCTTATTTGAATGTGTTGGTTGATTGGTGGTTGGGCAGAAAAACTGATGAGAATTTGGTTTTTGTTTTTTCATCAACTATTTTCTTTTCTTAGAGAATGGTTCCTATATTAACAAAATATTTCATACAGATATATATCTGAATATTTTAATATTATAATTCATACATTTCTATATATTTTTTATTTGAAATTTTTAAGAATTTAGTGCTCTAAATACTAAATTTATTAAATAATTTAAAAATTAGCAGAAAGTAGTGAAATCAACTGATATTCATTTTACGAATGTTTCCACTTGGATTTTAGTTAAATTGGTCAACGTTACCTTCTTTAAAGTTATAGTTTTCAACCGAATTTTTATAAATAACTGTCCTAGTGTTCTAGTAAGAAATTTAAAGTTGACGAATTTGAAAAATTGACTGCTATTAGTTTTATTCATTCCATTTAGAAATATAAAAAAATTAAATATAAGTAAAAACTGTTATACAGATTCATGTAGTATATTGAATCTATAGTTATGTGTATTACTTATTACCAATAACCAAGAACAAAAATAACTCCATCTACAAAGTTTAGTTAATTTGAAGATATGTAGATATTATTTATTAAAATATTTTAGTTTATTGAAATTTTGTATGTTTCAAAGAGGTTCTTCTTAATTTTTGTCAATTTTATGCAGTTTTACTTGTAATTTTCAGCTCAAAGTAAGTGATATAAATTACTCAAGGTTGGCTTTAACGCTAAGCTGTAACTGCAATTACCGTTACCGATTACCGAAATAATCCGTATAACTATTTCTAATTTTAGCATTTGCTTGTCTTACGAAAAGAATATCTTTTGACATAGCAATCTTGTGACTTATTTCCTTGTGTCCTGCATAATATTTGTGACAGATTTAATGACCATTAGTTAGACCATTATTTAGTATATAAATCGATTTATCGTAATATGCCGATGCTAAATTCTGGAGTACAAATAAATGTAGTACAATTCAGAGTGTTATATTTGGTTGTACCGAATATTTAAGGTGAATGTTATATCCACCTTAAACTCACACGTGGTATAAAATATTTTAGTAAAAATTATTCAACTTATAAAATATTCTTCCCAAAATTGGACTGTTTGTAAGTCTCCGATTTTACTGATTTTCAACACCGAAATTCTCTTGGATATATTTTTCAGGGATTGATCAAAAGCAAAATATTGCTTGTCGCATAATAATAGTTCAGCTTTTATCCAAAATAATTGAAAATTTGCTAAATATATTTAAAATCCTAAAATATCATTCTAATTTGGAGTGTTTCGACAGTAATGCATTTTAATTAAGAACACTCATATTATAAAATTCTTGAAATTTTTGATATCTTATACACGAAACTCATAAAAAAAATTGTTGAAATAAATTTGTTTCTAAATTAGCTTTGGTTTGCATGAAAAGAATGAATAAATAAAATATGTCAACTTCAAAATATCTTTTAAAAAATAATATTTACCACACAAGTGTTTTCTTTAGGGTTTTGAGTGAATTTATATTATAAATTATGGTAAAACAAGCTAGTATATGGCGTTTAAAAATTCCATGTATGTAGAATAAATATTTGGTTTCATTTTGAATGCATTTAGTAATATTTTTTTTTCATTTCATTAACGACAACGATAAAGTGACAGTTTCAAGTGCAGCCAACCAACCATTCATTAATTCATTTACAAAACCAATTTTACCACAATTTTTTTTTGTTTTTAAATTATCATGAAGTCATTATTGTCCCCAATGATTTGGTTTCATTTCGAAAAATAAAGAAAACAATTCAAAATAAACGAGAAACGAATTTCAATGGTGTTGATAATATAAAGCAAGTAATTTAAGAATAAAAAATATAAATAAATATCTGTAGTAAATATACATACATATTTACATATACATACATATAGATAGATATGTATTTGGTGTGTAAATGCATTTATGTTAATGAAAATTTGTATTTCTGAAGGCTTGAGTTGAGAGTATTTATCAACAATTTGTTCTTTCTATTTTTGTAAATGTAAAACAATACAGAAATTAATTTTTATTGAAAACAATTCAAGATTTTCGTTTGTACATAAATAAATTAATACATACTTGAGGCAATCATACAAAAACAAACACATCTACTCGTATACACATGCATTTTAACAGAATTATAGTTTTATTAGGGAGACATTCATTTAGATTAAATCATTTTAGCTGGTTATATTGGTACACTGGACCCAAAACGAGGAGTAAATACTGCAAAGTGGTATGTTGTATTGAAGAAAATTAGATTAATATACATCTATCAAATTGTTAGTAAATCAACAAGAAATGTTTAGTTTTTAAATATGGTTCTAGTAACGTTTCTCTCCTTTCCTCTAACAAAGTCAATAGTAGTTAGTACAAAAAGCTAAAGTTATTTATCTGCGACGCCTACTTCTAAATGGGCATGGTTTTAAATGTGTTAATATGTTTGCCTATATGTAACTGCCTGACTTTCACTTAAAAGCAGTTACCTTTAAAAATATTTTGCAAATACTTTTTTTTCTATTGAAAATTAAAAAAATATTTCTTTTGTGTTTCGAAATGAAACAAATCAGTGACACAGAGACCATAGGAAACAACACTGGGTTTTGCGAAATTTAAGGTTACTAATCGTTAACCTCTTAAGTTGATGCTGATTTAAATGTTAAACATTTCAAAACAAGCTTTGAAGCTTACAAAAGTTACTTCATTTACTTATTTTAAAGTTTCTAACTTACAGATTCCATCCAACATAAAATAGAGTCACTAGACTTTGGACATTTTTATACCCTTAAATACATATGGTAATATTTTCGTGTGTCAAATTAGAATTTGACACAGTATTCTAGAAATCTAGTAATTTGAAATAGTTTCAGATACATCTAGTTGATATCAAAGCACCTGTAACAGGACCCTTTCAAACTGTGATATTTTTCGAATTTTTTTTTTCGAGTGACACAAACTTGTTTTGAATTTTGCTATTATATCGCTTTAACACAATTTGATTAGAAATAAAACCTCCGATTCGGATGGGCGTTATACAAGTTTAACGAAATTGTAAAACTAAAAGTCGTTATATGAGAACATACATACAAAATACTTGTAAAAAATCCTCGTAATGGTTAATTTTTTTTATTATGGGAAACAATATTTTATTCTTAATATCTATTACATCTGCATTTATCTTAAAACACATTTTTCTATCTCGATTTTTTTTAATTTTTTTTATTTGGTTGAAATTATTATTACTATTTACCAAAAAAAAATATATATTTTTATAGTTCTAATCACTAGCGATGAATGAAATTTTGAAACTTTTTCAAAAACCCTTCCATTATGGTTTTTATAGAGCTTTGTGTCAATTTGTTCAAACAGGTTGTCCATGTCCGTTTAAAATCTTCAATTCTCTTTTAACAAGAGTCCAATATCACTCCACTGGCCTTAGCTGCAGGCAGTTTGGAGGATTTGCCTCTCTTGGTACAAATACCACATTATTGTTCTTTTACCACTCAATACCTTTCTTATCATAGTGACAGGATGCCAAATCAGGCCAAAAATAAGTAGACACATTAAGAAGTCTTCTGAATGGAAGCATCCCCTTCTGTAAACATTCCTTGATGTAAATTGCGGTATTTATAGAGCGCTTTGTAACAAATGTTTGGCTTTTTTGTCGCAACTGCTTATTGCTTGCCATTCCAAGAACTTTTTGGAAAAATTTTCTGCTTTTGGGTCCTAAACTTTTCTACAACATTCCCTCGAGCATCAGCAGCATAAAAATATTGATACGGAAGCTGCATAAAATTTTCCACAACATACGTTTCGTCAATTTTTCGATCTCAGTCTTTACTAATTAATTCGTATATTTTTTTTCCTATTTTTTTTCTAAATATTAATTTTTATTTATGTCCCACCACAGTTGGACAAAAAATTATGTTTAATTTATAGATCCTATCATCAGTGCAGGTCTGTTGGATTCCTTCTTCTTAGTCGGATGTAGCTTCTCATTAGTGTTAGTGCAAGTGGGTTAAGGTGAACTTCTAACTTTTTCAAATATAACTCCGCTTGTTTTTTTATAAGTTTGTCATTCCGTGTGTAACATTGAGAAATATTCATCTGAGACCCAACAAAGTATATATATTATTGATCCTTATGAAATTCTAAGTCGATTGAGCCATGTCTGTCTGTCTGTCTGTCTGTCTGTCTGTCTGTCTGTCTGTCTGTCTGTCTGTCTGTCTGTCTGTCTGTCTGTCTGTCTGTCTGTCTGTCTGTCTGTCTGTCTGTCTGTCTGTCTGTCTGTCTGTCTGTCTGTCTGTCTGTCTGTCTGTCTGTCTGTCTGTCTGTCTGTCTGTCTGTCTGTCTGTCTGTCTGTCTGTCTGTCTGTCTGTCTGTCTGTCTGTCTGTCTGTCTGTCTGTCTGTCTGTCTGTCTGTCTGTCTGTCTGTCTGTCTGTCTGTCTGTCTGTCTGTCTGTCTGTCTGTCTGTCTGTCTGTCTGTCTGTCTGTCTGTCTGTCTGTCTGTCTGTCTGTCTGTCTGTCTGTCTGTCTGTCTGTCTGTCTGTCTGTCTGTCTGTCTGTCTGTCTGTCTGTCTGTCTGTCTGTCTGTCTGTCTGTCTGTCTGTCTGTCTGTCTGTCTGTCTGTCTGTCTGTCTGTCTGTCTGTCTGTCTGTCTGTCTGTCTGTCTGTCTGTCTGTCTGTCTGTCTGTCTGTCTGTCTGTCTGTCTGTCTGTCTGTCTGTCTGTCTGTCTGTCTGTCTGTCTGTCTGTCTGTCTGTCTGTCTGTCTGTCTGTCTGTCTGTCTGTCTGTGTAAAACACGCTCACGTCCAAAATAGGCAAACAAAATTGGTAAACTTGCAAGAAAAATGTTTATTGTTCCTAAGCAGTTTGGTATTGAAAATCAGCAAAATCGGTTCAGTGGAACCAGAGTTATGAACCAAAATGTGAGACAACCTAAAAATAAACTTGATAATTTTAACATAGTTTTCCTTATTTGTGCAAATATATTGCAGATAATACCATAAAATTGCACACACGTTATTTTTATGTTAAAGGGACTAACTCTGGCGAAAATTATAAGAATCGGTCCATGATTTCTCCTAACCCCGATACAATTTTCTTCCCGAAATATGGTTATTAGGTCTGTAAATGCTTACAAAATTGCAGTATCCACACAAAATTCAAGAGAAATAAGTTTCGTGCTTAAAAAAATTACAACCCCAAATTTTTTGTGGATCGGCCCATATTTGACCGTCGCCCCCATATAAAGTTCATTTCCGAAAATCACTTAAATAAGTATAAATGTCTTATAGATATCGCTATTAAGTTGAAATTCGTCATAAATAGTCCCCATATATACCAAAATCGCTTTACCTTATTCTATGAAGATCGGCCGATAATTGGTTATAGCTCCCATATAAGGACCACTTAAGAAAAACACAATAATCTACATAAATATCTAAAAAATATCAATATCAAAACAAAATTTTACATAGATCCATAATTTATACTTAGAAATCATACTACAGGATTTTGTGAATATCGGTCCATATTTGACCATAGCTCCCATATAAGGTCCACTTCCGAAAATTTTATGATGGTAGGCCCATTATTGGTCATAGCCTCCATATAAGAACTACTTCAGGAAAACACATTAACCTGCACAAATATCCAAAAAAATCTGTACTGAACCAAAACTTTACACCGATCAGTAATTTGTAACCAAGAATCGAGCTACAAGATTTTTTAAATATTGGTCCATAATTTGCGATAGCTCCCATATAAGGTCCACTTTCGTTAATAGCGCTGTTTATATGAAATTCTACAAAAATAGCCCTCAAATACTTAGGACTATAATAGGTCATAGCTTCATATATTGAACCAAAATAGTACACAGATCAGTAATTTGTATTCAAAAATCATAATACTGAATTTTGTGAATATCGGTACATAATTGGCCACAGCACCCATATAAGTTCATAAAAATCACGTTAAAATATTTTATGACAATCAAATCATAATAGGTCATAGCTCCCATATAAGTCCCACAACCAAATATTTTGAAATTTGTCTAAATATATTTGTATACCCTTTTTTATACTCTGTTTCTTCACTTGATGTTAAAAGGGAAAAATGTTGATCCAAACGTATTAACTGATTATTAAGTATATAAATTATTAAATTTCATACGTTCTAATAGGAATTTCAGTTACAAATTGCTGAATTAGATACAATTTTTTGTGCATTTGAAATAAAATATCTTCTGCGTAAACTAGTCTTTCTAACAATTGTTATATTATTTCAGTTAAGGGTATTTAAGATTCGGCACGGCCGAATATAGTACTCTCACTTGTTTTATTTCATTTTTCAGGTCCTAAATATTTCTCACATACCAGGGCGCCGCTGTTATCATTCTTAATATTTTATTTTGGAATCTTTGAATTTTCTCAATATTAGAAGCTGAGGCCGTGCCCTATAATTGAATTCCATAGCGCCATATAAAATTTAAAATTTTTCTGTCTTTTTATTCCAATTCTCCAAAAATTGTATGTAGTTTCCTCATGTGAGAGTCGTCCTAGCCGAAAATAATTATTTGACTTGAAGAAAACTTTTGTAGAATTGAATACAAATTCTGTTTAGTTATGATTTCCTTCCGGATTTGGTTAAGTGACCACTCTAAATAGGTTTTAATTTTTAAAATAATTAGGAAAAAATTGTGAGCTCCATCGAAAAAAATTAATTTTATGACATAAATCTTTTTGAGAAACTATTATTAATTTTGATTAAGCTTTTGCGTTACCCTAATGAACATGGTAATAAAACAATAAATACACTACTAATCAAAAAAGCAAGAACTAATTTGTACAAACAGGAGACACAATAATTGAAATAAATTAATGAAAAAAGAACTCAAACTCAATGCATAAAGGTTTTGTAAACAAATAAATTCATAAAATTACCTTCACTACTGAAAGATACATATAAATATTCAGATATCAAATATTATATACATATGTACAACTGCAATAAATAATCACCTAAATACATATTAAAATTCTACTACAATTTTCCAGTAAAGAACTGTGGTTTCTTTATAACCCTTATTTAATTTGTGACTTTAATTTGTTCCAAGAAAAATCTTAAGCATACTAGAAAAAAAGTAGTAAATGAATTTTATGTTTAGTGATCCAGTTAGTGTACGTTAACGGTTAAATACAAAAAATATGTTATGCATAATTATTAAAATACATATTATTGTTAACAAATATATTTAGAACGTAATAACCCAAGCATACACATTCTAATTAGGCCATAATTGTCAAAAATCAACTCACGTTTGTTAAAAAATATATCGATCGCTTTAAACAAGACCGTAATAACCAAAAAAAAGTACAGTTTGGAGTTAAATAATTTCAAAAGGCTCTCTAATTACAAAAATAATGCAATGTTATATATACAGGCGGTACCGTGAAATAACTCTCAAATGAAATAACTCCCCACGAAAAAATGAAATAACATCCAACAAATTTTGCATACAACTTTGGAATTATTATTATCCTAACGCATAGGGAGTTATTTCATAATTTTTAGCTGGGAGTTATTTCATAATGCAATAACTGCCAATGAAACAACTCCCAATGAAAGTTTTGTTGGGTTTTATTTCATTTTATTTTGCGAATTATTAGTTGTTTCACTGCATTGGTAGTTATTTCATTTTTGTTGGGTTCTACTTTGCAAAAGCAAAATATTAAAAACTGGCTTCGATCAGAAAATTAGTTTTCCATTGCCGGCCTTTGGCCGAGCGCTAAGGTTTTCTCCTCTGGGTTGTATCAAAAAATGGCTTCGCTCAGAAACTTTTTTGTACGCAAAGGTTTTCTCCTCTGGGGGTATCAAAAACCGGCTTCGCTCATAAAAGATTCTTTTTACATTGTCGGCTTTTGTCAGGTCGTAACTATATCTTAATCTGGTGCGAAATGAAAACCGGCTTTCTGAAATATTATAAAACCTTTCTGCAATGAAAGAAATCTTTTCTGAGCAAAGCTAGATTTTCATATACCCCAGAGGAGAAAACCTTAGCGCCCGGCCAAAGGCCGGCAATGCAAAAGACTTTTATGAGCGAAGCCAGTTTTTGATACACCCCAGAGGAGAAAACCTTAGCGCACGGCCAAAGGCCGGCAATGCAATAAAATTTTCTGAGCGAAGCCAGTTTTTGATACACTCCAGAGGAGGAACACTTTGCGCTAAGCCATAGGCACGCAATGCAAAAAATGTTTGGTAAGCTAAGAATAATTTCACTTTTGTAGTTCTTTATTTCATTGGAGTTAGATTACACAAATAAATTGCTTCGGATTGGGAATTATTTCATTTCTATTGGGATTTACTTCATTGGGAGTTATTTCGATTTTTTTGGGACTAATATTTTTAAAATTATGAAACCGCCGATTATTATTTCATTGGGAGTTATTTCATTTGGGAGCTATTTCACGGTACCTATACAGGTGTATCCACAGGGGGAGGAAACACGAAATTACGCATTCCAAAAAATATAAAACAGGAAAAAAAAAGAAAAATGTAAGATAAATTTTACTCTATTTCCCCTACACCCAAATAGTTGACCAGGTGGCCCAAATAGTTGACCTACCCTAGGCGGTCAACTTTGGAACTGTATTGAAGCAGTTTGGTTACAAGTTTAATTTCCCTAAAGTTGATGTCCTCTTCAAAAACTTTCCAAAATATATTTTTCCGATCGGACCACCATTCTGTAGCAGTAGAGGATATTTTTATAATCATTTTTACGCTCAGTGTGGCCGTGCATTAAATAAGAGATATGGATTTGGGTTTTTATTTTCCCTAATATATGAGCTACTACTAACATTTAATATACTCGGGTACACATTATTCCTAAAGTATTTTATTTATTTCTCCTGCAGATAAAATCGTGCACAAAGTTCAAACAACTAATAAGTACAACTAAAATATTTTAAAATATATGTATATAAAAAAATATAATCCAAATAAAATAAAAAATATGCATCATTGATGATGAGTAATGAAGTAAAAAAGCTAAAACTATAGAATAAAATAAATGTATTTTGTTCTCCATCGTGTAGTACAGCATAAATGTAGACTTTTGTACCAAAAACAACCCTCGATGGAAAAAAAAAACACTTGAAAATATAATTGGCGCCAAATATGATTTTATTGTACGGTTGACTACTCAAGCATCTCCTCTCGTAATAATACAACATGGATGATGACAATCAGAGACTATTGGACGACATCAAACTATATGAAATAAAAAAGAACTGCTAAAGTAAGGAATAGTACATACTTGTTTTCGAAACAGAAAATTAAGCAGTTTCATAAATTTATGCATGAAAAGGCAGGCAGTTTCTTCTGTGAATTGCTACACATTTAGCAGAATTATTAAATTATTTAAACACAGAGTTATTGGGATGTTTTGTTAAAGTTTGTTAAAGGAAGGAGAACTCTTGTTACAATGTAACAATTTTTTTCTATTTTCATTAGACAAATTGCTATAACTATGTTGTCTCTCAATGAACATCTATTTAATTTTAGCTAAACTGAAAATACGAATTTGGTATATTTGAATGGCAAGTTGGCACATTTGTTCTAGATACAAATGTAAATAGCTATGTACATTAGATCGACTCACTTCGTATGGAGTGATCAAAATAAACCTACATAGGTTTGTTTTAGGATGTCTCCCGTAATAGTTTGGGTCTAGTGATAATTTACTTTCAAAATTATAAATATTTTCATTAAAAAATCCTTGGATAGAGTGGAAGAGTCCTCTCATTATATGTATTGTTTTGAGCAAAATACATATACTTTCAGCTCACGAACAGTTATCAATAGACCCTAAATATTTTGGGTGACATCTTAAAACAAACCAAGATTTATTTTGAAGGGGGTAACAAAATCATTTTTTTGTCTGTGAGTCGGTCTAATGTACATACATATGTATATACGTTTATTGACATACTTTGAAAGATTCAGACATGTGTAGCCTTCTTTAAGTAATACACTTAATAAATTATTTCATTTTATTTTCAAAGTGATACAACTACCAAGTCACTTTGCTAATAAACATGAAAAATATTATTATTTTAAAAGAAATTTCTAAAGTCTGGGAGATTTATTTAGAAGCAGGAAAGTGATAAATTTAAATCTTATTTATACATTAGGTTGTATCAAGTTTATAGACTATCAGGCGATTTGGTCCTACGGAAGAGCTCCAAAAGTTTATTATTTACTTCAAAATGTGTATGCTAAGTGCGATTTAACAAATACGCCACAGATTACACAGATCTGAAACAGCTGGTTCCAGTAATGTGGCAATAGAAAACAAAGAAAAGAAAATGTCGAAATGGTTGTAGTTTGGAAAGAGGGACAAATATATATTACAATCAAGGTTGCCAACTCTTAAGCTCAGAAAAAGGCTAGAAAAGGCTAAAACCCAAAAATAACTGAATACAAATTCATAAATATTACATTTCTTGCCCCCATTAACACGAGGTCTGGAATCCAGACTCTGGATATGTGTTGACATAATAGTAATAATGACAGTTTTCAAAAATAAATTAATGGGGCTTAGCAGATTAACCCCCATTTTCTCAATCTCCGGTTATCGTTTTTCGTAACGATATACTTCCAATTAATAGAATCTTTGTATGCGAATTGTCAGTAATCACGAGAAAAAATAACCAGAGATTGAGAAAATGGGGATAAAGATTTTAATATCAATTTTTTTTTCCTTTTTGATAAATTTAACAAATTTCTGGGCACTTACAATCAAAATCGGATCCATTGAAGAAATGCAAAATTGATTTTTGAATATGCCTGATGTGTTTGCTTTGGAAACAATTTCGAAGCCTGTTTTCATAAAACCAATAATATTCTTATCAAATCATCAACAGACGAATTTGTTTAAAAATACTGTTTCTTTGTCATTTTATAAACAATACTGTTTTATTTTAAAAAAATTCCAAACATTTTCAAGAAAAGTATAAAATAAAAAAGGCTAGATCTTCCTGCTAGATTAAATCTAGTCATTTTTTTATGTCTAAATAAAAATAAAATCGCTAGATCTAGCCGGAAAATGGCTTGATTACAATAGTTCCGTATTTAAAATTGTATTTTTTCTCTCGCTCTGCAAACCACAACCATTGAAAAATTGTTGTAGAACGTCAAAATAACCATACGGTTCGATATTACTTTCTTGAGAACTGTCATTTGTTTCATATCTGTAATAATCTGTGAAATACACCATAACAATTTCTGATATAGATCACTTAAATTGCTTCCAACTGAATGTTAAGCTGACATTATCAAGTAATTTTCGCATAAAAAAGTCGGTACCATGAAATAACACCCAACAAATTTTTCATACAACTTCGGACTTATTTAATTATGAAACAACTCCTAACGTATAGGGAGTTATTTCATATTTTTTTGTTGGGAGTTATTTCATAATGCAATAAATAACTCCCAATGAAATTTTTATTGGATTTTATTTCATTTTGTTTTGGGAATAAGGAGTTATTTCAGTATATTGGGAGTTATTTAATTTTTGTTGGGTTCTACTTTGCAAAACCAGAACCCAAAAATATCAAAAACTGGCTTCGGTCAGAAAATTTGTCTTGCATTGCCGGCCATCGGCCGGTCGCTAGGGTTTTCAACTCTGGGGTGTATCAAAAACTGGCTTCGCTCGGAAAAGTTTTTTGCATTGCCGGCCTTCGGCCGGACGCAAAGGTTTTATCCTTTAGGGTGTATCAAAATCCGGCTTCGCTCAGAAGAGATTATTTTTACATTGTCGGCCTTTTGTCAGTTCGCAACGATTTCTTAATCTGGTGCGAAGTGAAAATCGGCTCTCTGAAATATTATAAAACCTTTCTGCAATGAAAGAAATCTTTTCTGAGCGAAGCCAGTTTTTGAGGTACACATCTGCTCAAAATAATAGATACACCAAAATTTATTTTTTAAAAACGAAAAAAAATAATGGTATATTGTAAAATTATAAAAAAAATTCAGTCGATTTTTATTTATAGTTAAAAGGAGAGTAAAAAACTAAAACAAAATATTTCATAATTAATAATAAATATTATAAAGTAAATTAAATTTCTTAAATTTCGAAAAATTTGGTGCTCATAATAATAGATACATTTTTAAAAATTCTTATTAAAAAAAAGCTAATAAATTTTATCTTAAAAAAATTAGTTTATTATTAAAGTAAAGCCAGTATCCAGTATATCCACCTTTGTTTTGTAAAACTTTCTCCACTCTTCTGGGCATACTGGATATCAAGTTCTGACACTTCTCCAATGGAATCTCGTACCATATTTTTTGCGTTTTCTCCCATAAATCGTCTTTATTTTTGAAAACTTCCTTCGAAAGCCTTATCTTTAATTCACTCCACAAGTTTTCTATTGGGTTTAAATCAGGGGATTGGCTGGGCCAGCTTAAAACAGGTACGTTATTCTCCAAGAACCAGTTTTTAACTAATCTTGAACTATGTTTTGGGTCGTTGTCCTGCTGGAATGTCCATATTAATGGCATATTTTCCGATGCATATGGAAGCATTACGTTTTCCAATATGTCTCTCGTACATTTCTTTGGCAGTCGTTTCCAAACAAATTTATTTTTGTTTCGTCGCTCCATAAAATATTTCTCCATTTTTTTTCGCCTTCACACCCGGACCATTGTAAGTGCTCTTTAGCAAATTCTAATCTTGTCTTGATATTTTTTTGGCGCATTAGTGGCACTTTTCTGGCAATTATTCCCGGCAATTTAGCTTGTAAAAGACGACGACGAACTGTTTGTGGACTGATTTCGTTACATAGCTCCGCAGAAATAGCTTTCGATGATATGAAAGGGTCTTTTTTAACCATAAGGACGATCCGCCTATCTGTTTCTGGACTGGTTTTCTTTGGTCTACCGCGAGTTTCTCTTTTTTGTTTTGTAGATAAAGCATTTTGGACAAAATGTAAAGATCTTCCTATGCTCTTTGCTATTTCCCGTAATGATTTTCCTTGATTTCTCATCGTTTGAACAATTTTTTTCTCATCTTCGGTACAATGATGATTTCGTCCCATTTTCTTCAAAAGAGTCCTATTTTTTATAAAATTGTTGCTAAAATTTAAATTATACTTACTGTTTCACGTAAATAGGAACAAAAAATTGCACAAAAAAAAATTGTATATAAACAAATTACAAATTACTGATGTGTATCTATTTTTATGAGCAAATAATTTTTTGTAATTCAAATAAATTCGTTTTTAAAAATCAACATGAAAGCAAATAGTTGCCAGATTTTTGACTGACATGACATTGCCAGATAGAAATTTTAATAATATGATGTATTCTTAACGCTTGCGAGGAAATTTTCAATGTTACCGCCATTTAAATTTTTTCCAATTAGGTGTAAATATTATTTTGAGCAGATGTGTATATGCCGAAGGCCGGCAATGCAAAACAAATTTTCTGAGTATAGCCAGTTTTTGATACACCCCAGAGGAGGAAAACTTTGCGCTACTCCATAGGCCCGCAATGCAAAAAATGTTTGGTAAGCGAAGAATACTTTCACTTTTGTAGTTCTTTATTTCATTGTGAGTTAGATTACATAAATAAATTGCTTCGTATTGGGAATTATTTCGTTTCTATTGGGATTTATTTCATTGGGAGATATTTCGCTTTTTTTGTGACTAATATTTTTAAAATTATGAAACCGCCGATTATTGGTAGTTATTTCATTTTTCAAGTTTGGGAATTATTTCATTTTTAATGGGATTTATTTCATTGGGAGTTATTTCACGGTACCAAAAATTTCCAATATTCAGATAAGTTTGTATCAAGTTATTGAAGTTGGAAAGTAACATTAAAAAAATTCGACTGGTAGGAACCAGATTTATATTTGCTTTTAATTATTTACTATTGATGGAAATAGTTATCGTGAAATGGGAAATATACCCACATTTGAATTTTGCGTACTATAATAATTATACCCTACACCAACATAGTGGCGGAGGGTATATTGGGTAAGTGCTGATGTTTGTAATGTGAAAAAATAATGCGTCAATACCTACTGTTCAGGACAACTTTCTGAGTCGATTAAGCGATGTCCGTCAGTCCAAATGACAGGTCGCAATTTCAAAGATAATTCGACAAAAATTTGGCACAAGGACGAAGCCAATTGAATTTATGATAGAAAAAGTTGCATTATTTCTCCTAGTCCCCATACAACTGCCCTATCTGAAAACAGTTAAGCTCTCAAAAATATATAAAATATTCTGATATCCAAACCAAATTCACCACAAATAAGTTTTACACCAAATTTAATACCGATCGGACATCAATTTTCCATAGCTCCCAAAAAGGACCACTCTCGAAAATTTGATTAATGAGAATAAATAGATATATGATTATGTTTATACACAAATAAAGCTCAACAAAAAAATTTTGCATTTATACACAAATCACGCCACCAAATTTTGTGGCTATCGGTCCATAATAAGTCATAGTGACCATATAAGGCCCGCTTACGAAAATCACTATAACGAGAAAAAATCAAATAAGATTCAATATAAATAAGTCATATATCGCACTCGTTAAACACTGTATTAACTCAAATTTTAAAAATTAAAAATTCACTTTTTGCACTAACAGCACCAATATCTACCTACTGTAAAAATTTCAACGTATTCCGATTACTGTTTCAACTCGAATACCACATTTGAGACCATTTTCGTGATAATTAGTGACTACCTTGTATCAACAAAAAGGTATTATTTTGAGTTAATACAAAAATTTAAATAGAAATACATCGTATATTTTCATAATTGAGCCTTTATTCAACAACTTGGGACTTTTATTTCATGTATTGAGCCTTTATTCAAGTTAAATATAATCAAATTGTTTTATTTAAATTTGGTTGTATTTTGAGTTGATACTGTTTTGTTGATATAATAATACAAAAAAATGTCGAGAAGTTTCAGAAAAATGGTATTAACTCAAAAAATAGATTTATTTTCCAATAATTGCAAAAATTTTAAAGAAAAACAATGTAAATATATTTTCAAATGGAATTTGCTTAATATGATGTATTCATATTTTCAAGTTCTCTTAAAATGTGATCACAAACAGTTTTTGGCCTCTACTGAACATTTTAAAATTTTGAGTTAATACAGTATTTCAATAAATTTTATAACGATCGGTCCATAAGTAGTCATAGTATAGATTTCTGAAAAATGTTGGTATCCAAAAAAAAAAAAAATACACACCAATAATTTAATTTTAAAAAAACTTTTTTTTAAATCATATACTCGGTGTAGGGTATCATATGGTCGGGCTTTTCCGACTATATTTTCTTACTTGTTTTCATATGAAAAAATTCTGCATAAATTTGTTAGAAAAAATGGAATACATTTTTTTTTTTGCATTAGAATAGTACAAGTGGGAGTGAATAGTAGATTAGTTTTTCTGTTATTCTTGGATTACAGAAATACAAACTTACATCCGTTTACTTATGTATGTTGTGTATATAAATATATACATATGTATGGATAGTATATCCACATAAATGTAAGTATATATACAAATATGTACAAAGTGTAGTGTAATGTAATGTGTACTTTACTTTTGCCAAATGGACTTTTTCCATTATCTAAATGGAAAAGTTTCTTAAAATTACTCGTGCGCGATATTACTTTATTAGATTCCTTGTTTTTTTTTCTTCATCCTTCATTCATTCATTTTTCTTTTCGTTTCGCTTCATGTTTTTACGGGGGTTTAAGTGGAATATACAATTTTTCCTTCTTTTTTTATTTTTATTTATATTTTTTTTGCACAAAATGTATTGTACATGTCAGCTTAGATTCTTAGAAATACATTCTAGATGGAATATTGTTGCCTTTGTATGTAACATTATTGTCTCAGAATGCCATCATTGTAAGTTTTGTAGCAAGAGTAAAATAATGAAGGAAAAAAAAAACTAAACTATAGATAAAATAAGAATAAAAATGAGAAGAAAAAAAATAAGTAAAACGGGCGTGTTTTAAAAACATTCAAAACTACATTGTATCCACAATAAACCTTTCAAGTTTTATTTTATATTCATTATTTCTGCATTTAAAGTCATGAACTTTTTTTATTATTTAAAAATGCACATAAATTAATTATGCCATAATTAATATTATTAAATACAGTGAAATCTTTTAACAAGGGAAATAATATTGGACACTAAAACATTAATTTTAATTAAATATTTGACAAATTTTATGTTATTTGGGAAAAATTTTAAATTTTCACAAGTTGAATAAAATAATCGCAGAGGTTTGTAAAGAATAAATACTTTATTTTCTGTTTTCAAATACCAGTTTGTACAAAATAGCATTTGGCATATTTTGTGTTCAACTAGTTAATAACGAGCGAATGTTTATTGTTTTAATTGCATTTGTCAATTGCTTCCTTTTCTTTTGCCACAATCTTGTTTCATATGCAACGCCATAAACTATTTTCCCGCCACACTACTTATTACCAGTTCAACAAGCCTGTTGTTTTCAGTTTTTATTAATAATTTGCATTTAGCAAATTTACAATTCATTTAATAATAATTAAAAAAAAAAAAAAAACGGAAAAATTGCAACTTTGTTGCCAACAATAAAATAGTTTCAAAGCAATGCCACACACGCAGACCAAAAAACATAAAACAAATAAAAAATATGAATATTTCTACTTATTAAATTCCATCGTCATAATTTCAGCTGAAATACAGCGATGGTGGCTGTTTTCCATTCCCACGCAATTAGTTTGTTGCCCAGCCTTCGCTGCACATTGTGCCCCTTCTTATCTGTAAATTTCAATTTAATATTTCAGTCATGGTGGTCATGTTTGTTTCATTTCGTTTCTCTAAAATTTTAAGTGATTTGTTTTCTTCCACTCTATGCACGACTTAAGCTAGTGACATTTTCTTTTAAAATATAATCAGAAAAATCCACTTTAAATGTATGTAGTCCATTTGTTATTTTGTTTTTGTTTCCATTTTACGTGCATTTATTTTGTATGGAAAATTAAAATGCATTTAATCCATTTTAAAATATTAAGTAACAAATTTGTATTTAAACAAATTGAAATTTGTATAAGTAGCGTCAGACACATAATTTTAAAATTTGTGTTTGCTATACTAAGCGAAATTCTATTAAATGCTACATGTTTGCTTCTTATACATACTATTTTATTTTTAAAAGTATAATTTTCCAAATAATCGGTGAAAATTCAATAATGCCTCCAAGTTTATTAAAAAATTCAAGATGTCCGACTAAGTAAAATCTTAAAAAAAAATTCTTTTCGAAAATTTTTTTTTTTCAAATCAGAACTAGGGTTTTTATCCCGGTACAAATTTCCCGGGAATTTTGCCAATTTTTCACGACCCGATTCCCGGGATTTTTAGTCGGGAATTAAAAACTGACGAAAATACATAGAAAACAATCTATTTTTTTCACCAAAAAAACAGTGCAAAGTATTTTACAGTTTTCTGCTTATATCTCGGCAATAATAGACCGTTTATTATTATTATTATTTATTTGGGGTTTTTCATATGAAAATTTAAAAAGTGAATAATGATATTTATAGAATTTATTTCTTATTGAATCATTCTAATTTCTTTAAATTTCTTCTTCAAATCCATAACAAAATAGCTTAAAAAATTTATTAAATGATTAAATTTTTCTTCAATTCAAATCTAGTACAAAAAGGCTTAAGACAATTTTTTCAATTAATTTTGTAAATGATTTGATTTAACAAAAATATAATCATTCAAAGTTTGAATAAATTCTGTTAATAATTTTAAATTAACTTTAAAATTATTTCAGTTTAAACAAAGGCTTTGGAATGAATCTAAAAAATTAAATATTAGGAATGGATTTATGGAATGAAAGGCTGACATTATTTAATTACGGATTAAGATTTTATTGAATTAAGCTCAAATTTTATTAATTAGTTCGAAGCTCTGATATTTAATAATTATAACACTAAGTTTTTATACGAAATTTGGATATAATATTCCTAATTTACAGTATCATTATATATTTCGGGAACAGCCGGGTACCCGGGAATGTAGAAAAAAATTTACCGATTCCCGGGAATCAAAAAAGGTCGGAAAATTAAAAACCATAATCAGAACGTATATAATAGGGTAGTCATTAGAATAAAAATATATTTTTTATAAAATCCGCGGGAGTTTTTTTTCTTTTCTCATTTTTATAACCTACACCACCATAGTAGGGAGGGTATATTGTCCCAACATCCACCTTAAAGTATACCAATCTGCTCAGGATCACTTTCTGAGTCGAGTGACTGAGTCCTTCCGTCCGTCTGTCCGTCCATGTAAACCTTGTAATCAAACTACAGGTCGCAATTTGAAAAATAATTCGACAAAATTAGCTATTGCCCCAAGGACGAAGCATATTGAATTTGGTTAGAATCTGCCCATTATTTCTCCTAGCCCCCATACGATTGCCCTATCTGAAAATAGTTAAGCTCTCATAAACACCTTAGTTATATAGATATCCAAACCAAATTCTGCAAAAATAAGCTTTACTTGCCTCACCAAATTTTGTTATATTAATTTATATAAACAAAAGTCATGTAACAAAATTTTATATCGATCGGTCCATAATTAGTCATAGCTCTTATATAATTCCTACTTCCGAAAATGATTTTAATGAGTGTATATTTCTTAAAAATTTTGGTATTCAAATAAAATTCAACACAATTAGGTTTCATATATACAGAAGTCATGCCACCTAATTTGATTGCGATTGGTCCATAATTAGATTGGTGTAGGGTATCATATGGTCGGTCTTGACCGACTATACTTTCTTACTTGTTAACATTGAATTTGAATAGGAAAAATGGGAAAAGGGAAAAAGCTGCCGCGAATTTTTTATTCATGATTGTGCTGTTTATAATTTGTATGGGAGATACCACTCCACTGTTTTGACCCCACCCATTTTTATATCTTTTAAGTACAATCGTAACGAAGTAACTCATTTCAAGATTTATTATAACTATTATAATCGTACAATCGTAACGAAGTAACTCATTTCAAGATTTATTATAACTATTATAATTCTTCAGATATTTAATTAAAACTATTTTCTTTCTCACTAAGCAGAGGTCGCCCAATTTCAGCCGAACATCGTAAGAATATAAGAAAGTGTTAAGATTTATCTGTAACACTCGAAATTATAATTGTCTTTGTAGTGGAAGTCCTACACTCAGTGTTCCGATCTCTCCCATTTTTAGCTAAATTTCGTAAAGTACTAAACTTAAAGACTTTCACAATTTCTCCAAATATTTGAAAATAACTACTTAATCCAATCCGTCACATTTTCAGCTAAGTACGTACCATGGTAGCGAACAAATCTTTCAGCGCTCTACGTATTTCTCTAATACAGTTCACCAGATATTTGATAATATACATATATTTATTTTGTAGATGAGGTTCCATGTACTGGTTAAACCTCACGCACTGATAAGAAATTGAATCATGTAGAGTTTGAAGATTTTTCACAGATATTCGAAAATAACTATTTACTTTCTATGGGTTGTGTCACGCCCATTTATCCAATCATTCCTATTTTCAGCCAAGCTGCGTATAATGGTACCGAAGTAAGTCTCGTTTTCACAATTATAGTTCACCATATATTCCATTATAACTATTTACTTTATATGGGAGGTTCTACGCCCACTTTAATTTTCAAAGCAGCCCATTGTTGCTTCCAGATATAGAGGAACATTCAGAAATAATTTAAAGAGGATTGGTTCAGGGGTTTAGCCTCCTATAAGTTTCAAACAAACTGACATACATCCATTTATATTTATATAGATAGATGCCCGAATTATCTTTAAAATGGCGACATGAAGTTTAGTAACAAAGCGGAAATCGTTAAGTCGACTTAGAAACTAATTCCGAGATTAGAAATGGGTCATTATTTTTGGGAGTCTAAATTATATAGATCATATTAGAATGTTGGAGGTATTAATAATCAGCTGTTTTCTTGATTATAACTTGAAAGAGAAATTGAAAGCAAGTTCGTCTAAATTTTTAAAAATGTGAGTGTATTAATAAAATAGTGTGAGTATATTAAAACATGAAATGCAAAACTCGAACGTGTAATCCCCAAGTTACGCATTTAATTTGTTGTAATACAAAAACAGGCATCACTTATTACAACTTTCCGGAAAAACTGAATATAAAAACAAGGTCACTTTTATTGAATTCTAATAATAAAAAATATATATTCCAGCTGTTTAGTTAATGTCAACCCTTTTTCTTTCCACTTCGAAATTAGAACAAATAGATCAACCTTTATGACCGAGCTAAGTAAACGGTTCGAAATAATAATGAAGAAAAAACATTTTTTTTATGACAACTAATTGTTGGTTTGTTGTTACTTTTTTCCTTTAGTCGCTGTTGTAATTCATCATAAGTTGTGCCTACACACTCGCATACACATAAAAAAGGCTCATAACTCATAAATAGGTAGAGTTTTTACTATTTTGAAACTTATGACATTGACATACAAAAAAGAAATATAAAATATTTATTAAGAAAGAGTAGAAAAAAAACGTGAAGAGGAGGATGAGTAACAAACACAAAACTAATAAAACGTTTAAAAAACAGTCTGTTCATCAGTATCAACGACAATGATGATCATCGTCATCATCATCATCTTTAACAACAGAATAATAAGAATTTATTTTGTTTGTTCTGTTGTGTTAATTTTCTATACAGTTTACATAAATACCTATACATCCATACTCATTTACACACATCCATAGATACATACATGTATTAGCTTAACTGCTCAAGGTCATCAAGGCAATAATAATGATTTAATGGCCCCTTAAATGATTTTATGACTTTTAACTCTTTATGTTTTGTTTTTCTACCTCTCGTTTTCTTTTCCATCTAAAGTTTTGTATTGAAAAAGTCGTGGTCTGCTTTATGAGTTGCGTTCAATTCTTACGGTTGTTTTTTTGTAATTTGTAAAAGAAAGTGAATATGCGGGTGCAACAACAACAACAGCAATAACAATAAAAAAACAAAAACAAATTTATGATACTTTACATGTAATAAATAACAGAGCTAATAACAACAAATAAATACACACATCCATATCATTTTCACATTAACATAGTGTTCTAATTTGTTGTAATTTATTTGCGAATTTTATGTAAACATGCTAATTATTGTAGTAAATAGTTATTATTAATCAATGTACTAAATATATTAGTGCTGTTCAGTATTAAGTGCGGATAGTCTTGCATCATTGCAAATGCAACATTTCACTGTACATAAACAAAATCTGTGTATAAAAGCTTTAAAATGTTGCATTTACAATGTTGTCAGACCATTAGGATGACACTTATATTACTATTATTTTCAATCAATATTTTTTCCGATTTTGACCCATTCATTGTAGGTCCAATTTGCCATGGTTTTATATACATACGTCGTTGCAAAGGTCTTTGAAATATCTATCATTAGATATCCATATTGTCTATATTAATGACTTAGTAATCCAGATATAGGTCAGAAATCGAGGTTGTCCTGGTTTTTTCCTTATATCTCAGCCATTTATGGAGCGATTTTTTGACGTGTGAATCGTGTATGTAAGTCCATGGTAGGCGTTCATATTGTTCAGGTTACGATTATTTTCGTCAAACAACCCGAATGTGAACAAAAGAGCGTAATAGAGCGTAAAAATACACACATTTCATTCAGTTTCTTGATGTTGTTGTGGATATTATATTTTTACCCAAAAGAGCACATAAATTAAATGCCTCTTTTTGCCTACCAATGATGTAAGTTATTTGGAGGATTCGGAAAGGTGATTTCAACAGACAGACAGACAAACAGAGGGACATGGCTTAATCGACTCCGCTATCTATAAGTATCTAGAATATACAGTGCACTCGCGATAATATGAACACCCCAAAATATGAACACTTTTTACTTCTATAGGATACTCTAAAATATGAACTTAGTGAACTGAGCTGTTCATATTTTAAAGCTTTTTAAAACATGGACACTAGGGTGGCCCTTAATAAACAAAAGTTGGATTTTGGCTATTCTCACCCTCCAGTTTGGTGAACATTAGTAAAAAATCATCCTGAAAAAATTTTAGGTAAATCGGTTGGGTTTAAGACGTGCCGTAAGCCCTCTGAAGTTTTGAGATACATTTACAAGCGGAAAATATGGATTTTTTTCAGTTTTTTTAAAAATTTTGCCATTAAAAAATTACTTTTGCAATTTAATTTAAAAGAGTCGTGTACGCAATTGTCGTTCTAATGAGATATAAAAAACAGAAATTGATCAAAAAATGTGAAAGTTATTAAAAATTCGCCAGGCCATTAACGTGTCTCAGGCCACTAGAACAAGAAATGTAGGAACAAAATTAACATATTTTGATAAATATTAAAATAAAAGCTCATTTTCACTTAAAATATGTCCATATTTACTTGTATATGAGTTTTTGACTTCGTAGGATACCGTTAACCTATTCTTAGGTATGAACAAAAAAATAAATTTTTTTTAACGGCAGTTTCAAAACTCCATTTTCATATTTTTAAAAATTTTGTTAAACAAATTTCAGAATTTGTTGATCATCTCATTGGGATTTATTAAGAACATAATAGGGAATAAAAATGTGAAAAAATTTTGAAAATATCTCTTATAATTTTTCCGTACCTGCGATTTAAATTTTGAAATTTTCGAGAAAAACCAATTATTTGGCAATTTTTTGGCGAATGAGCTCCATTTCCTTACTCTTATGAATTTTAAGCAAAACTTATTCAGAATATTATAGTCCAGATAATTCTAAATATACTCTGAAACTTTTACTAAAATCGGAAAACGTTAACCCGGGGGACCCGATTTGAGCGTGGGGACCGATTTGAAATTTGTCATAAATTTATTTAAATGTCTTTTAAATTATTTAAAAGACACTCCTAGTGTTTTGGCTAATATTTACCCAGTGAAAACTCTACTTACCTAGTAAGCCAGCAAGTAATATTGGAGCACAGTGGTAACTACTTATTATTTGACTAAAAAAACTAGTTATTTTTGTTTGAGATTTCCAAAAAATTTTGCGTCACACAAAAAAAATCCCCGTGTTTGGGAATCGAACCGACATTTTTATTGTGTTTGAAAGTCCAGCTGCTTATTCACTGCTCCATGTACGGATTATTTTAAGTTAACAATGATGTTAACATAAACATTAATGTAACATGAACAAAAAAATTAATGACTTCGACTGGTGTTGAACCACTAAAGTCGGTCAAACACACTAGATAGTGTGCCAAATGCAAAAGTTCCTTACCAACCTGTATGAAAATAAATGCCTACTCTATTAAATAAAATAATGTGATGGGTAACCACCACTCATTACAAAATAATACATGTGTAATAATACTGTTTGCCATTGCCAAAAATTCACAAACTTTTTGTTGAGTAATTTCAGATTGTTTTTTTGGTTTGCTAAATTAAGATTTTTTAATTTAAATTTTCTATGTCATTGTCAACCCTAATGTACATAGAGTCATTGTAACTACGTACATGTGTATGTTTAAAAATATGTTACCCATTAAGATTATAAATTATATTGATTTTCTTAAATTTTAATAGTTAGTTATAATGTTGCTGATGTATTTGTTAAACCTGTTGGATAGACTTTGTATGTATGAAACTATTTCCAACAATTAATTGAAAAATCATCAAGGTGCAGGTGATAAATGCAAATGGATAAAATTAATTGAAGAAAGCTTGATTGCAAACGTGACCATTTTAAATTGAATATTTTGGAACAAAAGTGCATTCAACGCGTAGCTGCACAGTGTCTTTTACATAAGAGAAATTTATATAAAACTTAAAAAAAGTCTGATTCATCCATTTCCTAAAAATTCACCATTTTAGTCAATTCTCCTTACAAACAGCTACAACGGTCGCTTAAATTCTGAGAAAAAGGAAGACAATTTCACTGTAACTACAACGCAGGTCTTCATTTTCTTGATAGAAGTACATTTTTTTTGTTTGGCAAATTATCTTATTTCATTACAATAAGTCGATATTAAATATATAGTTTTCATTAACATCAGTCGTAACTATTCTATCTGGAGAAACCGATAATATTGTTTTAAAATTTCTTGTGTGAATTTTGCCCAATTTTACTTTTGTTAATAACTGCATATATTATATTTAGAATTTTTCACGGGAAATCCCGGGAATTCCGCAAAATTTTCAATCCCGAAATCCCGGAAAATTGTGCGAGAATTCCCGGGAATTATATTCCATAGTTTTGTGTGATGTTTTTTGAACTTGACTTTCTCGAAAAGATACTTAAAGCTCCAAAACAAATGTAGAATATTTATACAACCAATAAGATTTAATCGAAATAGACCAATAACAAGTTCGTTATTCAAATTACTCCAAAAAACTGGTAAATATTCAAAACTGTCACAGAATTAGAATTGTCACAATATTTAGCTTTTTCACAAAAATTAAAACGAATATTTTTGGAATAAAACCACCTTCCGTGGAATTGTATTTTGTTTAATATTATTGGGTTTTCTTCAATTAATTAGAATCTAACGAAGGTTGAACAAAATCTACTGGAAATTGAAGACATCCGATACAAATGACAAATGGTGACAGATTTGAATAGAACCAAAATTAGAAATCAAGTCAGTTTATCTGTTTATATTAAATTTTTATTGGATTTATTATTTGTAGCTAATTACATTTTAAAACCAAAGATATTATAAAATTAATCGCGATTTCCCGGGAAATGAAAAAGTGCGGGAAAAGAAAAACTCTAATTATATTCCAAATTTCACTGTCAATTCGAATAAATTCTAAAGCTACGTTTCCGCATACACCGTAATCTGCACCGAAAACGAAATTCCATACATTTGCACCGAAAAAAAGTTCTTTTCAGAAATCGGCTACGAAAATTGGGAACGAAGCGGCACCGATCAGTAACGAAAAACCTGTCATTTGGGGCCGGAACGAAAAAAACTTCAAGTAAATTGTTTTCGGTGCTGTAGGAACGAAATTATTTTAATTATTTTTTTATTTAAAATTTAAAGAAAATCAAAATGAATAAAAAAAAAAAAAATTTCTCTATTGGAAAAAATAATAGATTTTGTCAAAAATAATGATATTCTCTTTAATGTGCGACATCCAAAATTAAAAAATAAATTCTTTTCTGTTTTATGCCGCAACGCATCCAAACGAAAACAATTCAGAAACGAGACGGTGACGAACACCAACGTTTTTCAGTTTCAGTTTTCGTTATCGGCGCCGATTACGGTGTATGACGAAACTCAGCTTAATGAAGAAATATAAGAGCTAAAATATGTATGCCGATTGCATAGTAATTAACACATTGTAAGCAAAGTGTGTTCTCCTCTTCTTCGCCGCAATATCTGCAAATATGATCTGCAAACACACATTATTTGGAAATATCATTATATTCCGTAGTAACACCTACATAAATCCTCATTTTATGTTTTCATTGTCCTTGATTGTCATAGATTCCTGCAAAGATTTCGTCTACATAGTGTTTGTATGTACATTGGGGATATAACCAAATTTTGGCCCTAGCACCACTCGATGGCAAATATTGTGTTACGATAACATTTTTTTCGGGTCATTTTGGAATAAAAATCTCACCCTCAAAATCGGATTTTTCCCGATACCGCAAATTTTAAATATAGATTCTAGGCAGGTTGATATATTGATAAAAAATACTATTTTCGTTTCTTGGTTAAAAAAATGATCTCCAAACTTTACTGCGTTTTGTGGGTGAACTTTTTTGACAACCACGAAAAGGCCATTTTTTTAAACAACTTGCAACGGTCTATATGACTATGCTAGGGCTCTTTTGATATTTGCAAACAATTTAAAAAAGTTATAGCATTAATGTACATGCAATCGAGTTGTGTATTCTCACAACCGATGTACGTATTCAGATCCAATTCGGTCTGTGCTAATTCTTCCGCTGTTTAGTTACCTTCAACAAAATAATGTGACAAAAATTTAAAAAAAAAAATAATTTTGTATTCGACTCAATTCAAATTGAAATGCTATATTTATAACATAGATAAAATAAAGACAATAATGCCCGTAATTTTAACAAATAGATATCTATCATTGCCTAGTTACTTAGGAGTTTTCACCGATTAACTGAGAGTGTGATAAATACGTTCAAATTGGACATTCAAAAATATATAGAAAAGAAGTATACTTCTTTTCTTATTCGGAAATCTT
Organism: Calliphora vicina; assembly: GCF_958450345.1. Taxonomy (NCBI): domain Eukaryota; kingdom Metazoa; phylum Arthropoda; class Insecta; order Diptera; family Calliphoridae; genus Calliphora; species Calliphora vicina. The sequence goes on from NC_088780.1 coordinate 83,574,741, forward strand.
TACCATTTTACACAAAACTGTTAATTGAAATCAATGCCACCACAGAACCACTGTTGGTTATGGTATGGGGACCATCCCTTTTTTTAAACGTTCCAAGTCAGTAGTATAGAAATTACATAATTATTACATTTTATGCTGCACTGTGCACTGTTCATTTTAATACTCGTACCTGCTAAAATTAAAGGAAAAAACGAGTTTGCACAAAGCATGATCATTAAAGCCAACCAAACCGACTATATGTTGAAAAACCAGCACACATTATGATTTTTGCAACATAAAACCAAATGATTTTAATTGACTGCCATCAGCCATCTACGTTGCTGTTGTCGTAATCATTTTTATAGATAAAAACTTGAGGGAATTAAAAAACACAACTGTTTCCACTTAATTGGATCTATCCATGGTAACAAGATGCATCCAATCAGAGATGCAAAAATGGCCACAGTAACACCTTAGTGTTGTATGGTACATTTCTATTCAAGCTTTGAGAGCTAAAGAACTCGAGCTTCAGCAAAATGTTGTACAAATTTCGATTTTTATCTCATCCCTGTTTATTTAAAACAAAAAAAAACTTTTTGTTTCAACTTCGAGTCCATTATCTTGTATTTGTTTTGTTAACACACTTTAGTTGTTCGAGTATGTGAAAATATTTAAAATAGAATGGGTAAGTGTTGTTTTTGTGTTTAGATTTTTTAATTAAAAAAACTACTTGTGATGTTGTTGTTGCTGTTCATATTGAATCGAATGCCCCTCCATCCATCCATCTATCCATTCAAAAAGGAGCCAACCATTCATTTGTTTTAGTTTTTTTCTTTCGTATTTTTAATAAACTTGTCTATAATTTTAAATGTATACCCAGTGTGTTTGTTTGTTTGCTTATATATGTATAAATAGATATACATATATTCATATATTTTTGCTTCCACAGCAGGTTTCCAATTTTTTTTATTCATTCATTCGTATCTACAAAAAGAGAAAAATTACCATACGTCAATTTACCACATAAGATACGTTATTTATTCATTCAAAACAAGTTTTTCGTTGTTTATACCAACAAATATACAAAAACGTAATCAACAAAAACAAAATGAAAAAAGTAAAAATATCTTGGATGGATTTCAGTTTTAAAAAAAACCTAAAGAAAAATGTTTAATTTGTTTTGATGTAGGAACCTTAAAAGCAAAACAAAATAACAGAAGAATATAATGTAATGAAATGAAATATCATGTAAAGTGGTATTTGGTTGATTGTCGTTGACGGTGCTGAAGAGTGTAACCGACATTCGGTCTTTCTATGGTATTAAGAGCCACGCGTCTTTTAGGAAAATCTTGTATTCATTTGTTTATGGGCCAAGAGATTTAGCTAACCACGCTTCTTAGATGGTGTTGAGTGTTTAAATGTTTTGCTTCATTTAATATTTCATTTTAAGTTTAAATAAAATGATTTTAATAAGCATAATCAAAACCCAAGACAATTTAACACTTCACACATTTCAGCCTGACTGGTTATAATATTGTAGATTAATTTTTTCTGTCATTAAGGTGGCCATGTTATTTGTGATTATTATAGTAAAGTTTTTTAAAAAAAATAAAACAAACTTTCCCTTGACCTTTATATGTCGCATGTGCAATACTATTTTTACCTTCCAAAGATTCATAAAAGCTTGGATGTGAGTTGTTGTCTAACTGGGATATCGTTTAAACATTCACATCAACACCGAAAGAAATATACAAATTTTGAATATTATAGCCAAATCTAAAGGAATTAAATTCCGTATCAGAATTCAACTGATATTTTCAAAATATTCGAAGTTTTGTAATCTGTGGCAAACATTTTTTTTAATTTTGACATAGAATTACTTATTTTTTTTAGTTTAAATTAATACGATATAAACCTCATATAAATTCCCCGAGACGTCTTTTTCTGTTTTTCGATATTTAATCTAGTTTGAATTTATCGAAACATATTTTCTCTCCGATTTAATTTTAGCTATATGTTAATACATAAACAAATATAAAATACTATACTACAAAACTTTCTTATCCCCAGTAACACGAAGGCTGGTTATGTGTTAACTAATAGTTATACTGACAGTTTTCATACAAAAATAATTTTAATCGACAGTATAACTATCAGTTAAGGCATAACCAGGCTTCGCGTTAATGGGGGTTAATGATTTCTTTACTCTATATAGACTTATGTTAATCATAATTAATTTAATTTTTTAAATATGTTCCCCTTTACAGATCCGCGTAATAATACAATTGCATATTTGCTGGATTTTAAGGTGAGTTTTCTATTTTCTCTGAATATTACCCTTTATATATAAAATTCTAGGTGCAAATGTATCATATCGATGTCATTCAAATTATGTATTTGATAAAAAAGCAAAAAAATACATTAAATTTTAGCCGATTACGAATGCAATAATTCGAACATTTTATATTTATGAAATGATCGTTTCGATTAAATAGATCGCAGTTTATGTCTAAATTTTACGTTTTCTGATCTTACCAGATGAGTATTCATAATGAGAATATTTTACAAAAAATCTATTACAGTGGAATACATATATAGAAAATTGTGTTCAGAAAATGTTTTAGGCCTATTATTTACTATTTCTGCGAAATTATAATTCAGTCTATTTTGTCAAAACTTGTTTCATTTTTGAATAAGTTCTAAGATGGGATATCATCAAAGATTAAGATTAATTATGGAGTACCGGAATTAAAAGTTATTGAAACAATGAAGTGAATAAGGACTGAGATCGAAAAATGTTTAACATACATATATGTTAATGAAAATTAAACCACTAAACTTACAGTTTTAATTTTTCTTCTATTTAATTGAAATTATTATTACAATTTACAAAAAAGAAATATTTTTATAGTTCTAATCACTAGTGGTGAAATTATGGTTTTTATTCTCCGTTTAAAATCAGCCACACCTTTTTTGTGCTCTTCAATTCGCTTTTAACAGGCAGTTTGGAAGATTTGCCTCTCTTGGTACAAATACCACACTTTTGTTCTTTTACCACTCAAGACCTTTCTTACAATAGTGACAGGATGCCAAATCAGGCCAAAAATAAGTGAACACATGGAAGCATCCTTTTCTGCAAACATTTCTTGATGTAAATTTCGGTATTTATAGAGCCCTTTGTAACAAATGTTTGGCTTCTTTTGCCGCAACTGCATATTGCTTGCCATACCATGAACTTTTTAGGAAAGTTTTGTCCTTTTGGGTTCTAAACATTTCTGCAATATTCCCTTGAGCATCAGCAAAATATTGACCCAGAAAAATTTTCCATACGTACGTTTTGTCATCCGTTATGCAGTAGGTATATTTTTTGTATAAAATTTGACTACTATTTCCGTGCTCTGTCTTTGGCCTTTAAATTTTTAGCAAAATTCCTGTCAGGAACTTTTTGAGCCTTGTATGTTTTTAAACCTGCATTGGATTTAACTTTTCGTACCAAATAGTTGGAGTACTGAGTTAACCGGACTGCTTTCCTACCGGAAGTAGTGGAAATGCTTTCTATTTATTTGCTTTAGAAACATTATGTGGACCATTCCATTTACCTGAACCAGGTTTTCTATCAATGAACAAGTTCTCCCGCTACTGTTTAATAATATTGTAATAAGTTTGACTTCAGACCTTTGATTGTTTGGCCAACTTTTTGTTGGACCGAGTTGGGTTTTGTTGCAAATATTTAATAATTTTAGTACGCACTTTTTTCTGGTCACTTATTTTAATAATAAAAAAAAATCAAAAAATAGTTGGGTTAAAAGTTTTAATAAAAAAACGTGTATTAAGAATTTCACGATCTCAGTCCTTAGTATAGATTTTAATGATCGCAAGATTCAATGTCGTTTGTCAACATAAAATGGTGTGATGGACCATGCAATTTCAAATTGTTCGTTCGTTAGTTTAGGTTACATGGGTAGCTCGAATTATCGAGTTTTTTACCCTTAAAAATTATAGACTTTGTGGTTCCCGCGAAAACCAACCGGTACTTTTGACGAATTTGACTAGATCTGTCAGTGATATATCCTTGGGACAGTCCAGATCATGAAAGTTGCATGTACCAATATTTCTTAGTCTGCGATCCTTTATATTGGACATCTACTGCATTAGTTTATATTTTGATATAGTGGATATTTATATCCTTTTGTGTCTCAATTTCGTTAATCCTGGAACCTATAGATACTAACTCTACAATCTGGGTCAGGGAAGAAAAATATCAAAAATTTCCGCTAGGAAAATAGTGTAGGTTTTAAGAAATCGAGTGGCCAAATACTATTTCGGAGTCAGTGCGGGATTGCAATTTTTAACTGTCGGTGTATATGGTGATCGCGTCCCTCCGTAGTTCATAGTTTGCAGCCCAGTCATCTTGTGTTGGTTTTTTGCAGCCCAGTCATCTTGGAGTTGCCCTGCCAAAGTTCGGATGTCTAAGATTTGTCTGTTTACATTTAGGATGGTAACCAAAATGGTCATGCTTCAGTCAGCAAAGATGAAATTGTCTTTGGTCATGCAGGTACTATTACCTCCAAGAGCCGATTCCATGAGATCGTTCATCATTGGAAGACAGTTTCCTTTACTTTGGTAAATTGAAATGAATAAATTTGCTTTGGTTTTTCGAACAATTAAATAAAACTAGAGATGTTTGTTAGCATTTGTTGTTTATTGATACTACAATGAAATGGGTTTTGATTTCTCTTGCAAAGTGAATCAAACTATGGAAAAATTCATCAGTCGCCAGGAATGATATTTGTACAAATTGCTCCTGCTGACAATGTATGATCTAAATCTAATCTAAATGGTATATTTACAAACACATTTACTTCAAAAAACCTGGTCACTCTAAATTTAAAAAGTCTTAATGAAATTAAATGAGACTCTTTTACAGCGATTAAACTCTATTTTATAATTTCATACATCACATCATATACATACACACTTGTACACAAATTTATGTCAAAATACAGTCATATGGTAAAAATGAGTTAACGCTGGAGCGCTGGAAAAGGATTGTGATGATAAATTCATGTCAGAATTATGACGTTGATTAAAATCTGTAGACTGAATGGAATGGTAGCACATACTGAGAGACAACTGGTCGGATGTGATACTACAGCGTATGTTTGACATTTAAGCAGGTTGATTTAATTAAATTACGAATTTCTAGCATCGTCAGCATTTTCTGTTGGTTTCTGTGTTACTTGCGAACTTAAATTTCTATATGTATTAATATGTGTATGTTGATGACATTCATTGGTGTAAAAGAATTAAATGATTAAAATTAAACTTCTTGAAAATAATGTCTCATTTTCTATCACTTTAGAAATTATGAGAAATATAAAATAAAAAATGCTTCGTGTTTTAGAATTGTCCTTAGATTTGGAGGGAAAATTTATCCATTTCAATAAGTCCTGTTGAAGATATGAATAATTGAAAAATATCTGGTCAGAAATTCATTCTTTTCAGATTCTGGGTTTTGTATAATTACAAAACTTCTTAGAAGTTAAATATTAACATTTTTTTTATTTACTTGAGCAAGTGTGTGTTGAGTCTTAAATTAATCCATGCAATCAAAAATAATGAAATACGAAAAAAAAGCATGGAACATCTAAACGAAACATTTATTAAACAGTGTTTAAGAGGAAAATTTACGACTTATTAAGGTGTAGCAATACTTTTTGCATATAAAATGCAGAACGCTTCAAATTCAAATGAAAAATACTAGAAAAATAGCTAAAAACTAATACGATACAAGATACAAAACAAACTTGTATCTCTTTTATTTCAGTTGTTCTCTTAATTAAACCAACAAGATTAGAGGCAACAGAATGTGCTGCAATGGCGTAAATGGAATGGAGGGAAGGTAAATAGTTTACGAGTATTATGAAAATCTTTTAAGCTGTAGATTTATGCCAAAAGTTATATCCAACTATCCCTCCATCTACTGCGACAATAATCCTATGGCCCCAAGAATACTTTGCCACACCATAATAAAAATAAAATAAGAAAAACGAAAAAAAAATAAAAACAAATGAACAGAAAACTAAAATAAAATACATTTGTCACAAATGCATCATGAAACAATGGAGCTAATAGACGTGGGGCACGAGCTCTAGAACTTCAACAATAAAATATTTAATTTATAATACAATTTCAAACAAGAAATACTGTTATTTGTATCTACGTCTTATAAATTACATATTTAAAAGATTCAAATTCATTTGGGTGCAGTTCGATGAACTAGAGATATATCTTTTTAAATGTTTAAGACAATCATTGAGTAAAATGTCTTGCTTTTTAGGTGGTATTCGGTTATTCAATAACATCAGTAATCGGATTTTAACTTCGAATAGAAGATTTTGTTAAAGTTATTGTGTGGTATCCAATTTAAATTCAACAAAAAAGTTTAATTTAACTATCAATTAGAAGTTTTTACAAGCAAAAACTTTTAAGTGATTCGCTGAATATATTAATTTCTAAAATTAAATAAATCATATTTAACTTTAGCATCAAATATTAATTAAAACAATTAATTAAAGTAATTATTTTGATTTTAGTAGGTGCACAATAGACAAAATGTATGGTACCCCTCAGAATGAACCTTGGTTTATTGAAATTAGTTTAAGGGATTACAAATTTTGTTTAGATACTTTTTACATAATTGTTACATGCTAGAATCCCGGTTAATTTTAAATAAATTCATTAAAATGTAGATGACATTTTCATGTGGCAGTGGTCACAGCTGGTAGATGTGCAGACCTATTACATCCACTGTCGAAAAGTTCCCCTATCATCGAATTTGGTAATTTTGGCATAATAAGTCCGCTACTTATATCCACCATATTACAATGCAAAATGTAAATTGCAAATTCCGGTGAGTCATGTTCTTGTCATCAACGTTAACATAAAATCCCTTGATTTATAATTTCTTGGCCCTCGAGTGGCTACCACAGTTGATATTATGCATAAATCAACTGCGAGTAATATTTCTGGTTCCAAAATTTAACCACTTCCGACTCATTAACCAACTAAAATTACCCGACACGTTACAGCTGCTGAAAAGGTCTTCCTACAAAGGCGTTCAGCCTCCAAGATCAGTGAGAGATTATCCAAGAAACTGGCTGAACATACTGATCTGAAGAAAAATCTCCCCTCACGTCTAGCAATGCATTGGATATATCGATAATTTATTTTCGTGACTGATTTTCGGAAGTGGGCCTTATATGGGAGCTATGATCAGTTATGGACCGATCTGCATGAAATTAGATGTGTAATTTTTGGGTATATGAAAGTTATTTATGGTGAATTTTGTGTTTATACCAACATTTTTAAGAGATTTATGCACGTTAAAGTGATTTTCGGAAGCGGGTCTATATGGGAGCTTTAACTAATTATGCACGGATCGTAACAAAATTTGGTGACATGAATTTCGTATATATAAAACTTATTTGGAGCGAAATTTGTGTAGAAACATATATAAATTAAACATTTATGACCGATAAAGTCCAATTTCGGGAGGATATTTGTATGCAGCCAGTTTCAATAGGCTTGGACCTTGGGCCGAAAAAATTATATGCACCAAATTTTATCGAAATATCTTCAAAATTGCTACCTATACTTTGCGCACAAAGTTTACATGGACAGACAACCAGCCAGCCAGACGGACGGACATCGTTTAATCGACTCAGAAAGTGACAGAATAATATTTTTGGGCGTTACAAATATCTGCATAAACGCATTATACCCTCCCCACTATGGTGGTGTAGGGTATGAAAACCTTCGGGTTTCTGAAATAAAAATCAAATCAAAAATTTTAAATTTCGGTGCCCATAAATAAATATTATACAAGGATGTAGGTCTGATTATTATGACACATAATTCCCATTATTAGAGTTTGAGACAAATTGGATAGTGTCTGAAATTTGGAAATTCGTTTTCGAGGAAAACATTTATATAAAATTTTAAAAAATTTTACCATTTACCCCGTGATGAAAGGTTTAACGTTAACCCGATTTCAGAATAATCTGCAGAATATACATATATATCTGTTCTATTAAAACAGGGAACAATTTTTATACCAAATGTCACAAATTTAAATTCTTATTTTTTAAAAGAAAAAAAAACTATTATAAAATTAAGATATTCGCAAATTATTTTTATTGAATACATTTACATATTTATAACATTCGGCACGCATTTAATATGTCTGTTTTCATTTTGTCTGAATATAAACATTTTATTTAAAATAAACATTAAAATGGCTTTAAATTTTAAAAGAAATCCAAAAATAACTGTTAATTATGTGTAGAAAAATAAAAAAATTTTAAACATTTAAAACACATAGAAAAAAACGCAAGAAAACCAGAAGAAAATTATATTTTTCCTAGTTGAAGATACAAGAAAATAAAATTCAGTATCTATAATAAAAAACAGCACTCATAGCAACCACGCCCTGTGTACGAGTATTTGTATCTGCGTTCAGTCATGCTGTGAAACTAGATTCTAGATGTGTTGAAATACCGACGGCAGGCAAAAAAAAAAAATACAAAAAACCAAAGGAAATGAAGCAGCCATCGTCAACCATAATGAATGTGTGTGTACGTATGTACTTACTATGGGTGCATGAATGAATGAGTGGATGGATGGATGGGATGTTTAGTCTAGTTTATTTTTGCGGCCATTATTTTCAAGAAATCCGAACAAGTATGGTATTTTTTTGTTAAAATAGTTTTGGTGGTGGTTATAGTGTTAAGTGATGTTTTCATATTTTTGTTTTAAAAATTCAGAATTCATACATAATTTATTTAATTTTTATAGATTCAATATGTTGACACAATTATTTATTAAAATTACTGTTCGATACTAAAAAATTTAATTAAAAATTTGGGTCAATTTTAGCATCATAGTGATTTTAATAAAAATATATTTATTATTATATTTATATTAATTTTTTGTATTGTGACGCGGTTTTGATTTCATCCGGGGTATGCCTAGTCCGCTTCCTTTGAAATTATCTTAACCTCATACCTGACTTGTATCTTCGGGTTACGATTGGGTTGTTAATGGACGAAGCTACGAATAAAGGATTCGATGAGATAAACATTGCGGCTCTCGGTGGGCTAACGACTTATTATGGAAAAAAAAGACAAAGTATATACATACATAGATGCATAAATAAATTCTTCAGCTCTTGTCGGCTAACTATGGATTATTAGATAAGACTAGCTAGCTAATTAATACAATACCTCGAGATAAATGCTTCGGCTCCCACTCAGCTAACGACTAATTATGAGCAAATATAGCTACGGATGCAATCCAAGCAGATTAATTTTTCAACTCTCGTCGGCTAACTGTGGCTTATTAGTTTATTAGAGGAGTTAAATGCTTCGGCTCTCGGTCGGTTAACTGGATTTTGGTTACAGTATTAGAACGAAGTACAAATTTTGGCCTTGTCTGGTAATACTTTGTTACCCGAGAGCAAATTATAACTAAATCGGTACTTTCATTCTTGCTTGCCTTGTTCTTGTAAACAGTATGGGAATTAACAAAAATAATAGTATATTTTTGTTAGAACAAATTCCGCATTATTTTGCACATTACAGTATTTTCTTCTTGCAATTAAATATCATTTTTGAATTAGAGATAAAAATTACTTAATTCCTTAATTCAATTGCTACTGGTTCATCAAACATAAACTTTCTTTAAGATTATTTATACGCTTTTTTAAAATTTAATAGAAATTTCCCAAAACTACTTTGTATTCGATTTCAAATATTTTAGAAAAATGTCACCAAAACAACACAACATTGTATAAAACATGTTTATACGATTCTGCTCTTTTCATAAAAGTATCTAAAAAAAAAACACAAAACAATGTCATGGGAAAAAAGTTGATCCTTTGAACAAGTTTTCTCCATTCACATGTAAAAAGTACCAGTATTAAAGTATGCAAGTTGTGCTACAACTTGTGCTCTTTTGACTATTAAATTTGAAATGGTTTTGTAAAATGTAAGAAACAAAAACATTGAAAATATTTTGCAAAAATGAAAAACATCAAACAAAAAAAGTTGTTACATAAAAATTTTATATGTAGTTTTGTAATGAAATCGCATAAAGGAAAGAAACCAACAAAAAAAAAAGATATAAAGCAACAAGAACACGACAAAAACAGCAAAAACATTGTAGCCAAAATATATTGAATGAGTGAATGAATGTATTTCACCATAGAAAATATAAAGGAACATTTTAAACTTTAAACACGAAGCAAATGTTTCGTGTTAGAAAATATTTACTAACAACGCACAGTGTGGCAGAATCAAAATTTTTTGGAAAATAAATCTGGCTTCTAAATGGCTGGTCCTATCGGAATAAAATTGAGTTTGGCATAGACAAGGAGTATTCGAGTTTAAATTAATAAAATGGATCCAACAAATGCTCCAAGTGCGGCGCTATGGGGGCTCAAAGTAGGGTACTTTCGACATGTAAAATTTCTAAACACGTGTCATTTTTTTCCCATCCGATTTCAAAGCTTATATATTTTTGGAAAACGTACCATACCTTGGTCCGCTTTTTTAGAAATATAGGACGTACTTTTAGACCGAATGGACTCAAATTTTTGCCGGATTCACTTGACCTTTTTATAAGTTATGTTTTTTTAGACTTTGTTATTTAGAATGACGAATTTAAAAAACGTGGAAAATTTCATTGAGTAAAGATAAATAAAGATTTTATTACATATTTATTGAGTTTCAAAAATAAAATTTTGTATCAAAATTTTAATACGATTGGAAATATTAGGAACAATTTGATCCACATTTATTTCGAACTATTTTTTTGTTTAGATAAGTTAATTTTTGGTATTAGAAACAAATTTCAAGTCAATATCTCAATTAGTTTCAAAAATATGCGAAACATTTTTATACCAAAAACAGAAAAACATAAAATTGTAATATGTTTTTAAATAATATAATTTATTGAGCTCAATAAATTATATTATTTAAAAATAAACTAAAAGGTCAAATCAAATAGAATTAAAATTGTTATATGTTCTTAAAGAAAGTTTTTTTTTAATAAAACAAGAGTTAAGTCACCTTTTCGTCCAAAAAATAGCAAAAATATACTATTTTTTTAATTATTAAATTTTGGATCCATAATCGATGTTACTCTGAAATTCGAGTCCAATGGTATGGTAAAACGTTTTAATTTCAATATTGAAATGCCTATAACTGGGAAACTATAATAGATAAATAGCACACGCAAGCACATTGTTTCAAGACCTAGCCGAGCGCTTTCAAAAGTATAAAAATTGTTGAACCGAATGGGAAACAAAAAATTCCACATGTTTAAAACTTTTACATGTCGAAGGTAAGCTACTTTGAGACCCCATGGGGCCTCTGGAGCATTTGTAGGGCTCATTTTAATAACTTAAACTCAAATACTCCTTAGCTACGCTCACGTCAAATTTGATGCCGATCGGACTAGCCGTTTAGAAATGCCAGATTTATTTCCAAAAAATTTTGATTATGCTCCACTGTGCAACAGTAAACAGGCAAGGAAAACAAATGCGGCCAAACCAAATGTTGTGGTACCCTTCAACTTTTTGGCAGCATTAATTTATGTTGTGGTACTTATCAATTAAATGTGTGAAATGTCTTACTCAATACTTTATAGTGTCAAATCTCAGTGACAGCTGATATTAGGATGTAAGCTGATGTTATTTAGGTTAAATCAAATATTGTGCCATGTTTCTGGATAATTATTGTTAAACTAGCTCGACCCGATGCGCTTCGCTACCCCTGTCGAAGTAAAATAAAAAAAATGTGAAAAGATTTTATAAGCAAATAAATGAATATAATTAATACCGGAATTTCTTGTAGGTATAAAAAATATTCTGTGATTTTAAAAAATCTTGAAGCTTTTTTAAGACATTCACCTATTTTTAGTCAGACTCCTTATAATGATATGAAAGCTATTTATTATAATAGTGAAAGTAATGCTTCAAATGAGTTATTTTGTTACCATTGTATATAAAATATATAAATATTCGAATCTAATTGTAAGAGTCTTTAAATTTTGTGTAAATTACGTTGATGCCAGTGTCCTGTTATGCCAGAAATTTAGAAGGGGTGCCACACCCCTTGTTCCCATCCGTCCTATTTTTGGATAAACTTAAAGTACTGATAAAAAATTGATTCGTAAAAAGTTTGAAGGCTGTCGTAATAATAGTTCTGCAGATATTCGAAAATACTATATACTTTGTATGGGAAGTTCCACGCCCACTTATCCACTCCCGCCCATTTTCAGCTATTCTATGTAAAATTATACAGACAAAATTGGAAGTTGGAAGAATCTAGTAATTATAGATCTCAAGATATTTAGAAATAACTAATTACTTTGTATGGGAGGTAACTCACCCCGAGTTCCGATCCTTCCCATTTTTTTTACTAACTTCTTGCACTGATAAGAAATTAACTCATATGAAGTTTTAAGCCTTTCCCATTTACAGTTCTCCAGATATTCGAAAATAGCTATTTACTTAGTATGGTAGGTGCCACGCCAACTAATTTAATACCGCCCATTTTCAGCCAAACCATGTAGAATGATAAGGGTGCTATTCGGACTAAATTTCAAGACTTCCACAATTATAGTTCACCATATATTTGAAAATAACTATTTACTTTGTATGGGAGGTGTCACACCCCCTGTTCCGATCCATCCCATTTTTAGTTAAACTTCAAACAGTGATACGAAATTGATTCGTATAAAGTTTGAAGATAGTCACAATTTTAGTTCTGCAGATATTCGAAAATAACTATTTACTTTGTATGGGTGGTACAAATTTTGCCCTCTTTTGTCCCTTTGTGGTCCAAGTTAAAAAAAACTATATAGTCTATTATTGCTTCCAAGTAAAGGAATATCTATGTTCCAAATTTCAATCAAATCGGTGCAGCCGTTTACTCTTGATTGTTTAAGAGCTAAAGGTATCAATTTTACCGGTTTTCCCCCTTTAAATATCTTTCTGGTTAAAGTATTAAAAAAAGATATAGCCTATTGACGCTTCCAAAAAAGGATCTATCTATGTTCAAAATTTCAATGAAATCGGTTCAGCCGCTTAGGCGTGATGCTCAAACAAACCAACAAACAAATAAACCAACAAACAAACAAACTTACAAAGACATTTATATATTTATATGGATATGGATTACTATTAAAGTTTTAACAAAATTCACCAATAAATAAATAACATTCATTGAATTCAAATGAAAAATCACCAAATAAAAAATACATTTCACCCGGGTGCTAAACGGTTAGCGGTTCGCGATTTCAATAAAATCTTCAATTTATATAATATTTCCTGTCGATGGGGTAATAATATTCTGACCACATTATGTGCAAAACATCTCAGGTACGAAAAAATTGTGACAGTTATTGAACTAACTCGTTTAGATTCTGAATAACTTTGGATTTTATTTAATAAACTTAAAAAAGCGAGAAATTGTTGTTTTGAAATTCAGATAAGAGCTATTCTAAACCTTGGAATGTTTCCAATATATTTCCGACATTTTTGTTATATTCTAAGGATAATTCTCTTTAGATTTAGTATTTAGTAAGATTGTTTTCATAAATCATATCCAAACTTTAGAGCCGGAGAGTTACGGGTTAACCTTATCCGCTTTAATTAAAATTTCCAGAGTTCAAGTGTCACAACATCCGAAATTCTCTAAATTCCACCAAACTAATGCCAAAATAACGAACCAGAAACCCCCTGATGTAGAGTGTTTTGTGTGCTGTTTTGTATTTTTACAATGTTTTTTTTGCTTTTCGTTTAGATTTCTTAAAGTTCATCTCCACTTTGTTTTGCTTCTTAAGTACTGATGAAACTTTAATGAAGTGCCACAGGGTGCATGTTACCTTGTTGTTGCCACGACAAGGATCGTTGTTGCTTTTATTTTTGTTGCTTTTAACTATAAATACAGGATTTTGTTAACGAAAATAACAGGCTTTTTACATAAACATAAAAAAAATTAAAAAGTTTCACCGTCATAGTTGACGTGAAAAAAAAAATAGGGAAATGGGCATGTTACTCTAGAGTGGTGTAAGGATATATCTTCTGCTTGATTTTTTTTAACAAACAAAAAATAAGAAGATTGTTTTGTATTTTTTTTTCTCTATCAAGTCGAGATAATACGGAAAATGTTTATATGTGTTTAGTTTCTTTTTAAACTTTTAATTAAGCGCATTTTGTGATTCTTTGCGTTTGTTCGTTATTTTTGTGGCGGTTTTAGTAGTAAAATTGTGTAATCATTTGATTAAAAGAATAAAAAAAAAACAAAAACTGAAAGAAAAATGAAAAGTTTTCTGGTTTTAAGTAGAAAATTTTACTCACGTAGTTAAGTTGTTAGAATTTTATGCCACCAACCACACAGCCATCATCTACAGCACAGCACACCCGGTATGTATTGGTATTGGCATCGACACGAGCATCAGCATCTCATGGCCGTCATCTTCATGCCGCATTAAATTCTTCCATATTCCTGTATATAACAAATATAAATTTCTACACTCATCTCTAAAATCAACCTTCTCCTTCTTCGTCATTTCATTCGAAATTTAACCATGCATAATATTGCGTTTATTTTTTATTTTATTTTGAGTTTGTTTTTTTTTCCATTTCTTGTTTATATTTTAAACTTTCGTCAATACTTATGGCAATATTGAAAACGAGAACGATATCTAATCTTGCATCTAATAAGCATTTTCAATCAACTTTTATGCGAGAGTTGTAAAAATGAAATCAACCAACCATCCAACCTTCTTCATGTATTATTCGATTCGATTAAACACTCGAAAATAAAAGTCTGTTTAATTTGAACTGGTTTAATTAATGTATCCGAATTTTTGAAGTAAACATTGTTTTCGTGGAAGCAGGTTGATTCCTGTCTTTTGATTAATAATAACACAGGTCAATAGCAAAAAAAAGGCTTCTCTAACCACTATATAGATTTGATGCTTCATGGTTACCTAAGTAAAAAATTGTAAAACTTTTGAATTCTATGGATAGATTTTTTTTAATTTTTTTTCTTGTAGATGCTTCTCCACATACGTGTGAAGTCCTATATTATTGAAGTAAACTTAAAGAAGTTCCATTTTACATAAACTTTAATTTGTTTGTATATTGCATTTTAATCGGCTCAGTAGTTTCGGAGTTATAATAACAAATTGAAGCAAAAAATATATTCTTTACGTGCAAATAGCAATTTTTTTGTTTTAAAAAACTAATGAAAGATCGAAAACGGCAGAAACTACTAAGTCGATTAAAACGCAATATATAAACAGATTAAAGGTTATGTAAATTTTAACTTTTCCAAGTTAATTTTAGTACTATCGGACTAACACTTTTTGAGTTATCATAAATTATGTGGAGAAACTTCTAAAAAAAAATTAAAAAAAATACTTTTCTATAGAATTTAAAATTTGGACCATTTTTGTACTACTGGAGCCACAATACATCAAAATTGTGCAGTGGTTTAAAAAGCCTCTAAAATTTTTTCGATTTTTTTGCCCAGTTTTATTGATTATAATCATTTCTGGCACATAACTATTCCATAATACGTATTTTCATTGATTTAGGGCAATTAAAAACAAAGACTTTTGGTCAACCAGAGCTTTAATTTTCACCATGAAAGCAAGGTATTCTTTTTTTAACAACTAAATAGTATACTATTTCTAGTTTCGGATAAACAACGAAAAGTATGTGACCTTATCATTTTGACGGGCACCTTATTAAAGGGTTATCAATTAATTAGATTACTTTATAGACATTAGGTTGTATGGAAGTTGTATATCGTTAGCTTAGTCACTAAGCCTTAGCGTGTAAATGTTTTGTGCCACTTGCAAAATTTATCCCTTTGCAAAAACGTTCAAAATCCATTGTTTTAAATATGTTAATGTTGTTTTATTACTCGTTTGATATGATTTATAATGATAAATACTCACAGTTTAGAAGAAGGACGACTTGCAAATACATTTTTGGGACATACCCAATTCCTTATTACTTATTTTACAATGAATACAAATACCGGAATAATCTAATATATCCTTAAAATACTTATGATTTACGTTTTTTTGGGAGAATCTATATATCGAGGGCCTATATTCAAAACCCTCTATCTTAAAAAAACACAACTTTTCAAGAGAGCCAATAAACTTTTTTTTTTGGCGTATATGTTTTTAAATCAGCTACTGGATCTCACATATAATTGTTTTTTTTTTATTTTTTTGTATTATTGGGGACTTTATGAGAGATAGAGGGTTTTTCTTTGCAAAATATTCAATGTGTATGTATGAAAATAATAAGATAGAGGATTTTGCATTTTAATAAAATTAAATTATTTTGATTTCATTTATGCCATCTGTCAGTATTTAACGTGATTTATTTAAGACACTGGCTAATAATTAGGGTATTCGAATTATTAGATTTTTCTTTTGTTCGAATAATTCGAATAAGAGATTTTAACTTGTTCGAATAATTCGATCACACGTTTAAAATTAATCGAATTATTCGAATAATTTAAATTTTTTTAAAAAAGTAAAGAATCAAATTTTAATGTCGTTTTTTTAATATTTTATTGTTAAAGAAAAACAAAAAATAACGTTATAGTTAACAATTCAAGTATTTATAATGTTAAAAAACATTCGAAAACAAAGTCCATCATTAAATTTTCAACAGAAATATTCTGATCTCTGACTAGCAAACCCTTTAGTTTCCGTTTTGGAGCTATGCTTTAAATGCGGTTTTTAAATTGAGTAATTAATTCTTTAGTGAATTACATATTCACTATTTCTAAATTATTTATAACAAATTGTATTATACATCAAGCTCTATCAACGTTGCCGAATCTTTGCTTAATAAAGTGGTATTGGGGAATTACACAATAAAGGGAATCTATCCAAAGTTTGATATCATTGTCAGTGAACGTGGCTAATTTGAAGTCATGCAGTGCATGATTGACGCATTTACAAATACGCAAAAAGTCTATTACCATGTTAGACAAAGATGTTCAACGATGTCAAAAACCATGTATAAGACGAACTCCATGCTTTTCTTGCAACAAAACCTACGCGGTTAATAACATCATTTATATACATATAGTTTAAGATCATGGCCTTCATCTATTTCAATGTAATCATTATAAATGTCATCCTCAATATCACTTTCGAAGACCGTTTCAAAATCACATTCTCCATCACATTCAACTTCTCTTTAATCTAAGTTAAAATTTTGATTATTAATTGCGATTCTTCTAATATTTCGCCAGCTAAATAACAAATATTTTATTCCGTACCTTTTATTTTCATTGGTTCAAGTTCTAAGTTAAAAATTTTGAAAGATTTGTTTTTAGAATTGTATATTTATAGAAGGAGCTATCGGAACACTCATCTATAGTGATCGAAAGTCTTTAGTTATTTGTCGAATTTCAGAAACAATACAATTTTTGTGAGCCATTATTACTTACTTTAAATTATGAACAATTTTAAGCAATTTAATAAATTTATATATATATGAACATTTATTCGTTTTATTCGATTATTCTACATAAAATTGTTCGAATTATTCGTTATTCAAAAATTGCCATTGTTCGAATAATTATTCGTAAGAAATTATTCGATTAATCGAACGATCATTAGTCGAATGAATACCCTACTAATAATACAAAATAAGATAAAAAAATAACAATAAACAATGTTAAACGAAAAATTATAGAAAAAATTATTGGTGTAAATTATCTTAGTATAATACCCATGACCCATTAAAAGTAGACACTTTTTTTTAGCAAACTCCAAATTTAGACATTTATTTTTATGCCATGGACATTA
Organism: Calliphora vicina; assembly: GCF_958450345.1. Classification (NCBI taxonomy): domain Eukaryota; kingdom Metazoa; phylum Arthropoda; class Insecta; order Diptera; family Calliphoridae; genus Calliphora; species Calliphora vicina. Next base: position 83,592,636 of record NC_088780.1, read on the forward strand.
TATTTTCCAAAAACAAAAAGGTAAAATATTTTCATGGTATTCACTTCAGAATCGAAATTCGCTATTTTGATAAATGATTGAAAAATGTAAAATTGTATAAGATAGAGAAATAATAAAAATGCAATAAAACAGCAAAAAAAATATGTTTGTTATGAAATTCACACCATAGACGAGGGCTGTTCTACTAAACATTTTACCGTCAAAAAGTCATTTTCGTGAAAAATCAAAAATAGAGGATTTTGAATATAGTGCCTCGATATATAAAACACGCAATTCTTTCCCAACTTTAAACTTCTTTAAATTTGTGTGTTTTGAAATTTTGTATGTAAGGGTGTATTAAGGATGTATTAAGGTTCTAAAAATGGGCAAAATATGTATCTCTATATCTCCGAATCTTATAAAGCTAGCACCAAAAATTCAACTTTTTAATTTTTGTACTTTTAAGAGGATCAAAAACGGTCGAAAACCAAGTTTTAGTACTTTTTTGTATCCCATATCCTAGATATTAAAATTAAATAGAAAATTTTCAAATGGAATTTGAACAATTTGACCCCTTAATTGATACCACTTTTCGGTCTTTTGTTTCGAAAAAAATTTTGTAGGTACATTTATCAAATAAATTTTTTTTTATTATAAAACCCCCCATTAATAATGAATTTTTAGCATAGTAACACACGACAGGTATCCGCTAGTTAATTGAATAATCTTATAATTAAAACATTTAGCAATTTTGATAAAAAAAAAATTCACTTGACCACGACTGCATACCAGAAATAATTAAAATCGTATTTTTGCTCATTCTACCGTTCTGTATTACAATCTTAATATTCATAAAAAAGTGAACTAAGAACGTTTGTTTAGTAAATTAACGATATCATTATTTACTAACATATTTCTTTGGGTGTTTATCCTAAAAATTGTATTAAAGCACACTATCCATGTTCCTTAATATGGCAATATATTCGTGTGTGTAATATGAATTCCCTGCAGTTTTAGTGATAGCATTGGTCTACTATACACTAAGCATTGTACTAGTTAGTATGTGACAGCTAAATATAAAAACACATACAAAATAATGAAATATTATAAATCCAAGTAGTATTCTTATTCAGCAGTTCTAAATATAAACACATAATACAATTAAAACAAAATTATGCAGGGGGTCTCAATAGAACCCTCTACCATCAATGCCCGTGTTAAATTCCCCAGTTAAAGCCCACATAAATAGATAGTGAGTTACCAATTATGGTGTTGTAGCTAACACATTCATTAACACTGAACTAGTTCCAGGGGCTGCAGGGTTTCTAAAGGTATTTTTATATAAACACATATTCTCTTCTAAATATGAGACTTTTTTTGTTTCATTTTATAGAAGGATTTTAAATTTTTTTTTATATTTGAACGAACTTATGTACAATGTTCATCGATATATACACATACATATGTGAGTATACTACTTATACAGAAGTATATGGTAAAATCCTAGAATTTTTTAATATTTGAGTTAATTTTTTAACGGCACATCGAAGTTCTTTCATAGCCATAAAGATCTACCCTCAACCATGTCAAATCCGTTCGAAATGAACGGTCGGTTTGTCTATTTTATGTAGCAAATCCTAAGATAAATTCATGCAATTCCACCTCATTATCATACAATGTCCAGCATTATCAGCTATAAGCGTTCTTCAATGGATGCGCATGTCTGATGAAATTGTTCACCATGCTCATCAGATTCTGTTGACAACTGGTTTTCAAAGTAATCCATTTGGGAATTTAAAGAATAAATTTTTGTTGAATTTTATTCAAAAACTTCATCAGACATGCGAAACCTTTGAGAACGCTACAAATTCAAAAGCATTCCTTCGCTTATCGCTGAAATATGATGGACATTGTATGATAATGAAGTGGAATTGTCTAGTGCTAAAAAAATGTAATTAATGAATACTTTCTATCCAAATTTGCTATCGAAGGTAAAATAATAGAGATATTAGTGATTTTTAGTTAAATTTGAACTATTTATTTTTCTTTCTAAATTTTTGGGGTACTTTGAAATTGAATTCTTAATAAATGCGAAATTAACACCAGGCTCTCTTTTGTTGTGACTAATTTCTGACTTTCCGGTTGAATTTTCCGTTTTGATGCATTCAGGGACTGATAGTAAAATTTCACGGATAATATTTTTGCGGAACATTTTAACCCCTTAAATCCCTGTTTTAATGGTGTTTTTTGATATTTTTTATATAATTTTACATAAATTTGTTGAACACATTTTATACCTAAAATGTAAAGATCACATAGTTTCTTATGCCGATTAACAATAAGAATATGCCAGAGTTGGGATACTTAAATGAAATTCAGATGTAAACTTTCAAAACGCTGATACAAGTGTATTTTTGTTTTTTCTCCTGTATCAAAATTTATTGGTCTGACCTTGTAATTTTGAAAAACAATTGATTTTGTTGTATAGTGTAATATATGTATATTTGCGCTTTGTGTGTACCTCACACTTAAAAATAGAGTTAATAATTCCGCGATATTCGCATATGAGTAACTAAAGAACCAAAATATTGGATGGAAATCGTAGCAGGAGTCAAAATAATTAAGACGCCACTTATTACCAAAAATCAAAAACGAAGATTTTTGAAGTGCCGAGTATATAAAAAACTCTATTTAGGGCTATTCCATATTAAAGTAACAATACATATGTATGTACTTTTAAATTATACGATGAAACGAAAATTTCCAGCAAAAATTTTTCCAAAAACTTAAATTTCTTAAAAATTTTATTCATGATTTTACGACTACTCATTAATTTATAGTAATTAATATTTCTCTTAGGTGAACTAAACTAAATTTTAGAAGATACTGTATCAAAATATTGAAAATAATTTCAATATTGACTGATCAATACACGTAATTAGTTTTAACCCAAGGAATTTTTAAAACTTAGTGATTAAAGTGTCGTTAACATAATTTATTAAAACATAATTTATTAAAATTCGCTATTTTAGAATAAGTCAGTTTCGTTGATGTGAAAATTTTCTGTGATTTAACCATATACAATATATACTTATGTATGTATGTGAATATGTTCCTAAGTGCCCATGTATAAGTACCTTCCTTTATTTGATGGCAAAGTAAAAAAAAAAATATTCGAAACAATAACTTAATCCGTAAAATTTATTAAAAAACCTAAAATAAATATAAAGGCATGGAAATAATTTTAAATTCGACAACATACTCCTCGAAAAACTGAAATGTAGACGAGTATTTTTAAACGAGTATAATTTTAACATCCCGCTTACGTTTACACATTTTAACATTAACTTTGTGCTACAAATCAGTGAGAGTTTTTTCCTTTCATCTAATTCCCCAACATTATGCATCGTTTGCCGTTTACCTCATGCATTTTAACTCAGAATGCTTGACTGAATCCAAAATATTCAAGCGCTTTATTGGTTGGATTGTAAACGAACTACGGTTACGTCTAATTTTAAGACACTAAACGTGCCTTAAGCTGCGTTTGGCAATTGAATTGAAATGAAACATACAAATAACTACAAAAAAGAATTACCCCAAAATTCTTTTCAAATTCATTTTATTGTATTAAAAATACCAAAATATTTTATAACCATAAAAATACTTCATACAAGATTTACGGGCATTTTGTTGTGTAAGGCCATATCACTATTCCAAATTTGAGTTCTATTCATAGAAATGCTCTAAGGGAGGGAGTATAGATTGGGTAGTGTTTCTGACCATTCCATGAGAATTTTCCAACTTTGAAAGTACCTTTTATTTCTATGGTGTATTGTGCGACCCACTGCTATCGGAAAAACATGTGAATTCTTCATTTTTGATATCGAAAGAACAGTGCAACACAACCCACATCACGACCATGCTCCATTGAATCAATAGAGTTAGATACTCTACTGTCAACCTCAACAAATTCTCCTGCGAGTAACTCCAAAATAGATTTGTAAACATCACCCCATTCTTCTTTTGATATTTGAAAAATTATGTTTAGTCCAGCGGAAGTCCCACTTAATTCTCATATCTAGAATATTAACAGCTTCTGATTCCTTGATATCCTTAATACCACCCATAAATACAGATGAAGCGACATGAGTATTAAAGTTTTGTGAGTATTAAAATCGACTTTATTTGCAGAATCCCATTCAGAGATTGTCACATGTTTTTGATTAAACATATCACTCATGTTTTTATTCATTGCTCAATATTCACCAATATTTTGGCGGTGGATTCGGATTTCTAAGCCACTATTTTTATGGTTGGATTGGTATGTATCGAGCCCTTAGCGCTAAATTATTGTAAACGACATTTGCTTTTTTTAATTTTGAAATTAAAATTTTATGAACCCAATGATATTTTAGAGTTCTCAGAATATAAATATTCACCCCTATTATGTAAGTCGTTGTCGACACAAAAACACGTCGACAGCAAAAAAGTGGTATATGTTTCGCCGATATCGATAACAACTGGTTACTATTGACAGAATTTTGTAATTTCATAAGTCAGGTTAAAGTACAAAACGCTGTCAATAGTTGCCAATTATTATCGATATCGGTGATACATATACCACTTTTTTGTTGTCGACGTGACTTTGTGTCGACAACGACTTACATAATAGGGGTGATTGTTAATAACTTTAAAAATTTAGGGGGTAAGATTTCATCCTAAGTCAATGTTTACATTTTACGGTAGAGGAATTTTATGGTAAGCGACACACAGTGTATTGAAAAAAAGATGGAAATAAATCTGTAACTTCTAAAAATTTCACATGCGCAAAGAGGAATTGTTTTCGTCCTTCGGCCGGGCGCAAAGGTTTTCTCCTCTGGGGTGTATCAAAAACCGGCTTCGCCCGGAATGCGTGATGCAAAAAAACTTTTCTGAGCGAAGCCGGTTTTTGATACACTACAGTGGAAAAAACCTTTGCGTCTGGCCGAAGGCCGTCAATGCAAAATAACTATTCTGAGTGAAGCCAATTTTTGATACACCCCAGAGTAATTTCGTTATGAATTAAATCCCCAATTTTAGAAATGAAATAAATCCCCCAAAAAGTTTAATTTTGGGGCCTTAATTCATTTGCGGTTTGGGGACTTTGTTCATTGGGGACTTAGTTCGTAGCGAGTTTAAGTTTCCAATATGGTCCCATCAGGGTCGTGGCCAGGGGTCCCCAAAGTAGCACAACTCGGTTATATTAAATTTTTAAAACGATCCTATTTCTTCGTGGTGTTCCACTATAAAAAATTTGAAAATTAAATTTTCAAAATTTTTGCACACACTACTCCAGTTTTTTGATAACATTATTTCCAGATTTTTTCCATTTTTTTTTATTGGACTAACAAATGTATGTATCAATTGTTTAAGAATATTTAATTAAAATAAAATTTTTCATAATTTTTCAAACAAGAAGGCATTTTGAAAACTTAGAATAAGTATACATGTTCAATTCATGCAGTTTATGTAGAAATTCATTTCAGATAAGATTTTTTTTCTGAGTTTTTTTAATTTTTTTGCTGGTCTCTCATCTGACTTTGCTGCTTCTCGTGAAATGACAAACTTGTACATACACCTAACGTGGTGAATGGTGTACAAATTATTAAAAATGAAAGAGTTACGAAAATTGCATAAACGTTTGCTCTTAAATCCCAGCGGTGTATTCATCACAAATTTATAGATATTGGCCATAAACAATTCAAAATCCCAATAATATGTGGTTATATCTCTACCCTTTGAAGGCTTTAAAAAAGGCTCGTATTCAAGAAAATTTTAACAAAACTGCTCTCTAACATAATAAATGAAAAAAAAAATTATTTTGTTCAATTCGAATTCCTCGTAATCACCCTCTATCAATTTAAGAAGGAAAGAAAACAATTTAGTTTATTGTTTATTAGCAAAATATTTTATACAATGAATTTCGACAGCTGCTATTACTCCTTTAGAATTTCAATCGATAAAAACTCGTAACATTTTAAAACATTTTGTTGGTGGCTCACGTTGTTGCCGTTGCCATTGTGGATGTTGTTGTTTTAAAAAGGAACCTCACCAAACTCCAACCATCATGGATGATGGCATTCATTTGAAATTCTTTTGATTTTATATCTTGTAATATTGGGTTTGGCATTCAGGGCGAGAGAAGAGGAGTGGGCTGGCTGTTTTACTGTAGACCTCGTTTGATTTTTGTTGAATGCAATAACACGGTTTGGTAATTTTCATGCCTCATAGCCGCCTGCTGAAACGCCTCTTAAGCTAAATTGCCTCGCATCAAAAATCTCCATCTTCGAAAGTAACAAGAAAAATTACAAAATGAGCAAAAATTGTTTTAATTTAAGTTTTTTTCTGGCTGTTTTGTTCTTGTCTTCGTCTTGGCTTATTTTCAAAAGCACTTGTATCTTTTGGGTTCAACCCATTTTTAGTTTGTTTTTTTTTTTTTGCTGGTTTTTGTTTCTTGCCATTTAGTTAATTCAGGAATTCTAAATTCAAGTCATAACTATGAATAGATATTTGTATCAATTCAAGTGCGTGTGTGTATTTCCTTCTTTTAGTGCTTGATAGGCATGTTGTGAATACTTTTTGCTCTTTTACCCTTTTTTCTGCAGCAACTTCAATTTATTTTTTGTTGGCAAAAGCATTCATTTATGTTGCTTAATGGAGATGAAAATTAAACCATTTTTTTTTCCTCAATCTAGGTATTTTTGCTTCCACCTTAAGGTGGCTTAGATAAGGAGTGCGCACGAAAAAATGGTGAGTTTTTACATTTTTGAGAATTTTTTTTGTAAGACCAAAAATTAACTTATCTAAACAAAAAAATATAGCTCGGAATAAATGTGGATCAAATTGTTCCTAATATTGGCAATCCTATTAAAATTTTGATATAAATTTTAGTTTTAGAAACTCAATGAATATGTAATAAAATCCTTATTTATTAGCTAAACTCAATGAAAATTTCAGCGTTTTTTAAGTTTCTCATTCTAAATAACAAGGTGTAAAAAAGCTTGTCAAAATGTCAAAGGGAATCCCGCAATTCCTAATAATTGTAGCGAAAATCCCAAAAATTTTTTACAATTTTGCCGATAGGGTCCACATTTCCTTCGGGGCTGAGAAAATACATTAGGGATAAATAGTGAACACATCAGGGTTTCCAAAACTGCTTTCCGTTTTCTGATCCCAGCTTTGGGATTTTAGAACATGTGGCCCAATGTTGAAATTTTGATAAAAAATAGGTAAATTTCCAAAGGGCGTAGGGCCGACATGTTCGAAAAATAAGACATGCTTTTTATACCAAAATATTCTCCATAAAGAAGCTTTATAGAAAAACATAAAATTCTTATATGTTTTTAAAGAAAGTTGTATTTTAATAAAAAAAGAGTTAAGTCACTTTTTTGTCCAAAAAACAGCAAAAATATACTATTTTTTGAACTTTTAAATTTAAAATCTGTTATTTTTGGATTTGTAATCGATATTGCTCTGAAGTCTTTTGTATGTTATTGGTAATTTAGTTTTCTAACTAACAAAAAAAATTCGAGTCTATTCGGTCCAAAAGTGCGACCTATATTTTTAAAAAAGCAGACCAAGGTATGGCAAAATTTTAAAATTTCAATTTTGAAATGACTATAACTAGGAAATTATAAGAGATAAGTAACACACGTAAGCATACGTTTTCAAGACCTATCCGAGCGCTTTCCAAAAATATAAAATTCTTTGAAATCGGATGGGAAACAAAAAAATTTCACGTGTTTAAAAAGTTTACATGTCGAAGGTACCATAGCCCCTGGAGCATTTGTAGGGCCCATTTTAATAACTTAAACTCGAATGCTCCTTGGCTAAGCCCAGTTAAAATTTTATCCTGATCGGACCAGCCGTTTAGAAATGCCAGATTTATTTCCAAAAAATTATACAGAACTTTTTTCGAAAAAGTTTAATAACTTTTGCAAATATACACCTATTTTAACAAGTGATGTCTCATTTTTGCCTATATAAAATTGTCTTTCAAAAACTTTCCAAAGAAAAATAGGTTTTCATAAAAAAAATTAAAATAACTATTGTTGAATTTGAAAAATTACTAAAAAAAATAAAAAATAATGCGAAATTATTTATAAAAATTTACACAATTTTTTGGAATATACATTTTATCCATACATTTTATGAAAGCTTAATTCTTAGCCTATCTATAGTAGTTTAAAATTTTGAAATCTGTAGTGAGTTAGAGGTACTAAAGTACTACGAGCTACCCTAAAACAGTTTTTTTTCAAAATAACTCAAAATTTTGATTTTAGTACGTCCTCATCTGGCAAAAGTATTTTTTTTGTAGCAGAGTGTTATTAACTTCAACATAGCTGTTGTTAGTAATAAAATAATTATAAAACTATTCAATTATTAGTCTAGATTTTACTATGATAAACGTAAGTACCGTTTTTTTCGTGCGCACTCTTTACACGCATACATAAATGCAATATATACCTTAATCTGTAGACAAATGTACATACGGATGTACGTACTTTGTTATTGTGGGGATACATGTACTTTTTTGCCATCCTCCTTACGTATTGTTAAGAGTTTTTTTTACCTCTAATAAAATAAAAACAACCTCTAGTTTATTTATTTTTATTTCTGCATTCTATACGCTTTTTCTCCATCTTCTTATTTCTTTTTTTTTATTAGAGAAAACAATATTTTGTGCTTGTTTTTATGAATTTTTATATTTGTTTTAGAGTTTTCCATAAAAAAAACTTTTCACAAAAACTTAAAGGGGTTATGAAAATTCTTATACTTATGTATATTTTTGCTGTTGTTTTTTTTTGTTAAATTAAGTTGTTTCATATAAAATTTATGATTTTCATTTTAAGCCATTTTATGATCGGGGAGAAACCGTAACCATATTGAATGGGGGAATATTGTACATAGACACATTCATTCAGAAGCATCTATCAGTTGAGTTTTTGGAATTGACCTGTAATGTATATGACATCTTATCTATTTAATGTTAAGCATATTTAGTGAAGTCGTTTTAAATATAAATTTATTCAAATACATATGTATGCAGTTTATTATAGTGTGGTGGTGATATTAATCTAATTTCAATCTAATGATATAAATTTATATCATTAGATTGAACTTGATTTAAATTTTTTATTGAATATTTTGGGTCTTTACTTATTAATGTAGCTTGTCATTTTGCTTCATACTGATCGTGTATACTAGAGTATTTTTTCCGAGAAATCGGGATCAATTTTGAAATTTTTCGGGATCCCGGGAATTCCCGCCAAGAACAATTTATTAAATTTTAAGAATGTAATTGGAAAAAAATAGAAAAACTCAATAAAAATTTGATATAAAGAGATAAACTGACTCGATTTATTTCGGAATGCCTTCAATTTCCATTAGATTTTGTTCTACCTTATGTTAGTTCGCAAAACATAAATATTTTATTTTGTTTACTTTTGAATTGGCAATATTTTGCTTATTAAATCAAAAATTTAGTAAATATGTTAATTAAAACTTGAATTAAAACGTATGGTGGTTTTAATCCAAAAAATTTCATTTTACTCTTTGTGAAAAAGTAAAATACTAAAATAATTCCACTTTCGATCGTATTTGGGTTAAATCTTTTTTGTTGTATGAATCTTCTGCATTTGTTTTCGAGCTTTAAGCATCTTTTAGAAAAAGTTAAGTTAAAAAAACATCACATAAAAATAAAGAAAATAATTCCCGGGAATTCTCGCAAAATTTCCCGGAATTTCAGGATTGAAAATTTGTGCGGAATTCCCTGGATTTCCCCCTGAAAAACTCTAGTGTATACACAAAAAGCAACTGAAAAGCTACTTTTCGTCACAGTGTTTGTCATAAGGATTAAATTTTATTTACTTGCGTTTAGACGATATAAATAAATATCTTGATGTAATATTTGATGTGAACTTCAGTTTCATACTTACATATATAAGAGATTTATACAGAGCAGTGTGAATTCCCAAATTATATCTTATATTATCCCAAAATAAGAGTGTTGGATTAACATATTTAAGAAATTTCGGCTCGTTAAAGTTATTTTCGGAACGTGCCTTTGTAAGGGAGTTATTCATATTATGAACCGATCTTCACAAAACATGTTAAAGAGTTTCTGCTTATAAGAATTTCTTACTTATATATTTAAGAGTTTTATGTTCGTTAAATGTATTTTCGGAAAAGGTTAATGATGGTTAATAATGAACGGATATACAACACCGTACGACACTCAATATTAGACATGAACCGGATGATATACGTCTGAAACTATAAATTAAATTGAGAAAAACTGCGTTTTCAGTTTTTCATTTAGTTATCCTATTTCCTTTTAAAAGGACTTCAAATTTTCAGTGGAGTATATTTTTAAAAAAATGTTTTAAAATACTTCTGATCATCCTACTATGTCAAATTTAGTGTCAAATGATCAAGAAGTGTTGTAAAATATTGCGCATTATTTTTATTTTATCCTGTCAGGATCAAAAGATTTCAAAAAATTCCTTTACAATTTTTATCCTAAAATATCCTTTTAGATTTCCAATAATTTTTTTTTTCTTCAAAATAATAGTGAGTTAAAGACCCAAATATTGAATATCACATGCCAAAATTTCATCCTTCTATCTTCACTACTGAAGTGCTAAATAATATTTTAAGTTTGCATTATTTGATTTTTTATATTTTATTTTAATATTTCATTCAAAAATATGTTACAAAAACCGCTTTGAAAGGCAACGAGTAATACTTTTTAATAAACAATTAAAATGGTATAGTCGGGCAAGCCCAAACTTATGATACCCTACACCGGGTATATGATTATAAAGAGTTTTCTTTTGATATGAAACTTATTTGTGTTGAATCTTATTTGAATACCAACATTTTCAGTAGTGGGCCTTATATAGGAGCTATGACTAATTATTTACCAATCGTCACAAAATTTGCTGGGATGCTTTGCGAATATATGTAACATATTTGTATTGAATTTTGTTTGGATACTGACATACATATTTCAGAAATTTATGTATATTAATGACATTTTCGAGAATGTTGCTTATATGGGAGCTATGGAATATTGTTGACCGATCATCACAAAATTTGGTCGTGAGAGTTCGGCTTACTTAAAATTTAATTGTGCTGAATTTGGTGTGAATATGTTTATAATTAAGATATTTATGAGAGCTTAACTATTTTCAAATAGGTCAATCGTATGGGGGCTAGGAGAAATAGTGGACCGATCCTAATCAAATGGGCTTTATCCTTATGATAATGTAAAGGTTTGTGTCAAATTTTGTCGAATTATCTTTAAACTTGCGACCTGTAGATTGATTACAAGGTTTACATGCACGGACGGACATCGCTTAGTCGACACAAAAAGTGATCCTGAGCATTTTGGTGCTTTAAGGTGGGTTTTGGGACATTTTTGATCCTTACAGGATTAAGTAAAGATAATATAAAAATATTTTGCAACTCTTCTTGTTCTTTTGACATAAAATTTGTTATTGTTGGATCAGTAGACCAATTTGTGGACCCAAGTGAGCTGGTGGATACTAGCTGCCTTTATAACCTAACCTATAAGCAGAAGTATTTTTAAATATTTTTTGAAAAATGTACTTCTCTGAAACTTTGAAGTCATTTAAAAAGGACAGAGCATCACGAATTGAAAAACTGAAAACGTAGTTTTCCTCCATTTAATTTATAGTTTCATACGTATATCATTCGGTTCGTGTCTAACGATTTTTTATTCATTTTGTAGTACTTTGCAAGCAGAGAAAAAATATATTTTTACATGTTTACCAATTTTTTAAAAAAAATATGGCCATTGCACTTATTTGTATGATTGCGGTAACCATAGTGTGTTAAAGTTATTATTCATTTGATTGTAGAAATCATATATATGATTGTAGTAATTAAGTATATGTTTGTGAGCACCATTTCTATGATGTACACTTCACCATATTTTGTTGTTTTCGGATTATGCTTATCATAATCTGAGAACATATATTTATTTACTAAATTATATATATGATTGCTACAATAATGTGAATGGTAATGGTATAAATAATTACAGTGGCCATAATATTGTTTAAAAACTTGTAAAAATGTTCTAACCAAATTCAATCCTTTGATAAAAGTAATATTAGTATTAACATAAGTATTTGGAAAATAAACTGATATTTATAATTATGTTTTTCCTGTCGCAATAATTAAATATGAAATAAATTCATAAAATATTAACAAATATACATACTTATGAAACTGATAATATTTTACAACAGTAAACTTCCTTCCGATAAAACGGAGCCAGAATTATGTTTTTTTTTTTTGTAATTCAGTTGATATTTTTGTCATTACATTTTAATGCATATAGAAAAATGGAAATAAATGAATTAAATTTAAGTGACATCCATTGTAAAATCTTTTTAAATCATCACCATCGTTTAGTTCATCCGGCCATTGAAGCAAATAAAAATATGAATAAAATTATTTAAAAACAAATACAAAAGGGAACATACAGGATTATAATCCCTTATTTATTGCAAATTTATTATATTTAGTACATATGCACGAATATGACTGTATGTATTTAAGTACATTAAGTTGAATATGATTGTATCTGCGTTTGAGTATAAACTCGTCTGAATATCAGCAAATAATTGTAAATTTTATATTGATATGATTTGTTTTTTTTTTTTTTGGTTATTTTTCATTCCTTGGACAAACAAGTGGATGTGATTGCAAAATGGTAAAATTCATATTTGCATTCATCCAGTCACGCTACGCACATTTAAAATATATTCATTATTTTACGTTGTACTTTGCGTATAATTTTATGATTTTGTAATGGCCAGGCATTGATTACGAAATGGCTTTTTTCGTTTTCTTACATTATTTTTTTTTTTGCAATATTTTATAATGCAGAGTCTTCAGAGAATTAATTCAATCAATAATTAATCAATTTTAGTAGGATGATGTTTGGTACTGAAAGTGGTCAAAATCAGTATAACCAAAAATCCATCCGACATACATATGTATATCTGACTAAGTTTGGCACAAATAGCTATTGCTAACAGCTTATTTTCCGCTAAAAAGTTTTCAATCGAAATATATGAAAAACTTTGTTAAGAGTTTTACCATTGTATATATTTTGCTCCAGATAAATAACATTAAAATGCATGAATCTGGTAATTGAAAATATAAAATTTAGCGGTTCAACACGATAAATGTTTTTATTCAAATTGTACAAAAATAAAAATTTAATTAAAGTTGAATTGATTCTTTTAAAATTCTACATACATGAACGGCGGACGAAATGTAATGATGTTTTTTTTTATTTTTAACTCATCCCCTTTAATGTAACAAAAGCCAGACATTTTTCGTTGCTCATACTCGTAAATGGTGGTTTTCGATAATGATTATAAAGTAATGGCCCATATAAATTCATACATTTATCCAATGACAATTCAATTGGTTGTTGGCTACAGGCTAAAACGAAGAAAGGAAGGCATTTTAATGCAAAGTATTTAAAATCTGTTATTAGTGCGTCATAGCGAAAAATTCATATTCTGTTAATGGACAAATATGCAAAAATCATTGTCTGCCACAAGCAATAATAGAAATCTGGTTTAAATTGCAAAAGAAATATAATTTTTTTATCTTCATGCCAGCCTCTCTATTCGTTTAATGGTCTGTCATTTAAAATTCAAATGAATTGTAATAACATTTCAATTTCTATTTTAATGTTATATTTAAGTGCAAATGACATTTAGGCGGTTGGTTTTTTATTAAAATTATATTTAACAGATTTGTAGTGGGATGTTTCGATTCATTGAAATAAAATAAATTCTCAGTGATTTGACTATTTTGTATTTTTTTGTTTAAAAAAATGTTGAAACTTAACTCCCATGTTCATGAATAGTTTTTAAATTTATCAAAGGTTTATAAAAAAAATGTCATACAAAATTTTATTTATTAAATACATTTTCTTACATAATCATTTATATTTTTCCAGATTTTGCGACAATTAAATTAATCAGTCAACCAATTTGTGAAATGGTAAGTTTATATTGTATTTTTCTATACTATAGTCACATTACGTTTTTCAAACGAAATATTATTTTACCTTTGAAATTTTTGTTTAACTTATAATACCCTACATGACTTCCAAATAATACTCTACATCCATGTGCTAAATTTTATCAATATATCTTCAAAATTGCCACCTGTACTTTGCGCACAAGGTTTATATGGACAGCCAGCCAACCAGATGGACGGACTGACTTACAGCCATCGTTTAATCAACATAAAGTGATTTTGGCGTTAGAAACATAAGCACAAATCCAATATACCCTCCCCAATATGGTGATGTAGGGTATAAAAAATATTTACAGATTTAAATATAACATCTATGTTTGATGAAGGGCTTGTTCAAAATTTAGAAATATTATTAGAAATTTTAAACTACATCAAGGATACATTAGAGGCATTAATCCGAAATGAAACCATTTTGTAGATAGGCGATACTATAATGAACACTCTTTAAGAACACAACATAAATAGCTAAATTATAATATTACAAAGACAATGGTAAAAATTTATGTACAGCAAATGTATGACTTCCTATTTGACCACAATGTTCCCTCATTGTTTCCGAAATACAAATGGAGCAAATTTTTGAAAACCAATTAGAATATTCAGTCAGTATTGAAAAATAAAGCTCTAAATATTTAAAATCAAATGCTAAAAGTGGGAATTAGCTTTATTTGTAGCAAGTAGAAATCGGACAAAATATTTAGATTGTCTTTAAATGCTTTACTGACGATAAAGCCAACATATGTGGAAAGCTAAAGAGTTTTCTCGCTGGCTGAAAACTTTGCCACTAAAGTAAGAAATCCGATGTTAGATGACTTATTGAATGAATAAGGAGTGAGATCGAAAAATTCTTAACACACGTTTTTCATTACATTTTTTAACCCAAGTATTATTTGAATTTTTTTTTGATCAAGTTACCTTTGAAAAACATGTCAGTTATTATGTGTAATGTCAATTATATTAATTTTTTTGTTAATCTGATTAAAATGAGTGACCAGAAAAAAGTGCGTACTGAAATTATTAAATATTTTCAACAAAACCCAACTTGGTCTTACAAAAAGTTGGCCAAGCATACAAAGGTCTGCCGTCAAACTGTTTCCAATGTTATTAAACAGTACCGGGAGAACTTGTCAGTTGATAGAAAACCTGGTTCAGGTAGAAGGAATGGTCCACATGATGTTTCTAAAGCCAAAAAAATAGAACGCATTTTCAAAAGAGCTCCCAACACATCCGGTAGGAAAGCAGCCCGGTTAGCTCAGTGCTCGGACTATTTGGTACGAAAAGTTAAAGCTAATGCAGGTTTAAAAACATACAAGGCTCAAAAAGTTCCTGACAGGAACGCTACTAAAAATTTAGAGGCCAAAAACAGAGCACGGAAATTGAAGTCAAGTTTTATAAAAAAATATTCTTGCTGCATAATGGATGACGAAACGTATGTTCTGGCAGATTTTTCGCAACTTCCAGGTCAAAAATTTTATGTTGCTGATGCTCGAGGGAATGTTGAAGAAAAGTTTAGGACCCAAAAGCAGACAAAATTTCCCAGAAAGTTCTTGGTATGGCAAGCAATATGCAGTTGCGGCAAAAGAAGCCACTCATTTGTTACAACGGGCTCTATAAATACCGAAATTTACATCAAGGAATGTTTACAAAAAAGGCTGCTTCCATTCATAAGACTTCATAATGTGTCCACTTATTTTTGGCCTGACTTGGCATCCTGTCACTATGGCAAACAAGCCCTTGAGTGGTACAAGAACAATAATGTGGTATTTGTACCAAGAGAGGCAAATCCTCCAAACTGCCCGGAGCTAAGGCCAGTGGAGAGATATTGGGCTCTTGTTAAAAGAGAATTGAAGAGTACAAAAAAGGTGTCCAAAAGTGTGGTAGATTTTAAACGGAGATGGACTACATGTTCGAGCAAAGTGACAGAAAGCACTATAAAAACGTTAATGGAAGGGTTTCCGAAAAAGGTTCAAAATTTCATCACTAGTGATTAAAACTATAAAAATAATTTTTTTTGTAAATTGTAATAATAATTTCAATCAAATAAAAAAAAATTAAAGCTGTAAGTTTAGTGGTTTCTTTTTTATAAACATATATGTATGTTAAGAATTTTTCGATCTCACTCCTTAAGTTATTTTGAAAACTATTTTTTTTTTTAAAAAAAGTTCTATAACGAACATATAACATTATTTCCCTTGATACTTAATTTTATAGTAACAAATGATCTCCAAATATTGTAACCAATTTTTGTCTCTGTTTTATATTAGTACCAGGGTTCAGAAGAATTCATGTATGAAAACTTAAATTTATTCGTTCATGATAAATTGTCGTGAATGAAATGAGTACAATTGAATTGTAATGTATTACTTTTCTTTATTTTTTAATGAAATGACTCAATTTTATAAAACAATTTTCTTTTTTACTTATTTTTTTAGTTGTAAAAAAATTCCCTGTTAATGAAATTTTTCATTAACTTTTTCCTGGAAATGAAATAATCCGGGAAACCGCAAAACATAATTTACCACACATTGCGACAGTAATATCAAATCGTTTTATGCATGACATGGTTCAACCATGTTTTCTGGAATACAGGGGAATATTTCATATATCGCACTCATTCAACAATACTGTATTAACTCAAAATTTTAAAATGTTCAGTAGAGGGCAGAAACTGTTTGTGATTACATTTTAAGAGAATTTGAAAATCCGAATACATCATATTAAGCAAATTCCATTTGAAAATATATTTACATTGTTTTTCTTTGCAATTATTGCAAAATAAATCTATTTTTTGAGTTAATACCATTTTTCTAAAACTTCTCGATATTTTTTTGTATTATTTTAGCAACAAAACAGTATCAACTCAAAATACAACCAAATTTAAATAAAACAATTTGATTATTTTTAACTTGAATAAAGGCTCAATTCAAAACAATACATTTTTTTATGAAAATATACGATGTATTTCTATTTAAATTTTTGTATTTACTCAAAATAGTACTTTTTTGTTGATACAAGGTAGTCACTAATTATCACGAAAATGGTCTTAAATGTGGTTTTCGAGATGATTTCTTGCAAAAAGTGAATTTTTAAAAATTTGAGTTAATACAGTATTGTTGAACGAGTGCGATATGTATATTCATTATAAGATAGCTTCTTAAAGTTACAGTATTATTTCCGCCCGGATGGAACTGTTTCGTTGCAATTTGTTTCAATTTGTTCGATACTAGCTTAGTTTTTGTCACCCCAACTAAAAGTTTTCAGCCACAACAGAAAAATTCGTTCAGACTGAAGCATTAAATACAATATTTTTAAATTTGTATTTAAAACATAAAAATTAAGATTTCTAGTAGGTCGACATAATACAAATTTTAATTTTAATTAAGTTCTTCTAAAACGATTTATTGGGATGTTTAATAATAATTCTTCTAAAGATATTGATATTTAGATATTGATATTTGTTGTTTGATCTTACAAAACATTTGTAAGAGTAAACACGTCAAACAAATTTGTGCTAAAAAAACTGGTTACGCTGTTTTGAGCAAATATTTGCCATGTGTGACCCTACCTTTAGTCAGACCTCTGAAATAGTTTATTAAAAGTATATACAATCTTGAATTTTAACCGATTATTTAAAAACTTTACCGGTTTTTAGAATAATTAAGTAGTATATTTCGTAAGTATTTCCCGAGAACGGGCCTAGTTCAAGATAAAAAAACAAATTTTTGGTTTGGCCTGAAGAACACGGTTTCAATCGCCCTCTAATAAATACAATATATATAATGTGCATGCATTTTATTTTATATATATTTGTAATTTCACGGGTGGTCCAAGTTATATTCATATAACATGTCTAAATATTTATTTTTCTCTCCTTCATTCTATGCAAATTGAATGTTTTTTACTGCCGTTAAGCAGAATTTTTTGACATTTTCATATGTATTTATACACAAATACTTATGTCGAATTTGTCTAGCACAATGACAGCAAACTGTGAGCAATAACTACAACAACATAAACAACCAAATAACAAAAAGTCAACAACATGATGTGCATAAATAAAAAGCTGCATGCAATATAAATAAAGTTGCAACTTGTGCGGATGACATTAAATGACAGTGACAGCAGCAATATAAATTTTAATAGAGGAAAGGAACAAGTAGTAGGTACGTTTGTGCTTGATTGTTACAGCAACAACAACAACAAAACAAACACATAAAACCAACACTAGCACAAGGCACAGTGTAACAAGTTCAAATAAATTATCATAAAGAGACAAATCTCAAAAATGTTACTAAAAACATTTTAATAGGGGTTCTATACATTTAAATAATTTTATTTTGATTACTTTGACGTTAAAATTTTTCCGAAAATAATAAATTTCTTAAAAATATTTGTTGAAATTGTCACACTGTTCTCTGCTTGAGTAGAATAATATTATAAAAATTTATATTTACAAGAGTTTTTGTTTTTATATTCTTAATAAATGTTGAAAAACAAATTTTATTTGCTTTAGAAATCATAATAAGTTTTCTCATATAAGAATCCCGCACACATATTGGATTCTTTTTATTTATATGGAACTCGGAACAGAACTATAAAACCATATTGCAATTTTTATGGGTTTATAATGAGAGAAATTAGTAGGGAAAAATCCTGATTTAAAACACATAAGAATCCATAAAATAATTATTAATTTGCCATATTCAAAATTGTATAGTTATATTGATAGTAACATGAAAGTGCATGCACCCAGCGAAAAAATTAACACATCCGTGTAAGATTTGACAACATTCGGTGTCAATAGTGTATCAACCCCGCTTGTGTACAAATTGTACACGAACGGTGTCAATTTGACAACGAAAAAATTACACCATTCTCTTGCCGAATGGACACTATCGATTGTCGATTTGACACCGTTCGTGTACGATTTGGTAACAGACCGATGACAATTTGTCACCGTTCGTGTACGAATTGACACCAGACCGTTGTCAATTTGACATCATACGTTGCCGATTTAATACAGTTCGTGTACGATTTGGCAATTAAAATAAATAATATTCCTTTATATTTTACATTTATATTTAATTACAATGAGGGTATTCATTTCAAAAAAATGGAAAAGTATACTCTGATTTTTTAACATTTTAAAAAACAAATACAAGAAAAAAAATTCAAAAAAAGTTGTATTTTTTTGTGGAATTTTGTTCATGTTTTTGTTGTGTAAAAGTGTAAAAAAATCAGAGTGTAATTTTACATTTATATACTTTAACCTTTCCTAGATATTTAGTAGTCACAAGATTGTCGTTTCTATGTTGTTAAGTGTCATAATGTTATGATCTTCGTGTGTTAATCCAAAGTCAATTGGAAAATAAAATTGAAAATCGATTCTAATAATATTTCAAATGCAACTTGGTAAAACATAATAAACTATTGATCTTCATTATACCCTACACCACCATAGTGGGGAGGGTATAATGCGTTTGTGCAGATGTTTGTAACGCCCAAAAATATTAGTCTTACACCCACCTTAAAGTATACCGATCGACTTATAGCCCTGACAGACATAGGATTTGTATACTCTACTAGCGTAGTATACTATGAATATGTACGTAGTATACATATCGTGGTATAGAAACCACATGTCTGTCAGGGCTATTAAAATCACTTTCTTAGTCGATTAAACGATGTCCGTCCGTCCGTCTGGTCGGCTGGCTGTCCATGTAAACCTTGTGCGCAGAGTACAGGTCGCAATTTTAAATATATTTCAATGAAATTTGGTACATATTATTTTTTTGGCTCAAGGACCAAACCTATTGAAACTGGCTGAAATCGGTCCATTATTTCACCTAGCCCCCATACAAATGTCCTCTCGAAATTGGACTTTATCGGTCATAAATGTTTAATTTATATATGTATCTCCACAAATTCCGCTCCAAATAAGTTTTATATATACAAAATTCATGTCACCAAATGTTGTTACGATCGGTCCATAATTAGTCATAGCTCCCATATAGACCCGCTTCCGAAAATCACTTTAATGTACATAAATCGCTTAAAAATGTTGGTATATACACAAAATTCAACATAGTAAACTTTCATATAGACATAAAACACACGACCTAATTTCATGGTGATCGGTCCATAATCGGACATAGCCCCCATATAAGGCCCACTTCCGCAAATCACTCAAAAATATAAATTATTAAAATTTTAAAAGAAAAATGTTTTTGCTCTTTTACTTAGTGTAGTGTATTCTATGGTCGGGCTTGACCGACCATACTTTCTTACTTGTTTTAAGATATTTTTTTGTTTAGAGAAACAATTTTGTTTTATTTTAACTGGATAATAAATTTATTCGAGTATTCGATTAATCGACAATCTAAGTTGACAAAATGTTATTTATTCGAATAAAAAATATTTATTTTCCTCCAATAAAAATTATTCAAATGACAACCCAAAACTCAAATGTGAAAAAAATGATTTTACTTTTGCTCCATTGTGTAGCTATGTTCGTCTGTATGTTGAAGAAGTTGTCCTCAAATATTGTCTGTTGATCAAAAAAATTTGGTCGAAGTGATATACAATACCAGTTCCTTTTTGGATCTTTTGGATCTAGTGTACGCGAAATTTTGATTGAAAATAGTTCGCAGGCAGCCAATCTACATACATCAGTCAATTTCTCTTTCTTACAAAGATTTCAACAAATACAAAGATGTGCTTGAAGCTTTGTGTTTGATGGACAGTACGAGCAGTATGTGGAAACCTAATTTTCTGTTTTAATCCATCTAAACAAAATAGAAAACATTTGATGTGCTGACATAAATTATGCAGATACTGGCAACATGTTTTATGTGTGTTGTTTGTTGTTTCTCATTTAGGAACTGTTTTAATATCTGGACGTAAAAACAAATTGATAGAGAATATGTACATACATATACTATATACAGTGGCTTAAGAGAATTCAATCTTGTTATTATAGTTTAGCCCAGAAAATTTTACGAATTGCAAAAAAAATATACTAGTATGTCCACTCACTCAACCATTTCTTCCTTCTTTACTGTGATAAATATTACAAACTTTCAAAGTTAAAAAGTGTTTACAAGATAACGTTCCTTTATCGACTGTTGTAAAATTAAAAATATCACTTCAAATTCTAAATTAATTTTAATTAAATAATTAGCATAAATTATCCTTGTACTTCAAGAAATGTATATTTATGAATGCGTATGTGTGTCCGTATAAAATGTGTTGCAAAAGTCCTTTAAAGTTTCATGATGTTTGTTTAACATGTAATTTTTTTTCATATATTTTTGCCTGTTTTTTATTTGTTGCCAGTAAAAAGTTTTTATCACTGTTCTTGTGCTTCTGTGAACCATGGATTGTTGTTTGGAAATATTTTTGCTTTTTACTGTCGCATTTAATCGTAGACTTCATGTCCTCATTGTGCAATGTTTTATTGCTTGATATCAACTAATCCAAACAACAAGCAGTAGCATCAGCACCAGAAGCTCTAGAAATAGGGGACGTACATGCAACGTACACCTACATAAACACATAGACGTATTCATACCCTGAAGTTTTAGAAGTTGTAATTGTAAATTTTTCACTAGCTACATAAGTAGCTACTTATAAAACACGCTAATTATCTGTGACTCCACCGGTATACTGTTAATGCAAATAATTTCAATAAATAGCTAACGGCATTTATATCAAATCAATATCTATTTGCAAAAATTTCCAAAATATTTTTACTACATTAGTAACTAACTGGGTACAAAATTGACTTGGCTACTGACAATTTTTAAAAACTTATATATGGAGCTTCATTGATACAAATGAAGCTCCCTATATAAGTTTTTAAAAAGTTAATAATTGTATCTCAAGTTTTTAGTTGTCTTTTGAAATTATGCAACTAATCGCTTTGAAAAGGAGGCTTCATAAAATTTGGCAAAGAACATGATTAACTTGGATAAAACGAAATTCCATCGTGCAGCTAATTATTTGAAGAGAACTCTAAAAGGTCTAAAGAATGAGTCCATTAGTAGATATTTTGGTAAATTATATCCAGATAATTAAAATTTTCATAATCTGTTTAAAGCTACATAATATCTGAAACATACTCAAAAGCGATATGTACCAATAAAGGATTCAAATTTCGATTTGTGTTGAACTGTCGTAAGTAAAATTTAAGCTTTTAAGTCCCACTTTGAAAACCTTTTAAATCCTTTTTTTTTGTGCACCACAAGAAGACGGTGAGGTAAATAATTTCTTAAATGTTGCATACCAAATAAGTAAACCAATCAAGCCTTTTACAAATTGCTAAAATTAGTAAGCTTAACCCAAAAAAAGTCTCCTGATTATGACAACATATTAAAGTTCTTAAAATTGACCAAAGAATGGTACACAGAGAATACAGATTCGTGATAGCAACCGAATTTGTTGCCAATCGAATGATTCGGTTGTACACATAGAATTTTTCGGTTTTATCAAGAGAAAGACAGTTGACAAAGAAGAATTTCGATTAAAGCAACCAAACTTTTGTTACCCCTTTTAAAATTCTATAGCCACAACTGTAAATTTCGGTCACTAAGGTAGAATCATTCGATTGGCAACAAATTCGGTTGCTATCACGAATCTGTTTTCTCTGTGTATGATTTTTCTCACGGTAATAATCCAGATCAATGGAAACATGCAAAAATTATAATAATTCAAAAGCCTAACAAGCCGGAAAATTCCAATACATTATACAGACCTATCAGCTTGCTACCAGTTCTATTGAAATTATTCGAAAGACTTTATCTCAAAAGGTTACCCGATAAGCACCAAAGGCCCAAAAATTCAAATAAACATGGGAATTGTAAAATCAATAAGTAACTCTCTAGAAAACAGACAATCGGTATTTCTTGAAGTAAAATATAAAACAAGCATTTGAAAGAGTGCAAGCTCCATTCTACCTCTTGTTCAAGTCCTATCTCAGTGATCTTAGTTTCTATGTCAACGAGGAAAATTCTGAAAGTCTGGTGTACAACATGGAAGCTCATTGGGACCAATGAAGTAATTGCCACCGTAGAATATATTGAGGAGCTCCTGGTAAGCTTGGTCAGTCGCCAACTTTAACAGCATCCATTGAAGATGGTTTAAATAAAACGCAACTCATGTACAAATTCAAATACTATGCATCGGTTATGTGGTTTAGTATACAATATTAAAATAACTTGGTATACCACATTTTCAATGGCTTGATTAAGGGTTTTTCTCTTTTTCCCAAATTTCTCTGAAACTTGAACTTAAAAGACTTTTTTACTTTCATGGATGTAAACCTAACACTTGTAGTAGAGCACCAGCTGAGAACTGTTCTAATAGAATTAAGATTCTAAAAATTATATTCAAATAAAAACAAGTAAGAAAGTATGGTCGGTCAAGCCCGACCATATAATACCCTACACTAAGTAAAAGAGCAAAAAAAAATTTTCTTTTAAAATTTCAATAATTTATATTTTTAAGTGATTTTCGGAAGTGGGCCTTATATGGGGGCTATGACCAATTATGGACCGATCACCATGAAATTAGGTCGTGTGATTTATGTGTATATTGAAGTTAACTATGTTGAATTTTGTGTGTTTAACAACATTTTTAAGCGATTTATGCACGTTAAAGTGATTTTCGGAAGCGGGTCTATATGGGAGCTATGACTAATTATGGACCGATCGTAATAAAATTTGGTGACATGAATTTTGTATATATAAAACTTATTTGGAGTGCAATTTGTGGAGATACATTTATAAATTAAACATTTATGACCGATAAAGTTCAATTTCGGAAGAACATTTGTATGGGGGCTAGGTGAAATAATGGACCGATTTCAGAAAAACTAATATGTATCAAATTTGATCGAAATACAGTGGAGTCGGGTTTGAGTGAACAATTGATAATATGAACTACTGGATAGTATGAACACACAAATTTTTACATTGGAGACTCTAAAGAGTGAACATCGCCTACCTCTATAGAGTGAACTTTAGTTTTAAATCAAAAGTTTTTATTTGTTATTTTTTGTCTACAGTTAGTTGTGACTCTCATTAGTATTTTTACAACACTTAAACTAAGATATATTATATTTTTACACACATTTTGAATACAACACCGTTATTTTTGTTTTGGTTTTTCTGAGATTTTTGATTTTTTTTGACTCTACTATTTGTATTGCTATATAAACCAAAAAAAATAATTTCTATAAAAGTTTAGCAAGAAATAATTAAAGATATGCACAATGGAGTGGGAGTTGCAGTTCTAGCAAATAAATTTGGTGTAGCTAAGTCCACAATATGTGGTATTAAAAAATACAAAGTGGAATTCTATGCCACAATAAAAGAAAATACTCCATAATTGACTTTTAGGGCACTGCTACACGTTCAATATATATTGACCTCGATCCAGAATCGCAATATTTATTGAACGTGTAGCATGCAGTATTGATGGATCGCGATCCAAATCGCAGAATAACCTAATTTTGCGTGATCCATTTCAATGGAATAACGCATAATACCCTCCCCACTATGGTGGTGTAGGGTATAAATATAAAATGGTTATATGTTCTTAAAGAAAGTGTATTTTTAATAAAAAAAGAATTAAGACCAAAAACAGCAAAAATTAATTGTTTTTTTAATATATAAATTGAAAATTGTTTATTTTTGGATCCATAATTGATATTGCTCTGAAATCTTTTGTATGTTATTCGTAATTTAGTCCAAAAGTACGACCTATATTTTTAAAAAAGCAGACCAAATTCAAATTTTGAAATGCCTATAACTCGGAAATTATAAGAGATATACTGCACACTCAAGCATGTTTTTCAAGATCTAGCCCAGTAAGTGTTTAAAAATTTTACATGTCGAAGGTACCCTATTGTTGTAGTGCCCATTTTAATAACATAAACTCGAATACTCCTTGGCCGTTTAGAAATACCAGATTTATTTCCAATAAAGTTATGATTCTGCCCCACTGTGTAGCCTCACACAATGACATTCCCCCGTTAAATTCACCCACAAGTATAAAGTTGGGTAACTAGTGGTGGTTCTTAGTGGCAATAGCATTCGTAAATGTGTAACTACTTCCATGTTCTGCCGGGTATGCATTAACTTATGAGTGTGTGTTTTTGATGATTTATATACTAATACTGTTACATGCGCATGAAAACTTTTTTATTACTTAATTTTGGGTGGATCAGGATCTGTGTCGCGATTCCTTTGCACGTACATAAATGCATGTGTACACATACGTACGTATAAAAGTAAATGTCAAAACTTAATAAGTCATAGTGTATACAACTGCAAATATTTAATTCGGTCTTATCCTGGCCATATTTGCAAGATATTTATGTGCATACTTTTAGTAGTTTTTTTGTGTAGATGGTAAAAGTTTAAGAAAACTTCGGTTTTGTGATCGCATTTCATTCTTTAGTTTTAAATTAAATGAAAATTAGAATATCTTTTAAATATAGGACCATTTTCCGCCAGCTATTTTTTTACATGTAATTATATAATTTATATACTGAAACAATTGAAAATATCTGTATTTGAAAATAATTAAATAAATAACACCGTCCGACAAATAGAGAAAAAAATAGTTAGACACGAACCGGATGATATACGTCTGAAACTATAAATTTAATGGAGAAAAACTGTGTTTTCAGTTTTTCATTTCGTGATCCTGTGTCCTCTTTTAAGGACTTCAAAGTTTCAAAGAGGTACATTTTTCAAAAAATATTTCAAAATACTCCTGCTATTCCAACAATGACAAATTGTATGTCAAAAGAACAAGAAGAGTTGTAAAATATTTTGTATTATCTTAATTTTATCCTGTAAGGATCAAGAGATGTCAAAAATGTCCTTTAAAATGTTTATCCTTTATTATCCTTTAAGATTGAGAATAAATTCCTTTTAAAAAAATAGTGCGTTAAAGACCCAAATATTCTATACTAAATGTCAAATATAAATAAAATTAAAAAAAAAAATTATTAGTATACAAAAAAGTTTTATTAAGAAAAGTGCATGTTTATAAAATACACCACCATAGTGGAGGAGGTATAATGGGTTAGGGCTGTTGTTTGCAACATACAAAAATATTGTCCCAACACCCACCTTAAAGTATATAAATATATAAATATAAAATATATATAAATCTGCTCAGGATAACTTTCTGAGTCGACTAAGCGATGTCCGGTGGATGTCCGTCCATACATGTAAACCTTGTAATCAAACTACAGGTCGCAGGTTTAAAGATAATTCGACAAAATTTGGCACAAACCTTTATATTGCCCCAAGGACAAACGATATTGAATTTGGTTAGAATCAGCCCATTATTTAACCTAGCCCCCATACAATTGGCCTATTTGAAAATAGTTAAGCTCTCAAAAATATCTTAATTATAAACATATTCAAACCAAATTCAGCACAATTAAGTTTTATGTAAGCAGAACTATCACGACCAAATTTCGTGACGATCGGTCAACAATATTCCATAGCTCCCATATAAGCAACATTTTCGAAAATATCATTAATATACATAAATCTCTGAAATATGTCAGTATCCAAACAAAATTCAACACAAATATGTTTCATTTATTTGCAATTCATCCCACCAAATTTTGTAACGGTTGGTCCATAAGAATAGCTCCCATATAAGGCCCACTACCGATAATGTGTTTATTCAAATAAGATTCAACACAAATAAGTTTCATATCAAATGAAAACTCTTTATAATTATAAACCCGGTGTAGGGTATTATATGGTCGGGCTTGCCCGACTATACCATTTTACTTGTTTATTAAAAAGTCTTCTTCGTTGCTTTTCACAACGTATTTTGTTATATCTTTTTCGAATGAAATAATAAAATATAAAAAATCAAATAATTCAAATTTAAAATATTTTTTAACACTTAAGTGGTTAAGATAGAAGGATGAAATTTTGGCATGTGGTATTCAATATTAGGATCTTTAACTCACTATTTTTTTTTTTAAATTATTGGAAATCTAAAAGGATATTCAAGGATAAAAATTTGAAAGGACTTTTTTGACATCTTTTTACAGGATAAAATAAAAATAATACGAAATATTTTACAACTTTTCTTGATCATTTGACACCAAATTTGACATAGTAGGATGATCCGAAGTATTTTAAAACATTTTTTTAAAAATGTACTCCTCTGAAAATTTTAAGTCCTTTTAAAAGGAAACAGGATCACGAAATGAAAAACTGATTCAGACGTATATCATCCGGTTCGTGTCTAATATTGAGTGTCTTACGGTGTAATAATTGTTTTCTCCAATTTGAATTAAAATGTACAATATTAATTACAGCTTTTCCCTAAATAATATTGTTTCTACAAATATTTGGGGGATTCAAACGGTCTCCTATTAGGTCGTATTGTCATAATGTGTTATTTTATGACAAACCAATAAACATAGTTCTAAAAGTCTTATTAGTTTATATCTTTTTTGTTTGAAACCCAACAAAAATTTATTTAAACTAAAAAAATATTTTATTACATTATGACAATACGACCTAATAGGAGACCGTTTGAATCCCCCAATTGTTATTTTAAAATTAAATTTATAGACTTGTTTTCAATTAAAATTAAGCTAAAGTAAAAATGAAAATCACAAGAAAGACTGTTATATTCGGCAATGCCTAATCTGATGTACTCATCACGGGCACCAATTTTTGTGCATTTAGTATAAGACATTTATCGGGTTCACCCAAATAGTTATTTTTATATTTTCTATTACAAGAAAATAGCAGTTGTGAAAATAGTTCACTTTGTTGTGAACAAAATATGTATGTGCTAAGTCCGGACAAAGTTTTTTGTATATTGTGATCCAAAACATTTTATGGGATCCATCTATTTTGCTCATTTTTGGACTCATAAGCTATTAGCGATAACTATTTGTGCCACATTTGTATAGGTCTTACCGTTTTAGTCCTAACGTGTTATAATTGTTTTTAAACGACATCCACATAGGACCTTCTTTTAGATACTATATTTTTGTAGGGCTATGTGTTACAAACGAAATGACAAACTCAATATACCCTCCATTTGAGTTTTTTCGTTACATAGATTTAGAAATTTATAGAAATGTAACAGTATTTATAAGTCTAGTAAAGAATACATTTATTATGAAATCGTTAGTAAACTAAAAAATAATCCAAATTCCTGGTTTAGTGTTTAAAACATTGAACTAAAAAGTTATTAAATTAAATTTTTCCTTGTTTTACGGCAAGAAATATAAATTTGATTTCTGTGTCAACAGAATGGTTAAGTTTACGCAGAAGATAATAAAATATTTTAGTACAAATTTCAAATGCGTACACAACTGCATTGTTGTCACAAGAACTATAATTCACAAGGATTTCCAGTCCCCATTCATGTTTTCTATTACAAAATTTTAGAGTTATTTTTAAGAGCTTTTAAGATTACACTGCAAGAAATTTATATTTAACATTATGTACCTTGTTTATCTGAGAGTAGTAACTAATTTTTAGTCGGATATAAAGCGTGTTCTGATGTAGTTTTGCATCATTGCCTAATGTTGAAAGAACGTTTTAGTCAGAAAATGTGTGTCTATACTTTACCTTCTTTCTTTAATTTTTAACTCAATAATTATCGGTAACGGTTTTTAACAAACAATTTTGGTTATCTTCTTTAATTTTCTTTAACTTTTAAAATATTTGGTATTCAAGTGCTAAAAAGTTTCTCACAGTGTATTCATTTATGATGCTTGAATTCAGTTATAAATTTGAAAATATATTTCTAGCAAAAGTGCAATTTAAAAATTTCATTAGTTTTAATGCGATTAACAACCATATTCCAGCGTATTTTTCCTTGTTTTTCCAAGAAATACCATTTTAACAAATCCAATAAAAAAACACACTCTCACACAAACAAACATTCCTTTACACGGCCATAACAAGATATCCTGACTAAATCCAATCAAGTTCTGCAAGATAAATTTAATGAAATACAAAAAAACAACAACAGAAAACTCATAGATAAAATACTACAACAAAACAACATACTGAATAGCAAATGAAGAAAAGAAACGATAAAAGGTAAAATTGAGCAGATCTAGCGAATTGTGTGGAATAATTTTCTACTTTGTTGAACTAAATGATGAGAATTTATGTTAAATAAATGACAACTAAGCATGAAAGTTAAACGAAAAACAAACAACAACAACAAAAAACGACCCCATGAGAGGTTGAGGTGAACTAAGTGGAATTAATAGAAAAAATTCACTGCCACACGGGCACAAATTCATTTCCCAGGTGGGACAATCTACAAAATAACAAGCATGATAGTAATATGTTTGTAAGTTTGTTCTTTAGAATAAGTAAGATTTTTTTATGAATGTATATAACGTTATATGTACTTTACTTTAAAAATATTGTAAATTCCGGGTAAAAGTATTTCTAGTATTTTATTACCAACTTTCAAGATGGATTTTCCCAAGTGCCAGAGGTTGTCCATTTTGCCATGATGTAAATAGACACACAAAATGGATTTTCAAGAGGAATCCCAATTATATGAATGTGTACCGGAAATATTATTTGTGGGTGGAGATAGAAATTCATTGAAGTGCAAAATTAAAAAATTATATCCTGTATTAAAGTTTAAAGCAACAATAACACTGCAAATAAATACTATGTAATTAAACTTATTTACAATTATAAATTCAACATTGAAATGTTATCGCGAACAAAATATGTTCGAAATATATTTCGATCCAAAATTTTAACGGGGAAATGTCATCCTCTATCGCCCTATCGTACCTTCAATACACTGATGGACAGACGGACATAGCTAATTTTTTTTTAATCGTACCAACGAATTTACGAATTTTCAATACCAAAGATTCCTGGGTGGGGCCTTATATGGGAGCTATGACTAATTATAGACCGATCATCATAATATTGGTGACATGAATTTCGTATATATAAAACTTATTTGGAGCAAAATTTGTGATGATACCTATATAAATTATACATTTATGACTGATAAAGTCCAATTTCGGGAGAACCATATAATAGATCGATAATGGACCGATTTCTGCCAGTTTCAATAAGCTCCGTCCTTGGGCAGAACACATTATATGTACCAAATTTTATCGAAATATCTCCAAAATTGCGACTTGCACTCTGGTTTACATGGACAGCCGACCAGCCAGCCAGACGGACGGACATCGTTTATATTGCCCTTTTTTCAACAAACATAAACTGCGAAGCTTTTTGCTTGTCTGCAGATACACCCAGAGTCTCTGACGGGAATCGAACCCGCAACCCTCAGATTAATAGTCCAGCACACTATCGACTGGTCTATCGGGGCACCCAATACTTTAAGGTGGGTGTTAGAATAATATTTTTGGACGTTACAAACATCTGCACAAACGCATAATACTATGGTGGTTTAGATTATAAATATAAATACATTATTTATTTTTTATATTTTCTGTATAACTAAAAATTAAAGTAAAATGGCGAACAGTAGTGATTTAGAAATAATTATTTAAATGAATACATATTAATAAATTTATACATACTAGCATAACCCGGTGCACTTCGCTACCCCTACCCTAGTAAAATGTTTGGACAATGTTTGAAGAACCTTGCAATTATTACTTTGTATGGGAGGTGACTCACATCCTTTTCCGACCTCTCCCATTTTGGGTGCTATGCCCTCTAATCTAATTCCGTCTATATTCAGCTAAACTCCGCACAGTAATAAGAAATTAATTCGCTAAAAGTTTAAACACTTTTACAATTATAGTTCTACAGATATTCGA
This sequence comes from Calliphora vicina, assembly GCF_958450345.1. Taxonomy (NCBI): domain Eukaryota; kingdom Metazoa; phylum Arthropoda; class Insecta; order Diptera; family Calliphoridae; genus Calliphora; species Calliphora vicina. The sequence continues at coordinate 83,623,585 of NC_088780.1, forward strand.
AATTAATTATATACTTTGTAGAGGGTGTGCCACGCCCACTATTCCAATCCCGAAAAATTTCAGCGAAACTATGAAAATTTATAAAAGAGCCATTTAGACTAAGTTTGAAGAATATTGCAATTATATTTCACAAAATATTTAGAAATAACTATTTACTTTGTATGGGAGGCGACTCACCATTTATTCCGACCCGTCCCATTTTTCATTAAACTTCATGCAGTGATAAACCGTTGAAAATCGTCACAATTATAAAATAAATATTTACTTATCTACAATTACATATTTACCCCCATATGCATAAACAGTTTTTTAAATTTGTCAAAGGTTTATAAAACAAATTTTGTTTTATAAACCTTTGATAAATTTAAAAATTGTTTATGCATATGGGAGTTAGAAAATAAAAAAACACCTTCAAAATATATTTATTAAAGCGAATTTAAATTACTAAAGTCTTCTTCTTTGTTTTCTATAACAACTCTCACTTAAAACAGAGCGAAATCAATACTGTTTAATTGTTTCTCTTATTTATTTACAACAACATATTGCACAAACACGCATTGCTTTGTTTACTTTTTTGCTTAAGGTTCACATGTACACGTTTTTGCATATGTGTTAGTAACATCTTTAAACGCTTATAACTCCTAAAAAAAACTGAACCGATTTCAATAAAATATATATTCTGCACTTCTGTGAATAAATCCCTTTAAAATGGTATATTTTTTGCCCAAATTGAATGTATAATGTGAGCGTAAAAGGGGTCTAAAGAAATCGATTTGCCTATTAATATTATGATGATTATTAAACCAAAAAACTGTAATTCTCAAATGCGAAGTAGATTCCATATATACAGAGTGGGCCATTTAAAATTTGAATCGGGTATTAAAAAAAGTACTGATTATTTTTTAAAATATCTGGTTTTATTGGAAAGGTTGAACTTTGTGATTTATGAGTGGAACACAATATCATTCACGACCACGACTGTCTCGGCAGTACCTCACAATTTTTCAGTAAATTTTCGATTGTTTCGTCTCGAATATCTTCAATGGTAGTTATATGAATAATATTTCGCCAAGTCGTAAGTTTACCCTGCCAAGCCTTGACAATTCCAAATGAAGATGATAAAAAAAACATTCCAAAATCTATTAATATGTAAAATTAATAATGAAAGCAAAATGCAAACAATTGACAAATATTTAAAAAAAATTATCGTTTTTCATAAATTAAATAAATTTACTGATTTCAGTGTTACCGTTTGGCTGTTATTTTGCACTAAAATAGTTGAATTTTTTTGTTTATGTATAAATATGAACTTTTGGTAACACTTAAATTTTTATACAACATTCGAAAAACATATGTAAAAATGTTGTAGTTGTTGTACAACATATTTATATAGAAATTATCAACAACATTTGTACAATTATTGTACATTCAGACAACTTACAACTCATACGACTGTACAACATCAGTTGTGAATTGAACAATAGTGTTCCATTCTTAAATTTCCAATAAAACCAGAAATTTTAAAAAATAATCAGTAATTTTTTTGTAGCCGATTCAAATTTAAAGTTTTAAATGACCCTATATATGGGGGATTTCATGTCAAGTGAACCAAATTTTGAAATCAATGTCTTCCGATCGGGATGAAATTTGTACCAACTCTTTTGAAAAAAATGTCAAAAAAGTTTTTGATTTTGAAACAAATTATTATTTTTTTTCTATTTTGAAAAATTGAAGAAATTGCTATCTAAACTATTTGGGACATATATTGCTAAGAATAAAAGGTAATAAGCAGTGTTGCCAGGAGCTTGCAAAAAAAGAAGCTATATTGACTTCAAAAAAAGGCCAGAAAAAGCTAAACCGATTTAAAACAAAAGCTAAAATATTTTCATTGTAATAAAAAGTCAACCTCTGCATTACTTAAAGGAACTTGGCATATTAACCATGTCACAAAATGGACATTGTTGGTTCTATATTTGTCCATTTGTAGTTTAAAATATTCTGCCCCTTAGCCTTAATCTTCGTAATTTCATTAGCAGTTTAATTTTTAACTATCAATATGACATAATATATTTTTTGGTTTTACTGTATTAAGTGTATTATCAACGGATAAAAAATCGATTTAGCGAAGAGTTTTCATATGGTAATCATTGTCGCAATTGCTCAATTGGTTTAACTTGCCGTATTATTTTTTCATAATCTTCAAACTTGTATGAAAATGTAGCGAAAACATTAACCAATTTTCAATTGGGGACGATATTGAATCAAATTCTTTGCATTGTATTACAATTTCAAAACACAAACTATGTAGAAGAAATTTTAAATCAGAAAACAGCTTTGTTGGATCCACTGAATTGCTTACAAATGATTTATTTACTTTTTGTACTTTGTGCAATACTTGTTTCAAAAAAAGATGGTACGCCAAATTATAATCAGTATCTTAACCACTTAAATGTTTGGTGTGTAGCATTGACGGTTTGACAAAATTAAACTGAAATGGGTTTTAACTCGAAGCATAGCCTTTTTTACTTTCAAAAAAGGCTATTTTGAAATTAAAAAAGCTAAAAAAAAAGTCACGAAGCTAATACCAAAATTTCGAGGCTAAAGAGTAAATAAAAAGGCTAAATTTAGCCTCAAAAAGGCTAAACTGACAACACTGGTAATAAGTTACATGGATGAGAAAAAACACATGTTTGGCTAAATTTTGACACCCTCTAACTCAGAGAGTTGAAAAATTCTGTCTGAATTAATTTTTCATATACCCGAGGTATCCTGGTTTGGGGCATTGAAATTCCTTCCCCACTTTGCGTTTAAAGTTCAAATTCAAAACTCAGCTCTTATATCCCATTTTATTAAAAAATTATTTTAGTCAATTACGACATTCGATATCGATCGAAATTTTCATTAGTACTATAAAATGTGAACTCCTTAAATGTATAGGTATAAATAGAGAAAATAAAAATATTCTTTGGCGTTTGTTACATTTAATGTAAACATTCACAATTCTAATTATGTACAACCAATAAAACGCATTCAACGTCATACTATATACTTTAACATATAAATATTATGAACTACATACTTATGTAAGTGGAAACAAATATTGATATATAAATTGTGTTGTCAATCAATACAAAACAGAAACCCCTGTCAAAAACCGGAAAAAGGAAACAGAATTTAGCTAACAGTCAAAACACATAAATAAAATAAACCCTTCAAAATCTAAAAACATGGCGTACGCGAAATACAAACATTTAAAAAATTGAAGAAGATTTATTCCTTTGCCCTCACTTGAATCATTGATAGACAAACCAAATTTCACTTCAATTCTCGTATCCTCTATTCAGTCAACCATAAATAACTTTCAAGACGAAATCACAAACGAACAAATATTTATTTCCTTTAAGGATGTTTATGACACAAACGACTTTGTAGCCCCTGTTTAACCCAACGAACGGGCCAACCAATCATGCCAATAAGTTAAACAAACTATTTGACTTGTCTTACACAGCAAATAGACAAGACAAACAAATATACAGACAATTCATTAGTATTGAAACATTTCTATGTACATAAATATTACAGTCATTCTAGCAGCTCCATCAACTACTTACTATGTATTCATTCTACTTGGAATAGCTCTTCGGTGGCGCTTTGGCATTCATAATGAAATTGGCGAGAAGGGAAAGCAAGAAATAGAAACCAAATTGTTTGGACACGTTGGCATTCAGAACTTATGAATTATATGGTTGAACGATTTCATTCATTCAAGCAACGAACGACACATTCATTTCTCACTTACAAATAAATAGTTGCGGTATGTTGTCTTCAATGAGTTCAAGTCCAATATTTGCCAACTGTAAATTGGAAATACAGATGTACTGTTGGCACACTTGGCAAAATTTAATTAAAGTTTTCCGAAATATTCTCAAATTCACAATAATATATTTGGTAGTGATCATAGGAGATTTAGGCCATAATAACCCAGAGTTAACAATTTTATTTTCGATTCCATCTACTGCTTCTTAATTTTACCCCTAAATTAATTTTACAAACTGTAAAATTCGTTACTGTATTGGCTACAATCCTACCCATCAGATGTCATTGGCTTAATAATCCATTTCCTTTTAACGACTTTAACACTGTCATATTGTTTGTAGTTGCTTGTTTCATTTTGTGAAGTCAACTCAACAGCAACAACACACAAATGAAGAATATTTCATTCCATTTTCAAATAAAATATGAATAAATAGGAATGTACCAATATGTATGAAATGGAATTCCTTAATACCTAAATCCCCTTCAGCAAAATGTACAAACAAATAAAATAGTCCCACAAATAGTAAATAAGGCAGAATAATACAGTACCCTGCAGCACATGGAACTAGTACCGCAACCTTCTGAATATACTAGTATAGTATAATATAGTACAGGGGTTTCATAACCTTTTGTTTATGATAATAAATGCATTTAATTAAATAGTAAATCCTCAAAAAAGCCTCGAATGGTAACAAAGCACAAAAAATCAGTTTTGTCAGTGCAGAAATAATACTGCAAGTTTAAACAGAAAACATATAAAGACATTTTCGTAACTTCCCGACTCCTTTAACAATGAAAATACTTGCAAATAGTGGTAATTTCTACAATATTAATGTACGGTTCATAAAGTATATATTTGTAATCCTTAAGGATAGTTGAAATGATGATGTCCGCCTGTCCTTATATTGGTTGAAATTAACAAAGGATTCAGATATATTATTGACCCATATTAATCTATCAGATATACATTCGAGAATTTTGATATTAAAATGGATAAATGGGTCCATAAATGGCTGTACCTGGATTTATTTCGACTACTAAGTGGGGTATAAAACTGGTATCGTAAAATTCTTTACACACTTTTTTTATTAAAACTTTTAACTCAAGTACTATTTTATTTTTTTTTTGATCAAGCTACCTTTGTAAAGCATGTCAGTTATTATGTTTAAAGTCAATTATATTAATTTGTTTTTAATCTGATTAAAATGAGTGACCAGAAAAAAGTGCGTACTAAAATTATTAAATATTTTCAACAAAACCGAACTTGGTCTTACAAAAAATTCTGCTATCAAACTGTTTCCAATATTATTAAACAGTACCGGGAGAACTTGTCCGTTGATAGAAATCCTGGTAAAAGGAATGGTCCACATGATGTTTCTAAAGCAAATAAATAGAAAGCATTTTCAAAAGAACTCCCACCACTTCCGGTAGGAAAGCAGTCCGGTTAGCTCAGTACTCGGACTATTTGCTACGAAAAGTTAAAGCCAATACAGGTTTAAAAACATACAAGGCTGAAAAACTTCCTGGCATGAATTCTGCTAAAAATTTAGAGGCCAAAGACAGAACATGGAAATTGAAGTCAAATTTGATACCAAAAATATACCTGCTGCATAACGGGGTCAATGTTCGCTTCTGGGTCAATGTTTTTCTGTTGCTGTTGCTCGAGGGAATGTTGCAGAAAAGTTTAGGAACCAAAAGGACAAAATTTTTCCAAAAAAATCATGGTATGGCAAGCAATATGCAGTTGCGGCAAAAGAAGCCAAATATTTGTTACAAAGGGCTCTATAAATACCGAAATTTACATCAAGGAATGTTTGCATAAAAGATGCTTCTATTTATAAGACTTCTTAATGTGTCCACTTACTTTTGGCCTGATTTTGTATCCTGTCACTATGGTAAGAAAGGTCTTGAGTGGTCAAAGAATAATAATATGGAATTTATACCAAAAGAGGCAAATCCTCTAAACTGCCTGGAGCTAAGGCCAGTGGAGAGATATTGGGCTCTTATTAAAAGAGAATTGAAGAGCACAAAAAAGGTGTCCAAAAGTGTGGTAGATTTTAAACGGAGATGGACAACCTGTTACAACAAGTTGTAAATTGTGATAATAATTTCAATCAAATGAATAAAAAATCAAAATTGTAAGTTTAGTGGGTTTATTTTTATTAAAATATATATATGTTAAACATTTTTCGATCTCAGTCCTTAAAGTCGTGAATGGAGAATTTTAAAAATCAGAAAAATGGGTTCAAAAATGGCAGGTATATGAGTACAAATCATGAGTATATGAATCTGTTAAGATAAATTCAGCTATAACTCGTATACTAACATAAAAATAGCAATTTCATTGACAAATTGTAATTTAGTGGTAACCAATTTATAGCAAGTGCATAATTTGTGATTAGAAAATTAATTAGTAATAAACAGCTTACCCAGTATGAAAAATGATTCGAAGTTGTCTCGAAAATGAATTACTTTTTCGTAAAATTTAATCATCCTCAAAAATAAAATCATCCTAAAAAATTTTTAGGTAAATCGGTTGGGGTTATGGCAAAATTTTTACAATAACTGAAAAAATGCATTTTATCCCCTTGTAAATACATCTCAAAACTTCAGAGGGTTTACCTAAAATTCTTTCAGGATGATTTTTTTACTAATGTATTTAGAATGGCCAAAATCCAACTTTCGTTTATTAAAGGCCACCCTAATGTACGTGTTTTGTCCTTTTTCAATTTATTAAAAAAAGTAAATTTTATATAAACAAAAAATAACTAAGAACTGGGTATCGGAAATTATTCTGCATTTCCATTAAGTACTAAAATTGAGATTGGATAGAGCATCACAATAAATCCATATTTTAGATTTTGATACGAACTGAGATTTTGATACGAATTTAAAAATAATATACATGTATTTATTGTTTTTTTTTGTCGCTCAGTAGCGCTGTACATAGAAGCGAAGATGATACTATGACCAATTTGGTACCATTTGTTCACAGTGTGAACAGTTACTGAGCGCTGTACATATGCTACTAAACTTTTGTAATTATGGATATTGCCAGTAAAATGTTGGTAATTGCAACTTTTAAAACTGCAGGGACATGAATATTTATTTAGTAACTACACCATGTACTTAGTTATTTTTTGTCTGACTGACTGAGTGCCAGTGTATTTTTACATTTGTTGTCGTTATTGCTGAATATTGTAAATAAAAGTTCAGAGTTTATATTAATAATTTATTTCAATAACAACAACATTATTACTTACGGACATTTTTTGTCATCTTCTTCCAGCTTATTTAATTTTTTTGCCTTGTAGTTTTCTTTAGTAATTTCATTTTATTTATTATTTTATTATATTTGCTGTTTGTGTTTCTGTTTCAGTTTGTGTTTGTGGCAGAGGTTTTCTTAAGACAAATACATAATTTGATTAAAACATAAAAGATGTCAGTCAGTCAAATAACTTTTGTTAGATTAAATTTTATATCTATTTTTTTCTTCTTGTTTTGTACATTCTTAGAGAAATTGTTTAATTTTACTAAAAGCTTTTTGTCGTAATAGTTTTACATACAACATGTACAAAAGTATGTATTAGGTAAATTGGAATATTTATATGTATTCTAAGTTACAACACACATGTTGTATGTATGTACTTATACTACTACTCTAAATAATTTAGAAAATATTTCTATTACATATTAGAACCTTAAACATAAATTTTGAATAAATGTTAAATGTTGTATGTATAAAATTTGTAAAACTAAGTATAACTTCTCAAGAATTTATTAAAGTTTTTAAATTTCATTATGAATATTTGGGGAAACGGAATTCTTTTAGGCATATGTGTTTTAGACCGACATTTTCGAATATTCGTATTTTGAGTTATTTTAAAAATCCGTTTCCACAAAACCCGGTTTCGAATACAGCTTCAACTTAAAATCCGGTTAACTGTTATCTTTGTACAAAGAGAAATATTTAAAGTTTTTTGAAAAAAAATTACTTTGTGTTCTTTACACATAATCAGCAATTTAAATTTTAACTTATGACGTGAACATTTTTGACATAATCAATGATGTGGAGTAAATTTTACAACTCATAATTTTTGCAAAAATTTTAGTAAGTAGAGTTATTAAATTTGTAGCAAGAAATTTTATAAATATAGTACATATATTCTTATGTCATATTTTGTACACTTTTGCGGATTATTCTTTAATATATATTTCGGATTTAATGCTTTTCGACAGCCGAAATAAAATGTGTGAATGTGTCTTAAAGGTGTCAACTGAAATGCAATAAACAGCGATATTTTACGACAAACTTAATGATACCTAATTGTTTTATTGCGATTTGTTATATGTTGTTTTTTTTACAAAAAATTACTGCTATCATCATTGTAGATTTTTCGCCTCAATCATTTGTATGCCGATTATGTATTTAATTACATTTTATTGATTTGTGATTTATGTACGTGTTGTGTGTATCTAAATGTTGTCTACAATAACAGAAACAATAAAATAAAACAAACATTCATTCATTCAATTGATGTTGGACATTAAATTTAAAGTCATTTTAAAATCATTAAAAAACAAACAAGTGCTTGTTTGAATAAGACGAGTACAAGCTAAAATAATAAATAAATTCCAAATAAGTATGTCTTGAATGGAATCGAATGTATTTGGAGGAGTGTAGTTGCCAGTAATAATTATATGCGTACATACATCAGCTAAGTTAATATCGAATTTCAGGCAGAAGTACTTGAATTTTAAATTGAAACAGTTCTCATTTATTTATGTAAATTGGAAATAAATTCGGAAGTACGTTAGCTTAGTAAGCAAACGTACTAAGTTTTTTTTTTTTTAACAGGAGACACAAAAAACGTTATAAAATCCTTTGTAAAAATTTTTTTTTTGAAAATCTTTTATTTTTTGAGGACTTAGGACATTTTCTTAAAAAAATTGATCTGGTATTTGTTTAAAGGACGTATGATTCCTCAATTTTGGATGCTTGTAGCTTTTTACATGGACGAGATAACTGTTAGTAAGTTATTTTGATTTATGCCTTCTGACAAACTTTAGATTAATAATACAACATTTCGCATTTTCAGCAATTTTAAATTTTCCGACTTTTCCGGAGGGATTTTCTAATTTTCTTCCGTAAAAACCTCCTCCTCGAAAATACGAACAACTGACATTTTATAAATTACTATACATTTTTTACACCATTTTTATATACATATATAGATTAGAGTTCGTTTGTGACCAGGTCACTTCATTTGTTTTTTTCCTGTACCATCATTTTTCTGATGGTTTTTGCGTAAATAAAAATAATGGCGTCCTTTTTTTGAAAATTTTTCAATCCTTGTGGTGGTTCAACGCACCTAAAGACGCGCATTTTCAGTACATTTTTCTGTAGAGCAAAAACGGTTGAACATATTACAGATCTGATTTCACCAGTCGATTCTGCATCAAAAATTAATACAATTGATATTTTTTTAATTCCTTAAAAATAGTTCCAAAAATCCTCAAAAGGAGCCGCAAATCTCATAAAAAAAAGAATTTTAGATTTTTTAAACATGCGCAATGAAAAGGCTTATCAAAACGGTACCAATATTTCCTTTCTATCACAACCCGTTAAAATGTTATGCAAATCAAATTTTTGAAATTTACTCTTTATTTTAAAAACAAAAATTCGACCCTCCATTTTTTGTTTTTTCAGATATGGAGAGTCATATCAAAAATGATCGAGCAGAATTAAAAAACATAAATATAAATGTTTTTTGTAGATCTTCTTAAGGACTATTTACATTTTAAATATCAGGTCAGTCGGATCAAACTTGGATTTTTGGCGAATTTTTTAAAAATTTTCCCCCGCCGTCGAATATTTTAATCCTTAAATGTCCTTTTTGAAAGGACTTGCTTTGATTTTCTCGAAAAAATAGTCAAATTGACCCCCAAAGAGAGGAACAGGAGGGTTGAGATCTTCCACAGAAATGATCCCCATAAATTTCCACAGTAAAACTCTGACGTTAAGAATTCTCTCAGACATTAACTTACAACATTTTTTTCAGTTAGTATAATGCTCAATTCGTTCAAAAAAATTAAAACTTTCAGAATTATAGAGTCGCTATTCTTTTTCAAAAATGCTGTTGGACAGTGTAATTAAAATAAGTTTGGGGTTATCATATATTTAATAATGTAGTTAAACTCAATTTAATTTGACTGAGAAAATAATACAAAATGGACTTAGAACATGACGCAAAATGGGCTTAGTTCTTTTGGATACCATAGTATAACAACGAGAAAAAACGTAATAATTGTAATCGGTTTTTAAGCAGACAATATAATAAATAATCTATTTCAGATTTCAACAAAACAAAAATATTTAAACCTCATCCAGGTTATATACATTATTCTAAAAAATGTACTTGTTAATTTTCACATTATGAATGTTCAGAACGGGTTAAAATATCTTCCAATAATTCTAGCGCCCACCTCTAAAACAGTCATAAAAATTCAATCTGATTTTATGAAATCAGAGTAACAACTGTAAAGCATTATATTTTAATAGGAAATATGATATGAAATCCAAGTTAAATCATATTCAGCCTTAATTTCTTTTTGGTTTTTCTATGAAAAACAAACACCGACAACTGCAAAGCAGCAACAAAAACAATGTCATATACAAAAAACGTACTAAATACACAGCGGGTTAATAATATTTACGATATAAAAATAATAATAATTCAATGACCTCGAACCACAGCAGCCTCAGCCTAAAATATGCCAACAGCAATGAGTTGTATTGTATTGTTCGGTTGCTATAGATTGTTGCAATTGTCTGACTGAGTGACTGACATTCGCTGTAGGTGTGTAGCAAACTGTGTATGTGTGTCAGTCACTCACTCACTAACTCGGTGAGTTACACCAACCAAAAGGCGTTTGTTATGGTCATTAATATTTTTATTATTTTATGACTTGTTGGTTCATGCAACAACAAAAAACAGCAACTTCTCAAAATATAATTCTTGTACATTTTAAAGATAATTTTACGTTATTTTTGCTTTGTAGCTGTCACACACACAAAAAAATCCTTTTTTCATACGCAGCCTGAAACTGTTGCGCTCTAGTTTTTTTTAAACTGTTTTAGAGCATTGATAATTTGTACAGTTTCTTGTAACATGATTTATGCCTGAGTGAGTGAGTTTCAGATATTTGTTGCTGAAAGAGTTTAATGACATCCGTAGAATATGAATTTTAATATTTTGTTGAAGGTCACTTGGGAATTGTATTATTTAATTTTAATTATTTTTTTTTCTTTGCCTTTTTGGGAAATATTTTATTATTTTTTAAAAATTATATATGACCTTAAACGATAAACAATTGTTGGGAGGGCAAAAGGATTTTTATATGAATTTGAACTCTTTTTCAGATTTATTAGGTCATTTTTGTAAATGTTTTCTGTGAAGGACATTTTTTGAAGAATGCTCTTCTATAGTAAGTATTACATATTTCATTATTAATGGTGTTTTATTTTTTGGAAAAATCTGTTTTCAAAATTAGTTACACTAAAATCAACATTGAATTCGGTTTAAAATGATGCTGTCATATTGAATGTATGTATACATTAAATGTTTGTACAACTCTTTGCACTTTTACTTCAATCACAAACATCGAGGTGCCAGTCACGTCTAAAAGATCTGTCTACATTAAATTTGTACTTTTAAAGTGTTTTTGATATAAATTTATCGAGTTTTTAAACGGTAAGTTTTTCATAAATTATTTGGTTTGTTTAAAAGCTTTGTTCGAGCACTTTTTAATTTTTCTAAATCTGACTAGTACTTATTTCGAACTATTTTCGAAAGAGTGGGAAATTCGATGAATAAGGGTGCTTAAAAAATGGTGAGAATCGAAAAGTTTTAGTTAAATCGCCTAAAACACTTTTTGACTGTAACAGAATAGCGATCCTTTAATTCTGAAAGTAGGTAAAATTTTTCATTTTTTGATCGAAGGGAGCATAATACTAACTGAAAAAAATTATAAGTTAATGTCTGAGAGAATTCTTATTACCGAAATTTTATCGCAAATATAGATGATATTTGAACAAAAGTTTCGAACCTCCGTGTGCCCGACATATCTAAAAAACCAAAAAAAGATTGAGCAGAATTAAAAAAAATAAATAAACCTAAATATATCTTCAACTAAAAGGGATAACTTACGTATCGATGGCTTAATATAAAAAAGGGCGTAACTATTTTTTTTTTCAAAAATTTCAATGAAAAATGGTTATATAAATAACTTCATTAAAATAAAAAAAAACTTATTTTAAATGAGAAATAAAATGTGATGTTTCTTCTTATTAAAAATAGCTTTAAAACTTTTTTTGTATCTAAAATTGTATGGATTTTGTTAAGTTTTTTCCTTCTCCTGTAAAGTAATCGAGTTACGCCTTTTTTATATTAAGCTATCGATATATGTTCATGTTTTTTAGATCTTCTTAAGGACTATTTATATTTTAAATATCTACTCCTTCGGATGATAATTAAATTTTTGGCGATGTTTTTAAAATATACTACTCCCGAGGTGGCGTGTAATTTTGCTAATAAGGCGTAAAGAGCTTTATTTACAACTTTTGAATCTTTGTTGACCTCCACTGAAATTTTATGGCAAAAAATTTTCGTAGAATATTTAAATCCTTAAATGTCCTTTTTGAAAGAATTTTTTGGATTTTCCCAAAAAATGGTCAAATTGACCCCTAAAGAGAGGAGATAGAGGGTTAAGATCTTCCACAAAAATGATCCCCATAAAATTCCACAATATAACTCTGACAATAAGAAATCTCTCAGATATTAACTTACAACATTTTTTTCAGTTAGTATAATGCTTTCTTCGATCAAACAATTAAAACTTTGACCCACTAAAAAAAAAAATTCAGACCAGCTGGAATACAAGTTTATTCTAAAAAAAATTTAAATCAAAAAGAAGTAAAACAATTTCAGAATATTAATATATTATCCATAGAAAATATATTCTGAAGATTTTACTAATATTTAGGATTCTTCATTAAAATATCACAAAATGTTATGATTTATTAAAGGATTTTAATGAAACTTTAGCAAAACAATTGAATCGAATTACAAATCGTATTAGACATGAAAAGGATTTAAAAATTGCTGGAGAGTTTTGTCCCCAATAGAATAAACTGCTTAATTTATTTATATTCTTTTAAAAAATCTATAATGTTTTTAGATATTTTCAGTCAGACTCCTTGTTAGGGTAAATTTGAATTAAAAAATTCTACCTTTGAACCCATTATAAAAATATCAAAAACACAACAATTCAACCAAAAATTAAATAGTTGTCATTAGTTTTAATAAAACCTGACTTGGGAAAAACTCTCTCGCTTATTGAGAAATCGAAAGTAATGCATGGTAGATAATATCCAATATATCAGTTCTTTTTTAGATTTTTTCTATTTAAAGACCTCCATTATACTATTGGAGTTATTTTTAGATTTTTTTAGATTTTGAATACTTTTAATAATTTCGATAAGTTCTTATAAAAGACTTATTTCAGTAATGTCTCCAGTTTCGTCTATTGTCATGTCAGTTGTTATACTCACTAAACATGTTTCATGGGTGTTCGAATAAAATATATAATTTTACTTGGACTTTTCTACTTAAATTAAAATGAAAAAATACAAAAAAAAAAAGTTAAAGTGCAAAGTAAAGAAATTTCTGTTAATCGACACAAATTAATCGGTTTATTTGTTATTCGAAAATCGACAATTTTGAATTATTCGAAATTCACAAATAAATTCATTTTGAAATACAATGAAGTACAACTTTTGACTCAAAGTTTTGTCGTCTCTTTATTCAATTTAACTGAACCAAAATAGTCATAAATACATCTAAGAAATGTTAGACAATAGATTTGGTTATGACCAAATTTCGTAGGGAACAAAATGAAATCGAGTGAATTTTAACAAAATGTACTTTTACATAATTGATAACACAAAATTGGTAGTGAAATGTACAACTTTAAAATCTTTTGAATTTTATGAAAGAATTTATTTGTGTACTTTACAAACAATTCAGACAAATCGGTTTACAAATGTTACCAGTAGCAATACTTTTTTAAATCAGTTTGTTTGATCTCGAAAAGTTTGGTTGTTTTTTAATTGGACCAGAGGTTTAAAAGATATATATTTATAAGGCTGGAATCACTGTGCTAAATCCTTAAACTTTTTAAATTTTGTCTTGGCTACGTTACCCAAATGATATTCAATTCCAGAATGTTAAACTTTTGACCTTTTCCAATATGTATTTATAAAAATAAATAAGAATAATAAATTAGATGAATATAAATCTAAACATTTTCATTAGTTTACGCCCCAAGAACAACTGCATACTGAATGAGAAACGTGACATCTTTAGCAATTTTGGCTCAAACAAATTCTTTAACACACAAAAGATACATCAGGGGGAATTTCAATTGATTTAAGTATTTTTTTCCTTTTGCTCTTTAGTTCAACAATCTCATCATACAAATAAATACATAAGTACGATGCATGTATATATTCATTTATATATTGTGTAAATATATGTATGTATGTATTTAACATTAAACTGCAATATAAGCGCTACAATGTTAATGTCACGTTTCTAATATTCCGTTAGTTAGAATCAAATACTAATCAAGAAAAGCAAAAACAAAGAGACAAAATGAAAGAATTAACAAACGTCATTACCAATTTTAATAGAACAGAATACAACCCACACTTTTGGTGTCGCTCCCGTTCGCCCATAAACTTTAATCATTTGTTTTGCTTTCAAATTAAAACTTGAGGATAAAAATAAAACGAACACTAAATAACAAGACGAAAAAAAAACAAGCTATTCAATCATTTATTCATTCATTCATTTATTTGAATATACCCGGAGAAATAAATGTCATTGGTAGAAAAAGCAGAAGCAAAAACTAAGTTTTATTTAATAGATTTGCTTTTTTTAGTTTTACTATTTGTTATTTCAGTTCGTGTCATTGACGTTTCATGTTTAGAAATTCTTGCAACAATTTCTATAATATTTGTCCTCTACAACTTGTGATCCCTTTTTTGTCACTTTAACTTTTTGTACTTTTTGTTTAATAATAAGGTTTTTTGTTGCTATTCATGGTTTTGTTCGTCTAACTAAATGAGTGAAGGAATGAATGAATGACAATAAAAATTGATTTTACCAGCTGCTGTGCTAAAAAGTTCAAATACATTTTATACGACTACAAGTTTGTATCTAAAACTTCCGAAAAATTTATCTTCATTGTACGTACAATTTATACAAATATACAAACTATATACATACATCTTTTTTGATATAAATATATGTTAAACAGAGTTGTTTCAGAATTTATTCTTTTCAAACTAAACAAAATTATTTATATAAAATAATAAAAAAAAATCGGTTGCATATTTGGATTTAGTAAAAATTGCAAGAGATAAATGTAAAGGCAAATACAAGAAAAAATTTCATTAGTTTTTGGAAATATTATAATGCAATTGGGGGGACCATTCTGCATCTACCAACACTTATTAACTTGTAAATAAGGTAATCGAGTAAGTTACAATTACCAACTTTTGTTTTCATTTTTCTGAACATTCCTCAAAGTTGAAAAGTTAAATTTTACATACTAACAGATGTAAAATTCTAAAATTTCCGAAAATATTTTGTGATTAAAAAAATATATTGGTTGGTGTTAGAACATCAATAATAGTGAACAATAAGGGGCAATAAATGTTTTGTTAAATTAATTGGAAGTGTGAAAAAACTTATATTAATGTACAGTATTAATCCTGGTGCTCATTTGCCATATGTCTGGTGAGGTGCTTTCGCCAGGTATTATTGCGTCGGTTTCGAAGTTGCGTCTTTTTAAAATTTCTGTGATTTCGATGTTATGTCGATTTTATTCCAGTTTGCGTTGCGTTGCGTAGCTTCGAAGTTGTGTCGTTAGTACTTCGATTTGCATTGTTTTTATTTCAGTTTTCGTCGCATGTCTACGAAGTTGCGTCGTTAGTACTTCGATTTGCGTCGTTAATATGGAAAATGTTGTATTGAAAAATTTATTTTATCAGCTAAAAATTATGAATCTAGGAACCAATTAAATGAAAATCAATACAAATGTATGGAAAATCGTGCTTCGTTTTGCGTCGTTTCTGTTTGCGTATTGTATATTTTTGTTTAATTTGTTTCTTCGGACAACTCTGCTCCATAGGCTTGACGTATTTAACCCATGTTAACAAAAATGTATAATAAGGATAGATAAACTAGACTGAAATAAGTAAAACCAAAGCCTACATATTTAAGTATTTGAAACAAGAACAAATTTAAGAATATCTTTTGTCGTTTTTAAAAGAGAGCGTATGAAAAAATTGGCGAATGATCCTCTTTCTGCCCTACTATGTATTTGCACTTTCCTAAGATTCATAAAAACTTTCTGTCTAACTGGGATAACGTTCTCGCACTCCCATATCCGGCCAAACATGTTAAAACCATTTTCTGAATTACAATTTCAAACTTTTAAACATTTTGTTAAACAAATTCACAAAATGTATTTGGCACTGCGCAAACAAAAATAGCTATGTGTTTTAAAAGAACTTTTCAGTAGAACGAAAATAATATGTGTTCCATAAAAAAACGTTTACTTTTATTCTATTAAATAATGTGGAATAAAATTGGAAATTTGAATTCGTCCTGCTGTTGTAAGGACACTTTTACGAAATGAGCAAATAACACTTTTTCCAAAAGCATTTTGATCAGATTTGTGTATATATTTCTCTTATTATATGTCATAGATGTCCAGATTTTATTATTAAATTATTTGTAAAAATATGATGGCAAAAGTTTTGCCGCAAAACATTAACGATAAATTCTTACCATTTCACAGTGGGGCAGAATCTAAATTTTTTGGAACAGGATGAAATTTGACATGGGCGTAGACAACTATTATTCGAGTTTTAGTTAGTAAAATGGACCCTACAAATGCTCCAGCGGCGGCGCTAAACACGTGCCATTTTTTTGTTTCCCATCCAATTTTTGGAAAACGCTAGGCTAGGTCTTGAAAAAACACGCTTGTGTGTGCTATTTATCTCTTAAAATTTCCAAATTATAGGCATTTGAAAATTTAAATTTAAACATTTTGCCATACCATGGTCCCCTTTTTTAAAAATATAGGCCCTACTTTTGGATCGAATTTCTTTTGTTAGTTAAACAACTAAATTACCAATAATATGAAAAAGATTTCAGAGCAATGTCAATTACGGATCCAAAAATAAACGATTTTTAATTTAAAAATTAAAAAATAGTAGATTTTTGCTGTTTTTTGGTTTTTTTCTTATTAAAAAGAACTTTCTTAAGAACGTATAAAAATTGTATGTTTTTCTGTAAGTCATCTTTACGAAGAACATTTTGATAAAAAAACGTTTCCTATTTGAATGTGTCACCCCTACGCCCTTCGGTTTTAGAACCTTGTTGTGTTCCCCAAAGTATTTTCCCAGCCCAGAAGGAAATGTGGACCACAAGGGCAAAATTGTAAAAAATAACTTTTTTGGGATTTTTGCTCCAATTTTTAGGAATTACGGGATTCCTTTTGACGTTTTGACAAGTTTTTGCTCAATATAATTTGCCAAAGATGATAGAAATTTATAAAAATTATGATACGAAGACGATTTCATTCCTTTAAATCCAGCATTGTTGGAGCAGTGTACGTGTGTTCATATCGGATGTGGTGCTTAAAACATTGTAACACATTGTTTGAAATATTTTGCATCTTTTGGCTTTTTTGTTGTTGTTGTTGTAGCTGACAACAAAGTTTTATTTTTTAGCATTTCGGAGAAAATGAGGAAAAGTATAAAAAACAGAAAATATGATTGTCACAAGTTTTTGTTTTTTTATTAGTTTTATGAGTGACTTTTGGGATCCATTTGTTAGTGTTTGATGATAATTTAGGTTGCTGTTGTTGGAGCTTTTTTCAGTTAAATTGTATAAATGTTTGATTTAAAAATATTTCCTTTTTATACCGAACCCATTGTTCTATAAGAATTGAGTACTTGATGTGAAAAAGTTTTTGTATTTGGGCACTTGAATGTACAAATAATGATGGAAGTATTAATATGCCCGTCCTGTCAAGGGTGTTTTTAGTCAATTTTTGTAATTCGTTTTTTATATCTACAAAAGAAAGCGTATGTCTTTTTTCTGGAAGTGGGGGGGGGGGTATTTTAGTAGTTAATGATTAAAGTATTAAAGTTTCATTCTAAGTATAATCCATACAAAACTTAATACTCCACACACGTTCTAGTTTCTTGTTTTTCTTCATGGTAAAGTGAGTTTACGTGTGGATGAGTGTGTGTTATGGAAGTGCGTGTGCGTGTGACATACACCCACTTTTGCTCTGCCTTCATTTAATCATCCATCCAGTCAGTAGTGATCCATTTTATTTACCTTTTTCTTTATTTTTTTTTGCTTGTGCCCCGAAAATTTAATTTTGTTTTAGTGAAGCTGTCATTTTGCTGTTTCTTTTAGTTAAATGTCATTTAAACGAATCTTTATGGGACGTAGATGGCAGAAATGTTTAAATGTCTACCTTAAATTTTCTTTATTTTTCCATCTTGTGGCATGAAATGGAACTGGTGCGTGTGTGTATGAGCGTTTTATTTATTTTTATTGCAAATGTCAAATGAAGCATTTATTTTTAAGGAAAGAAATTCTTTTGTATTTTTATAAACTTTTATCGTTTCGTACAACCTTCAATCATTCAGTCGTCATCCATCCATCGTTTGCCCGTATTTCTCATTCAATACAATTTATATTCCATGGTTATCAAATCGAAAGTTTCCGTTTTTTGTTGCTGTTGTTGTATTTATTGTTTGTTGTTTTCTTTTTGTGTTTTTATTTTTAACTCAATACTATTTTAGATTTAAGATCATAATCAAAAAGACATTGTTGGCATTTATATGTTTATATTTTGATTAAATCTTTGGGGAAAATCTAAACAGGTTAATGGCTCAGGAGGAGGTCATAAAAATGTTTGTTTCTCTCTTTTGAGGAAATATAAATATACAATATGCGAATATTTCCTTTATATTATTTCCTCATTAAATATACCGATGGAAGTTTAGACATTAAACTTGGAGGGAATAATTTTCACAATACATATGTACATAAACATCTATTTTGGTTTCCATCAAACTAAAAATCACAAGTATTTCTAGGAAATATTTATTTTTTAAGTGAAGTAAGTTAATTTGACTTTGTTGCATATCTCTTTATTTTTCATGTTAGATATATTTTACAGTTAATTAACAACAATTTTTTAAGTGACTTGACTCACAAAAATTTATATAATAAGAAATATTTAGTAGGACTGTAGTCTTTATTTTATTTAGTGATAAAAATTAAAGCCTATTGATTTAATAAAGTTGGTAAAAAGCATACATATGTAGATGATGATTAAGCATAAATTATATATGAAATCGTTATCAACCAAAACATTGGTCAATAATGAATTCGTGGTCCTAGAACTACTTGTCAGATTTCTTGTAAATGTTTAACGTCAATGTAGGGGGATCTGATATAACAGAATGCTGTGTTTGGAGTTACAAGTTCATTTCACCCGTGAAAAATATTTCAGGCCTTGAAACTTTAGCAAATAAGAGCCGATTTTAAATATTTTGTTAATTTAATTTCGTGAATGATTTTTGGAAATTGGTCTTATAAAAAATCAAGTTTTCTCGTAGCCAATTAAAATAATAGTTTACATTTGTAAACTACAAATTATTGATAGTTCACATTATTTTGTGAAGATGCAATAAATAAAATACGAAAAAAAACAGTTGTTTCAATTGGTGACCCCGACGTGAATTAATTTTAACGTACACTAGATGCCTGCAACACGTTCTATAACTGAACAAATCTCATCATCAGCCAATGTTCCGAATACTGCAGCTATTAAAATTCTACGTTTCTGGAAAGTAAATCCGCTTCTGTGGTTTGCACAAATTGAAGCCCAATTTTTATTAGACCACGTTACCAATGAGAGGGCGAAATATTTTATCATCTTGGCTGATTTGGTTGCTGAAGTACTTGGCCAGCTGGAGTGATATGGCCCAACGATGCATATAAACAAATAAAGCAACGACTTATTGACCATTTCTATGTTTCCGAGGAAAAACGCAGTAAAACTCTGTTGACAACCGAGGAAATTGGAGATAAAAAGCCAAGTACCCTGCGAGAAATGAAAAGTCTAGAAAATTATGGTGTCACCGAAGACTTTTTGCGAACCACGTGGTTACAAAGATTACCATCCCAAACACAAGCTATTTTAGCAACAGCTTCATACCCTTTCCAGTCCTTTTGACATTTCCATTTTTATTTTTTGTATTACATCATAAATTCTATCTGACACCACAAACAAATTGACCTTGGGTCTACCGTTTTTGATAATATTCGGTAATCACATACTGAACACATGAAATTATTTAAGGTCTAAATCTGTAGATATTTTAAGCTTTATTAAAATCGAATTATCCGATCAGAGATTACAGATTTATTTCCACCATATTGTAATATTAGTCCTACATCTTTCCGTCATTGGCTTGTTTGCGACTGATCAATTTATATAGTTATGTTTTAGTTAAAGATGAAAAATAATATATCATGGATGTAAAACAATATTTGTTGCCATAATATTTGCAAATAAAAAGCTCACAGATTGTATGACACAAATAAAAGTACAAATAAAAAAGAGCTATCAATACTGTTTGTATGTAGTTTGAGTTTTTCAAATTATTAATTCCAGAAATTGATACAGAAATGATACATCTGAAAATGTGATAGTAATACGCACAATATTTATTTAAAATTTATTTATAATAAGTGAGATACAAAAAAGGAAACCATTTTAACATCAATAACTATTTAAAAACTAAGTTATTTTATATAAATTATATGTCAGTATTTCTGAATCAGGCCCTAACAATATAATCCCCCCCCCCTTTAATTACAAATTTGATATTTCCATCTAATTTCTTATCAATAATTTATAACAAAGAAATAAAAATGTATTCGTTTATATTTTATACAATATACTGTTATAACATTTTTCTAAAAATTTCTTAATTTTGTTTGAGACAACTCGAACTTGAACATCATAATTAAAATGCTTTTTTATAATTAGCTTATATGAATCTATTTTATGAGCAATTATCAAATCTACAATCTAATTAAATAAAACTGACATGTGATACCATCAACCAAAACAAACATGAAAATCTAAAAATCATTAAAAAAGAAATACATAAACGCTAATAAATATACAGTTTTCAATAAATTTAAAAATTAAAAACCAAAACTAACAGAGTGAGTGACACTAATTTGAAGATTATTCAAACTATTTCAAGTTTATTATGCAAAATAAATCGAATATTAAGTTGGAAACTGGAGAAATCGCTATAAATAAAATAAAAACGTGTAGAAGTTCAAAAACCGTCGGTTGGAAATTGTTTAATATTTAAGTGTTGAGTAAAGAAATCTACAAAAATATTTTTATTAAATGAAAAAAAACTCTACTTGTCCGTTTGCCGACGCAGCCAGCCATCATGAAAACTAAATAAAAAGAAAGCAACAACAAACATAGGAAAAGGTTGTCTTCGCTCAGTCAGTCACAGTGTGTACAAAAATGATTGCTTCGCATGTTGTTGTTGTGAGTTTTGTCATGGCCTGGCAAAACCAGCCATCATGATTGTGTGCGGTTGAGAATGGTGGTGTGTGAGTGTTGTTTTTGCTTTTGGTATACTTTTATGCCATCCATCCATTATTGTGTCGTTTTAGCGTCGGCAGCCATCATGGTTGTTGAGAATGCGACAGCATTATACCCACTACTACAGCACTAAAATTCCAAAACTATTCTGTTGTTGTTTTGGTTGTGTTTTTGGGTTTTCGTATTTGTTTTTGTGTGTACATATTTTGAAAAAGATTTTTTCGTTTCTTCCGCAGAGCATTGCCATCCGTGTTGAGTTAGTAAAACGAGTATAGTTTAACGGTTCCTGGCTGAACACTCCAACAAAATGTTTGGAAAATATTTGAAACAGAAAATCGTCAGTGTCAAGGCAATGAAAAAATTTAACAAAGTGAAACAAACCAACAAATGTAGAATGATTTTATTTCTGATTTATAAATTACTCATTGATTTGTTGTAGTTGCTTTATAAAATGAAATATTATGCGCAGGTTTGAAGAATATTACAACAACGTAATACATACTAAAAAAAACTAAATTAAGGACATTGCTTTACTTGCTCTCACAAACTGAGTTTTACAGTTATTAATAAAAAAAATAAAATACATAAGAGTGAAAGAGAAAAATATATAGTGCATGTGAGAAAAAATCAAAAAAAATCTAAACAATTTGTGTGGAAAAAGTGTGCTGGTATTTTAAGGTAAATTATATCAAATTCAGTATGTATGTATCCCTGATGTTACAAAGGACATTCTAATGAGCAACAAAAATCCTTGCGGACCAACACTTGCGCACAATATACAAATACATATGTATGTAATTTAAAAGGAAACACATCCCTGTGTTAAGTGAACGAAATAAAAATAAAAACAAACTGGAATATTTAAGACACGAACCAGGGTTCTTGTCTGTAATACACCCAAGTTTTATAAAATATATACATAATTGGAGCAGGATATAAATATTTCCAAAAAATTCTTAATAATAAATTTTTTGTTTTAAAATTTGAAGTAGTTCTGACAAAAATCCATTACCTTATTAATTTTATTCATATTTATTGTTTGCAGGCATATTTTTTGTTTATTTTTAAAGAGTTGTTTTTAATGAGATTCATATTCGCTCTTTAAAACAATTGGCTCTCTTCAACACACAATTTTTCTTTGCTCACTAACACCATCTCATTTAAAAGTGTATTAGTGTTAGTGTATTTCTCTTACTCAGTTCTCTTAAATGGTCTTACTTGTGTATGTGTTAGTTAGATTTTCTCTTTTATTAATTAAAACACTCTTTAATATTGTGCTCTTAAATACACCTGTTTTTATTTCGTCTCTTATAAAAAATATTTTATAAAATTTGGCGCCTTTATATTATTATATTAATACTAGTATAAACTCTACTGCGTTAACAGTAGCAGTCAATATGAAATTTCAGCTTGCCTAACAAACCAATTGTGTTTTTTTTTTCTTGCTAATATTTGTATGAATAAGATTTTTTTTTGTATTTTTGAGAATACTCTGACATTTTCTCAAAATATCCCATAAATTCTAATTAGAATTTGAAAATGCATACATAATTCAAGTTGGAATGGCATTTCTGTTTTTCAGTTTAATTTTCAAAATGTTATGTATTATTGGCATGCAATCTTGTTGCAGCTGTGAGTGCAAGTCGTATTTAAGTGGTTAAATCCAACTAACCAACTAAATGTCAGTTACAATTATATGTATGTGTACTTTGTACAATAGCTAAATTATATTGGCAACATTGTAGTTTATTTTAGCTGTTAAGTAGACAATTACCAATGATATTATGAGTATTTTATTTTATAAAGAAACAAATTCTGATTTTCAGCATTGCCATTTATTTTATTCCCAAAGTTTCAAAAAAATTAAAAGATTTGTTTTCGATTTTAATAAACTCTAAATGAGGATTAAAAATTAAATTTTAACGGCAATTGCAGGACTTCAAGGATATCTAGTTTTTGGTCTGAAATTTGTTAAAATTACTTCATTAAAAAACATTTTGTAGCCTATTTTCTAATATTTAATTTTAGATTCTGCACGAATTTTTTAACATTGAATATTTTCTTATGCACCGAAGGTTTAAATTTTGTATAAAGTTAATATAAATGCTTCTTACTATAGAAAAAATAATTTAGACATTTAATTTAATTGTTAATTTGATAGTGCAATGTTGTAAAAAAATTCTTTAAATATGTAATGGTATTTTTGATGGGTTAATGAAGTCCAAGTAAAAAATTATGTAAATCTTTTTAATAGCCACGCTTAAGTAGAATAGCAAATCGTTTAAAGAAAAAATGTCGTATACTTTAGAATCACTAAAGTCCTTTGTTCGGATTTTGCACATTTTCTATTACTTTTTTTTTGTGTTTTTAGTGAACTTAGGACATTTCCTAATAACACTTTCTCGTTATAAAATTTGTTAGACATTGATTTTTATTTTTTTTTGTCAGAAATATTTGCCAGTTTTTGATTTTTATTTTTTTTTTGTCAAGAATATTTGTCAGACTTTGATTTTTTTTGTCAGAAATAATTGTTAGTTTTTTGTCAAAAATATTTGTCAGGCTATGATTTTTATTTTTTGGCAGATATAGAAATTAATTATTGAGTTTTATTTACATATATATGTCAGATATTTTTCTAACAATTATTTATGACAAAAAATAAAAAATCGGAAAATAACAACATGTTGTGATTTTTATTATAAATGTCATAATTGTTAAGGTCCATGTAAATAAAAAATCTAAAAATAGAAACACGTTTAGCGCTATTATATGTATAAGGAGCCGCAGAACAAAAGGTACTTTTTTGAAAATTTAAAAATTTTGGGAAATTATAAAAATATCAAAAATCAATTTGTAAAAAAATTCGAAAAAGTATCTTTTGTTCTGCTGCTCCTCATATATTTATTAATGTATTTTTGAGTATAACTTCGACTGAGATAACAATTTTTCAGTTCTTAAAAAAATTGTTGCATACCACAAAATGGACTTATCTCTTTTCCATACCAAAATATAACGACGAGGAGAAACAAAATAATTGTAAACGTTTTTATACAATCATTGTATTTTTCATTTTAATGATCTGTATTAAAATCTCAATTTTCACAAAATGTGGACATTTCCTTACTAAGCTGACGATATGGGCATTTCCTGGGGTCACGAACGTACGTTCGTACGCCTTTGATGTTCAAAAATATAGAAAACAAAACTTTTTCTAGCATTTTTGTGCGATTCGATAGCATTTCGGTGACTCTATGTTTAGTGCAAAAGATGGATTTCATCGAGTTTAAGTTTCCATAATGATAGTTATAAACATGTGGTAACGAACGTACCCAAAATAGAAGTCAACTTTGTCTGACAGTAGTGAAATGTAAAAATCTGTGAAATGGAACGAAATATTTAAAAGCGATTAATTTATTTTAAAAGTTATTAATCTAGGTCTCCATCTGGTATTAACACAATAAAATATCTCTATTGAATTCTTGTTTAATTGGCTTAAGTACCGGACGCGAACGTACGGGTCGCGAACGTACGATTTTTCCATATGTTTTTTATTCTTATCACCATGCATTTTCCCATAAATATCTTCGAATTTCCTTAAAAAACAAGTAAGAAAGTATGGTCGATCAAGCCCTATCATATAATACCCCTAACTAAGTAATATTTTTCTTTTAAAAATTCAATAATTTATATTCGAGAGTGACTTTCGAAGTGGGCCTTCTATGGGAGCTACGACTAATTATGGAGCGATCACAATAAAATTTGGTGACATGAATTTGGTATATATAAAACATATTTGGAGATAAACTTGTGTAGATATCTACATATATTAAACATTTATGACCGATAAAGTTCTATTTCGGGCGGACTTTTGTATGGGTGCTAGGTGAAATAATGAACCGATTTCAGCCAGTTTCAATAGGATTCATCCTTGGGCGGAAAATATTATATGTACCTAATTATATCAAAATAACTTCAATAAAACCCGATGATTATCAACATTTTAATTTTCGATCCTGGTTGACTAATCGAAGTAAATGCCCATATACAAAATGTAATATTTCCTAAAATTGGATTTTAATTTTCACTAATAACACGCAGAGGAAAAATATAATTATATATGTTTACCATAAGCATTTATTTTTTTTTAAAAGTCACTGTAATTATTTATATGATTGCGTCAACCATAAACATATATTTATTTATCACAATCATATATATGATAGCTGTAGTGACTACCTTCAATCAACAAAAAGGTATTATTTTCAGTTAATAAAAAAAGTTTAAATTGAAATAAATCATATATTTTCATAAAAAAGGTATTATTTTGAATTGAAACCTTATTTCAAGTTAAAATAATCAAATTGTTTATTTAAATTTGGTTGTATTTTGAGTTGTTACTGGTTTGTTGATAAATAATAAAATAAAATATCGAAAATCCAATAATTCTCAAAAAATAGATTTATTTTGCAATAATTACAAACATTCTAGAGGAAAACAATGTAAATATATTTTCAAATGGAATTTGCTTATTATGATGTATTCGGATTTTCCAATTCTCTTAAAATGTAACCACAAACAGTTTTTTGAACACTTATAAGTTTTTGAGTTAATACAGTTTTGACGAACGAGTGCGATATACATATTAATTTTGTGTCTTCCTATAACTTTCATTTATACAGTAATTCTTTTAAAAGTTTCAAAAGTTAAAGCCTCGACAAATAGAACTGTCTTTCCGGTTGTAAACTAATTCATAGAACATTTAAATTATAATTTTTTTTCTAATAATGGAATAGTTTGATTATAATTTAAATTTATTTAAACAATACTTTAACTTTATATTAACAAATCCAAAACTAATTGGAATCAATTTACATGTAAACATTTTGAAAATAACATTTCAACAAAAAACTATAATTTAAGCAACTTATTACAGGCGATAACATTCAAATGCATTCGAAATCAATTTAACATGGGCGTTTTTAATTCTTATCAGCCACAGTTTTTTTTTGTTTTCTTGTTCTTTGTGTAAATGACCAGTCATTTAAAAAAATGGTGATAGGAAAAACAACAAAAAACTAATAACTATAAATTTCATATAGAACTGATAATTTCATATTTAATTGTTTCAAAATCTCTAAAAAAAAAAATGTATAAAATACATATGTACGTACTGTATTTATTGTATATATTATATTAGTTTAAATGGCTTAATAAATCTGAACACAAATTAGTGACATAAATCAAAAGGAAAATTTACGTCACCATGATAATGGTGGTAAAGCTAACGATGTATGTATGTATGATGATGAATATGGCAAATGTGGATGACGATGGTGATGATGATGACGTTGATGCTGGGATAACAAATACTTATGTTTGAATTTATACGTGTATATGGCTTCTGTAACAACAGCGTTTTATATGATGATTTTATGAGCACTTCATCCAGCATTCGTTTGTTCATTCATTCATCCAACCATTTGTCCATATCATACATACGAATATACAA
The DNA here is from genome assembly GCF_958450345.1 of Calliphora vicina. Classification (NCBI taxonomy): domain Eukaryota; kingdom Metazoa; phylum Arthropoda; class Insecta; order Diptera; family Calliphoridae; genus Calliphora; species Calliphora vicina. Next base: position 83,650,709 of record NC_088780.1, read on the forward strand.
TTCTACATAGATATTCCCATCAGCATATGAACTGCGAATTGTATGCTCAGTCAACATCATTATATGCTGGATATTTAGAATTCTTGCTTAGATGCTGAGATTTCTTTTTTCGTTCCTTCTTCACTTCTTTAACATCTATTAAAGTTGTCGACATATTCCTTTAGCTAAAAACTAAGACTAACTAACCCATAAATAGTGGTAGTGGCAAAAATAGTTACATGCTAGTACTACCTAGTAACAGCAAAAAAAGTAAAAAAAAAAACGAAACAATAAACGGTCATATAATAATGTCTTTTTAAGCGTCAAAAAGATCATAAACATTACAGTTTTATAGTTAAAGCTGGCAATAAAAAAATTCAATTAGTGTCGAAAGAGTTGACACTTTTACACTTGAACCCAAACAACAAATTATGCTTAAACCAACCAAATAAAAAAAAATAATATCTGCACTAGGCTGAATCTTTTTCTTAACTCTGGGAAGGAAATTTTTGCAAATTATGTGGCAAATTTTCTTATGATATGATTTTTAAAATGCTGTTATCGCAAAATATTGCGAAAAAGTTACGCAAAAATTTAAAAAATCTATCAATTTTGGATTAATTTTAATACCATTATAAAGGTCTTTCCCATAGGGACTTCGGAACTTTGACAGTTGATAGTGTCCAAATTGTTGCCTCTACATCTGACAAATTGCCTGTCATTTATTTAGTTTGATTTGCCAAATCACCATGGATGGGTACAGCGTTCAATAACACGCGCAAATGATTAAATTACCTTATCAAAATCGGTGTTCTGTTCGGGCAACGTTCCGTGTGCTTTTACTTTACTTCAAGAAACAAAACTGAGGAATTTGGGACGCTACCCATCAACATGAGATCCAAGGGCATCTAATGCACCGCGACAATGGCTCTGTTTAGTTTGGCTGTTGTGCTGGCTACGACATCGGTCCATTTTTTTTGAGAACGACATTGGTCAAGCCATCACTATCAATGGCGAGTGCTATAGGTCGATGATTACCATAATTTTTGACCAGAATTGGATGATACGGACACCATCGATATGTAGTTCAACAGAACGGCGCTACGTGGTACACAGCTCATGCCACATTGGACATTTTGCACGAGCGATTTGAGGACATGGTAATCTCATGTGTTGGTGATGTGAACTCGCCACCGAGATCGTGGAACTTGACCCCGTTGGACTGTTTCTTGTGTTCTTAAGTCACAGGTCTATGCGAATAAGACACATCGGCTCTCAAAGCCTGATTCATGCTCCAGTGTCATGGAAAATTGGGCATTTCGGATTCGAGCCACCCAGCTAAGCCGCAACGAAGATTTGCACGAAGTTACATTGCATACATAATGGAATCGACAGGCCTTTTAAACCAATTTTATAAAAGCTATAAAAGTGTCTAAAGTATTGTGGCTCTAATTTCTAACAAATATTCGTAACCACTGCTACAATTTCACTATAGCAAAGTACAAATACTTTGAGAAAACAAATTCAAAATTGTGCCAAAAAAATACCTACAAGCCGTTTAGGGTTTAAAATTCTTCAACATTAATTTGAGTTTGTTTTACAATCAAAATGTGTTATAAAAAGTGGTGCACCTCGCACATTAAAATCAGGCGTATAAATTCTCTCTCATATGAGCACAATATAATTTTAATTGTTTTATTACCAGCCAAAATCTAATAAAAATGCGAACAACCCAACAAGTGCTTCAATAAACATTTTAAGAGCTATAAACAAAAAAAAAGCTCAACAATTTAATATGGCATGAGCGAGAGAGCAGGAGCCAGCCAGCCTAAAATGGGTTGCATTTTTTTTCATCTCCATTTTATTGACCATATTTTCCAGGCAGACTAACTGTCTAGACCGACATTAATCATTAACGCAGGGAACACCTTTTGATTTATTGTTTCCGATCTTCATGGAAAAACCCATAAAATTGACAATTTCACTCGAGCTCCTACAAAGCAGTACAAAAAACAACAACAGCAGCAGTCATAAAGAAAATATGTATAAAAAAAACGACAAATGACAGCAACAACAACACAAAAGCACAACGAATATAATAAAGATTTACGACTTGAAATGTGTATTTGGCAGTAATAAATGGAGGCCGTAGTCATACATGTTTGTATGAGATACAATTTGTATGAAGGTTCATACAAATATTTATTTCTTTATATTTGTTTATGAATTTTGTTACATCTGCCCCTTGTAAACCGTGGTTGAAGCCAACCAACCAGTTTGATAAAGAAATTCGTAAGATGTGACTACTTCTTGTCAGTGTTATTCGAAAAATTAATTAAATTAACCCAGTTTTTTCGAAATAAGTTTAAAAAAATTTAAATTTCCTTTTACACTAAATGGTATCATATCATTTTATGTTATAATACCGACTCAAAATTACGAATTTATTTATAAAAATGTATTATGTTTCATAAACAGTCAAACAATCCTCAAAAAATACATTTTTCTAAACACAATCTCATTTTTAATGGTAGAAACACCAAATTATATAAATCAAGGGACTTGTGTAAAGAGTCACAAGTGTTTTTTGTCTTCTACTTACAAATAAATCTACAAGTTTTCAAAATTATTATTACTGAATTAATAATAAATTTATTTTGTTTTATTTTACATATATTTATTGCTTACAATATTTTTAATTAAATGCAAAATGCATTTTTCTTAACTCATGTTGCATGCATGTTCAATTTCAAATTTAATTACTTAATATTCATTGTTGCATTTAAGCAAGCCTTTAAGCCTCTTTGTTTTCAATACCAACATGAAACTCACAGATACAAATAAAAAGCCACCAAATATTTGAAGGTAATTTTCAATATGGTGTCTGTTCAACACCAACTAATGTCCGGCCAGCGTCATTAAGTATTCACACGATTTATTGGTGGTGAAGAAAATACCCATCGCCATCATCGTGGTTATCATTGCATTCAATCAGTCATACAGCCGTACAGACGTCTATCCATCCATCCAACATAGTTATTCGTGCAGTCAATCAAATCAATCTATTGATTAATTTCCATTCATTTATTTATTTATTTATTTATTTATTTATTTATTTATTTATTTATTTATTTATTTATTTATTTATTTATTTATTTATTTATTTATTTATTTATTTATTTATTTATTTATTTATTTATTTATTTATTTATTTATTTATTTATTTATTTATTTATTTATTTATTTATTTATTTATTTATTTATTTATTTATTTATTTATTTATTTATTTATTTATTTATTTATTTATTTATTTATTTATTTATTTATTTATTTATTTATTTATTTATTTATTTATTTATTTATTTATTTATTTATTTATTTATTTATTTATTTATTTATTTATTTATTTATTTATTTATTTATTTATTTATTTATTTATTTATTTATTTATTTATTTATTTATTTATTTATTTATTTATTTATTTATTTATTTATTTATTTATTTATTTATTTATTTATTTATTTATTTATTTATTTATTTATTTATTTATTTATTTATTTATTTATTTATTTATTTATTTATTTATTTATTTATTTATTTATTTATTTATTTATTTATTTATTTATTTATTTATTTATTTATTTATTTATTTATTTATTTATTTATTTATTTATTTATTTATTTATTTATTTATTTATTTATTTATTTATTTATTTATTTATTTATTTATTTATTTATTTATTTATTTATTTATTTATTTATTTATTTATTTATTTATTTATTTATTTATTTATTTATTTATTTATTTATTTATTTATTTATTTATTTATTTATTTATTTATTTATTTATTTATTTATTTATTTATTTATTTATTTATTTATTTATTTATTTATTTATTTATTTATTTATTTATTTATTTATTTATTTATTTATTTATTTATTTATTTATTTATTTATTTATTTATTTATTTATTTATTTATTTATTTATTTATTTATTTATTTATTTATTTATTTATTTATTTATTTATTTATTTATTTATTTATTTATTTATTTATTTATTTATTTATTTATTTATTTATTTATTTATTTATTTATTTATTTATTTATTTATTTATTTATTTATTTATTTATTTATTTATTTATTTATTTATTTATTTATTTATTTATTTATTTATTTATTTATTTATTTATTTATTTATTTATTTATTTATTTATTTATTTATTTATTTATTTATTTATTTATTTATTTATTTATTTATTTATTTATTTATTTATTTATTTATTTATTTATTTATTTATTTATTTATTTATTTATTTATTTATTTATTTATTTATTTATTTATTTATTTATTTATTTATTTATTTATTTATTTATTTATTTATTTATTTATTTATTTATTTATTTATTTATTTATTTATTTATTTATTTATTTATTTATTTATTTATTTATTTATTTATTTATTTATTTATTTATTTATTTATTTATTTATTTATTTATTTATTTATTTATTTATTTATTTATTTATTTATTTATTTATTTATTTATTTATTTATTTATTTATTTATTTATTTATTTATTTATTTAATTGTAGATGCACTCATGCAATCAGGTGTTGTTTAGAATTATTTAGTTTTACACTTGAGCATAAGTATTCGATTGAATAACTGGAAGTGACAGGGGTGCTGTAACGAAATAAATATAAATATTTAGTGAAAATTGATGGAAATTAATAAATCTTAAATTTGATATTTGAGTATTTGTGTGTGGTAAAAGGTGTGAAATTCTGAATTATCCCAATTGGAAGTCTTCCAAATTATTTACAATTTATGTTTGTGAATGCAGGATTTGTTTGAATAAATTTTATTTACTTGTTCGAGTTCGAAATATTTTAAATGTACATAATTTAAATTGAATTTTTTTTTAAAATTGTTTTTTTGGTAAATAAAATCTGTAATTTTTTTTTCGAATTGTGTATGAAATTCTTTCGGTTTCAATACTTTTTCATTGTGTTTTTTCTGATTTTTGGTGTTTTATTAGTTTGAACAGTCGTATCACATCAGGGAATTTGTTTAAATATACACACATAGAAAACAGATTCGTCGGTGCAACCGCATTAGACTTTATGAATTAATTTCAAACTGATGTGGCATTTTAATACCCACCATCAAATAAGATGGGGGTATATTGATTTTGTCATTCCGTTTGTATTACATCAAAATATTCATCGGAGAACCACAAAAGTATATATAATCTGGATCCTTATAAAATTTTAAAACGATTAAGCTATGTCCGTCCGTCCGTCTGTCTGTTGAAAACGATGGAATTTTCTGATCATCTATAACAAAACAGTTGTATATAGCTCTCGTAAGACCTATAATCGACTATGGATCAATCATTTGAGATACATTTTATAACATCCATAGTGATCGTACTGAGTCCATCCAAAAACAATTTCTGCTATCTGTTCTAAGGACCTCTTACCCAAATCCATCTATATATCTTCCTTCATGCTGAACGAGGTTATTGAAACTCAATTTACCATCTATAAAAAGTTGCCGAACAATGTTGAATGTAATATTTCTTATCAATCTTATTAATGACAATATTAGCTCAGAGTTCCTTTTAAGTAACTTTCATTTTAATGTTCCTCAATGCCCTACACATTATTACCATCCGTTAACAATGCAATATTTTCAACAAAATTATGCTAATGCTTCGTCGAATATATTTAAATTTTAATGATTTGTACAATATTATCGATACAACTTTGAATATTAATATTATTAAACGTATTTTAATTTTATATTTAAATAGATTACATTAAATTTGTTTGTAATATTTATAAAATTAGAATTTTTTGTCTGAAAGGAGTTAATCCATAGACTAAATAAATAAAACGAAAAAAATGAAATTTTCAAAAATACTCTCTATTCATAAGGTTTGTTTTGATTTCACCTAACCCCCACACAAATTACCCATGAAAATACTCAGGCATATGATGAAAACCGATCGTTTTTAGAACTGAAATCAATTTCGATTTAGGTGTGATGAATATCGTTTGATTTCATATCCAAATTTTGTATAATTTTTATAGCAAAAAACAACAAAATATGCAACTCTCCATTTGTTTACCTTAATTAATGTGAAAATTTAATTTCGATAAATTCCCTTTGAAGCAAATTGGAATTTGAAATTAATATGACAAAACGATTCAAACAAATACATCACACCTTTTGTCGTTTTGAAATCATTTTTGCATCTAAATCGTTTTTCATCACATACCTGACTGTTTGAGCAGTCAAAAATATGTTGATTATGCGGCAATTCTGATACAAATTCGTTAATAAAAATTCCATATCTCGGTAATAAATAATAGTACATTTATAATTTTTGGTACAATATATAATAAGGATCTTACACACATTTTTTTCAAAAATGGGCGTAATTGAACAACTGCCACACCCACTCCCCATATAAGTGAAACTATAAACTTTTTAAAATTGATAAAAAACTAAAAATCAATGAGAATTCTTACTAAAAAAAATTGCAAACTAAATCAGGGCGTGGTTCGCCCGCTCATGTGAGTTTAATAAAATCGACTCCTTTTAGGCAAGCCAATCAGAATATGTATTTTGAACTTTTGTTTTTATACGATTGCATTTTTGACAAAATTTTGAAATTTTTTTGCAATTATTATTTAAGCGTGTTTCTAAATGACTTTCTTCAAATGTGTAGCCCTCATTTTTAATATAGTTTTTCACGACATCCTTCACTTTTCGAGCTTTTTCAGCATTCTAAGCACCAAATATCAAAAATATGTGAGCGCGAAAGTTTGCAATTATAAGATGTGACTATTGCAAACACAATTTATAATAAGGACCAAATTCATAAAGTAAAAATATTAAAAGTCCGTGGAAAAGAAAAAAACAAACACAATTCTTTACATGCATAACAATAACAAAGCAACGCGAACATAAACTAACAAAACACCTCACACAAATTCAAAGTTGGATATCGAAAACAACGAGGCCGCTTTGGTGTATGGGACATAAATCAAAGAGATGCAAAAGGATGCAGCTGAAATTTCCAATTTTAGAATCTTGGAATATTAACTAATAAACCAGAAAAAATCCTATTGGAGACTTCAGGGGGGAACACAACTAAAACTCTAGTTGAAATTGAAATATATGGACGAATGAACACTAAAAATGACACTGGGCAAATATTAATTTTATAAAAAATACACAAGAAGCTAAACATTGTAATTATCTTAGAATTAATTTAATACCTTCCAGTTCAATATTCATTTTGATTTATTTCAAAAAAACATTTTTTTATATGCTTTTAATTAATTTAAAGTTGCGCTTAATTTTCCACTTTTTCACTCTGCAAAAACCAACTGTCAACATGCTCTCAATTTTGAAGCTATTCTTGAAGAGTATAGTTAGAATAAGACAAAAACAACTATAAATATTGAAACCTTGTTTTTATAAGAAATAGTGATGACACATTTGGTGACAAACTTTTCACTTTGTTTTTTATTTTTGGCCTATGGGATCGACCAATGTGCTATGGTGGGAATTTCATAACAAACTTATTTTTTACTGTTTTATACAATTTCTCTTTTAAAATAATAAATTTTAAAACATTTTTTTGGAATAATTTCTTCTTACTTATTTTTGCATGCTGAACATGAATTTCACATTTTTCAAAATAGCGAATGTCGATTCTGAATTGAATTACCATGAACATTTTTTACCTTTTTGGTTTTGGAAAATATAATGTCTATGGCATAAAAATAAATGGTTAAAGTTGGAATTTGCTTAAAAAAGTATCTACTTTTTAAAGTATCATCTATTATTTTACGACAATTACACCAAACTCCAAAAAAAACTTCAAAAAGCCAAAAAAAAATTGTTAATTTTTTTATCTTATGTTGCATTTTTAGCCGTTTGATTTTTAATTTGATTAAAATGCAAAATCCTCTATCTTATCATTTTCATTCATAACATTGAAGGCCTGTTTTACGATGTCGAAAGAAAAATGTTTTGGACAAATTTGTATGAAAACTATTCGAAAGAATTTTAAAAATTCATAAAAATTTTTTCGAATAATTTTCTTTCGACATCATTAAATGTTACAACCAATTATATGTGAGATTCAGTAGTTACTTTAAAAAAAATATTGTAGAATAATGAATTTTAATAACTCAAGTAATACGCGAAAAAGAAACAGTTTTTTGTCTCTACTAAAAAGTTGTGTATTTTAAGATAGAAGGTTTTGAATATAGGCCCTCGATAAAAAAGATTTATATGAACCTAAATCTTTCTGTCAACTTTTGTGAGGATTGGTCCATAATTGACCCTACCCCATGTATAACCCCTACATCAGAAAAATATGTATGTATGACACCGCCGAACTTAACACTCTTATTTGATTTGTTTTTAATTTGACTACGTCATGTATTTACGAAGTTGATACACTATAGATATCAGATGGGGTCATTTCATACAAAGATGTGGTTATCTTATTGCTGAGATGTATATTTTAGCACCTGTCACTCATTGGTCAAATAATCACTATTAAAAGTTTATTTATTTTGTTTTCAGTTTTTATCACAATATCTCAAATTCAATAAATTCAAAAGTTATCCCCTTCTTTTAGTATTGACGATTTTTTTTGTTTGATTACATTTTGTAGAAAATAAAAGAAAAATAAATGATTGAATAAAAAGAAATCTTCATCTTTAATCTAATTCACTTAAAAGCTTTTTCTCTTTTTGGTTCTCCTTCTACAACTTAAAACTAAATTGAATTTTTCTTATGTTTTTTTTTGTTAACACAAATACAAATGTCACTTCATTCCATAGTTCAAGTAGAGATTTTGCTCCCTCTTTTTAAAATCTCAAGTAGTTTTTTTTCTATTGTTCGTTTAGTTATTGTACTGGAGCTGTTAAATGTCACTGGAGATTTTGTTTGTCCCATTCCATAATTTTATTCACCAATTTGAGTAAGTTTAAAATTTATTTCTGCTCTTGTTACTGGTTTCATGTTTTTTCTTGTTCTGCGACATTACCTTCTTAATGCTGCTACATGGTAAAATACATACTCGTATTTAGGGTCATGGTGTATAGACGGCCCTTTAAAAGCAGAGTACTTAGAACATTTTACTTAGAGTTCATTTATTTTCTACATAACTATCCTCCCTGACTATGGTTTTAGTTAGAACAAAACAAGGGATATAGAGCAACTGGAAATTTGAATTATTACAAATAAATGATGAAAATCATAACCGCAGAATACAAGACTTTCGGGTACAGGCGGTTGATGGTAAGATCTGTGTATGAGATTGGTGAATAATATACTACATGACCGATGTCGGAAGACGAAGCCTGGTAAGTTCAAATGGTGACCCAATAGAATTTCACCCTACGAAACGTGAGATGTTGCCCTCAATTCAAATTTACTAACTGAAATATTTATTTTGAAGATATTCATACCAGTTAATCTTTACTAGGGAATAGTGTAAATTTACTATTTCAAGATTTTTTCAATCTCCCATCGTGGTGCCTTTTGGTGTTACGTTTCGCTTCATAGCCACTCTGATGTATTCAACCAGCAATATTCAGCTCCCCAAACAGTCATGCTAAAAAACAATTCAAGTTTTTTTTCTTTTTTTTACTTCTGTGTTTTGCAAAGTTTTCATTTAAATAAATGGTTCTATTCCTTAGTTGCAAAAAATTTCTTTTTAACTTAAATATTAAAGTAATTGATAGAAGCAAACTGCAGTTGAAAGTTTTGTTGAATGGACAGACCCATAGACAGACTGTTATCGTTGCCAGCCATCTTGTTACGTGTATTTCCTGTTCTTGTACGAATGTGTTCCGTATCTGTGTATATTGTAGAGAATACTGCTCGTTTGCAATACGTATTTAAAATTTATTCTTTAGACTTCATATTATGTCATCATGCAAACACCTGAAGGAGGGATGTCTAATAAACTGTAATTGAAAGTTGAAGAAGAAATTAATATTTAAAGGTTTCTTAATTAAATGGATTGGTTATATACAGGCTGTTTATACAATGGTTTGGTTATATATAGCTTTACAACTAGTTTTTGTATAAGTCTGACCTTCAAAGTTCAGATCACACAGCCACCCCTTATAAAATATTGCCTGTCCTTTCCATGGAAATAAGAATCGTCTGCTATACTTTAATCTTTATCAGTATCCCCTCTATTAGTTAATCAAACAAGTTAAAATGTTGTTATTTTCTCTTTTGATTTTCTCCATTTGCTGCTGCATACAAAGTCATGTTAATGTCCTTTCCAGTCAATTATCGGAATAAAACATGATGCACTCAACACAATAAACATTCAATGTTAAGTGCACAACTATATTCCATTCCATTTTCATTTCACATGTTGGCAACTGTCGAAATTGATGATGCTGATGTTTGTTGTTGGCATTTCCTTTTAAATTCTTGATTTTATTGCAGAGAATCAGAAATGAAATTGAAAAATTCAAATTGTCATGGACACTCACTCGCATTTGCAAAATCCAAATGAACTGCATTAAACTTGAAAGCAAAAAACAGACAACAGCAATACAAAAGTCAGATATCAAAGATGAACATGTGCATTTGAACGACAAGTATTTAATGGATCAACTCATATGATAAATACGAGAATATTCTTTAGTACTCGGTGTACTTTTATACAAATCCATACACCAATTCCTTATTTAACGCTATTTTAAAATGTTGTTTTCCATTTTTTTATATTTCCAAGTCAAGTACATAGATTTTAATTGGAAAGAAGTCGAAATGCTTTATTTGACTATGCCGAAACTTTTAGTAATACAAATATTTTTAAATCCCAAAATTGTAACGAATTATACGTTAAGTTAAAGCTTAATGTCTTAGTTATAGACTTCTTTAACCTAGATATTTCAGAACACAAAGTCTATATCTCCATAAGCTGTAGTTGAAAAATTAAATAAGAATGATTGAATGAAACGAACTAACTTATCACCCAATAAAAAATTTCAGTGAATTTATCAAAAAGTAAATTTGGTTTTAGCATAAAAAAAACTAAATTGTAATTCCCGATTTTTCGAGGTTTCCAAAATCGAATACATACTTGACATCAATTTAGTTAGGACATTGAAAAATTATTAATTTTAGAAAAAAGACAAAACATATATCCACACGAATATTTTTTGATAAACTCCCGGGATTTTTCAGGAATTTCTTTACAAGTTTTATTCTTAAAGTTACAATATTATTGTTGCTTATATAAAACAGATTCTTTGTGATTTTCGATACTAGCACCAGAAAAACATCTATTGACACAGAAGAATTAGGATTTTTATAATTGAATATTTCAGCCACAACAGAAAAATTCAATTATTTAGACGGTATCATTTGATTTGCAATAAATACGGTTAAAACTGTCAAAACTATTTTTTCTGTGTAACAGAAAATGTTTATCAAAAACAGGAAAATTAACAATTCAACTTTTTATACCCTACATCACCATAGTGGGGAGGGTATTATGCGCTTGTGAAGATGTTTGTAACGCCCAAAAATATTAGTCTAACACCCACATTAAAGTATACCGAGAGAATCACTTTCTGAGTCGATTAAACGATGTCCGTCCGTCTGGTTGGCTGGCTGTCCATGTAAACCTTGTGCGCAAAGTACAGGTCGCAATTTTGAAGATATCTCGATTAAATTTGGTACATACAATTATTTTGGCCTAAGGACAAAGCTTATTAAAAATGGCTGAAATCGGACTATTATTTCACCTAGCCCCCATACAAATGTCCTTCCGAAATTGGACTTTATCGGTCATAAATATTGAATTTATAAATGCATCTCCACAAATTGCGCTCCAAATAAGTTTTATATATGGGGCATTTCATGTCAAGTGAACCAACTTTTGAAATCGATGTCTTCCGATCGGGATGAAATTTGCACCAAGGTTAGCTCTATTGGATAGTAACTCAGACACAATTTTTCAACAACACCGGTCGAGAACTCTCTGAGTTATAGGGGGTAAAATTTTGACAATTTGGTCAAACAGGGGTTTTTTCTTATCCATGTAACTTATTACCTATTGTTCTTAGCAAAATGTGTCCCAAATAGTATAGATAGCTATTTCTTCGATCTTTCGAAAAAAAATATTTAAAAAAAAAAATAAAAAATTTTTAATATTTTTTTTCCGAAATCAAAAACTTTTTTGACTTTTTTTTAAAATACGTCCTTTTTTTTTTTTTTTTCTTAAAATAAAGTTTAGATATTTTCCTTGAACACCTACTTGGTCGCTTAGTGGGATGCGAGTGGGATATCTATCAAAATAAATATTTTGTAACTCAAAACATAAAATTTTTGACTTTTTTTGCAAAATCAAAAACTTTGTTGACTTTTTTTTTCAAAATGGACCCTTTTTTAATCTTTTTTTTTAGGTCAAACAAAAGCTTAGATATTATCCTTGAAGACCCTTTTGGTCGCTTAGTGGGATGCGAGTGGGATATCTATCAAAATAAATATTTTTTAACTCAAGACTTACAATTTTTGACTTTTTTTTTTGCAAATACGATTTTTTTTCCAAATGGGCCCTTTTTTTTTTTGTAGTCAAAAGAAAGCTTAGGTCCATTCCTTTAAGATATTTTTAGTCCCTTAGTGGGATGCGAGTGGGATATCTATCAAAATAAATATTTTGTAACGCAAGACATACAATTTTTTAATTTTTTTTTGCAAAATCAAAATTTTTTTCCAATATGGGCCCTTTTTTAATTTTTTTTTTTGCTCAAAAGAAAGCCTAGGTCCATTCCTTTAAGATATTTTTAGTCCCTTAGTGGGATGCGAGTGGGATATCTATCAAAATAAATATTTTGTAACAATTTTTTAATTTTTTTTTGCAAAATCGAAATTTTTTTCCAATATGTGACTTTTTTTTAAAAATTTTAAATGTTTAATTTATAAATCTATCTCAACAAATTGCGCTCCAAATAAGTTTTATATATACAAAAATCGTGTCACCAAATTTTGTTACGATCGGTCCATAATTAGTCATAGCTCCCGCTTCCCATATCGACCTAGCTTCACACGACCTAATTTCATGGTGATCGGTCCATAATTGGTCATAGGCCCCATATAAGGCCCACTTCCCAAAATCACTCAAAAATATAAATTATTGAAATTTTAAAAGAAAAATGTTTTTGCTCTTTTACTTAGTGTAGGGTATTATATGGTCGGGCTTGACCGACCATACTTTCTTACTTTTTGGTTTTGTCTTAAATTAGTATTAAAACATTTCCGGAAATGTAAAAAAGTCCTGCAAATTAGGAACTCTATGGCTAACTTTTTGTCCATGTCAACCTGTTTTCACACTTTCGAAAATGCTTAATTTAATATTATTTACTGCATGCCATTGTTCAGAAACCAATCTATGGTTACGATCGTTTAATTATTTCATATAGCCCTACAAAAATATATCCTCTACTATGGCTTTAAGGATTCTCAATTTCTTGCTCACAATTACTCACCGCTTTTGATAAAATAATTAAAAATTTTTGTGAAAATTAAACTGGAAACCAAATTTATGAAGTGCAACCTTTTGTTCGTACAAAATTTAAACAAAATCGTGTTTTTTCCCCATATTTATATTGTTATATTACTTATAAGCAAAGATATTTGCAGTTTAAATTTTTAATAAAAGATGACATTTGAATGCGATTTAAAAAAATCACTGTAAAAGAATTTCTTAAATTTATATATTTGCACACGATATGATTTATAAAATGAATCTCTTTAACATTATTTTTATTTTTGTGTTTTCAGACAATTATATTTTTGGTCAATGTGAAGGACAACAAAAGGATAAAGGTATGTTTTTCCAATAGAGTTTTTGAATCTGCTAAAAAAATATAAATTGTCTTCATACTTACGTGACATTTATTTTCTATTACTTATACCACTAAACTATTACGTTAAGTAAACGGTACGGTTACATACCAATTACGATGGGCTTACTTGGCCCTAAGTTAGTAGTCGATTCATAACGTGTCGCTAATAAGAAACAATATTTGAACAAATCGATTTAAGATTGATACGAAGTTCACTAATGAAGGCTTTAGTTTTATAAAAATTAAGTATAAAATGAATTGAAAAATATTTTCAAAATATTTGCAAATAGGAAACTCTGAAGCTAACTATTTTATATATCTACTAGCTGTCCCGGCAAACGTTGTTCTGCCATAGCTCACACAAAGTTTGAAGACTCCCACTATAATAGTACTCCAGATATGCAATAATAAATTTTTACTTTGTATGGGAGGTGCCATGCCCATTGTTCCTATATTGGTCAATTGTGAATCTAAACCATCCAGGGACCTACTCAATCACACACAACAAATTTCATCGGAATTGGCCCAGCCGTTAAGGAGGAGTTTACTAACACATACAGAAGAAATATATACATATATAAATATAAGAAAAATCAAAAAGTTTGGAGAACTTGATTAAAAATATTTTAAAAATATGTTTCTCCTATTACACGAACGCCATTTTGTAGTTATATAAGCAGATACTTAAACATATTAAAACAATTCTCATTGCGCTGAAACGTTATTTTGGTTTAAAGTCAAAAATTTAAAGATAAATTATTATACAGCTTTCGCTTAATTGAAATTAAAATTAAACCTATTCATAGGAACTATCAGCTAGTGTCAGTTGTCTGAATGACAAATGTGCTCGGTCAAACCTTCTTCTGTATTTAAATATTATTTATTTTATTAAATTTTTTTATAATATAAATTTTAGCTATCACGAAGTTTTTTCTATATATTTTCCGATGTTCTAAAATCACAACTTTTATTATAAAAATGAAGAAAAAATATTAGAATTCTGCAAAGTTTTTAAAAAGTGCGGACAACTTTTGTATTTTGAAAATTTTTTTAACGTCCATTCTACTTTGAGTTGTCATTATAAGGATATTATGTTTACGCGATATGCTAGCATAATTCAGAAAGTCTGTGAATGTCACTAAACCCAAAGATACCTTTACGAAAAACTTACAACAATTCTTTTTTTTCTATTTGCAAAACCTAAAACCGGTCAACCGGTTTTTTCATCTTTCTAAACTAAACCGGTTTATGTTTTTTTAAGTTTTCGGTTTTTTGACAAACCGGTTTTTATAAGACGGTTAACCGGTTTTAATGAAATATTTTTTCTAAAGCTCATTCAAACATATTTATAAAAAACTTTGATACGATGTTTAAAAATATTGATTTATTTTATAGAAAATTATAGCATTTGACAATATTTGGTAAAAAATATAAAATAATTGCATAAAGATAGAGCCTTAAGAATTCTAAAATGCTAAATTTCCGAAGATTTATTACACAATTCATAAATTAATTTAAGTACCTTAAATACCAACGGCAGTAGTTTATTTTGGTAGAAATCTAAACTGTGAGTACAGATATCAAATTAATAGAAAACTCCTGTAAGTTTCAAAGCCTAATTTAAATTTTTTTAACTTTTAAATGATCATAAAAAATTAGAAATCTAATTTCGCACTCACAAGTTTCTTTTTTTATATGGTCTACCGATATGAGTCTCTGATTGTTTCCATTATAAACCATGTTTTAAGGATTCACTAAAATTTTCGATTTTCCTCATATTTCTTTCAATGAGAACTAGTAGTAATGATAACGTGCACAAACATTGGATTACATAAATTTTGTTAAATAAAGAAATAGACAGATAGTCTAACATACAAACCGACAGCCCGGCAGAGTAACATTATTCGACATAAGCTAATGGCTGCAAAACACTCTTTGGATTCCTTTGAGGGATTTTAGATTGTTTTGGCTTTTGGCTCTGATATAGTTGTGGACGTAGTAGTTCTTCATGTTTTTTTTTGTGACTCACTAATGTCTGTCTCCAGACGACACATACCAATTTATATACATGCACACGCTCACACACATACATGCATAAATTAAAATATTTAAATTTATCTATAGAGATATGAAAAAGAACCAGAAGAAGTAGAGGAATGAAGTATGACTATTGGCTGCATTCGTATTAAGTTTTTCTTCTATTTTTTTTGTAATGAATTTTTGTTGATATTCATGCACCCAAGTTGAATTTGCATATTTATAAATATTTTAAAAACCAAATGAGTCAAAGAAAAAAAAAATACAGAATAATGTCTAAAAAAAGTTGTTGTTTTTCGTTTCGTATCGTTTTAGTTCAGTCAATTTGTTTTTATGTCATTTTATGGCTCTGACATGTTTCGCTTTTTCTTCATGCTTTTTAATAAGAGTATTTTTTCCAAGTACAAGTATGAGTACGACAAGTACAAGTGCATTTGACTGACGTTTTGTTGTTTTAACATATGAATGTATTTCACATTTACACAGTATACATACATATATATGTATTTACCCAGCAGTTCTGGGTGACTGTCTCCACCTAGAGCTTGTACCTATCACTTAGGGTAACGTCTAGTTACATAAATAGCTGTGTGACTAGTTATTTTAACATGTGTGTGCCCTAATCAGTTACCCAATTGAACCTACATAGATAGTTAACGCATTGGAGTTACATGCCAGTTACATAGAGACAGTTACCTTACTCGCTACCTAACTCGTAACTTGATCAGTTATATATCTAATTGTTCTAATATGTAAGAGAATAATACAGCTCTTTGACAGAGATGATTCCTTGTAAACAAACCTTCCTCAGACAATTCTCCAATAGATTACATCTGGTGGATAAAATCACTTCTTCCTAAAGTACATAACAAAATAACCGTTTAAATTGACTACACTCTAGATTACTTAGAGACAATTAAGTAACAATTAACTTCACACTAGATTATATTGGATGTACAAAGCAACCAATTGACTTCTATCTGCACTACAAAGCGCACATACGTGTCAAATGTCCTAAAATATATAAATTGGAGTCAGACATTAACGACAATTACTGTACATTGACTTCCTGTAAAACTGCTGGGTTTGCATGCAAAAATGTAGATTTATAAAATCTTACTGATGGAAATATTTTAATATGAAGGCTGCAACAGATTCAGCGACTAAATGGATTTTGTACAGAACAACATTTTGGTGCCAAGAGCAATTGCATGCATATTTTTGCAATAATTTTTGTGGCATAAACTCAAAAGTTTATTTTGTTTTCTTTAGTCATACGGGTAATAAGTTTTGCCTTATTCAAATAATAAATTTCCATATTAAATAAATAGTTTTCAACAGAATACAAAGGCTCTGGTTCGTTCGCAAAATTCACCATATCTTTCTAAAACATCTTATTTTGTCAATTATTTCAATTTAAAACATTTCGTTGGGTATTTACTAGTAAGACCACAGAGAACCTTATAATTCTAGATGTCATAAATATTAATTTACTACTAAATTGTTTGATATATTACCATTATTATAATAAATCATAGGTATATATACACAAAATTTAGTTTAATAATATCTAATTTACTTTATATTTAATTTTAATTTAATATTGCATACAATTTAGCATTAAAAATTTATATTCTGATGGCTAACAATTTAAATTTAAACAAAACATGTCAGCTTAGTGTCAACAACGATCAAGTCATAAATAACACATTAAATGTCTGTCTTCATGTGAATATTCGGCATACAATTTTATTTTAATGAATTTTGTTTTCATTTTCATTCATTTATTTTTGCAACACTTAAAAACTCATAAAAATCAAACCAATTAAATAAAGACAATATTTGAATCATACATATGAATAGATTTTATATGGTCGATTCGAAATACGTACATATTTATTGAATAATTTTAAATTTTAAAAGGTATTTGAAAAAGAAACGATTTAGAAATACAAAATAATAAAAATATATCAAATGTATTGTAACATATTTGCAACAAAAAATCAAAAAATAATTGGGGGATTCAAACGGTCTCCTATTAGGTCGTACTGTCATAGTGTCATAAAATATTTTTTTAGTTTAAATAAATTTTTGTTGGGTTTCAAAAAAAAAGTTATAAACTAATAAGACATTTAGAACTATGTTTATTGGTTTGTCATAAAATAACACTTTTTTTTGTTTGCAGCACAACAGAAATTTGTTTAAACTAAA
The DNA here is from genome assembly GCF_958450345.1 of Calliphora vicina. Taxonomy (NCBI): domain Eukaryota; kingdom Metazoa; phylum Arthropoda; class Insecta; order Diptera; family Calliphoridae; genus Calliphora; species Calliphora vicina. Next base: position 83,668,852 of record NC_088780.1, read on the forward strand.
AACATATTTTATGACACTAATGACAATACGACCTAATAGGAGACCCCAAATATGTTGATATTATTATTGAAGTATGTATTGTCGTAATTGCTTCGTCATCGAAAGGAAATAGAATTTACTTTATACTTTATAAAAACGCCCAGAATATGCGGGCATGAAACCGTAACATACCCGTCAGACTACTATTTTTTTCGATTCATGCATAACGCTCTCTTAACGCTTCATTTTGGAACAGAGTATCCAAAATTGGATTGATTCATTCTTGGCCTCAAAAGATGAGTAGTTCTTTTGCTACGGAATATGTTGACAGAAACATGGGAAAAGGTCATGGCTAACAATGGCCAACAATTTAAAATAAAAGCAAAATATTTAAAAAAATCTCGCATTTTTTAGCCATACACCCAATAAATAACACTTTCTAATCGAATTTATTTCTACAATTTTCTGTTCTTTTTAAAAATTATGCAAAATTTTAAAAATTTATTCCGTAGTTTTATTTATAACCGGTACAGTACTTTATATCTCCAAACGCATTTTCCTTTCAGACAACATTTTGCTCTCTAACGAACACTCCGACAATAGTCTCCCAAAAACCTTAATTATTCCGTTTATATACGTCATAGTGGGGTCGAAAAAGTGTCAATAAAGATACAGATCTTATAAACTACCGGTCCAATTAAAAATTATGTACAAACGAATCGTACCAGAGGACAGAAGCTTTCAGAAAATCTGCTACACACTTTGTATTTTATAAAATGATATTTCAGTATTCATTTTTTTAATAGTTTCTTTTTATTTGATAAAAGACGAAATGCGCAAGATAGGATATGATTTTAGACCTATGGTTTCTTGAGAAAACTTTCTTAGAATTTCCCGTAGATTGCGTTTCTGCTATACGATTTTATACTTTTTGATCGTCCATACAAATCGACCCGGCCTAATGTACACATATTTCTTGGAATATGTATATATCCCATTTAGTTTTTACCTGTGTGCTCAAAAACGTTAACAGTGCAGCAGATTTTGTAAAAATTTCAAAATTTTCAAGACGGTTGCATAAGAATAATATTAAAATTTATTTTTTCCATAATTCATTAAAAAATTTCTAAAAGGTGTGCTCTCAATATGTGCTCCCAATATATAGAATAGAAAACAGATTATTTGATGATGATGTCAACAATGTAATAATAACTGATCCAACTTAAATTGTGCATTAATTGCAGCCATAACCAGGAATCAATTTTCATACAAAATCGAAATCTCATTAAGTTATTAGAAAAAATACATATTAAATTGTGTTGTTAAACTTTTTATTATTGTTACTAAATTTCTTTAGTTGTAGTTTATTTTCGATATTGTATCTTAAATTATAATTATTATCTGTTAATTATTATGTATAAACATTTAAATGTTTACAACTAGATTCGTGTATTTAACATAAAGTTTTTATATTGAAATTACTACGATTTTACTAAACAACCTGTTCGCAGAATCCAATCAAGTGCAAATCCATTGAATGCACAACTCCAGACAACCGTCACCATATTATCAACCGCTATCCAGTAATGTTAAAAATATTAAATATTTGTACATTAGGATGGTCCCAATTGAACGATGTCTATTTAGCTTTAATTAAAACAAATTTGTTTGTTAAGATTTACAAAATTTGTCTGCTATTTCCAGTAAAGAAATAATCTCTCTCACTTTCAATATACATACCCAGAAATTATTATAAGACCAAAATTTGGATTAATAAATCGGGAAGTACTGCCGGAATCAGAAAATAAATCGGCGTGTGTATTCTTTTGATTGTAAACAACATTTATAATAAAAATTACGGAGCAGTAAATTTAAAACAATTTGTTGTGCATTTCAATTCAAAACTCCACCGTCAACACTACACAGTAACATATATTACACTCCACTTTTTTTTTGATATTTTATGCTTAGTTTAGATTACTTGTTGAACTACTTTCAGAATCACGTCGGTAATTTTAAGAATGTAAGGACATATAAGTTAATAAAACTGAAACCACCAATCTTACAGTTTCTATTTTGTTTTTATTTGATTGAAATTTTTATTATTATTATTACAATTTCAAAAAACATTATTTTCATAGTTCTAATCAATAGTAATGAATTTATGAACCTTTTACGAAAACCTTTCCATTAAAGTTTTTATAGTGCTTTCTGTCACTTTGTTCGAATACGTAGTCCATCTCAGTTTAAAATCTACCACACTTTCGGACACATTTTTTGTGCTCTTCAATTCTCTTTTAACAAGATCCCAATATCACTCCACTGACCTTAGATCCAGGGAGGGTTTGCCTCTCTTGGTACAAATACCACATAATTGTTCTTTTACCTCTCAAGACCTTTCTTACCATAGTGACAGGTTGACAAATCAGGTCAAAAATAAGTGGACACATTAAGAAGCCTTTTGTAAATATTCCTTGATGTAAATTTCGGTATTTATAGAGCCTTTTGTAACAAATGCCACACAAAGAAATTTTTGGGAAAATATTTTGCTTTTGGGTCCTAAACTTTTCTACAACATTCCCTCGAGCATCACCAACATAAAAATATTGACCAGGAAGCTGCGAAAATTTTCCATACCTACATTTCTTCACATTATAAAAATTTACTTCATTTACTACTGTATAAAATTTTACTTCAATTTCCGTGCCCTGTCTTTGGCCTCTAAATTTTTAGCAGAGTTCCTGTCAAGAACTTTGTGAGCCTTGCTCGTTTTTAAACCTGCATTGGCTTTAACATTTCGTACCAAATAGTCCGAGTACTGAGCTTAAGCGGACTGCTTTCCTACGGGATGTGTTGGGAGATCTTTTAAAAATGCTTTGTATTTATTGGCTTTTGACACATCATGTGGACCATTATTTCTACATGAACCAGGTTTTCTATCAACGGACAAATTCTCCCAATGCTGTTTAATAACATTAGAATTAGTTTGACGAGAGACCTTTGATTGTTTGCCCAATTTTTGTGGGACCAAGTTGAGTTTTTTTGAAAATATTTAATAATTTTAGTACGCAATTTTTTCTCGTCACTCATTTTAATCAGATTAACAACAAATTAATATAATTGACTTTAAACATAATAACTGACATGCTTGAAAATGATGACATGATCAAAAAAATCCAATAATATTAAAAATAAAATAAAATTAAATGAAAAACGTGTGTTAAGGTTTTTTCGATTTCAGTACATAATATTTTCATCCAAAAAATAAACATACACCCTAATGTGCATATGAATAGCAATGTTTGTATATTTCTATAATTCCATTACTGGTATTGGTAAATGTATTGGAAATAGAAAAAGCGAATCTTCATTTATGGCATTATTTGGCCAAAGTAAAGTTTTACTTCTTAATCAAACATAAGACGCACAAGTTTTCTGCACTGAATTACAAATGCAGCGAACAACGAACTTTAGTAAATGAACATGAAAAGCTAAAACTTTAATAAGAAAAACTAAATATGTATGTACCTAGTTACAAACAAATAAATACTTACAAATACTTGTAGAGATGTGGCAGCAACAACTGCAAATAAATGCCTTATATTCCTGCTTCGTTGACGATGATGCTGCTGATGACGATGAAGATTACGTTGCTTATGAGGAAGACTTTAAGAGGTTGTGGTACGAGTATTAATGAATGCTACAAGGAAAAACTAATAATGGTTGAGCGCCAAATTCGAAAGTAAATACAACAAAATAAAAACAAAACAAAAACTGTTGTATTATAGAAAATTGTAAACACTGTATTGCACTGCTCGTAACAAGCATACAACAGATACAGCTTAATAGACTTAGTACTTTTACTATATCTACATAGTTAGTAGAGTACTTTAATACAGCCGCAGCTCGTAGAGTTGTTCATGCACTCAGCACGTCACTTCAAAATAAAAATCAGACACTGTGCCACATCACCGAAACTCTTCCCTACAGTACTCTACTGGAATGAAGTGAATTTTAACTTTTAGCATCCTCTAAGGGCTATTTTTCTGTTTTCTTTTCTTAATTAAACTAAATGAAATTGAATCTTTTGAAAATTTTCCCCTTCTACCCGTTTCACTTCAGAGATTCGCTATCTCTTTTACTCTTGTGGTGTTGGCATGTGTAGGGGGCGCTGTACAGCAGTGAGACATTTAGCTACCGCCATAATTGTTGCAAGCTGTTTTAGTTAGGCAGGCAACCAGGCATTCACTCAGTGTGTGTGTGTTTTATTTGTTGAATTTTGTGTGCAGCCATGTTGCTTATGGCTGCATAAACTAAATTATCCCATATTGAAGAAAAAAATTCAACATTAAACTAGCGACCATCATTCCTTTAGACGGTTTTGAAGTAAATCACTTTTTATGAGAGACATACATACATATTTTAAATCAAAAATTCGATTTTTGCAATACAAACCTAAATTAATTTACAGGAAAAATTTTGGAATATCATCAATTTTCATTATGTTAATCAATGTGTATAACATTTTTTTTTTTAATATTGTGTATTATATATTATAATACTCGTATGAGGAAAATAAAAACAATTGTATTTTTGCAAAAAGTGTTTAATGTTTAAAATGTAGAATGAACAAATGAAAACAAGAACAACTTAATTCAATAATGTTCATTATAATAGAAAACCCATATTGAACTACGATAGATGGAAAAAAACCTAGGGTTATAGGTCTTGCTGAGTACATTACAAACTGTGTCAAAAAATTCAGAAATTAATCTGAAAAAACCGATTTCACCTTATCGATCTGTAACTCAGTAATTTTTTTTCCGACTTTAGATTTTTTAACGGGTTTGGAAATAAAACTGATTACGTTTTAAAACGACATGCTTTTTTGATACATTTGTAAGTTATGAGTATTGTTTTTGTTCAAAATAAATAAAAGAAAAACTAAATTTATCAACTTTTTTAACTTCGGTTTTCATTATGGAAGGTTATAAAAATTTATACCAATACTAGCTGTCCCGGCAAACGTTGTTCTGCCATAGCTCACACGAAGTTTGAAGACTCCCTCTATAATGGTGCCATGTCCATTGTACTTATATAGGTCAATTGTGAATCTAAACCATCCAGGGACCCACTCAAATAGTTCAGTTACTAACACACGTACAGAAGAATTATATATAAAAGATATAAATGAAATTTAGTTCTTAACATGGTTTTAATTATTCAAATCGGATGAAAATTGTAAAAGTTATTAAACTTTTCATTAACACCTTTTTAGTATTTTCACCCCTAGCGCATATGAATAAAAAAACGAAAAACTATACAAATAAAATGTAAAATTTTTAACTTTTTTCGAAAGAGTTCAATAACTTTTGCAAATATAAACCGATTTTAACAGGTAATATCTCATTTTTTTCTATATAAAATTGTCTTTAAAACACAGTAAAAAATAGAGTTTCTTAGAAAAAAATTAAAATAATTATTGTTGAATTTAAAAAATAATTGTTTAAAATTTTGAAATCGTGAGTTAGAGGTACTAAAGTACTACTACCTACACTGAAACAGCTTTTTTCAAAATAACTCAAAATTTTTAAAGTGTTTCAAAATCTTTGAAAATGGTTTTAGTATGTCCTCACCTAGGCCTACAACACCCATTAAGTCGCTTTTCAAGTTCTGACAAAAAGTATTATTTTGTAGCAGAGTGTAATTTTCAACTTTAAATTAATATTGTTCCATATTGAAATAAAAAATTCAACATTACTAGACTTTCGCTAATGTTTCTTATTAATTCAATATGGTTTTTATTTATTTTAAGTTGTTTTTCTCTGGGTGTAAAAAAAACTAACTATTTACCTTCATATTACATAGAAACATGTGATTTAGGATTTTTAAAAAATAATGATTCTCCGATTTGAAAATTTGTTTTAGGATTAAATTTAATTTTTATGCTGGAAACAGAATTCAATACATTCAAAATCGAAATATATTGGTAAGAGATGAAAATCGATCGATTTGAAAAGGTGTGATGAGTTTCGATCGATTTCAAGAATTGTTTTCAATCCATGGCTAATTATTTTGTAGGGATACATATATGTAAATAATTTAAATGAAGCTACCAAAAAAAATTAATGCAAAAGTATTAAATTAAATAACCAAAATGAAAATAACAAATATATCGCATATATTTTCGTTTTCAAATTGTTTCGTTTTCGAAATCGGTTTCCATCACCTGATAATTTTAAATATTTAAGGATATTTTTGAGGTTATAAAAGTATATTTTGGTTGATAAAACTGTAACTCCCATTTTCTCAATCTCTGGTTATTTTTTATGGTGACGAAGTATTCATATATCACAGGTATTCATATATCACAGAAGTTGTCTGAAAGCAAACTAGTCTTTAAATTATGAAAATAAAAACGTTGGTTTCCGTATTGAGTTTATTTAACAATATCACCTTATTCACACAGAGAAAACAGATTCGTGATAGCAACCGAATTTGTTGCCAATCGAATGATTCTACCTTAGTGACCTAAAAAAATGACAAAAGTTCTTAAGTGATTAAAAAAAATTGTTAACTTTTAGTTCAACTATGTAACAATTTGATTTATTAATTAATTAATTTTGAAATTGTTATATTAACAATTTCTAATAGTTGTGTATCAGCAATTCATTTGTTTAAAATTTATTTGAACAGAAAATACGTTCCTTTATAAGCAATCTCCGGCTTAATTTTTTGGCAGAGATTGAGATTCCTTGAACAACATCCGTAGCGTGCTGGTGCGGTTTCTGTCCTTCCAAGATTATAATCATCATAGTAAGTATTAAGAGCTCTGTAGAAATCCTATATCAATATCTGATGTATAAACTTTTCATTCATGTAGGAATATATGCAGGTACTCAAAGCGAAGACTAACTGTGACTCCGTTATAAGTCTCAATCTCAAGCCACCAAATGTACAAAAACTCCAATAATAAAAATCGGACGGACTAGTGTATGTGGAACCAGTGAAGTGTTTGTGTTAGAAGACCATCGCATTTGTTACAGATTAAACCTTAATAAAATAATCTAATTAAAAGAAACCTTTATTGTTTATTTCTTAGTATATAAAGGTCAATTAAGTATGTAGTTATTATAAATACATCGTAGAAAATGTAATTAACAACTAAAGGCCTTATTCATAATCAATTTTTAAATTTATAAAAGGTTTATAAAACTAAATTTCCATACAAAATCTGTTTTATAAACCTTTAATAAATTTAAAAATTGATTATGAATAAGACCTTAATAATATAATTTTTTAATATGACAAACACATTGTTAAAATTTAATAGTTGATTGTTAACATATTAATTGTTCAATAAAACGTACTCGTTATTTAAACAATTTTTTTCAACAAAATTATTTTTTGTATTTACAATATCGGTTGTTGGTGCCTTTTCAATTAAACAAATAATTGTATAGACGAATTTGGTATTTAATATGACAATTGATTTGTCGTAATTTTTTTCTGTGTAGGCAGGGGGTCAATTGTCTCTTTGATTACAATGGGACTGTCTAATAGCTGGTCCAAAGTAGGCAACACATTGGATTCACATACTGGTTACATAGCGTCAGTTACCGTGCTAGCTTTGTAACTGGTTACTTGACTAGTTATTTTAACACGTGCATGTCCTAAGCAGGGGGTCAATTGACCCTTTTGATTACAATGTGACTATCGGATAGCTGATCGAAAGTAGTCAATGCTTCTGGTGGGTAAAATAGATTACTAGATTACTTGGGATGCATAAAGTAACCAATTGTCATCTACTTGCACTACAAAGTGCACACACGTGTCAAATGACCAAAATATATAAAATGGAGTCAGCCAAGTGATAAGAAATTTGCGACAATTACTGTCTTTAAGGGATTGACTACTTGCTTAACTGCTGGGATATTTTAGTTATAAGGCAGCTCAGTATTTCAATACTTTTCTTCCCTTGCCATTAATGTGAAACCACAAACCACACATTTCCTTTTCATTCATTATAGAGCTTATTGAGGTTATTTTAAGCTAATAAAAAGAACTCATGAATATTGCATAATTAATATTAGAAATATTGTAAAAAATCTTGTAATTATTATCAGCTTTACACTATAAATGTATTTAAAGACAACAATGCTGTGTATTAATAATTTTCAAATTCGTCCTTCTGGACCGTTATAGATATGTTCGTCTGTCCGTCTGTATGTTGAAGGGACCGTTCGGTTATAAGTGATATCAAAAAAGTTGTTTTATAACAGTTATTTTGTGACTTTAAATATAAAAATCTATCAAAAACAGTTATTATTCAACGTAAAAATAAAAGTTCGCATGAAACTCTTAAAAAAGAGTTTTAAATAGTCGTCATAAAAATAACTCATTTGAGGAGTTTTATTTTTTCCGTAAAAAAACTCAATTGAGGAGTTTAATTTTTCCCTTCAGAAAATAAAGCTCATTTTATGTAAATTGACACCTAAAGCTTGCCGCTGGTCAGACCATTATAATTTGTTGTTTTTGTTGTAGCAGCAGTGATTGCTGAGTTGACAGCCCTTGGCCGAGTGAACTTGGGTCATTCCGGTGCGTAGCATCAGCTGTCGTGGGAATGATTATAATTTGTAAAGCACCTTACACTGCAATTGAATAAATTGTAATTAAAATAAAATGAAGAGGGATTTTAATTTGTTATTATTTGATTGTTGTTGTTTTTTTTCTTAATCAAATAAATTACTACAAACATTATATCAGATAGACTCAATAAAGACACTGAAAAGAAGTAGAAAATAAACTAGAGGAGTTTTATTTTTTGACGGGCAAAATAAAACTCCTCAAATGACTTTTATTTTATGACAGAAAAAATATAACTCCTCAAAAGAGTTTTTGTTGATATTGAAATTAATATTACCATTATAATTAAATTCTTTATCGATTAAACATAAAATTACATTGGATTTCATAAGTCAAATGTACCTTTATTGTCGTTTTCAAAACCGATTCCAACAACTATTGGATTCCTTAACAACCCCGAGTGTTGTAGTCTAAAAATACTTTGAGCTAACGGTATTAGAAACATAACACATTCACCAGAATATAATATAACTATAAAAATAACAAAAAATTATAGGTACAATATTTTCACAAATAATCACACATGAATTAGAATCCTACATACATATTTGTGTATGAAAACATGTAACTGTAACATTAGGCGGAAATATAAATCAATAATTTTAAAACTCTCCACTAATTGCAACACAATTTTTTATAAATGCATCTGCTGCTGCCAACAAACAGATAAAATAAGATGGTCAGGATGACAACAACAATCAGATTAGAAATTTATTTAAAAAAATGTTTGCTTTTTATTTTTTTATGCTGTGTTGATTGGCATGTATTTGAATAAATTTAGTCATTTAAATGCCAGGAAATTTGCTCCATAATACGAGGGATGATTGAGAATATGAATAATAAATGTGATTTTGAATTTGAAAAGTAATTTAAAATCAAAATTAGACAAATGTATTATTTGTTAACATTGCTTAATGATCTTTATACTTTTCAGATTTATATTTCTCACTTAACCCTCGCATATATACATAGATACATACTCATATGTATGAGTATTTTTGTAAATCGTCATCTATGAATGTTTGTTTCAGATAATAACAAACCAGACTAATTTAATGAATAAGAAATTTGAGTGCGATTGTATATGCAAGAGTTTGTTTTATTTTTAATAATTTCAATGCTAAAGGAAAAATGCAAAAGTAGAACGTGTGGGGAATTGGAAAATATTTATGTTTTGATAAAAATAAAAAAACACCAAGCAAAAACATTAAAAAATGTTTTCTTCTTACTGTCTGTCAGTCCCTCATTCACTCCCATACACTTGATCGCTGTCATTATTCGTACATTTATTGTATGAATTTATGCATACAATTTGTTGGTTGTTTTTTTTTTATTTATTTTTTGTTGTCATTGGCCCGTCCCCAACCATGTTCGTTAGCTCGTTTGATGTTTGTGTAGATACAAGTAATTCTGTTGCTGCTTTTTATTTTGCTGTAGTCTGTTATAAAGTAGAGAATTTATTTTTTTAATCAAATTCTGTCGTTTTTTTAAATTTTATTTTGGACGTTTGTTAGTTGTTGTCGTCGTTAATGTTTGTTGGTTTTGTTGAGTGTGGTTGTTGCTGTTGCCATTTATTGTATTTAAATAATCGCCACTAATCGCATCTTCTAATAAAGTTTTTTAAAATATTGCACTAAACGGGTTTCTGCAGTGCCGCACCTCTACTTAAAAAACTTGAGGCTTTTAGCCATTTTGCAGCCATGTCCCGCTTGATAATTGCACAACACACAGACATTTTCATTGCAAAATACTGCAACACACACACATGCCTTCACTCACATTCGATATTACACAATTTCCGATCAACAACAAGTTGTTTTTTTGAAATGACCAACGTTGTTATTTCGGACTTCATACATGCTACATCTACATTCATTGAGCCGGCTTAGTGTAAATTGTAATTTATGAATTTTTATAATGTAAAAACTCATTAGTGGCCTGTGTCCCCGACTAAGTATCTCGTTGCTGGAACAGCCAGCTACAACAGCTGAAATATTTTGGCCATTTTAGTGATCATGTGACTGACTGACCATTTGCGTCAAGCTGCCATTTATTTTAAAGTTCTCATTTTAATCGTTTCCCATTGATATCAATTGTTGAAAGTCATTAACAAAGGGACAACTGCAAGCGTACACTGCTGCATACAACTGAACGCGATTGGGAGAATTACAAATAAATGACTCCATTTGGCAAAAATGGTCTCATTAAAGCGGCTTAAATTAAAAGGCTTCAAAAATCTGCAGAAAAACTTTTATGAAGCTTTCAAATCAGTTATTTGAAGGTATTAATTCTGTTTTTTTTTTTTGCTGTAACCTCACAATGTATATAAGGAAAATAAAAAACAATGTTGAAAATTGTTTAAACTGAATTCAGATAGCAAAATGAAAGAAGCATTCCTACTTCTGCTCTAAATGGAGGATAATGGCATCATTGCCATTATCGTTTAAGGGCAATTAGGGGCCGTCCTTTTTGCGTTGTCTTCGAGGGATTGCGTTTCACTCGCATTGGTTAATAATTAGCGTCGTCAAACTGTATCGCGTTACGGTTTCCGGTTTAACCGAAAAAGTGTGTTTTTAAAAAAACCGGTTTTGATTATTGTCTTTTAAAAAAACGGTTTCGAATTTTGTCTTCAAAAAAACCGGTTAACCGGTTTATATTAAATTTTTATTTAATATGAAAAAGATATCCTTAAATTTATTTTTATTTTTTATGGACTCTAATAGCAAATGTGTACTAAATCTTCGGAAATTTAGAATTTTTCATAAGTTTATCATAAATATGTTTAAATGAGCTTTAGAAAACACATTTAATTAAAACCTGTTAACCGTCTTACAAAAACCGGTTTGTCAAAAAACAGAAAAGTTAAAAGAAACCGAAACCGCTGGAGTTTACAAAGATGAAAAAACGGTTGAGCGGTTTACGGTTTCGGTTTTGGATACTCTACATTATACGTTTCTTTCTTTCACTTTAATGACAGTAATATTTATTAAGATCGATATATAATTAAAGATAAATCTAAGCAACTCAAAGCAATTGACTTTCACTTTTAACTGCAGCCAAAATATTTTGCAATTTTTTGTTCAGTGCAACAGACTATTCAGTCCACAAACAACAACTACACAGCACAATAAAAAACAGTGTGAAGGCATGTTTATATTTTTCATGTCTACCGCCTGCTGTGGAACTAGATTGCCAGACCTTCTTCTTCTCTCCTTCTACTTCTTAAACTTTTCCCGTCATAAATGGTGAAACATCAACAAACGATTCTGTTGCCTGATCATGCTGTGTCAAAGGGTTCGATTTCTACCTCTCTTCTTTATTACAATCATATTTTTAGGTACATTTCATTTTTGTTCTTCTGTATTTTTTAACGCTCTAAATTTAATTAAAAAATTCCAAAAACTAAAACTGGACAAAATTCCAGTTTTGGTAAAAAATATAAAGCGCAACAAATTTCTATGAAATATGAACTCAAAACTCGCACTGCACTCTCTCTATTTATCGAAGAAAATCAAACTATTGTTGTGATGAACAGCCAAAAAGGACGGCCGGTTGTAAAACAAAGCGACTACAAACACTAACTTTCAACGAAAGTGAAATGATTTTGAATGTGTTTTTTTTTTGTTTAAAAAAAACAACAGAAAAAATAATAAAGAAAACATCAGTCATAAACGTGAAATACAAACCCTTCTACTGGGATATTTTAAACGTTTTTCAACTGATTTACAACGACCACAGTAGAGCGAGTTACAACAACAAAAACTAAACACTGATAATTTATGACCAGCGTAAAAATCGCAATTTGATGAATTTGACCTGCTTTTTTCTCTCGTAATAGTGTTTTTATGTTTTTTGTTGTTGTGCTGCTGCTGCAGTTTTTACGTTGCAGTGACTTGTCTCAAATTCAATGCAGCACCAACAGCCAGGCGGACACAATTTTTTTAGTTAATAAGCAAAAACAACAACAACATGAATCATAAAAAAATATGTTAAAACAAAAAACAATTTAAATTGTTGACGAAGGAGTTAAAAAAGTTCCATTTTTATGACCCTGTTTCGCAGAAGATAAGATATTGTTTGTTTGTTTGGTGTAGCTGTTGTCTATGAATTCATACAAATTACACAGTGCGTACATACAAGTAAATAAATAAATAAATGTACGTATATTTGTTGTTGTTTGTCGTGCTCTATCGATACCAATTTACAGTTTAAACCGATTTTTTACGAGTTTACGCATTTAATGGATTTCGTTTTTTTTTTTAAATTTTTTGTCTGTGTTTTTTAAAATAGAATACCAAACGAAGGAGACCACATGTCAATCGTTGACAAAATATTTGTACACGGTTAAATGTGTGTTGACCAAACTGTGTATGGTTTAATTGATGTTTGATTTAAGCACTTTCGTTTGGTGTTGAATTGTAAACTGGAAAGGGTGATCAATTGTGGGAAGAATATTTTTGTAATTACTGTTATTGCATTAGAAATTATAAAATTGGAAATGGATATTGTACCTGTTTATAGTCTTTTCTTAATAGCTATGTTTCTACGAGTACTTTTTACATCCATTGGCTACTTTAAAATATAAACTTAGTGCATAAGCTTTAAAATATGAAAAACTTATTTTTGTTTTTTAAAGTATTTTATCTATCTACACAGAGTTGAAATCTAAATCAACAGGGTAGTGGCTAAATTCCAATTCAACTGCAGAATAATTTGGGGATTTCCATAGCTGTAGATGGGAATTAGATACCATTCGCAAATATGAACTATCAAAAGTGATCTGACCTGGTTTTAATTAGTTCATATTATCGCAAGTGCGCTGTAAAATGGTTAATTTATATTTATCCAATTTCAATATTTTTCTCAATTTCTTTTCAAATCCAGCAATAATAATTTTTGAAAATGTTAACGTTTCACGATTGCTATCTATGTTTCAGTATATATTTTCGATGGTTTGAGTAATAATATTCTGAATTTGGTTGATTAAAACCGAGCAACAATATAAAAATTACAGTTATTTTCAGCTATGTTTCCTAATTTGGAAATGATTACGAATTTGACCAAATATTTTAAATCGGCTAAAGCGTTTTTAAAATATCTTCAAATGGTGTAAATATAAAATAAACTTTGACTTTCCTATTTGAATTAAAAGTCAGATTGAAACTAAATTCTTATATTCTGGTCTACTCTGAATACCTCCAAATAAATGGAATAATTTACAGGATTTCAAGAGCGTAATAACCTCAGATTTTGTTTTATAATATTCATTAAATAATATGAATACAAAAACATTCAAAATTTACCAAATTCACAACTTAAATCGAATTTAAAATGCATTTTTTTCATGTGCAAAATTCTTCATATTTCATTGCAGGTTTTATTTACATATGCAACCTTAATATTATTGTAGAAAAAAATTCTATATTTTTAATAAATTTGTCAATAATGCAAAATTTTAAAATCAAACGACATGTATAAAGAATTTAGTATCGTACTTAAAAATATATTATTCAATTCTTTATAAAAATGTGAGATTTGTAGTCATTTTACTTTCCTGAAAACTTGTGTTTTGTGAGATTTTGACTATAGTCTTTAAATTTTTTTAGCTGAAAAAAATAGATTTTTGAATCAAAAATATTGGATTTTTTGTCAACTAACAAGAGCATTTTAGATTTTTCGGATTTAGAAATGTACGTTCTTCCTGACAAACGCTTCCAAAAAAGTCCCGTTTCATCAGCGTTTAAAACTTGTTGTGCAGAATATCCACCCTTCAATAATTGCTTTTAATTCAAGCTTGAACTTTTCTGCAGCTGAAGTATCTGCACTAGCAGATTCTCCTTTTAATGCAATGATATGCAAATTTCCACGGATTTTAAAATGGTCAACCAACCTCTGCTTGCATCAAATTCTTCCACACTTTCGGCACTTGATAAGGGATAATCTTCTTTCAGATCTTCAAATAAATTTAGTGCTTTATTTTGAATTACCATTTGACTTAATGGCATTCTTCGCTGATTTTGATCTTCTATCCAAATGTTAAGAAGGACTCCATTTTTTCCATTAAAGAACTTCTCATTTTGGTAACCTGTTTATGTTGTAACGATGTTGCGGTTTCAGCAAATTTTTTAATTTTATCAGCGTCTCTGGAACAAATGGATTTTATTATAGAAGGGACTAGGCCAAGGTTTCTTCCAATACCAACAGCCCTTTCCCCTGATTTAAAACGTTTTAAAATGTCAAGCTTTTGTTCTATGCATAATTGCTTTCTTTTTTGACTCATTGCTACAAAATATTCATTTCAACTTCACTTCAGCAAATGTAATTTGCAACCATCAGACAACATAAATATGTATGTATTTCCATTAGACTTAAACGGGAAATCCCCTTTATCTGTTTTAGCTTTGTACAAACATTTTCATATTAACGACGCAAACTGAAACAAAAACGACGCAACTTCGAAGTCACAGAAACTTTAAAAAGAAACAACTTCGAATTTGCACTAGATTTTAACGGGAAACCTTTTTCTGTTTTAGCTTTCTACAAATATTTTCGAATTAACGACGCAAATCGAAGCACTAACGACGCAACTTCGAAACATGCGACGCAAACTGAAACAAAAACACGCAACTTCGAAATCACAGACATTTTAAAAAGACGCAACTTCGAAGCAGACGCAGAACGAGCCGACGCAAATCGGGGTATTAGTGTAGTTGACTATTATTGATTCTGATTCATTAGGTACATATGCAGCCTCTAAAAATGTTTATACTTCTGTGTCCATAATTCTAGATGACGTATCAAGATGTGCATGATTTTCATAAATCCAAAGAACGTATCGTCACCTTCGACCAGGTAAAATAAATAAACTTTAAACAATAAATTTATTTCAAAATTAGGTTAAAAATCTGGAGAACCTGATTCATCCCTTTGTTTCGGAAAACAAAACTGCAAAATAACGTATCATAACTTCAATAATATTTCGTGAAATAGTGAGGAGGGTATATTGGCATAATGCTGATGTTTGTAACGTAAAGTCAACTTAAAGTATACCAATCTGCTCTGGATCACTTTCATAGTAGATTCTATCCGTCTGTCCATTTAAACTTTTTAGTCAAACTCTTCTCAAAATAGCTCTTCTATTGCCCCAAGGACAAAGCTAAGTATGTTGTATAATTTTTAAACAATATATGATATTAATATTTGAAGTATCAGGGTTTTATAAAAATTTAAAGGAATATTATACATTTTATAATAAAGATTATTTATGATATTTCACATTCGGTCATCGGTCATTCGAGGAACTTTAAAATCAAACACGATTTAATATTTTATATTTAACAACTGAATAAATGCTTTGAAATCTTACTTCATTAAAGGGTGACAACAGCAACTCAAATTTGTTTTCAAGTGCAATAAAATACACTGTTATTTACATATAATTTATACTTGAATTCGTCCACTCTTTCGTAACGCTTTTCGTTGCTTTTTGTTTATTTTATTCATAAAATTATTGGGCGTTTTTGGGCAGCATGAAAAATTGTTATTATTATGAACATCAACATTAAATTATCTACAAGTGATCAATTTTTATACATCTTTTATATTTCAAAACAAACTTCATATTTTCTATAATTCATACTTTGAAAATATGGTATGGAAAAAACCCGAATGAAAAATTTATGCTTGAACATGTACAACTTTATCATTTTCAAATTATTTCAGCAAAATTACATTACATTTTCATTTCTATTTTTTTGTTTCTTGTTCGGTTGGTTTGAATTCAGTTTACATTTGGGTATGAGAGTGGATTTACCAAGCCATGTTTATATTTTATCTTTAAGTTTTTTTTTTTGTTTAGTTTTCTAAGGAGAGAAGTAGATTTTCATGTTGAGAAATAAAAACAACAAGAAAAACAAGACAATAAATATAGTTTGGGTTAACAATCCGTGCAATATGTATGAGGGGGGATAAAAATATCTTCGCAAACAATATTCGTATCTGTATCGTTGTAGGTACATCATTTTATGAACAACCATTCCATGGATATTTCATATACAAACAAACCTACATTTATAAATATGTAAGAATGTATGTATTTTCACATTCAACCATCCATTCATTTTTCTATAAAGTACAATATATATTTCGTGTTTTCGTTTTTTTTCTTTCTGCAACCAGTAATCACTGTTGTTTTACAGAACGGTCAAAAGGGACGGTGACACAACCATCATTCAATCTTGCTCATCATATGGTTGTAGAGGAATACATATCATAAATAAATATCAGAGAAATAAGAAAAAAAAAACTACTAGTGGGAATAATATTTCCACTTTCTTGCATGCAGACATATGGATGTGTTTGAAAGTATAGAAAAAATATACTCAAACTAAAGTAGAGTAGAATGGTCGCATGTTGTATAATGAGAATTCCATTGGGTCCAGTTGAATGATGCCATCCATCCATCCATGCATGTTTGTTAACGTCGACCATGATAATGATGATGTTGATGGAAAAGTAAAAAACAAAAAAATAAAATACTTTTGTTGTTATCCAAATCAACCCATCCCAAACTAATCCATTCCACGCCATACCAATCATACTTTGTTAGTTTGTCATTTGTATTTTCTATAATTTTTCTTAACTTAAAAGGAAAATTATTACAGTGGTGGAGGAATGTATAAAAATCGAAAGTAAAATTTTAAGATTTAAATAATTGAACTAATTTTAGAATTACCCAAAGTATAAACACACAATTTCAGTTTTATACAATATAATATATCGTCGTCGAAAATCCAAAAGTACGTAACATTTTTATAATTTGGAAAAACAAAAAACGTATTAAAATGTAAAATATTTGAGATATAAAAACAAGTTATGGAATATGAGCTTAAAACACAACAATAAAACTATTTCAGAAGAAAAAAAGATATTTTATAAAGTACTTTTAAAGTTATGTATGTTACGTTCTTTTGCATTTCTGTTTTCTGAAACAAAATATAGCTTTTATTTTGAAACATTTGTACAATATAAATGTATTCAAAGTATTTGGATATTGTTAGCTATGACCTATTCTCATCATTCTGGCAACATACGGATTCAAGCCAAAAGAACTGCACACAGAGATAAAATATAGTTGTGCATGTTTTTTGTAACCATTTCAATATTGTTACAAGTTTTCTAACAATATTATAGTCACAGTAACTATTTACATGATTGGGGTATCCATAATATGGTTAATATTCCATTCAAATGATTGTATCAACTATATATATGGTATATATGTTTGTGACAACCATTTATATGATGAAGGACTTACCATATTATGTTGCTCTCGGCTTATGGATATAATAATCTGAGAACAACATAAATACCACAGTCATGTATATAGTTACTGTGACTATAATATTGTTAAAAAACTAGTAACATATTGAAATGGTTACAGAAAATGTGCACAACTATATTTTTTCTCTGTGTGTGGTCAACTTTTGAGGCCAAGAAAGAAGTGAAGCATATCCCAGATAGAACGTTCTGTATCGATTGAATCAAATAATAGTTCTGGGCTTATAGTTCTACTTATTTTAAATAGTTTTGAAAAGGTATTGCAATATGTGGCATAGCGTTGACATGATGGAATATTATGGTTTCACTACCGGCTACATATTCCGGGCGGCCAGATGATCATTTTAAACGAATATGTTGTGTTCCTGGCCAGATTTAAGCAGCTCATAACACAGAACATTACCTTAACGCCAGGATTATTTGTCTTTGGTGTCAATTCGGATGGTTGACCGGGCTTCACATACGATCTCATACTTATCGGGCTATCGTAATGTATTTATCATCGCAAGTAATGATTTTTTATAGCGTTCAAACTGCATTTCAGACATACAAATGATCAAGGTCCCTCAGCTTGAATAAATGACAGATATTTACTCTTCAAAATGACATATAATATATTAAAAACAAAAACCGCGTTCAAATGTCTGTTTTAAAATAAATTTTTTTTTTTTAATATTTTATTTATTGTATCTTCACAAAATAATGTGAACTATTAATAATTTGTTCAAATCTTAAATCTAAATATTAGTTTTAATTTACGTCCCACCACAGTTGGACGAAAAATAATGTTTAATTTATAGATCCTATCATCAGCGCAGGTCTGTTGGATTCCTTTTTCTTAGTCGGATGTACCCATTACTTCTCATTAATGTTCGTGCAAGTGGGTTTGGGTGAACTTCTAACTTTTTCAAATATGACTTTTGAAATAAATAATACCCGTTGATTCATAAGCCAAAGCACGGATCATATTAACCGTAGGGTCTCAAGATTTTAATAAGTTTTATTTTTTTATTTTATAATGTACACTTTACGTTGTCGAATAGATGGTAAACGAAATCCACATTAATAAATTCGAAGACAAATAAATGCCAAATACTTTGTTTTCATTTATCTCCCAAGTGTGATGATTAGAGTGGTTTATAAAATCGATTTCCGATTTTTATAGATGCTCACATCTAGAATTGTACGATTGTTAAAGTATTAGCTCAATCCGACTTTACCTTCCCGTGCCTCGAAGTTTTAAAATGACTACTAATTTCACTCATTTTGACCTCACATATTTTCTCAACTATTCTGGTATCTCTTGAACTTTCCGCTATTTTGCAACATCTGACATCTACTAGTTAATTTTTCATTACTAATAGGGGGTCAGACGGCATGTATTGCTTGTGTATTGGGACATGTATTCAATACATATGGAATTGCATGTGTATGTCAAAATTCACGTTATACATACGATTCATAATTTCCACTTTCAAACGTACATATGTAATTGCATGTGACATAACCTCCATTAGTTTATATGTTAGTTGTTTTTAACAATGTATTTATTTAAAACATTTTTAAATCACAATAAATATATTTAATGCAATGAAACATATTTTGTAATGATTTTTCTTTACTCTTTATTGTTTTGTTTTTATTTTATTTTGCACTCACACAGTGTTGTATTTCAAAATACAACACTTTTATACACGCAAAAATAGAACATGATCTAATTGCCAAAAATGTCACAAGTAATACACATGTATTTTACATACACAAAGTTTCATATGGATCACACGGTATGTATATGTTTACATATGGAAAAATGTCCCAATACATGGCACAAAACACAAGCAATACATTCCGTCTGACCTCCCTTTAATCATGTATTACAGCAGAAAGTAAAAATCTGGGAATCCCTATTTTGGTTTTGACTTGTCGCTTGTAGAACTACTTACAGAGAAATATTAATTTAAAGTTTGTTGTTGCAATATTGGTAAGCAAAGGAGATGGTGAACAACTACTGGGAATCTCCGCTTTAGAGAAAGCACAGGCATCAGTTATGCAGAAGCTGTTAGCGATAGATAGCCTTTTTGAAAACTTCAGAACTCTTTCGGCACGGGAAGGCAAAGTCCGATTGAGCTAAAATTTTACAATCGTATTTTTACACTAAAAGAAACAACCCTAGATGTGAGCACTTAAACATTTTAAAAAAAAAATTTCCCTTTCTAAAACTACTCTAGTGATTAGTAGTTTTGAATTATGGATATAAAATCGTTATTTTTGGATACAGAAGTCTAAAAATTTGTTAGAGGCATGTAGTTTAACCTTATAAATCAGAATCAATCAAAACCACGATTTTGATTTTTTTGATGATACGTTCTTTTGGATCTTCGACGACGATATATGTGTATATGTAAAGTGTCTTCCAATAGGAATTGGCTGTCATTTATTCAGTTTGTTTTGCAAAATCACCCTGGACTGATATAGCGTCCAACATCACGTACAAATGATAAATTTGTTTGAGGACCCTGGAGCAGTTGGAAACTAACACTAATTTTCATAAAAAAAATCATAGTCAGCGATAAGACCTATTTCTGGAAGAATGGGTACTTCAATAAACTAAATTTCGAATTTGTGACGATACCAATTCACATGAGATTCAAGAGCATCAGAATCTCATGTGGATTGGCGGCATCATTGGTCTATATTTCTTTGGGAATGACATTGGTCCGGCCATCTTCGTCAACGGCGAGCGCTATTGGTGAATGAATACCAATTTGTTTGGCTTGAATTCGATGATATGGACACCAACGACATGTGTTTCAACAGCGCTACGTGCCACATTGGACATTCTGCACGATATTCCATATATAATATCATCAAATTAAACATGTCAATAATATCTCACACAAACTTAGTTTTATTTATATTTAAAGATAGGAAGCACTTAATGAAAGACCCATTATTGTTCTCCACCGAAAGATATAAATTTAATTTTTCATTTGGATGAGTTTTACATAAATCGTTGTAATCCCATGGATTAATTTTATGAAATATTTACAGTTTTATGACTTTCGTACAACTATTCCTGTGTAAATATTAACAACATAATTAAAATAATATTCTACCGTAAATTTTTTCGAAATTCGTTTTATTTTGAAATCTATTAACCATCTTGTATTAGGATAATGGTTCCTAATTCGGAAAAATTAAGTCTTATTTCTGCACAGATAAATAATATTCGTTGTGATTTGTTCCCCAATCAATTATTCAATTATATTCTTAGATTTGTTCGATAATAGCAACAGAAAAGTGAATTATTTTGATTAATCTCTTTTATGCTATTGTTACCCATACTACCCGAAAAAGTTTTCGAAATATTCATAAAAAAAATTCTATAGTTTACTTTTCAAATATTTTGACCATACTTAGTTTTTAGGCGTTCAAAACTTCAGCTTATTTTGACACAGAGTGCATTAAAGAGTTAGTTTTAACTAAAATATAATCTTCAAACTTCTTGATGTGTTTAATATATGTATGTTTATAATGCATTCCGTTTCCTAATTGCAATCATATCTGTATATATTCCCTTTTCAACTTATTTTTTTAGAAACAAAATAAGAAATTAAATATTTTCAACCAATTCTTGTAAAAAATTAAAAAAAACAATTCCAAACTACAGAGCCGATTTGACACAAATGTTCAACGTTGGAGTTTATTTTAAAATATCACAATATTAAGCAAAACATGAATAAATTGAATGCTTTGAAATTTATATTTCATTAAAAACTTGATTAACCTATCTAAATGAAAAATTGAATAATAAAAACTATCTTACAAAATTATCTTGCTTTTGTACCACTGTATTACCCCACCAAGATCCATGTAGTCAATATTGTTAAAGTTTTCAACTAGAACAAAACAACACAGATACTTTTGGGATTATTACTATTATTTTTGTGTTTTTTTTCTGTTCTAGTTCGCTTTTCTTGTCTTGTGGATGCTTTGGCCATTATTTACGCTACTTTTGCTGCTACCACTTTTACCCTTTCGGTTCGTTTGTTTTGTGGCACGTTGGTTCATTTTGTTAAGTAAAGCAGCGACAGCATCAGCAGTCTGGGCAACAACGGCATTAGTTATCAAAACTCATAATGATGACGCCCGGATTGTTCAATGTCTGTCTGTATATCTATCTACATGGTTAGATGTACTTAATATGTATGTACACGAGCGTTCAAGTGATTGTGTGTTGTAAATTTTCTAGTTTTTCTTTTAGGGGTTCGTTAGTTTTTGTTTGATTCGTGGTTCATTTGCTGCTCCTGTCGTCGTTCCCGTTGTTTGTTTTTTGGGTTAAATGGGTGGCGTGTTTTGTTTGGTTCGAGTGTGAATGAATCTAGATGTTTCGTGTACATGAATGTATTTAAAGCAACAATGTTTTCGACATATTTTTTTTTTTGCTATGCTGATATTTTTTTAGATTAAACCGTCTTTAACTTATTTATTTTGGATGTTGCAAAATGGCAAGAAAACTTTTATCAATATTGCTATTGTTGTTTTTGTACATAGTTGTTATTTTGTAGTTTTGTTAGGTAAACATTATTCCCAGCTGAGTTGTAGTAAATATTTGGAGTGGGCGTAAAAGTGGAAAATATTTTGCAAACATTCATACATGATTACACACGTACAAACATAAATTTCTTTCAACATGTGGGAAATATTGCATATTTTTTTCTTCTCACATCAAAGTACATACGAATATTTGTACGTACATTAAATGTTTATGCAGATTTTCAATATAGATTATGGTTATTTTCAAATGTTTTCCCCACTACACTTTCATTTTGTTTTGCAAAAATATACATGAAATGAATTTCTAACTAGATCAGGTTCATATAAATATTCTGTATTTGTTTCTATATATATTTTAATGAGACTTCCGACAAATTTTTGAAGATGTAGGTTTCGAAATTATATTGGACCAAAATAACACGCCAAATTTTGAATTTTGATCATATTACAAATTTCTAAAAAATTCGAAATATTTAAAAATTTGACCTTTGAACTCAATGCTTTTATGATATTTTGAGTTTGTATTAAATACTACCCTAATCAACAACATTTCAAGTCCACATGAGAATCTAGGAACAATACATATCAGCATCTTATTAGTTTGGTAAACTTTTTCGTTGAGGGAAAAATAATGTTTTTTACTTTAAAAGTTTTCTACATTCAATTACGTTCAATGATAAAGTTTGTGGTGTTTTGTTTGGATTTTCTTCTATTGTGGGTTTAATCAGGAAAATAAAAACTTGTTTTATTGAAACAAAATAAAAGTTTGGTTTGTATGCGGCTTCGTAAACACTATACAACTTTAATAAAACTTTAAAATCAGGTCCTGGCATAAAACCCTATATAAAATAAAAACGTATACAACTAACGTAAATTTGAGTATAAAAAGTAGCTGTTTTATCTTTTATTATGCCCTACACCACTATAGTGGTTGGTATACCGATCGACCCAGAATTGCTTTCTGAGTCGCTTTAACGATACTCATCCGTCCATCTTGCTGGCCTTGTCGCCATTTTGAAGATATTTTGCTAAAATGTTGCCTGTTTTCATATAGAAAGAAATCACGCGAACTATTTTCACGGCGATGACTACATTGGTCATAGCTCCCACATATACACTGAATCAATTAAGTCTCCGTACAGACATACTCATAATATAAACTAGCTATTTATGGTCACTTTTCAATACATATTAAACCTTTTTTAATTAATTTTATAAAAAACCTTATAAACCAGAAATCAACATAAAAAAACTACAAACATTTTCATTAAAAACATAAAAATTTACATAAATTCAATAATTGTACGAAAAGTATCACTAAAAAGTCTCCGGACTGTTAACTGTTTTAAGGCAAGGAATCCCAATATTAATCTTAATTGAATTTAACATGTGGTAGGTCCTCCTTTCTGAGCAATTTTCTTGGATGGTCAGTTCTTTGTTTATTTGCCATTGTTCTGGTTTTTTTGAACTGTTGAATAACGTACTGAATGGAAGAGTGTGGTCTTTTTACAATATCCTTGAATTCGGTTAAATTTTTTCCTTCATTTTGCAAGTTAATAATAATTTTCTTTCTATCAATTAAAATTTGCTTATTTTTGGATTACCTGACAACAACAAAGCTGGTCCATTCCATGCACAGCCATTAAAATGAAGCAATTGCTCAGAAAGGATGACCTACCACATATTAAATTCAATTAAGATTAATATTGGGATTCCTTGCCTTAAAACGGTTAACAGTACGGAGACTTTTTTGGTGATACTTTTCGTACAATTATTGAATTTATGTATGTAAATTTTTATGATTTTAAGGAACATTTTTTTATTTTTTTTATGTTGATTTCTAGTTTATAAGATTTTTTATAAAATTAATTAAAAAAAAAATGAATGAATATGTATTGAAAAGTGACCATAAATTGCTAGTTTATATTATGATTATGTCTGTACGGAGACTTAATTGATTCAGTGTATGTCCACTTCCGAAAATCTCTGACGAAAACAAATTATTGATATTTTAAAAGAAAAAAAGTTTTAACTCATTTACTCAGTGTAGGTTATTATCTGGCGGACTATACTTTTTTACTTGTTTTTTATTGTATTAAATGTAGGGCCTTAATTATTTGGTGTTTACTCATAATATTTTGTAAGTTTATCATATAAATTTTGTCATTGGGCGGGCTTCTCCCTATTGAGGGTTTTTTGTTTTTTGCTTTTATTCTTCATCAAACTATTGTATTTTTTTTTTCATTGCTAAATGTTCTTGTTTGTTTATTTTATTTCCTGAAATATAAGTATATTATTTTTCTTTTATTCGCATGAAAACAAAAACTCAACAATTCGTATCAGTGAAAACTAATTTAGCATAATGGAAATCATTGCCATGTTTATAAATAAATACATATACGAATATAAATATTATTATCGATTTGCATGTTACAATAAATTAAGTCTTAATAAATGAGTTTTCTTTTTGGAGGGAGTGTCGGTAACATTAGCAGGATATTACAAATTAAATAAGGAATTAGGCAAAGAATGAAAATAGACAAAAACAACATCTTGCGAAAGGTTTATGTGTTGGATTCATGTGTCGGAAATATTTATATTAAATATTTGAGGCAACAGAAATTATTTGCAGGTCTAACCCAATATATTTGTTATTAGCTGGATCGTTGAAAACTCTTAATAAATTTAATTTAAATGTTAGTTGTTTTATGTACATTTTACAAAACTTTCACTTTCACAATTTATTTTTCTTAGGACGATTTATTTATTTTAAAATATTCGTATTTTAAAGTTGTTTATTAGAAGAAAAATTCCTCTAACATGGCCATTTGTTTTTCGACTTTCGTAAAACAACATGAATTTTCTCTTTGAAATGAAAATAAACAAACAATTAAAACGCCTTTTTCATTTCTAAGGTTTCTTTTTTTGTTGGTAGATGCTGCTGCTAATGTGAAGATCCTAACAAATTTGTTTGTTTATTTTAACATACATATGTACATTCATATAGTATACACTATCTGAATATTTATATGAAATATTGTTGTACAACTTCACGTATGACGATTATCTGACGTAGTATTTACTATAGAAATGTTTATGTAAATTTTTCGTGATTTATTTTTTTGTAACACATTCAAACATTTGTTATCACTATGTGGTTGTACATATTTTTGTTCGCTTTGTTTTTGTTATCATTGTATGTATTTGAAATGATTGAAATGCTTCAAATTACTACAGGCTGATGTTCTCTAGAATAATTATTTCGTTTTAACTAAACAGTTGAAGAACTATTTGTTTATATTAAACAATAACAACATCTACTACAAAAACTATATTAAGTTGCTCACAATGGAGACGGCGAACTATTAATCTTTTTCTAGAACATAAAACCAGAAAGTGGAGAAAAATAATAGTGAAGCTCAGATGATCATGTAATACCCTACACTTATTATTTATAAAGTATTTACACCTAGACTTTTAGAGAAAGGAGCTAAACAGATTGAATTTGACATGTTCTTTCATATGCTTACTTTAATAAACATGTCAATTTAATAAGTTTTTTTGCAAACAAATTTCAGATTATTTTTTATTTTTACAAAAATCTAATTTCTAAATAATAATTCTGGCCTACATTTGTTATAACGGAGATATACAAAGCAAAATTGCATTAGAAAATATTTAATTTATTTTAACTTTCTTCAAACCTTAAAAAATAGACAAAAAAATGTAAATAACTAGGATGGTATGGCCAAATAGGGTTCCGTTAAAGATTTTTCGTAACGATATACTTTCCAATAAGCATTTTTTATGGAATTCAAGTTGAAAGCAAGTGTAATTCAAGCCTTGAATTGCAGTTATATTGCACTTTATAGCATTCTCCAATAAAAAGGAAACATAAATTCAAGTCATATGTTTTTTGTTTGAAAAATATTTAATTTTTTCAAATATTTTTCAAGTTTAAAACATAATTCAAGTCAAATTCTAACAAAATGTTCAAGTACTTGAATTTTTTTGGCTTTGCTGCTTATTCGGTTCCAATTCATATAAATTTTGTATGAGAACTCTCAGTATATCGTCACTCTAAAAAGAAAAACAGATATTGAGAAAATGGGACTAAGTTTTGTACTTTGCAGTTTTATTAAGGATGTAATATAGAATAAAAATGGAAACGACATAGGTTTAACTTAATTAGTTTTAGTTTTCTTCTCCATTGTGAAATTGGAATATTTTTGCTTTATCACTAAAATATAACAAATATGATTCATTGGTGAATTTTGTTGAAACTTCAGAAAAACTTTAAAAGTTGACCCTTTAATTGGAACCAACATTAATAGTTTATTTTGTGGACAAGTCAGACAGTGTATTCAACTTTTGAAGTTTTAATGATCTTTTATTGAAACTGCCGAATCTTATATTCCAACCAGTTATCATAATTTCCCAGACTTTTTTCATAAAAAAATTCATTTCATTACCTGAAATTTCCTGGTATTTTGAAATACTAAATTAACCCATATCGTCCCAATGTTCAATTTTTCGAACAGTAAATTTAATGCTTTTTTGTAAATTTTTTTCACATTTTTGGTAAGACTAAGAACTAGTATTTTTTAATAATTATATAGTGCAAGGGGTTGGCTACAAATATAAAAATAAAATTTCATGCCCACTCCAATCCCCCCTTTTATAATAGGGGTGAAGAAAAAACATCAATTTTGGCATAATTTTAAAAACTTAAAACCATGTATAAAATTAAAAAAAATAAAAAAAAGTGTGAATGTAGTTCAACTATCAACATCAGCAAAAAAATATTTTTTTTTTCACTGGTATTTTTGTAATTTGACTTCAAAATGGAGTGTTCGATTTGTCGAACACTGGGCACCATATAGCACTTTTGTTTTTGTTCAGAAGATGTTGCGTACTGCCATATTGTAACTAATTCACGAGTTTGAATTAACAGAAATAAAGTTATTATGTTATTATTTGGTCTATTTTTTGATTAAAAGGATTTAGATATTATAATCGTGGAAACAAATCGCTACGCTCAGCAGCCGAATTCTAATTTTGTTTTAGACAAAACTATGTTACAACGATTCCTAGGCATTTGGTATTGTCTGCATATCACACTGTGCCTGCTGCTCGCGATTATTGGTCAAATCACCCTGCATTAAGCGTTGCTGCTGTGAAGTTATGTATGCCAAGAAATAAGTTCTTGGACATTATACACAGAGAAAACAGATTCGTGATAGCAACCGAATTTGTAGCCAATCGAATAATTCTATCGTAGTGACCGAATTTTACAGTTGTGGCTACAATATTTTGGAATGCGTAACTAAAGTTTGGTTGCCTCAACTGAAATTCTTCTTTATCAACTGACTTTCTGTTGTTAGAACTGAAAAATTATATGAGTGCAACCGAATCATTCGATTGGCAACAAATTCGGTTACTATCACGAATCTGTTTTCTCTGTGTAAAATTTATTCAAAATGGCAAATATATTGTTCAATTCTCTCGAAATTATTTTTTTTATATTTATTTCATGTACGAGATAATCAACAAAAAGTTTATGCAATTCGGAATTTGGGAGGAAGATTTTGGGCGTCATTATTGCAAAATGTTTTTACGTGGTAAACCAATTCACTTCATCTATACACTATGGGCCTCTGATCGGCAAATAGATACTGCATACCCTATGCTGGATCGGCAGACAGCTACATCAAAGCAGTTGGCTTAGGAGCCAATGTAGTTCTTCGCTTGTTAGATAATATAGAATTTGCAGACAGGCATACCGTGTATTTTGACAACTTTTTTACTTCCTACTATCTCATGTTCCTACTGACTGAAAGAATATTAGGTGCAACATGTACTGTGCATTCAAAGATAATCTGGAGAGCTGTGCTTAAAACCATAAAAAGTTTGGAAAGAGTTTGGATCATGATTTCCAGTTTGACAGCAACAATAAAATTTAAATTTGCCGCTGGCAGGACAATAAAGATGTTACAGTGACCACTAATTTTAATCTGCTCTATCCCACTGTAAAGAGATGGAAAAAAGAAAAAAAAAATAGTTATGGTATAATAGAACACTTTCGCTTTGTAAATTACAACTAACCCCTACTATTGAAAAACTAAAACAAAGGAATTGGAAGAGTGGATTTGCATGATAATGCTGTACAAAATTATAGTGTTGTACTTCGAGCAAAGAAGTGGTATTGGGCTTTATTGATCTCTACTCTAAAATCTTCGTTAATAAATGCTTGAAAACTGGACTGTTTCCGTCGTCGTTACCAAAACAAAATTAACATTGTTTTGAAGCATTTCATGAAGGAAAATAATGAATATTTTTAGTCTAAATAAATGTCTTGTTCTATTTTTTTTTAACAAATAATATGAATTGATTTGAGTTTATAAAAACGTGGTTTTTTATTATTTACATTATATGGGAACTATATAACAAAAATGCTAAATAGTGCCCAATGTTCGATTAATCGAACACTATTTTTCAGACAAAAAATCTGAAAAAAATTTGGAGTTCATATTCGTGTTTTCTAATCCCAAATTATCAAAAAACTACCAAGTTTTATAAAGTTAATCGAAAAAAACTTTGGGACGATATCGGTTATATCAAAGACCAATCAAATTCAATAAAATATATTTTTTTGTAAACAGATTTAAGGGGTTAAACAATTTTAACCCAATATTATTGTCATTATTTCATCTAAATGCGAATATATTTTGATAATTCCTTTAAGAATCTCAAAGATTCCTTCCTTAAGATAACCGAATCAAATGATGCTAATCAAATGATTTAGTCTAAGTGACCGACATTTTTTTATTATGGCTGAAAAATTTTAGTTGGGCTATACAAATTCGATTATTTAGGTAATTGTTCTGTTGCTAATAGCAAAAAAATCTATGGATATAATCGAATCGTTCGATTGATAAAAAATCACAACGAACTGTGACGTAAAAAAGAAAACTAAATTTCGCGAGGAATTTTTAGCTATTAGGAACCCTTGATCTCCTTGTTTAGGCCTTATTGTGTTTTAATTGTTTTTAAAAGCCAGACTAAGTTTTTTTTAGAGATGGACCGATTTTGCAAATATTCAATACCAAAAATGTCTGACCAACAGAAAATATTTGGGCACAATTTCATTAACCTACTTCCATATAGTCCCTATAGTGGCTTCAATAGACAGATGGACAGCCATATCTAAAACATCTTGAATTTTATAAGGATTAAAAAGCTAATTTATTTAAATATTTGCAGATATTTACAATAAAATAGTAAATAGTACGTTTTACAATTTATTCTATATAATTAATCATTTGTACGATACGAGGTTAATCCCTACTACTAGTACTAGGAAAATACTTTAGGGAAAAGAAGAAGAGGAAGTTGTGTCTTGTCAATGTCGTAATTGGCAAAGACGTCTTTTGACTTCATTCGACATATTCATTTGTACGTATTAATTTTCCATGTAATGTAATATTTTCCAACCGATTATGGTTTTCTATATGACCTAAAAGGAAGTTAAACAGAACAGGTCTGTCTCATGACTGGTTGCTTAAAAGCTGGAACCGGTTCTAGTAGTAACATTTGATATGAGAGGAATCATTTATTTGCCACGATACTAACCCTAAATTAATTGATTTTATTTTTACCCAGATTTGTTAAAAATCCATTGATAATTTTTCTACATTTTGTCAGAATTGGAAAGTGAAGTGACATGTCTTCTTTTCACTTGCCACGGCACTTATGCGTTTTCTTTCTAACTGAAACATCAAGCTTCCAACCCGTTCTTTCAATATCTCAAATTATCTGTTTAAGCAAGCTAATTTATTTCGATTACTAAGTTATCATGGTCTCTAAAATGGACGAATTGACAATGCTACAAATGTCAGAACTGATATTTTATATCCCACTTGTGATAGTGTAGGGTATATTAACTAGTAAAAGAAGAATTTTAAAGAAGTATTATATGTATGTATGTATATTTATTTATGATTGTTACTTCTCAAATGTCTGCAGATAAGTTATTTTGTTATTTTTGATAAAGACTTTTTGTTACTCGTACTTGCTTCAATATGGAACAATATAATCTGTAATATGATATAATTTATAGTTTTCAATACATATTTTAATGATGTTTTACAATGAGAACGAGTGGATGTTTTTGTTATTTTTTCACTTGTTTTAGATATTTCATGACATGACCGTTTCACACTTCATTAGATCTTATCGCCGCCATTAATAAAGAAAAATAAAGAAGAAAAAAACACAACAATAAAATATTTTATAAACTGTTTAACTGATTTATTTATATAAACTTGTGATAATAAATTTATGATAATTCCTATTTATCACCCAAATAAAAATAAATTATTAATAAATTAATAGTGTTTCATTCTTTCCTTTGGATTTCGGTTTATGTATTTTTAAATATGTAGCATAAAATAAAATTAAATAATATTTTGTATGTGTTTTTTTTTATTTCAGATGTTTTTCACTGCAAACATGATAAATGTTTGGCAGCATCACTTGGATTATGGTTAAAGGTAATAAATTATTAGTTTTATTATTAATTTTTTTGCACAGTGAAACAAAAAAATAATTAAGTGGTGTAAATTTGGCAATTTATAATTAAATTAAGTTCATCTATGAATTTTGATTTAAAAATCTTTTAGACATATATTATGGATATTCATGCATTAATATTATTGTAATTTATGCATATTTTTATATTATTTATTAATTATTTGAATAACAATAGATTCATTGTTTGGCTTTATAAACAACAGGGTATCAATTTTCTATGAAACTATAACGAAATTCTTGTCATACCTGTTATCAATAAAAAAAACAAATGAATTTTTGATTAAAATATCTTCAAATTACAATGAAACTATTAGATGTTGTGGTTTTCTACAGTTTATGAACTTATAACAAATTTAGTTTTGTAAAATAGTTCTTTATTTTGTAGGTTGAAATATGTTTTTCATTTAGTTTAAAAACATCAGTAAATAAATAACATACAATAAAATTCAATAATTAATTTACACAGTCATTTCATTTGGGGTGTTACTACATTTTACAAGATAATTACAAACAACTACAGCCAACATTATTGAACAACAAATTAAAATGAAACCTCAAATGAAATGTAAGACGTTGAATTTATATACACAACCAAATAAACAAATAAATAAATATATAGATACAATATACATTTAATAAAAAATACTTACAGATACATACAAACGGATACATATACAGTGTCAGACAAAGTTATACCAATTGCTATAGTGAAGTTAACTGAAAATAATTGTTTACCATGTTTCAGAGCTTCGAATTAACTAAATAAATTTGAACTTAATTCAATAAAATCATAATTCAGAATATTATGATTAAATGACCTAAAGCTTTTTTCTTTTAAAATTTAAATAATTTATTTTTTTAAGAGATTTTTGGACATGGACCTTATATGGGAGCTGTGAGCTGTGAGCTGTGACCAATTATGAACCGATCATCAAATTAAGTCGTTTATTTTATTTCTATAGCGATGGCTTAATATAAAAATGGCGTAACTAAATTTTTTTTATTCCGGTGGACAAATGTCAGATGCACTTTGCCTCAAAATTTCAGGGGGATATAATTGCAAATAACATATTTATAACGATTTCAAAAAAAGCCCTAAGTCAATTCAAAGAATTATTGAAAGAAAAAGCCCTAACTCGTTTTCAATAATACAAGGTAAATCTCTCAGCGCAGCTGTAGTTGTCCGTTTATATTTTCCAAGTATAAAATTCGTTTCTGAATCGGATTTTTCCACCTATTACGAAATTTAACAGCTTTATGTCGCTGAGTGTGATTAAAAAAAGCAAATGGAAACATAAAATTGACCTATCCATTTGTTGCGCAATTATTAAAGGGATCGAACTATTCCATATTTAAACCTAGAAAAAATTTGTTCCTTAGTGCTGCATATTATAAAATTAGGCCACATCTATATAATTTCACTATATACAATATTTTAACACACGAGTTGAACAATTATGTTATTGGAAAGAAATGGATGTTACACGCAGAGAAAAAATATAATTGGGCATGTAACCATTTAAATAGTGTTACAAGATTTTTAACAATATATTAATCACAGTAACTATTTACATGATTGTGGTAACCATAATATGGTTAATTTACGATTCACATGATTGTATCAACCATATATATGGTTACAGTAAACAAATATATGTTTGTGGCAACCATTTATATGATGAAGGACTTATCATATTATGGTGCTCTCGGCTTAAGGCTTATCATAATCTGAGAACAACATATTATGATAAAATTATTCATCATAAATATGGTTGCCACAAACATATATATGTTTACTGTAACCATATATATGGTTGAGACAATCATGTGAATCATAAGTTAACCATATTATGGTTACCATAATCATGAAAATGGTTACTGTGACTATAATATAGTTAAAAAACTTGTAACAATATTGAAATGGTTACAGTAACCATGCCCAACTATATTTTTTATCTGCGTGTAGTACCTTCCGTTTTTGCGACGTGTGTTTTTAAACACTTGTGGAAGATCCAAACTCGATCGCCAGAATTTCACCACGTAATTGTTTACTCATATGGTTGTTTCTACCAAAAACGCAGTGTAATATTCTCTAACTTTTCGCTATATTGTATCCATATGGATACATTTTAGATTTTTGCACATAACTTCGACATTTATGAATATTTTTAAAATATTGTTTTTCAGTCTATTTTTGGATTGTATTTAGAGATGTTTACAATTTATTTCATTGAATTATCGCTATTCGTGTTCGATTGATAGCAATTTGAAAATGTGTGTAAATAAATTTTTGAATCCATAATTTTTTTTAAAAAAAGTGTCTTCGATTTTTTGCAAATAAAATTTGTAAAAACTCTAATTTTGTAATAAAAATGATTTAGAATGCTTTGAAATACAAAAATTAAAAAGATAAAAAAATGTTCAGGATAAGCTTCCAGGACTAAAAAATTAATTTGGTATAACGGCTAAACCAGGACACGTAGGACCTTAATATTAATATCAGTCAATATTGATATCAATACCAACCATTTGATATACTTAAAACATCTATTAACACCTCCAGTTAAAACTTGTAGCGAAAGGGCTAATGCATTGTTAGCTTTTAGTATGGAAACTCAAATAACGATTGAACAAAAATGTTTAATAAGTGGCCACACTCAAACGATACTCTTCGATTCGTCCTGATAAAAATAATGCTTACTATAAAAGTTCGTGTATGTACTCAAACCTCTATTTAAAATTTTAGGCAGATGTATTTGCTGCTCTTACTGTAAATATGCTACTAGCCTTGGCGAATGACTCATCAGGATAAATATATTTCAAAACAGACTTAACTGACAGTTACGAATCTCTCCCACATAGATCAAAGTCGGTGATTAAAGATACCCTCCCTGATTCACTTTATAAGGCGTAAATAGCTATCTCAAAAAAGACCACCTACAGGATTTGAAAAGTTTTTACCTGTATATTGCCATCTATTTTTGATAACTTGTTTTATAAGAAATAATTTTTTACAGTTCACTTCTGATTTAATTCTCTCAGTTTCATGATTTATTTCCTTTTGTTATTTAAACCCGAATTATTATAATAATATGTTTCATTTTCAACTCAGTTTAAAAAATCCCTAACTTAATTTGTTTTCAAAAATATCAATGAAAAAATGGCCTATATTAGATAACATCATTAAAATAAAATAAAAAAAATAATTTTAAATGAGAAATCGAGCCTTTTCATATTAAGCCATGTAACTTAGTTCTGTTGAATTTTATTTGCATACCAACATTTTTAAGAATTATATTCTCATTAAAGCGGTCGGACATATTTTAATCGACTCAGAAAGTGAGTGAGTCAATCTGTATATTTTAATTTGGGTGTTAGACTAATACTTTTGGGCGTTAAAAACATCAGCACAAACTCATCATAAATAACCTCCTCATTATGGTGGTATAGGGTATAAAAAAACTATAAAACAATTTCCAGTGATTACATTTTTGTAATTTGATTTCAAATTGATTCAAAATATTTGTTCTTCATTGTATTTGCTTTTGTTTTATTTTCTTCAATGATTTACAAAATTAATTGAAAAATATTTTCTAATGCCAATTTGTATTCGATTTGAATTGAAAAATAGAGTATTCAGTCAATAAAATAAATGGAATCGAAAACTACGGAAATTTACAATTTTACCAAAATTACCCGAAACAAATGTTGCCCAATTTGGGGTCAAACTTTACATCAAATATTTAATTTAATATTTTAATCCTTTTTTATGTTATGATGCTAATTTGTAAAATTTTATTTCAGTGGCATTAAACGTTTCGAAAAATTGTGTTTATCTTGACCCCAAGTACATCTTTAGATATTATGGAATATTCCTGTAAAATATTTTTAACTAAAATATTTTGAATATTTCCTATAAGTGGGCCAAAATCAAAATTTTTAGAAATAAAATGCTTGTCCGTTCGAATTTAAGTTATTAAAAGGAAGCCTACAAATGCTCCAGGGGCGGCGCTATAGGAGCCG
Organism: Calliphora vicina; assembly: GCF_958450345.1. Classification (NCBI taxonomy): domain Eukaryota; kingdom Metazoa; phylum Arthropoda; class Insecta; order Diptera; family Calliphoridae; genus Calliphora; species Calliphora vicina. The sequence continues at coordinate 83,703,988 of NC_088780.1, forward strand.
TGCTATTTTTTTGTTTCCCTTCCGATTTCAAATATGTTCTATTTATCTCTTATAATTTCCGAGTTATAGGCATTTTAAAATTGAAATTTTAAAATTTTGCCATACTTTGGTCCATTTTAATAACTTACACTTGAATACTCCTTGTCTACGCCCACGTCAAATGTTATCCGGATAGGACCAGCAGTTTAGAAATGCAACAATTATTTCCAAAAAAATTTGATTCTGTCCCACTGAGCATGGTGGAATGATATTCTCAATTAGTTTTATTAATGATATATTTTTCACAAAGATTGAAACATCAGGGTGACACAAGTCAATTTATGTTTAAGTATTTCTGAGGTAAATAGGGGACTTATTATTATCGAATTCTTAACTTTCGAGTAAAAACTAGCTCGTTATCGAATGCCATCAATATAAAAGATTGGTTCACTACCACTTAGTGATAGTGCAACATGATAACACTATCACTAAATTTTTTTATTTTACTATCACTTATTTCTAGATAAAATAGTTAAAAATCTAATTTTTACTACTAGTAAACGCGCAATGCACAACTCTGATATTTAATACATTTTTATGATGTTTTACAGTTATTATGAAGATGATTGCAAGTTTGGAATTTTGGAATTTTTCATTTTGCCACTGTATGTTACTGGTCGGCTTCAAACAATTTTGTTTGCCACTGCCGGATATTCTATGTAAAAGCACTTTAAGAAAAAGTATAGTATAAATAAATGAAATAATTGAAACCAGTTCAATATGGGATAAATGTTCGAATTGAAATATAATTTTTTCTGTGTCAAGAGAAAATAATACAATTGTTCCTTACAACTAAATTCTATTAACTATTATCTTCAAATTTGGAATTAGGCAGAATATAAATTTATGTATCAACAAACATATCAAACTATGTTCACATCGCAGAAGTACAATATTTTACGTTACTTGATAAAGCTTAAAAAACTATTTAATCTAAGTACTTATTCCGCAATATTTACTAAACCAATTTTGAAAAACTAAATTTTTAACATAATTTAACCCTCAATAAAAAAATAGGATTGCAATTGGATTTCTTTAAGTGTAAACCAAACTAGATAATTTACTTCCGTTTCCTTGCGTGTTTATTATTAAATGTTTCGAAAAAGGGATTTTGGGCACAAATGAAAGAACACACCACAATCAAGCAACTCATTAAGGATGTGCTTCATATGAGGAAATTAGAAAATGGCAAATGATGAAGGAGGAAATTCAAATACAAGTCAAACTTCCCTCTAACACTTAATGTGTGTGTGTGTATGGCAAATGCGTGTGTTTCAGAATCTTTCGCATAAATGAATATGTATGAAAAGAGAGTTAAATAGAATAAATTATATTACAATATTAACACAACCACAAGTTAATATTAACATTGTTGTCATTGCCAGAAATCGTAACTAAAACTGCAAACATGTAGTAACAAAATGGGGGGGATTTCTAATATTGGAAATGAGATTAAGCCTCAGGTATTTTGTATATTAAATATCTGCTTGGCTTTTCTTATTTAATTTAATGCCAGAACCAAGAACAACATAAGACAACAAAAGCATGTTAAAAGAAAAAAGGATAAAATACCAAATTTATATTTTAGTTCTAGTTTTAAATTAAATTTATAGTTTGTTTAGTAGAGCAGAGAAGTGGAAATAAAGTTTGCCATGGTTTAGCATGAAATACAAAATTAGTTTTTTAAGTGCTGCTCCATAGTTTTCATTAGAATATTTTTTTTTCTTTCTTTTCTAATACTTTTAAAACATTTTGGTTGTTTTACTCTTTTTTAGTTTTGGTTATTATGCATTTTAAACAAAGTCACGTTTTAAACATGATAACAGGAAATGAAAAAAAAAAATAACAAAAAATTAAAAAAAATTGGAACATGTATCCTGGTATGTGTGTGGTTGCTGTTGGGTTTTGTTGAAATTATAGAAACCAACCCAGCACAACTCATTTGGAAAACTATGAGTGGTTGCAATCTCAATTTCATCAGGTGAACAAGGGTTTTTTGCCATTTTTTATATAAAAAAAACAAAAATTTTTCTTATAACTTTCAAACTTGTCCTCACTCCCATAACACAAATGGGCTGATGGTTGGATACATTTATTATACCAACCATCAAAAGATTTGAGTATATTGATTTTGTCGTTCAGTATGTAACACATTAAAATATTTATCGCAGATCTACATTAGTATATATATTCTGGGTCCTCATAAGATTTTAAAGCGATCCAGTTATGTTCGTCCGTCTGCCTGTCTGTTGCAAACTCGATAGGGTCCAAACGAAAGGAGCTCGAAATATTAGTTGAAATATTCCACACATACTCGCTGTTGAGTAGGTTTGTTGGGTATTGCAAATCGGTTTATGATTTCACAAATGTAACTCCCGGAATACTGTTCCAATACATATAACCCCTATATCAGAAAAATATTTTATTGTCACATATTGATGGTGGATACACTAGATTCGGCATAGCCGAATATAACACTCTTACTTGTTTTTTAGGTAAAATTGTTGTTTACCAAACTCTCACACGCAAACACATGACGTGCACCACCAATACTAGCTCCAGTCAGAAATACATACATATCGTTACCGTAATATAGAAAGGCCCTAACTCGTTTCTTTCCAAAATTTAGTTTTTTCATACTTCGACCTAACACACCATTGATAAAATAAAACAAAATATCACAATATTAAATTGGTTGAAGACTACAGTATCCGAAACCGAAAACCGGTCAACCGTTTTTAACTAGTTCGAATAATTCGATCACACTTTTAAAATTAATCGAATTATTCGAATAATTTAAATTTTTTTAAAAAAGTAAAGACTGAAGTTTTTATGTCGGTTTTTTAATATTTTATTGTTAAAGAAAAACAAAAAATAACGTTAAAGTTAACAATTCAAGTATTAATAATGTTAAAAAACATTCGAAAATAAAGTCCATCATTAAGTTTTCAACAGAAATATTCTGATCAGATTAACTCCCGAACAATCTACAAAACAATTGACTAGCAAACCCTTTAGTTTGCGTTTTGGAACTATGCTTTAAAAAATTTGAGCTAGTTGGACATGATCCTGAATTCAAATACATTATAAACGTATTAAGAACTTTTTTATGTCGTTCATTAATTCGGGTTTTAAATTGAGTAACTAATTCTTTAGTAAATTAATTGTCAGTGAACGTGGCTAATTTGAAGTCAGGCTGTGCATGATTGACGCATTTACAAATACGCAAAAAGTTTATTACCATGTTAGACAAAAATATTCAACGATGTTGAAAATCATATATTGGACGAACTCCATGCTTTTCTTGCAGCAAAACGTTAGTTTGCACTATTTGTGTTTAGCATTCGATTTATTAAATATTTTGCAACACTTACGTACGCGGTTTATAACATCACTTATATACATATATTTTAAGATCATGGCCTACATCTATTTCAATGTAATCATTATAAATGTCATCCTCAATATCACTTTCGACGACCGTTTCAAAATTACATTCTCCATCATATTCAACTCCACTTTAATCTAAGTTAAAATTTTGATAATTAATTGCGATTCTTCTAATATTTCGCCAGCTAAATAACAAATATTTTATTCCGTACCATTTATTTTTATTGGTTCAAGTCCTAATTTAAAAATTTTGAATGATTTGTTTTTAGAACTGTTACTTCTTGCAGTAATATTTATGTATTTATAGAAGGAGCTATCGGAACACTCATATACAGAGATCGAATGTCCCTTTGTCTTTAGTTATTTGTAGCGCCCACAAATAAAAATAAATTTAAGCAGACATTTTGCATATTAAATAAAAATTTAATATAAACTGGTTAACCGGTTTTTTGAAGACAAAAACCGAAACCGTTTAACCGGTTTTTTTAAAATACAATAATCAAAACCATTTTTAAAATTTGCCGGTTTTTTGGACACTCCATTGAAGACCTTCATAAATATCAATGTTAAAAAAAACAGCAACTACAAAACTTTAGTTAAGTTTTATTAAGTTTTTTCTTGTCCTATAAAGTAAGGAAAAAGTTAGTTAGGGCCTTCCTATATTAAGGTAAAGATATGTACATATACATATGTATATAAATGATTTGTATATAGAATTGTATATCAAGTTATATTTTTGTTAGCTGTTGTTTTGGGCAAATATATTCGTTCATTATTGAGAACGTGTCATCATTTAAGGTTCATTTATTTCTTTCAAAGTACTACCCGTACATACGAGTGTGAATATGAAAACAAGCATGACAACATATCCATCGTACATGTACAAAAAATTGCTCCAGCACTCCAACTCCAAACATGAGCTGATGCACAGTGGTTTGCTATGATTTTTCTTTTCAATGTTTACATCTATGTATGTCTGTTATGTATTGCTAAATATGTCCTATTGAAGAGTTTAGCCCTTGGAAATAAAATTTTATTATTCAGTTTTTCTCGATAACAGATATTTAGCTGGATAATTTAAAAAATATATGCTTTTTTTTCTTTTCCAATGATATAATCGTTTATTCCAATCAAACTAAATACATTTCGGAAGCCTCGAAACACAATTGTTTCAAGTTACATTAATGTCTGATGTTAATTTTAAAAATTTAACAAAAAGTCCACACAATACTTTGTAAATAAAAGACATTTAGTTGTCTCAAACGACTGTATCATATAATTTAGTAGAAAATTCAACAATAACATGGTATTTCTATACATATGTATCTATGTAAGTTGTTGTATTTACATTAGGAGGGCTCAGTTTGGAATTAAAATAAATATAAAGCATACCTCTCATAATAATCTTAATTTCAAATAAATATTTAACATTTTTCAATATTAAAATTAAATTCGATGTAACCCAATCGATTTAAATTTCTTAAATAAATAGTATGTTTTTCAATTTTGTTAAAATTTGTAGGTGTCTCACGTAGCTATTCCGTTTTGTTGAAGCCCATAGAGTATGGAAAAAAATATAGTTTTTCTCGATAACTTCGTTTAGTGAAACAACGGTATTCATAAAGTTACAACTTCAAAAATTTTTTTTTACTTACGTGTTTTGGAAAGCAATTTCAGTATGCTTTTTCACTAAAGAAGAAAAAATATTTAGTATATTTAAAATTAACCGTAACAGATCCAAGTCTCTTCTATCTTTTGAATAGAGCAAACAATTTTAAAATCAATTTCAAATTTACAAACTTATAATTTTTTTAAGTTGCTGCTTTAACCCTACATTTGCTAATAAAAAGCTCTAAACGAAGTGATCTCCAATAAAACAGAATTACGATATGAGAATATGACTAACATTCCCACTACTAGAATATTCATTATATTTGGAATTTAAAAGTATTGAATACAGTCACTTGCATACAAATAACATTAAACCCAAATAAGAATTTTTAAATCGGTAAAACATTATTTTTAAACCGTGTGTTTTGTGTGTAATAGGAACTAAACTTATGAATAGTATGTTTTGTACGATTGATAATTCCGACATAGTTCTATGAATATGGAATAGTTTTAATTTATCTTAAGAAAAAGCTTTATTTTTAAGATTTTTTTAAATGTGAAACATTAAATCAATTTCATTTTTTTTTCATTGCGCGCAATGAGAAAAATGATATACAACTACAAAATGGCGTTCGTGTCAGAAGAAAATATATTGAAAAATAGTTTTAGTCAAATTGTCCAATATTTATATTGTCCTATCCGTATAGATAGCGGCGCCAATTTAGCGATGTCTGCCTATCCGTTGACAATGTATTTGTAATAGGTTTTCCAAAGCACCAGGTAACGCTATTGTGAAATAAACATATTAATGAGAATTTTGTATTGAAAATTACGACTACCTTTGTTGGATTATGTCAGAAATACATTCTGAATTATTTATCAGCGACGCATATTTCCGAGTGGTCGTGGCTTTAATTAAATTAGTGAATATTTTTGCCTATAATTCGAATATTAAGTACAAACTTGACTAATATTTAGTTAATTGTAACGAAATGTTTTCAATTATATATGGAGATTATGCAAATTGAAGAAATTTATTCAAACTTCTGTCAGGCCGAAACCGAAACTTTCCAAATTTACTATTAATTTTCTAAAAAATATTTATTTTAATTTCAGAGTTTTGTTTTTGCCAATTTTTAGGTACTCTGCTACAACTATTTTACATTGTACACTCCATTTATCTTGTTTTTTAATATTGAACTGAAAGATTTTTTTTGAGGGAACAGTTTTTACACGATGCTTAGACATTTTATAATAACAAATATCGAGGGTTTATTTCAATAGTGCTATACGACATTTTCTCGAAAATGAGGTTTTTATAGCAACGTATTCCCTGACTAATTTGTCATCTGTCATTTAAATTATTTAAAAAAAAAAAAAACATTTCCAATGTTTTTTTTATAAAATTTGTTTTATTTTGTTAGTAAAAATGTGCTATATGCATATGAAATATTTGTGTATAAAATATTAACAGTGTTTTTTATAAAATATAATATATATTACACCGTACGACACTCAATATTAGACACGAACCGGAAGATATACGTCTAAAACTATAAATTAAATGAAGAAAAACTACGTTTTCAGTTTTTCATTTCGTGATCCTGTTTCCTTTTAAAAGGAATTTTCAGAGGAGTAAATTTTTGAAAACGTGTTTTAAAATACTTCTGATCATCCTACTATGCCAAATTTGATGTCAAATGATCAGGAAGGGTTGTAAAATATTTCGTATTGTTTTGATTTTATCCTGTCAGGATCAAAAGATGTTAAAAATGTCCTTTCAGATTTTTATCCTTGAATATCCTTTTAGATTTCCAATAATTTTTTTTCAAAAAAATAGTGAGTTAAAGATCCATATATTGAATACCACATGCAAAAATTTCATCCTTCTATCTTCACTACTTAAGTGTAAAATAATATTTTAAATTTGCATTATTTGATTTTCTATATTTTATTTTAATATTTCATTCGAAAAAATATAACAAAAACTGTTGTAAAAAGAAACTAAGAATACTTTTTAATAGACAAGTAAAATGGTATAGTCGGGCAAGCCCGATCTACCAACAAAATGAATTCCCTATAGCCTATAAGTAAGCTAATTTTTTTAAAGACCCACGTAGCACAGCTTCCTACAAAAAGAAATTCTGTGGAAAATTCTAGGAAGCTGATTAGCTTTATGTATAAACTTTCTTACAACTACGAAGTTCTTCACGTATGTAAAACTATGTCCTATTCAACTAAGCAAATATTAAAAACTCGTGTTATAGGGCCAATACACTACACCATCATGAATGTGCAATCAAGTGATTGTGCCAGCTGATTGGCCGTGTTTGAGCTTGTAGTGTGATTGTACCAGCTGCTGGTGCTTTACCAAAAATAGTTTGATATTTTTTTATTGTACCAGTATGATTGAATCGAGTGTTGTAAAATTAGATCATAAAAGTTAAATAAAACCTAGAATTCCTTTGTTTTCTAGCAATTTCTTTATCCAAACGCGTTTTTTAGTCCTTTTTCGTTTTAGGAAAATAGCAATAATAAATGCATTACAAATTTTATCGTTATTCATTACAACCTTTTCCACACAATTTTTGGTAAAAAATTTATTTTGTACCAGCATGCTGGTTCTAGTGTGTGTGTCCAGCTTAATTGCACAATCACTTGATGGCATACCATTGATGATTTGTGTATGAGCCCTATTAATTACATAAAAACCTCAAAGTTTACATTAAACCTCATTTTTTAATTTTTGTTCAAATAGTGCTATCTGCTTATTTCACTGTTAGAATCGAAAAAACTTCAACTTGTAAAAAGTGCTATCTGACATATAAGCGCGAATATCAGGAATTAATAAAAACTTAACATATGTATGTAGGATTTAGACGTCGTTTTTAAATAACATTGTAAAATAAACTTTAGTTATTACTCTTATAGTTAACGAAAAAACAGTTTTTTCGCTCTCCTGTAAAATGTTGATTTTCCATATAGCACTATTTGAATATAAACCCTCGTTATGTGTTTGTGTTCTATTAGTTGTATTCAATACATGTTTATATTTTAAAATTCCAAAGTCTTTGTTTTTCTTTTGGTTTTCGCCACATTTTGACAGAATACAGAAAGGTTCGTTCAGACTCTTAAACATATTTTTTTTTAAATCTTTTCTTTATTGAATATTTCTTTTGAGAAATTTACAATAAGTATGAAAATCTTAACCTAAACTAAAGTTGTTATTGCCGCTGCAATGTCCAACATGAGTGCTCATTAAATGATTATCTGGCCAGATACAGTGTTTCCAATCGCCTTAGTTTTCTATGACCCTCAAATGACAGCAACTCCCTGGCAAGGGGATTTGGATGATCCGTTAGTTTTGAAATGTATTTTAGACTGGAGAGTTTGATCTCCTCGCGTATTATGGGGACATTGAGATCCCTATGGATATTACTATTGCGAATGTACCATGGGGCACCTGTTATTGTCCTTAATTGTGCTGACTGTTTCCTTTGCAATTTTTCAACGTTAGATGTGGAGGCTGTTTCCCATAGGGGTTTTCATGTCTACTTAAAAAAGCGCTATCGTCCACAAATGTAGAGGTGTGAGGCAGTGCGCTCGTAGACATATCAGCAGTATATAAAATATATAGGAACGGTACTAGAATACTTCCCTGGTACACCAGCGGATATTTTTCGAAGTGTCGAGATCACATCCTTTGATCTGATTTGGAAATATCTTTTTTGTATGTAATTTTTAAGCAGTTTATGTACGTTCGCAGGTAGTAATCTAGTAATTTTGTGTATAGTTCATCGTGCCAGACTTTATCGAAGGCTTGAGATATGTTAATAAATAATGCGGAGCCATACTGCTTGCTCTCTAAGGTTTTCCGAATAAGAGTAGTTATCCGATGTACCTGCACTACAAGTCTCTCAAGTAACAACTTTTCAATAAGTTTTGAGAATATTGACAACAGGCTAATGGGACGGTATGATGTCACTTGAGTGACATCTTTTCCCGGTTTTAGTATCATAACTATATCAGATATTTTCCATGAGGATGGGAAATATCTAATACGTAGTATTGAGTTAAATATGAACAAAATGATTTTCAGTGCTGAGTTGGACAGATTACTTAACATCGTGGTAGTAATTTTATCTATACCAGGTGATTTTCCAGCCTTAAGACCTTTGATTGTCGCCTTCACGGTAGAGAACCGGAATTTTAGTGGGGCTGGCAATACATTATTTATGACGTTATCTCTAATAGATGAATTTGTATCGCTTGGTGTAAATACATTATCCAAGTGATTGGCAAATGCTTCGATTTTTCTGAAGTATTTCTCCGTTCTGAAGGATAGGGCATTGCATATTTTGCACAGCTTTCCAGAGACTATTATATTCTGTTAAAAATAACCAATTCTCTTAAAAATAACTGAAATATTGTATTTCTTGTTTGGAATACAAATTCTTTTGATTTGAAAATCACTTATGTGATTTGTTCGGTTTTCAAAATTGCATATTGTTATTTTGAAACAAATAATAGCCAAATTTAAAAAATCTATAAAAAAAATATTGAGAAAACATATTTTAGAAATTCTATATAAACTTCGACAACGATTTTAGGGGCCATCCTAATGCACGTATGTACTCGTATTTATATGCATGTTCATTTCTATATGTATGGTTTTATATCTTATGAAAAGTTTTTTTTTTTCATTTTTTTGTTTGCAAATGTTATCGCATGAAATATGGAAATGTTTTGACATTTATTTTTGCAACTTTGCTTTTCTAAATGACATTTGTTCATTTGTGTAGCTTTGTTGGAAACATTTGAATGTTTCATGGTGTTGTTGTTGTTTGTTGCCATTTGACGGTTGCAACGTTTGCCAATCATATTATGTTCCACTCACCCCTCCCGTCTAAGAAATAAGAAAAAAAAATAAAGAAAAATAAATAAAGGTGCGGATTAAATGAACATACGAGTATTTATTTTGGAAAATGCAAAAAATGGAAGGTGAAATTTGGTTTTTAGTTTAGATTGAAACTATTTCATATTCAAAACACACAAATACAATTTACTCTACATATGTACAATGAACATACTTACATACACAACGTGCCATAGAACATTCTAACGTACAACGATTTTATATATCCAAATCGTACATACATAGATTTCTTTGTATGTTCGAAACATATCCCTAATATTAAATTTATATGTGTATGATTTCTTTTACATTTTGTTGAATGAAACATGTGTTTTACGATTTTAAAAGATTTTTTTTTATTTTGGGTTTTTTTATTTTATTTATTTGAATTGGCTTGCTTTTTTTTGTATTTATGTATTTCATTTATTTATTTTGTAGAAGCAACCATAGGTTATTGAGAGGGAGTGGGGCGAGAGGTGGCAACATTTGTTAAACTGTATAAAAAGGTGATTTGACAACATGTTTTCTCTGTTTTCTATTAAATTAACTTTTCAATATTGTGAACGATTTAAGTATTTTGTGTTGCAAAATACTGTTGTGAGTTTTAAAGTTAAAGAAACATATGGATTTAATAATTTTAAATTTTTAAAGTTTATATTAAATGTATTTTAAAATATCAGCTAATGAACATTTTCTCAGCTTCTGCATGCGCTCAGGTTAAATTAATTATAGTGACTTTTTGAGAAATCTGAGGAGTGCAAGTTGAATCGAATAGAAATGTAAAAACAAAATATAATCATTTTGAAAATGTTCAACTAAAGCAATATTATTTTTACCCCCATAAGATTTAATTAGACTTTCAATTTACACGAATCGTTTTGAAACCGAAAATTGTTATGTCGATTATATTACTTTCATTTTGTGTGTTGTTAAAAACCCAATTTGATATTATTCTATCAATTTGTATCACAATTTATGACTAAATTATTTGAAGATAAATAATAACCCACTACTTAAAAAATCAAACAAAATTCATCACAATCTTTCAAATCGAAAATTGCTTTCCATCTCATACCTGTATGATATTTTTTATTGTCTAATTTTACTTAGTTACTTACGGAGTAAAAATATTTGGTAATTTTTACCCGTAGATATTGATTTGAAATTAATGTAAAGTTTCCTTTTAGGCAAATTTATCTACTGGGTAATTTACACCGTAGATATCTATTTGTTGAAATTACGGGCATAAATGGGATAACTTTTTGAGTTTTGAATTTGATTATTTTGACAATTGAATATACAATTTTCGTTATTGGTTGAATTTCAAATATAAAAATGATTGAATATATAATTTTCGTAATTGAAAACACATTTTTGTAATTGTTTGTGTTTCAATTACGAAAATTATCTATTCAATAATTTTTGTATTTGAAATTCAACCAATATCGAAAATTGTATATTCAATTGTCAAAATAATCAAATTCAAAACTCAAAATTCAATAGAAAATATCAAGAAATTTTGTTTTTGAGCAAATGAATACTTGAATTAATTATGAAATAATTGAAACCAGTGCAATGTGGGATAAATTGAAATATAATTTTTTCTGTGCTGTTACACACTTAAAAAAAAAAGTTTTCACTTTCATATATTTTTAGAAATGGGTGTCTCGGTCATCTAGTTCGTAGTATGCTATTTTATCAGTCTGGGGATTGCGAGTTCGATTCCCGCCAATGATACTGGTCTGTTTCCCTACAACGGGATTAAGGTGTTCCTTAATCTGCTCGGTTAAATTAAGTTAGTATAAAATAAAAATCATTTTAGAAATATTATTCTGTATAGAATTAAATCTCGTTATAACTAAATGCGAATTATTATTTTAATTTTGCAAACTTCAGTGAAGATGTGGCACAGGTTTAAATTATCAGATTTGACACAAATCTGATCATTAAATTTTTTTATCTTGGAGGGGACCTGGTCAATCTCCTTCAAATTAAAAAAAATGTATAGTACAGATTTATATGTTTTATAATTGTTTCAAAATTTTCTCTAATCAAGTAAAATCTTCAATTTAAAGTTTAATTTCATCACAAATAAATGAGATAACATGAAATATGTAGTTTGTTTACTTAGGGAAATGATTTTTAGAACTTAACAAACAAAAAAATGTTTTGACGCAAATTAGCAATATATTTTTTAGTTAGAACTTAAAAATGCAAAAGCTTTTCTAATTTCCCCCATTCACCAACATCAAGTGAATGTATAAAATGAAATGAATTAAGAAAATTGATTCATATAATTTGCATAATATTTCACAATGAATGAATGAATGAATGAATGAATTTAAAAGAAACCTTCCCTCTGCCAACCCACTTTAATGGGCAAAAATACTGCGAAGAAAATTTACAATTTTAATTAAAGGTTTCCTTTTAGCAAACTCTAATGAATTAAACATAGAACAGAGAACGCACACACAGTCATTCACTCGCTATAAAATAGACAAAATACTCACAGAACGTTGTAGAAAAGCAAAACCAAGACACACTGTGCCTTAATTACTTAAAGTAAGAATGAAAAATGTTGCTCAATTAGTTTCAAATTAATTAACATTTTAAATTACACAAAATATAACAATAAAACAAACATACTTCAACAGTGGATTATAAAACAGCAGCAGCAACAATAATAACACAAAACTTGTAATGAAATAATTAAAAAATGTCTGACTTTTAATAAAAACCGACTTCACCTTTACACCTCTCTCTCTCTCTACCTCCCCCTACTTTTCTACTCACCCCTCTCCAATATTCACTTTACAAGATTCTTAATACTTTTAAAGCATCTAAGGGGGTCAAATACACGGTAATTTATAGGAAATTGCTTTAAATGAAAAATATATTTTATTTACTTGTTCAGTTCCCTGGGGTATTTAAGCCTTTTTTTATTGTCTTAAATGAATAGAATTTTAATTTATATTTTCAACGTCCATTTCACTTCAAGATGAACAATGGCGTAAAAACTAAGATATGTCTGTTGTTGAAAAACTAATGAAAAAAAAATAGATCAAAATTGAACATGCAAAGAGAAAGATTTTAGCAGTAAAATACATGTGATACTTGGATCAAAAATAAAGCAAACAAAAGGCACTGAGCATTTATTTCGATTTATTAGAAATGCAGAGTTGTTAAGTAATGAATTCATTATACAAATTTCAAACATTATGTAATTTATGAATTGGTTCAACCATGTTCTATCATTTTCTTTTGGTTCTACTATTCATTTTATTTATAATTTCGTGTATATATATATTATTAGATAATAATAGCTAAAAATTATTAATTTTAATTAAAAATAAAATTTAGTATAACTGACTTGTTGTATTGACAGACAACAAGTCAGAGATTAATTTGGTATAATTGTTTTTAAAATATAAAGTAACTCTACAACATTAGATCGGTAAAAATTAGCATCATTTATAAATTGCTATAGTTATTTGACAGAGTGTATTTATTCTTAATTATAATAATTAACAAGTAAGAGAGTTACATTTGGCTGTGTCAAATATCTCATATACTCTTTACCAAAGTAAACTTTAAGATTAAGTACAAACGTTTTAAGTAAACATATTTTTTTGGTGAAAAAAAAATCGGGTTAAAAAATTATTTTTCCAATTTTGACCCATTGTCATTCCGACGTATATTAGACCATATACGAAAGGTTGAAAAGGTCTTTGAAATGCCAATCATTTGATATCCATATTGCCTATAATAATGACTTAGTAATTCAGATATAAATCAAAAACAGTTAAAAATCGAGATAGTCGTGTTTTTTTCCTTATATCTCAGATATTTTTGGCTCAATTTTCCCGAATATAATTAGCAACCTAAGCTCTGGAAAGTTGAAAGTTGAACATACAAATGGAAATGGCGATATCGATTCCGCAAACTATAATAACACAGTACAACATTTTTGCCCTCTTTGGATACAGACAATTGCTAGTGTAAGTATCCCCAAAAATAGAAACTTCTGCATCATTAGTTTTGTGAAGTTAGCTGCATTAATAATTTAATGGCCATACGAATTTTTTTTTGCTCAAGGAGGATTTTTTATCACTTTTTCTATATTTTAACACGGTTATATCTCGGTATACCGTACGGAATATCTCGAAAACCCGAAAAAAGTGCATCCAGTGCCTTAAAAGTCGCAAAAATTTAAATTTTTTAAAATTTGTTTCCCCATTTTTCACCTTTTTTGCTCAATAGCTGGATCAGAAATCCAAAAATATGCTGTTATGACTGGAAAGCAAGAACTCTCGATCTCGAGAAACAATTAAAATTACATAATGAACTTTTGATAAAGGATATAGATGATATTTTGTTGACATCGCTCCACATGAAATTAGGAATAGCTGGGAAATTCGTTGAAGTGGTAGTCAATAATATTGAGGACGCCTATGACTATGAAAAATAAAATCGCCGTGTTTGATTGTAGGAGTCTAAAATTGTGATGATTTTCGATTGATTTCATATTCAATTTTTGTTTCATTCCGTAACATTTTTATAGCAAAAAACAACAAAATAAGCAACACTCTATTTGTTTGCCTTAATTAATGCGAAAATTGAATTTCCATAAATTCTCTTTGAAACAAATTCGAATTTGAAACTAAAATGACAAAACGATTCAAAAAAAAACACATCACACCTTTTGCCGTTTAGAAATCGTTTTTTAAATCTAAATCGTTTTTCATCACATACCTGATTATGTATTTGTTAAAAGGTCATTTTCCACTATATTACATATAAAACACCTAACCTAACCTAAATTCGTAATATAATGTGAAATCTTTAAGGATAGTAAGTATATTATAACGCTCACGGGTATCAAGCAAAATTAAGGCTTTCATTTGACATGCATTTCTATGATTTTTATACACCCGGACAGTTGTCGATTAAAATTTAAAAGTTTCGGTTTGTTGGAGATTGGACTGAATAATAGATTCGGTTCTGGAAAAAAAGATCTAAGTCGGACTATAATGATTTTCATGATCTTAAAAAATTAAAAAAAATGACTGGTGTTTACTCCCTTTTGCGTTTTTTATTTTATGTTTTTTCTTCTTAAGATATTTATAGACGGCAATACTGAGTATTAATATTTGTCAAAAACTCAAGCATCATAATACAATTTCATAGTCTAAACTAAATTTGTATTAGATTTTCAAAAAATACGAATGATTTTTTTGATTTACGGTCGGTATTCAAAATTTATTTAAAACAATTCAAAATTTTTTTATTTTCATATCACAGTACAACATTTTTCAGTTCATTGCTTTGGGACTCAATTCTGAGAATTGCACATGAAAGTAGCCCCAAAATTAAGAACTTCTGCATCATTAGTTTTGTCAAGTTGGCTGCCGTATTAATTTAATGGCCATACGAATTTTTTTCCTCAAGGTGGATTTTTATCACTTTTTCTATATTTTAGCACGGTTATATCTCGTATACCGTACGGAATATCTCTTTTGTGGCTGAAGCAAAGTTGTAGATATTGAATAGTAGAAAAAAAGTACGGAACTTACCTACGCGAAAAAGGTGCATCCAGTGCCTTAAAAATCGCAAAAATGCCAATTTTTTTAAAATTTTTTACCAATTTTTCATCTTTTTTGCTCAATAACTGGATTACAAATCCAATTATGGACTAATCACCATGAAATTAGGTCGTGTGATTTGTGTCTACATAAAAGTTATTTATCATGAATTTTGTATGTATACCATAATTTTTTACAGATTTATGCACTTTAAAGTGATTTTCGGAAGCGGGTCTTATATGGGAGCTATGAATAATTATGGACCGATCATAATAAAATTGTTTGACATGAATTTTGTATATATAAAACTTATTTGGAGCGAAATTTGTGTATATACATATATAAATTAAACATTTATGACCGATACAGTCCAATTTCGGGAGGTCATTTGTATGGGAGCTAGGTGAAATAATGAACCGATTTCCGCCAATTTCAACAGTCTTCGTTCTTGGGCCGAACAAATTATATGTACCGAATTTGTTTATGGTCGGTCCATAATTAGTCATAGCTCACATATAAGACACGCTTCCGAAAATCACTTTAAAGTGCATAAATCTGTAAAAAATTATGGTATACATACAAAATTCATGATAAATAACTTTTATATAGACACAAATCACACGACCTAATTTCATGGTGATCAGTCCATAATTGGATTTGTAATCCAGTTATTGAGCAAAAAAGATGAAAAATTGCTTAAAAAATGGGCATTTTGGCGATTTTTAAGGCACTGGATGCATCTTTTTCGGGTAGGTATGTTCCGTACTTTTTTTCTACTATTCAATATCTACAACTTTGCTTCAGCCATAAAAGAGATATTCCGTACGGTATACGAGATATAACCGTGCTAAAATATAGAAAAAGTGATAAAAATCCACCTTGAGGAAAAAAATTCGTATGGCCATTAAATTAATACGGCAGCCAACTTGACAAAACTAATGATGCAGAAGTTCTTATTTTTGGGGCTACTTTCACGTGCAATTGTCAGAATTGAGTCCCAAAATCATGTGTTGCACTGTGTATGTATCGGGTATGTATTTATAAATACAAATAAGGCAAACAAAAATGTCAAGAAAATAAAAATAAAGTTTGCAGAAAAATATCAATCAACAAAGAATTAAAATATTTGTAATACTATAGTGTAAACAAGAAATGTTTTTTCGAAACAATTTTTTGAAATACCGAATGATTTCAATAATATTTTAAATTTTAAAAGTGTTAATACTCAGTATTGCCGTCTATAAATACCTTTAATAGTAATTTTATCTATCAAAATATTTTACGATGTATTGTAATATTAAAAGTTAATGTAACTCACTACACCTGTGTAGGATTTAAAACTGAGAAAATAATTAATCATCTTATTCATAACAAAGACATAAATCTCTCAATTTTTTAAATTCTTCGTACTAGCAAAAACTTTCAATGCCAAGTAATGAGTTAAAATGCTAAATTCTGGCGCTTCGCTACTTCCACATTAGAATTTTAACATCTTATTTTAACAAAGCGATGTTATTACTTTAATGGCACTGAAACTAGTTACAAATAATGACTTAAATAACACATTGATAGGTATCACAGAATGTGCTAATTCAAATAATAAGAAAGTACGCAGTTATTTAAAACATAATAAATAATTGATTATACCACTACTTCTAAGTAATGCATACGATATGTGGTAGCAAAGGTTCGAAAGAATTAATTTTTAATTCTATTTTCTAAATCAAATTAAATTTTGTCTCATAATCATTCCCTTAATGAATTTATTATGAATTAGTTAAATTCAAATCTATTGAATTCATTTCTTTGAGAATTCATTCTTTATAGAAATAATTCCTTATTCAATCATTAAAATTTTCTTAAATTCAAATACATTTCAAAATAGCTTTAAAAAAGTATTGAATTAAGAAATTCTTTTTTTTTTAATTCAAATCTATTAAAAAAAGACTTAAGTAAATGTCTTTCAATTCATTTTGTAAATGATTGAACACATAACAAAAACAAATCCGAATTAAAAAAATATTTTTATTCAATTTAGATTAGATTTGAATTATCAAAAATTTAACCATTCTGGTGTTGAATGAATTCTGTTATGAAATAATTCAACAAAAAATGAACTCTATTCACATAAAAGCTTTATAACTAAGCTAAATAATTTGTTATGTCGGGAACGGTTGTATATAATGATTTGCTGAAATTTATTATTTCGAATTAAGATTTTAGTGATTAAGTTCAAATAGAAAAGTATGTTATTGAGTTATTGCAATAAGCTGGGTCTTCAATTTTTATAATTTTATTGAAATTTGTTTTATGATTTTTTACCAACATTGTAGTTTTTTAAATTTCATATGGGGATTCAGCTCTATTTTGTACAGAATACTCCACAAGTTATTCGTTTTAATTGGTATATTATGTATTTACAGTGGTGGCCAGGAATTTAAGACAAAAATTGTTTGCTAAATTCCATGTAATTGTCAATTATTTTTTCAAACATTTCCACAAATATGTATGCATGAGGACTGTTTTAACACACAAGTGTGTTTTATTCGACTGTGGCAATTCATACATATTCACCATGTACACACAAAATTTTTCTACAACTTGACCAAAATTTTTTTTTTAAATAAACATATTTTCTCGCATTTATATCATTATAATTTTATTATTATAAAATATTCGGACCAAATTTCGTATTTTTAGTTCCATTAGTTTCGGTCATATCATGTTATAAACAGCGGATGTTCGCTGAGGTGGGTCAACGTATTTCCACATATCTTTGTCCATATATGTTTTACCGATTTTTCCAAACATTTTTCAGAAACTAGAAACATTAGTAATAAATTTCATACCCTTAGAGGTCCTTTTATTTTGGATCTATCGCACTTAAAATTCAGTTGATGAAAAAAATTCAAGTATTTGTCTTAAATTGGTGGCCACCACTGTACATAAGCAAATGAATCAATAATATGTGATTTCGAATAAAAATTTTATAATTATATGCCGTGTTTAGTATTTATCTAGATTCTAGAACAATCTGCTCAATTAAATTTTTTTCATAACAATGAATACATTCTTTAAGAATCTGTCAATATATTTATTAAAATAAATTTGTATGTATTTTTTACCTTTGTCACCTTTAGCATATTTTAGCTTGTTTATTTATTCTCTTGTTCACTCTTAAAATTGCCTTCCATCTCTTTTCTTCTTTCGCTTAAATTCGGCCATTGATAGATACAAAACAATCGCACACACACACACTCATACTCAACATTACGGCCATGCGAGTTGAGCTGCTTAAATTTTCTTATTTAGATTCTACTTCATCTTCTGCTTTTTCCTCTTCATCCATGCGACTTCGTATTCAGCACTGTGAGGCATGTGTCAGGAATAATCGATGTAGTAAACAGAACAGACAGACAGCCAAACAATAACAAAACACACGCACACCAAACAGTCGAACAAGAATTGTGAGGTTTTTGTTTTAGAATCATTTTATCATTACTGCTGTTTTTCTGTTTCTGTTATTGTTGTTGCTGTACAACAATATGGGGTTAATTTAAATTCAGAAACTGCATTGCATGTCAAGATAAACAAACAACAACTGCTGTGCGCTGTGTACATGTTAAAAAATAAAAAAAATCTAAAGAACTAAAAGACAAACAAAAATACTAAAGTGTTGTATAGTATGAACACACTTTTAGTCAAACCCAAACATCTTTGACTGTTTTACACTAGAGAATTGGTGGTTGTTACGAAATGAGTTTATCGTATCGGTGTGTGTAGCTGTGTATCTGTGTGTTTGTGTTTTCGTATCTCATCCATTGTTGAAGTGCAAAATGGTTGATGTTTGTTGTTGTATGTTCTACAGACAAATGCCATGGTCTGACTAGATGTTGTACAGAAATATATATGTAGTTGGATTCCTGTGTAGTTTTGTTTGTGTTTTCTTCTTTTAAGAGCTGATTACAGAAAGTTTTAAACTTTCAAAATCCGATGCACTAGAGAAAAATCTAAGTACATATTAGATCTGTAAATGAATCATTCATTTTTGAATTATATAATTCGCGAATTATTCATGTACTGAATTAGCAAATCCTTTTCACACAAAAAAATTAATTGAATGAAATTTGAGTCAAGTCAAATGAATTTGTCGAAGTGAATTGCAATTTATTTCCAATTCTTTTGAATAGAATTATTTTGAATTCATTCAAATGAATTGGAACAATGAATTGCAATTCAAATGAATGAAATCAAAAAAATTTGCAATTAATCAAATTCAAGAAAACGAATTGTAATTCCTTTTTTCAAATTCATTTCAATTGCCTAATTCGTTTGAATTGATGTCATTCTATTCTTTATTGGTGTAAAATAATTAATTTAAAATTTAGCTAATTCGTAACGAATTAATATCAAACAAGAATGATTGATTTACATCTCCTTTTTAAATTGTACAGGATAGACAAAAAACATAATAACATTTGAAGTGTTGTGGTTACAAATATGATTTTTTTGCTTCAATAAAGTCGTAAAGCTAAAATTTTATGAAGGCACACGTCTGGTGCCAAAAAAACACAATTATGAATGTTTTGGTTGTTATGTCCTTGCGCATTTCATTTTTTATATTTATTTTATAAATAGGAAAATGGCTCTAGCATAGTCGAATTTACTAATTTGGCATTCGTTTATCATCGTAATTAAAAATGCGGGTGATATGCTTCAAAATTTGGATTGCAGATTTTAAATATTTTCATTTATTTATCCAAAAATGGCTAATAGTTTTTAATGATATATTACCTGATTAGATACTGTAATTAAAATTTGGACATTTTGAAAAATGATTTTGTGGGTGAGGTTTGTTTTTATTTAAACAATATTTTTTAAAGTAACATTAAATAACACTGTCCAACAGCCTTTAATATCGACCCTATAATTCTGAAAGGTCATGTTGAGTAAAGCATTTTTGTAGAATAAACTTAAAAGTCCAGCTGGTCTGAATTTTTTTTACAGTGGGTCAAAGTTTTCATTTTTTGATCGAAGGGAACAGTATACTGACTGAAAAAAATGTTGTAAGTTAATATCTGAGAGAATTCTTATGGTCAGAGTTATATTATAGAATTTTATGGGGATCATTTTTGTGGAAGATCTTAACCCTCTATCTCCTCTCCTTAGGGGTCAATTTGGCCCTTTTTTCGAGAAAATGAAAAAAGTCCTTTCAAAAAGGACATTTAAGGATTCAAATATTCGACGAAAATTTTTGCCGGAAATTTTCTGTGGGGGTCACCAAAGATACCAAAGATGTAGATAAACCACTTTACGCTTAATTAGCAAAATTGCACGCCACCCTGGGTCTCACATTTTAAAAAAAATCGACAAAAAGTAGAAAGTAAAACTTGGCTCACTTGAGTGGACCTAGTCGCATCCAGACTTATCCAAACTTTGCCAATTAAAAAAAAAATGTTTGGTTTGAAAAAGTTTCCTACACCAGATGCAGCCATACAACCCTACAACATGACACCTCCTCCACCATGTTTGACAGTGTTTGGCCTTCTCCAAACTATTACTCTGCCGTCCGATTGAAAAATACTTACAAACAATCTTACAAAAATAAATCTGAAGATTTCTGGAACGGAATACTATTCATTGATAATATTTTTTAACCGGTTATTCTGTTCCAATCAAAAAGTCTCAATTTGTTGGACAGTGTAATTAAAACGTAAACTTAAGTCTCACGAATTTTTCATAACATTTTTATGCGAAAAATTAAATTTTTTGTCTTTGTCTTTCTTTTTGTAAAGTCGAAAACATTTGTTTTTTTATTACTTTGATAGATTGACAGTACTATTTGATTTATGTGTCCAACATATGTTTGTATAATTCCGAAAAATCACTGAATCCGAAGTATTCCGGAATCCCAGCATTGTAAAAACCAATCCACTTCGACATCCTTGTTATCATAAAACCCATAAATATAATATTGTCGGAATTTGTTTTGTAGGAATACCAGTTTAACGATTTATAGTTATTCATATCGCATATGTACTAATCTCCTGAAATGCTGGTCCGTTTAAAAAACGTCGTAACTATCAGAAATATTGACATATTTCAATCATCTTTAAATGTTTGTAACTTATTAAAAAAAGAAATACAGAATGTAGCAATTCTATTTTGTTGAATTAAATTCTTAACGTTGCAAACATCACAAATATTTTTGTTTGAAACTGATTTTAAAATTGCTTATATTGTTTGAAAGCTTAGATTTTTATCTTTCAAACGAGTGAATACCCAGCGTGTGCTCCATTTGAATTTATTTAGAAGGATTACAATTCCATTTAAAATTAATTTCTTGGATATGGGGTACAAAAAAGTACTAAAACTTGGTCTTGCCCGTTTTATCCCCTTAAAAGCACAAAAATCTAAAAGTACCACACCACACACCTGTCCACTTATTTTTTCCAAAAAAATAAATTAAGTTCGACTTTTAGTGCTAGCTTTGTTAGATGCCGATTTTACCCATTTTTATCCCCTTACAATTGAATTTCCAAAAATTTATACACGTATTTTTAAACAAACTTTATAAATTGTTCATCCATTTTCCATAAACATTTCGATATCGCGCTTGATCAACAAGAGGGTATTAACTCAAAATTTTGAAATTTTCACTTTTTTCAATAAATCAACTAACAACATCAATATCTGTCTACTGTAAAAATTTCAACGTAATCCGATTACTCTTTTATCTCGAAAACAACATTTGAGACTATTTTCGTGATAATGTTGTGACTACATTTATACAACAAAAAGGTATTATTTTGAGTTAATACAAAAGTTGAAAAAGAAATCCATCGTATATTTTCATAAAAAAAGTATTATTTTGAGTTGAGCCTTTATTGAAGTTAAAAATAATCAAATTATTTTATTTATATTTGGTTGTATTTTGAGTTGTTACTGTTTTGTTGATAAAATTGGTTTTATTTTATGATTTTGATTCGAAATGTGACTCTTTTTATAATAAAATTGTTCACATTTTTTCAGAAAATTGGCATTAACTCAAAAAATAGATTTTTTTTGCAATAATTGAAAAAATTTAAAAGAAAAATAATGTAATTATATTTTTAAATGGAATTTACATACTATGGTGTATTTAGATTTTCATATTCTCTTAAAATGTAACCACAAACAGTTTTTATCCTCTACTGAAAATTTTAAAATTTTGAGTTAATACCCTCTTGTTGATCAAGTGCGATATGTTCTTAACTGGAAATTTGATTTTACATTTTTAACAACTTTTATTAATTTTCTTTATGGAATTTTTAATAATAATAAAAGTTATTGAAACGTTTCTATGCTTTTTATTTTTTATATGTATTTTTGCAAATAAAAGTATGTAAATAATTTGGTTAAAAATACTATGCTTAGATATACGCATTTTCTGTATTTAGCATGATAGTAAATTTACATGAATTTTTTAAAGTGCAGTCAATATATTTGAGACCTATTAAAAAAAATTATCGAATGTTTTCCTTTATCATCTCAATTTTTTTTGTTTGTTTGGCAAATATTAATAAAGTTGTAATTTTCATAGGGAACTGAAGACTTGAGTGGAAACTATTTTATATATTAATTCTATATGTAACCAGCTCTTAAAATAAAATGCAAAAATAGTAGAAATATCGATTTGTAAAAGCTCAGTACAAACATACATATATGCATATATATTTTTGTTTTGTTTTTATGCATTTTGATATTAAAATTTCTCATATTTAAAAACCTAAGTGCATACATATCGTGTATGAGACAGCAAAATGTCGAATGTATTTGTATCTTCAATATGTATTTCCTTTCAATGAATTTAAGAATTTAATTGATTTTTGTTCTAATCTTATGACTAATTTCTACAATATATTTATGAAAACAATACCAATATAAATGTAAATTTACATACATTATTTTCTACTTATTAAATAAAGATGGTTTAATTATGCATAACAATCGAGATGCAGTTTTGCATTTGTTTCGCAATATTTTACTACGAGTGCAATTGTTTTAATAAAAATTATGAATATGAAAAAGACAGAAGAAATTTAAACAATAAAATTGAAATCCATACACAATAACAAAATGATTGTACAAAAAAAAAGCAACAACATCATGAGAATCAGTAGCAGAAGCAACAAATAAAATGGAAAAAGAGAAGAACAAAAACATTAACAAGTTGTATATTTTTAAAGACATTAAAATTTAATTAAGATGTTGACGTTTTCATAGACCATAAATGTTGCCAAGATGAATCTTTAGATCTCGGTATCTCTACATTTTTGTATCGGTTGAAGTTTTTTTGAAAGCACCCTATAGTAGTGAATGGGATTTTTTGTTTTCTCTGTTTGCTAGATCCATTTTAGCATCATAATTAATTAAAAATACCTTAAATAATTTAAATTATTTAAATAAAAAATGATACACTATACAACAGTACTTTTTGAACATGAAAAGTGTCATATAATATTTGAAAAATCTTTCGTTTTATTCATTCGGATTTGCATATATGCAAATCCTCCTATAACTCAGAGAGTTCTTGACCGATCTTGTTGAAAAATGGTGTCCGAATTACTATCAAATAGAACTAACATTGGTGCAAATTTCATCGCGATCGGAAGACATCGATTTCAAAAGTTGGTTCACTTGACGTGAAATGCACCATATATATTTTTAAAAAGTCAATTTGTGTTGATTGTTTTAACACCACTACGGATATATCTCCTAACAATTCCAATAGTGGCAATAAGTATTATTATTTTATTATGTTTTAATTAGATCCGTGATGAGCCCTTAGATACTATGACATGTGACATGTCGCTTTCAAATAAAGTGTTAGGAATAAAACAGATCACTACACCCAAGGAACAATTCGCGGGACCAGCTCTGGATCATTTCATATCCCTCTAGGATATTTACTTGTCTGCTTACAGTAAAGTGTTTAGATGTTTAATATTTCAAAAAGTAATGAGCAAATTCTTTGAAATGTTGTATTCATTGAGAATTGTTGTTGTAGTGTATCTAAAAGTCGTATTTAATCGTTAATAGTTTTCGTATTTATATTTATTTTTTATCACATTTAAAACAGAAAAAGTTACGACAAAATATTTTGCGGTAAAGATGTTGCTGTTAATGTCGAAATTGTTGTTTTTTTGTTTGTATTTCATACTGTTGCTCTTTTGAAGAAACAAACAAAAAAAAAACACTTAAAAACCAATATAAAAATTTTCTCTCGTACATAAGATTGCAAAGCAAATAAATAAAAAATGTGGAACTGTAACAATATTTGTTTGTTTAAATATGTAACAACAAACTTATAAAATATAGTAAATCCAGAATATAAAATACTGCATTCACAATTTTATTTTCCAATATTTTATTAATATTTGAAATTAATTAAATAAATTTTTCTCTCAATTTCAAATTTTTTAACATTACAAGTTTATTCAAAACTTCCATTACTCATATAAATATTACGGTTTGATTAAAATTTTTTTTCAGATTAGGCTAAACAAATAGGTAAGTTTGTGTAAACACCATCAATATATGACAACAAAATATTTGTCTAATATAGGGATTATATGGGGGTAGGGTCAATTATGGACCGATCCTCACTAAAATTGATAGAAAGATTTAGGTTCGTATTATATAAATCAGGCTTATGTCCAATTTGATCACGATATTAATTATTATAAGGCGATAATGAATATTCAATTCATTTTCGGAAGGAGGCCTAATATGGAGACTAGGGCCAGATGTTGACAGATTTTCTCCAAACTTTACTGTATAATTTCAGAGTTCTTAGAACTAATTTGGGAAAAAATTATATGAGTATTACCGCATAATCAAAGAGTATTCCGGAATATGGCGGCTAGGTGAAATCATGGACCGATATTGCCCAATTTCAATACCATACAAACCTTATTTGTAGAAAATTTGTTTGTGTTTTCAACGGAAAGACAGACAGACGGACATAGCTTGATCATCTTAGAATCTTATGAGGACCAATAATAGAAAATCGTAATCACCTGAAAGTTAGTGCAAAATGGTATAAGCAAACCTATAGACGATAAAAACATATTAGAAATATTATTTCCTAAAACTAATCCTTTACCAAGATGAAATTTAACAAATGTCCATCATATAAAGGAGGTGATGAAGGACATATGAAAAATGAGCTGAATTAAATTCTAAAATGTTTATTTAAATTATTTAAGATACTCGTTGTACATTAACAGTTTGGACGAATATAAGGTCTGCTTCTGTTTCTGTCCAAAATTTCGGATTTGGAAAATAATGTATACAAAGATATAAGAAGCTATTTGAATTTTTTTTCCCCATTTAAGTCCATTTCAATTGTTACCAGGACTTTGCCTTTGTTATCTTTTTTTAAATTTTCATGTATTATTTCGTTCTTTCAAGTGTCTGCTGGCACATTAAAGAATTTTTAAATTTAATTTATATAACTTTTGAATACAGGTTAATGGCACGATATACGTTTGTTTAAATACAAATAAAATAAAGCTAAAATAAAATAATTAAATTAAATCATTTCACTTCTGAATTTAAATGCGGTTGCTGCTGAACGACTAGATCTAAATAAAAAGCATGTTGTCATTATTAATTTCAAGAATTAATTTCAAATTTGTAGAATTGTATTCGATAAGAAAATTAATTACTAGAAAAATTAAAATATTTATTTTTTTTTTGGTAGTGAATTGATATAAAATTTTTAAAAGATTTATAACTGTAAATGGTATAATTAACAAGTATCAAGGAACAAATAATACTGTGTAATAAAAAACTTAGTACACATACACCATGACTTAGTAAAGACTATAGGACCTCTTGATAATTCAGTTTTTTAAAACTTTGTTATTTAATAGTCAATTGTGATGATCTTATTTAGAGTAAACCACAATATTTATGCAAATGCTGGTTGTTTTAAATTAAATTTTAAAAATAAAAGGCAACAACATTTAAAAATTTAAAAGAAATAATTAAAAAATTATAATTGAAAGAATGCAACTTGTTTTTTTTATACTACATTAGCACATTATTTGGAAATTCTAGATATTGGATGTGTGCTTACATGGATAATATTTATTAGAAATTGTTTATTAAATAAAAATGTTCTCAGTTAGTTACAACTGAATCGTA
Source organism: Calliphora vicina (assembly GCF_958450345.1). NCBI lineage: Eukaryota > Metazoa > Arthropoda > Insecta > Diptera > Calliphoridae > Calliphora > Calliphora vicina. Next base: position 83,730,718 of record NC_088780.1, read on the forward strand.
ATATATATAGAATCATCTTCATTTAAAAATATAAAATGGAAAAAACTGTTAAAAAATATTCGACTTGTAAAATTCGACAATGCTAGAAAAAGTTATTCGTTTTTGGAATTTTTTTTCTTAAAGACTATTCGTCTTACTAAGATAACGTTTTCATATTCTCATCTACGCCAAAAAAGTGGAAATTTTAAAATTTGTTTAATAAATTGTAAAACATTTAAGAATAAAATCCAAAAATAATTGATGTGAATTTTTGGCAGAATGTTGGTCAAAATATTATTTTATACCGTTAGAAAAAATTAAAAATCCTCAATCCATAGCAATAACATTATAATAGGATTTGCATTATAAATATTTTACTAAAATCGGCAAACGTTAACCCTTTCAATACTGATGTCAGATGTTCGAATGTTTAGGATTTTTTATTAAAAATTTACCGAAATGTTATGTAAATTAAAGCTTTTACGTATTAGTTTGGAATTTATTAGATATAAAATAATGATTAAAGAACAAATGTTTGACACCATTACGAAACATATTTGCGAAAAACTAAATAAGGCCAATTTTAAAAAGAAAATGTAAATTTTAAATATGTTTCTTTATTATCCTATTTACTTTATAACAAAAATTCATTTATCTTTCCGTATATGGCCATCTTTGACACCCTACATCATTTGGCAATCAGATCAGTAGTTTAGATGATACAAATTTGTTATCTCTACTCGTCCTATGGTTAGAATGTTGTGTACTATACAAATGAAAATTTATAAAAACAGAATAACGACTGTTAATTTTTTTAAATATTGTTCAGTAATATCTTGTGTATATATTTCCTATAAATTGTTTAATAATATTTTATTAAAAATGATCATCAAAATTGCATTATTACCGACGAAGCAAGTTCGTCAAAATCATGACGAATATCCACCATTATATTCTATAATTTATCGTTAATAAAATCAAAAAGAGTGTCTATTAAATTTTTAGAGTTTGAATTTAAAGTTTTGAAAATATTATAAAACAAAGTCTCTTTATTGTTCCCAAATTCAAGAATTCGTATTATAAAAGGTCGAATAGCAAGTAAAACATATTGTTACGTTTTAACCTTTGCAAAACGTTTGGTTTATTTCCTTTAAATAAACCGGATACTTTTGATTGCAAATAAAATCCGTTTTGTAGTTTAAAAATTATAACAACTCTTTATTTATTCAAAATGTACAACAACCACAGAATTAAATAGCCACTCAATGTTTTTTTATACACGTTTATAAATTCTCAGAAATACAGACACAGTACACGAATTTACTTGAAAAACACAACACACTTTAAGGCACTCAGTTGATGTTTATTCGAAAAGCGTCTTTGATAAACTCCCTCACGACTGTAACCTCTGCCACTATTTATAACACTGCATTACCATCTAGAAAGCTCTTTAACTGTCTAGAGGTTTCTAATACATACGACATCTGTGGTGTACTTTCTACAATGTTCCTTAACTGAATATTCGAAATCGAATACAGCGTTGCCAACTTACGATCACATCAACTGAAAGCTTTTATTTAATAATGTCCACAGATATGTTACAGTTTTACAGCACTGTTATTTGAAAGCATTATGCTACTTTTAAGTCAGCCGTTAAAATCATTATATTTGAATTCAAGTACAATTCGTTACAATATTCTTGTATTTTTCTTTACATGAGGTCTGGTACGTAGAATGATTGGAGGAATTTTAAAAATCTCGAATATTTTCTAACCGAATTAAGCATGACTTTTATATCTTTTTAGACACACAATTCTGTTTATATTACGATTCAATAACAGCTTTTTGAAGAACAATTAAAAATAAAATATGTTCTCTTGTAATTCGGATTCGAATTGACTAGGGCTGATATTATCCGATTATACTCAAATTTGCAGGTTTGGACTATTATGGCTAGTATCACAATAATCATACAAAAAGCCCAAAAAATCATACAAAATACATTCTATTGTTTATTTCTATATCAATTTTGAAAATAAAAACCTTTTAAGAAATAACTGGGAAATAATGTTTTAGTTAGGTTCCAATAAACTAACAAATGTTTTTCTAACCATTAGTCCTTATTCAGAGAGTGTTTCAGAAGGTTGTCTAACTGAGGCACTTGCCAAGTGTTCTTTATTCACTGTAGCACTGTTTAATTATCCAATTGAAGCTCTCATCAAATATTGATTATGTAATATTTGATGAAAGCTTCATAAATAATATTCATCTGACCCCCATAATTAATAAATATTTTTCGTAACTTGTAATAAGAATTCTTTAGATGCAATTAACTCATGTCAATAACTAAACATTTCATAAGTAGATTTTTAAGGGAAAATCTTAATCCAATTAAAACCAAACCACCACTTTTATTTAATTGGAAAACATTAGTTGATTAAATTATGTTTTCAGTCTTAAGGCAATTGCACGATTAAACCAAAAAATAACATCTACTACTTTTTGTGTTAAAAACGAAATATCTTGTTAAAAACTGAAACTATTTAAGATGTTTATCCCGAAAGCCTATATTTAACACAAAAAAAGTATAAGAAAAGAAAACAGAAAAAAATTAAGTGGTTGGTTGTCTTTAATGGCCACAATTTTCTATAAAAAAAAATTGTTTCGTGATTTTTTTTCATATTCTTCATTTATATTTTTTATCCACCAGAGAAGAAGTTATTTGTGTCTAGCCTTGGGTATGATTGTTGTTATTATTTTTTCTGTTTCTACAATTTCAACGATCCAAAAGATTTCGGTGTGTTAAATTAAGATACATACATAACTATGTATATATATGAATGAATGAATGTATGCTATGCCTATTTACGTACATATTTATTTTTTTCTTTCTGTTTTATATAAAATGAAGAAATCTTGTAGTTACAACAACAATACATAAGCTCAACATTTACTTGATTAAATCCAAAAAACCAAAAACTTATTTTGAAGTACAAAAAACAGAACAACAAAAATAATGTATAAAACCTCAAAAAGTATTTTGTCGGTGCCGACAAAGCACAGCAGAAAAACTAAACAAAAAAAACTTTTGATGATTTTTTTTTAGAATTGTTTCCTTTGGAAAATAAGCGAACTACTGCAATATGGAGCCAATATTTTTCTTTTTTTATATGTTTGTTTCGTTTTTTATATATTTTGGTTGGTTCAATCTGATTTGGCTGTTTCGGTTTGGATTTTTTGTTTGTTTTATCCGTTTGGAAATCATCATCAGCAGCATCATCCATGCATTACAATCTTATTTCTGTTTTTGTTGTTGTTTTTTTGGAAAGAAAAAAGCTTATTGATGAAATTGATGTTATTTTTGACTTTTGCTTGGTATGTTTGTGTTTTATTTAGTTGGCATCCAATTTTTTGTTCTGTATTGGTTCATTTTCCTTGTTTTTTGTTATTTCTGTGAATCTCCCATTATGTATGCGCATATCTTAGGTCAATATCTATCCAATATATTAAACCATAGACATTTGTATTTCGTTTCGATTCCATGCACCCTACTGCAAACACTATGATAGACAATATGACTGCATGTAGTTGATTTAATCTATACTAGAAATCATATGTAATCTGAGATTTTATTTTAACACAATCAAGGTAAATTTAAATGTTAATTAAAGTACGCTTTCTCCTCACACTGGCAACTAATAATTTGATAAGATTTCATTCTGATCTCATGATATTGATGCCTATAAAAATTGTTTAAATATTAATTTAATTGTATAATAAATGACTAATATTGTGTTATTTCTTATTGTTGTAGAATATATTTGAAATATTTTCTTACAACCATGAAAATCTACATGTTGCAAATCAAATGCTGATATCAATAAGGTGTCAATAATTTCCACTAATATTTAAATATTCAGAGACCATAAGTTATTTAAAACATCTCGTCTTAACACAAACATTTTTTTAATTTTCTGGTAAAAATGTTTCATCCACGACTATTAAAGAATCGGTCAGTTTAAGGAGAACCTACCCAGCAAGAACTTGGTAATTAATTACATATGGACTTACTTTTCAATAACTACTACATACCGCCTGCGTTACTTAGAAGTGGTGGTATAATGACTTATTTATTACTGGTTACTTGACTGCTTACTTTCTAGTAATTTGCATGACCTCACTATCAAAGAGTTATTTAAGTCTACTAGTTCTAGTGATATTAAAGTAATGACATATTTATAAACGGTTGTGGAAAGTACTTGGTTCCAATGACATCCTCGTCTTAAAATAATGAGTTAGGGCGCCCACCAGCCCCTATTCCAAATACAAATGCAAGTCAACTTTGAAAGACCCAATCTCTGACTATGAAAAAAATCATTAAGATATCTGCAAAGCTAAGTGAGCTACCGAATTTTGTAAAAATTAGTATTTTTATAATTTAAATTATCAGTAAGCTCAGCTGTGCAATTGCGCTAAAAGAGTATTTTAGGGGTAACGGCAGCTTCACCTTGACGATAGCCATGATTACATTATAAATAGAGTGGTCAAAGCGGTTTTCGAATTATTCAAAAACCGTTTTTCAATTTTCCGGTATTTTTAAACCGATTTTTACAAAATAACGGTTTTCGACAAAATGGGTTTTTAGTCTCGAATTATTCGACGAAATTGAATATCTTTTTATTTATTGTCATTATTTCTTAAGTTCAGTCTCATCAGTCTCGTTTTCGTCTTTTTTTTGCCTTCGACAATTTTGCATCTCGTTCTGGCGTGTGTGATGTAGCGTCATTGAACCATTACTGTTCTACGTTGTTTACACCAACCGCGTGTCTTTTAATTTGGAATCCATAAAAACTCATTGATAACGGTGGAGTACCATTTATAACTCAAATCGTACATTGGTAGATCACCATTTATAACTCGACGTATGAACTGGTGAAGTATGCACCATTATGACTGTTAATTCTAATAACATGTTTAAGCGTTCCAGCTTCCTATACACTGGTGCATATTCCTATAAACGCACTAAATTTTTTTCTGTACTTTTTAAGTGGAAGATTCGTATAAAAGCAGACGTGAAATTTGTTTTCAAAAAAGTTACCAAAAATAAAATATTATCAATTTTAGTTTTTTTTTCAACCAAAGATACGTTTCTAATAGTAACATCTCAATTTACTGCAACTTTTTCTATTTGAATCAATAAATATCATCACTTTTAAAGATACCCAAGGGAACTTTTTTGTCCGATCAAGAAAAGATTCGAATTAAATTTTTTTCACGACCAAGGATGTTCCAATAGAGAAATTGGACGTAAAATCGATCGTTCGGAAAGTGTGGTGCGAAATTTCTTGAAGAAAGGTCAAAATTATGGAGTTAGCAAACCTACAAAGGGAAATACAAAACTAACAAGAAGACAACTTATTCTAATAAAACAAGAAGCAACCCGCAAAAAATTGAATTCCACACAAATAAAGAATAAATTGAATCTTCCAATGACTTCCAAACACATTGCACACATTTTACGAAACGATGAAAACATAAAATGGAAAAAGCCGAAATGTAAACCAATGCAAAAAAGCACCATAAAGAAAATCGTCTAAAATTCACAAGAAAATATATGAAATGGACAGATGAGTGGAAAAAAGTAATTTTCTCTGACGAAAAAAATTTAATTTAGACAGTCCTGCTCATACTCATGCTATTGGCACGATTTGAGATCAAACGATGTTCGGGTGTCAAAACGTAATTTCGGTGGTGGCAGTGTTATTGTTTGGGCAGCGTTTTCTGCAGTTGGCAAGTCAAAAATATTTTTTGTTCCGACAAAAATGAATAGTGCGATTTATAACGAACTGTTGGAAGATGCTCTTCTCTCATTTATGGATGAAAAAATGGATGAAGATTGCATATTCCAACAAGATAATGATGCAATCCATGTTTCTAAGCAATCGAAGTCTTGGTTTAATGAACATAGCATTCCTCTGTTGGACTGGCCGGCTTGTAGTCTGGACTTAAACCCAATGCAGAACTTGTGGGGATACATGGCCCGTAAAGTTTATGCAAATAATGCCCAGAATGAAAGCATAATGACTGTGACAGAGCTGAAACTAAGAATTAAACAAGTCTGGGAGGAAATTGATTCCAATCAATTCATGTTTAATTTTGCAATATTTTTTAAAAAAAAAGTAGTATTCCTATAAATATGCACCAGTGTATGAAGATATGGGTCGACTAAGAAATTACTTGAGCCGGGTTTTTGTATATATCGAATATTTGATCACTCTAATTACAAAGGTAGTTGTAGTTCATTCAGTAAAGATAGTCAAACTGAAGGGGTATTTTAGGGGTACACCGCCAAATTAAATTTAAAATTTGTTTTTATTCATTGAATTGAAAATATTTCAAAATAATTATTCAAAACCTTACTGACGGTATAACACGGTATTTTTATTTATAGACGTTTTAAATAACTCGAGAAATAAAATGTTTTCCATTTCTAAACTCATGATGCCGAATTGTGGAAGTTTTTAGCAAATTGCTAAAAAATTAAATGTTGATGTTAAATGCAATTTTAAATTAACGCTTCTATTAACCACCATAGGCTATTATTAAGTCGACTAATACATACTCTGTTTTTTTAGTTTATTTTTTTCTTCCACTGATTTCCAATAAACAACCATGTCATGTTGGCCTTAAATATTCTTTGATTTGTAGACTCAATTATTTTTCATTTGTGTCAAGATGCTGGTGCTTTTTGTCGACATTTACACTGATGTTGCCGTTGTCGTCATCATAATCATGGTCTTCTTTATTTTATTTTCTTGTTGTTGCTGCTGCCACTTATTGCTGTCGCTTATTTATGCGTTGACACTTGAAGCAACCATCTATGGCGCTCTATGAATTAACTTAATGAGGAGAGTTTTCCTTTATCATCCATTTTCCATAAGTTACGATAATTGCATGAATTTCTATTGAATGACTTATTTTCTTAACTTAACACAGCTTAACTTCATTGTGTCGTATGTGTGTAAATGATTGGCCGTGTAAATCTCTTGTGAATTTAGAATAAATTTCTGGAGACAAAACATGTTTAGGAGTTATAAAGGAATTCATGGAAATATCGTATAGTAATGATAAGATCATTTTTAATTTGAATAAAGTCTACCTTGCATTTTATATATGTCCTTAATTTGGGGCATAAGTTTTAAACGAAATTCTGCCACTATTAATAAAATAAAATTATTATTTCTATTTCATTAGAACCATTTTATTTCATTACAACAACACACAAATAGTTTCAATCAAATTTGGTGGGCTTAATGATTTTATCAATTAGATTGTACAAGCTTCATCACAATGCGTTTATAATATTTAGTCCTATTTCAAAATTTATATTACCGGAGAACGTATTGTAGACCAAAAATCTATTCTGTGATGAATATACATAAATAATTGTGGTAACTTTATAGTAAGTGAAAATATAAAAAAAACTTTTGAAACACAGTGTCAAATAATTATTTTCTGAGACCAAATCTTTTGATTGAAATCATTTCGATTGAGATGATAAGACCAAGACTAATATCAGAGGATTTATTTATTTTATTACAAATTATATTCCAACTTAATTCAATGTATATTAATTAACTACAAAGAATACTATTAACTTTTGATCTCTATAATGCAAATTCTGAAATTCAAAAGATCTTGGAAAAGGCTACAAAATGAAACAAAACAAGTAAGAGTGTTATATTCCGCTCTGCCGAAGCTTGTGTACCCACAATCAATATGTGACAATAAAATATTTTTCTGAATATAGGGTTTATAGGGGGTATGGATAAAACCTGTTTATGTCCTATTTCATTACGATATTAGTTATTATACGACAATTATGAATGTTCTGAGGGGGCCTAGTATGGGGACTAGGGACAAATGTTTCCCGATTTCGCCATATATTACAGTATCATTTGAGAGTACTTAGCACTAATTTGTGCAACATTTCATCGGGATTGCCGCATAATCAACATATTTATGTCTGCTTAAAGTATAAAGTATAGAAAGTATTTGTGCAAATGTCTACCAGATAGATCTCTTTGTTGGGGCCCTATAATGTTTTCAATAGACGGACGGACATGCTAGATCATCTTAGAATCTTATGAGTACCCAGAATATATACATATACACAGAGAAAACAGATTCGTAGTAGCAACCGAATTTGTTGCCATTCGAATGATTCTGCCTTGTTGACCGAATTTTATAGTTGTGGCTACAAAATTTTAGAAGGAGTAAACTAAATTTGGTTGCTTCAACCTAAAATCTCCTAATTAACAGATATTCAGATAACCGAAAAATTCGATGTGTGTAACCGAATCATTCGATTGGCAAATAATTCGGTTGCCACTACGAATCTGTTTTCTCTGTGTAGTAATATTTTGCTGTGTTACACGCGAAGTGACAAAATCAATATAACCTCCATCTGTTTTGATGGTGGCTATAAAAATTCGAACAAAATAGTTTTATGAACCTTACCTCATCTGATATCTATGATGCAAGTTTGGTGATCATTGGTAAAAAAATCATCCTGCCGCAAGTCCTCTGAAGTTTTGAGATGCATTTACAAGGGGAAAACATAATTTTTATTCAGTTATTGTAAAAATTTTATCATTAAAAAATTACCTTTGCAATTTAATTTAAAAGAATAGAAATGTGTACGTAACTAACGTTCTAATGAGACATAAAAATTTTAAAGTTATTATAAATTCCCCAGGCCATTAGAACAAGAAATGTAAGAACAAAATTAACATATTTTGAGAAATATTTTTATTTTTAATATCAGTTTTACTTAAAATATATCCATATTTACTTGCATATGAGATTTTGTATTCGTAGGATACCGTTAAGCTATTCACAGGTATGACCAAAAAAATAAAAAAATTTTAAACTCCATTTTGAAATTTTTAAAAATTTTGTTAAACAAATTTCAGAATTTTTTGATCATCTCATTGGAATTTATTGAGAATATAATAGGGAATAAAAATATGAAAAACTTTTTCCGTACCTGCGATTTAAATTTTGAAATTTTCGAGAAAAACCAATTATTTTGTAATTTTTTGGGAATGAGCTCTATTTTCTTACTGTTATGAATTTTAAGTAAAACCTATTCAGAATATTATAGTCCAGATAATTCTAAATATACTCGGAAAGTTGTACTAAAATTGGAAAACGTTAAACCTTAAATCGTCAACATCAAAAATCAAAATTTTCAATATTTGGAATTTTTAATTTAAAGATAGCGAATGTTATTTATTTTTGTGCCGATTTTGATGAAACTTATGAAAAATATAGCACTGCCTATATAGAGATTAAAATGAAATTTTGTGTTTATATAAGTTATTATAGGTATTGGTGAATCCCGCATAGTATGATTGTTTTCACACATAAAACACGCAACATTCCTTTATTTACATTTATATTAGAAATTCGGAAATCCAGAGAGTTCTTATGAGAAAGGACGCCAACTACAAATTCTTTAAAAAATATTAATTTTGAGATTTGTATCCAATTTTTTTTTATACAAGAAGAATCGACTGGTGAAATCAGAATTGCAATATGTTCAACCGTTTTTGCTCTACAGAAAAATGTGCTCAAAATTCACTCCTTGTGGTACGTTTAACCACCACAAGGAGTGAAAATTTTCCAAAAAAAAGGATGCCATTATTTCTATTTACGCAAAGACCTTCAAAATAATGATGATACCCGAAAAACAAATGAAGTGACCTGGTCACATAACGAACTCTAATGTAGATATCAAAACCAAATTCAGCACAAATAAGTTTTATATATGCCGACATCGTACTATCAGAAATTGTGACGATCGGTCCATAATTATTCATAGCTCGCATACAAAGCCCACTTCCGAAATTCAATTTAACGACTATAGATTTTTAAAAATATTGGTATTCAAATAAAATTTAACACAAAAAATGTTCATATAGACAGAAAACATGACACCTAATTTTATGTAGATTAGTCCATAATTAGTCATAGCTCCCATTTTAAAAGAAAACTCGGTGTAGGGTATCATTTTCTATATTTGTGGAAAACTTTCCAGTTTATTTGATATTTTTTGATTGCTTATTTTTAATTTTCTTTTTGTGCATATTTAAATTTGCCCTGGGAATTACTGATAGGCTGAAAGTAAATGACTTTATTAGGTTCAAACATTAAATTTGTTATTGAAAATCGTTTAATTTAAGAGAAATATAAAAGCTTCAGCCCGATCAGTGGTTGCATTAAACATAGAAGCGATATAGCATTTTAAAAAAATATTTACATTGTCAGAATATCTTTACGATGAAAATGGACCTGATATTAAGCAAATAATTGTAAATTTAAATACTTTATATGAATTTACACAGTGTATCTAGTTATTAATTTTATGACAGCAGGTGCGTATACATTTCAGATATGTTTCAATTTCCACCTTTGCAACTTCACACCAAAATTATTGAATTTTTAGAATTGTTTGTCCTATTTCCCCCCAACTGACTACAAAATTTATTTATTTTTTATTAGCTGATGAAATTAGATGTAAACAAACAATAAAATTTGACAAATTTTACATAGTAAATGTATAAAGCGATACACAAAACCTAAGTAATAAATATAAGAGTAATTAATTAAGACATATGGACGGCCAATGACCTACATACAAACCTACATGTAAATTTATAAATTTTAACCAGAAATTCTGGTTCTGTTCTAAATAGAATCCACCACTTTTGCCTAAAATAATTATGTAGTATTAACAACAACAAGATTATTTACATTTACATATTCCTCCCCTAATAAAACATGGCTGCCAAGAAATTGGTCTCACTTGCCTAAAAACTACATACTAGTATTGGAAACATTTAAGATTTGCATAAATTATAATTTATTTTTAAGAAAATGAAAATGATTGACAAGTTCCCTCAGGCCACATTTAACGAAACGTGACAACGATAAAAACAATAAATGGAGTGGGTGAAATTTACTTTGCTCTTTAAATAGCAGGAGATCAATATAATTTTTATCGTTTATTACCTTCTCCAACATAAGTTGTTTTATGTTTTTATAATTATCGTATATTTTAACTATAAAAAACAATAAATTTCGCAATAAGCTCAAATAAATTACACAACATTACTCTACATGAAACGAATAATTAAATAAATAAGCCAGTACATTTCGTCAATTAAGTGTTTATGTTCTATTACAATTGTGAAAATGGAATGGAAATTGTGTATTTAGAACCTTAACTTCCTGCCACCAATTGGAATACATACAAACAAAACTGACATTTTAATTGCGACACCTACATTCAGTTTCACAAATTACGTCATTTTACTCACTAAATTCCATTTAAGAAAATTTCATAATTGGAAAAGACGCAAAACAATCATCAACATTTCAAATTGACAATTGCCAGTTAATCTAGCTTGATTGCATTATTGCCTGTTTAATAAGAATTATCTGGCCAGACAACCAAATGTTGACTGCATCTAGCGGCAATTGAGTGAACTACAATCGATATGAACAATTCTAATGAGATTTGTTGTGTGTGAAAACATATTGAAAGGAAAAAGGGCGTAAATACCAATCAGCATCAGTAGTAGGCCTAAATTGAAAAGTATTTGTATCTTAAAGATACAGATTAATATTTACCAAAACGCAACAGTTTCCCGCCAGATGTCGACTCTAGTTCCTGTACACAAATGACGCACTAACACAAACGCAGGCATTATCTATCGAGACGGCCATGTTTTATTTATCTAAACCAAAAACAACAATGAACATGTTGTGTGTAGAAGCGCAGAAGCAGATGATACATCTCTCTTTCGCACCAATTGATGAAATACAAAATGTAACACACACAAGTACAACCTGTATATGAAGTGTCAAGCAGGCAATGGATAAACGAACCCATGGATTTTGTATCTAAAACTCAGGCGTGGCAAGATATTTATTAAAACCATTGTATAAGTTTGTATGTGTTGGTAGTTGTGTGTTTGTGTGTGTGTAAAAAATCTCTCTATACATTGACATCAGGGAATTGATACAAAATTGAACTGTAGATAGGTATTTAGAGAATACAGCCAGGCAGACAAACTTTGTTGCCACGAAGGGGTTTTTATCTGCGTTGTTTTTTTTTCTCCGTTTGTTTTTCATATTCATCTAAATACGTATTCGAATGGCAAAAATTGTATCTGTGAAATTTCGATTTTTATTTATTCAAGCAATATCGCACAAAATATTCGTAACATTGAACATTAGCGCATTTTATAATTAGAAAACTTTTGATTCTGCAGCTGCTACTGCCGTTGTTTGTGGTTGTTTTTTGTTTTTTTTTTGGTTTTAATTTTGTGTGTGTAGAATTTTAAAAATTTTGTAAACAAAATCGCAAAATTTGTTTTTCTTTTCTAATAAGTGTTAATAAGAGACAAAAGTTTTGTTAATTTAATTTTATGAATTTTCTTTGAAAGCATGATATACCAACATAGTTTAAAATGTACATTATTCTGTGTAGAGACCGACGGGGTTTGTAAAGTTTGTTCATTCTTTTGGAAATATAGATTATGAAAAGCAAATGCTTGTTTTGCAATTGTGTTAACTTAATTTTTTCGTTCTGTGCGTATTATTTATCAATATGGCTCAACAAGAGCTCTATTTACTTGAATCCGAATTTGGTTAAACAAATTATTATATGCCGTTTTTAAAACAATGCGACATTTATATTTTAGCTTTATCTGCCATTGTTGTTCATCATTTAAGAAATAAATTCTGAACATATCAGCAAAATTTGAAAACATTTTGAGGTAGCACATTTTATTGGAAGTTTTGCCTATTTTGGGTTAACATTGCCATCGATTTGAAATCTTTGGATTTCGAGAAAGTTTAGGTTTGTTACAAACCAATTTATTACATTCTTTAAAAATAATTTCGTAGCCAATTTATTACTATCAAATATTATATTTTTTCTTTGAGGGAAATGGTTAACCGTTTTATAGCTGGGGTCAAATAGTCCAAGTTAGATTAAAAAAATATAATAGATTGATCTTAACAAACAAATATGCATCAGCAAAGTTTTAATTTTAATTATTTAAAGTTAACGTTGTTGTGGGAATTAAAAATTACAAAACGAAAATTTAGCAATTTAAAGAAACAATAGGGAGGATCCATGTGAAAGCGGACAACAGTCGGATTTACCATCTCCGATTTAAATTAAATTTACCACATACATAATATATCCAATATTTTCCTCATATCAGTGATATTTTCAAAGGAAACTCATTCCGATGTAAAAATATCGCGATTTGAAATATAACTTTGAAACTTCTCAAAGACCAGCATAATTTTTGACTCCATTTGAAAGCCAAATTTATTGTCTTTAAAATGGTGCGTTATAAAAAAATGTACTTTTAATAACGTTTTTATTTATAACTCCTGAACTAATCGAATTTTAGGACATTGTAGAGAGTATAGATGTCCTCATACCATGTTCTTTTTGAATTTTTAACACCGCGATCTTTGATATTTTTTACATTGAAGTATATACTCCGTAAATTTACCATTAACTTTTTGGAAGTAAACAATTTTATTCACACCATTTTAAGCACAATATCTTGGTCTTTAAAATGGAATCAAAAAGTATGTTGGACTTTGAGTAGCTTCGAAGTTATTGGCAATTATGTGTATATAATTTTAGACAATTTTAACAAATTTTTCAATTTTCAAATCGCGACATTTTTGAAATGTAAGGGTTTCCGATGAAAAAATCATTAATTTGAGGAATCCTTGGGAACCGTAATATGTGTGATAAATTTCATTAAAATCGAAGATGTCAAATCCGAAAATAGCAGTGATTGCTTGATGATGATTAAACAAAAAATTATATATCATCCACATCCGATGATTTAAATCAATTCCACTCGTCAACCAAAATGTGCAATCTCTTAGCATTATACGATTTTTCACTTAATTACCTTAGCAGCTCCTAAAAAATACCAATTTAAGGAACAATTTAGTTCTAGAATTCTTTCTCTAGAACTCTAGAACCAGCGTAAAGTCAATCCTTCTCTATGGTGTGAAACATGGAATACTGCACCTCGATATATCCAAAAGCTGCAAATGTTTGTGAACCAATGCATCCGCAGAATCATGCGTGTCTTCTGGATAAATGTTATCACGAATGTCAGTTTGTTGACCGAAATTAATCAACTGCCACTTGCAACGGAAATGCAAGTGAACTGGATCAGCCACATTCTACTTAGACCAACTAACGACATCACCAGAAACGCCATCGTCTAGAATCCTCAGGGTAACCGTAGAATTGGAAGACCACGATCAAAAGTTAGGGGGAAATAAAATTACTTGACCAAAATAAATCACGAGGAAACGTGTTTGTTGAGGCCATAGCCTTCTTATAGCAACGATGGGAAGGTATATAGAAACAAAAAAGCCTTTATCTTGTAACCTCGTAAAGAACTATTTAATTATATTACAAGATAATTATTTGGCAAACGGACTTTCGGGCAGTCAAAATTATAATTATAAATTATTAAAATTTTGTATAGGTTTCCAAATATAGATTAGGCGATTACTTGAGTAATTAATTTAATAGAAGCACGATTTTCCATACTTTGTACTGATTTTTTTTTTGTATAGTATTGATGGTTCCAAGATAGCTGAAAAAATTGATTTGTCGATACAAACATTTCCATATTAACGACACAAATCGAAAACGACGCAACTTCGAAGACATGCGGCGCAAACTGAAACCAAAACGACGTAAATCGAAGGAAAACGACGCAAATCGAAGAATAACGACGCAACTTCGAAACCATGATACGGAAACTGAAACAAAATCAACACAACTTCGAAATCACAGTTATTTTAAACTTAATTTCGAAACGACGCAGAACGAAACGACGCAACCGGGGTATTGGTGTAAACTAATTTCTATATAAACTTTTGCTATTTATAGTCATTATCTATAAAACATCAAAAGCGTATGTGTTATAGAAAAAAATTTGAAAATATATTCAATTTTATAAGCCATCAACGAATGGAATAAACTTAGTGCAATAATGCGATAAGTCCCAAAAAACAATCTAGCACATACAGCTTCAGAAACTATTTGAGATATCTAATAAATAATTTTAAATCTGGGTAACAATAAACTACAAAAATATTTTTCATTAAATACAACTGCTTCTTAAAGCACACTTAAAGCTATGTGTCTTTCGCCATTTTGATTTGTTATTCTCTGAAACCAAAATAACGTAGAAAATGCATTGCCAATTGTCTAAAATTTTAATATTCAGTGATATTCTTTGAATTATTACAAATAAATTATAATAAAAATGAACTAAAGCCTGATTAAAAATTTACTTTCAACAGTTATGTATAGGTTTTATATTTTTTCATTATTTTAATTTGAACTAAATTAAATTTTCAAAACAATTAGTGTACTACCAAAAATAAAAAAAATAATTGTAAATACTGAAGACATTGCCAATTCCTTTTGGAAATTCTTTTAGGAGTCTTATGCGGCCGAATTTAAATTTACCAGTCCTTTGTGGATGCTCATAAACGTTCTTAATATAAGCATGTTTTCATTATAACTATTTTCGATGGAAAAACAAACAATAAAATATGTTCTATAATATTTTATTGTTTGTTTTTCCTTACACTTCTGTAATATCTTTCAGTTTGATGGCAAATTCCAATAAAACTTCCGCGATAGCAATAAATAAAACAAAACAAATAATAATAAAATCAAATATAGCTGCGTTCTTCTATAAAAATCATTAAAAAAAAATACTGTGTTATTTTTTATTTGTCATGCACTTGATGACATGTTTTTTTGAATTTTGATTATAACTTGGTTACTTTTGATGGCAGCAGTTTAAAATTTTGTACCAATTTGCAATATGATGTAGTGAATTGTAATCAATAAAAAAGTCTATTTCGATATTTTTTTTAATTTTACTTCAGTTTGCATTTTAGGTGACGATATATGTAAATACATTTAAAAATGATTAAAAATTCTTTTGGTGGGGTAGACACCATAAGTTTTGGAATCTGTGTGGCTTATCATGTTTTTACACTAAGCGCTTCAATTGTTTTATAAATAAGCTATACAAAGATTGTTTATTAAAGTAATTGAATTTCCAAAAAAATCAAACTTTTCGCCAACTTCCTTAATAATTCTTAAATAGTTTTGTCAATTTCTTTTGATTCTGCCGCTACTTGCTTTGCAAAGCTTTAAATAAGTTTTTTTCAAATAAAATCAAAATAACAACAAATTCATTAAGACTCTACATTAGACAAAATGTCTCGTCATACTCTCATGCTCATTTCTATTTATTCATATTTAAGTCAAGTGTATTTGTTGTTTGTATAAACTCAAATTTTTGCTTCACTTGACACATGTCAATAATTTTTGTATATTATTTTATCTAACAAAATATATTTATTTATTTTCTTTCTCAGAGCAACATGGGAAAAAACAAACAACAAACTCATAGCAAGAAAAGACAAAAAAATAAATAAAAATAATCTCATATAATACACATACTGTCTTCAACATCCGCATCACATACATAAATAAATATGTATGTGATGTGTCAGATGTGTTTCGATCTATGTATTCATATTAGGATGGCCCGTATTTTTCACTTTTTCCCAAAGTCTTAAATTGTTCTCGGTCATCTAAAAACCAAATGTTGAAAATTTGAGCAACTTTCAATATTTTCAAAAAGATTTTTTTAACGAATTATCCAAAATATGTATTATATTCAAAGAAATCCTAAAGGATTTAAAATGCAAAATTTAACAATCATAACTGTTATGTTAGCCGATTTGAAATTGAAGAATTCCGACGAAATTTAACATCATTTAGTTTTAAATACTAAAGAACAATATAAAATGCATCCAAAGTACATATATTTTTTAGGACGGGTCTAATAAATATATGTGTTATACATAGAAAGGCAAGGAAAGTTCCAAAGTTTCTTTGTCATCATTTGCACTTATGAACATAGAACTAGAAAAAAAATAGTGTCTAACAAAACTGCAGAGAAAGATGTTCAAATTTATAAAATTTTGTTGTACAATTTTGAAATCATATAACCATAACTTGAACCATGTTTTTGTAAAACAACATTTTTCGAACTTATTGAGTACTAAAATTTTTCCAAATACTTTTATCAAACACTGTTCATCATTAATTTATACAGCTTGATTGCATGTGACTGTAGAGAATGTATCATCAGGCACAAAACGAAAAACTTACTCTGAAGTGCAAAACAAATATATATATTTATATGACAACGAGTATAAAAGAAACTAAGAAACACTTGTGTTTAGATTTCTTTTTCTTTGCAACATTAAGGATTCATAAACTAAATCTACCACAAATGTTGCAAATAGTTTCGGTGCAACTTAGCTTAACACAGAAACCACAAAAAACAAGCAAGAAGAAATCTTAATATTTTCCAAGAAAATGTTGTTGCAAAGAAAAACTTTCAAAATATTTATCATATAAAAATAATGGAAAATATATTGTTTTAGTTTTTGCTACTGTTTTGTGTGCTTGGTGCCACATGTTTTTATTTTGTCACTTTTCCAAAATTCTTGTCAGGAATATTATGGATTTTTTTCATTTTTTTTGTTTAAGATTGACTGAATGCAAGCCAAACAACAGTGAATGGTGCAAATAATTATGATGAAACATTTTGAGACAAAACATGCCAACAACCTCAGGGAACCAACTAAAAGCCACTCTAGATAAAAAAGAACAAAACTTTGCTCGCCATAGAAACTTACTTAAATAGAGTTGTTAGGCAAAACAAAGTGGCTAGAGAAAATGAAACAAATTATTTCTACAATAAATGGTTGACAAACAAAGTTTTCCCTTGTTCTTTTCTTTAGCAATGCTGCCAAATGTAATTTCTTTGTAAAATTTTACCAAAAACTTTATTCATTAAATTCTATGTCCAAAACAATTTAGATATTCCAAACAAAAAAAATACATACATATTTCTCTAAATTGACACATTAGGGCCCATTAAGAGCAGACAATATTTTTACCATATCGAAATAAGTAGAGTTTTAACATTATTCTGCACTTATTTCTAAAATAGTGAACAAATACAAAAGTATTAATTATGATTATATTCGAGATGCACAGTAATGATACAAAAAATACAGATATGAGTATAAATCAATTAGTCGGAATAAATTGTCGATATTAATAATATTTTTCATTGCAACACTCAAATGATCCAGAATAAAATTATTAATTTATTTCAATTTAAATTCAATCATTTTATTCTCGTATTCATTAATAACAAAACAAACACCATCATAATTGTGTAATTTATAAGAGTGTAGACTTAGCCTTAAGCTTTTAGAAGTTAGAGAATGAATGCTGGTGGAATGAAATATGCAGCTATTTAAAGGAATTGCTGCTGAATGTTAATCACACAATTTGATTGGTATCCAATCAAAAAAACTTCAAACATTTGCTTAAATAAAAGCTAAATTATTTGTTTGCTTAACTAAACAGCATATAAAAATTGTCTTGAAAATAAAGAAATGTATATTTGTTTCGCAGATTAGGCACTCTAGATAATCTGCTAACGAAAAAAATAACTTAAAATTGCCATTTTCATCATTTAATATCCTAGCTAATAGCACATAAATGAGAAGCAATTTAGTCCACGTTACCAGTGAACCAGCGAAAAGTGTATTTAAATTGAACTAAGTATTAATTTTAAAATACCATTATGTATTTTTTAGCATAATTTTGAAAGAATTCATTTATTTAACATCCTGTTTTATCAACAACGCGTTTACACAAATTGTATTTAGTCTTTAAAAGTAAAATTTCAATTGAACGTAGAGACAGACTCTTAAGAATGCAATTTTTATTAGTCATTCATTAAATTTAGTCCAACTAAATTGAATAAAATTGTGTTTCTTGTCCTACTGTTGTTTCTATGCCCATTGTACACTTGTACACTCAAACACAAAATTACTCACACATTAAGACATTTATTTGTTGCTGGTTGCTGTATTTGGTCAACGTATTTTTTAAGTATTTAATTAAAAACTTGTTTGATATTTTCATGAAGGAAAAAAAAGTAAACACGAAATGACAGCATATGAGTAAGAAACGTTTTTAATATGCGGTCATAAAAGCTATTTTGAAAAAAAAGACAGACAGACAGACAGACAGATAGAGAAAAACGATGCGGTAGGTAAAAGCATTAGTAGCAGTAGTCATCAGCGAAGGCAGCTGTGAAATCAGTGCTTGACTATGAAACTGAAAGTATGACAGACAACTACTGATTGGAAAATTTGCCATTTGCATAATAATAAATCAAAACTGTTATTATTAATATGTATTTGAGTTTATATACTCGTACATATGTAGATATTTGATAACAAACATTTGTTAGCTTAGAGTGCAAAAGCGCCAAGTCCTCTTATTTACAATTTTTAGTTTTTTAAATAGAAAACGATAGAATAAATATTTTTTTTGCTTGTTGAAATATTAATTAATTAATTCAGTTGAAATTAAGAAATTTGCCAGTAAAATCAAATTCAGTATAACTGGCCGTATTAAATATGAATGTGCAAAATATTTATCTACTATCAATTTTAACCTACAAACGTAATTAATTTTAAAAAATATGTGCTCATATCCTACACAGAAAAAAATTACGACAAATCAATTGTCATATTAATTACCATATTCGTCAATACAATTATTTTTTTAATTGAAAGGGCACCAACAACTGATTTTGTAGATACAAAAAATATTTTTTTTACTTAAAATTGTAAACTCTCAACAATATATTTTAACAACGATTTTGTGAAATTAAACAATGAATTTGTTAATAGTCAACAGTAAAATTTTAACAATAGAATTGTAACATTGAATAATTATATTGTTACTAGTTAATTATATATATCTGCAATAGCTTTTTCTTCTATTAATTAAAAATGTAAATTGATGGTTTAATTGTTTTTTTTATTATTATAAGCAAATTTATAATTTATTATAACAATTACATACATATACAATTTGAAAATATACATAAAGTTAAAGCACGTATATTTTACCATTTTCTCATCTTTATAACCAGTTATATGACCAACATCCCCTTTCACGAATGGTTATACAGATTCCTCCATTATTGTTCTTAAACGAGTTCCTTCTACACTCGACGCATTTGATGATGAAAGAGTCCACTGAAATCCTGTTGGAAAATAGTTAAAATCGAAGTCCATTTTTTGTCTATTGCTATATTATAGATACAGATTCTACTTACCATCTAGAATACTCCAATTCCTTTATAATTTATAAAAGAAAACATATTTTTTGTGAAACAAAAAAAATTATATATTTTTCTTTAATTTTTATTTTTTTTACACATTTATTTTTGTTACTTTCAAATTAAGAGTTTCAATATAATATTCCTATTGAATTTTAACAACTGAAATTGTTAATAAATATCTAAAAGAAATTGTTAATATGTCTGCTTTTACACAGGGCAAGTTTTCTTGCGCAAGTCTAGAGTTTATAGGAGAGAGAGGCAAGAAGATAGAAGAGGGGTACACACTTGCTCGTACTGGCAAGTCTCTTCAATTCTCTTTTGTTTTCTCATTTTCACTTTGGCGTCTATTTGGTTTTCACATACAAAATTGAACACAGACTTGCTGTGTGTAAACATTCGAGCAAGTTTAAAAGGGAATCGAAGAGACTTGCTTCAAGTAAACTTGCTGTGTGTAAAAGCAGACTATGAGTATTAGAATAACATATTGAAATAAAAAATTATTGAACATTTAAATCATATTTCAAACAAATTTTTTTAATTACTTAATAACTGTTACAATTTTTTTCTGTGTATACTTTTATTTTGCATTCTGTTGAATTTTTTTTTTCATAATTTATTGATTTTTCTAGAAGAAAAATTTCAAAATCGAACAGATTAGGATATCGCAATAAAATTTGAAACATATATAGATCGAAGTAGGGTGATAACGTCTGCAATATTACGTTTGCATATTTAAATACGGACATTTTTAAAATAGGAAAATTATGTTCCAAAACATTAGTTTTTATAATAAAATAAAAATCCACCTCAACACTAACTGTGTGAAATTTCATTAAGATACCTGCAATCGTTAACGAGCTACCAAAATAATATTTGTATCGCTTTAAACGCATTGAAGAAAATGTGAGAAGAACGTTAAAAAATGCAAAATGTATTATGTATAACAATCAAATTAAGAATTCACCAACTTTTTACCAAATAAAGAAAACAGTTATAAAAAAATAATAAAATCAAAATAATATATAATGCTTTAAAATGATTAAAAACAGACTTAACTCATTTGGTTTCTATACTAACTATTTGTATTTATGCTCAAACTTTATATTAAACACACCCATGTGATTATGACAATTTTATGAGTTTTATTATTAAGTTTTTATCACATTATTAGATTGATTAATAAACGAACTGTTGTTGGCCGCAGGGTCTCAATTTAATTCAAATGACGGGGGAGCAATTGAAAGTGCAAAAAATAAACAAATGAATTTTTGTCTGCATGAAGTTTTTTTTGTTTTATTTTGGAAAACAAATAATAAACTTCTGTTTGCATTAAAAAAAATTGATATTTGAGTTAAATATTAATTTGTAAGCTCTACAAAGATACCAAAAAATTTGTCATAAATATTTTTAGTGCAATTATATAGTTAAAATTGTTTTTATTAATTTTTTTAATTCACTAATTTCTGTTTTCTAAACCTTCTTTAAAATTCTTGAATATTTTTTGTTTTAGCTAACGTTCTGTAGGGTGTATATATATGGGAACACCCTACATAATTTTGTTTCAAATGTCAAACAATGATTTTACCGAACTCAAAGTTTATATTATATATAATAAATTGCAAAATTATTATCGCAGTTAAACTGAATTGAATTCAAAAATATTTAAACAATATAAAACGTAAAAAAATTTAAAAATATATTTGAAAACTTAGAAAAATATGGATTGAACA
Source organism: Calliphora vicina (assembly GCF_958450345.1). Taxonomy (NCBI): domain Eukaryota; kingdom Metazoa; phylum Arthropoda; class Insecta; order Diptera; family Calliphoridae; genus Calliphora; species Calliphora vicina. Next base: position 83,752,808 of record NC_088780.1, read on the forward strand.
GCGGACTGAATAAAACACTCACTCTATTAATCGATATATAGATCACTTTATTCTTTGAAAACCGCCATTTGGAAAAATTCTGACCATATTAACATCTTGGAATCTATAGTACAGTTCTTCCCCTTTATAAGATGCACAAAATCTAGATCGATTTATGAACATATGTATTTGTATATTTAAATAAATCATATTTCGAATTTGAAAGCCATATGTTGCATAAAATAATTTTTAAATTCAAATTGTTTAAGCAAGATAAATGTGTAAAATAGTTTTTGAAGTACTAATGCCTTTTAAAGTAAAAATATTGAAGATTTTTCAACCCTTAACAAGAGACTAATTTATGACATCCACCTTTTATCTATTCGTTTTTTTATATTGACTAAAAACATGAAAGTCAAATAGGGGTTCAGTAAAGTTAAAGTGGAAAGGAGGCCATTTAAAGTAGAAGTAGGTGCCATTGCTATCTAACTATTGAAGTGAAGTGATACCAAACAAAATTTAAAAGAATAAGTTAGAACTCTGTATATATTTATTGATTTTTTTTAATTTTGTGAATAAACGATGTTTTTAAAATAATTTTCCTAAACACCTCAAATCAAGAATTGACCAAAAATTAATGAAATTCACGTCTATTAATTTTAGTATTTTGAGGAATTTTACCATTTCATTAACAGGAAAACAAACTAACAGGAATTATTTTCACACATTTTGGCAAATGTTCTATTTTGCAATCATTAATTCAATTTTAAAGTCTTCCATGGCTGTACTTCATTGGCTTTGCTGCACTCAGTGTTTGTGGTTAGAGATGATGGCAACTTTATGCCACAATTACAAAAATCCTACCCAACCCAAAACAAAAAGTAAAACCACAAACAGTATTGTTTTTAATTAATGGCAACTTAAAGTATATGAATTCAGGAAATTCACGTGTTTAGTAAATCGACCACATACAACGTGTATGACGGCAACAAATCGTCACTGCAAACAACCAAACACTGCAACAGCAAGTATAATGAAAAAAGAAAAGAACAAAAATAAAAGGACTGATTAAGAAACCGACTTTTTAAAATGACTCTTTACCAAACAAATGCACCGCTCATAAATTAAACTGTCTATGGGCATGAATTAAATTAAATACTTTATTTGAGAGTTAAATGCTAAATATATTAGTATTAAAATGCTTAAGCTGAAGCCAGGAAAGACGAAAAAAAACGCAGAGAAACTTAAATAAAGAGTAGAGAATTTTAAAATAAAAACATGCAACGGGTATTTAGTTAATGTTGTTCCCTAAGAAATTATTTAAACGTTTTTGCGAAATGTGCTTTTTTGTCTTTAGTTTTAAAAAGTAGACAAAAGTTGTGTCGAATTTTGAACACCCTGCACCACTGAAATTTACTTAAACTATTTTAAACGAATTACCACTACGTTCAAGTTACCGAATTCGAAATTATACCTATACACGCATAGAAAAAATATAGTCACAAATATATATTTGTTTACTGTAACCATATATATGGTTGATACAATCATGTGAATCGTAAATTAACCATATTATGGTTACCACAATCATGTAAATAGTTACTGTGAATATAATATTGTTAAAAAAAACTTGTAACAATATTGAAATGGTTACAGTAAACATGCACAACTATTTTTTTTTCTGCGTGTGGTTGTTTGTTTTAGGTGTGAGGAGTCTGCAAAGAATCAAATAGAATCGGTATGAATCCGCTTTGACAGGACCACACCAATCAATTAGATCAATGAACTAGGCGAATAACATACATATATTGATGAAATGAGTTCTAGATTAAACTTGTCGCATTCAGGTTCGGAATACCTCAGATAGATCGTTCAGATCAGAATCTGAACGAATATGTCTTAATAAACGTCTCATAGACGCCCTGCTTATATTTACACAATATAAGTGCAGCCTCACTGTGCTCCCATGGGATTTACGTTCATGTAGAACTTTGGATGCCTGCCTGTCTGCCAATACACATATCTAGTTTTATCTGGAATACGTTTTGATAACTTTAATCCCATTTCAGCAGAATATACCATGATCCTATTCCACCACTCATCTTAGAGTTTTATTAATTCTGGAAGGAATAAGAACTTTACGGGTGTTCAAAATTCGACACAACTTTTGCTTACTTTTTAAAACTAAAGACAAAAAGCACATTTCGCAAAAACGTAAGAGGCATTACGTAGTCAGGGCGGTAGGGGGAAGTATATTCAACATTCTTGCGTGTCCATACGTAAAAAATCGTTATCCGTTAGTTCACTTAGTTCTTCAGTTTCCAAAAAGCGAAACAAATTTTAACAAGAGAAAAATTACTTTTGACAAATTTTTAAAATTATATATTTTTGAGTACAATTACATAAGATGATTTATTAAATTCTTGAGGATACCTACTTTGTTACAAACGCTTTACCAAATTTAATAATTTCTTTTTATTGGAGATTGAAGAAATGAAATCAACAACCTCAACCACAGCAACAACATTAATAAGTAAGAAGAAGAAGAAAAAATGTCTTAAACTTGCATTACGACTTGTCAACTTTGGACTGATGATTTTAGTAACTTCTTCATTTTTGTATGTATAAAATTCAGCTGGCTGCAAGTCCGTCCAACCGTCCGTCCATCTGTATATCTGATTGCTTGACTGAACGAGCACTTACTCTCCAGTTTGTTGTTGCATATTTTAAACATTGTCTGTCATTTGTTCCTAATAAAATATGTTTGTTTATTCGTGAGCTTCTTGTCATTACTGTCATTGGCTTTTTGTCATATCGATGGCTTAATAAATATTTTAATTTAATGCATTTACATTACACATCGCATACAAACGTTGAATATCTGCTGTATGTGCAAGTATTCAGATCCACATGCACATTTAATGCACTCGCTCACTGGTCTCTCACTGTATAATTGTTATTTTGTCATAAATACACTTCACTGTATGAAGCGATAATCGAAATGGGAAATTGACAACGACAACGACAATGTCGGCGACGTTTTCAGTTTATCAATTTGCTTAAGTAAGTAATAAGAAAGCTTACTTTTTTTCAATATTTTTGTTTTTTTTTTGTTATTGCTGTCGTCTTGTCAATTTATATCTGAATTCTCTACATTCATGCAGGAACATATACTCATGTTTATTTATTTGAGTTTGAAATATTTTCTTAAGTGGATATACTTACATATTCTACATATACACCGCTTCCTGGTTTTACGGTATTTTCTGGGAAATAAAACCAAAAAGTGGAAAATGCAATAATAAATTATTAACTTAAGAGCACATCGAACTATAACTCAACTGCTTATAGTTATGAAATCGACAATTTAAGATTTAATACATAGTTTTCTATTCCGTTACAAAAATTTCCCCAAACCACAATGTGTTCCATAAATAAAAAATAACTCGTTTTTGCATAAATACTGTTTTAATCTTTCTAAGAAAAAAAACAATCAGAGTCAAATTCATTTCATACTACAAGCTAATTGGGAGCTTAGTTTTAATTGCAATTTTATCCTAAAACATGTCAATTAAATTAAAAAATTAAATAAATTTTGTCAAAATAAGCCAACGTTAAAATATTTGAAAAATTAACTTTTTAACATTTTATTATGGATTGGAAGCAACATTTATTTTTGATATAATTTCCATTATTTCTAAACCTATAAAAAATTTCAAATATTTAAAACTTTTACATTAGATTCCAGCGGAACAAAAAGCCTTAAAGTTAAATTTGCAGGAACTGTAAAATTATACGGCTTGACTATTTTTTCCTTCTTTATTGTATATATCCTTAACAAAACTCTAAAGACCATTTCTTAAATACTAAAAATTTGTTTAAGAAAATATTAAACATTTTAAATTGAAATTTTATAAAAAAATACAGTTTTGTATTTTGTAATTGAATTTCTGAATATTCCAATTACATTTCAGAATTTTCCATTTATATTTCAGAAAATTCCAGTTGAATATCAGACTATTCCAATTGTATTTCAGAATTTTCCATTTATATTTCAGAAAATTCTAATAGCAATACCATTGGAATTTTCTGAAATACAAATAGAAATTTCTGAAAAACAATTGTAAAATTCTGAAATACAATTAGAAATTTTTTAAGTATAAATTAAAAATTCTGAAATACAAATGGAAGTTTCTGAAAGACAATTGTAAAATTCTGAAATATAATTGGAAATATCTGAAATTCGATTGGAAATTTCTGAAATATAATTAGAAATTTCTGATATTTAATTCGAATTTTCTGAAATATAATTAAAAATTCAATTGAAAATTTCTGAAATACAATTGGTAATGCTGTAGATAAACCAAAATACGTGTTGAGCGGAATTTTAATAAATTAAATATTTTTAGAAACTGAAAAAATCTAATTATTAATCTGTAAACTCATTTCCAAACAACAACACTGATGCGGATTTTCGGCGTCAAAATATTGTAGGAATATGCGATTAATCTAACATCCTAATTAATCAAATTTCCGATTAATCACTTATGAGATTAATCAAACATTTTGATTATTCATATGAAGAGCCGCAGAACAAAAGGTAATTTTTCGCATCTTTTCAAAAATTGGTTTTTTGGTATTTTTATAATATTTGGGTTGAAATCTTCTAGAAACATCAAGTCAGCAAAATCTTTTTAATTGTTTTACTAAGAAATGGGTTATAAAAAAGTTGTGCTTAACAAAACGTACAACACTAGTATAAAACGAAAAAAAAAAATATTTAATTTCAATGTGTAATTTGTTTATATATTAGATCAGGATAAAAAACATACTTTTTAATTTTGTTTTTAAGAAAACGTACTTTTTGTCTTTATTTTTTAACAAAAGGTTCTTTTTCCGATATTAAAATGGTTTTATATCAAACATCCTTAACATTTAATGTGGTGACTTAGAGCAGTTAGATGTATCTATTGATAAGTAAGAAAGTTGTTACCATTTCCAGGCTCATGCAGTTTTTTAAGGGGTGAAATAAATAAAACTCATTTGCCCAAAAATGAAAAGTACCTTTTGTTCTGCGGCTCCTCATATCCAGAATTAATTCAATAATTTCTATATAAATTGTTCAAATCAAAGAATAATTTTTAGAAATTTGAATAATTTGAAATAAATTATTTGAACTTTGTGTAACTTATGAATTTTCTTTATGTGTTTATTTTATGTTATTTTTCTTTCTTTATAATTTTTCTGAACAAAAATAATCAAACTTTGAAAAATCAAAATTCAAATTAATTAATTGATTAATCAGAAATTTTGATTAATCGATTAATCGCACATCCTTACTTAAGACATAATAACAATAAACAGTAATCACAACTCTTTAGATTAGCTTGTGCACGGCCGTACATCGACGTAGCGTTGTCCATCTATTTGTGTATGAATTAATGACTGATTTCAAAGTGTCATTCCTCCATTATTGATATCGTATTGATTTATGTCATGAAGTGTTATTTTAACAATTCCCATTCAATTGTCACATAATTTATTGAGCAGTAAAATATTTAACAAATAACTGCAGCTACAGATAATAAAAATATTCTTTATTCATTTCCATTTTATTTCAAATCGATGAATTATTGATTTAAAGTCGACGAAATGCATAAATAATTAAATACAATTTCCAAAATAGTATTGAAATTAAATTGGTTTAACAAAAGAGTAACGGTGTTTCTTCTTTTTTTGTTAATAAAATTATTAATCCGTTTTAATATAAAATGGAATTTAAAAATATAATGCAGACAGGTACAAATAAATTGTGTTTTTTTTATTAAAGAAAATTCAATTATGAACTGTTTTAAGGTATTGTACTTAATCCGATTTGAATTGAATGCATTCAAAAGAAGAGAAAAAACTTAGTTATGGTAATGTCAGGCTTTCTTTTTTGTTCGTTATCCAAATTGTATAAATTAACTAAGAGCTGTTTTGTTAAATTATAACAAATTATATTTGTATATGGATGGAAATATGTTTGTAGACCAATATGATGCCAGCAAAACACCATTGTTTTAATTAAAGGATTATTTTTCACTTTAATTAAAAACATTCAACTTATACAATATGTATCATTGAAACATTTTTTGTAATTTTCTATTTACCTTAGTATTTTATGTCAATAACAAAATTAAAATCTAGATAAAGTTAAAAATATTGGAGATTGAAATTGTTAAGTTTTAAATTGAATTTAACACAAATTTGTCAATGTTTTTTTGGGGAATTTTAAGGAGCATGTATGGGATTATTGTGGCAATAATTGTGGCCAATTCTGGGTTTAAAAATGGTTAAATTTTTTACCAAAAATGTCTAAAAAGTTGCTAAACATTTCTAAAATTGTTTAATTAAAAAACACATATCGGTGGTTTACTATAAAAAGGCCCAAACTCGTGTTTTTTTAAGTTGAGAATTTTTTGGCTAATTATGATATATGATCGGACCATTTATCAAAATAAACGAAAATCTGGACTTACAAAAAAAACATTAGTTAAGGCCTTTTTATACTAAGCCATCGATATGTACATACATACATTTTATACAAACAGAAAGTTGGAAAGTTATATTTGGCTGAGCCGAATTTAAAAACGAAAATGTATGAATAGAAGACTCGTTCAGATGGGGTACCCATTACTTGAATGCAAAATGCATGCTTTGTATATGAAAGACATAGAAATCATTAAATAAGCCTTTGTGATAACTTCGGAATAAATGGAGAATATTTTGATATATGGAGAATATGACTCTCAAATTGTCCGATAAAAGAAATTCTAAAAATTACACAAATTTTAAGACACAATTTGAGAACTAGAGCAATTGTGAAGGATATATGGAAGGTACCAACGATTTGTTTGAATCCATTGTTGATTACTGGTAATATAATATTTCTGGATTTTTTTTTTCATTTTTAATACCAAGCATTTCTGATCAATAGGATAAATATGTAATTTTTAATTTAGACATCAGAATGGTTTTTTTTTGCTATACTGAATTCTTTGTCAAAAATATAGTATGAGCATTTCCTGGGGTCACGAACGTACATTCGTACGCTTTTGATGTCCAAAGAATGTAGAAAAAAATACTTTTCCTATCATTTTTTGCGATTCGATAGCATTTTGTTAGCTCTATGTTAGTATAAAATATGTATTCCATCGACTTTACGTTTTCATAATGATAGTTATAAACATGTGGTAACAAAAGTACGCAAAATAGAAGTAAACTTTAGCTGACAGTAGTGAAATGAAAAAATCTGCGAAAAGGAACGGAATATTTAATAGCGATTAATTTATTTTAAAAGTGTACTAATGTAGGTCTCTATCCGGTATTTACACAATAAAATATCTCTATTGGTTTTTGTTTAATTGGCTTAAGTACCGGTCGCGCACGTACGGGTCGCAAAATTACGATTTTTCCATACGTTTTTTATTCTTATCACCAAGCATTTTCCCATAAATATCTTCGAATTTCCTTAACAAACAAGTAAGAAAGTATGGTCGATCAAGCTCTATCATATAATACCCTCAACTAAGTAATATTTTTCTTTTAAAAATTCAATAATTTATATTCGAGAGTGATTTTCGAAATGGGGTTCTATGGGAGCTATGACCAATTATGGACCGATCACCATGAAATTAGGTCGTATGATTTATGTCTATATGAAAGTTTACTATGTTGAATATTGTGTGTATACTAACATTTTTAAGAGATTTATGTAGGTTAAAGTGATTTTCGGAAGCGGGTCTATATGGGAGCTATGACTAATTATGGACCGATCGGAACAAAATTTGGTGACATGAATTCGGTATATATAAAACTTATTTGGAACGATATTTGCGTATATACCTATATAAATAAAACATTTATGACCGATAAAGTCCAATTTCGTACGGACATTTGTATGGAGGCTATGTGAAATAATGGAGCGATTTCAGCCAGTTTCAACAAGCTTCGTTCTTGGGTTGAAAAAATTATATGTACCAAATTTAATCGCAATATCTTCAAAATTGCGACCTGTACTATGCGCACAAGGATTACATGGATAGCCAGCCAGACCGACGAACATCGTTTCAGATCGATTCAGAGAGTTATTCTGAGTCACAGAAGATCGAATGCATCATTCTGATACGTGTTAAGAAAATAAATGCATTCTTTATGAAAAAAATTTACTTACGGTCACGAACGTACGAAATTTTGCAAATAAAAAAAACTTTATTTAATTGTAACCCAGAAGTTTTTTTTATTTACAAATTAGTGACGCCGAACTTAATTAAAATGTGTTGGGTCTGGCTCCAGTTGACGTTTAATGCAAAGCAATGAAAATAAAATGATGTTTTCGGTCGCGAACGTACGATTAAAACATAGATAAGAAACAAAGTGAAAATTAACCGTTAATCGAACTCTTTTTGTTCTCCTTACACTTTTCTCTTCTTAATTGATTGTAATAGAGTGATTTTGAAGAAAGAGTGCAAACATAATATATTTTTTACATGTAAAATTATTAAATATAAAAATGTATTTAGAACTAGCTTAAAAAGAAAATATAAAATTTTCCAGTATCCATAATTATAATAAATAAAACACGATGATTATCAACATTTTATTTTTCTATCCTGGTAGACCATTCAGGGGAAATGCCCATATTTATTTTTTTGCAAAATCTAAAAAATCCTACATTTAAATGCATTTTCAAATTTCAGAGCCAGATTTGAATATTCTGAAAAAAACAGTTCAGACAATAAACCACCCTACTACACATATACTAATACATATCTTCTAACCGGTTTTATTTTTAACGCACATAAAATAATTTTCAGACCTGAATTTGTGTACAGGATATCGAATATCACAAAATTTGACCTCCAATATCCCTAAAAAATAAATATAATTTCATATAACTATTACTCATAATCCTTTTTTTAATGTTCAATGTCACACACAGATAAACTCAGCCGTCAATAAAAAGTCTAACCATTTTTATGAGTAAAAAATTTAAAAAGTATGACCTTCCCGCTTAAAAATCTATTAGACAAACAGATTGTGCTAAATGACATTGATTTTAATTTTACTGCCGCGTTAAATGTGTAACCCTTTTTCTGAAAAATAAAAAAACCTATACTGAGAAACTACACACATTTTAATTTAATATCCTGTGAAAAACACTTTCAATTTTCTTTATGGCACACGAAAAAAGAGTTTAAATTCTTTTTAAAAAAAAAATAAAACACAAACAGCCTAGACAAATATTATTATGACTGGTCATTACTTTCAATGTCAAATTGCTGTTTAAGTTGAAGTGAAACATGTACAAATACCAATAACAACGATAGCAAATAGTGCGAGAATCCTTAACGCTCTGCTACGAATATTTATTGTTTTATATTTACAACCCAAGAACCCACCAACTAACATTTTACAACCAAACTGCCATAAAATGTCTAAATGACCGTCATAAAACAATACAAGAAGCTGGTTTGAGCAAAAACCATGAAAAGAGTTTCAATACATATTTTACAGATCTACTTTCATTACTCTCATCATTCCGTCAGGCCTTACTTTTTTCTCCGGTTATGAAAGGAAGCCTTCCTTTCCGTGTATTTGAAATTATGGTTTTGCAGGTTGACAATGTGCGTCGAGTAATACAATACAAAATGATACAAACGAAATCGAAATTTATTTTTTATGTGCAAACTCTCCATACACACAGACTCATCCGAGTACATTCACATTTGACAAGAGCTGTAAGAGAATTAAATCATTTATAGATGTGGAAATCAAATAGAAATTTCTTTGTTCACATGTATGCTACAATTTTAGGTGAATCCTCGGTTTAAAGCTACTTTGACGATCGATCCATTAGCAGAGGCGCCATGAGGTAGGACACCTCATATATGGACAATTTGTAAACGCTGTCGAATGTTTTATATATTCTTAAAGCTCTCGAAAACGTAGATCTGAGTTGTAAAAGTGAAACAAATATACTATTTAGAAACGAATAAAAATTATAATTTTCTTATTTTTTGGAATTTCACCCATAAACTCACATTTGCTCCGGTAAATAATATTAGTGATTTGGAAAACAATATAGTATATACAAATGTTGCTCGTTTTGGAATCAGAGCTTTGTAATTGTAAAACACTTGGCCTTAGTTCAAAATTTTGATACAAAGAATAGGTTGAATTTGGAAAGGCTTCCAAAAAAATGTAAAAACATTAAAAGTTCCTTAGGAAACTTTTTGTCTAGGAAGCAAAGTGTAAAAGCAATTTTACAATTTAATTTCACAAAAGAAAAAAAATTGATTCTGTCACTCTGTACATCGGCTATGAAATTTAGAAATGCATTTATCGGGGTAACATTTAGATGTTTTCATATTTTTCTAACAGTGTGTTATAAAATAATAAGTGATAAATCCGTAATTTATATGGAGTTATCATTCTAAAAATATGTAAAATTCAAAAATCTATTTGAAAAGGTTGGAGTCATTAAAAGAATATATTAAAAAAATTTTGTCATTTTAAAATATTGCACTGCAATATCACTTCTAACCTCTTATAATTTTCAAAAACTCTCACCTTTTGATGTACTTGGGGTCAAAATAATTCCAATTTTTTAAAGCGTTTTTAAACAGTGATTAAAATGTTTGAATGATGAACTTTAGAATATTTTTGGAGTCGAAATTACCCAACATTTTTATTAGAGTAAATTTGGTCCCAAGGACATACAAATTTCAAAATAGTCCTTAATTAGTGTAATAAATCTTTAAAATATATTCTTTAAATTACCTACAACAGGTGCTACAAATAATTTTCAACATGTTTTGAAACCTCTGCTTTTATCAAGTTTTTTGTTTATACTCGAATTTCTAATATACTAGGGCGTTGCGGAAATCATTCGTAGTATCCTATTTTGACGTCTTTGAATTGTAACACCAAATTGGTTTTCAATTCGAATTATAAACAGCTTGCAATCTAAGCTGTAAGGTTAATTCTCTGCTAGTTGTTATGTTTTCGCTAATTAATTTGCCACGTAAAAAACATAAGGGAGACATGTTATATATCTATGTAAAGAGGATTTTGTTTTCTTTTCAAAAATGTATATAACTTTTGACAATTAAAAATTTCATGGAATACTTATATTGAGTTTTTGCAAAGATACAAAATTTTCAAATTGAAATTAAATTTTTATTTATGAATAGCTTTTAGTGAAATTTTACAGTTAAAAAACCCATTACAAAATAATTAAAGACAAATTTGGTCATCTAAAGTGGTTTTCCGTATTTTGATATCGACTATGCGATTTGACAAAATGTTTGCCCTAAAGTTGAATTTTACATTAAAAAATAGGCGTTTATTGGATGGACCTCGGTATCAAAAATTTGCAAATTTCCATGAATGCCTAGGATAGTATCATCGACAAACGCAGAAGTAGGAGTATGATTGTATGTTGACATATCATAGGTGTATATTAATTATAAACTAGTACCTATGATACTATCTACACCGGTTTTGATAGGATGTGAAGAGCTTAAAACGTTTCCTTCTTAATTTCTTATTTTATATAATAAACCTTCATGTCATACTTTATCAGAAGCCTGATAAAACCTTCATGGTATACATCCATTTGGATTCAAAATTAGGGTTACCATTTTAATTAAAATACTTAGAAAAAAGTTTGACATGTTGGATAGAAAAATTCTGAGTCTATATGAATGAATACTTTCCATTCTTTAGCATGATTCTTATTTTTATTCGAGGTAGCTCCATTAACATCTTGTTATTAATTTCAACAATACCAGGTGCTTATTATAGCTTAAATCAACAAATGCTCTCGAATCTCAATTTCAATACGATTAAAGAATGCATTCATTTCATTATCTGCTTAAATGCTGTGACATTAAAATCAATAAGAAATACATATCTACATACATAAATAGTTAAAGGATGTCTGTTAATTGTATGTATTGTAGAGTTGTGTTTGAAAATCACCTTTTTTTGCCAATATTACAGATCATTTTTGTAAAAAAATTTACAACAGTTAAACAAAATTCTATTTGTGGCAGCAGTCACTGATCGCTAAAATGGATGAAAAATATTTGCGTTTCTTAACGGTTGTGATGTTTGTAGGTTGGTTTGTTCTTGCTATTTGTTTTTTTGTTGTTTGTTGTTGTTATTGTTAGATTTTATTTTATGTCGAAGCATTGAAATTTTGCAGCCATCATCATCGTTGTGTTGATACTTTAACTTGTAAATGTTGCTGTAGCTGTTGTACTTTCCTTCACACATATTTTTTTTTGTTGTTTAGTGGTCATAAAAAAGTGAGAGTCATTAAATTTTTTATGTTTGTCAAGGCCGTCTAACAGAATTTTATGTTTTATCTTTTTGTTTTTTTTTATTATTTCATTTTGCTGCTGCTACGTCTGATTTTTTAGTTGTTATTTAGGATTTTCGTTTAAAGAACAACAATAAAATTAAATATCATTCTGTTAAATTACTTTTACTTTCGTTACAGATTTTATTTGATTTCATTTAATTCAAGGTCAATTTTGTTTTGGACCTAAAGAAAATGAAGCTGAGTTTTGTTTAAAATAATATTGAGATTTAAAGAACTTTTATGTTTAATAATATTTAATAATTATAGGCTTATAATTCATTGAAAATAAATAAATAAATAAAAATAATATTGATTTGAACTTTTAGGATTTCGGGAAAAACGTATTTTTTATAATTAGGCCAATATACCATTATTTTACACTCTTGCTGAACAATTAGAATATTACTTAATCTATACGGAATCTGTATTATTAAAATTACAAATATTCTGATCTTTGACCCCGATGATGAAGTGTTAAAGTTTTTTAATTTCAGTATAATCTTCATTATACTTTTACAATGAATTAATTAATAATATTCAGAATTTGTTTGATCGAAACTAAGCTACATTACAAAACAATGAAAGGTTGGCAAAAATATTTCTAAAATTAAATTTTTCCTGAAATTCTTAAAGTTTAAATCGCAAGTACGACAAAATTATTGGAGATATTAACCTAATTCTTTTTTGCTTTCTGAATATAATCGTCAAAGCAATTCTTAAATTTTTAAATTTGTTTTAAAAATGGTGTCCTTTTTTGGCCGCAGATAGGAATAGGTAAACATTATCCTAGTTAGACATTAATTCATATCAGACTTTTCAATGCTTTATAAAACTTATTTTACATATGTCGCAGGCATGATGGTCCAAGGATTTTTTATAACTCGATTATTTTTATTATTTAAGAGTCTAAAATTTAGACATATAATTTTCTTTTGATAGCGACTCCTGTTAAACTGATGCGGTATTTATTAATTGTTTTTTTGAAAAAATTTACTATTTCCCCTAGTAAACGCATTTCTAAACATCAGAGATGATACAACTAAAATGTTTAGAGTTTGACGATTATGTCAAGTGTGACCATAATCTCTAACGTAATCCATGAAATATGCAACAAAATAAAATCATAAAAAACACCCTACTAATGTATATTACGAGAAAATATAAATGGCTCCTCCGCCATCTTTATTATTTTTCGCCATATTGGTATTAGTTGTAGCCATAATACATTTAAGCAGCTGTGAATTGAAGACAATTTTAAGATTTCAATAGTTTCAAAAGTTGGAATTGCAATAATCCAAAAATGTTGAGAATTCTTATTAAAAGTTTTATAATGCTTTCAAATAAAAATTAACCAATTTTATACAATTCTTTAATTTTTTACTATAAAATTCACATCAACCAGACAACACACAAACAGTGTCTTCTGTCTGGCTGATTTATTGAAGGCTGTGGTGGTTGCATTACATAGTGGCAGTAAGAATTTCAACAATTGTCTGAGTTTCAGCAGCCATTTGATTTTAAATCAAGAAAATTCTTTTAACATTCAAATAACAATCATGTCGATTGAATGAAATCAATCAAAACACCTTTCAGCTGTCAAATGCTATTTCATCAACTCACACATACAAGCATTAATATATACAGAAATTTTCATTAGCATTGCCCCTATTTATATGGAAACATTTAAGTCATCGTTTTGAGCTTTTTGTAGATATTTCATAGAATATCAAACTTTGCATAATGTCGCTTTAAAATAAAAATCTGAAAAAATTTATATCATAACTAGAGTTGTCAAATATTCGACATATTCTAAAAACCGGTTTTCGAATAATTCGAAAAAGCATAATTTTTAAAAACCGGTTTTCGGTTTTTTTCTATCAAATACCGGTTCGAATAACCGGTTTTTAGCCTTTTTTGTCAATTGGCTTGTAATTTCTACATTTTTCATTTGCGACCCCACAAAGTATATATATTCTGGATCGTTATAGATAGCGAAGTCGATATTGCTATGTCCGTCTGTCCGCCACTATGTTGAAATCAACTTTTCGTGGCCCCCAAATGACTTACATACGTGATTCATACATCAATATATTCTTCCGGCTCGATTGCTATTTAAAATCGAGAAAATCGGTCCATAAATGGCTGAGTTATAAGGCAAAAACCAGGACAATCTCGTTTTTGACATATTTTTAACCCATATCTGTATTACTAAATCATTAATATAGACAATAGATATCTCAAAGACCTGTGCAACGACATGTATGTATAAGGCCATAGTAAGTTGGACCCTACAAGGGGTCAAAATCGGAAAAATATTTTTTTTAATTTTTTTGTCAGAAATTGTTTGTCCCCAAAAAAGATTTTTTAAAAATAAAATAAAAAAAAAAAAATTTTAAAAAAAATAAAAAACTATTTTTAAGTATAATTTGTGAATGGTATACAAGATTCGGCACAGCCGAATATAGCTCTCTTACCTGTTGTATTAAAATTATAAAAAATAATCGCATAAAATCTTAAAATAAATTTTAAAAAATATTCGATTTTGTCGAATAATTCGAGACAAAAAAACCGGTTTGTCGAATAACTCGAAAACCGTCCTTTTGTAAAAAGGATAATTGTAGGATCATGCCTAAATTTTTATCCCGCTTTAAAAAAAACTTTCTTTAATCAGTTTTGTGCAATTATAAAATGACATTTAAATTCAGTTTTAGAAATGATTGAATTTCACAATAAAGTTTTTCAAAAAAAAACTAAAAAAGAAACAACTTCTGAATATTATTACTCAATTACTAGGAGACATAACTGATGATTATACTGAGATCGGGAAACTTAATCCTTCCATCACTGTGGTCAAAAATAATATTATTGAAATATCTAAAAAATTTTAATATTAGAAAATAGACATACAAAAAAGAAAATCACCCTAATGTACATGGATAAGTAACGGACGGACGAACGGTTTTACACACTTTATTTTTGCTAAGAAATCACATGTTATATAAATTATACTAGAATGTAAATAAGTTCATATGAAAGAAAGAAAAAATAAAATGAGACCAAAAACATTCAGTCAAATGTATCGTACAGATGACTGTATGTATGCGAAAAAATCATTTCACAAAATTGCTGCAAATCATTTTACTAACCATATGAATCGTTTTGTTGTTGTAGTTTTGCTGCTGGCATTTTCAACCCACTTCCATGCGAATCTCTACTTTGCCGTGAAACTCTAGCAAGAAAATCTTATCAGATTATTGTATGAAAGGGACTTTTTTGCTTTAGTTTTTTATTTGACTTAAATTTTTTTGTTATTTTTTCAGTCAATAGTTGTGCATTTTAAATTCATGTTGTGTTTTGAATTAAATTACATTTTGAATTGAATGAATGGAAAATAGAGCAAAACAAACAAAGAACACAACTTGGGGAAAACAGTATGGGTGGATGTATGGAATTGATTCGCATAATACTAGTTGGTACACAAATAATACTGATGAAATTACTTTCTGGTTTTCCATTTTCTATTAGATTGTATTAGTTTTGCCAAATGGAAATTCTATTTATTTAATTTGATTGAAAATCTTTTCATTTTTCATTATAAGAAAAAGAAAATTTTAAAATTGTTTAAAATAAAGAAATACATATGTATGCAAACAGACAACGTACTCAGAATATACAAATATACATACATACCTGTATGTATGAATTCATACCCTGAATAATTGAAATTTGTAAACAAATTATCTTTTTTTTTGAATTTCAATTAATTTTATTAAAACAAGTGCTTTTTGGATTGTTTATTTTTTTTTACTTTAATTTGAATATTTATTGCGTATGCTTGTGGTTGTGCATAAATATTTTGAAAATTTATTAAAGAGCAGATTGTTTTATCTTTTTAAAGAGAAAATCTTATCACACATTTAATAATGCTCCCTTAAGTAGAGAAATACTTTGTTGTAAAGAGCAAGTGGTAGTTGTTCTCTTATCATTCGTATTAAAACACAGGGTAACACAAATAAATGCAAATATATATGTAATTGAAAAATAATGATTTTTAACTGAATAAGTATGTCCGATTTATGAAATTTGCAAATACACACAGCCTCAAAAGTGAGTAAACACCAGTGATTTTTTTTGATTTTTTATGATCATGAAAATCATTATAGTCCGACTTAAATCTGTTTTTTCAAAACCGAATCTATTATTCAAACCAATTTCCAGCAAACCAAAACTTTTAAATTTTAATCGATGGATAGATTTTAGGATTTTTATTATATTAAAAACAATCAAATAATTTTTTGTTTTTTGAGGCTCACTGTATGTCTTTAATTGTTCATTTTACTTTCAAGACACTTTTCAAAGAAAGTTTGGAAATCAATAACACGTTATTTTAAGCTTTTTAAGTTATACAGAATTACAATCTATAATTTATTAGCTTTGTAATATGATTTCGTTCATAATTTTATTTGTCACACCATTTGCATAACACCAGATGTAAGCCTAAACTGCTCTTAACTCAGACTGGGGCTTCATAAACTATATTATTGACGATTCTCGTAGTCACTTGCAACCACTCCATATATGCCAGAAAGGAACAATTTTTATCATAACGCCAAAGCACTTAATCCCTGCAGGAAGAATCCAAAATATAAGACTTCATTTCCCATCCTTTTACGCTGATAACACGTAAAAACCTAAATGATGACCAAATTGTGCAGATGACGGTAGAGATTATTGATGGCATGAAATAATATTTATGTGGTAAATGAAAATATTGCAAAATCGGTTCAGAAAGATGGGACAGTTAGTTTGGAATAACTTCTAGATCTTTCGATTCGCCAACTAGTAATACCCGATATTTGAAATGTTGCCCATATAATTTCCATTTTTAAATCAAACAAACCCTACTATCCACTGTAGTATTTCATGCTGTCACAGATGTGTGGCTTCAGATAGTGTTCTTAATTTGATAAAATGGCATCAGTAGAAAACATCAACAACATAAGTGCAATAAAGTCCAAATAACTATCGACCATTACAGACTTTCTGCAGGAACGTAAATTATGTTGTGAACTTCTAATCCACATTGTGAATTCCTTCCTCGCTCTCCGCCAAGATCAACCAATTGGTAAGAAACCAAACAAGGTTTATAAAGATCAAACTGTCACCACTGGGATCATGATGATAGTCGCAACCTTAACGGCACCCATTGGCGACACGGCCTTAAATAATTTACTCCATATCGCAACCGAATGTGAAGATGGCCGAAATGGATCTCAACATATATAGGCCGGGATACTTTCGGTTAGACAATATACTATGTTGATGACCCGACAATTCCTGTTGGCTTGTCACCTGCTAGGCGGAATTTGATGGTTGCTGTGATCCTTGACCGACATTCCATCCGACGTCGACCAATTGTCTTCATTGATTGCTCAGAATTAAATGTAGGTTTCCGAATCCATTACAACTCAGTCCTAACGAAAAACGCCCTTCGATCTCAGATAGTGAGAAGCTACTTCTCAGGTACACAGATCTTGCTTATACAATTAAGTGCCAGTGCAGTTTCCTCAATTTCTAGAGTGAACGAATTGTTCCTAGTATTTAAAGCTTTTACTCTGCCTGCCTCCTTGTCCTTTACGATAGTGTAAATATAATCAATTGTCCCAGTAGATCTAACTTCCGCCGCATTAAAATACGTTTAAGGTCGATTAAGTCTCAATTTCTAAAGATCTCTTTATCACATATAGACCCTGATTCATACAATTCAGATTATTTTCATTATCTTTCAGAAAACAACTTCCGACAACAGTAGAACTGTTACAACAACATCTTTCAAACCAAATGGCCGCATTACGAAAGACCTATTTCAATAGTGCGGCCTTACGAAATACATAAAATTTCCCAACTCTCAATTCTTACCAAGTGGTTAAAATTATATATTTCCAATTATAACTCTTAAGAATAAATAAATGAAAATTTTTTTTTACAATATGGAACACTGTTAATTTAAATTTGAAAATTATTTATTTCAATATAATTTTCTTATAATAATGAACTTTATTGAATTTTATTTTTAAGTTGCAAGTTTTCCCTGAGTGTATTAAAAATTTATTTGTATCTATTATTTTTACTCATAATTTTAATAAATCCGTGTAGGTATATATCGATCTAAAATTATATTTACTTGAACGTCGATGTATTATATACACCTTGAAGCAGCAAATCATAAATTATGGTGGGTGTCTGTCGGTCTATTTGTCTAACTAATCTACTACAGACACATCAATGAAAATTAAAAAAAGAAAAAAAACTTATATATTTAGTTTTTGTAAATGTAAATGACCCAACTATTTCAAGAACACCATACAGACACTGCAATCTATCTAAACGTAGAATAAATCTACCTCATAGATAAATGGATACGTATAAATTATTTCAACATACTAAATGACTGACCACAGTTGGCGTTCTATTCTGTCTCGAGTAATTTTCTTTGCTGTTTTGGTGTCATTTTAATGTCAATTAAATGACAATGATGACAAGCACTGATGATGAAAAATACACAAGTTGAATGAGGCAACCACTTAAAGTGTCATAAAGTTTGGTAAATTCCTAAATGACTTTGAGATGTATAAGTATATAGAGGATTTGCATGTTTTTTTTGATCAAATTAACATTATTATGTACGAATATTAGCAAAAATTAATGCAACTCTCCCTCATTTTACTCGAATATACTTTTATGTATATTACATTGAAAATATAAAGTGCACAGAAAATTTACATATTAAAGTAGTATTTTAGCTAAAATTTCGTATTAACAAAATGTTTTCTAAAATTTCACAAAAGTTTTTAGCATTTGTTTGAAAAGTACAAAATTGGAAAGTCGTGAAAAGCATAAACTAATAAAAAGTACTAGTAAGTAATCATAATTGTAATGAAAAAGTTTTGCTTGCGAATTCACTAACGAAATTTAAAGAGCAATTCTTATAGAAAACCCTTGAATGTTAAGAATAAATTTGCATATTTTGGCATGTCTGCGTTTTTTTATTTTCGTTTCTTATCAACCACCACCATCTCTTGCGAATAGAATGAAGCCACGTACTCGTAGAAGTAGTTTTTAGTCATGAATTTTTCGCAACATTAAATACTTAAGTAAATGTCGATCATGTGCTTCGCAACAACAACTCCAACAACATTATTATGATTATGAAATGGCAAAACACTGAAAGAAAAGTTACAACATTTTCTACAGAGATAAAACAGTTGAAAATATTTCAAATCTTACTTTACCATTATAGTTTTTCACGGTAATTCCCAAAAATTCCGCAAAATTTTCTATCCGAATTCCCGGGAATTATTTTCCTTAGATTTATGTGATGTTTTTTGAACTTGACTTTCTCTAAAAGAAACTTAAAGCTCCAAAACATACAACAAAAAAATTTAACCCAAATAGACCAATAACAAATTCATTATTCAAATTATTCAAAAAACTCGTGAATGTTCAGGGCTGTCACAGAATTGTATTCCGATCGAAAGAGGTATTTTTTTTTTCAAAAAGAGTAAAACGAAAATTTTTGGAATAAACCACCTTACGTGGAAATGAATTTTATCTGATATTTTTGGGTTTTCTTCAATTTTGAATTAACATCTTTACTTAATTTTTAATTTGACAAGCAAAACATTGCCAAATCAATAATAAAAAAGAATAATAATTTGCGAATTAACAGAATTAATTAGTATCTAACGAAGGTAGAACAAAATCGAATGGAAATTGAAGACCGATTTCCCGGGAATATAAAAATTCTATTTACCATACTATTCCATAGGAAAATGCAGGATTTTATATTGATTCAGAAATGCAATAGAGAAAATAAAAAAAAATATTTTTTCCCAAAAAAAAATTATTATTATTTTTACCAGACCGCTTAAAAATATAGTTCTACAATTTTATGATTTACTGGAATCTGTTTTAAAGTTGTGAAGTTAAATTGTAGGTTCATATTTTGCAAACAAACAAAGGTTTTTTTCATCGCCACTTCCGAATTTCATAAAACTCCACACAGCTAATGCACCATATAGAAGAAATACAATGACAATTTTGTGGATCTTTAATTTTTTTTCATGGTTTTATAAATATGACATCATAAAGATTGCAATATGAAAAATGTATCATGATTTCTTAAAGGTTAGTGATAGAATATATATTTATGTAGAAGTTTGTCAGCAAATATATATTTAAACCTTCAAATCCCAGTGGAACTTAGGGCCGCTAGTTTCTGTAATAATTTGATAATGAAAACTTTCAAAATATATTGCATTTTTCAATCTCCCGATTGTAAAATTTTAATTTTTTTTGCACTCTATGAGTATTTGCTTGTCGAAAAAAAATAATTTTGATACCCATATTGACCAGGTTTAAAGCATGATGTTTGGCTGTCCGATTAACAAATAGCTTGTTAATTTTAAAATATAAATTTACTTTGAAAAAATTACAAATATATAGTTGTATGCTGCTTCAAATGATACGCGACATTATATTTGTTTATTCCAAAAACTAAAAAAAGCTTTTTTTAAATGTTCCAGCTCACGAACGGTAGGTAGAAGGTTACATTTAATTCACAGCATTATAGTACCTTTAGTCCAAGCATTGTGGTACTTATATTTCCGCCATCATTTTCCATGCCTCACGCGGCATTATTCGACAATATTCTATTTGATGTACGCACTCTCTAGGAATCTAATGATTCTTGATAGTGGATTTGTTCTGCGACTTTTATAACCATTATTTCAGCTTGAAGTCTCAGATATCATGAGCCATCGCTCATGTAACCGGTAATGATCACCCAAATGAGATGGTCCTTTGGATCTTGCCTGAGCCCTTAAAGGCATATTTTTGGAATGATTACTTCCAGGAGTTTTCTCCCCGGACCGTTGTTGTTTAGGGGCTGCATCGGTTGACAGCCTTTTAGGTATCCCATCCTCTGCAGGAGGGAGGTACACAGTTGTACATAAGACTTTCGAAGGTGATTTTTACAAAGATACCCTACTAAAAAATAATATTTTGTTACTTGGACTTTATTTTTATATTATATTTCTTTGAGTGTTTCCATTGAATTCTATCTCATTTGCAGTGACATGGAAGGGTGTTTATTTTCTGTGTGTGTTTGTTGGCATTTATCAAGAGGTATGCTTAAATGCAAAATACGCTAATAATAGCTCTTTAAATTCTGTCAAAATAACCAGAATATAAGGAGGGAAATGCAAAGGCGTGCTCTACATACAAAAAACATCTACATACATATTTATGTTCTAATGCTATTTTGCTTCCCAACATCATACAGACAACATTAGCAGTGCTGTTTGCCAGTTGCTGTCGTTGGATTCTTGTTTAATCTTTATCAAATCGCTTTAACTTTTTAAACACACAAATTGTCAAAGTGGAAGAACTGCTGCTGCTGTTCTAGCTAGCAGCAGCAATGTTCGCCATGGAATATAAAACACAAAATGTAAGCAAATTCATAATAATGATGCGCTTCGTAAATTTTGCCAAAAACATTTTCAAAAACGCTTTTTCTGTTGACGTTAAATTAATGCGTTTTTCATTCATTCGTGGCATTTCTTTTGGCTCATTATAAATGTTTAACTTGTACACCAACGACAACATCAAAGAAAAACCAAAACAATTTTAAAGTAAAATGGAAAATTTTTAATTCGAACATGTCTGCACGACAAACTTTAATTTAATGTACATGCCATGTACACCGGGGTGTTTTGTTTGTTTGTTTTTGAATCGAATATTTTCGTTTCTGGAGGACATGTTCCATTTGCATTTTGTTTGTGTTTTATTTAAATTTCAAAAAATCCCACAGCAACCACCACCACTATAATTTTGTAATTTTTTGTTTTGAACAAGTAATTTAACATTTTCAGTTTTTGTTATTTAACTCTATTTGTTCATTTAATACTGTTCGCTGGCTTTGAACTCTTGTTTTCGAAAACATTTGCTTGTTTGTGTCGCTTTTAGGATCTAATACACATCAATGAATAATTTGCAGAGCTTTTTTCATTAATGGATAATTTTAGTCATTTAGAATAATCATTTATTATGTTTCGGATAAACAAATAGTACCATTTCTATACTCTATCCACTTTTTGGAAACTATTTGATCAAACTCTAGCTAGCATACACTATCTTATAAATACAAGTCAAGATAAATTTACACAGAAATAAGTTTCTTATATCCAAAATATACAAAAATGTATGAACTACTTCCGTAAACACTTTAACCAACATAAATTTCTTACAAATATGGATATCAAAATAAAATCGGAATTGACTGACTATACTTTCATACACACGTTTTATCCTATGTTTCTAAAAAAAATATTGTGAGAAGTTTTTAAATAATGTTGGGGTGTAATTGGAAATATGTATTTTTGACAAATATTTTATTAAAAAACGGTGATTAGTGGGTGTTAATTTTTTTTGGGGTTTGGTTTGTCTGAAATAAGATTATTTGTCAAAATATCTACAACTTTTTTCTTGAAAATCCGGTTCTATTGGACCAAAAAAAGCTTAAAATTATATTACTCATCCAGTTTTAAAGACTTATTTGTGATTAATATTTTTTTTAACTAATATTTTCATGAAAAGAAACATCAAAAATTATTTTTTTACACCAGAAAGGTTTTCTTAACTGTCCAATTGTAACGCATAGATGATTTTGGTGGTTTTAATCCAAATTGTTTCAATTAAAACGAATTGAAGGTTTTTGAACCTATGTAAAAACCGTCAATATTTTTATAAAAAAGCGTGTTTTTTTCAAATTTTATATTTCATTTTAAAACATTTGTACAATATTAATTTTTTTAAAGAACCTTTTTTCGATCCTTCAATCGGGTGCGGCAAAACTTCCCAACCACTTCATTCTAAATAATTTTTAACAGGTATTGCAACATGTGGCAGAACGTTGTCATTATGGTATATTACGGATTCATGTCTGAGCGGTTTTCGGCAAATGCTCGCTTCAAACGAATCAGTTGCGTTCTATACAGATTCCTTGTAATGATCTGGTCAGATTTCAGCAGCTCATAATAGATATGATCCTTTTGGTCCAACCAAATACAGAGTATTACCTTATCCCAATGGATATTTGGCTTTGGTGTCGATTCGGCTGGTTGGCCGGGCTTCACGTAAGATCTCTTATGCTTCGGGTTATTGTAATGGGTCCATTTTGCATTGCAAGTAATGATCCGGTGCAAAAATGAATTTCAAGGTCTCCCGGCTTCTTTCGTTGGTACCCAATTTCCCTGCATTTGGATGACATGCACGTGTTAAAATAACCCAGTCACGTAGCTATTGAAGTAACTAGTTCGGGACTGTCTCCTAGCTCTCAATGATTTTGGAAGCTCTTGTTGAGTTTTATTCTTGGTCTACAAAGTTTTTTGGCTGGCCTGGGCTATCTTTGTCATCCGTATCAAAATCACCAATTTTGTACTTCACAAACCATCTCTCATCATTGAAACCGATGAAACGCATTCACCATAAGCTTCGGTGTGCTTCAGCTGTATATGACGCTTTGTTGACACAAAATTCGACATTTTCGTAGAAAAGAACTTTGTTGTTTACTCTATAACTAAGTGAGAATAAATGTTAGATATGTACCTTCAAAATGACATGCAGATTATTTAAAAAAACGAATTCCAAAGATACGCCATTTATTGTAAATCCCGGATTTTTAATGCATACACCCAATAAATACGAGTACCTTTTAAACCACCACAAAAGAGCAGAGATTTGAATAATTTTTTTGTTTAGATTTAATGAAAACAATGTTTTATTTTATAAATATTTTATATATTATTTGCGTTAATGTTAGATTTATTTGTTAAAAATACAAAATCAAAATTTACCCAATATTTTTTGGTGGTGGATATAAAAACATTGAATATATAGATAGTAAACTTACTTGATGAAATGATTCTTTAAAAATACTGCTAGAAATCTTAAATTTGCTTCTGTGCAAAATGACGTGCAATTAGAGACACCATACCACAGTTGGTATTCATACCTTATGGAATACAACATTGGATAAGGACTCCAATTCCCATTTATTTACACACACACAAATTAATATTCTTCAAAACTATGTAATAGTATGAAGAATCTTCATTGAAGATATATATGAATATATGCTAAAACACACAACCTCATATACAGTGGTGGCCACCAATTTAAGACAAATACTTGCATTTTTTTCATCAAATTCAAATTATAATGATATAAATGTGAGAAAATATCTTTATTTAAAAAAAAAATTTTTTGGTTAAGTTGTAGAAAAATTGTATGTGTTCATGGTGAATATGTATGAATTGACACAGTCGAATAAAACACACTTGTGTGTTAAAACAGTCCTCATGCATACATATTTGTGGAAATATTTGAAAAAATAATTGACAATCACGTGAAATTTAGCAAACAATTTTTGTCTTAAATTCCTGGCCACCACTGTATGTATGTATGTATATTCATATTAGGAAGGATCCTGTCTAATTTTACCTTTTCGTTATTTACGTTCGTCCTGCTCCATTGTTGCCCTTGCAATGCTTGAATTCTATTGCTGTTGGTGTTGGGTTCATAGTGTTTTCATGGATGAATTCGTTTCATTAATTAACTTGAATGGTCTCAATGAGGTTTACACGTTACAACGATGCATAATTTATTTTGAATTCTGTCTGGGATTTTTTTATAAATTTTGTTATTCTTTTTTTCTATTTATTTTGTTGGCAGCATCTACAGCTCATTAGTTCCGGTACAATTTCAAATGCGAAAACAAGCAAGTTGTTGGGCAGTTTTATGCCTTTGGGATAGTATAAATAGAGTGGAGCTGGACTTTAGAAATTGTATAGATATTTTTTCATATATAAAACATACATAAGTATTTATAATATAAATAATAATAATAGTGAAAATGTAACTCCAGGAAGTTGATTTGCTTTACAATTTCGTGTAGTTAAACATTATTTAACATATTACTTAATATGGTTAAAAATGTTGGTCCAAAATTCATGTAGCAGAATATCATAAAATCCACTATTACCCCATATAGAGTGCATAGGGAGATAAATTTTACCCCACAGTTTAGCTTTTTATCCAATTAAACACTTTCGCACTTGTTTCTACGTATGAAAGTAATGTTTCCATTTATCTTTGTGTTTTTTCTACTTGTTCTTGTAAAAATTCCATTTAGAATTTTTGAATACGAACATTTGTTGCCAAATTTGTTCATTTCTTTTTTATATTTTCTGCTGGGGTCTTTAACAATTTGGTTTAATATAAAGACGTAGATATTGTTTTTTTTTCTATTTTTGTTTTTGTTACAGATGTAGTAGATTTTCTTCACAACTCAAGGTGCTAATACAAACAATAGAAATATTTGAAAAGGGGTTTAAGAAATTCATACACCGATTTATACAGTGGGGGTGAAGGAGTTTATGTCTGCTTAGATTTGGATGGCATTCACTTGGTGTTGCGTAGGAACATGTGCGTCAGAGTGTGTGTGAAAGTAAATTACAATGTTTCAACCCATTTACTTCCCTTAACCAACATTTATTTGCACATGCTTTCCGTTTTCGTTTTGTTTGCTTCTAAAAATAATGCAAGGAGTTTTAGATGTAAGTAATTCATACTGTTTCATATCGTACTTACATCCCCACTAACATTCAAACCCAAGTTTGTATAGATTTCCAGCAAACCAAAAGTAAAACGTTTGAAAAATAATGGTATATTATTTAGTTTCTTTCGAAATGTAATTGATCCTGAAAAAATTAAGAGAATATTTGTTTAACCAGCTATTTTTCATAAATCATTCTCAATTCCGTTAACGTTTGAGAAAAACAATGATTTAAAATCAGTCTCTATTTGACATTAATTCCAAGTGTTTGTTGGGTTGTTTATGCAGAACTAAAACTACATATTTGGTGATACACTCATAGAATTTTGTATGTTTAAAGTCTTGATAGAAATTTCATGGATTTAAGAAAAAGTTATAATTTTAAAGTGACCAAGTCCACACATTATTTTAAATTCCATCTTCTGGTTAATTACACATTTTCAAACAAATAAAGCATCCATGTTTTTATTGACCAATTGACCAGTGGTCAATTTCTATAAATAACAAAATAATTTTAATGTTATTAAAAACAAGTAAGAGAGCTATCTTATATACCCTTCACCAAATTATACTTTAAAATAAAAATTTTAAATATTTTTAGGTAAACAAAATTTAAATTTTTTTTTAAATTTTATAATTTTTTTCTTTTATATTTAGTGAAAAAAGATTTTTATGAAAAAAAAATTCGGGTTAAAAAATATTTTTTCCGATTTTGACCCATTGTAGGTCCAACTTACTATGGTCTTATATACGTGGTTGCACAGGTCTTTGAAATATCTATCATTATATATCCATATTGTCTATAATAATGATTTAGTAATCCAGATATGGGTCAAAAATAGGTCAAAAATCGATGTTGTCCTGGTTTTTTCCTTATATCTCAGCCATTTGTGAACCGATTTTCCCGATTTTAAATAGCAACCGAGCCGGAAGAATTTCGGAGATATTGATGTATCATTCGTGTATGTAAGTTATTTGGGGGCTTCAGAAAGTTGATTTCAACACACAGACGGACAGACGGACAGACGGACATGGCTATATCGACTCCGCTATCTATAACGATTCAGAATATATATACTTTGTGGGGTCGCAAATGAAAAATGTAGAAATTACAAACGGAATGACAAACTTATATATACCCTTGCCACTCATGGTGAATGGTATAAAAATATATAATTACAACTAAATCCTGGGTTTACAAATAATTTTTTCTTAAATTGGCCCATTGTGATTCCAATTTCCTGAGTTGCATTATAATTATTTTGGAAGGCTCTTTGTTTTTATACCCTCCATTGCATTTATAACACATCGAAATGTTCAACGTAGCTTAATATTCTAAGACGTTGCGACTAAGCTCATCCGTCTGTATATTGAAAACATACAGGAGGTTGAAATTTTCCCCAAATATTATCTGTTGATCAGAAATGTTTGGTATTTAATATGGGCAAAATCGGTCGAACAAATTTCATCTGATCCATCTACCTGACGTTTAATAACAATTGAAAAGCAGTGGTGGTTAAACGAGGAGACATACAAAATCGATATTTGTCTAAGAATTAAGAAAATAAGCTGAGCCGGTGAAAAGTTTTGGATCAAAATATATTAAATTTGATCGGACTTACCTCTATACATGTATTATTCCCGTTAACACTTAAATGCATGAATCTTGAAAATTATAGAGGATAATTCTCGCTTTCCGAAGTTTGATTTAAGAAACGACTGATAGCTGGGTCAGGTCTAGGAATTTATTAAGTATTGTATAGAGAAAATTGTAATTTGTTTCTGCATTTTTCATTCATTTTGACAAAGTAATGTTCAGTAATGGCAAAGTAATGTTCAGCAAAGTTGTTAAGCTCAATGCCGGCTACAACAGTCAATAAATTAAAATCAAAATCGGTTTTTCATAATTTTTTTGTGTGTTATATAACAAAAC
This sequence comes from Calliphora vicina, assembly GCF_958450345.1. NCBI lineage: Eukaryota > Metazoa > Arthropoda > Insecta > Diptera > Calliphoridae > Calliphora > Calliphora vicina. The sequence goes on from NC_088780.1 coordinate 83,780,807, forward strand.
TCAATTCCAATCTTCATCAAAATGTTCAATTAAAATTACCTGACCACATTCGTTTCTTTGCTGTCTTTATTTTAATGCGTGATGGTGCGCCTTCTTATTCGGAGTCTGTATCCGATGAGGATCTGTTTTCATCTGGAAAAAATCAATTATTTTTAATTAGTCAGTTTACTTCAATTTTGTGACATACTCTTGAATGAAACTACCATTGTATCTTCTTCATTGTCGGAATCTTACGACTTTTGCGACCACCAAGAAATTTCAGCAAGTTCAGCCTTTTGCCTTTATATCGCGTTTCCATGGACATGATCACATGATGAAGGGCTCGCTATGTTCATCCGACTCTGAGGCTAGTTGATTGCTGAAGTATTCAATATGGTGATGCAGGAATTGAATTTTGAGAGACATGTTGACTTCAATTTTCTGGAAGTATTTTAACATTTTGGTCACAAGATCGGGTAATTGTGTGCTCGTTTATTTTTTTCTCCAAAACTAAAAATAGGCACAATATTAAAAATTATTCAGCTAATATTGATAAATTTTAAATATTGGTACTGTTTGCAGTTATAATCTACAAAAAGGGGATTCAATAAAACCTGTTCTTTAGTCTAATGTTAGCTTATGAATTTTATTCAATACATTAGTCAATCTCAAAGCATAAAATTAGGCACAAATGATCGGGAATGAATATGAATCCTCCTAACTAACAATATTTGTCGAGTGTATTATTTCAAATATATTTCTCTTGCTTCTAAATTTCGAAAATTAAATGCAGCATCAATTGTAAGTGGCAGTGGTATCCAAACAAAATACCAACACAAAAAAAAAGCAAATTACAAACTAAAAATGAAACTGAAAAAAGGAAACTGTAACTGATTGTAGGAGTGGAGTAGAAAGTAAAGAAGTGTAGTTACAAAAAGATGGATACCAGTTAAAAGAAAATTGCACTACAGATTCAATGCTGGGATTATTATATGCCACAACACAAAGAAAACCATTTTTCATACTTTTCTTCTTTATCATAATGTGTTTTTTGTTAGATTTGTTGAAGAAACGTTTGAACGTTTTACTAAATTAAATTTTCCAAATTGTAATTTAGCAGTTGGATTAGAGAACCAGCCAAAAAAAAAAGCAGACAGATTTCAAGTTATTTATATTGGATTTTATTCTGAAACAAAAAAAAAGAAAGGATTAAACAAATATTTTTCATCTGTCAAATTCAAATGGCAAAAATGGTTTGGTTGTAACCCTTTAATGATTTTTAATAAAAATTACACAGTTGGCTTTTATATCACTAATGTACATGTTTTTACTTAAGAAGCTCACAAGTTGAACAAAAAATGTAAATAGATTTTTGATGTTTCTGTGGCTTTAACGGTTTTTTTTTAGTTTTCGTCAGGGGTCATTAATTACTGATTTAATGGAAAGTATTGTCTGTCTGTTAGTTTTTATAAATTCGAGAACTTAAATGTGTTGTGTAATAATTTTTGTCGGTATATCATTAAATGATGCAAATGAAATAAGCATATCTTTTACACCTAATAATGAGCTACAAAAAACTTTTAGGATGTTGGTACTATTCATTTTTTAAAACATTAATAACGAAGTAATTAACTGAATTAATTTTAACTGATGTAGAATCACTCGTATTCTATTTTAAATATTAAAATTTCATATAAATTTATTTTCACTTTAATAATTTGGTATTCTTTATTCTTCTCTTTTCAGGTAAATGTTTAAACTTATCTTCTTTCAAAATGCAAATTATCATAGAACAAACTTCACAACGATAAATTCAATAAAGACAATGGGGTGCAATAAAACAATCGTTATTCATCATTGTCATTTATGTTTTCCTGCTGCCAAAAGCAGAAATCAATCAAAAGGATAAAAACAACAGAAAATCAATAAAAATACTAATAAAATTTACAAAAAAAAGAGAAAATACAGCAACAAAAATTGCCAACACTCAGACAGAAAACCATACAGTTAAATAAATTCGTATAGACGAACAAAAATATGATTACTGTAAGTGTTGCACGATTTGGGAATACAAAAAAGAATCGGATAATAAATTTTGTTTACCTAAAATTTTTAAATATTTTTAGGTAAACAATATTTATTTTTAATTTTTTGGAAAAAAAAAATTTTAAAATTTAAAAAATTTTTTTTTGTTTTTAGTTTTTTTTTAATATTTAGCGAAAAACAAAACTTTTGGTGAAAAAAAAATTCGGGTTAAAAATATTTTTTCCGATTTTGACCCATTGTAGGTCCAACTTACTATGGTCTTATATACGTCGTTGCAAAGGTCTTTGAAATATCTGTCATTAGATATATTAATATTAATGACTTAGTAATCCAGATATAGGTCAAAAATCGAGTTTGTCCTGGACCGATTTTTCTCGATTTTAAATAGCAACAGACCCGGAAGAATTTCGGAGATATTGATGTATGAATCGTGTATTATTTGGGGGCTTAGGAAAGTTGATTTCAACAGACAGACAGAATAGCTTTTGCTAAAAATCATAACAGTAAAGAAATTCGGCTCATTCGCCAAAATATGGCCAAAAAAATAGTTTTTCTCGAAAATCTCAAAATTTAAATCGCAGGTACTGAGGTATTGTCATATTTTTTTCATATTTTTAGTCCCCATTATATTGTTAATAAATCCCCATGTGATGATCAAAAAATTCTGAAATTTATTTAACAAAATTTTTAAAAATTTGAAAATGGAGTTTTGAATCTACCGTTAAAAAAAATATTTTTTTTTGGTCATACCTGGGAATAGGTTAGCGGTATCCTAAGAAGACAAAAACTCATATACAAGTAAATATGGATATATTCTAAGTAAAAATAAACTTTTATTTTAATATTTCTCAAAATATGTTAATTTTGTTCCTACATTTCATGTTCTAGTGGCCTGAGACACGTTAATGGCCTGGCGATTTTTTAATAACTTTAACATTTTTTAACCAATTTTTGTCTTTTATATCTTATTGGAACGACAATTACGTACACATTTCGATTCTTTTAAATTAAATTGCAAAAGTAATTATTTAATGGCAAAATTTTTACAAAAACTGAAAAAAATGCATTTTTTCCCCTTGTAAATGCACCTCAAAACTAAATCGCTAAGTCGGCACGGGTTGCCCTTCTTAGAACAAGCTAAAAAAATTGTTGGTGGTATTTTATGTCATCACACAAGTTTTCAGGGGGTACCGTCTCAACATTTCCAAAAATTTAATTCTAAGGGACACTCTAATGTATGTATTTCTAAACGAATGTGTCACAAATTTGTTTTTTACAAATCACAGAAGAATTTTTATTATTATACCAAAATTTCATATGTTCAAAGAATTTCGTTTGAAAATTATAAAATTCATTAAACAAAAAGACAGGCTTAAAAGTTTTGTAAAAATATGAGGGGAGAAACACACATTAAAATGAGAAATCCAAATTAATATTGAGGAATTTCAAATTTAAAATATTTTAGAATAACCAGGTTTATTGGATTCCGCGAGTGCCCGCGTTGTCTCACTTAATTAAGATTACTCTATATTTAAGATTAATAACAAAACGCTGTCTTTGTGACACTGTGTTCCTGGAAGTTATGATACTTTTTGGTGTATAATTATGATGTTCAACGCCACTGCTTCTAACTGCAAACTCGAATAACTCAGCTACTCAACAACCAATTATTACATCACTAATACAAATAAAACATATTGGCAAATTGTGTATCAATAATATTTAATACTTGTATCAATATAAAAAAATACACCAAAAAGAAACAGCGACAACAGAAATTCATTTCGGTACGTTGTCTATGAATAAACCAATGTCCCTCTCCCCCAGTGTAATCCAAGAACAACGTTTATATGAATCACGTTTGGGATGAAAAAAAAGAACAAACAAACAGAAAACTGTGTAGAATTGAATAAAAATAAATTATTAAAACGTGGTACCAAAAACGTAATTTCTATGAGAAAACAACGAATAGCGACAAAAAACATTAAGCCAACAACAAAACAGACTAAATTGTTGTTTTATAAAAAAAAATAACTAAATACAGCAACAAACACAAGACTGTACAATATTTGTCAAGCACAAAAAAACAAACAATCAACCATTTTGGATTAACAATGACAAAACGCATTTTCATTGTACACCATCAGACGGAGCAAGCGATCCATATTGATAGAAGGAAAGCAAATATACGAAAGTACCTAAGAACAATAACAAATAAACTATAGCAATTGTTTGTGGAATTTGTCAAAGGAAAGGAACCTTTCATATAATACGAAACTAAAACTAAAAAGTACAAATCAAAAAGTACATTTTTGCGTTCAGTGACTCCAATAGTTAAAGAGTAGTATTTTACCTTTTGTATGTATGTAGGTAGGTACCCAACAGTTTCACAAGTAATTAATGCATCCCTTACAGTAATAATCACTAATGTCCGATCATTTGGCTGACTCAAATTTATATGTTTTGTGTCTTTTGAAACGAATGTGCTCCTTGTAATAAAGAGAGGTCAATTGGTTACTATATACATCCCAGGTTACTATATACATCAATTGTTACTTAAGTGTCTCTTAGTTATCTAGAGTGTAGCCAATTTAAACGTTTATTTTGGAGAGTAGTGGGAAGAAGGTTTGTTTAGATGCAATCGTTTATTGGGTTGTGCTTTCAAGTGACTTTTTAGGGTAATTTTAGCACCTGTATATGTAAAAATAACTAGTTAGGTAGCCAGTAAGGTATCTGGCTGTATGTAACCGATATGTGAATCCAAGACGTTGACTATTTCAGACCAGCTATAAGACAGTATTTCGATAGCGTAACTCGATTGTTTCTTACTTTACAGGAGAAGGAAAAAACGTAATAAAATTCATAAAATTTTAGACACAAAAAAGTATTTTTATTTTATATTTTATTTCTCATTTAAAATTTTTATTTTTTTATTTTAATGAAGTTATTTAATATAACCCATTTTTCATTGAAATTTTTGAAAAAAAAATAGTTACGCCTTTTTTTATATTAAGCCATCGATTTGTAAACTATTTAGGGTCAATTCTAGTTCGGGACAGTCACCAAGAACTGCTGGGTAACGTTTACATTTATTCATATATGTGTGTGTGTGTAAGTACGTATGTATAATTTTAATCAAAATTTTGATTTTTTTCATTCATTCTTACTCGTATATTTAGGATTGGTAGGTACTCGCATAAATAGATTAAAAAGGTACGAGAATGTGTAAAGTTCCATAGGTAGTTTTAGTTTACTAGAAATTTATTAATGTTGATTAATTCTGAGTGAAGTACGCCATTTTTGAAATTTGTTTGAAGAATTTATATATTCTACTTTATATACTAGAAATAGAAATATATATTTATTTAACAAGTAAGAGAGCTATATTCGGCTGTGCCCTTCATAAATTATACTTCAAAATACAACTTTTAAATATTTTTAGGTAAAAAAAATTTTTTTTTTCCAAAGTTGTTTTTTTAATTTTTTGGAAATTTTTTTTTCGAATTGTAATTTTTTAATTTTTTTTGTTTTTTAACATTTTTTTTTGGTGAAAAAAAAATTCGGGTTAAAAAACAGTTTTTCCGATTTTGACCCATTGTATGTCCAACATACTATTTCCTTGCAAAGGTATTTGAAATATCTATCATTAGATATCCATATTGTCTATATTATTGACTTAGTAATCCAGATATATGTAGGTCAAAAATAGGTCAAAAATCGAGGTTGTCCTGGTTTTTTCCTCGTATCTCAGCCATTTGTGCACCGATTTTGCTTGTCTGGCAGAGTTATTGAAGACTTGGATCCCGCAGATATCTGGATATCTTCGATATGATTGATTTCAACAGACAGACAGACGGACATGGCTTAATCGACTCCGCTATCTATAAGGATAGCATATATACTTTATAGGGTCGGAAAATTATATTGTGGAAATTACAAACGGAATGACAGACTTATATACATATACACTTCTCACGAAGGTGAAGGGTATAAAATGAATGTAAAAAATATTCAAAATCGTATTGTAATTTTTGCTCTAAAAAAATCTGTCATGAAAACAGGAGACATTTTTCACCTGCTTCGTCATTATGGAAGTAACGCCATATTAGAATTCTGTTTACAAATGAGAAAAGTCTCATAGTTTTTCAACAAACAAAAAAACAGAGTCTATTCTACGTAACATCGACAAGCATCGGAAGTGGTTGCTATATAAGCAACCTGCATTTCTGGAAAGGAAAAAACATTAGCAATTGTCTACCTCCGACCTTTTGAAGAAAGCACAAAACACACTCTTTAAAAATTAAGACAATTTGCCCTATTTTATTTCTACTGTTGCCTGCCCTTCTGGTAGTCAGTTCTGATTCCTTTTACAGAGTATCGTCACCCAAATTTTAAGTGTCTAAAGCGTGTCGTTATTCAGGCAGTTGAACATTTCCATTCTAAAAAATATTTGATAAACCTTCGATCGTTAGATTTCATCACGAAAATTCGATTTACTAGAATTTATAATTGTCTATACACAAAGAAAACAGATTCGTAATAGCAACCGAATTTGTTGTCAATCGAATGATTCGGTTGCACACATCGAATAATTTGGTTCTAACAACAGAAATTCAGCTGATAATAATGAATTTCGTGACCCCTTCCGGTCACGAAGGTAGAATCATTGGATTGGCAACAAATTCGGTTGCTATTACGTATCTGTTTTCTCTGTGTATAAATTCCGATTTGAAGAAATTGTATTTCGAAACCACTTGCACTAGAAGCCTTTTTTTGCTGCCAAGTGGTGTTATTTGGAAACATTTTACTGGTTTCTCCTATCCTATTTAACCACTTGCAAACACATTAAAAAAATTTTCAGAGGCTATGCTGCAGATGTTAACATTATCCGAGTTTAGTCAAATTTTCAGCGTTGCTGTTTATATCAAGTGTCAAACTATTCTGTACATATACCATCTGAGTATCATCACCTTTAACGTCCATTAATTAATCGTATTAGTTACCGCAAACAAGAGGATATGGCAACAATTTAATCCAAGAACAACACTTTTGTTGCGCGATCTTTTCGATCTTATTATATTGAAGTAAACAACCTGGCGAATCCATCGATCGCGTAAATCTTCGTCTGGAAATTGGTGTAGCTATCTGATAATCTGAAAGAAAAAAAGAGGCCAAGTTCCCCAAAGTACTTCACTTTGTAGGTACTGCTACGCCAATATTTACCGATTATCCTTTGTAGGTCATGTTTCACTCCTCCTGACTCTTTCAATCTTAGATCTGACATAGGAGTACGATTGATGTATGTATATATCTAGGGGAGACCTATACAGTATCTTCTCAGACAGGCATGAGGAGTGGAACTTGTTAGAACTCAAGGAGGGGTGGCATGTCACAGTGTCCATTGACATAATGTCCATGGACATTATGACACCCCATAAAGTGACATTATGTCCATGGACATTATGTCATTTCGGAAGTGTCATAATGTCCATGGACACTATGTCACTTTGCTTATGGATATTATGACACTTTTTAAAGTGTCATAATGTCCAAATTTTTTTTAGAAAAACTAATTTTTATAAAATTTTTGGAAGAAATCAAGATCCTAGTTTATATCTTCATATATTAGAAAACTTCATTTCTTGTAAAAAAATTATTAAAAAGTATTTTTTTGTAGTGAAAGTTCTTAAATTTTTGAATGAACTTTCTTTTTTTTGTCAAATTCATTCCTAAATTCATATTTATATTTTACATTATCCATTTTAACTTCTTTAACACTTTTACTTTTTTAAACTTTGTGACGTCTGAACTCCACAAAATTCAGATAACAGATAACTAAAAATCGCAGCTATCGTCTTATTACTACTTTAAATTTCCAACGGTAAATTCGATAGAAGTTAAATTAAAACATAAATACTCCAAAAGTGTCATTATGTCCATGGACTTTACGACACTTTACACATGGACATTATGACACTACCAAAATGACATAATGTCCATGGACATAATGTCATCTTTTGGAGTGACATAATGTCCATGGACATTATGTCAATGGACACTGTGACATGCCACCCAAGGAGGCAGTAATAACTATTTTTTTTTTCAAATTTTTGTCATGAATGAACTCTTTTGCTACGCTGATTTCAACTTCATCATAGATTTATTCAGATGCTTTAATTATGCCAAAAGGTTTTTCATGTTTTAAAATGTTACAATTGGTTTATTTCACTCTACAACTGACAGCAATGGCAGCAGTAACATCAATGCCACGGAATAAGACAAAGTTCTTTGGCGTGGCTCGTAACAGTCTCATAAATTAGAGTCCTGGTTATGTATGCGTTCATTTGCACAGCTGTATTTAAATGTTTATTCGTGTTAATCTCAAATGCTTTTAATTTTTATCAATTTGTATGGAAATGGAGGAAACCTTTTTTTTCGTAAATACACTCACTCGTTCATTTTGTTTATAAGCTCGTTCACATCTACTTTCATATTTATTGTTTGGGCAAGTGTCAGGTGGTTTTCGCTTGTCCTGCCTTGTCTTGGCTTTTTATGCAATACGAGTATTTTGTTTTTTAGACAATGTATTGGATCCATTATACTTGGTCGTATTTGTTGGGTTGTTTATTAAAGTATCTGTACATTCAATGCCTAATTGAAATATAAAACATTTACATTATTATGTTTGGATATGGATACATAAGCACTAAAAACAGTGCACGCCGAGTATCTGCAGCAGTATCAGCATCATTTTAGATTTTAGAGTGAGTGACTGCGGACTCGTAACATCAGTAGCCGCCATTATTTATTTATGTTAATTACTAAATGCTCTAATTAAGCTCTTAATTTAAACGAACAGGCCAGAGGCCTGTCTGCCTGTCTTTTGGCGCTCTAAATGTACGAATGTAATCTTTGCGATACTTATGTGTACAGTTGTTGGTATCTGCTAGATACAAGTGAATATGGCATCATTTCAATTTCTTTTCAAGCATCTATAAGTATTTAAGTAGGTCAGGTTAGTATTCGTTTTTGTGTGGCTGAGTTGCTGTCAGTGTTAGTAAGTAATTACAATAATTTACTGTTTAACTAAATGCAGGAAAACGTTCATTTACTAGTTTCACTGTTATTTGCTAGATTATTAAGATTATTCAAGTAGATTATTTTCAATTAAGACGAATGCTAATGAATTATTTCATATAAATTAGAGAAACATTTCAAATTTATATGCAACTCATAGACTAACAGATGTTTAGAAATTTCTCATTAATATTGGATTAAATGTTCAAGAATTAAAAATACATTATTTTTATGTATATTTTCAATTATTGAAAAAATGCCTGTAAATACTAAATATTTAAAAGAAAATTCTCTCTCGCTATCTGTTTAAAATAGTAACGTTATTAACTGATTCATCAAAGGTCTCCTAAATAGATCCATTATGAAGAGAAAATTGTAAATTTGTATATCTTATATATCTTATATATCTTATATATATATCTCCTAAGCTATTACAGAAGCAGATAAACAAATATACTTTTCTCAATTTCGAAGGTTTTAGGACAGAAAACAAATAATGACTGTATTTTAGTACTTTTTGGTTCCCGAATTTTGATATAGTTTCTCATTTAAAAGTTATTTTCATGTAAAAACTTGCTAACTCCAAGTAAGTATAAAACGACGTTGTTTCATAAACTAAGAGAGAAAGAGCGGGTCACAAGCTCTTGGGTCCAAATTTTCTACATAAGAAAAGAAAAAACTCGGCTTATTTTTGATATGTATATAAGAATAAAAAGAAAAAATATTTTTTGAAAAATTACAAGGTCCGACCAATAAATTTTGATAGAGGAGACAAAACAAAAAGACACGTGTATCGGCGTTTTGAAAGTTTACATCTGAATTTCATATGAGGGGGGTTAAAATTTCCCAGCTTTGGCACATTCTTATTGTTAATCGTCATAAGAAAACATGTGATCCTTACATTTTAGCTATAAAATGTGTTCTGCAAAGTTATGTAAAATGTTACGAAAAACATTTCTGAGGAATATCAGAAACACCGTTTAACCGGTTAACCGGTGTTTCTGATCTTTTTTAAAAGAAGGACAAAAAAGACCGGAAACACCGGTTAACCGGAATTACAAATCTGTGGTCGTATGGCCGATTAACAATAAGAATGTGCCAGAGCTGGGGAACTTTAACACCCCCTAAAATGAAATTCAGATGTAAACTTTCAAAACGCCGATACACATGTCTTTTTTTGTCTCCTCTATCAAAATTTATTGCTCGGACCTTGTAATTATTTTGAGTGTTGAACAGTGTAATTAGTGAAATATGTTTAAAAACTTATGTGTGTTTTTCTTGTGTTTTCAAAAAAATTTTGTTATTTAGTTTTTCCATACGACCACAGATTTGTAATTCCGGTAGGAAGGTATAAATATATTGGGCTAAATTCGGGTGAAAATTCTGGTACTTTTTTAAAACATAATTTTTCTTGAACAAATTAAAAGATTTACAACATTTGAGTCATATACATTTCCATCAAAATTGAGTATTTTGAAATTTCAAGCATGGGTGTTCAGTACAGTGCCTATTATTTTCCACCAAACTGTTAATATTTATTGCGGAAGGTGGTTAAACGGTACAAAATGATTTATTATTCTCACAATTTATTGTCCATTATGATTAAATGACAACAATGGGGTGTTAATATTATGACCATTTAACGATCTATTAAAATGTCACAATTAAGTTAATACTTAAGCCATGTTACAATAAAGCCAAACATAAAATCCAAAACACCTTAATTTCTAAACAACAACTGAAAGAATAAAGTTTATAAATCATTAAAAATATTCGCATATAAAAAAATGTAAAACTACTTTTTGTTCAAAAGAACACAGATAAAAATAAACAAATGAACCACAAACACACTACTGAAAGAAAGAAATAACAAATTTAATTGTATTTAATTTATATCTATGTAAATGTTTGTCACTTTGTGTGAATGTATAAAATAAAAGTTATAATAAATGCAAACATACATAACCATCTTTTACTATTTAAACCAACTACTCCCATAAAAAAACACACATTTTTTATTTGGCCATAACAACGCATTTATGGCCTATCAAATATGTGCTAATTGTGGCAATTAAAAATTTATATATAAATAAATACACGTGTTTATATTGTTTTAAGTTTTTACTAAAAAACATAAATATATACATAAATTAGTAGCAGTATTTTTTATTTTGACCATTCAAATTCAATACGCTCTTTTAAAATCCATTAGAGAAAAACAGTCACTATATAAATAAACAATAAAACGTGACTTAAAACTAAAATTATTAAATATTTATGATTGTTTATTTTAAAGAAAAATATCAAAAGTGTGCAAAAGTTAATAAAAGTATAATTTTTTATATATTTAAATTTAATTAAATGCAAATGACTTGTTGGTTACCTAATCAGTTACATATTCATTGGCATTTGACAAATATTCAAGGGTCATTAAACTTTTCAGCAATCTAGCAGTCAAGTTTTAAACAAAATCATCATTTTAACTTTTAAAACTAAACTATTTATTTCAATATTTTACTATCGCCGAATCTTCAATAATTTTTGTTGTTAAAATGTTTCTATTCGTTTGTTTCATACAAATTATTCGATTGTATTATTAGTTCGAGCTAATGTTTGTCATAATTAATAATATTTTATATTCTGCAATTACACTGTGTAACAACTTTTTTAATTTTTTCCATGCACATGGAAAAATTATCTTCTGTATATATAAAAGTGAATGTGTGTTTGTATGTATGTTTATTTTTTCTGTTTGAAGTCTATAGACGGCTAAATGGCTGAACCGATTTGCTTAAAATTTCTGTATATCTGGAAGAGAGTGGTGGGAGTGGGAGTGGTACCTCCCATGCAAAGTTAATTTTAAAATTCAAATTTCAAGGAAACTATAATAGCCTTAAATAGACCTCAAATTTTACATGAGCAATTCCGTCGTCTGTATAAATATTTCTGTAGAAGTAGTAAACACAGAGGACGTGGCACCTCCCATATGATGTTAATTAAAAAATCTAATATTTTGGATACTTTTAGAGCTAGAGTCCATAAATTTTGTACGGTTATTCTACCATCAATATTAATATTTAGGACAAGAATGGGCGGGTTTTAGCTAGTATTAAATATATTTGATCCCCAAATGGGTACTAAATAAAAGCTAAAAAGTTCAGCAGTCTTGCGAAGTTATAAATATATTTTACTCAGAATGAGCCAGTGCGCAGTTATAAACAATGATGTTTTTATTTGGATAAATAAATTTCACTCTACTCCTCGTTTATTGACTCTGTGTCAGTACAAAATATTGCCGATGTGTTTGCCTGAAACTGCTGGTATTTACGACCTATGAGTGTATTTCATATTTTAAAGAATATGGTATACTAACAAACAAAACCTCCCGTTTCAGGTCTAAACATCCCTATTTTCACATATAGTCCTCTATAGAGCTAATATACCACCTTAAACTCTTCTAGCAGGGCTTTCAGGATATTTACCCAGGTACTGAAGTACATCTTTAATATATTAAAGTACTGGTAAGTCTGCAGTTTTCTATATATATAGGTATTTTCCGCCTTTAAGACATACTAACTTCGTAAGTATCGGATGCCTCGCCATTCTTGTATCAGGTCCTTCTTTAGTCTAGCAACCTTTCCACATATCTTAAACCATTCCATCCCCTATCCCTCTGCTTGCTGATGACGTTCTAATTTTCCATATGGTCAATTCCATATCATCGTACACCCAGCGAAAAAATGATCACATCCGTGTACAATTTAACACCATTCGGAGTCAATAGTGTATCAACCCCGTATGTGTACAAATTGTACATTTATTTAATACAATACATATAAATACTTAAATATAAAATAAATGTAAAAACTATAAATTTCCATTTGGAGTTGTATGTCGTCACTGGATTCGGTGGTCTCCTCTGCTATATTCACTGTCTTCACTGCCTGGATCTTCATCTGCATCAACACAAATTCGCAATCAAACACAAGTACACTTTCTTTTATATTTTGGTTCTCAAACCATTTATTTGCATCACTATTACCCATTATTATTTATTAAAATATTTAAAAATTTTTAATGTAAATAAAATTAAAACACACTTATAAAAAGCAACCCACGTTGAAATGCGTCGCGAATAATTTAACAACATTGCGTTGTCGATTCGTGCCTGTTTGTTTACAAATTGTAAACGTACGGTGTCGAAAAATGGTTACACCGTATGGTGTCAAAATGACACCAACCGTTGTCGATTTTGCAACGTCGTTTTACCTCAGTGTACGTGACATTTCTACGCCTATAAAGTGGAATAGATTTTGCAAAAAAAAAAAGAATATCTGAAAAATAATTTGGTCTTTATGTTCCATTCAGAGGGTACTTTATCTTAAAAGAAATAAAAAGTTTCGAAACATTGTTGTCCAAAATATCGAGCGAAATAAGGGTATATCGTAGGTGACATAAAACGGAAGTAGTTTTGAGGTACATGTAGAAATATGCGAAAATTTTCGAATCGTGAGAGGTGTTATATTTTCTTTTAATTTCTTACACTAAACGAAATGTTTTTCCTTACAATTTATTACAATATTTAAATAAAAACAATCTTTGGATGATTTTATAATAAATAAAATTTAATATCGTACGTGGCATACCGTACGTGACAGATTTTTCTCTTATAATAAAACAATATATATTCCCTAAATATATGTGTACAAAAACTAAAGAAATGAATAGAAAATATACATTCGATTTCAATAAACAATTTTATAATAGCAAATAAACAATCAGAGTCAAATTCATTTCATACTATATGCTAATTTTGAGCTTAGTTTTAAACGCAATTTTAGCCAGAACACACCAATTATATTATAAAATTAAATATAGTCAGTTTAAAGTATTAGATTTGCCAATAAAATGTTGTAATAAGCTCTAAATACTTACACATGTAATATTTTAGTGTTTTCTCCTATTAAAATCATCTTGAAAAAAGTTTCGAGAGTTTTTGGGTTTTCGGTCATGGTAGTCATTCTCGTGGAATTACCCATATGTTATAATGCCGGCTAATCTATCATAATAAGCTATAATGAAGCTGTGATAATTTTCACATAGGGTTGTAAACGTACCTTGCTGAAGAGCTCTGGCTGTCTAATCCCCATCATCCAGCTAGTCAATCAGCAAAGCCTAGGATACTTATCGTAATCATCAGCGCCCGATCTGGTAAACCAGTCCAGCATAAGATCCGCAACTTCAAAAACACCCAGCTGATATAAGTTAAGGTGTGTGATTTCACGATCCCAACAACCATCTTGCCACGAACACTACCACTCCAATACTCCAATCAATCACTGGGCTAATTACAATCGCTATTAATTAATGGCTCTGTTGTTTCGCCAACAGCGCATAGAAAGATATAATTGGTTGTCCGAAATTTGGCAGTAGCATAAACATTAGCCATTTAACCAACAATCTTCTACCACAGCCAATACGTGGTCTTCGAATGGACCTCATCAATGGGGACAACTGGTTCCCCATATGTTAACAGGCAGCTATACAGTCGTATAGCTCACTTGTGTCCATTCAGTTGGTCCCATTCAGTTGGTTGATAAGAGAACATTAAGGCATAATAAATAGTGTATTCAGCAGAGATATCAGAGGAAGAGGTTATAAGTATAGTGCTTTAGACGTTTAGACATACATCATTTTGGTCTATCGTTCATAATTTCTGTCTGATGTACCGTGGAATCGGTATTGGCGGATGTATAGGGTAGCGCGTTGATTCCAGTAATGAGTCTTCCTCATCCATTGCGATATTTACCCCATTTGATTCGGGACAAGAGTCCCCCAGCACTAAGGTATCATCCATTTCTTCGATTAATGAGACAGGATCATGAGATCCTTCAACGGGTTCAGTTAGGTCCATAACAACCTGTTTTGATTTTTTTTTCATTATTTGTTTTGTTTAATATTTTATCCATCTGTAATAAAAGATATATAACTATTAATGGTAAGAAACACAGAATATCATACAACAGGGCCCCTTGCTGCTGATGGACAAAAATAAAATTCCCGGAGGCCACGTTAGGAGAAACATTAACATAGTGCCACTAATTCCATGGAGACGGTGCGGATAACATCCGGAATATTTGGGCTTTTATCGAGCGTCCGCTCTAGATTCGCCATGTTCTGCTTTTCAAACGGAGACACCTCATGTAAGGTGCGGCTCTACACTGCGCATGGACGGTCCTTGGATACCGAAGAGGCTTAGGTATTATCAACAGATTAGCTATGTTGCGCACCAGTCAGTACCTAGAAATGATCTGTTGAAGTTTTCACACCATACATCATAAAATGTTGCACTTAGATTATAATAACCATAATCTGAGAGCAACGTAATATTTATAATCCTTCATCATAAAAAAACATTGCCACATACATATACTTTATTACTACAATCATATACATATATGATTGCTGCAACCATATGTATCGTAACTTTAACATATTACTGTTGCCGCAGCCATATTAATCATTACTGTGACCATAATATTGTTGAATAATTCTGTTACCATGTTAAAATTATTGCTATGATCTTGTACTATAAATTCTTATCAAAATTTATTTGTTATAGGGTCTTAAATATTCGGTCTTGAGTAACAATTATTTCTAAACTAGTTCTGCTTTTATTATATTTTGTTTCGACTCATAAAAAATGTTTTATTACCGCTTATGATGAGTTGCTTTAACATTGTGTGTGTGTGTGCTTCATTTTTCGTATCATTAATGCGGGTATTAGCGCGTCAAGTGAATGAACGATACAGTTTGAAATAAATCAACGAGTAAAACCCAATGAATTGTATACAACAAACAAAATAAAATTTTACGAGTCCCCATTTATAATAAAAAATATTTTGGGGGCACATACTGTTGTTGCGGTAGGTTATGATCATATAAAAATTCACTCACTTAGACAGACAGACATTATGTCAGTCAGTCTGTCTCTCAGACATTTATTTCAGTTTCATAAAATAACATTATTATGATACATTAAATGAATGTTGCTTCTTTTATTTCGGATGCCCTATATTCAGTAGTGATACACTTAATGATTAAATCGTAATGTATTATTGTAATCTTCTGAATTCAATAATATATTTGTGTATGGCCATGAAAAACATGTATACTAAATGTCTTTAATGGCCATACAATTAAAGGATTCCCATAATATCCAAATTCGCTATCGTTTGGTTTTTATATAGCCTCGAAGTTCATATTTTTAATAGACGAGTGAAAAACACCTTGATCGCAAAGCAACAACATATTAAGATAAGATAGTTTTTTAACAAAAAATATAAAGATGTGCCTCGAAAAGTTGAATCCTTTTACGCGTTTCTATTATTTTTTCCAGTAAAAATATTGACTCTATACATTGTTAGTCATATAATGTATTAATATATAGATTAAAATAGGAATGATTATATTTTTTCTTATGCTGTATGTCTGAAAAACAAAACTGCATATAAATTTTTTTAAACAAAACTAAATTTGACTAACATACTTTCAAAGTTTGAAAAAAAGCATTCGTTCCTATTATTTTTTCCAACACTGTATATAAAAGTCAATGTGTGTTTGTTTGTATGATTGTTTGCGTATTTTTAATGGCACTCGACTTACAGTAAGGCAATTAATGAACAATCTAATCGGAGCGACCGAATTATAACTTTGGAAATGCCATTTGATTTTATTCGATTGCAGTTTCCTATTTGCTTAGTATTTGCAATGACAATTGATAAAGCTCAAGGTCAGTCTTTGCAAATTTGTGGACTAAATCTAGAAAATCCATGTTTTTCACATGAACAGAAACTAATTTCAGATAGACTAACCCATTTTCTCAATAACTGGTTATCGTTTTTCGTAACGATAAACCTCCAATTAACATTTTTTTTGTATGAAAACTGTCAGTTTATCATCACTATAAAAAATAACCAGAGATTGAGAAAATGGGGGTAAATATATTGTAAATCTTTACGGTACGGGTAGCGAAGCACACCGTACCGTATTATTTGAACATTATAAATAATAATGTTCAAAATTTAGGGATATATATTTTAAAATATCCTTGCTAGTAGGATAATGTTTAAATTTATTATCAATTTTCCTTTGAAGTCTTTTGATACATCTTCGAAATATTAGTGAATTTTTATTATCTGGAGATCCTTTCATATTCCCACTCTGAATTTTTTTTATGTGTTGTTAAATATACAATGTCTTATAATTGAGAAAAATCCTTAGAAAATGGAAGATATCTTTTTTGAGATATCCTTTCTTCAAGGAAAATTTTTTGGTGTTAAAAAAAAGGATTTTTAAGTAAATGAATTGAACTAATAATACATAATTGTATTATTAAATTGGATAAATGGTCAAACAGTTATATACAATTGAAATTAATGAATTTTGCACATTTTTTATATAAAATTAGAACTTTTAACCTTGACGAAAGACGAACCAAAACGAATTATACATCTTTGAGCAATTTTTGTATGGCCATAAAGAACCTATGTACCAAGGTTTAATAAATTTGAAACGGGTGAGGTCTAATGATCTGTCGAATATTTTGATTTTCTCCCTATAATAATAAAGTAATGACTACAAATGTACCCCAATGACTGTTAGATTTAATTCCGTGCCATTTTGATCATTGTAAAATACATGATGAAATTATAGAGCAACTTATAGTCGAATTAAATCGTATTGTATTTCATTCTCATTTTATTATTTTTTAATTAACAACAACAGCAGCAGCAACAACAACAGTAAAGCAAACATATAAATTTTTAATGACTACTACTCGTAGGTTTATTTCTTTTTATTGGCCTTCCTTCAATGTCAAGGTGAGATGAGAGTTTAGCAGAGTTTATTTTGCTGCCATAAAAACAAAAAATTTAAAAAAAAATAACAATTAAAATTGATTTTAAATCATTTTAATGTGAACGTTTAGTTTAGTTGTTGTTAAACGCACTTACACACACATTAACATTCACACTCTCGTAGATGAATTTATTTTAAAAATGGATGTTAACATCTTGTAGTAAATTAAAGTGGGTGGTTTGGAAATAATCTAAAATTTTGAAAATTTTATGAGATAACGCAACTAAGTACAAATGTTTATTGATCAATTAAAATGGTAGACATATTAAATAAACTTATAACAAGATAATTATAATAACAAATCTACTTACTGCAAACAGAGTTAAAGAAAAAAATAAATCATTATTGTGTTTCACCTCAGAGATATCTGATGGTTCGCCAATAAAAAATCTTCTGGGTTGGCAACAATACACACTTTCGTAGTAATATAAATAGCAACTCTCTAGTTTTTGTTCGTTGACTTGTTTGTTGTCTATGTTCATTTTAATTTGTCTAAAACCATTTCTCTCTAGAATATGTTATATTTTAAGCATATTTTGCTTGTGTTTATTTATAAGGCATATTGTGAAAATAAAATCTTTATTTTTATTTCACAGTTTTTATGAGGTGTCATTAATTTTTATTGAAAATGGTCCGATTCTATTTTGGTGCTGGAAGAAATGTGTCAGTAGGTTATTCGTATGTTTCATATTTATCAAGTTTGTATATTAAGTAATCGTTTAAATATACAAAAAAATCAAGGTTATTTAGTTTTGAACCTACGGTATTTTTATATGCAATTTTATTTTTTTTAAAATTGATAATAGAATGTACATAAGTACATACGTATAGAGATTATTACGAATTGTTTTGCCTGCAAAGCTAATTGTATGTTTCAATATTTATAAAGCAAAAAAAGTTGTTTTAAAAGACTTTCTTTTAGATATGGTTTTACTTTTTAAATCTACTTTGAAGCTATTAGCTACAAAACTTTAAGACGAATGCAAATCTGATTTCGGAGGAAGTGCATTTTATCAGTGACAAAATTGTGCATGTTCCAAGTTAAAGAAAACAAGTGTGACTTATCAAACATTAATATGAAGTTTTATTGTATACACAAACTAATAAATACATTTAAATTGTATTCAATTAACGAAAAACAACTAGATAGTGGGTTTATGCAACAGAAAGTATAGTCTCGATAGCTCCATTTAAAATCACTTCTTTTCACATGGGAATATCAAACTCTTTTTCTCAAAATTCAAATTAAAAGAAGATTTTATGAGAATTACAATTCATGAATCCGTACATGTGAATTTAATAACTGCGAAATTAAAAGTCGGTCCTGTGAAATGCATTTCGCTTTCTAAAAGTTATCTTTGCGATGCCGTACTTCTTTCAAACACTTCTTTCTTTAAATATTCCACAATACTGTGTTTTCAAGTGGTCGGATTATGCTATTGTGCTTCACTGGCTACAAAAAAATCCTAGTTAATATAAAACATTTGTTACGAACAGGGTGTCTAGGATTCTTCAGACTATGGGATGGGACAATTGGCCGTCTCATTTCAATCCTTCAGATATTCTGATTCTCGGTCTATCCACAGAAATAAGATAATAATGATCTATGGTGGGACTGACCTAAAACCTCCATCTAATATGTATCCAATATCTAATCTATCCTATTAAGCAATTCATATTGCAATAGTAACACTTTGTTACATCTTTCGGTTTCTGTACAGAGCATTACCAAAGTATAAACATCATTCAATTATTAATTCACATAGCTATCGTCTCATCCAAATTGCTCAAAAGGTTGCCTTTCCCAATTAATATAAGGATATAGAAAATCTTCTGAAGATATCTAAAACTAATTCGATCATAAACATAAATCCCTATCTTGACTCCGAAAAGCTGCTTCATGTAACTGGCAGACTCTCTAATTCCACATCATTAACATATGACGAAAGATTTCCACTGATGCTCCCATATGTTGGTAGAAACCAACATGTCTTATGTCTCATTTAAAGGCAATTTCGTATACGAAAATTAAAAAATGTGATAAAAGATTGAAGTGAATTACAGCGTCCTTTTTACAATACTGAGCTAGATTTCTCGGGTAGTTTTTGACTTAAAAGATTTGTGTGTGCTTTGCCATAAAAGGCATTTATCTAGAGGCTTCTACGGACCTTTCAGCACCTTCAATTCATCGAATGATTTCCTCTTAACATCTAGATCCGGGCTTACAACCCAATTCACCATCCAAAATATTCAATGGCTTTTCATATCACCAGGGTCTTCACATATGGGTGGTCTATGGGAAGCGGTGTCAAAGGTTTTAAGGCTCATTTTCGTAAAGGAGCTGGTCCTTTTAAGAACACTTTTGAAGAATTTTCAACATTAATTGCACAAATATTCCAAGATCCAATAGATTTGAATGCTTTAACTCCAGTACATTTTGAATATTTTAATAATGCTCGTCTTGCTCCCTCGATCCAAACATTTTAAATCAGCAAATTTTTATTGTAAATCGTTGACAACGATTAAGGGCGATCCAAAAAAATTTTGTCAACGTTAAAATAGGAAAAAGTGGAAAATCCCATGTAAAAAGTTATTATTAAGGATGACAACAGTTCTGTTAATGAATGGCGGTTAGTTAAGGTATACTGGAACTGACGATCAGATTTTGCGAATCAGACAGATGATTTCAAATGTCTTTGTAGAAATTATTAACATTAATTTAATATTTACTTAGTAAAACTATTCACTGTTTACAAATAGATTTATAGGTCCATCCTTATAACATTTATGTATCATCACTAGGGTTTGGGGATTCCCGGATAATTTTATTTCCCGGGAATCCCGGGAACTTCTTTTCAACTAGAAAAATAAGTAAAAAAGAATATTATTTTACAATTCCCGGCAATAATTTTACGGGAATTCCCGGGATTTCCCGGACCCCAAACCCTAATCATCACCCAGTAACTTCTGTTAAAAGTCCACGGGGTACAACTAGTAATGATGTACAGGGAACAAAGAGAATATTACCTAATTTCACATCAGATATTCTAGTTATGAATAATAAAGTATAGTCGTCTATGTCCAACTATTTATCTATTTATGAATAGATTTCAGAAATTTGTTCGTAATTTTTATTATGATGCCAACGATTATAATAAATGTATGAGCCTTAATATGATTTTTGGATGATAACACATATCATCCTGGAATTTGTTCTCAAGTGAGTTATTTATTAGATAGACTGTTTTAGATTTTAATGAATCTAATTTATGTCAAATTTTATTTCAATATCAACATTTCTTAGAGATATCTTAAGCAGTAATTCCTCAAAAAATTTGATATATGAACTTCTGTTTACACAAAATTAATTTGTGTCGAATATAATCCTGGCACTAACATTTATAAGAGATTTATGATCCTTAAAAAGATTTGCGTGTGTCCGTTTTATATGGGTCCGATTTTACCAAAGTGTTTCAATTGGACTTGTGATGAATTTAGTCGATAAGAATCGTCCTTGGGTGAATATTACAAACTATAGTTCACTTACAAAATGGACAGACGAACAGACGGACTTCATTTAAATGAATATGAAAGTGATTCTAACCATTCGGACCACACATCATCACTAACCCTTCCCACCATGTAGCTGTAGAGTATAAATGGTTCAAATTTACTTGAGTGACCTCTTTAGTTTAAACATCGGTCATAGATGAAGATTTTAATTTTCACCCATTAAATAGTTTGTCAAAATTTTAAAATTTTAAATATTTATGATTTCGATTTACTAAAAATTTCGCTTTTAAATTTTGCCAAAAATATAAATAAATGTGTATTGTTTTTTAAATAAATTTTGCAAACCATTTTCAGGTAATTTTCGAATGTTTTTTATAAATATAAATTTGTATGTTAAACTTGAATTGTGTTTAAAATTCAATACGTCAATATGTCTCAAGTCGGTAACTTTCCGGTCGATAACGTGTTAACACGACATTTAATTTTTTATCACTCTTATATGGAAAGTATGTATTTAACTTTTTGTGATTCAAACAGTTTTATTTTTTTAAATTGCAGTCTTAATAAGCTAAACAATTAAATCTATGAAAATAAACTTTTCTCCCAAATGATCTTATTAGGAATAAACTCCAACGTTTTTAATGAATTACTATGATAACTATAATTTATTGACTATTTTAGAAACATTTTTGACTGTTTCAAGAAAATACGAAAACCTTGTTCTCAATACAAACATAACATTATTAATTTCTATAAGGAAGTAAAAATACTAATTTACTACTCCCTCCCCACCATCGACAGGTAAGCATATAGCCGTATACGAGTATATAAATACGTATCTGTTAATATAAGTGGGTTGAATATGTCTGTGATTGTATGATAAAATATCATATATTATTAAAGAATATTGTTAATTAACTTAAGCTGCTTTCATTGTCACTCCAAGTCTTGGATTGTCAAGCAAAACTGTTTCTATTTAGAATTCTTTTTCATGTCGTTTTCATTTAAAATTATTTCAGTTTAACATGAAATCGAGACCTAAAAGAAATTCCTAGTCATTCTATTATTGTTTTCGAAGCCAAAAATTAAACTAAATCATTTGATAAAACATTGTCGCATTGTTTGTTGACAATGGCTGACAATTTGACTGTCAGTCTCGGTTTCTCTGTTTAAGCGTAATTTATGCCACAACACGTTTTGTTCAAGAAAAAAAAAACAACGTTTATTTTTGGCTGTTGCTGTTGTCTACAATGTCTAAACAAACTTTAACCAACCTTAAACGACAACAAATACCAATTTCTACACCATTTCCAAAGGCAAAAAAATATTGGTTCAGTTGACAATCTATCGTATAAGTTGTGTATGTTCTTTTAGTATTCCTACATACGTTATTTTTTTTACCTACATATGTTTATCAAATGTTGTATGAATGTATCAGGGAGAGAAATGTAGATACAATCGTATGGTATTTGACAGAACATACAACTCAAACGATAGATTCTGAATTAAAAAATAATTTTTAATTCCGCCCATTCTGCTGCCAAATAATTAAAATTTACTTTGTTATCGGAAATCATTCAATGCAATATTGAAAATCGTTCTTGAAATCACAGACAAATAAAGATATATATATTTGGGAATATTATACATACATATATAGAATTTGCAATAAATGTACATGACAAATAAGATATCTAAAATTAAAAAAAAATTGTGATAAATTTTAATTGTTTGTTTAACCCCATTAAGACGAAACCTGCTTAAGCATTAACTAACAGTTATACTGTCGGTTAAAATTATTTTTGTATGAAAACTGTCACTATAACTATTAGTTAACACATAGCCAGACTTCGTGTTACTGGGGGTAAGTGTAATTTTAATATAAATTAAGTAGTATGTTATGTTTTTTAAAAATTTCTTATTGCAATTGGAAATGGTGCAGCTGAAAATAAATAACAAAGTAACACGGTCTGAAAGTTATCTAACCTTATGCAGACATATAAAGGTATTAACAACTGCTGAAACGTAACATCAAAGTTTAGTTTTATCATTAGACAGAGTCCTAAACGAATTAGTTTACACTTAACTGGTAAACTGACATTTTTGAAGTTTGTGTGGCAATAATTGTTGAATGCCTATTTCAGCGATTTATTGATTGGTCTATATTTTTATACACTTCACCTTCGTGAGAAGGGTATATATAAGTTTGTCATTCCGTTTGTAATTTCTACATTTTTCATTTCCGACCCTATAAAGTATATATATTCTGGATCCTTATAGATAGATAGCGGAGTCGATTAAGCCATGTCCGTCTGTCTGTCTGTCTGTCTGTTGAAATCAATTTTCTGAAGACCCCAGATATCTTCGGGATCCAAATCTTCAATAATTCTGTCAGACATGCTTTCGAGAATGCTATTTGCTATTTAAAATCAGCAAAATCGGTCCACAAATTGCTGAGATATGAGTAAAAAACCAAGACAACCTCGATTTTTGACCTATATCTGGATTACTAAGACATTAATATAGACAATATGGATATCTAATGATAGATATTTCAAATACATTTGCAACGTCGTATATAAGACCGGATTGGAAAAAAATTTTAACCCGAATTTTTTTTTTCACAAAAAAAAAATTTTAAATTTAAAAAAAAAAAATTAAAATAACTATCGAAAAAAATTTTTTTTCCAAAAAATGAAAAAAACAACTGGAAAAAAAATTAAATTTTGTTTACCTAAAAATATTTAAAATTTTGAAGTATAATTTGGTAAAGGGTATATAAGATTCGGCACAGCCGAATATAGCACTCTTACTGGTTTACTATTGAAAAGTTTCAATAAAATCCACCAATAAATAAAAATTAGCTGTGCAAATTTTGCAAAACATTTTGCTGTATTTTAATTAAAAATACAAAATATTTAAAAATTAGAATTTGACCCCGGTACCAAATGGAAACTTTTTTGAAAAATATGACAAAAAATTATTTTTATTGAATTTTTGCATAGATACGCATTTTTCAAATAGAAATTAAATTTCTCTCTTATTATCAGCAATCCCGCAATTCCCAAAAAAAATGTTGAAAAATCCCAAAAATGGGAACTTTTATTTGTTGGGCTATAATATCCATACCAGGGTCGTGGTTATCGGAATTCTTTACATAATAATTACAAACACATTGGACCATCTAAAATCTGTTATTATATTTTAACATCGAATATGCGATTTGAGAATTGTTGCCCTAAGTTTGAATTTTATATAAAAAATAGTCGTTTTTTGTATGGACCAGGTCCCCTCGATATCAAACATTTTAAATTTTTTTTCATTTAAAATATTTGATGAAAAGTTAGCTTTTTAAAAAGTATAAATTTTTTATACATCTTCTTAGAATTTTTTGCGATAATTTAAAAAGAAAAAAAATACTTTTTTCCCAAAAAAAAAATATCGGAAATTTAAATTTTTTAAATTTAAATGCATATAGCTTTGGACTTATTCATTATTTTTAAACAATTTTTTTCTATTTGATACATGCATTTGTTGTTAGTCCAATAAAGGAAAACTGGAGAAAATCGGGAAATATTTGTATCCGTTGTTATTTTTGAAATCTGAACACAAACGAAGAAATAGGATCGTTTTAAAAATGTAACATACCCGAGGTGTCCTACTTTGTGACCCCTGGCCTCACCCCTGGTAGGCCCATGAGGTCCTATTTCAAAACTTCCTCTTTATGCATTTGAAATTTCATTCAACTCGGACTTACGTTTAGAAGTTACATATTTATTTCCCTCTATTTCCCAGTTTTTTGTAAAGATTTGTCACTGTAGTTTAGATCTGATTTGTGTCTAGTTTTGAGTCCATTCTTTGTTGTACCTACATACATACTTATAGTTTGTTCGGTTATAGTTTTCATTATCATTTCCATTAATTCTTTAAAAATGTGTAAAACTATAAAAATGTGTTTCTCCACATAATTAATGATAACTCAAAAAAGGCTAAGTCCGATGTTATTAAAATAAACTTATAAACATTGAGATTTACATTTATAATAACAATTTTAAGCAAAAAATATATTTTTTTACGTGAAAATATCAAATTTTTTTTGTTTTAAAAATCGAAAACGGCAGAAATTATTTAGATATATTGCTTTGTCACAAAGCCACATATAATAGCAACAAAATGAGATATCGATCATAAAAATCGATTGATTGTTTTTACAATTAAGTGAATTCGCTAATTTTTACAAAATTTTAGTTTTTTGTTTGATATACATATATATACAAACTTCAGTAGTTAATGTTATAATAACAAATTGAAGAAAACAAATATATATATTTTTAGGTGAAAATAGCTAATTTTTTTGTTTTAAAAAAATCATGAAAAATCGAAAACGGTAGAAATTGTTCAGATTTACATGAAATAGGAACAAAATAATATCGACCATAAAAATCCATGAAATCTCTTCGACCTTTTTTTTCTTTTCAACTATAAATCAGTCTGAACCTATTTCATTACTAACGTAGTAATTAGAGGAATAATGTGTTTTTTCGAATTCTTGATAAATGGAAAACATTAATATGAATTCAATGCTTTAAAGATCTGAATGTGGCAAATACTCGAAACATACCTACAAATATTTGGTTTCATTTTACTTAATTGTATTTCTTCGTTTTCATTTTTTCTCATTTTTCTCCGATTTTTTTTTTCTTGTTTTTTCTTCATGTTGTTTTTTTAGTTTGTAAAACGATATCAGGGCCATTTAAATAAATATGATTGATTTATTTGACAATTTCTTTGACAGCATTTATTTGTACGTGTCGTTCATTTCCAATAATATTCCACCACTTTACGTTGTGTACCCAACAGCAACCACAACGAAAACTGTCATGGAATCGCTAAAACCTAAAATACAGAAATTAAACTGGTTTCTTTTTTCGTTAAATTTATGGCATTTTATTCTGGTCGTACAAAACACATGTATTCTATGGATATTATAATGTACCAATTAAATGGATGTAGTCAGTCCGTTCGGTAGGTACATTAACACATTTAATTATATTGTTTTTAAATATTTAATAAAATATATAATACTACTGCCATGTTTTATTTAGCAAATGCAGGCATTTTATTTATGTTTTATTCAATCATCATTAAAATTCATATTAACAATTAAATGAATTTCCAGAAAAAAATGTAAAAACATAAGACATATTTGGTGTGTTCGTTTTCTTGCTATTTTCATTAGCTTTGGATGTATTTAGATCAAACTATTGAAAAATAGTAGGACTTAAAAGAACTTGTGTAGCAATTTATGATAATATAATTCATTTAACGACAGTTATTAATAATAAAATACTAGATGTGTATGTAATTCAGGTGATTTGTTTATGGAAGTATTTTAAAAAATTCAGTTTTTACCAGTTCTTTGCAAAGTTTATTTTCTAAGAAACTTTTTACTTGCTTTTAATTTGTGTCGTTCATATGGATATACATATGTATCTTTACATGGATTACTCTCTATATAATAAAAAATTCCACATAAATGGCTTTGTAGTGATATTTTACTTTCATAGAACATACTGCAAATATTAATTTTGTTTTAGTAAGAACAAATATTTGTTTCAGAGTTAAAGTGATCCATCCACTTTAGGGTTAAGATTTTTGCAAAGTCAAGTTTGTCTTGTTAAAAAGTTCACAGCAATTAGTAGTAAGTAATTTATACATTTAAGTGTTATTTTCTTTTAAAAACAACTTGTCATAATATTATTTAATGATATTCGCTTAATTGGAGGTAATCATTTTAATTTATAGTCTCAAGTTCAAAAACATGTGCATCTAAATTTAAAACTGGATTTCCATTAAACAGAATATGTAATCATATTTCAATCACATCAAATTTAAATGTGTCTCATAAGTAACACAACAGTGATTGGAATAAAGGTTTACACTCAAGAAAAAATATTAAATACATTTTTTAGAATCTAAGCCAATGTTTCATTTAAATTAACTAAAATATTGATGGATAATTCAATTTCCTAGTTACAATGAAAGAAACAAAAACAAACTGACAGTAAGCCGGCTCATATCCATCAGCTCAGAACAGAATAGCGACCCTATAATTCTGAAAGGGCATGTTGAGTAGATAATTTTTGTAGAATAAAGCTGGTGTGAATTTTGTTTACAGTGTGTCAAAGTTTTAATTTTTTGATCGAAGGGAGCTTTATATTAAATGAAAAAAATGTTGTAAGTTAATGTCTGAGAGAATTCTTATTGTCAGAGTTATATTGTGGAATTTTATGGGGATAATTTTTGTGGAAGATCTTAACCCCCTATATCCTCTCTTTAGGGGTCAATTTTACGTTTTTTTCGGAAAATCAAAAAAAACCTTAAATGTCCTTTTTGAAAGATTTTTTTTTTGATTTTCCTTGAAAATTTTTGCGGAAAGTTTCATTGGTCGTCACCAAAGATACAAAAGTTGTATAAAGTTCTTTACGCTTAATTAGTAAAATTACACGCTACCTCGAGTCTCACATTTTAAAAAAAATTCGACAAAAATCCAAGTATGATCCGAATGAGCTAAAATTTAAAATATAAATAGTGCTTACAGATATATACAAAAACCATATATATATATCGAGCCCTTAGCGCCAAATTATTGTAAGCGACAAAACACTAATTTTACAGGAGAAGGTTTTTTTGATTATTTTGAAATTTATATATAGAATTAAAAATGTTATGATGCGATATAATATAATTTCGTTCAAGCAATTTGTCTACTTTTCAAAAATATTTATAACTTTTGACAATTAAAAATTCATGGATACTTTATAGAAAAATATGACAAAAAATGTTTTTTAATGAATGCATAGATAAAAATTTTTCGAATTGAAATTAAATTTTTATTATAAATAGTTTTTAATGAAATTTCACAGTTATGTAGATTTTTCTATTTAAATAGAAAAAAAAAATCCCGCAATACCCAAAAAAGTGTTGAAAAATTCCAAAAAAACGTAATTTTTAGTTTTTTCGCTATAATATCCATACGGGGTATCGGACTCTTTACAAAATAATTAGAAACATAATGAGCCACCTATAATCGGTTACTATATTCTGATATCGGATATGCGATTTGAGAATTTTTGACCTAAAGTTTTATTTTACATAAAAAATAGGTGTTTTTTGAAAGGACCTGGAATATTTTATGAAACCTTAGCTTTCAGAAAGTAGAAATTCTTTATACATCCTCTTAGAATTTTTTTGCGATAACTTAAAAAGAAAAAAAGTTATTTTTTCCCAAAAAATTAGGGAAAAATCACTTTTTTAAAATTTTTTAAATTCAAATGCATTAATATTGGACTTAGTCATTATTTTTAAACAATTCTCCTAAGCTATATTAGATAAGGTTTTTTGTAGTGCTCGATGAGAAGATTCTATATGTATAATTTTATTGAAATCGGAACTCAAACCAAGAAATAATATCGTTTTAAAAATGTAACATACCCGAGGTGTTCTACTTTGAGGGCCCTTGGTCGTGCCCCTGGTGGGCCCATAAGTTTCATGTTCAAAACTTAAACTTGACAACACTTCTTCTTTGCGCATGTGAAATTTCATTCAAACCAATCTAACCATTTAGAAGTTACAGATTTATTTCCCTCTTTTTTTTCTATACCACTGTGTGTCGCTTACGATAAAATTTGTTAACTGTAAAATATAAAATTGACTTACGATAAAATATTACCCCCTATATTTTTGATGTTAATAACAATTTTGATATTCTGAGAACGCTAAAACATCAGTCGGTCCATAAAATATTAATTTCTGCAATAAAACAAAAATTTTAAAAATGTCGCTTACGATTAGTTGGCGCTAAGGGCTCAATATGTAAGTTATCTCTTTTAGTTCAAGAGATATTTAGGTTTATTTCTCTGTTTTTTTAATTCTGCTCGATCTTTTTTAGATATGTATGTGGGGCCTACGGATGTTCCAAATTTTTTAAAATATCTATATTTGTGATAAAATTTCGAATACAATAAAACAAATTGCTAACAGTTATCTCGTCGGTATAAATAGTTACACGCATCCAAAGTTGTAACATGTGAAAATGGCCATATTTTTTAAATTTTTTCACAAAAAGGCCCTATACCTGTATTATTATATTTATTTAATCAGAAATCATATTTATAAAAGTTCTTAAATTATTTTATAAAGAGATACGGCTTAAGTCTACCATACATCTATAATAATGTTATATTTTTAATACACATGAATTTAAAATAACGAACAAAGCAATGTCCCTATATGTTTTCTTTTGTAGAAAAACATTTTCTTCGGGACTGTATTAAATTTGTATATAATCCGAAAGGCTAACTTAATGCAAAAGGGTGTAAAGTAAAACTTGGCTCACTTAAGCGGACCTATTCCCCCGTCTGGAAAATATATATATAGTATATATATATTATAATTTTTTAGTTTCTAAGGTAAATGACATCCGAGAAATTCATAAAATTATTTAATTTCACTAAACTGCAAATCTTCAAGTCCTAAGAATTTCATCAATACCAACTACTTATACAAAAAGCGTTTACTTATTCCTCAGGAGCTCCACAAACATTGCTGCCTTTTGAAAAATTTTAACGTTTTTTTATATATTCCATGCAAAATGTGTTTTGGAAAAAACTTAAAAAATATGGCCATTTTTATTTACATGTTCCAACTTTTATCTACAAAAGAAAAAATAATTGTAATGACTTTTTTGGGAAAAGTAATAGACCAATTTCACTGAACTTCAAATTTTTGTAAGCAGATAATGGGATAAAGAAAAATCCCTGATTATTATCTATTATCGAAAATGTAAAAAAAATGTTTTTATTAAAGTTTTGGAATTTCTTTTTTCAAAATTGGAAAAATGTTGATACTAATTATTGATTGACTATTTTGTTGTTTATTTCGTCTCGATGGTTAACTCTACAAAAAAAAATAAGCAATGCTATCTTTAAACAAACTAAAATTTAAGTTTAGATGGGAAAGTCGACTCATTTTGAAGCCATCCTAAGGTACATACATACATATCTTTGTAAATTCATAAAAAAATAAATTTTTTTCTCGAATGAACCTTGAAATCATAATGAGATACTTTTCCAAATTTCTAACATTTTGAATTTTTTTTGAGTATGTATGTATGTATGACACCCTAACTTAGGTAAACCAAACAATATGATATCGCTTTGTTTTAATCTGTCATTTGCCAGCGGCATTTAACTTGGACACCTTTTAGTAAGCACAACCTTTAAGCTGAATAAACTCCAAATTACAAAAAAGTGAACCTAAATCTAAATACCTACAATTTATCTGAAATAAGAAAAATGAAAACAAAAAAATAGAAACCAAAACTAAAGTGTAGACCATAAATTACTGGCGTTGTTCTTTCCCTTTTAAAATTGATTTCGGTTTTTTTTTTTTGTTCTTCTTTTGTGTTGAACACATTGATTTCTTTGTTGTTCAAATAGATAAAAATTAATAAAAATAGAAAAAAATAAATAAATTCATACACTGCGCACGCATTGACAGCAAACGAACAAAACACACTGCAAACAACAACTACGAAAAGATAAATTTCCAATATGGTTGAAAAACAAACACAAGCAGCAAGTACACACCAACACTTACTCACAATCAGCCATCAAAATTATACAAAAACAACATACACACACATCTGCAAACACCCATGTTTAATATTTAATAATGGCTTTGCATGGTTGGGACATGGTTGAAATTTATTTTTAGAAAAGACGCATGGCCGCCGCCAACAAACACAAGAGAACGAAAAACAACCACCAATAGCAAGCGTAGATATGGCAGATGAATGGCAAACAACAAAAACAAGCATGAGAAGAAAAAAACTAGTTCCCAAGTGTAATAGTGTTAGTGTGCTGTTTGTAAGTACGAATGTAGTGGTGAGGTATTCAAACTGATTTCTAGAGATAAATGGTTGAGTGTGCACGATTAGGCAGGAGGAAAATTTTTTGTTGTTTAATTGTTGTTGGCTTCGATAAATTGTGTAAACTGCAGTGCTGCACTCTGGTGTATTTACACCACAACGATAGTTTTGAACAATTGCCGCCAGGGTTGAGTGTATCAGAGGGTTTGTGTCTTCACTAACAACTCAAAATAGTGGGATATTTTAAGCGATGTAATTGTAAATTTAAAAAATAACAGAAATAACAATATAAAAACATATTTAGTATTCTGAAAATATTTTTGATTCAAAGAAATAATTAGTTCAATTATATTTTTTCAATTAAATGAACTAAGCAAAGCTTTAACATGTTCCCAGTATTTTAGTTCCAAAAATTTCTGCTGGAGTTTGTTGCGTTGCTTTTGAAATTATTTAGTTTGCTTGTTAACGACCTTGCAGAAAAAAGCTATTTATATACTAGCTTTTTCTGATATAAAAACACATTTAATACATACATATGTATATTTAGCTTATTTCTGTATTTATATGTAACCGCTTTTGTTTGCTTACTATGTATACAGTGATATGTACAAAACAAGTTGTATATGGGTAGTAAATATTAGGGGTGTTTATGTGCTTCATACTACATACAATTTTTATATTTCTTATTTTTGTTTAGATTCACAGTATTTTGGGCGTAGTACGGAATGAATTTATTCTGTTTAATAAATAAACAACAACAATTTTTTTCTATATTCCTTTTTTCTCTCTACTTTCTTTTCATTCCCTTTTATTATATTTTATTTTAGTTTGTTTGCCAGATATATACATACATACGTACATACACATAAACTGCACACTTGGGACTTTTAGGTTGTTGTTTTTTTTAATGATAAAAATCGATAAATATCTTAAAATGGCAAAAATTTATAACATTACAAAAGCAAAAACAAAAACAACAGAAATAGAAATAGCTACGAAAAAGAACAATTTTATTACCAAACATAGAACACAGTTGTTGTCTAATATCACAAACACAAATATTCTTTTATTTTTTATAAATTTTTAATGAAAATAGCTGCTGTTTTTTTGTTTGTTGCCTTAAAATGGCAATAAAATTAATCATTCTTAAAAATCATAATAAATTATTAATTTATTTGGTTGTGAAGAGTAATCGTCATTGTTTTATTCTAGTAAATTGTATCTTTTCAGGAATTTTATTTTTTATTTACTTTAAAATTAATTGGATTTGATTTAAATATTTACCAATGTTTAGCTATTTCTCCTTGCAACACAACGTTTTAAAATCAAATTTTGTATGGACATTATGCTTTAAAACAGTGTTTAAATTTTTAAATTTGTTTATGAATATAGAGGATTATTGAAACCAAAAGTACAGACTGCTACTTTGAATATTTTCCAAAATATTGTTTATTTGATTTAGTTACTTAATTTTTTTATAATTTTTATATTAGGTACAGACAATTGTTAGATACCCAGTATGCAACGTTTCGAGTCAGCAGTTTTTACTGAACTTATTTCGAATTAAAATCGAAAATATTAAATATTGCTTAATAATGCTTAATATTTCATAAATTTCAATTAAACTTACGTATTCCGCAATTAAATCAATTAATTTCGTAGTTAATATTGTCAAGGAAAAAAATGTAATAAATAGATAACTAAAAATATTGTTAAATCAACAGAATTTTAATCAAAAATTTTACAAGGTTTCTTTAAATCAAAAATTGTATTTAAATCAACATGTAATTTATAATTGTTTGTTTTATTTTCATATTAGATCAAGAAAATTGTTACATTATTTCGAAATGCCTAATAAAAGAACAAATATTTATCAAATTTCAATTAAATTATTTATTAAATAATAAACGGACTAATTATTCTATAATAGAATTGAATGTGTTCATGCATTCAACCAAATCTGCTAGGTATTATCAAGGTTAGTAGACCTTTAATTAAAAAAATCGTTAAATCAACAGAATTTTTATTCAAATAATCTGCAAGTTGTTAAATATATATATTTTAGGTACTTTTATTAATTTTAATAAAATTTAGTAAAAAAAAATATGAAAAATTATTCAAAGCAACAAATATTTTTCAAATCCTTAGTAACTCTCATTGGTAAAACAACACATATCCAGAAAATAAGTTAAATTTATCCACGTTTTATAAATTTGACTAATTATTGTTAATTTATTCCATGAAATTAAAAAAAGAATAACAAGATGAACATGAGTTTTTCAATAATTGAATTAAAGAAATATATTTTAATAAGCTTTAGTTTTTAAACTTGCTTTATTTCCGGTTTAACTAGTTTTAATAAATTCTCTTAAGTTATTGTAATTCGTTAAACAAGAAAAATACTTATTTTATTTTAATTGAACTTAATTTTTCTTCCAATTTGAATAAACTCAAAACTGACGAAAGTCATGTAAAATTTAAGAAATCTCTTTAAATGTTACCAATTTGTTTAATTCAAATAAAAAAATTTCTTTAAGATGAATACATGACTGCAAGTTGACTAAATGCATATAAAATTTAACAAATATCTTCAATATTTAATTTAAAACTATTTATTTTGAATCGTTTTCTTTTGATATTAACTTTTTCTAATTTAAATGTTTTGAATTTATGCATTTTTCTATGATATAATAACATCATTGAGAAATGTTCAAACAGCTCAGATTTTTTAAATCTTCCTCAAGAAAATCATCAAAAATCGTCCAACAGGTTAAAACAACAATAATTTATCAAATTAACTACACCATTTCAAGTTAAGATTGCTAAAATCCTAATTTATATTGAGAGAATAACTAATTGAAATTTAATCTTGTGTAAATACAAATTGTAATTCAGAAAAGCAAATTTATATTGAGAAAATAACTAATTGAAATTGAGAACTCAAATTGTAATTAAGAAAATTTAAACAAAAATTGAGAAATTAAAATTAAGAAAACACAAATTGAAATTGAGAAAACAATAATTTATGCGAAAAATTAAAAAACAAGTATGAATTAATATTTTTTTAAACCTAATAGAATTTAGGTTTTTCTCAATATCAAATTAGGTTTTCTTAACTTCATGTTGTATATTCACAATTTCCAATTTATTTTCAATATATTATATTAATTCCTACAGAGAAAAACAGTTTCAACATAAATATTATGATTTGATTTCATTTATTCCCATTCATAACATTCTTAAATATTAAGATTTTGTTCATATTTTATGTTTTCAAATTAAATCTAGAAGGCTTGAAAAATATAATTTCAATTTCATTTATATTTTGATGTTAAAAATATGTTTGAAATTTTCTTTGGAAATTTTTTTATTTATTTTTTTTTTGGAAAAAAAGTCATATTCGGTTAATAATATTTATTTCAATTATGAATTTAATTTTTTTGTGAATTTCTCAATTTCAGTTTGATTTTTCTAAATATTATGCCCTAATTTTGTAATACGCAACGAAACGTTTTTTTCGAATAAATTTGTCATTTTTGAATTTTCATATTTTTCAAAACGTATTTTTCGTTTCTGTATATAAAATTGAATTTTATAAAACAGAACAAAATGTTCACAAGTGCTTGAAACATCAAAATCAAACGTGGAGAATTTTTTTTCGTTTCAATACATTTTTCAAAGATTTTTAAATTTTCAAAGAAAAAACATTTTTTTACATAAAAAATATAACAAAAAAATTTGTTTTCCAAATATGTAAATGTAAAAAACAATCAAAATTTTTTCAATAAATTTTATTTGTTGGAAAATAAATAAAAATAATTTAATTTATTTGGCAGAAAGTTGACATAAAAACGATGTTTCAAAATGAGGCCATTAATTTGCTTTTCTAAATTTCTCAACATTAATTTGGATTAATTGATTTTCTCAATTTTAGCTTTAACATTTTTGTTAAAAATGTTAAAACTAAGTGAATAACAATTTTGTTAGTTGTACATTAATCTATTTTTCATTAATTCTACATAAATAATTTTTTTTTTTTTTAATTTAGAATGATTTGTTCAATTAGTTTAAGGTATTATAAAACAAAACGTTTACGGTAAATACATATATACAAAAAATATAAATTTAAAACAAAATTATATAGTATTCTTCATACAAATCTGTCACAGTCATTTTATAAAACTGTGACAGATTTGGAATATTGGGTTCATAATTGATTGTATGTCATAAATATTTTTCAAACAAACTTTTTAAAACAAAACATTAATAACAAGAAATATAACATACAATGATACATCGCTACGTCACCAATTGTGAATTGGGCAAACATTTTTTTGGAAAAAATAGAGGACATTTAGAATCAAAGTTACAGTTATTAAATCTGAATAATCGACATAACAGTGTTTGTGATTACCGAACAGAATATAATTCTCATGTATGGCTAATCCACATCCGTTAAAATAACCAAAAACTTTAATGATCATCACCAGAATTTTCTGGAATCGCCGATAAGGAATCTCCTTGAAATGCTAGAAATTAGTATGAAGAATAATTATAAAATTGAATAAGGAATGGGCAATTTTGAGGAATTGCCCATCCTATATTAATGCCAATAATTGAACCTTTGACATTTATTTAGTACAAACTTTGGAAATATTAAAAATGGAATGGTTTAGAATTTATTTTTCGAAATGCTGAACGAAAACAACGTATTTTTCAACGAAACGATTATGTAAACAATCTAATGTTGACAACAGCGATCTTTGGTTTCAGCGTGACCCACACAGCTGGCCAAAAATTCAGTTGTTGCATGAGATTTTAATTGGCCGTCTTGAACTAACCACAAACCACTGATGTTCTGAAAGATGAACTCGACAATTCATTGACGAGATAAGCAAATTTTTTTTTACAAAATGTTAAAAATTCTATGAAAATATTTGTCCGACAACATATTATATTATTAATTCACATATTTATACTTAACATTAGTGTCAATAAAACTGAATTTGCCAAAAATATGGTGTGTTTTTATGTCAATTTAATTATTGTGTCCAGAACCAAGACTATAACCAACCGATCTATCTTTTAATATGGAAAAATAAATGGGTTTAAATAGGAAACATCATATGTAATACTTTGTGATTTCCATAGATTGGAACTCACCATAATGCAAAGTTTACTTAAAATTCATTCATTGCAAATTGAGAAATGATGTAACAATTCAAACCTCACGTAAGTCACTACATTACTGATCCTTTAATTGTTATGATAACAAATATTCCGCTGAAATTTACTAAATTTGTCTTCAATTACCTTCAAAGTAATAAACTCATCATAAAGATAAGACATATTAATTGCATTTATTTACTTTTAATTGCAGTAAATTTCTATGCCAAAATGAAGCCATTCTTTAAAGTTCTGCCACGAGAATATTTCTGAACGTTTTTTATTGGATTTTTTGTTTGTGGTTCTTTTGATAAAATGATTTCCATTGTATTTGAGTTGAGTGTGTTTTTGCAATTTTAAGTGCTTTTAAATGCGTTTTTAATATCAATTCGATATAAATTTAAGAATTTATTACACTGTCAACTAACAGTGAGTAACTTACTGGTAAAAAGTCTGGCATATTGTTCAACTGACTTGACTGTCTGTCCGTCTGTATATGTATTCTGGCAATAGTATTTAAAATTAAAATTTGCTCTCTCTCCCTTGTAATTTTATGGCCATCTGCATTTGCTGATCGACTTGTTTTCCTTTCCTTCCACCCGTTTTATTTACTTTTTTAAGATTGTCGTGACAAGTGCCATTTAATGACATTTCAGTTCATTTTTTAATTTTTTTTAGAAATTTTGTTGTTGAGTTGTTTGTTTGGTTTCCTGATAGCAGTTGCCAAAATGACATTTTATATTTTATGCATTTAAAAGGATATTTGAGATGCAACTGTTACCAAGTCTCTTTTTTCATGCCTTAAAAGCCTTCGAAATATATTTAGCATTTTGTTTTCCTAGCCATTACAGAGGTCATAAAATATCAAATATTTAGGTTTTTTTCCACATTTTTTTTTTTGAAATTTAGTCATATATTTAAACATTTAATGATTTTTCGTTTAATTTTTGTTTGTTTGAAGGTTTCTGTTGCACTAATTAAGCCAGTAGCCAGTTAGTGCGTAAATTTTACTGTCTGCTTGTTAATTTAATAAAGGTTTTTATAAATTATTGTCACTGTTGTTTGTTCTTACTTAAGTTTCACAATAAACTTAATGATAAAATATTACAGGACATGTTGTAGAAATTAACCATGTTTTGCAGTTCAATGTGGCCTGTTTAAAGGCAAAAACTAATAAAATAGAATAAAGTTAATTTCATTTTAAACAGATACCGTCGGCAATAAATTCTCTAAAAATATGATCAACTTGTCAACACAAATATTGCCATAATGTTTAAGTATTTATTAAAGCAACATTTGGCTTAATTGGTTAAATCGTTCTAAAATTGTAAAATTTTGTAAAAAAAGCATTGTATGGAAAATATTAAATTTTTAGTATCTACAATATGAGGTTATTATAACAAAATTTTAGTATGTATATTAAACAAAAACATAAGTATTTGTTTAGTAAATTTAGAATTCATCAAAACTGTAAATGTTGTTCAGAACTGATTTTAAAACTAAGGCGTGGATTGTATAAAAAACCATGAAATGTTTACAACTCTTAAATATTTAATATGAATGTAAAATAAAATACCTACATAATTCAATAAAGAAATTAAGTCATAAATTGAAACACTTTCCATTCATATTAAAATGACTACAAATCTTATACACAATAAAATTAAGAACTTACAAACGTTTGCCTCATTTTTTTTTTTTTTTTTGCAAATTTTTGAAAAATTATAAAAAAAACATAAGAATGAAATAAAATCACCTTTTAAAAATGTTTATTATAAAAACTGTGTATGATTGTTGTTTTAAATCATCATTTTGGTAATTAGTCAGTCGCTTTTTAAACTTAATAAAAAAACAATTAAAATACAGTTTAAGAATCCATTATAAATTCGATGTTATACTTTTTAAAAAATTAAAATTATTTTTGGAATTTACATAAATAATTTGTTTATTGAGTTCTGTTGCTTTTAATTAAATTGAAATGCTTTTAACAGTTTTTTTTTTTTGTTAAACAAATATTCCTTTCTATAAAAAATTTAAGACAATGAAATCTTTAAAATCTATTGAATTTTCGGCTACTGTGTTTAAAACAGAATTTCTTTATTTTAACTGGCAAGAGAAATGAAAAGGGCTGCTTTTGTTAAACAAAATAAAACAAAACTATAAAAATTTTACTTAAAATAAGCAGATCTGTGGCAAATCTATTGGCTATAATTTTAGATACATCCCAATAGAAAAATAACGTTTTATAAACTCTAGTTTCAAAATTAAAATCTAAAATTTTGTTCAACGAATTCCAAACATTTTAGAAATTTTTTTAAGATTTTATACGATATTAAAAGCCAAAATTAATTTTCATAAAATTGTTGAGAAATATTCCATTAGGTGAAATTATAAAATTTCAGTTACAATTAATCAATAGATGTATTTGGGATTTATTAAAAAAACGCTGACAGATTAGACTGTTTGAAAAATTAACTTTAAAACATTTTATTTGAGATTTTTAAAAAGAAAAAAATAAATTTTAACATTTTATGAACATTGATTCAAAATGTTATTATACCATTTTGGAATAATAACATTTATTGTGTATTTTGGGCTGGCGGTCTTTGAGAATGACGTTGGCAGGGTCATCGCCGTCTACGACAATCAGTATGGGTCGATGATTACCAACTTTTTTTGGCCTGAATTTGATGATATGGACACCAACAGGATGGCGCTACGTGGCACACAGCTCGTGTAACATTGGACATTCTGCACGAGCGATTTGAGGGCATGGTCATCTCACGTGGAAGTGCGGTGAATTGTGATTCGATCCTGATTGAATTTTTCTTGTGCGGTTTTCTTAAGTAGCGAATAAACCTCAACGGACCTCAAAGCCAACATAACCCATGACATCGGACAAATTCAAGCTGATTTATGCGCTAGAGTCATTTAGACATTTTGCACATTCTGCATGCGCTCTACACAGCGAAGCCGTGGAGAACATTTACACGATGTTATATTCCATACTTAATGCCATCGATAGGCATTCCATTCGAATAACAAATTTCGATAATATCTCACACACACTTTTCTCAATTTAAATTTTAATACACGAATCGCTTAATGAAAAGCCATTTATTTATTTACCTAACTCTGATTGGTTTTTATTCTCGTATACAAATATAGTTATAATAATAATAAATATTTATTAAAAATTTAGAAATATGATTTTTAAAAAATAACAGTGTCCAACAAATTGAGACTTTTTGATTGGAACAGAATAGCGACCCTATAATTCTGAAAGGGCATGTTGATTAGATCATTTTTGTAGAA
Source organism: Calliphora vicina (assembly GCF_958450345.1). NCBI lineage: Eukaryota > Metazoa > Arthropoda > Insecta > Diptera > Calliphoridae > Calliphora > Calliphora vicina. The sequence continues at coordinate 83,820,753 of NC_088780.1, forward strand.
TAAACTTATAGTCCAGCTGGTCTCAATTTTTTTTTTTACAGTGGGTCAAAGTTTTCATTTTTTGATCGAAGGGAGCTTTATACTAACTGAACAAAATGTTGTAAGTTAATATCTGAGAGTATTCTTATAGTCAGAGTTATATTGTGGAATTTTATGGGGATCATATTTGTGGAAGATCTTAACCCTCTAGCTCCTCTCTTTAAAGGTCAATTTGACCCTTTTTTCGATAAATTAAAAAAAGTCCTTTCAAAAAGGACATTTATGGATTAAAATATTCTACGAAAATTTTTGCTGGAAAATTTCAGTAGGGGTCACCGAAGATACCAAAGTTGTAAATAAAGCTATTTACGATTAATTAGCGAAATTACACGCCACCTTGGGTCTCATATATTTTAAAAAAATTCCAAAAATCTATTTATTGTCCAAATGAGCTGATATTTAAAATATAAATAGTCCTAGAGAAGATCTACAAAGATATTCTCTAGGACTACAATCTATTTATCTGTTTTTTTTTTTATTTTGGCTCGAAGTAAAATTTTGTGAAAATGAGCGAATTCAATTAATTGTGAATAAATTCAAAATGAATTAATCGATTTCTATGATCGATATCTTAATGTTGTGTTGTGTTGCTATTATACGTGGGTTTACGATAAAGCAATAAACCTGGACAATTTCTGCAGTATTCGGTTTTTCATGAGTTTTTTAAAACAAAAAAAAAATATTTTCATGTAAAAAATATATTTTTTTCTTCAATTTTTTATTATAACTCCGAAACTACTGAGTCGACTGAAACGCAATATATAAAGGTTATGTAAATTTAAACTTTTTCAAGTTTACTTTAATAATATTGGACAAACGGTTTTTGAGTATTCATTAATTATGTAGAGAAACATCTAAAAAAATTCTCAATTTTACTTAAATTTTTTTTTTAAAATACCTCTCCATAGAATTTAAAATAAGGACCATATTTATACTACTGGAACCACAATACATCAAAATTGTTTAGTGGTTTAAAAAGCCTCTCAAATATTTAGTTGTAACAAAATGTAAACTATTTAATAACAATTTTTTTTTCTAAAACTGAAAAGAAAAAAAAAATTATTTAAAAATCGCATTTCAATATTTTATTATAATAAATACAACTAACTATGATTTAAAATACGTATAACTGTTTGTTTTAATTTTCTTTGTATTTAAAAGTTATAAAGTCTCATAAATTAACTAAAACAATGATAAATATGGTTATTTTGTGGTTTATAACTATAAAATATTTTTATTTTAAATCCATAAATTGTTTAGTTATTAAAATAAATCTATGCATATAATATTTATAGAAACAATAGAGCCAACTAAGAAGCATTTAAAAACCTGCTTGAACTTTGATTTCATGTTCGGCTTTTGTATCTTGAATAAAGTGTCCATATTAACTGCTTCCGGTTACTTAATATTGTCTTATTAGTTTGTGAACACAATTATTAAAATTATAATAATTGTTAATATTGTGATTAAATAATAATAATATTTATATGATTTCGAATATTTGTAGCAGCTTTATGATTTATGTCATATTTCTTTATTTATTAAAATTTGAACATCTAGACTTATCGTCTAGTCCAGGCATTCAAATTAAAATCTATCTTATCGCATATTTTTATTGTATATAGGAATTTTTCCATGAAATTTAAAGTCAAATGTTAAACAAAAAAACATAAAAAATCATAAAATGCATTAAACAAACAAAAAAAAAAATACAATATAATATTCACACAATATCAAGCTGTCTGTCTGCAAGTGCATGTGTTAAATCGATATGTGTTTGTCAATATGTTGAAAGATAATTGTTAATGTATTCATAGACAGTCTACAAATTATATGGATACAAAGACAATATTCTTTGTTTTTTTTTACTTTCAATTAACAAGTCAAAATGCATTTAAACAAAAGAAAGATTGTAGAAAAAAAAATCGAAAAAACATACCACAACGCCGAACATTGAAATGAGCATTGCCTTGAATTTTGTTCCTTTAAAATTATCAATTTCAATAATTCAATAAGAGACTCCAACAAATCTTTGAATCCCCTAATGGAGAGGGATATTCTTGAAGTATCGGCAAGTGTCTGTGTGAGGTTTTTCTTTTTCAATTCTCTTGTCATTTCCCTGTTCCTATGTATGATTCTACGAATGCAGACATTTTTGATTCTTTTTTTTTATTATTATTAAAATTATATTGAATTTATTTTGTATAAGAAATGTAACCAAAAAAAATAAAAAAAGAAGAAACCAACACGAACCCAACCAAACAACAAAAAAAGGCTCAAGTTGATGGGATTGAGAATTCGAATAAACTGATTGATGGATGGAATAAAGTGGACGGACAGACAGACGGATGGCTGGATAAGATGGTTAGATGGTTCTTCGACCGCTTGAAATTCATGTACGCCATTGTAATTCTACACGCAAACATGCCGCATTTATCAGTTCAGAATATTTTAATTTATTTACATTTATTATTATTCTTTCTTTCTTATTTTTTTTGTTTTTGATTTTTGTATAACGACCAAAAAACACACAAATTGTTAAACGAAAAATATACATATTTCAACATGTTTTATAATATTTACTATGTATTGTACATTGAAAGTGTTATCTTTGAGGTTTTTTGTTTTTTTTTTTTTTTTTTTTTTTTTTGTATACATACAACACACACTTGTATATACTGCATATATTTCACTATTATGTATTTATATACACTTCAATATACTATAGATGTATAAACATAAAACATAAAATACAAGTAAATACTCGCACCCTATGACAAGTGTGTAGGAATGCCTGAGATTTTAGTTGGTTCATATTTTTTTATTTTCCATTTCAAGTGTTTAATTACAATTTTTATGTATTTGTACATTATTCAGAGTCATATTTACTATTGAGAGCAATTGAAAAATAAAACACTTTTATAATGACCGACGCCAAATGTTTTTAAGGTCTTGTTATTCATAATTTTTGGTATAATTTTTCTTTAAAATCTAAATTTTGTTAAATATTTTCCAGATAACTGTCTGTTTGTTTTGGGTTTCAAGTGTTAAAACTAGAAATTATTGGAAAATTCTTTCATTTTGTTTTTTTGTTTTACGATTTTACGATTCATGTATAATTTGAAACTAAATGTATTTTTACATAAATAATTGAAAGGAAAAGCCTCTTGAAATTAAGAAAAAAATATATGTATGTAGAAAATAAAATTAAAACCAAAACAAATTCAACCAATAATTGGAAACATTTCAAATTTATCGCCATTAGTCAATCGCTAGAAAAATAATTAAAGATTTTTCAAGGCAGAATTTTGAAGGAATTGAATCGTTTCAACATGTAAAATATTTATTGTTTATACAAAACTAGATTTCCTAGTTTCAGCCCTTGAAATTTCTTTGACGATTGATTCCAAGTATAATATCATATACAGTGACGGACATTACAATAGAATCACTACCAATATTTCATTTAAAACCAGGAGCAATCATAAGGATCGGCGTGGGCCAGAAAATATAAAAAAAATGGCAAAATGTGTTGTGGACGGACGAAACGACCATTAATTTAATTGGTAGTGATGATAAGACATGGGTTAGACGTCCAAAAAATGGCAAAAACCAAAAACGTTTAAACATGGTTGGGGAAATATTATTATATGGGGATGCTTTTCTTGGTATTGCGTTGGTCCAATTTATTGGATTAAAGAAAATATGGATAAGCACTTGTATGTAAATATTTTGGAGAATGTTATAAAGCCACATGCAGAATGGAATATGCCCTTAAAATGGCTTTTCCAGCAAGATAATGACCCAAAGCACACTTCAGGTCTTGCCAAAAAATGGTTTTTATATAACAAAATTCATGTTATGGAATGGCCGTTTCAATAACCAGACTTAAATCCTATGGAAAATAGTAAAAGACAAACTCGGACCTGAAAAATGGAAAAACAAGGAAGAACTTTGGCAGAAAATTCAGGAAATATGGTATGCAATTTCCCGATCTACATTCGAAAGTTTGTTAAATTCAATCCCCAAAAGATTTGATGCTGTTATTAAAAATAATTGATATGCAACAAAATATTAAGAAAACAACGAATTCTTATGATGATTTTTTAGACTGACTGATTGATTCTATTTGAATGTCCTCAGTAAAGTACACTCTTTGACCATTTTCCAGATATACGGAAAACTCTTTTATGAATGGAAAATGCTAAAATGCGCCAAATTGTTTCGTTACTGCTAACATAGCGGCCCATTAGAAATTGAGTGACGTCATCGTTGGAATTCTCCCCACTAACTCAGCCATGAAAATTTTTCTTTCTTTAAAAAACTTTTGTGGACTATTGCGAAAAACAAAACTTACCCAAATTGGTCCACGCGTTCTGCGATTTTAGATAAATCGAAAAAATGAGGGCATAAAAGTGGTCGTAGTACGAACATTTCAAAAAAAAAATTAGTTAAATCGATGCACCATTTTCCGATTTTATATAAATCAAAAAAAGTGAACGTAAAAGTGGGCGGGGCAAAATTTTCTTTCCGTAAAAACCTAAGTAGTACTATGACATAACTATTATCAAATCAACAAAATCTTACAGAAAATGGTAGTAATTACACAGAGAAAACAGATTCGTAGTAGCAACCGATTCGTGTTTCCAATCGAAGGATTCGGTTGTACACATAGAATTTTTCGGTTCCATCAACAGAATCGATTGACAACAAATTCGGTTGCTATAACGAATCTGTTTTCTCTGTGTAGGAATGTGATTTAATTTAATTTTCGAAAAACTCGCAAACTCAAGAAAATTTACATGTGCTATAACTTTAAATATTCGTAGCCGAATTTTATTGATTTAAGATGCATTTGAAAGATATAACTTTAGACTATATAACGAAAAAAAAACATATGTATGTTTATGAGGTGCACTCAGTTTTCCAAAATTTAAAATCGCTCGTTTTTCGAAACGCGCGAATATATTTAACTAAAAGTAAAGGGAAAGTTCATTTAGAGTTTTTTTGTTATTAAATAAAACTCTTAAAGGCGAATTGGATATCGGAATCTTCTCATTATGATCCCAAAGAACTATTTCTGACATTTAATTTTTAAAGATAATTTCATTCAAATGTAGGCCGCGAATACGCTGAAGATAGTCCAATTTTCGATCACTCTTAGCAGCATTGCTGCCGGTGTCTCGTGAATTAGGACATTTGACTTCACATAAACCCAAAGAAAAAAATGCTGAGATGTGATATCACACGATCTAGGCGGCCAGTTGACAGTTCCGGAACGCGAAATTAGTTACTGGACACGAAATGTTGACGATGCAAACCATATGGTTCTCAAAGAGCACGAGAAACATTTCTGAACGCTGACTTTCGTAATACAGCTGAATATTTTGGGTATGTTGTTGCGATATGAGTCTTTTCATGATGAATTGTCAAACAATACTGAATAAAAATAAGATGACATTATGAGACCGGGAACGAGTGATCTGTGAAAAATAAATAAAAAAACATTTAAATGAATCAATGAATGAATTATATGTTTGATTCATTCTTAACTAAGTTGCCGATAATAGGTATTTAAAACAATATTTCTTTAATATAACAAATTTACAAAAGCTTGGATTTTCTGACTAAAATTTCTTTTAAAAAATTTACTAAGCATTTTGTTAGTTATATATTAACCTATTTTCTTAAATTTTACACCCCCATTTTTTATTTACTTATAATGTTTTGTTAAGTGTAGTTTTAAGAATTCGACATAAAAATCGGGTTTTTTAAAATCAAAATTTGCCATGATTAAAAATAGAATCTCAATTCATCATATTTTCAGCTAAGCTTTATTTATAGTTAGACCCAGAGTCAAACAATAGACTTTGGACGTAAAGAAACATTAAAAACATGTCATAAAACTATTCATAAAAATGGAAATAAAATGTGTCAAAATTATGACCATTAAAAAACCATTTTTCATATTAAATATTCAAAGTTTGTTTATTAACAAAATAAACAACATATAAATTTCAGCCTTAAATATGTTTTGAATGAATGAAAATTTGATTTTAATTACATTTTATCGATATTAAACAAAAAAAATATTTTTATGGCTTTTTTATTGTGTTTTTTAAGAAAATTAAAAAAAAAACCTAACTGTATGGACTTTCACTGCAAACCGTAGATTGTCAAATGTTGAAAATATTTATTACACACGAACTAAACACTATTTGACAATAAAAATTACACATTTATTTACAATTACCTGTTGGTTTCTTTATTATTCTTCATAAACTTATATCACAATTTCCAAGAGCTGAGGGCAAGTAATGATCATTATTAGTTTTCACTGTATTCTTTAATCATGTGTGTACTTGATATTTAAGGAGGCATGGTGACTAAAGTGCTCTTCCAAAGGCAACATTTTTCGATTATTCTCAATATTTCAGTTTTTTCCAAAATTCTTGGAGTACGGAAAAATTATGAGAGGTGTTGACCTCATCTTTTTTCCGTTTTTTCTTGTATATGTTCTTAATTAAATCGTAATGAACAATTCTGAAATGTTTAGAATTTATTTAATAACATTTTTGAAATTTAGTTTTGAAAACGGTATAAAATAAATTTCTTTATTTTAGATTAGAGTCAGATAATTTAGATTAGAGCTTTTGAAAGTCTTAGGAAGGCAGAAATAGTCTTGGATTGCAAATTTTATACCAAGAGGCAAAATCCATCAAGCATTCGTTAGAAGCCACTCTAATCCATAACGCATTTCCTCTTTACTTCAGTTCGATAACATATTTAGATATTTCATCATTCTCAAGATACATGCATGCATTAATGTAACGAATTAATTCATTAAGACCTCTGTTACATTCGAACTATGAACGATATTTCGGTGCAATGGTATCGTCATGTGCGGAAGACATTGTATTGAGTCATGTAAGGAAAAGGAAAATTACATTTTTACTAGTCTTTTAACACTTAACGAATTTAAACAAAAAAAATATATTAAACATTTACACAGAGTGAAATAAGTATTTGTATCTTGTTTTTTTTTTTTGATTTCTGAAGTCAATAAAAATATTAAATAAATATCCAACAACAGTGACTAGATAAAGGGGTCGGTCGCCTTAATGTTGCTATAGATTTTTTCATAAATTTTAATTGATTTGAAATATTTAAATGCAAAACAACAGCAACAATAACTAATACGTATTTGTTGTTATTTATGGTAATGAACAAATGTATTTTGTTAAAAGATTTGTGTTTGTACTCGTATTTCTCCAACTTAGTCAGTCATCTTTGTTGGTTGAATTTGGTTTAGTTTGGCCTCCATTATTATTTTTATTTTTTTTTTATTTGGTTTTCTAAAATTTATACGAAACTGGTTGGTTTCTTTTGTATTGCTGACTGATTTATGATTCTTACCAAAAAAATAAAAATAAAATAAAAAATGTATTTTTCTCCCCGATTTCTAATCAATATTCAAAATGTTGTTTTAACAAGTTTGCAGGGAATTCTTAGCGGAATTTTTTTTTAAACTAAGATTTCTCTATTTCTTTTTTAGGTTTAAATCTAATTTCAAAAATAAGTATTCTCTTACAGTATTGGAATTATTAATTTAATATGTAAATATATAATTCCACAGAGTACATATACGAAATATACAAATTGTCTAGACTTATTTTTCAATTGTGTTAATAAATTTGTCCCTAAATATATGTATAACTTTTTAAATAAATGTCATTTTTAATAAACATTATTTAGTTTATTTTCTTAAGCAAATTTCAATTTTATGCGTAAAGTCATGTATAAATTAAATTTTTAATAAGACAACGAAATGAAGCATTATTTTAAATCAAATAAATTCTTAAATTTCATACGATACTTCCAAAGAATCCTAATTTCGATTTAATTCTTAAAAAAAGTTTTTGTATTTCATGTTGTTGTTCTTATGAAATTTATGTCAGTTTGTTGTACTTTTTCTTCACGATGTTGTTGGTGTTTTTTTTTTATTATTTTATTCTTAAGTAAGCTACAAAAATAATATTGTATTATTAAGCGTGATTTATGAAAATTATCCTTGAACAAAATTTGCTGTGTAATGACATGTGAACAATTTTATCAAATCAACAGAAACAAAAATACGAGCATGAGACATGATGGAACACAGAATAAACGACAAAAAAAAATAACAGCAAAAACAAAATATTAAAGTTTCAAATGTTTATTAGACCTGCCCTTAAATAATAAATTTGCTATGGACGGGTATTAGTTAAAGCTAATCGGATAACTAGATCCCATGCCTGATATCGATTTAAAGTTAAAAAATTAGATAAACAATGCTACTTTATTGATTAATTTTTTAATATTTATTTTTTAAGGGCAGGTCTAATGAGCATACATACACACAATGATACATTTTTGTACATAAATACATAGAAATATTTACAAACAAGTGGATATTTGCTAAATCAACAGCAAAATATCTTTAAATTTGACATAAGGCTTTAAAAATTATTTTTATTGGATTTGAAATCAATAAAAATCTATACGCCGTCTAAGAAATTATGAAAATACATGCTTTTTATATGATACCTGTACCCATAGGACAAACTCTTATTGAAATAGATTGGAAATTTTGATATCATGCAATTAGTCCAAAAAACCTTGCGCAACTTTTTCCGAAATGGATTTCAATGGTAAACAATTATTAAGCTTAAAAAACTATTTTTAGAAATTTGTTATCCTTCCGAAACACTGTTGTAGTTTCATTAAAATATGGCTCTAAAAAACGATACAGTTTCTGAGGTCTAACTAAACTAGAGAATCAGTTTGTACATGTGAAATTAGTCAAGATCACAAAAAATATTGTTCAAACATAATACCATCAACGCAAAATAAATTTCTGAGTCGATTCTGAAAATCCTGTAATAAAATCACAGGTCGAAAAAGGTTAAAGATAATACAACGATATTTGGCAATACAAGGACAGACCAGACCCTGGTTGAAATCATTCCATTATTTCACCTAGTAATGATATCGAAATAAGTTTCATAAGAAAAATACTTTAAAGCGAATAAGTTTCTTCAAATCTTTTGAAGTACATTTCAAAATTTTAAGAAGTTTTTTCCATATTCTTGCATTCAGCTAATATTTGGTCATAACTCTATGTATTCTTATATTTTTACTTTTTTAATACATATAGTTAATATATGTTTTAATTCTGTTTTGTTAGATCACAATTATATATATGGGGGAGTTCCTGTCAAGTGAACCAACTTTTAAAATCGATGTCTTCCGATCGGGATGATATTTACACAGGTTTCGCACACAATTTTTCAACAAGACATTTGACATTTCAGAAAACCATGTGTTTTTTCTCATCCAATAGCAAAATTTGTTCCAAATAGTTTAGATAGCTTTTTTGTCAATCCTTCGAAAAAAATATTAAAATGTAAATAATTTTTTCCGAAATAAAAAACTTTTTTGTCTTTTTTTTCAAAATGGGCCCTTTTTCTCTTGAAATAAAAAAAAAAAGGGCCCAAACTTTTTTTACTGAATGAAAAGAGTTTGGGAAAAAAAGTCAAGTTCGTTTAATAATATTTATTACAAAATTCATTCCAATTATGAATTTCTTTTTTCTGTGTAGCAGGATGCACTAAGGTGAAATCAACAACACAGCTGATTTTTATTTATCTATTTTGAAAGTGCTTGTGTTTTGTCAAACTGAATTTATTTTGAAAAAATAATAAATTTAATTTTCAAAGAAAAAAAATTTTAAATCAAAAAACATGAATGAAAATGTGAATAAAAAGATTTCGTATAATGCAATTTGGATAAAGCACTATTAAACCGTTGTTCTTTTTATACCCTACACCACCATAGTGGGGAGGGTATTATGCGTTTGTGCAGATGTTTGTAACGCCCAAAAATATTAGTCTAACACCCACCTTAAAGTATACCGATCGACTTAGAATCTCTTTCTGAGTCGACTAAACGATGTCCGTCCGTCCGTCCGTCCGTCTGGTTGGCTGGCTGGCTGGCTGGCTGTCCATGTAAACCTTGTGCGCAGAGTACAGGTCGCAATTTTGAAGATATTTCGATCAAATTTGGTACATATTACTTTTTCGGCCCAAGGACCAAGCCTATTGAAACTGGCTGAAATCGGTCCATTATTTCACCTAGCCCCCATACAAATGTCCTCTCGAAATTGGACTTTATCGGTCATAAATGTTTAATTTATCTATGTATCTACACAAATTCCGCTCCAAATAAGTTTTATATACACAAAATTCATGTCACCAAATTTTGCTACGATCGGTCCATAATTAGTCATAGCTCCCATATAGACCCGCTTCCGAAAATCACTTTAAAGTGCATAAATCGCTTAAAAATGTTGGTATACACACAAAATTCAACATAGTTAACTTTAATATAGACATAAATCACACGACCTAATTTTATGGTGATCGGTCCATAATTGGTCATAGCTCCCATATAAGGCCCACTTCCAAAAATCACTCAAAAATATAAATTATTGATATTTTAAAAGAAAAATATTTTTACTCATTTACTTGGTGTAGGGTATTATATGGTCGGGCTTGACCGACCATACTTTCTTACTTGTTTAAAAATAATTTAAATTTGACGGCCGTTTTTTAGTTAATATGCAAAAGTAAAATTTGTTTATTTTTTATTTGACAAATTCAATTTTGACAAAACATATGCTCTTGTCAGCAAGAAATATTGTGTTTGTTGTATTTGTTGTCGAAACGCTCTCACCTTACTTATTACATCATGCTGTGTAGTTTAAATTAAATTCATTTAATTTTAACTAAAAAAAATTGATTCAAATATTTTACTTTGGCTAAATTCAGCCAAATGTAATTAGGAAAAAATGCTAGATTGTTTTGAAAAAAATTTCAAAATGTGATAAAAATAACATAAATTTGTTAAAAACAAGTGCTAAAGAAATTTGAACAATATTTCTCCATTTTTTTATGCAAAATAAGAGGTCTGCTATTATAAGTGTAGTTATTTTTATAAACTAATATTCTAGAATGTATTGTTATAGCCAGTACTTGTTCTAACTTGGAGTTTACCTACTTAGGAATCGTTCAAGAACTTGTTCTTTCACCACTGGTTTTGATTCGAACCCCTTTTAACTAGTTCCAGGAAGTAGTAGTAAATTTATATGTGGAGATAAAAACGCTAGAAAATCAATTTTTTGTATTAGATATTAATAACCCATATATATTTACGCAATCTTGAATTGTGTTGTAAAGTTTTTGTAAGATAATTCTTTTCGCAAATGTTGCCTTAGAAAGCAAGAGTCCACTTGATTTTATCAATTTTGATATTAAAAGAAAATAGTATATTTAATTTGAAATTTTTGAGATATAAATTTTGTTTATTTTCCAAAATTATAAAAGCTTTAAAACCGAATCCATGAAATTGTTTAGTTATAGAGCCGGTCAACAACCCATTTGTCACTAGTGCCAAAGAACTAGTGTTGTATTCTACAAAACGGGTTCTAGAAGTAATTGCGATATCATTAGTTAAAAAGCTGCCATTAAATAACCTGAAATGTCTCTGACGACACTAGTTATAGACTAAAGAATATATTCTAAAAATAATGTTATGTTTTTTACGAGTTTATGTGTGAACTTTTCATATTTTATATACCACAGTTTGAAGTCAAATTAGTAGAGTCCAATTATCTTCATCTATAACATAGTGCTGATGATTATAACGCCCAAAACCTTAAAGTATACTTTCTGAATCGATTAAACGATGTCCGTCCATGTGTCCTTTTTTTCACCTATAATGGCGATCGCTCCATAATTAGTCAAAGCTCCAATATAACCCAACTTCCGAATATCATTCATGAAAATAAATTATTAATTTAATTAAAAATATTTTTGCTCATTTTCTCAGTGTAGGGTCAAGCTCGACCATAGTTTCTTACTTGTTTTCATTACTGTTATCCTAACTTTAATTTAGCTAACAACATTCTACCATGTCAGTTTAAGAGCTGAGTTAGAAATCTATTTAAATCGATTGTTCACAACAGCATCTATGTGTACGGTTACATCGTCCCAAAAATACACCATTTTATATAAAGGAAACAGTTTAAATATGCCAAAAAAATTACAAAACAATATGGAAAAGTGCATTTTTTGTTCTAAATGAGTTTAAAAGGTTCTATATCTGGCAGTTAATATAAATGCTGTCTAAAATTTTAGAACATTATTTTTTGTTATTTATTTTGTAGGATTTCTTGCAACTTGACTTCAAAAACATTCCATCCATTTTCCGTTTACTGTGTTGCTATTTTCTAATATAAATAAATACATACATATTATAAAATAAAAGAATCCTAATCAAAACTTTGTATTCTATTAAGAGTCTTACAGTAAAATGAAAACAAAGTAAAACAACAAAATAATAATGGCAAAGTTCACCAAGAAGACGACAAGAGGAAAACGTAATATTTCTTAAAAGTTTTCTCAAATCAGACTCACATGTTGCAAGATGGACGAGAAGAACACTGAAGAACTTCAAATAAATGTATGAAATGTGTTAAATGGCATTTTTACCCTAATGCACCAAATGCATTTTAACATTTTATGTTCATTTTCTTTTCAATTTAGCTTATCTTTGCATTTTGGCTAAAATGCTTAAAATCATTTTAAATGAAATGAACGACGAATATTTATTCTTGCTAAGTGAATTAAATTTAAATTGTGTTTAACAGACCATGTAATCTATTACAGAAAATATAGTTTATTTATTTATTTATTTTGCTGGCATTCGTATAAATTGTCTGTTGGGTTTATACGTACAAAATACTTAGATGTATTTAGCATAATGTTTATTTGTTGTTAAGATTGCTAACAAATTATTCGCCTTTTTTGTTTAAACAATTCAGTGACTACATTATAAAATAATTAAAAATTTAATTTATACAAATACAAAATCACCATACAATAATATTTAAACAAGTGTCTGCCAGCCAGCCAGACAAACATACAGATAGTCAGTCAGCCATGCGGTCGCCTGGCAGGTTGGCGTTTAAATATTTGAAAATTAAATTAAATACAAATTAAAGTGTTAAAAAATGTGTAAAATAAAATTGTCAATTACTTCAAGTCACGCTTTTAAATTTTTATTATCTTTTTTTTTATTGTTTATTTGTATAAAATTTATTTTGTTTTTATTTTAATGTAAATTAACCTTTATTATTGTTTAAACTTTATCGTCAAGAATATACATTTATACAGTATTTTTTATTTCAACACCACCTTCAACCGACTTGGGTGGCTCCATGATCAGCCAATAAGCCAATCACTAATCCGCCAATTAATCCGCCATATTTATTGACCACAAAAATTCAAAATGATAATTGTTATATTCAGTATTTGTTTTTTTTTACAAATTAGCAAATAATTTATTTACATGTACATTTAACAAAAACACATATTTTTGGTTTTAATTTGAAATTATCTTTATTTTTTTGACAAAACTCAGTTATTAAATATATATGTATTTATATGCATGCATACATATTACATTTATTAATACTAATTTATATAAATTCATAAGAATATTTACAACAGTTCCCCAAAAAAAAACATATTATTTGCTTTATAAATTATAAATTTCAGCTTCCATTTTCTTTTGAAACTTTTTGCCTGTCAAGTGAGTTTTGTATAAAACTGACAACCATTTGTGGTTTTATACTGTTCTCGAGTTGAGTCTGATAAACGTAGTACCTACATCCATACAAATGTCGTGTTACCATTCTACTGCTGCTGCTGCTGCTATTGTCCCCCATCTCCTTCTATTCTTATTTATTCTACAATTTCGTATATAAATTATGGCTAAAGTAAAATAAAATAAGCAACTTTTGCAACATGAAATGACAATGTATTCTAGGCACGCATGAGGCCATTTTGCCAAACGTGCCATCGAATGAAATGTCATTTAAAAACAAAATCAACAACAATAACAAACAAACAACCAGACACCCATCACAAAACCACCTTAAATCCCTTAAAATCCTCAGATGTTATTTTATGGTTCTTCTTGTTATACATAAATACGTACATTTCGCTATGAAAACCAAAATTATATTTAGTTTGCTTCAATGTTTTGCCATGATTTAATAAATTTTACCTTTGCCCGTTTTTGATATCTAGTACAAATAAATTTGGTACCAAATTAAAGATATTGAAAATACCGATGAAATAATATTCACTAAGTGAGATGTATAAATATGTAGTTGATTTTGAATAATATTTGTAAATCTTGATCTTGAAAATACCATTATTTGATATCTTATAAATATGGTAGAAAATATTTTTGGCTGCTATATTTTGTGACACATTTTTCTTTATATTTTTCATTAAAATTCTTCTATTGAAGGGCGTTTCAAATTCGTTATGATTAAATTATATCCACATACATTATTTCGTGCTGTTGTCTTTACATGCATGTAAATATTTATGCTTTTGAACTTTCTTCTTAAGAATTTTTCTGAAAAGGTTGTCACTTTTTTTGAGGGCAAAGTTTTAGGCGAGACAACCACATTTTAAATGAGGAAAAAGTAAATATTTTTTTTTTATTTCAAATTAAGTATAGTTTGAAATTTGCAAAAAAAAAACTAATTCTGTCTTTAGATGTACCTCGCAATTACACTGGAAAAAAGACTTGTCGGCATAAACTTGCAATTATGGTATATGGGCAATTCCACGAGAATGACAACCACGACTGAGAAAATAAACGCTTAAACTTTCTGCAAATATGATTTGAATAGGAGAAATCACTAAAATTGTACTATACTATTGTACGTTTTAAGGGTAAACATAATAGTTTAAACTGAATATATTTAATTTAATTTGTATGTTTTAGGCTAAGATGGCGGCGAAAACTAAGCTCCCAACTAGCATGTAGTAGATATGAAATGAATTTGACTTTGATTTTTTTTTCTTTTTTGCTATTATCAAATTGTTTATTGAAACCGAATACTTACATATATTTTCTATTTATTTTTTTAGATTTTGTATACATATATTTAATATTTTAGTTTAAACTAAAAAAATATTTTAGGACATTATGACAATACGACCTAATAGGACACCGTTTGAATACCCCAAATATATATTGCTTTACGATATTAAATTGTATTTATTATAAAATCATCCAAATATTGTTTCATTTAAATATGACGGATTGTAAAGGAAAAATATTTTGTTTAGTGTAAGAAATTAAAAGAAAGCATAAAGTCTCTCACGATTGGCATATTTCTATTTTATAATTTTTTCTGAAAAATTTATTTTACATAGATAAGCTTTTAAAAATTTGGCCGTATTTGGACGGGTTTAAACAATCAGAAACGTGTTAAATGAAGAATTTTGAGTTTAATTTGTCAATTTCATGTTGCGCTTTTTTGAGAAATATAATTTTTTGTGGCAGCCTCCGCTTGCGAAATAGCTAACTTGCAGAAGTTTGGTTGGATAAGCAAAAGAAAGAGGAGAAGAATGCTGCTGTTTACAATTTTATTGTTGGTAAAGTTGAATACGGCAATGTTTTGAATGAGGAATCGGATTATGAGAAGAAAAAAGTGTGAATTTCTTGTAAGAATATCTTAGTTATATGGGAAAGTTCGCGCCATATTTGATCCGCCATTTTGAATCTGAAAAATTTTACATCAGATTCGAAATCAGCTTCCTTGAAAACCCCTGTATACCGATTTTAATCCTTGTTCAGTGATTCCTTATAGTTTTGGCCACAAAAATGGGTGAAATTACGTATAGGCGTACAAATGTAACGTGCGATGCACATTAGGGTGGCCCTTAATAAACGAAAGTTGGATTTTGGCCATTCTCACCCCCCAGTTTGGTGAACATTAGTAAAAAATCATCCTGAAAAAATTTTAGGTAAATCGGTTGGGGTTAAGACGTGCCGCAAGCCCTCTGAAGTTTTGAGATGCATTTACAAGGGGAAAAAATTCATTTTTTTCAGTTTTTGTAAAAATTTTGCCATTAAAAAATTACTTTTGTAATTCAATTTAAAAGAATCGAAATGTGTACGTAATTGTCGTTCTAATGAGACATAAAAAACAGAAATCGGTTAAAAAATTTTAAAGTTATTAAAAATTCGCCAGGCCATTAACGTGTCTCAGGCCACTAGAACAAGAAATGTTGGAACAAAATTAACATATTTTGAGAAATATTAAAATAAAAGCTCATTTTTACTTAAAATATGTCCATATTTACTTGTATATGAGTTTTTGTCTTCGTAGGATACCGTTAACCTATTCTTAGGTATGAACAAAAAAAAATAATTTTTTTAACGGCAGTTTCAAAACTCCATTTTCAAATTTTTAAAAATTTTGTTAAACAAATTTCAGAATTTTTTGATCATCTCATTGGGATTTATTAAGAGTATAATAGGGAATTAAATCGTGAAAAAATTATGAAAATATCTCTTATAGTTTTTCCGTACCTGCGATTTAAATTTTGAAATTTTCGAGAAAAACCAATTATTTGGCAATTTTTAGGCCAATGAGCTCTATTTTCTTACTCTTATGAATTTTAAGCAAAACTTAATTAGAATATTATAGTCCAGATAATTCTAAATATACTCTGAAACTTTTACTAAAATCAAAAAACGTTAACCCTTAAATCGTGAAGGTCAAAAGTCAAATTTTTCAATATTTGGAATTTCTCTTGGAAAGATTTTGATGTTCGAAATGTTGTATATTTTTGGGCCGATTTTGATGAAATTTAACAAAAATATAACGCAAAGCCTAGTATTTACAAAAGCAGCAGAAAAATTAAAATTAACCCTATATAGCACTTGGTGTTAAAATGACCCCAAACTTCTAAAACCATAAAAAATTATGATTTTAAAAGTTTGGTGTCATTTTAACCCCAAGTGCCATTAAGCGTTAATTTCCATTCTTGTGCTGTTATTATAAACCCTAGAGTTTATGTTATATTTTTGTTAAATTTCATCAAAATCGGCCCAAAAATATACAACATTTCGATCATTTCGAAATCTTTCCAAGAGAAATTCCAAATATTGAAAAATTTTACCTTTGACCTTCACGATTTAAGGGTTAGCGTCTTCCGATTTTAGTAGAAGTTTCAGAGTATATTTTGAATTATCTGGACTATAATATTCTGAATAGGTTTTACTTAAAATTCATAAGAGTAAGAAAATAGAGCTCATTGGCCTAAAAATTGCCAAATAATTGGTTTTTCTCGAAAATTTCAAAATTTAAATCGCAGGTACGGAAAAACTATAAGAGATATTTTCATAATTTTTTCACATTTTTATTCCCTATTATACTCTTAATAAATCCCAATGAGATGATCAAAAAATTCTGAAATTTGTTTAACAAAATTTTTAAAAATTTGAAAATGGAGTTTTGAAACTGCCGTTAAAAAAATTAAATTTTTTTGTTCATACCTAAGAATAGGTTAACGGTATCCTACGAAGACAAAAACTCATATACAAGTAAATATGGACATATTTTAAGTAAAAATGAGCTTTTATTTTAATATTTCTCAAAATATGTTAATTTTGTTCCTACATTTCATGTTCTAGTGGCCTGAGACACGTTAATGGCCTGGCGAATTTTTAATAACTTTAACATTTTTTGACCGATTTCTGTTTTTTATGTCTCATTAGAACGACAATTACGTACACATTTCGATTCTTTTAAATTAAATTACAAAAGTAATTTTTTAATGGCAAAATTTTTACAAAAACTGAAAAAAATGCATTTTTTCCCCTTGTAAATGCATCTCAAAACTTCAGAGGGCTTGCGGCACGTCTTAACCCCAACCGATTTATCTAAAATTTTTTCAGGATGATTTTTTTGCTAATGTTCACCAAACTGGAGGGTGAGAATGGCCAAAATCCAACTTTCGTTTATTAAGGGCCACCCTAATGCACATATTATACTTTTCAATGACGACGACATAACCTCTGTATTACTTAGAAGTAGTTTTATAATGTCTATTTATTATCTGATAAATAACTTCTGCGATCCAGAATTGCTGCAAATTCCCTTTTTTGTACATGAAGATATTGTCTATCATGTATTGTTAAGACTATAACTATGTGATATTGTAGTTTGGATGACTACTCCGATGATATTTTATGACTGATTTCCCTTGATTTTCCTTATGTATTCTGGTTCCGACTTAGATTAAACTATGTTTCACAAAAATATGCAGGGAATGTATTTATATAATGATATTCTTAAAGTTAGAACTTCAATAGTATGTTGTTTTGAAATTGATTTTAGAATTGAGCATTCAGGAGCCTCCTGAATTAAAACTTCCGCAACTCAGCCATTTTCCAACCGATTGTTAACACTCATATCTGTCAAACAAAATAAGCAATTTTAAAATTAGTTTTAAAAGAAAATATTTATCTTGTTTTAAAGCTGTAAGTTTAAGAATAATGTTATTTCAGTGATCAGTGATCAAGAAAAACTAAAACTATTTCCGCTTATTTTTGTCTGTAACTGGATCACTTATGTATCACTGTGTTATTAGTTTTATTTTTATTAGTATTATTTCAAGATATGCATAATGTTTTAGTCACTAGTTTATCTATGAGTTAATAAATTGTGGAATCTATAGATATCTATCAGTGCTTACTTACTTATGGAGTAAAAATATGTGATAATCTTTACTGCCAAGTTATCTTATAAGTACCTATATTTATCTGCTGTTTTTTTACACTGTATATATCTATTTGACCCCGATTCTAGTACTACCAACAGTTTTTTATCTTTGAGGTAGCTGCCAATCTTTGGATTTTATGAGGATAAAGTAATAAACTATAAATTACCAGTAATTTAACTTTAACTCAGGTTCTTTGAATATAAAATATAGTGTTTAATACATTCAAGCACTTATCATTACAGCTTTATATCTAGCTGTCGGATTTTATGTGCAGTTCACTTCTGTAAATTCCATTTCAATTAGATATATAGAGACCATTGAATCGCATTTCAAGCCCTCTTTCATTTTTGTTCATGATGGCCATTATCACATGTCACAGGAATATAGGATCGTTCATAGATGAGAAAATATTCCGATTAACGTTGGACCAACTGATCTCAGCCAATTTGTTACATCACTGTCGACGATAGTCCTCAGAATACCTTCATCATTTGAAAACTCGTGATGACAACTATCAATAATATAGTTTACAGCGTTATATTGTTAAGAGCGATGTTGAATATAATAGTCCTGAATATTTCCCTTATCATGTGAGCACTAGTTTTTGCGTCACTTGTACAAACTGTAATAATTTGTAACAGTGTATTTTAAAAACTCATTATCTTTGCTCTTGCCCAAAACAAATTTTAAACGGCAATGCAAATGTTGAATCTAAATATTCTATAAACAAATATGAACAACATGTTAAAAACGACATCAAAAGTTGCAAAATAAGATAAAAAAAACTTCATGCCATGAACAATAAATAAGGAGGAAATGTACATTTGTACATTTTCTTTATTAAGTAAAAAGCAAAGGAAAGAAATTTCATTTACATCCGAATTGAAAATGAATGGAAGATATGGAGAGTAAAAAAACTTGTTAAAATACAACAAATTCAAATAATAGTCATACTGCAGCTTCAAATCAAACACAAATACATAAGTATAGGTATATAACATTTGTTTGTATTTTTATAAAACATCATAATAGTATGTGGTAATTTATGTATGTAATCTAAAAATGTAGTTTGTAGAAACAAACATTAATAGATAGAAATATAAAAAATTTAACAAGAACATATTGTGGTGCAATTTACTACTTAAAATATATTCGTACACACGCTCATATACATGCATAAGTACATTACTTCATTGTACAGCAAGATACAAAAATACATTCGAACGTACGTCCTACTATAGATGGGTGTTCAAGGATAATGGGATGAACATGTGTGTGTTTGGAAGTGGGTGGTATATAGAGCATACACACACTCACTCAAAGTTAGCACACAAATATATATAAGTTCGTACATGGTCAGGTGTATTCATGATTTAACTATTGGTGGTTGCTTTCCTTTTCTGGGAGATGTAAGAAAAACTTTTGCCATTTCCTTTCTTAACTAAAAACAGCAACAAATTATATATAACAGAAACTTTTTGCAATAGAGATATTTACTAAATAAAGGTAAAATGAAATTTTGTATAATGTTGACTGACAAGATATTTGCAAAATACATACTAACGTGGGCAGACTGAAAATTAAATTGCATTCAAACACATTAACTAGTTCATTTTTATATTTTTTATCACAGAGATGTCCATTCATAATGAAATATTTTCAACCATATTAAATCCATTCACCTGAACGGAAGTGCGTCCAAAAATATGGCGGTTTGCCTTAGATTATTTTTGAATTCTCTAAAATACATTTTTTAATATTTGATTAAAAAAATGTCTAAAATTAGTAATACTTGACTAGAGTTACAAAACGGCGTATGTCTGGTTTCATGCTTATTTCATTTCACAAGAACTGCTCATCTTTTAGGCCAAGAATGAATCAAGTTAATTTCACATACTCTGTTCCAAAGTGAAGCGTATCCCAGAAAGAGCGTTCTGCATCGATCGAAACAAATAGTAGTCGAACAGAGCACGGTCTATAAATCGGGTGAAGCAAAACTTCCCAACCACTTTATTTTAAATACTTTTTAGCAGGTATTGCAACAGTGGCAGAGCGTTGTCATGATGGAATATTACGGATTCATGACTTTTTGACCAATTCTAGCTTAAAATTAATCAATTGCATTCGGTAAAGGTTCCCTGTGATGGTATGGCCAGATTTCAGCAGCTCATAATAGATAGGACACTTTTGGTACCGCCAAATACAGAGCATTACCATAAATATTTGAATTTTGTGTCTATTCGTCTGGTTGGCAGAGCTTCAGGTACGATCTCTTACGCTTCGGGTTGTCGTAATGTATCCATTTTTCAGTGCTAGTAATAATTCTGAACAGAAATTATTTTCTTTTATAGCGTTCAAGCAGCATTTCATACATACAAAATCGACTTTTAAGATCTCTTAGCTTCAATTCGCATGGTACCCAATTTCACTGCTTTTGTATGAATCCTGCTGATTGAAAACATTTTGAAATTGCTCATTGAGTAGCTCCTAATGATTTTGCAAGCTCTTGTTGAGTTTGACAACAATCTGCATGAAGTAATGCATCCAATTCCTGGTCTTCAAACTTTTTTGGATGGCCTAGACGATCTTCGTCTTCCGTGACAAAATCACCACTTCTGAACCGCACAAACCATCTCTAGCACGTTGAAAACGATGAAACTCGTTGCACAGTGGGGTCAAATGCCCCTTTTTTACGGATTTATTAATATCTCAACAACAATAATAGCGACGATCGCAAAATTTTACGTGGGTAGCCCTTAGACCAATCCGCATATTGTAACAAAATCTTAAGGATATAGGAGGGGGAACTCAATTACCCACCATATAAAATAATTATTAACTGTGATATATATATAAGACTAACAATAGTTATGCACACTAAATTTGCTGCGGGTAACTCTAAAAACAAACTACACGTTCCGCCAAAATCGGAAGGGTATACATGGGTGGAATTGGGTTCCCCCCATTCAAATGAATTATTAATTATCCTATATATATAGAACTACATCAGTGAGATACACTAAATTTATGCACGTAATTGATAAAAAAAAACTACCATATTGTTTTAAGATGATATCATTATATTAACTAGTAATGGGAGGTTGAATAATAGAGATCTTTCCCAACTCCTGCCACTAAAAGACTTGCAAAGTTTAAATGCACTGCTTTGAAATTTATACAACACAATATTTGAAATGAGACAATATAAAAACTACAGAACTGAACGTGAGTGATAACTGGCTCCCGATATAAAACTTTAAAATTCTCACGATCGCGCTCACTAACATGATTTTTTATTAAGCTAAATTGCTTGCTATCGGATGACTTCGTATTAACCACAAGAAAAAACTTCGAATTAATCACAAAAAAATTAAACATATACAAGCGTGAGTGCATGTGAGTTAAATTGTTAAAATTCCGCGTGCTATTCATTCACGATTAGAAAATCAACGGATGGAAAACTAAACTGAAATAAAGAAAAGTAATTGGTAAAAGTTTATTATTGTTTATCTCATTATAATACAAGAATATAGCCACGTCTAGGCCAGACTCACACGGGACTCTCGTATTATTAATCACAACACTTGCACATCTCTTATAAAACAAAACAAAAAAAACAATGACAATAACAACAACAACGACAGCAATAAAACGTTTATCAGAATCGCAAAGTGCTTTTTGATGGTAGACTTCAAGGGTGAAGCTTTTACTAATTTACATATAACTTATGAGGCGCAGCGATGCGCAACCTATTTTTTTCTGAAACATCGCCTAACTGTCCAGGCTTTTAAATTATATTAAATTCTCTGCCCAGCTGAGCCCAGCTAATAACTTTATGTCCATTTGAACTGACAAAATGCATTTTTTTTTGCACTTCCAATATAAAAACTAATATCAAAGCCACTTCCACAAATAATTCAAATTTAAATTTAACCAAAACATATCAATAAATACCTGAACTTGATGGTTGCATAATTAGATTTGTTAATTTTTTTAAATTACCTATCACAAATAGTATTTCTTTGCGCAATTTTTTATTTCTTTTTTATAAATTTTTTAGGTTTTTTTCTCACAATATGTAATTTCAACACGTGACTATAAAAATACCTTTTAATATTTCACATTAATTTTTTGCCTGCTGATGTAGAATTTTGTGCTCTTTAAGCTGGCACTTTCAGTTTTCACGATACTTGAAATTTGTTTTTTCAATTAATCCGTAAAATTAGTATGTTTGGCCCCTCTGTGCGTTGGTTCAAAATTCGACATTTTCAAGAAAAAGAAAACTTTTTTATTTACATTATAATGTTCAATAACTAAGTGAGAATAAATGACAAATATGTAGCCTTCAAAATGACATGTAAGTTATTAAAAACAAAAACCGCGTTCAAAATACGACATCTATTGTAAATTCCGAATTTTTAAGTCACACACCCAATATTAATATGCTTATCTTAGGTGAACTGAAACAAATTTTAAAATACTCTGTGTCAGAATATTGAAATACGCGGGGATAGCACTGGAAAATTGAAAAAATTTTAGTTCGTCTCAACCATTTTTTTTTTTTGGAAAATTTCAATATTGACTGGTCATAATTTTAAAGCATTTGATTATAGTGTCGTTAATACAAAAATCTAAATACAGTTTATTAAAAAAGAAGATATAGTCATGAGACATTGCTACCTCGATAATTAACCACAATAAATACACAGAATTTAACTTTTGGACCGATAGAACTAAAAAAACTTACATTTCAGAAATTTTAATCCGAATTAATGACAGACACATAAGTTTTGAAAAAATCCATTCAAATTTTTACCTCTAATTTCTGTACATAGACAATATGCATATGTATCAAATGAAAATTATTTCAAATATCTGTAAATCTACTGATATAGAAAAAAAAACTTTTGCAAAGACCCTCGCAAATACAGTAGTACATGGTAGTAGTTGTTGTCGTGCAAGTTGTTGTATTTTAGTTGTATTAAAACTAGAAACAGAGACATTTGTTATGTAATTTATGATGATGGTATTTGTTCGATGTTCCATGAATGAGGTTGTTCCTTATTTTTTTGTTTCTAGCTTTTTTTTGCTTTTTCTCCCTAAACGTATTTGTTTGCCTCATTTTGTGCTACCAATAAGTAAATGACTCCTAAGAGTAACTTCTGCTAGATTGTCGGTTAAGTGGTATGAACGTATGTATGTAAGTTCCATCTCGTTGTGAAATATCTCTGTAGGGAGATGAAAACGTCGTTTGAGCAGGAGGCGTGTAAGGTGGGGGGGAGGTTAGAGAAATGGAAATTCGTGTAGAAAAACTAATCAGACGTAATTTATAGATAATGTCATGCCAAGTTAATTTAACTCATGCAGAAAACTAAAATGAAAAACAAACTATCTAATACAACTAAATGTATTTTCTATGTATATATTTGTACATTTGTAACTTTCTATGTTTATCATATCATTATCATGATTGTTTTCATAAATGAGTCCCTCAATTGATTAATTTTTAATAAAATATTGTTGCCATCAATAACAAGAAATTAATATTCATTCTCCAAATGCTGGTAAGTGGTTGACTGACTATTTTTTCATATTCTCCCGGGGTTAGAGTAAAACAGCTAATGGGATTTTAATTAATTAAGAATTTAATAACTAAAAGAAATATATAAAAAGATGGTTATTAATAATGCAATAAAAGAGAAATATTAGAATTATTTAATTTCGATGAGTATAAAAGAATGTAGTTATAACAAAATTTTCGAGAAATAATTAAATACCTTATAAGAATCCTTATGGAGATTCTATGAAGTATGAGGAATCGATTTTGTATTAATAACATTTAAAAACTCTTGCCTAAGTTTAAACAACAACATAGAAACTGATAGCAATCTTAAATTTTTGGAATTTGAGTCAAATCGGTTAATGCTAACCCGTGTTGCATCACTCCAAAATGTAGCCGAGGCCATTTATTAAGGAATCACCTTCATAAGATCATAATAGCTCGAATGTAAATTTTTATCATACTCAGAGAGATCTTGACCGATCTTGTTGAAAAATTGTAAATTTCATCCCGATCGACAGACATCGATTTCAAAAGTTGGTGCACTTGACATGAAATCCCCCATATATGTATGTATATAACCCACCAGAAATATATCGAGTACCCGTTCTTTTTTGGCTTTGAGATCAACGATTTTTATATAAAATTATCTCCTACAGATGTGGTTCTAAAAAAAGCTGCGGATCTAGTATGCTAACTAGCTAGAATGGTTCTGGAACCAGTTCTTGAATCAATGATTTTTGTTTGGGATTTTTTGGGGAAAAATCTCTCAATTTTTAAATTTATAAAAATTCTTCTTTGGTGTATTACATTTTGAGAAAACGTAAGAAATTTTCTACATAAATTCAAGGAAGCATCCTTTAATTTCAAAAATTTTCATTATAATTTTGTTTAAGTGAAAGTTATTTTATGATATTTGTAGGAAATTATAAAATTTGCGCTACCAGAAAAATCTTTTGTTTTTTAAAATGTAACTCTATCCTTTTTATGCTCTGTCTGTCTGTTTGTTTACCTGTAGAATTCTAAAGATTTATTTTTTTACACAATAAAACACCACAAGCGTGATACCACGCATCAGGTGACTGTTTACGTTCTTTTTCACTTTCCTCTGTCTTCTTTGTAATAAATGTATTTGCTGACTTCATATGGCTACTTTTTACAATCTTTTCTTGTTTTGCCTTTTTTTAACTAAGTTCAATAAAGGGTTAGTTAAAAATAACTACTTGGTTATCTGCACCTTTTAAATTGAATTTGAAAAAAATTTAGAAAAATTTCCCTTTCATTTGCGAGTGTCTGCCTGTGAGGTAGCGAATGTATTTTGTTGTTGGTCTGACCCCGGGATAACGAAAGCATAAAATTGTTGTATCTAAAATATACAATTTTCATGCTACACGTCTAAAAATCTACGCACCTTTGTTACACGTTCGTCTGTCCGTCCGTCCGTCCGCGTCTACATATTGGTTGGAAATTGTTTGCAATTTATGGCATGCGGCATAAATTGAATGTTTTTTTAAACGTTTTATGTGCGCTAAACTCAAAATAAACAAAACTAGAGGCAAATAGAATCGGTTAAAATAAAACAATAGCAACAACAACACCAACTAAGACGTCATTTGTTGTAGTGAGTTTCTTTATTTTTGGCAAAACGTAATAAAAAAATTGTACCTACAAGACACACAACACTAAACAACTAAAAATAAGGATTTTCTAAAGAAAATTTCACTGGCATTGTTTTGTCAAAAGGGTTGGAATATTTATTTATATTTTATGGCTTTAAAAGCAGTTTTGTTTTTCCTGCCTCATTTAAGTATTTATTTATGTTTGAATATTGAACAAATCAAACTACGCACCTTAAATTGTTGCTGTTTTCTGCTTAATGAGTCTTTACTCTCTGCTCCCTTATTTAACTGATGAATTCCTAAAAAAACTATGACAAATACTCGATTGTATTTAAGTATTTATGTGCTCTATATAATAGTTTTATTGATTTTCTTTTAATAACTAGATATTAAGGAGTGAGATCGAAAAATTCTTAACATACATATATGTTTATAAAAAAGAAACCACTAAACTTACAGCTTTAATTTTTTTTTTATTTGATTGAAATTATTATTACAATTTACAAAAAAAATTATTTTTATAGTTTTAATCACTAGTGATGAAATTTTGAACCTTTTTCGGAAACCCTTCCATTAACGTTTTTATAGTGCTTTCTGTCACTTTGCTCGAACATGTAGTCCATCTCCGTTTAAAATCTACCACACTTTTGGACACCTTTTTTGTACTCTTCAATTCTCTTTTAACAAGAGCCCAATATCTCTCCACTGGCCTTAGCTCCGGGCAGTTTGGAGGATTTGCCTCTCTTGGTACAAATACCACATTATTGTTCTTGTACCACTCAAGGGCTTGTTTGCCATAGTGACAGGATGCCAAGTCAGGCCAAAAATAAGTGGACACATTATGAAGTCTTATGAATGGAAGCAGCCTTTTTTGTAAACATTCCTTGATGTAAATTTCGGTATTTATAGAGCCCGTTGTAACAAATGAGTGGCTTCTTTTGCCGCAACTGCATATTGCTTGCCATACCAAGAACTTTCTGGGAAATTTTGTCTGCTTTTGGGTCCTAAACTTTTCTTCAACATTCCCTCGAGCATCAGCAACATAAAATTTTTGACCTGGAAGTTGCGAAAAATCTGCCAGAACATACGTTTCGTCATCCATTATGCAGCAAGAATATTTTTTTATAAAACTTGACTTCAATTTCCGTGCTCTGTTTTTGGCCTCTAAATTTTTAGTAGCGTTCCTGTCAGGAACTTTTTGAGCCTTGTATGTTTTTAAACCTGCATTAGCTTTAACTTTTCGTACCAAATAGTCCGAGCACTGAGCTAACCGGGCTGCTTTCCTACCGGATGTGTTGGGAGCTCTTTTGAAAATGCGTTCTATTTTTTTGGCTTTAGAAACATCATGTGGACCATTCCTTCTACCTGAACCAGGTTTTCTATCAACTGACAAGTTCTCCCGGTACTGTTTAATAACATTGGAAACAGTTTGACGGCAGACCTTTGTATGCTTGGCCAACTTTTTGTAAGACCAAGTTGGGTTTTGTTGAAAATATTTAATAATTTCAGTACGCACTTTTTTCTGGTCACTCATTTTAATCAGATTAACAAAAAAATTAATATAATTGACATTATACATAATAACTGACATGTTTTTCAAAGGTAACTTGATCAAAAAAAAATTCAAATAATACTTGGGTTAAAAAATGTAATGAAAAACGTGTGTTAAGAATTTTTCGATCTCACTCCTTATTTCTATGCAAACTGTATTAATTTTTTTTTGTTTCAATTTGGTTTTGAAAAACAATAATGGCTTCCAAAAGTAAACTTTAATTTTCATAACAAATTCTTTAATGGATGAAAAGGTTTATTAGGGCGTTATTCTGAAAACACATGTGTGTTTTCTTTTATCATTTTGTCATGGCGGTTATCAACCCTATATATCCTTTTTAATCCTTTCAGTAAACAACAAAACGTTTGTTGTTTCTTAAACAGTTGAGGTTGTTCTCATGAGAATTCAAAACATGTTCCAAAGAATTCTGTTCGCTTTTTAAAAAAAAAAAACTTTTTATATAAAGAAAACGTGTTTATATAAACAATTTTTTTTTCGTTCTGAATGTTTGTTTATTTATTTAAAAAAGGCGTGATTGTGTTAAACCATCTTTTGAAATTTAACAATGAATTTTAATATAATTTTGAAACATGAACCCATTGAAATGCACAACGTTGTTGTGATACCACTTTCTACACATAAATACAGATTTTCTTTACCTACAATATGGTGTAAAATTGTTATATTCATTTCAAATCCACAAAATGTTATTTAGTTTTTATAAATATGCGTATGTAAATCTTTCTGAAAAATCTTTTTGATCCAATATTCAAAATATATTGTTTTTCGGATTAGTGGTATAAAACTACAACGTTGATTATTTTAGTCAAATTGGATAATTTTAACCTGGGCAGCATCAGCTCCAATGTTTAGAAATGCGTTTACTATAAGAAAGATAGCTAGCTTTGTGTAAAAATGTGCTAAGTCCACGTTTTATGAAAATTGAGATAGAGATACACTGATTTGTTAAAAAACGATTAGAAATTTTTCGTTTTTTCTTGTTATACTGTGGTATGATGCTAAAGTGCAATTTGCGGTATACAAACTTGCTAAGTCCATTTGTCAAAATTCCAAAAATTTATCTCAGTCAACTGAAATATCCTCAAACTTGTTGTAATTCTTAGTTTATTAATTTAATTTTAATCAAAAATATTTGCTAATTATATTAAAAACATTGCTGCGTTGCCTTTCTAGAGCAACTTTAGTGAAAATAGAGAAAACACTCCTTCTAAATTGAGATTATTTATCATTCCAAATAAACGTTTACATATTTAAAAAATATATAAACGAAGAATTTTAGAACGGAGTCACAAATCCAGTAAAATTGTTGAAATTGGTATTGGCTATGGTTCCTAATTTCACGTACTTTTTCCTTACCGGGAGGATATGAAAAAATCGTTTCTTTCCCGGTAATTTTTTAATACTGAATTAAAAACCAAAAACCAGTAAATTTGTCTTGGCATAAATATTCTTAGACTTTTCCCAACAAGTATTTTTACTGGAATCCAATGTGAAGCTATTATTATATAATTGTTACAATAACAAATCACATGTAAAATTTACTCTCAAAGTACACGCTTAATTGTGATTAATTCGAAAAGAATCCTTCGATTTTTATGATCGATATCTCATTTTGTTCCTATTACATGTGGCTTTCCGATAAAATAATAAATCTGAAAATGTTTGCAGTTTTCGATTTTTTATGAGTTTTTTAAAACAAACAAATTTGCTATTTTAATGTAAAAAATATATATTTTTCCTCAATTTGTTAATATAACTCCGAAACTACTGAGCCGATTAAAACGCAATATATATGCGAAAAATTGTACATAGAATGGGGAAAATGTTTTCAAAAGTTACAATATTCAGATACGTTTTACAAATTTGTTGCTAATGGAATTAATTATAATATATTTTTTGGGTTCTAGCAACAGATAGTCTGTTGAAATAACCGAATTTTTTACACTCAACTCAAGCCACAGCAGACAAATTTGGTTATTAAGAATGAATAAAATTTAATGTTTATGATCTTAAAGGAAAGGAATTATTAAGATGCGTAAATTATAACTTTTAGGGATATTCATTATGATTATTATTCATATTTAGAGAAAATAATAACAATAATAGTGGTTCAAATTTGTTTATCTACAATCAGATTTGAAAAATTTTTGTAACTGCGCATATTTTATAGATTTAACATGGACGAAATTCTTAAGTTAAGAATTATTGATTTTATACTGATTAAAACTAAGACTGTGACAATACCGATCAAATGCAACTATTAAATTAGAAATCCTCATAAAGGCTGGACCAACATTGAAAAACCAAATATAGTTATTTTATACTTCTTTTAAAACCCTGGTAAGTCAATTTATTCGAAAACAAAATTTCTGGTTTTTGGTTTAATTTAGTGTTAAAAAATTCCCGGGAATGAAATGATTTTTCAATTTCCTCCCGGGAAAGAAAAAAGTTCGGGAAATTAGGAACCCTACATAGTAGGCCACCGGCATATTGAAATGATAGATCACTTTCGTTTACCAGCTCTGTGTCGGTTAAATTCTTAAATTTTAACAAAATAAAATATCTGCAAGAAAATCCTTGAAACTCATTAAAACATCTGTTAATGAAAGTAAAAATTAGAAATTCAAATTACAAAAAAGAAAACAATCTTAAATATGAAATTAAAAATAAATTGTTCTTTCAAGAACACACACCCTAAAGGACAAACAACTATTCTTCCTTAAACCCTTGTTAAATGGTCATAAACTCTTTTATTTGCCATCGTTAAAAAATACTCGTACTCATGCAAACAGTCTAATACAAAATAGTGAAAAAGAGTTAAATTTTAGTTCTGCACAGGCATTAGTCAGTCAGTCAGACATTCAGTCATACTCTTTAGTAAATCGAGGTCATTTAATAAAAACCCTTTTTCGAACTTAATATGTTGTTGGTTTAAAGTATGTTTTACTAATTAGAAAACTTTCCCTTTCATTTCGTTTAGTTATTTTTCTTTTTGCTTTAATAATTTTATAATTTTGAAGGTTGTTTTTTCCAATTTTTAATTATTGTGTTTTATTTAATTTTAGAGTTTTTGTTGTATTTATTTATTTGGTGTTTGGTTCGGTTAGTTGTCATTTGATTTGTTTTTATAATAAAAAAATTCTCATTTTTATGGCCATCAAGTTTGTATTTATATTTGGTGTGTGTATGACTGAATGAATGAATGACTAACTGACTGACAGATGGGTGGTGGACAGACGGCTGGACTAAAAATACCACATTGCTTCTTTCTATTTTATTCACATCGAGCGAGACATCGTCGAAAAAAATAATGGCTGAAAATAGTACAAGCGAGTAGAAGTGTATCTGAATGATATTAAAAAAAGAAAAACAATAAAATGAAAAATATTTTCAAATGTTTACATTTTATGACCAGAAAGTGAGAGTTATGGATGGATGTTTTAATGGTTGAATGTTCTTAAAATGTCTTACATACGAGTGTTGGTTACGAGTATTTGGTCATTTAAACAAACAAATTTAATTCTTACGGTTTTGTGCAGAACCACAGTTTTTTTTACCAATTTTCACAGAATTTATGAATTCAAATAACTTGACCAATTGTGGCAAACAATTGTGACAATTTTCATCAGGAAGCAAGGTTGTTTACCGATACTGCTAGCTCTCACTGAGCTCGACTACCGTTATATCTAAAATACTGAAATAACTGCAAATACCGTTACTGAAATATATGCCAAAATATCGTTATCAAAATAATACAAATTGACTTTACGATATCGATTCGTTGCGTGACCAGTATTACAAAATTCTAAACAGAACAAGATCGTTTGGTTTAATTCATAAAAACCATCAAATAGTGCCTAAAATGTGTCAATTTAAACTCTCCTAGGCCAGCTTAATGTTAAAGTGGCAGATACCTGTCATACCGATTCCTTTTCCTTTAGAGTATTTTAAAGTCATTATAGGGGAATTCCCGGAAATTTTTAGCAATTTTTAAGTTTTCTTCTCTAATTTACAGTTCGACGTATTGATACTTACTATATAAAATCAGTTGACATATTGTGAATTAAGTAACATAATTTTTGTCATCACAACAAATATTGTTCAGCCACAAGACAAAAATATACCGATGACAGTATCATAGCGGTAACGGTAGCCACCATTGATAATTTATAATAATTATTAAGAAATGCGAATGCATGGCGTCAAAACAAACATTTTGATATTTAATTTCTTTAATCATATCGAACAGTATTAGGTTATACCGTACGATCGTTAATCCGAAATCAACTAGTTCAAATAATACTTTAGCAAATAACCGCCTTTTCGAGCTTGTATCTGTATCTGATCGTTCTTTAAAGAATTTAGTAATCGTCAAGTATGTGTGTCTTCAGGTATGTTTGATCGTAGAATGAACCCTTAACGTATTGTATTTTCTATATCAATATTAAAGAAAATGCAAAAACCATTCCATCAATTATCGACTATATAAAGGGCTATTAAAAAACGTTGGCGAAATTTTATTCATTTTAAAATCCATTAAATAAAATTAGATCAATTCCATTGAGTTGTACTCTAAATAAAGGTCATTTTAAACAACTGTGAAACGAAGAAGATGCACAAAAAAAGTATAAAAATATGTCGTCATAAATATTTATAAATTATGCAAATTTATTTTAGTAATTTTAACGTAAACAACCAACCACATTCAGGCGAACGAAAACAGAGAACCAAGTGAACGATTAAACAAAAATCTACCATAAAATAATGTCAACTTCATCAGAGTCATAAAATATCAATTGTATTGACAATAATTTTCCGCATTTAAACATAAAATTCAAGTCAAATTTCCCATTAAGTGGGGAGTGTGGGGATACACAACTCACACGTACCACATTTGGTTGGTATTTAATGTAATCAGCAAAAGCAAAGAAAAAACAGGAATGAACTTAAGAATCGGCAGACTGAGCGAAAAATTACATAAAAAGTAAAACATGTCCGTACAACTGTGTTCTTAATGGAGTTTGGATGGTTGGTTGGCTGGTCGAATGAATGCCAGCCTGCCTGCCTGGAAAGACTTTTACATTAAGAGCATTAAAAGCAATTTAAGCACCACGGGATTTTTTCCATTTTATTTCATTTCTTTTTTTCTTCTTATCGAACGTACGAAAAAAACGAAGGAGAAAGAAAGATCGTCAACATAAAATTCGCGCTCCATGCATTAACGGAGTCAAAGTCGTAGAGCAGGAAATACAGGACGGTTAATAAAAAGGGCGGTGCACTCTTGTTTGGCATAAATTGTTCGCGTTTTTTATTTTTAAAAATATGTGTCTGTAAACACTACAGCCACAGTTGACTGTCACAAATGCACCGGGGCTGTTAAGCTCGTTTTTTATCTTGGTGATCCTTCCACTCCTTCACGGACCCCTTATCTGGAAAGAATCTATTGATTTAAACTCGCAAATGACTAGATTCTTTATATGTTTATTTGAGGATCCAGTGCGTAAGGTCACTTCGGAGAAAATGCATTGGCTGTGGTTAAAACCCAAAACGGAGAAAATCGTCCTTAAAAAAAATTTATATAAATCGGTTGGGGTTAAGACGTGCCGCAATGAGATGCATTTACAAGAAGAATGCATTTACAAGAAGAAAAAATAAAATTTTTTCGGTTTTTGTAAAAATTTTGCCTGGAAATGTGTACGTAATTGTCGTTCCAATGAGACATAAAAAACAGAAATTGGAATTTAGAAGTTTGGGGTCATTTTAATCATAATTGCAATTAAGGTTTAATTTCCATTTATTATAAATACTATACCTCATGTTACATTTTTCTTAAATTCCATCAAAATCGGCCCAAAAATATATAACATTTCGCTATCTTTCCATTAGAAATTCCAAATATGGAAAATTTTGACCTTCACGATTCAAGGTTTAACTTTTTCCAATTTTAGTAAAACTTTCAGAATATATTTAGAATTATCTGGGCTATAATATTCTGAGTAGGTTCTACCTAAAATTCATAACAGCTCAATATGGCCAAATAAATAGTTTTTGTTGAAATTTTGCTAAATTTAAATCGCAGGTACGGAAAAACCATAGAAGATATTTTCATAATTTTTTCATATTTTTATTCCCTATTATATTGTCAATAAATCCCCATGCAATGATAAAAAATTCAGAAATTTGTTTAACAAAATTTTGAAAATTTTGAAAATGGAGTTTTGAAACTGCCGTTAAAAAAATATTTGTTTGGTCATACCTGCGAATAAGTTAACGGTTTCCTGCGAAGTCAAAAAACTCATATACAAGTAAATATGGATATATTTTAAGTAAAAATTAGCTTACATTTTAATATTTATCAAAATATATTAATTTTGTTCCTACATTTCTTGTTCTAGTGGCCTGAGACACGTTAATGGCCTGGGAAATTTTTAATAACTTTAAAATTTTTTAACCAATTTTAGTCTTTTATATCTCATTAAAACGACAGTTATGTACACATTTCTATTATTTTAAATTAAATTGCAAAAGCAATTTTTTAACGGCAAAATTTTTACAAAAACTGAAAAAATAGCATTTTCCCCCTTGTAAATGCATCTCAAAACTTCAGAGGGCTTGCGGCACGTCTTAACCCCAACCGATTTATCTAAAAATTTATCAGGATGATTTTTTTAGCAATGTTCATCAAACTGTGGGGTGAGACTTGCAAAAATCAAACTTACGTTTATTAATGTCCACTCTAGTATACATATTTACAGTGGTTGACAAAACAATGGAAACTTTTCCAAATATTCCATATGTAGCCCAAAATTTTTTTTTAAAATAAAATTTTTTTTTTAGTATTTTACTTGTATAGTTTTATTTATATAAATTAACTGAAAAACAAACAACATAATTAATTATATTCTGAAAAAAGGGAACAAAATTAAAAATATTCACTATTTCGCTACTGAAAAAACAATGGAAACTTTTAAACTTCTGCAAGAAAGAAGTGTAAAACGAAAATAATATTTAAAACAACGATGTAAAAAGCATCCTGTTTACAGTTATTTTATTTTATTTTTAAATTCTGGTAATTTTTCACAATTTCTTTTTCTAAGTTTTTCGCATAATTGCTTTTTTTCAAAGTTAGCGAAAATGAAAAAAAGTTAAGATTTGTAAAGACTTAAAAAATAAAATAATTAACGTTTTTAAAGCTGGTTTAAAACAAAAAGTATCTGTGACAAATATTCAATAAATAAATCAGCAGTTTCAAAAATTATAAAGAAATTTCGTGAGACCGGTTCTGTAAAAACTCAACATTTAGGTAGAAGACCTCGTAAGACTACTCCTAGACAAGATAATTTAATAGCGGGAGAGTTCAAGACATTTCCAAAAATAACTCCTCGAGATGTTGTTAATAGCCAAAAATTAGAAATAAGTAACCGAACAGTTAGTCGCAGGGCAAATGATGCTGGTCTTTGTTGCTATCGTCCTGTGAAAAAACCACTCATTTCTAAAAAGAACCGTTCTGCTCGTCTACAATTTGCCAGGGATCATTTAAACTGGTCGATACAGAAATGGAATACTGTCCTCTTTTCCGACGAATCCAAATACAATTTAAGAGGCAGTGATGGGAGGACATTTGTAAGACGACCAAAGGGAAAAAAGACTTTGGATCTAAAGTACACAAATAAGACTGTAAAGTTTGGCGGTGGCAATATTATGGTATGGGGATGTTTTTCAAGGCAAGGTATGGGTCCAATTCATATTATAAAAGATACCATGACAGGTATAGGATACAGAACCATATTAAACGATGTTATGTATCCATACGCTGAGGAAAATATGCCCCTAGTTTGGAGATTCCAACACGACAACGACCCGAAACACACCTCTAGGGTTGTAACCGAGTGGTTACAATCCAACGAGGTACGTGTTTTGAAGTGGCCTGCCCAATCGCCAGAACTCAATCCCATAGAAAATTTATGGGAAATTGTAGATCGTAAAATAAGGACCCAAAATTACACCAGGAAAGAAGATTTATCGGAGGCGGTTATAAGGGAATGGCAAAATATTTCAAAGAAGACCATTGACTCTTTAATTGGTTGATGTGTAGCAGTTATAAAAACTAAGGGATACCCAACAAAATATTGAGTTATTGCAAAGTTTATACCATATTTGTTAAAATAATACCTAAGTCTCCATTGTTTTGTCAATGCCGTAATAAAGAAATCTTTTATTTTTGTTTTCACATTTTTAGAATTTAATTATGTCATTTGTTTTTTTGTTAAATTAAGTTAATAAAAGTATACAAATAAAATACTACAAAAATGTTAAAATTTTTAAAAAATTATTTCAGATTTTAGGCCACTAATGAAATATTTGGAAAAGTTTCCATTGTTTTGCCAACCACGTAAATCTTAAAGAAGATTTGATGAAATTTAATCCGGACCAATTAGTTTATAACCAAACCCAGAGAAAAAATATAATTGTACATGTTTACCGTAATTTGCGGTAACCATTATATGTTTAAGTTACTACTCACATGATTGTAGCAATCATATTGTAGTAAAATAAAAGATACCTTTTACCTTGAGTAATGATACAAAAATAACTTTGAAATCATACATTCATTAGCATTACCATGCGATAAAAAATTATAAAAACATTTCTAAAAATATTAACAGTTTTAAAACAAAACTAAAGCAAATTTAGAAATTCTGGTGAACGTTTAATTTTGTATGGTCATAGAAAACTTGTAAACTAAATATTATATAATTTGTTTTGTTTAATAGTATGTAAATCCCCAGAACTCTGAGTATTTAACCTAAGCACTTGAATTTAAATAATATTGCTGGCGACAAACAAGTCAATGGTGTACATCGTCAGTGCCTAGTTTGATGGCAAAGTTTTCAGTAGTCTGGATATTTTTTACACACGTACTGGCAGCAGTAAGTAAGCAATTAGAGTTTTCCTGTTTTCAATGAGAAAAGAAATCCCGAAAATATTAAATGCATCTAATTATAAAATTAACATTTTATTTACATGGGCGAGTACATTGCGTTTACAAACATCAATACTAATGGAATTTTAATGAGGCAAATAAATTGTTTGTACTTTCCGCCAATTCCCACAAAAGCAAAACAACTGCTAGTAAACATCAGTAAAAATTACAAAAGCTTTACTTACATTTTCATATAACTACAATACATATGAATACTCCATTAGAACAACATTCCTAAAAATTAAATTAAAATCCACAAACTAAGGGGAATCATAAGAATTTGCAAACTCTATACACCAGATACTTGCCAACTCTAAATGCTGCAAACACAGCACAATTAAAAATGCAATTAAATATTTACTTAAAATGTTTACTTAATGGCCTTTAAATGTTTCCTACCACACCAAGTTCCCGCTACTCTTGTTTCCCTTTCCAATCACATGCATATTAATAAATAGTAAGTATATAATAATGGCCAAGTTAAATTTATTTTCTTAAATTATGAAATTGTTATAAATACATTTCAAATACAAGTAAGTACATATTTTCATTTAAATCTTTAGATATTTGTATTTTGCTCGCACACACCTTTTTTTTAACCAACAACATTGTAACAATATTTATGGCAAAAAAACAGCCTCATAAAAACACCTCGCCCATTTATCCATTTTCAGTCTAATTTAGTCGATTGGTTCATATTTATTTTATTTACATTCGAATCAATTTATTATACAATACAACAATAGATAACAACAATAACAATACGCTCACACTCTCTCACACACAATTAATTAGAATATTTAAACATTTTATGATTCTTATTATTTTACACAATATACGATATTCCATAGAAAATTTATAATTACAACATTGACTAACGAGTGTGCTGAGAATGAATTAGAAATGAAAATTTGTTGGCAGTTCAACAGTGCAACAAATTATGTTTCAAACACGATATTCCATAGAAAATTTATAATTTAAGCAAATCTTGCTTTAAAGCGAAATTATTATTCATATTTTATATAGAGCAACAAATTTGCCATATTCATATATTTCAGATTTCTGCTTAATGATATCTGGTATCAAATTGGTACAACATCAATTATTAAACCTTGGTTCATATAAATCTCTATGGTTTTAACTTTCCAGACTTAAAGGTGGCCTTCATATTGGACTTGTTCGATTACACAGGGCAACAAAATCGAACAAATTTTAAAGGCTTTTTAAACACTACACAATTTTGATGTATTGTGGTTCCAGTAGTATAA
Organism: Calliphora vicina; assembly: GCF_958450345.1. Lineage (NCBI taxonomy): Eukaryota > Metazoa > Arthropoda > Insecta > Diptera > Calliphoridae > Calliphora > Calliphora vicina. The sequence goes on from NC_088780.1 coordinate 83,858,493, forward strand.
ATATGGTCCAAATTTTAAATTCTATGGAGATTTAAAAAAAAAATTAAAAAAAAAATTTAAGTAGTATTGTGAATTTTTTAGATGTTTCTCCACATAATTAGTGATAACTCAAAAACAGTTAGTCCGATATTAGTAAAATAAACTTTGAAAAATTGAAATTTATATAACCTTTAATCCGTTTATATATTTTTATTGAGACAAAAACAAAACTCATAAAATTTCCACTCAAAGTACACTCTTGTAAACACATAAGTACAATTTAGAGAAAATGAGATAATTCACTTAATTTTGAATAAATTCCAAAACAATCCAACGATTTTTATGATCGATATCTCATTTTGTTCCTGTTATATGTGGGTTTGCGACAAAGCAATAAACCTGAACAATTTATGCCGTTTTCGATTTTTCATGATTTTTTTAAAACAAAAAAATTTACTACTTTCACGTAAAAAATATATTTTTTACTTCAATTTGTTATTATAACTCCGAAAGTACTGAGCCGATTGAAACGCAATATATATATGAAAATTTGTACATAGCATGGGGAAAATGTTTTTAAAATTCAATCAATCGTAAGAAGAACATTAACTACTTAATTTTATGTATATAAAACAAAAAAAATAAAATTTTGTGAAAACGATCGAATTCACTTAATTGTGAATAAATTCGAAAAAAAAATCCATCGATTTTTATGATCGATATCTCAATTTGCTACTACTAGATGTGGCTTTTCGATAAAGCCAAAACCCTGAACAATTTCGTTTTTGATTTTTCATGACTTTTTTAAAACATAAAAATTGTTATGTTTACGTAAAAAATATATTTTTTATTTCAATTTATTATTATAACTCAGAAACTACTGAGCCGATTGAAACGCAATATATATGTGAAAATTTGAACATAGTAGGGGGAAAATGTTTTTAAAATTCAATCAATCGTAAGAAGAACATTAACTACTCAATTTTATGTGTATAAAAAATTTTGTGAAAATGGGCAAATTCACTTAATTGTGAATAAATTCAAAAATAATCAATCGGTTTTTATGATCGATATCTCATTATGTTGCTATTACATGTGGCTTCCCGACAAAGCAATAAACCTGAACATTGTCTGCCGTTTTCGATTTTTCATGATTTTTTTAAAACAAAAAATAGCTATTTTCATGTAAAAAATATATTTTTTGCTTGTTATTGTAACTCCGCAACTACAGAGTCGATTGAAACGCAATATATAAACGGATTAAAGGTTATGTAAATCTCAACTTTTCTTAGTTTATTTTAATAATACCGGGCTAAAATTTTATAATATTTATTAACATGTTCTTATTTTGAATGAATTAAGTTTGGGAAAAAAAGTCAAGTTCGATTAATAATATTTATTACAAAATTCATTCCAATTATGAATTTCATTTTTCTGTGTAGAGTGTACCATCAAGCTGGATATTTTCATTTAATCGCCATTTGAATTAAAATATTTCAATTTGGTTTCAGTTCACAGGACTTTAATTTGTTAAATACTTATGAAAATAATTGGATTTTTACTGCCAGCATTATATGATTCTCTATTTTTAGTTCCACTGTATAATAACATACAATTAGAAAGTGTAATAAAATTGGCAGCAATTATGTTCGAATACAACAAAACTTAATTGAAATATTTATACTATGATAAAAAGCGCATTAAAACAGCAGTGTTAAACTAGTTAACATTTATATGGGAATTTCAATTTTAGAAATATTTTAATTTTTATTTATTGATATTAGTATTCATTAATTTATCTACAAAGTTAAAATGTATTCTATTGCCTTTACTTAATAAAGTTATAAATTATTATCATTTTTTTCTTGCTCTAAATATGTTTGTATTTTTGTGGGTGTGATAGACAAAACAAAAAAATAATTATACCCTACACCACCATAGTGGGGAGGGTATTATGCGTTTGTGCAGATGTTTGTAACGCCCAAAAATATTAGTCTAACACCCACCTTAAAGTATACCGATCGACTTAGAATCACTTTCTGAGTCGATTAAGCGATGTCCGTCCGTCCGTCCGTCCGTCCGTCTGGTTGGCTGTCTGGCTGGCTGTCCATGTAAACCTTGTGCGCAGAGTACAGGTCGCAATTTTGAAGATATTTCGATGAAATTTGATACATATTATTTTTTCGGCTCAAGGACCAAGCCTATTGAAACTGGCTGAAATCGGTCCATTATTTCACCTAGCCCCCATACAAATGTCCTCCCGAAATTGGACTTTATCGGTCATAAATGTTTAATTTATATATGTATCTCCACAAATTCCGCTCCAAATAAGTTTTATATACACAGAATTCATGTCACCAAATTTTGTTACGATCGGTCCATATTTAGTCATAACTCCCATATAGACCCGCTTCCGAAAATCACTTTAACGTGCATAAATCGCTTAAAAATGTTGGTAAACACACAAAATTCAACATAGTTAACTTTAATATACACATAAATCACACGACCTAATTTCATGGTGATCGGTCCATAATTGGTCATAGCCCCCATATAAGGCCCACTTCCGAAAATCACTCAAAAATAAAAATTATTTAAATTTTAAAAGAAAATTTTTTTTTGCTCTTTTACTTAGTGTAGGGTATTATATGGTCGGGCTTGACCGACCATACTTTCTTACTTGTTTTTAAATGTCATTGATTTTATAGAAATAATTCCATATAACAAGATTTAAATTATGAAATTAAAATAAAATAATATTTCAGAGAATATTTCAAAATATAACCTTTATAATTTAGTTATGTACTTAAAAATATATATGGAATCACATTATCTCAGCATTAAGGTTTTTATATACTATTCACCTTCTGAATATACATATGTCAATATATTCTTTATAAAATAATTTTATATATTCATTTAAAATGTAACAAACACACAAATTTTGTAAAATTATTGCAAAATCGATAATTTCTATAACTACTCCCAAATTTATAATAAATTTTAAAACTGCCACTTTTAGTTTTATTCTAAATATACGAAAAATTAACAAAATGAAATAAATTCTTTAAATTTCAATTTAATCATGACCAACAAACGAACAACTAAAAATACGTTTATTCTTCGTTCGAAAATTATCACCACAATTGCATACTAAATAAACAAAATACTTTTTTTTATTTATTTAATAATTGTTGTTGTACATTTCGAAGTATGGGTATTAGGGTGGTCCCTTTTGTATGGAGAAAAATTGAGGTGTCGATGTTCCCAACTAAAATTAATCTTTTGTTTGTTTAAGAAGTCCATTCACCTACCAGCTGTAGGTGAATGGCGTTTAAGCTTTTTAAACCTTTGGTACTTTATAAGATGCAAATTATATACAATGCTTCAGAATTTTAATTTCAAGATTCCGCTCTTTGTAATCCACACTTTCTTTAGCATAAAAAATTTTATGTTTTAACTCTTCAATTAATTTTATTTTACTTCTATTTTAAAAAAAATGTTCTTACTTGTTCTATGGAAATACTATACTTCTTCTATTTCTACCTTTAGAATGAATTTTTTGAACATCCACAACATTTGTTTGGGGCCACCCTAATATAGATACATATCTCTTGTTATTGTTTTTTTTTAAATTCATAAATTACAGTATAAAAACTAAAAAAAGATTAAAAAAACATGGAGTTTTTTTGGTAATTTTTTTTTGTTCCTTTCATGGCTGTTGTCATGATTTCGTTCATGAATTATGATCTTTCTGTTCGAATGTTATTTTCTCTTGTTTCTTGTTGTTTTTTCTCCTCCTGACAATGTTGAGATATCGTTAAGGTTTTGTTTTTGTAAGATTTTGTATTTTTTTGTTAAATTTTTTTTTAGACCTTAATACACTTTAATTCTTAACTTGTGACATGTTTATGAGCCGTTGTGTGAAACCACTGTTGCAGTTCAATGAATTTCAATTATTCATTTGACGTTTTGTTCAATTTTAATGTTTTTTTCCTTGTGACAAGTAAAACGAACCATAAAGTGTACAAAAATAAATTCAGGCTTTTGACTGAAATTCTTATAGCGTTATAGATTTTCTTTCTTTTCTAATAAAAATATTAAAAAAATTTTATTAATAATTGATTTTTTCTATTTCTTATTTTTCAGATAGAAGAATTTGTTATACACTTATATGGAATACTAAATTAAAGGTTTGTTTAAATATTATACAATACTTATATTTAAATTATTTGGGTTCATAAATTATTGACTAAGCAGTTCTTTGAGGCGCTACGAACAAAGTCCCCAATGAACAAAGTCCCCAAACCGAAAATGAACTAAGGCCCCAAAAGTTTATATAGGAAAAACCAACAACGAAATTTAGGGACTTAGTTAATTTTTTGGGGATTTATTTCATTTCTAAAATTAGGGACTTAATTCATAATGAAATTACACCCCAATTTCTGAAAATTAAATAAATCCCCAAAATTTTTTTGGGGCGTTAGTTCACTTTCTTCTTTTTTAAATAAATTTATTAATAAATTTTTGGGGTCTAAGTTCACAGTTTGCCGAGAAATCGTTGAAGATTCAATGCAAATTTATAATTAATTTTGATTTTATTAATTGAAAATGTACATTTTTTTATACTTTTGAACTTATTTAAATTTTATTGAATTTGCATATTTTTGTTAATTGTTTTCAAAAAAAATAAGAAAAATGGGGATTTATTTCATTCCAAGTTTTTTTTTTTTGTTATGAAAAACAATTGGGGAATTAGTTCATTTCGGTTTGGGGGTTTAGTTCTTTTTGTTGGGGATTAATTTCATTTAGAACTTTGGGGTTTTAATTCATAATGAATTAAACCCCCAATTTTGGGGTTTTAATTCATTTTCGGTTTGGGGACTTTGTTCATTGGGGACTTCGTTCGTAACGCCGTTCTTTGAAAGTTGGAGACGGTTGTGTTCTATTCCTGGTGTTCTGACATCAACAAGATGTAATTTTTTTTTTATAAATTAATTTCTATACAACAATATAACTTTCGCCAAGAAGTTTAACCAACATTATTTATGATTCTATTATTGATTCTAGTTTATATTGGATGTAATATCTAAGTTTGAAACTGTTAGTACAGCTATCAAAATAATGAAAAAATTCTTGTAATTAAATTTAAGAATTTATAAATTAGTAACCTAAATTTTTCAGATAATGAAAATCCTAAAATCTATCCGTCGTTTAAAATTTAAAAGTTTCGGTTCGGGCTAAATAATAGATTCGGTTCTGAAAAAAAATATTTAAGTCGAACTATAATGATTTTCATGATCTTAAAAAAATCAAAAAATTCACTGGTGTTAACTCACTTTTGAGGCAGTGCCTTCCTCATATATGAATATAAATTTGGTATCAAATTAATGTCTTACCAAATAGATAATATTATCAATTTTTAAACCCTCCGAGAGCACTTAAAGAAAGTATTTGTAAAAATGACATATAAGATTACCATAATAAACAAATTATTCAGTTCCTCAAAAAATAAAACCCTCAAATTTGAAAATTCTGAATAAAATTTTATTAAAAAAATTAGAGCTCTACAATAAATAACTTTTTAATCACAGAAAACTGTAAAAAAAATATGTATTGAGGAATATTTTAAAAATTTTTAATTAATAAAACTCATAATATAGAAAATGCTATTGAAATTCCTATAAACTAATAAAAATCGAAAATAGAGAAAAGAAAAATAGTCAGTCATAGATGGGAAAATCATCCACCACTTGAATAACGGAATGGTAGCACAAAAATAATAACAACAACTACTAGGTATGAAATACGTACTAAAAGTAGTTCCAAAAACAAATATGGCCGAATTAAATTTGTATTTGTTTTTTTTTTTGTTGTTACAAATGAGAGAGAGAGGAAAAAGAGCAAAACAGCCATGACTCTCCCTCAAAAACAAACACAAATAAACAATGTCAGCCATTGTGTGCCGGTTGACGTTGTAACAAGACTTCAGTTATGAAATTTCTTTTCATACATGTTTTTACATTATAGTTGTTGTTGTTTCAATTCTTTTTCATCATTAGTTGCAGCCGCAGTTGTATGTCAGTCTGGCTTGTTGTCTGTCTTTCAGTTGTGTTTGCTGCAAGATTCACTAATGCACCCTCTTGTGAGGTGTGCAGTTTTAGTGAAACGTTTCACATGCGGCTTATTGTTGGCTTGCATAAGAGAGTTTTGTTGTACGTGCAATAATAAGTGGTTGATTCCAGAGCTGTGAAACATAAAGTACTTTTTCTTTACAATTTAATGCAATATTAAGACTGATACAAAGCAGATGCAAAATTTTGTGACCAAGCGTTTGTTGAGCCTATATTTTGCTTATTTGTTTTGAAAATAAAATGCTATGTGAATTAAATCAGTTTTAGTTTAAGCGTAAATTTTTTTGATTCCTATGTATGTACACTCATAAAAAAAATTGAGTAATCCGTACTTAAATCAATCCGGAGCGGTGTCAATAGTAGGGTAAGTACGGATTTTCTTAAACCGAGTACATAATACTTGATTCAAGTACGGATTCATCAAGTCCAAAAATCTTAATTTTAGCTCTCTCTAAGTACGGCCGAGATTGAATTAATCTTAAAATGAGCTTGATTCAAGAATTCTAAACTTGTTTTAAGCACGAATTCATACTTGATATAATCCAAAAATCGGATTGATTTAAGAATGTCCGAGATTGAATTAATCCCAAAATGAGCTTGTTTCAAGAATTCTGAACTAGATTTAAGCACGAATTCGTACTTGATATAATCCAAAAATCGGATTGATTTAAGTATGTCCGAGATTGAATTAATCGCAAAATAAGCTTGTTTCAAGAATTCTGAACTAGATTTAAGCACGAATTCGTACTTGATATAATCCAAAAATAGGATTGTTTTAAGTCCGAATTCGTACTTGATGTAAGCCAAACTAAGATTGATTTAAGAAAAACACATTATTTTTTATTTTTAATAAATTTTATTTTGTTTTTAATTTAAATTTAATACACTTTAACAATTATTACCTTGCTTAAAACTCGTTTGCCACGGAAGTCATCTTCTTCAATTAGCCAGTTGTCAACTTTGGATTCAACAGAAATTGTGTAGTCATCGGCTCCAAACTATAGATTAAGATTAAGATTTGTTAAATTATATTTGCAAAAATCTGTATTATTAAATTCTTACCTGAATTTTTTCCACTTAAAAGCTTCTTCCTAAATTCGATTCGAAGACTAAGAGGAGGTATTGCTTCCTTAATGTTTTCACCATTGCAAGCTGTTGTACATATGTTACCTGAGAAGCTAAAAATGTACAAACAAATGATATAATATGAAAATTATTTATAAATTCATTTATAATATTAACTATACGATATTAAAGATTTACCCCCATATTCATAAACAATTTTCAAAGGTTTATAAAACAATAATTCCATACAAAATTCGTTTTATAAAACTTTGATAAATTTAAAAATTATTTATTAATATGAGGATAAATCATTAATATCGTATAGTTATTTTTATATTTTTTCTAAGTGACTGTACTTTTATTTTTGCAATAAGAAACATATTTTTCATTTGTGGTACAAAAATACTATCAGTTCATGGACAAAACGCAGTTATTTATACTAATACACACAACAACGCAAACAACAAATTGTGCACATGTCAATACATATATAGGTGTTTGTGTGCCTATAATATAGAGTCTATATTATAGACACACAAACATCAAGCACGATAATTCTTAAACTAAGAACAAAATGCTTGTATTATTTGTTGTTTGCGTCTTAAAAAAATGTTTCTAAACGATATGCGCAACTAATAAATTTGTACGTACATACCACGTTGTACCGTTATTTTGTTTTTAAAGAATTTGTTGCAAATTCAACAGTCTATTTATAAAACATAATATAGTAAGCCAAAAGAAAACATGTAAAAAGAAACTTATCCAAAGTTTTCGATTGACTTGCTGTATTATGTTTTATAAATAGAATAACTGTATTATTTAAAAATAAATCACAATAATAAATAAATTATAGACTTACCTTTTAAATACCCATAAACACTGGGCTGATGAAATTCCTGGAGAAGCTGGAGCAGGAGGGTGTCTTCTTTGTCCGGAACCACTTCTGCTTCACTCATATTTTTTTCACACAACACAAAACACCGAAAACTATAGAGAACAACACGGAACACGGAATGCACAATACAGACTGATGAAATTGCTTGTTTATTCATGTAACTAACCGACAGCGCGAGTAGAAAATTACTTTGAGAACAGCTCAGAGAGTAAATTTTATACCGCTCTTTTTCTTTTATGGATCAATATAAGAATTTTTTTCTTATTTCAAGTTATCTTACTCTTAATATGAAGTTTAAGAATTAACTACTTGATTTAACTTCTCACTTGTACTTAAAACAAGATTTTCTTACTTAATTCAAGAATTTCGTTCTTGTTTTAAGAAAATTTCCGCTTGATTTTTGAAATCAATCCCGTTTATACTTATTCTAAGTACAAATGAGTATGAATCGTACTTAAATTTTTAAGTACACTTCTGGCTAAATTTGAGTAAAATAAACTTAAATTTAGAAGTGCTTTTTTCTTTCTGTGTATAAATACTAGTATTGCCAAATACTACAAATACAAAATAAAATCAAACAATACGTAATTTTTTATAAAAAAAACTGTGTTTCTTTATTAAAATATTTGTACTATTACTGAAATAGAATATTTGAAAATTTATTTAAATTTCAAACCATAGAGAAATATATGTAGAGCGAAAACTCCCTTGTCAAAGACCTATCTCAGTTGTCAAAAAAATAAGTGCTGAGAATGTATTAGTAAATAAAACTATGTGAAAACAAAAACAACACTCGTATGTGTGATTATTTTGAGTAAAATTTTGGTTTGAATTTTTTTTTAGATTCCGCTCTTGTTGTTTCAATAAAATCATTAAAACACCAAAAAAACCTGATTTTTTTTATTTTTGTATCGTTCCTTAAACAAATAAAAAACAACAAATATTTATAAATGTTATGTTTTATTAATAAAATATTTAATAATTTCCTACAATACATTTCCAGATTCCTAACAGATTATCGTCCTTATGCCTGTCCAACATTAGTCCATGAAATGCCGAAAGTTCTATAGAAATTTGGAGAAAATTAAAAAAATACTCAAATTTGTTATTGCTGGTTCAATTTCTGCTCGAGATTCCGTTTTGTTTTGCTGAAACGGTCATATAATTTATACTGTAACAATAATTCACACAATTTACCTCCTGACAAACGATTAAAACTTCTTAAATTTGGAAGGATCTTAAAATAGGTTCACAATATGAAAAGACCTATATTTTATTTTCTTTTTACAAAATTTATACTTTCTGCTTATTTTATATTCTGTCCATTTACTAGTGAGTTGTCCATGTACATCCATGTACCTTTTTGATCAAACTACTGTCTTTTATTCAAGAAATTTCTTTTATAATATAGATTTATTATAGAATTAAACTTGTATATTACATAAATAGACAATTTCGCAGTTGAATTACAACTAATTTCAGTGCATTTGTTAGCGATATCTCCATTTCTGAATGAATTTATAGGCTGGTTCATACATATATGAAATCGATCTTCCACGTATTTGGGAATGTAGTTAATGTTGGTAACCTTTATCCCGATAATACCATTTCCAGAGATATAATTTTGAGATAATATTGTCGTTTTGGCTCTATTTGGAACGAACTTTTTATGGTTGCTAAGTTTCAATATTCAAATCAAATGTCTACAAACAGTACTCCCTCTATCCTCCCTCCCATAACCAACACAATGCTATGCATGAGTAAGGGTCATCCCCTGAGTGCTGGTCCAAGAAAAAGAACAAAAAAACTGATACAGATGGATAAACATTTCTAAATCGACTCAGACAGTTATTCTGATACTGAAAGTATTAGAAATCTTCATATGTTGTTATGCAGTTGGTTCAGATATTCTATATTTACTACCACATATTTAGTTACCGATCAGTGCCACATTGATTAGCATTGCACAGCCCCGACTAAAATACATACTATCTCAGGTTCGTGTTTTTACATACATACATACTCGCATTATCTGATAATAATTAATATTTCTAAAGTTCACTAAAAATAGATTTTTATACTCATGCATTTAACACTGATGTACTGCATTGAGCAATTTTCTGAACTAGAATTTCCAGCTTTATCGTCATAATTTCATTTATCTTAATGTAATTTTTATTGCAAAATGCAATTTAATATAATTTTTTATGTTTTCATTTCGCAATTAATCAATTTTTATTAATTTTCCATTCTTGTACGAGTGTTTTGTTAATAACTTAAATAGATTATTATCAAATAAAAATTATGGAAAAAACATCATTTAGGATAAAAGGAACAAGAATAAGAACTAATTGGTAGAACAACTGACAAGAATCATGCGCACAAACAAAACTAATAAGAGAAGTGTTGCTTTATACCGACATTTTGCTACTTGGCAACAGATGGCGCTACCAATTTATACAAATGTTTGTATCGATTGCAGGATATACACACAATACCACAGTTGTGTTTCATATTATTGTTAGTGTTTATAATACCTATTAACGTATAATTTCGAATTTATTACTTAAATTTATTAATTTAAGAGTACATTTAGCCTTAAAGTACTTATACAAAATGAAAAATGTCTTAAACCGAAATAAAAGAATAGAATGCATTTTTTGTTGCTGCTATGCCAACATTTTAATATTAAAACATTTATATTAATAACTAGAAATCGAATTTATATCCAAACGCAATTTATATCCAATAACTAATTACACAGGGTAACAAAATCGAAAACATTTTAGAGGCTTTAAAAAAAAAGTAGTACAAATATGGTCCAAATTTCTAAATCTATGGCTAGATTTTTTTTAAAAAAAATTTTTAAGTAAAATTATAAATTTTGCTACACATTTCTCCACATAATTAATGATAATTCAAAAATCATTAGTCCGATGTTATTATTGTACTTAGAAAATATGAGACTTACATAACCTTTAATCCGTTTATATATTTCGTTTAAATAGGCTGAGTATTTTCTGAGTTATAATAACAAATTGAAGCAAAAAACACATTTTTTACGTGAAAATAGCTAATTTCTTGTTTTAAAAACTCATAAAAAATCGAAAACGAAAGAAATTGTTCAGATTTATTGCTTTGTCGCAGTCATAATAGCAATAAAATTACATATCGGTCGTAAAAATCGATTGATTCTTTTCGAATTTATTCACAATTAATTGGATACGATTTTGTTTAGAAATAATATCAAATGTTGTCAATTAACTTCTTTCGACATTGGGAATCTGCCAATTGAAAATGATCATGTCAAAACATTTTGATTACAAAAAAGTTTAGAGACTTTTTCTTAAAGTATTAAAAATTCATTAAAAACGTTCATATTTGATTTCACTGTAATTTCGATTTATACCAGATTTTATTACCGAAATATTTTGCAATATTTTATAGTAATTTAATACGAGATTAAAGATTATGGCGTTAAACATGTAATAATCCCAAGAAGAAAAATTGTAATTTTTAAACTTGAACTATTGCTGCCATTTTTAATGTTAAATAGAATTAAATAAAACATGAAAAAATGTATAATTAATGGCCTAAATTAGCGATTTTGCGAAATTTGAAATCAGTAAGTAATCAATAAGTTGCCAAGCTGAGTTTGTGCTTATAATACAAAAACATCCAAAACAAGTAAGAAAGTATGGTCGGTCAAGCCCTACACTAAGTAAAAGAGCAAAAACTTTTTTTTTTTTTTAAATTTCAATAACTTATATATTTAAGTGATTTTCGGAAGTGGGCCTATATTAAATTATATGGGTCTATATTGAAGTTAACTATGTTGAATTTTGTATGTATACTAAAATTTTTAAGCGATTTATGCACGTTAAAGTGATTTTCGGAGGCGGGTCTATATGGGAGCTATGACTAATTGTGGACCGATCATAACAAAATTTGGTGACATGAATTTTGTATATATAAAACTTATTTGGAGCGGAATTTTTGGAGATGCATTTATAAATTAAACATTTATGACCGATAAAGTCCAATTTCGCAAGGACATTTGTATGGGGGCTAGGTGAAATAATGGACCGATTTCAGCCAGTTTCAATAGGCTTGGTCCTGGCCGAAAAAATAATATGTACCAAATTTGATCGAAATATCTTCAAAATTGCGACCTGTACTCTGCGCACAAGGTTTACATGGACAGCCAGCCAGCCAGACGAACGGACATCGTCTAATCGACTCAGTAAGTGATTATAAAGGTAGGGTCACACATGGAAAATATTTGACGAAAAAGACGTAACCGCTAAATAAAATATGTTTTAATTCTTTTATTTATTGTCAAAAACGCCATTTACTTATGACAATTCAAAACAAATAGGTACCTAGGTATTTAGTTTTATTTTCTTTGATGCTGTTTGATCTTACAAAACACTTGTAAGAGTAAACACATCAAACTAATTTTGCTAAAAAAGTCGTTACGCTTTTTTGAGTAAATATTTGCCATGTGTGACCGTACCTTAAGTCGATCGGTATACTTTAAGGTGGGTGTTAGACTAATATTCATCTGAACAAACGCATTATACCCTCCCTCCTATTGTGGTGTAGGGTATAAATATTGGTCCAACAACCATTTTAAAGTGTACTGCTCGACTCACAATCAGTCTATTTAACGATATACGTCGGTCAGCCTGTCCACTGCATCCTTCTAATCAAACATTACTTAGTACTATTATTTTCGGTATAAAATTCCTCATAATAACCATAATAACACCATTTTACTGATTTCTGAACGATTATATCCATAATTCCCATAAAAGAAATTCTCCCGAAAATTATTTTTAAGCTAAACTTCCGCTAGTAAATATTATTAGCGAGATACAATTTATACGAATAAGTTTCGTATAAAAAGATATCTCTTGATCAACTTCAAATAAGAATTTCTACAAATAAATAATTACAAGGAGTATCATATGATCGTGCTTGACTATATTTTCGTAGTTGTTTTTAACTATTCTCTTAGATATCATTAATTAATCCTTAAAATTTACAACAATTATAAATGGAAATTTCAAAAATGTGTTAAAAACAAGTAAGAAAGTATAGTCGGTCGGACCATATGATACCCTACACCAAGTATATGTGATTTTCGGAAATGGGCCTTATATGGCTAATTATGGGCCTATCGCCACAATATTTGGTGGCGTGATTTGCGAATATATGAACTTGTTTGTGTTGAGTGTTATTTGGATACTAAACTATTTTCTCATTAATGAAATTTTCGAGAGTGACAGTCCATCATTTTCCGGTGACAGGAAAATGATGGACCGACTTATTTGTGCTGAATTTGTTTTGGATATCTGTCTAATTTAGATATTTATGAGAGCTTCATTATTTTTAGATATGGCAGTTAAAAGGGCGTTAGGTGAAATAATGGACCTATTTTCTAACCAAATCCGATAAGCTTCGTCCTTGGATCGATATAAAATTTCTTTTTTTTTGTCTAAGTATCTTTGATCTTAATCGACTCAGAAAGTGATCCTTAGTAGATTGGTATAATTTAAGGTATTGGGACAATATTTCTGCACGTTACAAACATCATCACTAACCCAATATACCCTCCCCACTATGGTGGTGTATGGCATTAATACCAGGGAGTGTGTAAACGGGTATATCAATAGTTGTGATATAAATTTATCGTTAGTTTAAATTAAATTTGTATGTAGTGAGATCAACAACAATTAATCAGCTAAATGTCGTACAGTAGGATCTCGATTAAGTTGTGTAATATTTCAATTGTTTTGTATTTTTTGAACATTTAACAGGCCTGTTTAATTTGTTCCATTGAAATTTCTCTCTAAGAATTTATTATATGACAAAACGTACCAATTTACTGGTCGGTTTTAAATCCATAAAGTCGACTATTTTCTTTTCCTACCATTAAACAATTTGTTGCTTTATTTCATTTATATTTAAGCAGTAACATTGTGCCTAAAAAATCAAATATTCTTTCTACCTTAACATATAAAAAAATTCGATGTGTATATTAGGGTGGCAATGAAAAATCAACTTTGATTTTTTCAACATATTTGAGAAGAGGTAAACTTTAAAATTTTAGGAAATTCTGTCTATTTAATTAAAATTAGCTTGAAATAATCGTTTTTTTGCATATGTTGGTTATACTGGTTAAATACAAGTTAGAGTGATGTAATCGGCAGTGTCGAATATTATATACCCTTCCACAAGTATTCTTTAAAAATCGATTTTTATCTGCATTTTTAACTCTTTCAGTTAACTCTTATCCTTGCATCACTGAGGTCAAAGTTCAAATTTTTAATAATCTGATATTGGCTTAATCAGCGATTTTAATTATGGGTTAATTATAAACGTTTTTATTAAGGTTTTGTATATATATTAGGGTGGGTCGATTTTTTTCACAAAATATCGTATAGCAGAAACGCATTCTATGGAAAATTCTAAGAAATTTTCCCCAAGAAACCATAGGTCTAAAATCAAATCCTATCTTGCACATTTCGTCTTTTATCCAATGATATTTCAATATAATTTTTTCTTAATAGTTTTTTTTATTGGATAAAAGACGAAAAGCGCAAGATAGGATTTGATTGTAGACCTATGGTTTCTTGAGGAAACTTTCTTTGTATTTTACGTAGATTGCGTTTCTGCTATACGATTATTACTTTTTGATCCTCCATACAAATCGACCCGGCCTAAAGCTTTTCATAAAGCTTTCTGAAAAGTTGTCTGTGTGTTTAACGTTTTCGGGTCACGGTTATTAAAAAACCCATTTATTAACGTGTGCATTGTGCAACACTGATCTAATAACACTTGTTTGTTGTACCCTCTATCAACAAAATGGCTATAAGGCTATAAATAAGTTTGTCATTCCGCGTATAATACCTAGAAATCTGTTATTCAACAATATTTATACGTATATTCTGCCAAAATGGTAGAATATTAGCCAAAGTGTTAGAAAACCTCGAAATAGTTCTATATTTTTCACATATATTTTGTCATTTTGTTTAAATTCCTTGCAGATAATAAGATGAAATTCAATCCTCATTGAATTTAGCATAACCCTCTACAAATTTTTCCTTCGGAATATGATAAATAAATGCCTATTAAATAGCGGTATCCATACAAAAATGTGCATAAATAAGTAGATCCCATGTAAGGCCCAATTCCGTCTCCCTTATTAATATTAAAATCGAAATAGAGATCAATATCAGTCCCTAATTGAACCTTTCCAGACCTCATAATTCGTCATAGTTTCCATATAATTTACAGATTAAAATCAAATATTTTATCTGTAAATATAGATTTTCTTGTGCTAATTCCATAATTGATCCGTAGAAACAATATAAGTTCCCAAGCTCTTCCTGGCACTGGTTTTAGGCGTAACAATTTTAAATTAAAATCACTGGTGAAAGAATTAGTTATCGAATGATTCCTAAGAAGGAATCGTTTCCTCTCTAAATCTTATCTAAATTTAGGTGCGAGTTCATTAAAATTAATATCAAAGTTAAACTAGAACAAGTATTGGCTATATGAAAGCATTCTAGAATTTGTTGGGGAACTAATTTATTTTTCCTCTGTTTTTAGTATTTTTAAGAATCTAGAATTAATAACATATCTCTTATTTTGCAACAAATTTAAATAGTTTTCTAAAAAATTGTAGAATTTGTTTCTGAAAAATCCAGCATTTTTTCCTAACAGTTTCCCTGCTTTAGTAAACAATATATGAAAATCTTCGTCTGTATGCGAGTTATGCGAGAAAAAACAAAGTCTGCTGTCAAAAACTTGCCTTTTTTATTTTTCGTATGTGTGAGAAGAGAGTGTTATTTTCTAATTCTCTTTTCTTAAGCTTTTGGATCCACGTTTTTTTCCTTTAAAGAAAATATAAATCTTTGTTATTTAACGAATTTGTTCTTGAAAAAGTCATGCTTTTGCCGAAATTAGTGTTTATAAATATTTGTCCAGTGTGAGAGAAAATTTACTCTTGTTCTAACTCGTTTGGTCATATTGTCATTTCTGTCATACTTACTTAATAGTTGCATTAAATTCCCCTGGAGGGCTTTAACTTATCAATTTTGTTTGGTATTTTATTAAAGAAAACAAAACCATTTTATTTTTTTTTATATAAAATCATAATTTATTTAATATAATTGACCTTTCATATAGATAAATTCCAAACATTTATTAATTGCATTTGGAATTTCTAACTTTCTAACACATTGACTATTTTGAGAAAATAAATACAACATCAACAGGTTTTTTTCTTTTAGCATTTGCACAATAAAATGTATTATTTATTTATTAATTTATTTATTTCTTTATATGGTATCAATTAATATAAAACAGTAATTCAAATAAAAGTGATTAAATTTAATTAAAGCATAAAATTTTAATATTTATTAACAATTTGTTATTGTGTGTTATTTTGTGAAATAAATACTTATGGAATGGAGAACTTTAAAACAAACACTTGAATTATACAAAAAAAAATACACTTCACTAGATTCTGGAGTCCAACGATGATGGTGTTTCCTCGTGTTACGTATACTGAAGGTATACCGGATAGGATACACTCAGGATACATTCAGTATACGTGTACGAAGTTGCACAAATACAACAATTATTTGCATTTCGATTAGTTAATTCTAAAGCACTGGAGTAAAATGTGAAAAATAAAAAAAAAGTTAAAAATAATAAATATAAAGTGAGAGTGAGTGAGTGATAAAGTGAGGTGATGATAATAAATACACTTGTTTTTTGTAAATAAATAAATACGCGTTTTGTGATGACGTACGTCTACGTTGACGTGCGGTAGAAGTTAAACGAATAATAATAATTGAACGTAAATTGCTCTGTTCTAATGTTGTTACTTCGATGATTGTGTATTTGCAACTGAAACGTTTAGAACTATTGAAGGCGAAAACGCACACAAATGAAATTGAAGTTGCTGCTGTTTGAATTACAAATAATTTCGTGTGTACGTTTTATAAACAGCTGCTGATGATGGTTTGCCGTTTGCCAGTATGGTTCGTTGGTTATTTGCTGTAGTTGTTAGTATTTTTCTTACCTACTACTACATACACACGCCACAATCATCATCATCTTCATTACCGTCGTTCGTCGCTGTCGACCTTATCGTCATTATAAACACCGTCATACCAACAACACAAACATATTTACACATACACAGAGACACACGTACTGAAAATTCATAGACTTCGACCACACAGGATACGCAATAAGGATATATTTCATTTACTAACAATTTCCGGAATACCTTTCAACACACGCACACATTCACACGCATGCACGAAGCCGTACACAAAATGTTTTTAGTTGTGTTGCTTTCAAACTTGACTTGCTGTTGTATAGATAGATGGTTGCATGAGTGTTGGTGAAGATGTTTGAGTTTGATAGTTTGAAGTCGGCTGGCTCTGCTGGCTGTTGATGAGGGTTGAAATTATCTATGTTTTAGATTTGTATTTAGTTGTAGTTGTAGGCATATCCTGGCTATTTTCTATTTTCTTTTTAGTGGAGAAAGAGAAACTTTAAAACAACAAATTATAATGGTTATTACGATGTTTGTCTGTTTAATAAAATCCTGCTCGATATGATTAGCAAAGTTGCCGGATAATTTTTTTAGTTTTTATTAATTTGCTTACCCTTTACCTTAAATTTTTATTGAAAATCAGCTAAATCGGTTCACAAATGACTACAAATTATGAGCAAAAACCCACGACTATCTCGATAACATAAATATTACTGTTATTAGAAGTACTTTTTGAATCATACATCCAAACCGGTTAAAAATTTCATTTTTTTTTTAATTTTACCTTTTCTGGACTTGTAACGACTTAATTTTGTAGCTGTTAGAAAATTATTTATTCTGTTACTACTGCTACAGTACGAATGAACTGGTTTATCCAATACTTAATGAATTGGTTGATACACTAAAAGTATTTTTTAGAATTTTTTATAAATCTTGATTAAAAGGCCCTTTTTACTCGTTAAATGCAAAACTATTAGTACAAATAAATTAGTACGTTTATTATTGAAAAAGTATTATTTTAATTAGAGTTCAGAACAATTTCATATTGTTAATTTTCCAGCCCTCTTACAGACAAAATTATTTATTCTCGAAAACTACATTAAAAGTGTTTACAATCTGGCACTACTGCAATACATATTTTGTAATGAAAATGTGACCTAACACATTGTTGCAAAAGATTGCTTTTCGAAAGAAAATTGTAGTTGGCTCTTTAAATAAGTTTATTTTATATATTTTTTTTGGTTACTCTTCTAGTTTATATTTAACAACATCAGACGATAATTTAACCACTTGTTCCACTCATAAAAACAAAAGCTTACGAGCATGGCTGCCATTGTCATTCATGTCAAACCTGGTCGATGGTTTGGGGTTGTTTACGTAGCTGTAGCAAAAGAAAAATCCAATGCCGGTTGCTGCTTCATCAGGTGTATGAACAACTTACAAGTTGGGGGATACACACACTTACACTTGAAATACTTACAAAGAAAAATACATTTGGATTTTCACTCCTCCGTTTGGAAAAATGTGGCTGTTGCGCACGTACCATCATTTTACAAGTCTTGGTTTGCCAGTGATTCAATATTCTTTTTTTTATATTTTCAGTTTGTATTTCTTGTTGTTGCTGTTTTTATACGCCATGTGCTCGATTCGAATTAGAAAAAACACACACACACAACAACAACGTGCTTTTTGTTTTTTTGATTAACTGTGAAATATAACGGAAATAGAAAGAATCTTTTTGCATTTACCCCCAGTGGGTGTTTGGCCGTAGTTAGAGCCTTAGTTTTTTTTTTCTTTTTACCTTGTTATAGCAGTCGAATGTGGCAGCATCTGAAACGAATGAAAACAAATTCTAAATATGACCATTAAGTTTAATAAGTTATGGTTTTCGATAACAGGGTGCAAAAATAATACGACTACTGCTACTACTACTGCTAGTTCTATTTAGTTGTTATTTGTTTAATACAAACTCTCTGATAGACACACACACACACGAACACAAAATGGTACAAATTTATGGTCTATTTATTTTGGTTAGAGGAAAATTGAAGAGTCTTTCTATTTTAATAATATGCATGAACAATGGCAAACAAAAAAATAACTAACATACGTATAATTTTAATATTTTATTATTAAGGATTTGAGAGAATTGTAAATGTGGCATACTTTTAGGGGAAACATTATTTTAATATTTAAATGGTTTATTAAATATAGTGATTATTATATATTTGGCTTCAATGTAATTTGTATTTTGTAGTTATTAATATACATTTGTGGTTGTGGAAATGTTTCGCTGTCCTGCATCAAAATTATCAACAGCTGTGTGCTGACTTTATTACACTTTCAATATTATATTGAATATTTTGTGGTTTTTAACACAAAAAAGCCACCAATTTTTAAATTAAAAGTCGATTTAGCTGTGTACGTCCGTATGTCATGTACAAAATACACCAACAAAATTAATTACAAGATCACGATAATATTTCTTATTGTCCTAGCAGTTTGGTATTGAAAATCAGCAAAATCGGTTTTTAGAAAAATGTAAGACAACCAAATCACGTTCAGATTTGCGTCCATTAGTTTGACTCGTAAAAAAACGTAGTAGATTTATTTATATATCAACTGATGGGAAATTGAGTCTACTCCACATCAATTTTTTTGTTGGAAAAAATTAAAAAATAAGATTTTTTGAAACAGTAACTTAAATTCCTATATGAATTTTGTATCAGATATTAATATAATATACAAAAATACAAAATTTCTGATAAAAAAAGTAAGAGAGAAAAAGTATATGGGCAATTCCATGAGAATAACAACCACGATTTTTTTTTCAAGATGATTTGAAAGGAGAAAATACTAGAATGTTACTATGTTAAAGTATTTAGAGCTTATTACAACATTTTGTTGGCAAAAATAATAGTTTAAGATGACTATAATTAATTTTTTAATTTAATTGGTATGTTTTAAGCTCCCAATTAGCATGTAGTATGAAATGAATTTGACTCTGATTATTTTCTACTATTATCAACTTGTTTATTGAGACCAAATATATATTTTCTATTTATTGTTTTAATATAAGAGAAAAATCTGTCACGTACGGTATGTCACGTACGATATTAAATTTTATTTATTATAAAATCATCCAAAATTTTTTTTATTTAAATCAAAATATTTCGTTTAGTGTAAGAAATTAAAAGAAAACATAACGCCTCTCACGATTCGAAAATTTTCGCATATTTCTACATGTACCTCAAAATGACTTTCGTTTTATGTCACGTACGATATACCCTTATTTCGCTCGATATTTTGGACAACAATATCTCGAAAGAACTTTTTATTATTTTAAAATATAGTACCCTCTGAATGGAATATGAAGACTAAATTATATTTTAGATATGCAACATCTATTCCACTTTATAGGCGTACAAATTTTTCTTGGACCGATCACAATGAATTTAAGACGCATGATTTCCGTGGATTCAAAATATATTGTCTAGAATATGTGTTGAATTTTATTTGGATATCAACATTTTTAAGAGTTTTATGCTGGTTAAAGGAATGTTTGGAAGTGGTCCTTAAGTAATGGACAGATTTCAACCACTTTCAATAGGCTTCATCGACAGAAATATCGAAATATCTTCAAAATTGCACTTTGCTCACAAATTTACATGGACTGCCAGACGGACGGACGGACATAGATAAATCTTTCTGTAATAATTTATTTTTAAATACTCGGATAATAAACTAATTTATTATCTTTGATTTTTGCTATTGTAGGGTTCATAATGAGTATTCTATCAGTGAATATTAAAAATAGTTAACTTTTCCAAAAGATTATTCGAAAAGTTCTAGTTTCAAGGAGATCTGACCAGTTGTTTCTAAGTTACACATTATTACTAATGATATTGTGAGAGGCTCCACTAACCTTGTTCGACAAGTTCAAATTGTGTTATTCTATTGCTGTATTACCAACAAGTTAATATTAATAACTTCACATAGATTTGAAATCGAGCAGTGTTATTTACAATCGTAAGTATTTTCATAGTTTTTTGAGTTTTGCCTGTATTTTTGTAAAATAAAAATATTATCTTACCCCTTTTTCAGTTTATTTTCGATATGTTACTATTTTCAAAAGAATTTCCTCACGTTTAAGTATTTAATAGCAAAATACTAAAGGGATTTAAACTAAACAGCTCCTTATTTTGATGTTTTTGTACTTCTTTGAAATTCATTCATATAAAGCTACGATTTTATACTAAATGTATGTAAAAAAAATCATATATCCTTTAAAGAGACACACTCTCTCACACACATGTAAACATAAATATTATATTGTTATGCATGTGTGTGTATTTGTATACATTTGTATACACACACACACACTCACACCCATTAAATAGACATTCGGTTTCAGTTTTATTTCTATTTTGAAGTGAGTGTGGTTGTATGTGTGTGTATTTAGACTATGCCAACAAACTAATGTTTTAGATAAAATGCAAAATTTATAATATTGCACAGTTTTACCCGATACAAAACGTAAAATTATGGGTTCAACTAGTACGTGCCATATTTGTTAAGAGTCTCTTGGCGGCGCTCTGATGCGAATCTACTGCGACGGGAGGAGTATTAAATATACAAACAAACATTTACATTAAATTCATACGTATGTATATGTGAATGTTTGTTTGTTTTTTTGGAAATTGGAGGAGGACAAAGACTGCTAATGTTAAATATGAGAAAACCCTTTCTCTTTTCTTTGCAAGTGAAAAAAATTCTTAAAAAAACTACCAACAGATGTTTAAAAGATTACATTGAAAAATACATAGTTGGAAAAGGAGAATTTTTTAATTTATATTATTGGCTAGAGTTTTAGATGCCAAGAAAAAAGACTCAACATTAATGGCATGATTTGATATAATTTGATTTCTAATCATCTTAATTTATAAAAATTATTAAAAAAAATCTTGATATTGTTCATGCGGACAAGACGGTAAATTCAGTATTTAACATTCTGCATTAGTTTTTGACCTCGAAAATTAAGGCAATATCTCTGCGACTTATTAAGTACTTTTCATGATTTTTTTTTAATTATAGTTAATTCTAAACAGGGCAATTTTAAATATGCATACAAACATTAAAAATAAGCAAGCTAAAACAAACTGGAAAATATGCACACAAATATGCAAAAAAAAGCCTTGTTTGATCTATTTAACCCAAAACGTGCTTATTTCGGTGACGGTATTTTAATGGTAACGGTAACAGTAGTCGAGCTGAAATGTTATTTTAGTTATAACCGTAACTTATCGTTAACCTTAAAAAAAACTAATTAAAATACCTTTGTTTTAAAAAAGATTTAATTCTTTTCAACCACTGCTGCAGGGTTCTTTTATATTACTGTGATATTTGCCATTTGAGGCAAGTTAATCTGTTTGGTGCCTTAAAGCCAAACCAACCCAACTGTCAAAGTCTTCATAAATATAATTGTTTATGGGTTTCTTAAAAAAACATTTAACCGAAATGTAAAATGAAGTAAAGTTGCAAGAAAAACAATGTTTGAATTGCTCTTAACTGATTGTCTATGATAAAATTTAAAAGAAGTCCAGATATTTGTGGCAATGAGCAAAAAGTACATACATAAATTGTTATTTTATAGTTTTCAGTAGCACATTTTACTATAGTAGAATATATTAAATTTTTAAATATCGATATCATCTGAAATACTTGTGAAAAATTTATAAACATTTTACACAATATTTTATTTAGGATACTTTGAAATATGGACTTTTCCTTAATGGCACAGATAAAATGCTCAGTACTAGGATATCCATTCCAATAATGATCATTATTCGAAGAATTTAAAAATCAGCGAATAACGAATAATTTAACTATTTGCGGTTGGGTGGTCACTTTACTAACCACCTTTTCTATAGTCTTTAAAACATAGTTTATTGTCATCAATTGCCATTTTGCTAAACAATTATATTTTTTTGAAGTCATCGTTTATGATTTTTTGCAAAACTTTGCCGTCATGATGCTCTGGTTAGATAAATATATTAATTTGAAAATATTGTAAAAATCAGTTTTTTAAGAGATTTTTCCCACGTTCAATAAAAAAAAGTTAAACAATTTTATGCAAATTAATCGATTAAAATGTATAAATATTTTGCATTTATTTTTTAATTTTTCATAATTCTAAATTCAGTAAAGTCGCCTATGACGTTCACAATTATTTGTTCCACTCAAAACGAATGGATTTGACTAAAAAACAAGTTTTTCAAAAAAAAACACTTCAACATAAATGATTTTGTGTCATCCTTGAATTGATTTGAAAGCAGAATATCAAATATTGAAACTGATGCTGAATGTCATTTTCTTTAATAATAATGGATGCAAGTTTCCGGTGCCAACCTCTAAAATTCTGATACATTCGGTCAAATGCAACCAGTTTTCAAAATGACAAAAAAAGATCTACGAAGTTTTGTTATTAGAAACATCCTGATTTTGTTCTTAAAAAATTTCAGTGTGCTTCAGCAGATTTTTATAGTGAAATTCCATCGTATTTTTTATGTACTTATTTAGATATAACAGAACTAACCTTTTGTCATGATGTAGGGCACACAAACATCAACCCTAAACTAATGTTTTATAAATAAGGGCAAAATTGTAATTTGCATAAACATAAAATAACGATGTTTTTTAAAAAATTATATTGTCTGCTAACAGAAATATTTACCCTCTACAAAACAACTCACACACTTTAATGATGACTTTAAAAGGATGTCAAGGAAGTGGAAAGCGTTTAACTTGTGTGGTTTAAGATTTTTACGAGAATGAGGAGAATGACGACAAAACACAGTGATACTTATTATGATGATGGTTTAAAGTGATGGCTTTTCATAAGTTGTCAGCCACACCTTAAAACAACAACACACACTCGAACAAGCAAACATAAACTATTCACCACAAGTGCGACAATTTGTTAACTCTTCAATTACGATTTCAAATTGCACAATTGCGAAATCGAGTTGTGGCACAAACAAAAAGGAAAATAAACTAAAGCACGTAAAACTTTGCAATTTCAAAGACACAGCATTCAGTAACTTGCTTCAAATCTTTTTTTGTTTGTTAATCTCCAACTGGAAACGTGACAATATTGAAAAACCATTTAAAGAATTTTCCATTTAAAATTATCACAAGCTGTGATCTAACTCCCTCCCTAACTAAAGTTTATATTTGTTGAAAGAGAAAAAAAAATAGGAGAGAAAAAGAAACAAAATCTAATTTTATAAATTTGAATTTTTTTTTTTGTCATATGCCATTGTCCTTGGAGTGAAAATAATTAATGCAGGAGTGCAGGAATTTTCTATTACAATTAATGTTCCATTGTTTGTTGGCTGGTGATTATAAGTGTCTGCTGTTTTTTATGCATTTTACACAAGATTACAAGATAAAATTCAAATTCTAGTGAATTTATGCAGAGAATTTTTTTTGGATATAAACACAAATTAAACATTTTTGGAAACAGTGTGTCTCTCATGTTTAGTTGTCCTTTGACTATCTATTTATTTGTCCATTTTATATTTTTGTTTCTGTTTATTTTCATTTTGTTTTTTTATTATTTAAATAATGTGCTGTTGCTGTTTTACTTTGTATTTTCTGTGAGTTGTGCCATGGTTTGTAAGTGTGCCTGCACTTAATGACTACTTTGGTGTCTGATGACTATGTTTAAATTACTTCAGGGATACAAACAACAAAAGGAATACAAAACCAAAAATGATTTTGTTTTTTAATTTGAAATAAAATGATGGAAAAAAGCATCTTGTTTTACTTGAGTTAAATCTTGTGTAAAGTTTGTTAAAGTTCAATGTTTAGTTTAAGGGGAAGACTTTCAACATTTTTTATCTGATATCTATTTAAGTATGTCTATTAGGATGATCCCATTTCTATGGAACCAGGAAAAGTTGTCGGTGTTCCCAACTGATGGGATAGTCTAGCTTATTCTAGCAAGCTATGTCATAAAAACTTTATACGGTGTCCAGAAATGGAAAAAAAACTGATGCGTAAAATTCGGTTTTCAGAATTATCATAAAAATATTATAAGAAAACGCAAAGTGCCACACTACGATGTATCAAAATATCTTTTCCACTAGTCGAATTAATAGCTTCAATATAAAAGCTGGCAGTATTTAGCTTCACACGTTTGGTAATGCCGTGATTGGTAATGCAGTGGCAAATTACATATGATTCAGCAAATGTCGTGAAACACTAATTTTATAAAATATAAGGTCAGCATATCGTGTGTCAATCTAGAGGAATGTAGTTATAAAAATCTGATTAAATTAAATTTGAAAATTGTAAAAATGTTGAACAAAAATTTTATTTAAATTTCTTGTTTAAAATTAAATGCAATTTACCTTAAATCTGTCATTAAAATTCCCCTCCTATTTTTAACAATTAATAAACAAATCTTTTGTTATTTTCTTTTGTTTTTTCCAATCATCATTTTTCCTTCATATCTCGCTTGTCCTTATAACAAAAAAACAAAAAGGTAACATATGCATGAAAGAACGGTAGTGGCAGTTTTCAAGATTCTTGAAATCTAATCGAAAAAGTTTTTAAATTAAAGCTTTTGTTATTGCAACAAGGGACTGGCTACTAACACTACCTGCCACCACTACAGCAAATGATACCTACACACTAGCACTAACACTACAGCCACATTCAAATCGAGTTTTTGTTTCCATCTTACTACGTTCCAAGCTCAACCAACAAAATCTAATAAAGATGAAACCACAAACTAAAAAAACAACACACCCACACAATTACTCCATAGAGTCTAGAATATAGTATAAATGTGGTGGTGATGGTGGTGTATGTGGCAAGCAAACGGAACGCAACATTTGTATTTTATTAAAATTTATTTATTAAAATTATACCACACCAGCATCTAAAAAATAAACGAACAAGAAAAGAAAAAATAACAAATTCAACTAAACTAAACTGAAACTATAAGAACACTTGTTAATGTCATAGTTGCTACAATTTCTTCGGCTTCTGTTACGTCTGCCACATTTTCATTCGAGTTGTCATTAGAATGAAATTAAATTTAGGGTTTTGCGAGGGAGGAGGATTTTGTACGGGGATTGAAATGAGGGAGGTTGAGTTTGCCACAGCCATAAAATAGATGATGACAACGAAATTTCTAATCATATAAAATATGAAACAAATGATGTCAATTAATTCCAAACATTATTACGACTATTACTGTTCTTGCTTTGTGTTTTGTTCTAAAAACTTTCAGTTGAAGGCTGCCACCAGACAAAAGCAGAGGAACATTATCAGATTGCAATGAAATTAAACGATAGAAACATTTGTAAACCAGAGATGTAATAAATGCTTTCTTTTATGAATTGAAATATACATATGTTCATAAAGAATCAGAGCTTCGAATTAATTAATTCAAGTAAAGCTTAATTCACTAAAATTCAGCCATTCATTGCATATAATAATTCCCAATCTTGTTGAATTTATTTATTTCTAATGAAATTAATTCATAATGAAATGATTGAATTTTTGTTAATTCAAATCTAATACAAATTGAATGAAAATATTTTCTTTGTTTTCCTTTTAATAATTTTGTAAATTAAAAAAAAATTTCTGAAGCCAATTTTTTTCAAGATTTGAATTGAAGATAAATTAGTTTGAGCTGGATTTGAATTAAATAAAACCTTAATGATTCAATAAAGAATTAATTCTATAAACCAAAAATTCTCAAAGTAATGAATTCAATACGTTTGAAATACTAAAAAGCCTATGAATTAACTCATAATGAATTTATCGTGGTCTGCACATCGAAAATGAGTTTATTTAATGTAAACAAGTTTCTTTTTAATCCATTTTATGTTGAAATCTTAATAAACCACCAAATATTAATTTTTTCACATAATAGAGAACATTGCAGTACATCACTATCATTCAAATAATGTAGATTAATAGTTTGTTTCGGGTTTGCTGGACTGGTTTTTAAACGGGGTTTTTAAATAGTATAAATGTGTAATTTAATTTTAAACAAATTCTAACAAGTCTGGGTATTGAATAGTGTTTAGAACATTTATAAGACATTTAATTTAAAACTGGTTTATTAATGAATATTTTACATGATAATTTATGTAAAACTGTTATAAATATGTAAATTTTTGATTTAAAGACATACAAACCACTATTAAGATTATTTTTGTTTATATTATTATTTATTAATGTACGTACATTTAAAGCTGGCTAGAACATTAGTTACATTTTGAAAACAAAGTTTATTTTAGTGACTAAAACTTAATTTTTTAGACTTAATGCAAAAAGAAGTTGACTTGGAAAATTTCAGAAAAACTGAATGTTGTAACTCTCAATTAGTTTAGGTGAATTTTAATTATATAAGAAGTCTGTAAGATCTTAGGATTGGAATGTATAGAAGTACCGAACTATACCTTGCTCTTGGGTTACGGTCGAATTGTAATTTATTTATGGCAATTATGTATATCGTATCACAATTTCTACAAGGGACACACCAAACGTTGTGTTTTAATTATTTTTGAAATCTGTTAATGTAGATTTATTGCTTATTGGACTTAGTAACGTTTTTTGGAAAATATTTTCTTATAATATTTTTCACATCTGTTATTATCACTAAATTTGCTCTCAAAAGTCAATGGAACTACGTTTTTAATATCAGCAGACGAAATACTACTAAAGTTCAAATCGATCTAATATAATCTTAAAAAATTAAAGACAAGTTCGACGCTTTTATGCATTTAATAACTTAGTCATACTCATTTGCATTTGACTGATATAATAATTTTGCAATTATGAAAAAAGAAATGAACTTATCACGTTTACATATCACAAAATGGACTCACCTCTTTTGCTATTTATGCCACAGTATAACAACGAGAAAAACCAAAATACCTGTTAACGTTTTCTTAGCCGAAAGCCGAAGTTTTGATATCGTTGGATTGTATTTAATAGCTACTATCAGCCAACTAACCATAATTTATTGATTGATAGCTGAATAATTCATATGGTCGGAATGTATTTAGTCTAGAGCCGAATAACTGTATTCGAACTATAGCCTCAGTAAAACATATCGGACAAAGCTTATTCATACATCAAAGACACCAGGCTGCTCTGTGATAAAGTAAATTTCAAAGGCAACAGAACATTAACCTGGATGGACAAAGTTCCTACTATGCCTTCATTAGACTTGGCAAAATTTATTAAATTTAATAAATATTTGCCAGTTTTAATCTATATTTATTTTGTTTATTAAACTTTGTTTATAAATTGTGGCTGTGGCTTTATTAATCTAGTAAATTAAACACCGTTTAGTTTAATTAACTATATTAATAAACGAAGTTTAACTTGTGATTCTGATAAACCGTCTGTCAATGAATTTGATTATTAAACCAGGGACTTAAAAGAATCTATACTTTTAAATTCATTTAACTATGAAAATATAATAAAACTGACTTTGCCAGACATCAGATAAACTAAACAACTACATATAATAGACATCACAGTCCATTAGACATTATTGTGTAAGTCGATAGGTATGTACATATACATATGTATTGGTACAGACAATGGATTATGACAAAATTCCTTTTCCAAAACGAAGAACAAACGACCGAATTAATTTCTATAACATGCCAAATTGTTTGTAAAAATTTACATGCCACATATGTCTTGTTTTTTTTTTCATTAAAAAAAAGTTTTTGTGTGATTGAATAATAAAACCCCTCTGTTTAGAAAGTAAGGCCCAGAAACATATTAAATAAACATCCACTCTACACAATTAAATGTTATTGGAGATTATTTTTCGAATGTTTTTGCACTTCATTATTTTACCCTTAGAATGTCATCAATTCTAGTTGATTTTAATGGCACAAAAACTTCAAAAACCTACTAAAACTTCTGTGTGTTTGACTTTTCTACCTTCTTTTGCATGATGAGGCATTTATATAAAAATAAGGGCTGATTATATTATATGACCATATTGTTTTTCCACCTCTCTATATACATGTGAACGGATGTGTAGACATGTGAATATATGTATGTGTTAATATATAATTATTATTTATTTATTTGTATGTGTCTTTAGGTGTATGTATATCAACTGCCATTTATTGCACAAGGGTATATGTATGAATTTCATTTGTAATTTGCAGAAGGTGTGAGTTCTTCATAATTATTACATTTTAACATATTGCCTTCTTTAAATGTTCACACATAGAGGCACACACACATGCTTCTACATTTCCAATTGTAGTCAATGATGGTTTTTGGTTTCTATAGGATATGAAAAAGTCATTAAACCGAACTTTATTACAGTTAGAATTTAAGGTTTTATGATTTTGCAATTGTTTGATTTACGAGCTCGTTAAATAAATAAAGTATTTAATTACAGTCTGTAGTATTAAACACAAACCAAACGAAAGAATTTTGAAAATAATGTAAGAAAAAGAAAATCGGAAAGGACAACAGGATGTAGTGAACATACGAACAGTGACGAACAACAAAATCGAATCAGCTGTTTTTAAATAACACTGTCCAACAGCATTTTTGGAACAGAATAGCGACCCTATAATTCTGAAAGGGCATGTTGAGTAGATCGTTTTTATAGAACAAACTTATAGTCCATCTGGTCTGAATTTGTTTTTACAGTGGGTCAAATTTTTCATTTTATGATCGAAGGGATCGAATGAAGTATATTAACTGAAAAAAAATGTTGCAAGTTAATGTCTAAGAGAATTTTTATTGTCAGAGTTATATTGTGGAATTTTATGGGGATCATTTTTGGGGAATATCATAACCCTCTAGCTCTTCTCCTTAGGGGTATATTTTTTCGAGAAAATCAAAAAAGTCCTTTCAAAAAGGACATTTAAGGATTAAAATATTCGAAGAAAATTTTTGCCGGAAAATTTCAGTGAGGGTCACCAATATACCAAAGATGTAAATAAAGTTTTTTACGCTTAATTAGCAAAATTATTTGTCACCTTGGGTCTCACATATTTTAAAAAAAATCAGCAAAAATCTATTTATAATCCGAATGGGCGACATTTAAAATATAAATAGTCCTAGAGAAGATCTACAAAAAACGTTCATACATATGAAGTTTATCACTTTTATGTCAAGAGTTATTTACATTTTTAATTTTTTAGATATGTCGGGGCTACGAATGTTCAAGTTTTTTTTTTAAATATCATCTATATTTGCGATAAAATTTCGAATACTACAAAAACAACTTGCTAGCAGCTATCTTGTTCATATAAAAGGTTACACATATTCCATGGAATATATAAAAAACATTAACATTTTCAAAAGGGTGAAAGGTTTGTGGAGCCGTTGATGAATAAATACAAGCTTTATTTACATCTTTGGTATCTTCGGTGACCCCGACTGAAATATTATTTAAATATTTTAAATAGAAATCTGCTTTTCGGCCTGATTTGATTTAGATGCGAAAATTAATAGTTAATACATTTTGCTTTGCAAAAACTGAAACAATTCCAATTTTTACCCTTGTAAAAACATTTCAAAACATTAGAGGCGATACGGCACTGGTTATCATTATCCGTTTACATTTCCTTTTTCTATAATCTATTTTTTAAATAACATTTACAAACAAAAAACCTGTACAAAAAGTATTATATCCTAAAATATGTGTATTACATGGTGCATATATAATTTAAACATTCAAAAATTCAAATTATAAAAACATGTTTTTTTAACATATCCATAATGAGTTCTTTCTTTCCACACTCTCTATCGCCCTTTACCTATTATCAAAAATGTTTTCCAACTGACCTATTTTATATACACAAACTTACATAGACCCAGTTTATGATGCAGACGACTTAAGACAAGTCTTGTCTAGAACCATAAATTACAGTTCATCAGTCTCATTATAATCGTGTTCATAGCCAGTGTTCGATTAAAATAACAAGCCTTTATTGGCATATTATGGCCGTATTAGAGAGAATATGAAGAAAAAGAAACAACAATAAGAACCGTATAGACGACCGTATTAAGCCGTAATGAAAATAAACTTGATGGGTGAAAAAAGTGAGTAAATAACACAGATTTGCTGTTTGAGCAATAACCTTACTCAATAACAAATAATAATAACAACAAAAAAGAGGAAATACCAAAAAAAGAACAAAAAACCAACAGAGAATGAAATGATGGAAATGTTTATGATTATGACAAGACATCATTATCATCATCATCAACATCATCATTAGTATTAACTTCGTAGCCAAACAACCAGAATATCAGCAACGTCATAGTCTGTCACTATGACAAAAAAAAAGCGCCAGCATAAATTCTTTATGTACGAATTATATTTTGTTGTAAAGGCGTTGTTCATTATTTCCAGAGCTTTAACGAGTACAAGTCTGACACTGTTTTTGTTATTGTTGCTGTTTCTGTTGCTGTTATGACAAAGCGGCACGCCAATTGCGTAATAAAACTTAACGTCAAAGTCAATGTTGTACATCAACATTTTTGTGTAGCTGTTTTTGTTGTTGTTACTAGATTCATTCATGAAATCAAATACACACACAGTTTCTTATTTCATTCTTAGGCTAGTACACCATTTACAATCTACAATCTACTTTTGCAAAACTTTGCCGTCAGTGTGCTCTGGTTATATAAATATATTAATTTGAAATTTGCATTCAATAAAAAAAAAGCACAGAATGTTTATTGTTCATCGAATTTAGTGTTATTTTGCTATTTTGGTTGTTTGGTCAGATAATTTAGTTAAAAATATTCGATTTCCAAAAAATTTATACGAAACAAAAATTGTTATCATAGTTATTTTTAATGCCAATCGCCACGGTGGTTAATAAACTAACCACTCCACAAAAAACCTACTTTTTATAATAAACTAACCTTGATTAAAGTAAAAATGCAATTGTTATACCCTACAACACCATAGTCTAACACCCACCTTAAAGTATACCGATCGACTTATAATCACTTTCTGAGTCGATTAAACGATGTCCGTCTGTCCGTCCGTCTGGTTGGCTGGCTGGATGTCCATGTAAACCTTGTGCGCAGAGTACAGGTCCCAATTTTGAAGATATTTCGATCAAATTTGGTACATATTATTTGTTTGGCCCAAGGACCAAGCCTATTGAAACTGGCTGAAATCGGTCCATTATTTCACCTAGCCCCACACAAATGTCCTTCCGAAATTGGACATTATCGGTCATAAATGTTTAATTTATACATGTATCTACACAAATTTCGCTCCAAATAAGTTTTATATATACAGAACTCATGACACCAAATTTTGTTAGGATCGGTCCATAATTAGTCATAGCTCCCATATAGACCCGCTTCCGAAAATCACTTTAACGTGCATAAATCATAATTTCACGGTGATCGGTCCATAATTGGTCATAAGGCCCACTTCCGAAAATCACTCAAAAATATAAATTATTGAAATTTTAAAAGAAAAATGTTTTTGCTCTTTTACTTATTATAGGGTATTATACTTTCGTACTTGTTTTGATTTTAAACTTATACACAAAAAAGCGTGGCTGAAAGAGTTAATGAATTCCGTTTGCAAAAGTTTAAATTTGTTTGAAAAATTAGAATTTTCGTTAATGTGATGAATTTAATGCGCTAAATGTGTTATTTGTAAGCGTTTGAGGTAAGTACTAAGTAAAATGCTATTGTGTATGTAGTGAAAAGTTGTTATTTGAGCATTTGGATCCATAATTAATCAATTAAAATTGTATTAAATTCATTACAAAACTTTTTTACTTAATTTTTTCTGTCCAAAGCGGCTCACCTATCCAATTGCCTGTGAATCCAGACACATTACCGAAATTTGTATTTCTTTAGTCCCGATACTTGCAACATTAGGCCAATGTTCATATTACTCTCTTGCAAAACATAGTTTCCCAGTACCAATACAATACACTGGGTCATTCTCAGAAAGTTTATCTGAAAGTTCAATCTTAAATAAATTTTAAACTAAAAATGTATAATTCTATTGGAAATGGTGTATGAAATTTATTGATGTTTTCTTACGTTCACATTCGTGTTAATATTTTATTATTTCTTCTATATTTTAACCTACAACCGCATACATTCGCATAAATAAATTTACGTGTATGTGTGTATCTTAACAGAGCAGTAAAAGTATTTATTTTATATAAATTTTTAATAGTAAAAAAAAGTAAATTTTGAGTGTTCATTTTCAAATTTAAAGTTGCAACATATTGAGGGCATATATTCAAAACCCTCTATCTTTGATTTTCACGAAAATGACTTTTTGATGGTAAAATATTCAGTAAAACAGCCCTCATCTATGATGTGAATTTCATAACAAACATATTTTTTTGCTGTTTTATTTGCATTTTTGTTATTTCTCTATCTTATACAATTAAATTTTTTTTCTTTTCAAATAATTAATTTTTAAATATTATTTGAAATGAATTTTACATTTTTCAATCATTTATCAAAATAGCGAATGTCGATTCTGAATTGAATTACCAAGAAAATATTTTATTTTTTTGTTTTTGGAAAATATAATGTCCATGGCATAAAAATAAATGGTTAAAGTTGGAGTTTGCTTAAAAAGTGTCTACTTTTAAAGTGTCATCTATTATTTTACGATAATTTACACCAATAAAACTCCAAAAACTCTTACAAAAGCAAAAAGAAGAAAATTTTTTCTATAACTTTTTGTTAATATTGTTTATTGCTAATTTATTTATCATTTTCTTAGCCATTGTCTTAAATAAATCACGTTAAAAACTGACAGATGGCATAACTGAAATCAAAATAATTTAATTTTATTAAAATGCAAAAGCCTCTATCTTATCATTTCCATACATTGAATATTTTGTGAAGAAAAACCCTCTATCTCTCAAAGAGTCCTCAATAATGCAAAATTTTAAAAGGCCAGTTATATGTGAGATTCAGTAGTTGCTTTAAAAAAATATTGTAGAATACCGAATTTTAATAACTCAAGTAATACGCGAAAAAAAACATTTTTTTGAAAAGTTGTGTTTTTTAAGATAGAGGTTTTTGAATATAGGACCTCGATATGTAATGTCTGTTTCAAAATTTATTTATTTTCAACATGAATTTTCAAAATTTATTTTGCACAAATTAAACACATCAGAATATGATATTTTCCTTGAAATCTTAAGTTTTTAAATGGACTATTAATAAAATAAATAGCAACAAATTAAATAATTTTGTAAAAAGCTGAATTCACCACCTATTGTATGAGTTGTACATATATGTTGTCTGATTTTACAATGTGTAGATATACATACAAATGTTTTTGATATTTTCTATGTAAAATGTTGATACAATATTTACAACATTTATGCCTATATTTATCGAATACAGTAAGAATTCATACTTATTTACAAACCATTTCAAAATTGTATACATCTATTACATTAAATTACAAATTAATATTCCTAACTTGATTTCAATGATTTTTAACACAAGATTAATTTTAAATAAAATCATATGAAATCAATTGATTTATTTAACTAACCTGCTTTAATAAATTCATAGAACTCTAGAAACTAATTAAAATTCACTAGACACTTTAGTGAAATTTCACTTCTGGGAAGACTTCATTCTATGAAACACTGCAATAAAACTCGCCAGTGTGTCATGATTTGAATCAAAGTGTCAAGCAGAAAAAAAGAGGAAGGGCAGGCATTATGTTTTTTTGGTTTTCTCTTCTCTTTTGGCGTTCGTTCATAATTTTCTTCTTCTGTGTTTTTTTTTGGTTTTATTAACGAATGTCAATATCAAAGCAAACTAGATAAATTAATGTTATTATAAAACTACAACAACAAAAGCAACATAATATTAACCATTAGCAACAACAACAACAAATTCTACCAGTAATTTTTTGTCACACAACAACAAAAGGGTCGTTGATTTCTTAGGTTGTTCATATTTTTTTGACAACAACAAAAATATAAAAAAAACATAAAGTCAATGTCAGGGTTGTTGCACCAAACATGGAGGGAGGGAGAATGAGAAATTTTGCACAGACACACAAATATTTTAGGAATTTTTTTTAACGAAAAACACAAATTATTTAAGTTAATTTCTTTTATTCAAGTTAAAATAACAAAAATATTTTCAACAATTCAATTAATAATTCGGTTTTTTTAATTTCGACTGCTAACATGTGCTTTAAGCTGGGTTTAATTAAAAAAATCTAGATGGCGGATTGTAAAATACTTGTGTTTATTTTGTTTAATTAATGAACATTTCAATTTAATGTATGGCAATGTTAATATTTTGAATAAGTTCAAAAGATAAATAAATTGAGAAACAAAAATACTTAATCTCTCGTTAAAGTGATGATCACTTTGTCTGAAATAAATAGTTTTTGTAGCATCTAACTACTAAAAATCTAGTCTGTATGCATAAATAACGATTAAACTAAACATTGATTCGCTACTAAATTTGAGTTGATGCAAAGTTTAGTTCACATTAAATTGCATTATAGAAATAATACATTTTTTATACTTTTTCCGGCTTTTTTTATAGAAATACTTACCTATAATACCTTAAATTGTAATTTAAATCTGTTTAGTCAAAGCTCTACTTCAGAAGGTCTTTACCAGGTTACCTAGTGTGATTTAGTATTCCATGAAACTTGTCTGAACAAAATCTTGTGTCATTACTAAACATTTTACTCACCTAGTTGGGAGTATTGAGCTATTATAGAAGCATATTGATCTTATTTACATTGAATTTCATTTATTTATATTTCGGAAGTGGGCTTTAAATGGAAGCTATGACCAATTATGGACTGATCATTATATAAATTAGTGGCATGATTTCGATAAACATAATATGTCACCTGAAATGCAAAATGGCGTAACAAACAAAGTCTTCACACATATTTAGCTCTCTAGTTTTTAAAAATAACGACTTTATTAAAGAAAGAAAATCATATTTGTAACCACAACACTTTAGAATTTATTATGTTTTTTATCTCTCCTATAAAATTTAAAAATGTGTTGATAGGCCATTTTGCATTTTAGATGACGATATGTACATTAAACTTATTTGTATTGAATTACATCTGGATACTAACAAGCTATATGCAAGTAGCTTGTTACTGGCCGATCGTAACAAACTTTATCAGCATGATTCATTTAGTCATAATTCGAATAATTATAAGAAATTTTTTTAGCGTTTATCTGAATATCGGGAGTAGGACTTATGTCTATACAAAATGCTGTAGTTTTGAATCATATTTTATAAAACTTATCGGTAGACATTTACTGCCGATAAAATCCTGTTTCAGTGAAATGATGCAGCGATTTTAACAGGCTTCAAGGGGGTTAAACATTGGCCCAAATTTCGTTATATTTTTAAAATGTAGTTCGATTACTAGGTTTACATGCACAATCATACAGACTGTCATAAACCGACTTAGAAACTATTTTAGAGGCTATTGTAGGGTAGATGTTTGGTAAATACTTTTAAGCGTTGATTGTAGGGTATAATTTCACATAAAGAATTTTCATATAAGTGGAAGTTTTAAAACAAAATGTATTTTTATAAAATTCTAACCAAAATATGCTTCAAAAATAATAATATCGCGCATTTGCGACGAAAGTAATATAACTCAAAATTAGCATTTTTTGAAACAAAACATTTCCCATACTAAAATCTTTTGTGTAGATTTATATTTTTACTAAAAAGTCCGTTATTACCGGAATGAGAGAGATTTTTGTTGTTATTAAAATCAAAAGTAAAACCTATGTTAGGGCATATTTTGTTAATAAAAATTAGTTCAACATTAATCGAAAAACATACAAATATTTTTACTATAACCCTGTTGTTGCAAATGAATGACTTGAATTTTGGTCACTGTCATTTAAATAAATATGAACATTAAATTAAAAAATAAAAAAAAAATAAAAGTGATTCGAAATGAGCTGAGTTAAAATAAAACAAACACAATAAAGTTTAGTAAACTCTAAAATAAAACAACTAAAGCAATTAAGTTTATGTTAAACAGGTTTTACAGAAATAATGAAACAAGTGCATAAACTGTGGCTATTTTAGAGCTATGGTGATAAGAATATTTTCATTACATGTTTTCTTTCGAACATTTCTTACAGAGAAACATTTAAACCATTAAAAAGCTTGTAACGATTAAATAACAATAATAATTGTGCAATTTTTATCTGCTACAAGTGGCCATAATGGCCACAGCAGTAGCAGTTGCCAACAAACAAAAAAAATAAATAAGAAATTAAAAGCTTAAACCCGTTTTACAAGTTGTATGCAAATGCAAACATTGTTGCAAACAAATGACAATAAGATATTTTTCTTTTTTATTTTCCGCTAAAGATTCTTTTGTGTTTATCTGTGACAACATATTGTATAGAACGAAAGAAAGCATTTTTTTAATGCAAATACTAACTTAATCACACAACTACATACAATATTGTATGCAGAGATTGAATATAATAAACAAAACATACATACGCACACATACACAAACTTACACACTTTTTAATACACTCGCACACACTCTTAGATACACACATACATATACAAATGAAATTGTTTAGATTTCAAATTTAAAAACAATAAAAATATCACAACAAATCACTTTAATTTTAGATAAATAATAACAAAATAAAATTACAATATTTAAATATTTCAATATTAATTATAAAACACAACAAATCATTATTAAATACATTATTTTTTTCAAATACCTTTTTCTTTTGACTTCAGCTCGTTCGACAAACACTTTTTTCTTAAGCAATTTAACACATATTGAATCTTTTTGAAAATTTTGAAAAAATTTTAAAATTAACAACTGTTTTTTTTTGAAGTTTAAATTAATATTTTTATTTAACAGCAAAAAGAAGGTTAAAATATTTTACGATTTTTTTTGCGGATGTGTGCTTTTCAACGTTTTGTGTTCATTTGAGTTGGTCTACGCGTGCTTGTTTGACTGTTGGCAAGCAACCAACATTCAACCGGCTGTTTTGTATCGTTTGTATCTAAGTATCTCACAGATAGTGTAAACATTCATACACATACACGCAGTACATGCTCTCGTCCACACACATCCGCACGCTTTTGATAAACATTGTAAAAACAGCAAAAGCAAAACAGAAAAAGATGAAACAAAACAAAAACAAAACCAGTGAAATCGTATCTATGTGTAGTGAAAGTGCTACTAGAGTGTGTGTGTGCAAATATGTAAACAACCCATTTCCCATACTGGCTCACTCACACACGAATTGAGTATCTGTGAGTTTGAATTTTTTTAAATTTTTTTGTTTATCCAAGCACACACCGTTCGTTTACAGTTTGGCCTCACATAGATACTCTATGATTTGTACACAACTATTTTCTGTGTGTGTTCTTCATTCACTCTGCACAAGTTGGACATGAAATAACCAAACTAAAATTTCCCTTTTTTTCTTGTTTAGGAAATAAAATTTCCCTAAAGGTAAATTCAAGTTTCATATTATGTTTTTGTCAGGCACTGGGATATTTAAATGGGTAATTTTGAAATGTGTGTGGTACGTTTGGAAGCTTTTTCTTCCTTGTGCAGATTTGGATTATTATTATTTTCCTAAAAACTTTGCTTCCCTTAAACAGACCTCTAAAGCTTTTGTTTGTTGTTTGGTATACCATTTTCATTATATACTTTGCATAAGTATATTGCAAATCAACATTCCTATATTGTATATATACATTTCCATCCACCTAACAATTGCCATCCTTTTTCTCACAGACAGACAGACATTGTAGACGACGTCAAATAGGTTTTTCCCTTTTGTGAGCTCCATCGTAACCAAAAAAAAAAAAACAGCAACATCAAAATGTATGCTGTTCATTCATTTAGTATTAAGAACAGAAGATGCTGCTTGTTTTTGCTTCTAGAATTCCAGTTCAATTGTTTAACTAAAGTTTTTTTTTGCTTCGTTTGTAGCCGGTTCATTCCATTATTTCATGTAATTAATGGACATTTGAATTATATTTTTGTGCTCGTAAAATTTACAATAATTGTATTGTATTGTATTTATGTATATATACGAAGAATATGTGTAGAAATTCTTTCATTCTTTCACAGACTCTGGTTTTTTTTTGAGCTTCACAAACAATAAAATTGTTCAAAATATTTGTTCTACTCATCAGCAGTTTTTTCCAGCTCCTGTTTTCAACAATAATTCTATCCTCTCATACTCCTACAATGCGATACAGATGAATGTTTTTACGACTTTTATGTTGGTTTTTAGATATTTCTTTTTTACATTAGCCCGGGTGGTAGGTAGAACTTTTAATATTAGTTGGCTTCTTTTGTTGGCAGTAGGTACGATTGGGGAAAGGGGGTCGGTCTGGTGGATGGAGGGGTTGTACTTCTTGGGTACTTGGGCAATTTATTGTTGTATGAGTTTTAATGGCCCATTTGTTTGCTATAAATTCTACTTTGTTATTAAACACACACACACATACATACATCTATTTTTTCAGTATTTTTTATTAAAATTTTAAGCATCATATTGCAATACTTTATGACTTAATATTATAAATTGTGTAGTTATGTGTATTTTTTGTCTGCCCAAAAACACCCATAAAAATTGGAAGAAAAAGTTGCAAACTTTATTTAGCTGATAGTTATGGTTATTAGAAAATGATATAGATAATAGTTTAAATCGGTTTAAAGGTCATGTTTTTGCTCTTTGTTTAATGTGACAGTAAAGTGAAAGATTTCAAATAGTTTCGCAGGATTTTATAGCCTTTTTTTAATAAGAATCAAATAAAAATGATGTATACAATCACTTACATATATGTGTATACTTATATTACAGTTTTATTTGAAGCTTGAATCGGTTCATATAATATTTGTTGGTGTAAAATGCTATATGCAAAATTTAAAACCCTATCAGTTTTCGGTCAAATTCGCACTTCGAAATGTAAATTGCATACAGTGATTGAAGTGAATGGAAGAAAAAAAATACAAATGATTTCCTGGGAGTTCATGTATGCTAATCACATAATTTTCAACATTAAGTATTAAATTAAATAAAGTATACTTCATATGAACAAAAAAAGTTTTCTGTTTTAATTGGTCAATCGAATGAAATTAGCCCAGGAAATAATTTCAATTAACCTTACCACAGTTATTAGGCAAATTAAATATATATTATTATAAAAATTAAAAAAATAAAATTTAAAAAACAAAAAAGTTTACATAAATAATTGCTCGTAACGTTCAAACTACACGATGTTCAATTCTAATACAGTTTCGAAGATATTAATATTAATAGGTATGGATTAGAGTATCCAAAACCGAAACCGAAAACCGGTCAACCGGTTTTTTCAACTTTGTAAACTCCACCAGTTTCGGTTTTTTAACTTTTCGGTTTTTTGACAAGCCGGTTTTTGTAAGACGGTTAACCGGTTTTAATGAAATATATTTTTTAAGGCTCATTCAAACATATCGCACTCGTTCAACAATACTGTATTAACTCAAAATTTTAAAATGTTCAGTAAAGGGCAAAAACTGTTTGTGATTACATTTTAAGAGAATTTGAAAATCCAAATACATCATTACATTAAGCAAATTCCATTTGAAAATATATTTACATTGTTTTTCTTTAAAATTTTTGCAATTATTGCAAAATAAATCTATTTTTTGAGTTAATACCATTTTTCTGAAACTTCTCGATATTTTTTTGTATTTTTTTATCAACAAGTATCAACTCAAAATACAACCAAATTTAAATAAAACAATTTGATTATTTTTAACTTGAATAAAGGCTCAATTCAAAATAATAAATTTTTTTATGAAAATACACGATGTATTTCTATTTAAATTTTTGTATTAACTCAAAATAATACCTTTTTGTTGATATTCATAGTCAAGGTAGTCACTAATTATCACGAAAATGGTCTCAAATGTCGTTTTCGAGATGAAAGAGTAATCCGAATACGTTGAAATTTTTACAGTAGATACTGATGTTATTAGTTGATTTCTTCCAAAAAGTGAATTTTTAAAAACTTTGAGTTAATACAGTATTGTTGAACGAGTGCAATATGTAAAACTTTGATTCCATTTTCAAAAATATTGATTTAATTTATAGAAAATTATAGCATTTATTTGGACACTTAGTATGGATACATATTATTATGTATAAATCAAAGGTCGTATCTATGTATAAAAGGGTCGTATCTATGTCTAAAAATACGTTTTTAAAATTCTTACAAGCTATTTTCTATATATCTGGACCAGAAGGTTCTCGAGTCCAAAATCTCATGATTTGATACAAAATCCCATGATTTGATGAACACTGTGGCAAATTTTATTGGAATCGGATAGACAAATCTGCAAATATTAATTTTCTGTCCGTTTTGGGTCAATTCTGCCATTACCAATATCTATTATCATATTTACACACCACCAACACGATCAACACGTTATATTGAGTTTGTCATTCCATTTGTAACTCATCGAAATATTCAGCTCAGCCCACGAAAGTATATATATTCTGGTTTCTGATAAAATTATAGTAACATCTAGCTATGTCTGCCTGTTTAAGGCTAACAGGAAAGCACTTTTGGGGATGCAATTTTTGGAAAAATCAGTTAAGTAGCGCTAGAGTTATAAACCAAAATGTGCGACAAACTGCAAAACCGTTGTTATTTTATTCTAGCTATGTTCGACCCCCTGTTTAAAACACCATAGTACCCAAGTAAAAGGAACGCTGGTAAAAAATACGGTAATTTTTACTTGTTCCAACTTTGGATGCGTGTAACTTTTTATAGGGAAGAGATAATTGTTAGCAAGTTGTTTTTATTTTATAGCAAATATTTATGATATTTAAAAAAAAATTCGAATCTCAGTAGGCTCGACATATCTAAAGAAATAAAAAAACATCGAGCAAAATTAAAAAAATAAATAAATAAACCTAAATAACTCTTAACCTAAAAGTGATAACCTACGTAATTGTATATACATATTTTTTGTAGATCTTCTCTAGAACTATTTATATTTTAAATATCAAGTCATTCGGATCATAAATAGATTTTAGGTGATTTTTTTTTTAAAATATGAGACCCAAGTTGGCTTGTAATTTTGCTATTTAAGCGTAAATAACTTTATTAACAACTTTGGTACCTTTGGGGACCCCCACTGAAATTTTCCCTGTAGAATATTTTAATCCTTCAATGTCCATTTTAAAATGACTTTTTTTTTTGATTTTCTCAAACTGACTTCTAAAGAGAGGAGCTAGAGGGTTAACACTTTCCACAAAAATTCCACAATATAACTCTGACCATAAGAATTCTCTCAGACTTTCGATCAAAAATTTAAAACTTTGACCCACTGTAAAAAAAAAATTCAGACCAGATGGAATATAAGTTAATTCTACAAAAATTATATACTCAACATGCACTTTCAGAATTATAGGGTCGCTATTCTGTTCCAAGCAAAAAGTCTCAATTTGTTGGACATTCTAATTAATATCATGATTAAATTGGACATAAACAAGTTTTATGTAAACCTAAATATAAATCTGGCGTATTCGAGTTCAAGTTATTAAAATGGGCACTACAGAAGAACACAAACACAAAAAAATAACTAAAATGTGTTTTCAATTACGAAAATTGTATATTAAATCCTGTTTTTATTGAAGTTCAACCAGTAACGAAAACTGTATATTCAATTATCAAAACTATCAAATTCAAAACTCAAAATTCAGTAGAAAATATTAAAAAAATCAGTTTTCGACCACATGAATACTTGATTCAGTTATCAAATAATTGAAATCAGTTCAATATGAGATAAATATTTAAATTGAAGTATAGTTTTTTTAAATCTACTAAAGTTCATTTCTCAAAATAAAAAAAATAGTCCTAATCAGTCAACAAAAAAGTAAAATGTCGTTAAATCCCAAATATAATAAAATTTTACAATTTATTCTGATTAAAACCTACACCAACATAGTGGGGAGGGTATAATACGTTTTTGCTATTGGCTAGGGTATTCAATCGATTAACCGTTAATCGGTTAACCGATTAATTTTGGACGGTTAACTGTTCGAATAATTTGAAATTGCCGATTTTCAAATAAACCGATTAATTTGTGTCGATTAACCGATTAACCGAAATTCCTTTTTTGTTGCACTTTAAACATTTTTTTTGTATTTATTTTTCCATTTCAATTCAAAGACAAATTTCAAATTAAAATTAGATATTTTTGAACATCCAATAAACATGATTAGTGAGTATGTATAACAACTGACATATTTAATTTACATGTATTTGAAACTTTGTTTGTATTTACATGTATGGACGAAACTTTTTTTGAAATGAGTCTTTTATCATAACTAAACGAAACTATTAAATTGATCAAAATCTAAAACAATTCAAAAATGAATATTCCTTATCATGCTTTTGATTTCTCCAACATATACAATCAGCGAGAGAGTTTTTTCCAAGAAAAGTTTTATTAAATCTAAAGAAAAAAATCGTTTAAATTATACAAATCATGCGATTTCAGAAATGTAAATAGTAGATGTTAATATCTTTCTAATCAGTATTAAACCCAAATTTTTACTTATCAAATATACGAGAAAACATGAATTTTAATTTTGATGTTTACAACAAAAAAACACTCTCACACAAAAAATAATTGACTTTTTTGAAAACTGATGAAACTATATGAAAGATTATAGAACAGTTCATAAAACACGGATTTTAAGTTATGACGTTGTTGCAGCAAATAGGCGATATGTTTAAAAAAATTATCTAAATACCTTATTTGCTGTTTTTTATGTTTTTGTACACAAAATTCGTTGTTGTATTTTCAATTTAAAATGAAAATAGAAATTATTCGGTTAATCGAATAATTTTAAATTAACCGATTATTAACCGAATAAATATAAACCTCGGTTAATTATTTTCTCGATTAACCGATTAAACCAGAAACCCGATTAATTGAATACCCTACTATTGGCCCAGCACCCACTTTAAAGTATTCCATTCGACACAGAATAACTTTTGACTCAGTTATCATCTAATGGAGTAAGCATGAAATCAGTCCATTATCTCATCTAGACCCCATACAAATATCCTTCCAAAATAGGACTTTACTTACCATAAATGCCTTAAAAGCTGTTAAGGTATCCTCAAAAATAGTCGAAATTCTGC
This sequence comes from Calliphora vicina, assembly GCF_958450345.1. Lineage (NCBI taxonomy): Eukaryota > Metazoa > Arthropoda > Insecta > Diptera > Calliphoridae > Calliphora > Calliphora vicina. Next base: position 83,902,891 of record NC_088780.1, read on the forward strand.
TTAAATAAAACTTATATATGAGGAAATCAAACCAAAATCTGGACAAAGTTCCCATACGAGTCGTAGTCCAGAAAATTAGTTAAACACTCATAACTCGTTTATAATAATTCATATACTAACAAAATTAAACCATGTGTAGTGGTGACGATTGGTCCATAATTGCTCATATAGAATAAACTATCAAGAAAACATTCCCATTTCATCACAAATGTTTTTAACATGAATTAAATTTCATTGACAATTCATACTTATGATTACTGAAACCATATTCTGAGGATCCAATCTAATATATGGTTGTCGACAGCAAGTCTATGTTTGTAGAAATGAGTTCCATGAACATTAATTACATAATAATATATTGATCTCAACTGATTTGGATAAAAATCAGTTGAGATTAACATATTATGACATAAGTTATCATAGAAATGGTTGACATACATGACATACATACATGTATGTGTGATTAAAGTAGTCAAGTGAATGGTAACTGTCACAATTGTTGCAACTTATGAATGATTAGAGTGGCCAATATATTGTTGAATAACTTTAAATCATGTTAAAAATCACGTGTGTGATCACTGATCATACATAAATGTTTTTAGTAATCTATTACCTTTAAATGAAATCGTTATTACTCCATTTTCACAAATTTTATTCGTATACTTCCCAGCAAAAAATATTCTGGATTTGGAAGCAATAAATATGATTACTGCATCTTCTACTGCTATATTAATTGCATCCTAAAATTATTGCCTCACAAAAATGATTTTGGAAGGCAAAAATTAAGCTATTCGTATAGGTGGTGAAGAACTTTGAAAAAATCAGCGATTCTTGTTAGGCAATCACTGGGTCTGTAAGATTTTATTGCTTCTCAGCAGCTCTAAAATCAATGTGCTCAATTGTTTGCACATATCGATGAAATCAGGTTAATTTGAAAGCTGTGAAATATGCTTATTTTGGATTCCTTATGCAGGGCCTCTACGCGAGAAATCCCATATAAAAATCATGTTATCTTTCATGCGAAGTGATAGCAGTATACAAGTGCTCTCTGCCTTACAAACCTGCTTCCGAGGAAGCACCATTTTTTGCTGGGTTTTAACTCTGTAATTTGACTAAAAGTCTCTATTATCACTAAAGTTGCTCTAAAAAGGGAATGGAGCTACTTTTTCCACTTTGCACCGTGTTGTAGAGATGATAATAAATTTCAAAATTATCCAATTAAATACAAAATAATAACTAATAACACTGTCCAACAACATTTTTGGAACAGACTAGCGACCCTATAATTCTGTTGAGTATATAATTTTTGTAGAATTAACTTATAGTCCAGCTGGTCTGAATTTTTTTTTTTCAGTGGGTCAAAGTTTTAATTTTTTGATCGAAGGTAGCATTATACTAACTGAAAAAAATGTTATGTAAGTTAATGTCTGAGAGAATTCTTAATGTCAGAGTTATATTGTGAAGTTTTATGGGTATAATTTTTGTGGAAGATCTTAAACCCCCTATCTCCTCTCTTTAGGGTTCAATTTGACCCCTTTTTTGAGAAAATCGAAAACAGTCCTTTAAAAAAGGATATTTAAGGATTAAACCATTCTACGAAATCCGTCAAATTTCATTGGGGGTCACCAAAGACACAAAAGTTGTAAATAGAGCCCTTTACGCTTAATTAGCAAAATTACACACCATATCGGGTCTCACATTTTTTATCCATATCTCCAAAAATCCAAGTATGATCCGAATGAGTTGAAATTTAAAATGTAAATAGTCCATAAGGAGATCTACAAAATATATGTAAGTTATTGCTTTTAGTTCAAGAGATATTTAGGTTTATTTATTTATAAATATATATTTTTTTTTTAATTCTGCTCGATCTTTTTTTGGTTTTTTAGATATGGCGGGCGTACCAAGATTCGAATTTTTTTTTAAATATTATCTATATTTGCTATAAAATTTCGAAAACAATAAAAATAACATGCTAACAGTTATCTCATCACTACAAAAAGTTACACGCATCCAAAGTTGGAACTTGAAAAAATGGCCATATTTTTTACGTCTCAATATGTTGGACAGTGTAATTAAAACAAGTTTGGTGACTTTATAATTTAAAGATAATAATTTTGCAATTTAAAAAAATCGACTTAGAGCTTTTGCATACCAAAGTATAACAACGAAAAATAATTCTATCGTTTTTTACCTATTCTAAAGCTTTCTAATAAAATATAAATTTGCATAGAAAGTGTACTTATCACATTTGCACACAAAGCAAATGATATAAAAGATAACTCGGCCATAACAAGGATCCAAGAGAAAGATTTAACATATCAAGTAGATGACATACGGTTTTGGAAATGGCATTCAGAGTGGCATGTTTTTAATTCAGTACCTTAATTTCGTTTAGTTATCTGACAATAATTAAAATCATATTTACTGAACTCTTGGAGCTGGTCTTTTTAATCACACGCTTTATTTTAAACATTTTTAAAAATTGTTCAGCTACTTCACTTTTTCCCTCAAATGGCCTTAAACAAAATTTAATCAATTTAAAAGATTAAAAACATTAAATAATAAAAATAAAACTAGTTTGTAATTACTTTCATAAACATAACAAAAGTGCCACATTTATCTGCATTCTAAATGACACCTTGAGGCACATTTACGTTTAAAATTTAGTACCAATTTGCAACGATGCGTGTGTATAAGGAGCTGCTGAAAGTTGTAACATGTTCAGGCAACAAACTCATCACACACCGACACAGAAATGTATGAACGAGTTGATAAGATGGTGCACTGTGCACAATTATCCTTTAATAGCAAGCTGCATCAAACACACAAATATTGTTACGAACAGACAAGTATGAAAACACACACTCATCTAGTTTGTATGCAAGGATGTATGAAATAACTTGTAGGAGTATCTGTGTTTGTATCTGACAATCCGTTTTATTTTTTTTTTACTTAATTGTGAAGCAATAAAAAATTGCAATTTATTTGAAGGACATCCTTTCTTTTTGTAACCGAAGGGTGTATTTTTTTCCTGTTTAGAAAATTGCAAAAGAAAAATTAAAATAAACGGAAAAAAACTAAAGAAAAAGGAAATAATTTTACAACAGAATTGCAAGACGAAGAAACTCAATCAATTCAAGCATGATTACAATTGTTAACAAACAGACACACGCTCATACATTTGCACATATAAGGATACATACACACATGCATCCTTATATCCTTTCGTTATAAAATAACAGAAATATTCGTATTGTAGCAGTTCCCTCTTTGCTTTGGCTTGTTAATAAAATCAAATGGAAACAACTGAAACTAAAACTCAAAAGAAGTGAAGTTTTGCCATCGTTTTTACCACTTTATGATAAAATGTTCACAATTCACAGTTTAAATACAATCTACTGTACATACATACATATAATATTAATACTATAGAGTAGAGTATTTTTCATTCCTTTAAACAGTTGTATTGCCCTGCTTTAGTTTGTTGCCATGTCTCTAAAATATAGAGTATTCTGAGTCTCGAATGGTACGACTTAGTATGAAGAAAATACAATGGGTTTAACTATTTAAGAAGTTTGATAAGAAAAAAGTGGAAACTAAATATTGCAAACATTCTTCACGTATTTTTCCATTGTGATGACAGTGGTGATGAGGCAACAGCTGCAACTATTGCATACGCAATGAGAAAAAGAGAATAATGATGATGATGGAGATGGATATGAATATGGAAATGGCATTGGTGATTTCAATGACGATGATGTTGGTGTGTTTTTGTGATGCCAGTTTTTAAAGAACTCCAAATGGATGACTGACTGGATGGATGGATGTTGCTGCTTTAGATGATGTTTGCTGTAGTCGTATGTTGAGGACGATGATGATGTTTATTGATATGGAACAATCTTGAAATTAAATTAAGTTTTTCTTTTTTTTTAAAAAAAAAACAGGGTGTGAAATATATGTTCGTTTAAATCTATATATCAACTGCCCACAAATAATTGTGGTAAAATATATTTTCATGATTGACAATATTCCGAATGATTTTATATCACTTACTTTCTCATTCAGTAAATTTCTGCTAGTCTTGTATCGAATTTTGTACAAAATTTTTAATTTAATTTCTAAGAAATTGTTTATTTGTTCATTAAACAATAATTGTAAGCCATTTTAATTGTAAATACTTTGTGCCGCTAACCACAGATTGTCAAATGATTTTATGACTTAAAACTAAATAAAGTTTTATTAAGATCTGAGTTAATATTTCTGTTTTTGATGTATCAATTTAGACTAAATACAATTTTTTTTATTTTAGCTAGAAAGATTAATTTATAATCTTTCATCGAATTCCTATATTTAAACTATTCTCTGAAGAATCCAAGGACGATGTATGTACTTAAGATTATTTAACTCGTAAACCTTCATCGCCGTTCCAGATATAAAATAATTGAAGATTTCAATAAACTCTTTTGTAGAAAACAAAAAAAATTTAAAGTTATTTATATAAGAACAGTATTTTAAGGGTAACTGCAGTAATTGCGATAACAATAATTGAGTGCTAACGGTAATCGGACTCAAAGGGTATTCTTGGAGTAATTAGTGATATCGGTAGCCAACCTTGGAAAGTACATTAATATTTTGAAGATCTTAAAATAAGAATGTCACTTTTTAAGTCGGTTGAATACGAATTAACCTTTTGAACGCTATAAAAGAAAGCCATTTTTGCACCGAATCATTACATGCGATGAAAAACGGATCCATTACGTAAGAGATCATACTTATGTGAAGCCCGGTCAACCAGCCGGTATTCTTGGTATTTGGTGTGAGTATGTCATATCTATTATGAGCATCTGAAATTTGACCAGATCATAACTGATTCGTTTGAAGTGAGCATTGGCCGAAAACCCACCAGAATATGCGGCTAGCCATAACCATTATGACAACGCTCGGCCATGTTAGCATGTTACCTGTTAAAAACTATTTGGAAAGAAGGACTATTGTAATGTTTTGCATCACCCTGATATACGCTTGACTTTGGAACAAGTCAAAAGATGAACATTTATATTGTAAAAGTTTCTAAATAAAAGCTTTTTTAAGCTATACATCCAATATATTGTCATATACATATGTTTAATAATCTGCTAATTTAAAAGCGTTATTGTCATTAATCCAGTAAATTACAATTCGTCAAATATTTGATCATTCCGAGTGTACCCCAGATGGGTACTTTAAAAAGATACAATTTTAATAAACGCAGCTATTTCTTAACTTATTTAAAAGGCGATCATCAAGTGAAAAAGTATAATGAACCATTTAATAGTTATATAGACATGCAACGAAGTAATTCTTAAATCGAATCGAAAATATATTAACCAACAGTACCTATATTCATGATGGTTTGCATAATCTCCATAATAAAACGATTCTCCTTTAAAGTTTGATATTTTTGCGGTTAGGGCTCGATGTTTCCATAATGTATAAGGGGTTTCATCTAAGATATAGAATCAATTAAAACAAGTGAGAGCGTTTTATTCGGCCGTGCCGAATCTTATATCAAATTATTCATCAAATTATACTTCAAAATACAAATTTTAAATATTTATAGGTAAACAAAATTTATTTTTTGTTTTCAAAGTTGTTTTTTTTCATTTTTTGGAATTTTTTTTGAATTGTTAGTTAAATTTTTTTTTTTTGTTTTTTTAAAATATTTTTTCCGATTTTGACCTCTTGTACTATACTATGGTCTTATATACGTCGTTGCAAAGGTCTTTGAAATATCTATCATTAGATATTCATATTGTCTATATTAATGACTTAGTAATTCAGATATAGGTCAAAAATAGATGTTGTCCTGGTTTTTTCCTCATATCTCAGCCATTTGTGGACCGATTTTGCTTCTTCTTTTCGAAAGCATGTCTGTCAGAATTATTAAAGATTTGGATCCCGAAGATATCTGTGGTCTTCAGAAAATTGATTTCAACAGACAGACGAACATGGCTTAATCGACTCCGCTATCTATAAGCATCCGGAATATATATGCTTTATGGGGTCGGTAAATTATATTGCGGAAATTACAAATGGAATGACAAACTTATATACATATACACTTCTCACGAAGGTGAAGGGTATAAAAATCGTGTTTTTATTGTCAAAGGTATCTGAATTTTGCCATGAACCTGGACAGGCTGACAAGACTCGAAAAAAACTGCATCTCTATATTTGTATGTCCCAATATTGTATTGAAATAATTTCATATACATTTTGCAAACGTTTATCGCTCTGATATACAAAATGAGGGACAGAATTCGTCTTCGGTAACATCTTGTTTTAAATAAAATATCTTTAGGAAAATTAGACAACTACTATTTAAATATTCGAAATGTTCACTTATAGATTTTCTTCAAGTTCACTTCTGAAAATTACTAAAATCACAAATCATAACCGGCATTTGCGCAAATCATAAACCTTTTGATTTCAACTTTGTTGCAGCATGTTTTCATTTCAGCACCCTGTTTTTTAAACATTTATGTTGAATGCATTTTAAAAACTTTATACAACAAAAGAATGAAAAAAGTGTTTAAAACATGTCTATCTAAAATCTCTAACAAACACAAAAACCAACTGCACCCAATCAACTAGAAATTGGCAACAAAAACTGAACTGCAAAAAAAAACAATGAACTATTTAAAAAATTATACAAATTTCAAGGATTAAGGCATTTGGGCGTCGTCAATGAGTTTAAATTGAGAAACACAACAACAAAAATATGTATTACAAACGAAAAAAATTTTGCGACGGCTGCTTTTAAACACCGGACAAAAGAAGTAAAATAAATCGACGCTATATGAAACAAAAACACAACAAAATTTTCAAATACTTTTTTGTTTGAATTTAAACTTTAAGAAAATCTTCAAAATACAACAAAAACCAAGGGGCGTGTATGGCATAACAACAATCAAACGTACACAAATGAGACACATGGCTGTACAAAATACGAAATGTATGTAGAGTGCATTCACTTTAACAACAACAAAAGAAACCGAAAAGGCCATAAATGCAAAAAAAAATATTTTTTCTTAAATTGTTCTTGCATTTGTTGACAAAATAACTGAATCAACTATACAAGTTATTGTTGTGTGGTTATATGTAAATAAGACAGTGGTAGAAGAGTAAGGGGGATGACAGTATATCAGTTTTACGACTGCCATTTTGGTGCGAGCGAAATGACAGCAGCAAGTCATGTTTGTTTTAAAGCAGCCATCATACACAGATTTTTTTTGTTGTGTGTGCGTGTGTGTGTGTTGTAGCAGTAGTTGTAGTGGTGGAATGTGTGCTGCAGACGCTGCTGTAGAAGTCGTTCGTCACTGCTGCGTTTTACTTCATAGGGTTCTACTGAGCCGTTTACAGTGCAGCCCAAAAGACAAAAATCAACCAAAATAAAATAAAAAGTAAAACAAATTTAGGAAAAGAAAAACATTCCAAAACAAAAGCAGAACTTTTTCTAATTGTGAGTTTGGGAATTTCAATTCAATTTCATCTGCTCTCTCAATCCCCTCAAAAAAAGAAAATAGATTTTGCAAACATTTTATTTTCTTAAACGCTGCTGCTTTGGTTTTGTTTTTTCTTTTTTTTCATTTATATTTCTCATTTTTTTTGTTATTGTTAAATTTTTCCTAAGGTATGTTTGGCAGTTAATCTCCCTTGGAACCTCATTGAGTGGGTAGTTTGGAATTTATAGATTGAGTTAAAATTACTCGTACATGTTGGGGAAACAATCCATTTGGAATTTAGTTTTTTTTTTATTTAATTCTAAAGGGAGTGCTTTCTTAAGTATGTGAGCACATTCATCTTAAAATTTATTTCTATTTCCTTTTAAATTTAAGAGAAGGTGTTGTGATGTTTTGCTTTTATTTGTTTCAAAAAATACACACAATTTTTTAAATTTAATGGCTACTCATAATTTAATTTATTTTTGTTTTTTTGTTAAAAAGATTTAAAATGACAAATGTTGTTTTGAAGAACATGATTAAAGAAATTCATAAAGTTTGATAACATAAATTTCTATTTTTAACGATTTTTTAATCGTTTCTTTAAATTATTATTTAAAAAACAAAAACTAACAACAAATCATTTGGAAACAACCACAAATCTCTTTCTTGTGTTTAAATTTTATTTAAAATATAAATCCTCCAATATTTTTAATATTTGTGTATTAATTTAAGATTTTTCTCTTTTATTTTTAGGTTTGTTGACATGTTAATATGTGATTTTATGGAAGATTTTTTCTATGAATATAAAACAACGAGGTAAATTGATAAATATTTTTGTCTGCTATCAAAGAGTTTGGCAAAAGGGACCGACGGCAAAAGTAAATGTTTGTGGGGCAAATAATTTATAAAAAAGTAGCAAGCGAATTTGTTACAAATCGAAATATTCGGTTACAAACATAGAATAGGTATTTCTGTTCTATCAACAGAAAGTAAACCATACTTTTGTTACCACTTCTAAAATTGTTTTGCTACAACTGTAAAAAACGACCACAAAGGTAGAATCATTCGATTGGAAACAAATTCGGTTGATATCACTAATCTATTTTCTCTGTGTAGCTATTTCAACTTCAATATATGAGAAAGAAGAGTTATAACAGACAGCAATACAAATTATTAAAAGATGCAAACTGTTCCTCTTGGATTTTTGACAATCCTCAAAAATATGCTACAACTAGATCAAGGAATTAATCTATAAAAAGTCGAATTTAAATTAAACAATAACTGCCGAAAGGAAGTTAATAATTAAATAACATTTTAGGGCGGTTAATGCATCTAATAAAGTCTATTAGAATTATTGCTTTAATCAAATGAACTTGGAACAGGTTATAATTCTTAATGTAATATCGATATTTCGCCTTTCGTTTAACAAAAATGTTTTTATATTTAAATGAATAAACAATTTTTCGTCCGGCACTGGCTGGACTAATTAAATTATAATTATTAGATATAAGATTTGAAGTACTTGTTGTTAGTTGATGAATGAAGATACAATAAATAAAAAAATAAAATTGAAAAAAAAATATTTACAATAAATTTTACAATAGAAATTCAATATTTTAATATGCTCGACCTCACTGGATAATTTCATTATTATATTGTTTGACGTTTTCGTCATATATTTGATTATTGTGATCGTGATGTACATAAAATAGTTGCAATTAATTAATTGAACGCAGTCAATTTTTTATTATATAATTCAAAAGAATTTGTAGAGTATTATGGCCATGTTTTAACAAAATCTTATATTTATCTTAAAATTTTTTGAAAATTCCGACAAATACATTTTCATCGACGTGGTGTCCTCATTAATGGCCGAGAACTCTTCGACTTCGATGCAGATAAAGGGGAAATTTGAGAAAATCAAAAATAAAAGATAATAAGAAAAATATAACCAAATGTTGTAGAAATTGCATTAATTGACAAAATTTTCAGAGATATAGTTATAAATGTTTGTCCGCCTGAATGAATCATATCGGAGTTTTGATTTCTTTACAAGAATACAAATTCATAACCAAGTTTTTATTCATAAAGCAACACAAATAACACTAGTTTACAAGATTTTTGTTCATGATGTTATTTTAGGAAATCTAACTTCGAGAACAATATTGCAAAAAGTCCCTGGACGTCAAAATTGTTAAAAAGAACATACTAAAGATATCATTAATTTTGAAACATAAATTAAAAATGAACATTGCTATTCCTGATTTTAAAAATATTTTCATTTGTCTCCCTCACCACACTCCAAAGACAGATAATTTCATTCAAATATGACACAGTGTGGTCGATCGGAAGAAAAGTGGTAATAAATCTGTCTATTCAACAATTTTGCTCCAAATGTAAGGACTGAGATCGAAAATTTTTTAACACACGTTTTTCATTAAAACTTTAAATTAAAACCCAAGTATTATTTGATTTTGTAAAGCATGTCAGTTGTTAAGTTTGATGACAATTATATTCACTCTGATTAAAATGAGTGACCAGAAAAAAGTGCGTACTAAAATTAATAAATATTTTCAACAAAACTCAACTTGGTCATACAAAATGTTGGCCAAACAATCAAACTGATTCCAATGTTATTAAACAGTAGCGGTAGAACTTGTCCGTTGATAGAAATCCTGGTTCAGGTAGAAGGAATGATCTACATGATGTTTCTATAGCCAATAAATAGAAAGCATTTTCAAAAGAGCTCCCAACACTCCCGGTAGGAAAGCATCCCGGTCAGTACTCGGACTATTTGGTAAGAAAAGATAAAGCCAATGCGGATTTAAAAACATACAAGGCTCAAAAAGTTCGTGACAGGAATAAGAAGAATTTATTGACCAAAGACAGAACACGAAAATTTAAGTCAAATTTTATACAAAAACTATACCTGCTGCATAATGGATGACGAAATGTAGGTATGGAAATTTTTTCGCAGCCTTCGGGTCAATATTTATACCCTACACCACCATAGTGGGGAGGGTATTATGCGTTTGTGCAGATGTTTGTAACGCCCAAAAATATTAGTCTAACACCCACCTTAAAGTATACCGATCGACTTAGAATCACTTTCTGAGTCGATTAAACGATGTCCGTCCGTCCGTCCGTCCGTCCGTCCGTCCGTCTGGTTGGCTGGCTGGCTGGCTGGCTGTCCATGTAAACCTTGTGCGCAGAGTACAGGTCGCAATTTTGAAGATATTTCGATCAAATTTGGTACATATTACTTTTTCGGCCCAAGGACCAAGCCTATTGAAACTGGCTGAAATCGGTCCATTATTTCACCTAGCCCCCATACAAAGTCCCCTCGAAATTGGACTTTATCGGTCATAAATGTTTAATTTATCTATGTATCTACACAAATTTCGCTCCAAATAAGTTTTATATATACAAAATTCATGTCACCAAAATGTGTTACGATCGGTCCATAATTAGTCATAGCTCCCATATAGACCCGCTTCCGAAAATCACTTTAACGTGCATAAATCGCTTAAAAATGTTGGTATACACACAAAATTCAACATAGTTAAATTTAATATAGACATAAATCACACGACCTAATTTCAAGGTGATCGGTCCATAATTGGTCATAGCTCCCATATAAGGCCCACTTCCGAAAATCACTCATGAATATAAATTATTGATATTTTAAAAGAAAAATATTTTTACTCATTTACTTGGTGTAGGGTATTATATGGTCGGGCTTGACCGACCATACTTTCTTACTTGTTTTATGTTGCTGATGATCTAGGGAATGTTCCAGAAAATTTTAGGACCCAAAAGTAGAAAATTTTCCCAAAAAGTTCTTGGCATGGCAAGCAATATGCAGTTGCGGCAAAATAAGCCATATATTTATTACAAATGGCTCTTTAAATACTGAAATTTACACAAAGAAATGTTTGCAAAAAAGGATGCTTCCATTCATAAGACTTCTTAATATGTCCATTTATTTTTGGCCTGATTTGGCATCCTGTGCTACCAAGAGAGGCAAATCCTCCAAACTGCCTGGAGCTAAGGCCAGTGGAGAGTTATTGGGCTCTTGTTAAAAGAGAATTGAAGAGCACAAAAAATGTGTCCAAAAGTGTGGTAGATTTTAATCGGATATGGACAACCTGTTTGAACAAAGTGACAGAAAGCACTATAAAAACCATAAAGGAAGGGTTTCTGAAAAAGATTCAACATTTCTATAATATGTATGCACATATTCTTCTAGATTTTTTCCAGGAATGGGCATAGCTCCCATGTATGATTCTGTTCCGAAAAATACTTTAATTCTCATAAATCTTTTCTATATGTAGATATCAGAATAAAATTTATATACAATTAATGTCTGGTAGATATAAATCACTCAACTAATTACAGACCGATACATTTTATAAATTTTTGACAAATTATGGTATCAAAATAACAACGCACAATTATGTTTTCTGATAACAAAAGCAGGGCATTATATGACCGACTATACTTTCCTACTTGTTTTTTTTTCTATACATATGTTTAGTTGATGGTTAATTTCAATTATAACGTCAATAAATTTATGTTTGTATTATTTTGTAAATTTTTTCGCAATTTACCTTGTACCGATCCTATAACTACTTCTCGGTAATTCGTACAGTAATCCCCAAAGCATAAAAATAAAAATATTGTAATAATACAAAAAAACGAGTATTAAAACGAATAAACATGGCAAATATTTGCTCAAAAAAGCGTAACCACTTTTTTTAGCACAAATTTGTTTGACGTGTTTACTCTTACAATTGTTTTGTAAGATCAAACAGCATCAAATAAAATAAAACTAAATTTTTGTTTTGAATCATCCAAAGTAAGATATGTTTTTGAAATAAACAAAATAATTCAAACATATTTTATTTAGAGGTTACGTCTTTTTCGTCAAATATTTGTCATGTGTGACCCTACCTTTAGTCCTGTCTAATTTACAATATAAGTTGCTTAAATCGTCTTATAATTTAACATGTGTATATTTTTAAGTTTAACATAATTTACAAATTTCAATGTTAAAATAGCTTAAAACTATAAAATATTGCTACAAATTTGTAAAATAATTTAAAGTATTAATGAAACCATCAATAAATGATGTTAAAACAAGTAAGAAAGTATGGTCGGTCAAGCCCGACCACATAATACCCTACACTAAGTAAAAAAGCAAAAACATTTTTCTTTTAAAATTTCAATAATTTATATTTTTGAGTGATTTTCGGAAGTGGGCCTTATATGGGGGCTATGACCATATAAGACATAGACATGTGATTTATGTCTATATGATAGTTTACTATGTTGAATTTTGTGTGTATAGCAAGATTTTTAAGAGATTTATGCCTGTTAAAGTGATTTTCGGAAGCGGGTCTATATGGGAGCTATGACTTATTATGGACCGATCGCAATGAAACTAGGCTGTGTGATCTATATCCATATGAAGTTTATTTATGTCAAATTTTATGTTTATGCCTGTAGTTTTAAGAGATTTGTGCTCGTTAAATTGATTTTTGGAAGCGGGCATTATATTGGAGCTATGACTAATTATGGACCGATAATCATAAAATTAGATGACATTAATTCAGTTTATACAAAACTTATTTGGAGCAAAATTTGTGTAGATACATTTATAAATTAAACATTTATGACCGATAAATTCCAATTTCGGAAGGACATTTGTATGGGGACTACGTGAAATAATGGACCGATTTCAGCCAGTTTCAATAGGCTTGGTCCTTGGGCCGAAAAAATAATTTGTACCAAGTTTGATCGAAATATTTTCAAAATTGCGACCTGTACTCTGCGCACAAAGTTTACATGGACAGCCAGCCAGCCGGCCAGCCAACCAGACGGACGGACATCGTTTAATCGACTCAGAAAGTGATTTTAAGTCGATCAGTATACCTTAAGGTGGGTGTTAGACTAATATTTTTGGGCGTTACAAACATCTGCACAAACGCATTTACCCTTCCCACCATGGTGGTGTAGGGTATAAATAGAGGCACGTCATTCAATAAAATTGTACAATGTAGATATTCCAAAAAATTTAAATTTTTACTATTTTAATAAAATGATCTAGAAACTAAGAATTTCAATTTACATAAATATATTTTATTCTAATTTATTTTTATAATAAGAAATTAATACTGATTTCGTCAATAAAGTGTGAAAGTTTGACGATTATGCTAAATATAAAAAAGGAGTGGATTTGTTTACATTAACATTATAACAGTTTATGGTATTTTAATTAATATTAATGACTAGAGGACAATGACTGTAATCCAATCCAATGTCGCTAGATAGTTTCAGCAGTTTTTTTTAGCAATTTATATGGGAAGACTCATAAAATTAATTACTTAAAGTGCAAAATTAATTTAAATAAATACATTTTGCAATATTTTTGAATAATTTTTGCAAATTTTTAAACTGTATTGTTAATAAGAAACCCAAAAAACTATGTTTATTTATGGGAAACAAAATTAAATCATTAAGTTTATTGTATTTTATTTTAATGGCTATTTTTTATATAAATATTTCATTAAAGTTTTCAAAATATTTCTGTTTTTTTTCTAGTTCATTAGAAAACAAATCAAATGTTAAATACAATAACATTTTTCAAAAAACTCATAAAATCTTAATCATAAAAAAACAATATAAAAAACACTTTATGCTCTTATAAATAAATATACAGCTTATGCCGTTTTTTTTATTTAAATTTTAAAGCATTTTAATAATGCGATGTTAATACTTAATTCAGTAGGGTTTTTCTTCAATCGATTTTTTTGTTTTAATTCCAAGACAAATTATTTCTTTTCTAATTTGAATGATGATGATGATGATGAAATTATATTTTTTAATTGGTTTCTAAAAAATAACAACAAAATACAAAAACGAAACTGATCATAAAAAATTCAAAAAAAACATAAGTAGATGATTGTAAAACGATTGCGGTTTGAGTTTCGGACATGCTTTAATTTCAAATTGATTGCTCGTAAAAATCGAAAAAAACAATAGTAATATTTAGTGTCTGATATTTGTAGATACGAGTATTTGCTGCTTACAGATCTATGAATTTATTTATTGTTTATTAACGCCACAATAAGTTTTTCAAAAAAGTACAAAAATAAATTTAAACTAGCGTTTAATCTTCCGCCGGCACAAGTCATTCATATTTGTGTGTTTCTTTGTGTTACCACAGATTAAGTTGAGATTAAGATTTTTATTTATTTCTGTGTGTTTTCGTTAGTGTAAACATACAACAATAAAATCATGTACAAAATTCGTATTGATTTTGTTGATTTTATGCACATTTGAACACCGTGGATTTGTGCTTTTGTGCAGGTAAATTGACTTCATTGTTAATTTAATTAGTTTTTGAAAATTTTAGTTTGAATTATTGCTACAATAAGCGTTTTATGATCATGTCATGAATGGGAATTGTAGGAGTTTTTAATATACAGACAGAGAAATGTTTACTAAGAAGCAAACGATCACTTTTGTGTGTATTGTAGGCGTTAATGAGTTTAGTGAGATTACTAAACCATAATCACAGATTAAAATTAACTACCTACAAATTTTATATACCCATGTAAAATGTATTCTATTGCTTCATGTTTTTCGCAATGTTTTTGTGCTGATATTTATATACAATACATTTTCAGATTGAATAGTGGTTTTATTTGATGATACTATAGTCAAATACTTTATATAGCTCAAATAATTTCAGTTTGGAGTAAAATAGATTTAAAATATGTACTATTCTTGAAACTATTGTACTGACCAAGACTACGCACAGTGGATTAGATAAGGTGTATGCGTCTCATAACTGATTTTTTCAAATGATTGAAATTAACCATAAAACAACTTGTATCGTAAAGTTAAGATGTCAAGCAATAATTATTTGCAGAAATTATAGCAAATGGCGACAGAACACCATACTTTCGACTTTAAAGATTTGGGGATTTTAAATTATACCTTATTCAAGGGCGTATTTTTAATATTTATAATTATTTTTTTCAGAATTGTTATACCTTGTTGGAAAGGCTATCTTGTCCAGATTCTATCTTTGTAAAGAGTTTTGTACATATTGTTAGCAGATTTGAAATTTGTTAATTTAAAATATATAATGTTTTTTGTCTTACCTACGCAACTTTGACTAGGATTTGAACTATTGGCACCGTTTGTTGCCGATCTAGTTTTAACATATAATTAAAGCTTAACTTATTGTCTAAAAGATATATCAAAATTAGCTGCCTTTTTGTGCCTATAAATAAATGGCATGCAAAAATGTTGAGCAACTCAGAAATTTAAGAAAAAAATTATCAATTTTTTTTATTTTAGTGGCTTTTCATAGCTTATTTTGTTATGATAGGTTATACAAATTTATAACTATATATAAGGTAAATGTAGTTATTAACAAAACCATGTTTTAAATTTCATAAACACCTTTTATAGTATTTTATCCCTCAATGCATATGAATAAAAAAACAAAGTATAAAAAAGTATAATAACTTCGGCAAATATAAACCGATTTTAACAAGTAATATCTCATTTGTCTCTATATAAAATTATCTTTAAAACACTGTGCAAAAAAATGAGTTTTCATAAAAAAATTAAAATAACTATTGTTGAAAAATTACGAAAAAAAAATAAAAAATTGCTAAACTTTTTAAAAAAAAACCTTAAATAATTTCATGAAATTTTCAGACATTTATGAAAGACTAATTCGATGCCTCTCCATAATTGTTTAAAATTTTGAAATCGTTCTAAAAATATGTGAGTTAGAGGTACTATTACTTTTATACAAAAACTCCAAAAAATCAAAAATGTATTTTTAACCGTTCATAACTTTTTGTTAATAATTCGATTTTTATGATTAAAAATACATATTAAAGCATAAAGGCCCACCTATTCAACAAAAAAAACTTAGAAAAATCCTCATCCATTCAAATGTTACAGATTTTTGATCCGAAAATGACCAAAATTTTCCACTGTTCATTGGATAAAATGAGTAATGATCATCGGAGTTGGCAAACTCTGCAACAACGCATGAATTTAAATATTCGCCCTTAGATCAGGTCTATTTCGGATGACGGTTAGATTGGGAGTTGCTTATCTATCTTAGAGAATGAATCCACACTCTAACTTATTAACCTTCAGAATAAGAAACTTGGTTAAGAGGATTATACAAATACAAGGGACTGAGGTTGGTGCAGATTAGTCTCCATCACTCGGAAGCTGTAATGAACGACTTACTGCGTTTCATATAAAACTTATTCATGTGGCCAGTAATAGAAAAACCCTGGCTGGTAACGTTCGAGGGGTCCAGTCTCTAAACAATGTTTCTTTCTCAATATTACGACCCATAGTTTGATTAACAGACTACATGGACATACTAGCTAATTTTTAATAATAGACTCAGAAATTGATTCAAAGTATATTGGTATACTTCAAGCTTGCTGTGGACCATCATTTAAGGGCTTTATAAATATCAGCTGAAAGTCACCAGTTAGAAGAAAAAGGATTGAAGTTTGTTTTAATAATACTATTGATTTGATAGCATTTAACAAAACTTCATTGGCATGCAGTTGTGTGGACGAAAGTCAGACCATTAAACAATGTTTGTTATTAATGACATTATTTACAAAACGGCTAAAATAAAAATATATCAATTTAATTAGAATAATAAAAATGTATAACTAAGTACGAAATGCATCTGAAAAACAAAACGTTAAGTTTTAAACCACTTTTGTTATAAATAAATTTATTTGCTGCTACACGAAACAAATTAAAACTTTACGATTACATACTTATTTATACATGTTCATAGTTTTAACTTAATCTTTTTTATTGTTTTCTTTAATATTTAATTAAAGTAAACAGTTAATGGTAATTTATGCTTTCGAAATCTGTTGCATGACTACAACCATTCACATTCGATTTACAACAAATGCTTCCATTAAAAGTGTTTATGTGGCTTATTATATACATAAAACACGTTTTAAATGGTACTATCAGAATGCCACATTAAACGAATTTATCAAATTCATTATAGCCATGCTCCACTGTAATAAACAAGTGCTTAATTCTGCCCATAAAAGGTTCATTAAAATTCTAAATGGTCCACTTTAAACTATTCTAGTCTAATTTGTTGATGTTGTTGATATTGTAGTTTGGGTTGTTGTTGTTGTTATTGTTGTTGTTGCTATTTGCATTAAAATTCACTTGTTTATTGTTTAGAAAAGTTTACAATAAATTTGTTCGATTAATAATGGTTTGCATGTACTTTAAAAATTAAAATGGAAATTTATTGCTATTAAAACTATTTATTCAAATGTGAAGCATTTTGTTTTCTCACACACACTCATACAAAAATCGCTATCATTGTTGTAGTTGTGTTTTTTTTGTTTGTTTTCGCGTTTGGTTATCGATAACAATAATGTGGTATTATTGTTGCACTGAATTCCGTATGAAAATTGTTGATTTTATTTTTGCTTCTTATTTTATTTTTATAAATTTCAGCTTGCGTGTTATTTTTGAAATGAAGAAAAATAAGAAATGTTTTAACAATTATTTATTGTCATATAAAATATATTCGTTATTGCCATTAACCAGCCATAAATTGGCAAATAAATGTCGTGACTGCATAGAACTTACCGCTCATCTCTTACTTTTCCAAAAAAGTGGAAAACAAAACACAAATACATACAAACATGTGACTTTACTTACAAATACATGTTGAGGAACATTTTTATAGACTGTTCGCGAAATAAATTTTACATATCGTTTCCATACTTTACAGGAGAAGGAAAAACTTAATAAAACTTAAAGTTTTGTAGTTTCGATTTTTTTTAACACAGATTTTTATGAAGATCTTCAACCAATTTAATGTTGTGGCATTTTATTTTATCAATGGTATGTTAGAGAATTATCAATCGAAATATGCAAAAAACTAAATTTTGGAGAAAAACGAGTTATGGCCTTTCTATATTAAGGGAACGTTATAGATATACATATATTCTTTTTACTAAAATAGCGTTTATGAAATGCAAAACTGAAGTTTGATCCAAATATTAAATGTTTTTGTGTTCTTAGGAGTTAGATTAGGATAAAGTAGTATTCTAAAGTTAATCCGTGTATTCCACAAGACCCTTAGCGTTGGTCCACAGCCTTCATAGTTACAGATTGATCATACTTCGATCCTTTCAGAAACGTTTGGCTCGCTTCGTGTTTTTACTATTACCAATGAGTTAAAGAGTATCAAGATCTCTAGATTCTGAAAGCAAAAAAAACGCCAAAACATAGAAGCCGATTGCTTGATATTGACAGAAGAAGTGCAGGGTGTTTCCCTCCCCTTCACCATCTGCAAATAACATTAGAATATTCAATATGTCCTGTAATAATGCCTACGTATATGGTACGTACATAAATCCTAAATTCAGGTTAACTCATGCCGAGTATGATCTTAAATGTCCCGTTGCCCACAATGATTTCGTCTATTAGGGTTTCTATCTTAACAACCATCAAGTAATTCCATTACCAAGAGCCTTTACTATCTATAGGCTGCAATCTCCTATTTCCACATGGAATATCCTACATGAGACTCTCTGTCTAGAGCTGACTAAATTCTAATTACCGTGCCATTTTGTTATTTGAAAATACTTCAGTGGTTTCAGTATTCTGATTCAGAATCTCAGAGATGTCTTGCCGGAGTGCTTGCGAATACCAATTTTTTAAAATAAACTTGAGCTGTAATCAGTTTTTATATTCTATAAGTGATATTGCATATCAATGATCTTCTACTATTGAGTTTCAACTGATCGATTTCCAGTATTGTACACAGTTATTCTGTAGCTGACATACTTATAGCCATCATTTTATTCATCCATTCTGCGATTAAAACATGACTACATACTGTTCAGAAGCGGTTTACTTTTCTTTTGGTTTTCCCCACAGGATATTGGTCGTTATGAAAATTGTAAAGTTCTGCCAGTTTCTGATATGCTAGTCATTTTATGACCACTTAAACCTTGGGAACTTTGTTTTATATATGGACAGTACGACTAAAAAATTAATTTTCCTGTTGTGTAGTGAACAGTTCACTGTTCAATCGACCAGGAACAACTTATCTAATTGCCTCAGAACATATTTTGTGGTAGTACTCCCTTTGCGACGATTCTCCTGTACGCGGTTGAAAAGCTCCTGTTGTATTACATTTACGGTTCGATATAGGTGTTACAAATATAGATATCCATGTCAGGAACATCCTCTCCCCTGATAATTTTTGTAGGGCACAACACGCATCCTTAAAGGGAGGTCGGTGGAGACAGCCTTGCATGACGTTGTCGGAACTTGACACTTGACAAAAAGGAGTATGTTGATCAGCGGATAAGAAATTGGACAGAAAATATGCTTAGGAGCAGGGCCATTAACTCTGACATGGGTATTGGTAGAACAAGGAAAGTTGTGACAAGGGGCACACCACAAGGTGGAGTCATCTCTCCACTTCTGTGGACTCTTGTCTTAAATAAAATCCTTTTCAGGATCAGTAGGATAGGCACCAAAGTAGTCGCATATGCTGACGACGTTGTGCTTCTTATTCAAGAGAAGTTTCATCCAACAATAAGTGAACCCATGGAATCAGCTCTCAGCGTTATGCTATCATGGGACAAGGAAAATGATGTAGGTGTCAACCCTGCCAAGACCGAACTGGTTCTTTTCACCAGAAGATATAAAATTCCAGAATTCTGACCTCCACGACTGGATGGTACTTTCCTGAAGATTTCTAGCGAAGCCAAATATCTTGGTGTAATTTTGGACTCCAAGCTCTCGTGGAAACGTAATGCTGAGAGTCAAATGAAGAAGGCATTATATACCTTCTATATATGTAAGAAAACCTTTGGCAAGAGATGGGGTCTTAAACCATACATTGTACACTGGATGTACATCGCGGTCATAAGACCTATTTTGACCTATGGGGCTCTTGTTTGGTAGAGAGTGGTGGACATTAAGACTCACCTTTCTATTCTAAACAATTCCACCCCTCAGGACAGTCTATAGACAATGCTAAATATAACTCCCCTTGATATATATATCAAATTCATTTCTGCTAAGTCTGCTCTACGACTTAAACAGTGAAGCGGACTGAAACATGATCGTATTGGTCACGGCACCATCCTACAAAAGATAGATTGGGCGGGAAACGGATTACACCGATTTTTGATAGAACATTTAAGATCAGAATACCGACAAGGGATGATTGGGCAGCGAACTCTGTTCTAAGGGATGACGTGATCTCAATCTACACTGATGGTTCAAAGACAGAAAGAGGTACGGGCTCGGGAATCTTCTCAGATGAAGTGGACCTTTTGTTGTATCTTCGATTAACGGATACCTGCACGGTTTTTCCAAGCAGAGATTTATGCCATCGATACAGCCGCGAGAAGAATCCGGCAATTGATTCTCGTAAATAAGACTATACACATCTATTGGGACAGCCTGACATGAATCAAGGCTCTTAATTCCAACGTTATTAGGTCGAAATGTCTTCTCAATTGCATCAAATTACTAGCACAACTAACACAACATCACGTCGAGTTGGTATGGGTTCCAGAACATGAGGGCTTCAGTGGAAATGACGTATCTGATGTATGCGCAACCAACGGGTCGTCCCTGGACATACCTCTCGCGCAAAGGGATATTCACACTCCCTTGGTGACCGTATCGAAATTGATAGATGTATGGGCTTTGAGCGAGACTCAGATGGTCAAATATCATCACTTGTAGAATATCCAGAATGCTCTGGTCCAATCTGACAAAGGATAGAACTAGGACTCTTTTGTCTCTTAGAAGGAATTCGATTAGGCTTCTTACGGTTATAATTACTGGATACTGTGTGATTGGACACATGTCGGACCGTATGGGCTACCCACGTTATAGCTATTGTAGAAGTTGTTTGGATAAAGAGGAGGAAGAATCGGTACAGCACTTTCTGTGTGAATGTCCAGCCTAATAAGAGCATAGACTACTACATCTTGGTAGAGCTCTTTTCCATGATCTGGACTGTCTCAGAGATGTGTCACTAGTAAATATGATCAGATTTATTAGAATTACCGGCTGGTTCCCACAAGGACCACAGAAATCACATAGTCAACGAAATTAGGGAGGGAAACTATTCTCAATTTATGTATGAATTTTCAGCATAAGGAAATAGTATTTCTAAGGGTAGCAAAATGGGCCACAAGGCCTCCGAGTGAACTCGCTAACTTGCGAGCAACCCACGTAACCTAACATAGGTGTTACAAATAGTGAGAACATTAGATGGAGTGAATTAATATTACTACACCGTTTCGGAAAACCGGGCCCTCAATAATAATTTATCCGCAATAATTGAAACATTCCTGGAGAATATGTGCAATTGTTTGCACCACCATTTTTGAGACATTCAAGGTTGCACTGTACCACAAAGATAAGAATCTTTATAGAGTAATTTGCTCAAGATTACAAAATAGATGTTCTCATGGGATAGAGTTAGCGGGATTGCTCCCAAAACTGTACCGATTTATTCTCCTGTGATTTCTATCTCAAACTCGCCTTTGGAAATAGTTTTAATATAGTGTTTCGAGTCGTCTATAGGAATGCTGCCGTCGCACTGTGTGGTAGATCGCAAATCTAACTGGACAAAATTAATAAATCACGTTGGGTTCACTTCACACTTATGAGTCATATAAAAAATGAGTTCAAATATATAAACGATTATAAAAAACCAACTTTTTTTCGCAATGTATTTTGGGAGTTTTTACCCATTCTTCAAAAATTTTCTTTCGTGAAAAAGTAGAAGTCATACTGGAAAAGTGAAAAGATGCAAGATGTTTTTGATTTACCTTGAAGTGAAAACTTGAAAAGTTAAAAACAAATATAGTTTTACACCGGAACTATCCGGAATAAACAGCTTTAACACTACTTGAAAAAAGGAAATATTTTATTTTTTCTTTGTGTAGGTCATACTGGAAAAGTGAAAAAAAATGTATGGCGGCCGCATAAATGCGCAAGATGTTTTTGATTTACCTTAAAGCGAACACTTGACAGATTAACCCAAATATACTTTTACAGCGGAACTATGCGGAATAAACAGCTTTAACTCTACTTGAAAAAAGGAAATATTTTATTTTTTCCAATTTCTGATCGTCTCACAAAAAATAGTTTTTTTTAATAGTTACAATGGAAATAACTAAATGAAAATTGTTGCATATTTCCTTGAAATAGAGCTTAATAATAATATAAAAAAATTATGACATTAAAATCACCGTAGCCTTTTTAATCATAAACCAAAGTCACACAAAAAATACACTTCTCTTTGAAATCTTAATGTACCTGTTGACAACTACTGACTTTAAAGCTTAGTTTTTCCTAATCGGAGCTAAAAACCAAAAAAACAAAACATGAATTACAGTTTCCTATTTTATTGAGAAGCTCATTAAATGATCAGAAGGAATGTTGCCAGACATTTATTTTTTAATTTTGTCCAGCTAGATTTGTGATTTACCACAGTGTGCGTCGTGTATTTTCAATGATCTCTATATGATCCTAATAATCTCACAGAGATGATTGATAACATTTTCTTGCACAGCCTTTAATGTTTTTATCTACAGTGTATGCAATATATGTATGTAGTACATAAACATTGTCAGTCCTGTCCAGTATAATGATAATACAAATGGTGGTTGGTTAGTAACTTCAGTTGTATTTATACGTATAACCAAAGTATAATATTATGTTTGTATATGGTAACCATGATTTTTATGCATTTGGTTTTTAATATAAAAAAGGCGTTATTCCACTTTTTAATCTTTATATTAGAATTAACAAAAACAACCACACTACACCGCACCAAACCACACAGTACAGCACAACGATACCAGAAAAAAAGAAATGAACAGAAAAAGAAACAAAAATTAAACATAATATCGTCATCATCATTTGTATTTGTATACTGCGAGTACAAGATTGTATTTTACGATCATTAATGGCAATAATTAAACATTTTTATGGGTTGCATTTTAAGTTGACACATTCGACGATTTTACTTTTACCTCCTCACCTGTAATCGAAACGTCGTCTTCGTCATCAACGCCGTCATGCATGCATGTAATATAATTACTGCTTTTAATATGCATTTTTCAAAGTACCTTTCTTGCTGGTCTTTCAAATTCACTTGTTATATGTTTTTTTTGGAATATTGTTTTCCTAGATTATCAGAATATGGACAGTAATGACAATCGTAAGATTAGAAATTATTAGAAAACTCAAACATTTAAAAAGTTTAACAACATTGTTCTAGAAAAATTGCTATTTAATGCAAACTGCTCGACTTTAAGCCACCACCATAATCATCATGCAATAACAATTACTTAATTTTCAATAATTCCCGGCAAATAAAAATGTCGTGATTATTAAAATTTATATTGCTAAATTATTGTGGGTATAAACGAGGCTTTATTTATAAAATATTATGTAGCCAATTGTTTTAAACAAAAAATAAAAATAATTCCTGGTTTTTTTTGTAGCATTTGATAAATTTACAAATTTATTGAACGACAGAAAAAACATGTTCTTCAAAAAAATTTATTACACCTTTTAAGTAATTCTTACCATTAATGTTGAGAAATAATGACAAATACGAGTAAAAATTCATATAAATTGGCTGTTTCCAGCAACGAACCGAAATTAACAACCACAAAAATCCAATTGAAAATTACATTTTAAAATGACATTTGTTGTGGGAAACGAATATTTATGTCTGCCGTATGATTTTTATCAAAATATCAAGTACCCAATAGGTAATTGGACAAATACTTGTATTCATTCATTGAAATTTGATTTACATTTTTTAATATACCCAGGAGTTTTGTCGTCTATTATTTGAAAATTTGCTGGACCTAGGACGAAGTCTAATGATGCTATGTAGCACAATGGGGTAAATGCAAAAAAAAACTGCAAATAAATCTTTAATAATAGCATCAATCATGGATGTATTTAGAAAAACACTTATTTGCAATACCGAACCCGCTCACAAGGTTACTTGCAAAAACTCAAAACTGATCAAGGCTACGTACAGCTGATTTGCCACTCATCTAATTTGAGACTAATTTGCCAAATATGATTCTCTACTGAGAGAACAATAATTGTTTTCGTTATATGATTTAATTACTTATTGTAAGTCATAGATATTAATGGCAGAAACAATATTATAAAAACCTGTAAAAAATGTTTCTGTGTAACTAAACAATAATGTAAGTAATTTTTTCGAAAAAAGAAAGAAGATCGGTCGCGAACTCTATGAGTTAGAGGGTCAAACTTTGACATTTTGGCCAAACAAATGTTTTTTTTCATCCATGTAACTTATTGTTCTTAGCAAAATATCTCCCAAATAGTTTAGATAGCTATTTCTTCAATCTTTCGAAAAAAGTAAAAATTTTTTCACTTTTGAAAACAATAATTTTTTTGGCTTTTTTTAAAATGGGCCTGTTTTGCTAAAAAAAAGCTTAGATATTTTACTTGAAGACCTATTTGATCGCTTAGTGCTATCAACAGCACTTGAAGACCTTTTTGGTCGCTTATACACCATATATAAGAGACACGTGTACGAACTAATTAAAATGGGCCACCGGTGTCCCCGTGGTCGCATCAATCATAGAAGTATTTAGAAAAACACGTGATGCTTATTTGTCAAAACCGAACCCACTCACAAGGTTACTAGCAGTAACTCAAAACTGATCAAGGCTACGTAGAGCTGATTTGCCACTCATCTAATTTGAGAATAATTTGCCAGATATGATTCTCTACTGAGAGAACAATAATTGTTTTCGTTATATGATTTAATTACTTATTGTAAGTCATACAACATTAAAGGCAGAATCAATATTATAAAAACCTATAAAAAAATGTTTCTGTGTAACTAAACATAATGTAAGAAAGAATATCGGTCGAGAACTCTATGAGCTAGACGGGTCAAAATTTGATATTTTGGCCAAACAAATTTTTTTTGCATCCATGTAACTTATTGTTCTTAGCAAAATATCTCTCACATTTGAAATCAATAACTTTTTTTATTTTTTTTTAAAATGGGGCTGTTTTGCTCAAAAGAAAGCTTGGATATTTTCCTTGAAGACCTATTTGATCGCTTAGTGCTATCAAAAAAATATTTTGTAACTCAAAATATAAAATTTTCGACTTTATTTTTGCAAAATCAAAAACTTTTGTTGAATTTTTTTCTTCAAAATGGATTCTTAGGTCTTTTCCTTGAAGACCTTTTTGGTCGTTTATACACCACATATAAGAGACACGTTTACGAACTAATTAAAATGGGCTACCGGTGTCCCCGTGGTCGTCAAAGGGTTAAGAGCTTTTTGGTCGCTTTGTATGATGTGAGTGGTAAATATATCAAAATATGTTTTTTGTAACTGAAGACATACATTTACAATTTAAAAAGGGCCCATTTTGAAAAAAAATTAGATTTTGCCAAAAAAAAAGTCAAAAATTTTATGTCTTGAGTTACAAAACATATATTTTGGGAAATTCGTAAAAAGTGGTAGTGAAAACACATTTTAACCACATATTTATATCATAACAAGTAACCACTAACATAAAATGGGCACCAATTTTATGCACTTTATATAAAAACCGAGTTGTCTGGTTTCGCAATTTGTTTAATTTAATAACATGGTGCTACGATGGAAAACAACTTGGAAAACGGCCTAGCGTGGGTTATAGGTCTTGCTGAGTACACTACAAATTGTCTCTAAAAATTTCAGAAACACCCTCAAATTCAGAAGTTATTCTGAAAAAAACGTTTTCAGTGATGTTCGTCGACTTATCGACCTGTAGCTTAGTCAGTTTTTCTCCGACTTTAAATTTTTTAACGGATTTGGAAAGAAAACTGATTACGTTTTCAAATGACGTGCATTATTTGATACATTTTTAAGTTAAGTATTGTTTTTAAGAATATCTAAAAGAAAAACAAAATTTATCAACGTTTTTGATTTTAGTCGCTTTTCATTGCTTATTTTGATATGAAAGTTTATAAAAATTTTTACCCACATTATAGAAAATTTAGTTCTTAACAAAACATGGTTTTAATTATTCAAATCGGGTGAAAATTCTAAAAGTTATTCAACTTTTAATTAACACCATTTTTAGTATTTTCTCCCCCAGCGCATATAAATAAAAATAAACAAAAAACTGTAGAAAACAAAATATTTGAAAATTTTGAATTTACGAGATAAATTTTTTCGAACTTTTTTCAAAAAAGTTTAATAACTTTTGCAAATATAAACCGATTTTAACAAGTAATATCTCATTTTTCCCATATAAAGTTGTCTTTAAAACCCTGTGCTCTAAATTTTGAGGGTGTTTCAAAATCATTGAAAACAGTTTTAGTATGTCCTCACCTAGGCCTATAACCCCCATTAGGTCGCTTTTCAAGTTCTGACAAAAAGTGTCATTTTGTAGCAGAGTGTAATTTATATTACTATATTCTATGATTATAATATTTTTTGATCCCAAACATTTCAATGGTTCAACCTATCGTGTTGTAATTGTTTTTAAATTTCAGTCAGACATTTTGTTCTAAATTTCTTTTGGTCAACAGAGAATATTTGGGAAATTTTGCGCCTTCAACAAGCAGACGACAGCTAGGTCGTCTTAGAATTTTAAAAGGACGCAGAATATTTAGATTAGTTTCAACAGCGAAATAACAAAATATAAAAAGAGCAGACAAGTGTTAGGTACTTTTTTGAGTTCTAACTATTTATTGGTACTTTTTGGGACTCTATTTATTTTTTTTTAGACCAATAAACATAGGGTTGCTTTGGTCCTGCGTGAAATGAGAACAAACAATGGGAAAATTAATGGTACTTTTTTAATAATAATTTTCGCTTTTTTCTATTACAATGAACCTGGAAACATGGAATTAGATCCATGTGATCCTGAATGAGTAAGTAATTCACAAATTCTTTAATTTGTTCTACGAATGAATAAAGAAACATTAAATAAGATACTTGTGATCATATTTGGGAATCCAGAAAAGAGGATTTAGTGGGACATTTTCATCTAAATTAATAAAAACTTGAATATAGTGAGAATCGATAAAATGCTTTTGGATGATTCATTATGGAAATCTTCGTATTACTTCAAAATATCCAGAAGACCCTGATATTTCCAACTGATAAATTTTATATTCATGCTTGCAAAACATACAAAAACCCCATCGTAACAACAATGATCACAACAAAATGAGACTCACAGAAAGACACAGCCATTCTCTTAAACAAATTTAAATATATCATGACTGTTTTTGTTGAATAATTCAAATTACAAATTAAGAATACAATCGAATAAATATGTACATACGTATGTATGTATTTTATTTTGTATTTTAATTTATGATCTTTGATTCATTAATTCCTTATTTAATATTTTGTGTCATTCTTTAAACAACGAGCAACAAATTTTCAAAATTACAATATACATATTTATTTTTGTAATGGTCGTTTTGATTATTATTTTGGAATTTAATTTTAATGTAAATCATGAAGTACAAATAAGAAAACTTGTACAAAATGAAATTAAAATTATAAAAAATCCATTATTGTACAAATAATTTGCGGTATAAATATAAATTACAAATTTTATTAAAAAAAAAAACAAAATTAATAATTAAAAAATATAAAAAAGCAACACATGATTGTTTTTAAATGACTTTATTTAAGCAACAAACATAACAAAAATACACTTGTCACTACATTAAAATGACAATTCATTGCCATTAAAATGGTATTAAAATAATAAAAAAAATAAAATTAAACATACTTAAACACAGATACTCATACATACCCATGTAAAATAATTAAAAAACAATTTACACAATGAATTGAAATTGTTAGAAACATAGAAAATCACAAATAAATACGAGCTAAAAAAATACTGAAATAAAACATGGCAAAATCATAGAGACCTTTAAGGTTAAACTGTTTGTTTGGTTTCAGATTTAATTCATTAAAAAACAAAGACAATTGTATTTTAAATAAAGACTGTGATAGTCTGTCTTATCAACAAGACTAAAAAAATAAAACCGATTTCATATTGTCCACACTAATTTGGTAATTGTGGCTACTCTTAATTAAAAAATATTTAGAACATTCGTAATCTACAGATTGATGACATTTTGTAATTTGGAATAAATTATTTAAATTAAAATTTAGTCATACATTACAATGGAATTTTTAAAATGATTGTAGCATTTCTGGGCGAGCTCGTATTTGTAGTTAAATGTTTAAAACCACCCTACAACGACGCCTCCAATGAAACATTAAGTACATTAAATTAATTACTATCAGCTCTTAAATCATGACCAATTATAAAAACTACTTAATTTGGTTTCATTTTATGTTTCTTTTCTTTTTCTATATTTTTTTATTTTGAAGGGGTGAGTGATAGTTGTTGTTTCATATAAAAATTTTACAATATTTTTTATTGTTTTCGGTTTAGTAAGTAACAAAAGTCTACATACAGTTCTATGTGTACTTAAAGCAGTACTTTTTATTTAAAAGGAGTAACGTTAGTGAGTAATAAAAGTACATTTTCATATCCAAATAAGTAAAAGTTTTATATTCGGCGGTGCAGAATCATATATACCCATCTATTTTTGTGCATTTTGTATAACAACATTTATCTGGTTCATCCGATTAGGTTTATTTTATCAGTGGTAAATGTCATCATGCATTTAAATGTTATCGAGAACAACATGTGTGGTCCGAAAAAAGTCATAGAGTAATTAAGTTCCTGAGGCAGCTCTCCTGGAAAGAGAAAGGTATAATTTAGATCTAATTTATTGTGTGTTAAAGTAAATGGTTTTATGTTGTATTCTGCAAAAATATTGTTTTGATAGAACGAGAGAAATATAAAACTAGATTATCTTCTGACTTTTGACTCTTTGAGTTAGAGGGGATCAAACTTTGACATTTTGGCCAAGCAGGTGTTTTTTTTCTCATCCATGTAAATTATTACCTATTGTTGTTAGCAAAATGTGACCCAAATAGTTTAGATAAAAATAAAAAAAGAAATCTTATATATTTTAATATTTGGTCGCTTAGTGAGATGCGAGTTGGATATCTGTCAAAATAAATGTTTTGTAATTCAAAACATACAATATTTTTTTTTTTTGCAAAATCGAAAACTTTATTGATTTTTTTTTTAAAAAGGCCATTTTTTTTTTGCGCAAAAGAAAGCTTAATTATTTTCCTTGAAGGCCTTTTTATTCCCTTAGTGGGATGCTAGTGGGATATCTATAAAAATAAATATTTTGTAACTCAAGATATAAATTTTCGAAATTTTTGGCAAAATCTAAATTTTTTTCCAAAATGGACCCTTTTCCTTTAAGACCTATTTGGTCTATTAGTGGGATGAAAGAGGGTTCACTTGACGTGAAATTCCCCATATGTTAGTGGCATCATTTATATGATGAGGAATTATACAGCACAGGGGATGGCTTCATACATTTTTGTGCAAAAATTATAAGGAGTGGTAGTAGAGCATTGAAATTTGTCACCGAGAATTACATGGACTAACTTAAGAAAAAAATTAAATTTTATCAAAATCGTCCATGCCCAACTACCACTGCCCCTACAACTCAAATCGATTTTTTCGCATAAAATTGTTTATAGCCAAGCAAAACTCTAGAAATTAGGTACATACATTTTAAAAAAAGAACTCGGTATGAGTTTCAAAAAAATCGACCACACCCACCGCCCACGAAACCCATACATAGATAAGAATTTTTTTGATATTTCGTTAAAATGTTAAGTTTTCAACCTGTTCCGAAAACTTCCGAAAACAATTTTTTTTAATCGAAACAAGGCACTCCCACCTTTCATTTTCTTAAAAGATCAGCTTGGGGGAAAGTGGGGCTACATTATTTTTTATAGATATGCCCATATCTTCTTAACGGTTTATGATATCCCCATAATTTATATTGGTCTAACACCCACCTTAAAGTATACCGATCGACTTAGAATTTCTGAGTCGATTAAACGATGTCCGTCCGTCCGTCTGGCTGGTTGGCTACAGGTCGCAATTTTGAAGATATTTCGATAAAATTTGGTCACCAAATTTTGTTACGATCGGTCCATAATTAGTCATAGCTCCCATATAGACCCGCTTCCGAAAATCACGTTAACGTGCTTAAATCACTTAAAAATGTTGGTATATACACAAAATTCAACATAAATAACTTTCATATAGACATAAATCGCACTACCTTATTTCATGGTGATCGGTCCATAATTGGTCATAGCCCCCATGTAAGGCCCACTTCCAAAAATCACTCAAAATATAAATTATTGAAATTTAAAAAAAAATATTTTTGCTCTTTTACTTAGTGTAGGATATTATATGGTCGGGCTTGACCGATCATTCTTTCTTACTTGTTTTTTTTTGTATTTATTGAGAAATGCTATATTTATACCCTACACCTCCATAGTGGGGAGGGTATAATGCGTTGTGCAGATGTTTGTAACGCCCAAAAATATTGGTCTAACACCCACCTTAAAGTTCTAAGTCGATCGGTATAGATCGACTTAGAATCACTTTTTGAGTCGATTAAACGATGTCCGCCCGTCCGTCTGGCTGGTTGACTGGCTGTCCATGTAAACCTTGTGCGCAGAGTACAGGTCGCAATTTTGAAGATATTTCGATAAAATTTGGTCACTAAATTTTGTTACGATCGGTCCATAATTAGTCATAGCTCCCATATAGACCCGCTTCCGAAAATCACTTTAACGTGCTTAAATCACTTAAAAATGTTGGTATATACACAAAATTCAACATAAATAACTTTCATATAGACATAAATCACACGACCTAATTTCATGGTGATCGGTCCATAATTGGTCATAGCCCCCATGTAAGGCCCATTTCGAATATAAATTATTGGTATTTTAAAAGAAACATATTTTTGCTCATTTACTTGGTGTATTATATGGTTGGGCTTGACCGACATTTTTCTACAAAACTGCATCATTTTATTTTTGAAATTGAGAGGTCGAAAAATATGGTTTTTGACACAAAAATCCCTCTGAGTATTATAGTCATCTTAATCTTAGATGCTGTAGGATTTATCATGGACATGATTCTAACAAACATATAGTTTTATTTTAAAAAATAAGGATTATGACTTGGTGCAGCATTTCAGAATCACAGACGCCTTAGAATAATGGAAACCTTAGACCTAGCCAAACGATTTTACTCATGAACACCTTCAAGTAAATATTTGTTGTAAATTTCTCAAAACAAAGATTCAGTAAAGAACAAATCTTAGCTGGATAGTAGATTGGTTCTCCGATACCTTGATCTTGTTTCGTTATGTGCAAGAATTCTCGAATGTGGGTTTTAGAACATATTTTGCACAGAGTTTCCTAAAGTCACAATCAAATGAATTTGTACTCATATCTACATAAGATAACTTCAAATTAATAAATTTTATTAAAATCAGTGTAAATAATTGGTTAGCGTGGCTGACATCTAGAGTCTTTCACAGGAATTCCCGGGACGAGAAATCCGGGGAATTCCGCAGAATTTTCAATCCTGAAATCCTGGGAAATTGTGCGAGAATTCCCGGGAATTATTTTAATTATTTTTATGTGATGGTTTTTGAACTTGACTTTCTCTAAAAGGTACTTAAGCTCCAAAACAAATGCAGAAGTTTCATACAACAAAAAGGATTTAACCCAAATAGACCAATAACAAGTTCATTATTTAAATTATTCCAAAAACTTGTGCGTGTTCAGGGCTGTCACAGAATTATATTCCGATCGAAAGTGGAATTATTATAGTATTTTGCTTTTTCACAAAGATTAAAGCGAAAATTTTCGGAATAAAACCTCATTCCGTGAATTTGTATTTTCTTTAATATTATTGAGTCTTCTTCAAGTTTTTTAATTAACATCTTTACTTAATTTTTGATTTAATAAGCAAAACATTGACAATTCAAAATCAAAAAGAAATAAAATATTTATTTTTTGCGAATTAAAAGAATTAATTAGAATCTAACGAAGGTAGAACATAATCTAATGGAAATTGAAGCCATTCCGATACAAATGACAAATGGTGACATGTTTGTTATAACCAAAATTAGAAATCGAGTCAGTTTATCTCTTTATATTAAATTTTTTATTTGTATCCAATTACATTTTAAAACAAATTATATTTTTTAGCTTTTTAATGAATTCTACATTCTTAAAATTTAATTATTTTGTTCTAGGTGGTAATTCCAGGAATCTCGGGAAATTTAAAAATTAATTCCGATTTATCAGGAAATGAAAAATTTGCGGGAATGGAAAAACTTTACTGACAACTCAAAATAAAGTTCATATTATACGTTAGGATCACCGGTCTCTCATATACGTCAAATGGTTAAATGGTCAAGAGTAAACAACAAAATGTTTAAATTATTTATTCAAAATATAATTCCAAAGAGAACTAGAATGAATTACTTAACAATTATTTTGCCTAGTGTGTGTTTAATTTTTGCCCAGAAGTGTACAATATTGTATTTAACATTTTGAATGAAAATATATGTATTTCATACTATTCAAATTTGTACATTGGAAACTCATAAAACTGTATTGATTTTGATTTTATTTTCGTAGCAATCTGTATGAGAAAACTAAATGAAATAGTTTTATTTTCGTCTTTCGAAATGAACGTACGTACGTTTATACATTGTATGTATATATAGTTGTATATGGATTATTTGAATTGTTTTAAAAACACATAATATTTCAAATTTCAATTATGGCCATGTGCTGAGTGAATATCGAAAACAGAATGTCTTCGGCAGAGTGCGGTGGTGCATGCATTTTTTACAAATAGGAAAACCACTCAAAATTAAATTCGAACATTGAAAATGAAAACTATTTGTATCTCATGGATTTAGCTCACTTTGATTATTTCTTCATACAAGAACAAGTCATCTTGATGATGTTCTCTTTCACATTTCCAATCATCCTCATCATCATCGTCTTTGTAAGAATAAATAATAAATTCATATGGTATTTGACTTTTTTGACTTTAACGCGTAAACATTTCATTTCATTTAAATTTTGTATTGATGTTGATTTTACAATTGATTTTTCATTGTTAACGATCATTGTGGTTCATGTCTTTATTTGGCTTCTTTGTTTTTCAAAACATATGAAGCGATGAAGTGAAATGCAGAGTAAATTTTGTTAATAGCGACTGGAGGGTTTTCATTTCAAGTGCTGCATCATTTCAATTTATAAAATTTTAAATCTTATTTACATAATCATCATTTATTGATGTGGTTATTTTCTTCTTTTTTTATATTAAAATCAGACATTTATTTTTTTTATTAAAATAAAATATTAATTTTCGGCAATGATAATTATATTGCTAATCATTTGTGATCCAATTTACTAAAGTTCAGTTATATTTATTAAGACACTCACTGCCATTTTGTTATACAAAATGTGTACTATATATATCTAATACATATACAATTTTCTTTTGTAAATGTGTAACTCCATTATAAAGGAAACTAATTTTAGTTATTATTTTGTTTTGAATAACTGATTTTTTTTAAAAAAATTTACTAAAAATTATTTACTCAAAAGACCGCAACCATTATTTTTTAGCACAAATGATATAAAATAAAGAACAAGTATCATTTAGTTCCCGTTGTGGTTTATCACTCACGCTGGAACATACATATCGAAGGTCAATATTCAAAACCCTCTATCTTTGATTTTCACGAAAATTACTTTTTGACAGTTCAGTAAAAAAGACCTCATCTATGGTGTGAATTTCATAACAAACATATTTTTTTGCGGTTTTATTTGCATTTTTGTTGTTTCTCTATCTATCTCATTAGTTTTTTCCGAATGCAAAACCCTCAAATATTTTTTTTGGAATAATTTCTTCTTTTTTTGGAATAATTTCTTGCCATCTACTATGTTACGATAATTTCCAAAAAAAAAAACTTAAAAAATTTTGGATTACTCCGTACATGGATTACTCCGTACTCCCTTGCGATTGCCAAGGGATTTTGGGATTTTATTTGGCTGATCACTAAGGATCATTTGCCAGGGAGTTGCTGTCATTTTAGGGTCATAGATAGAGATACTAAACGGGGAATCCCGTTCCCGAAAATCCCGACGCCCGGGAGTTTTTAATTTTAAATCCCGGGGTTTTCGGGATTTTCCAAATCCCGTTTTTCATAAATAAATAGGGGAAATTGTCATTTTTGTGAGACTTTTTCATTCATTTTGACATTCTACCTGTCCGAATATCGCAAAGTGATGTTCAGCAAAGTTGTTAAGCTCAACTGCTGCTACAATATAGTTAATAAAGGAAAACGGTATTTTTGGTTTTCCTTGAGTGGGGCTCTAGAAAATCAATTCTTCAACTTTTTTTGTAAGTTATCTAACAAAACTCAATTTAAATCCTCTTCAAATGAAATTGATTTTATCTCAGATGAGGAGCTCGAACAAAATGAAAATATTTCGATTGCTAAAAGGCTAAAAGATATTATTAATAAATGTAAAAACCCCAAATAACAATAACGAAACCAAATTATAATGTAGATTTTCAACTTGCAAAAGAAATAAGGAGTGAGATCGAAAAATTCTTAACACACGTTTTTCATTACATTTTTTAACCCAAGTATTATTTGAATTTTTTTTTGATCAAGTTACCTTTGAAAAACATGTCAGTTATTATGTGTAATGTCAATAATATTAATTTTTTTGTTAATCCGATTAAAATGAGTGACCAGAAAAAAGTGCGTACTGAAATTATTAAATATTTTCAACAAAACCCAACTTGGTCTTACAAAAAGTTGGCCAAGCATACAAAGGTCTGCCGTCAAACTGTTTCCAATGTTATTAAACAGTACCGGGAGAACTTGTCAGTTGATAGAAAACCTGGTTCAGGTAGAAGGAATGGTCCACATGATGTTTCTAAAGCCAAAAAAATAGAACGCATTTTCAAAAGAGCTCCCAACACATCCGGTAGGAAAGCAGCCCGGTTAGCTCAGTGCTCGGACTATTTGGTACGAAAAGTTAAAGCTAATGCAGGTTTAAAAACATACAAGGCTCAAAAAGTTCCTGACAGGAACGCTACTAAAAATTTAGAGGCCAAAAACAGAGCACGGAAATTGAAGTCAAGTTTTATAAAAAAATATTCTTGCTGCATAATGGATGACGAAACGTATGTTCTGGCAGATTTTTCGCAACTTCCAGGTCAAAAATTTTATGTTGCTGATGCTCGAGGGAATGTTGAAGAAAAGTTTAGGACCCAAAAGCAGACAAAATTTCCCAGAAAGTTCTTGGTATGGCAAGCAATATGCAGTTGCGGCAAAAGAAGCCACTCATTTGTTACAACGGGCTCTATAAATACCGAAATTTACATCAAGGAATGTTTACAAAAAAGGCTGCTTCCATTCATAAGACTTCATAATGTGTCCACTTATTTTTGGCCTGACTTGGCATCCTGTCACTATGGCAAACAAGCCCTTGAGTGGTACAAGAACAATAATGTGGTATTTGTACCAAGAGAGGCAAATCCTCCAAACTGCCCGGAGCTAAGGCCAGTGGAGAGATATTGGGCTCTTGTTAAAAGAGAATTGAAGAGTACAAAAAAGGTGTCCAAAAGTGTGGTAGATTTTAAACGGAGATGGACTACATGTTCGAGCAAAGTGACAGAAAGCACTATAAAAACGTTAATGGAAGGGTTTCCGAAAAAGGTTCAAAATTTCATCACTAGTGATTAAAACTATAAAAATAATTTTTTTTGTAAATTGTAATAATAATTTCAATCAAATAAAAAAAAAATTAAAGCTGTAAGTTTAGTGGTTTCTTTTTTATAAACATATATGTATGTTAAGAATTTTTCGATCTCACTCCTTACATCATTTTATTTCTGAAGGAACAAGAGGAAAATACTTGCAGATTTGTTATAAGTATTTGCAAACGGGTTTGCCAATGTGAAAGATGTTTTTCGGCAGCAGCATATGTCGAAAACAAAATTCGTTCCAGAATGGCAGATGAAACCATAGATGCAATAGTATTCTTAAGAAGCTATTTAAAATAAACACTTTTTTATACTAAAGTAAGGTTTTTCACCAGTATGTCGATTTTTTTCACGAAAAATCGTATGAGGTCTAAAATCAAATCCTATCGCATTTCGTCTTTTATCCAATGATATTTCAGTATATATATTTTTTTGGCCTAATGTACATACTTTATTGTTCTTTCTTCTTATATAATGTACTCATGCAAGTATTTTATGCTTTTTAGTGTCTAATAAAAATTAATTGCTAAATAAAAAATGTACTTTCAATTGTAAAGACATAATTATGTACGTTTCTTTCTTATAATTTTCGGGATTTTAGATTTCCCGAAAATCTTTACAAAATCCCGAACCCCGGGATTTTTAAAAATCAGTCCCGATTAGCATCTCTAGTCATAGACGACTGAGGCGATTGGAAATACTGGATCTGGCCAGATAATCATTTAACGAGCACTCATGTTGGACATTGCAGCGGCAATTACAACTTTAGTTTTAGTTTAGGTTAAGATTTTAATAATTATTGTAAATTTCTAAAAAGAAAGATTCTATAAAGAAAAAAAAAACTAAGGATATAACGCCACGCAAAAAGAAGCTTCCTACAGGAATAACCAATCGACCTATACCTTCGTATAGGAAGCCGGCCTTACTGAACTCCACTCCTGAGTTATATGGTCTCCACCAATATCCAATTTGAGTTTTGTTTGGTACTCCACCACTATAAAATATATGTTTATTTATATAAATTTATTTAATTGCAAAAACCCCGATAAATCGTAACGCGGTACAGTTATACGACGTCAAACGTTAACCAATGAGAGAATGAGCCGCAAAACTCTCGAAGGCAGCGAAAAACGGACGGACTGATTGCCCTTAAGCGATAATGGCAATGACGCGCGAGCTCTTTCTCCACCCAGCTGAATTACGACTGAGATTCAGTAGTTGTTTTCAAAAATTTTAATAACTCAAGTAATAGGCGAACAAAACTGTTTTTCGGCTCTCCTGAAAAGTTGTGTCTTTTAAGATAGAGGGTTTTGAATATAGGATCTCGATATATAATTTCATGTTTTATGGTTCATTCTAGGGGTCTTCCCTTTTGAGATATGAGGTCCCTAGTAAATTCATTACTTTAAAATATGAGAAAGGTACAATTAAGAAGAAAAAGTACCAATTTACCCACTTGAGCTTTTGTTTTCGTAATACTTCATATTGATGAAAATTTCTGTGACATAGTTTCTCCAGAACTATTACCTTTTAAAATGGCACTATCTACACATTCGCAAATGCTAGGAAAATCAAATGATCAAATTTATCCATTTGAGGTAAAACAAAATGTTTTCAAATAGATTTCAATATCACAGTGGAAGCTCATAATATGAAGATAAATACTTTATGAATGGTACCAATTTTCTATAAAGTACTAAATAAATATTTGGAAATTTTTGATTATTGGAGCATTAAATTTTTTTATTATTTCTATATTTATTGGTTTAGGATGTCAAAAAACTACCAAAATGCGGGTTTTACCCAATTCTCCCCAAAAAAGTAAAAATCTCAAAAACGTACCAAACACCTGTCTGATCCTGTTTATGAATGAATAAGTTTTTTTGTATTAACATTCGTTTAAATGACATAAAGTTACCAAATTTTGTTCTCTTCTTTATGTAAGATAGTATAATCAGTCATGCAAGTTCATAAATTACTGTTGTAAACTTAGGAACCATTATGAAGTGGTACTTCAAGCCCAATTATTATTGCGATCTATACTTTTAGGCAGACAGACAAGCAGTCGGACGGACTTTTTTAAAAAGGGATTTTAAGGCGATTGGTATACATACTTTAAAATGGGTATTGGATTATCTGTTTCGGGCGTAACAAACTTCTGTATCAAACGCATAATACCCTCCATATTATAGTGGTGTAAATAATGATTGCAAATATAATAAAGCATAAGCTATAAACTCCAAAAAGGTAAGAAAAAATAAAAAATTCTTTGCACTCATAGCAGTTCATCCTTTGTATATCTTGGCAGATTCAAAATCGGTTTGAATATGAGAATTTTTTACAAGTCCCTATATGTTTGCAGACAAGATATGGTTAACTGTGTCTTAAAATTTTTAAATTTTTTTATTTTTTTTTACAAATTTCTAAAACTAAGTTGTAGTTAATTTTATGTTAATGACGCTCACAAATTGCACTTAATCTTAGTTTATGTTTTCTATGGAAAAATCTAACATTCAAACACCAAGTGCTACAAATGGCGGCCCATCCATTTAATAAGACCACACAACAATCTGGCTTAAAACTTCTCTCAACTTATAATACTTTTACAACAATAGATAATTCATTTTCCTGCTTAAATTAACATGAATTGAAACAAAAAGTCATTCTAAGAATACTTGTTTCTTATTTTTTTTTTGAAGGGAACAAGTGGAAAAGTATCAAAAATCAGTTTGATGAAAGAAAACAATATTATGTAAATTTCATCAGTTCAGCCTTCATTCAATAACGCCATCTTTATTAAATGGTTGTTACCAACCAACCATTTTTATAATTTCCATAACTTTCTATGAGCGTTTAACATGTTTCGTTATTTGTTTTAAATAATTTGTATTAAATAACAAGCAATACATGCAGTGCTTTTGTTTAAACATTTTTTCATCTTCTTTATATTTTTTGTGATTTGATTGATAAAATATTTTCAAAATAAATACTTGTATGTGGGTTGTTGTGTTGTTTTCTATCTCTCTCTCTCTCTATCTCCCAATCCCCCATTATTCCATCTTTTTCTTTATGTCTACCTAAATACACATCAATTTTGTTTTGTTTGATATTAAAATAATATAAAATATATATTTTTTTTATCAAAACACAGAAAACAACATCTATTTAATCTAATAATTTCAAAAACACTAAATAAATAACAACAAAAATCAAAAGAACAAGCAAAGTCGACATATTTTATTTGATCAGAGTGATTTTAGTATGGGCTACTAATTCTAATTTAAGTGAAAAATGTCAAGATTTTATGTTTAAACAACTAAATATCAAATTTATTTGACAAGCTGAATTTTGACATTGACACCTTAAAGAGTACCAGATCGGATCTGAGAAATGAACACATCGAATACAGACTAATAATGAACTAATGATCAAGGTCGAACATGCACTGAACTACACTTTTCAACTGGAAATAAATTTCTTAAACAGCACAAAGAATATGTTTATGAAAACTTGCAACTGTTGATATAAGTTAGCAAAAATATTTATAAGTTTATAAATAATTCCTTCCATACAGTTTTATTTAAACTCGTTTTTAATATTTAAATATCTTTCTAAATATATAATATATGCATTTAAAAATTCCGAAAATAAACTATAAGAACATTTTAATCATAATTAATCCCCGAGATATATTTATATTTTTCATTCAACTAAATTTATTTTGAATATCGGATATCGGTTCAGTTTTTCATTGAATAGTGTATATTCTTATTATTTTATTTGACATTATATATGTATTTACTCTAACAAAATGCTCGTAAGCATTATTTTAATTGCACAAACAAAATTCTACATTCTCTCACCTGACTAAAATATGAAGACAAATGAGTGGCATTATGAATTTCAATTGTTGGCATTAGAAGACACAATAAACGAACAAATGACAAACTGCCAAACGATTCATAATTTTTGTTTGTTAATGAATTATTCATAATTCCATAATATTTCTTCCAAATGTGATAAAAAATGAAAGAAAACATGCTAAATCTGATATTAAAATATTTAATATGGCAATTCATTTCAAAGTGTTAATAATAGTTTTTTGACATATTATGTATTTGCAAATTATTAAATTTAAACAATTTTAAAATTATTATTCGTTATTATTCGCTCAACAATGTGGTAAAATTCAATTCATACCGAACAATAGCAATAACAATAATAGTGATTATAAAGAATATTAAATATATGTATTTAAATAAAATCAAACGATACGAAACAAATTTACTACATCGCTGCAGCACACTGTTAACATTTAGAAACAACAACAGAAATTTATAAAAATATGAAAAAAAAACACGATTTAATGGTAGTTTAAGTGTCATTTTATTGATAGTAAAATGACATTAAAACACAGCAACATCGACAACAAAAACGTAGTACGAAATTAATTATGGATGATGAAATGACAATGACTTGTTCGACGTTTGTAAGAAATTGTGACGAGCGGATAGATGTTGAGGAAGATCATAATTATAAAGTGAATTGATATTAAAATTCTTATGGTGGCTGCAGATCATTGTGATATTTGGTCAACTCACAAGGTCTCCTCTCATGTCATAATGTCCTAATATTTCACGACTCGGCGGCTCGGCTTAACCAGCTCTTAGGCATTCGGCACAGGTCTCTGCTGGTTGGTTGCGATAACACAATAAACATAGCATACCGAGGGCCAACATTCAAAACCCTCTATCTTAAAAAACACAACTTTTTAGGAGACCCAAACAACTTTTTTTCGCGTATTACTTGAGATATTAAAATTCGGTATTCTGAATCTCACTTATAATTGGTTTTTAAAATTTTGCATTATTGGAGACTTTATGATAGATAGAGAGTATTTCTTCACAAAATATTCAATGTGTATGTATGAAAATGATAAGATAGAGGATTATGCATTTTAATAAAATGAAATTATTTTGATTTCATATATGCCATCTGTCAGTTTTTAACGGGATTTTTTTAAGTTTTTTTTTTGGAGTTTGATTGGTGTAAATTATCGTAAAATAATAGATGACACTTTAAAAGTAGACACTTGTTAAGCAAACTCCAACTTAAGTAAGAAAACATGAATTGCGAGAAGAAATTATTCCAAAAAAATATTTGAAAAAAATTAATTGTATAAGATAGAGAAATAACAAAAATGCAAATAAAACAGCAAAAAAATATGTTTGTTATGAAATTCACACCATAGATGAGAGCTGTTTCACTGAACATTTTACCATCAAAAAATCATTTTCTTGGAAATCAAAG
The DNA here is from genome assembly GCF_958450345.1 of Calliphora vicina. NCBI lineage: Eukaryota > Metazoa > Arthropoda > Insecta > Diptera > Calliphoridae > Calliphora > Calliphora vicina. Next base: position 83,944,581 of record NC_088780.1, read on the forward strand.
ATAGAGGGTTTGGATTTTGATTTTAGGACATTATGACAATATGACATGATGAATTGACCAATTATGTTGGAGACCAAATATTGGAAAAAGAAATTACGAAGAAACATTTCTGAAACATTTCAAATTCGAAATTTGTTAGCGTTGTGTTCAAATTCAGACTTAAAAAGAATGCATTAAAATTTTAAATTATGAATGATAGCAGGACTAGCAGATTAAACTTTATAGTGGCCATTATGATATTATTTACAGTGGAGAGAGTATTATCCGTTTGTGATGATGGTCCAACAACCAGCTTAAAGTATGTATCGTCACCTTAAATGCAAACGTACGTAACTAGACAAATATTCAAAATCGAGTTTTTGATTGATTGTGGGTCTTTTTATCAAACTACATGCTCATACAAATTTTTAGACCCCTGCTATAAAAAATTACAACTTTATTAAAAAAATTCAAATGGACATTTTACTTTAGTATTATTGATTACATAACGTAACGTATAAAAGTGTAGTTACGTCCGTTTACATTTAAGATGACCGACCACAACCAATTTCGCCCATGCAGCAAAAAGGTGGATTGATATACACACAGTTACTAAAATATACTTACAATTGACTTTTTGGGCCTTTTTTAAAAAATCTATATATTTAAAAATACAAGTCCTGACTCATTCACTCATGACTGATGAAGCAGTGAATGAGTGAGTGAATGAATGAGTCAGGCCTTGTATTTTTAAATATATAGATTTTTAAAAAAAAGGCCCAAAAAGTCAATGGTACGTATATTTTAGTAACTGTGTGTATATCAATCCACCTTTTTGCTGTATGGGCGAAATTGGTTGTGGTCGGTCCATTTCAAACAAAATTTATTAAAGATCGGCTCACAATTGACCAAAACTAAAATTTTGTGAAAATGAGCGAATTCACTTAATTGTGAATAAATTGGAAAAGACTCCATTAATTTGTATGGTCGATATCTCATTTTGTTGCTATTATATGTGGCTTTGCGATAAAGCAAATAAACCGGAACAATTTCTGCCGTTTTCGATTTTTCGTGAGTTTTTTAAAACAAAAAAATTAGCTATTTTCAAGTAAAAAATATATTTTTTTTTTGAGTATATAAACGTATTTATTTATTTAAGGTTATGTAAATCTTAATAGCATCGGGCTTTTTAAGATATCACTAATTATGTGGAGAAACGTCTAAAAAAATTTATAATTTTACTTAAAATTGTTTTAAAAAAATCTATCCATAGAATTGAAAAAATTTACACAGAGAAAACTGATTCGTGATAGCAACCGAATTTGCTGTCAATCGAATGATTCTGTTGCACACATAGAATTTTTCGGTTCTATCAACAGAAAGTCAGTTGATAAAGAAGAATTTCGGTTGAACCCTTCCAAAATTTTATAGCCTCAACTATAAAATGCGGTCACTAAGGTAGAGTCATTCGATTGGCAACAAATTCGGTTGCTATCACGAATCTATTTTCTCTGTGTACGATTTTGTACTTAGGTTACCATAATGCATCAAATCTATATAGTGGTTAGTCAAGCCTTTTTGTTTTTGCTGTTGACCTGTGTAATGTATATGGGGGATTTCACGTCAAGTAACCAACTTTTAAAATCGATGTCTTCTGATCGGGATGAAATTTGCACCAAGGTTAGACCTATTGGATAGTATTTCAGACACAATTTTTAAACAAGATCGGTCAAGAACTCTCGGAGTTAGAAAATTTGACATTTTGGCCAAACATGTGATTTTTCGTATCCATGTAACGTATTACCTATTGTTCTTAGCAAAATGTGTCCCAAATAGCTATTTCTCCAATCTATGGAAACAAAATATTTAAAAAAAAAATAAAAAAAATTTAATATTTTTTTCCGAAATCAAAAACTTTTTTGAAATCGTTTTTCATTACATACCTGATTACTTTGTTATATATCCCACTAAAGGAATAGACCCAAGATTTCTTTTGAGCAAAAAAATTCGATTTTGCAAAAAAAAAGTCAAAAATTGCATATTTTGAGTTACAAAACATTTATTTTGATAGATATCCCACTCGCATCCCACTAAGCGATTAAATAGGTCTTCAAGGAAAATATCTGAGCTTTCTATTGAGGAAAAAAAAAATAAAAAGAGGGCCCATTTCGAAAAAAAAGTCAAACAAAATTTTTATCTTGCAAAAAAAGTAAAAAATTGCATGTTTTGAGTTACAAAACATTTTTTTGAACTCGCATCCCACTAAAAGGGGGGTCAGACGGCATGTATTGCTTGTGTTTTGTGCCATGTATTGGGACATTTTTCCATATGTAAACATATACATACCGTGTGATCCACATGAAACTTTGTGTATGTAAAATACATGTGTATTACTCGTGACATTTTTGGCAATTAGAGCATGTTCTATTTTCGTGTGTATAACAGTGTTGTATTTTCAAATACAACACTGTGTGAGTGCAAAATAAAAAAAACAAAACAAAGGCGAGTAAAGAAAAATCATAATAAAATAAGTTTCATTGCATTAAATATATTTATTGTGATTTAAAAATGTTTTAAATAAATATATTGTTAAAAACAATAAACATGCAATGTTATGTCACATGCAATTACATATGTACGTTTGAACGTGGAAATTATGAATCGTATGTATAATGTGAATTATGACATACACATGGAATTCCATATGTATCGAATACATGTCCCAATACACAAGCAATACATGCCGTCTGACCCCCCTATAAGCGACCAAATAGGTCCTCAAGGAAAATATCTAAGATTTATTTTAAGAAAAAAAAGGGCCCATTTTTAAAAAAAAGTCAAAAAACTTTTTGATTTAAAAAAAAAATATTAAATTTTTTTTATAAAACTAATTAATTCGTTGGCAGTTCTGTTAATGAATGCATGAGTACATACATATATGTATGTCCGTCCGTCCGTCTGTCCATATGAACTGAAAATAAAAATAACACTTGAAGAAATATTTTTGCGCCTGTTTGGTTTATTATTTCCCTTCTATTATTTTTCTTCTTCGCTATGATAAATTTTATTATTATTTCGTGTCTTCATGCATTTCACAGTTTTTGGCCACTTTTTCAGATGTTTATTTTGTTTGTTTTATTCGTCTTCGTTTATTTATTCTCTCGACAAAATGCCATAATGAATTTTTGGTCAATAACCAATTGTATGCCATTGAAATGAGGAAATAAAATTGCATTTTATACGCCATAGATTTCAGATGATGTGAACGTGAGTGCGAATGTTTCAGTCCACAGCAGTAAAAGCGACAAAATAGACATTTGGAATCATTTCTCATGCAGTACCTGTCATTGACCATCAAATAAAAAAACATTTCTTTTTCATGTTCATGATAAAAATTTATGTTTTTTATGCTCTAACAATATTTTGTTTTAAAAACCAACTGTATTTTGAGAACTCAAGGTCATTCGTTTCATAATTTCTTAAGAAAAATCCTTTCAGTTTTCAAATGCATTGTTTTTTCCCTTTCCTTAAATTTTCTAGAAAATCACTAATTTTTGCTTTAACCTTTTTTTACAAGGGTTATACCTTTCAGTTGGTTTTGGTAATTTTACTAAATGACAAGTTTTTTGTTGTGCCATTATAGAGTTGACCTTGGTCAACTATTTACTATGTACGGTAATGTGCGCTGTATCTTTGGTAATTGCAAATTATTAAAAAAAAACACACACACATCCAGCCACTACATGTACCTGAGTACCTGTTGAGATAAAACAAATAATACACCTTTAAGTGAATATATTACTCTTCCTTTTCTTTAGGGAAAAGAAAAAGTAATAAAAAATTATTAATATTTAATATGTACAACGAAAGGATTTCCTTGAAAAACTAGACAAGACCTTGAAAGAAATTATCTAATAATGAAGGTTTATTGAATATTACAACGTGTTTTTCTAAAACTATCATTCAACAGACTAGTTGGTTAATTTTCAACAGTGTCCAGAAGTTCTTTCACCTAACCAAAATATTTGTTAAAATGTAGATATAAACAAAAAATTGCATTTACATTAAAATGTATGTTTTTTATTTCTTTGCTTAATACAACGTCAAGTCAGTATGAAAACGTGCTAAATCCTGTTATATAAAAATTTAAATTAGTTTCTTGATAAACTGAAAAAAAAAACGAATTTCCGCAATAAAATTACCTTTAAGTAAGTCTTAACATGTTTTAGAAATAATATTTTAGAAAAATTTAAAAAATTTTGGTTTTTAAAACGACATTAAAAATTGGAAAATGCATATACGCTCTTAATTACACATATATAAAACGAAGTTCCAAATAAAAGAAGCCCTAAATGATTAAAATCTGTCTACAACTATTAATTTTATTCACAAAAGATAAGATATATAACTCGTAGTAATTAGCTAAATCGTGCAGTGTTATTCTATGTTTAGTACTGCAATAGTCGGCAATGCAGTGTCGTTTTTACAAAACGGCAAGATTCTGTAAATTTTGTGTTTGTTGTTGACTTTGAATCCATAAATTTGACTAGTGGAAGAGATAAGATATATATATTATATATCAAAGTATAGGAAATTATGTCTTCTTTTCAAAAATGTATATAATTTTTAAGAATTAAAAAAATTATAGGAAACTTTTTGCAAAAATATTTTTAAAAATTTCAAAATGTTATTAGGGATATTTGCTTTATCTTTTGTTTATAAAATCAAAAGTTGTGGACAGATTTTAATCATTTAGAGCTTGTTACGTTTGAAAATGTGTACACAGAAATAAATGGTAACAGTTATTAAGTAATTAAAAAAATTTGTTTAACATGTGATTTAAATTTTCACTAATTTTTTATTTTAGATATTTATTAACAATTTCAGTTGTTAAAATTCAATGGGAATATTATATTGAAAATAACAAAAACAAATGTGTCAAGAAAATAAAAATTAATGAAAAATATACACATTTTATCTTTTATAAATTATGAAGAAATTGGAGTATTCTACATGGTAAGTTTAATATGAAACAATAATATATCGCTATTGGCCAAACAATTGGACATCAATTTTATATACAAAACTTTTTTTCAACCGGATTTCAAGTGGACTCTTTTCGTCATCAAATGCGTCGAGTGTAAAAGGAACTCATTCCAGAACAATACTGAAGGAACAATCTGTAGAAGGTGATATTGATCGTAGTACTGGTTCAAAAGTGGATATTTACATACTATATATACAACATTAATTCCTATAGTTCCTATAAGCAGTGTCAACAAAATATTTCCAATCGTTTATATTTGATTCTAGGTTCTTAATTTCATTCCAGTCTAACTGACTTCAGCAAGTGTGGACAGGCCGTCCTCTCCTGCTACGTTGCGGATTACATCTCCTATCTCCTGGTGGTCTTCGTAATGCGTGGCCAATCCATCGCTATTTCCTTCTCAAAACTTCGGAATGTATTTGGCATTGATGTATGACTGTCCAGAGGTGTGCATTCGATATCCAGTCGTGCCAGTAGATTTTTAGTGTTCTTCTTAGGCATTTGTTGGTGCAAAGTATTGTGTTTAGTTGGCCGAAAGCTTGCCGAGCTCTCATGGTGCGATTTGAGACATCATCAGAAGAGCCTCCAGTCGATGTTATGATGCTATCCAAGTAGTAAAATTGGTGCACGTGCTGCAGTTGGATGTTTGGAAAGAGAATGGCTGGTTGGATGTTGCATTTACTCGCATTACTTATTTATATTTATTATGAGTCTTGCCTTTGTTATTATAATGATAATTTGTAAATTTGTTTAAAATATTAAAAAATATAATTCAAACCATCAAATTGCATTTTTCATTAATATAATGAAAAGCTATTGCAGATTAATAAAATTATTCAATATTACAAACCTATTGTTAAAATTTTACTGTTGACTGTTAACAAATTAATTGTTTAATTTCACAAACTCGTTGTTAAAATTTATTGTTGAGTGTTAACAATTTTAAATAACAAAAATATTTTTTGTATCTACAAAATCGGTTGTTGGTGCCTTTTTAATTAAAAAAAATAATTGAATTGACGAATATGGTAATTAATATGACAACTGATTTGTCGTAATTTTTTTCTGTTATATGCTTTCCAATTCGTTTTGAAAAACAAAAATTTCGAAATTTTGGAAAAAAATTATTTTTTGTTTGCCAAAAATTTATAGTTCTAAAACGACTGCGAAGATTAAAAACATGTTAAACCTTTCATAAAGATAATTTTATTGCGGAATTTTTCAGTTTATTCAATAAAGTGAACCGTTTTTGAGTTACGCGAATATATGTTGTGCAACCTCCTCCATTTCCGAAATAACGGTATATCTCGAAAATACGAGCTAAATTAAAAAACGTTTAGTACCGCTGAATTCAGCGTACCCGAATTAGTTTAACAGTTTTTCTACTGCATAGTGTAATTAGTTTATTCATTTAATTTCAACAAATAAAATTAAATTTAATTAAATTAAATATTTGATAACTTTAAAATTAATTATCATCTCGACTTCTGGGGGTCAATTATGGCTCTGTGAAACGGTGAAATTTTTTTTTTTTTTATTATTTGTATTTATTTACTGCAACTAGTTATATTTTCTTAAAAACTAACAAGCAATTTTCTTCAGTTTGTATAATTATTAGGATGCGAGTCATAGATAGGCTCGTGAATAAAAATAACTAATTTCCCACTAGGTCACTAGGCTTAATTCGCTTCAATCTTCGCCTTAGACCAACTGTATTATTGAGCTGAGAAGCTTCTGCATTTACATGTATTCTTATTCTGGAATTATGTTTTGCAGCCACGTTGTGTATTTCTTCCTTAACTGTTTTTAGACCTAGATCGCGATGAAGGTCTGAATTAAGAATATACCATGGAGCATTTACTATACTCCTGAACACCTTATTTTGGAACTTTTGAATTTGGTCGATATATTTCTTGTTGGTGCAACCCCACAGTTGTATACCATATAGCCAGATTGGTTATATATAAGTAATTTATTTTCTATTGATAGAACGCTTTTTCTACCAATTAACCATTTAAGTTTACGCCATTTAATATTTAATTCAACACATTTTTTCTTGACATGTTCATTCCATCTTAATTTTGCATCTAATGTCATTCCAAGATATTTGGCACTATTATAATAAGGGATAGCTACACTTTCCATGTAGATAGGTAAGTTTGTTGTAGTTTTATTAGTGAAGTTAATATGAACTGATTTAGTGTTATTTAGTTTGATACGCCATTCCTTTGTCCAAACTGCTATTTCATTCATCGCATTTTGTAGGTTTATATTTGCAATAGTCTCCGTTTCGGCAACAGAAAGGATAGAAGTGTCATCAGCGAATGTTGCTACGGTTGTATTTGTTGGCACTGGTATATCTCTCGTGTATAAGAGATATAGCATTGGACCTAGTATGCTTCCTTGTGGGACACCAGTATTTATCTCTTTCAGACTAGAAAAAGCTTCCTCCTGCTTAACACGAAAATATCTACTCTCAAGGTAAGACTTTATAATTTCTACGTAAACAATTGGTAATAGTTCGTAGAGTTTATATAATAGACCAGAGTGCCACACTTTATCAAATGCTTTTGACACGTCTAGAAAAATAGCTGAACATATATTTTTATCTTCCATAGCCTTTTCAATCACATTTACAATGCGATGAACTTGGTCGATTGTTGAGTGACTATTTCGAAATCCAAATTGGTGAGTTAGTATAAGAAGCCTTTGTTCAATTATTGGTTTTAGACGTTTAAGAAATATAGTCTCAAAAAGTTTCGACAAGATAGGTAACAGCGAAATTGGCCTGTATGAAGTAACTTAAGTCTCAGGTTTTCCAGGCTTTGGTATCATAATAACTTCGGCAACTTTCCACATGCTTGGTACATGTTGAAGGCTGAGACAGGCGTTGAAAATTTGGGATATTTTATCTAGGCAAATAAGTGGCAGATGTCTAAGCAGCTCCGATGTTAATAGGTCAAAGCCAGGACATTTTTTAATTTCATATTAAATATTGCCTCTCGTATTTCATCTGTTGTGACGTTGTCTATTCTAACATTTTGATGAGCATGGTTATTTGTAACAATGTTATAATTTTCTAAATCATTTTCGTAGAATATATTTGAAAGATAATTTGAGAATAGTTCAGCTTTTTCGATATTCGTTTTCGCCCATTTTGAAGAATTAACTCTAATTGGAGAATTTCTATTTATTGGTCGGTCTATATTTTTTGCTGTTTTCCATAGCGAATATTCTGTGGATTTATCATTTGTAAGCTCTTTTAAATGTCTATTGAATGTTACATTTTTGAATTTCTTTATTGCTATACTTAGGTTGTGTGTAATATGATTTAGACGTGTTTTTTCTGTTGGTGATCTATTTTGCTGCCATCTTTTTCGAATTTTACGTTTAAGAGAAATCATATTTCTTATATCTTTGGGATAACGATGAATTACAGTGCTACTATAAACAAGAGGGGTACTTTTCCAGGCAGATGACTGAATTTGTTTAGGTGAAATGAAAAGTTTTTTCGTATTTTCATAGAGTTCAAATGTTTTCAAATGGAAATAAAAAATTGAATAAAACAAATTAAAGAACGGGAATCGCAATTTGTGTAATTGTGAAATGATTATATGAAAAGCTCTTTTGAAAACGAAAATAATTTTTTTTTTCATTTCACCGTTTCACAGAACTAGAATCGACCTCTTGATATCAATGAAAGTTTACATTTTTGTTTTCCTAATTGAGTTTATTGAACAGTGGTATTATTTTTGTTAAATTATTTTTAATTTTTGTAAATTTTATTAATTTTTTGAGTCAAATAGAACTTACCGTTCCAAAATACCGTTACTGATAAATCACCGTTGTCAAAATATTCCAAGTTAATTACAGCTACTTTTTTAGTAGCTGTTAAAAATTCCAAATTCTTAAAATATGTCAAATTTGTTCCAATAATTTTTTGTTTTCATAAATTATTTTGTAGCAAAATTATATTAATTTTTAGAAAACTCCTAAAGGAATACAAATTTTATACAATTGATTTTCAAACGAACAAAAATTCATACATTTAATAGAATATTATAACTTTCCAATTCTTTCACAGCTGGTAACTGAAATAAATTTGACAAATGTTTATAAACTCAAAAATACAATTTCGAACACATATGACAGCACTCTACTTCAAGACATCCACCATATTTATTTTTTGTACATACATTTTTTTCCTTTGTTTTCGCAGAAAATCCTTTCACTTTTGTCTTTTGTTTGTTGGTTAAAGGGTAAAGGAGTGTCGTCACTTTTTATAGCGCGTATATTCATGTATGTTTGTCCGGTTTTTCTGGTGTCATAAATCTAACAAATATACGCAACTGTTTTTATTTATTTATAAATTTTACGCCTTAGTTTTTCCTACTATTTGCAGGAAACAAACAATAGACAGACACAACATCATCTTCCAAATTTATTGTCTAGAGTTGTGGATGGATGGACAATTTGTTGTTTTTATACTGCTGTGAATTCTGACGACATGACAAGGAGTTTATTTGGCTGTAAGGGTTAAATTTTTGTTAAATTTGACCGTCATAAAATAATGACTCACACAATGACCAACTGAGTTCCTTAATTTTTGTTTTTCTGTAAAGAAAAAAAGTCATTTGTTTAATTTTTAAGGAAAAACTTGTATTCTACATATGTATGTTTATGTATAAAGATTTTTTTGTTTACTTTTTAAATAAATTAAAATTTAACAAACCAAGTTTATGTATATTGTTGAGAAATTTTGCAAACGCCTTGACCTTTAGCTCCAGTTTTGCCACAAACAAACAATTTTAACTCTTTCTTTTTACGATGTGACATCTTTTTCATGCTGGTTTCTTTTTGTTTTCTTGTTTGGATTAGGAAAACAAATACAAATAATATTTTAAATTAGCTTATTGCCACCAGACATGCAACACTCTTATTTCGTTGAATTTTATTTTATCTCGTACAAAAGATCCTCCTAAAGTTACAACGAACTCGTAAATGTCACGTTAAAATATCTACCAAAGAGCCCAACTCCTCTGTTTTGTTTCTTTTCGTTTCGTTTAGTTTGTGTTGGTGTTAATTTTTTCAAATTAAATTTAGCGTGTATTTACTATATGGTATGTGGATGGTGGATTAACTAAACTAGGTGGGATTTATAAATAAAATAAATATAAAATACATATGTACATACTTCTGTATTACAGGTTTTTTATGTTTACACTGAACTACACCAAAACATAATTTGTTGTTTAAAAATGCTTTAACAAATCGGACGACTTGGACATGAGGAGTGTGATCCATTATGCAGCAGGTATATTTTTTTTATAAAATTTGACTTCAATTTCCGTGCTCTGTCTTTGGCCTCTAAATTTTAGAGGAACTTTTTGAGACTTGTATGTTTTTAAACCTGCATTGGCATTAACTTTTCGTACAAAATAGTACTGAGTACGAGTACTGAGCTAACCGGACTGCTTTCCTACCGGATGTGTTGGGATATCTTTTGAAAATGCTTTAGAAACATCATGTGGATCATTCCTTCTACCTGAACTAGGTTTAATAACTTTGGAATCAGTTTGACGGGAGACCTTTGATAGTTTTGCCAACTTTTTGTAGGACCAAGAAGTTGGGTTTTTTAGTACGCATTTTTTTATCGTCACTCATTTTAATCAGATTAACAACAAATGAACATAATTGACATTAAACATAATAACTAACATACTTTTCAAAGGTAACTTGATCAAAAAAAAATCAAATAATACTTGGGTTCAAAGTTTTAAGGAAAAACATGTGTTAAGGTTTTTTCAATCTCACTCCTTATTCGCAGCTCGCATTTCCTTATATTTTTATAAAAATCTTTCATTTTAAATATTATTTAGTAGTTTAGCTCATAACTTAGCTATTATGCACTAAAATATTACCAGGAAGAAAGAAACAACCGAGAAGATCGACCAGGGAAATGAGTGATCAATGATCGACAGTTTGTTTACTTACACAGAACTTACTAGGTGTGCATGTATAGGTATTTTGACGTGTAAATAAAACGCATGAAATATAATTGGATATCGGAATCTTTATATTGACAGGTCCGGAATGCGAAAATAGCTATTCACCAAATTGATTTCTCAATAAAGCCATTGTCACACAAAGAGCACGACAAACCATTCTAACAGAACACTGATTTTCTTAATGCATCTGAATAATTTGGAGACGTTGTCGCGATGTGAATCTTTCTACTATGAATGATCAAAAAATACTGAATAAAACTAAGATATTAATTCAAGTCAATGCAATGAAAAAAAAAAAAACTTAATTGATCAACATATGTGTAAACAAGTATAAATAAGCGAAAAAGGATTACGGTTATTCAAATACCTTAGCTCATACTTACCAATATCTCGGACCATGAGGTTTATTATCTGGAGGATATCTATAGGTGAAGTAGAGGAAAGAGGTCATGGTAGTATTTATATTTAAGGCTAGCAAGACAGGCCACTGGAAACCAAACGATATGAAGCCGATCAGATTTCTTTTCTCTAAAAAACACTAGAGCGACTGATCGAACTATACATAAATGGTACTCAATTGGGACGATCAAATATGCAGTTCAAGATTTATTATATGTAATCAATTATAATCTAAGCGAAGTAAATCTAAGAATGATAGTTACCATTGGGAAACCGCAAGAATGGGTATTATCCCTTTCCGTCCCAAGCAATTTGAAAGTTTGCGGATTTCAGAGAAGTTTTCGGTCACATTTCTTGCACTCGTACACAAGAAGATTTAAGTCGGACTATAATGATTTTCATGATCCTACTCACTTTTGAGGCTGTGTGTAAATGTATTTACAAAATACGTTAAATTTACCTACACATTTGTGTAGGTGTTATCAGGCCATATTAATGTTATCCTGAAACTTTTCGAGAAACGTTGCCGGAATACAATTGCTGCTGCTCGCCATCAGTTATGAACATTTCACATCTCTGAAAATCGGACAAAAACACACTAGCTGGTGATGAATTGTATTTTTAGCAGTGGTGGTCTTAACATTCCTCGAAGACACGGTACCCAACCCTTCAATTGTGATGCCTATTAGAAATAAGAAGTGTTGATGTTGTGTACAATTATACTGGACAAATATTACACTGAAGATACAAAAAATAGAGTTAGGACCTGATGGACTGTATATTGGCAAACAATGGAGAGTGAGTTTTATAAGAAAACGATGACTTAAGCTCAACGATGTGACTCATTTGGCCACAAGCGGCCATATAACATTCTACATCTAATACCCATTGCAGATTATGTTATGAGAATATCAAAAAGGTAGAGCCTTCTTCGGAAATTATGAATTAGCTCTGCTGAGACCAAAGGAAACGGGCCATACAAAGATCTTAAACGAATTTGGATTCTCAGAAATCTGGTTATCTCGAGCTACATGACTACGTCACGTCACCACCGCGAGAGCTAACCATACCCTGAAATCGACGAAGTACTGACTTTCACGTTCATATCTTTCAATTTCAGTCAAAATCAATTGGTTACCTTTCATCTACAGCGTTCTTCGTTGACATTGATGGCCTCACCTCATGTTTTAACAAATCTCCCAAAAAACTTTACAAACATCGTAAATACAACAACAATAGATGTAGTAATTTCGGTGAAACAACATTGTCACAACAAGTTTCGCGGGTCGCCTATTAAGAACTATCATTTAGAAATTGATAGACCATTGTCAATATCGGAACGTCATTGTGGTGATTGCATTCTTCAATATGACAAATCATTATACAACAGGTCAGAAAATATATCTCCCTTTTCCTTAATAAATTATAAAAAATTACATGTCTTTATTATCATCACACTTTATTTGGCTGCGTGCAATTGATGAGCCGGCAGACATTGGGTTTAAACTTCAATAAACAAATTTCCTTTGAAGTCATCATTCAGTTCTATTGAAAATATTTGTGAATTGCAAATAAATTGTTTGTTTTTTATTCTAATGACATGTTATTTATTGATTTTGTTGTAAGTTAACAATAAAAACTGAGTTGAGTTGGGTTGAATCCAGGCAATGTCTCAATACCGGAATCAATATTTTCTTACTTAATTATGGATTTGTTGAAAACGTTTACATGACTTATTACAAGTCATGTTCATTTCTATGCATTTGAAGAGAAACAACAACAATAGCAACAAAACAAATCATTCTACAATATTGATTGCAATAAATTATGATACAAAAAATAAACATATGTATGTACATTCATATGCAGGGACAAATTTCCACTCTAAAGAATCGTTATTTTGTTGTTCAAATTGAAATTATTGAATTGAATTATTATTATAGTGTCTTGGAGTGAAGTATAGTGTGGCTGGCGGTGGTGTTGCAGCAGCGCATAAATAACATTTTCCTCAAGTGGTCACGTAAAAATGTAATTTCAACCTGGACAAATTGCCTCCCATGTCTAGTGGTGACATTGTATGGCGTATGGAATATATGAACATGAACGTAACCATATCAGCCATCCAACCAACCAACTAACATTAATGAATGGCGGACTGTTGACGACTTCATTAGTTTCGGCCATATATCATGAGCTATAGACAAGATTCAGTTTTTGGACATACACACAACAACAACAGCAACAACAAAGTCTAAAAAAAACACCAAAAATGAAAGAAACCTAACAAGCCCCATAATCGTATGCAGATACATTTACAATATCTATGTATGTTGCATGACTCTATAGCAAGAGTTAACAATGTTCTTTAAGTTTTTCAAAAGGGATTTCCTGTTTTGTAGTTCAGCCTTTTAGTGCTTTTTTGTTGGTGTAGCTTTTCTTGTTGTTTCAAAATTTATGTTGTCTATCCTTAATTATTGCTTTTACACATTTCGGTTGTTTCTCTTCACTTTGTGTCAGTCCAATTCCGTGTAAAACATGACTTTTTCCTATTTTTTTTTGGCCATAAATCATATTTATTTTAATTAGACAGTTTTTGTAATTGTTCGTTAATTGCTATTTGAGGCAACAATTTAGTTTTAATACTAAATTTACTCTCAAATACATTTTACGATTCTTATTCATACAAACATATGTACAATTTTTATACTCGAACAAACAAATAATCTACAATCGACATCATTTTATGGCAACATTTTTATTTTTTGTGCTGATTTTGTTTATTTTTTTTTTTATTTTGCAGTCAGTCATTAAAGTGTCTGAAATTGTTTTTGTGTGCCATAAAAAACCACAGATACTTATGAAACTGCACGATTCTATAATACACTTAATACTTATTGAACGGCTTTTGTTAATGTGTATTAAGAATTTTGAGAAACTACATAGTAAATTCTTAACATGCATTAAGATTTGCTCAGATTGATCAAATACGAGTGTCCTAAATTTAGACACAATAATTATGTTTTAGAAAGGCCAAGATTACGCCTATATCTGTCAGAAATACTTTCTGAATTGTTTTTATTGCAAGAACCGCCCAAATCGTGTGGGTGTGATTTTAAATTTGGAAATAATTGTATCTATATCACGGCTACTAAATTCTGATCATATTAAAAATAGTATGAATATGTGCTCAATTTGCTTAGATAATAGCAGACTTTTCTACCAAAAGACACGACTTCCAGATTTTCAATGAAAATCAACATATTTTTTTTCCTATTTTTAAAAACTCTACCACCAAAAATTGTAAATGAATATAAATTAGTTTAACAGTACGTATTACGTGAGTAACGTTAAGAAATATTCATCAGATACCCAACAGAGTATATCGAGGGCCTATATTCAAAACCCTCTATCTTTGATTTTCACGAAAATGACTTTTTGATGATAAAATGTTCAGTAAAACAGCCCTCATCTATGGTGTGAATTTCATAACAAACATATTTTTTTGCTGTTTTATTTGCATTTCTGTTATTTCTCTAATACAATTAATTTTTTTCGAATGCAAAATCCTCTATCTTTTCAAATAATTAATTTTCAAATATTTTTTTGGAATAATTTCTTCTTGCAATTCATGTTTTCCTACTAATTTTAGCATGCTGAACATGAATTTTACATTTTTCAATTATTTATCAAAATAGCGAATGCCGATTCAGAATTGAATTATCATGGAAATATTTTACCTTTTTGTTTTCGGAAAATATAATGTCTATGGCATAAAAATAAATCAGAAAAAGTGTCTACTTTTAAAGTGTCATCTATTATTTTACGATAATTTACACCAATCAAACTCCAAAAACAGTGTTTCTATAACTTTTTGATTAGTATTGTTTATTGCTAATTTTTTGTATCTTATATTGTATTATTAGCCGTTATCTTAAATAAATCACGTTAAAACTGACAGATGGCATAAATGAAATCAAAATCATTTAATTTTATTAAAATTGAATTTTTTTTAGAAAAAAACTCTCTACTATCATAATGTCCACAATAATGCATAATTTTAAAAACCAACTACATGTGAGATTCAGTAGTTGCTGTAAAAAAATATTGTAGAAACTCAATTTGAATAACTCAAGGAATACGCGAAAAAACTGTTTTTTGCTCTCCAGAAAAGTTGAGTTTTTTAAGATAGAGGGTTTTGAATATAGGCCCTCGATATGAGGAAAATCAAAAAAATTTAAGAATTTCTTTTTGGTTTTGTAATTAAAAAAAACAAGTAAGAGAGCTATGTTCCGCTGTGCCGAATCTTCACCAAATTATACTTCAAAATAAAAAATTTTTGGAAAAACTTTTTTTCGTTACAGGTCGGATAATTATATTGTGGAAATTACAAATGGAATGACAAACTTTTATATACCCTTCTCACGAAGGTAAAGGGTATAATTAGAGAATGTGAAAATTGCTATAGCCAATAAATAGAACATATGGTCGTATACAAGTGAATCCAAAATTGAGCGATTTTAATATTTTTAAGTTTTTTTTTGTAGATTAGTCAAATAAAAGACTGACAATAGCATTTAAAAGATATTTAAAATTGTTGATGTCTGATCGTCAGAAATATTACACGATCTTCTGAAATTTTGAAAACTTTTTTAAAAATTGTATGTTTTTTGCGAGTTTACAGATCATTGAACTCGCAAACAGATATTTTACCTTATCCTGATAGTTTTGAGAGAGTTATCTGAACAGGCATTATCTTAATTTCACAAAAGCTATAGCACGATTAATACAAAACTAGTCATAAACAAATTTAAATATTTTTAGTCAAATTCTTCAAATTGCTTGATTGTTATGAAATTCTAAATCGATTCACGTCCAAAATTTAACAAGATTTCTAAACATTTATTCATCCTTCTAAGCAGTTTGGTGTTGAAAATCAGTTCAGTAAAACCAGAGTCGAAGAATAACAAGAAGGGAAGCCTCTCAATTTTTCTACAACAACAACTTCTCTCTCTTCTCACATACAAGTAGTATGTGAATTCAACACACTTGAGAGAGAGATTTTACTTCAAAACTTTTTCTTGAAAATTGCAATAAAATTGCAATTTTAACACACTCTTTCACAGACAGATAATATTCTTTTATTTTTTTCCACATATTTAAACCATTAAAGCAATCGAAACATGTATATTTTGCACAAACGAACAATATTTTTTTTTAATTTTTTTTTACTTTTAACTTTTTGGGGTTGAAACCACATTTGTAAAATTTGGAATTGAAAATTAATAAGAAATTGAAATAAATTAAATGTTTGAAGAAATTATGGAATAAAAAGCAGAAAAATCTATTTATAAAATCTTTCCAGGTCAAATATAATTCAAATAATTTGAGAATTGTTTGAATTTTTAAATTTAATTGTAATAAAATTTTGTTAAAATTTTTAAGGTCGCTTTTTTACAACTCTGTGTGTTTGAGGAGTGTGGTGAAAGTGGTTTGAAAACCAATACATATAAATAAAATGTTACCCATACATTCTTATAGTTAGATTTTTTTTGACAACCGACTTAGGTTTTTTTTGACAGCGTTTCACTTCTGTTATTATTCTTTGACCAGAGTTATGTAATGAATGAAATGAAATTGTGCACACATTATTCCTATAATAAAATAACAAAATTAATTGAAAATGTTAAAAATCCGCCTATGATTTCTATTAGCAAATTTCTTTTAGGATTAAAGTGCTTGAATGCCTATAGAATAGAATAAATATGTTTCGTATCATAATATCATAAGACAATATTTGTTTGTGGATCGATCCATATTTGACCATATCCTCTATATAAGGATCACTTCCGAAAATGAGTTAAATACGCATAAATATCTTAAAAAATTCGGTATCAGGCGGAAATTCGACACAAAAATTCATAATATATAAAACATATAAGTTATTTCATGTCAAGTGAACCAACTTTTGAAATCGATGACTTCCGAGTGGGATAGTAATTCAGACACATTTTTTCACTTTGACTTATTTTCAAAATGGATCCTTTTTTTTATTTTTTTGGCTCAAAAGAAAGCTTAGTTATTTTCCTTGAAGACCTTTTTGGTCACTTAGTGGGATGCGAGTGGGATGTCTATAAAACTAAATATTTTGTAACTCAAGACATTTAAAAAAGATTTGACATGAAATCCCCATTTATAAGATTTTTAACTTAAAATTAATATTTTTCATACAAAATATGATAAATCTTCAGATTAAAATAGTTTTATGTATTTAAAAAAATAAGTAATATTTGATACATATAAAAATAATGATAATAAATTCTTTAAAGCATTCGAATTCTAAATCAATCAAACGGATTTGTTTAATCCAATTATAAAATTTAAAATATTCCAAAATTCGACTTGGCACTTGCTTTTGGCATAGAACTTATTGTTATCAGAAATACGACACATAATTGAAGTTTTAAAACATCTGAATATCTCATTGGACTTTATTTATCACTGTAATAACTCTTTCTAATATTTGCAAAAGAAAACAAAAATAAATTTTACATTCTTCCCTTAGAAGTAAATAAAATTACATTGTTCTTTTTACAAAAGAAAAACAAATATTTTGTTTAGTTTATGAAGTGTATCTAAGCACGTTTTATTTTTAAAATGCTCCATTTTTATGGCGAAAATTATGAACAATGTGCTACAATTTATTAAAACATTTGTTTTAGTTTTTAGATTTTTTATTTCGTTGTTAAAATCAAACTAAACGACCACGAAAAAAAACCAAAACGCCAGCTCAAATTTTTTATGAAAAGAAAATAAAAAACGCCCCATTATTAAGAGCGAAAACAAAAGATGCCAATTTACTGTGAATGATGTAGATGATGATGAAGACGATGATGAATGAAATTGGAAGCGAACTTTAATTATGAATGTTTTTGTTTCGGCGCATTTTAATGGGCTCGTAAAGTAACCCAAGTACTCATAAAATATCCACAACTATGAATTATAAGGCGTCTTCTGATGTGATACGGAGATGCTGAATGAATACCATTTTCATTTAGCCACAAGTATGTAATTTTAACGAAATAAAATGTTTATTTGTAAATTGTTTTGTATTTTATTTGTACTCGTTTATGTTGCTGCCAATGTTGCCGTGTCAAAAATGTTTTAAATATTAATAAGGAAGAAAATAAATTTGTTGGTTTCTGCACAGAAAAAATCATTTTCTAAACAGTTACAATTCAAATATTTGTCTAATATTCAACTGATTTCAATTATTTCGTAATTGAATTGGCTATCGATTCATAATGGTTAAAAGGTAAAGGTAACGCTAATTTGGATTATTTCTGTAAAGGTATTTAAGCGGTACCGTTATTTTGGCTTAGTTCAGTGACGGTATTTTAACCGTTACCGGTATTTCGGTAACGCTAATTTCGATCTGAATTAAATGATTATTAAAGTTTCCAAGAATTAAGACGCTTGTTAAACCCCGATAGAACTAACAAAATGGTTAACTGTTAAAGGAAAAGGAAATCGTCAAAGGAAATCGTTACCGCACCATGATCAATGTTTATACCCTACACCACCATAGTGGGGAGGGTATTATGCGTTTGTGCAGATGTTTGTAACGCCCAAAAATATTAGTCTAACACCCACCTGAAAGTATACCGATCGACTTAGAATCATTTTCTGAGTCGATTAAGCGATGTCCGTCCGTCCGTCCGTCCGTCCGTCCGTCCGTCTGGTTGGCTGGCTGGCTGTCCATGTAAACCTTGTGCGCAGAGTACAGGTCGCAATTTTGAAGATATCTCGATCAAATTTGGTACATATTATTTTTTCGGCTCAAGGACCAAGCCTATTAAAACTGGCTGAAATCGGTCCACTATTTCACCTAGCCCCCATACGAATGTCCTCCCGAAATTGGACTTTATCGGTCATAAATGTTTAATTTATATATGTATCTCCACAAATTCCGCTCCAAATAAGTTTTATATACACAAAATTCATGTCACCAAATTTTGTTACGATCGGTCCATAATTAGTCATAGCTCCCATATAGACCCGCTTCCGAAAATCACTTTAACGTGCATAAATCGCTTAAAAATGTTGGTAAACACACAAAATTCAACATATTTAACTTTAATATAGACATAAATCACATGACCTAATTTCATGGTGATCGGTCCATAATTGGTCATAGCCCCCATATAACCCCACTTCCGAAAATCACTCAAAAATACAAATTATTGAAATTTTAAATGAAAAATTTTTTTGCTCTTTTACTTAGTGTAGGGTATTATATGGTCGGGCTTGACCGACCATACTTTCTTACTTGTTTTTTTTAAATATGGATGACATTGATCAGGGCTAGATGTGATTTGAACAGCATGTTGCTACTTGCAATACGGCGATCGTAACCATCGATTTATTGAAATCAAAATTCGACGATGATTCGATTTTGAGAAATAGACCTGGGATTGGCCTCCAAGGTCTTGCGATTTCATACCTCTCGATTATTTCGTGAAGTCACTGGTTTATGCTGATAAACCAGCAACAATTGATGTCTTGGAGGCCAACGAAAAATTTGCCCAAAATTATACATCCAGAATGCGCTTCATCAAGAACAGTCGCCATATGCCAGAAATAATTTTCAAATGTTAGTGCCATGTATTGATCTTTCGAAAAAAATAAATTTTTTGATAAAACTTTTTTGTGTTATTTTCTAAAATTTCAAGTCCTATCGGACTACAAATAAAGCTATAGAGTAATTGCGAATTAAAAACACTCATGTTTAATTTGTAAAAATATCAAAGCTTAATCAATCAATTTAAATTAAAATTAATGTAAAATTAAACAATTTGAACACTGTTTATTTTCAAGACATATACCACAATATTGTTCATTGTATATTTGTAATATCAATGAAACAATCGGATAAAATAATTTGTTAAAGTCTACTTTTTTCATTTTAAAAACAAGTAAGATAGTATGGTCAGACAAGCCCCGACTCAGAAAGTGATCCTGAGCAGATTGGTATACTTTAAGGTGGGCATTGGGACAATATTTTTGCACGTTACAAACATCAGCACTAACCCAATATACCCTCCCCACTATGGTGGTGTAGGGTATAATAAATTGTTTCTATTCTTAACCTGTAGCTAGCTCATCACTTATCCCAGTCATTTTAGGGATTTCCCAGCTATTAAATGGGTGCAAATAATAAAATTATAGATGGCAACTGTTTGGCCATTACTTGTACTCTGATGTATGAATTAATATGAGAACATAAAGAATGAAATAAATAAAAATGTAGTTTATTATTTACTCAACATGAATGTTTAAATGTATTTACGAATTGTTTAAATGTCTGCTGAAATGTATCTCGTAGTACAGTAATAAAATAAAAACCAAACAAAACAAAAAAAAATATTTGAATATTTTAGATTTCGGGCGTGATTGTAAGTTGATAAGTTGGCGCTTTTATTTTTCGTTTTGGGTGCCAGCAAAAATAGCTTTTTTCATCTTTATTACGATCATTCGCCTGAAAAAGGGCACATACTTTTAATTTATTTTACAAAAATATTTATTAATAAATATTTACTCTATTCATTTCGTTTATTTTTGTGTCTATAGTGTACAATGTACAAAAACAACTACCATGTTTAAAGTACGTACAAAAAGCAACAAAATAAAATAAAAAAAGTACTTAAGCTGGTTTTAATGACTACAAAATGATTTAATGCCGTACAAGTATTTTTATGATTGTGGTACGAGCAAAAACAAAAAACCAAAAAAAAAAATTAAAAAAAACTTTAACGCAAAACGTGATTGTTTAGCTGCTTTGAGTTTTGTTGTTGTTATTATTGCTGTTGTTGTTTTTGGTAAACGCCCAAATGGGTTGTATACTGATTTTCACATCGTTAAAATGTAACAAAAACAACAACAACAACAATATACAATTTGTTGCTGGTTTTTATTCAAATCTCAAAGATACGAGTCTTCGGTCAACGTTTATTTTATTTGTATGAATTTTAACAACCGTGAACCGTAAGCGTAACACTGTTGTAATGATTAATACGGAACAAACCATAAAAATAAAATAAAACTATGGATTTGCATATAATGGCCGAAAAGGTAGATATGTAGATACTTTTTTGTACACAAACATAACATGTTTGGAATATGTGCAATATTTACGCAAATCCTCTAGCATACACTCTCATACTTACTTGAGCACTGCACTCTGGGTAGTCAAATGGAAACAGAAACCACAAAATACACTTATGCTAAGTTTAGAACAAACTGTTGTGTTTTTTTTTTTTGTATCTTTTGCGTCAAGACAAAGAAAAGTTTTTAAAGAAACCGGATCAACCACTTTACGTACACAGAATATTCGTGAGTATCAAGAACATACCTTTGAGTAAAGATACATACAAATGTACGTAGATTAGAATACAAACATAATACGATGATAAACCTGGTCAGACATTATTGTTAAAATAACTACATGAGAGAAGAACCATCTTGGCAGTCTGTCTGCTTTGATTTTCAATGGCCATAATGGTTTTTGATTGTGAGAACATGGTCATGTTTTTAGCAATGGAATGTTGTGACTTTTGAACTCATTTCTCTTGTTGTTGTTCTTGTCTCACTATACATTGCTCTACTTTGTTGTTGTTGAGCTGTGTGTGTGTGTGTTTGCGGTTGTGTATTTGTTTTAAAATTTCATCCCCTTTTAATGTTGCAAGTTGTGAAATGGTCTCTTATGCCATTTTGTGTATCTATTTTTAGTCGATTCTTTTTTTGGGAATATTCCTTTAACTCCACATTTTACTTGTTGTTGAAATTCGGGGTTTCTTTTATTGTATCGAATATGTACTGTGTACCCTACACATGATCATGAATATTTAAAAAAAATAGAAAATTTTAAGAAAATTAATTATTTACTTTTTTGTTTCTACCCAAGATTGGCTAACGATTTTAATGATTACATTGAATAAGGTCTGAAGAAATAAGTTAATTGGTATTGTATTACGAGTATATTTCAACTTCTGTAGATTTTAATAAACTCAATTATGATAAAATAAAAAAAATAGATTTTTTGATATTGGTGCATTTTCTATTAACAATAATGTTATTATACATATGTACAAGATAGTGTTTATAAACCAGTTTTCCAGTTAACCGAAAACCCGAATTTTCTTAGAAATGTCTGTTTTTTGCGAACCGGTTAATTTATAATGCTGATTTTCGGTTATCCGGTTTATATCCCTCGGTTAACCGGTTTTTAATATTTGGGACTAAAATTAATAAATCTCATGTTTTGGTGAATTTTTTATATTCATTGTATACACATTATATCAAACATTTGGTCTGATTTGATACCTAAACATCTAATATACAATATAAACCTCTTTCAATATAATTTTTTAAGAATTACTATGATTCTAAATAGTAGATGACGATGAGTTTACTTGAAAACTTTTGCAGAATCAATTGCATTTCGTACAGCGACAAAGTCGCTTTTCACTGATAGGTATTTATACAATATCGAGTATAGTGCAGGATTGTCCGGCATCCTTGAATGAGACGGCGAGGGATTCATTACTCACTTGGGTACATGGACACAGTTATAATGAAGGCAATTGTATTGCTGATAACTTGGCGAGGATATGAGCCTGGATGTCGGAAGATGAGATAGACTTTCTATACATGTGCCTTAATCGGTGGAAATTGTGCTACTAAAGCTATTGAATTAACCACTGAGTGGTTACTGAATTTTAGAAGCAACCACTCAGCTACAATACTAGATTGATGTATTGTTGGAGACTGCCCTGGACTATCCTGAAGGGGTATATTGGACTCAATATTGAACATGGCAGGTACCAGAATGCTATTGGACCTGGATAAATGTTGTGTTAAGGTGATCATAGGTATGATTACACTTTGCACGAAATTAACACTTTTTTTCTGTCAAGTTATACTGAATTCAGCGGTGCTAACCTTTTTTTTAGATTATCTCGTATTTTCGAGATATACCGTTATTTCGAAAATGGAGGAGATTACACAAAATATATTCGCGTAACTCAAAAAGGTTTAGTTTCTTGAATAAACTGAAAAAACCGAAATTCCGCAATAAAATTACCTTTAAGTTTAGCAAGTTTTTAATCTTTGCAGTCGTTTTAGAAATATAATTTTTTTTTTTTTGCAAAAAAAATATTTTTAGACAAATTTCGAAATTTTTTCTATTTAAAACGTCATTAAAAATTGGAAAATGCATATACATACGCTCTTAATTTTATTCACAAAAGATAAGATACATAAATCGTAGTAATTAGCTACATCGTACAGTATTCTTTTATGTTTAGTTCTGCAATAGTCGGCAATGCAGTGCCGTTTTAACAAAACGGCAAGATTCTGTAAATTTTCTGTTTGTTGTTGATTTTGAATCCATAAATTTGACTAGTGAAAGAGATAAGATATACATATATGTATGTACAGTGGTGGTCAAAACATAATTTTACAAAAGTTGTTTTATTCAACAAAAGTTGAATATGAAATTTAATTCAGAATTTTTTGCATTGAAAAGAAAAACAATTTAAAAAACTACGTATGGGTTGATATATGCAACTAATTGCTTCTAAAACATTTATGTCTATAAAACTTAATATTTGGTGGCAAATCCTATATTTTCAATGACGGCCTTACATCGGCAAGGCAGTGAAGCTATCATATTGGCAATAAAATTTGCAGGAATAGCGTTCCAAGCATCTACCAATCCTTGAAACATAATATCTGAATTAGTGCAATTTTCGGGGTCGATTCTTTGAGTAACGATTTCCCAAAAGTTTTCAATGGGATTTAAATCCGGTAATTGTGGTGGCCATTTCATTACTAAAACTCTTTCTTGTGCTAACCTCGATTTAACAACATGTGAAGAGTGCTTGGGGTTGTTATTGTACTGAATAACTCATGGAAGAGGCATATTATCCTCAGAATTTGGAAGCATTACTGTTTCCAAGATGTCTCTATAGATAAATCCATCCATTATTTCATTAATTCTGAGCGATGGGCCAACTCCAGCAGCTGAAAAACAACTCACATACCATTACGTTGCATCCTGCATGCTTCACCGACGTTTTCCCTACGCGCAAAAATCCGCTTATATCGAAACGTAATCAACAGAAACGTTTGAAGTTAGCTATGGAGCATTTAAATTGGTCAGAAAACAAATGGACGACTGTCCTATTTAGCGACGAATCTGAATTTAATATCATCGGAAGTGATTGCATGTGCTACGTAAGACGATCAGTTAACACGCGGCTTCAAGCACGATAATGCAAAAAGACAGTGAAACATGGAGGATGCAACGTAATGGTATGGGGGCTGTTTTTAAGCTGCTGGAGTTGGCCAATCGCTCAGAATTAATGAAATAATGGATGGATTTATCTTTTATTATATTTTTTATATTTTTTTTACTTTATTCAAGAAACTAAACCGTTTATCCGACTATGTGCCCTTCGTGACAGAAAAAAGTGTAAATTTCGTGCACAGTGTTATTGATGTTGTTCTGCAAATACTCTGTATTTTTTATGTTTTCTTCACATTTATTGTTTGTATTATTTGTATTTATAAATACATCCAGATAGATATGAAAGCGCTTTAGCGAAATATTAATACACAGTATTGTAGTCTGTAAATGCCTTTACCATTCGAAACACTTTTGAATGTAGCGATCGAATGTGTCGATCTAGTCTTAAGCTCCGTTTCGAAACTCTTATTAATTTTATGTTGAATTTAAAACAAGTTTAGCATATATTTTCTTTATCATCAACATCGTCATACTCAGGACCAATTTGTATTGACTCATGTTACTCCATGTGCAAAATTCATTGACTGTTACGAACAAACCAATATCCAATATATGTAGCATTTAAAAAGCTGATTCTTTCCTCATCTTTTAACCAGTGGGCAACCAACAACATCCTCTTCACCAGCAACCAGTTGTCATGTCAGTTCATTTCTCTTGTATTTTTCTTTCTGTTTGTCATTTCATATGGATGAGAGTGAGTACTTTTGCTTGTTGTTGGTCGGTACTCGTCGTACAACAACATTTCTTTAAATGTAATGGCATTCAACTTTTATCGTTTAATATTCCTGGTGCTGGATCTGCTGATGTTTTTGTTGTTGGTACCTACATATACTACATATAAGATTATGAACAATTCAAACAGAAACAAAAAGAAATGTTCTTTCTTGATGTTGTGTCTGTCATAAAAATGAAATCAAATGTATGAGTATTACTTGACGATTGAGTAAAATGATAAAACCCTAAAAATAAATGTACTAAAACATGCATACAAAGGGATAGACACCCAGCAGTTAAGCAAGTAGTCAATGTACCCCTTAAAGACAGTAATTGTCACAAATGTCCTATCACTTGGCTGACTAAAATTTATATGTTTTGGTCATTTGACACGTATGTGCTCTTTGTAGTGCAGAGAGAAGACAATTGGCTACTTTATACATCCCAAGTAATCTGGCGTGAATTGTTACTTAAGTGTATCTAAGTAATGTGGAGTGTAGTCACTATAGACGTTTTGTGAGTAATTCGTACATACTGGTATTATGCAAATTGTGTTGATATAATTCTCATACAGTTTATTTTTATTTTTGCTTCAGTATACTGATATCTCATGTAACATAGCATGAAGTCAATAGTCACTTTAGTGTCTCTTAGTAACCTAAAATGTACTGCACTTTATTTTACCCACCAGAAGCAATCTATTGGAGATTTGTCGGAGGAAGATTTGTTTACAAGCAATCGTTTATTGGACTGTCTATGGTATGTCTTTTTAGCTTACTATTTGAGGTTAATTAGCTACCGTACCTGTTGAAATAAGTAGTTATATAGCTGATCATGTAACCAGTTTGGTAGCTAGTAAGGTAACTGAAGTTATGTAACCAGTATGTGAATCCAATGCGTTGACTACTTTCGACCAGATATCAAACAGTCTCATTGTAATCAAAAAGGATATACACGTGTTAAAATAACTAGTCACGTGGCTATTGAAGTAACTAGTTCCAACCCTAAATAATGAGTGAATTCACTAATTCGAGACTGTCTCCTAGAACTGCTGGGCAGTCATACACACACACTCTCATTCACTTACCTACAAATTACAATAAAATACACTCAAAAATTAGAAACCAAGAAGATATGTTTCAAATGTTACCCCACAGTTGTTTACATTTTCCAAAGGATAATGAAACAAGGACTGAAAATTCAAGATTTTTCCTTTTTAATTTTTATTCTCCAGCATTTAGGAAATATTTCGATGAGTGAAAGTTGGATTATCATAACACTAGACAAAAATAACCAAAAAGTTTAGTTTTTATTAACTTTATTATTTAAACGGAGTCGTAATTTATATAGACGCAGTTGTTTGAAACATTTTAAAATTTAACTTTTATAAAAATGTTCAGATATATGTTTTGATTCAGTTTTAACAATTTAAAATCGAGAGTTTTATTCTGACTTATTTCTCTGGGTGTAGTTTGAGAAACACATACATAATTGTATATTCAATTCAAAGTGTGGACAATCGTAAAGGATTCCAACTTTGACTTAAGCTTAAATAGTACTTATTCATAGACAAGACGACCAAAGGAAAATCCTTAAGAGATTTGATTTGTAAAGTTCCCCTTTGGATCAATAGCCTCTTTCCTTCTCCCCCTTCACATTTTATCACATCAGCAAACACACCAACATATAATTTCTGTCAAATATATTCATGCACACTGATGCCAGTAAGATATTGAGAGAACAAGAGTGAACACACTTATTGTATTGTCATTATTATGATTATTTTGCGTATTCTTTTGTGTTTTGGACAAAATACTGAAACTGGAAGTCATCGCGTCGCGTCCATAGTCATCGAATGAAACAATTTTTAATATAAAATAAATGTGAATGGGGTGTAAAAGTCATTTGTGGCCATTTATATAATTGATATTGTCCTCCTTAATGTTGGAATGTTTATCTGGGGACAATATTTTGTTTTGTACCATTTACACCTCTAATAGTTGTTTATTGTCGTTAGTTAAGCCGTTCAATCGCTCACAAATACATAATATAAAATATTTTTTTTGCTAAATACTTGAACTCGTGCTGAATGAGTATACGTACGATATGAATACTATGCCTCGAACACATTATATCATTCTTTAATGTCTATTGCCATATTTAAATATTCTTGCACATGCTTTTTACATTCATTGAATTTTTAATTAATAACAATTAAAATTAAACATTCGCTGGTGAAAACGACTTTGTATTTATCTACTCAGCAGTTAAACGTTTCAAAATAGTGTACATTGCTGAAATAAATCCGTAATTTCTATACAATTTGAGGTGTCCCACAATATTTCCCAAAAACTTTTCATTTACCCGAGATCCCCTACTTTGGTTCCATGTGACCCGCCACGTATTAGCTTTACCTCTCCCATAGACATGCGAATTCTTATTTTATAGATCT
This sequence comes from Calliphora vicina, assembly GCF_958450345.1. Classification (NCBI taxonomy): domain Eukaryota; kingdom Metazoa; phylum Arthropoda; class Insecta; order Diptera; family Calliphoridae; genus Calliphora; species Calliphora vicina. Next base: position 83,972,546 of record NC_088780.1, read on the forward strand.
TAATTTGATTTCAACATTAATCATTGCAAGCTGTAGCGTGTATATTTAAAACTCAAAAATCCCAACATTATTTTGAAAACCTGGCAGACAGTTTAATGGGTTTAACAACGCGCACACGTTTTTCTTTCTTTCTGTGTTGATTTCCTTCTTGAGGCAACATTGTTGCTCACTTCAATATTTTGCTGCTTCGACTGCCAGAATATTTGTTTAAAATGCATGCAACCTTTCGCAAATGGTTTATATAAAAAATGGGAGTGTGGTAAGTTTTCTTTAAATATTCTTGAGCTGTATAAGGAAGGTATTTAATTAAACATGATTCACAATGTTTGTTAATTTTTTGTTATCAAAATCTCTGCTACATCAGAAGTTTCTTCAGATTTAACTCATCTTAGTTATTATTATAACTTACAGAATTTGTCTTACAGTGACTTTTGAATTACTAAGTGAAACGTGTGCATATTTGTAGGTGTGGTTCCACTGCATTATTAAAGTTTAAACAATTGTTTAAAAGATTAAACATTTTTTGTAAGAAAAAAATGCGAATTAATCTCACAAAAGTTCATTGGATTTAGGTTGCTATAGATAACGCAGTAGAGCAGAAATATAAAAGGGTAATTAATATTAAGTCACTTGAATATAGTAATATTAAATATGAAATTCTGCATCCAATTGAGAAAAACTTTTTCAAGCTGCCGGTGTTAAACTAACATGTGATAATAAAAGTATTAAACTATTTTCTGTTTACTTCCCACCAAGGCATAGTGTTAAATGCGAACAATATGAAAGCTTTTTTAAAGAACTTGGCTCCAAGTTTATTGTTGGTGGTGTCTTTAATGCCAAACACCCATGGTGGGGATCTCGTTTTGCGAACCCAAAAGGAAGACAGCTATATAAATGCATTTCAAAGATCAATTACTCAACTTTGTCTAGGCCAGGTACATACTGGCCTAGTGATCCTAAAAAAAATACCTGATCTTCTGGATTTCTATATTTATAAAGGAATACCAAGATCATTTCTGGATATATCAGATAGTGTTGACTTAAGCTCGGATCATAGCCCCGTAATCTTAGCATTTAGTACAATACTTCAAACTATGGCCAAAAAATAAAAATAATTACACTAAAACAGACATGCAATAGTTTGGAGACTGGATCGAACAAAATTTGAACTTAAATATACCAATTAAAGATGAATGCAGTATGGAAGACGCCGTTGAATCATTTACCAACATAATTCATGAAGCAGCGTTTATATCAACTCCACAACAACATCAAACTAATGGTTATAATGTTCGATTATCGGCTGAAATTAGGCAACTCATTGCAAATAAAAGACGATTATGAAGAATATACCAAAACACTAGAAGTCCATTAGATAAAACAAATTTAAACAGATCATCGCAACTTTTAAAGAAACTTTTAAGAGATTACAAAAATGATTCTTTAAAAACTTATTGAATGAATCTTTGAAGATAACTAACACAATCTGTGGAACGCGACAAGATATCTAAAACGACCATCTAAAAAAAAATGTAAATTTAAAATAATATTGACGAATGGTGTAGATCTGATATCAGTAAAGCCAATGCTTTTAAAGAGCATTTAGAAATAACATTCAATCCATTTATTTTAAATGATCAGCCAACAAGAGACGATATACTGAATTTTTTAGATATTCCTTGTCAAATGGATCATCCCATAAAACATATATCTAAAGCTGAGGTAAAAAATGCTGTTGACAAATTAAACAACACTAAATGCCCTGGTTACGACAATATTGACTCAAAAGTATTAAAATCTAGAAAATGCATAATTTTTCTCACAACTCTATTCAACTCAATATTGAGATTAAATCATTTTCCATCACAGTGGAAGTTCGCAAAAATTGTAAAGGTATTAACACATAACAAACCTGAAAATGCTGTATCGTCTTATAGGCTAATTAGCTTATTAAGCAGTTTTTCCAAGATTTTTGGACGACTTTTTCTCAAAAGACTACTGCGAATACTGGAGAATCCAAAAATTATCCCTGATTATCAGTTTGGATTCAGACACCAACATGGCACACCAGAATAATGTCACCGTACTGTCAAAGAAATTTCCAATGCACTACAGAGAAAATTGTATTGTTCAGCAGTATTTTTGGATATTGAAAAAGCATTTGACAAAGTTTGGCACACTGGACTTTAGTATAAATTAAAAAAAGCTTATTCCGATTTTAATAAAATTGTCTATGACTATAGCAGAAGTGTAGCTGAGTTTAAGTTGTGCATTTGGATTTTGAGTACATGGAAAATTAAAATTTATGCCAAATTTTTTTCTCGATCCGATTTGAATATATATGTAGAATCTATAAAAAGAAACCTATATATATATATCTAGATATTTAATAAAAATTTTTAAATTTAATAAAATTAAAAAAGTATTTTTTCGATAAAAGTACTTTAGGAGTGAGATCGAAAAAACCTTAACACACTTTTTTCCTTAAAACTTTTAACGCAAGTATTATTTGATTTTTTTTCATCAATTTACCTTTGAAAAGTTTAATGTCAATTTGTTGTTAATCTGATTAAAATTAGTGAAGAGAAAAAAGTGCATACTAAAATTATTAAATATTTTCAACAAAACTCAACTTGGTCCTACAAAAAGTTGGCCAAACAACTAAAGGTCTGCCGTCAAACTGATTTCAATATTATTAAACAGTGTCAGGAGAACTTCTCCGTTGATAGAAAACCTTGTTCAGGTATAAGGAATGGTCCACATAATGTTTCTAAAGTCAATAAATAGTAAGCATTTGCAAGAGAGCTCCCAACACATCCGTTAGGAAAGTAGTTCGGTTAGTTCAGTTATCGGACTATTTTGTATAAAAAGTTAAAGCCAATGCAGGTTTAAAAACATACAAGGCTCAAAAAGTTCTTGGCAGGAACTCTGCTAAAAATTTAGAGGCCAAAGACAGAGCACGGAAATTGAAGTCAAATTTTATACAAAAAATATACCTGCTGCATAATGGATGACGAAACAAATGTATGTTCTGGAAATGTCTGGTCAATATTTTTATGTTGCTGATGTTGTTGTAGAAAAGTTTAGGATCTAAAATTTTCTCAAAAATTCTTGGTATGGCAAACAATATTCAGTTGCGACAAAAGAAGCCAAACGTTTGTTACAAAGGGCTCTATAAATACCGAAATTTACATCAAGGAATGTTTACAAAAGAGGATAAGACTTCTTTATGTGTCCACATATTTTTGGCCTTATTTGGTAACCAAGGTCTTAAGTGGTATAAGAACAATAATGTGTTATTTGTAACAATAGAGGCAAATCCTCCAAGCTGCCTGGAGCTAAGTTCAAGAGATATTGGGCTCTTGTTAAATGGGAATTGAAGACCACATGTGTCAGAGCATGTGTCCAAAAGTGTGGTAGATTTTAATGGAGATCTACCTATTCGAACAAAGTGACAGAAAACTCTACAAAAACCTTTTTGTAAGTTGTAATAATAATTTCAATCAAATAAAAAAATCGAAACTGTAGATTTATTGGTTTCTTTTTTGTTAACATTTATGTATGTTATGATTTTTTCGATCTCACTCCTTATATTAATGTTAAGTTATACAGAAAACAAAAACTAAGTAAATAATGTTTTTATATTTTTCTTAAAGTTAAAATTTTGGAAGTACTATAGAAGAAAAATAATTTAAAAATTTGTATTACTGATTTGAGCCTTCCGAAGAACACCTATTTTTTTTTTTGTAAATCTCAAATTTATAGCCTGAACCTCGGTACCGTGAAATAACTCCCAAATGAAATAACTCAGCACAAAAAAAATAAATAACACCCAACAAATTTTTTATACAAATTGGGACTTATTTCATAATTTTTTCTTGGGAGTTATTTCATAATGTTGCTGTATTGGGAGCTATTTCATTTTTGTTGGGTACTACTTTGGGTTATTTCTTCGCTTACTAAAATTTGTTTGCATATGTGTTCTCATTTGAAGTTTATTAAAAGCCGGCTTCGCATACTATAAACTTTTTGCATTGCCGGCGTTCGGTCGGAGGCATAGTTGGCCTTTGTCAGGTTGCAACGATTTCATACTCTGATTCGAAATGAAAATCCGCTTTCTGAAATATTATAAAACCGTTCTGCAATCTTTTCTGATGCGAAGCCAGATTTTGATACACCCCAGAGGAGAAAACCTTAGCACCTTAACAAGTAAGAGAGTTATATTCGGCACAGCCGAATCTTATATACCCTTCACCAAATTATACTTCAAAATACAAATTTCAAATATTTTTAGGTAAACAAAATTTTTTTCCATAGTTGTTTTTTTAATTTTTTGGTTTTTTTTTCGAATTGTTATTTAATTTTTTTTTTTTAAATTTTAAAAAAATGTTTGTTGTTTTTTTAATTTTTTTTGGGCGAAAAAAAATTCCGGTTATAAAATATTGTTTCCGATTTTGACCCATTGTAGGTCCAACTTACTATGATTTTATATACGTCGTTGCAAAGGTCTTTGAAATATCTATCATTAGATATCCATATTGTCTTTATTATTGACTTAGTAATCCAGATATACATAGGTCAAAAATAAAGGTTATCCTGGTTTTTTCCTCATATCTCAGCCATTTGTGGACCGATTTTGCTGATTTTAAATAGAAAACTTCTCGATATCATGTCGGACAGAATTATTGAAGATTTGGGGTCTTCAGAAAATTGATTTCAACAAACAGACGGACGAACATGGATTAAGCTTTTTGTAAAAATAAAACTGGCAACCCTAGTGAATGCCAACATTTTTAAGAGGTTTATGCTCGTTAAAGTAATTTGTGGAAGCAGGCCTTATATGGGAGCTATGAACCGATCGTCATAAAATTAGGTGACATGATTTTCGTACATATATATGCATAAAAGTTATTTGGAGCAAAATTTGTGAAGATACCTATATGAATTAAACATTTATGATGGAAAAAGTCCAATTTTAGAAGGACATTTGTATGGGGGCTAGGTGAAATAATTCAGCGGTTTCAGCCAGTTTCAATAGGCTTTTGCGACCCGTACTTTGCGCATTATACCCTTGTCACTATGGCGGTGTAGGGTATCAAAAAACAGTCTCCTTTTATGCAGAATAAAGATTCAATATGAATTTGAACAGAAGTCCGGCATGTAATAACATGATGCAGGACACTTCAAACATGTGCTCTAAATTTTTGAACAATGATTTTTTTAGATTTGTTTAAAATCGTACACAATTTTCGACTAACTTTCTTCAAAACTATTTATTTATAAATATAAATGTTGTATCAAAATAGGATATTTCAGACTGAACGCTACAAAAGTTTGAATCCATCTAATTTTATTATCTCTTAATATTCATTCAATTTAACCATTTTTCAATTGCAAATATTCTTCTCAGTTGAACTTTTTTAAAGTTTTATTTATTGATAACTGTTAAAATGAATATGATACAATAAACGGTCTTGCGCATTGAAGCGTTAAATTATAACATTTCCGTAGTTATGTTAAATGCAAACTGTTGTGTTTACAGAAAATATAATAGAATTACTTCTAATAACATTACACGAAACCCACATTATATTTGTAAGGGTTGGAAATTACAAGCATAAATGTGTGAAATCTGCAACAATAACACTGCATTAACGACAAATAACTGCCGTTAGTTTATAGTTACTGCATTACCAACAAATAACTGTTTATTACCTGGCGAAGTTCGAGCGTGCTAATGTAGAGGTCGCTAATTTCAATCCAATTAGAATCGTTTGCATTTTCTAATTTGGCAATGTGTAGGTGTCATCATAAATTTCAATTAGATTGCAAATAAAAACCAATTGGAATTACAAATTTAGAAATCTCATAATCAATTCAAATTTATATGAAATGTCACAATTCACAATACAAAATGTCATCGTCTGATTTCCAACAACTACACTCTTCCCTTTTGCAACGCCATGTTTTACTTCATCATATTAATTGTGTATTTTTAAGATTTCATGTTTACCTAGAGAAGTACCAAGTGTTTTAATTATATTTTGTGTAATATTAACCCTATGTGGTGTCTAGGCAGGAGGGGTACTGCTTACCATAAAATACATTTTCTAAATTGGTTCTAAATTCTAAATTATTACTTTAGATAGCGAACACGTTTGGAGAGAATTCAGTCATTCACATGCAGCTAAAGATTTGGTTCCCAAAAAAAGCCACACGATACAAATGGAAGTCAAACGAGCACCATACACTTATTGCAAGAGTCCATTAAAAAATCGTAAAAAAGTTTACGATTCTTTAGATGAGTTTTTACTTTTATTTTTTTTTATTTCATTTCATACGCAACCTTAATTTTATTGAAAACTCTATATGTAGAAATGTTGTATAGTATTTTCTTATGTTTATATTTATCTATATGCGTGTATCTGCAAGCAGCATCATTTAAAATCCAAAACACTTTTATATTTATATACACGCTCATGGACATAGGAAACTTGCCGCCAAAATATTACATTTAAACTTCATTTGCAGCAGCATCAGGAACTAGTTTGATTCCATTATTCATTGATTATGATGGCTGTAAAAAGTTATCGAATTAAAACTGGTTAAAATGACTGAGATCGCTAAAATTTATGTATGGGCTTTCACTCGCAAATTCCTAACCATTTAAATACGTATTTTCATAGAAATTTGTTACATAAACTCTTCACTAGGGATATAACTAATTTTGACGAAATTTTTGGCATAACACCACGTGATGATGGCCAATGTTTTATAAGTAATGAAAATCATTTGTTTAGGTCATTTGGTATTAAAAACATCACGCACCAACAACAAATTTTTAAAATAAACCAAATTTGTTTTCTCTGAAAAATTATATAAATAATTTCATAATTTTTTGGCAAGTGTGAGGATACTTCCCTTATTTAAAAATTATCTTTCGAAGTATGTCCGCAGTTATTATTAAAATAAAATATATTGTATTTCAAAATAATTGAAAATTTTTAATGAAAAAATTTATTGCGTTTGGTCCGTGAACTTTTTTAACAACCGAGAAAACTAATACAGTCAGTGTTTCATATTTATTAATGCTCTATTCGATTTTTTGCACATTTGCAAAAAATGTTAATAGTTATATCCCCAATATCAGTTGTCACTGGATTCCCTTTAAAGGGGGGTCAAACGGCATGTATTGCTTGTGTTTTGTGCCATGTATTGGGACATTTTTCCACATGTAAACATATACATACCGTGTGATCCATATGAAACTTTGTGTATGTAAAATACATGTGTATTACTCGTGACATTTTTGGCAATTAGAGCATGTTCTATTTTCGTGTGTATAACAGTGTTGTATTTTGAAATACAACACTGTGTGAGTGCAAAATAAAAAAAACAAAACAAGAAAGAGTAAAGAAAAATCATAACAAAATAAGTTTCATTGCATTAAATATATTTATTGTTATTTAAAAATGTTTTAAATAAATATATTGTTAAAAACAACAAACATATAAACTAATAGAGGTTATGTCACATGCAATGACATATGTACGTTTGAACGTGGAAATTATGAATCGTATGTATAACGTGAATTTTGACATACACATGGAATTCCATATGTATCGAATACATGTCCCAACACAAGCAATACATGCCGTCTGACCCCCTATTATATGGAAAGTGCGCAAGTATGGCGGATATCTCACATTCATTCCTGTATATTTTCTACTAAAAATGTGTATTTTAAAAGATAGTGTAATATCGGCAAATCCTGCGTGACGAACTTTTCATTCGTAGACGTTTTCATACTTAAATATTTTTTTTTTTTCTCAATTTATTTATTTACAATCTATTTATTCAATAATAAGTAAATAATATAACAAAAGAACATACTTAACATACGTTATTAAACTTCAGCAAGCTTAATAAACTAAGTTTAATATTAAATATTAATATTATTTATTGTGCATATACATATAAATTTAAAAATATTATGAACATAAATATATGTACACTGGTATACTATTTCCTGTAGGGTAAATCTAATATGTGAAACCTTTTTAATCTTCTAACTTCATCTGTTTCATCTAAAAGAGTAATTGCTAAAATATTGCAATGATTGCTAAGGCGATCCAAATATCTGGAACTAAATTTATTTATTTCATTACTTATAAATGGAATTCTGAGATCATCATGAATTTGCTTGTTCGTTACAAACCATGGGGCATTTACTATCATCCTAAGTGTTTTCGACTGATATCTTTGTAAAATTTCTACATTAGAATTGCTTGTTGTTCCCCATAGCTGAATACCGTAAGTCCACACAGGTTTCAATATAGTCTTGTATATCATGATTTTGTTTTCGAGACTTAGCTCCTAACAGCCAATATAATTTCTTAGTTTTTAAGTTTAAGTGTTCTCTTTTAGCTTTAATATGATGCTTCCATGTTAATCTTTTATCGAGATGCATTCCAAGATATTTAACTGATTCAGATTTTGGAATTTCAGAACCATTTATAAATAGTGCGGGGCACTCTCCTTTTCTTAATGTAAATGTTAAATGATTTGATTTTTCTGTGTTAATACATATTTTCCATTTCGATAACCATTTTTGTAGCATATCAAGTTCCCTTTGTACTATTAGTGAAGCTTCATAAGGCGAATGACTAGATGCTATAAAATATTGCGTATAGCACTATTTTCTCAAGAAAATATTGCGTACAAAAGTATAAACATAATAAATTTTCTATAGAAAATATTGTTTATAACAGTATTTTCTATAGAAAATGTTGTTTATAACAGAATTTTCCATGAAAAATATAGTGTTTACCAGTATTTTCTATAGAAAATATTGTTATCAACCGTATTTTCCATGGAAAATATAATGTATAACAGAATTTTCTATTGAAAATATTGTGCCTTAGACAATAAAATAATAACAGTGGTGTATAACGGTATTTTCTGTAGAAAATATTCTATATAACAGTATTTTCCATGGAAAATATAGTTTTTAACAGTATTTTCTATAGAAAATATTGTGTGTTAACAGTTAGGGCTCTCTTGTTGAAGAGCAAATTGTTTTAATTTTAGTTATAAGATTTAAATACTTATTGTAAGGTCGATAACAGACAGATTCAATAAATCAATAAAGAGTTAAAAAACAGTATTTTATACACAATATCTCCCAAGGAGAATACTGTTATACACAATTGGGGTATTCACACGGTATACTATTTGGTCATATTGTCATAATGTCCTAATATATTATGATAGTTTAAACAAATTTTTGTTGTGTTTCAAACAAAAAAGTTCTAAACTAATATAACTATTAAAACTATGTTTATTGTTTTGTCATGAAATAATACTTTTTTTGTTTAAAACACAACAATTATAATATATTAGGACATTATGACAATATGACTTATAGCAGACCATGTGAATACCCCAAATATTTCCCAAGGAAAATACTAATAACCCACAATATTTTCTATGGAAAATACTATTAAACACAATATTTTCTATAGAAAATACTGTTATACACTATATTTTCTCCTCTCTTTAAAAATCCACAATTAAAACTTCGACCCATTTAAAAAAAAACTCAGACCAGCTGGACTATATGTTTATTCCACAAAATTAGATGCTCAAGATGCCCTTTCAGAATTATATGGTCGCTATTCTATTCCAGAAATGCTGTTGGATAGTGTTATTAACTGAAATTGCATTAAATTTTAAAATAAATTTGAGACAAAAAATCCGGATTGTCTAATAACTCGTAAACAGTCCTTTGTAAAAACCGGTTTAAAATAAACCGGAAATTTGGAAAAAAAACGTGTTTCGAATAAATCGAAATCACCTGTCCAAAATGTTAACTCAGAGAGTTCTTGACAGCTTTTGTTGAAAAATTGTGTCTGAATTACTATCCAATAGGAATAATCTTGGTGCAAATTTTATCCCGATCGGAAGATTTCAAAGTTGGTTCCCTTGATATGAAATTTCCCATACATATTAAATATTAAAATTATAACATGGTGTAATGATAGTCTACAAAATTCTATATATACCAGCGATATATAAATTATCTCTCTAGAGATTTATACCCAAATCAGTTTATCTAAAATTAAAATCTTTATAACAAAAGCTAATTAAAAGAAATGCAAATAGAGCTATACAATTAAATTAATACGATTGTTTTTCTTATTCAAATTTACAAATGTACATACAATTTACAATTTTCGTGTAAACACATTCATAAATAAATTTTGTAAATTAAAAATTACATTTATTTCTAGATTTTAATGTGGCATAAATCAGACGTAACGTGATCATAATGATGAAGATAATGATGGTAAGTCAAAAAAAAAAAAAACAAATTAAACTCTTTTTAGTTTTTATTTGTTAAAGATTTAATTACCAAAACACAGAAAACAATTAAAAATTTAATGAGTTTTTATTCTCTCACTCATTCATTGGTTCTTATTCTTTTGAAAATTTAAATGTCTGTCTGTCTATTTGTGCATTGTACTCTGTGGCGAATATATTTAGATGTGTGAACGAATGAATTTGTTTGTTTGTAGCTCCGTGATTTATCATTTTTATCATTCTTGTTTAATTTACGATTTACAAAACGGTGGCATCATTAAGACAATTAAAAAGTAATAAAATGACAACAACTACAACGACATGAAAAGATACGATGAAGAACTCAACTTAAGTTGACTTTATATAAATTTAATTACACTGCCACACACTTTTTATTTGTACATTTATGACATTTAATTTTCATTTCTTTTATTTTATTTTTGCAAGCGTAACAACGCCAACAACAGATACAGGGGCTCCATTAATGAAAATACTGCAATCAAATTCAAAGGAGAAGAAAGTAATTGTAATTCTTAATATTGTTTATAAACCATTACCATTATAAACTGTTTAAATATAATTATTTATTAAAACAAATTGATTACATATTTCCCTTCACTTTAATTTTTAGTTTAGTACTTATATCGAGGGGGTTTTGATGCCAAATAGCTCAATACCGTATTCTCTCCATTCGTTATTTGGTTTTTGCATAATTTTTTTAATACTGCAATCACAAAGTAGAAATATTTTCGAAGAAAACATGTTATAACCAGGGCAACCAAAAATATGCAAAATTATATATTTTTTTGTGCATCGTAACATATAAGTTAGTTATTCAGTTATTTCAGAAAATTTTAAGAATTTTGTCATCGATTTGTTAATGCATATTTTTTAATATTTTGCTCTTTACAGCATTTTTTTACATATTATTGTTTGCGTTGTAATTTTTCATTTCAATCAGGCCTGTCACACATTTTGTTCGGAATGGTATCAATTCCGTAGTTTTTATTCCGATCGATTTCGTTTTAGGTTCTTCAGATTCCGTGTAATTTTTTAATTCCAAAAATATTTAATAATTCTATATTTCTATTTTAAATTTGACAGCGCACAGTGGGGCAGAATCGAAATTTTTTGGAAATAAATCTGGCATTTCTAAACGGCTGAATTGAATTGGGCGTAGCCAAGGAGTATTCTAGTTTAAGTTATTAAAATGGGCCCTACAAATGCTCCAGGGGCGGCGCTATGGGGGCTCAAAGTCGGGTACCTTCGACATGTAAAATTTTTAAACTTTGTTTCCCATTCGATTTCAAAGAATTTTATATTTGTGGAAAGCGCTCGGCTAGATCTAGCTTCAAAAATATGCCACTTTAAAACTCCGTCCTTCAAAAATATTGCACTTTTTCATACTAAAATTTTTTTATAAATTTTCTTAATATTTTATTCAAAACAAATCATTGGTTCTGACTCAGTCAGTCACATTAAGAAAATTTATACTAATTCTTTAGTATGAAAAAGTGCAATATTTTTGAAGGACGGAGTTTAAAGTGGCATATTTTTGAATCTAATTGAGATATTGACTTGAAATTTTTTTGTAAGACCAAAAATTAACTTATCTAAACAAACCATATAGCTCGGAATAAATGTGGATCAAATTGTTCCTAATATTTGCAATCCTATTAAAATTTTGATATGAATTTTAGTTTTAGAAACTCAATGAATATGTAATATATAATAAAATCTTTATTTATTAGCGAAACTCAATGAAATTTTCAGCGTTATTTAATTTTGTCATTCTAAATAACAAGGGATAAATAGGGAACACATCAGGGTCTCCAAAACTGCTTTCCGTTTTCTGATCCCATCTTTGGGATTTTAGAACATGTGGCCCAAAGTTGAAATTTTGATAAAAAAATAGATCAATTTCCAAAATGCGTAGGGCCGACATGTTCTTGACATGGTCTTTTATACCAAAATGTTCTCCGTAAAGAAACTTTATAGAAAAACATAAAATTGTTATATTTCCTTAAAGAAAGTTGTTTTTTAATAAAAAAAGAGTTAAGTCACCTTTTTGTCCAAAAAACAGCAAAAATATACTATTTTTTGAATTTTTAAATTGAATATCGGTTATTTTTGGATTCGTAATTGTTATTGCTCTGAAATCTTTTGTATATTGTTGGCAATTTAGTTGTTTAACTACCAAAAAGTGCAAAAGTGCGACCTAAGTATATTTTTAAAAAAAGCGGACCAAGGTTTGGCAAAATTTTAAAATTTAAATTTTGAAATGCATATAACTAAGAAATTATAAGAGATAAAGAGCACACGTACGCATATTTTTTCAAGATCCGAGCGCTTTCCAAAAATATAAAATTCTTTGAAATCGGATGGGAAACAAAAAAATGGCACGTATTTAAAAATTTTACATGTCGAAGGTACATTGCATTGAGCATGGAACTCGAATACTCCTTGGCTACGAACCAAAATTCAAATTTTATTCCGGTCGGACCAGCCATTTAGTAATGCCAGATTTTTTTCCAAAAAATGTTGATTCTGCCCCACTGTGCAGCGTTTTTTATATGAAAACAAAAGGAAAGCCTTTGGAACAGAAATTGATTAAAAATTTTAGAAAAACAAATAATTACAAAGAAATATCAATTCCACTTTGAAAACTGAAAGTGGTTTTATTCCAAAAGAAATTTTCGTTTTATTTTTTCTGAAGTAGTAAAATACGGAATTAATTTCACTTTCGATCGGAATTTAATTCTGTGACAGGCCTGTATATTTCAATTTTTGTTAAGATCCAATGATAACACTGTGTACGAAATTTACACTTTTTTTAGGTTAGCTCGTATTTTCGATATGTACCGTTATTTCCACAATGAAATTACCTTAACATGTTTTTAATCTTCGCAGTCGTTTTACAATTTTTTTTTCAAAATGGGCCCTTTTTTAAAGTTTTTTTATACCCTTCACCTTCGTGAGAAGGGTATAATATATAAGTTTGTCATTCCGTTTGTAATTTCCACAATATAATTTTCCGACCCTATAAAGTATATATATTCTGAATCCTTATAGATAGCGGAGTCGATTAAGCCATGTCCGTCTGTCTGTTGATATCAATTATCTGAGGACCCCAGATATCTTCGGGATCCAAATCTTCAATAATTCCGTCAGCCATGCTTTCGAGAAGTTTCCTATTTGCAAAATCGGTCCACAAATTGTCTTGGTTTTTTATGACGAAAAAACCAGGACAACCGCGATTTTTGACCTATATCTGTATTACTAAGTCATTAATATCTAGATAGATATTTCAAAGACCTATGCAACGACGTATATAAGACTATAGTAATGTGGACCAAAATCGGAAAAAATATTTTTTAACCCGATTTTTAAAAAACAAAAAAAAAATTTTTAAATTTAAAAAAACAATTTTTAAATTTCCAAAAAATTAAAAAACAACTTTGCAAAAAAAAAATTTTGTTTACCTAAAAATATTTAAAATTTGTATTTTGAAGTATAATTCTCACCCATAACTCAAGACATACAAATTTTTACTTTTTTTTGCAAAATCTAACTTCAATTTTCTAATTTTCAAAATGGGCTCTTTTTAAGTTTTTATTTTACCCAAAGGAAAGCTTAGGTCTTTTCCTTTAATACCTATTTGATCACTTAGTGGGATGCGTGGAGGATATCTATCAAAATAAATATTTTGTAATTCAAAACATAAAATTTTTTACTTCCTTTTTGCAAAATCGAAATTTTTTTCCAAAATGGGTCCATTTTTAATTTTTTTTCTCAAAAGAATGCTTACATCTTTTCCTTAAAAATCTTTTTAGTCGCTTAGTGCGGTGCAAGTGGGATATCTATAAAAATATATATTTTGTAACTCAAGACATACAATTTTTTTCAAAAATTTTATGTTTTGAGTTACAAAACATTTATTTTGATAGATATCCAAAGCGAACAAATAGGTCTTCAGGGAAAATATCTAAGTTTTCTATTGAGAAAAAAGGGTCCATTTTGAAAAAAAATATTAAAAATTTTTTATATTTTATTTTTAATTTAATAAGATTGAAGAAATAGCTATCTAAAATATTTAGGACACATTTTGTTTAGAACAATAATTGTAACTATTACATGTATGGGAAAAAACTCCTGCTCCACCCAAATGTCTAACTCAGACAATTCTCCACCGATCATGTTGAAAAATTGTGTCTGAATTACTATCCAATAGAACTAGCCGTGCAAATTTCATTCCGATCGAAATACATCGATTTAAAAAGTTGGTTCACTTGATAAGAAATCCCCCATATATATAATATATAAATTATTAGGCTTTCTGATAATTATATTTAAATTTTGGAAGCCGAATTTATTTAGATGTTAATGTACACACATGGTGAATGCTCTCAAAATATGCTAATTTTGTTCCTACATTTCTTGTTCTAGCGTGCTGAGACACGTTAATGGTCAGGCGAAAATTTTAATAACTTTAACATTTTTTAAAAAAATTTTGCCATTACAACGACAATTACGTACACATTTCGATTATTTTATATTAAATAGCAAAAGTAATTATTTAATGGCAACATTTTTACAAAAACTGAATAATGTTGCATTTTTCCCCCAATTTCGTTCTCACGAACTTTGCGGCACGACAATTTTTAACCAATCGAACTCAAACTTTTGTGAAAATGTTTTGTATCGTATCCTCACACAAAATTGCCCTTCGTTTTTAAAAAATCGAAAATAAAAAAAAATAAGGCCCACCTTAATGTTGAACATTCTCTCAATACTTACCCAATAAACATTGGGGCACGTGAATTCGGAATGTCAACTATTGTGCTACTAATTTCTATAAAAAAAAATTTAACTTTAAAATTGAATTGATCAATTGATTAAGATTGTCTAAGAAACTCTATGGAAAACTAAAACAAATATTTAGATTGAAAATTTGAAAACTTAAGTAAACAAGCAATAAATTAATTTTTATTGCAATAATAAAATTAATCGGATCAAACTTTTTTCATTTAGTGCCACAGTCATTAAAATCGAAATTTAATCCTATAATAAATAACAAATTTTAATTTATGAGCTCAATATTTTATTTACTTCCCATTTTTTAATAATATGGGGGATTTTATGTCAAGTGAACCAATTTTTATTTGACATTTTGAAACCCCTCTAACTCAGAGAGTTCTTGACCGATCTTGTTGAAAAATTGTGTATGAATTACTATCCATTAGATCTAACTTTCATCCCGATCGGAAGACATCGATTTTAAAAATTGGTTCACTTGACATGAAATCCTCCATATATAAAACATGTTTTTGTAGAAATATATATATGAAAAAATTATGAAAATAGGTCTTACAGTTTTTCCGTACCTGCGATTTAAATTTTGAAATTTTCGATAAAAAACCAATTATTTGGCCATTTTTTGGCGAATGAGCTCTATTTCCTTACTGTTATGAATTTTAAGTAAAACCTATTGAGAATATTATAGTCCAGATAATTCTAAATATACTCTAAAAGTTTTAATAAAATTGGAAAACGTTAAACCTTAAATCGTGAAGCTCAAAAGTCAAATTTTTCAATATTTTGAATTTCTAATTTAAAGATATAGAAATGTTATTTATTTTTGAGCCGATTTTGATAAAACTTAAGAAAAATATAACTATAAACTCTAGTAATTATAATAACATCACAAGAATGGAAATTAACCCTTAATGGCACTTGGGGTTAAAATGACCCCAAATTTTTAAAATCATAATTTTTGTTTATGGTTTTAGAAGTTTGGGGTAATTTTAACCCCAAGTGCTATATAGGGTTAATATTAATGTTTCTGCTGTTTTTGTAAATACTAGGCTTTGTGTTATATTTTTGTTAAGTTTCATCAAAATCGGTCCAAAAATATACAACATTTCGCTATCTTTCCAAGAGAAATTCCAAATATTGAAAACTTTGACCTTTGACCTTCACGATTTAAGGTTTAATGTTTTCCAATTTTAGTAAAACTTTTATTGTATATTTAGAATTATCTGGACTATAACATTCTCAATAGGTTTTACTTAAAATTCATAACAGTAAGGAAATAGAGCTCATTCGCCAAAAAATGGCCAAATAATTGGTTTTTATCGAAAATTTCTAAATTTAAATCTCATGTACGGAAAAACTGTAAGAACTATTTTCATAATTTTTTTCATATTCTTATTCCCTATTATAGTCTCAATAAATCCCAATGAGATGATCAAAAAATTCTGAAATTTGTTTAACAAAATTTTTAAAAATGCCTTTTTTAAAACTGCCTTTAAAAAAAGTTTATTTTTTTGGTCATTCCTGTGAATAGTTCCACGGTATCCTATGAAGACGAAAACTCATATACAAGTAAATATGGATATATAAGTAAAAATGAGCTTTTATTTTAATATTTATCAAAATATGTTAATTTTGTTCCTACATTTCTTGTTCTAGTTGCCTGAGACACGTTAATGGCCTGGCGAATTTTTAATAAATTTAAAATATTTTGACCAATTTCTGGCTTTTATGTCTCATTAGAACGACAATTACGTACACATTTCTATTCTTTTAAACTAAATTGCAAAATGCACTTTTTCCTCCTGTAAATGCATCTCAAAACTTCAGAGGGCTTGCGGCACGTTAACTAATGTTCACCAAACTGGGGGGTGAGAATGGTCAAAATCCAACTTTCGTTTATTAAGGCCCACCCTAATGTTTAAATATAAAAAGCCATATTCATAAACAATTTTAAAATTTAAACAACGTTTTAAAATCAAATTTTGTATGAGAATTTTGCGTTAAAACATTGTTTAAATTTAAAATTTGTTTATGAATAGGGGTAAAATATATAATATGATACGAAATATGTCATAAAAATTCAGGCATAAATCAAACACAAATTTTACATTTTCAAAATTTTTTTAACGAAATTTCAAGAAATTCTGTACCTAAGTATTTTGGATTAGCGTTGGAAGCAATTTGAACTCATAGAAATCTGACCGCAGTGCCCGAAATTCGAAAGAACAGGCCTAATATACAGTTTGCAGTTCAATGTAATAATTAAAAATAAATTTTCTGATTCCCATGAAATGTTTCAATTTCATTTATTCATTCATCTATTCCACAGTATCTGTGAGCATCATTACCCGTCAAAAACATTGTACGGTGTATGAACGGTATGTCAACTCGATTTGTACAATAGGAATAAAATACAATACGAATGAAGGAATGCATGGACATCACAGACAGATTTGTTTATAGTTTCAAATACGAATACAAACCACACAAGTCGTAAAAAGTGTGACATAAAAAGCGGAAAAGAAATAAAAAAAATTAAATGACACACTTGACTACGATTTGAATGCTATAAAAATTGTGACGTTTACCGGCTAATAAAATGCCGGCACTCTCGGCAACACCGACATTGTAAAAAAACTCACTCTCTTTCACTCGTTCTCATTTACTCATAACAAAAATGTAATGAGTGAATTTTTCGATTTAATTTACTCACTTTGATAAAAATGCGCTCTTGTATCTGAGAGATTTGTTTACAAATGTTTTTGCTTTTTTCTGGTTTTGTTGAATTTTTATGTTTTGTTTTTATTGAGGCAGATCTCATTCCGGGGACGCCGCATTGCCCTTTTATCATAAACATTTTAGACGGATTTTGTTTGCTGAGCACATCCGAATGGGAATGAATTGGAAATATGCGCAATATGAAGCATCATTATGGCACGTTAAGGTTTTAAAATATCGATTGACGGTCGTATAGTAAATGGGAATTGAAGGATTTTCACATGATTCCCTTAACTATTTATGTATCTACGTTCGTATGAATTCTACTGTTGTGTATGAGAGTGTGCTTTTTACTATTTTTTTATTCGATTCTTTGTTTGATTGTTGTCTACTACTGGATTATGGGGTGAATGGTGTGTGTATGTGTATTTATCGAAAAGGATTTTTTTGTTTTCGTTTCAAATATATATTTTCTTAGGCACTTTTGGTAGACAGTCATTGTACCAAAAAAGAAAATATGTAGGTATAATAGTTTTTCTTATGGTTTCTTTACTTTGTCTTGGATATCGATTAATTTTATTTGAAATCATAAATAAATTAGATTTGACAGAATTTGTAATTTATTTTTTTAAATATTTAATAAACTTTTAAGCAGATCAATCTGGAAATTAATACATACATACATATTTTTATTAATATTTATTGTGCAATTTAACTTTAGAAATATCTAAATAGATTTTTAAATTTACACAGAAAAAACATATTTTAGAATTCCAACACAAAATTCATAAACTCAAATATTTTTTTCATTAATAGGAAAGAAACTGTTAAATCAAATACATACTGGAATTCGTTAACTATTGGGGTATTCACACGGTCTGCTATTAGTCATATTGTCATAATGTCCTATTATATTATAATAGTTGTTGTTGTGTTTTAAACAAAAAAAGTATTATTTTATGACAAAACAATAAACATAGTTCAAATAGTCTTATTAGTTTAGAACTTTTTTGTTTGAAACACAACAAAAATTTGATTAAACTATCATAATAAATTAGGACATTATGACAATATGACCAAATAGTAGACCGTGTGAATACCCCAAATATTTATTTGGTTTCACATATTAGCAATGCCAAATATTTGAAATATGAAAAAAATTCAAACAAATTTATTATTAAAACCAGTAAAATAAATAGTAGGGGTTTAAAAAATATGCAATAAATTTTATATTTGAATCCGGTTTTGATTTATCTTACTCCATTCTTTTGAGCTCCATATTAAGATTTCACCTCATTTCCATGAACTATCTAAGTAAACCTAGAAACAATTTTTAAAGATTTCAATGCAATAACTGCAAGTATACTGCGCACTACAACTATAACTGTATCTTAATTTGCGCTTTATCCAAACTTATAGACTGCTTCACAATATCGAATGAAATATTTCGTTCGCATTCTAAGCGAAAGAAAACTCATTTTGGTTTCCGTAACTTCATATTTATGTGAACGAATAAGCTTTCCCTTGTGATTTGTGTTAATTTTCTTAGTGTTTTATAACTATAAACGCAATTTAAGTTAAACTGATTAGCGTATTTAATTTTGTTATTATTACTTTATATTGATTAATTTGTTAATAAATACACAGAATTCCATGTGCATCATATCTCAGAAAAATCGAAAAATATTAATTTTACTATTTAGCACAAGTCTTTAGGTATAATATGGGTTTGGCATTAAAATGTTGAAAATCTACAAAATATAGGATATTTAAAGAGTCCAAAAGTCTAAAAATATAAAAGCGCATGACAAAACATAAAAGTGATGTTTTGATGAAAGTAAATTTATGGTGGTTGGATCCAATGATTTTAATAAGAATTGGAGAGATCTGCTGAAGAAAATTATTTTTCTTTAAGAGTCATTTTGATATTTCCTGGAGGTACTGTTTTCAAGTTACTAATTGCAGTTCAATTAAACAAATTAAGTAAAACCGATAAATAAAATCCTATATAAGTTTCATAATTATTTTTGCATGGTAAACAACTCGCTTTCAAACATTTATTTTTCCGAAAATTTTATTTATTTGGTTGCACATTTTTTTGATTTTGATTTAGTTGAATTAAAATTGGTAATAATTTTTCAAGTTTGAACATATATATTATGACAAGATTTCATTTAAATTCATAACATTTAGAATAAATTTCTTAAATTGCATAATTTTTTTTATATTATTTAATATGAATAAAATCTAAAAGTGTTGAAGAAAACTATTTCAATTTTCATTTATATTTTTATGTCCTAACCAAATGTTTGAATTTGTTGATAATTTTTAGATACAATGGAGATCTGATATTCTAAAATGTGGTCTACCTCTATTCCAATACAAATAACATTATTCTCGTACTATCTGGATTGGTTGAAATGTCCACTAATGCAAAAATTCCAGTTCCAATTTGTTCCTTTCTCGGGAATTTACATTTAAAACTGTACAGATTTGGTTTTGTAGTGACATTTTTTAAACCTTCCCCATGAAGAATGTTTGGGAGGAAAGTAATTTCTGATTTATACTGTTTATGATTCCTCGTATAAACTAGCTGTTTCTTGGTATATATTTTATTTATTCTATGACAGAAACGGAATCTTAAGCATGATATTAAAAGAGAATATGGCAGAGAGCACCACTATTCTTTAATGAAATAAAATTTTGTTTAGAAATGAGAGTTATTTTCAATTGTTTCAAAATATGACATGGAACCGACTTTTATACCGTTACAAATTGATGTTTATTGTCTAGGCCCAGACTTACAAGACATGGACTTACAAGGCTTTTTGGGACAGACAGTTTTGTTTGGAGGTTGGGAATTTAATTGAAGATACAGTGCACTCGCGATAATATGAACTAATTAAAACCAGGCCAGTTCACTTTTGCAAGATAGTTAATATTTGCGAATTCCCATCTACAGCTAGGGAAGTCCAAAAATGATTAAGCAGTTGAATTAGATTTTAGCCACTAACCTGTTGATTTAGATTTCAATTCTGTGTAGATAGATAAAATACTTTAAAAAAACAAAAATAAGCTGTTCATATTTTAAAAAGCTTTAATAATGCGAGATTTAAAATAGTTGGCGTATGTTTTGAACGCGGTTTTTGTTTTTAATAACTTACATGTCATTTTGAGGTGTACATATCTGTCATTTATTTTCACTTAGTTGTTGAACATTATAGTGTAAACAACAAAGTTTTCTTTTTATTCGAAAATGTCGAATTTTGTGTCAACAAAGCGTCATATGCGTGAAGTCCTAGAATTGGAGGCATTACTTCATGAAGATTGCTATAAAACTCAACAAGAGAACACTATAAAAGAATCATTATTTGCGATGAAAAATCGATCCATTCCAATAACCCGATGAGTAAGAGATCGTATTTGGTGGGACAAAAATGGTCTAATCTATCATGACCTGCTGAAATCTGACCAGACCATCACAGGGAATCTGTACCAAAATATCAGGCCAGACATGAAACCTTAATATTTCAACATGAAAACGCTCGGCCAAATTTTGGGAAGTTTTACCTCATTGTGGCCGATTTATAGTCCCGACCCTCCCCATCTGTATACTGTTTGCTTCGATTGATGCAGAACGCTCTATGTGGGATACGCTTCACTTTGAAATAGAGTAACCGAGGCCTCAGAATATGAGCTGTTCTTTTGGCGCGAAATCCATATGTTGCCAGAAAGATGGGAAAAGGTTATACCTAACAATGACCAATACTTTGAATAAATTTATATTGTACAAATGTTTCAAAATAAAAACTAAAAATTAAAAAAAACACCCGCATTCTTATGTCATACACCCGATATAATACATAAATATTTGTGTGTTTTCAAATATTTGTCTATTTTTTATCGAACTGAAACCAAAAAAAATGTTTATTAACATAGATGAAATCTAGATAGGTAACTGAGAGCCAAAAGTCTGTTGTAAAAAACCTAATTCATGAGTATGTATTGTATGTGTGAAAATAGAGTAATTTTTCTATTAATATTGCTCTCTCCTTCCGTTCTATATGTTTATTCTATGTTTATTAATTACACCCTCCACCACCACAAGTGGTGAATGAGGGTATATATAAGTTTGTCATTCCGTGGGTAACATTGTGAAATATTCATCTTTTCTTGATCCTTATGAAATTCTAAGTCGATTGAGCCATGTCCGTCTGTCTGTGTGTCTGTGTAAAACACGCTCACGTCCAAAATACGCAAGCAAAGTTGGTAGGCTTGCAAAAATATGTTTATTGTTGTCCTAAGTTTGGTATTCAAAATCAGCAAAATCGGTTCAGTAGAACCAGAGCTATGAACCAAAATGTGAAACAACCTAAAAAAAAATTTACAATTTTCACATATTTTTGGTTATTTGTGTAAATATATTGCAGATGATACCATAAAACTTTACACACGTTATTTTTATAATAAAAGGACTAACTCTAGTGAAAATTATAAGAATCGTTTCATGATTTCTCATAGCCCCCATACAAATTTCTTCCCGAAATATGGTTCTATGGTGCCTTCAGAATTGCAGTATCCATACAAAATTCAGTAAAAATAAGTTTCGTGCTAAAAGAAATCACAACACTAAATTGTTTGTGGATCGGCCTATATTTGACCATAGCCCCCATATAAAGTTCACTTCCGAAAATCACTTAAATTAGCACAAATAACTTATAAATATCGCTATTAAGTTGAAATTCGTCATAAATAATCCCCATAAATACCAAAATCGCTATATATAATTCTATGATGATCGGCCTATAATTGGTTATAGCTCCCATATACATATATCAACCTAAAAATTATGTATGCAGGTGGAGGGTATTTAAGATTCGGCAAAGCCGAATATACCGTTCTAACATGTTTAAATCTAAAATTAAAAAAAAATTATTTGAAGAAAAAATTTGTCTGTCTAATTATTTGTCTGTTGCAGATAATTAAATTTATTAACTAAATTAATATCGATGTGAGAGCATTTCGCAAATGAAAATGTATGTAAAATTTTGCATAAGAAATTTCATGATTGTTAAGTTTCCCAAACCCACTAAAAACAATATTGAATGAACAATGTGTATTTTTTTCAAATCAAATTTTATATACCGATTAATAGAGTATTTCCCACACCTCTTGAATGCAACCAACCATTACGAACCATTTTAGTTGTCGTATTTTATCACAGTCATAAAATCATCATCGTCTTCAAAATCATTGTCATCATCACCATTATTTTTTTAAACATTAAAATTGTGTTTGTTGTTAATTTTATTACAATTATATTTATTGTTTGTTGTTGTTTGTTTTTTTTACTTTAAACCAAATTCCAATTCAGTTTTAGTTTTATTATTTTCCAAACAGAAGCTAATTTCTACAAATCTAACATTTTCATAATGATAGCTAGCCAGCAATCTACTGCAATAGGTCTGTTAATAGGTCTCTTCACAAACCATGTAAAACAACTGGGTTTTTTATGACTTCTTCCGTTGTTTGCCTGATTTGTTTGTTATTTTTTCTGTATGCATTTGTTACGTTTGTGATTATACAATTTGTTTTTATTACACTCTTCGTTTTTTTTTGGGTAAATTGTATTTTTATGGATTTTAAATGTTGACAACATCATATTTACTCTAGAGATGATACTTTCATCTAATCGTTCATAGAAAAACGAATAAATGAATGAATGAATGGAGAAACAAATTTCCAAAACTATTCTTCTCGCATGAAATTATAGTTGAATTGTAAATAAATAAAATACAAGATACAGCCAACAATCAGTTAGACAGAGTGACTGATAGTTCAGCGACAATCAAAGGAGAAAAAGTCATTAAAAAAAAAGTCGTAAAAAAATAACCCTGACACTGGTGACCTCAAAAATATACGAGAACGAGTGCGAGTTGTTATTTTATTGTTAATTTTATGATTTTTTCACGTACTTAAATATTACGTATCAAAATCGAGTAAACAGAAAAACTACTGACTGACTGCCACTGCTGCTGTGTTGCTATTGCTGCTGCTAGTGTTGTTGCTACATGTTGCACATTGAATCTATACAAGCAGAAAGTGAAGCAAGTGCTGCTGTTGCATTCATTTATTATACGAGAAAAGACAATATAAAACATTTAAATTGTTCAGCCATATAAACTGATTCACAGACAGTAGGACGGACGGACGGTAGGACGGACAGACATATCATTTATTCACCCAGTTTTTACTTTAGTTGTTGCTGTTGTATTTTTTTATTATTAGTAATATAACGATTATTATCTTTTAATGATATTTTAACGTATGTTTGTTATTATTGCTGTATTTATGTATATGTTTGAATGTATTTTTAAGTATGTCTGTTTGTATTTGATTTTTGGTTGCTGCTGTTGCCGTTGTTACCGTAGTAATTTTTTTTATTATTATTTTGTCAATTTGAAGCTTGAAGTTTTGTAATAAAATATTAATGTTTGTGTGAAAATGTTGTTGATATTTTTATTATTTGTTTGTTTTTGGTTTGTGTGTTACCGTGCTTTATTAAATTTGTGACTTGTGACTTTATGTCTCCTTTCTTTTGGTGTTTTCCCTCAGATCAAATAAAAAAACAAAATTATATAGATGTGTATAATTTACAACATTCACCATAAATCCATAAAAAAAAGTATTTAGATACACATACAACTGTGTGAGAGAGTGTTTTGGCTTAAAAGGTGTCAAGTCTCCTCTGGCGTTTAAGAGTAATAAAGCAAAGTGTGGCGCAAAGTGTTTAATTTGTTATTTATGAGCAATTAATTTTAAATGCCCAAAACATTAAATACTTGAAGTAGTAAAGGAACGACTGTATGAATGAATACATTTAAATGCACTTAATTGTCAATTTGTAATGTATGAGTTTGTAAATATGTATGTAATTATTATGTTGTGGCACAAATACCACAATGAAAATTCATCAGATGAATAAAAGGCATGTAATTTTAATTTAAATTTTATTTTAATTATTAATCCTTTAATTTAGTTTATATTTATAAATATCTACATGTGTATGTTTGTGATTTATTGCAAACATTTTAATTACATTTTAAATTTGTTTTGTTATTTAAATTTTTAATATTTGATTTTAATAATAATATTGGTTTAATAAAACTATGATTTGTGCATAAAATGCAGTAGATGTCCTCAAACAAATTTTAATGCTTGTTATACAAAATAAGCAATATATACCATACCCACATGAAGAACTTGTTCAATAGTTTTTTGGAGCAATATTTGAAGTTTGCAAAAAAGGCTTGTTAAATTACGGCTTACAGATTAACTTAAAGTTATACTGCCAGAAAACACTAAGTATAACTTTATGTTTAAAATCAACTACACATTGTGATGCATAAGAATTCAATTTTATGGTCACCACCAAATTCCAATTAATTTACAAATTAGGATATCAAAACAAAACTATAAGGCAAATGAAAAAAAAACTTTTCATTATACCCTACACCACCATAGTGTAAAGTATACCGATCGACCCAGAATCACTTTCTGAGTCGATTAAACGATGTCCGTCTGTCTGGCTGACATGAAAACCTTGTGCGAAAAGTACAGGTCGCAGTTTTGAATATATTTCGATAAAATTTGGCACATATAATTTGTTCGGCCTAAGGACGAAGCCTGTTAAAATAGGTCAATTATTTCACCTAGCCCCTATACAAATGTCCTGCCGAAATTGGACTTTATCGGTCATAAATATTTAATTTATATAGGTATCTACACAAATTTGTCTCCAAATAAGTTTTGTATAAACTGAATTAATGTCATCTAATTTTATGACTATCGGTCCATAATTAGTAATATCTCCAATATAATGCCCGCTTCCAAAAATCAATTTAACGAGCACAAATCTCTTACAACTATAGGCATAAACATAAAATTTAACATAAATAAACTTCATATGGACATAGATCACACAGCCTAGTTTCATTGCGATCGGTCCATAATAAGTCATAGCTCCCATATAAGGCCCGCTTCCGAAAATCACTTTAACAGGCATAAATAAATCTCCTAAAAATTTTGGTATACGCATAAAATTCAACAGAAATAAATTTTATATAGACATAAATCACACGACCTAATTTCATGACGATCGGTCCATAATTAGTCATAGCTCCTATATAAGGCCCTCTTCCGAAAATCATTCACTAAAATAAATTACTGAAATTTTAAAAGAAAAATAGTTTTGCTCATTTACTTAGTGTAGGGTATTACATGACCCACCATACTTTCTTACTTATTTCATTTATTACTTATTTCATTTATTACTTATTTCATTTATTTATAAATATGCTTTAACACCGAGCCAGCAAAGTGACAAACTTTGAATATTTGAGTAGAGTTATTAATATAAATATATGGGGGATTTCATGTCAAGTGAACCAACTTTTGAAATCGATGTCTTTCGATGCTTTCTTTTGAGCAAAAAAAAAATTTTAAAAAGGTCCCATTTTGGGACCAAAAATCCACTTATGATCCGAATGGGCTGAAATTTAAAATATAAGTAGTTGAAGATCTACAAATTTAATGCAAAATGAAAAAAATCAATAAACCTAAATATCTCCTCAACTAATAGAGATAACCTATATATGTAAGCATAGATCTTCTTAAGGACTATTTATATTTTAAATTTCACCTCATTTGGATCATAAATGGAATTTTGGCGATTTTTAAAAAAATTGCTACCCTAGGTGTCCAATTTTGAGGGTCTACGCACTGGCCCCCATTAGCCCTTGGAAGCTGAACAAATGCAAATAAACTCGAAAACACCTTAGCTCCAAACATGTAAAATTTCATAATATCTCCAATAGTTCCCGAGATACCGAATTATATCCAAAAAAAATAAAACGTGTCTAAAGCACTGTGCGTAAGGATATATTCAATCAAAATAAAAAAGTGCAAAAATTAAAAAAAAAAACCAAAGGAATTTTTGTATAATATTTAGGGTCAAAAATGGTCTCTAAAAATGTTTAAGTTTTTAGTTAATCTGATAGCCTGTCCAGGTTTCTAGCCGGTCGGAAGAACTAATAGTTTTAGATAAACAAACTAATAATTTTAGATGGAAATAACGACATCATTATAACAAAGTTTTATTATTTTCATTTTAGATTTTCCTGAATACTTTTTCCAACCTTGGATATTCTAAATGGGTTTGGAGGCCCATGATGGTCCAATACACCAATTTGCCAATCAATAGCATTGACTTAATGTTAAATATTTATAAGTATACCTTGAATTTAAACTAACGTTATTATAATGAGAAATTCAACATGTTCCACGGACAACGTTAAATCGTTTAAAGAGTTAATTTTCTTTATTTTATCTCCCTTTATACTTATTTCTTTTTCATCCATTCTTAAAAATTTTATTTCATTACATATTTAGTTTTACTTTCTGACGATTTGAATTTTTCAATCAAACACAAATAATTGTTATCTTACTTTTTTTAAATTATTATAACTTTTTATTGTTTAATTTATTATCATTATTTAAAATAAGTCATACATTTATTTTTATATCTACATCAATTCTGTTTTTTAAAAAAAAGAATTAAAATTATTAATAAATATTATGATTATAAACTTTCGTTTTAATACATTTATTGTACTATGGGAGTTTTGTAAGGTCTGTGTGAGTTTTAACTATTCTCAATCAGAATTCCTTAAGGTCTATTTACATTTTAAATTTCAGCTCATTCGGATCATACTTGCATTTTTGGCGATTTTTTAAAAAAATGTGGCACCCGAGGTGGAGCGTTTTTGATAATTCAGCGTAAAGAGCTTTATTTACAACTTTTGTATCTATGATGACCCCCACTGAAATTTTTCGGAAAAAATTTTCGTAGAATATTTTAATCCTTAAATGTCCCTTTTGAAAGGACTTTTTTGGTTTGTCCAATTAACCCCTAAAGATAGGAAATAGAGGGTTAAGATCTTCCACAAAAATGATCCCCATAAAATTCCATAATATAACTATGACCATACGAATTCTCTCAGACATTAACTTACAACTTTTTCAGTTAGTATAATGCTGCCTTCGATCAACAAATTAAAACTTTGACCCACTACAAAAAAAATCCAGACCAGCTGGACTATAAGTTTATTCCACAAAAATTGTCTACTCAACATGTCATTTCAGAATTATAGGGTCGCTATTCTATTCCAATCAAAAAGTCTCAATTTGTTGGACAGTGTAATTATTAATTTATAAATACAACTATAATATAATAATAAAAATATCAATAACAATAGAATTAATTTTAACATATTGTTGTTATGTGAATACATTTATAATACTAACAAAACAAAAAAAAACTAATGAAAAACTGAATGTAGAGTGTAGGTATAAATATAAAAAATATATATTAATAAACAGTGAAATTTCAAATGACATTATAAATTTTAACAAAAATAGAAGAAGCTCATAAAGTGATAATAAATTATTCAAAGTTTTATAAACAATTTAACCATAAAATTAACAGTTTGAAATCTATAACAAAGCGAATAAACAACAAAATACGACCATAATTATATGTCTTTTTAATAAATGTATTTTAATTAAAATTTTAAACAATAAAAAAATATAAAATAAAAAGTGATAATGTGTTAAAGATAATTAAAATTGTGGTGCAATTATAATTGGATTGTTCTTTAACTGTTTTTTAAATTCTAATACATTCTAACGAACAGATATAAAAAACAAAAACCGCATTCAATACAAATGTTTTACATTGAATGTATGAGAATGTTGGCAAAAAAAAAATATATAAAAATAAATAAGAAATATAAAAATGTACATAAAAAGATTTGAACTCGACTCTGGTGTGTTGTAGAATCATAAATTTGAAAAATTTTCATAAAAATGTCATAACAGCAATTTCAATTTCAATAAAAATCAAACTACAATAGTAACAAAATATAAAAATCAACAACAACCACAAATAAATTGTTGGAATTGAGAGAGAAAGAGTGTAAATAAATGCTATAAAAATAATACTAAAGAGCATAGTCATAAATGAGTGGAGTGAAAAAAGTGTGTGAATTTTTCTCTTTAAATTTTTGTTATTTAATAATTTTATATTGAAAATATTTAGCTAAAATATAACCCAGTAAATATAATTATTTAATTTGTTTGTTTTATTTTGCTATTTAATCATAAAAACATCCATTTGATAAATTTATTTTATTTTACCTTCTTAATGTTCACATAAAACATTAAATAAATCAACTCAATTGAGTGTTAAAGAGCTCTCTATAGGTTTTTTCTACATACTAAACAAATCACTCTGGCCATTGTGTTTGCAATAGCAATAACAATAACAACAAACATTGCAACTAAATTTTACCAGAGAACCTAAGAGAAAAAACAAAACAAAGCAGCGGCCATTATTTTTACCACTACACTAACACTTTCATTTATATTCTATTTTTTTTTTTGTTTTTCTTTCTTAACGGCCATAATGCTTTTTGAGTATGAACATGAGATGACTATACATTTTTTTTTAACTCTCTTAGTTGATGATCATCCGTACACGAGTAAAAGAGAGAACACTATTGTTATCAGAAATTCTTATTGACGCTGCTGCAGTTGGCGTTTTGTATATGAATAGTTGTATGTGTGTGATTTCTTTTTGCTCTCGGTGAATGGGTGTATGGGTTTTTTGCTTTTGCTTGTTGATGAGAAGAAAATAAACATTGTTTTTAGAGTGTAAAAGGGCATCAGAGTAATAAACGCATGTCTGTGCAATAAACGGATTATTAATATAAAAATCCACAACAAGTTTATAATAACAATTGTAAGAAATTTATTTGTTGTAATAAATCAATAATAATGATTTATTTGTTTAATAAATCACTAGAAGAGTTTAATTATTAAAGTCTGCATTGTTAAGCACGTGCATAGAGATTTTATTAATTTTTTTATTAACATTTAATGAGATTTTTAATCTTTTTTATGCTCTTAAACATTAAAATCGTAAAAAACACCAACATAAAAATAAAAAAAACACAATAACAAAAACATTACACTCAAATCTATGGGCAACAATTTTCAAATAAACGCCAACAGAGCAGAGCAGCAGTCGTTGCTTTTGCATTAGTCAAGCATTTGCCTATAGACTTTGCTTTTAAGCTAAAGAGCAGCACCTTCGAACGCCAACTGTAGCAGCAGCAAAAGCAGGCAGCACTGGCAACAGTCGCCAGAGATACACCGATACCGTCACCAATACATTCTGTATTGTATTTATTATAAATATTTTGTTGTTGGTTTTGTTTTTTATTTTTTTTATTTTGTTTGTATGGCAAGCAGTCTTATAGCCCAGCCAGCCATCCATCCAGTCAGCCAGCCATCCAAATACTCGTTTTATTTGTTCGTTTATATGTTGAAGCCATAGCTGCAGATATTACCAATTACACGAATTTTATACTCTTTTAAAAATTTCGTTTTATTATAATATTTATTATCGTAGAGCGCACAACTGTCTGCGGAGTGTTTTTTGTGTGTGACCGAATCGAAACAGTAACAGAACAGAACCGAACCGACCGTGCTCTGCTTCTAATAAAAACTATCTATATAACAACTATAAACATACAGTAGAATTACTAGTACTTGTTTTTTTATTGTTGTCTTTTTATAATAATCATAAAAACTAAACCTCCACACTATAAACAACAATAAACATATTAAATTAAACTAAAAAAAGTCATACATACATACGTAAATACATAAAAACTAAAACGGGAAAAACTAATATGGAAAAACACCTGAAAACGGTTAAAATTGTTTCAAGCTGAAAAAGAAATAATTCTTATTGTCTTTTAAGTGTTGTAGCACTTGATTATTGTCGTCTAAAAATATCAAACGCCAAAAACAAAAGCAAGAGTAACGAGAAAAAAAGAAATTTTGCAGCAGCAGTAGCAGCATCACATCACCATCACAACAACAACATTGTTACCGTGATAATCATCATCATCATCAACAACAACACAGCAAACCACAATTCTACTCAAACGCCGAAAAGCAGCAAAAACAAACAAACAACAAACCAACCAACAGCTATTGTTAGCTATACAAACGCCGTCTGTCTGCTAGACCGACTGCCCGCCCGTCAGAACTTCATTGTATGCACTATAACCATCCAAATCATTTTATACATTTACTTTAGTTTTATACGCAAAGTCATCAAATCAACACAACAATTACTATTTGCTGCTATTAAAAATATAAAAATAAAATAAAAAAAAAGAAAAGAATCAAATAATAAAAAATTATTTCAATTTTTATAGTGTCAACTAAATGAGAAAGTACCTACAACGTGTATCTATCTATGTATCTTTCTTTTGCCACCAAAATAATATAAAGAAAAAGTGCGCGTATTTTTTTTAAACGAAAATTTTAAAAACAAAAAAAAAATTTTCTCTTTTTTTAAATTTTGTACATGCAACAAATTAATTACAATTTAACAACACATAAAAATAAAATCAATAATAAAATAAAGAATAAAAATACAACAACCTTAAGCAAGTGAGACCGGACCGCACACCAAGTCCTCAAGAAAATTTTTATTACTTTTACATATTTTACGACTTTTTAAACGCGTGTGCGTTCCGTTCCGTTCGTTCATTCGTCTAACTATCAACCACATTTAATAGCAAAAACCACAACAACAATTAGATAAAAAACACCTACAACAGAGTCCTTACAAAACCATAAAAATTTATAAAATACATAGTTTAAAAAACAAACAAACAAATAAATAAATAAAAAGTGTCATATTTCTAAACTTCCGACGTCAAAAGCAAAAAATTAATAATAAAAAAAGAATTTAAATTTAAAGCGACGGCTTTTTAAAAACAAAAAGTAAAAAGTGTTATAAACAAATTATTAATGAAATAGCCAAATACACCAACTACTACAGCCACATTTGTTTTATTTAAAAACAAGATTTGTTTTATTTCCAACAAAAACCACAAATTTTAACAAATTTCGTTGCTTGTTTTTGCATAAAATAAAAAAATTAAACACACAAGGTAAACCTCTTTGTTTTATTCTCCATCTTTTTCATTATTATTTTTTTATATTTATTTATTAAATTATTTATTTATTAGTTTTATTAGACCTTTTTTTATTTCATTTTCGTTTAATTCATTTAACACAGCTTTTGTTTTATAATTTTTGGTTTCATTTTACTAACTTGTATGGTATTTTGAGTTTCATTTACTTTTTTTTTGTTTTCTTTATAATTTGTTTTTTGAATATTTAAGTTTTAATGAAATGTGGTTTACTTTTGCGTAAAATATTATATAATTTCTCTTTAAAAAAAATAATGATAATTTTTGGAATAGACAAAATAACTATTTAGGAAGGTTTTGTTAAAATAATGTTAAATTCATTGAATTATATTTGTAAATGGTTATGGGTCTGATTCGGAAATACGACGGAAAAACAATCTTAAAAATTGTGTATGGAAAACTTTCAAAAATTATTAAATGTTTTGAAAATTGTTTTCCTGTCGTGTTTCTTAATTAGATCCTATAGTATAAGTATAAAACTTATTAAATTATTATAAGTCTTTCGAAAACTGCAAAATTTGGTCACCATCTTTCTCAACCTCAATGATTCCAGCACGAATTGAACGTAGACTAGTGACTGAACAAACCCTCTGAAGGATTTTGTAAAGTTTCCAATATGAGAAAACAAGTTTAAAAATATATATCGTGATTAGATTTATCAAAATCATTAATATTGATTGACATTCAATATATCCCGACTATCGTCTGAATTCAAAAGAATTCCAATTAATTTTAAATCAAATGTATTTTTCAGAATTTTTTAAACCATGGAATAAATACACGAATTGTATTTTGAGCAATTACTAAAAAATTTAAATAGGGCTATTTTTCCAATATAGAAATAAAATTCGAAACAATTTTGAAAAATTCATCAAATGTTTGGTTAATCAGCTGGTCTAACATTTTTCATTCTAAAGATTGAGAGTGAAATCAAATCAGAAATATGATATCATGTTTATATTTATAGGAATTCTAAGAAATATTTTAAAATGGTTTTATTAATTTTATTTCACATTCAAATTAACGCTATAGGGGATATAAAAAAATAACTCTTTCTACATTAAATGAACTTGCAATAGAATTCCAAACTTTTTACTCAATTTTATTTAAAGATTCTAAACACTACGAGATTTAACTCTACTACGGAAGTAATTGTAAACAGTAATCGTGCGGAGAAACCCTTTTCAAATACATCAATTTCGTTTTCGTAACATTTACTCAAATTTAAATATATTATTTTTAGTGTTGGTATCAGGAAAATATATAATAAATTGTTGAATAAACAAGTTCATTATCAAGAAACAGAAAACACATTTGATAATATTGCGACGGCAATACATAATATAGCGAAGCCATAAATAAAAGCCCTGTAACATTTTATTTTTGTCTGTTAATATTTACATTTTCTGTATTGTGTGCTTTCGGCTTCTCTAAAAATACTTTTTCGGTATATCGAGATTTTCTAAAGTCTCGTCATATAGATCCTGAATGTAGTTTTGGTTCACATTGTTAATAAATCATGTTATATATTAGATAATTGATATTTTGAATCACAATTCAATGATATCCATATTGTTTAGATAATTTATTTGTTATTGGAGATAATTTCTATTATATATATTGATTTTGAAGTCCTATAACTCCTAAACTAAAAAAAGCGTTAAAATTTTATAAATTGCAAGCTGTCGTCAAGTTCGTGATATATACATATAGTTATTATAATAATTAGTTTCATTTGAGATTCTCAAGATAAGAGATCATTACCACCAGATCGCTAATTTCAGAAGCTTTATCTCAAAAAACGTTATATGAGAATATTCAATTAATATTGAATATTGTTTGAGATAAACAATTTTTATGATAAACTTTCGTAAATAATGTTGAATTAATAATCGTTTGAAATTCTGTTTCAATACGTCTTCAACAAGACCTCGATTGATCTTGTGTGGCAACTTTGAAATATAGACAAAATTATGTTTTCAGTTTTGGAAGTGCCATATTACGGGAACCGTAAGATAAACAATTTTAGAATTCATTAATGACATTTTGTTATTAAAGTTTAGTAGAATTTTCAAAGTTGTATTTATAGTAAAAGAAATTATGATAAAAATTTATGAAAACGATGTTGTTAAAAATTTATATTAATGTAGTTTTAATATCTAAATGTTTCAGTTAGTCAGTCTCTGGTTTAATTTGAAAGATGGATTTGAACATTTTCTTTAATTAAATAAATTCCAAATTATAAAAGTCAACTGTTAAAATATTTAATCAAATAATAATAAGAAGTTTTACTTTTCTGGAAATGATATGCATAATATAAAGTGCTGAATATTATTCCCCATTAAAAATAGTGAAGAGTTTAGAATGAGGATTTACATCATTCTAAATATAACTGAATAAACTGATCTCCATATTGATTTAAACTTGTTATATACCTTTGTGGAGATTATTTTATTTAGTTAAGTAATGTATATCATAAAAAACTATTTGATAAAATCTGACTTAAATGTACCAACTAAAGCATTTGTTGAGTACTTTAAACTTTTAGTTAAAGGTTGTGCTTTTAAGCTGGAAAGATAACATAAAATTTAATCAAACGAAAGATATTATAATATAGTTAATAAATTAATTAAAATGTTTATTAAAAATAACTTAAAAATACTTTTACAAAACAAAAATTTCCAATTTAGTTGCATTTTCTTTGCAAAAATTATCATTAAAACATCAACAAAATTTCTTAAAATTAACTTAAACTTATTTTTCACAAAGTACATAGAACACATTTTCTGCCACATCATTGCATATAGAAAATAAATAAATAAAAAAACCAAAAAGCCTAAAATAAACTTTGAACTTTAAATAAAACAATAAAACTAAATTGCTTTCATAGAATCGTCAATCATAATTTTGATATTATTAAATGGTGCAATAAACATTAATTAAAACAATATCCATCCATAGACTTAAAATTCTTTTGCTTTTCCTTTTTTTTTAAAAAAAAAACAGCCATTAAAATTAAACAGAATTACAAATCAATTCCTACAGCTTCCTTAACAATTGTGAATAGTTTTCCTACCAAGCTTTCTTTTTAACCCGACCACGTTCTCTATCTCTCTCTCTCTTTCCGATCCCCACTACTTTCTGCTCCTTCATTCATCTCAACTGTAACTGTCTGTCTATTAAAAACACCCACACCCCACCACACACACAATAGCAAAAGAAAAACTATGTGCAATGTCAAAATTTGTTTTCGATAGTATGCTACCAAAGTATCCACAGTTTCAACCATTTATAAGTTCACATTTAACTACAACAACACAAAATTCATCATCAGCAGCTGTTGCCGCCGCCCTAGCCGTTGCAGCCGCCTCCTCGTCATCATCATCAGCCGCCACCAACGCTAATAACTCCAGTAGCAACAACAACAACAACGGTAGCAGTAGTTCCCTGAACAACACACTCAGTTTGAATACCTCCAATTCGCTTACCAACCAGAATAGTGTGTCGTCATCATTACATTCACCCAACACTTCCGGCCAACTCAGCAGCAGTCATTTGAATCAATCGTCCAATTCACCTGTGTCATCATCCTCACCATCGTCTTCAACAGCCTTTGGTGGTCTTAGTCAGCATCATCATCATCATCAGCAGCAACAACAACAGGCCCACTTTGCCAGCAGTCAGCAACATCATCATCACCATCCGCATCATCATCAGTATTCGTTGACGGCCGCTTTGCAGTTACAACAGCAACACCAACAACAATTGCACATAAATAAATTAGCTGCCGCCGCCGTAGCAGCCAGTACACAACAACACCACCACCAGCAGCAGCAACAACAACAGCAAAGCAACGGTAGTAGTTCTTCTCAGCAGCAGCAACAACAATTGTTACTTACACCACCCTCCGGAAATAATTCGCATACGGGTGACAGCAGTTGTTCGCCATCTCCGTCGGCATCCTCTTCGCTGCATCGCAGTTTGAACGACAGTTCTCCATCGTCCTCGGCTCAGGCGCACGCTAGTGCCGCAAGTTCTGTAGCCGCTGCAGCAGCTGCCGCCGCCGCTGCTGCTTCCTCATCGTTTGCCATACCCACAAGCAAAATGTATCCCTATGTATCAAATCATCCCACGTCGCATGGCGGTCTCTCCGGTATGCCAGGCTTTTCAGGACTAGAGGATAAAACCTGCAGGTAAGTTTTGATTGCAATTTATTTAATGTGTACACTTGTAAGAATGCACACATCATGTGAAATGCTAAAGTTTTCAAATAAAAAGAAACATTGTGAGGAATAAGATTTACATTATTTCAGAATTAGAACTAAAAGATTTTCATTCATACATATATTCCAGATTCCTTGCAGGAATTTTGTGAGAATTGTTTTAAATGCAATAGTCCTGAGACATATAACAGAAGACATGTCACTTAACATCTTCTAAAGAATTTTAAAAAAAATTGTAAAAAAATATTGTCAGTTTCAAACCAATTCTGTGACCACCAGTATTATAATATGCGAAACAGAACAATATCGCAAATTTACACCTTCATATATCAACGCCTTGTTAAAGCGATTTAAATTGATAGAACTTGAACTCGTATATACCATGCTTACTGTAACCATTTTAACATTTTTACAGGTTTTTTAACAATATCATAGAGATAGTAATTATTTATATGATTGCGGTAACCATACTGTGGAAAAGTTACGATTCACATGATTGTTGCAATCAGATATGTAGAAAACTACCTTTCCTTTTCTATCTCTCTTGAAGCTCGAAATAAAACACTTTAGGTTTCAATTTAATTAATTTAAAACTATTTACAATTATTTACATCATTCAAAATACATTCATAAGACTTAAACCTCACTGGTAACTGTCAATCTGTCACTGATGTCTTCTATACTAAATGTATGTCTTTTATATCCCCGTTCCCATTCCGTCGTGTCACCATTCGTCTTAAACCCAACCCATTAAGTATTCTATTGTCTCTGTTATGTCAACCTAGCTGATCCTCCTGTCCCTTTCCCTGTCAAACACCGAATTCTGTCCCGTTCCTACAGATATATGATTGTAGTAAATAAATATATGTTTACAGCAATCATGTTCGTGATGAATTATGATATCCATAAACTGAGAACAACACAATATGGTGAATCATTCATCATCAAAATGGTTTTCACAAGCATATATTTATTAACAGCAGTAATAAATATATATGATGGTTATAATCATACCGCATTGTTCAAAATCTTTCAAATGGTTGCGGTAAACATGTACAACTATATTTTTTATCAAACTTTTCGAAACCATTTGATGAACAGATACTGAATGAAGTCAGATTAATCCTCACAGTAGCCTTATTCTTAGTTGTTTGTGACCTTCTTTCTCACTCTGTGCCTAAAATTATAATCTCCCACAAACACATCATTTAAATCTGACCAAAATCCACAAAACACAAACACACAATTACTCTAATTAACAAAAAAAATAAATAATTATCACAGAATATTTAGCAGTAGACAATAAACGAAATTATCATTTGGTCGCTCATTGTTTGGCTATTGACAAAAATGCATAAATCACCTCTTAACCAGAGATTTATGTCCGTGATTTATGAGTTTCATGTCAAACAGTCAAATTGGGTGTTAAACAAATCACTCAATATTTATTTTATCAACACACATTTGTGTGTAGAGATGAGTGCTAAAAGTCATAAAAACTAGAGCACACATGCAGTTTCAAATGACTTTGGACCAGTGGGAATTTGCCAGAATAATTTGTATTTGAGTTATAAGAATAATTAGACTAAATAAACGCACCCACAGTCAACATCAAAACAAAGATCAGCATGCAGATTAGCAAATAATTCTCTCTTTACAAATTGACCAGGACTAAACATAAGTTGACCACAAATGAGTGGACACAAACATTAAGATTAAGATTTAAAAAAAATTGCACATCTATTAACCTTGACTTAAAGGACTGTGAGTAATTTGCATATAATTCGTAGGATATTTACAGTAGTTAATTTTAAGGACTCTTGAAACCAAAAGCATTTCGATTTTGTGACTGTGTAGCTCTGAATATAACCTTGACTTGGTGTAGCATATATACCTGCTATCATATTGTTAATTTGTTGTTTTAAATAATTCTTTTCTATGTTTTTTTCCAGCAGGTACTCAGACAGTGTTATGAATAGTTATCAATCAATGAGTGTACCTGGCTCGGCCTCCGCTAGTTTTGCACAATTCTATCAGCATGCGGCTGCTGCTTCTGCCGCTTCAGCTGGTGCCATGGGTGTGGATTCACTGGGCAATGCCTGTACACAACCCTCATCGGGTGTAGTGCCCACAGGAGGAGCTGGTCAAAGTATTGCAGATTTACCCCGATATCCATGGATGACATTAACAGGTACGTTCCATTTTTAAACTACAATACACAAATTTAATCAACGTTTTTCTGGAATTTAAGTGTGATTAACAATTAAAGACTTGGCGGAAGTCTATTGTCCAATTCTATTTGGGTGGTTTTTCTTTGATAAATGTTGACAATTTTCTTTGAAAATGACCAAGTCATAATTAACATAATAAATACTCGGTAGTGGGCATATTTATTATTAGACACAATAATTAAACCCCAGCCAAGCGTTTAGATATGGATTTTTATATATTTTTTTTAATTCTACTCTTTCTTTCATTTCGTTGCGTTTCATAGTTTTTGTATTATATGAAGTCAAAATATATTGTCGTAGGTTTATTTTCAGTTTTTATACTTCATTGTTGTTGTTTGTAGTTTTTGTTTGATTATTATTTATGAAATTATTATAAATAAATGGTAAAATGAAATTCAAACGTGTATGACGTGTAGCAACCTACTACTCACTCAGTCTAGCAGACAGACATACGCACCAAACCAAGAAATACAAACAAATCTATACCAAAAATTAAATGAAATGAAGAGAAAAAAAAAACTGAACCAACCAACCAAAGTCATTGAACGTATTATGGCCTGTCACTATTCACATTTCATTTCATTCTACTATTTGTTGTACTACTACGACCACTTCTATTTCAATTTTGACTTCTACTACTTCTATAAAACCAAACGTGAAAATAGAAAAAAAACAGAATACTTAAATTCAAAACTAATACACGCCGTGCTCTACGTACGCGTAGCTAAAAAATTAAGAAATAAATAGAATTTTTTGATTTGAATTTCCAGACACGCATGGTTTTTGTTTAAATACTTTACGTTGTTGTTTTTCTTCTTCATTATTTCATTTATATGTTTGTTACGTTTCATTTAGTTAGTTAGTTGATTGTTTTATATTATTCTTAGTTACTCTTGTACCTCTTCCTGAATGTTTGTGTGTGTTTGTGTATGTCTAAATTTATTTGTCTTTCAATTGTTAGATTGTGAAGAACTTTTCATTCTACTTCTGCTCTTGCTTCGATTGAATTCAAGCAAAAGGTAACAACAATAACGACGCCTTCACACAAATCTCTTTGACAGACACAATAATTTAAATTAGAGAAGAAGAAAAAAAATCGAAAAAACGAAACCGCACCTCTTTGACGTTCAAATAAAAAAAGTGGGGAATTTTTAATTCAAAACTTGGTTGAACAGCAAGAAAAAAAATCAAATAAATCTTTTGGTTTTAATCTCTCGCTTTTAATCTCGTGCTGTCATACCGTGAACGTACGAATATATAAAAAGGGTTGCCATATCTAAGTGGATACAAAAGGAGTGGGCAAAATCCACCATTTTGTAATTTTGTTTGTTCGAATAACTAGCGTTTTAAACTTTGTACAATGTTGGTTAATCCTTTTAAAGGGTTTCTAATTTAATAGTGGGATGTAATCGGCATTGTCACACTCTTGGTTTTAATAAATTGTAGTCGAGTGAAAATAATTCGACCATAATACTGCTTTGCCAATTGACTATCTGTTGCTAGAAGCTAAAAATCTATGGATAATGGAATCATTCAATTGGCAACAAATTTTGGCCATCCAACGAATCTGAATATTTTATCTTTTTTCCGGGGAATTTCCGGAAAAATTTATATTTTGTCTGCAGATGGGAATGGGTAAATCCAAGTTGGACGAAAATTCAAACAGAGATTTTGTAAATCTTAGAAATGTAAAAATAAAAATAGTCATGCATTAATTAGGGTTTTGCAATGGATGGTGTATAATTTGATTGCGTGTTATGTTTTTATTAACTTGTATATCTTTTTGAAGGGTACATATCTGGCATTTATTCTTCCTTGGTTATTGAATATTATAGTTAAACAACAACGTTTTTTTTGCTTCGGAAATGTCGAATTTTGTGCCAACAAAGCGTCATATGCGGGAAGTTTTTCTTTAAAAAGTGAGGCTAAAGGACATAAGCCCATCGAAGCTTATCACCATAAGCTGTGTTTCGTTGGAGATAAGATCGCCCAGGCCAGCCAAAAAATGTTAATACAAAGAATTGGATGCATTACCCCATTAAGATTATTATCGAGCTCAACAAGAGCTTAAAAAATCATTGGGAGCTACTAAATAGCAACTTTAAAATGCGTGCGAGTAGCAGGATTAATCCAAAATTGGGTAAAGTGGGTACCATACGAATTGAGAGGCCTTGAAAGACGATTTTGTATGTCTCAAATGCGGCTTTAACGCTATAAAAGAAAATCATTTTTGCACCAGATCATTACTTGCCCCAAATAAAAAGGGATTCATTACGATATCCCGAAGCCCGGCCAACCAGCCAAATCGACAACAAAGTCAAATATCCATGGCGCTTAGTTAATGCTCTGTAATATTCCATCATGACAATGCTAGGCCATATTTAGCAATACTCGTTGAATGTTGGAAAGTGTTGCCTGACCCGACATATAGTCCAGACCTTGCCCCGTCCGACTACTATTTGTTTCGATCGATGCAGATCGCTCTCTCTGGGATAAGCTTCACTTCAGAACTGAGTATCCGAAATTAGCTTGACTAGTTTTTGGCCTCAAAAGATGAGCAGTTCTTTTGGTTTGAAATCCATATGTTATATGTACTATATTCTACAAATGTTTTTTTATAAAAGCTAAAATTTTGAAAAATCTCGAATTTGTAAGTCATACACCCATTAAAATTTCCCAAAACCTGTAAAATTTTTATGAAATATAAGACATTTTTCATAACAAAATTAATGAGACCATGACACAACAATGTAAGGTACAATCATTAGAAAATAAATTCTCAATTATACAATTCTTGTAACGTCAAACAAAAGAAAATATGAAAAAAAATCAAAATCAAAGTTTGAGTAAATATTGAAAACTCTCCCTAGTGATTCAACCTTATACAATTATTGTATCATGAATGAGACTAAATATTTGAGAGAAAATCAAAAAGTAATATTTATTTCATAAAAACATTAAGGCAACCCTTAAACTTTCCACACTAAACTACCAAAATTTGAATTTATGAAATCAACTTAAAATTTATTTCAAAATATATCTAAAATATTTATAAATATGTATGTATTAGACAATAAAATGAAAAAATTCGCAAACATGAATATTTCTTTAAACTCTCCCATATTTAAATAAACATTAAACAAAATGAATGTTTTAAACATTTATACAAAAATGTATAATTAATATAACAAACACACACTCTAAAGCACAAAAGTCTTACAACACTTCATCATTTTAAGATGAAATAAATTAGTAAAAAATGTTTTGGAAAAAATCTACAAAATAAATTAAAAATATAAAAATCCGTTAGATGTATCATTGAGGTCGTTTTAGTATAATTTTTTTTTTGGCGCACGATATTTAAATATTTATAGTTTGTTGTTGTTTGTTTGAATATAAATTTAAACATAACAACAACGTCATTGTAGGGTTCATAAAAATTATAATTCTAACAGTTAAATAAAAATAAAATGTGTTAATTTCTTTAAAAACGTATTTTCATACATATAAGGAGTGAGATCGAAAAATTCTTAACATACATATATGTTTATAAAAAAGAAACCACTAAACTTACAGCTTTAATTTTTTTTTTATTTGATTGAAATTATTATTACAATTTACAAAAAAAATTATTTTTATAGTTTTAATCACTAGTGATGAAATTTTGAACCTTTTTCGGAAACCCTTCCATTAACGTTTTTATAGTGCTTTCTGTCACTTTGCTCGAACATGTAGTCCATCTCCGTTTAAAATCTACCACACTTTTGGACACCTTTTTTGTACTCTTCAATTCTCTTTTAACAAGAGCCCAATATCTCTCCACTGGCCTTAGCTCCGGGCAGTTTGGAGGATTTGCCTCTCTTGGTACAAATACCACATTATTGTTCTTGTAC
The DNA here is from genome assembly GCF_958450345.1 of Calliphora vicina. NCBI lineage: Eukaryota > Metazoa > Arthropoda > Insecta > Diptera > Calliphoridae > Calliphora > Calliphora vicina. The sequence continues at coordinate 84,014,923 of NC_088780.1, forward strand.
CACTCAAGGGCTTGTTTGCCATAGTGACAGGATGCCAAGTCAGGCCAAAAATAAGTGGACACATTATGAAGTCTTATGAATGGAAGCAGCCTTTTTTGTAAACATTCCTTGATGTAAATTTCGGTATTTATAGAGCCCGTTGTAACAAATGAGTGGCTTCTTTTGCCGCAACTGCATATTGCTTGCCATACCAAGAACTTTCTGGGAAATTTTGTCTGCTTTTGGGTCCTAAACTTTTCTTCAACATTCCCTCGAGCATCAGCAACATAAAATTTTTGACCTGGAAGTTGCGAAAAATCTGCCAGAACATACGTTTCGTCATCCATTATGCAGCAAGAATATTTTTTTATAAAACTTGACTTCAATTTCCGTGCTCTGTTTTTGGCCTCTAAATTTTTAGTAGCGTTCCTGTCAGGAACTTTTTGAGCCTTGTATGTTTTTAAACCTGCATTAGCTTTAACTTTTCGTACCAAATAGTCCGAGCACTGAGCTAACCGGGCTGCTTTCCTACCGGATGTGTTGGGAGCTCTTTTGAAAATGCGTTCTATTTTTTTGGCTTTAGAAACATCATGTGGACCATTCCTTCTACCTGAACCAGGTTTTCTATCAACTGACAAGTTCTCCCGGTACTGTTTAATAACATTGGAAACAGTTTGACGGCAGACCTTTGTATGCTTGGCCAACTTTTTGTAAGACCAAGTTGGGTTTTGTTGAAAATATTTAATAATTTCAGTACGCACTTTTTTCTGGTCACTCATTTTAATCAGATTAACAAAAAAATTAATATAATTGACATTACACATAATAACTGACATGTTTTTCAAAGGTAACTTGATCAAAAAAAAATTCAAATAATACTTGGGTTAAAAAATGTAATGAAAAACGTGTGTTAAGAATTTTTCGATCTCACTCCTTAATTAAAAATTTCAACAGACAGACAGACTTTGATGTTTGTTAACGTTTTGTTAGCTATTTTTTGTTTAGCGGTTTTCATAAAATTTAGATTAATTAGTTCGCTAAAATTATTTATTTACAATTTAAAATTAATGAATAATATACACAAGTGTATAAATTGTTGAAAAGGCTGCAAAATAATAAAAAAAAATATTTTGAAAAGTTTCTTTGATTTGTATTTGTTATTAATCATTATGAACAAAAATAAAACTTTGAAATATAAATAAGTAGTAGGTTTTCATAATTAATTTAATGGATTGAAAATAAATTCAAGGCCATTAAGTAAAATGTTTTAAAATAAAAATAAAATTTATTTGTTTGCCAAATGTGAATGATTAGAAAATCTATAAATAAACTGTTTGATAAACAAAATTATTTCTCCAGAGATTAGCTAAGAAAACACGAATGTGAAAAATTTATTTTTTTTGATTAAGTTTTTCAATCTAATTATTATGCGATATATGGCTTTTCTTGAGTTCTTAACAAACTTGTTGCTAACCTCTCTGTCATTATTTTATCGTACGTACATGTATTCAAGTAATCTATAATGACTTTGCCATGTCTACAAAATCAATACAAATCAAATAAATTATCAGTCATTATAAGCTAATTAAGAAAATACTAAAAAAGAAATCCTACATACAAATTTAATTAATTATTTAAATTTTGTAATATTTATCTAAATGTGAACAAAATTTGCATTAAACATAGTTACAATTAACTACTATCAGAAACACTACCAGTATCAACATCACCATCACCGTTATGGCCATATTCTTTACATACCAGTTACTGTATTCCTACCTCCTGTTCTTTGTCTCCACCTCACGCCATCACACGTCTCTTAGCTGTGTACCAGAGATGGAAAATTTCATTTGTTTTTACCCTCAGAGTACTTTAATGTAAACCCTTAATTATATTCGTATTAGCGTAATTCTGAGCTGAAAATATTCATTAGAAAATAATGTTATACACAAAATGCTCGCGAAATAATGTCTGTTATACTGTTATATTGGGGTTTTCATCTCAAGTGACACAATTTTCGAAAACGATGTCTTCCGATCGGGCTACAATTTGCATCGTTGCCAATACACCAAATTGGGGAAGTAATTTTGAATATGAAATATTTTGGATTAAAGAAAGTACGATCGTATAAACTTTTCCATTCCTGCTGTGTACTGTGTATATTGAATACTGGTATGTTGATTTTATATTCTATGCATTCATCTTTTATTTCATTAAATTAGTTTATTTTCTGAATACTACACATTGACAGTCAATTTAAATTATTGCCCTGTGAGCATTTGGTATGTTTGAATGTTTCAATTTAGAATGCGGAATCGCATAACCCAGTAAACAAATAGATTTTTCAGGAAGCAGGTTAAATTTCACTTGCTACCGCAAGGCAAATGATAACTAATTATGTTGCTTTGGTTAGGTTTTGTTTAATTCAAATTAGATTCCTGATGCTATATTTGCAGCTTTTAACCTTAAACAAATGTTTGCTGGGTTATACAAATATGTAAATGTGCGTATTCCTAAATAATTGTATGTCTGTATGAGTATTATTTAAAATTCAATTAGAATGGCAGAAAAATAAAACCAAAAAAAACAGCAGCAAATATGAAAATGAAATAAAAACAAATTGTAAAATTCAAGAAGCTTAAATATTGACTGACATACACCATCGTCGTCAACATCATCATCATCATGATCATCACACGGTAGAATGTCAGATACTCGTAGTCATGGGTCCTCTGTTTGTTTTTAAGTTTAAAAACAGAAGAAACGAAATAAATATTTTACACATACTTTTACTCAGAGCAAATAATACAATCAACAAATGCATAAATATTAAATACTTTGCATATTTCCACAATAATGAAATTGTCAACCAGCTCATAGACGAGCTAAAAGCATACGAAAAGCGGAATGATGTTGAAATGTTGTTTTCAAAAAGACCCACAGACAGAATGGTTACACATGAAACAACGCTGACTGACAGACACATAGTTAGATGATGATTTTTTCTCATCATATTTTTTTTTTTCGTAGATTTTCTTAAAAGTTTTTATTTTGGCTTGAAAGGAAGTGCAACAGAAAAATGTTGTATGATTTTTGCTGGCAACCTCTGGCAAACGCCATGGAGACGTCATCTAAATGCGATACTTTACATTCAGTTGCACAATGAGGTCTCGATAACTGTAACTATCGCGTGTGTTTGTGTTAAAAGTTACTTAGATAAACATTTGCCAAAGCTTGAATTTATTACCTCGATGTCGTCATTGAAGTGCAGTCATGAGTTAAACTTTGTCAGCATTGTGCAGGGTTTAAATGGTCGGGGTTCTGGTGTCTGTGCATGAAACACAACCTTTAAACTTTTAGGTACTTTGGCTATTTGATTATATTTGAATGTATAGAAGCTGTAGACGATTATAAAGGGCTTAATGTAGTTTAACTAATGAATTTTAATACATTTTATACGCCAACTCTGAAATGTTAAATGTATATAAGAAAACACATTGTCACCTCCTCTTCTTTACTAAACAAACAAAACTAAACATGCATAATCATGCAAAATGTTGCAAAAGTAAAACTAACTCAACTAAAAATTGTTAGACAAAGACTTTTGTAATTTACTTACACATCATTTGCCATGTTCACATCCTCTGGACTCGATATGAACATACTTTCATTTCCTTGTCAGCTCTTCCAAGACATTAGAGACTGAAAACTGTTTCAGGAGATAAGTAACAGCAAAAACTTTTGCATTCTAATGTTAACGTGTGTTTTTTGTTATTTAAAGGAAATTTTGTATTTTTTTTTAATTACTTATGTGTTAAATGTAAAATACTATTTTTCACTAGATTTATTTTGAAAAAGTTCTTCTCTCTTTTGTTGTAAATTGTTTCATTTTATGACAACCAAGTTTTTGATTGTGGTTACAAACATTTTGTTAAGGAAATATAATTTTGTTTAAATCTGCATATCTTTGCCTTAGTTGTTTTCTTAACAACAAATTATAAAACTATTTATTTATTTAATTTTCTATGCATTCCACCATATTGAACTAAAGTATTTTGCTGTCTTTGTAAAACTTATATTCTTGATAGCTGACTTTGCTTCCTAATCGAAATATTGGTTAAATTTCTTACTCATTTAGTGCTTTGCAAAAATAAAATTTAAACTATTCCGAAAGCCTGTCAATGTCATTTAAAAATATATAAAATAAATACTCGACCATGACATTTACATTGAACATGAATAAAAGATGACTGACTGGCTGCACAAAATAAATATGTATGTATTTATTTAAACTAAAAAGTTTTATTTTCAAAACGCCTACATATTTGGAATAATAAAATTAAATCTTGTTTAAACACAAAACAATTTCCTTGCTTTAATTCAGAAAGTTTTCATTTCAATGAATTATTAATTAAGCCACGCATGCATGTAGCTCAAGCGATAAAGCACATAAATTCAAAGAATAGCGTTTTTAATATGGAAACGGAAAAAGAGAATAATTGAGTAAAAAGAACAACAACAACAGCAACAGCAACGTCAGTATCAGTTTAAATATCAAAAAATCTGCTTTTACCCTGCATTTAAAAGGCAGAAGATACCCTGACAAACATGGCCAGAAAGCCAGAAACAGCATCAGCAAACATGAATGTCATAGAAGAGAGAGACCGAGAAACGAAATAGCACAGCAGTGACAGCAACATAAGAATTTGTGTGTTTTAATTAAAAATACTAAAAGAAAAACTTAAGCAAAATAAAGAAAAGAAAGAAAAAAATACTGCGCGCCATGTCATTTAACACTCATTCACACAACGTTCCAACTGACACATTCACATGTACGCTCCTCGTACTCGTTGTAGCAACAAAATGCATTGAGCAAAATAAAATGAAATGATGATTCCACTGGATGCCAACCCAGTCATGATCAAACAGACACGCAGACATTTATATGGACTTGTTGGGAAAAGGGCCACCGTGCTGGCGTTTTAATGAAAATTTAACTTTTTTTGTAATTATTATTACTACTGTTGTTGTTGTTGCTGTTGGGTTTGTTGTATATATGTTTGCCTGGTCTCATTTAAAACCAGATGAATGAATGAGCGAACGAACGAGCAAATGGTCAGACGACAATGGCGTCAAATGTTCATGTTCTGGCCTGGCCCGGACATGTGCATAAATATGAATCTAGAAAAAAACCAACAGAAATAATTTCAATATGATGTGTAAATTGCAGAAAAATATTAATGCAGTTTTTAATTAAATTGTTGGCATAATATAAATATAATTCTTTTTTTTTTATTCGAATAAAAAAAAATTGAATAATTAAGTTCTTTTTTTAGTTATGGGGTGTCAGAAAAGAGTTGCACAATGTTTGTTAGTTTTATATGGCTAAATCTAAATCATATTTTATTTATAATGTTTAAATATAAATTGTAGAATGATAATTACTTTGAAAAACCTTTAAAATTGTAATCAACACTCTTACTAATAAAATGTTTGGGATGAATGCGAACACTACTTTTGAGTGGATTTTTATTTGGTAGAAAGTTATGTATTTATACGATATATATATATCAAATGAAAGGTATTTCAAAGAAGTATAACATACTAATTGTGATAAAATCCCAAATATCCAATGTGTTATTACCATTGTATGTTTCCTAGTACCTAGTATAGGGGAAGTCTAGAAAATTTGTTTCTATTAATAAGCGTTTATTGCTGGATATTAAACAGTGATTACCGCCATTTGCAAAAGTCTTGAGTTTGGTCCTCTCCTTCTCATTTTTAGAGAATAACTGTGAAATATATTGTTTTTTAGTAATGACTTTTATATGTCTGTTGTAAATTATTAAAGCATTTCCCTTCAACAGCCTTGACTAGACCACATACTAATAATTTCATATGTTTACCCTTCTTAACTCTCAGAAGAGTTAAAAATCCTTAATTTAACTTTTACTAATGACTTTATAACAAAGCGTAAAATAAATTATGAATTTGTCTAATATTTTCCTAAAAATTTTCTATTTATTTACAGACTGGATGGGAAGTCCCTTTGAACGCGTAGTATGCGGAGATTTTAATGGTAAGTAAACGTAATAAAAATAACCAAAAATCATATTTAACTCATTGCCAAAGTTAATGTGTAAAATGACATTGAAATGTTTGACAAGCAAAAGTCAGAAATATGGCGTTTTGACTTTTTCACCAAAGAGTTATTAATAATTTTTCCGAGGACACAGCAGTCAGCACATGTACGAGTTAAGTGTTAAATAGTTATAGAAAGGGAATTTGTAAAATCATATTTTTTTTTCAAATATTTATGACCTTGAAATTTCTAGCATTTTTTTTAAAGATACCTGCTGTTTTTAAAACAAAACACAGCAAACAACGTAAAAAATACTTTCTCTCTCTATGACATTTCATGCATCTGTCATACATTGTCACAAAAACCCTTTTATTGCTGAAACCTATTGAAAGATTCTTTAGTAATAATTTCTCAATAGATAAAACAAAATTTTCATATTTTTGATTTTCAACTTTTCACGGTTTGTTGCATTATTGCATAAAAGGGAATCCTTTCTTTTCTGCAGTTGTTCAAAAGCCTTTTCTATGTTCGCATGCTGTTTTTGCGTACATTATTGAATTTTTGAAATTAGTACCTGCCCATTTTCAGACACATTGTTTGTCTATTCAATGAATAGTTGTTTAAGATTTAGTGAACAGTACTTTATTTTTATATAGTTTTGATTTTTTTCTGTGTTATTTGTATTTGTATTTGTTGTTGTAGTTCTTTGTAATTTTAATATTGTTATAATTTTATTTTAAATGTCATGTATTTATTACACATCATTTAAATATTCACTGTTTTAGATTAACGGAAATGAAGTGTGTTAACAAAGTGAATGTACAATATTGAAACCTGCGAATAAAAAAAAACATTCATATTACTTTTACTACCTTCAAATTGTAATTATTGTACTTATTGTTCGCTTCTTTTGAAGTACTTTTTGCAATGTGGTGAATATGTGTTAATTCAAACAAAGTCGAACATTTGAAATATAATTGCCTTAACATTTGATATCCAACAGATACTCAATCTCGATTCAGTTTTAAATTTAATTGAAATAAACTTTATAATTTTCTCAACTTGATTTAAGATTTTATTTTCAAAACATTTTTACACTTTAATAGTTGAAATACATGAGAATGAATACATATTTATTTACAAAAATTGGAATAAATTTTAACTAAAAAAAAGAAAAAGTATATATTTTTAAAATAATGAATTAAGCATTACCATACTTTCATTTTTGAATTCTGTATATAAATTTTGCCTGACAATTTGCATCAAAATCTATATACATAAGTATGATTGTTTTCTTCACTCTTAACATTTCGAAGAAGCTACAATAATTTTCTGAACAACAAAAGAAAACAAACAAATCCAAAAAACACGAACAATATTCAAGCGTAACAAAAATAAACAATTAATTAAAATATTGAAATTTCAAACTAAGTAGTGGGGATACAAATGTTTGTGCAATTAATAAATATAGAGTGGCCAACAGTTGCCATACGAGCTGATGGTCAACACGTCTCGAGCACGTACTTGAGGCGATCTGCACCACCCCGTCATCAGCAACATCATACAGTGGTTCAGAAATATGTTATTTCATAGCTCGTGAACCATTGTCTTAATAAAAAGTGTCACTAAGAATTCGCCATGTTGAGATAGAGCTGCTATCTAAATATAAAGTTTGCTCAACATTCGTTTATGGAGATTTTTTTACAGTTTGACCTTATTCCAACGTCGAACCCTTAAAAATCAACTCATATATCCAATTTGTGTATAAAATTTCATTAAGATATCTGCAATGCTTCACGAGCTACCGAAATTAAATGTTTCTACACCACTGTGCATCATTTATATCCTCATTTTTTGTTTGCACCATGGGATTTAATAATGTTGCAAAATGAAAACAAGTCATTAAGTTTTTTTTGCTTGCTAAATATGAAATACAAAGAATAAGAAAAAGTTGAATTGTACTTCAAATTAAATTAAACATAGACGGACGGACGGACAGACTGGCTGGCTGACTTTGACGGGATCATAACACACTTGGTTGCCTGCTTGCAGATTCGTTGCAACATTCATCAGCGTATCCAGCAGTCTAGTTGTTAAATTATGGTTTAATGCAAGTAGAGATGCATAAACATATTCTGCATCTCTGAGGCATTGCAGCAAGTGCTGTTGTATCGGTCGGTTTCTGATTACTTACACACAGTCTTTAGGTTACAAATTGTGGCGCTGTTTGATAGAGTTTCAAGGGGGAATTTAGCCAAGGAAATACACTCGGAGAAATTTAGCCACATCTTGAGCAATAGCTCGAATGTTGGAATATTTGTGTTTAAATATTTAATTGAATTGATAAATTTATTTGAGTGTATGTGTGCAAAAAATATAAGGAAGACGTTTTTATTTGTTATTGCCACAAATATGACCAGTATTGACAGACAACTTGAGAAATGCAAATTGCGAATGCAGTTGCGCTTGTTTTACATGCAACTTAGCTACTGTTACGTACAACGGGTTTCTTTAAATATGATGTGTAGATGTGTTTTATTTATTTTTCTTTATGAAAAACAAAAAAAATATATAAAAAATCGCTTACAACAATGACGTTGCCAATGTTCATGATCATGAAGCTAATGATGACAATGTCGTTTCATTTTATTGTTATATATAGCAGCAGACTAAAAGTGTTGAAAGCTATTTTACATTTAATTTCATGTGTATTTTTATATGATGGCTTATTCATATAAAAAGTATTTCTCCCTTAAAAAAGAAATGTGTTTGAATTGTTAAAATTAACAAGTTTAAAACAATCAAATTATTGCTCCAAAACACGCACCTACATGCGAGTATTTAAATTTTTTTTTACTTGGATTTTTTTTGAAAGAAAGATATGCTATTTTTAAATCACGTTAAGTTTTTTTTTTTTGCTAAAAACAAAAATGTGATGGCGAATTTTTTTAATAAAAGTCAACGGTAAATTTATGAGGTTTATCGGTGTTTTATTGTATTAAATTTTTGTTGTTTTTATTTTAAAAATCAATTAAATTCTTTCCAACCATTTAACCAACAGTTTAATTATCATTACCATCATGTATAGTTTACATACATTTTGTCTGATACACTCACCAAAATACTCACTTAAAACCTCCAAGTGTTGGAATGGGTATCGTTAAATATTCTGTACATAAGTTGGCGTAAAATCGTAAATAGATCATAAAAAGATCGTTAAAACTAATTTTATTACTGTGAACTTTTTTAAACATTTTGTTTTCTAAAGGTGGTGGTAACCAACTAACCAACATTGTATATCATTTAACAGATACAAGCAGACTTAAATTACAATATCAATTTAACAAATGATCTCATTTCAAAAAAATTGAAGAATTTATTTTAAACATGTCAGCAAACTTTTACTAAATTGCATATTTTAGCAAAAATTTTAAGAATCTTGTCACTTGCCTGGCAACACTTGTCCGTTTTTATTCTGAAATCTCGTTTCATTTTATTTAAATATAAAAAGACTCTCTTCTAGATAAGATTTCCTTTTAAAGTCAGTCCACCTAAAAAATTAAACATAAATGTCTTCATTATTGTAGAATAAAAATTAAAAACGAAATGATAATTAATTTAATAATCTAATAATTTTTAAATATTTATTTTTAATGATGATGTTTATTGTTATTGTTGGTTGTTTTCTATAATATGTGTGGCATTAAATAAATAAATAAAATACATATTTTTATTTATTAAAAATTATTAAATTAATGTACAAGTATAAATAAATTTAAACTACAGACATTTTCTGATTTCATTTTCATTTAATCTCTTTATATTCTCACTGCCAGCAGATACATTCATACAAGCAGATACAGATATGTACATACAAACACACTAACACTTGTGTTTTATATACGCGGGTACATGTAGCGATAAAGTGGTGGTCTATCAAAATGATTTATAAAGACTTCCAGTCATTTGGGGTCACTACTTAAGAGATTTCAAAACGTTTTTTATTTATTCTTTCTATTTTCTTGTTTATTTTTATACTTATATGTACTTTAAACAACATTAATGTTAATACATACATTTGATAAATGTCTTTATAAATATTTTACAGCTTATTGCTATGGCAGTAATAATATAAATAAAACATTTAATTATTATTATTATTTTTATACATACATATAAATATGCACATATTATTCATCTATAATTCCCATTAGAGTATATAGTTTAGCAGTATTCATACTTTAAGAATACTCCCTTTTTGGTACCATTAGTAGATACCACCAAATAATATAAATCATATGATTTATATTCTTTGGTATCAACAAAGCCTCCAACCTTAACCCTTTGTCGACCGACGGTACTTATAAGTACCATAACAATAATAAGCTTACAAAATGAAAAAAAAAACATAATTGACCCTTTCTGAAAGAACTAATGTTTCAAATTTTATCAATATAAGCTCAATAGAGAACTTTCTCCCATTGCATTGATGAATTATTTTTTTTAAAAACACTTCAGTAGTGTTAGTAGTGACAATTAGAGTTCTTCTTTTTCCGCACTTTTTCATTTCCAGGGAAATCGGGATTAATTTTAAAATTTCCCGGGAATTCCAGCATAGAACAAATTATTCAATTTCAAGAATGTAGACTTCGTTAAAAATCTAAAAAATTTCTTTGGTTTTTAAATGTAATTGGATACAAACAAAAAATCCAATAAAAATGTAATATATAGAAATAAACTGACTGGATTGATAATTAAGGAGCTGCAGAACAAAAAGACTTTTTTGAAAATTTAAAAATTTTTGGAAATTGATTTTTTCAAGAAGATTTCAACCCAAATGTTATAAAAAGTACCTTTTGTTCAGCGGCTCCTCAATTTTGGTTATAGAACTGTCACCATTTGTCATTTGTATCGGAATGACTTCAATTTCCATTAGATTTTGCTCTACCTTCGTTATATTCCAATTAATTCTATTACTTTACAAAAAATAAATATTTTATTTCTTTTTAATTGGCAATGTTTTGCTAATTAGATCAAAAATTAAGTAAAGATGTTAATTAAAACTTGAAGAAAACCCAATAATATTAAACAAAATTCAATTTAACCCATGGTGATTTTAGTCCAGAAACCTTCGTTTTACTCTTTGTGAAAATGCTTAATACTAAAATAATTCCACTTTCGATCGGAATAGAATTCTGTGACAGCCCTGAACATTCACGAGTTTTTATGAATAATTTTAATAATGAACTTGTTATTGGTCTATTTGGGTTAAATCTTTTTTGTTGTATGAGCTTTAAGCCAAGTTCAAAAATCATTAAATAAAATTAAGGAAAATAATTCCCGGGAATTCTCGCACAATTTCGCGGGATTTCGTAATTGAAAATATTGCTGAATTCCCGTGAAAAACTCTAATGACAATATTTATATGGATTCGACTATCCAAAAAGAATCAAATACATATTTTGTATTTGTTTGATAACTGAAAAATATATTGTATTTCCATATTTAGTGGTATCTAAAAAATTAGCGTTTCGACCCCTAAAAATATAGAATTTCTAAAATATTTTAATATCTTTTGTATCTGTATTAGTTTAAAAGTTATAAGGTTACAAAATGTGCCATATTTTTCACAAAAGTCATCATCGAGAAGTTCCTAGTTAACTTGGATATATAAAATATATTGTGGTGCTGTTTCCGAAACAATATTACATTATGAAAGCGCTATAATTTTCTTCATAGCCGATTTTACCACGTCTATATGCTCAACATTAAATTTAATAAAAATTTAAATAATTTATCTGACTTTTATAAGTAATTAAATTAATAAAGACCATCAATTTTCAGATTAAATTTATTATTTGCTAAATTCATTGTGATTTGCATTTTTTAGAGACATTTATTATTTAATGTCTGCCATAATTAGTAAAAATATATATAACCCAAAATTATCTGTTTTAAATATATTAAAAATAATTTTTACATGAATTAGGCTAATAATTTTTCACACGATTTCTAATTTTTAAACTAATCTAGTTCCTCCACTAGTTGGTTTTTATATTAACTTATTTTTTAAGTTTATAAAAAGTTAAAATAATTGAATATTCATTCAATACCAAGCGAAATTAGAGTGTGTAAAAAAAAACTATAATTTCTCTGGTGTTATCAGTTTTCTTCTTGCCAAAGTAATAAACAATTTAAAAGTGCATTAACATTTTAACTCAACAACCATAAATTTTATAATGAAATTAATATTAATGTTAATGTTAGTACATACTTAAATTAATTAAAAAATCGTGAACAAAAACACAAAACCAAAAACAATAACAAATAATATTAACTAAAAATCATCCCCCTCTACCAACAAAAAATACAATACAAACCAAACAACATGGCTTTTTCTTGAATGAATACTGCACCCAAACACGCACACCAAACACCAAGAAATACAAAAACAACAACAACAAATATATTTAATAAAAACTACTACTAAGTATTAATAATTATAATTATAATAATCGTTATACTTAAGACAATGACAAAAAAACAACAAAAAAAACATTTTAGAATTATTGTACATTTATAATTATAATTAAAGCAGTGATGGAAAATTCTGTATTAATGTACCGAAAAGTACCATATTAAGTACATTTTTTAATCAAACTGTTATTTAATTAATAACGTACTTTTTCTATTAAAAAGTTTTTTTTTCATTTAAGACCTTTTATCCCGATGTTTTAGGGACTTAGACCCTGACAGTTTTCATACTAAAATTATATTAATTGGGAGTTGATATATTTTTACGAAAAATGATAACCGGAAATTGAGAAAATGGGCCTTAATTTTGTAGTTATTAAAGGAGTTTCTTTCCACTTACTTCTTTAAAAGCTATTTGTTCCAAAATATGGTTGATTTTTATATTCCATTTTTTATTATAAATGTCTAATTTAAGCTCTTATACGATTCTTGAAAACCTTTTCTTTAATCTAACTCAGACTATTTGGCCAAAGACTAATTCATTTATTTGCTGGTTGTCCAAGTTGATTAAAATTAATGTGTGACTTAAAATTGCTCAATCAATCGGAAATGTTACTCAAAAGTGTTAAAAGGAATTGTTCTCATCATAAATATTTATTCAATCATTGAAATAGAATTAAAATTAAAAATAAAAAATCCATGTGATCGTTCTTTTAACACGTTTTTTTGGAAAGTAAGCATACGTATGATTTAGTACTTTCAATATTAAAAAAGTACTATTTTGGTTAATACCATTTCCAAATCCCAATTTGACATGCCTGAATTAAAGTGCAATTTCCATATAAACCATTCAATTTAAATTTAAAAGGGCTACAAAAGTCATACAAAACATACATTAAGAGATATTTATTATAATTAACAAATATTCTCCATTTCAAGCTATTAAAAGGATTTAAAAGTTTTACTTTTTAATATACACAGATACATATTTGTATGAGTGTATTCTATTAGAACAAGGGTGTTGGCTGGATTTGATGTTACAGGGTGAAATTGTTTAATATAAACCTTTATATGTACAACAAATATAAAATAGGAAAATCCTGTATGTTTTGTAAACACAGCCCTATAAAAATAGAGCTAGAGAGTAAAGGTAGAGTGAGTTTTTGGTATAATGGCACAAAATGTTAATTGGATTTTTGTCTGAGAATTCAAATTACAATGACCACCGTTACAAACCCACCATCATCATGATCACTGGTAAACACCCCTTTTATTTTGCAACAACAAAACAATATATAATATTTTGGTACTCCAACAATGTATTGTATTTCACATGTAATTTAAGCCCTTTCTTTGTTCTTTCGCTTACTGCATTTGCAGCCATTGTAGAGTGTTTGCTTCATTTGTTGTTTTGGTTTATCGGTGGAAAAAATAATGAAAAAAAAAAAATAGACGACAACCAACTCTGGCTGAAAAATAAAGCCACAACACACAACAGATTAACCAAAGTTTAATTTTCAACCTCAGACGAAACGTGTTGTAGCGACAAATTCCGCATATTTTTTTTTTACTTTTTGCTGGCAAATCGACAATCAACAAAAATTGCACAAACGTGCCGATAACACAACAATGCATATTTTTGTAATGGCCGTACCAAACAATAACAGCAACAACACAAACACCAACCACAAAATTGTTTTAAAAAAAATATCGGAAATTAAACACAAAACAACGAAACCGATATATGAGAAAAAATATTATTATAATACCACAAAAGTTAATAATACGAGAGGAGTAAAAGAACGAAAATTAAAAAAAAAAATATATTAATGAAAAATTTAACATATCTTACATACACAACCAACCATATTAGCATATAAAACAGTATGAATTAAATATATAGCACATTCTTATGCCCAACAAAAGCTTTCAAATAAGTCCACATGATTCCAAAATATGTACTGCATAAACGCCATAAAATGAGCAGCAGAAATAAATATTTGTCTCTAATCTTACTCGGAATGACTTGTAAAATTACTGAATGACATACTTTTCAATGACATATAAGCACTTAAGAAGCACTCCCGAATAAGTGTAAAGCATACAAAAAATAGCTTCCGCCTTTCCCGGCGTATTAAACTTCCCTATATATTTTGCAAAACACAGCTGTCACCTGATCTGTTACCATATGCAACCTGATACTCAGTTTTAGTGATAACAGCTTCCGTAAATTCTTACAGAGTCATTATTAGAGTTTTTCTTTTCCCGCACTTTTTCAGTTCCCCAGAAATCGGGATGAATTTTGAAATTTCCCGACTTTGTTTAAAATCTAAAAAATGTATTTGGTTTTAAAATGTAATTCCAATAAAATTTAATATAATGAAATAAAATGACCCGATTTCAAATTTTGGCTATATACAAACCTGTTACCATTTGTCATTTGTATAGAAATGGCTTCAATTTCCATTAGATTTTGTTCTACCTTCGTTATATTCCAATTAATTCTGTTAATTCACAAAAAATATACATTTTAATTCTTTTTAATTTTGAATTAGCAATGTTTAGCTTATCAAATCAAAAATTAAGTAAAGATGTTAATTAAAATTTGAAGATAACCCAATACACAATACTAAAAAAAATTCAATTTCACGGAAGATGGTTTTATTCCAAAAATTTTCGTTTTACTCTTTATGAAAAAGCAATATACTAAAATAATTCCACTTTCGATCGGAATAAAATTCTGTGACAACCCTGAATATTCACGAATTTTTAGAATAATTTGAATAATGAACTTGTTATTGGTCTATTTGGGTTAAATCTTTTTTCTTGTATGAATCTTCTGCATTTCTTTTGGAGCTTTAAGCATATTTCAGAGAAAGTGAAGTTCAAAAAACATCACATAAAACTAAGAAAATGGGAATTCTCGCACAATTTTCCGGGATTTAATCCCAGAAATTCTCGTGAAAAACTTTAGTTATAACTTTCAACTAATGAAATAGAAAATAATTCATTACTAAAGCTCTTCTAAAAAAATATGAAATATTTTAATTAAAAGTGTAGTTAACTCAATTACAAATTTGTTTGCATCTTACAAAACATTTTAGTAGATGCAGTAAATGTTGTTTAATACAGAATACTTAACAAATGAATTGGAATATTTTACTAAAATTTTCCTCTTAACTGTAAGCATGCATTCATATAAATATTAAGGCTTATCTCGCCTCATAAATTAACCCTTGCCGCTTTGACGCGCTCTTCTTTATACAATTTTTTTCGGAATATTACTTTTTGTTAGTTTTTTTTTTAATTTTGTAACCGACTCAAAGTCAACATAAAACAAAGAGCGAATCGTCATCATCAACAGCATCATCAAGCCAGAATGTTTAACATTTCCAACAGAATCGTCTAACACTTTTACCCTTTTCTAAATTTTCTATTTTCATTTGATTTTGTGTATTGTTTTTTTTTTCGTTGTTGTTATTCTATTTGGTTTTGAAAGAAGATGAAAAAGAGAACGGGAAACAAACAAAATGTATACTGTCAATGACATTGGCATCCGTTGTTGGTGTGTTAATATTTTGGTCGGTGTGGATTATTTGAAGATAATAATAAATATACAGCAGCAGCACAGTTGTAATATTTGAAATGATAAACTCTAAACTTCCTAACACTGACTGCAGCAGCCAGCAAACGTCGTTGATCTCATTATTTGCCCCCGGTTTGTTTAATTTCTCTCTTAAATAAAAACCACATAAGTGAAATTCCCGCCACAAGTACATTAAAACACATGTATGAATGTGAAGTCATGAAATAGACATTACTAGAATTTATAAACAATCTGGTTACTGTTGTTGTCATTTGAAAACCAAGCAACCATCTAACAAACAAACAAAACTTTTGTAATTAATTTTTCAGAAGACAAATGTCTCTAACATTCGTAGTTTAATAATGCATGCTTGCAAAACACAACCAGCCAGTCATTTAGTCAGTCACTCTCACTGACAATCGTTCTTTTGTTTCAATTTGCAATATTAAGAGAAAAACTACAGTAGCAACAGTGGAATTGGTTGTTTTAAATTGAATGCAGTGTCATTCATGTCTAAAACTAATTATTTCTATGTAACGTTTGAACAAAGATTCCAGTTGAAACGGCGTCAAACTCTGACTATTTTAGCATTATGGCGCTTATTTTTATAACACACTTATGCACTCTCACTGTATTCAAACACAATGACAATAAAATTATTTTAATAATAAAATAAAAACAATATAAAAGCCAGACTTCCCACAATTATAATGTGATTGTAGAATAAAATGCAGTTAATTGTGACTAAATTATTAATATTTCAATTACACCACGAACACTTTTAATAAATAGCGTATTTGAATATACATATATATGATGACAATATAATTAATTACTCGAGGCAAACAAATTAATTGCGACCAACAAAATGGTCTGTATAATGTTTTGTATTTGCAATTAAATGATTTCTCTCAGAACACAAGTTTCATGTTCCAAATATTGCATGACAAAGCTAAAGATACGGTCACACATGACAAATATTCATTAAAAACAAGTAAGAGAGTTATATTCGGCTGTGCCGAATCTTATATACCATTCACCAAATTATACTTCAAAATAAAAATTTCAAATATTTTTAGGTAAACAAAATTTATTTTTTTTTCCAAAGTTGTTTTTTTTACATTTTTGGAAAAAAAAATTTTTCGAATTGTTATTTTAATTTAATTTTTTTTTAATTTAATTTTTTTTTTTAAATTTAAAATTTTTTTCTGGAGCAAAAAAAATTTGGGTTAAAAAATATTTTTTCCGATTGTGACCCATTGGAGGTCCAACTTACTATGGTCTTATATACGTCGTTGCAATGGTCTTTGAAATGTCTATCCATATTGTTTATATTAATGACTTAGTAATCCAGATATAGGTAAAAAAATAGGTCAAAAATCGAGGTTGTCCTGGATTTTTCCTCATTTGGATCCCGAAGATATCTGGGGTCTTCAGAAAATAGATTTCAACAGACAGACAGACGGACATGTCTTAATCGACTCCGCTATCTATAAGGATCCAGAATATATAAACTTCATAGGGTCGGAAAATTATATTGTGGAAATTAAAAACGGAATGACAAACTTATATATACCCTTCTAACGAAGGTGAAGGGTATAAAAACTGAAACCACTAGGTTTAGCACACATTTTGTTTTGAGATTGTTTACTTTTACAAATATTCTGTAAGAGTAAACAACATTAGGTATATATTATGTTTTTATTTGCCCTGTGTAATCGTACCTTAACTATTTTAAAGATTTCAATGAACATTTTTTGATCAAAGAATTATTTATTTGACTATTTGAGCCGCCTAATAAGTATTAGGTGTTTGAAAAAAGTTTGTTATTGTATTGTGTTTATTTGACCAATGCCTTTATTCATTATTATTTCCTTAATTCAGTTTCTGGTCACATTAAATTCATTTTCATTAGTTAATTTATGCAACATTTCTAGGAAGACATAAAAATATGAAAATCATAATTTCTTAGCCATGCTTGAGGCACCAACATATACATATGAAGAAAACCCTATGAATATGCATGTAAATTAAACACTCATTCATTAATCATAATTTAAAATACAATAAATTGTATAAATTTTATAAATACAACTGTGATGACCGACCACACCTTGAGCCAAGGAAACCATTATATTTTTTAACCACATTTGGAATAAATTTTAGGTATCATTGACACTGCGGGAAATTTATTTATACCTGCACAAAATGGTGGTAAAAGTAAAAGGATTCTTCAGGTGTTATTTACAGAATTAACAAAAATAGCTGAAATATATTTTTGACTGTTGGTTCAGCGATTTTTTAGTTACTGAATTTTTTCGTTGATATTCACTGTCTTAATTCTAAATTCATAAAATAATTCAAATCATTTCTTCATTAAACTTAAATTTTCATAATACTAGTCCAGAAAACACAATAAGGGAGGTTTTTCTCGACACTTTCAAACAGACAATATGATGACTAGCAACTACAGCAAAAAAACACTACATTAAATACTTACAACAAACACCTAACAAATGCTAATTACAAAAATTGTATTTTGCAACAAATGTTAACTATTTATGCCAACATTTAACAAAATCTTTAAAAGCTTTTCACAGCCTTTAGTGCCACCACCCCAACTCCTCCTGAAACATCTACTAAGTGTGTTGTTCCTTCCTGGCCAGTAAGTAGCAAAGAAACAACTCAGGGCAAGTAATCATGAGGGATTAATTTTGTATGAAAAATAATGGAGAAATATATTTCACGCCATTACAAACATCTATTGATATGGCAGCAACTAATTTATATTAACTGTTTTTATTACAATTTATGGGCGACTGTGTGTATAGATTTCTTGAATTTCATTTCAGTTTGTAATACAGTCTGGTTGCTGGTATAGGGGTGGTTTTGGTTCGTTTACTCTTTAGAAAACCAAAGAGCTGGTTTTGTTTAATGTTAGGCTAAACAAAGACTGGGAAAAAGGCTTTATACGATACGAGTATGTAGGTCTCTAAGGAGCAATTTAGAAAATTAAAAACAAACAAAATAAAAATCAATGAATGGCCGCCTCTGGCCATTATTGTTTTTAGCAATAATACAATTCAAACTTTTGATAAGAACTTGAACAATGTTTAACAAAATTTAAAAGATTTTAAAGATTTCTTTAATTTAAGACACCTATTTAGCAGGCTGTTGTTTTAGCCACCCTTACAATATTTCAAGCTAAAAATCATAAATTTTACATACATATTTCTTTTGTTTTTTGTTCGAAATTTTAACAGCTTTTGTGTTTTTTCTGTTACAAAGTTTTAATATTTTTAACCAGAAATAAAAAGAAAACTGTCCATTACTGGCATTTGCCCTTAGTGTCTTTATGGCTGTTTTTAATCTTCTGGACTTGTGGATGTTTGTGTTGTTTCACTTGGCTCTAACTCAGAGTGAATATAATGGCCAAGATGCTTTGAAATTTGTTGCCAAAATATCTCATATATTATGTGCTTAGTTTGCTTAAAATATTTACAGGATTTAAGCAAAGGTTTGAGAAAAATTTTCTTACAAAAAAGGGCCTTAAATTCGATTAATAATGTTTCATTATACCCTTCACCATCGTGAGAAGGCTATTTATAAGTTTGTCATCCCGTTTGTAATTTCTACATTTTTCATTTCCGACCCTATAAAGTATATATTCTGGATCCTTATAGATAGCAGAGTCGATAGAGATGTCTGTTGAAATCAACTTTCCGAAGCCCCCAAATAACTTACATACACGATTGCTATTTAAAATCGAGAAAATCGGTCCACAAATGGCTGAGATATAAGGAAAATACCAGACAACCTCGATTTTTGACATATTCACCCCTATCGCGAATCAATATTTCACATGAAATATTTTCCCTTTTCCTTTTTTCGTTGATCAACTTTGTTCACGTGAAAAAATTCCCATTGTTGTGAAATTTTTAGATGGAATTTTGTAAACAATAAACAGCTGCTACGAACAAAATCAACTATTGTGAATGTAAAGTTCATCGTGATATTCCCGATAACAAGTTTCCCTTCGAGGGAAATAGATATTTCATGGGAACAAAATTTCACATGTTATTGCCGATAGGGGTGATTTTTTGACCTATATCTGGATTACTAAGTCATTAATATATACAATATGGATATGTAATTATAGATATTTCAAAGACCTTTGCAATGACGTATATAAGACCATAGTAATTATGACTTATAATTGGTCAAAATTGGAAAAATATTTTTTAACACGATTTTTTTTTACCAAAAGTTATTTTCGGTAAATATCAAAAAAAAAAATTGAAAAAAACAATTCGAAAAAAAATTTTTTCCAAAAAATTAAAAAACAATTTTGAAAAAAAAAAAAATTTTGTTTACCTAAAAATATTTAAAAATTTTATTTTGAAGTATAATTTGGTGAAGGGTATATAAGATTAGAAAAATATTTAAATGCATAATGAAATCGTAAAACATATTTTCTTTAATTTAAAACCCAATTGGAAATGTTTTAAAGGCATCTTATCATCATTAAGTCGTCGAATATAAAGGACATCGCCTGATAAAGAACATACTCACTAAGACACAATTTCCTGCTCGATATATTCCTTTAAAAAAAATGCTTCCTTAGGGCCCCATTAACTTGAAATAGGTCCACTCCTGTGTTTGTTTTCCAAAATTCTATATATTTTGTTTGTTTGTTGGGTGGCATAGTAATGAGCCACAATCTTAGCAAACGACAAATAAAGTATATGTACGTCTGTATGAACCTGCAATAAGTTACCCAAACCTCTAGAAAAATTGTTCCTTCAAAGAACAAAACAAAAAAAAACAGCCTTATTTAAGCATTTACCAAATATGTACATTTCACTGAAAGATGTCTGCTTGAATTTTTGTAAATTCTACACGAGGGTGTGATAAGACAAAATACCCACAATAAATGTGAAAAATATATGACCCAACCTACAAGCTATTTTGGATAACTTGGCTAACAACGAAAGCTTTTACAACAACAATCATACACACACACACTCATTGAAAAACAAATCTCCAAATTATAAGAAAACACATGACTCCTGGTACCATAGCAGCACAAAAACAAGGAAAATCTGACTCAAAATATGTAGAAAAAAATCCAGAAAATAACTTATGAAGGACCAAACGGAACGCAAAATATTTTAACCATAAATTTTCCAAGGCACATGTTGTTAGTACTTAAAAACATTCTTCTGCTTTTGCCAGGGTGCGTTGCATAATAACAAAAAAAAAATAGAAGCTTAAATTACAAATGGAACAGAAGAAAAAAACTGAAAAAGGGAAATGAAAATGTGGTACGTTTTCATGAATGTGTCAGACCCAGATGTATGCTGCTGGTAAGGCTCATAACAAACAGAAGGACTTAGGAAAAAGACAGACAGATAGATAGAATGGAAACGTAACACATTTTAATGTTTATAAATCGTTACGTATTTGTGTGTTTGGATGCATAAGGATGTAAATGTTCAAATAATATGCGTAACCCGAAAAAAGTGGTTGCTATTAAACATGTTACGGCTGGATGTATGTATGAATTTAGATTTTTTTTTTTGTAACTTATATGGGTTTTGAAATTGAGTATTAATCGTCCAGAAATTCATAATCCTAAGGATTGTCTAATAATTTATGCGGTTTAACAAATGCTTACCAGCGCTAATATTGAATATTACATTTGAATAGGCGGCTTCGTTTTAACACTTTGAAGAGTCCAGTGCAAAGTGATAAGCGACTACCCTTAAGATTTATAAAGAATATCTCAAATTGTAGTCCTTGTAAATAACTATTATCTTTTAAGGATTAATTACAAACATTTAATAAATACATAAATGAGTGGTCAGTACAAATACAACATACAGCATTAATAAATGTGTTGTAACCAAGTTTGGCTACCGTTACCCCTAAAGTAACTTTTCAGCTCTACTAACGTTACCGCTAATTACCTCTAAAATACCGTTACCGATAGTAATTTAAAATGTAACTCCACCAATATCGCCTTATTTTTATTTTTTTCAAACTTTATTAATCATTAAAGTCAGACCAAAACCGTTACCGAATTCTGCTTTTGATGCATAATCTTAAATTTGATCCCTTTTAGCACTCCGAACTCGATATCGAGTAGAATTTATCTTAATTTTCTTATTTACATTTATGGCATTCGATATCGAGCAAGAAATTTAGTACATACGAACTCATTCGATCACGAATGCGGTAATTCCATGTTCTGCCTGGTGGCAATTGACAATTGAACCATATAATTGGCATTACTATTGTCACAATGAATCTATTTTCTCTGTGTTTCAAATGAAAGTGAATTTACCAATTTTATATTTTTAAACATTCAACTCCTTTTATATTTTTAAATTCAATTCAATTCATTTCATTTTTATTATTGGCTTATTGTTGGTTCTTATATGATGGTTCATTGATTTTTTATAGAAAAGTTTTTTTTTTTTGTTTTTCTGCTTCCAGCTTTTATTGTTTTTCTAATGTTTTCACACACACAGAAAATTTTTTTTCTTTAACAATAATTTAACTATTTTTATGTGACTACTTTTCTTTAGTTTGTAGTTTCTTTCATGCTTCTTAGTTTTTTTGTTGTTTTGCCTTTGTAATTCAATTGACAGACGACACACGTACCTCTACGCATAAACAGTTTTTTTTTTGATTCACTCACATACATTTACATACTTAAAGAAAATGTTAACAGTTCATTGAACACCATGTTTTTTTGCTACTTTATTTAATTTTTTCTGGAAATTTAGTTTTAATAATAATTTTAAAGAAAAGTTTGCAGTTTGTGTGTGGTATGAGGAGAAGAATGAACAATTTTTATTTGGAATTAATTACTTTATCATTTATAAGAAATTTGATGAGATATAAGCAAAAACCTTTGACTAATTTGATTTGATATTCAAAATTTATATAAATAATTTAACTTCTAAGAAAATTAAAACAATTAAAATCTACCTGAAATATATTCTGAATAGAATGTATTGAAGAAATCATTCAAATCGGTCCATAAATGACCGAGATATAAGACTACATTGGTTTGAAAAAACAGATTTTTGGTTATGTTGAAAATTTTCATATTGCGTTTAAGCTTGTACTATTAAATTCTATAGTTGTGGGTACAAAAAAATATATTTCAAAGTCCTTTCCAAATAATCATAACATAATTTAGAAATTTCGAATGATAATGCCAGTTTCGGAGATAATATATTTTAAAGACTCTGAAAAATCTTTTTTAAACTATTTATTTGCTTAAATTCCGGAGATATTAGCAGATTTCTTTAAAAGAAGCATTCTGATTGCAGAGAAATATTTTTTGAACCCACAAACAGGTAATTGGACTTAAGCTTAACTCTCTAACAAAACACCAATTATCTCAAAAATGTATTAATAATTTTTTTTTAAATTTAACTGTGATTTTAGTTACAGATTTGTTAATATTTCCCTCGAAGGTCGAAATGCATTCTGACTTTTAGTTTTTGTTCTGTCAGCTGTTTTGTGAGTGATGTCATAATTTTAGCACGTGAAATTTTGTGTGTCATGTTTTTTTTTTAAATCAGATTTACTAACTTTTAGTCGCCTGGTTCCTAAGCTTAATTTGCAAATTAGTTTCTGATTGGCTGATCTGAGTTTATTGGGTCATAATTACCCTAAGCGAATTATTCGAAAACTTTTTTTAGCTTTTTAAAGTTTGCTTGTTAGAGGGTTAAGTAATTTAATAAGTTTGGTACTTCCACTCTACAATACATAGAACAATTTGTATGAATTTGAAATCCAATGCATGAAATTTTTAAACAAATTTTGAAATTGCAAAAGTCTAGTAAATAGGAACCAATCCTCAACAGAGCGATAATAAATATGCTTATTCTAAACAACTCTTAAAATTCAAAAAAATTTATATAAATTTTATACAATATTGACCCTCTTTAATAAGGTAAATTTTTTATAAATCAGATTCCTTATAAATTTGTTTCAATTAATCATAATTTCTAACAAATGATTGACATAGAAAATGTGTGTATGACAAAATCAATATTTCTGCCTATTCGTTTTAAATTTGTACGAAAAAAAACTTTTACTTTCTTCTCAACTTATGCTGATTTCAGAACCTCTGTCTTTAAAACAAAGTGCCAGTTAAACTTTTGAAATGCTCAACATGATTGACATATCATGATATAGTTAAATATAATTTTTTAATTTGCAAAATTTTAAAATTCATAACAGATCACAGCAAACATAACAAAAGCGAGAGAGACACAGAGAAATATTTAAAAAGCAAAATTAAATACAATAAAAGATTGTTTATTATTTCATTAATGTAATTTATGTTATCGTGTGACTTTATAAATGTTCAAAAAATATAATTGTATTTTTTAATAATAATAATAAAAATAATTTTTTCAATTGCTTTTTTATGGGTTTTATGGCATCATAAGTAAAAAAGCAAAGTAACATTTTTATAAAGTGTTCAATGGTTAAGTTTGGCTTTAATTTTTTTCAGTTGTGGTTGTTGTCATCTGGTTTTTTTAATAATTTTGTTTATTAAACAATTTGTCTTTATAAGTGAGGGTGTTATTTCCGTTTGCATTTCCTTTATAAAAGTTTAAAAAACAATTTAACATTGTTTTAGCAATAGTTTGTTGTTGATTAATTATTATTAATATGTAATTTCTTAATAAGTTTTAGTTTCAATTTGAATTTAAATTTCAAGACCCTTACTAATTATTAAGTCATTTTGTGTACATTTAAATATTTATTTGTTTTCGGGGTTGAGCTAGTAAATTATTTTTATGGCCTCTATAAATGTTTAATTTTATTATTGTTTTATTAACTTTTTTAATGTTCGTTTAATTTTGTTATTTCGTTGCGTTACGTTTTCCCACTGTGTGTACGGGGTATTGTTTCAGAAGTAAACTCATCATGATCATCATCATGATACATTTTATTATTTTATAAGTACTTTTTTATGACCATAAGACAACACCTTGGTTGTTGGAGTATTACTTCGAGTATGTACGTACATACATACATATGTATGTTTGTTTGTATGTTTGTATCTTGACCAAATAAGTTGGATTTATTGTTAATTATATGGTATATTTATTTTTATGGTAACACCTCATTAATCATCAAGATGTTTAAACATGTTTTTATTTCATATGGTTAAACAATTTACATTTTTAATGTATTTCATATGATAACATTTTTAAGAAAATTTAAAAAAAAAAGATAAAAACCTATATGAACTTAAAGACATTTTTATTAGGAGGAAATGGGAAATAATAATTTAAGGATTTAAGCAAAATTTTAACAGTTTTACTGACTTAATAGATTGTTATTATTTAAAAAAAAATCAAATTTTTCATAAGCATTGACATTAAATTAAGCATACTTTCAAACTATAGATTCTTTAACATTTTGTGTATCCTTTTAAATTGTTCAATTATTGATTTTTTCTTTTGGTTCAAAGACAATTTTTGGTGTGTCTTATAATTTAATATTTAATATAAAGCAGGTAACACAGTATTAAACAGACAAAACAACAAGAAAATTTTTGAATATAGTATATGTATATAAAATTAACTTAAATAAACGACATCTAAACTGAAAGACCCCCCTGCTGTTTGAGACAGTGACAATGGCATACACATTCACTACACGAATATGCTACGTTACGCACACAAAGTAATGGTGGTTGCTAGGAATATATTTAACCCCCCAAAAAATAATACTAAAACAGAAATAAACTCATCCTTACTTGAAAATACATGCATACATACAATTGATACAAAAAACAGACATGTTGAATTAGAACAAAAACAACTATCTACAACAACAACAGCAGCAAACTAACGTAGGAATACAAAAAAAACAACAACAAACCAAATATGTATAATAACAATTCAGACAGCCATTGAAAACATTGTTAGTTGTATAATAAGTAACCATTATGGTAGAGATTACAACAACAAAAACCATCGTTAAGGAACAACAAAAGAACACAGAGTGCCTGAGAATTAGGGGTAAGAGAGCAAAAATTATTATTGTCTTGAAAAGCAAAACACAGAAGAGGAAAGTATACGTACTTTTTTAAGGAAGTAACAAAAATTATTAAATGAAGAAAATTTAAAAAAAAAAAAACTTAAAAAGAAATATTTATAAATTTTGGATAATTTTAAATCATATATATTCTAGATCTAAATTTATATACCCTACCTATTTATTTCTCATTCATCGAAAAACCAAATACATACTGACAATTTTAGCAAACTCTGAGGGTCAATGTTAAAAATTCAAATTAAAAATTATTTTTGTATTTCAGTTGACCATAGATGTTTAAATCAGGGACGGTTGTCTAGAATATTTTGAAATCAAAAAGTCTCTATGTTAGAGTTAACGGAGACCTATACTGTTATAAAACAATAGCTCTTTCGAAATCTATGGTGATATTATAAAAATGATCTGAACTCCACAGTTAACAATTATTTTTCAACGTAAAAATAAATGTTCGCATGAAAATCTAAAAAACAGAGCTTTAAATAACCGTCATAAAAAAACTCATTTGAAGACTTTTATTTTTTCCGTCAGAAAAAAAACTCATTTGAGGACTTTTATATTTTCCGTCATAAAAAAAAACGTAAAGAGTTTTATTTTTCCCGTCAAAAAATAAAACTCTTTACGTTTATTTTCTAATTTTTTCACTATACATATTTCGTTACTGAGTCTATCTGATATAAACAACAACAATTTGATAATAGGAATCAAACAATAACAAATTAAAATTCCACTTGATTTTATTTTAATGAAAAATTATTCAATTGCAATGCAAGGTGCTTTACAAATTGTAATGATCTGACCAGCGGCAAGCTTTAGGTGTTAATTTACATAAAATGAGTTTTATTTTCTGACGGGAAAAATAAAACTCTTCAAATGACTTTTATTTAATGAAGGAGAAAATAAAAGTCCTCAAATGAGTTTCTTTTATTACGGAAAAAAACTCCTCAAATGAGTTTTTTTATGACGGTTATTTAAAACTCTTTTTTTAAGAGTTTCATGTGAACTTTTATTTTTACGTTGAAAAATAACTGTTTTAGATGGATTTTTATTTTTAAAGTCGCAAAATAACTATTATAAAATAACTTTTTTGATAGCACTTATAACCGTTATGGTACTGGTTTAAATATAAAATAGAGTTACATATTTCCTGACATCGATAACCCACTATAATTTGATTCCAAAAAAATCATATTAATAGAAAAAATCAAACATTTTGAAAATCGTTTAAATTGGGACAGATGGCTTGTATTTCACTTGAAATGAAAAACAATGAGGGACATTTCGATGAATCCGAAATCTTAGGTTACTAAGCTTTCACCTCTTAAAGCTATGGTCATTTAAAAGTTGAAATTTTTAAAATATGGGCAGTTCCATGTCATCGTATTTGACATTTGTATGCCTATAGAGTGGAATAGATTTTTCAAAAATAAGAGTATCTGAAAAAAAATTTGGTCTTTATGTTCCATTCAGAAGGTACAAGGTGATAATAGGAAAATAACCATTAGAGTCAAATTCATTTCATACTACATGCTAATTGGGAGCTTAATTTTCGCCGAATTCTTAGCCTAAAAACTTAAATATATGTAGTCAGTTTAAACTCATATTTTTGCTCTTAAAATTTTAGTATTTTCTTCTATTCGAATCATCTTAAAAAAACGTTTTAAGTGTTTTTGTGTTTTCAGTCGTGGTTGTCATTCTCGTTTTGCCCATATGCTTTGAAATTTTGCAAAAGTTAAATATTTTCCTATTTAAAGATTATAACTTACAACATAAATTAGAGTCACTAGAATTTGAAAATTATATCCTAATAGAATATTGGCGGAAAATTGTATCGTGAAACCAAAATATAGCGATTTTTAAAATTGTTCAGTTTTTTTTAACGATAAGTACCATTTAAAAGATTTTGAAATTTGCAACAGTTTAAGGTATATCTTGTTAGTGAGCTATCATCATGAATATAACACGATTTTCTCATAAATGTACTTTTGTTTATCGTTATCATATCGCGTAAACACAATTTCTCTGTGTGGAGGTTAAAATATTTTAAGGACTTACTCATACATATCGTTACCTCAATATGGAAAGGCCGTAAATCGAATTGGGGTCTTCCTCTATAGCATGGTAACGATATATTGAATAAAGCCTCCAGCATAAAAATACAATTTAATGAAAATACAAATTTTAAAATCGGCGATTAATTTTTTTTAGAAATCTTTAATCGCGCGTTTCGTGTTTCATGAATAGTAACTTTTTAACAAACATTGATATTTACTTAATTTGTTCTTCGATGATTTGTTTGCGATTCTAATAAAAATTAAATTAGGATTAAAAACGCAAATTTTTACATATTATGCGTTAATGTTGGGATCGATTTGAAATTAGCAGATTTATTTTTTGGTCATAAATTTGTTAAATTTAAAATGTATATTAATTTATATTAAGAAACAAAATTATATATTTGATTTGTTAAAGAATAAGTTGAAGAAAAATTTCGTTAATTGTAAAAATTCTTTTAGTTGAGATTTGGCTTAGGGTTGTATTTATTTAAGTACACTAATAAATAATGGAAGTTTAGATTAAATCTTAAGCCAATAACTTGTTTTGAATAAAAAAAATCGTTCTTTTATAACAAGTATTTAATGAATATAAAAAAATAATCTTCATCAAATCTTTATTTATAGAAAACAAATATTGTCAAGCAATAATAAAGTAGCTATAATCCCCCATGTAAAATATAATAATAATAATTACTTGTTCCTAAATAACCTGATGGTATTAGCATTAATAATATTTAAGAATCTCTGTATTAGGTGAATAAATCGTTATTTGTGTCAGTCTGTATTCTTTTTTTTGTCTTTATAGACCAAAGCCATACAAACGATAGCTAAATGTATATTTCAAAGAAATGCTACAAATAAATGACAATAATACTCGTAAAACTAACATTTATTATGTCTACATTCAATTTTCTACATTCACATATTCACCTATAGATACAATTTTGTATTGTATGGAATTTTATTAGTTGTCATTTGTTTAAACACAATGGAAGAATGAACGAACGTAAGAATGAATGAATTTTTTTCTTATTTATTCATATTTTTGGCTGTTTTTTTTTCTTTTGGTACTGTGAATCATTTTTGTTGTTGTTCTTTTTATTTTGGGTTTTATTTGTGCTTTTATTCGAAAAAATTGATTTGTCAGCGATTTTAAAATTCTTTAAACATCGTTTTATTCTTCTTATAAGTCTTTTTGTTGTTGTTATCGTTTGTCTTTCATAACTTCACAACATTTCTGTTTCGTTTATATATTACATACATACATATATTCGATTTTGTCCGTCTGTCTGTTTATTTATAAATGTATTTATACTTTGGTTATATTATTGTGTTTATATTTTAGTATCGTACTTCCCGGATGGCATGTTAAACGAAATCTAAACATTTTGTTTTTTTTAAAAAACTCCCAAATACTAATCGAACATCCATCCAACCGGCACAGTCAGTACGTCTGTGTCAGTCATTGATTTGTTTTTTTTTCATAGTTTCTTAAGAATTTGTTAAATCGAACATAATTGTTGTATATACATATTTATATTGGGTGAATTTTGTGAATTTGAAAAAATACTTTCTGTTGTATTTTTTCAATAATAAAAACTCATAAATAATGTTAAATAAACAATTAACACAAATTAGATGAAATGTGAAGAACAAGCAACCAAAAAAATGTTTAATTATTTATTTAAATTGACTATTGCTTTGTTTTCAAATTAAAGTAGCATCGTGAGATTTTAGACATACGTACATGCATACATTGTACAAACGTAAACAAAAATTTTAATTAGAAATTAAGCAGGCTATAACAAGTAAAATGTGATATAGGTGAAATAAAGAAGTTTTTACTAAAAAAATACTAACAAAAGAAACAGAAAAAATAGTTAAATATGCATTATTTATCACTATTATGTATTTATAAAATTTGCATTATATTTTTTTAATTTCTGAACTAATAAAACTTAGATTAAAATCCCGTTATTAACAGCTTTATCAATATGGCAACACCAATTGTTTGTATTTATTAAAAACAAACAAAAACTCACCACGTGTTAGTAAATTCAACACATAACTTTGAGTGGGAGCAAAGAGAGTCAATTTCACTCATTCTCTTCTTTGAGATGAAATGCATTGAGAGTTAACTATTGTTATGAATTGGTGTGTTTTTTTTAACGCGCACATGTCTACCTGTACGAAAACAAAACTGCTGTAGTCGGCAGCCATATTGGATGCCATAATTGTTATTGGGTGATGTTGTTGTTGTTGGTATTGTGTACAAACATTAATGCAGTGAGTATTGGCATCCCTTTCACTCCCGTTTGAGGCCATTAAAAAGAGTGAACAGTAATTAATCTTATGTAGAGCAATAAGAATGATTTATTATTTCGATTATTACTAAGATAAATTGAATTTTAAAATGAATTAAAAGGGAAACAGAAAATAAGATGAAGATGGTAACATAATTGGGAACTTCAAGAACTGTACTTAGATATAATGTATATTAAAATGGTTATTCTTAAAAACTTTTTGTTGCAAATTGAAATCTGATGAATTATCGGAACTATTAAAGTGTAAACTAAAAATGTTGATGGTAATTTCATAAATAAAATCACAATTAAATTTCAATAAATTTCAAAAAATGTATTTTTTTGCTTATTAGTTCATTTCAAAAAATTTGATTTAAAAATTATTCCACAAGTCGGAAGTTTGAAAGTCAGGATATTTTCATTCTACTATTAGTGTACTTTTATAAATTAAAAATACCTACATTTTATAAATACTATAAACTATGTTGTAAAACTTTCGTAATATAATTAATTACCTACTTAGACATATTCAGTGTTTTTCTTTAGATTTTTACAAATTTAAGTACCTTCACATATTTAATATGTATTTGTCTTTTTTTTACACATACTTCATTAAATCTCAATATTTGGCTTTAAATCTCAATATTAAAACTAAAATTTTTCCTTTCGTCTTACCTTCGCTTCAACTGAAAAATTAATATTTACGCTTTAACAAAAATATTTTGAAAATATTACGCAAACATCAACACAATGCGCAACAATAAAACACCATGATGAAACTGCAAACAATTGATTTGTTTCTAAAAACCATAAAAAATCATAAAAAGTATTTTTTTCCTCTATAGATAACTAAAAAATATTGAAAATTATACAAAAACCTAACTAAAGGGTGCCATAAACAAAAACAGCTAAAATCTAGAAAAAAAAATATTAAACGTACTTATTTACAATAACAATTTCAATAGGATTTCCTAAATTTTGTTTTCAAACTGCAAAATTGTAAAAAGAAACTCATAAAAATTTCCCGTAACTTTAGGCACTACAACTAAAAAAATTAGTACAGGTAGCGTGAAAAATTCCTAAAAAAACGTGTAAACAGGAAATTTGCACGCACAAAAAATATTGTATAATCGCAAGATTTACAAGCGCAACTAAAATCAATTTTTTGTGTGTGCGTGTGTTTTTTTTGTTTAGTTAAAAGCCGACGCGATATCAAGCAGAGTTAAACCCGGCATGTAGTCCATCAATTGCAACCAGTCAGTCAGCCAACCAGCCAGCCAGCAGCATTCACTCAACAACATACAATTTCATACAAAACATTTGAAAATAAAACAAATTTTTACCCTTTTTTTCACGATGGGTGCCAAAAATTAGCAGAAAACCCATAGAGCACTTGTGTTAAGTGAAAAAAGAAACTAAACAAAAAAATATATCTTCAATACACAAAAAACAAAGGTGTTCTCTATGGGAAGACAGCTGAGATTTAAAATTAAATAGACATTGATTTCGTGTTGAAACATTAAACTAAAAAAAATGAATTTCAAAAATTTGTTAAAAACGTACATATCCTGTAGTTTTTATGGCAGTTAGAAAGTAAGAAACAAAATGTTCAAATTGTGCGTCATTCATTAAACTAATTTAAATTAATTCAGTTCTGATTCAGAAATACCACCAGCAACAATCCCAACGAATTAAGTTAAAGTTACCTACCCCTTTTTTGTTGGCCAAATTGAAGTTTATTTTGCCTCTTTAGTATTAAAGATAAAATCTTTTGAGTCATTTTTGTTTTTGTTTACCATAAGTGTGTGTGTCTTTTGTAAATTGTTTTAAATGTCATCTTATTATTTAAGTTTTTTCTTTGGTTAATTAACATAAAACTAATTTGCATATTTCTTTGTTATAAGTTGAACAATCTTAAAAAATATTTAATAACGTTTGTTTTCTTGTTTCCAGGTCCCAATGGTTGCCCTCGTCGTCGTGGTCGTCAGACTTATACACGTTTCCAGACACTGGAATTGGAGAAAGAATTCCATTTCAATCATTATTTGACACGGCGACGAAGAATTGAAATCGCCCATGCATTGTGTTTGACCGAGAGACAAATAAAGATTTGGTTCCAAAATCGCCGCATGAAACTTAAAAAAGAATTGAGAGCTGTCAAGGAAATAAATGAACAAGTAAGTTTTTTATTTTAATTTATAAAATTTAATGAATACATGATTTAGAGACATATGGAAATTAAGGATCTGGATTTGTAAAATAATACTCAAACATTATTTCAAAAATGTGTGATTTTCATACATAAATTTGAAAATTGTTTTACGGTCGTGTTTCTAAATCAGCTCCTAAGTGTTTTTCGTAAACATTTCAAGACTATTATTTCGTTTTCAAAGTTGTAAACTGATTCGATAGTGACTTGAAGCTTTCAAAATGTAGTATTAAACCCAAACTGTTTTTTGGGCTCTAATTTTGGGACAAAGACCTCATAAA
This sequence comes from Calliphora vicina, assembly GCF_958450345.1. Lineage (NCBI taxonomy): Eukaryota > Metazoa > Arthropoda > Insecta > Diptera > Calliphoridae > Calliphora > Calliphora vicina. Next base: position 84,047,989 of record NC_088780.1, read on the forward strand.
TGGAAATAAATCCATGTACACTTAAAAAAATAATATTGTGTCCCTATTTTTGGTAAATTTTTTCGATTTATCATCAAAATCAATCTGGCAATGCTGTGAATTGCATTTATACTAAAACTTTAGAAACTTTCTTTTATTAATTTTAAAAAGTATTGCCTTCCTTAACTAAATCTTCTATTACTTATTTTCCTCTACTTATAGGCTCGCCGAGATCGTGAAGAGCAAGAGAAAATGAAAGCCCAAGAAGCCATCAAATCCGCCCAACATAATAACAATAAATTGCAGCAACAGCAGCAGCAACAACAGCAACAACAACAGCAGCAGCAACAACATCAGCAACAGCAGCAAGATCATCATTCAATAATCGCCCACAATCCCGGCCATTTGCATCACTCCGTTGTGGGGCAAAATGACTTGAAATTGGGTCTGGGCATGGGTGCTGGACTCGGTGTCGGCGGTGGACTCGGTGGTAATCTGGGTATGATGAGTGCGTTAGATAAAACAAATCATGATCTTTTAAAAGCCGTTAGTAAAGTAAATTCATAAATTTCTTTAAATCCGATAAACTAAAAAACCCCCTTTAAACATGTACTGAATAATAGAATTTGATTAAAACAGAAAATACTAAAAAATTAACTAATAAAATACTACTATTTAAATTAAAAAATTCAAAAAAAAAGAAGAAGAATGAGTTAAATGAAAAACAAGTTGATATAGTTGCAACAAAATACGTAAACCTTTACATAGTAATTTTAGTCTGTAAAAGATCTTTAAATCTCTATAAATATTTAAATTAAACTAAACAAAAAAAAAATATTAAATTTAATATAAAATAAAACAAATAATTATTTACATTTTATAAATACCTATAAATAAAATAAAAATTTGAGAAAAACAAAAATTAAATTATATAATATAAAGCCAATATACATAATATATACATATATACTTACACTTACGTACATAACTACTCGTATATACTTACTACATACACTTACACTTACATACATACAAGAAACTACTTATAAGTCTAAACAAATTCAATTCAATTTTATTTTAAATAAATAATTTAAAATGTAGTAAACAAGTAAAAAGATTCAATTTGAATATTTATTTGAATGCTAAATTTAAGTTAATTATTGGCAGAAAACAAAAAACAAAAAAAGCATTAATAATTAGAAATAAAAGTACTGAATTCATTTGCTTTAAAGTAGTTTTTAAATTATATATTTTAATTTCTCTAAGTGTATTTTGTAATTTGAAATGCAGTGCATTTCTTTACACACTCTTAAGTATTTTTTTTTATTTTTTTGTAATTTTAATTTTGTTTCTTTAAGTTTTTCTCTTTATCCTTTTCTCTTTAAACAATAATTATAAATAAATTGTTTTTGTTTGCTTTACTATTAAATAATAAAATCTCAAAATTTGTTTAATTTTTTATTTTTGTTAATATTTAGTTGAAATGAAATTTGTATAAAAAAACTAACTTAATTTCGTCTGAAACTTTTATGCCATATTTTTAGTAAATTTAAAAATTTATTGTTTTAATTTTTATTTCTATAATGCTATAAAGAAGAAAATACTAAAAATCGTAATCATTTTAAAATGTTTTATTGACTAAAGTCCCGGTTAAAAAAGGCTGAACTTGGGGGAAAAGTTCATATAAAAAACTTGAAGACATTTGAATTGAGGAGGATTTTTTTGGACGTGGTGTAAAAGAATCGATTAATTTACTTTACAATTTCGATATGAGATATAAGATTTTGGAAGAAATGTAGTTGGAATAAACTAATCAATCTATAAGCTACTTTTATTTTATGATTTTTATAAAAATTTAAGTCTATACATTTTCATACATATTAGAAGTACTTTGATTATTTTTATAAAGTCCGAATCTCAAAAACATTCTCTATTAACTACCATCAGATAATTTTCTCACAAGGACTTCCAAATATTGAATGAAATTGTCTAGATATTTAAATTAGTGAAAATAAAATACACTTTTGTTATCCCTTTAACACAAGCAAAGCAAAATTTCCAATGTAGTTGAACCACTGAGATGTGTTTGGATTGTGTATTTCTAACTTATATGATTTGAAAAAGAATTTCAGATGCTGAAAATATTGTTATATGTTTTATACACAGAGAAAACCGATTCGTAGTAACAACCGAATTTGTTACCAATCGAATGATTCGGTTGTAAACATAGAATATTTCGGTTTTATGAACAGAAAGTAATTTGATAAAGAAGAACTACGGTTGAAGCAACCAAAGTTATGTTAAACCTTTTAAAACAGTTACCCAAAACTGTAAAATTCGTTCACTAAGGTAGAATCATTCGATTGGCAATAAATTCGTTTGCTATCACGAATCAGTTTTCTCTGTGTAGAAAACATTATTATATGCACTATAAATTTTATATAGAAAATACCGTTTTATTCAAAATTTTCTAAACAAATTATTGTTATATAAAAAATTTAAAATTTTTTTTAGAGAAAATCCAAAATTTTCTATTGAAGATACTTTTATACATACAAATATATAGCAGATTATTTGAAAATCCCACCATAAAATAAACAGTAGTGCAATTAACAATAGATTTACATATAAGCCCAACAATTTTTAGCCCCTAGAAGAGTACCACAGTACTTTTGAACAAGAAATAGTACCAAAAAAAAGTAGGATAGTATAAATTGTTCTATGTCTGATCCTTCCATTTAGTTTGGGAGTATATTTATAAAACTTTGAGTAGAAAAGCTGTTTTTCTATGGCCTTTAGAGCGAATTGAATCAAATTGTAACAGGGAGAATCGTACTTTTTTATACAATTTGTCAATTTTTGTTTCGTTGCTTAAATTCAAAATTGTATAAATTGCTAAATTACTTAATTTTGGTAGCAATATTCCTGCCCATCTTCCTTTGTAAAATTTCCTAATTTTTGTAATTAATCAAATGATAACAATAAATTTTTAATCGTGTTTTATTTTCAGTTTAAACTAAAAATTAAATTATTTTTTAATGTTCCTTTCTAAACAATTCTTGTGTTGATCTCTGTCACATTTACCCTCAATTCAAATGGCTTTCGACGATTAAATCTTCCATTAATCAAAAAAACTTAAAAGATATTTTAAAACTTTAAAGAAAAAATAAATGTATTTTATAACACAAAATCATAGATATTTGGGTATGTTACATACAAAAAACATAATCATCATTGCAAAGGAGTAAAAATTTCAATAATTTAAAAAGAAAAATATGAAACAAATACGTAATTATGTCGTTTGCCAGTGACTAAAAATTAATTTTAAATATAAAAAAACCGAAAAAACGTAGTTTTTAAAATATATTCAAATAATAATAATACAAAAAAAAAACAGTAAACGAAAAACATAAATGTACACGCTAATTGCTTTAAATTAATACAGCAAAAAGAAATATTTACAAAAAAATAAAAATTGTTAGATTGGCTTTCAAACTAAAACAAAAGCAAAACAAATGATATAATAATAATAAAAAGCCAAAAAACCTAAAATTGAAATTTAAAAAAAAGAAACACAATCTCAAAATACGTATTAGATAATAGGGCCAAAATTAATGTAAATTATAAATAATTATATTATTAAATATATACATACTATATATATATATTAAAGAATTATATTATTATTACTACAATTAATATTATTAAATTACAAAGAAAAGAAAAACACTTCCGTTAATTAAAACTAAAAAACAATACAAGAAATACACATAAATACGTACACAAAAACAAATGTGAGTGAATATGATAAATAAAATTAAAAAACAAACAAATAAATAAATAAAAATATATATTAAATGAAAACTAAAACTAAATTCTATTAAATATTTTACATAAAAATATAAAATTGAAAGAGAATTGGACAAAATTTAAAGTGTTTTTTAAGATGACAAACAAACTTCTCACTCGAAACTAAATACGTAGTAGTCTGCAAAAACAATATATAAACTGAAACAATACATACATACATACAAACATATATACAATATTAATATAAATAAACAAATACATACATACTGACATACACACACAAAAGAAAAATCCTTTTAATGTAAGTTGACAACCTTTCAACCCTATTAAATTATTACAAAAAACAACAACAACAAAAATGGAACGAATGAAAAAAATAAATAAAAAAATAAGAAAAATAATAAATAAAAATTATTTAAAATCTTAATAAAACAAAAAAAACTCTTGACAAATCGTTTTCTTCCAACCTCCTTAAAGAGAAGCCACCAACCCAGTTTTATTCTTTCCTGTTTTATATGTTTTTTTATTATTATTATTAAAGTGATATTAATTATACTTTTTATAATTTATCATATTTTGCCTTAATTTATTGAATTTTTATTCTGTTATTCTCTAATCTAAACATAATTAAGTTTTCTGTTGCAAATACTTTCTCTTGCTGCTTTTAATTAATTAATTAGTTATTATTATTTCTAAATATTAATTGTTGTTAATAATTTTTAATTAGTTTATATTATATGAATATACAATAATATTACAGTTAATTTGTATGTTTATAAATTGCGTTTATTTCTTAAATTAAGTTGTAAAACATTTGTATTATTAATTATTATTATTATTATTTTAATTATAGAGATATAATTTTTTATTCATGTGTGCTCAAACTCGATAATGCAAAAATTAAACAATGAAAAATTTACTTATGAGAACAAAAAATAATTACAAACGTTTTTTTATTATTCTCCATACTGGTAGGACAATTTAAAATAAAATATAAAATTCTGAAATTGTTCTGCAATATGACATTGAGAATTAAATGTTTGACTTAAGTTCTAGATTTGCAATTGGTTAGGAAATATAGAAAATATATGTATAATATCGAATAATTACAATTTATTCGTTTAAGCAAATAATTTGAATATTGAGTTATTTCTTCTTAAAAGACTTTAAATTTGTAGAATTTTGAAAGTTAAATATTTTAAAGTATCTTTCAAGGTACTAAGTACGTCTTCGCCATGTTGAATTGGTTTCCGTGGGCCAATTAGCCAGTACAGTTGAATTAACTTTAATTTTATTTGGCTTCAATATGGTGGGTCCATGTTATACGGCGATCAAGATGGATACCAAGATATCTTACATGGCTCTGTTCTGGAATTTTGATATTATTTATCTGTATGAAAGGGCAACTTTCTCGCCTTAGAGTAAATGTAACGTGAATACATTTTGTTGCATTGACTTTAATTTTCCATTTGTCCAGCTATTTTTCCAAATCGCCGATGTGAGACTGGAGTTGTTCAGAAGCTATTGCGGGGGTTTCATGTGTAATTAAAAATGCGGTATCGACCGCATATTTAGATGTGTGAGTCAGTGGGCTCGTAGGCATATCTGTAGTATATAAAATATATAGGAACGGCCCTAGAATACTTCCCTGTGGTACACCAGTGGATATTTTTCGACGTAACGAGATCACATCTTTTGATCTGATTTCGAAAGATCTTTCTTGTAGTAATTTTGTATATTAGTCCATGTCACTTGAGTGAGATCTTTTCATTTTGGAAAAAAATGTATTCTATGGTTTAGTCAAATGAATTTATTGAAAATTATATTGAAACAAACATAATCTTCAGAAATGTTAGGATATAACAGTTTATTTTGGAGCCATCCAATTTAATCAGATATAAAATCCATTAAACCTTATTTTTCCAAAGCAATTATTTATGAGAAATTATCGGACACAATCCACCACCGATTTAGTTCAAATGTTTATACCAATCTGTTCTCAAATATGGACCTCCATTCTAACACTTTTCAAGTTCTGCCAATTTTTTCCCAGTTCCAAATTATTTTGACGCAGTTTTTTTGTTCTAGTCAGTCTTATCGATAAAATTTCCATGTAAAGTGTCCAAAATACAGATAGTATAGATTGATGTTATTGGGAGAAATACTAGTTGCTCAAACGTAAGAATCCTTTGCTCTGATTTGATTACTGTTAGTTCATTTTATAAAGCGAAATATAAAAAATATGCGTTTTAAAGTGCGTCAAAATAATAACACAGAAAAAAATGGTAACAGTTATTAAGCAATTGAAAAAATTTGTTCGAAATATGATTTTAATTTTCAATAATTTTTTAATTGAATATGTTTTTTTTAATACTCATATCAGCAATTTCTTTTAGATATTTATTAACAATTTCAGTTGTTAAAATTCAATAGGAATATTATATTGAAAGTAACAAAAATAAATGTGTCAAGAAAATAAAAATTGAAAAAAAATATAAACATTTTGTTGTTTCATAAAAAATATGTATGTTTTCTTTTGCGGATTATAAAGAAATTGGTGTATTCCAGATGGTAAGTTGAATAAGTAGATATAATACTGCAATAGGAAAAAATGGACATCGATTGGTGTATTCCAGATGGTAAGTTGAATAAGTAGATATAATACTGCAATAGGAAAAAAATGGACAACGATTTTATATACAAAACTCTTTTTTTTTAGTTGACTCTTTTCAACATAAAATGCGTCGAATGTAGAAGAAACTCATTAAGAAAAATACTAGAGGAACAATCTGTATAACCGTTCGTGGAAGGAGATACTGACCTGTACTTTGTACCAGTTCAAAAGGTGAGATAATGGACATAACAAGCTTTAACTATATATTTTAAATTTATATACATATGTATGTCATTATTATAATAAATTGTAAATTGGTTTATAATAATAAAAACAACAATTAAAACCATCAAATGCATTTTTAATTAATATAAGAAAAATCTATAATTAACTAGCAACAATATAATTATTCAATGTTACAAACTCTATTGTTAAAATTTTATTGTTGACTATTAACAAATTTTTTGTTTAATTTGACAAACTCGTTGTTAAAACATATTGTAGAGTGTTAACAATTTAAGTAACAGAAATATTTTTTGTATCTACAAAATCGGTTGTTGGTGCCTTTTCAATTAAAAAAATAATTGTATTGACGAAAATGGTAATTAATATGACAATTGATTTGTCGTAATTTTTTTCTGTGAAGGTTCTAGGATGCTTTGGTTATTTTTGTGAATCTTTTATTTAACAATTTAGTTTGTTCAATTTGAGGCACAATGGGACAGGGAAAAAATTGGCAGAACTTGAAAAGTGTTAGATTGGAGGTTTTTCGAACGTAAACATGTTCTGATTAAGATGGAATTAGGTTTCAATGCGTCAAAATTACAGTTTTGTGTGCCATTAAAACACACTATATAAACTAAATTAATTGCAATTATTCGATAAAAATGCGTATGATAAGGCTTTGAATTTGTGAGAAAAAGCATGTGATAATTAACTGACACAGGTAACAATATCAGTATTTTTTCTTTAAAAGAAAGTAAGTTTTTGTTTACAAAATTGGTTTTCAGACGAAACGATGTTTTAACGGTACTGATGCTTCAAGAAGCATCCACAATGGTTTGGATTGCGTTTAGCTTAAGATAACCATATCTTTCAACTATAATAAATAGTTTGGAGTTCCAGGAGTGCACTCAAATCATTTTGGAATAGCATCTCGAAATAAAATTTATCAGCATGTTAACAGATTACTAAGAACTGTTTAGTTTCAATAACTGAATTTTTAAGTTGTGGGCAGAGATCGAAAATAACTCGACCATATACCAAAAACCAAAATAGTGATTTATATTTTTGTGATAAAAATAAATCACTGAAAATAACAGTTATAAAATGATTTTTATTTAAATTTTTACAATAACATTAGTAATATTATGGAAATAATATGATAATTATGAAGTAATGAAGTCTGAGTAACAGAAATGATAATTTGTTTTTAAATCTTTTGATAAATTTTGTATATTTAAGCGTTGATTTGCATCAAATGCATTTTTGCGATTTATTTTTCCATTTCCATTTCGGTATCTGGTTGAGGGTAAAAAAATTTTATTTATGGTAATAAATTTTTTGGATTTATTTAGTTGGAATTTTTTTTTTTATCTTAATCGCAATATTTAATGTACGATTATGATTACGAATAATTACGTTTACGATTAAAATCGATTTGCAATCCCCATTTGGGGCAGCATGTTTATTTTGAAAACCATTTTTATAATTCGGTTAGTTAATGTGCTGAAAATTACAATTTTGACTGATTGATTTTAATTCAATTAGAACCTCGAAAAAAACTGTTAAATCAATACCTTCTTACTTGATTTACATTACGGACATCGTATCTGGACTGTACAATTTCTGCATCTAAATACATTCCAAGATGATACAAAATCATTTATTTTTCAGTGTTTTTGTGAAAAACTTAGTTCTGGTTCTACTGCAAATTGTAGAGGAGCCAGGAACTCAAACCTTGATTTGGTTTTGAGTAGAACGAGTTATTCAGAACTTCGCGCAGTGGTATAGAACAAAAAGAAGGAAAATAAATCTGTAACTTCTAAACGGTTAGTCCGATTTTAATGAAATTTCACATGCGCAAAGAGGAAGTATTGTCGAGTTTAAGTTTTGAACCAGGACCCAAAGACACCTCGAGTATGTTAAATTTTTAAAACGATCCTATTTCTTCATTTGGAATTACATATATAGAATCCACTTGTCGAGCTCTACAAAAAACCTATCAGAAGCTTAGGAGATATTTGCATTTAAAAATTATATTTTCAAAATTTTTACCCACCCTACTCCAGTTTTTTTTGTATAACAGCGGGTCCAAATGTTTTCCTATTTTCTCCATTTTTTATTTATTGGACTAACGGCAAATATATGTATCAAAAAAATATAAAACCAAAAAATAAATGTTTAAAAATCATACCTGAGTCCAAATTTATATGCATTTGAATTTAAAAAATAAAAAAACGCGATTTTTCTTTAGTCTTTTGGCAAAAAAGTACTTTTTTCTTTTTAAGTTAATCTAAAAAATGTCTAAGAAGATGTATAAGGAATTTATACAGTAAAATTTAAAAATCGCATAATCGATATAGAAATATAGTAACCCATTTTAGATGGCTCAATATGTTCTTAATTATTTTGTAAAGGGTTCCGATGGATATTATAGCCAAAAGACTTAGAAATCTCATCCAAACTTTTTTGAGAAATGCTCGATTCCTGATAACAAATTTCAAAATTTCATTGAAAAATATTCATAAATTAAATTGTTCGAATTATTCGTTATTCGAAAATGGTGATTTTTTTAATGCTTCGAAAAGTGTTGGTGTTATATATAAAAAAATATTCAAAATAATAGGACTTTGCGTCAGATAAAACTTTGAATTCGGTTTAAAAGTGCATTTGACATTGAAGTGATCAAGGCATCTTGATCACTTCAATCACTTCAACATCATATCTTTGATGTTACCCATTGCACCGTCCAAGCTCTAATTGAAGTATGCAAATATAATAAGGAGAAGCGCATTCAAAAATCCACAAACAATGGAAGCAGTTCCTTTATTTTTAAAATAGTTCTGCAGTATGATACGGGATTCCGGTAGTCAGGCGGTTTGTTAACCCTCTGTCGACCGACAGTATTTATAAGTACCATAACAATAATAAGCATACAAAATGAAAATAAAACATATTTAGACCCTTTTTGCCCAAAAGCACTTTGAAGTACACTATCATCTTTGGAAAAATATATATTTGTTTTGCAAACTCGCTTATCCAGAATAACGGTGAATTATTTCATGTTCTCATTGTGGTGTTTATTTATGTTGTAATGACAGAAGATACTGTTTCGTAAAATACCATAAAATAGCCTTGAAATAGAAAATTTTATAAAATTTACAAAACTAATCAATATATTAATAAAACGTCAATAAAAATCTATGAGTTTTTTATCTTTTGGCTGATGCTGACCCAATGGTACCAGGTCCCTTTCGGATCCTTGCAGGTCTCTTTCGGAAACTTGCAGGTCCTTATTTTCAATATTTCATAAAAAAAGATAAAACTTTTTCAATAATTTTAAGCCTTGGTCCACAAGGGGTTAAGGGATACCTCTTCATATTAAATTTAATAGTATTACAATCGTTTTCCTCTGTGTTGAAATTGGTCTACTAACCAAAATAAAAGGATATTTTAATATGATTGTGAAAAAAAATATTTGAGCATTTAATTTTAGCACCATTTGATCTTGATCATTTATGAACTTTTATGCACAGTAAATTATTGTATTTCAGCAATTTTATAGTTTTTAGCCATTTTTAATAATTATTTATTAATTAAAAAATCAAGTAAATTTTCTTAGATTTGCATTTTATTTACTAGCACAAATTTTATAATTAACCTTATGTACAAAATGTCATACAATAATTGACTATAACCACAAATAATATAAAAATAGCAGATGGATTCTGTTATAAGAAAAATCATAGCAGTTGAAAATCATATAGTATAGCGTTGCATTTTTTATGCGCCGTAATGTATCCTGTGACTATTTTCGTGATATATCCTGAATTCCATAAGACATCACAAACAAATTGACCTCGGGTCTTCCGATTTCGATCATATTTTAATTTAATTAATTTCGAAAAACTCTCAATTTTTATTTTTAAAAAATATTTAATAAATTTTGTAATTGTGCAACATTAAATATTCATATCTTTAGAAGATGATGTCGGATTTTATTGAATTAAGATTCATTTGAAAGATAATTATGTCATATTTAGAATACATAATAAAAAATACATTTTTATCAAAACTTCCACTCATGATGCACATTCAATTTTCAGAAGTGTTAAAACGTATTAAATTTACTAAACAATTAAATTAAAATTTGTTTGTGATAAGAAGGAAAACTATTCTTAATATTTCTTTATATACAACACCAAAATTTTTCTCTATACAAACGATTTACCATTTTTGTAAATCGATAATGGCTTGTGTATATTTGATGTTGAACTTTATTTGTACGAAAACATATGAACGTAAATTTTTCCCTCATAAACGGTTAACTATTTATACAAAATTATTAAAAATAGTAATTTGTAGAGTTTCGTGTTCGGTTTTAACCGAAACGGAAACCGCGGTTTTTCAAGGCCTAAAACCGAAACCGACAAATATTCTTCAGTTTTTATAATTCAAAATTTATAAATTATAAATATACTTTTTCATCCAATATCCCTAAAAACATATCGGTAAAAATATCTTAAGACTTCTTTTAATTGTATTACTATAATTGCTTCAGATGATGTAGTAGGCTATCTTTCGCAGGCTATGCAAGAAAACCTGTTAATAAATAATGAGACAAACTAATTTAAAAATATTGATCACACTAGAATTTCCTGATAATTAAACCAAATTACTGTTTATTTATTTAATTTAAAAAAAAAATAATACAAAAAATACTTAGTTGTTTTCAAATATCCACCCCAATTGGAAGAAAGAAATAGTACTATTAAGTCTCCCTTAGTGAATTAATACTAATTTAGGATAACATGTCTCTAGTTTCATGTTTATTGATTCATTGTAATGTGGATTCTGGTTCATTCGAAACGTATTATTAGAAAGAAAATAACTATAAAGACCTGCATTTTGTATTCCTAATCAGCATCATGATTCTGGCTCCATTATTATAGAAAATTATAAAGAAAGGTACCACTAAAGTCTCCTTTTGTGAATTCTAACTCATTCAGAATCATTTTGAAGAACGAAAAAGTACTCCTTAGTTTTTTTTAGTTCTCCTTTTTTGGTATTATAATACCATTGAGTCCCCTATTCTTGATTATTTCTTTACTGAAAAACATATTAGCCAACTTTAATGTACATGTCGTCGCCCCGAAGTTATCTTCACGTAAGTCCAAAAAATATTTTTTTGGGAAATTGAATTTAAAGTTTTAACGATTTATATAAAAAAATTGAGTTGAAAAAAGTGGTTCGATATTTCTGTATTATGTAGTGCTTGAAATTCTACATCGATTAGAGTAAAAATTTCCAAAGTCTTGGAGGAAATTTTTCAAATTTATTGTCATTTTTAGCTCCAAGAAAAATTTACCATTTTGTTTATGGCACATACGTGAAAATGTACTAATAAAAACTGCACTAATATTTTTCTCCAAAGTTATCTTCACGTATATGAGTTATACTTTCAGTATTCAAAATTAACGTATGTATTTAGTAAATCGCTCTGGAAATGTTATGGCAAATTCTAAGGTGTGTTTTTTTAAGCCGAATATAACTTTAAATTGTAAAAAATTTACAAAAGAAGTAAATTTTAATAAAAAAAAATGTTATTCAAAAACCATGATGATTTCGGGAATATGCCACCATGGCTATTTTTAATGAAGCGCATTATGGACTTCCAATTTTGGACCAGTTTGGAATTGAATTGATGGTATGTCACAAATAACACGCCTGCAAGGCGTCAATTGTTGTTGGTTTATCAGCATAAACTAGTGACTTCACGGTAATAATCGAAAATGTCAAATCGCTCGTCCTTGGAGGCCAATAGACAGGTCCATTTCAATAAATCGATGGTTGCGGTACCCATATGGCACGTAGCGCCTCCTGTTGAAACCAGATGTCGCCCGGCTATATATAATCCATATTTTCAAACAAAAATCATTGATCATGGTTCTGTAACAATCTCCATTGACCGCAACGCCAGCTCCGGCTTCATTTCTGAAGAAATAAAATCCGATGATGCCACCAGCATGTAAACCACACCAAACGGTGAATTTTTCTGGATGTAATAAAGTGTGTTGTGGATTGGTTTTACTCAATATGCGTCAATTTTGTTTATTAACAAACCCGTTAAGACAAAATTGAGCCTCATCGCTAAATGTAATTTTGCGATAAAACAGTCGACAATAAGGATAATTAATAACTGATTTTCAAAGTACATATGGATTGGGTGCCCCGATAGACCAGTCGATAGTGTGCTGAACTATTAATCTGAGGGTTGCGGGTTCGATTCCTGCCAGAGACTCTGGGTGTAACTACAGACAAGCAAAACACTTCGCAGTTTGTGTCTGTTTAAAAAAAAAAAAAAAATAATTTGGTAGCGTTGTTCAAGCATCAATATATTTATAATGATTTGACAGAATATACTGATTATAAATGTCAAAAAGTGACAACAGTGGGACACTTCATTAGATAGTTAATCCTTTCGCAAGTTCTGGCGGGCTTAAAAATCCACCCTTTGTTATTAAAATTTTGGAAAATGTATTCTAAGATTTTATAATATTGAGCATATGATTCTTTGGAGCGACTCCTGTGTGCCACAAAACAGAAATAAAATAGTATCGTATACTTTCCTTGACATTTTGTATAAAAAAAGTAATTTGAAAACAATTTTTCAAAAATGTTCATAGCCGGGACTTTCTCAAATTCAAGAGATTTACACTGTACATAGTGCAATAGACAGATTCCTAAAATTAAAATAAGTCATTATCATTTTAGATTCGACAACAAAATCAATCCAAAAAGTTCATTTTAAAAATTATGGAAATCGGTCGGAAGATTTGAAATTTTATTCATTACTAATTTTAAAGAAGTTCCATTTGCCAAAATTAAAGTAATTAAATATAATAAATTCAATTTATTTTCTCTAGTCTATAAAACATCTATATGTGAAAACGAATTTCCATCATCAAGTTTTAAAATATGAGCTAGAAAGAGAGTTTTGGCAATTTTATTCATACACATGAATAAATATTTTTCAAGACAAAATTAAAGATATTCAAAGCATATATGTATACCTCGTCATCAGATCTGTGTGGTCATTTGACAGATATTTTATTCCGTAGATAATCAGAACATGTCGTCTTTACAATCCAATAAATAATCACAACTATCTCAAAAAATATATGTTTTTATTTTAAAATCAAAAATTGCATTCTTACTGAGACACCCTATATATAAAAATAACCGTTATAGATTGTATGCTGTAAAATTCACGAATATAGAACGAATTCGAAATGCATATTATAATTAAAATAAAATATTTTTTCTTTTTTAAAAACTTGTTAATTATTTGTATCACATACGTGAAGATAACACAAGATTTTTATATTTATAAAATTTCATACAAATTTTATTGTATATCCACAAAATTGGCTCATACGGTATCATAACTCATTAAATTTTTAGCAAAATTGGATATACAACAAAATTGCCCCACAATATCTCTAAAATTATAAGAAATATAAACCTGTCGATTGAACAGATCGATAGATCTAAGAATTTTACCCCAGAAAATGGTCCTAACTCATTTTTTTGGATTTTGTGATATACGTGAAGATAACTTCGGGACGACGATATGTAATACGCCAACTAATTTAATATATTAAAAGAGTACCATTAAAATAAATTTTCCTTTATCCTCTTTAATACCCGTCAAGTTTGAATATTATTTTTGTATAGCATTTCCTATATCATCAACTGATTTTGTTTCTAACACTTAATATTTAACAAATTATCTCAAAACCAAAATAAACCCGAAACCGATCGGTTTTAAATTTTTTAAAACCGAAACCGCGGTTCTGAAATTTTTGGGTTTTTGGATTAAGATTATTTAAAAAAATAAATTTTAAATGTAGAAAATTTCCAAAATTGATTCTGAGTATTGCATTTAAATCATGATTGCGTTTTTTGAATACAAATATAGATATTTTAAAATATGTAGTCTAAAGGGAACATAATTATCATTCAAATGTATATTAAGTCAATAAAATCCGACATTACCTTCTTAAGATACCAATATTTAAAGTTAAAGCCTGAGTAAATTTTCTTGATTAAAAAAAATTAAATCGTGAATAAAATCGCGAATGTTTCGATATTTAAAATACTAGAAATTAAAATGTCCGGGAGATTCTAAAGGTCATGTGTTAAATGAATATGATAAAAATCCACAGACCCAAGTCTAAAATAGTGTGTTATTGCTGTACTTTTTGGTGGAATTCAAGATATTTTAAAAAATTAAAATAATCTAACAATTTATGTTTGTCGAGGGTTTTTTTATGACGTAGTTATTAAGCGTATATTAAAGGGAAACATTATACTTTTCTTACGTTAATTTTATTAACCACAATATCTTTGTGTTATTAGCTTTCGAGGTTAAAATGAATAACAATTATTTATGATTCATTCATTATTATATTAATTACAACAAATTGATTTCGGCACTATTCAAGTCATTTGCACATTCTTAATATAAATAACAGCATTAAATTGTGACAATTATGAGCTTAATAATATTGACAATTTTCGTTAGAACAAAATTAATAAAAGACATTTGAAATATCTACCCTCATGCAAATATAAAACCATACAGAGACTTCTTATGCAGCACGAACACGTTTTACTTAAAATACACAAACATTCATAAATACATGCGACTATTGCAAAAAGAATCTTTAATTAAATTTAATTAATTCAGAAAAACAAAAAAAAAGTGAAAGGGAAAGGATCCAAAATATATATTTAGTTAGTTAGACTTATGTTTGTATTTATGATATAAACGGATTATGATAATAAGCATGAAAGAAACATGGCATTAATACATACATACATATTTGCACTCACACATGCTCATACACATCCTGTCTCACATATACTTATGTATGGAAAAGTACATTCGTTATAAGATTGTGTGCTTGTATTTATTTATATTTATGACAAACACATATGTGCGTGTTTAAACGGTTAAATTGATGCGATTTGTATGACAGGAAAAGAGAGTGCAGAAAGAAAGAAAGTTTTCTTATTTTGCCACTACAATTTCGTCTTTTGATTGTTGTTTTTATTTTATTTTGTTTCTTTTTTTTTTTTGTTTTTTTTCCAATAATGTGTTCGTTTCCTAAGGAAATGTAATGTCTTGAACGGAAACGGAAATGTTAAATTGCTTATGTATGCAATAAAAACAAACTTTACAAAATGGCAAACGAAAAATAAAATAAAAACGCTATATCACATACATACACATGCATACATACAAATAACATGAGTAGACAAATAACTTTACATTTACAGTAGAGTACAAACACTTTGCAAGTCTTTGAAAAAGTAAAACTATAACTGACTCAGTTATAACGATATAGCTTTATAGTCCTGACATTTGATGATTATTTTCATTAAAATATATCGAGCACGTATATTTTCGGAATAGTGTTCTTTCCACTTGTTTTAAAAAAGGTTTGTCGGTTAACCGAAAATTGGCTTTTTGGAAAACCAGGTCTTTCGAAAAGAATTAATTAGAAAAGGAACACCACGAAGCTATAACATTTGTGGTTTTTAGTTGTCAGGAATGTTTTCAAAAATATTTCATGGAGTGAATGAAATTTTACAAGTGATTAAATAAAATTTCAAGAACAAAAAAAATAAAATGATTTGAAATGCATGAATCATTAGTATCATAGCCTCAACTTCTTAAATTATTATTTAGGAATACTTTATAAGTAAATTTAAAGTACTGCACTATTTAGAATTTAAAGTCTTGCAGTAACTCGATCAGCAAACCCAATTCAAAAACTGATTTTATCTTTTGATTTTACTACTAACGTGTGTTTTTTTTAGAGTGTCACACGTTTTAGTTGGCATAATTGCTTTATTTGAGCTCCAATTTAACAGCTGATAGTTGCTTTTTGTTTAGTTTGCTTTGAAATTTTATTATGAATTTCAAACGACCATCGTATGCGCCGCCAATTCGGCGATTGTCTGAAGCACAAATTGATATTGATTTTGAATTTCCATTCAAAATTTTGTTTTCCGATTGATTTACTCAAAAAAACTTTTGATGAAACATTTAAAAAAAAATTAACGTAATGGGGCCATTAATTGGCCACCAAGATCGTGCGATTTAACCCCATTGGATTATTTTCTTTGGGGTTATGTTAAGTCACTTGTCTACGTAGATAAACCACAAGTAAATCAACATTCGAAGAGTTATTGGCGAAATACGGCCGCAAATGCTCCGAAAAGTTGTTGAAAATTGGTGTTTCAGATTGAGCCGTCTACGCGCCAGCCGTGGCGGCCACATGGCAGAAGTCATATTTAAACATTAATTTCATAAAATGTGCTTTCCAATAAAGCCCGTTTCATTGATATTAAAAATATATTTCTTTGTTTTATTATAATTTAAATTTGTGTCAGTATATAAAAAACACCCTTTATATGCTTTATTTCTCCTCCTATTCTGGAGGATGATGTTATACTAACACTAATTATACATCAGAACAAGAAACTTGTTAAAGATGATTGGACGATCGAGTTAAAGCGCACACTATCAAAGTGGAATTTGCAGAATCCGTATACTCTCCTCTCAAGGCTAATTTTGTCTACGAAACAACGCTGTGATAAATATAAAATGCTTGAGGTGAAGATTTATCTGCTCTTCCAAAATTATTTGCTAATTTCCAGATGTCAGGTTTTCTTCTATCTGACCATGATAATAGCGTCTGTGTACGGTATAAGTTTTGATAAACTGGCGCAGTACAAAGGGCAGTGACCTCATTATTAAATGAGATTCGCAAGTAGGCAATCACATAGGTGATTCAATATCTTTATCCATGCTAATCTTCTCTGTATCGTTCCAATTTTAGTATATGTTCTGCCGAAGCAAGATTTTATGTTATATTTTTCTAAAGTTTCATAAAAATCGGCCCACAAATTAATAAAATTTCACTATCTTTAAATTAGAAATTCCAAATATTGAAAAATTTTACATTTGACCTTCTTAATTTAAGGTTTAACGTTTTCCAATTTTAGTAAAACTTTTAGAGTATATTTAGAATTATCTGGCCTACAATATTCTGAATACATTTTACTTAAAATTCATAACAGTAAGGAAATTGAGCTCATTCGCCAAAATATTGTCAAATAATTGGTTTTTCTCAAAAATTTCAAAATTTAAATCGCAGGTACGGAAAAACTATAAGAGATTTTTTCATAATTTTTTCATCGTTTTATTCGCTATTATATTCTCAATAAATCCCAATGAGATGATCAAAAAATTCTGAAATTCGTTTAACAAAATGTTTAAAAATTTGAAAATGGGGTTTTGAAACTGCCGTTAATGCAATTTTTCCCCTTGTAAATGCATCTCAAAACTCCAGAGGGCTTGCGGTACGTCTTAACCCCAACCGATTTACCTAAAATTTTTTCAGGATGATTTTTTTTATCAATGTTCAGCAAACTGGGGTGTGAGACTGGCAAAAATCCAACTTTCGTTTATTAAGGACTACCCTAATGAATACAGGTCAATCGGCCTTGCAATAGTAGAGGTGGTTCTACCTAATATTTTCAACCCAAACTGTTTTTGATATTAAATCGTTTTATAGTTTGCAAGTAGAATGGCCGGAAAGTGATATATCGACTATGCACTTATCACCATGACCATGAACCATGAACGCATATTAGGGTTATATGGCATCAGTAAATATATAGATATCATATATGTATATTCGATCATACATAAGCCAGTTAAATGCGACGTTGAAACATAAATTTTCGCCTGAGTAACAGTACAAAAATCATTTAGTCTGAAAGAGGATTTCATCTATATTCATTGAAGAATCTACCACAAACCTTATTCACCATTTTGAAACCATCAGAATTCTCCCTAATGACGCATATAGTGGAGAACAGTCGCCATTCAGGATAAGTATCGCGAATCGCCTCTCAAAGAAAGGTCTCGGTACGATGTAGACGACATTCCTACACAAAGAAAACATATTCATGTTAGCAACCGAATTTGTCGCCAATATAATTTTTTCAGTTCCTATTATATCAGTCAATTCGATTATGATAATTGTAATTAAATGCGACCAAATAGGTCTTAAAAGAAAAGATCTAAGCTTTCTTTTGAAAAAAAATGTGAAATAAATTTTTGATTTCGGAAAAAATGTAAAAAATTTTTTATTTTCAAAAGATTGGAGAAATAGCTATCTAAACTATTTGGGACACATTTTGCTAAGAACAATAGGTAATAAGTTACATGGATGAGAAAAAACACCTGCTTGGCCAAAATGTTAAATTTTTACCCCCTCCAACTCAGAGAGTTCTCGACCGATCTTGTTGACCAATTTTGTCTGAATTACTATCCAATAGAACTAACCTTGGTGCATCGCGATCGGAAGACATCGATTACAAAAGATGGTTCACTTGACATGAAATTCCCCATATTTAAAGTCCTCAAAATTTAGCTATACTTACTTTATCATGTTCAACATTTTCATATCAGGAACCATGATATCTTCTAACATATTTCTTTTTTGACTTTGTTCTTGTATAATTATTTTACAAAATAATTAAAATTGTATATTATTTTTTAACGTTAAACATTTAAATTACCAATTATTTATATTTATTCGGTTGACTTTGTAATTTTTCATTAGAAGTATGTACCAATATTTGGAATTCAATAATTTTATGCTGAATTTAATTTCATCACCTCTGCCGAATTTATTGGATAGTATAAGAAGTGAAATAATTTATGTATATCTTCTTTGATTTTACTATTCTTTAAACTTTCATTCTGTTACTATTAAAATTTTACAAGTGTAATCGTAGAAAAACGGTAGTGGTATAAGTTTTTTAATAATAAAAACCAATTTTCTGTTGAACCAATCAATTTTTTGTAATTGAAACCGATACAATAAATTGTTTCTGTGTGTATTCGTTATTTAGATTCCAATATAGCTGATGGTATCAAGATACACCATATCAATATCCATAATCAGACAGATTCCATTCAGTTTTGGGGAAGAAAAGTTATCAATATTTTGATCAATTTAAAAATAGAAATGTTACAAACTCTGAACATTTGCTATTCACTGTACTAAACATTGATACTCGTATGTATTTTGAAAACTTTCCTATGAAATTTATATTCAAACAATTTGGTTGTGCTGTGAGTGGGTGGGGTTTTGTGTAGTGGAGCGGCGTAGAGATTTTTTTTATTTTTTCTTAGGTTGGGGCATTTAGAAAATATGATGGCCCATAATGAAGGCCGTTTAAAAGACGAAAAAGTTAGAAAATGAAATGAAATCATCATTCCGGACACGTTCTTAATGTTACTACAACATACACAGACTCAATTTAAATGTGTTATTAGAATCATTTAGATGTAGCCAGCCGTTAGTTTCTGTTTCACATTTTTTCAGTTAAATTAAAATTCTATGAGGAATGAGATTGAGTTGAGCTTTTGTGTAAATTAAACATAAAAAATCCAAACAACAAACAACAAACACAGTGAAATATTTTTGTTAAAAAAGCACTTCTTCTTAAATCACTTGTTTAATGTTACGTTAAATTGCTAATTTTATGTTTTTTATGTTTAAAAAATTAACTAATTTATGACTTTGTTACCTACCAGGCAAACAAAATGGAATTTAAATATTTAAAAAAGAAACAGAAAAAATATTTTGACATTTTAAAATCCAACCATTGCAAAGAGAAAGAACTATTTTAATTTATTTCTTAAATGTTTTCACTCCACCCCTTAGTTGATCCCTGTTTAATTATAACAAATCACAGATGTTTCTGATCCCTTGCGTTACCATAACAAAAGCTCATTGTAGTTTGCTGTTTGTTGTTGCATCCATCCTTCAATTTGAATAAATGCGATAGGATTTGCATTTTTTGTCGCCTTGTATTTAAAATTCTATTCGAAACTCAATGCAAAATGCTGTTACCAATAACAACAGCATAAACGCACAGTGGATATGATGCGATATTGTGAAAGTGTGGTAACAGCAGTTTTAAATGAGTTTTCTGTCCATACGTATTTTCACCATCAATAATACAACAATTAGAATGTGTACTTATGCATTGTAATGGCTGGACGCCAGAGCCTTAAATAAGTGATTTCGCTTATAATCGTTTTTGTATTTAAGTACTTTAGCCGACGTGTTTTCGAAACAATACAAACCATTGGATATATCTTAATTAAATTTTACATTAATAGCTGATGTGTTTCCGAGTTAGTTGAAATTTTAAATAAAATAAAAAAAGTTTCATCCAGATGTCATTTCAAAGGATAAACAATTTCCAAAAAATATATTGCACAAAATTAATGTGTAAAATATTTGATTTCAATA
The DNA here is from genome assembly GCF_958450345.1 of Calliphora vicina. NCBI lineage: Eukaryota > Metazoa > Arthropoda > Insecta > Diptera > Calliphoridae > Calliphora > Calliphora vicina. The sequence goes on from NC_088780.1 coordinate 84,069,025, forward strand.
TGGCTATCAAATAAAAGCTAAAAAGTTCAGCAGTCTAAAAAACGTTTCACTATAACTCCTAAATCAAAAATACGGAAAAAAATTAATATCAAAACTATGTATGGTGTCTAATTTCACGTATATGTCGATTTTTCTATATGTATAGACAAAATATTAAAATTGTTACGGAGTGTTAAAACAAACAAATAAATGCGAACGAACATTTTCTTTCTTAATTTATATTGAAAACAATAAAGAAAATCAAATTTATTTGTTGTTTTCAATATACAATAAGAAAGAAAATGTTCGTTCGGATTTAGTAAGCCAGACCCTAAATTTTATATTTTTCTTCACGAAAAATCTCTCCATCATGAATTTTTAAAAAGCTAATGCAAATGTACTAAAGTTTTCAATAATACCAAATACTTTTATAAAACCCTTATATCTATGCTACAGAAGAATCAAACAAAATATCCTTAAAAAATGGGTCTAATTCGATTTTAAGTATCTAAAACAAATTTAGTTAATTTAGATTTAGTTAATTGAATTGAAAAATAAAAAAATCCTCTTTGACTATCACGATTTAAGGTTTAACGTTTTTCGATTCCTGTAAATCTTTTGGAGTATATTTTCTATTATCTGGAATAAAATATTCTGAAAAGGTTTTATTTAAAATGTAAAAAATTAGATTCATTTCTCAAAATATTGCATATAATATTTAAAAAATTTTAAAATATTAACAATTTATTTAGCGATACTTGAGAAAAACTCATATTCAAGTAAATACGATTATATTTAAAGTAATAATTTAAATTTAAAAGAATATTTCTAAAAATATGTTTAATTTTTTATTACAATTTTATTCAAGTGTTCTAAGACACGTTAACGGTTGGAGAATTCAGCAATTTTTAATCGAACTTTGTATTTTATATCTTGTTGAAACGATACATTTTAATGACGTTTTTCACATTAAAATGCAAAAAGAATTATTTCATATTTTTATACCCACTATATTGATTTTGTCATTCCGTTTGTAACAAATTAAAATATTTGTCGGAGACCCACATTGGTATATGGGAGATTTCATATCATGTGAATCAATTTTTGAAATTTGGACCAAGGTTAGTTCTATTGGATAGCAATTTAGACACAACAAGTTCGTTTGAGAAATCTCTGAGTTAGAGGGGATCAAAATTTGACATTTTAGCCAAGCAGGTGTTTTTTCTCATCCATGTATTGTTCTTAGCAAAATGTGTCCCAAATATAGCTATAGTAGATAGCTATTTCTTCAATCTTTCGAACAAAAAATTTTGACTTTTTTTAAATCCAAAACTTTTTCAAATTTTTTTTCAAAATGGCCTTTTTTCTCTTAGAAGAAAGCTTAGATATTTTCCTTGAAGACCTATTTTTTTACTCAAAAGAAAGCTTAGGTCTCTTCCTTGAAGACGTTTGTTTTTGCAAAATCTTACTTTTTTTCAAAATGGGTTGTTTTTTAATTTTTTTGTTGAAAAGAATGGTTAGATCTTTTCCTTTAAGAGGTTTTAGGTCGTTTAATGTGATGCGATCTATCAAAATAAATATTTTGTAACTCAAGACATAAAATTTTTGACATTTTTTTTTTGGCAAAATCGAACTTTTTTTCCAAAATGGCCTTTTTTTAATTTTCTTTTTTTGCTCAAAAGAAAGCTTAGGTGTATACCTTTAAGAGCTTTTTGGGCTCTTAGTGGGATGCGAGTCCCCCTCAGAAAATGACTTCAACATTCATAATTGTCTTATAATAATTAATATCGTGATGAAATTGGATTTAAACAAGTTTTATATGAACCTAAATCTTTCTACCAACTTTTGTGAGGATCTGTCCATAATTGAAATGTTAATGCATTTCCCAACTTTCCAAGCCAATATGCATGACAGGTAGTGACAATACGTTTGTCATTTTTAAAATATCAATTTGCTACCCTCTAGAGTCGTGAAAATATAGACTATTTGGCTATTTAATAGTCAATACTGTACCGGTACTCAATACCCAAAAATTACTACGCAATCTTTTCAGAGTTGTAGTTTGCAGTACAATAAGGGAAACATAGTTTTTTGTGAAAAGTACAATTTTAAAAATTGAAATATTGAGTTGTATCGAGTATCCAAAAAATATGGAGTATAGTATTGGGTAGTAAAAGTACCCACATTTTACAACACTACTTTCCTATAAGGAACATACAGTGACGGACAATATAATAGAATCACTACATATGAATTCAATTAAAGCGGTAAAACTACAAAATTTGATTTCAAAATTTAAAATTTGGTCATTATATATTAATGCTCATAACGTAAACAATAAATAGAAAAAATAAAATAAAAAAATAACACATTCTTATGTTAAAAACGTTGTCAAATCTAAAAGACTAAATAAAATATGCGACATTCAAATAGAATCAATCAGTCTTAATATGATTAAAAATAAAAAATCATCATAAGAATTCGTTGTTTTCTTAATATTTTGTTGCATATCAATTATTTCTAATAACAGCATCAAATCTTTTGGGGATTGAATTTTACAAACTTTCGCATGTAGATCGGGAAATTGCATACCATATTTCCTGAATTTTCTGCCAAAGTTCTTCCTTGTTTTTAAATTTTTCAGGTCCGAGTTTGTCTTTTACTATTTTCCATAGGATTTAAGTCTGGTTATTGAGACGGCCATTCCATAACATGAATTTTGTTATATAAAAATCATTTTTTGCCAAGACCTGACTTGTGCTTTGGGTCATTATCTTGCTGGAAGAGCCATTTTAAGGGCATATTCCATTCTGCATGTGGCTTTATAACCTTCTCCAAAATATTTACATACAAGTGCTTATCCATATTTTCTTTAATCCAATAAATTGGACCAACGCAATACCAAGAAAAGCATCCCCATATAATATTTCCCCAACCATGTTTAAACGTTTTTGGTTTTTGTCATTTTTTGGACGTCTAACCCATGTCTTATCATCACTACGAATTAAAAATTGCTCCTGGTTTTAAATGAAATATTGGTAGTGATTCTATTGTAATGTCCGTCACTGTATATAAATAATTGAATTAAGTTTTTCTAATACCCAAGATCAGTCCCACATCTGATTGTAATGAAACTCAGAAAAACCACACATAATGGTTGAGATATGAGTAAAAACTTGCGACTAACGCGTTGTGAGTTAAAAAATAAAATCGAAGTATCTTTGAATTTTCAAATATATAAATATAAACAATATATACATCAAATGGATGTTATTTCAAATGTCATTCCAACAAATTCAAAATAATATTGAAATTATTGTGTTCTGATTTTGTCATATCATACCTTTTGAGAAGGTTTTTGGCACTGATCAGGGATCATTATTGAATTGTTATTTCCTTAAACTCCTTAGCTACATATCTGCGGCTAAAACCACTGATTTTGAGAAACATTTTTTCTAAATATTCAAAATATTTACAAGAATAATGCAAATATTTGTATAACGAATTTAATATAAATTCGAGTAATTTAATAAATTAACCAATTCTTTATAAGCTCTGGTTCTGTTCATTTGTTACATTTAATTGAAACATAATTTTGCATAAATTTCATTCAATCTTGTTTGCTGCTTATTTTCCTATTTTACCCCTAGTTAGTACAATGACATTACCTTGCTCGACAACCCCCTTTTGAAATATCTTCAGAATCTAAATAAAAAGTCGGCCCAATGTACTAAAGTTACATACATGCATACATACTTATTAATATGGAAAGGGTGTTTTAAAAATTCTAAAATTCAGCAACATTCAACGCCTGTATTCGCGCCCATTTGTTGTCACCATTTTCGTCTGTATTTCGTGTTTATCATTTGCCATAGATTCTAATTCCCTGTGTGTCTGTCTGTATGGCTTGTTTGCCGTTATAGTATCTGTGTGCAAAAGGGTCGTTAGTTGCAGATGAACCCATTAAACCCAAACATGTTACATGTTTTCGCTTCCAGCTCCTTTTTTTTTTGTTATTTTGCTTTCTATTGTCATTCAACTTCATTGATAATGCACAGGTTGTTATTATTTTTTTGCCCGTCTATTTTTTTATTTTGCAAATAATTTTTCCATTTTTTTTGGTTATTTTTGTTTGCAAAAATTATATTCCCTGCTGTGTGTTTTTCTAGCATCATAAATTATTTAAACGGCAAACGAAAATATATTGTAGCTCGCAGAAAATTAACAGAAAATGTATTTTCGTTTGGCGTCTAACAAATATTTTACATTATCCAGGCAACCCTCACAAATAACGAGGCAAAATCATAAATTGTAGATCCACATGTATTCCAGGGTTTAGTTAATATATTATAGACACACTCTTACTCACATACATGCAATAATTTTAATTTAATTTTTAATGAAATTTCAAATTTTATGCACACAGAAAACAGATTGGTTGGAAATCGGTTGTCATTACTAAAATTTAATAAAAGGAACTATAAAATATTTGCAATTACTAAATGTTTTTTAACTTCAATCGATTTTCTACTCATGTAACTGTAAAAGCATTAATTTGTCGTCGAGCATCAACGGTTTGGAATGCATCGAAGTTTATATGATACATCCTTATAGGACGCACGAAATTTTGAATATTTTTGTGTATTAGGGCGATTGGGGCTACTGACCTTTATATGATATTAACACCTCCACAACTGGTTCTTAAGTTTACACACAACATTTGAAACCAGTTGTTTAATCAATGATATTTGTTTAGTTTTTGTTTAACTCTTTGCTTTTGGGTGATTACTTTACTAATGACATTTTCTATAGTCTTTGAAACATACTTTATTGGCATCTATTGCCGTTTTGCTAAACAATTATATTTTTTGAAGTCAGGGTGCTCTGGTTAGATAAATATATTAATTTGAAAATATTGTAAAAATCAGTTTTTTAAGATACTTTCACGCATTCAATAAAAAAAGCAGAGAGTGTTTATTGTTCATCGAATTTAGTGTTACTTTGTCATTTTGGTTGTTTGGTCAGAAAATTTAGTCTAAAATATTCGATTTCAACAAAATTTATACAAAACAAAAATTTTTATCACAATTATTTTTAATGCCAACGATGGTTAATAAACTAACCATTTCACTCCACAAAAAACCTTGGAATGGGGTGATTTTTTATGTTTTGATCCAGCCCAAAATCCACTCCAAACAGGGACTTTTTCGCTCTTGGATCTCATGTGGATATCGACCTAAAAGTAAATGTTGCAAAAATTTACCTTTAAGGTTTAAGGGTTAACAAATTAAAATTTAGTGAAACCTACAAGGTCATATTGTTCTTGTCATCTGGTTTATAGTACTTTAAAATGTTACATTTAAAATTAATAACAGTAAATATTAGTATTATTAAGTACTATTGGCCAAAATATTGCAAAATAAATATTTATCAGAAATCAGTGGAATAAAAATCTTCGGTCTCTATAATGAAATCATTTCAAAAAAAATATTGCAAAATAAATATTTATCAGAAATCAGTGGAATAAAAATTTTCGGTGTCTATAGTGAAATTAATTTCAACAGAAATTTTGTCGTAAATTTTCTCCAAAATCTTAAATGTGCATGTTTACTGTAACCATATTCAATACTGATACACAATTTTTGTGATAAAACATTTATTTTGATACTATCCCACTCGTATCCCACTAAGATACCAAAAAGCTCTTAAAGGAAAAAGACCTAAGCTTTCTTTGAGCAAAAAACAGATTTTAAAAAGGCACATTTTGGAAAAAAATTCGATTTTGCCAAAAAAAATCAAAAATTGTATATCTTGAGTTATAAAACATTTATTTAGCTATATATCCCACTAAGCGACCAAATAGGTCTTATAAGAATAGTCCAAGCTTTCTTTTGACTAAAAAAAAATTTTAAATACGGCTCATTTTGGAATAAAGTTAGATTTTGTAAAAAAAGGTCAAAAATTGCATGCTTTGAGTTACAAAACATTTATTTTGATAGATATCGAACTCGCATCCCACTAAGCGAGCAAATAGGACTTCAAGGAAAATATCTAAGCTTTATTTCAAAAAGCGACCATTTTAAAAAAAATTTAAAAAAAGTTTTTGATTTCGGAAAAAAATATAAAAATTTTTTTTTTAAATATTTTGTTTCTAACTCAGAGAGTTCTCGACCGATCTTGTTGAAAAATTGTGTCGGAATTACTATCCAATAGAACTAATCTTTCTTCATACATTTCATATTCAGGTTATTACACGATAATGGTCTGGCAAATTTGTAATAACTTTAAAATATTTCAACCAATTTTTAATTTTATTCTTTCATATATCGCTAAAACGATAACTGGGTATATGCAGGGTTGTCAGATTTTTTTTACCTCCATCGCCAAAAGCTAAACGAAAAATCGCCAAAAGTCGCCAAAATATTTTTTTTGGAATTCTACATATATATTTGGTTGGTAAAATTAACATGTTTAGAACGGCCAATGCTAAGCCATTAACAATTCCAGCTGCATCGCATCTAAGTTTAATTGATATATGCTAATTTTGAACATTACAATTCATATTCCCCTGCAGATACTTTTGGATTTAAATAAAGTTAATGAATGAATTTTGAACTACCGAAAATTTCCAAAATGTCTGAGTTTGAGTATTAAATGAAATAAATACACAAAAACATTCATTCACTCCCAGATTTCAGTTTGCTTTTAACAATTCCAGCTGCATCGCAATAATTGTAAACTTGTGGCCAAAAATCTAACAATTTTGTTGAAATTTCACCTTTAAAGATCTAAGTTTAATTGATATATGCTAATTTTGACCATTACAATGCATATTCCTCTGCAGATAATTTTGGATTTAAATAAAGTTAATGAATGAATTTTGAACTACCGAAAATTTCCACATTTTAATATTGAAAATTCATTATATACTTTAAAAAGAGTTATATTTTCTGGTAACTGTTTAAGCATTTCTTTTGAAAGTTTTTTAAGTACAAAAAACCATTTTCTTTTAAAATTTCTACATCATATTCCTCCATTTTTATATTTTGTAATTCCGTTTCAAATTCTGTGCCAAAATCGATAGATTCCAATGGCAGAAAAGAATCCGGCGAACCAATAGCCAATTTTAATGAGCATATTAAGTTATTAAGACGGCTTAAATATTTTAGAAGAAAAAATTAATATTGTTCAAACTATTTGATCGTGTATGCTACCTATCCATATGATCAGATAATATGTGATTAATTTTAATTATTAATTATTGGGTTAATAAGTATCAAAGAAATGAAATTATTTCAAGAAAAACAAATAATTTGTTAAAAATCGCCAAATAAATCGCCAACTAGTCTGTAAATCGCCATGTCGCCAATTGGAAATTTTGGTCGCCAAAGGCAATGAAAAATCGCCACGTTTGGCGAGAAATCGCCACATCTGACAGCCCTGGGTATACGTTATGATTCTTATTCATTTAAATGCAAAAAAGATTTACTTAATGGTAGAATGTTTACAAAAACTGAAAAAATACATTTTCAAAGGCGTTTCGGATGATTTAACCTTGTCCTAAGTAACAACCAAAGGCTATTTATAAAGGCTCCTAGACCAGTATGTAATGTAATCGAACTTTAGGCAATTTTCCGTAGTGATTTAAATATATTTTCTACTTTTACCATCAAAGATATTTAATGTAAGAAAGTTTTCGGAAATGTGCATTTTACAGCACTTGTTTCGTATACGTAAATCTGTATGTAAGTTCGTAAATAATTTCATTATTATTAATTTTAATAAATTTGATTAGTCCTACTTATTGTTTGTATTTAAAACTGATACAACAACAAAAGTAACAACATAACCATCCGCATCCAGAACAAATGTTTACAGATGTTCCTCAATTTTTCCGACAGTTTCTCTTTGTTCTCGTATATTTGCACAACAGACTCCATTTACAATTATTCTACCTTTTCTTTTTTGTTGTTTTTTTTGCTGTCATTTGTTAGAAGCAAAAACCAATTTAGACAACAGCGATCAACAATATTTCATATTAATCCTGAAACAACAGAGGAAAAAAAACCGAAGAAAAACACAATTTAAACACCCTCAAATCGATGGTGTTCCACCATTGTTGTTATACTTGATGTTCTGTTTTTGATAACGATGGAACATACAACAACCCTCCGCCCCCTTTTCATTTTGTGAATTTTTCTTTGTTTTTTTTTTTGTTAGAATACCAGATACAACAACAACTACTACAGCTACGAGTTGTTGTTTCTATAGTAACGAGTATACTAACTCGTACATGCTTGTAGTAGGAGTTTTGAATGCTGAAGGTGGGGGAGAAAGAAAACGCAGCAAATATTGCAAATTTAAGTTGATTTAATAAAATTACACTCACGAGACTAATTTATATACACGAAATGGCAGCCCGCCTGTCAGCCAACCAACTATTCAGGCAGCCATCCAGCTAAAAGCCAACAACAAGCTCATTGCCGAAAAAATTGGTATCAGGTCTACATAGAGATACTAACATACATATGAACAGACTTATGGAAATACATTGATATACAAACTGTGAGGCAGACAGTAAGACAGACAGACAGACATACAAATAAATAAACAGAAAATTACAAACAAACGTGTTACAATTTCAAAAAAATATATTTATAAACAGTGGTTTGATGAGGTGGCAATGGACAAATTATACATATTTACAAATTAAAATAGGAAGGAAATTTTGTGATACAACACATGACTTCTTTAGATTTATAAATATTTTACTAAAACTACATATCTGTCTCTATATATAAATTCTAAATTTCTAGAAATTCGACACCCTTATCATATTAATCGCACTTTAAGTCCTAAAGGAGTCATATATTTTAATTTTGCATAATCGGGGAGCGGAGTATCGCCTTATGCGTTAGAAATCTATTAAATAACTTATTTTTCAGCCAAGACTCGCAAACTAAAACTAAAATTGTAAACGATCACCCAATAATATTTATTTGTTGCAAAAATCAAATTTCAACATTCATATAAATGATAATTTAAAATTTTGCAAGTTACAACCATATTATGATTGGGGCACTAGTGCAATGAAATTTCGCATATAATTTGCATAATTTCACAATAAAAGGAAACCACTAGTTTACTTTTGTTCAAAAATGGAACCATGGAAACAATCTTGTCAGAGTCCTATATTCAAAGATTATTGTATATTATTGTATGTAAAAAGTTACTTTTGAATGGTAATAAAATAGTTTAAAACCCCCGTTTAATATCACCCGAACTATGAAGTTCCATATAAAATCTCTAATCACTTTTCAACAAAGAACAGTTGAGTCGGTTGAAAAAATATTGAAGATTATTATAAGTTTAATATAACCATCCGTTTGGCATTTCGCATATCTTAGGAGTCACCCTAAGGGCAATATATATTGTGTTATTTGGACTGCGATCTGGATTTCAGAATATTAGGCTATTCTGCAATTCATCAATACTACTTGCTACATTTTCAATTAATATCGCAATACTGAATCGCGCTCAGTATATATCGAACGTGTAGCAGTGACCTAAAGTAGAGTTTCCAAAAAACCAAAGAATTTTAAACCCGCGGTTTCGGTTTCAAAAAACCCGATCGGTTTTGTGTTAATTTATTAAATATCAAGTGTTATAGAAACAAAATCAGTTGATAATATAGGAAATGCTATACAAAATTTAAAATTCAAACTTGACGGGTGTTCAAGAGAAAAAAGGGAAATTGGTACTTTTTCTTTTAATTGTACTTTTTTAATAAATATATTAAATTAGTTAGCTTATATACATTAAAGTTGGCTAATATGCTTATCAGTAAATAAATAATTAAGGTAATTATGGTATTATGATACCAAAAAAAGAAAATTAAACCAAACTATAGAATACTTTTTCGTTTTTCAAAATGGTACTTTGTGAATTTTCTATAATATTGAACATAGAATCTGAAATTACTTTGATGTATACAACACGAATCTGGGTAGAGATTCAAAGCGAAACAAATTGGAAAAACATGCATCAAAAACACAATCGAATATTCGTTTAATAAAACATTACAATTAAAGCTTTTTTTCCCCCGAACTTTTTCATTTCCAGGGAAATCGTACTTAATTTTAAAAATTTCCCAGTATTCCGGAAATTCCCGGAAAATTGAACAAATTATTAAATTTTAAGAATGTAGACTTCGTCAAAAAGATAAAATATGTCGTTGGTTTTAAAATATAATTGGATACAAATAAAAAAATACAATAAAAATTTAATATAAGGAGATAAACTGACTTTATTTTTTACAATTTTGAATTGGCAATGTTTTGCTTATTAAATCACAAATTAAGTAAAGATGTTAATTAAAACACGAAGAAAACCTAATGATATTAAACAAAATTCAATTCCACGGAAGGAGGTTTTATTCCAAAAATAATTCCACTTTAGATCGGAATAGAATTCTGTGACAGCCCGAGTTTTTGGAATAATTTGAATAATGAACTGGTTATTGATCTATTTGTGTTAAATCTTTTTTGTTGTATGAATCTTCTGCATTTGTTTTGAATCTTATAGCCAAAAAAACATCACATAAAACTAAGCAAAATAATTCCCGGGAATTCTCGCACAATTTTCTAGGATTGAAAATTTTGCGGAATTCCCGTGATTTTCTGCCCAGGGAATTTTCATATCCATAATTTATAGCAGATTAACTTAACTTTATCCGATTTGACTAAAATTTTCAGCGTTGTAATCGGATTATGTGTCACACTCTAAGAAATATTTAAAAAGGGAACATTTTTCAAACTATAACAGCCCAATTTTGTATATAATAACACTGTCCAACAGCATTTTGGAACAGAATAGCGACTCCATTATTCTGAAAGGACATGTTGGATACATAATTTTTGTAAAATAAACTTATATTCCAGCTGGTCTGATTTTTAAGGTCAAAGTTTTCATTTTTTGATCGTAGGGAGCATTACAATAAATGAAAGAAGTGTTGTAAGTCACATTTTAAAAAAAAAAATCGCCAAAGATCTATTTATGATCCGAATGTATGATAGTTCTACAAAAGATCTACAAACAAATACATACATATGTAGTAGAGTGTCCCAAGTGCTATTAAGGGTTAATTTTAATTTTTAATTATGCTGTTATTATAAATACAAGACATCATGTTATATTTTTCTTAAGCTTCATCAAAATCGGCCCAAAAATATATAACATTTCCATATTTTTCCATGAGAAATTCCAAATATTGAAAAATTTGACTTCTGACGTCAACCCTTAACGTTTTCCGATTTTAGTAAAACTTTCAGACTATATTTAAAATTACATGGACTATTCTGAATAGCTTTTACTTAAAAATCATAACAGTAAGGAAATTCGGCTCATTCGCCAAACTATGGCCAAAAAATTAGTTTTTCTCGAAAATCGCAAAATTTAAATCGCAGGTACGGAAAAACTACAGGAGGTATTGACATACTATTTTCACATTTTTATTCCCTATTATGTTGTCAATAAATCCAAAAGTGATGATCAAAAAATTCTGAAATTTGTTTAACAAAATTTTTCAAAATTTGAAATTGGAGTTTTGAAACTGCCGTTAAAAAAAATAATTTTTTTTGGTCATATCCTACGAAGACAAAAACTCATATACAAATAAATATGTATATATTTTAAGTAAAAATGAGCTCTTATTTTAATATTTCTCAAAATATGTTTATTTTGTTCCTACATTTCTTATTCTTGTGGCCTGAGACACGTTAATGGCCTGGCGATTTTTTAATAACTTTAACATTTTTTAACCAATTTTTGTGTTTTATATCTTATTAGAATGACAATTATGTACATATATCGAAAATTTTTACAAAAAATGAAAAAATTGCATTTTTTCCCCTTGTAAATGCACCTCAAAACTAAATCGCAAGTCGGCACGGGTTGCAATCATGATAGAAAGACAAAATTTCATATTTAACTATAGTTTTATATATTTAAAAATTTGTTTGGGACACTCTATTTAGGTTTATTTATTTTTCATTTTGCTCGATCCCTTTTTAGTTTTTTAGATATGCCGGACCTACGGTGCACCGCGGTGGTTTGAATTTTTTTTAAATATCATCTATATTTGCATTGAAATTTCGAATACTATAAAAACAACTTGCTAACAGTTGTCTCGTGCCTATAAAAATTTACACGCATCCAAAGTTGGAACATATAAAAATGGCCGTATTTTTTAGGCTTTTTCCCAAAAAAGTCCCTATATTTTTTCTTTTGTAGAAACAAATTTTCTTCGGGACTATATACAATGTGTATATGATCCAAAAAGAGAACCTAATGCAAAAGCGTGTAAAGTAATACTTGGCTAACTTAAGTAGACCTAGTCGACCCCAGACCTATTCAAACTTTGAGTAAAAAATTAATAAAAGGCAAGCTACATTTTTTATAGCCCTATATCTTATTTAAATACCTACAAAGCTATTTTACTATCGCACGATAAATAACGTCACAGTAGGTACTTTTTTTAAAAAAACGGAGATTTTTTAATCAATTTTCCCACTTTTAGGAATTTTGGTATTTGAACATAAAAAACTTTAAAAAATTATAATGCCATTGATTTAAGGATATTTGGATCTATATTATTTCCAAGTTTTGTTATAATATCATTAACCGTTAAAAATGTACATTAATTCAAATTTTATATTTTTGTTCATGGAAAATCTCTATCTGTGACGTCCGAAAAAATCATAAAATATTTCATTTCACTAAACTGTTAATCTTCAAGTCCTGAGGTTTTCACCAATATCAAATACATACTTATACAAACAGCTTATATCTATTCATCAAGAGCTCCACAAACCTAGCTCCCTTTTGAAAATTTTTAACGTTCTTTATATATGTATTCCATGCAAAATGTGTGTTGGAAAAAACGTAAAAAAATGCTGCCATTTTTACATGTTCCAACTTTGGATGTGTGTAACTTTTTATAAGCACGAGATAACTGTTAGCAAGATGCTTTTATAGTATTCGAAATTTTATCGCAAATAAAGGTGATATTTTAAAAAAAATGTCGATGCATATCTAAAAACCTAAAAAGAGATCGAGCAAAATTAAATAAATAAATAAGCCTAAATAACTCTTGACCTACATATATATGTTTTTATAGGTCTTCTCTAGGACTATTTATATTTTAAATATCAAATCATGCCGATAGTAAATAGATTTTTGGAGATTTTTTAAGAAATGTGAGACCCATGGTGGCTTGTAATTTCGCTAATTAAGCGTAAAGAGCTTTATTTACATCTTTGGTATCTTTGGTGACCCCCACTGAAATTATCCGGCAAACATTCTCGTGGAATATTTTAATCCTTAAATGTCCTTTTTGAAAGGACTTTTTTTAATTTTCTCGAAAAAAGTGTCAAACTGACCCCTATAGAGAGAGGAGCTAGATGGTTAAGATCTTCCACAAAAATTATTTCCATAAATAAATAACTCTGACAATAACAATTATCTTAGACATTAACTAACAACATTTTTTTCGATCAAAAAATTAAAATGTTGACCCACTGTAAAAAAAAATCAGACCTGGTGGAATATAAGTTTATTCTACAAAAACGATCTACTCAACATGCCCTTTGAGAATTATAGGGTCGCTATTCTGTTCCATTAAAAAAGTCTCAATTTGTTGGACAGTGTAATTGAAAGATTTAGCAGAATTTCAAGAGTCACATGTTATTATTGAATTATTGAATTCATATGGTATATATTGTATGTATCTGCCGGATTGTTGTCAATATTACTTTCAATATTGTGCACGATCGACTTATGACAGCGGCACCAAATTAATTGAGTGAGTTGTTTGATCGTTCGGACTATTTTGGGTGTGTGGCACCATTTTGTTGGAATCAGATATGACAGATGTCAAGTCCATTTAGCTCTGAACTAGAATAAATAGTATTTTAACAGCGAATGCAGTTGAATCTTTTGAAGCATTTGTATGTCGGTGATTTTTCCAACCAAAAATGTTGATAGGATGATATTGAATGACCTATGTAAACCCATTGAGCGATTAGCATTTTATTTTGAAATTTGTACTCAACAAATTAAACAGGAAATGACAATTGCATAAGCCAAATACATAAATTTATTCCAAATCATATTTCTAAAATTGGTAGGAAGACATCACTGTGCAATCCAAACTTTCGTTTTGTATTCTTATCATTTGAAATTAAAGTTTGTAACAACTTTTACACCCATACATTTGAATATAAAGCTTTAGGTTGTGCTGCCGTGTGTTTGTATCTAAATATACAAACAAACATACTTCCGGAATATTATCTTGTTTTACCTTTATGTGGATGTGAATATGTATCCTTATTACAGGATGGTTGGTGGAGTGGATGAAATGGAAAGAAAGAAAAAACGAAACGTAGAAATATAAATAAGAAGATGAGCATATAAAAGCCATTTGCTGATTTATATTGTATAATATTAAAGTAATATAGAATTGTTAATTCAATGGTTATTATCTATCTTTGCTCCTGTAGTTGTTGTTGTTATAATAATAGATAGTAGTTGTTGTTTTTAATACTATAAGCCCAGGCGCCTGTCTTGTTTAACATGCTGTCGATATGCTGAACAGGAACAGCGTTCGTGAAGGAAGGCGTATTTAAAATCGTCATTAGTATTAAGTTTATGAAACCCAAAAACATTCAAACTGTTTTGGTAGAAATGTTATGTACTAACAAATTGTCAGCTAATAAAATTCAACTACGATTAGTTTTATTTTCCTTTTATTTATTCCTTGACTGGTATTTGTTTAGTATTTTTATGATGAAAACTACTTTTTTGATGGCCGACAAAGGCCAAATTGTGTGTGTTTTCTTGTAAAATATGAAGTGCATTATTTTGACATGTGCATTTATTTTAAACAATTCAAAATAAAATGTACATACTTTGATAATTTCTAGAGATATGCTCCTCTAATGTTTTAGTTTTTGCCTATTTTTTTTTTCTTTTTGTATTACATTTTTAGTTTTTGTTTTTATCATAATTTTATAAACCTTTTGGTGTATGACGAATTACGAACGATGAACCGTTGTCATAACACTTTATGACCATTCAACCAACCAAAAGACGTACAAAAACAATTGCAAGTTACACGCAATTGTTATCATCGGTCTCACCATGGCTGGCCACATTTTCTATGAGTTTGGAAGTGTGTGTATGTGTATCTGAAGACTTTTAAAAATATGAGTTTTTATCAAGAAGACATTTGGCAATAAATTGTATAGCAGAACTGGAGTAATGTAAAGTAATTCTTCAACAGATGTCAATACAAACCATTTGCTTTTTTTATTATTTTACTATTTTAGTTTAGTTAAGATTATGAGAGTTAAAGATTACACTATTTAAAGAATCTGATTCAAAATAAATCTAGCTATGTATATAAAACAATATTGATATGATCAATTTTAATATAGTACAGACGAGGGCGGGTCAATATGTCCGTGACTTTTTGAATGAAACACAGGTTTTTTGATAAAAAATCATTTTACTTTTCAACATAGCCTGCTTTGAGCTCTATACACTTTATCCAACATTTCTTCAATTTGTTTATCCCTTCCAAAAATAAGATTTGTCAGGTCTTTAAAAAAGGTATTTTATTATGAGATAATTTGGAGTCAAATCTCCCGCCGCCGGCAATTTCTTCAGGTTTGGAAACAAGAAATAGTCTCTCGAATAAGTCTGTCCGAATGGGCAGATGATGAAGCAATTCGTAGCTTAATTCATGGATTTTTGAGAACAACTTTTTTCTTGACTAAAAGCGGTCGTTTTTTTTAAGTAGTAATTAAATCAACCGAATAAGTAGCATAATATTCGCCCTCTTTAGCGCCGAATAATCCCGAGAAACCCAGTGTAAACGGTTACGAAACGTCACAAAAACTCGTTCATATTGAACACTCCTGCGAAGTTGTCACACGATTGCATTTGTGATCGATTGCCAGCAAACGCTTTTTTATCTTTGAAATTGATGGTGCAGAGTTCCCATAGTATTTATCAAGCCTTGGTTTCTTGGTAATCTGCTTATCAATGGCTGTCAAACTCAAACTAAATTACACAGAAATCAACAGACATATGCCTGTTTGCAGGAGCAGTATTGCTCTTCAGCTAAGAAACGGGAAATTCGTCACGGATTTATTGCTCCGTCCTTGTACATATATACTTAACATTAACTTAATCGTTTTAAGTACTGGGTAGAAATGAGATAATGATAATTCAATATTCCAAACTTTTTGTATAAAATAATGTTTTCCTATCCGATTTTGTAATAAACCGATATAAGATATTATATTGAATATAAGTACAAAGTATTTCGTATCCAACGACAATTGTATCTACTCTCTGGAATGACTTGCAAATCTTAATTAAAAAACTAATATATAAAATTTTGATCTTTTAAGAATTCATTCATCCTATCACCAGATACAAGTTGTCAACAAACCAAATTATAAGTTTTCAAACACAGCAGACCAAATCGATATATACATACTAGGGTTCCTAATTTCCCGAACTTTTTTATTTTTAAAAATCGTTTCATTCCCGGGAATTTTTTAAATTAAACCAAAAACCAAAGAATAACAAGAAGGGAAGCCTCTCAATTTTTCTACAACAACAACTTCTCTCTCTTCTCACATACAAGTAGTATGTGAATTCAACACACTTGAGAGAGAGATTTGACTTCAAAACTTTTTCTTGAAAATTGCAATAAAATTGCAATTCTAACACACTTTTTCACAGACACATAATATTCTTTTATTTTTTTCCACACATATAAACCATTAAAGTAACCGAAACATGTATATTTTGCACAAACGAAAAATTCTTTTTTTAAATTATTTTGACTTTTAATTTTTGGGTGTTGAAATTAAAACTGAAAAAAACACACTTGTAAAATTTGGTATTAATAATTAATAAAAAGTTCAAATAGATTTAATTTTTGCAGAAATTATGGAATAAAAAGAAGAAAAATCGAATTATATAATCTTTCCAGTTCAAATATACATTAAATAATTTCAGAATTGTTTGAATTTTTTAAATTTAATTGTAATAAAATTTTGTTATAATTTTTAAGGTCGCTTTTTTACAACTCTGTGTGTTTGAGGAGTGTGGTGAAAGTGGTTTGAAAACTAATACATATAAACAAAATGTTACCAATACATGCATAGAGTTAGGTTTTTTATGACAACCGACTTAGGTTTTTTTTGACAGCGTTTCACTTCTTGTTATTATTCTTTGCCAAAAACCACACATTTTTTTTTCGAATAAATTGACTTATAATTTTATCAGAGTTTTAAAAGGTTTTTGGTTGTACAATTTTGGTTTCTAATTTAATATTGGCATTTGATAGGTATTGTCACAGTCAATCAATATACAATCAACAAATTCTTTGTTTAATTAAAAAACTTAAAAATTTCATCCATGTTAAACATGCGTAGTTAGAGAAATTTTTCAAATCTGATTGTAGATAAGTAAATTTTAATCACCAGTATTGTTATTATTTTCTATAAATATGATTAATATTCATTGAATATTCCTAAAAGTTGTAGTAATTCCTTTAAGAGCATCAACTTTAAATTTGATTCATTTTTAATAACCATATTTTACTGCTGTGGCTTGAGTTGAGTGAAAAAATTCGGTTATTTCAACAGTAATACTTCTTCGCCAACTGAATATTTGTTCCTAGAATCGAAAAAATCTATGGATATAATAGAATAATTCAATTAGCAACAAATTTGGCAATCGAAACGAATCTGAATATTGTAACTTTTAGAAGAAAACTTATGAAGAAATTCCCGACAAACATTTCCCGAAAATTAACAAAAAATATTTCCGGGAATTCCCGAGAAATTTTTCCCAAGAGCTAGAAATATCAAATAACAAAATGTAAAGTTTAATCCAAATAAATTTTTTTATAAACAACTTTCAATAAAAACCAAAAAAAAAGAAATTTATAATTGGAATGACTTTATTAATAGAACATGACTTTTTTCCAAACTTTTTCCATTCAGAATAAGAACATGTTCATAAAATGAAACGTACATACATTACATTAAACAGCATTAAATCACTTTATCTTCATGCAGTCAATTTCGCACCTATTTTCTCATTTTGGATCTAAATAACTTTTATGTAAAATAAAACATTTTCCAAGGAAAATTTTAAACTTTTTTCAACAACATAAAAATATATGTAAATTTAAATAAAAATTTAAATATAATTATGCCTTTTTTTAAATTTTATTTAAAAAAATATATGAAAAATATATGAATAAAAATATAATATTTAAGAAATTTTTTATAAATGTTATGAATTGAGGAGCCGCAGAATAAAAGGTACTTTTTCGTTTTTTTTTATAAATAGATTTTTTGTTTTTTTTTTATAATATTTGGGTTGAAATCTTCTAAAAAATCAATTTCCCAAAATTTTTAAATTTTCAAAAAAGTACCTTTTGTTCTGCGGCTCCTCAATTGTATACAATGAAATCAAATAATACTATTTCTGTTGAAACTTCAAAATTAAAAAAAAAAAAATAATCATTAAATCCCATTGCCTTATTAATATTGGGTTTCAAGATCTTCAGAAGTTCACTATTGAAAAACATCCATATATATTGAATATTAACATTCTTCCTTTACTGTTCCAAGTCATTCATTATTTTTTACTTTTAATATTCCACTAATCCGCCTGAGTATTACAGACAAATTGCTATCGGTCATATTCCTTATTATAGTCCTTAACAATTTTATCTTGAGTTCTGGAAGTGATAACAAGTTCCTTGTTATTCCAAGCAGTAACTTTTTACGAAGTACGTTAGGATGGCCATTATTTTCCAATTTTTCGATGTTCCCATGGTATCTGTCAGCTAAAAACTAAATGCTGACAATTATAGCAAAATTGTATAACCTTTAGAGGTTGCACATTTTATTTGAAGTTACGAGTTTTGTTGAAAATATAACAAAATTAAATTTAATAAATAAACAATAAAAAATTGGCTTGTATTTCATATACATCATTATATGTATAAATTTTTGGCTCATTCCTCCTTCATACTCCTTTATTATATTATTTTTAATACTTGTGCAATATTTTGTTCCAGCCATTTTAATTATATATTAAAATTAATTTATCTTTATATATAATTCTTTTGTACGTGTGTTAGTAACTGAACTCCTCCTTAAAGGCTGGTCCGATTTCGATGAAATTTGTTGTGTGTGTTTGAGTGAGTCCCTGGATGGTTTAGATTCACAATTGACCTATATATGTACAATGGGCATGGTACCTCCCATTCAAAGTAAAAAATTATTATTGTATATCTGGAGTACTATTATGTGGGAGTCTTCAAACTTTGTGTGAGCTATAGCAGAACAACGTTTGCCGGGACAGATAGTTTTAGTATAAAATATTTATAGATAATCACTGCAGTAGTTCTTGATATTAGTTTAACTTGAAGTTAACAAACATATTCAATTTTAATTTTGATTGAACAATTTTAGCTGTAAATTTGTTGTGCTATATTTTCCTAAAATGCAAAATGAAATTCTCCAAATTTCATTATTGAAAATTATTGCACTTAATACATATTTCAGTTGAGATATACAAATGTAATTATATTTAATTACAATTCAAATTAATAACAATCCATTATTTCATCCAAACAATCACATTAGAAAATAAACTGAAATAACAACAACAAAAAACAGCCATAAGAAATGACAAACTGGTAAAGAAAATTTACCTAAAAAAATACAAAAAAAAACTTCATTCTAAAGGTATGAAAGAAAAAAAAGTAAAATATAGCAATGACCGTGGCCTACGAGTATCTGTCAGATTAAATTTAAAGTAATAAAATGTTGTGAAGAAGGATGACATATTTACCTCAACAAAATATCTTTTGTTTCACTTGTGTGTTTGTGTGAGAGAGTTTGTGTTCATTTTATTTTATTTTAGTTTTTGTTTTTTTATTTTTGGGATGGCAACGATGACGATGATCTCAAAGATTATGTTGTATATAAGAAAGTAAATATGTATATAATGTAAGATACACGTTTCTTTATATATAAATCTTGTATATAAGAAAGAATGTATCTAACTTATGCTGCACACGTATTGTTACATTTTCAAAAATTAATCTTGATCTTAAAATTAAAAATAAAACTAATTTTCGTTTTTTTGTTGTCTTAAGATGTCGGTCGTCTGTCTGTTTGAAGATGCAATAAAGGAAATTTCATTCGTTTGATTGTTTTGCAATGAAATTACATTTATTACTGTAAACAGCGATAAAACTGTCAGCCATTGAGTTGATGTCATTTCATTTCATGTCTTGCATTTATACTTCAGTTCAGTTTGTTGTGGTGTCCTGTGAAGAGGCGTTGAAGGACATTTTACTTGGCTATATTGTATGTTGTTGAGTAAATGACTCATGTATGCTTACATTCGACTGAATACATATCGTATTCAGACAGCCAAAAATACAAAAACAAACTATTTTTAAATACAATTAATGTCGGCTGATTTGTCCGTCCGTCTGTCTGTCTATCTCATTTCGTACTCATAATTTAGTTTTTAGTAAAATTTATTTTAAACAAATAAGTAGACTTTTAAATTGTATCTCACGCAAACATTAATACTCTACACTACAGTACACTTTAGTACATTTGTTGTGCATTCATTGGAGGGGGGATCTTTCGGCACTTTTATCTTTCTTTCATTTTACATTATATGTTGTTGTTTTTCTAATAAAATTTGACATTTATTATGCAACATATCGTTAAACAGCAGCTTATGATACTGAAAAATACTAAAAACAACGGCAGTTTCAAGTGTATTATATCAACAACCACAGCTACTAACTGTTACGGAAGATAATACAAACTATAACAACAACATTATTACAACAATTTTGAGTTTCAATCAATTTTAAATTCGATTATTGACTATACTGTGTATAGTAAATAGGTATATAGAATTAAATTGTTTGTTTATTTTACCGTTAACGATGTAATTAGAATGTCGTTGTTTTAAGTTTAATCTACAAACTAAATTAGTTAAACGCTATTATTTGTACAATTTAATGAAATAACAATTTGAACCATTAACAATTAAACATAGTTATACCATTTTTAGTCCAAATTATTCAAATTTATACTTCTGAAGGGTTGTTATCTGTTACTCTAACAAGATTTCCACAATATTGTAGTAATATTTGGGATACATTAAATTGTACGTTTTTCAAAACTTTAAATGATTATTCTTAAATGGTTCTTAAACTACCAAATAAACAATACATTTGTTTATATATTTTCGAGACTTCCAAAACTATATTTGTTAAATACGCACGACCGCAATGCTCTTAAAAATATTTTTAGAAATTTATCATTTACATATTAATTCATCAAAAATTTTGAATAATTTTATCTGATTTATAACGGCAAATACATGAATATTAAACATATTGATTTAAATGAGTTTTTAAACTAAATAAAATGACGTTATTTTCTATTTCTGACGTATGGAAGATGTGATTTAAATATTATTATATTATAAAAGTTGCTCATCAAGTATTATATTAATATATATGCAAGTTAAAATAAAATATTATGTATATTAAGTAGGGTATTCATTCGACTAATGATCGTTCGATTAATCGAATAATTTCTTACGAATAATTATTCGAACAATTTGAAAATGGCCATTTTCGAATAACGAATAATTCGAACAATTGTATGTAGAATAATCGAATGAAACGAATAAATGTTCATATATATTTAAATTTATTAAATTGCTTACAATTTTTCATAATCTCAAATAAGTAATAATGACTCACAAAAATAGTATTGTTTCTGAAATTCGACAAATAACTAAAGACAAAGGGACTTTCGATCACTGTAGATGAGTGTTCCCATAGCTCCTTCTATAAATATTACTGCAAGAAGTTACAATTCTTAAAACAAATCTTTAAAAAATTTTAACTTAGGACTTGAACCAATGAAAATAAAAGGTACGGAATAAAATATTTGTTATTTAGCTGGCGAAATATTAGAAGAATTGCAATGAATAATCAAAATTTTAACTTAAACTAAAGTGGAGTTGAATGTGATGGAGAATGTGATTTTGAAACGGTCGTCGAAAGTGATATTGATGATGGCATTTATAATGATTACAATGATGTTATTAACCGCGTACTTAAGTGTTGCAAAATATTTAATAAATCGAATGATAAACACAAATATTGCAAAATAACGTTTTGTTGCAAGAAAAGCAAGGAGTTCGTCTTATACATAATGTTAAACATCGTTAGACATTTTTGTCTAACATGGTAATAAACTTTTTGCGTATTTGTAAATTCGTCAATCATGCACTGCCTGACTTCAAATTAGCCACGTTCACTGAAAATGATATCAAACTTTGGACAGATTCCCTTTATTGTGTAATTCCCCAAAGACCACTTTATTAAGCAAAGATTCGGCAAATAAATAATTTAGAAATAGTGAATAATTAATTTACTAAAGAATTAGTTACTCAATTTAAAACCCGAATTAATGAACGACATAAAAAAGTTCTTAATACGTTTATATTGTACTTGAATTCAGGATCATGTCCAACTAGTTCAAATTTTTTAAAGCATAGATCCAAAACGGAAACTAAAGGGTTTGCTAGTCATTTGATTTGTAGATTGTTCGGGAGTTATTCTGATCAGAATATTTCTGTTGAAAATTTAATGATGGACTTTGTTTTCGAATGTTTTTTTTTAACATTATCAATACTTGAATTGTTAACTTTAACGTTATTTTTGGTTTTTCTTTATCAATAAAATATTAAAAACAGACATCAAAAATTCATTCTTTAATTTTTTAAAAAAATTTCGAATTCGAATTATTCGAACAAGTTAAAATCTTTTATTCGAATTATTCGTTTTATTCAAACAAGAGAAAAATCGAATAATTCGAATACTCTAATATTAAGGTGCGTCTATAAAAATATTTTCAATAATAAAACTAACTTTTCTGCTGCCTTGGTAATAAATATATTTTAGTTTATCAGAATTCCAAAACTATTTCGGTTCTTACGATATCCGGAAGTGTTTCAAAAACTCACAGTGTTTCAAAAAGTCCCATAAAATTTATAATTCAGCTATGGAAAGTTGCACTTCTGCAAAATAAAATCATATACTGGAAATTTTGTATTACTGCTATGAATGCTTATTTTTTATATTTAAATTAATTTATCAACTATCCTTCTACATATGTATGCAAATTTAAATATTTAAATATTTCAATTTTTTAAAAAAATCCTTGAAAATCGTATAAATTATAGAATATCACAATATTAAAGTTTGGACATAACAAATAAAGAGTGCGCCGAAAATACTTATACTTATATTAAGATAAAAAAAATATATAAAAATTCTCAAAAATACGTAAATTAATTCAAATATTGTACAAATTAATTACGCATTAAAATATTGGCATATCCTCACATTAAAGATTTTTTAATTGTTTCCGTTACCTTTTTGGACGAGGTGACCCACTTACGCTTGAAATCGGTCATGTCGTGGGGTACTTTTCCTGTGTTCTTTAATTATTTTTTTTTGCAAGAGCACAATACCTTTCCACGGGCGGATTTCTGGACAGTTGGGTGGATTTTTCTCCCGTTGGACTAAATTCACATTATTGCCACTCAAGTGCCATTTTTCCATAGTGGCATGATGACAAATCGGTCATGAAATATGAAGGCACTCTGTGCTGATTTAAGAAAGTTAAAAGCCGTTTTTGTAGATAGGTACTCCGCAATATATATTTATGTGTTTATCGTGTCGATGTCACAAATTATTGGCTTCTTTCGCCACAATTGCAAATGACTTGCCACACAAGAAACTTTTTGCGGAATTTTGTTTGTTTTTTTGTACGGTATTATTCCTGAACATTACCTCGTCCATCACCCACAAACAAATCTTGACACGGATGTTGTGAAAAGTCTTATTTTTTTAAAAAAATTGACTTCGATTTTTCGCTCTTTCTTTTGCTTCTATGTTCTTTACCGCATTGTGATCTGGAACTTTCAGAACATTATACGACTTCAACCAAGTATTATGTTTCGCTCTTTGCACAAAAGAATCGGAGCATTTAACTCTACGAGCTGCTTTTCCGATAGAAGTGTTCGGTGCTCCTCGAAAGAGTTGTTCGACTTCTTTTGTCTTATCAATATCTGTTAGACCTTTTTTTCTTCTTGAAAGAGTTGACGATGAACCTTCAGATGTTTTCCAATTTTTTTGAAAGCCCATATTGGATTTTTTTTTAGTTTTAAATAGTTTTTCATGTACTTTTAATGATTTAGAATATATAATATCTGAAATATTTTTAAAATCGAACGTCTAATAAGGATAAGTTTTGGCTTGAATAGTGTGTATAATTTTTTTTTTTGGATCATTCTTTATAGAGTTGTATGTGTCTGGAAGATCCCTTTCAAATGATACCCGCAAAATATAATATTTCCAAAATACTTAATAAAATGCTTTTTTTAAAAGTGGTCCAGCTCACGAACGGTTATCACTACACTTCTGAGGAGTAAATAAAGGCTTTTTATATAAGTATTTGATACTGTTGAAAACATTATGACCTGAGGATTGATATTTTAGTAAAATTAAATAATTTTATAAAATTTTGGGACTTCATTTACCTTAAAAACTAAAAAAACTTTCATATGGTGATTTTCCACGAATAAAAATATAAAATTTGATTTAATGTAAAATTTTAACGGTTAAAGATATCATAACAAAATTGGGAACTAATTTAGATCCAAATGTCCTTAAATTAATGACATTATAATTTTTGACATTTTTTATTTTCAAATACCGAAATTCCTAAAACGGGGAAAATGTGTTCCAAAAACTGAGTTTTTTTAGAAAAGTGTCTACTGTGACGCTATTTACCGTGTGATAGTAAAACAACTTTCTAAGTATTTAAACAACATATAGGGTTATACAAATACGGAACTTTTTCAAGGATCGGTGCTTTGCCTTTTTAGAATTTTTTACTGAAACCTAAATATTTTTTTTAAAATTGTCCAAGTTTGGATAGGTCTGGGGGATACTGTGTCCGCTTAAGTGAGCCCAATTTTACTTTACATACTTTTGCATTAAGTTTTCTTTCCGGAACATATAAAAATTGTATAAGTCCCAAAGAAAATTTGTTTCTACAAAAGAAAAAATATAGGGACTTTTTTAGGAAAAATCGTTAAAATTAGGCCCATTTTACATGTTCTAACTTTGGATGCGTGTAACTTTTTACACGGACGAGATAACTGTTACCAAGTTTTTTTTATTTTATTTAGAATTTTATTGCCAATATAGATGATATTTTGAAAAAAAAATTCGACCCTCCGTAGGGCCGTCATATCTAAAAAAAAAACAAAAATCGAGCAAAATTAAAAAAAAAATAAATAAACCTAAATATCTCTTCAACTGAAGGAGATAACCTACACATGTAAGCGTATTTTTTGTAGATCTTCTCAAGGACTATTTATATTTTAAATTTCAGCTCATTCGGATCATGAATGAATTTTTGGGGATTTTTTTTAAAAATTTTGAGTCCCGAGGTGACCAACTTTGAGGGGACACAAACTGGCCCGTATTACCCCTAGGAAGCTGAACAAATGTAATTCAACTCAAAAACACCTCAGCTCTAACCATGTGAAATTTTGTAATAATATCTCCAATAGTTCCCGAGATTACCGAATTATTTCCAAAAAAAAAAGTTTCTAAACCACTGTGCATCATAAAACTAAATTGGATGGATTATTTTTTTTAATATTTGTTATAAATCATGCACAGTTGCAATTTTATAATCCAATATATTGCATTTGGGACAGAATTGGCTCTAAATCTATTTGATTTATTAAGTTCCTACCTATGCATTCAAAACTGGAATTACCAAATGAATTGTATTTTTAGAGCTTAGTTAAAATGTATCTGAATCAGTCACATTCTATGTATTACATTTTCTTAATAGTCTTTTAGATTTTGAGGCATAATATTTAATTCAGTGAAATATTTACGGTAGCTTAGTATCAATAAATTGTGGTATCACACAGAAAATATTTTCTGAACAATTTATTTATTTAGGAATCCCGTTGCATAGAATTGATAAATTAAGAAAATATTTTACAGCTTTTTTAATGATAACTATGTAATTAAAATCAAATTTAAAATTGAACTAAAAAACTCAACAAAATTATTTCGCCAAATTTAATCAATATTGTAGTTTAATATATTGATTTCGCCTTTGAGAGTTATCTTAAATTTTAAACTAATTTCGAGACTAAATCGCTTGAATATTGTTAAAAGTATCCTCATTCATTGCCACCCTGATGTACATATTTCAAAATTTTTTTAAATTGTTTAAATTGACTTTTAAAAATATGGAGCTTATATTAATTTTGTAATTCCGATTTTAACACATCGAAATATTAGTGGTAGAAATGTACCAAATACATACACTTAGTGTCATGGATATTTGACTTTGGTGTCGATTCAGCAATAGCTCGTTTCTGTATTTCTCGCATCGGAAAACTTCTCACATGAAGTGTGAAACAAAAAATTCCATCGTTTCTCGATGTGCGAGAAAAAAGTGTTTCTGTATTTGAATGCGAAAACAGACAACACAGATTCTGTTCTTACTGGAATATTTCCAGTAATTAAGTGTCAAATGCAAGACAAACGTCAACGAAAGAAAGAAATTATAATAAAACCAAACAGTGAAAGGCTAAAAAAAAGTAAGATGCCAAAATATAACAATTGTGTTTTATTGATTGTCATTATTTAAATATAAAACAAAAAGTATAGTGGGGCGCTTATAACTGCTGAATTTAAAAAAATAATTTTTAAACACATTTTTGTGTACTTACATGTGTATACATAATTATTTTATTCAAACTCTGTGCTACTTACATTTTTGGCTGATTTGGGTTCCATATTTATACATACGAAGTTAAAAATATCTACATATATTTTTTAAAATTTAGTTCTTCTCACATCAATTTCAAATGTGACTTGTTTTGACAGTTCTTGTGAGAAACTTTTCGCAAAATATTGTTACAGAAACACTTTTTCTCACATCCTTCCATAATTGCTGGAAAATTATTTAAATGACAGATAATTCTCGCAAACTCAAGATACAGAAACACTTGCGGGAGAAAAAACATATTTTGTTTAATTTTACACTGTTTTTGATTCGAGAAATACAGAAACGGGCTACAGACTATTGTAATGGATCCATTTTTCATAGCAAATAATAATTCGGTGCAAAAATTATTTTCTTTATAGCGTTCAATTATCATTTCAGACATTCGTGAGTAGCTCCCAATAATTTGGCAAGATCTTGTTTAGTTTGACAACAATCTTCATTTAGTAATGCCTCCAATTCTTGGTCTTCAATCTTTTCTGACTGATCTTTGTCTTCCTTGTCAAAATCATTTGCACCGATGGATCATATTCGCCATTAGCTTGGTGAGAAATCGGTATTTTAGAAACAATATTTGAATTAAAAAAAAAAAAGTCACGAGAGAACGCATGAGTTCCAGAACTTCCACATACTGCTGTCAAAAAAACCTTTTCTTTTCGTTAAAATAAAGGTATATAATATTCAATTTAAATGTTTATAATAAGAAAGAAAGACAAAACAAATGTATTTTTTTTTTGTGTTTTTAATTTTTATAAAATTTTGATTGTAAATTTTTCATAACACTTCAGAATATACAGTATCATTATTAGTTTGGCTATAAAGTAATTATATGGTTATTTATAGTGCTGTAAAGTCAAAGGTTTTTTCTTGTCATTTTAATATTAGAAAAATGTGATTTTTTTACATTTGAATCGAAGTAGCCTGTGCTTTTTTCTTTAAAGTTTTTTTTTGCAAACTAGCACATGTTTTTATAAAACAGTTAGCAGTTAACCATTCCACGTAGTTATTAAGGAGTTTTTGCGTGTTTTTCTTATATAAAAGTGAAGTGATTATGAACTAATTTTAAATCTATAGAAACTAAATTAAAAAGTTTGAAAGGCCAGAACAAATTAAAAGGGGCTCTTAGAGGTTAAGTGTAAATTACATCTAATACTGTAAAGTACTAGAGTAAGTACTAAAAATTTCAGTTGCAATTATCTGCCATTCTAATAACCAGTACGATTTCAGTGCCTTTATATTTTACACATTTTTTTGTATTTTTTTTTGCCCAATTTCAAAAATTATGTAAGTTTCAGAATTATTTACTTCTATGCTGAATTGGCCAAACCATGTATTTGTATGTCGAAATTTTTCCAATTGAGCATTTATGTTATTTTTAATTACAAACCTAATTGAAGCCATTTACAAAAATTACATACATTTTTCGATACTTTTATAAAGTCAATGTTTATTTGGCCAATTCCTGTATGCAATTTCTAATATTTTTTGCGATGGATCTAGTGTGTTTTTCTTAAATGTACACCAAATTTAAAATTTTACATGAATAATCTAACTTTTCCGATAATTTCAAAACGTCCATGATTGTTTAGCCAAACCCTGTATATGTAATCCGAAATTTGAATGACCAATTTTTTTTCGATCACATACTATTTTATTCTTTATTTTTGGACTAAATTTCAGCCATTTACATGCAATTTTTTTGATACTTTTAGAACGTCCATGCTTTTTTGGCCAAACCCTGTATTTGAACATCAAAATATTTATCGATCTTAATACAAATACCAATTTTCAAAAATTTGAAATAAAGAAGTTATGGAGTTTTGGCCGGAATTGACTACCGGGTCAAAGTTTTAATTTTTAAAGGATTTTTTTTTTATTTTCACGAAAAAAGTGTCAAATTGACCCCTAAAGAGAGGAGATAGAGGGTTAAGATCTTCCACAAAAATTATCCCCATAGCACTGGACTCAAAAAGCCGGTTTTAGCCGTAATTTTTAATTTTTTTTTCTTTACAAACCATCTCCTGAAAATTTCGAATCGAATAAAAAAAAATCAGCCAAATCACTCCAGCCGTTCTCACGTGATGACATTACATACCTGGACCATTTCATTTTTATATATGTATATAGATAGAAGATATCATTGCACTATGTGTCATGCCAAAATTGCGGCAAAATTTATTTCGAAGGAGCTAGCTCTCTATTGCAATATATTGCTAAAATATGCTTTTAAAGAAAGTTTCACTAAAATGTAAGCTTTCACAGCTTTTTATATGTATATAAATATATTTATGTCGACGATGTTTTATGAATTGAACAGTGAACATTTTTTTTAATAAAGCGAAAGTTGAAAATTAAAGTTTTTGCCACAAAACTTGGAAATGGGCACATAATGCATTTTCACTATTCATCTACTCGTTTATAAGAAGTTACATTACTTTAAGCCTAAATAAATTAATTCACAATTAACTATTTGTGAATTAAAAAACATCTCTATCGAATGTTGCTTTTTTCCATATGAGGAAAACTGGTTTCAATATTTACATTAAAGTATACTAATCATTAATAACTACATATTAACGTTTACATTTAACAATTATTAGAAGTAACTTTCTTATTGCATTCATGAATTATTTCTAAACCACCAAATATTTCTTTAGGAATTGTATTCTAACTAACAAATACAATAACATAAATATACGAGTACATATCTAATTATACGTATGTTAATGTGGTAAATTTTTGTAAAAACATGTTAAAAAATGGTTTCTATACATTATTCGAAATTCGTGTAACATCATAAATTATCGCAAACAAAGTCATCCGTTGCTGTTTTCCACGAAAATACAACATAATGTAGATGAAATAAAAAAAAAACATAACAAAAGAAAAGAAAAATAAAACAGACAAATCAACTTTAGTTAACAAAAATTGTTTTGTATAAAACCTTAAAAGCTGAATAAAAAGGAATACTCACTCATACGTAGTATGTGCATTCAACAAAACATTGAAACCACCATCATCATGTGAGTCTGTAACCATGTCATCGTTAAAAGAGTTGAAACCACAATCATCGATCCCCTCACACACACAAAATGTTAGACAGTTAAAAGCAAAACTGCAGATATCTTTAGTTTTTATACTTACGTACATATACGATCCGTAGTCTAATGATTTGTATCTGTTGTTGATGTACGCTCCTTTATAATCATGTATCTTCAAAATCTCAGATTCGATTCAAATTAAAAGGCAACCTTCTTTTACAAAGAAAAACCTCCACTTTTGTCCGCAATACCAACCATGTACAAGATCTGTTAAGAAAAAAATAAAAGAAATAATAACTTCTTTTTTGAAGGAAACAACACAAAGCAAACCTTGAACCACACAGATTGTGCTTTTAAAATAACGTGGGGGAAAAACAAGAAGATCACAGCAATAAAAAGGCTACAAAAAAGATATATTGCCTCGGTTGCATCACAACACGCAACTGGATACTTAAACACTCTCTCACACAAGCCCAGATTGACATCATCCATGCTGCTCAGGTATAGAGTGGCCAGTATTATTTTTACAAAAAGGTGCAAAATGGCGGGATTATTAAAACTTGTGATTAACAAAATATAAAAAAACCGCTTCCATTACCTTAATACTATCTTTTTAACAAAACTTTGTTATTTATGTAATAAATAAATCCATATCAAATAAATTAAATAAATTTTCTACATGTCTTCAATAAATACAGAACAAATTCTTTGCAAATATTAAAATATTAGTTTTTAGGTCTAATTAAAAATCCAATTACAATTACGATAGACAATACACTACTCTTTTTATAGGAAATAATGAACCGATCGTAACCACATATTTTCAAGCTTACGACCTAGTTTGTCCATGAACTACCAGCAAGGGAATGGACAGATTGAAGGACATACATTCTTTAATTATTTTCCGATTCAATTGATCCATAAGATCCATTATTTTTGAGCGATACAAACATCAGCAGATATACTATTATAATATTTAAAATTAATTAAAACTAACTGCGGGACATTGTTTAAGTGCACGAACTCGTATTATTTCCACTTAAGGACTGAGATCGAAAAATGTTTAACATACATATATGTTAATAAAAATTAAACCACTAAACTTACAGTTTTAAATCTTTTTTTATTTGATTGAAATTATTGTTACAATTTTCAAAAAAAAATATTTTTATAGTTCTAACCACTAATGATGAAATTTTTAACCTTTTTCGAAAACCCTTCCATTATGGTTTTTATAGTGCTTTATGTCACTTTATTCGAACAGGTCTCCATTTAAAATCTACCACACTTTTGGACACCTTTTTTGTGCTCTTCAATTCTCTTTTAACAAGAGCCCAATATGGCAGTTTGGAGGAATTGCCTCTCTTGGTACAAATACCACATTATTGTTCTTGTACCACCTAAGACCTTTCTTATTATAGTGACAGATTCCAAATCAGGCGAATAATAAGTGGACTCATTAAGAAGTCTTATGAATGGAAACATCCTTTTTTGTAAACATTCCTTGATGTAGATTTCGGTATTTATAGAGCCCTTTGTAACAAATGTTTGGCTTTTTTGCTGGAACTGCATATTGCTTGCCATACCAAGAACTTTTTGGGAAATTTTGCCTGCTTTTGGGTCCTAGCTGAAGCTGCGAAAAATTTTCCATGCGTACATTTCGTCATCCATTATGCAGGAGGTATATTTTTGTATAAAATTTTACTTTAATTTCCGTGCTCTGTCTTTGGCCTCAAAATTTTTAGCAAAGTTCCTGTCAGGAACTTTTTGAGCCTTGTATACTTTTAAACCTGCATTGGCTTCATCTTTTCAAACCAAATAGTCCGAGTACTGACTTAACCGTGCTGCTTTCCTACCGAAGGTGTTGGGAACTCTTTTGGAAATGATTTCTACTTTTTTGGCTTTAGAAACATCATGTATACCATTCCTTCTACCTGAATCAGGTTTTATATCAACGAAGAAGTTCTCCCTGTACTGTTTAATAACATTGGAAACAGTTTGATAGCAGACCTTTAATTGTTTGGCCAACTTTTTGCAGAACCAAGTTGCGTTTTGTTGAAAATATAAAATAATTTTAGTACGCACTTTTTTCTGGTCACTCATTTTAATCAGATTAACAACAAATGAACAAATTGACATTAAACATAATAACTGACATGCGTTACAAAGGTAACTTGATCAAAAAAAAAAAAAAATCAAAAAATACTTGGGTTAAAAGTTTTAATGAAAAACGTGTGTTTAGAACTTTACGATCTTAGTCCTTAATTGTGTTTTTGAGTGTATAAAAGCGGCAACACTACTCTGTTCTTCTTTGCCTCTTATTTATATTCGATACATAGTGTAGATTCGCCCATCAAAAGAAAGTTGCAGCCAGATATTTTAAAGAATTATATTTTAAAATCAGTTAAAATGTACAATTGTAGAGTAATTAATGGAGAATCTGAATATTTTATTCTAACACGAATAAAGTTATACAATTTATTGCGAAATGTTATCTTCTTCCACATAAATAAAAATGAATGCATGTCTGCTTATTTGTTTGTCTGTGACCACTGGACCGATCGTCTTAAAATACTTACTGTATGTTTCTCTATATCCAGAAGGAACAATAGGATACTTTTTATTTTGAAATTGCAAGTGGGCGTGGCACTCCCAATAAAAATTTAATATTTATTATGGAATATCTGGTGAACTATAATTGTGAAAGCCGCAAAACTTCTCGGAATTTACATACAGTGGTGGCCAGGTAATTAAGGCAAAAATTGTTTGCTAAATTCCATGTAATTGTCAATTATTTTTTCAAATATTTCCACAAATATGTATGCATGAGGACTGTTTTAACACACAAGTGTGATTTATTCGACTGTATCAATTCATACATATTCACCACGAACTCATAAGATTTTTCTACAACTTGACCAAACATTTTTTTTTTTAAATAAACATATTTTCTCACATTTATATCATTATATTTTTATTATTATAAAATATTCGGACCAAATTTCGTATTTTTAGTTCCATTAGTTTCGGTCATATCATGTTATTAACAGCGGATGTTCGCTGAGGTGGGTCAACGTATTTCCACATATATTTGTCCATATATGTTTTACCGATTTTTCCAAACATTTTTGAGAAACTAGAAACATTAATAATAAATTGCATACCCTTACAGGTCCTTTTATTTTGGCTCTAACGCACTTAAAATTCAGTTGATGAAAAAAATTCAAGTATTTGTCTTAAATTGGTGGCCACCACTGTAGATACTGTGCGATTGTGTGCTTCTTGGCTGAAAATGGGCGTGGCACCACCCATACCATGTAAATAGTTATTTTCCAATATATCGAGAACTATAATTGTGAAAGTCTTCAAATTTTATATGACTCAATTTCGTATCACTGCATGAAGTTTAATCAAAAATTGGAGGGATCAGTATAGGGGGTGAGTCACCTCCCATACTATAATTACGATAATTACTTGTGCAAATAATTCTCTGATTTTACATATATTTGTTTAACCTTAAACTTTTTATTTCATTACGATACGGGTAGCGAAGCACACCGGGTTTTACCTAGTTTATTTATAAAAAATAAATATTATCTGATGGGCTCCAAGTTTTACATGAATACGATTTAGCTATTTGAGAATAACACCCATCTAAGATCAGGTCTGAAATAGACAAAGAACTTTGTTTCTTAGTGAATTAATTCTCAATTCAATTTTCAAAATCAAATCAAATAAAAATTATTATCGTGATTATATCATTAAAACATTCAGCATGAATTAATTCGTTGTCTTAATTCCTTAATACTTCAATCGTATTGAATTCATTCCTTTGAGAATTCATTCTTTGTAGAATTTATACCTTATTGAATCATTCAAGTTTTCTGTTTTTCAAATATATTCGCGATATTCAAAATGTAGAGTACTTGGCCTGGTAATGTAGTAAAAGAGCACAATATCAAAAAAATAAAAACAAAATACATTAGAAAATGAAATGTTTGTCAATAAATAGCTTTTCTGCTTTTTACTAGGCCAAGTACTCTACATTGTTAATACCGATATTACATTATAGCTTAATACAAATTATTGAATGATTCAATTCAAAGGCTTACGATATATTTTTTTTGAATTCATTTCGCAAATGATTAAAATCAAATTTAATAAATAAAAAATATTTTAATTTTGCATTAAAATAATCAATCAATGAATTAATTAAAAAATGAATGAATTCTTTACAAATAAGAGCCTTTGATTGAAACTAATGAATTAGTTTCCTGGGAATGGATTTATGGAATAAATTGTTAACATTTTATAATTCCGAATCAAGATTCCAGTGAATTAAGATCAAATTAAATACATTAATTCGAAACTCTGTTAGTGAGGATATGAGAAGTCGCTTGAATCACACATTCATATATATTTAGTAGGCTTTTGTAAACAACTGCAGATTTATTCCAACATGAATTCATTCTTTAACAATCTGTTTCCATGCCACACAAAAGTATTAAGACAAAAATCTATAACCAATTTATGCATATTAATTTTCTCGAAACCACAGCCGTTGACAATAACCATCTTGTCCTGACGAATCTGTCTTTTTTTCTGTGAATTTGTCTCTATGTCAGGTATATATAATTCATTCATGTCAGCCATTGTTTGTGTGCCTTTCTGTTTCTTAAAATGTAAATTAATACGGCCATGATGGTTAATTGTAACATGATACTTAACGTTAACAAAATGATGGTTAATATTCAATAATAAATATAGATAACTATAAATATCTATTCAATGTACACAGTTTAGAAAATCACTTTATTTTTTATATTTCATTCTTTGTGTTATCGAAAGCAATAAATTGAATTTAAATTATTTTGAAATCAATACTGAAGAAAGTCATTAAATATTTATGTAGATTTTTAAAATTTCCAAATATACTCATGATATGCGTCAGCTGAAACAATTTATTTATAGTTTTCATTTGCTAATGACATTTTTAAAGTTGAATAAGAATAAACAAGTTTAAATAAAATGTTGTTTCCAACCTTGTTGAATGTAGTTTGCCATTAAATACGGTAGTTTAATTAGATCATAATTAAAAAATTAATTAACAATTTATAATCACTCAACTGCTATATACGTATAACGCATAATAATGTACATAATATTAGTACATTAAACGCATAAATATATTCATATAATACGTACGTAAGAATTTGTATTAACGGTGTTAATTTCTAAATAAAAGTAGTCGAAATATTTGAATTTATTGACATTGTTAAAGATAAATTAATAAAACAATAGGATTCATTATACGTTTTTATATTAAAATAAATAAGAATATCGAATATTTGTTAATATTATTATGAAAAGTTTTAAAAATATACAAACAAATGTAACTCATTTTTGGGTGGTCTCTTTTAAAGAAAAATCCACGATAAACTAATAGTTATTGCATATCATACTTGATAATGTATGAAATAACTAATTATTTCAATCAAAGATATGCCACTTACTAATAAAATACCTTGTAATTCCGTTTTGTGTGCTGTTCAATTGGCTAAAGGTTGTTTAACTCCAACCTGAGTCCATTAATGTATATATTTCCAAGTTATTCTGAATTATATTTATATGAAAAAAACAAATTAAATATTTGTCAAATACATTTTAAAATTCGACTACATATTTCAAATTAAGAATATTTAGGGCCATTATTACAACTTGCCTCTATAGTTAACTTTAATGGTACCTTTTTCTATTGCTTAAAGTTACCTTTAACTATAAAGGGAGGTTGTAATAATGGCCCTTAGTAGGGAGAGTAAATTTTTTTGGTCAACAGGCGCACAGTGGGGATCTGAAAAAAAGTGGAAATAAATCTGTAACTTCTAAACGAATTGCCCGATTTTAATAAAATTTCCCGTGGCTATAGAGGAGGTGTTGATAAGTTTAAGTTTTGAATTTGGGCTTATAACACCATGGGGCACCTCGGGTATATCAAAAATTAAAATTTTGAATCTACTAGACGAGATCTACAAAAAACATTGCTTTAGACTATATTATCTCTTATAGTTTACGAGTTATTCGCATTTGAAAAGTAAAATTTTATTTTATTTACCTACCTTGGTCTGGTTTTTTGCAAATAACGGATCCAATTCTTTCCTGATTTTCTTGAAATATAATTTTTTGAATTAACAAGACATGTATTAATAATAGTATGAACGAATTGTTTAAAAAGATCTACTGAGTCAAAAGTTATGTGCATTCAAACTCGTTTTTTCGCCATTTTTTTCTAAAAAAGTAGTTACATTAATTTTAAATTATACAGAAAATAAGAAAAAGATAAATAGTGTATTTATATTTTTCTGAAAGACAACATTTCGCAAAATATTATAAAAGGAAAATAATATCAAAATTCGTATTATTACGTGGTCCAGAGCCTTCCGAAGTAGACCTATTTTTTATAAAAATTTAAACTTTAGACAACATTTTCACAAATCGCATAGCTGATTTCAAAAAATTAAGACCTGTTTTGTATGTCCCAATATGTTCTTCAATATTGTGCAAAGGGATTTCATAGCCCCAAGCTTGGGGCCTTCAATAAATCAAAAAATCTAAAAAATCCCAATTTTGGGATTTTTGGAAAGTTTTTTGGAAATTGTGGGATTGTTTGTGAATATTTCAAGAAACAATTGGATCCGTTATTAGCAAAAAACCAGACCAAGGTAGGTAAATAATATAAAATTTTACTTTTCAAATGCGAATAACTTGTAAACTATAAGAGATA
Source organism: Calliphora vicina (assembly GCF_958450345.1). Taxonomy (NCBI): domain Eukaryota; kingdom Metazoa; phylum Arthropoda; class Insecta; order Diptera; family Calliphoridae; genus Calliphora; species Calliphora vicina. Next base: position 84,105,858 of record NC_088780.1, read on the forward strand.
ATATATGGCTAAAGCAATGTTTTTTGTAGATCTCGTCTAGTACATTCCATATATATATAAAAATCTTTCAAACCGGATCGCAAACAAAAATTTGGAATCATTTTTAATTTTTGATATACCCGAGGTGCCCCACTTTGGGGCATTGTGGCTCGGCCCCCCTTGGTGTTATAAGCCCAAATTCAAAACTTAAACTTATCAATACCTCCTCTATAGCCACGGGAAATTTTATTAAAATCTGGCAATTCGTTTAGAAGTTACAGATTTATTTCCACTTTTTTTTCAGATCCCCCACTGTGAGGCGTATAGCAAAAACTTAATCTACGAAAAATTCTAAGAAAATTTCCCCAAGATACATTTTCCAAAAATACACGTTTAAGGAATTTCATTGTCCAACAAATTAAGACTTTTTGATTGGAAGAGAATAGCGACTCTATAATTCGGAAAGGGCATGTTGAGTAGATAATTTTTGTAGAATAAACTTATAGTCCAGCTGGTCTGAATTTTTTTTTACAGTGGTTGAAAGTTTTAAACAGTGAAATTTCTTAAACGTGTATTTTGAAGTCTCTCAGCGAGAGCTAGGTTTTGATTTTAGACCCATACTTTCTTTTTGGTAATATTCAAAGAATTTTGTGTAGATTGCGGTTTTGCTATATGCCTGTCCCTTTTTCACGCCCGAACAAATTGACCCACAATAATATTTGGTGTTACACACTATGTAAATTTGCTCGGTTTTTAAAAGAAATTAAATTGTGATTTAATTTATAAAAATTTAAATATCCAAATAACTCCAAAGGGAGTAAAAATCAAAAGATCATAGGTATGTGTATTATCTGTGTTCTTTGTTGGAATTAGAGTTTTGTGTTCGCCTATAATAGAAAACCAAAAATTATTCCTCGGTTTTTCCTTTTAGAACTAATATTAGCAGAAAAATAAGTGGTAAATAAGTAAAAACATCAGAGTAAATAACAGGATTTTACATCCTGACGATTCATCTACCAAATTTTTCTAATTGTATGTTATTTAGCTGCGAAAAATACGATTTTCTGAAGATATATTTTTGTTGTTTGAAAATAGTAATAGTATATTGGACATAGAACTGAGATTTAAAAGAATACAAGAATAAATATTCATAATTCAATGCGCTTAATTCCTCTGAAATTAAATCCATTTTAAAAAGTAATTGGCTGGATTCTGTTTTTATCTTGTTTTACATTAGTTATTTAAGGTGAATTAACTTACTGCATTTGGGCATTGGAAGCAAGGATCCTCATAATTAAGGTTCCTAATCGAGACAATTTTTCCCGAAATTTTAGGGAATATTTTTCATTGATTTCTTGCCAAACGAATAATTCGACTAGCTACAGAAAATCAGACGACACAGAAGAATTGCGATTTAAATAATCGAATTTTGGTCACCTTAGTAGCTTCTTTTCAGCCACAATAGAAACATTCTGTCATTTAGACTAAATCATTTGATTAGCAATAAATTCGGTTATCAAAACCTAAATTATTTTCTCTGTGAGGCAAAATCAGAAAAATTTGTATTTAAAATAGACAAATTGAAACTTTAAGTTCTTAATGGAATTATTAAGATGCTTAGCATTAAAACTTCTAAGGATATGAATATATCGAGATAATATTGATAATAATACAAGTTTAAATTTGTTTATATAAATTCTTATAAGAAAAAGTTTTCTTTTAAACGAATTACGAATTTGTATACCCTTCACCTTCGTGAGAAGCTTATATAAATTTGTAATTCCGTTTGTAATTTTCACAATATAATTTTCCGACCCTATAAAGTATATATATTCTGGATCCTTATAGATAGCGAAGTCGATTAACCCATGTACGTCTGCCTGTTGGAATCAACTTTCCGAAGTCCCCAAATAACTTACATACACGATTCATACATCAATATCTCCGGAATTCTTCCGGCTCGGTTGCTATTTAAAATCGAGAAAATCAGTGCACAAATCGCTGAGATATAAGAAAAAAACTGGACAACTTCGATTTTTTAAATATTTTTGACCTATATATGGATTACTAAGTCATTAATATAGACAATATGGATATCTACTGATAGATATATCAAAGACCTTTGCAACGACGTATATAAGACCATAATAAATTGGACCTACAATGGGTCAAAAGCGGAAAAAATAAAAAAAAATTTTTTAACCTGAATTTTTTTCACAAAAAGTTTTTTTTCGTAAATATTAAAAAGAATATTGAAAAAACAAAAAAAAATTTAAGAAAACAATTCGAAAAAAAAATATTTCCAAAAAATTAAAAAAATAAATTTTGTTTACCCAAAAATATTTAAAATTTTTATTTTGAAGTACAATTTGGTGAAGGGTATATAAAATTCGGCACAGCCGAATATAGTTCTCTTACTTGTTTTTTTTTAAATATTATTATGCAAAATGAACAATTTTAATCGATAATACAGAAAGTAGAAAATTTCGTTACTTAGAAAATTGAAATTAAGTGTATAAAATATAAGTAAATCCACAAATTCGTCTGATTCATCCAATTTATATATTCTATAAACATTGCAAAATAAATCGAAACTTTTCTTACAATAATAGCTTTGTTCGCAACCAGTAAAATAAAAAATATTCTCAAAAATAAGAAAAGTAAACGAACAAAATCTCAGCAAATTTTGTTTTATTGTCATTATTTGGAAAAATAAAAAAAAAATTGTCTTAAATTTTTACCAAAAAAAAAATCAAAAGAAAGCATTTTTTATTTTCTATTTTTACTGGGAACTAATAATATGTATTATGTAAACGAACACACTTAATGTTACATTTTGAATCCAAATTGTTTACTCTGTTCATAAAATATTTATTTATTTTTTATTGTAATTTAAAACATTATAAGAAATTCTAATTAATTAAGTGCAAGTGATTAATTTCCAATTTGTAGTTCATTTCAAATATGCAATTTTATTCTATTCTAAATATATTTTAGAATACTAATTAAACATTTTAGTTAAAATTCAGTGTCATCTGTTGTTCCAAGTCCATTTCGAAGTGTGCATGTACGAGAGTGTGTGCTCATTCAAATAAATAAGTAAATATTTATGGAACATTTACGGAAATTTTATTTACATAAATAAGTACAATAAATAAATAAATAAGTATATGTAGAGAAATGTTCCTGCTCAGTAAATTAAACAGTTTTTGTGTATATAAAAAAAGGTTTGTTTTATTTCTGAAATGCTGCTCTAAATTCGATACTTATTCACGCATAACAAAAATATCATTATAATAAAATAAAATAAAATGAAAATGTCTCTGTGGAAATACTTTTCTTGTACGAAAATGTATGTATGTTTGTGAATATACGAGTATAATTGAATATAAAAGTTAAATAAATGGGCGATGGAAACGCATAATTTGAATCGTATTTAATTTGCATTTGAGTGGCACTAAAACGAAAAAAACACACAAAAATAAAAGGAAAAGTTTAACCAATACGAAAGTCAAACGCAATTGATACTAATTTTCCCAAACGAACAAATAAACAAAGATAGAATTGAAAATCGAATATTTATTACGACCATTATGCACCAAATAACCCCACTTCACGCTTTGACACGCTTCTGGCCCATTGAAAAGAGGAGTTCGCTTATGACAACGTTATTTGTCGTAAATATGAAATATTGACATATAAATAAAAACATTTATGTAAATAAATGCATTTTACGTATATATCGCTCATTTACTAAAAGAACGTCATAACTCAAAATTCGTGTTTTTTGAACTGAGTAATACAAATTATCACACAAAAAATCTATTATTTTTTATGTGAAAGTGTTTTTTTGTTCTAAACATCAAAATTAAAATTCATGTTTTCTTGTATATGTATATGACAAGTAAAAATTTGCGTTAAATACAGATAAGAATTGGTAAAATCTTATAAAATATTCAAAGCCGTTTTTTAGTAAATGAGCGAAATGTACTTTAGAGTGGCCCCAAAAAATAAAGTTGTGGTTATTCCCAACTAAACTGAAAGATTAATTCATTCTAATCGTTTCTCAAAATGTTTGTCCCTGGCGTCAGTATTTGGAGTGCTGGATCAAAAATTAAAAATGTTTTTTTTTAAATTTCTATGATTTCTCGCAAAGGTAATTTATAAAATATTGGTATCATGTGCAACGTCAGTGACTCAAATTATCATGTAGGGCCAAAAATAGTCTTTCTTTTGTTCAAATTATTTAAAGTAATAGTTTAAATTAATACGCTCTAATTTCTCTTATAATTTCACCGATTTTTTTTTCCGTTTTTCAAATTTCAACAACATTTTCGGAAACACATTTTCTCCATGATCTGATTTTAGCTATATATGGAGTATCTACATACAGTCAAGGAAAAAAAGACTAAATACACCCTACGATTTTGAAGTTTTAGAGAATTTATGGCGAAAATTGAAATAGATGTTATAGCACTGTTTAAGGTATTGTTACGTTTTAACCTTTTCAAAACGCTGATTTATTTCCTTTAAATAAACCGGATACTTTTGATTGCAAATAAAAGCCGCTTAGTAGTTTGAAAATTATAACAACTCTTTATTTATTTAAAATGTACAACAACAGAATTAAATAGTCACTTAATTTTTTTTATACACGTTTATAAATTCTCAGAAATACAGACTATATAATGTATACGAATTCACTTGAAAAATACAGCACACTTTAAGGCACTCAGTTGATGTTTATTCAAATAGCGTCTCTGATAAACTGACTCACGACTGCAACCTCTGCCACTATTTATAACACTGCATAACCATCTAGAAAGCTCTATTTCTACAATGTTCTTTAACTGAATATTCGAATTCGAATACAGCGTTGCCAACTTACGATCAATGGTCAACTGAAAGATTTTATTTAATAATGCCCACAGATATGTTACAGTTTGCTATTACAGCACTGTTATTTGAAAGCATTATGCTACTTTTAAATCAGCCCTTAAAATCGTTATATTTGAATTCAAGTACAATTTCGTAACAGTATTAATAACACTGTCCAACAGCATTTTTAGAACAGAATAGCGACCCAATAATTCTGAAAGGTCATGTTGAGTAGATCATTTGTCAAATTTTAATTTTTTGATCGAAGGGAGCTTTATACTAACTAAAAAAAAATTTTGTAAGTTAATATCTGAGAGAATTTGTATGGTCAGAATCTATTTATGATCCGAATGAGCTGATATTTAAAATATAAATAGTCGTAGAGAAGATCTACAAACGTGTATACACATGTAGGCTATCACTTTTAGGTCAAGAGTAATTTAGGTTTATTTATTTATTTTTTTTTTAATTTTGCTCGATCTTTTTTTTAGTTTTTTATATATGTCGGGACTACGTAGGTTCAAAATTTTTTCGAATACTCCAAAACAACTTGCTAACAGTTATCTTGCCCATATAAAAAGTTGGAACATGTAAACATGGCCGCATTTTCCATAGAATATATAAAAAACGTTAACATTTTCCAAAAGGGAGCATGGTTTGTGGAGCTCCTGACGAATAAATACAAGCATTTTGTACATGTAGTTGAAAACCTTAGAACTTAAATTTAAGATTAATTTAAGTGAAATAAAAAAATTTATTAATTTTTCGGTCGTCATTTACCTTTGAAACTAAAAAAATTTAATATATGGATTTTCCATGAACAGAAATATAAAATATGAATTAATGTACATTTTTAACAGTATATTCAAATGTCCTTAAATCAATGGCACTATAATTTTTGACAGTTTTTATTTCAAATACCAAAATTCCATTGGTAACATGGACCGGAACAAAATCATAAGGCATATGTTGATACCTAGGGCCTGGGAAATCAATGGATTTTCCAGCAAGATAACGACCCTAATCATAATGCGCACGTTGTTCGAAACTGGCTTCTTTATTATGCACGAAGACCGCTAAATTCACCAGCCCAGTCACCAAAGCCCAATAGAGCACATATGTGACGTTTTGTAAAAATTTGTGCGAAAATATGAAATTAGTAGCCGTGAAACATTAAAAACCGCTCTTATTCGAACATGGCCCGAAATAACATCCTCTATTACAGAGAATTTGGTGAAATTATTGCACCGTCGTCTTCAAGCAGTTGGTGGACCAACCAAATATTTAGAGTGTCTGTAATTCTCATTCACTCTAGTGTTTTATTTGTATAATATCTTTAGTTTTTCTAAAGCCTTTTGGGAAAAGGTTTCCTGATTATCTGGCCTAAGCAACCAGTGAAATGCGCATACACAGAAAAAATTATATTTCAATTCAAACATTTATCCCATATTGAACTGGTTTCAATTATTTTATAATTGAATCAAGTATTCATGTGCTCAAAAACAAAATTTTCTGATATTTTCTATTGAATTTTGAAAACAAAGTATAACAAGTAGTCCAACTCTCTATTTTTTAAAATTACTCTCTCACATATTCGGGTACTGTGTAAATTCAACACCCTTGTGAGAGAATTATACACATCAAAAGTCTCGAGATTTTAACTATAAATTGTCGAATAAATATAGTTTGATACACGTAAATTCACTAACACACACTATTTTATAATTTTTTTCAACACATTTAGCACTTTTTCTTTTCCGAATCACGTCCATTTCGCACAAACTAAAAAATATTTTTTTTTATTAATTTTGACGTTTTATTTTGTTTGTGGTAGGTTTAAAATATAGAACAGAGTTTCAATTTTTGGTATTGAAAATAGAACAAAATTTAAATAAATTAAAATTTAAACATTTTTATAGAACTCTGTGTGTCTGGTGAAAATTAAAAAGGAACCAACACATGTACACTTTTGTTACTAACACATATTTAGACTTAGGTACTTTTTCACTAACACATGTATAGAGTTAGGTACTGCTGTCAAAGAGTTGGACTACTTGTTATACTTTGTTTGAAAATATTAAATACACAGTGGTTTAAAAATTTTTTTCGGAAATAATTCAGTATCTTGGGAACTATTGGAGATATTGTTACAAAATTTCACATAGTTCACAAGCTGAGGTGTTTTTGAGTTGATTAACGCTTGTTCAGCTTCCTAGTGCTAATGGGGGCAAGTACGTAGCCCATCAAAGTTGGTCACCTCGGGTCTCAAATTTTTTAAAAAAATTGCCAAAAATCCATTTATGATCTGAATGAGTTTTGAATGTAAATAGTCCTTGAGAATATCTACGCTTACAAGTGTAGGTTATCTATTTTAAGGGAAATGAAGTCCCAAAATTTTATAAAATTATTTAATTTTACTAAAATATCAATCCTCAAGTCATAATGTTTTCATCAATATCAAATACTTATAAAAAAGCCTTTATTTACTCCTCAGAAATTCCACAAACCTTGACAAGTTCGCAAACATTATATGAACACCTCAGCTTAAACCATGTGAAAGGTCGTAACAATATCTCCAATAGTTCCCAAGATTCCGAATTGTTTCCAAAAAAAAGTTTCTAAACCACTGTGTGATGACAGGACAAATATTTTGTTGAATTTTAGTATAAAAGTGATGTATTAATAAAACAGGTAAAAAAGGTATTTTTTTAAAATTAGGTGTATGACTTAAAAATGCGGGATTAACAATAGAAGGCGTATATTTTGTACGCGGTCTGTTATTTATTCTCACTTAGTTATTTAACAATTTAGTGTAGACAACAAAGTTTGTTTTTTGCAATGTCGAATTTTACAAAAGGTCATAGCGAGAACTTTTGCTTTACTTTTTTTAATTTGAAGAAAAGTGCCTCTGAAGCAGACCGATTGCTCACCAAAGCTTATGGTGAATGTGTTCCATCGATTTCCAGGCCAGCCAAAAAAGTTTGAACACCAAGAATTGGATGTATTCATTGTTGTTGTTGTTGAAAATTGTTGTCAAACTCAACAACAGCTTGCAAAATCATTGGAAGCTACTTATGCAGCTATTTCAGAATGTTTGCGAGCAGCAGAATTCATCCAGAATCATTGCTTGCGATAAAAAAATGGATCCAGTACAATAACCCGAAGCGAATGAGACCGGCCAAACAGCCGAATCAATACCAAAGCAAAAGAGTCATTTCTGTTATTAAATCTGTTCAGACTATAATATGAAACCTTAGTACAGGTTTGTTTGAAGACAGAAGGAAACCGTAAAATTCCATCATGACAACACTCGGTCACATGTTGCAATATCTGTTAAAAACTATTTATAATATTGTGGTTGGAAGATGGGAAAAGATCATAGCAAAGAATTGCCAATACAAATGTTTCAAAATAAAAACTAAAATTTAAAAAAATCTCATTATAATGTCTATTTTTTTATTCATACTACATAATAGCCAATACAAAAAAATCCCTTTCGTATTACTAAACATTCGCATTTTTTATAATTTTAAAAGCTGAATTATTTTATGTCTCATTTGAAATCAAAAACCTTATAAATTAATCATTGCCTTTTGACACAAACATTAATATACAAACCTAAAGTTTTGTATAAAATCGTTTGAATTTATGTATCAACACGAAATGCGTGTACTTTTTTTCAAATGAATGAACAATTTTTAATTCTAATGGTGAACAGATATTTGCAAAATTTATAATAACGAAGTACATTTAATAAAATATTTAATTAATTAGCATTTAAACTGTTGTGATTTGTTATTTGTGTTAATTAAACGTTGAATTTAAATTAAAATGACAACGCGTTTCTTTTTTTAAATTTATTTTTTTCTTTACAGAAAAACAGTATTTAGTACCTTCGTTATGAATAAAACAAATGACTGTTTTGATCACTTAAAAGTTCAATTTTATGTACTAATATTATTAATTAATTGATTACAAATTTATGAAAATATAATCAGGTTATTACATTATGATTTATTCCAGTATGAAGAGACACAATTATGTATAAAGTTAATACTTTAGAGCTGTTTATTTTAATATCAGCACGGAGCCAGGAACATTTATAATGTCGTTAAAATATAAAAGTTTTGACTTCATGCAAAGAACAAAAACAAATTAGATATTTTCTATTTGAAAGATTCTTAAAAATACAGAAGATTCTGAATGTATATTTTTGCTTTCATTTGAATTTACTTTCTGAATTAACTTCCCATTTTTGTTGATGTTAAAGCATTTTTATACCCTACACCACCATAGTGGGTAGGATATAATGCGTTTGTGCAGATGTTTGTAACGCCCAAAAATATTAGTCTAGCACCCACCTTAAAGTATACCGATCGACTTAGAATCCGTCCGTCCGTCCGTCTGGTTGGCTGGCTGGCTGTCCATGTAAACCTTGTGCGCAGAGTACAGGCCGCAATTTTGAAGATATTTCGATAAAATTTGGTACATATTACTTTTTCGGGCCAAGGACCAAGCCTATTGAAACTGGTCCTTTATTTCACCTAGCCCCCATACAAATGTCCTTCCGAAATTGGACTTTATCGGTTATAAATGTTTAATTTATAAATGTATCTCCACAAATTGCGCTCCAAATAAGTTTTATATATACAAAATTCATGTCACCAAATTTTGTTACGATCGGTCCATAATTAGTCATAGCTCCCATATAGACCCGCTTCCGAAAATCACTTTAACTTGCATAAATCTCTTAAAAATGTTGGTATGCACACAAAATTCAACATAAATAACTTTCATATAGACATAAATCACACGACCTAATTTCATAGTGATCGGTCCATAATTGGTCATAGCCCCCATATAAGGCCCACTTCCGAAAATCACTCAAAAATATAAATTATTGAAATTTTAAAAGAAAAATGATTTTGCTCTTTTACTTAGTGTAGGGTATTATATGGTCGGGCTTGACCTACCATACTCTGTTAAAAAATCTATGTATTATAGCAATTTATGTGGGAGAACTGTTCATATCTCTGGTGGTCACATCAGAAAAGCGATATTTTCTAGATTACATTGTTATCCGCAAATACTTTTAGATAAAACAAACTGTTTTATTTGTTTTATTCGCCATTAACGTGAAGAAATGATCATATTTTCTCTTAAAGTCCATATTGAATTAATTTAAATGCACTATTTTTAATTTATAGATCAATTTGATTTGCACAATAATGACTTAACTCGCCTTAATTGCTCAATTCTTGTTTGTTTCACATAAAAAAACAAACAAACAAACGAACCAACCAACAAACCAAAGATCGAACAAAAAAATCCATCCATTGAATTCTCTACAGGCAAAAGGAAGCCAAATAATAAATAACTCGTCTCAGGCAGTAAATGTTGCAAAAAAAAAACTTGTTCTTAATTTTCGCAAGAAAAAATACAAATCAGAAAAAAATATTTTTAAAACTTGTCATGAGATTCAGCTACAGAGAAATATTTACATCTATCTGCTCAGAGTATGAGCAGAATGACTTTAAATTTTAAATGGAATTTAGAGCGTTGTTTTGTGCAGCAGAGAGACGAGGATGATGACGTTGTTACAGCAGCTTTTCTTCATTTTTACGGTTTTAACCAAAAAACTTTCGTATCAGTAGAAATGTCTAAATTTGAACATGATGACAAGTTTAATTGCATATTTAATGGATTTATAAATAATATATGTACATTTTTATTTTAAATGTGGGAAAATAAACTCTACTTTAAAGATTCACTCTCTAAAACTCTCATAAACATCTACTTCCGGAATTGCTTTTGGAAGCATGATTACGATTTGTAGGGCAACATTTTCAAGCAAATTTTTAGATACAATTATATTAGGCTGTTTTTTTTACTTTGAATTAATTTGAATTAATATTTTGTCCTTTACTACAGATTTCGGAAAAACGCAATTTTTGCAAACAATTTGGTATAATATTTGTACTGTTCTACAGTTATTTTTTTCTTGGACCAGCACCCGGGCAATGCATTGTGTTGAAACTATGAAAATAGGTTATGAGAGAGAGGATAGATTGAGAGCGTTTGTGGACATTTGATTTGAATTTTCTTATATGAAAATTACGGGTCTCGGGAACAAGTTCCCTAATTTCAGCAGAACACATACCATTGTAGTGTCGCTAAAATAGTGAAATAGTGGTGTAAATAGTAAGGAGATTAGATGAAATGAAGTAGTTCTTAAACTGTTTTAGAAAACCAATGCACTTGAATGCTTCTTTCGACATTTGAAAAAATGTGATTGTCCAGGAGATTAAATACTCACGCCTACAACATCAAGAGCTTCTGATTCCGTATTTACCCATAAAAACAGATGGAGCAACATGATATGTTGCGCGTTTTTGTGTTAACATACAACATGGAGTAGTGCGTGCTTTAAAACCCCATTCAGAGATTGTCACAAGATCTTGGTTAAGCGTATCATTCATGTCTTGCTTTATTGCCCTTGACGAAATTATAACCAAAAATTAAGATTTTGTCGAAAAACTTTAAAGTGCAAATCTCCAAAATTAGCACTTTAAAAAAAAATTAAGAGGGGAATTGAGCTAGTAAGCTGTTATTCTAGCATATATCTTTAGGTCACGGGTTAACGTTTTGATTTTAGAATAGTATTTAGTGCAAGCCAAAAAGGTACTTTTTAAGATTAAAAGCACTAAATTATTTTTATTGTTTCTTCGGCAAGTCTAGATTAAATTATTTAACTTCACATATTTTTAATAATTTCAATACTTTATTTGATTTGAAAAATTTCATACAAATAGTAAGTTGTTAAAGAACTCTTCTAACAGCTAGTAAATCCCAGCCTTATTTCTGATTTTTTTTTAAGAGAAATCATGAAAATAAAAGTGAGTTATTAATTAGTTTCCAAAATAAAATTTTTAATTGAGTAAAACATCTAAATATACCGAAAGATACTGTGTGGTATTTTTTGATGTCAAAGTACTGAAAAAGTACAATTGTAAACAATTTTTCATCCCTGAAATGGAATAAAAATCTTATTAATACAAATATTTATGAGTCTTTCTGTGAATTATATTGGTTGTGAACTCAGCTAAACATTTTGCGCCACCTACTGTCAAATACACTAATAAGTTTCACAATTTCCAGGGAACAAGTTAGAATTTTATTTTCGTTTTACCAAACACACGTTTACACATGCAAGTAACAGTTCGAAAAACACAATGCATTCACACTTTTGCACTAACACAATCACACATGAAGCCACCTGCAGCTCACTGCCTACTGAATTTAGGTGGACAGTGATTTTCCACACTTTCATACAAGTGAAGACAAATAGAGTTGCCAATAAATAGTTCTTGAAAAATTTACCAGAAGGTGGTAAAATAATAAGTATATTTTTAACTTATTTTATGTATTTTTGAAAAAGCAATTCGTACAAATGGCCACTAATGATTATCGTTTTCGTAAAAATAGCAATTTCATTACTTTTTATAAATAAAATTGTTACTAATACTATAAAATTGTTAACATGACATTTTCACCAGAAATGTTTGTATTTGAATATCATGGTAACACTTTATTGTTATTAATAAAAATAATAAAATTTGGTTTCAAGCCGGAAATGGACTTAAAAATAATAAATGCTGATATATAAAAGGGTTATGTATCAAATTAGCTGTAATTTTCTTATATTTGTGCCATTTTGAAGACATCTTTCTCCTTCGCTAACATTTACAAAAATTTAAAAAAAACCGTTAATCCGGTGTGAATGAAATATTACAAGCGGAAAACAGATGTGTTGTCGAGTTTAAGTTTTGAATTTGGGCCCAACGGGGATCGGCTACGGATCCCCAAATCCTCCTCGGGTATGTTCAATTTTTAAAACGATCCTATTTCTTCGTCGGTGTTCCGATTTCAAAAAAATTACATATATAAAATTTCGTTGCTATCAATTATCTCTTACAACATAGGAGATATTCACATTTGAAAATTAAATTTTCAATATTTTTAACCACCATACTCCAGTTTTTTGGTAACAGCGGGTTCAAATATCTCCAGATTTTCTGATTTTAACAACAAACTTATACGTCAAACAAAAATAATTGTTCAAAAATCGTGACTGACTCCAAAGTTATATTCATTTGAATTTAAACATTTTAAAAAAGGCGATTTTTCTTTAGTTTTTTGTACAAAAAGCTATTTTTTTTTAAGTTATCTAAAAAATTTCTAAGAAGATGTATAGATTTATACTTTTTGAAAAGCTAACTTTACATTAAATATTTTAAATGGAATCAAATTTGAAAATGTTTGATACCAAGGTCCATCCAAAAACTCCTATTTTTTATGTAAAATTCCACTTTTGGTCAAAAATTCTCAAATCGCATAGTCGATATCAACATTTCCAATAGAAAAATCAATTAGTAATCTGAATATAATCGTAAGTTAATAATTACATCACCTTTCGAATAAAAGCAAGCTAATTATACTAATTATTATAATTAGTAATCATTAATTAACAGCTATGCATATGACACATTCTTACCCAAAGTATAAATGCAATTACATTTTCAATGTAACTTCACTAGACATATTTACTAGGGTATTCATTCGACTAATGATCGTTCGATTAATCGAATAATTTCTTACGAATAATTATTCGAACAATTTAAAAATGGTAATTTTCGAATAACGTATAATTCGAACAATTTTATGTATAATAATCGAATAAAACGAATAAATGTACATACAATATATTTAAATTTATTAAATTGCTTAAAATTTTTCATAATTTCAAAATTAAATAAGTAATAATGACTCCCAAAAATTGTATTGTTTCTGAAATTCGACAAATAACCAAAGACAAAGGAACCTTTGATCACTGTAGATGAGTGTTCCGATAGCTCCTTCTATAAATATATAAATATTACTGCAAGAAGTTACAAAAATTTGTTATTTAGCTGGCTCGCAATTATTTAGCTAAATAACAAATTTATTTAGAAGAATCGCAATTAATAATCAAAATATTAACTTAGATTAAAGTGGAGTTGAATGTGATTCTGAAACGGTGGTCGAAAGTGATATTGAGGATGACATAACGATTACATTGAAATAGATGAAGGCCATGATCTTAAAATATATATGATGTTATTAACCGCGTACGTAAGTGTTGCAAAATATTTAATAAATCGAATGATAAACACAAATATTGCAAACTAACGTTTTGTTGCAAGAAAAGCATGGAGTTCGTCTTATACATGATTTTGAACATCGTTGAACATCTTTGTCTAACATGGTAATAACCTTTTTGCGTATTTGTAAATGCGTCAATCATGAACTGCCTGACTTCAAATTAGACACGTTCACTGACAATGATATCAAACTTTGTACAGATTCCTTTTATTGTGTAATTCCCCAATACTACTTTATTAAGCAAAGATTCGGCAACGTTGATAGAGCTTGATGTATAATAAAATTTATTATAAATAATTTAGAAATAGTAAATATGTAATTAATTTACTTAAGAATTAGTTACTCAATTTAAAACACGAATTAATGAATGACATAAAAAAGTTTTTAATACGTTTATATTGTATTTGAATTCAGGATCATATCAAACTAGCTCACATTTTTTAAAGCATAGCTAAAAACGGAAACTAAAGGGTTTGCTAGTCAACTGTTTTGTAGATTATTCGGGAGTTAATCTGATCAGAATATTTCTGTTGAAAATTTAATGATGGACTTTGTTTTCGAATGTTTTTTTTAACATTATCAATACTTGAATTGTTATCTTTAACTTTAACGTTATTTTTTGTTTTTGTTTAACAATAAAATATTAAAAACCGATATCAAAACTTCATTCTTCACTTTTTTAAATTATTCGAATAATTCGAATAATTTTAAACGTGTGATCGAATTATTCGAACAATTTAAAATCTCTTATTCGAATTTTTCGTTTTATTCGAACAAGAGAAAAATCTAATAATTCGAATACCCTAATATTTACATGTTAAAAAGAAACATTGGAAAGTAAGTTATTCGAAAGTAAATGTTTTCTTCGATTGCTCCAATTTTACTATGTATATTTAAAATCTGTACTAAATTTCAATTTGTTGATTTACGAAATCAACACATTTGTGTAAATAAAATATAGTTGAAATCATCCGCAAACTATGCTATACATTTCTATGTGTAATTTAAAGATAACTGTTATCGATTGCATTGATAGTAGTCGTCTTATGGTTGACTTTTAAAATTAACACCTGCCGCCAGATGTCGCTGAATGAAAAATAGTTGTCTTGGCTAAAATCGTAGTTGATGTTTTCAATTAAATATAGATGGCGCATAATTGAAATATTGATTGTTCTAAACGCATATTGCTATAATGTTGTAGTAAATAACCGTGTATACTTGTATGTAGTGTTGGAAAATAATTGAATAGTGAGTATCGATTATTTGCCTTTATATTGATATAATAAGAAGAAAACAAAATTGTTCGACACATTCAAAACTTGGTAAACATTTGTAAAATAATTTTTAGTTTCTTTTGGTTTATCTTTTATTGAGGTCCAAAGTTAAAATTTTATACAAGAATGGCATAAAATCGTGCACCGATTATCCAATCTTAAAAATCTTTTCTTTTGAACATTTTCCATTTTCTAACGTTTTTCCTAATTTATAAGCCATTATTAACAACACAAACAAAATTCTGAGTGCGACCATGAGGGAATCTAAAGATAACAAACATTTAGTAAAAATTTTCTAATATTTCAAAGAATAATTAAAAAACTTCAAATATATTTTTAGGCATATCTTTGTAATCAGTTGTACGACTTTTATAGGCTTAAGGTTACATATATAGACACATTCTAAAACCACAATAGTGGGGAGGGTATTATGCATTTGTACAGATGTTTGCAACTTAGTCTAACATCCACCTTAAAGTATACCTATCTACTCAGAATCACTTTTTGAGTCGATTAAACGATATCCGCACATACATTTTTTTCGAACCCTATTGGTATAGGCAGAAATCGATCAATTATTTCACTTAGCCTCCATATAAATGTCTTCCTTAATTAGAACTTCATAGGTCATTAATGTTTAATTAGTGTAGATATCTACAAAAATTTCGCTCCAAATAAGTTTTATATATGGTTAGTCATAGCTCCCATATAATGCCAACTTCCGGAAATTATTCATGAATATAAATTATTGAAATTTTAAAAGCTATTTTCTCAGTGTTTGGTATTATATGGTCGGGATTGGTCACAGGGAGATAAGATATACATAAATCCCAAACAGCAGAATTTATGATCAATTGTTTTGCCATGAGATCAGCCAGAGCCAGTGCAGCATAACGAATAAAGCACGAGACGGAGTGCTGCACTACGGCATTCCTAGGGCTTATTCCCCAGGCCTTCCCAATGGCCCTTCTGCAGACATAAATAGCGATAGCCGCCATGGACGCTCTCACTTGGATATTCGGGCTCCAGTATAGTTTATAATCTAGAATGATTCCTAGATACTTTGCAATGTCCGAGAGCTTAAATTCCATTCCGTTAAGGCGCGGTAATGGGAACGAGGGGATTTTTTACCTTCTTGAAAAGAGCACAAGCTCCGTTTTCCCAGGATTCACTCCAAGTCTACTAGCAGTACTGCACAGTACTACAATTACAGCAGTACTGTAATTGTACTAAAAAAGTAAGAAAGTATAGTCAGTCAAGCCCGACCATATAATACCCTACACTAAGTAAAAGCGCAAATACATTTTTCTTTTAAAATTTTAATAATTTATATTTTTGAGTGATTTTCGGAAGTCTGCCTTATATGGAGGCTATGGCCAATTATGGACCGATCACCATGTGTGTGTCGTGTGATTTATGTCTATATGAAAGTTTACTATGTTGAATTTTGTGAGTATACCAACATTTTTAAGCGATTTATGCACGTTAAAGTGATTTTCGGAAGCGGGTCTATATGGGAGCTATGATTAATTATGGACCGATCGTAACAAAATTTGGTGACATGAATTTTGTATATATAAAACTTATTTGGAGCGCAATTTGTGGAGATACATTTATAAATTAAACATTAATGACCGATAAAGTCCAATTTCGGAAGAACATTTGTATGGGGACTAGGTGAAATAATGGTCCGATTTCAGCCAGTTTCAATAGGCTTGGTCCTTGGGCCGAAAAAATAATATGTACGACCTGTACTCTGCGCACAAGGTTTACATGGACAGCCAGCCAACCAGACGGACGGACATCGTCCAATCGACTCAGAAAGTGATTTTAACTCGATCGGTATACTTTAAGGTGGGTGTTAGACTAATATTTTTGGGCGTTACAAACATCTGCACAAACGCATAATACCCTCCCCACTATGGTGGTGTGGGGTATAATGAAGTTTGTAGGCCTTGTGATAATGTGTCCAGATGCATCACAGAAAAGTTTACAGCAACATCATCTGCATATGCGACAGTTTTGCACTTTATGGAGTCTAATTTCATGAGTAGTATATTAATGGCAATATACCACAAGAGTGGCTGTTCGCTAATCTAAAGATAGTTGAAGTCCCCATTGAAGAAATAATTACTCTATTGGTCAGAAGTAGGGTATTCAAATTATTCGATAATTTTCTTATTCGAATAAAACGAATAAGAGATTTTAACTTGTTCGAATAATTCGATCACACGTTTAAAATTAATAGAATTATTCGAATAATTTAAATTTTTTTAAAAAGTAAATAATAAATTTTTGATGTACATAGGTTTTTTAATGTTTTATTGTTAAAGAAAAACAAACAATAACGTTAATGTTAACAATTCAAGTATCGATAATGTTAAAAAAAAACATTTGAAAACAAAGACCATCATTAAATTTTCATCAGAAATATCCTGATCCTGAATTCAAGTACAATATAAACGTATTAAGAACTTTTTTATCTCGCTAGTTCTATAGTAACTGAATTATTCACTTTTCCTTAATTATTTATAATAGATTGTGTTATACCCTCATGCTCGTTGCCGAATCTTTGCTTAATCAAGTGGCCTTAGGGAATTACACATATCTGTCCAAAGTTTGATATCATTGTCAGTGAACGTGACTAATATGAAGTCAGACAGTGCATGAATGACGCATTTATAAATACACAAAAAGTTTATTATCATGTTATACAAAGATGTTCAACTATGTTTATAACGAATAATGTATAAGACGAACTCCATACACTTATATATATTTTAAGACCATGGCCTTCGTCTATTTCAACGTAAATTATAAATGTCATCCTCAATATCACTTTCGACGACCGTTTCAAAATCACATTCGCCATCACTTTCAACACCACATTAATCTAATTGCGATTGAGCTAATATTTCGCCATCGTATGTTCATGTTTAGACGATAAAATTTCTGTTTCGAAATCAATGCAAAAAATTTTAAGCAATTTAATAAATTTGAATATATAAGAACATTTATTCGATTATTCTACATAAAATTGTTGGAATTATTTGTTATTCGAAAATGGTAATTTTTAAATTGTTCGAATAATTATTCGTAAGAAATTATTCGATTAATCGAACGATCATTTCTCGAATGAATACCATAGTCAGAAGCCTACCAATGAAGTAGAATACCCTACTACCCTACTACCTATGAGGCAGAAGGCCCCTTCAATATCTTCCAGTGATTTTTCTACAAATTCCACAAGCGAGTGTTTATTTTTTAGATGTTTCCAAATTATATTGGGAATATCTTTTAAATATCTATAATTCTGAAAAAAATACTTAAAATATATACTGATTTTTTTCGATAACAAAAAGTTATGAAAATTTGCAAATGCATTGAATTTTTCATCCCTGCTACATAGTTTGAATGTATAACTGTCATTTATATTATTAACATGAGTATCAACCCTGTTTTAAAGCATTACTAGAATGTCTGCCATCTATTGTTGAGTAGTGAACGCGTTGTAAGAATCATTTTATGTTACTTTTTATATTATAGATGTCGCTTTTTATATTCTTTAAAAAATAAAGAACATTTGAAATATTCGCAAATATCCAAGATAAAGCTAATTTTTGTATCTATATATGGGGCATTTCATGTCAAGTGAACCAACTTTTGAAATCGATGTCTTCCGATCGGGATGAAATTTGCACCAAGGTTAGCTCTATTGGATAGTAACTCAGACACAATTTTTCAACAACATCGGTCGAGAACTCTCTGAGTTATAGGGGGTAAAATTTTGACAATTTGGTCAAACAGGGGTTTTTTCTTATCCATGTAACTTATTACCTATTGTTCTTAGCAAAATGTGTCCCAAATAGTATAGATAGCTATTTCTTCGATCTTTCGAAAAAAAATATTAAAAAAAAAAAATAAAAAATTTTTAATATTTTTTTTCCGAAATCAAAAACTTTTTTGACTTTTTTTTAAAATACGCCCTTTTTTTTTTTTTTTTTTTTTCTTAAAATAAAGTTTAGATATTTTCCTTGAACACCTACTTGGTCGCTTAGTGGGATGCGAGTGGGATATCTATCAAAATAAATATTTTGTAACTCAAAACATAAAATTTTTGACTTTTTTTGCAAAATCAAAAACTTTGTTGACTTTTTTTTTTCAAAATGGACCCTTTTTTAATCTTTTTTTTTAGGTCAAACAAAAGCTTAGATATTATCCTTGAAGACCCTTTTGGTCGCTTAGTGGGATGCGAGTGGGATATCTATCAAAATAAATATTTTTTAACTCAAGACTTACAATTTTTGACTTTTTTTTTTGCAAATACGATTTTTTTTCCAAATGGGCCCTTTTTTTAAAATTTTTTTTGTAGTCAAAAGAAAGCTTAGGTCCATTCCTTTAAGATATTTTTAGTCCCTTAGTGGGATGCGAGTAGGATATCTATCAAAATAAATATTTTGTAACGCAAGACATACAATTTTTTAATTTTTTTTTGCAAAATCAAAATTTTTTTCCAATATGGGCCCTTTTTTAATTTTGTTTTTTTGCTCAAAAGAAAGCCTAGGTCCATTCCTTTAAGATATTTTTAGTCCGTTAGTGGGATGCGAGTGGGATATCTATCAAAATAAATATTTTGTAACAATTTTTTAATTTTTTTTTGCAAAATCGAAATTTTTTTCCAATATGGGACTTTTTTTTAAAAATTTTTTTTTGCTCAAAAGAAAGCTTAGGTCTTTTCCTTTAAGACCTATTTTGTCACTTAGGAAGATGTGAGTAGGATATCTATTAAAATAAAAATGTTGTAACTCAAGACATTCAATTATTGACTTTTTTTTTGCAAATTCGAATTTTTTTTCAAAATGGGCCCTTTTTTAAAAATTTTTTTTTTAGTCAAAAGAAAGCTTAGGTCCATTCCTTTAAGATATTTTAGGTCCCTTAGTGGGATACGAGTGGGATATCTATCAAAATAAATATTTTGTAACTCAAGATATACAATTTTTGATTTTTTGGCAAAATCAAAAACTTTTTTGACTTTTTTTTAAAATGGGCCCTTTTTGTAATTTTTTTTTTGCTATAAAGAAAGCTTAGGCCTATTCCTTTAAGATGGTTTTGATCGCTTAGTGGGATGCGAGTGGGATATATATCAAAATAAATGTTTTGTAACTCAAGACATACAATTTTTGTGTTAAAACATTTATTTTGATAGATATCCCACTCGCATCCCACTAAGGGACTAAAAATATCTTAAAGGAATGGACCTAGGCTTTCTTTTGAAAAAGGGCCCATATTGGAAAAAAATTTTGATTTTGCAAAAAAAAATTAAAAAATTGTATGTCTTGCGTTACAAAATATTTATTTTGATAGATATCCTACTCGCATCCCACTAAGGGACTAAAAATATCTTAAAAGAATGGACCTAAGCTTTCTTTTGACTACAAAAAAAATTTTAAAAAAAGGGCCCATTTGGAAAAAAAATCGTATTTGCAAAAAAAAAAGTCAAAAATTGTAAGTCTTGAGATAAAAAATATTTATTTTGATAGATATCCCACTCGCATCCCACTAAGCGACCAAAAGGGTCTTCAAGGATAATATCTAAGCTTTTGTTTGACCTAAAAAAAAAGATTAAAAAAGGGTCCATTTTGAAAAAAAAAAGTCAACAAAGTTTTTGATTTTGCAAAAAAAGTCAAAAATTTTATGTTTTGAGTTACAAAATATTTATTTTGATAGATATCCCACTCGCATCCCACTAAGCGACCAAGTAGGTGTTCAAGGAAAATATCTAAACTTTATTTTAAGAAAAAAAAAAAAAAAAAAAAAAGGGCGTATTTTAAAAAAAAGTCAAAAAAGTTTTTGATTTCGGAAAAAAAATATTAAAAATTTTTTATTTTTTTTTTTAAATATTTTTTTTCGAAAGATCGAAGAAATAGCTATCTATACTATTTGGGACACATTTTGCTAAGAACAATAGGTAATAAGTTACATGGATAAGAACAAACCCCTGTTTGACCAAATTGTCAAAATTTTACCCCCTATAACTCAGAGAGTTCTCGACCGATGTTGTTGAAAAATTGTGTCTGAGTTACTATCCAATAGAGCTAACCTTGGTGCAAATTTCATCCCGATCGGAAGACATCGATTTCAAAAGTTGGTTCACTTGACATGAAATGCCCCATATACATACATATATAATTTATATATCTTTTTATACCCTACATCACCATAGTGGGGAGGGTATATTGGGTTTCTGCTGATGTTTGTAACGTGCAGATATATTGCCCCAACACACACCTTAAAGTATACCAATCTGCTCAGGATCACTGAGTTGATTTTTACAGGTCGCAATTTCAAAGATAATTCGACAAAATTTAGTACAAGATTTTCCAAGTCATGCAATCTAATTTAATTACAATTTTTCCATAATTAGATTGGTGTAGGGTATCATATGGTCATAAATGTTGGTGTTAATTTTAACGATACTTTGCATATCAATTAATAATACAGGCTGTCACAAATATATCTTACAATTGGGGGATTAGGTCGTGTTGTCATAATGTCGTAAAATATTTTTTTAGTTTAAACAAATTCTTGTTGTGCTGCGAACAAAAAAAGTGTTATTTTATGACAAACCAATAAACATAGTTCTAAAAGTTTTATTAGTTTACAACTTTTTTGCTTGAAACCAAACAAAAATTTATTTAAACTAAACAAATATTTTATGACATTATGACAATACGATCTAATAGGAGACCGTTTGAATCCCCCTAATATTATTTAAACGTATGGTAGTCAATATTACAGTTTCTTTTATATAGTTTCCCAAAATATTTTTGGTATTCTGAAATAAATTTCACATGGTTAGAACTGAGTTGTTGATTTACAGTTTGTCCGGTAATATGTTGAAAAACCTCAAATGGTTTGTGGGGCTTCGAAAGTGTAAGTTTTATATGAGTATTTGATATTGGTGAAAACCCTAGAACTTTAACATTGATATTTTAGTCAAATTAAATAATTTTATAAATTTGTCGGTCGTTATTTCCCTTAAAAACTAAACAAATATAATATGGGTATTTTCCACGAAGAAAAATATAAAATTTAAATTAATGTAAAATTTTAACCGTTAAAGAAATTATAGCAAAATTTGGAACTGATATAGAACCACGCACCTTCAAATACCGTAATTCCTAAAACGTGGAAAATGTGTTATAAAAGTGCCCACTGTGACGTCATTTACCATGAAATAATTTCCGGATCATATAAAAATTGTATACAGTCCCGAAGAAGCACGTTATTTTTATTTTATTTAGAATTTTATAACAAACATGTATATCTTATACTTAAAAAAAATTACGACCCTCCGTAGTCCCTCCGTATTTAAAAAACCAAAAATCGAGCTTAAATTAAAATAAATAACCTCAATATCTCTTCAACTAAAAAAGATAACCTACACATGTTAGCATAATTTTTGTAAATCTTCTGAGAAGCCTAGAAAGCTGAACAACTTTAAATCAACGAAAACACCTCAGCTCCAACCATAAGGAATTTCGTAACAGTATCTCCAATAGTTCCAGGATACCAAATTATTTCAAAAAAAAAGTTTAAAATTTTAATTTTTTTTCCAGATACACAATTTAAAATCTCTTTTGATACCTTCAGCAGAGTCAATAAACTAAAAAATAAAATTTTGGGATTTCTGAAATGAATCTAATTGAGATATTGAGTTGACATATTTTTGTAAGACCAAAAATGAACTTATCTAAACAAAACAAAAATTAATTCGGAATAAATGTGGATCAAATTGTTCCTAATATTTGCAATCCTTTTAAAATTTTTATACAAATTTTAGTTTTAAAAACTCAATAAATATATAATATGTAATAAAAGCTACACGCAGAGAAAAAATATAATTGGGCATGGTTACTGTAACCATTTATATAGTGTTACAAGATGTTTAACAATATTATAGTCACAGTAACCATTTACATGATTGTGGTAAACATAATATGGTTAATTTACGATTCACATGATTGTATCAACCATATATATGGTTACAGTAAACAAATATATGTTTGTGGCAACCATATTTATGATGAATAATTTTATCATAATATGTTGTTCTCAGATTATGATAAGCCTTAAGCCGAGATCACCATAATATGATAAGTCCTTCATCATATGAATGGTTGTCACAAACATATATTTGTTTACTGTAACCATATATATGGTTGATACAATCATGTGAATCGTAAATTAACCATATTATGGTTACCACAATCATGTAAATGGTTACTGTGACTATAATATAGTTAAAAAACTTGTAACAATATTGAAATGGTTACAGTAACCATGCCCAACTATATTTTTTCTCTGCGTGTATATATTCGATAAATAGGACATGTTTTTTATTCCAAAATATTCTCCATAAAGATACCTTACAGAAAAACATTAAATTGTTATATGTTCTTAAAGAAAGTTTTTTTTTTTTAAATAGAGATTTAAGTCACATTTCCGCCAAAAAAACAGCAATAATCATCTATTTTTTGAATTTTTAGTAGTAATTTAGTAGTCTAACTAACAAAAAAAATGGAGTCCATTCGGTTCAAAATAACGACCAAGTTATTACAACATTTAAAAATTTGAAATGCCTATAATTCGGAAATTATAAAGATAAATAGCCGTAGCAAGATCTAGCCGAGCAAAAATATAAAAATCTTTGAAATCGGATTGAAAACAAAAAATGGCACGTGTATAAAATTTTCTTTTGTTTATTAAAAATATTAAACAAAAATTAAATTACACTGAAGGTGGTTTATTCCAAAAAATTTCGTTTTACTCTTTGTGAAAAAGCCAAATACTCAAATAATTCCACTTTCGATCGGAATAGAATTCTGTGACAGCCCTGAACATTTACGCGTTTTTGGAATAATTTCTTTGCAATGAACTTATCAATTTGGATTAAATCTTTTTTGTTGCATGAATATCCTGCATTTGTTTTGGAGCTTTAAGCATCTTTTACAGAAAGTCACCAGTCAAATGTGATTTGTAATAAAAAATTTCTAAACATCCTTTAGAATTACATTTATTAATATGATATGACTCGAAATACTTCAAAAAAACTTTTCGGCTGACAATGCAAAAAATATAAACAAAATTTTGGGGATTTTTTAATTTTTAATCCCTAATTCCTATTTGTCGTTGTTGTTTTTCTTTATATAAAATGGTGGGGCTTTAATTAATTTTCTTTTTGAGGACTTAGTTCATTGGGAGCTTTCGAACTATGTATATTTCTTTTGTTACGACCCTCTTGACGCAAATGAGCGATAAGTTGAAACAATTTTACCAGATCTTTTTGTATTATACTTACATACACATAAGTAAGTAGTTAAAAATAAATGTACATACATATATTTAAATTTATTGTATGACATTTAATTGCGTTTAATATTTTTTAAATTATTTTTTTATTGCAAATAATGACTGATAAATCATTGTGAATTACTGCATCAACAAATTTATGATCATAAACTGGTATCAAAGATGCAAATACATTTAAATTACAATTAAAAAATGTACAACAACGATGACAACAGTAACAATTTTAAAGTTAAAAGTTGTTGACACAGTGAATACAGTATTTTTTCTTCTTTTAACAACACACTTGTTTGGATATTCTACCAGTTGCAACACAAGACAGTCTTGTATAACATTCCCCATAAACAAAATTTAGATTAATAAAATGCCTGACATCAACTGACATGAACTCATACAAAGAGCTTGAAATTAATGAATTCTTTAAATTGAATAACTTGTGTAATAATTATTGCACTAACTATTATGAGAACTTCAGTGGTCCAAGCTGAAGATAGCTAACGGCATAAAAATTAGATTTTAATGATTTACTACGAACTAAGATCACTAATTTATATTATAAAAGAACATTTTTAATTCATTAATGTCAGTCAATGAGTTTTCTACATTAAACATTAAAATATGAAATGAACAACTTATAATAATAAGACAACAACAAATAGTTATATCCAACGCATTATTTTGAAAATTATTCAGTAGCTTGTGAAATGTTAAAGAAAATATTTTAAAGAAATTTTACACAGTTAGAGTTCAGGTGTTACTCAGCTGATTTGAACGGAACAGCAACCAGTCATTTTGCAGACGAGAACCGGTTTTAGGTGGTTCATCGGCAGGCAACCACAATAGATAGTCTTCCTATTAAGAGACATCCATTTTTATGGCCGATATTTTAGCCTGAAACTAATTCTCTTCCGTAAGCGGGTAATGTAGAAGACTCCACACACTCAAAATGTAGACTTTCATACATCTTTGCATCCCAAGTTGTTGCACGATATCTAAGGTGACTCGTCCGTGATCCATTCAGAAAATTTTTTGTCGTATATTATCGCATATTAGCGACACTTTTCAAAACCTGTTCATGGCATGTATTTACAGCCAGTTCATCATATTGTTACGTTTTAACCTTTTCAAAACGTTGGTTTATTTCCTTTAAATAAACCGGATACTTTTAATTGCGAATAAAAGCCGTTTAGTAGTTCGAAAATTGTACCAACTGTTTATTTATTTAAAATGTACAACAACAGAATTACATAGTCACTCAATGTTTTTATACACGTTTATAAATTCGCAGAAATACAGAAACACTTTATAATGTACAGCACACTTTAAGGCACTCAGTTGATGTTTATTCGAATAGCATCTCTGATAAACTCACTAACGACTGCAACCTCTGCCACTATTTATAACACTGTCATGTGCACTCTGGATTGTTCTTTAACTGTCAAAGCTCGTATTTTCGAAGCCTATAGCATACGCAATCTCTGGTGATTTTTCTACAATGTTATTTAACTGGCAAACATTCGGTGTTGCCATACTTACGATCAATGATCAACTCAAAGCTTTTATTTAATATTAATAATGCCCTCAGATATGCTACAGTTTGAGAGGCACTGCTTCAAATAGCATTATGCAACTTTAAATCAGCCGTTAAAATCGTTATATTTGAATTCAAGTACAATTTCGTAACAATATATTACAAATAGAGTACTCGATGGCGCACCAGCGATCATCAGTGCCGAAGTCCACTGGGTCTTTTCGATAATCAGTTGATGAATTTATCAAGTGCCATCCACAAAACCAGTGCACCATATATTACAATGAGCTTAAAAAAATGTTCTTACTTGAAAAGAGTATGAGGTCCACTTTCCCATGATCGGTAACCCAGTGTCTAAGTAAAATTAGTGAAGTTTGTAGATATTGCGAAAGAGTCGCGTATTGTTTCCTATCAGCAGCCACATTAACCTCGTCCTTATCATCAAAGAATTGATGATAAAGTTCCTAAAGGAGAGATAAAGACTCTGAATACCAAATGGTTGCAGTATTCTTCAGGCTATAAGCAATCAAGTGATCAGCTAACTATAGCGGGAACTGGATTTCGAGACATTCGACAGTAGTACTCACACAGAGATATTGCAGGCCACTGTGGTGCTGATAACTTGGCGACACCTCTTGCCGAAGGTGAGATAGACTTTCTATGAGGCATTTCGTTGACCACATGTAAACAACGTATTAATGGTTTACCATTACCAGATACTGCACGTTCGTCACCTATGCTGGAAGACTTTGGCTTCTGTGAATCTTTCACATTCTCTGTCTTTGACAGTCTTCCTGAACTATCGGATATGGAGTTGGGATGCATTGACATCTATATTATGAAGAGCACATGGTTACTGACATCATATATGCAAATCACGACACATGATGGTCTGCAACCTTTCAAAAACTACCCGGCAGTTAAGCAAGTAGTCAATGTATCCCTTATAGACAGTTATTGTCACTAATGTCTGATCGTTTTCCTAATTCCAATTTATATATTTTGGGGCATTTGCAACGTATGTGATCTTTGTAGAAGATAATTGGTTACTTTATACATCTCAGGTAATCTAGCGTGAGACAATTTCCACTTAAGTGTCTCTAAGTAATCTAGAGTGTAGTCACTTTAAACGTTTTGTGAGTAATTCATACAAATTTTGTTGATATAATTCTCATACAGTTTATTTTGATTTTTATTTTTGTTTAAGTATACTGATAGCCCATGTAACATAACGTGAAGTCAATAGTCACTTTAGTGTCTCTTAGTAACATACCAGCTATCGGACAGTCCCATTGTAATCAAAAATGGTCAATTGACTCCCCGCTTAGGACATGCACGTGTTAATATAAATAGTCACGTAGCTATTGAAGTAACTAGTTCCCACCCTAAATGATGGGTAAAATCACTAGTTCGGGACAGTCTTCTAGAACTGCCTATGTACTAGGGTATTCATACGACTAATGATCGTTCGATTAATAGAATAATTTCTTACGAATAATTATTCGAACAATTTAAAAATGTCCATTTTCGAATAACGAATAATTCGAACAATTTTATGTAGAATAATCGAATAAATGTTCATATATGGGGCATTTCATGTCAAGTGAACCAACTTTTGAAATCGATGTCTTCCGATCGGGATGAAATTTGCACCAAGATTAGCTCTATTGGATAGTAACTCAGACACAATTTTTCAACAACATCGGTCGAGAACTCTCTGAGTTATAGGGGGTAAAATTTTGACAATTTGGTCAAACAGGGGTTTTTTCTTATCCATGTAACTTATTACCTATTGTTCTTAGCAAAATGTGTCCCAAATAGTATAGATAGCTATTTCTTCGATCTTTCGAAAAAAAATATTTAAAAAAAAAAATAAAAAATTTTTAATATTTTTTTCCGAAATCAAAAACTTTTTTGACTTTTTTTTAAAATGCGTCCTTTTTTTTTTTTTTTTTTTTTTTCTTAAAATAAAGTTTAGATATTTTCCTTGAACACCTACTTGGTCGCTTAGTGGGATGCGAGTGGGATATCTATCAAAATAAATATTTTGTAACTCAAAACATAAAATTTTTGACTTTTTTTGCAAAATCAAAAACTTTGTTGACTTTTTTTTTTCAAAATGGACCCTTTTTTAATCTTTTTTTTAGGTCAAACAAAAGCTTAGATATTATCCTTGAAGACCCTTTTGGTCGCTTAGTGGGATGCGAGTGGGATATCTATCAAAATAAATATTTTTTAACTCAAGACTTACAATTTTTGACTTTTTTTTTTGCAAATACGATTTTTTTTCCAAATGGGCCCTTTTTTTAAAATTTTTTTTGTAGTCAAAAGAAAGCTTAGGTCCATTCCTTTAAGATATTTTTAGTCCCTTAGTGGGATGCGAGTGGGATATCTATCAAAATAAATATTTTGTAACGCAAGACATACAATTTTTTAATTTTTTTTTGCAAAATAAAAATTTTTTTCCAATATGGGCCCTTTTTTAATTTTTTTTTTGCTCAAAAGAAAGCCTAGGTCCATTCCTTTAAGATGGTTTTGATCGCTTAGTGGGATGCGAGTGGGATATCTATCAAAATAAATGTTTTAACACAAAAATTGTATGTCTTGAGTTACAAAACATTTATTTTGATATATATCCCACTCGCATCCCACTAAGCGATCAAAACCATCTTAAAGGAATAGGCCTAAGCTTTCTTTATAGCAAAAAAAAAAAATTACAAAAAGGGCCCATTTTAAAAAAAAGTCAAAAAAGTTTTTGATTTTGCCAAAAAAATCAAAAATTGTATATCTTGAGTTACAAAATATTTATTTTGATAGATATCCCACTCGTATCCCACTAAGGGACCTAAAATATCTTAAAGGAATGGACCTAAGCTTTCTTTTGACTAAAAAAAAATTTTTAAAAAAGGGCCCATTTTGAAAAAAAATTCGAATTTGCAAAAAAAAAGTCAATAATTGAATGTCTTGAGTTACAACATTTTTATTTTAATAGATATCCTACTCACATCTTCCTAAGTGACAAAATAGGTCTTAAAGGAAAAGACCTAAGCTTTCTTTTGAGTAAAAAAAAATTTTTAAAAAAAAGTCCCAAATTGTATGTCTTGCGTTACAAAATATTTATTTTGATAGATATCCCACTCGCATCCCACTAAGGGACTAAAAATATCTTAAAGGAATGGACCTAGGCTTTCTTTTGAGCAAAAAAAAATTAAAAATTTTATCTAGAATAATCGAATAAAACGAATAAATGTTCATATATATATATTTTAATTTATTAAATTGCTTAAAATTTTTCATAATTTCAAATTCAAATAATTAATAATGACTCAAAAAAATTGTATTGTTTCTGAAATTCGATAAATAACTAAAGACAAAAGGACTTTCGATCACTGTAGATGAGTGTGCCGATAGCTCCTTCTATAACTATATAAATATTACTGCAAGAAGTTACAATTCTAAAAACAAATCTTTCAAAATTTTTAACTTAGGACTTGAACCAATGAAAATAAAAGGTACGGAATAAAATATTTGTTATTTAGCTGGCGAAATATTAGAAGAATCGCAATTAATAATCAAAATATTAACTTAGACTAAAGTAGAGTTGAATGTGATGGAGAATGTGATTTTGAAACGGTCATCGAAAGTGATATTGAGGATGACATTTATAATGATTACATTGAAATATATGAAGGCCATGATCTTAAAATTTATATAAGTGATGTTATTAACCGCGTACGTAAGTGTTGCAAAATATTTAATAAATCGAATGATAAAAATAAATCGAATTATTCGTTTTATTCGAACAAGAGAAAAATCGAATAATTCGAATACCCTACTATGTACTTATATACTGGACTATTTTCTAATAATATATCAATTTACCATCCTCTCTCTTTATCTTAATTTCTTTTCAGGTAACACAAAGAGATCAATCAAATGAACTTTGCAAATTGGATGGAAACTAAACTAGGCCCCCTCAAATAATGCATACTCTCTGTGTTCTAGTGATTTTTCTATGTATTCCACTAAGGAATGTAGTGCAGTCTAAAAGGATTTGTTGAGAGACAGATCGCGGATATAAATTGATTATCATTTCCATGAATAAACCATATTTATACTTGAATAAATTTTGTATTTAGTTCAGTATACTCAAAAAACTCATTCCTTATGTTGACCAGTCGGGTCAATCGCCAAAACAGCGGTAAAAGTGGTCCTATTGCAAAATTATGTCTAAATGAATCGTAGAGCGTGACCTAGGCTTTAACAAAATGAAATTTGTGACCACTCGGTTAGAATACAAGGGAGAAAAAGGTCGACATCTGGCTAGAAAAACTTTTTACAGTCATTTTTGAAGCCAGTTCTTACCAAATATGCAACAATATTACATAAGTTATAAAAAACCATTAAAAAAACAATTAAGCTGCATTTTTTGTCCAAATTTAGAAATTTTTCAAACTCATTTCAAATTTTTTCTTTGATTATTTTTCAGAATCCTTCTTAAGTGTTATTTAAGAGTTTATTTGAAAGAGGAGGATGTTGTTAGCAAAATATTTGGACATCCAATACCGAAGATATTTGCGAAAAACAAAATAAAGTCAAGGTAAACAATTAAGAGAGCTATATTCGGCTATGCCGAATCTTATATACCCTTCACCAAATTATACTTCAAAATAAAAATTTTTAGGTAAACAAAATTTATTTTTTTTTGCCAAAGTTGTTTTTTCATTTTTTGGAAATTTTTTTTTCCAATTGTTTTTTTAAATTTGTACCCATTGTCCAACTTACTATGGTCTTATATACGTCATTGCAAAGGTCTTTCAAATATCTATCATTAGATATACACTTTGTCTATATTAATGACTTAGTAATCCAGATATAGGTTAAAAAAAAAGGTCAAAAATCGAGGCTGTCATGGTTTTTTCCTTATATCTCAGCCATTTGTTTACCGATTTTCTCAACCGAGCCGAAGATATTGATGTTTGAATCGTGTATGTAAGTTATGTGGGGGCTTCGGAAATTTGATTTCAACAGCAGACGGACAGACAGACGGACATGGATTAATCGACTCCGTTATCTATAAGGATCCAGAATATATATACTTTATAGGGTCGGAAATGCAAAATGTAGAAATTACAAATGGAATGACAAACTTATATATACTCTTCTCACGAAGGTGAAGGGTATAAAAACGAAAATTTAAACATAAATATATTTTAAACTGTTAGAGATAATTTTGTGAAATAAATAGGGATTACTTTATTAAAAAGTTTCATTCATTGAAAGCAGACCATATTTCTAGAAGACACAAGCTGTACAATGTTATGCTACACAGATGTGGTCGACTTTGACGCTCTGTATCTCACCTTGTATTCTAATTTTCATAAATCCTGTGTTCTGATCTATGATTAGTTTAAACATAATTTTGCAATCGGATTAGTAGTTTAGAAGATTCAGATCTATTACCACATTATTGCGATTGACCCTACTGTGTATTGTAGCAATTAGGTTTTGTAAAAAAAGACTCTAAAGAATTTATAACTTAAAGCTCTGTTTTGTGGCTAAAAAATAATAAAAATTAAACTGCTAAATATGTATGTTTTACTCTATGTATAATTTTAAATTTATTTTTGCATAAACATTTTTCTTTTTATACTCTACTATATATGAGTAGTATTTTTGTATGGTGACAACACCACATCATCATACATAAAAATAAAATTCTCATTTAATTTCGTTTTAGTTTATTTTGGTTTCATTGTGTTTTTTTTGTTGGATTTAATTTGTTTTTAAATTGCACATTTTGGGTGACATTAAAATGCCACCAAAAAAATATCAACACAACATTTGTGTCATTCTATGGAAAATAAATGAAAACTTTTATTAATGTTTTGCTTCAAAATCCCAGTTACAAGTACTCCAATGGGCTTTTTTACTCTGCTAAATAAATGAAATGGAGAAGGACAATGTACAAGCTACAAACTGTTCAGAGTTTAGAATTTACAAACAAAAGAAAACAGAATTGACACGAAAATCTTGATTAAAATTCTCAAATATGTATGAATGAATTAAAAACATAAAAGGAAACAACAGAAAAAAAAAACACCCAAAACGGAAATAAAATTTAACAGACATACAACAGGTACGAATGAACAATAGTGTTGGTATTTGTGCTTCTTGTCTGTGTATGTATCGAGAAAGTGGAACACCTCCCTTAAGAAAACGTATACAATTTCAGATGTTTCAACCCTTTCAACTGAAATTACATTTGAAATCGAAATTTAAACAAAAACAAAATTTGCATTAAATGATAATAATTGAAATAAATAAAAAAAACTGTTTCGTTTTTTCATTTCCTTTCGCTTAGTTGGCGAATAAAACTGTTGCTATGGCACAACTTAAACTACACTTTTTTTTTGAAAAAATCGATCAATAAAAAGTTTTAAATTTCTTTTATAATGTCTCCCTAAACTTTTAGATAAAATATCTACATTACTTCCTCCCTTAAAATAAATAAAACAAGTTGCGAAAAAAGGATTTTTGTATTCAGTTCATGTACTCCGATTGTATGAGTTTTGTTGCAAAATGTTAAATAAAAAAAAGAAAACAAAAAGTGTAACAAAGAGGAGACGTCACTCTTTCAATGTTCATTTTTAACGATTATTGTCGGCCATTAAAAATAACAAGCTAAACTTTTTCAGAAAACATTCGCTAGGAATTGGTGGCATCAACATCATCTACCCGTGAACACTTTTGCACGAAGCACAACTGAAGGAAATAGAAATGAAAAATAAAATTATTCTTATTTGATGAAACTAATGGTAGAAGTAGCAGTGCAAATTTGAAATTTAAAAATTCTGAGTATATTAAATTTATAAAAATATACATTGACACTATTAAAATCTTTAAAACATTAGAAATTAAATTATAGTAGAATTTTATATATTCCAAATTAGGAAATATTGTAAATAGCTTCAGAAAAATCTTGGAGTTCAGACACATGTGATTGTCGATGAACAAATGCATCCACAACGTGTCACTTTTTGGTCTGAATTTTGTGCCAGAGCCATCATTGGATCATACTTTGCCAGCAATGCCTTGGATGTCACTTGACTGATATATGTATAACCCTATCCTGTGTACAAAACAATTAAGAATCTAAAAAACTGTGTTTTTATTTAATTAATTGTTTCCGTAATTTTCTATGAAAACAAAACAAAATTGCTTCAATAATTTGAATTTTTTTTAATTATATTCAATATCACTGACTTCATGAAATATTAATAAAAAATTCCAATTTATTGCCAATTGTATTCAGCCTTTTTTTAAATTTGAAACACCTAGATATAACAACATTTTAACATTTCCATTTTTATACCCACCACCAAAAAGATGGGGTATATTGTATATTGACTTTTTCAATGGCATTTAAGTTTGTTTAAATTTTATTAAATCACATTTTTGTTTTCTTTATTATTAAAAGTCCTTTTTAAATGACATGTATGTAAGTAAGAAAAAATGGTCGGTCAAGCCCAACCATTTAATACCCTACACTAAGTAAATGAGCAAAATAATTTTTCTTTTAAAATTTAAAAAAGTTATTTTCGGAAGAGGGTCTTATTTGGGAGCTATGACTAATTATGGACCGATCGCCATCAAAGTTATTTGCGTTGAATTTTATGTGTATACCAACATTTTTAAGAGATTTATGCTCGTTAAAGTGATTTTTGGAAGCGGGCCTTATATGGGAGCTATGACAAATTATAGACCGATCGCCATGAAATTAGGTGACATGATTTCCATAGTATAAAGTATTTCGGGAGGACATTTGTATGGGAGCTAGGGGAAATAATGTACCGATTTCAGTTAGTTTCAATAGGCTTCGTCCTTGGGTCTAAAAAAGTGTATATACAACATTTTTCGAAATGTCTTCAAAATTAATCGACTCATAAAGTGCGTCTATCGGTATAATTTAAGGTGGTTGTTAAACTAACATTTTTGGGCGTTGCAAACATCTACACAAACGTATTATAGCTATGTATATTCGGCTGTGCCGAATCTTATATATCCTTCACCAGATTGTACTTTAAAATACAAATTTTAAATATTTTTAGGTATACAAAATTAATTTTTTTTTTTAAATTTTTAAAAATTTTTTTTCAAGTTTTTTTAAATTTTTTTAAAATTATTAGTGAAAAACAAGTAGGAGAGCTATATTTGGCTGTGCCGAATCTTATATACCTTTTTTAAAAAAAAAAATTTTTTGATGAAAAAAAAAAATTCGGGTTAAAATATATTTTTCCTGATTTTGACCGATTGTAGGTCCAACTTACTATAGCCTTATATACATAGTTGCAATGGACTTTGAAAATCATTAGATACCCATATTGTCTATATTAATTACTTAGTAATCCAGATATAAAAACTAGTAAATAAGAAATGAAAGACAAGTTCTAAGAAAAAGAGTCCATAAAAAAATACAAATTAAGCAACAGAAAATGCTCTGAGTCCAAAAAACCTTTTTATCTCAGCAAATACTTATTTTATCATTTTGCTTTTATGCACATAGAATACAAAAAAAATGCGTTTACAGAATTCAAAAATATTTACGCAAAAAAAAAGTTTGAATGTTTTTTTGTCTCTCCTGTAAAATTTTAAAATATGGACTTAGAGCTTTTGCATTTTAAGCCAGCGATATATGAAAAGAAAAAATAATAAATGTATGTAGATTACTGAACTAATCGAGTCTCCACGAAATTTTTTTGCACGAATCTAGTAGACAGTTTAGGTGTACTCATACTGTGTTCTTTATTAAATTTTAACACCGCGATTTCAGCTCATATATTTTAAATTTCAGATTATACTTGGATTTTTGGAGATATTTTTAACCCTTTCGCTTCATACTTTTCTGGGAATGTTTAAAAATAAAATTTTTATAATAATGACAAAGTTTTGATCAAAGAAACACAAATTTAAAAAAAAAATTTTTTTTTTTAAATGGGTTTTTTAGACTGTTTTTTGGTTTTCGTATTGATTTTAAAATTTCTTTGTTAACAAGTTTAAATTTTTAAAGGTTTTTTGCAAGTAATCTTAAAATAAATTAAATTTAAATAGTACAGAAATATTTTACCTACAGTTTTTCATAAAAGATTGGGCGCTTGCAGCTCAGCCCTTCTTCTGGTGTAGTCCAGGGACATTTTTTTCATCGAAAGTCATCCAATTTGTTGACAACATATTCCGAAGATAGATCTTCAACAACTTCTATTTCTTCATATTCAATAGTAACTTCATAGCTATCCTCGCGCAAATTTTCTTGCCTGACAAAAGAATCATTTTGGTCAAAGGTTTCTATTAAATCTAGTAAAATATGTATTTTTCCAGTTCTTCTATATCTGGAAAATCAGAAATTTCAAAATTTACTAGAATTTTTTCTATTTCACTTTCAATTTCATGATGCCCAAATGAATTCCATACAAAAAATAAAGTAACATTTGTTACTGAATTCTATACGCACAATGATTTGTTGCCATATGACAACAAGCCGATTTTAAAAAATCATTACATAATAATGCGGCTTTAAAAAATATTGTTTTATGTTTTTTTCCATGCAATAATATGTTTTTTATGTTTATCATGAAAAAAAAATAATTTTATTGCAAAAATATATTTAAAAAAGTGTTTTAGAAAAATCGTTTTTTTCTCCAAAAAATACCGATGCATATAAAGGATATTTATTATCAAAGTCCATTATTATCTACTTATTTTTCCCAAAATAAATATTTTTTATTTGATGTTAGTACCTACATATAGAACAATTACAAATAATTAAAAAAATATGGATCAATTTAGAAAAAAACCACAGGCTAAAAAAGTTGATGTTGCCATATGGCAAAAAATCGCGAAAGGTTAAAAAATGTGAGACCCGATATGGTGTGTAATTTTGCTAATTAAGCGTAAAGGGCTCTATTTACAATTTTTGTGTCTTTGGTGACCCCTAATGAATTTTACGGCAAAAAGTTTCGTAGAATATTTTAATCCTTAAATGTCCTTTTTGAAAGGACTTTTTTCGATTTTCTCGAAAAAGGGGTCAATTTGACCCCTAAAGATAAAATTCCACAATATAACTCTGACAATATCCCCATAAAATTCCACAATATAACTCTGACAATAAGAATTCAAATCAACTCAACATGCCCTTTCAGAATTATAGGGTCGCTGTTCTGTTCCAATCAAAAAGTCTGAATTTGTTGGACAGTGCACTTAATATTATATAATTCATTATTTATTATGTCGTATTATTATTGTTATAGTTTTTTCGTAGCTTAATGAGATTTTCGAGAACTGGAAGAATGTCTTTAATAAATTGGTGCTCTGTAAGACCCACTGATAAAGCTGCACCTGTGAAATGTAGAAATTTTATGACTATTTTCTTTTAGTTATATTTTATAAACATTATTATAAATGAAATTAAGAAAGCTTAAAGTCCACTATTTATATAAGCTTATTCTCAAGTTGTATTATAGTTTGATTACTATACGGTTTGTTGGGCAGATCTCAATCCCATAGAAAACCAATGTAGATCGCGAAGTACGGCTACCTGTTTACTCAATATGAATAAAATATAGAGTCCCATGGTAATTTTTTGGTTTCTAATTTCCCGAACTTTTTTTTCCAGGGATGGATTAACCCTCCGTTAGTCGCAACTAATCTGGTTGTTACAGGCAAAAATATTTTATTGTACATTTTTAAGCTATTTTTTGATAAAAATATATTTTTACTGCAATTATATTTTTATTACTCTTTTAAATACATTGAATTTAATATTGTTTATATGTTTTCGAAATAAAAAGTGGAGAGATTATTTTCAAACGCGCCTTTTTTTATTGATATCAATTTGATACATTGCGACTAGTCTCGATTGGAAATGATTGCGACTAACGCACAGTGGGGGATCTGAAAAAAAGTGGAAATAAATCTGAAATTTCTAAACGAATTGACCGATTTTAATCCGATTTAATCCCGTGGCTATAGAGGAGGTGTTGATAAGTTTAAGTTTTGAATTTGGGCTTATAACACGAGCCACAATGCCCCAAAGTGGGGCACCTCGGGTATATCAAAAATTAAAAATGATGCCAAGTTTTTGTTTGTGATCCGATTTGAAAGATTTTGATATATATGGAATCTACTAGACGAGATCTACAAAAAACATTGCCATATATTATCTTTTATAGTTTACGAGTTATTCGCATTTGAAAAGTAAAATTTTATTTTATTTACCTACCTTGGTCTGGTTTTTTGCTAATAATTCTTTCCCGATTTTCTTGAAATATTAGTTTTTGAATTAATAATAGTATGAAAAATTTGTTTAAAAACATCTACTGAGTCAAAAGTTATGTGCATTCAAAATTAAAAAAGTAGTTTTTTCGCCATTTTTTTTTTTCGAAAAAAGTACATTAATTTTAAATTATACAGAAAATAAGAAAAAGATAAATAGTGTATTTATATTTTTCTGAAAGGTAACATTTCGCGAAATATTATAAAAGCAAAATAATATTAAAATTCGTATTATTACGTGGTCCAGAGCCTTCCGAAGTAGACCTATTTTTTATATAAATTTCAACTTTAGACAACATTTTCTCAAATCGCATAGCTGCTTTCAAAAAATTAAGACCTGTTTTGTATGTCCCAATATGTTCTTCAATATTCTGCAAAGGGATTTCATAGCCCCGAGCATGGTGCCTTCAATAAATCAAAAAATCTAAAAAATCCCAATTTTGGGATTTTTGGAAAGTTTTTTGGCAATTGTGGGATTGTCATTAATAATTCACAAATATCTTTTTCACTTTTGGAATTGGATCGAAAGTTTCTATATAACTGTAAAATTTCATTAAAAACGATTCATAAACAAAAAATTTTATTGCATTTTAAAAATAAAAATTTTCCAAAAAAATCAGCTATAATATTTCATTCCCATATTTTTGAAAAAAGTCTTCTATAATTTTTTTAATTCTTAAAAATTTTGTACATTTTTGAAAAGAGGACATAATTTCCTACACACTGATATATAATATTTATATCTTTTCTTTTCCCGTAGCATAATTAATGGCTTTCAAATACATAACTCGCAGTAATTAGCTTTATCTTGTAGTTTTCTCCGATGTTTGGTAATGCAGTCGCCGGTTATGCAGTGCACTAAAATATATTACAAAACGGGAAAAGAAAAGATATACATATTATATATCAGCGCGTAGAAAATTATATCCTCTTTTCAAAAATGTACAAAATTTTTAAGAATTAAAAAAATTATAGAAGACTTATTTCAAAAATATGGGAATAATTTGGCATCATTTTTAATTTTTTTAATTAAAGATTTATTTCCACTTTTTTTTCAGATCCCCAACTGTGTAACGTAGGGTTAAAAAATATCTTCGTAGCCGGGAATTCCCGGGAACTTTTAAAAGCTTTTCGAATAAGAAAAGTATACAATATTTTTGTGGGTGTAGTTTAAATCGGGCAAAATTCAATAATAGACTTTTTTAAAAATATTTAGAATTCCAATATGAAAAAAATGTGTAATTCGTTTCGAAAGAGATCGTTTTCAAATCGGATTGTATATAAACAAATTTAAACCACGATTTAAACTATTATTGTCTTCATTTAAATATGAATAGTTGTAATGTAAGCATCACAATTATTTTTTTAAGAACTTAAAATTTAAAGTTTCTTTCAAATTTAGAATTTCTTTTATGGCAATGTATTTACAATAATTGGTTTTAAAAAATGTTTAACGCAACAATCTTATTGATATATTTATATCTTTATTTGCCATTAAAGAAGCGCATGTGCATCAACGCCCTCCTTTCGATACAACAAAAAATCGGTTATAATAAGAAATCAGTATATTATTGGCGTTTAAAAATTGTCTAAAACTAAATTATAAGTGGGTTATATAAACATTTGTAATGAAATATTTTCTATGATTGAATAATTGATTGTTTTATTAGTCTCCATCATTATTTGTTTAAAAATAATAACTACAATGCAACAAATATTCAATTTTTGTCACTTAAAAATTACAGCATCCAAGGACGAATAGACGTCGTATAAGTTAAAAGGTAAATTATAGTATTTTTTCATTAAAGTATGTAGATAATATTTGTATACATTCGAAATAACGTGACCGAATGAATGCTCAAACTACAGCGTTGTCAACTATTTTTAACCAAAACATTTAAATACAAAATCACTAAAAATAATATTAAATTCAACTACTTAAGCTACGTTTCCGCATACACCGTAATCGGCACCGAAAACGGAATTCCATACATTTGCACCGAAAAAAAGTTCGTTTCAGAAATCGGCAACGAAAATTGGAAACGAAACGGCACCGATCAGTAACGAAAAACCTGTCATTTGGGGCCGGAACGAAAACAACTTCAAATAGGTTGTTTTCGGTGCTATAGGAACGAAATTATTTTAATTATTTAAATTTTAATTATTAAAATAATTTATTAAAGAAAATCAAAATTAATAAAAAAAAAATAAATTTTCTTTATTGGAAGAGGAAAAAATAATAGATTTCGTCAAAAATAATGAAATTCTATTTAATGTGCGACATCCAAAATTAAAAAATAATTTCGTTTCTGTTTTATGCCGCACGCACCCAACTGAAATGAAAACAATTCAGAGACCAGACGGTGACGAATACCTACGTTTATTTGGAAACCCGGCTTTATTTGGTATTTTAATTCTGGAACAAATAGTAGATTTTACATTAAAATATTTTTTTTATGTTAAATATTTCTGTTACATTTTTGATATTTTAAATTAAGTTTAGTGTTGCTAGAAGAAATTTTGAAAATTCCCTATACTGCACTATAGGAAATTTTCCCCATTTCTTGGCCAAAATGTAAAATTTAAATTTTTGAAAATTACATTTTTTATGCTTTAGTATAAATAAAAATATAACAAAGTAAACAAATATTTTTAAATTTTGCAAAAAAGTTGATTATGAGAAATATGGTGAAAATGAAAAAAGAGCCGCTAGATATGCATATTTCTTGTCACATATTGATGAAAGTGATTGTTCAGAAAATCTAAATCAATGTTTAGAGGAGCAGTCATGAATGTTTTGTGCATTCCAGGCAAATTATTGAATCAACTGTGCTTCCCGTTGGATGCTTCGGTGAAGACGCCTCTGAATCGCGTCATAAAATATATAAATCTGATGGATTGTTACATGCAGGAAAAAGCAGCCGTGTGAATAATTTGACCGACGTTTTTAATAGAGCATTGGATACATCTGATCCTTTCATTTCCAGTATTTCTCTGAACAAACGGATTAAAAAACAGAAGAAATTAAAGCTTCCTACAGAAGTAAGCAATATGCTGAAATCTTATCCTATTTCTTTAGAAAATTACCAAACAACCAAGCAATCGGAAAGTGAAGATGAAGAAATAGAATCGAGCATTCTTTTGAACCCTTGTTTTTTAAATATGGTTGATAATTTAGAATTAGAAAATCAAATTGATGAATAAATTAAAATTTTAAACATAACTAAGTTTGTTTTATTATCAAAAGTTAGTTTACACTCAAAAAACAAAATAGAAGAAAAGAGTTTAGGCAAATACCTAAGAGTTACAGGTATGGACTGGATCCAGGAACATACAACCCGGTAAACACAGTTTGGAAGAAATTTTTAGTTAATTTCATTTTTATCTTTGAAATTTTTTTTTCAGTGTATGGAAAAGTTTTAATGGTCTCTCCCTCCCTTTTAAGAGTCCTCAAAAATTCGAATCCAAAAAAATTATTTAAATCGGTCCAGCCGTTTGGCTATAATTAATTATGGCCAAACAATGGGGAAAATTTCCTATAGTGTACTGATTGAATAAAATATTTCTCTACTTTTTTCCATAGCTAAATTTTGTTTAAATTTAGTACAAATAATATTTCATTTGTTATGAAAAAGATTTTGAAAATTCAGATTAATACAAATATAAGGTTTGATGTTTGTTTTTCTTAAACACATTAGTGATTCCCATCAACGATTGAAAATCATGATCTGAATAATTTGTTCAAGAGATTTTCCAAAAATTTTCCAAAATAAATTCGAAATTGAACCCGTCATTCAGAAAATTTTAAAAGTCATGTAATACAATGGCAATATTTTATGAAATCACACATTAAAATATTTGATTGATATTTTAACACGTACATGTCCTAACCAGGGGTCTATTGACCCTTTTGGATTACGATAGTTGTCCGATAGCTGTTCCAAATTAGTCAACGCATTGTATTCACATACCGGTTACATAGTCAGTTACCTTACTAGCTACCAAACTAATTACTTGATCAGCTACATAACTAGTTATAGATTACTTCTGGTGGGCATAATTACTACATACTTTCTAAACTACAGTACAAAAAAAAACATTTAAAGTGACTACATTATATTTTACTTAAGGCATTTATAGACGGCAATACTCAGTATTAATATTTGTTAAAAATTCAAGTATCATAATACAATTTCATCGTCTAAAAAAATTTGTATTATATTTTCAAAATATATGAATGATTTTTTGGATTTACGATCGGTATCATGATAAAAATATAGAAGGTAGTTTCAATCAAAATTTTTTTTTTAAAATAAGGTTTTTTGAAGTTTCCTTTTTTTGTGAGCATTATAAAAAGCGTTGCCACATTCCAAAAAATGATTATGATTTTCGAGAATTTTTTTACAAAAAATGTGTAATTTAATTTATTATTTAAATAAAAATGTATTATGTTGTGTTGGGAGTTATTGATTCAATTCCTAACGTTCGATTACTTATTAAAACACGTTGACTATTTTTATATGTATGCATTTTCTTCATTTTTTTTTATTACTATGTAAATATTTTATATCTTTTAAATGGAGGTTTAATTATAAGAGACAAGTAGCAAACGGAAGAATGTATTTTCAAGATCTAGCCGAGCACTCTCAGAAAATATAAAAAGTCTTTGAAATCGGATGGAAAACAAAAAATGGCACGCGTTTAACAAATTTACATGTCGAAGGTGCCCTACTTTGGGTCCCATAGCGCCGCCATTGAAGTATTTGTGGGGTTCATTTTCAAATCTTAAACTCGAATATTCCTT
Source organism: Calliphora vicina (assembly GCF_958450345.1). NCBI lineage: Eukaryota > Metazoa > Arthropoda > Insecta > Diptera > Calliphoridae > Calliphora > Calliphora vicina. The sequence goes on from NC_088780.1 coordinate 84,148,225, forward strand.
GGGTACGCCGTTTAGAAATACGAGATTTATTTTCAAATAATTTCGATTCTACTCCAGTGTGCATAGTTAATGGATTATGATCGGTAATAATCGGTGATATATGTATATCCCAAAATATGTTTACATAATAAATAGTATTTTGAAGTTAACTTGTGTTCATTGGGACAGCATTCATATCCAATCTTACGCGCTTTGTTTTAACTGAAATATTACTTTTAACTAAATGGTCGGAGCACACCATTGGCTGTTTTGGCAAATCTTCTTCGCAAGCTTTACATATATCCATAAACTGTTGTTGTTGTTGGGTAAATATTTTTTCTATTTTTTTAATAATTTTCAAATTAATGAAAATTATGTATTCCCAAAGGGAAAATTTTAAATTGATATGGCATTACTATTTTAACGAAAACGTCAAAATCCTTAAGCATGTCAGACGTAGAATTTTAAAAAATAAAGAGAGAATGAAACTACCTTCTATTTTTCTACTATGATCGGTATTCAATATTTGTTTAAAACAATTCAAAAACTTTTTATTTTCATATGTATCGAGTATGTATTTTTAAATACAAATAAGACATACAAAAATGTCAAGAAAATATAAAATAAAAATAAAGTTTTCAGAAAAATATCAATCAACAAAGAAATAAAATATTTGTAATACTATCGTGTAAACAATAAATGTTTTTTCGAAACCATTTTTTGAAATACCGAATGATTTCAATAATATTTTAAATTTGAAAAGTGTTAATACTAGGTATTACCGTCTAGAAATACCGTTAGATATACTAATGAGACAATTGACATTACACTAAGTAACATAGGATGTCAGTAAACATAAGCAAACAGAACATAAAGTGTAGGAGAATTATATCAACACAATTTTTATAAAATCAGTTTGTACGAATGACTACTCTCTAGATTACTTAGAGACACTAAAGTGACAATTGTATTCACGATAGATTATCTGGGATGTACCTGCTCTCTACACTACAAAGAGCACACACTACTTGCTTAACTGCTTAAAATAAAAATGTTTAATGAATTGTACTTATAGTTGGTCACATTATTCCTACAAACACACTTAGATTTTTGTGTATCCTTGTATTGATTTTAGTGCGCATTTATGTGCGCATTATCGTTTAGACGATAGCGATAGTATTACGAGAATTGTTATCGTTATAGAAATGGGTTTGATGATGGTAGAGAAATAAAAACGAATATAAAAAAATATATAAAAGTTTTGCAAGGGGGGAGGGGGTCAATGCTGACTTGGCAGAATTTGTATGTATTCATGTGTTGGTTGTTGGTTTTCTCCTGTCGTTTTTAACTTGTTGGAATTTCTTTATCTGCTTCATGCTCAAGTTAAGATATTTTAAAAAGAAAAAAAAAAAGAAACTGTAAAATATGTTGGCAGTAAAAAGTTCTGTTGCTGGGGGAGGAGGTTAGGGATGAACTCAGCAAAAAATAAAGACAAAAAAGAAACTGTTTTAACGAAGTTTTTTGCTGGTAATCGTTTTCTTATTGGCTAAAGAACTCTTTCTTTATTTTAGTAACGTCAACTCCTTTTTCTTCTTTATATAATGGGCAAAAATAAGGTTAAGAATTTCTGGATTTCAGAAAAATATTGTATGTAAAATAAGTTTTAATGTTATTATTTTTATAAAATTAATAACTTCAATTATTTTTCCATAATTTACATTAAAAAATTATATCGAAGACTCACAAGTATTTTCTCCCGCCGATTTAAAAATGGCAATTCTTAAAAATTGGACAGAAGATCCCAAAAATGTAATTTTTTACAATTTTACCCATAGGGTCCACATTTTCTTCGGGGCTAGGAAAATACTTTGGGGATAAATAGGAAACACATCAAGGTTTCCAAGGCTGTTTTCCGATTTCTGATCCCAGCATTGGGATTTTAGAACATGTGGCCCAAAGTTGAAATTTTGATAAAAAAAATAGGCCAAATTCCGAAGGGCGTGGGGCTATATATTCCAAAAATAGGACATGTCTTTTATACAAAAATGTTCTCCGTAAAGATATCTTACAGAAAAACTTAAACTTGTTATATGTTGTTAAAGAAAGTTTTTTTTTAATTAAAAAGTGTTAAGTCACCTTTTCGCCCAATAAAACAGCGAAAGTCAACTTTTCGCCCAATAAAACTGCAAAAATCTACTATTTTTTTAATTTTAAATTGAAAATTGTTTATTTTTGGATCTATAAATGTTAGCCCCATGGAGAATTTGCAGGATCCATTATAATAAATTAAACTCGAATACTCCATATCTACGCCCATGTCAAATTTTATCCCGATCGGACCATCCACTGTTGATTGCGGCTTATCGGGCAAAGATCCTGATATCCGGAGATATGTCTTGAAAAATAGAAAACTATGCGAAAACTCAAAATATCGGTAATACTTTTTCATGATCATTCAAGGACTTTCACGCAGGCAATTTTAAGGATACTGTCTTATCTCTAGAATAGCCTATATCCAAATGTTTTGAATATTTGTAATATACAATGATAACTCCACTATTTATTTATAATAATGTAGTAAATTATATGTCCACTACTAAAGAGTTCCTTAATTTTTCACAAATAGAATAATAATATTTAAAGTCTCCTTTGTTTTAATTTACTCTTTTGTATTTGCGGCAAAATACAAATAAATATTTATTCACATTCAAAAGTTATCAAAACATACGCTTCAACAAACAGAATCGTCATCATCATTATTTTTGTAGCTTTTTGTTTGTTTTGGAAGAAAATAACAACAGGAAAAGTTCATTAATTTTACTAAAAGTAAATGAATCTCGTTTGTCTGTGCAAGAGACAATGACTGAAAGACTGGGTTTGTGTTTTTGGAGCAGACAAAAATTATCAAAATCACTATATATGGGATTTTGATAGCACTAATTGTCCATTAAACGCGCACGTAACCAAATCTAAATGTCATTAAAACTTTGACAAACAAAAACAAACATTAATAAATATAATTACAAACAATATACACATGTACGTAAATATATACATATGAATATACTGTTTACAAATACATATATATAGCTAAATTTCCCAGCAGTTCTAGGTGACTATCCTGAACTAGTGATTTTTATATCTAGTTACTTTAACACGTATATGTCCTAAGCAAGGACATGCACCCTGTCTGATAGCTGGTCTAAATTGTATCCCTTTCACGCGCAAAACAATGGAAACTTTTCCAAATATTCCATATGTAGGCCAAAATTTAAAATATTTTTTTAAAATAAAATTTTTTTTTTAGTATTTTACTTGTATAGTTTTATTTATATAAATTAACTAAAAAATAAACAACATAATTAATTATATTCTGAAAAAAGGGAACAAAATTAAAAATATTCACTATTTCGCTACTGACAAAACAATGGAAACTTTTAAACTTCTGCAAGAAAGAAGTGTAAAACGAAAATAATATTTTAAAGAACGATGTAAATTTTTTTTTTAAATTCTGGTAATTTTTCACAATTTCTTTTTCTAAGTTTTTCGCATAATTGCTTTTTTTCAAAGTTAACGAAAATGGCTAAAGTTAAGATTTGTGAAGACTTAAAAAATAAAATAATTAACGATTTTAAAGCTGGTTTAAAACAAAAAAGTATCTGTGACAAGAGTTCAAGAAATTCCCAAAAATAACTCCTCGAGAGGTTGTTAATAGCCTAAAATTAGAAATAAGTTCCCCAACAGTTACTGTGAAAAAAACACTCATTTCTAAAAAGAACTGTTCTGGTCGTCTACAATTTGCCAGGGATCATTTAAACTGGTCGATACAGAAATGGAACACTGTCCTCTTTTCCTACGAATCCAAATACAATTTAAGAGGCAGATTAGATCCAAAGTACACAAATAAGACTGTAAAGTTTTGCGGTGCCAATATTATGGTATGGTGATAGGGTTACCAGATAACAAAAGTCAAATAACTGGACCATAAGAAAAATTTAACTGGATTTTTAAAAAATAACTGGACAATTTAAAAATGCGCTTATAGTTCAAAAGAGTTAAATTTTATTTAAGTTTTTTACAAAAATAAAGAAACGTTAAATTCAGTCCTACATACATATCGTCACCTAAAATGCAAAACAACGTATCGTCAAAAAGTTCGAAGTTGATTTTATTATTGATTACGATTTACATCATCATATTACATATGTGTAAAAAATTTTAAACTTTAACTTTCTAAAATAACCAAATTATAACCAAAAACAACGTAACATGATTTTCTTAAACAGAATAACGTTAATGCTTTGAGTAATTAATTAATAAATAGTATTTTACCCTATTTTAGGTAGTTTCCTTATATTGTTTAATAAATCTGTTGCAATAGAATTTTTTTGGCCATCTTTATGAACATTAAATAAGTAAATTTTTTAATTTAAATATCTTTAAAAACTCCTTTTGTATTTAAGATTTTATTTTTTCATACAAATTTATATTGATGATACGTTATTTAAGTTTTAGAAAACATTAATTCAAAATAACGTAAGACGCATATCATAAAAGAAAAGTGTACTTTTTTATAGAATATATTTCTAGTTTTATTGTAATCCAAATTTTAAAATTTTGTTTCCATATCACAATTGAGAGAATCCATATCAAAACGGACAGAAAACTGCTATTTTTGGATTTGACATCTTCGATTTTAATCAAAATTACCACACATATTACGGTTCCAAAGGACTCCTCAAATCAATCATCGGAAACCCTTTCCACTTCAAAAATATCGCGATTTGAAAATTTAAAAATTTGTTAAAATTATATCCAACATAATGTTTGATTCCATTTTAAATGCAAAGATATTACCCTTAAAATTGTGTAAATAAAATTGTTTACTTTCAAAAGGTTAAAGATTAATTTTCGTAGTAATGGTAAAAATATCAAAGATCGCAGTGTTAAAAATTAAAAAACGGAAAAACATTATCTTGCGGCAAAAGCAACATGTCGTCAATTATATTTGATATTTCTAAAACTTTGGAAGCTTTGATAAGTTATCCCACGATAAAAGGGATTGTTTTAAATTTAAAAATTAAATTTTGTTGTAAAGCGATTCTTCTCCGAAATCATATCATTGCTCTAAGTACGCAATATAATTTTTTTAAAAATTGATTTGCTTCTAATTGTAAACGTTTTGTTCCGAAAGATGAAATCTTTTTTAAAATAGTTACAACTTTGCTTCCATATTTTAACCGATTTTTAAGGCAATTCAAAAGATTGCTCACTGTACAGTTCTATAATAGTAAATGAATCACTTTCTAATACAAATACAACTGACTATATATTTGCAATCACAATTGTATAAATTTTCAAATATTTCTGTACAAAATATTAATTAATAAAAAATATTATTAATAAAAAAATATTTTGCAAAATGAAAGAAATTATTTTTTAACTGGACAAATTGTGTTTTAGCTGGAAACTGGACAAGACACAAAAAACTGGACAATCCAGGCCATTCCAGGCCGTCTGGCAACCCTATATGGTGATGTTTTTCAGAGCAAGGTATGGGCCCAATTCATATTATAAAAGATACCATGACAGGTATAGAACCATATTAAACGATGTTATGTATCCATACGCTGAGGAAAATATGCCCCTAGTTTGGAGTTTCCAACACGACCCCAAACACACCTCTAGGGTTGTAACAGAGTGGTTACAATCCAAAGAGGTACGTGTTTTGAAGTGGCCTGCCCAATCGCCAGATCTCAATCCCATAGAAAATCTATGGGTAGATCGTAAAATAAGGACCCAAAATTACACCAGGAAGGAAGATTTATCGGAGGCGGTTATAAAGGAATGGCAAAATATTTCAAAGGAGACCATTGATACTTTAATTGGTTCAATGCATCGTCGATGTGTAGCAGTTATAAAAAATAAGGGATACCCAACAAAATATTGAGTTATTGCAAAGTTTAGACCATATTTGTTAAAATAATACTTAAGTTTCCATTGTTTTGTTAATGCCGTAATAAAGAAATCTTTTAATTTTGTTTTCTCATTTTTAGAATTTAATTATGTCCTTTGTTTTTTGTTAATAAAAGTATACAAATAAAATACATACTACAAAAATGTTAAATTTTTTTAAAAAATTATTTCAGATTTTAGGCCACTAATGATATATATGGAAAAGTTTCCATTGTTTTGTCAACCACTGTATGTTTGTAGATGTCAGAGGTAAGTTCCGGTTAAGGATAAGAAAATTTAGCATGTTGTTACTTGATTTAGCTAAACTAGTTATTTTAACATCAGTTAAAAAAACATCTCTCACTCTAGATTACTTAGAGACACTATAGTAACGACTGACCTCACGGGATGTCAGTATAGTTAAGCAAAACTAAAATAAACAGTATGAGAATTATATCAACACAATTTGTATAAAACCAGTTTACTCAATTGTCTTCACGCTATATTACATGGGATGTATAAAGTAACCAAATGACCAAAAATATAGCAATTGTAAATGGGAAAGCGAGCAGACATTAGTGACAATTACTGTCTATAAGGAATACATTGACTATTGACTTAACTGCTGCATACATAAGCGATGTACATTAATTGTCACTAATGTCTGATCACAATATGATGTCTTTTTAACTGTAATGTAACTGATTCTACGTAATCGTTGACTACTTTGGGCCAGCTATCAGAAAGCCTAAGTGTAATCAATAGTTAACGAATTGTCACCCTAAGTGATATGTAAAATCACTAGTCGGGGCAGTCTCCAAGAACTGCTGGGTACTTGCTTAACTGCTGGTTTGTATGTATCTATGTGTTTTATGCGATTACATATACTAACACATGTGTGTTGTATTTTGTAAAAGTATAACAGCAAAAAATATCTCATAAATCTATTTAATAGCCACAAAATTAAAGCTCCAGGACATTTGGTATTGTAACACATACACCCTTAATACATGCGAGTACCCATTGTAGATACATACATATGTATCCATTTTATACTTGCTGAAATAGATACAACATTTTCCATACTCTCTCTCTCCCACATACACACACTTAAATAAGACTTAATAACACTGAATATTAACTACAACAATAACAACACTGCATATGCCTAGAATTTACATCAACAGTGTCCAACCAACACAACACAGTCCAATACAGCATGAAAGCTATTAAGTGTCAGGTGGAGGGCCAAACATTAAACCAATTTCCAATAAACTTTAGAAAAAGGATGCACAATTTGTACACTCACAAAAAAATATATAAACAATGGAATGAAAAATAGTGAACTTTTTCAGATACATATTTTTTAATGTTCTCAATAAGAGGCTAAAAATCAAATGAAAACAGTTGGTAATTCACTTTCATTCAATCCCAGGACTACACCATTTCCAATTGTGTTTCACAAATTTCTTATTACATTTCAAAAGTTGTTAATTAATTGAAGTAATTCATATAATCATATTTTGTGTATATTTAACAACAAAATGTGAGTTAAATCTATGGGCTCATAGTCATAAATTAAGTATACTTTAAGAGAACTAAAGTCAACTTTACTTAAGAGTCTATTTAGGGCCATTATTACAACTTGCCTTTATAGTTAAAGGTAACTTTAAGCAATAGAAAAAGGTACCCTAAAAGTTAATTTTAACTATAAAGGCAAGTTGTAATAATGGCCCTTAAGGTCTTTCATAGACACGTTAAATTCAACTCTAAATATAAAACTAGCTGAAGCTGTTGAACTCAGTTAACAACAGCATAAGCTGTTTTTCGCCAAGTAAAAAGTTCAGCAAAAAGTCAAAAATTTTTAAGATACAAGATATTGGCAGTGATTTTGCTGCTGAATACTTTCGCAATGATCTAAAATACTACAAAAATCAAAGGTTAATTTCCATTTTTGTGCTGTTATTGTAAATACTAGACTTCGAGTTATATTTTTCTTAAGTTTTATCAAAATCTGCCCAAAAATATATAATATTTCGCTATCTTTCCATTAGAAATTCCAAATACTGAAAAATTTGACCTTTTCCGATTTTAGGAAAACTTCCAGACTATATTTAAAATTACCTGTACTATAATATTCTGAACAGATTTTACTTAAAATTAATAACAGTAAGAAAATTGGGCATTCGCCAAAATATGGCCAAAAAATTAGTTTTTCTCGAAAATAGCAAAATTTATATCGCAGGTACGGAAAAACTATAGGAAGTATTGACATACTTTTTTCACATTTTTATTCCCTATTATGTTGTCAATAAATCCCCACGTGATGATCAAAATATTCTAAAATTTGTTTAACAAAATTTTTAAAAATTTGAAAATGGAATTTTGAAACTGCCGTTAAAAATATTTTTTTTGGTTATACCTGCGAATAGGTTAACGGTTTTCTACTAAAACAAAAACTCATATACAAGTAAAGATGGATAAATTTTAAGTAAAAATGAGCTTTTATTTTAATATTTCTCAAAATGTGTTAATTTTGTTCCTACATTTCTTGTGCAATGGCACAGACTAGAGATGCTAATCGGGACTGATTTTTGAAAATTCCGGGGTTCGGGATTTGGTGAAGAAATCCCGACCCGGGGTTTCGGGATTCTTCCAAATCTAAAATCCCGAAAATTATAAAAATAAACGAACATAATTATGTCTTTACAATTGAAAGAAAATTTTTTATTTAGCAATTAATTTTTATTAGCCCCAGTAACACGAAGTCTGGTTATGTGTTAACTAATAGTTATACTGACAGTTTTCATACAAAAATAATATTAAACGACAGTATAACTATTAGTTAGCACCTAACCAGACTTCGTGTTAATGGGGGTTATACACTAAAAAGCATAAAATACTTGAGTACATTATATAAGAAGAAATAACAATAAAGTATTTACATTAGGGTTTGTCGATTTTTTTTACGAAAAATCGTAATCTATAGAAAATTCTAAGAAAGTTTCCTCAAGAAACCATAGGTTTAAAATCAAATCCTATCTTGCGCATTTTGTCATTTATCCAATGATATTTCAGTATTTATTTTTTAATAGTTTTTTTATTGGATAAACTCTCTTCGAATTATCCGTAGATTGCGTTTCTGCTATACGATTTTTTACTTTTTGATCGTCCATACAAATCGACCCAGCCTAATGTACATATTGGTAAAAACAGTACCTTATCTTTTAGCAATCGAAATATTTTCATTTTGTTCCAGCTCCTCATCTGAGATAAAATCTATTTCATTTGAAGAGGATTTAAATTGAGTTTTGTTAGACAACTTACAAAAAAGGTGAAAGAGCCCCACTCAAGGAAAACCAAAAATACCGTTTTTCTTTATTAACTATATTGTGCATGAGTTGAACTTAACAACTTTTCTGAACATCACTTTGTGATATTCGGGTATGTAGAATGTCAAAATGCATGAAAAAGACACACAAAATTACAATTTCCCCTATTTATTTATGAAAAACGGGATTTGGAAAATCTCGAAAACCCGGGTTTTAAAATTAAAAAATCCCGGTCTTCGGGATTTAGGAAATCCCAAAACCCCGGGATTTTCGGGAACGGGATTCCCCGTTTGGCATCTCTACCTGATACACATTAAAGGCCTGGCGAGTTTTTAATAACTTCAACATTTTTTTTCTTTTATATCTCATTAGATTCTAATGATTATAACGACAATTACGTACACATTTCGATTCTTTTAAATTAATTTATATTTTTGAGTGATTTTCGGATGTGGGCCTTATATGGGAGCTATGACCAATTATGGACCGATCACCATGAAATTATGTCGTGTGATTTATGTCTATATTAAAGCTAACTATGTTGAATTTTGTGTGTATACCAACATTTTTAAGCGATTTATGCACGTTAAAGTGATTTTCGAAAGCGGGTCTATATGGGAGATATGACTAATTATGGACCGATCGTAACAAAAAACGCATTATACCCTCCCCACTATGGTGGTGTAGGGTATAAAAATAAAAATATTTTTGGAAAATTATTTAATTTCGGGTCAAATTTGGCCCATTTTGAAATTAAAATTTATTTTTTTCTAAAAGTGAGTGGTTGATATTTTTTATTTTTATTTAATTTCAAATATCAACAACTACGTAGGATTTTAGAAAAATAAATCTGGAGCACAAATCTTGAATTTTTGTTACGCACAATTAAGTTAAATGTTTTCAGAGCTTTGGTAGCACTAATATATATATCTGTCTCTGTCCATACCTGCTAAACATTATACTTTGCTATGTTTTTCTTATCCTTCATAAGGTCTTCGGGTCCAATTTGAAATAAAAATTTATATTTTTCTAAATTTCCAATGTCAAAAACTACGGTAGAATTAAAAAAAAATTGTCAAAAAAAAACATCGTTTACTTCAGTAAATTTGAGCACCTTATGAAGGTTAAAATAATCTCTTAAGAATAAAAAACAGTTTAAACGGTTTGGAGAATTTTTTAAAGTTAAAGTTTTTAATACACCAAAACTCATAAAAACACACTTTTATAAAAAACCTTCGATATTTGAAAAAAACCAAAAAAACCGGTTATAACCGGTTATTAAAAACCGGGCCGATCACCCTAGTGATGGGTATAAAAACATCATTAAAATTATGTTTATTTGATGTATACTTTTAATTTCTTTGAGTGTAATTTTGTTACAACACATTTGTTTACTGGTTATAGGTGTTTTTCAAACAATGTTTTAACTGAAATTAACATTTAATGACATAAACTACAATATACCAAACCATACCAAAAATATAACCTCAACAACAAGCAACCAGCCACCAGGACAACAACAGCATCAGTCCCCCTTTACAAAGTAAACTACTATCATAGAGTAGAGCCGGCAACAGCGTCAGAGTCAGAATCTGAATCAGCAGTAACAGTAAATTTGTATAAAATCACAAGGTATTTAATGGACATTTTCTAATACATTCACCAATTAAGGAACGTACATACGAACAAATGCTAAATTTGTTGTGTCTGTGTGCGTTTAGTTTTAGAACCCAAAAGAGAACTTTAACATGTATGAACTCTGACTGTTGGTTGGCTGGTTGGTAAATGCTTAAAAGTCTATTGTGGGATTTGTTAAATTCATATTTACGATTATGATCTTCGACAAAAATAGAAACGAAAAGCAACAACCAACGGCACAACAATTTCCATTCAAATTCAAATAAATTTCATTTTAGTCTCAAAGTAATTAGAAAGGATTGACTTTCTATGCCTGTGTTCAAGTAAATGTAAGAGTCATGTTTGGATACAAGTGGATGTATGGTATTTTAGTTAATGTTAATTGTTCGGTTCTACATGTTTCTGTTGAAAATGCGTCAATGTTGTGTAAAATAAACACATTCGTAGATGTAGAGTAAAATTTCGCAATTGTTGTCAATTGCATAATATTCGTCAGCATCTTGAAGGGTTGACAATTAACTAGAGATATGTTTTTATTAAGAATACATTTTTATTCTTTCATATATAAGTACTACTTATGTGTTTAAATTTATTATTTTTCCGGTGAAACTAAAAATACAGTTTTTATGAAAACGATTCAGTTACCTAAAGTTATCGTAAAAATCTAAACATTTTGGGAATCATAAAATATGACAAAATTGTATTTCGGGGTTATACATAAGTTTTTTGTTCAATCAACCCTGCTGCCAAATAATACTATTTACATTTCCAAACGGTTGGTCCGATCGGGATAAAATTTGACATGGGCGTAGCAAAGGATTATTTGACTTTAAGTTATTGCAATGGGCCCTACAAATGCTCCAGGGGGCATTTCTATAATATTGCACTTTTTCATACCAAAAAATTTGTATAAATTTTCTGAGTCAGAACCAATGACTTGTTTTTTAATAAAATAAAAAGAAATGAAAATACAGATTTTTTAGTATGAAAAAGTGCAATATTATTGAAGGACGGAATTTTAAAGTGGCATATGTTGGAATCTAACTGAGATATTGACTTGAAAAAAAAAATAGTTCGGAATAAATGTGGATCAAATCAAATTGTTCCTAATATTTGCATTCCTATTCAAATTTTGATACGAATTTTAGTTTTAGAATCTCAATAAATATGTAATAAAATCTTTATTTATTACCGAAAATCAATGAAATTTTCAACGTTTTTTAAATTTGTCATTCTAGTGTAAAAAAAACTTGTCAAAAGGTCAAAGCGAATCCCGCAATTTCTAAAAATTGGAGCAAAAATCCCAAAAATGGTATTTTTTACAATTTTGCCCATGGGGTCCACATTTCCTTCTGGGCTGGTAAAATACTTTGGGGATGAATAAGGAACACACCAAGGTTTCTAAAACTGCTTCCAGTATTTTGATCGCAGCTTTAGGATTTTAGAACATGTGGCCCAAAGTTAAAATTTTTATCACATTCCGAAGGGCGTATTGGCGACATATTGAAAAAATAGGAGATGTTTTTTATACCAAAATGTTCCCCATAAAGATACCTTACAGAAAAATGTAAAATTGTTATATATTCTTAAAGAAAGTTTATTTTGAATAAAAAAAAGAGTTAAGTCACAGTTTCTCATTTGCAAAAATATTTAAATTGAATATTTAAATTGAAAATTGTATATTTTTGGATCCGTAATTGATATTGCTATGAAATCATTTGTATGTTATTCATGATTTAGTTGTCTAACTATAAAAAAAATTCGAATCCATTCGGTCTAAAAGTACGACTTATATTTTTATAAAAGCGGAAATTCCTATAACTCGGAAATTATAAGAGATAAATTGCACATACAAGCATGTTTTTTCAAGATCTATCGCTTTCCAAAAATATAAAAATATTTGAAATCGGGAAACAAACAAATTTTAAGCGTTTAAAAATTTTACATGCCGAAAGTACCCTACTTTTAGACCCCATAGCGCTGCCCCTGTTGCATTTGTAGGGCCCATTTCAATAACTTAAACTCGAATACTCCTTGGCTATGCCCACGTCAAATTGACATATTTATTTTCATAAAATTTTGATTCTGCCCCACTGCGAAACGTCGTCATACCTCAAAAAATATAATTTTTCAGGAGAGGCATTTTTAGTTTTTAAACATGTCAAGTGAACCAACTTTTGAAATCGATGTCTTCGGATTGCACCAAGGTTAGTGCTATTGGATAGTAATTTAGACACAACAAGATCGGTCAAGAACTCTCGGAGTTAGAGGGGGTCAAAACTTGACATTTTGTCCAAGCTGGTATTTTTTCTTATCCATGTATCTTATTACCTATTGTTCTTAGCAAAATGTGTCCCAAATAGCTTAGATAGCTCTTTCTTCAATCTTTCGAAAAAAAATATTTAAAAAAAATAAAAAAATTTTAATATTTTTTTCCGAAATCAAAAACTTTTTTGACTTTTTTTTAAAATAAAGCTTAGATATTTTCCTTGAAGACCTATTTGGTCGCTTAGTGGGATGCGAGTGGTATATATATCAAGACACTTTATAATGTACCCGAATTCACTTGAAAAATACAGCATACTTTAAGGCACTCAGTTGATGTTTATTCGAATAGCATCTCTGATAAACTGACTAACGACTGCAACCTCTGCCACTATTTATAACCTGGAACATTTTCCTGGAACGTTTGTAAATTTAAAGTTTTTCTAAATACAGTGTCCAACAAATTGAGACTTTTTGATTGGAACAGAATAGTGACCCTATAATTCTGAAAGAGCATGTGGAGTAGATCATTTTTGTAGAATAAACTATAAGTATAATTCATTATAATTATAATTTATTTGTAATAATTCAAAGAATATCACTGAATACTAAAATTTTAGACAATTGGCAAATTGGAATGCATTTTCTACCCTGCCAAGGGCGTCATCAACAATCTTCATTGTCGAAGTCTATTTGTAAATATCATATATTTAACTTACTATTATTAGGAATTAGAATATGGGAAGCCTAATTCATATTTATATTATTTGTAAATTAGACGAAATTTCAAATATTTTTATTATATATGTTCTTATTATTACAATTACAATTTTTATGAAAAAAAAAAAAAAACACAAAAACATTCATAGCTAATGAAGATTGTTGATGACGCCCTTGGCAGGGTAGAAAATGCATTCCAATTTGCCAATTGTCTAAAATTTTAGTATTCAGATGATTCGTTTTTATAGTATTAGATGATATTTACAAATAGACTTCGACAATGAAGATTGTTGATGACGCCCTTGGCAGGGTAGAAAATGCATTCCAATTTGCCAATTGTCTAAAATTTTAGTATTCAGTGATATTCTTTGAATTATTATAAATAAATTATAATAAAAATGAACTTAAGCCTAATTAAAAATTTAATTTCAAATTATATATAAAAAAGTTCGAATAATTACCAAAAATCTATAAAATAAAATAAACTATAAGTTTATAAACTTATAGTTTATAATCAAAAAGTCTAAATTTGTGTCCAGTATTTAGAAAAACAGTGTCCAGTATTTAGAAAAACTTTAAATTTACAAACTTTCCAGGAAAATGTACCCAAAATTAATATTCTATTTCGAATGTATTACAATTTATTGTTAAACTCGCTTCTAGCCGTTTTTATGAAGAAGAAAATTTAAAAATCGCCAAATAAATATTATTTTTATTGGAATAGAATAAAAAATGAAAATGCAAACTAAATTATATAAAATACTTTATATGAAAAAATTATGGATAAAAAGGTCTCAAAGAAACAAAACCATTAATTCATAATGTTAAACAAAGTTGATCATCACTGGAAATTTTACTAGAAATTTATTTCTGCAATAGATTTTTGGATTAAGACCCCAGATTAAAATATTATTTAACTTTATTAAAATGCATAAATCTTGTGACTAATTGAGACCTACGAACATCTAATGCATCTGTAATAGAATTGGATTGATTTTAAAATTAAAGTTAAACTATTTTGACACAATTAATAATAAAATGTCTCCATGAGTTACAATTAAACATTAACACAGAACCTTATACTTTGGAATCTAACTTTTAAAAGTCTTTAAATAAACAAGATTTTTTTAAAAAATATTTAAAAATATGTGATAAATTGAAATTTATTAATTCTTTATTCCTTTTAACAAACAAATTGTTGGAAATTTAGTAAATTAATCGATCACCCGAATAATAAAAAAATTTATAACTTTAATTCGATTAAAAATAATCTCGAATAATTGACAACCTTATTAGATACCTCTCAAACTTGGCCGAAATAAAATAGTCAATTTTTAAATATATTTGAGTAAAAACTGTAGAAAATGGTAATTATGTACACTGTAATTGCTAATATGGAAAACAATTAAGCCTTCCCGAAGTCTTTAGCTTGAGACTGTTCGTTCGATTTGAAGAACATCGAACTTCGAACAAATTATTAATTTTTTTAAATGCAAAATAATATAGGCTTGCTATTATATTATGGGACTTTTGTTTAAGATTCCTCTTATAGATATCTTGGTTTGGACATTCAAGAAGATTATGACTCAATTACCAAGTTAAAATTAGTTTGTTGTTATAATTTTAACTCTTTATTAAATCCCAAGGATTTAATTTTAAAACTTCTATACCCAATAGCATTTTTAATTTGTTAATCAGTAACTGAAACCGTTTTTACTCATAAAACCCGTCATCACATGGCATCTTAATTATCCCAAAGATGAAATTTATTCCAGCTCCCAAACATAAAAAATAAAAAACAAATAAATCGTTGTCAAATAAAACATTTTTATTACACCCGTCCAATTGAATGCCGTATACTAAATTTAGTTTTGTATCTTATTTTTGTTTAATTAGTAATTTACGTGGAAATAAGAAATAAAATTAACAGGTAAACGATCTTCATTAAGAAAGCGTGTGTGGACGATGAGAGAGGAGTTTTAAAATTTAGCTGATCTGTTCTTTGGTTTAGACTGTGGCTGCTTGCAGTTGCCGGCTACGGCTGTCTTTGCCATCGTATCTTTGTGAATATTTATGTAAAAGTAATAAATTGTGTTTAAAAGTCAACTTCATATTGCTTCTTACCGTCTATGTACTTGTACCTGAGTGCATGTATGGACGGACCGACCGTCCATACATATGACAAACAAAAGAATCTTTATTTTCAAAGCCAGGCAGGCCATCCATCTGTGTGTCGGTTGGCCGATTGTATTGCTCATCTGTTTAAAAACAACAAAAAAATGTTTATTAAAATTAATTTTTACTGATCTTTGTTTTTGGTTGAAGTTGGTTGTTGTTTGCCGGCAAGAATATTTGGTATGATAATGCCATTATTGTTCTCTTAATATAGAGTTTATGTTGTAATTTCTCATAATCGATCGAACGACCGACCACATGTTGTCTTCAGGTTTAAAAATGAATAATTTGAAATTGATTTTAAGTTCGGTTTTGCTCTAATTATTCAGCTGACCGTAAAAGACAAAAACCGTATTGGTTTAAATTTTCTGTTCGAGCCTGAGAAAAAAGAGAGAGAGATGGAGGAAACAAAAGAGATGAGAATCTTAAGGCGTGGTTGAAAATCAAACATTTTGAGTAACTGGTCATTTTTATTTCATCTTACGCCATTATCGTAATTAAGATGAGTTCATAAATCTTTTTTATTTCTTTTTTTTTTTTTTGGTATTTTTAATGGCGGGAATTTAGTTTGAAATTTATAACGTTTTGTATTGCCCCTGCTTGATTGCAGTTTGTATAAGTATATTATTGAATATACAACATATCGTAAATCGTTAATTCTTTATCTTCTTAAATTAAGTAAGACCTCCCAGTAGGCGTACCTGGAATATTCGGATTCAAATATTTTAATTAAGAATACGAAATAAAGTTTTATAATGCAAATATGAGAATAAGCAATTAAAAGGATATAAAAAAAACTGGGAAATATGCAAAATAAAAGATAAATTAATCTTATTGTAATAAAAAAATTAGCTTACAAAGTAAAAACTAATATTTTTCCATTTTTCAAAATAAATTATATTCATTTATTACACTGAAAAAATATATATGTACATTAGAGTGACAATCAGTTGTATGGAAAAAATGTTTGTTAAAATTTTGAAGAGTGCTGCAAATTTGAGCCAAATCGGATAACGATTTCTGGACGCATCGAGGTCAAATTTCAGATATATGCAAAATGTTACTATTTATATGAAATAAATAGGTGAAACTCGTTAGATTATATTATATATATTAATGAATATTACATTAAAAAAACATTTTTTGGAAATTAACCCTGTATCTCTTTTGGGTCAAAATTATCCAAAAACTGTATTATCGCCAAAATTCGGAAAAAATTTAATTTTTTCAGTTTTTGTAAAAATTTTGCTACTAAATAAATACTTTTGCAATTGAATGCAAAAGAGAGACAGGGTTAAGTTCCAAATAATGTTTTTTAATGTAATATTCATTAATATAGTGATGTTCGTTAACTTATCGATTTGTAACTCAGTCAGTCTCTGTCCAACTTTAAACGGGGTTGGAAAGAAAACAGAATGCGCTTTAAAATAACCTGCATTTTTTGATACATTTGTAAGTCATAAGTATTGTTTTTGTTAAGAATATCTAAAAGAAAATCTAAATTTATCAACTTTTTTGAATTTATTCGCTTTTCATTGCTGATTTTGATATGGAACCTTATAGAAATTTATACCAATGTATTTAGAAAATTTAGTTCTTAACAAACCATCGTTTTAATTATTCAAATCGGATGAAAATTGTAAAAGTTATTTAACTTTTCATTAACACCTTTTTTAGTATTTGCTCCCCCAGCCTATATGAATAAAAAAAACAAAAAACTGTATAAAAAAAAAATTTTGTACAATTTTTAATTTACAAGGTAAATTTTGTGGAACTTTTTTTCGAAACTTTTGCAAGTATAGGCCGATTTTAATAAGTAACGTCTCATTTTTGTTTATATAAAATTGTCTTTAAAAAACTTTGCAAAGAAAAATAGGTTTTCACAGAAAAAAATTAAAATGAAAGCGAAACTATTTATAAAAACTTACACAATTTCTAGGAATATAGATTTTATACATACATTTTATGAAAGCTTAATTCTTTACCTAACTTTAATTGTTTAAAATTTTGAAATCTGTCTAAAAATGTGTGAGTTAGAGGTACTAAAGTACTACGACCTACACTAAAACCATTTTTTCAAAATAATTCAAAATTTTGAGCGTGTTTCAAAATCTTTTAAAACGGTTTTAGATGTCCTCAGCTAGGCCTACAAACTCCGTTAGGTGACTTTTCAAGTTCTGACAAAAAGTGTAATTTTGTAGCAGAGTGTTATTTAACTAAAATTAGGTAAGGTCTTCCGAAATGTGTCACTCACTGATGCTAGCGATTTGAATTAAGTTTTAGCGATGTTCAAAAATGTTTGATTTTCTCATACATTTAATACAAATAAATCACACCATTATAAAATTCTCTGTGACTCGACCATTATTTAATATACCCTTAGCGGAACGGAACAGGATATCATTTTAGTTGCATCTAAATTAATATGTAATGTAAATCTAAAGTCTAAACCTGTGTAAAATATAATTTCCTCGCGATTTTACGTGACTTCTACTAACAGTGTTGATTTTATAAAACAATTAAATTGAAAAGAATTTTTTTTTAGAAAGCTAACAATGGTTTTATATTTTATTATTTGATATAAAAACATTTTATCTCTATATTCTTGCTACACATTTTTAATGTTCTATAATCGCACTAAAGTCTTACATTAAGTAAACAAATCTACGGTTAAATTCCATCAACCGTCGGATAACCCAGTATTAATTCTCATTAGCTCAAGAATTTTATTTGTATAATATATTTAGCTTTCCTCAAGCCTTTGGGAAAAGGTTTCCTTATGATCTCTAGGAACTAGCTTATTCAATAACAAAAAATTAGTTAAAATTAATTTTGTTTCTCTTAATATTTTTTGATCACTTAACGAAATTCTTCAATTGTAAGAATTTTTTAACTTCCCACTTACTGAAAATTTCTTGTATATCTTCTTCATTTCGAGGAATTAAATTAACAAAGTTTAGTCAAATTAACAAAAATGTGATCTTAATTAATTTATCTTAGGTTATTTTAAATAATTTTTATAATGAATTTTTTTCTAAATTTTATTAAAATTAACAACCTAGATTACATTTTTGATTAAGGGGGAACAAAATTGACATTATGGTTTGGTGCAGCGAAACATTTAATTGATAAAATATATATGGGACATTTCATTTTCAAAACTATCTTTAGTTTTTTTTTTGGTTTCAATAAAAATTGTTAATTTGAAGAAATCTTGGGAGGTTGGGTTATTTTTAGAGTTTTTCTTTTCCCGGGATCCATGCAAAAAATGTCTGTAGTTATAATTGATTCTGTTAATTAGCAAAAAAAAAATATTTAATTTTTTTTACTTTGAATTGGCAATGTTTTGCTTATTAAATCAAAAATTAAGAAAATATGTTAATTAAATTGAAGCTGTCCCAAACTGAAGATAAATAACATCGATATTGCCGAGCAAAATCATATTAAATATCTTGGTATACACCTTGATCGTCGCCTTACCTGGTCTCAACATATTGAATCCAAATCCACACAACTTAAACTTAACACATTACAGCTCCAGTGGCTCCTTTGTTCCCATTCTGCTCTTAACCTAAACTACAAGGTTCTACTCTACAAAGCTATTATTAAGCCAATATGGACCTATGGTATCCAACTATGGGGAACAGCTTCTACTTCTAATATAGAACAGTTACAAAGACGACAAAATAAAACATTGCAACTAATTACTGGTGACCCGTGGTATATTAGTAACGTGAATATTCATAAGGACCTTAACATTCCATTTGTTCGCGACGAAATAAAAACCTTATGCTCCAGATATGTACGAAAACTGGCAACTCATCCAAATCCTCTTGCACAGGATCTACTATATTATAATGGACATACTCGCCTCAAGCGGGTAGACACATTGGCCCTCGCAGAACAGCATGAAAGATGAACACTTTAAGCAACGAAAAATGGATTTTCTGTTGCAATGGCAATAGACCCAGAAGTTACTAGTTAATGTAAGATTTTAATACTTATTGTTATTTTCTCTAATAAGAAAGATCCAGTAAATAAAAATAAAATTAAAAAAAAAAAATTGAAGAAAACCCAATAATATTAAACGAAATTCAATGCCACTGAAGGTGGTTTCATTCCTTTTTCTTTGTGAAAAAGCAAAATATTAAAATAATTCCACTTTCGATCGGAAGAGAATTCTGTGACAGCCCCGAACATTTACTCGCTTTTGGAACAATTTGAATAATGAACTTGTTATTGGACAATTTGGGTTAAATCTTTTTTGTTATATAAATATTCTGCATTTGTTTTGCAGCTTTAAGTATATTTTAGAGAAAGTCAAGTTCAAAATACATCACATATCCCGTCTCGGGAATTCCCGTGAACAACTCTAGTTAAGTTGCGTTGGTTGTTCTCAAATTAAGCGAGATCACTCGGCGTCCTTGTGTCCCATTGTGAGAATAAATGAGAGAGAGAGTGAGAAAAAATATATTTAACCTCCCTATGCATGTGTGATTCATGCGGTTCATTTGTGAACCAAACGGTACTTCAGACCTTGTGCAGATTTGAATAAGAATTTAGTTGATTTAAGGATTTTTGTCTACTAAATATTTTCTTTAATATTACCTACGGGATTTAATTGAATATATTAAATAACTTACAACCCGGATGCTAAAATGCACTCACAATTATACGTTAAAATCAATATTCCTCTATTGTTTACCAAGTCGTGGGGAAAAACTACAGTCCTCCTATTATTGCATACGAATATTAATGAATTTTAATTTAAATTTCGTTTGAATTTATGAACTCATTTTATTTTTTAAACTGTTTTCAACAATATGAATTCATGCTACATGTTTACTTAAGAGTTCACATGTATGGAACGAGTATGAAACGCTCTAGACATGGACTAAAGAGTATCTATGTATCTGCAAATATGAATTCATGCATTTTAATAACGAGATGTATGGGAAACCATTATTTAATATTATTTGCTTTCGTTCTTTGTTTTTTACAATTATTTTTTGTTTTTGTTTCGTATACGAATATGTATTTGCATTTTTAACAATAATCTCATTTTCCACATGAATATATTTTTAATTTTGTTTAATGTCTTTCGATGCGTGCATGTGTCTATATGGGTTTGGGTATATATGTATGTATGTGCGAGTACATAAATACATATAAATTCTTTTATTATAATTATATTTATGCAAATTTTGCAATACGAACTGTAGGAAAAACCAAAAATATGCAAAAGAAAATACTAACTTACCGAAGGATCTGTGTTACCAATTTTCATTTTCATAAGCTTAAAGGCAAATTTTCAATATTTTATTAAATGTATGTGTAGACGACTGCCACATGAATACTTTGCTCTTGTATGCTTCATACTTATTAAAGGCAAAAATACGAAAACGCCTTATGGCACTACTTCTTATGGGACTGAATTGGTTGTTATGTTTTTACGTAGGTCGTTGTGGAGGTGAAGTACTGTAGTTAAAGTTTCAGATATGATTATTAAGTACAATCGTATATACAGTGAGCCTCAAAAGTGAGAATACACCAAAAATTATTTGATTTTTTTTAAGATAAGAAAGGCTCTAAAATTTATGTATCGATTAAAATTTTAAAGTTTCGGTTTTTTGTAGATTGGGTTGAATAATATATTCGGTTGTGAAAAAAAAGATTTAAGTCGGACTATAATGATTTTCATGATCTTAAAAAAAAATCAAAAAATTCGCTGGTCTTTACTCACTTTTGAGGCTGTGTGTATATGTTCCTTCATTATATGCACACAACTATTGTAAAATAAAATAAATTATAAACAGTGTCTCACATAAGTATACGAATTGTGTTGACCTGTGAAAAGAAACGTGATTTTATACATGATGACATTAAACATTTTTACAAATACATTTGTAATATTAACTATGCATTTAAAAATGTTTGCATAAAAACTTACATTGAAAAGCTAAACTACTTATATATATAATGCAGGTGGTATGAAGTAGTCATTGAAAAGTAAGCTGTTCAGTAATTGCAAGTCATTACCAAGTTTTTGCTGGGTAAATTTATAAGACACAAATAAGAACAGGAATTAATGATTCCTTCTGATAGAAATTATTTTTAGGGATTGCTGCTAAGTATTTAGTTAGGAACTTATATGACCAATTTGGGTCACAATTCGGGTGAAATTTTTACAAAACCTCCAAGACACTTAAACGGGATATTTTACCAAATTTATTCTCCAAATAGAGATATTGTTACGAAATTTCACATGGGCTTTCGAGCTTGTTCAGCTTCCTAGCATTAATGCGTAGTCCCTCAAAGTTGGTTACCTTGAATCTCTAGTTTTTTTTTTTAAAAAATCGCCAAAAGTCCATTTATAATCGGAATGAGTTGCAATTTTAAATATAAATAGTCCTTGAGAAGATCTACAAAGAATATGCTTACATATATAGGTTATCTCTATTAGCTGAAGAGATTTATTTATTTTGTTTTTAAATTTGCTCGATCTTTTAATTAGCAGTTATCTAGTCCCTATAAAATGTTATACGCATCCAAAGTTGGAAATTATAAAAAGGGCCGTATTTTTTACGTTTTTTCCCAAAAAAGCCCATATATTATTTCTTTTGTAGAACAAAAATTTCTTCGGGACTATGTACAATTTTTTAATGATCCGGAAAGACATCTTAATGCAAAAGCGTGTAAAGTAAAATTTGGCTCACTTAGGCGGACATAATCTCCCAGAAAATTTCGGTCAATTACATTTTTCGCTGCACCAAACCAAAATGTCAATTTTGTTCACCTGTGTAGGCTAAAGAATAAAGCTTTACACTTTGCAAACAATTTTTACTTATAACTTATTTATAAATTCTAATGCTTTTAAGCTTTTTATTTAACAAACTACCCTCGCATGTCAACTTTAATATGAACGTGTATGAGCATGAGAAGCAGGCAAAAATGTTGGTCGAAATATAATTTTCTTTTTTAATATTCTCGCATACACATTAAATTTATTTATTGGTTCACATATTGGATGTTACTCCTTGTTGCTGATGTGGATGCTGCGTTTTCATTTGCTGCTCGGTTTTAAGTATACAGAGCACACAATGAATTCATTCGTTAATATTATAACAAAATTTCAAAGGGGTATTTGTTGTGAAAATTAACATACATTTCCAAGAACATATTTTTAGAACTTATTCCAAAATGACTTGTTCTGAAATTGCTAAATTAAAGTTATTAGTTCATAACATTCATAGAACAATAATTTCTTGGACCCATTCTGTTCTTAAGCTTCCCATCCATGAATTCAATTTTGGTGTCATTTGGTTAGAATGTTGGTCAAATGCCATTTGTTTTAATTTTTGTTATATTCTGTAACAGCAATTAGTGTTCCCCATGTTCACTCCAATATTTTGTATTTAAATTTCCTATTTAATAGCTGTTAATTTTTCTCCTACTATAATTAAGGCAAAAATAAATGCTTTTTGTTTTTTTTTTTTAATAAAATATTGACAATTTGTATATTAAACGTTTAAAGTAAGATTTCACACTTTGTATGTAAAACTTCTTCTATGTAAAACTTTTAGTGAGATCTTCTGAAATAATCTTTTAAAAAAATAATATAATTTAATTTTTTTCCTTTTAAACGAGTTTTTTCTTTAGATTTAATAAAACTACTTGGGAAAAACTCTCTCGCTGATTGTAGATGTTGGAGAAATCGAAAGCATGATGAAGAATATTCAATATCTCATATTTTTTTAGTTTTTTCTAATTGGTGTCCTTTTTGGATTGTTTTATATATTGAATACTTTTGATATTTTCGTTAAGTTCTGTACATGTAAATGCAACAAAGTTTCAAATACTTGTAAATTAAATATGTCAGTTGTTATTCTCACTAAACATTTTTCTTGGATGTTCGCAAAAATAGATCATTTTAATTTGAAATTTGTATTTGAATTGAAATGGAAAAATTAATACAAAAAATATGTTAAAGTGCAAAAAAATGAATTTCGGTTAATCGACACAAATAAATCGGTTTATTTGTTATTTGAAAATCGGCAATTTTAAATTATTCGAACCGTTAACCGTCCAAAATGAATCGGTTAACCGATTAACGGTTAATCGATTGAATAGCCTAGTTGTTATTCTGAGTTAATTTGGAAAGTTGTAATAGAGATTTATTAGAGTGCAATATATTATGCGGATGTGGGCCTTATATAGGAGCTATGTATAATTATGAACCTACAGTCACAAAATCCTGCTGTAATTTTTATTCGGGTATGTGGAGCTTATATCAGAGATATCTGTAAGAATTTTACGATTTTGAATGATTATGTATTAAATAAAACATTTATTTCGGCAAACGATTTGTTTCGGATATTAAGTACTTGTAGGACTGCTATCTTGGAGATTTCATTCCAATGCTGTCCTTGTGATGCAGCCAATTAGTCTTCTAAAGTGGAAATGTCCTATCCATTTCCACTTTAGTCTAGCTATTTGGAGAATTATGGGCTCTTCGTTTGTTAATCGCCAGAATTCTATGTTGGTTTGGTTGCCAACGCAATCAAATGATTTGCTTTGCTCTGCGTATTGTTTAACTTGTGCGATATGAGACAAATATCGTCAGTAAAATCCAAATCTTCTGCATGGTTTTGGAGATCTCAGAAAATTACCATTTTTTTACTGCATACTTGTATCATAACCTTGTCCAAAACAACGGCGAACAATAATTGAGATAGATGGCAAACGTGTTCAACTCCAGCGTTTGTCATGAAAGATTCACTGATCATGTCATCGAAATGAACCTTATATGGGTCAATTATGTAAAGATATTCACAAAATGCAGTAGTATGATTTGCTGCTCAATAAAAAATGTTTGTTCGATTTGTATATTTATTAGATATTTATGCAGCTTTAAGTATTTTTCGTATGTGGTCGATATGAATATATGAAGATTATTGAATTGAAGATATTTATAAGAGATTAAAGAGTAATTATTCGGGAGGACGAAGGCCTCAGTTGCCAGTTCCTAATTTCTAATATTGATATGTAAATTTAATTTGTTATTAATAAATA
The DNA here is from genome assembly GCF_958450345.1 of Calliphora vicina. Taxonomy (NCBI): domain Eukaryota; kingdom Metazoa; phylum Arthropoda; class Insecta; order Diptera; family Calliphoridae; genus Calliphora; species Calliphora vicina. The sequence continues at coordinate 84,173,361 of NC_088780.1, forward strand.
AAATAATAATAATTATTCGGGTTGTCAATTATTCGAGTTTTAAATTAATCGAATAAAAGTTTAAATTTTTTTTTATTATTCGAGTGACCGATTAAAAAAAACAATAAAAATTTAATGAATAAAAATACAACATTAATAACAAGGGTCCCTTGCAAACGCTTTTTACACTCTCACAAATGAACTGTAAATTATTTTATTGAAATTCGTTTGTGTATGGAAATATTAACGAACAGCTAGAATATAAACAAAATCATCCAAGCTATGTTAACTGTCGTTTGTTCCAAAGATTTTACTTTCATTCAAAATGTTTACGGTCTAATTCATAATAAAATCTTATTACAGATTTAAAGCACAAATTTGTTAACAAACACTTTTGCTTTATAAACCTTTAATATAAGTATTCTATTCATAAACGTTTGATAAAGGCACAATAACTAATGTACTGATTTTTGTCTAAGCTGGCAATGCTTCTCATTTATTTCCCCTTTTTGTTGTTAGTGTTGCTTTCAATTAGGATAAAATATTCGTTAATTAACTTTTTTTCATTGATTATTTTTAGTAATAATAAATTTTTGAAGACAACAACTAATTTTTAGAGAAAAAATGTATATCTGATTCTAGTAAATTTATATTAAGCTAAAATGTATTAATGTACAAACTTTTGTATATAGTTTATTTCAATTATTATTAAAAGTATTCGAATGACGAATATTCTGTGATAAAATAAACATCACTATTTTATAATTTGTTTTATTAATTTATTATCATTGTCATTTTGTTAAATTTTAACAAAATTTTATGAATTTCTATGTGGAAACACGTAGTTTTAATTCCGGAGTGGGTATATTAGATTGTGTGGACCTTCTTCCACAATGTTTACACATTTTATTACTATTACAGATTACAGGTTAAAAGAAAATGACAAAAATGGCAATCAAACTCACTTGCGAACCTCATGTAGCTCACTGCCGGAGAAATATGAAACAAAATCATATATTATTAAAGTGGAATTTATTCCCCGGCGGAGTTAAAATTATGTTTAGACATTGCAATACTATCGTCTATTATTGCAAATTTATAAATAATTACCTTTAAAATTCGCTTTTTTCAAGATAAAATGGAAAAAGAATACCTTAAAGTAGGTTTAAAGTAGTGTCGAACCTACAATAAATATTTCAAATTTGTGAATGGTTTATAACAGACTTATAACCAGGGCAACCAAAAATATGCAATATCATATTTTTTGCTGTGCGTCGTATAAACATATGAGTTTGTTATATATCCGTTTCAGACAATTTTAAGAATTTTGGCATCGATTTGTTAGTGCATATTTTGCACTTTACTGCATATTTTAGCATATTTCGATTTTTATAGCATATGTTTGCATATTTAACTCATAACATCATATTTTTGTTGCATATTTTCTTTTATTTTTCATTATTTTATTTTCCTGATATAATTTTATTGTTTGTATTGTAATTTTTCATTTCTATATTTTACTATTTTGTTGAGGTCCAATGATAATTGGTCTAAGCTACTTAAATACAAAAATAGAGTACCCATAATCGACTTATCTTCATAGAATTTTCGTTGACTTAAGGGTGCTTAGTAGGGTATACAATCGATTAACCGTTAATCGGTTAACCGATTAATTTTGGACGGTTAACTGTTCGAATAATTTGAAATTGCCGATTTTCAAATAACAAATAAACCGATTAATTTGTGTCGATTAACCGATTAACCGAAATTCCTTTTTTTTTGCACTTTAAAAAAATTTTTTGTATTTATTTTTCCGTTTCAATTCAAATACAAATTTCAAATTTAAATTAGATATTTTCTGAACATCCAATAAACATGATTAGTGAGTATGTATAACAACTGACATATTTAATTTACATGTCTTTGAAACTTTGTATTTACATGTATAGACGAAACTTTTTTTGAAATGAGTCTTTCATCATAACTAAACGAAACTATTAAATTGATCAAAATCTACAATAATCCGAAAGGGAATATTCTTTATCATGCTTTTGATTTCTCCAACATATACAATCAGCGAGAGAGTTTTTTCCCAAGAAAAATTTTATTAAATCTAAAGAAAAAAATCGTTTAAATTATATTCTTTTTATAAAAGATTATTTCAGAAGATCTCACTAAAACCCTAAAAAACTCACACATCGCTCATTTGCTGCAACAACGTCATAATTCAAAAAAGTAGTTTCGAGAAAAACGTCTTTGAATATTTTATGACATTTTACTATTTCTTAAATAAATTTTCAACAAATCATACGATTTCAGAAATATAAATAGTAGATGTTAATACCTTTCTAATCTGTATTTAACCCAAATTTTTACTTATCAAATATACGAGAAAACATGAATTTTAATTTTGATGTTTACAACAAAAAAATACTCTTACACACAAAATAATTGACTTTTTTGAAAACTGATGAAACTATATGAAAGATTATAGAACAGCGCATATTTTGTATTACTCAGTTCATAAAACACGGATTTTGAGATATGACGTTGCAGCAAATAGGCGATATGTTTACAAAAATGATCTCAAATACCTATTTGCCGTTTTTTATGTTTTTGTACAAAAAATTAGTTGTTGTATTTTCAATTTAAAATGAAACAAGTAAGAAAGTATGGTCGGTCAAGCCCGACCATATAATACCCTACACTAAATAAAAGAGCAAAAAAAAATTTTCTTTTAAAATTTCAATAATTTATATTTTTGAGTGATTTTCGGAAGTGGGCCTTATATGGGGGCTATGACCAATTATGGACCGATCACCATGAAATTAGGTCGTGTGATTTATGTCTATATTAAAGTTAACTATGTTGAATTTTGTGTGTTTACCAACATTTTTAAGCGATTTATGCACGTTAAAGTGATTTATGCACGGAAGCGGGTCTATATGGTAGCTATGACTAATTATGGACCGATCGTAACAAAATTTGGTGACATGAATTTTGTGTATATAAAACTTATTTGGAGCGGAATTTGTGGAAATACATATATAAATTAAACATTTATGACCGATAAAGTCCAATTTCTAGAGGACATTTGTATGGGGGCTAGGTGAAATAATGGACCGATTTCAGCCAGTTTCAATAGGCTTGGTCCTTGAGCCGAAAAAATAATATGTACCAAATTTCATCCAAATATCTTTAAAATTGCGACCTGTACTCTGCGCACAAGGTTTACATGGACAGCCAGCCAGCCAGCCAGCCAGCCAACCAGACGGACGGACGGACGGACGGACATCGTTTAATCGACTCAGAAAGTGATTCTAAGTCGATCGGTATACTTTAAGGTGGGTGTTAGACTAATATTTTTGGGCGTTACAAACATCTGCACAAACGCATAATACCCTCCCCACTATGGTGGTGTAGGGTATAAATAGAAATTATTCGGTTAATCGAATAATTTTAAATTAACCGATTATTAACCGAACAAATCTAAACCTCGATTAATTATTTGCTCGATTAACCGATTAAACCAGAAACCCGATTAATTGAATACCCTAGTGCTTAGTTTCCATATATTTCAATTAAATTAAAAATATACACACACAAATATTAAAATTTAACAAATAGTAAAAATATGTAAAAAATTAAAAGAAAATTCCAAAATTGTATGTTATTATGGGCAACTTCATAACAAATGTTTGGATACATTTAAAAGAAGGAATTTAAGGCAGCTTAAGACAGTTATGGTTGGGCATTAATAGTTTACCACTAATGTAAAATTTAATAAGTATTCAACAGATGTTCAGAATATTAAGATCCATCGAAAATTTCGCGGTCAAAACCCATTGATATACATATGTATTTACATAACTTGTAAAAAAAAGTTATTAAGAAATCGTTAAAAAACAATATACGTGGATATTGATAGACGATACAATGGATAAGAAAGGAAGAAAAAAATAACATGGGAATTTTGAGTCCCAATGATAAAACTTGAATAAGTTTTTTTATATTTTTTTAATTGCAGTCATTCCACTATTGTATGGCTTTTTTATAATTCTATTTAAATTTTAGAAGCCGTATTGAGATATTAATCTAGATACATGATGAATGCTCCAAAATCCATTGCAATTTTTACCATAAAATGACACAGCCTATTGTTTTTGAAACATTATTTAAATAGTAAAAAAGTTTTTAAAGCTTCATATAGAATAGAAACATTTCGAGAAATTGATTGGATACATCCTCAGTAGGGATCCTATAAACATTGGGACCCATGGATTGAGAAAGTAAAATATTATGCCATATTATGTATTAGGCAGTTTAAAAGATGAGACAAATCAATTGATTAAGATTGTCTAAGAAACTCGGAACAAAGATTTAGTTTAAAAATTTTAAAACTTAAGTAAACACATAGTAATTTATTGCTAAATATAATAAAATGAATTGAATCAAACTATTTTCATGTAGTGCCAAATTCACTAAAATCGAAAGTTAATCCTATAATAACCAATTTTAATTTATGAGCTCAATATTTTATTTACTTCATATATATTTTTTTAATGAAATTTTGAAATCAAACAATAACCAACTATTTTTAAGTGCATATTTTTTATATTTTAATAGCATATTTTTCGTTTTTAAGTGCATATTTTATGCGCATAAAACACTTTTTTTAGAGCATATTTTTGGTTGCCCTGCTTATAACACTATTAAACATTTACGAATACTGTTTTTCGATTTTTTTCTTATTAACGACTTATAAAGCTGTTTTAAGTTATTATGAATTAGACCGTTAGAATTTAAATTTTACAGTTTGAAAAACTAATCATTCTATGTGCCTATTTACACCATGATTTTTACGACGTCGTTTTTTCTTAATTCTCTTTTAAAGTTGCTTTTACTCCACCCCTCTTATCCACAAACTCAAAAAATCAAAAGACAATTAAGAAAAAACGACATCGAAAAATCATGGTGTAAACCTAACTCACTAACTCTACTGTATATACTTTAACCTTTCCTAGATATTTAGTAGTCACAAGGTTTTCGCTGTTAGGTTAAGTTTCATAATGTTCTGATCTTGGTGTGTTAACCCAAAGTCGATTGGATACTCATTTATTAACAAAAAAATATATTATTTTTGTTTAAATAATATATTTTGTTAAATTTTAACTTGATAATAAGTTTATTTGAGTACTCTGGTTCAACTGGACCATTTTCGCTGATTTTCAATACGAAACAGCCTAAGAAAATTATAAACAGTTTTGTGTAAGTTTCACAGAAAAAAATATTGACAAATATTTTTTTTAGTTAAAATTTGTATTGGTTATGATTTTGAATTTAATCATATATTTAATTCTATTAATTATTTGTTTTAATTAAATGGGATTGTTTTAAAAAAACACATCAAAGCAAAGCAATTTCTGTCAGTTGAAAATGAAAAACAAAATAAATTAAATTTTTTTTGTCAAAATATATTTTTTCATAAATTTCTAATAATACGAACTATCAGTCTGGTGAATATTCCAACCGTATGAATTATGAGAGGTAAGTGTTATTCTTTGAGATAAGTAATTGTTTGATGTATGTAAACCCAAATCGCTTTTACAAATTCTAACCACAATCAGAGCTATCATTCAACATGTTCGACCCATTTTACAAAATGAGAATGCCAAAATAACAGTTCCAAACCTTATGATGCTGGTTGATGCTAAGAGTTTTACAAGAGCGAGGAAGCTGAAGAAGCCAGATCTTCTAGATCATCAAGAAATGAAAAGGTGATTGGAAATGGTAATTTACTGCGTACTTAAAAACTAGTTGAAAATTATGTTTTGCAGCCTGATGATTTATACGAAGAAGATGGCGAGGAAAAGGACTTCAGGTGGACGTAGCAATTACGGATGTAGAGGTCGCGGAATTGAGGGAGACGCTCTGTCAAAGTGCCAACTTTAAAAATAAAGTTCAGCAAACGCAAACATGGCAGTTCGGATGAATAACATGATGCTTCTGGTACATGAGGAACGAGATTCATATTTAGGATTTGAAAAATGCTACAAAAGTCAACCAGCTCTTCATATAGTGCAGCTGCAACTAATGATGGTAGGACTCCTGCTGTTAGGAAGAAGGCTAAATTTAATGTAATTTTATGTAATGTATGTAACGTATGTAACGTATGTAATGTATGTAATGTATGTAATGTATGTAATGTATGTAATGTATGTAATGTATGTAATGTATGTAATGTATGTAATGTATGTATAATACTGAAATAAAACTTAAAAATTGCCAATTAATTGCAGAATTGTGTTGATTAATATTTTAGTTGATTTATTGCAAAATTTCAATTACAAACCTAATTGATTCAGTTAAAAATTTAATTAAAATTTGTAAAGAAATCCAATTACAATATTTAATACAACTTTTATTGGATTTTATTTCAATTAAAATTTTTATTTTCAATTTAATTAATAGTATCATTTTGATGATTGGAGCAAAATCAAATATTTTTTAATTAATATAAGCAATTTCGTAATTAAAACTCATTTTTATTTTTTTCTGTGTTAGACAATGTCGGTTGTGTATTTACATTCCATAGGTATGGATTATGTCAAAGATTATCCCTGGATCGCTAACTTTTTGATGGTACTAAACACTCTATTAATGTCCGTATGTAGAGTAATATAGTCAGAATGATATACAAAGTCAAATCAAACATTCCACCCATTAAGACCAATGCACTATGGCCGAAAAACCCCAAGTAGCGGCAAAAACTATTTCCCGGCAAGCTAGACTCACCAAATTTGGTATTCAGTCTTCTACTGTCAAAATATTCGATTTGAGTAAAAATGGGCGGTCCACACCCCCTTTTTTGTAGTGCTTACTCTCGAAAACTACCCCTTTATAATTTGATAGATACATTTCTATTAACCTTAGACAAAATTATGAATTATGAACTTACCTTTTAGTCTCACACGAATAACTACATGTAGGATACTCCTTTATCGGTTGCACAGAAGACGATAACACTATTCACAATTTCCCAAAAATATGACCCAGTAAAAACATCAAAATAAGTGCTAAATACAAACATTTACAAAATATATTTACAACTGTAAAAAATACACACTTCGAGTATTAGAATCTATATTCAAAGATTTATTAAATTGGTAGCATATTTTGGAAAACGTTTTTTTAATAAAAATTGTATTGCTTCACAATTGATAACACGAATTCGAATAGATTTATATGTATATTATCAACATTTTATGTCTAATTACGGGTTGTCAACTTTCATTATTTGCACATATTTTGTCTTTCCAATAATTTGGCGATTGAACGCCATAAAAAAATTTTAAAAATGTGATGTTGAAAATCGACTTTTTGTCTCAAAATTTGGAAATCCGGCTTAGTGCAATGGGTGGAAACATCCTAGCAACAAAATAAGAACAATTAAATCAATGCCGAAATTATTCCAAGACATGCAGAAAATTCGAAATAGGTTCGCAACTAATACACCACTAACCTCCAGTAACACGAAGCCTGGTTATGCGTTAACTAACAGTTATACCGTCGGTTAAAATTATTTTTGTATGAAAACTGTCAGCATAACTATTAGTTAACACATAACATGACTTCGTGTTACTGGGGGTAAGCCATGTAGCAATAATTCAGCTGAACGGCCACTTTAGAAGGAATATAAGAAAATTTAAAAATTATTTCGATCAGGCAATACTTTGGCTTAATTGATATTACAATACTTTGCAAAAAGGATTTCAAACGATTACGTTTTTTCTTTTCAAACTTATTTAAGAAATTTTAATTATGATGGATTTTTACTATCACACGAAAACACCCTTGGATTTCAATTATGAAAATCTTAACATAAATTCAGTTTTAATTAATATTATAAGGCTGCAAATAATTAGAAATTCCAGATTTTTTATTGTCTCAGCAATGCAAATATCTAAATACGCCATAAAATATTTCCAAATAGCTAAGTCTTATTATATTTCTCTTATACCTAGTTTTCAAAAAAAAAAATAATACAATTTAAAATTTTTCAATTCAAACTGAGTTTTTGATAGAAGTAATATTTTTGGAATCCTACACAGAAAAAATTATATTTCAATTCAAACATTTATCCCATGGTTTCAATTATTTCATAATTAAATCAAGTATTCATTTGCTCAAAAACAAAATTTCTTGATATTTTCTATTGAATTTTGAGTTTTGAATTTGATTATTTTGACAATTGAATATGCAACTTTCGTTATTGGTTGAATTTCAAATACAAAAATTATTGAATAGATAATTTTCATAATTGAAACATAAAAAATAACAAAAATGTGTTTTCAATTATGAAAATTATCTATTCAATAATTTTTGTATTTGAAATTCAACCAATAACGAAAGTTGCATATTCAATTGTCAAAATAATCAAATTCAAAACTCAAAATTCAATAGAAAATATCAAGAAATTTTGTTTTTGAGCAAATGAATACTTGATTTAATTATGAAATAATTGAAACCAGTTCAATATGTGACAAATATCTAAATTGAAACGGTTTAAGAAATAGTTTTTTCTGTGTATGCATATTTGTTCTACAAAATTCAAAACACATAATCAAGCAAAACATATCTAGAGTCCTCAATTTTAATTATTATGTGTTTTTTACATAATGAAGACATTGAAACGAAATCATTCATTGATGCTCTGAACAGCCGTTCGAAAGATCTTGCGAGAGCTTGGATCCACAGTATAACTTATAATACAAATTAGTTTCTACTCTGTTTTAATGTTTGCAAATATATAGTTGATGTTGCAAAAAAAGTACTTCCTCATTGCCCGTATTATGCTATGTGAGTATTACGTAATCTTTTTTTTTTTGCAGAAATTTTAGTGAAATCTCATAGACTTTAAGATGGCAGACAACTTTAAGAAGCCAGCGGTTAATTTTAGTTGTTTCTACAAATGCAGGGTGGCATAAAATGGGAAAATGCACAAAAAACCCACCCTTCTTTCTCGTAAACGAGTTCTTTTGCGTTTTTTTACACTTGGTTGTATATTTATTTATTTTCATCTTTTGGCTGCGTGTTGTTTTTTTAATGCCCAACCCAAGGACTCGTCTTTTTAATGTGTGTGTTTGTGTTGTTTTTCTCATTTCCTATCGAACATTCGCTCATTCAGTTGCCATTGTGTGTGTTCGTGTGTGAGTGAATTGTTTTTCTTTCTTATAATGTTGATGTTGTTTTATTTTGTTGTTGTTGTTATTGCTGCTGTTGTTGTTGTTTGTTATTTTCATTTTACTTCTTGAAATTCCATTCGAATAGTTTACTTAGGTTCATTTTCATCCATCCAAACAACCATTTGCCACTTCCTGCGGCCATTGTTGCCATTGTGTTCGCTCGTAAAAAAGATTTATTGCAGGGACGCGTTGTTCTTGGGGCACACGTATCGTATTCCAAGCAATCGTTTCTTTTTTTTTCATTCTTCTTCTTTGGCATTTGTATTTATTTAATGTAGTTGTGTGTATGCGTTGTACATACATACTTTTAAGATTTTCCAACTCTACTCTCTAATGTTTTTTTTTCTATATTATTTTATTTTTTGCTCATTTATCTACACGTATTCTGTGTATGAGCGAACTTTAAGTATAAAAAAGGCATTTTGGTATCTGGTGGAACAAAGTTAACGGAAATGGGGTTGTAGCTCGTACATTGTGCTGTGTAGCCAATGTTTGTTTCTTGGATATTTGCCGTTGTTGTATATATAAACGTCTTGCTACCAATGTACAAAATTGCCTTTTTGGGGATCCTTATAGATGTTTCATTAAATATTGACAGATGCGTATGAAGAAATCTTTTTAGCGGGAGTTCATTTCTGAGCCATATCAAAGTAGGAGTATAGAACAGGCTTTGAAAATACATACAGTCAGAGTATTTTTCGATTTTTCTATTGATCAAATAAAACGAAAAATTCGAATGAGATTTTTATTTGTTCCGATTACACGTTTAAAATTAATCGAATTATTCGATTGGTCTGTCTTGAGTTACTGTAAGTAGCCTTACAAGCGGGTTCGGATGATGATGTAATTTTGACAAATAAGCTTCACGAGTTTTTCTGAATTCGTCCTTGACCAAAGGAAATATGGAGCTCCCGTCATGGTTCTAAGAATTTTGGATTGTGCCCTCTGTATGAGATCTATGCTGTTCCCGTATGTCCAAATTGGTTCAAAGACTGTCCTATACAGAATGACTTTGCAGTTAAGGGTTAAATTCGATGGATGGTGGATCAGCCAGTGCAAATTAGAAGCTTTTCATGTGGAGCCGCTTGGCTTCTATGTGCCTACGCCAAGTAAGACGTCTATGCAAATGAATACAAAGGTATGTAACGTGATCAGACTGTGGAATGCTCACACTGTTTAGTATCACGGTGGACAACTTCCTATCCTTCCTGAGATAATTACCTAGGTTTATAGATGCTACATTTAAGTTCACATGAGAACTAAGAATTGCAGTGTCTTCTGCAAAGGTGGAAATGGTTAATTCTTCGGACTCGGGAAAATCAGTGGAACACTTCCCTGAGGTATACCAGCATTGATTGCATAGTCGCTTGTCACATAATCGCCGCATTGTATTGAACGGGCGGACATCGCATAAAAGACTTAGAAAGAGATTCTGAGCAGAGTGGTATAATTTAAGGTGGGTGTTGGGACAATATTTTAGCACGTTCAAACATCAGCACTATACCTATGGTAGTGTAGGGTATAAAAACTTTGAAAATTAAAATTGATTTCGTGAAAAATTTATGGGGAAAAGAAACAAGTACCTATAAACAACAGTCAAAAATTAATATACAGTTGATGGATAACGCTCTCTTTTAAATTACCAAAATCCGAAAATAAAAAGTATGTCGTCGAGTCACCTTTTCATTAATTTTACAAAAGTTTCAGTTACATCTTTAGTAATTTGGCCCAACACTTCCGTTAAAGTTTATCCTTATATGGAATGCTTCGTTTTCTAATATTCCGGTCTAAAATTTTGCGGAGGTGAATTTTACTGCTTAGGCACGTTATACAATAGCCATTCCTTAACAATTCTGGCGGTGTACTTTGGGTCATTGTCTTGCTGAAAGATCCATGGAGTTACAAGATATAAATTTTCAGCACTTACTTTCAAATTGTCCTTTAAAATGTGAGTTGCTTCCACAAAAGCTTAGTGCTACCGTAGAACATGGTGGTGGGACTTTGATGGTGTCGGGATTAATTAAAATATTTTGTTTCATAGATGAAAATGAGCGTTGTATACTAAATTATGACTTTGACTGTATAAAATTTACTGTAACAGATATCTATAAAATTATAGTATTTTCCAAAAGTTATTCGCCTTGGAAATATCAATTTTGCACATTTCGTAATCCTATATCATACGACTCTGATTAACTGTTGTTGTCTTTGCTGCTGTTCCGTCTTAAGAAAATAAATTCCAGAGAGATGTGTTTGTATGTGTGAGAGGAAGTAAGAATTTGTAGCACATTTTTCACATCTGGGACTTTTTCTTGTAATCATCTTTCAGCTACAACTCCTTGTTTTCTGTTCGTGTTTCTCCTCGTTTGTGTGAATGTATGTAGATACAAGAAGTGAACTTTGTGAACGTAGTCTTTTAAACAGACAATCAACCCATCTTGGAAGAGATATGTGGACTATAAAACAAGTCTTTTCCTACAGCTGTTACGGTGAGTGAGTGTGTAAGTATAGGTTTGTGTATTTGTGCAACATTCATTTACTTCGTGCTAATGTTGATTATATTTTATTTCGTTTCATATTTTCTGTTTTTTTTTTTTTTAATCTTTAAAAAAATATTGCACAAACTTACAAAATATTTTCCATTTGTGTGAGAGAGTGTTTTCACATCCTCCCTTCCTTGTTTCCTTCTGTTTGTCCCATTAAAATCAAAATAAACAAATTGTAATGAGATTTTGTTTGTGTTCTTTTAGCTTTAAAAGCATTTAAGATGATGGAAATTACAAGTGGAAATTAATTTATCGCCAGTTGCTGACATATCTGATGAATTTTAATGACATCTAAACATGTTGGAATCTTAAATTATATGATGTTCTGATTTGGTAATTAAGGAAATTAATAAATATTTAAATATTCAAGCTAAATTAAAGTTATTTGTATATCATAACAGATAAATTTGCCACTGTCTAGCCTATATGAACTAAATATTCCTTGTCATATCAAAGAAACACATTTTTCTTTCAAAATAATATTCACTATAAGTAATGCAATGATTGGTACTAGTGTTTCTAATTTGTCGATCTTTTTCCATTCCCTGTAATTAATAAAACAATCTGTTCATTCCCGGGAATTTTCAATACTAAATTAAGCGAAAAACCACTACAAATTTTCTGTAAAAATAATCTGTAAATACTTTTATTAAAAAATTTAAGTGGTCCGACTAAGTTGAATAAATGAAATAGCTTTGGTTGTGATAAATTGATAAATCTATTACATTATAAATTATTTAAATAGCAATTCTTTTATGCACAGAAAAAAATATATTTCAATTCAAACATTTATCCCATATTGAACTGGTTTCAATTATTTCATAATTAAATCAAGTATTCAATTGCTCAAAAACAAAATTTCTTGATATTTTCTATTGAATTTAGAGTTTTGAATTTGGTTATTTTGACAATTGAATATACAATTTTCGTTATTGGTTGAATTTCAAATACAAAAATTATTGAATAGATAATTTTCGTAATTGAAACACAAAAAATAACAAAAATGTGTTTTCAATTACGAAAATTATCTATTCAATAATTTTTGTATTTGAAATTCAACCAATAACTAAAATGTATAATAATGGAGAGCGATCGTTCTACATCGATCATAACAAATAGTATTCAGACTGGGCAAAGTCTGGACCATAAGGCGGGAGAGGCACACTTCCCAACCACTTCATTCTAAATAGTTTTTAACAGATATTGCATAATGTGGTACTAATGATTGGTATTTGTTTGGTACCACATGTATATTTTGTTTATAAATCGAAAATAATTGTGTTGTACTTCGTAGAAAAGTACTTTCTTCGTAAGACGATACTTTTTTGGTAACTTTTGTATGTGTTGTAACTTCATACAATCACACAAATATGTATTTAAAAAATACTTTTTTTATAAGACAATGCCTAGGTATTTAAGTTTAAAATTTTAAATATAATTTTGTTAACCACAAAAATTCACAAACTGTTTCAGCTTAAGCCTTAAAGTCGATTTTAAGTCCATAAAGTTGATTATTATTTTAAATTTCGCACCATAAAACAAATTTCAAATATAATTTAAAATGTTGTTTTATTATTTCAATAAAAAGCTTTTTGTTTTGAACTTTTATGTACATTTTGTTTTTCAAGTTTTTGAAATTTTCTTTTTTTTTATTCACATTCATTGAAAAATATTTTCAATTATTTGAATGTATGTATATGTTTGAAAAAGTTTTGAAGCTTTTTTCAAATAAAAACAAAAGTTCCATTTTAAAATAAAGTCGACCAAAGTATAACAAGCAGTCCAACTCATTGACAACAGTACCTAACTCTAAACATGTGTGAGTAACAAAATTACATATGTGTTGGTAACTTTTAAATTTTCTACAGGCAACAGAGTTTTAGAAATATGTTCTAAATTTGAATTTGTATGAATTTTCAATACCAAAAATTGTAACTGTGTCCTATAGTTTAAATTCTACAATAACAAAAAATTACATGTCAGAATTTCCAAAAATATTTTTTTCTTGATTTGTGCAAGATAGAAACTTTTTAACAATGAAAGTGTCCTAAAAGTGTTTAAAAAAAATATTGTAATAATGTGTAATAGAACGTTATTTTATCAAAAATTAAAAGTTAAATATCAAGACATTTCATTTGTTTACATTTCTCTGAGCTGACACGGTACCCGTATATGTACCCGTGAGAGAGTAATTTGAAAAAATTGAGAGTTGGACTACTTGGTATACTTTGAAGTCGACTTTAACAAAAGTTAACTTTAAAATTTCTTTCATAGTTAGGGTGTTTATATTTGGATTTTTTTTATTTTTAATGCGAAACGATACAAATTAATAGTTTAGTACATTTTTCTAAAGTTACAAAAGTTGTGTTGTAGCTTTCTGCACTCAAATGAATTTTCTACAGACTTATGCTTTTAAATATTGATTTCTTTTAACAATTAAAATCAAGATTAATGCAGTCAAAAAAGGTTAAAAACTTAATAGTTTGGTACTTTTTTGATACCTTTTATATATTTTGTTTTAAAGCAATAGAATTTACGTTGTAAAAATTATAGGTTTTTTGTGTATTGATAAACTAATACGCGAAATAATTTTAATACAATGTTCAGTTATTTACAGAGGACGAAAAACTCGATTATAGCAGATTTTCCCTATTTTCTTAAATTAATTTTCGTTAAGCAAAGGTGCAATATATTGAGCGACCCACTAAAACAGGAATTATAAGAGATTTACGTGTATTTAAGTGATTTTCGGAAGTGGGCCTTATATGGGGCAATGGTCAAATGTGGTCCTAAAATATCGTTACCGATATGATCGTAAATATAAACTAAGAATAAGGCATACTTTTGTGAAATTTAAGAAATTCAAATTGAATAAATTTCGTCAAGATGTTTTTCGGCAATAGTGCAGTGGTATACTAAATCAATTCAAAATAAAATAAACAAAATGTGTATCAAAATAATTTGCTTTGCACCGATTCTTACACGTTTAATTCTCTAACCAGCTGCTGCAAAGTAACAGCAACAATAATCACCAGACTCATGAGAATAACTAACTAACTATTAATGTTCATAATTAACATTTAGCTTTAAAGGTCACATTTAAAAAACACAAAGTCAGAGTCAGAACAAAATATTAATTCATATTTTACGCATAATAAAATTAATGGCCACAGATTGTAATAAACTCCTAAAAACACAAATGCAAAAAAGGTAATTCCTAAAAAATCAAAATAACAGGTAAAAAAAATTAATAACTTGCTGCAAATAACACACTCGCAGTTGAATATAGAACAAGTATTAAGAGTGTGACACATCTCACAAATGTCTCAACTTGACCTTCTAGTGATTTAAATTAACAATAAGGATTTTATTTTATGACTGTTTTTTGTTTTCATGCTAGAAAATAACCTTAAGTTTGACTTGTTTTTTTATGGAAAATTAAAATTCGTATAATTTCCCTCAAGACACATGCAAAGAAATTGAAAACCATTTGAGAACAAATTATAAAAAATAATAAAACACTCGATACCTGTTTCATGGTTACGTAAATTCCATTCCTGTGTGTTTTTTTGTGATTCTCTATTTTGTTTGGTTCTACTGAACAGATATTATTTCTTTTTGTAAAATGCCTTTTTTAGACATTTACGAGTTGGTAACGCAGAAGTTGAGTCAAAAAGGGAAACAACATTAATGTGAATAAACGTTCCTTAATCTCGTTTATCGCCTCATATATCCTTATAACGGTTCGGCATGCACCAACACATTGAAAAACACATAACATCCATTATAATAAACAACTAAAACCCAGGCCAGTCGCTCACTCACTCAGCCAGAGTCTGTATACGACATAGCCACTTACTCACACACTCGGTTGTTCGTTCGTTCACAGAAAACGAAACCCCACTCCCCCTCTCTAAAGACAAACACAACGAAAACGCTAAAACTGGGAGATTAACTAAGATGGAGCATAGAAAGACGGTAACAATATTGCCATATTAATGTAGGATTTACTCACGAAATGGTTTGAAACTGATATAGTTTCCATAGAGTTTTGTATAAAATGAAACCCCAAAATAACGTTTTAACCAGCTGACATATTTAATAGATAAGTTATTGTTTAGGAAAAAAAATAAAATTTTTGGCCAACTGTTTGTTGCTGTTGCTATTCCTAGCTCTTAATCGGTAAGTCAATTCCTTAGAAGAGTTTGGTTCACATGAGAGCTGGGACCAAATAAAAATCATCTATGTCATCAAGTATTTGAATATAATTTGTTTCTAAAGCGCTTAGAAGAATTTACTAGGGTTTGATTTGTCAAAAATGTTCTAACTTTGTGTTGTTCTTTGAGTAGTAAGAATATAGTGAAATTTCATATAGCAATTCGTGATGTAGCAATGTTTTGTATATAACAATTTCTAGAATTGCAATATCTATATATTGTTAAACACTTTTGGATATCTTAACTATAACTTAAGTACAAAATGTTGCAAATTTCTGGCAACAACGTTTGCAATGGATTTTCTTGGTATTTTAAAAAGGTCCTTGTTTCATTCCTTCTTAACTGCGATTCGTTGTTCTTGTGCATGTAGGAGTTTGTTTGTGTGTTCTGCATAACAAAAAAGCCAAAAAAAGGAAAAAGAAAAAACGAATCTTTCACATTTTTTTTTCGCTTATTCCAATGGGATTTTAAGGTCATTAATGTGAATTGCTTTTTTGGGAAATTATTTGTACCCCATACAACGCCAAACAATTCCAACAACCAAATATACAGCAGCTCTGGTAGTCAGTCGTATGTATTTTCACAACAAAACTTTAATGTTTTATAAATTCACATAAGGAAACCATTAGCACCTGAATTATGGAAGCAATTTTCATGCATTCTCTTCAAAAAAAAAAATGGATAAATATTCGATCCAAATTTGTGCGAATGTGTATTGGAAAATAATATTTTGAGCCAACCATATATAAATTCAAGATAAGACATTTTATATTTAGGAAATGCTCATTCACACTCACATTGGTTTGGAAACATAGAATTTGATTCTCGAGGGAGTTGATGTTGAAATATAAATCGAAATCTTTAAGATATTTTATTAAATTAACTTAATATTTTAAAAGGTGGTAAACTTTTAATTGATGCCCGCCTGTCTGTTGAAAACACGATAGAGCTAAAACGAAAGAAGCTAGCTGGCTGAAATTTGCCAGAAATAATGTCTGTTGAAAAGGTTTATTGGGTATTGGCAATGGGCAATATCGGTCCATGATTTCACCTATCCCCCATACAAATATCCTCCCGGAATACTGTTTGATCAGTCATAAATATGTTGATTATGGGACAATCCTGATAAAATGTTGAACAAATTACTTAGTTCTAAGTACTCTGAAATTATACTGAAATGTATGTAATGCCGAAAATCTGACAACATTTATCCTTAGTCCCCATATAAGGCCCTCTTTAGAAAATGACTTGAACATTCGTAATTGTCTTATAATAACACGGTGCTACGATGGAAAAAAAACTTGGAAAAAAAAATTTGTCTCAAAAAATTTGAGAAACACCCTCAAATTCAGAAGTTATTCTGAAAACCCCGTTTTCATTGATGTTCGTCAACTTATCGATCTGTAACTCAGTCAGTCTCTGTCCGACTTTAAATTTTTAAACGGGTTAGAAAGAAAACTGAATGCGCTTTAAAACGACGTGCATTTTTTTATACATTTGTTAGTTATGAGTATTTTTTTGTTAAAAATATCTAAACGAAAAACTAAATTTATTAACTTTTTTGCAGGGACGTAACAATTATAAGATAAACGACAAAAAAATCATTTTTAACCATTTATATTGATGAATTTATAAAATGGTTATAATTAACCATTTTTATAAGATATATTTTATTTTGGTTATCGTAAAACAAGAAATGTTTTTTTTGGTTATAAGTAACCATTATATCAACCAAAAACTTTTTTGGTTAGAAATAACCATTACAACCAAATTTATTTTTTTGGTTATCAGCTATGAAATCTATATATTAGGGTATTCGAATTATTTGATTTTTCTCTTGTTCGAATAAAACGAATAATTCGAATAAGAGATTTTAACTTGTTCGAATAATTCGATCACACGTTTAAAATTAGTCGAATTATTCGAATAATTTAATTTTTTTTAAAAAAAGTAAAGAATGAAGTTTTGATGTCCGTTTTTTAATATTTTATTGTTAAAGAAAAACAAAAAATAACAAAAAAATCATTAAATTTGCAATAGAAATATTCTGATCAGTTTAACTCCCGAACAATCTACAAAACAATTGATTAGCAAACTCTTTAGTTTGGGAGCTATGCTTTAATAAATTTGAGCTAGTTGGACATGATCCTGAATTCAAATACAATATAAGGAGTGAGATCGAAAAATTCTTAACACACGTTTTTCATTACATTTTTTAACCCAAGTATTATTTGAATTTTTTTTTGATCAAGTTACCTTTGAAAAACATGTCAGTTATTATGTGTAATGTCAATTATATTAATTTTTTTGTTAATCTGATTAAAATGAGTGACCAGAAAAAAGTGCGTACTGAAATTATTAAATATTTTCAACAAAACCCAACTTGGTCTTACAAAAAGTTGGCCAAGCATACAAAGGTCTGCCGTCAAACTGTTTCCAATGTTATTAAACAGTACCGGGAGAACTTGTCAGTTGATAGAAAACCTGGTTCAGGTAGAAGGAATGGTCCACATGATGTTTCTAAAGCCAAAAAAATAGAACGCATTTTCAAAAGAGCTCCCAACACATCCGGTAGGAAAGCAGCCCGGTTAGCTCAGTGCTCGGACTATTTGGTACGAAAAGTTAAAGCTAATGCAGGTTTAAAAACATACAAGGCTCAAAAAGTTCCTGACAGGAACGCTACTAAAAATTTAGAGGCCAAAAACAGAGCACGGAAATTGAAGTCAAGTTTTATAAAAAAATATTCTTGCTGCATAATGGATGACGAAACGTATGTTCTGGCAGATTTTTCGCAACTTCCAGGTCAAAAATTTTATGTTGCTGATGCTCGAGGGAATGTTGAAGAAAAGTTTAGGACCCAAAAGCAGACAAAATTTCCCAGAAAGTTCTTGGTATGGCAAGCAATATGCAGTTGCGGCAAAAGAAGCCACTCATTTGTTACAACGGGCTCTATAAATACCGAAATTTACATCAAGGAATGTTTACAAAAAAGGCTGCTTCCATTCATAAGACTTCATAATGTGTCCACTTATTTTTGGCCTGACTTGGCATCCTGTCACTATGGCAAACAAGCCCTTGTGTGGTACAAGAACAATAATGTGGTATTTGTACCAAGAGAGGCAAATCCTCCAAACTGCCCGGAGCTAAGGCCAGTGGAGAGATATTGGGCTCTTGTTAAAAGAGAATTGAAGAGTACAAAAAAGGTGTCCAAAAGTGTGGTAGATTTTAAACGGAGATGGACTACATGTTCGAGCAAAGTGACAGAAAGCACTATAAAAACGTTAATGGAAGGGTTTCCGAAAAAGGTTCAAAATTTCATCACTAGTGATTAAAACTATAAAAATAATTTTTTTTGTAAATTGTAATAATAATTTCAATCAAATAAAAAAAAAATTAAAGCTGTAAGTTTAGTGGTTTCTTTTTTATAAACATATATGTATGTTAAGAATTTTTCGATCTCACTCCTTAGGTACATATATTTTAAGATCATGGCCTTCATCTATTTCAATGTAATCATTATAAATGTCATCCTCAATATCACTTTCGACGACCGTTTCAAAATCACATTCTCCATTACATTCAACTCCACTTTAATCTAAGTTAAAATTTTGATTATTAATTGCGATTCTTCTAATATTTCGCCAGCTAAATAACAAATATTTTATTCCGTACCTTTTATTTTCATTGGTTCAAGTCCTAAGTTAAAAATTTTGAAAGATTTGTTTTAGAATTGAAAATTTTTGCAGTAATATTTATATATTTATAGAAGGAGCTATCGGAACACTCATCTTCAGTGATCGAAAGTCCCTTTTGTCTTTAGTTATTTGTCGAATTTCAGAAACAATACAATTTTTGTGAGTAATTTTTACTTATTTAAATTTGAAGTTATTTAATTTCAAATTTAACAATTTAATAAATTTAAATATATATGAACATTTATTCGTTTTATTCGATTATTCTACATAAAATTGTTCGAATTATTCGTTATTCGAAAATGGCCATTTTCAAATTGTTCGAATAATTATTCGTAAGAAATTATTCGATTAATCGAACGATCATTAGTCGAATGAATACCCTACTATATATATAAAAATGTATGTTTGTATGTATGTACGGAATGAACTCAAAACCGGCTGGACCGATTTTGATGAAATCTTCAGTGAACCTACAGAATAGCCCAGCGAGTAAAAAAAAAAATTTTTTTTGTAATGGTTATTTCTAACCAAAAAATGTTTTTGGTTGATATAATGGTTACTTATAACCAAAAAAAATATTTCTTACTTTAATTGGTTACGATAACCAAAATAATATATATGCAATGATAATGGTTAAAAATTCCCAATATTAAATAAAAGGAATTTCCTCGTAACCTTTTTATCTGAAATAAAAAATAACAGTTATATTCCGTCCCTGCTTTTTTGATTTTAGTCGCTTTTTATTGCTTATTTTCAGTGTTGCCAAAACGGCGGTTTTTCAGCTAGATCTGGAGGTATTTTTTCGTCGTTAGCGGGTATTTTTCGGAAAAAACCGCTAAAGCTACGTTTCCGCATACACCGTAATCGGCACCGAAAACGAAATTCCATACATTTTCACCAAAAAATGTTCTGAAACGAACTTTTTTTCGGTGCAAATGTATGGAATTTCGTTTTCGGTGCCGATTACGGTGTATGCGGAAACGTAGCTTAAGTGGTTTTTCTAGCTACAAAATATTTTCGTTGGTGGTTTTTAGCTCTTTTTATATTTTGTATTTTTATATTTGAAAATTACATTAAGCCTAATAGTTATTTAGGTTATCAGTTTGAAACTGAAATACGAAAATACAAATGCAATGGAAATATGTCTGAAAGGGAATCAAAAATAAGACAACGATGTGTTGTACATTTTTGTATATCGCTGTTGAAGCAATTGATTCTAAGTTAATTTCTTTACTTTTTGCTTCTAAAAACCGAGACATTCTGTCAAAAAGAGATAGTTTTTCAATAAATAGTGTATTTCAATAAAAAAAGATGTTATTCCATATTTGGAACAATTTGGTTGTCCAGACAATTTTCAGTAACATCTACATTATTAGGTGGACAAATCTTTCAAATACTACATCGTTTTGGTTTAAGCTTTTGCAGTATCAGGATTCCGCAGAGAATAATATTTTCAATGAACTAGCTGATTTTACTTTGGAAATTATTTGTATGCCATGGTCAAATGCGGAAGTGGAGCTAGTTTTAAGTCAGCTTAATATTGTAAAATCAAACTTAAGAACTTGTTTGCAATCTTAGATGCTTAATGGAATTTTGACAGTAAAGTATATGTATTTTAATTTAATCAAATTAATTTTTATTAAAAATTGCCTTCGTCGCCATGAAAAGTGCTGCTACAATTATGAAATCTCATGAAAGTTCTTAAATTTGGTTGGTACCTCAGATAAAATGATAATTTTTAATTGATTGATCTTAATTAATTTTAGTATACAACTTTTTTGGCACACATTTTATTTTAAAATTTAATTATTTTTGTTTTTAAAACAGTTTTGCGAGTTATCAATCGTTAAATAAAAATTTAGCGGTTTTAATCAGTGATTTTATTTAAAGATTTAGTGGTTTCTGGCGTTATTTTAAGTGCAATCTGGTATGGTCTTAAAGTTTTGGCAACACTGCTTATTTTGATATGAAAGCTTATAAAAATTTATACCTATGTATTAAGGAAATTTAGTTCTTAACAAACCGTCGTTTTAATTATTCAAATCGGATGAAAATTGTAAAAGTTATTTAACTTTTCTTGTTAAGAATTAGTGTGCTGAATTCCCAATAATTGATAAATTCACTGAAATTTATTGTTGGGGGATAAGCTAGTTCCTATGCGCATTTCACTGGTTGTTTACCCCAGATCATCAGGAAACCTTTTCCCAAAAAGCTTTTCATTAACACCTTTTTTAGTTTTTTCTCCCCCAGCCCATATGAATAAAAAAAACTATACAAAAAAAAAAATTTTACAATTTTTAATTTACAAGGTAAATTTTGTAGAACTTTTTTCGAAAAAGTTTTATAACTTTTGCAAGATTAAACCAATTTTAATAATTAATGCCTCATTTTTGTCTATATAATAATTGTCTTTAAAAAACTTTGCAAAGAAAAATAGGTTTTCATAGAAAAAAATTAAAATAACTATTGTTAAAAACTTACACAATTTCTAGGAATATAGATCTTATACATACATACATTTTATGAAAGCTTATTTCTTTACCTAACTATATTTGTTTAAGGTTTTGAAATCGGTATAAAAATGTGTGAGTTAGAGGAACTAAAGTACTATGACCCACCCTAAAATGTTTTTTTCAAAATAACTCAAAATTTTGAGGTTGTTTCAAAATCATTGAAAACGGGTTTAGTATGTCCTCACCTAGGCCTACAAACTCCATTAGGTGGCATTTCAAGTTCTGACAGAAAGTGTTATTTTGTAGCAGAGTGTAATTAATATCGTGATGAAATTGGACACAAGTTAAATAATTCTAACAACTTTTATGAGGGGCGGCCCACACCCCCAATATAACCCCTATATCAGAAAAATATTTTATTGTCATTAAATGAATTAATTAATTTCGAAATTAGTCACTCAAAGTTTTAAAAAATTAATCACTCTATCTCATTCTCTACAGTTTGGAGCATAACTGATTCAAGTCCCCATAAAAGACCGAAACTAATATAACACTCTTCCTTGTTATGTTTCATAATGTTTTCATATTGGTGTGTTACTCCAAAGTCCATTGAAAAATTAATGTGGAAAGTCAATTCCAATAAAACTTTGAATGTAACCAACATGGAATAAAATTCTAAATAAAATGTTTTTATGTTGAAATTTTAACCGAATATTCAATTAATCGACAATTATTGATCGATTCATTCGACAATAAAAAAATATATTTTTTCCTCTATTATTCGAATATTTTTTATTCGGATGACAACTCTGTGAAACCTAGCATCTAATCAAAATTATTTTTGTATATACTTTTAGGGGGTTTTTCTTGGGAATTTCGAGAAGTGCATGTCGGATTATTGCAACACTTGCTATAATGGTCCAACTTTGAAAATAGAAGTCTAAACGGATAATGTTATATGAAAAATCCCAAATACGAGTACATATTATGAATTTGATCTTTGACTTCTGTGGTGAAAGGGTTAGCGTTTCCCGTTTTCAGTAAAATCAATCTTTATTATTTATTTTCTATGGATTGAGTACTAATAATTTAAATTTATTGCATTAAAACTTATTTGATGTATTAAAACAATAGCAGAAAATAATAAATACATTAACCAAATTATTTCTTAAAAACTTTGTCCTGTAACCCCTTATACGGCAAAGTTGTGAGAGCTATTATCATAATTCTTTTAGCATTTATTCTTTCATATACTGTTTAGAAAATTGTAAAGTGATGTTCTTAAATTTTTATAAATTGCTTAACAATAATTTAAAAAAAAAAATGTGGAAAAAGAGTTTTGAAATGAAAATAATAACAAGGCATTTGTGAATAATAGGAAAGACCAATTAGTATTGGTTTATAAAATTTCCCTAAACGAGTAAAATATTGTGTAGCTTTTTTAGTACATCTGGCTAAAGACACATAAAGCTTGGAAGCAACACCTTCTACTTTATTACAAAAGTATTTTTGTTGTTGTTTAATTATTTAAATTTCTATAATTTGTTAACGAGTTATAAAATATCTTTATATTCTTTATCAAAGGTTTTTCATACCTAATTTTTCATCATTAAACTGTGATATATTTTATAGATTATATAAGGTTAAGCTAATTTGTTATTAATTGTTGAAATACTTATGTAAAATCTCATAATTTGTAAACTTGAAAAATTTGAATAAAGGAAAAAATATATATATATACATAAAGCTTGGGGAAATGTTTAATAACTCTTCAATTTCCAACCGATATTTAAAATATTTTTAGATAAATAAATCTGTTTAGATTAATATTCCGTTATGCCGATTTGACTCAATTTATTTTAGAGTTTTACTATAATCTGACATCAAGTATCACAATAATTCGACACTCCAATACATTTTATTGATAAATTGTTATTTTTATATAGTACTTCATCATATAAAGTAAAGTTTGGGGTATGTTTTGACCAATGTAGCATTTAATTAAAATCTTATTAGAATTTTAGTCTGTATCAAAATTTTTTATTTGATTATTAAATATGTGAAATAATTTCACTTTATTAATGACCCATGAATATTAATAAAAAGTTTGAGAAACTCTATCGCAAAGAGTTGTTATACTCGTGTCATACAGAATTCAATTCGACACCAAAACAAACAATTTTAACTTGTAAATTTTTTTAATGTTTTTCATGTAAATTCCAATGCGATTGCATTGGTTGTTTTATTCGAACATGTCACTAATAAAATTTTATTACAATTTTATATCAAACCATCTATAAAAATGTTACGGAACACGTACCACACATCCCATCCACATAATGGAATTTTATTTGTGTAAATATCTGTAATAAGAAATTATAACTTTAAAGCATGAAATGGACAAATATTTAATGATTTTTTTTAGTAAAAAATCACATTTAAACTGCTAATATTTCCACATTTAAAACTATGGGATTTAAAACACACAAACACTTTCCCGGTCATAAATAAATATGATGAATGGCATCATAAATAAATTGAAACTCTTTAAATCTTCTATAAAGAAGTTAAGGGGTTTTTCTCTTAAGATTGGTGTGTTTTAACTAAATAAAGACCACATGTAATAAAAAACGTTTCTAAAAAAACATAGTAAATATTTACAGGCAAAATTTTACACACCACATGATGTTTTCCCGTTTCAATTAAAAGGGTTCCGCAACATGCCATCACTTTCATTCTTTAGTTACTTACAATTTTTTAAGGGAAATTTCTTTCTATGAAAAATATAAAAAAATTACTTATAAGTAGATGGCGAACATATGACATAATTTTTTATTTATTTTTTGTAACTACAGGAGATATTCATATTCGCACTGAGTGAAAAAAATATGGTTTATTTATTGCTTTTGGTTGTATGTTTGAAAAGTATTGCATGGTAAATCATAAAGTATAAGTTGAAAGTACATATATACTTATTTACTAGGATGGGTAACATTTTTAGAAACACAGACTCATAGAGATTCTTGTTCTATGGGTCATTCCAAGAAACTTTGCTGAAGAAACCATAGCTCAAAAAAGAATTTTGACCCACGGATTTTTTAAAATAGGTATTTTTCAAATTTAATTTCTTCTAGACAAATATGTATATGGGGGTTTTATTTTGGAGCGCCGGCAGATAATTTACGAATTTGTTGAGAAAATTGACGAATATTTGACATTATCATCATGAAATACGGGGGCTCGAAAATCAGTTTTGAGCAAAGTTTCTTGGAATTACCCATAGACAAGAATCGCGATCCACCCTACAATTTGACCCACCCTAATATGTATACATACATATGGGCAATTCCACGAGAATCGGTACCACGACTGAAAACACAAAAACCCTTAAAACTTTTTCTCAAGATGATTTAAATAGAAAATAATAAAATCTTACTATGTGAAAGTATTTAGATCATATCACAACATTTTAAAGACAAAAATAATAGTTTAAACTGATTATATTTACTTTTTTAAGTTTTTAGGCTAAAATTGCTCCCAATTAGCTTGTAGTATGAAATGAATATGACTCTGATTGTTTTTTGCTATTGTCAAATTGTTTATTGAAACCGAATGTATATTTTCTATTCACTTTTTTAGTTTTTGTATACATATATTTACAGAATATACATATATTGTTTTATTATAAGAGAAAAATCTGTCACGAACGATATTAAATTTTATTTATTATACAACAATCTTTGGATGGTTTTTATTTAAATATGACGGTTTGCAAAGGAAAAATATTTCGTTTAGTGTAAGAAATTAAAAGAAAACATAACGCCTCTCACGATTCGAATATTTTCGCATATTTCTGTACCTCAAAATGAGTTCCGTTTTATGTCACGTACGACATATATATTTCGAAAGAACTTTTTATTATTTTAAAATATAGTACCCTCTGAATGGAACATAAATACCAAATTATTTTTCAGATATTCTTATTTTTGCAAAACCTATTCCACTCTATAGTCGTACAAATGTCACGTACGATGATATGGAATTGCCCATATGTATGTAACAAATATGTAATTTTAAAGATAATAATGAAAACAGACTGACAAAAATCTATAATATTCAATATAACTAAGTTTTGTAAAATAATAGTTTTGTAGGAAAAATACAGATACGAACGATGACGATTTTTGAACATTCATAATAATTCATTGGTAGTAATGGATGAGGTATCTCCTAATCTGAGGCGCTTAACGAAATCTGTTCTAATTATATTTACTTAACTTATTTAATTTGACCAAGTGAAAGTTTCTTTATTATAGTTTTCGGTAGAATAATTTTATGGTTTACAAAACTCCCATCATAAATTAATTTGTGCTTTTTTTCCTTTAGCTGTTTTAACTTAACGCAACAGCAATAATTGAGACTTATAATGACACTGTCTAGACAAAACTAAGACTTACTTAAATACCAAGTAAATATATACATGTTGAAATACATATTTACAATATATCCACGAGGATTATGAAGAAATACATACGTATGAATGAATGAATGAATGAATCATAAATGACTACCAGTATGACCAGTTCATCTATTGAATTCTCAGTTTCCACATCAAATTATATAAATGGATTTCAATTGGTTTTGTGATACGTCTTTTCACAAAATTGCCTTTAAGTATTTGTATTTCGCAGCTATTATTCATTTTTGCTACATTAAATGTTATAAAAACTTGTGTATTAAAAATAATTTTCAATCCAAAATTTAATTGTTTGTTTTTATATATGTAAGTTATCAAGTAAAATATCAAAAATAGCCAAATAGGCTCGTCTAGATGATAAAGTTATTGTAGGAAATGGGTATTATGTGAGCCGACTGTCCTTGTATTTGGTAGTGCAATTTTTTTGTTAGTTTTAAATTAATTTCAATATCTTTTATTTGACGTTATACACCATGTAAAAGCAGACAACACTAAAAATTTATATACAAAAAATAAAATTTTTCAGTTTTCAACGAATATTCCTTATACCGATCGACTTATAATCACTTTCTGAGTCGATTAAATGATGTCCGTCCGTCTGGCTGGCTGTCTGTCCATGTAAACCTTGTGCGCAAAGTACAGGTCGCAATATTGGAGATATTTCGATAAAATTTGGTACATATGGAAAATTCCACGAGAATGACTACCACGACCGAAAACCCTGGAAACTTTTTTTCAGGATGATTTGAATAGGAGAAAATACTAAAATATTACTATGTGTAAGTATGTATTTAGAGCTTATTACAACATTTTATTGGCAAAACTAATAGTTTAAACTGACTATTTTAATTTTTTTAAATTTAATTGACATGTTTTAGGCTAAAACTGCGGTTAAAACTAAGTTCTGAATTAGCATATATTATGAAATGAATTAGACTCTGATTGTTAGTTGCTATTATAAAACTGTTTATGTTCACTTTTTTAGTTTTTGTATACATATATTTACAGAATATATATTGTTTTATTATAAAAGAAAAATCTGTCACGTACGGTATGTCACGTACGATATTAAATTTTATTTATTTATAATAATAATCCAAAGATTGTTTTTATTTAAATATGACGGATTGTAAAGGAAAAGTATTTCGTTTAGTGTAAGAAATTAAAAGAAAACATAACGACTCTCACGATTCGAAAATTTTCGCATATTTCTACATGTACCTCAAAATGAGTTCCGTTTTATGTCATGTACGATATACCCTTATTTCGCTCGATATTTTGGACAACAATGTTTCGATAGAAATTTTTATTATTTTCAGATACTCTTATTTTTGCAAAATCTATTACACTCATACGCGTACAAATGTCAATTACGATGATATGGAATTGTACATATAATGTTTTTGGCTCAAGGACAAAGCCTATTAAAATTTCCTGAAATCGTTCCATTATTTTACGTAGCCCCCATACAAATGTCCTCCCGAAATAGGACTTTATCAGTCATAAATGTTTAATTTATACATGTATCTAATTTCGCTCCTAATAAGTTTTATATATACAAAATTCATTTCACCAAATTTTATTACGATCGGTCCATAATTAGTCATAGCTCCCATATAAGACCCGCTTCCGAAAATCACTTTGAAGTGCATAAATCTCTTAAAAATGTTGGTATGCATAAACAATTCATAATAAATAACTTTTATATAGACACAAATCACACGACCTAATTTCATTCTGATCAGTCCATATTTGGTCATAACTCCCATATAAGTTCCACTTCCGAAAATCACTCAAAAATATAAATTATTGATATTTTAAAAGAAAAATATTTTTGCTCATTTACTTAGTGTAGGGTACTATAGGGCGGGGTTGACCGACCATACTTTCTTACTTGTTTTTAATTTAAATTGTGACATAATCAGCAACAAAACAAGACTACATATTTGTAAAATATTTTAAACTAAATTTGATTCTTTAGACCTATTTTTATGTCAATTTCAAATATCTGCCGAATTTCATCTTTTGTATGTCCCAATATGTTGTTCAATATTATGCAGAGGGATTTTATAGTGTGGACCTTGTTACTGCCAATAGAGCCAACAATTTTAAAAATGCATTTTTTAGAATTTTTGAATAGTTTTTTTGTGAATTATGGAATTCTAAATAAACTAGACAAGGGAGTTCTGCACATAGTAACCAAGTTTCATAAACTGTTTCGTTGTCCTAACGGTTTACATATTACTAATGAAATCAATCAATCCTAGTTAGACGAATCTTCACAGCAGAGCTTTTATGAATCTTAGAAAGATAATAATATTATTTTCCTTTTTGAAAGTGGCCAAAGATACATTACGATCGAGAAATTTGTTTGCTTTTATGTCTTATTGGCACAAACTAAAATAATCAAATTTTCCCTTATAAATGATTTTTCAAATGATTTTGGCATTGCGGTCTGATTTTACAAAAATTTTCGAATTTAAAATTACACAAACATAAACCACCCTAATGTATGTAGATATATTTGTATTAAATTCAATAATTTACAATTAATTTCGACATCTACGAATAACAATAATTTGTGTTACTTTTGCGTGATTGTCTTACTTACTGGCAACAAAAATGAAAAAAAGAAACACCAAAGAAAACAACTCTTAACACGTACAAATTTAATAGAGAATAATTTATTTAAACGAAAAAGAAACACAAAATTTGCTTTAATTTAAAATGTTTTATTTATGATTTGATAATTCACACGCAATTTAATTTAAAATTATTGCGATTAAATGTAAATTTCTATTTTTGTTAAGAAATCTGTCTAAATTTTATTTAACATAAAAATTTAATTGTTATTTAAAATGCTTTACAAGTATTTGTTTTGTTATAAAATACTTGCAACAAGTTTTTAATTAAAAACAATTAGTGCCGCTTAATGATGATTTTAATTAATTGTCTTATTTGTATGATCATTTCAATTTGACAATTATTGCTTAAGGTACTTAAAGGTAATTAGAATTAAAAATACGAGTACATACATTGGAACTTTCTTTTTTTAACAATTTTTTTTTTTTTAATTGAATGAAACATTTTGATTAGTAAAAATAATTCATTAATGTTTTACACATTTTCAATTTTGTGTCACCCAATCTTTAAAATAACACTATAAAAGGGACTAAAACAGTGCTAAAAGGAAGATCAAACAGCATCAAATAAAATAAAACTAAATTTTTTGTTTGGAATCATCCTAAGTAAAATAAGTTTTTCAAATAAATAAAAGCATTCAAATGTATATTATTTAGTGGTTACGACTTTTTCGTATAAAAAGACTAATTTATTATTTTTTATTTATTATTCTGTTTCTTTTTTTTTTTTAAATTTCCCCAAATTAAGTTATCAAATCACACTTTATTAATTTTTATTATTTGTTTTACTCATAAACCACAAAATGTTATTAAACCTTGTAGAATGTGTTTAAAAATTTCAATTTCATATAATTCTTTTAAACAAATAAAACAATAATCAATAAACTTCATAATAAAAATTGTCATAAAATCCATTGAATAACAATGAATAATGAATGAATGGATATGAGAACAACAGAATTATTTATGTATTAAAATTGTCTTATTTAAATGTAAATTTTAAAAATAAAAAAAGTTTTTTCCCAACAGTAAATATCTACATTACATTATGATGTGAATAAATAAATGAAATCAATTCAATTGATTGCTTCATTTTGCAAATATGAAAATCACACATTTAAAAGAATATCAGAATCGGTAAACGCCCTTCCTTGCGTTTTATATACAACTCACTCATTCACTTTAAAATATTGTTTAAAATGAAATTAAATTTATTTTATTACTTTTATTGCTTATTTAACATTTTTGCTGATTAATTTTATTATTTAAATATTTATTATGCATGTTGTTATTCTACATCATTACATTTAATTATTTTTGTTATATGAGGTATTATGGTTAAAACCGAATATAAATTAAATAATGAAAGAATCTTAATTGTGTAAGTGAAGACTTCTTTCTATTTTGAAATAACAAAAATATAAACAATAATATTCTTTGAGCAATGCTGAACAGAAGGATTCAAAATTAGACCTTCCGAAATTAGACAACGAATTCGCGGACAACATTTATATGAAATTATCATTAATCAAACTAAATGTCAGAGATTGTTCTTTCGGGTTATAATAAAAACTCTGATATTCAATTATATTTTAAGTGCCTTATTTAAAATTAACAAACAACTCTATATACACGAGAATAATATTCAAACAGAATTAGGTCAATAATTTGGTTAATATGTCAAAACGAAAATAAAAGATTTTACAACAGTTAATTTAAATAGTTTACAGGTTATATGCTTATTTTTTTAAATTTTCTCCTACGGATGTACTTAAGGCACTCCCGTGTGATCTTGATAGAGACTTTCTTTTATTATAAATACTAGACTTCATGTTATACTTTTCTTAAGTTTCACCAAAATCGGCCCAAAACTAAACAAGTTTTCACTATCTTTAAATTAGAAATTCCTAATATTGAAAAATTTGACATTCACGATTTAAGGTTTAACGTTTTCCAATTTTAGTAGAACTTTCAGAGTATATTTACAATTATCTGGACTATAATATTCTGAATAGGGTTTACTTAAAATTCATAACAGTAAGGAAATAGAGCTGATTCGCCAAAAAGGTCAAATAAGTTGTTTTTCTCGAAAATTTCAAAATTTAAATCGCAGGTACGGGAAAACTATAAGAGATATTTTTATTCCCTATTATATCTATATAAATAAAAATCAAATGTCGTTCGTTGGTATTTGCATCAGTAGAGAACGGCCGGAACGATTTAAACAGTTTTTTTTTAAATGTTGGTCATAGCCCAACTTAAGTTTTTACGGAATGAAAAATTGACCACGCCCACTTTTTTCGATTTATCTAAATGGAAAAAATCGGAAAACGACTAAATCTATTTGGCCAATTTTTTGTTTAAATGATCATAGTAATGCAATTTATGTTTTTACAGAATGAAAAATTGACCATTAAACGCTTATTGGCCAAGGTATTAGCGAATTTAGATATTTTGAGTTTTTATATAAAAAATCGATTTTTGTTAAGAAATTTGAGTAATCACAGATCGAGCTCCTTTTCTTGATTCAACGCTTATTGAGAAAGTTATTAGCGAATTTAGATATTTTGAGTTCTTATATAAAAAAAATCGATTTTTGTTAAGAAATTTGAGTGATCACAGATCGAGCTGCTTTTCTTGATTAATCGCAGGACGCTTGACCGATTTAACTATTTTTTTTAATGTTCGCAATACATAGTCCGCAAAAGTTTGTACATAAATAAAATAAAACTCAAAATATCTAAATTAAAAAGAGCTCGATCTGTGATCACTCATATTTCTGACCAAAATTCGATTTTTTTATATAAAACTCAAAATATCTAAATTCGCTAATAACTTGGCCAATAAGCGTTTAATCAAGAAAAGCAGCTCGATCTGTGATCACACATATTTCTGACCAAAAATCGATTTTTTTTATAAAAACTCAAAATATCAAGCGTTTAATCAAGAAAAGAATATCTAAAATCGCTAATATCTTGGCCAATAAGCGATTAATCAAGAAAAGGAGCTCGATCTCTGATCACTCATTTTTCAGACCAAAATTCGATTACTTATATAAAAACTCAAAATATATACATTAGAGTGGGTCAATTTGTATGGAGCCAAAAAAATGCAACCAGCGGTTATCAAAATCGTAATCTACATGGGTCTAAAATCAAAATGGAGCTTCCCATTTTTAACGCGAAAATTTTCCTTTCGTATTTTATATTTTTGTTTAAATATGCTAACATTTTATTGAGCCTTTTTATAAACATGACTATGTTTGGGCTTTTTTAAAGGAAAGAAAGGCAAAAAAATATGAATCTTTGCAAAAGAAGAAAATTAACAATAAACTACACCCGAGAATGGTTACAAAATCTCATATTGTGGTTGTGCGAGAACCTAAAACCGATATTTTGGATCACAGTGGGGAAATGAAAAATAAAAAAAGGTGCAAATAAACTTGTAAGTACTAAACCAATAATCGGATTTTAATAAAATTTCCCTCGACTATAGAGGAGGTGTTGTTAGGCTTATGTTTTAAGTTTGAACTTTTAACACTAAGGTGGGGCGTAGTCTCAAGAACCCAAATTGGGGTGTCTCGGGTATATTACAAATTAAAAATGATGCAAATTATGTTCTCTATCCGATATGAAATATTTGTATATATGTGGAATCTACTAGAAGAGAGCTACAAAAAATATTACCATAACATTATTTTATCTTTAATAGTTTACGACATATTCAGCATTGAAAATTAAAATTTTATGTTTTTTACTTACCTTGGTCTGTATTTTTGCAAATTACGGATCCAAATCTGTCCCGATTTTTTGAAATATACATATATCCTTTAATTAACGATAAATTAATTAGTATTATAAGGAAAGAATTACTTCAAAATCGATAATTTTAAATATTTTGCAAAGGCAATTTATAGCCCGCATCTCGGTCGCGTCAACAGAGTCAAAAATCTAAAAATACCATTTTTGAGATTTTTTAAAAAATCGGGAAAAAAATTATTTTTAATTTTTTTTAATTTAAGTGCACATAATTTTTGACTTGGTATCGACTTTGAAATAATTCTTTCCTTATAATACTAATAAGTTAGTTGTTAATTAAAAAATATATATTTGAAAAACATTGAGAAAAATTTGGATCCGCTATTTGCAAAAATATAGACCAAGGTAGGTAAAAAATATAAAATTTTAAATTTCAATGGTGAATATCTCGTAAACTATAAAATATAAAATTTAGTTATAGTAGTATGTTTTGTAACTTTCGTCTTGTAGATTCTACATATGTACAAATCTTTCAAATCCGATAGAGAACAAAAATTTGACATAATTTTAAATTTTTAATATACCCGAGACACCCCAATTTGGGGCCTTGAGGCTCCGCCCCACCTTAATGTTGAAAGTCTGAATTTAAAACTTAAGCTCAGCAACAACTCCTCAATATCCGTGAGAAATTTTATTAAAATCGGATTATCGGTTTAGAACTTACAAATTTATTTGCACCTTTTTTATTTTTCATGTGAAGTTTTCGGGTGAAGTTTATTGTTAATTTTCTTCTTTTGCAAAGATTCATATTTTTTTGCCTTTCTTTCCTTTAAAAAAGCCCAAACATAGTCATGTTTATAAAAAGGCTCAATAAAAAGTTAGCATATTTAAACAAAAATATAAAATACGAAAGGACAATTTTCGCGTTAAAAATGAGAAGCTCCATTTTGATTTTAGACCCATGGTTTCTTAGGCAAAACTTCTTAGAATTCATCGTAGATTACGATTTTGATAACCGCTTTGTCAAGAAAAAAATTGACCCACTCTAATGTACATTGATTTACATGTATTCTGTTGTTGTAAGACTTAGGTTTTTGACAACAAACTTAGGTTCTCAGTAGCGCTTCTATGTGTATTTTATTCTATGTCCTATATGAATAACTAGCTGACGTCTGTCGAGTCAGCTAGTTAATAGTATACATTTTAAACAC
Source organism: Calliphora vicina (assembly GCF_958450345.1). Taxonomy (NCBI): domain Eukaryota; kingdom Metazoa; phylum Arthropoda; class Insecta; order Diptera; family Calliphoridae; genus Calliphora; species Calliphora vicina. Next base: position 84,207,584 of record NC_088780.1, read on the forward strand.
ACCATCTCCTCCAGTAAATTAGATTTATATCAAACGTATACAAATTATTATTCAAATAGCTACATTTCAAATTTAAAAATTTTACAAGAATATCACTTTGATTAGTAGTTTCGATCTTGTTATGGGACACATATTTTTTTTGTTGTTTTCAGTAATTTTTTTTCCAAAAACTCATCCTTATATAAATTTTTTAAGTTAATCGCCATTTTGCTTTCGTTTACCCCAACAATTTTTACTAACTTACTATGTAACAGATAAACTTGTGTATGTGATCACGCAACATCTGAAATTTTAATGCTGATTTATTATTGATGTACATAAAATGAAAAAAGTTTATTTTCTAAAAACTAATCGAATTATAATTATGAAAGTAAAAATTAATCCAACATATATCAATATTAGAGTTCGATTCCATTGATACACAAACATACAATTGCACATACCTACACAAATACAAGTGCTTACCTCTCAGGCATATTGAATTATAATTTGTAATGGTTTGATTAAGTGTCAAGCATGTTGTTTAGAGTTTAATAAAAATCCCCGTCTCTTACCGTCTGCTATAAAAGCAATTCCATCTAATACTTAATGATATTTTTATATGAAACTAACGCACCGGTTCAAATAAACAAACGCACCCCAAACGTCTAAAGTATCAGTAACATCCAGCATCATCAGCATGGCCACTGAATTAACCAACAGAATATCAAGCAACACAGTGAATGGAGTAATCAGTTGAAATAGAAGAAGAAGAATATATAATATTATATTATATTATATTTATCGGGGATGAGGTAAATTGCCAAAACTATGTGCAAGATGTGCCATTATTGCAATAAAAATGCTTGTAATGATGACTTTAAGTGTCATTCTCTTAAGTGGATTACCTATAAAAAATTTATACAACAATAATAACAGCAGTAGCAACAACAACGAACAACAACAAACAGCAACTGCTACAAAATGGTAAGAAAAAAGATGTTGCCAAAATTATAAACGACTTCATGTACTCGTATATTGAGCATAACGAAGAATACGATACTTTTAGCAATGAAAACAACAACAAAAATAACATCTTTTACATTGAAAGCCCGAATACCATCCCCCGCAAAACGGCAGCATTGACTTCATCAAGAATATATTAAAGTATCAAGGGCAACATCAATGCCAAGGTAAATTTAATACAAGTGAACGAACATTTTCTTAAATATGTACCCAAATACAATACTTACAGTTACAGTGTGGGATAAAAATGTTCTGAAACTTGAACAGATTTCGTTATAAACTGATTATCTTAATTATGAGTAAATGTTATTGTTAGGCCAATTTGAGTTCAAGTCTAACATGATTTTTCAAATGAAAACATTTTAATAGTCGAATTTGATAGAAGTTTCAACCAATTAATTCTTAAGTCACTTACTCAACCTCTAAATCGATTGCGTTAAATAAATTACATATTATCGTTTTAATGAAGTTCAGTATAATTTCATAATACAGTGGAGTCGGGATAGAGTGAACTAATTAATGCAACGTCTGTTCACTTTATCAATAAATTCTCTTTATCAAGACTGTAAAAATAATAAAAAAATAATAAAATTTTATGTTAAAAATGTACATTTTGTTATATTTTTATAAAGGAACAAATAAATCATTAGTGGTTGCTTGGTTTGTACAGCACAGCAAATTAAAATTAACCCTTAATAGCTCTTGTGGTCCAAATGACCCTGAACTCTTAAAATCTCGAAAAACACAGTCATTTTGACCCCAAGTGCTCTTAAGGCTTAATTTCCATTTTTGTACTATTATTGTAAATACTAGACTTCATTTTATATTTTTCTTAAGTTTCATCAAAATCGGCCCAAAAATATTTAATATTTCGCTATCTCTCCATGAAAAAATCCAAATATTGAAAAATTTGACCTTTGACGTTATCGATTTAAGGGTTGGCGTCTTCCGATTTTAGTAAAACATACAGACTATATTTAAATTGACCTAGACTATAATATTCAGAATTGGTTTTACTTAAAAATCATAACAGTAAGGAAATTCGGCTCATTCGCCAAAATATGGCCAAAATATTTGTTTTTTCTCGAAAATCACAAAATTTAAATCGCAGGTACGGAAAAACTATAGGAGGTATTGCCATACTTTTTTCACATTGTTATATCATATTATGTTGTCAATAAATCTCCATGTGATGATAAAAAAATTCTAAAATTTGTTTAACAAAATTTTTAAAAATTTGAAATTGGAGTTATATTTTTTTGGTTATAAGAAGATAAAAACTTATATATAAGAAAATATAGATATATTTTAAGTAAGAATAAACTTTTGTTTTAATATTTCTCAAAATATTTTAATTTTGTTCCTACATTTCTTGTTTTAGTGGGCTGAGACACTTTAATGGCCTGGCGATTTTTTAATAACTTTAACATTTTTTAACCAATTTTTGTCTTTTATATCTCATTAGAACGATAATTACGTACACATTTCGATTCTTTTAAATTAAAATGCAAAAGTAATTACTTAATAGCTAATTTTTTAAAAACAACTGAAAAAAATGCATTTTTTCCCCTTGTAAATGCACCTCAAAATTAAATCGAAAGTCGGCACGGGTTGCCCTTCTTAGAACAAGCTAAAATTTTTTTTGGTGGTATTTTAGGTCATTACGAAAGTTTTCAGCGGGTACCGTGTTAACATTTCAAAAAATTTAATTCTCTAATGTACATTTATTCGTTTTATTCGATTATTCCACATAAAATTGTTCGAATTATTCGTTATTCGAAAGTGGCGAACGATCATTGGTCTAAAGAATACCCTACTACTTAAACAGTGTTATTTGTAACAAAATATTGTTGTCGCACACATGTAATTGTTAATTTAATTTATTTCCAACAATAAATAGGTGAACCTATTTGGTCGATTCACATAGTATCCTATCATGTTATATTGTCATAATGTTCTAATATTTCATGACCCGGCTTAACCGACTAGGCGTTCGGCGCAGTTCTATGTTGGTTGGTTACGATAACACAATAAATTTTTTTATTTTTTTTTTAACTGTTTTTATTTATTTATTGAATCTGCCTATAACATTAGGCCTAACAATAAGTGATTAAAACTAATTGCTCTCTAAAGAGAGCATTGCTTGATGCATGGACCTCATCTTAGCGGGGTGGTAGATTTCCTCTACAAAGCCTTGATCTGGTTTGGCTCTGTGCGAGAAGCCGAGCAAGCGGATTTGGGTGGGATTGCAGTTTCAGTATATATTTATCGCGGACTTTCTTAAACTCATCCTTCACTAGTGGCACTTCCAAGTCCCTGTGGATGTTTTCATTTCTTATGTACCATGGTGCACCCGTCATGGTCCTAAGAATTTTCGACTGGGCCCTCTGTATAAGCTTAATACTGGAATTATTGGCCGTTCCCCACAATTGGATTCCATATGTCCAAATTGGTTTTAAAATGATTTTATACAGGGTGACTTAATAGTCCAGGCTTAACTTCTATTGGTCACTTATTAACCAGTGAAGGCTAGATGCTTTTAACTTCATGTGAAGTCTCTTGGTTTCTATATGACATAGCATAGTATTATTTTATGAAATTTTTTGCTTGAAAGGCAATAACAACATTTGCCAATCATTGTGAAATATTAGAACATTATGACAATATGACATGATAGGATACCATATATGTGAATCGACCAATTATCTACCACCATTTAAACTTACAAATAACCATTAAATGTTAAGTTTATAATATGTTTACTTTTAATAATGCATTTGCATTAGTGTTTATTGTTGGTGTTTGTCTAAGCTATGATATTTTTACAAGTAAAGTTTGAGTGTCTGAATTCTCATTTGCTCTATAGTTTTATATGTATAATATCTTTAGCTTTACTAAACCGAACAACAATAAATTTAAGCGAATTTATCAATAATATGTATTTTCAAATATAAGGTTTAATGATAATATGATTAAGTTGGATCATAATATGGTTTCATTGGGTCATTATATAATTACTTTGATATTTTATGTTACTAATAATGATCATAATATGTTTGGAATACAATTTACCACAACCATGTTTTTCTGTACATGTAGAACGACTTGGAGTTGTATAAGGACACAATATTTCGATGTCTTAAAAATATAATAAAAACACCAATATCCGATTTAAATATCATTATTTAAAATTAAACTATTTCCGAATTGCAAATCGTGCTAAGTGATTCTGCAAAGTATTATGATGTACAATATATGAAAGGTTTTGTCACACACTGTTCTGAAAGGTGAAATGTGTAGTTGATTGTTGTAGCGTGCGTAGTAGCGATAAAATGCCACATTAATTTTGAGATTTTTGTTTGGTTCTCCTTTTGGGTGCGGCATCCTATTCTGAAGATAATTTTTGTGTCCTTAAAATATTTTTATTAAGAAAATACTAAAACTGTAAAATAATAAAATATAATTTCTTTTAAATTTTATGTAAAATAAATTATATTTATAAACCCATTCAGTTATCAATAAATAAAGCTGTGCTAAATTTAAATACGATTTTCATATTGATGCACATTGTACATGTAATATTTTCCAAAAAAATTAAACGACTAAATCTTTGAAAATCTTATTAAAAGAATGACAGATTAAAGTTTTATTTGAACACTCCCAACTCCCACTACATATATACCACGGGAAAATATTCAAAAATTAATGTTTATTTAAATGATAAACAAAGTTATTCTCACATATCCATAAGATATATATACCGTTTTTAGGAATAATTACTTGTTTTTATCAAATCCGATAATACGCAGCCATCAGCCAAGATTATAAAGTATTAAACCTATAAAGCAGCAATGATGGGAATCGCTATCACACAAACACACTCATAAAAACACCCTTGCCACCACCACCATCACCACCACATTGAACATGCAACATCAACAGCAATAATAAATACTAACAGTAAGCCCAGGAGAAATGGAAGCGAAAACAAAAGATTGTTGGACCATTTTGCAGCCATTATGAATATCACCCTAAATGACTATGAATGGCATTGCGTAGGATATTATTTCACTGTAAGTCTTGACTTTAATGGCAGTTAAGGAGAAGGGATGAATGGTCGACTCAGGACTATGCGAATGAGTGTGTGTACGTTACAAATGCCTGTCTGTAATTCAATGCCTAGAAAGAGCACTTGCTGGGGGGACTCGTTTGTAGTTTAATACAAACATTCATTTCTACAATAAATCTTTTTTACTGTGTTTATTTTAATTTTTTGTTTTTGTTACATGAACATAAATAACATTGTCACAAGGGGATGTTGGAATGAAACTCAAACATGTTTGAGTAAGAACTCATGGTGCAGAGGAAACTCCAGTAAAACTTTGCGTAGGTAAATGGGTTTTAGCAAGTGTTAAATAAATTTATTGTCAAGAAATTGTTCTTCACGTTGTTGCTGTTCTTTTTATACTTGGGGTAGGAAAACATAAGGAAATTTATGCAAAAGTTGAAAATTTTAATTAAAAGCTAGAAATTAATGGAAAAACTTGTTGGCATCAGCCATAAAATTTGTCCTGGGAATTTTATTATTCATTATAAGGTAATTAATAAATTTATAGATTTAAAATATTGAAAAGATTTTTTCGAATCCCCAACTAATGTGGCAGTCATATGATTAGAGCTGCCAGATTCTATGATTTGATTTTTAAGGATTTTTTTTAGTTATTTGTCAAGTTACAAAAAATAAATTCGAATGTCAGATTTATAAAATTTTTAATTTGTAACTTATTTCCAAAAAATTATGCTGACCTTTTTTTCTTAATTCTTTAATCCATTTTTCCCCATTGGGACATGTTTTTCTATATGGGGCATTTCATGCCAAGTGAACCAACATTTGAAATCGATGTCTTCCGGCATGAAATTTACACCAAGGTTAGTTCTATTGGATAGTAACTCAGACACAATTTTTCAACAAGATCGGTCAAGAACTCTCTGAGTTAGAGGGGGTCAAAATTTGACATTTTGGACAAGCAGGTGTTTTTTCTTATCCATGTATCTTATTACCTATTGTTCTTAGCAAAATGTTTCCCAAATAGCTTAGACAGCTCTTTCTTCAGTCTATCGAAAAAAAATAAAAAAAATTTTAATATTTTTTTTTCCAAAATCAAAAACTTTTTTGACTTTTTTTAAAATGGACCCTTTTTTCTTAAAATAAAGCTATTTCTTAAAATCAAAATAAATATTTTGTAACTCAAAACATACAATTTTTGAAATTTTTTGCAAAATCAAAATCTTTGTTGACTTTTTTTTCAAAATGGACCCTTTTTTAATTTTGTTTAGCTCAAAAGAAAGCTTGGGTCTATTCCTATAAGATCTATTTGGTCGCTTAGTTGGATACGAGTGAGATATCTATCAAAATAAATATTTTGTAACGCAAAACATATTTTTTTTAATTTTTTTTGCAAAATCGATTTTTATTTTAAAATTTTTTTTTTTGCTCAACGGAAAGCTTAGGTCTTTTCCTTTATACCTATTTTGTTGCTTAGTGGGATGTGAGTGAGATATCTAATATATTCCATCTGAAGAATTTTTTTGGATTTGCAATATTAAAGAGTGGACAGTGAAACATTTGATGTAGAAATTCTTCGAGACTCATACCAAATGCATCAGTTCTATATAAAATCTGTCATTGAATGCTTCCCTTATCCATAGCAGTTTAAGTCGTTAATGTCTGTCATTGAATTGTTACCGAAGCATAGAAACTGCTATTTATTTGTTTGTTTATTTTGTTTAGCTTATGCAAAAGGAAATAGGAAACATTGCGATATCAAACGGAAAAAGGAAATATTGACATAAAAATACAACTGATGCTAACTGACATGGCGAGTGTAAAAAATCAGACCTATTGTTAAAAATAAATATCTATGAATGTTTTAATGTACATATGGATGTCTATTTTGTGTGTCCAATTTTATTTCCATAGACTACATTAAGGAATGGTAAAATTATTTTTTCAATCGTCTGATATTCAATGTGTTGATGACATTTTCCATTGTAACTAAACACAGTACTGAATAAGGAGCTCCATTGGCAGAGAATTACACACGAGAATAAAGACAAACAAAACAATAGAAATCATTCCACCGCACTATGGAGTCTCTAGTAAGAGTCACGAATGTTGGATGTTTGGGTATGGGAACGGACGGATGGATGGATAAGGGAAATACAGCAAGACAGTCAGTCAGACCAAGCAGACAAGCACGAGTGATGAGTGCTTCTGTAAATTGACAATTAATGTCAATACAAATGGCTGTTAGTTTAATTGTATTTTTGGTTTCTTTCTCCAAATTTATGAGATGAAGTAAAATTGTTGTTTTTTTTAGCCAACGAAGGGGAGAGGGTTGTTTTAAATATACATACTACTACATATTTGTTTGTGCCTTTGTTGGTACGATTCGAAAACAAGTCAATAGATTTTACATTAACGTGGGGGTATGTTCAGTATTTAAAACTAGACGAAATTGAATAATTTGCGAGATTCATAAAAAACGATTTGGTTTTGTATTTGCCTATACTTAGATGATTCGCTTATTTTATACAATTAGGATGTTTAAAATTTGTTTTTCATTCATTATTAGTCCAAGTTAGAACATTATTGTCAAACTACCCATTTTTTTTCCAACAAAAAATGTATTTAATATTAAATTTACGTAATCGTATTCATAATAATTTATCTAAAATGATATAAAAGTGAAAAATCAACTGGAAAATGCTAGAAATATTAAAATTTCTTCCAAACATTATGTGTCCCATTTAGGGTTTGTGGTTTCCTTGAATATTATTTTTCCCGAGAAACTGGAATGAAAAATTTCGTTGTAACTGCAAAAATAACTAAAAAGTAAAGTGTTTTATTAAATTGTATAATTTTATTTAAAAAAACCAAATAATACATTACAATTTAGCTGTATGAACATAAATCATAAAGTATTTATATTTCATAGAAATTAAATTGACGTCGTTTATTCTTGCAAGTGTTTTCTATTTAAGATCAAACAGCATCAAATAAAATATAACTACATACATATTTGTTTTGAATTGTATTAAAATATATTTTATTTAGTAGTTACGTCTTTTTCGTCAAAAATTTATTTGACATGTATGACCCTACTTAAAGCCTTCAATATATGTTTAAGGCGCTTTAGCAACATGGTTTATAAAATATATCTCTATAAATTGTTTTTATACCCTACACTACCATAGTGGGGAGTGTGCTGATGTTTGTAACGTCCAAAAATATTAGTCCATTATTTCACCTAGACCCCATACAAATGACCTTCCGGAATTGGATTTTATCGGTCATAAAATTTATTTATATAGGTATCTACACAAATTTTGCGGAGTTCATGTCATTAAATTTTATTATGATTGGTTCATAAGAAAATCACTTTAAGCTGCATAAATCTCCTAAAAATTTTGTTATATAAATAAAATTCAACATAAATAACTTTCATTTATAAATAAATCACACGACCTAATTTCATTCCATAATTGATCATAGCTTCCATATAACCCTTTCATGTACAAAACTTGTACGCAAAATTTTTGAGAATCTGAGTGCACTCTGTGAAGTATTAAGAGCTATTTTAAACTTAGTTAAAAAGAAAACAGAATAAATGTAAGTAGATTACCGAAAATCTCTTGGGAAAAATGTGTCCCAATATGCATTAAGGGCCGACTATCTCTGAACTGAGAAATTAGTATCATGAGGCAATATAACAGATTTGATTGCTTATTTTATGCATGAAAACCTACAAAACAATTTCTGTTCGATATGAAATATAAATAAACATTGCATATTGAACATATATTATTGGTTCGATTTTCCATAACCCTTGTTTTCATGGATGTTGATGGTAATGCGTCCTACAACTAGTCAAAATTCAAGAGAAGTTAATAATTGCGAATCATTGTTATAGAAATGTAAATTTCTTCTTAGTTCCACAAAACATGACAGAGGCATGGCAGAAGCTATACATGGCATCCCCATATCTGGTTCAGTAGACCAGTAGTTTTTCATAGTATTTAGCACACGGTAACCCATAACCGTATTCAGTATCACTATTATCAGCTCTTCTACTTCGTTATCAGTCAAACGGAATGTCCTAGTATTTTTATAGGCCTAAATATATAAAAAAAATTATAGAAAAATCATAAAAAATTGTAGAGAAAATTTCCCGACCTTTCATGAATATTAGGACATCGGTGTACCTTACAAGAAATCTCGTATCTTAAAAATCTTCTTTTATAGCTAAAATCACCTTAATCACAATCTATACATACTAGGGTATTCAATTAATCGGGTTTCTGGTTTAATCGGTTAATCGAGCAAATAATTAATCGAGGTCTAGATTTATTCGGTTAATAATCGGTTAATTTAAAATTATTCGATTAACCGAATAATTTCTATTTTCATTTTAAATTGAAAATACAACAACGAATTTTGTGTACAAAAACATTAAAAACAGCAAATAAGGTATTTGAGATCATTTTTGTAAACATATCGCCTATTTGCTGCAACAACCTTATAACTCAAAATCCGTGTTTTATGAACTGAGTACTACAAAATACGCGCTGTTCTTAATTTAATTTTTAATTTTTTGTATGAGTGTTTTTTTTTAGTTTAAACAGCAAAATTAAAATTCATGTTTTCTCGTATATTTGATAAGTAAAAATTTGGGTTAAATACAGATTAGAAAGATATTAACATCTACTATTTATATTTCTGAAATCGCATGATTTGTTGGAAATTTATTTAAGAAATAGTAAAATGTCATAAAATATTCAAAAAGGTTTTTCTCGAAACGATTTTTTTTTAATTATGACGTTGTTGCAGCAAATGAGCGATGTGTGAGTTTTTAGGGTCTTAGTGAGATCTTCTGAAATAATCTTTTATAAAAAGAATATAATTTAAACGATTTTTTTCTTTAGATTTAATAAAACTTTTCATGGAAAAAACTCTCGCTGATTGTATATGTATGTTGAAGAAATCAAAAGCATGATAATTAATATTCCTTTTTGGATTGTTTTAGATTTTGATTAATTTAATACTATTAAATTAATAGTTTCGTTTAGTTATGATAAAAGACTAATTTAAAAAAAAGTTTCGTCTATACATGTACCCTGAACGAAACCTGGGGACAAGTGTCTCCAAGTCACCAGTTTTGTCGACTATTTTAGTGACTTTTTAGTCCCGGTCCACACTGTGAAACATTTGCTGCAAAACATTTTTAAATTCTCTTTTGAAACTGCATTCGTGTCCACACGTTGAAGTTTTTGCTTTTCAGTTTTTGACATTTCTGTACAGAACGAATATGAACGAATAAATGTTGATGACATACTCAACAAAAACTTCATGTACATGAAACAGAGTACCCTTTCCCATTCCTCTTTCCCCTTTCATTAACAAACTCAAATGTTTTGCAGCAAATGTTTCACAGTATGGATGGGGACTTAGCGACATTGTCAACGAAGCGTCAACAAAGACGACTCTTCCATCTGTTATAAATACATACCATTTCGTTTTTTAATTTGTTTAATACAACGTCAAATGTTAACAAAATATGCAATTTCATTATTTACATCTACTTTAGAAAATTACCAAAAGTGTAGATTAGAATTACTAAAATGTACTACTGAATAAGTACCTAGTCAATAGTATTATCGTCAGTAGTAGATTTCCAATGACACTTACCTATAGTAAATAGCATTGTCTGGGGTAAAATAAGTCACTAGTACTGGTGACTGTGTCAATAGTAAGTCAGTATAGTTTCACTATTGACACTTCCTGCAGGGTAAATACAAAGTTTAAAATACATGTACATTAAATATGTCAGTTATTATACACACTCACTAATCATGTATATTGGATGTTAAAAAAAAATCTAATTTTAATTTGAATTGAAACGGCAAAATAAATACAAAAAAATGTTTAAAGTGCAAAAAAAAGGAATTTCGGTTAATCGACGCAAATTAATCGGTTTATTTGTTATTTGAAAATCGGCAATTTCAAATTATTCGAACAGTTAACCGTACAAAATTAATCGGTTAACCGATTAACGGTTAATCGATTGAATACCCTAATACATACCATTCTAACAAATTCAATCCAAAAACTGTTTTGAAAACTCTACTAATGTATTACAAATCACTTTTTAATATTATAAAAAAACCTCCGAAATTACCAAAAACAAAGTTGAATTATTTGTTTTACTTTTCGTGATCAGTGGTACCAAACTTCAAAGGAAAAAAAGTTTTGTTTATAAATAGTCGGTCTGTATTGCAATTGAGTACAAAAAGTGGTTTAATTTGAAAAAATCCCATGTTAAAATTTAAATAGTAGAGGAAGATGTATTTACTTAAAAACTTTTTCGGAAACAATTGCACATAACGAAACTAATAAAAATTAAATTCCGCATAATTCTAGAAGTTTTGGCTATATCATCACTAATGATTCATTAAAAACTTAGTGATGATCTTACCAAACGTTAAATTGAATTTGATGTACATACTAGAGTATCCAAAACTGAAACTGAAAAATAATAAATTTTCGAAATGATCAAATATTTAATTAAAAAATTGATTTAGATTTTTTGGTTGAAATTTAATGCATAAACCAATAATTAAAACAAGTATGTATTCCATTTACTGGGATAATAATTTTGAAATTTTTACAAAATAAAATGGACTTAGCACTTTTGCATATTTATAGTTATTTAATATTAAACATTCCTGACTACTAAAAACTACAAATTTTAAAGCTGTATATACTGTATAGGACATTTTATGTTTACTACACAACATATATGGCGGTTAACCGGTTTTTTCGATGTCGGTTAACCAAAAAACGGGTTTTTTAAAAACACTAGATATTTTGCTCCAAATTGTTGTTTATATAAACTATTTTATTTAATATTAACATGAAAATAAAATTATTCGATTATTCTAGTAATCGACAATTATTGATCGAAAATTTTTATTCATTCGATTAAAAAATAATATTTTTTCTTAGATTATTCGAATGACAACCCTACTAATGTATGAACACATGTAGAAAATCCATTAAAACCAAATTTTGGCTCCAAATCCGCATACACACATGCATTACTCACACATCTCGTGTGTGCTTTTGTTTGCATGTGTGTGTATCTGTTGAAATTTGGTCGTTAACATTTAACGCTTCCCCTCCACAATGTTTTCATTAGTATGACTATTGTCCGCTTGATGGCGCTGTCTGTGGTGCTACTACATTATGTGTTGTTGCTGTTTTAAGCGTGCGGGTCAATCTAGTGGAATTAATGGAATTGAAATTCATGGTGCATGAACTGCAATCCGAACTTTTTGTTGTTTGTTGCTTTATTTGTTTGTTTTTTTTTGTTATTTAAAATTTATAATGTCTGTGTGACATGGGCACCAATTGGTTTTCAATGCACCATTAAACACATCGAAATACAAGTAGTGCTTTTTGCAACATAATAATGGAAAAGTGTACAAATAAAAAAAAAAACATAGAGAGAGAAAACTCAATTGATAAGCCTTATGTATCGTTATGAACTTTGTTCAAGTCTACTCTACCTACCACACCTCTTCACCCAGTGATTGCAACGTTTTTTTGTTCAGAGCATTGTTGGAAGTAGTGTATGAATGCAATCAATACGAGTAAATGAATGCAATGAATTGTAATCAGTTCTTTTTCACAGTTTTATTTCAAGTTTCTTGTAAATATTAAACCAATTTAACACGCTACTTTTGAAAATGTTTAAACTCAAACACAGTTAATTTTAAGAAACTGTCTTCCTTTCGAAATTCTGATAATACATACGATCAATATAGAAATTATATTTAAAAATTCCATAAGGAAAATGATGTAATTATTAATAAGTTTAAAATGTTTGTGATTGATACTATAATATTGATTGATTGATTGATTGATTGATACTATAATATATCATCAATCCGTAAACGAAAAGTTCTATGCACTTTTAACAATTTTAAAGGAGCAAAAATATAGTTTAATTTTTATATGGCTAAAAGTACATTAATAAACTAATGCACATATTTGAAAATAATTTGGTAAGTAAATGAACGATTTACTAAAAAAGGTCTACATTACACCTAAGACAGATGAATAAAATTATAACAAATCGTTGCACTTAAAGAGTATACAAGTCAGTCGAATCCAATCGACTTTAATTTTTCTGTAGTTTCCCTTTGGATTAAAAGTCGTAAATAAATTCAGTCATTATAAACACGTTAGAAAAAATAGTAAAATAACAACAACAATTTGTTTTTTATGGTGTTTAAGTTCACATTTGCGTTTGATCAGATTTTAAAAGAATGAAAAAATCAAAATAATTATTAAAAATGCTATCAATTCGATATATTTAAATGTTCCATGCACATAACTAGTATGATCGCTTACATATAGATTTCATGAAGAATATTTTTCAAAATTTCGACTCATTGAAGGTCCGAATAACTATTGAGTTATAAGGTCATTGGAAATGTCTTTGAAATATCTATCACTAGATATCCTATTGTCTATATTAATGACATAGTAATCCAGATATAGATATAAATAGGTAAAAAATCGATGTTTTTTTGTATATCTCAGCCATTTTCTTGATTTTAAATAGCAACCGAACCGGGACTATAGCGGATATACTTATGTATGGATATTAGAGTATCCAAAACCGGTCAACCGGTTTTTTCATCTTTATAAACTTCACCGGTTTCGGTTTTTTGACAAACCGGTTTTTGTAAGACTGTTAACCGGTTTTAATGAAATACATTTTCTAAAGCTCATTCAAACATATTTATGAAAAACTTTGATGCCATTTTTAAAAATATTGATTTATTTAATAGGCAATTGTAGCATTTAACAACATTTCGTAAAAGATATAAAATAATTGCATAAAGAATTCAAAAATGCTTTTGAAGTCAAAAACCGAAACCGCTTAGCCGTTTTTTTTAAAAGACAATAATCGGAACCGGTTTTTTCAAAAACACACTTTTTCGGTTAAACCGAAAGCCAGTTTTTTAAATTTGCCGGTTTTTTGGACACTCTAATGGATATGCTTATGTAAGTTATTTGGGGGCCACGAAGAGTTGATTTCGACATACAGACGGACATGGTTATATCGACTCCGCTATCTATAACGAAAAATTTAAATTAAATATTTTATTTAAAAAATTTTAAATCGGCTATTTTTTTTTAACATACCTACTAAAAACCATAAAAATTAACGCGTACAAAAAATCTGCTATCGCCATCGCACAGTGGTATAGGAAAAAAATAGAGGGAAATAAATATGTAACTTCTAAACGGTAAGTCCGATTTGAATGACATTTTACATGCAAAAACAGGAAGTGTCGAGTTTAAGTTTTGAACTTGGACCTCGTGGGCTTAAAAGAGGCGCGACCAAGGGTCCTCAAAGTATGACACCTCGATTCTCTCTAATTTTCCCGATTTTCTATAATTTTCCTTTACGGAGTAACCACACATGTATGTGTCAACTAGAAACAGAATTCTTTAAAAATAATGACTAAGACCAAAGTTACATGCATTCGAATTAAAAAAAATGTAAAAAGGCAATTTTTCGCTAATTTTTTGTGAAAAAAGTACTTATTTTCTTTTTAAGTTATCGCAAAAAATTTCTAAGAGGATGTATAAGAAGTTTATACTTTTTGAAAAGCTAACTTTTAATCTTTTAATATTTTAAATGAAAAAAAATTAAAATTGTCGATACCGAAGGGACCAAGTCAATTCAAAAAACGCCTAATTTTTATATGAAATTCAAATTTAGGGTATATATTCTCAAATCGCATATTCAATATCAAAATATAATAGTTGATATATATAGGGTTCCGATAACCCCGACCCTGATATGGAAATTATAGCCAAAAAACTAAAAATTCCCATTTTTGGCATTATTTAACACTTTTTTAGGAATTGCGGGATTGCTGATTATAAATTTCAAAATTTGTTTTTATTTTTCCATTTTGAATGGAAAATTCTGCATAACTGTGAAATTTCATTAAAAATTATTCATAAATAAAAATTTAATTTCAATTTGAAAAATTTGTATCTATGCAAAAATTCAATAAAAACCATTTTTGTCATATTTTTCAAAAAAGTATTCCATGAATTTTGAATGTTATATGTATATAGACAAAATAACCTATCTATTGATATATAACATGTCTGCCTTATGTTTTTTACGCAGAGAACTAACAATAAGTATTTAAATCTTAACCTAAACAAGGAAGAAAGTATGGTCGGTCAAGCCCGACCATATAATACCCTATACTAAGTAAATGAGCAAAAACATTTTTCTTTTAAAATTTCAATAATTTATATTCGTGAGTGATTTTCGAAATGGGCCTTATATGAGAGCTATGACCAATTATGGACCGATCACCATGAAATTAGGTCGTGTGATTTATGTCTACATGAAAGTTATTTATGTTGAATTTTATGTGTATACCAACATTTTTAGGAGATTTATATGGAAGCTATGACTAATTAAGGACCGATCATAATAAAATTTGGTGACATGAATTCATTATATATAAAACTTATTTGGAGCAAAATCTGTGAAGATACCTATATAAATTAAACCGATAAAGTCCAATTTCGTGAGGACATTTGTATGGGTGCTAGGTGAAATAATGGACCGATTACAGCCAGTTTCAATAGTCTTGGTCCTTATGCCGAAAATTTGTATGTACCAATTTTTGTCGAAATATCTTCAAAATTGCGACATGTACTCTGCGCACAAGGTTTACATGAAAGCCAGACGGACGGGCGAAAGTGATTCTGAGTCGATCGGTATACTTTAAGGTGGGGGTTCTCCTCGCGTATTGTGAGAAAAACTGTCAAGCGGTGCATCCGGTGTGTTAAACCAATCTGGGTACGCAGAATTCAGTGATGCCGACCGTTTTTGCGGAGTTACGTTTTTTTAGTTTATTCAATAAGCTAAACCGTTTTAGAGTATTGTTGAACCTCCTCCATTTTTGAAATAACGATATATCTCGAAAATACGAAAAAGTGTCAATTTCATGCACAGTGGAATTAAATGAATTAAATCCATACATGCACTGATTTTTTTACTATAGTAAGTCTTTTCTATTCCTGAGTTAAACTTTGTTTAGAGTTGAAAACTTTAGCAATGTCCTTTTCATTTCACTCATTCTTATATGTTGACGTTATTGTGGTTGTATTATCGTATTCTTTCCTTTTCTCTTCGCACTTTTATATTGTTGTTGCTTCAACATTTGGCGTTGGCTTTGTTGTTGTTTTTTGTAGTTATATATAGTTAATGTGAAAAGTTGAAAATAAACTTTGTTGCATGCCACATACATAATTTCGTAATGTCAACTTTTAATGTTTTGTTTCACATTTTCTGTTTTTTTTTTTGTTTAGTTTTTGTTACATGTTAAATGCCCTGTAGTTTTAATTCCACTGGTATCCTTTAAGAGGTATATATTGAGATGTTTTAATTTGTTTACTATAATTTTTATGCAGGTGGTGATAATTGGTCACTACTGATTTAACATCGATCGACAAAACTACCAGTATGGTGATGTGCAATAGAGCAACTAATGCTGAAAAGTTACTAAAAAAGTGACAACGCACAGAATTAGTTTTCTGCAATGAATTAATATTCCAAATAAGTAGAAACAAAAGTTCAGCAAGTTGAATGGTGGTATTTTAAACGTACCTAGTTCCATGAACTGCAGGATAAGTATGTGTTAGGGTTTGTAACATTATACTACATAGTACAAAAGCCAAGTTGATTAACGTTTGTTGGGCACGTAAACTTTTGTAGTTGATACAAGAATAAATATTTTCTGATGAAAGTTTCTAAGTAACTTTTACAGCAAAAGTATGTATGTTTTGTGTGTTTTTAACTTTTGATTTATTTTTGGTTTTGAACACATTCATAAATAATCACATAGACAGACATATTTCAACCAACAATTTTCATTTACATATATTTTTAACAAGAATTTAAACTCAACTATTGTAATAAAACAAATTGGTCAAGAACGAAGCCAGTTACATTTGACTGCACGCAGAGAAAAAATATAGTTGGGCATGGTTACTGTAACCATTTCAATATTGTTACAAGTTTTTTAACTATATTATAGTCACAGTAACCATTTACATGATTGTGGTAACCATAATATGGTTAACTTACAATTCACATGATTGTCTCAACCATATATGTGGTTACAGTAAACATATATATGTTTGTTACAACCATTTATATGATGAAGGACTTATCATATTATGGTGCTCTCGGCTTAAGGCTTATCATAATCTGAGAACAACATATTATGATAAAATTATTCATCATAAATATGGTTGCCACAAACATATATATGTTTACTGTAACCATATATATGGTTGAGACAATCATGTGAATCGTAAGTTAACCATATTATGGTTACCACAATCATGTAAATGGTTACTGTGACTATAATATAGTTAAAAAACTTGTAACACTATATAAATGGTTACAGTAACCATGCCCAATTATTTTTTTTCTCTGCGTGTGTATAGTTAAATGCGTTAAATTATTTTAATATTTTTTATTTTCTTTTATTAAATTTAATTTCAATCCCAGTAAGTATGCACGAATGAATACACAATTTTTCCAATGTATATAAGTCCATTTGGCTCTGTTATTTAAACAACAATTACCGAAAGTGCACATTATCATTAAAAATACTGATGCCAAAAAGTGTTTTCTTAAATTTAAAAATACACTTCAAGTAATAAATGCAAAGTACATAATTTAGCTTTATGAAATATGAAATGTAATGAAGATAAATTAAATTTAGTTAATATTGGTCTCTAATTGAACCAATTAGAGATATAACCTGAAAGACATAAGTTGATACAACATACGTCTATGTTTATGTGGTTATAATACTATGATTATACATAACAGCTAGGATTTATAATTACTTTTGTAATTCCCGGGATATAATAAAAAAATCGTTTCATTCCCGGGAATTCACATGAATTTTTTAGTACAAAATTAAAGGAAAAACCAGTAACATTTTTTGACTAAGAAGTATTAATAGGCTTTTATAGAATATTTATCACGAATCTTTTCACACTCGTAATCATTTTCTGAAAAACGTGCAACTTGTTTTCAACGAAAACTTTTTCAAATCAGTATAAACAAATTTAAATCAATATTATTGTTATTAGTTTCTCTAAATATGAGTATCTTAAAGAAGCTGCAATGCTTAATAAATATTAATAAATCCTTTAAGAACTTATTATTTAAATCTGGTTTAAGTCTATATCTTCTACTTTTTCTGATTGTGAATATAGAATTTATTTCTAATCGAATGATTCAGTCTCAATGAGCGAAATCAAATTATTTCAAAATTATTTTTATTAATTTTTTGTCAACTGAATATTCTATTATTCGATAGGCAACAAATTTGGTCTTCACGATGAATCTGGAATTGCTAAACTCCAAATAAATTTCGAAAAAATTGTCCAAGAATTTCTAAAAAAATATTATCGGGAATATTTTCCAGAGATGGACCACTAATAACACCTTGGGCTCTACTTATAAATAGTAGTTTTTAAGTCAATCAAAATAATTTTATTATTTTAATTCAAATTAAAAACCTTTTGATTGTTTCCAATTTCGTTTTCAAATTTGATCACAATATCGATGGAATTATGGCAATATATTTTTCTTGCTGTAATTTTATAATGAAAATATCATCATAGCTTCTCTTACCAATATCGTCTCTAAAGTCTATCTTAAAATAAGCCAGAATATTATATTAGACTGTACCGAATCTCAAATAGCTTAATAAGTAGAAAAAAGGTATTTTTAAAAAAACGGGTAATATATCCGGAAGTGCTTCTAAGAGCACAGAACCAAATGATTCAAATTCTATTAACAAGAAAATTAAATGTGATGTGATGTTAATTTCGGAGACACATCTTACAAATAGATATAACTTTAATATATCAGGATACTTTATTACACAAACCATCCGGATGGTCAGGCACATGGCGGTACCGATATCATAATTAGAAACCGATTGAAACACTATGCCCTAGATGCGTTTTCAAAGGATTATATGCAAGCAACATCTATTCGCCTTGAATACCCAGCTGGAGAATTAACTCTGAGCTCTATATATTGCCCACCACGTTTTTCGATGACCAAGAAGAAATTTGAAGAATTCTTTATAGATCAGTTTCTGGCATGTGGAGACTACAGTGCCAAACATACATATTGGGGTTCGCGATTGGTAAATCTCTCTCTTATAAAGCTCTAGTTGATCGCAACAATTGCTTAGATTTCGTGTCTCCTGGACACCCAACTTATTGGCAAACTGATCCTAGAAAAATTCCTGATCTAAGAGACTTCGCCATATGTAGAAATATTATTCGAAATGCAATATCCACAGAAATATCCTATGATCTATCTTCTGACCACTCTCCTGTAATTATTAATTATTGTGTCAGACCCAACATCCCAAGATTTCCTAAGGACTTTTTCTATTTTAAGACAAATTGGCTAAAAAATCCTATTTTACAGTGTGAGGAAGACATAGATAGGACCGTCAATGACTTCACGTCAATCAATGACGTGATTAACCCACTGGTAGAGGCATAAAGCGCTTTAAGAAAAGCTGACGGAACCTGATATTAGTCCTGAGGATGTTAATTGAGTAATTAAAAATATATTAAACTTCAAAAAATCACCGGGATATGATTTAATAACGCCATCAATGATTAAAAACCTACCAAATGTGTGTACGTGTGGAGTCATGGTTGAAAAACTGGCGAATGAGTTGAAAAGTAAACATGTTACGTTCGCTCTAAGGAGAGGAAATTGGCCAACTGTCACACTCAAACTCGTTAATATACCGCAGTCTGATTATATCACCTACCTTCGTATTCATCTAGATAGACGGCTTACTTGGCGCCGCCATATCGAAACCAAGATACTTCACATGAAGTTAAAAGCCTCTAGCTTTCATTGGTTAATCAGTGACCAATCAAAATTAAGTCTTGAATATAAAGTCATCCTGTATAAGACCGTTTTAAAACCAATTTGGACATATGAAATTAAATTATGGGGAATGGCTGGCAACACCAGTATTGATCTTATACAGGGGGCCCAATCTAAAATTCTTAGGACCATGAAGGGAGCACCATGGTATGTAAGAAATGAAAATATCCACAGGGACTTAGAAGTGATATTGGTAAAGGAAGAGTTCAAGAAAGTCCTTGAGAAATATATTGTAAAGCTGCGAAACCATCCCAATACGCTTGCAAGACAACTTGTGCAGATCCAAACCCGATCCAGGCTCCGTAGAGCAGATCTACCACCCCGCTAAGATGAGTGCCAGTTAACCATGAAGGCCCTCTTGTTGAAGAGCGAATAGTTTTAATTTTAGTTATACGATTTAAATACTTATTGTAAGGTTGATAAAAGACAGATTTAATAAATAAAGCGTTAAAAAAAATAATATATATCCGGAATTTGAGCAAAGCTTGATTGATATCTTGGCTATACCCTTATATAAATATTCGATAGCGCTCAGTTTCCGTTTGTGAATAATTACCAAGTAATGGGTTAAAATGCTTTTTAACATGGAAATGTCATTTAGAGAAGAACTTACCACAAACGTTTACAAAAATTAAGTAACAACCATAATAACTCATTGATTATAAGGAGTTAGTAAAGCCAGGGACTGAATTATTTTTCGATAGATCATTTGATCACGAACGAAGTAATTCGGCTCATGGTATATCAAATAATTTGTGTTATATAGACTAAATTTTCTGTGTGTGTATCTACATACATTTATGGTCAAAGAATAAAGCGTCATCATACATTTGATAGGAGATAATGATGCGGAGGTACATCCTTCACATCCGTTCTCACGCAAACTTCCACACACATGCAGGACTATAAGCAAAATGTAATTTACTTAATCTCTGTTATGAGACTCATTATGCAGATATTTTTTTTTCATTTTCTTTATAATACATTCGCTCTTCTTCAATGGCTTCAATATTTATGAGAATAATTTGGCAGCAGCTTATTTGAACTCGAAAGACAATTTTTAAAAGTAAAAACTACAACAGAACAAGTGTCTATAATGGTTAACAAGAAATTAAACTTTGCCAAATAAATTGAATATGTTTAAAGAAGCGTCATTCAGTTCCTGCCAATTTTTGGGAATATGTAATTTGAAATGTCTTATGATAATCATAAATTTCAAAAGCTTAAGTCAATAACACAAATCAGACTGCGACATTTTATCCTCCTACCAGATACCAGTTTGTAATATTACGTACGTATGTCGTAGATATAGAATTTATGCAAAATAACCCCTTTGGCAAATGATTAAACCCTTAAATTTTGGAAACACACACTCACATGCTAAATAGACACATATGCATGATAATAAACGCACATAAAACCAACAAATGCCATTAAAATCCTTTTGAAAACCAGTTGAAAAGTATCAAATCCCTTTTTTCTTCCTTTTTTTGTATCCCTTTCTTTTGGTTCCAAAGTGTGGTTGGGATAAAATTATACATTCATATGTGTCTTCTGTATGTTTTGTATATGAGTATGTATATTTGCTGTTAAATTTAAAAAGCTTTAGAAATTTCGCCACCTTTATTGTCGTTTGGTACTAGTACGAGTTTAGGATGAAAAGTTTTTTCAATATTTTAGTATCTAAAATAATTGTGCAAAAATAGAGCCAATCAAATAAGGAGAGTACATGTCGAAACTTGGTTGAAAACTAAAAAAGATGAAAAAAATTCTATATTTTTTATAACAAGAGGAAAAACACAAAAATTAAAAAAAATAGACAAGATATTTAGCATTAAATCATGATCGCGATTTGAAAGATAAATCAAACAAAATTGAACACAAATGAGAGTCATATATATGAAAATGACACCAAATTTTATGAAGATCGGTCTATAATAATAGTCATAGCTCTCGAGTATACATCTCCTAAAAATTTAGTTATCGAAATAATTTTCAACACAAATAAGTTTCATTGACCTTGGGTCTTCCTATTTCGATCATATTCGGTAAACACACACTCTTTACAGCCATCTGGACATTTCCATTTTAATTTTTGCTAATTTTCGAAAATCTGAAGACCCAAGGTCTGAAACATGTGTTTTTTTTTGCTCTTTGTTGGAATTCATAATATACCAAAGTCATGTAACCTAATTTTATAACGATCAGTCCATTAGACAATTAGTCATAGTTCCCATATAAATTTAAAATGAGAACCAATCATACTTACATATATACTCGGTAATGGGTATTATATAGTCGGGCTTGATCGACTATACTTTCTTACTTGTTTTTAATTAGTATTTTGCAATAAAAACTTGTTTATAATTGCAAGCACAATATTCTGGATTTTAAATGGACTTTTCGAACTGCACTCACATGATCAGCAAACAATCATATGAGTTTCTCTTTACATGTGTGGAAAAATAGAGTCCTTTCATTTTTCATTGTTAGATATCATCTGAAGTAAACACACATTCAAAGTCATACATGCACATAGAGAGAGACAGTTTGTAAGGATGTGTGTCGTTGTGTTTGAATATGCCAACCCTTTTTTAATCCTTTTGGCCATTTTATAATGTGTATATAGCACTTTATTATACCCCAATGTGCAATTACTGTAAGCATCAAACAATTTTATCATTTTTAATCATCAGAACAAGCACGATATATAGTACATATAGTAACTGACTCCCTCCAAACAATGTCTGTTTGTCTATGAATTTGGATGGTGAGTTTTTTTGAATTAAAAATGATATTAAGTTATTATCGGTGACTTTGAATGTTACCGTTAATGTTCTAATATTTTACAAGCAAAAAGGGAGAAATGTTTTTTTGTACAATTTCTATTAAATTTGATATGAAAGTTCTGTAATTTTGCTGCTGGTGGCAGTTTGATTGTTTGTTTTTAAGCATCAAAACATCCACCTCCTCAACTAATAATGGCTGGATATTTTGCCATATGAGCTGCCATGTAACTTTTTGCAGAGGAAGTTGTTTAATACTCTGAAAGGAGTTTAAATTTACATTTTAATATACGAGCATTTAAATGTTAATTTGACTTGTGCACTTGTTTGGGATTAAAATCCGTATGTGTTTGTCTACACTTTTAATAGTTTAAATCCCTTTTTTATTAATGACTGAGTGTTGTACTATGTCTACATTAAAATATTTTTAATACTTTATTTAAAGCTTTTTTCGATGGTATTTTCTGATAAATAAAATGGCTGACATACGTTTATATCGATTTGTTTATAAACCTGTGAATTTTTTTTTTGTTTTTGTCATCATTTATTTAACAACTAACCGACTCAATTTATATAACAAAAAAAACTTATTCTTAGACTTATGAATTATTTTCATTGATTTTTTTAACATTTGATCCAAAGAATAATGCCCAGTTTAGACCTTATATCGGAAACTTCTCAACGGAAATCAGCATTCATTGATAAATGTTTTTCGTGCACTTTGAGCAACATATGATTTGTATCATCGAACTTCCCATCAAAATGGTCGCCCTGATCGTGTGATATTACACCTCCGGATTTGTATACCCTACACCACCATAGTGGGGAGGGTATTTTGCAGGGACCGTAACGGTTATAAGTGATATCAAAAAAGTTGTTTTATAACAGTTATTTTGTGACCTTAAAAATAAAAATGCATCTAAAATAGTTATTTTTCAACGTAAAAATAAAAGATCCCATGGAACTCTCAAGGGATCTCTCATTTGAGAAGTTTTATTTTTCCCGTTAGAAAATAAACCTCATTTTATGTAAATTGACACCTAACGCTTGCCGCTGGTCAGATCATTACAATTTGTAAAGACCCTTGCATTGCAATTCAATAATTTTTCATTAAAATAAAATGAAGTGGGATTTTAATTTATTTTTATTGTTTGATACCTATTATCAAATTGTTGTTTTTTTTTCTTAAATAATAATGTTTGTAGTAAACATTATATCAGATAGACTCAAAAAAGGAAGATACTGAAAAAAGTAGAAAATAAACAAAAAGAGTTTTATTTTCTGACGGGAAAAATAAAACTCCTCAAAAGACTTTTATGAGTTTTTTTTTCTGACGGTAAAAATAAAATTGTTTTTTTAAGAGTTTCATGTGAACTTTTAGTTTTACATTGAAAAATAACTGTGAAGTTGAGATCTTTTTTTTGAATGTTACATAGATTCTGAAAGAACATGTCAATACGAATATATTGGTATATAACAGTATATGTATGTCTCCGTTTGCTCTAACATACAGATTTTTTGATTTAAAATTGTCTGGATAACTGTTATTTAGGGTCCCTTGTATTTTGGGCTAGTGCTGATGTTTGTAACGTCCAGAAATATTTGTATAACACCTACCTTAAAGTATACCGATCGATTCAGAATCGACTCAATAGAATTTTGTTGGTCCATTATTTCACCTAGCCCCCATACAAATGTGCTCCCGAAATTGGACTTTATAAATTTCTTTACAAATATGTTCTATATATGTTATGGAATTCAGTCATCTAATTTAATGATGATGCATAATTCGTCATAGCTCCCATATAAGACCTGCTTCCGAAAATCACTGTAACGAGCATTAATCTCATAAAAATGTTGGTATACACACAAAACTCAACATAAATAACTTTCATATAAACATAAATAGACATAATTTCATGGTGATCGGTCCATAATTGTTCATAGCTCCCATATAAGGGCATCTTCCGAAAATCATTCACGAATATAAATTACTGAAATTTTAAAAGAAAAATATTTTTGCCCACTTACTTTCTCCGAACCCTGAAGGTAAAGTAAGGAGCTGTATTTTGGTCAGGAAAGACATTAAGGTTTTCCTTCTATCTAATTACAGTTCTGGTGATTTAACGGTAGTTGCACTAGAGCGACAAGGGTTACCAACCCTAATCATATCATCTGCGTACCTACCATACGACGAAGCTAATCCGCCCTCATGTGCCGTACGCACACTTGTAGACTGGTGTAACACAAGGGGCCATGATCTCATCATAGGATGTGATGCTAATGCCCATCATACTCTGTGGGGGAGCTCGGATATAAATGACAGGGGTGAGTGTTTACTTCAATACCTTCTATCTACTAACCTAAGTGTTTGCAATAGGGGTAATATACCAACGTTCTTCAATAGGATCAGGGAGCAGGTCATTGATATTAATTTGGTAGGGAACACTGACTCAGTTAGAATTCTTGATTGGAGAGTTTTACTCGAGTGCTCATTCTCCGATCACCACAGGATAGTGTTTACGATACAGCTTACACTGGATAGGAAAAAACCCTTTAGAAATCCTAGGAAAACCGACTGGGTCAATTTCTGTAATCTTAGTGACACCATACCACATCCAGCAATGGATAGATTAAATGGTACACGGGACTTGGACGACTCGGTTGATTTTCTATCCAGGTCATTAAGGGAAGCCTACTATGCTTCGTGTAGGGAGCGGCAGGGACCTAGGAAATTCCGGCAACCATGGTGGAATCCTAGACTAATGCAGCTAAGAAAGGAATGTAGAAAACTTTTTAATAAGGCGAAGAGGGACCAAGACTTGTTAAGCTGGGACGATTATCGTCAAAGCTTCAACACTTTCAAGAGGGAAACCAGACGGGCAAAGAGGGAATCTTGGGAGCGTTTCTGTGGGGAACTGGAGAATACCACGGAGGCATCGCGTCTACGAAAGGTACTATCCAAGGATCCTGGTACGCCTGGATTCCTGATGAAACCGGATGGTAACTTTACTGAAAGTAGTATCGAAACTTTGGAACTGCTAATGGAGACACACTTTCCGGGTTGCAGGGATGATGAAAATGAGGTATCCGCTTCGGAGCATCTTGCAGCTTCTCAAATCCACATAAGTGAATTAGTTAGATCCATTGTTAGCGTGGAGAAAATCTCGTGGGCGGTGTCATCTTTTAAGCCCTATAAATCACCAGGGCCAGATGGCATATTCCCAGCGTTACTCCAAAAATCAATTTCAACCATCATGCCATGGCTTATAATGATATTTAGGTACAGCCTGGAAACAGGATACATTCCTAAAGAATGGAGAGAGGTTACAGTGGTATTTATCCCCAAAGCGGGAAAGGTAAACCACAGTACCGCAAAGGACTATAGACCGATCAGTCTGTCATCGTTTTTATTGAAAACACTGGAAAGATTGGTCGATATCCACGTCAGGAACATCCTCTCCCCTGATAATTTCTGTAGGGCACAGCACGCATACCTTAAAGGCAGGTCGGTGGAGACAGCCTTGCATGACGTTGTCGGAACTATAGAGGGGACACTTGACAAGAAGGAATATGTTATGGCATCTTTCTTGGATATAGAGGGTGCGTTTAATAATGTGAACATATCCGCAATAGTTGATGCACTGGGTGACTTATGTGTTGATCAGCGGATAAGGAACTGGACAGAAAATATGCTTAGGAGCAGGGCCATTAACTCTAATATGGGTATTGTTAGGACAAGGAAAGTTGTGACATGAGGCACACCACAAGGTGGGGTCATCTCTCCACTTCTGTGGAATCTTGTCGTAAATAAAATCCTTTTCAGGCTCAGTAGGATAGGTACCAAAGTAGTCGCATATGCTGACGACGTTGTGCTTCTTATTCAAGGGAAGTTTCTTCCCACAATAAGTGAACTCATGGAATCAGCGCTCAGCGTTCTGCTATCATGGGCCAAGGAAAACGGTTTGGGTGTTAACCCTGCCAAGACCGAACTGGTTCTTTTCACCAGGAGATATAAAACTCCAGAATTTAAACCTCCACGACTGGATGGTACTTTTCTGAAGATTTCAAGCGAAGCCAAATATCTTGGCGTAATTTTGGACTCTAAGCTCTCGTGGAAACGTAATGCTGAGAGTCGAATGAAGAAGGCATTATGTGCCTTCTATATATGCAAGAAAACCTTTGGGAAGAGATGGGGTCTTAAACCATACATTGTACACTGGATGTACACCGCGGTCATAAGACCTATTTTGACCTATGGGGCTCTTGTTTGGTGGAGAGTGGTGGACACTAAGACTCACCTCTCTATTCTAAACAAGGTACAAAGATTAGCATGTCTTGCAATTACTGGCTCTATGAATTCCACACTTCAGGCCAGTCTAGAGACGATGCTAAATATAACTCCCCTTGATATATATATCAAATGCATTTCTGCTAAGTCTGCTCTACGACTCAAACAGTCGAGCGGACTGAAGCATGATCGTATTGGTCATGACACCATCCTACAAAAGATAGGCAGGCCAATCATAGGGCGGGAAACGGATTATATAATACCCACACCGAATTTTGATAGAACATTTAGGATCAGAATACCGACAAGGGATGATTGGGCCGCGAACTCTGTCCTAAGAGATGACGTGATCTCAATCTATACTGATGGTTCAAAGACAGAAAGAGGCACGGGCTCGGGAATCTTCTCAGATGAGCTGGACCTTTTGATGTCTCTTCGATTACCCGATACCTGCACGGTTTTCCAGGCAGAGATTTATGCTATTGATACAGCCGCGAGAAGAATCCGGGAACTGAATCTCGAAAATTCGACCATACATATCTACTTGGATAGCCTGGCATCAATCAAGGCTCTTAACTCCAACGTGATTAGGTCGAAATGTCTTCTCAATTGTATCAAATCACTGGCACAACTGACACAACATCACGTGGAGTTGATATGGGTTCCAGGACATGCGGGCATCCGGGGAAATGAAGTATCTGATGAGTGCGCAACCAACGGGTCGTCCCTGGACGTATCTCTTGCGCAAAGGGATATTCACACTCCCTTGGTGACAGTATCAAAATTGATAGATGAATGGGCTTTGAGCGAGATGGAACTCAGGTGGTCAAATATCATCACTTGTAGAATATCCAGAATGCTCTGGCCCAATCTGACAGAGGATAGAACTAAGACTCTTTTGTCTCTTAGTAGGAATTCGATTAGACTTCTCACGGGTATAATTACTGGGCACTGCATGATTGGACATATGTCGGAACGTATGGGTTACCCACGTTATGGCTATTGTAGAAGTTGTTTAGATGAAGAGGAGGAGGAATCGGTACAGCACCTTCTATGTGAATGCCCAGCCTTACAAGAGCATAGACTACTACATCTTGGTAGAGCTCTTTTCCATGATCTGGACTGTCTCAGAGATGTGTCACTAGTGAATATGATTGGGTTTATTAGAAGTACCGGCTGGTTCCCATGGGGACCACAGAAATCACATAATAGACGAAACTAGGGAGGGAAACTATTCTCACTTTATGTATAACATTTTCAGCATAATGGAATAGTACTTCTAAGGGTACCACAATGGGCCGCAAGGCCTCCGAGTAAACTCGCTAACTTGCGAGCAACCCACGTAACCTAACCTAACCTACTTAGTGTAGGGTATTATATGGTCATACATACTTTCTTACTTGCTTTTCTTTGAAAGCTAAAAGTCTTCGTCTACAAACCAGCTATGATTCAAGATTTGGAAGCCAACATTACTCTCGTTATTCGCGAGATACCGGAAGCAATGATGAAAAGAGCGATCGAAAATTCGACTCTCCAAATGGAAGAAAATTGAGAAATTATCTTCAAAGGCAAATGTCAGAGATTGTTCTTTCAGGTCATAATAACGATTCTCCATCCATGTTTTATTTAAAATTAAAATAACCTCTAAATGAATAACTCTTATTAGACTAAGTTGCATTTACAGGAGGAAATTTGAAGGGGGCAATGTGAAATTATGGAATAATGAGTAGGATTCATCATTATACCAAATTGTATTGAACTATTATGATAGCAGCGACTTGTACTTTATACACAGTACATCCAGACTGACATCATTAATCGAGACAGAAAGTAATTCGCAGTCTCTTGGTGCACTTTAAGTTTTAGACTAAAACTAAAAATAAACGCTCTTGAAACTGTGACGATATTTGTGCCAGTTTCGTGAATCGTTCTCCCATTTCACCATATCGAAGAGTATAAATCGACTTTACCAAGTCATCCATATAAGATAACTAGGATCTAAAATCTATCATGAAAATAATTCTATGGTAATTATAGAAAAGAGAGGAGACATTATACCGTAGACAGACGATAGAGTTAATTTGCATTAACAGCACATTAATGTGAATTAAAATTTAACCCTGACAGTTTAAGATGACAGTTTTTGCATTTAGTAAACAGTTGTTTGTTTGTAAACTGTTTAATATTGAACAAATTTGTTGCAAATCGGTAAATTCTCTGCTAGATGTTAAGCTTTTCCCAATTAATTGCCACGTAAAAAACACAAAAGAAGTGTTATATATCAATCGATAGGGGATTTTGTCTTTTTTCTAAAATATATATAACATTTGACAATTAAAAAAATTCATGGAATACTGGTTTTTGCCAAGATAACAAATTTTGCAAATTGAAATTAAATTTTTATTTATGAATATTTTTTAATGAAATTTTACAGTTCTTTATTATTAGGAATCCCGCAATTCCCAAAAAAGTGTTGAAATTTTTTTTTAGTTTATTTCGGAACCTTTTTCAAAATAATTAAGAACATATTTGGCCACCTGATCTGCAATTCTTATGAGAAGCAGACGTGTTTTTTATTCGCTTCGCGATTTAAGTGGTTTCAGTGAAAATTTAAATAAAAAGGAAAAATTTAGCGATTGGACGCAAAAAAAAAAAAAAAATATTTCTCTAAGTGTTTAATATAAACAAACAAAAAAAATATACAATATAACAAAAAAAATAGAAATTTGTTTAAAAGTGCTTTGTTTATTTTCTTTTTTCAAATTTCGTTAAATTACTGTGAGCATATGAACTCTCATAATGAGAGTAGACTCAGTTTAAACGGTAGAAATGCCTACATATTTTTGAACGGGGAGGGTGAAAATAGAGGTGCTAACAAAAATATAAGAGATCCAGACTTTAACAAAAATTATTTAACCGCCAAACCGATTGAGAGAGCGCGCTCTTGTTCCCCCGTGATACAAATACATGAGAACAATATTGCACACATATCATCACCTAGTAATGCTTGTTTAGAACAAAGCATAAAAGAAAATAAAAAGTGTTCTGGTACAACAACAAATACTGCAGTAGATATAACAGAGTCGACAATGATAAATACACAAGCTTATGATAATCCACTAACAACATCTAGTGAGAGTTTTAATGTATTTAACACTGAAAATACCGTGATGGAAGATAATGGAACATCAAGTGGTGCTATACCTAAGGTTGGAAATAAGATAAGTAAAACTAAATCTCCAGTTCAAACAGGTATGCTTAGATATATATAAGCGAAATTTAAGTCCCCAGAAAAGTCTGCCTTCTGAGAAGAAGCAAAAAATTACTGATAACCCCTTGAAAAGTAACCGTTTTGCTCTCTTGAGTGAGGAAGATTCTAATCGTCAAAAAAATGATGATAAATCCATCCGTAAACCGTTAAAACCACCACCAATATTCCTTCGTGAAACTAGCTCTAATAGCTTAGTGAAATCATTTATTGAACTCATTGGAAAAAATAATTTTCATATTGTTCCAATAAGAAAAGGAGGTGTGCAAGAGACAAAAATAGTTGTATACACTGAGGATTGTTATAGAAAAATTTCTCAACACCTAAATGACAGTATGAAAAACTTTTATACATATCAACTTAAGAGTTGCAAGGGCTTGATAGTGGTCATAAAAGGTATAGAGTCCAGTGTAGATACAAACGAAATCAAGGAGGCCCTGGAAGAATTGGGCTATCAGACAAAGAATGTAGTCAATATCTTTAATAGAGACAAGGTTCCTCAGCCAATGTTTAGGGTTGAGTTAGAGCCTGATGATAGGAAATTAAAAAATAATGAAACTCACCCTATATACACTCTAAGATATTTGTTGAATCGTAGAGTAAATATAGAGGAACCTCTTAAGCGTAATCGTCCAGTTCAGTGTAGTAATTGTCAGGAATTTGGACATACACGTAATTATTGTACCCTACGCACAGTATGTGTTGCATGCGGAGGCCTGCACTCTTCGTCACAATGTGATATAGTTGAGAATGGTCTCAGTAGGAAATGTGGTAACTGCGGTGGAGATCATTCCGCTAATTATCGCGGATGCCCGGTCTACAAGGAGTTACTAAAAAGATTAAGAGAGAGGCAAAAGCTGTTGAGAGGTGAAATAGTTGAATCAACACCTACAAATTCGGTATCTACATCTAGAACACTAAGCTCTGGAGTAGATTTTTCAAATGATAAAATAAATGCGGCTCATCCAGTATCACAGGAAAATGGCCAGGGAGCTACAATTAATGCTGGAGCCAGCTCATACGCCAGTATTTTAAAAACGGGTTATCAAAAGCCAAAAGTCCCCCAAAATATGGGAGGGTTGGAAAACCTTATGCAAACACTTACTGAGAATATTTCCTCTCTTAATCAAAATATGACTAACTTCATGTCATCCATGCAAAACACAATACAAGAGCTTCTGAGAGCACAGAACCAAATGATTCAAATTCTATTAACAAGAAAATGAATTTTTTGAAGATATGTTTCTGGAATGCAAATGGTTTAAACCAGCACAAATCGGAAATTTCCCATTTTATGTTAAATAAAAGCATCGATGTGATGTTAATTTCGGAGACACATCTTACAAATAGATATAACTTTAATATATCAGGATACTCATTTTATTACACAAACCATCCGGATGGTAAGGCACATGGCGGTACCGGTATCATAATTAGAAACCGATTGAGACACTATGCCCTAGAAGCGTTTTCAAAGGATTATATGCAAGCAACATCTATTCGCCTTGAATACCCAGCTGGAGACCTAACTCTGAGCTCTATATATTGCCCACCACGTTTTTCGATGACCAAGGAAAAATTTGAAGAATTCTTTATAACACTAGGAGATCGGTTTCTGGCATGTGGAGACTACAATGCCAAACATACATATTGGGGTTCGCGATTGGTAAATCCCAGAGGTAGACAGCTGTATAAAGCTCTAGTTGATCGCAAAAATTGCTTAGATTTTGTGTCTCCTGGACACCCAACTTATTGGCCAACTGATCCTAGAAAAATTCCTGATCTAATAGACTTCGCCATATGCAGAAATATTATTCGGAATGCAATATCCACAGAAATATCATATGATCTATCTTCTGACCACTCTCCTGTAATTATTAATTATTGTGAGAGACCCAACACCCCAAGATTTCCTAAGGACTCTTTGTATTTTAAGACAAATTGGCTAAAATATAGGAAATATATCAGCAGTCATATCCACACAAATCCTAATTTACAGTGTGAGGAAGACATAGATAGGACCGTTAATGACTTCACGTCATTGATTGTTTCGGCTCTGGAACACTCTAGGTGCCAGATCCCTCCAAAAACTAATACGCCTATTTCAAGTTCGGATATTGAAAGACTTCTTCTCGAAAAGAGAAGACTCAGAAGAGAATGGCAACATAATAGATCACCTGCTGCAAAGCAGAGGCTGTCCGCAGCAGTACGAAAACTGAAAAGAGCCCTTCATTTAGAGGAGGATCGCATAAACGAAAAATATATTAAAAGTTTGACGAGTACAAAATACACAAATTTCTCTCTTTGGAAGGCAACGAGCAACATTAAGCCACCGGTAGAGGCACAAAGCGCTTTAAGAAAAGCTGACGGAACCTGGGCACGAAGTGCTATAGAAAAAGCCTCAGTATTTGCTGAACATTTAAGTGAAGTATTTCAACCCAACTCCACGGCAAATGAGTTTGAACTAGAAGAACTGCCAGCTTCAACAATGGCTAATGCAGCCCAATTCGATATTAGTCCTGAGGATGTTAATAGAGTAATTAAAAATAAATTAGACTTGAAAAAATCACCGGGATATGATTTAATAACGCCATCAATGATTAAGAACCTACCAAATGTGGCAATAATTGTGCTATCTATATTGTTTAATGCGATCTTGAAACTAGGAATTTATCCAAAAAATTGGAAAATTTCTCAAATAATAATGATACCTAAACCGGGTAAAGATTTAACCCTGCCATCTTCTTATAGACCTATTAGCCTACTCCCTTGTTTGTCGAAGTTATTCGAAAAAATATTCCAGGAAAAGATAATACCTTTTTTGAATGATGGAAACATTATCCCAGTACACCAATTTGGTTTCCGTGAACATCATGGCACCATTGAACAGGTCAATCGTTTAACTGGAGAGATTCGAAAATCTTTTGAATTAAAGAAATATTGTTCTGCCATCTTTTTAGACGTTGCTCAGGCTTTTGACAAGGTATGGCATAAGGGTCTAATACATAAA
Organism: Calliphora vicina; assembly: GCF_958450345.1. Classification (NCBI taxonomy): domain Eukaryota; kingdom Metazoa; phylum Arthropoda; class Insecta; order Diptera; family Calliphoridae; genus Calliphora; species Calliphora vicina. The sequence continues at coordinate 84,241,059 of NC_088780.1, forward strand.
ATCAAATGTTTACTACCACTATGTACTCATAAATTGCTGGAGTCTTATTTATCGAATAGACTTTTCAGAGTTAAGTACAATGATTATGTGACGAGAGAATGCAAGATTGGAGCTGGCGTGCCACAGGGAAGTGTACTAGGACCTACGCTATATTTGATTTACACCTCCGACCTCCCTACGTGCGATAAACTAACAATTTCAACATTTGCTGATGATACCGCCATTATTAGCTCAGACGAAAACCCACTCATGGCATCTAGTCAACTACAGAATTACCTCGTACGTGTGGAGTCATGGTTGAAAAACTGGCGAATAAAGGTAAATGAGCTGAAAAGTAAACATGTTACGTTCGCTCTAAGGAGAGGAAATTGCCCACCTGTCACACTCAACAACGTTAATATACCGCAGTCTGATTATGTCACCTACCTTGGTATTCATCTAGATAGACGGCTTACTTGGCGCCGACACATAGAAACCAAGAGACTTCACATGAAGTTAAAAGCCTCTAGCTTTCATTGGTTAATCAGTGACCAATCAAAATTAAGCCTTGAATATAAAGTCATCCTGTATAAGACCGTTTTAAAACCAATTTGGACATATGGAATTCAATTATGGGGAATGGCTAGCAACACCAGTATTGATCTTATACAGAGGGCCCAATCTAAAATTCTTAGGACCATGACGGGAGCACCATGGTACATAAGAAATGAAAACATCCACAGAGACTTAGAAGTGACATTGGTAAAGGAAGAGTTCGAGAAAGTCCGTGAGAAATATATTGTGAAGCTGCGAAACCATCCCAATACGCTTGCAAGACAACTTGTGCAGACCCAAACCCGATCCAGGCTCCGTAGAGCAGATCTACCACCCCGCTAAGATGAGTGACAGTTTACCATAATGGCTCTCTTGCTGAAGAGCAAATAGTTTTAATTTTAGTTATAAGATTTGAATACTTATTGTAAGGTCAAAATAGACAGATTCAATAAATCAATAAAACGTTAAAAAAAAAAAAATATTTGGCCACCTAAAATGGGATACTATATTTTATCGACTATGCGATTTTAGAATGTTTGCCCTAAACTTGAATTTTACATAAAAAATAGCCGTTATTTGAATGGATCTGGTCCCCTCGGTATCAACAATTTTCAAATTTTGTTTCATTTAAAATATTTGGTGAAAAGTTAGCTTTTCAAAAAGTATAAATTCCTTATACATCGTCTTAGAAATTGTTTGCGATAACATAAAAGAAAAAAAATACGTTTTTCCCAAATAATTAACTTTGGACTTAGTCATTATTTTTGAATTCTTTTTCTGTTTGACACATACATACATGTGTTGTTAGTCCAATAAAGGAAAATTGGAAATACTTGGATCCGCTGTTATCAAAAAACTGGAGAAGGGTGTGTAAAAATTTTGAAAATTAATTTTCAAATGCGAATATCTCCTAAGCTGTAAGAGATAATTGATAGGTTTTTTGTAGTGCTCGATGAGGAAGTTCTATAAATATAACTTGCTCGGTTTTGATTTCGTGTATTTACTTCAAAGCTAATGCGCGTTAGGATGGGGATAATTCACAAATTTATTTGAATTAAGACTGCTAATGCAAATTAACGCTGTCGTCTGTCTACGCTATTACCTTCTATCAATAATCCTAAACGTGTCCGTGTTTGAAGAGGATTGATGTCAAAACTCCCACTCGTTATTTTACGGAAAGCCAACTGGTTATTGAAACCGTAAGCCACGAGTATTCAATTTAAGTGGATATACAGAGTTGATGGCATGTCTGGTTCGCATGCGATGAAATATGTAGAGCTTGTGGGGAAGAGGAAGAAATGCTGAAACACTGCCTATGTCAATGTCCAGCATTTCGTCGAATTATTTGTACAGACTTGCTAAGAGCGCACAACATTCTGAAATGGCATATGTGTATATCCGAAACGGGCCATATAAGAGTTCCCATAAATTTAAATTTATAAGGTGAATTCCACTCATAAGAACTTAAGTTAACTGGTAACATTTGAAATCACACACTTATATTTGTAGAATATTTAATAACTTTTCAACTCTAAACAGGAATGAGAATTATGTATTAAAACTACTTCATCAGATTGAAATTTAAAATTTGTCTGTTCTCATAATCAGTCCTTAAAAACACATCATTCACTCATGTACTTAACATTCAAGGGCCTCTCATTCCTCTGAGTTTCTACAGTGAAATGTTATTATAACATACTTATAATTTTAGGACACTAGAGTTGGGTTTCATCTTCTCGGCAGTTCATTATGTAAAGATTTTACTGTATTTCATACTGCACAAGAGTATAAAGTATGTGTATGATACACGATGTCTAATAACTACCATCTGATAAAGTAATTCCAATAAAATCTTTGTTGGGTTAAGCTAAAAAAAACACAATAACAACAGCAACAAAACCAAATCACAACAAAGAAAAAAATCATAAAAAACCAACATCAAGACAAGATCAAAATTTACGAGTCAAAAAAGTCAAGACAAAACAGTGACTCGTTTTAATTTAATTAAAACGTCTTTTAAGTTAAAGCGAATTCATTTGAAATGTATTTATGTCTCAAGAAATGCGTCAGCTTCATGAGCAACAACTACAAAAAATAAAACAAACGTAACTCAGTTGTAATGAAATGAAAACCGACCGACAAACGACCCTTTTCACAATGTACAACTGAAATTTATCTCTTTTCATATATGATTAACAAATGAAAGGCAATATTTTAAGCTTAGGATCCAAACTGGAACTGAAGGAAAAGGAATGTCATCAAAATATTAATCAATATTTTCTACCATAATGTTTGTGTGTTAAATGTCCAAATTTTGATAAAAACTTTAATTAGAACCTTTGGTTAATGGGCGCAAGAGTTTCATTTTACAGATCTTATTATCTTTATTGTAAAACTGAGCGAGCACCCAATGATCATCAGTAATACGCTGTTTAAAGACGGAGATTGGATTGCCAAATAGTATATAAAATCCCCATCGGGAGCATATAGTCTAATTTCGGCCAATAATCTGTAACGCTATTGTCCCACAATTAACCCTATTAAATTAGAAATTCCAAATATTGACAAATTTGACTTTTGACCTTCACGATTTAAGGTTTAATGTTTTCCAATTTTAGTAAAATTTTCAGAGTATATTTAAAATTATCTGGACTATAATATTCTGAATAGGATTTACTTAAAATTCATAAGACTAAGGAAATTGGGCTCATTAGCCAAAATATGGCCAAAAAATTAATTTTCTCGAAAATCGCAAAATTTAAATCGCAGGTACGGAAAAACTATAGGAGGTATTGTCATACTTTTTTCATATTTTTATTCCCTATTATATTCCCAATAAATCCGAATAAAATGATCAAAAAATCCTGAAATTTGTTTAACAAAATTTTTAAAAATTTGAAAGGGTGTTTTAAAACTGCCGTTAAACAAATTTTATTTTTTTGGTTAACGGTATCCTACGACGAGAAAAACTCACATACATGTAAATATGGATATATTTTAAGTAAAAATGATAATATTTCTCAAAATATGTTAATTTTGTTCTAGTGGCCTGGGGAATTTTTAATAACTTTAAAATTTTTTGACCAATTTCCGTTTTTTATATCTCATTAGAACGAAATTTATATTCTTTTAAATTAAATTGCAAACGTAATTTTTTAATGGAACAATTTTTACAAAAACTGAAAAATCTTAAGAACGTATTCAATGCTGGTTTTCTGTCCATTAAATCAACCGGAATGCAGTTTAACATCATAGGATTTGTGACGTAATCACGATTGCTATACTTACAACTCTTTCAAAGAGAGGACAATTAATAGCTCTGTTTAGTGCTTCCTAGCAGATTAAAATGCAGACTCTGGCATGTTACCCCGAAAGTGTTTATTCAATAGAATTTCCAGCGTATCATGGCTATTTATCACACTAATAAGATATAACGAAGATATTAAGGCTGTTCATAGCTAAAAGAACATATTCTATTTTGAACATTTATTTTGCAGTAGTACATACAACTATTATAAATAATGTATAAAAAGAAAATTATCTGAATACCGCCATGTTTTTTTAATATCCCGATTTGAAATATTACTTCGTAGACAATTCGATTTTCCATTCTCCAATGTATTTAGGTATTTCCAAATTTCTTTCAGATCCCATGTCAGCTCACCTAGTCGCGTATAAAAGAAGGATTCTTTATTACATTAATGTTTTAGAGTTCATAAAATGTCTTCAACAGTCTAGATTTCTTTTAAATTTAGTTTTGTTTTTTTAAAAAATCTTTCTTCTCAGATGCACGAATCTTTGCTCTTTATCAATGTCCCATAAAACTTTAGTTGAGACAACAATGAATATGGATTGAAATTTAGACACAGGTAAGAAAAATGTGTAATAAGAATTATTGTTTTTCGTTTTTCGAATGCCAACTTCTTAAAATATGTAAATGAAGAAATAAATTTAAATCCTTTTTTGTTTTTGTTTCTGTTAAAACTTTTTTCTCGTTGCCATTGAATACAAGTCGCATATAAAGTCATACATTTTCATACAAAAGAAAAGTTTTTGTTTTTTTTTGTGTAAATTTGAATGTGTTTGTTGTAGTTTTGTGGTTTCAAATTGAAATCTTCCGTCGGTATTTCATTGGGAGTTTGTGTATATGTGTGAGCGTAGTATTTATAGTATTCTTATTAAATTGCACGTTGTGCATATAAATAGTTGTAAGTAAGTTAGCATTGGAAACCTCCAATGCTTCCCAAGGAGATCGAGAGTCAACCAGCCATCCAGTCAAACATCCAACAAACCAGCGAACGAACAAACGAACGAAATGAAGAAACCACAGGACCATCTACAAACTCGTACCATGTCAAAAGATTAAGACACAAAATTTTTTATTTGCTCAAATGCAAATAACATTAAATTAAATAAGTTTTTTTTTTCTCTTCTTGGGATTTGTGTTTTTGTGCGTGGCCCAACTTAAAGATGCCTGCTAAAAGGCAACTCATTTTATTGGCTGACTAAGATACAAAAAGTAACCATACACTCGTACCGCATTCAGGGGATCACCAGCCCGTAGATTAAGTTACTTGTGGTTTTAATTTTAATTTAATAATTTATTGTTTTATTTGCGGCAATAACTTTACATTAAGTGAGGAATGTATGAAATAGAAACTTTTACAACGAAATTAATTCGGGGTCGCTAAAAGGTAGACCAGATCGTACTTACATTTTTATACCTCATAATTAAATTGTTTTCTAAAAGAATATTTTAAAAGTACATTTACATAATTTGTTGTTGTCATGCTTTTCAATCCACAATTACATAGGCAATTTCGCAATTTTATAAACAGTATTAATATGACAAGAAATAAAAAAAATTTCGTCTTTGTTTCCAGAGCCAAGATTTAATTGCACATCTAAATGTTTAAAAATTTTCTAAATAGATATTAAATGTTTAACAACTAAATGCGCAAATTTAACTAAAATTAAACAAACATTTTATAAAAAATTATATGAAGATGGCATTCTTATTGATGAAATAAGATTGATGACATGGAAAGTACAAATTAAGGTTCTCTTTACTTGACAAAATGACAATATGTGGGAATGAAACACAAATCGTTGGTTATTCCATTGTATTCCACTTTTCTTTTTGAAGGTTTATCTAACATTTTTTCACGTTCATACATTGCATAATTTTGTTGTTATTTAAGTTTAAACATGAAAACTAAAAGTTTTAATTTTCCCAAGATATTGTTTTTACCTTTTAAAAACGGTGGTTTATTTTCTTTAAATTGCAAATGAAAGCAGTTTTGATTGCAAATGAAAGCAGTTTAGTAGATTAAAATTGCAACAACTCTTTGCTTATTTAAATATACACAGCAACAGTTTAAATAGTCACTATGTGCCATCATCCTTCTAGTAGCTTCATGAATGATCTTAACGGACAAAACTAGAATACTCGAATTCTAGAGCTTTCAATGCTCATGTTAGCAGCTTAAACATTTAGTGTTGCCATACTTGCAAACAATGCTAATAACTACATGCTATCAATATTGTTGATAAGTAGAAGCTTCTACGGATGAACATGTTTATAAACATAATGAATGTTGCAAGCAGTCGTTACAGATCGTTAAATTCAAATTGATAGTGCAGTTTCGTAACAATATCAAGCTTCAAAATGTCATTGAATTTGTTGGTCATTTAATGAGTCAAAGGCTCCGATTAGAAACGGTAAAGTTAATTTGGATTATATTGGTAACGGTATTTTATTGTTAATGGAAATTTCGGCCCTACTTAAATTACACGTAATAATCAAATTTAACATTAAATTGACAAAGTTGATTTGTTAAATTTTAATTTCTGTAGATCAGAAATTCGAAAAAATTAATTCTTCATTTAGTTTTCAAAATTAAATTTTATATCTTAACTATTCTATTAAAGTATTCATTGTGAATTAATTCATAGGCTTAATTCCTTAGTACTTCAAATGTATTGAATTAATTCATTTGAGAATTCATTGTTTATAGAATAATTCCTAAATTAACCCTAAGCTCTCTTTTTTGTGTCTTATTTCTTTTGGTGTATTCAGGGACTCATAGTAAAATTTCACGGATAATATTTTTGCGGAACATTTTAACCTATTAAATCCCTGTTTTAATGGTGTTTTTGCACTTTTTTAAAGAAGGCCGAAAAATACCCATGCCTTGAGCATTTAGAGGGTTAACATATTCTACGAAAATGTTCTCCGTAACATTTTACATAAATTTGCTGAACACATTTTATACCTAAAATGTAAGTATCACATGGTTTCTTATGCCGATTAACAATAAGAATGTGCCAGAGTTGAGAAACTTTTCCCCTCTCAAATGAAATTCAGATGTAAACTTTCAAAACGCCAATACACGTGTCTATTTTTTGTCCCCTCTATCAAAATTTATTGGTCTGACCTTGTAATTTTTTTTGTGTTGTACAGTGTAATTAAATCTACAAAATTTCTTTAAATCGAAAGTTCGAAAAAATTAATTCTTCATTCAGTTTTCAAAATTAAATTAAATTTTATATGTATTTAACTACTCTACTAAAGTACTTTAAATGCATTGAATTCATTCTTATAAAATAATTCCGTATCAAATTATCCATGTTTTCTGTGATTCATCAAATCATTTACAAAATTAATTTAAAAATAATTAAAAACAAAAACAAATTTTAATGATCAACAAATACTTTAATTCAATTTGGATTTGATTGAATTAACAAAAATGTAATCATACAAAGGTTGAATGAAGACATTATGAACAAATTCAACAATAAATTAATTACGTTTAGAACCGAAGTTAAATGAAAAATAATTAGATAATTAGAATTCCAGGATAATTAGAATAGAAGCTTTTTTCTTTTAATGAGTTGTGGAATGCCTTAATTAGTATTAAGTTTGATTGTGATGGCTTATCTTTGAGATTTTTAAAATTTATTTTTCCTATAATATTTTTAGTATATTAATTTAACTCCATTTTTACATACTACCTCTCGATACCTAAAAAGTTGAAAAATGTTAATATTGTGAATGCCAAATGCCTAATGTTTATGGTTTAGTGACAATTTTAAAAGAGTAATTTTATCAGAGATCGAAAAAAAATTTTTGTAACCGGATTATGCTGGGTAGTTAAAATGCATTCTTTAATTATACCCTACACCACCATAGTGGGGAGGGCATAATGCATTTGTGCAGATGTTTGTAACGCCCAAAAATATTGGTCTAACACCCACCTTAAAGTATACCGATCGACTTAGTATCACTTTCTGAGTCGACTAAACGATGTCCGTCCGCCCGTCTGGTTGGTTGGATGGCTGTCCATGTAAACCTTGTGCACAGAGTACAGTTCGCAATTTTGAATTTGCGAATTTTAAGTGCGATAGAGCCAAAATAAAAGGACCTCTAAGGGTATGAAATTCATTATTAATGTTTCTAGTTTCTGAAAAATGTTTGGAAAAATCGGTAAAACATATATGGACAAAGATATGTGGAAATACGTTGACCCACCTCAGCGAACATCCGCTATTAATAACATGATATGACCGAAACTAATGGAACTAAAAATACGAAATTTGGTCCGAATATTTTATAATAATAAAATTATAATGATATAAAAGTGAGAAAATATGTTTATTTAAAAAAAAATTTTTTGGTCAAGTTGTAGAAAAATTTTAAGTGTTCATGGTGAATATGTATGAATTGACAGTCGAATAAAACACACTTGTGTGTTAAAACAGTCCTCATGCATACATATTTGTGGAAATATTTAAAAAAATAATTGGCAATTACATGGAATTTAGCAAACAATTTTTGTCTTAAATTCCTGGCCACCACTGTATTTGGATAAAATTTGGTACATATACGTTTTTCGGGCCAAGGACGAAGCCTATTGAAACTGGCTGAAATCCGTCTATTATTTCATTTAACCCCCATACAAATGTCCTCTCGAAATTGGACTTTATCAGTCACAAATTTTTAATTTATATATGTATCTACACAGATTTCGCTCCAAATAAGATTTATATATACAAAATTCATGTCACCAAATTTTGTTACGGTCGGTCCATAATTTGTCATAGCTCCCATATAGACCCGCTTCCGAAAATCACTTTAACGTGCGTAAATCTCTTAAAAATGTCGGCATATACACCAAATTCAACATAAATAACTCTCATACAGACATAAATCACACGACCTAATTTTATGGTGATCGGTCTATAATTGGTCATAGCTCCCATATAAGGCCCATTTCGAAAATCACTCACGAATATAAATTATTGATATTTTAAAAGACAAATCGTTTTGCTCATTTACTTGGTGTAGGGTATTATATAGTCGGGCTTGGCCGACCATACTTTCTTACTTGTTTTATTCCTTAATTTATACATAAGGACATATGAACCACAGTCACTACATATTCTTTTTCTAAAAACAAAAACATATTTTTATTTACACATTTTTTGCCTTTTAAATCAAAAATACAAATCTAACATTTTAACAAACCGTCTTCAGAAACTGGCAACATATTCATGTGCGAACAAATTAAATCCTTTGTTCCAAATTCAACACCAAAAAAAGATGACAAAAGTCTAGAATCAAAAGTATGCTTTTGGAATTACGAATGAATATTTTTATTCTTTCATCTTTGCAACAATACATCATGGTTGGAGAAGTTGTGCCCATAAAAAGACCAAAAGCGTTAAAGTGCAAAGTCGTGCTTAGATTAAATGCACATGTACGAGTGTAGACGACCAGTACTTCCTTCCCCTCACACTTATTTAACCACAGATACAAAAATGAATTTGAGACCTTCTACAATGTCGTTCCCACTTAAGTTTTCTTTTCTGTTTTGTATTTTTGTTTGTTTTGCAATTTTGTATCTTTTTGTTTGGCATTAGCAATGAATATCTTTCTTTTTTTGCGGAATTTTCATTATAATGGAAAACATTCACTGAAGAGCACCTTTGTGTATTATTGTTTTGTTTTGTCGTTCATGTTGCTTATTTTGCCATTTAAAAGTCACAAAAAACTGCTGAATTTCATGAATTTTTTAAAAGTTTTAGAACAATTGTCAAGAGTTTTTGTTTTGGCAATAACGTTATGTCGCAAAATTGTCTTTTGAATTTTAATGGGACGTTAAGAATTTTAAAGCAAATATTTTCTTTGATGTAGAATATTTCGACTTTAGTACTAAATTTTAATGCGAATCAAATTTTTGCTACCATTTTTGCTAGCGATTTGATATACTAAAGATCATACCTAGTATTGATTTCTTAAAGAAAATACATTTCACGTATCATTAATACTGCATAAGCTTTCCTATTTCAAATAATATTACAAAATTCCGAAAATCATATGAAGATGTATCCATTTTCTGTTGCTTACGAATGCAGCTGAGAATTCATTCCCTCACACTCATTGTTTTCAAAAACTGATCATGCATTAGTGCAAAACAAGCCGACTTTGTACACATTAATTAGCATTAATAAAATGTTTATAGTTTAAATATTTAATTTTAATAACCGTTAATTGGTGATTTCAAAATTAACAAAGCGATTAAATAGATGGTGTATTTTGTTACCGATGTGAGCATTTTACACTGATAAACAGGCCTGATAAGTTTACACTCGCACTCGTACAAGTACAAATAACGAATATGAATACTACGTTACGGATAATACAAATAATCGTACGATATTAATCTAAATGTACTTACAAGCACAAAAACATAAACAAAAGCAATAACAAGTGTAAAATTACCGACAATTCAAATTCAAAACAAGTATGAAAGCAGCATGGCGGACTGAGACGAATATTGTGCACCATAAATTGTTGTTATTAAGTTTGGAAATTAACAACCAGAATAAATGATGAAATTGTCGACATTCAATATCCTCTAACTTGATATGTACACATAGAAGACAGATTCGTAGTAGCAACCGAATTTGTTGCCAATCGAATGATTCTACCTTAGTGACCGAATTTTACAGTTGTGGCTACAAAATTTTAGAAGTGGTAATCAAAGTTTGGGTGCTTAAATTCGAAATTCCTCTTTGTACACTGACTTTCTGTTGCTAGAACCGAAAAATTCTATGTGTGCAACCGAATCATTCGATTGGCAGCAAATTCAGTTGCTATTACGAATCTGTTTTCTCTGTGTAATATGTATGATATTTGCCATTTTTTATTAACTTGAGAAAATATATCCTCTCCCAGCCGTATGCTCGATATCAGCTACCAATTTTTAGAAATTTAGAAATTCTATAAGATTTCAAACATAAATCATAGTTTAGTTGAAAAGCGCAGTATTCTTATATAATTATATTAATTAACACATTCATTTTTCAACGTAAAAATAAAAGTTCGCATGAAACTCTTAAAAGAGAGTTTTAAATAGCCGTTATAAAAAAATACATTTGAGGAGTTTTATTTTTCCCGTCAGAAAAAAAAACTCATTTGAGGAGTTTTATTTTTTCCGTCATAAAATAAAAGTAATTTAAGGAGTTTTATTTTTCCCGTCAGAAAATAAAACTCTTCGTTTATATTCTACTTTTTTCAGTATCTTTCTTTATTGAGTCTATCTGATATAATGTTTGTAGTTATTTATTTGTTTGAGAAAAAAAAGAAACAAAAACAATTTGATAATAGGAATCAAACAATAACAAATTAAAATCCCACTTGATTTTATTTTAATGACAATTTATTCAATTGCAATGTAAGGTGCTTTTCAAATTATAATGATCTGACCAGCGGGTGTCAATTTACATCAAATGAGTTTTATTTTCTGACGGGAAAAATAAAACTCCTCAAATTAGTTTTTTTGGCATCAGGAAAAAAAAGGCGCCCAAATTTCATTAAATGTCAAGAAATTAATTTAATTTTTCTCAACTTTTATTTTTAAGGTTTTTTTAAAGATAGTAAAAATTTGCGCACCTCGAAAATTATTAATTATAATACTATTTTCTTCTCACCATTTGCAGAATGCTTTTACATTAGTGGTAATTGTTGGCTTTGGATCATAATATGATAATACAGTGCAAGATCGGTATTCGCGACTAATTAAAATCCAAACCTGTCGCGAAAACTGAATTTTGAAAAAAAAAAAATTGAAAAATTTGATGTCATTTTTAAAATTAGAATTGTTTTTTTATTGATATACATTAGTAGGTATTTACATTTTTAAAGAAATTGGATATTTTGAGTTGCTTTTTTGGCAAATTATTTTTTAAAATAACAGCTGAATCACGTAGTTCATATAGTGCTGTTGTCGGCTTATAATTTCCCAAAGGCATGTGTTTATCTATGTATGTTACACAATCGTCCACCTTAATTTAGTTTTCTTCATGACCACTATCGTATAAATCCTCCTATTCCATATCTGATAATTCCATTTGCTCCATACTTTCCACATGAAATTCTTCTTCAATCCAGTTGATTGTGTCAGCATTCGTGAAAAGTTTTTCCGTACCAATCTGAACTGCATTTTTGAGATTGCAGTTTTTTTAGTATGAGCTCCAAATTTGTTCCCTTCTTGACCAAGTTGATAACGTTTTGATCTAACGGTTGAATAAGCGCAGTGCAATTGGGTGGTAGATTCCTTGCGACAATTAAACCGTCATCACTTTTTAGTTACTCAACTGGCGTTATCTAAATGCAAAACTGCATTTTGCATCAGACTTTTTGAAGCCAAAAATTCTCGGACCTGAAAAATGTTTACTTATGAACAACTTTCTTTTACTAATTAACTTACGTGAGGAACAAATTCGTTATGGAACCAGTCCTTGAATATAAATGATATCATCCAGGCGTTATTATTGGAGTTGTATGTTACAGGACACAGCAATTTCAGTTTGTATGCGCCACTCGCAGGGCAAACAAATTATTCGCTCTTTCCATATTTTTCTTCCGGGAGCAGTTTTCTCATTACATGTGACAAGAGTGTAATTTGGAAGCATCCTGTAATATAAATCAGATTCGTCGTCATTGTTGATTTGGTGAAGAGTCAGCCCATGATCATCAACGTAATCCTTAAACTCTTTCACAAATGGATCAATAAGATGAGATTTCGAAGACAATTTCTCGTCAGTATTTTTAACAAATCTAATTCCATGTCGACGCTTAAATTTCTTCAACCATCCTTCATTGGCATTGAATAATTTTGGTTTAATAAATTTTGGAATACAAATGACAGGCTTTTGATCGTAAAATCGCTGCTGATATTGGAAAAAATGTTTCCCATTGTTTTACAGTCCACTTATAAAGCATTTTTTAAGGTGCAACATTTGTCAGGGTCACTTTCTGTTGTATATATGAACTTTTTTAATGAATTATCTTGCTTTATATTGCGGTAAACCGAAGACTTGTAATTCACGCAAATTGAATCACCACTTTTACATTTTTTTAAAATCTCTAATTTTTGAGAAATCGCTGACTAAATTGAAATGGCATTACTTTCGATTACACATAAATTTTGTATTTTTTTTTAGATTTTGGGCTTGCATGTTTTAATGTCTTTTGTATTAAAACTTGCCATAATCTTGATTACCTTTACAAAATCTCGATAGATAAAATGTGTTGCATACGAGATAGCGAACTGAATATACGTTCCTGCTGAGGAAGGTCCAAAAAGAACTGCTGATCATTTTAGTAAAACAGCAACACATTAATGCAAAACTGTTGCTGCTGCTATCGCTTCACAATTGCAGTTTGCATGAATTAGTTACACACATGCAGACATGAGCTTGCACTTGTACGAGTTCATGTATGTATTTTTGTAAAACCGTGGTGCATGCAGATACTTTTGTATGCAAGTGAGTATTAGTAGGTGCTGCCATTTTTAAATGCCATTAACATTTCATAATTAATGCTAAACACGCAATTTACGCTAAATACTCGTTCGTATAAATACGTACAATAACAGCAACAACAACAACAACCATCATCAACAACCATTTTAACGCATACGAAATTAGTACTCAGTGGAAGGCAGCCAGCACTCATTCATACTCCTCATGTTCATTAGTGTTGCACTCGTGCGATGTTCAAAGACTGAGAGTTTTTTTTTTCATCTTTTTGGCAGAGAACAAAAATTAAAAGGAATAAATTACAAAATTATAAATGAGCACTTACATACATACGTAGTTTGTATTTAAGGGAAAATCCATTCCGTGGAGTCTTTCGTTTCTACCATCCACCACTCACTGTCCCTGTTTAAAGAACGCAACTTTGTATTTAAAGACAAGAAGGTACGAACATGTTAAAAGTTGCTGCTGAAATACACTTGGCATTGGACTTTTACTCGGTATTCAATTGGCTGAAGCGCCAATTATAAAATTAAATGTGCAATTTACAATGAAATAATTTAAAATAAAATATTAGCGCTAATTAAAATGCATTTGTTGGTGTCGCTGATGGTTTTTATTTAAAAGAAACCCGATATAAAACGTAGAAAAAAGAACTCTAACTGCACGCAGTGGAATGTTTCTTAGGAATGAATAGTAAAACTTTGAAATTGCAACTTTAAAAAGAGTCAATATATTTTTAATTAAATATATAATATTATTTGTGATGAAGTCATTTGAACAAATGTAGTTGGAGAAGTCGAACTTGATTTTCATTTTGTATATGAAGAAATACAGTTGATATATTTTTCAAATCTATGAAACCAACTTTAATTGTTCATTATTTCCTAAATACAATTTAGTTAAAACACATTTTAGGCCTAAAATAGCTTTGTTATAAATTCGTATTCATAATCAGCATTTTAAGTAAACAGTATTTTAATATTTTTTTTAAATTCTGTGATGGTAACACTATAACTTTTATGAGCCACTTCAATCATAGTGCAGCAAAACAACGAATATTAAATAATAAAGTACTCGTAATATTTTATTTTTCAGTAAATAAAATCTGAAATTACAGTTTAAACGTGTTGTTAAACTTACACAATCAGCGAATAAAAACCGTTCCTATTTATATTAAGCCTAAATGTATTAATATACAAACATTTTTATATATTTTTTTCAATTATTATTAAAAGTATTCGAATGACGAATATTCTGTTTTATTTATGATTTGTTTTATTAATTTATTTTTATTGTCATTTTGTTAAATTGTAACAGAATCTAATGATTTTCTATGAGAAAGCTCTTAATTTTAATGCCGGAGTGAGTATATTAGATTGTGTGGACCTTCCTCCACGATGTTTACACATTTAATTACTACATTCCGTTACAGGTTAATAGTAAATTACAAAAATGTCTATAAAACTAACTTGTGAACCTCATGTAGCTCACTGCCGGAGGAATATCTAACAAAATCATATATTATTATAATGGTAATTATTCCCCAGCGGAGTTAAAATTACGTTTAGCAATTGCAATATTATCGTCTATTATTGCAAATTTATAAACATTTATCTTTAAAATTCCTTTTTTTAAGATAAAATGTAAAAAGAATACCTTAAAATAGGTTTAAAATAGGGTCGAAGCAATTTTAAAATTCGTTTATTTAAAACAACATTTGAAATAGGTATTTTAAGCTAAAATACGTTTATGAATACAATTTTAAGGAATTTTGCTTAAAAATGCCTTAAAATGCTGTTTAAAATTTTTATGAATACAGCCGTTAAAATTTAGTAGGTTTTGGTAGTTTTTAATCATACTTTTGGTAGAAAAAATATTTTATGTGTGACAACGCTGATTACGACTACATTTGATCATATTATGTGATTTTATGATACTAATAATAATTATATTATTAATATGTTTGGGCTAAAATCTCTTAGATTATGATTACTACAACCATGTTATAACAACAGATGTTATTTATTTTAAACAAAATTTTATAATTTTTATTCTTTTTGCCATTTTCCTTTAAAAACATAAAAGCTTAATATTGGAAAGTATGTGTAGTATTTAGTGTTTTAGTAGTTTTTATTTGATTTTCATCAAATAATGAAGTTTTTGAATTGCATGGAAGATTGAAAGAAACTTGAGTAGTTTATCAATCGAAACAAAAAAATAAGCAAAAACTATTAGTTTTTCATTGGTATAAACGTCATATTACCATTTTTTTAATTTGTTGATAAACGTTAATCTTTTCGTCACAATAGGACAAGTGAAATGATATGATATGACAAGTAACCGGACTAATGCGGGACTACACAAATAACACAAATTACTGGCAGGATGATTAAGTAGATTTGGTAGTTCTTAGGTTGTGATCCCAGCACTTATGTACTATATTTGAATTTAAAATACTTTTATGATAACACCTAAAAGTCATATTCGTGTAATTGTATAAGTTTTTTTTCCCCATTATTCCATCAATATTATTAAAGTTTAAATAAAATGTATGACCGTATAAATTCCTACTCTAATGCTGTAATGTAAATCTTAATGTACGAGCGTATTTGGCTATACCATCTTCCTCCTACTCCTCCTCCTCGACACATACTCTAGGCGATTTAGTGTAAATAAATATTACATGTTGTATGAGTATGTATTTTATGCGTCACTTGGACGAGACACTCGTATTTTCACATTTTCTCCGCCCACAGTTCCTTCTGGACAACGAAAATTTATTTAACTCAAATCAGAAAATCGTAAATCTTGTCGCTTGACTTAAGGCTTTCTGGTTCTTGTTAAGTATCCATGCGAGTGCCTTGGCATGCTTCGCCTGCCAGCAGTCAGTCGAGCCAAGTTTAAGCCACTTTAACACAGAGTGTAAATTTCGTATGTACATATGTACATTGTACATAAATATGTATGTATATATATTTGAGTATATTATACGAATGTCCAATGTAATATGTGGTCCTGTATTCGTATGTAATATTTGTATCCAGCATCAAGCAGATTATGTTTTTTCTTAAATTTGTGGTTCAAAAAGTTTGCTTTTTTGTTGTACAAACTTGTACTTTATGTAAGTTTAAATATACGAGTGTAAGTATGTTTGTATAGCATTTTTTCTTATTTTTTTCGCCTTAATTTTATTCTTCTCGTGCTGCTGCTGTTGTTGTGGTTTATTTGGGCCTTTTGCTTTGGTTGTAACCACCAAACAGCCAACCAGTCAGTCAGTCCGATTAAATTTTGTAAATGAAATAGAAACGAAAGTTTTGCCCATATAAATTCATGTTGAATTCTTGTTCTTGCATCCGAAAGAATAATGATCATGTTTGGATGTTGTTTGTGTTTTCGCATAAAGTGTTGCTGTTGATGAGATTTATGTCCCATGAATTAAACCCGTTGGCCAATACTGGAATGAGGTGATTTATGGATGTAACAATTTTATCGCAACAAACTTCATGCATTAGTTGTTATTGGATTTTATTACAACATTAGTCTTCCTTTCCTACTTGGGCGCATATGTGGGTACTTATTTTATGATATAATTTTTAATCTAAAACATTAACCCCCGTATTCATAAAAAAATTTTAAATCTAAACAATGTTTTAAAGCAAAATTTCCATACAAAAATTAATTTAAAACGTTGTTTAAATTTAAAATTTGTTATGAATACGGCCTTAACAATCTTAAAAATTTTGTGAAAAATTACAATCGAACATTGTCGGACTTATTCGATCAACTTGTAATCAAATACAGAGGGGATGCGTTTAGTACTTGACCTAATAATAAAAATGCTGTAACTTAATGGCTACGCAAACAGGCGAGGTCTTCGTGTGTCAATGTACTAAGGAGCGAAAATTATCTATGTGAGCAGCGGCTTCATGCTAAAATTCTTACTGATCCCTAGGATAATAAATCCCACACATAACATTAAATGTCAGTCATGTGGGGAATATAGTTAGAAAACTGACGCATACGGGCCAAAAATTTTTATATACCACAGACCGATATGGTCATATTTCTCGCTTTTCATTAAGATAAACGACTTACTTGGCGCCATTATATAAAAACTAAAAGACTTCAGATGAAGCATTTGCTGGTTAATCAGTGACCAATCAAAATTAAATCATCCAGTATAAAACCAATTTGAACTTATGAAATCTAATTGTGGGATACGACACAATCGGTATTGCACGTTCAAACGCTATAAAGGTTTCGTAAAGCGGAAGTACCACCCCGCTAAGATGAGGTCTATTTGTATATCAAGGCTATTGTTAGAGATCAAATACATAGCTTTGATTTTGGTTGTATGATTTAGGACTGTTACGACCGGTGCTTCAAATATTACTTTGGAGCTTCTGTACCACTTTGAAGAAAGGGCTACGGTGCTTATCGGTGGCAATAGTGAATACAACTCGAATGAATCGTAGGTTGTGTTTAGAGATGCTAATCGGGACTGATTTTTGAAAATCCCGGGGATCGGGATTTGGTAAAGAATACCGAAATACCGACCCGTGGTTTCGGGATATTAGATTTCCCGAAAATCCCGAAAAACCGGGTCGAACGTACATAATTATGTCTTTACAATTGAAAGTATAATTTTTATTTAGCAATTAATTTTTATTAGACACTAAAATGCATACTATTGCATCTATGGTTTCGTCTGCCATTCTGGAACGAATTATGTTTCCGACATATGCTGCTGCCGAAAAACATCTTTCATATTGGCAAAACCGTTTGCAAATACTTATAACAAGTCTGCAAGTATTTTCCTCTTGTTCCTTCAGAAATAAAGTGATCTATTTCTTTTGCAAGTTGAAAATCTACATTATAATTTGGTTTCGTTATTGTTATTTGGATTTTTTACGTTTATTAATAATATCTTTTAGCGTTTCAGCAATCGAAATATTTTCATTTTATTCGAGCTCTTCATCTGAGATAAAATCAATTTCGTTTGGAGAGGATTTAAATTGAGTTTTGTTAGATAACTTACAAAAAAATGTGAAGAATTGATTTTCCAGAGCCCCACTCTAGGAAAACCAAAAATATCGCTTTCCTTTATTAACTATGTTATGGCAGGAGTTGAACTTAATAACATAGCTGAACATCACTTTGCGATATTCGGGCATGTAGAATGTCAAAATGCATAAAAAGGCACACAAAAATGACAATTTCCCCTATTTATTTATGAAAAACGGGATTTGGAAAATCGCGGGGTTTAAAATTAAAAAATCCTGGGCTTCAAAATCTTTAAAAAATCCCGAAAAATCCGGGATTTTCGGGAACGGGATTCCCCGTTTGGCATCTCTAGTTGTGTTACACTGTTTTAACTATACTTGCGGAATTTAGTCTTTTTCAGTTTATTCAATAAACTAAACCGTTTTGGAGTTACTCGAATATATGTTGAGCAACCTCCTCCATTTTCGAAATAAAGGTATATCTCGAAAATACGAAAAAACAGTTAGCACCACTGAATTCAACGTACCCCTCTTGACAGAAAAAAAGTGTCAATTTCGTGCATAGTGTAATTGTAGAAGGTAGAATCACTAGGGAGAGTTTTCAATATTTAGCTCTATAATGTCAAACTTTGATTTTGATTTTCTTCATATTTATTTTCTAATGAGTGTACCTTATATTGTTGTGTCATGAGTAAATTGAAAAATTAAAAAGATTTTTCACTTTTTCTCATATACTTATTTAAAGTATATTCCACAATGCATACTAAACTGAATTGTTTCACCAATGAAAAAATGTAATTGATTCCTCGAACATGCATTGATTCTATACACTTATTCGAATGAAGAGCTGTAAAGACAGTGCCAAAAAAAACTTATACTTGTATTAAGTTAAATAAAAACTAAACCGTTCAATATAAAAATTCTCAAAAATATTGGCATATTACTCGCTATTTATAAATATATCCACTTTTTCCGGAATTCCTCCCTTTAAAGATTTTCTAGTTGCTTCCGTTACCTGTTTCCTGTGTTCTTTAATTCTTTCCACATTTCGAAGTTCTGGCAGTTGGGTGGATTTGCCTCCCGTGCACAGTGGCCGAAATACCCAATCTAGCGGCGATTTAGCGAAATTTTAAAATTCAGAATTCTACAAACTTTTATTTTGAAAATTTAAACCTCAACGGGTTTTTTTCTGTTTTCTTTTTTGTTTTGTTTCTAATATTCGCACAGCTGTAAACGTTCAAACTTAACACATGTTTCAGATCTGCGATTTCATTTTAATTAAAAGGTATATATTAAACAAAAAAAATTAGTTTGTGATCTGTGCTTGTGTTTTAGTGCTTAACAGTGGAACAAGAAAATGTCCGTTGTGAAAGGGTATTTAGATATGAAATCAAATTTTATGGGGAATAAAAGTAGGGCGGATTCGACCGGATTCGGTCAAATGTTTACATAGTTTGATTAAATGGGTTGTTATCTATGTCAAGTTCAAATATAGGTTGCAAGTTTTTGCTAAGTTTTGATTTTTTCGTTTTTTAATTAAAATGAAAGGATGCAAACGCACCCTTTTTATAACGCCCAAAAATATTAGTCTAACACCCACCTTAAAGTATACCGATCGACTTAGAATCACTTTCTGAGTCGATTAAACAATGTCCGTCCGTCCGTCTGGCTGGCTGGTTGTCTGTCCATGTAAACCTTGTGCGCAAAGTACAGGTTGCAATTTTGAAGTTATTTCGATCAAATTTGGTGCATATAATTTTTTCGACCCAAGCCTATTGAAATTGGCTGATAACGGTCTATTATTTCACCTAGCCCCGATACAATGTCCTCCCGAAATTGGACGGTCATAAATGTTTAATTTATAATTTCCACAAATTTCGCTCCAAATAAGTTTTATATATACGAAATTCATGTTACCAAATTTTGTTAGGATCGGTCCATAATTAGTCATAGCTCTTTTTTGAAGCACCCCGCTTCACTTTCTCACTTTAATGTACATAAATCTCTTCAAAATGTTGGCAAACACACAGAATTCAACATAAATAACTTTCATATAGACATAAATCACACGACTTAATTTTGTGGTGATCGGTCCATAATTGCAAATAGCTCTCATATAAGACCCACTTCCCACTTTTAAAAGAAAAATGTTTTTGCTCATCTACTTAGTGTAGGGTATTAAATGGTCAGGCTTGACCGACCATACTTTCTTACTTGTTTTTAATATGGCTTCATACGCCCTTTTTCATATCCAAGAAAAAGTCTAGAAATTTGGTACATACATTTTCTGAAACAAACATAGATCGCATGCCGAGTTTCAATAAAATCGGTCACGCCCACTCGGCGGATAAGATTTTGACGATTTTTTCACTTTTCATGACCTGGTATCTCCGGAACGATTTGGTCCAGTCATCCAAAAGTTTTTATTTGACTTAACCATGTAGAATACAATTTTTATACCGAATTTCGCCAAGATTGGAGAGGGTCAGGTCCAAAATGTTTATTTTGTTGGTTGGTTATACTTAAAAAACAAACAAATTTTAAAATTTAATGAATTGATTATATTTAAATATATATAAATTATAAAAAAATAGAAAATTCATTCACAATTTTTTATGTTTTAAGTTATTAACAAAGCGCCGCTAGATTGGGTATTTCGGTCACTGTGCCATGGTACAAAATTTATATTATTCACGTGGCATTTTGCCAAATCGGGCCAGAAATATGAAGGCACTCTGTGCTGTTTTAAGAATGGTAAAAGCCGTTTTTGTAGGCACTCTGTAATATACATATATTTCTGTGTTTATGGTGCCTGATTTCACAAATGATTGTCTTCCTTTGCTGCAACCTCAAATGGCTTGCCACACAAGCAACTTCTTAGGGAATCTGATCTGGAACTTTCTGAACTTTATACGGCTTCAAACCAAAGCATTTAACTTTATGAGCTGCTTTTCATATAGAAGTTTTGGGTGCTTTTCGAAACAGTTGTTCGACTTATTTTGCCTTACCAATATCTGTTAGATCTTTTTTCTTCCTGACCCAGGCTTTCTTTCAAAGCTCATGTCTTCCTTATACTGTTTAATGGCTTTTGACGATAAAACTTCAAATCTTTTGTTATTTTTTTGAAAGTCCATATTTTTTTTAAAAGTTTTAATTGTTAATTCAAGTACGGGACCATTTTGACTGAAGTAAAAGATGTAAATGAATGAATTAGAAAAGATAATATCTGACATGTTTTTAAAAGCTAACGTGATTAACAAAAAATAATGATTTGTTGGACCAAGGATAAGTTTAGTCTGGAACAGTGTGTGTATAAGTTTTTTAGGATCACGCATGATTTACCAAAATCGAACCATTTCGTCATCACTAAAATTACTTTTTTGTTATAATTTTTACTGGGCTTACAAGCCCTTAACGTCAACATTAAAGAATAAAAAAATCTAAATTAAATATAGAAAACAGACAATTATTATCAAATTAAAAATCATGTAAAAAAGGCAAGTTTGTAGAAAATACCTACACACTTAGTTAAATGAAGAACACGTCTTGTGTACGGCATTGAATAAAAAATGTATCCAAATTTATCTGTGGCTTTAAATCACAACAAATGCGCCATTTCACAATAATCCAGTAGAACCCTATAAAAGCTGTTTATGGTTTAGCGCTCCTTGTGCGCCCATAAATTTGCCAAGAAACTGCTGGAGCCACACCGACACATTAAAATGCGATCCACAGCAACCAAACTATAGACAAACATACACTCACGCAAATCAGATGCATATAAACATGAAACATTGGAGTCAGATGTGTTGGAGGGGACAGCAAAGGGACCAGCAGACACTACAGAATAAAATATACTGAAAACAAGACGATGATGATGATGACAATGAAGCAGAATAAGAGGAATCAACTTCTTCTATCGTTTGCGAGTACGAGTCTAAAGAAATCAGCGTATATAATTTAGTTATAAAAACAAACTGCAATAGTTAGTTTTACCTGAACACGCAGATTAAATGAACGGATGGATGGATGAATGAACCACACACTTTCATACTCATACTAAATTTAAAAAAAAATGCTTGTTGCATGTATACTTAGTTAAACGAGATGGTATAGGTAAAATGATATTAAGTTTGGATAGAGATGGTCGCCTACATTAATATTGATTCAATATATTTTATAGTGAAAGATGAGATCTTTTTGCAAAATACACTCAAAAAAATAGTTTCCTCACTTTATACGTTATTCATTTAGTAGTAAGACCATTATATTACTACACAGAAAAAACATATTCATAGTAACAACCGAATTTTTTGCAAATCAAATGATTTTACCTCTGTGACCGAATTTTACAGTTGTGGCTACAAAATTTTAGAAGGGGTAAACAAACTTTGGTTAATTAAACCGAAATTCTTCTTTATCAATTGACTTTCTGTTGATAGAGCCGAAACGTTCTATGTGTGCAACGGAATCATTCGATGGGAATTTGGTTGCTACTACGAATCTGTTTTCTCTGTGTAGAAAATTGCAATGATAAATTACTTCTTGCTAGATTTAAGCATTTAAATGTATATGGAATAAAATTAATACGTATAATGATAAAAACGAAAAAAGTTGTTTAAACTATTGTTTTGGACACATTCGTTAGCTATTAGCAATAACAAATTGTGTTTAGGACACCTCGTCCTGGCATGTTTTAACTGTTTTTAAACGTCTGGCGGATATTTGTTTTTATGGACTTACTTTGCGCATTTTTAATAACTACCTAATAATTCTGATAGACTGAGAATATTTGGGGAATTTGTTTCAATAAACATACGGACGGACATATCTAGATCGTCTTAGAATTTTTTAAGAACCAAGAATTTTCAAAAATATGTCGGTCTACGACGACTATGTTCATTTCTGAAATCAATTACTTAACTTATAGTCGAGCTGGTCTGAATTTTTTTTTACAGTGGATCAAAGTTATCATTTTTTGATCGAAGGGTGATGATATTTTAAAAAAAATTTCGAACCCCCGTAGGCCCGACATATCTAAAAAACCAAAAGAAGATCGAGCAGAATTGAAAAAAATATATAAATAAACCTAAATATTTCTTGAACTAAAAGAGATAACTTACATGTATACACGTTTTTTGTAGATCTACTTAAGGACTATTTATATTTAAAATTTCAGCTCATTCGAATCATACTTGGATTTTTTGGCTATTTTTTTAAAAAAATGTGAGACCCGAGGTGGCATGTAATTTTGCTATTTAAGTGTAAAAAGCATTATTTACAACTTTTGCATTTTTGGTGCCCCTACTGAAATTTTCCGGCAAAATTTTAAATCCTTAGATGTCCTTTTCGAAAAGATTTTTTTTTAATTTTCTGGAAATAAAGGTCAAACTGACTTCTATAGAGAGGAGGTAGGGGGTTAAGATCTTCCACAAAAATGATCCCCATAAAATTCCACAACATAACTCTGACAATAAGAATTCTCCTAGACATTAACTTATAACATTTTTTTCAGTTAGTATACTGCTTTCTTCGATCAAAAAATGAAAACTTTGACCCACTGTAAAGAAAAATTCAGACTACCTGGATTATAAGTTTATAAAAATGATCTACTCAACATGCCCTTTCAGAATTATAGGGTCTCTATTCTGTTCTAATCAAAAAGTCTCAATTTGTTGGACAATGTTATTTAATTAAATTTGATGATCCAATTTTTTCTTGTGTAGTTACAACATATTTATATTTCAGTTATCAATGTATTATTAATCAAAGTCATAGCAAAAGTCTGCCCTGGGGCTGAAGTGAAAATGTGAACAAAACTGAAATAGAATCGCGTGGCTAAATAAAGTTACAGAGCAAAACGAATATTCAAAACGCCCCGGGTTAGACAGACAACACGAGACGATTACAAGACAATTTTGTGTTTTACAATTAAAAACGCATTTACTTACCAAGGTTAGGGAGCTTTTCAGTTGGTTGGTTGAGTAGCTAAATACCCGGTTG
Organism: Calliphora vicina; assembly: GCF_958450345.1. Taxonomy (NCBI): domain Eukaryota; kingdom Metazoa; phylum Arthropoda; class Insecta; order Diptera; family Calliphoridae; genus Calliphora; species Calliphora vicina. The sequence goes on from NC_088780.1 coordinate 84,265,427, forward strand.
TTTCGCTGTTTGGAATTCGTTCTGATGCAACTGGCGATGGTGCAACCAAGATACGAGGTGCCAGGGTGTGGTTAATAACAATGTGTTGGAAAATGCTTTTAATAAACATTAAGATGAACAATTTCTCAACTACTCGGATCATAAAAGATAAAATTAAATGAAATTACTTTTTCACACAGTGTCGGACAGTGATGTCGGTGCTGATGCAATCAGCAATGCGTCAGCGCAACATGAAGAAAAACAATGCACTGCGAAGGCTACAACCAAACAAAAAAACTGTAGTAATACAGAAATTTTTAATTGAATTTTGTTATCTGATTCGTTGGAGATTTATGTCAAAGATTTATTGGTCAGAGATTTTAATACAATTATTTGTATTTTTATTTTCATTTTTTATTTATTTATAAAAAAAATATCAATTTCATACATTTAACATGGCTGGTACGTTCGTTGGTTGGGTGGTTCGTGTTGCTAGCTATATTTTCATACATTGTGAATTTATTGCAATTTTTGTTAAATGTCAACTTTCGATTAATTTATGCAATGGACAGTGTGTAAAAGGGGTTAAATTTTGGATGTAAGTAATAAATAACAGTAAAATATTTTGCGTTTCCAACGCATTTTTAATGACTAAAATAAGTTTCAAATTATTATGTAAAACACCAGTAGAATGTGTAATATATTTTAGTTTATCCAATCTGCCAAAATCTGTGCTGATTCAAAATAAACACATTTTTTCATTTACTCCTATAAATAGCTTCATTGTACTATTGCTATTTAACAACAAAAAAAAAGAAGAAACAAGTGCGAGTACGTCCTCCGATTTAATTGGTTTCTAATGCCGCCTCATAAATAATACCAAGTAATTTTTTGTAATTTTTCTATTGCCCGAACAGAATAAAGATTTTTTGTTTTCTTTATAGCATAAACATTGATTCATCGGCGCACATTTGTGCCTCGAAAAATCTCAAAACCATTTTGTATGAATTCAAAAATATGAATAAGTGTGTTGTAAATTTGAGCAGCCTCCTTCTTCTTTTCCTTCCTTTTTCACCCTGCTGCTGGTACAGGCCAATGTTTATGCAGATTATAAAAATGCATTACGATTAGCCACTGTGCATCGGCAATGTACCGCACAACAGTGCAAACATATTTAGTTGGCAGCAACCATGTTGTGTACACTGAGTTCACTCACTATTACATAGAGTTTCCAAATAACCGAAGAATTTCAAAACCGCGGTTTCGGTTTTCAAAAAATTAAAACCGAACGGTTTTGGAATAATTTATTAATTATTAAAATATTATAGAATCAGTTGATTTTATTATAATACTTTCATCTATACAAATAAACATACATACATCTACATATGTATATATTTTGTAGATTCACAAGGTCTTTTATCATGTCATATTGTCACAATTTCCTAATATTTCACGACTCGGCTTAACCGACTTTTAGGCGTTCGGCGCAGGTTTCTGATGGTTGGTTACGAAAATACAATAAACATACTGTTACGTTTTGTACCTTTTAAAAAGGATGGTTTATTTCCTTTAAATAAACCGGGAATCAGTTCGAACAAACATTCCACTTTGGAATAGACAACAAAAATCGACAATCTTATAAATGTTGTGAAAGATGGAACTGGAGGGTTTTTTTTGGACGGTGGAACTGGAAAAACTTATCTGATCGCGTTGATTTTTGCAACGATACGCTCGCAGAATGTTGTTGCACTTGCGCTTGTAGTTGATGCTCATTCAGCTCTCAAGTTGCCATTGAATATGCAAATCTATGAAAATCCGATCCAACTTTCAGTTGGATCGGTAATCAGAATGTTACGAAACATAAACCAACCTCGTCTTTGTAATGGCACCCGACTTTCGGAAATAAACCTGATGAATAACGTCATCGAAGCAACAATACTTAAAGGAAAGTACAAAGGAGAAGACGTTTTGATACCACGGAATCCAATGGCTCCGACCGACATGTCATTCGATTTTAAACATTTGCAGTTTCCGATAATACTTGCATTCTTAATGACAATTAACAAATCTCAATGGCAAACATTGCGTGGTGTTTATAAATTTATCCACTTTTTCAGAATAATCTGCCCTGAATTTGTTCGCTCGTTCTTTTGCTTCTAAGTTCTTTACCGTATTGCGATCTGGAACTTTCTGAAAAAAAAAATAAAAAAATAATAATTTGTTGGACCAAGGATACTTTATGGCTGATATAGTAAGTATACGTTTTTTCCGACTCACTCTTTATTTTGAAAACTTATTTTTTTAAAAAAAATTGTTCTATGAAATAATATTTCAAATATCCTAATAATTTTTTTTTTGTTTTATGTTACCACAATTGAATTGTAATGTTTTTTTTTTTGTTAAATAAAATGTCACAATTTTATAAAATAATTTTCTAGTTGTTCCCGTTTCCCGGGAAATAAAATTATCTGGGAAACACTAAATACAAAGTTTGTTTTTCATTTCTAAATTTTGAATTTTTCTATTGAATATAGTTGAATAAGACAAAACCGAAGAAAAATAATCGGGTTTCGGTTCTACGCGCTGAAAACCCGCGGTTTGGTTTAAAACCGAACACGAAACTCTACTATTACATATTCAACCATTTATTGTATTTATAGTTCTGATTTGAGCTCCTTTTCAATAGTCAATATTTTTATTCGAGTTTGTCCACAATTCGTTATGGTTTGTTTTTGGCTTAATATACTTTGTTTTTCGTTGAATTAAATTGAATGAATGGTAATTTTAAATACGATGAGCATTTTTCATTTTTAATTCCAATTGAAAAATTCAGAATCCAACAGGAGCAGCAGCAACGGCCGCGGCAACAATGACAATAAAAAATGGTTCATATTTTATATGAATTTATCATCATGGCATACATCGTAGTAGATATGTAGTATGTTGTATATGCATGCATAGTAAATAATTTATGTTTGTATATAAATTGTATCTGTGTATGTGCATTTATCACACACAAATGCAGTCATATATACATAATCGTACCGAAAGCACAAGTTGTCATTTGATGCATTATGAAATTTGCATAATTATCATGCCGCTCACGGCCGTTGCGTTAAATGAGTTATTGGAGAGTGTCGTAAAGTCAATTTCAATTCGATTTATAAATCAATTTTGTACTCGTACATGGTTCGAATAACTATTGTATCTACGAGTTTAATTGCACATTTCTACATCCCCACACAATATGCCTTCGCACAATCTGCTCCCTGCGAGTTGTGCTGGAAAGTGAATTTATGAATATATGGATGTTTATGTTTGCCTGATGAATTTATAGTTGAAATAGATTATGTTCTCTTAAAGAACAATAAATTAGAGAATAATAAATGGGAATTTAAATAAAATTAGCTAAACGTTCAGCCAAAGAAATCACAGAGGCAATTTCGCGGCTGATATATTAGTTTGAAATAATTTGAACTATATTTTATAGTTGGCAAAAGGTTTAAAATATAACAATTATTAATAAGTATTAAATTATTCTCTTTTAAAAGGGATGTTATCACTATCACTATGTCACTAAGATGTTCACGATGAACACTGAACCAAATCTCATAGGTAATATTAACGAACAAATTTTATAGATTTTTCCCAAAAAAAAAAATAGTCAAATCAACAAAATTTTTATTGAATTCTACAAAATGTTTCTTCAAATCAACAAAAATTGTTTTCTCAAAAATGTAGTTGCTTAATTTACTTCTCAAATAAAATAAGACCACATCATTCATGAGATTGTTAAAATACTAGATCAAGTTCAGATGATAGTGAATAGAACACTGTGGCAGCATTCAGGCATCCAATTATATCACACTATCTGGTACCCGAAGACTCAAATAGATCATACAATATATGCATTAATCTGTATCTCAGTAAATGAAAAGCCGTCCATACACAGTGTGGGTGGGACATTTACTATTGAAGGGAAATCCGAGTCTGCTTGACAATATTCCAGTCCAGCTATTAGCCTTGAAATATCCTTTCGGTTCTTATTCAAGGGTTGTATTTCAAGTCATTTTAGCATGTTTCCATGTGGCATCACCTATTGTTAGCTTCCCCTTCCCCCCTTGGGGCACGGATATGCATCCTGGTGAGCACCACACTTTGATGTTGTGCTTCGAGGGGAAATATGATGCGAAACCGGGGCTCCGAGGTGCTCGGTCCCCTTTCCTGGTGAGAATTTAATTTCTTTAAATTCGCAGCTTACTAGAGTCTTATTTAGTACCATGGAGATCCTATGGCCCCAGGACTCCGGTCCTGTAGGATCATTGGTGAGGTCACTTCGGTGAGCACGTGGTGGCTGTGGTTTAAAATCCAAAGCGTGTAGAAAATCGTTGGTTATAATACTGATATTTGGGTTAGTGACAAATTTCGGTCCACCAAATGTATCTTACTAGGTGCTGTTGCCGATACTACAGAGCCATTGAAAGTAGCAGATAGCAACTGGCATTGTGCACAGGAAACGTATTGGGGTAGTAGCATTCGTGATGTGCTGGTCGTTGGGCTTGGATTACCGTATCACAATCTGCAACTGAAAGTTGAATCGGTAATAATAATGTTCCGAAACATAAACCAACCACATCTTTGTAATGGCACACGACTTGCGGTAATAAACTTGATGAATAACGTCATCGAAGCAACAATATTTAAAGGAAAGTACAAAGGAGAAGACGTTTTGATACCACGGATCCCAATGGCTCCAACCAACATGCCATTCGATTTTAAACATTTGCAGTTTCCGGTAATACTTGCATTCGTAATGGCAATTAACAAATCTCTACAGGCTTGGTTCTCGGTCGAGGTCAAAAGTGTGTGTTATAGTACGCTCACTTTGACTTTTATCGACTGGGAATTTTTGAAGTTAGAGACCATACATCGGACTGGATTACTAGGCCGGATGTTGTAGCTTTGATAACTAATTAGCCTAGGCTTGTTAGTTGACTAGCTAGCTAGCTGATAGGCCGAGCTCTCGAGCAAGGGGTTTGTGCATTGATCTGTGCAGACAATGTATAAGAATTTGTCAATTGAGTGTTCTTTGCGAGTCACTCAATGGCGGTGATAGACACATTGTTTCTATCCGGTGTTAATACCACCGTGCGGTTTAGGCCTATGCTACAGATACCCACGTAAATCTTAGATACATATATTAGCCCTGCTGTATATTCATTACCGTAGTAAATCCCAAGCACATCAATAAAGTGATGTCAGATATATGACCTATTATATTCTTAAGTCATTTCATACTTAATTTGAACATCCTATCAAAGTCCTTAAAGGACTTTATGTACTCAGAGGTTTGGTGAATGAGCGAGAGATTCGCGATATATTTTCTTTTTGTTGTGGTCCACCAACTTAGAGATTCAAATTCAGTATTGGACGTAAACATCCATTCAACCATCTTAGACATGAAGCACCATTTAGTACCGAACATCTTGCGTAAGTTGTAGTAGGCCACCGCACAGTGGTTCAAGGGCGGCATTAATTAATTTTGTTATGATCTACATGATTTTTACACAGTTTGTAATAAACAGTCTAATTATCATGTACCAAAAGTATTAGGCTTATATCTTTATTACTTTTTTATCAAGAGACATTCAAAGTTGACCTAAGTGAATGCTTTAAAATACTCTTGTAATGACATTTAAAAAAATCGCCAAAAATCAATTAATGATCCGAATGAATCTACTAAAAATATATCTTCTCAAGGACTATTTATATTTTAAATTTCAGCTCATTCGGATCATAAACGGATTTTTGGCGATTTTTTTTAAAAAAAATTAAACCCGATGTGTCCTAATTTGAGGAGCCACGTACTGGCCCCCATTACCCCTAGGAAACTGAACAACTGTAAATCAACTCGAAAACACCTCAGCTCTAACAATGTGAAATTTCGTGCGAGAATTTAGTATTCTTTTTAGAAATGGCATTACATTTCCTCAATTGTTAGTCTCTGTAGAACTATTCACTGCTTGCAGTCTGATTCCATTATAATCTATGTTAAGGTATTGGCATTTAATCACATTACATTTTTTAATTAAAAGAGTCTTAAGTTTATATTTTTAAAACTTTATTTAAATATTTTTTTTTTGCTGCAAAAACATCACAATTGGTTTTCTATGTGTGGTTTTTAAATAAATGTTCATTTTATGTACCATACTGCTACAGTTTTGTCATAAATATACATCCATACATACTTACATATGGATGTATATTAGGATGACCACATTTGCAACTAAAATTTTATCGAAGATCAAAACTAAATTTTAAATAGTTTATTCTAGCGTTAGGTATTTTTTTTAGTATTTCTGGTTTGTCTCATAGATTTCCTATGTAAAAGAAAAATCGGAAGAATAAAAAAAAAGTATTTGGTTATCGATCCAGCTTGACAAACACTAGAGCAAAAATGCTTAGAAATGATAACTTAGAGTATCCTAAATATTAATTTTAGTTGATTGCATAGAAATTTGGCCCTCCTAATATAAATGTATTCGAGTTTGTATCTAACCAAAGTTTATGTGGATGTTGGTTCATAGATTGTGTTGGTCTGCTTTAAATTTTGCCAGTATGTTGTTACAATGATTGTTATAATGCTGCTGCTGTTGTGGTTGCAACATCTGATTTATGTCGTGTTAAATGTAAATCACTGCATTATATAAAATTTCCATTATTAAAGGAGCAAAAGTTTGAGGGTTGGAGTTGGGAGGCGAGTGGAGAAGTGTACATGTTAAGAGTATGTAAATTGTTTGAGCCTTTAAGCCAGGCCCAACATTATTATGTTTGTTGCTTTTAATACACATACTACGTTAATATTTCCCATTTTTTTCGTTCATGTACTCATATTTGTTGTTGTGCAAATGTTGCACAAAAACCACACATTGAACATGCTTTCGACATTGTTGTGGACTTGTAGAAGCTTTAAGTTTTTGTGTCATACAACAGATACTTTTTTCATTTTAATGCATTTTATATTGAAGCCTAAATACTATAATACATATTGTGTAAAATAATTGAATTGACCCTTGGCGAAATTAATCCTCTTACTACACGTGTTGCCAATGATTTCATTTCAAATTTATTATTTTGATGATCACTTTTGCATTTTGAATATTAATTTTTTCTTAAAACCAAATACTAAAATATTTAGCGAAATAGGTTAACGTTTAGGTGCAACCTCTATTTGAAATTTCGAGTTTAAAGACTAAATTCAATTGAAATTAGATTTTGTTCAATATCTCGTTAACCCATGAGGGAGAATCCATATCAAAATGGACAGAAAACTGCTATTTTTGGATTTGACATCTTCGATTTTAATGAATTTTACCACACATATTATGGTTCCAAAGGGGTTCCTCAAATCTATGACTATTTCATCGGAGAAACATTCCATTTCAAAAATATCGCGATTTGAAAATTGAAAATTTTGTTAAAATGGTCTATTGTGACACTAGGCTTAAAAGTTAAGTGCTGAAAAGGCTTAAAAGTTAAGTGCTGAGCCAAATCGGACAACGATTTCTGGCATCGAGGACAAATTTCAGATATATGCAAATGGAATAAATAGGTGAAACTCATTAACTTTCTGCATTGTTTTCTAGAAATATGTAGATTTATTTATATTAATGAATATTACATAAAATTTTTTTTTTTTTGAAAATTAACCCTGTATCTCCTTTGGGTCAAAGTTTTGGCGAATGAGCCCAATTTTCTTACTGTTATAAATTATAAGTAAAACATATTCATAATATTGATAATTTTAAATATGGTCTGAAAGTTTTAATAAAATCGGAAAACGTTAACCTTTAAATCGTAAAGGTCAAAGGTCAAATTTTTCACTATTTGGAGTTTCTAATCGAAAGATAGCTAAATTATATATATTTTTGGCTTAACATGTTTACAATTCTCGCAGTCGTTTTAAACATATAAATTTTATTTTTTGGCAAAAAAAATAATTTTTTAGAAAAATTTCGAAATTTTTGGTTTTTAAAACGGCATTAAAAATTGAAAAATGCATATATGCTTTTTTACAAATTTAGAAAACGAAGTTCTAAATAAAACAAGCTCTTAATAATTAAAATCTGCCCACAAGATTTAATTCTATTCACAAAAATCAAATATCCCCTAATATTTTATCAAAGTACATAACTCATAGTAATTAGCTATGTACATTAGGGTGTACAAAATTTGTATATTTTTATATTTTCATGGGTGATCAAGCATATTTTGAAAGCTTATAGGGTAAAGTATTTTTGAGATTTTTTTCAGATTTTTTTTTACATTTTTTATGAAAATGAAAAAACCTGACAATGAAGTTTGAAAGATCAATTAATTATTAATAATTTAGGAACAACAATTTTTGAATTTGCTTTTACCGTTCCTAAGTTATATAAAGAATACGAAATCTTTTATGTACACAAAATGATTTTTAAACCCTACACCACTGTAGTGTAATCAAACTACAGGTCGCAATTTCAAAGATAAAATTTGGTACAAGCTTTCCTATTGCCACATGTACGAAGCATATTGAATTTGGTTGTAATCGGTCCATTATTTCTACTAGCCCCCATACGATTACCCTATCTAAAAATAATCTATCTAGATAATCTATCATAAATATCTTAGTTATAAAGATATCTAAACCAAATTTAACACAAATAAGTTTTATATAAGCTAAACTCGCGTCTACGAAATTTTGTGACGATGGGTCCATAATTAGTAATAGCTCCCATATAAGGTCCACTTCCGAAAATCACTTTATCTACCATAAATCTCTTAAAAATGTTCGTATTCAAATAAAATTCAACACTAATATGTTATATATATACAAAAATTCATGTCACCAAATTGTATAACGATCGGTCCATAATTAGTCATAGCTCCCATACAATGCCCACTTTCGATATTTCCCGATTTGCTCCATTATTAATTTTTGGACTAACTACAAACGTATATGTCAAACAAAAAAAGAATTGTTTACAAATCGTGACTGACTCCAAAGTTATATTTATTTGAATTTAAAAATTAAGAGCGTATATTCATTTTCCGATTTTTAATGCCGTTTTAAAAACCAAAAATTTCGAAATTTTTCTAAAAAAAAGTTTATATTTCTATAATGACTGCGAAGACTAAAAAACATGTCAAGCCTTACTTACAGGTAATTTTGTTGCGGAATTTCAGTTTATTCAATAAACCGTTTTTGAGTTACGCGAATATATGTTGTGCAACCTCCTCCATTTTCGAAATAACGGTATATCTGGAAAATACGAGGTAACCTAAAAAAACGGTTATTACCACTGAATTCAGCGTACCCGAATTAGTTTAACTCACCGGGTGCCCCGCTTGACAGTTTTTTCAACTAGCACAGTGTTATTAACCCAAAGAAATAATCTAAAATTAAATATTAGAAATATGAAATAAATAAATGTCCTTGAAATCCTCTAATTCAAATCATTTCCCACGTTAAACGAAAATAGGTACAACTGGTAGAATTTGCATTTTTAATCCTCAGGCTTACTCGAAGGCCCGATCTACTTATACTTTGCTGCCGGGTAACAAAGTATAATTAGAAGGGCCATAGTTCTGACTTCGTACTAATACCGTAGTTAAAATCCGTAGTTAGCCGAGGCATTTATCTCGTCGGATCGTACTCATTAGCTAGTCATAGTCAATAGGTTGCAGTTAGCCGACGAGAGCTGAAGAATTTATCTCCTCGGATTGCATCCATTACAAATAATTAGTCCTAAGCCGACCGAGAGTGAAACGGTAACAGTATTGCTACTGTTACCGTTTCATTTACTTTATAATAAGTCGTTTGCCGACCGAGAGCCGGATCCGTTTATCTCGTCAAATCCTCTATTACAAGCTTATTAACAAACTTATTTCAAAGATGCAATAAAATATGCAACCTCTATAATTTAAAATTAAATCAAAATGTCGATAATTTTTTAGAAACCGTAAGAAAAATAGTTAGATTTTTTTAAAATTCTTCCGAAAGGAATATAATTTAATAACTAAATGATTCGACTTAATACAAATAGAAATTTTAAGTCCTTAAATATGTATTATGGTGTTACATTACAACTAGTAAGGTTATTAATATTTATCGAAAATAATCACAATAATAGTGGTTTAAATTTATTTACATACTTTCTGATTTAACTTAATCAGAACCTTTTAAATCTGTTAATAAAAATATTAATATCATTATTATGTTATAAAAACTTAAGAAAACATTGGACAACCAAAAATAGTTCTTTTCTTATTCAAAATCTTTACAAGTTGTTGACTTAATTTAAAAATTAAAAATTCCGTGAACGAACCTAATTGGTTATTATTTCCTGGAAAAGGAAAAACTTTGGAAAATTATGAACCCGGAACTAAATGTTAAAAAATTTAATAAAAATTGAACTCTTAGATTCCAAAACTTTAGAATTCATCAGAATGCGAGATCTCGTCTAGGTTACCAATCATTAAAGCTGTTAATTGATATAAACAATTATCGTATTATTTTTGTTTCTGTAAAAAATTATTACGATTAACGCAGATTTTATAATCACAATCGCGATTATAGGACCAAAACTATATATAACAAATACACGATATGTGGTGGTGGGTAGAAAACTCAAAAGAAATATTTCCTTTAAATAAGAAATATTTCATAAAATTATATTTTATTTAACTCTTTGCGGTTTGGTGGTTAGTTTACTTACCACATTTTCTATAGTCTTTAAAACATAGTTTATTGGCATTTATGGCCATTTTGCTAAAGAATTATATTTTTTGAAGTCATCGATTATGATTTTTTGCAAAACTTTGCGATCAGGGTGCTCTAGTTAGATAAATATATTAATTTGAAAATATTGTAAAAATATTCGATTTAAAAAAAATGTATACGAAACAAAAATTTTTATCATTTTTATTTTTAATGCCAACCGCCACGGTGGTTAGTAAACTAACCACTTCAGTCCACAAAAACCTTGGAATGGAGTGGTTTTTTCATGTTTTGATTAATTATTTCTTACTTTTTATAATAAACTAACCTTGATTAAAGTAAAAATGCAATTGTTTTGATTTTAAACTTATACACAAAAAAGCGTGACTGAAAGAGTAAAAAAACTTGTAATATTCAAAAACTTCAAGCAAAAGGCTTGTAAAAATTGATCTGCAAATAAGCCGTAACGAAAATGTCGTAAAATAAAAAACTAATTCTAAATATCTGCGAAAGGATTTGTTACTTTCGAAAAAATTTCAAAAGGCAAACGAACACATTTTCCGATTTACAATATTAACGAAAATTTCTTTAATTGCAACAGTTTTTTTTCGTAAAATTTGTGCATTATTTTCAGTACATAAGTACTGTTCTTATTTTAAAACATAATCGTTTAATCGTTAAAGGACATCCCTTTTTCATATTGACTTAGCTAATTAAGTAGTTAATAAAATGATTTGACATTGAAAATAAAACAAAAATATCTTTAATTAGTCATAAGTAAAAATAGTAAAAAAAAACATTTAACTGAAAGCAAAACGAATGGAACTGTGAAGGTCATATTTACTCACCTGCTTAAAAAACAAATTAAACTAAATTTGGAGAAAACTGTGCACATTTATGTGAAAAATTAAAACATGTAGTTAAAATTATGAAAATATGAAATTATTAAAAATTAAAAAGAAATGTGTAACATGGCCTTGACTTTTTAACCTAAAAATATGAAATTCATAATTTTATTTAATATGTAGTTTTTCTGTAATTGTCACACAATCACATAAAAATAAAAACAAGGTCATAATTGTGTGGGTTTCAGTTCAGGCTAGTAAAAAGATTATGCAATTGCACACAATTTTTAAGGTAAAAACACAACAAGTGGACTAGAGGTCACTTTTGCACATTTAAAATTAAAGTAAAAAATAAAAAAATACCTTCTATGTTTGTACTACGTGTGCACTTTGCAACAGGACCTTTGTGTAAAACTAAAAAAATATAACTGTGTGCGGAAGATGCGAGGTAAAAAGATGCGTGTGTAGTTTTTAGAGGATTTACCTTTTTTATGACACCATTTAAAAACGCGACCTTGAATATTTGATGTCTGTTGTTAATTTTAACTGTGTTTCATATTTTTTTTAGTTTAAAATTTTTAATTTTTCATAATTTTATTGCTTTTTTTGTTTCCTTTTGTTTAGTAGGCAGCAATGTTTGAATGTCTTCAGAAAAATGTTTTTATGACCGTGAAGTTTTTTAAGCGCTGAAAATGTTTTTGTTGTTACATATATTCTTCATATGTTTTGATTTTTGCTTCTTGGGTTGTTTTCAACATCTATGGCCTCTGTTTTCTACTGAAAAATTATGATTTATGATGACCCTTTGAAAATTTTTAGTCTCTTTCCATTTTTAGTTTTGGTATTTTTTATGTCTGTTGTCGTTACTTAGAAGGTGTGCAAAATTTTGAGTCCTTTTTGAAAATATTTCTTTTTTAACACGGACTTTTGCTGGTGAAAAAATGAACATATTTTGACAGCGTGTTTAAATGTTTTGAAAATTAACTGCTGCTGTTTTGTAAACAAAACTCAGTTTGAAACCTTCTTCGCGGCGGTTTAGACGTGGTTTGTTTTTCGAAAAAGGAATTCGTTTTTTAATCTCCTACGGAATAGTGAGAATTAAAAAAAACATGTGGATTTTAATGAAAAAAATATGTATTGAAAAACATTTAATTAAAAAATGAAAGTGCAATGAATTCTACCAATATACATATATACAAAATTAATAATGTTCTATTAAAAATGCTGGTTTTAATAATTCTATTCAACTACCCCTCTTGTGGAACACGGCTGATTCAAAATAAACAGTGCAAGTTGGAATACTGTGGCACTACATATATTGATACTGAAAATTCTAATCGAATACGATATTGCTAAATTGTACCACAGCAGCTCTGATGACGATTTTCAAGGAGCAAATGTATAAATTACAGCTTTGAAAAAAAAAGTTTTTAAATATTAAATTTGTAATTTTTTTAATAACAAAATCGTAATCAGTACAGACATGTCTAGTTTTTCTCGAAAATCGCAAAATTTAAATCACAGGTACGGAAAAACTATAGGACGTATTGTCATACTTTTTTCATATTTGTATTCCCTATTATATTGTCAATAAATTCCATTGTGATGATCAAAAAATTCTGAAATTTGTTTAACAAAATTTTTAAAAACTTTAAAATAAAGTTTTGAAACTGCAGTTAAAAAATTTATTTTTTTTCGTCATAACTGCGAATAGGTTAACCTACGAAGACAAAAACACATATGTAAGTAAATATGGATATATTTTAAGTAAAAATAAGTTTTTATTTTAATATTTCACAAAATATGTTAATTTTATTCCTTCATTTATTATTATAGTGGCCTGAGATACGTTAATGTTCTGGCGAATTTTTAATAACTTTAAAATTTTTCAGCCTATTTTTGTATTTTATATCTCATTAGAAGGACAATTGCGTACACATTTCGATTATTTTAAATTAAATTGTAAAAGTAATTATTTAATGGCAAAATTTTTACAAAAACAGAAAAAAAATAATTTTTTCCCCTTGTAAATGCACCTCAAAACTTCATTATCGTTGCGCCACACATTGGTTGAAGAGTGGCCGAAATTCATTTTTTTATGTTGGCCAGTTTGTATAATTTTTTGGTATTTTATTGTCAGATATCTGAATATTATGATTCCGTAATAGTAGGCTGATATATTTATTATTTGTTTGGACAGACACGCTCGAAGTTCATATATGTTCGCTTGTTTAAAATGGCATTCAAATTTACTGTATATTCAATCTTTTGGTACAATCACAGTAAACTTATCATTTGACTTTGTTATATATTTTCGTAAATGCCAATTGTCATAGATGAGATTTGCATTAAAAAATGTTGGAAAAAGTGTTTTTATATGTCACTTTCGTAGAACAAAATATAAACAACATCAAAATTTCAATGTTCATCAACTTCAGTGGACTGAATCTTTTTAGCGCTGTGGAGCGCTGTTTAACGAAAGATGCCAAATTACAGCTTGAAGACTCAGCTAAAAGTTAAAAAAAAAAACAGCTGCTCCTACCAGCTCCTTTCCAAAAAAACAGTAAAAACTATAATGTGATAAAAAAAAACATGAATTTTCGTTCATGTATGTTGTTGTCACAAACATATATTTGTTTACTGTAACCATATATATGGTTGATACAATCATGTGAATCGTAAATTAACCATATTATGGTTACCACAATCATGTAAATGGTTACTGTTACTATAATATTTATAAAAAACTTGTAACAATATTGAAATAGTTACAGTAACCATGCCCAATTATATTTTTTCTCTGCGTGCAGTTAATGTTATCCCATCATCATAATATTTTACACAACGTGTCTCTAGAATACATAGAACAATTCTAGTGGGGGGACGGCCTGTACCTTGACATTTTTTTTCGTCCATACAATCTTGGAACAAATGAACACATGTAAAAGAAAATGCAAGAACAAATTTTGAGAAATATAAATATTGAATTCACAAAAGAATTCTGATATGAATGAGTCCTTGTTAAAGTAAATTAACGCTTACCCATTCTCATCTGCGGACAAAAAAGTTAATTAATAAGTAATCCATTTTCAAAAATTGCAAACCTTTTCAAATTTTGTTAAACTAACTCCAATAAAACGAGACTAAACTCCAAAAATAATCATGAAAATATCTCTCATTTTTTTGCTATAAATTTATCAATATGCCATTATTTTATGCTTATGCTCTATCAAAATTCAAAATATTATTACTTTATACATGTTAAGATTTTACTAATTGCAAATGGGGTCAAAGGTAAAATGTTCATCTTTCAATCACTTAAAAAGACAATGATTTTAAGCATTTTAAAAAATTGCATAATTAATTGTAAAGTTTATTAACCAGATCTTGGGAATATTTCTAAGAGGTTTCATCAAAATATAGTGATAAATACAAAATAATTGTGACATTTTAATGAAAAAAATCAATTTTAATTGCATCCCGGTGATGAATGGGTTAACGTCTTCCGATTTCAATTAAAACTTCGGAGTATATTATCTTATATTGACAAAGCTATTGACAAAAATTAAATATTTTCCGAAATATTTAAAGTTCAAATAGCAGATACGAAAACAGATGTATCAATCAATCCTTAATAAAACTTAAAGAGCAATGCTGAATATTTAACCAAAGTTTAATAACGTTAGTGATAGGAGTTTTAAAAATGGTATACAAAAAAAATTAACTTTTTTGATCGAAGATCGGAATAAACGTTATCCCGAATTTCCTCCATATTCAAATTTCAAAACAGACGATTAAAATTACACCATTTTAAGTAAACAACTTGTTTTTTAATCTAATCTAATCCGCTCTGCTCGAAATTCCAAAAAAGTAAATCAAATTCTCCATAATATGCACATGTATATAATAATACCAGACTACTTCCACTAAGTCCACTTTTTTTAGAAATTTAAATTTTAATTAGTTAATAAAAATTGCGTTTACAGAATTCAAAAATGTTTACGCCAAAAAAAAATTTATTGTTTTTTGTCTCTCCTATAAAATTTTAAAATATGGACTTAGAGCCTTTGCATTTTAAGCCAGCGATATTATGAATGATTGAAATGACATTGGTTTGCTTTTAAATTTCTATAGACCACAAGAAATCGTCATATACTCGTATTAATAATTATGTAGCTTAAAACCAAAACTTGATTCTAATAAAAACTTGACTTGAATTTAAGAACAATTTATGATTTAAATCTTGTTACTAGTTTCTAAAAACAAAAGCTCATTAAATAAATATGCATAGAAATAAAAGAACTGTTCAAGGGAGATTAGTTATACCAGCTTCACAAAAATATATTTGACAAAATGTCATAATAAATAATATCAAAATAGATAATGCTATTCCAAAAAAAACACTTTGTCTTACTTTTAACCAAAAAAAATACGAAATATCTATATGTAGGTATGTATGTATGTTCCAATAAACAATATTTTTTTAAATAATCTGAAATCATCTACATAAAAGATCGTATTTAAATAAATTTTAAAACAAACATAAAATTCTCATAAACGTCAAAAATAAGTGTTAAAATTATTGAGATCAAAGGTTTTTATTGATCATTAAAATAAATAGTTTCTCCGCAGATCATGAAAATATCAGTGAGTGTTTATTTATTATTTTAATTATTTATTTATGTAATATTTACTGTTTTAATTTCATAAATATACAGTATGTTAGGCTTATTTGAATTTATTTTATTTATCATATCTGTTTTTGATTGTGTTTATAGAAAAATATTTTTATTTGTTTTTAATAGTTCATTGTGAGGGAATCTGGAAATATAGATAATTCAAAATATAATTGAATACCACCTAGTTAGATTAATTTTAATTTTAACAGAAAACAGGGCTTGACAGAAGCCAGGCTCTAAAATTTTGCAATTCCTTACACAATCCTGCAAACATCCTTAAATATTAATAGAACAAATGATACTCAAGTAGGGGCTTAACTTCCGTAGATTACAGTACGATTTTAAAATTTGATACAGATTTGTCGCCAGCATTTAGAAAATATTACAAAAAAAGATGTGTTGCACGGGGAGCCCTTTTAAACATTTTTTATTTGTATGGTAATATTTATTTCAACGTTATAATATTCAAAACATTATTTAAATTGCAACGTTTTTGAAGAAATTGGAAAAAGTACCATTGTTTACTCAATTTTCAAACTTTCAATCGATTTCAGGTACAGGTTCTCATTATTCGATTGTTAAATTTATTTAGTGAAGAACAAAGTTATTTACAGCAATTATATTTTTTAAGAGCCGTGCTAAAATTATATTTCGTTTGAATTTGATTCAAAATAGGTCTGGGCGCACTTGTACTTAGTTATCTTTTAGAAGCATGTAGAAATTGTGTATGAATCAAAAAACTAAATGTCCTATACGTGAATTAATATTATTTTTGAAGGGAAAAGAAATATAACTTATAGGATCTAGATATCTGTACGCAATTTTATTACAAATATAATTAGCTGATATTTTGGTATTTTTAAAAATATCTCAGCTTTGACAAATGACTCAAAAAAAGCTACCATATTTTATCCAAAATTCTAAACTAATATACGCTCTCAATAACGATCGTATGATTGAATCAATAGTCATTGAAGTTGTTTTTGAGAAAGATTTGAATAAATTCCATAATACCTTTACTGTTAGCCAGTAGAGTAAGTTCGGGTAATGTGGTATATTTATTTTATATTTGACTATAATTTTTAGAATCTTAATTCGATTGGAACACTTCTCAGCTGGTGTTCTACTACAAGTGTTAGGTTTACATCCATGAAAGTAAAAAAGTATTTTAAGTTCAAGTTTACTTACTGGAACATTTTCAGTATTATTATATTTAATTTTTTTTGAAATATAACCGAAATCATGTTAAAAAGAATTTGTAAAGCTGAGTCAGCTTAGTGCGTACAATTGCTTAAATCTTTATAATACATTGAAGCAAGTATGCAATAGATTCTTATTTACACCTCGTAAACCTGATGTTAAATTTTTGAATTGATTATTTTTGAGATTTTTACTACAAAAAGGGCAAAGCCAAATAATAACAATTAAGAGTGCTTTATTCGGTTGTTTCGAATCTTTCATACCCACTACCAATACGTGGCAATGAAATATTTTTCTAATATAGGGGTTATATGGACCGACTCCCACAAAAGTTGGTAGAATGATGTACGTTTATATAAAACTTGTTTATGTCCAATTTCATCACGATATTAATTACACTGTGCACGAAATTGACACCTATTTTTCTGTCAAGAGGGACGCTAATCAGTATGAACTAATTCGGGTTCGCTAAATTCAGTGGTGCTAACCGTTTTTTTAGGTTAGCTCGTATTTTCGAGATATACCGTTATTTCGAAAATGGAGGAGGTTGCATAACATATATTTGCGTAACTCAAAAACGGTTCGGTCTAATAAATGAACTAGAAAAACCGAAATTCCTCAATAAAATTACCTTTAAGCAATGCTTAATATGTTTTTAATCTCCGCAGTCGGTTTAGAAATATAATTTATTTTTGGCAAAAAAAATATATTTTTGATGCCGTTTTAAAAAACAAAAATTTCGAATTTTGCTAAAAAATAATTTTTTTTTTGCCAAACAAAATTTATACTTCTAAAACGACTGCGAAGATTAAAAACATGTTAAGCCTTACTGAAAGATAGTTTTATTGTAGAATTTCGGTTATTTCAGTTTATTATATAATAAAATTTTGATGTGTTACAAACGGAGTGACTAACTCAATATACCCTCCATTTACCCTTTTTTGCTAGTGGGTATTAAAACAAAATACTGTGTTAACGAAGACTTTCGGTCTTTATTCTGCTTTTTGGGTGAGTGATGAAATTAATGATTAAGTTGATGACTAGTGCAAAAATGATAGTCAGAAGGTGAAGAAATGAAGGGTTTGTCAATAAGTTTATGACCATATTCGTAACGTACTTTTCTAAATTGTTATCTCAAGGGTAGTATGATTTTCATGCATATATTTTTTTTTAGTTTAGATAGATATAATTGGAAATGTTTTTAAATCAAAAGAATGACAGAATATTACTTAAATGAATGACTGAATTCTGTATTTACACATCGATTTGGTTGAAATTGAGCTGATGATTATGTTAAGAATTCTCATAAAAATGTCGTAAAAACGAAATTGTTATGAATTGTTTGCTGTTGAATTGAAAATAAACATAAAATTACTGATGTTTTGTTTACAACAAAGTGAAGTTTATGGTTGTTTCTGTTGAGTTTTACGAGCATTTAGACACCTTATTTAGCCACTCGATGATTGTTGCACTGTTTTGTAATTTGTTTCTAGTTTTATTTTTGGGGTGGTTAACAACTGACTGACTGATTATATAGAATTATTTTTATTTATTTTGTTTTTATTTCCTTCATTTTATGTTTATTTAATGGTTGTAATAGTTGTTTTTATTATTGTTTAAATTTTGTGGTTTTGAATTGTTTTTATGTCTGTTTATTTGTAAATGTCGGCAGTTTGAGTTAAATAAATTTCAAGTGTGTTTAAAATGTCGTAAAAACTATAAAACGGTCGTAAAACGAATTGGTTTTATAGACTCACGGGCCAAAGTAACACAACAACTGATTTATTTACATTATTCTTCATCGCTTTGTTCTGTCTGCCACAAATCGCCAGCGGAGGAAGCAGGAGGTGAATATTTTACATTTAAAACTGATTAAATTTTTCAACAATAACAAAAAACTGAATGTTTTCTTTAAAGTAATTTCGTTTATTTTTTTTGGTGCAAGTTGTAGCTATAACATTATTGTACAACGAGAAAGAAAAAATAATAAGATTTAAGTACAAGTTACCCCGAAATGTTGAAACAATGTTTGGAACACACGAGTACATATAATTTTATAGAATGATCTAATGATAGGAATGCACAACCTTTTATGATTTACCAATAAATTTATATTTTTTATTCGAGGTTTGTTTCTCGATTTAGGAACAATTTAGACTTTGACTCAATTTGTCTATCAGTCTATAGGCACCAAGATCATAATCTTAAGATTCAATGGCTTACTTTATGCAAATTAAGTTCATTACGAATTTAGGATAAAAGTGTACTTTCATAGGTGAGGCAGAGATTAGAAATATCTAACGATAAGAGACATCAAGGTAACGATCTTAATATGAAAATAAATTCAAGGGTTACTTACATACAGTGAGCCTCAAAAGTGAGTATACACCAAAAATTATTTGATTTTTTTAAGATAATAAAAATCTTAAAATGTATCTATAGATTAAAATTTAAAAGTTTCGGTTTGTTGGAGAATGGGCTGAAAAATAGATTCGGTTGTGAAAAAAAAAGATTTAAGTCGGACTATAATGATTTTCGTGACCTTAAAAAAAATCTAATAATTTTTGGTGTATACTCATTTTTGAGGCTCACTGTATGTTAGAAAAAGTAATATCGAAAATTGCTCACCAAAATCAAAAGTATTCCTTTTGAGATTTTTCATAAAACGTTTACGAATTATATTGTATTTATCAGCAGATTTTTGTAAAACTTTAGAAAACTATTCCACACAATTGTGAAGATTAAATGTTTGTAAAAAATAAGCGCAACTCTTAAAAACTCTAAAAAACACCGTCTGATTTAAATCATTGTACTATGAACTTTAGAACATAAAATCATAATATCAATTTAACTATTTCATACACTCGTAATCAAAGTTGGCCTACATTTTGGTCCGAAGTGCATTGAAGGGTTAATTTTCATTTTCCGATACCGGTATCATTTCAGAACTTAGTTCCAAACATAAATACATAATATTTCAAAGTATCTGACACTAATAACCATTGTAGGATTTGGTGAGGAGAGGAGAACGGTTAAATTATTTAGTTAAATTTAAAAAAATAAATTAAATATTTGGAAACTTATTTAGACTTTACAAAAGATTTTGTTTTTTATGTAACATATTTTCAACTTTATTCTATTCACACTTTTATAAGGGCCAAATGTGTCACAAAAATGATTTAAAACCAGACTTTGAACGAAAGAAATTAAATTATGTACCTGGACTGCACGTAAGATATAAATATGCTGTATGTGTGTCTTCTTTTTTTAACAAACAAAACAAGAACAGATAAAAAAGGGTACAAAAACAAAATCTTCAAAAAGAAAAAAAATAATAATCTTAACAAAGGCTACAGCCTAAAAACAGAAAACTTTAACAGATCCTAAGTTTTTTTACAGATCCACGACAATAACAACAGCAAAAAACAAAAGACGCATGAAGAAATTAAAACTAAAAACGAAATCTTAAAACGAAGAATTTCTTTTGGAACAACACAACACATAATTTCTACCTATTGAAACTCACAAGCGCACACCATGAGTTTGATTTGAATGGGTAAAATCGTGGTACCGGTTCTTCGCAATATGGCCTACGCATCGAACATTTACCATACAAATGTGCATGGGTGTGTATGTATGTATGGATGTATGTTTGTATCTATGTGCATGTATTTATATAGATATTGTTGTTGGTGTTGCCTTTAGCTCATTGACCGCAGCAGACATTATTCTTTTTTATGATCATGACAACAACAAAAACGGTCATGTTTGTCATTTTATTTAATTTCGAAAGATTTAAGATTGTGTCTGTCAACCATGTTGTTTTTAGTACTTCCTTAACTTTTGCATGTTGTGTTTTTTGTTACACACAAAACATTTACGACATGATTTTTGAAACTCTTTTTGTCATATGACATTTTTTATTTATTAAATATAACTGTGAAAAACAATACACCACAGCAAAAAAAAAAAAACAAAAAAGCATTTCATGCGACAAAAATTTTGGACGCTGATTCTCATGAGCCGATTTCAAGTTACCGCTTTTTTGTGTGTTTTTTCTAATAACAATACACTCCAATTAATATAGTATTTGTGCCAAACTCGCAAATTATTGAAATATTTTAAATATAATTGAAAAATCGAGTTTTCATAGAAAACTTTTCTCAGATGAATTAAATTTTCTTGGAATCCTACATACACAAAAAATTTTGTGAAATCAATTGAATTTGTATTAAAATTTATAAAATTTTTTTTCAAATCAAAGAGAGAATAAATGTTTTCTAGTCAAAAATATATTTTCGTTTTTTTCACAGAAAAAATTATATTTCAATTCAAACATTTATCCTATATTGAACTGGTTTCAATTATTTCATAATTAAATCAAGTATTCATTTGCTCAATAACAAAATTCCTTGATATTTTTTATTGAATTTTGAATTTGAAATACAAAAATTATGGAATAGATAATTTTCGTAATTGAAACACAAAAATAACAAAAATGTGTTTTCAATTACGAAAATTATCTATTCAATAATTTTTGTATTTGAAATTCAACCAATAACGAAAATTGTATATTTAATTGTCAAAATAATCAAATTCAAAACTCAAAATTCAATAGAAAATATCAAGAAATTTTGTTTTTGAGCAAATGAATACTTGATTTAATTATGAAATAATTGAAACCAGTTCAATATGTGACAAATATTTGAATTGAAGCGGTTTAAGAAATAGTTTTTTCTGTGTTCTGTAAATTTTAATAAAATAATACATAAAATTATTCGAAATAACATCCCATATGTTTAATAAAGTGACTTAATTTTGTTAATAAAATCTACCAAATGAAGAAAAATAACAAGAAAATCTCAATAAGCCCCATTTGGCCCCATTTGTTTAATTGAAGGAAATTGCGTCAAAATTATTTATAATAAGAAGATATATTTTAGTTAAATTGAAAAAAAAATTCGGAAATTTAAATAAACTTCATGTATAACACAGTGCAACAGTGCAAAAAACACACGAACATGACAGTATAAGTTCGTCTCCACTACCAAAGGGTAGTAAAACCCTATACTTAGTTTGTTCATTTTGGTGACCAATTTTTTTTATGGGCCCCCTTTTGAAATTCAGTGGTCCCTCCAAAAATGGTGTCATCAGTTTTTAGCCAAGAGCTAATTCAGACTTTGTGATACTGCTTAACTTTATGTGGCAATAATATAGCTAAGAGTCCGCCAAACCAATTTTGTTAACATTTTTTCCCAAAAATTAGGGTATTCAATTAATCGGGTTTCTGGTTTAATCGGTTAATCGAGCAAATAATTAATCGAGGTTTAGATTTGGTTAATAATCGGTTAATTTGAAATTATTCGATTAACCGAAGAATTTATATTTTCATTTCAAATTGAAAATACAACAACGAATTTTGTATGCAAAAACATAAAAAATGGCAAATAAGGTATTTGAGATCATTTTTGTAAACATATCGCCTATTTGCTGCAACAACGTCATAACTCAAAATCCGTGTTTATTGAACTGAGTTATACAAAGTATGCGCTGTTCTATAATCTTTCATATAGTTTTATCAGTTTTCAAAAAAAAAATATTTTTTGTTCGAGGGTGTTTTTTTGTTGTAAACATTGTAAAAATTCATGCTTTCTCGTATATTTGATAAGTAAAAATTTGGGTTAAATACAGGTTAGAAACATATTAAAATCTACTATTTAAATTTCTGAAATCGCATGACTTGTTGAAAATTTATTTAAGAAATAGTAAAATGTCATAAAATATTCAAAGATGTTTTTCTCGAAACGACTTTTTTTGAATTATGATGTTGTTGCAGCAAATGAGCGATGTGTGAGTTTTTTATAGTTTTAGTGAGATCTTCTGAAATAATCTTTTATAAAAAGAATATAATTTAAACGATTTTTTTCTTTAGATTTTATAAAACTTTTCTTGGAAAAAACTCTCTCGCTGATTGTATATTTTGGAGAAATCAAGAATATTCCTTTTTGGATATTGATTAATTTAATAGTTTCGTTCAGTTATGATAAAAGACTCATTTCCAAAAAAAAAGTTTCGTCTATACATGTAAATACAAACAAAGTTTCAAATACATGTAAATTAAATATGTCAGTTGTTATACATACTCACTAAACATGTTTATTGGATGTTCAAAAAATATCTAATTTTAATTTGAAATTTGTATTTGAATTGAAATGGAAAAAGAAATACAAAAAAAAATTTAAAGTGCAAAAAAAAAGGAATTTCGGTTAATCGGTTAATCGACACAAATTAATCGGTTTATTTGTTATTTGAAAATCGGCAATTTCAAATTATTCGAACAGTTAACCATCCAAAATTAATCGGTTAACCGATTAGCGGTTAATCGATTGAATACCCTACCAAAAATAGCTTTTTCGTGCATTTTTTTTTAAAAAATATAGGAATAAAAATTTTGTTTTTTACTTTTTTAGAATAACTTCCAGGGACTCTTAATTTATTACTAACAATATTTAGCAAAGTTGTAGCTACGGTAAATCTGTACAACTCTTGTGAACATACCAATGCATTCTGAACGTATCTAGGCACTCTAAATAGCTCACAAAAATCACCTTGTACATTAGCAATTTTCATTTTTACTATTTTTTGACTCTAAAACAAAGATTTTTTGTTAAAATAGTATGATCAAGTTTACACTTATATGTTGTGCTGTATTATTTACTTGGTTGAGGTGTTTTCGAGTTGATTTACAGTTGTTCAGCTTCGTAGACGGAATGGGGATCAGTGGGTGGACCCTCAAAGTCTAACATTTAAAAAAATTACAACAATAGTGATGCCAATAACTTAAGAATATTTAGATCAATGTTACTTCCAAATTCTACTGTGATGTCTGTAACCGGTAAAATTTTACATTAATTTAAAGTTTATATTTTTCTGTAACCGTTAAAATTTTACATTAATTCAAAGTTTATATTTTTCTTATGGAAAATCACAATATTAAAATCGTTTTAGTTTTTAGGGTAAATAACGTCCGAAAAAACACAAAATTATTTCATTTCACTAAAATATCAATCTTCAAGTCCTAAGGTTTCCACCAATATCAAAAACTTATATAAACAGCTTATATTTACTCTTCAGAAGCACCACAAATCTTGCCCACTTTAAAAAATTTTAATGTTTTTTCATATCTTGCATCAAGGTGACGTGGTGGGCCCGGATTATACCGATAATTCTTTGCCCATTCTTCGTTATTGCTGCACAATAGAGAAGTATACACCCGAACATACATTTTTAATAAAAAATCTTCGTTCTAACGTCAAATAATAGTAAAAATCGAAAATTTTTAAGGTACAGAGTGATTTTTGTGAGCTATTTAGAGTACCTAGACCCGTTCAGAATGCATTGATGTTTTCACAAAAGTTGTTCCGCTTTACCGTCGCTACAACTTTTCTAAATATTGTTAATGCAAAATTAGGAGTCCCTGGAAGTTATTATAAAAAAGTGAAAAAAAATTTTTTTCTTCCTACATTTTTTCAAAAAAGTTCACGAAAAAGCTATTTTTTGGGAAAAATTGTTAACAAAATTTATTTGAAGGACTATTAGCTATATTATAGCCACATAAAGTTAAGCAATATCATCAAGTCTGAATTAGCTGTTGGCCAAAAACTGATGACACCATTTTTTGAGGGCCCACTGATTTTCAAAATCTTTGGGAGCCCATACAAAAATTGGTCACCAAAATGGAAAAACTGAATAAGGGTTTAACTACCCTATAGTAATAATGTCGAACCTATACTGTCATGATCGTGTGTTTTACCAAAAGTCTTCATTTGTTGCATAGTGTAATTGAAGAAATTATATAAAATTCTTCAATAAAATTGATGAAAGTTACATGCCTTTCATCAATTTTATAAAACGTGATGTTTTTCAAATTTATATATTTTGGTCATTTGACACGTATGTGCCCTTTGTAGTATAGAGAGAAGGCAATTGGTTACTTTCTCATCCCAAGTAATCTAGTGGAAAGACAATTGTCACTGAAGTGTCTCTAAGTAATCTGTAGTGTAGTCACTTTAAACGTTTTTGAGTAATATGTACAAACTGGTTTTATACAAATAGTTTTGTTATAATTCTCATACTGTTTATAATTATTTTAGCTTAAGTATACTGATATCCCATGTAACACAGCATGAAGTCAATAGTCACTGTAGTGTCTCTTAGTAGCCTATAGTGAATTCACTTCAAACGTTTATTTTGTACTGCACTTTAGAAAGCAATCCATTGGAGTGTTTTCGGAGGAAGTTTTGTTTACAAGCAATCCTTTATTACACTGTCTATGATAGTGTTTTTAGCTGACTACTTGAGGTCAATTAGTACATGTTAAAATAACTAGTTATGTTGCTGTTCAATTTAACAGTTTGGTATCTAGTGAGGTAACTGACGCGCCATGACGCTATTTAACCAGTATGTAAATCTCATCGTAATCAAAAAGGGTTAAGAACATTAACAAAAATGTCTGTTGAATTGACTAAAATTTAGTTTTTTGTATTATTTACTTTCCATATTTTGTTTGATTTGTTTTCTTGTTAGTTTTCAGGATTTCTGGACATTTTATACTAAGTACATATTTAGGTTTAATATTTCAAAAAATTTAAATTATTTTATTTGTATTTTCCTAATAAGCACCAAAGTCAGTAAAATTCAAGCACTTGAACATTTTGTTGAATTTTGACTTGAATGCAAATGTAATTATATTTTAAACTTGAAAAATATTTGAAAAATTTAATATTTTTTCAAACAAAAAACATATGGCTTGAATTTATGTTTCCTTTTTACTGGAGAATGCTATTGAAATAAAGTGTAATACAACTGTAATTCAATTGCTTGACTATAATTAAAGTCTTGAATTCCAGTAAAAATGCTTATTGGGTTCGATGGATTTGTTAGTTTTGAAAACAAAATGTTATGCTGATATTCTTGAATAAATCTGACAAATATTGGACTTATGATTACCGTTGGTCACGTCACTTAAGATCCCATTATGTTATTGACACAATAAGTAACAAAATTTAAATGCCACCCACGCAAATGTTCGCCTGTCTATTTTCATAAAAACAATAGAGAACCAAACAAAACAAATACAAAATTGTATTTTATAACAACATTTTTATTTTATTTTTTTTTGGCCAAAATTATGAACAGCAAAGATCAAATAATATCCATAAATTATAAACGAAACAACAACAGCAAGAAAAACTTACACTCACACAAAACTTTTGTTTGGAATTATGAAATAATATTTATATTAACAAAAAAAAAATAAAACAGTTCCAAAGGTAGGAGCCAGACAGACTCACAACTACAAACATAAAGATATATATATATAAATGAATGTATGTATGTCTGTTTATTTGTTTGTATCTTATAGGGGTAAATAGTTATTTTTGAATATCTGAAGAATAAATTTTTTTATTTGAAGTCTAACCAAAAATTGAAATGATCGGAGTGAATAATATCTAATTCAAATTAATAGTTATTTCTAAATATTTTGAGAAATATAATTGCAAGATTCTTCAAATTTGGTCCGAATGGCTTTCTCATAATTATACCCTACACCACCATAGTGGGGAGGGTATTATGCGTTTGTGCAGATGTTTGTAACTCCCAAAAATATTAGTCTAACACCCACATTAAAGTATACCGATCGACTTAGAATCACTTTCTGAGTCGATTAATCGATGTCCGTCTGATTGGCTGGCTGGCTGTCCATGTAAACTTTGTGCGCAGAGTACAGGTCGCAATTTTGAAGATATTTCGATCAAATTTGGTACATATTATTTCTTCGCCCCAAGGAACAAGCTTGTTGAAACTGGCTAAAATCGGTTCATTATTTCACCTAGCCCCCATACAAATGTCCTTCCGAAATTGGACTTTATCGGTCATAAATTTTTAATTTATAAATGTATCTCCACGCACCAAATAAGTTTTATATATACAAAATTCATGTCACCAAATTTTGGTTCGATCGGTCCATAATTAGTCATAGCTCCCATATAGACAAGCTTCCGAAAATCACTTTAACATGCATAAATCGCTTAAAAATATTGGTATACTCACAAAATTCAAAATAGTTACATTTAATATAGACATAAATCACACTACATAATTTCATGGTGATTGGTTTATAATTGGTCATAGCCCCCATATAAGGCCCACTTCCGAAAATCACTCAATAATAGAAATTATTGAAATTTTAAAAGAAAAATGTTTTTGCTCTTTTACTTAGTGTAGGGTATTATATTGTCGGGCTTGGCCGACCATACTTTCTTACTTGTTTTATACAGGTTCGTTGAAATTAGTGAGCGTGGTACATCACATACAAAGCAAATAGTTAATTTCTAATATCTGGAAAATCGTAATTGTAAAAATATTTACGAATTTTACGAATCAAATTCTTATTACTGTACGGACTTTAGCTCAAAATATGTGAAATTTTATTAGTGGGCGTGGCTCCTCAAATACAAAGTAAATAGTAATTTCGAATATCTTAAAAATATAATTATCTAAAAATGTCTAAAAAATTTACATCATTCAATTTCTTATCAGTGCATCAGGTTTAAAGAAAAATGATAGGTGTGGGAACAAGTTCACCTCCCATACAAAGTAAATAGTCAATTTTGAATATGTGGATAACTAAAATTGCGAAGCTTAGCTAAAAATGGCCAGATCAGAACAGTGGGCGTTGGACCTCCATTACAAAAAAAAATTAATTTCAAGTAAATACATATTTATTTTCGAATATTTAATACTGTTAGACTAGAGTCTTATAACTTTTTATAAATTGCTTTCCTATCATTGTAAGTAGGGTGGATCGAAACTTACTCACTGTAAGAATATACGAAATTATGGAGGACATGATATTGATATTTTTTATAATTTCAATGGCAAAAGCATGTTATACAATTAAGAACTATCAAGAAATTCCCATATTAATTATATTCATTATTTTTTTAATTATATTAATTATTTTTTTTATAAAATTCTTTAAATTTTTTTTTATTTTTCTACAATACGGGTAGCGACGCTCATCGGGATAAGCTAGTACATAAATACAAATTCTTTGCAACTACCCTGCAGCGCATGGAACTAGTTGACGTATTATTTTCTCACTATGAACTGGCGAATCCAGAAAAATAATTCTATGACTTTTCTTACTATGTTTTTAAATTGTTACTAATGTATTCCTTTTAATCAAATCGCTAATCACTTAGCTAGGTATTGCTTTTCTGTACATCGATTGCATGTTAAACTTTTTATTTAAAAACCGAACCACCAATATATAAATAATCTTAGATTCCTACCGAAACCGAAAACCGGTCAAAAGGTTTTTTCGTCTTTGTAAACTCCACCTGTTTCGGTTTTTTGACAAACCGGTTTTTGTAATTCGGTTAACTGGTTTCAATGAAATATTTTTCTAAAGCCCATTTAAACATATTTATGAAAAACGTTGATAACTTTTTTAAAAATATATAAAATAATTGCATAAAGATTAGTACACAATTCTTAACACATTTCTTATTAGCTTCCACAAATACAAATAAATTTAAGGGGACCTTTTTCATATTAAATAAAAATTTAATATAAACCGGTTAACCGTTTTTTTGAAGCCAAACCCCGAAACCGCTTAACCGGTTTTTTTTAAAAGACAATAATCGAAACCGGTTTTTACAAAACCACACCTTTTCGGATAAACCGGAAACCGGTTCTTCAAATTTGCCGGTTTTTTGGACACTTACTATGATAATTTTTACTAGGTAGTTTGACAGCTAAATTGCTCAAAAACTTTTTAAATACAGCTATAGTATTGCAATTGCTTATTTAAGTATTGCAGGGTACACTTACTTACTTCTACTTTCATACCTACAAATGAAATTAAAAGCAATTTGAACTCAAAAGAAAAACAACTGAAAACAATCTACTTTAAAAAGTGAAATCAAAATGTATAAAATTTACACTTAAATCATAGAGCTAAAAGTTCACAACTTTATCTTTGAATTGCACATTATTTAAAAGCCCATAAATATTCAACAATAATACGATCACACAAACAGACAGACGGACATATATACGTACGCTTAGCTATGTATTTATGTATGTAGAATGCGAATATGAATGTAAATATGTATGTATATCGTAAATGAAACCATAAAGAAACAATAAAATTTGCGATAAATGGCCAGAGGAAACAGAAAACTAAACGAAACAAGAGATATGGAGCGCGCCACTTTGTTGGGCATTGAACGCAACAATTTTAAGTAAATAAAGATTCCAGACAAAACGTGTTTTTTCTTTTATAATTTGTTTGTTAAATTTTTATTGTTATTGTAACGGCTATACCGATGACAGTGTAGACCATCATTATAAATGATTTTTTTTAGTTTGATTATTTTTTTATGTCTGAAAAATTCATGGTTTTAATTAAATTTTATATGTATTTTAAAATAAATAATCTGTAAACCGGAAATAACATTTTAGATCAGAATTTTTTAATTTAAAACTCTAAGGCGATAAGAAAGTGGGTCAATCTCTGCGATTTGTGTTAAATCATTTAGTTTTTATTACTTCTTGTTTGGTACAACATAAATTAAACACGATATGCATAGTGTTTTATTACTATTCAGGTAGAGAGAATTATAAAATAATATATCTTTCCGATTTCCCGTTATTTAATGACGTGGGGACAAAGTCAAGCAGATATGTGAAGAAAATTGATGGAATTGATACGAACTTGAATACTACATCTATATATCGGGTATGGTCTCTAGAATTTTGGTATTCCAAATCGGTTTTGGTTAAAAATTATTATGTTAAGGAATTTAATATGGTGCACAGTGGATCATATAAGGTGAATTCATCTCATATTTGATTTTTACAAATGATTGAAATTAACCATAAAACAAGTTATATCGTAAAGTTAAGATGTCAGTCAATAATTATTTGCAGAAATTATAGTTATTATGTCAACAGAAGTATTCGAAAATGGCGGCAGAACACACTACTTTACCATATTCAAGGGCGTATTTTTAATACTTATAATTATTTTTTCAGAATTGGTATACCTTGTTGGAAAGGGTATCTTGTCCAGATTCTATCTTTGTAAAGAGTTTTGTATATATTGTTAGCAGATTTGAAATTTGTTCATTTACAATATATAATGTTTTTTGATCGGCCGTTTGCCGCCGATCTAGTTTTAACATAGAATTAAAGACTAACTTATTACCTAAAAGATATATCAAAATTAGCTGCCTTTTGGTGCCTATAAACAAATGGCATGCAAAAATGTTGAGCATCTCAGAAACTGAAGAAAAAAAATTATCAACTTTTTTTGATTTTAGTTGCTTTTCATTGCTTATTTTGCTATTACAGCTTATAAAAATTTATAACTATATATAAAGTAAATTTAGTTTTTTTTTTAATCGGATGAAAATTGTAAAAGTTATTCAACTTTTCATTAACACCTTTTATAGTATTTTCTCCCTCAGCGCATTGAATAAAAAACAAGTAAGAGAGCTATATTCGGCTGTGCCGAATCTTATATACCCTTCACCAAACTGTACTTCAAAATAAAAATTTTAAATATTTTTAGGTAAACAAAAATCTTTTTTTCCAAAATTGTTTTTATAATTTTTTGGTAAAATATTTTTTTTTCTGATTTTGACCCATTGTAGGTCCATCTTACTATGGTATTATATACGTCGTTGCAAAGGTCTTTGAAATATCTATTATTAGATATCCATATTGTCTATATTAATGACTTAGTAATCAAGATATAGGTCAAAAATCGAGGTTGTCCTGGTTTTTTCCTCATATCTCAGCCATTTGTGAACCGATTTTGCCGATTTTAAATAAGAAACTTCTCGAAAGCATGTCTGAGAGAATTATAGAAGATTTGGATCCCGAAGATATCTGGGGTTTTCAGAAAATTGATTTCAACAGACAGACGGGCATGACTTAGTCGTCTCCGCTATCTATAAGAATCCAAAAGATATATACTTTATAGGGTCGGAAAATACCCCCGAAAATCGCCTTTTTGACCCTTAAAACCAAAAATTAGGCTTGACAATGTTCCGCAAATTTATCCAGGAGTGTTAGGTCTACATTTTTTCTGAATGTACCAACTTCGAAAAATTCAAATAAGATGTATATTCTTAGATTTATAAGAAAAATGGCATTACCACCACCTGCGGTCATTTTCAAAAGAGGTATCTGTGATAACAAAAAATAAGAAATTTAGACGTAAAAGTATTAAATATTACACCGAATCTGTTTTTTTTATAATTAAGTTTATTAATATCAAACGAGTTTATTCAGTGTTATTCAATTTTATATATAGCAAAATTTGTCACAAATAGTTTATATAGCTATTTTTCATCAATCATTCGAAAAAAATAAAAATAAAAAATATTTGACTTTTCTTTTTGGAAAATCAAAAACTTTTTTTCAGTTTGCAAAAAAAAAGTCAAACATTTTTTAATTTTTTTCCAAAGATTGAAGAAATAGCTATCTAAACTATTTGGAACAAATTTTGCTAAGAGTAATAGGTAATAAGTTACATGGATGAGAAAAAACACCTGTTTGTAAAATTTTGACCCCCTCTAACTCAGGGAGTTCTTGACCGATCCTGTTGAAAAATTGTATAAACTACTATCCAATTGGAATAACCTTGCTGCAAATTTCATCCCGATCGGAAGACATCGGTTTTAACAATTTGTTCACTTCACATGAAATCCCCCATATTTTTTCGTTATATCTTTGTCATTTTCAGTCGGATCTTAATGTATGATATATCAATGTTTTCGTCTCAAGAAGACCAATGTTTTTCTCTAATGTTATCAAAAGTTTAGTGATTTCTAGCGAACTTTAATTTTCTGACATTACGGGGGTACATTGATTGGTAGGATCAGAGATCTGGTGGATAAATACTAGAACGGAATACTTAAAGCCAATGGCCCTTAGAGCCTTTTCAAGATTTTTCAATTGATATGATCTATTCACATTGCTATCATACATCAATCTCGGTTCACCATGTGAAAAATCGAAAAATGCCACAAATAGGTTCGCTTGTTTTTAAAATGGCACAAAAATGACTGAAGAGTTTTGCTCGAAACTTTGCACACTGGGCAAGAACTTCAATATCTAAAATTCCTCCGAGGCGCTTACCAATGCAATGCTTAGTTTCTGAGATATTTATAGCGAAATGTCAAAAAAACTAAGAATTTTGCATTTTTTCAGTTTTTTTTAGATTTTTTCAATTTATGTCCGAACAAAACATTCTATCATTAAGCGGCTCGGAGGAATTTTAGATATTGAAGTTCTCGCCCAGTGTGCAAAATTTCGAGCAAAACTCTTCTGCCGTTTTTGTGCCATTTGAAATATAAAGTTGTGATTTTTCCATTTTCACATAATTCATACAGTAATTTTTTTTTTCAGTGTACTGATAAATTTTTTATCTTATACGATAGTTTTTTACTCCAGCTAAGTATCCGCAAATTAAAAACAATTGTTTTTATATTATTAAACAAACTACGGCGTCTTATTCGAATTCTCTTGAAAAATCAAAGTTGCAAATATCATCCTATATTTCACACAACGGATAAATGAGAGCCGACCTAATGTCCGTTTGAGATAGCCGAATGTATCGCCCATTGAATAGAAGTAATTTGGTATAAATATCTTTAAGTTGGAAAAAACGTTTTTTTGATATATTGCTAACTATAGTATGATTACTTTTATACAAAATCTAAAAAAAATTCAAAAAATGTATTTTTACCGTTCATAACTTTTTTTTAATAATTCGATTTATATGACTAAAAATCCATATTAAAGCTTAAAGTCCAACCTATTAAAAAATCCTCATCCATTCAAAAGTTACAGATGATGAAAATTACCAAAATTTTCCACTATGTGGTGCCTGATTTTGGGAATTTTAATAATTTAATATGCTAACCAAATTTTAGTGTCCAGTTAGATTTATTGGAAATATTATTTTTCTAAAAGTATTTCCTATTTGTTTCGATCGATGCAGAACGCTATCTCTGGGCTACGCTTCACATTGGAACAGAGTATCCGATATTGGCTTGTTTCGTTCATGGCCCCAAAAGATGAGCAGTTTTTTTGTCCATATGTTCCCAAAGAGATAACGAGCTATCGTTTGTATCACTCAATAATAATTGTTCTTAAGTATTCCAATCGACTCAGAAATTTATTAAAAAATGTAAGTCTTACAGTCGGTTCATTTGTTGGCTGGTTTACCATGCTAATCTTATTATTTTGTAACAAGAAAGAAACCTTTGGTTATGCTCACTGCAAATATCCTCCAGAATATGCGCTTCAAAGATTAAACATTTCTTGCACACAATTACTTATCGCATTAGAAAATGATTTTACTGTCTATATATAATCGTGACTGAAGTATGCTAGTTTCTAGAGTACCACATATATGGGGCCTGGGCCAATTGAAAAACAATTGTCAACAAATTTTGTAATACAATTTTCAATACTTGAACTTGTGCTGAACTTAGTCATACACAATTAAAACTATCCATATTGATACCAGCGAATATTTTGTCAGAACCAACATTTTGTCCATATTAGAGATAATTCCATTTTATTTTTAGCCTCCAGACAGGTTTCAATTGATATTATTCCTGCTATAGCAATATAAATTTAAATAAATGTGTTCATTTCAGTTTCATTTTCTAAATTAAGCAATTCAACGTAATTTAACCACACTTTCGATTGATAAATTTAAATGAACTCGTAATGAATGTAAGTAAGTAAGTAAGCATGTATGTATCTAAATATGTATGTTGAGTGTGCAGTACATACATTTTCATTTCCATTGTGATTTGAAGTCAAAATTTAACTCCGTCTGCCGCCTTGGGCTTAATAACCAAGCACCAAATAAATACTTATGGTGAGTATTTCAGTAGAATGCTTTTTTTCTTCTTTGGTGTGTATCCGCAAATGGAATGAATACTTGTACAATCTGATTTAGTGGCCATAGAATGTTGTATGCGAAGCAGTTTATCAACACGTTTTTAGGCAAATAATGTTCTTTTTTCACGGAACATTCAATGAATGTGATTTTATGACGCAACCACATGGCTAATACTTACTTATGTATGAATGTTTGTAAGTAAATATATAAATTCACAAGTAATTTGGCATTTATTCCAGTTGATAAAACTAAACATAAACGAGATAAATGAAAAATGTTATTATCGAATGTCTACCAAAAACATGACATTTCTGTCAGTTGTCATATGTTAATATTGACATAAAAATTGCGTCATATTGAATAATTGGCTTCAATTACACAAATTAATGGTTCATTTGATAGGAAAGAAATTACAAATGGAATTAATGTTAAAATATTTAGCTATTGCTATTATTTATTTCATTATTATAAAAAACAAGTATAATTGTGCGTTAAAATCGATTTATTTTCAGCTTAGCCTATACAGTAATAACCCGATTCTGTACCTACGAAACTTCACCAGAAATCCGTAGCTATCGCTTGTGAGAAACTGCCAATTAGTGAGTCATGTCAATACAGCGGTGCGATGTATTGAGGTCCAGATAATCCGAGATACGCATCACCAGAACCGTCTGCATTCGATATACTATAAAACGTAATATACCTATGTATATAAACTCTATTAAATATTATAAAAATAAAAAAACGATATTATCGACCCAAGAAAGGGTATATAAATTGTGTTATCACTAAAGGTTTGTGGATCCGTAATAAGTTTGTGAAAAATAGTGCAAAATTGTCTCCGATATTTAAAAACAAGTAAGAATGTATTGTCGGTCAAGCCCCACCATATAATACCCTACACGAAGTAAATGAGCAACAAGATTTTTCTTTTAAAATATCAATAATTTATATTAGTGAGTCATTTTCGGAAGCGGGCCTTATATGGCAGCTATGACAAATTATTGACCGATCACCATGAAATTAAGTTGAGCGATTTATGTATATGAAAGTTATTTATGTTTAATTTTGTGTGTATACCAACATTTTTAAGAGATTTATGCTCCTTAAAGTGATTTTCGGAAGCGGGTCTATATGGGAGCTATGACTAATTATAGACCGATCGTAACAAAATTTGGTGACATGAATTTCTTATATATAAAACATATTTGGAACAAAATTTGGGGAGAAACATATGGGGCATTTCATGTCAAGTGAACCAACTTTTGAAATCGATGTCTTCCGATCGGGATGAAATTTGCACTATTGGATAGTAACTCAGACACAATTTTTCAACAACATCGGTCGAGAACTCTCTGAGTTATAGGGGGTAAAATTTTGACAATTTGGTCAAACAGGGGTTTTTTCTTATCCATGTAACTTATTACCTATTGTTCTTAGCAAAATGTGTCCCAAATAGTATAGATAGCTATTTCTTCGATCTTTCGAAAAAAAATATTTAAAAAAAAAAATAAAAAATTTTTAATATTTTTTTTCCGAAATCAAAAACTTTTTTGACTTTTTTTTAAAATTTTTTCTCTTTTTTTTTTTTTTTTTTCTTAAAATAAAGTTTAGATATTTTCCTTGAACACCTACTTGGTCGCTTAGTGGGATGCGAGTGGGATATCTATCAAAATAAATATTTTGTAACTCAAAACATAAAATTTTTGACTTTTTTTGCAAAATCAAAAACTTTGTTGACTTTTTTTTTCAAAATGGACCCTTTTTAATCTTTTTTTTTAGGTCAAACAAAAGCTTAGATATTATCCTTGAAGACCCTTTTGGTCGCTTAGTGGGATGCGAGTGGGATATCTATCAAAATAAATATTTTTTAACTCAAGACTTACAATTTTTGACTTTTTTTTTTGCAAATACGATTTTTTTTCCAAATGGGCCCTTTTTTTAAAATTTTTTTTGTAGTCAAAAGAAAGCTTAGGTCCATTCCTTTAAGATATTTTTAGTCCCTTAGTGGGATGCGAGTGGGATATCTATCAAAATAAATATTTTGTAACGCAAGACATACAATTTTTTAATTTTTTTTTGCAAAATCAAAAATTTTTTCCAATATGGGCCCTTTTTTAATTTTTTTTTTGCTCAAAAGAAAGCCTAGGTCCATTCCTTTAAGATATTTTTAGTCCCTTAGTGGGATGCGAGTGGGATATCTATCAAAATAAATGTTTTAACACAAAAATTGTATGTCTTGAGTTACAAAACATTTATTTTGATAGATATCCCACTCGCATCCCACTAAGCGATCAAAACCATCTTAAAGGAATAGGCCTAAGCTTTCTTTATAGCAAAAAAAAAAAAATTACAAAAAGGGCCCATTTTAAAAAAAAGTCAAAAAAGTTTTTGATTTTGCCAAAAAATCAAAAATTGTATATCTTGAGTTACAAAATATTTATTTTGATAGATATCCCACTCGTATCCCACTAAGGGACCTAAAATATCTTAAAGGAATGGACCTAAGCTTTCTTTTGACTAAAAAAAAATTTTTAAAAAAGGGCCCATTTTGAAAAAAAATTCGAATTTGCAAAAAAAAAGTCAATAATTGAATGTCTTGAGTTACAACATTTTTATTTTAATAGATATCCTACTCACATCTTCCTAAGTGACAAAATAGGTCTTAAAGGAAAAGACCTAAGCTTTCTTTTGAGCAAAAAAAAAATTTTAAAAAAAAGTCCCATATTGGAAAAAAAATTCGATTTTGCAAAAAAAAATTAAAAAATTTTTACAAAATATTTATTTTGATAGATATACCACTCGCATCCCACTAAGGGACTAAAAATATCTTAAAGGAATGGACCTAGGCTTTCTTTTGAGCAAAAAAAAAATTAAAAAAGGGCCCATATTGGAAAAAAATTTTGATTTTGCAAAAAAAAATTAAAAAATTGTATGTCTTGCGTTACAAAATATTTATTTTGATAGATATCCCACTCGCATCCCACTAAGGGACTAAAAATATCTTAAAGGAATGGACCTAAGCTTTCTTTTGACTACAAAAAAAATTTTAAAAAAAGGGCCCATTTGGAAAAAAAATCGTATTTGCAAAAAAAAAAAGTCAAAAATTGTAAGTCTTGAGTTAAAAAATATTTATTTTGATAGATATCCCACTCGCATCCCACTAAGCGACCAAAAGCGTCTTCAAGGATAATATCTAAGCTTTTGTTTGACCTAAAAAAAAAAATTAAAAAAGGGTCCATTTTGAAAAAAAAAGTCAACAAAGTTTTTGATTTTGCAAAAAAAGTCAAAAATTTTATGTTTTGAGTTACAAAATATTTATTTTGATAGATATCCCACTCGCATCCCACTAAGCGACCAAGTAGGTGTTCAAGGAAAATATCTAAACTTTATTTTAAGAAAAAAAAAAAAAAAAAAAAAAGAGAAAAAATTTAAAAAAAAAGTCAAAAAAGTTTTTGATTTCGGAAAAAAATATTAAAAATTTTTTATTTTTTTTTTTAAATATTTTTTTTCGAAAGATCGAAGAAATAGCTATCTATACTATTTGGGACACATTTTGCTAAGAACAATAGGTAATAAGTTACATGGATAAGAAAAAAACCCTGTTTGACCAAATTGTCAAAATTTTACCCCCTATAACTCAGAGAGTTCTCGACCGATGTTGTTGAAAAATTGTGTCTGAGTTACTATCCAATAGAGCTAACCTTGGTGCAAATTTCATCCCGATCGGAAGACATCGATTTCAAAAGTTGGTTCACTTGACATGAAATTCCCCATATATAAATTAAACATTTACAATACAATACCCTACACTAAGTAAAAGAGCTAAATCATTTTTCTTTTAAAATTTCAATAATTTATTTTCGTGAATGATTTTCGGAAGAGTGCAATGATTGGAGCTATGACTAATTATGGACCGATCGCCATGAAATTAGATCATGTTATTTATGCCTATATGAAAGTTATTTGTCTTAATTTTATGTGTATATCAACATTTTTAAGAGATTTATGATCGTTAAAGTTATTTTTAGCCTTATATGGGAGCTATGACTAATCATGGACCGATCACCATGAAATTTGGTTGTGCTATTTATGTCTATTAGAGTGACAGCCGATTTTTTTTTTTTAGATTTCAAAGAGTGCCGGGTGGAATATTGTGACACTAGGCCTAAATGTTAAGTGCTGAAAATTTGAGCCAAATCGGGCAACGATTTCTGGACGCGCATCGAGGTCAAAGTTCAGATATATGCAAAATTTTACTGTTAATATGGAATAAATAGGTGAAACTCGTTAGCTTTCTGCATTGTTTTCTAGAAATATGTAGATTTATTTATATTAATGAATATTACATTAAAAAAAAGTTTTGGAAATTAACCCTGTATCTCCTTTGGTTCAAAATGACCCAAAAACTGTATTATCGCCAAAATTAGAGAAAAATGCAAATTTTTCAGTTTTTGAAAAAAATTTGCTACTAAATAAATACTTTTGCAATTGAATGCAAAAGAATCGAAATATGTACGTAATTATCGTTGTAATGAGATATAAATGACAAAATTTGATTAAAAAATGTTAAAGTTATTACAAATTCGCCAGACCATTACCGTGTTTCAGACCACTTGAACAAAAAATTTACAAAAAAAATTTAGATATTTCGAGAAAAATTAAAATAAAAGCTCATTTTTACTTAAAATATGTCCATATTTACTTGTATATGAGTTTTTGTCTTCGTAGGATACCGTTAACCTATTCGCAGGTATGGCCAAAAAAAATAATTTTTTTTAACGGCTGTTTCAAAACTCCATTTTCAAATTTTTAAAAATTTTGTTAAACAAATTTCAGATTTTTTCGATCATCACATTGGGGTTTATTGACATCAAAATAGGGAATAAAAATATGAAAAAATTATGTCAATACCTCTTACAGTTTTTCCGTACCTGCGATTTAAATTTTGCGTTTTTCAAGAAAAACTAATTTTTTGTCCATATTTAGGCGAATGAGTCCAATTTCCTTACTGTTATAAATTTTAAGTAAAACCTATTCACAATATTATAGTCCTTGTAATTTTAAATATGTTCTGAAAGTT
This sequence comes from Calliphora vicina, assembly GCF_958450345.1. Classification (NCBI taxonomy): domain Eukaryota; kingdom Metazoa; phylum Arthropoda; class Insecta; order Diptera; family Calliphoridae; genus Calliphora; species Calliphora vicina. Next base: position 84,304,971 of record NC_088780.1, read on the forward strand.
TTACTAAAATCGGAAAACGATAACCTTTGAATCGTGAAGGTCAAAGGTCAAATTTTTTAATATTTGGAATTTCTAATGAAAAGATAGCGAAATGTTACATATTTTTGGGCCGATTTTCATGAAACTTGAGGAAAATATAACATAAAGTCCAGAATTTAAAATAACAGCACAAAAATGGAAATTAACCCTTAGCAGCACTTGGGGTCCAAATTATTCTCAACTTTTAAAATCAAGAAAAACACAACCATTTTGACCCCAAGTCCTCTTAAAGGTTAAAATTCATTTTTGCACTGTTGTTGTAAATGCTAGACCCCAATATATATTTTCCTCAAGTTTCATGAAAATCGGCCCAAAAATATGTAACATTTCGCTATCTTTTCATTAGAAATTCCAAATATTGAAAAATTTGGCCTTTGACCTTCACGATTCAAAGGTTATCGTTTTCCGATTTTAGTAAAACTTTCAGAACATATTTAAAATTACAAGGACTATAATATTATGAATAGGTTTTACTTAAAATTTATAACAGTAAGGAAATTGGACTCATTCGCCTAAATATGGACAAAAAATTAGTTTTTCTTGAAAAACGCAAAATTTCAATCGCAGGTACGGAAAAACTGTAAGAGGTATTGACATAATTTTTACATATTTTTATTCCCTATTTTGATCTCAATAAACCCCAATGTGATGATCGAAAAAATCTGAAATTTGTTTAACAAAATTTTGAAAAATTTAAAAATGGAGTTTTGAAACAGCCGTTAAAAAAAATTATTTTTTTTGGCCATACCTGCGAATAGGTTAACGGTATCCTACGAAGACAAAAACTCATATACAAGTAAATATGGACATATTTTAAGTAAAAATGAGCTTTTATTTTAATTTTTCTCGAAATATCTAAATTTTTTTTGTAAATTTTTTGTTCAAGTCGTCTGAAACACGGTAATGGTCTGGCGAATTTGTAATAACTTTAACATTTTTTAATCAAATTTTGTCATTTATATCTCATTACAACGATAATTACGTACATATTTCGATTCTTTTGCATTCAATTGCAAAAGTATTTATTTAGTAGCAAATTTTTTTCAAAAACTGAAAAATTTGCATTTTTCTCTAATTTTGGCGATAATACAGTTTTTGGGTCATTTTGAACCAAAGGAGATACAGGGTTAATTTCCAAAACTTTTTTTTAATGTAATATTCATTAATATAAATAAATCTACATATTTCTAGAAAATAATGCAGAAAGTTAACGAGTTTCACCTATTTATTCCATATTAACAGTAAAATTTTGCATATATCTGAACTTTGACCTCGATGCGCGTCCAGAAATCGTTGCCCGATTTGGCTCAAATTTTCAGCACTTAACATTTAGGTCTAGTGTCACAATATTCCACCCGGCACTCTTCAAAATTTTAACAAAAATTTTTTTCCATACAACTGATTGTCACTCTAATGTCTATATGAAAGTTATTTGCGTTGAAGTGGGGGGTTATGTGGGAGCTATGACTAATTATGGACCGATCGCCATGAAACTTGGTTGCTATATTTATGTCTAAATGAAAGTTATTTATGTTGCATTTTATGTGTATACCATCATTTCTAGGAGATTTATGCACGTTATATTGATTTTCGGAAGCGGGTCTATATGGGAGCTATGACTAATTATAGACCGATCGTAGCAAAATTTGGTAACATGAATTTCTTATATATGATTCTGAGTCGATCAGTATACTTTAAGGGGTGTTAGACTAATATTTTTGGGCGTTAAAAACATCTGCACAAACGCATAATACCCTCCCCACTATGGTGGTGTAGGGTATAATAAAAAAAATTTTAACAAAATTGGTTATAAATTGTGTCAGATATTTTGCAAAAATCGCACCAAGGTATGGTAACATTTTGAAATTTTAAAATATTACATGTCTGAGATATCCTACTTGAGGCCCACCCTTATGGTTTTGTAGGGACTGTCCTCACATCTTAAATTCAAATACTCCTCACCACGTCCATGTCAATCACATTATATCATCACATGTAATTTTAGTTATTTTTGAATATATATTTTGAAATATACATAGAAGAAACGATTTATAACGATATGGAATGGAAATTAATCAGCAGTCCGGAATAAAAGAGAATGAAAACCTGTGCAACATTGTGTATTGAATGCACTTATTTATTCACAATAGTTAATATTGAAACTCTTTAAATACCTAATATAATTATGTGTCTTAAACTAAACGTCGTTTTATGTTTTGGCGCTTTAATAACAAACTAAAAATATTTTCTTAAAAAAAAATATTAAAAAAGACAGCACAGCCCATAATTTGGAAAATTGGTGTTATTTGGTGGTACACGTTTTTAATTTCTTCGTGATGTTTTTTCCCAAAAAATCATATGAGTTCACAGGGAAATATTGATTCATGTAAGTATGTACCTGATCTGTACGCATAATTATTATCGGTCGGTCAATAGCCTACCATTGTTGGCTGCCACATAATTATGACACTCATCATCTGTTTGCATCTACCTACCTGTGCAGCATGTGTTTTGCAAAGTGCAGTTTCACAGTTTAAGTAAAACAAAAGCCTCATTTAAGTTAAACGTTATTGGTAATTTTAATTTTACATTTTGCGTTCGTTGCCTGCAAGTACTTTTGTTGGCCATACTCATTTGCAATCCGTGCTAAGTGACCATTTTAATTTTATAAAGATTTTTTCCCCTGATGTACTTCTCACTGACTTTTCATATGCTGATACATTAACCGAGTGATTATAGACAGAAATAACACAAGGAGTATTTTACGAGCACAATAAATATTATGAGAACAAGCATTGAAAATTAAACAGGTTCAAGATGGACACAATGGAATGATGAATATACTTTCAACCCATAACAAAAGAAAAACTTTAATGGATTATCAGGGAACAGCACACTGGACTTAAATAATTTACCTTTTGTTTAACAATATCTTTCGACTTACCTCATACATGTATTTAATCATCAAAACTCAATTGCAAGTTCACTTAATAACAGGAAGCTTTCAAAAGCTTCTGTTAAATTATTGCTTAATATTAGCTATTTAATACTTATAGCATTTTTATTTACTATGAATATTATAATTCAAAAGTAGAAAATACTATCAAGTATGCAAATATTTCTATAAATATTCTTCCTGTAGTAATTCCAATACTGCAAACCGTTTAAGTCCTACAAATTTAAGAAGGGTTCCAAAAGACAAATAAAGAAATTCTGTTACAAAGTATTATAATTAGAAATAAAAACAATACAACTAGTTAGATATGTCCTGGAATGTTCTTAGCCGTCAATCACAGGCCAGTGATTGATTGCTTTTTATACCCTACACCACCATTGTGGGCAAGCTATTATGCATTGTTGCTGATGTTTCTAGCGCCCAAAAATATTGGTCCAACACTTTTAAGTATACCGATCGAATCAGAATCACTTTTTGAGTAGTTTTGCGCAAAATACAGGCCGCAATTTAGAAGATATTTCGATACAATTTGACAAATAAATTTTTTTTTCGGCCCAAGGACAAAGACTATTTATATTGGTTAAAATCGGTTCATTATTTAACGTCACTAAAATGTCCTCCCGTTATAGAACTTTTAGGTATCTTTATAAAGTTTTCGAAATCACATTTAAATTAGTTTTGCTTATCAATTCATAATTAACTATAGCTCCCACATAAGGCCCATTTCCGAAAATCATTGTAATAAGCATCAATATCTTAAAAATGTTGGTATCTACGGGGATGAAAACATTCATTTCATCAAAGAAAATTTCGATTAAAACTATGGAAAAATCCTGGTTTAATCAGAAGTACAAAATTGCAATCAGATCTAGAGAGGAAGCATTCAGAATGTGGCGTGATAACAAAAATGCGGTAATTGATTCGCTACGCAAAAAGGCGAGATCTTCATGTGCCAAAGTGCTGATGCGTGAAAAATCTCTACACGAGCAGATTCTCCGAGCCAAAGTTCTTACTACTCCCCGGGGCAGTAAAAGCTTTTGGTCATTCGTTAAAAGAATTGAGGATAATGCTAGTTCATCAATTCCTACTCTTTTAAGGTATGACCAATCATTCACTGACCCGGTTGTAAAGCTAATCTTAAAAGGTCTCCTAGGCCTGATAGTATACCAGCACTGTTCTTGAAGCAGTGGTCTTCGACGCTATCTCGTCCATTAGCTAACCTTTTCAGCACTTTATACCGTGCCGGCAAATTTCCTGTATGTTGAAAGGTTGCTAATGTAACGCCAATTCCTAAAAAGGGAGAGGCTAACAACCCTGAAAATTATCGTCCAATAGCAATTTGTTCTGCACTTTCCAAAGTCATGGAGAGTATGGTTAACTACCATCTTGTGAAATATTTAGAGCCCAACAATTTACTCAGAGACCGGCAGTATGGCATTCGTAGAGGACGTTCTACGGGAGACCTGCTAGCTATCCTATCGGAAAAATGGTGTTGTTTCATACACCGTTTTGGCGAAAGTAAAGTGGTGGCTCTAGATATTTCTAAAGCGTTTGATAGAGTATGGCATGGTGAGCTTTTAGCTAAACTTATTGCTTTCGGTGTCGGTAATAACTTCTCTCGATTTATATCGAGCTTTCTCAGAGATCGCACTATACTAGTTGTTATAGATGGAATCTCATCAAATGAGTTCACGATCAATTCAGGGGTACCGCAAGGTTCAGTTCTTTCTCCTACTCTATTTCTCATCTTTATAAACGACCTTCTACGTCAAACTTCAAACTTTTTTGCAGATGACAGCAACATTTGCCATTCATATGCATTCAATTAGACCAAGCCTGTCGGAGATTGGGGCAGTGAGGCAAAACATGAATGATACGCTTAACCAAGATCTTGTGACAATCTCTGAATGAGCTTGTGCGAATAGAGTCGATTTCAACGCACGCAAGACTCAATGTTGTATGTTAGCACACAAATGCACAACCGATCATGTTGATCCATCTGTTTTCATGGGTGGTGGAAATATTAAGAAAATATCAGAAGCTTTTGACGTTCTAGGCATGAGTATTCAGCGCGATGTTCGCTGGACAAAACACATTTTTCGAGTGTCGAAAGAAGCATTAAAGTGACCAATTCACACGTTATCTACAGACAATTTTCCATGCCTAGCTATAGTCTTGCATTCAGCGTGAACTTTATGGTCTGCTCATGCTAGATGCTCTGCTATGACTATGTACTCTTATATGGCCCCTATTTAACTTTAGTAGTCGATGAAGCACATATTCTGTCTTGTAATTCTCTTTCGAGAATCGGGATACTGGATTCAGATCTGTCGGGGGTGGATATTCTGCAGATGGAAAAGTTCTGATTGGGGCCGAATAACTCTTTATTTAATTCTTCACTAAATTTTATTTAAATTTTCAAAAATAACTAAAATATTGTATTTTTGACAAAATTGTAACATAAATATGTAAATATCTGAATTTTAGAATGCCTATAATTTATATATTTATTACCCGATTTTGAAATAGTGACTTAAAAAAATCCTAATCCTCATTTGGGTTGTTGAGTGTATTGGAGGAGATTGAGGAGTTTTAGAATCATTCTGATGTCGGATAGCCAGTGGGCACTTGGAGCTTTATCTTCTTTATATATAAAGTCTCGAGTGTCATCATTTACTCTGTTATATCTCTAAAGAAACTCGTTCACATTATGATGGTTACCTGTTCATAAGTGCCATGCCATAAGTCATGCGAAAGAACGTTACTATTGTTTGGCGAACAGAGGATCCACCACACTTTCATAGGAACCTTTCTTTCCGTGCTAGTGAATGCTATAGGGAGGATCAGTTCTTGGCTTTGGTTGAAATAGGGGAAGCTATTTATTACTCTGTTCAGATGTAAATCGAAGAAGCTGCTATCGCTGTAAAAGAGCGATATTAGAGAATTTTCTGTCTTATATACAATTTGTGATCTTGTATACAATCAATTGGCTTTTGGAAATGTTAAGTCGAAGCAACGCAGGTTTTGCGTAAGGATATACATTAGAGTGTCCCTTAGAATTAATTTTTTTGAAATGTTGAGACGGTACCCCCTGATAACTTTCGTAATGACAAAAAATACAACCAAAAATTTTTTAGCTTGTTCTAAGAAGAGCAACCCGTGCCGACTTAGCGATTTAGTTTTGAGGTGCATTCACAAGGAGAAAAAATAAATTTTTTTCAGTTTTTGTAAAAATTTTGTCATTAAATAATTACTTTTGCAATTTAATTTAAAAGAATCGAAATGTGTAAGTGATTGTAGTTCTAATATGATATAAAAGACAAAAATTGGTTAAAAAATGTTAAAGTTATTAAAAAATCGCCAGGCCATTAACGTGTCTCAGGCCACTAGAACATGAAATGAAGGAACAAAATTAACATATTTTGAGAAATATAAAAAAATAAAAGCTTATTTTTACTTAGAATATATCCATATGTACTTGTATATGAGTTTTTGTCTTTACCGTTAACCTATTCGCAGGTATAACCAAAAAAAAATATTTTTTTACCGGCAGTTTCAAAACTCCAATTTCAAATTTTTAAAAATTTTGTTAAACAAGTTTCAAGACCTCCTATAGTTTTTCCGTAACAGCGATTTAAATTTTGAGATTTTCGAGAAAAACTAATATTTTGGCTATATTTTGGCGAATGAACCGAATTATCTTACTGTTATGATTTTTAAGTAAAAACTGTTCAGAATAATATAGTCCAGGTAATTTAAATATGGTCTGAAAGTTTTACTAAAATCGGAAAACTTTAACCCTTAAATCATGAAGGTAAAAATTTTCAATATTTTAAATTTCTAATGAAAAGATAGCGAAATGTTTTATATATGTGGGCCGATTTTGATGAAACTTAAGATAAATATAACACAAAGCCTAGTATTTACAAGAACAGCAGAAAAATTAAAATTAACCCATAACAGCAATTGGGGTTAAAAAGACACTCAACTTTTAAAATCACGAAAAACACATTCAATATGAATGGTTCTAACTTTAATGTTTTTCAGAGTTAAATAAACTCAATCATTCGAGTTATTTTTTAAATTTAATAAATTAAAAGTACACTAAAGGGTTAAAATCAATGTTATTACTCAAAAATCCTCAATAAAATATTAATTACGTTATTAAAGCAAACATCAGGTATAAATACTATATTTTGCCCTTTGAAAAATGTGTGGTCAAAATTGAACAAAAATGTGAAAATGTTTCAAAGTGGCTTATTAATACTATTTTCAAATGCACAATACAATATTTTGAAGTTTGTTTCCTATAAAAATCAAATTTTCATCAGCACTATTGAAATTGACTATTTTTTAATGGTTTTAGAAGTTTTAATTTGTCTACTGTTTTTGTAAATACTAGACTTCATTTTATATTTTTCTTAAAAATTTGACATTTGGCCTTCACGTTTTAAGGGTTAAAGTTTTCCGATTTTAGTAAAACTTTCAGACCATATTTAAATTACCTGGACTATATTATTCTGAATAGCTTCTCTTAAGGAAATTCGGCTCTTTCGCCAAAATATGGCCAAAATATTAGTTTTGCTCGAAAATCTCAAAATTTAAATCGCTGGTACGGAAAAACTATAGGAGGTATTGTCATATTTTTAATACTTTTAATCCCTATTATGTTGTCAATAAATCCCCATGTGATGATCAAAAAATTCTGAAATTTGTTTAACAAAATTTTTAAAAAATTTAAATTGGAGTTTTGAAACTGCCGTTAAAAAAATATTTTTATTTGGTTATACCTGCGAATAGGTTAACGGTATCCTACGAAGACAAAAACTCATACACAAGTAAATATGGATATATTCTAAGTAAAAATAAGCTTTTATTTTAATATTTTTCAAAATATGTCAATTTTGTTCCTACATTTCATGTTCTAGTGGCCTGAGATACGTTAATGGCCTGGCGATTTTTTAATAACTTTAACATTTTTTTAACCATATCTTTTATATCTTATTAAAACGACAATTACGTACACATTTCGATTCTTTTAAATTAGATTGCAAAAGTAATTATTTAATGGCAAAATTTTTACAAAAACTAAAAAAAATGCATTTTCCCCCTTGTAAATGCACCACAAAACTAAATCGCTAAGTCGGCACGGGTTGCCCTTCTTAGAACAAGCTAAACATTTTTTAGTAGTATTTTATGTCATTACGAAAGGTTTCAGGGGGTGCCGTCTGAACATTTCAAAAAATTTAATTCTAAGGGACCCTCTAATATACATACATAGGGATTATCCAATGCAAAGTGAAGAGGCTAGGATGTTTTAGTCAAGGCTTAATTTTTATTGATGACTGTTTAACCAGTGAAGACTAGAGGAAATTAACTTCATATTAAGTCTATTGGTTTGTGGTGCATATGGTGTTATTTTTTACATTATTAATCACTTAATGTATGTATCATCAGACTAGCGATTTTGTTGATGAAATATATTAGCGGTATTCATTTTTAAGTGCGAATGGTCTAGCATCATTGCAAATGCAAAATTTTACCGTAATCCAATAACAAAATGCACACAAAAACATTTACAATTTTGCATTTGCAATGATGCTAGACCATTCGCACTTAATACTGAACTCCGCTATTGCATATTTAGGAATGAATATTGCTAGGGTAATGTTGACTTTTAAAAATGCCGGGTTCATGCATTTTGTATCTTTTGAAATTATTGCACATTTACAATGATAAACGGGAAACAGCAGTCTCTATACTTGTACCGAGTACAAACTGTCAGGCAACAATATTCGAATAAAATAAATATCATTGATTGTGGCCATTATAAGATGGTTTTGTTTTTGCTTTTATATTAAGTAGTAGTTGTTGTTGTTGCTGCTGCTATTATTGCCAGTGTCTCTATGAAGTTGCTGTTGTTGTGGTTGCTGTTATTATTGTTTGTGATGTCGATGTCTGTTGGTTGTAAATGTTGTAAAATGTGACAATGCTGCTTACGGAAAATGTCTTATTTTTAGATTTAAAGCAAAAAAAGAATAAACAATTTATATTTTTTATATAAATCGGGGACACATTTATAGATTTGCGAACAATGTGACGTCTATTTATTATTTTGTGCTTCGCAACTGGGGTGGCACAGAGACAAGAAAAGACCAGCCATTGAAGGTGACTAACTAAGCACAGAGCAAGAAATGGATGATTTCTTTTAAATGTTTAATATTATATAAATACATATTTATATGACAAAAACTGTAAATTTTTGAATAAAATATAAAAGGATATCAAAGGATAAAATACATTTCTTTACTTGATATTAGTTTCCTAAAACTAAATTGATTTGAGTCCCTAGTTAACACAATCAATCGTAGCCATAATATTACCAATTTGTAGCATTATAAATTACACAGGTCAATACCAAAAAAAAGCTTGACTAACCACTATATAGATTTGATGCTACCAAGTACAAAAATATTCACATTTTTCAATTCTATGAATAGATTTTTTATTTTTTTAAATTTTTAAGTGAAATTATAAATTTAATGATAACTCAAAAAGAGTTAGTCCTATGTTATTAAAATAAACTTAGAAAAGTTGAGATTTACATAACCTTTAATCCGTTTATATATTGTGTTTCAATGGGCTCAGCAGTTTCGGAGTTTTAATACAAATTTAAGCAACCAATGCATAGTATTTACGTGAAAATAGCTATTTTTGTTTTAAAAAAATCATGAAAAATCGAAAACGGCAGAAATTGTTCAGATTTATTGCTCTATCGCAAATCCACATGTAATAAGAACAAAATCAGATATATGATCATCGATTGATTCTTTTCGAATTTATTCACAATTAAGTGAATTCGCTCCTTTTCACAAAATTGTATATGCTTACAAGAGCAAAGCAAAGTCGAAATTGTACATGTGTTTTGTTTTTGTCACAATAACAAAACAAACACATAAAATTTTGTGAAAATGAGCGAACCAATTTTACTTAAAACCACAATACATAGAAATTGTGTAGAGTTTTAAAAAGCCTCTAAACATTTTTCGATTTTGTTGCCCTGTATTAATTATCATTTTATTATATTATGCTTCAACAATCATATTATAATAGTAATTTAGAACGTGATCAGGCTGAGAGGCTTTTTAAAACTCTACACAGAGAAAACAGATTCGTGAAAGAATTTTTCAGTTCTAACAACAGAAAGTCAGTTGATAAAGAATTTCAGTTGAAGCAACCAAACTTTAGTTACCCCTTCCAAAATATTGTAGCCACAACTGCAAAATTCGGTCACTAAGACAGAATCATTCGATTGGCAACAAATTCGGTTGCTATCACGAATCTGTTTTCTCTGTGTACACAATTTAATTTAGAACGTGCTAGCTGATATGAATATGATATGGTTGAGCCGAACCATATTATAATTTCAATTCAATCAAACTAATTTAAACCTAGTAGATATTATGGTTGAAGACATATGACCAATATTTTTTCATAGTTATAATAATTTAGCTGTAGTTAGAATTTTGCATTGCATTGTCATTTTAATCATAAAATATGAACAAAACATTGCTGTAAAAAACTGGTTATTATTAGCTCCAAATTTATTTTACCATAAATTCGTTTGCGGAAAATATTTATGACTGCATAGAACATTGCATAGTTATCACAACCATATCGTTTCTCTGCTTGTGTAAGAGATTTTCGGGAGTAATTCTTACATGGGAGTTGTAGCTATATAAAATTAAGTTATGAAGTGTAATACTGTGACACCAATAGTTTTGAAGGGGTTAATGAGCGTTAATGAATTTCTGTTTAATTTTATATTAATTCCACTTATTTAAGACAGAAAATAATATACATACACGTTTTTTTTGTTAATAAATATATAATTGTTCATAAATATGTAAATATAAATAGATTTTAAAAGCTGAAATAAAAATATTTCTATAAAAACTCAAAAATTATTTTATGTGCGCAAATTCCCCACCGCATTTAAATAATTAAAATTAAATTTTCTTCTTGTTGTTAAGATAATTATAGAGCAATTATTGCATTTAACGTAATTTCATTTATTGCATCTTTCCTTCATTTCAGCTTGAACACAAAACGTCACTCACATGGCTTCAGACACTGCAACAGGCCACTACATATTAATCATTCCTCAACCGGTAACTGGGGGACACTTACGGCAACGAGTGAATTTTATATGACCAAGACAATGAATGGGTCTTGTGTATGTAAAAAAGGTGCATATTTATTTTACAGATCTCCATCATAATTTAGGTGTATGTCGTTGCATTTACATTCAAGTGTATGTTTCTTTTAAATCATTCCTCAGTTTCTCTCAGCTTTTGCTGCATGAACGGTTTTATTATTTAAAGTGTTTTTAAACAGGTAAATATGGGTTTCTGCAATTAAGTTCATGATGTGTTGCCAGTACAGTGGCTGGGTACTTATCGCAAGTAGCCAGCATGATGAGTTGTAATTTAAAGTTGCACATCCCTAAACGTTTATGAAAATACATTTCTGCAGTGAATTTGGATACCAAATGTGTTTTGTTGAGTTTATGCAAGTATGAATAATTAGAAAAAGGTCCAAATTGAAGATAGTTATAGATAACATCACTATCTGATATTTTAGAAATATCAAAAGACCAAGTTCTAAAATGTTGACCACAATGTCTTATACAAACTAAAGAAAAAGTTTATTTTAATTCAATGTGTATTATAACCTTTAACATCTTCCATCACGTATTTGAAATTTATTGCGATCAGCTATATCCTGAGACATACAAATGTAATTTCTACAATTTTCTCTTTAATTCCATATATGTTTTTATCAATTCAATTTAAAAGTACAGAAAGCCATACATTTCTTATCGGTTCCTTTAATGGCCAATACAATTAAAATTCCACCTACGACTTGATTTATGCCGTCTCAGCAACAAGATTTATGTTTGTAAAAACCAAACGAAAAAAGAAAAAAACCCTTCAAAGTCAATTGAGAAATAAACTCGGAAACAAATCAAATTGTAATCAATCGAAACTTTAAATTGTAATTTGAATGGGTTGCTACTCAAACACTTGAAGAATTTTAAACAGTTTCATTAGAAAAGAAAACTGTTTTTTAAATTTTATTCAAAAATATTTACATACATATGTATGTAGTCGTTAAAATAAATTTTAAGCTGATTTTTATTTTTTAAATAAAATTAATTTTGTTATTCTAAATAAAGTTTTAAAAAAATAAAACAACAAAATAATCGTTAAATTTTATTATAAAATTTATCAAAATAATGTGTATAAAATGCTAAACTTTTAATGGCTGTTTGTTGTGTAAAATTTAATAAATAACAAATTTATTAAACATTTTTTATATTTTTTTTTTGCTCTGAAACGATTTTTTATTCAGTCGCTGTTTTTACTTGTGATTGTTAAATAAATTTTTATTAATCATTAATTTAAAATTAAAAGGCATTTAATTGTTTTTTCAACAATGTCTTATTTAAAATTCAATAAAAACGTCAACCCTACAAAGCATATTAATGAAAAGTAGAATACATTTAGAGAAAAATTGATATTAAAGAATAATTTTGTTAAATATTTTAATTTTAAGAGATAGGATAGACGTTCTTTAAAATACGAATTTGCCCTTTATCTATAAATGGAAAAATAATTGTGTAGACCAAAATAAAATTTAATTCATATTAATACGCAACACACTTTGAATTATAAATGTAAATTTTTTATTGCTGTTGGCAACAAAAGCTCCATTTTGTAAACATGACTGTACTTTTGTCACATTTCTTAGACCAAAACCTTATAATTCTCCCTATTATTTCATCACCCACTTGTAAGGTTAAGGTGACTGGTAGCAGTTCCAAGAACCTGAATTGCTAGATAGTGTTTATCGAAGCCTAGGCACGGTTCAATTGTATTTAATACCTGCCTAGTCCATGTAAGCCGCAGCTCTTGGTAATCAAAAGAACACAAAAAAAAACAAATCCATGTTTGCAATTGCAAACCACACCACTAGACCATTTATGCATTGGGTCCAACTGTGATAAGCAACCACACTGTACTTAAGAATTATCGATATAAATGGTTCAATACTTTAATTAGCGACCAGTTGTCTGCATTTTTTAAAACTAAGGCTGATAGGAGAAGTAGATGATCCAGCTGCTAAAGTGACGCCTAGACGTCAAATCTGGTTGGTTTTCTTTCTCAACTTCTAGTAATTACCATTATCACCTCTTATGTCATATAATAAATGGTTTGTTTATTGGACAATTGAATATACCCAGAATGATTATGATGGCTGGCTTCAAGTCCACATCTCGCTGCACTGCTTAAACCAGCATTTATAGAAGGAGTGTACTACCATCTGCAGAAGGTGTCATCACGAGCTCCTCTGCCTATACCCCTCACTGGAACTTTGTATGAAATAGTAGACATTGAACTGGGATAGATGAATATTATGGCCAACGTCTGGTTCTGTCGATATCCTCTTCCTGGCTTTCTATATCTCCCCTACTGCTCTTTCAATGGTTTTTTATTTGAATTTTATACTTCACATGTTTCTATTTTTTTTCTTTTTACAGGGGTCATTAAAATGGGTAAAAAATTAATAAATTACTCAGTATTGAAAAATCTGAAAGAGAAACAAGCTAAATATAGGAATACATAGTACAACTATTGAATCGAATCTATTATGAACAATACTTATGTGCTCATTTTGTTCAGTGTAGTAAGAATAATATAAAATGAAATTGTGTGATTATAAATACATTTTTATACACAAATTTTACTTTTTAAATTAATCCAAACATTAATATATTTATAATTAAAATTTATTTAAAATTTAATATGTTTTAAAATATTACAGCAATTTTTATATTAAAAAAGCAAAATAACCAAAAAAAACAAGCACAAATTCAAAATGAATTATTTACACAAGTATTCACATTTGACTCACATACATAAATATGTATATATTTATGAATGCATATACAGTAGAATTCGCTCATGACAAACACCACTTTTAAAGAATTATCCTTTATAATGGAAAACTTATCTAAACCTTGTGGTTAGGTTCGAACAAATTTCGCCAATAACTACGGTGACCATACTTTCTGTATTATGCAGAACAGTACTGATTTTAGAGCCTTATTCAGTATAAATTATTCATCGCTAAAAACTTAAAAATATTCTGTATTTTATTTTGTGTTCTGTATTTATTTAATATTTCTTTATTTTTTTTAAATTCTTTTACCTAAATACGCATAGAACAACCATTATGATTTGTGCTTTGTAATATAATCTAAAAAAATTGTGTTTTTAGAATATTTTCAATAATTAATTCATGCCTCCTTGAAGGTTTTGCCACTCATATTTATTGCTGAGTGGAAAAACAGTTTTATTTTATTAAAGATCTAAAAACTCCGGCGTCTTGCAATAAAAGCGTCGACTTTTTGCACAGTGGTATAAAAACATATAGAGGAAAATAAATATGTAACTTCTAAACGGTAAGTCCAAGGGTTCTCGAAGTAGGACACCTCGGGTATGTTACATTTTTAAAACGATCCATTTCTTCGTTTACATATTTATTTCCCTCTATTTTTTTCTATACCACTGTGCATTGTTATTTCATATTTATATAATGCAGACTGAGTCTCAACAAAATTCCATGTCGGAAGTTTCTCTCATTTTGAATGAGCTAAAGTCATTCAAGGGATGAGATATTTTTACCTTTATTAGTAAAAACAATTTTAAATGAATTATATCAGAAACAAGTAAGAGTGCTATATTCGGCTGAGCCGAGGGGATACCTTTGTGGGTCGATTTTCTCGAATTTAAATAGCAATCTATGTTGGACTACAGCGGATTTTTAGATGTGTCAATCATGTACATATGTAAGTTATTTGTTTGCTTCGGAAAGCCGATTTCAACATACACAAGAACATGACCATTTCTACTGCGCTATCTATAACAATCCAGAATATATATACTTTATGGGATCGCAAAATTTTAAAACAAAACTGCGCAGAATTTAAATAATATAATTGTTTATTTTTCATGTTCATTTTGTTAAAGTAAAATATAATTGTATGCTTTTTTATAATTTAGAGATTTTTGTTGTTTTTGCGATATTTAAAAATACAAATTAATTTTAAATTTATTTTATCTTACTTACAATGTTGCTTTTAGAATTTATTTTATTTTACTTTAAGTTTTTTGGTATTTATTTATTGTTACAAAAAAGGTAGTCGAAATATTCTTCCCTGACCTACAAAAGTATATATATTCTGGGTCTTTATGAAATTCTAGCTGTGTCCATACGTCTGTTTGTTGAAAACCCCCGTACAAATGTCCCTGTTTGAGCACTCATAAATATGTTAATTATGAGGAAATCCTGATATGTGCAAAATGTATTAGTTCTAAGTACATACTCTAATATTAGATTACTTAGAGTATGTAAAGTATGTCGAAAATCGGGCAACATTTAATCCTAGTTCATATGCAAGGTCCCCCTCAAAAAATTGGACATATACAAGTTTTACCTAATTCATACCAACTATTGTGAGCATCGGTCCATAATTGAAAATCCTTTATTGTCACATATTGATGGTGTCTATACCCATTTTGTTTTTAAAACATCCTAAGTGCTGTAAGGTTTTGAAATAATTAAAAAAATTAAAATATATTTTATTTAGCAGTTACGACTTTTTCGTGTTGTATATTTGATTTTTTCCTGTTCAGTAATCAGCTTAAAAAAAATTACACCACTGTGCCTATAACGAGAAGAATTTTTTGGCCTCGGTTAATTCATTATAAACAAACCCCACTGTGTTTATATCAATCTGTATACGTACACTTTATATTTAATTTTGTGCCAATTTATAAAACTGTTACAATTTAGCAATATCTGACAGCAACTGCCTACAATCGTGAATTCTGTTTAAAAAAAAAAATATGAAACAAATGAAATTTATATTTTGGTTCCTTTGTCTTGTCAAGTTCTTAAATCATTTAGGAAAAAATATATATAATTTATTTAAAATGCTGGAATTTTTTCATTCCGAATATGAAATGCACTTTATTTGGTATTTTTGTAAAAACCAAAACAACAAAAAAAAAAAATATAAAAAAATAAAGACAATGCGAAGCTAGTGGAGTGACCTCTATTCTAGAAATTCTCATACTTGTTCGTGTTGTCTGTTGCGTTGTTTCTCAAAATATTCACTGTTTTTTTTTGTCATCCACATTGTCAGGTCATTGTGTCTTGTTGTTTTTTTAGTTTTTTTAATTGCTTTTTTGCCTTTTATCAAGTCATTAGTTCAATGCCAAGATCTGCATGTGTGTTCGACCATCCGTCGGTCGGTCTTCTCATTTTCGTTACAAATGTTTTGTTTTATGCACCTTTTTGAATTTTTTAGAATAAATCGAAGGTGTTTTTCCTGTTTTGTTGTGTTCTCAGCTGCTGTTGCTCATTGATTATATAATAATTTTGAAGACCATCACTAATTTTCATATTTCAGTTATTAATTAATATTTTACGAGACATTTATTGAAAGTTTCTCTGACCTTTGGAAATTATTTATGTGATACAAAATATCATAAACATTGTTTTTGTACATAGGTATGTATATACTAGGATATCCAAATTATTCGATTTTTCCTTTGTTTATATAAAACG
This sequence comes from Calliphora vicina, assembly GCF_958450345.1. NCBI lineage: Eukaryota > Metazoa > Arthropoda > Insecta > Diptera > Calliphoridae > Calliphora > Calliphora vicina. Next base: position 84,321,664 of record NC_088780.1, read on the forward strand.
AATACTTCAAATAAGAGATTTAAAGTTTTATTCGATAATTCGATTACATGTTTAAAATTATACGAACTATAATTAGATTTTTTAAGTCATATATAAAGTTATATCGTCTGAAGCCACCTTTAATGACATCACTTATTAGAGGTGGCTTTAATATCACATTCACCATCACTTTCAATATTAATTGATTCTGAGTTAACATGTTTATAAGTATTATTTTATTTCAATGACCAAATATATAGCATGGTAGATACATAATTGCTTTTCTGTCTCTATTTCACTTTTCGGAAGTTGTATTTGGACCCTACAATTCTAAATAAATTCAAAGATTGCACAAAACCAATTATTTTTGAGTGTTTTTTGGGAAAAATATTGTTGATTATTTAAATGTAGAATTATGACAAATTCAAAGAAATATTTATTCGTTTCATTCGATTAATATACATAAAATTGTTCGAATTTTTCGTTATTCGAAAATTTTGATTTTTAAATTCATCGAATAATTAATCGAACGATCACTATTGGAATGGATACCCAAAATACAAATAAAGTGCTAGTAATTAAACATCGAATTGTTATAACTGACTCGTATTCAATATATATTTTAGATCGACTACCGTAACCTAAATAATAGTAATTACCATTACCGCCAAAATATCGTTACCTACATAATCGAAAATACCGTTACTTTGTAAAACAAAAATAAAAATGTAGTACAATGCCAAAATTGTCAAATTATTTTAAAGTTTTGTATATTTTATTAATAATTTTATTATTAATTTGAAGAAAGTTTTAAGTACTTTAAAAAAAATACCTTTGTGAAAGGGTTTACTTTTTCCGATTTCAGTAAATATAGATTTAGCATTATTACACAGCAGAACAGACATTTTGGTGCCCGAAATTTCAACTGGGTTTTGTACGAGTTGATGAACCCTCATTGCTATGTTACCCCTCTAATCCGTAAGAGTGCCTCAAGGCATGCATTACATAACACCAATTATCCGCCTTGACTCATGATCAGTTGGTACTCCACAAGAAGATCCACAGCCAGGAAGTTCTAAAGATGGCGAAAGAGCAAAACATCCAGCTAATGACGTCACCACTTTCCAATCTTCCATTGCAATGGTCTGGCAAAAAAGGTGGAAAAAGATGGTGCAAACTATCACCATGAAATTAGGTCGTGTGATTTATATCTATATTAAAGTTATTTATGTTGCATTTTATGTGTATACCATAATTTCTAGGAGATTTATGCGCGTTAAATTGATTTTCGGAAGCAGGTCTACATGGGAGCTATGACTAATTATGGACCGATCGTAACAGAATTTGGTGACATGAATTTCGTATATATAAAATTTATTCAATAAGCTTGGTCCTTGAGCCGAAAAAATTATATTACCAAATTTTATTGAAATATCTTCAAAATTGCGACCTGTACTTTGTGCACAAGTTTACATGGACAGCCAGCCAGCCACCGATCGGTATACTTTAAGGTGGGTGTTAGACCAATATTTTTGGACGTTATAAACATCAGCACAAACGCAATATGCCCTCCCAACTATGCTGATGTAGGGTATAAATGCAGAATAACCAACAAAATTAAAACCGCGATAATTTAAAAACAAGAGCTGCCCCAAAAAAACTAAAGATAGTTTTGAAATAGTATATCGATTACATTTGTCGCTGCACCAAACCAAAATCCCAATTTTGTTCCCCTGTAAAATTTTGACGAATTAGTTTTCCCATTCATAGTTAGATAAAAATTCATATCAGAGCTTTATGCATTGGAACAATTCTATATTCGTGTAAATTATATGTATATTCCAACCTATTTTGGAATTTTTAAATATTTTAAAAAAAATTAATTCTGTATCGAACTTATTTGTATTTATCAATATACAGTTTTTTTTCTAAAAACTGATAAACTGGAATAATAATGAGGGTATTCATTTCATAAAAATGGAAAAGTACACTCTGATTTTTTTACATTTTAAAAAATAAACACAAGAAAAAAAATTCAAAAAAAAGTTGTATTTTTTTTGTGGAATTTTGTTCATGTTTTTGTTGTGTAAAAAAATCAGAGTGCAATTTCCCATGTTTTGAAATGAATAACCTTAATATTTTAATTTTTTCGTTTTCAATCAGATCCGAATAAAATAAAAAAACTTATTAAAATTATAAAAAATTTCCCAATAGAAATTTATGTAAACAACTTAAGTAGTTGTATCAGGAGTATGTTAACTTTTATAAAAATGCGTAAGTATTTTATGTTCATTGTCTATAACTTATCACATTTTGATAACATTAATAATAATTGTATTCATGAGAAAACTGCTTACGTTGTCACTTGCAGATAAATATTTATGTCATATGTGTGTAGTCATTATTCTATCTGATAACAGTATTATCACTATAATAAATTAACAAATATGATATTTAAAACTTAAATTCAAATTATTCTGAAAATCGTATAGGTACCTATCATATATTATAATTTTACACTACAAACCAAGAACATACTACATATATAGATAGGTACATAATATTTATCCAATTATCACATAACAAAATACATATATTTTATTTGATTTACTACCACTCTATCGCTAAGAAAAAAACCAACATTTAATCAACTTTACACATTAACAAAAACCGATCAAATATACATACCTATTATTATATTATATAACTAAAAACAATTTACATATTTAATACAAATTAACTTGAATTTGCTACACACATAGAAAGAGTATTAAATTAAATAAAATATATGTAGAAAATAACAAATCTGTGTCATTTGTCTGGTGTAAAATGAAAACAAATCGTAAAATGTTCTTCTCATTACTTTTATCAATTGTATGATGATGATTAAAATGCATGTTAAAACACCTCTAGACAGCCTATTATTACAACAATAATAACAACGACAACAATAATCATAATGACAACAAAACTACAACCATAGCAAAACTAGTAGAAATCATTTAAAATGAAATAAAGAATATTTGTACCTATAGCATTTTCATAGTACACTTAGTTGCTGCAACAATCTAATAACAATATAAATAATTATAATACTAACAATAATAACAACATTATACTATTCGTAGACTCATTGCTGTATGTACTGCGAAAACACTGTTGCTTCAGAGTCATTTCTTTTATTGGGAAAAAAAAACTACATTTTACCGACGCTAAATTAGACAACAACAAAAACCATTTCAATGTACATGAACATGTTTTGGAAGCAAAATTAACAGCGGCACTTGAGTAAACGAGGTATAAAAACCATTAGAATCACAATAAAATAAACATAAAATCATAATAAAACAGGCTACTGCATTAAACCACGCCCTCTTTCAATCAGTTTCTTTGTGTGCTACAGGGAAAAGAGCAAAATCTTGCCTCTGAGCGAATGTGTGTGTGTTCATTTAGCAAGAGAAGAATTCACTGCACGCACACAAAACAACAACACAATACAATATGGGAGGTAATCAAAAAAGCAACAACACAGCATCACTTTGTTTCATTGCTTATAGCTCCAACAACAACAAAGAATACCACTGCCAACAACATCATGAGAGTGTATTACACGGAAGCCATAACTGTTAACGAAATTACCAATAACTCAAGTCAATTGATGTTCAGCTCACTCAGCAACTAAACTTACACACACAGCCACGCTAACCCAACGTTAAAGAGAACCTAAATGGCGCAGTGGTGCAATATTGAAAGAGACAGAACTATTATTAGGCCATTCAACTGAGTGCAAAGTCAAGAGCGAGTTTTTGTTTTTATTGTTTTCATTAAAAGAGCAGCCATTAAAAAAAGTACTTTGAGTGAGTGTTATTGCATGTAGCTACACTAGTGAGAAAGAGTAAAAAGCAAAAGAAATTTTGTTTAAAGAAGATCTCTGTCTAACATGCTTGTGTTAATGCAGTAAATGTAGATTGGCGTTGCTTTGTGAAATGAACATCGTATAGACACGCGTCATCCATAAAATTGTGTACTTTACAGTGTGGGAAGTTAAATAAAAATTGAGTATAATCGATTTTACTGCTGTGATTACTGCCGTGAGAAAATTTTTAATACTCTACACTTGGTTTGTATGGATACACACATACAGTGTTTTCGTAGTTTTTTTTTTAGATTTTTATGTTTTGTTTACGTTGTTTTTATTGCGCAAGTGTTTTTGTTTGTGCTTCTTGTTCTCATTTCAAAGACTTCAATTGCTAAATGTATTTACCAAAATTATTATTACGAGTTGTATTTTTAAAGCGCATAGGTACTACAAATTTCTATGTTTCTTAGGGTTGCCCTTTTTAATATTTTCATAAAGAAACACAAATTCGTATTTTACGGAAAAAAATATTTTGAATTCTTGAAAAATCATTGATAGCAAAGTAGGAATTAATACTTCTATGGTAAATGTAGACTAAGATATTTAATTTATCCCGATATTTAATTTATGTAACACAATAAATACTTATGTACATACATATCGCTCATTTACTAAAAGAACGACATAACTCAAAAAAAGTGGTTCCGAGAATAACGGCTTTGAAAGTTTTATGATATTTTACTATTTCTTAAATAACATTTCGACAAATTCTTTATTAATAGAGGGGTTTTATTATAAACGTTTTTACATTATATTAATGTATAAAAAGTACCAAAACATGGGATCAATTTAACCCCTTGTACGTTCAAATTTCTAAAAAGTGACAAAAACCATTTGAATTTTTTTTAGAAGGACTAATTTCTTGGATATGTTATACAAAAAAGTACTAAAACTTAGGTTTCGCCCGTTTTATCCTCTTAAAAGTACAAAAATCAAAAAGTACCACACACCTGTCCTATTATTTTTTGCATAAATTTTGATTGAGTTCGACTTTTAGTGCTAGCTTTATTAATTCCGGAGATATAGAGATGCCGATTTTCCCGGTTTTACCCCCTTAAAATTTTAATCCCTTCTTAGTGAATCTACACATCGTGTGAGGTCCTACAAACAAAATTTCAAGACATTCAAATTTGGGAAAAATGTTTGTGTTGGAATGGGCTTTAAGAATGGACCTAATGTAGGAATTTAGGTGTCTAGAACCATTTTCAGAAAATTTCCTTTGCAATGAAACCGGTTTCCAAAATAATTGGTTGAATATGAATATATGTATATCAAAATTGTGGAATAAAATAAATTTTTATATTTAATGTTCGTAAACTAACCATATCGCAATAGTCATTGTTAGCTCGTAGTCCTCAAATTGGAAAAAAAGTTCTATTGAGATAATTTTAATATTACTATAATTTGATCACTAAATAAAAAGTTCATTACACCAATATTCTATATGTCCCGCATGGGAAAGCATGCCAATTCTGGAAGATATGTCCTCCGTTATCGGAAATTACCAAATTAATTACTCCAAGAACTATAAATGGCCATGCCCCTAAACCCATAGTTTCGTTAAAAGGCTATAAATCTATCTACACACTCATGTTCGGACCTGGTAAGCCTTTCCTGCCATTGCCTTTAGTTTCAGCTCTGCATACATACTTCCCCCGGAACCCAGAAGCATTGGTTTTGCGGAAAACGACTGGGAGAGCCATAACAGTAGCTATAAGAAATTGCAAGCATCATTTATGGTTAGGACTAGGGCTGTATAAACTACTTTCATAAAAATTATAATATAATTGGAAATGAAAGTTCAGAATGAAATTAAGAGAAAGTTAAAAATTAAGAACAATCGGTTCGTTATTCACACTCTACCGTTCATTATCCACTAAATGCAATAGAAAATACCACATAGTCTACAAATATACTAATCAGAAATACCGTTCTAGTTTTAGCCCTGACAGCAGATTACCTCTTGCACAACCCTAATAACAGTATGTTTTCTGCCCAGCTTGAATTATACAGACCTAAACACCTTCATTCCGCCATGGTTTTTCCAGATCGGTCAGTCAGTAATATTCCGCTTAAGTAATACCATATTGTAGTGACTGATCTATCAGTAGATCACTGGGGGGATAGTAAGTAAAACATGGAAAATTAAATATTTGAATTAATTCCAATTAATGACTCAATATTCAAAAACCAATATAGTTCAAAATATCAGTATTATTGACCAATAACATTCATTGAAATTAAAGTGGATAGTTCTAAACATTCCCCATGGTTCCAAAACTGTGCCCCAGCAAAGTATCGTATTTATGAAAACAGTTTAACCTTAAAATAATATTAATAAATAAGTTCTTTATGGTTAAAGACAACTGAAACATAAAATCTTTAACACAATGTCCCCTCATAAAAGTTGACGTAAATGGCCTGATTAACAGGCCGGATTATTTTTATTTTTTTTATCAATTGTCAATTCTTTAAATGTCTAATTTGGCCCAATAATAATTTCAATTAAATAACACTTCATTTGATATTGTTTTTAATTGTTTCAATTTTTGGTCGATTTAAAAACTCAGAGCGGCAGCTAGAATTGAAAACTGAGCAAGAAAATTCAAATTGGAAAAATTCTCTTTTTAGTTACTCTTTAATGTATTTTCTACCCCACGTGCTCTTGGTAAAAATCGGAGACAAACTTTAGGAAAATTTTGTGTATTTCATTCCAAAGAGGCCATGAGTAACAAGAGAGTGTACGAAAACATCTCAGGGATACATTTTTTGTTTGCGTTTTGGTTTGATTTTATTCCACACCTTTTTGAATGGCAGAATGCGACATAAAATGTAAAATGCGCCGTAAAAACGTAGATTTAAGTAAGTGGAAACGAGATCGTTAACTACGCGCATAAAAATAAAAATCATCATTTTACCAGGCAGTGATTGAAAAATAAATTTACAAAAAAATAATAAAAAAACATACATACACAAAAACAACAACAACTTCCTTACTGCTGTGAGCTGTTGTTTTATTTTTGTAGCTACTGCTGTTTTACAGAGAAAAAAATACAAAAAAATTGTATTTATCCATTTCCTCCTCAACTCTCCCCCATTCATCGGAAAAATATAATAAGAAAAATTAAATTCATTCTTTAAATTGAGTTTTTTTGTGTGTTTATGTGGGGTTTTCTTTTTTGTAGGTTTGAAAATGGTTTGAGTTCAAAATTCATTTTTTGTTATTTGAATTTAGTTCTTTCTTTCTTTTTGTGTTTTTAATAAAATTAAACTTTTACTCAATTTAGAATTTGTATTTGTTGTCGTTTGTTATTTTTGTTGCCGTTGTTTTTCTTAGTTTTCCGCTTGAGTTCGTATTTGTTTTGCTTTCTCAGTTGTTTGTGTTGTCGTTGCTTCTCCTCCAATATCTTTAATATTCTTTTCATTTTCATTTTATAGTTTTTATGCGGGTTTTTATGGTTTTTATGGCTTTTAGTGCGTGCCAAAAACTTTTTTAATTGAATCGTATGTTGTTCTTATTGCTTTGTTTCATTTGTTTTCTTTAGCTTCTTTTCATTTTAGGTTTTACTGTTGTTGTTGTATTTTCATATAATATTATTGTTGTTGTCAAGTGTAAGTATTTAGTTTAATCAAGGATGGAAAATGAAAATTTTGTTGGGTATCAGAATGGTATTAAAATAGTACTTTAATCGCCACAAGAGTACTAAAAATCATATTTTTAATTTTCTGTCTATAGAAAATACTGTTATAAAAAAATGTTCCATAGAAGAATCTATTATACATATGTAAATACAAATTTCCATACCAAATTTTCAATGTAAGAGTGTTATATTCGGCGGTGCTGAATCTTGTATACCAACCATCAATATGTAGTTTTGGCATTTTACAGAGACTTGAATCAGTTATGGTCCGAAATCGCACTCTTTTAACAATACTGTATTAACTCAAAATTTTTAAAAATTCACTTTTTGCAAGAAATCAACTAACAACATCTCGAAAACCACATTTGAGACCATTTTCGTGATAATTTGTGACTACCTTGTATCAACAAAAAGATATTATTTTGCGTTAATACAAAAATTTAAATAGAAATACATGGTATATTTTCATAAAAAAATGTATTATTTTGAATTGAGCCTTTATTCAAGTTAAAAATAATCAAATTGTTTTATTTAAATTTGGTTGTATTTTGAGTTGATACTGTTTTGTTGATAAAATAATACAAAAAAATATCGAGAAGTTCCAGAAAAATGGTAGTAACTAAAAAAATAGATTTATTATGAGAACAATTATGAGTGTTCAAGTCATTTTCTGACATGTTGACCGATTTACACCTTACTTTACAGTATGATTTCAGAGTACTAAGAACTAATTTGTACAACATTTTATCATTATTGTCGCATAATCAACATATTTATGACTGCTTAAAGAGTATTCCGGGGGAACATTTGTATGAGGTCTAGGTGAAATCATAGACCGATATTGCCCATTTTCAATACCAAACTGAGAGAATATTTAATCTTATAAATAGAGAGTAGTTGTGGAAAGTTTCAGCAAGCTAGCTCCTTTCATTTGGGACAGACGGACGAATCTTATGCGGAATATATATACTAACGTAGGTCTGCGAAAAATATTTTGATCTGTTACATCTTTTTTGATGGTGGGTATAAAAACAGTTGAAACAAAATTGTCTATTTGCATTTCTTAAAAACCAACCACAAAATAATGAATACTCTTTATTGCCTTTGTAAAAATCTAATGGGTTCCCAAAGACTTTGAAATGCGCAATATAAATCCATATAGTTTTACCGTATGCTTCCATTTCCCCATATAAAAAGCAAGCCTTCAGTAAGCAGGTTTGTAAGCGGGAGTTTAGCTTATCTCCTTTAGAAGCCTACTTATAGATTAGCTCCAATTTTGGATGATTAGCACAATATGGAGGGACGTGCTAATATCGAACATCAAATAAATCTAAGTCTATAGAAATGTGTAAATTTGTTTCTTTAAATAAAATACTGGAATTTTATGAAAACATAGATAATAGACATAGAGCGGAAACTCTTCTGTCAAAGGCCTAACTCAGTTGTCAGAAAATTAAGTGGTGAGAATGTATTAGTAGAAAAAACTATGTGAAAACAAAAACAACAATCGTATGTGTGATTATTTTGATTAATTTTTTTTTTGTTTGAGTTTTTTTCTAGTTTCTGCTCTAAGTTTCTCTATGTTTGAAAGTACCAGATGAGTTGAGGGAGTACTTTTAAATATGAAATAGTGTAAAAAAGTACGATCGTATTAAATTTTCCATCTCTGCGTTTAAAAATATTCGTTGTGTTGCTGCTGTCGTTGCTTTTGTTGGTATATATTATTGTTATTGCGTTTTTTCAATACACTTTTCTTCTTTTAAAATTGTATTGACTAGCAGTTACCGTCGGCAAACAATTTTAAAACTGATTATATCCAATAGAAAATTGAAATTGTTGCATTCTTTTCAAACAAAAAATACAATGCATAATAACCTTGTAACTCCAAAAAGATGTGGATTATATAAATTTGGTCATTCCAAAATTGTATACATATTCTTGGTCTTAATAAAATTTAAGATGATCTAGATATGTATGTTGAAGGCACTATAGGGTCTAGATGGGAGTGTCTAATGGGTTGAACTTTCTCCTCAATATTCTCAGTTGATCAGAAATGTGTGGTACTGGAAATGGGTTCAACAAACACAAAATACAACAAAATGTCCGTCAGACTGATGCACAGTGAGGGAAAAAATTGGCTATAGAGGAGGTGTAGTTGAGTTTATGTTTAAGTTTGTAGTTGTCGATCCGATTTGAAAGATTCGCATTTTAAAATTTCAGCCTTAGTCTGGTTTTTTGCTAATAGCGGATCCGAATCTTTCCAGATTTTAACAATATAAGAAAGAAATTCGAAAAAAGTTTTTAAATTAAAAAATTAATATTTTTTGGAAAGGAAAATATTAAAAAAAGGATTTAATAATTTGTATTACTGCGAGTACCAGAGCTTTTCAAATTAGACGTTTGTATGTTATTTTTGTAACCAAATTTTCTCTAATCCCATAGCAACTTTCAAAAAATTAAGCCAGTTTTATTTTACAAATTTGAGATTTGTCTCAGATTTAATTAACTTTTTTCAAACATTTTGTTAATAAATTTGACTAATTTACATGTTTTGTAAAATCCATCATGTTCGCCAGCGGTTGGCATGTAATTTCAAATATTCAGATTGTGGTGAGCAGGACATTTTGTGATCGGTTTCTTTAACAATTTCTTCAAAATCACATTTATTAAAAGACTAATTACGATCTTCGTTCAATATTTCTAACCAGTCACGGCAACAGAGTAACCTGTCTTTTTTTGGTGGTCGCAAATATGGATTTCAAATCTATCGAAAATCCCACGGCGATATCCCTTGAGTGCCAGAACCAATCAAGCATTTATATATAACATGAAATTTTGTTCGTGATTCCTCATCTATACAAGCTCATCAAAATATGCGAACAATATTACTTTTATTTTTGTCAATTTTCAATTTTAATGTAAAAATTCTTAAATCAAAATAAAACAAATACAAAAAATAAAATCAATAAAAACAATATTTTTCTGCCATAAAATAAATAACAGCGGCACCGTTTGGTCTGAAAACATTAAATTGCTGGCAAAAACAAAAAAACTGAACATGAATTGTTGTGAAGACTTTTTGCGGCAGAATGTTGTTTATGGTTTTATGAAGCTTTTCAATGCTTTTGGGGGATATTTATAAACAGTATTTTTTTCTCGCTTCAATGTTAGATATTTCGACAAAACGAACAGAAAAATTATGGTCATTCGACCACAAAGAATTTATTTAATTTGGCCATTTAATTCAGTCAGACGAAAAAAAAGCTAAATATAAAAAAATAATTTAGTTCTGTTTCCAACATTTAAAAACACAAAAAAATAATGTCAACCAAAGCTGTTATAGGCTACAACATGGCTAATTTAATATATACAAACAGTATACACTGTAATTTCAACATTCAAAATGTTTCTGGATTGACTTGTATTGTTTAATTGTTTAAAATTAAATAATTTTTAACATTTTATTAAAATATTTAAATGATTTTGATCTAACTATAATATCGTTTTGTCTTGCATGGATCGTTTTAGTAAAATATAATGGATTGATTGTTGCATAATTCATATTTTAATTTTGTTTTTAAATTTTACAATTAAAAAAACTCTTAAAAATTGCAAGTTTCCCATATGGGCATTTCCTACGATTAGTCAACCGGGATCGAAAAATAAAATGTTGATAATCACCGTGTTTTATTGAAGATATTTCGATATAATTTGGTACATATAATTTTTTCTATCCAGGGACGAAGCCCATTGAAACTGGCTGGAATCAGTCCATTATTTCACCTAGCCCCCATACAAAAGTCATCCCAAATTTGCTTTTATCGGTCATAAATGTTTAATTTATGTAGGTATCTACACAAATATTTACCGAATATACCGAATTCATGTCACCAAATTTTATGATGATCGGTTTATAATTAGTTATAGCTCCCATATAAGGCTCATTTCCGAAAATCACTTTAACGAGCATAAATCCCATAAAAATGTTGGTATGCACATAAAACTCAACATAAATAACTTTCACATAGACATAAATTAAGACCTAATTTCATGGTGATCGGTCAATAATTCGAAAATTACTTCAGAGTATATATTATTGAATTTTTAAAAGAAAAATGTTACTTAGTGTAGGGTATTATATGGTCAGGCTTGACCGACCTACATTAATACACTTTTAAAATAAATTCATCGCTTTTAAATATTCCGTTCCATTTCACAGATTTTTACATTTCATTACTGTCAGCCAAAGTTGACTTCTATTTTGCGTACGTTCGTTATCAGCGCGGCCTTAGCTTCAAATGTAGACAGAATTCGAAGACACCAAAATAAGTTAAAACAAATGCAGAAGGAGGGACACAACTAGAGTTTTTCTTTTCCCGCACTTTTTCATTTCCCGGGAAATCGGGATTAATTTTGAAATTTTCCGGGATCCCGGGAATTCCCGCCTAGAACAAATTATGCAATTTTAAGAATGCTGAATTCGTTAAAAAACTAAAAAATGTCATTGGTTTTAAAATGTAATTGGATACAAATAAAAAATCCAATAAAAATTTAATATAAAGAGATAAACTGAATCGATTTTTAATTTTGGTTATATACAAACCTGTCACCAATTGTCATTTGTATCGGAATGGCTTCAATTTCCATTAGATTTTGTTCTACCTTCGTTAGACTCTAATTAAGTCTGTAAAATTCGCAAAAAATAAATATTTTATTTTTTTTTAATTTTGTATCGCTAATGTTAATAAAAATAAGTATAGATATTAATAAAAACTTGAAGAAAACCCAAACATTTTCGTTTTACTCTTTGTGATAAAGCAAAATATTACAATAATTCCACTTTCAATCGGAATGCAATTCTGTGACAGCCCTGAACATTCACGAGTTTTTGGAATAATTTGAATAATCTTTTTTGTTGTATGAATCTTCTGCATTTGTTTTGGAGCCTAACGATCTTTTAGAGAAAGTCAAGTTCAAAAAACATCACATAAAACTAAGGAAAATAATTCCCGGGAATTTTCGAACAATTTCTTGGGATATCGGGATTGAAAATTTTTCGGAATTGAAACTTTAAAAAACTGTTTATGAATATTGGGGTAATGCTTTATAGTAGAATTATTATTTATAGTAGAATTATTTCATAACAGAATTCATTCAACATTTGAATGATTAAATTGAATTTGAATTTATACCCTACATCACTATAGTGGGGAGGGTATATTGTTATGTGTTGATGTTTCTAACACCCAAAAATAGCACCTACTTGAAAGTATAAAGTATATACCGATCGACTCAGAATCACTTTTGTTGATTACTTTTTACCAGCAATTAGACAGTCTCGTTGCAACCAAAAAGGTAAACTTGACCCCCTTCTTAGGGGGTCTGTCCCAAGAACAGCTGGGATATTATTTATTATACATAAAAACATATCTGCATATGTAACCACATATTACATATTAGACATAAATTCATATTTTATGTAAAACTCTCATTTAAAATTCATATTAAAGAAAACGAATACAAAAGACTTTCAAAATAAACGTGTTTCAGAAAACTGTAATAGAAAAGTTATCGATTTCTTTTACTTTACTTATGTTCAAACAATACACATAATGATTCATGAGTGGGGGAATGTGAGAGAATAAAAAATTGTATCTAACTTGAAACAGTAGAATTAGCTACGGAAGTAAATGTAAACAGTTTGGCTTTTATTTTCTTAAATACATTTTTACTTGCTGGCATTGGAGATAAAAGCTAGTTACGTTTCTATTTAATAAATTTCTTAAACCACCATAAAGATATACCATGTATAACAGACTATATTTATGTTTTTCGTGAAAACTATAGGTAGCTGGACCGAAAACGTCATTATTATCCAAAATAAGCAAGATATATCAAGAAAATCAATTGGTTTATTTAATGAAATACCTAAAGTCCAATAATTTACATTGAAAATTATGTAAGATATTACATAAAAACCTCAACAACTTTTGAACCCATTTGAATCCCAATTTGTGATTTTCACACAATGATTATAATTCATTTGTCTATTTTGTAAGGAAATTAAACAAAGAGATCTGTTTTTAAGCATGTCCAAATACAAACATTTGAGACGACACACCTTGGTATATAAATAAAATAGAGGGAAATAAATTTGTAACTACTAAATCCTTAATCCGATGTTAATGAACTTTGACATGCGAAGAAGAAGTGTTTTTGAGTTTAAGGTTTGAATTTTGAACACTTGGACCCACCAGGGGTGCGGCCACGGTTCCCCAAAGTGCGACACTACATTTATTGGAATCAAATGGTATTCAAGACTGAACTTTGCTAAATTTGAAGCTAAAATTTAACGTATACTTTAAACGTCAATGAAATTTCTTATTTCAACAGTAATGTAATCAAACAATCCTATATTGTTTACAAATCTCAAGTTCTTGGTTTGGAAAATAGAAAATATTGCCATTTTACAGCAAAATGTGTGATTCGGATAAATAATTAGTCTATATGGTATTTGCAATTTAGAGAAAAACAGACATTTGCATAAAACCCTCTATTTATTGATTTTTTTTAAGATCATTCAAACGTCTATGAAGACTTCTAAGTTTTACTTATTCGTTAAACTTTACTACTATAATTTAGTATTACGAATGTCCCGGAAATTCCATTCCATTTTTTGTTAGTGCACGGGAATGGAAAATGTCCGGGAAATTAGAAATAAAACATTGTACACTATGGACTTTTTATGTCCTTGGGAAATGGGTTCCATTTTAAAATATCCCATGATCCATTAAATTTTCAGCTGTTGTCTTAACTCTTTTAAAACTCTGAACAATATAAACATTCGTGCATAAGTTTACAGCCAAGTTTGAATTTTAATTAAGTAATATTTCTTTTGCGCTCTGCATCTACCACTTCCAGTTTAACAGTGTGCTTATGTATGTCTTTCTTTTGTCTTTTTTTCACTCCCATACAGTCAGACATTCTGTACTCGTCCGGGCTCGAAACAATTTATACTCGTAAAATGAAAATACAATCTGAATTTACGGATGGGATATTTTACGTTCGTACTCTCGCACTGGTGCAATCGACACAATCGTTCTTAAAAATCGATGAAGGTTAAAAATAATAATTTTATATGTCATCTTGTCTGGGTGTGTGAGTAAGTAGGTGTATGAATGTATGTATGCCTGTGATTTTTTTTAATAAAGAGATATTTTACCTTTATTGTTAATGTATTTTCAAGGATAATTTATTTATGATTGAACTTATGAATATTTTTTGGTTTTCAAAAGTATCCATGTTTTGTTTAAATAAATTTTGAACATGTGATTACGCCATTATTATTATTTTTTTTGAAAAGATTGTTCGGTCAATTTAAAAATTTATTAATTTTCTTGACTTGTTAATGAATCGTTTGTAACACTTTTTCTTGTTTGTTCGAATCTGAATTAACACATTATAAAAAATAATTTACTATAATGGCAAATAAATTTATTTTATTGTCTAATAAATAATTTACCAGTCATTATAAAATCGATTGCTTATTAATTCAAAAACATTTTTCAAAATGATCTGACAACCAATAAAAAACAAATTTTGCATTGTTTAGTTTGCCTTTTGAATGCAAATCAATGGCTATATTTCTTAAACTTTGAAACTAGTCAGTGTTAATTTATTGCTGTTTAAGTTCAAAATAAAGAAAACAAATTATCTGGAAAGCATTTTAGTATACATTAATTATAACCTTTTAGAATAAGATCTGAATATTTGCATTATCTAAATAATCTTTTTATGATAAGAAATAAGAAGTTAAGACGTATGTAACTTTTTTACTGAACATTATAGTGTAAAAACCATAGCTTTTTTTGTCTTTGAAAATGTCGAATTATATGCCAAAAATGCGGGAAGTTTTGCTTTCATTCTTTAATTTAAAAAATGTGCCACTGAAGCAAACCGATTGCTCACCAAAGCTTATGGAGAATGTGGTCCATCGGTTTCATCGTGCGAGATATTTGACACGGAAGACAAAGATCGCCCAGGCCAGCCAAAAAAGTCCTAAATTATGCTTGAACGTAAAAGAAAAACATTTTTGTACCGAGTCATTACTTGCGATAAAAAAATGTATCCATTACGATAACCTGAAGCGTAAGAGATCATATGTGAAGCCAACAAGCCGAATCGACATCAAAGCCGAATATACATATGAACATGGCATAAAGGTAATTCAGAATATGCGGCTAAACATGAAACAATACAATTGCAATACCTGTTAAAAAGTATTTAGAATGCGGTGGTTGGAAAGTTTTGCCTAATTCAGAACATAGTCTGCTTTTACACACAGCAAGTTTACTTGAAGCAAGTCTCTTTGATTCCCTTTTAAACTTGCTCGACTGTTTACACACAACAAGTCTGCGTTCAATTTTGTATGTCAAAACCTAATAGACGCCATAGTGAAAATGAGAAAACAAAAGAGAATTGAAGAGACTTGCCAGTACAAGCAAGTTTGTAACCCTCTTATTTCTATTTGCTTCTCTCTCCTATAAACTCTAGACTTGCGCAAGAAAACTTGCCCTGTATAAAAGCAGATATATAAAAGTACTTTATAGGACCTTAAATGAATATTTTAGAAATTTCAAAGGGAATCAAAAATCAAGGGTTTTTCGAAATCGACAATAAATGGACAATTTTTAGGATGATATTTTTTTTGAAAAGATCTCTTTACTAGCGTTTGATACCTCTTGAGAGAATATTCCTTTGTTATTCATTGTAAAATGAAAAGAGAATACATACTTACTCGTGCGTCTAAAATAAACTATTTTATTTATTTGTTTTTAGAGAAAGGGTTTTAGAATTTAATAATAAATAAATCTAAATAAATGGGTAATTTGATTTATATCTACCTTATATTCTATGATGATTGTCATTGTTAATGTTAAGTAGTTCGACAATAGGTGTGACTCTGATAAAACCTATTGCTGTCAGGCTATTAATATATTCTAAGATAAAAATGTATTTAACTCGAATCTATTTTACATATGTTATTATTTTTGACCTTTCTTCTTTTGATATCAAATTTAAATACAAAAACAAACCAAATTTAAAATTCGAATATTTCAAGGGTTCAAATTCTTAACAGATAAGAATTTTAAGATTTATGAACATTTCATTTATTGAGAAACATGTTAGATACAAGTAGTATACATAGTTGTTTTGAATCAGAGAAACTGATATTATTCGTGAGTTGAACCAGCACTCCCTCATTATGTTAAATTTATGATAATGTATTATTGCAATGGGATAGATTCGCCAATTGAGAGTGACATCACTGATATAATTAAAAACAAGTAAGAAAGTATAGTCGGTCAAACATGACCATGTATTACCTAACACCAAGTACATGAGTAAAAACAGTTGAATTTAAAAATGGGGTTTATATAGAAATAATTTGTGTTGAGTTTTATTTATGGAAATCATTTATGTTAAATTTTATTTGGATATCAACATTTTTGGAATCTCATAAAAGTGATTTTCTGAAGGGGGAATTATATGGAAGCTATAACTAATTATGAAACGATCGCTTGCTAAAGTGATTTTCAGAAGTGGGCTTTATATGAGAGATATGACTAATTTGAGACTTTTTGATTGGAAAAGAATAGCGACCCTATAACTCTGAAAGGGCATATTGAGCAGATCATTTTTGTAGAATAAACTTATAGTCCAGCTGGTCTGATTTTTTTACAGTGGGTCAACATTTTAATTTTTTGATCGAAGGGAGCATTATACTAACTGAAAAAAATGTTGTAAGTTAATGTCTGAGAGAATTCCACACAGTTATATTGTGGAATTATATGGTGATCATTTTGTGGAAGATCTTAACCCTCTATCTCCTCCCTTTTTAGGGATCAATTTAACCCTTTTTCGAGGAAATCAAAAAAGTCCTTTCAAAAATATGTAATTTATCTCTTTTAGTTCAAAAGATATTTAAGTTTATTTATTTTTTTAATTCTGCACGATTTTTTTTTGGGTTTTTTAAATATGGACGGTCGAAATTTTTTTTAAAAATATCAGCTATTTCTGCTACAAAATTCGGAATAAAATCAAAATAACTAGCTAACAATTATCTCGAACCTATAAAAGGTTGCATGCATCAAAAGTTGGAACATGTAAAAATCGCCTTATTTTTTACGTTATTTTCCCAAAAAATCCATATATTTTTCTTTTGTAAAAAAAAATGTTCTTCGGGACTATATAAAATTTGTATATGATACGAAAAGAGAACCTAAGGCAAAATCGTGTAAAGTAAAACTTGGCACAGTTAAGCGGACCTAGTCGCCCCCAGACTTATCAAAACTTTGCCAATTAAAAAAATACGTCACAGTATGCACTTTTCGAAAAAGCTCAGTTTTTGGAACACATTTTTCCCGTTCTAGAAATTTTGGTATTTGAAAATAAAAAATTTAAAAAAATTTCAATGCCATTGACTTAAGGTCATATGGATGTACATTATCTCTAATTTTTTTATAATATCTAAAAATGTATAAACATTACTTTAAATTTTATATTTTTATACCCTACACCACCATAGTTGGGAGGGTATATTGCGTTTGTGCAGATGTTTGTAACGCCCAAAAATATTGGTCTAACACCCACCTTAAAGTATACCGATCGACTTAGAATCACTTTCTGAGTCGATTAAACGATGCCCGTCCGTCCGTCTGGCTGGCTGGTTGGCTGTCTGTCCATGTAAACCTTGTGCGCAGAGTACAGGTCGCAATTTTGAAGATATTTCGTTAAAATTCGGTACATATAATTTTTTTAGGCCAAGGACGAAGCCCATTGAAACTGGCTGAAATCGGTCCATTATTTCACCTAGCCCCCATACAAATGTCCTCTCGAAATTGGACTTTATCCGTCATAAATGTTTAATTTATATATGTATCTACACAAATTTCGCTCCAAATAAGTTTTATATATACAAAATACATGTCACCAAATTTTGTTACGATCGGTCCATAATTAGTCATAGCTCCCATATAGACCCGCTTCCGAAAATCACTTTAACGCACACGACCTAATTTCATGGTGATCGGTCCATAATTGGTCATAGCTCCCATATAGACCCGCTTCCGAAAATCACTCACGAATATAAATTATTGATATTTTAAAAAAAAAATATTTTTACTCATTTACTTGGTTAGGGTATTATATGGTCGGGCTTGACCGACCATACTTTCACACTTGTTTTAAATAAATTCGAAAATAATACATCGATTTTTATGATCGATATTTCATTTTATTTCTATTACATGTGGCTTTGCGATAAAGCTACAAACCTGAATAATTTCTGGCGTTTTCGGTTTTTCATGAGTATTTTAAAACACAAAAATTAGCTATTTTCACTTAAAAAATATATTTTGCTTAATTTGTTTATATAACTCCGAAACTATTGAGCCGATTAAAAGGCAATATATAAACGGATTAAAGGCTATGTAAATTTTAACTTTTTTATGTTTACTTCAATAATATAGGTCTAACCCTTTTTGGATTATCATAAATTATGTGGAGAAACATCTAACAAAATTCACGATTTTAGAAAAAAAAATTTAAAAAAAATATCTATTCACAGAATTGAAAAATTTTACGATTTCTGTACCATGATGCATCAAATCTATATAGTGGTTTTTGCTGTTGACCTGCTGACTTGCCACACAAGAAACTTCTGGGGGAACAATGTTTGTTTTTTTGTCATGTAATATTCTTGAACGTTGTGTTGTCCATCAGCTAAATAAAAGTCTTGACCCGGAAGTTGTGAAAAGTGTGCCAGTACATAAGTTTCATCATCCACTACACAACAGTTGTATTTTTTTTATAAATTTTTACTTCAATCTTTTCGCTTGTTATTTTGCTTCTAAGTTCTTTACCGCATTGCGATCTGGAATTTTATCAACCCAGCATTAACTGATCAGAGCATTAAATTTCTGATAGAAGTGTTCGAAACAGTTGTTCAACTTCTTTTGCCTTAACAATATCTGTTAGATCATTTAGACATCCTCACGCAGGCTTTCTTTCAATGTTTAAGTCTTCCATATACTGTTTAATGATTTTTGAAACAGTGTGGCGATGAATTAGATCTTTTGTCATTTGTTTTAATATTTTGACCGAAATAACAGTAGAAAATCAATGATTTGGAAAAGATAGTATCTGATATATTTTTAAAAGCTAACTTGATTAAAAACATAATTATTGGTTGAACCAAGGATAGGCTATGGTTGGAATAATGTTTATAAGTTGTTTTTTCTTTGACTTACTCTTTATTTCGCATATTAGTTACACATTACAGTACATTTATATTAAATTGAAAATAATAAATTTTCCCTGTCATGGTGTCAACTTTAATAAAAAACTAATTTTTTAAACACGTTAAAATTTTGTAATTTAATGAAATGTGTAAAACTAAATTTAACTGAATATAAACAAAATTGTAGCTAAATTAACACATGTATATTAGGTTGGCCCTCATTCTGCCATGGTCTGAAATATTTTTGAAATTACCTATTGCTATTTTGACTTCAAATATAATAAGCAAACTCTAAAAGTTGTCGAATTTTGCCGAAATGATTTTTAGAGAATCTGGACATTGAGAGCATCGAAAAGCCAAAAAGCGCAAAATATGGTTCATCCTAATGTGTAACGTTAAAAGTTGAATTTTAACCAGAAACATGATTTCTTAATAATTTTAATAATTATCGTGGTGACGCTCAGTTACCCTACAACAAATTGTCAGAAATGGATTTAGGAAACTTTTATTATTTAATTATTATTTTTAATTAGTTCTAGGTTATAATCGTTCACAAATTTCTACTATTACTATAAATTTGTTAAATAATTTTTTATTTTTAAGTACTAATTTCAAATTACACAAATTTCTTATTTTTTTAAACATACGTCATTTCATGAATATATTAGTTTAAATTCAGCATATTTCTAAAACCAGCTTCGTTCTACATTCAAAAGATCATACATTTTTTTAATTACACTTTACTTCAACTTATGTGATAAAATTTCCGTAGAGTTATTAATTTTCTGCTTATACCCAAAGTATTTCAATACACATCCAAATGTATATAAGTACATACATTTGTATTTTTTGCTTATAAGAGTGTATATAGTTGTTAGTGTACTAGATGCTTCTGTAAACATGGTCATAAGTTGTAAGTTTACAGTAAATAAATTATGTTTATGACATGAAAAATGTTTAACATGAAAAAAATAAATGAAAAAATAAAGCAAAAGTTGAATACAAGTTTTTTTTTATAATTTTGGGATTTAGTTAGTTAACACAAAAATAAAATCACTTACATTACATATTAACAGAGTAATAAAAGAGTGTTTTCAATTAAAATGTACAAAATTTTTAATGTCTAATGAATTTTTCACAGAAATAAAGATTCGATTAAGAACATTATAAGTTTAATTTAAAAAAGATTTTCGTTATTTTTAAACAAACTATTTGAGAACTAGTTCAATTATAGAAAGAGAAAATCAGAAATGTTCAATAATACTCTTGACATTATCATAAAATTTATTGTAATCAGAATAAAAATACTTGCATTATTATAACTTTAAGTAATGAGTTGAAAATAAGACAACACTCTTTAAGAAATCTGTCAATAAAGAATGTATGGAAGAGAAAGCAAGGGCTGCACCCTTTTTTTATATGAAATTAAAAAAACAACAAGAAAATATTTCTGCGTGCTTTTATTTTACACATGTTGTAGTATATGACATGCAACACGACCCAACTATAACAACAACAAAAACGAAACGAAAACAATCCTGTTGAAAATAAACTATCTTCAATTTCGGTCGAAATAATGTTTAAGTCAGGCACTGGGCAACAAAAAACAACAATACAGAGCATCACGTTTTTTTGTTTTCCGGCAAAAAAAGAATCATAAATAAAAACTGAAAAAGATGAGGAAAAAATAACAACATTTTAAAGTAGTTTTTTCATACATACAAATATATTTACACCAGTGTGACCATTTTGGCATTTCTGCAGATAAATTTAGCATTTTTAAAGCCTTCACCTTGACTATCAATGGTATATAAAAGTTTGTGATTCCGTTAGTAATTTCTGGATCGTTATAGATATAGGAGTCGATATAGCCATGTCCGTATGTATGTATGTTGAAATCAAGTTTCAGTAGCCCCAAATATCTGACATACATGATTCATACATCAATAAATCCGCTATAGATCCGGTGCGGTTGCTATTTAAAATCGAAAAAAATCGGTCCACAAATGGTTTAGCTATAAGGAAAAAACCAGGACAGCCTCGATTTTTTTACTTAGTTCTGTTCGATATCTGGATTAGTAAGTCATTAATATTTCAAAGACCTTTGCTACAACGTATATAACGCCATAGTAAGTCGGATCTACAATGGGTCAAAATCAGGAAAAATATTTTTTAACCAGATTTTTTTTTCTCCAAAAACAAAATTTTTGCTATAAAATTGCAATTAATATATCAGTATCAGGGTTGTCAATTAATTGAGCAAAAAATATATTTTTAATTCGATTGAATCATATTTTTCAATTTAGAATAAAAAAATATTCGATCAATAATTGTCGATTTTCAAGTAAAAATTAAAAAATTTTTTATGGAAACACAAATTTTGAGGAAAATATAGCAAAGAAACAAAACCAATAGTTTATAATATTATTCCAAGTGGTTCCATTGGAAATTTGATTAGAAACGACTTTCTATAATCATTTTCAAATAGAATTTGGATTGACACACCGAGATTAGAATATTATGAAACTTAACTTAAAAACGAAAAGTTTGTGATTACAAGAGATAAGGTTATACTATTTCATGTTCCGTATAACGGCCCTAGACGGCACTTTGACCAAGATTTGACAAAGAAATTTGTTTTATATTCAAAATACAATGTGAAATGGCTCAATGAGCACTTAAAGTCTTAAACATATTCAAAAATAATTATCCGAGATGCAAAGATATGCAGATCATTTAAAATGATGACATTTTACAACATTTCGATCTGGGTCCGAATTATCGCAATCGTGATCGAATGAGCTAACGTAACGAGAAATGATTTCGATATCGAAATTATGATAAAATGTACTAAGTAAATTTCTTACTCGATATCCAATGCCACAAATAAGAAAACTACGATCAGTTTTACTCGATATCGCATGCGGTAATTCGGCCCCTGGCTTCTCAA
Source organism: Calliphora vicina (assembly GCF_958450345.1). Taxonomy (NCBI): domain Eukaryota; kingdom Metazoa; phylum Arthropoda; class Insecta; order Diptera; family Calliphoridae; genus Calliphora; species Calliphora vicina. The sequence continues at coordinate 84,344,454 of NC_088780.1, forward strand.
AAAATTATATTTTTAAAAGCAGATCTTAGAAAGGGTGGAACGAATTTTTACTCTGTGTGCAGTTAAGTTCTTTTCAAGCCTTTTTTGCTGTATATTTTTTTAAGATCTGGTCACACTGATGCACTTGTCTATAAAACATGGACAATCTGAAAACTTCTTTAAAAATAAACACTATAAACAGAGGGTAATTCTGAGAGGAACAGAACATCTTGTGATGCCTCTCAGGGCAATTTCGAAAAAATTGCTATAGCAGAAGCACAGTTCAGATTAAATTCTGAAGACTCCAATGCACTATAGGTTAAACGGCTACCAAAACTGTGCTAAAGTCCAATTTTTCAAATGCAAATATTGCACTTTTTTTAATGCCATTTGGTAACCAATACTCCAAATTATCTAAGTCAGGTTTTTGTTTTTGGTAAATATTAAGGTTCGCTTGACAACGTGCAGTCAAACATATTGCATTGTAATCACTTAATAAATTTTGTTGAAAATCCTGTATTGCTTTCAAAGTTTCAATTGCATGTTTAAATAATTTCGCGAGTTATAAAGAAGAAATTGAAAATGGAGAACAATAAATTAAGTAAATAGGTAAGGTTTTTTGTTAAAAATGTGATAAAATTTTTTAATTTGTTTGAAATAAAGCCACTTTTTTAACATAATCTTAACAAAATGTAACTTCGTGGAAGCTTTTAAAATTTCGGCAAAGTTCGGCAGATTAAATGCAATCAGAAATGAATATATTGAAATGTTATAAACCAATTTTCATTTACATTCAATAGCCATTTTTAGCGTTTTTCGAATAATACTATATTTTTTAGGTTATTGTTTGAAATTTGGCTTAACGAAAATTCAAAAAAAGAAAAAATTGGATGTCATTTTCAAACATGTAGTTGACAAAATTGAAGTTAACATATTTTCAGATGAAGTGGAGAAGCATATACACCACCATAGTGGGGTGGATATAATGCGTTTGTGCAGATGTTTGTAATGTCCAAGAATATTAGTCTAAGACCCACCTTAATATGGTACATATATTTTTTTCGGCCCAAGGACGAAGCCTATTTATCTTCCCGTATTTGGACTTTATCGGTCATAAATGTTTAATTTATATAGGTATTTACACAAATTTTGTTCCAAATAAGTTTTATATATACAGAATTCATGTCATCTAATTTTATAGGTCATTAGTCATATCTCCCGCTTCCGAAAATCACTTTAAGGTGCATAAAGCTCTTAAAAATGTTGGTATACACATAAAATTCAACTCTCATAAAGAAATTAATCACACGACCTTATTTCATGATGATCGGCCCATAATTGGTCTTAGATCCCTTGACCTTCCGAAAATCACTCACGAATATAAATTATTGAAATTTTAAAAGAAAAATTATAAAAGCAAATTAGACTCTTGCCAAAGTTTCGTTGCAATCTATTTTACTGCATATTGCTGAAAAAATTTTGGAGATGCAAAAGGACGCTGTAATGGAAGCGGAGAAGACAGATTTTTTAAGCTCCGAATTAATATTAATATTAAGCTGTACCTCAGATCCATTAACATCATTTTTATATAGGCGCCTGAAGTAATTCAATTATTATGTTGCAGGGAACCCATGGAAGAATTTCACTTTAGCCACCAAGACGATGAAATTAATGAAAGTGAAGAGGACCTTTTTGATTTAAATTTACAAAATGAATTAGATTTAAGCAATTACTAAAAGTTTTAGTATAAATAAATAAATGAATGTATTAAATTTGCATTAGTGATTGCAAAAGGGTTAATTTTTGGTCGTTAGTAGGTTAAATTCCATTTTTTTAATAGAATTATTCTTACTTATGAAATTCTTTAAGGTTTTGGTTTGAATATCATGATTTTGTAGTCGTTATTAATTTAGCACAGAAAAAGTAGTCATTTAACCTATAGTGCAATGTGAAGAACATATGCAGAATTTAAAACGTTACTAATTTACAGTTTTTAATCCGCTCCAAATGATTATAGTATCATGGGTCGCTGTCAATGCTATTATATTGCGAAATAAACCAGTCTATTATATTATTTAGTCCTGTGGGTTTAAGCCGAGAAAAACTGTATTTTTGATCATGCTCTGTTGTTAATTATGATACATCACTTTAATACATATATGTATGAAGCATAATTATACCAGTATTAAACAGTTGGCTTTGTGTCTAACTTTATTAAGGGGCTGGTAAAAAGAACTAAAAAAATTTAATAGCGGATGGTGATTGTGTTATAACTCATATAACATATCTGCTGAGCCGTTCATTTATACAACTCTAAATCCAAAATTTTAGATTTGTGGTAAAAAGGTCGGTTTATATAATTTCGTGAACCAGAATTTTATTGGACTGAGTACTATCTCATTAATAATCGTCGCATTAATAAATAAGTTTATTTATAAAATAAATAATTAATTTACGTAATAAAAAAAATATTAAAAAATTCATAAGAAAAAGGTCTACATACAGCTACAAAAAAATAAACATTGTTTAAAAAATGTATATAAAATTAAAAAAAAATAACTCTTAATATTTGGTTGGTCCACCTTAAGCATCAATAACAGCTTGCAGTTGACGGTGCATTAATTTCACCAAATTCTCTGTAATAGTGGGTGTTATGTCGGCCAATGCTCAAATAAGAGCGGTTTTTAATGTTTCAATGCTTCTATTGTTATATTTTCGCACAAATTTTTACAAAACGTGTGCTCTATTGAGTTTAAGACTGGTGACTGAGGTGGTGAATATAGCTGCCTGGGGACGCCATGCTGCCAGATGACGCCATGGCACCCCAAACCATAACGTTGCTTCCACCATGTTTGATTGTAGGTATACTATTCTTTGGATCAAGTGCAGTGTTTGGTTTTCTCCAAACTTTGGATCGGCCATCACTTCCGAAAATATTATACTTACTTTCGTCGGTAAATATAACACGATTCCAAAAATCCATACCCTTGTCCATATGAGTTTTAGCAAACTCAAGACAAACTTTACGATTCTTCGCTGAAATGAGTGGTTTTTTGCGTGCTGTTATGCTATTAAATCCATTATCATGTAATATGTTTATAATTGTTCGTGGAGGAACAATTTTATTGGAACATTTTTCGATATGTTTCGCCAATATTGGAGCGCTTATTTTCGGATTCTGGTTCACTGTTTTCAAAATACTGGTAACATCACGTCTCAAAAGCTGCCATATTGTGGCTTATTTTTGATCCTATTAGTGTTATTATAATTTTTTATGCCCGACTTAATTTTCTTGTCTTAGCAATTTCCCTATAAGATTTACTTTCCTTTCGGAGATTTACTACCATATTCCGAACTGGAGTATGAATCTTTTTTCGATTTGCCATTTTCAATGATAAAAATTCAAAAAAAATCTTTAATTATCACTTTGACCACTTAAACAATCGTAATGCTTGTAAATTTAAATAAATCAACAAAATTAACTGTTATTTTCTTTTCTATGTTACATTTTTTTTCATATTGTTTTTTACTTCAAACAGTCTTAATTATAAACACCTTGACTGTATATCAGTCTTAGAATGGAAAGATTCAAGGCTTTTATGGACATCGCCACAAATGCCAAATAAATGTTAATGCTACAAAATGTGTTCAAGTTTCGTTCACTTTAAGAAAGGACAGTTGCCCTTCAGACAGTGGTTTAGACACTTTTTTTTGGAAATAATTCGGTATTTCGCGAACTATTAGACAATTGTTACGAAATTTCACATGGTTGGAGCTGAGGGGTTTCGGTCTATAAATATAAATATAAATATAAATAGTCCTTGAGAAGGTCTACAAAAATACGATTACAAGTGTAGGTTATCTCTATTAGTTAAAGAGATATTCAGGTTTATTGATTTATTTTTTTTTAATTTTGCTCGATCTTTTCATGGTTTTTTAGATATGGCGGGCCTACGGAGGGTCGAAATTTATTTTTAAAATATCAGCTACATTAAGTGTTCAGCTCATTCGAATCATAAATGGATTTTTGGCAATATTTTTTTAAAAATTTTAGACCCGAGGTGACCAACTTTGGGGGACTGGCCTCCATTATCGCTAGGAAGCTGAACAAAAGTAAATCAACTCGAAAACACCTCAGCTCAAACCGTGTGAAATGTCGTAACAATATATCCAATAATTCCCAAGATACCGAATTATTTTCCAAAAAAAAGTTTCTAAACCACTGTGCTTCAGCACAGATTAATAATATCAGGATAACCGAACAATACAATGTAAGGTACTTTGATATTCATCTTGACCGTCGACCCACCATATTTAATCGAAAATGACACTTATACAACTGAAGTCTATTAGTACATGAATATAAATTTGAAACACATACGTAAAGAAATGAATCCGCTATTAGTGACTAGGTCACAAAATAAATTTTTTGTAGACTATAACTATTGGATATAGTAAAATCGTTATAAATTTAGCATCTACCCGAGGTGCTCCACTTTGAGGCATAGTGACTACGCTCTGTGATGTTCTGAAATTCCCCCACTGTTTGCCAATCCTGATGTTTTGATAATATAAACATTTAGAAGCCGTTGCTTAGATATAGGCTAAATTTAGTTTAAGTTGAACAATACACATTTAAGCCACTTTTTAGTCAGCCCTCGTGAATGTAGAGAGTTGTAACAACCATTTAAACTAGAAAGAGTGACTGACCACTTGCTGGATATTTCTGTTACACTACGTGTAGTAGTTGTAGACATAAGTAGTAGATGTGTCTGTTCTGTTTTGTAAAGTGTTGGTTCGCCATATGTCCAGTGCTCCTCGAACTGGTTGTAGCAACAACAAATTCAAGCATATGGCATGGCTTGTTATTGTTTGTTGCTCTATGATGTATCCCGTTGACATTTACTCCTTTTTTTACTTGCAACACTCTGCAGTATGAATTAGTGTGTATGGCTGTATGTGTGTGTGTATATTTGTCGCATGCTCTGTTATATGTATCTATGTATTTAAATGGTCATTGTTGTTGTCCGTGAAAGGATAAAATTTATGACATGTCACGTAATTGCTACGCTATGCTGCAGTAACAAACTTAGTTACACAACACTAAATGCATTCTACAAACACAAATAGTTTTTTTTCTCTTAAAAACACAATGCGCAACGTGCTGTGTGATCAACACTGTATGTTGCCAATGACTAAATCCTTTCTTCTCCTCTCGAGTTTGTTGTTTTTCTTCGTCGTCCCTTAATGTCCGCTTTTACATTTACCAGCACTTTCAATTACTTTTTCTGTTTTTTTTTTTTGTTCATTGCAAATGAACAGAGTCCGCGTTAAGAGCATATTTGACTTTTTTTTTAGCTATTTCTTCCTTTTGTGATTGTCCAAACTACTAGTATTTGAGTTTGAATTAGTTTTAGTAAAAATGTTTATTTGTGTGTGCATGGGTATGTGACTGTGTTTTCGTTAACTAACTAGCGAAATGATCATTTAATGGACTCTAGTTTAGTTGTTAAATACACAATACATTTTGAGTTGTTGTATTCCGTTTTAAATGACTTTCAACATTTCACGTCGTGTCTGCTGTTTTGTCAAATTAAAAAAGGATTTTCAATCCTTTTCATTTTTGCTTTACTTTTGACATTGCTCCTAAGGTTTTAAATATTAAACTGTAATCATTATGAATTATTACAGTTAATGAGAGAAACCATATTTACAAAATTAAATATCCTCAAAAAGGATATTTAATTTTGTAGGAGTCGTCTTGTACCTTATCATTCTCATTTAAATATTGAGTGTCAAACTATTTACACATTTTTTAGAACACTGGGTGACGGTAATAATTTAACAACATTTGTAACGATGTTATAAATGTGGATATTATTGGTATCTTAGTTGATTGCGGTAAATAAGAAATTGCAGCAATATTTCTAACTGTACTATTATTAATATTTGTAATTTTTCAAAAATGTTAACGAATTATTTCGTATTTATTAGATGATTTTGAAGAAATTTTATTACAATATTCTATTCGGTACGAATATCAAACTTTAGTCGAAATTTACACTTTGAAAACATTTGAAAACATTACACAGTGGTTTAGAAAAGTTTTGTTTTGCAAATAATTCGGTATTTCGGTTCGGTTTTTGAGTTGGCTTACGTTTGTTCAGCTTCCTAGCGCTAATAGGGGCTAGTGCATAACCCCTCAAATGTGGTCATCTCGGGTCTCAAATTTTTTTAAAAAAAATCTCCAAAATTCCATTTATGATCCGAATGAACTGAAGTATAAATAGTCCTGGGAAGATCTAAAAAAATATGCTTACATGTGTAGGTTATCCCTAATAGTTGAAGAGATATTCAGGTTTATTGATTAATTTTTTTATTTTGCTCGATCTTTTTATGTTTTTTTAGATATTTCGGGCCTACAGAGGGTCGAAATAAATTTTTAAAATATCGGCTATATTGGTGATAAAATTCTAAATAAAATCAAAATAACAGTTATCTCGTCCCTATAAAAAGTTATACGCATCCAAAGTTGGAACATGTAAAAGGAGAAGTATTTTTTAAATTTTTTCCCAAAAAAGCCCATATATTTTTTTCTTTTGTAAAAAAAAACACCTCAGCTTCAACCATGTGAAATTTCGTAATAATAGGTCTGTTCATTTACTTTCCCAGTAAATACTTGCAACGAGAGAATAAAATCAAAATTTACAAAATTACTCTCTTAAATTCTCAATAATAGTAAAAAGTAAATGAACGCTTTTCCAGTAACAATTGTTTTATACACACAATTTTCTTATTTTATTCCTTTTAAAATGTTAAATACTCACCTTTTCTTCAATTTTATTGATAATTCTTTTTTTGACATTTTTTCACCACAAAAATAAAATTGTAAATAAATAAACAATAATACAAAACATTTGAAATATAAGCTGCTAACTATTACGAGTTACAAATAGAACTTGTAATAGTTTGCAACGAGAGAACACTCTCTAAAATTTATACGCTCTTGATTTTTTCTCTACTTGCAAGTTTTTTGAGTTAATGAACGCTTTTCCAGTAACAATTGTTACTAACTAGTAACAACTTTTAGTTATTGAACAGAGCTACATAATATCTCTAACAGTTCTCGAGATACCGAATTATTCAAAAAAAAACTTTTCTAAAATTTACTTAAGAAAATTTATAATGTGAAACAAATATTTTTGCTTATTATAATATAATTTTATGTATATTTTTGATGAAGCAGTTTTTGAGATACATATATGATTTTGAATTTTATATGGTCATATATCTCAAAATAAAATTTTTTTTTGAAAATATTCATAAAATTATATGATATTAAGTCCAGTTTTAAGTTAGAATTTCTTTTGATTTATATCATTTAAAAGTTTGTTTAATAAAAACTTATCTTACCTCTCTTCTAGCAATTTACGTAGAAAACAATTTTAAATTTTATATCGTCCTAGAGGTCGTTTGTAATAAGATTACAGTGCGTAAATTTAAATATAATTTTATGAATATTTTTGCACCTAATTTTCATAGTAAGGCGTTTAATGCTACTGAGTTTCATTCAAATATTTCCGAATACTGTGATACTGGAGCTATGTAGATTACATAAGCGGTAAATTGGTAACAAATTCAAATCAATCATATGTATCTATCATAGATGGGGGTAGTGTACTAATTTTGCAGTTTGCACTAATACTTAGTGATAGCGCAATCATTTTGTTCATATTTAGTGATGAGTTGAAAATTAGCAGCCTCACTAAACATTAGTGATAGTGAGTTAAAAAATTTTGCACCCAAAATTAAATTACTTGATTTAAAAAAATGCAATCATCAGTTTATTGCAACTTTTTTGTATGCACTAATTTGAGTGCAACTTCAAATTGTGCACTAAATTTTTAAGTTCAAAATGGTTTAAGTTTATTTCTGTACACTTATTTAAAACTTAAGACTAATATTTCATTAAAAATAACAAAAAATATTTAAAATTTTTATTTTTCGAATTTGGATTAATCGGTTAAACGATTAATTTTGGTCGGTTAACTGTTCGAATAATTCAAAAATTCACGATTTTCAAATAACAAATAAACCGATTTATTTGTGTCGATTAACTGAAATTTCTTTGTTTTTGCAATTTAACATATTTTTTTGTAATTCAAATACAAATGTTAAGGTAAAATTACATATTTTTCGAACATCCAAGAAACATATATAACAACTGACATGTATTTGTTGAAAGAATACATGATAATAGACCAAACTGGGGATATTACTGAAACGAGTATTTTATCAGAACTTATCGAAATTATTAAAAGATTAAAAATCTAAAAAAATCCATGTTTAGAAATAACTAAAATAATATCTGAGATATTGCATATTATTTATCATGCTTTACTTTCGATTTCTCCAACATCAAGAGTTTTTTCCAAGTCAAATTTAATTAAAATTAAAGAAAAGAATTTATTTTTTGGTTGAATTGTTATGTTCTGTGTTTTGTTTATGTTTTTGTTCTTTTTATAATAGAGGAGCCGCAGAACAAAAGGTACTTTTTCGCACATTTCAAATTTTTGGGAAAATTAGTTTTATTTATTTCGCCCCCTTAACAAACTGCATGAACCTGGAAATGGTAACAAGTTTCTTGCTTATCAATAGATACATCTAACTGCCATATGTCACCACATTAAATGTTAAGTATGTTTGATATAAAACCATTTTAAGTACGTTTTGTTAAAAACTAAATTAAAAAGTATGTTTTTTATTCGTTTTTTTTAACGATAATATTTTAAATGAATGTTTTTAATCATAGAAATATTTTTACACATAGAAATTAAATAATTTTTTTTTTCGTTTTATACAAGTTAAGCACAATTTTTTTAGAACCCATTTACTTAGAAAGAATATTAAAAAAAAATTTGCTGACTTGATTGTTTCTGGAAGATTTCAACCCAAATATTATAAAAATACCAAAAAAAGATGCGAAAAAGTAACTTTTGTTCTGCGGTTCCTCAATTAAAGTACTTAAATAAGTACACAAAATTCGTGGTTTTATTTTCAGTTTAACATTTAAATAGGAATTATTCGGGTAATCGAATAATTTAAAATTAACCGATTTAATCTAAACCCCGATTAATTATTTGCTCGATTAACCGATTAAACCAGAAACACGATTAATTGAATACCATAGTATCGAGTCAAAAAATCTATGATTTGATAAACACTTGCAATACGTAATAACTGTATTCGTTCAAATATTCGTAAATTTTGTTCAAATCGGAGTAGACAAATTGGACTGATGACCACTTTAATCACTTGTCTCACTTACAACTTATTTAAAAAAATTGAGAGAGATATTTAAGGCAATATACTTGAACCCTTATAAATATAATACTAATTTTAAGTATCTTTCTAATAGTTATTCATATTTTATTATGGATTAAACCAATTTGATCTGTTACCAATGAATAATATATCTATATATATGATTGAAATTCATAACACATAAAGCAGACACAACCTACAGCCACTTAAATATGAATTTAAAATACATATATTCCTTCCATGGCCATTTGTTAACATTTGTAGCTGCAAACCAGACTCAACATTAAAAGGAAACAGGACACTAACTAACCATTTAAACGTGTATACATGGCCACTTATGTATATGTGAAAGTATGATAATACATAAATACTCTTGTGTATGAATGTATGTTTGCATGTATGTATATGAGGAAGTTGATATAGGCCAGTCGCACAAAATGATAAATATCCTTGTAGATTGTTATATACTCGTAGTTTAGTGTCCTCTGTAATTTACAGAGTGCGTGTTGTTTGTATTCAACTTCTGTGTATGTCGTACGTATCTATGTAAAACAAGCAAATGTTAATGTATGTAAATGTTACAATATGAATGAATGGATGTATGAATGGAAAACATTTATCAAAACAGAAGGAAGGACATCCATACAAACACATTTCCTAGTATGTAAATTTCTGTGTATTAAAGAGTATGTATGATATTTGTGCCATTGCCCTTAAAGTTTAGTTTTCATTTGGGTTGAAAATTCAAAATATAAATATTCACAGTTTTCAAATGTAGGTGAAGTGACGCCACAACTACATTTAGATCCAAAAAAACCCAAGAACACTGTGGAAAAAATTAACAAAACAAACAAATGAACGAAAAAGGGAACCCAGCATGAAAACTGTAACTGACCACTGGGCGTATGTTACCCAAAAAGAAAAAGACTTGAAAAACATTCTTTAAAAGCTCATTTGCATATTTTGCAAACCCCCGTAACTTAAGGGAAAGTTTTATAAATTCACTGTGGTTGGTCCACTTTTTTCAACCTACATACCTAGTGGACAATATATACAAGTGAATACATGTGGATGGTCATAAATTAAAGAATATTCATACCAACAAACCCATTCCTCATAAATGTTTGGATGTAAGTAAAAACAGCACACACATGTATAGAAATGGTGGTACGAACGCTCGTATCTTGACATAGTGTAACATGGTTTTCACTTAAAAAAAACTCATGTTTTTTTGTGTTTGAAAATTGAATTGAATTCTTTGTGTGAAGGCCAGTCCGTAAAATTATTAACGAGCTTAACACACACTTTTATTAATTTATTAAATGCTCATAATTCATTTTATTTTAATATAAATGAAGAAGAACCGACTCAGCGGTATATATGTATTATGTACAATATAAACGCCATAATCCATAAAATAATAGAATTAAAATATGTTTGTTTTTTCGAATTATTTATTGTTTTATTATTATTTATTTTTACATAAGTATGTACGTATGTATGATTACTCCTTTTCATTAATTGGATGTTGTTTTTTCTTTAAAATTTCAGACATATGTTGTTTTTATGAAAAATTTAATTTAAAATGTTTGTAAAGATATAGAATAAAAATAAATATACATATTTTAAAGGACAATGCAGTAGTTAATATAAATATATATGTTTTTGTATGAGCTGATCATCATTGTTTCGGTAAAATGGTGAATTTAATTTTATTAGTTTCAACTGCATGGTTGTTTTATCTTAAGAATTTAAATTTAGTTTGCTTAATTGTTATTAAATTAATAAATTCACTGTATATATATTAACTGTATACAATATTACACTACAATATACAGAAATTAATTATTTTTTAAGCACGCTTTCACATATTGATGAATTTGTATTATTCATGATAAAAATTCTTGGACAATATTTCAGAACAAAGTATATAATATGTACTACGACTTAGTTTAACCTGTGGTAAAATAAAAAATGTTAATGGATTTTATTTAAAAATAAATTAATATAATTAATATCGGGATTTCTTGTTTGTCTTTAATTGCATACCAAGATATTGAAAGTATTAAAAATATCTTGCGATTTTACGAAATGTTGATACTTTCGATCCGCTACAATATCGAATATTTTTACAGTGGGCAATTTTCGATCCAGCCTTTTTTTACTACTTACAATGATTATAAAACAAAATTTCCGAACAAAATTTACTTATAAACCATTTCAAACAATTTATTACGAATAAGGCCTTATAGCTATAACAGTACTTTAGATATTCTAAAATTACTATTAACCACAGATATTCATTGTTAACAATCCCCCTTACTTTAACCCTTTCAGTCACGCTTTTTTGTGTATAAGTTTAAAATCAAAACAATTGCATTTTTACTTTAATCATCATTGGCATTAAAAATAACTATGATAAAAATTTTAGTTTCGTATAAATTTTTTTGAAATCGAATATTTTTGACTAAATTTTTTGACCAAACAACCGAAATATCAAAGTAACACTGAATTCGGTGAACAATTAACACTCTGTGCTTTTTTTATTGAATGCGTGAAAGTCGCTTAATTGATTTTTACAATATTTTCAAATTATAAACGATGACTTAAAAAAATATAATTGTTTAGCAAACTGGCGATAGATGCCAATAAACTATGTTTTAAAGACTACAGAAAATGTGGTTAGTAAACTGACCACCCAACCGCAAAGAGTTAAGACAAACAACGGGTACTGGGAACAACGCAATTTAAACGAAGTAAGAAAACTCTATCTATATATTGATAGTAGAACTATAGATAGTATTATAGTAGTTCCCAAAACCTTTAACTCACGCTATTGTGAGAATGCCACTATCATAGCTCTCCAGATATTTGATATTGTATGGAAGGGGGCATGTTCCTTTCTCCGACCCCATTAAGCAACATAATTTACACAATCTTTAAAGACTCCCACAATTACATTTACTTGATATATAAACATGATATGGAATATACCACTCCACTTTTCTGATCTGACCCATTTTAATATCTCTTATGTACAATAGTAACAAAATAACTCATTTGAAGCACTACTTTAACCCGCCAGTGGTGACGCCGATTTTACTTTCATAAATGGTGACCCCGGTCTAATGCACTTTTAATAGTTAACTTTTTTTTAAATTTATGTTTTTTTGATAATAAAACAAAGAGAGATTTAATGAATTTAAGATATTTTCCTTCAATTTTAAAATTCAAACAATTTTTTAAAAACAATAATGGAGAATAAATTTATTTGATTTCACAGACATACAGTGACCGACAAAAGTCTAACTCGCGGACTTCTAAACCATATTAAGTAAAAGTAATTGGTTTTTCTCGTAAATTTCAAAATTTAAAACGCAGGTACGGAAAAACTATAAGAGATATTTTCATAATTTTTCCACATTTTTATTCCCTATTATATTCTCAATAATTCCCAATGAGATGATCAAAAAATTCTGAAATTTGTTTAACAAAATTTTTAAAAATTTGAAAATGGAACTGCCGCTAAAAAATTTTTATTTTGTTGGTCATAAATACGAATAGGTTAACGGTATCCTACGAAGTCAAAAACTCAATATTTTTCAAAATATGTTAATTTTGTTCCTACATTTCTTGTTCTGTTGCCTGAGACACGTTAATGGCCTGGCGAATTTTTAATAACTTTAACATTTGTTGATGAAATTCTGTTTTTAATGTCTATTAGAACGACAATTACGTACACATTTCTATTATTTTAAATTAAATTGCAAAAGTAATTTTTTAATGGCAAAATTTTTACAAAAACTGAAAAAAATTAACTTTTCCCCCTTGTAAATGCATCTCAAAACTTCAGAGGGCTTAAGGAACGTCTTAACCCCAACCGATTTACCTACAATTTTTTCAGGATGATTTTTTTTACTAATATTCACTAAACTGGTGGGTGAGAAAGGCCAAAATCCAAATTTCGTTTATTAAGGGCCACCCTAATGTATATATAAGGTGGCGTAAAAGTAATCCTCCTATCAGAAAATGCTATAAATTTTGCGATTGGCCCCTAATGTCAGTTCTGTTTTGACATTTGTAAACACATGCGAAATACACGTTAATAAACAATGTTACGCTACACTGCTCCAGAACGCGGAATATTGCTGACTATTTATTTGACCTTAATCACCACCAAGAGGAAGATGATTTTTCATCAAAATTAATCATGAGTGATGAAGCCCATTTCCATCTTAGCGGGTACGTAAATAAGCAAAATTTAAGTTTCTGGGGCACTGACGCACGAAGAGCCATTACACCCGCTCAAAGTCACTGTATGGTGTGCTATTTTCGCTGGAGGAGTCATCGGACCTTTTTTCTTCGAAGACGACGCGGGCCAAACGGTTACCGTGAATGGTGAGCGCTACAGAGCAATGATCAACGAGTTCTTTTTGCCGCAACTTGATGAATTGGGATTGGAAAACATGTGTGGCCACAACCGATATACTGAAGGATGCATTTCCCGGGCGTGTAATCTCCCGTTTTGGCGATTTGCACTGGCCAGCAAGATCGCTTGATTTGACCGCTGGGCTTTGTGGGGCTTTTTGATGTCGCGGGTTTATGTCAACAAGCCTCAGACTCTTGCAGCTCTTAAAGACAATATCCGTCAAGAATGTGAGGACATATCGCCGGAAGTTTTGGCCAAAGTGATGGAAAATGTCATAAAAAAGGATCAAATGACTATCAACTGTGGCGATGGCCATTTATATGACATCATATTCTCGACTTGATGTAAAAAAAATTAAAAGACCAAATAAAAATAATCCACAAGAAGAATCAAAGTTTTTCATTTTTTTAATTACAGCCAAAAAACATCTGAAGTTTACTTTTGCGCCACCTTGTATATAAAAATGGATGTCTGTATGTTCCGTTGGACTCAAAAACAATTACAATATTCATTTCATCTACTAAAAAATGATATTTAGAATAACTCTTCGCATTCCACTTTTAATTAAAGTTTTGTCCCCGCTTCCCAATGATGATGCGGAGTTCCTTCAAATTTATTTCTCTGGAACTGAAGCTACGGAAGCCGAAAGCTATCAACGGACATGCGTGTGCATTTGCTGCAACACCCTTCTGTCGAAACATTCTCAAAACAATTGTTGAACATCGAAAATGGAAAAATTCCAATTGATCCCGCCACAAATGAGATTTCGTTCCCGAACTTCTGCCAAATGCAAATGAATATTCAAGCCGTTGTCGACAAAGTATTCCCAAGTCTTACAACCAACAACAAAAATTCGTATTGGCTGTGGGAATGTGCAATTTTGGCACCAAAAAATTATGATGTTAACGAGCTCAATGAGCAAATACAATTGAAACTGCCTGGCGAAACAATAAAATACAAATCGATTGCCATCACATGTATTAACATTGAAGGTTGGACCACAGACTTTGTCCGACAGTGCATATTAAAATCAAGATCGAGATGCAATATAAAACAGATGTTTTCTAAGAGCAAGCAACGCGGGCCAGCTTCAGCTAGTTAATGTATAAAATTTAAAAATGACAAAAAAAATATACAAAATAAGTTAGATAAGGCCATATAAGGTATAAATAAATAATAAATGCAAAACTATGCTCTTAATAGATGAGAAAAATCAATAAAATCTTGTAAACAGGACAAAATATGCAATTCCGGTATCCGTGCTAATCAATATTTTGCTTCTGAAGGTATTGTTTTTATAATTTTTTTAATCTATTCCAAAAATCATATTTTAAAACAGTTATCATTTTACAACAAAAGAATAAAATGTGTCCCTGAGGTGAAACTAATTTAATGACTTAATCAAGGATAAAGAAACCAAAAATTTGGTGTGACAAAATGGCATCCTTTTTCCAATTTGACTGTATTCACAGGAACAATGGAAAAGCAAAAATGTAGATATTTATTTTTGATTTAACCCCTGCGCGAATAGACCTGAAAAACAATCGAATAAATTATAAAAAAAAGTATTTTTATCTTTTGAAATATGTGAAAAAATTGTAAATTTTTATAAAAAATAATATAATGAAGATGCTTATGAAAATATAGAACAAAAAAATATGATATACGAACAAAATTTTACATAAAATAAAAAACAATTTGAAATTCTTTGAATCAACTGATAATGACACCCTTGGCTTTATTTTTTTTTGCCTTTTTTAAGAAACATCAAATATTTTTTTTAGCAACAATGGCTTTAAAGAATGAGAAATAAAAGAATGAGTCCTTTTTCATACCAACTCAGTGGAAGCAAAAATCCTTTTATAATGCTAAAGTATTGCCGAGATTATTTACGACATGACTTCATCTCCCTTTTTTATTTTTGTTGTTGTTGCATGTTGTATGCTGTATGTATGTATTTATTTAGTTTTTTCATCTTTTGCAGCCACATAGTAAGAGCCTGCCTGCAGTTTCTATTTACTAATGTTGTTGTTGTTGCCTCGTTTAATTTTTTTAACAAATTTATATCAGTCAGTGTGGCATATTAATGCGATAATTCAAAAGATTTACTTCTGTCAACATAATCATTTCATAGAGTATAACTCTCTTTGTATATGTGTAGCTGTATTCCCTCGTACAAACTTCTATATAACGGGTGATGGTTGAAAATCAGGAAAATTAAATAGAGAGATTTTCAATCTCTTCAATACAATTCAATACAATTGAATATTTCAATTTAGGATAAAAACTAGACATCTCAGTACAACGAGTGAACCAAATTAATATTTGTATATACAAAATCGGTAGTAGTGGATATATAATATTCGGCACAGGCGTATATGACACATTTACTTATAGATAACAATATTGTCATATACGATTTAATACTGCATTGAACTATTTTTCAGTTTTAGAAAAAATAAATTTTCTGAACATTTTAATCGGACATATGTAGATATTTTTGGATTTTTCATTACATATTTATCAGTGGCTTTTAATAAAACTTCAGACAAATAGTTCACAGATCTGAAGATTAAGATTTTAATTAAAATTATCCCCTGATAACTTAGGTTCAAAATATGGCCAATTCTTAAAAAATACAGCCTAAATAATTTTCGAGAAAATGATGGACATTTTATGAGAAGAAACAACTTAAAATCAATAAAAACAATATTGAATTAATAAGAAACATTAAGGAAAGTCTAGTAATATTCAAATTTTTTATTTTAATATGGAACAATATTAATTTAATGTTGAAAATTGTTGATTTATCGTATTTCAGTATAATTTTTCTATTATAATGAACATTATTGAATTACTGAATTATTAACTAGGATGCATTCTTATTTTTAAGTTACAGTTTTTCCCTGAATACAAGTGAAATTTTATATTTGCTAACAACATTTTTGTTAAAACTGAAAATCGTGATATTAACTCCTTTCATACACTTTTTCAAACATCCGTTAGCATGTGGGTTAGCATTTTCTTCTTGGGCCAGCACTCAGGGGATGACCCGAAAGCATTGTGTTGTTACTAGTAAAATAGGTTATGAGAGGGAGGAGTAGTGTTTGTGGACATTCGATTTGAACTTTTCCACATTGGAAATGACAGGAAACACTTCAGTGGGAAGTTTGTTCCACATACGTATAGTACTGCTAAATAATGAATTTCCCTGAAGTGTGTTGTGCGGTCCACTAGCCAATCGACCACAAAGGTATGTGTTCTTGATGAAAAACATGTATTACGTAAAAATCAGCGGGTATCAGGAACAAGTTCCCTAATTTCATCAGAACATATTCCATTGCAGTACCGATAGAACTGTGAAACGCACTCCACATAGCGGCGGTGCTCTAGCGAATCCTCTCGACACTTGAAAAATGTGTTTAGACCAGTGTATTTACATGCCCAAAACATCATGAGCGTATGATTCCACAATATTTACACCATCCATATATACAGAAGAAGCAACATTGTATGTCGTTCGTTTTTGTGTCAACATGCAACACTGAGTCTTGCGAGCGTTGAAAGCGACCCTATTCGCACGACCCAATTCAGAGATTGTCACAATGCCCCAATTAAGGGAATGATTCATGTTTTGCCTCATTGCCCCAATCTCCGACAAGCTTGGACTATAACTGAATGAACATGAATGGCAAATGTTGCTGTCATCAATAAAATACCAATTTTATTATTTCAATAATTGACCTTATTGCAATGCTCTATCATTTCTAATGGCAAAATATTTTTAATTTTCGCAAACTTCATTAATAATTTAGATCACACCGAAATGACAGTTACCGCCTAGCTAACGTTGCCGAAAACAGCAAGCCATGCTTGATTTTTAGTGTAAAAAAGTTTACAATATTTTAAATAGGAAACACTTTTCTGTGGAAAATTGTGATGCTGCACATAATTTATCATTTAAATATAATTGCTTGGTATTTAATGGGATCAATGCTCAACAATAAGTTATAAACTATTGCTGATCAAGTAAAACCCAAAAATTATTTTGATATGGCCTTGTCCTTATTGATTTATTCTTAAAATAAGATTTTTATTAATATAAAAATAAGACGTTCTCATTTCAATATAAGCACCCGTTATTTGATATGAAATAATCGTAATGGTAGCAGCAATACATATTTCTAAAATACTGCACATTACAATGAATTATAATTTGTGTAGATACGAATGAATGTGTTTGTATAGCAAACATTCTAATGAATACAATGGGGTGGAAATGCTTGTTGCCCTGGAATGGCTGCCTTGTGCTTGATAGCATCCTTTGACCTTTTTGTGTCACCACTTCGAGTGAATGTGGATGTTAGTGTGTGTATTTGTGTGTGAAAGAAAAACATGGGCACTGTAACGGATGCCGTTTCTCTCTCTCCCTGTGTGTGTGTTTGTGTGTCTTGTCGGTTTAATTTAAAAAAATGGCAGAAGTCGTAACTCATTTTTATGTACATATTTATCTATTCCCATTTGTTTTTCTTTCTGTCTTCTTAGTTTTTCTTATTTCTCAGATTTAATTTTGTTTGTGTAGCTGCTTTTGAACTTGTTCGTTGCCTGACTTTTAGGGGTTGTTGTTGGTTGGGTTCTTCATTTATACTTTGCAGACCCATTGAGCCATGTGATAATTTATCATTTATTCCAACTGAAAAGCCTGCTGCAAAGAATCGTTCTATTTTTTCCTTTGTATCGTTTTTTTCTTCTATTCTTATTTTAATAATAAAGATGATTATATTGGTTGGTCTAAGACGCTCCTGGGGTGCTATGATATTTGTATTTATTTGTTACAGTCCTTGTTGTTGCTCTAAAAGAAATAATTTATAAATATTCTTCTTTGGAGGCTGTTTTTTATTAAACCACCTCTTTTCTAGATTGCTGTTTGAACAAAACAAGCATCTAGACATTTTTCAATTTTCCATTTTTAGGTTTTGTATAATTAATGGTGGTCCTTTTGGTTTGGATTTACACGAGCTGCTATAGAAAATATAATTGCTTTATGTTATTTTTAATTTAACCGACCCTTAACAAATGTTGTATTTCACATTAGCGTAAAATCAAATTTTATCATGGATCATTATTTTATTTGCCAAAATGATGACTTCATTTTCTTACCTCAATGCCGTTGAGTATAAAACATCAATTTATTTATTCACGCACTGATCACATCAGCCAGGAAACTTGTTTTAATTAGTTTTAGACATTTGGAAATAAATTCATACAAACATTTTCAAATGTTGGGTTTTTCAAGTGGTATTTTATGGCTTCATTTTCTAAAGAAAATGAATTAAACAAGAACAGAATTGGTTCATAAACTTACAAGTCGCTTATTTGGGTAAACATTTATTATCATATATTAAAATTAGCTATTTTTAACTGAGTACAACATAATATTGAAATGACTTACATACATCTGTTGTACAAAAACCGTATGTGTATTTTTAAAACATTTCAGGAGAGGAAAAGAGTTTAGTTTTTTGTCCCAAAGCTGATAGAAAACAGCACTTTTTTAATGAAATTTACCACAGTTATTATAATCTGTGTTTGTCAAATTTTAGACTTATTTAAAGTTTAACAAAACCTAACTGCACATAACTTTTAAACCATACAATGTACAATATTAAATTTGATTTCAAATGACATTTCTTTTAAAAGATAAATTCTTGAGGTATAAAATTCAAAGGCCTATATCTCAAGAACCAATATTTAAAAAAAATTTATATGCTGTTCTCTGAACCCCCTTCGATATTTTTAAAAAAAATAAATTAAAGTGGTATGAACCAAAATAATACTTTTTAGTTCATAACGTCTAAACTAAAAAACTGTTCAACATACAAATTTGTACAAATATATAAAACATATTTAATTAGCGTTTAATTTTATGAATATTTTGAGACATGTGATATACAACTGTTTTTTTAAATGGAATTTTTGGAATATCATTCAAAAATCGATTTTGTTTTAAAATTCTACACGAATTTTAATCATCTCATATTTAAAAGCCCTTGACGCATTCGCCATTATGTTTTAATTTTATTATGCAAATCCACCTTAGAAAGCGTCATAAAATAGATCTTCCGTAAAATTAGAAATACACTCGTAATTTGAATTAAATTCTCATCTAAAAAAAATAAATAAATTGAAAAGTGAAAAGAAACAAACATCTTCTAAGCGGATGGTTGAGTATAAAACATAAAAATGTAAATTTGATGCAAGATTACATAGATACATTCATATGTATGTATGTATCTACAACATATTTACATAGTTTGTGTATTTCGGTGTGTTTTTCATTGACAAAATGTTTCCCTCGGGTGTAGTTTTCTATAAATTTAATTAAGTTGTTATTCCAGAAAAATTGTACAAATATGCAAACTACAAGAATACATTCAATAACATTCTTACAATATACATATATGACGTCTTGTAAGATGTATACTGCTTTTCTAATGCAGAGTTTCTAAAGTATTTATTGTTTATTTTTCAAAATATCTTTATTTATTAAACTAGTCGACAGCTCTAAACAATTTCTAACTAATATATTAAAACCTATTTCGAAGAAATTTTATAGAAAAATTCCAGAAATTTCCTGACAAACATTTCCCGGAAAATGCTTCACGACTAGTAACCATATACATATTTTCAATGTACAAATCTGTGCTCGTTTGGAAAAACTAGGTAACTCCACTTTTTCTGAAAATTGAGATAACACCAAAAATAAAAAGAACGTTTCATTTACTATCACTCTGTCAGATCGAAATTTTGAAAAGCACTAATTTTGTTTAAAAGTTATGAATCAAAATGAATCTTTATAAGTTTTATATAGAAATTATAACATACTCAAAACAGCAGTAAGTTTAAATGAAAATACACTGTATAAAATAGTTCTAGTTACTCTGAAATTATACTGTAAAGTATGGCGAACTCCGGGCAACATTTGTCCCTAATACCCATACGTGGTCCCCTTTAGAAAATGACTTGGCTTATAATAGTTAATATCGTGATGAAATTGGACATAAACTAATTTTATATGAATCTAAATGTAACTAACTTTTGTCAGGATCGATCCATAACTATGTATATATAATCCCTATATCAGAAAAATTTCTTCTGAATATTCATCTGAGACCCAACAAAGTATATATATTATTGATCGCTATAAAATTCTAAGTCAATATAAAAATTCTATAAAATTCAATAAGTCTGTCTGCATAAAACACGCTCACGTCCAAAATATACAAACAAAATTGGTAGACTTGCAAACAAAATGTTTATTGTTTTCCTAAGCAGTTTGGTATTGAAAATCAGCGGGAAAAATAAATTTCGTGCTTAAGAAAATCATAACACCAAATTTTTGTTGGATCGGCCCATATTTGACCATAGCCGCAATATAAAGTTCACTTCCGAAAATCACTTAAATAAGCATAAATGTCTTATAAATATCGCTATTAAGTTTAAATTCGTCATAATTGGTCCCCATATATACCAAAATCGCTATACCTAATTCTATGAAGATCAGCCCATAATTGGTTATAGCTCCCGTATAAGGACCATTTCCGAAAAACACATTTTTACCTACATAAATATCTAAAAAATATCAATATCAAAACAAAATTTTACACAGATCCGTAATTTATTTAACAAATAATACTCATATACATAGAAATCACTGTACCAAATTTTACGCAGATTGGCCGATAATTGGTCATAGCCCCCCTATAAGGCCCATTTCCGAAAAAGATATTAACCTTAATAAATATTTAAAACACATCGATATCAAAATGAAATTAGGCACATATCTGTAATTTTTATCCAGTAATCATAATACTGGATTTTGTGAATATCCGTCCATATTTAACCATAGCTCCCATATAAGGTCCACTCCCGAAAATCACTAAAATCCTCATAAATTTCTTACAATATATTCAAAAATCGAATTATCAGGTTGAAATTCGAAACAAATTTTGTGCAATATATACAAAAATCTATGTAACAAATGTTACGATGATAGGCCCATAACTGGTCAAAGCCTCCATATAAGAACCACTTCCGGAAAACACATTAACCTGCACAAATATCCAAAATAATCTGTACTGAATCATAATTTTATACCGATCAGTAATTTGTATCCAAGAATCGTACTACAAGATTTTTAAATATTGGTCTACAATTCTGCATAGCTCCCATATAAGGTCCACTCTTGTTAATGGCGTTGTTTATATGAAATTCTACAAAAATAGCCTTCAAATGCTTAGGCCCATAATAGGTCATAGTATCGATACTCGAAATTGGACTTTATCGGTCATAAATGTTTAATTTATCTATGTATCTACACAAATTTCGCTCCAAATAAGTTTTATATATACAAAATTCATGCCGACAAATTTTGTTACGATCGGTCCATAATTAGTCATAGCTCCCATATAGACCCGCTTCTGAAAATCACTTTAACATGCCTAAATCTCTTAAAAATGTTGGTATATACACAAAATTCTACATAATAACTTTCATATAGACATAAATCACACGACCTAATTTCATTGTGATCGGTCCATAATTGGTCATAGCTCCAATATAAGGGCCACTTCCGAAAATCACTCACGAATATAAATTATTGATATTTTAAAAGAAAAATATTTTTGCTCATTTACTTGGTGTAGGGTATTATATAGTCGGGCTTGACCGACCATACTTTCTTACTTGTTTTATACTCTGTTTCTTTACTTGAGGTTATAAAGGAAAAATGTTGATACAAACGTATTAACTAATTATTAAGTATGTATATAAATTGTTAAATTTCATATGTTCTAATAGGAATTTCAATTATAAATTGCTGAATTAGAAACAATTTTTTGTACATTTGAAACAAAATATCTTCTGCGTAACTAGTCTTTCTAACAATTGTTAAGTATATTATTTCAGTTGTTATACCGGCCGAATATAGTACTCTTACTTGTTTAAACTGGTTTCGTGTAAAATCATGTTACATTTTCAATAGCTGTTAACAACAATTTTAATTACAATATTTTAGAAAATGATTTAATTCATTTGATGTCTGCCCTCATCTAAAACAACATGTCTTGCCATATGTCTTTATAATTAAATTCATGTTTTTCATCTTGTTAATTTTTTTCGTTTTTTTTTCTTTTTTCTAATATAAAGAAAATATATGTATGAATGTATATAAATATATAAATTTTATTGGAAAATGAAATTCATATAGCAACCACTTGGAGGTGATTGCTTATTGCTTTACAAAATGTTATATTCTGTAAATTGAATTTGTTGTTTCTGTTTTTTTTTGTTCGTTCTTTTCAATTTCTTCGAATCAAAAAGAAAAAATATCGTTTGTAGGTTTTGAGTTATTTCTTCTTTATTTTTATTTTTATTTTTTGGTAGTTTTATAATTTTGTTTTCATTGTGTTTTCGAAACGATTCCTATAAGTTGTCCAACAACAAAATGAAGTAGAATAAAAGAAATGCACTCAATATTCATTTAAACAACAAACACACAGTCGGTAATAATTTTTAACAAGATGGTTTTTTAATTTTTTAATGCGAGTGTTTTATTTTTATTCTTTGTTCATTTTACAAGCGAACCTCTTGACTTTTTCCAGTTCGTTTCTGTGTGTGTGTATTTTTTAGTGAAATTTTTATTTTCTTTCAGATATTTTAGATTATTTGTAAAATGTTGTTCTTCATTCTGTATGGTTTGTTAAAGGTCGTTGACATTGACATCAAACCAACTTTATGTATGTTTTGAATGTTTATTTTGAACACTCACTCGATTTCTATGAGGTAGTTCTTCTTGTCGTAGTGTAGTGTTTATGACCGTCATTTATTGGGTTCATCATCATCGCCATAATCGTTAAATGTGGCAGTTCAATTGATTTTTTATGATGATCTCTTTGAAATGTGTAATTTTATTGTTTTTAATTATTTCTTTTTATGTTTCTGCAATTTATGTAAATTAAATTGATGTTTTAATTGTTAACAAATGACGCAGGCTCTTACGATACATTAGGAATATTCCAAATGATTTTTAGTAATTTCATTTAAAATCGTTGTAGTTTTGTATATTGACCAGTTTACAGATATAAAGATTACATTACATAACACACTGAACAAAATATTGGGTGTGCAACTAATAAATTTGTTAGTAAATTTGTCTTATTTATAATCAATTTTTAGATTTATCAAAAATGTATAAAAAACAATTTCTGTTGGTTAATATTAAGTATGAGATTTTTCTCAGTGTAAAAATGTACATGTATATTTTCAATTAGTAAACAATATCCAAATTCATATTTGCAATAAAATTGAAACAACTATGCCAACCATTTAAAAACACATTTAAACTTTAGATTGTGCATGTGTAGGTATTGAATTTATATCAAACATAAATATCTATTCAGTTTGGCGTTTGATTTGGTTTATAAATAACTCTAGACGAATTTCTAAAAGCGATCAATAAAAGAATTTCAAATGAAATTGCCAGCCAGCGACACAAAGAATCAACATAAATAACTCAAGTACGAAAAAACGAATGGCAATGAGTAGAATACAGTCAGTCTCATACTAATGAGCCATTTCGTGATGACAGTCTACTTTTTGCCTGTTCTCTTCTTATTTTATTCTTTGTTGCGATTAGTAGTCTACTTTTTTTAATTTACAAAATGAATGGATGGATGGATGGATTTTGTTTATTTTAGCATTTTTTCCTATAAAAAAAACGTAAAAAATTTATTCATTTGCAAATGGCTAGAAAAATTAAACAAAATATATATGAGATTTTTCAAAATGGTTTGCGTGTGAATTAGTTCGAAGGTAAAATATTAAGCACTGAGTTAGAACTTCTTATTTTCCCACTACATTTTAACGAATCTTAGGAATTTAACGTGAAGTTAAATTGTTTAATATTATGTGAGCATTTTAGAACAGTATGTTGTTTGTATCGGGAAATATTTCGACATTTTAAACCAGGAGATTTATTAAAAAATAGAAACTCCTAATTCGATAAAGTCGATAACCAATTAGCTTGAGTAAATTTAAGCTTAATATTTTCAAAATAAAGTGTATAATAATTTAAAATTATGTACAGCATTTATATGATAAAACTCTTTTGATTAGATGCCCATCTTTTTTAAAAAATTCGCATTCTTCAGGAAGGTCTCATTTGTTCGTGCTTGATTGGGCACACTACAGGAAAAATTCTTTCTTCAGGGAAAAACATTTCTTATTTGAAATAAACTTTCAGCAGAATTCTAAAGTGCACAAACATTACGCCCTATATTCTCCCACCCTTAACCTATTTTCATAGTTCCGAAGGGGTTATATCTTAAGTTCTGACCCAAGCAGAGACTGACCTGTTTTGCTAAGATAGTTTCTAAGAAAGTTTCCTCAAGAAACTATAGGTCTAAAATGAAATCCTATCTTGAGCATTTCGACTTTTATCCAATGATATTTTCAGTATATTTTCAGAAGTGGTACTTAGGACCGACTTCACAGAGCTTATTGAACACGACACTGTCCTATAAATCATAAACAGAGCAATATGGGGACGGAAATCGAATTATTTGGTACCATAACTGAAGTTGGCTGAACCTTTTAGACTGGGATACTTCCGTATTATGCAATTTCAATATCCACTGAAGCTTCAAAGACTGACGATTTAACCCGAATCTTCTGCTTCGAAAATGATAATGAAATTCAATCTAGAGTCGTACAGGAATTAAATATAGAGTCGCTCACTGACACTCTTAAAACAATAAGGCTCTACTTAATTGTACATTAAATTCCTTTACCCAGATTGGACATCAGCATGAAAAGCTATGATGTGGTCCAAGTAATGTAGTCATCCGTGTAAATGAAAATAAAAGGGTCATTCAGATGAATCTATGGAGCGTAGCGACACGCATCTCCATCGTGCAATTAGTGAATTGGCTCACTAGCGGTATAAAATTGTCACTTGTATAATATATAGAATGATCCAGCCCTCTGTTGCTTGGGAAAGGACCAAGACACTGTTAGCTCTTGGAAGTGACTCGAGCAAACTTCTTATAGTTTTTCTAACTGACATTGTTGACGAATGTCGAAACGTATGTGTTACCCATGTAATAACTATTGTTGGACCTGGGAGAAGAGGAGCACAGACTAAAATATCTTGGCCTCAGGGAAGTAATAAACGACTGATATATGTATGTACGTGTGATACCTAAAAATAATATTCATATTTATTTCGTTTTACTTGCTTCCCAATAAGCATTATTACTGGAATTCAAATTGAAAGCAAGTGTAATTCAAGCCTTGAATTATAGTCAAGTAATTGAATTACAGTTGTATTAAACTTTATTTCAATAGCATTCTCCAGTAAAAAGGAAACATAAATTCAAGTCATATGTTTTTTGCTTAAAAATATTTAATTTTTTCAAATATTTTACAAGTATAAAACATAATTACAATTGCATTCAAGTAAAATTCCAACAAAATATTCAAGTGCTTGAATTTTTGGGGCTTTGATGCTTATTGAAATAAAATGTTTTTTAATGCAAGAAATTTGTATGAACAAAACTTGAATATTTTCAATACAAATATGTTCAAACGTTTTTCGTTTATTTTATCAAACGTATTTGAACAAAAAACATTTGTTCAAATTTGAATTTCAAACATTTGACGTTTCCTTCCACAATATATTGCAATATGACAATTTTTTTTCCAAAAATATAGCTTTTCCCTCAACAAATATACTGATTTATTGTTACGAAACATTTTTCAAAGGAGAA
Source organism: Calliphora vicina (assembly GCF_958450345.1). NCBI lineage: Eukaryota > Metazoa > Arthropoda > Insecta > Diptera > Calliphoridae > Calliphora > Calliphora vicina. The sequence goes on from NC_088780.1 coordinate 84,371,013, forward strand.
TATTTGAAGTACAAACTTTAATCAGATAAAAATAAATCAAATATTTATTACAAATACTGTTTATAATACAATAATTTCAATTTAAGCAAAAATTCGTTAAACTAAAGACAAAAATGCTTTCAATGTTTGAGAAAAATATTAGGAATAAAATAAAATACATACATAGTTACATATATTTAGATATTATGAGAACAAAAGAACTCAAAAATACTTTGAAAATGTACCCAAACCCCTCTTAAAATGCCTTCAGATGAGTAACAAACCAGTAACGAAAAACCAAAAATCCAGAGAAATAAAAACACAAAAAACTAAAACAAGTACTACAATGAATTTTTAGTTGGAATTTGATGAATGGTTCATTTTTGTTATTTTATGCTTTCTTGCCTCATTTTATAATTTTATAATGTTGCCACTGTTGTGATCCAACTACATAAATGGTGTGGCATGCAGTAGTTTTGTGTTCAACAAACAAAAACAAAACTACTACAGGGAGAGTTTATTGTAACAACTAAATTCATAACGATGATGATAATGATGATTAAATGTTGTGTATGATAGATACTTTACATTTGACTTTATACGGATAACCACCACCACACCACCAAGGCAATGGCACTCTTTCGATTTTCTTTATTTTGTTAAATGTGCCACACAAAACACTACAATACACTCAAATCCACTCAATTAATGAATTTTTTGGATTCATTTTTTGTTTTGCTGGCTGGTATCTTTGTGGTTCAACAATACAGCCGTAGAGCCAGCTACCATTACGAGTTGAACAATAAAACAGCGCAGACGTTAAAAACACCAAAAAATAAATTGGCCGTCGCATACAGGAAATCAACAAAATATAATCATTAATCGGATTTTTATATAATTTTTGGTGATTGAAAAAAGAAGTTTATAATATAAAAGCAATTAAATAGTAATTTCTAAAAAAATTATAAATTTCTTAGTGTTTTTTTTTTTAAAAAAATTATATTTGTTTTGTTTTGTTTAATAAAATCATTAAGTTAAATTCACAATTGTTTCAATAATTAATAAAATTTAATTAAATTATTATTTTTGATTTTATGTGTAAAGTAATTTCAAGAATGTCCCAAAAAAAGCCTTTGACAAAAGGAACAAATAAAATCCCTTTAATAAAAACTTCTTTTTTACACTTTTAGATGGCACTGGTTTCACTTCCGTCGGCAGTGCACAATGCTACCAAGTTTAATTGCCTAATGGTTTGTGTCTGCACTATGTTGCAATTCATTGCATAACTGTTAACAGTAATGGTATCTGCTATATTATGTTAATTATGCAACATAATGTTATTTTTATGCTCACATTTACCTATAACATGAAATTATTTCTTTTACAGCATTCTTATTGGATTTTGATTTTTTCTATTTGATCTACTGAAAGAGCAAAAATATTTCTTCCTTTTTCTTTTGGATATAAAATCATAAGTTAGCGTAAATGTTTTAAGGCAGAATGTAATCATGAGTTTCAGTGGTTTAAAATTTGTTTAAATGTAAAAAAGTCGTCAAAATAAGTTCTGTCTTCTATAATTACCTAAATATAAAGACTTTTACTGACTTTTGAGCATGTTTTATTAGAACATAATAATCTTCTAAACGCCACATTAAAGAAACATTTTATTTTACGGAATAACTTGAAAATCTATTTATCTTTCAAAAGAACGTTTGTAATTCATACATCAGCAGACCTGAAACCCATTTATTTTATGTAATTAAAAACGTTCATTAATTAATAACTGATTTAAATTAAATATAATTGTATAAAGCAAATCTTCCCAATTCAATAACATCTACTAATTTCATCTGACAGCACACAGTGGTTTAAAAACTTTTTTTTTTTGGAAATAATTCGGTAACTATTGGAGATCTTGTTATGAAATTTCACATGGATTGAGCTGAGGTGATTTCGAGTTGATTTGCGTTTGTTCACCTTCTTCGCAATAATGGGAGCCTGTGCGTAGCCCCTCAAAGTTGGTCACTCCTGGTCTCAAATTTTTTAATTCCTAAAGCTAGGTACTCTGTTCAAAATTTCGTGCGAAATGCTGTCAAACTACATATAAAATAGTTGGAATGAAATATATGCGAAATAATTTCGCAAAAGCAGTACTCTGTTTTTATTGTGGAAAACATGTGAAATACATCTGGCAACCTTATTTTTCCACACGAAATAACATACGCTGCACTTCTTTCGCACCATAATTTTTCGCAAATATGAACAGAGTACTAAGCTTAAAACGGAGAAAATGTGTTCCAAAAACCACGTTATTTACCATGCGATAGTAGAAATACTAATTAAATATTTAAGAAACATATGGGGTCATAAAGATATGGAGTTTTTTCATGGATCGGTGCTTTGCCTTTTTAGAATTTTTACTCAAACCGAATTTTTTTTTTAAATTGGCCAAGTTTGGATAGGTCTGGGGGTGATATGTCCGCTAAAGTGAAATTTCCTTTACACGCTTTTGCATTAAGTTATTTTAATATAAAAATTCTATATAGTCCCGAAGAAATTTTTTTCTACAAAAGATAAAATATATGGGCTTTTTTGGGAAAAAAACATAAAAATACGGCCCTTTTTAAAAGTCCCAACTTTGGATGCGTATTACTTTTTATAGAGAAATAATTGTTACCAAGTTTTTTTTTATTTTAATTAGAATTTTATTGCCAATATAGCTTATATTTTAAAAATAAATTTCGACCCCCCGCCATATCTAAAAAACCATAAAAATATCGAGCAAAATTAAAAAAATAAATCAATAAACCTTAATATCTCTTCAACTAGTAGAGATAACGTACACTTGAAAGTGTATTTTTTGTGGATCTTCTCAAGGACTATTTATATTCCATTTATGAGCTCATCCGGCTCATAAATTTTAAGCGATATTTAAAAAAAAAATTGAGACCCGTGGTGACCATCTTTGAGGGGCTACGTACTGGGCCCCATTAGCGCTAGGATGGTGAACAAACGTACATCAACTCAAAAATACCTCAGCTCAAAACATGTGAAATATCGTAACGATGTCTCCAATAGTTCCCAAGATACCGAATTATTTCCAAAAAAAAAAAGTTTCTAAACCACTGTGCAGCACTGAAACAGAAATCTTTATTAACTTTTGGTTTTTTATTTTTTTCAGAAGTAATTAATGAATGAAAAGATTTAGTTTTATAAAACTTTAATAAATTTAAAAATTGATTATGAATGGGTGTAAAAATATAATTATTTTGGCATAATCTTCATTATTTTATGTTATAATCGTTATTATTTTAGGACAAAGCCTATTGAAATTGGCTGAAATCGGATAATTATTTCACCTCGCCCCCATACAAATGTCCTCCCGATATTGGACTTTATCGGTCGAAAATGTTTAATTTATATATGTAGGTATCGACACAAATTTCGCTCCAAATAAGTTTTATGTATACGGAATTCATGTCACCTAGTCATAGTTCCCATATAAGGCCCTCTTCCTAAAAACATTCACGAAAATAAATTATTCAAATTTTAAAAGAAAAATGTTTTTGTTCATTTACGTAGTGCTCAAGCCCGACCATACATACTTTTTTACTTGTTTTGTTTTGAACACATCCTTCAAACATTTTAATTTTTTTTTAGTATTATTTGCAGACCGTTCTGCTTTCTCATGATCGGTTGGTTGCCTCAGATATTACATTATTATAGTGAAAGAGGTCTTATCCCTATCTCTCTCCAAGTGCTGTCCTTTAAAATGCTCTGGTACCCAGCAGTTTACAGACTCATTAGTCCACGTGTTGCTTATTTATTGATTTAAAATATATTTTGGGTTTTAAATAATTTTTGCATCAATGAAATAATATGTATTCTTGGTTTTCTTTTTGAATTTTCCCCATAATATTGAACTCCACTTATGTTGCTAAAAACCAAAAAAGAAATGGCAAATTAAATCAAAATTCAACAACATGAATTTAATATCGATGATGTAACAAAAACATTTCATTAAAAATCAATAGAACGAGTATTGATTTAATGATGACACGAACAAAAAATAAAAACAACCTGCATAAAAATGAAACAAGTTTAATGAAGGATGGCTGTTGCATGATAAATAAAGGCATACAACATATTGCTCGATTGGATGCCAGGAACTTTATACGTACGCACTTTTAAGACAAAAACTTATGACAGAACATCTCTTATACTGAAAAAAAAAACACTTGCAGCGATACAACCATTTTAATGTTGAAACAAAAATAAGCAAAACGATAAAAAAAATAATAAAAACAGAACATTATAAAAGTACACCAAGAGTGAAATACGAATTATAATTAGCAACACCAACAACTTGGTTTCGAAATATGTGAAATATTTTCGTTTTAAGACGGAAGTTTTTTTGAATTTTGTGTTTCATGAGAAAATGTTGAGATCGTGTGAATCATTAAATCGAAAATAAGTTGATTTCAAAAATTAAAAATACATTTTATATAATTTTCTCACAGCCCAAATCGATTTTTAAGTCAATTGAAAATTATTTACATTGTTGTGAATTTAAAAATCTTGTTTGAAAATATGTTTATCTATTCAATGCAAAATTTAAAGTTCTATATGAAATTAGCTTACTCGGTTCACTTTGCCACCGAAATTTAACTTAATTTTTAAGGATATGCCATGTACTATTACCATCGATATTTTAATGGTATTATATTACAATTTTAAAAATCTTGATATTACACAAATCACATTGGATTAGATCGTGAGCACCGTGCATGTTTAATTTCATGTTTATAAGTCCATTATTATAAAATAAGCAAAAAGTACCATGAATTACCCACTTTGGATTCTCATTAACTCAATCACACGTTATTATAAAACTACAAAAAAAAGTTTTATTTAAGGGAAAATAGTACCTGTAACTCCCTTTTTCAGGATCAATATACAGTACAACACATGATTTTGGGACTCAATTCTGACAATTGCACGTGAAAGTAGCCCCAAAAATAAGAACTTCTGCATCATTAGTTTTGTCAAGTTGGCTGCCGTATTAATTTAATGGTCATACGATTTTTTTCCTCAAGGTGGATTTTTATCACTTTTTCTATATTTTAGCACGGTTATATCTCGTATACCGTATGGAATATCTCTTTTGTGGCTGAAGCAAAGTTGTAGATATTATATAGTAGAAAAAAAGTACGGAACATACCTACCCGAAAAAGATGCATCCAGTGCCTTAAAAATCGCCATAATGATTCCTAAATATCATTATGCAACCTATCCTTGATTTTGTCTTTACTCAGAAGCATATCAGCTAAATATTATGCCTGTAAGTTAAATAATCTCTTCATATAAAAATTAATGTATGTCTGTTTAAACAAATGTTTGTTCCTCATAGGAGGCTAAACAACTGAACCGATCTTGAAATTACTATATGTTCCTCTATATCTGGTAGGAAAAATAGGATACTTTTTATTTTGAAATTTCAAGTGGACGTGGCACCTCCCAAACAAAGTAAATAGTTATTATGGAATATCTGCTGAACTATAATTTGAAAGCTGCTAAACTTCGCGGGATTTACTTCGGTACAATAGTGCGCAACTTGGCTAAAAATGGACATAATAAGCATAGAAAGTAAATACCCTTTTTCGAATATCTGCAGAGCTATAATTGTGACATTCTGCTAACTTTATACGAATCAATTTCATATCACTGCATGAACTTTAAAAAAGTAAATAGTTATTTCTAAATACCATGAGAACTATAATTGCAAAATACTTCAAACTTTGTCCAAATAGCTCCCATAGAAAGTAATTAGTTAATTTTGAATATCTGGAAAACTATAATTGTGAAAGTCTTCAAAATTTTATATCATTAAATATCTTAACACTGCATGGCTGAAAAGGGCCGGTTATTACGGGTTGTATCAAGACATCAACGTAAATAGTTACTGGGTGCATTGACGCGGTTTTTGTTTTTAATAAATTACATGTCATTTTGAAGAGTACATATCTGTCATTTATTCTCACTTAGTTATTGAACATTATAGCGTAAACAACAAAGTTTTTGTTTGCTTCGAAAAGTCAACACAGTGTCATATGCTTCCCCGGGCAGCATACGAATTGAAGTCGAGAGATCTTGAAAATCGATTTTCAATGTCCGTAATGATACTTGAGCGCTACACAAGAAAATCGATTTTGCATCGAATCATTACTTGCGATGAAAATTGGATCAATTATGAAAACCCGAAGCGTAAGAGATCGTACGTGAAGCCCGGCCAACCAGCCGAATCGACACCGAAGCCAAATATCATTAGCGCTAAGTCAATTCTCTGTATTTGGTGGGACCAACAGGGTCCTATCTATTATGAGCTGCTGAAATCTGGTTAGACCAGACAGAGAACCTTTATGGAAGACAACTGATTCATTTGAAGCAAGTTTTGGCCGAAAAAAGCCGAGAATATGCGGCTAGACATAAAACTTTAATATTGCATCATGACAACGCTTGATCACATGTTGCAATATCTGTGAAAAAGTATTTAGAATGAAGTGGTTGGGGAGTTTTGCCATTCTCGCTTTATAGTCCAGACAGTGCCCCGTCCGACTACTATTTGTTTTAATGGAAGCGGAACGCTCTCTCTGGGATACTCTTCACTTTGGAACAGAGTATCCGATATTGGATTGATTCATTCTTGGCCTCAAAAGATGAGCAGTTCTTTTGGCTCGGAATCCATATGTTGCCAGAAAGATGGGAAAAGGTGATAGCTAACAATGGCCAATACTTTTAATAAATTTGTATTCTACAAATGTTTCAAAATAAAAGCGAAAACTTTTAAAAAATTTCGCATTTTTAAGTCATAATATATTCGATTACACAGTGCAACACGAAAAAATATAACCATATATGGACACCACAACGTGATAAAAGACCAAAAAAGGCAGCAAACCGTTCCAAATTCTAGGAAACAATCAACTTCAAAAATGTACCTAATGTATCACAATAAACAACTTTCTAGAACATATGAACTTGCTAGGAATGATACGTACTGTTGTCCGTATATGGTTATATTTCCATGACTTAAAAAATTACACACAGTGTTATCTAACGAACTGTTATAGATAGAGTCTTCTAACTTTTTATAAATTACTTTCTTATCATTGTAAATACATAAGAAGTTTAACTAAAAATAGGCTGGATCAAACTTTGCCCACTGTAAAACATACCAAATTATATCGGACCGAACGTCTTAAGGAAAGAATCAGGATTTTCTAAAATCGCAGGAATGTTTTTGAATTGTTTTAAAAAATGTATGAATACCGACCATTAATCAAAAACTCATTTGTACTATTTGAAAATCCAATACAATTTTAGTTTAGATGATGGATTTGCATTATTATTAGGTGGCGGATTTTCATGCATTTATTATCCGAAAATATGCGCCTAAAATATGCTTCAAAAAAATCAAAATATGATCTAAAAATTTAAAAAATATGCTCTTATATTTTTGTGCAGAAACATAAAATAATTAAGTATGGATTTCGAAATGTCCAAAGTTAGAACTCTTTAAATTATACTAGGAATTAAACAATTAAAGTTCTAAAACTATTTTTAAAATAACTTTTCTTCTGAAAAAACGATGGATATTTATATTAACTAGGATCGCCTGGTGGTCAAAATTCGACTAATAATAACGAAATTTTACAGTTACTTTTGTTTATACGCAAAAATATTTTTCACGTTTGTGTACAAATGCACGTGTATGTATTTAGATGTGCATAAACATGTTGTTGTTGTTTTTCAAGCTAATTTAAAATGCTTTTTACCACTTTTATGGAAAGAATTTTTTAAAAAAAATTTATATTGTGCACATCTAGAGAAAATAACCTTTTAAACCATATAAGTTTCATCAAAATTGGTGGACAATAACATACTTAAAAGTGTACCACAAAAAAACGTGTGGCCTATTTATATATAAGATTGTAATATCTTGGTATGAATACTTGTTTAAAGCCATAGAGCTTCTATCTCGTGACTTTCCCCATGTAATCTAGCATAAAGACAATTGTCACTTAAGTGTCTCTATGTAATCTATAGTGTAGGGACTTTAAACGTTAATTGTGTAGTGCATTTGTCTCTAAGTTATCCAAAATCACTAGTTTACGACAGTCTCGTAGAACTGCTTGGAGCGGTTACTGTGTAGGTGAAGTTACAAAATCTTTCGATAACGAAATATCTTATAATCGAATTTGCAATGAAAACAAATATGAATATTTTCGACACATTTAATGAATTTTTGATACTTAAAAAAACTAAACTTTTTTGAAGAAAAATGTTTTGAAATGATAATTTTCAATTACTGCTAGAGAAATGAAGAACTTAATGCCAGCTTCTCGATGTCGAAAGAAGTTAGTCAATAAAATTTACTGCTATTTCTATAACAAATTAACGACAAAAAATTATATTTTTATTAAAAATTGCCATAATGTGCATATAAATATGCATTTTGGAATAAAATATAACAAAATATGCATTATCAATAAAATATGTATAAATATGCACTAACAAATCGATGCCATTTTGCAGCAAAATGTGCGATTCGGATAGATAATTAGTCTACATTGTATTTGGACGTTCCAGAAAAACATGCATTTGCATATAAATCCGCAACCTAATTATTATACATAAGTTTTTGACAAATATTTATACTCTGTATCATTTAATAAAATATGATCATCATTTTTGATTGCAACTGTAAGTGTCCTTTAAAATACCAGCACAAGTAACAATCTGATGTTTGTTGGACAGTACACATCTTACTCATGATGTTGTAGTGGTTGTTCTTGTTACTACCCAGCAGTTTGAAAAGTGACAATAAATTTCGCCAGCGTATTCAGTAACAAAAAATAGTCAGATATTCGCCTTAAGTTTTTGAAAATAAATTCAAGTAAAAGAACTAAGAAAGTATAATCGGTCAAACCCATATGATACCCTACACCGAGAAGATTGTTATAAAGAGTTTTCTTTTAAAATTTATATGGGAGCTATGACTAATTATGGACCGATCGCCATACAATTAGGTACCATGTGTTCTGTATATACGAAACTTATTTGTGTTGAATTTTATGGGATACCATAATTTTAAGAGATTTATGCTAGTTGAAGTGATTTGATAGTGCGAGTTCGGCTTATATAAAATTTATTTTTGCTGAATTTGAGATATTTATAAGAGCTTAATTATTTTCAGATAGGACAGTTGTATAGGGGCTAGGGGAAATAATGGCCCGATTTCAACCAAGTTTAATAGGCTTCGTCCTTAGATTAATAAAAAAGCTTTGAAATTGCGGCCTGTAGTTTGATTACACGGTTTACAAAGACGGACGGACATCGCTCAATCGACTTAGAAAGTGATCCTGAGCAGATTGGTATGCTTTAAAGAGCTAGAACAATATTTTTTCACGTAACAAACATCAGCAATAACCCAACACTATGGTGTTCCACTTCGGTGACCACATATAATGCTGAATGTGGCCGTTTCTATTTCTGTACTCACTGATTATGCAGAAAATACAAAAATTGAGAGTAGACTTACATACGAATCTAAATAACAAATATATAGCAGTACCAATAAGAGCTATGTGCATAAGGTAACATAGAGACGAGACGTAATTGTCAAAAACCAAACTCTTGCGACATCAAAATACATATTAGTCAATGTATTTTGTTGTTGTATTTTAATTTGCCAATACAGAGTGTCTCGTCTCTATGTATAATTCTCTATGGAGTATTCGTATTATTGAATTTAATAGTGAAGTTTTATGCAGACTGTGCCAATCGGCCACCTGCAATGACATCCTCATGTTAATTTCACCAGTCAATAACGTTGCGAGTGGGTTGACTAACTAATTCGAAGTGGCGGAATTAGTTCAATGAACTGCAGGGTATTGTTTGTGTCGAGCGCTGCGGCAGAAAGCAACTGCTTCTACACCGATACAATTCAGTAAATTACACTTTTGATTTTTAGTGCCCGTAAAATAATCGTAAATGTCGTAGTTATTGTGACCGAAAGTGTCGATTTAGTTTTGCTTCAAATTTTCCCTCAGTGCATCATGCAACAACGAAAGTATGTATGGATGTGTGTGCGCGTCGTGCATTATTGTTGTTGTTTGTAAAAGAATCATGTTTAAGACTGTGTAGTACCTTTTTTCTTTGATTGTATGAGTGTTGACTGAAGTTCCTTATTGTTGGTACATATTTCTACTCCTCGAATGTTTGGTTGGTTGGCTGGATGACTGGTTGTATGGTTGGATGGATGGCATGACTGTTTAGTTGAAATGGTTTGCACTTGTTGTTGTTAATAAGTTTCTTGGCGCTTTAAATTGTTTCTTTTTGATGGTTTTACAAGAAGTTGCAATTTCGTTCTTTTTTTCTGTTTTTTGCATTTATTTTTTGTTCTACTTCATACTTCTTCAGTTTGGCTTCATTAACTTGAACACAAAATAAATGTTGAACTTGTTAGTTGTTTTTTTTATATTTTTTTCAAAACATTCAATGTCCCTTGTTGTTTTTGAAGTCCCTTCTCCCCTTTCATTTAGAAATTTTCTTCATCAGTTTTTTTTTAACTTTTGCTCATACTTATAAGGTGAAGTTGATGGTTTTTTTTGGTATATTGTTTGACTTGTATTGAACTAAGGAAAAAGGTAAATTAAAAGCTAATATTCATTAGTCTAGAGCGAAATTTATGCACCTTTCACACCAAATACATTTATTTACCTTCGTTGTAGGGGAACATTTTCAAATGACTTCTTTTACTTGGATTAATGAAAAATTTGGAACCCATCGGATAAGGGAAACCCTAGCAGGTAATTTTCAGTTAGGTAGGGCTTGTTTTTAAAGCACGAACCAAGACTGGTTGGGGGTATAATCTTTATGTTATAGTGCATAACTCAACGCTCCGAACAATTTTTAAAAAAGTCCAAAAAAAACATGTTACGTGGAAAATAAGAAATTAGAAAACTAACACCATTTTTATAATTCTAGCATTTAACCCGCTACTTTGTTAGCGTAAAACCAAATAAAGCAATTTACTGTAACTGACAAAATTTAATGTTATTTTAGCTATATTTTTTTTGTTAACGATAGCTTAACGGTAACGGTAGTTGTGCTGAAAGGGTATTTAATGGTTTTAATTAATGGACTTTAACAATTCCGCTGACAAAAAACGGGTTACAACTAATATAAATAACTTTACATGCCATCATTGTTTTTGCAGGGGATTTTATAAAAAGGATGGAAATTATGGAGACGATTGCAGTGCTGATGTTGATGATTATGATGATTTTCTTAAACATTCTTATTACGTTTATATCTTTTTTGAAAAAAAAAATGAAAAAAATTATACAACAACAACAGACTAAACCATCAGCAGCAAGCAACTCGTTTAAACGTTTGTTGGTAAAAATAAAGAAAAGAAAACTAAAGAAATTCAAGTACAAGTTCTTGTTCTTGTTAAACTAAGTTTTCATTATGTTGTTGTTGCTGTTGCAAGTATTTCTTATATATATTTTGTTGTTATTGGAATTTAGTTTTCTGAATGTGTTGCCGGTTGCTGGATAAATAGTGAGTTGGTTGGATGCTTGGATTTTTCAGTTGTTTCAATTGTTTGTATGGGTCGTTCTTGACGATGCAACTGGTTGTTGCTGCTGTTGACGACGATACTGCTGTTGCATTGTTGTTTTTGATTATTTTTTTTGTTGTTGTTGCTGATTTTTATTTTTGGTTAATTTCGAGAATGTTCAGTTTTATGATGTTTTCAATTGTTTTTATACCGTTACGTGGCAATTGAGATTTTTATCCCAATTGCAATGAGGTGTAGAATTAATTTTATTTATTTTTGTTGCAATTGTTGTTGTGGTTTTTTTATATGCTCATATGAATACTTTTTTCTTATAGATTTTTATTAAAATTCTGTGCTAAATTCAAGATTGAAAACTAAACGTAAATAATACTTGCATAATTTATATATAACTTTAGTTAAACTCCTTTATTAAAATAACAATAACTTAAGACCAAAGTTAACATAGGCGAAAGCGTATTCAGTTTTTAACCGATTACTATTAAGTATGTATCATAGAATTCTTAATTGAACCCATTATCAAACAATTCAATATATCGTAGGCCTATATTCAAAACACTCTATCTTAAAAAAAACACAACTTATCAGGACTGTTTTTTCGCGTATTACTTGAGTTATTAAAATTCGTTATTCTTTATGATAGATAGAGGGTTTTTCTTCTCAAAATATTCAATGTGTATGCATGAATATGATAAGATAGAGGATTTTGCATTTTAATAAAATTAAATTATTTTGATTGCATTTATGCCATCTGTCAGTTTTTAACGTGATTTATTAAAGATAAATTATCGTAAAATAATAGATGACACTTTAAAAGTACACACTTTTTAAGCAAACTCCGACTTCACCCATTTTCTTTTATGCCAAAGACATTATATTTTCCAAAAATAAAGAGGTAAAATATTTCCACGGTAATTCAGAGTCGGCATTCGCTATTTTGATAAATGATTGAGAATTGTCAACTTCATGTTCATGCTAGAAAAAAAGAACAGCGGGAAGAAATTATTCCAAAAAAATTTTTGAAATTGAATTATTTGAAAAGATAGAGGGTTTTGCATTCGGAAAAAAATAATTGCATAAGATAGAGAAATAACAAAAATGCAAAAAAACAGTTAACAAAATATGTTTGTTATGAAATTCACACAATAGATGAGAACTGTTTTACTGAATATTTTACCATCAAAAAGTCGTTTTCGTGAAAATCAAAGATAGAGGGTTTTAAATATAGGCAATCGATATGCTTTGGAAATAAAAACTTAAATTAGTTAAGATTTGTTTTCACAAGATTTTCATAGAAATATATTATAAAATTACTGACCTCATATACATATAGAACTACGTAAACAAATCATAGGTCCTCTAGATAATATCATTGAATTTACAATAAAACCAAGTATTCAAATATAAAATTGAAAAACTTTAGATACAATTCAAAAAAATATATAGTTAGCTTAGTATGCAAACGTAATAAGTCCCTTTCATATATACTTTATTTTAAATATTTTTGAAATCTCTTAATGCTCTTTTCTAATTACTTGTTTGGTATGATTTATAATGATAAATCATAGACAGATTAGATAAAGCGCGTTTACGATTTAGTCCTTTCTTAGTAAACTTAGCACATTTTCTTATATTTTTTCGTTTTAACTCTGTTATTTAATTTAAAGTCTCTATTGCCACTAAATTTACTCTCAAAAAGCAATCTGGTACAGTAGTCGAGATGAAAATAAACTTCAAAGTAATCCAATATTTCCTTAACAAATTTATTATTTAAGTTTTTTGGTTAGAGTTTAGTGTTTGTATACCGCTTAACCGAAAAATTTCTTGTTTTGGTGGATATTTACTAGGGTATTCAATTTATTCGATTTTTCTCTTATTCGAATAAAACGAATAATTCGAATAAGAAATTTTAACTTGTTCGAATAATTCGATTACATGTTTAAAATTAATCGAATTATTTATATTTTTTGAAAAAAGTAATGAATAAAGTTTTGATGTATGTTTTTTAATACAGTGAGCCCTCGATTATCCGTAATGGTCGGGACAATACATATAGTTTTTCGATAATGACATTCATATTGCACCCTGATCCATCATTTGGTGGACAAACTTTCACAATAACGTTTTCAACATTAAGGCAAACTGCTCTCAGGTAAACAATTTCAAAAAATGTCTGTTTAATCTCCATTATCTCATTGGTTAGTTTTTTCATTGATATGAATTCATTTAATTTTTCCACGAAAATTGTAGCAGCTGTATAATCAGCTTTTTTATCAGCCTTTTCTTCGCTGTTAATCCAGAAATTTTAGTTCCTTTAAATCTTTCCTTCCGGAACCATTCATAAACAGCAAAATCTACTTTTGTATATGCTTCCGAATCATCGTATGCAATAGAGGGAATTCCCCTTTTTCGTTTTATTCACATTGTTCAAATTGATTGTTCAAAAATAATCAAAAATAATTATGCTTATAATCCCGGATAATAGAGGTAATTACGGTTAATCGATGCAAAAAAATTAAATCGATCCAAAAATATTTAAATTTTCTTTCCCGGTTAATTGATATTGCTGATTAATCGAATCACGGATAATCGAGGCTTCACTGTATTTTATTGTTAAAGAAAAACAACAAATAAGTATTGATAATATTAAAAAATATTCAAATAAAAGTTCATCATATTCCCTCCTGAACAATCTACGAAACAATTGACTAGCAAACTCTTTAGTTTCCGTTTTGGAGCTATGCTTTAAAAAATTTAACCTAATTGATCCTTAATTGAAGTACAATATAAACGTATTAAGAACTTTTTTATTTTTTATTATTTCGGGTTTTAAGTTGAGTAACTAATTCTTTAGTAAATGAATTATTCACTTTTCTAAATTATTTATAACCAATTGTATTATACTGTCAAGATCTATCAACGTTGCCGAATATTTACTTAATCAAGTTGTCTTAGGCAGTTACACAAATCTGTCCAAAGTTTGATATCATTGTCAGTGAACGTGGCTAATTTGAGGTCAGATAGTGCATGAAACATGCAAAAGACAAAGATGTCCAACAATCTTTAATATCATATATAAGACGAACTCCATTTTTATCTTGCAACAAAACGTAAGTTTTCAATATTTTGTGTTTTTCATTAGAATTATTAAATATTTTGCAACACTTACGTACGCGGTTAATATTGGATCAAGTTCTAAATTAAATATTTTTAAAGACTTGTTTTTAGAATTTTAACTTGCAGTAATATTTATATACATATTTATAGAAAGAGCTATCGGACCACTCTTCACAATGATCGAAAGACTCCCTCTATCTTTAGTTATTTGTCGAATTTCAAAAACAATACAATTTTTGTAAGTCATATATTTAAATTTTTAATTATGAAAAATTTTAAGCAAGTTTTAATAAATTTAAATATATATGTCAATATATTCGTTTCATTTATTCGATTATTCTACATAAACTTGTTCGAATTATTCGTTATTCGAAAATGGTAATTTTTTAATTGTTCGAATAATTATTCGTAAGAAATTATTCGATTAATCGAACGATCATTACTCGAATGAATATCCTAGTATTTACATATATTCATTGTTATAAATATTATATCAAACATTTGGCCTGATTTAAAATCTGAATTGTTGACATAAAAAGCTGTCTCGATAGAAGACTACGTCTTTATTTATAAATATTTCCAGAAACAATTACACGTAATGAAACTAACAAAACTTCGTCGGGATCTGATGTATTGATCCCGATTAATTGATTCATTTGTTGTATTGTACATTTTGTGCAAATAAATCATTATCTTCTTTCCACAAATTTGACTTAATTAGTGCATACTATTCTTTTAATTTTATTTTAATAATCATTTGTAAAATTTAATGTTTATATATTAAATAAGTTAAATCATTCCCGGCTACTGAAAACGACTAATGATTTACCTAGGTGGTATCGTGTATTTTTTTTTGATTTTTTTTTTTTGTTTTCTACATGTTAAATTGTATACATTGTGGAAATTCCTTAATCCTCCGTTAGTCGTAATCATTTTCAATCGAGACTAGTCGCAATGTATCAAATTGATATCAATAAAAGAAAGTCGCGTTTGAAAATAATCTCTTCACTTTTTATTTCGAAAACGTAAAAACAATGTTAAATGCAATTTATTTAAAAGAGTAATATAAAAAAATTGCAGTAAAAATATTATTTTATCAAAAAATAGCTTAAAATTTTTGGTGATTAAAAAAATTTACAATAAAAAAATGTTTGCCTGTATCAACCAGATCAGTTGCGAGTAACGGATGGTTAAATAATTCCTTTCCATGTCGGTTAACCTGGTTTTATAAAATACCGAAAACCAGATTTATTAATGATGTTTAAACTTAATGTAGAATGAAAAAAAAAATTATATAAAAATTTTAAAGAATTTGTGTTGAAAATATTTTAATTTGTTTCAAATAGTATTTAATTGTATAACTTAAACATTTATAAACATCATATAAATATTTAATATCGATTACATACAAAATTCTTTCGAAATTTAGGGATTACTAAAACTTATGAATAAATATAAACGGCTGTCTCTTTGGAATTAAGTCATAAACTATTCGAAAATCTAACTACAACAACAAAAAACTTTGAAATGAACACATTTCAATTGTCTGAAGACGTTTTAAATCTTAAATTATAAATGCTGAACGAGTACTTGCATATACAAAATACATGCATACGTAAATCATAGAAAACAACTGTTTCAAAATATCATCATTATCATCCGCCTCACATTCATTATTAATATTGATAGTTTTCTTTCTTTTCTGGAAGATGTTTCAATTTTGTGTTCTTTTTTCTTAAATTGTTTGAGAGGTTGATCCCAGCCATACAATAAAATACATATAAATATTAAATAGTATTAGTAGTAATATTGATTTCATATGTAGTCGTATCTACAAGTACTCGTATCTATGTCTCTCTGAATTAGTTTAAAAACACATGACATTTGAAAATGAATTTCGGCTGTAATTGATCAGTTCGAGTACAATGTCTAAGATGGATTCCATCTTGTAAACAACATTATTATATAAACACATACATACATACAAATTCACACAGACATACTTACATATACAATCAAAGATTTTGTATCCGTTCGCTTGCGCTTGCATATACATATTCAGTAGTGGACCATTGACACTGTGTCAAGGGTGTGTACAGATACAATCATTATGCCAGCCAAATTGTAACTGTATGTCTCTCTTTCTCTATGCTAAATGCGGAAATTGTAACATATGCCGCGTTACTATTTCGGAGACTCCTTTCCAAGTCTAAACATGCATAAGAATACATTTATCTGAAAGTAAGTAAAAAAAAAAAAAACTGAAATGTGAAGGCATCATCAGAGAGTACTTGATTCTTAAAGCGTACGAGTTGCAGCCCTCTTAAATGAATGCAAGTAAATTATGGAACATGTATGTTTGTATTCTGAATAAATCATGTGGTTGTAATAAATTATACAATAAGATTTCCATTGAAATTAGTTACATTCTAGAATCGTATGGTTGATTTAGTTTGCTATACCATTGGCTTCATATTGCTCATTACCAAAACTTAACAATATTTGTTTCCAGATGTATGAATATTATGAATTGGCGGTATGAAATCAATGTCAATTATTGTAATGGACAAACCATTTTTTAATCATATACATATAACATGATTCCAAATGGAAGAAATAAACAAAAAATATTTGAAATTCTAAACAAAATATCGTTTGTCTTCAACAAATTAGTCTTTCTAATTTAACTGTTCAATATTTTCATAGTTATATTCTTGTTGTTTGAATGAGGTAAAATTTTAAGTTCCCCACAGGCTATTGGAAGTAGTAATCGGGGACCTTTTTTATATTATTATGATATGACAACAAAAAATCGGATGTTAAAAACATGGTTATGCACATGCCGAACGTCGCGACGCGTCGTCTTGTATGAAAATACCATATAACTAGATACTCAATTGATACAAATGAAATTAAAAACAATTCAAATAAATTATTGACAGAAACTCTACGACAGAATTATTAACACTATTTAGGATCGCCTGGTGGCCGACTTTTAAAACACTTTTTACCACTTTTATGGAAAGAATTTTTAAAAAAATGTTTATATTGTGCATATCAAGAAAAAAGAACCTTTTAAATCATATATGTTTCATAAATATTGGTGGACAATAACATACTTAAAAGTGTACCACAAAAAAACGTATGGCCTATTTATCTATAAGATTTATTTTTAAAACTCGATTATAAACCCAACATTATGTTATGAGATTCAGCTATAAGGTACAGCCTCATTTTTAAATGTGGAAAAAAAGGACTAGAATATATATAGTACATAATGATCTAATCGTACATTTAGTAAAAAATCAGAGATAAAAACATGCAGCAATATATTTAAAAGATACTATGGATATAAATTTTTCGTTAGGCACTGATTTTTTTGGTGCTTTAATAATAAAACAAATTTTATTTTGAGAGAAACAATTACAATTACAGTGGTTTAAATTTATTTATATATGTATATTCTGAATTAAAATAGTACTCTTTCGAAATAAATTACACATTTTCCAGGATTAACTTAGTAGGATCTCTTAAATATATTTAATACATACAATAAAGGAATATACATTATTGAATTTTGATCGATTAAAACTAAATGTACCACTCTTACAAATGTTTTGTAAGATCAAACAGCATTAAATAAAATAAAACTCAATATTTGTTTTGAATTGTCCTAAGTAAAAGGAATTTTTGAAATAAATAAAAGTATTCAAATATTTTTTATTTAGCGGTTACGTCTTTTTCGTCGAATATTTGCATCTAATGGGTGTATGACTTGAAAATGCGGGATTTACAATATATGAACGCGGTTTTTGTTTTTAATAACTTATTTTCTTTTATCTGTCATTTATTCTCACTTAGTTATAGAACATTATAGTGTAAACAGCAAAGTTTTTTTTTGCTTCGAAAATATCGAATTTTGTACCAACGAATAGTCATATGCGGGAAGTTTTGCTTTATTTCTTTAATTTGAAAATAATTGCCGCTGAAGCACACCGATTGCTCACCAAAGCTTATGGCGAATGTATTCTATCGATTTCAACGTGCGAGATATGGATTGTGCGGTTCAGAAGTGGTGATTTTGACACGGAAGACAAATATCGCTCAGTCCATTCAAAAAAGTTTGAAGATCTAGATTTGCAGGCATTAATATTGCTGTAAAACTCAACAAGAGCTTGCAAAATCATTGGGAGCTCGAAGGATTCATCCAAAAGTAGGGAAATTGGGTACAATACGAATTGAAGCTTGAAAGACGATTTTGCATGTTCGAAATTGTGCTTGAACGCTATAAAAGAAAATCATTTTTCAATACTTGTAATGAAAAATGGATACATTACAATAACTTGAAGAGTAAGAGGTCGTATGTGAAGCCCAGACACCAAAGCCAAATATCCATGGCGCTAAGATAAATCTCAGTATTTGGCGGGAGCAAAAGGGTCCGGAAATGGAAAAAGTTCTATATGTATTTTAATTTTTATAATAATGAAGATACAATAAATAGAATGGGTTAATTTGAATCATTTCTGCACTTAAAAATGTAAAGCGTTCTGAGATTAAGGGTTTCAAGAGTAAAGTGTCTTTTGTCGGATTTTTATTGAAGGTTGGATTAGCTTCCTTTAATAAAGTCTACTACGGCCAGACGCGACTTTTTTTCAACTCTAGTAAATTTTGAGGTTTCGAAAATATAATATACTACATGTTTACCAAATGCTGACAATTTGATTAAAATTTCTTTTAAAACATTTGTGAGATATTCATGCAATTTTATATTTTTTTGGTATCAAGTTATAATTGGTTTACGATGGCGAACAATTTTTAACATTTCTCTGTTTAAATATCTATGAGTACGTAAATCCAGCAGTTTATAAAAAATATTTCACTGTATCTGAATCAGGCTGCCTAAATAAAAAACGAGCAAACGTATTTTTTTTTTTAAATTTCAACAACTTTTTTTCCTGCATGAAGTTGGCCATATATGGGAGCTATGACTAATTATAAACCGATGGCCATAAAATTAGGTCGTGTAATTTATGTCTATGTGAATGTGGAAACCAACATATTTAAGAGATTTATACTCTTTAAAGTGATTTTCGGAAGCGGGTCTTTGAATAATTTGTGTGGATACCTAGTATATAAATTAAACAGTTAAGACCGATAAAGTCCAATTTCTAATGTATGTAAAAAATTTGATGGAAATAACTTCAAAAGAGCTTCCTGTACTTTGCGCACAAGGTTTACATGGACAGTCAGCCAGACGGACGGACATCGTTTAATCGAATCAGAAAGTGGTTCTGAATCGATCGGTATACTTAAAGGTGGGTGTTAGACTAATATTTTTGGACGTTACAAACATCTGTACAAACGCATTATACCCTACCCACTATGGTGGTGCAGAGTATAATGAAAAGTCAGAAGCTAGAAGGAATTTTGAAAAATGGATTGAGAAATATCATTACATTATTTATTTTATCTTTTTATTCTAAGATTAAGGCTAGGCTAATTTTGGACAAATGGTAACTTAAAATAAAATAAACTTTAGTGTTATTAAAATCAAAATTTTTTCTTTGAAAAATTCCATTGTTTCAGAATATTCTGCCTAGTCTAAAACAATTAGCCATAGCTATTTAAAACATTGATGTGTTATCATAAAAAATATTTTGGTTATACCACAATTTTTTAAACTAAATTTCTGTCGAAAAACTATAACACGACCTAAAAGTAACACAAAATAGGACTAAAATCTTTAAAAACTCTCCAGGAACAACGTGCAGTTCTAAATATTACAAATGTTTTAACAAAAACCAGTCCATAAAACCTAAAAAAACTGTGACAAAATAAATGCGTTTCCAGAAAAAAAAAAACTCAACCTCAATTAATATTCAAGGTTGAAACACTAATCATAAAAAAAACTGCACAATGGTTAATTAATCCACTAAAAGTCACAGCATCACTTACAGGAAGAATATATTCTACGTATTCTCTAAAAACAAGAGACAAACCTAAACCTAAAGAAATTACGTAACTAATGTCTAAATAATGGTTGATGTTGTTGTTGTACTTACATGCTAATGCAACAACTTTTTTACACAATACTAGAGCACAACAACAATAACAAACAACATGAAACACGCTAAATGTTAAAATTACACTAAATATGTGGAAGAAATAGAACAATGGCCAACAAGGACATTTTTATACGACAACAACCAACATTTTGAAATTTGAACAATAAAAAAAGAAACTAAAACGTTTTAAACGAAAACCAAAATAATTCATAAATCATAAAAATGCATGTCATAAAAAATTTAATGCTCTCGCGCCGCACACTCTCTCCCATATAAACACATGAATACAGACGAACGGACGGACACACTGTTACATAATAACTCTGTAAAATTTACCAGGATTATTGTGTTTTCTAGATATTGTGCATTTTTGTACCTACAATAAAAAAAATAAAACTGTCATCATGTCATTTTTATGAAAAATATTAAAAAATATCGAAAATGTACAAAATGTTAAAAAAAAACTTCACGTCTTCAAGGATAAAATCTTTGAATGCGCTTTGTTAGTTGGATGATCTTAAAGTCTATGATCGTAAGTCTTTTATGGCCGCTGGTAGTTATTTCTTGTAAATTGAAGGATGATTTGTTGTGACTTTTTGAGTTTACACGGCCCTTGTTATCTCTGCTCATTATCTTGGGCAAATATTTCTATGTATTCGGTCTATTCACGGTGATTTTTGTTATGCAATTGTTGTTTAGCACATTACACTGAAGAAAAATATTGGCAATAGAATTTTAAATATTTTACTTGTTTATTTACCAAGCTAAAGCAATGTTTGCATTTTCTGTATTGAATTGAATCAATAAAGTTTAAGTCAATTAGAGCTAAATTACACTTTACAACAAAATCAACTTTTTTCCAAAATTACAACTTCCGACCAATAAATTTTGATAGAGCAGACAAAAAAAAAAGACATTGAACATTGTATGATAATGAAGTTGAATTGCCTAGATCTAAAAAATGTAATTTATGAATACTTCCTATCCAAATTTGCTATCGAAGGTAAAATAAGAGAGATATTAGTGATTTTTAGTTAAATTTGAACTATTATATTTTTTCATGCTAAATTTTTGGGGTACTTTAAAATAAAATTCTTAATAAATGCGAAATTAACCCTAAGCTCTCTTTTGTTGTGTCTTATTTCTGGCTTTCTGGTTGAATTTTCCGTTTTGGTGTATTCAGGGACTTAAAGTAAAATTTCACAGATAGATAATATTTTTGCGGAACATTTTAACCCCTTAAATCCCTGTTTTAATGGTGTTTTTTGCTCTTTTTTAAAAGAAGGACAAAAAAGACCCATGCCTTGAGGGTTAACATATTCTACAAAAATATTCTCCGTAACATTTTTCATAAATTTGCTAAACACATTTTATTAATAAATTTAAGGATCACATGGTTTCTTAATCCGATTAACAATAAGAATGTGTCAGAGTTGGGAAACTTTAACCCCCCTCAAATGAAATTCAAATGTAAACTTTCAAAACGCCGATACATGTGTCTTTTCTTTGTCTCCTCTATCAAAATTTATTGGTCGGACCTTGTGATTTTTTTGTGGTAATAAATCTGAATCTGCTAAACAACTGGTCCGATTGCAAAATAATGTATTAAGGAATCATATAGAATACAAGGTGGGATACAATGTGTCAAAAACTTTGTACAGCTTGCAACTTGTACAAATATGGACAGATTTCTATTAGTCAAACCTGGTTACAAAGCAAGTGGTAAGGTAATTTCCTGTTTATTTTACTAAGTTATTCCTTATAGTTTAAAATATATTTTAGTTTAAATTTTAGTTTTCAACTTGACTTTATTTTGTTTTTTGCAAATAACATCGATAGTAGTTGTCCAATATTTTTATAAAAATGCCCTCTTATTTCTAATAAATTGCAAAGTAACACGTAAGAAGTTTTTTGGAAATATCTTAATCCATCAAATTCAAAATTATGAAAAGAGTTTCAAAAATGGCAAATTTTTTTCAAAAATTGAGCTCAATTGAAAAATTTTATAAGAACTGGCTTCAGAAATGATTAATAAGTAATGTCTAAATCGATATTGAATGAACCCTACTTCAGGCAATGGCCGTAGGGTTTATTCAATATTTTTAAATTCTAAGTTTATTATTAAAAACAAAAGTTAAATATAGTTTTTAAATTTTTTTATATAAATTATAATAAACATATTTATTCGAATAAACCTGAATTTTAATTGTTAATCGTCCACTCAAAAACGTGTACGGAGAGTAGATTTTATATAAATAGTCAAATTTTTAATTGAATAAAAATTATTTTTCAAATATCAAATCCAAAAAAAAATAAATATCTAAGCGAAACGTACAGTTGTTAAGTTAATATCTGACCAAAATCATTAAAAACACATCTCTCAAAATATTCGCAATTTAAATCCTTCAGAAATGGATGTGAATTTTTATTTACCACTTTAAAAACGCGTAACAAACGATTCTGATTTATCAGATCAAATTTTTAACATTTTTTATGGACAAATCATGACTTAAACTTTATAACAAATTTTTTTTAAGTGTATAATAATAATATTCCTTTATATTACATATTTTATCTCTCTCCCTTACTCTCTCTCACCTTTAGCTCGATTATTACAGCGGTGATGGTAATAAATCATAAAAATATGTTTTTATTGTTTTACCAAAACGAAAAGGCATAAAACAGAAAAAATAATCAAAAGGCACCAACCATAACAAAATAAAAAGGTTCAATATTGTCAGTCCCGTTCTTTAGATAGTTAGTTAGTCTACTTTGACTATTTGAATCATTTAAATTTACAAAATTTGTTGGTTGTCTCGACTTGGCTCGTTACACGGTGGATTGGCAAAATTGTAGAAGAATTTGTACAACATTTTTTTACTTATTTCGAATTACATACCAACAAAATTCTCTCTCTTAATCTGCTTGTATTTACAAAACACAGAAATATTAAAACCTGGCTCAGGTGAGAGGGCTTGTGTTTGCATTGTTTATGTGTGTGGACGATCGCGCCCTCATAGTTCCGATAACAAAACCACCAATGAAGATTTTAAACTTTCTCTTTTGCATGCGTTTGTCTGTCTGTCCAGGACATTTAGTTGTGCAATGTTTGTGTTTTTAAAAATTACAAAAATTTTACACCCTTAAACCAGCAGACAAAATAGATAAATATGATTTATGATTTATGGCAATATTTTTCTTTAATTTCACAATAGATTCTTATTGCTGTCATATGAAATTGCATGTTTTGGCGCTTGGCAAATTGTCTTCGTACAATTGTTTCTGATTGTTAGTGGGACAAAGTCTGAAAATACTATTGATTGTTATAGAAGTTGTCTGCTACTTTTTGCTAAATACTGTTTTTATTGTTAGTTGTTGCAAATGTTTTAATTTTAGTTAATTTGCAAATGTTTTGCTGCTGTTTTCGATTTCTTTTGAGTTTGAATTATAAATCTAATGCAGTGACTCGTGCGAAATTTGCTAAATAGGAATTATTTTGTAATTGTTGTTATTACAAGCCTTGCTTCAGCATCAATAATTTAGGAAATAATTGTTTCAAATAAAAAAAAAAGCTGTTAAACACAGCAATTACATGTGAGCTCGTTTTATAAACTTGATAGAAAATTCGTTTATATTTCTTTTACAACAATGTAGTTTATTTACATGTTTTTAGAATGTTTGTATATAGTCACATGAAATGAAAAATGCTTTAGAACGCGAAATCTAAATAAAAAATCTGGCTTTTAAAATTAATTTCAGTAGGAAAATACAGCTTAATAGCATTTATATATGTGACATTCATAAAAGTTAATTGAGATCAGAAACCACAATGCAGAACATATGTATGTATAATCTGACTACAACATTAGAGCCTTATTATTTCTAGAGGTCTCCCTCTATTGGAAAACATATCGTATAATAGTCTAGATGCAATTTATATAGTCGAACCTACTTAGATTTGTAGATCTATGAGCATACATAACTCAATAAAATCTAATGATCCCGATCTTGACTGTAATCAAGAACTAAAAACGTGACTTTATATGTCCCTTACGATATTGACTTTACTAAAACTACTTTGCCACATCAAATTTCGTTGACAAATTAATATGAACTGGGAATATTTTAACAAACGCTGTTAGAGTGTCTACACCCCCAGACTTCTTGGGGAGTAACGGGTAACACTGCAAAGTCAGTCATATTTTAGATTTTCGGTCTGTGGGCGGAAGGGCGTGGCAATTACATCAAAAAAATTATTGTATAACTGTTGACGAACATTTTCTTCAATTCTTATAGATAGTTTATTTAGTTTTCTATATACAGGCTTCCGGGGTCAGTGATTGTTGAGAAAAAAATTTGCAAAAAAAAATAATTTTACAAAAAATTTATTTCTTTCTCAACAAAAAAATTTGTAGAGCAAAAAAATGTTTTTTCAATTGCAGAAATATACATATACTTTTTTCATTCCCAACATTCTAACAATGACAATATTCATTTCGACAAATTTCATCATTCTAAAAATTTTAATGTCCAGTACTATAAAAGTAGTTTTATATTATCAATCGATGATAATAAAATTTGTTTACTTTTGCATATTAAGTGCATGAATAAGAAATTTCCATATGAAATCTATTAAAAAATAATAATATTTGGACTAACTCACCGCATTAAACTTTTAATAAAAAATAACGGTTTTATTCAATTAAAATTTGTTTCCGAAAGGGCATCTACATTTAGAGCCGCAGAAACGGAAAGAGAACGAGAGTCATGAAGCCATGACTCTCGTTCTCTTTCCGTTTCTGCTTCAGCAAAGTTATTCTGCCATTAATTATTAAGCCGCCTGAGCTGCTTCTACGTTACATTTCTGTCGCCAATCCTATTTCCAAGCACTTCCTTCAAAATATCCAAAAGTGCAACTCATGCTTTCAAAAGTCGTCGGCTTCATGGCCACCTTTAAAGTTCAAGGCTCCCAATAATGATGCCAAATTCTGGAAATTCAGCTTAATCGTTTAACTGGTTTTTTATGTTTTCGAGTAACAAAGTGATACAAAAAAAAATGAATTAGAAATACTGAGGAAGTGATACTATTTATCTGGTAGGTGTTATCGAGTATAACAAGAATTTGTTTTTGAAATTTGCCAAGGCATTTGCCTTAGAAGAGTGAACACAATTTGTTGTAGTCGTTGTATACTATTTTTAATGATATTTGTGAAGCTTGATCCAAATCTGATATTAGGGATTGGTTTCATTAATTTTTTTAGTTTTTTATATATATTCTCCTAACTCAAATAACTAGAAATAATTGAAAAAATAAGAAATCTATAAAAATCGATCTTTCATTTCAGTTTCAACATATCGATATGGATTCAATTCCATATCAACAAAATACGCGATATCTCAAAAACGTTCGAAATTTGTATGTCATACTTTTGTAACGTTATTTTATTATGTAATTAGAATGTACAGTTTATATGTACATATAAAAAACAATTTAATTAAATATGAAATGTGAAAATTATAGAATAAAGAACAAATAAAAATGTATTTTTAATTCATTTTGTTCTCTTTTTCAGATTAAAGTAGAAAAAAAATGTACATTATTGTTTTGTTAAGTTATCTTTACATGAACATTTCATAAAAATTAGTGGATCAAACACTTTTGAGGTTGCTTCTGAGATCATCGACAAATATGACACTGCAGCACCATGTTCCATTTTAGGGTACTGAAATTGCAACAATATGTAACGCATGATGTTGCCTTCCATCATTTCATGTAAGTTGAAATATAGCACATTGTATATGAATTTGGAACACCCTTTT
This sequence comes from Calliphora vicina, assembly GCF_958450345.1. Classification (NCBI taxonomy): domain Eukaryota; kingdom Metazoa; phylum Arthropoda; class Insecta; order Diptera; family Calliphoridae; genus Calliphora; species Calliphora vicina. The sequence continues at coordinate 84,397,638 of NC_088780.1, forward strand.
AGGCAGATACGCATTCAAACTCAAATTTACTAGAAAATGTATGTAGCAAGAGAAGGTATTTTTACTTTTAAATGTTTACTTTTAACATAATAACATATTTTTTAACTTCCAGATATTACACCGGACATATAAAAACACTTTATATGAACATTATAAAAATTCACGTGCTTTTCAACTCTAAATGAACTGGCGTTTGCCACAAGAAATGCATGAAAACATCATAACAAATCGTTAAAAAGTCATAAAAATCAAGTATTTATTCCATATGAACCTATAAAATGTATAATTTGACTTTTATCATGGTGTGTACATAACTGAATATTTACTGTTCAATCAGAGAGTTCAAGTGATAAAATATCACTCCTACCATTTAATGAACATAAAAAGAAACACTGAAACAACAAAATTATTTACTCGTATCACAACGATGGCTGGATGTGACATTGGTAGCAATGGTAGACAGTGGCGGTGGCAGTTGCAAGCAATAATACAAAATAACACCTCATAAAAGTAATAAAATCTAAGAATAATGATGCCAACAACACACATTCAACGAAGCAGCCAACCACTCATTTAACCAACAATTTAACGACAACAACAACAGCAATAAAGCAAGTGGAGAGAGAAAGAAAAAAACATCAAAAGCCATAATTATAGAATACGTCACGGAACTACATACTATATTCTCCATAAGAATAACAAAACACATGAAATTAAATAAAATGTTTATATCTTTTTTATGAGATGTCATCATGTCAAAGTCAATGAATGGCTGACAATACATATTAGATACAACAATAGAAGATCATAAAATGAAGAGTGGAAATCAAAAGGAAACCAGAAACCACCACTCATCAAAATGAACGCAATGCTAAAATAATAAAAAAACAACAACAGCAGCACAAAATACACTCAACTCAACTCTAAGATCCTGTAGGACCAAAGGAAACATACAAAACATCAACATAAACAATATGTTTGATGTTCGAAGCACACACAGGATTTCACTCAAAACATCTCAGCGATCAATGATCAGTAAAGGCATCAAACACATTATCATTTCCATTATTTTCTCACTCTCAGATTGAGAGCAATAGAATGAAAGAATAAGATTAAAACATAAAATCAAAATACTCGTATCTACCTATTAACTGGCGCTAAGTCGTAAAAAGGCCATAAAAATCGTCTTATACTCGTATATGTCTGGATTAATCCAATAGATTGTTTTGTTGCTGTTGGCATCTTCACCTCGAGAAGACCGCAAAATTATTTGAATTGTTTATTTTGTTTTCCGCTTTTATTTTTATTTCTTTTTTTATTATTTATTTATGTAGTTGTTTTGTTTTGACTGATTTGATGGTTTGTAACTCAATTTGCTTGACACTTAATTATTGTCATCATAGATTTTACGACTTTTTAATAGTCCGCTTAAATTTCAATAAAAAAGTTGTTAAATTTTTACGACTTATTAAGTGTGTTTGTTGTTCTTTCATTTGTGGTTGCTGTTTTATTTGGATTCGACTCATCCATAGTATTTTGGATTACGAGTATCATCAACAAGTGTGAGTATTTATAGAAAAATTTAGCAGATAAAAATGTTTGTATATTATAAGTATGGGAAGAAAAATATTTATTATGTATCGACTAAGAGTTTGCATATTTGTATTTCTAGAACTAATTAAGATCAAGAAATATGTAGGAAGTATACCAAAATTTTCAAGGTATCGTCCTTACCACTTCCATTTTTTTTTGCATATTAGCATTAAATTAAATTTGCTATGATTTGGATTCTATCGAGGTTCAAATTTAATATCAGAAAGTATAAAACTGTGCAGATTTAGCTTATAAATACTTTATAATATTTATGGGGGATTTTATGTCAAGTGAACCAACTTTTGGAATCTTCCGGTCTTCCGATCGATTTTTGTTTATGTTTTTTTTGCGAATGATTGAAGAAATAGCTATCTAAACAATTTGAAACAAATTTTGCTAAGAACAATAGGTAATTAGTTACATGTAAGAGAAAAAACACCTGTTTGGTCAAAATGTCAAACTTTGATCCCCTCTAACTCAGAGAGTTCTCTATCGATCTTGTTGAAAAATTGTATCTGAATTACTATCCAATAGGACCTTGGTGCAAATTTCATCCCGATCGGAAGACATCTATTTGAAAAGGTAGTTCACTTGACATGAAATCCCCCATATATGTATATAAAACTATTGAAGCCTCACCAAAATGATCCACCAATAGGATTTTTGGAAATTCGAACGTTAAGAGCATAAAAAATGGGTAAATTCGATAACGTTATATCTTCAAAGCTAATAAAGATACAAAAAACTTAAAATGTCATGTTACTCCATTTAAAAACAAGTATATCAACGGCTTGACCGAACATATAATACCCTAAGTAAATGAGCAAAATCATTTTTCTTTTAAAATTTCAATAATTTCTTTGCGTGAATGATTTTCGGAAGAGTGCATTATATGGGAGCTATGACGAATTATGGACCGATCGCCATGAAATTAGTTCATGTTATTTATGTCTATATGAAAGTTAGTCGTGTTGAATTGTATGTATATACCAACATTTTTAAGAGATTTTTGCTCGTTAAAGTGATTTTCGGAAGCGGGCCTTATATGAGAGCTATGACTAATTATGGAGCGACATAAAAATTTGGTGACATGATTTCCGTGTATATAGAACTTATTTATATATACGGAATGAATTTTCTTTGATAATGGACCTATAAATGTGCAATTAAGCATATAATACATCATATTATGATCCTGAATGAGTTAGAATCGAAGGGGGAACTTTATTATTCAAATGGTACTTTTTAAATACATTTTTACTCGTTAAAGTGATTCTCGGAAGCGGGCCTTATATGAGAGCTATGACTAATTATGGAGCGATCATCATAAAATTTGGTGACGTGATTTCCGCATATATAAAACTTATTTAGAGCGGAATTTGTGTAGATACCTATATGAATTAAACTTTTATCACGAATAAAGTCCAATTTCGGGAGGACATTTGTGTGGGGGCTAGGTGAAATAATAAACCGATTTCAGCCATTTTCAATAGGCTTCGTCCTTAGGCCGAAATAATTGTATGTACCAAATTTTATTGAAATATCTTCAAAATTGCGACCTGTACTTTGCGCAAATGTTTAAATGGACAGCCAGCCAGACGGACGGACATCGTTTAATCGACTCAGAAAGTGATTCTAAGTCGATCGGTATACTTTAAGGTGAGTTTTAGACTAATATTTTTGGGCGTTACAAACATCTGTACAAACGCGTAATACCCTCCCCACTATGGTGATGTAGGGTATAAAAAGTTGACAGGTGCTTGATTTCCACATTCGAACCTTTTAGGGGAGAAATCGGGTAAAAACTGTGTACTTTTTTGGGACCCTATGTATCATTTAAACCAATAAACACAGAAACAAATTTTAAATCGTATTTTTTACTTATCAAAAAATACCCTTAAGGGATAAAAATTTTGTTTATTTTTGGTATTTTTTTTCATAAAATATGTTTTTCTATAAATTGACATTGACATATGAATATTTTATTATGAGCTTCCACCACGATACAGGAATGGGGACAAAACAAGTACCAAAGAGGCGGTAAAAACTGGAAAAAATACATTTTATTTGAAATTATTAAGTCAATTTTGATAAAATTTTCAATTTTTGTTCCTGGATTCATACAAAAATTTGGTAACATAGTATATTTGGAACTGGAGTGAAAATGTGTAGATTGGGCAAATTAGGAAAAATAGTTTGGTACTTTTTTTAAAGCATATTTTTTCTTGAGCACATTAACACAGATTTAAATCGTTTGAGACATAGGAGGAAATATTAAAGTACCAAAATGTGAGAACTAAACTATAGGTACTTTTTCATTCTTGGAACGAAAAATTTTCTTTGACATTTCATTGAGGTCCATTGAATTTTCTTTGACAATGGACCTAGAAATATGAAATTAAGCATATAATATATGCTTAATCAGGATCATATTATGATCCTGAATTAGTTAGATTCGCAGGGGGTACTTTTTTATTCTAATGGTAATTTTTGAATACATTTACAATAATGAACCAGGAATCATGAAATTAAAAACATATGATCCTATATGAATAAAAATCCCCAAAAGGTGTATTTAGTGGTACTATTTCCGCCAACGAAGTAGCTGGTGAAATTTTAGTATATAATAAAATGTTTAACTAAAATATTTGGATGAACTTTATATTTTACTTTATTTCAATATTTACTTCCCTTTTTTGGTTCAGTGTACGTAAATATTTGGATAACATCAATGTCTAACAAATTAATATAATAACAAAGCTAACCACATCAGGTGCAGATTTCGCTCATGCATTTAAATATGTTCTGGTAGAAAATGCGATCATTTACTATAACCTTTTATCAATTCAAAGAAAGTATTGTTTAAAATAAATTATTTCTAGAAAAGAAAAAATTAAACACACAGTATTAAAACTGTGTGTAAATATATATTTGCTACGATTTTTATACGCAATTTGTTTGTATAATCCGCCATTATAAGGTGTTTAAAAATATTAATAAAATGCAATTTTTGTCATAATTATTTCACACATTGTTAAATAAGATTTTTATTGTATATTTCCATAAACTTGACACCATTTTACACAACGACAAAGAAATTTCACAACAATCAGGTTTCTGGCCCATCTTCCCAAAACGGCTGGCTGGCTGGTTGGTTTCACTTCTACAAAATTCAACTCCCATAAATTCAAAATATTATTGACGATGAGATGACTTTTAACTAAACGAAGAAAAAGCTAACAAAAAAAAAAAAACAATCTGAAACTCAACTGAATCAGGTTCTACTTGTATCTTGTATCTACTCTTAACATTTAACGATGTTTTTATTTATTTTTTTTCAACTTAAACTGTTGTTGTAACTTCCACACCTTTCGCACCCTCACAAACCCCAGCCCCACCAGTAGTCGTACGTAGTACCATGATTTTGATTCTCATTTCAATTTGAAATGGGTAAATGAGTGAGTGTTAGTGTGTATGGGTTGGTGTGCGTGATTCTTAGTGTACGTGTGTGTATGCGTGTGTTTGTTTTGGTGCCGACATTGTCAATTTGCTTAATAAAAGTCAAATTTAACGATTATTTTACGCGATTATCATTAAAAATCAGTGTAAAACGTTTGCCATTAAAACTATTATTTGTATTGATTTTTTATTCAATCAACTTGTCATTTTTTCATTTTTATTGGTTTTTAATTCAATTGATCGTTTTATTCGATATTCGTTTTGTTTTTGGTTTTGGTAGCTTCATTGACATTCAATTATTGGTGATTTCATATTAAGATTGTCTGTTGGTTGCTGCTGTTGTGATTGTTCGTTGTTGTTTTTTTAGTTAATAATTTTAGAATTTTATGAGATTGACATGGATTTTAAAGTAGAATGTGCAGGTATGAGAATGTATGCGTATGTGTGTTTGCAAATGTGGTGACTGTCAGTCGCAATATGATCGAAATGTATTTTTGGGATTTTATGATGTTGAACGTCTCTTAAATTAATTTTATGTTGGTCAAATGCATTTATTTATAAATGATTTGTCATCAATTCGATGAAAATTCAACAAAATGACAAATATGTTTAAATTTAATGTTAAGTAAATTTAACTATTATTAATGTTTTCTATTTACTTTGTGATTGGCAACGGAAAATTCGTCAAACCCCATGTAAATATTAAGAATAGATCTTTTCGTATAATTTAATTTTTAAGGTGTCGCGCCCACTAAGCCAATCCCGCCCATTCTCTGCCAAACTACGTAATTAACAATTTACATTGTAATACAATACGGCCCATTTTCACCAAAACTATGTAAAATAATGAGAGTCGCACAATGGTACCGAAGTAAACTCCAAAAATAGTTTGGAAATATTTTTTTAGAAATTCCCGTGAATTATTTCTGTACAGATAGAATATATTGAGGGCCTATATTCAAAATCCTCTATCTTAAAAAAGACAACTTATCATGAGAGCCAGAAAACTGTCTTTTTCGCGTATTATTTGAGATATTAAAATTCGGTATTCTACAATATTTTTTTAGAGCAACTACTGAATCTCACATACAATTGGTTTTTAAAATTTTGCATTATTGGGGACTTTATGATTGATAGAGTATTTTACATTTCAATAAAATAAAATTATTTTGATTTCATTTATGTCATCTGTCAGTTTTTAACGTAATTTATTTAAGATAACGGCTAATAATACAACATAAGATAAACAAACAAAAATATATAGAAAAACAAAAAGATATTGAAAAAATGTTTTTTTTTGGTTTTTTTGGAGTTTAATTTGTGTTTTTTTTGGAGTTTAATTTGTGTAAATTGTCGTAAAATAATAGATGACACTTTAAAAGTCGACACTATTCTACGCAAACTACAACTTTTTCCAAAAACTATTTTCTAAAAACAAAATGTAAAATAGTTTCAAGGTAATTCAATTCAGAATCGGAATTTGCTATTTTGATAAATTATTGAAAAATGTAAAATTCGTGTTCAGCATGCAAAAATTAGTAAGAAACCATGAATCGCAAGAGGAAATTATTCCAAAAAAATATTTGAAAATTAATTATTTGAAAAGGGTTTTCAATCGGAATAAATTGTATGTATAAGATAGAGAAATAACAAAAATGCAAATAAAACAGCAAACAAATATGTTTGTTATGAAATTCACACCATAGATGAGGGCTGTTTTACTGAACATTTTACCATCAAAAAGCAATTTTCGTAAAAATCAAATATAGAGGCTTTTGAATATAGGCCCTCGATATATGATTTATTTTCTATCAAACATTTGCATTATGTTTATTTTTTTTGTCGATTCTAGCAGCAGAAAGTCTGCAGACATATGGACAAATTATTTATATATCGAAATTACAATAATACTAGCGGACCCGTCGAACTTCGCCTTGCCCCAATTTTCGCATTTTCCGCAATTTTCCATGATTTAAACTAAGAACTTTCTATTGTTTGATTTGGAAAGCCATTAGGGAATAATAATTAGTAATTTCAAAATTTCATACAAAAACTCGATTTTCGATTTTTCCAATTTTCCGACTTTTCCGCATGGATTCCGTAAAAACTTTCTCCTCGAACAACTGACAAAATTTTTTACAGAAATCGGCCCGGCCGTTCTCATTTCATGAATTACTATAGATTTGTTACAACATTTTTATATACATATATAGATTTATCGAATGCCATAATCTGAAATAACAAAATTACAATCAATTTTACTCGATATCGAATGCGGTAATTCGTTCACTGTATTAGAATTTTTGTCACCCCAACTTAAATGTTTCAGCCACAACAGAAACATTCGACTACCGAAATAGAATCATTCGATTAGCAATAAATTCGGATAACACAACCAAAACAGTTTTGTAAGTGTCACAAAAACAGATTTTTTTTTTTAAAACAGGAAAAATTACGTTTCTAATATATAGACTTATTATAAATTTAAAGTACACTGTCCAACATATTGACACTTTTTGATTGTACAGAATAGCGACCCTATAATTCTGAAAGGGCATGTTAAATAGATAATTTTAGAATAAACTTATAGTCCAGCTGGTCTGAAAAAAATAAACCTAAATAATTCTTGACCTAGATCTTCTCAAGAACTATTTATATTTTAAATATCAGCTTATTCGGACCATAAATAGATTTTTGAAAAAATGTGTGACCCAAGGTAGCGTTTAATTTTTATATTTAACCGTAAAGAGCTTTACTTACAACTTTGGTTTCTTTGGTGACCCCCACTGAAATTTTTCGGCAAACATTTTCGTAGAATATTTTAATCCCTAAATGTCCTATTTGATGTTCTCGAAAATAGCGTCTAATTGACCCCTAAAGACAGGAGTTGGAGGGTTAAGATCTTCCACAAAAATGATCCCCATAAAATTCCACAATATAGCTTTGACAATAAGAATTTTCTCAGACATTAACTTACAACATTTTTTTCAGTTAGCATTCTGTTCCCTTCGACGAAAAAATGAAAACTTTGACCCACTGTAATAAAAAATTCAGACCAGCTCACAGTGCGGCCAAAGGCACCTTTGTCCGGCCAAAAGTCGAAAAATGTACCAAATGATCCACAAATTTGTATATAGGGGTTTTTGGGGTCGCTGATTACGAATCCGTTATCAGAATTAGCAAATTCAAAATGGCCGACCTAATATGGCGTCATTTCATACGAAAAAAAATTAAATGAAATTGCTAATTGATTCAAAGTTTTTGTTTTGATATTATTAGGGTATATAATTGAAAATTTATTAAAAATTAACAAATTTACAATGGTGAAATGCAATATGGCGATGTTAGAGTGCATTCAACAAATGCATGCATACGTATTTGTGTAGATCTACCTTAGTTCACGTTTTCGAGAGTTTACTGTATATTTATATATATAAATATGATGTTGTATTTTATGTTATTTCATGTACATTAAAGCGTACCACCTTACAAGCAAAAAAAAAATGCGCCGTAATCCATCTAGTAAGTTGTTTGGCAAGGCAGTTATCAAAAAAATTTAATTTTCTTTTGCCGATCGTAGGGCAACTTGCAAATACGTGCAGCTGAATTTTATTTTATTTGTTAAACAATACTTTGGCTTATTAACTCCAAGAGCAGGAAAAAGCAGGAAAACAAAATTTCACTCAATCACATCAATTTTGTTTAACAAATTAAAAATAAAAAATAGTCCTTACATATCACTTTCTAACAATTTACTATTTAGAAATTTACATTCAGATTTTGATTTTACGTATTACACTTACCTTCAGCTGTAGAATCCATTTTGTTTCGTTTGATTTGCTGGATGACAAAAACTTTGACACGTGTTTAACGGAAACTCCTACTAGTCGATCTTTCCTACGGTAGTGTGCCATTCCTGTGAAGGCCACATTGAAACTGAAATTATGAAGGGCATTTGAGGCAAGGGACCTTACTATAATAATTTTTTATCTCCTAAAGCATTTCTTTAACCAACCCAATGACAAAAAACCCCCAACTTAAAACTTGTTTTTTCGACTTTTGGCCGGACTACAAGTTTATACTACAAAAGTGATCTACTCAACATGATCTTTCAGAATTATAGGGTCGCTATTCTGTTCCAAAAATGCTGTTGGACAGTATTATATATTATTAAAGGAACTATATACTTACAACCTGTTTGGGTATTCGTATTTAGAGAAAAAGATCCCATTTTAAAAAGTTCTTTTTCAAATGAATTTAACGAAAGATTCAAATCTAAAATCATTTAATAAAAGTATTGACATTACTAAATTTTTTTCGATTAAAACTACGAGTGCGACAAATCTGGTTAAATATTTGATCACTATTATGTTATGAACCCTTAAAAAATGTTGGATCTTTATAGGACAACTGCGTAATCTGGCTTAATTTAGTGCAAACTATATTTTGTTATTTATTACAGAAACCGAAAAAGTGATTTGCTATCTTTGCTACTATACGCCTCAATTGATGAATTTTGATGAATCGTCTTTTATGTCTTTTTAGCTTATCGAGAATATTTTCAATAAAATATATTAATTACATAATACATAGATATTAACAAAACATTTATTCTTAAAACTGAAAAACTTCCAATTTGTCCTCTTTTCAAACAAACAATTGTAAATTATTTGCTTCCTTGTAATCGTTTTGCTTTACAAGTTGTCTCTTGAAAACAATCCCAACAATTCAACAAATCATAAAACTTTAAACTCAAATAGTTATTCTGTTAACAACTCATAATTTATAACTTTTAAAACCATCATTAAATGTGCCATTCCACATCATCAGTAAATAAAGCAATTACCCGAATGACTTAATTAACCAAATTCCAAAAGAATGAAAGCAAAAAGTAACATAAATAAAAACATTTCGGTAAATGTAGCCCAAATTGGGAAAACTAAAAGTTCAAATACATTTTACGGCTCTTAACGTTTGTTTTGCTGTTCTTTCAACTTTTTGTGGAACAAAATTTATTGATATTCTATGAAAGGTTTAATCGTACAATTATAGTTGTTGCATGCAACTGCACTTGATAAAGAACGAACTTAAATGAATAAAAATAGAAATAGAGAGAGACACAGGCCCAGAGAACAAACAAACGCACATATTTACAAAGAAAATCAAATGAAAAGTTTTAAATTGTGTGCAAAAGTCTCGTTAAAATGAGCCCGTAATAAGGAGAATAGAAATATAACGAAAATACAAAAACTTAAAATAAACTAAATAAAAAGTACTTGTACTAGAGAAACAATCTTAATTCTTGATACGTTTTTGTTTACACCCACTTTACACGTTTCATTTGCGAGAAGTTTGCTTGTGTTTAATTTTAAGTACTTTTGACGGTGTTCAGTTATTTTGGCACATTGTACATAATTCGTAATTTAGCAAATAGTCATTTAGTTAAAGGGAAACCAAGACTTTTCAGCAAATAAATGCACATTGGGCGTATTTAAGTACCCAGCAAAAACTTACATTGAAAAGTAATGAGTTAAAAAAGCTAATATAACTACTCTTCACCACTTATATATTGACATTTTAACACGGTGATGTCATTGGAGGCCAGTACTTACCACCTTCGCTTACAAATAGGGACTTAAATGAGTGTAACATACAAAATATTATTTTTCATCTAATTCATATCACATGTGCATATTTTTTGAAAATATTTAAAAGTTTTCTAGAAATTTAATCAATAAAACGGTAAAAGTGTTTTATTATGAAATAATTCTGAATTTGGTAAATCAACTCATAAACAAGTATTTATGTATCAGATTATATGCCAGCCATTACTAAACTACTTATATGTAATGCAGGTGGTATGAACTAGTCATTGAAAAGTAAGCTGATCAGTAATTGCAAGTCATTACCAAGTTTTTGCTGGGTATGTCATGATGCCATCCGGGGAAATTAAACTGCTGACGAACGCGCAACAAAGAGGCTGCCTTGTAGGAAACCTGAAATTGTGGAGCAAAGGCATGGACATTAAAAGAGAACTCCGAAATAATGTGGTCTACGATTACTACTTATACAGAAAAGAACCATTACTCTCGTAGATCTTAATAGAAAATGAATTCTTATAGGTACATATACTTACTAGGTACTACATGATTGGACATGAGTCAAGCGTGAACCACTATTAAAGAAGTTGTCTGGTCTAAGAAGAAAATTAGCTGGAAAATCTCAGTTTAATAACAAAATGACGTCTAAAACGTGCCAAAATGAAACTTATAGTGCCAAAATTATTTTTCAGACAATAAATAGGATTTGTATTCTTTTTGGATACTATTTTATATAATATATTAAATAGTATTGGTATATCAATTAAAATATAGCATGTCATCTTATATGCTGCTGAAGCGTTCATTCCAATTTATTTTTCAACAATATCTCGTGGAGTTTGTAAACTTCAAATGTAGATGAGAAATATATTGTAATTTGTTCATATAAAAAATTTGTTCTAGTGACGTACGTATTATAGCCAGACATTTGTTAATAAATTTTAATTTCAACGGCTATAAACAGTCGTTTTTGAAACGATATATCGATATAGTTTGAATATTTATTCCGAATGTGTCATTATCTAAAGCTAATTAAAAACAACAGAATAAAATACTTGTAGTTACGTCCTCCAATGACATTATCGTCCTAAAATAATGTCAATGCAAACGCAATTCATAGTGAATTGCGTTAAATTTATTATACAGTTTTATTTCTTATTTAAAAAAATACGTTTTCCAGATACCAGGGATGATAAATTCATAAAATTGAGAATTATCGAAATGACCCAGCAACTATTAGTGGTCTGATTAGTATTATTTTTAATAGTGTCTTAATGCCAAAAATTACACAATTTTGCGACAAATCTCATCACTGCAACAACTTGACTGCCCTATTTGAGCTTTTGACGGATCTAATAAAATTTATCAGAAGTAGTGGCAGTACTGTGGTTCCAATCTCATATTGAGCTGAACAAAATTATAAATCACTTCTAAAGATGCCCCTGGGAATTTTTTTCCGATCAAGAAAAGATTAAAATTAAATTTTTTCACGACCAAGGATGTTCCAATAGATCGTTCGGTGGTGTGGTGCGAAATTTCTTGAAGAAATGTCAAAATTACGGTTCGCAAACCTAGAAAGGGAAATACAAAACTAACAAGAAGACAACTTAATCTAATAAAACAAGAAGCAACCCGCAACAAATCGAATTCCACACAAATAAAGAATAAATTGAATCTTCCAGTGACTTCCAAACACGTTGCACACATTTTACGAAACGATGATAACATAAAATGGAAAAAGCCGAAATGTAAACCAATGCTAAAAAAGCACCATAAAGAAAATCGTCTAAAATTCGCAAGAAAATATATGAAATGGACAGATGAGTGGAAAAAAGTAATTTTCTCTGACGAAAAAAAATTTAATTTAGACGGTTCTGACTCATACTCATCGATTTGAGATCAAACGATGTTCGGATGTCAAAACGTTATTTCGGTGGTGGCAGTGTTATGGTTTGGGCAGCGTTTTCTGCAGTTGGCAAGTCGAAAATATGTTTTGTTCCGACAAAAATGAATAGTGCGATTTATAACGAACTGTTGGAAGATGCTCTTCTCTCATTTATGAATGAAAAAATTAAAAAACGGCTTGTAATCTGGACTTAAACCCAATAGAGAACTTGTGCGGATACATGGCCCGTAAAGTTTATGCGAATAATGCCCAGAATGAAAGCATAATGACTGTGACAGAGCTGAAACTAAAAATGAAACAAGTCTGGGAGGAAATTGATTCCGATCTGCTTAAAAAATTAGTGGAATCAATGCCAGACCGTATTTTTGAAACAATCCATAACAAAGGATCATCCACACATTATTAATAATGCTACAGTGGCCCATAAATTAAAGTGTGTTTATAGGAAAATTCCCTTGAAAATGGCTGTTAATCTCGAAAATAAAGTAAAAAAAAAATAAATAAAGTACAAATGAATTTTTTTTGTAAACAATATTTTAAGTGAAGTCTTAACTAATTTAATAAACAAATTTGTAGCTCCCTAAATATGTTCTTGTTTAATATTTACAGTTTTTTTTTTAAAAAAAGTAGTTTGCGTTTATAGGAATATGCACCAGTGTAGGTAAGTAGTGTTTTTGCTGGTTACCTATAGTTCATGTGTTTTAGAACACAGAAGCCCATACTTTAAAGTTTATATAGACATTGAAATTAGCTTTTATATAATGTAGTATATTTTATTTTATTCGTACTCACCATTGGATTGTTCCAGTCCTTAAAACTTGGGTCTCAAATAAAAAATATTTTTAAACGTTTATTATTATTATATAGCTTGCCAAATATAATGTCATATCTTATATTTATATATCTTAGGATAGCTTATACACAGAAAGAATTGGTTTTCCAATTCAGTAAAGAAATTTACAGAATCAGATAAAATTTAAATTACAAAATTTGTAAATTCAAACAACAAATTTCGCAAAAATTATCCTACTGAATAAAAAGTTTATTTTAATTTACAATACAATTTCAAACAAATATCATTTTTAAAACAGACAAAAATTTTACTGAAACAGGATTCTAGAATTTGATGGGTTTCGAAAAATTGTCTATGTAAATGAATTTTTCTGTAGATATCAATAAGATTTTAATAAAGCTTTAGTTTTAATCTATTGTAGTATTTCAAATTCTTGCAGTAAAAATTATTTGTTTAGTTTAGAAGTTGTTAATAGAAGTTGTTAATACTGCAACTGGAAAAATATGTTTCTAAACATAATTTTTGGAATCAGAGACCGCAAATTCATATGAAAGCAAATAATTTTGTCAAGCTAAATCTAATCGTCTGGATTAGAGTAAACGATTTTTACGCATAAAGCAGATTAGTACTTCTTTAAGAAGTGAATAATCTTCCAAAAAAAGTATCAACAATAATAAATCTAGATATTTTCAAATATTATAGAGATTATTAGTTTTATTAAACCCATTGTGCAAAAAGCCTATTAAATTTTACAATAAATACAGTTACAAGCAACCACAAGAACTTCATTAAATTATAATTCAAATCTATAAAGAAGCTTAAATAAGCAAACGAAATCAAATGATCCTTGTTGGCTTTAAACAATCGGACAGACAGACAATCATTCCACAGTCAGTTTGAATAAAAATGGCAACAAAGTCTAAGTATGTATAGAAAATATGTGTTGCAAGTAAATTTAATGAAACCAACAATAATCGTGCCTGGAAATCAGAAGGCACGATTTATAATCCTCCTCATAGCGTTCGCAACAGCAGCAGGTCATAATTGTTAAATCCACTGTTAAACCTTGCCATGAGTGGCAGAGTGAATAAGTGAGTGACTGAGTGTCTAACTGATTGACTTAAACAATACCATGTCTATCATCCGCTCAAATTTAAGTATATATGTGTGTGTGTGTGTATGTGTCATATTTAAATGTCTTTAAGGCATGACTTTGAGGAAAAGTGTTCAACATTTACTTCACAGAGATTCATTATCGGTAAAAATAATGAAGTGAGCAATTTGACTTTTGAGGGTTATCGCTAGATTAAATTTAAGTATTTTACGATACGAAACCATTGAAGAAACCAGAAACAACCATTCACCCAAACACACTAATTTAAATCCAACTAACTAACTCTAATCGCAGCCAAAGAATACAAACAAACAATAGAAAAATATCGAATGTATGTTTGTTTGTGTGCACTACTTACTAGACTGTGTGAGTGTAGCAAGTTCACAAGTAGCACCCACAAACGGCATGCAAATATTGTTGCAAGTAACCAGCACCCTGTACCGAACAACAATGTGATTGTGTGTATTTACTGCTGCATGCAACGAATATTGTTTGTTTGATGAATTGTGGTTGAACGGCTTAAACGTGATTATGGTCGTTTAAATAATGGGCGTAATTACTTTATTTCGTTTACTTAGTTAAGATTATTTTCAACTAAAGGTTTCAATGAATGGATTGCGGTGGATTTAGGTGGTTACTTACTTATGATTATTACGGCTAACTACTACTAACTACAATATCAAGCGTAAAGTCAACTAACTATTTTCAAGACAAAATTTACTTGTTGATTGATTTGAAAAAAGGTTTTGCTTTAACTTGGTTAGCTACGGTTTTGGGATTATCTCATTATAGTGTTAGCAAATAGACAATACTACTTAAGGATAATTGAAGAATATCTAAATAATTGCTTATCAAATCTTTGGAATTTGAAGATAACAACTTTTCTAAACTTAAGAAAATGTATATATTTAAAAATAGCCCTAATACTAAAATTTGACATCAGCTTGACTTTTCTTAAAACCTCTTCAAAATATTGCTTAAATACTCTGAACATATTAGTCTCATGTCCTGTGGAAAAGGGCCATACCATTTATAGGTGTGTTAACTGTTGAAATCTATCAATAATTTTTTAACTAAAAATATATAATTAAGTAATTCTAATCTAAATTCATCATCATTATTATAATATCCAACGCATATACAAGTAGTCCTACTATTTGACAACAGTACCTAACTCTAAACATGGGTTAGAGAAAATTAAATCAAAATTTGTTAAAAAAAATTATAAATAAATAAATGAGGAGCCGCTGAACAAAAGGTACTTTCGCATTTTTGGACAAATTGTTTTTTTTTTGGTATTTTTATAATATTTGGGTTGAAATATTCTAGAAACAATCAAGTTAGCAATATTTTTTTTAATTTTTTACTTTGTAAATTTTTCTAATATAAAACGAGAAAAATAATATATGGGAATTTCCCCTGAATGGTCTACCAGGATAGAAAAATAAAATGTCGATAATCGTGTTTTATTTTTTATAATTATAAAAAACAGTCTATGTCTTTATAATAGAATGGTCTTATAGCAAATCTCAGCTGTTTTAATTGAGAAATTTGGGCTGGAAACTGGAAAATTTTATATTTTCTTTTTAAGCTAGTTCTAAAGACATTTTTATATTTAAATATTTTACATGTAAAAAATATATTATGTCACAAAATCACTCTATTACAATCAATTAAGAGAATGTAAGGAGAACAAAAAATTTTTATTGTAATTGCTATGCATTAAACATCAACTGGAGTCAGACAGAACACATTTTAATTAAGTTCGGTGTCACTAATTTGTAAATAAAAAAAAAACTTCTGGGTTACAATTAAATAAAGTTTTTTTTATTTGCAAAATTTCGTACGTTCGTGACCGTAAGTAAATTTTTTTCATACAGAATGCATTTATTTTCTTAACACGTATCAGAATGATGCATTCTATATTCTGTGACTCAGAATAGCTTTCTGAATCGATCTGAAACGATGTTCGTCCGTCCATCTGGCTGGCTGTCCATGTAATCCTTGTGCGCATAGTACAGCTCGCAATTTTGAAGATATTTCGATTAAATTTGGTACATATAATTTTTTCGACCCAAGAACGAAGCCTGTTGAAACTGGCTGAAATCGGTCCATTATTTCACATAGCCTCCATACAAATGTCCGTACGAAATTGTACTTTATCGGTCATAAATGTTTAATTTATATAGGTATATACACAAATATCGTTCCAAATAAGTTTTATATATACCGAATTCATGTCACCAAATTTTGTTACGATCGGTCCATAATTGGTCATAGCTCCCATGTAGACCCGCTTCCGAAAATCACTTCGCTTAAAAATGTTGGTATACACACAAAATTCAACATAGTAAACTTTCATATAGACGTAAATCACACGACCCAATTTCATGGTGATCGGTCCATAATTGGTCATAGCTCCCATATAAGGCCCACTACAAAAATTACTCACGAATATAACAAAAACCAATAGAGATATTTTATTAGTACACTTTTAAAATAAATTAATCGCTTTTAAATATTCCGTTCCTTTTCGCAGATTTTTTCATTTCACTACTGTCAAAAACTACATCAAAAGCGTACGAACGTACGTTCGTGACCCCAGGAAATGCCCATATTTAATTTCAATGTGTAATTTGTTCATATATTAGATCAGGATTAAAAACATAAAAACGTACTTTTTAATTTTGTTTTTAACAAAACGTACTTTTTTTAATAGGTTCCTTTTCCGATATAAAAATTGTTTTATACAATCACCATCCTTAACATTTATTGTGGTAACTTATGGCACTTAGATGTATCTATTGATAAGTAAGAAACTTGTTACAATTTTCAGGTTCACGCAGTTTTTTAAGTGGGCGAAATAAATAAAACTCAATTTCCCAAACATTTTAAACTAGCAAAAAAATACCTTTTGTTCTGCGGCTCCTCAAATATAATTTGTAATTTTGGAGATGGCACAAACAAAATGTCACCAAAAACTGAAAAAGAAAATGCCCAAAAAAAATTACATTAATAATTCTGTGGACTTTTGACAAAACAACTTTAGTGAATTTTTCAATTTTTCTGGAGAACATAAAAACTGTTGAATTGATCGATAGCATAGCGACCCTTTAATTTTGAAAGGGCATATTGAGCAAATCATTTTTGTAGAAGAAACTTATAGTCCAGCTGGTCTGAATTTTTTTACAGTCGAAGGGAGCATGAT
This sequence comes from Calliphora vicina, assembly GCF_958450345.1. Classification (NCBI taxonomy): domain Eukaryota; kingdom Metazoa; phylum Arthropoda; class Insecta; order Diptera; family Calliphoridae; genus Calliphora; species Calliphora vicina. The sequence continues at coordinate 84,415,311 of NC_088780.1, forward strand.
ACTAAATGAAAAAAAATATTGTAAGTTAGTGTTTGAGAGAATTCTTATTGTCAGAGTTATATGGTGGAATTTTTGTAAAAGTTCCACGAAAATGTTTGCTGAAAAATTTCATTGAGGGTCTACAAAAATACTAAAGTTGTAAATAAAGCTCTTTACGGTTAATTAGAAATATTACACGCCACCTTGGGTCTCACATTTTTTAAAAAATATCGACAAAAATCTATTTATGATCCAAAAGATAATTTTTAATATAAATAGTCCTTGAGAAGATCTACAAAAAACATATATACATATCGATGGCTTAATATAGAAAGGTCGTATCTCAATTTTGATTTACTTTACAGGAGAAGAAAAAACTCAATAATATCAGAAAGTGAATTTGAAAAAACAACTAAAAATTTGTAATATATCAAAAAAATATTTTTAGAAAAGTTGTTTGTTTTATTATAAACCAAAAAATAAGCATTCAACTTTAAACGAGTTAGGGGTTTTTCTTTCAAACGATTTTTTAAATGAGTTAGGGCTTTTTATTATTACTGTAAATATGTTATTTGTCAACATAGGAAACGGATTTTTTATGGGAGGTCTATTTGAGTTTTGTCTACCAGAATATGTAAAAAACCCCGATTTAGAAAAAAAAACGAGATACGACCTTGTAGGTTATCTTATTTAATTATGCTCGATCTTTTTTTGTTTTTTTAGATATGGAGGGCCTACGGAGGGTCGACAGTTTTTTTTTATAAATATCATCTATATTTGCGATGAAATTTCGAATACAATAAAAATAACTTGCTAACAGTTATCATTCCCCTGTAAAAAGTTACATGCATCCAGCTGGAACATGAAAAAATGGCCGTATTTTTCACGTTTTTTTCAAAACACATTTTGCTTGGAATGAATAAAAAAAATTTTAAATTTTTCAAAATGGAGTAAGGTTTGTGAAGCTCCTGATGAATAAATATAAGCTTCTTGTATAAGTAGTTGGTATTGGTGAAAACCTTAGGACTTGAAGATTAACAAATTAGTAAAATTAAATAATTTTATGAATTTTTCGGACGTCATTTACCTTAGAAACTAAAAGATTTTAATATACGGAAATTCCATGAACAAAAATAAAAAATTGAATTAATGTAACATTTTAATGGTTAAAGGTATTAGAACAAGGTTTGGAAATAATGTAGATCCAAATGTTCTTAAATCAATGGTATTATAATTTTTGACATTTTTTGTTTCCAAATACCGAAATTCCTATAACGGAGAAAATGTGTTCCAAAAACTAAGTTTGGATAGATCTAAGACCGACTAAGTCCGTTTCATATATTGATAAAAAAAACTGTTTGCGTTTTTTTGGATAAAAAAAAATAAAACATTATTTCCAAACTTTACCGCGTTATGTGGATAAACCGTTTTGGCAACCGCTAAAAAGCAATAACATTTTTTTAAAATAACTTTCAATGGGCTATTCGGCTATACGAAGGGCATTTTCATATTTGCAAAAAATGTAAAAAAGTTATAGCCCAAATGTACATATTCATTGTTTATTGTTATTCAATATAATGATTACAACTGATTCAAACATTCTAAAATCCGCTTTAATTTTTAATTGTACTATCAAGATTTAATAAACGCAAAATGTCAGTCGCTACTTGAGAAGCACTCCTTATTAAATTATAATATTTTTTGTAGCGTTCTACTACTTATACCAAGTACAAGCACCATGAATCTCATTAAATGCCTACTAAAGCTTCATTTAATTACCACACCCACTGTTTAATTAGTCACTGTTATTATCTCAAGCTTATTACCACAAAAACAGCAGCAACAACAAAAACAAACTTATGAAAATGAATAAACTAAAAATACTCATACATAAAATAACAAAAACAACAATAAGAATAATAACAACAACAACAGCTGAAGTTAAGTAAAGAGTGTTTATTGCCATTAAGTGTGTGTGAAGTAGCAGTTGGTATGCAAAAGTATCTATGATTCTATTGTTTATTTCTCTATTTGTTTGTTGGTTGCTACTGCATACAGCAGTGTTCGATTTGATAGCATACTAAAGTTCGTTATGCTTGTTATTCCCAGCACCTAGCAGTTAAGCAAGTACTCAAAAGTATCCCTTATAGACAGTTATTGTCACTAATGTCCTATCACTTGGCTGACTCCAATTTATATATTCTGGATAATTTGGCACGTATGTGCTGTTTGTAGTGCAGAGAGAAGACAATTGATTACTTTATACATCCCAGGTAATCTAGCGTGAAGACACTTGCCACTTCAGTATCTCTAAGTAATCTAACGTGCAGTCACTTAAAGCATTTTATTTTGCACTTTAGAAAATAGTTATTTTATATACCAGAATATATTTATTTTAGAGTCAATTGACAATTTGAATTTGTATACCCACACAGGTTTATACTGATTTCGTCATTCCGTCTGGTACATATCGAAATATTGGTCGTAGATCCAAAAAGTATATATATTCTGGGTCCTTATAAAATTCTATGATGATTAAGCCATGTCCGTCTTTCTGTCCGCCTGACCGTCTGTTGAATATATGATGGAGTCTCGAGAGAAGGACGGAAGGGGATGAAATTCCTTAAATATTCTTTGTTGATCAGAAATATTTGGTACTAGCTGAACCCGGTCCGCGTTGCTGGCCTTTAGAAAATATCTGATTTATATTGCATCTCGATTTTAGTATCCAGTGTCGGAAAAAGTCGTTAATCCAACCTTCAATGTTAATACATGTGGTGGCATTTCGGCTGGTTCCAATGAATTCAAAAATTCAGTACGATAATTGATGACTTGTTCTTCGTTCATTACTGTGTCAATAGATTTGTATTTTATTGTTTCGCCAGGCACTTTCAATTGTATTTGGTCATCGAGCTTGTTAACATCATAATTTGTATATGCCAAAATTGCACGTTCCCACAGCCAATCCCACAGCGATTGGCTTCTAGTTAGTCTTTCGATATGCTGTTGAGGTGTCTCTGCAGCTATCGATGAAGATGCACTGCTACGCATTTGTTAAAATTTCATCAAAATCGGTATAGCCATTCACACACATCCATTTTTATGAAATATATGGCATTAGCGGTATAATGTAAAAATTGGATTTTTACAAGCCCCTCTGCCCACAGACCGAATATCAAAAATCTGACTATACAGTGTTACCCGCTGGGCTATTCTTAAGACTCCCTGAAAATTTCATCAAAATCGGTCCAGAGAAAATTCGAAAATCTTCTTTACGAATGGACCTATTGTAGTATTTTAGGTGTCTAAAACCATATTCAGAAAATTTCCTTTGCAATGATACAAGTTTGGAGCTAATTGGTTGCATGGTCTCAGAGTTTATAATGGACATGTGTAGAAACACTTTTTGTATTTTATATATATGGATAGAAGATTGAAATTTATTAATTATTCGAAAAACCGTTTTTTCCAATTTTCCGGTTTAAAAAAGGACGGTTTTCGAGTTATTCGACAAATTTTTTTAATCGAATATTTTTTTAAGATTTTATGCGATTACTTTTAATAATTTTAATACAACAAGTAAGAGAGCTATATTAGGCTGTGCCGAATCTTGAATTGACAAAAAGGCTAAAAACCGGTTATTCGAAGCGGTTTTTGATAGAAAAAACCGAAAATCGGTTTTCAAAAATTACGCTTTTTCAAATTATTCGAAAAGCGGTTTTTAGAATATGTCGAATATTTGACAACTCTACTTCTGACTTATAGTTTTTGTTCAGTCAGCTGTTTTATGAGTGATGTCATAATTTTAGCACGTGAAATTTTGTGTGTAATTTTTTTTTAAATCAAAGTTTTTCTAAGTTTTAGTCGCCTGATCTATTCGAAAAATTTTTTGTTATTCGACAATTTTGTTTTAGCTTTTTAAAGTTTGCGTGTTAGAAGCACTTCAGCTAATATTTTGAACAACATTGTATTAAAATATATATGTATATTTGTATATTTTTATATACATAAATGTATGTATTTAATGCTGATATGTATTTGTATATTTGTACAACAATTTCAAGCTAATAAAGCATCAATTGAAAATTGTTGTATGTGGTTTCTCCCATAACAAACAATCCGCACTCGTTTATAAAAAAAAACATCAAAGATTTTTCCGAAAAAATTAAAATGTTAGGAAACAAAACCAAAAAAAAAAAAAAAGAATCAATGAAAGATCAAAAAATTAAAAAAGAAACAATGATTTTTTTTTGTTTGTTATTTTCATAATAAACAAAATAATTTTCGTTTTAAAGAAATTGTTGGCGGAGTGTCTGTTTGAGTGCGAGTGAATATTTATAATAAAATTAGTCTAGGTCTGGGGAAATGGTGGCGCTACACTAATGATCATTTTGTTTATTTATTCTATTATTGGACTGTTTTTTTTTTTTTTTTATTTGTTTATATATCGTTAATTAAATTATTTTAATAAAATCAATAAAAAAGGTATTTGGCACCTGTTAGCTCATCATTATTTGTTGGGAGAAGAGAGGGGAAACTCGGAAGCTATTTAAAAGAAATTTTTCTTATTCAAATTTTTGGGTAGTTTGGCCGATTTTTTTTTCATTAATGAGTTTTGTTTTGAGCATCAGAAAGCAACCAAATATTTTGAAGGGCGCTTCACTTAACACTTGTTGAGATTTATTAGTGGCATCAGTGCAAGACAGATGTAAAACTTTTGACTCACCGACAAATGTGTTGATGTATTTATAATCGTCTGCTACAGGAAAAACAATAAATTTAATGATCTTAAGAAATATCGCCAAATAATCGATCATCAATTTCTTTTGAAGATTAAATATTTGTACATGTCGATATTTGATATTCACCAACACTTAAAATAACAACGAGTCCGATTATTTACCAGTCGTCTTTACCAAACTTTACCATCATACCAAGAAAAGAAATATTTTCCGAAAATTACATATAACTGACAAAATGTAGCCGCTGTAAAAATGGTTAATAAATTGACAACTTCTCTTCAATAACTCGTAAAAAGGATCCATCCTGTACTAGACGACTCATAGGTCCTAAATCTGATCCCTCTATTATGCTTCGGAGCCGCAGTGACGTCAACTTCTTTTTAGTCAAAGTCCAACTATCTCGTCCAATTGCAGGTTTGTCTAAACATTACATAATTGAAAAAGTCGGCATTGCATTTACATATTTGCTTAGTTTTGAAAGAATGCAAATATTGGTTTATTCAAATTCAATTATTATCGCACTTTGATTAAAATAATAATAGAATATCTTGAAACTTTAATTGGTAATGAAAAAAATCACATTGCAATAAGTCGGATATTTAAAACTTTTATCACCTCGTATGTGATTTTACTTCTCCCAACCGATATCAAACCAAATGAAACAAAACATGTTTCTAATGATAATTTTATGCAACATAAAATGTTCATAAGAAAACCAATTAAGCGACTATTGAAACGACTACTGTAAATGACAAATAAATCGTGAGTTGGTCGTTTGTTGAAAAAAAAGAAAAAAAAACTTTGCAGAAACAGCAAAAACGACAAAACGGGCAAAATGTTAAAGTCTCTAAGAGACAACAGTTGTAAGTCGCCATAAATGGAAGTGTGTATGTTTGCATGATTATTTTGTGGCTTTTGACGAATTGATGAATAACTTGACGTGCCACGGATTGTCAATAAACGTGCAACATTTGGGTGTACATTAGTTAAAAAAATACTGCACCACTCAATGTATTCAGGGTAAGACAGACGTTGTATATAACGACATATAAATTCAGCCACACACAAATACAAAACATTTAGTTAGAGTTTAGTTGCAAACAACTTAGAATAGAATAATCATTGTATGAGTTTTTTTTTTAAATAAAGTCCGTCTATCCGTCACTACTTAAAGCTGTACTAATGGGGGTTTACAGTTTGTGCCACCAACGGCGACACGATTCGTCAACAAAACAAATGCCTTGAACAGCACATCCATACATGCAGATATACATTGTAACATATACATATTGCTTTCCAAATGTTTGTATGTACCTATATATATATATTGAAACAAACGAGCCCGTTCTAAAAAGGGGTCTATTTAATATCGCCTGATTGTGGGACAAGTGAAGTCAGCCAACCAAAGAGCTGAAAACAAAAAGGCAGTAAGCTAGCGAGTAAACCAGCTAAACAAACAGAGTTTTAAAGAGTCAATACATTCAAAAATTTTATAATTCTATAATGGTTTTAATCAAAATCAATTCCAATTAAAAACTAGCCAGAATGTCCAAAATATTTCTTCAAATTCTCTAAAAAAAACAACAAAATTAGCTACAAATTTGTTTAGAAGATAACAAATGACATATACTTTAAATAGTTTTTCAGCTGGGATTATGAAAATTTAGCAAATTGCCACCTATTCGCAGTTACTTAGGTTTTAGTAAATCTATAATGTGTTGGTATACTTTCTTCCAAACTCAAACTTCAGCGGAATACCGAGCAGTTGGCCTATCTTCAACAGTTTTAATAGTGGACTTCAAATAACAACTGTTCAAAGTTCTGTAAGCGTAATTTGCATTTAGCTTTAAAATATTCGTATCAATGACCAATTTTATGCCGAATCTTCAATTCACAAGGTCTCCTGTCAATATCCTAATATTTCACAATGGTTTAAAATTGTTGTTATTGCCTTTAAAGCAAAAAATGTTCTAAAATAATACTACTCTGTTATCGTAACCGACCAGCAGAGATCTCCGCCGAACGCCTAAGATTCGGTTAAGCCGAGCCAACGATTCGAAAAATATTAGGACATTACGACAAACTGATATGATAAGAGACCATGTGAATTGACCAAATATATAATCACCACCAATATAATTCGGCAGCCTATTGTTGTGCATTTTGTATAAGGGCCATTTTTTTGCTCAAAAGAAAGCTATTTGGTCGCTTAGTGGGATAAATATTAGAGTGCTCCAAAAAAATAAAATTGCGAATTTTGACAATCCCCCAGCTTTAGAATTGTTCTATGTATTGTAGAAACATGTTGCGTAAAATATTAGGTTGATAGGATAACGTTAACTGGTGCCGCAACGACGCTGAAGTATTGAGGTGCATTTACAAGGGAAAAATTAAATTTTTTCAGTTTTTGTAACAATTTTGCCATTAAATAATTACTTTTGCAAATTAATTTAAAAGAATCGAAATGTGTATGTAATTGTCGTTCTAATAAGATATAAAACATAAAAATTGATTAAAAAATGTTAAAGTTATTAAAAAATCGCCAGGCCATTAATATGTGTCAGGCCACTAGAACAAGAAATGTATTAACAAAATTACCATATTTTGAGAAATATTAAAATAAGAGCTTATTTTTACTTGCATATGAGTTTTTGTCTTAGTAGGAAACCGTTAACCTATTCGCAGGTATGACCAAAAAAAATAATTTTTTTAACGGCATTTTAAAAACTCCAATTTCAAATTTTTAAAAATTTTATTAAACAAATTTTAGAATTTTTTTGATCATCACATGGGGATTTATTTACAACATAATAGGGAATAAAATTATGAAAAAAGTATGACAATACCTCCTATAGCTTATCCGTACTTGGGATTTAAATTTTGCGATTTTCAAGAAAAACTTATTTTTTGACCATATTTTGGAGAATGAGCCGAATTTCCTTACTGTTATGAATTTTAAGTAAAACCTATTCAGAGTGTTATAGTTCATGTAATTTTAAATATAGACTGGAATTTTTACTAAAATTGGAAAACGTTAAACCTTAAATCGTGAAGGTCAAAGGTCAAATTTCTCAGTATTTGCAATTTCTAATGGAAAGATAGCGAAATGTTATATATTTTTGTCGTTTTTAATGAAACTTTGCATTTACAAAAACAGCAGAACAACTAAAATTAACATAAGAGCACTCATTTTGAAAAAAATTTAAAATTTTTTTAATTTGTTTTTTAACTTTTTTTTTTCTCGAAAGATGGAATAAATAGCTATCTAAACTATTTGGGACACACTTTGAACAATAGGTAATGAGTTACTTCAGAGAGTTCATGACCGATCTTGTTGAAAAATTTTGTCAGAATTACTATCCAATAGGACTAACCTCCGATCGGAAGATATCGATTTTAAAAATTGGTTCACTAGACATGAAATCCCCCAAGTAGCAATGTATTGTTCTCCTCAAGTAGCAATGTATTATTTTTGAAATGGAAAAAAAATAATGAATTTATGTCAACAAGTAGATACCGTTAGAAAAGAAGGCAATAATACTTTTAAAGTTCTGCCAAACAACCAAGTCATTTTAAATGCAGTTAGTTGTCATATGACGCGAAATCATTTAAAAATAATTGCCCGACCCATGTGGTTTAAGCTAAACAAAGCAAAAACACTCTAGAAAGCTCAGTTTTTCCATTGTTGTTGCTGTGGTCGTTGATATTCTATACATTTGTTGTGACATTGGAGAGCCTGAAAGTTCTCGTATTCAGTATTTAGTGGCTGGTTGACAATCAGACAGACTGTGTAATGACTTGCTGCATTTCTTGCAATGCAATCCATTCCAAGCCAATGCAGCAGCCGACGGACATCATAAGTGAGCGTTTAAAAAGGGGGAAATGACAAAAAATCTAAATTTTTTGTTTGCATTTGTTTGTTTGTTTAATAGTTGGCTGTTTTTTTGTCTGTTTATTTTATTTTTTTGTAGAATCTAAGCGTTTTTTGTAGTTTTTTTGTTCCTCTTAAATATGCAACATTTATGTTTGTTTGCTTGTGCAAATGTATGCATGTTGGATTTGTAGATTTGGTTTTTGCTGTCGTTGTTGTTTCAAGTCATTTAAAATATTCCTAAAAAGATTTTATTTAAAGATATTTATGCATGAGGTGGCTACCAGTCAACACGGTCGGTCATATCACATCATTTTGAATGCACAACAAACAAAAACTATTTCCAGTCAACAAACAACCATGCACCCAGTTTGTAGTTTTTTTTATACATATTTTTTTGTTGCATACAACCAACCATCCATCCATCTACTTATACTTTATCAAAAACAATTGTTGGTTTATTTAATATTTCTCCATTCCATATGTAACTTCTGGTTTTTGCTTTATTTTTTACCTTTTCGTTGTTGGTTTTTTTTGATTCGATTTCTTACCATTTTGAAGCCATTGTTTGCAGCTTTGGTTGTGTTATGTTGTATTGCCTTGTGTTACTTACTTCATTTGCACACAAAGTAGCAATTTAGAAAACTTAAAACGGTTTTCTTCTTATTAAATACTCATAGTACTTGTTATTTTCTTATTTGTTTTATACAAACCTGGGGCGTATGTGGGTAAACTAAAAGCCTAAACATTGTTGCCACCACCTGCAGCACTCTGCACTCAATCCATACAAAGGTTACTCATACTCCACTAAAAGCTTGCATGCGGAAAAGTTTTTACATTAACATAAGATCTTTAAACACTTAGTTGAATAAACGCTTAATATTCATAATTAAATAAAATAAGAAGAAATACTAAATGTTGTCCAAAATAAAAAAATTATGAAATATGGCATCCCCCTCTTCCTTGGCATGGCAGTTTCTACAAAAGTTATTTGATTGTAGTCCCATCCATCTGCCAGGGCTACCAAATTTGCTGTGTCGTATGATCACAGTTATCATGTATCTTACCTGATGCCTTTGTTATCGTAGTAAATCCGTTTTACGAGTCCAGTTCAATGGTGGTTATATGGATTCTGTTATGGAAAAATTCAATTCGTTATCCAATCTAGATGCATCTTTGACTGTGACGGTTCGGTGTCCTCACACCAATATGAGTGCCTCGGCATCCAGAATGTTCGGCATTTTTAATGGTAAATGCCGATATCGATATCATCGATATTCTGAATTAAAAACATCATGAAAACGAGTTAGGGCGTTTCTATATTAACGTAACGATATGTTTATATTCCGCAGTGATGAGGAGAGTACACCCATATGTTTCATATTATCTGAGATCGAAATCCAACTTATTTCGAGAATGAGAGCTTTGGAGCGCAATAGTTCCAGTTTAAACTTACTTTCAGAATTTTTGGTAACCACGCGAGGAGACTTGGCTTGCCCTACAATGACTTCTGCAGAAGTTGTCAAAACGAGGATAAGACCATTTTTCATCTTCTTTGTCACTGTCCGGCATTAGGAGGTCTAAACTTAAGGTTTCTGGGACATCGTTCCCTAATAGTCTTTCTGAGCTCTAGAATATAAGGCTAGAGGGCATTAATGCCTTTATAAGGAGTGGTAATTGGTTAAAAAGACCAGACATGGGGATCTCCTTAGAGTGACCTAATAACCGCCAACTCATTGGTATGTAATTTTAAAAATCTCCTTCCTCTCTCTTTCTTCAGACATATTCCTCTTAACTTTTCAATCTTCCCCTTCTCTCTTTTCATTTCTATATGCCCCTCTTTTTTTCTGATTTACTACTTTCATGTAACTCAAAGGGACCTATTGCTTGGCCCCACCCACGTGAGCTGCTCTTCTTTTCTTTACTTCTCGGCTGCCTGGAAACCTGTCCTCAAATGTAGCATGTTCACTAGAGTGACAATCAGTTGTATGGAAAAAATTTTTTGTTAAAATTTTGAAGAGTGCCGGATGGAATATTGTGACACTAGGCCTAAAAGTTAAGTGCTGAAAATTTGAGCCAAATCGGTCAACGATTTCTAGACGCGCATCAAGGTCAAAGTTCAGATATATGCAAAATTTTACAATTTATATGTAATAAATAGGTGAAACTCATTAAATTTCTGCATTGTTTTCTAGAAATGTATAGATTTATTTATATTAATGAATATTACATTAAAAATTTTTTTTTTGGAAGTTAACCCTGCATCTCCTTTGGGTCAAAATGACCCAAAAACTGTATTATCGCCAAAATTCGGAAAAAATGCAAATTTTTCAGATATTTTAAAAATTTTGCTACTAAAGAAATACTTTTGCAATTGAATGCAAAAAAATCGAAATGTGTACGTAATTATCGTTGTAATGAGATACAAATGACAAAATTTGGTTCAAAAATGTTAAAGTTATTACAAATTCGCCAGACCATTAATGTGTTTCAGGCCACTTGAACAAAAAATTTAGAAAAAAAAAATTAACATATTTCGAGAAAAATTAAAATAAAAGCTAATTTTTATTTAAAATATATCCGTATTTACTTGTGTATGAGTTTTTGTCTTCGTAGGATACCGTTAACCTATTCGCAGGTATGGCCAAAAAAAATTATTTTTTTAACGGCTGTTTCAAATCTCCATTTTCAAATTTTTAAAAATTTTGTTAAACAAATTTCAGAATTTTTTGATCATCACCAGGGAAACCGGAAATATGCTCTAAAAAAAGCGTTTTAGGCGCTTTAAATATGCAGTAAAAACTTTAAAATATGCTCTTAAAATTTAAAAAATATGCTCTTAAAAAAAAAACTTTTACATAATTTTTAACCAAAAAAAATTTACTTAAATTTTCAAATAAAAATCGTTGTCTATTGGATCTGAAAACATTTTTATACATAGAAAATGTTCTTTCTACATCAACTGATGTTACAGGAGCAAATTTAAAAGACAATATTTCTTTAACACTTAGAACGGTTAAGTTTGAATTAGAACTAAAATTTGATATTTAGATGGCGCTATTATTAAAATAGTGCTTATTTTATATTAAAACAAGTAAGAGAGCTATCCCAGCAAAAAATATTTCGGATTTGGAAGCAATAAAAATGATTACTGCATCTTCTACTGCTACATTAATTGCATCCTAAAATTATTGCCTTACAAAAATGATTTTGGAAGGCATACATTAAGCTATTCGTAAAGAACTTAGAAAAAATCAGCGCTTCTTGTTAGGTAATCACTGGGTCTGTAAGATTTTATTGCTTCTCAACAGCTCTAAAATCTATGCGCACAATTGTTTGCACATATTTAATTCGATGAAATCAGGTTAATTTTAAAGCTGTGAAATATGCTTATTTTGAATTCCTTATGCAGAGCCTCTACGCGAGGAATCCCATATAAAAATCATGTAATCTTTCATGCGAAGTGGTAGCAGTATACAAGTGCTCTCTGCCTTACAAACCTGCTTCCGTGGAAGCACCATTTTTTGCAGGGATATTCGGCTGTGCCGAATCTTATATACCCTTCACCTAATTATACTTCAAAATAAAAAATTTAAATATTTTTAGGTTAACAAACATTTTTTTTCAGTTTTTTCATTTTTTGGATAAGAAAATTTTTCGAATTGTTATTTTAAATTTTAAAAAAAATTTCTGTTTTTTAAATTCTTTTTTTTTGGTGAAAAGCCATCTATTTTTCAATTTTGAATTTTAAACAAAGGAAGTAAAAACCTGTAACACAACAGCGAAAAATAAGTAAGACAAAATTTGTTTTTGATTAACTCAAAATATGCTATTAAACAGTAAAATATGCTCTAAAAACGCAAAATATGACATAAATATGCTCTTAAAACATATATATGCAAAAATATGTATTTAAGGGTAAAATATGCAAAAATATGCACTAACAAATCGATGCCAAAATTCTTAAATAGTTCTGAAACGTGTAAATATCTTATCCATGTGCTCATTAGACTCACCAGAAAAAACATGCATTTGCATATTTTGGTTTCCCTGATCATCACATTAGGATTTATTGAGATCAAAATAGGGAAAAAATATGAAAAAACTATGTCAATACCTCTTACAGTTTTTCCGTACCTGCGATTGAAATTTCCTTAATGTTATAAATTTTAAGCAAAACCTATTCATAATATTATAGTCCTTGTAATTTTAAATATGGTCTGAAAGCTTTACTAAAATCGGAAAACGATAACCTTAAATCGTGAATTTATAAAGAAAAGATAGCGAAATGTTATATATTTTTGGGCAGATTTTAATGAAAATCGGCTTTCTGAAATATTATAAAAGCTTTCTGCAATGAAAGAAATCTTTTCTGAGCGATTTTGATACACCCCGGAGGAGAAAACCTTAGCGCCCGGCCGAAGGCCGACAATGCAAAAAACTTTTCAGAGCGAAGACAGTTTTTGATACACCCCAGAGGAGAAAACCTTAGCGCCCGTCCGAAGGCCGGCATTGCAAAACAAATTCTGAGTTAAACCAGTTTTTGACACATCAATATGCCACAATAGGCCCGCAATGCAAAAAATGTTTGGTAAGCGAAGAATAATTTCACATTTGTAGTTCCTTTTTTTCGATTACATAAATAAATTGCTTCGGATTGGAAATAATTTCATTTCTATTGGGAGTTATTTTCCTTATTTGGGACTAATATTTTTAAAATTATGAAACCGCCGATTATTGGGAGAAATTTCATTTTACCCTTTGGTAGTTATTTCATTTTTAAAGTTTGGGAATTATTTCATTTTTGATGGGAATTATTTCACTGGGAGTTATTTCATTGGGAGTTATTTCATTTGGGAGCTATTTCACGGTACCGTTTTTTACACGGGTATATATCGATCAACCTTTCCAGTGTCCAAAATGAAGACGTTAGACTGACTGGTATATAATCATTTACCTTAGTATAAATATCCTGGCCTCCTTTGTGAATAAATATAACTCTGCCATGAATGGGTTCATGAGGTAAGATTGAATGCTTGAAAAAGTTGTCAGTGCCAAGTGCTAAAAATACAGCCGACTTCCAATAGGTGCGAGATCTTCTGAATGATCCAGAATAGTGATGGAAGCAAAATAATTGGGTATCCATTAAGACTTCTAGAGTCTCCGATTTCTAGATATATCCAGAGACAGTAGTTCAAAACTAGAAAATTATAAGATTTGTATGATTGTACACTATTATGACACCCTATTAGTATTTTTATTTATTTTTTTTTTTTTTTTTTTATTTATTTATTTATCTGTTTTTCCATACAACAAGACATACATCTTTTAATTATAGTGTGGAACTAGGGGAAGTTATTGTAATACAATTTAGTTTAACATAATAATTTATTAAGTGTGAAAAATTTAAACATTTTAAAAATCAAAAATTAAAATAGTTAAGAATCAATTTAAAAGTAAAAATAAAAATAACGAAACTTAACAAAAGTGCAAGTTACTAATTAACAAAAATACTTATCATAAATACAATATCAAGTTTAAAGTGTAAAGTTACGTTATATCATTATTCAAATGTTTCGTTATTTCTGATTTAAAAGAGTTTACGTTGCTGTTTGTTTGTGCTTTATTCGGAAGTCTGTTCCATAGATGGATTGCGTTATAGTAAAATTGCCATTCCGTTATCTTACTTCGGTGTGCAATAGGTATGACCTTATTCCCTCTATTAGACCTTGCAAAAGTTATCCGATTATATAAATATGACGGCACTTTAGTGTAAACGATTTTGTGTAGTAGCGTAAGTGTCCTGATGTTGACCAGATTATTGAAGGTCACGTTGTAAAGCCTTTTACTTAAGGTTGCAATACCATCATGAGTATGAAGACCAAATACATATCTGGCAATATTGTTAAAAAGAGTATTTAACTTCCGCTTACTAGCGGAATCACAGTTAGCATAAACTTCGCAACCATAAAGTAGTACTGGCATTAAATAGGTTTTAGCAATTAGCATTCTAATGTTAACTGGGGTGTAAAATTGTGTTGCCCACAGATTACGAAGCATTGAGTACGTTTTACCTACTACAATATTAACGTGATTATCCCAGCTGAGCGTGCTATTAAATGTAACGCCTAAATTCTTTGCTGAAGTAACGATTTCAATTTTTTCATTGTTAATACAAATGTCAACGTTAATATTTTGTTTTAAGGATTTCTTACGGATTATTAAACATTTTGATTTTTGGGGGTTCAGGCATAGACCATTTCTTGATGCCCAGCAATAAATATTGTCAAGATCCGAATTAAGCTTACATACATTTTCATTTATGGTCTTAAGCGAAGTGTTAATGTATAGCTGCACGTCATCAGCATATAAATGAATTTTACTGTAGGATACATTATTAGGCAAGTCATTAACATACAAAGAAAATAAAAGTGGACCCAAAATTGAACCTTGTGGTACTCCTCGGGTAACAGACAGAGCTCCAGAGTAAGTGTCATTTAAGAACACAGATTGAGAACGATTATCAAGGTACGATTTAATTAATGAAACTGATGTGTCACTGAACGCGAATTGATGATACAGTTTTGAACAAAGTAAGGAATGATCAACAGAATCAAAAGCTTTCGAGTGATCTAGCAGAACCAAAAGTGTTAAATTCCCACCATCAATTGAACAACGTATATCTTCAGTAACATCTATTAAGGCTGTGATGCAACTGTGTTTCTGACGAAATCCGGATTGCCTGTTGGTGAGCAGATTATATTGGGCTAAATGATCGCTTATCTGTTTATGTAATATTTTCTCAAGAACTTTAGATAAAAATGGTAGAATAGCTATCGGCCTGAACTCAGAGTTAGACTTAGAAACTGGTATTATTTTCGCATGTTTCCAGTTAGTTGGAAAAACACTAGTCATGAGGATGGTATTAAAAATATGAGTGATATGAGGCAACAGCTGAGGAAGTAGGATTTTAAGAAATTTAGGGCTGATGTTATCATAGCCAGTAGCATTAGACTTAATAGAAGTAATATTTAGTAAGACCTCAGATTCATTAACACAGCAAAATTCAAAAATGTCACGACGGTTATTGTTATTATCAAAGTTATAGTTGTGCTGTCCAAGAGTAGGAACTGGTATTCTTGTAAAAACATCATTAAGTTCATCTGCACTATATTTACTGACAATGTTATTATTTTTTATCTTCCCAATACCAATTTCACGTATGGTTTTCCATTTACCTTTTCCATCAATTGCGTTACCAAAACGTTTGGTATAATATTCAGATTTAGCCTTTCTAATTTGACGATTTACTTCCATTCTATCTCTACAAAATTCTTCTTTGAGCTCAGGTGTCCTAAATCGTTTCCAACGCGAGTAAGCTCTATCTCTTTTATCAATTAAAAGTTTAATAGTCACAGTAAACCAGGGTCTAGTAGTTTTCCTTGTTATTCTATTTAATAAGTTTATATTTGTGTTAAAACATTTTCGTCAGCACTCTTTAACTTCTGACATATTAAACTTCAACTATTGTTGTTTTATTCGTTTTTAAATAAATACACACATTTAAAAATGCATCATAACGCCCTCTGTCAGTCACAACAAAACGTTCATACGAATGTGAATGAATAGTGAGTGAGCGAGCGAGTGAATGAATGAATTTTGCCATCATAATTCTTGCAAATCCTCATGCGAGTACCTACAGAGACCTGTGTTTATGCTGTCAGCACTGGTGGGCTTAACTGTAAACAATCTTTATACGAGTGCATGTTATGTATGAATGTATATACGGATCTGTATGCCACACCAACTTCAATAGCGTGGAGAATATTTGCCACAACGTCTTGTTTTCCATTTGCAAATTGATTGCAATTTTTTTTTGTTAATGATGGAAATCAATCAAAATATGATTTTCAAATTAATTCTAGTTCAATACAATTAACATTTTTTTATATTTTGATTTTTTTCTTAAAAATAAATACGATGAATGTTTATTAACATAAATAAATAATGTATGAACAAAATGTTGTGGGATGGAATCGTATTTACGAGTACTGAATAAATTTTTAGGGTTAAGTGAGTATAATGATTATACATATTTTTATATTGCACATAAATATAAATTGATGACAATTATTATTGTTGGATTTTAAGCAGAACTAATAAAGTTTTGAATAAATTATTTACATATGTAGAGAAATGCTTACAAATTTACATCTACAAAAACGGGCTAAGTTAAGTACATTTTTAATATAATGAAGGGCCAAAAATATTGGATTCAAGTGGAAAAAATAAAATTCATAATTGGATTGAATTTTTTAATAACTATTATTAATCGAACATGATTTTTTTCTCAAAACTTTGTTCATTCAGAATAAGAACGTGTTCACAAGTATTATTAAATTGTGCATGATGGAAAACTTTACTTTCTTTATAGCAACAACAAGTTTTCTACAATAGTGAAGCATATTTTTGGCGCATATTTTCCAATAATAAATACATGAAAATCCGAGCATCACTTATTTAACCTTCAAAATTATATATAATCCTATAAAAGGAAATGTTTTTACAGGGCTATTGTAAACATCAATTTCTCAAAGCCATTACGAATCAACAATGGAGATCAATTCACCTCTAAAAATAGTCAGCTCGATAACTGGGTACATCACCAACATGTTGACAACGCAACTAAACTTGGCACATCGAAAGGGATGACATACCCAAAATCTCCCCCACTATATCCAGGACCTGACAACATCAGCCCACAGAAGCTAAAATCAGACCCCTAAACAACCACTTTCATGCTTCAGAATGTGGTGCAAAGACTCTGGGATAATAATGAAGTTTCCAACGAACTGAAAGACGATTTGATCATCAATATTCCTAAGAAAGGTGATCTCACGAAGTGAAAAAACTGAAAGGAGATCACACTCCTAAGCATGATAAACAAAGTAATCGCAAATATTATCAACAAGACATTTGCTGACTCCCTCGTCAAAGAGTTTTGTTGCGAACAGTCTGGATTAAGAGATGAAAAATCTTGTGTAGATCACATAAACAGCCTCCGCATAATAATTGTGCAATAAGTGGAGTGGAGATCCCTTTCCCTTTCGACACACTTTCCATACTACTATTTTGAAACCAGCGGAACTCAGTTAGCGATAAGGTTTCTGTTAAAGCTGGTGTACCACCAACTGTATCTTGTCGCCGTTACTCTTTAACGTAGTGCTGGACATTGGCATAACATGTGGTTTAGGCGGTCGACTGGCCGATCTTGACTATACCGACGACATATACCTTCTAACACACAGTCACTCTTCAAATGGATAAATATAAATAAGACGAAGGTAATGGGAGTGAATGTAACATCCAACTGGCCATTCTCTATCCAAAACATCCAACTATAGGACATGCACCACTTTGGCTACTTGGGTAGCATCATAAAATCAACTGGAGGCTCTTCTGATGAAGAATTCACCATCAATCTCGAGCCGTAAACACTGTGCAAGTTTTCACCAACAAATGCCTAAGAAGAATACTAAAAATCTACTGGCCCACCAGAATATCGAACACACACCTCTGGGCACTTACACATCAAAGAATAATACATTCCGACTAGTGTTTATAAACCGGTTAACCGAAAAACAGGTTTTTCTTCGAAATCTCGGTTTTTTGCGAACCGGTTAATTTAAAATGTTGATTTTCGGTTAACTCGTTTATCCGGTTTTTATCACTCGGTTAACCGGTTTTTAAAATTTGGGACTAAAATTAATAAATCTCATGTTTTTGTGCATTTTTTATATTCATTGGATACACATTATTGGTCTGACTTGAAACCTAAACTGCTGATATACAATACAGACCTCTTTAGATCAATATTTCTAAGAATTACAATGATTCTAAATAGTAGAGGACGATGACTTTACTGAAAAACATTTTCAGAATAAATTGTACATAATGAAACTATTAAAAATTAAATTCCGCATAATTCTAGAAGTTAAGCTAAATCTTACTAATGATTCATTATAAACTTAGTGATGATTTTACCAAACGTTAGATTGAATTTGATGTACATACCTTCTTTCAATAAATTTGACTTCATTAGGGTGTTTTGTTCTCAAAATTTTATTTTATTATTCATTTCGTTAGCTTAATGTACTAAGTCCTTTTCAGAAATATTACAGGAGAGACAAAAAACGTTCTAAAATCCAAGATTTGAAATCTGATAATGGAGTTTTAGTAATTATTTGGTATGATTTATAATGACAAATAATCACAGCTAAGAAGAAGAGTCCTTTTTTGGGACTTGTAAAATTTTCTGTTTCATATCAGAAAGTCGAGGTGATAATAAATTTTAAAATGATCAAATATTTAATAAAAAAATTATTTACATTTTTTGGTTGAAATTTAATGAATAAACCTATAATTAAAACAAGTATTATAGATTTAGTAACATAGTTATACTCAGTTCCATTTGACAGAGATAATAATATTTATAGTTATTTAATATTACCCATTCCTGACTACTAAAAACTACAAATTTTAAAGCTGTATATACTTTACTGGACATTTTATGTTTTCTACACATATATGATGGTTAACCGGTTTTTTCGATGTCGGTTAACCGAATAACCGGTTTTCTAAAAAAGGCCAATTTTCGGTTAATTTTCGGGTCGGTTTTTTATAAACACTAATTCCGACGTTTTGAGAAGGAAAAGGTGATGGATTGGCCACTAAAGGAAAATGAAACTAAAGGAATTATAAATTGAAATATTGTAAAGATTTCGTACATTATAATGGACTAATATGATCACTAGCGACTAATATGATCACAGGGGCTCTTAATTTAACCAATTAAATGTGATTTCCTACTTTTCGAAAACCTGCTCAATCAAAAAGTCGTTCTCCTAGTGACCTATTAAGTGAAAAAAAGACGAAACTTTAAATAAACTTTTAAATGCATATTTTAAATTATTTAACAAACAATCATAGATACAAAAGGACATACATGTGAACATAAATATTAGTATATGTACAGTACATATTCAAATATATAAATCCATACACATGGACAATAACTATTTAGCAGTTTATTTTCATTTTTTAATCCACAATATAAATATGATTTTAATACGAAGCTAAACATAAATTATCAACGGACAACAAAAGTTATGACTTTTTGGCTTATCACAATGCAACACACAAACAGACATATGTATAAACATAACGAAGGACGGACAAACACATAGACTGACAAATAATAAACTTCATTAAAAAACAAAACTGGGCAAAAAAAAAATAAAGTATAAATAAAACGAAATGCAATTTTACGACTATTTTATTATTAAAAACAGACAAAAATGAAAAATAAAAATTTGCAAAATAAAGAACAAAATTATATGAAAAACTTTTTAATGCCACAATACAAATGTACAACACACTCTCACACTCACAGATACAACAACAACAACACAACTACAGAGAGACAACAAATAGACTTGTCGAGAAGAAAGAGCAACAGCAAGCAGCAAAAAGTGAGCCAAATAGAATGCAGGCTAATGACCCAAAAGTGATGGCGCCTTCCAAGCAACCCTAACACTGGCAAACTCTATTGCACATAACTACATACATACATATTCACATGCACATACACACAATTACCAGCAAGAGTACAAAACAGGAATGATAAAATTTAAATTATAAAATGATATTGAAACTTAATCAAAATAGTACTACTATTGATCGGGAAAGTACTGAAATCTGGAAACTTAAAATTTTGTATGAAAATAAAAAATCTTGGAAAATATTTGCTCTAGATTAGAGACTGTTGCATAATCTATTTCGCGAAATAGCAGTTACTGCATTCTAGTAGTCCCAACATACCATATAGTAACAAAACTACAATACAACTTGAGAATAAGCTTATATAAATAGTGGGTTTTAAGCTTTCTTAATTTCATTTATAATAATATTTATAAAATGTGAATTCCCAAGCCGTTTTTAACTATGCTTTAGAAACTCTTATTATACTCAACTGTTTCTAAAGTATTGAAAACAAAATATTGAAAAACGCTTATCTTTTTCAATACATTCTCAAGTCTTGTTGCACCGTTTCATTTTTTGGAGAAAAATTGTTGAAAGTGTTTTGCATGTAAATTTCATAGCGAGTGGACATGCAAAATAATTGGGAATAATATAATAAATGTATAAATAATAAATAAAACGATAATAAAAATGCCTAATAAATATAAAAAAGTGTTAGAAGACAAACTAAAGAAGTAATTGATATTCTTTTAAATAATAAAATGACTAAATAATATATTAAATGTGAAGCTTATTATACAATTATATAAAAATATTGAGACAAATAAGCTTTTCTATACAAAAGTTAATACAATATTATTTTCGTAAGCTTATTCTAATCATGCATATATAATATTTTCACGAGGGTTCTATTTTGATTTTTCTACAATTGTTACGATAGCCTTTTTCAATATATTCTAAAGTCTTTCTTGTTGTGTTGGTAAGCTTATTATAATATTTTTCTCAAGTCATTTTGTTTGTTGGGGTAGTACTTATATGAGGGAAATCAAAAATATGGAAGAAATTGAATTTAGATGACTTGTATTCTTTTTGGGTTGCAAAGTGAAAAAAATCAGTGACACATATAGAGAAAACTGTGAATCCGAAATCTTAGGTCATTTAAAATTTGAAAATTTAAATATATTCAGATTAAACCACCATAAATACATGTTACTAGATTTTTAAAATTTGTGTAGCCTAAACATACCAATCAGGTTTTCTTATTGACCTTTTTGGTCGAATTTCTTATTCTTCATGCTCACTCTCTGAAAGATTGTCCCGACTTATTTTATTTATTTGATTATTGTTAATTTATGGTGAATTTTCATTTTCAAATATTTCACATTTTTTTAGGTTTTATGATTACTTCCTTTCGTGTGTGATAATATGTTTAATATTATTATTGACACAAATAACATAACGTTGGGGACAGTATCATCCTTTTGAAAATACTAACATGTTTGCTTTTTAGTTTTTGAAATCGTAATTTCAAAATTAACATTTTCGTTATCACTTCCGACCTCTATAGCTTGTTTCCCATAATATTTAAATTCGCTTGGGTTTGTTTTTCTATAAGAGCAATATTTTTTGCTTCCTCCAATGATAATGATATCTGTAGACAGTTTCTGTATTTCTCGAATCGAAAACTTTCCGCATGAAACGATTGAATTGCAACAAAAACAGTGTAAAATGAAACAAAATATGTTTTTTCTCGCACAAGTGTTTCTGTTTCTTGAGTTTGCGAGAATTATCTGTCATTTAAATAATTTGCCAGCAATTATTGGAAGGATGTGAGAAAAAGTGTTTCTGTAACAATATTTTGCGAAAAATTTCTCACAAGAACTGTCAGAACAAGTCACATTTGAAATTGGTGTGAGAAAAACTATATTTTAAAAACTATAGATATTTTTTACTTCGTATGTATAAATATGGAACCCAAATCAGCCGAAAATGTAAGTAGCACAGAGTTTGAATAAAATAATTATATATAGACATGTAAGCACACAAAAATGTGTTTCTAAATTATTTTTTTAAATTCAGCAGTTATAAGCGCCCCACTTTACTTTTTGTTTTATATTTAAATGATGACAATCAATAAAACACAATTGTTATATTTTGGCATTTCACTGTTTTGGTTTTATTATAATTTCTTACTTTCGTTGACGTTTGTCTTGTATTTGATACTTAATTACTGGAAATATTCCAGTAAGAACAGAATCTGTGTTGCCTGTTTTCGCATTCAAATACAGAAACACTTTTTTCTCGCACATTGAGAAACGATGGAATTTTTTGTTTCACACTTCATGTGAGAAGTTTTCCGATCCGAGAAATACAGAAACGAGCTACTGGTTAAGCAATCTTGCTCTTAACCATTTCTGAATAACACCACATACCAATCTGTCTCTTAAAGCTTATGACAAAAAATGTGCCGAAATTACAGCTACTAGCCAAAGACCCTCTTTATGATTGCTAGTGTAAAATTTGTACCTTTCAGCAGTCTCATTTTGATTTTTAGCATAGTGTATCTTTAAAGTTGTTATTATTTCTTATTACAACAATTGGGCCAATCGTAGTATTGCTAAAACGTTGAAGGTATAAATATTTTTTTTTTTAATGTAGTATCCAGCTTAAAGTCCCGAACTCAATCCTATTCAGAATCTTTGGTGAATCGTGAAGTGGCGGTTGAAACAATGCCGATTAACTTCTACCAATTTGTACGAGCTTAAGCAGTGGATTGAGCACGAAAGAGAGAGTATTCTAAATGAAATAAATGATAAATTGGTAGAAAATATGCCAAAGCGTGTAAAAATGTATCTACTTAATAACGGATTTTGGAAAAAATATTAAAAAATTCTTCCCTAAAGTTTTTGTGGGATGCAAAATTGAGTACATGCGAGTTATTTTAGTTTTGTCTGTTGCCGATGATCTGATGAAAAAAGGCGCCATGTTACCTGACGGAGACATAGATTACCTATGTGGGATTCCGTTGTCAAAATGCAAGCTACAAATTAGTAACTTCTACTATGAGCTCGCTCAGGTAAGATGGGATTGTGAACCCACATGCACTATAACCAGGACGATATGGCCCCAATTAAATCGGGGACGAACAACACATCTTCTTGGCTTTACACGCTCACAATTGAGTGGTGTAGTGGCGGTCATAACTAGACACTGCACCTTTGGTAACCAAGCTAGGAGACTTGGTTTGCCATACCACGACTTCTGCAGAAGTTGTCAAAACGAGGAGGAGGATGAGACTATTTTTCATCTTCTTTGTCATTGTCAGGCATTAGGAGATCTACACATAAGGTTTCTGGGACATCGTTCCCTAAATAGTCTTTCTGAGCTCTCGCATATGAGGTTTGAGGGCATTAATGCCTTTATAGGAAGTAGTAATTGGTTAAAAAGACCAGACACGGGGATCTCTTCAGAGTGACCTAATAACCGCCGACTCATTGGCACGTAACTTCTTAAGATCTCCTCCCTCTCTCTTTCTTCAGACATCTCCTTCTTAACTTTTTTTTTCAATCTTCTCCTTCTCTCTTTTTAACTTATATCTGTCCCTCTTTCTTCTGTTTTCTTCTACTTTCAGGTAAAACAAAGGGACTATTGATTGGACCCATGTGAGCTGCTCTTCTTTTTCTTCATTTCGTGGCTGCCTGGAAACCTACCCTAACCTATATATGAGGAGCCGCAGAACATTTAAATTTTTTGGGCAAATGAGTTTTATTTATTTCGCCGCCTTAAAAACTGCATGAACCTGGAAATAGTAACAAGTTTCTTACTTATCAATAGATACATCTAACTGCCATAACTTACCACATCAAATGTTAAGGATGTTTGATATAAAACCATTTTAATATTGGAAAAAGAACCTTTTGTTAAAAAGTAATGAAAAGTATGTTTTTTATGCGTTTTTTTAACGATAATATTTTAAATGAATGTTTTTAATCCTGATCTAATATATAAAGAAATTACACATTGAAATTAAATATTTTTTTTTTCATTTTATACTAATGTTGTACGTTTTGTTAAGTACAATTAAAAAAATTTTGCTGACTTGATTGTTTCTAGAAGATTTCAACCCAAATATTATAAAAATACCAAAAAACCAATTATTGATAAGATGCGAAGAAGTACCTTTTGTTCTGCGGCTCCTCATATACAAATGAAATGGTGCATGTATGTAATAGCATAACGTGAGAACAGCTGGAGCAATTTGGCTGATTTTTATACCCTTTACATTTGTGAGAAGGGTATATATAAGTTTGTCATTCCGTTTCTAATTTCCACAATATAATTTTCCGACCATATAAAGTATATATATTCTGGATCCTTATAGATAGCGGAGTCGATTAAGCCATGTCTGTCTGTTGAAGTCAATTTTCTGAAGACCCCAGATATCTTCGGGATCCAAATCTTAAATAATTCTGTCAGACATGCTTTCGAGAAGTTTGTTATTTAAAATCAGCAATATCGAACCACAAATGGCTGAGATATGAGGATTCCGGGTAAAAAAAAATTTTAATTTTTCTTAATATGAGAAATTTTTTGGAGTAACTTGAAGAGCTAACAACACATTCTCCTTGCAATACTCAAGAAATTCAGATATTAATAATATTAATTTATTTTTTTTATAAAATCCTTTCAAATTTTAAGCTAGTTGTAAATATTATGCGAAAATTTTATTTTTTTTTAACTTTTTTAATAAAAGTCGTGATATGAGAACATCGTAAAATATCTGTGAAAAATCACCGTGGTAGATAAAGTTTATATTATGAAAAAAATATTATTTTTATATTTATGTACAGCAATATATATCGCCAAAACCATTTTGTTGTCAGACAACTACCGCGATGTAAGAATACCAGCATAATTATGAATGCTTTAATTTAGCTTGATACCAAAATCCTGTGGGCATTAAAATATTAATATTCATCCATATCAGAGATCTCTTTGATTGAAGTACATAATTATAAAAAGACAAACACCACAAATTGTGTGAAATATTGGAAAACTAGTTACTTTTACAATACTAAAGTACTTTAAAAAGTACAATATTACCGAAGTTTCCGTCTCTCACAAATATAGAATTGCAAAGTGAATGAGGAGCTGAATAGCAACTAAATATTCGTAATTTTAAGTATTTAACAGTTTGTACATTTTGTATGACACACATACACGTACTTGTACATTAAAGCAGCCAACAATCGCAAGTTTATATTTTGCATTATTGGTTTCTGTTTCGGTTTTGCTTAAGTTTTTATTTGATTTTTATTTTTTGTATGACGATGGTGTCGCACAAAAACTCATTTAGTCCATCCATGACCATACACAACCCATGTATGAATGAATATATGTATGTATGTATTGCTTAATTGTCAGTCTGTTTATTTGTTAGTTTGTATGTTTGTCTGCTGACACCGCACTTCCTAAATAAAATTGCAACAAAAACAAAAGAGGAGAATAATAAGCGCCAAAACTATTTGTCATAATGCAATTTGAATTTTTCAAATCATAAAAATGACAATTTCGTCGACGTCGTCTAAAAACCAAAAGTGAATAAAGTCAACAACAGTACATATTAATACTTATATCTGACTTGGTCACATGTAGTTCTTTCTTTGGAAGAGTACGTTCGTACGAGTACTCACTCACTCATATCTATCAGTGGCTACTGCTACCACTATGTCCGTCCATATGTCAATGATGATCAATGTTTTGAATTATTATTTGGATTTATGTTTTGACACTGTCGCATTTAAGTTGTGGTGGTGCTACATGTAGATGGTTTATGACAACATTTGTGACTAGACTTAATAACACAACAGACCATGCAGAATATTCAAACATTCTCTTATGAATGTATTGGGTTGGTGGGTAAATAATTTCGATAAAAAGTTATTTCGTATCTTTGCCAAGGTTAACAATCTTGAAGAGATGCAAGGTCTTACAAGTTTTCTGTCGGAATTTGAGATAACATAAAACTAACTTATGATCAATCACAAATGAAGTACAAGTAGAGTGTCCAAAAATCCGGTTTTCGGTTTAATCGAAAAGTGTGTTTTTCAAATAACCGGTATCAATTTTTCTTATCCTAATGAAATAAATTGGTGGATAACCGAAACCAATAAAACAACTTCTTAATTATTTTAGTATTCAAGCGTGTATATTAGGCCGGGTCGATTTGTATGGAGGATCAAAAAGTAAAAAATCGTATAGTAATGCAATCTATGGAAAATTCTATGAAATTTTCCTCAAGAAACCATAGGTCTAAAATCAAATCTTATCTTGCGCATTTCGTCTTTTATCCAATAAAAAACTATTAAAAAAAAAATTTGTATTGAAATATCATTGGATAAAAGAAATGTACAAGATAGGATTTGATTTTAGACCTATGGTTTCTTGGGGAAAATTTCATAGAATTTTCCATAGAATGCGTTTCTTCTATACATTTTTGTGAAAAAAATCGACCTACCCTAGTGTATAGCTTTATTCTCAATATTTATTTTAGTTTATTTTAAATGTTTGAAGTGGACTGTATATTTATACCCTACACCACCATAGTGGAGAGGGTATATTTGGTTAGTGCTGACCCACCTTAAAGCATACCAATCTGCTCAGGATCACTTTCCGTCCGTCTGTCCGTCCATGTAAATCTTATAATCAAAGTGCAGGTCGTAATTTTAAAGATAATTCGACAAAAGTAGGTATAGACTTTTCTATTGCCCCAAGTCTATTGATTTTGGTTAGAATCGGACCATTATTTATTCTAGCGATTTCCCTATCTGAAGAAAATTAAGCTATTTTAAACATCTTAGTTATAACCAAATTTGGCACAAATAAGCCGAACTCGCAAAACCAAATTTTGTGACGATCGGTCCATAATTATTCATAGCTCCCATATAAATGTTAAAATACAACTGTTTATAATCATCTTCTCGGTGTAGGGTATCATATGGTCGGGCTTGACCGACTATACTTTTTTAATTGTTTTTGTTTGTTTTATATGCAAGTGATCACCTTGATTTTGTGTAAATAAAAAGACGACTGACTTTAACTTTCATTTGTCATAACAATAAAAGTTGAAAATAACACAAAATGATCATAACATAAAATGAGAGCGAGTAAGCTTTGCTAGTTAATAGTTCAAATGCACAAAGCGTATATAATAAAGTTCATGTTAATACAAGTTCATAGGGATGCATTCATGGGAATGGTTCCTCAACAATCCAGGTGGCCCTGAAACAGCGTTTCATCATATGGGAAGTTTCACAATCTTGACAATTGACCTGGTCATTGGACCATGGAAAGGTATCAATAACACGACCAGTGATCCAAGTGGAGTGGGGAGTGTTATCTTCTTTTATGAGGACAGTATTGTGTCTTCGATTATAGTGAGTACCTGGCTCGAGGGCCTTATCTCACTTGTGGTCTAAACACCGGATAGAGACAATGCGTCTATCACCGTCAATTGGTGACTTGCAAGGAACACTTAATTGGCAAATTCTTGTACATTGACTGCACAGATCAAAGTACAAACCCCTTGTAGTAATTTAACAAGCCTAGGACAATTACTAAAGCAACAACATCCGGCCTGGTAATCCAGTCGGAGTGCGTTCACAAGAGTGATCCTACCAAACTAAATGTCCTGGGGCTAAAGGATGCCCGTTGTACTTGATAAGACTCAAGTCAGCTTCGAATTTAAAAATATTAAATTCTTTCCAGGAATGAGACCTCGCAGCCCTGATTTCACCCCTTGAAGCCTTGTCTGTTAGCCACTCCAGTTATATAATGATCAACCATCATCTTCTAAATAAAGCAAGCGGTGCAATCATCACACCCGGAGTGTTTTCTGCAGGCACCAATCGGGGAGGTCTGACATAGGCGCATGAAAAAGATATAATTGCTCATATCAATGTCTTTGCCCACCTTTATGAGGACAGATGTGTCTTAGTTTAACGTGGGTACCTGCCGCATAGGCCTAGACCACACGGTGGACTTAACGGATAGAAATAATGCGTCTATCACCGCCATTGAATGACTTGCAAGGAACACTCAATTGACAAATTCTTGTGCAAATATTGCACAGATCAACGCACAAATCCATAGCTAGCTAATCAACTAACAAGCCTAGGATAATTATCAAAGCTGCAACATCCGGCCTGGTAAACCAGTCCGATGTATGGTCTCTGACTTCAAAAGTTCCAGCTCAAACATCAGTACTTTAACCAACGATCTTTTTCCCGCGATTTTGGGTTTAAACCACAGCCACCACGACATCACCCGAAGTGACCAACACCAATGATCCTACAGGACCGGAGTCCTGGGGCCATAGGAACCCCGTGGTACTAGAAGCACAACACCAAAGTGTGGAGCTCACCAAGATGCCCCAAAGGGTCCTTTATGAGGACAATATGATCCATCGTAATATTAGGTTGAGTGGTTGTCCATTTGAGATGTTGCTGAAGTGAGATCAAATATTCTCTACTTCATCTTCGCCAAGACCCTTGGTACATACATTGTACGAGTTGCCAATAGTCATACTATGGTAGGCATTATATAAGTTAACATTGAAGATTTTGACTGAACGTAGTCAAGTGGATTTACAAATCAGTTATGAGACCAATTTAATTTACGAATAAGAAGGCATTGAAGAGTCATCTCTACAAAGACTAAGAGAAACGGGTCATACCCAAAACTTATTAGATTTTGGTTTTCTTACAAATTTCGGTAGGACATCGAGATTATGCAGTTGTATGACAAAGCTCGAAGCTATCCTTGGAACCGTGGGACATGTGTGAACGAAGAGAAGTTGCAAACTTTAAATCATATTATTAGTCATTTACCGGGTATGCAACGCCATAGAATTAAATGACTGGGTCGATAATTCCAAGCCAGCGGATATTATTTGTTTCATTAGGGGAATGTAGTGGCTTAATGTATAAAAGGTTAGTTCTATTGTTTCATTATGGTGAGGACAAATTTTTCGATGGTAACCGACCTTAATTACAATACTTTCTTACCAACCCAATCGTTATGGATGAGAGAATAGAGGAACTGGCGAATAAATGGAACCAACTATTTGCAATGCAAAAACCAGTGGCTTCATATTACAACCAACTCCAAATTCTTGCTATATTGCAGCTGAATATTATGTTTGTACTCAACTTTGTTTGTACTCAATATGTTAGGGGACTATTTTATGCGATTTGTAACTCTGCAAATATCTATGTGTGTTTTTAAAAAAAAGTATTACCAAAGGGTTTTATGAAATTCTTCCATACTTTACATATATATTTACCATTACATACTGCAAATAACAGATACTTACTTCTATATACCAAGTGTAGTTGTATGTTATGTAGTATACAAAAATGTGATTTATTAAGTGTTAATAAAGAACTTTTAATCCATTGGCTTGTGTACATTTACACATTTCATTTCTCATTTCATGGTGTGTCTCCTTTAGGAATACTCATTCGTACAGTTACATAAGCTTGGCGCAAATGACAGTCAGTGTTTTTTTGTGAAAGTAAAAATTATAATTATGAAGTTTTGTTAAATTCATAATTTTTGTCTTCGAATTTGTTTCCAGTTTTAATTTAGTTTCACAGAAAAATTTAATTTTACACTAAAATATTATTTCATAATTCGATAAAATTGATTTCATGTAATAGTAGAATTGGTACGTCAAATTTGAAAACCGTACGTACTGTAGATCATATTTGAAATCTGGAAAACATACCTTACCTTAATATAGAAAGGCCCTAACTTTTAAGTCGAGATCTGTTTTTAGTTTTTCCGATTTTTTTTTAGTTTTTTAGATATACATACATATATGTCGGGCCTACGGAGGCTCAAATTTTTTTTTAAAATATCATCTATATTTGCTATAAAATTTCGAATGCAATAAAAACAACTTGTTATCCCGTCCATATAAAAATGTACACGCATCCAAAGTTGGATCATGCTAAAATTGGCTTTTTTTAATTTTTTCTAAAACATGATGCGATGAGTAAATATAAGCTTTTTGTATAAGTAGTTGGAATTGGTGAAAACCTTAGGACTTGAAGAATAACAGTTAAGTGAAATGAAATAATTTTATGAATTTTTCGGACATCATTTACCTTAGAAACTAAAAAATTTTAATTAATGTAAAAATTGAACGGTTAAAAACATTATAATAAAATTTAGAAATAATGTAAATCCAAATATCCTTAAATCAATCATTAGGTTAGGTTAGGTTACCCTTAGAAGTACTATTCCATTATGCTGAAAATGTTATACATAAAGTGAGAATAGTTTCCCTCCCTAGTTTCGTCTATTATGTAATTTCTGTGGTCCCTATGGGAACCAGCCGGTACTTCTAATAAACCCAATCATATTCACTAGTGACACATCTCTGAGACAGTCCAGATCATGGAAAAGAGCTCTACCAAGATGTAGTAGTCTATGCTCTTGTAAGGCTGGGCATTCACATAGAAGGTGCTGTACCGATTCCTCCTCCTCTTCATCTAAACAACTTCTA
The DNA here is from genome assembly GCF_958450345.1 of Calliphora vicina. Lineage (NCBI taxonomy): Eukaryota > Metazoa > Arthropoda > Insecta > Diptera > Calliphoridae > Calliphora > Calliphora vicina. The sequence continues at coordinate 84,446,014 of NC_088780.1, forward strand.
CAATAGCCATAACGTGGGTAACCCATACGTTCCGACATATGTCCAATCATGCAGTGCCCAGTAATTATACCCGTGAGAAGTCTAATCGAATTCCTACTAAGAGACAAAAGAGTCCTAGTTCTATCCTCTGTCAGATTGGGCCAGAGCATTCTGGATATTCTACAAGTGATGATATTTGACCACCTGAGTTCCGTCTCGCTCAAAGCCCATTCATCTATCAATTTTGATACTGTCACCAAGGGAGTGTGAATATCCATTTGCGCAAGAGATACGTCCAGGGACGACCCGTTGGTTGCGCACTCATCAGATACTTCATTTCCCCGGATGCCCGCATGTCTTGGAACCCATATCAACTCCACGTGATGTTGTGTCAGTTGTGCCAGTGATTTGATACAATTGAGAAGACATTTCGACCTAATCACGTTGGAGTTAAGAGCCTTGATTGATGCCAGGCTGTCCAAGTAGATATGTATGGTCGAATTTTCGAGATTCAGTTCCCGGATTCTTCTCGCGGCTGTATCAATAGCATAAATCTCTGCCTGGAAAACCGTGCAGGTATCGGGTAATCGAAGAGACATCAAAAGGTCCAGCTCATCTGAGAAGATTGTCGGTATTCTTATCCTAAATGTTCTATCAAAATTCGGTGTGGGTATTATATAATCCGTTTCCCGCCCTATGATTGGCCTGCCTATCTTTTGTAGGATGGTGCCATGACCAATACGATCATGCTTCAGTTCGCTCGACTGTTTGAGTCGTAGAGCAGACTTAGCAGAAATGCATTTGATATATATATCAAGGGGAGTTATATTTAGCATCGTGTCTAGACTGGCCTGAGGTGTGGAATTCATAGAGCCAGTAATTGCAAGACATGCTAATCTTTGTACCTTGTTTAGAATAGAGAGGTGAGTCTTAGTGTCCACCACTCTCCACCAAACAAGAGCCCCATAGGTCAAAATAGGTCTTATGACCGCGGTGTACATCCAGTGTACAATGTATGGTTTAAGACCCCATCTCTTCCCAAAGGTTTTCTTGCATATATAGAAGGCACATAATGCCTTCTTCATTCGACTCTCAGCATTACGTTTCCACGAGAGCTTAGAGTCCAAAATTACGCCAAGATATTTGGCTTCGCTTGAAATCTTCAGAAAAGTACCATCCAGTCGGGGAGGTTTAAATTCTGGAGTTTTATATCTCCTGGTGAAAAGAACCAGTTCGGTCTTGGCAGGGTTAACACCCAAACCGTTTTCCTTGGCCCATGATAGCAGAACGCTGAGCGCTGATTCCATGAGTTCACTTATTGTGGGAAGAAACTTCCCTTGAATAAGAAGCACAACGTCGTCAGCATATGCGACTACTTTGGTACCTATCCTACTGAGCCTGAAAAGGATTTTATTTACGACAAGATTCCACAGAAGTGGAGAGATGACCCCACCTTGTGGTGTGCCTCTTGTCACAACTTTCCTTGTCCTACCAATACCCATATTAGAGTTAATGGCCCTGCTCCTAAGCATATTTTCTGTCCAATTCCTTATCCGCTGATCAACACATAAGTGCATCAACTATTGCGGATATGTTCACATTATTAAACGCACCCTCTATATCCAAGAAAGATGCCATAACATATTCCTTCTTGTCAAGTGTCCCCTCTATAGTTCCGACAACGTCATGCAAGGCTGTCTCCACCGACCTGCCTTTAAGGTATGCGTGCTGTGCCCTACAGAAATTATCAGGGGAGAGGATGTTCCTGACGTGGATATCGACCAATCTTTCCAGTGTTTTCAATAAAAACGATGACAGACTGATCGGTCTATAGTCCTTTGCGGTACTGTGGTTTAACTTTCCCGCTTTGGGGATAAATACCACTGTAACCTCTCTCCATTCTTTAGGAATGTATCCTGTTTCCAGGCTGTACCTAAATATCATTATAAGCCATGGCATGATGGTTGAAATCGATTTTTGGAGTAACGCTGGGAATATGCCATCTGGCCCTGGTGATTTATAGGGCTTAAAAGATGACACCGCCCACGAGATTTTCTCCACGCTAACAATGGATCTAACTAATTCACTTATGTGGATTTGAGAAGCTGCAAGATGCTCCGAAGCGGATACCTCATTTTCATCATCCCTGCAACCCGGAAAGTGTGTCTCCATTAGCAGTTCCAAAGTTTCGATACTACTTTCAGTAAAGTTACCATCCGGTTTCATCAGGAATCCAGGCGTACCAGGATCCTTGGATAGTACCTTTCGTAGACGCGATGCCTCCGTGGTATTCTCCAGTTCCCCACAGAAACGCTCCCAAGATTCCCTCTTTGCCCGTCTGGTTTCCCTCTTGAAAGTGTTGAAGCTTTGACGATAATCGTCCCAGCTTAACAAGTCTTGGTCCCTCTTCGCCTTATTAAAAAGTTTTCTACATTCCTTTCTTAGCTGCATTAGTCTAGGATTCCACCATGGTTGCCGGAATTTCCTAGGTCCCTGCCGCTCCCTACACGAAGCATAGTAGGCTTCCCTTAATGACCTGGATAGAAAATCCACCGAGTCGTCCAAGTCCCGTGTACGATTTAATCTATCCATTGCTGGATGTGGTATGGTGTCACTAAGATTACAGAAATTGACCCAGTCGGTTTTCCTAGGATTTCTAAAGGGTTTTTCCCTATCCAGTGTAAGCTGTATCGTAAACACTATCCTGTGGTAATCGGAGAATGAGCACTCGAGTGAAACTCTCCAATCAAGAATTCTAACTGAGTCAGTGTTCCCTACCAAAGTAATATCAATGACCTGCTCCCTGATCCTATTGAAGAACGTTGGTATATTACCCCTATTGCAAACACTTAGGTAGATAGAAGGTATTGAAGTAAACACTCACCCCTGTCATTTATATCCGAGCTCCCCCACAGAGTATGATGGGCATTAGCATCACATCTTATGATGAGATCATGGGCCCTTGTGTTACACCAGTCTACAAGTGTGCGTACGGCACGTGAGGGCGGATTAGCTTCGTCGTATGGTAGGTACGCAGATGATATGATTAGGGTTGGTAACCCTTGTCGCTCTAGTGCAACTACCGTTAAATCACCAGAACTGTAATTAGATAGAAGGAAAACCTTAATGTCTTTCCTGACCAAAATACAGCTCCTTACTTTACCTTCAGGGTTCGGAGAAAGGAGCACATAGTTTCGTGACCGGACGCCTCGAACTTTACTGGCTACAAGCCAGGGTTCTTGGATTAAGGCCACGTGGATAGCTTCCTTCTCCATGAAGCGCAGCAAATCGTCCGATGCTGCTTCGGAGTGGTGCAGATTAATCTGTACCACTCTCAGGCCGCTTGGGTTCATCATTGCGCTTCACCGCGGGCAAGATCAACCGGAGTTGGTTTAGCCCGTACTTGATGACGCCTTGCGAAGAACGCAGGAGTCGCACAGTGGGGTCAAATGCATCTTTTTTACGGATTTATTAATATCTCAACAACAATAATAGCAACGCTCGCAAAATTTTACGTGGGTAGCCCTTACACCAATCCGCATATTGTAACAAAATTTTAGAGATATAGGAGGGGGAAGTCAATTACCCACCATATAAAATAATTATTAACTGTGCTATATCTATAGAACTACAATAGTTATGCACACTAAATTTGCTGCGGGTAACTCTGAAAACAAACTACACGTTACGCCAAAATCGGACGATTATACGAGGGTGGAATCGGGTTCCCCCCATACAAATGAATTATTAATTCTCCTATATCTATAGAACTACATCAGTGAGACACACTAAATTTATGCATGTTATTGATAAAAAAAAACTACCATATTGTTTTAAGAAGATATCATTATATTACTAGTAATGGGAGGTTGAATAATAGAGATCTTTCCCAACTCCTGCCACTAAAAGACTTGCAAAGTTTAAATGCACTACTTTGAAATTAATACAACACAATATTTGAAATGAGTGATAACTGGCTCCCGATATAAAACTTTAAAATTCTCGCTAAATTGCCTGCTATCGGATGACTTCGTATTAACCACAAAAAAAAACTTTTAAACAAGCATATACAAGCGTGAGTGCATGAGAGTTAAATTGTTAAAATTCCGCGTGTTATTCATTCACGATTAGAAAATCAACGGATGGAAAACTAAACTGAAATAAAGAAAAGTAATTTGTAAAAGTTTATTATTGTTTATCTCATTATAATACAAGAATATAACTACGTCCAGGCCTGACTCACACGTGACTCTCGTATTATTAATCACAACACTTGCACATCTCTTATAAAAAAAACAATTACAATAACAACAACAACGACAACGACAGCAATAAAACGTTTATCAGAATCGAAAAGTGCTTTTTGATGGTAGACTTAAAGGGTGAAGCTTTTACTAATTTACATATAACTTATGAGGCGCAGCGATGCGCAACCTAATTTTTTCTGAAACTACGCCTAACTGTCCAGGCTTTTAAATTATATTAAATTCTCTGCCCAGCTGAGCCCAGCTAATAACTTTATGTCCATTTGAACTGACAAAATCCATTTTTTTTTTGCACTTCCAATATAAAAACTAATATCAAAGCCACTTCCACAAATAATTCAAATTTAAATTTAACCAAAACATATCAATAAATACCTGAACTTGATGGTTGCATAATTAGATTTGTTAAATTTTTTAAATTACCTATCACAAATAGTATTTATTTGCGTAATTTTTTATTTTTTTTTAATCAATTTTTTTGGTTTTTTTCTCACAATATGTAATTTCAACACGTGACTATAAAAATATCTTTTAATATTTTACATTAATTTTTTGCCTGCTGACGTAGAATTTTGTTCTCTTTAAGCTGGCACTTTCAGTTTTCACGATACTTGAAATTTGTATTTTCAATTAATCCGCAAAATTAGTATGTTTGGCCCCTCTGTGAGTCGGAGGGATTCTGAACCAATTTTGATCCAGAGATCCTTGCCTTCTCCTTTGTCCCTAGAGCGTCCTCGTTCAATCGTCCAGTCCTCTGTACCAAGTTCCTTGTTCTGACGCTTTATAAGTGTTAGCGTGGATTCGTCCTCCAAAAGGGGAGGAGGGACCCACACTCTCACCGTCGTACGAAAAGGTACTTGATCCAGTGGGACGATTTCGATTCTTGCGTTGGGCCAGAGTTCGCCAACTCCTCGGATACAGTTACTGAGAAAGCCTAGAGCCTTCTCGTTACCGCACCCGATGATCTTGACACCCTTTAACCATTTGGCGCCGTCGAATGCTGTGAAGGAATCATCCTCACTGCATGCGAGTTCGTCCACTAGTGCCCGCAAGATCTTCTCCTCCAGAAGCAGCCATCTGTCCGTAGTCATTTTCCCATCAGGTTGACTACGATCTATCTAGCAGTTTATACCTCTACCATAGGTAAGAAAAAGACACTGCCGCTCCACTGGAGTCAGACGCAGACCAGGATGCCGCTCAATGTGAGACAGACGCATCCTGGATTTGAGTTTTTACCAAAAACATTCGGACTGACAGAACCAGATTGTAATTTCCAGCCGCCCTTAACATAGGGAACAGACGCTAGAAGGTACGGTTATGTTGCCTAGGTAACCCAAACCACAGTCCCGGACCGACATCAGAATATGCAGACAGAGGAAATTGGTAGCCGCCCTAACTAAGGGAACAGGCGCTACCAAGTTGAGGTCGTGATCGCTAGGCGACCGAAGATGGTCATTTACCCCACAGCCGCTCTTAACATAGAGGACAGACGCTGCGAGGTATGGGGAGGGTAGTTCTTAGATCACATCCTTAGGATGCTTAAGCCCCTGCACCGTGCCCGAAGACTCAAGGTGACTACCCGCAGCAGGGGTTCATAAAAATCAATCATTAAAATGTTTGACATTTTAAAATTCCTAAAAAAAAGAAAATTGAATTGAAATAAATTCTCAGCGAGTTGTTAAGTTTTCCCTAATTTATTTGACACGTAAAAAACATAAGGTAGACATGTTATATATCAATGGATAGAGGATTTTGTCTACTTTTCAAAAAATTATATATATTTTGAGAATTAAAAAATTCATGGAATACTTTTTTGAAAAATATGACAAAAAATGCTTTTTGCTGAATTTTGAATAGATACAAATTTTTCAAATTGAAATAAAATTTTTATTTATGAATATTTTTTAATAAAATTTCACAATTATGTAGATTTTTCTATTTAAAATGCAAAAATGAAAACAAATTTTGAAATTTGTTATCAAGTATCCCGCAATTCCCAAAAAAATCTTGAAAAATCCAAAAAATGGGATTTTTTCGTTTTTTGGCTACAATATCCATACCAGGGGCGGGGTTATCGGAACCCTTTACAAAATAATTAAGAACTTATTGTGCCATCTAAAATAGGTTACTATATTTTGATATCGAATATGCGATTTGAGAATTTTTGCCCTAATGTTGAATTTTACATAAAAAATAGGCATTTTTTGAATGGACCTGATCCCGTCGGTATCAAAAATTATAAATGTTTTTTACATTTAAAATATTTGGCGTAAAGTTAGCTTTTCAAAAAGTACAAATTCATTATACATCCTCTTAGAAATTTTTTAGATAACTTAAAAAGAATAAAAGTACTTTTTTCCCAAAAAAAATTGCGAAAAATCGCCTTTTTTAATTTTTTTAAATTCAAATGAATATAACTTTGGACTCAGCCATGATTTTTAAACACTTCTTTCTTTATTTGATATGTAGATCTATTGTTAATTCTATAAAAGTAAATCGGGGAATATTTGGAACCGCGGTCACCAAAAAACTGGAGTAGGGTGGGTAAAAATTTTGAAAATTAAATTTTCGAATATCTCCTAAGCTATAAGAGATAATTAATAGCTACGAGGAGTGCTCGACGAGGAGATTCCCACCCGAGGTGGGAACCCCTGGTCCCGCTTCTGGTGGGCTCATGAGGTCCAAATTCAAAACTTAAATTCGACTACACTACCTCTTTGCGCATGTGAAATTTCATTCAAATCGGCGTAAGGGTTTAGAAGTTACAGATTTATTTCCATATTTTTTTATTCTCATACCACTGTGTAACGTCAAATTTGGGTAACTAATTAATCATTCCATTAAATTAATTTCTTATTTCGTGTTTTCTTGTTCTTATTCCTTTACTTTTGACAACTTAAAATTATTTGAACACATTGAATTGATCATCAATATCATTCGCAACAGGAATACGATCAGCCACAAATCTATTTATTGGTGTATTTCGAAATCGAATCTCATTTTTGATGTATTTTATTGCGAAAATCCTCAACTTAACCAAAAGATGACAAAATTGTATTTGTCAAACTTCCGAAATCTTTATTATTGTAATAAAATTACCAAATACTGTATATAATTTACCTGTAAAATATTGTTTGATTGTGATTTTATATTTGCTTATCTATGCATTTCACATACGTCCAGTAGTCATTCATTTATACGCTTATTTATTCATTCATTCAGTCATACTTATTTGTGTGTGAATATGAAATATGCAGGTATGTATGTATATCTTTATATATTCAGATATTATATTCCATAAAACCAATTTTGTAATAAAATTGCACGAGACTGAAAATTAAAATTGCATTTTAATAAGTTAATCCATGCGTGCAGGTATAACGATCAGAAATATGTATGCAACGACAAACAAACAAAAAAGCACAACCATTTATTTGTATGTGTGATTGTATTTTATATTTTAATGAAAAAATAAGTACGTATAATGGCCAGAATGAAAAATATCAGCAGCAACAACAACAGCAACACGAAATTGTTTATTTACTAACAGCAGCAGCAACAACAACAAAAATTAAATAAAAAAATTCATTCAATTATTTGACCTCTTCGTTCATTTCATTTCTTTTTTGCCATGATGACAGGCCCACAGTGCCTGTATCTGCACACATAGAAAACTTTTGAACTATTGGTATGAGCAACTCGGTGTTGGCCTGTATTTTTCAATTTAATTCCAATGATTGTTGCCATTCGCATTCACATCCACATCCATACTCGCACTTTTATTTAAAGCATGTAGTGGTAACTACATTTACACCTTAACAGCACACACACACTCACTCACTAATAGAGAGAACATTTTGTGTTGTAAATTTTACACATATTTTACAGATATTTTTTCCAGAATATTTTCATATGTGAGCCGATGCATTTGTGTGTATAGTTGTAAAAGAGTCGTTTGAGTGGGTGAAGAAGGTGTTGGATGATGCTCTCCTTTTGATAATGATAATTGTTAATTGTCGAATGAATTGTTTTGCTCGATACACGGTTCAGTTCTGGAATATAAATTTGGTAATTGAATTATTAAATACAGTTAAACGATGTGAAATGAAAATAATACTCGCACCATTTACTGAAAATATTTCTAATGGAAAATTCAAATTGTTAAAATTGTGGTAAACTGTTAATAGATTTTTTATTTTTATTATTCGAATGACTATTTTTCGTATTATTATGATTATTATTATTTTTCAAATATTTTATGTATTGGTACATACATATGTATGCAAATATTGAATTGTATGTGTCAATATTAGATATTAGTAAGCGTACAAACACATAATATCCCAGCAGTTCTAGGAGACATTCCCGAACTAATGATGCTACCCATCATTTAGGGTGGGAACTAGTTACTTCAATAGCTATGCGACTAGGTTTTTTAACAAGTACATGTCCTAAGCAGGGGCTCTTTTGAACCTTTTTGACTACAATGAGACTGTCGATAGCTGGTCCAAAGTAGTTAACGTATTCGATTCACTTACTGGTTGCCTTACTAGTTACCAAACTGGTCACATAGCTAGTTATTTAAACTTGCACGGGTGCTAATTGACTTCAAATATTCAGCTAAAAAGAAATATCACAGACAGTCTAATAAAGGATTGCTTGTAATCCAACCTTCCTCCGACAACTCTCAAATTGCTTTCTAAAGTGCAGTACAAAATACACGTTTAAAGTGACTTCACTATAGGTTACTAAGATACACTATATCAGCATACTTATGCACAAATAAAATCTATGAGAATTATATGAACACAATTTGTATAAAATCAGTTTGTACGAATTGCTCACAAAACGTTTAAAGTAAGACTTAGAGACACTAAAGTGACAATTGTATTTACGCTAGATTACTTGATTACTTAAAGTAACCAATTGTCCGCACTAAAATGAGCACATACGTGTCATATGACCAAAATATATAAATTTCAGTCAGCCAAGTGATAAGACATTTGTGACAATTACTATCATTAAGGGATACTTAACTGCTGGAATGATTCAGAGATTTAATACCAATTAAACTATGCATCAAGCAATTTCAGCCTCAAAAATAAATAAGGTCTAAAATTTAATACACAGCACAAAAATTGCATCACCAATTTCTAGAAATACTCACTCTGCCTAAAAACTATAGGTCACCAACCTTTTCAAATGGATCTATTTATAATCACGATAAAGGGAATCACTTTGGACTCCAAATAATTGTAGAACTTAACATGGATATAGAAGGTCCATAGGTGGGACCTGGGGCATTTATTCACGGAATTATACATACTAATGTATGGTGCACTGGTTTGGTGGTTGGTATTTGCTTCAACCCTTTTCTGCAATATTGATCATGGGTAAACTACGAAGTACGACATTAGAGTATCCAACCGGATTTTTCATTGTTGTTAACTCAACCGGTATCGGTTTTCTTTAACTTTTCGTTTTTTTTATTGGAACATATTTTTGAAAAACTTTGATAACATGTTTAAAAATGTTATTGATTTGTTTTATAGAAAATTTTTGCATTTGAGAAAATTTCATAAAATATATAAAATATATAATTGCTAAATTTATGTTACTAAAAAATTCCAAAATGTCAAATTTGCATACATTTCTTAATATAGATCTTACTAGAGTGCACAAAATTGAAATATGATCGCAAAATATTAAAGGTTGGTGTAGACACATAATGTAAATTGGAAACCAAATACAGGCAAATCCCGTTATAACGAACGATATGTTGTCAGGCCCATTCGTTAAATTGAAAAATTCGTTATATCGAGCTGGAGGCATGAATATCGTCCAAATTTGTATATCTTTAGTATTTTTTACTAATTATTCTTCTGGAGGGTGTCTTGGTGCATTATCCACGATTAATAAAGCCATCATTGTAAGGGATTTCGATTTTGAAAATGATTCAACCTGTAGAAAATTAAACTCAGGGAAAAAACACAGATTTTGAAGATTCCAGATTCCACCTAATTTGTGTGAAATTAATTTACAGGAAACACTTAGACACGATAAAATGTTTGTTTTTATTTTCTTCAAAATACATGTTGTGAACTTTGTTATTCTATATTTCATTCCATATTTCATTCATTCATCGAATTTTTTTACTTTTTTCTTTCAATGAAATTCTCATACGGTTTCCTATATTTAATTCAGGTGAACACTTGCACAATTATATCCCATTCCCATGACAGCCGGTTCTACGCACCGGAATGTCCCGAGTTCACTCGGTCAAGGGTTGTCAACTCAGCAATCACTGCTGCTACAACAAAAATTATATCCTGTTTCACAATATCGAATGAAAGATTTCGTTCGCATTCTAAATGAAAGAAAGCTGATTTTAGAATCCCCTAACTCCATGTTTATGTGAACGAATCAGTTTTCTTTCGCTTAGAATTCGAACGAAATCTTTCATTCGATATTGTGAAACAAGCAATTAAAACGACTATAGAAAAAATTACTGCACCTACTATTAAAGAGAGTACTCATTGAAAACAGTACTGTAATGACTTATTTTCTTATTTTTACATTCTTTACTACTTTTGTTTATTATACTTTCTGTTCGTTACATTGATCGTACAATTTTCGAAATGTTTTCTATATAGGGTTGTCAATGTTAAAAATTTGGTCGTTTGTTTGATTTTGTTTGGTTTTTCTCACCATTCGTTATATCGAGCATACAATTTTTGAAACTTTCGTTATATAAAGTAGTCAATGTTACGAATTTGACCGTGCGTTAAATCGGATTTTCGTTAAAGAGAGATTCGTTATACCGGGATTTGCCTGTAAATGGTTTTTAAGATAGGAAAGAAATTACAATTATAATTATTTAGTGATATGTTTTATTTCATTATTCTAAAAAAAATAATAAAAAAGGTAAAATATAGTTAAATAAATAAATACATGCCTTTACACTTGTAACTGTTCTTCTTTAAGAAAAATTTATAAAAATAAATTTACCTTTTTACATATTGAATACAAAACCGGTTAACCGTTTTTTTTTCCAATGACAAAAATTTTAAACCTCGTTTTTTAATATACTTTTTCGATTAATCCGGATATCAGTTTTTTTCAGAGACCAAAAATAACTGTTATTAAATTTTTTGAGACTGAAAAAGTTAGGCATAAATCAATGAATAATTTTTACGTTTTCAAATAAGAGTTATTCATAATATATATTTTTTTACGTTGCTCATAACTTTTATTTTCGATTTATATTTTTTACGTTGCTCATAACTTTATTTTTCAATTTGTATGTTTTTAAGTTGCCTAATAAGAGTTATTCTAAAGAATATATTTTTTTCGTTGCTCATAACTCAAAAGAAGTTTCTTTCGCCACCTTGGTTGCATTTTATTAGTACATACATTGAATTTAACATTTAAAGTCGCAAAAAATAAGCTTGGTATGAGATTTATGTTTTTTATTGTGTGTTTTTTAATTATGAAGAATTTTGTTTCACAATCAATATTTTAGCAAACGCATTGTCCGCCAAGTTGTACCTTTTTTCAGACAATAAAATACGCAAAGCAGAAAATGCTCTTTCAACAGAAAGCCGTTTAGCCGGCAGTGCATAGACAATATGAACCAATTTATTTAAAAATTGCAAAAGTATAATTTTTCTCTTCCTAATATTGCAACAAATCGGCTTCTACGTCCAGTCTCATAGGTTTAAAGCTCTCTATTTCAGATATAGCTGCTAATAACTCTCACGATGTATTGCCTATGTCGTCTTCTGAAGATAAATCCACTTCAAGTTCTCTAATTGATGTTCCGAACAACGATGACGTATTTAGATTCGTCGATTCGTCAATCAGAAAATCGGATATTGGTTGAAGTGGAGATACTTCAGGTGAAATCGAAAATAAAAGTTATGAGTAACGAAAAAAAATATTTATTATAAAGAACTCTTAATAGGCAACGTAAAAACATAAAAATCAAAAATAAAAGTTACGAGCAACGAAAAAAAATATTTATTATGAATAACACTTATTGAGAATAACTATTATTTAAAGAAACAAACATTTATTTCTACAATATAACAGTTATGGCTAATTTTTTTAGATATTTCATATAACAGTTATGTCTCTGGTTTTTTTAATTGTCCGTTTTTTTTGGATTTGCTATAATGCCAAGTAGTTGGCTCTGAACTCGGAGGTAAGGCTTAGTATTGCAAGATCATGGAAGTCTAGCAATACTTCCATTGTGGTTATAAATTCAAATGTATCTGGACAAAGTTATTTAATGACATTTAGTTAGAGGGGACCAAAATTTGACATTTTGGCCAAGCAGGTTTTTTTCTCATTCATGTAACTTATTACCTATTATCAAAATGTGTTCCAAATAGTTAGATATCAATTTCTACAATCTTTCGAAAAAAAATTAAAAAAAATAAAATAATTTCAATATTTTTTTCCCGAAATCAAAAACTTTTTTTCAACATTTTTTTTCTTAAAAGAAAGCTTAGATATTTTCCTTGAAGACCTATTTGGTCGCTTAGTGGGATGCGAGTTTGATATCTATCAAAATAAATGTTTTGTAACTCAAAACATATATTTTTTACATTTTTTGCAAAATCAAAAACATTGTTGACTTTTTTTTAAATTTTTTTTCTCAAAAGAAAGCTTAGGTCCACTCCTTTAAGAGGGATTAAGTCGCTTAGTGGGATGCGAGTGAGATATATCAAAATAAATGTTTTGTAACTCAAGACATACAATTTTTTTTTTTTTTTTTTTTGCAAAATCTTTTTTTCCAAAAGAAAGCTTATGTCTTTTCTATAAGAGCCTTTTGGTATCGCAGTGGGATGAGAGTTGGATATATATCAAAATAAATGTTTTCTAACTCAAAACATACATTTCTAGAGTTAAAAAATTTATAGGGATCCCAAAACCATCTTATTTGTTATATGAAAGCCAAAGAAAATCTTTTGAGACTCGGTAGAAATATCAGAATCAGTAGAAATATTTGGGAATATTATCAAAGAGAAGCTTCGATAACCCCTTTGAAAGAAGTTCAGAGTTGATATACATATTTCCCAACAAATTTTAAAATGTATGTTTAAATTCAAATCACCTTTACACCAACATATTTCTCTATGCAAAATATCAACAAGTGTTTTTCTTTGCGAACAAAAATCATATCGTTAAGATACTTTAATCTTTATACAGTTCTGCACACACCAAATCAACTCCAACATTTAAGTGTTTTTAGTGTTCAATATTTGTAAGCTTTTATGATGAAATTTACGATTCCACTTTACTAAAAATCATGTTCCAAATTACATTGACTATTTAATAAACACAACAATTTTCATTAAGATATTTTTTATGCACTAGACAATGTTCAACATCACCACAGCACACAAACACACCAACTAAGTTGGCAACTATTTTTCATCTTCCCCCCCCCCCCAAACAGCACTTGATTCAACCATCAAGCAGAGAGTGGAATTGCAAAGAAACACACTTGCCATGATACTTTTCCATAAACTTATTATTGAATCACTGACAAAAAAACAGCAAATAAAACGAAAAACAAACCTGCAACATCACCTTCACAAAAGACCACCATACTGGCAAGAACACTCACTCGCATACATACATTCATAGTATTCGTTCGTATTCTTCTACAAAAGTATACACATCCTTCGCTTAGTAGATTCACACACAAACATCCCTACTACATCTACACAATGTTGAAATCAAAAGTTTTTTCATTAAAATAAAAAAAGCAACAACAACAGCAAAGATACAGATACAAATACAAATACTCGCACAAACAAACAAACGTAAGATTGCAAAGTTTATTTAGGTAGCAAATATTTTTACGAGCTCATTATGGGCCATTTCGGCGATTGTTGTGATCCTTTTATGCGCTTTCGAATGACTTTAAATGATTATGATGCTATTTTGTCTGTCGCCACTGAAACGCCCCGATGCACGTTAGTGGTTGTTGCTACATATAGTTGTAGAGAGTGTATGAATGACTGACTGACTGACAAACTGAATGGTTGTTGCTGATTTCGTCTTTATTCTTTGTAGTGGAATATTTAGAGTGGCAAGTCGAAAAGTAAGTTTAATGTTAAAGAGAAAGTGTTTTTGTAACTATTAAACATGTCTGCTTCAGAAAAGTACCATTAGTTAAAGTCCTGCTGTCAAATTTATTATAAACTTGTTAATAATAAAGTTTAGTTTAAAATGCGGCCATCTATTCGTACAGCTCACTTGTTCCATTCAATTGGTTCCTTTGTGTTATCTGAAAAGAGAAGAAGTAAAGAGACAGGTGGATCTGAATAGGGAAGTTTAATTGAAAGTTTTAGAAGAAGGTGAACATTTTGAGTTCCAAATTATTTGATGTATGAATACACTCTAATTTCATGTCCGATAGATAGTTCAAATAGCCCGTCGAAGAAATGGTGTCCTAGAAAGCTAATACGCAGATCTAATAGTGCCGGGTAATGACAAATAAAGTTAACAATAGTTTCATCCTCTTTCTCGTTATGACAACTCCTGCAGAAGTCATTGAAGAGCAATAAAATTCTCCAAATTTATAGCATCCGGTAATAACTGCAATCATGTTGCTCAATTGTATGATTTGTAATGCAAGCAGATATGTTGTACACCCAGTTCGACCTATCCTTACTGTGACCGTGCTCACTCCCCATCCTAACAGAGCGAGCTCGTATTTAATGTCACCATATGTAGACAACTAAATATATGTATTTTTCTTATGACACGAGCGCCATTTTGTGCTTGTATTCGCCGACACTTGGCATGCTAAACCTATTCGCGTTTATCATTTTTTTCATTGAGCGCGAAATTCGTGTGGATTTAAAGTTGAAAATCCAAAAAAAATCTTAAAAATAAAGCTTTTGCTTAAGTGAAATATCTTGGAAATATCAGCGTATGTTAAACTATTTATTACATCTTAAATAATTTCTACACTGAAAATAAATATTTTTAATTAAGTTTCTTGCAAGAATTCGACAATCTATATATATAAAACACAAACAATACTTCTACCTATGTCCGTAATAGACTCTAAAACCCTCCAACCGATAAGCTCCAACCTGGTTTCATTAAAAAGACAATTTTGTGAAGAAGTTCGTGAACCCGATTTTAGAATTTTACAATACAAAAGTGTTTCCCAATTAAAAACTTTTTAAAATTTGTGTATCTTTAAATTTTGTGTGTAAGCACCTCTCCCGATGTGTAGATCCACTAAGAAGTGATTTTTGGAAATTGGAATTTTAAGGGAGTAAAAATGGGTAAAATCGATATCTCTATATCTCCAGAACTAATACGCCTAGCACCAAAAATCTATCTTAATCTAAATTTATGCAAAAAATAAGTAGACAGGTGTGTGGTACTTTTTGTAATTGTAAGGGTATAAAACGTGCGTAACCCGAGTTTTAGTACTTTTTGTATTCTATTTCCCAGAAATTAAATTTAAATGGAATTGCAATGCTCGTAAAAAAAAATTCAAATGGATTTTGGTACATTAATATGGTAACAAAATGTTTCTTATAAATCCCACCTATTAATAAAGAATTTTTAGCGTATTATCCGGGTATCTGCTAATAGTCAATAAAAAAAGATAAAAAAAATGTTTGCATAAAAAGTAACAATCTTACAAGACTTACTATTCACGATAATGTTCTTTCATGTTACACACACAACGCGCAATTTAAGTTTTTCAAATGCAAATATTTCTCTTATTATAAAATTTGTGTTTGGGTTAATTTACTAATGTGAAATATTTAAGAATATATTTTGAGGATATAAATTCATATTTTGGTTGATAAAATCTATGGTAATCAAACATGGCGGCAGTTGTCTTAAAGCAAAATATATTTGAAGATCAATCCTGCTGTAGTGGTCTTAAATGTCACTATTATAGTTCTCCAGCTATTCGATAATAAATATTTACTTTCTATGGGAAGGGCACGTTCCAGGATACTGGCATCAACGTAATTTCTTACAATTACACAGAGAAAACAGATTCATTATAGCAACCGAATTTGTTTCCAATCGAATGATTCTACCGTAGTAACCGAATTTTACAGTTGTAGATGCAATATTTTAGAAGCGGTAACAACCGAAAGTCTTCTTTATCAACTAACTTTCTGTTGATGGAACCGCAAAATTCTATGTGTGCAACCGAATCATTCGATTGGCAACAAATTCGGTTGTTATCACGAATCTGTTTTCTCTGTGTATACAATTCACTTGATACTCGAAAACAACTATATACTTGATAGGGGATATATCACTCCACTGTTCCGATCACATATCTTGTATATCTTTTATGTACAATGGTAACAAAATAACTCATTTTTATGTAACTATTATAATTCTCCAGATATTCAAGATCTTCTTTATAAGAGAGGGGTCATTACCACTAAGTCGATTCTACCAAACATCGTTTAACAATTATAGCACTCCAGATATTTTAAAATAACTATTTACTTTATATGATAGGTGCCACGCCCACTAATCCAATCACTCCCATTTTCAGCCAAACTCCATAAGTGATAAGTAATTGATTCATACAAAGTTTAAATACTTTTGCAATTATAGTTCTTTAGATATTCGAAATTAACAATTTATATTGTATCGGAGGTACCACGCCCACGCCCAATACCACAATACCGCCCATTTTCACCCAAAGTATGTAGAATAATAAGGTTGATATTCGGGCAAAATTTAAAAAGAACCACAATTATAGTTCTCCAGATATTTGAAAATAGCTATTTATTTTGTATGTGTGGTGCCACGCCCATTTATACAATTTCCCCCATTTTTAGCCAAAATGCTTAGCCAATTGCGGATTTCAAGTTTTATTTCACCAGATATTCCATAATAACTATTTACTTTGTATGTGAAATAACACTCCCCTTGAAATTTCAAAACAAAAAGTTGTGGACAGTAAAAATTTCAAGAGGATCGGTACAGTGCGTTAGACAAACAAATAAATAAACAGACATGCCTTAATTTGTATATATGTTTATAGATAAAACTGTCCAAAATCTAATTTACGTTGGATTTAATCTGTAAGTAGAGCTAACAAGTTAATGAAAAAAATATTTGGGGTATTCACACGGTCTACTATTTGGGCATATTGTCATAATGTCCTAATATATTATAATAGTTTAATCCAATTTTTGTTGTGTTTCAAACAAACAAGTTTTAAACTAATAAGACTATTTGAACTATATTTATTGTTTTGTCATAAAATAATACTTTTTTTTTGTTTGAAACACAACAACAACTATTATAATATATTAGGACATTATGAAAACATGACTAATAGCAGACCGTGTGAATACCCCAATTGTTAGTTTCAAAGCTTATTTTTAAATTTTCATGTGTCACTGATGTTTTCATTTCGAACCCATAAGAAATACAAGCCATCTGCCATCCAACATTTTTGATATCCATATACTTTTTTCAGTTAGCTAGTTAGCCTTCAGCCTAAAGAATTCTACACCCATTTGGAATCCTAATAATAAAACCCAACATTAAATCAATGCCTTGATTAAATGAGCAATATTTTTAAGAATGTAAATACTGTCCCAATGTTAAGAAACATGATATATTTGCAACATATAGCCCCTGAGACATTTTGTCAGTAGATTTAGCCAAACGCCCAGGGCTACCTATTGCAATTAATTACACTAGATAGGGAAAAACGAAAATTGGTCGTTTCATAATTTCTTGAAAGAACTTTTTAGTTTGCCTTCGCATGAATATGAGTACAAGTGTATTGAGAGTTAGTTTGTGTGAGTTTACATATATGTGTGTGTATATTTTAAGTTCTTTATAGTTTCCATTCTGCTTAGTGTTGGTGTATGAAGGTGATGATGATGAGTACGAGGATGAAGACGAGACCGATGATGAAGCCGGCCGGTGGCAAATGATGTTGTTGATACCACTACTTCTTTCAGCTGCTGGCAATGAAACTTTAGTTGCCAAAACTTGTGTTAGTTTTGTATATAGTTTCTGTTAGTGTGTTTATTTTTTTCCAGCTTTTGTATTGTGGGAAATGTCGCCAAGGATACAATCCAGCCAGCCAGCCAAACAACCAAAGAAGCAACCATCCAACAAACAAACAACTGAATACTTTACAAATCCATATTTTAAGCATCCAGTTAGTTTTTCTTTTGTATTCGTATGCGTTGCAGCAATGTTTATGTTCTTTAAGGATGTGCGAATGTAGAAATACTCAACTCATTTCTGTTTTTTTTTTCCTTTTATTTACTTTGCACTGCTTAATGTGGATGTGCAGTCTTTATTTAGCTTTGTTTAATTTTTTTCCCCCGAATTCTATTCTTCATATGTGGTTTCTTATTTTGTATTTAGCTTAGAAAGTGTGCAAGTTCCTTTACTTTTCAACTACCAAAAATAAAATAAGAAGTAGCCGAAACAAAAATATTGTTGTATGATGTTTATTTAGCAGGGATACAAACAAAATTTCTTAAAATAACTTCTTTCTTTTTTTTTTGGCTTGTGTAGCAAATACAAACACTTGTGGTAGCAAAGTTTTATTTGGCTTATTTATTAGTTATTTAACTCGGAAGTGACTTCATTAAAAATGGTCTAAGTTTGACAAATAGAAGTACATTGATAACATGTATATGAGAACACATCTATAAATGTATGAATAAGTAATTACATACTTTTTTATATTTTAATTATTTAAAAATATGCTAAATAGATTAACTCCAATATTTTTTTTATTTAAATGTAAACTGACTATGTACCAACTATTTAAAATAATAAAATATATTTGTATTTTTTTTATTAAGAAAGCACTTGATTGACTTTATAAAAAAAAATGGCAAACTTTGTTAACATAGTAAATTATATATAAGGGGGATTTCATGTCAAGTGAACCAACTTTTGAAATCGATGTCTTTTGATAGGAATGAAATTTGCACAAAGGTTAGTTCTATTGATAGTAATTCAGACACAGATCGGTCGAGAACTCTCTGAGTTAGAGGGGGACAAAATTAAACATTTTGGTTAAGCAGGTGTTTTTTCTCATCCATGTAACTTATTAACTATTGTTCTTAGCAAAATGTGTCCCAAGTAGTTTAGATAGCTATTTCTTCAATATTTTTTGTCATTTTTTTTCGGAAATCAAAATTTTTTTTTTATTTTTTTAAAATTGGCCCTTTTTCTCAAAAGAAAGATTAGATATTTTCATTAATGATTTATTTTGTCGCTTAGTGTGATGAGAGTTGGATTTCTATCAAAATAAAGGTTTTGTAACTTGACATGAAATCCCCCATAAATATATTTATGAAGCTATTAACTTGGCAATAAATAAAACATTTTTATAGATATAATACTAAGATTTCATATTTAAAAATAATATAAATTTTCTCAATTTAAATTTTACGGTATTAATCTATGTGTTAATGAGAAATTAAACCTTTATTTAATCGAAGGTATACCAATTGAATTTGTAGCACTGTGGCCATTTATTCTAATGGTTACTGAGGAATTCGTAAAATTCCTAGCTAAAACTTGGATTACAAAGCAATGAGTTAAAATGCTAATATAATTACACTTCATTACTTTTATATAGGAAGTTAAATAAATCATTATGAGGTTCGCTTACTAATAAGTTATTACTTCGGTGCAGTGATGTTATATTCCTTTTTGAGAAGTCTTTACGCAGCTCGAAAAAAAACATATTTTTCCCTACGCGCTCCCAAAATTGTCTCTACAAAAATCCCTACAACTTTTAAATGATAATACTCGTATATAAATGCAAATAAAACCCTTTCCCCCTTATTCATAGTAAATTTAAAATTTTATAAAAGGTTTATAAATCAAAATTTCCTATATAAATTAAACATTTATGACCGATAAAGTCCAATTTCGGGATGACATTTGTATGGGGCTTGTTATTATTATTTATTTGGGGTTTTTCGTATGAAAATTTAAAAAGTGAATTCATTATTTATAGAATTTATTTCTTATTGAATCATTCTAATTTCTTTAAATTTCTTCTTCAAATCCATAACAAAATAGCTTCAAAAATTTCTTTGAAGCTATTTTTTCTTCAATTCAAATCTAGTACAAAAAGGCATAAGACAATTTTTTCAATCAATTTTGTAAATTATTTGATTTAACAAAAATTTAATAATTCAAATAATAAATTCTGTTATTAATTAACTTTAAAATTAATTCAGTATAAACAAAGGCTTTGGAATGAATCTAAAAAATTAAATATTAGGAATTTATTTATGAAATGAAAGGCTGACATTCTTTAATTACGGATTAAGATTTTAGTGAATGAAGCTCAAATATTATTATGTAATAATTACAACACTAAGGTTTTATATGAAATTTGTCTATAATATTCCTAATTTACAGTATAATATATATACTTCGGGAATAGCAGGGTACCCGGGAATGTAGAAAAAAATTTCCCGATTCCAGGGAATCAAAAAAGGTCGGGAAATTAAAAACCCTACTTGCGACCTGTACTCTGCGCACAAGGTTTACATGGACGGCCAGCCAGCTAGACGGGCGTACATCATTTAATCCACTCAGAAAGTGATTCTGAGTCGATCGGTATACTCTAAGGTTATGTGCTATTTTTCTACTTTGAGTGGAAATTTAACATGTGTTTTGTTATTGTAACAAAAACAAAATACATGTAAAACGTCCACTCAAAGCACTCGTTCGCTATAGAAAAACAGCACATTGACTAATATTTTTGGGCATTAAAAACATCTGCACAAACGCATAATACCCTCCCCACTATGGTGGTGTAGGGTATAAAAATATGTATGTAATTTGTACTTTTGGATTTTGTTTAGATACTAGAAAAATTAATTGTTTGACCGTATTAGTTTTGCTTGTGATATCCTGGCAATCGTACAGGTGTTAGGATACCATTCTTTTTAAATGAATTTCGGGTCACTGGAAGGTATATCAATTTTTACTTTCGACTTTGTAAAAAAGAGCGGACAATCTAAATTGAAGTTAAAATTTTATGACTTAGCTTATTTCTTTTCTTAGTGCTGAAATGGCGGCAAGCGATCATTCAAAGACATTTGACATTTTGTAAAGTTCCCGTACAAAGAATTTTATTATTATGTTGTCACAAATAGAAAAAAGGTTGTCAAATTAATATATTTTTTCCACATTATTGAAAAGTCCCTACCTTTTAATGTTTTCAACAAATCTGTAATTTTTTTTCCTACGGTCATTTTTTTAGCAGAAAATCCCTACGGATAGGTATTTTTCCCTACGTATAACATCACTGCTTCGGTGTCATCTAAATAAATATTTAAATGTAAAGGCTATAATAATTCATTGATGGTATTGTAAAATTTTAAAATACATATTAAAGTATTTACATTTTTTTCGAATTTAAATCTATTACAAATTGTTTTTACAAATTATTCTTCTTTTATTTTCCAAGAGTTTAACAAATCATAAGCAAATTTGAATTATATTTGAATTAACAAAAAATTAAATATTTAAATGTTGAACCAATTTTATTATGAATTATTTTTTAATCATCAAATAATTTATATGCTACTACTTGTAAGTACTCCAGATGGTACGTAGTTGTCATTGACAAGTAAGTTGTTCAGTAATTGCAAGTCCTTACCAAGATTTTGCTGCGTTTGTTTCAGCTGCCGAAAATATTGAAAAGAAAGTAGGATTATTGTCGTTAGATTTCAAAAATGTTGGCTTTAATTTAATAAATATGGTTGTACACAATATTGTTTGCATCATTTTAGAGAATTAGAAGCTCACGGAAGCTCCCGTTATCAAAATGTATGTCCTAGTGAGGGACATACTTGATATAAATATCAATATTATGTTAGCAGCAACAATTTTGTGGTCATAAAATGATTTCAACCCACAGGTATTTATCTCTTTAGGCTGTAATTGAATTTATTTGATTTTCGAAACATTTTTAAATCTCATAATTCAAATAAATTTTTCATTTAAAATGCATTCATAATTAAAAAAAAAATTGGATGTAGTTTTTTATAATTCTACAACATTAACTTTTTAATAATATTTATTTGAAAGTGATTCATGAAAATAATGAATGTATTTTTTTAATTATAAATAAAACTCTTAAAATATAATTGGATGCCGGAATCTTTATTATATCATATAACATTTTAACCTCTTGTCGAATTTTTACAATATTGGTATCATAGTAATGATTATGTATCCTAGTTTTAATCCAAACCAAATATTTGTTCTTGAACAAATGATATCCCAAAAAAATATATCTTCCAATTTCTATATATTATCTTTATTTGAAAGCCATTGTATGGTTAACAACACTTACGAAATTCAAAGTGCGACCATGAGACAATAAATATTTAGTGAGAATTTCTTAATATTTCGAAGAATAACACACTGCTACAAAATAACACTTTTTGTCAGAACTTAAAAAGCGACCTAATGGGAGTTGTAGGTAGAGTTGTCAAATATTCGACATATTCTAAAAACCGGTTTTCGAATAATTCGAAAAAGCTTAATTTTTAAAAACCGATTTTCGGTTTTTTCTTAGTCTTTTTTGTAAATTTAAGAATTGAGGTATAGCAAATTATTTTTTTTATTCAAACAAATTAAAAAATCGTTCAGTCATTGACTGACAGTCAAAAGAAGGGATGTATATTAATAGAATATTGAAAGATATTTTTTATAATAATAATAGTTAATTGTATTTTTTTCCTTAAATTATTTTTTATAGAAGAAGAATCATGGACTAATTGTTAAAATTGCATTGTATAAAAGATTTAATTCGATATTTTTGAAAATTTGTCCAAATAATTAAGATCTGGTTTTAAGACGCTCGTTGTTGCAATATTAGATCTTTTGTATAGATTTTGAACTTCTATTAATGTTAAACTGAGCTGAGCTTCTAAATTTTGCGAGTCACTTTTAATATATTCTAAATCAGAGTTTGATGAACTTTCATTTAGTTCTGACAAAAAAGTCAATTAAAAGACTTACTGCATACGGTACAACAAGTCGAATTTATTACAGGTGGCGTTAAAAAGCCATCTGATTATTTTTTGCTCGATATTTTTTCTGTTAAAGTTTGCTAACATTGGTTTGTTAATTTAAATATAACATTTTTGTATTAAAATTTGTTTAACATTAAAAAGGGGAATAGATAATTATTAAAAGTAATCGCATAAAATCTTAAAATAAATTTTAAAAAATATTCGATTTTGTCGAATAATTCGAGACAAAAAAACCGGTTTGTCCAGTTTAAAAAAACCGGAAAATTGGAAAAAACCGGTTTTTCGAATAATTTGAAAACCGGATTGATAACTCTAGTTGTAGGCCTAGGTGAGGACATACTAAATCCGTTTTCAGAGATTTTAAAACACCCTAAAAATTTTGAGTTATTTTCAAAAAAATGTTTTCAAAATTTCAAACAATTATGGATAGGCAATTGTATATGGACAAAAATGAGATATTACTTGTTTAAATCGAAAAAAATTCGAAAAATTTTACCTTGTAAATTAAAAATTTTACAAATATTTTTTTTGTATAGGTTGTGGTTTTTCGCAGTAGCACCGTGTAATTAAAAAACTTCAAACTAGTTCTCGTATTATTTTGAATGTCAAGATCTACAGATTTTTACCTATATTTTATATCAAATTGAAATATACTGTGTAATGTTTGGAAAAATCGGTACAACATACATATATGGACAAAGAGATGTGGAAATATGTTGACCCGCCTCAGCAAACATCCGCTGTTAATAACATGAAATGGCCGAAACAAGTGGAACTAAAAATACGAAATTTGGTCTGAATATTTCCTAATAATAAAACTATACTTATAAAAGTTAGAAAATATGTTTATTTAAAAAAAAATTGTTGGTAAAGTTGTAGAAAACCTTTAAATCACATCCCGTTAAAAAGTTATATGGATTTAAACATTTATTGTTAAGGCAAAATAATAACTTGCGTCCAATGTTGTGGGTTTTTGCAACCTTTTTGCAGATCGACTGGTAAAATCAGATTTGCAATATATTCATTTTTGCTCTACTCAAAAACCTTCAAAAATTTTGATACCCGAAGAACAAATGAAGTAACCAAACGAACTCTAATACATACATCCGAAAATTTAAATAATTTTGAATACATTATTTTATTGTTAAGCTTGGTTATTCTTATTGGGTGATATTATAGATATTCTTTAGAAAAAATTATATAAACTCTTAAAGAATAATACAACTAATATTAAAATATAATAAAATGAACGTATCTGTATTTTATTGTACTAAATTAAACGATTGTAAAAAGTATATTGAAGTTAAAATATATTCGAAAATATGCTATATAGTTTTCAAATCTAATCTTTATCTTATGACATCATTAATAATCCTATTTCAAATATTTTGCATGTTTTTTCCAACAGTATAAAATATATTTTATAAAAACAAAATTAAGGACATGTATTTCGAGATATCATTTTTCAAAGAACTCTAATCATACTAATTACAAATTTTTGATAAAAATAATTTTTTGAGTAACATATTAGAATATAAAACCTTAAAAAAGAATTAATAAAAGACTAACTTTATAAATATTGGACACTTCGTTATAAAAATATAAACAAAAACGTAAATATGTACATAAATTTGCTCAAAGAGATCCCTAAATTTCAGAAAATATATGTATGTTATATATGTTTTTAATCTTACATTAGTTTATATTTAATGAAAATCTTTGGAAAATGGAAAATATCATTTTTGAGATATCCTTAGTTCAGGAACGATTTTCAATGCTATACATGTTTTGATTTGATTTAAAAAACATTAAAAATTAAATCAAAAAATTATAGAATCTGACAAACAGTTCTAATGTTATTAACAGATTTACTTTAGGTATTTTGGAGACATCAATTAAACAATAGAAACTTTGAATCTATATAAAAACCAAAGTAAGTCGAATTTCGAAATTCTGAAGAACCTTAAATTTTATATAGCCATGAAAAATGTATACATATACCAAATATTATCAAATTCAGAACAATTCTTTTCCATTTCGTCTCAGAAGAAAAGTAGACGATTTGCGAATATTGCTCAAATATTGTACCGTATAACAGATTCGGGTGATGATTCTTCATTTAAATTAATTAAAACTGAATTTGATTGATATCTATCTAAATAACCAGTGAACATATTTTCCTTTTTATAATTTACACACAAAACATTTAGTAATACACAACTAATATCGAAGCACAAAAGAAAAACTTCGCAAGGTATAATATTTTTCAAAAAATTTAACAATTTTAAGTTGTACGTAGTTATTATTATAACCACTAATAATTTATTTTAATTCCTTAAGAATTTTTTCTTATGTTTTTTTTTTATTTTTTAAGCAAAACCGAAACATTAACAATTAAATTTATAAAATTATTGCCAATTTAAACACAATAACAACACATTAAAATCTCAATTAAATCCAAAGTTGATAGAAATAAAAAAAAAACACAAAATCCGCAAGACTACATTAAATTGTTGGAATTATAAAAAAAATATATGGAATGATTGACGGAAAAATCTATATTCCGTAAAAAAAGTAATAAAATTCAGTGCACAACCAGCGTAAAATTTGTTTTGTATTGGACGAAAGAAAAATCCAACAACAATAGAGTAGAGAATCCAACAACAAGATACGAAAAGTTGCAAATAAAATCCAGCAACAACGAAAATAAAACGAACAAAAAAAAGAATAAAAATTGAAACTGAAATTGTATTTATGGGCAAATTTTCCTTTAAATGTATCTACTAGTACGTACAATAAACAGAGAAAATTGAAGCAGCAACAACAACAACACATAAAACAAACTAACAAAATATGAGCAGTATTTTGCTCACTTTTATACAACCAACAAAAGTAAGAGAGATGAATGTTTCTGTTTCTGTTTTCTTTTTTTTTTTGCTTTGCTTTTCGTTCACATGGGTTTTGAAAAGGAACAACAACAAACACAACTACAACAAAAAAGCAATCATACACATAATTTGGCCTATAAGAAAATTTCGCCCTCCCTCCATGATGAATTTTCCTTTCAAACCGACTCAAAATGAAAATATTTCACCCGCAAAGTAAAAATGAATGATTACGAACTTAAAATGAGTGATTCGAGGCGAGTGTGTCTCTTGAGTGAGTTCGCTGGAGGTTGCAACATGTTGGAGGTCTTGTATTTTGAGTGTTCTTGCTGTAGAAAATGAACTTTTGTGTTCATTTCTCGTTGTTGAAGTTAAAATTGAGTTTGTTTTTGTTTTGCTTCAGTAGGTTCGAATGCAATTCTGTTGATGAATGTTCGTGTAGGTTTGAAATGCACTCTTTTGCGATTGTATGGGTGAGTTTGTATGAATTTTGCTCATTTCTACAGTGTGTTTTTGGGCCTTCTGCTCTATTGTATGACTTTTATTGTGTTTTAGTTTAGTGTTCAACTATAACGTGCCAGTTTTAAATCATTTTTTTGTTTTTAAACACTCTCGTATACTAAACAAAATAAATCTCCGTCCCGTGTAGCGAGCGATTCCAAACAAATAAAATGAAATGAAATATAAATAAATTCAAATACCGTCGCTAAAGTTAATTAATCATTTTGTGTGTTAAATTCTTACGATTTCTTAAGATTTCTATAGAAATTTTGTGTTTAATTAAGAATTGTTTTTAGAAAATTATTTGATTTGGTGTTTATTTGTGAAAAATTTAAAAAAAAAAACCTTAAATTTATTTATTTCTTTTTGTTGTTTTTTGAGTTATTATCTAATTCAAAGTGAATAAATTGACTCCAATTCGGGAGGGAGTGTGGGCTTGTTTGTGTGAGTACATAAAACACAATTTACTCTTCTGTTTTGAAACGTTGGAGTAAGAAGAGCAAGAGTTGTAAGAGTGTGCGAATGGTAGGTAGTAGTGGTGGTGGTGGAGGTATGATTTGAAGTTGACTCAGTTTGAAGTTTATAGTATTTTTAAGCCAGTTTTCGTTGATGTTGGATTGTTTATCGTTGAATTTGGTAGATTGTCTGCTAAGTGTGCTCTTTATTTCTTTACGGGTTCTGTGCGTTTCCATTAAAACGTTCTCTTATTCAGTAACGTGTTTCTTTTGGGACGTACACAGTTTGCCGATACATAGTTTTTTGTTTCTTGGATATTTTGGGGGAGCTAAACCTCCTCTCTGTTCAGAAGTTTGATACGCGTAGACCCAAAAATTGACTACGACTACTGCTGGTGGTTATGCTGCTTCTGCTGCTGATACTCTTTTGCGGACTACTGTGTGCTGTGTGCTTTTTTAACTGTGCGCTATCACAATCATCGTCGTCATCATCATCATCACTCACATAGATACACACACACATGCACTCACAGTTACGTGTGTGTAGAACAACAGACACATTCATCCATCCAACATTCTTCAGTCATAACACAACCAACAGCAAAACGGTGGATTATTCGTTCGATGGCAACGGTTTGGTTAACAGGCGCGCGCTTTCTTTTATTACAAAATTTTATCGCCAATTATTATTGTTATTTGAACAATTTACAATTTGAAAACAAACAGTAAAAGTGTTGAGTGTGTATGTCTTTGAATAAACTACCATAAAGAACATTAAAAATCTCGTAAATGTATCTCACTCGTATTTAACCCCCTTTTTCCGATTTAACCAACAATCCAACTTGACTTGAATCAAAAAAATAACAAAAAAAAAACAGCCAACAACTAGTGGCTCATTCATTCATTTGGACGTTCTGTTCTGTGTATTGTTGTGTTTCGTTTCACTGTCTTTCAACTCTTGATAACATGCTGCTGCACTTCAATATCTTTATGATTATTTCGATGGTTTAGTCAGTTTGTCTACAACGGTCGTAATGAAAATACCAACCAAACAAACTACCAACAACTACTACTACCAATAACACTAACTAACAAGATACTTGAATGTTTTAAAATAGAACGTAAAGATATAAAAAAGAGAAACAACAATAATAAAAAAACAAATAATAATCATTAAAATAATTATTATTACATATTATTAATTTTATTGCAATAACAACAGCAGCAACAACAACAACAATAAAATCATCATTGGCAGCAACAACAACAAAATTTATTCAACTACTTTTATTATAATTATTATTACATTTTAAATGAAAGTGTTTTAGTAAAACCAAAACCAGTGACAACTTCTTTTAATAAATTTTTAAAAAAAAATATTTTTTAAACATAAAATGTGCATATTTAACTGAAAACAAGTATACGATTTTTATAAAAAAAATAATTAAATACATAAATATATTTATTAAAAAAAATAATAAAAATAATTTGATTATTTTAAAACAAGTGCAATAAGAATATATAAAACTAACATAAACAAATTGTGACCTTAAATATAAAACCAACTTATAAAAAATATTTCCTAAATAAACAAAAATTAAAAATTTTTAAATTAACAAATAAACAGTGTTAAAATAAATCTTAAAAAAAGAAACAATAAATCAAACCTGTTTGGTTTTCTCTAAAAACCAACAAAACTAAATTAATAATAAAAAAAATTAAATATAAATCTCGTTGTAACTAACGACAACTAAAAACCGCCAAAATTCTTACCACAAGCAGCATGAATTCCTATTTCGAACAAGCTTCTGGCTTTTATGGCCATCCGCATCAAGCCACCGGCATGTCCATGGGCTCCAGTGCCCATCACGATCAGTCAGCCACCGCCGCAGCAGCCGCCTACAGAGGTTTCCCTCTATCGCTCGGCATGACGCCCTACACCAACCACCATCTACAGCGCTCCACCCAGGATTCACCCTACGATGCCAGCATTACAGCGGCCTGCAATAAAATCTATGGCGATGGCAGCCAAGCCTACAAACAGGACTGTCTCAATATCAAAGCCGACTCCGTGAACGGCTACAAAGATATCTGGAATACAAGTTCGAATGGTGGGGCTGGCGGTGGCGGCGGTACTGGTGGTGGCGGCGGCGGTTCAGCGGGCTCCACAAATGCTTCAAACAACACCGCCAACGGAGGACAAAATTCGGCAGCCGGTGGTATGCCGGTGAGACCGTCCGCTTGCACACCCGATTCCCGGGTCGGCGGCTATTTGGATACATCGGGCGGCAGTCCGGTTAGTCATCGTGGCGGCAGTGCTGGCGGTGCCGGATCGGGTGGTGTAGGCGGTGGTGGCGGCGGCGGCGGTAGTGTCAGTCAGAGTGGTAATGTTGGCGGTGTGGGTACAGCTGGCGGTGGTGCTGCTACAGCCTGGAATGCAAATTGTACAATTTCCGGAGCTGCAGCCGCTCAAACAGCAAGTAGTTTACACCAGGCCAGCAATCACACATTTTATCCCTGGATGGCTATCGCAGGTGAGTCTTAGTTCTAAAATTATATATATTGTGTAAAGTGTAAATTTTCAAGATTTTCGAAATTGTGAGGTTTTAGTGAGTGATTTCTCAAGAATTATGAGGTTGTAGAAAAATATAATTTTTTGTAAATAAAAACGGTCTGAAACTATATTTTAGGAGCACATTAAAGATTTAAGTTGCGATTATTAGAAATTTCCAAATTCTAATATACACAGAAACAATTTTATATATAAATGGTATGAATGGCAAATCCATATATTTGATGATGTTTTTAATTTGCAACAAATTCAACAAAACCTTATTTATTATTAAAAATGCTCATCTAAAACTTTATGTAAATTAATATTTGTGATTTAATTTAACAACAAGTTAGTGGTAAACATTTTGAGTAAACATTTTTAATATTGAAACTTGGTTAATGCTCTGATATTAACAGTGAGTTAGAATAATTTAAAATATTAATAGGAAGACTTTTACACAACTAATGTTAAAAAAATCACTATAGCACATTGTGATTAATGATTCCCAAATTCATTATTTTCACCTATATGGGCCCTTTAAATAAAACTACAAAGATTTAAAGAGACATTAATAAAAATTGTCGATCGTACAGATTGAATTTAGTCCAAAAAACGGTTGACGCAGAAAATATATTGTTGCCGCAATTTAATGGTTTTTTTTAACTATTTAAAAATGTGAATATGGCCAGTAGATTGATAAAAAATTCTATATCCATTACAAACATTTATTTCTGTAGAAAAATTACTTGGAAGTTAAAGAATATAAAAATTGTATGAAGAAACCAAATTAGTTTAAATTACTGACTATATAAATTCAAAAATTACACCATCCTGCCATTATTAACCGAAATTAACTACTTTTATTTCTCCAGTTTTTTTATATAAATTTGATATTATTTTCAATCTAAATATATTCAATTCAATTAAATTGAATTATCAAATCTCCTAAAATTCGATTCATCATTAATTATGTTATCTAAAAAGCCTTAATTTCAATTTAATCAAATTAAAACAAAAATAAATTTTTCTTAAAGATTATTTCTGTTTATAACCCATTAGCCCAAGCAAATGTTTAAACTAGAAAATGTTTAATGCTATTTTAAAAGTGATTTATTGAAATATGTTATAATTTTCTTATTAGTAATTTTATGTATAATAAGCGCCGTTTAGCTTAAAAGTGTTTTAACTACGTTTATTCGTTAAATATTTTTAAAAGGCTGAATATAAGTTTGTTGTCAACAAATTAAACTGAGCATATCATTATTTTATTTAAACAAAAATTTAACCTTAGATGCTTTTAAAAGTAGAATAAAATGACTTAAAGTTTTCTTATTTACTTTAATACGTCTGCAGTTTTAAATTCATTCAAATTATAATCCAATTTCCTTAGATTTTCTCCAACAACCTTCCCCAAAAGTGGTACGGAAATATGTTGAGCTATATGTCTTCCAATCCATTGGAAAATTCTACAATATTCATTTACGATTTCACAAAATATATATTCTGGTTTCTATTTTATCCGTATGAAGGTTGAAATATGTTTTTCAAAGCCCCTACGGTTCTATATGTAGCCGGCATCAATATATCAGATATATTCAGAATTTCGGTATTGAAAATTAGTTAAATCTGCCCATAAATTGCTGATAAGCAAAAGACCACTATTTGTACACATAAATCTCCCAAATCTGTCAGAAATACTTTCTGAATTTTTTGTGTTGGAGAACTCATCAAAATCGGTATATAAATGATTGAGTTATAAGAGAAAACTGGGTTTTAACCCTCTGTTACTCGCAACTGATCTAATTGATACAGACAAAACTAATTTTATTGTAAATTTTTTGAAACACTCTAAATTTTAAGCTATTTTTTGATAAAAAAATATATTTTTACTGCAATTTTTTTCTATAACTCTTTTAAATGCTTTGAATTTAATAATGTTTTTATGTTTTCGAAATAAAAAGTGAAGAGATTATTTTCAAACGCGCCTTTTTTATTGATATCAATTAGATACATTGCGACTAGTCTCGATTGAAAATGATTGCGACTAACGGAGTTTTGAAAAGCGCCGATTTCGCAGTTTGAAATGTTCTAATAACGACTATAGTTGTGAGCACAAGAAAATAAAAAAATATTTATCGGATATTTTTGGTATATTATTTTCTGTACAAAAGAAATATATGTATATGCCTATATCAAATGAAAGTTATTTCTAAGACCTTTCCTTTCTCGAACTTTTAATGGACAATGAAGCAATCGTGGACAATTGTTTTAGCCCGACTTAATTGTAAAAATATTGAGAAAACACTATAGTAAAAAATATCTACATATATGCTGTATATAGCCGAGATATTAAGCTTTAATTCATCGCAAATACTGATTTTTTCCTATTAAGGTAAAGGCTATAAATAATACAGCACTCTTAACTTGTTTTTCAATCAATTTCGGCTTAAACATTATTTTGATGTAAAATTTTATGATGGCACACATCCCCACTAAAATGTACTTTTTAAAAGAAAAAATGATAATTTTGATGGCATTGCAAATTGTTTGATAAAGTTGTTGTTTCGATGTGATTTTCCTTTCCTACTTCAACTGCCTACAAGTACAATTATTATCGGTTTTGTTTCTCATTTTTTTTTTTAGTTTTATATCTGACTTTTAACAGACATAAAGGCAAAGACAGATTGGTATGGCAATCAGTCAACCAGGCAGCCAGTCAGTCATTCACTCAGTCATTTCAGGCATTTAGGCAAAACAAAAAGCCAGAAATCATAAAAGAAAGAACTACAGACGTATATTTATTTATGAATATCAACACAACATTAAATCAATTATTTCGTCATTTATTGCTTTTTAATATAGAATTGTATACATATTTTTTTTTCCTTCAACTGTTAAGGTCTTTAAAGTTTTATTGTCTTTTGTATGAATCTACAGTTAACAGGAACGAGTATAGCAGAAATACCCTACGTATATTGTTTATTTTTGGTTACAAGTTAGAGACATGAAAAAACAATATTCTTAGACACGATTTCATCAAGCTCTTTCTTGTAAATCATAGTATGCAAAACCTTTCCTTAAGACAATATTGTTGATTTGTAAGCAGTTAAAATCATTTAGCGATTTGAGAGCTTTACAAAATATTTACAACAAATGCAGTCAAGAAGTAGTAAAGTAATGAATTTATTTTCAAGGAGAAGTAAGTCGCCGTACTTTTAGAAACATTTTCATATAAATTGTTTTTGTTTTGCAAAAATTGGTATGGAAATATATACAAAATTAGGTTTGATAAATACGATCAACGATTAAAATAAAGTATTAACCAATCGGTCCAGATTTGCTTTCTATTACCGCTCTAAATAAATAAAATCTTAATATTAAAAACCATACAATTCAAGAGTAAAATTCCAATGAATTTCAAAATTGTGCTTAATAGTGAAAAGAAAATATAAAATGAAATAATTTACCACAAACTGTGCAAAAAATAAAACGTATTTAAAAAATTTGTCTCATAATTTGTCAACCATTTGGTGTTTAGTTATTTTAGCAGGGAAAAAAGTGAGAAAAAATCTAAAATTATGACTTTTATTATCACATGAAGTGAAATTATTACGAGTACATACACTGTTAAAACTGCAGGATGTTAGAAACAACAACCTTTTTGCCACTAAAATTAACAGAACGTAAAAATTAAACAAAAAAAAAATAGTGTGTAAAAAATTGTGAAAACAATCCTTTTAATTTGAGAACATCAACAAGCCGTTTAAAACCGTTTACTTAGAACAGAAACAACATCGGGCTTACAGAGAGCACAGTGTACGTACAATGTAGTGCATACACCTAAACCATCTGGTTTTCCTTCCTTCCTTTATGATTATTTGTTCACTTTTTTTTTTGCTTTATTTTTTCTATAGTAAATTGTACTGGTAGAACACAGTTTTTGTGAAATATTTCTAAAATTGCACTGCTTCACACTGGGTATAAAAGACAGACGGACAGACGGACGGACAAATGGATACAATGGCAAACTTCTAGTGGGTTACTTACAAACAATTTGAGTATGTGTTGTTTAGCAGCGTCAATTTAACCCTGTGAAAAGAGTTTTAGTTTTTCAGTTGTTGTTGCAAAATTTTTATTAACACCGCCGCTGCTTTAAAAACGTCACCGCGTGTGCTTATTACTGACTTACAATAAGTAGTTACTCGACTATACAACAATTGTTTAGATGCGAGAACAAAACACACTTTCTTACACAATTATGTATAATTATTACATTTTAGACAATAACTCCTACAATTGTCGTTTAACTTTTGTACACAGCAAGAGTTAAACAGGCAACAACTAAAGTCATACCGATCAAGCAAGGATGCATGCAACACTTTGCTTGCTTAAACTCTTTCAGTTACCCAGCATAAGAAAAAAATTATGAAATTAAATTTTTTAGTTTTTGTGTATTTTCTTTACAATATTGTTTCCATTA
This sequence comes from Calliphora vicina, assembly GCF_958450345.1. Classification (NCBI taxonomy): domain Eukaryota; kingdom Metazoa; phylum Arthropoda; class Insecta; order Diptera; family Calliphoridae; genus Calliphora; species Calliphora vicina. The sequence goes on from NC_088780.1 coordinate 84,480,197, forward strand.
TTAATGGAATGTCACACATATTAAAACTCTTTGGGAATTTTTTTTTTTTTTTTTTTTTTTTGTAAAATTTGTGTCTATTTTAAAGAGCCTCCATTTTTGTTTTGTTGAAATGTTCTTTCTGTCCTATCATTTTGGTGTGACTAAAACAGAAACTCACTTAAAATATTGTTTCTAATAAAGAAATATTTGAACATCGTACAGATACAGTCAGACATATATAAATAAATGTGGCATGACCCTTAAAGATCATCCACTAAGTTGATAATGTTTTTTTTTTGTTACTGTTTGTTTGATATTTTTTTTTTTTTTTTGAAAGAAATTTATTTTCATAAATATGTAGTCTATATGATTATATAGAAACTGTATAAATCTTATGGCTGAATTTCTTTATAATTAACCCATTAAAAACTCATAAATTTGGTAAAAACTAAATTTGATTAGCAAATAATAGAAATGATGAAATTGTATAAAACTAATTAAATTCTTAAAAGTTTCATAAAAAAAACAATTTTAAAACCTTCGCCAGGAGTTAATAATAATAGCCTTCCCCGTTTTAAATAATAAGAATAATAAAATCCTTTCATTAGTCTTCCTAGATTTTTTTTCTCCGTTATTAAAGTATACAATATCTTTGGCTGTCCACAGAATTGGTCCAACGTGACACCGATCTTTTCAGTCTCGTAGTTATAATCAGTATAAACTCAATACAGTCAAATGTTCTGTTAACAAATTTAAGAGGTCCGATCAAACTAAATCTGAAAAAAATTAATAATTTGTTTCGAAAAAAAAAAAATCAAATCAGAATAATTTGTGTCAATTGGGGTATTCAAACTGTTTGCTATTATGTCATAATGTCTAAATTGTATTATTTTAGTTTAAACAAATTTTTGTTGTGTCTCAAACTAAAAAAGTGTTATTTTATGACAAAATAATAAACATAGTTTATTAAAAGTCTTGTTAGTTTAGAACCTTTTTTGTTTGAAACACAACAAACATTTGTTTAAACTAAAATAATAATTTAGGACGTTATGACAATATGACATAATAGCACACCGTTTGAATACCCCAAATATTTTCTCTATGAATATCACTAAAAGTTGTAATAATTATTTGAGGAGCCGCAGAACAAAAGGTACTTTTTGGAATCTTTTTACAAATTTATTTTTTGGTATTTTTATAATATTTGGGTTGAAATCTTCTAGAAAAAATCAATTTCCCAAAATTTTTATATTTTCAATAAAAAGTACCTTTTGTTCTGCGGCTCCTCATCGATGAATTTAAAATTTAAATTATTGTAATCTCAAGTCGAAATTTTACTGTTTTGAATAAACAATCCTCAATTTTTTCCACACATATAAACTAGTTTTGCTTGAGATAAAAAAATTGGTTCTTATCGTATGATTCAGTTAACTTTGACCCTAGTGGTGATATAAATAAGTATGTAATTGCATTTCTAAATTTCATTTTCATTGCAAGTCCATATCATTTCTAGATCCTTATTGATCGGAGTCCTTTAGAGATGTACACCTGCCCAGGTATTAGTTGAAATTGCATTTGCAAGCCATCTAATATACGGTTTATTATATCTGATATTTTAAGAAATTTGGTAGAAAAATCATCCAAATCGGCTCAATCGACTATCGGATATTTAAATAGACTGTGAAGAGTCCTGTAGAATAAAATTTTAAAGGAACGCAACTAAAGCGATTTGTTTTAATATGCTAAATACGAATACGAAATAAATTAGAAAAAATTTAATTATTTAAATAATTCCAGAGATGAAAACACTTGATCTCAATATTATATCGTTATTTTGAGCTTGTTATGGGAAAAATGTTGAATTTTAAAATTTTTCTTTCGCAAAATTGTACTGGGACAGGGGACAGAAGTCATTATTCAATTTTTAGAAATTGAAAAAAACTAATTTCCTTTTTCTTTCTGTCTGACAATAATTAATCTGCGAATTTAATATTTCTACAAATTATTCATTTTAACTTACTAAATCATATTTTTCTCTTTTCAAAGCAAAAAAAAAACTTTTCTAAAAAATCCAATTTTAAACATTTTCTTTAATAAAAATTATAATATATATAATTTCTTAGAATTTTAATATATTTTTAATAAAAATAAATACAAAATTAATTTGTTCTTTTAAACATAATGAAGATTTTTCTTAAACAAAAACATGTTGCCTGTCATCTGCAAAACAAGCAAGAGAGAGCCTTTAAATTTATGATCTTCACTACTACATTTTTTTTGGGCAATATTGAATACCTCAGAATCTTGTACGTAGTGTTAAGATTTTCACTTTTTTTTATAAGCATATTGGTCATACTTGTATGATTGACCACCCACATGAAAAACAAAAAATCAAAGAAATAAAGATGATGCTCTCGCTTCTTAATTTTATCCATCCATACAACAGCAAAAATAAACAAAAAAAAAGAAAAAACAACCAAAATCCAGTCATAATTTTATAACGTGTTAAAAAAGTTGAACAGACCTACTTTGTGTCCACTGTCAGTGTAAAAGTTAAAAAGAAGATGCAAAAATTTAAATTTTAAAATGAATAATATAAGTTTCACTTTTCATAAAAATGTTGCCCTTTGGCAAACAAAATTAATTAACAGAGTTGATAAAATTGCATAAACAATTAATTTTTAATGCTATAAAGGACAAAATAATAAACAAAAATTGATTTCTTATCAAATACTTAAATATAACTAGTCTTATAAGCTTTCCCTTCACTTCCTTCCGCCTTATTGTTCCAATTGGATTTTTCATATTTCTTGCTTGTCATATTTCCCATTAAGATTATTATCTTACCTGTCATAATTTGCATTCTTTTGATTTTTAGTTATCTTAGGTAACACTAGATGGCGCGTATTAACTCCTTATGAGAATTCTTATAGGTGAAATAATATCTTTTGTACCTGTTTAAAAATTCAGATCGTAAAATCTTGACTGTGTCATATTCACCACCACCACATTTTTTGTAATGCTTTCCTTGTGAAGAACTATATTTCGATCTCTTTCTAATTCTCTCTCTATATCTCTCTCTCTTGGTTTTGTCTTTTGAGGGTTGTCTTTTATAAAATATTGTACCATTTTAATGTGTTATTTCTTACTGAAACCTCCCCGGTTAACATTTAAATTAATCATTTGTCAAGACAAGAGAACCTGTTTTGAGTATAAAGGATCAAGTACTTATTTTCAAATTCATATCGCAATAAAATTTAAAAGATTGATACAAACATATTTTAAATTAAAATTGTTTGTATAAACATTAAAAATAATTTTCTAAACAGTTTTTTTTCCTGATTTCAATTATTTCGCTAGTGAAACAAATATTCGTGTTCTTAAAAATTTAATTTTCGAATAGTTGCTACCACGTTTTGAGTCTTGAATTTTGGTAATAGAAAATTTCAATAATTTTTTAGTCACATAAACACTTGATTCTATTACGAATATATTTAAAATCTTAAAATTTTAAATATATTTTTATTATTTTTCAAAGAGTTTCCGAAAAAATTCTGCTCTTGAGTTTAAATTTTATTTAGTGCAACTACTTAATTAAATTCTCAAACATTTTAAGTTAACAGCTTTAAAATGTGGTCGATATTTGATCCCGTGGAAGAAACAAATATTTGATGCAGTTGTACCAGGTCTCACAATCTTTTACCGAGTTTAACTCCGGTCGTTCGGGAGCGACCAAACAATTGCCGTGGGAATGAGCTTTAATATAGTGAAACTAGAAAATTTAATTAAAAAATTTATTTCTGGATTTAATTCGTACTACATACAATATTGTGAATTATTGCTGATTTTGTCACACTTAATATCAGTTTACGAATTTTTTGTCTTAAAATTCGTTAAACCAATCAAATTTTAGGAAAGTAAATTTTATGCACAAATAGAAATTTGTCAAATGACTCCATTGCAATCGTAAAAAATATAAAACTCCGACGGGCCTTGAGACAGTTGAAATACTTTGTGGATAAAAGTGAAAGCACCAGAAAGTTCTTGTAATCGAAAATAAAATTTTGTCAGGAATTTATTTCAACATCGAATCTCTTTTGGTTTTACAATCTAGCTTTAAACATCCATCACAGTTTAACTTGCATTGAAACCCGGATGTTTTATTTATTTTTAAAAGGGAGTTTTTTTATGATTTGCGCTTATATCTCGGTCATTTATGGACCTAAGCTTCCAGAATTTAGTTTTAATACTGATTTTCAATAGCAAATTCGATATATTGATGTACATACGAACAGACAGACGAGCATGCTATCTATAAGAATCTCGAATATATAATGTTTGAGTAGTAAATTTATATTGAGGAAATTACAAACGGCATAACTTTATAAAAAAATAAAATTTTTATTAAATCAGTTTTTTCTTTTGTGATTTTTAATAATTTCTAAATTGGCTTAACTCTTAAATTGCTTCATATTTCAACGAGCAGAGGAAATATACCAAAATATTATTCAAAATAACAAAAAAAAAACTAGAACATCTGTCTGTCATTCAATATGAGACAAAAGCCAAGTAAAGTCAAAAAAAAAACTATAAATGTCCATAAATTATATTAGAAAAAAGGTGCGTTGATAAAAAAAACCAACAAACAAAACTTAAATTAAATGTAAAAACACTAAAACATAAATAATTTCTTAGTTAGCTTTTTTATACATAAATATTCATATTTTTCCAAAATTTGAATAAATATATTTGTTGGTTTTTAAAAATATAAATAATAAATTAATTTCTATTTTTGTGAAATGTCAGTTTAAACAAAAACACACATTCGGTCGGATACAGACTCAAAATTATTCAACATGGTTTAAACCAGTATAAAATAAGAAAGAAATATTGTAATAAAATCATACATTTTTATAAATTAAAACATTTTTTCTTTTATTTCTTTAATCAAAATTTGTTTGGTAGAGAGTGCGTCACAATAAATGAAAAAAATAAAATAAAACCACCGCCGCAGCCATCTGATCTTCATCATCGTAATAAAAAATTTACAAAATACACAAGCAAAAAAAATAAAAATAAAATAATAATATGATGAATATTGAAAAGGTTGGTCTAAATAGCGTATAAAAAAGTAAAGTGTATACTGGAATTGTTACGTTACTTGGTTACTTGGCGGATACTAACTATTCCTGCCGGCTCTACCCCCTACAAATGTTTGTAGCACACGTACGAAAATCTACAGCTAACCCTAGTAAATCAGATTAAAAATTCCATATTTCTTTAAACTAATTGATGAATTTTATGATGTTTAGTTTGTTTAGCCACTCACTTACAGGCCGTTTACCAAGTGCCTGGTGTCTTAGTTATTTCATTTGATTGTATACAAAAAAAAAAAAAAGATCCACCGCAACAACATTAACGTTGGAAACAGTATTTTGCAGCCACTTTGGTTGTGTTATTAATGTGAGAATTTTAAAATTTATTAGTTTCACTGATACTTTGATTTTCTGATTCTTATCAACTTCTTTTTGCCTTGTGATGCGCTCGCTCGGTCGGTCGGTCTACCGGTCGGTACCTTGTCTTTTTTTCATTTTTTTTTTAATATATTTTTCCTCTCTTTGTATTTTTGTTTGCACACTAAATGATTAAGAAACAACAAAACAAGTAAAGTAAAATAAAAATTTAAATTTTATTAAAATATTGAAAAATGAAAAGATCGTATGGAAAGAGGGGGAGCAACAGAAAAGAAACTGAGAAACAATCTAAACAATGTGTGATTTAAACTTAAACACTACATTGATCATCCGAAAAATGTTCAGGGTTTCAATTTTCAATTTCCAACTACAGTGTTTCAACTCAAACTAAATTGATAATTGCATTCAGAAAAATCATTTGAAAGATCGTGCAAATTTTACTTTAAGAGAGTAAAAAATTCTATTGAATTTACTAATATATTTAATTGAAAAGCTTTTAAAGCTAGTTTAAACCATAGGTATTAGTGAGTTAAACTACTAAAAAGTTCAGTAAAGGCAATTTTCAAGGAGCTTTGAAAAAGTTTAAGCTAAACTTTGATTTTAAAAATTAAACTGCTGCTATACTTTCACAATAAAAGAGAAACAAATTAAAAAAGTAATTATTTTGTTAATTATAGCTTAACTTAACATTTGAGCAAATTTAAACTTAGTTTAAACTCTGAGTTTAGACTTACTAGTGAGTTTAACTACAGTAAAGAATACCAAATTAAAAGGATATTAAAAACTTTGAAGAATTTTAAGCTAAAATTGGATTTTACAAATTAAACTTTGGTTAAACTGCTGACGAATGTTATAAACAGTAATAGAATTTTAGAAAAAAATCCTTTTTTTAGGAAACCGATTTTTATGACTCCTATTTTATGTCAAGAATGGCTTTCTGATATTTGGTGAAAAATTGGCCATTATAAATTATATTAAAGCTTAATGTTTGGACTAAACACTGGTTTTGTTTAGATATAGTTTTCTTTTTTTTAATTTTTCTTCAAAAAGTAAGGTTTTTTCCCGTAATTGGCCCATTGTCGATCCAAATGTTTAGGATTCGATATGCACAACATGGTGTAAGATTTAGTATTTACATCAATTAATTCAATGCCTATGGCTGTTTGTTTAATTCAATCATTATTGAAGTTTTCTCAAATGTGTACGCTTTTATACCACTGTGCACATTTATTGAATTTTGCAATACGATCTGCAGTACAAATTCATTGATTTTATTTTTTTTTTTCTTTATATCTGTTTTCAAGAAGTTTATTGTTGTTGTTGCTGCTTGTCGTTTTGCCTAAATTTGTTTGAAATTTGTTTTTTAAGGTCTTAAATCATGTCCTGAAGGCTTTTAAGTCATTATCGTTAAATTTCAACATAAATTTTCCAAATATTTGTTTGCCTGGTGATTTAGTGATTTATTTTTTTAACAGATTTTTTTTCTGGGCTAAAAATTAGAAAAGAAAAAACTCATTTATGGGAAAAATTTTACAGCAATAAAAATCTAGTCACAGAAATATTTTTTTCTATAAAAATGTGACCTTGAAAATAATATTTTCTAATATTTTGCACGTACTAAAAATATTCATATTTTTCACACAATGTCAAACACACAGACTAACTATAATGGTGTTTTGTTATTGTTTTACAAATAGATCAATTTGACCATAAAAATGTGAGTTTGTTTCGTTGTTTGCTTTTAGTCAACTAAAATTGACTTTAAAGGTTAAACGAGGTTGCGTCACTAATGTTACTCACTGGGTCTGAGATAAAAGTAATTTTTAGGTAACAAGAATTATGGTTTATTAGTTTGTTTTGTTTGTTAGAAAGAGATGGAGAGTGTAAAACATCTAATGGATGGGTATATACTATACGATTTGAAGATAATGAAGGAGAACAAAAGCAGATGAAGATGATGATGAGGAAACCTGTTGTGAAGTCACCTAATTTCGATAATTATGAGTGGGTTTGGGATTTTTGTTTTACGTTTTTAGTTTTAGTTGATAAATTTAAACGGAAATTCTACAAATTTAGACAAAAATATTAAAAACAAAAGAAAAATAGTTGTGGTTCTAGCACGTTTTGCAAACATGAAAAGAGAATAGAGTTGAAAGTACTAAAGTTAATTGCAAATATTTAATTATTTCAAGGTTAGTATTCATTGAAATCTCCACATAGAGACAACAACATTGAGAGTTTGAAACTTAAACTTTATTTAATGTATTTATTTATAAAAAAAATACCCTGTGCTTTAGCTTTCAAAATTGAGCTTTAAACTTATGCAGGCTTTACTTAAGTTAGTTGCAGTGCACGTTGTTTCTGTTTTGCTTCTTAATTTTTAGTCTTTGCCGGTTGCATATTGATAAGGATTTATGACCTGCTTGTTTTATTTATTTAATAAATTATTTTATAACTGCAGAATTCTTGTAATTTGTTTCAGCCCACTGTATTTTGGCCATTTGGTCAGTGGGTAAATTGAATTCATCAAAATTACTAAGGCTATTCAGGGAATGTTGCAGTTGATTTAATATCTTATATTAACGTTAATAGTTCAGGTTTTGTTTTTTTTTGTTTTAGTTCTAGTTCATGTTCTAGTTATGTACTTTTCTGCTAAATAGATACAAAATACGTTTAAAATACATCTTAAATCATTTTAAAAAAGTGATGTAAGGTATTTGGTACTTTTTTGAAATTCTAGGAACTGTATTTTTGGTACTTTTTTTACTCTCTTTGTACCACACCAATCAACATAAAAAATAAATAACAAAATATACCATACAAAGGTGTATTTGGAAAATTCTGACATTTAAGGGACAAAATTAACAAAAAAATTTGGTACATTATTCAACAAACAGTTTCTTTTATTTTTTCTAATCTTATATACAAATTATAGATTAATCTTAAGCTCTATGATAACAACTTTAAATGTTGCGGAGAATATCTTGAAGTTGATATTGTTCTGTTCCTTGATGTGAATACCCCTACAAATACGAGCACAATGTGCAAAACATGTGCGAAATACATGATTTTTATGTAAATTTTTTAATTTAATTGAAAAAAAAAAATATTAAAATAAGGATGCATATAATATTATTAAATTAAAAATAAAAAATGAAACTTTCAAACTTCAAGAGAATATGTAAATCTGATTTCTAAAAAAATAAACATAAATGGAAAATATTGCAAAAACTAAATTTCAAAATAAAAAATAAACTATATTTCGCGCTTTAAATTTAAAGAATGCTCCCTTTATGGCCGTAATTTCAACAAAGAGATATTTATCAGTGCTTAGTTACTTATGGAGTAAAAATATTTGGTAATTTTTATCCGTAGATATTGATTTGAAACTAATGTCAAGTTACCTTTTAGGTAACTTTAACTGCTGGGTATTTTACACCGTAGATATCTACTTGTTGAAATTACGGGCATTAACATACCAAAACTACAAGCAGTTTTGATTTGTTATTGCTGTCATTATATCATTCTGTATTTATATATTTCAAAATTTTAATAAGATCTAATAACAACTAAGTAGGTATCATCACATGATTTTATCAAGCCATCAAATCATGGTTTGTTTGTATCATTTCCTACTGAAATGATGAACTTTAAATTACGCACATGTTAACCCATCTATTTAACAATAATTTTTGGTTCTAAACTAGCAACACGCAACTGAAAAGCCACTTTTAAGAAATTCAACGAAGTGTGACCAAATAAATGTATGTTACAATTACGAAAATGTATTTTTCTACTTTATTTTATCACTTTATTAACAGAACAAGAAGTGGTTTTATAATTATTAAATTAGAAAAATTTAATCGCAATTAAGTTTTAAGATGCATTTTGATTTATTAGAAACGAAAAATTATTGTTAATTGTTTTCACTGATCTAATTAAAGAAGTTGGTTAAAATATTCTACAAAATTGAATAAATTTAATACAATTTATTTGAAAGAAAAAGTGAAAATAAAGAAGAGTTAATTTAGTATGGGTTTAAAAAAAGAATTTGCTTGATTTTTTGTAGGTTATTGTATAATTTACTTGGCAAATTGTATTCTCATTTCTAAACAAGTAGAGAAGAAATATTAAATTTGAGTAAAATAAGTTTGTATTGCCGAAATGGCCCAACATACTCAGAATCACCTTTATACTCAGAATCACTTTCGGAGTCCATTTAACGCTATTCATTATTGAAGATAATGCGATGAAATTTGGATCTTTTGTATATAAGATTAATAAATCCTTTTGAATCTTTTAAAAATAGGTGCCTATTTTCAAATAGATTTACTTCCGGAGGACTAGTTATAATATTCTTTATTTTCATGTAGTTGTGTGTGCTGTAGGGTACACAAATACCTATATATATATGAATATTATTGATCTTTAATATAATGAATTATTAATAATAAATAAATCATTATTAAAATCAAAAAATATGCATATTTATACAAAACAGAGAGACAGACACACAAATACTGCTACTACAAGTTTCTGTTGTGTTTTTTTTGGTATTTAAAAATACAACAAAACCTGTGAACTTTAATTTAATTTCGAAATGGTTTTCAGTAAATATTTTTTCATTGCTGTCCTCTGCTCTGTTGTATATTGCTCGATACTGCCTGATACTTTTCGTTTTAATTTTTCGTTAAGACACTCATTTAGTGTTAAGGCGCTCACAAGTGGCAATAATGATTTGTTGTTTTATAATAAACAACAACACATTGTTGATTGCCATGCTTACGTCTAAAATACAAAAGATATAGACTAAATTTCATACTAAAGCCTACACATTCATTCAGACAACCAAATGGATACTTGAAATATTCAAAAATATACATATGTATAAACAAAGTGTAAGTATGGCAATACTGACACTTTTGAATTTTGAAATTGGCGCGCACTTTTCTAACCATAAAAACACATACACAAAGAAAACAAAACATGAACAATGAAATCAAATAAATCTTTATATCTAATAAATAATAATTTGTCGATAATTCTTTAAAATTTCCAAAAAAAAAAAACAAAAACACACAAATTGTTGTTGCACTTCAAAAAGCAATAAATACCCTAACAGACGGTTTTTATTAAAATAAACAACAACAAATTCTAGCCAGTTTCTTGCTTCTTTTTTAAAAATAAACATTAGACAATAAAAAATAAAAATGATGAATAATTTGCTAATTTGCTAACTAAAATTAAAAATATTTAAACAAACGAACATGATTTGCATTAAGTTTTGGGATAACAATTAAGATTGTTATCTCAACTTCTACTACCATGTATGTATTTATTTCAAAGATGCTTAAAGATTTATTTATTTATTTGGTGTTTGGTCTCTAATCTAACAACAAACAACCTCTTTAAAAAAAAGCTGTATAAAACAAAAGATTGCTTCGTTTTTATTGTTCTTTGCTGGGGCTCATCTATCTCTTAAAACAAGAGAAAGAGAGCAAAAGAGCTGTAAAATAAACAAAACTGAACATAAAGTATCTTTAAGTGTTTGTTCAACTAATAAATTTTATGTGTGTAAATTTTAAACAAATTAAATTTGATTATAAACTTAATCTGATCATCAGCAATAATGTGATGTACTTTTTCTGTTTGCCACACTCACTTGCTGGCTTGTTTTACATCTTGCTGCACGTACTTAAAGATTTAAATGAGTAGCGGGTCTGCCTGCATTTATGGCAGTTATGCCATCATGTTTCATCTTTAAATGGGGTAATTCACCAGAAATGTTTGCACAAAATCTAAAAACAAACAAAAAATAAAAATCAAAAAACTATAAACTTAATGGGAACTTTATGCATTCGCCTACGGGGCGTTGTATTTAAAATCATATAAATTTTAGCACCAGATAATGATAACAGCAGCCAGCCAGCCAGCCATCCAGCCATCATACAATCCCAAATAACAGCAATCCATGCATACGATACAAATTGAAATGAGCTGCCACTTTTTTTTTGTTTTTGTTCGTGTTGCTGTTATTCAAAGGTGTTTGCTTTGGAAATTTGTTAGTTTTTCATTTAGCTGGGAAAAGTTCCCTTTACTGTTGTTTTTGTTGGTGGCTGTTGTCGTTTTATTTATATAAATTTTGCGTTTGTTTACTTTCTTTTATGCCAGTATAATATTTTATAATTTTTTTTTTCCAAAGGCATCTTTTTTATTTTCTACTATTTTACTACAACTACTGGCAACGAAAAACGCACACTCAAACACAGTTCCCTAAAGTAATGAAATCATTAAAATTATCACGATACTGTGATGTGGCGTATTTTTGTTTGTTTGTTTGTATTTTTAACTGTTATTATATTTAATAAAATTTGCAATACAATTTAAATAAATGTAAATTATATTGATTTTTATTTGCGTGTGAATACCAGTTTCTGACTCTTAACAGAATAACTAGGTCGTGGTGTATCAAATAGGGTTAATGTCAGTGGGTTCGGGTCGTGTCCAAGCCAGAAACAAACCTAAATCGCTTACAAAACGTTTTATTACACAACAAATTATAATGGCATACTTTTGAGACATCGGGAACAGAAATAAGAAATTTTTCTAGTAGAATAATAATTAGTTTTTGCGCCAAGTTCCCATTATTTGTCAGCTTATTATCACCATGAGTGGCAAGGGTATATATAAGTTCGTCATTCAGTTTGTAATTTCTACATTTTTCATTTGCGACCCCACAAAGTATATATATTCTATATCGTTATAGATAGCGGAATCGGTATAGTCATGTCCGTCTGTGTGTTGAAATCAACTTTCCGAAGCCCCAAATATCTTATATCCTATATGTGGATTACTAAGTCATTAATATAGATAATATGGATATCTAATGATAGATATTTCAAAGACTTCTTCACTAAATATTAAAAAAAAAAATTATTTTTAAATTTAAAAAAAAAAATTAAAAAACAATTTCGAAAAAAACAACTATTTTACCCAGCAGAAGTAATCTATTGCGGAATTAATTGCCACTAAGTATCCTTTTGCAATCCAGACTGATCACTAGTTTATGGACAGTCACCAGAACTGCTGGAATTTGTTGGCTTTCACACAATTATCAGTAAACATCAAAAAATTATTTGTTGGCCGTCCACTACTAGACCATTTAATAATCCTTGGATGTAGTATGCTGCAGCAAACATATCTGACATACATTCCTAAGTGTGAAAATTATTGATCTTTGTTGCTTTTCTTCTGAAGTCACTTTTCTAAAGTCCAAAACTTTATCTAATTTTGACCAAAATCTTAAAAAAATGATTTTCTTAAAAATCTTTTTTAAAAAAAAGAATACATTCTTTGAAAACTTGTGATGGCAATAGCCAACATCAAACAAAAGAAAATATATAAATTGGAGTGGAGTTCTTTGTGTTTGTGTACGTTTACGTGAGAGTGTATGTGTTTCTGAAAATTACGTTTATTCAGGCGCCAGACTCAGCCAGGCGCGCATATTTAAATACACACGTGGTTTATCGCCAACATTAAATCATATTTTTATACCTTCTTCTTTTTTTACTTATTTTGCTGCTGCTGCCACAACTTGTTCCATAGAAAGTTCTTCAGCTTTTTATTATTTTTTCAGTTTTGTTTTTGCTATTTCGTTGTTTATACTGTTGTATTCTAGTGTATAGTTCTTTTCTTCTCTTTTTTTGTTTGATTTGCCCCACTGTTTCTGTTACCGGTGGCATTTTGATTGTTTACATTTTGCACATTTTATGTTTTTTATTGTTTTTTTAGTAGTTGTTGTTCATTATTTTTGTATAAACACACACTTGTGTTGAACACAGTGTTAAATTAAATAAAAGAGATGAACAAACAAAAAAAAAATGCTATAAAAACATTAAAATAAACAAAATAAAAAAACGTTTAGTTAATTTTGTTAAATGAGTGTAATTGCAATAAAAAGTAGAACATAATTAAAATTAAACAAAAATAAACAAATTTTTAAGATTGAAACAAAATTTGACACTTAATGAAGCTGAAATTAGACATAGTTACTTTAAAGCTAAATATTTGAAAATTTTCAAAAGTCATCAATTTATCATTTACATATTAATAGTATTTAGCTTCTTTAAGTGTTTTTATTATCAAATTAAAATATTAACCTTTTTATAAAATTTTTCTTTTTCTATAATTTCAGGTAAGATAAGATCTGATTTAACACAATATGGCGGCATATCACCAGACATGGGTAAGAAATTTTCCACATTTTATTTTCCAAAACAAAAACGTAGTTCTTAAAAACACTAATAAACTTTAATAACAAACAAAAAAAAAACAAAACAATTTTAGTTATAATATAGATAAATCACTAAAAGAAAGACCAAACAATTTAAAGAAAATCTATCAAAACAAATAAAAACGTTTAAAGTAAATTTGCTACAAAATCATTTAACTACTGTTATGAAAAATCATCAGAAGCAACTATTTAATCAGGCACAATAAACACCTCTTTGTTTTAGTTTTATTATTATTTTGTTTTATTACATAGATATTTTGCTGCTTCGACTCCTTTCAATAATATGGGAGTCTTAGAGTTAAAATTACCTTGATAATGATTTTAAACTGTTAAAGTTTTAATGCTTAAAAAACAAGAAATAGTATTTAAAAAATGTAGTTTTTCTTTTGTATTCTCGAAGTTTGAACAATGTATGAGTACTTAAGAATTCCAGCAGTTTTAAAGTGGCATTGTAACCATTTTATGTAGAGTATATATCACAAATGTGTAGTTACTGACAGACTCCATTTTACACACATTACTTTACACATTCCAAGTAGTGTAGCGTAGGGTCGATCGTCACTTCAATGTCTTGTTTATTTTAAGAAGTAGATATTTTACTCTCCTGAAGTAATCTATTGCTTAGTCTATTGCCACAAAGTGTCCTTTTGGTAATCAGGAGTATGATCAATGCAGGGTTATTTGACTTCCTCTTAGGACTCTAGTTATAATTCGGTAACCAGTGGTAGATAAAATCACTAGTTCGTGGATAGTCACCAGAACTGCTGGGATTTGTTAAGAATTTCCTTGTTAAGTTGGCTTCCACACAGTCTCATGTATGCGGTCAGTTAAGTTGGCTACTAGAATCATCAGTTACAGCTGCATCTAAACTAGAGATCATTCTCTAGTCCCTGGCTGTATGTTGTATGCTGCTGCAAACATACGAGTACATTCTGCCGTACATCCATAAGTGTGGAAATGATTGATCTTTGTTGCTTTTTCTCTGTTTTTATTCCGCTTTTACGCCGCTTTTAAGTTTTTCTTTTCTTAAGTTTTTTTTTTTGGTTTTGTTATTGAGATTTTTCTATAGATTCTAAAGGCTGATTAAACTTATTATTTAAAAAGTGATTTAAAGTATACGTTTAGTCTGCCACTCCATCCATCCATATATTCGCTCGTCTGTCTGTCCGTCCTTCATGATTAAACCATGATTATCAACAAAGTTTCAGCTGCTTTAAGGTGACCAGTTGCTGGTTATATTTATATTTGTTTTCTTTTGTTAAAAAAAAGTTATAGCTTTTCTTTGCTTTTTTTTAATTTGTATTTTGTATTCAGCGGTTATAAAAGGTTATCAATCATTTAGAAATCTTGTGTTCAGAATTTATTATAAAAAGAATGTAGACTTACAAATTTGTGCCGTAATTTAAAGGAAAATACGATTATTTTACACATTGTTGGCAATAGAAATGAACCGAGAATGAAGTAAAATTAGTGAAAAATGGAAAAATTTATTTAATTTATTATTGCAATAAAACATATTAATTATAAAGCACATTTAACTGATAAACAAAAGTAGGAGTGATAGATATTTTTTTTTGCTTAATGCACAGGCCTACCATGATTAAATGTCAGAAGTATCTCTTAAATTACTGGTCTGATTTCATTGAAACCTGGAACATCAAGAGAACAGGAGTTGAACTTTCAGAATATAGTCTTAATACCAAGAACAAAATTTTTCCTAAATAACAAGAGTTAGAGTTTGTTTAAAAGAAAACAACAAATATTTGACCTAATTAAGATCTACTTTATTTGTTGCAATATCACCTACAACTTGAATACAAAGTTGCAATTACAATTTTATTCATAACAAAATTTTAATTTTCTTTAATTTTCATTCACCTTCATTGAACTGAACTGAACACACGTAGTAGTTTAGTAAAATGAAAAGAAAACATTACAGACAACAAACAAAAAAGAAACATAAAATCTCAAAGATCGACACCTGATCTTCGTCGGTAAATGTAGTGATTTTGTTAATGTTTTTTTGCCGTGGTTGCTGTTGCATCCATAGGCATATGGCAACAACATATATTTAGTATTATGGCCATAATATAAAAGCTAAGCAACCAACACGGCTATAAAGCTGTTGTAATAAACTTAAGATTTAATTGCCAAACAAATCTATATGACCGAACTGAACGGAACCAAACCGTACTGAACTGAGCTGAGCAGTGACCACCACCACAGTCAGTCAAGTGCAGTTTATGCACGTTTTTTATATTTTGTGGCTGCTTTAGTTTTTTTTTTTGTTTTTGTCTTAAACTCGTATTAATGTGTTGTAATCTCAGAAACTATTACATTTTTATTTGTATGTATGTCTGTCTGTATTTACAGTAGCCGTGGTAGTTAAAAACGTTAACATGCTGATGACATTAAACATGACAATATGATTATTTTGTGAATTTTTCTCCTCTCTCTCTGCCTCTTCTCCCAAGTGCTGCATAATAATATTAATTGATTTTATATTTTATTTATAAAATTGTTTGAAAAAAGTCTTTAAACAAAAAACAATTAAATAAAAACATTCATAGAGGACATTGTGTTTGGTTGCCACCTTTGGGCTTCCGTTTCGTGCGTTTTTTTTTTATTTATTTCACATTTTAATACAACATGCTTGGTTGCACATACTTGTGGCATGTGAGTAAACTTGAAAACACGATATTTTGTTGGATATTTATAAATAAAAATAGGGTTTGTTAGGTTTTTATAATTCATAACTGCAAAGAAAATACAGCACAGGAGGTATAACCGATAACAATACAATAAAAAAACAGCCCCATTACAGATATTTATTTGCAAAAATGAATAGTCAATAATGATATTTAAAACCATTCTTCACAAAAATATCAAAAATTTTGATTTAAGAAAATTGTTCTTTGCTTTTTTTTATTCTAAAATCAAGTTTTCGCAATGTTCTTTGTTAGAGGAATGGGGCAGAAAAAATAGCTAACAGTGCATGCAATATTTGTGTTGTTTTCTTTTCGGCGGATGGTTGATGATATACACCTTATAAATAAATAAAAAAAAAATAATAAAATACACTTGTTGTTTTGTATCGGTTGACTTTTGTGGCACTACAGTTACTAGAGTAACATGCCTCTGCCACAAATAAATATACTGCATTTTAGTGTTGCCTTAACTACAAATACAACTATTGTTAGTATAGCAGCTACTTGCTACAACACATCATATGAATATGGCTGTTGTGTTTAGCATTTAAACATAGTTATTGTTTTAAAATGTGTAATAAATTCATATTCAAATTGTTAATTGAATATTATTTTCTGTTCAGTTGCATTCACTGCAACACCAAAACTTAAGCTTTGATGTTGCAAATGCAAGCATTTGTTTATGTGAGTGTGTGTCTGTATATATGTTTGTATGCAAATTATGTTTGCAGCTAAAGGGGGTGGATCTTATAATGAAAACTTCTGATTAGCTTAAAGGTGTAATTATAAACAACACCTTCAAAACAACACCAACTAAGTATGTGTGACATTATGATAAAATTGTTTAATTAAATGGAAAGGTAAATTAAAATCAATAAGAACGTGTAAATGAAAATTTACAATTACATTGTGCAAAATATGTAAATTTATAATTTTTTACATTCATAAAGCAATTAATAAAGCTGTATACGGCTAAGCCGAATTTGATATACCCTTTACCTTAGTATACTAACGTACATGAATATACAGAAATTACTTTGTCCTTGCTAAAGTGTATAAAAACAAATTGTTTAAACAGTGGAATTGTTTACCTGATATATGTAAATTATCCAAATTTTATAGAAAATATGAATTTTACATTGTTTACCCTAATGTTTACATTATTTACATAATTTCTTACACAGTGTAAAATATGTTTATCTCTCACATTTCAAATAAATCTTTAGTTTCCACTATTTTTAATTTTAAATTTTGATACAAAAAAATATTTTTTACTTTATTTACATAATTGTTTACATGATGTAAAAAACTTTATTTACATTACTGCCTACACGATATAAACAAAATATGTTTCATAAATTGCTGGAATAAGAATTGAAAAAATCAAATATCGTAAAATATACTAAATTATTATTTTTACAATGTTTACCTAACTTTCTACACAGTGTAAAATATCCCTTCTCGCAAATTTAAAACAATCTTCAATACTTTTTATTTACATGAACACCTTTAAAAAATATTTCAATTTATATAAAATACCAAAAACAAATCAAAATATACATTGTTTACACTTTGTAAAATATTTTTACATTGTTTACCTAATTTTCTACACAGTGTAAAAATTATATTTTCTCACAAATTTGATTTTTTTTAATTTATGTATATGAAAATTTTGCCAAAAAAAATGCTCTTTGTATAAAATATATAATTGTTTATACAATGTAAAAAATGTAATTTGAATACAATTCTAGAAAGAAATCAAATTAAACATTGTTTACATTTTCTAAAATTTAATTTTTGTTGCAAAAATTAAAAATTTTTTGACATTTGTAAAATGTATTTACCTAAAAATTTACACTATGTAAAACATATATTTTAAGTACGTTGTTTTTTATTAATAATGCAAGAAAAAAATTTATTAAATATTGAAGAAAGTAATAATTTTACATCGCTGGTGTTAAATTTTATTTGACGTTATGTTTGAATTCATGTACTGAATTAAAAAAAAATAATTGTTTCTAAAATTCGTAACGTAAACTATCTATTTCGTGTTACTTTACACGGCGTAAAGTAAGTATTTTTTAATTTTTTTAAAATTAGAAATTGTAAATAATACATTGTTTACCTTCATATTTACTTTAAATGAATTTTTATATTTTAAATGCTTTACATAGTGTAAATTTTTCTTTATTTAAACCAATTAATACTTAAAAATTAAAGCATAATAAAAGTGTTTTATATTAAAAATTTTACATTGTGTAGAAAAATTTTAGTTATTTACATAAGAAAAATTATAAAAATTTTATACAAAATACACATTAAGCTTAAATTTCTTGTTTTGTTTTTCCTACAACTTCCTAACAAAATTTACCAATATTCCCACATTTATTATGGCCAAAAAAAAAATCAGGTCACTAGGACACATTATTTCATATGGACACACACAATATTTATGAATGATTATGTATGTCTGCAAATGTACTTTGGACTTTAAGCATGATTTTTTCATTGTATTTCTTTCTTTTCGTTTCTATTTGGTTTTATTTTTTACGTTGAACCCTTTTTGAGTGTTGATACTGCATAAATAACCACCATTAGTAATTTCCTTTGTTAAATACAGTTTAACAAACAAACAACAGCCAAAATATGAATAAGGATTATTTAGAACCCAAAATTTCAGAGTAAATACCCACTCTAAAGTGGTTGACAACATATTGAAAAAAAAAACTACAAAAAGAAAATTGTACAACCGAAATTGTTGTTATTAAACATTTTGTAAGTGTTGTTTTTGTGTTATATAATTTCCATAATTCATATTCATACACAGCTTTCATACAAACACATTTCCATACACATGAAGGGGTTTGTTTTTTTTTATTTTTTACTAAAAGGACATACAGACTGACTCAGGTTATTGTAGGAAAAATAAAAAAAAATTAAAAAAAAAACAGAAGAAAAAAATAACTAACCAAAAAGTAAGGCTGGCCTCAGCAGAGACATGTAAGCAGACACAAGGACAGACGGGCAAACGAACAGTTGGACACAGATAGATGTGGCCAAAACAAAAGCACCTGCAATACGACAAAAATATCTATGTTTGAATAAAAAAAATATACAACAGCCACACACTCCATTCCACGTACATACATGCAACAAACTCATTCATGTAAATGCGACAAAATACTCAGGATTTCTGTGCTTTCGTTTCGTTTACTTTTTTGTTGTTGTTCATATTCATTATATTTTTGTTTGTTGGGGGCAGGGAGGTTACACTGTAACTGTAACAAAAAGTAGAAAATGTGAGTAAATAAAAATCCAGCATATGTAAACAATTACATATTTGCAAGGACAACAAAAGGCTAAAGTAAATAAAACAAAAGGCAACAAAGTTAATTATTTATTAAATATTAAAAATAAATAAAAGAACAATGAACTTTTTAAACACTTCATTGAGGAGCAGAGGCAGAGTTAAAGTTTGTAAAGAAAAGAGATTTCCATAATTAATTATTTAAATTAAACAACATGCTTTACAATTATCAATTATAAGGACTTTGGAAAACAAAAATTCTTTAGGCCAGTGTATTTTTTTAGATACAGTGTAACGACAACATGTATACAACTAATAAACAGGCAACCACCAACACCAGCAGCAGCAAGCACACTACATCATCATTATCATTCCCACAATTATTATTATCATCGTTCTCATCATCGTCAGCAGCAGCAGCAATATTGTTTGGAACATTGTTACTGCTGCTGCTGTTGTTGTTAGTTGTAGTAACAACAAGAATAAAAACAGCAATAAACCGGACACATATTTGATTTTACTTACACACTTCACAATGGTTAACTGGGGAGCATTTTGTATTTTAAGTGGTCTTAACAGCTCATAAAATGTTCAGACATCCAACACACATACTCAACCGTAAAACATCCAGCAAAATCCCCCAAAAAAATACAAAATTAACACTCATTCATACTCGTACCATCATGAGTCCATGAATATGTTTTCCAACACCAACTAACATTTAGTTTTTTTGGAGGGATTTTTTTTTTAAATATAAATATTTGGGACAACGTCGTCATATTATAAACTTACACTTTTTGACTTCTTGTTCTTTTTTTCTCTGTCCTGCTCTGCTGTATGTATCTTCTTTTTTTTATTACACCCTCAGCATTTCCTTTCCTTCCTTCCTTCGAGTGCGAGTTTTGGTTTGTTTGTGAACCTGTGGCAGGAGGGGAATTATTTTGCATGTAAATGTATGCAAAAAAGAGTTTGTGGTCAAAATCAATTAATAATTTAATAATTCCTTTAGGTTATGATCTTTCGTCTGGGCAAATTATGGCATTTAGATTAAAACCAGGAATATGACGTTTTTTCATTAACATTTACTTGTAAATAATCAGGTTTTGTATCTAATCAAAATTGTCCATTAAATACAAAAATATGTCATGCAAATTAATTAAAATATTTTATTAAAAATAAAATAAATTAGCATTAACTAGGGAAATAATAGACTTGGAACTATAACATTTGTGACTCAGGGTGGTAAATTTAGGTAAATTCAGGTAAATTTAGGTGTATTTTGTACATGGTTCATATTTTGTTCCCTAAATTGCTATAATAACTTCATGATGGACCCAAGTCTGTCACTACTAAATAGAACCTTCTTTATGGATTCTGATAAATAATGACATATCCTGCTGATTTATAGTTACTTACTTTTAGTTTCACCGGACTAGGGGATTTGACCTCAAAGTTGGACATTTTAAAAGGTTTTTCAATAAAATATTTCATTTGGAACAGGGAATGTTATTGGGTATAAGTTTCAAGAATAACCATTTTCGGATTTTATAATTATTCAGATTGAAATTAATTTTAAAGATTTAAATTCAAAATTGGTTGCACTTTATTATTTTTTGATGTTTAAAAATATGGTAAGAATGTCTTCGTTAATCCTATTCAAATTTGTTTCATTGATGCATATGAAGATATCGCTTGCGGCTGGACGCTGCCATTGTATTTATACAATTAATTAATAGACTATTTAGTATTATGATGAGAAATTATAAATTGTTTATTTACAAACATTTTAGTAGCTGTTTAAAATACACAAAATCTGTTTGTTTTATGGATTTTTTCTGTTTGAAAATAAACATGCAATTTAGTAAACATTTGTTCACGTGTTTTTCTGTTTTTGTGGCTGTAAACAGTGAATAATAACAACGAAAAGAAAGAAAATCGCTAATTGAATTTTAGCATTTAATAAATCATAAATATTAAATATGAATTTTAAGACTAAATAAACCACAATGCAACAGTACTGATGTTTATCTGTAATTTGATTGTTGTCTAACATGAAAGCTCAACTCGTACTCTCATGTACTCTCATGTGTTTCTCTGTGTCCGTGCATGTGTATTAGATACTTACTACATGTGGCAAACAAATACTTTAGAGACACACTGACTGCAGCCGTAATTAAACTTCTATGAAACATTTTCCATGTAAAATACACTCAAACAATTTTATATTTTTGTTAATTTTTAACCATAATTTTTATTTAATTTACACACTGTTCTGTAAATTTTGCTTGCTCTCTTTTATTTTTATTATTTTTTTTTTTTTTTTTTGTATAAATTTGTTTAGTTGTTTGGCTTTGCTGCAGATATGCAATTAGTCAATTTATTTGAAAATTTATTAACTGCCAAAAAATATTTTGTTGGCCAACAGTTTTTGTGTTTTGCCACCATACACCGACAACGTCGTCATCATCGTTTGCCCCTGCTGCTGCTGCTGAGCTTGTTCTGTTTATTAATAAAAACCAAAAGGCCAACTTTGAAGAATGAAAGAAAAAAACCCAACATGATGTGTTGTTACTGGTACTTTTCAATATGAAAAGTGTTTGAATTTCAATGCGTAAACATAGCGAGTTGAGAAAAAAGTGTGTTATATTGTTTTTTATTTAAATGCCGGCGGTAAATTTAAATTTTTATACTCGTTGTTTGCACAGAACACAGAAGCGCGCACACTGGCCATGCTTTATAATCTGCCACCACTCACTCTACTGAAGTTTCCGTTTGTATTGTTTCCAAGCATATTTTAATAAATATTCTACATTACTGTTTTACACCAAAGAAAAGAACAGGGAAAAAAAGAAATCAAAATTTGTGTTCACTTTTCTGCTTTATTTTATGTATTTTTTTTCTGGAAGAGAGTAGATGTTGATGAACAACAAACATCATAAACCATTAACAACGAAAATAAAAATAATTCAATAAAATCTGAAATAAAACCACAAAACTTTGTTGGCATCATACAAACTCATTCAAAAATATTTGGTAAAAAGAGTTTTTTTGTATGCTATTTTAGTACCAACAATTACAAAGTTGCATTTCAAATTTCCTTTTCCGTTTCGTTGTTTTCTTCAAAGCAAGGGAAATGTACATTAATTGTAAAATTAAATATCGTGTAGTTTGTCTATTTGTTGTTGTTTTTATTGTTTCAAATTGGCGCTAAAACTGAAACTAGGTTATCAACTCTTTTTAGTTTCCTACGTACTTCTTACATAATAAATTATGTGTTTTCTACATGTTTTTATCTCGATCCAAAGGATTTTTTATTTATTCTTCTACTCTCACACAAATGATTAATTACACTTTTGCTTAAGAATATGGGTGAGAGTGAGAGCATTAAAAAAAGCAGCCATCATTATAAAAGAGTATAAAAAACAGCTGATATAATCTGAACTTTTGTTATCAAATTTGTTGGCTAATGTATTTAAATATCATAACGAAGTTCCGTAAATTATTGCCAAAATTTTATTTATTTCACAAAACTATTCGTACAAACAAGAGGGGCAGAGAACTGAAACTAAAATGTTGTTGACTTTGTTTCCATTTTGAATTATGTTTTGACAGGTAACACAGAAACTATAATAACAACAACGACGACGAAGAACAAACTAACATTTGACAGCTACAAAATCTACATAAAAATATTAAAAACACCATCATTAGTTAGATGATCATCAGGTAAATAATTTGGGCAAGTGTTGACTTGTTCTCTTTCTTGTTATCATAACTCTCGCTCTCTCTCTATCTCTCTCTTAGCGATCATCATTAATCATCATCTTGTATTGGTGTGAGTTTCTTATTTAGAAACTCACCTCTGCTGTAGTTGTTCACCTATTTTCTTAACACCTTTGTTTCACTCACCTGTTTATCGTTTACGATATTAGAATCATAATAGTAAAGAATCTAATTGGATTTAATAATTTGCAGGGAATTCTTTATGATTGATTATGACATCTTTAAGATTGTGAACAATTTCTTAATGGATTTTTGAACGGAAGTTAAATTATTTTAAATTGAAATTAATTTAATTCAAACTAGATAATACATATAAGAATTGGGTTATAAATCCGTATTTATTGTGTAATAAATAATTAACATCCTTATTGGACAAATTTACACAAAGGAGATTTTTCTAATTATACTCTATACAGTTTAATATTTATTTTTCTTCCTTTTTGTTCAAGTTGTTTCAAGTCCAGCAAAAACTTGGTAATGACATGCAATTACTGAATATCATACTTTTCAATAACTATTACATACCATATACATTACGTGTCATACAATGAATCCATATAAGTAGTGAAAATCCATTAGTAATGGCTTAAACTGCTAATATTAACAAATTTTAACTCAATATTTTAGCACGATGATGTCATGGGAGTCAGTTTAGTTAATATTGTAAATCGAGAAGCTTAAGCTAATGCTATCGTTTAAATGTGCTTTAATTGATATTTGCATATTAATCTGAATTGAGTCATAATACGTAGAAATGCAACGGATCATTTTCCTGATCGACATATCTGCAGGATTTCATTTAATACCAGAATCCACAAGTTTGGTGACATAACGTCGAAAATCATATACGTGGTTGATTTTATTTTCTATAAGCACTTAATATCCAAATCTATATTTTCTTAAGTCCTCATTAACCTTTTAATGAACTCTGGCAGCCAAAAACCGCACAAAAAAAGACATCCAGAATTGAAATCTCTTTTGTTGTGTTGAAATTCCAAGCCTGCTTATATTTTGATTCCTCTGCTGCCGCAGATTTTCTCGTTATCTCCACCATTCATATTTCCTTTCCTTTGGTCTGGTCTTGATCATATTACAAACAAACCAAAAAAAAAAGAAAAAGATATTCTTCTGACAAGTAAACCACAACAACACAAAACACTTGGCATTATAGGAACACAGAAAAACACAAAATTATAACGATGAAGCCAGGAGTCCATGTGGTCACATCTCAAAACCATTCAACTTACTTCTTAGTTAGATGAGGACGACACATTGAACGGGGAAATAAAAAAAAAAAACAGTCTGAAGCAGAAAAAAATATTTATACAAAACACCAGCTAAACAAAAACTGACAGCAACAAAATTGAGTTAGTTAACAGTTTTATATGCGTTTATGCAGATTTTTAACAGAGATTTAACCACGCATAAGAATTCCTTAACAAAATATTTTTTTGTTTTTGTTCGTACTCTGTTGTCATTTCAAAAAAGAGATTCAAGTATTCTACTCCGAAGCTTTTGTATGAAACAGGGGTAGCCGGGCAAGAGGTAACCCGAAAAAAAAATAAAAAACTAAAAGAATGAAAGAAAATAAACTTAAGTAACTGAAAAGGGTGTCATTTCTGTTAAACATGAAAAAAACTACGAATTAATTTAAAGCCAAATAGACTAAGTCCATTTATGCAAATTAAAATAATTTCTTAAATTTTGCATTAAATTCATAAAATTTCTACTGTTATCCATTCTGACTTATAATATTCGTTGATAATTTGAAACACTTTTGATTAGTCTTTGCTTTATAAAGAGTCAAATAAAAATTAAACTATGCTAACATTGAGCAAATATTAATTTCATCTCACTACTTGTCAAATATTTATCCAATCGAACAAACAGTAACACAGATCCAGAAAAGTGGACAGATATCAAAATAAATGGATACGTTTCTTCTAAGTTACTGGTCAGATTCTTTTGATGCTTCAGAATATTGTCTTTAGTGTTATAAGTTTTAAGCACATCCAAGCAGCAATATGCCGAATTTGATCCTCAATTAAAAAAAAAACATTTTCGGTAAATTTCGCAAATATGATGATTGTAAGATACTTAATTTCTTTTTTTTAATGTTTTGAATTGTGTAAACTAAAATTTAATGAAATCAAAACGTTTAAAATTTATTCAGAGCTTAGCATTAATTAAATTAAAATTATTAAAATCTGAATTAAGAATTATGAATTTTAAAAAGCAATTCATTCGAAAAAACAAATTATTTAGCTTCATTCAAAGGCGTTAGCCTTTCAACTTATGAATTAATTTATTTGTTAATTCGTATCTAAGTCAAATTGAATTAAAATATTTTTTCTTCATTCATATTGAGAAAAATGTCCAAAGCCTCTTTTTAATAGATTTGAATTGAAGAAAAATTTAATCATTCAATACATTTTTAGAGCTATTTTGTAATGGATTTTAATTAAAGAAAACATGAACGATTCAATAAAGAATTAATTCTATAAGGAATGAATTCTCAAAGGAATTAATTAATGAAATAGTCAAGAGATGAAATTTAATGTGATTTGATTTTGAAAACTGAATTAAGAATTAAGTCTTTCGAACCTTTGAATTTATTGTACCTAAAAATATTTAAAAAAAAATCTTCAAACGTTTCAATAACATTTTGAAATGGTAAAATAAGTAAAGAATCTGCTTATATTATAATTGTTTTAAATGGACTTGAACCATTTTACCTCAGAAGGATTTACGCCAGATTTTTTAGTTTTTTGTTTGTATGTGGCTTTGCATAAGTATTTCTTTATGCTTTATTATTGTAGCTTGCAGCACGCATGTCACTTAAGATAATTTTTTGTTGTACAAGTAGTTATTTTTGTTGTTGTACGTTCAATGTTGGCTGTTGCCTGGTCATGTCCAAAGCAAGTAGCTTCATTTTTATATGGCCTAAAAGCACAAATATACAAAAATAATAATAAAGAAAGCAACAACAACAAGAACAGAAAAACAAAACACAGAGACTCGTGTTGTACGACTTATAAGAAATGACACATTTTTGACATCCATGTGACTTTAAAGTTGAAAATTGTTAATTTTCATTTAATAAGTCCAGCATGAGGTGTCCCAGTCAGCTTCAAACGAAAAGAGTGAACAAACAAACAAACAAAACAACATACATACATTCTGAAATTATTTGAATTTTTATTTTTGTTTTGTGCGACATATTCAAAAGTCTTGACCATAATTTTAATTTCATTGCCAAAAGTGTCATGTTACGAAGATTTATATTCAACTGTCTTGTTGAGCTGTCTCAAAAAACAAAAAATTTCTACATTCTACTCCATGTTCTCTTCTTTTTGCCGTCGCTTGAAAGCCAAACACGCCCAAATAAATATTTAAACAAAATTTTATATATATTTCTTTTTTTTAATATAAAAATGATAAAACAAATTTAAGTTTGTTTTCTTTATGTAGATTTTTAAACAGGTTTCGTTTATAGTTTTCTTTTTTTTTATTAGTAAAAATATGTTAAATTACGAATTAAGAAATGATTTACATTCTTATCACTTTTACTTAATGAAAACAAATAAACAAAAAAAAAGGATATAATCCTCACACTCAGTCTCATGCTCAATCCCATTCATGCTCTCAGTCTGTGTCAGTATTGTTTATTATGGCTGAGAGTCAGTCAATTCTTTAGATTTATTATCTTTTTGATTTCCACAGAATTGATTCACACTCGTACATTGGACATTGGGGTTTGTTTGCATTGAATTGTTCTTTCGTTAGTTCGTTCGTTGTATTGATGGTGACACTCAGGTATTTTGAAAATTTCACACTTTCTTTAGTCACTCTTGAAGTGAGAGCAGAGTTGGGTACATTTGAATTTTACATTTTTGGTTTTCATATGAAATACACGCACGCACTTGTCTTGCTGATATTTTTTCTATATGTCAGAATATCTATCTATCTATATAACTATCTGTATGTGTATTGAGTCACCATTGCCACACACACTAGTTAGTTAGTTCTATGTTCAGCTATTACAATGGCAACATATGTGTCTTGCTGGCTGGCTGTATGACTGGCTGGTTGGGTGACTGGCTAGATGACAGTCTTTAGTATTTTATGGGCATAGTGTGGCATGTTAAAATAAGATTTATTACCATCATATGTATGTACTTGCTATATACACGCTCATAGATACTCTTCTAAACATACATAGCTACAAATACACATGTTTCTTTACAATAAAGTGTATTTCATGAAGAAGAATAATACTTATTTACCAAAGCATAAAAAAAGAAGTGTCAATGTGAAATGAAAGTAGTCACGTTGCAGCTAAACGCCATGGGGTTAAGGAGACAGACACCATTTTTCTTGGTACTACTTTTCCCTAAACTGAGATTTTTTGTAAAAGATTAATTTCAATTTAATTTCCATACAATGGCGGTTTAGCTTTTGCCTTCAACACAATATTTACTTTTACTTGCATTAATTTTAATTTTAGCCAACAACCTTCACTTTTTATTCTGTCAAATTCTAAGACAAATGACAGCTGTCATTTCATATGCAATATGTTTAAATGTATTGTATGTGTGATTATTTCTTTAACTCTCGCTTGTTTAACATTCTACAAATGTCATTTTTTTGATATAAAAGCGGATTTTTTTTTTTGCACAATTGCAATTGTCGCTTTATAAACCAAAAAACACAATGTTGACATAAACTGTCACTTGTTTTACAAGCAGCCAGCCAGCTAGGCAGGCAGTCAGTCAGGCGGTCACACAAAACCAAAACAATGAAATCTCTTTAAAAATAAAATAATACACTTTAATATTCATGCTTATTTCAAACAAAAAAAAAAACAAACCAAAAAAATCTATATAAAAATTTTAAAAATACTATTTGTAAACAATTTTCTTAGTTACCGGTATTGCAGCCATGGCTTAATACATACTGCAACAACAATAACAACTACATTTGCAACAAATAAGACATTTGTTTAGATTTTTTTTTCGTTTTCATTTTTGCTTTTAAATATTATTATCATGCAACGCACGTCAAAATGTTAAACGCCTCTATTCGTTAAAGATAACTTCATAATATATCATGTTAAGTAGGCGCTAGTCCAAATTGTTTAGTTTCTTTATTATTTAATATAAAATGACTTTATGATCAAATTGCAAATGCTGGACAATATTCTTAAAGACACATGTTTGTTTGTGGTGGCTGAAAACTAATCTTAAATGAATGTGTGTTAAAAAATTATTAATAGATTTTCACATAAGAGAAAACCTTTAAAGTGAATTAAATGAATTGCAAATGTTGCCTTCTGTAGGAACAACAAACAACTTGAATACTTAAACACAATGGTAACGGCGGCGTATATACTTTTCAAAATAAGTTTTACATACTTAATGCTCAATAAAAACATTTAAGGAAGAGATTAAAAATTACTTGATATAAGTTAAGTTTTATTTATAAATTTTTAAACTACACTAGTCAAGTTAAGTGGATTAAAAACTCCAGAAAACTTTGACTCCACTTTAACCAAAACATTTACATCCAAGTTGCCCCCCTTCGGGACCTTGTGATAACAACACCCTTTATACTATAAGTTTTAAATTGAAAACTTAGACTCAACTAAAGCTCTGTTATAGTCATGCGAATTAAAATGATTAAAATCGAACTATCACTTTAGAAATAATGAGCGGCTGTAGTTTTCATTGTATTTGTATTTCAATTATAAACTGACCCATATTAAAAAAAGTTTTTCTTATTCAATTTTAACAAAATTTAATTGAAACTCATAAGAGAAAGAGAAAAATAGCTGAAACATTGATTCATGATAAAGACCTGATGTTGCTTGTTGCTGTGACAACATGTCATTCAAATGGTTTTTGGGGGAATATTAACGTGGCATATAAAACATTGGTCAACTACTGCGTCTTTATAATAATAACAACAACAACTATCAGCAAAACACATTTGTGCAATGTTATGTGTGTCAGTTGAACCATGAACGTGTACCGCCTACAAGTTGTTGCATTAATAAAAGGCAACTAAAGCACACTCCGGTTGCAACAAAGTGCTGCATCGTGTCGTCATACACACATGATGTGGTTGAGGATGATGATGATGATGCTAAATGTGTAAAGTAAAGTAAATTGAATTGAATATGATGATCATAATGTAATAACAACAATGCAAAACAGTAAAAACTTTTCATGTTGGACTTGCTTTTCTCATGCTAAAGCATTTAATGGTGTTACATTGTTTGTCTGCCTGTGGTTGATGAAGCTTTCATGCAACATTTGTCCAAACATTTAACTGCTGCTTTTGCAGCCATTAAGCGTATATTTACAGAGCAACAAAAAAAAACTGTCGTTTTGGTTAAAATTGCTACTGCAACTGACTACAATGATGAGGTTGATCAACATGCCATGATGAGTATATGAGGTTTTTTTTAAAAATATAATTGAAGCACTTTTGACATGAATGAAAAAAGATGAAAAGGAAATTAAATACATTTTGTTGTTATTGTCATGGATAGTTGTTGTTGTTGGGTATTTAACCGTTAATGAGGTGTTTAATGGTTTTGTAAGTGATTTTTTTTGTTGTTATTAAGCAACCAACAGTTTTAATTTTTTATTCATTTACATTGCATTTTTGCAATTTTTTGTAAATAAAACTTATGAACTTGAACTGTTTAAGTTTGTAAGTTCATATTGTTGCATACATGTTTGACTGCAACCATAATGTTGCATTTGAAATGTAGTCCCACACTCATTCGGAGAAAAGAATTTGAACTTTGCATAAATGTCCTGCCACCAAAAATATTTTCAAAACTCACCCACCCTCAAGGGCTGTTGGTAAAAGTATTTCATTCATTCTTAACACAAACTCTACGTATTCCCTACATTTTCATTATGTTTTTAACCACCCTTAAATTCAATTCTGTGTGTGTTATTTCCTTTAGTGCGCAAAGTATTTTATTTAATACACAATGGCCAGTTTATGCATCATGGCTGCACCTGTCGGCCATAATTGTATGGCTGTAGCATGGCTCATTATTATTTCTATACACACACACACACACTCTCACCTAGCCATAGTTTGTTTTTTTTTACTCACACTTGCCAACATTTACCAAGAATGGTCATTTAGTAGGTGTTACAGATTTTTGCCAAGTAATTGTTCTGTCTGTGTAAGTTTGTAGGGCTTTTAACACTACCATCCTCCGGTTCCGTTCTTATTTCCTTCCTATTTCCTTTAAAGTTTTTTTGTTCGCTCATAGCTTATTCCTATAAATCTTGGGATTTCGTTTTCCAATTTTATATTTAAATTTGATAATAAAAGTTTGAGGTTATAAATTAACCCATTGACAAATGAAAATATTGCTTGTTAATTGATCAAAGTACATATAAATGAATGTTTATATGTGTTTTAAATATTTTATAATAAACTCTTACAGACTTTAGCAATTTAAATAAGCCACCCCACAACAACCCACTTATGTGCACGAAATTGATCAGGCCTATTGCGGCAAAAAGGCTAGTAGGAAAAATAACATTAATAAAGTTAGAGTTTTGTAACAAATTTTATAGAAATTAAAATTATGAATTGAGAAGAATCGAGTTTGATTTATGTAATTTATTTATATCTGAAATTTAAATTTCTGTTTTGTATAGAATAGGGCAGCTGTTGCTACTACAGCTCTCATATGATAAACAAAAAAAATGATAGTATGAGATGTGTAACAAATGTTGGACTATCACAGCCATAAACAAATATTCAACATATATGTATTTACATATAAATGCACAAACATACTGTGTAGTTAGAGATAAATGTTTATTTTTGAACCGAATGCTAAAATTTAATTATATTTTACTTAACATACATATGCTAAAATGCAAATACACACACACACATATACACTCATATACAAGCTTACAAATACAATAAACTTACATGTATTGACACATACAACAAATATATATGTAGCCATGGATGAATGTATGTATGAATGCATGTATATAATGTATGATAACTAAGAATGTTTATTTAATATTTATATTTACGTACTTAAACTTGGGTTTTAGTATTCGATTGCACTTTGCCTTTTACCACAAACAATACTAGACCAAAAAACACATACACTAACGCCCGTACCTACATGTGTATGTACATTAGAGATGCTCTTAAAAAAAGTTTGTTTTTTAGTAGCTAACTAATGCAAAATTTGTGGCCAATGGGATAACGAGAACCGGTTACGGAAATTGATTGAAAGTTGTTAAATTGTCTAAACAATGGTACTAGTTTAGATTTTTTTCTTAATCAAATTATATGGTTTTAACCAAGGACCGTAACCGTTATAAATGATATCAAAAAATCCATCTAAAACAGTTATTTTTCAACGTAAAAATAAAAGTTCACATGAAATTCTTAAAAAGAGCCATATCAGAAAAAAATGTCATTTGAGGAGTTTTATTTTTGCCACCAGAAAATAATACTAATTTTATGTAAATTGACACCTAAAGCCTGCCGCTGGTTATGATGATCTGCCGCTGGTCAGATAATTTGTAAAGCTCCTTGTATTGCAATTGAATAAATTGTCATTAAAATAAAAACAAGTAAGATTTTAGTTTGCTATTGTTTGATTCCTATTATAAAGTTGTTTTTTTTGTATATTAAACAAATAAATTACTACAGACATTTCAGATAGATTCAATAAAAAAGATACTGAAAAAAGTAGTAAATAAATAAATAGTTTTATTTTTCCCCTCAGAAAATTAAACTCTTCAAATAACTTTTATTTTATTACGGAAAAAATAAAACTCCTCAAACGAGTTTTTTTTACGGGAAAAATAAAACTCCTCAAATGAGTTTTTTTATGACGGTTATTTAAAACTCATTTTTTAAGAGTTTTATGTGAACTTTTATTTTTACGTTGAAAAATAACTGTTAGCTGTGGAATTGAGATCATTTTATGTATATAACAGTATTGGCCTCCGTTGACTCTAACATAGAGAGTTTTTGATTTAAAATTTTCTGGATAATCGTTATTTACGGTCACTGGTTTTAAGATTTGAAATAAATTGTATCTTGTACAAAAAATTATATTTCCAACATTAAAAAGAGAAAAAAGAAATCAAGTTATTTACATTTTCCCACGCCATATACATATTTACATAAATCACATTTTTTGCATAATACCCACCTTTTTTGCTAAGAAATGCGGGTAAAATAAGCGTAAACTAATAGTTTATTTTTTTTAAGGGCCTGTCTAATGTTTATATAAACACACTTACACATTTACAGTCGTACATTTAAACAAACATATATTGCAGTTTATTCTAACCATTCTTACGAACATCATTACTCTTCTTTTACTAAACATAGCCGGTATTTTGTGTACTCTACATAAAATACATGCAGTAAAATATGTGTGTACAATCAAACATCGGGGACTGGTCAAACGGCCTTTTGATGTAAAGGAAGTTAAAAACTAGTCTTCTTTTTTCTTAAATAAATATTTAAGCAATAGTTTTAAAGAGTGGAGAGAAAGTGTCATGATATATCTGGACTAGGAGATATAGGAAGCTTTTTATTGTTCATCGTAATTCGGTGTCCAGTTCAAGACAGCGGGAAAAATATGTATCCATCAGTACTTTCTGAGTTTCGCGACTGTTGGTGGTGCAGGATTATTTCCCTTGAGGCCGTCAGTGTAGCTAGCAGTGTTTAAGTATTAGTTAGTAAACTGTTTACAATAGAAGTTGCATATAGACACTTACTTACATAGATACGTACCTATACTGTTTAGTGTATACACTTTTTTTGTTGGCATTATTGTTGTTCGTTCATTCGTTTGTTTGTTATAGAGTACAATCAACAACCAAGCAAACCATTTGCCAGTACTCGCTAGCAGTACTCGTACTACAACACTACTACTTACTGCATTGCATTTTACTCACTGAATACTCGTATTTTATGTCGAATGGTTTAAATTTATTGTTATTGAAATACAATTGCAAAATTAACTGTCAATGTGTAGAGTTTCTATGTATTTATGTACATTTGAGTTGGGGTTTATTGGAGATAGAGGATAGAGTACACATGTACACACGAACTGCAAACGAGTAAGACTGAGTATGTTGCAGCTTGTATGTGTGTGAGTAGGTAAGTGTCTGTGGAAGGGAGTTTTTGTGTCATTTTGGATATCTAGATATTACCGTTAAGGTCAAAAGTAAACAAAACAATTGTAAAAAGAAAAACAACAATGTAGAAAAAAAATAACAGAAAATCTTTTTTTTTATAAAACAGCTTTTTAAAGATCTTCAGGATTTTTCGAAATTAAGTTGTTTATGGTTTAATTTAAAGAGTTATATTTTAATTTTAATAGTCAAAGTTCTCAAACTTGCTACGCTTCTTTATTATATTTTTGAGCCATTAAAGGTAATTAGGAGTTTTTTTGTTTGTAAATTTATCATATTTTATGTAAATTTTGCTTTAATAAATCATCCGCATGTAACATATGTTACCTTGAAGTTTTTAGCTAAATAAATAATCTTTTTTAATACTCAGACCATACGAACACAAATTGTTATTAAGAATGTTCCTTTTAATATGACCATAACGCCACCGCTACTGTAAATAAAAAATACACTCAAAGAAATCTATGTACAAAATAAAATTTGTTAAAAATATTAACATAAATTTAAATTAAAGCTATTTATAGTAATAAATTTGTGTTTATTGCATAATTATTATTACAAAATTTATTAAATTTAATTAAAATTTGTGCAATTAATTGATTCGAGATTGCT
Source organism: Calliphora vicina (assembly GCF_958450345.1). Taxonomy (NCBI): domain Eukaryota; kingdom Metazoa; phylum Arthropoda; class Insecta; order Diptera; family Calliphoridae; genus Calliphora; species Calliphora vicina. The sequence goes on from NC_088780.1 coordinate 84,514,570, forward strand.
TTTTATGGCCGAATTCATAACAAAATTTTAAGTTTATCAAAGGTTTATAAATTTAACACTCAGAAACACAAGCGGAAAACTGATTTCCAATTTTTCCATGAAAAATACTTAAAAAAAAATATTTTTTTGAAATAAGTTTTTCAAAATTTTTTAATACAAATTGAACATTTTTGTTAAGTGTATACAGAATCTCAAAGATTCACCAACAAAAAAAAACTCAACATACCAAAGAAATTCATATATAAACACAAGCGCAACAACAACAAAAACATAATGCTAATCTAATAACTTTTAAAATGTCAGAAAATTTATTTGTTTTAAACGGGCCATAATATAAAAAAAAATAACAAACACACAAACACGAGCAGAACTAAAAGGTAGAAAAGAAATTGTAAAGAAATCAGCAAGAACATAAACGTGGGTATAAAGAAAAAATTATTTGCAACACAAAAAAATTTAAAAAAAAGGAATAAAGCAACAACACCAACAACATAAAAAACAACATGATGAAGTACTATCAAGGTATCTTTAAGTATATTTTAGTGCAACTAAAACACATACACAAAACGAACAAAACAGAAACAGCATGCGTCAGGTGTGCACATTTTATAAAGTTTTAAATAATAGCACAATCTTACGTTTTTTTTTTCTTTCTACCCTACTCCTGCCACATCTTCAAGAAAGTTTAGGGACTCCAACTAAACCAATTCCACAACCCCTAAGTGTGTGAGTTTTAAACTCACACCCTCTCCATCTGTATGCCTCCCCTTAACGGTATTTGTCTTAAGTGAAACATGTAAAATTTACATAAATATCAAGTAAAAACAAAATGTTGGCTTAAACTCATACTTCTTTAGATAAATTTTGTTTGCTTTGGAGGTTGATAAATGTTTTTTCAAATAATATGCTTTTTCTTTAAATATATGTATGTATGTATATTCGTATAAGTGTGCATTTTAAAGTCATATTGATGTTTTTCATAATCTTAATTCCTATATAGATTTATTTATAAAACAAATATTTATGGCATTTATTTTGCAATTTATTTTTGGTTTTTAATGTTTATGGCCATCTTTTATATTTTTGGTATGGCACCATTTATATGCAAATAAATCACTAACGTTCAACCATAAGTCGCGCGATTTAAATTCTACACATTCACATTCAAATACATACACACAGATACACACACGCATACATAAGAGAGGGAACTTTAATGTAATAAACTCATACACAGAGTTTGAAAGGAATTTCTTTATTCACTCACTCACTCGAGAGAAGAATATCAAATAAAAGTTTATTTATTTTAACTTTCTAAGTAAAGTCATTAGGCATTTGTTGAACTTACTAAACCTTTAAAAAGGAAATCTAAATATACTCAGAGCATAAATATAGTTCCAATAAGCACCAAAGCCCCAAAAATTAAAGCACTTGAACATTTTTATGTTTTAAATGAAAAATATTTGAAAAATTAAATATTTTGCAAACCAAAAACATATGGCTTGAATTTATGTTTCCTTTTGACTGAAGAAAGCTATTGAAATAAAGTGTAATACAACTGTAATTCAATTATTTGACTATAATTCAAGGCTTCAATTACACTTGCTTTCAACTTGAATTCCAGTAAAAATGCTTATTGGGGTTGTACATGATCACCATAATCATTTCAACATTATTACAAGTGTTTTTTAACAATATTATGGTCCCTGTAATTATTTATATGGTTGCGGTAAACATTATATGTTAAAGCAATGATTACTACAATCATATAAATCATAACTTTAATATGTTATGATTGTCACAACCATATAAATAATTACAGTAACCATAATAATGTTAAAAAAAATTTGTAATAATCTTGAAATGATTGCATATTGGTTGGTTTTATGATATTAATTTGGTAAATTATTCGACTAGACTTGGACAGCCCATTTTTTGACAAAGCTGCCTATTTTGTAAATCTTATATGAAAATACATATCGGCATTATGATATGTCGCTCTCAAGTTACTTATGTTGGTTTTTGTGCCAAAAAATTCAAATTCTGATAAAGAGTACCGCTGGAAATAGTATTCGAAAACTCATTCGGTTTATGGAACACTAAATTTTAGTTTCAATGATATGATTCTTTAAAAATTCTGCTGCCTGTGTTTAAGGCTAGAACAAAAACAAAATAATATTGTAATAAAATAAACTGCATCATGCTACATAGTATATGCAGTCTCATACATTACGGCTCACACTATTTGTCATGTGTGTTTTTTTTAAGAACTTTTTCCCTGATTTTAAATGATGCAGTGTTGTAGTATATGGCGGATTTTTTGCAAACTTATTTTAAGTTTTTTTGTTGTTGCAATTTTTTGGGGTTAACATCACACACATGCGAATATGCATGTGTATCTGTTGTATTTCTTTTTTCATATGGCGGCATGTCATCCATATTGTGCTGCCGTGTGATATTTTATAATGAAAATCCCTTTTTTTTTGCCATTGCTGCTGCTGTATGTGCTTAAAAATTTATCAGCAGCAAGTCATGCTGTGAAAATGCACAATTTTCACATTTTTACTAAATTTATAACATTCGGCTTCGAAATATATGCATAAATTCGCCAATGAAATGCCAATAAATAAATTAAAGTAATACCCTGTCTACAATATTTATAAAATAAAAAAAATACACATATGCAAACATATGAGCAAGTATACATATGTACATTTAACATGCGTAAAATAATGTTAAGGTGGTAGTGATGTGTAAAAGTGTTATTTTATACCCCCTCCCATCACAAATACAAAAGTCGGAAGAATGAGTAAATAAATAAACATTTTCAGGCGCCCTCCCCTGCTCATGTGGATGTGTGCAAAAAGGGTTGGTTGAAACAAGTGTTAAATAATTGTTGTTAAACAAATAAATCGAGGAAAAAAGCTGTGAAACTTTAAATTTTAAGTTTAATTTGATTTTGAAATTTATGGTTAACTAAAGAAAATTTATTTCCCCCAGTGATAAGAATAGAGCAGAAATTTATATTTGTAGGTATTTTTTTGTACTCTAAATGAAAAAAAAAAAACAAATAAAATAAATGTATTTATAAAATAAATTTATTATACAGACAAACACACACATACATTTATTTATACACATTTATTCATATGAAAATCCTTTTTCTGGTTTTTCTTTTAAAGCAAAGGGATACAAACAAACAAAAGAAAACTGAAAAATAACACTTACATTAAACAATTACAAAAAAAAAAGAAACAACAAATACATTAACACTCACCCATATAGACATGCAGACATACATCCATACATGATTTTATATCCTTTCATATCTCATTTGGTGTTGATGTTAAAGCTTTTATTTATATTACACTCACACACACTCACACAGTGATATCTGTGAGGATGTATGATGTGTATTTGTTATTGTTGTTGTCTTATATTTAGCCACTGTGAGTGTATGTGTGTTAATGTTTAACCATGTTGCAAATTTTATTGTTTAACTGTAATGTTATTATTGCTGTTGTATTGTTTGTAAGTGCCGTTATTAAAACAAGATAGTATGAGAGTAGAGCCAAGTGAGCTAGAGTGTGATGAGTCCATATTGTAAATATGAATGTATGTATGTATGTATGTTTGTGTACATTTACGAGCCGCAGAATCACTTAAGTGTGTAATTGTATATTTATTTGTTTTCATTTGACAAAATATCAACAATAACAATCACTCTTAATGTCACGTATTTTATGCAATTGTTAAAATTTTGCCATTTCTACTAAATTTACCAGCAGTTTATTTGTCTGTATTATTTATAATAATGAACATATGTTTATTTACTTATGTACATACATATATAAACATTCACACATTCATATGTACATACATAATTATGTTTATAGTGTGCATAATTATGCAAGTTCTTTTTCATTGTTATTTACCCCCTTTCCCTAAATTGTTGTAAAAGAAACACAATTTTTTTATTTTAATTTTTGTATAAATTTCTTCTTTTATTTTAAATGTGAACATGTGTTTATTGACAGCTTTTTTCACCAATAGCATTTAAAGATTTTATTAAATTGCTTAAATTTTATAAAACAATAGCATGACTGTAAATATTATTAGCTTTGAAAGATTTGTTAATAATTTTAAACAAAAAAAGTGGAAAATTTCTTAATCAACAACATAACTACCTACCTACAATAAATATTTAATTTTCTATGTTTATTTCACGATTACACTTTTTTGTTTTTCTGCTTAAACTAAAATAAAATTTTGTTTTTAGTTTTGAAATTAATAAAATTAAAAATTAATTTGTTTTAAATTTTTATGTTGTTGTTTATAATTTTCAATATATTTTTACAAAATTTTCGATTTATAAAAAAAATGTTTTTATTTGTTTTAAGTTTTTTGGCCGTTTTTTAAAAATTTACTAACAAAATTAACTTATATTTTAATTTTATTATTATTTTGTATAGTTTTATAATTTTATGCCTTTACACCATTTCCCTTAAATTTTAAATAAAAATTAAAAAAACTAAAAAAACCTCATGAAAAAATAAATTTTCCGATTCCAAAACAGTTCGATTTATAATTAAAAGACTCCATTACTTAAAAAACTACATAAAAAACTATGTTTAAAACCTTTCCAATGCTGTTATTTCAAAGGCATTTTCAATGAAGTATAAAGCTACTGAGAAATTTTGATTACCATGGGCCAATTTCGGGAAATATTATTTAACCCGGATTTTTGAAGAAAATCAAATATATAGCTACATAAAATTAGTGTAAAGTCAAGACATTAACATTTAATTTCAAATAAACTGTAACTATTTCAATATTGTTACAAGTTTTTAACCATATTATTGTCACAGTAACGATTTAAATGATTGTGGTAACCATAATATGGTTAATTTACGATTCACATATTTGTAACAACCATATATATGGTTACAGTAAACAAATATATGTTTGTGACAACCATATTTATGATGAATAATTTTATCATAATATGTTGTTCTTAGATTATGATATTCATAAGCCAAGAGCAACATAATATGGAGTCCTTCATCATATAAATGGTTGTCACAAACATATACTTGTTTACTGTAACCATATATATGGTTGATACAATCATGTGAATCGTAAATTAACCATATTATGGTTACCACAATCATGTAAATAGTTACTGTGACCATAATAGTAACAGTAAACATGCACAACTATATTTTTTCTCTGCGTGTATAATACCATTCTAATATTCGGATTTTTGATTATTCAACTAAATTGTATTCAAATGATTTGAGGTCAATTAAGGGAAATGGTGTAATAAATCTCTGTAGCTTAGATGAGAACTTAAATTATAATTTCCAACATATTTACCATTATTTTTTTTCTATTCTTCTACATTTCTTTTTAGGTAAGAGATATTCAGAATCTCTTGCGGGCTCACTTCTACCAGATTGGTTAGGTAAGTACACATTTTTGTTATTACATTTTTAATTTTTTTGAACAAAATTTTTTATTTTATAATTTTTGCTAAAAAAAAAAGAATATTTTTTTTTATTTAATTCTTTTTTGAAATAAGTTGCAAGTCATATATTTTTTGTTTACAATACACAAAATTTTGAAAAGAAAAAACAAACCAAAGATTTTGATTTTTGCATTGGGAAATTGAAAATATTTTTTGAGTTTTGCTAAGAATTTGAAGACAACAATTGGCTTATTTTTAGAGTTGAAAAACAACAGCTTTTTTGAATAAATTTTGTTAAATTATTTTTTGTATTTTTTTAAACGAATAGTTTTAGCTATTCTAAAAATTTATTTTTGATTTTATGTTGAAATTTTAATTTTGTTAAAATCACAAGTCTCAAACGTAAGATGTGTTGAAAAGAGTGAGAAATTAAGAGAGAGCCCAGGATAAAATAAAACCAAATATAAGGAGGTAAACCAAATAAAAAAATTAAACCAAAAAATGTGTAAATGTGTTTATTATAGATGTTTCTATTAGATAACAAATTAATATTAAAACAAATATTTATTTTAAATAAAATATTGTAAAAGAAATGCATGTGCATGAGACCCCTCCCTCATTTCATTAATATTTCTTTATAAAATAATATTTTTTTCTTAAAGAAAATTAAAAACTTACCATATTTTTCTTAAAAAAGGTGTTAGTTATAGCAACAACTTCTCATTAAAATAAAATATTTGCCTTTTTAACAAAAATACAGAAAAAATATTATTAATATGAGCCATTGACACGCAATTTAACAGCAACAAATCTGGTTTTTTACATACATATAAATTAAAAACTGATTTAAAATTGTAATTCATAACAAACTACTATAAATTAATTAAATAATATTTTTTTAATGTTTGTTGTGTTGGTGTTTCTCAAACAAAATCATTTAAAACACGCATGCATTACAATATTTATATTTTGCAACAACTACAAAAAAGACAAAACATTTTTACACAATTTTTTTTTTAAACAAATGTTTAAATATTACATACATACGTACGTACTTTACTACATAAATTCATTTAAATTAACATTACAAAACTTATTAACACTTTGTAAATCATAATGTTGTGATTTGTTGTAATTTAATTACCACAACTTGGCGAAAAAAAATTAAAAATTACACACAGAAAGGAAGTGAGAGTGAGAGATAAACTATAATTTTTCACATAAATATTTAATTGTCATTTATCATGGCTCTAAAATTAAGTTTCTGCTTTTATCTCATAAACATTGTTGTAACACTCATTTATTTAAAAGCTTTTTTCTGTTGCCTAACCATTTTACAAATTATTATTGTAAATTATGAAATTATTCTTACAAAAAAAAACTAAACCTATTAAAAACATTCCTGGGGAAATGCTAACAAAATCATTGTAAAAACTAAAGTAAGTGCAAGAAGTTTAACTGTCTATAACAAAATATTGTCATTTATTTTCTGTATTTGTTGGATATTTATGTTGATTTTATACACATTAAATATTACATATGACAATATTTTATTTGTACACACAAAAATACATTAATTTACAAACAACAACAACATTCATTTATTTATTTTATAATAAACCATAAATAATTGTGTAGAAAAGAACCCAAGTTTTTATAGTATTTGTCTATTTATGTGTATCTGTGTATTTTACAGAAATTGCTTACCAATCGTTTATAAAAAAATCCATTTACATTAAAAAATTGCCTTCATTGTTAGATTTCCTATAAATGCTACTGCCATCCATTCCATTTAGTCATTCATTCAGTCATTCATTTTTACCATCTTTAACATCCCAGTATTATTCACTTGCCATCCATTAGAAAATTAATAATTTTACTTTTTCCATGTGTGTCTGTGTGGTTTTTGTACCATCAAATTATACCAAACAAAAAAAAGGTCTATGAAATTGTTTGCAAATTGAATTAAATCAATTTATTACATTTATTGAGTTTTTGAAGTTTTGTGTGTTTTTAAGGGTTCATTTTTCAGTTGCTGGATCGCCATTTTCTTAGAAATATCTTTGAAAATTAAAGCTAAGGCTTTGAAATCAAAAACATTTAACTAAAATGTCTAGATAAATAGCAACATTTTCAAATTAAAGCTGATTTTAATTTAAAATATAGTTGCTAGAGTAAATTTTGTTGTTTTTTAGTTTAAACAACTTCCAAAAAATCTGAATTATCAAAATACTCTTATATATGGGTATTTTTACAATTATTTTTATATGAATTAATTGAGATTTTTAGTGGGCAGTCGTTTTTGAAAAACTAATCCAAATCGATATATGCGAAAACAGATTGATATAAAACTGTTTCTACAATAAGCTAGAATTAAAACATGTCAAACGATTTCCAATTCTATTTCTGAATTTTATAATTGTATTTCAGAATATTCCAATTATATTTCAGAAGATTCCATTTATATTTCCGAACTTTCTAATTGTATTTCAGAATTTTCCAATTGAAATTCTGAAGTTCTAATTTATACTTAAAAAGTTTCTAATTGTATTTCAAAAATATAGTTGTGCATGTTTACTGTAACCATTTCAATATTTTTCGAAGTTTTTAACAATATTATTGTCACAATAACTATTTAGATGATTGTGTGTAACTATAATATGGATAATCTACGATTAACATGATTGTATCAACCATATATATGGTTACAGTAAATAAGTATATGTCTGTGACAACAATTTTTATCATAATACATATTTATGTTGTTCTCAGATTATGATATCCATAAGCCGAGAGCAACAAGTAAGTCCTTCATCATATAAATGGTTGTCACAAACATATACTTATTTACTGTAACCATATATATCATATATATGGTTGATACAATCATATTAATCGTTAATTATCCATATTATAGTTACCACAATCATGTAAATAGTTACTGTGACTATAATATTGTTAAAAAACTTGTAACAATATTGAAATGGTTTTTCTCTGGGTGTGTATTTTAGAAAATTCCATTGGTATTGCTATTCGAATTTTCTGAAATACAAATGTAAACTTAGAGTACTTCCAGATTCTTCATTCTTTTAAGCTTTTTTGTATGGGTAGTCTTCAGGCTAATTAAACGTAGCCACAAAAATACACTAAAATCCTGCAAAAACTTTCGTTTCATTGAACACGTTTATTATTCCTTCAAAAAACATATATATTCTTGATCCTTATGAAGCAGTTTCGGTATAGTAGAAAACAAGTTATGGACCAAAATGTAAAACAAGCTCAAAATTATTGCACATTTCCAAAACAACTTTAAACATTGTAACGTAAGCAGATTTATTTTTTTGTTAATTTAGCTATCATTGTTGTTGTTAAATTTTACACTTTTCGAAACATACAGCGAATGTGTGTGACTGCGTGTAATTGCGCCTCATTCTAGTTTTACAATTACACAAATACAACAATTAACAGGATGCAACTATGTATGACAATGACACACATTTTAATTAAACTTTAGCTAGAAATTTAACACTTTTCAACTTAAAATAACTTAGAAAATTTCTAATTGAAACAAGCAAACAAGTACAAATAGATGTTTGCCATATGAAAAGGACATAACCTTTAAGGAAAAGTAATTTAAACAAACAAAATTCTTTAAATCTTTAGCATTATTATCACTGTATTTCTCTTAAGAGCCAACCTAACAACCTCCCTGGCAAACAAAAAAGTAACAGCAAATAAAGTATTTGTAAGAGCTCGTATTTCATTTATGTATTTTCAACGTCTCTTAACAGGCCCTTTTATTGATTTTTCTGTTTTTTGTGTCTTGCTCTATGTACAATAGCAACAATAAGGACAATAACAATACATAGCACAATTACCCAGTTTCCACTATCAGCTGGCTGATATATTTGTAACCATATTCCTTCTATATACAACGGTATTCAAAGGCCAAGTAGGTGGAGCGCAGCCAGCAGGGGGAGTTGGAATTTTGGATTTTGTGTGCTTGTGCAAAGATTTACATAAAAAAAACTTTTTTTTTTGCAAATTCAGCAGATGAAAGCGTATAAATTTTATTTGATTTATGGCTTTTCTCTGGGTTTTTAAAGCTAACAATAATAACAACAACAGCAATAACAAACGAAAAACAAACTAACAAACCTTCACATACAAATACACTTATAATAACTGTATGTGTGTTAGTTTATTTTCCGGCTATGTATGCGTGCAAAGAAGGATGTTTTTAATGTGGGTTTATATAAAACACACACACATACCCACAATTTACGTAAATATTGAGCAATTTTTAAGCTTTATTTGTATGTATATGAGAAGAAAAAAAAAATACCCTGGCTTCATACAAAAGAATCAAAACAAACTCCAAAATATAAGAATAGAACAAGCAAAACTCAGTAAATATGCCACTGAAACTGAAACAAATGAACAAATAAACGCCTGAACACTTGCCAGAGAAAAAAGGTCTTTAATGTTTATTTAGAGCAGGGAAAAAAAAGGAATACACACAAACATAATCTCACTGGCCCAAATATGTTTGAGTGTAAACCGAGGGGAAAAAACGCAAAAATCAACCTGCTGTAAAAAAAAATTCAGCAAAAGCCTTCAAAAACCAACAAACATTTTGTGGGTTTAAATAAAAATCATCAAAGTCTTGGCATATTACTTATAAACATACCAACATATTTATTTAATAATACATATTCTTATCATTTCAAAACTTGTTTCCTTAAGTTTAGCGTTTTCGTGGTTGCCTCTGCTGGCACTTCTTAATCACGTTTTAATATCTTCATTTAATATTTCACTATCAGCCAGACCAGACCAGACAGTTTTGTGTATTGGGTTACAACGTTTTATTTGTTTCATAGGATACGTACGATTCATTCATGCAACAAAAACTCTGTGTGCGTTTGGTTGGTTTGTGAAAAGGGTCGGGGGAAGTGGGAAATATTAACATTTATCATAGGACCTGAGTTTTTGTTCAACATGCGTGTGTTTTTGTTCCCATAAAACCCCATTAAAACATATACTTTTGTTATAACATTTTTAACAAATAAATTTACACAGCTACACACATTCTTATTTTATATACTTTATATTGTTAGCGTTTGTATGTTTAAGAGACACACAAAAGAAACAGAAACATAAAACATCCAGTATTAGCGATAAAGTAATCTTTAAATCATTATATACACTTGGAGAAATAAAGGCAAGCTTCTTTGAAATATCTCTGAAAAACGTTATGTTTCTAGTGCTCTATAATATTCTACTCTTAGTGAGATTTTTTGCTAAACACGGAAATGAATCAATTATTTCTACACGATAGTCCGAATGGTTTTCTTAAAGATTCTATATAAATATAAAGCAATCTGTCAAATCAGTTTAAAAACAGAAATTGGCATTATGTTCAATTTAGCATATACCAGAGGTAAACTACTTTTGGTCTAGCCTAGCTCTTCTATAGCAATCTGAAGTTTTATTAGAAATTGCTGATTTATTTAACAAACTTTTTCTTCATTTATACCCGGATACTTTGTTGGGTCTAAAGGTTACCAGCATAACAAATTAGAGCCGGCACATTTGGTGTAATAAAAACTTCTAATTTAACATTTTAATAAATAAATTTGCATGCACTCATAAAATTTGTATAGTTCATGAAATATATTTGTTTAAATTTTATTTAGTATAGATCAAAAATATCATTATTTCTTTCAGTGTATACAAAAGCTTTTGTTAAATTTGTGTGTGTTTTTGAAAGGGGAAACAGAAAAAAGGTTTTGCTGAAATCTAAACATTAAACTCTCGTTTATATAAAAGTTTTTTTCATTTAGCAAGCAAACAAAATTCTTTATTTTTACCTAATTCATCCCAAAAACAAACTTCAAATTCAGAAAACACTAACGCCATCTATTTTAAACTTGAAGAAGTCATAAATTTGAAATATAAAGTAAAGCTTTAAAATTAAGCTCTAATTTTTTCAAGTATTAAACTTGTATTAACATTTTCTAATGAGTGTAACACATAATTTTGCACACAGAAATATTTAAAAAAAAACCGAAGAGAAAAAAAACGAAATAATACAAAATGAAAATTAATGAATTCTTATCACACATTTTAAACAAAACAATGTCTTTATTATTATTTACCAACAATTTAAAGAAGATATACAACAAACCAACCACAACAATAATCACATGTAAAAAAATATCTAGAGTTACGAAGAAAAAGCGTTAAAAGGTAAAAAAATATTTATAAAAAAAATCTTTAACGAAACACATAATAAATGTTAAATTCTTTTTTTTTTCAACACAAAAAACTTTAACACAACAATTGACATTGAATTTGTCTTTCTTTAGTTTTTATGCTTGTTTAAGGATTTTGTTTAAATAAAAAAATTGAAAGAAAAAAATGTGGACATGTGAGATAATTAATATTCCAAACAGGTAGAACAGAAATGTTTGAATTTGTATGGTTTTTGATTGTGTCACTTGATGACTGAACATTACGGCGAAGGGGGGGTTAATAAAAACTTTTTATGAGGTGTTTTATTAAACAGCAATAATAATTGTTATAACAAACAATAATAAAATCAGACATACAACACAAAAACTCATTTAATTGAAGTTAATTTCTTGTTTTATTGCTTTAACAACCAAAAATATAGATAATTTTTATTTTTATAAAAAAAATCAATAAAATGAACACACATCCCTTATACAAATAAAACGAATAGAAGTCAAACATTTCTAGTATTTATTTTGGGCTTTTATTCTTAAGGTGGAGAGTGTGGTTTATACAAAAACAACCTTGTCTTTTCAATTCCCAATGGAATGACCCACATTTTCGTTAAATGTGTTATGTTTTACTTTGAGAGGGTGTTTATGTTTGCAACCAAACATTATTCCTTTTGTAATTATTAAAATGGCAATAAATGTAGTAAAAAATGTGGCTACTCAAGCGAGTTTAGTTAGTGAAGAGTAGGATTTTCAGGATTAAAGTAAACATTTTATAAAAATTCGTTTATAAAACTATTTGTTTGGAGCTTTATCAGAAGAAAAACTTGAGCACTTCATCATCGGTCACATTATGATACTTGGAAAGAAAAGAGTCAAGATAAGGAATACTGAATCAGCATCTTCTTCGATCATGAGACTTTAAACAAACCTTTAAGGTATTTATCCTTCTGTAGTCCATATCCGACTGATCATAAGGTCTAGAATCTCCTACTACTGGTCAGTTTACGCATCGGGGACATAGAGCCCATCATTGCTAAATTATTCCCGATATGATCTTGGTGATCTGGTATCCAGTAGAGTTCAAGTATGATATGTTTGGCTTTGGGTATAAATCCGAATATGATCCCAGTATATCCGATAAAATATTTACTAAAACAGGGCCTTCTTCATGGCGGAAACATATAAAATCTTCTATAGTTTTTTTCCACCCCATTTTCTACATTCGTGATCAATTCCTAGATGCCTCTGTCAAAGAAATGTTTGGGAAAGCTTATTATTAAGTAATAGTATTAACTAAAAGTATATACTAATGTTTTTGTGCAAAAATCGTTTAAACCATACATAGGACAGTCCAGGTCAATCTTATGTTAAACTAAGTGGGTTAAAATTAATTTTGAAATACTTCCGAATTGTAATTTCTACTTTATTCGCTTCTTTGGAATCTATTTCATTTTAGAGAGAATTTATTGCAGAGCTTTCTTTTTGGTTCTTTAAAAAATATTTGACAACACTTTAATTAGATATTTTATTAAACATTTTTGTATTGTTTTTCGGCAAAAGTAGACATGTTTTTAAATTGTAATAAGAAACACTAAAGAAATCTTAAAATTTTAATTTTATTCTTATTGGTTTTCAATATTTTAACTGTAAGTTATAGTATTTTTCTCAATTTTCTTTACGTTTTTTTTTTGTAAGTTTTCTTTATTTGTTTGTATTTTCCACTTGATTTTCTTCCACTTCTTTGTTCCTGCCTTGGAAAATCGGGTGCTGTTCAGTTTTGTTTAACATTTTTTCGCTCTCAGTTTTGGAATTTATGACCGTGTGTTGTATGAAAATTGTTCGCAATGTTATAAATTTAACAACCCTAAAGGCCATAAAGCATTTAAAATCCACGCGCAAGTTGAGCAACATTTCTACCACATTTGTTTTGTTATTATTTTTGTTGTCTTTCTTGGCCATAAAATTTAAACGGCTTTGTGTTACCAAGTACCAAAACAAAAAAGTAAAAAACATGCGCAAAAAAATAAATATAATAGGTACTTCTTTTAAATAAAAGTAAAAATGGCAATAAATTTTCAATAAAAGCACATAAATTTCAGGGATTTATGTTAAGAAAATTATTAAACAATTAACATTTTAATAACATATACATTATTTAAGCATTTAAATCCATAAAAAAACACTATCCAAGCGGCCGACGGCTTTTGCTGTAACATTTCACACCCTTACAGGCACAATAAATATTTTTTTAATATTTTTTTTGTTTCGTTTTCATAAGAATTTATTTATTTCTTTATATTATTTTATTTTTTAAATTATTTTCATATTATTCCAAAGCTTTACATTTAATGACTTTATTAGCCGCTAAATAAATGCAAAATTTATTGTCTCGTATTTGCAAATAAATCTTAAAAGTTCGCCGTTTTTATTAAAACTAATGAAAATGTCTACGTACTCAGCAATAAGCCAGCCATATAATAATGAGTAAATGAGTCAGTGTTAGTGTTGTGTTTTTTGTTTTTGTGTTTCTTTGGTTTCTCATATTTTTGTTGTGTTGTGGTTGTTGTTGTTTTAGCTACTAACAAATATGGCCGTCGTAAATTCAATTCGCCGTAAAAACAAGTAATTCATCTTTTTTATGTGTACATTATTGTTGTTGTTGTGTTTCGTGTGTGAATGTTTGCATGAGTGTGTGTTTCACACAATCAGTGTTGTCTAGACAGCGATTTCCCCGCTAAATAATTTATAGCTAGCAGTGCTTAAAAATTTCTAACTACAATTTTTGATTTAATTTCTATTAATAAAACTACAATATTCACTTTAAAAGTAAAAATTTAGTTAAAACTTTTATTCAAATGTTACTTTACTGCCTGTTTCTCTAAATGCGAACAAAAATTTTCTTTCGTATTTTATATCTGAAACAACAACATTTAAAATGTAGTTGTTGTTTTCAATTTAAAATACGAAAGAAAACATTCGTTCGTATTTAGAGAAAAAGGCAGTTAATATTAGAATTATTCTATTTTCTTCCTGTTTTATTAACTAATCTTTGAAAGGATTAAAAAAAGTCGAGGTATTCTAATCGATTACAAAATTACGAAAAGGTTTAGTTAGTTCCCAGAAAATATAACTGAAACATATTGCCGAAAAAAAATAACTTTTAGTTTTCCAAGTACCTAGATCTGGAAACAATACAACAATGCAAATAAGCTTATTGAATCAGCGTTTCTGGTGTTTTAGCTAAATAATAACTGTTTTAAAAATCACAAGATTTTACAAGAAAATCGCTGAATTAGTAACAGTGCTAAAGTAAAAATATTGCTGAGCCATTTGTGCTCGTTAAACACACACACCCGTTTATACTTATGGGTCATATGGAGTTTGAAGACCACCGAATTCACTTGACAAAAAAACATAAAAAACTAGCTTTGCTGAAGTGAATAGTTTTATTAACCATCCACAGCTGGCAACAAAGTTGCTTTAACTCAAACAAATGTTTATTAATGTTCCAGCAACACAACTCAGTGGTTTGAGTGTGTTGCTAAGCATGAGAAAATGTTGCTAATGATTGTATACATATGTATATAAATAATAAATAAAAAATGTTGCTAATAGCTCATGATTCAAAAATTAAGTAAATTTACAGCAGTTTAGCATAAATTAATAGCAAAATCTATGTTAAGTGGGTTTGGAGTGATTTTTAACAAATGTTACATTTATTCCAATTTAAATTTAATTTATAAAAAAAGAAATCGTAAAAAATTTATAGTAGAATTTGATAAATGTTCTAAAAATAGGCTTATAGAGCAAAAAAATAGTTTCTTAAGCATTTGAAACATCATTTTTGTTGTAATTGATTTTTTTAATATTTTATTTTGTTTTAGATTTTTCAAAATTGATACTGACTTAAAATAGATATGATTTTTTTTAGTCAAATTGGAATACAAAAACTCTAAAAATGTTAGGATAATCGATCCATAATTGTCCTTATCAAAATGTACTCGATCATGTTTGCTGTTATGTTTATATTTTCGCCTTTTGACCCTTAAAAATGGGAGTTAAGAAATAATTTCTGGGCCAAACAATTATTTTATTCAATGAATGATGAACATCAAAATGGGCTCTGTCCCACAACACCTTCATCAAATTTTGAAAATCTAAACTTTGAATCCTTGATAAATAATTATATTTTGCACACAAATTATATGCTATTTAAATATGTACTAAATAGGTATTTATTAACTTAGTTTATTTCTCATTTCAACCTTAAAAATAAATTTACACACATTTTCTTTAGCCTTCAAAATCAGTGTATTCCTTAGAAAATATATGCAAAGGAATTTTTTTATGTTTTGTTTTGATATGCTCATTCAAAAAATTGGTGGCACACATTTGAAACAAAAAAAAACTCAATTTGTTTTTTATTTTGCATTCACTTGTTTATTTGTGTGCTATTGTTGTTGGCTGCCTATAAAAATAAATCATGGGTATTTTCTCGCTACAGTTACTCATTTTTATGTTGACTCGATCTCAAACAAACACACAAGCTAAAGAAGGATGGACAAATAAATTTTACAAATACGACTACATACTTGGCAAAACTCAAATAAAATAAAAGAGCAATGAAAAAAAAACGGCAATAGCTCAAACATACAAAAACAACAACAACAAAGCACACACACACAACAACACTTTATAACAGAAAATGAGCAATAAACGGTAAAGTAAAAAAGAGGAGGTTGGGTTATTTGTCTTCCAGCAACCGCCATTATTCATTCCATGCCATATACAATTTTCATAAGCCGGTTGAAATTTATTTACTCTCTCTCTTTTGGTTTTGTACAAAAACAAAACACAGGAACACAGACACACACTTACTCATTCATTCAAATGCATATTTGAAACTATTTTACTCTTCTTCTCGCTCTCTCTTGTATATTACACAAATAAAGAGTACGTAAACATGAGTTTTTACTCTCCCATGGTGATTTTGGGTTGTTGTTGTTTGTTTTTAGGGCTGCCAGATAATTTTTATGAAAATATTGGCATAATTTTCATAAATTATCGTCATTTTCGTTAAATATAATTTGGACAAATTTTCACAAAGTATGGAAAATTAAATTTTATATATTATTTATGTATGTTATGTTTACCATTACCATCTTGTTTATCATAAATATTTTTCATATAAGCCTACTACTAAATTTCTTTAAAATGAGTAAATAAATTTTAGAAATACCTATATTGTCAATTTTGTTAAAATTCATATAAAGTAGAGAATAAACTCCTTATTTTTAAAGCAATTAATTTAGTGTTTAAAAATCTGCCAATCTGGCACAGATGGTTTTTGTTGTTTTCTTCCTTTTATATTTTAGTTTATAGTTATTTATGCTCTCACATTTTTGCCACCTTAACGTATATTTGACTTTTCTTTGATTTTAATGGCCGCTCTGAAGTGTTTATCGTTGGCACACAATTTTTGCGCACAAGTGGGTACTTTTCAATACAATGTTTGTGTCCATTTGAGTTGTATTTTTGTTATTTTTTTTTTGTTGTAAGAAATAAAAATTATTCTTATCACAAGTCGGTTTTGGTTTCCTTACATTAATGCTGTGTTTCTTTCTCGTTGTTGTTGGTTTTTTATCTTTTGCGGCGGAAGATGATTTTTCTTCATCATTTTATTATCTCGCATTTTCAGTCTGTTGTTGTTATTCTTTGTGTAACTGCATTTTAAAAGACATTTCTTTAGAATGTTTTTCTTTATCTTTATTTGAGTGTTTTTTTTTACTTTTCAAATAAGTAAAAAGTAGCGACGGACTTTTTCAGTTTGCTTTTTTTTTGTGATGCAAAATGATTTATTTTGAAGTTAAGAAAAATATTTATTTTTTTTTTGTTTTTTATTAGAAAAGAATAAATATTTTTGATTCGTTTTTTTGTTAAATATTATTTGTTTGTTTGTTCTTGTGTGGTTTTATATACAAAAAACGAATAAGTTCATGTCTTTTATATTGATTTATCGGTTTATTAGCTGAAATATTTTCTGTGGTCTTGGGATTCTTTTTCGTTTTTTTTTTTGTTTTCTTAATCAAGTTTTTTTTTGTGTGTTATTATTTTAATTTCTTAATTTTGTTTTATTCAAAATGAAAACGACTGAACAAATATTTAAAAACACAAAATGAAATGTTGCCTTTTTAAAATGATTAATACCTATGAGTATTTCAGATATTCATTCAAAGCACCATTTAAAAATTAATTAATTTGTTTATTGTTTTTAAATGGATTTTTGGTGTTTAAAATAAATTTTATTAAAATTTTATTTAAAAACATTCTACCTATTAAAATTAAATTTATTCAATTTACGAGAATAAAGGTATTGCAGACAAATAAAAACTGTTCTACGCCATTTTGAAAGTGCGATTTTTATTTCAAACTTTAATTTTATGTTTCTAAAAAAGTTAAATTTCCATTATTTTTTTAGTGATGTCGCTTTATATAATTAAACTTTTATTTGGTCTTCATAGGATCCATTTGATTAAATTTCGTTTTTTTCTTATAAAAATAAAGATGATGATAGGTATAACAATTTCTTAGGAAATAATATGAGAAAAATCAGTAAAACCTTTTGGTTTATGATCCCTGGAAAAACGGAAAATGAATCTGTAATGTCGAAAACGATTTGAAAAAATCGCTATAGAAAATGTATAATTGAGTTTAAGTTTTTATAGATCAACAGGGTGAGAAGTCACAAAGCCCCAAAATTGGATACCTTGAATTCAAATTTAAAAACGATGTAGATTTTCTGTTAATTTAATCCGATTTGAAAGATTTTACTATATGTATATAGAATATAATATTTGAAGTCTGCAACAAACCTCAGTACTCTTATAATTTACAAGATAATCGTATTCTGAAATTAAAATTTATATTTTATCTACCCTAGTCCGGTTTTTTGCTAATAGAAGAACCAAATCTTTCCGGATTTTTACGCCTAGCAATTACAAAAAGTCAAACAAATTTGACTTTTTCATTTAGAGTGTAAACTCGGAAACAGTTTTAAAGCATCTATGTGCTAAAACCATAAACGTACTTAATTTTATAATAAACAAAGTCAAAAAAATTATAATCATTTTAATGAAGTTATCTTGAGTATTTTCGTTGAGACAAAAAAAAAACAGTCTTATTTCAATAAATGCGGGATTCTTTGCTATAACTACACAGGCCATAAATCTTACAAACAGATTAATATTAAATAAAAGTTTACCATACTGAAGGCAATCAAATAAATTTAAACATGCGGGTCTCCTCTAATAAAACATACATTCATACATTTAAACCTATAAAAACCAGAACAGTATGAATGAAGTACCCACAAAAAATGATTTAAAAAGATAAATTGAAATTTCAAAGTAAATATTTCTATTTAAAACATAATAAAGAAAAAAACAAACAAAAAAACAGAAAAAGATTTTTGTTAGATTTGTCACGAAATTTTTGTACATATTTCACGTAAAGCATATTTAAACAAGTTTGATTTCTGTTAAATTTGCTTAGTTAACCTTTTTTTGGGTTGTTTAAAATCTAAACAGCAAAAAAAACCAACCGCATGAAACACGACATACGAGCATTCAAACATATTATACGCCTCATATTGTCAACTTCAAGTACTGTGTATTTTGGCCTAAAACCCTCATATTAGAAAACAAAAATCACAAGACAAGACAAGAAACTAAAAACAAAAAAAAAAACATAAAAACGCTGAAACATACTAAACTGTTTTTGTCTTAGAGAGATTGTTTAAAATTTGCTAGATGTTTTCATATGAGTCTGAATGAGTATGTATGCAGTTATACAGGGAGGGATTGGTTGACAACTAGCCATTTTAGACCTAGCCAGCTATTTAGCTTTCAATTCTGCTTTTCAGTTCGTTTGTTTGTTTTAAGTTAAACTAACGAAAAAAGTTGTTGTATGTGGCTTTTTTTTTTGCTGCTGCTGTTAACAATCATTTTTTTTAAATCACGAAGTCCTTAACAAACAATACTTGAAAAATTTACAGAAAAAAACAAACATTTTGTATCAAACGTTTGTATCGTTTAAAAGGTGCTGTTGCTTAACAGCCACAGCCAAAACTCTAAGTACAAAATCATATAAATACGTATTAAAAACAAAAAACCAAAAATACACATAGTACTCTGCAAGTACTTTGAGCAACCAACATACAGCAAATTGTATTAGAAGTCATATATAGGAAACAGACAGGCATATATTCAGACTTTGGCGAATTTCATAGGAACCAAAATAATAAAAAAAAGAAACAAATGCATGAATGTACTCCGTCCGTATTGTTTAAGTAGTAGTAGAGAGCAGTAGTTTAGAAAAAAAAGGAAATCATTGCATTTAAAATGCAAACAGTTTGAAAATGGCACCATGAGGTTTTATAACAAACAATTCCTTTTACCTTTTTTTTTTGTTTAAATATTATAATAGTATGTAGTATAGGAAAACTCTTACACATACCATCTAATACTGAGGCATATAGGAGACAAAAAAATGGCTAAAGAAAAAACTTTAGCTTAAAAAACAAACAAAAATGCAACAAAAAAAAAAAACAAGGAAAACGTCAGAGAAAAAGTTTAATATTTTCGTTACGAATACAAATGTTGGCATTGCATAACAAATGTTTGCTAAATGAGGCTAACTAAGCACCTTTCGCATATGGAGGAAAAAAATCACAAAATTCATACACCAACTCATTTGAATAAGGCCACATACAGATTAGTAGTTTCAAACTGTACAAAATTTTATTTACGGATAAGTGCAAATAAACAAAGTAAAAGAAATTTTAAAAAATTAAAAATTTCATTTTACGAGTAGTGAACTGCTTTTTAAGATTTTATAAGGAATATCGACAGGAAAGAAAAATTTACGACAAGGTATTGGACCCCACCCGTTGCAAATTTGTAAAAACTTGATACACACGTTCTTTATAATCATAAAACAAATTAAAGTTGCTCAAAATTTTAAATTCGTTTTGGTTTGTCTTTCGACTTTAAATTTTTGGGGCTTTTCTTTCTGGCAACATGTGGATTCCGAGCCAAAAGAACTGTTCATCTTTAGAGGCCAAGAACGAATCAAGCCAATATCGGATACTGTGTTCAAAGTGAAGCGTATCCCAGAAAGAGCGTTCTACAACGATCGAAACAAATAGTAGTCAAATAGAGCGCGGTCAGGACTATAAAGTGGGTGAGGCAAAACTACTTCATTATAAATAGTTTTTAACAGGTATTGCAACATGTGGCCGAGCGTTGTCATGATTTAATATTACGGTTTCATTTCTGGCCAAACGAATCAGTTGCGTTCGGTACAGGTTCACTGTGATGGTCTAGCTAGATTTCAGCAGCTCATAATAGACAGGATCCTTTTGCTACCACAAAATACAGAGAATTATCTTATCGCCAAGCATATTTGTCTTTAGTATCGATTCGTCTGGTTGGTTGGGCTTCACATACGATCTCTTACACTTCGGGTTATAGTAATGGATCCATTTGTTATCGTAAGTAATGATTCGGTGCACAAATTATTGTCTTGTATAGTGGTTCAAGCATCATTTCGGATATTCAAAATCATCTTTCAAAGTCTTTCAGCTTCAAATGTTTTGAAATTGCTGCTTGAGTAGCTCCCAATGATTTTTCAAGATCTTGTTGACAATCGTCATAGAGTAATGTCTCCAATTCATGGTCTTACAACTTTTTTGGCTGGCAGGGCGATCTTTGTCTTCCGTTTCAAAATCACCACTGCTGAACCGCACAAACCATATCTCGCATGTTGAAAAGGATGGAGCACAAGCTTTGGTGAGCAATCAGTGTGCTTCAGCGGCACTTTTTTTTGAAATTAAAGAAGTAAAGCAAAACTCCCCGCATTTGACGCATTGATGGTACTAAATTCATACAACCAATATAAACTAGTTTCCCGAAATCCTTAAATTTGAAGTCTTATATTTTAATTTACCTTAATTCAATCACATTGGAGTGTATAAATAAATGAATATGTTTAAACAAATGAAGAAAAACTAAAAGAGTAGGAAAAACAAACTGTATCTATAGTAAGTAAAGTTAAGGTAAACTAAAGCAGCAAAAAAAGTATGGTTTCATTGGTTGGTTTAGTCTAAGACCCTTTTACTAACTCTTTGTGTTACTGTTTTATATTGTACTTTTTTTTTTTTTTTTGTTGCAGCCACTAACTTCTTAACACAATGAATAGAAAAACGCTTCTACCCAACCCGACCGTCTATTTCATTTATAAATTGTTTGCATAATAAGTTTGTTTTAACGGTTCAGTCCAGTTTTTCTTTCTTTTTTTTTTGCTTTACATTAATTTTTTTGTTAGTTTTAAGTTTAGTATGAGCAAAAGAAATATTTGTAAAGTTCTTTTTTTTTTTTGCTTGGCTGTTTGATAGTTGACGTTTGGTCCCCCGTATGTAAAAGTAAATACATTTTAGTTTAAAATTGCTTTATATGACGTTTTGTCCTGACCTGTCTATATGACTGATTTAATCTTTGACGACTATAAAACAAACAAGAAACGAACGACAAACGAAAAATCTGATATGATTTGCAAACGGTTTTTTGTTTCTAGGTTTGAAACAACAAAAAATAAAATTGCATGTCAGGCATTTTACAAAAAGCCATTAATTAAATTTTATTATTTAAAGAAAAAAAAAACAGCAATTTGGTTTGATATTTTTTTACAGTTTATTTAAACAATTCAAGTCTTGACTTAAATGAACCAAAAACATATGGGCATTATAGGATTTTATACAAATTCCTTGAAATTATTATAAATTAGTTTTTATTGTCTGTAAACAAAAAAATGTGTTAAATATCCTTGAATTATTTATGAATTATTAAATATTAAAAATCTATAATTTTTTCACATAAAAACTTAACCTTGCTATAAGTATGTATGTTTTTTTTTTGTAGATTTCCCTCTTGAAAACGAATTTGTAAAACATGTGTTTTTATTTTTTTAAGGATAACACACATGACTGTGTGTGTGTCTTTTCTTTTAATTTTTTTGTGAAACTATTTCTTTGGAAAAAGCAACCAAACACTAAGTAACATTTTTCATTTTTAGCCGTGTTTTTTTTAAGATTTTTTAAACATTTGTATTTTTAGTTTGAAATGTCTAGTAGAGGTTTTTGGTTGGTATCTCGTGGTTTTCTTGTAGACTTCGTGCTTGGTAGTGAATTTACAACATTTTCCTGTTGAAATATACAGAATTATCGTGCCTTTTTATACAGAAACAACTAAAATGACAACAACAACAACTGCAACTTCAACTATAACATTACAGAACATTGTATCTCATTTGGGAGTGCACGAAAACCTTGTCATGATTCGATCTTTTATTTATTTTCTTCGTTGCAACAGCCAGCAAAGCAAACAAAACAAAAACAACAACACAAATATTGCTGGCAACTTTAAACCAAAATAGAAAAAAGTAACATAACAACAACAACAGCAACAATAGTGCAAAAAACATTAACTAAAAAGATACCAACTAAAACAACAAACAACCAGAAGTTTGTTGTTGGTAATAGGAATTTCTTTTGTTGTTGCTGTTGTTGTTGTGTATTTTTTTAAACGGTTTAAGTGGGATTCTAATGGTTTTGCCATAGCTTGGCTCTAATGAAGCACATGTTGCATAACTAAACTTGGTTGGTTGGTTTGCTATCCATGGGATAGATACAACAACCAACTATCATTCGATACATCCTTATTCGAATGTTTGTTTCATTTTCGCTATTGTTGCTGTTGTTTCTGCCTGCTGTTTATTTATAGTTTTCGAGATGATAAAGTTGAGGTTCGTTTTTGTTAAACCGTTTTTTTGTTGTTGTTTTCTTTAATTAATTAAAACAAAATATTTTTGTTGAGAAGAAATTTAACTGTTAAAAAGCTGTTTAATTTTCCTACATTCCTGAGCAATTATATACAGTGTGTTAATCGGAGGTAGAGAAAACCAATTTAAAACAGCTAAAATGTATTGAAAATTGTGGCATTTTTAAGAACAATTTACTTGCAATCTTGTTTTATATACATACATAGCTCTGGTCTCGCTAGACCCTTGGACGTACACTTTTAACTTTATTGAACCCTTCACCCTTTCTTTTGTAATTTCTACAGTATTAATTTCCTTATAGATGGTTGAAATAGATATCCTGCGGTCTCAAAATGTTGATATTGAAAATCATTTAGCTGATGGCCGAGATATAAACAAAAACACTCAATTCTTAATATTCTCAATATTTTCTGAATCACTTACTTTCCTATATCTCGGATACTAAGTTCAGTACAGACTATTCATATATATATGGGAGATTTCATGTCAAGTGAACCAATTTTTGAAATCGATGTCTTCGATGAAATTTTCAGCAAGGTTAGTCCTATTGGAGTAATTCAAACACAATTTTTCAACAAGATCGGTCAAAAACTCTCTTAGTAAGACATTTTTTCTGATAGATATCAAACTCTCATCCCACTAAGCCACCAAAAAGCTTTTCAAGGAAAAGACCTAAGATTTCTTTTGAGAAAAAAGAGCCCACTTTGAAAATAGTCAACAAAGTTTTTTATTTTGGAAAAAAAAAATTCAAAAGTTTTGTATTTTTTTCGAAAGATTGAAGAAATATCTATCTAAACTATTTCGGATACATTTTGGTATGAACAATTGGTAATAAGTTACATGGATTGAAAAAAACACATGTTTGTCCAAAATGTCAAATTTTTACCCCTTCTAACTCAAAGAGTTCTTGACAGTTCTTGTTGAAACATTGTGTCTGAATTACAAAAGTTGGTTCACTTGACATGAAAATTATATCTAAGCTTTAGTATAGCGTAAAATAGGACTCAGCATGTGCCTAAATCCCGCAGATAAAAACACCCTGACATAATTAAGTTTGAGTTCAAACCTTTTATTAAATATTTTTTCTTATGAAACAGTATTGCCCATTGTGCAACATAACCTCTAGCCTCAGTTATAAAGAAACTAGTAAAATTTCCACCAATAATTATTTAGCAATTATTATAAATCTTTGAAAGACCAGTTTGTTTCTAAACGTACGAGTGAGTAAAAGTTGTTTAACATTTAACACAAAAATTGTCACAAATTATCGCAGAAAAATGTGGAGAATGAGCAAAAAACAATAACAACAGCAAGTAGAAGAATTTATATATTATTTTTATTATTTTAGATTGTTAAAAATAATCACTACTTAATGTTAATTGCCAACAGTTTTTATTTTGTTTGTTTGTTTTACAAATAAACAGAGACGGCCGGCCGGCTGGACATACAGACAGACAGTTAAACAAACAAACATACTTGGAATCACTTTACTCCATAATTATTTCGTACTGCCTTCAATTGCTACTTGAGAAATTTAATAAAAAAATACGATTTGCTACCATTTTTATATAAATTATCACAACTATGTATGTACTACTGATGTCGTTGCAATTGCTATTTTTTTACCTTATATGCATCGTTTAATTTAGAAAAAAAAAATAAAAAGTAAATATAAAAACGCTTATGGTTGTTTTTATTATTGTATGTTATTTTCTGTTAAATAGTTTTTATCTTTTTTATTGAGTGTGTGTGTGTGTTTGTGTATTTCTGTTTTTATTTCCATTAAAACGAGCTGCAAATGTGCAATTAAAGAAACAGGTTACATGATCGTAAATCTTAGAGCATTTTTTCAGCGTTTTTTATTTAAAAACCAAAAACACAACAGAAAAAACATTCAGTAAAAAAAAACTACAGAAAACTGAAATACTATACATCGGTGATTTGTTATACGGATTGAAAGTAATACTTACATTAGTTGCAGAATCAAAATGGTAGGGAACATTTAAGCAGAACTATTATATCAGGAGCATTTCATTGCTTTTTACTCAGATGCCACAATATATTGTAGAATTCATTGACATTATGCAAAGAAATAGGGAAACATTTTTGCCTTTTTCAGCCCCCTTTTTTAAAAAAGGGGGCATGACTTGCAATTACTCAAGAACTTTCTTTTTAAGCAGTTGTGGTAAGTACTTGTCTCCAATGACATCACCACATTAAAATAATGAGTTAAAATGCTATTGTGTAAGTAGTGAATTTAGCATTTGATCTAATTACCAGGTAATGGGAGTTTTTGCTGGGATATTATTGCTCAGGTCTTTAATTAGGAAGCTAATTTATTTGCATTGAGTATCCGTTATGGTACCAAACGACAATATAAAAATGGGCAGAAAAAGGGCAAAATTTTTTCCAGAATAGAAAACGGCAGTATGTACTACTGAAAAACAGCTGATTTATTGAGCTTAGATTTGTCAAGTGTTACACATGATTTGTGTATACGACCAATTGTTCAAAATTTCATATTAAACGATGCCTCCTGCTCCGTAATTGGTGACTTTAGTGTTGAAAATTTCAATAGTGTGTAGAGCACAGTGTATGAGTTACTTTTTTTGTTTTTTGGTACGAGTATTTTAGAAGACGGCAAAATGTATGCGAAACGAACAAGCGTTTTTTTCTCTTCTCAATTTTGTGTTGTTGTTTGTTGTTTTTTACAAAAAACATATTCACATGTCAGCATTTTTGTGATTGCTTGATTTATTGTCAACAAATCGTTGACAAATAAATTACGTTTATTTTTTTTCGTTTTTGCAGTATTTTTCTCTCATTTAATACATTTATATACGTTTTTATATTGTGGCGGCATTAACAACGTTTTAGTTTGCTGCTGCTGCTGTTTTTTTTTTTGCAATTTTAAGGTGATTTGATGTAAAACATTTTGAAAAACCAAACATTTATGGTTGATTCATTATAAATGGACAATAATTTAATTTAATGAGTATGTTGTCGTTTTTATTAAGCCAGAAATAAATTTATCATTAAATATAGTATTTCGTATATTATTTTTGCTAGCGACTGTTTGGGAAAAAAATGGCCATTAATTAAAGAATTTAAACAAAAATATTTATATTTTTTTGCTCAAAATCTTTTTACCCCTTGTCTGGGCTGCTGTAACCAGAGAAAATGTTTGTACATAGTTATGTTTTAATATTTGTTGTGCAGTAGTTGCTGTCTGTGTTAACATTTTTCATTTTAGACAAATACAAACTAATTAAAATTCAAAATCCATAAACAGATTTTACCAATAAAACTTTTCACGCGCAGCTCAACTACTACATGCATTGGCATCTACCAACAATACATACAACTAATTTAACAAAACTCAAACCATTGAAACTAAAACAAAAAAATAAACAAAAGAAAAACTCTTTCCAAACAACAAATGGAAACAATTTTATTTGAATGTCTGACGCCAGGACAGATTTAAATATTAGGATTTTGATTTTAAATTTTAGAATAAGTTAACTTTAAGAACTTGAAGAATTATCTCTTAAAAATGTTGGTATACACACAAAATTCAACATAAATAACTTTCATATAGAAATAAATCACACGACCTAATTTCATGGTGATCAGTCCATAACTGATCATAGCTCCCATATAAGGATTGATTCCGAAAATCAGTCACGAATATAAATTATTGATATTTTAAAAGAAAAATGTTTTTGGAAAAACATTTACTTAGTCTGGCTTGACCATACTTTCTTACTGGTTTTTTTCTTAAGGTGAATCACTCTGACTTGCGGCAGATTTGAGTTCATGTCGCTTATTAAATAATTTTTGCTTATGAAACAATATTGCCTATTGTGCAACATAACATAAGAATACTGTCAATCTTTTAGAAGTTTTAAAAAAAATTAGCTGAATTTGCACGAATTGGAAGTAGTCCTTATATGGGAACTGTATTTAGGAATTTATGTGCATTGGGGACACATGAACTTTCCAACTGGGTTTTACTTTCAAACAAACTTTCCTTACTTTATAATCCTTCATTTTACTAAATATGATCCTATTTGAATTTGTTAATGTTAAAAGCAGAGAAAGTGTTTGGAATAAAATTAAGTTTTGAATAGTTTTAAACAATACCTGAAACTATAAAGCTTAGCAATGGAAGAACGTGCACAAGTTTGGTAGGAAAAAAAAGCTTAGTTTAACTAAAACTTTGGCATGAAACTTAACACATACACTTCCATATGTATTAAATACATATGCATACATACATATTTAAGACAAGTACAAATATTATGAGTATTCATAGGTTTTTTTATTGTTGTTGCTGCAACTAAAGACTTTATGTTTGCCAGTTTGTCTGTCCGTGCCAGCGTCTGCTTTTGGTTTCTATTACTTTAGATCTGTGTTGTTACTGCGATAAAATGAAAATTGCACATGAGCCATAAATAAGGATCTCTCTCAAGGATAATTTATAAAAGTTTTTTTTGTTTCTTCCACATTTTCTATTCATCTTTTTCTCTACGCTACTACTTCACACTATTTCTTTATTTCTTTATTTTTTATTATTTTTTCATCTTCTGCTTATATTTCATGTACATATGCATATTTTAGTTGAAGATGTAGTAGAGAAGTTTTTTTGAAAAAATACAACCAAATTAAGCTTTTTTTTCGTTTTGTCTGCCAAGGCATCTTGGCTCATAAAGGCTTAAGCAGCAATATATGGTATTTATGTACATGAGAGCATATGAAAGTGGTAGTTAAAATTTAAATATGCTGCTAAATATGTAAAAGGAGTAAATTTGAAATGCTTAGGAATAAACTGTAAACAAGGGTGAATGCCAGCTATTTGTTGTCGTTGTACTAAATTAGAAAATCTGTTTCTAGACGTTCTTTGTTTGTTAAATTACACCACAATTATTATTAACTCTTTGGTGTGTGTAAATTAAATTTTTTTTTATCAAATTGTAGTTTATTGTAACAGTAACAGTACCAGTGCAATGTTAATAATTCTTTTATATTTTTTCCCATAAAAATAATAGTAGAATATGATTTATTATTATTAAAAAAGCGTATGTTTGTTCGTTTGTACGAAAAGATTGTGACCAGAGTAGAGAGTGCATGGCTGGCTGTTTGGCATGACACTGCCAGTGCACTGACACTGGCCATCAAGAGTTAAAAACAAAGCGCATATAACAGTGAAAAAACCCCAACCAAAAGCAACAACAAGTCAGATATTATTAAGTCCCAAAGGTCTACTTCAATTAAAAAGCATTTTCGCAGTTTATGAGTATTAAACTCATAAACAATATTTCTCGTTTTGTGTCTGTGTGTTTTTGTTATTGTCTGAAAACTGCATTGTTGTGTCACACTGTATTAAACGAGCAGTGCATGCAGCCAGCAGTTGCAACAATGCAATCCAGTATTAAACATATTGGCGATATGCTTTGTATAGAATTTTAAAATAATTTTTTTGCAACATTTTTCATTACAAAACTGCTGCAAAAAAATCTGAGATTAAAAAGAAAGTTTTTTTTTTTTTGAATATTTTTTAAGGATTTTTATTTGGTTTTTTGTGTTGTTGCTGCTTTTTAGCCTCTCATGTAAATAATAAAAAATTGTATAATAATGGAGCCATAAAATTGCAACGCATTTTCACTTATGTAAACGCCCAATTTTTTATTGAATATTCCCCTGGTGTTATAGTTGATGTTGCTGTTGCTGCTGATGATGACGACGATGACGATGGTATTGTTGTTCATTTATAATGGCGTTGATGATGATGTTGTAACAATAACAGCAAGTGTATAAAAGTTTTTGTGTTTTCATTCTTTTTTCAAAAGTTGATGTGAACCTGCTGTTGAATGTGTGTTGTTGTTGCTGTAACCATCTTTTGTTTACGAGTTTTATCGAAATTTTCAATCTATTGCTAAACCATAATTTTCAGCAGAAATTACAAACATCAGTAACAACAACAAATGGAAATCGCGTGATTTTTTTTATTTCCTTTTGTTTTTGCACACTTTATACACTGAACGTATGTATTTTGCGCCTTTTGGGTAGGCTACAATTTCGTGTGCATTGTTAAGCCTTAACATATGCTACATGTCATATGTATGAATGTAAGTGTTTGAGTGTATGAAAAAAAGAAAACTCATTTTGGTGTTTTTTTTTTTAACTGATGCTACATCAAAACAAACCCTAGCGATTGGCAACATTTTCCCAAATAAAAAATAAAAAAAACGGCTATATTTTTATTGCTTTTTGACTGTCAAAAAGTCCATACAATTGAAGCACGAACAACAACAAAATAATGATCAGTTGTATTAAAAAAAAACTTTTTATTTGAAAACAAACAAACAGACAGACAGACTGACAAACATTTATAGAAAGTATTCGTATGCTGGTCTGTGTCTGCATACATATTTGTCGTGAACTTCCTTCCTTTTAGTTTTCGAAAACTTTTCAAGTGTATTCAAATATGTATGTGTGATTTTATTCCTATGGCTGTGTAAATGTATATGTTTTATCTCACAATACAAATGCTGTTGGCGGCAAATGCTGGCTGGCTGGCAGTTTTTACTGTTTGTATGGTGTTTGAATGTTTGCTTGGTTTGGTTTATCTTGCTCAACAAGCCATAGATCTTTGGCCTTTAAACAAATATCCTCCTCATCCTTGTGCACTTAACTACATACATACATACATATGTACATGGACACATAAACCCCCATCTGAAAAAATCATACATTGTATGGCTGTGATACTCGACAACAACAACAATAAAAAAAACTAAGAGAATAAAAATGAAATTTACATACCCTATGAAAGATATGAAATGAATGGGCTATTGGTCATTTGGCCTTTTTACTATACAACAATATGAAATAACAACAACAACAACAGCATTGTATTGGGTCAGCATTTCATATGAATATTTCTGTTTTTTTGTTTTTGCTTAGCTCCAGCAACAGCAGCTCTTCTAACATGCAAGTTGGGAGAAGGGCTGTGAGAGAGAGCGAGCTGAAGCAACACACCATCAACTACAATAAAATCCATATAGTCATAAATATTGTGGCCAAATATTCGTTGCGGGTTATCCCAGGAACAGCAACAAACAACATCGATTGCTGGTTGTTGTTGTTGTAGTTGTCGATTGTTATTTGTATTGGCAAAAATTATAGCAACAACAAGGCAAGGAATAGCAAAACAACAATATTCCGAAGCATAGGTTTAGGCGCGAAAGCAATTTATAGGGGTATGAAATAACAATAAAAACACTACAGCTACAACAACTAAAAATACACAATATATGGTAAGTTATTGTGTAAATGCCATTGTTAGTGTTGTTGCTGGCTTGTTTTTTTTTTTTTTGTTGTTGGTGGTCAAAAAAATCTTTAACGCGATAACTCGATAATTATGTCCGTTGTAATTTATAACAGACATTTATTACTTAAACACAACGATTTTTATTTATTTATTTGTTTCGTTTTACCAAAAAATATTATGAAATATTAAAATCTAATTAAGTGTACTTTTAGGCTTAATTTAAATCTAATATTTTATTATCTAAATTTAGGCAAATTAGTGTAACTTTCATATACAAATATTTTGTTGTTTCACTGTCTCTCTTGACTTTATCTTGTTTCTGTGTTATTTTATTTATGCAGCAGAAGTTCATAAAGTTTGCCTAAATATTCTTTTAGTTTTTTTTTTCATTTGGGCCAAAAGTAATAAACCCCTTAAATATTTGGCATATTTGCATAGAGCTCTACATAAATTTAATGACCTTTAGTGAACTTTTATGCATATGTCTGGCTTAACACTTGGTTATTTACAAGCCAAAAATGTTTAAGATATGTGTATAACAACTAGACACATACAAAGACAGAATTTGCAAAACATTTTTTACTACATATACGTATGATATATTTAAAATATAAATTGTAAAGCATATTTTAAGGAGTTGTAAATATAATTTCAGAAAAGCATGATTTTGGGAGAGGCAAATGAAAAAAAATAACTTTTAAAAATTGCTAAACCAATTTTTAAAGATTTTCAATTTTAAAGAACTTTTATGACTATTAAGTGATTGTATCT
This sequence comes from Calliphora vicina, assembly GCF_958450345.1. Classification (NCBI taxonomy): domain Eukaryota; kingdom Metazoa; phylum Arthropoda; class Insecta; order Diptera; family Calliphoridae; genus Calliphora; species Calliphora vicina. Next base: position 84,546,284 of record NC_088780.1, read on the forward strand.
TTCTGTCGCCACATTTATATACAATACTTTAATAAATCCATCAAGACTTTCTCATGCTATAATTTGTATTTTACTGTTGAAAAAAATCCGCGTAAATATTCATGGATATCGTTTTTTTCTACAGCAGCTAGAAACAGAGATAAAGATTTCCCAAAAAAAAGCAAATAAAAAAAAATTAACAACAAAACACATTTGAAAAAAACCTAGACATTTTCCATACATATTTTATAAAATTTTCTTTATATATCATGCTTGTTGTTGTTGCTGATATTTTTATTTTTATTATCATTATTATTGTGGTTCTTGTTGTTGTTCTTTTGGAAATTACATTCATGACATGACAGTTGTGGAAAAGTGTTGACAGTTTTCATATAAATGTGGTTGAAAGCTAGAGAGAGCAAAAAAACAAATACACATTTCATTTTCATTTCTATTTATACCGGGGACAAAAAACCCCGAGTAGCAAGTGTAATAAAATAATTTTTTTCTTTCTCCATTTATGTACTTCAATGTGGAAAATGTTAATATTACGGAAGGAAGGAAATACGAATAGAAAGAAATGTGTGCTATAACGCCAAGTTAAGGCAAAAAAAATAGCTTTTAGTCATTGTCAAATAATAATTTTAAATAAAAATCAGGGAAATGTCTTAAATAAAATAAAGTTGCAATTTGAAATAAAAGTTTGAGATATTTTAGATATTATAAGGGAAAACAAATTTAAATTGTTTATTTAAATTAAAATAAGTAATTTTACATACTACATACATATGTATCCTATAGCAATTTTAAAAATGTATTTTACTATTTGATATACTAGCTAAACAATGAAATTCATTATCTTTTTAAAGCAATACAAATAATTGAATATAGAAAAATTTCGAAAAGTTTTGCACCCTTATCTCAATACCATATGTAGCAATAATAATATTAATAATTACAATGCAACATTTATAGGTACAAAGTGAAATTATTATAAATGAATTATAATGTAATGGTTTAATTTACACAAACCCTTAACAAATCAAGCAACATAATAAATCAAAATTTCCAACAATATGGAGTTTTGACACTTACAAAACAAGGCCATAGTTTATATACCTACATACATACATATTTAACAAGGACAATTGTTATCAAAAAAAAGGGATGCAAACCAAATTCCAATTAAACTGGTTTCAATAACTTTAAATAAAACATTAAAAGATAATCTTTTATTTGAAGCTGTTTACTAAAATTTAAACATGAATACTAAGCTTAAGCCAAGAAACCAGCTAAAAACCACATTATAGTTTTAAATAAAGCTTTTCATGTTTTAGCAATGCAAAGCAACCAACCAATACAAAAAAAAAACCTACTCATGTATGCAAATAACATTTTTTCTTTAATGAATAAAACCATGTTAAGAAAACCGCAATATAAATATTCTTTAAATAAAAGAAAATAAACATACAGACGGACAACTACAAAACCAAACAAATAAACATTTTCCTCTCAGTATAAAAAAGCTCAGAAAAAATCTGAAAAAAACATCAATAAAACAAATACTCGTACCAAAGCAACAAAACCAAACAAAAAATTAAAAAAAAGAACGACATGTATTTCAAAAAATAACATTTATTATCCTTAAGCCTTTTAATACTCATGTATTCATATGAATTCATACTCACATACAAGTACAAGTGCTAGTACTCATATGCCTTTACTCATAGAACATATGGGCATTTCCACTGTTCCGAATGCGACATTCGTACTACTATGATGTGAAAGAAAATAAAGATATCAAAACAACTTTGTTTTTATTAATATTTTTCGATACAAAATATAGGTTTAGTCGTTTAGATGTTTCCAATATATTAGCAATAAGCATACTATCCCGAACGTGACAAAAAAAGAATTCGTTTTTAATTGCCTATAGAAAAATGAAAATATCAGAGAATTGGTACATAATTTGTTACAGAATTTGTTTTAATTAAAATGGAATAATATAGCTATCAATTGTTTTTTGTTTTAAAACCTTTAGTATAATTTGTAAAGTGATTTATAACTCCTAAACTACAAAATTCTAACGTGTTTATGCTTAGAATTAAATGAGCTATTAAAACAAAATTATTAAAATACAAGGAGTTGTCATGATCTCGAAGTACTGAAAACAAACGATGATTTAGGTGCTGGAGTGCAATATTGGAACCTGAACAAATTCAAATGAAAATTTTACAGTTAATCGAGTTTTGTTCGACCTTTTTTGGTTTGTTTAAAATACATTGTTGCATATAGAACGATTTTATAAAATTAGTGCAATCTTGATATAAATATGTAAACAATAAATACTATAGAGAATACAAACAATTTTGAACATATTTATTTTCTGTCAAGGTGGACCTTCCTGTGGAAATACCCATATGTATATGAATATGAATGTAGCAAGTGTGTATGTATGTCCTATTAAAGCAACAACCTTAGTGTGAGAGAGTTTGATAGAGCAAACAAAACCACTGTTTATAATAAAGATTTTTCTTTTAATTTTATTTTTCTGTCTTTCAAATATAAATAAACATTTTCTTTTGTTTGCATTTTCCCGTGTTCAAAGTCGAAGAAAAGGAAAAACTTATAAAATGTTAAGTTTCTGTGTGTGAGTGTGAGCTTAATTTGAATTTTCATTAACAAGACACAAACAATATAAAATAAACTTTTTGTTTCATTTGTGTTGTTGCAATATATGTTGTTGTAGTTGTTTGGGTTTAAGCAACAAGACGTTCTTTAAAGTCATGCTAAAGTTAACCTTTGAAAAGCGGAAAATTATTTCATTTATTTACAAATTTGTAGTTTAGTATAGACAAGTCTTTCGTTTTGTCAAATAAATGTCAAAGTTCTATCTGTACATGTCTCTGTCCACTAAAAGTTTTATTATAAACCTAAAAAAAAATTTCAAATTGCAAAAAAGATCAATTCGCTTTCTTTGAAATTAAATTAAATTTATTTTATTAAAATTAAATTTAAGACCTATTAAATTTTACTTTCTTTTGTTATTGCTCTATTAAGGGGTTAATAAGGCAGCAGAGAAAAAGTCTTAACAACAACGACAGCAACAAAACAGTGAAAACTTTATTTGTTTTTGTTTCGTTTCGTTGTGTTTTTGAAAAATTGCACATCTTTCTAGACATTTTGAGAAAATTTATTTTACTTAAGCTGCAATGTGTAAGTAAACACTCACACACACAGCCACATAAAGACACAACAACAATAACTCTATCTCACTCTTTTCCTCGACATATCCTTTAAATTGTATAAAAACATATAAACCCAATGAACAATTTTTGCTCGAAAAATTCTAAAACTTTCCCTAACAATGAAATAAATTTTCACAAGAACTTAATACACCAACTGGAAATCGTAAGCAGTTATTTTGAGTGAATTCCATACAAAATGTTCACTGGTTAGTCTAGTATTTGTATTTGTTTGTGTATTTTTTTGCTTAAACATAACAAATTTTTAATGTTTAGAGCCAAAAAACAACATGAAAATATTCAACTCTACTGAAAAAAAAGCTTTAGATGCATTTTATTTCTGTGAAGAAGGATGAATTTGTTAAGGACTGTGTAAGAAAGGGGTTTCTATAAATATTAGTTTATTTTAAAAATGGGGGTTTTGCACATGCATACATACACATTCATTCATATATGTATTACTATATACATTCATAGTAGTAGTTTAAGTATTTGGTAGTTTATTTTGTTGTTACTTGGTATGTAGTAAGTAGTATGCAGTAGAATGTCTATAAATATAAAATAAAGGTAGTTTGTCTTTTTCTGTACAATAACAACAAGAAAACTAAAAGACACATTCATACATCTTTAGGAACTTAAAAACGCATAAATATATACAACAAGAAAATTTATAAAATTCTTTAAAATTTTACTGCTGAACAATTTAAAGCTAAACATTAAAACATTTTAAACAATATATAAAAACAAAATGCAAATGCTGAAATATTTATCTTGTAACATATGTCAACGTTTGAATATTTTTAGCAAAAGCAAATCTAAATCATATTTCAAATTATAATATTCTAATACATATTAGTTGAAAGCATTTATTTTATAAATAAAAAATAAAAATTATAAATATATTGAAAAGAAACATTGTTGCATTTATAGTTTATATGAATTTGTGTGCCTTTTAGTTTGTATGCAATTCATTTGTAAATCTTATAAAAAAAAATCGTAAATTATCAATTTTATTTGAATTTCAAAATATTTTCACTGCCATCAACAATAAGTATTATAATTTTTTCAAAGTGTTTATGTTCATTTTTAGCACAAATATAACAACATTACATACATATGCAAGTATACCGTGGGTTGTAGAGTTTTCATGCAAATTTTCTTGTTTCTCGCTCGTTTGAATTGTGTTCATATTTAGAATTTTCTCTCATTTTCAATTTTTTTCTGTTTTGAATTTTGTTGTATCACTGGCAACAGGAAAAACACATGCTGTGTAGTGAAGTAGAACTCATTTACATAAAGAAACATATTTTTATTAAGTGATATTACCTTAATTTTGATATTGAAAAACAAAAGTCCATGACGAGTCAAATTTTATATCCAAAATAAAACTTTTGGAAGCTACCAGATAATATATGAAACAAAAAATAATATAATCATCCAATCGGTCCATGAATGATAGAGATATAAACGAAATCCGCTTAGTGAATTTTGAATTTTACAACTAATTGTTTACCTACCTCTAATAAGTCTAAGTCAGCAACGTCTACTCTCGATTAGGCATAAATTTAATTTTGTCTCTACTATGTCAAATTATACGTATTCCAAATGTCTTTTCAACAAAGTATAATGGAACTTGGAAATTTAAAAATATTTGGAGGCTTCTTCTAGTATTTAGTATCTTTTCACTATAAAATCCCACATTATATTCGTTGGTTTCTTGTATCTTAAATGTTATTGAATAAATTGTATATATAGTAGCCTTATTTTTTCACCAGAAATTCGTTTAAATTTCCAAAAAAAAAAGTCTTTTGAATTATTTTCTTGCAATGACAATTTTGTGGCCACAATATAGTTTGTCTCTTAAATCCTTTATATTTTTTTGTTTCATGTTTTCTTGTCTTTTTTTTATTGAAACCTTGAATTTATACTTGGTCACATTTTTGTTTTATTAGCCACCAAATATCGTACTGAACCTGTTTGCATTACGTTTTATTTTAAATTGATGAATATCTTAAACTGAAACCACTAAAACAAATACAAAAAACAAACAAAAAAACCAAAAAAAAAAACGATCACTGAGAACTGGTTTCCTCACTATACTATAAATTTTATATAAGTATATTTTCCTTAAATATGGACTTTTTGCAATTTCCTTAACAATTTATAAAAATAAAAACCAACATCAACCAAAAAAAAAAAACCTAAACTTTAGAAGAGGTCTTTGTAGTCTGTTGCTATATGGCTGCATCTTAAAACCAAAAATATAAAACAACAAAAAAACTTAAATAAGATCCTTTTTTCAAGATACAAACACACAATGAAATGAGTGTCTTTAGCCTTTAACAATGCAGAGAGACAGTCATCCAGCCGGCTTAAAGATTCATACATATTCGTGGATATTTTATTTGATTGTTTAAGGTATTTTATAGAGTGTTTAAAAAAACATTGAAATCAAATTTATTTACTTAAAGTAAGAAAAATTGTGCGAAAAAAAACACAAAAGCAAAATTACTTAACAAATAACAAATGTGTTTTAAATTGAGGAACAATAATAAGTAAAGTATTAGCAAATTGGTTAGAAATATTTAATTTATTTAAAATATTTGTTTTCACTGTAGTATTTAATTTTACTGACCCTTGGGGGTGGACTTTAAGCAACCCATAACCAACACCAAAATATAGTTTTCAGCTGTAAAGTAGTTTTTTTTATTTCTCCAACAAGAGCACCAAAAAAAACCAAACTCCACATGCAATAACATGCTGGAGTTTGTTAAAAACAATTGTTGCTTGTTTCATTTCATTTTGTTTTTTTTTTTGTTTTGTCTGTTAGTTGTTGTAATGTTTTTCCCCATGTTTTCCCTCTTCGCCTGGGTTTTTTTTGTAGTTGTTGTTTGGAGTTGGGTGCATGGTTTATTGCATTGCATGTTGTTGTTTAAGAATCCGCAAACAAAAAAAATTCAGACAAAAAAACGACCGCGCAAATATTTCTATTTAACCAGAGTTTACTAAACCTTAAGGCCAAATAATCGAACTAGAAACAGCAATAAAAAACACATAGAACAAAACAGACTGCTCTATTCGGTTGTGCCGAATCGTATATACCCTTCACTTTCTTTGAGAGAAAAAACAATATTATCCATATCTATGGGAATTAGGTTTTATTTTCGTATCTATATTTTTGTGAAAAATCGTCTAACACCTTATGACCCAGAGAAAAAATATAGTTGTACATGTTCACCACAATCATTTGAACATGATTACAAATCATTTCATTACATGATTGTCATAAACATATAACAAATTACTATAATCATTTATCTTATTGCTGCAATCATGTGAATCGTAACCATATATATAATTAAACAGACCATAAAATCGTAAAATAACTTATACTAACCTTAAACTGATTGCGGTGAACATATTTTTCTCATTGTGATCTTGTCTGTATAAATATTAACTTAAAGCTCGATTTTTTTTGGGAAATCTGTCCATACTCGATCCAAATTGATTCTATATATTTTTTACGTTATCTAGCTCGCAAGTGAGAAATATAGACATTACAAATGGAAGGACGAAATAACTAGAGAATAAAAGGAGAAGGGTATACAAATAGATTCGTTACATTCGTTTAAATTTAGCGCTGCCGTTGTTAACAGATACTAAAAAATAAGGCAGCCAAAAAAGCTAGTTATATTTACTTCTCTATTTTCGGAAATCTAAAAATAAATATGTAATATAAAATCATATATAAAAATTTTGTGCAAAATTGAGAGAAATACTGGATGATGTAAAGAAAAATTCTTTAAAATTTAATAATTTTTATTTTGATTGTAGATCGGCAAATGCATGTATTACTTTCCAATTATATATTGTATTTTGAGTTTATAAAATTTGTATCTGATTTTCTTATTCGAGAAACTTAAGCTATTTTCAGTGTTTAAGTTGTTAATTAATTTAATTTTGAAACATTTATATATTTCATGAAATTGTTCACCTTTCATTCTCATTAACCTTGTTAAATGTGGCATTTACTTCATTTAATTTCATTTTACTTGGTTACTAAAGAATTTTCTTATCTAGTCATATAAACTCCATTAGGTAAGGAAGCCAAAACTTAAAGAGCGAATACAAAAGAAAGAAAAATACACAATATAAGAAATACATCATAGAACAGTGACCAACAGTAGAGAACAAAATGGTCTTTAGATCTTTAGTAAAACTAAAAAGAATTCCATTTCTTTTCAAAATGGCCATATATATTTAAAAGAAAAGAAAATATGTTTGCTGTAAAATCTTTAAATAAATTTCTTTTCTGCAAAAGGAGAAATAATAAAATCTTATTCTTAACTGAAAAAAAAATAAGATAAACGAAACGGAACCACTTTTCTTGTTATGTAAAAAGGAGTTTTAATTTTTTTTTATTTTTTTTTAGTAATAAGAGAAAATCTCCAGTTTTAGTAGCCTTTGCAACGAGAAATATCAACAGCCAGTCGTACGTATTTTGGAGGGTATAAACAAAAATAAAATTGAAAAAATAAATAAAATAAAGAAAAATATTCACACAAAAATGTTTAACGAGCTCCACAAAGTACTTGCAAAGATATAAGACATAAAAACAACAACAAAAATAACCAAATATCTGTAGATGTCTGCAACAGCAAAAAAAACAACAAAATAGTGCTCAAAAAAAAGAAGAACACAGGAACATAACATGCATTTCGTGCAACGTGCAACATGCTGTATAAAGTATATAACTTTAACAGCAACAACAGCAGCAGTACTAGAAACAACTACAACACTCCAGCTAACACAAAAAAAAACCTCAAGCTCTCATATAGTATAGTTTGTGCTACGTTTACGTTGCAAATGCCGCCGCCGCCGTTTGTTGCTAATGTCTCATTGTAGCATTGCAATCGAGTTAAAGTTTGTTTCTTTCGTTTAATTTTTTTTAGTTTTTGCGTAAACATTTGTGCTACTACCTCTTGAAAGCCATGTAAGAGGAAGAAGATGATGAAAAAACCAGCAACAACTATAACAATATAGTGAAGAAATAAAAAAAACAAACAGCAGCTCTTTTACTTTGCTCATAATGTGGCACAGTGTTGAGAATTTTGATAAAAAATTTAACTATTTTTAAGAACATTTTAAGAAAATTATATGTATTTAGAGAAACATTTCCAATTGATGCAGCTGACAATCAATCCTCTTTATTATTATTCGACTTTCTTGTGTATTTCTTTCATTTAATCGATTTAGTCTGAACTTGTAATGTCGTTAGCTGGTCTACGTAGAATATTGCCGATCCAGTTCCACTTCCGTTTCCTCATTTCTATTATAAGTGCACAGAGAAAACAGATTCGTGATAGCAACCGAATTTGTTGCCAATCGAATGATTCGGTTGCACACATCGAATTTTTCAGTTCTATCAACAGAAAGTCAGTTGATAAAGAAGAATTTCGGTTGAAGCAACCAAACTTTTGTTCGCATTCCAAAATTCTGTAGCCACAACTGTAAAATTCGATCACTAAGGTAGAATCATTCGATTGGCAACAAATTCGGTTGCTATCACGAATCTGTTTTCTCTGTGTGGCAATTGATTAAGTTTGTTTTAATAAATTTCAAATTAAGCTTTAAATTCCAATCCGGGAACTTTAATCCGGGATAGATTTGTATGGACTTTCTAGGAACGATATTCTATAGATTCTAATACGAAATTGATACAAATTTATTGACTTAGAGTTCCACAACTAAATAATGACATGTGATTAAAACCCAAGAAAATTTTGATTTCTCGACTTTTTAACCCCAAACACTACACTGTGTTAGCTGATACTCCTTTTTTCATACTATGTACTCTAAAGGTTCGTTAAGTTAACTTGCAACATTCTTTTTTTTTTGCACCGTTGTTGCATCTTTTATTTAGAGTATTTTCTTTAATTTTTTGTTGTGTAGTCATTGTTGTTGTGTGTGATTGCAACATACCAAATAAAGCAAATGCATTGGAAATTCTTCTTCTTTTATGGCATTTTCTCTATAGATGAAAAAAACTTAAATAAAAAATAAAAGAAAAAAAAAAACATAAAACAGATTGTTGTTGAATAAAATTTAGCTGCTGCCGTTGTTGTGGCAAGTAACTAAGTAAGTAGGAAAGTAGTATGTGTAAGTGAACATGAGAGTGTGTGTTTAAATACAAACGTACATAAAGCTTTTTAATGATTTAAAATTCCATTTTAAGAATTTTTATACTTAATGATGTGTTTTGTGCTACAAAATATAATTCAGCGACAGAGCGAGGGACTTAGCGTTTGGTTAGGGGAACAGGGTAAAGTTTTCTTAAATTCTTTTTCTTTGGAGTTCAAACTCCAGCATAATGGTTGAAATCCCTAAAAAGGAACTACCTACATACACATGAGTTTGGAAATGTCATTTTATGTTGTTGCTGGTTTCTTTAAATGGGGATTTTTGTTTGATTGTTTTGTTTGTTGCTGTTGTTTGTGGCCGGGGCATGATATGTGTGCGAGTTTTTATTTGTGCTGTTTCATCTTGACCAATTTAAACCAATTGACAGCCGCCAAATAAAATGTTTTAATGGTTTGTCGTCTTTTTTAGAATGGCGGCTCGTTTCTCTCTATATAAAAGCAAAAATAAAAATTGCTCACATTGTTAAATGAAATTTGTCTTTTGACGTTGTTTTTTTCTTCATTTAGATTTTAAATATTTTACCATAAAAATGTTTTTAAATTCTTTAGGGAATTTTTATTTTAGCTTAAGCTTTTTTTGTAGCAAATGATAAAGGAATAAATACATGTATTTCTTTGAAAAGCTACAATAATTTTTCAATCTTAAGGGAATATAAATTTGAAATGAAACGAAACAAAAAAAAAACACATCTCTTAAATGTCATACATTTCTTGATGTTCTGACTTTTAAAATAAACCAGGAATAGAAATTTATTTGCAATTCATCATGGTTTTTAAAGGTCCATAACTTTTTTTCTACTAAAACTTGTTAGCTTAATTTCAACACCGAACTACTTAGGACAAAAATCAACATTTCTAATAGAATCTCATTATTTTTGGTTGTGTATTTTGGACGTAAGCGTGTTTTACACAGACATACATAGCTAAATTGTATTAGAATTTCATAAGGATCAATATTATATAATTTAGAGGGCCTTACAAATGAATATACCCTAATTCAACACTTGTGTTGTAAAAAACAAAGAAAAATTTGCAAATATTTTGGGTTTTATATTCAACCGTTAAGATTTTTTTAATAACCCATGAGATTTTGTTAGTAAACTAAAGAAGGAAAAATTAAAAATTGAACAAAATCTTTGTATTCCACCGAATTGTTTTATGGTTTTAGTATTAAACCATAATATTTTTAATTTTAAGGAAATTTTAAAATCAAACTATCTTCTAGTCGTAAGGCAGTTCGGTAGTCGTTTAGCGTGAAATTTGCAAAAACCAAAATATTTTGACTGCAAATCTAAACAAAAACCTAATTTTCATACATTTTACAATTACACTTTGTTTCTAGATAATTTATGACTTTAAGAAATGTTATAAATCATAATTAACTTTAAGAACCAACAAGAGGAACCTGTCCAGTAGTGAATGTGCGTGTTTTTTTGTGTTTAAATTGTACCTTTTTTGTACCTCATGCAAATTTGTCATTTAAGACATTTTTTGTTATTGTTTATTTTGCCAACTTTCTCTTCGTTTCCCGTTTTCTATGTTGCATAATCTTATGCAATTCGTTGCACTAAACTACTGTGTGCCATTAGAAAAACCGTGTTACCTGTTCTAGGAAATTTCTTGTTTTGAAAACAATAATTTATGAAAATTCATATTTTTCGGGATATCTTTTGCAAAAACAGGCATATTTTTGCGGTTTTCAAAAAGATAGTTTAACTAAAACTAAGTGATTGTAAGTGACCTGCAGCTGTCGCAAAAAAATATTTTTTTGTTGGTGAAACAAACAAAAAAAACAGCTGGAAGTTTCCTATCTCTATCTTCCTATATTAAAAAAGAAAGATTCTTAGTAAAAATTTATGATTTATGAGTTTTTAGCTAATATACCTTTTAAAAAAAGAAAGTTTTTCTTACAAATTGGTTGTGTTTTAATTTCAGTATCAGTGTGTGCTGCTTTTAAACAACATGCTGAATTTTTTCTATTTGCAAATTTACGTTAAAATATTTAATAATAATTTTGTTACTCTAGTTGTGTTTTGTTTGTTAGGCTATGTAGAAAAAAAGCTGAATTCAATTATCACTCCATTAAATGCCATAAAATATTTTATGCCACCTACCAAAATGGCTTTAATGTTGTTCAGTCGGTTGTTGTAATAAAAAGGCTTAATATTGTGAAAATTGCTACAGTTTTATAGAATCTCGGTTGCAAGTTGTGTGCGAGAGTTTGTGTTAAATTTACCTGTGCAAAAGTGTATTTGTGTAATAAAAGTTCCGAACCGAACGTGTGCCATGACCATAAATTTCATTTCAATTGTTGTTTTTGTTGTTGTTGTGGACTAAACCATTTTATTGTTGGTATGTTTTAGTTTTGTTGTTGTTGAAAATTTACTGAACATTCTAGTTATTGTTGTTGTTGTCGTTGTTGTTAGTGTCTATAATCTGCAAAGATATTATGGCATTAATTAGCTTAAATATTATACGAAAATAAGTCTAACTACCCAAGTAATAAACAAAATTTATGAATGATTTTCAATTGGCTGAACTATAAAGCGTACCATTTTTAAATTCATTGTTAAATTCTAGGGTTAACACATTCCCAGCAAAGACTTTCATTACAAAGTAATGGGTTGTAATGCTAATGACTTTCGCTACTTATAAAGTAGCATTTTAAAAAATTATTTTAACATCATGATTTTGTCATGCCACAAACGCTAACAAGTAAACAGTTAAATAAGTCATTATTAAACTAATTACAAGTAATACGGATGGTATGTTGTATGTTATTACCAAGTTTTTGCTGGGATCCTTTTTAATTTTTGTTGTATATGTATCTAAATGTGTAACTATTGTAAATAAATATATGGCTGCATACTTTTAAGCTTCTATAAATTATAACCAACAAATCTATTTAAATTTAATAAATTTATTAAATATTATTATTAATAATTCTTTATTTTTCTCTTTCTCTTCTAGGTAAGTAACATAAATCAATTGTTAAATTCCCCAAAAAAAAATGAACATCTCCAACAAAGGCAAATTATGAAAAGATTATCAGTAATAAATATAAATAAAATAACACAGTACAACATTTTTCAGTTCATTGCTTTGGGACTCAATTCTGACAATTGCACGTGAAAGTAGCCCCTAAAATAAGAACTTCTGCATCATTAGTTTTGTCAAGTTGGCTGCCGTATTAATTTAATGGCCATACGAATTTTTTTCCTCAAGGTGGATTTTTATCACTTTTTCTATATTTTAGCACGGTTATATCTCGTATACCGTACGGATATCTCTTTTGTGGCTGAAGCAAAGTTGTAGATATTGAATAGTAGAAAAAAAGTACGAAACATACATACCCGAAAAAGGTGCATCCAGTGCCTTAAAAATCGCAAAAATGCCAATTTTTTTTAAAGTTTTTACCAATTTTTCACCTTTTTTGCTCAATAACTGGATTACAAATCCAATTATGGACTGATCACCATGAAATTAGGTCATGTGATTTGTGTCTATATGAAAGTTATATATCATGAATTTTGTATGTATACCATCATTTTTAACAGATTTATTCACTTTAAAGTGATTTTCGGCCCATAACACTAGTTTACAAGGTTTTTGCTCATGAATTAAAATATATGGGGATTTGTGTATTTAGGTCTTCTAACTTCGGAAAAAATATTAAAAAAATTCCAGGACGTCAAACTTTTGAGATATTTATTAAAAACGAAACATATAAAAATGTACATTAAATTAGGACAACAAAATTAAAAGTGAAGTGTTTAGTTCTCTTTTTATAATTATTTTCATTTGTCTCCCTCACGACACTTCAACAGTAGTCTCCTAGCATATTCTGATCCCAAAAACCTTGATAATTCCTCTCGAAAAACTTCAAATCTTGATGGAAACGCTCTCCATGTTCGTCACTCATGTGTCCGAGGTTTTCCGGGAAAAAATCCACATGAGAATATAAAAAGTGAATTTTGAGGGATATATTTACACCCATCAGTTCGAAATTATGTAATAAATTCGCAACAATATCTTTGTAATTTTGACTTTACTTATTCCCCAAAAATTCTTGAACAACAAGTTTAAAAGAATTCCATGATGCATTTTCAACATCGGTTAATAGGCACTCAAATTTGGTATCAACCAATTTTTTTCTTCTTTGAGGACCCGCAAATATCCCTTCTTTTAGTTTAGCCTCAGAAAAACTCGGGAACACGCGCATAAATATTGAAATGCTGGTTTTGTCTTATTTAAAGCTTTTACGAAATTTTTTAATGTAAATAAGCGTTTTGCAGTGTTTGTGTTATAGGAAAACCTCGATTTGACTGAATAATTTTTCCGCAAATAACACAAAAATGGTCTGGGTTTATTTTACAATTCCTAGAAGACATTTTAAAATAGTTTTTACTTTAGAGTTTTGTATTTATCTACAGGAAAGATGTACTTTTAAACAGTATTTATTTTTTTTCCGTTAATTTTTTTTGGAATTTGTCAAAAGAATACAACTATGAAAGTATCTAGTAGCTTCGCCAGAGTGTTGAGTACCCAAAAACGATGTAAATACTTAATTACTACAATTCGGTACACTACAGTATGTATTAGTAGTACTCAGGGCAGGTGAAAAATAAAAACCTATATATCTCAAAATTTTGACGTATAGGAGGGAAAAAAAAAATGGTCAATTAACTAGCATCCCTAGCTCTTCTCAAAAATATAAGTTTCATTCCATGAGCAAACAAAAATGTGTGATTTGTAAACTAGTGTAATTAGTCATAGCTCACATATAAGACACGCTTCCGAAAATCACTTTAAAGTGCATAAATCTGTAAAAAATTATGGTATACATACAAAATTCATGATAAATAACTTTTATATAGACACAAATTATACGACCTAATTTCATGGTGATCAGTCCATAATTGGATTTGCAATCCAGTTATTGAGCAAAAAAGGTGAAAAATTAGTTAAAAAATTTAAAAAATGGGCATATGGGCGATTTTTAAGGCACTGGATGCATCTTTTTCGGGTAGGTATGTTCCGTACTTTTTTTCTACTATTCAATATCTACAACTTTGCTTCAGCCACAAAGGAGATATTCCGTACGGTATACGATACTAAAATATAGAAAAAGTGATAAAAATCCACCTTGAGGAAAAAAAATCGTATGGCCATTAAATTAATACGGCAGCCAACTTGACAAAACCAATGATGCAGAAGTTCTTATTTTTGGGGCTACTATCACGTGCAATTGTCAGAATTGAGTCCCAAAATCATGTGTTGTACTGTGTAAATCACAAACAAGTAGTAAGTACTTAGAAATAGTTTCAAAAAAAAATTAACATAAAATATTCATGAGGTTGCTGATTTCCCAGTCATCTTTTTAAAATGGCAATAAACCACCACCAACAACCAAAGAGAATTGCAAATTCGAAAAGCAACATTACATTAATTATAATAAATTAGAGTTTATAAACGCCTTCATTTAAATTTATTTTCTCACACAAACAAATGCTAAAAACTTAAACTCTTAGCGGGAAAATAGAAAAATAAAAATCAATAAATACAGCTTTAAATACTTAACCAAAAAGAAGAAAAAAACTAAATACAATTCCCTGCCATCTCATGTAAGGCTTCTCTCCTTAAACACATCCTTGATCAGGTTCAATCAATGTAAATGTAATTTATTTGCTAATGTTATAAGGAAAAACCCCCTGTAACAACAAAATTTATACAACAAAGAGCAAAATGGCAAAAAAGAGAAAAAACATTTTGCCATTTTTTTTTGCTACTCAACATACATATTTAGTTTATAAGCAGCGGCTGGCTGCATATCATTGAGATAAAACATTTTTTAACAAAAGTTTATAAAATTTGTTTTTGCTTTAAGGGAAACCCATCAATGTAACAAGAAAGGGATGAAAAAACCCAAAAAATTTATATGTAAAATTATTCAATGCCATTTATAACAACAAGGACTAGAGCTATGTAAAGACTCAGGCTGTTTTTTTTTCTTCACTTTTGCTTAAATCAATACATTAACAATTCAAATTCAAGAGCCATCAGTCTAATCAATTATCTAACATCATTTGTAATGGATACAAAAAAAACCTAAAAGCTTTAAATACAAAATACTGACTGGTAGAATTTGTTAAAGTTGTATTTCTTTATAGACAGATTTATTTATTGAATTTTATGGTTTTTGGAAAATAAAAATCTACTCCACTCATTTCATTAAATTCTAAAATTGTTTTTATCGTTATTGTTAATGCGTCTAATATAAATGATAAACATGAAAAGGATGTATAAAATTTGAAATATGTAATAAAAAAATTATAAGGATAATATATTAATTTCATGTTGTAAAACATTTAAATTTTTGGAGCAAACTTCTCTGAAACCACTTATTAGCTATTAGGGGTTATTTTAGAAGTTTAATATACTATTAAAATATTGGTTACACTTATTTTGGAAGCCAAAATTATATTTATAAAAGCTGCAATTGGATTCTCAAAATCTTGCAATTAAAGCATTATTCTAAAATAAAGCAATATTTCCAAGATCAGCTCTTCCCCTTATCCAATTGCCTTTCCAAACTTTATTACATATACGTATACCCTAGAGGAAAGGCAAATGATGCAACACTATGATACAACACTAGTTACGTGTCTGGTTCTAAGGCTAAAACTTTATGCAAAAGAGACATGTCATTTTAACATGGGGCACAATGATTTAACAACATTTTATTTTTCAAATAATATAAAAATTCAGTAGCTCATAGTAGTGATATGTTCAAATGGGGCTATATATATTTTGAAATTTTGTTAAAAATATCTGCTATTGTTTTATTTTTATTTCTTCGAGATTTTAATTCAAACAAAAATACGATCACAAGCTAAAAATAACGTATTTCAAAAAAAAAAACAAGTAAGAGAGCTATATTCGGCTGTGCCGAATCTTATACCCATCTCCAAATTGTATTTAAAAACATTTTTTTTACATATTATTATTTAAACAAAATATTTTTTTTTTTGAAATTGTTTTTAAATTTTTAAAAAAATTTTTTTTTAATTTTTTTAAAAAAGGTTTTTTCCAATTTTTTTTAATTTTTAAAAAAATTTTTTGATGAAAAAAAAAATTCGGTTTAAAAAATATTTTTCCCGATTTTGGCCCATTGTAGGTCCAACTTACTTATAGCCTTATATACATTGTTGCAATGGACTTTGAAATATCTATCATTAGATATCCACATTGTCTATATTAATGACTTAGTAATCCAGATATAGGTAAAAAAATAGGTAAAAAATCGAGGTTGTCCTGGTTTTTTCATATCTCAGCCATTTTTGGACCGATTTTGTCGATTTTAAATATCAAACGAGCCGGAAGAATTCCCGATATATTGATATATGAATCATGTATGTAAGTTATTTGGGGGCTACGGAAAGTTGATTTCAACATACAGACTGACAGACAGACGGACATGGCTATATCGACTTCGCTATCTATAAAGATCCAGAATATATATACTTTGTGGGGTCGCAAATGAAAAATGCAGAAATTACAAACGGAATGACAAACTTATATATTCCCTTGCCACTCATGGCGAAGGGTATAAAAACATAAAACACTCGAGCCCAGCATTTACCAAATAAAAATGTGCAATTTAAGCAGTGTTTTTTAATGTAACAACATTGAAATCAAAATTCCGGGTATAATAATTTGGCATTATCATTTCGATATTGGTCCAGCATGAGTAACTTCGAAAAGAAGTTGTAGTGATTGTCTTTATCTGCCCAAAATTCCCCAAATTTAAATAAGATTGCCCATAAAATTAAATTAATTTGAAAAGGCTAATTATAATAACACAATTAATTCATTGAAATGTCAATTTTATTTTATTTCTCAATTTAAATTACTTATGTATATAGTAAATCGTTTAAATAAAAATTAATTTTCTTCATTCAATTGCTTAAAGTTTTAGTTGCTTTAATAATAAAACTATAATAATATGAAAAACAGCTTAAGGCAAAACTATGCTCACAAAATGAAGTGTGTTGTCATAAATTATGTCTTTGGGTTTTGGATTGAAAGAAAAAAAAAAGTTATAACGTCAACAAAAGCAAAAATTACACAAAGTTTTGCTCAAGGCATTTTTCTCTAGTCATTTCACACAAAATGAAGCACATGAAAAGGCGTTTTAAAGCAACATGTTTTATGTGACAAAAAAGCTTCAATTTGATATCAGGGTCTTCTTATCGGGCATTTAATATTTTCTTACCAGATTCCTTTAAGCAATTGCTGGTGTTTTATGCACAACGATATAAAACTGATAAGTCATCATCAGTTAAAATCTTTTTTTTTTATTATTTTGTTGTATTTTTGATAAGAACAACTGAAACAACACCATAACAAATTGTATGCTTTAAGACCTTATTTAGATATGAGTACAGTTTTTGTTATGTTTGTATAAAAGTTTATATATGAATATTATTGTAATACATAAAACACGTTTAAATATTTATGTATGTTGCCTCATATAAAATACATTATTATTTTGTGGCTGCAGTTCCTTTTTCAAATAACTCTTGTTTCTTGAAATATAAAGCAACGGCTGTGTTAATTGCTTTTACAGCAATTATAAAATTCATATAAAAAAAATAAAATAAAAAAAAAATACTGACTCCAATGAGTTGTAGTATTTTGAAACACCACCATTATAATTAAAATATGTAAAATAATGTTTTAATATCTGAATTTTTTTTCTGCTGCTACACAAATATGTATAAAAAACACTGTAACAAGAATTAAGGCGTTAACAAAAATTTGTTTTTTTTTGTATTTATTTTTTGTTTTTGCTTAAAAAAAGGAACATCTACATCATGGGCATCATTATTAAACGATTAAATTTTGGTGGAATTGGTTGGTTGGTCATTTCTTTAACTAAATGTGGCCATACATCAAGGGTTAAACACGGGTGTTCAGTTTGTTACAGATCCAAACGTACATGAATCTCCATATGCTGTGTATATATTTTTAAGCTAATTTACTTTTTATGTTGTTTGGTATGGCATGAATTTTCATGCTTTTTTGGGTATTAATTGCTTAATTAGTTACAGTGATGAGGATGAATTTTTTATGGGTTCCCGTTTTTTTTAAACAAAAATACAAATGGAGTTTTTGTTGAAGAATACTCGTTTGGAAATGAATCAAATTTGGAAAACATTAACCCTTTGAAATTCAAAATACTTAATATAAATAAGCCCATTGACACAAATATTAACGTACTTTTACAATAATTTTGATATTGCAGAGGTGCTAACTAAACCCGATTTATTTGGTCAATTTATTTCTGTTGCTTCAGAAGAGAAATATTTTTGTGTTGCAGTTAAACATTTGTATGAAATCGTAAATATTATAAACAGAATCATTTATCGACAAGCAATATTATTGACAATTGTGTGATTTTTTATACAAAATGTCAGCAGTTGTTAGAAAATGTAAATTAAGGCCAATAAAATCATGTTATTTTAGTTGCTTTTACAAATTTAAGTTGCTACAACTGAAAACCTTTATCTCTATTATGTTTTGCTCTTCATTTCTGCTTAAATTACTATTAACATACATTTATTTAACATTTTTTCTAACAATTTTAATTGCATTTTAAACTAAATATTTTGTATTCATTAAATTTTCCAATTTAATTTCATAAAACAACTTTTTGCAAAAGAAATATTTACAAACCTTGCATAATTGCAATAACAACAAAAAACAAAAAAAAAACTACATTGATAAATTACTGCCGTCTCTAAGTTTTATGGCTTTTAACTATTTTACACCCCAAACTCCCTACACTGTATGGTCAAATAACAACTGAAAGCCTAAAAGATATTTCCAACAACAACAATTTGTTACCATAAAATGAAAACTCTCTGAACAAAACAATTTAAAACCCAAACAAAAAAAGAGAGAAAAATAACAACAACAAACCAGCAAATGAACGAAAAAATAGTTGTGCACTAATTAAGGTTCACATACTTTTGGGGATGGCGGAAATATTTCTGGTCCTTTTATTCTTTTGATCAAATGAAAACACCAAAACTAAAATTGGGAATTTAAAACTTACATACATACCTTAAAGTTTATGATGGTATGAAGGCAGAATTGTTATAAATATTTGAAATATTTGTTTAAACAAAATTACCAAAACTATAGGAAAATAGTAGTTATTTATTTTTAGGCCCTTAAATATGATTGAATTCCATTTTTATTATACAGTTAGTTGTTGAAAATTCATTAATACTTAAGGTCACTCATTTAAGTTATAAAATTAATTACTTTTCTTTCTATTCAATAAATTTAATTATATTTTATTATTATGATTATTTTGTTACTGGTGTTAGTACTGGTCTCTATGGCACGTGATGATGGGGCTGCCTTGTGTAATACTTGCCACTATTTAAACATAAATATCAACACACGCCCCTCTGATTCTCAGCCCGTTTTGCAATTAATTTTGTGGCAGTAGTGGAAAATCATAGAAATGACAGTTTTCACAGTTTATAGCCACAGTATGTATGTGTGTATATCTGTATGTGGTTTATACAAATATGCTCCTTTAATTCGGGAAAACAAATACTACTACTACTACTACTAGATGAGTATAATGATCAAACTTAAATGTGGGTGATGTACCAAAAACTGTATGGTTTTGTATTTGTGTGTTTCAATTGTATGCTAAACTTTTGCAATTAGTTTTTCCTCTTTCTTCTTGTATCTTCGTTTTATATCTGTGTATCTATGTGTTATGTGGCTGCGTGTGTATCTCTCTGATGATAATTGTATAATACGACAAAAGTTAATTTATTTAGTGCCAGTTGACAGTTAGTTATTTGTTGCAGCAATTGTTTTATTGTTTGTTTGGTATGTTCAGACATGTGTGTGTATGTGTGTATGAGAATATTTAAGTGCGTGTTGTACGTTTGAGTTTCAATTAGTCTACAAAATATAAATTCCTGACAGTTTATTTAAAACACAAGTGTAAATTAATAAACATTATTATTTGGTTGAATTAATCCTTTAAACGATATGGTCAAGCGAAAATTTAATTTAAACACAATAAGCTGCTGTAACAACTGTTATATTCAAAATGTTCTATAGAAAATATTGTTATGTACAAATATTTCTGTAGAAAATACTGTAGCTTTCCGTAAAACCCAACCACAATATGAACAAGACCGCAATTATCACACGACAGGAAAGGACATGCTTAAATCGAAAAGTGAATCAGTCTTTGAAAATACTACGATTCTTTTGAATTGAATTTTATAAAGAATCAAAATGGACAATTCTATAAATTTCTTCCCTGTATAGTAATAACTTATGGCGTATTTTGTACCATTTATTAAAGGTTACCCAAACCCTCATAATGTATTACATTTTTAACGATCACAATAGAACAAAAATCGTAATTTATGCAATTTTCTTTTATGTAACTTCTAAAAGTGTTACATTTTTAACAATCACAATCACAATTTAATTTCAATTATCTTTTATGTAGCTTCTAAATATTGTAAAACTATATATTTTGCTTCCATCAACAAACTTCAAACACAATAATAAGAAAAGCTATTTAAAAAGTGTTGCATTTCTAAAGCTTTGATAAAATTGAGGGTGAAACATGTAGCATATCTTCGGGGTTTTGGAGCAACATTATATTGAGAAAAGGACTTATTTTTCAGAAAAGAACACAGAAAAAGATAAAAGGCAGAATAATGGCATCATTTATGTGTGAAAATAATGCATCATTAGTTTTTCATTTGTATTCTACATTTCTATAAAAATTTTCTGACCAAAACTATTTGAATTTAGGCAAAATGCAACTCTTTGCTTTTGAATATAGACAAATGCTTAATATAGATTTGTAAAAATTGACATTAGCTACTTTATTTATTTCCTTCGCACCCTCAATGGTATAATTTAATTTATTTATATTTAAAATTTGAATTTGCAAAATTTGTTTTCAATAACAGCAACAAAAATGCTTAAAAATAATTTGGTTTGTATTAAATATTTTAATGGGTTTTTAAATATTTATTTAATTGTAGCGCATAATTAACAATGCCACCAGCTAAAAAAGAAATCACACCAAACCGATTATACTAAATAAAATTTTATAAATATAAATTGTTCTTATAAATTTGTTTTTCTTTTACCTTCAACCCAGTACAAAAACATTAGCAACAAAAAAAAGAACTTCTCATTCATGCTTTTTTCCAGTTGTTATTGTTGCTGTTGCCATGTTTTGTAGTAAAGAGTAAAATTGTCGTTATCTTTTTTGCCACAGGCAGCTGCAAATGCCACGCAAATTAAACATCCTTCTTTTTTTTGCGTCGTTTATTCTTTGTTGAGTGTATTTGAGCCTTAACAAAATTATGTATGGATGGGTATGTGTGAGAGCTTTTTTTTGTATTTATTTTTTGGCTTTAAGCTTTACATACTACCTTTTTTCAGCTGGTGTTCCGCCGTATGAGATTTTATTCTCTGCCTGGTAGTAGTGACAATTTATTTGTACGGTGTTTGGGTAGAGTTTTTTTTGTTTGCATCTTTGTTTTTGCTTGATGGCTGGCAGCCAGTCAGCCAAACCAAACATTTATTTAGCCAGCCAAGCAACCAGAGTTTAGTTATTAAACACCCACTTATTACCTTTTTATTTGCATATGACCACTCTATAATTTTTGTTAAAAATGGTCCTTGCTTACCCAACAACACACAAGTTTAGAGAAGAGAGAAAGAGTAGAAATAACGAAGTAAAAGAGTAGTAGTGCTGTAGTCATGTTTCAAAATAAATGCTGTTATAATTTAGTTGAAACAACAACCTCAGGTTATTGGGTTCAAAATTATGGGCTGGAGATGGAAAACACAAAATAAACATTAACATAAGACCAGTGTTGCTGCCAAGAAACAACAGCTAAGAATTTAATTTCATGTTAAAGAGTTATGTGGCATAATTTTGCAGCCTACTTTTTGTTGGCTGAGTTTTTTTTAATGATTTAATCCTTAATATCCTTGACAAACAAGTAAATACTTCCGCACTAGTAATTTTCCACCTCGTAAATCAAGCTTGAAACAACAAAAATCACATAAAAATTATGATGCACAACAAGCGCATAATGAAACGTACCACCAAGTATAATTCTCACTCCCACCCCCACCAAAAGGAAAACTGAATCCAGACAAAAATAAGGATATAAATTGTGCATAAAAACCGAAGCAGAAAAAAACGCAACTGAAATATGGCAATAAAATCCTACAGACAAACGAAATTACGTGACCAATGTGTTTTATTACAATTTTATTGCAAAGAAGTCACTTTTCTATATAAGACTCTGCACATGTTTGTTCATATGTATGTACATCATTGTATATAACAAGGATGTCATATCACATAAATATAAATTATATATATGTATAAGAAACTTATACAAGCTTATATATACATATATGTATAGAGAGAGAGTGAAAAAAAATATAACGAAAAAATTATTTATGTAGCTTAGCTTGAAGATGAACAACACATGAGCATGAATATCGAGCCATCCAGCAAAAGAGTGTATGAATGAATGAATGTTGCAGGAGCATGTGCTGGCTGACTGGCTCACATACTCTAGGAATACAAAGTACCGTGAAAATAATAATAATTTTCATGAAAAATGTCACATATTTATACTCGTATATTTAAAAATGAAGCAAATATCTTTTATTTGTCTTGTTATTTTTTTTCTTGTTGAAAAATTTATTATATATTTTCATATGTATAATATATATTTAACAGCAGCGTAAATAATTTAATTTATTATTTGATTTCTTATTTATTTTGTGGGAATCTGCATTGATTTTTTTTCATTTTTTTTTTTTTTTGAATTGTGGTGAATGTTGATTGTTTATAATTCTTTGTGGGGAAAAATAATTAAAGTTCAATAAACCATCTTAAGTTAAAAATAAAATCATTTTTATAAGGTATTTCGCGTTAAGGGAAACTGGGAATAGTTAAAGGCCCAAACAACCGGAACTACATTAGAAATTAAATAAATAATAAAGTAAAAATTATTCAATGTAAACAATTATTTTAATATACTTTTTTTAGAGTAAAGATTTTGCTGTTTTTTTTTGCCAAAGATTTATTATTATAAATTAGAAGAGAGCTGCAGTGTTCATTCATAATATTACAATTTTAAACTTGTTTGCTAGAACCTGATATAAGTTGACAAATATTTATTCTAGAGCTTCTAATTATTATTTACGATTTCAGAGGCCTCAAATCCATGTAAAAATTGCTTCAAATAATTTTGTCCAGCTAAAGATCAATTACGGTTGTTAATATCAAATATAATTAATATTTTTTAAATTTATTTTAAATTTAAGGTCATATTTTTGTTTTTATGTAACGGTAAACGATTTTTATAAAATCTATATTTTCAATTTTGAGTTGTATCTAAATGCAATGTTGGGGTGGTTCACAATTTCTGGAAAGAGACGTAATTTTGTATTCAAAGTGTTGTAGTAACACACTGTAAGTCTTAATTTCTGCCTGGGTAAGTTTCTGCCTGACTCGTAGAGAGTGAAGTCATAGAAATCATAGAGAATGATTTAGGCTTTCAAAAATTTACTTGTTAGTTTTAAAACAGCTGTATATTTTTCCATGAGACAATTATGAAAAAAGACTGCTTCCAAAGATCACTTCTTTATTTATTCCCTTTCTAAAGTTTTTGCTTGACTATAATTGCAAAGAAAAATTATATTGATTACATTTTTATTTTCCATACGAGTTAAATTCATTTTAGATGATGCTTGAGTTGAGTTGGGTTATAAACATCAAAAAATAATAAGTTCAAAAATTGTAATGTTTCGTTCGTTTATTCTTTTAAACTTTTTTTATATATATAAAATTATAGCAATTTATTATATTACAATAGCTTTAGCAACAACGAATGCCTTAAACGTTTGATTATAATAGTACATATAACCCTAAAGGGTATTTACAATTACTTGTATTATTTGTTGGCTTAAACAGAAAAACATGCTGGACAGACAACTGCAGAACTGGCAGGTTGGACATGCGAGTGCAGCATAAACCTGGTCAATAAACATCTTCGGTATTTTTTCTTTATAAAATTTAAAGCTTGTAAACGTTTTATTTTTTTTTATAGATATATTTTCTTGAGCTCTTAGTGGCCATATAAATATTTTAAACTTTCATAAGGTCACTGCTTTTAACAATGTTATTTTGTTCTCTTGATATTGCAGAAATTTTATTTTGATTAATGGTTGTTTTCTATAACAATTCTTTTCTTTAGTTTTTTTTTTATTTTTTGCCTTAAATAATAAGGCAGTTTTTCTTAAATTACATGTTGTAATAAAATTGAAAAATATATATTGGGAAAAAATTAAAAGAAAGGGAAAAAAGGTTGTAACCATTGAAAATAAGAAACATATTAAATAATATTATAAATCTATAATTTGCTTCAAAATGTTTGAGAGAAAGTAAAAAAGATCTAATTTATTATTGATTTGTTTTTGTTTATAGATATTGTAGATGGGTGTGTGTATGTGTAAATAAGTCAGCCATTAAAATATTTAAACTATGATTTTTATTTCGGAAGCCATTAAAGTCACAACTACCACTACAATCAGAACCACCACCACACCATCGCTTCAGTAACAACAACAACAAACATTGTCAGTCAGTCAACATTTCTCTACATCCTCTCTCCCTCTGTTATCTTACACACACACACAGTCAATGTTTAGTTGCTGCCTGCTGCCTACGTTTGTGTTCGTTTTGGTTTCCATTAAGATAAGAAGACATTATGGCAGCCACTACTTTTAAATTGTTTCTTTGCTTTTTTTTTTTTGCTTTATGTCCATTCCAAAGAACGCATTAATTTTCTTGAGAGCAAACATTTATTGGATCTGTAGTGTTTTTTAAGACCGGTTATTTGAAATTTGTTTTAAACGCATGCGCGCCAGTGAAACAATCCATATGTTCTTTGTTGTTTTAGATCTTTATTTCAATATCTGTATATTATTTTTTCGTTATAGATCATCATATTAAGTGTTTATATAAAAAAGAACTTAATTTATCATGTGATTGCATTGAGTTATTAAGAAATAAAACCTTGTGGTTGTTTTTTGTTTTTTGAGGGAGGAGTATTTTTGTTTGAAAAGTGTAAAGAAGACATAATGAAAAAAAATACTCCTTTTGAATAAATTAATTTGTGAACTTGTTTATGGTTATTGAAGATAAAACTTATCTGTTATAATTATGTGTGGAAATAACTCAATTTAATTATTCTTTTAAACATTTCAATTAAGTTTCAATTATTACAAAATCAAAAAGAAACACAAAAAGTGCAATTGTTATTAACTAATATGCAATATAAATTTATTTGTAATGCATAATTAGCAGCTTTCTGCTTGAAAGTTATGTTTTTTTACAAGTTCGGTTTTTTACAAGTTTTTAGAAAAAATCTATTTTTGAAGGAACATTGCATAAATATTCAAATGTATTACACAATTCGACCATAATTTCTTTAAAAAATATATTACTATCAGATCGAATATTGATTGTAGATCCCATAATTTTTATAAATTTTGGGTCCATTGTCAACTTTTTTTTACAAAATAATATTTTTTATGTAAGAAATAAAGATAATTTCATTTTGAAAACTGGAAAAACACTTTATTGTAATTTTAAAGCAAAATGTTTAAGTTGAAAGTTTTATTAAATAAAATGTATACTGTTAGTTTTAATGCTGTATAGTTTTCTAAGGTAAAGGTCTCTGATTCAGTTCCCGCCAATGATAAAAAATATAAATTTAATTAAAACAAGTAAGAAAGTATGGTCGGTCAAGCCCGACTATATAATATAAGTAATTGAGCAAAAACAGTTTTCTTTTAAAATTTCAATAATTTATATTCGTGGGTGATATTCGAAAGTGGGAGTTATATGTGAGCTATGACCAATTATGTACCGATCACCATGATTAAGTTGTGTGATTTATAAGAGAATTATTTATGTTAAATTTATGTGAATACTAAAATTTTTAGGAGATTTATGCACGTTAAATTGATTTTCGGAAGTGGGTTTATATGGGAGCTTTGAATAATTATGGACCGATCGTAAGAAAATTTGGTGACATGAGTTTTGAATATATAAAACTTATTTGGAGCGAGATTTGTATAGATACATATATAAATTAAACATTATGACCGATAAAGGCCAATTTCGGGAGGACATTTGTATGGGGGCTACGTGAAATAATGAACCGATTTCAGCTAGTTTCAATAGGCTTGGTCCTTTATAAGTACAAAATTTGATCGAAATATCCTCAAAATTGCGACCTGTACTTTGCGCACAAGGTTTACATGGACAGCCAGACGGACGGACATCGTTTTATCGACTCAGAAAGTGATTCTAAGTCAATCGGTATACTTTTGGGAGTTACAAATATCTGCACAAACCCATTATACCCTCCCCACTATGGTGGTGTAGGGTATAAATACAGCATTACCGTTATATAAACGTCTTAGCGAGGTGGTCAACTCTGGTTCACTGTTGCGCCGTCTGTGCTCTAAACTTATAACTCCAATATTAACAATCAGTATTTCAAACTCCAACACTTTTGAAATTCTTAATTTCAAAGTAATGTGACATATTTATTAGCACTTGGTTTTTTTTAAATTCAAAACTTCCATTAAAATTCCAAATATTTTTGACGTCATTGCAAGCAATTTTTATCTGTAAACTTTGCATAAAACAAATTTAGGTCAAAATATAATATCTGTATTTATATTATTTAAAATTTAAATAAAACGTGAGTTATTTGCCTAATCTGCTTCAAAATTTCAGAATATTTTATGGAAAAGGTTTCATTCCCTAACATTTATAAATTTAAAAATAAATTTCTGAAAGCCAAACATTTTCGTTTAAACATTCAACAATATCTCTCTAACTCAGTTATAGTAAATCCGCTGCTTTAATTTCAATATTTTAATTTGAAATTTTTATAAAAAAATCAAATTTAAATAAATAAATAAACAAGCATATTTATTTAAATGTCATGCCTATAATTGCCCTTAAAACTTTGCATAAATTTTGTGTGATGTTGCTCGTTTATATTTGTTGTTGTTGTTGCTGTTGTTCAAACATTTAAAGGGTATGTAAACTACATACTCCAGACTTGAAAGCAGCAACAATAACAACATCCATAATTACACTGTCATCCAGCAACAAGAACAGCAGCAGCAGGAACTGCAAAAAAAAACAAACTAAAACATTGAAAACTTGTATATAAACGATGATACTTGTAAAGGTTTACATACATATTTGTATGTGTGTGAGTAAGTACTTACATGAATTTATAAACAAAAAAAATGTCTACAACAACATTAACTATTATGGCAAATACTTGTTGTATTGTTGAGATTATTCGCATGTTGCATGCAATTTAACATATGCTTCAAAAAATTCACGTGTTTTGATATTTGTTTTTTTCGTTGCTTCTACTCTTATTTCTCTGGTTTGTTGTTATATTTTCATAAATATATTTTGTTGCTGCTGTTAAATGAAAAGAGGCCTTGCTGTTGGATTTTCAGTTGTAGTTGTTGGCTGTTGAAGCCAGTTTGTTATAAATTACTTTTGATTCGCCAGTTTGTCGGTATTATTAAGGGAGCCCTTCCGCTCTTTTAGCACCATGCTTATTATTTTGTATGTGTTAAAGATTTTGTTGTTGTTTTTGAAAAAAAGAAACATTTAATACATACATGTATTCCTTTATAAAGTTGCCCACATATAGTTAATAATGCTGGATATTAAAAGAATGCATTCAGTTAAATTTATTACAGATTAAATTTGAAACTATCACTTATAAATAAAATCTGAGCGTTTTGCTTGTCTGCAGAAACTCCCAGAGTCTCTGGCAGGAATCGAACCCGCAACCCTTGGATTGATAGTCCTGCACACTATCGTCTAGTCTATCGAGGCACCCAATATTTCCTGCTAAAATTTCTGCAAAAGTAAAAGAAAGCCTGGTAGTAAAATAAGGACCGAAATAGGAGTATAATTTAGCAAAGTCTCTGACATGTTATCGATTCAGATTTCTTTAATTAATAAATACTTATTATGCTCTCATTCATGTTTAACTTCCTTTAATGTTCTGCTAAATACATTTTACACTATGATTTGAAATTGTGAGAGTAATGCGAATGCGCGCACACTTAAATTGTGGGTTATTAAGTAAATTGATTTTAAGTACGTTTTAAACTTATTTTCCTCAGTTGCCTTCTTTCCACAGACAATCTTAACACGAAAGGTAAACATTTACAAAATAAAAAAAAGCAGCCATCATACTACACTTATCTTACTTACTTATGTATGGATGTATGTATCTACCTCACCTTACAACACGTTACTTAAAGTTACAGATCGGTGGAAAAAAGGTAGTAAGACAAACAACAACATGAAAAGACCCCCAGTAATTGTTTGGTGGAAATTGTTGATGTATGAGGAGCAGAGTACAACAGCAGAGTGACGAATGCAACAGACTGCATGTTTGCTTATTTGTTTGTATAGATGTGTTTTATAATGATTCGTTTTAGGTTAAATGTTATTTGCAATTTTCATGTTTATACTTATATAGTATTACAATTATTTGTTTTAAACGAAATTGAAAATGAAAATAAGGTTGAAAGTTAATTGCCCCATAAAAAAAAGCACACCAACCAGCCAGCCAGCACAGATACAAACTTTACATTAAAACCTATTAAGGCTTTTAATCAAATTAAAATTGAGCAAATTCAATTTCTCAACTAGCACATTTTCCAGAGGATGATGATGGTTGCTGATGGCGTGCTAAATTTATGAGCATATTTAATTCTCAAAAATTGTTAAGAATTATTTTCAATAAATAAATTTCTTTTAATCCCCACAAATTAAAGATCTAAAAATTTACAGCCATTTTACATGCCATCTCATATTAAAACCTTAAATTTCTTTGCAATTCATTCATAATTATAAACATTAAGCGATTTAAAGAAAGAAAATCTCAAAAACGATTTTGCCAAGAGCGGCCTGTAAGACCACCCAAGTGGTAGCAGCAAAAGCGTTTTATAAAGTAGCTTGATTATGGCCATGATCAGCACTTTTATTATTATAATGAGTCTATAAAAACAACGCTTAATTATACATGTCTTTTTTTAAATGATCGTTCGTACTTATTTGTATTTGTGTATAAAAATACTTTTTTTTTGCTGGAGTAAGACGTTGATTTTAAAGAGCATCGTTATCAGCATTGGTTGTTAGATTTAAACAAGTATGAGCTTAAATACAGGCTGTTTAAATATTAAATGTTTTGAAAACTGGGCTTTGTTTTTTTTTTCATTTTGCAAATTTGCTTGAATATATTTAAACAGAAACCTGTATTTAATTTTTGTTCATTTTAAATTGTTTTTAATTTCTACAATATAAAAGAAGTTAAATTTAATTGTTTTTAATTAGTTAAATGAAATAACAACCTATTGAAAACTTATAAATACATGGAAAATAAATCAATTTCAAACAATTGCCCAGTACATATTATTTATATTTATAAATATTTAATAAGATCCTAACATTTCTTGTCTGATTTTACAAAGCCATTTTTAGCACACAGCCAAAAATATTAAATTTAAATGATTTCTCAATTGTTATCGCTTACTTGTTCAAATAATCACCATAAAATTTACTAAATTTTTACGTGTAAAATTTAATCACAATAAAAACTCTATTTATATGTATATGAGGCTATCTGTGCAAAAGTGGTGTAACCCCAAACAATTTATTTAATGGTATATTCAACTTACACCACTTTCGCCACACTACTTTGTTATATTAATCTCTGCGCAAAAACGATTTTTTGCAACTCCATCTGATTTTGAATACCAAAAGACAGCTTACCCCACTTTAGTATTGATATTGGTAATGTACGGAAAAACGTGCGTTGCACTACTTTTGCGCTGATGGCCTCACATAGTTCCATATATTAAACAGCCTTAGTAAAATCTGTATATCAAGGATGGACAAGTAAATTTCTGTTTTGTATCAAAATAGTAGTAGTTTTTTACTCTAAACTTTTTCTATAATACTTGAGCTTTTCTTAAACTCAATCACAAATGAAGTAAAATTTCTTATTTGAGATTACGGCATTCGATATTGAGCAAGATATCTATTACATTTTAATATAATTTATCTATTGAAATTATGAATGCGGTAATTTGGCCACAGATTCTTTGCAATCATTGGGTTCGTGCGTTTCCATGTGCTCTTCAATATGGTAAAATTAAAGAAAAAAATGTGTAAATTTGTCTTTTTACAAAAAATCTAAAAATTGTTTGAAAATTTAAAATGTGTCTTTGGACTGTACATTAGTAGAATGAAATTATATCAAATAAATTGTGATCATATCAACTTTTCCATTCCTGCTTATTTACTCTGTTGTATTTTATGAATGTAACGAGTGAACAAAATTTATTTAACGATATTTAACGTTCACATCTTAACACATACTAAAAATATGATTTAAGTTAACAACTTCAATTGTAAACCACCATAAGAAACAGCAACAACCAAAACAAAATAGTTATGCTCGAAATAAAAAATAATCATGGCAAGATGCAAACAAAACTACATACAAAACTTAAAAACGGTTTATGTGTTTTTGCCACAATACGTAGAAAAGTTAAAACGAGTCCATGCTCTTGTTCGAAACAACAAAATTGAAGAAGAGTTTCTTGGCTGACTTTGGCGGAGATTTTTCAGGTTGTTGGTAATAAACTTACATAGTTTTTTTTCATAGATGTGGATAAATAAATATTTTGATTTTCCAATAAAATATAAAGACTGTTTAATATTTCGATAAACTTACATACATTGAAATGTGCACATATTTAGTTTAAATGTTTAATTTATCGGCGCTCAAAATTAATTCCAACTTAATTGGAATTGATAATTTAAAATTAAACCTTATGTGTTATATCTACATATTTCAGAAAACATAAAAGATATTATTTCATTTCAATTTTACCCATCATTTAGGGTGACATCTAGTTACGTGACTAGTTGTAGTCAACTCATAGGATTCACATACTGGTTACATATATTCAGTTACCTTACTAGCGTTGTAAGTGGTTACTTGATCAGCTACACAACTAGTTGTTTTAACATGTACGGGTGCTAATTGACCTCAAATAGTCAATTAAAAAGATAGTTCATAACCGATTGCTTGTAAACCTTCTTCCGACAACTCTACAATAGATTACTTCTGGTGGGTAAAATAACTACTTTTTAAAGTGCAGTATAATATAGAAGTTTAAAGTGACACCACACTACATTGATTACTTGCTTAACTGCTGGGATATGACAAGTTTCCGGAAAGTTGTATTAGCTAAAAATTTTAATAACAGTAATAATA
This sequence comes from Calliphora vicina, assembly GCF_958450345.1. NCBI lineage: Eukaryota > Metazoa > Arthropoda > Insecta > Diptera > Calliphoridae > Calliphora > Calliphora vicina. The sequence continues at coordinate 84,578,210 of NC_088780.1, forward strand.
CATACATATTTATAATAAAATATTTCTTTTTTACTTATTTTACATTTTCAAAAATAATATTTAGCAATAAAATGTTGTATTTAAAATCCATATACATATAGCTTTTGAATTTAACAATATAAACAAAACACAAATTTCCTTAATGGCATTTTACTACAAAAACTCAATAATCTGTCTATTGTTTTATGAGTTTATCCCTTTTTAAATAAAAATTACTCTATTGTTTAGTTGATTATTTAGTGTTAGAATTACTATTTCATATTTATATGTTATAAAATATTAACCAAAAAAAAAAAACAGCATTACAAAAAACACATATACTCGCATAAGCCTACGGTAAATTTGGCCAAAAGTAAAAATACCAACAGCAACAAATAATCGTATGTATTGTTTACACCACAACTAGTAAAACAAACAATAATTTACATCAAGCCATCACACTTTTATTTATACATGTATTATGTATGTAAACTTTATACAGCAGAGACGTAACCATCGCAAATATTTAAAGGGGCAATATAAGGTCCTGTTTTATGATATTCCCTCCTTTAATCTGTGTACAACAAATATTGCTTTTGAGGAGCAACATTTTACTTTTCGCCCTCCCCATTGATCCGCTGCTAACGCTATAAATTTGAATAAAAAGAGACAAATATTATACGGTACTATTGTTGTTGCAGAAAGGGGAGACAATTTGTGTTCATAGAGATAAAAGTGCCAGAGCAACTTGTCATAATAAATTTCACCAACGATGGTCAGCATTTATAAGCTTTTTTTTGTTTGTCGTTGTCGTTGTGTTTGTTTCATAAATAAAACTCACATTCATTCACTATAAAACAAAACCAAAACAAAAACAATATGACTATTTTTTATACGATTCATCCATTCATTGTTTTAATATATAAAAATAAATAGTGAAATTTATGCAAATTTATAGCGGAGATTTACCACAACAACAACAACTACACACAATTGCTAAAGCAACAAAAAATAATTTTCACATGAAAAATTGCCCAAAGTTTTTTTGGTTTATTTTACGCGCGCGCATTTAAAAACAAACAAAAACTGAAGTTTATAAGATTAAAATCTAAAATGAAATATTAATAGTATTGCAACAAACAAAAATATATAAAAAGTAAATAAAAACTAACGCTCAGCAAATAATACTTATTAAAAATTTAAAAAAACATTATTTACTTAATAAACTCTATAAATTGTGTTAAGCAATTTACAACACTCTTTACGTATTCTCTCTTTCATGCTCATAATTTACAATAGGCTTAAACTTTCAATAAATCGGCAAAAATTAATACCTTCTCTAAGCTTTAGAAAGTCCTTTGTAGCTAGAATTTTGTTTGATTTTAACAAAAGTCCAAAAAAATATAACAAAAACTCTCACAAAAGTCAATATCAGCATGATATTGCCACAACACAAAAAAATCTATGGCATATAAACATTGCACATCTATGGATGGCCAACAAAACAACAACAAAATTTACAGAAACAAACACAACAAATATATTGGGGGTATTAAACATTAAATCATATCTTAGCAACAAGCCTAGACAAAATATGAACATAACTACAAATATTAGAAAATTAACCCATTTAGGCATAAGAGCAAAACTGGAAGAAAAAAATAATTACAACGATTTTGTAATACATACATATATTTTTTAATAATTAAATCTGTGTTTAGTGGTGAAAATCGTTTAGAAACAACACTGTCATACCCAAAATTGTCTATAGAAAATACTATTCACATTGTTCAAATATTTGACGAACCATATATTTCTGAAAGTCAAATATTTCAACATTGTGAACGTGTCTATAATTAATTAATTGAGTGCGCAAAAATATATGGTTACATAGAATCCTATGAGCTTAATTTGTAAAGACAAATTTAAGAAACAAAAATATCAAATTGCGTAATAAATATAAAAATATAAATTTGTGTGTATTTTCACGGTCGCGAACGCTACATTCGTACGCCTTTGAAGTGAAAAAATAAACAAATCTGAAACATTTTTTTTCTTATTTACACTTTTCGATAGCATATTTGTAGAACCTTTAGTATGATTTGTAACACGACATGTTTGAAATACCGATTTTTGGTTTTTGTTTTGCAATTTCATTATGATTTGTCGTGTGACATTCGTATTTATACATAAGATAATTCATATAATTTATTAATTATAGAAGATATTTACTATTATATATATTGACTTTTAAGTTCTATACCTCCTGTACTAACAATTTTAACGTTGTTAGGTTTATAATTAGTGGAAGTATTCACAATATACAAGCTGTTGCTGTGATTATTAGATGCGGCGACTTGATTTTTGGTTAATATTAAAATTCAGTCACTTCATTAGAACAATCTCGGAGTACTGATAACATATGATCATTTAGGTACCGGAACGCGACATTGGAATATGAGCAAAATCAAATGAAAATCTTTGTTGATATAAATACATATGTAAGCAATAAATGCTAAAGACCAAGAAAACATACATTTTCAGTTTTCAGTCCAATTATCTCATGATAATAACTCAGTTTAGCTGAAAATACATTATACATTTTCAAATATATTATTTACCATTTTCCATGGGTTATTTGCGGAAAATACTCGAAGCTTTTATGTTAAACATTTTTAAATGAAGCACTTTTTACTTCATTATAATACAATTCCATACAAATCTACAAAATTCAAGCCTCCAAGGCAAAAATAGTCTAAAATACAAACTAAACAACAGCACTAACAAACCAAACAATCTACAACTACAATATAAAGCAAATACTAAACAATTTCATGTAGGAAAAAGCAACAGCAACTACAACAAAAATTATTGTTGTATAAACATTCATGTACATTCGATGGTTTGGACTCACTCATACTTTATGCTTAAATAACAGCAACAACTACAACCAGCAACAATATAGTATAGTCGGCAAACTCCAATGAATAAATGTTGCTGTAGTTATTGCCATTGCTATGGCCGGCCGTTGTGTTGCTGTTGCTGCTGCTGCTACAGATACTGATGCTGGAGAATACGTACGTACACATTGTTAATCTTTGTAAAATCCAAGTGCTGCATGCGGTATTATGCGAAAATTTATCTGATTTAACACCTAATATACAATAACTTAATATGCAATATTTTCTTTCTCTCTCTGTTGCACTTACACACACACACACTAACAAATAGCAGCAATATGAGCAATAAGTAAGAGCAACGAAAAAAAATCAACAAAGTGTTCAAAAATGAACAAACTTAAAAGTCGTATACTACATTCATACATCCTACTATACTTTTATACAAATGTAGATATGTAAGTAGTGAGAGTACTACTCAAATATACAACCATGAATAGAAATTTTACATTACTGAAAATTTTGAACACCCCGCCGCCGGCCAACACTCTTGCTAAAAGCCAGCATAGACTTGCATCAAGAATACATGTAGAGTGTAGATGGAAGGTACGTAGATGATATAAGTTTTAAATAGCAAGTGTGTGATAAATGCGTTTTAAAGCAATATATGCAAGTCGAGTTGTTTGCACGAAGTATAAATTACACAAAATTCTAATACTGCCAAAATATTAACCAATTCCCCTCCCCTTCCCACTGGTGTCTGTTTGTCTGCCTACTCATATGCTACATTTTATGGCGGCAAACATTTTACACTCTTCCTCATGCTTTTGCACACACTCACGCCTATAAATGGTCAATATACTGGAATCCAGTGGTGTAAAATCCATACATATGTACGTGCGTTTGTATGCAAACATTTTTATTCATACGTTTTTCATATCGAAAAACCAAATAAGATTTTTTTTATTACTATTTTCAATGTACTACTTTATAGGGATGGTACTTTTTTCAGTACCATTTTCTCAGTTGAAAATAGCGCAAATTCTTTGGGATAGATACCTACTTTAGCTGAAAATAGAACTTCCAAGGAATTAGAATTTGTAATTCAGAAGTGGTGACACAAGTTTTCTCTAGGGTGATCGTTATTTTTTATAATTTTTACTTACTTTTCTTCAAAGAGTTTTTACGTATCTGGGAACTTACAAAAGTTAATTTTTATACCCTTCACCTTCGTGAGAAGGGTATATATAAGTTTGTCATTCCGTTTATAATTTCCACAATATAATTTTCCGACCCTATAAAGTATATATATTCTGAATCCTTATAGATAACGGAGTCGATTACGCCATGTCCGTATGTCTGTCCGTCTGTTGAAATCAATTTTCTGGAGACCCCAGATATCTTCGGAATCCAAATCTTCAATAATTCTGTCAGACATGTTTTCGAGAAGATTCATATTTAAAATCAGCAAAATCGGTCCACAAATGGCTGAGATATGTGGAAAAAACCAGGACAACCTCGATTTTTGACCTATATCTGGATTACTAAGTCATTAATATAGACAATATGGATATCTAATGATAGATATTTCAAACACCTTTGCAACAACGTATATAAGACCATAGTAGTTGGACCTACAATGGGTAAAAATCGGAAAAAAATATTTTTTAACCCGAATATTTTTTTCACCAAAAAAAAAATTTAAAAAACGAAAAATCTTTTTTTAAAATTTAAAAAAAAAATAATTAAATTTAAAATAACAATTCGAAAAATTTTTTTTCCAAAAAATTAAAAAAAACAACAGGAAAAAAAATAAATTTTGTTTACCTAAACATATTTAAAATTTGTATTTTGAAGTATAATTTGGTGAAGGGTATATAAGATTCGGCACAGTCGAGTATAGTTCTCTTACATGTTAAATAGAAAATCAGGGTAAAACATTGAGGTAGTTGTGGGGTTTTGCTTATATATATCACACTTATATGCAATACCAAAATTCTCTCATATCCGTAGCTACTTAATTTTTTGAAAAGTTCTTAGCTTCAATAAAGTACTTTTCTGGTGTGATTTCTGTAAGATTACAAAATCCATCCCCGTATTTTGCCAATACGATAGAGTTCAGTTAGTTCTTGTTCCAGTACTAGAGAAAAATCTATGGTATGCTAGACACACTCTCACATTATTGTAGTTGCAAGTAAAGAGAGGAATGCAATAGTAGGATGTGTGAGTGTGTAATTTGAGTATGTTGAGTGAAAAATGTATGAGTTTGTAGTGAAAGGATGTTAGAGTTAGAATGCGGCGTTTGTAAAATGTGAATATGAACTGCATAAATCTTTCCAAAGTCGGCTGCATCTATAGTCCACATATTTAGCTTTTTACCAAACGACTTTACGGCTTCACTTTAAAGCTTTAGGATATTAAACACAACACATACGAGTACATACCTACATAAGTGTATAAGGTACATATTTATAAAGGAAATACATACAAAAAATAAAATGATTGTATAAGATATGCAACAATTTGATTGTACAATACAGTTAGAAATTATGATCAAAATTTCAAATGAAAAAAAAAGCAAACAAAAAATCTAAATTTACGTAAAAGAACTTTACAATTGCCTCAAATGTAACAGGAAATAATAGATGATCTCAATTCTAGTTTATAACTGAAATAAAATATATACATTTTACCCCCGGTTTATAAAGACTTCCTTCATAATGTTTGTCATCATCAGCTTAACATGAGTCATTGCCAGCATAAATTTTATTATATTCTTTAAAATTAATATGGAGACAATTTTTCTTGTTTTTTTTTATAAGAGAACTGCAAAAAAAATAAATAAAAACAAATGCAAAGTATAAAATATAAATAATTTATGGTTATAAATTTTTCAACACTTAAACCAATTTTATTATATTTTTTTTGCTGTTGTAGAATTTTTTTAACACCATATGTTGCAAACTCAAAAAAAATAAATAAAAATTCATACATACTACATATAAAAGACTTCTTGTAGCATCATCTTGTTTTCAACTCAGTTATGTTGTTTTGTTGGGTTTTTTTTCAGGCTGGCTTAAAATTGTCTTTTTGTTTGATTTAAATGTGAAAAACAAAAACTCTTTAATACATACAACAACATTATTCTTATCGCTCGCTCGCTGTTGTTCTTCTGTACAGTAGCCATTTTTTTATGTATATTACAAATTTATTGAATTTAATTTCTTTATAATTTAAAAGCCCCAACAACTGCTGTTACTTACGAATGCTATGATTGTGTTGCTGCTGCCGCAGTTGATTTTACTGTTGTTGCTGCTGTCAAAATACATAAATTAACCAACGAAATATAGAAAATTTACGAAATTTGTTTTTGCTCTTGTTGTTGTTTTGACAACAGCTGTTGCTGTTTTAACTGTCTAACGGGTTAACAATACACAACAACAGCAGCGGCGGCAAGAAATACAATCAACAAAAGCTAAAGTAATAACCAACCAAAATTGCTTTTCAATTTTGTATATTTTACACCATTTCCCATTATAATGTTAGAAATATTGGCAACATTAAATATAATTTGTAGTCAAAATTATAAAGGACTGACTATTTGATTTCAATCCATCACAGTAATGAGAGAATTTTTGACAAGAAATTTTACACAACCGCCATAAGGAAAAAACATATAAATATGCAAAAATGCCTAAAACTTCAATATTATAGTGTATTTGTTTAAATTTCTTATTACAGTTTTTTCAGTCGAGAAATAGTGTAACAAAGTTGTTTCCAAAATAACAATAAAAATGTCTTTCTTTGTATCTTTAACTATTTTAGTCTAGTTAACAGTTTAACAATTTTTAAACCCTTATTGAATTTTGTGAACAAAAATAAATAAATAAATTTGTCCTTAATCCTTTAATTTATTGTAGCACGCATTTTCTTCTTATATTATTTTTGTGGCTAAAACAAAATTTTATCTTCTTTAGGACTTTTTTTCGCATTATAAAAGGAAAACCTACAATTTTCAATTGGCAATTAACAATTCTTTGAAGGAAGCTGTTGGAAAAAAACTTGAAATTATTTTAATTTCTTTTGTTTTTTTTGGTGGCAAAAAAGAAATACAAACTTGTTTAGCTAGATTTTAGGTTTATTTTTAAAAGAATTTCGATTTTTTTGCAGAATAAGACAGCCAATTAAAAGCATGTTATAAATTTTGTTGTATTTTTGTATTGGGTGTTTCCGCCTTAAGGCCCCCACAACAAAATAAAAAGTGGTTTAAACAAAAATCTATTTTTGGTTTGGAGTATATAAGTTTATTGTTGAACAGTTTATAAAGGTATGTAAAGTTTTCGTATAATCTTATAAAATTTAATATAATTCTGGAATTACTTCCCTTTTGAATTACTTAGAAGTCAACTGGTAATGATTTGCTTATAAAATTATATTTCTGACCAAATTTAAGTAATTAGATATAATTGGTAATGACCGAGTTTCTAAAGACTTTTTCTTTCCTTCTGAAATACTACCAATTACTTTAATACTCACTTGGAGGTAGTTTGGTAATGACTTGCTTCTAATATTATATTTTTGAGCTAATTTATGTAATTAAAACTTTTATAGAAGAACGTCTTAATAAGACACAACCTTCAAAATTTCAATAAAACCTCCCTTTAATTCTCTGCATGTAATTTAATTTTTTTCTCGTTTTGTGAAAAAATAAATCCCATTTTTTCTGATTTTTTTTTTTTGTAAACTGTGAAAAAAGCAATTAAAAACGCATTGCAAAGTAAGATTTTATACTTGTGATAATAAAAACAGAGGCTTGTCTGAATTAAGAAAAAAAATCGGAGGAAAAAATTAATGCACGTACTCTCGTACTCCAAGTATATAAAATAATTGTGTGTACGTTGCAGGCAAAAGCGACACGGCATAAGAACGACAGCAACAGCAACAACAACAACAGTGGCAACAGCGACAGCAGTAGTTGTAATAAGTAGTATAGAAATTGCCAGGAAGGTATGAATGAGTAAATGACTGAATGACGAAGAGTTTTTTTTCGAGGCTTTTTATTAAGTAAAAATATTATACTCGTAGCAATGGCGTTAAATGAGTAGGCGTGACGAATCCGTGCTTAAATAATTTATGACAACATGAAACCAGTTAGAGTTCTATACACGTAAAATCACAAAAACAACAACAACAAATTGTAGCAGCAGCAATAATAACAAGACTACTATAGTAGTAGTAGTATTCGTAGTATTGTAATGCAATAAAACATTTACTTGTCTTACGTTTAATTAAAAGCAATTAATTGGCTGAAGGGAACATTTTTGTTTCAACTTGATCTTCCACATACTTTGAAATGTGAACAACAACAACAACAACAACAGCAATATGTAGAAGAACATTTGATTTAAGCAACATTTTTAATTAAAAACATTTTCAAATTAAACGCTACTAAATAAATTAGCAATAAATTTTGTGTAAAACAAAAAGACTAGTAGTCGATTTTGGGAAATTAATGCAGCAGTTTAGCTAACAATTATTCGGAATTATTGTTTAAAAACAACATCAAATAAATAAACTTATAAATAAGGTTGAAACCTGGGAACTTCATACAAAAAATAATCAATTTTGGACCAACCTCTTCGAATTCAAAAACATTACAAAATTCTAGAACTCCATGCTTTATGGTTTTCGAAACTTTAATATGTTTTCTCTATATTTCAAAGGTATCTACATGCAAGATCAATCGAGTCATCGTTAAATAGTTATTGAAGCAAGTTCCAGCCGAAGTTTATTACACTTTATTTCTTCATATTCTACAATTTAAAATGCTTTATCTCCAAAAAATTGTGTTTAAAATTAACAATGTTTATTATAACATTCATTAAGTTTTTATAAAGGTTTCAGAATATATTGCTCATTAACTTACATTTTTCATAACTCTTAAATTACACCTAAAATATTAATAACAACTGTAATTATAATTTAAAAAAAAAATTCCAAATTTTAGTTTTATATTTATTAAAGGTAATTTAAATTGAAACATCATATGATTTTATTAACCAAGAGCTTCTTTATTTCATGTTACCCCTAAAAAAATTAACAAAAAAGAAATGAAATATCCAATTAAGTAGAAAATAAACACAACACACAACAAGATATACGATACTTAACTCTTAACACAAAACAGAAAATATTTTATTAGTCTATTGTACTTGATGCTTAAAATAAAGGAAATGAAAAAGGGGAAGGATATAAAAAACAAGAAAAATCTACATATTATATTAACAATATTTTGTAGCCAAGTTGTAGGTGTTGTAATAAACACACATATATTATTACTCAAACTGAAACACATACTATAGGATATTTACTTATAGTATAGTAGATTTACTCATGGCAATCATATCGTATAGGTAGATAGGGTAGTTATGAAACCTAATATGGATGATTTTTAATAGGAAACCTAAACTGCCATTTTATACTTGAACTACGTCTTACTATAGACCATGTTGTATATTAAATATATGAATAAAAAGTAGCAGCAAGTCTAAAAGGAAAGTATATACGTATATATTTTCATTTTCCATACTAAAGCAATTGAGTAGCAAAAGTTTTGTAGAGGCAGCGGGTGTTGTAGCACATTCTCACACCAGTTTAACTGCTTGCTGCTCCTCCAACTCAATAGATTCTAACAATGAAGCGTGTAATTACAATCTTTTGTGTTCAAAGTTTGTAACTCACTAGCAAAGACAGTTAAGAAATACAAGCCAGTTCAGTCAGCCAGCCAGCATCTCTATACTCTACTAGACAACCCAAAAAATACAAAAAAAAAAAAAAAGAAAGGAAAAGCAAAAGAAGTAGTTACTAAAAAGTAAAGAAAGGAAAAAACATGATGCCATTTGTTACCAAAAAACGAAAAGAAAGGAATATTTCTATACAACACATTACTTACCAACACTGTTATATAATTTTCAATACTTTTACACAAACATACACATAGACATGTGTTATTTGAAATATCCATACAATACATTTTGTATACATATACACTTAAATTATAAACTTGTGGCTGTAAAAATAAAGGATTGGTTGTAGTTACTTGAAACATCAACAATTACACGTTGTATTCAACACATCCTCGTGCAACATTTAAGCATGTTAGGAGCAACAATAACACCAACGAAAAAGGACTTTATTATCCTTAAAACTTAAAATGAGTTTATTTAACGTGGGCGCCAAGACATATGAACGCGTTGCAGTGCATAATTACTTTACAAGTTCATTATAACAACAACAAAATTAATCTAAAACAATGTTAACTTAACGTCTAAAGGATACGACATACATAAAAGCAAAAATAAAAGAGTTTACACCTTAATTCAATCGATATCTTAGATTAGCACATGTAAGAAAAATAGCTAAATTTATTTAAGAACATTTCAGATCTTATTTTATAAACATAGAAGCAGAACTTATTTGTCTATTTTTTATATTTTATATAACTGCTTAATTTTAAGTAATTTAAGTACAGTAAACCTTGATAACCCGGATAATTGATTACAGACCTTGATCCGGTTTATCAAATTATACGAACTACCGAATAAAAATATAAACATTGTTCCTGTATTAAAAATTCTTTTAAAACACATATCTAATTATTGCATTTAAAAAGAGTAAAAAAAAACACAAAAAATGTGTACATAGTTGCCCAATTCACAATCGGAGTCGTAGCGTTGTAAGTTGTTTGTCATAAATAATTTCAAATAAAATTTTTCGAAACAAAAACAAAATATTAAAAAAAAAAATTACGACATACAACTCTACGACACCGATTGTGAATTGGGCAAGTATATATTGCATTTATTTTATAAGAAAGTATCAACATATTTCAATTCTACAAGTCATGAAAATAACAAGAAAAATATTGAAGCTAATTTATTTAGCTTGGAAATTTCAATTCTTCCAGTCATGAAAATAACAGTAAAAATAATGAAGCTATAGTCATTCAATTTTGTTTGTCGAGAACTGCGGAGTATCAAGGTTTTACTATAGTTATTAAAGTCATTACTTGTAAGTAGTTTCAGTGATATTAAAGTAATAACTTATTAATAACTTGCTTTCTTCATATTAAATTAGAATTATTTAATCTATATATATAAAAATTAAATGGTCCATGTATGTAATGTCATCACGTGAGAACGGCTGGAGCGATTTGGCTGATTTTTCTTTATTTTATTTTATTCGATTCGAAATTTTCAGGAGATGCTTTGTAAAGAAAAAAAATTCAAAAATTCCGGGTAAATCTCGGAAATTCTTTTTTTTGTGAGTCCAGTCAACTGTAAAAAAAAGCTCCCTAAAGTATGCAGTACAAATTTAGATATTTTATTTGCAAATAAATAAGACCAGGCTGTCGTGAGTGGGTTGGAACCCAGCGGGAAAAAATGATAGGACTTCAATTTGTAGGCCTTCTAAAAGGTATACTTACGTATTCTAAAAGATCCGATACTCATTCCACCCTGCCTGCTCTTAGAAGGTGTTCAAGAAGCCCTATGAATCCCCTTCTAATAACAAGTGAGCTTGTTGTCTGCCAACAGCCCATCATAAGTAGGCCTTCTCTCAGCCCTCTAACAGCAGCGAGTATGCAAGGCCTTGGCTCGCAAAGACACGCCGTGTAAAATTGAAATGATTTTGCAATGCGGCAAAATGATTTTGCAAGTCCTTGTGTTTACAAAATGAGGCATTTAGGAAGGCCTCTTTACTGCATCTTTTTCCCGCTGGGAAAAACTTGAAGAACTAACATTAGTAAATGCTACCGGGGCGATCAACTAGTATTGTATAATTTTATCAGTTTATGGACATTTTTTTCCAAATTTCCTACGATGATTTAATATCCCACAAAAATAGAAACACGACCGAAAAACAATTTACAAGCTTTTGTATGAAATTCGCTCATATATCAACTAATTTTTGAGTGTTTCTGAATCAGGACATAATTAAATAAAATTCTGAGACAAAAGTTAAGTTATAAAATTATCAGATTTATAACAAAATATGACTTGATTTCTTATGATTTGTGAAGTCTATTTCAATAGTATACATTTTGTATGAATGTTACAACATTTAACTAGGAATTTATCTTAATTTGTTGCCTATTTTTAGTAGCATTAAAATAAATTTAAAGACTTTTACCAGGCTTTAATTGTTTGACATTTAAATTTGTTTGATTCAACTATATTTAAAAAAAAGTTATATATGTATAAGCTTTTATACAAATAAAATATAGAAGACATTAAATAAAATGAATTTTTCGAAAATTTATTACTTTACACCTGTAATTATATTTATTTGATTTTGCTGTTACTGAGTTTTGTTTTCCTCTCATTTTAACAAATAAATATGACAAAGTAAAGGAATTATTTGTAAACCTTTTGGCTTTTGGGCCATGATTTATTGCCACAAGTTATTGTTCGTGTTGTTGGTATTTCTTGGCTTCTTTTTTTTTTGTTGGTTGTTGTTGGGTGCCATGGGTGTTTAGATGGGTACATGTGGTGCTGTTGGTATGATGTTTGTTGTACTTACAATACGGCCATGTTTTTCTTAATTTAACATTCGACATTTTCCGTTTCTAACATCCTAAACAAGGCATCCATCCATATAAAATAGAATATAAACACATACAGACAAGCAAACAAATGTTGCTGTTTTGTTATATATGAGCTTACGTTGAAAAGACAGTCGCCCCCTAATAATGTAGCATGAACTTGCTTGCTATACAGCAACAACAACATTTTACACCAAACACAATATACAAAATACCATGTTGTAATTCAACGAAATAAAATAAAACACGCACCAAAGCACATTCATCCCTCGAGATATATTGCTTATTTGGCTTGTAATAATTCTTTTCTCGTTTTGTTGTATTTGTAGCAGCAGCACCAGGAGATGCTGCAAGAACACCCTATTTTCAAAAGTACACAGCAAATAAATTGTATGAGAGGGGGTGGTTGTTTGGTGGGTTTATTTCTTTCTGTCTTTCACTGTAACGAATTTTTCAAACTTCTTCTTGTTGAATTTTTGTTTTAGGTCGTTTTTTTTTTGTTTTTTGGTATTTTAAGAAAAATTCTAAAAAATTTTATACAAAAGAGAAAGTTTTATTTTTCAGTTTGTTGTTGTTGTTGTTTTAGCTTGAAGGAATAAATAAACAACAAAAAAGATGTTGCACGCACATTTCTTTTTACCGAAAAACGTAGTAGACACTTTTTAAGAAATATTTCATCGTAATGTATCCCTTGAGTAACATTTAATATCTTTGCAACATTCTTCTTTTTTATTATTTGTTGTTTTTGTTTATCCATGAGGTATGACTGTAGGTAGTAGTAGGTGTTTGTTTTCCATACATATTTGGCCTAAGGATTCTTTCTCTCTGCCTGTAGTGTAACAGTTGTAGCAAACACATACACTTTCCTTACCAAAAAGCTGATAAATTAGCCTTATTTGAAAAGTCATTGTTTTGCTAGTTTCTTGCCGTTTCTCAGTTTTCTATACAAATAAAAATTCTTGGCGGGGTGTTTATTAAGGCCAGTCAGCCATCTAGCCCGCTAAAAGAATAACAGCAGCAAACTTCATTTAAAACACGCGCCTTTAGACTTGTCCATAGCTGTTTTCTTCCTTAAAGTTTTGTTTTCATGGAAAGTGTAAGCAGCATCACAGAAATATTTGTAATAAATCTTAAGTTAATTATAAGAGGGTATTAACTCATGCGCGAAACATAATTGTTGTACTTATACCCAGCATTTGAAGAAAAAACCAGGCAAAAAAAAAATTGTTAGATAAAATGTTTGTAGCACAGTTTCCCGAAAATAAGGAAGAAAAAAAAGTACTGTTTGTCTAAGTAATTATATTTTATGAGGTTTATTTGTCATTTTCCATGAATGTTTTCTCAGAGATAAAAGGCATTATTTTGTTGTACTTTATTTATGTTAGATTATTATTACCATTATTTTTATTATGGCCAACAAAAACTCCAACTGGAACTGAAACTCAAATACACTCAGTCGTTCAGCAGCAGCAAAGCCAACAGTAAATATAGAAAAAAATAAACTTTTTCTACACTTATGTTAGTTGTATATAATATGTATGTATGTTTTTCTGTGTATTATACATATACATACAATTATTTGTATATTATAAATTTGTGGATAATAAATAATTTTAATTGCTTACCAAGAGTCAAAGATTCATAATAATTATCGAATTTATGAGTTTATATTTGGCAAATAACTGAAAAATATTATTAAATTCCAAAGAATAAGTGACAAAGGGGAAATAAGAAAATTTCTATAGCTTTAAAGTAAACAAATAAATACAGACTACTTTAAGGAGATTTAAATACAAATAAAATTAAAGCATACTTAAAGGCTTCCGGTAGTTCTTCTTCATTTTAGGTGATTTGTGATTGGCATTGCTAAGATCATAATTTTTTTTATATTTTATTCACTTCATGAATAATTCCGAAGATTCTCATTTGTGATGCAGTAACCAGAAACCTCTGTTTAACTCAACAAGATCACATGGTCTACCAAAACAAAAAACGTTGAAAAAATTAAAATAACGACAAGAAAATAAAAAATTTACATTACATTGCCTTTAGGATCTTTGTCTTTAAGAAACAAAAAAAAACTATACATATAAGAAAAAAAGAAACATCTGAAAAAATCAACAAGTAACAAACAACTAAATACAATAACAACAAATACTGTAATGTATTGCAACTTGTAAGTGCTATATAAGGCACCTAAACAAAAATATGTCTAAAAGAAAATAAATCTTAAACTTGGCTCAAATGCCTAAAACTATGCTTTATATGTGCTGACTTTAAAAAAGCTGAGCTTGAGAATGTTTATACTCTTTAATGAAATACAAATTTACTTTAAATAAAGTAATTTTAAAAACAAATAAGCTAGCTTTCTTAATAATAAATGTCTCTCCAGGTTTAAGTTGGCCTTTGCGATGCTGGCTGTTTTCTGAAGACATACTAAGATTTTTCCATAAATTCACCTGAAATTTTCTGACCTAATTTCTATAAAAAAATACAATTTTCACTAAAAATGTGAAAATTGTTAATATAAATATATTTAGGTTTTAATATTCTGAAATTTTAAATTAAAGTTTGCCACTCCAGTTATCATCATTTTACAGGATGTACCATCATCAGTGTGTTGTCTCGAAAAAAAAACACTTTTTAAAAACCAATACAAAAGCCTCTAAGATCATTCTATGTTAAGAATTCCCAACTAAGTCTGGGAATGACTTAGTTGGGAATTATTTATTTTATTTTTTGTTTAGTTTCTCTAACATGACCATGATGTTCTTTTAAAAGGAGTACAAGGCACCAAACCACCACAGTTTAAATTGGAATTGAGCATCTTTGTATTTTGTGTAAAAAGCCAAGATGACGACAACATCGACAAAGACGACGACATTTTCAAGTTAATAGGATTTTTGTAACAGGTTTTCGAAGCTCAAACAGAACATAGAAAAAACTGTTGAAAAAGTCAATGGTCAATGACCAATAGAAGTGATATAAACTAAAAATTTATTTAACTAAATTCAATATTACAAATGAAACCCAAAAGTACAGTAATTTCCCTAAGATTGATTACTGATCTTGCAGAAGACAAAAACTGCAAAAGAAATTTACGACTTGAAGCAATCAAAGGATCTGAGAAAGTACAAGAAAATTACTAAAAGCTCAGTGAACTTTTAAAAAGATAAACAAGATCTTTTCTTTGTGGAGGCAACAGCAATAGGGGTATTCAGGTGTACTGATGGAAACAAATAAATTGTATTTCCAAAAATATTTGAAAAATAAAAGCATTCTAACTTTTCCACAGAACTAGTTCCGAGGGTTGGTTCTGTAGAATTATTTTATAAACAACTAAGCCTTTTTTTAAAATTAACGAAATGTTGTGTTCTTTCAACTCTTAAATGAATACCCTAATTGTGTATTTATTTTTCGTAATATGAATTAAGTCCCCTGCGTCCAAAACTGTTAAGTGTTTATGCTGTGAGCATAATCACAATTTCCTTTTAATATGGCATTATAAGCAGCCCTTAAAAACAAGTTTCGGAACGTTTTTTTATTTTTTCTTCACCATCGTTTCTTTTTGGTTTTTGTTTTTTTTGGGAGGAGGAGGAGGAGAAGTTACTGTAGAGATCCTATATTAAAGCGGTATATTGTTTATATTCTGTAGCGCAAAAAAAAAATTGTGATCGTGTATATTATCATAAAACGATGATCATAAATTCTTCAGTACGTTTATGTTTTTGTGAAGCTGGTCTGGTCTGGACGGGCTGAGTAGGTTTCCTTAAGTCTAGAGCCATGTCTGGCAATGGCAACGGCAACAAGAAGACGAAAAAAAGTCATCAGAATAATTCATTATAGTATGATAAAGGTAGGAAGGAAGAGAGAGCAATTGTGTATAAAATGTTATTGATGAACGTACGAAGAACGCATTTTGCAGCAGGTAGGTTGCCTTTGCTACAACATAGTTGGTTTTTTTCTTAAACTGTTTAGTTTTTATTTTATTCTGAGCTGACTCGCAAAAAAAGAAGCCTAAAAGGCATGATAGTATTACTTACAACAGCCTGCATGAGGAGCTCGCAGTGTTAGAAGGATGCCTTTTTATTTTTATTGTAGAGGCTGTTGCTGCTGCTGTTGCATAAAAGTAGGCAGATAAACTGGTTGCCGTGGTTGATGTTGTTTTTGCCACAGCTAACAATATGGCTGCTTGCTGAGATACCAACAAAAAAATAAAATAAACTTTAAACAATCACATGATAATTTTTGCAATTTCACAAAAAAAAAATTAAAATTCTGAATTCAAGTTTCAGTTTTAGTTTATATTGTATACAGAAATAAAGTATTTTCTTGTTTTTGGTTCTTTAGTTCGGCCAGCACACGCGTCTGGTATTAAATTCTCATACATAAAATATCTTCATATTGAAGAAAAAACCAGCCAGGGAACGGTAGCATAATGACTCTCCACAATGGTCCATAAGTTAAAATAATTATTTTGTTTATTAAGCGTTGACTTTAAAAGCGTATAAAATAAATATGAGAAGGTAAAATTGGATGTATTGTACAATTTTGTTAAAATACTACTTAAAAACAAACAAAAAAATCATATAATTTATTAGAAAAAAATAAAAATTTATTTAAAAAAAATAAACCTTAAGGGAATTGAAATTTAATGACATCATCGTTCTCAACGTTATCATCAGTAACTTCATTATCATTTATGTTTTTTGTATAATTACCCTAGAAAATATAAATCTTTGACCTTCTAAACTTAGAAACTGAAACAAAAATGTCTCAATTTATAAACAAATTTAGAGGAGTTTTGCTAACAACATCATAATCACCAACATTATTAACAAATTTAGCCACCATTTATTTTATACACACAGTTTTTTTTCTACGTTATTTCTTTCATAATAAATTGTATTTATTTCTGTTAATTTCTAAACAGCACGCGATCTTATAGAATGAATGTATAAATGAATTTATTTTCCTAAAGCTTATAAATGGAGTGTCTTGTACGAAAAAAAAACAGAAACGCCTCTGCATCGTCATCATTATAATTATCGTCGTCATCATCTTACGATTCATCGTTGTTAACTTTATGATAATCAATGTCTCTATTTTGTATTTGTAGTTTTTTTCTATTTTTTTTCCTCGTGTTGTTTGAATTTCAAATTTCAACAAATAAAGTTTCATTTATCTTTTCGTTTTCCGTTTTCCTATAATATATAATAATGATGGCGTCTGCCATACTCTTCTCTATGTAGTCTATTAAAGTTGTATTAATAAACAGACAAACATTATCGATTGTAGTATAATTTGACCATTTTATGAACAAAAAAAAAACTTCTTATCATATGTTTAATATTTCGTTGGTCTTTTGCCGTATTTATGCAATAATTTTTCAATTTCAAACATCATTAAATCGAGTATGTATTTTGTGAATAAACTAAACAGAAAACTATTGTAAACATATTTGGAGTTTTGGCGTCAGGATATGCACAGTGGCTTTATGTTATAGATATACATACATTGTATTTCTTAGAAGTATTAAACGAAAAAACAAGTTTTTCGATCATTAAAACTAGTTTCAAAATAATATCTTAATAATTTCCAGTGGTAACCACTGTTTTGGTTTTAAATGTTTATATTTTTCAGACTTCTTTTTTCATAGCATGCATTTAGGGTTGCATTAAATGTTTACAGCTTCCTTTATATGAATTGATAAACTAAGAAGGAAGTCATTTACAAAATCTTGATAAAATTTTAGGTAATAAAAAAAACAAGATACAAATCTTAAAAAGGAAGAATAAACATTTAGAGATCTTATACAATTTCACTATCTAACGACAATATAAAAATGGCTACTACAAGAAAAAATGCCTTCAAATATGTTACAATAATAAGAAATACAAACATTAATATTATCAAAATTGATAGTAGATTTTTTAATTAAGAAATTTAATAATTCTAGTCCTTGTATTTTATGCATTTAACATTAAATACAATTTATTAATTTTGTAGTCAATTATTAAATCGTATTGTTTTTATATTTAAATAATGCTTTAATTTAATTTATTGTTAATTTTTCTAAGCCCTTTTAAATCAACTTCCTTCCACTTATGCTTCATTTGAGCATTTTCCAAAACCTCCTTTAAATATGCTTTAGAAAATGTAAACGAAAATGTAGACAATTTTCCATTTCTTAACATTAAATAGTAAATACAATAATTAACTTTCTTAAATCCTTTTAACAATTTATTTCCATTAAATTTCAAGATCTCTACCAGTGGTAAATATTGCTGTTGCTGTTGTTGTTGTATTTTTATTATTTTTCAAAAAAGATATAAAATCAAATTAAATTACAATTGTATCACATAGTTTATGGGGTGGATAAAAAGGCGTAACATTACTTTGTATTGTTGTTGCTGTATTCTAAAGCAATCAAAAGGCTCTCATGCCACAATCAAGGTATTAACCGAATAAAAAAAATATAAAATAAAGAAAAACACTTGAAAGTTTTTCATTCTAAATAAAACCTATAATCAAATGAAAAACTGGTAGTTGCGAATTGTAATATACTCTTAGTGAACTAAACTGATGATGACGATGTGATGCTGGCTGGCATAGAGCACAAATGGCTGAATTGTTTTGCTTGATTGCTAAAGAATGGTTTGGGGGTAAGATGAAATGTAATTTTTGCAACACACACACAATCACAAACACAACATGAACACACTGACAATCGAAAACCACTAAATCTGTCAATTAAATTGCCGGCAGGGTGTGCGTTCATATACTTTATTCCACTTTAACCACGCAATTGTTACAGAAACTACAACAAATTGAATGCAAAAAATAATAACAAAAAAATTAAAGAAGGTAATAAACTCGTGCTACAAAGTATTGGCTGGGAGGTGAAACAATTTCGAACAAGTACTTTATAATTATTATTGAAGCCCCAGATGAATCGAGGCTACAATAATGCCAGCAATTGTTACAAACATTTGCAGGAAAATAAAATTAAAATTGAGTAATTTGCACATATGTGGATATGAAAAAAGGGTAAGCCTTGAATAGAATTACATTGCAATGTGTATCTCAACAAAAACTAGAATTTAAGAAGTTTTTAGCGAATTTCAATTTCATTACATTAAAACAGAAAGCAAGTGCATATTATGCTATTGCTGGGAAGTTATTCCAATAGATTCCAAAAATAATCAAAAAGCTTTTATTCCCTCCCTCTCTTATTTTTTTTTTTTGAAAATAAATTTGAAACAAATATCATTGCACAACACTTTTTTTCTCTGAATATCTGAAGTTTTATAATATTTTTGCTTTTTAAAGGAACACCCTTAGTTAATATGCAATCACAGCCTTAAAGTTTTTTCTTTTAGTGTTCTAGCAAGAAGAAGGTTCCACCTCTTTTTAGTAAATGTATGATTGGTTTGAAATGCAAGAATTTTCCGTATTCAGTAACAAACAAAAAAACTCCTCAATTTTGACTTTATCAATGTCTATAGTGCAGTGCGTAGTCGGTTCCCAAATAAAAATTCTATTTGTTGATATCGATGTTGCAATATTTTTGAGATTGTACCTAAAAGCAATCACATTTTAATTACTTTTATGTGGTTGTACATTGAATTGCTTGTGTCTCTCAGTTTTGAGTTTTTTTTTTTTTTGGTTTGTTCTCTGACGAAAAATCGGTAAAATCTAAAGGCGTGTAGAATCTTTGAATTGCAATCAAGTACACAAGTTAGTACAACAGAATTGCATTAAACTAAAAAAAGAAACTGAATTGAATGGAACAGAACAGAAGCTGTAGACTCAGTTATCATTTGACTGCAGTTCATAAGTAAAAATGTTTAAAGCCAGCCCGCAAATTAACAAAATTAAGAAGGTAACTCAAGCAAAAAGAGAACATCTATAGTCATATGGATACCCAGCAGTTCTGGTGACGGTTTTCAAAGTAGTTATTTTAAAATTGTTTACAATTAGCGACTTTTACTTATTTTATATTTTAAAGTCTAATGTAAAAAATACTTAGGATAGATTAGTTATGATGTGTTAAGTAAACTATTGATTTCTATGTACATTACAAAAAATGAATATATAAATTAGAATATGCCAAATAACTACTAGAAAATTCTGTCTAAAAGGGATATATTGCATTTATTAAAACTGAAGGTGTGTATAGGTTTCCTATATTTACCTGCTACAAATTCATTCATACATTCAGTTATAGGAACATTTTTGAGCCGCCACATAGTGGTGTTGACTCTGCGGTTATTATGGCTTTGTATTGCAGTAGCAGTCATAATTGTTGTTGTTAATTATATTGCACATGTTTGCAACCATTTGTAGCATCATCTAACCCTGGTATTTGTATTTGCAAAGTGTATGTGTTATTAATGCAGTAGGAGCTAATTTTTGCACCTTTTAAATCAATATAATTAAAGGTGTTTCTCAGTATGAAAGTGTTAGGTTCGAATTCTGCTTGATATTGGCAGATTTTTTATATTAAGTTATGGCTCTGCAGCATAAAGTAAATAGAGTATCAGTGTGAAACCCAAACAATTTGTAAAAAGTCAACTTTTCGAAATTCTAAAATTATTATATTTAATGATAAATTATGCCCTAATTAAAGTTGTGTGCAAAATTATTCTGTTTAAAATTGCCAAAATGCAATCAAATTCAAAAAGGTTAAACAATATTAAATTTATATTCAACCCACCTAAAAGTATGCTACAAATTTTGTATTTCCTTATACGTATGTATGCGTAAATTGTAAAACATCCAAAATTCTCTTTAAAATTGCTGATAAAATATTAAAAAAATTCATTTCAAATTAAAATCTTTTAAAAAAATATATAAATAAAATAAAAATACTTTAATGAAAAGGTCATATTTTGTTAAGCTTCGTTAAAACAATATTGGATTATGGGCATGACAATTTGTATTGTATAGAATCTAATAAATTACTCAATGTATAAAAGAATTGTACAAAAACCAACTGACACACAGACAGATAGAGGGACAGACGGACTGACTGACTGACTGATGGTCACACAGTGAGTTAGAGACGTACGCAGGGAATAAGTGCTAAATATAGCAAAACGTTTAGATGTGTTATTTAGTAGAAATTAAATATAAATATATTACGAAAATATAGGAATAAAAGAGCGAGCATTGTAAATATCATACAAATGGTGCATAGCAAAAAAAAAAAAAAAGTATCTCCATTTAAATAAAAATATATATTGTAGATAGATATATAAAATCTTTTAAATGTACATAAATATGCACACACAAATCTGATACATATATAAAATGTGTATGTGTGTGTATTGTATGTACAACGTCAGCAGTTGTAGACGTAGAAACAGCATTTATATACTATACACACATACATTTATCAGCAATGCGACATGAGGAATAACAGCAGCAACTAAAACAATAACAACAACATGAATATAGTGTAAACCTTGTGATTTATTAGCCATGTCGCATACGGCACCAGTAGCAAAGCAGTACATTTATACTTGCTACAAAAAAACAAAAAATATGTATGTTTAAAACAACAACAAAAAATAACAACAAGACAAATGTTACAATGGAAATTGTATCAATTCATATGAAACAAAAACACACGCTCTTAATTTTGTTTTCAATAGATTTTGTTTTTGTATTGCACTAATAAAGTAGGGTGTGATATGTCTGTATGTATGCCTGTCCATGTAAGTGAAAACTATATTACAGAGTGTGTAATATGGTGGCATATTTACAGCATAAACAATCAATGATAGACTTTTGTTTCATATACACTTTCTATCATCAAAGCCAAAACAAATGAACAGAAAAAAACCGTAGTATTTTCAAATGTGTCAGAGTTAAAAAAGAAGAAAACAAGACAAAAATAAAAAATAAAACAAAAAACGATTTGACGCTTTGAAAACTTTTCAAATCCCTTAAGTATCAAAAAAGTCACAGCTGTGTTAATAAACTACACTACTACTACCACTACTTTATCTTATACATTCATTCACTCACTCACCTACATACATATTTACTCTCAAACACAAAACAAAGACAACAACAAATTTTAAAACAGTAAAATAAAATAATAAAAAAATATATAACACACAATTTACATCAACTTTATAAATTTATTTTTTTTTGAGAAAAAATTCTAAACTTTTATTCAAAACGTGCTAAATGTAAATTTCTTTCTCCACCAGCTTTTGTTATATTACTTTACTATATTTTAAACTTTGTTAGCAGTGTAAAAGACGAACTCATACACACACACTCATACATAGTAACACAGATCCTATTTTAATGTTGTCTACCCATTATTGCCTTAAATTATCAAAAAAAAAAAAAAAAGAACAGCCAGGAATTGTTAGTAAGGATTTTAAGGTTTATGGCCTGTTCCAGCAATTTAAATTATATACTTTTTCTTCGGCGCAGCTACAGCTTCTGCTAACAGCAGAGCCATCCCTAGCAGCCATAACGGATGAAAACAAACCAAAAAAAAAAAGAAAACTTAAACATTTCTTTTGTTAGTGTCATTTTTAGCTTTAAGGCACGCAGAACCAGCAAACGCTACAGCAACACAACATGTTTCCAAAAAGAACAGAAGAAAAAACAGGCTTAAGCGCCAAAATGAATTTCGCACTTTTTCGCATAATAAATTTCAAGTTTTGCTACGTAAAATAATATAAAAAAAAATCGTACAAAATCAAAAAAAAAATGCTAAACTTTTTTATGTCGTTCCAACAAAATAAATGCAAGTTTATTTTTGCATAAAAAATTTCATGTGGAGGAATAAAAAAGTTCTGAAAATTTGGCATCTTACTGCAGGCGTGACAAATGCCATTTTTTAAATTACTACGATTCTTTCATACTTAAATCTTTTTTTTACTAATAATGCATGCAGTATGAATATATACATCATATTCATGTATAAATAATGAGTTAAGGTTGTTTAAGTACTGCTAGCAAATCGTTCTCTTATATCCGTTATGGGGTTAAACAAGGAGAATAAGAAAGAGAGGTTGAAAAGGGGTTTCCTTAGCCAATAAACTTGATCTTTTGCAGGAAATTTCTGTGTTCCCAATCAATATATATAGGGGTTTCAAATAGATTTATATTATTGAATATAATCCCTCGATTTATGAAAGAGTGAAGGTTATGACTGACTGTTAAATCATCTGAAGCTAGAAACATGAAATTTGGACTAAATATTCGTCCCCAAATATATCCACCATTTTTTTGTTTTAATTATTTTCCACTTATCAAATATTTATTTGATACTTTCTTGGTATTCAAACATTTAAGGGGTACAAATTATATCTTTTGATACTATTTTCATATAACATTTCTCTCCGTATATTGGTTTAGATATGAGCTCAAAAATATTCCGTTAACTAGCATGGTTTTTAAAGTATAATATTAGGCTGGTAAACAATAAAAAATCAGACGTTATTTTAAGGTTTGAAAAAAGTTTATTAATTGAAACAAAAACACTTAGGACACCAATCGTTTTGAAACATAAACAAATTTTATAAAAATATTGTATTAAAAAGCTATAAAATTAAGTTGCAAATTCAGCAATATTAAAATACATTAAAAAACATTTTTAATTTCATATTAAAAATGTTTTTAATATATTTAGAACCTGGTTATGGTTTTTCGTAAGGATAAACCTCCAATTAACATTTTTTGTATGAGATCTGTCAGTTTATCGTCACGATAAAAAATAACCAGATATTTAGAAAATGGGGGTTAGCAAATCAAGACAACTCGATTCAAAAAAATTCAATAAATAAATTAAAGCATACTTATTTGGTTTTCTGCACATCCTCTCGCTAAGGTTTCACATTTAAACTTTAATAAACATGAGGAAAACTTTAGCAAAACTTTTGTATTTTATGTTAAAATAATTGAATATTTTACAAATGTATTTATTCATAATTAAAATAAAAATTCAAAACATTCCCCTTTTTTCAACAAAAACACAAAAAAAATCCTTTTTGTTTTGTTGCATTTTTTTGTTCAGACTGTATAAATAATAAGGCTGAATTGGTAAAACATATTTCAGTTGTTTCGCTAAACAAACTCAAGACTGCGAACGAAAAAAAAGGAATTGTTTGCATTAATTTACATTTTTTACATTTCAATTCGCATAAAATTTTCCAAAGACAGGGAAAAATACTTCACTCAACTCAACTCAACAAAACAACAGCAATGATCTGCAATGAAAAAGTTAAAATGATGTATTAAAAAAAGGCAACAAATGAACAAACCACGTTAAAACAGTCTTAAGATTGTTAACATTCTATATATTTGTTGTTGTTGCCGTTGTTGTTAAGTAAAGTTAGTTAGTTTTTTGTTTTGCTGTTGAGTTTTTATTGCGTAAATATTTAAACGTTTTTACAGCTGCATTCGCAACATGCTTCTTAAATAAATGTTTAAATGGTGGCAGGTTTTGTTTGAATGGTCTCGGACTTACTACCTCCAAGATGGGGTTAGTTTTTATTTGAGTACTTGTCGCTGAACACCACAATATTTTTTTTAAACAAGGCAAACCAACAAATAAATAAAATGGAAAAGGTATTATTGCCATAACTAAATGTTTAATATAGACGGTTTTTTCTCTTCATCATCATTTGGTGTTACAGACCATATTGGCGGTTTTATATCACCACCAGTTCGTTTGTTTGTTTTATTTGAAATGAAAAAAAAATACATAATGTTTAACAAAAATGGCGTTTTTTGCCAATTAACTTGAAGAATGTCTTGTTGCATAAATTTAGCTTAATTGGGTGCCACTTGTTTCACAAAGATATAAAATGTTTGCTGCTGCCAGGCTGGCTCAAAATTTATTATTTAATGCATTTGAACAACAAGTTTTTCCTTTTTCATTATTTTAAGTATGTTTTTTTTATTTAATTTTGTTTTTGGTTGGTTAAAACTTAAATTGAATTGGTATCCTTTTTTGCTCAAACTTAGTTGAGACAAAACAAAAATACACCATTATCTTTTAAAATCTAATTTTTGAAATAAAAGTCACGTTCTACTCATTCACCATAAATGGTTAAAAACAACAACAACAACAACAGAAACAGAAACACCATCGTCATTTTATAAGTTGGTATCAAATTTTATCACAAGGGAGCTGTCAGTGAGTGCCTGATGCTGCCGTTGCAACTTAAGGTTGCAATGGCGGCGACAATCACTTCAGTTCAGTTTAGATCATTCATTTTATTTGTTGATTTTTTGATTAAACATGTTGTTATGCTGCTTTCAGTTTATCATTTATTAAGAATTTCTTGAGCCTATAAATTATGAAAATTATTTCGAAATGTTGGTGTTTTGGTTTTTTTCTTTATAGAAAAACGTATTTCTCACAAAATTAAATTGAAAATAATTCTTTTTAAGAAAAAAATAAAAATAAAAAAGAAATAGAGTGTATTTTATATAAAAAGCCTACACGTGCATGTATTATTATTGTGGTTGTTGTTATTTCTGTTTATTCTGAAAACCGCCATATAACAACCATGATGAGATCTAAGTTGTTGTTGTTGTTATGTATGTTGTGGTAAATTTAAGCAATGTCATAAATAAGCATTTTTCTTGAAATGATCATCAGTTTTAACAGTGCAACATGAACCAGCACATCAACAGTACAACTACAAGAACAACACAGTTTGAGATTTTTTTTCTGGTTATATGTAGGTTGCTGGCTCTTAACCCTTTAATAGCTCAATGATACTATGAAAAGCTTGACTCTGAAAAATATTTTTGATTAATTTGTTTTAATGAAAACTAGATCAATATCTGATAATTTATGGAAATTTATAAGATTTTTTATCTTCATACTGTTAGACTTTTGGCGCCTCATTTTGTTAAACATTTGTATGAAAAAAAATTCAAATTTCAAAATTCGATTGATTTTCTTTTTTTTAAATTAAATTACACAATAATCACTCAGTAGCCTCCACATAAATTTCTAACGAATCAACACAAAGAAATGACACTAACTTTATCCGACAATGTCAGGTATATTGGACTAATATTGGATAATAAACTAATTGAGGCTCCCATGCATAATCCATATACATTACTATAAGAAAGCAATTGACCTAAATCAAAACCTTTGAAATATAATAACGATGGTGTAAATTTGTAGCTGTCGTCACATCCCTGGATCCATTTTCGAGCCAAGCTTTATGACAAATATTCCAAATCAGAATATAACAACGGCCTCCTCAACCAAATGTTCACTGACAGATCAAGATCACATACGAAATTAACAAAATATATTGCAAAATATTTACTAAACTTTGGAATTAAACAGACTGTATTGATGTGTTGGTCATAGTTTAAACTTACGTAGCAATATATGAATATTTACTTTCTGATTAATTCGTTATCGACTTAATTGGAATTTCCCCGTCCGTAATGGTTTAAAAAGCTCTAAAATCATGTTCATGTTAAAGATCGAACGAAGTGCTGTTGATACTCGCATTTGGCGAGTAAAACGAAAACCATAAAAGACAAACTCAATGATGCTGATGTAGTTATTGTTGTTGTTGTGCTGTTGCAATTGAACATGGTTACAGGTAAATAAAAAATCACTGCAACTCCAAAGCACAAAAAAAAAACATTTCATTTTTATGGTCTTTCAGTTAATGTTTTTGATGCAACTCCACAACTCTACTGCCGCCATAGAATTGCAATTCAATATATGTATGTATGTAAGTGTTTGTATTGAAAAATGGCAGAGAAAGAGCGGAAAAAAATCAAGTAAAAGACTATTATTTTAAATTGATCGTAGAAAATAAAATCGAAAAATGTTTGTTTTTAACACTAACTAAAATTAATGGCCACTGCGAAATAGAAATGGACAAAAAAACAAAAACACACAATTTAATACGAGTATTTATTATAAAGTTTGGCCATTTTCTATATTTATAGAAACATTCAAACAAACATATTTATTTGTATCTATGTATGTATGATTGCATGTGTGTATTTACTTGTTTATATATTTTTTTTCAAATAGAAATTGTCTTAAGGACATTTATGGTCATTATTTAACATTTATTTTCATTATTTTATAATTTATATGGCATCTCACACTTTAATGGCTCATAAAATCTTTTGTGAATACTTTGGCAGTTAATCTCTGATTTAACATATTTATGAAGTTTAATTTGCCTCAAGAGCAATAACTCAATTTTATAATGTAGACAGAGCAATGCAAATAAACATTTACACTTACTACAGTCATACATATCTACATAAATATGCACTCGCACACTCTGAAATATTTTCAGATATAGAAACATACATACATCCATACATATGGGCAATTCCATGTCATCGTATGTGACATTTGTACGCCTTTAGAGTGGAATAGATTTTGCAAAAATAAGAGTATCTAAAAAATATATTTTAACAAAATAATAAATTCTTTCGAAACATTTTTGTTTAAAATATCGAGCAAAATACGGGTATATCGTACGTGACATAAAACGGAAGTAATTTTGAGGTACATGTAGAAATATGCGAAAATTTGCGAATCGTGAGAGGCTCTATGTTTTCTTTTAATTTCTTTCACTAAACGAAATATTTTTCCTTTACAATCCGCCA
Source organism: Calliphora vicina (assembly GCF_958450345.1). Taxonomy (NCBI): domain Eukaryota; kingdom Metazoa; phylum Arthropoda; class Insecta; order Diptera; family Calliphoridae; genus Calliphora; species Calliphora vicina. The sequence goes on from NC_088780.1 coordinate 84,606,332, forward strand.
TATTTAAATAAAAACAATGATTTTATAATAAATAAAATTTAATATCGTACGTCACAGATTTTTCTCTTATAATAAAACAATATATATTCTGTAAATATATGTATACAAAAACTAAAACAAATAAATAGAAAATATATATTCGGCATAGACAACAACTAGATAGGTAACTGAGAGCCAAAAACCTAAGTCTGTTGTCAAAAATCTAATTCAATCTAATTCCTTCCCTTCTATGCGTTTATTCTATGATATTCGGTTTTAATAAACAATTTGAAAATAGCAAAAAAACAATCAGAGTGAAATTCATTTCATACGACATGCTAATTGGGAGCTTAGTTTTCGTCGCAATTTTAGCCTAAAACATACCTAACTAAAACATTAAAAAATTAATTAATAAGCTCTAAAATGTTAAAATATTGTAATAAGCTCTAAATACTTTCACATTGTAAAATTTTAGTGTTTGATCCTATTCAAATCATCTTGAAAAAAAGTTTCAAGGGTTTTTGTTTTTCTCGTGGAATTGCCCATATGTATAAATGCATTTGCAATCATCATTTTACTCATACTCATGCAGAAAAACGTATGTTTTACCTACAATATCTCTGATGCAAATGTATGTGAGTGAGTGATGTGAGAGTGGTGTGGAGTAAAGTGTAAAATTATGTCGTAATACACATACAATTTTCCAACTTACCTTTGTGTGTTAAAGTAAGGACATTTTACATGACTTCATGTGCATATTTGCAGGCAGTGTGTTGTCTGACAGTTCCAAATCCCCATACATACATCAATACTTTCGAAATTATACACATTTATTTTTTTTCCCAAAAAATAAAACATAAAATCAGAGGCCTTAAAAGTATAAAATCATTACTTCAGTATATTTCTACTGATTTGTAATAATTCATATAAATTTTATTAAATTGAATTAATTCTTTTAAAATCTCTCTCTCTCTCATACATATTTAAATCTGTGTATATGTGTTTTTGCTTGTATTTTTGCCATTATTTTAAATGTACCATACCATTTTTTTCCATTCATTCATTTGACATTATTGTTGTTATTTAAATGTTTAAAAGTTTTAAATATTTATAGACATTTATTTGCTTTTAAAATGTTGCTGTTGGCCTAAAGGTATTTAAGCAAATAATTTATGTTGACATGCGTAAAGTTGAAAATGCATTTATTTACAAAATAATGTGTATTTATGTACAATTTTATTAATTTATTGTTTACTCTACAATATTTATCTAGGAATGTTGTATGTGTGTGTGCGTACGCATATATTGAGATAATAAATGTAAATTAACATGTACTAAATTTAAAACATTTGACCCCTGGTAAATCTCTAACCGTTAAGGTAATAAATAAACTCCATTACTTGCCAAATTTTTTAATAATTTGATGGTTGTTTGAAAATTGCTTTAAATTATGCTTCATATGTTAAATATTAAGAGCGACCTAAAAGTAGGCAATACTTTTTTGTGATTATAGTTAAATACAAGGATTTTTCGTTTGCTTGTAATTTGTTACTATCTTGTATGTATTTTTTAGCTATTTAAAACCAAGAAATAGTCTTTTCATAATTTGCCTTTAAAATAAAGTTGTTTATTGTATTCATAATTTGTTTTTGTATGTTTTTATTAATTTACATATTTTTTCTTACACTTGCAGGTACAAATGGTCTACGAAGACGTGGTCGTCAAACATACACCCGCTATCAAACACTTGAATTAGAGAAAGAATTCCACACCAATCACTATTTAACCCGCCGACGAAGAATCGAAATGGCCCACGCTTTATGTCTGACAGAGAGACAAATAAAAATCTGGTTCCAAAATCGACGCATGAAATTGAAAAAAGAAATCCAGGCCATCAAAGAATTAAACGAACAAGAGAAACAAGCCCAAGCACAAAAAGCGGCAGCAGCAGCGGCGGTGGCAGCGCAACATTTAGGAGAATAAAATTAGGAAAAATTTATAAATTATTATTATAATTATAGTAATAATAGAGAGGATAATAACAATACTACTATTAAACATTTAGCAACAACAGCAACTGAAATAGAACCAACAACAACAGCAACTACAACTCATAATACTTCAATAAATGCCACACCGGCAGCCACCCCATCATCTTCATCATCCACACAAAATGTTGAAAATCATAATGATTTTGCCGCTGAATCTACAAAATTAAATTCGTTGAATTATAACAATTTGTATCAGAATTATCCGCAACATTATCATCAGCAGCATCATCATGTTGGTAATGATCGTGATCATCATCATCATCAGAATCATTATGATTGGAGGAGGAACTGTCATACACCTCAGATTTCAATGGACAAAAGATACCAGCATCCTCATCATCAACATCCTGGTACTTCTACCCCCATTAAAATCGAATGCCATCCAGCTGAAGATGATGAAGGTTTTAATGAAAAATCTCCTTATTGAAGTTGCAAGTTGCCGTGCAGATAGACGTCCTAGATTCTCAAAAAATATCAAATCTTCCTGTTTATTTTTATTTAATTATATTAACTAAAGTAAAAAATCTCATAAACAATTAACACTTTTATTTTTTTAAATGATCTTTTAAAGAAATCTTCTCTTTTAGGTTAAAAATTAAATTAAAATTAAAACAAAAAACTTAAAAAATATACTTAAAAAAACAAACAAATAAACGTTATAAATATAAAAAAATAATAAAAAAAAACAACCAACCCATCTTCATTGCAATTTTTGTTTGCTTTAAATTAATTTATTATAATTTAAAAAATTAAATTAAAAATAACGAATCTTAAAACTAAAAGAAACACCCTATTTTTAAGTAACAAAACAAACCTGTGCAAATTATTTTTAATTTTAAGTTTTTATTATTATTTTTTTTAATTTAACTTTTTTTTTATAATTTTACAAAAATAAAATGTTATAAATAATTATAAACAAATGTTTGAACATTTTCCGTCCAGTGTTTAAAAGCCAGCCTGGGTTGCTGGCTTTTTTGCAGTGGAGGAAAATGCTGAAAACTTATAAAAATGATACTTTTCGTATACTGTTGATATTTAATTAATTATTAAATAGAATTTAATTAAAATACGCGCCTTTTAGTTTGTCTCTAAGTTTGTACATTATTTTTCTTAACTCGCTTAATTAGTAGTTTTCCTTCTTCTGTTCTGTTCTCTTCTCTTCTTTAACTTTATGTTTTTTTTTTCTTTTTTAATGAATTATTATTACATAATTTTTGTTGATTTTAAGTAATTGAAATTTTAATTTAGTTTATTTTGTTTTATTTTAGTTTTCATCCAAACCTTTTTCTTGTTAGTTTTTAAGCTTAAACTTAATTAATTGAAAAATGCTAACGTTTAATTAATTTTAGTATAAAATAAATTAAAACAAACGACAACAAATAAATGCTGAGATTAAACAAAAATTCGTTTTAAATAAATTTAAAATTTTTTTTAAAAAATGAAAAAAAAAATATATAAATTTTTTTTGAAAATCTAAAAAAATTCTTTGAGTTTTTATTTGTTATACTTTTTTTTTTAGTTGTGTGTGTATGATTTTAGGAAATTTAAATTTTAATCAAAATTATCAGGAAATTGTATTAGAGAAATTAACTGTCAGTTAAGTTTAGACTGCTAGCAGTAGTCTGAAAAACATAACTCATATGGACTTTGGTCAATAGAATTTGCAATTGGCATCCCTCTACTGTAATGTTTTCTTATTATAACGCGTTGAATTTTATATTATGCTAAATTAAATAATTCTTTTTAAGTGTGGAAAAATATTGAACATTTTTATAATTTGATTTGAAGTTATAGCAAAGTATTTTGTTAAGAATTTCTTTTTATTTTCAATTGAAAATTTATTTATATCGACTTTGATAGTAATTTCAAATAATCAGATCTGTCACAGAAATATTACGAAAGTGAAAATAATCGTATGTTTAAATTCGTAACGTTTTGATTTTGCTTCTTCAGCTTTCGTAAAAACTTCACATGCATTAAGGCATAACTTAAAGCTTATGAAAGATATATTAATTTGTCACTTATAAAAGTATACATGAAATATTTAATTTTTTTTTACACATTTTTGATTTTTTACTTCCACTTTTTAATTTAGAATAGGAATTTTGTGTTTTTCTATAGAACCTTCATACGTTTTTGTTTTGACTTTCGTAAGAATTTGATGTCTGTAACATACCTATTTGAATATATTCGAATAGTTAAAATTCGCTATTTCCATAGTTAGATATTTGAAAATTCGATTCATAAACACATTAGATATAACTAAAATTCTAAAACTTTTAACAAAGATAAAAAAATAAAAGATTTTTGTTATTGGCCCGATTTATAGTGAAGTTTTATGTAAAATTTTATTGGTTGTGAACATGATACAATAATTGTAGAAGGTAGAATCACTAGGGAGAGTTTGCAATATTTAGCCCTATAACGTCAAACTTTGATTTTGATTTTTTTCATATTTTTTTATATTTTCTTTTGTTTGACGTTACAAGAATTGTATAATTGAGAATTTATTTTCTACTGGGTGTTGTTGTATCATGGGTTGTGAAGAATTTTGGGAAAGTTGTACTATTTTCAAAAATTTATACTGTAAACTGAAACTGTTAATTACTCTTATAACAACTGTTAACATGTACTTGAGTTTTTAGAGATTCGTTTTATTTACAGTTCATTTTGCTTCAATATGGTACACAGAGTTTTAAAATGGTATAAAACAACAGCATACTTTCAGGCTGTAGTTAGAAATGCTGACCCCAATTTATGACCCTGTGTTTTATCCTATTTAAACATACATACACAATTCTTTAACAGGGATGGAAAAGCAAACGAAACGTTGGTTCAAATCTAATAAATGATTTGATTTATATTTGCATTTGGTAACAAATAATTGACCATAAATAACCCGCAATATATCAAAATCTAAATAATGAAAAATTGTTATTCACACAAGATTTTCTATAGAAATAAATTATATGGTAAAAACCCAAACATTCTTATGGGAAATACTTAAGATTTTCTAGAAATTTTACCACAAAATAAAAAAAGATTGGAATTATCACTCTATTTCCTGTTTGCAACACTTAAATACGTGGGATTCTTTGTAATGATTGGGTTCTTCATAATATTTATACACATTTCAATGTGGCGAAATTTAAATAAAACGAAAAAGGAATAGATTAGACATGATGAACGTATATGAAAATATCAAACAGCAAATAATTCTAAGTCTATAATATTTTTATTTGCCCTTCACATAAAACACTGAAAATGGTTCGAAAGCATCAAATAAGTCGAGCAAGTACTACGATACTTTTGAATATGAAATAGTATCGAAAGACTACGATCGTATCAGCTTTTCCATCCCTGGATACAATAAAAAAAGACGTTTTTCAACAGAGTTTTAAAATGTAAAAAAACAATAGCATACTTTTGGGCTTTAAATGCATTGCATAATTCTGTAATAAGAAGTTAAACCCCATTACGTCCCGATCTTATAATCGATTATTATACCCTTCACCTTCGTGAGAAGGGTATATATAAGTTTGTCATTCCGTTTGTAATTTCTACATTTTTCATTTCCGACCCTATAAAGTATATATATTCTGGATCCTTATAGATAGCGGAGTCGATTAAGCCATGTCCGTCTGTCTGTCTGTCTGTCTGTCTGTCTGTCTGTCCGTCTGTCTGTCTGTCTGTTGAAATCAGTTTTCTGAAGACCCCAGATATCTTCGGGATCCAAATCTTCAATAATTCTGTCAGACATGCTTTCGAGAATTTTGCTATTTAAAATCAGCAAAATCGGTCCACAAATGGCTGAGATATGAGGAAAAAACCAAGACAACCTCGATTTTTGACCTATTTTTTTACCTATATCTGGATTACTAAGACATTAATATAGACAATATGGATATCTAATGATAGATATTTCAAAGACATTTGCAACGACGTATATAAGACCATAGAAAGTTGGACCTACAATGGGTCAAAATCGGGAAAAAAAAATTTTGAACCAGATTTTTTTTTTTTTTTTTTTTAAAAAATTAAAAAACAAAATTTTAAAATTTAAAAAAAAAATATTTTTTAAATTTAAAAAAAAAAATTTTAAAATTTAAAAAAAAAAAATTAAAATAATAAACAAAAAAAATTTTTTTTTCCAAAAAATTCAAAAAACAACTGTAAAAAAATTAAATTTTGTTTACCTAAAAATATTTAAAATTTTGAAGTATAATTTGGTGAAGGGTATATAAGATTCGGCACAGCCGAATATAGCACTATTACTTGTTTTTTAAATAAATATTTTCAAAGCGTGCAATTAAGGCTTAACCACAAATGTTAAATGATATTTTTTATGAAAAAAAATATCACATTTTTTGTGGTTAAGTTAACTTGTCTAAAACTTATAAATGATTTATGTCTTTTAGCTCTTGCCATATATATGTTTTATGGGTTTTGATTAAACATCATAACACTATTAAAAAAGTGAAATTGAACTAAAAGCATTTTAGGATTTATAATTAAAACAAAATTTGTTTATAGGATTCTTGCCAATTATAATTGACATAAATCCTTAAATCGTTTATATTAAAGCCTTTCATAGTTTTTAGTTTAAAATTCACACAAAATTGTATAAATTCCAAAAAAAAAAATTCCATTGAAAGTTTCAATAAATATGTAACTTTTCTATAAAAACCACCAAAATGTATACTTTTTTAAAATAAAATAAATAAATGTACAATAACAAATAATAAATTTTAGTTGAGTAGTAAACATTGTAAAAATATAGAATTGGCGTTTAATTAACAGAAAATAAGAATATTTCGAAGATTCACTGCAACATTTAACATCATTAATTAACGGAAATAGATTAGAAAGGGTTTAACTATTGGACTTGCTCTCTCTCCCCTCCCCTAGATTATATTTTGACTTTCCATATTTAAAGGTATACTTTTCATTTGTTTAAAAATAAGCAAAAATTAAACATATCATTATCAATGGATTTTCGTATGACGAATCGCTAAAGAATATTGTAAACAATTACAAAACCTAGACTGAAATGATGAAATATATTTACTTGTCAAATTTCAGACCATTTTCTGAAAACTTCAATCGGTATCTCATACAAAGATCTATTAATAATGGTTTTCTCAAGCTTTTAAAATTATTCGATTCAGCACAATTGAAAACATTTTATCAGAAATGAAAATGACTCTTATAAATGTTGCAGTGAGTTTTCTTATTGTTTTAACAAAATATTTTTTAATTTTGATATTTTTCTTTTGTAAATTACAATTAAGGCTTTTTTAAGGCCTTTAAAGATTACAAATTATTAGAAAAACCATAAATTGATTACAAAACTAATTAAAATAATAAAATCATACAAACATAATGTATACGTAAATAGGGCTTAAGACAACAAAATACAATAAAATACAAATTTTATTAAATTCTAAAATTATGAAAAAAACTTAACTTTAAAAGTAAAAAAAAACAAACAAAAAATGTAATTAAAATAAATAATTTAAAGATATATAAAAAAAAGAGTTTTAATATTAAAAAATATACATACGTAAAATATTTACAAACTTTATAAGTTTAAGAATAAAATTTAAAGGAAATAAATAACAAAGGAAAACAAAAGAAAAATAAAATTCCCTTAATATTGTGAGATATTGTGAAAAGCAACAAATATACGTAAAATAAAATAAAAATAACTACAAATTCAAAATTTTTATTAATTATAAAACCAACAAAAACCAAAATAAAATAACAAAAAATATTAAATATAAATAAATGCTATTTTTAGTGTAATTTATTGCAAATTATTACTTAAAATCCTAAAAACAACTGTAAATTATGGCTTTTAAAAAAAACTAATTATATTTAAAATAAAAATAAAGAAAACATTTCAAACTTAAAATCAAACTATGTACTTTTTACTACAACTCCCTCTCACATCTACACATTCTATGAACAAACTTTGCAGCAATAACTTTTCTGTAAATTTTACTCCAGCATCTTTTATTTATTTAGCCACTACTTTTTTCCAAATACTTAATTGAAATCAAATGACATCGACATGGAATAAAACTATAAAATTGGATCAAGCTCTCTAATAATTTCAAACAATTGATAAAATCTAAATAACTATTAAATAAAAACCTTAAAATTTACTTTTGCAAATATGAAAAGAAATATCGAATAAATATTTATAATATACAAAAGAAACTACACTTAACAATAAATAGTTTAATTTTTCATTAGTTCATAAGTTGTAAATTATACATATTATTAATTAATTAATATTATTAAATACAAATTATATAAATGAAAATTATTGAAATATAGTTGCGTTCGTAGACGTCAAATAATTTCAATAATAACAGAAAATTACCACAAAAACTTACACACAAAGAAAAGATAAACTAAATGAATGAATGGTAAAATAAATGGAAAATAAAAAATATATTAAACATTGTTGAATTCAATGATCGGACATTAAACAAGGTAAGTATTTGACTTGAAATAATGAACATTTATTTAATCAAATTTGTAGAATGAAATTAAACTTCAATATATGTATAGTGAACTCGCGAAAACATTTTCTGAGTTTTTTCGTTATATTTATTACATTTTTCTTTAATTTGGGGAATCCCAGCATCAGAAGACATATTTTATATTTACGTTAGAGTGCTTTCAACAAATATATCAATACGTTCATATTTGTGTATGTCTTTTTTTGTTTTAAAATTTGCACAATCAAAAACACGAACAAATTTTAAATCGTGAACACCCTTGGTAAAAATTAGTTCACGTTTACAAAAATGTTTACCTTTGAATTAATTATCATATTATACAATTCGTAAAGTCTTACCGTCTAAACTAGCCTTTAAAGCAAATCTAATTGGATTTTATCCATTTATCCAATTTATAATAAAATCCACATCCACATGCAACAGAAAATGACATGCGCATTGATAGTTAGCAAAGCCACAAACCTCATAAATAAAGCAACGCTGCCAACTATTTGTTGGATGTGGATTGTATTAAACATGTGAAAAATTGTGTGTATTGTATTTTTGCTGGACTCAGTGTTGCCACAGCCCTGGCAGATTTTCCGACTTGTACTTCAAATGTTGGTGGCTACCGTTAACCCTAAAATCTATCTATTCAGCTCGAATTCCATTACATATTTATTAGGGTATTCAATCGATTAACCGTTAATCGGTTAACCGATTAATTTTGGACGGTTAACTGCTCGAATAATTTAAAATTGCCGATTTTCAAATAACAAATAAACCGATTAATTTGTGTCGATTAACCGATTAACCGAAATTATTTTTTTTGCACTTTAAACAATTTTTTTGTATTTATTTTTCCCTTTCAATTCAAATACAAATTTCAAATTAAAATTAGATATTTTTTGAACATCCAATAAACATGATTAGTGAGTATGTGTGTATAACAACTGACATATTTAATTTACATGTCTTTGAAACTTTGTTTGTATTTACATGTATAGACGAAACTTTTTTTTTTAAATGAGTCTCTTATCATAACTAAACGAAACTATTAAATTAATCAAAATCTAAAGCAATCCAAAAAGGAATTCTTTATCATGCTTTTGATTTCTCCAACATATACAATCATCGAGAGAGTGCTTTTCCAAGAAAAGTTTTATTAAATCTAAAGAAAAAATCGTTTAAATTATATTCTTTTTAGAAAAGATTATTTCAGTAGATCTCACTAAAACCCTAAAAACTCACACATCGCTCATTTGCTGCAACAACGTCATAATTAAAAAAAAAGTTGTTTCAATAAAAACGCCTTTGAATGTTTTATGAAATTTTACTATTTCTTAAATAAATTTTAAACAAGTTTTTACTTATCAAATATACGAGAAAACATGAATTTTAATTTTGATATTTACAACAAAAAAATACTCTCATACAAAAAATAATTGACTTTTTTGAAAACTGATAATTTTGTATTACTCTGTTCAAAAAACACGGATTTTGAGTTATGACGATGTTGCAGCAAATAGGCGATATGTTCACAAAAATGATTTCAAATACCTTATTTGCCGTTTTTTATGTTTTTGTACACAAAATTCGCTGTTGTATTTTCAATTTAAAATTAAAATAGAAATTATTCGGTTAATCGAATAATTTTAAATTAACCGATTATTAACCGAATAAATCTAAACCTCGATTAATTATTTGCTCGATTAACCGATTAAATCAGAAACCCGATTAATTGAATACCCTAATATTTATAAAAAAAGGTTTAAATAATATGCAATATATAACAAATACAAAATTTGATAATATGCACACAAATATGCAGAAAAGCATGAATATGCAAAGCAAAAATCAAATTAAATGCTTAAATGAATTATATTGTAATACAAAATTTGGTTACATGGTACAATGAGTATGTTTTCAAAATGAAATTGTATTTCACCAGATAGACATACCGAAGGACATAGCTAGATCGTATTAAAGTTTCATAAGAACCCAACATTTATATAAGTTATGGGGTCTACAACCAATATTCGGAGTGTGGTTACAAACTTAAAAATTATATTTTTTTTAAAGAAATTACAGTCGAGATACGTAATATGCACATTTATGAAGGTTTAGCAAAAAAATGCACTTTTTTATAAAATCCGGTAAAAAATGCAAAAACTTATTTTACAATCAAAAAGCTTGAAAAACTTGACCTACGTCTAAAATAAAAACTTGAGTAATAATAAGAACTTGATAGAATAAGAACAATTTTTTTTTAATTCTTTGTATTACATATGTACATTAGAGTGACAGCCGATTTTTTTTTTTAGATTTTAAAGAGTGCCGGGTGGAATATTGTGACACTAGGACTAAATGTTAAGTCCTGAAAGTTTGAGCCAAATCGGGCAACGATTTATGGACGCGCATCGAGGTCAAAGTTCAGATATATGCAATATTATACTATTTATATGGAATAAATAGGTAAAACTCGTTAAATTTCTGCATTGTTTTCTAGAAATGTATAGATTTATTTATATTAATGAATATTACATTAAACATTTTTTTTTGGAAGTTAACCCTGCATCTCCTTTGGGTCAAAATGACCCAAAAACTGTATTATAGCCAAACTTCGGAAAAAATGCAAATTTTTCAGATATTTTAAAAATTTTGCCACTAAATAAATACTTTTGCAATTGAATGCAAAAGAATCGAAATGTGTACGTAATTATCGTTGTAATGAGATATAAAGGACAAAATTTGATTAAAAAATCTTAAAGTTATTACAAATTCGCCAGACCATTAACGTGTTTCAGGCCACTTGAACAAAAAATGTATGAAAAAAAATTAACATATTTCGAGAAAAATTAAAATAAAAGCTAATTTTTATTTAAAATATATCCGTATTTACTCGTGTATGAGTTTTTGTCTTCGTAGAAAATATTTCGAGAAAAATTAAAATAAAAGCTAATTTTTATTTAAAATATATCCGTATTTACTCGTGTATGAGTTTTTGTCTTCGTAGGATACCGTTAACCTATTCGCAGGTATGGCCAAAAAAATATATTTTTTTTTAACGGCTGTTTCAAATCTCCATTTTCAAATTTTTAAAAATTTTGTTAAACAAATTTCAGAAGTTTTTGATCATCACATTGGGATTTATTGAGATCAAAATAGGGAATAAAAATATGAAATATGTCAATACCTCTTACAGTTTTTCCGTACCTGCGATTTAAATTTTGCGATTTTCAAGAAAAACTAATTTTTTGTCCATATTTAGGCGAATGAGCCCAATTTCCTTATTGTTATAAATTTTAAGTAAAACCTATTCATAAAATTATAGTCCTTGTAATTTTAAATATGGTCTGAAAGTTTTACTAAAATCGGAAAACGATAACTTTAAATCGTGAAGGTCATAGGTCAATTTTTTCAATATTTGGAATTTCTAAAGAAAACATACCGAAATGTTATATATTTTTGGGCCGATTTTAATGAAACTCACTCTAATGTACATATATTATAAATATCACGAAAATGGTTTGTTAATTTTTTTAAATTTTACTAAAAATTCAAGATTATAATTAAAATGCCATTACAGAAATAATAAAAAAATCATTAACAAGCTTTGATTATGTATGGTATTACCTGTCATTGCCTCAGCGAATAAATAAACGATAAAGCTGATCGCAAAGCGTCCAAAATAATACTTTTTAATACATTTTCTATTTAAATGCAAATTTTCTTCATATTTTAAAAATTTTGCTACTAAATAAATTTATTACATCGCATACAATTGAGGATACATTTTTTGAAATTTTACGAACATAAATAAGATGAACGTGGCAACATCTTAATCCACATTTGTTTACAGCTCCATCTAGTAATACATAGCTGAATGATGATGGTATAAAATATGCTAAAAATTTAAGTTCCATTAATTGAACAAAACAAAAAGCAATCCACATTATATTGTACAACTTAAAGCGAATTCAATAAGGTCCGGCCATTACAATGCATTGTTGCCACTTCATTTATAATTACACATATTGTATGAAATTTTTCATACTTGTAAATATGTGTAGCTCATGTAGCCCACAGAAATTCAAAGTTTCAAATTAATAAACTGATGGTTTTAATAATTTAATATCTTAAGACTTTAGTTATAGAGTCGTTTAAAAAAATCATACTATTTACAATTAACTCTGCTCTTAAATAGAGTGTAACTGCTCATGAACAAAAAATTACACACACATCCGTGAGTTCTTATTGGATTTATTTTGTTTGATCCCAGCGGGATAAATATGCAGTAAAGGGGCCTTCCTAAAGGCCTTATTTGAACCTGGAAGTGAGTTTCAAAATCAATAGAAATCTCTAAATAAAAATAAAAGATGGACAAAATATCTGACAGATATAGTAATACTTAATAAAGTCACAAAAAACAATACAACTTTAAATAACATCTTATTTAACAACATCTACAATATTTAGTATAATTTAAAAAAAAAACTTACTTGGTTTTGGTGAAATCCTTTTTGCACTCGCGATAATATGAACTAATTAAAACCAGGCCAGTTCACTTTTCCAAGATTGTTCATATTTGCGAATGGCATCTAATTCCCATCTACAAACAATTTTCCAATAAAAACAAGTAAGAGAGCTATATTCGGCTGTGCCGAATCTTATATACCCTTCACCAAATTATACTTCAAAATACAAATTTTAAATATTTTTAGGTAAACAAAATTAAATTTGTTTTCCAAAGTTGTTTTTTTAATTATACCCTTCAGCTTCGTGAGAAGGGTATATATAAGTTTGTCATTCCGTTTGTAATTTCTACATTTTTCATTTCCGACCCTATAAAGTATATATATTCTGGATCCTTATAGATAGCGGAGTCGATTAAGCCATGTCCGTCTGTCTGTCTGTCTGTCTGTCTGTCTGTCTGTCTGTCTGTCTGTCTGTCTGTCTGTCTGTCTGTCTGTCTGTCCGTCTGTCTGTCTGTCTGTCTGTCTGTTGAAATCAGTTTTCTGAAGACCCCAGATATCTTCGGGATCCAAATCTTCAATAATTCTGTCAGACATGCTTTCGAGAATTTTGCTATTTAAAATCAGCAAAATCGGTCCACAAATGGCTGAGATATGAGGAAAAAACCAAGACAACCTCGATTTTTGACCAATTTTTGACCTATATCTGGATTACTAAGACATTAATATAGACAATATGGATATCTAATGATAGATATTTCAAAGACATTTGCAACGACGTATATAAGACCATATTAAGTTGGACCTACAATGGGTCAAAATCGGGAAAAAAAATTTTTAACCCGAATTTTTTTTTTCAAAAAAAAAAAATTTAAAAAACCAAAAAAAAATTTAAAAAAAATTTTAAATTTAAAAAAAAAAAATTTAAATTTAAAAAAAAAAAAAATTAAAATAAATTTTTTTCAAAAAAATGAAAAAAAAACCACTAAAAAAAATTAAATTTTGTTTACCTAAAAATATTTAAAATTTAAGTATAATTTGGTGAAGGGTATATAAGATTCGGCACAGCCGAATATAACACTCTTACTTGTTTTTTGTTAAAAATGTTATTTAAAATTTTTTTTTTTAAATTTTAAAATTTTTTTCTTTAAATTTTTAAATTTAAAAAAAAAGATTTTTGTTTTTTAAATCTTTTTCTTTGTGAAAAAATGGGATTTTGACCCAACTTACTATGGTCTTATATACGTCGTTGCAAAGGTCTTTGAAATATATACATATCTTTAGATATCCATATTATATACATATATTAATGACATATGTATATTAATGACTTAGCTTGAAAAAATCGTAAAAATTGCCGATTTTTCAGGATTTATTTTCATATTAACAATCTCCTACAAATTCTCAATAGGATTGAAATCCTGAGAATGAGCAGACCAATGCACTTGAATCTTATTGCTCTGTAGTCCAGTCTTACAAACTTTGGAGGTGTGCTTAGGATCGTTATATAAAAATATAATAAGGCAACATTATATATTTCAATTTTGCCAGAAAAGCAACCCCAGACCATTACTTTGCCTCCTCCACGTTTAATTGTTCCTTTGCAATGCTTAGGATTCAGTCCTTCTCCTTTTGATCTGCGTACACGCCATCGGAACTTTTAAGTTATATTTGGATTCGTCAGAGAACAGTACTGTCTTCCATTTTTGGACACTCTTGTCGATGTGGACTTTGGCAAACTCCAGTCTAGCTTTCTTATTCTTAACTAATATAAATTTTTTTTTGCTGGTCGTCGGCTGAATAATCCGGCTTTTACTGCTCTTCTAATCTAATCATAAACTGGTTCTTACTTGACTAGCTGATGCTGTAGGACCTTCTTGTATTGCTCTTTTGATCAAGGAGTCATCATATCGTGTGGTTTTATGCGGACGTCCTCCAGAATGCGACCAGCCTGCAAAAACTTTGAAATGAGCCTGGATCTGATCTGTTAATTGAATATTTTGTACTCAATTCATGTCGTGATAAGCCCTGGAGTACTTGTTCCTTGCCATTGTTTTTTTTCTCAATAAACTGTATAAAACTTAAATTATGCACACTACGCCTTCCCTTATTTTTATCTTCTGGAAATAAGCAGTAGCGTAGTTAAATATTTAAACATCTTTATAAGAGGGTGCTTTTGTTCTGTCCGTTGCGTTTTGTGTTTTTATATAATTTATGATTTTAAATGATTTTTCATAAAATCATCCTTTAATAAATGAATATTATATGAACATTTACAATATGAAGAAAGCTGACTTATTAGCTTTTAAGGGGGTTGGATGATTTTAGGTTTGTAGTGGACTGTGGATTCCTTTGTACCTAAATGGGTTATAATATACGCCAACTTCCTTTATCGATGCTTTATAATTTCTCAGATTCCAAAGAAATTATAAAGGAGATAGATGTTTGAGGTTATAAAGAAATAAAAATAATTAAAGTAATGTTTTAAATTTATTTGATTTTAAACACAATATATTAACAAAATACATACAAAACACATCCCAAAAAAGCGTTTTTTGTCAAAAAATCCATTGAGAGCATAATTTAGTTATGCCAATACTCCGTTATTCATAATCAATTTATAATTTTATAAAAGGTTTATAAAACAAAATTAGCATACAATGCATTGTTATAAGAATTCGTTCGACAAGTTTGACAAGTAAGAGGCTATGCAATCTTGTTTGCAAAATTTATACTAATTCATTAATGTTTATAGAAGTTGGACAATGCTAATGGATATAATTTTGCAAAATATGTGCATTAGGCTGGGTCGATTTGTATGGACGATCAAAAAGTAAAAAAATCGTATAGCAGAAACGCAAGAAACCATAGGTCTAAAATCAAATCCTATCATGCGCATTTCGTCTTTTATTCAATAAAAAAATATTAAAAAAAAATACTGAAATATCATTGGATAAAAGATTTTAGATTTTAGACCTATGGTTTCTTGGGGAAAATTTCTTATAATTTTCCGTAGAATGCGTTCCTGCTATACGATTTTACATGAATAAAAATCGACCCGCCCTAATGTGCATATTTCATTTATTTCTACAGCAAAGGATGATATAGTAGTGAACAAGTATGCTAATAAAAAAATGATCAAATTCAGAATCACTTCTGAATCGATAAATCGATGTTCGTCCATCCGTCTAGCTAGCTATCCATGTAAACACTGTGCGCAAAGTAGGTACAGGTCGCAATATTAAAGATTTTTCGGTAAAATTTGGTACATATAATTATTTCAGCCCAGGAACGAAGCCAATTGAAACTGGCTGAAATCATACAAATTTCCTCCCGAAATTGGACTTTATCGAAATAAGAAATAAGTTTTATTTAAACGGAATTCTTGTTACCTAATTTTGAGATAATCGGTCCATAATTAGTCATAGCTCCCATATAGGGCTCGCTTCCGAAAATCATTCACGAAAATTAATTATTGAAATTAAAAAAAAAATTTTGCTCAAGCCCGACACTGAGTAAGGGTATTATATGGTAAAATTCGGAAAAAGTTTTTAATTTATTGCCCTCCTGTTTACTTTTCATTTTTCTTAACTAAAGAACTAACAACACAGCTTCCTTTTCATTTCTCTTTTATTAAATAATTTGGGCTTCTCGAAAATTATTTTTTTTTGATATGTCGTAGTGGAAATTTTTTCCTCATGCCAAAAGCTATCGAAAAATCAATGGCAAAATATTGAAAAATGTTTTGTTCATACAAATCAGACCACAATATTATACATGTATTGTACGCGTCGCGACGGCAGTAATTTTGTTTCAATAACGCCGTTATTTAAAATTAAAGGAATTTGATAAACTTCATAACATGAGATCTTTTGTAGCATATTTTGCGGCTTAGTAAAATAATATTTGGTACTTAGCCTTGACACAAACCTATTAGTTTAAACAACGGCCGCTTACGATGTTTAAGAATGTTGTGGCGCTAATAAAACCAAGTATAATAATTATACGCCTGGATGTACAATTTTGGAAAATATATTTTTGGAATTTTTAAACCATTTTTTTATTTGACTCATTACAATACGTATGTACATTGTACATACACATATTTATTATGCGCTTCGCTACTCCTACATAGTGAAATAAAAACAAAATTAAATGAATATATGTATGTAATTATTTAATTGATAGTTTCGCTATTGAAAGTATAAAATATCCTCAGGATTTTTTAAAATCGAAGGACTTTTTTTTAGTTAAATTATTAGTTAAACTACTTGCAATGATAGGAAAGTCATAACAGTTATTTATATATTCGAAAATAACTATTTACTTTGTATGTTCTGATACCACCCATTTGTATTTCAGGTCATCAACGTAATTTACACACAGTTTAAATACTCTCACAATTAAAGTTCTCTTGACATTCGGTAATAACAATATATTTTGTATGAGAGATACCACTCCACTGTTTTGATCCCATCCATTTTTTTATCTTTTATGTACAATGGTAACAAAATAAAACATTTCAAATTTAAGTGTAACTAATAATTCTCCTGATATTCAATTATAACTATTTTATTTATATGATTGAAATTACAATTTTCTTTATACTGGCACCGAAGTAAATCCCGCGAAGTTTTGCTGCTTAGTTCACCAGATATTCCATAATAACCATTCACTGTATATGGGAGAAGGATACAGTAAAAAATTTCAAGAAGATCGGTCCAGTGGTTTAGGCTCCTATTAGGAACAAACAAACAAATAAACAGACATACATTCATTTTTATTTATATATAGATTTATTAAACTTAAAAACAATACTTTTAATTGTCATCTAATCTAATTTCAGCCTTTAATTTGACCAACTAAAATTTAAAAAAATCGTTTTTGTTACAGTGATGGGGACAGCACACATGTATCTCCAGCTGTCTAGGAATAAATACATGCAAACTCATCATCATAATCATCGTGTAACATGTACTTCATCATCGTGTACAGATACATATGATTGTATTTGTGTACGAAAATCTACTTGAATTTAAAAAGTTCATGTTTATACAAGAGTGCATGCTAACAGAATTTAACTTAATTTCCGCCAACCCTTTGCACTTGGCAGTTAGAATATTATTTTGGCCATGAGATAGTTGGAGTTTGTTTTTATTTTTTTTAATATTCTCATTATGTTACTTTACAGCTGCATTTTAGGGTTTCCTGGCATATTGAACCTTTACAACTTTTGTTATTAGTGTTTCCTGAATACGACTACAAGCATTTGTTCATTTGTTTGTTCGTTTGTTTGTTTTAGCAGTTTAATGTACGAGCACCGACTGTTTTGTTTGTCCTTATGCAAAGAACAACTACATGAATGTTTGTGAGTATGTACATGTGTACATGAGTGGGTGCATTAAATGTGGAGCTACGGTACATGATAATACTTGTATCCCCCTCGGAGAACATACAGAAATGCAAACGTGAAACTACAAAAGACCTGGGAGTTGTTGCAGCAATTGTTTTCAATGAGAATCTCTTCGTAATGGATCCTCTCTATCAGTGTTTGTTAAGTTTTTAATTGATATTTTTTTTATAATTTTATTCATGAAAATACTTTTACTTTTATATCCATGGAAACGGAAATATAGAATATAAACTTGTACACAAAATAAATTACAAACTAATAAAGACTTAAGCTTCCGATTTAATCTCCCTTTACAATAATAGATGTATTTTTTAAATTCAACTATTGAACAGAAACATGAACGCAATGAATATTTGTACATTAGGGTGGGTCAATTTAGCAATCGATGTTTACCTACCTATTTAAAAAAAACCTATTAAAAAACCTTAAAAATTAAAGTAAATTTTTAGACTTTCTGAAATTGAGGCGTGGATTTTTTTACTTATGCCAAAAGCTATCGAAAAATCGAGATGGGCCTTATTTTTTTATTTTCGATTTTTCAAAAACGAAGGGCAGTTTTGTGTGAGGTTAGGATAAAAAAAAATTTGACAAAAGTTTGAGCGATCGTTTAAAAATTGGCGTGCCGCACGAGGGTTAAAGTTTGTCAGAACGAAATTGGGGGAAAATGGATAGTTATCTATAGTTCTTTGGCTAGCATTGGTTTAAAAAGTGAACAAATCATGAAAGCTCTAAAACGTGAACAATTTGTTGGGGGACTTTTTGTTTGTTATACTATTTTAATTTAGGGAATACCCGAATTATAGTTCATACTTTTTGTTTATGTAAGACACCTTATTTTATGAACATAAACGTAATGACCTTTTAGTAATTTGTATGTAATTAAAAAATTAAAAAATAACACTGTTTTTTTAAAGTTTATTGTGAGAATGAATTGTTCTTCTTTTCAGTTAAAACTAAAATAAAAGGAAAAATAAGGAAAATGAAATACTTAAAACTAAAGCCTTAAAACTACATTTTTGAATTTCAATTGCATCATCTACGACAAAAAATTAATTTAAGATCGCAACAGCACAACATTTATTTTATTGAAAATGTTATTCCGCATATGTTGGGATCACAATTGCCGTCTAATAAAGAATTTCTTGGTGTAATTTTTTTCACACTGGTGCACTAAAATTCGAATTCCGACTCCAGACAAGTTTTCGATCATAAAGTATGGAGGAAATTGAACAATAGCACTACAAGAGGATGATCGTAGCATAAGGTAAAAGATCTCTTCGATATTGCCCATGTTAATGCACTCAATACGATTACAATAGAGGACAATATAGAGCTTTTGCTTGCGCGAAGGAAAGTAGACCGCACAGGCAGCATGATTGGCATTGACATGACTTTTGTAGGTATTGAAAACAAAAAAATGGAATAAGAAGAGGCAGAAGATCAAGGGCGATTTCGAGCGACTACTATAATTAATATCTTAGCAAAATGACTCTTGTAGGTAAGTATTGAATATTGTAGAAGATGAACAATTTTATTATATAATTTCCCGGAATTTTTCCTTTCCTGGGAGGAGATTAAAAAATCTTTTCAATCCCGGGAATTTGTTAATACTAAATTAAACCACAAACCAGTAAATTTGTTTCGAATAAATTGTCTTATAAAAGAAGTATAAATCAAAATTTGGTTATTTTAAACATAATTCTTCTTGCCAACTGACTATCTGTTACTAAAACCGAAAAAATCTATGGATATAATAGAATAATTCAATTAGAAAGTTGGTATTTTTTTATCTTATATTTTATATTATTTATATGTTTTAATTTTTCAAGTCAAAAAATTATATCCTTTAATATCCTTATACTTTTCCCATAACTTGTTTTATATTTTAAAGACATTATATAGAAGCACAATATTTCATAATTTTGTCTTTATATCTATATTTTTTAGTTTTTATAAAACGTTTTTAAGTTTTTTATTTTGATAAAGTACAACAAATTTTTTTAGTAAGATATTGTTTTTATGCGCTAAATTCCCAATTTAATTATGACAAATTTTTCTCTAGAGATGTCAAGATAATTCCCTTAATTTGACATCCACATTTCCATGCTGGGTCAAGATGAAAATCTGAAAATGCAGTATGACTATATAAAGTGAGTTTACTAAAAATCAATAAAAATACATGTCCAAAAAAACTAATGAAATATTGTTTAAAAAAAATATTTCAATTCACTTCTTCCAAGTTGCATTAAATATTAGAAAAAAGTCCTTGTGTTGAAAACTTGTTTCTCTCTTGAATTGGTTTGGTACCCATTTCAACACATGCGTCCATCTCCAACTACAACATAAGGAAGCATTTAATAATTTCCACCAATTTATAAAAATATATTTATTTTACTTCTAATATATTTATTTTATAAGCTTCAAAATTTAAAGCGTAGTTTTATAAAACTCATACATTTTTCAAAACATTAAAATCGGTTTTACAATATTTTGATATTGTGGTTTATCTAGCTTTTTAGATTTTTTCTGCTGTTTAGATTGTTAATCACACCAAATGTTTGATATAATGAACAATAAATAAAAATATCCACCAACACATTAAATTTATTGATTTTAGTGAAAAAAACCTGGTAAACCGGTTGAACCGGTTATCCGAAAATCAACAATTTAAATTAACCGGATCAGAATAAACCCAAAACGGTCTGCTTTTAAGTCATATTGTCATACTGTCCTAATATATTATGATAGTTAAAACAAATTGTTGTTGTGTTTCAAACGCAAAAGGTCTAAACTAATAAGACTTTTTCAACTATGTTTATTGTTTTGTCATAAAATGTAATTTGTGTGAACCAACTGATTATCATTTTAGTTCTTTCACTTATTTTCATATATTATTTCATGTTATTATTTTAAGACTTAAGACCTTATGACTACCGTTTGAATCCCCCAAATAAAAATTCATTTACAATTGTCGCTGTAGGTTTTGGGTTCTTATCTTGTTAAAAGTACCAACTTCCAGATTGATTAATTTTAAATAGGACATTCTTCAAAAACACAGTCATAGAAATTGTTGATACATTAAAGGTTTTTGAAAAGTCTCATAATAATCGCCATTTTCCGATGGCCGAAATGGACAAAATTTAATCGGCTTGTCATCAGTGATATGCGTTTCACTATTTTATTTAAATATGTAAATAACGAAATTTGTAATATTTCCTTGCTGGAAAATCCTGAATCTTTTTTTAAAAAAAGTACCAACATCAGTCCATTCGTGTGATAATAATTAAAAAATTAATGAAAGTTTATTTTTATGACGCATTTATCATCACTATTTTTTATCAGAGTTTTCAAATAAATAAAATGTTGTAGGTATGAATATTAAATTAAAGTTCAGATTGGGTTAAACGTTGTTTATTAATGCTGGCGGAATAATTTTGATTTCTTTTACATGTTTATTATTAAATTTATATAAAAATTATAACACTTACTTATTCATGTTAATACAAATACATTTTGTATAAGTACAGTAAAACTCTGTTATAACGAATTACTACGTTTTTTAAAACAAACTCTCAAACATATTTCTTATTTTGACAACTCTTCTGTTTTCTACTGTTTTCGTTTTTATCTTCATATTATTCTGAAATGGATACAATGAGCACCGTGTTAGTAGAGATGATGTCTTTAACTATATTTATAATTTCGTCTCCTTTTTCCCCTTTGATTCGTTTAAAAAAGTCTTCAGATCCTGTAATAAATTTGAAATATTATATAGATTTACTTGATAGAAATTGTACCTCTTAATTACTAGTTCAATAACAGGACATTGTGTTGCTTACATTTTCTTTAAGCCACTTTACATGGCACCGAAATAGTTTCATCATTGATTTGGTGCATGGATCTCTAAATGTTGAACTGCTATTTTAGGTCTTCTTTTTTATATAAGGTAAGCTCCTGAAGGTGATATTGGTAGCTTAAATAAAATAAAAGATACAATTATTAACATTTATTCATATATTAAGCTTTTTGTTTAGAATATTTGAGTTTTTTTTAAATATACAAGTTTGTCTATTTCTAAAACATTTATTCAATTTTTTTTTTCGCTATTATAAATAAAATTTTGTTAATTTTCTATTTTTATTATTTTACTAGCGGACCCGACGAACTTCGGCTTGCCCCAATTTTAAGCCTTCAGACAAACTTTAGAGTAATAATACAACATTTCGCATGATTTACACTAAGAACTTTCTATTGTTTGATTTGGAAAGCCATTAAGGATTAATAATTATGTGCTGTTTATACCCTACACCACCATAGTGGGGAAGGTATAATGCGTTTTGTGCAGATGTTTGTAACGCCCAAAAATATTAGTCTAACACCCACCTTAAAGTATACCGATCGACTTAGAATTACTTTCTGAGTCGATTAAACGATGTCCGTCCGTCTGGCTGGCTGGCAGTCCATGTAAACCTTGTGCGCAGAGTACAGGTCGCAATTTTGAAGATATTTGGATACAATTTGGTACATAAATTTCGGCCCAAGGACTGGCAGAAATCGGTCCATTATTTCACCTAGCCCCCATACATATGTCCTCCCGAAATTTGACTTTATCGTTCATAAATATTTAGTTTATACATGTATCTACACAAAATTCGCACCAGATAAGTTTTATATATCCACAATTCATGTCACAAAATTTTGTTACGATCGGTCCATAATTACTCATAGCTCGCATATAGACCCGATTCCGAATGCATAAATCTCTTAAAAATTTTGTTACACACAAAATTCAACATGAATGACTTTCATATAGACATAATCACACGACCTAATTTCATGGTGATCGGTCCATAATTGGTCATAGGTCCCATAAAAGGCCCACTTCGAAATGTTTTTGTTCATTAACTTAGTGTAGGGTATTATCTGGTCGGGCCTGTCCGACCATTTTGGTTCTGATGATGGCTGGTATTATCAGTACCAAATTTTAAATTCGATACAATTACCGATTTAGTAATTTAAATTAACTTAAGGTAGGGTCAGACTACGCAAATTATTTGACACAAGATGTTTCATGTGCTTGATCAAAACTACATCAAATAATTCATGGGTAGATTTTGTGTTCACACTGTGTTCACACTGTACACATTTATTTGCCATATTTGTTTAATCAAACTACACCGAAATACTATCAAATACACAAAGGGGAAAATATATTTGACTTGTGGTCACATTTATGGTAATATTTGTTCTAAATAATTATTAAATAAAGCTGCAAAACAACTTTAATTTCTTTCATCAATAAAAAAGACATTTCTAGAAAGTAAAATATTACCAGATATTGCTTTACATTTGAAAGAATTATGAAATTTCAGTACTTTTATTTAGGCGTCAAATATTTTATGTTTCTAGTTTGAACAGAAAATATTTTTGCACTGCAAACAAGAAAACAGCTGAATTTGGTCAAACAAATTTATTTGCCAATATGAAAACATTCTTGTAATGTGACCAATGTGTGACCACTAAACAGCAAATATTTTCCTGCATTTTGGGTATTTTTTTATTTGATCTTGCAATTCATTTGCAAGATCAAACAGCGTCAAATAACAGCTGTTGCATCATGTGTTATCGCAAAAGTAGTGTTGCTATATCTTAAATTAAAAATCGCTAAATAATGAAAACAAATCGCGAAAAGAACACAAGCTTGAACAATTTAATAATATAATTATTAAATGTTTATTAAATTATATTACTATCACAATTCATAATTGAAATTGAATGGAAATGTAATCATGTTTTATACTTGAAAAATATTTGAAATATTAAATATTTTTCAAACAAAAAACATATGGCTTGAATTTATGTTTCCTTTTTACTGGAGAATGCTATTGAAATAAAGTGTAATACAACTGTAATTCAATTGCTTGACTATAACTCAAGGCTTGAATTACACTTGCTATCAACTTGAATTCCAGTAAAAATGCTTATTGGTTTTTTAATACATATTATTAATCGAACACGACTTTTTCCAAACTTTTTTCATTCAGAATAAGAACATGTTCACAAATATTGTTAAATTTTATGGAAATGTTTACCTTTTTTACATAAATTTTTCATTAATTCCAATTCAATCGCATTATCTAAAAATTTATAATAAAAATTTGTGTATGATACTAAAATCAGAAAAGTGAAAAATGCTATTAGACATATTCTTCTTCTGCAGTAAAAAAAATTAAACAGATCATACTGTTTAAGAATTAATTTTTAATTACAATCAATTCATACTATTTATGTATGTATAAAAAATTTTCTTTGATTTTAAATTCAATCTGTATAAAATTTCAGTTAATATTCCATATGTACATATGAGCAATTTTAAATTTTGAAAATAGACAAACTCCATGTATAAATAAAAAATAATCAAACATCAGACTATGTTAAACGTATAAAAATATAAATCGCATAAAATCGCAAAAATCGCAACATAGACTTCATGTCTTCAATTAGTTTTTCTCCCAGTATGTCATCCTAGGCTGAATGACTTTTATGTGAAGAAGAAGACTTCATTTATTGATGCAATTATTTAGTGAAAATAATTTAAATAACAAATATTCAAGAAATATTGAATATGTATTTATGTTTAAAAAAAAAATAGTGAATTTGTGTCTTTAATTTAGTACGAAAAATATTTATATAATCTCCTCTTATTTTTCCGCCATGCTGAGTAAATAATTTTCTGTTTTTTTCTATTTGATCAAACAATTATTTTATGAAAGTGTTTGATATAGTGTGACCACACGGCAAATATATTTACTGATTCTTTTTCGCAGCAGTTTGGTCAAACAAAAAGTGAAAAATTAAATTCAATATATGATAACAAAATTCAATAAATCTCTAATAAAATGATTACTTTACAATTCGAAAAATAAATTATATATTTTTTAGGTATTTATGTAGCTAGTGGTCACACTTTGTTCACATTAAGAAAATATTTTGTTTGCCGACAAATAATTTTGTTTGACTAAAATCATCTGTTTTGTTGTTTGCTCTAAATTTTATTTGTGGTCAGATTCAGGCAATGAAATATTTGACGATAAACGTCAAATATTAGCTGTGTGTGACCGTACCTTTAGTAATATTTCCATAAATATAAAGAGTATCGTTATAATATTTTACTATGTAAAAATGTAACATACCATAATTTCGCGCAAAGTAAATAGTTATTTTCGAATATCATTTTGAAAGTCTTTGAACTTTATACGAGCCAATTTGTTATCTAACCAAAAATGGGACTGGTAGGAATAGGAGGTGTGGCACCTTCCATAGAGAGTAAATAGTTATTTTCGAATATCTGAAGAACTATAGTTGGGGAAGTCTTAAAATTTTGCCCTAATATCACCCTTACTAATCTTTATAGTTTGGTTGAAAATGTATTGTGTTAGTGGGCGTGGCACCTCTCATACAATGTAAACTTTAAATTTCGAATACCTAAAGAACTATAATCGTAAGAGTATTTAAACTTTTTTTGAATCAATTTCTTATCACGGGATTGGAATTTTTGAAAGTAAATAGTTATTTTCAAATATCTGGAGTACTATAATTATGAAATTCTTCAAACTTTATATGAATTTCATATCACGACATGAAGTTTAACCAAAAATGGGAAGGATCGGAACAGGGTGTGAGTCACCTACCACACAAAGTAAAATAAATATCTTCAGAACTAAAATTGCTAGATTCTTCAAACTTTGTCTGAATAGCGCTCTTAACATTTTACATAGTTTGGCTGAAAATGGTCGGTTAATGGTGGCTAATCTTTATTTGAAGTAATAAATTCATCTAACTCAGCACATCTTAAGCTGAAATTTAAATGGACCAACAACTCAGCTTTAACTAAAGGTACAA
This sequence comes from Calliphora vicina, assembly GCF_958450345.1. Lineage (NCBI taxonomy): Eukaryota > Metazoa > Arthropoda > Insecta > Diptera > Calliphoridae > Calliphora > Calliphora vicina. The sequence continues at coordinate 84,632,661 of NC_088780.1, forward strand.
GCATCCTAGAGCGAGTATCGTGCCATTTATTTGCCATGAATGTTAAAAATTGTAAACATTTTTTGATATACAATTGAATGTGTTTTTAATGCACTAAGTATATTGTTAAATAGTGATATTCAGTTTTGAGAAAATACTATATTTCAGAAAATAAAGTATCCTTGTCTATAGGTATTTCCAATTTTTTTATATTTTTTTATCTGTCCCGACGAAAACTGGACGGTTGGCATGTCTAGTGAAACGGCAGCAAAGTATTGTAGTCATAGTCCTGAGTAGGGTTGCCAGTTTTATTTTTGCAAAAAGCGGCACAATTTTAAAAATAGGTGAAAAATGGAGGGATTTTCAAAACTTACGCGGGACAAAAGATAATAAATTAATAATTAATAACGTCAACTATCTTAACACGAGCGGAATTCAATATTAAGTGCGAATGGTCTTGCATCAATGCAAATGCAAAATTTTAAATTTTTTTGTTATTGGATTACTGTAAAATTTTCCATTTGCAATGATGCTAGACCATTCGCACTTAATAGGGAACACCGATACTGTATTTTTATCAAATTGTAAATTTACGCAATAAATGTTTAAATCTTATAATAGAGATAAAATAAGGAAAATTTCCACTTAATTGTTTGAATTTTTTTTATACATAATTATGTTCTTTAAAACTAGGTATGAAATAAGTAGTTATTAGATCCAAAAATGTGGGAATTACGAATTCCGAGCGGGACGTGGGATTTCATGACTAAAAGCGGGACAATCCCTCGAAAATCGGGACATTTGGCAACCCTAGTCCTGGGGGCTAATAGAATTTTTGACATTTGATTTAACATTTCTCACAAGCAGCAAATTCAAAGTTTAAATTGAGAAATTAATATAAAAACATTAAAATATTTTTTAAATAAGTAAAATGGAAATCGAGCCACCTGCAAAAAAATGTAATTAATTATACATATATAATTACACGGTGCTACGATGGAAAAAAACATGGAAAATGACCTAGCGTGGATTATAGGTCTTGCTGAGAACATTACAAATTGTGTCAAAAAATTTCAGAAACACCCTCAAATTCAGAAGTTATTCTAAAAAACCGTTTTCAGTGATGTTCGTCAACTTATCGATCTGTAACTCAGTCAGTTTTTGTCTGACTTTAAATTTTTAACGGGAAATGGCGTCCATTTTTTAATACATTTGTAAAGCTAGGGTCACACATGCCAAATATTTGACGAAAGAAAATCAAAATCTATAAACTTTTTTATTTTAGTCGCTTTTCATTGCTTATTTTTATATTAATTAACTTATTTGATAAGCTTATAAAAAATTTTAAATTCATTTATAACAATGTATAAAGGAAATTTAGTTCTTAAAAAACATGGTTTTAATTATTCAAATCGGATGAAAATTCTAAAAGTTATTCAACTTTTTATTAATAAATTTTTTAGTATTTTCTCCCCCAGCACATATGAATAAAGAAAAACAAAAAACTATACACAAAATACTGTGCAAAAAATATAGGGTTTCATAGAAAAAAATTAAAAAGAAAGCGAAACTATTTATAAAATCCTACACAATTTCTTGGAATTTAGATTTTATACATACATGTTATGAAAGCTTAATTCTTTACCTATCCATAATTGTTTAAAATTTTTAAATCGCACTGTGGTTCCAATTAAAATCTAGGTGGACAAAATTATAAAAATCGGTATCTTCAGAATTTGGAAAAACGATGTTTTTTCGGAAGCTGAAAATCTGCTCTCCTCCAATACGAATGGGTTTTTCAATTGGACATTTCGTTTTCTCGACAGAAGCGCCAGAAGTTCAAAAAATTTTGAATCATATTTTCGTTAATTTTTTTTTTAATATTTTACTGCTTTTCTAAATTACATATACATATCTCAATTGTTTTACCATATAGAAATTCATACTTCAAAACATTGATATAGGCTTTAATTAAGTGTATACATTATATTTATGGGCCTCTCCTTTGTAAAAAAATTGTAGCCGCCAGCACCCGCCGAAATACTTTTTTTTTAATTTTTACGGAATGGAATTTTTAGAAATATTTTTTTTTATTATTGATTTTTATATACCTAGACCCTACTGTAACTTGAAATATAGTAAATTCAGATCTTTTTAAAAATTTAGTTTCAGAAACAGTGTTTAAAAAGTTACGATAACTAACAAATTTTTAACTGTTGCTACAACTACTGCTTCAAAAAAGTGTATGTAGCGGTAGCAGTAGCATTTGTCTTTTTTCGTTATCTCGTTTTTTTTTAAACTACTGCTACCTTCAAAATATAAAACTCTTAACAGAGCAGTAGTAATAAAACATGAATTGTAAATATAGTAGTAGCATAAAAATACAAATCATTGCTACCTCTCTATATCGAGTTTTAATTTTTATTATTTAGAAATAAGGTAGCAGTTAAGTAGCAGTTGATGCAGCAGTTAAGGTAGCAATAAAAGTAGTCAAAAAAGAAAATCTTCAGTCATAATAAAAATTGACAGAATTAAACACTGTATGTTGTTTTTGTTTTGAGAGTGTTTGAAAGAATTATTCGTTTTACTTCGTCTCGGATGTTCGTGTTGCTAACAGAAAGATCGTGTTGTCTGTGTGTATAACAAAAAAGCCGAACTTTTGTTTACAACACGACCAACTTACACAAATATACATTCACAACAACAACACACAATATACTTTTTTGGCTGATGATTTTTATTTTTGACTTATTTTATTGCTACCTCAACTGCTACTTAGCTGCTACTTCAATTGCTACTTCTTGTACTACCTCAACTGCTACTTCTATTACTCCTAATTTTAAAAGTAGCAGAATTAATAAAAAAACTGATGACTCTGCTACATCAAAACTTTTTCTTTTTTAAGGTAGCAATAGAAAATAAATTACACTGCTACTTTTAAATTTTTCTTTTATTGGTACTACTACAACTACTGCTACCAAAATCTGTAGGTAGCAGTAGTAGTAGTGATTGATTGACTCCGAGTTTTTATTAATTTTTTAACTAGACTACTTGTGTTTTTTCATTGCTACTGCTACTTGTAGTCTAGTTTTTTAAACACTGTTCAGAAACACATGAAAACTTATATTTTGAATATTTTTTTATTAATGATTTTTATATATTGTTTATATTGATCTTTTAAACATTTTTTTTTGAAGCGGAGACACCATATCTATATAAAAAGAGCGCCATATAATTTTGTCCACGTAGATTTTGATTTGGAACCACAGTGAATCGGTCTAAAAATGCGTGAGTTAAAGGAACTAAAGCACTACGACCTACTCTAAAACAGTTTTCTAAAAATAACTCAAAATTTTGAGGGTTTTTCGAAATCTTTGAAAACGGTTTTAGTATGTCCTCACCTAGGCCTACAGCCTCATGATAAAAATATTGCTGATTTTACAAATTCTATGCCGAGATCAAACATTGTATTTGTGAAAAATTTAATTTCTAAACTGCATTTGCAAATGAATCCTGTAAATGTTTTAACCGGTTTCCACTGTTCTCCTGCGAGTTCAACAAAAAAGCCTTAATTTTATAAAACCGTAGTAGTGGAAAATTGCTGTAACAGCGTTCGTATTTTATATGAAATTTTAATAAAAAAAAGGAAAATGTATTGTTGTTGAAATACGAAAAAATGAAGTACGAATGTATCTATGGATTTATGAATAAATATGTATGCATGTGTATGTGTGTGTGTGAATACATGTATAGAAACATATGTATGGGTGGATGTGTGGGATCAACGCAACACCTAATAGAGTTCAACTGTTGGTCTCCTTTTTGCCTTTTATTTATATCACATACTGATGTTGTAGTATGATGATGTAATGACTCTTGTGTCATTGTTACTTGAATAATAGCAAATACACTGTGAGTGTGTTGGTTGGTTGGTTAGTTGGTTGTATGTAGCCGAACAACAACAGAAAACAGTTCGTTGCAAAAATGCGTTTATGGTTTGATGATTTACAATCGAAACAATAAATATTCACACGGCCAGTGCACACATTATTTGCGATTTATGCTGTGCGAGCAATATTTCATGAAGCCACACATGTAAATTTATGCAATTATTAATTTTACGCGTTCCCGCCTGCCGGTTCAACAGTTTAATTTTTTTCATTGTGTACACACCCGTATAACTATAAAGGAGAATATACCTTGATCCTCTACAATGGAAAGTGGTAGCACAAATGTTTTGATAGAAACACAATAAATCCAATTATGGCAATATGCAGTACTTACTACCCAGCAATTAAGCAAGTAGTCAATGTATCCCTTATATACAGTAATTGTCACTAGTGTCTGATTACTTGACTAACTCCAAATGCTATATTTTGGGTCATTTGACACGTATGTGATCTTTGTTATACATATCATGTAATCTAGCATTAATACAATTGTCACTTAAGTATCTCTAAGTAATCTAGAGTGTAGTCAGTTTAAACTGGAATTTTTTACTTTATTTTTTTGTGAGTAATTCTCATACAGTTTATATTCTATTTGCATAAGTATAGTGACATCCCATGTAACCTAGCGTGAAGTCAATTGTCACTTTAGTGTCTCTAAGTAACCTAGAGTGTACTCACTTTAAATATTTATTTCGTACTGCACTTTAAAAACGAGGCATTTTAATAGTAATTGGAGAGTTGTTGGAGCAAGGTTTGTTAACAAGCTATTGATTATGGGACTGTCTATGAGACGTATTTTACATGTCAAAATAACTAATTATGTAGCTGATTGTAAGCGGTATGTGAATCCAATGCGTTGACTACATTGGACCAGCTATCATACAGTCTAGTTGTCAACCAAAATCATAGATAAAATCAATATTTCGGGACAGTCTCCCAGAACTTCTGGGTATATACATATGTAAACACATAGATATGTAGATAGCAGTTGTATTTAAATAAAATAAATGTTAGTTAATTTATCCTTTTTACATTTCTATTATAAAGTATAAAAATACTTTTATAAATTTACTTAGGATATTAATTTGTAGTTAGTCTAAAAACCGACCTTACTTAACAATAAATTCTTCTTTGTTTGGCTTTTATTTAAGTTTAAATGTTTCAAATTCCACAAAATTTAATTATTGTTGTTGAAGGAATATGATTCCGTTTATATGAATAAAATTAATTTAAAGTGAATCGTTTGAAGGAGTATGGATTGAAACTTCAGGGCATATTTAATATGTATACAAATATTTAAATTTACAAGCAAAACAGTTGAAAAATGTGCAAACAATTATGGTTATGTAGAAGAATAATCTAGGGATAAACAATTTTCAAGAAATTATATAAAATTAATGTATAAAATGTTTGGTTTTTGTTAACCGGTTTATCCGGTTTTTATCACTCGGTTAACCGGTTTTTAAAATTTAGGTCTGCAATTAAGAAATCTCATGGTTTTGTACATTTTTTATATTCATTGTATAAATATTATTGGTCTGATTTGAAACCTAAACTGCTGATTTACAATACAAACCTCTTTAGATTAATATTTTTAAGAATTACATTGATTCTAAATAGTAAAGGACGATGAGTTTACTGAAAAACTTTTTCAGAATAAATTGCACATAATGAATCTATTAAAAATTAAATTCCGCATAATTGTAGAAGTTAATCTTAAAAATGATTAATGATAGATTTAGTGATGATTTTACCAAACGTTAAATTGAATTTCATGTACATACCTTCTTTCAATATATTTGACTTATTGTTTTGTTCTTAAATTTTTTTTAAATTATCATTTCTTTAGCTTATTGTACAAAGTCCTTTTCAGAAATATTACAGGAGAGACTAAACGTTCTAAAATACATGATTTGAAATATCTTTGAAATCTGATAATGGAGTTTTATTACTTACATATTTGGTATGATTTATAATGACAAATAATCACAGCTAAGACGAAGTACGTTTGCATCTTATAGGTCCTTTTTTGGGATTTGTAACATTTTCTGTTTAATATCAGAAAATCGAGGTGATAATAAATTTTTAAAATTATTAAAGGCCTTATTCATAATCAATTTTTAAATTTATTACAGGTTTATTAAACAAATTTTGTATGGAAATTCTGTTTTATAAACCTTTAATAAAATTAAAAATTGATTATGAATAAGGCGGTAAATATTTAATTAAAAAATTGATTTACATTTTTTGGTTGAAATTTAATGAATAAACCAATAATTAAAACAAGTATTATATATTTAGTAACATATTTATAATCAATTCCATTTGACTGAGATAATAATTTTGGACTTAACTCGTTTGTACATTTATAGTTATTTAATATTAACCATTCCTGATTACTAAAAACTACACATTTTATTGGACATTTTATGTTTTCTACACATATATGACAGTTAACCGGTTTTTTCGATGTCGGTTAACCGAAAAACCGGTTTTCTAAAAAAGTCCAATTTTCGGTTAACCGACAAACCGGTTTTTTAAAAAGTCGGTTTTTTATAAACACTAGCTCAGAATCACTTTCTGAGTGGATTATGCGATGTTTGTCCGTCCATGTAAACCTTGTAATTAAAGTACATACAGGTCGCAATTTCTAAGCTCTGCTACAAGCTCCTCTATTGCCCCAAGGACGGAGTCCATTGAATTTGGTTAGATTCGGTCCATTATTTCTCCTAGCCCCATACGATTGCCCTATCTGAAAATAATTAAGTTCTCATAAATATCTTATTTATATTGATATCCAAATCAAATTCAACACAAATAAGTTTTATATAAGCCTAACTCGCACCGACAAATCTTGTAATGATCGGTCCATAATTAGTCATAGCTCTCATATAAGACCCACTTTCGAAAATCATTTTAACGAGTATGATTTCTTAAAAATGTTGGTATTCAAATAAAATTCAACACAAATAAGAAAACTGTTCTTCTCGGTGTAGGGTATCATATGGTCGGGTTTGACCGACTATACTTTCTTACTAGTTTTTTTTATTAAAAGTGTTAAAATGGAAGCAATTCAATAACGGACTACGAAATTTCCCATAATGTGAAGGGATACAAAAGTGATAGATCCTCACAAAAGTTGGTAGAAAGATTTAGATACATATAAGACTTGTTTATATAAAATTTTATCACGATATTAATTACTATAGACAGTCAGATGGACAAAAGGACGGAGCTATATTGTTTAGAATTTTATAAGAAGTTTAAGATTTTAATATATATACTAATGTGGATCTGCGACAAATATTTTGATGTATTACGAACAGAATGACAAAATCAATATCCCACTTTTTTTGTGGGATAACATTTTTTTAAATATTCAATTCCTTTGTTTCAATAATCGTAGGATGTTGAAATTTGGCCAATATATGACTTATGATAGATAAAGTCACGCAATTTTGACAAAAAAAGTAAATAAACATAAGTATCTTTACTTACATGTTTCCGTTCGATGACAATAATGATTTTGAAAAAAAGTAAATAATACATATTAAATATTTTGAAATAAAATCTTTGTTATATCACAATATACCCATATTTACATTGTACGTACGAATGAATATTCACAAAGTTATTTGTTGGCGTCATGATGGTGTCGGCATGACAACATTCATCTTCCTCTTGCCGGATGTACTAAGTCAGTATGAAACACAACGTCATGAGAAATGTTGCAGTTTTTTTGTTCCTCTATTTCTCTTTGCCATTGGAATACTGCTGATGTTGCAGGAGCTTTCTTAACTCAACTGGCAGAGGAAAAAAAGAAGTCATTCATTCATACATACTGGTATAAATATACAAAATATATTCTCTCGTAAGTATAATAATAAAAAGGATGTTTACAAAAATATATTTTATTTTATACGATGTATGAGTACATTCAATTTTACATACTTATGTATGTCCTTATTCGTGCACAATGTTTGTTTAACAAAAATACTTACTTACTTACCTACACTTTTCGCTCAAGAAATTTAAATAAAAATTATATTTGTAATTTTTTTTTTTTTGTATTAACAAAATAACTTTTCAGCACTTTATTTGTGCCGGTATCGTATACTAATTCTGTTTTTGCATATCTTTTTATTCCAGATTGAATGGTGGAATACTTCCGGTATCCGTTTCAGATATACTCACTCGTACACACACATTGTATTTGGAAGAAAAAAAAAACGAACGAGGAAGAGGAACCTAATGTTTGAAACTGACAGTGTGCTTTTTCATATATTCTCTACATGATATTTAGTTGAGCAAAAGAAAAATTTAAAATAATAATGTAAATACAACTAAGAAAGTATATATGATATTGTCTGACATAACCGGCATGTCAGACAATATCGTATATCACTACACTTGCTACAAGTACATTGTACTAATTTATTTAGAAGTTTGTTACACAAGATCGAGAACATGTGTCTCGCGGGGATTCTTGGCCTATTGTTCCCGATCTTAACCCAACCTTCTGACTATATTACTCCACATACATATTTTAATAGGGTGTTCAAAGTACCGGATATATACAGACGGTTCTAAAGTGAGCTCTTGTGTAGGATCTGGTGTATTCTGTGATAAGTATCTCTCACTGTCGACCTAATGGATGTAGTGATTTTCGGGATGAGATTTTGGCAATAATGGTAGCTTGTAAGGTACTATATAATATTCGTGGTGCTTCTCTCAGTGAATATATACTACTACTACATCTGTCAAGATAAGACATTACTTTAGTTTGGGTCTCTGCGCATAGAGACTACAATGGTAATGAACAGTAAGTTAGCCAGAATGGGATCTTTGAACATCCATCTCATTCTCAGTTGTAATTCCGCTGGGGACTATGTAAAAGTACTATCTTCAGACATTTTCTTTGAAAGGCTGGATATATGGCGTAATTTAGATACATAAGGGTGTCCAAGTTAACGGCGAAAAATGCACTATGCAACTTATAACACGTAATAGAAGGGATATATCAAGGGTGCTGGCAATATTAACGGGATACTGCATAGTGGGGTAGATCGTAAAAATGTGGAAATAAATCTCAATCTTCTAAACTACTTTTCGGATAGCAAAATGGTATATCAAAGAATTGTAGTGGAGGACATAGGCTTTAAGAAAATTGGGGCAGAGACAAAATATTTTTTAAATAAATCTGTGGACCGACCACAAAGGAGCTGCGCAGTGTGCACCTCAGACATGCAAAATATTTAAATATTTTAAGGCCCAACTATAATATGCATACACTAGTTTAAGTCAGCTTAAGCAACTGTTCGAATACATATAAAACGTATGTGACAAACTATATTGTACTTAAGAGAGTTTCGTCAAGTTTCGTCAAATTTTATTTGCTTAAGCAAAGAGCGAAGCTGGTCGCCCATCCGTAAGTTTGTTTATTGTATACAAAGAAAATAAAGAAAAACTGAAAAGGATGAAGAAAATTAATTTATTTTCATAAAATAATAAGAAATATGTACGTATTTTTTTAATTACGTGTTGCACATAAATGTGCAAATGGGGCTAAATTGTTTTGAATGCACATAAGTACATTATGGCCACCTAAAAGTTTCTTCGGATTTTCTTAAGCATTTGACAGTCTTTTCGTTCGGTTTTGACATTAACTTAAGCTAGCTTATGCATATTATAGTTGGGCCTTTAGAATTTTATGTTGTTTGTCGAAAATCAAAGATTTTTGTTTATAATAAACATAAAGACGTATGCCGAAAATATGTAGGTGCTAAGAATTCCCGAAGGTAAAGCCATATAAATGGCGTTAGAATAATAATGAAAAACCATATAGCGAAGTGTGTAAAATGATTTATTCCAAAATTTAACAGGACTATGGTAATAAAGATAGACATTGAACCACTCAGCTTAAATATTATTCAAATTTACGCGCCAACTGCTGACAAAAACAAAGAAGAAGTAGAAGTTTTCTGTATGAAAATTGAGAATCTCATTTAAACTACGAAACGTCATGAGAATACATATTTGGAAAATATGTATATATAGAGAAAGTTTTCTCCGACAACAGACGATTTGTTCAATAACTAAATGGAACATATAATCCGCAATAAAATCATTGAAAAATATGAAATCCACTGGTCCTGATGAGATCCCTTCTGAATTTATAGGCGCCAAATAAAACGCGTAATTAAAAAACTGTTTTCCTTTTTTTCTATCGAAACCCGGGTGTTTGAGTGAACTAAGTGATTGAACGATTTATATATGAATGTATTTGCAGATAGTGTATAAAATGAACAGGTGACAACTGCTTTTAGAAACAAATTTGGAAGGATTTTTAATAATTAAGAAAACAATGAGGTAATTTAATCAAATTCACACAACTTAAATTTAATTTAAAAACGTTTTTAAAAATATAAATTTGAAACATCTACAGAAATGTTAAACGAACAAAATAAATAAAAAGAACAAGATGACTGACTTCACATTGTTCACATGACTGAATTGATCAATTGAACTTGTTCGTTCATAAACAACAAAAACTCTAATATTAATATAATAATAATCCATACTTTTAAAATAAGATTTCAAGAATAGAATACAATTTAAATGATTTGAGGACATACGAATCCTTAATTTATTTTTTATTAAAGAAGAAATGGAAAATGCAAGTTCGCTTATATTGGAAGTGGGCGCAGCTAGGTTAAAACTACAAAACATTTTCATCCAGAGAGTTCATAACTTTAAATACCTTGGTGTAATGGTACCAATGGTACGTATTAAAAGAACTAAATGAAATTTTCAACGTTTTTTAAATTTATCATTCTAAATAACAAAGTGTAAAAAACTTGACAAAAGGTCAAAGGGAATCGCAAAAATTTTGCCCATAGGGTCCACATTTCCTTCGGGGCTGGGAAAATACTTTGGATATAAATAGGGAACACATCAAGGTTTCCAAAGCTGCTTTCCGTTTTCTGATCCCAGCTTTGGGATTTTAGAACATGTGGCCCAAATTTGAAATTTTATGCCGTGCGTTGGGCCGACATATTCGAAAAATATTACATGTTTTGTATACCATGTTCATATGTTCTCCTTAAATATACCTAACAGAAAAACATAAAAATGTTATACAATGTTCTCAAAGAAATTTTTATGTTAATAATAAAAAAAAGTTAAGTCACTTTTTCGTCCAAAAAATAGCAAAAATAGGAGTTTATTCGGTCTGAAAGTATTTTTTAAAAAGCGGACCGTTATGGCAAAATGTTAAAATTTAAATTTTGAAATGTTTATAACTCGGAAATTATAAGAGATAAATAGCACACACAAGCATGTTTTTTCAAGACCTCGTATTTCAAGACGAGCGCTTTCCTAAAATATAAAAATCTTTGAAATCGGATGGGAAACAAAAAAATGCCACGTGTTTAAAAAATTTACATGTTGAAGGTACTCCCATAGAGTCGCCTCTGGTGCATTTGTAGGGCCCATTTGAATAACTTAAAATCGAATACTCGGCTACGTCCACGTCAAATATTATCTCGATCGGACGGTCTGGACTATAAGCGGGTGAGATAAAACAGACCAACCACTTCATTCTAAATACTTCCTAACAGGTATTGCAACATGTGGAATAACGTTGTCATGATGGAATACTACGCTGTCATGTCTGGTCGCATATTCTAGGCGTTTTTCAGCCAATGCTCGCTTCAAACGAATCAGTTGCATTTGGTACAGGTTCCCTGTGATGGTCTGGTCAGATTGCAGCAGCTCTTATTAGATAAAACCCTTTTGCTCCCACAATGAATATTTGGCTTTGGTGTCAATTCGGCAGGTTGGTCGGATTTCGCACACGATCACTTAAACTTCGGGTTGTCGTAATAGATGTATTTTCCATCGCATGTAATGATTCGGTGAAAAAATTATTTTCTTTTCATCGTTTAAGCATCATTTCTGACATGCAAAATCGTCTTTCAAGGTCTCTCGTCTTCAATTCGTATGGTAGAAAATTTCCTTGCTTTTGAATGAATCCTGCTGCTCGCAAACATTTTGAAGCAAGCTCTTGTTGAGTTTTACAACAATTTTCATGGAGTAATGGAGCCAATTCTCGGTCTTCAAACTTTTTTGGCTATCCCGGGCGATCTTTGTCTCCCGTGTCAAAATTACCACTTATGAACCGCACAAACTATCTCTCGCACGTTGAAACACAATCAGCATAAAATTTGGTGACCAATCGGTCTGATTCAGTGGAACTTCTTTTTTAAAAATTAAAGAAGTAAAGCAAAATTTAATTTCTAAGTTTGCAAATAACAAAGTTTCTAACCACAAGCATATAAAACTTTGGTCAATCCTTCATTGTTGTCTAAATCGGTGCCGTGTATTTTATTTGACAAAAAATTGTTCACTTCATCTAGGAAATAGTGAATATGGCAAATAATGCAGTTTCATCATCGTCTTGATGTTTGCTGACAGTAAATATGTACATGATGGAACATTGCCCGGACAGTAAACCTAAAAACTGAAACAACAACAAATAAATTCTCTAACAAAGAATCTACTAAGAAGTTGAATGTTAAAAATGTAAAAAGAAAAGATGGAAGAAAAAACTTTGTTAGAGCGAAATGAATGAGTTTGTGTGCAGCAATGGATTTACATGGAAAAAGTTTTTGCTGTAACGAATTTTTATTTATTTATGTACATAGTATAAGCTGTTGTAGTAGTGGTGTTGTTGACTTAAAGTTAATTTTTATTTATGTAAATTATTCTTACTTATCCTGCTCACTTTGCCTGTGTGCAGTTTAAGAAATTCCTAAACTTGTGGTTTTGTGCGAGTATTTTCTTTATAAAGATTGTTACTAGTACTGGTGTTGTGGCTGTGGCTGCTGCTGCTGTTTTTACTTGTAGAAACTCAGTCGCACCACACAGACACTTTGTCTGGACTTTGGTCATAAATCTATTACCGTGTGCAATGCACCCAGGATACCAACTGTTGTTTTTAATACAACTCTTGACTCCAACTACCCCGCTAAAAGTTGTACACATTTGTGTGTGGAATATTTGAAATTATTTCTAAACATCAAAGTGTTACAAAGTGTACAGAGACTGCAAAGATGTGAGATTTTCATGAATCTACTCCAAGCGCTACATTGTTGCCGCACAGTGTTTGAATTTCTAAATGTCGACAAGATAACAAGAATAGTCTATAATTTGTACCCAACTTAAAAATTACTTTATTGGAAATTTGATATAAAAACTATTTATTTCCGATCCCCACGGTATATGTGTTATGCTCCTATATAAGACACACCGTCAAAGAATTTCGAAATTGTACATATGTTGGGTAACAGTTGTGTATTTTCTGAAAAAAAAATACATCAGATTCGTTGAAATCGGAAACGAGTTCTAAAGGTATTATATAATGTTTAACTAGGAGTTTTTTTCAATAAAATCATTTGACGTTAAAAACCCATTTTAACTCTTAATTACTTTTGATTATTTTAAAACACTGTGCAGCATTCTGGTGCACCATGCAACATGTGAGATTAATGTTTTTAGTTTACACTTTATATGCAAATTTTAAATGCAATTGACGAAAGTATGTGCAGTATAATAAGTTGGCAATTTATTACAATTAAACCAAATGAAGTTTATTTCAACTAAAGATAAACTTCTACTTTTTTGTTGCATTCAGTTAAACGTTGTTAACTCTTTGCCACCGTCCATGTTACGTATCTTTGGGCGTGTGTGTGCGTATGAGCTAACACCGGAAAATAAATAGGAAATATATTAAAAACACCAAACGGATATGTATGAATTAACAGATCGGCTAACTTCCTTTTCAATATTTTCCTAGCACATGCTCGTACATTCTGTTTGCCAATACCAATACATTACCTACACAGTAACGCGTCCATTCGTATGCAGACATTGAAAAAGGAAACTTTTTATCTCAAACTTACCACAATACTTTGTGTTTAACTTTCATCTTGTTTTGTGTGCATTTATTCTATCATCGCACTCCTTTTTTCATTTGCTGACTACTTCTTTTTCATCCTCCGTCAGAAGTTTGGAATAAATTTACGACATTGAACTTTTATTGGGGAAATTCCTGTTCATTTTCATGCGAATATTAAGAATTATGGTTCTTATTGCTTTGCGTACATATATAGGCAGGCAGTTTGTTATGTTGCATACATGACTATGTATGTAAGTACATATCTATGTGAGTATAAATATTTAATAACATGATTTTTGTTGCATACTTACATTTTAATTCAAACATTTGGTTTGCAATCAATTTGATATATTTTCTGAATAAATTTTCAAAAATAACACTGCGGAACAGAGATTTTGGTGCCCGAGATTTGAACTACGTTTTGTACAAGTTGATGAACCCTCATTACTATGTTATACTTGGTTTTTTCCAGTCAGCTCGCGTTTTCGAAATATCGCGGTTTTTATATTTTCATTGAATACTTATTTTTCTGTGTTTTTCTTCAAAATTTTGGGTAATGCAGCCAAGAATGTAAAATTTTTTTAGCATGAGACTGGTCTACGTAAACGCATGCTTCTTTTGAGTATAATAATTCTAATGGATGTTTTGGCATATTTGTCTGATCTTTCAGGAAAGTTGAAATTTGACTCTTTTAGCTTTATTCTTAATAAAATTGTGCATTATTCAAATTTTAAATAAATATTTAGCACTGCACATTCCAGGCATTACAGCGAACATAGTTTTTAATTAAAATGAAAAATTAGTTAAAAATTTAATGAAATATTTAGATAATATCCCGAAATTTTACATCCTAAAAAATATTTTTTTGTATAAATAAATACACATTTATATTTAACTAAAGCAATATAAATACTTCATTTGATGTATTTAAAATATTGCGAATTTTGTATTTACGTGATTATAGCGTTTTTGGAGAAAATATCTTAAATTTTTTATTAAAAACACTAGTATTTTATAGAAAAAAATAAATTTTTACAAACATATAGATTTATTTCTACATTATATATCCAGGAATTGTCTAAGTTGCGAATTTGAATACCAAAGTAAGCAAAATTGATTTTCGCTGATCTTTTAACATATATTCGTCACAAATGTAACAACACATATTAGGATATTTAAGACAGCATCTCATATTACTACCCATAATGAAATAATATAACAAGAGTGTTATAATATGTTTATTGACAACATTGATATTGGATTGTTCAAAGTAGTCAGAAATCGGTATTCATAAGTTAGTTTTTTAAACTTAATTTGTTATAACTGAAAACGACTAATAAATGAACTCTGAATAAAACAACATGGTGTCAGTTGTCGGGTTTTAAAGTCAAATAAAAGAAAAAAGACAATTAAAGTAAAAAAAAAAAAAGTCAAGTCAACCCACCCAAAATAAAAATAGTTTAAAATTATTTATTGGTTTTTTTGAAAAGAAAAATAAATTGGAAAAAATGGCAACAGCTCAAAGCCAAAATGAAAATTTTTCATTGTCACCAAAGATGGCGTATTTTAATACAAAGGCCACTAATGTCGCCGTAGAATGGAAGAAATGGAGCAATCAATTCAACTTCTATTTGTTGGCATCCAATTTGGACACACAGCCCGATAAAAGAAAAGTTGCATTGTTACTGCATCTCATGGGTCCAGATACACTAGAAATTTTTAATTCGTTCAATATTGAAATTGATGACATTAAGTATGCTGACCTCCTGAAGAAATTTGAATCTCATTTTATACCCCAAATTAATATAGCCATGGAAAGGCATAAATTTTTTACACGTCGTCAGGGGATAGAAGAGACAATTTCGCAAGACAATTTTTGATAGCTTGCGTGAAAGTTTATTAAAGGACATTTTTACTTGTGGTCTATCGGAGAGCTACAAAAATATAAAAGAGCGCCTCCTAAGTGAAGGAAATATTAGCTGGCCTAAAGCCTTTGAGATAGCTAAAAGTATTGAAATGGCGAAGGAAAACTTAGCAAGTATCCACAGAGTGGACGAGCCTATAATTGCATCATTGCATCATAATAAAATGCAGAAATATCAGCTACAAAAACACCAATCAACTAAAAAACAACAACAAAATTTCAAACAAAATGGCGTATGCAAAAAATGTGGTCAGTGGCATAGAAGTAAATGCCCTGCAGAAGGTGTATTGTGTAATGCATGTGGTAAGCCAAATCACTATGCGAAAATGTGTTTTTCCAGAAAAAATTAAAAAGGAGTAAAACATAACAACAATAAAAATGAAGGTGATCAGCCCGAAGAAGACAGTCTTTTCATTGGGTCATTGACTGAGAATGGAAAATCAAATATCTGGAATATTTCTGTGAACGTGAGTGGCCATGATATCATCTGTCAAGTTGACACCGGTGCCCAGACTAATTTGATGTCGCTGAATACTTTTAAGTCTTTGGGAATTAATAAGGTAGATAAGAATGTAGTTACTAACATAGTTACTTTTAGTGGTGAGAAATTACCAGTTTTTGGAAAAATTTTTCTAACATTTAATTATGAAAATTTAGATTATTCAACGTATTTTTATGTATTGAATATGAAGTGTAACAACGTTATTGGCTTAGAGTTGGCAAAAGAAATGAATTTAATTAAATCCGTAAATACAATTAATATTGATAAAATTTTAAATAACTTTTCGGAAATGTTTCAAGGTCTTGGAAAACTCAAGGAAAAATGTCACTTGAAAGTAAAGGAAAATTGTCAACCGGTAATAGACCCTCCGCGTCGTATTCCTTTTAGTCTGCACCAACCCTTAAAAATAGAATTGGAAAGAATGGTGAAAATTGAAGTTATAAAGGAAGTTAAAGAGCCTACAGATTGGGTTAATTCAATAGTTCTAGTGACAAAAAGTAACGGTACTTTGAGGATTTGTTTAGATCCACGAAACTTAAATAAAGTTATCGTGCGACCAAGATTTGATTTTCCCACTATAGATGAATGCAAATCTCGTATGTGTGGTTCAAAAGTTTTCAGTTTATTAGATGCTCATTCAGGGTTTTGGATGATTGAGTTGGATGACGAATCTTCGCGGTTGTGTACATTCAATACTCCATTCGGAAGATTCCGTTTTTTGCGTTTGCCTTTTGGCATAAGCTCCGCACCTGAGATATTTCATGGTGAAATGGTAAGGTTATTTGGTGATGTAGAAGGTCTTGTTATATATATGGATGCTTTTTTGATACATGCACCTAGTGTGGAAAAACATAACGTAATTTTAAACAAAGTTTTGGAAAGAGCTAGGAATGTCGGTCTTAGATTCAACAGAATGAAGTCAAAAATACTTAAGACTGAGATAAAATTTATTGGTCACATTTTTGACTCTAATGGTGTTAGACCAGACGACAGAAGAGTCGAGTCAATTTTGTCAATGCCAGTCTCACATAATAAACAGGAACTGCAGCGTTTTTTAGGCATGATAACATATTTGAGTCCTTTTATTGATAATCTGTCTTTCAAAAATAAACACCTTAGAGATTTGCTTAAGGATAATGTTATATGGAGTTGGAATAGAGAACAACAAGTAGAGTTTGAAAACTTGAAAAAAGTAATTACCAAGGCCCCCGTATTGGTGTACTATGATACAATGAAACCTCTTACATTATCAGTCGACGCTTCCAAGTTTGCGGTAGGAGCTGTCATAATGCATGGACAAAATCCAATTGCTTATGCTTCAGCTTCACTGACAAATAGCCAAATAAATTACGCACAGATTGAGAAAGAGTTATTTGCCATAGTGTTTGGGTGTACTCGTTTCCACCAGTACATATATGGAAAAAATGTTGTGGTTGAAACGGATCACAAACCATTGGTTCCGTTATTCACTAAACCATTATATAGTATTCCCACACGTCTTCAAAGATTTATGTTAAGACTTCTATCATATAATATAACAGTTATTTACAAACCAGGCAAAGATTTGTTTATTGCCGATACCCTGTCGAGAGCACCACTCAAAGAAGAAGTTTTAGAGGATCTAGACAAAGACATTGATTTGCAATGCAATTCTTTGTTTACCCAAAATAGTTTGTCGTCAAGAGAAATAGAAAATATTAGAAAAGAATCTGAGAAGGATGAAGTTTTACAGAAAGTTTTGAAATATGTTAAAAATGGTTGGCCTCTTAATAAAAAGGATCTTGAATCTGAGTTACGACAATTTTATTCAATTAAGGATGAAATCTTTGAAGTTGAGGGTATTTTATTTAAGAACAAATGCATTCTTATACCGAAAAGCTTAAGATCGAAAATGTTACAGAATATTCATGAAGGAATATTCAGGGTTGTCAGCAAATAGCGATAGGTTCAATTTATTGGCCGAATATTAATAATGATATCTATAATGTAGTATCAAGCTGTGACACTTGCCTTAAATATAGAAATGCTAATTTCAAAGAAGAACTGAAAAGTCATGAAATTATTGGCATACCTTGGTATAAAGTCGGATGCGATATATTTGAATTTGAAAAGAAAATGTATTTATTAGTTGTTGACTACTATTCGAAATATTTTGAGGTCGAATTTTTAAATTCAGGTTATACCGCCACACAAGTTATCACAAAATGCAAATCAATATTTTCCAGACAAGGAATTCCTGCAATTTTAGTTTCCGATAACGGGCCACCTTTCAGTTCTAGTAGTTTTAAGATGTTTTGTAATTATTGGGGAAATGATTTCGTTACTTCCAGTCCCTATTTTGCCAGGTCAAATGGTCTCGCGGAAAGAACAATACAGACTGTTAAGAATATTTTATATAAATGCCAATATTCTGACTCTGATCCGTATATAGCATTTTTGCAATATCGGACAACACCTAAAAATAATTTGCCAAGCCCATCGGAAATATTAATGAGCAGAAAAATGCGAACAAAAATGCCTACTCATTCAGAAGATTTGAAACCAAAAATTCTTGATTCCAAAAACCTTGAAAAACTTCTGAGAAAACGGGAAGATAAATCGTCTAAATATTACAACAAAGGTTCCGTTGATCTAAAACCAGTGGAAATCGGTGAAAAAATATATTTTAAGAAAAATCTTGACTCATTATGGTTTCCGGGTAAGATAATAGCCAAATGTAAGGAACCAAGATCGTTTTTGATAAGGGATGAAAATGGTATAAATTACAGAAGAAACAGACAACATATTTTGAAGATAACAACTAAAAAGCCTAATAATTTCGTTACAGATTCATATAAACAGCAAAACAATTCTAATGAAAGTTATATTTATTCTTATACACAAAATTCTAATAACGAAAATGTTAATAATGCAAATGATAATGAAAATGTTAACACTAGTAATAACGAAAATAATCAAATTAATGATAATGAAAATTTGGAAACAAATATCAGAAGTAACCAAAATGAAATATATACATCTAAATTTGGAAGAAAGGTAGTGCCACCTCAAAGGCTAAATTTGTAATTTATTTTTTATATAAAGTATTTATTTTAAAAATACATAACTTTGTAAAACATATTTGTAATTTATTACATATATAAGTTATTTCTTATTTTTACAATTTTTTATAATTTATAACTTCTCTTTATAAAAAGGGGGATGTTATAATATGTTTATTGACAACATTGATATTGGATTGTTCAAAGTAGTCAGTAATCGGTATTCATAAGTTAGTTTTTTAAACTTAATTTGTTATAACTGAAAACGACTAATAAATGAACTCTGAATAAAACAACAAAGAGAAATTATATTTATCAAAAAAAAAAAAAAAAACTGGTGTAAAACATTAAAGTTACTAACATTTGTACAATTTTTTTAATACGAAATCATATGAAAAATATTGTAAAACTTTGAGTTATTTGCCAAATAGTTTAGTATATTTTCAGCGAATATTAAATATTATTATATAAATTAGTTTATTGATATGTTTTTATTTTATATAGGGAAAACATTTTGAACCCTTTTACCATAGGTAAAACTTATAAGGATGAAACTGAAAAAAGTTAATTTTCAACATCCTTGTGATATCACCAATATATCCTGAAACTTAGATAAAAAATTGATGTCAAAGAAAAGAAAATTTTGTGTAGAATACCATTACAAAAATGCGTTTTTAATTTTAGTCTTCATTTATGAAATAATCAAACAAAAAGAGAAAAAAATACAGAATAACCAAAAAAAATAAAACCGCGATATCTTAAAAACAAGAGCTCCTAAAAAAAAACTAAATATAGTTTTGACTATGAAATGTCCCGTACATGTTTTATCAAAAACATTTTCCGCGGCACCAAACCAAAATGTTAATTTTGTTCCTCTGTGTAATCAGTAATATTCTATTTTAATTTTTGTGTGGAATTGTCGAATTGTTCAGTTGTTCAAAGTGGTCCTTCGCGGAACAAAATGGATCGCTTTACGCTTGAACAACCTTGGAAAATATTGCAAAATTATTTCCAAAGTGAATGTTGTGTTGCCAAAACTGTGAGTTTATTGAAAATAAGCTTTGGCCGAATTGTGATACTGGCTTGCTAGTGGGTAATAGGGCCACTATCGTGAATTATTGGCCCTTAATTCACGAAACTTGGATTTTGGCCATTCTCACCCCTCGGTTTGGTGAACATTGGTAAACAAATCATCCTGAAAAAATTTTAGGTAAATTGGTTGGGGTTAAGACTTGCAAGCCCTCTGAAGTTTTGAGATGCATTTACAAGGGGAAAAAATGCATTCTTTTCAGCTTTTGTAAAAATTTTGCCATTAAAAAATCAATTTTGCAATTTAATTTAAAAGAATCGAAATGTGTACGTAATTGTCGTTCTAATAAGACATAAAAAACAGAAATTGGTCAAAAAATTTTAAAGTTATTAAAAGTTCACCAGGCCATTAACGTATCTCAGGCCACTAGAACAAGAAATGTAGGAACAAAATTAACATATTTTGATAAATATTAAAATAAAAGCTTATGTTTACTTAAAATATATCCATATTTACTTGTGTATGAGTTTTTGTCTTTGTAGGCTACCGTTTACTTATTCTCAGATATGACCAAAAAAATCTAATTTTTTTAACGACATTTTCAATTTTTTAAAAATTTTGTTAAACAAATTTTAGAATTTTTTGATCATCAAATGGTGATTTATTGACAACATAATAGGGAATAAAAATGTGAAAAAATTATGTCAATACCTCCTACAGTTTTTCCGTACCTGCGATATAAATTTTGCGATTTTCGTGAAAAACTAACTTTTTGGCCATATTTTGGCGAATGAGGCCAATTTCCTTTATTTTATTAATTATAAGTAAAATCTGTTCAGAATATTATAGTCCAGGTAATTTGAAAAATTCTGAAATCGGAAAACGTTAACTCTTAAATCGTTAAAGGTAAAATTTTTCAATATTTGGAATTTCTATATTTTAGTATTCTAGTTAGTGTTTATAAACCGGTTAACCGAAAAACCGGTATTTCTTCGAAATCTCGGTTTTTTGTGAACCGGTTAATTTAAAATGTTGATTTTCGGTTAACCGGTTTACCCGGTTTTTATCACTCGTTTAACCGGTTTGTAAAATTTGGGACTAAAATTAATAAATCTCATGTTTTTGTGCATTTTTTATATTCATTGTGTACACATTATTGGTCTGATTTGAAACCTAAACTGCTGATTTACTATACAATCCTCTTTAGATTAATATTTTTGAGAATTATAATGGTTCTAAATCAGAGGTTCGCAAAAATAAATCCTATCACCAATACACTTACTCTCACCAAAAAATTCAATTCTTTATTTTATTCAGTGCACCTACAAACACACAAATACAAAAACGGAAAAAATAAAGAAAAAGTCATATACCAATGTTCATGCGTATTCCTAGTTGTCTCGTTGAGTGGACAACGACTACTAAAATGTAAGAGCATAAGAATACGTGTGATTTTATTTTCCAATTGTGGTATGGGCTGCACATTACTGTTCTAAATAGTAGAGGACGAGATGAGTTTACTGAAAAACATTTTCAGAATAAATTGTTCATAATGAAATGAAATTCAAATATATTGAAAGAAGGTATGTTTCAATATATTTGACTTCATTGTTTTGTTCTTAAAATTTTATTATTCATTTCGTTAGCTTAGTGTACAAAGTTCTTTTCAGAAATATTACAGGAGAGACAGAAAACCTTCTAAAATTCTTCACCCTAACTACACAGAAAAAAGAAATTCATAATTGGAATGAATTTTGTAATAAATATTATTAATCGAACTTGACTTTTTTTTCCCAAACTTTTTTCATTCAGTTTAATGCTGGGTATACACGATACTATTTTTCGTACTAATCGTAGTATGAGTTGAAGTACGATTTTGTGATAGACATTACTACAACTCGTACTATTTCCTTTGGAAAAAATGACAAGTAATAAAAATCAAAAATTTTTGATTTTCATACTTCGTTAGTACGACAACATGATACACGTTACTAATTTCATACTTATACGATTTATCGTACGACTTATCGTAACGTGTATACCTAGCATAAGAACAAATATTATAAAATAGTTCATGACGGAAATTTTTGCTTTTTTTTCATAAATTTAATAATATTTTATAATAAATTGCATTATAATTGGATTAATGAATTAATGTAAAAATATTTGCTTAGTAGCCATATATTGGCCAATATTTTAAGATAAATCAACAATATCTGAAACTTAAAAAATATCATTGAACATAATAAAATATCCATAAACATTAAGCATATCATCCCCTTAAAAAAATTTAATCAATTTCGCGCATATTTGCTCATTTTGTGGCTGAAAATCATAAAAATAAATAAAATATTTTCCAAGGAAAATTTCAAACAATTTTCAAAAACAAAAAAATATAAATGAAAATGAAATTATATTTTTCAAGCCTTCTAGATTTAATTTGAAAACATAAAATATGAAAAAATCTTAATATTTAAGAAATTATTTATAAATGTTATGAATTGAAATCAATGAAATCACATCATACTATTTATGTTGAAACTTTTTTCTGTGTATGAAAGAAATTTTAAAGTTAATTTTTGTTAAAGTCGACTTTATTTTAAAAAAGAACTTTTGTTTTTATTTGAAAAATGCTTCAAAACTTTTTCAAACATATACATTCAAATAATTCAAAATATTTTTCAATGAAGAAATGTAAATAAAAAAAGGATACATAGAGAATTATACATAGAGACGAGACACTCCGGTTTGTCAAACAAAAATACAACAAATCATATTTCTGATAAAACAACAAAATGCATTGACTAGCATGTATTTTGTTGTTGTCAGAGATAGGGTTTTGACAACAGACTTATGTTTTTGACAATTACGTCTCGTCTCTATGTTACCCTATGAAAGGAAATTTCAAAAAATTAAAAAAACAAAATGTACACAAAAGTTCAAAACAAAAAGCTTTTTTTTTAAATAATAAAACAACATTTTAAATTATATTTAAATTTTTTTTTATGGTACGAAACATAGGGTAACATAGAGACGAGACGTAATTGTCAAAAACCTAAGTCTGTTGTCAAAAACCTATCTCTCGCAACAACAAAATACATGCTAGTCAATGTATTTTGTTGTTGTATAAACATATTTTTTGTTGTATTTTTGTTTGACAAATCGAAGTGTCTCGTCTCTATGTATAATTCTCTATGGTACGAAATTTAAAATAATAGTCAACTTTATTAACTTAAAATCGACTTTAAGGCTCTTATAGTTAGGCTGCTTGATTTTAAATATTTTTGAAATCTGATAATGGAGTTTTATTAATAATTTGGTATGATTTATAATGACAAATAATCACAGCTCAGAAGAAGTGCGTTTGCATCTTATAGATACTGTTTTGGGACTTGTAACAATTTCTGTTTCATATCATAAAGTCGAGGTGATAATAAATTTTAAAATTATGAAATATTTAATTAAAAAAATTGATTTACATTTTTTGGTTGAAATTTAATGAATAAACCAATTATTAAAACAAGTATTATATATTTAGTAACATATTTATACTCAATTCCATTTGACTGAGATAATAGTTTTGAAATTTTTACAAAATAAAATGCACTTAGCACTTTTGTATATTTATAGTTATTTAATATTAACCATTCCTGACTACTAAAAACTACAAATATTAAAGTTGGGTATACTTTATAGGACATTTCATGTTTTCTACACATATATGACGGTTAATCGGTTTTTTCGATGTCCGTTAACCGAAAAACCGGTTTTCTAAAAAAGGCCAATTTTCGGTTAACCGACAAACCGGTTTTTTAAAAAGTCGGTTTTTTATAAACACTAATTCTATTATTTACAATAACAGCACAAAAATGGAAATTAATCCTTAAGAGCACTTGGGGTTAAAATGACTCCAAACTTCAAAAACCATAAAAAAATTGTCAATTTCAATAGTGCTGATCAAAAATTATACCATAAATACGTACATATGGATTCAATAATAAGTATTTATGTGAGTATATTTATATTTACGTATACATTAGACCCTCCTTTCCGAAATCGGGTCTTATATTGCTCTTTAGCATCTAAAACTTTAAGGAATATCGGATAACTAGAATCCGTGGCGGAAATCGATTGAATGTTATGAAATTTTTTCGATTTCTTCAAAAATTTTAAATAATATTTTTTTAAGTTCGAAATAAATCTTATATTCAGGAGAAAATTAACTGTCTAAAAATGTTAATTTAAGGGCAGGTCTAATGTACATATATGCATACGTATGTATATGTAGTTCTAAAATACATTCATACATATAAAGTAATAAAAAAATGTGTCAGTGATAAGAGATGTATTACTATCAAATCTTCTTTTTTATGCTAAACGTCCTTTTTGCCTAAAGGTCTTTTCCTTTTTAACAAGAATAATAATAACAAAGACACCAACAACAACAGAAACAACAAATACAACAAAATGATAAGTAACACCATGTGCTAGTGAAAGTGTTTTTGTTCCTAATTTGGCCCAAATGTGAAAGATGGCCATTTATTATGCCGAAAACAGGAGAACAGGGAAAGACATTAAGGTGACTTTACGCGTGGTTGCTAAAGCATAACTAAGGGTAGACCCACACACACACACAAATACAAACACAGTAACACATACATTCAGTATTTTATTCCTCGTAAAAGAGATGAATGGTTACCGTAACCTTAAGATTAAAATATATGGATGAATATACAGTGTCTTTCATAACACATTGGACAAAATTTTCTTATATACTAGTTGTATGGGAAATGAAATAAATAGCATGTATAAGCAGTGTAGCCAGATGTGGGGATTTCTCCCCATATTCGGGATTTCTTGAATAATTTGGGTACAAAATTTAGTGGGGAGGGATTTGGGGATATTGCGTACATTTTATAAAATTTTTGGGGATTTTAAATGTTTAAACAGTTACTATGAGTTAATCAAGCAGCAATTTCAAAAAGTTTGCTAGCAGCAGGATTCTTAAAAATTACATACAAGAAAACGATCTTTCCAAATCAGATCAAAAGATGTGATCTTGACATGTCGAAAAATATCCGCTGGTGTACCACAGGGAAGTATTCTAGGGCCGTTCCTATATATTTTATACACTGCAGATATGCCTACGAGCACACTGACTCACACATCTACATTTGCGGACGATATCGCAATTTTAAGTACACACGAAAACCCCGCAATAGCTTTTGAATAACTCCAGTCTCACATCGGCGATTTGGAAAAATGGCTGGACAAATGGAAAATTAAAATCAATGCAACAAAATGTATTCACGTTACATTTACTCTAAGGCGAGAGAGATGTCCTTCCATCCAGATAAATAATATCAAAATTCCAGAACAGAGCCAGAGATAGCCATGCGAGATATCTCGGTATCCATCTTGATCGCCGTTTAGCCTGGTCCCACCATATTGAAGCCAAGGTTACACAAATAAAATTAACGTCAGTTCAATTGTGCTGGCCAATTGGCACAGACTTGGAATACAAAGTGCATTCAGCTATAGGGAACACCCTCCTCATCTAACGTTGAAAAATTCCAAAGAAAGCAGTCAGCAGTGCTAAGGACAATAACAGGTGCCCCATGGTACATTCGCAATAGTAATATCCATATGGATCTCAATGTCCCCATAATACGCGAGGAGATCAAACTCTCCAGTTTAAAATACCTTTCAAAACTAATGGATCATCCAAATCTCCTTGCCAGGGAGTTGCTGTCATTTGAGGGTCATAGACGACTGATGAGAGTGGAAACACTGGATCTGGCCAGATAATCATTTTAACGAGCACTCATGTTGGACATTGCAGCGGCGATAACAACTTTAAGATTTTAATACTTATTGTAAATTTCTCAAAAGAAAGATTCAATAAAGCAAATGATAAAAAAAGGATTCCTTCAAAAGCAGGCAAATTGGGTATCGTCGAATTTTAAGCCGAGGGACCTTGAAAGATTTTGCATGTCAGAAATGATGCTTGAACGCTGAAAAGAAAATAATTTTTATTCCGAATAATTACATGCGATGAAAAGTGAATCCACTACGATAACCCGAAGCGAAAGAGATCGTATGTAAAGCCCGGCCAACAAGCCGAATGGGCACCAAAGACATATATCCATGGCGCTAACATAATGTTCTGTATTTGGTGGACCGAAGAGATCCTATCTATTTTGAGCTGCTGAAATCTTTCCAGACCATCACAGGGAACCTGTACAGAACTCAACATATTCGTATGAAGCGGCCAGACATGAAACCGTAATATTCCATCATGCAAACGCTCGATCACATGTTGCAATACCTGTTAAAAAGTATTTGGAATGTAGTGGTTGTGCTGTTTTACCTCACCCGCTTTTTAGTCCAGACCGAGCTCCGTCCGACTAATATTTGATAGTAGTTAAGCAGTACGCTCTATCTCTGGGATACGCTTCACTTTGGAACAGAAAATCCGATATTGGCTTGAATCATTCTTGGCCTCAAAAGATGAGCAGTTCTTTTGGCTCATAATCCATATGTAACCAGAAAGATGGGTGAAGTTATAGCTAACAATAACCAATAATTGAAATAAATTTATAGTATACAAATGTTTCAAAATAAAAGATAAATTTTTTTAAAAAGTCCGTAAATTGGTTTTCGGCACTGATTTAATTTTAAATGTATCACTATGAAATTATTAGGAGAGATGGAATTTATTACGACAAAAAGAAAGTACAATCAATGGAAAGTACAAAAAAATGGGACTGTAACTGTGTTATTTTTTCCATAGTTTTGCAATGACTTCTGTTAAAATTAGCATGTAATTTTCCGAAACTTGACCTATTTATAGCAACTAAAACAGTATTTTACAGAATACAGTATAGTTCTCATTAAATCAAGTTTTCCAGCCTTAAAAAAGAAAATTTTTTAAAAATATACAGTAGGTATCAGAATTATATTAACAAAAACAGAATTTTGTACAATAGAAATACTAATCCGGTTTCGAATACTGCTTCAGCTGAAAAAATGGTTAATCGGTTTTTCATTAGTTTTTCTTTATTTTCACTATAAAAAATTAAATTGTAAATATATTTTCACAAAGGCATTGGAAATACAAAAAGTTAGAAATTTAGTTTTGATAATAATACAAAATTGGGGATTTCAATGAAATGGGAATTTTTAAGGGACATCTATTATAAGATTGGGGACATAAATTTTATCTGGCAACACTGTTTATAAGCAAGCAACATAATATTTTGGAAAAAACTATTTATGTTTGAAAAAGAAAATAAAAATTCGAAGTGAACACCATTCTTAACATCAAGTTAAACTAATATCAAGAACAACTAAGAGATTATCAGCCCAATTATGAAAAAAAATTCCCCGTTGTTTTTTTCCCTTTTCTCATTTTTCTTATTCAAATTCTGTGTTAAAAAACGAAAAGGGAAAAAACTCCCGGGGAATTTTTTTTCATAATTGGGCTGTATATTTTAAAAAATATATCGTCACCTAAAATGCAAAACAACGTAACAACAAAATTTTTAAAATTGAATATTTGATAAATAATAAAAGAAAACAAAATCATAATTTAGAAATGTGTATGTAATTCTGTTTGAATATTGAATAGGATATATTAAGTTTATATCAGAGATACTTTTCATTTTGTAATGGTTTTTTGCACATCACTTTAAAAATTTTAAAAATGATGTTACGTTATTTTGCATTTTAGGTGACGATATGTATATCTAAATTAAAATATTAAATTATTTGCGATTTTATACTAAAATAAATTAATTTTAGATCGATTTATTTAAAATGTCTGGTCGATCAAAATACACAACAGCTAAAGAAAATGCACAGATTGTGAGATATAGAGATTAATACACGTCAGCTTCCAGTCTCTATAGTAATATACTCCCTCAAACTAGAGTTAAGTGTACGGACTGCACAAAGATCAGATTCAGCTGGGTAAGAAAGATATAGAGCTGCAAAGATAAATCGTAAAGATCGCCATAAATTAGAATTTTTGGACTCTGATGGAATGAGGAGAGTTCAACGACCTGTCAATAATAGACTAAGACCCAAATACTATACTGGAAAAGTTAAGCATAGATGGGGACATGTTACGGTCTGGTGAAAGATTAATTGATGGTACTATGGACTAACAAGTGTATAAAAATATATTTAGCATGAGGGCTCATTCCTCATGTTCATGATATAACAAGTAAGAAAGTACGGTCTGTTAAGCCCGTCCATATAATACCTTACACTAAGTAAATGATTTTCCAAAAACATGTTTCTTTTAAAATATCAATAATTAATATTCGTGACTGATTTTCGGAAGTGGGCCTTATATGGGAGCTATGGTCAGTTATGAACCGATCACCATGAAATTAGGTCATGTGATTTATGTCTATATGAAAATTATTTATGTTGAATTTTGTGTCTATACCAACATTTTTAAGAGATTTATTCTCGTTTAAGTGATTTTTGGAAGCGGGTTTTATATGGGAGCAATGACTAAAAGTAAATATCTTAAAAAAAAATCGTATTCGTTCTATGCCTAAAATATTAGTATGTGTTAGGGTGATCGGCCCGGTTTTTAATAACCTGTAATAACCGGTTTTTTTGATAAGGTCGGTTTCGGTTTTTTTTGTAAAGCTCACATTTCGAATATCGAAGAAAAAGGGTTATTCTCCTTGAATAGCCGGTTTTTTTTAAGTGTGTTTATGAGTTTTAGTGTATTAAAGACTTTAAAAAATATTAAAAATCAAAAAAAAATAAAAATTTAAAACAAATACTTCAACTATTTTAGAAGACTTTTTTTATTTAGACAAATGTCACAAGTGATCTGGAAAGCTTGAACACTTACTCAATGCTTGGTTTTCTATATGTCTTACAAGTACACCGAGTAAAATATTTTCAATGTCTAGTTTTATAAAAACAAAAAAAAAATAAATCGATATACTCCAAAACACCGTTTAGGTGTTTTACTTATTCCTAAGACATTATTTAACCTTCTAAGGTCTTCAAATTTACTGACGTTAACGATCTTCGGGTCAAATTTGACCCTTAGTGAAAGATATTTAGAAAGACTTAGTAATCATTCAAATTTGTTGGCTATCACACTTTTAGACGGTAATGATGAGGTACGAAGGCTTAAGAGATACCATGTTCTTGATCTACCTTTTAGAAGTTAGTTAATTAATATATTAATCATGTATTTTTTTTCTTTTATTAAGCTCACTGGAGCTTAATAAAATAAGTTATTGTAATTTATTTATTATAAGTTTTGCTTAATATTTCTTGTAAAATAGATTGCAAATAAATGAATTTAAGAAAAAAAAAATGTTACCCAAATAAAAAAACGTAGTTGTTGATATTTGAAATTAAATTAAAGTCATAAAATATAACCACTCATTTCTTAAAAAAATGCAATTTTAATTTCAAAATGGGTAAAATTTTACCCGAAGACCTTATGAAGGATAAGAAAAACATAGCTTTGGTATTTGCGCGGGGAATCCCAGTTTTTATTCGAGTATAATGTTCAGCAAGTATGATGAAAAGAGACAGATGTATCCCCAGCAAAAACTTTACTTACTTAGTAATCCAGCAAGTAATATTGGAGCCAAGGCATTACCACTTATTATTTGACTGAAACACTACTTACCTTTGTTCGAGATTTTTAAAAAAATCATGGGTCAAGCTTACAATTGTACTTACAATCAGTTAAGAACTGTCACATTATTTGCTTGTGTTTGATAGTCAAGCTGCTAACTCACTGCTCCATGTACGAGTTATTTTATTATAAGTTAACAATAGTTTTAACATCAACATATAAATGAATATGATATGAACAAAAAAATTAATGCTAATAAGAACTAAATGCAAAAGTTCATTACCAACCTGTATAAAAATAAGTACTTATTCAAGTAAATAAAATAATGTACTGGGTAACCACCACTCAGTACAAGATATTGCATGAAATAACTAGTTGTCATTACAAAAATTCACAAAATTTTTGCTGGGTCTATATTAGAGCTACCAAAAATATATTGTAGTGCTACCAAAGCACTGAAAAAATGTAACTTAATTGTGCGTAACAAAAGACCTTAAGTCCAAACAAAATATCTATATTTTTTTTGCCAATTTGTTTTTATAAAAACCTAACGTAGTTCTTGACACTTGAAATTAAATAAAATTCATAAAATATCAAAAATAAATTAAATACTAATTCCAAAATTGAACCGAAGACCTTGTGAAGGATACAAGAAGTAATCCAATTTGATTTTATCACTATTATTTTAATAAAAAACTTTTTATTTCTAGGCGATTTAATAACTTTCCAAAAAAAACCGCGAAGAAAATGTCGAAAAATCGATCACCCTAGTATATTCATATACATATTGTTACGAAATTGTACTTGAATTCAAATATAACGATTTTAAGGGCTGATTTAAAAGTAGCATAATGTTTTCAAATAACAGTGCTGTAATAGCAAACTGTAACATATCTGTGGGCATTATTAAATAAAAGCTTTGAGTTGTTTGAATTCGAATATTCAGTTAAAGAACATTGTAGAAATTACACCACAGATGGCGTATGTATTAGTAAGATCTAGAATATTCGAACTTTGACAGTTAAAGATCAATCTAGAGTGCAGATGGCAGGGTTATAAATATTGGCAGAGGTTGCAGTCGTTAGTCAGATTATCAGAGACGCTTTTCGAATAAACATCAACTGAGTGCCTTAAAGTGTGCTGTATTTTTCAAGTGAATTCGTGTACATTATAAAGTGTGTCTTTATTTCTGCAAATTTATAAACGTGTATAAAAAACACTGAGTGACTATTTAATTCTGTTGTTGTACATTTTGAATAAATAATAAGAGTTGTTACAATTTTCAAACTACTAAACGGCTTTTATTTGCAATCAAAAGTATCCGGTTTATTTAAAGGAAATAAACCAGCGTTTTGAAAAGGTTAAAACGTAACAATATATCATTATTCTAATATATTTTGTCGCATTATTTTTATCTCGTCTTACTTTTTGTTATTTTCGAGGATGTATTTTTATTTTAGAGTTCAAAATCTTTACTTTCTTTGGAGTTGCAAAAGTTGTACCGCAAATTGTGTCCAATATGTTTTGGCTGATACTGTAAGTAAGTATGTATTTGCTGTGTATCCTTCCATTCGTATTATGGCCGAAGTAATACATAAAAGTAAAATAAAAATAATACAAAATTAAAGGATAAGAAATTATACACAAACTGTAGTCTTCCTTTGCATTTTTCCAGAAAGCATCAAGTAAAATGTGATATATGAGAGTGTGTGTGTCAATAAGCTACTGAGTATGTATGTGTGAATGTTGGAGTACATCTATAAGTGTCATGTTTTTCTATGGATTCTACGAGTATAAGTATTCTATTAAATTCATTCTTTAAATATACGCACGTTTATTAACAGACTTTTCGGGTACAAACCATTCATTCATTCCATTCTTTATTCCATTTCATCCAACTGGCACTTGTACTTCTTGCATGTTCCATGTGTGGGTGTCGATTTTTTTTTTACAAACACATACGATTGATGCGGGTACAGGGGAAGAACTACTACGACTATAATAAAAATATATAAATAAAACAAAAATCAACAGAAAACAAAATACATACATAGATACAAAAATACAAACAACCATATAAAGGCAGTATTTGCGTGTGTGTGTGTGAGTCAAATAAATTCTGTAGCGCTAGAAGCAAAGATTTATTATCAAATTAAATTTCTGACAGAATTTATTGCTTTATCTCTCGCCGAACATAGTTTTTCACTTCTTTTTTTTATAAATTTTATTTTTCGTTATTTCTGTTTTTAGACTGTGTATTGTATTTTTTTACAAACATCCATACACAGTACTGCACAGTGATTAAATTAAATCCAGTTTATAGGGAACTTAAATAATTGAATTTATTCATTTTTTCACACAAAATAAAATTCATATAATAAGTTTAATAAGTTGGTTGTATAGTTTCTCTAATATTGAACTAATGAAAAAGAAAACATTTTAAGACATTGCACAGTGGGACAGAATCAAAATATTTCTGAAATAAATCTGGAATTTCTAACTGGCTGCCCTGATTTAGAGAAAATTTCACATGGGCTTTGCAGAGTATAAGTTTTTACTGTGGGGTATCAAAATTGGTCATCTCATATTTGTAACATGCAAAAATCTTTCCTAACACCCACCTTAAAGTATACCAATCTGCTCAGGATATATTTCAGAGTCGATTAAGCGATGTCAGTCCGTCCATATAAACCTTGTTATCAAACTACAGATCGAAATTTCAACGATAAATCGACAAAATTAACAATCTTTCCTATTGTCCCAAGGACGAAGCCTATTGAATTTGATTATAATCGGTCCATTATTTCTCGTAGCCCCCACATGATTGCCGTATCTGAAAATAGTTAAGCTCTCATAAATACCTTAGTTATATAGATTAGAGTTCCAGGTCATTTGGTTTTCGGGTATCACCATTTTTTTCAAGGTTTTTGCGTAAATAAAAATAATGACGTCCTTTTTTTTGGAAATTTTTCATTCCTTGTGGTGGTCCAACGCACGTAAAGACACGGATTTTGAGCTAATTCTTCTGTAGAGCAAAATGTGTTGAATATGTTGCAAATCTGATTTCACCAGTCGATTCTGCATCAAAAATTAATGCAATGGACGTTTTTTGAACCCTTAACAAAGTTCCAAAAACGCACAACAGGTGGAGAGAATCTCACTTAAAGCCATGTAACTTTTCAACGGGTTGTGATAGAAAGGAAATATTGTTAACGTTTTACTAAACATAAAATACCTCTTCATCGAGCATGTTGTGGGTTTTTTGGAACTTTTTTTAAGGGTTCAAAAAACGTTTATTGTATTAATTATAGATTTGCAATATATTCAACCCATTTTGCTCTACAGAAAAATGAGCTCAAAATCCGTGTCTTTAGGTGTGTCATTATTTTTATTTACGCAAATACCTTCAAAAATCTAATATTTGAAATTAACTCTAATATAGATATCCAAACCAAATTCAGCACAATTAAGTTTTATATAAGCCGAACTCGCACCACCAAAATTACCATAATTAAAAGTAGAGATTTCTTAAAAATGTTGGCATTCAAATAAAATTCAACACAAATAACGTTCATATATACAGACATGCCACCTAATTTTACTCTCGGTGTAGGGTACGTACGTCTCACATACGTTTTACCATCAGATTGAAACAAGTTAAACTGCGATTACTCCAAAGAATTCTACTCCAGTAACGTGGACATTTTTAAAGCATTTCGCTTGCAAACCGCAACCGCTTCGTATCAAAAAATAAATATTCATCACAGATCCAAAAAACTATTCTAGGTCCTTATAAGATTCTAGGACGCTCTAGCTATGTCTGTCCGTCTGTTGAAAACACTTTTGGCCCAAACGAAAGGAGCTACAAATACTCTCTTGATAAGGTTGATAAGGTTTGTTTGGTATTGAAAATGGATAATATCGGTCCATTTGTCCCTATATGAACCTTTCTAGCACCTTTTGTGAGGTGCTAGAAATATATTTTATTGTCAATACAAAATTCGGAACAGCCTAGTATAACACTCTTACTTGTTTTTGATTGTTTTTTATTATGATATCCACTCATGGATACAAATCTTGTAAGCGCTTTTTTGTTGTCCATGTGGATATTTCTGCATTTATTTTCTATCCAATTTCTGCCTTTATTTCGCGCTGGAGTGGTGTGTCTTTGCTTCATGGCTTGTGTTTCAAAGTCCTTTGACTTATTATATTATACAAGTGAATTGCAACAAATACCATTTTTTGGAGCAAGTTAACTTTTGTGCGATAGCCGACATGAATAGTTTTTCATTCCGATAACACTGCACAATTAACTCCTTCATTTTTGGTGTACATGTCTTGTATTTGTCCATTTTAATAACTAAAACGTATCAAAATAATACGATAAGTTCAGGCTGTGCCAAATCTTATATACCCTTCACAAAATTATACTTCAAAATACAAATTTTAAATAATTTTAGGTAAACAAAATTTTTTTTCCAAAGTTGTTTTTTCATTTTTTCGAAAAAAATTTAAAATTTTAAAAAAATTTTTTGGTTTTTAAATTTTTTTTTTAAATTCGGGTTAAAAAATATTTTTCCGATTTTGACCCATTGTAGGTCCAACTTACTATTGCAAAGGTTTGTCCTGGTTTTTTCCTCATATCTCAACCATTTGTGGACCGATTTTTTCTGATTTTAAATAGGAAGCTTCTCGAAAGCATGTCTGGCAGAATTATTGAACATTTCGATCCCAAAGATATCTGGGGTCATCAGAAAATTGATTTCGACAGACAGACTGACATGGCTTAATCGACTCCGCTATCGATAGGGATCCAGAATATATATACTATGGTCCGAAAATTATATTGTGAAAATTACAAACGGAATGACAAACTTATATAAGTTAAAAACTGTACAAAGTTTTCTTCACCAGAATGGTCGACTTTGACATCCTGTAGCTCACCTTTAACAAATTTAATTTCCTTAAAGCCTATATCCTCCTCTATGATTCGTTTAAACATCATTTTGCAATCGGACAACTTATTTGTCGATTTAACCCACTGTGCACCGTCTCTGTCTATTAGTGTGTATTATTTTACTATTTTTCATATAAACTTTTTACAGCCTTAAAATTAAAAAATGGTTGAAAAAATATTTTAGTTTTTCTCAACATCGGCTTGAAGAACCAATTTGAAATGAGACTGCATGTGTGTGTGTGATCGTAATATGAGAATTTTGTTTTGTTGCAAGTTCTTTTTTCTACTTCCTTTACATTTTTCCCTGGCCTTTTCC
This sequence comes from Calliphora vicina, assembly GCF_958450345.1. NCBI lineage: Eukaryota > Metazoa > Arthropoda > Insecta > Diptera > Calliphoridae > Calliphora > Calliphora vicina. Next base: position 84,667,940 of record NC_088780.1, read on the forward strand.
GTATTTATTTTGTTGTATTTTTGTTTATAAAATTTATAGAGAACAAATTTGTACAATATGTGCTTTGCGAAACGAAACAAAATTAAAAAAAACAACAACAAAAACAGTTGGGGGTGAATCCCTGCCTCTATGGATTGGTGGCAAATAATATGGGGCTAGTGTTTGTTGCAACATTCATACAGATATTTAAATTTCTGGGTGTGTGAATGAGTGTTGGAGTAAATAAGCATTTATTTGTAAGCTCATAAAATATAAAAATGGTTTGTGATAAAATTTCAAACAACTTAACAAACATATACATATGCATGTAGGTTTACATATTGTTACACATACCATCCCAGCGGTAGAAACCACGAGGCTTTTAATTAAAAAGCCTTTTTGGGGGTCTACATAGATCTTATTTTAAATGCATTTCAAATACATACTACCGTGCCTACCAAGGAAACTCTTATAGAAAGCCTCTGATCTTCCCATCTAAAAGATCTGATTCAGTTATTATAGGGTGTATTTAATAAACTTTTTACAATCCAAATTTACATTTATTTTTGTAGATCTTCTGAAGCCCTGTAAAATGAAGGGAGTATGGAAACCTTTGACCGCAATGACAACACAATTAAAAAATATGTCAGCTAAATAAGGCCTTTCGTAGGCCTATTACCTCTTGCATTTTACCGCTGGAATTGTTCATTAAGAAAACGAGTACGAGTATGGATAATTTCACATTAGCGCCACTATAAAAATGCTGAGTTTCTTTGTTGGAAAAGTAATAAAAATGATGCATTATACCATTTTTGTTTTTATTTATTTTACTTATTATTAAACATGCAACTTGTTGGATTTGGATATTTAAATAAACAAACATTTTAAATTATATACAAATTATGTACATACATATGTATTTATATTCTCATTTAGTAATTCAAAAATCGTCGTTTTGATTAATTTCATTATAAAAACTACTTACCCTGTACGTGTCCATATTTCATTCCTGGAATTAACTTTCCATAATCTTAATGAAATTGTAGTGAATAGTCAGATCTAAAGATAACAAGATGTAAAAAAAAGATAAATTTTTTCAGTAACCATAACGGGAAATTGTTCTGTTAGATTGCAATGATGATGTCTGATCTATCCAAATCTATATAAATAAAAATCAAATGCCGTTCGTTGGTAATTACATCAGGTGGGATGCAATTACATTTTTTTTTAATTTTCGTCATAGTCCAACATAGGTTTTTACGGAAAGAACAATTTACAATGCCGACTTTCCCTCAAGGCATTGCAATCATATTGTTTTTCGCGTCGCAATTCTTGATTAAATGCGTCGTGCATCGAATAATAGCTTGTTCAACATTTGATTGATTCCAAATATAATACTTTGTCATTACGGCACATTTCAAAATATCTGGTCAATGTTGTAGATGGCGGTGGATTAACTTATTGTAACACATTCTCCTCAGTAAAGTATACTTTTCGACCATTTTCCAGATGTAAGGTTAAATGAACAACAGTTAGATGTATTTCATTAATGGCAAATGAAAAAATTAGCCAAATTGCTTCGTTACTGCCAATATAACAGCCCATTTAATATTGAGCGACTTCATTGTTGGAATTCTCCGCACTAACTTTGGTTACATGTTTACAGATGTGTTTGATAAGTGGGCGTATAAGTAGTAAATAAATGTTGTGGACCGTTGCGAACATTAAAAAAAAATTACCCAAATCGGTCCAGGCGTTCTCCAATTTTAAATAAATTGAAAAAGTTGACTTTAAAGTGGGCGTGGTACATTTTTCTTTCCGTAGAAACCTTAGTTGGACTATGACGAACATTCAAACAAAAAATTGTCCAAATCGCTCTAAGCGTTCTCGACTGATGCAATTACCAACGAACGACATTTGATTTTTATTTATATACTAGTTGACCACCCCGGCTTCGCCCGGTAGCATTTACTAATGTTAGCTCTTCAAGTTTATCCAACCCACAATACACCTGCCTGTTCTTATTTTAGGGAGCTTTTTTATTACAGTTGACTGGACTCAAAAAAAAAAATCCGAGTTTTACCCGGAATTTTTGAATAGATACTTTCCTTGAAGACCTATGTGGTCGCTTAGAGGTATACGAGTATGATATCTATCAAAATAAATATTTTGTAACTCAAGACATACAATTTTTGACTTTTTTTGCAAAATCAAAAACATTGTTCACTTTTTTTTCAAAATTGTAACGTGGATAAGTATCTACCTACTTCCCCGTACATAATATAAAATAATAAAACCATTTAAATCATAATAATTAAATTACCACCTAGTAATTCTCATTTAGTTAATAATAATTTGTATACAAGTAACGAAAGTTTACACACTGAAGGGGCGGTTCATACGAGACAGAATTTGCCAACCACTTCGATATTAATTTATCAAAGTAGACTGACATAAATCGGTCAACACATTTTTTCCTTTTCGGGACAAGAACATAGTTCGAGTACCGATAATACATTTTACCAGCGACTTCGGTCGACTGTTCAAAACAGAGGCTTCGGCCAACTGTTCAATACAGAGACTTCGGTCGACTGTTCAATACAGGGGCTTCGGCAAACTGTTCAAAACAGAGGCTTCGGCCAACTATTCAATACAGAGACTTCGGTCGACTGTTCCATACAGAGGCTTCGGCCAACTGTTCAATACAGAGACTTCGGTCGACTGTTCCATACAGAGGCTTCGGCCAACTGTTCAATACAGATACTTTGGTCGACTGTTCAATACAGGGGCTTCGGCCCACTGTTCAATTCGGTCGACTGTTCAATACAGAGACTTCGGTCGACTGTTCCATACAGGGGCTTCGACCAACTGTTCAATACAGAGACTTTGGTCTACTGTTCAATACAGGAGCTTTGGCTAACTGTTCCCCCTAGTTAAGTGCATTTACGTGTATTATAGACTAAGTATCTAAAATATTATAGTCTTAGTTATCACTCGATCCTGTACCAACGAAAACATCACCAGAACCGTCTACATCCGAAAGTAGAATCATCACCAGAAACCCGCTTGTGACAAACTGCCTAGTTAGTGAGTCGTATCAATACATCGTACCGCCGACGATTATTGTAATCCCGAAGAATCCGAAATACACATCACCAGAACTGTCTACATCCGAAAGAAGAATCATCACCAGAAAGCCGTAGTTACCGCTTGTGACAAACTGCCCAGTTAGTGACTCGTATCAATACATCGTACCGCCGACGATTATTGAAATCCCGTAGAATCCGAAATGCACATCACAAGAACCGTCTACATCCGAACGTAGAATCATCACCAGAAATCCGACAACACCCGAATGTATCATCGAAGCTGTTCATAATTCGTTATATATAAACATTTATTATATATTAACTGTATTAAATATTAAACAATAGAGAAAGACCCCAGAAAGTGTAAATCAATTGTGTTATCACTTAAGGTTTGTGGATCCGTAAGTCTACCCTGGACTCGACTGAACTACACCAGCCGACAACAAAACCACGTTATAAAATGAACCTTTTTTTTGCTCAAAAGAAAGCATATGTCTATTCCTTTAAGACATATGCGAGTGGGATATCTATCAAAATAAATGTTTTTTACTTAATACATACAATTTTTGTATTTTTTTGCAAAATCTAAATTTTTTCCAAAATAAGCCCTTTTTTAATTTTTTTTTTGGCTCGGAAAAGAAAAGATATACTACATATTATATATCAACGTGCAGGAAATTATATCCTCTTTTCAAAAATGTACAAAATTTTTTAGAATTAAAAAAATTATAGAAGACTTTATTTTCAAAAAAATGGGAGCTGATTTTTTTGGAAAATTTTAATTTTTAAAATGCTATTAAAGTTTTGTTTATGAATCGTTTTTAATGAAATTTTACACATATATAGAAACTTTTGATCCCAATCCAAAAGTGAAAAAGCTATTTGTTAATTGTTAATGACAATCCCACCATTCCTAAACAACTTTTGTTTTCCGTAACTCTAGTCGTATAAGTCATTTACAATTACTTCTAAGTAATGCAGACGGAATGTAGTATTCATTGAAAAAATGATTATTAAGCCATTGAAAAGCCAGAAAAAAGACAATTATGTATGAAAACTTTTATAAAATTTTAGCGAATTTAGATTTTTGGACTGGAGACAAAATTATTTTTTTTATTATTTGTTAAATATCATTGAAATCAGAGATTTCTTATTTAACTGCTGTCCGCTTTGAGATGGATTCTCCCTATTGAAAATGAAAACGTTTGGAACAAAATTCATAAGACTGTAAATTAATTATATTTTTAAATCCTTTAAATCACATTAAAACTTTCCATACCAAAAAATAGAATAACGAAAAAAGGATCTAAGGGGGAGTATTGAAATCGATACAAATAAAATGCGAAAATATGTGTGCATGTATTTCACATAAAAACTTAAAATCCATGAATTGTTTCTCATTTTACATTTGTACACACATAGATAGATACTACATACATACACGTACAAACTTCAGCCTTATGAATTCTTAACAATGCTACAAAATTACTTGTACAATACATATGAACATTCATACGTACTTATTCGACATGCAGCAGGAATTTGCTTTAGGATGAGATAAAGGATTTTACCTTTTGTTGAAGGAATAAAAAAAGCACCAACAAAATACATACAAACAAAAAAAATAAATAAAGAACAACAAATTAGAGGATTGAAAGTAATTTATGACCAAAAAATGTTGACTTATGTTACAATGGATGGATGTGTTTTTACCTTTAGACATTTCTACATACGTACGTACAAAAAGACGGACGGACATGCGAACGAATGGATATAGTATGAACACTTTTATATGGATATGGTGGTGATATAAAAGCAACCAGGGGTGGTTTCACTTTACGGGATGGCAGACAGGCAACATGAATGAAATAATGGATGGTTGGTTGGTTGGATGGATGGATGTGTGTTTTGTATGAAGAACGGATGGTACAGGGAAAATAATGAGCTGATAAGAAGATGCCATCCAGGTTCAAATTAGAGTTTTGCAACGAGTATTATTAAAATGGCATTTGTCTTGAATGTAGACCTTTTTCAACTGATAGATAGATAAATAAATAATATTTTCAAATGCTGTTGTAATTTGTCTGCAAGTTATTAACATTTCTAATAATTCAATTCGCACTTGCACGATTTTTACTAATGCAACGCAGTCATTTTAGTGTTTAATTAAAATTGTTTGAGACTCAAATGCGTCAACGCAACGAATACAAATGAAATAATGCTTCATGATGGTTGTCATCATTCATGCATCTTCTGGTAGTTAGAAATATAAAGATGAATAGATATAGATGAATATATGGTTGGAAGATATGGGAAATCTGTATTGTCTAGCGTGCATTTAGCCGCTTTAAGAGTTTATAACCTCGGATTTTTTCGCTTTTCAATAAGAACATGTGACCGTCAGTGTGTCTGACTGTCGCTGTGCATCATTTTCCAACGAAGAATCGAAATCGAGTAAGCAGCCAATAGTCGCCATTTATCTTTCGGTTTTTGGCTGTCTTCTTATACTGCATCAAAAACAATCTGCTGCAAACTGTGAAAATAAATCAGTTGAGTTTTAGTTGAGCAACGAACGGATGAATGATGTTTGTTTTTGGGTTAGTTTTGCTTGCTCCTCATCTTTTGCGAGTACGGGTACCGACCAAAAGACAAACATACAGAGCAGAGACACACATCATCTCGAGTCCGTTGTTGTCGTCATCATCATCATCATCGGCGTAGTAAGAGTATTGCCGTTGTTGCTGTATCTGGTGCTGTTGTTGGTGTTGTAACAAACACATCATTTCGCATTACATTACAAAACAATCTCATTGCAATAATACATGATTTTACTTGAATGTCTGTTTTTTTATATTTCGGTTGTTCTCTTGTTTTTTTTTCTTTTTGGCATCCTTAGCGAAAGATTTATGAGATTCATTTTGGCAACACATTTAAGTTTATCTTATCGTACGAAAATTTGGCGTCATTTTTTTAAATCTCAAAGAACAAAATCGTCATACGCTGTTCACCATGTTTTTCTAAACAAATTCATATTCTTGTACATATTTTCATATCATCACAAATCTAAATATTTGTCTTTTATTTAATATTTCTCTTTATTAGATAGATGCTGCAGTAATTATATGCATGTAAAGATCTTTAAATTATTAAATTACAAATAGATTTATAAATACTCGTATACAATAAACACAATATTTAATATCCCAGCAATATTACAAGTACTTACTTAATATAATGAATGTAATTTTCACTAATGTCTGAACACTTAGCTTACTCTTTGTAGTGCATTGGGAAGTCAATTGGTTATTTTATACTATACATTAGAAAGTATTTATTTTAATTATCAGAAGTAATCTATTGGAGAGTCAATTGTCACTTAGTGTCCCTTTGTAATCCGAAGTGTAGTATGTTAATTTTTTTCATTCTACATTAGTGATAAGCCATTTCACTAACTGCATTGCATTATCATTTTACTGTACCCTGTTAGATCAATCTGTAGTAATTTTAAAAGTCAAATTATATTCCTATTTAAGAAAGGACTAGGTACTGTACTTATCACAAATATTATCTAACAAAGTGCAATTGCATATTAAGTCCCTTTATACACGCAGAGAAAAAACATGGTTCGACATGGTTACTGCAACTATACTATGTTCGTTGTAACAATATATTGTTGTCGTAAACATATAATTGTTGTTTTAATTTAATTTAAACAATATTTTAGTTACTGTAATTATTAAATGTTATAAATATGAATATGGTTCACCGAATGGTTCGGACAACTAAATATTGATAAATAGGTAAACATATTATATTATGTACAACCATTAAATGTACAGTTTCTATACGCGTACTCATAATATATTTAAGATGTAAACAGAATATATTTACAACAACTAAATAATGATAAATAGGTAAACATATTATATTATGTAGTCATAATATGTTTAAGATGCAAACAAAATATGTTTACTTTTAATAGTCTTTTTTCCCACCATTTGTGAGTGCTGATGTTTGTCTAAGCTGTGTTATTTTTACAAGTAAATTTTGAGTGTCTGTAATTCCCATTCGATCTATAGTTTTATTTGTATATTATCTTTAACTTTCCTAGAGCGAATAACAACAAATTTCAGTGAATTTATCAATAATATTTTAATTGGGAATTTAGTACCTCAAAACTAATACCTATTAAAATAAAATTTTGTATTTATAAAAATAAATTTTAATAATAATATGACTACTTTGGATCATAATATTATTTCATTGGATCATAATATGATTTAATTGGGTCATAAATATGATTACTTTGGGTCATATTATGATTGATTTATATCATAATATGATTATTGCAGAACATGTTATGATTGATTTGTATCAATCATAATAATGATCATAATATGTTTTGGACTACAAGCATAAATCTGATCATAATATGTTGCTCTTAGTTTATGGGTACCACAACCATGTTTTTTCTCTGCGTGTAGACTAGTTATTTTACTTACACCACATAATATAGAGTTGGTCAATCGTATTTAATTAATCGCCGCGATATCAATATTGTCGCGATGCGAGGGCTTAAGTGTGTTTTGTGGTTTTTATCTCCTGTGTTTCTTGTAAGGTTCTCTTACATCGGGAAGGTATCTATTTGTAACTAATACGTGAGTTACCTGAGAATGAGAACTGTCGACTTGTAGTTGGTATCTGATTAGTTTGAGTACTAAGATAAATCTATTATACTACGTATTTGGGGTCATTTATGAGCAACCAAGGTTGACAACTCTTCAGCTCAGAAAATGGCTAGATTTTGAATTAAAAATGGCTAGAAATGGCTAAAACCCAAAAATAACTGAATACAAATTCTTAAGTATTACATTTCTTGCCCCATTACCACGAAATTTGGTTATCTGTTAACTAATAGTTACACTGACAGTTTTCAAAAATAATTTTTACCGACTTGTTAATGGGGTTTAGCAGATTAACCCCCATTTTCTCAATCTCCGGTTATCGTTTTTCGTAACGATATACTTCCAATTAATATAATTTTTGTATGAGAACTGTCAGTATATCGTCACGATAAAAAATAACCAGAGATTGAGAAAATGGGGATAAAGATTGTAATATCATTTTTTTTTCCTTTTTGATAAATTAAACGAATTTCTGGGCACTTACATTCAAAATCGGATCCATTGAAGAAATGCAAAATTGATTTTTGAATATGCCTGATGTGTTTGCTTTGGAAACAATTTCGAAGCCTGTTTTCATAAAATCAATAATATTCTCATAAAATCATCAGTAGACGAATTTGTTTAAAAATACTATTTCTTTGTCATTTGATAAAAAATACTGTTTTATTTTTAAAAAATAAAACTGTAAAAAAACAGTAAAACATTTTTAAATAAAAATGTTTAAGAAAAGTATTAAATAAAAATGGCTAAGACAAAATAAAATGGCTAGATCTTGCGGCTAGATTAAATCTAGCCATTTTTTTATGGCTAAATGAAAATAAAATCGCTAGATCTAGCCGGAAAATGACTAAATTGGCAATCTTGGTTAGGACACAAATTTCGGCACAAAGGTTTCGATACTTCTTTAAAATTTACAGTTTCAAACTCATTGAATAGTTTTTTAAGATTGTAAACCAATAATATAAATAATTCGTAATGCAATTAGCCAAACTTTTACATACAAACATATTGATTTTTAAATTGATTAAAATTTTTAAAATGTTTCAATTTATAATTTGTATTAATTACAGTTAATATGTATAATTTCATAAACTTAACGGTTTTTACATTTGGAAAACTCTAAAAATATAATTTTAATACAATAAGAGCTCGCTAGAAACAAAATTAAATTACGAAATAAAATATTTGTGATTGCAATAAAAACAATAACAAATATATCATATCAGTTTAAAAAATAATACTATATTTTAGGCGCTTTCTATTTTAAAGATATCAATGTTCAGATGCATTTCCATCAATCCTATGCATTTCAATTCAAAGGCAATCCGCAGCTGCGGTTTGAAGAGTCAAGCTTTTCAAACATGTTTTTAAAGAATTTTCAGAATTATATATAAAAAGTGAGTTTGGAAAAGCGATTGCTGTCATTTATAAGACATAACACATCTGATACAATGTTTTAGCCAAGTTGTCATTACTCAATGACAAGTTGTCATTACTCAATGACAAGTTGTCATTACTCAAATACAACTATGAAGTGGTATAATGATAATATTGATGTTATACCAAAAAACATCAATTAAATAAATTGCCCAAATCTTCGTCCAATCGAGATATATTGGGCAATTGTTAAACGTAAATTGAAAAAGAGTGAAGGTACAGTAAATAACCAGATTTTGATGAGAAAAAAGTGGAATAACGGTAGAAGTGGGAAGAAAAATTGTGCAACTATTAATGGCATAAGAAGAAAAGCCAGAAAGTTTATTCGCAATAAAGACACATAAACCTACAGTTATATTTTTTTAAAAACTTATAAATTACCTTTAATTTCATGTATAAAATGTTAACATACGTTGTTTCATTTTAAAGTTATGCTCGCTTTAATCCGTACCGATTTTAAGAGGCCACTTCTGTTTAAAAATTCCCCAAATCTACAACAAATTTTAATCGCGGACTTTAAGAATATATTCAAATCTTAAACATAGAAGAACAACAAACAATTTTGTATAACTGTGATGCCAGCTTTTGAGACTCCACAGCGCCTCTCCTAAGAGGAGAAATGTCAGATTTATTTATAAAATATTTTGATTTGATAAATTATAAACGACTCGCCCTTGCGTATCTACAATTTTTATACTGGATCAAAGAAAAAGTAATTATTTACAACACTGTGCACGAAATTGACACGAAATTGGCACCCGGCGGGTTAAACTAATTCGAGTACGCTGAATACAGTGGTGCTAACCATTTTTTTAGGTTAGCTCCACTGGATTCAAGCAACCCGCTGGGTGCTTCGCAGAATGGGTTTGTGCAGATATTTGTAACGCAAAAAAATATTAGTCTAACATCCACCTTAAAGTATACCGATCGACGTAGAATCACTTCTGGCTGGCTGGCTTTCCATATTAACCTTGTGCGCAAAGTACAGCTCGCAATTTTGAAGATATTTCGACAAAATTTAGTACATATAATTTTTTCGGCCCAAGGACGTAGGCTATTGAAACTGGTTGAAAACGGTTCATTATTTCACCTAGCCCCATACAAATGTCCTCCTAAATTGGACTTTATCGGTCATAAATGTTTAATTTATACATGTATCGACACAAATTTCGCTACAAATAAGTTTTATATATACGAAATTCATGTCACCAAATTTTGTTACGATCGATACATAATTAGTCATAGCGCCCACATAGACCCGCTTCCAAAAAATCACTTTAACGTGCATAATCTTTTAAAAATGTTGGTATACTCACAAAATTCAAAATAAATAACTTTCATATAAACATAAATCAACGACCTAATTTCATGGTGATCGGACAGTGTAATTGATTGAGTTTTACTGAGAAATTCCTCGATCCCCGGGAAAGAAATAAATATGTCCCGATTTTCTGAGAAATGTGAAGGTTCTGAACTTTGGATACCTATATACAAATCATAATTAAAATGCATTATTTGCATTAATGCATAGTGTATAAAGGAAATATATTTGTATTAAGCATTTATAGTAATGTGTATGTTAGATTTAAAAATTAAATCAAATTAATATAATCTTCTTAATTCTTTTGAAAAAGAACATCTGAAATTTTTCAAAAGCATAAATCACTATTAATTTTTTTTTTTATTTTGCTTTTCATCTTTTTTATTGTTGTTGTTGGTAGATTACAACAATGTACGATGAGGATATTTATAAATTTTTGTTTGAATTTGTTGGTTGGCTAATAAATCATTTAAATTGTGTACGTGAATGTGTATGTAGTGTTTTGACATGTTCTAAAAACAAAAGTAAAACTAAAATTCGTGTCTTTATGTGTAACAAACACTTTCCCTTTTTTCCTCCATCTCCCAGAAACGATTTATGGCATTTGTTTTTCAGAGACACATTTATCAGGTGGTGTGAATTTTGAAGGTCAGTAGATTTTAATTGTTCATCGTATCGAATATTCCCACATTTTATGACACCCATTATGATTGGACAATATTAACTGCCATTAACTTTCAATTTCAAATCATCATCACCTGGAAAATACCAGACAGTCAAAACAAAATCAAATCAACAGGTAGGTAGGTACTCGCTCATATCGCACATTACGAAACGATAATAATAATGACCATTAATAAAACTCAAGGTTGCGATTTGTCTGGCAGCGGTTTAAATTAGAGCACATTGCATAAGAATTTATTGTTTCAGAAATTGTTAAAACATTTTCAGTTTCCAAACAAATGAAAATAAAAGTGTTCCGGAATTATGGTCGATCGTTTACCTACCGCTATGGAGTGTATAATAGTGTTGTTTAGCTTCAAGGTTTATGTAATGTTTTATGATTAATACTAAGTATTTGTCTATTATCTACTAGGTTTATTAGTAAATAAGGTTAGTTACTATAACTCATTCCACATTGGGATCCCAAAATATTAACTTTACTCACAATTTTCTCTAAATGTTTACTGCAAAATTATAGCCCAATAGCAATTTGTTCTGCACTTTCCAAAGTTATGGAGAGTATGGTTAATTACCATCTTGTGAAATATTTAGAGTCCAACAATTTACTCAGCGACCGGCAGTATGGCTTTCGTAGGGGACGCTCTACGGGAGACTTGCTAGCCTTCCTATCGGAAATATGGGGTCGTTCCATACACCGTTTTGGCGAAAGTAAAGTGTTGGCTCTAGATATTTCTAAAGCGTTTGATAGAGTATGGCATGGTGCGCTTTTAGTAAAACTTATTGCTTTTGGTGTCGGTAATAATTTATCTCGATTTATATCGAGCTTTCTCAGAGACCAAGCCTGTCGGAGATTGGCGCAATGAGGCAATACATGAATGATTCCCTCAATCGGGACCTTATGACAATCTCTGAATGGGGTCGTGCGAATAGGATCGCTTTCAACGCCCGCAAGACTCAGTGTTGCATGTTGACACAAAAACGAACGACAGACTATGTTGCTTCATCTGTATTTATGGATGGTGTAAATATTGTGGAATCAGACGCTATATTTGTCACATATTGAACTGGTTTCAATTATTTCATAATTAAATCAAGTATTCATTTGCTCAAAAACAAAATTTCTTCATATTTTCTATTGAATTTTGAGTTTTGAATTTGATTATTTTGAAAATTGAATATACAATTTTCGTTTTTGGTTGAATTTCAAATACAAAAATTATTGAATAGATAATTTTCGTAATTGAAAACACATTTTTGTTATTTTTTGTGTTTGAGATATTAATGACAAAATTTGGTTAAAAAATGTTAAAGTTTTTACAAATTCGCCAGATCATTGTCTCAGGCCAAATTTAGGAAAAAAAATTAACTAATTTCGAGAAAAATTAAAATAAAAGCTAATTTTTATTTAAAATATATCCGTATTTACATGTGTATGAGTTTTTGTCTTCGTAGGATACCTTTAACGTATTCGCAGGTATGACCAAACAAAATTACTTTTTTTAACGGCTGTTTCGAATCTCCATTTTGAAATTTTTAAAAATTTTGTTATACAACTTTCAGAATTTTTTGATCACCACATTGCACTATATGAAATTTTCCCCATTTCTTGGCCAAAATAAAAATTTTAATTTTTGAAAAATACATTTTTTATGCTTTAGTATAAATAAAAATATAACAAAGTAAACATATATTTTTAAATTTTGCAAAAAAGTTGTTTATTTGTCACTTTATCAGTTGTTTTATGTTCGATTTCTAAATAAGTTTTCATATAACGATTGAGTGCAGCAAATTTTGATACAATTTCTAATAAAAGTTTTCATAATAAATATATAGAGTTTTTAAAAAGTGAGTACTTTATTAATATATAGAGAAATCTTGGTGAACTCGGCTATTAGACCGATTAAATTGGAAAAATTAAAGTGACCTTACGATTAAATAATAAAATTATGAAACTGAATTTTATTTGGACTTACAAAAAAATGTTAGCAGATGTTAGTTATAACATCATAACAGTTCTTTAGGACAGTCAATTACCTACAGAATTTTTCATATTTCAGCTGCATATATTTGCATACTTGAAAAACTCAGAATTATTTAATGTATGCCATGAGAAATATGGTGAAAATGAAAAAAGAGCCGCTATATATGCATATTTCTTGTCACATATTGATGAAAGTGATTGTTCAGAAAATCTAAATCAATGTTTAGAGGAGCAGTCACGAATGTTTTGTGCATTCAAGGCAAATTATTGAATCAACTGTGCTTCCCGTTGAATGCTTCGGTGAAGACGCCTCTGAATCGCGTCATAAAATATATAAATCTGATACCGTGTGAATAATTTGACCGACGTTTTTAATAGAGAATTGGATACATCTGATCCTTTCATTTCCAGTATTTCTCTGAACAAACGGATTAAAAAACAGAAGAAATTAAAGCTTCCTACAGAAGTAATCCATATGCTCAAATCTTATCCTATTTCTTTAGAAAATTACCAAACAGATGAAGAGCAATCGGAAAGTGAAGATGAAGAAATTGAATCGAGCGTTCTTTTGAACACTTGTTTTTTAAATATGGTTGATAATTTAGAATTAGAAAATCAAATTGATGAATAAATTAAAATTTTAAACATAACTAAGTTTGTTTTATTTTCAAAAGTTAACTACACTCAAAAAACAAAATAGAAGAAAAGAGTTTAGGCAAATACCTAAGAGTTACAGGTATGCACTGGATCCAGGAACATACAACCCGGTAAACGCAGTTTGGAAGAAATTTTTAGTTAATTTTATTTTTATCTTTCAAATTTTTTTTCCAGTGTATGGAAAAGTTTTGATGGTCCCTCCCTCCCTTTTAAGGGTCTTAAAAAATTCGAATCCAAAAAAATTATTTAAATCGGTCCAGCCGTTTGGGTGTAATTAATTATGGCCAAAAAATGGGGAAAATTTCCTATAGTGCATTGGGATTTATTGAGATCATAATAGGGAATAAAAATATGAAAATGTTATGTCAATACCTCTTACAGTTTTTCCGTACCTGCGATTTCAATTTTGCGATTTCAAGAAAAACAAACATTTTGTCCATATTTTGGCGAATGAGCCCAATTTAATTACTGTTTCCTCAAGTTTCATTAAAATCGGCCCAAAAATTTTGAAATTCCAAATATTGAAAAATTTGACTTTTGACCTTCAAGATTTAGATTTCCGATTTTAGTAAAACTTTCAGACCATATTGAAAATTACCAGGACTATAATTTTATAAATGGGTTTTACTTAAAATTTATAACAGTAAAGAAGAAATATATTTAAAAATAAAATACGATAAGTAAGAGTGGGTCGAATCTTTTCCAATAATGGGCAGATCTTCATGTGAGAAATATTTGTGTCGAACTTCAACTTGATACCAATGCTTATAAGAGATGTAAGTGGTCCTGTATGGGAGCTATTACTTATTATGTCCCGATGTTCATTAAATTCTGTACGGTGACTTGTATATACATTAGGGTGGCCCTTAATAAACAAAAGTTGGATTTGGCTATTCTCACCCCCAGTTTGGTGAACATTAGTAAAAAAATCAACCTGAAAAAATGTTAGGCAAATCGGTTGGGGTTAAGACTTGCCGCAAGCCCTCTGAAGTTTTGAGATGCATTTACATGCATTTTTTCAATTTTATCCTGATGGCAAGTGAACATTATATGAACGATCCAAACTCAAAAGTATTCGTCAATAAGTCAACTACGATTCAAGACTTGGAAGCGAATATTACACGGGTAATTCGCGATATACTGGTAACAATGCTTGCAAGAGTGATCGAACATTTGAATGATATTATATTTAAAAAATAAATGTCAGATATTGTTTTTTCAAAGTTTAGCAGGATTAAGCTCCTATCTAAATAAATTAGAACCACAATGTTTCATAAAATTATGTGTAAATTTACATCTTGTAATTTTATTACACATTTTACTATTCCAATTCGTTTAGATTAGTATTAGAGTATCCAAAACCGAAGACCGGTCAACGGTCAACGATTTTTTCATCTTTCTAAACTCCACCGGTTTCGCTTTTTTGACAAACCGATTTTTCTAAAGCTCATATTTATGAAAAACTTTGATACCATTTTGTGGAATTATTTTATAGAAAATTATAGCATTAGACAATATTTCGTAATAGATATAAAATAACTGCATAGAGCCTTAATAATTCAAAAATGCAAAATTTCCGAAGATTTAGTACCTAATTCTTAACACATTTCCTATTAGCGTCCACAAATAAAAATAAATTTAAGGATATCTTTTTCATATTAAATAAAAATTTAATATAAACCGATTAACCGGTTTTTTGAAGACAAACAAGTAAGAAAGTATGGTCGGTCAAGCCCGACCATATAATACCCAACACTATGTAAAAGAGCAAAAACATTTATCTTTTAAAATTTCAATAATTTATATTTTTGAGTGATTTTCGGAAGTGGGCCTTATATGGGGGCTATGACCAATTATGGACCGATCACCATGAAATTAAATCGTGCGATTTATGTCTATATGAAAGTTTACTGTGTTGAATTTTGTGAGTATACCAGCATTTTTGAGCGATTTATGCACGTTCAAGTGATTTTCGGAAGCGGGTCTATATGGGAGCTATGACTAATTATGGACCGATCGTAACAAAATTTGACGACATGAATTTTGTATATAAAAAACTTATTTGAAGCGCAATTTGTGGAGATACATTTATAAATTAAACATTTATGACCGATATAGTCCAATTTCGGAAGAACATTTGTATGGGGACTAGGTGGAATAATGGACCGATTTCAGCCAGTTTCAAAAGGCTTGGTCCTTGGTCCAAAAAAATTATATGTACCAAATTTTATCGAAATATCTTCAAAATTACTCTGCGCACAAGGTTTACATGGACAGCCAGCCAACCAGATAGACGGACGGACATCGTTTAATCGACTCAGAAAGTGATAAGTCGATCGGTATACTTTAAGGTGGGTGTTAGACTAATATTTTTAGGCGTTACAAACATCTGCACAAACGCATAATACCCTCCCCACTATGGTGGTGTAGGGTATAAAAACCGAAACCGTTTAACCGGTTTTCTTAAAAGACAATAATCAAAACCGGTTTTTTAAAAAATACACTTTTTCGGTTAAACCGGAAACCGGTTTTTTGAACACTCTAATTAGTATTCGATATTCTTCAGCCTTTTATCAAACTTAAAGTTCTGTTCAGTTTTTTTTTTATAAGTAAAATATTATTTACAAGTTCCCCATTGTACGTTTCCAATTTTCCTTAAGAGTTTTTTTTCCTCTTTTGGAAGATTTAAAGACAAGGATTTGATTTGTATAAAAAAGACATTTTACAGATGCTTTTGTTATTTTCTAAAGTGATTTCTTGAAATGAATGAGTTTTTGTTGTCATTTATTTGCGTGTAACTACAACAAACATTAGTAGCGATATAAACAAATTAGTGTAATAAATTAGCAAAGTTGGAGAAATTAATATGCCAGGCGAGAAGACGACACCCACTAAATTAAAAGTGAAATAATGAAACCATTATGTGTTGAGTGAGCTTTATAGTTAAGTGTTTGTTGTCGTAGTTGTTGTTGTTCCTGATGACATTGCTGTTGCCGACACAATCCACTGCTGGATGGTTGTTGGAGTACATTTATAATATTTGTAATACTCCAAGGGCGGATGTTTGAAGGAGATGGTGTTAATTAATTTCCATTATAACGTGCTATGAGTTGCAAATTTGTGAATTTAACAATGGTTGACATTTTAAAGAAACGGTCGTCAACCACCACCATCATCATCATCAACAACAACACAGCACAGCAACAGGAGCTCTAGCAGCAACAACAGCAATTTTAGTAGTTTATGTTGTTGCTCTCTTATTGTTGTTCTCAGTCAGTTTGAGTCATTAATCTGGCATATATTAAACATACATTAAAACATGGCAATTCATTATTTTGGCTTTTGCTGCTGTTTTTGCTCATACAAAACACCCCATATGGAGTTTAGTGGCGATAGCGCCGCCGCCGCCATTCACTAACATATTTAAAAATACATAAAAATTCCCCAAAACATTCATATGTATGTATATACACTGCTGCAAGTCTGAGTTGTAGATTACAATAGCAACAGATTTTTTAATACTAACTAAATACATATGTATGTATGTACGAACACATTGCACTTGCAGAATGTTCAAAACCCAGCAACTAAATCATTTTGACGCCATTTACAGCAACAACCAGAGACAAACAATGTCACAATTTATTTAAGAAAATACAAAAACAAGGCTAAACTTATTTGGTATGAGTTTCCTATACGTTTTCTTTTTTTTTTAAAAATAAAAAATATTTAATACCAAAACGGATGTTCGATTATTCATTCGCAATTCGAGTAATTTATCAAATTGACATTTGCCAAGAGTTTGAGAATCTGAGCCAGCCTCCCTTCCACAATCTTTAAAACAAATATGTTAATTTCTTTGTTGGCCATTTAGAAAGTCAATGAAATATATTCACACGATCTTCTCTCTATCATTGAAATTGGCTCATTTGCATTTAAAATTTAAATTAATGGCCAAAACCACTAAAATATCCCAAGAATGTTGAAAAACTTTCCAAGGTTTTCTTGTTTTCCTTTCTTCCATCACATTTTCTTAGGTTTTTCTCCATTTTTTATTTTCCTAATGCTCTTCGTTTTAAAAATCTAATCATAAATATTCGCAACATCACATCGTGGCAAATAAGGGAGCAGAATATTGGTAAAACAGCAACAGCAACAACATCAACAATAGTTGAAGCAGTAACACAAAATAAAAATGCTATTTTTCTGTAAGAATTATTTTAACAATTGGGTGAAGAAATGCCCATCTTTTTAAGGTATAAATTGTTCAAGCGATGCGGTACACTTTACATTGATCCTGGTAATAAATACATAATATCTATGCTTAATTCATTCATTTCAATAAAAACATTCATTTTATTGCAATAAAAACATTTGTTTACAAAGTGTAATACAGTATTTTTCCAGTTTTCAACATGAAATTATCGTTATTTTCTACTATGTTTTTTTTAATTTCCCGACCTTTTTTGATTCCCGGACACCCGGGAATTCCCGAAATATATAATCATCTTTTCATATTTATTTGTAAAATTATATTGAGTAACAAAATCTTTGAGATTTAGTTTCGAGAGTAAAGAACATCCATTCCAATTATCCAGCCATTTCCCTCTTCATCCGGCTTTCAACTAAACACAATGAAACCAACAAAAATATAACAATTGTTTTAAAAATAGTGGTTGGTGTACGGGAATTCCCGACCGGGAAATACCAGAATTTTCCGTAAAATTATTGTCGGAAATTGTCGGGAAATTTAAATTATTCCCGGGAAATTAAAAATTTATTTAAAAAAAAACTTTAATAGGTTTAAATCTAAAATCTTTAAAACCCATTAAAGATACAGCATTTTTGCTATTAAATAATTACTTTTGCAATTTAATTAAAAAGAATCGAAATGTGTTCGTAATTGTCGTTCTAATCTATATATATAAAATAAAAAAAATGTTTCTACCTATGTCCGTTATAGACTCTGAGACCATCCAACCGATTAGCTCCAAACTGGTATCATTGGAAAGGAAATTTTCTTAATATGGTTTTGGACACCTAAAATACTACATTAGTTCCATTCGGTGATTTCGTAAAGAAGATTTTCGAATTTTCTCATACAAACATTTTTCATCTATGGATGTATGTTCCGAATGAATTCAAAAACGGTTGGACCGATTTTAATGAAATTTTTAGGGAATCTTCAGAATAGCCTAGCGGGTAACACTCTAAAGTCGGATTTTTGATTGATTGGTCTGTGGGCGGAGGGGTGTGGCAAAATCAAATTTTTACATTATACCACTAATGATATCTATATATATAAAAAACCGCTTTACCGATGTTGATGAAATTTTCAGGGAATCCCAGCGGGCAACACTGTATAGTCAGATTTTTAATATTCGGTCTGTGGGTGGAGGGGCGTGTAAAAATCCAATTTTTACATTATACCGCTAATGCCATATATTTCATAAAAATGGATGTGTGTATGTTCCGTATGGACTCAAAAATGGCTGGACCGATTTTGATACAATTTTCACGGAATCTTCAGAAAAGCCTTTTGGGTAACAGTGACCGATTTCAGCTAGTAACTAAATATTTGTTCTGATATATGGTACATATTTTTGTGCATTGTTTATCAGTATCAAAAATGTATTATTTGAATGTCGTCACTGTATTCAACTAATTCATTCTAGTGAGATATAAAAGACAAAAATTGGTTAAAAAGTGTTAAAGTTATTAAAAAATCGCCAGGCCACTAGAAAAAATCCGACCAAAATATATAACATTTCGCTATCTTTCCATTAGAAATTCCTAATATTCAAAAATTTGACCTTTGACCTTACCGATTTAAGGGTTAACGTTTATCGATTGTAGGAAAACTTTCAAACTATATTTAAAATTACCAGGACTATAATATTCTGAACATATTTTACTTCAAATTAATAATACTAAGGAAATTGGGCTCATTCGCCAAAATATGGCCAACAAATTTGTTTTTCTCGAAAATCGCAAAATTTATATCGCAGGTACGGAAAACCTATAAAAGATATTGTCATACCTTTTTCACATTTTTATTCCCTATTATGTTGTCAATAAATTCCCATGTGATGATCAAAAAATTCTAAAATTTGTTTAACAAAATTTTTAAAAATTTGAAAATAGAGTTCTGAAACTGCCGTTAAAATTTTTTTTTTTTTTTGGTCATACCTGCGAATAGGTTAACGGTTTCCTACTAAGACAAAAACTCATATACTAGTAAATATGGATATCTTTTAAGTAAAAATAAGTTTTTATTTTAATATTTTTGAAAATTTTTGTTCCTACATTTCTTGTTCTAGTGGCCTGAGACACGTTAATGGCCTGGCGATTTTTTAATAACTTTAAAATTTGTTAACCAATTTTTGTGTTTTATATCTTATTAGAACGATAATTACGTACACATTTCGATTCTTTTAAATTAAATTGCAAAAGTAATTACTTAATGGCAAAATTTTTACAAAAACTGAAAAAATTGCATATTTTCCACCTGAAAATGCACCTCTAATCTTTGAGCGACGAGCGGCTCGGGTTGCCCTTCTTAGAACTAGCTAAACAAAAATGTTGGTAGTATTTTAGGTTATTGCGAAATTACTCAGCGGGTACCGTTTATACATTTCAATCATTTAATTCTAAGGGACACTCTAATATATATACATTGTTGTTCAATTCACAACTGACGTTGTACAGTCGTATGAGTTATAAGTCGTCTGAATCTACAATAGTTGTACAAATGTTGTTGATCATTTCTATATAAATATTTTGTACAACACCTACAACATTTTTACTTATCTTTTTCGAATGTTGTATGAAAATTTAAGTGTTACCAAAAGTTCATATTTATACATAAACAAAAAAATTTGTAACACTGAAATCAGTTAATTTATTTAATTTATGAAAAACGATAATTTGCTTTAAATATTTGTCAATTGTTTGCATTTTTACACAATTCAGACGTTAGTTTGCTATTTTTCGCTGCACTATTAATTTTACATATTAATGTTTTGTTTTTATCTGTTTCTTTTGGCATTTTCAAGGCTTGACAAGGTAAACTTACGACTTTGAGAAATTTGCGTTCACAACCACAATAGTTGTATCATACAACGTACAACATACAACTACGTTGTGAATTGGACATGTATATTGTATTTGGTCCTGTTTTTATAAACTGAAATTATGGAATATTGTTTGCAACAGAAGTTTCCGTTTTATTGTCACTCACTATATTAGATAAGTTTTGACTTTCATTAATTTGATATTGAAGATTTTCTAGTGTCTGGCTTTTATAAAAATCAACATTAGGTACTTTTATTGTAACAGCTGAGAAAATTATTGAGAAACCAAATTGTTTGGAAAATCTACATTTAATATTTTCGTTTAGAACATACCACCCGACTAAATGTAGGGTATAAAAAATATGAAAAAGAAGAAGAAAATGTAAAACCATCATGTTCATGTTTTCTTTATTTCCGTCACCCTACCCCACCACTTCAACTGTAACCATGCTCCCATTCTACCATCTTAATGTGATTTTAAAACTTACAAGTTGGTATTTTTCTTTACTGTGTCTGTCTTGTGATGAGGCAGGCAACAGGGAAACAAGAGCGAAACGAGAGCAAATGCGAATAAAACATCTTACTTGCTTTTTAAAATGTCCAATAAAAATTGCCGACACATTCTGGCCATATTTCTTCGGAATCCCATATAAATCACTGGCTGTAATCCCTCATGCTATCATCGTTGCCGACGGTCTTATGCTTCTTTCATTTCATACAATTTCTTTCTTTTGGATTTTGTTGTTTTTGTTTCTTTTTAATTTTTTTTTTCTTTTTTTGGGTTTCCCTCAGTTTGGCATCTTTGTTGTATGAAAAAAGTTTACGTGCGGGTAAAGCTTTTCTATTGTTGTTGCTCTTATATTTGTGTGTTCAAGTACTTCTTCTTTTGGGACCAAAACGTGCGTAGCTTTTTTAAATAAATTTATTTATACTTGAAGATACTTTCATACTTACATTGATATTGTTTCATTTTAAATTTGTGTAAATTTAGTTTTAGTGTGATTAGATTGAAAATACCGACTCGTATGTTTGTGAAAAAAGAACACATTCAAATATTAAAAATTTACTAGACTTTATTTACCTAAAATAAATAAAACATTATGATGCATTTCAAAATAACTATGTCTTATCTTAAGAGATACAAAATTAAATTAATCTAACATTATTTGATTTATTACAATATGTTTTTTATTTCCTCGAAAAGACCAAACGCAGAAAGAAGTTAGCAGTAACAACTCAGATTTCCTATTGCAAATCAGAGTCTATCCGCAGCAAGATAGAAACTAAAAAGTGCTTTCGGAAGATGATGATCGCGCAAATGTAAAATACTTTAAAAGTTTAATAAATACTAAGCATACATACTTTTTCATCTGGATGGCAGCTTAAAACATTAAGCCACCGGTAAGGGTCCAAAATTCTACAAACAAATGATGATGGCACATGGGCACGAAACGTAAAGTTATTCAGTTGTTTTAGGGTAAACTACTGTAATTATGTGACAAGAAACTCTTAAATCGAAGCTCAACTGATTACAAGTCACGGGAAAAAGTGCGTTTAAAATAATTGACACAATTCCCCGCAGAAATGAGTGATTAAGCGGAAAAGAATCGTGAACATTGTGTATAAAGGTGCCGTTTATCCCGTTTATGCATCTCCGTTAGAATTTCACCATCTTAAACAGCCTTCTAAGAATTCAACAATTCTCTCATTACAATTATCGATACCGGTCGATGTTATTAAAAGATGTACTGTATACATCTACGAATGAGATGTACATCATCAATCAAACGATTATCAATCATGCAAACAAGCTTATTAATTTCATATATTCTATTACAATATTACCTTCTTCGTCGAAATATCACATTTTCATCACAAACTAATACCTATGTACATTAGGCTGGGTCGATTTATATGGACGATCAAAAAGAAAAAATTGTATAGCAGATACGCAATCTACGGAAAATTCTATGAAAGTTTCATCAAGAAACCATAGGTCTAAAATTAAATCCTATCTTGAGCATTTCGTTATTTATCCAAAAAAAAATAATACTGAATTATCATTGAATAAAAGACGAAAGACCTATGGTTTATTGATGAAACTTTCTTAGAATTTTCCGTAGATTGCGTATCTGCTACATATACTATTCGTAAAAAAGTAAAAGTTAAAACAAAAAATATTAGTTGACCACATACATTTAATTTCAATGTGTAATTTGTTTATATATTAGATCAGAATTAAAAACATTCATTCAAAATATTATCGTTTAAAAAACTCATAAAAACGTACTTCTTAATTTTATTTTTAACAAAACCTACTTTTTTTACTTTGTTTTTTAGCAAAAGGTTCTTTTTCCGATATAAAAATGGCTTTAAATCAAACTTCCCTAACATTTATTGTGGTGACTTATGGCAGTAGATGTATATATTGATAAGTAAGAAACTTGTTATCATTTTTAAGTTCATGCAGTTTTTTTAATTTTTTTCTGCGGCTCCTCAATATATTTGTAAAGCTCGTAACTTGTACAGAAATTTACAGATTTCAATGAATTTAATTTTGTTATAAAGAAATATTTCGGTGCAACTGTGCGCTAGTCGAGCTTAATGAATTGTTTGTTGTAATGAGCGACGATCGAGCTCAGTTTCGCCTGTAGAACAAGTGAGGTTGAAAAAATCAAAAATTTCATGTGAAAAAATTTAGTCATTCTATTGTAAAAGAATAAAAAAAATGTACTGTTTGCTTTGTATTTGTCCACGCTATCCATTTTTTCAATATTTCTCAACTTTGATGGAAAATAAAAAAATATAATTTTCTATATATGCCATATTTTCAAAATAAGTTCTTTGATTATTACTTTACCTAATGCAGCTGTCCTTACCCCATTTTTTGCTAAATGTAAAATTTTTGAAAAAATACATGACATTTTAAAAAATATTTTATTTTACTTCCCATAAAATTGATTTATCCACAAATTGCTACTTTGCTATCCCAAAAGTTATGATTTTTGCATGGAAAGAACTCAAATGGCGGCACTGAGCGTCGGCATGTATGTCTTCGGTCCGCTTCATCCGGAAATCTCGAAAGCTCTGTTGTTAGTTGTCGCTTCCGGGTATGAGCTGGTCTCCCAACTCGTCTGATTCCCTGTGGGTTCCAGTCTATGCATTTCTTGAAAATGTCTTCGTATGGTTTTCGGAGGATGTGACCTATACATATCCATTTCCGCTTTCTTATTTCTCTTTTAATAGGCTGCTGGTTTGCCTCCATCAAAGTTGGTTATTGGCTATTGTTACAAGCCAGAAAATCCGTAAGATCTTGCGGAGGCATTTGTTAAGAAACACTCGAACACATTGTGTATCACGTGATGCCATGTTCCAGGTCTCGTATACATACAACAGAGTAGATTTTTTGTTGGAATTAAATAATTAGATTTGATTATGTTTCGAAATATTAGACGATTTCCAAACCTTATTTAAATGAGCAAATGCCTTATTTATGTGATAGGATATACATTAGAGTATCTCTTATAAGCCAAACATTTTTTTTTGGGAATTTTGAAACGGTTACCCACTATTTTTTATATGTATATACATATACAACTATAGTTAAATATGAAATTTTGTATTTCTGTCATGATTGCAACCCGTGCCGACTTGCGATTTAGTTTTGAGGTGCATTTACAAGGGGAAAAACTGCAATTTTTTCAGTTTTTGTAAAAATGTTGCTATTAAGTAATTACTTTTGCAATTTAATTTAAAAGAATCGAAATGTGTACGTAATTGTCGTTCTAATGAGACATAATAAACAGAAATTGGTAAAAAAATTTTAAAGTTATTAAAAATTCGCCAGGCAATTAATGTGTCTCAGGCCACTAGAACAAGAAATGTAAGAACAATATTAACATAATTTGAGAAATATTAAAATAAAAGCTTATTTTTACTTCAAATATATCTATATTTACTTGGATATGAGTTTTTGTCTTAGTAGGAAACAGTTAACCTATTCGCAGGTAAGACCAAAAAAATAAATTTTTGTAACTGCAGTTTCAGAACTTCATTTTAAAATTTTTAAAAATTTTGTTAAACAAATTTTAGAATTTTTTGATCATCACATGGGGATTTATTGGCAACAGAATTGGGAATAAAAATGTTTTTCCGTACCTGCGATATAAATTTTGCGATTTTCGAGAAAAACTAATTTTTTGGCCATATTTTGGCGAATGAGACCAATTTCCTTACTGTTATTAATTTTAAGTAAAATCTGTTCAGAATATTATAGTCCAGGTAATTCTAAATATACTCTGAAAGGTTTTCTAAAATCGGAAAATGTTAACTCTTAAATCGTGAAGGTCAAAGGTAAAATTTTTCAATATTTGGAATTTCTAATGGAAATATAGCGAAATGTTATATATTTTTAGGCCGAGTTTGATGAAACTTAAGAAAAATATAACATGAAGTCTAATATTCACAATAACAGCACAAAAATGGAAATTAACCCTTAATAGCACTTGGGATTCAAATGACCCTGAACTTTTAAAATCACGAAAAACACAGTCATTTTGACCCCAAGTGCTCTTAAGGGTTAATTTTCATTTTGGTAGTATTTTAGGTCATTGCGAAAGTATTCAGCGGGTACCGTTTCAACATTTCAAACATTTAATTCTAAGGAACACTCTAATATACATACTATCTGCTGCTGAGCCGCAACTGTATCAATTGTGCTTCCTAGGTAGCGAAATGTGATACAATTGATCCGGAGCGATTTTGTTTTTGGATATTGTTTATTTCCAGCCCAACCAGTTTTGCGGTCTCACTGATAGTGGAAATTTTAGACTGCATCTCTGAGCATGAGTGACTAAGTAGAGTTGGATAATTTAGTTAGTTTAGTTAGTTAGTTGAATAATTTTAATAAATTATAAGAAACAAAAAAAATGTTTAAATCAAAAGTAAACTCATCTCTCATATTCGAAATGCTTATTGAATTATGTAATACAATATACAATAATCATTAATCTCTGGGGATATCTTTCTTCATAACTCATCTACCCACATCCCATAACATATTGTTACGAAATTGTACTTGAATTCAAATATAACGATTTTAACGGCTGATTTAAAGTCGCATAATGCTTTCAAATAGCAGTGCCTCTCAAAAGCTTACAGTTAATTATTGATCGTAAGTATAGCAACGCTAAATGTTTGCTGCGACTCGTATATTCGAATTCGAATATTCAGTTTTGACAGTTAAAGAACATTGTAGAAAGTTCACCAGAGATGGCGTATGTATTATAAAGCTCTAGGCTTCGAATATATGAGCTTTGACAGAACAATCTAGAGTGCAGATGGCAGTAATAAATAGTGGCAGAGGTTGCAGTCGTTAGTCAGTTTTATCAGATACGCTATTCGAATATACATCAACTGAGTGCCTTAAAGTGTGCTGTATTTTTCAAGTGAATTCGTGTACATTATAAAATGTGTCTGTATTTCAGCGAATTTATAAAAGTTTATAAAAAACACTGAGTGACTATTTAATTCTGTTGTTGTACATTTTGAATAAATAAAGAGTTGTTACAATTTTCAAACTACTAAACGGCTTTTATTTGCAATCAAAAGTACCCGGTTTATTTAAAGGAAATAAACCAACGTTTTGAAAAGGTTAAAACGTAACAATATTTTCGTAAAACTAACACAATGATCTCCATAAAGAGAGGCCCTTAAAAAACAGATTTGCTTCGATGCTGGATGTATTTTGTTTTGTTATCTAGTATCTAAAACTAATTGATGTAATCGGATAACTAGAACCCTTGCCGGAAATAACTATATTTCACTATAGATCATGTAAGTACTACTTCCGTAAATAACTTTTACGGACATAATAATCATCATAAATTACATTAGGATTGATCCATTGCTCTTATATTATTATATAATGCATGATCAGTTCAGTCAAAATTAGTTTCGTATGATAGAAATAATATCTCCACATTTTGAGATGATCGGTCTATTACTAACCATGATATGCTTTAATTTTATACAAACACAGGTATCCGGATCAAATTTAGCACAAATATGATACATGCATGTAAACAAACTCCCATAGAAAGCTGTGTCTAAGCTAAGAATTTCTTAAAAGAATTTCTTAAAAGCTTAAATGTTATGTTTTCTTTTCACAGAGGCAGGTGCAGCACAATTAAATGGATACTAAATGATCAAACCTAAGGGCAAGTATTTAGAGTTTCTAAGAGTTGATCTACAAATAAAAACAGCTTTAAAGATATGACTTATAATTTCTACAGTTATCAGCCACAGTTATGGGCACGAGTAACTTAACTGCTCCTTTAAGGCAATTAACTTGGGTGAAAATTCTTGATAAATAATTAAATCTAATCATAATTTTTTGTAAATATAAAGGAACTTATGTATGTATCTTTATATTTCATTTATATACAATTTGTTAAACAGTTGCATACCGAAAACGTACATAATTCTTATTCACACCACGTTGGCTAAACGAATTAAAAAGCAATAACATCAATTATGTTGTTGAAATGTCCAAAACAATTGCATTGCAACAGACGTATGTATGTATGTATGTTTGTTCGTCTGTTTGAACGAAAAGTACTTGTGATTTAAAATTAAAAGAATACAAAACTGCCCACCACATCAACCAAGCAACAATAACAGAATTGAATTGTATTGAATTGAATACAGTAGACTAGAGTGGAGTTGAATGGAATCGAAGTTAAGTTAGGAGTGCAACTGGTATTAAGTATGCAAAAATCGCATATTTATAGGCGGACGGACGGACGTACGGACGAACAGACAGACAGACATAATCGTCCATACGAGTTGTAAAACAAAATATTCACAATTATTGCTGTTGTGGACAATGCAATGCAAAAGGTGCATAACTTACAAGTTTATTTATTTGTTTAGTTTGGTTGGCCATATTGTGTGTAGGTACGTACATACACTTGCTTGCTATCGTATCGTGTAATGTGGCGGCATTAGTCCAGTGATTTAACATATTCGAAATTCGTGTTGAGCATGCGCAAAATCGTCATCACAAACAATCATCAACAACAACGTCATCGTCATGGCTAATCGTATGTTGTTAACTCATGTATGTTATTTTTGGACATTTTGGTAGAGAGTCAGTCGGTCGTGTTTCTGGTATTGCACCAATGCGACCCGGGAATCATGCCACCATACTCACAAACACACAAATAGACAGACATCGAAGTACATAAATAAAAACTTACAGCCAGACACACACAAAAGGACTCCAGTCTATAATTCATTTGACAACACAACACAATGCGACACAATCATTCACTCAACTCACTCACGACTTAAACAAATAAACCAAAAGACAAAAAAGGCTAAAATCCAATAAACTAAACGATTGTTGATGTTTGTTACACACTCGAATGTTTGCACTTAAACTTTTTTCTTCTTCACTTATTTGGTATGTATTTTGAAGATGATGGTAAAATAGTTTGTATTTAAAAGAGTCATCATGAAGTCATAATTTATAAAATGTCACTTGTCTGTCGACGAGCTGTCAAATCGAAAGTGGATTGAACATGATGATCCAAAGTTATTGTTAAACACTGATAAGAATTTCAATTAATGTCTTAATACCAACAACATCAATCGATCAGCTAAATATTGATTTGTTCACTAAAACCTAATACACTCGTTGAATTTTGCAGGTAAAACTGTCTGGAAATACCATTTTAATATTTTTTTTCAACAACTAAATTCAAACTTTACTACCGGCTATAACTAGAATGCTTAAAGGTTAAATTCATGGAAAGCTACTGGTCAGGTGAAATAAAGAATGGGAGTACAAAGCTAAGATTTCTCTCAATAAATTTAACAATTGTCGTAAAACGAAAGTTTGTCTTGGTTTTAATAAAATTCCCAAAGGAAACAAGTAACATAGCTATATTCGCTGTGCCGAATCTTATATACCCTTCACCAAATTATACTTGAAAATAAAAATTTTAAATATTTTTAGGTAAACAAAATTTATTTTTATTTTCCAAAGTTGTTTTTTTCATTTTTTGGAAAACAAATTTTCGAACTGTTTTTTTTTAAATTTTTTAAATTTTAAAATTTTTGTTTTGTTTTTTCAATTTAATTTTTTTCTTTAATTTTTGACGAAAATAACTTTTGGTGAAACAACAAATTCGGGTTAAAAAATATTTTTCCTATTTTGACCCATTGTAGGTCCTACAGGTCTTTGAAATATCTATCATTAGATATCCATATTGTCTATATTAATGACTTACACAGAGAAAACATATTCGTAATAGCAACCGAATTTGTTGCCAATCGAATGATTCCGCCTTAGTGACCGAATTTTACAGTTGTGGCTACAAAATTTTAGAAGTGGTAGCAAAAGTTTTCAACCGAAATTCTTCTTTATACACTGATTTTCTGTTGATAGAACCGAAAAATTCTATGTGTGCAACCGAATCATTCGATTGGCAGCAAATTCGGTTGCTATTACGAATATGTTTTCTCTGTGTAGTAATCCAGATATACATATGTTAAAAAAAGGTTAAAAATCGAGGTTGTCCAGGTTTTTTCCTATATCTCAGCCATTTGTGGACCGATTTTCTCGATTTTAAATAGCAACCGGAGATATTGATGTATGAATCGTTAGGGTGGCCCTTAATAAACGAAAGTTGGCTTTTGGCCATTCTCACCCCCCAGTTTGGTGAACATTAGTAAAAAAATCATCCTGACAAAATTTTAGGTAAATCGGTTGGTGTTAAGCCCTCTGAAGTTTTGAGATGCATTTACAAGGGGAAAAAATTCAGTTTTTTCAGTTTTTGTAAAAATTTTGGCATTAAAAAATTACTTTTCCAATTTAATTTAAAAGAATAGAAATGTGTACGCAATTGTCGTTCTAATGAGACATAATAAACAGAAATTGGTCAAAAAATGTTAAAGTTATTAAAAATTCGCCAGGCCATTAATGTGTCTCAGGCAACTAGAACAAGAAAGGTAGGAACAAAATTAACATATTTTGATAAATATTAAAATACAAGCTCATTTTTACTTAACATATATCCATATTTACTAGTATATGAGTTTTTGTCTTCGTAGGATACCGTTAACCTATTCGATGGTATGACCAAAAAAATTAAATTTTTTTAACGGCAGTTTCAAAACTCCATTTTCAAATTTTTAAAAAATTTGTTGAACAAATTTCAGAATTTTTTGATCATTTCATTGGGATTTATTGAGCAGATAATAAGGAATAAAAATGTGAAAAAATTATGAAAATATGTCTTATAATTTTTCCGTACCTGCGATTAAAATTTTGCAATTTTCGAGAAAAACTAATTATTTGGCCATTTGTTTGCGAATGAGCTTTATTTCCTTACTGTTATGAATTATAAAATTAATTTTTTTACTAATGTTCACCAAACTGAGGGGTGAGAATGACCAAAATCCAACTTTCGTTTATTAAGGGCCACCCTAATGAATCGTATATGTGTGTTATTTGGGGGCTTTGAAAAGTTGCTTTCAACAGACAGACGGACATGGCTTAATCGTAATGTCGTCTAAACTTTTGACTCTAAAGGCACCTTTATTGACACTCTAACATCTCGAGTGTATGAGAAATTGAGTAACGAATTGGTTGGAGGTTTATATTCCCCATTTGATTATATGAATTAGAATGAAATGTAATGTGAAAGGTTTATTCTGGAGCATTTGTACTGGGTTTAAAGAATGACGATGAATTATGTATGGATTAAAAAAGTTACCCTCTTGATATTCTGGATCTTTAACTGCTTATACCCAACAACTGAGGTAAAAAACCTGTAGATAAATATTTAAAAATGCTTGAGTTCCGCCCAAATCCACTGGGCCGATGATATCCAAAATATTATGATGAAGGGATTCAGCAGGACCGAGGCGAAGACAAGAGGGAATAATGTCAAATTAATCTGATCAATTAAGGATCAACATTTCCAACTGAATGAAGTTAATAAAATAATAGTGGTCATTAGGGTGGCCCTTAATAAACGAAAGTTGGATTTTGGCCATTCTCACCCCCCAGATTGTTGAACATTAGTAAAAAAATCATCCTGAAAAAATTTTAGGTAAATCGGTTGGGGTTAAGACTTTTACTAAAATCGGAAAACGTTAACCCTTAAATCGTGAAGGTCAAAGGTCAAATTTTTCAATATTTGGAATTTCTCTTTGAAAGATTTCGAAATGTTCGAAATGTTGTATATTTTTGGGCCGATTTTGATGAAATTTAACAAAAATATAAAATCAAACTCTAAGGTTTATAATAGCAGCACAAGAATGGAAATTAACGCTTAATGGCACTTGGGGTAAAAATTACCCCAAACTTTTAAAATCATCATTTTTTTATGGTTTTAGAAGTTTGGGGTCATTTTAACCCCAAGTGCTATATAGGGTTAATTTTAATTTTTCTGCTGTTTTTGTAAATACTTTGTGTTATATTTTTGTTAAATTTCATCAAAATCGGCCCAAAAATATACAACATTTCGAACATTTCCAAATCTTTCCAAGAGATATTCCAAATATTGAAAAATGTGACCTTTGACCTTCACGATTAAAGTTTC
Organism: Calliphora vicina; assembly: GCF_958450345.1. Classification (NCBI taxonomy): domain Eukaryota; kingdom Metazoa; phylum Arthropoda; class Insecta; order Diptera; family Calliphoridae; genus Calliphora; species Calliphora vicina. Next base: position 84,699,459 of record NC_088780.1, read on the forward strand.
AGAGTGTATTTAGAATTATATGGACTATAATATTCTGAATAAGTTTGCCTAAAAATTGCCAAATAATTGGTTTTTCTCGAAAATTTCAAAATTTAAATCGCAGGTACGGAAAAACCATAATAGATATATTCATAATTTTTTCACATTTTTATTCCCTATTATATTCTTAATAAATTCCAATGAGATGATCAAAAAATTCTGAAATTTGTTTAACAAAATTTTTAAAAATTTGAAAATGGAGTTTTGAAACTGCCGTTAAAAAAATTTTATTTTTTTGTTCATACCTAAGAATAGGTTAACGGTATCCTACGAAGACAAAAACTCATATACAAGTAAATATGGACATATTTTAAGTAAAAATGAGCTTTTATTTTAATATTTCTCAAAATATGTTAATTTTGTTCCTACATTTCTTGTTCTAGTGGCCTCAGACACGTTAATGGCCTGGCGAATTTTTAATAACTTTAACATTTTTTGACCGATTTCTGTTTTTTATGTCTCATTAGAATGACAATTACGTATACATTTCGATTCTTTTAAATTAAATTACAAACGTAATTTTTTAATGGCAAAATTTTTACAAAAACTGAAAAAAATGCATTTTTTCCACTTCCCCTTTTCCATCTCAAAACTTCGGAGGGCTTGCGGCACGTCTTATCCCCAACCGATTTACCTAAAATTTGTTCGGGATGATTTTTTTACTAATGTTCACCAAACTGGAGGGTGAGAATGGCCAAAATCCAACTTTCGTTTATTAAGGGCCACCCTAGTGGTCATCCGCCACGATAAAAGATATTCTTAAATTTGTTCTTGTTTCAAATAGTCAGATATGTAGGCTTTAGTTTTACTTATTTCTTAAAAGAAAATCGATTGCACTATTTTCAGTTTAATCGGTGTTGGCAGATGTGCCCCTATGGCAAATGGTCCCCATGCATTTTTTATAATCCGTTTAATATTTCTAATGAATTTAAATTTAAAACCCTTACTCTGTCATAATAGCTTCGAACCGTAATTCTTTTTTAGTGTATTTTTTCCAAAAAGCTAAATATATAGAAAAAATTACCAAATTCCAAATATAAATTTAAATAAATTCTTTTTGAGTGTATTTTTTCCAAAAAGCTAAATATATAGAAAAAATTACCAAATTACCAAATTCCAAATATAAATTTAAATAAAGATAAAAAAACAAGATTTTAACATACATATTTTAAAGAAAAATGTGCTGACCATGAAACAATAAATCTTGCCAAAAAATATCTTCTAAAAAATTATGAGTGTCACACATTTGAATTAAACTGATACCCTTTTGAGAGTTGTTTTGATAAGAATGAAAAATGTTGCAAACGCTCGTAGCAACGGAGCAGTTTATTAACTGCGTAAAAACCCCACAGGAACTAACCAACCATCGATCATTGTTCGTGTGCCTTTTTAAGCTGTTGGAGTGGAGCAAAAACAAAAAAATAAAGAGAAACCGTACCAAAACCAAAGATCACGAGCCAAACGTGGTCCCGCTTAAATCAGGTTTAAGCAAGTGTATCATCGTCAACTTGGTATTTCACTATTTTTTTTCTTCCATTTTTTGTGTCGTATCGTGTCATTTTTCAAAACTGAACTCGTTTATCAGTGCACCGAAGTGACGCAAATGCACTAAAGCAACACCAAGCTAAACTTAAGAGACACCTTTCCAATGAATTACGGGCTTTAAGCCATTATCCAATCCCAACCAAGACATCCTGTTTGCCAGCCAGTGAAAACAACATTTTTGTAAGAGATTTCGTTCGAATTTTTGTTGCTGTTTTCTCTGTTTTAAATGTCGGGGTGTGTCACACATTTTTTTGTGGTTTCTGTTTCTAATTTGTCAGAAATTAATCATGTTCTTGTTTTCAGGTTGTGTTAAAAATTTGATAAATTAACCTGTATTCTGGGATGACAGCAAGCAGTATCTGGAAGAGATTGTGAAATGATGTGCTAAAAAAAATCTCTTCTTTTTTCTGTACGTTGAAAAACTTTAGATACAGACAAACATTTTGATTTTAACATACGCATTATTTTTGTAAAATTTTATATTTGTATTAAAAATGCATTCTCAATGCAAATTAAATTTTCAGATGCATTTTTTCTAACTTTTATTTTAAATTTTTGTAAATAATCTCAAAAGGAATATACCTCTTCGTCTTCGTAATATTTCTTCAATCAATAACATCCATAATGGTTTGTTTATAAATATTTAAATTTGAGAACTTTGTGCACGGTAAAAGACTAAAATATTTAAATAATGTTTTTTGTGGTATAGAGAAAACTGTTGATGTTTAATTTAAGAAAATACTAAAAATGAGGGAAATAGATATGAAACTTCTAGACGAATAGTCCGGTTTGAATGAAATTTCAAACTATTTTTGATTTAAAATATTTTATGTAAAGTTAGCTTTTCAAAACGTATAAATTCCTTATACATCTTCTTAGAAGTTTTTTCGATAACTTAAAAAGAAAAACATACTTTTTTCCGAAAAACATTTTTAACTTTTTTAAATTCAAATTTTACTTGGAGTCAATCGTGATTTTTAAACAATTTTTTTTATTTGTCATATAGGGTAGGAGGGGAACTTTTTTTGAGGCGATCTCAAATGCTGAAGTGATTTTAGAATTCAAAAAAATATCTCTTCACAAAAAATAAAAATCTAAAATATCTCTATATATTCAAAAATTTCAGAGCATTGGCTGTTGTTATACCCTGTGTATCTTGTACTATTCGTGCTATGTTTCTTGACTGTCGTCATTCTTCATTCAACCTGTTGCCTTAATGAAGATGTCGATTTCGGAGGCATGAAATAACCACCCACGAAATAAACCCCAAAAATTAGTACGGAGACCAACAACATTTTTGGGGCCTATTTAATTTTTTGAAATCATTATGAAATAAAGCCCCAATATATTTAGTTGATTATTTAATTTGTTTAATTTATAAAGAAAACGTAAAACAAGAGTTGTCCACACGAGACAAATTCATGTTCGTTGTGTTAACATATTTACTGTTTTTCAAAGTATTAATTCTGATGTTGGGTATCGCTTTTTTAGCAAAACAAAAGACGATTATACATAGTTGAAACCACCTTTAATATTTCAACATAAAAGGATAAAGCTCCAAACATTGTTTTTATTCCGTGCAAACATCTTAAAATATGCTGTCAATGCGATATGAAGCTAATGGCAGATGCTAAAAAACTGTCCATTAGACCGTCTCACTTTTAATTTTTTTTTCGAAATTCCTTCAGGCACATCGATTTTCTTAATCAACTCTAAAAACAAAGAATTTTGGTGTATAACACTTAAATATGGATGAACGGGAAGTGGTCTCTCAAATCACTTTTTTGTGTTTTTAGGAAAAATGCATTTTTTCCAAAAAATTAATTACATGCACTAGAAAGATAATTAAATTTCCTAAATGTTTTTAAAGCAACATTGCCATTTTGTTAAATGGTTTTTTATTCATAGCATTACAAATTCAGATTTTCAAATACAAACTTATAATTTTATTTTAATTTTTGCTTACCTTTTCTTATATAAAAATTGAACGAGGCAAAATTTTTATATTCTGTAAATGCAGTATAGTATAAAATTTTAAAGTGAAGATTTTGATGTAAATAGCAGTAGCATTCTGTTAAGAAAAACTGCAGTTTTAGTTGAAATGATGATCAAAAAAATAGGTCAAATTCCTAAGGGCGTAGGGGCGCATAATCGAAAAATAGGCCATGGTTTTTATATCAAAATGTCCTCCGTAAACATACTTTACAGAAACACAAAAAATTGTTATATGTTCTTAAAGAAAGTTTTTTTTTAACAAAGAAAGAGTTTTCACCCAAAAAACAGCAAAAATCTACTTTTTAAATTTAAAGTCGTTTATTTTTCGATCCATAATGGATATTGCTCCTACATCTTATGTATGTTATTTGCGACTTAGTTGTCTAATTAAAAAAAAATTCGAGTCCATTTGGTCTAAAAGTACGTCCTATATTTTTAAAAAAGCGGACTAAGGTATGGCAAAATTTTAAAATTTCTATATTGATGCCTATAACTCGGAAATTATAAGAGATAAATAGCACACGTAAGCACGTTTTTCAAGATCTAGCCAAGCGCTTTCCAAAAATCAAATGGGAAACAAATGGAACGTGTTTAAAAATTTTACATGTTGATGGTACCCTACTTTGAGCCCCCATAGCGAAGATATGGGTATACATATCTTTCTAAAAATTTGGAAAACTAATAACTTAAAAACTATTTTTTGGAAAGATTTCGGGTGTTTGACAGTCGTATTCAATGTCAGGAACTTCAGAAAAGATATATATGCATTCTTCAAATTCTTGGGAGTTGCAATTTTTAGGTTCTAAAATTTAATTTAATTTGTTCTATTTTGCTCTTTCTCTCTTAGTTTTCGAAACAACGTTCTTTTAAGTTGTAATTTTTCTATTTTAAGAAACTATGAAGTTACCTTGTTTTATCAAAAATTGCGTGGAGTTAGCAAGTTTTTACGAAAAAGTAATTATTAAATGAGAAACTATATCAATATTTCGATCTGACAGAGTGATAGTAAATGAAATGTACTATATATTTTTGGTGTTACCTAGTTTTTCCATATGACCACAGAAATATTCTCGTTTTATTTTTATTTTTTTTTAACATCTTCAAATTCATGCAAACCCTGCAAGAATTTTGTGTAAATGAAAAAGAAAGAATTAATATTTATTTAACAGTGAAAATTGTGCAATAATTCTTTCGAACTCACTAAACGCGACCATAAAGATAAAACGAATGTGGACCATATTTACCGCTACTTAAATTGCTCAAAACGGAAGCAAAAAATACACTCACTCGTATACGGACATAAAGAATGTCCTTTTTTTTTGTAACATAAACAAAATAGACTTTGGTGGAGTTGTTTTATAAAAATTCACATATGTATAAGTGCATGTACTAACACAACCACCTACAAACCAGGCAGTCAGACACATGAAATAATCAAGGGGTCAGTATGAAAAAAAGGACGAAAAGATATAGGAATGTATGGGTGAAGAACTATTTTATTTTTTTTATTTTTTAATTTTTGGATAAAGACAAAAAAGGAACAAAAAGTAATAAACTAAAAAAACGTTTTAAAAGACGGTGGATAATAAATGTGCCCACACTTGGTCATTTAACCCTTTAGGGTCGTGACATCACATAAGTCCACGTGGAAGAGTATGTATGTGTGTATAAACGCTCAGTGTTCTTACATTATTTATTATTTTTGTTTGTCTGTTAATTGTATAATTTCAAGTGCCAGCAATTATTTGATAAAAATTCACATTCTTCATTACCAAACAAAAGGATCGCACGCTATTGTTCGCCAGAAGAAGAAAAAGTGTAAAGGAAAAGGTTTTAGATACAACATTCATGTAAGAGGTTGTTTAATCATTCTTTAAATTACTTATACTTTTTCTCAATTCACTAGCAAGTAAATTGTATTCACATGCATGGCAACTATTCTTCATAGCTGCAAAGTAATCATGAGATTTGTCATTGTTAAGGATATTAAATGAGATTTCTTCTATGCAACTTAAAGGACTTACATAGGTCCTAACATACGTGTATAAGACTCCATGGAAACATATTTCCTGTTTAATGCAGTGACAAATTAACAATCGCTGAAACAAATTAATATAAAGCATCGTTGTTAAAAATTGTTAGTTTAATATATGTGACAGGAAACCCATTAAAACAATTCAAATTCTGAAATCATATCTACAATCGGAGGGAGTGACAATGTTTTTTAATATTAATAAGTTGTATTATAAACCAAATTAAAATATAACTTGTAAGTATAGTGCTAGTATTAAACAAATTATTTGTTTATTTAATTTCATTAAGTTTAAAGAGATGGAAAAAAATATACAACTCTTATATAGTCTAACCATTATTCATGAGACCACCCTCACTTTTTGGTTTATTTCTCAAGATGCATTCATTCTTTTTTCTCACTGACATCCTTGTGGTAGAGTGGAAGAGAACATAAAATTTATTTTAATTATAAACAAAATTACAAAAGACATAGTACAAAAGAAGTTAGTTACCAGAAGATGAAACAACAAAATAAATAAAAGAAAAAAAAAACAAGGACAACAAAAATTTGCTACGCAAACTAATTAAATGAATTTATATGAACTCCCCAAAGAAACAACAAAATAAACTCTACTTATATTCGTGCAACTACAAGATGCACAACAAACTATGCCATGCATTTGAAATTCCAAGGATTTTTTCTGCAAAGAAGTTTTATATAGCTAAATAAAGTATGTATACCAATTACAAAACATACATAAGCGTTAAAATGATTTTGGTGATTTGGTCCTATTTGGGACCTTGAAGTTATGGTCCCATTTTTACAGATTCCATAGATTTGAAATATCAAATTTAATTTACAAAATTACGATTTTGTAAATTCTGGGTATATAGTAAGGTATCCATTCGAAAAACTTAAAAATTACCATTTTCGAATAACGAATAATTCAATAAATTTTATGAAGAATAATCGAATAAAACGACAAATAATATTTATCATATTTTTTTAAAATTTTTCATAATTTTGTATTTAAATAAGTAATAATGTCGTCTACTATAACTCGTTATAATCATATTGAATGGATTTGTCACACTTCCCGGTTTGCGTTCATGTTTCCCTAACAATTTTCGGTAGATCCAAAACCAAGTTTTTCTTAAAAATTATATGGTTTTTTTGTCATTTTGAGGCCCAGATAATGTCCATAACACAGTGGTTTAGAATGGTTGGAGCTGAGGTGTTGATTTACGTTAGGTTAGCTACCTAGCGCTAATAGAGGTCAGTGCGCAACCCCTCAAATGTGGTCACCTCGGGTCCCAAATTTTTTTTAAAAAAATCGCCAAAATTACATTTTTGTTCCGAATGAGTTGAATGAACATTTAAATATAAAATTGGGAAGAAAAATACGCTTACATGTGTAGGTTATCTCTATTAGTTGAAGAGATATTCAGGTTTATTGATTAATTTTTTTAATTCTGCTCGGTCTTTTTATGGTTGTTTTTACTATGGTGGGCATACAGAGGTTCGAAACTTATTTTTCAAATATATATTCGTGATAAAATTCTAAATATAATTACTCCCTATAAAAAGTTATACGCATCCAAATTTGGAACATGTAAAAAAGGCCGTATTTTTTACGTTTTTTCCAAAAAGCCCATATATTTTTTCTTTTGTAGAAAAAAATTTTCTTCGGTACTATATATAATTTTTATATGATCCGCAAAAATAACTTAATGCTAAAGCGTATGAAGTAAAATTTGGCTCACTTAAGCGGACACAGAACAAACCAAACTTGGACAATTTTTTAAAAAAAAATTGGGTTTAAGTAAAAAATTCTAAAATGGTAAAGCACCGATCCACGAAAAATCTTCATATGTACTTGTATAACCCTATATATTTCTTAAATACTTACAAAGTTGTTTTACTATCGCACGGTAAATAACGTGACAGTAGGCACTTTTCTAAAAAAAACTCAACTTTTGGAACACATTTTCCCCGTTTTAGGAATTTCGGTATTTAAAAATAAAAAATTTTACAAATTATAATGCCATTGATTTAAGAATATTTGAGTCTATGTTGGTTTCAAATTTTGTTATGATATCTTCAACCGTTAAAATTTTACATTAATTCAAATTTTATACTTTCGTGGAAAATCACCATATTATAATTTTTTTATTTTTTAAGGTGAATGACGTCCCAAAATTTTATAGAATTATTTAATTTTACTAAAATATCAATCCTCAAGCCCTAAGGTTTTCAACAGTATCAAATACTTATATAAAAGACCTTTATTTACTAATCAGAAGTTCCACAAACCTTGCCCCCTTTGAAAAATGTGTACGTTTTTTCATATATTTCATGCAAAATGTTACTAACGTATCAAATGTAAATTTTGAATTCAAACACATACTGACATAACAGAAATTTTGGTGTAACAGATTTTGCATGCATTATAAAATATTAGTCGCAATATTAAAAATCGTTGATAAAGTTTTCCTAATAACTTGCCCAATTTTCGATGTGAGCCACTGTATATAGTAAATAAATGCATACCCAACAGAAAAAAATTGCACTATCGCACATTTTTGTATTGCTAATATTGAAAAAATGTATTTTTCTCATTTTTGGAAAAAATAAAAATTGAGATCATAATATATTTTCATTTGGTCATATATTGTGGTAATTATATTGAAGTAATTAGGTTAATTACTTCAAAACATATTGTGATCATGTGTGACAATAATATGACGACTATATTTGACCATAATATGATATTTTAAGATTCTAATAATGATCACAATATGTTTGGACTTCAATCATATTTATTATCATAATCTGGTGCACTTAGACTATGTTAACGACAACCACGTGTTTTCTCTTCGTGTAACTAATTTTTTAATAACAAACGACTACTATATACTAGGGTATTCGAACTATTAAATTTTTCTCTTGTTTGAATAAAACGAATAATTCGAATAAGAGATTTGAACTTGTTCGAATAATTCGATCACACGTTTAGAATTAATCGAATAATTTACATTTTTTTTAAAAAATTAAAGAATGAATTTTTGATGTCGTTTTTTAATATTTTATTGTTAAGAAAAACAAAAACTAACGTTAAAGGTAACAATTCAAGTATTGATAATGTTAAAAACATTCGAAAACAAAGTCCATCATTAAATTTTCAACAGAAATATTCTGATCAGAAAAACCCCCAAACAATCTCCAAAACAATTGACTAGCAAACCCTTTAGTTTCCGTTTTGGAGCTATGCTTTAAAAAATTTGAGCTAGTTGGACATGATCCTGAATTCAAATACAATATAAACGTTCATTAATTCGGGTTTTAAATTGAGTAACTAATTCCTTAGTAAATTAATTACACTATGCGACAAATAGTAGGGTCAGTGATCGGCGGTTATACGTGTAAATGAAAACCAAAAATACCACTTTTCTTTATTGACTATGTTGTAGCCGGCGTTGAGCTTAACAACTTTACTGAACTTAACTTTGCAATATTCGGATATTTAGATGGTCAAAATGCATGATAAAGGCAAAAGAATTACAATTTTTCCTATACGATATATACTAATTTCAAATCGATATATCTAGATTCCTAACCTGACCCAGCGAAACGCCGGGACACGTATAATTTTTTTTTACCGATCTAACATTTCCCATTGGGCAAAACCCTCGCCGATCACTGACCCTACTATTTGTCGCATAGTGTTATTCACTATTTCTAAATTATTTATAACAAATTGTATACAATAATATATTATACATCAAGCTCTATCAACGTTGCCGAATCTTTGCTTAATTAAGTGGTCTTGGGGAATTACACAATAAAGGGAATCTGTCCAAAGTTTGATATCACTGTCAGTGAACGTGGCTAATTTGAAGTCAGGCAGTGCATGATTGATGCATTTACAAATACGCAAAAAGTTTATTACCATGTTAGACAAAGATGTCCAACGATGTTTAACATCATGTATAAGACGAACTCCTTGCTTTTTTTGCAACAAAACATTAGTTTGCAATATTTGTGTTTATCATTCGATTTATTAAATATTTTGCAACACTTATGTACGCGGTTAATAACATCACTTATATGCATATATTTTAAGATCAGAAAATGTAATAATTATAAATGTCATCCTCAATATCACATTCGACGACCGTTTCAAAATCACATTCTCCATCACATTCAACTCCACAATCTAAGTTAATATTTTGATTACTAATTGCGATTCTTCTAATATTTCGCCAGCTAAATAACAAATATTTTATTCCGTACCTTTTATTTTCATTGGTTCAAGTCCAAAGTTAAAAATTTTGAAAGATTTGTTTTTAGAATTGTAACTTCTTGCAGTAATATTTATATATATATAGAAGGAGCTATCGGAACACTCATCTACAGTGATCGAAAGTCCCTTTGTGTTTAGTTATTTGTCGAATTTCAGAAACAATACAATTTTTGTGAGTCATTATTACTTATTTAAATTTGAAATTATGAAAAATTTTAAGCAATTTAATAAATTTAAATATATATGAACATTTATTCGTTTTATTCGATTATTCTACATAAAATTGTTCGAATTATTCGTTATTCGAAAATGGCCATTTTTAAATTGTTCGAATAATTATTCGTAAGAAATTATTCGATTAATCGAACGATCATTAGTCGAATGAATACCCTACTATATACCATATTACCTAGAAGTAGTCTATTTGTACGAATTTGAGATAAGTATTGGCTCCAATGTCATCTCCGATTTAAAATAATGCGTAGATAGTGAAAAGGTCGTTATATTAATATTTAACTTAGACCCCTTTCACACTAGGCAATTTAGTTGCGCAAGACTCTTGCCCAACAACAAAACAGCATGTAAAATTTTCTTCTCCTTAACCCGACATTACCTCTGGCATCAACAAACACAAGAGACTTGCGCAACTAAATTGCCTAGTGTGAAAGGGGTCTTACTATGTAATGAAAGTTTTTAAGGCCTCAGCACTTAAACCCTTTCCCTTGCTCTAAAAGTGTTGAACGTGTATCTGAAAACAACGTATATGTATAACAATGAATAAAATGTTAAGTGAAAAAATGTTTTTAATAGCGGCATACAAAAGAATATACTTTTTTATAATAAACTCCAGTTTTACATTTATAATTGAGAAATTAAATACATTTTTACCATTCAAATACTAATGCATAAATAGAATGATGGGATTTAAGAAATTTTAATTTAAATTTTTAAGTTAAAGTCATACAATTAAGAAATACATACATAAGTATGTACATATGTACATAAAATAAAACGTATCAACATGTTGATTGTTTAAAATTTTAATGGAATTTACAAAACGAAATAGTTTCTGCAACTCTTGTCTGTTATTTTTCATACATATAACAACCACAACTTGGTATCCAACATACTCGCATTTGTATAAAGTTTTTCTTGTTTTGTTTTAGCTTAGAAAGACATACAAGTCCCTTGGAAATTGTTTCTGTTCGATGGCAGTCTGGTTGTATGATTGTGGTTCTTGCATTCACGTGGTAGTAGAAGTAGAGGAAGTATTGTGTAGTACATTAATCACTCCAACATACAGAGGCTCAACTTACCACCTCCATTTTGACAATTAATCAAAATTGTCTCGGTGTGAAGTCAAGTAAATAAAACTACTCGATTCAAGTTGATTTTAAGCGAACTGCAGCAGCTCAGCACACCATACTATACCATACCACCACCAACCATCATGTTGCAAGAACTACACAAAATAAAATGCTCGTATAATAAAAAGAAGTCAAAGTAGAAATGTCGTTAACTTAAGTGTCCAATTAATTAATATCACATTTAACAGCCGCCAAGCTGAGAAAACCCATTAAGATAGTTTGTCACACAATCGCACCAGTACGACCATATGAAAATCCAAACTCACTCATACCTACGAACGAATAAACTAACAAACGCTGTCTGTACTTACATCCGATACTGTTGCTGCTGGGGCTGCAAATGTTATTGGTGTAAAACTGTTTTAAAGCTTGTGAAGGAAAACTTAAACTTGTGTTTGGTTGGTTAGTTGAATGGCTGCCTGGTCACATACTTGCTCGTATTTCCAAAAAAAAACCCAAAAAAAAACTGGTTGGTCTTTTATCCTTCTACATGGAAATGCCAACATGTGTGGCTTGTAAACTTTGCTCCTTAATGATTTTTTGTTTTCTTATTATAAATTTTTGTTGCTGTGTGTCGACTTGCTTGAGTTTGGCCAAAAGCTGAAACTTCATCTTAAACCATTATTACCACCAACTCATTCGCACACGACTACAGACGTGCCTTCATAGACTTATTTGGTTACTTAAGTCTTTTTAGGCTAAGAGCTTTTGCTGGTCGCCATTCTTCTTCTTCTTGTGTACTGTTAGTTCTCTGGGGCAACTTGATGCTCATGCTACATGTTGTTCAGTTTTAACAGTTGCATTCATCCACATAGCATCAAAAATCTTGAACCTGTAAAGACAAAAAAAACAATTAAATTAATTTGTTTTATAAAGTTCAGGATCAGTTGTTTAGGAAATTAAATGTGTTAGCAATTATTGCCATCGATCCTATTGTGTGCCGATCAGTTTAAAATGCCTAAATAATATATATTTCAATGACTACTACATACCGTCATCATTTAAGGTGTCTGAGACGTTAATAATTTGTCTATGTAGTTCGAAGGGCCTTTCTTAAAGTGAACGTAAATTAAACACATTGCTTCGAAATGTATTCTCCATTTGTTTAGCCTTTTCTCCAGTTCATTGATGTGAGATTGAAGATATTCGGATGCTTACGAGGGATGTTTTGTGAAAGCTGACACATGTCATATCATCCGCAAAGGTGGACGTGTGAACTGCGTTGCCCAGTAATTTTCGTCGCTGTCCCCAACCAAAATTAAAATATATATTTTTCTTCAAAAAGAAATGCAATTCTTCAGAATAATTAAATTACATATTAAATTAATTGGCCAATTTCGCATAAAATTATATGGTATGGCCATTATATGGTATGGACATTGAAGCCATAATTCGTATGATGAAGTCAAACGTACTTTTCGACAATATTCAAAAATTGTATACCACCGCATCTGCTAACGCATCGTTTCAAATCGTATGTAAAGAGCAGATTTGGGAACACTCAATGGAAAATTCAATTCGAAATTATGGAACCTGATATTGGATGAAATTAAGTTCAATTATTGTTAATTTTTTAGTACCGAACTATTTTAAAATATCTTCAATAAAATCCACAGTCTCCAAGCAAAATTTTCTGTCCCCAAAACTCTTTTAAAATCGTCATCTTTGACTGGCAAGCCTACTAGAGAGTAAGTGCGCACGTGGGCATATCTTTCATAAAATACATTCCTGGGGTACAGCAACGAAAATTTGCCGATGTGAAGAGATCATATAATTTTAACTTACTTGGAATGATCTGTCCATTACATAACATTGCCTCTTTTATAACTTGATACAATCGATCTTGATGTGCCAATTCCCGCTTTATCATTCTACTTACTATTTCCCAAAAATGTTCGGGTAACTGTGCTGGCCACTGCATGATATTATCGCCTTCCTGTTCTATAAACCCCTCCTCCAATTTAGAAATGTGTTTAAATGATTTAGGTTGGTTATCATGTTGAAATATCCATTGGTGTGGCATTTTATAATGTTATGACGCGGCAGCCTATCTTGCAATATAGTTTTATACACTTTTTTGTCCACAATACCGCCAATTTGGAGTAAAGTTCCTAAGCTTCCACCAGAAAAACAACCCCATACCATAACATTTCCGCCTCCATGCTTAGCAGTTCCAGTACAGAATTTGGGATTTAGGTTGTCTAACTCTCCTCATTCCATCAGAATACAGAAAATTTTCCATTGTTCAAGTATTCTCGAGCAAATTTAAGGCGAGTTTTAGAACTTTTTTCTACGATATAAATGTTTTGTTCGATGCTCTATAGCTTTTGAGCCCAGCTGAAACTGCTCTTCTTTGTACAGATTACTCTAAAAGTTGATGTGTGTAAATCAATTTTAACCCTCTAACCCGCAAGAGTACCTCAAGGCATGCATTACGAAACAGCAATTATCTCAAAAAGTAATTATATTTTTTTTTGAAATTTAACTGTGACTTTAGTTATAGATTTGTTAACATTTCCCTCGAATGTCGAAATGCACTTTGACTTTTAGTTTTTGTTCTGTCAGATGTTGATAACTTTTTTTTAGCTTTTTAAAGTTTGCGGGTTAGAGGGTTAAACTCTCTCTAAATCCGTGATCGACAAAAATGTGCAACAGCTATCTTCTTTAGCTGTTCACAGTTTTTGATTATTTATATTTAATTATTTATGTAGCTTAATTTGGCCAAAAACAATTGTTCACAAATATCTTTTTAACACTTGTGCAATATTTCGTTTCAGTCATTTCAATTATATAGGTCTAAATTTAATTTATTTTACTAAAAAATCTCAAATAATTTAATACTATATATAGTTTACCTATATTTCGTGTCTCATCCAGCAACATATTTTCAAATAATTTATAGAGAATTGACCACAAATTATAATTGGGCGATATGACGCCACTTGACTAATGTAAGTTCCTGGTTTTTGAATCATAACTATACCATGGAATTAAAAATAAACTTGAATTAGGCCAGTTTCTTATAATAATATCAGTACCATGTGATTTTTAGTTTTATTTACACCTTTTCTTCGAAAGATCCCCACTATTCATTATGGATGTAAACTTTTTTATAACAAATGTTTTCCAGCTTTGAGATCTTTAATTGATGCATTCATGGTAAAGAACCGGAATTTTATTGGCCGGGATACCACATCGTTAAGAATTGTAGGAGTATCACAAGAATTGATTCCATTTGAGTGAAATACAATGTGATTTTCCAATCATTACGAATGTATTATTAGCCCATTGATCTTTGGATGCGTATAGGGGATTAATTTGCATTAATTCTGTTTCTTAGTTAATTACTGTTCCTTTAGACCGCGAGCTTATCATTTAAGAGTTTTGAAAAATATCATAAAATATCTTGCAGACAATTCAATATTGCGCTAAAAAATCTTAAGTTTAGGCCATTTAGCAGCAAAACTATTTAATTGAAATTCAAAGTATGCTAAAGTTCCTTAACAGGAAAATATGTTTTCGTTTAAACTAATCTATTTTTCTGATCACAATTGTGTCTGTGAGTTTTGTTTGCTTTGACAAAAAAAAATATCACACCCTTTACACTTTAAATAATTTAATTCGGGTGTTGGTGATTCCGGCTAAAACTCGTGCTCCATGCTCACTCATAAGATTGATATGATTTTGAACACTGTTGGAGTTTGCTTTATTAGTACTTGTTTTGGAGGTTTAGTTCAGCTTTTCTTTCTATCTCATGAGTTTGAATCATTTTTCATGATCGAATTTCATACAAGCTCCATGTGTGTTTGTTTGGTATGGTCGACATTTTAAACAAATGCAAATACTTTTTTATTTCGTATTCATATCCTACACCACCATACTTGGAAAGGGCATTGTGCGTTCGATCTAATGTTTGTAACATAAATATCTTAAATATAAAACTATCTTAAACAAATAAGTTACATCTCAGTAAGATTTATGATTTGAACAAATTATTGATAGTTCACATTATTTTGTGAAGATACAATAAATAAAATATGAAAAAAAAAATAAGTAAGCAGCAAAGCCTCAAAAATTCAAGAACTTGAACATTTTGTTGGAATTTGACTTGAATGCAATGTAATGTTTTAGTCTTTTGAAAAATTAAATATTTTTCAAACAAAAAACATATGGCTTGAATTTATGTTTCCTTTTTACTGGAGAATGCTATTGAAATAAAGTGTAATACAACTGTAATTCTATTGCTTGACTATAATTCAATTCTTGGGCTTCAACTTGAATTCCAGTAAAAATGCTTATTGGGATAGTAGTATAAATCCACTAAAAAAATTTGTATGTAGATCGGTCTGTAAATCACCTACTGATTTAACGTCCAAACATAAAACACTAATCTATCCGAATATATTGTTTCCGGTTCCGTTTGACAGAATAACACTTTCTGATACGAATGCTCTAGAATTTGCCATTAAATGCTATCTATATAAAATGTGTGTAATGTCTACAAACGATGTAAGGTATTTTTAAATCGGACTTGCCGATCATACTTTGTTACTTGTGTTTTTTCTCGAAGTTTAGGTACATGAATACGTACAGGTATGTAATTAATTTTGTTGACTTTATGTCATTGTCGTTTTTTTTCTGTTGTGTTTCTGAGCCTTTTGGCTTGTTTCCTCTACTTGGGTGTGCTAAAGTAATTTTACATGTTGCGAGAAGAGAATAAAAACCAACAAAAAATGGAACCTACTTAAATTTAAGAAACTTACTGATTAAATTTGCAAATTAAAAATGTCTGTTGTTCAAGTCCTACGAGATGTAAAACTTAAAAGCAGACAATTAATTATTCTTCATAGAAACACAATATGAGTATTATGATGAAATTTTGGAGGAAATTTACTGGAACATATTCGTACAAGTATATTAGGGTGGGTTTTATTGAGGTTTTTTCTAATATGGAATAATGTGACAATTGGTATAAAGCTGATGCATTAAAAATATACAGAATGCATTTTCAATAGAAAATTAGTTATTTATAAACATTTTGTTTTTTAATAATAAATGTGGTATTAACTTATTAATATGGGAGTCATAAGTTATACTGTATTAACTTTTTGACAAGATTTTAAAAGGAAACATTGATAATATTCGATTTTTGACAAATATTCCAGACGTGTTTCGAGAAATTTTTCCATGTAAGCATTAGTGTTTATAAAAAACCGACTTTTTAAAACATCGGTTTGTCGGTTAACCGACATCGAAAAAACCGGTTAACCGACATATATGTGTAGAAAACATAAAATGTCCTATAAAGTATACACAGCTTTAAAATTTGTAGTTTTTAGTAGTCAGGAATGGTTAATATTAAATAAATATAAATATACAAAAGTGTTAAGTTCATTTTATTTTGTAAAAATTTCAAAATTATTATCTCAGTCAAATGGAATTGAGTAGAAAAATGTTACTAAATATATAATACTTATTTTAATTATTGCTTTAATTATTAAATTTCAACCAAAAAATATAAATAAATTTTTTAATTAAATATTTGATAATTTTAAAATTTATTATCACCTCGACTTTCTGATATGAAACAGAAAATGTTATAAGTCCCAAAAAAGGACCTTCTTAGCTGCGATTATTTGTCATTATAAATCATACCAAATAATTAATAAAACTCCATTATCAGATTTCAAAAATATTTAAAATCAAGAATTTTAGAAAGTTTTCTGTCTCTCCTGTAATATTTCTGAAAAGGATTTTGTACACTAAGCTAACGAAATGAATAATAAAATAAAATTTTAAGAACAAAACAATGAAGTCAAATACAGGTAAGCCTCCATTTTCGCAGTACTTTATTTACGCGAATTCGATATAACGCGAACTCAAATTAGCAACCATTTTTTGAAATACGCGACTTTTTTTACACGATTTTTATATAACGCGGCAACAAATATAAGCGAATAACAGATTTCTTTTTTGAAAACTCCGTTAATTTTTATGAATTTCTTGTTATGTTTTGATCTCTTTTATGTGTTAGAATATTTTTTTTTTAATTGACATTTTTTCCTTAATTTTCGATAAGAAATAATTGTTTTAGTTGAGTTTCACTTTTGTTTTAAGTAAGTTTTTAAAAGTACAAATAAAATAAGTTTACTTAGGGCCATTATTACAACTTACAGTTATAGTTAAAGTTACCTTTAAGGGTACCTTTTTCTATTGCTTAAAGTTACCTTTAGCTATAACGGCAAGTTGTAATAATGGCCCTTAAAGTATATATCGTCGCCTTAAATGCAAACGGATGTAACTAAATTTTTAATGTTTTTACATGATACGTTATAAAATCAATAATAATAGGTTATTCTTGGCAATTGTTCAATCAATCAAAAACTTGATTTTGAATTTTTGTGTAGTTACGTCCGCTTTCATTTAAGACCTTAAATTTTAAGGTGACGCATATATGTACATTAGGGATATAACTTTTGACAATTTTTGCAAATATGCAAATTGGCATAGCATATTCGAATAGAGCATTAAAAGATATAAAAAACCACGGTATTATTTTTTCGCGGTTGTTAAAAAAGTTCACGCACCAAACGCAATAAAGTTTTTCTTGAAATATTTTCAATTATTTTGAAACACGATATATTTTATTTTAATAGTAACTGCGGACATACTTTAAAATATAATTTTTAAATAAGGGAAGTATCCCTCACACTTGAAAAAAAAAATTAAATAATTTATATAATTTTTCAGAGAAATAGAAGTTTGGTTTATTTTAGAAATTGGTGTTGGTGCGTGATGTTTTTGATTCCAAATGATCTAAAAAAATGATTTTCATTACTTATACAACATTGGCCATCACGTGGAGGTATGCCAAAAATTTCGCCAAAATTAATTATATGCCTAATGTACATATGTGTTTTCGATTTAATGCGATTTTGAGGTCCCAATTTTTTGTTATGTGACTGATGTATTTGTTTTACGCGAAATAAAAAATGTTGGCCCCACAAAAGCATTTCGTTCCAAATTAGAACCTCGTTTTACGCGAATTTGATTTACACGCTATTTTTTTGGGCCCAACAACCGCGTAAATGGAGGCCTACCTGTATATTGAAAGAAGGTATGTACATGATATTCAATTTAACGTTTGGTAAAATCATCTAATCGCTAAGTTTGTAATGAATCATTATTATGATTTAGCTTTACTTCTAGAATTATGCGGAATTTAATTTTTAATAGTTTCATTATGAACATTTAATTGGTATAAAACCCACAAAAGTATATATTCTGGGTCCCTATAAAATTCTAATACGATCTAGCTATGTCCATATTGACATAGAGAAAAGGACTTAGGTATTGTTACGTTTTAACCTTTTAAAAACGATGGTTTATTTCCTTTAAATAAACCGGATACTTTTGATTGCA
The DNA here is from genome assembly GCF_958450345.1 of Calliphora vicina. Classification (NCBI taxonomy): domain Eukaryota; kingdom Metazoa; phylum Arthropoda; class Insecta; order Diptera; family Calliphoridae; genus Calliphora; species Calliphora vicina. The sequence goes on from NC_088780.1 coordinate 84,718,144, forward strand.
AATAAAAGCCGTTTAGTAGTTTGAAAATTGTAACAACTCTTTATTTATTTAAAAATGTACAATAACAGAATTAAATAGTCACTCAATGTTTTATTTATACACGTTTATAAATTCTCAGAAATACAGACACACTTTATAATGTACACGAATTCACTTTGAAATACAGCACACTTTAAGGCACTTAGTTGATGTTTATTCAAATAGCTTCTCTGATAAACTCACTAACGACTGCAACCTCTGCCACTATTTATAACACTGTCATCTGCATTCTAGATTGCTCTTTAACTGTCTAGAGCTTTCTAATACATACGACATCTGTGGTGTACTTTCTACAATGTTCTTTAACTGAATATTCGAATTCGAATATACGTAAGTATGGCAACGCTGTTTGCTGCGACCGTATATTCGAATTCGAATATTCAGTCAATGGTCAACTGAAAGCTTTTATTCAATGTTAATAATGCCCACAGATATGTTACAGTTTGCTATTACAGCACTGCTATTTGAAAGCATTATGCTACTTTTAAATCAGCCGTTAAAATCGTTATATTTGAATTCAAGTACAATTTCGTAACAGTATTGAAAATGGGTGAAAACTGGTTAACCAATTTCCGTCCGTCAGACGTTTACAAATAAGAGACCTATAAAATCAAAATTAATAGCTAAATTATGTGAAAAATAAATGAACAAAATAGGTTTTGGGCATCGTTAAAATTCCTACTTATTTAACAGTGACAGAATTATTTGCAAGTAATTCTCAATTGACGGAAAGTCATCAATCACTGCCCGAACTCGAAGGAGTATTAGAGACTATGCCAAATTTATTTTTTGGAGCTAGTGCTGTCAATAGCGTTTCATTTCAACGTAAATAAGTCTTCTGAGGCAGATGAATGCTAGCATTCCGATCCGCAAAATTGTTTCGTTCAATTCGCAGTTTTGGCGAAAGCAAAGTGGTGGCTCTAGATATTTTCAAAGCATTCAATAGGCTGTGATATATGGCGCTTTTATCCAAACTAATTGCTCTTGGTGTCGATAATAACTACTCTTGATTTATATATTGTATCTCATAAAACGAATTCAAGAGCAATTCATGGGTACCGCAAAGTTTCATTCTTTCTCCTATTCTATTCCATTTTTTTCTAAATAACATTCTACGTTAAACTTCCAACCCTATCGTAAGTATTATAGCAATAATAAAATTATTAAATATTTTCCTTAGACTTACTGAAAACAACTTAAATACAAAGGCGGAGAATTTGAAGTTTAAATAAAATACAGAAAAATGTTTTGAATATCCATCCAATTATAATTTAATTATATAATTTTATGACATTAATGTTTAAATATGACCGCGTCTAGAACATACATTACGTAACCTGCAGGTCCAATTTTCACACATCCTTTGAAGAAAATCAGATTATATTTCGGCAATAACTCATCGTTTCTGGTTTATTTTCATATACCTGGAACTTTACTTATAACCAGAGTAAATAATCTAAGACGTCAAATCACATAAACAGGGTGACCAGTTAACCGGCCAATTTCGGGGAATTATTTGCCAAATGTTTCTCTTAGTAAATTGATTGTATCGTGCCCTGTATGAAACAAAAGTATACTTTGTGGTGTGAAATGTGGCACCAACCTGCAGAATACACATTTCTGTACTACTAATGGTCTCCAGTTGAGGCACGAAAAGTTAGTAAGTATGTTTCTATACCGCTTACCGTTGTCTGACTATCGTTATTTGTGAAGACATATGGACCAATGACTACACCCGACAATAAACCGAGTTGTCTGGATGTAATGGTGTTTCGATAATGGCTAGAGGATTATCATCGCTTCAAATGCAGCAATTCTGTTTATTGACATTGCAATTTACTCATTACTGAACAAAATTTTAAAATGAAGGGTGTGTGTGAAAATTGGACTTCCAGGTTACTGCATTACTACCTACAGCTGTATTCAAAATAATAGGAGCAATAGTTGCCCATAACTTAATAAGGTTATTTTATTAGTCTGTCAACATTAAAACCATGTAAAAAAGCTAGTTTTTGGGTTTTTACAATGGAATGTAAAAAACCAAGATAAAAATAAATTATTTGTGATTTTTTCTAGTGATTTCTTTATTTGTCCATGAAGTGCATGAATCAAAAAAATAGGAGCAATTGTGATTTACAATAAATTAAAGTGATTAAGTGAATAAATCGTGTGTGAAATAATAAGAAAATATGAAAACCATATGCAAAAATGTTTTTATAAAAAATATTTTTATATTTTAAAACACTGATTGGGAAGTGGAAAGTATTGAGCGAAGAAAAGCGTGATATTATTAGAATTCTTCGAAATCAACGGAAAAATTACATTCAAATTAAAAAAATACTATCGTGCTCCGATCAGAAGATTGCAAATGCCTTGTCATACGAAAAAAAAAGCCGAGACTCGCGGTCAGAAGCTGAAAACATGCGATTGCTGAAGAACAAACTATTAGCTAGAAGTCCACGAAAAGTGCCTGTTTACGCCAAAAACAACACCTAGCGATTTTCCTAAAATCCCTGCAATTCCTATTTTTCCTCAATATATATTAATGCAGAATGCTATGTGTTGCAGTAAACTTTCACTTGTCATTTGTTCTAAATTATACGTCAAGCGTCGTAAATACATACTTCGTTTACGGCTAGAGATACAAATCTAACTCTAAACTGTTCACTTCGTTATACTATTGTTCGCTATTGTTCCTTATTGGTAAGAATCCATCTTCCAAATAATTTAATAAATAATTAAAGAAAATTCCTAATCCTTTGGTTTTATTCATTCCTTTTCTTTTCATATTGTTTGTTAAATTATTCTGAGTACAAAATCTAAACGATTTTGTTTCGGCTCAGAAAGTTTGGAAAACCTTTCAATTTATCGAGCCCTTTCCCCCTTCACCCGGTTTTCAACTAAACTGTGCCCTTTCTAACTATGAAAAAACCCCAACGAACACATCAAAAGGAAAAATGGAAAAATATTTTGTGGACTGACGAAAGCAAAATTTATTATTAGGTGGAACTGGATCTAGGCAGTAGGTTCGACGTCCCCTGAACACAGAAAATGAAGTCTAGTACACAAAAAAAGCAGTTAAACACAGTGGAGCGAAAGCATATATATTGGGATGCTGTTTGTACTATATACGAAATAAAAGGCACTATGGACCCAAAAATGTACGTGGAAATATTATGCTGCCATATTCAGTGTGGAATGTGCCACTTAAATGGGCCTTCCAACAAGACAAGGACCCGAAACACACGAGCAAATTGGTAAAGGAGTGGTTTCGGGTCAACATCGTCTAGGTTATGTCATGTCCTGCTCAGTCCCCAGACTTGAATCCCATATAACATCAATGGAGAGATGTGAGAAATATGTTGCGGTACGGAAACCGTCAAATGCAGCTGAATTGTGGTCTGTAGTGCAAGATGGGTGAAATCAAATTCCCCTAAAGCGATGTCAGGATTTAATCGACTCTATGCCTCGCAGATGTGCTGTAGTAATAAACAAGTAAGAAAGTATGGTCGGTCAAGCCCGACCATATAATACCCTACACCAAGTAAATGAGTAAAAATATTTTTCTTTTAAAATAACAATAATTTATATTCGTGAGTGATTTTCGTGAGTGATTCTAAGTATATTTTGAATCCATAATTAGTTTTTTATAATTTCAGTTCTTGAAGCAAAAATATAAATAAAATGTTATTATTGTAGGAATTATTCATTTTTAAACTATTAAACTATATATTTAGCTTTTAACTTACATATGGACAAGTCCATATCATCGTACGTGACATTTGTACGCCTATAGAGTGGAATAGATTTTGCAAAAATAAGAGTATCTGAAAAATGATTTGGTCTTTATGTTCCATTCAGTACTTTTTTTTAAATAATAAAAAGTTCTTGCGAAATATTGTTGTCCAAAATATTGAGCGAAATAATGAATGATTTTATAATAAATAAAATTTAATATCGTACGTGACAGATTTTTCTCTTATAATAAAACAATATAGGTATATTCTGTAAATATATGTATACAAAAACTAAAAAAGTGAATAGAAAATATACATTCGGTTTCAATAAACAATTTGACAATAGCAAAAAAAAAAAAACAATCAGAGTCAAATTCATTTCATACTACAAGCTAAATGGGAGCCTAGTTTTCGCCGCAATTTTAGCTTAAAACATTAAAAAATTAAATATAATCAGTTTAAACAATTTTTTTTTGTCTTTAAAATGTTGTAATATGATCGAAACACTTTCACATAGTAACATTTTATTATTTCCTTCTATTCAAATCATCTTGAAAAAAGTTTCAGGGGTTTTTGTGTTTTCAGTCATGGTAGCGATTCTCGTGGAATTGCATTTTTAACTTTTTAATATTATAACACTCTTTTAATACATTTTATATGTTTTTACGCTTTAATACCTTTGTGAATATTATAGGTATGTATTCATTTATTTCCATCAGCGCATACAAATCTAAAGATCATAATTTTCAAATTTATATTGAAATATATTTTTAATTATAACATTGAGACACTTGATATGGTAAAAAATATTTGTTCTTTATTTAATTTCATATGTAATTAATTTAATTTAAAGTATTTTTATGCATAAGCAGCTTTGTTTACTGGGTTTCAAAAAGAAATGTAATAAATTAAATAAACACGTGCTACCATTGGGCAACAAACAACTCACTGCTCTAACAGGTCATTTCTTGAAAATGGAATAGTGTTGCAAAACACACTAATATGTTCTACTAAATGTAGAAAATAAAACTCCAAATTATTTTTTCTTATTTTTTCATAGCAAGAAATTTTACCAATTTAATATAATTTTTTTTTTATATTTTTTTTAAATTCAAGAAATATTTTCGTTTGCCAACACTAAAAAGGCGGAGTTCCATGTAGCCATAAATTTATGCCGTTTCACAATTGTTATTGTCGGTATTGCTTTTATGAATCTCCGTTTTTTTCTTTGCTTCTTTGGCTTTGATTCTTTATTTTTCCACAAAAACAACACAACATATGGTTTATCTCAAAAACAGCTGGTCTTAACACACACGCACACAAAATCGTAAATTTTCTCAAAACATTGTATTTCGTTTTCAAAATAGAGAGGGAGAGAAAGAGCAAATTTCAAGAAATTTCTCATTCATTTAATTGAGTACGCGCCGTAGATAAACAAAAACGAAACAACACACAACAGAACACACACACGCACTCAATAAACAACAGCACAGCCAACAGTTATGGCACGCACATGGGCAATAAAGCATTCCCGGCAGCCATAAAACATTGTGCGACCGAAACAGTTGCCCCATTAATGTCAAGGGTGCGACAGAGACGAATCGAGCCCATAAACAACATCCAAGGATATTAAATGAGATTTATTTGTTGAGTGAACTTGAGCAGCTCTGCCTTCACTCAGTGTTCGTATGACGCACGGCAGCAAAGCATTCAGCCATTCGTCTAATATGTAAACTGAGCAGCGGCAGAAGTATGTTGCTCTGCGACAGAGCTCGTAATTTTTCTCCTTAATTGTTTGTTTACATCATAAATAAACATGGCTGAACGAAAAATTGTATTTTCGTGTACCCATCGTTATTGCTCGCTCAGTGTTGTTGAATGTTGCCCACTTTTGTTTTGAGGAAGAGTTTGCGTATTTTGAAATGGAAAATTTTTGGCGCGTTTTATTATATTCGACTTGATTTATTTAAATGTGCACATCACACACAAGTGCCAGCAAGAAGAGAGTTTTTTTCTGCAACAATTTTGAATTTTTGCTACAAAATTGTATCTGTATATGTATGTTTTTTATTTATTTTTTTTAGGTTTAAGAAAAATAGTGTGAGTGCAGATGGATGAACTTGTTTTGCTGTTTTCTTTAGTTGGTAGATTTTGGCTTCAGGCTGTTTAGTGTCTTGCAACTTTATTTGGTGTCTGTCTAATACAAGTAGATTCGATTGTACTAGAAGAGTCACATTCTAGTTGCCGTGCAACACTACAGAATCAACTTAGACGCAGTGTTGCCACTTCATGTGTAATTACACATATTGTGTGTAATTTTAACTTGGATGTGTAGCCCATGTGTAATTGAGTGAATGTGTAATTCATGTGTAATTTTAAATTCCAATTATATCCAAAATATATTGTCAATGGATGTCTTTTATCTATATTTTGGATTTTAATTGAATGAATGAATTATGGATTGTTCAGATTTCAAAACCGACTGAAATAAATATGTACATTAATATGAGGGAAAGTAGCTATATCCTCTATTTTAGTTGATAAATAAAAATCCAGTATCTCTAAATGTATTCATATTTATTATATTGTACTCGTTTGTTACTCAGTATAATGGAATTATATGTACTAGGATCGCCCGGTGGCCGAAATTCGAAAACCATATGTGTTTTATTAATATTGGCGGACAATAACATACTTAAAAGTGTATCACCAAAAAACGTATATATAAGATGAAGGTAAGAATCAAGTTTGAACTAAATTAACATTAAGGTTTGCAGAAAAATAGGATAAGTAATTTGGAGATTGCTATGTTTGGTTTTCCAGGTGGACATTTCTCCGTTTGTGATAGTTTTGTTTGCGTAATATTGGTAATAGAAACTAAATTTTAGTTTATATGTATATAAGAATTTTAATTCCAACATGATAAAAATATAAAACAACAAATACTATTCAATAACTATACATTTTTACAAGTTATTACAAATTGTTATTGGAAAAACGTTAATTTTCAATATAACCCAAAATCGAAAATTTGTATTTTTATAATTTTAAATTGTTTATAGACGGTTTATAGGTAACGGTATTTACAGATAACGGTATAAACTATTATATCGGTAACGGTAATTGCAGTTATTTCGGGGTAACGTTAGCCAATTTTAAGAGGAAAAAACGAGAACGTAGGAATTTGTGTGAGAAAAATTTATTTACAAATTGTTACTAGTTATTTTTTATACCCGTAAGAACTGTTTTGTGTTTATGCTATTGTCTGTCTGGTTTCTGGTTTGTGTCTTAAATAATAAACAATAAAATTTACCTACTATTTTGGAAGCTTTATTTCAAATTTATAACTACAAATTTTAAAAATATAAACGTTACAAGATAAATTACTGGTAAAGTATTAACTGGGAAGGAAAATGGCCAGAGCTATAATTTTTAAACAAATAGTAAAAAATATTTATCTTTGAAACTGAAAATAAAACTGATTTCAAAGCAGTTAATATAAATTAGGAATAAAATAAAATTCGAAAGCAAACAGTGTGCTATTTTTTAAATATTGTTAAATTTTTAATAGAAATGTAACAATTTCCGAATGGACATTGATTAATATTTGTTAAAAGCGTATTTGGGATTGACATTTTTGGCTGATGATTGGCTGAGATTGCTAACCTTGCTTTAATACCCCTCATATATCCAATTCCTGGATAAATTAAAATCAACGCAAGTGAAAATTGTCCATTGACAATAAAGTGATCGTATTTGGTCCAAACATCCCAGAGTCCACTGTGACAAACCTTTTATATTCATGACAATTTTAGACAATTTCACCTATTGAAATCACGAAAATTTATTTACGTGTGTAATTTTTTCTCGTATGTGTAATTTAGGCATGAGGCATGTGTAGTTTATAATTTTCTTGGTGGCAACACTGCTTAGACGGCAACACACAACTACGTAATTTGCGTGTGCATTTATGTGAGAGTGTGTCAAGAGGCGAGAATTGTTTCGACAATGTTCAACTTCACCGATAACAATCTTTAACCAGATACATAAATCGTCTAAATGTTAATGAAATCCATTTTCCGTCGGCAAAACGTATTTTTTTATTATTATTTATTTGATTCATGTTTTTAACACTTTTTGAATAGTATTTAAATATGTAGGTACATAACTTGATATATTTCGGGACCGCTGATTCTCATTAGAATTATAAGACAAAATTAAGAACTCAAGTTAAACTTACAATAAAGAAAATTAAAAACTAATTATTGTATTTCAATTCACACAATTGGTCTGTTCTATAACAAAAAATATCACGAATTTTGATATTTTATTTGAAAAAAAAACAGTTTGTAACAATACGAAAAAAAATTATATGGACAGACCAAATTAAAGTTAACTCTCTTCAACCTAGTGGCAAATTTGTTTACTTACTAGAATTCCTACTAGGAAAAATTCGGAAAAATTCTTCGTAAAGATTCAGTTTTGTTTCTTTACAGAAAAAACAAATTCGCTGAGATTTGGTGCCAATCGAATGATTCGATTATATTATGATTCGGTTTTCACAACAGCAAAATTTTGTTTTTAAACAGGAAAATTAGATTTTCCAGTAGATTTTATGCAAATAGAAAGTACATTCATATTAAGATAAAATAATGAAAACAATAGTTTAAATATAAATTAAATGAAAAAGTTCTCTTTCAAAACGATTACCCATTTTTTCAGATTTAACTTAGTCGGACCTCTTAAATTTTTTATTAAAACTTGTTGTGTGACCAGTCCGGTGAAATACAACTACTATATTATAAACCATCAAAAAGCTTTAAACTAATATTGGATAATCAAAAATATTGTATTTTCCCACGAAAAGTGATTATTATAGTATCCCAGGTTTTTGATAAATATAGTATCCCAGGAAAAAATATTTCGGATTTGGAAGCAATAAATATGATTACTGCATCTTCTACTGCTACATTAATTGCATCCTAAAATTATTGCCTTACAATAATGATTTTGGAAGGCATACATTAAGCTATTTGTATAGGTGGTGAAGAACTTAGAAAAAATCAGAGCTTCTTGTTAGGCAATCACTGGGTCTGTAAGATTTTATTGCTTCTCAGCAGCTCTAAAATCTATGTGCACAATTGTTTGCACATATTTAATTCGATGAAATCAGGTTAATTTTAAAGCTGTGAAATAAGCTTATTTTGGATTCCTAATGCAGAGACTCTACGCGAGGAATCCCATATAAAAATCATGTAATCTTTCATGCGAACTGGTAGCAGTATACAAGGAAGCATTCCGAGGAAGCACCATTTTTTTGCTGGGATAAAAACATTTCGCCGAATTCCCGACAATGTACATAGATCTAGAAATACACAATTTATGGCCAAAACTCAAATCTTGCGATGACATTTTTGGTACTGCAATGTGAAGTAAACACTTGAAATATACTTATTAGACCGCTATGAAACAAAAAGTAAATATTTTTCGTAAATTAAAAAATAAAATATATTCCTATCATATTGGTACTATGCTTATCCAACAGATTTTTCAGTTAAATAAAGAAAATATTTCTTATAAAGATTATAGTTGATGATATAAATTTTATATGTCAAAAGTTAAATCTTAAAAAAATTGGCTGATTTCGTTCAAAAATTTAGTTTTTTTCAAAAATTTTATTTATATTCATTAAAACTTCGACTTTAATTAAGAACAAAACAAAATGTTTAAAAGTGTTGAAAAAAATATAAAAACCCGAAATTAGGAAAATATGTTGGGAAATTTTAGCAATCTAATTATTTTATCATAAGTTGCCCGTTTTGTTAAAGCAAATTTTTACATAAAATATTTGGTTTGAATTTTTATATAGACTTTAAATAAAAATAAAACAAAATGGTTAATAGTGTTGAGAAAAATATAAAAAACCGAAATTTGATCAATATGTTGGGAATTATTTGCAATCAATTTATTTTATCATAGCTTGCCCGTTATGATAAAAATTTTTATAACGGCTAACAATTTCCAAAAAAATATAGTTTGAATATTAATACAGAAATGAATATAACACAAAATGGTTAAAAGTGTTGAGAAAAAACCCAAAATTAGACCAATATGTAAGAAAATATTTTCAATCAATTTATTTTATCATACCTTGCCCGTTTTGTTAAAAATTGCACTAAAAATATAGTTTAAATATTTATGCAGACTTTAAACAAAGATAAAACCAAATGGTTAAAAGCGTTGAGAAAAGCATATAAAACCGAAATCAGAGCAATATGGTGGAAAATATTTGCAATCAATTTACTTTACCATAACTTGTGCGTTTTATGAAAAATTAAACATTTTTAAGCAAATTATTACTCAAAAAATATATTGTTTTTGTCATAAACATTTTTTGGTTCTAATTTAATTAAGAATAAAACAAATTGTTGAAAAGTGTTGAGAAAAATTTTAAAAATCGATATTAATCCAATATGTTGGGAAATATTTGCAATCAGTTTATTTTACCATAACTCGCCGTTTAATGCAAAATTTACATCAATAATAAACTATTTAATTAAAAAAAGTTTTTTTTTCAAAATTTTTATTGGTCACAAAAGGATTAAAAAGTGCTAAAATTTATTTCAACCTCAAAAGAAAGTATATGGTTTAGCTAAAAAATTAAAAAATAGTATACTCCAGACCTATGTGCAGTGAATATATTATTATAAACTAATTTCACGGGAATTGAATAAGTCCAGGAAATTAGCAACCCTTTAGAATCTAAAGTTTAGATACATATAGTGAATGCCAATACAATGGCATATTTTTTGGAAAACTTATTCCGTAATTAACAGTATTCATTAAAAAAACTATCCGGGATAAATATTCAATTAATAAATCTGCAGTTTCAAAAATTATTAACAAATTTCGTGAAAAGGAACTGTAAAACTCAAAATTTTGGGGGAATATACTAATATTGGAAACTAGTTCTCGAATTGTTAGCCGCAGGGCAAATGAGGTGGGTCTTGGTTGCTCTCGCCCCTTGAGAAACCTATTACTTTTAAAAAATTCGTATTGCCAATGAACATTTAAACTATTCGAGACTGAAATGGAATATTGTACTCTTTTCTGGTGAATGCAAATACAATTTAAGAGGCAGTGATGAAAAAATATTTGAGAAAGAGACTGGAAACCAATTACGCAATTAACACAGTCAAGTTTAGTGGTGACAATATTATGGAGTGGGACAATGTTCCGGGCAAGGTATGAGTCAAATTCATATCACAAAAGATACTATGACTGGAATCGGATACATGCCGTTAATTTGGAGATTCCTGACTCCAAACACACCTTAAGGGTTGTAACTAAATGTTTACAATATAATGAGGTACGCGTTTTGCAGTGCTTTGCCCAAATTCCAGATCTCAATCAAATACAAAACCTGTGGGAAACTGTAGATCGATTAATACGGCCTAAAAATTATTCATACGAAGGAAGCTTTATCAGAAGCGGTTATAAGAGAATGGCAAAATATTTCAAAGGGCAACTGACTTTTTATTTAATTCAATACATCGTCGCTTTGAAGCTGCAGAAAATTTTGAATTGTCTGTTTAACGTCGCAATGAGGCTTGTTAAAAGATTCAAATATCGTACGAATACGATTCAAGGTGACGATGTCTTCGAGAGGTCTTGGAATATTAAAGATACACAATATTATATTTAGGACTTGTTTATTTTTTTACATTAATTTAACATATGTACATAAATATGTGTATATGTTTGCTAGTGAACAAAGAAATTATTTTATTAACATAGAAACCGTTTAAAAGTAAAACTAGTAATGACCCAAAAACTTGTGAAGCTCTTACGCAAATCCATATAAAACTACTTGAATTTAATTTCACCTTCATTACTAAAACTTGCCTAACTACCGTTTGCCGACGGTCGTTTTTGTTTTTTCAGAAAAAAGTTTCATCGCTTTTTCACATACATTTTTTATTTGTTCGTCTCATTCGTTGGTTCTTCTTTTAGTAGTTGTAGTTGTTGTTTTACTGCTTTGGGGAGCAGAAACCACTTGTGGCGTTTTATTTAATTTAACTACACGACGAAAAACTGCACGCTTCCATGGTCACACAATTACGGATGTAATAAAGTAATTTGCCATAATTGTCATTGAACTAAACTTATTGTTAGGAAATACTCACACGTACATATCCTTACAACCAAAACTGAAAGGAATTGTATGGAATGAAGGAGCAACCAATATGAAAAAGGGAAAGAGCATAAGAACAACATAAATGAACACAGTGGCAGCAGCAATACTTACAACTGACGTTGTTGCTGTCATTATTGTTGGTCTTGTTGGTGGCAGAGAAAGTTTAAGCAAATAAATGATATAAAAACATAATAAATGATAGAATGAATGAACAGGATTAAAGACAATGAACATAAAAACATGCCAGAAGACAAAGTTTATACACACCGGAAAACGGAACTAAAAATCTCGCAAACAACATCAACAAACTAAAAACCAATATAAACAGAAGACATTCATTCATTCACACTAACAATAAAAATATGAAAACTACTTCTGTTGTTTTGTGTGCTGTTGGCATTTCTTTTAATCACACTAAAATGTTGGCTTGGAAAAAGTATCATCGTAACTAGAGGTTTTCATTCGGGAACATTTCCCGCTGTGGTTTGGATTTTGGTGATAGGTTACAGGCAGCTTTTATAAGTTTTTCTAAATTTCGATATCGAAATTGAAAAAAATCGTTCCAAAAGTAATTAATGAACTAATTCCAGCAGGTGGTCAATATTAGGTCTGCTCATAAGGTATGACGGTTATAATCCAGAATTTTATAAAATTTAATCAATATAATTCAATTTCCTAAAATATCTTGATTCACTTGAAAATCAAAATTCATGTTGTTATTGTATGTACAATTCTAAAGTTCTCTAATATGACACAACTTCAATCTCGTCAATATTATGTTTACTAATAGTTTGCGAAATCCACATGCATCGCGTTATTTCAAACGCAGACCATTTATTTTGTTCTAATAATATATGCCAGTACAATTCGTTCAAATAATCCATAAATATTAGAGTCCCTATAATAGAATCCTGGGGCACTACTCTATATGTTTTCAGAATTGCTTAAATAGCTTCATCAGAGTGGATATTTTACCATCTGTAATTGGGAAAAGATCAGACGGATGACCCAAAGTTATATTGTAATGATAATTGTATTGATTTTTCGGTCCATATGATCAAACATCGCTTTATAAATATCAACTAATAATTACCCGACTCAATATGTTTCAAAAGCTGTTCCCTCAGCTTTATCTCAAGTGATTTATTTTAATTATCTTAAGTTCCGTGTGCAGTCGATGTTCAAGTAGCTCACTTGGGTCCAACCAAAGCTGATCGTTGTGTCCTCAATGTTCACGTGTTGTCCTGATAGATGCATATGATATTCATCCTAGACAGCTCTTCCTAGCACGAAAGGTAGGGCCAACATATGTACTCTCCATCACATTGGCCAAGCCCAGATATTGGCAGAATAGGTAGTCTTACTTTCATTTCTATTTCCTCATTATGAAAACTTCTGCAATAAACATTGATCCATAACCGCATTTCAAAATACGAGTTCCTATGCTGCAGTGATCTGTAATAGGTGATACCAGTATATTCCGGCGTTATTTACGGGACTAATCAACCTTTCGTTGGACCTAATAGGAGTTTCTATTGGACTAGCACTAACATTAACGATTTAACTATGGATCGCTTAATGCCCATAAATTAAACAACATAGTTCCCAGCTATTGTTTTTCGCAGATTATATACTTTCAATTACACAGTTAAGTTTTAAAATTAATTATAATATGTTGGAGTTGTATGTGAAGTTAAAAAAATTGTGGGTAAAAAACACCAAAATAAAAACCAATAAAAATTGTTCCCACAATAGAATATCTAATAGCAGAACTGTCAGTTCTTCACAACGGGAATATAAGTCAACGATTTCACACAAACGCTAGAGTAAAACAAGGATGTCCCCTTCACCCCTGCTATTCACGTTATGTTGGACTTGAGATAAATATCAAGAAAAGCAAAGCTATGATAATCAACAACGTTAGCTCCGATAACATCATGCTGCAAGGCCAACCAGTTGAATACGTAGAAAGCTTCTGGTATCTATGCAGAACAGTATCAACGAATGGCGGCGCTGAAACAGACTTAAATAACAGGCTCAATTAAGCGGGAACGGCATTAGGAACACAACAACCAGTATGGAGAAACTCACAAATATCCAGACGAACCAAGCTTAGAATATTCAATGCATGTGTAAAGTCTACTCTGTTGTACGGATATGAAACTTGGTTAGTATCGAACACCATCTCGCAAAAACTCCAGGTATTCATCAACAAGTGCCTCAGAATCATATGCAGAATATTCAGAATCATCAACACGGATCTCTGGAACCTTATCAACGAGGAACCCAAACTAACACAAATAAAACGTAGGAAATGGAGGTGGATCGGCCATATTATCTGAAAGAATCCTGGCAGTATAATAAGGATGGCGCTTGTGTGGAACCCTCAAGACTCAAGAAGCCGTAGTCGGCCAAAGAATAAATGAAGACGCACGATACTAGGATAGTGCAATCTTACATGGGAAGATGTGAACACAACTGCAACAAATCGTGTAAGATGGAGATGCTTTGTGGAAGCCATATTCTCCCAAGAGGGTTAATGGAGAATAAAATATAGAGAAATTAGAAAGGGAGTTAGTCGAACAAATTAGTATGAAAACCATACAGTTGTAATACATTACTACGCACCTTTAAGATGCTAATTCTATAGTAAATTCGCAAAAAATAAGCAATTTGAATTAAAATATTCCAAAGATGCAGTAAGAAATCGTTGGCAATAAATTTGATTGAAAGAATGAAACAGTTTTTATGAATCATTAATTGCACATGATCACAGTGTCATTATACCCTAAACCACTATAGTGGGGAGGGTATATTGGGTTAGCGGTGATTTTTGTAACGTGCAAAAATATTGTCCCAACACCCATCTTAAAGTATACCAATCTGCTAAGGATCACTTTCTGAGTCCATATAAACCTTGCAATTCCAAAGATAATTCGACAATTTGGTACAAGCTTTTCTATTGCCCCAAGGACGATCCCTATTGAATTTGGTTAGAACTGCTCTATTATTTATCCTAGCCCCCATACGTTTGCATATCTTAAAAATGAAAATACTTTTTCCTTAATCTAATATAATGTCAACAATGTGAAAGCCAAGCAATTGTTAGTTTCTTTTAGATTTGAAAGAAAACTTTGGAAAATATACATGTGTATGTACATTAAGCCGACTTACACAAAAAAGTGTTTTTGCAACCGTCCTCAAAATAAACCTTGGTTTGTTTTAAATATTTTTGGGCTATTGATTCGTTCGCTGGACCATTTCCAAAAAAGCATTTTTGTTAGTTTTTTAAGTATGTATTTGTATTATCTCCCAAAACATCGGGTATTATTTGAAAGTACTCTTCCAGCCGCATACATCTTAATATATGTATATCATGTTAACTCTTGAATGCATATTGTTGCCAATTGTCTACATTCCAGTTCCATTTAATTTTAGACGAAAATAAGCTTGATACTAATTTAGATTCTAATTCCGAAAAATCAAATGGAATATGAAATGTTTCAGCTAAAGAAATTCTAAATCAAACTAAAGCTAAAGGAAACATAATAAATAAAAATAAACTAAATATTTGATACTTTATAGAAAAATATAAGTAAAAATCATGCATTTAAGGGTCAAATCTTACCCTTAATATAGAGATATTCCATAACGTATTCGAGTTTCCACAAAATTTACATAATTTAAGAAATAGTTTGTTAATTTTATTTTAAATTTTCGTACTAGTTCACGTATTATCGGACATTCAATCTGGTAAACATCATGTTTCAAACATACTCAATATGGGTATCAATTCCTTTTGACAAGTAGATAAAATTGGAATTTTGCTAAATTTGTGCATTTTTTTTTAGGTACTGTAGAGTAAAGATAATTAAAATTGGGAGTTAATCCAGTTCAAACGTGTATTTATTTCCTGGATAAAATATGGATGAAGATTGTAATAAAAATAAAAAATAAATCACTGGCCACTTTTTACCGGCATTTCTTATTATTATAGCACGTTAAAAAATTGATTTGCGACAGCTCTTAATTCGTTCATTCATACTGATGCAACATAAATGTTTACTTAAATGTACTATGTAGCATCGTTGAAAATGTGTTAAATGGTTATCACTAGACCCTAAATATTTTGTGAAACATTCTAAAACTAATCAAGGTTTGATATGAAGGGGGTAACAAAATCACTTTTTTCATCTCCATACGAAGTGAGTAGCTCTAATGTACATCTAATGTTTCTTAGTTTAAAACTGACACTACAAGTACCAGGTCTTCTTTTCTGCTTCCATTTCAAACAAGACTAAGGAATCCCCGTTTCTTTATGTCATAAAACTTTCATATTGAATCAAAAATCTCAGACTTCTAATGCATGATATGCTAAATAAAAAAGAAATTTTTGCACACAAAAGTAACTAACGAACCCAAATATTCATGCAACAAAGTTGCACAAAGATACATTCTACATATTCCTGAATATTAAATATTTAGGTTTATTTGAAACGAAACGAAACAAAAGAACTAAAATGGAATGGATTTAATTTAGTTTTGGTCTTAATTCCTGCAACTTCTTTCATTTGTGCTGCTTTCTAGGTTTTATAGTATTTTCTGTGGTTAAAATGACTCTACTTATGGTAACGAAAGTGTGTGTGTGCGATAGTGTTTACAAAGAGGTAAAATAATAATGGGATTTTTACACACAGATCACACTCCTTTTGTTTTGCAGCTGTTGAAGTTTATTTTGGTGTACAGTGGCTGTTGGGCGGGCATGATTTAAAGTGGCAAAAATAGAAGTAGTAGTCCGATTTTTGTGGGTGCTTTGCATATAAAAGTAGTTAATTATTGCAAACACAAACACACAGGCCGATGGACCGACCGAGCGAGCGACAGACAGACAAACAGACAATTGCTCAAATATTCTATTGTTGAGTTTATTAAGTGTACAATACAAATATCCTTTTCTTGCCTGTCTTTTCCTTTCTTTACACTCGTTCATGCCTTTAATGGTTTTATTGTTGTGTGTATATTTTTCGTAAAACCAAAGTGCTAAATTATGATGACTTTATGACACTCTGACACTTTTAATCCTTTTGTTGAAATTTCATTTTATTTATTTTGTAGTCGTCGTCGTCATCATCATCATCATCACTGTGATCATGGTTGTAATTATTGTCCTTGTTGTGCAGTAAAGGACATGTATTTGCATTTTATAATAACACCATTTATGTTTATGTGTTTGTGTGAATAGAAATGTGTATTTGTCTGTTTTTATTATTTGATTGTTATTTAGTGCTTTTGGTTTTAAAAATTAGGATTTTTGTAATTAAACATCTTGTTGTCGTTAGAAGAAGAATATGGAATCTAAAAAGTGTTATGTTAAAATACTTAAAACAAATTATAATTTGAAATTGAAATTGATATGATGCAAATGCATTTATTTTGTACTAGTTTTAAAATTGAATGCGATGTATCAAAAAAATCATTTTCGAGGCGCCCAAATTTATTTTTTTTGTCTTTTGCTCAACTTTTATTATTAAGCTTTAGTAAGTATAAAAAAATCGGATGATTTAATCCGATTTTTTTAATCGGGTACGATTTTTTTAATCGGATTAAATTATTCGAAAATTTTAAATTTTTTAAATATATCTTATCAAAGGTAAAATTTATGCTTAAAACGAAGGAGATATAATTTTTTTAAAAACAATTTTTTTGGGGATTTTTAGACGAGTTTTTGTCGAAATAACTTTTTTTTGATTTTTTACTCTTTTTTTGTTATTTTGAAAGTTCCAAACAAATTTTTACATATATTCTCATGGTGAATCGTTTTGAAATACGAAAAAATAAGGAAACCCCAAAAAATAAATAAAATCCGCTTACAGTAGTTAAGAAACATTTTTTGGAAATAATTCGGTATCTCTGCTATTGGAGATATTGTTACGAAATTTCACAGGGTTAGAGCAGAGGTATTTTTGAGTTGATTTACAGTATTTGAGCTTCCTAGGTGTAATGGGGTCCAGTGCTCCAAAAATTCATTCATGATCCGAATGAGCTGAAATTTAAAATGTAAATAGTCCTTGAGAAGATCTACAATACGTTCACATGAGTAGGTTATCTCTTTAAGTTGATAATATATTTTGGTTTACTAATTTATTTTTTTTTAATTTTGCTCGATCTGTTTTTGTTTTTTAGACAACATGGGCTTTTTTAAATCAGCTGTATTGTCTTTAAAATTCTAAATAAAATAAACACAAATTGCTAAAGCTACGTATACACGGTTGTCATATTCTTACAATATTGCCAGAAAATGTTCAATAAATGGTTAACATACATATGTTTCAACATAAGTTCTCATGGTTGTGTTAACCATTTTATGAGCATGTTCTGACAATATTGTAAGAATATGACAACCGTGTGTACGTAGCTTAACAGTTATCTTGTCTCTATAAAATGTAAATACTAGGGTATTCATTTAATCGGGTTTCTGGTTTAATCGGTTAATCGAGCAAATAATTAATCGGGGTTTAGATTTATTCGGTTAATTTAAAATTATTCGATTAACCGAATAATTTCTATTTTCATTTTAAATTGAAAATACAACAAAGTTGGTTTCAAAAACATAAAAAACAGCAACTAAGGTATTTGAGATCATTTTTGTAAACATATTGCCTATTTTCTGCAACAACGTCATAACTCAAAATCCGTGTTTTATGAACTGAGTAATACAAAATATGCGCTGTTCTATAATCTTTCATATAGTTTTATCAGTTTTCTGTTTTGGGTTAAATACAGATTAGAAAGATATTAACATCTACTATTTATATTTCTGAAATCGCATGATTTGTTGAAAATTTATTTAAGAAATAGTAAAATGTCATAAAATATTCAAAGACGTTTTTCTCGAAACGACTTTTTTGAATTATGATGTTATCGCAGCAAATGAGCGATGTGTGTGTTTTTTATAGTTTTAGTGAGATCTTCTGAAATAATCTTTTATAAAAAGAATATAATTTAAACAATTTTTTTTTAGATTTAATAAAACTTTTCTTGGAAAAAACTGTCTCGCTGATTGTATATGTTGGAGAAATCAAAAGCATGATAAAGAATATTCCTTTTTGGATTGTTCTAGATTTTGATTAATTTAATAGTTTCGTTTAGTTATGATAAAAGACTCATTTAAAAAAAAAGTTTCGTTTATACATGTAAATACAAACAAAGTTTCAAATACATGTAAATTAAATATGTCAGTTGTTATACACGCTCACTAATCATGTTTATTGGATGCTCAAAAAAATATGTAATTTTAATTAGAAATTTTTATATGAATTGAAACGGAAAAATAAATACAGAAACATTTTTTAAAGTGCAAAAAAAGGAATTTCGGTTAATCGACACAAATTAATCGGTTTATTTGTTATTTGAAAATCGCCAATTCGAACAGTTAACCGTCCAAAATTAATCGGTTAACCGATTGACGGTTAATCGATTGAATACCCTAGTAAATACGCATTCAAACTCGGAACATGTAAATAGGGCCGTATTTTTTAAATTTTTTCCCAAAAAAGTCCATATAATTTTTCTTTTGTAGAAAAAGATTTTCTTCGGGACTATATACAATTTTTATATGATCCGGAAAGAGAACTTAATGCAAAAGCATGCAATCTAAAACTTAATTCACTTAAGTGGACACAACATCCCCCAGACCTATTCAAACTGGGCCTATTTAAAAAAAGAATTAAGTTTGAGTAAAAAATCCTAAAAAGGCATAGCACCGATACACGAAAAAGTTCCATATTTGTATAACCCTATATGTTTGTTAAATACTAGCAAAGTTTTTTTTACTATCACATTTTACATAACGTCACAGTAGGCACTTTTATAAAAAAAACTCGGTTTTGGAAAACATTTTCCCCGTTTTAGGAATTTCAGTATTTGAAAATAAAAATTTCAGTCCATATTAGTTCCAAATTGTATATTTTTCTTCATGGAAAATCACCATATTATAATTCTTAAGTTTTTAAGGTTAATGACGTCTCAAAAATGTATACAATTATTTAATTTTACTAAAACATTACATTCTAACCTAAAATATGTATGCTTATGTTCACCACCTTTTTGTTTTACTTAAAATACAAAAAACATACCAGTATTTCATTTGTAGACCAGAAAGTAGAAAAAATACATAGTCTACGAGTTCAATAGCTTCATGTTCAGGTCTGATGAGGATATAACAAAGTACATTATTCTGCAATTGGGCCAGTAGTCTAGAATACTACCCTACTCGACGCTACTGCGCACAACATCAATTTCGAAACAAAAACTATATGATTTCATTAAATTTCTTATGGAATTTTATCAGCGCATGACTTATCTGCAAACAGCTGTATTTCGATATCTGAGTACCATAAAATATAGTTCGATTGTTATCGTTACATTAACCAATTTATTATATTTTAGTATAATTCTGAAACAACACTTTTAAGTAGCAATGTTGTTATAATGTTGCATTTATTGAGATATTAAAAATAAATGTTATTCGATGGTTGTGCAAATAGAACTCGCCATTAATTTCGATTAATCAACAACAATTGTATTGAGTTTTACTTTTTAATAAGCATATGCATTAATTTTAAATACATACTTATTAATTTAAACATATTTTAGTATTTTCTAATTTAAATATGTGTATAAAGGTGTTGGGTATAAAAATAGCCATAATTCAATTCAGAAAAATACTTTAATATTCTATTTTCCCCTCTCTATCTCCTTGACTGACAATAAATCACAAATTCATGCATAATTGTAGCAGAAATTTCATATTTAAAAAGAAACGAAAGTCACGTGTAGATTGATTTTGTTTTAGTCAAATGATTTTCAAAACATTTGTTTTCAAATATCAATTCAAAATAGATTAGAATCTGACATTCTTTACACGCACAACCCTCCCAAAATGTTTGATAGAAATTAACAATTGCATTTGTATGTGGAAATGTGAGTATGTGTGAGTATGTGTGTGGATGATTGTGTATGTGTGTGTCAGTGATGGTGAAATGACGACAAACATGTCGTCTTACCCTCCAAAATTCAAATACACAATAAATTTAGCATAGATCCTCCCTTATTGCATCATGGAATCACAACTTGAAGTCCATGTTGTTGTCAACGGATATTTTTTTTATTATTATCATTTTTCAATTTCACTTGGAAAATGCTTGTGAATGACGACAACACAATGAATGACTTATTCTGGTTCAATGAAATGAACAAGAATAAAACAACAACTAAACGAATAGTATGTACTCGGTATAAACAAATTGACTTACACATGTCTGAATAATCATAGATTTACAAAATAGTACATACACAACAACAACAACAAAAATTAGATTTTTCAACAATTGAGCATACAAAAAACATGCACTTATTAGAAGAATCAGTTTTCAGTAGTTCATACCATGAATTGTAGTTGTTGTACATATATTTGTCATTATGCATATCGTTCACAAAGGAAGTTAATTGTTGTTGTAGTTCTACAAATGTTGCTGTTGATGCATACTACAAACATACATATGTATTTGAATACTATTTTGGGCTCTCTATATTATGTTAGACTTTGTGTCTGAAAAGTAGTGTCTCCTTGTATGTTCTTCAGAAACAAAAAAAAAGAAACATAGAAAATATCAATCGATAAGCATGTAACAATTGTAAATACATATCCATACATATGTATTCAGGCATTATGTATGTATTATTAAATCTACTTATATTGAAAAATTTATGAAATACATTTTGAATTCACACAATCGAAATGAAAAGATCTTTTAAAATAAACTCCACGCATGACATGCATACGCTCGAGTAAACTGACATGACTGTCTTTTGAGATAAACTAAACATTATCAAAGCATATCGATTGTCAGGAAGCGTGTGCTTTATGATTTATTTGGAATATTATGTGTGTGAGTTATATGCTAGCGTTTAAGTATTTACAAAAAAGAATTGCCAACATCTTGGGAATATTAAAAAAAACACTTAGTCCGTGTAACTTATCAAAATTTTAAACATAGTTAAGCTTAATCAATGTTTAAATAATTTTATATATTTAAACATCGATTATGCCTTAACTATGTTTAAAATTTTGATAAGTTACCCGGCCTTAATAAACTAGATTTTGGAATTTTGATCAAGTTATTATTACGATTATTATTATTTGATAAGTTACCCGGCCTTAATAAACTAGATTTTGGAATTTTGATCAAGTTATTATTACGATTAAATCAGCCGCTACATGTTAGAACATTTCGATAACACAAAGATCTTATTAAAAACACCTACTAAGTATAGTTAGAACAAAATCTTTGTTTTTTCTTTATAACTTTTAATTATTATAATGATTTGCATTAAGTGCAATTCGAACAAAATCATTATTTTATTCTTTATCACTTTTATATTCATTACAAGAGAATATAGGATTGGAGCAGGAGTACCACAAGGAAGTGTTCTTGGACCTACCCTCTATTTGATTTACACCTCTGATTTGCCTACGATCGATGAATTGACTATTTCTACATTTGCTGATGACACCGCAATTATTAGCTCGCATGAAAACCCATATATAGCATCTAGTATACTAGATGGCTACTTAAGATGTGTGGAAACATGGTTAAACAAATGGAGAATACGTGTAAATGAGTTAAAAAGCAAACATGTTACGTTCACACTGAGGAGAGGATGCTGTTCACCTGTCACACTTAACAATGTTAATATACCTCAGTCCGATTATGTTACATACCTTGGTATTCACTTAGATAGAAGGCTTACTTGGCGCCGTCATATAGAAACCAAGAGACTTCACATGAAGTTAAAAGCATCTAGCCTTCAAAGTTAAGCCTGGACTATAAAGTCACCCTGTATAAAATCATTTTAAAACCAATTTGGACATATGGAATCCAATTGTGGGGAACGGCTAGTAATTCCAGTATTGAGCTTATACAGAGGGCCCAGTCGAAAATTCTTAGGACCATGACGGGTGCACCATGGTACATAAGAAATGAAAACATCCACAGGGACTTGGAAGTGCCACTAGTGAAGGATGAGTTTAAGAAAGTCAGCGATAAATATATACTGAAACTGCAATCCCACCCAAATCCGCTTGCTCGGCTTCTCGCACAGAGCCAAACCAGATCAAAGCAATGCTCTCTTTAGAGAGCAATTAGTTTTAATTTTAGTTATAAGATTTAATCATCTATTGTTAGGCCTAATGATATAGGCAGTAGGGTGACAAAAATGTGCCAAACTGTAAGTATTTTCATGTCACTAAGTTTGGCTGCAATCGGAAAAAATTATCTGCCTCCGGTTTCATGTTGAATTTTTAAAATTTTTTATTAAAACTGACAATAGAGCATGATAAGCAAGTTTATTCTAGGTAACTGTAATTATTTGTAAAAATAGAAATCAATTATAATTACATACATATAAAGGTATTTATAGACCACAATACTGAGTATTAACAGTATTCAAATTTAAAATATTATTATTCATTCGGTATTTCAAGAAATCGTTTCGAAAAAACATTTATTCTTTACACGACAGTATTACAAATATTTTATTTCTTTGTTGATTGTATTTTTGTTTGCTTTTGTTTAGACGATGACATTGTATTATGAAACTTGAGTTTTTGACAAATATTAATACTCAGTATTGCCGTCTATAAAAACCTTAACATATTAAATATTTAGAGAGAAAAAGTATTACACAAATGTTTACAGAAGCGAAAGAAAGGATAATCAAAATAATAATAAAGTGTTCATTTAGCGATAAAATTCTTATTGCTATCAAATTTTGGTATTAATTTTCTCGATTCTATCTGAGCTTTGACGAATCTTTCTCTTCTTGTTTTGTTGCACAAAGTTGATGTTACTTTACTCACAGCTTTGACGGCTCTCTTTACCACTTGAGTATGACATGAAGGTTAAAATGGCTCAATTCCTCCGTTGTTTTCTTCTTCAATAGTTTTCAAGTTCTTTGCAATTTTTCCTAAAAATGTCTGTGGTCTTGATTTACCACCATCAATATGTTGAAACAGGTGTCTGAATTGCAGTTCATTTATATGCAACATACAGATGATACACAATTAGGCTCTACCCAATATTTTTTCTAGTAAAAGAATATGCAATTAAAAAGTTTTGTGATATCCAAGAAAAAGTTTTTTTTCGTAATTGTTCTGTTTCTTCACAATCCGTCTGATCATATTGAAGTTCAGATGCACTGCTCAATATATCTGGCTTCTTATAGCCATTTGTGAAACTGTTCTCTTGTATGTTATCAAAATTCGTTCTCCAGCAGGTATTTTTTGGCTTCGATTTCTTTATATGTTGGCTCTTTTTTAGTTTCCCTCTTATATTTAAGGCTATGACTGGTCCACTCATAAAATTTCATCACATCTGCATAGGTTGGCAATATATTATATTTCAAATCACACAAAACAAAAAGTAAAGGACACTTCCAACTATTCCTGTTACGCTCCATTTCTTAGATTATGAAAACCAAATAAATAATAGCACTCTTTTCGTAATTTATCGAAATATGTAGAAAATTGTAGAAAATTTAATTTAAAAAAAAGTAATATGTAACTACATGTTGTGCTGAAAGGTAACAGTAAGATTCCGAATTTGAATGCTAATATTTTATATTGGTATCTGTAGTTAATATTATTTCGCTTAAAAAAGTATAATTAATTTGATGTAAAAAATTTACTCTTTCTGAAAATTCAATCGCGATCCGGAGACAGTAAAACTTAAAATAATGCAATAAAATTTTAGATACATATTAGCTACACCATTTGGCACATTTTTATCGCTGAGCCTTTCAAAAATTTTTTTGACCCACCCTAATAGGCAGATCCAATTGAATTCGTGGCACTATCTTGCCACGAATTCAATTGGCACTCCGGACACTCATTAAAACGAAGTAGATAATCCCCATATTTCTAAACCCCTACCCTATCCTATAACGCAAATTGTCAGGAAATTGTTCTGGATACAAAGCTATCTTGGAATCTGAACACCCAGATGAAGAACCTGGGGTATTGACCACAGCAACATCGAATAGCATTTCGACATGGTCGTTAAGCCATATTAATGTATGGTACCATTGTCTGGTGAATGGCTCATAGCTAATCCACTCACCGTAAGTCCTTTGAAAAGTTTTTATGTACCTCGGCACTGATGATCGCTGTCTTTGGCATTCTGAATTGGCTGCACTTAAAATTTCATGCTTTCATCCACGAGGAGAATCCATTTATATTAATACGCGTGTGTATATTAGGGTAGTGTACGGCATTCAGACAGAGATCTTAACCGAGGGAAATACATAGAAATGGCTAAGGTTTTACCGAGTATACGGAGTAGATATTCGGATTTATAGTCAAGCTGTCCTGTTTTCATTTCTTATGTACAATGGAGCTCCAGACATGTTTAAATTTAAGATTTTACGGAAATTTGAATTTTGTATGAAAATTCTGAAAAATTTTAATGTTTATAAAAAATGGATGTGGAAGGACTTAAGCCGCCCATTTTTAATACATTAAAAAAATCTTTATTCCAAATTGAATGCATCCAAATCAAACATTTATAAATGTACGCAAATCAGATGGTCATTTCAATTCACGAAACTCGTCAAACGTCTCACGTTGGGTTCAAATGGTATCAAAGTGGCGATTAATTGAAATTATGAAATAAAGTTTTTATAATAAATTTTCGTATGGGTAAAAGTAGATAAAAATATACACTAGCTGTAAAAATCAATCAACTAAGTTATTTACTTTTTTTCAGTGGGCAGTCAAAGTTGCCAAATAATTGCTGTTTTTAAAAAAGTGAAAAAATTGGAAATTTTTCAAGCGATTATTGTTAGTATTAAATCTACTAAAAGTAAATCTTTTATAATGGAATCTTCAACATCTGGTATTAATATATATGAAAAATTAATTTTTTTATAAAAATTATGTGTAAATATTTTTAATATTTTTTTTTAAACAAGGTCCAAAATGGGGATAATTTCCACATTTAATGAACCACAACTATTAAGTTAGTAAAAGTTGGAATTATTTTTATGGATTTTAGAAAAGTATTGGATATAAACTTATGTTTAAAAAAAACCCAGACAATACACGGCCCTTTTTTTAAGTTTTTTTGTAAAAACTCTGGTTCTCATTTATTGAACAAGATCAGTAAATGATAACAATGATGAAGATAGTGATGATGAAGAAGATTATAATAATGATGAAGATAATGAAGATTATGATAATTAGGATATTTGTGGTGAATTTGAGAATGCAGAATAATACAAATAATTTAATATTATTTTTTTTA
Organism: Calliphora vicina; assembly: GCF_958450345.1. Classification (NCBI taxonomy): domain Eukaryota; kingdom Metazoa; phylum Arthropoda; class Insecta; order Diptera; family Calliphoridae; genus Calliphora; species Calliphora vicina. The sequence goes on from NC_088780.1 coordinate 84,744,477, forward strand.
AAAAAGTAAAACGAAACAAGAGATTCCCCAAAATTTTTTAAATTATTTTATTTTTTCAGATTATCGCTTTCCATTCCAAAGTTACAGCATAAATTGTGAACTAAGGTATTTTTTCCATAAAACAATAATGCTCTTAATGGGTCAAAAAAAATGTGTAACTTTTTTTCTCTAAAATGCTGTATTTTTATGTGCTTATAATAACTTATCAATAAAAAAATATAATATTTTGAAACTACGCCTTCTATGAATTAATTGCCACTTTGGGTATCATCGGACACACTGTGCGTCTATGGAAAACATACTCATGTCCCAATTGTGAAATTATATTTAACCCTTTAACCGGCCAATTTTATTTTGAGGTAAAAGAATATACCAGGTTATTGTTTGAATAAAAAGAAAATACGTGAGAATAAAAAAAAAACAAAAGACAAGTGCATGTTCATATTTATTACAATAAGTAAATTGTTTGTTTCTATACACATATTTACCGTTATAACGGGAGAAATATGCAAATAAAGCAGCATTACATACATTTAACATACCCCGCCTAAAGGCAGCCTTGCCGGTTAGATGGTTAATAAACAATCTTTATCTAAAATGTTTGCTATTATTTGGTACCTTGAGAAAATTATATATTTTTCATTTATATTTTGTTTTAATACATACATAATTGATAATGTCGTTATTTTTATGAAAATGTTTGAATCGGTCCATGATTTAACATAGCCCCCATAGAAATTACTTCCAATAATTATGAATGATATTACAAATGTAATAACAAACTTAACTTTAGCGATTCTATACATGGCGAAGGGAAAAGAAATAAGTAAAATTGATAATGACCAATTAGATCACGTGAGTGTCTGCACTAAATCTGAAGAACCATGGTAAAGTTTTGCTTAAATTAATGATATATTGAATATAACTTATTCGTTTAACCCAATAATACTGGTTGTAGGTAAATATTTCAATTTAAAATTACAATAAAATCCCTTCTTGTTCACATACATACATATATACTTATTCAAAAAGTAACACAAATTAAGAAGCCATCAAAAGTTGTTTGTAGTCTTTTGAATGTTTTGTACTACCACGAGTAATTGTAGCCATTATGACGACCCCCTTTGGATAAACAAACGCCACTGAGCGCCTTTTTAAATAAGCAAAATTTCGCACCTCATTTCAACAAAATTCTGTGGGTAGTCGTCATCATCATGAGTTTCAAACACTGTTTCTCTTACAGCCAAAAGAACAGTGGGATTTCGCCTATATGTATATAATACTTATTTGTTGCAATTACCGGTGCGGCGCACAGTGTTTTGGGAGTGGAAGTAACGAGTACTGAACAATTTTGAAACCATGTTTAAACCATAATTAAATTAAAATCTGTCAGCTTTTAACTGTTTTTAATTTAAAAGAAGGACAGATAGCACCAAAACCGATCCATGCGGTAATTGAAATTAGGAGACATCTAAGTAATAATTTCTAAATTAAATTTTAAGTATTTAAGGTGTGTAATATAAAGCTGGGCGTGTCTTTCCTACGATATTGTAGGAAATTTTTGAATTTACTAAAATTAGAGTACCGAAATTAAAGTTTATTATTCTACTAAAACTTTTTATATTTCTCTACATTTGTTATATGGAAAAACAACACTGTGCGGCGAGGTGTGGAGCACGATGCTACTGCCAACGATATCGAACATTTTTCTAGCCCGTGATGACGAGGCGTATTTGTTTATTTATTATTGTTGCTGTTGTTGTTGTTGCTATTATTCTTAGTACATATTGTTGTTTTTCTGATACGAATATTATGTTGTTTTCCTGCTGCGATATTTCTAATTTCTCTCAAGTACTCGTATTTACACGATAACGAGTAAAACTACTTAAATTCCAGAGACACTGTCGTCGCACCACTCCACACTTGCACAAGTCTCATCCATCAATTTATTTATTTTGTATTTTTCATTTATTTATTTATTCATTGTGAAGAAAATAATTGATTTTCTTGTTCACTTCACGTTTTATAAAAAAAAGTATGTATGAACTCTTACACACACACACATTCAATGTATAAAAAATATCGGAATAAAAAATAAAATAAATAAATTTACAAATAAACAAATGTAGCAATTTTATTAAATGATGCGTATTTTGTGAGTAGACTGGTTGCTTCTCGGCTGGTTGGTCTGATTTGAAATATGACTTAATATCCGCTAGTGCTTTTGGTGACAATGCACCTCATTTTTCCAAGGGACTTGTCATATGACTAGTCCCACATACATAAGTAATGAGTGGGGTCAATTGACAACTTTCCCATGGCATCTATTGTGGGATCAGTAGACACTTTATTGTATTAATTAATTTTAGATTATTTTGTCTATTATATTTTTATGACTATGTACTTGATTGATCATAGCTTGGAAATACCTGTTCGGAAACATTCCATTCGAATACAATAACGATAAGTTAGGTTTAATTTTATCTTCCAGGAGCATAGCCCACTTAAGTCCAATTGTGATACTTTGTGCACACAAAAAATTAAATTATCTGAACGCATCGTTTAGAAATAGTCAAACTGAATTCTACTAGGCGCATTTAATACGCCCCTTTAAAGTCGCATTCAAATATCCAAGATCTGAATGCTTATTTGGTGTTTACTACGCTCGTAATAGACCAAGCAAACGCTTTTCTGAACGTAACATATTAAAACCCAATCCTTTCTACTAGCGACCTGAACGTTTTGTTCAGATTTTTAGAATCAACTAAATAATTCTTCGCTGAACACTCATTTAGCAAAACTGAATGCAAAATTCAGTAAAGTTGTTCATAGAAACTGTAAAACTTGCCGTTTAGCATAGTGGAATAGTAAAACAAAACTAAACGCATCGTTCAATAAATCTGAACGGGACGTGTTAAAAATATTTTTGGCAAATTTTTTTAAAACGGCTACAAAAATAACGGGATTCTAATAGAAAAACAACAAATATTAACTTTGACCAAATCTCATTTGTGTGTTGATTTTTGAAGTGATTGGTTCATATTTTATACACTGACATCCATACATTAACATTAAGCTTTGTTAGAGCAACTCAATTTCTATTGCCGGAGTTACAAGGTAAGTTGTATATACATATTGGGCATATTATTTAACTAATATAATTGTTTATTATAGAAGCGGGAATCGAGTATAGGCATCTACATCTATTAAGAAGTGGATCTTTTTAAGAAGTGGAACAAGACAGTGTGTATTTGAAAAACGTGAGTTTATGGTAATTAATTTTTTTCATTATTTATTTCTAAGTTTATGTTTTTGAATTTAGTACAAATATGTATAATCCTGGAAAACGCCTTCTACAAGCACCATCTAATTTTAAGGTAATTGTTGATGACATATGCAGGAATTTCCTCAAGAAGAGCAGGTTTCGGTGAGTTTATAGAAATAGTTGTTTATGTAAACATTTATGTATGAATAAATAATGCTTGTAAAATATATTGAATAAATTTTGTTAATATTAAAAAAATCTTTTATCTAATTCTCTGAACGCAGCTGGTAAAATAATAAGCTTGCGTTCAGTAATGAAGAAATTGAACGCATCTAATATAAAACTAAACTTTCGTTCAGTATTGCGAAAATTAAACGAATATAGTTAAAACCTGAACGCCCGTTTACTTTTGCACAAGCTGAACTCTATATAGTAAAAAGCTGAATGCACGTTCAACGTAAAGCTGAACGTTTTATTCGGTTTTCTACTATAGTCGTAATGGGTGCAAAAAACCTAAGAAATATTCAGAAAAACTAAACGTTTGTTCAGTTTTTTACTATTTAATTTTTTCTGTGTGTCCGTCTTCATTATCCAGCCATCCTGTCTCAGGTCTCCAAATGATGGACAGTGTCAGAGAAGATGTTCAGTGGTCTCTTTTCTTCTGGCTTCTACAAAAGTCGTTGTAGATATTCTCAACCTTTGAGCCTTTAGAGGTCAATACCCAGTAATGAGGTTCCCTAGATGGATTTCAATCTATTGTATCGCAAATCGTGCGCTCTGCACATTCATATTGGGCAAGATTTTTCTAGTCTCCTTGCAAGTGAATTGTTTGTTAATAAATTTAAAGTTTGTGTGAAATCAGTTGCTTACCCCTCAACAGAAGGATTCTAATTTATAGTGCCCTATTGTTACCTTTATATCCCCATGTTTCGTAACCGTAACCGATGAATGTCTCGATATCTCCTCTAGAAACACCCGGCATTCATGGACAGTTATCTATATAATGTACACAACATTGTTGAAAAATGTACGGATTTTCGCTAGATTGTCCATCTTTTAGAAACTGACTCCAGTGTACCATGCGGGAATCGTAATTTCCGCGTCTTGTTCCTTTAAATCTACTACATAATTAACATTAATTTATTGAAGAATAGTTTATTTTGAACATTTATATTGAAAATATATGTATGTATAAAAACTGAATTTCTGCTGATATTTGTATCGCTCAAAAATAATGAATCTTAAGGATCAATCGACTGAGAAAGACATTAAAAATTGATGTCATTATTATTTTTTGTATGGTTAATTAAATATGAATCCTCGGGAATTTAAGTTGTCCCAGTCTGAATACTATGCTCGAATTAAATGTCGAATCTTCAACCATAAATATCTGCATGGCCTTGAATCAATCCAAACTCTCAATTTTTACGTAATAAAGTCTTCTCGATTGCATTTACTCACTGCCATTCGGTGAAATGACCAAGTATCAAGGCTTATTCTTAAAGTTACAATATTCAGATTCGAAAAGAACTACTCATGTTTTCCTGATTCTACATGGTCGGAATTCTTAAGTTTTTTAATAAAACAATACAATTTATTGATTTTATACCGATTACTGAAGAAGTGGTTTAGATGTGGTTAGGGATGCCAAACGGGACTGGGTTTTACAAATCCCGGGATTCGGGATTTTAGAAATGTAAATCCCGGGATCCCGGGATTTTTCGGGACCCCGGGATTTTTCGGGATCCCGGGATTTTTCGGGATTTTTCGGGACTTCGGGATTTTAGTTAAACGTCAAAAACATCAAATTTAACAATAAAAACTATTGATTTCATTGATATATTTAAGTAAAAATATAACAAATCAAAAACTAATGCATTAAATTAAAATAAATGGTCCATGATTTCCCCTAGCTCCATACAATTGTCCCCCGGAGTACTGTTTGAGCAGTCATAAATATCTTGATTATGCGGCAATCCTTACAAAATTTTCCACGAAATAAGTTGTAAGTACTCTGAAATTATACTGTAAAGTACTGCGGAAATCGGACTACATTTGCCCCTTCAGAAAATAACTTGAACATAAATTTCGTAAAAGTGTAAATTATGTAAAAGCCTGTCAATGGAAGGGAGACGTGCTGCTTCCTGATTCAAATGAAAAAATCTGGCTGCGTTTGGATTTGAAGCGAGATTATTATAAATATGCTGAAATTTAGCTTTCTAAGTATTTTGGGTGCTTCAAAAATCTTCCTAAAATATCAAAAATCTCATAATATTTCGGGATTTGTTAATCCCGAAAAATCCCGGGATTCTTTTTCACAAATCCCGGGATTCGGGAAATCCCGATCCCGAAAAATCCCGGGATTTTCGGGATCGGGATTTCGGGATTGGCATCCCTAGATGTGGTAGACCTAACCTAAACTAATTAGTTCAAGAAATCCTAAACTCGAATCCATACACATTATTTTTGGGATAAATTTACTCAGAGAGTTATGAATTTGCAGAATAATTTTATTTTACTTTACAGAGTAGTTGAGGTTATTTATTATTGGCTCAAATTTTAAGTGACTCACACACTTTTTATACCCTCCACCACCATAAGTGGTGAATGAGGGTATATATAAGTTTGTCATTCCGTGTGTAACATTGAGAAATATTCATCTGAAACCCAACAAAGTATATATATTATTGATCCTTATGAAATTCTAAGTCGATTGAGCCATGTCCGTCTGTCTGTCCGTCTGTGTAAAACACGCTCACGTCCAAAATACGCAAAGAAACTTAGTAGAGTTGCAAGAAAAATGTTTATTATTGTCCTAAGCAGTTTGGTATTGAAAATCAGCGAAATCGGTTTAGTGGAACCAAAGTTATGAATGAAAATGTGGGACAACCTCAAAAAAAAATTTATAATTTTCACATATTTTTGGCCATTTTTTGTAAATATATTGCAGCTAATATCATAAAATTTTGCACTCGTTACTTTTATGATAAAAGGAGTAACTCTGGTAAAAATTATAAGAATCGGTCCATGATTTCTCCTAGCCCCCATACAAATTTCTTTCCGAAATATGGTTATATGGTCTATAAATGCCTACAGAATAGGAATTTCCACATGAAATTCAGCAAAAATAAGTTTCGTGGTAAAAGAAATTATTTTAAAAAAATGTTCGTTGTTCGGCCCACATTTGACCATAGCCCCCATATAAAGTACACTTCCGAAAATCTCTTAAATAAGCATAAATGTCTTATAAATATCGCTATCAAGTTGAAATTCGACATGAATAATCCCCATATATACCAAAATCGCTGTACCTAATTCCATGAAGATCGGCCGATAATTGGTTATAGCTCCCATATAAGGACCACTTCCGAAAAACACAATAACCTACATAAATATCTAAAAAATATAAATATCAAAACAAAATTTCACACACATCCATAGTTTATATTTAGAAATCATACTACTGGATTTTGTGAATATTGGTCCATATTTGACCATAGCTCCCATATAAGGTCCACTTCCAAAAATCTGTTAAGTACTCATAAATCTCTTATAAATACATTTATCATGCTAAAATTATACTCATATATATAGATATCACTGTACCAAATTTTAGGCAGATTGGCCGATAATTGGTCATAGCTCCCCTATAAGGCCCATTTCCGAAAAAAGATATTCACCTTTAAAAATATTAAAAATATATCGATATCAAAATGAAATTACACACAGATCCAGTAATTTGAATCCAGTAATCATACTTCTGGATTTTGTGAATATCGGTCCATATTTAACCATAGCTCCCATATAAGGTCCACTCCCGAAAATCGCTAATATCCTTATAAATTTCTTACAAATATAGTTATCAGGTTGAAATTCAAAACAAATTTATTCAATATATACAAAAATCGATGTACCAAATTTTATGATGATAGGCCCATAATTAGTCATAACCTCCATATAAGAACCACTTCAGGAAAACACATTAACCTGCACAAATATCCAAAAAAATCTATACTGAACCAAAATTTTCCATCCAAGAATCGTACTACAGGATTTTTTAAATATTGGTCCATAATTCGACATAGCTCCCATATAAGGTCCAAACTTGTTAATAGCGTTGTTTATATGAAATTCTACAAAAATAGCCCTTAAATACTTAGGACCATAATAGGTCATAGCATCCATATATTAAACCAAAATAGTACACAGATCAGTAATTTGGATTCAAAAATCATAATGCTGAATTTTGTGAATATTGGTCCATAATTGGCCACAGCTCTCATATAAATACTTAAAAATAACGTTAAAATATTTTAAGACAATCGAACCATAATAAATTATAGCTCCCACATAATTCCCACAGCCAAATATTTTGAAATTTGTCTGAATATATTTGTATACCCTTTTTTATACTATATTTCTTCACTTGAGGTTAAAAGGGAAAAATGTTGATCCAAACGTATTAACTAATTATTAAGTATATAAAATGTTAAATTTCATACGTTCTAATAGGAATTTCAGTTATAAATTGCTGAATTAGATACATTTTTTTGTACATTTGAAATAAAGTATCTTCTGCGTAAACTAGTCTTTCTAACAACTGTTATATTATTTCAGTTTTTATACCATCATATTTAGGTGGAGGGTATTTAAGATTCGGCACGGCCGAATATAGTACTCTTACTTGTTTAATTGTCAAATTACTAGTTCCCTACTCGTTCGACGAACTACAGGGTAATATCTACTCACTCACACAAAATATTTTGTTCTAAATACACTGTATGTGTATACCTAATGCCAAAATAACGGCTATTGGAATTTTTTTTAGTTTTAAAAACATTTTGCAGTCAATATATTTTTGAATTGATTTTTTTAAATATCAAATGTTTATCATACTACTATTATTCATTATTTTAATGCTTCTCTTAACGGTCACTTGCCAAAGAATAGGTTTTTGTGATGATATCTACAATAAATCGCCTTTCAATTACACCTTTTTAATTTAAATATCTAAATTATGAAATCGCTTATTTTTAAAGTAAAATATTGCCAAAGTTTGATAAATGATTAAAATCGATTAAATAAAACCAAATCGAAAATAACTGAAATTACATATTAATTTTTCAAATACATATTAAGAACAAATGTATCGAAACTAGTTGTTTGTCGTTAAGTGTATAATCGCAAATTGTGTTTTATAATATTTCATTTTATTTGTGTTGTTTGCCAAATTTTTGAATCTAAACTTCTCCATTTAGTAGTTAATGGTGTGGTGCAATACAGTGAGTTGTTGTAGTCTTTTAGCAGTTGTAATGAAGAATGGTATTTCTTAAGAGTGTGAAAATAAAAAACAAATATATTTATTTAAATTTGTAGAATAATTAGTAGACATATTTTTAAATTTAGTTTTATTTATTATCAAGTTGTCTGTTTTAAATTAATTTTTGTTTATGCTACATTCTAAAAAATGCATGCAAAATTACAATTTTGAAAAATACAATATATAAAACGTACCTCAAAGAACGTTTTTAATAATAATATGAATCCAGCACCAACAATTCGTAGCATAAAGTCAGATGGACCATATATGTATATTTCATGATAACACCACCTAATATTGGAAGGCCAGAAACTTAGGAAGTTGTTTGATAATTTGATTTTAATGAGAGTCGTATTTTTTAGAAGATATTATATTACAAAGGGTTAATATCTTAAAGTTTACCATTTGTCGACTGACGGTACTTATGTACCATAACAATAATAAGCTTACAAAATGGAAAAAAACTTATTTTGACTTTTTGCTCAAAAGTACTTTGAAGTACACTTTCATCTTTGGAATAATATATTTTTTTGCCTATTGGCAAACTCGATTCCCAGAATAACTGTTAATTATTTCATGTTCTCATTGTGGTGTTTATTTATGTTGTAAAGATAAAAAATACTGTTTCGTAAAATACCATAAAATAGACTTGTAATAGAAAATATTATAAAAGTTACAAAACTAATCAATATATTAATAAAATTTAAAACAAAATTCTATGAGTTTTTTTTATCTTTTGGCTGATGCTGACCAAACGGTACCAGGTCCTTTTCGGTTCCTTGCAGGCCCTCCACAAAGTTAAAATTTTGTAAATAACTTTCTGAAGTCCTTATTTTCAATATTTCATAAAATATAAAATTTGTTCAACGATTTAAAGTCTTGGTCCACAAGGGGTTAAGACTTTAAGGTAATTATTAATAATGAACATTTCTACAGTTGTAGTTTAGAATAAGTTTTTAATAACTAAAGATCGAAGTTCCATAAATACACCAGCCATAATTTTATTCGTAAGAATATTTAGCAAGTAACTAAAACCATCCACATATTTGTTCGAAAGCGGAGTTGTAGTTTAGATATATCCTTCGGAAATGGCATAAAAAAACGTAAATAAAATTAAGATAATTAATATATTATTAAACAAATTGTATCATTCAAATAAGTTTTTTTTTTATTTATTATAATTAATTTAGTAATTTTTTTTCAAATTTAGAATCTAATAGGAACAAGTAAGAAAGTATGGTCGGTCAAGTCCGACCATATAATACCCTACACAAAGTAAATGAACAAAATCATTTTCCTTTCAAAATTTCAATAATTTATGAATGATTTTCGGAAGAGTGCATTATATGGGAGCTATGACTAATTATGAACCGATCATAAGAAAATAAGGTCATGTTATTTATGTCTACATGAAAGTTATTCGTGTTGAATTTTATGTGTATACCAACATTTTTAAGAGATTTATGCTTGTTTAAGTGATTTTCGGAAGCGGGCCTTATATGGGAGCTATTACTAATTATGGACCGACCAATCATTATAAAATTAGGTGACTTGATTTCCGTATATATAAAACTTATTTGGAGCGAAATTTGTGTAGACAACTATATGAATTAAATATTTATCACGGATAAAGTCCAATATCGAGAGACATTTGTATGGGGGCTAGGTGAAATAATGAACCGATTTCAGCCAATTTCAATAGGATTCGTCCTTAGACGGAAATAGTTATTTATCGAAATATCTTAAAAATTGCGACCTGTACTTTGCGTACAAGGTTTACTTGGACAGCCATCCAGTCGGACGGACAGACAGACGGACATCGTTTAATCATCTCAGAAAGTGAATCTGAGTTGATCGGTATACTTTAAGGTTGGTGTTAGACTAATATTTTTGGGCACTACAAACATCTGGCCAAAACGCATTATACCCTCCCCACTATGGTGGTGCAGAGTATAAAAATAAAGAAAATATGTTGCAACATTCGAAGATATTTAAAATGGGATATAGTTTAATAACGTAATATAGTAATATAACATATAAACGGTGACTTTCAAATTATTTTTATTTTAAAATAGCGTAAGTTACAGATCATCAAATTTTTTCTGGAACATGGAACCACGCACAGTGGGGCAGATTCGAAATTTTTTGGAAATAAATCTGCCATTTCCGATCGGCATAAAATAAAACGAGGGTGTAGCCAAGGAGCGTTTAAGTTTAAGTTATTAAAATGGGCCATACAAATGATCCAGTGGCGTCGAAATGGGCGCTCAAAGTAGGGTACCTTCGACATGTACAATATTTTAACACGTGCCATTTTTTTGTTTCCCATCCGATTTCAAAGATTTTAATATTTTTGAAAAGCGCTCGGCTAGGTCTGAAAATCGTTTATTTTTGGATCCATAATAGATATTGACCTCAAATTAATTTAGTTGTCTAACTAATAAAAAATAAAATTTCAATTTTGAAATGCCTATTACTCGGAAATTATAAGAGATAAATAGCACACGCAAGCATATTTTTTCAAGACCTATTCGAGGGCATTCGAAAAATAGCGCCGTCCCTGGATCATTTGTATGGCCCATTTTAATATCTTAAACTCGAATACTCCTTGGATACGCCCACGTCAAATGTTATCCCAATCGGACCAGCCGTTTAGAAATACCAGATTTATTTTCAAAAAATTTTGTTTCTGCTCCACTGTGCCACGTGACACACAATGTTTCTCAATAAATGCCTCCGCAAGATCTTACGGATTTTCTGGCCTGTAACAATATCCAACAACCAACTTTGGATGGAAGGAAACCAGAAACATATTAAACCAAGACGATGACATTGCCAATAAATGCTTAGAATGGAACCCGCTGGAGAGTAGACCAGCACTTTCAGATGGATCAGACGGATGAAGTGGTACGAAGTCGAGCATCGAGTAGAAGAAGTACTAAACGATGTCATCGAGAAAACCTATAAGTATAAATTACCGTGCTCTATGACTCCAACAAACAAGAATTGCTACATGTGCACATCTGCATGTTTTTATTCGTTCGGTTTTATATGGGCAATTCCACGAGAATTACAACCACAACTGAAAAAACAAAAATCCTTGAAACTTTTTTTCAAGATGATTTGAAGAGGAGAAAACAGTAAAATGTTACTAAGTGAAAGTTTTTAGTGCTTATTACAACATTTTAAGGGGAAAAATAATGGTTTAAACCGACTATACTTTAGTTTTCAAATTTAATTCGTATGTTTTAGGCTAAGATCCCAGTATGCAACATTTCGAGTCAGTTCTTTCTATCGAACTTATTTCGAATTAAAATCGAAAATATTTTTCGATTTTTATAGAAATGGCGAATAATGTTCGAGTTTTTTTTTAATGTCAAATTTTATTTTTTCACAAATTGACAAATTCATATACATACATATCATTCTTTTGTCAATTTGTGAGAAAATTAAATTTTATTTTTTATCCTATCAATAACATGTTCATAAAAATATAGTTCAACACGAAAAATGGATCGAAGACGTCTTAAAAGAAAAGCGCAGCCAATTATTGATGTTGTTTTTGACAATTCGAATCAGCAAACATCAGAAATATGTGCAGAGTTTATTGCATTAGAAAGTGAAAACACATCTAACGCAACATTATTGGATAATAATAAAGGTATGGAATATGCATTATTTCAAGAATAAATTGCTCGATGGTATAAAGTATACGAAATTGTTCATATATTTAATCGAAATCGAATCATTTTAGAACATTTTTAATACGGAAAAAGGTAAAATAAAAATTAGAATCAGAATCAGAATCAGAATAATAAATGATTTTCGACTCTTTATCGCTCTGCACTCTACTTAGGAAAACACGCACATTCTCGACATTATATCGAAGTCAATATCGATAAAATTTTACGAAAAAATTATTCATTTTCGATATAACTTTGAATCATTTTGCATACTGGGATGGCTGCGAAAACTAAGCTCCCAATTAGCATGTAGTATGAATTGAATTTGACTCTGATTGTTTTTTGCTATTATCAAATTGTTTATTGAAACCGAATATATATTTTCTATTTATTTTTTCAAAAGTTTAAATTTTATTTATTATAGTATTACTGATTGTAAAGGAAATATTTTTTTTAGTGTAAGAAGTTAAAAGAAAACATGACGCCTTCACGATTTGCAAATTTTCTCATATTTCTACATGTATGTACCTCAAAATTACTTCCATTTTATGTCACATTCGATATACCCTTATTTCGCTCGATATTTTGGACAACAATGTTTCGAATGAATTTATTATTTTTTTTAAAATATAGTACGATCTGAATGGAACATAAATACCAATTTATTTTTCAGATACTCTTATTTTACAAATGTCACGTATGATGATATGGAATTGCCCATATGGGAAAAGAGCTTCATAAACCATCATTTTAATAATCGTTTTGAATATTTAAATTGAAATTTACCAATCCAATCAGCTAAATCAAGAAATTTTAAAATTCTACTTTTTTGAGTTGGCCGTTTTTCAATATAATATTTAATAATAATATTTCTCAATGAAAATAGGTTCGAACAAATATTTAAGTAAAAAACATGAACTAAACTACCTGAATAAGATGTTTTAGTAAGTGATCTAAGATACTCGTAACAACAGGAATATGTCCTGTTTTAAAATTAGAGCATTTTTAGGAATACATATTTACATATTGTTTTGTATATTGTTTTTTTAGGAATTTTGTAAAAATTATGACCCTCGGTGATGCTAAAAGTCAAAAGTGTCTGTCTTTGTTTACATACCCGAAGAGTCATAAATCATAAAAATATTAATCGTCAACAAGACCGCCGTCAAAAAGTAACACTAGTTTTGAGACTGGCAAAGAAAACTAAACCACTAGTTCAAGGAAACAGCGAAACATTGCAGGATGGCAAACAGGCAGACAATCTGATGCACACGTACAACGGCACAATGGGATGTGTTCATGTGTGCAGTACTTGTACTTGTTTCAGTTCATTGTTACGGACTTGAGGTCCTCCATCCAATACAGCTCGACTCGAGTCATATGCAAAATGTTATGTTTGTTTGTATACAAACATTAAACGCGGTATGTTCGGCACTACTACTAGTACAACTACTTTGCATACGTCTTTTAAAACTAACAACAACAACATGGGTTTGTGTGTGCTCATGCCGTCTGACAAACCGAAGGATATTACAAAGAGAATTATGAAAACTCTATAATAAATATTGTATTTTTTTTTAAAAAAGTTTGAATAATATTTTAGTTTTTTTTCTACATCTGCATGCAGAGTATAATTTATGATTATGCACGAATTGCTGCAGCAGAAACAACAAACGAAATAAAAAAAAATTATAACAAAACAACTTGAAATGCATCAAATAAACACCAACCACACTTTATACAGTTAATGGAAGATCGCAACAGGACAATTGCGTGATACATCCGTACATTGCACGACCACACATAGCGACAATTTACAGGATACTAAAGCTTTAATATTTATGAATATGTTTCATTTTTATATTTTCATTTCATGCCACAGTTTGAGAGTAAGACAGGAAGTTAATCCGTGAACCATAAAAACTAACAACTGCAATAATTAGAACACACTTTTCTTTCTAAGGCGGTTGATTTTTTTATTTCACTTTTTTGTTGTTTTAATTTATAATTTTATTATTGTTTAACTAGAAGTAAATTTGTATTTCAATGTTACATGTCTGGAATGCATGTAGATTAGATTTTGAAAGATTAAATTCGGTATAGAAATAAAAACTTTTAATACATTTAAAATGTTTTAAACAATTTGAGAATTTTAGGTCTTATTTAAGTTGATTTTATTAGTTTGTACAACTACTTAGACATCAAACAGTCGTAACAGTTGCATTTCTGAAGATTTTATAATTTTGTACCCGCATTTCATTTAATTCAAATAATAAGCATTTGTATATGTCTGTTTTGAATATGGCCTTCAGTAGTGTGTCCCAATTTTTTTTTTTTTTCATGGGTGCTCAAACATAATTTAAAAGCTTATACGGTAAAGTATTTTTGGGATTTTTTTCAGAAGAGGTTCTGAAAGAGGTTCGCACAAGTCGAGTTTTTGCCAAAAATCGGGTTTGTCGGCCTTTTTTTGAGTTTTCTTCATAACAATGTCAAAACCCACTATTTTCTTAACTTTTAAGGAAACATTTTAAAAGAAGAATGTCCAAGCTTAATTTTTGTGTGCAAAAACTATTATACATACTATGGTGGTGTAGGGTATACAAATTATTTTGTACATAAAATTGTTCGTATTCTTTATATAACTCCGGAACGGTAAAAGCAAATTCCAAAATTGTTGTCCCTTAATTATTAAGAATTAATCTTTCAAATTGCATTGTTAGTTTTTTTCATTTTCATAAAAGTTTTAAAAGTTATAAAGCGTTATTTACAAAATTTATAGAAAATTATGAAAAATTGTAATGATCCAATAAAAAAAAATAAAGCTTGGACTTTCTTCTTTTAAAATGTTTCCTTAAAAGTAAAGAAAATAGTGGGTTTTGACAAAGTTATGAAGCAAACTCAATTTTTTTTGGCAAAAACTCGTCTTGAACGACCTCTAAACCTTTTCCGAAAAATTTGGTTTTTGACATATACAGTAGAAGACAAAACCGTTCACAAAAAGTCACGAAATTTTTTTGAATAAGAAAAATATTAATTAATTTTAAAAGAGTATTAATTTACTAACTTAAACAATACGTAAAAACTAAATTTAAAAATTGGATTAAATACAATATACTACTTTTAAAACAAAAGTCGGTGGAAACAGTTTTGTCCCTTGTTTCAAAAGAGTCATTTTAAAATTAATATTTTGTATGACCACCATGTGATTTTTTTCGAGCTTTGATTCTTTCTGGCATACTATTTACAAGATTTTCCGAAATGTTTGTTCTTATATTTTGCCACGTTGGAAGGGCTCGCTCCTACAATTCAACTACGTCTAGCCATGGAAAGTATTTTTCGGCAAAAATTTTCCGTTTCAAAATTGTCCAAAGGTGCTGGATAGGATTTATATCTGTGGACTGAGAGGGCCACTCTAGTAGTTTGATTCCGTTATCAACAAACTATTTTTTTTTGTTATTTTCGCGGTGTTCTTAGGATCATTGTCCTGCATAAATATTTCTTGTTGACCACCGAATATATCCAGATTCGGGAGATAAGAGTTCCTCAATATGGTGTAATATGTTCTATGACACTCATAATACCATTGATACGCCGAAGTACACCATGATTGATACACCCCCCAATTTCATAGTTTGACATATGTTGGGATATTGTACCACAACGCGTTTATCAACCCATGTCCATGTGTGTTCATCTGACACCACCCGAATAATCTTAGTTTCATCAGACCCAGTAACTTGTTTCCAATCGTCAAGTTTTCGTACGATTTAGGAAATTTAATCGAGCCTTACGATACTTTGACTTAATTTTTTTTTTATAATCGCTCTTGCTTTAAGTCCATTATTTTTAAGACATCTTAGAATTGTTGTGCCACTGACGTTGACTCCATGCGCCTCTCTCAACACTTAATTAAAACGATTAAGCTGCTTGCAATTCGAGCTTTAGCAGAAGATAGCTTCGGTGGACGACCACCACAATTTCGTGGGACTGATAAATTATTGAGTTTTTTTATTTTATTGTAATGTCCGAAAGAAACTTTGTATTTTTTAACAATTAATTGGTACGAAACACAAAAAAAAATATACGTTTTTTGAATGGACCTGGTCCCATCGGTATCAAAAATTATTAAATTTTTTTTCATTTAAAATATTTGACGTAAAGCTAGCTTTTCAAACAGTACAAATGCATTATACATCCTCTTAGAAATTTTTTAGATAACTAAAAAAGAATAAAAGTACTTTTTTCCCAAAAAAAATAGCGAAAAATCGCCTTTTTTAAATTCAAATGCATGTAACTTTGGATTCAGTCATGATTTAAACAATTCTTTCTTTATTTGATATATACATCTGTTGTTAATCTTGCAAAAGAAAAATGGAGAAAATAGTGAAATATTTGGAACCGTGGTCACCAAAAAACTGGAGCAGGGTGGGCAAAAATGTTGAAAATTTAATTTTAAAATGCGAATATCTCCTAAGCTATAAGATATAAATGATAGCTACGAGGTTTTATATTGTGCTCGGCAAAAAGATTCTATATATGTAATTTTTTTGAAATCGGAACACAAACGAAGAAATAGGATAATTTTTAAAATTGAACATACCCAAGGGCTCATGAGGTCCAAGTTCAAATCTTAAATTTGACAACACTTCTTCTTTACGCATGTGAAATTTCATTCATCATTAAAACTTCATTCTTTAATTTTTTAAAAAAATTACATTATTCGAATAATTCGATTAATTTTAAACGTGTGATTGAATTATTCGAAGAAGTTAAAATCTCTTATTCGAATTATTTGATTTATTCGAACAAGAGAAAGATAGAATAATTTGAATACCATAGTGTTTACCGAATATGTTCAAAATCGGAAGATTGAAGGTAAACAGTTTGTGTTTTTTTCGTTTTTATTATTATTATTATTTTAATTAGTTACGAGAAAATTAATTAATGAATGCATTTGGAGGGCAGCCTCCCGAATAGATAAAACAAAGATTTTATGTAATTTTATTAAATATGCCCGCGCGAACACACACCCACAGGCTAAAACACATGTCCTTGTTTTAAAAATGGACTTCCTTTTCATTCTGTATTAGGATGTCTGAATGTGTGTATGTTCTACATTACATTAAATACCACTAAAACAACAAAAACGAAAAACATGGCAACAACAACAACAACGAAAATGGTTGAAGTACCCACAACAAAAACAGCATTAAATAGAGAATACTAAACATGGATGTGATGCTGCTGACATATCGAATGGATTGATATGGAACGGAGTGGAGTGGTGTGTTATGTTGTGGAGTAAATAAAGTGTGTATCTGTGTGAGTATGTGTTTAACTGAATGTATCCCGCTATGTTATGTGAATTTTTATGTTCTATTTATGTAGTGTAAACGATGCCATAATCATAAAAATATCAAAACAAATCGTTAAAATTCGATCAGCTTTTGATGTCTCATGTTCTGTATTTCTGTTCTGTTCTGTGTTTTTTTTTTGTTTTCTTTCTTATCTGTATCTATGATTTTTACGTACGTACATACACTTTTAAGTACATATTTGTTTCCTCTCCACACTTAACAGCCTCAGATACAAGTATTCCCTACATAAATAAAACATACCTACGTAAAAAAGACATACGAATTTATTTTATTTTATTTTATTGGTTGTTCGTAGCCACTGTCTTACTTTAAATAAAATTAAATAATAAATATTTTGTTGGGGGATTTCATATTGAAAGTAGTGTTTCTTCTTTTCTTTCTTTTTTTTTGCTGTTGTTGGGCTCTTCTTCTGAAGGATGTTTTCTTATGTTAGGTTGTATGTATGTATTTATTTTAAACCCCCAAATTATTTTAAAGATGTTGTTTGGATGTGTCGATGGATGTGCGAGTGTGAATTCATGTATGTTGACTATCGCATTGGATCGCATATGTTCTTGTTCTCTACAGATACGAGAATGACTGAAGGAACAGGGAGAAAAAAAATTAAAGAAAAAACATCATGTTGATATAAATATAAACATAAATTAAATGACTTAATTATGTTTGGCATGTAATCGAAAGTATATTTTAAAGTTCAGGCAGATACATACATAAATACATTCCACTTTAGTTATACGTATTTGCTTGTGTGCATGATTAAAGATACATAAACATACGTTCTCGTGTTTGCACTTATATGACTTTTCTTATCTGCTTTTAATTATAATTCTTTAAAATTTGAGTTTAATTTATAATATGTATTTTATTTTTCTATTATTGTTAAATATTTATAGATTTTTTTGTATCTAGAAATAAATGGGGTATTCAAGTTAAAGAGTGCTTCTTTAAAACAGTTTTTGGTAACCAAGTATTTTCGGGAAGTGTTTAATTACACTGTGCTAGTTGAAAAAACTGTGAAGCGGGGCACCCGGTGGGTTAAGCTAATTCGGGTACGCTGAATTCAGTGGTGCTAACCGTTTTTTAGGTTAGCTCGTAGTTTCGAGATATACCGTTATTTCGAAAATGGATGAGGTTGCACAACATATATTCGCGTAACTCAATAACGGTTTAGCTTATTGAATAAACTGAAAAAATTCCGCAACAAAATTACCTTTAAGCAGAGATCGAAAATAACTATATTTTTGAGATAAAAATAAATCACTGAAAATAACAGTGATAAAATGATCTTTATTTAAATGGTTTGGTATGACATTTATTCGTTTTTATTGTTTTTTAATGGTTTGGTGTGAGATAAACAATTCATTTGTTCTTGTTCTTAATAACTATTACTTTCTCTTTTATTTACATACAATAACATATTGTTAGTAATTTTTAACAAATTTTGGAAATAATATAAGTATGAAGTAATGAAGTCTGTAACAGAAATGAGATTTTTTTTAATTTGTTATTAATCTTTTAATAAATTTTATATATTTAAGCGTTGATTTGCATCAAATTCATTTTTGCGATTTATTTTTCATGTTCGCAAATAAAAGTCACAAGCTGACCTTTACGAAAAAAAAAAATTATAAATCACTCATCCAGATTATTTGTGTTTGTTTCTTTTCTGCCCCAAACCTAAAATGTTCTCGAATAAATCACTCTCTCAGTGATATATCACAAAAAAATATTTTTAAATGGCTGCGAGTGAGAATTTACCATTGAAATGAAAGTGAACCCGTTATTTTCGGTCTCTGCCTTTAAGTAAAGCTTGACATATTCTTAATTTTCGCAGTCATTTTAGAAATATAAATTTTTTTTTTAGAAAAATTTCGAAATTTTTGGTTTTTAAAACGGCATTTTTAAATTCAAATGCATAAGCTTGGAGTCAGTCACGATTTGTAAACAATTCTTTTTTAGTTTGACATATACATTTGTAGTTAGTCGAATAAAAGAAAAAAGGGGCAAATCGGGCTGCTATCAAAAAACTGGAGTATGGTGGGTAAAAATGTTGATAATTTAATTTTCAAAGGCGAATATCCTCCTAAGCTATACGAGATGTGTAAGTTTTTTAAAATCGAAACACAAACGAAGAAATAGGATCGTTTTAAATATTTATCATACCCGAGTCCTACTTTGGGGACCCCTGGCCGCACCTGTGGTGGACTCATGCGGTCAAAATTCAAACCTTAAACTCGACAACACTTCTTCTTTGCATATGTCAAATTTCATTCAAATCGGAGTAAGGGTTTAGATTTATTTCACTCTTTTTTTCTATACAACTGTGCACTGCACGATGAGCTAATTACTACGGGTTATGTATTTTGATAAAATATTAGGGGGATATATAATATATAAAAGTACCTTAAAAATACTATAAAATAAATTCTTAGCCGTTTTTAAAATCCATATTTATTAGATCCATATTATTGTGATTAAAAGTTAAGTATTCAAAATTTAAACTTTAAGGATATTGGAAAAAAGCTATTTTTGGAAGTAATTTCATCAACACATAATTATTTTATACTGTTATACATATTTAAATAAATACTCTAGAGATTTAGAAATGATATTGAATGTGGTAAAAATATAAATTAAAAATCCATAATATAGTTAATTTTTAAAACAAGTTAATAAGCATTTAAAAAATTTGGGTTATTTTGACCCCGAGTACATCAAAGGGTTCCTTTGATCTTCATATCTTATGGAATATTTCTCGTAACTTTATAGTAGGTTAGACTTTTATTAAAAGTCCTAATATTAACAAACTTTACCTTCGACATTGGCGATAAAGTGTTAACATTTTTCGATTTATATAATATATACTACAGAATATTATTTATTATAAATTCATATTTATTTTATTGAAACTACGAAACAGTCGAAAATAATGGCAAAATTATGAGAGATATTGGTTTTATATTTTTGGATTTTATTCTCGTATATATTTTTTATCGAATTCATCACAATAAATTAGTAATTTAAGAAAACGCCTGTCAATCTCATTATCAGTCCATCTCAAATCACACATTTAAAGCATTTCACAAACTATTCTCTAACAACCTATAGATGAAAGTGTAATAAAAATATAAATTCTTAAAGAAAAAACAACTTCCAAACGGAGGGGATAAACGAAACTTAATGAAATTCCATGCCAAAACGTTTTGTATGCACTCAATCACATCACTTATTAGGTCTAATTAAAAAAACACTTTAAAATGTCAGCCGAATAAAAAGCGGCAAAAAAATTGAAACAAATTTATGAAATCCATTAAAATATTTTTCTTCCATTATTTTTATTTTTTGTCTGCTTCCATACAATCAGATGTTCTACATAAATTATGCCTTTCGAAACAATGTGCGGCAGAGTTTTAACAATTGTGGTAGAAAAAGAATTTCAATTAAATTGAAATAAAGACGTCTTCAACTTGAATTGGAATTATTTCGCTTCATTGTATTTGAGTTTTAAAATTTTATAAAAATGTGTATAATTGTTTTTTTTTGAAATAAAGAACACACAAAACTACATAATACATACGTACAATGGCAATAGCAAGTTTGTATATAAATATTCATCGTATTATAAATTAGCAGGAAGTTCATAATGAGTCGCTGTATTTTCAATACTTCATTGATGATACATACTACGACATTGTGCATATATATTTATATGTATGTACATATGAATAGTGTGTTGTTGTTTTTTTCCAGAAAGGAGGAGGAAAGTATAGTTGTATTTTAATTTTTTGGTCCTTTATATTTAGTGGTAGTAGTATTCAAGTATGTTTGTATAAAATACGAGAAGCACTTCCTTTAAGCAACATACTTAAAAGGCAATATTCATAAACTAACTTTCATACACTTGCTGCTCGTTCAAAATCTTTATTTCTGTATTTTTTTTGTTCGTGTGTTTTACTATTTCTTGAATACTCTGATAGTAGTTGTAGCCAAAAAAAAGAAAGAGATGAAAAAAAAACAACCCAAAAACTGTTAGAAACGAAATAATAAATAGCTTTTACTTGTCGTTGTGATGTTACCCTCATTTCATGACGCTGTGGTAGTCATAGCTGAAAAAAATATACAAGTACACTTAAAGAAATTGTAAAACATATATAAGTTCCTGATATCTGGGAGATCAAAAATTATGTATTCATTACCTTAATTTTTGCAGACTTATAGTTGTTTCCATTAGGGTGATCGGCCCGGTTTTTAATAACCGGTTTTTTTGGTTAAGTCGGTTTCGGTTTTTTTGAAAAGCTCACATTTCGAATATCGAAGAAACCGGGTTTTTCTCCTCGAATAACCGTTTTTTTCTAAAAGTGTGTTTTTATGGTTTTAGTGCATTAAAATCTTTAAAAAATATTCCAAATCCATAAAACTTTTTTAAAACAATACTCCAACTATTTTAGAAGACTTTTTATGTTTAGAAAAATGTCACAAGCGATCTATATTATATTCTATATATTTTTCCATTTTTTTTAAACCTAACGTAGTTGTTGATTTTTGAAATTAAATAAAAGTCGTAAAATGTTAACCACTCATTTTAGAAAAAAACTAAATTTTAATTTCAAAATGTGTCAAATTTGACCCGAATATCTAAGAAAACAATAGCTTTGGTATTTACAAGGGAAAACCCAGTTTTCATACAAATATTATGTTCAGCAAGTATGATGAAAAGAGACGGATATATGTATGTATGTTAGTGCTACCAAAGCTCTGTTTATATTAAAACCATCGTTAACATACGATAAAAGAACTCGTAAATGGAGCAGAGACTTAGCAGCTAGACTATCAAACATAAGCAAATAAACCGATCACCATGAAATTAGGTCGAGTGATTTACGTCTATATGGAAGTTATTTATGTTGAATTTTGTGTGTATACCAACATTTTAAAGAAATTTATTCAGGTTAAAGTGATTTTCGGAAACGGGTCCATATGGGAGCTATGACTAATTATGGACCGATCACAATGAAATTTGGTGACATTTTTTTTTTTTTAACGTTTTATTGATTTATTGAATCTGTCTATTTTGACCTTACAATAAGTATTTAAATCTTATAACTAAAATTAAAACAATTTGCTCTTCAGCAAGAGAGCCATTATGGTAAACTGTCACTCATCTTAGCGGGGTGGTAGATCTGCTCTACGGAGCCTGGATCGGGTTTGGGTCTGCACAAGTTGTCTTGCAAGCGTATTGGGATGGTTTCGCAGCTTCACAATATATTTCTCACGGACTTTCTCGAACTCTTCCTTTACCAATGTCACTTCTAAGTCTCTGTGGATGTTTTCATTTCTTATGTACCATGGTGCTCCCGTCATGGTCCTAAGAATTTTAGATTGGGCCCTCTGTATAAGATCAATACTGGTGTTGCTAGCCATTCCCCATAATTGAATTCCATATGTCCAAATTGGTTTTAAAACGGTCTTATACAGGATGACTTTATATTCAAGGCTTAATTTTGATTGGTCACTGATTAACCAATGAAAGCTAGAGGCTTTTAACTTCATGTGAAGTCTCTTGGTTTCTATGTGTCGGCGCCAAGTAAGCCGTCTATCTAGATGAATACCAAGGTAGGTGACATAATCAGACTGCGGTATATTAACGTTGTTGAGTGTGACAGGTGGGCAATTTCCTCTCCTTAGAGCGAACGTAACATGTTTACTTTTCAGCTCATTTACCTTTATTCGCCAGTTTTTCAACCATGACTCCACACGTACGAGGTAATTCTGTAGTTGACTAGATGACATGAGTGGGTTTTCGTCTGAGCTAATAATGGCGGTATCATCAGCAAATGTTGAAATTGTTAGTTTATCACACGTAGGGAGGTCGGAGGTGTAAATCAAATATAGCGTAGGTCCTAGTACACTTCCCTGTGGAACGCCAGCTCCAATCTTGCAAATTTGGTGGCATGAATTTCGTATATAAAAAACATATTTGGAGAGAAATTTGTGTAGATACTTACATAAATTAAACATTTATGACCGATAAAGTCCAATTTCGGGAGGACATTTGTATGGGGGATAGGTGAAATAATGGACCAATTTCAGCCAGTTTCAATAGGCTTGGTCCTTGGGCCGAAAAAACTATATGTACCAAATTTAATCAAAATATATTTAAAATTGCGACCTGTGCTTTGCGCACATGGACAGACAACCAGCCAGACGAACGGACGGACGGTACGACATCGTTTAATCGACTCAGAAAGTGATTCTAAGTCGATCGGTATACTTTAAGGCGGGTGTTAGACTAATGTTTTTGGGCATTACAAACATCTGCACAAACGCATTATACCCTCCCAACGTGGTGGGGTAAGGTATAAAAATTAAAAAATCTGCTAAAGTTAATTTTTGAGAATTATGTTTTATTTACTTTATTTTGTTTTTATTCAGTTCTTTTTATTTACAATCTATCCAAAGATATTATGTAAATTTTATGCATTAAAAGATATTACCAAAAGTATGAGACATACATTTTTTTAAAAGGAAATTAAGGCTTTCAGAAAAATTTAAAATTTGTTCATTTTATTTTTTTCATTTTTATTCCTATGAAACAAGTCGGTGTGTTGCCCGATTTTTATTTCGAACCTATTTTTGCTTTGACTGATGATCTATCTCAAGCACACATTTTTCTGTAAAATGGCATTAATTTTTAGAGCATATTTTTGCATATTTTTTTAATTATGCATATTTTGATATATTTTACATTACAATTCATATTTATATGAATAAAAATAAAAAATTTAATCGTCAATGGACATTGTGTAGTGCACCAATGGACCATGCATCAATAATTTTTTTTTTGGAGAATTTGTTACAGAAATAGCATCTAAAATATTATTCTTAGTTAATATTCACATAAATATTGTTGACTAAATTAGAATAAATAAAATAGAAACCCATTGTGCTTCAAAAAAAATGTACAGTTTTTTTTAAATAATTATCAAAACTGTATAATGGAGTCTCTAAATATTAATCCTAAGATATTATTACGTTCTCAAGGAACAATTTTAATTTTAAATGTTAACTGTTTTATTGATAGTATAATTTAAAGAGACAAATCTATGAATGAATAATTTCTGAGAACTGCGTTACGTAATTTTTGGGCATTAAGCGATTCAGAGTTAATTATTTTACGTTTCTACACAAAAATATATATGAATATTTTGAAACATATTTTAGGCGCATATTTTCTAATAATCAATTTATGACATACGTTTTAATCTAGATATTGTGATTTTGTAGTTATTGAAAATTTTCCATTTAATCCTCTTAGCAGTTCTGAGAACTGGTATGTATTAGTGCCTTCAATGTCTATGTCGAATTCTCGTTACGTATAATCAGAGAACAATTTAGTATTTCGAAGTTTTATGACAGATTAAAATTTCTTGTTGAAATGCAGATCTTGATCTTTGCTTCCGGTAAGTATTTTGTTTTTTAAAATTTTTGATTCTACTGCTTTCGCTAAGTTAACAAACAACCTCTGGCCAAGTGTGACTCGAATTGTAAGATGAAAATTGATTATGAATAAGAACTCAAATCTACTTAAAAGTCGTTCAGTTCATTAAGTTAATTAAGCGCTTAAAAATTCTTCAGGTGTATTTTCAAATAATATACATACTTATTCTTATATATATAGTGTGGTCTATAGACTTTTATATTGGTTCCATTAAACTTTTTCCTTATTTTCATACTATATATTTGTTTTTTTATTTTTATTCGAGCCAAACTCAACTCTCTCAATATCTATAGAAAAATTAAAATTCCACAAACAAACAAAAAACAGCAATGTTTTCAAAAGTATGAATGGCACAAAAACCCATCCTCATACAAAGAACTCAAACACAAATCTGTCGCATCATGTAAAAAGAAATTTCAAAACGCGACAAATGAGCGCCTTATTTTAGTTTTTATATTGAAATAAAATGGTGGGGTAAAAACTTACAATTTGGATGCGTTCCAATTGATTATACCCATGTATTTGAATGAAAAAAATAAATGTAGAGAAAAACTTTTCCAACTTTATCATAGACAAACAAACAGACAGGCAAACAAACGAGGCAACCGATCTAAACAAAACAAGAGACGAAGAAAAAAAAAAATAGAAAAAGAAAAATAATAAATGCGAATTTTTATTTCACCAAACATGTAGTAAATTTTGAACTATGGAATAATGAAATTTAACATTAAATTTATAATAAAACTTATGATGGTGATTATGATAATGGTGGGTATGGGTCAACATATGAGTGCTATAGACATCGTATACTACATAGAATGATCGGTCATTTTAATACGATTTCGAAGTTAAGAGACTTATGTTCATGGAAATATTCTAAATTTTCAATTTCTGTTATTTTTTATATGTATTTTAACATTAATTTGTCAAATTGTTGAATTAAACATAGATCAGAAACTCTCCTGTCAAAGTCCTAACTCAGTTGTTAAAAACGTAAGTGATGAGAATGTATTAGTAAAAGAAAATATGTGAAAACAAAAACAACACTCGTATGTGTACATTTTTCTGTCTGCTGAAAACACGAAAACGAAAGGTGCTAGCTGATATCACCTAGGTTCCATAGTATGTCCAAAATCAGGCAAAATTTGTCCCTAGGCCCCATACAAGGTCCCCCTCAGAAAATAACGTGGACATTCATAATGTCTTATAATTAATATCGTGGTGAAACTGGACGTAAACAAGTTTTATATGAACCTAAGTCTTTCTACCAACTTTTGTGAGGATCGGTCCAAAAGTTGTTAAACTTTTATGAAATTTATCGATCTATCAAATTCGGTACAGTTCGAACCATAACTGATACTTGTTTTAATTTAGATGCTTTAAGTTAAATGTTTTCTCAATTGTGTCTATTACTAAACCGGGTTGAAGTTAATAATCTGCTAGATATAAAAAAACATATTGGTTTGTTTAAAGACAAATTAATATTTTATAAAAACAAACGATGCGCATCATAAAATTGTATTGTACGAGCAGTAATAATCTTGATAATGAATCAAACTCCTAATAAAGAAATAAACTTTATCCATAAACTTTCTTTACCAATAAGAAATGCTTGTTTCTGTTAATAAATATATGTACACGTGGAAGAACCCTGTAGTTTTAAATGAAAAATAAACTTTACACCATCAGTATTGCTATTTGTACAGGTTCAAATTACTTTGATCAATGTTACTTTCCTAGGGGATGGAAAGAAACTGACATAACACTATTTTAGTCATTTGGACATGGGAATCGGTTGTAGTTCTGTCAATTTATATGAAAGCTAATGACTATGTTCTAATAGCTTTAATTTTTAAACGTGATAAATTCTCAGTTTATATACCCAAGATAAATTCTATGAAATTAGTTGTTGGGGGATAAGCTAGATTAAACTTACATATCGTATCATTCTGCATTACTTTTCGAAGAAGACGAAGATATAAAACTATTGGTATGTCAGATTTTTATGGTCTCCATGCAAGTGGTCTCCAAAATCTAGTCTGTTGCCGATATGCTCAAATAAAATAGCTCTGCGGTTTACCTCTATGTTCTAGTATACAAAACCTCATAAATATATGAGTAACCGATGAATGTCTTGCTATCTTCTTTAGAGACAACCAACATTCTTGGGCAGCTTTCGATATAAGAGTTTTGCTACTGAACTTGTGCTCCGATTTCTTGCATAGTCATAATTTCAGTTTCAATTACTCTTCCGTAATCTGGTAACTTGATAAAGAGTTTCAAATTTGATCCGAACAGATACCACAGTAAATCCTCTCATGTGATCTTGTGTCTTGAATAGAATACCTGATCTGAGAGATGATCTAATGTATAAATCAATGATTATTTTCGAAGTTTTAGTAGAAAGAAAGAAGGAGAGACCGGTTGGTCTGAAAATTTGTTCGTCCTTTAGAACCAGAAGATAAAAGATTTGAACTGATCAGTACCTCTAGAGTACCTCGAAAGTTTGTGGTTCATGATCAATCCATTTAACTAATGTATGGCTTGTTTCTCCAGAGCTTTCTAGACCGTAGTAGAAATTTATCCAGTATTGCTTTTTAGTCGGCGTTTAATATGAATTGTTTTTATAAACGTGAAGTCAAGTCGAGCTAAGGACATCAGCACTAAAATACAAGCTGGAGTGCTATATTCGGCTGTACCAAATCTTGTACACTCTTTACCTCCATAGAAAAAATCGGGTTTCTTTATGTGAAAACCAGGCAGTCCGTTTTTGTTTTAAAAAATCGCTCATAGTCACTCATGGCGAAAGTTATAATAATGATAATAATAGAAAAACCGAAGTATTCTTCGTCAGAAATTTTAAAAATGAACAGAAGGTGAGATTAATGAATTGACACGAAACGTAATTATAATTTGTTGTACACGCCACAAAGCGTCTACTAGTTAGTACATGCTTTCGTAGGAGGTGTCAATTAAAGCGATCGCAATGATATGCGCGTGTTAAATTCACTCTTTAAAAGGCTTTCAGTTGGGTAGATGGATAACCAGGGATGATGTTTAGTCGTTTTAATCAGCCAACACACATACACACATTAAAACCGAACTGGCTCCAAGGTCGACAGGGGCAAATACACTGATGCATATGTGGGTGTATATGACTGAAACAAGAAAAATATGTTCGTATTTCATAATTTATCAACTAAAATAAAGTATAAAATAAAAAAAACACATACACAAAGAGATGTGGTAAAACATAAAGAAACATAATTCTACACCTCGAATTCTGATGATGAGTTTCTCGCACTAAAAAATTAATTTAATATCCTGTTGTTTGTTGCCTGCTTATAGTAGCATCCTTTAGCACCAATGAATATTCTAAAGATGAAAAAAATCCTTTCTATTCGCATGTTTATAATCCATGAACGTAACAATAGAACAACAACTTCAGAGCAGACATAAATGAATTTCTTCCAAACATGACTAAATAATAAATACGTACATAAACAGAAAATGAAACGGAACAACACAAAAAAAAATTATAATAAAACATATAAAAGGCTACATAATGACTGCATGTAAAAGAATATAATAGATGGAGACCAGAGCTTTAAAGCATGTAAAAGAATATAATAGATGGAGACCAGAGCTTTAAAGTATTGAATTTTATTATTGTTGCAAAATTATTATTACGATGTTTTACAAACCACTGAACTGGTATCATATTTATAGTAAGAATTAGCGAGCTTATTACTCGAACTGCAATATTGGTAGAACTTTTACCACCCAGTAAAATTTCCAAATTTTAGGCACTTTGTGACAAGGCCATGACAGGACAGGAACTAATCCAAATGGTCTTATTTTGGATATTAACAACACAAAATTATAAAATTTACAATAAGTATTTGATTTTTTTTAAAAGATACGGTTTGTTGGAAAATCAAAAATTCTCTTTTGAGGCTGTGTGAATCTGAATATAATAAATATAAAATTTATGAACAATTAGTATTAAGTTACATATACTACGTTTATACGTAGCCTATTCGCAAATAAAAATTATTTGCAATTAACTAACTCACTGTTTATATGTCACATTGGTTACGGAAAATTCTTGTTTTTATGAGATGCCGGATGGTAAAATTTAATTTTTTGGTAGCTCTTTTATTGAATAAAATATGATACATTTTTTATTTTTTTAAATGTAAAAATTATAGAATCAAAAATTCTTGTCCGTCTTGCAATCCAAGTAATTCAAAAACGCAATGAAATATTTAAAAATCGTCTTAATAAACTAAAAGCGTTAAAACATATGGCAATGCTTAAAATCTTATTTGCAAATAGTGTCGTTAATCAGGAATTGTTTTCGTGAGTTAGCTATTCGCAAATAAAAAATTAATTCACTATTTAAGCGACATTTTTTTCTAATTGCAATATTTTTATTTGTGAATAAGCCGTGCGTATAAACGTAGTAATAGTCATATTTTTTGTCCCGTGTAAAATAAAAATGACAATTCTAGTTAAATGCCACTGAAATTGTTGTATAAAACTGTTCCTTCATTATATATATCATTATTATTCGTAATTTTCAGTAGTTTATGGGATTCCCTCCAGAAAAATCCAAACAATAAATACGCCATCCCAACTGAAACATCTACGAGGAGAGAATTTTCTCACTGAACTATTATCGAAAAAAATGGATAAAAGGTGCTTATAAAATTATCATTCAGTAAATAAATAACTACTCCAAAAAAGACTCAACTCATCCATGCTTTCACATATAACACGACTCTAACATTCAACACCTTTCCCATAATCCGAATGGAATTCGGATTATAACGCCGCACGGTGGCACAGAACTTAATTTCATCGGCCAAAAGTCCAACTTTTTGTTCAAAAAATTCAATAGTAAACACATTGAAACTAAGGTAACCAAAAAATGTGGGCGTGGCATGCTGTTAAAGTCAAATATTTTATATTATTTTATAAAAAAAAAATTTGATTTTTGTAAATTTGATCAGAAGCAAATTCTCAATACTTGCAAAGTATTATCGATAATGGTCTTTAAGAACTGGTATGATGTCTTATTAAATTTTTTATCAGGTACTACATTTTAGTCAACTTTTTATTTCAGTGGAATAGAAGTCCTTAGGGTCCAAAGGGGTTAAACAAATTTTACAACCAGCAGAAAAGCCAAAGTGTCCTCTTTAAGCCCTATATACTTGTTGACCTATTTTGACCTGTTCGTTGAACTCTTTTTTCATTTGAATGAAATTACTCCCAAATTTTTAGCTATTTTTACTTTACCTGTTCATATGACTGACGCAAAGTACAAGTCGCAATTTGCGATAAAATTTGGTACATAATCTATTGAAACTGACTGAAATCGGTCCATTATTTCACCTAGCGCCCATATAAATGTTCTTCCGAAATTGGACTTTATCGGTAACTGACTAATTTATATAGGTATCTACACAAATTTTGCCCCAAATAAGTTTTATATATTCCGAATTAATGTCACCTAATTTTATGATGATCGGTCAATAATTAGTCATAGATCCCATATAAGGCCCGCTTCCGAAAATCACTTTAACGAGCATAAATCTCTTAAAACTGCAGGTATAAAGATAAAATTCAACAGAAATAAATTCCATTCTTCTTCCGAAAATCATTCACGAAAATAAATTATAGTGTAGGGTATTATATGGTCGGGCTTGACGGAACATACTTTCTTACTTCTTTTTATCAGCTTATCACTTTTTGGTAAAAAACCAAAAAGTGGCCGCATTTTCATACTAAATGCTGTAAAAAATGAAAAGTCTAACTTTAGCTTTAAATTTCCCAATAACTGCTAAACGGATTTTAACGAAACTAAAACTGGAGAAAAGTTCAAGAATATTTTCTTGAACTTTTTTCGGTCCAAAATTGATTTTCAGACCCTAATATCAATCCCTCAATCAGTGTAGGGTATTTATTATCGGGCTTGACCGACTATACTTTCTTACTTGTTTTCTAATTTTCTTCCAAAATGTTTGCTTTCAAAATTCGTATATTTTTTAATACATGATCGGATTATTCGAATAAATTAAATTATGTTATTCAACTTATTCGATTTAATTAATATACCAGCAAATAGTTTATTTTTTAATTCTCTAAAAAGATTTCCTTCCTTTATAGTTCAACATAAGTGCTACAAATAACAACACACAATTTAATGAACGAATGTAAGAAAGGAGTGAAAAAAGTGAACTTCAACCAAACATACAATGTTCTGCTGGCTCTAACGAATTGATGTGTTGGTACGAAAGTACAAAAGTGTACAACTGTATAATTATGTCGAGTAAATCGGATACTTGCAGGATTAATTAGTGCGCATTATGAGACGCACTGAAAACATGCGAATTCTAAGGAAAAATATCATTCATAAGTAAAACTTCTATGAGCTCTATTGTTTGAAAATCCCAAAAAGGGGGTAAAAGCTCATTATTTCTCAAGTGGTTAAGACGGGTATGCATGTATGTATGTTTGTATGTATGTGTGCTCGTTCAGTTCCTATGTTTTGTTGCTTGTGGTTGATGGAGGTTTTTGCTTCTTCATTTTCTTTGGTTAATGAAACGTACTGAAAGTGTACGTTGTACTTGTTAAAGGATACTAGACTCTAAAAAGGAACATTGGAGCTAATTAAGAATCCATGTTTGAAAAATGGTTTTTGTTTTGGGTTTTTTGTGTGTCTTTTTTTTGGTTCTTTTAAAGTATGAGGAGATGTTGTTGTGTTGTGCAAAACAATGTACAAGAAACAGGATAATTAAATGTACTTGTATGAATGAACATAAAAATACTCAGCTTCCACACTCTGATGGTTTCTGTTTATTTAAGTAAAATAAATTTTGTAAAACTATGTATATCATGCGAAGAACGACATTAGTTTTAAATAATATATTTTGTTTAATATTTAATTAAAATGTTGTATTTTTCCTTTTTTTAATTTTCTATCATCAAATACCGTTTCGAATCGGTAACCAATATTGTCTTAAAGTGTAAAGTATTTTCTTAAATAATCGAATTCAAAATAAATCTATTCCAATTTGTTTTATATTGAAAACAAATTTAGAATTATGGGCCTTATTTATTAAAATGGGACTATCCGTTTAGGAGTTACATTTTTATTTATACTTTTTATTCCAAATTCCCCCACTGTGCATTGGGAACATCATATTTTAACTCAGGTGGCAATGAAAGGCATATAAGTGTAATTTTTGGAGGTAAATAAACATATTATTGATAAGATATAGAAACTGAAGCATAAAAAGTTTAAAAAAAATGTATAGCTATCAATCAATAATAAAACACATGTAAAATTTCCGATCAAAGTACACGCTACAATTTTACAATTTTGTGAAAATGAGCAAATGCATTTAATTGTGAATAAATTCGAAAAGTATCCATAGATTTGTATTATCTATATCTCAGCTTGTTCCTGTTACATGTGGCTTTGCTTTAAAGCAATAAATCTAGACAATATTTGCCGTTTTCGATTTTTCATAATTTTTTTAAAACAAAAAAAATTCTATTTTCACGTAAAAAATATATTTTTTTGCTTCAATTTGTTATTATAACTCCGAAACTACTGAGCCGTTTGAAACGCAATATATAAACGGATTAAAGATTATGTAAATTTAAGTTTTCGTAAGTTTATCTCAATAATATCGGACTAACTGCTTTTGAGTTATCATTAATTATGTGGAGAAACGTCAAAAAAAATTCACAATTTTACTTAAAAATTTTTTTATAAAAAATTTGAACCATATTTATTCTACTGGAACCACAATACATCAAAATTGTGTAGTGGTTTAAAAAGCCTCTAAAATTTTGTCGATTTTGCTGCCCTGTGTATTCAATGGTCTGTTTTTGTTTTGGTTATGATAACCGAATTTATAGTTAATATTGTAAAATGATGTCTGATTTTCTCTGTTGTAGCTGAACATTTTAGATGGGGTGACAAAAATGGGATTGTTTAACATAATTAGTCTGTGTCAACTGATTTTCTGTTGCTAGTATCAAAAAAATATACAGATATAATCGAATAATTCGATTGGTAACAAATCTCAACGAATCTGTTTTATCATTGCAGAAACAATACTCTAATTTAAGGAAGAAAACTTATAAACAAAATTCAGGGAAATTAATTAGTTGAAGGAGATTCGAAAACCACGCTGATTATTATTATTTACGTTTGGCGAACGTGGTAATTATAATTTAAAATCAATTACCCATTTTTTTCAGGCGGGATCCTTTGACATAGATGGGCGGCATTTTTAAATATCTGATGAAGGTTTTTTCCAAATATTTTCAGCACCAAAATCTTTGAATTTTATTTTGTCGGACCAGATTTATTACACGTGGTAATATTTAACAATGCTCAGTTTTAAATGTTGTATAAAATTCGGCATATCTTTGAACTTACGTCTGACGATGTAAAAAAAAATCCCTTTAGAATAACAATTTCAACCGCATTTACTGAATACAAGAGTGAAGTATCTGTCATTTAATTTAATACTTTCTTAATGCTTTGACAGATATGCGTAATGCTCGTATCGTTACCACTGACACGCTTTAAAAATCTAGTTTTATGTGTTAATAAAAACATAAAATGCTGATTTAGAGCAAATTTCTCCAAATAAAATAGACATAAAAATGGAAAGATCCAACTCAAACAAATAAATGTAACAACATTTAAAACAATTTAAGTTGTTGTGTCATAACAACAACAAAATACAACAAATAATAACAATAAAAAAGAATAAAAATAAAATCATACTTGTAGTAGCTTGATTTTCATTCCTTTTATTACAAGTATTATGGCCATTTTTAGTTTTTGTTTGTTTGTTTGGCAGAAATGAAACCAACTGTTGAGTAAATTTAACGAGACAACTAATGGTGACAATAAAATTAACAGCACTTTCAAGTGGCATTTAAATGACAAGAAAACCAACAGTAAATTTTTATACATTTTTCTGCGCATTGAAACTGGTAGGAATGTTTTTTATTATATAGTGTTTCGTATGTTAATAAGCCATGTTTATGTCGCACATAAACACACACAAACATTTATTCGAATAGTTGTCAGTGTTTCAAAAATATAAATATTCAAATAAAATATATAATACCTACTTATATGTATATAAATAATAATAAATATATATGTTCTATATATTACAGCGTGACTATCTATTAGGGTATTCATTCGACTAATGATCGTTCTATTAATCGAATAATTATTCGAACAATTTAAAAATGGCCATTTTCGAATAACGAATAATTCGAACAATTTTATGTAGAATAATCGAATAAATGTTCATATATATATAAATTTATTAAATTGCTTAAAATTTTTTATAATTCGAAATTTAAATAAGTAATAATGACTCACAAAAATTGTATTATTTCTGAAATTCGACAAATAACTAAAGACAAAGGGACTTTCGATCACCGATAGCTCCTTCTATAAATATATAAATATTGCTGCAAGAAGTTACAATTCTAAAAACAAATCTTTCAAAATTTTTAACTTAGGACTTGAACCAATGAAAATAAAAGGTACGGAATAAAATATTTGTTATTTAGCTGGCGAAATATTAGAAGAATCGCAATTAATAATCAAAATATTAACTTAGATTAAAGTGGAGTTGAATGTGATGGAGAATGTGATTTTGAAACGGTCGTCGAAAGTGATATTGAGGATGACATTTATAATGATTACATTGAAATAGATGAAGGCCATGATCTTAAAATATATGTATACCTATAAGTGATGTTTTTAACCGCGTACGTAAGTGTTGCAAAATAATTAATAAATCGAATGATAAACACAAATATTGCAAACTAACGTTTTGTTACAAGAAAAGCATGGAGTTCGTCTTATACATGATTTTTAACATCGTTGAACATCTTTGTCTAACATGGTAATAAACTTTTTGCGTATTTGTAAATGCGTCAATCATGTACTGCCTGACTTCAAACTTTGGACAGATTCCCTTTATTGTGTAATTCCCCAAGACCACTTTATTAAGCAAAGATTCGGCAACGTTGATAGAGCTTGATGTATAATACAATTTGTTATAAATAATTTAGAAATAGTGAATAATTAATTTACTAAAGAATTATTTACTTATTTTAAAACAGGAATTAATGAACGACATAAGTTCTTAATACGTTTATATTGTATTTGAATTCAGGATCATATACAACTAGCTCAATTTTTTTAAAGCAAAGCTCCAAAACGGAAATTAAAGGGTTTGCTAGTCAATTGTTTTGTGGATTGTTCGGGACATAATCTGATCAGAATATTTCTGTTGAAAATTTAATAATAAACTTTTTTTCGAATGTTCTTTAACGTTATCAATATTTAAATTGTTAACTTTAAAGTTATTTTTGTTTTTCTTTAACAGCAAAGTATTTAAAACCGACATCAAAACTTCATTCTTTACTTTTTTAAAAACATTTTAAATATTCGAATAATTCGATTAATTTTAAACTTGTGATCGAATTATTCGTTTTATTCGAACAAGAGAAAAATCGAATCATTCGAATACCCTTCTATCTATCATCGAGTTATAGAAATGTGTATAATATTGTGTATAAACAAACGTCCCTGTCAGTCATAAATCGATCGCATTTGTTTTCCAAGATTTGCTGCAGAGTTGCTTATCACCAGGGCAATTACCGTAAGAAAAAAGATTTTGAATATTTTACAAGTTCTTAAAAAACAACTATTTTTTTTCTAAATAGTAATAAATAATTTATTTAGAGAAAATATTGCTTAAAATTGTAAATCCTACAACATATATATTTTGGATCCCTATGAAACTTAAAGACGATCTAGGTGTTACCATTGCACATAGGTCTGGCGAACCACATTTTTTGGCCAAAACTCAAAACTCCTTTTCCTATATTTGTTGTTAGAATGTGGTAGCAAACACTTCAGAAAAACAAAAAAAAAGATTTTGTTTTTACAAACTTCAATTAACCGTTATTCTATGAAGGGAGAAAGTTCAATGTTTTAAGTGCAGTGGTAAACTGAAACACGTGGTGTAATTTTTTGTTTTCTTTGAGTCACATGTTACACGAATATAAAAAAACGTTTTAAATCAGTTAGTTATGGATATTAATGACGATGGTAAGTAGTTAAATTTTTAATAGTGAAATATTCAATAAAAATTATGGTAATAAGAAATTACATAAAAAACTTGCATAACCTAAAAATCAGTGATTTTAACTTTTTATAAAAAAAATAGTATATAACTTATATAATTTCAACCGATTTCAACCAACCAAAAACGTACAAAATTACAGTGATATTTTGTGCTTACGAATCATCAATAACTTTCTGCTAGTTTTTGCTTATTTTGAAGAAATCAATTTTTGTTTCAGAAAACTTTTGCTTCAAAAATTATAATTTAGTCATAATTATATAATGTATATAACATACATAATTTCAACCGATTTCAACGAACCAAAAACGCACAAAATTACAGTGATATTTTGTGCTTAGGAATCATCCATAAATTTCTGCTAGTTTTTGCTTATTTTTAAGAAATCAATTTTTGTTTCAGGAAACTTTTGCTTCAAAAATTGTGATTTACTCAGATTTTGGCAGAGTGGAAGTAAAAAACTAAAAAAAATTAAATTATTAAAAACTTAATAAAATTTATGTTTTTTGTTATTAATTGTATCTTTTGTATGAATTTATGTATATAAGTGAATATTTTAGTTTTGGCCAAAAACAGTGGGTCGCCAGACCTATGTGCATTGGTTTGTCTATAAAATTGTAGGCGCCCGGAAAAATTTACAAAGGCGCAAGAAACCATAGCTCAAAAATGCACTTCGAGCCCCGGATATCATTATGAGAAAGTCAAATATTCGTAAATTTTAAAGTTTAAATATAAACAAGTTTAAATATAAACATTTTCTGACATAATTAACCCATTATAGCTTAAGACTAAAAGATATACAATAATATTTCATGAAAATCCCAAAATTTGTTTTAAACTAAATTTCAAAAATTTTTTCTCGATTCTAATAAATTTTAATTAAGGAAAAAAAATTTCAATGGTTCTTCAATGGGTTACTTGTTTACGATTTTATAATTTAAAATTTCTAGCATATTATTAACCCTTTTATATCTGGAGTCAATATAGAAAAGATAAATTAATAAATATACAAAATACATGAAATTTGTTTTTTAATTTATATATGGGGGATTTCACGTCAAGTGACACTTTTAAAATCGATGTCTTCCGATCGGGATGAAATTTACACCAACGTTAGACCTACTGGATAGTAATTCAGACACAATTTTTCAACAAGATCGGTCCAGAACTTTTAAAAGTTGGTTCACTTGACGTGAAATCCCCCATATGTATATTCGAAATTGTATTGAATACTATTTTTGACTTCGGGTTAATATGGCTTAAAGATGTACAAGTAATGAAGTGTATTATTGTAATAATTACGGTTCAGTAGGTAACAACAATTTATATTAACAAGTAAATTTCATCTATTTCAAATTTATAATCATTTTTATTAGTGTGGAGGGCTAACTTTGCTGTAATGGACAGTTTTGAACCAGACATAAAAGAGTTAGCAATATTAAAAATAAAATTATCTACGAAATGTATTTTGAAGAATTAAATTAATTTTCCTAATTTGGTTTTTAGATGACGAAGAAAAATTTTGGGACATTAAAAAATCGAAAATATCCAAAACAAGGTCCTCCCTAATGTATATACATTCATATATTTACATAAATATATAAAACCGACTGCCACTTGCATTATAAACTGCCAACACATACATAGTTATGTATTTGTATTGATGGTTGTTGGTTCTTTGTTGTTCCGGTTGGTTCTGCACTGTTGCACGGCTTGTGAATTTCTATAATTTATTCGATCTTAGATAATATGGGCCTGCTGTCCGAAATGTCTCATAAAAATTGCACTTTAATTACTCCATCGACAGTATCAATTTGGTAAAATCTTTTATTAGAGATGAATTGCAAAATAAATTTATGAAATCATGTTTCTGGCCATTTATTTTTTTGTATTTGCATGTGATATTATTGGCAATCATTGCCATAAATGTTTATTTTGTTTCTGTATCATATGCATTATTATGTTTTTCTAGTAAATTATTATTTGAAGAATGGGTTTAGGTTTAGTTGGAATATGAATTTTAATATATGTATGTATATTTATGTAGGTATAGATACTAAGTAGATAATTTATAGGTTTATTATGATATCATTTAAAAATCTGTGTGAGATAGTTTAATGTTTTTAGGGATAGATGGGGATAGTGATTTAATTTCTGTATACTCATCAATCCGCTACTGCATTTCTTTTCGCTTGTACCTAAAAACTATTAAAAATATCATTTCAATTAAAAATCTAAGTTAAGTAGGTATTTCAGTTTTCTGATTTAAGAAATACTTTTTGTTATTATTATTGTATTATTATTATTATTAGTGAGGCTTTACGCACTGCGACCCATAGGATCTTTTCTGCAGCCTAAGATTTTTTTCAACCCAATACTTAGATTTAGGTTACGTATGAAGACAATTATTCTATTTGGTGAGAGATCAATTTCAACCGGGGCCATAAGAGCCCTTCAGAGCCAATTAGCTCTGCATGTTGCTAGCATAGAACATGTTCAGAGGCTTCGGCGTGAAGTTTACAAACCTGCACTGTTCATTTGCAACATTACCTAAAATGGATTGGTGATAATCCGCGGTGTCCAGTGAATAATCCAGTGAGTATTCTCAAGTCACCCTTACCGAGCTGACAAATAAAAAATCTTAATAGATTTAGGTCTTTTTTAAATTCTGTTAATTTAAAAAGGTGATTTTCGGTTAACCATTTACCAGAGCTTTTTCACCCATTTCAACTTCTAGAGTCTTAAAGTTTTGCCTGAATCACTTTCTTATATTTTTACGATGTTTAGCAGAAATTGGACGTGATCGGTTTATTGTGAAAGACCTTTCTCATGTAAAGAAAATAGTTATACTCGTAATTGAATATCAGGAGAATTATAATAGTTAAAGTAATGCTTGAAATGAGTTATTTTGTTACAATTGTATTGGGAGTATAACTTAAAAATGTGGGATTTTTGTTTAGCTTTCATTTTGGAACATTTGTACAGTATAAATTTATTCAAAGTTTTACCACTACTAGTTGTGGCCTTTTCTAATCTATCTGCCAACTTCACAACTTCTGAGGCAATGAACGAATCAAGCCAATTTCGGATACTCTGTTCTTAATGGAGAGATCATTCTGTATCGATCGAAACAAGTAGTAAACAGCCTGGGCAAGGCGGGTGAAGCAAAACATCCCAAACACTTCTTCATAAATAGTTTTTAATAGTTTTTGTAAAATGTGACCGAGCATTGTCATGATAGCGCCATGAATATTTGGCTGATTGGCCGGGCTTAACATACGATTCGGGTTATCGTAATTTCATTTAATTTTTTTCTTTCACATTGTTTTTAATTTACTACGAAAGGGTTATAGAAGCGCACCGGTTTAAGCTAGTTTAATATCAAGGCGAATTCATACAAGGTGCTATCAGTTCTACAAATACAACAATTGGTCTTAACAAATGTCAAAAACAAAAATTAAAAATTAAACAAATAAGTATTAAAAATTAATATAGTGTAGATAATTGAATAGTGAGGGCTATACTTATTTATGTACAAAATAAATATTTTGTTAATACGATTAGAATATGTAGATATTTAAATATAAAAACAAGCTTTGTTAACTGTTAGAACCACAAAGCGAAAAAAAATTATCAGCTGTTTGACTGACTCCACCTTGTATAAATTCGCCTTGGTTTAATATATAAACTTAGGCGGCTTTTACTGCTTTTACCGTTTACTTTCATATTTCGAGAAGTGTATATCGTCACCTAAAATGCAGAACAACGTATCATCAAAAAATTCGAAATTGATTTTATTATTGATTACGATTCACTACATCATATTACATATGTGTACAAAATTTTAAACTTTTACTATCAGAAATAACCAAGTTATAGCCAAAATTGAAACTAAAGTATCATCAAGTATATGATTTTCTTAAACAAAATAACGTATAAGCTTAGAGTAATTAATTAATAAATCGTTTTTACCTTATTTTAGGTAGTATCCATATTTTTTTTTAATAAATTTGTTACAATTGAATATTTTTGCAGTCTTAATGAAAATTTAATTAAGAACTATTTTTAGTTTAAAAAAGTAGTTGTTAGTAATTAAAATAAAAAAAAAAACATAATAAAATAATAAACTGCTTTTATTTAAAATAAAAAAAACATTTTTATTTAAGTTTTTATTTTTTCATAAAAATTTATATTGATGATACGTTTTTTTGTTTCAGAAAATAAAAATTCAAAAAAAACGTAAGCCACATACAGTGGTGGCCACCAATTTAAGACAAATACTTGAATTTTTTTCATCAACTGAATTTTAAGTGCGTTAGAGCCAAAATAAAAGGACCTCTAAGGGTATGCAATTTATTATTAATGTTTCTAGTTTCTCAAAAATGTTTCAAAATATCGGTACAACATATATGGACAAATATATGTGGAAATACGTTGACCCACCTCAGCGAACATCCGCTGTTAATAACATGATATGACCGAAACTAATGGAACTAAAAATACGAAATTTGGTCCGAATATTTTATAATAATAAAAATATAATGATATAAATGTGAGAAAATATGTTTATTTAAAAAAAAATGTTTTTGGTCAAGTTGTAGAAAAATATTATGAGTTCGTGGTGAATATGTATGAATTGATACAGTCGAATAAAACACACTTGTGTGTTAAAACAGTCCTCATGCACACATATTTGTGGAAATATTTGAAAAAATAATTGACAATTATATGGAATTTAGCCAACAATTTTTGTCTTAATTACCTGGCCACCACTGTATCTTAGAGTATGCTTTGAAAAAATTATTTTTTTTTATAAAATATATTTCTAGAGTCATTGTAATTCAGATTTGAAAATTTTGTTTCAATATCTCAAGTAGTTTTCATTTTATATCGTTTTTTGCGTCTCCTATAAACTTATGAAAAGTGATGTTACGTTAGTTTGCATTTTAGGTGACGATATGTATTAAATTAGTTTGTTAATTGATTTTTTTTTTAAATACTACTCCTGTATCTTATTTGTGATTTCATTGTTGTATTTAAAACAATTTTAAATATTAAATTTAAACTACATATTTATTTGAACATCAAAATATTTATAGAGCTAAAAGTTTGCATTTGAAGGATGTTGTATGCTTAATAAATGGGTTTTCAAAACTCAAAGAATAATGTCATTAAAGTAATTTTTCGCTGTCATACTGGCATATAATAAAGTGTGTTGTACTACATGGAATGTCAACAATTCACACTTAATTTAATGCTCTTTTATAACATTTAATATCAAAAACTATTTGATTTAATAGTCGTGCTAGATTAACACTGAATAAAAACCAAATCATATAAAAGATTTTCATTCGTTTCTTTTTTTTTTTTGTTTTGTTTTCTGTACAGCATGAATATTTAAACAGCAATATAGCAAAAAATATTTTTTTTTTGGAGAACCAACACAAACTTTATTATAACATGAGCCTATGCGCCACACATTCCCAATCCATTCTCTTCTACCCACCCACATATGAGCAAATAAACCAAAAAGAACGGAAATGAAATAAATCGAGAGCGAAATGAATGTATAGTATTTAAAATGAATGGACTGGACCAAAAGGACAAAAGTTACGAAGTATAAAACAAATACATACTTTTATACTTATTTGTCTACATAGAGACACACATAAAGCAAACTTAAACAAACAAAAAAAATATATATAATTTTTTTGGTAACGCAACAAAAAAAAATATAGAAAAACATATAATACAATTGTTGCATGACAAGTCGGCTAGATGAAGCTGTAATTTGAATATTGTTAAATTTTGACACCAATTTTATCTAATAAATGTAAAAATACATAAAAAACTGTTATTTTAAATTACATTTTAGAAATTACTAGTATAACCCGGTGCACTTCGCTACCCCTACCCAAGTAAAATTAAAAAATATGAATGGAAATATGAGAATCTCTCAATTACAGTTCACTTGATATTCGAAAATAACTAACTAATTTTGTATGGGATACACCACTCCACTGGTCTGATCCCACCCATTTTTAAACCTTTTATGTAAATATCAAGCTTTACTTTAACTTTCCTTTATAAGGGAGGGGTCATTCCTACTAAGCCGATCATGCTTAGCTAAACTTCCAACAGGGATCAGGAATAAATTCGTTTATAGCTAA
The DNA here is from genome assembly GCF_958450345.1 of Calliphora vicina. Classification (NCBI taxonomy): domain Eukaryota; kingdom Metazoa; phylum Arthropoda; class Insecta; order Diptera; family Calliphoridae; genus Calliphora; species Calliphora vicina. The sequence goes on from NC_088780.1 coordinate 84,786,995, forward strand.
CCTCCTTAGAATGGTAATAAATTGATTGATACAGAGTTTAACTTCTTTTAGAATTATAGTTCTCCAGATATTCAAAATTAATTATTTACTTCGCGTCATAACCACTAATGCAATCCCAACCATTTTCAGCCAATCTGTGTAAAATGGTAAGAGAGCTATGCGGACAAAGTTTGAAAAACCTTGCAATTATTACTTTGTATGGGAGGTGACTCACATCCTTTTCCGACCTCTCCCATTTTGGGTGCTATGCCCTCAAATCTAATTCCGTCTATATTCAGCTAAACTCCGCATAGTAATAAGAAATTAGTTCGCTACAAGTTTAAACACTTTTACAATTATAGTTCTACAGATATTCGATATTAATTATATACTTTGTATAGGGTGTGCCACGCCCACAATTCCATTCCCGAACAATTTCAGCGAAACTATGCAAATTTATAAAAGAGCCATTTAGACTAAGTTTATAATTCACAAAATATTTAGAAATAACTATTTTCTTTGTATGGGAGGCGACTCACCATTTTTTCCGACCCGTGCCATTTTTCATTAAACTTCATGCAGTGATAACCGTTGAAAATCGTCAGATTTATAGTTCTGCACATATTATAAAAGAACTATTTACTTATCTACAATTACATATTTACCCCCATATGCATAAACAGTTTTTTAAATTTGTCAAAGGTTTTTGATAAATTAAAAAATTGTTTATGCAAAAGAAAATAAAAAAACACCTTCAAAATATATTTATTAAAGCGAATTTAAATTAATAAAGTCTTCTTCTTTGTTTTCTATAACAACTCTCACTTAAAACAGAGCGAAATCAATACTGTTTAATTGTTTCTCTTATTTATTTACAACAACAAATGGGACAATCACACATTGCTTTGTTTACTTTTTAGCTTAAGGTTCACATGTACACGTTTTTGCATATGTGTTAGTAACATCTTTAAACGCTTATAACTCCTAAAAAACTGAACCGATTTCAATAAAATATATATTCTGCACATCTGTGAATAAATGCCCTTTAAATGGTATATTTTTTACCCAAATTAAATGTACAATGTGAGTGTAAAAGGGGTCTAAAGAAATCGACTTGCCTATTAATATTATGATATGAGTTATAAGGAAATTTTAATGGAAAACTTCTTTGTCTTATAGGTTTTAATACATACTTATATATGGCAATTGATATATTTTGCATGGAAACAGAAAAACAGAATTCTAAGTATAACAATGGACATTAAATTGATTATTTAAAAAAGTAACAAACTTTTAAAGTAAACTATGGTCCTTCTGCCGTGTAGGGGACCGTAACACCAACACCAAATAGTTAAAACAAAAATTGAGCAAAAAATGGTTTGGTATGAAAATATTGTACGAGTATGTTCATACTTTTTGTACTCGAACATACATACATTTAACTGACAAAAATTTTATTTCCTTTTATTTGAAAAAGAGGAGCACTCCATAAATTTTCGTACGCTCAATATTGTTTCAGATCATAAATCATGGCTGCATTTGCGTATGGACAAACAATTTTATACACACATAGAAACCATACATGCAAAAATACATTTCGTACTGCCAAAACACATACAAATAGACACATTTAAGTGCATAAATACACGCATATATTCATATGTAGAGTGTACAGTGAATTCTAAAAATGTAGTTCCTCGGCCCCCGAGATTTTTAAAAATTTTTTATTATACAAATTTAAAAAAATGAAACATTTACTTACAGCTTGGAAGAGAACCATATGGAGTTATGTGTCAGAGAGCGTTATTATCCGGTGCAGTAAGCATCCATTGTAGTGCTGATGATTCAGCTTCTATTCTGTTCTTTGGCATATAGCTTTGTCAATTTGATCTATTTTCCCAAGGGCGATTTATCCCCCTTAATTCTTTAAGATTCTGAAAGAAATAAGCTTCAAAACATTTAAAGGTATCTGATTAGATTTCGAATTTATTCTTTACATGCACTGCTCATATCCACATCTACTCCCACACACAAGCATTTAAAAAGTTTGCATGTCTGAGGTACCCTAACAACAACTCCAGTGATCCATCTTCAAAAACTAAACTCAATTTCTACTCTGCTACTCCAATCGGATCTGCCAGTTAAATCCGATTGATAATGGTTATTTCTTCACTAGCACTAACAAAATTAATGATAGTGATAATTGTTTCACTATCACTATACGCAGATTAAGTACACAAACCTGTACTACACTCAATTAGTGCAATATTTTAACTTGCAATCAACAAAAAGCTGTTAAAAATTTTAAAAAATTAGTGGTCATGAAATGACTGAAGAGAAATTCGAATAATAAAAATTTTAAATCTTTTTTGTTATTTTTAATGCATTATTAATTAGTCTTAAGTTTTGAATTAGTGCACAAAAATAAACTTAAATCATTTTGTAGTAGCACTCAAATTAGTTGCAATAAACTGAAGATTGCTTTTTTAACTCTTTTGCGGTTGAGTGGTCACTTTACTAACCACCTTTTCTATAGTCTTTAAAACCTAGTTTATTGGCATCTATTGCCATTTTGCTAAACAATTATATTTTTTGAAGTCATCGTTTATGATTTTTTTTGCAAAACTTTGGGTGCTCTGGTTAGAGAAATATATTAATTTGAAAATATTGTAAAAATCAGTTTTTTTAAGCGACTTTCACGCATTCAATAAAAAAAGGCACTGAGTGTTTATTTTTCATCGAATTTTTTCCACAAAAAACCTTGGAATGGGGTGGTTTTTATATGTTCTGTTTTATTTTTTCTCACTTTATATAATAAACTAACCTCGATTAACGTAAAAATACAATTTATAAAAAAAAACATATTTATTATGCATTAAACACATTCAAGACAGCAGGCTACCAACTTCAATCTGCCAAAAATAAAATGCACACGTTTATATGGAGACGATTATTTTAACGACAGCACAGCTACACGGCCACACGACTACTCATGCCGATGTAGCCGAATTAGGCTAATTTCTATTTTTGTCAACTACAAAACAGAAATAGTGTTGCTAATATAATAAAAAAAATGTAAATAAAATTAGTGCTTAAAAAAATATATTTTTTTTACTTAATTAAGAGAAGTTTCTGATAACCATATTGAAATAAATTAATTAATTATAACCATATATATATTTTTACTCAAAATAATTGTTTCAGTCTTAATTACTTTGGAATTTTGTACGGTTATTTTTTATTAAAGTGGCACCACTGAATTATTAATCAGCTGTTTACTTTGTAGCTGTCGTGTTTAAAATAATTCAGTAGCTGCCACACGACTACAACTGTAACCAGCAGAATTTATGTTCGTGTAGTCGTGTAGCCTGTTGTCTTGAATGTGTTTAATGCATTAGTGAAAACTGCAAAATTAGTCCAATACCCTCTATTTTAGAAATTGCATATTCTGATTTTGCCCCACTGTGCGTCGGTTGAGATTTCAGCATGTATGTTTTTGTCCTGTTTCCTGCTTGTGTTGATTCTGATTTTTGCAAATTTGTTTTTATAAAATTTTGAAAAATCTCTCAGTAAATAAATTCGTACATATTTTCTCCATCAGTGCTAATCTAATACAGCAAAAAATAGGAAATTTTGGAATATGAAACTTGGAATATGAAACACATGCCTTTTTTTAGACAAATTGAAACATTGAGATATATAAAGGATTAACATTTTGAAGGAAATTTTCGGCATGTTTACAAATGGAAACTTTTTTAAAAAAAAATTTTTCTCTAAATATGTTTATTAGAGTTCGTTTATTTTTAAAATTTTCATTCCTTGTGGTGGTTCAACACACCTAAAGACGCGGATTTTGAGTACATTTTTCTGTGGAGCAAAAACGGTTGAATTTATTACAACTCTGATTTCACCAGCTCTACAGAAAAATGTGCTCAAAATGCGCGTTTTAGGTGCGTTGAACCACCACAAGGAGTGAAAATTTAAAAAAAAGGACGCCATTATTTTTATTTACGCAAAAACCTTCAGCAAAATTATGATACCCGCAAATCAAATTTTTGAAATTAACTCTAATGTTTATATAAAATCATCTATTTGTCATCCATATCGCCATACTAAAGCAAGTGTAATTTAAAAAAAGAAGAAATTCACATTTCACTTCCTTTGAAAATTAAGAGTCTTTTTAAAGGAAAAAAAAACTGAAAATGCAGTATGACTATATGAAGAGCGTAGTTTCAAATCCAATGGAATAGCTGACATATTAAGCTTTATTTGGAGAGCATTGGTAAAAAGTATAATAAAAAATCATCAATATAAATATTTAGAAAAACTGCAGTCATTTTAAAACTTCGGGAACACATTTTTCCCATTTACTGTATATTCGAGTGTATGTACATATATTTAGTACATGATAATACTACTGCACCAAACACACTAGATATTTTGATGCACATGTGGATGTCTGTTATTCTTTTATATAAGTTTGTTTCTAGTAAAAAATAAAAATATCACATATTATCCTCATTTAACGGCATTAATATATCATATGATATTATTTAATGGTGTACTCCTTGCCCAATTACTACGAGCAGCCTCTATAATAGGAAATAACCGGAAATTCCGATCCAAAATTTACAAAACCCTGGATTTCTGGATTATAAAATCCCAAAATTACTACATTTTTTGTTTGTTTAATTATAAAGTTAGCCGGGGTAGACTATTTGTCTCCATCTCTCTTGAAATATTGTCAGACCTCTGTGCTCTTCGATGTTAGGTAAATTTCCTCCAAAACCATAAGATATGAATTTAATTTCCTGTAGTATGTTAATTTGGGTGTTCCTTTTTGAAATTATGATATTGTACAGATCATAATTTCAAATACCTATCGCTCGATGGTTTCTCCAAAATCTAAGATATCGAGTATCAGAGACTCGAAGTATATTTTGAACAGATAAAGCTTCACAGCTTTAAAGTAGTACATATACGTTATACGCTTTAAAAAATTTTTAGACGTAGAACTCCGCACACATTTAATTCAAATTAATTTCTTATTTGAGGAGAAATTTTAAAAAAATTTTAAAACTTGAAATTTTAATTTTGTAAATAAAGGAGTTGGTGTAAAATTGACGATAATAATTTGGTGTAATTAAGAACTATTTTATTGTCTTAAATTCATGATCATCTATGGTTTAATTTGAAGCATAAGAAAGTGATTTTATAATATGAAATTAAAGTATAACACAGAGCAACAGTGCAAAAAACACACGATCATGACAGTATACGTTCGACTCTACTACCAAAGGGTAATAAAACCCTATACTCAGTTTGTCCATTTTGGTGACCATTTTTTTTTATGGGCCTCCAAATATTCTGAAAATTACTGAGCCCTCAAAAAATTGCCAACAGCTAATTCAGACTTGGTGATACCGCCAAATAAATTTTGTTAACATTTTTTCCCAAAAAATAGCTTTTTCGAACACTTTTTTTTGAAAAAAATATAGGAAGAACATTTTTTTTTTACTTTTTTTAGAATGACTTCCAGGACTCCTAATTTTTCATTAACAATATTTAGCAAAGTTGTAGCTTCGGTAAAGCTGAATAACTCTTGTGAACATATCAATACATTCTGAAAGTGTCTAGTCACCCTAAATACCACATAAAGATCACTTTGTACCTTAACAATTTTCGGTTTTACTATTTTTTGAAGCTAAAACAAAGTTTTTTTTGTTAAAATAGTGTGATCAAGTCCACAATTTTATGTTGTGCTGTATTATTTACTCGGTTGAGGTGTTCGGAATGAAGATCAGTGGGTGGACACTCAAAGTCACACATTTAAAAAAAAATTGTCAAAAAGCTATTTATGATCCGAATGATCGTCCTTGAGAAGATCAACAAAAAATAAGTTTACATCTGTATTTCAAAAGATATTTAGAATTAATTTTTTTTAAAATTTTACTCGATCTTTTTATGATTTGGAAAAAGAACTTAATGCAAAAACATATAAAGTAAAATATGACTCACTTAAGCGGACCCCAGCCCTATTCAAACTTGGCCAATTTTAAAACAAAATTTTAGGTTTGAGTAAAAAATTCTAAAAACGAAAAGCACCGATCCTCAAAAACTCTTCATATGTTTATAGCCTTATATTATATATTTTTGCTACCATACTGTAAATAACGTCAAAGTGGGCACTTTTCTAAAAAAACTCAGTTTTTGGAACACATTTTCCTCGTCATAGGAATTTCGGTGTTTAAAACAAAAAATGGCAACAATAGTGATGCCATTGATTTAGGAATATTTGGATCTATATTACTTTATTGACCGTTCAAATTTTACATTAATTCAAAGTTTATATTTTTCTTGATGGAAAATAACCATATTAAAATCTTTTTTAGTTTTTAAGGTAAATGACGTCCGAAAAAAAAACAAAATTAATTCATTTCACTAAAATGTCAATCCTTAAGTCATAAGGTTTCCACCGATATCAAAAACTTATATCAAGAGCTTATATTTACTCTTCAGAAGCTCCACAAATCTTGCCCACTTCAAAGAAATTTAACGTTTTTTTATATCTTGATCAAGATTGGGTAACGTGATGGGCCGATCATACCGATAATGATTTGTTAAAAAAAATCTTTGATTTAGCGTAAAAAATAGTAAAATATTTTTTGATCACAAGAGTTGATCAAATTTACCGTAGCTACAACTTTTCTAAATATTGTTTGTGAAAAATTAGGAGTCCCTGAAAATTATTCTAAAAAAAGTGAAAAACAAATTTTTTCTTCCTATATTTTTTTCAAAAACAGTGCACGAAAAAACAATTTTTGGGGAAAAAATTTTAACAAAATTTGTCTGGCGGACTCTTAGCTATATTATTGTAATATAAAGTTAAGCGGTATCGCCAAGTCTAAATTAGCTGTTGGCCAAAAACTTATGACACCATTTTTTGAGGGCCCACTGAATTTCAGAATTTTGGGGACATATAAAAAAAAGTCTTCATTTGTTGCATAGTGTAATTAATCGATTCCTTCCATATTAAACAAACCATGGAAAAATATCGAATTTGGGATAAAATACTAAAGATATTTTTTATTTGTGGACATTTGACTTAGTAAACTTAGGAAGTGCTTATTTGGTCAAAAAATATAAATTAATATTTGTTTAAACACAAGAAAATATATGCTAAAACAAAATTTTGTCCAGTAAATGATTTAACCATAAAAATGCCAGAAAAATGGCTGAACAAGATTGAACTTTGATTTCAACATACAGATGGATATGGCTATATCGACTCCGCTATCTATAAAGATCCCAAATAAATATAGTTTATAAAGTCGCAAATGAAATAACGTAGAAATGACAAACTGATATATACCCTTTTCACAAAAAGCACATTGTAAAATAATGCACTTGTGCTGGCATCCTGTTCATATGCGATCCATAACCGAGGCAGGCGTATACTCATCCCATTAATGAATTGCACCTACAAAAGCTTTCGTACGTCTGACTGTTTCAACCTGAACAACAGGACAAAATGAACACCATCATCTGTTGTTCCGTTGCGTTTGTTGCTTTTATTGTCGTCGTTAGTTAGGCAGGGGAGGCGTCATACATTTGCCATCGGTATTTTATACATTGACATCACTTCTCTAACAAAAGGCCAGTAGAATTATTTTAGGAGTTCCAACGACAAAATGCAACAAACCCATCTGTTCTACCTACATATATATATATATAGCATCAATAACAATCGTCAAGAACTGTAATGATGCCATACATGGAATTCTGGTACTCACTAGGCGGTGTTCAAAACAAACAAAAACATATTCACGTTTTAAGTAAGTAAAAAACCATGGAGATCTGCAATATTTTGCGTACATATTTACATTGTGAAGTGGTCTGGTCTAGCCAGTTGAATTTGCATTAATGCAAAAATTGTACAAGTGAAGTACTTGTTTGTACTGGTTGGTACATATTTAGCATTTGCAACACGTAACGTAAATTTTCCAAAGCGCCACACTGTATTTACTGATAAATCACCGTTTTTTTTTGCCTTCAATCTATATTTTGCTTGTTTTTATTTGTACTCTTTGCTACATTTGTTTAATTTTTTATTTTATTCGTTTTCAATGTTTAATGAACATGGCCAAAGAATTGTTTGAAATTTATTTATTTATTTATAACAACATATTTCGAAAATGAACTAGGAGATTTATTATTTACTTTTTCAGTCCATCTAAGGACACATAATTCTATATAATGCAACTTGACACTTAGTTTTTCAAGGTCAGATTTCGGTAATCATTTCTAAAATATTGGTAATGGTTTATTTTGAAAATGAAAATGTGTATAAAACAGATCAATTGATAATGTAGAATTTTAGAAGGTATTAGGTAAATTTTAATCCAGGCTTTTAATTCCATTAAATATGTAGGTCATTCAAGAACATCCACTGGTATTTTATTGTCATTATCGATAATAAAGACTATGAAAGTCATCTGAATAATTGAAATAGCATAATCTTGTTTAAACAATTAACATATTAATGAGGTGAGTAGATCACAAAGATTAACATATGGACTGAGTATGTGAATTTTAGAGAAGTCCTGAAAACAAGATATCAAAGTGTAATTCCTATCAGGTGCTGAAATCTAGTGATTTTTTCTATCAAGTTTAATCAAATCACCTGTTTTGCTTAAAGCACATGACTTAGTATGTAAAATTCGGAAAAGTTCAGAGCACCAAGAATGAACAAAGATAATCATAACAAGTATTAAAGTATGATCGGTCAAGCCCGACCATATAATACCCTACACTAAGTAAAGTAGCAAAAATAAGTTTCATTCAAAATTTCAATAAATTATTTCCATGAATGATTTTCGGAAGAGGGCCTTATATGGGAGCTATGACTAACTATGGATCGATCATCATAAAATTATGTGACATGAATTCCGTATATATTGAACTTATTTGTAGCTAAATTTGTGTAGATACTTATACAGATTAACCATTTATGAGAATTTATGATAAAGTCAAATTTCGGGAGGACATTTAGCCAGTGTTAGACATCGATACAAACATCAGCACAAATGCGTTGCAATAGAAAAAAAACTCCTAGAAATATGAATACTAATAACGAGTTGATTAGGTGATTGGGAGTCTATTCTAGTTTTATTAAGTGGATGGACAACAAACCAATATTTCTGACATCAAACATTCATGGAACTGAGCAAACGACCGTTTCTAGGAGAGACCGCAATTTGAATAATATAAACAATTCGTTTATGGGTGGAGTTGATCATGATGATCAATTACGAAGCGCCTACGGTCTTGACCAAAAGTCGAAGAAATTGTGGAACCGAATTTTATGGGGCATATTGGAAATGACATTTATTAACTCTTACATAATATATTGCCAGTCATCTGGACTGAGCCTGTTGATTCAGAATAATCCAACCGTAAAAGTTAGAAAGCGATATCCACAGATGACCAATATGTTTCAAACTGTAAAAAGAGGCGAGGAAAAACCGAATCAGTGCCAAAGGAAAATTAGGAAATCGAGGAATACATTTTATCCAAACACGTGGAAGATACGAACTTTGCAGTAGAAACACAATGCAACTTTGCAGTAGAAACACAATGTAATCAAAACCCTATTCCAAAAGTTCTTTTTATGTTGTTTATTTATGTCGTAATGGAAAAAACAAACAGTATCGTAAAATACCATGGAATAAACTTATAATAGAAAATGTTATAAAAGTTATTTAGTACTTACAAAACTAATGAATATACCAAAACTGTCCAGATGTTTTGCATTAAGAATGTAAGGTAATGAAAGTAATACAAATATAGGTGTATTATCAAATATATGTATTTTTTTATTTTATTGAACATTATTCTAAATTATAATGAACAAAAACTTATATAAATTTGTTCAAAAAAAATAAAAAAAAGCAAAAAACAAAAAATTTACTATTTAGACATTTTTGCACTGTACAAGTAATAAATATTATCACTATATTGCTTTCTTAAAAGATAACGGTATTTGACCCGTTAGTTTTTTTTTTGTTTGTTGGTACCTCGTTGTCAATATTTTATTGCTCAATTTACGCTTTATTGATTGACTTGTGAAGTGTAATTTTGTGAATTTTAATTAAAAAAATAAAAGATCTTTCAAAATGAGAAAAACGCCATCTGACATTGAAAACAACGTGATAAATTTGTTGCAAAATAATTATTCATGCCGTAAAATTGCTGAAAGATTAAATTTAAGCAAATCCACGGTAAATAACATAAAAAACCGACGTAATGTAGCTTGCAATAATAACAAAGGGGGTCGACCAAGACTGCTTTCTTATGGTGATGCCCGGCACATTGAACGTCTGTTACATCATAAGGCCACCAAAACACCTAAAAATGCTGCAAAAATTGTTGGTAAGGATGTCAGTTCCTGGACGGTCAGACGCGCATTAAATAGAATTGGTTTAGTAGCCAGTGTGAAAAAGAAAATGCCAGCACTTTCCGATAGAAATGTGAAAAGGAGCCTTCATTTCTGTAAAATCCACAAAAATTGGACATTATATGATTGGAAACGGGTTATTTGGAGTGATGAAACGAAAGTCAACCGATACCAGTTTGATGGAAAAGAATATTTTTGGCATAAGCCTCATGAGCGCATCCAAAAACACCAAGTGAAGGAAACGATGAAACGTGGTGGCGGCAGTATTATGGTATGGGGATGTTTTACTTGGTGGAACATTGGACCTTTGGTGAGAATCCAAGGTATAATGAAAAAGGAGGATTATTTGAATATTTTACACACAAATTTACCAGATTTTGTTGACGAGTATGCCTATCCAGCCGAAGAAGTTGTTTTTCAGCAAGGCGGGGATCCGAAGCACACTGCCAAAATAGTTAAAAGCCAATTTTTTTTTTTAAATAGTATGATCAAGTCCACACTTCTATGTTGTGCTGTATTATTTACTCGGCTGAGATGTTCGGAATGGGAATCAGTGGGTGGACCCTCAAAGTCTCACATTAAAAAAAAAAATCGCCATTTATGAACCGAATGAGCTGAAATTTAAAATATGGATAGTCCTTGAGAAGGTCTACAAAAAATATGCCTACAGATAGGTTATCTCTTTTAGTTTAGGTTTAATTTCTTTTAAATTTTGCTTGATCTTTTTTTCGTATTTTATATATGATGGGCCTACTGAAGGTCGAAATTTGTTTTTTATATATGACGTATATTTGCGATAAAATTCTAAAGAAAATAAAACAAACCAGATTACAATTATCTCGTCCCTATAATAATTTAAACGCATCCAAAGTTGAAGCATCTTTTTATATACTTCAACTTTGTATGCGTGTGTTATTTATAAAAAAGTAGTAATTTATATAATTTTTTCTTCCTATATTTTTTCAAAAAGAGTGAAAAAATGTTAACAAAAACAATTTGGCGGACTATACCATTTCCATATAAAGTTAAGCGGTATCACCAAGTCTGAATTAATAACATTTTTTGAGGGCCCACTGATTTTCAGAATCATTGGGGGCCCATAAAATTTCCTCAAGGATCTATGGTTTTTGGAGCAAATTTGCAAGAAATCTTCCTAGAACCACTTTCCCTTAAGAACTTTTGACAAAAGATATGCTTAATGTTTAGATGTTGTCCATCATTTATGTATTTTCGGAAAAGTATTTAAAATACATTCTTTATTATTCCAGAGGAAATACTAAATAAGTTGATATAACTAATCAAGTGTTTGCTATTGGAATTACAGTACATAAATAAAAAAATATGGCAAAGAAATTTCAAAAAGACGAACAAATGCTAAATGCATAGGAACCATGCAGAGATGGAAATGATAATAATATGATTATTGCTAGTATCTAAAATGCAATTCACAGCACCGCCACCACTATTTATATACAATTATGTTGATGCATCTTTAAAAGTGCAGTGTGCAAGATGTGATAAATACTATATATTCCACAAAGGATAAACTCCATGGTTTATAATGATGGCAAAAATACCGTTTATGCTGCTACGCCACCACCACCATCATTTCCACCACCTTCTTATAAAAGACAATGATTTCGATTGTATTGAAAAATCTTAAGTGTGAAAAGAGAAAACAAAAAGTAACAACTTGAGGGAAGCAAAAAAAAACTTTGCCACAAATCCAAATGCAAGCAACATCAAATAAAACTATTGGCTTCAAGTGAAATATCTGAATACATAAATCAAACATTTATAAGACTCTCTGCCCCGTTTGTCTGACTGCTTTTCAGTGCATGTTTGTGTGTCAGTGCTCACGAACGTATTCCTATGTTTTATTTAAGAGGTATCAGCAGTTCAAGTAAATCCATTGCTCAGATATTCTTTAGACTTTTTTTCCTGCCATGCGAAATATATTTTTAGTCTTTATAGAACCGCTTTAATCACACAGATGTATGAAACAAAAGGCATTTTTTTTTGGTTTGCTCTACTCGATTTTTGAAAAAGAAATAAAAATTATGCAGACCAGAAAAGAACAGTCAAGACTATGAAATCGTTTTTATATGCAGCGATATGATTCCATAATGATGCAAAGAATTGTTTAATGTTCAATTGCAGAAGTGGAAATCATTGCACAGCGGTGTACTGCTCAAATGCTAAATATGATTGATGGCTTAATTTGAAGATGATTATTGTATGGTAAAGGCTCTTTAAAAGCCTTATAAGGAATTCATACTTTTATTAGATTATTTTCTTTATTCAAGTGTATTTCATTATGGAAAACTTATTAAATTACTATTCTAGGATAGACATTTGAAGGACTATAATACCCTTAGACATAATTGTTCTATCAATCATTTAAATATTTCAAAAATAATAATTTTGGGATCTAAAATTTTCAGATTTTCATTTCTCTATAAACATTTTACAAATTAACCTTCATACGGTCAAATCTTTGATTTTTTTGATATTAGGTTAGGTTATCTTATAAAAAAATGGCAACAAAAATTTATTTTCTATTTAAGTCAAATTTGAGGAACCTACGAATTTCACGACTCTATTTAGGTTGAAAATTGATTTTTTAATGCTTTATTTCATGAATGCTAATTTTTAAACAATTTCCTGACAAATTTTTAATTATTTTAACCCTTTGCAACTGACGTGGAGTAATTTTAACAATATAACTGATGTGGGGTCTAGCATGGTAAAGCTATAGTTCCAAATCAAAATCTAGGTGGAAAAAATTTTTTGGCGCTCTTTTTATATAGAATTGGTATCTCCGATTCCAAAAAAAAATGTTTAAAAGATCAATAAAAACATTTTTTCAATTTACAGTATGGTCTAGATATACATATAAAAATCATTAATAAAAAATTAAAAAAAATACGTTTTCATGTGTTTCTGAAACTAAATTTTTAAAAAGATATGTATTTACTATATTTCAAGTTACAGTAGGGTCTAGATATATAAAAATCAATAATAAATATAGAAATATTTCTAAAAATTCCATTCCGTAAAAATTAAAAAAAAGTATATCGGCGGGTGCTGGCGGCTACATTTTTTTTACAAAGACATTCCCCAGAAGTTTCTTTAAATGATGTACATAGTCATTGGATGGTCTTTTTTTTTGGCAAGTTATATAATATACTTAGAAAAAAAAAATATCAGTATATTTGAGACCCAAGTTGAAAGGACTATAACAGGAAAATGGAGAGGCCCATAAATATAAGATGTACACTTAATAAAAGCCTATATCAATGTTTATCATGTTTTGAAGTATGAATTTCTATATGGTAAAACCATTGAGATATATCTAATTTAGTAAAGCAGTAAAATATTAAAAAAAAATAAAGAAAATATGATTCAAAATTTGTTAAACTTCTGGCGCTTCCCAGCAAAAACTTTACTTACTTAGTAAGCCAGCAAGTAATATTGGAGCCAAGGCATAACTACTTCTTATTTGACTGAAACACTACAAAATAATGCATGAAATAACTAGTTGTCATTACAAAAATTCACAAAATTTTTGCTGGGTTCTGTCGAGAAAACGAAATGTCCAATTGAAAAACCCATTTGTATTGGAGGAGAGCAGATTGTCAGCTTCCGAAAAAACTTAGTTTTTCCAAATTCTGCAGATACCGATTTTCATAATTTTGTCCACCTAGATTTTGATTTGGAACCATAGTGCTATGACTTTTTTTTTATTTAGTTTCACTTTACGAAGGTACTCAAAATTTGATTTTTGCGGTGCCTGTCAGACAACGATATAAGTTGCAGAGGGTTGACAAACAAAAAATGTTTATTTTTGTTTTTTTCCAAACGAATTTGTTTAAGAACAAAGAGAATAGCAAACCAAATCAAAAGATTATGGCGACACTTGATTTAATAGGCCAACTCTGGAAATTTGAGTCAACTCCTTTAATGTTAACCCGTGCCACATCGGTTCTGGATTTTGCGAAATGTTCAATTTATTGAGAAGGGTACGATTCGTCACAGGCAAATACAGCACTCTTACTTATTTTAAATTAATGTATAATTATCGACATTATAATATGAGATTATAATATTAGACCTGGGGCACCGACATTCGTAAGATAATATAATTTAAAACCACCATATTACACATATAATGCAAAAATAGTAATAAAATAAACAAACAAACAAATGCATAATAACAACAACTAAATAAGCTAAAACACAAATTATAACATGTAATGTTTACAAACTTACCACCAAACACATTCATACACATATCCAAATATATAAACAATACCCTGTAATCTTTGGAACTAATATTGACGGACGTGTTAGCTCCAAAAAAAGGATTGGGTAACGAACCTACCTCCAGTGCTTTTGACAGATAATTTTAACACACCCATCTTGTTCTAAATACGCCAATTGTCATCCTCTGTAAATTTATTAGTGAATTTGTCTGAAGAGAATTTGGAAATAATTATGGTTGTACAAATATATCTGACAAAAAAATAAACAGCCTAACTACAAAAGCCTTAAAGTCGATTTTAAGTCCATAAGGTTGACTATTATTTTAAATTTCGTACCATAAAACAAATTTAAAATATAATTTAAACGAGCAGAAAAAAAATATATGCCTTTCAGAAATACTTTGTATTAGTGGTGCGCTTTATTGCTTGTAAAGGAGATACGTTCTAATGGACAGCCAGCCAGACGGACAATGTTAAAACGACTCAGAAAGTGATTTTGTGTCGATCAATAGAATATTAATCTAAAGTGCAAATGATGGTGTAGGGTATAAAATATATCATTTACTGCAACAAAAACAATATCGTTTCCAATAAAATCGCTTATTTGGTTAGTGTGGGTTTTCAATGAATTTTTGTTTTAATCTGTTGTTCGTATAAAGCTACCGGAATTTATGGAAACAACCATCGAAAATACTTGCATTCAATATGACTCCAAGCACATGTACACGAACATATGTGTTTAAAAGTTGGAATCCTAAACCATAAAATTGTATAAGCACAGTGCAAACAATAATGTGGCTGGATGGCTGGCGAACTTGTTGTCATACAAAACCAATAATGATTCGGAAAAAGGATTTTTTTGCTCGCCAAACTTAAACTAAATATAAGTTTATCCTAAGTCTGTTTTACTTGTATTGGTATGACAAAAAAAAAAAAAACAAAACAAACCGAAACAACCGACAAGAAAACTTTTATTGGGTGCAAGCAGTTCCCAGATTATTTTATCATGTCTTGTCCCCATAAAATAATTTGTTATCCCTAAAAAATCCGCAGTATAAAATATTAAAAATTTGTCACATTTATATACATGTAAGTGGTACTTATTGGTTCAATTCGCATCGATTTGAAAACAGTGTTACCAACAAAAATTATTAAGAAAAAATTAAATAAAACTTACTTATAATTCTTCCTAAAAACTATAAAAGAACTCCGTTGAATTTTAACAGCATTTAAGGGCAATGTTAACCCTTAAATTCACATCTGATACTTCTTTCTTACAATTAACTTATTAGATACTGACCATATATCGGTTCTTACGATTTTGATGAAATTTAGTCATCTGTGTCTGGGGAACCTCAGAAGTTGATAGAAAATTAAAAAAAAGTTTGGTCTGCATGTACACAACATTTTTAATATGTTTGTGGTAGGTAAAATAATAAGCGGGCAGAAAACAGAAAACTTTTCAGATTTCTCATTTATCATTTGAACGAAATTTACCACAGTTATTATGTATTGCAATATTAATAACACATTTCTATTCATTCTATTCGGTTCCAACTGATTACGAATTAAAATATTTTCATTTATCGACTTTTATTTAGATATCCTTCGAGGTCTCAAAATAATCTGCATTTCAATCAAATTTATTAAAAATGTTCATAATCTGAAATATATCTAACGCTGGTTTTCGAACAGTTTAATTGCTACAGTGCAAAAAACACAAGATCATGACAGTATACGTTCGACTCTACTACGAAAGGGTAGTAAAACCCTATACTCAGTTTGTCCATTTTGGTGACCATTTTTTTTTTATGGGCCCCCAAAGATTCTGAAAATCTGTCAGCCCTCAAAACCTGGTGTTTTGAGGGCACTTTTTTGACATTTTGGCCAAGCAGGTGTTTTTCTTATCCATGTATCTTATTACCTATTGTTCTTAGCAAAATGTGTCCCAAATAGTTTAGATAGCTCTTTCTTCAATCTTTCGAAAAAAAATATTTAAAAAAAATTTTAATATTTTTATCCGAAATCAAACAACTTTTTGACTTTTTTTTCAAAATGGACTCTTTTTTTAAATAAAGCTTAGATATTTTCCTTGAAGACCTATTTGGTCGCTTAGTGGGATGCGAGTTCGGTATCTATCAAAATAAATGTTTTTTAACTCAAGACATACAATTTTTGACTTTTTTTTTTTGCAAAATCTAACTTTTTTTCAAAATGGTCCCTTTTTTAAAATTTATTTTTTTGCTCAAAAGAAAGCTTATGTATTTTCCTTTAAGACCTATTTTGTCGCTTAGTGGGATATCTATCAAAATAAATATTTTGTAACTCAAGACATACAATAATTGACTTTTTTTGCAAATTCGATTTTTATTCAAAATGGGCCATTTTTTTAAAATTATTTTTTGATAAAAAGAAAGCTTAGTTGTTTTCCTTTAAGTCCTATTTGGTCGCGGGTGGAATAAACATCAAAATAAATGTTTTGTAACTCAAGATATACAATTTTTGATTTTTTTGGCAAAATCAAAAACTTTTGTGACTTTTTTTTTGCTATAAATAAAGCTTAGGTATATTCCTTTAAGATGGTTTTGGAATATATATCAAAATAAATGTTTTTTAACTCAAGACATAAAATTTTTGTGTTAAAACATATCCATAGATATCTCACTCGCATTCCACTATGCGACCAAATAGGTCTTAAAGGAAAAGACCTAAGCTTTTGTTTGAGCTAAAAAAAATTAAACAAGTAAGAAAGTATGGTCGGTCAAGCCCGACCATATAATACCCTACACTAAGTAAATGAGCAAAAACATTTTTCTGTTAAAATTTCAATAATTTATATTTTTGAGTGATTTTCGGAAGTGGGCCTTATATGGGTGCTATGACCAATTATGGACCGATCACCATGAAGGTAGGTCGTGTGATTTGTGTCTATATGAATTTTGTGAGTATACCAATATTTTTAAGAGATTTATGCTTGTTAAAGTGATTTTCGGAAGCGGGTCTATATGGGAGCTATGACTAATTATGGACCGATCGTAACAAAATTTGGTGACATGAATTTTGTATATATAAAACTTATTTGGAGCGCAATTTGTGGAGATACATTTATAAATTAAACATATATGACCGATAAAGTCCATTTTCGAGAGGACATTTGTATGGGGGCTAGGTGAAATAATGGACCGATTTCAGCCAGTTTCAATAGGCTTCGGCCTTGGGCCGAAAAAATAACATGTACCAAATTTTATCGAAATATCTTCAAAATTGCGACCTATACTCTGCACACAAGGTTTACATGGACAGCCAGCCGACCAGACGGACGGACGGACGGACATCGTTTAATCGACTCAGAAAGTGATTCTAAGTCGATCGGTATACTTTAAGGTGGGTGTTAGACTAATATTTTTGGGCGTTACAAACATCTGCACAAACGCATAATACCCTCCCCACTATGGTGGTGTAGGGTATAAAAGGGGCCCATATTGGAAAATATGTTCGATGTTGCAAAAGAAATTGTATGTCTTGAGTTACAAAATATTTATTTAGATAGATGTCCCACTCGTATCCCACAAATCGACCTAAAATATCATAAAGGAATCGACCTTATCTTTCTTTTGAGGAAAAAAAATTTAAAAAAGGGCCCATTTTGAAAAAAGTTAGATTTTGCAAAAAAAAAGTCAAAAATTTTATGTCTTGATTTAAAAAACATTTATTTTGATAGATATCCCACTCGCATCCCACTAAGCGACCAAAAGGGTCTTCAAAGATAATACCTAAGATTTTGTTTGAGCTAAAAAAAATATTAAAAAAATTATCATTTTGAAAAAATTCAACAAAGTTTTTGATTTTGCAAAAAAAGTCAAAAATTGTATGTATCTATTTCGATAGATACCGAACTCGTCAAACAAGTTTTTGATTTTAAAAATGTTTTATTTTTTTTTAAATTTTTTTTTCGAAAGATTGAAAAAAAGCTATCTGAACTATTTGGGACACATTTTGCTAAGAACAATAGGTAATAAGATACATGGATAAGAAAAAACACCTGCTTGACCAAAATGTAAAATTTTGACCCCCTCTAACGTTGGTTCACTTGACATGAAATAACCCATATACATTAGTGTGTCCCAAACTAATTTTGTTGGGGCTCAAGCATAATTTTAAAGCTTATAGGGTAAAGTATTTTTTAGATTTTTCGGAAGAGGTTTAGAGGTTGCTCAACTTGAGTTTTTGCCAAAAATCGGGTTTGTTATATACATACAAACTCAAAAGTGAGTAAACACCCTCGATTTTTTTGATTTTTTTAGGATCATGAAAATCACTATAGTCCGACTTAAATCTTTTTTTTTCACAACCGAATCTATTATTCAACTCAATGTCCAACAAATCGAGACATTAAAATTTTAATCGATGAATAAATTTTAGGATTTTCATTGACTTAAAAAAAATCAAATATTTTTTGGTGTATACTCACTTTTGAGGCTCACTGTATGTTATATTCGGCTCTGCCGATATTAATTATTATAAGACAATTATGAACTAGGGACAAATGTTGCCTGATTTTAGCCATACCTTACAGTACAAATTCAAAATACACAACAAATTTGGGGAAAGGATTTCCTCATAATCATCATATTTATGAGTGCTCATACAGTATTCGGGGGGCCTTTGAATGGGTGCTAGGTGAAATCATAAACCGATGTTGTCCATTTTCAATACCAAACAAACCCTATCAACAGAGAGCTTTGTGTAAAATTTCAGACAGCTAGATGCTTTCTAGATCGATTGTAACTTAGTCTATTAGAACCGATTGATAATTTTTCATTCAACATTGTCTTGTTCAATACAAACACAATAATAGTTCGAAATATTAATTTATTTTTCTGGACTCGACAGAAAAAAAGGAAATATTTGGTAAATTACCTATACAGAAATCACAGATCTGATTGCATCGGTATCACGAGAACACTACTCATAAGGCTTTCAGAATCTCGGAACATTATATTGTATCTAACTCCATTCGACGGGTTGGTTAGTATCAATTCTTGAATAAATTAATTTATATCATTGAGTGTTGAGACCTTATCAAATCAGAATCTTATAGATTCTAATTGATTGCTTCTATGCACATCATAATTCGCTAGTGCTTGTTAATTATTTTAATTTTTCGAGATATATACATTATTGTTTATTGTTTTAACTACATTTAGTTTTAAATTATTTGTAGCAGTTACAGTGATTTTCTTCATAAAATTATGAAGTGCTCTACATCAAAGAATACCTTAGTCTAGTCAGCTATAACTGGTGTCTTGTGTAAGTAGAGTTAAAGTTAGTGTATAGTTCGCAATTGCTACCATCAAAACTGCTCGGAAATTCATATGTATTAGTTTGAGCTCCGGGGAACACTCCAGTTTTCTTTTAATTTATTTTATTTTTAAATGTTGTACATATTGTGTATGGTTGTGTGAAAGCATCAATATAAACATAAAACAAAATTCCAATGAAAGCACGTAGAATTTTGCTCGATTCTGCTGCTCTTCCACATCATCAATCCTTGAATAGAAAAGCACATTCATAAAGTAGAGTTTGTTTGGAGACATGTACAACTGACTTCATATAAATAAATGTAAGAAGTTACTTGAACAATGTTCATATGTGGAATTATATACAGACATGTTCATACATATAGATGTAGAATGTTTATAATGTAATGTTATTTTATTTCATTTTGTTTTATTTTGTCAATCGAATTCCAATTCATTTTTCATTCACAGTTCACTGGTCACCTTTGTTGAAAATTTACAATATTTTCCAATAAAAAATTCCCAAAAATAATACTCAAGAATTATTTATATTTCTCCACAAATACAATGTCCTATGCATATAAATTAGGATGGCCCCATTTGCAAGGATCCGAAAAAAGCTTGTCGTTATTTCTAAATAAAATTGAAGACAAAAATTGAATGAAAAATAACGCAGTATTTATTACAAAATCAAAAACTGAAATAATTTATTAAAATTTACTGACTTAACTTGTTCAGTAATTTCTTATGTCGATGGACATTTTACTCGACATCAAAGTAATATATTTTTTCTGAAACATATATGGATATAAAACATTTAAGCAGTCCACACATGGGTGATTTGTGAGTGCGATTTGTTCGTGTTCGACTTGTTAATGGAGCTGTGCGCGCACAAAATCACAAGTAATTGAACATTTTCAATCACAAATCAGGCGACGAAATCATTACGTGGCCAGCTTTAGCTAAACACAATTTAGTATCCTAAAACAAAGAAAACTTATTTTGAGGACATCCTAACCATCATACTTACATGTGTGTTTTGTGGGTATTTGTTTATTATGTTGTATATTTCCTTGTATGTGACATAATGGCAATATTCATTCAATAAACTACATTATAATTCAAATTCAAAATCAAATACTTTTTTTCTTATTCTTAATATTTTAGCTTTTTATGCTGTTATTGTTGTTGTTTACAAAGATTTATTATACACTTGAATGGGTTCCTTCATGTCGGCTGAAGGAAAGAAAAAAAATGGATCTGAAATCTTATTAAGTTTATGTTTATTTATTATTCAATTTACATTCATAATTGTAATAGGCTTTTGATTATTTGAATTGTGTTCGAAGGAAGTTTATATTGCAAAAGTTTATTTACTAATAATATGTACATATTTTAATATATCGAATTCAGGAAGATTAAAAATAAAACTTAGACTAAAAATGAATGTAGTACTGTTAAACATATTTGACCATTATTAATTGGATCAACCTTGCTGTATTGCGTCTTAACGACAATAATTCGATTTAGGTAGATGTAAGAGAACCATCACAGAACTGGTTCTGTGATTGGTTTTATTTCTAATACTTTATAAATATGAAGAGCGCCTGTCAATAGAGAGTCTTGGAGGGAATATTTGTGGAGCAATTCTGGAGAAAACTAATATAACTAATATAATGTCGATCTTGCTAGACCCAACCTGTAGCTGTGAGATATCTCAGTAGGTCTATTCTCAGCCTTTGTAAGAAAGTGTCTGAAGATAATACCTTTAATAGTCCCCTGTGGAATTGCTACTGAGACCGTATTGGAGATATCTAAGGCAGATACCAGTCTGGTTACATCGTCTGCCTGTTCATTACCGTAGTGGTCCCTGTACGCACCATACAAAATATCCGTAAGTAAGAATCCATTTAACTATGCTGGGACTAAATCCCCATTTTCTACTAAAAATCTTACGACAGGTATAATAATAGACCACCGTGGTCATTTTTACCCTATGTTGAGTATTCAGTTTCCATGACAATGTAGAGTCTAATACCTAGATATTTTACATTATTTGAAATGGGGATTTCGCAGTTTTTCATCCGTGGAAGTTTGAAGCTTGGAATCTTGGTCTTTATCATGAAAAGTACAAGTTCCGTTTTGCTTTTGCCACCACTTACCGTGGCCCAGTTGTCGAGCAACCCTAAAGCAGTGGACATAATATCACTGATCACATTCGGAAACAAGATTTGATGTAACTATTATTGATTTCAACATAGTTACTAACCAGTCATTGATATATTCTTCAACGTCTAGTTTAGTAAGAGCCTGCTGAATTACGATAGATCTCTCCATGCAGAGCTGTCTCTGTAAATCGACTCTTAAGGTAGACATTAGGGTGGGTAAATTTTTTTGACTACTAAGCGTATAGCAAATTCCTAATCTACGGAAAATTCTAAGAACTTTTCCAGAAGAAACCATGGTTCTAAAATCAAAATCGAGCTTCCGGTTTTTTACGAGAAGATTTGGAGCTCAAGACCTCTTTTGCTAGGAGACCTCGGGTATGTTCAATTTTAAAAATAATAATATTTCTTCGTTTGTGTTCCGATTTTTAACATTTTTACCCACCCTACTCCAGTTTTTTGATGACCGCGGTTCAAATATTTTCCGATTTTCTCTATTTTTAATTTATAGGACTAACAAGAAATGTATATAAAGAAAAAATTGATTAAAAATAATGACTGAGTCCAAAGTTATGCTTAAATTTCAAAAAATTAAAAAAGGCGATTTTTCGTTATTTTTTTAGGAAAAAGGTGCTTTTATTCTTTTTAAGTTATCTAAAAAAATTTCTAAGAAGATGCATAAAGAATATATAGCTACGAGATGTTATATGTAGTACTCGACGAGAAGATTCTATATATATGTAATTTTTTTGAAATCGGAACACAAACGAAGAAATATTATTATTTTTAAAATTGAACATACCCGAGGTCTCCTAGCAAAAGAGGTCTTGAGCTCCAAATCTTCTCGTAAAAAACCGGAAGCTCGATTTTGATTTTAGAACCATGGTTTCATCTGAAAAAGTTCATAGAATTTTCCGTAGATTACGAATTTGCTATACGCTTTACCACGTTTTCTGGGCCCGAACAAATTGCCGTGTTGTACCCTCTAGTCGATGCCTAATGTAAGCGTCAATGAGTCTTTCCAACGTTTTAAGCTGGAAAGATGAAAGACTAATTGGAAGAAAGTCCTTCGCCTTCTCATGACTTCTTTTACCAATTTTGGGAATAAAAACGAACTTAACTCTCCTCCAGTTAACCGGAACATGGTTGAGGGAGAGACAGAGCGAAAAATTCTATGAAGCTAGGGAATGATTGGTAATGTACCATCCGGCCCAGGTGACTTGAATGGTGCGAAATAGTTCGGATAGTATCCTACCTTCACTCTCAATATCCAATATAAGTAGGAATCGAATCTTCAACAACTGGCATATTCTTAAGTTTATGTCTGAGGATCCCATTAAATTTGAACCAATCAGTTCTTCTTGAGTTCCTAAATTTTATTTTCTCTGTCAAGTTGTGAAGTCTAATTTCGAAGAGAATCCAATTATGGTCTGAAAACAACCTTTTATTGGATACCCTCCACCTATCTACTGATACCTTAGACTAAGAAGAGGATACAATTTAAATAATTTGATGACATACGATTCCATAATTTTTTTTTTATTAAAGAATAAACATAATACAAGCGATCACTTATAGGTGATGTGGGATTAACTGTTAAAATTACATTTGGGGTATTCACACGGTCTACTATTTGGTCATATTGTCATAATGTCCTAATATATTATGATAGTTTAAACAATTTTATCTTGTGTTTCAAACAAAAAAGTTCTAAACTAATAAGACTATTTAAACTATGTTTATTGTTTTGTCATAAAATAATAGGACATTATGACTAATAGCAAACCGTGTGAATATCCCAATTATATAAATAATTCAATTTATTTCAAGTTTTTGAAAATTTGTCAATATTAGTTCTTTTGTGTTGAATTTTAACGTCTTTTAATGTTAAACTAAATAAAAACAAGAATACATACATATTCGATTTTATCGAATAATTCGAAATAAAACATCCAGTTTGCCGAAGAACTCTAAAACCGTCCTTTTGTAAAAACCAGTTTAAAAAACCGTAAAATTGGAATAAATCGATTTTTCGAATAATTTTAAAACCGACTGTAATCGTGAGGCAGTAGAATATTTTTTCATATTTTAGTGAAAAAGCGTACTAAATTAATTTTCGAAAACACGTAGGTAAAGAAAAATCCCTCCCTCGATTTTATTATTGGGGAATCAGCTAGTTCCTATACGCATTTCACTGGTTGCTTAGGACAGATCATTAGGAAACATTTTCCCAAAAGGCTTTAGAAATCTAAAGATATTATACAAATAAAACTATAGAGTGAATGAGAATAAAAATAGCAAAGCTCAAACAAACCATCAACAATAAACAGTGAGTTTATCTTTTCTTTTTTCTGGGATACTAAGGACAAATGAACAACGATTCATACATATGAACCATTGTTATTGTTTTAAATTTTTTCTAAATATGAATATAGAAGTTGTAATATCTTAATAATTCTTTAAGAACATGAAATTTCAATTTGATTCATTCTTAATGACGGAATTGTAGTTGAGTGAAAAATTTGGATATTTTAACCGAAATGCTTCTTTGCTGGAACCGAAAAAGCTGTGGGTATAATTGAATTATTCAATTAGCATCAAATTTGGACATCACAACGAATCTGAATATTGTAACTTTAATAAGAAAAATATTTCCGGGAAAATGTTCCCTTGTAGGAACACTAATTTCAACACTCAAGCAAGTGGCCCCTCACAATTGGCGTAGACCACATGCTCGAGAAGTACAACAAATTATTGATCGAAATAAGGCATCATACAAGGTACTAAACATTAGTTATACTATTAAGAATTACTTTACATTAATGATAGATATTATTTATTTTACAAAATACAGTAATATTTAAATTAACTCCCCCAAAGCGACTAGACAAAACCACAATTATTGATTGCAACCAATTCTAATTCATATTTGAACACACAAAATTAAACCATTGAAAATGTTTACAAATTGTCGTTTCTCAATGAGGGTTTAAAATATTTCTATGCCATAAATATTGCCATTTATGTCATTATAAATAAATAGAATAAATAGAAAACCATCGATGCTCGTTGAAGAGAAATCTTTTTTCCTTCGTTACGATTGCACTTGAAGAGAACGTAGGGGGAATATACAGAAGGAGGCAAAGTTAAACCTCATCACGGTGGCAATCGTCGTCGTCGTCATCATCATCAGTTACAGCTCTACTCAGGCGAGGGTTGTAAAAATCATTAAAATCATGCTAAAAATGTTTTCCCCAAAATAAATTAAATTTTTGTCTTCCTTTCTTTTCTTTATCCAGCTTTTGCCACGGCTGACAAAATCATATTACGAGGAAAAAGTTTTAAGCTGCTGAAGAGGTAGGAAAAGAAAGAAAAAAGTTCCATTTTTTTGGGTGTTTGTTGTCAGCAGTGAAAGTCCTTGGCCAATGACAATGAAGGCTGAGGCAGGAAAATGTTTTCTTTCGTATTCTTTTTTTTTCGATAAAAATGATGAATGACATCATAAATTATGCTGAAGTGTACTAAACAGAGGGTTTGGTGGTTGTTTATTTCGATATAAACGATTTTTATTTTGTTCTTTTTTTTTGTATTTCTCTCCCTAAATAAAAATATTGCATATTTATACTTATACTTTGCTTATTTCACCCACAATATTTTATTTTTTTTTCTAAAATTTTTTTGTTTGAATTTTGTAGAAGAAGTTTGTACACATTTGCCAAAAAGAAGTTTGTTTAAAATAATTTGAATATTTTTGTCTAGTATTTAATTTTAAGTATTTATAATGTTTAAAAGCAATTTTATATTTGCAAAGGACAGTAATAAATTACATACAAAACATATTTATTATTTTAATTATATGGGAAATCGGTCCAAAGTTGTCTCCAATATTTAAGAACACCTCAGTCTTAGTTTCAAATTGGGAAATTCTATAATTCATAATACATGAATAACACCATACAACCGTATCACATACAGTTGCGAATAAGATAATAGCAGTACCACTAATGTTTTAAATATTTTAACTGTTTTCACAGTGTACTGTGAACAAGTAGAAGAGAGTGGATGTCGAATATATTGCCTATAGCGTAAACTTCCAAATATAACAAGTTTAGATACGTTAGTTCCCAAAATATTGCTCTATTTGCATGCAAACCAGTCGGCATACAGGGTACTCTGCGATAGGATACTTTGCATCGCCTAAAACGTGTCAATTCATCGCATAATGTGAAAGTGCCAGATTCCTTCTATATAAAGTGTTATATATTTTCAAATTAGTTTATACGTATTTTGGCTACAGTATTACTCAATCACTTAATATCAGTTTATTACTCAATCAATCAACTTTAAAACACAAAAACTGCAAGTGGATTTCCTAAAATGTCTTCATTCGAATTCCAAATGATGAATATTATTTACACTAATACTGTGGCTACAAATATTTTATCCAACAGTTCCCGTTAAGCTTCCTTTGTATTTCGTGTTTCTGTTGTTTGTGTCAGAAAGCATTAGAGTTTTCTTGGTTACTTATGAATGCGGCAAAGCTCAAAAGGATTATCAAAACAAACACTCACTCATTCATTTACTCTCACATACACCATAGCAATTCGTATGAATGAATGAAAGAATGTATGTTTGTAAGTAGTTTTAGTTGTATTCACACTTGCCGACAGCATTATGTAAATTTCTGCATTGCATTCAAAGCGCTTTCGCAACTATTATTCAAAGTGTTCGTTTATTTTGAACTGGAAGTTTTGTCGGTAAATGTTGGCTTTAGATTTTCTAATGTTTATTTGGTTGTGGTGAAGAAGGTTTTTCATTTTTGGTCATATTTATGTACAAAAACAACAAAAGCTATTTTTTTTTCTATGAAACAGTAAACACTTTTAAAGTTTGTTATTATTTCATTTATCTTCAATGTCTACTACCTATTAGAGTAACCATTCGAATAATGTTGGTTCGAATAATCGAACAAATTTTCATGAATGATTATTCGAATATATTAAAAATAACCTTTTCAAATAACGAATAATCTCAATAATTTTATGTAGAATAATCAAATAAAAATAATTTACTCAGAAATGATTTAAACTATCTAAACAATTAAAATACCCAAAAATTGGAAAAATTGTATGTAATATAAACAAATTTTGTTAAAATCGCCAAATCCCTAACCACAAAATTCTGTCCCCAATTTAATCACGAAAACCCAAGAAATCCCCTCATCAGGCTACACTAGGGTGGCCCTTAATAAACGAAAGTTGGATTTGGCCATTCTCAACCCCAGTTTGGTGAACATTAGTAAAAAAATCATCCTGAAAAAATTTTAGGTAAATCGGTTGGGACTAAGATGTGCCGCAAGCCCTCTGAAGTTTTGAGATGCATTTACAAGGGGAAAAAATGCATTTTTTTCAGTTTTTGTAAAAATTTTGCCATTAAAAAATTACTTTTGTAATTTAATTTAAAAGAATCGAAATGTGTACATAATTGTCGTTCTAATGAGTCATAAAAAACAGAAATCGGTCAAAAAATGTTAAAGTTATTAAAAATTCGCCAGGCAATTAACGTGTCTCAGGCCACTAGAACAAGAAATGTAGGAACAAAATTAACATATTTTGATAAATATTAAAATAAAAGCTCATTTTTACTTAAAATATGTCCATATTTACTTGTATATGAGTTTTTGTCTTCGTAAAATACCGTTAACCTATTATTAGGTATGAACAAAAAAAATAAATTTTTTTAACGACATTTTCAAAACTCCATTTTCAAATTTTTAAAAATTTTGTTAAACAAATTTCAGTATTTTTTGATCATCTCATTGGGATTTATTAAGAGTATAATAGGGAATAAAAATGTGAAAAAATTATGAAAATATCTCTTATAGTAATTAGAATATTATAGTCCAGATAATTATAAATATACTCTGAAACTTTTACTAAAATCGGAAAACGTTAACCCTTAAATCGTGAAGGTCAAATGTTAAATTTTTCAATATTTGGAATTTCTCTTGGAAAGATTTCGAAATGTTCGAAATGTTGTATATTTTTGTGCTGATTTTGATGAAATTTAACAAAAATATAACACAAAGCCTAGTATTTACAAAAACAGCAGACAAATTAAAATTAACCCTATATAGCACTTGGTATTAAAATGACCACAAACTTCTAAAACCATAAAAAAATTATGATTTTAAAAGTTTGGTGTCATAATCATTAAGCGTTAATTTCCATTCTTCTGCTGTTATTATAAACCCTAGAGTTTATGTTATATTTTTGTTCAATTTCATCAAAATCGTCCCAAAACTATACAACATTTCGAAATCTTTTCAAGAGAAATTCCAAATATTGAAAAATTTTACCTTTGACCTTCAAGATTTAAGAGTTAACGTTTTCCGATTTTAGTAAAAGTTTCAGAGTATATTTAGAATTATCTGGACTATAATATTCTAATTAAATTTTGCTTAAAATTCATAAGAGTAAGGAAATAGAGCTCATTGGCCTAAAAATTGCCAAATAATTGGTTTTTCTCGAAAATTTCAAAATTTAAATCGCAGGTACGGAAAAACTATAAGAGATATTTTTATAATTTTTTCACATTTTTATTCTCGATTATACTCTTAATAAATCCCAATGAGATGATCAAAAAATTCTGAAATTTATTTAACAAAATTTTTAAAAATTTGAAAATGGAGTTTTGAAACTGCCGTTAAAAAAATTTAATTTTTTTGTATATATAAACAGTTAGGTATATATAGAACTTATTTCTTGAATTTTATGTGGATACCAACATTTTTAAGAGATTTATGTTCGATAAAGTGATTTTCGGAAGTTGGCTATATATGGGAGCTATGACTAATTATGTACAGATCATCATACCATTACGTGACATGACTTCCATATATGTAAAACTTATTTGGTGCGATAACTCCGTACTACACTCAATATTAGACACGAACCGGATGATATACGTCTGAAACAATAAATTAAATGGAGAAAAACTGCGTTTTCAGTTTTTCATTTCGTTATCCTGTTTCCTTTTAAAAGGACTTAACATTTTCAGAGGAGTAAATATTTTAAAAAAACTGTTAAAATACTTCTGATCATCCTACTATGTCATATTTTGTGTCAAATGATCAAGAAGAGTTGTAAAATATTTCATATTATCTTTATTTTATCCTGTAAGGATCAAAAATGTCCTTTAAAATGTTTATCCTTTAAAATCCTTTAAGATTGCCAATAAATTCCATTTAAACAAATAGTGCGTTAAAGGCCCAAACATTCTATACTAAGTGTCAAAATTTCATCCTTTATATGTATATATAAAGGTCAAATTAAAATATAAAAAAAAAATTTATTAGTATACAAAAAAGTTTTATTAAGAAAAGAGCATGTTTATAAACTACACCACCATAGTAGGGGAGGTATAATGGGTTAGCGCTGTTGTTTGCAACATACAAAAATATTTTGCCACCTTAAAGTATACCAATCTGCTCAGGATCACTTTAACTATGCAATGCCCGTCCGTCTGTCCGTCCATCCATGTAAACTTTGCAATCAAACTACAGGTCGCAGGTTTAAAGATAATTCGACAAAATTTGGCGCAAACCTTTATATTGCCCCAAGGACAAAGGCTATTGAATTTGGTTAGAATCAGCCCATTATTTATCCTAGCCCCCATACAATTGGACTATTTGAAAATAGTTAAGCTCTCAAAAAATTTCTTAATTATAAACATATTCAAACCAAATTCAGCACAATTAAGTTCTATGTAAGCCGAACTCTCACGACCAAATTTCGAGACGATCGGTCAACAATATAGCTCACATATAAGCAACATTCTCGAAAATGTCATTAATATACATAAATCTCTGAAATATGTCAGTATCCAAACAAAATTCAACACAAATATGTTTTATATTTTCGCAATTCATCCCACCAATTGGTCCATTGGTCCATAATTAGTCATAGCTCCCATATAAGGCCCACTACCGAAAATGTGTGTATTCAAATAAGTTTCATATCAAAAGAAAACTCTTTATAATCATATACCCGGTGTAGGGTATCATAAGGTCGGGCTTGCCCGACTATACCATTTTACTTGTTTATTAAAAAGTCTTCTTCGTTGCTTTTCACAACGGATTTTGTTATATTTTTTTCGAATGAAATATTAAAATAAAATATAAAAAATCAAATAATTCAAATTTAAAATAGTTTTTAACAATTAAGTAGTTAAGATAGAAGGATGAAATTTTGGAGTTTATTATTCAATATTTGGATCTTTAACTCACTATTTTTTTAAAAAAAAATTATTGGAAATCTAAAAGGATATTCAAGGATAAACATTTGAAAGGACATTTTTGACATCTTTTGCTCCTTACATGATAAAATAAAAATAATACGAAATATTTCACAACACTTCTTGATCATTCGACACCAAATTTGACATAGTAGGATGATCAGAAGTATTTTAAAACATTTTTTTAAAAATGTACTCCTTTGAAAATTTGAAGTCCTTTTAAAAGGATCACGAAATGAAAAACTGAAAACGCAGTGTTTCTCCATTTAATTAATTGTATAATCATCCGGTTCGTGTCTAATGTTGAGTGTCGTACGGTGTTATCGCACCAAATAAGTTTTATATATATGGAAGTCATGTTACGTAATGGTATGATGATCTGTCCATAATTAGTCATAGCTCCCATATATAGCCAACTTCCGAAAACCACTTTATCGAACATAAATCTCTTAAAAATGTTGGTATCCGCATAAAATTCAAGAAATAAGTTCTATATATACCTAAATATGTATGTGATAGAATTGTTCGTTTTATTCGAGCAAACGAGAAATCGAATAATTTAGATGCCCTACTACCTAAATATTGAACTTGATTTATATCAAAGTATCGTAACTATTCCGAAATACAGAACAAGGCAATCCTATTCTAAATTTTTTAACTGCTGATTGTTTGCAAATTTCGGATTCATTTTATCAGATTTTATCTTTTTTTCAATATCAGTACTTAAAAAAACTATTAGCAAATAATTATCATGCTGTAAATGGGAGTACTATAGTGAACTTTTGTAATGTGGACTATTTAGTTTCTAGTTTTAGATTTAGTAGGTATTGCATGCCACCTTTTAGAGTGTTATATATTATTATGTATGTAAGTGAGTTTTATTTTAACTACAAATTCATATGAATTCATAATATTATGGAAAAAAGTGAAGTTGCAAATGAAATCATATAAACAGACAGACACACAATACACATTTAACAGTAGTGAGTTCATCTATGTAAATATTCGCCTGTAAGTATGAGTTGGTACAAAATGTTCATGTAAATTCTTAAACTAGTACTTAGCATTATTATTTATTAGTTTAACACTTTTCAGCACCTCTCAACAAGTTAGTTATTGTTTGCTACTTGTACAACTGCTACTTGCGAGTTGCAACACTATTTATGTATTTTTGTTTGCGTTTTTATTTCAGAAGTTTTCATAGAACATAGATGTATTAATACTCTGATTTAAAGATAGCCAAAATATAAGAAAAACTAAACTAAACAGACTCTTGTATTAGTGCTTTATATAAAAACAATGCTTATATTCATGCAGAAGTAGCTAAATGTTTTGCACGCCTACCGATTCTTCAAATGATTGGAACATATCTCTGATAAAGCAAATCCCACAATTACTAATCGAATATAAAGAATTATAACAATAATATTAGAAGTATGTATAAGTAAGATGTAAGAGAATGTTCAACCATTAAACCACGACAACTTGACTGGATTCTTGGTAGCTACTAGGGTATTCAATCGATTAACCGTTACTCGGTTAACCGATTTCTGAAGCTCTTAAAATACCTAGAAATTCGTGTTGAATATGAAAGATAAATCAAAATATTTTGGAAATAAATCTGGCATTTCTAAATAAATAGGACGTGGGCGTAGCCAAGGAGTATTCAAGTTTAAATTATTAAAGTGGGTCCTACAGATGCTCCAGGGGCCGCGCTATGGGGGCTGAAATTTATAAACACGTGTCATTTTTTTGTTTCAAAGAATATTATACTTTTGGAAAGCACGATTGATCTCATAGTAATGGTATGTACTCAATACAAAAGTTATAAAATTTTCAAGTTCAGAATACGGGTATAAATATGAAATATCTTTTGTGTCAAATTTAATTTAATTCAATGCATTAGCTTTGTTATATTTTTTCTTAAACATATTAACGAAATATATAGTTTTTATTGTTAAATTTGATGTTTAACTAAAATCCCGAAGTACCGAAAAATCCCGGGATCCCAGAATTTACTTTTCTAAAATCCCGAATACCGGGATTTGTAAAACCCAGTCCCGATTGGCATCCTTAATAAGAACTGACATATTTAATTTACATGTATTTGTCAGATGAGGACATGATAATAGACCAAACAGGAGACATTATTAAAACGAGTATTTTACTTATTGAAATTATTAAAAGTATTTAAAATCTAAAAACAATCCAAAAAGGACTCCAATGGTTTAATGGAGGATTTTATATGGTTAGAAAAAGCTAAAAAAAAGAACTGAGATATTGGATATGCTTGATCATGCCTTACTTTCAATTTCTCCAACATGTACATTCAGCGAGAGAGTTTTTCCAAGTAAATTTTTATTAAAACTAAAGAATTATGTTGTTATGTTTTTTTATGTTTTTGGTTCTTTTATTAATAAAATACTTAAAATAAGTACTCAAAATTCGTGGTTTTATTTTCAGTTTAAAATTAAAATAGAAATAGAGTTTAAAATTAAAATTGAAATAATTCGATTAATCGATTATTAACCGATTAAATGTAAACCCCGATTAATTATTTGCTAGATTAACCGATTAAACCAGAAACCCGATTAATTGAATACCCTAGTAGCTACTCATTTAGGAATGGTACTCAACAGTTTTGTTATTTTTAATTTATTATTGTTTTTGTGAAAATTTCGCTACATTAACAGACATTTAGTGCATTCCGTACATAAAAATATATGCACTACGCACGAAATTGACACTTTTGTTTCTGTCAAGAGGGGCACCCAGCGGCTTAAACTAATTCGGGTAGCTCATATTTTCTAGATATACCGTTATTTCGAAAATGCAGAAGGTTGCCCAACGAAAAGCTTAACATGTTTATAATCTTCGCTGTCGCTTTAGAAATATAAATTTTTTTTGGCAAAAAAAATATTTTTTTAGAAAAATTTAGAAATGTTTTGTTTTTAAAACGGCATTAAAAATTGAAAAAAGCATACACATTTAGAAAATGAAGTTCCAAATAAAACAAGCTCTAAATAATTAAAATCTGTCCACAACTTTTCATTTTATTCACAAAAAATAATACAAATATCCCCTAATATTTTATCATAACTCGTACACACAGATAATCGGTTGTAATTAATAAAATTTAGTTAAGTTAATCAAGATTTAATTGTAATCATTAAATAACTATATATCTAATTGATTTTTTGTGTTTAAAACTGTAAAATCGTTTTTGTAATTGAATTACGGTTGCAATAACTGTAAAACGTCGGTTTGAGTCTTTACTAATATGATTTTTATTCATTCGGAAAAGACAATCAATATTATTAGGGTTTGTAATCAAAAAATTCGGTTCCGACATAAAATAATGAAATTATTGGTTTTATTGACATTTATGAAAAAATAAAATAAATTGAGAAACAGAAATAATTTTGTGTACAAATTTTGAATTATAAACATTAATCAACAAATGTTTATGTAACGGTAAGTTAAGTAACATCTTAATGAATTTATTTCCCTAAATCTATGTCTGTTTTGGTAATGACTTTTTTATATTCTTTTAGTTGTTTTAATATGAATAAAAATCCTGTAATTGTAAACGAACAATCGTGTAACTATAAACCAGCGCCTAAACTGAAACCAGAGAATGTATAACATTAGAGAGTTTTCTATTGCAGGTGCAGGTGGTTGTCGGCTATTGAACTGGTTGTGATAAAATCATCGTGTTTATATGAAAATCCTGAAAAAAGCCTGTGATCGTCAAGGCAAGACCAAGTTTCTATCTATGTACTTACATCAATTTGGAATGAAGGATTTAACTCACATCATACATAAAACAATTATAAATTATATGTATATATACAGATGTATCTTTGTTCAACTGTGTGAAAATTAAATAAACTATATTACAAACAAAATCTAATTATTTTGCAATTAATTCACAATAGTCATTCATATGTACTTTCCCTTTAACCGAATTGTATTTGAAAACGGTTACGAGCACCATATATAATCAGTTATTCCAATCGAATTATGAGATAGCACTTGCAACCGACAAAATTCGATTGGCGACAAATTCGGTTGCTACAACGAATCTGTTTTCTCTGTGTAGTAATTAGCTACATCGTGCAGTGCACAGTGGTATAGAAAAAAAAGAGGGAAATAAATCTAAACCCTTAGTCCGATTTGAATGAAATTTGACACGCGCAAAGAAGAAGTGTTGTCGAGTTTAAGGTTTGAATTTTGACCGCATGAGTCCACCAGAGGTGCGGCCAGGGGTCCCCAAATTAGGACTCGGGTATGATCAATTTTTAAAACGATCCTATTTCTTCGTTTGTGTTCCGATTTCAAAAAACTTACACATATGGAATCTCCTTATCGAGCACTACAAAAAACCTTGTCGTGGCTATCAACTATCTCTTACAGCATAGGAGATATTCGCCTTTGAAAATTAAATTATCAACATTTTTACCCACCATGCTACAGTTTTTTGATAACAGCGGATCCAAATATTCCCGATTTGCTCCTTTTTTCTTTTATTTGACTAACTACAAATGTATATGTCAAACAAAAAAAGAATTGTTTCCAAATCGTGACCGACTCCAAAGTTATATGCATTTGAATTTAAAAATTAAGAGTGTATACGCATTTTCCAATTTTTATTGCATTTGAAAAGTAAAATTTTATTTTTTTGCCTACCTTGGTCTGCCATTTTGCTAATAACGGATCCAATACTTTCTCGAGCGAAAAAGAAAAGATATACATATTATATATCAGCGTGTAGGCAATTATGTCCTCTTTTCAAAAATGTACAAAATTTTTAAGAATTAAAAAAATTATTGCAGACTTTTTTCAAAAATATGCGAATAAAAAATTATAGCTGATTTTGTTGGAAAATTTAAAATTTTAAAATGCAATAAAAGTTTTCTTTATGAATCGTTTTTAATGAAATTTTACACTTATATAGAAACGTTCGATGCAAATCCAAAAGTGAAAAAGAATTGTTAATGACAATCCCACAATTCCCAAAAAACTTTCCAAAAATCCCAAAATTGGGATTTTTTTGATTTTTGGATCTATTGAAGGTACCAAGCTCGGGGCTATGAAATCCCTTTGCATGATATTGAAGAACAAATTGGGACATACAAAACTGGTCTTAATTTTTTGAAAGCAGCTATGCGATTTTAGAATATGTTGTCTAAAGTTGAAATTTAGATAAAAAATAGGTCTACTTCGGAAGGCTCTGGACCACGCAATAATACGAATTTTGATATTATTTTGCTTTTATAATATTTCCCGAAATGTTATCTTTCAGAAAAATATAAACACATTATTTATTTTTTTCTCATTTTCTGTATAATTTAAAATTAATGTAGGTTCTTTTTTCGAAAAAAATGGCGAAAAAACGACTTTTTATTTTTTTTAAGTTTGAATGCACATAACTTTTGACTCAGTAGATATTTTTTAACAATTCTTTCTTAAGATTATTAATAAATTTGTTGTTAATTCAAAAAAAGATACTTCAAGAAAATCGGGAAAATTGGATCCGTTATTAGCAAAATGGCAGACCAAGGTAGGCAAAAAAAATAAAATTTTACTTTTCAAATGCGAATAACTCGTAAACTATAAGAGATAATATATGGCAATGTTTTTTGTAGATCTCGTCTAGTACATTCCATATATATAAAAATCTTTCAAATCGGATCGCAAAAATTTGGCATCATTTTTAATTTTTGATATACCCGAGGTGCCCCACTTTGGGGCATTGTGGCTCGGCCCCCCTTGGTTGTTTAAGCCCAAATTCAGAACTTAAACTTATCGACACCTCCTCTATAGCCATGGGATTCGTTTAGAAGTTACAGATTTATTTCCACTTTTTTTTTTCAGATCCCCCACTGTGCGTTGTATCATATCAAAGCAAAAATATATTCGCGGCAGCATACGATCATATACATACATAACAAACCTACATTCGAATGATCGTTTTATTTTTGTAGGACACAATACTCACTCACTTTTCAATGTCAGTGAGCGGAAGAATGTTACAGAATTGACGAGTAAAGTGAAACATTGAAAATGACAAATGACAAATGAATGTGCTTGTGCAGCTCTTTCATGAGTACTGAAAGAAACATGAGCATAAAACGCTCAGTGCTCAGTTGAAAACGCTCAGTGCTGAGCTGAAAACGCTCAGTATGATGAATGATTCACTTCGCTCAGTTGAGTGAATCGTTCAATTGAACTAGGTCATTCATGAGCTACACAACTCTAGTAATTAGCTACATCGTGCAGTGCACAGTGGTATAGAAAAAAAGAGGGAAATAAATCTAAACCCTTAGTCCGATTTGAATGAAATTTGACACGCGCAAAGAAGAAGTGTTGTCGAGTTTAAGGTTTGAATTCTGACCGCATGAGTCCACCAGAGGTGCGGCCAGGGGTCCCCAAATTAGGACTCGGGTATGATCAATTTTTAAAACGATCCTATTTCTTCGTTTGTGTTCCGATTTCAAAAAACTTACACATATGGAATCTCCTTATCGAGCACTACAAAAAACCTCGTCGTGGCTATCAACTATCTCTTACAGCATAGAAGATATTCGCCTTTGAAAATTAAATTATCAACATTTTTACCCATACTCCAGTTTTTTGATAACAGCGGATCCAAATATTCCCGATTTGCTCATTTTTTCTTTTATTGGACTAACTACAAATGTATATGTCAAACAAAAAAAGAATTGTTTACAAATCGTGACCGACTCCAAAGTTATATGCATTTGAATTTAAAAATTAAGAGTGTATACGCATTTTCCAATTTTTAATGCCGTTTTAAAAACCAAAAATGTTTCTAAAAAAATGTATATTTCTAAAATAACTGCAAAGATTAAAAACATGTCAAGCATAACTTAAAGGTAATTAT
The DNA here is from genome assembly GCF_958450345.1 of Calliphora vicina. Classification (NCBI taxonomy): domain Eukaryota; kingdom Metazoa; phylum Arthropoda; class Insecta; order Diptera; family Calliphoridae; genus Calliphora; species Calliphora vicina. Next base: position 84,824,362 of record NC_088780.1, read on the forward strand.
GTTGCGGAATTTCGGTTTTTTCAATTTGTTCAATAAACTAAACCGTTTTTGAGTTACGCGAATATATGTTGTGTAACCTCCTCCATTTTCGAAATAATGTTATATCTCGAAAATACGAGCTAACCTAATAAAACGGTTAGCACCACTGAATTCAGCGTTTAAGCCGCTGGGTGCTCCGCTTGACAATTTTTTCAACTAGAACAGTGTAATTAATATATGCACCAAAATGATGTGTTTATTTGCGATAAACGCAAATCCTTGGCTAATACTAATTTCAAAATTAATTATAGGCCTTATTAACGTGGTGTTATCATTAGAAGAAGAAATAATTTTTGACAAGTTACCAAACTAAACTTAGTGCAATATCTCAATAAGCCACAAAATCAGAACAAATTTTATATCTATCTTCTATATTTATAAAAATGAAATGGTTCATGTATGTAATGCCATCACGTGAGAACGGCTGGAGCGATTTGGCATATTTTTATTATTTGATTCGAAATTTTTAGGCGTGGTAAAGAAAAGAATGCAAAAATTCGGAAATTTTAAGTTCTTAATATATTGCCTCATTTTCTTCTCATTTTACTTAATAACAAATTGTTGGAGACACTTGAATCACTAACATTACTAAATGGTTAATCGAATAATTATTCGAACAATTTAAAAATGACCATTTTCGAATAACGAATAACTCGAACAATTTTCTGTAGAATAATCGAATAAAACGAATAAATGTACATATTTAAATTTATTAAATTGCTTAATTATAAATTTAAATATGTAATAATGACTTACAAAAATTGATAAAGAAGAATTTCAGTTGAAGCAACCAAACTTTAGTTACCCCTTCCAAAATATTGTAGCCATAACTGTAAAATTCGGTCACTAAGATAAAACCATTCGATTGGCAACAAATTAGGTTGCTAGCACGAATCTGTATTCTCTGTGTACCAATGAAAAAAAATGTACGGAAGAAAATATTTGTTATTTAGTAAAAAAACGAAATATTAGCAGAATCGCAATTAATGAAAAAAGTGATGTTGAAAGTGATGGCGAATGTGATTTTGATACAATCGTCGAGAGTGATATCGAGGATGACATTTATAATGACTACGTTCAAATAGACGAAGGCCATGTTCTTAAAATATATGTATATAAGTGATGTTATTCTTGCGAAATATTTAATAAATCTAATGATAAACAGAAAATAATGCAAACTTACATTTTGTTGCAAGAAAAAAAATGGAGTTCGTCTTATACATGATGTCAAACATCGCGATGAAGAAAGATGTCCAACGATGCATCGTTGGACATCTTTCTTCAAATTAGCCACGTTTACTGACAATGATATCAATCTTTGGACAGATTTGTGTAATTCCCTATGACAACTTGATTAAGCAAAGATTCGGAACCCTTATAGAACTTGAGGGTATAATAATTCATTTACTAAAGAACTAGTTACTCATTTCAAAACCCGAATTAATGAATAACATAAAATGTTCTTGATACATTTATATTGTACTTGAATTCAGTATCGTGTCCAACTAGCTCAAATTGTTTAAAGATAGCTACAAAACAGAAACTAAAGAGTTTGCTAGTTAAATGTTTAGTAGATTGTTCGGGAGGGAATCTGATCACAATATTTCTGATGAAAATTTAATGATGGACTTTGTTTTCGAATGTTTTTTATCATTATCAGTACTTGAATTTATCATTATCAGTACTTGAATACTTTAACGTTATTTTTTTCCTTTAACAATAAAATATTAAAAAAACTACATCAAAACTTCATTCTTTACTTTTTTAAAAAAATTTAAATTATTCGAATAATTCTATTAATTTTAAACGTGTGATCGAATTATTCGAAGAAGTTAAAATCTCTTATTCGTTTTATTCGAACAAGAGAAGAATCGAATAAATTGAATACCCTAGTAAATAGCTACCGATCAAAGCCGGGCTGTCAGATATTTTAAAATAAAAATAAATGTAAAAAATTGGATTTTGTCACTGAGATATTAAATCCATTGGTTGCTTATGATACCTAAAAAAGCCTTAACTAAGCGAAGCCAGTGTTCGGTATGTACGACAACTTAAAACCCCAACGTTCGATCAAAGGATGTTTCTGTAAGAAACATTTTAAGGCGAAAGCGGAGAAAAATCTTCAGTTCATGACAGACAGCTTCTTGACTTCCTTCTTTAACCAAAATTACTTAATAGAGAAAAGGCAACAAATAAAATAAATTTAAATAATTTCTTTTGTATATCTGTTCTTTAACACAAGCTGTTGCAATAGCACAATAACAGCAACAACATCAACGTAAAACCTAAACGATGAGCAATGTTTCAGGGTCGTGAGTAATAAATCACGTTTGGGACACCACTGGCACTAGTAGCTGTTGCTACTGCAGAACAACCAAAAAACAATTGCAGAATTTTCCTTTTTGCTCAAATACAGAAAACAAACAAAAAAATTGTATTGCGAATCGCGTCTTCCACTACCACCACCGTTATCATCACTACCAAACACCCTTGTCCATGAACGCCAACCACATCCTAGCTGCTACGGAACAAGTGTTTGGGAAGAGAAAAAATAATGCAATACCATTTTGCAACTGATATCAGTAGTTAGAAGTAAAAAAGAAACCACAAACATTCACAGCCCCATAATTTCACACAAACATTCAAACGTCGAACAAATTTCAATGCGGGAAACAGGAAGTAGAAGAAAATATATGGAGTTGCACGGTTTATTTAGTTTTTACTTTGTTCTTCATTTCTTCAAACTAGAAACTTTTCAAATCTATAGTGTGAATAACGTGATCTGCTAGTTAAAGCACACAAGAGTTAGATAAATAGTGTTGTACACTGATTAGTCGATTATATTTTAATAATAAACTATTTACGCAATAGAATTTTAACCCATTATTCCAACATGGTGATATTTAGCTAAAAATATACTTTGTTCATATGTTTAATTATATTTTGTGATAATTACACTGTCCAACAGCATTTTTGGAACAGAATAGCGACCACATAATTCTGAAAGGGCATGTTGAGTAGAGCATTTTTGTAGAATAAACTTATAGTCCAGCTAGTCTGAATTTTTTTTTACCGTGGCTCGAAGTTTTAATTTTTTGATCGAAGGGAGCAGTATACTAACTGAAAAAAATGTAAGTTAATATCTGAGAGAATTCTTATGGTCAGAGTTATATTATGGAATTTTATGGGGATAATTTTTGCGAAAGATCTTAACCCTCTCTTTAGGGAAAAATTTGAGAAAATCAAAAAAAGTCCTTTCAAAAAGGACATTTAAGGATTCAAATATTCTACGAAAATTTTTCTCGTAAAATTTCAGTGGGGGTCACCAAAGATACCAAAGTTGTAAATAAATCCCTTTACGCTTAATTAGCAAAATTACACGCCACCTTGGGTCCCACATTTTTTAAAAAAAATCACAAAAAATCTATTTATGATCCGAATGAGCTGATATTTAAAATATAATTAGTCCTAAAGAAGATCTACAAAAAATATATATACATATGCAAATTATCAGTTTTAGGTCAAGAGTTATTTAGGTTTTTTTAAAAAAAAATCGGCCCTAAAATATACAACATTGAAATGTTCGAACATTTCGAAATCTTTCCAAGAGAAATTCCAAATATTGAATAATTTTACCTTTGACCTTCACGATTTAAGGGTTAACGTTTTCCGATTTTAGTAAAAGTTTCAGAGTATATTTAGAATTATCTGGACTATAATATTCTAAATAGGTTTTACTTAAAATTCATAAGACTAAGGAAAGAGAGCTCATTGGCCTAAAAATTGCCAAATAATTGGTTTTTCTCGAAAATTTCAAAATTTAAATCGCAGGTACGGAAAAACTATAAGAGATATTTTCATAATTTTTTCACATTTTTATTCCCTATTATATTCTTAATAAATCCCAATGAGATGATCAAAAAATTCTGAAATTTGTTTAACAAAATTTTTAAAAGTTTGAAAATAGAGTTTTGAAAATGAGTTTTGTGGTATACACAGATAACGCCATTTTCACACAACTGTTATTTAATTGGTTTTGGTTATGTTTATCTTGAAACCTCATGACGCGTCATGACGCGTCATGAGGTTTATGAGGCATATCATAAAATCAATGCCATGATGCCTCTTAACATTCATGTGAATCTCACCCATGATTTTAACGTTAAATAGCTAAGTACATAGTGGCGAATTCTTACATTGATGCTTAATTCTAGTATAGGGCATTAATGAGAGCTATGAGTTTCCAAATAGTATAATGATGTAGCGTGTTGAACGACGCACAGTGGTATGAGAATAAAAAAAGAGGGAAATAAATCTGTAATTTCTAAACCCTTACATTTATATTAGGTAAATTCTCAGCGAGTTGTTAGGTTTTCCCTAATTTATTTGACACTTAAAAAACATAAGGTAGAGATGTTATATATCAATGGATAGAGGATTTTGTCTACTTTTCAAAAACTTTTGACAATTAAAAAATTCATGGAATACTTTTTTGAAAAATATGACAAAAAATGCTTTTTATTGAGTTTTTGCATAGATACAAATTTTTCAAATTGAAATAACATTTTTATTTATGAATATTTTTTAATGAAATTTCAAAGTTATGTAGATTTTTATATTTAAAATGGAAAAATAAAAACAGGTTTTGAAATTTGTTATCAAGTATCCCGCAATTCCCAAAAAAATCTTTAAAAATCCCAAAAATGGGATTTTTTCGTTTTTTGGCTATAATATCCATAATAGAGGCGGGGTTATCGGAACCCTTTACAAGATAATTAAGAACTTATTGGGCCATCTAAAATAGGTTACTATATTTTGATATCGAGTATGCGATTTGAGAATTTTTGCCCTAAATTTTAATTTTACATAAAAAATAGGCATTTTTTGAATGGACCTGATCCCGTCGGTATCAATAATATAAATATAATCATTATACATCCTCTTAGAAACTTTTTAGATAACTTAAAAAGAATAAAAGTACTTTTTTCCCAAAAAAATTGCGAAAAATCGCCTTTTTTAATTTTTTTATATACAAATGCATGTAACTTTGGACTCAGTTATGATTTTTAAACACTTCTTTCTTTATTTGATATATAGTTAATCTATTGTTAATCCTATAAAAGAAAAATGGATAAAATCGGAGAATATTTGGAACCGCGGTCACCAAAAAACTGGTGTAGGGTGGGTAAAAATGTTGAAAATTTAATTTACAAATGCGAATATCTCCTAAGCTATAAGAGATAATTGATAGCTATGTTTTATGTAGTGCTCGACGAGGAGATTCTGTATGTGTAATTTTTTTTTAAATCGGAACACAAACGAAGAAATAGGATCATTTTAAAAATTGAACATACCCGAGGTGTCCTACTTTGGGAAACCCTGGTCCCGCTCCTGGTGGGGTCATGAGGTTCAAATTCAAAACTTAAACTCGACTGCACTTCCTCTTTGCGCATGTGAAATTTCATTCAAATCTGCGTAAGGGTTTAGTTACAGATTTATTTCCCTATTTTTTTATTGTCATACCACTGTGCGCCGTTTCAAAGTCAATAAATATAAGAGACGGTCGCCACTCGACTGATTGTTCCGTTATTATTCGCAAGCTATGGATATGATTAATACCAAGATTTTTGTTAGGAATCCAGCTTGTTTGTTTCGGATGTCGTGGGCGAGAGCATCTGCCAGACGTCTGTTTCGTATGTTCGCAATAACCTTATTAATCATATTAAAGACAGTTATACACCTCCAGTTCTTGCACTCAGTGAGGACTCATTTCTGTGTAATCATAATTATAAGGTTGTTGGTGTCCCAAAAGTCATCTATAAGAGGATGTGTTAAAAAACGTGGTATTGTCATTCGATGCGGTGGAGACAGTGGTATGTGGATGCGCTTGGTATCGTACGAGCTTTATCCAGTTTTTTATATAATAAGTTCTCTATGCTGACTTTTATTGGCTTCGTAGAAGCAAATCATCAGTTGCTTTGTGATTTTATATATAACGCGATTTCTTACGAACTCCGAGACTCGCCGTGAACTTCGCTAATTTCCATTCTATTGTATACAGTTTGTAGACTTCTCTTCTCATTTGGAGCTAGGAAAATGTGATATGAACTTATTGTATCAAACCAATTCAACATATTATTCTAATTTGATAATAAATTTGTTAATTAATTTGTTATACAAATGAACATTTTTAAATTTGTATCCAATGCAATTTCAGGAAAATATATTACCAAAAACAATTACCAATATTTTGAAAATATTTCTTTCTATCTTGTTAGAACTATACAATTTATTGATCTATTTAACCAAATAACTCATTGGAAAAATATTTAATCGATTATTCGTTCATAAATAACTTTCAAACTAATAATTTGAGATATGAACTTCAGTTAAAGGAACCTACAACAACGTTTAGCACAATCAACCAGAACATAATAAAACAACCATCACAGCTACAACAGCCAATACATAGGGATTCGTTGTACCAATAGCTGAACCACCACCAACCTACCCATCCAACACATGCTCAGCATTGGAACATTGTAAAGCGTGACATGAAGATAGATGGAAATTCAGTCGCATTGCTGGCAAAATGGTATTTTTACACTGGTTATATACAACCAACAACAATAAAAAAGGAGTAGAGGAAAATAGCAAAACAACAGTAGCACAAATGCTCCATGCAATAAGGACATCTAAACGGAAAGGAATTAAAAATATATTTTTATGAGAGTTTTTCAACGTCCCATTGTTGCGAAGAAATCTAAATGAAAAACTGGAAACAATATCGCGTGTTACCAATTGCTACTTCAAAAAACTGTGCTTAAAATAGTCCTCCAAAAAATGTTGTTACAAAACTCTACTACTCGATGCATTTGTTTTTACTTGTTTGTTGTTTTGTTTTTTGCCATCTTCGAGATGCTGGAGCATACAGTTATACTGGAAAATGCTTTGCGTTTAAGATATCTCATACGCCAAGAATATAGTCCCGAATTACTATTACTTTCAATACAAGTTGGTAGTTGCATGACTATAAGTTGTTGCACTGTCAACAGTTGGGATTGTTTTATTGAGTGCACTAAGCAATGAACACTAAATTTAATACTTTTATTTCGATATTAAACTGTTCTTAGCCAAATAATACAATTAATACAATTTGAAAGAATCGTTAAGGAAGAGATTTACATATATGTATATTTTCAGTCAATATATTTAGATATTTGCTACATGGTTAACAAATATATCCATGACATATTGTTTTCAGAATTAGTAATCTCAGACTCCCTTTAATAGTCTTCGCACTATGTATTTGAGATCAATTGAAAAATTGGATCTGGTAGGTCATGCGTTAGAACTAGGGTTCCAAATCTCCCGGACTTTTTTCTTTGCCGGGAGGAAATTAAAAAATGATTTCATTTTTTTCCCTCGTAGGAACCCTAGTTAGAACCTATTCAAGGAGGTTATATTGTGATCAAAAACATATTTTCTATAGTAACCTTAATGGCAATATTTGCACTATATTTCTTTATAACCTTTTTCTGTTATACTGATACATGAATGACAAATTGTTGTTTTATTCTTTTTAGCTGTAATAAAAAAGGATGCGATAGATGGAATTTCTAAGAAATAACTAGCTCTAATAGATGCTTATAGTGAGGATAAAAAATGTGTGCACTCGAGCACACATTATCCAGTGTAAATACAATTTAGTTTGTTTTGCATTTTTTGGAGTTGGTTTGCACAGCTGTGACTGTTTCGAGTTCTTCCATTTCACATTGTTTTCATGTATTTACAGTTTGATTTTTTTTATTCTTCTTCGAAATGCTCCAGTAGGACAAGGACTACAATGAATTGTAGAAGGACTACTTTTGTACCACGACTATTTCATACATATTGGAACACAAACATGAGCACCCAGATGAATATATCTGCGAGAACGTGTATTGAAACAGTGTTGCACGTTTGCAAATATGTTTGTGTAAATATATGTACGTATAAATGCTACAACATATTGCCCACATAGACACACAACAATACTCCAGGCACACGCAGTCAAACACTTTCGGTTCATCATTCTTCGTTACGGAAAATCTCTTCCCTTATCAGTGTTTTATAAAATTGGCGAATATTGAATGAACTCCTTCTTTATCACACAAACACATGAACAAAACTACATACTTATGTATCTACATATATAGCTCCATGCTCATACATATTCAGGACATTTACAATTGTGAAACATAAAAACACCATCATTTTCATCGTTGAAATAAGAGAATTTTATTTAGTTTGCAGCAGCAATCGATTCCATGTTTTAAATTTTTAAGTAATGGTTAGTTTAACTAAGTTTTAATATGTATATTAACTTTTTATACAACATGGAATAATTGAATAATATTATGTTTGAGATTTCTGTCTTTTTGAGTACACGTATGGTAAAATGGACCCAATTGTTTGGAGCCAAAAATAAATTGCTGGTTGATTGTCATAGTAGTTTAAGTTGAAAGGACACCGTTTTACCAGGACCTCACCACTCGTCAGACCGTGACATGTCTGGACCCAGATAACTCATGCAGTATATAGTTGCTAAGGAATCTGTATATCTTGAGACTTAGAACTATTAATATTTCCCAGCGGAATTGCAACTGATCCCATTCGCCTGTTCATTACCATAATAGTTTCAATGCGCAGGGTACCAAACTAAAGCAGTGTCAGATAGGTGACCCGGCCTTGACTAACTTCTATTTCACTGTAAGAGATATATTGACTATCGATAACAATGTCAATATTGACACGAATGTTACAGTCATACAGTAACTTGCAATGACTGCAAATATTTAAGACTAGATTCGGAAGACGGTGAGAGATACCGTTAACGAGTTTGACATAGAATACACCACATCCAACCCCAAGTTCCTGGATATCCCTGTATCCCACACTCGTGGAGAACACCATATAAAAGTCCGTTTATGTGGTAATGTACTCAGAAGCAGTGTTGTCAGATTAGGGGATTTTTCCCCAAATTGGGGATTTTATTTTGTAAATGGTGATAAATAATTGGGTTTGGGGAGATGGGGAACAGTTGGGGCAATGTTGTATGTTTTGGGGAATTTTGAATTTTTTTTGGGGATTTTTATTTTAGTTTTAGGAATTGTTCTATTTTATTTTTGTAGTATATACGATTTAATGTGTAATAAAGAACTAAGATTAAATGAAATGATTTATGACAAAATACATCTATGCCTCGTTTCGCTAGCAGTAAGAATTTAAAAGCTATCAATAATTGCGGTTTTCATCATACTAGTGAATGGTATGAAAAGCTAATAATCGATTTTCGACTTTTCGATCAACCATTTTCATATCGATTTTTACAGCCGATTAATCGAACCCAATAATCGATCTACATTTTGGTTGTGGTGAAGAAGGTTTTTCATTTTTGGTCATAGTTATGTACAAAGATATTTTTTTCTATGAAACAGTAAATACTTTTAAAGTTTGTTATTATTTAATTTAATAAATATCTTCAATGTCTATTACCTATTAGAGTAACCATTCGAATAATGTTGGTTCGAATAATCGAACAAATTCTTATGAATGATTATTCGAATATATTAAAAATACCATTTTCAAATAACGGATAAATTAAAAAATTTTATGTAGAATAATCAAATTAAAATAATCTTCTCAGAAATGATTTAAACTATATAAACAATTAAAATATCCAAAAATTGGATAAATTGTATGTAATATCAACAAATTTTGTTAAAATCGCCAAATCCTTAACCACAAAATTCTGTTTGTTGTACTCAAATAATTATTATTTTAAGTTAATTTCTTCAATATTTATACCCTACACCACCATGTCACAATTTTTGTGATATTTCGATCAGCCCAAGGATACTGGCTGAAATCGATCTATTACACCGTCCGACAAATAGAGAAAAAATTCGTTAGACACAAACCGGATGATATACATCTGAAACTATAAATTTAATGGAGAAAAACTGTGTTTTCAGTTTTTCATTTCGTGATCCTGTGTCCTTTTTTAAGGACTTCAAAGTTTCAAAGATTTTTCAAAAAATATTTAAAAATACTCCTGCTATTCCAACAATGACAAATTGTATGTCAAAAGAACAAGAAGAGTTATAAAATATTTTGTATTATCTTTATTTTATCCTGTAAGGATCAAAAGATGTCAAAAATGTCCTTTAAAATGTTTATCCTTTAATATCCTTTAAGATTGCCAATAAATTCCATTTAAAAAAATAGTTCGTTAAAGGCCCAAATATTCTATACTAAGTGTCAAAATTTCATCCTTTATATATATAAAGGTCAAATTAAAATATAAACAAAAAATTTATTAGTATACAAAAAAGTTTTATTAAGAAAAGTGCATGTTTATAAACTACACCCATTGGCGTAGATAGGGGGGTGCTGGGAAAGAAAGATTTTTTTGGATTTGTAGATTGTTCCGTTAAGAGATTCCTGTGCCCTAGAACATGGGGTTTTTGGAACCCCAAAAGTTAAAAAATATTCCAATGCCAATCGTACAACGGAGCACATGTAATGTTTGGTTTCTACAAGCTAAAATAAAGGAGTTAAATCCGCAAACCTTTTTGGTTAATTTTTTATCCGACAGGCTAAACATAAGGGGGTCAGACGGCATGTATTGCTTGTGTTTTGTGCCATGTATTGGGACATTTTTCCACATGTAAACATATACATACCGTGTGATCCATATGAAACTTTGTGTATATAAAATACATGTGTATTACTCGTGACATTTTTGGCAATTAGAGCCATTTTTTAATAATCGAAATGTAGATCGATTATTAAAAAATCGATTATTTGGTTCGATTAATCGACTTTAAAAATCGATATGAAAATGACCCACATACGTTATAATTACGGAAAAAACTTATTTTGGCAGCGTATTATAACTCATTTATTGAGAGGTGCTCATTTTATAATCGCAAACATTTGACAACAATTTTGTGGACAAAATACTCCGAGCATAAAAATCGGAGTATATAATCGATCACGAAAAAATCGTTTTTAGTGAAACTTTTAATGAAACTTGAGGAAACTATACATTGGGATCTAGCATTTATAACAACAGTGCAAAATGGATTTTAACCTTTAAGAGCACTTGGGGTCAAAATGGCTGTGTTTTTCGAGATTTTAAAAGTTGAGGGTCATTTGGACCCCAATTGCGCCTAAGGGTTAATTTCCATTTTTATGCTGTTATTTTAAATTCTGGACTTTATGTTTTTCCTCAAGTTTCATTAAAATCGGCCCAAAATATATAACATTTTGCTATATTTTCATTAGAAATTCCAAATATTGAAAAATTTGACCTTTGACCTTCACGATTTAAAGGTTAACGTTATCCGATTTTAGTAAAACTTTCAGACTATATTTAAAATTACCAGGGCTATAATATTATAAATAGATTTTACTTAAAATGTATAACAAAACAAATTGGCCTCATTCGCCAAAATATGGACAAAAAAATAGTTTTTCTTGAAAATCGCAAAATTTAATCGCAGGTACGGAAAAACTGTAAGAGGTATTGATATAAATTTTTCATCTTTTTATTCCCTATTATGATCTCAATAAATCCCAATGTGATGATCGAAAAATTCTGAAATTTGTTTAACAAAATTTTTATTCCCTATTATGATCTCAATAAATCCCAATGTGATGATCGAAAAATTCTGAAATTTGTTAAACAAAATTTTTAAACATTTGAAAATGGAGATTCGAAACAGCCGTTAAAAAAAATATTTTTTTTTGGTTATACCTGCGAATAGGTTAACGGTATCCTGCGAAGACAAAAACTCATACACAAGTAAATACGGATATATTTGAAATAAAAATTAGCTTTTATTTTAATTTTTCTCGAAATATTTTAATTTTTTCCCTTAATTTCTTGTTCCAGTGGCTTGAGACACGTTAATGGTCTGGCGAATTTTATTCGAACATTTTTTTATTTATTTATTATTATACAATTATAACTGAGCCCAATGGGCCATATATAGTTAACAAATTTTCCACTTTTTTAAAAAAAAAAAAAAATAGCTACATTGCATAATAATTTTTTCAATTTAATAAATTTGTAATAACTTTTAACCAAATTTTGTCATTTATATCTCATTACAACGATAATTACGTACACATTTCGATTATTTTGCATTCAATTACAAAAGTATTTTTTTATTAGCAAAATTTTTAAAAAAAAACTGAAAAATTTGCATTTTTCCCGAATTTTGCCGATAATACAGTTTTTGGGTCATTTTGACCCAAAGGAGATACAGGGTCAATTTCCGAAAAAAATGTTTAATGTAATATTCATTAATATAAATAAATCTACATATTTCTAGAAAACAATGCAGAAAGTTAACGAGATTTACCTATTTATTCCATATAAATAGTAAAATTTAGCATATATCTGAACTTTGACCTCGATGCGCGTCCAGAAATCGTTGTCCGATTTGGCCCAAATTTTCAGAACTTAACTTTTAGGCCTAGTGTCACAATATTCCACCCGGCAATCTTTGAAATCTAAAAAAAAATCAGCTGTCACTCTAATATACATATTATATTAGATTATATTTTTATATTTATATTATATATTTAGATATTATATTTTCTAGTAATACAATATTTAAAATTTACCAAATCCCCAGATAAATATATAATACAAAATGCAAAACAATCGGTGCCCGTATTGTTTTGGTGGTGGGTAAATAAAATTCTGCACTTAGAAGTAATTTTTCCAAAATTTTATAAGGATTATCGCACAATCAACATACATATTTATGAATGCTTAAATACTATTCCAGGGGACGTTTTTATGGGGCTATGTGAAACCATGCACCCATATTACCCATTTTCAATACCAAACACACCTTACAAACGGAGAGCTAGCTCCTTTCGTTTGGGCCCTAATGTGTTTTCAACAGACAGAAGTACGGCCATAGCTAGATATTCAATGAAACCCTAAAATATTGCTTCCAGATTAAAAATTGTATGGCTGGTTAAGTGATTATTCTTCTACTATTTGCAAATACTCGGACTGTAACTTAAAATCCTTTTTGATACCAACTCAGCTCATCTGCACACATAGTGGAGTCGTACATACTGTGAGCAGTGGTTTATTTATTTCATTTTAGTCACTTAATAATTTTTCGATGATGATGAGTTAATTTACATATGAATAGATTCATAAATGAGTGAATGAATTGCTGTCGTTAACTGATTATTTTTATTATCGTGGTTGTTGTGGTTCAACACTTTTTGTCATTTGTTTTTTCCAAATTGTACAATATTAAATATTATTTTCAATTATATGAACAGAAATACTATGCCCCGCAAACATTCACACACACCCATACATATACATACGTAACAATTTATTCAGAATTTTTAAATATATTCAAATTTCATAACGACGAAACCAAAAATAATAATATTTAACAGAAACCGAAAAGCAACAAAAAAGAAATGCACAAAAACGCCAACAGTAGCAAATGTCATTGGGAAGTAAGCGTTTATGAACATAAAGAATTGATGACAATTTAAATTTTCTGAATAATAAAATTCAATGAATGAATTAATTGAATTTATAATAAATGTTTAAAATATGCAACGGCCAATGCGTCTACATACATATAAAAAACGCATTGTTTTTTGTTTACCAAAAGACATGTGCGTCAGGAATATGGAAAATAAAATTATGATAAGATTATTTTTGCTTTGTCGAATTTCATAAATGGACAAAAATACAAAACCTTCTTGTTTTTTTTTAATTTTTTTAAATTTCGTTGGGAAAATAGCACAGTAAAGAATTATAAATGAAACAACAAAAAAAAAGGAATTGTTTGCATTTTTTCAATTAATTACATGTGTGACCATAGAGTGTGGTCATTCAAATGTGGTTTTTCGTTTGCATTGTGTTGCATCAAACAAACGCGTAATGAACTTTCACCCATTGTTTTCTCTCGACAATCATTTGCATTCCATCCATCCATCCAACCACCCATTCATTCATTCATTCCATGGTTATTGGGTCGATGTTTGTTTTCTCATTTTGTAAACTGTTTTTCCCTCATTTACAGTGGAAAGTAGGGGCCATTTCAAAGCAATTCATGTTTTCACTAGATTGCATTTGGCATTTTACCATTTGGACGAATTTTTCACTCTACTACATAGTCGTACTTACACACACAGATACGATTGCACATTAGGGTAATAATATAAAAAAATATCTGAAACATATCAAATCGCCTGTATCGATAACGTAGAGGTCGTGAAAAAAATACGAAGATAAAACTTCTTGAGGAAGGTTTTTCTTTCAAAATGATGCAAATAAACTGTTTCTATTATTGATATATCATTGCGGTAGGGCAGAATTTTGATTATCACCCTAATACAAATACATGTGTTTACGATTATTTCAAATTATAGTCATAATGCATGCCTTTCATCATGGCTGTTGTTGGTGGTGCACCATGGTGTTATTCCATGGAAAACAATGAAAATCCGTGAATAGTAAGTTGACCATAGAATTTTCATGTCAAGCATAATCTGTTTGCTTTGTGGAACTACGTATGTATTTTAGCTATTTTTCTATTGGTTTTCTTTTCATATGAATTGGTATTTATTGAAATTTTATAAGAACGCCCATGTATAATTACTTGAAATAGTTTCATCGAATAAGTATTTATACTATGTATGTATTCATTGTCCATTCCAAAATATCCCTGCTGATTCCGAAGTTAGAAATCTCAAAACACAAGTTATCCTCTGTAGGTTAGGTTATGTGAGTTGCTCTCAAACTAACGAGTACAAATTGTGATCATTGTGGCCCGAGGTGATATCCTTAGAAATTTGTATAAAAGTTAAAGTAGCATCTCTCCGATTGGCTTCCGTATTGGACTACAAAGTCAGACTAATGAGGAAATGCCAAGCCCAGGGTACTCAAAAGCCGGAAACAGGTTTTATTTATTGAAACTAATTATCTTAGTTATGTAGATATTAGGGTATTCATTCGACTAATGATCGTTCGATTAATCGAATAATTTCTTACGAATAATTATTCGAACAATTTAAAAATGGCCATTTTCGAATAACGAATAATTTGAACAATTTTATGTAGAATAATCGAATAAAACGAATAAATGTTCATATACAGTGGTTGACAAAACAATGGAAATATTTCATTAGTAGCCTAAAATCTGAAATAATTTTTTAAACAATTTTAAAATTTTTGTAGTATTTTATTTGTATACTTTTATTAACTTAATTTAACAAAAAACAAAGGACATAATTAAATTCTAAAAATGAGAAAACAAAATTAAAAGATTTCTTTATTACGGCATTGACAGTGGAACCTTAGGTATTATTTTAACAAATATGGTCTAAACTTTGCAATAACTCAATATTTTGTTTGTTATAACTGCTACACATCGACAATGCATTGAACCAATTAAAGAGTCAATGGTCTCCTTTGAAATATTTTGCCATTCCCTTATAACAGCGTCCGATAAATCTTTCTTCCTGGTGTAATTTTGTGTCCTATGGGATTGAGATCTGGCGATTGGGCAGGTCACGTCAAAACATGTACCTCGTTGGATTGTAACCACTCGGTTACAACCCTAGAGGTGTGTTTCAGGTCGTTGTCGTGTTGGAATCTCCAAACTAGGGGCATATTTTCCTCAGCGTATGGATACTTTTATAATATGAATTGGGCCCATACCTTGCCCTGATAAACATCCCCATACCATAAGATTGCCACCGCCAAACTTTACGGTCTTATTTGTGCTCTTTGGGTCTAATCTCTTTCGTCGGAAAAGAGGACAGTATTCCATTTCTGCATCGACCAGTTTAAATCATCCCTGGCAAATTGTAGACGAGCAGAACGGTTCTTTTTAGAAATTAGTGCTTTTTTCACAGGACGATAGCAACCAAGACCAGCCTCATTTGCCCTGCGACTAACTGTTCGGCTATTAATTCTCATAATTCTCATATGTACGAGATCGACACATATGTAATAGGACCACTTCCGAAAAACACATTAAACTACAAAGAAACTATATTGAACCAAAATAATACACATATAAGTATTTTGTATCTAAAAATCGTACTACTGAATTTTGTGAATATCGGTATGACGATCGCCCCATAGTAACGTATATAAATATTTATATCGGTAACAAATGAAACTGAAATAAATTTTAAGTAGATTTGGAGACTATGGGTTCATAATTATATATAGTTCCTATATACATAAGACTCGAATATGTATCACACATTTGTGGTACACAGAGAAAACAGATTCGTGATAGCAACCGAATTTGTTGCCAATCGAATGATTCGGTTTGAATTTTTCAGTTGAATTTTTCAGTTCTAACAACAGAAAGTCAGTTGATAAAGAAGAATTTCAGTTGAGGCAACCAAACTTTAGTTGTCCCTTCCAAAATATTGTAGCCACAACCGTAAAATTCGGCAACTAAGACAGAATCATTCGATTGGCAGACAAATTCGGTTGCTATCACCAATCTGTTTTCTCTGTGTATAACTCATTTCCATATGCAAAATTGAGTCAGAACAAAAACATACTTATGAAGTACATATGTTTTTTCACTAGTGCACAGTCGGACAGAATCAAAATTGTTTGGAAATAAATCTGGCATTTCTAAACGGCTAGTCCGATCGGGATAAAATTTGACATGAGCGTAGCCAAGGAGTATTCGAGTTTATTAAAATTGGCTCTACAAATTATCCAGGGGCGGCACTATGGGGGCTCAAAATAGGGTACCTTCGGCATGTAAAATTTTTAAACTCGTTAAATTTTTTTGTTTCCCATCCGATTTCAAAGCGCTCGGCTAGATCTTGAAAAAACATGCTTGCGTGTGCTATTTATCTCTTATAATTTCCGAGTTATAGGCATTTCAAAATTTAAATTTTAAAATTTTGCCTTACCTTGGTCTGCTTTTTTTAAAATATAGGTCGGATTTTTGGACCGAATGGACTCAACTTTTTTTGTTGGTTAGATAACTAAATTACGAATGACATATATAGCGTAATTATTTACTAAATCTTTAAGAACAAGGCACACCCAAAGCGCTGATTAAAGTTGGCAAATGTATGCAAAAGTCATTTACTTTTATGAGTCTTTATATAGAAGATGGAGGCACGTCAAATGAAAATATTTAATGTTGATAATTTGGCACTTTTAATATTTGTGATATTCTTAAATGCATCACTATACTAGATTTTCGGTTAACCGGTTTTATCACTCGGTAAAAGGTGTATAAAATTTGAAACTAAATAAAATTTAAATTTTAAAAAAAAGTCAACAACGTTTGTGATTTTGCAACAAAAATAAAAGACAAAAATTGTATGTCTTGAGTTACAAATTGATAGATATCCAACTCGCATCCCACTAAGCCAGCAAAATGCTCTTCAAGGAAAATAACTGAGCTTTGAGAAAAAAAAGTGTCCAAATTCTTATTTTTTCGAAAGACTGAAGAAATAACTATTTAAAATTATTTGGGACACATTTTGCTAATGTATTAAGTTACATGGATGAGAAAAAACACCTGTTTGGCCAAAATGTCAAATGTCTTGTTGAAAAATTTTATCTGAATTAATATCCAATAGGACTAACATTGCTGCAAATTTCATACCGATTGGAAAATGTTTAAAAAATACACTTTTAATTTACTTCATGAAAAACATGAATTATTACAATTATAAATTTAACTTTGTTTAAGACTTTAAAACCCTGTATTAACACAGTCGGAATTAGTTTTAAGTTTTTATTTGTTTTTGTTATTGTTGGTATTGTTAAGTTTTTCAACTTACAATAAACTATAATGGCCACACATTTATCTCCTCGTATGTGTATGTGTGTTAGTTATAAAAGAAACAAAATTTCGTAATATTCTCATTTCAATTCAACATTTGTTATCACACATCTGGGAATATCAATTCTTTATAAATTTTTTTTGGATTGTTTTTTCTATGGTTGATTGTAAAATGAAAACAGAAAAGGAACTTTTGTTTTCCATTTTTATGGAAACAATCAAACAAACAAACAAGAACCCAAACAAACCATACAATTTGAAAGCGTGAGTAGCAACAGAATGTGGCAGTGGCATCACTAAGAACAACAACCAATTATTTTTCGATTAGTTTCGCTATCATTCCTGCCAGCTACTAGCTTTGCAACAACGTCCATTCCAACCATATTTGGCACATCCTTATAGTGATTGTAGTAGTATTTGAAATGAAACACATCCATCTTAACAACTCACATACACCGATAAACACAGACACACTCTCACATAACACTCGCAACTACCCCCACCACCATCATCAGTATCAGTATCAACAAGAAGTATCGTGAAAAGAACTCGCTATACAATCTGACAACCACCACCATCGCCAGCGCCATCCTGTAACAAAGGAACAACTACAACAACATCAACTGAAAAAGGAAAGTTTAACGAAAATATGTTACGGGCTTTAGACTCCTACAGCAACAACAACAACTAAAGATATCATACACACACACACACTAACCAAAACCCAAATAAGAAAGGGAAAAAACACATAAATATGTATCAGGCAGCATCAGAAAAAAATAAATAAATAAAACATTCAGAAAAAAAAGAAATAAATCTTACTAAAAACCCATAAAGCATTTTCACCATTCGCAATTTAATATACGAGTGTGTGTATAGGACTTTTTTTTTGCTCCTTCTTCTTGTTGTTGTTATTTTTTCTAAGGGTACGTAATGTGTGTATGTATGTGCGTTAGTACGATGGTAATCTGATAATTTTATTACAATTCACTTACAAACATTAAATAGCTTCTCACAAGCGAGATGTTAAAATTTTAACATTTCGGAAATCAACATTCTATATGTATTATTATACCCTACACCACCATAGCACAGTGGGGGATCTGTAAAAAAAGTGGAAATAAATCTGTAACTTCTAAACGAATTGCCCGATTTTAATAAAATTTCCCGTGGCTATAGAGGAGGTGTTGATAAGTTTAAGTTTTGAATTTGTTAATTAGACTACGGGAAAAGAAAAGATATACATATTATATATCAGCGTGTAGGAAATTATGTCCTCTTTTCAAAAATGTACAAAATTTTTAAGAATTAAAAAAATTATGGAAGACTTTTTTTCAAAAATATGGGAATAAAATATTATAGCTGATTTTTTTGGAAAATTTTAATTTTTAAACTGCAATAAAAGGTTTGTTTATGAATCGTTTTTAATGAAATTTTACAATTATATAGAAACTTTCGATCCAAATCCAAAAAAAAGATATTTGTGAATTGTTAATGACAATCCCACAATTCCCAAAAAACTTTCAAAAATACCAAAATTGGGATTTTTTAGGCTATGAAATCCCTTTGCGCAATATTGAAGAACACATTGGGACATACAAAACAGGTCTTAATTTTTTGAAAGCAGCTATGCGATTTGAGAAAATGTTGTCTAAAGTTGAAATTTATATAAAAAATAGGTCTAATTCGGAATTCTCTGGACCACGTAATAATACGAATTTTGATATTATTTTGCTTCTATAATATTTCGCAAAATGTTGTCTTTCAGAAAAATATAAATGCAATATTTATCTTTTTCTTATTTTCTGTATAATTTAAAAATAATGTAAGTACTATTTTCGAAAAAAATGGCGAAAAATGCACATAACATTTGAATCAGTAGATGTTTTTAAACAATTCAAAAAATTTTATATCAAGAAAATCGGGAAAGAATTGGATCCGTTATTAGCAAAAAACCAGACCAAGGTAGTTAAATAAAATAAAATTTTACTTTTCAAATGCGAATAACCCGTAAACTATAAGAGATAGTATATGGCTAAAGCAATATTTTTTATAGATCTCGTTAAGTAGATTCCACATATATATAAAATCGGATCGCAAACAAAAATTTGGCATCATTTTTAATTTTTGATATACCCGAGGTGCCCCACTTTGGGGCATTGTGGCTCGGCCCCCCCCTTGGTGTTATAAGCCCAAATTCAAATTATTAAAATCGGGCAATTCGTTTAGAAGTTACAGATTCATTTCCACTTTTTTTCAGATCCCCTACTGTGCATAGTAGGGAGGGTATATTGAGTTTGTGTAGATGTTTGTAAAGTGCAAAAATGTTGTCCCAACATGGACCGATCAAATTTTATTATGATCGGTCCATAATTAGTCAGAGCTCTCATATAAGGCCTGCTTCCGATAAACACTTTAACGAACATAAATCTCTTAAAAAAATATTTTTCACATTTTCTTAGTGCTTTCTTACTTGTTTTTCCTATATCGCTATAAAAAATTGTGTATTCGAGGATAGATAAGAGATAATAAAATTTAAATGATTTGAGAACATACTATTCCTTAATTTATTTTTTATTAAAAAATTAATAGAAAAAACACGTTCACTTATTGTTCACAGAAAAAAATAAAAATGAGTTTTAATTACGAAATTGCTTATATTAATTAAAAAAATATTTGATTTAGCTCCAATCATCAAAATGATACTATTAATTAAATTGAAAATAAAAATTTTAATTGAAATAAAATCCAATAAAAATAGTATTAAATATTGTAATTGGATTTCTTTACAAATTTTAATTAAATTTTTAACTGAATCAATTAGGTTTGTAATTGAAATTTTGCAATAAATCAACTAAAATATTAATCAACACAATTCTGCAATTAATTGGCAATTTTTTAGTTTTATTTCAGTATTATAATTATAAAGCATACATTACATACATTACATACATTACATACATTACATACATTACATACATTACATACATTACATACATTACATACATTACATACATTACATACATTACATACATTACATACATTACATACATTACATACATTACATACATTACATACATTACATACATTACATACATTACATACATTACATACATTACATACATTACATACATTACATACATTACATACATTACATACATTACATACATTACATACATTACATACATTACATACATTACATACATTACATACATTACATACATTACATACATTACATACATTACATACATTACATACATTACATACATTACATACATTACATACATTACATACATTACATACATTACATACATTACATACATTACATACATTACATACATTACATACATTACATACATTACATACATTACATACATTACATACATTACATACATTACATACATTACATACATTACATACATTACATACATTACATACATTACATACATTACATACATTACATACATTACATACATTACATACATTACATACATTACATACATTACATACATTACATACATTACATACATTACATACATTACATACATTACATACATTACATACATTACATACATTACATACATTACATACATTACATACATTACATACATTACATACATTACATACATTACATACATTACATACATTACATACATTACATACATTACATACATTACATACATTACATACATTACATACATTACATACATTACATACATTACATACATTACATACATTACATACATTACATACATTACATACATTACATACATTACATACATTACATACATTACATACATTACATACATTACATACATTACATACATTACATACATTACATACATTACATACATTACATACATTACATACATTACATTAAATTTAGCCTTCTTCCTAACAGCAGGAGTCCCATCGTCATTAGTTACAGCTGCACTATATGAAGAGCTGGTCGACTTTTGTAGCATTTTTCAAATCCTAAATCTGAATCTCGTACCTCATGTACCAGAAGCATCATGATATTCATACGAACTGCCATGTTTGCGTTTGCTGAACTTTATTTTTAAAGTTCGCACTTTGCCAGAGCGTCTCACTCTATTCCGCGACCTCTATATCCGTAATTGCTACGTCCACCTGAAGTCTTTTTCCTCCCCATCTTCTTCGTATAAATCATCAGGCTGGAAAAAATAATTTTCAACTAGTTTTTAAGTACGCAGTAAATTACAAATTCCAATCACCTTTTAATTTCTTGATGATCTAGAAGATCAGGGTTCTTCAGCTTCCTCGCTCTTGTATTGATCTATTAGTAAATTTGGTTTGGAACTGGTATTTTGGCATTCTCATTTTATAAAATGGGTCGAACATGTTGAATGATAGCTTTGATTGTGGTTAGAATTTGTAAATCCGTTTTGGATTTACATCAAACAATTACTTATCTCAAAGAATAACACTTACCTCTCATAATTCATGCGGTTGGAATCTTCACCAGACGGATAGTTCGTATTATTAGAAATTTATGAAAAATATATTTTGACAAACAAATTTTAATTTATTTTGTTTTTCTTTTTCAACTGACAGAAATTGGTTTGCTTTGGTGTGTTTTTTACAAAAACAATCCCATTTAATTAAAACAAATAATTAATAGAATTAAATATATCATTAAATTCAAAATCATAACCAATACAAATTTTAACTAAAAAATATTTGTCAATATTTTTTTCTGTGTTGAAGTGTGACAAGATTTAAAATTGAATTGTAGAAAAGATTTATTTGTTTTGTTTTTAAATTTGTCCAAAAAATCAAAATCTTGTTGTAAGTCGCTAGTTCATTTGTGTAGATTTTGAACTTCTTTTAATCTTAAACTGAGTTGAGCTTCTAAATTTTTCGAGTCACTTCAATATATTCGAAATCAGAGCTTGATGAATTTACATTTAGTTCTGAATGTTTAAAAAGTTTTTCTGCATACTGTATAACAAGGCGAATTTATTATAGTGACGTTAAAAATCCAGCTGAATATTTTTTGCTTGACTGCAAACAGAAAACTCAGGACGATTGAAATATCGTCAGAATCATAATTGTTTTTTACATTTTTACGGTTTTTTACCTTTGCGAAAATGTTCGAAGCGTAAAAACAGTAACGTGAATTACCTTTGGCTGTTTATTACATTTTTGCAGTTTTTTTATATTGATACTTTATTGATTGGAAAGTAAACTTAGAGTGCTAAAAGTTTGTATGGCCGACAAAAATGTCATGCTACAGGCCGTCCCACCGCTTCAACTGTTCTATGGATTGTAGAAGCACGTGAATTAAAAACTGAATACATAATTATTTTGAAAATATGTAGCATTATTTGTCGAACAATTTTGGAAATATTTCTAAATATATTGTTTACAAAAGTGGAATTCAAAACATGGTTTATGTGCAAAATTTGTTATGCCACATATTTTATTAATTCAACATTAATTTAAAATTATTACTAATTGTACAAAAATATAACCTGAGATAATCAAAACAACTGTTCAGCTTGCCTGCGTAAATGTATCACTCACGTATTCACACATACACATATACTTACTTACTGATTCTACATCAGGACACATTAGAATTTTATAAGAAATTAAAGTTGTTGTTTTGTATCCTTCTAAGACTTGTACGTGGGTAGGACGGAGTGAAGTGGAGGAAGGAAGTGTAGTGTGCGGGTAAGTAGAAGACGCAGGAGTAGAAATAAAATATATTAATATAAAGAAGGCTGAATAATTTCTTCGACTTATTACAAAGATACTGGTGATACAAACACACAGAGCAGCACCAACAACAACAACAATAGGGTAAAACTAAACCTATGCACGCACTAAGTGTGATATATTTTCCAGGATTATATGAAAAGAGCAACAAAAAAAATAATGTTTTATTATCGCATATTCTTTCTATGGAATGTTGTTGTTATTGTGCCTCTTCTGTTGTTGTTTTTGTTGTTGGGTGAAACTTCTAAAGTAATAGGAATCGAAAGAAACTCATTTAAAAGTGCGAAAAAGAAAGGATATTAAAGGTACAACAAAATAAATAAAAAGGCAAATATAGTATAAGGATGGATATTAAACAAATAACAACAATAGCTTCTAAAGAGGCAACTCGGCCTCACCATACACCCACATTTTCATCCCATTCGCTCTTATATTAGATTCTCGTGCATAATAAGTTTTTTTTTCTCAAGCAAACAGCATCTGTCTTATAGAAAATGTTTACTTTTTTTATTTTCTTTGTAAAAAAAAAGGAAACTAGCGAATGAATTATTTGTTTCGTATTTCACATTTACTGCCTCATCTTGAAATATTACAACGGGTGAATGATATACGATAGCACCAGTATTTATGAACGAGTTCAAGTACGATGCTCGATGTGTTGGGCTTAAATTAAAAAATAACTTCAATATATTTTATCATTTTACGTAATTATTTAGGTAATGTTACAAATATTATACTAAAATGAGAGATTTAAATAAATTATTTTGAATTATTTTTTCTATCATATACATTAAAAACTTTCAGAAATGTTTGGAAATAAATAAATCTATGATATCCTATTTACAAGTAATCAAAATGTAAATAAATCTGTCATATCGCATTTGAATAATATACCTCAATGTATTTACGCAAATAGAAAACACATTTTTTATTTAGTAAAAGTAGAGACTTTTAAATTTGTTCTATGGATTGTAAAAAACGGTCCAGGTTATTTTTTAAATATCGGTCCTAATTCTCCACCGAATTCGTTCAAATGTTTAATCGTATGGAAAAGCCAAAAAATCGCTACTGATTACTAGGGTATTCATTCGAGTAATGATCGTTCGATTAATCGAATAATTTCTTATGAATAATTATTCGAAAAATTTAAAAATGACCATTTTCGAATAACGAATAATTCGAACTATGGGGCATTTCATGTCAAGTCGATGTCTTCCGATCGGTCAAGAACTCTCTGAGTTAGAGGGGGTCAAAATTTAACATTTTGGCCAAGCAGGTGTTGTTTCTTATCCATGTAACTTATTACCTATTGCTCTTAGCAAAATGTGTCCCAAATAGTTTAGATAGCTCTTTCTTCAATATATCGAAAAAAATATTTAAAAAAAAAATAAAAAATGTTTAATATTTTTTCTGAAAACAAAAACTTTTTTGACTGTTTTTTTTTAAATCGCTTAGTGGGATGCGAGTGGGATATCTATCAAAATAAATGTTTTGTAACTCAAAACATAAAATTTTTGATTTTTATACCCTACACCACCATAGTGGGGAGGGTATTATGCGTTTGTGCAGATGTTTGTAACGCCCAAAAATATTAGTCTAACACCCACCTTAAAGTATACCGATCGACTTAGAATCACTTTCTGAGTCGATTAAGCGATGTCCGTCCGTCCGTCCGTCTGGTTGGCTGGCTGGCTGGCTGGCTGGCTGTCCATGTAAACCTTGTGCGCAGAGTACAGGTCGCAATTTTGAAGATTTTTCCATGAAATTTGATACATATTATTTTTTCGGCTCAAGGACCAAGCCTATTGAAACTGGCTGAAATCGGTCCATTATTTCACCTAGCCCCCATACAAATGTCCTCCCGAAATTGGACTTTATCGGTCATAAATGTTTAATTTATATATGTATCTCCACAAATTCCGCTCCAAATAAGTTTTATATACACAAAATTCATGTCACCAAATTTTGTTACGATCGGTCCATATTTAGTCATAGCTCCCATATAGACCCGCTTCCGAAAATCACTTTAACGTGCATAAATCGCTTAAAAATGTTGGTAAACACACAAAATTCAACATAGTTTACTTTAATATACACATAAATCACACGACCTAATTTCATGGTGATCGGTCCATAATTGGTCATAGCCCCCATATAAGGCCCACTTCCGAAAATCACTCAAAAATATAAATTATTTAAATTTTAAAAGAAAATTTTTTTTTGCTCTTTTACTTAGTGTAGGGTATTATATGGTCGGGCTTGACCGACCATACTTTCTTACTTGTTTTTTTTTGCAAAATCAAAAACTTTGTTGACTTTTTTTTCAAAATGGATAATCTTTTTATAAAACATTAAAATTTTGGGATTTTTTGTTTGTCTGTTTTTATACCCTACACCACCATAGTGGGGAGGGTATTATGCGTTTGTGCAGATGTTTGTAACGCCCAAAAATATTAGTCTAACACCCACCTTAAAGTATACCGATCGACTTAGAATCACTTTTTGAGTCGATTAAGCGATGTCCGTCTGTCCGTCCGTCCGTCTGGTCGGCTGGCTGGCTGGCTGGCTGTCCATGTAAACCTTGTGCGCAGAGTACAGGTCGCAATTTTGAAGATATTTCGATCAAATTTGGTACATATTATTTTTTCGGCTCAAGGACCAAGCCTATTGAAACTGGCTGAAATCGGTCCACTATTTCACCTAGCCCCCAAACAAATGTCCTCCCGAAATTGGACTTTATCGGCCATAAATGTTTAATTTATACATGTATCTCCACAAATTCCGCTCCAAATAAGTTTTATATACACAAAATTCATGTCACCAAATTTTGTTACGATCGGTCCATAATTAGTCATAGCTCCCATATAGACCCGCTTCCGAAAATCACTTTAACGAGCATAAATCGCTTAAAAATGTTGGTAAACACACAAAATTCAACATAGTTAACTTTAATATAGACATAAATCACACGACCTAATTTCATGGTGATCGGTCCATAATTGGTCATAGCCCCCATATAACCCCACTTCCGAAAATCACTCAAAAATATAAATTATTGAAATTTTAGAAGAAAAATTTTTTTTGCTCTTTTACTTAGTGTAGGGTATTATATGGTCGGGCTTGACCGACCATACTTTCTTACTTATTTTTTTATAAATCGTACATGATTTTGCAACTTTAGACTTGCTATCAACGGACCATTTATTTAATATTACATACATATTTATGAAGTTAAGGGGTAAAAGAAAAATTTTAGCTACCATATCGGTCTAGCCACCAATATTTTTTAATATTTAAGTTTGGCAACATGTTTTTATCCCTCAAGTAGAGGGTTGTGTCGTATCTTTTATTATCATCTGTAATTTGTTTGCAGTTTATTGCCTTGACATTGGCTCGTCTATAAATGTGGTATAATACCGGAATACCCAAATTATTTTGAATATATCCTTGTTTATCTAGGTATAAAAATGCTTCCGGTGGCACATACCCGTTTTTTAGAGTTACCTCGATGTATTCATCACTGACATAGTAGGGAGCCATAACAAGGTTATTTAACTTGCATTCGGCGGTTTTTAAAATATGGTTTCTTATTAGATGAATTATGAAATTATCTATTCTGCTTATTTTTGAAACATCATAAAGCCTCCTGTTAGAGATGTATTTTTTAAAGTCACTATCAGGTGACTTGAAAAGTGAAGTGCATGCTCTAAGGCATTTCCGTTCGAAAACTCTCATTTTTTCCATATATGATGGTCCGATATTGTACCAAATTTGGCAGCCATATGTTAGTATTGGTCTAATTAAGGATTTGTATAATATTATTTTAACCGAAGGGTTTATATATTTAGAATAAAATATTTTTCTGTACATAAAAAAAGCTTTTCTTGCCTTTGTTATTTGTAAATCTATATGTTTGTTGTAATATAGAAATTTATCAAGATAAATACCTAAATATTTTACCATTTGTTTATTTACAATGTTAATATTAGAGCCTGTTTTAACCTCAAATTCTTTCCAGTGTTTTCTTATATTATGATTGCACTTTCCAACAGGTGGGCGGAATAAAATAGTCTCGCATTTGTCAATATTTATTTTCATTTTCCAGTTATTGGCATAATTTTCTACTATTCGAAACAAGTCTTGTAACTTTCCATTGATTTTTAAAATTGTATCGTCAGAATGAAAGATTATAATATCATCGGCAAATGCAACAATGTTACTGTTAACTTGTTTCAGAAGATCCAGAATATATAAATTGAAAAGAATTGGAGCGTTTACTGTTCCTTGTTGTAGTCCATTTACAATATTGAATTTTCTTCTATTTATTTGGTTATTATTTGATATATGAAAATTTTTGTTACTAAGCATATTGTGTATTAAAATAACCTGATGAAAAGACATTCTATATTTCGTAAGTTTATATATTAATCCTGGAATCCATATATTGTCAAAAGCTTTTTCAAAATCTATGAGGCAAGCACCTGTACATAGGGATTTATTCCAATTCCAATGAATATTTGATACAAGATAGTGAGCCGCATGTACAGTGGAATGCTGAAATTTGAACCCGAACTGCCGATCATCAATTAGATTATTATTTTCGCAGAATTTTACTAAATTATTGTATACACACATTTCGAATACTTTACTAATGTTTGGAAGCAGACTTATTGGTCGAAGATTTTTAGGGTTATTAGTATCTTTATTTTTCTTTGGCAAAATTACTGTTAGGGCTGTTTTTCATGCATGAGGAAAGTGTGAGTTGTTTAATATGTTGTTAAATAGTGTACAGTATTCAAATATTATTTCGTTTGGAATGTTCTTAAGTATAAAGTTAGGAATATTATCTATACCATAAGACAATTTTTTCCGTAAATTGTTAAATATATACAGGATTGACTTTTTGGATATAAAGTACTGTTCATCTAAATCGTTTGACTTTCTGGTTGAACTAAATGTAGTAATCGTTGTGTTATTTCTTTCATACACATTTTTTTCCTCTAAAAATGTGCGAAAAAATCTATCAACGTCTATGTGAGTAGTATTATCATCTTCAATCTCTTTATGAGAATGAACTGATTCAAAGTAAGTTCCAATTGAGTTAAGTATTTCATCCTGATCCCTAATTATGAGCTTGTTACTATCTATTTCCTTTTCTAATGAACCTATATCTATTCCAGTATATCTAAACCAATCCTGGTCGTCTTGACTTATTTTCAAGGTATCTATACATAACGATTGTGACACTCTGAATTGTTTTTTAACTTCGTTGAATGTGTTTGAAGGATTGCGGGTGTCCATGTTGGCCAGCCGCACCCGGAAATTGTTGTTGATCGTAAGTGTGAAATTATCTTTAATTAGTTTTCTTACCAATTTTAGTTGCGATTTTAGTAAATTTAGTTCTGTTGGTGTTAAATAAAGTTCTAATCTATTGTATTGTTTTATTTTATTTAAAATTTTACTTTTTTCTAGATTTAATTTCTTTATTATTGAATTCGAAAATTTAGCAATTGGGTCCGCAACTTTAAATTTTGGCACCGATTTCTCAATAGCAGTATTTATAGATTTTTCCAATTTCAGTAAGAAGTGGTCAATCTCAGCGTTAGAGAGATTTCTATCGTTTGGGACGTTATTATCGGTGTTATAATCAGTTATCAGGCTGTTTCTAAATTTTCTAAAATTTATTTTTTTAAAATTTCGTTTAAGGTTTGGTGAATCTTTAAAAAATATAAGGGGATGGTCATTATCATTATTTAGTACTATGATTTGCAATGCTTTATGATCACTGTCATAGTCCAGTGTTTTTAAACAATTAAGTGTGTTGTTTGCCCTATGTATATCTAAACGTGAATCTGCGATACATATGTCCAAATAGGACGCAGCTCTTGGGAATGAAGGTTCAGTAGAAGCAAAAAAACTGCATCTGAAATGCATTCCATTATCTAGTAGCCACTGTCTTAACATATTTCCTTTTGTATTACATGTATCATTTCCCCAGTCAGTGTGCTTACAATTTAGATCACCCGATAATATATAAAAATTATTAGGGTTCTGTAAATCTAATAGTTGAAAAAGCTTATGCATTTCGTTTTTGAAGGAGTTGTTGTTATTGCCAGAAGGATAGTAGACCGATATAATAATTAAAATTTTATTTGCCACTAATGGAATTTTAATTATACATGTTTCAAGATTTTTTAATGAATTATTAAAATTATTGTAGAATTTTTTGTATTTAATATCATTTCTAATCAATATTGCCGTTCCCCCACCTCTTTGTGCGTTCACTCTATCATTTCTTATAATATTATATTCTTTAAAATTTACTTTGTGCCTGGCATTTAATTTCGTTTCATTTAATAGGACTAAGTCAGGGTTGTGTAAATTGATAAACTGATTCAAATCGTATCTTCTGCTTAGTCCTATTAAAGAATTAACATTAATTTCGATTATTTTTAGGTTTTTTTCAATTGTTTCACCCATTTTTAAAGATTTAATTTTCTAACATCGAGAATATGGTATCTATTCTCGATGCTTGTAAGTGAATTTGTTTTTGTAAATTTATTATTTGGTTAGTAAGGTTCTGCATTGATTTTTTAAATTCTTCTAATGCTAGATTTATTGGGTTAGTGTTATTTTCATTATGGTGAATATCATTTTTCAAAACATTGGCAAAAGAGACATTTGGGTTTATATTATACGATTGTGTAGGTTTATTGATTCTTCTCTCATTCAGCGCTTGTTTTCTGCTTCTAAGTTTCTGCTGGAGCGCTTTGTATTTTTCGCATCCCTTGTATGATGCTGGGTGTCCATACTTATTGCACAGCACGCAAAATATTTTTTCTCTTTCGGATTCTGGAATTTCTTTTAAGGAACATTTTCCAATTTCGTGTTGATCTTTACATTTAACGCATCTTGAAGGTAAAAAACAGTTCGATGCGCTATGGAAAAAGCCTTGGCAGTTTCTACATTGCGGTATCTCAGGTTTTCTTAGGGCCTCCCAACGAATGCATCGATAAAGTAGACCCTTAATGTTTTTTAGATCATTAACATTACTTTCAGTGCTTATTTGCACTAAAAATATAGGTAGTTCTATGCCGTTTTTTATTGAATCTTTAGTTGAGAACTGGCTCACTTTCACAAATTTTAAGTTTTCATTTTCGAATTTTTTTAGTTCATTTAGTATAGTTGCAGGCTCAGTATTACCACTTAAACCTTTCAATAAATAAGTTTTTGTTTTATTATCTTTAGGTGTGAATGTAAAGAAATTAGTTTTGGTTTTTTGTAAGTAAGCTTTAACTTTATTATAATCGGTCATGGAAGCCATGAACAGAGCTATTTTTTTATTTTTAAACTCTTTTATTTTAAATTCATTGATTTTAAGACCAATTGATATAAATTCAATCAGTTCATTGGAATCCACATCAAATATGTTGAGTGGTGGTATTTTGTTGTTTTTTGGTTTGTTTGGTGTTTTTTCGTTACTTGAATTTTTTTGTTCAATTAATATAGTATTTGGCAAACCGGTTTGTGGTGCAGTTGCATTGTTTTTGTTAGACACATGCCTTTCGAATTTTTTAATATATTCATCATCGCAATCTTTATCGTTATCAAGAATTGCAAAGAAATTATTGCGAGATTGTTTAGAAATTGTTTCACTATTCATGGTGTTTTTTCTTTTAAGAGTTTTTTTCTCAGTATTTAATGTTGTGCACTTGTTTATATTGTTTTTGTCATTATTTATGGTTGAGTTTGGAGCCAAAGGCTCACTCATTGTTTAATTTAAATATTGTTTTTAAACAGACTTATTCTTTTTTTTTTGTTTTTTGAAACAAAAACAAATTAATGTAGAAAATAAAGAAGTAATCAATAAGCTTCTCAAAAATTGTAACTCTCGTAAACGAAATATTAAGTTGATCTCCGCTAAACGTCCGTCTTTCATGACAGTCACGATCGAACTCTTTCTCATTTTATTTACTCTAAATACTAAAGTGGTCTTTTTCAATTGTTTTTCCTACAATAAATCTTGCAAATTCGATGTACATATATATTATTAATACTTGTAAGTTAACTTATCAATATTCCTAAAAAGAACTTAAATTTTTTTTTGATTGTAAATATACTAGAGTGCTCGAACACGGGACAGGGTATACTATGTTATATTAACTACTATTTGTTTATTTATGGTGCTACATTATACAAATTTTTTTGTCAAATAAACGTTTTAAAAAAAAAAATACATATTTATGAATTTATCAATTTCAAAATTTTGTTTGTTTTTTTAAATGTCATTTTGCTTCGTAAATTATATTTTCGTTAATAGTAACATAATTAAAACCTTTAAACTTTATCATTACAGATATTTTGAATTTTATAAATTTTGATTGAAAAATCTTGGAGCTTGATTCATAAATAGAACAGAAATTTTTTCATTTTCATTTTTAAACCCTCCACCACCATAAGTGGTGAATGAGGGTATATATAAGTTTGTCATTCCGTGTGTAACATTGAGAAATATTCATCTGAGACCCAACAAAGTATATATATTATTGATCCTTATGAAATACTAACTCGATTGAGATATGTCCGTCTGTCTGTCTGTCTGTGTAAAACACGCTCACGTCCAAAATAGACAAAAAAAATTGGTAAACTTGCAAGAAAAATGTTTATTGTTCTCCTAAGCAGTTTGGTATTGAAAATCAGCAATATCGGTTCAGTGAAACCAGAGTTATGAACCAAAATGAGAGACAACCTAAAAAAAAACATGATAATTTTAAAATTCTTTTTGGTATTGTTGCAAATATATGGCAGATAATACCATACAATTTTACATACGTTATTTTTATGTTAAAAGGACTAACTCTGGTAAAAATTATAGGAATCGGTCCATGATTTCACCTAGCCCCCATACAAATTTCTACCCGAAATATAGTTCTATGGTCTGTAAATGTGTACCAAATTGCAGTATCCACACAAAATTCAGGAAAACTGAGTTTCGTGATTAAAAAAATCACAACACCAAATTTTTTGTGGATCGGCCCATATTTGACCATAGCCCCCATATAAAGTTCTCTTCCGAAAATCACTTAAATATGCATAAATGTCTTATAAATATCGCTATTAAGTTTAAATTCGTCATATATACCCATATATACCAAAATCGCTATACCTAATTCTATGAAGATCGGCCAATAATTGGTTATAGCTCCCATATAAAGACCACTTCCGAAAAACACGGTAACCTACATAAATATCTGAAAAATATAAATATCAAAACAAATTTTATACAAATCTCTAATTTATATTTAGAAATCATGCTATCGGTCCATATTTAAGTACTCATAAATTTCTTTTTAATTTAATTTTTTACAAATATAGTTATCAGGTTGAAATTCGAAACAAATTTATTCAATATATACAAAACTCGATGTACCAAATCGATTATGATGATAGGCCCATAATTGGTCACAGCCTCCATATAAGAACCATTTCAGGAAAACACACTAACCTGCACAAATATCCAAAAATATCTATACTGAACCAAAATTTTACACCGATCAGTAATTTGTATATTGGTCCATAATTCGGCATAGCTCCCATATAAGGTCCACTCTTGTTAATAGCATTGTTTATATGAAATTCTACTAAATTAGCCCTCAAATACTTAGGACTATAATAGGTCATAGCATCCATATATTAAACCAAAATAGTACACATATCAGTAATTTGGATTCAAAAATCATAATGCTGAATTTTGTGAATATTGGTACATAATTGGCCACAGCTCTCATATAAATACATAAAAATCACGTTAAAATATTTTATGACAATCGAATCATAATAGGTCATAGCTCCCACATAAGTCCCACAACCAAATATTTTGAAATTTGTTTAAATATATTTGTATACACTTTTTTATACTCTGTTTCTTCACTTGAGGTTAAAAGGGAAAAATGTTGATCCAAACGTATTAACTAATTATTAAGTATATAAATTGTTAAATTTCATACGTTCTAATAGGAATTTCAGTTATAAATTGCTGAATTAGATACAATTTTTTGTACATTTGAAATAAAATGTCTTCTGCGTAAACTAGTCTTTCTAACAATTGTTATATTATTTCAGTTGTTATACCATCATATTAGGTGGAGGGTATTTAAGATTCGGCACGGCCGAATATAGTACTCTTACTTGTTTTTAAATCATTTTAAAAATTCATAATAGTTTTCCGTTCGTGTTTCTGAATTAGGGATTGGTTATTAAAAGTGTATAAAATTTTTATAATTTTACAAAATATATTCATCCTAGTTCTACACCATTTCCAATTGTATTTCAGAAATTTCTAATTATATTTCAGAAAATTCCAATTGAATTTCAGAAATTTCCAATTATATTTCAGAATTTTCCATTTATATTTCAGAATTTTCCAATTATATTTCAGAAATTTCCATTTATATTTCAGAATTTTCCAATTATATTTCAGAATATTCCAATTATATTTCAGAATTTTCCAATTATATTTCAGAAATTTCCATTTATATTTCAGAAATTTCTAATTGTATTTCAGAAATTTCCAATTATATTTCAGAATTTTCCAATTGTATTTCAGAAATTTCCATTTGTATTTCAGAATTTTTAATTTATACTTAAAAAGTTTCTAATTGTATTTCAGAATTTTCCAATTCTATTTCAGAAATTTCTATTTGTATTTCAGAAATTTTCTTTTGTATTGCTATTAGAATTTTCTGAAATACAAATGGAAATTTCTGAAATACAATTGGAAAATTCTGAAATACAATTAGAAACTTTTTAAGTATAAATTAAAAATTCTGAAATACAAATGGAAATTTCTGAAATACAATTAGAAATTTCTGAAATATAAATGGATATTTCTGAAATATAATTGGAAAATTCTGAAATATAAATGGAAAATTCTGAAATATAATTGGAAATTTCTGAAATATAATTGGAAAATTCTGAAATATAAATGGAAAATTCTGAAATATAATTGGAAATTTCTGAACTTCAATTGGAATTTTCTGAAATATAATTAGAAATTTCTGAAATACAATTAGAAATTTCTGAAATACAATTGGAAATGGTGTAGATCCTGCCATTTTTAATCTAAACATTTCACATCATTAATGAAGGACACTTAAAGAAAACGTAATTTCCTTACACAGTTCTCAACAATAAATTTATTTTTATCAAAAAGAACATAGAACAATTATAAAAATAAATAATGATGGAAAACAAATTCCAGACATACCAGGCAATAAAATTGCTGAAGAACTAGGTAGAACTGGTATCCATCTACATAATTCACAGACTGACTGCTAGAAGGTAGTTCTAAAGGCACGGATTTATTTAGATCTGCACATTTTTGAAAAATTTTCTTTGCAACCGCAGAAAAGCATGATTGGGATAAGGAAGTAATTTAGGAATTACCATAAGCTTTTATCTGTTTAATATTTTGGACCCTTTAAATGCTTTAAAATCAATAACAACGCAGGACAACATACCAAAATTGCCTAGACTTTTGTTCTAAGTATCAAGCATATATTTTATATTTCATTCGGAAATGGCAGATTTTTTTTCCGAAAAAATTTGTTCCCAACTGTGTATTGCTGGTCACAACAATGTTATTCTTGAATCTTAAGTTTTAGTAGTGCTCGTTATGAAAGTAATAATCTCTCATTCAAATCTACTTTCTGAACAATCTAGTGAACACATTTGTTTGCATTTATTAAGTATTCAATTAAACAGTTTGTACATCTGCACTCATATCTCCAAGTTTACGTGATTAAGAGCTAGTTTCTTACTTGTCAGTTAAACTCAGCTTAACACGCTGTTATATTAATCCTGAAACATATTTTGCCGGAATTTAACCAATGATTGTGTTTCTCACTAGTGGATTAATTTTGTTAGCATTGCCATACTTTTCAGTCAAATCACATGTTTATTCTTCAAATTTGTTCATATAAATATGGCAATACTATACATTTTATAAGAAAAAGCAACCGCGTTACATAACTTTTTTTGTAAATTTTAACTTTCTAAAAGAAAAAGGGACATAAAAGTATATAAAATGTATATTAAAAATTATATTGATGTTAATAAAGCAAATAAAAACAAAGAGCTGCTGTGCTGAATTGTTTATTTTATTTTCCATCTGTTTGTGCTTTGGCATTTTATACTTAGGTTTAACTCACCAATGATGCTCAGTTAAACCTAGATTATATAGCATATAAACAATAAGTGAGAAACACAATTTTTAGTTTAATTTAGGTTTAAGCGAAGAATGTAGATTATCTCTATCCCAGAAACTAGCTCTAAGTGTTAGAACTGCAACTTGTATTACGTCAAATAGAATCCTTTAAATTTACGAATATTACGTTCATTACTCAATTAACTCACGTTTTAGGGCTGGTCCGCGCAAGCATTGTACTCGTATTGTAATTATTACCTAGATAAACATTTATTAGAATATTTCAGTAGTTTCATTTTGGCGAGTCTCAAATCATTTTTATTGCTTAAACATATTTGCAAATAAAATTTTATAAAATAGATAAATATTTCAAATAACCAGATATGCGGTAGGTTAAAAAAACTGTTGATATTTTAGTTGCAAAAATACAAAAAAAAACTAATATATTGTATATTGTAAACCAAACAAATAAAGCCATAAAAATTCCAACACATTCTGGCAATTTGGCTCATCAAAAATGGCAAACAAACGAAACGAACCATCCCAATCTACCAACCAGCCAAACAGTCAGTCAGTCCAACATATAAACTAAACCAAACTAATATTTGTACTCGTACAACACACAACAAACAAAAAGTCGGCTGGACAGACGGACGAACGAAAAATAACATTTAATTCCTAAAACGTATTTTGCAAATCGTAAGATAAAATAAAATAATACAAAAAAAAAACAGAAAAATTGCAAATAAAAAATTCCTAATTCGAGTACGTGTCTAAAACAGAAACGCAAATTCGACAAACGACCAGACAGACGACGGACGCATCGAATAAATTTAGCAAATTGTAAAGTTAAACTCATGCAATACGCGTCTGTCCGTCCTTCAAACCCACCATCCAGCCATCCATACGCACGAATAAGTCTCATATGGAAATAGCAAACACAAACAAAATTCGCCACAGAAAAAGTTTTAAATAAAAAAAATAATAATAATTTAACACATTGCACTATGACTGCAAATCACTCTCATTTTAGTTTGACAAGTGTACAACGTGCAACTTTGCGTAGTGGCGTTACATGCAGACGACCAAAATATTAGTTGACGAGTTTTTTCATGTCAATCCAACATTGGAATACGTTTGCAATACGAACCATGTACGAAAGTACGAGTATCTGCATGGAGTATGACAAGTGTTTTTTAACTTTATTTGGAAGTACTTGTCATCGTGCCACAATTTCAATTCAGAGCTTTCAAAGAATTACATACACATTTTCAAGAGAATAGAGATGCAAGCCTAAATTAAATTATGATAATTTACCATGTATCAGTTGAAAAATATATACAATACCAATGTACTATGTATGCTGTGATGTATTCCCAAAAGTTTTGGAACCTTAGTTCACACCTATCCAGCAAATGGAGTCTTTGTAGTACTGAAATAACACTTTTAAATTTATAGTTTATCCCACACCGAATCTCATGCAGTTTTTTCTGGAATTTTGACCGAGTTCTACAAAATCGTGTTTTTTTAATATAATATGGATATATTGCAGACCTCCTATTGTGCATAAGAACCAGCGTCCATAGAGGCCAATAAGATCCAACATCCTTTCATATCATACATTACCTTATTTTCACTTCCTTTGCCACTCCAAAGGCATTCGCAGAAAAAGTGAAAGATGTCCTCGGCAGCTTTCCCGCACCATCTACAAGTATCATCTTCAATAACTCTTAATCTTACCACATGCTTAACAGTAATATGAATAATTATCATCCTCAGTTGCTCTCTATTCATTTCTAAAATCTTCTCACTCCTGGATGTTTGTCATATTCATTGGAAAATCCAATTACATATGTAACTTCCAGGGTCATGTTTGCTCCAAGTCTAGCAAGTTCTTCTGTGACAGCGTTTGAATAGCTTAGACATAATATTACCTGCATTCAGTGCTATAATAACAGCTTGACTATCATCAGTCTGTATGTTGAAATCAACTTTCCTTAGCCCCTAAATAACTCACATACATGGTTAATACATCAATATATCCGCTATAGACCCGGTTCGGTTACTATTTATAGCTCTCTTACTTGTTTTTGGCATAAATTCCGTCTTAACCAAATGCCCAAAGGTATTAAACGCCCATTTCAGTTTATTTGTAGTTGTAATTCCTCTTATGTTCGAACAAAAACCTCGATTAAAATTTATATAGTCGATAGTTTCGTCCGATCCTTCCTCAAAAATACTTTCTTGAAAATGTGTTTGTCCAAGAATTCTCAGAAGTACTAAGATTACCAATCGAATGTTCCTATTTCGTTAGAAGTCTTCATAATTTTCTCTGTTTGCCTTCCTCAATTCCTTTTATATTCCTGTAATTTATTTATGCGGTCATATATTAGGGAACATATTTCACATGAAATATGTTCCCTTTTCGTTTATCAACTTGAAAAAATTCCCCAGCTGTTACGAACAAATTTAACTATTGTGAATGATAGGTTCATGGTAATATCACGATAGCAATTTTCCCTTTTTGGGAAATGGATATTTCATGGGAACAAAATTTCACATGTTATTGCTGATAGGGGTGATTACCTCCGCATGAGTTGAAGATGGCCTCCAATCGCTTATGCAGAATGTCCAAATTGACATGGTCTTTGTGGCACTTAACGCCATTCTGTTGAAACCACATGTCGTTTGTGTCCATAGCATCCAATTCAGACCAAAAGAAGACCTCGCCGTTGGCGGTTATGGACTGGTCAACGTGGTTTTCTACGAAATGTGGACCGATGACGCTGTTAGCCCAAAATCCCAAGTGCTACAATTATGTTTGTTGACGTACCCATTCTTCAACAATTTTATCATTTGCACATGTTGTTGAACGCTATATTCGTCCATGATGATTTGGCAAAACAAACTTAATAAATGACTGACAATTCGACAGATGTAACTTCAAGAATATGACCTACATTAATTGTCTACCTTTAGTCCCAAATAGGGATGCCAAACGGAACTGGGATTTACAAATTCCGGGATTCGGGATTTTACAAATTTACATCAAAAAACATAAAATTTAACAATGAAAACTATTTATTTCATAACTATATTTAAGTCAAAATCTAACAAATATATAGAGCGACATGCTGCTCCCTGATTGAAATTAGGATTTGAATCGAGATTAGTATTGTAAGTATTCTGAAATTTAGTTTTTAGTTATATTGGGATCTTCAAAAATCTTCCAAAATATCAAAAATCTCGCAAGAAGATTATGATATTTCGGGATTAGCAAATCCCGAATCTCGAGATATTCGGGATTGGCATTCCTAGTACCAAAGCCTAGATCTAGTACCTCCCTCCTACGCCGCATTTGAAAACTGTATTCCCACTCTGTATTGTATATACTTAGTCATATTAGTTCGTATACTTAATAAAATCTAGTAGGCTCATCATCATTTGCATCAGTACTACTCCATAATATGTTCTGCGAGATGTCATCGCAGCCAATGAATAGGTCCATCCTTGTCTTATAAACTGTGTTAGTTTTGATATTTTCTGATTTAGCATTTAAATGACATTTTAGGTTATTGTAGAGGAACTGTCTGTTCATTTCCGACTAAACTCTTATTTATGGGGGAATTCTGCTATAATAAGCATCATTAGAACAATAGCCATATCCAAACGAACTCATACTTTTTGGTGCATATTGATTGTTATTATAAAATGTCTGAATTAAACTTCAACTTTTTATTGTACTAACAAATTAAAACTATTCTTTAAAAAGATTTTATTCTTTGATAGAATGGAGTATTATTACCTTAACAATAATGAGTTTTCTTTTATAAAGGCTGTACCCATCAAAATGCTAACATTCATTACACTGTGCAACAACCAAAATCGGAATGGGATGAAACCAAAAGCAAATGAAAGCTTACGTTTTCCATAACAAAACCATCAAGGCTTTTTTTTAGTTCAGCTAGATTTTTTTATACGGATTTGAAGTTAGTGATTTTGGAACACTGGCTAACAAGAAAAAATCATTAAAATTTTGATAAAACAATGCCTATTTATTTTTATTATCCGGGATAGTTGTGGTATCTTACTATTTTTGGGGTCTGGGAATCCATTTTTGATATTTATTTTTACATAAAACTCACGCTAGAGAGCGTGAGTTACATCACTGTGCAAGTGATGTAGAAAAAAAAGAGGGAAATAAATCAGTAACTTCTAAACGGTTGGTCCCATTTTAATGAAATTTGATATGCGGAAAGGACCTCATGGGCCCTCTAAGGCCGCGGGCAGGGGTTCCCAAATTAGGACACCTCGGGTATATTAAATATTTAATACGATAATATTTCTTCGTTTGCTTTCTGATTAAGTCTTATAGCTTAGGAGATATTCGAATTTGGAAATTAAATGTTCAACAGCGGGTCCATATTATGTGCAGTAGATAATGGACCGATTTCAACCAGTTTCAAAAGGTTTCGTCCTTAAGCATATGCTAAACTTTAACGAAATATCTTCAAAATTGCGACCTATATTTTGCACACATGGTTTACATACTGACGGATATCGTTAAATATACACAGAAAAGTGATTCTAAGTCGATGGTAGGCCATTAAAACATCAGCACACACGAAATATTCACTGGACGTACATATATGTAAATTATTTAGTTACATCCAGTATTTATTGCCATCACCCTGTAGTTATTAAATGAACCGTTTGTAATTACGATTGTGTCATTGTCATAGTTTTGGTTTCTTACATACTCCTCGTCTGACTTGTAGGTATTGGATGGATTTCTGTACACTCAATTGCCATGAATGTGTATGGATACAATAATGTCACAATACATTATAATTGTTCATTTAATGTGATGAGCAGATTTACATGCAACGAAGGCACTTGAATGCAAACAACTCTTTTTGAACAATGT
Source organism: Calliphora vicina (assembly GCF_958450345.1). NCBI lineage: Eukaryota > Metazoa > Arthropoda > Insecta > Diptera > Calliphoridae > Calliphora > Calliphora vicina. The sequence continues at coordinate 84,865,148 of NC_088780.1, forward strand.
CGTTGAACATTGTCCTACAGCAATCAGACGGTGTAAATGCAATTTGTCTCTTATCAAGCAAATGTTCATTGAATTGACCAACAACACTTGACCATCTAATGACAACCCTTTAACTCAGCACCTGAATATCTAATTCAAAACGGTTAGTGTAACTAAGTACATAAGAACTGCAATAGTTTGAAAAATGGTATTAATTTTGAACAATAAATTACTTTTATTAGATCTTTATATAGTTGGGAAAACTTTATTAATACAATTTTGTGAAATATTTAAGAAGATTTATTTAGAAATTATTCTTTGTAATTTCAAGCATTTGTAATTTATTTTCTTTTTAAACTTTATAATTTATTAAGACTGCATTCAATTCCTAGAATTCGCCAAAGTTAGATTTAGTTGTGTCAATGAAAAAATAATTTAATTAAAATATTTCAATTTAAAAAAAGTGAACAAAAAAAAAAACAAACAAAACCAAATCAGTTTTATTTTTATTTTATAAATCCCCAAGGATCATTTACAAATTCAGTATTTTTGGTTTGAAAGTTGTCGTAACATGTCATACGAGAAATGTTTTATCGCTGCTCAAATTTCAATCCACAACTAAATGAATTTGTTTTGAATTTTTTGTTGTTTTCGTTGGAAAGATTGACTTAAACCAATTTCCCCAAAGATTTGGTTGCCACAGAATAAAAGAAAAACATGACAGAAGAAACAACTTTAAGATAATTTAGTTTTATCCCCACTTTTTTGATTGAGTTGGTTGATGACGATGATGATGATGATTGTTGTATTGTGCTGGGGGCAGACGTTGAAGATGATGACGTTGTTTCTTAATTCAATTGTGGTGGAAAATAGGAATATGTTTCTTTTTTTTTTTGTTCTTCTTCCTTTAAAGTTTGAGCATAATGATACACAATTTTGAAATAAATTGAAATGAAGAAATTGTGTGGTTTACGGTTACGGTTTTTGCTTGTTTTTCCGTTTTTTATTTCAAATGTTTGTAAAAGTAAAAAAACTTTGTGTTTAGAATTTTGTTTTCTTTTTTTTTCAAAAATAGAAAGCCTTGTAGTTATTCCAAGTTTTTCCTTAAACAATCTTTTTATTGTTATTTTTTCGGAAAAAACAAGAAAGTTTTGTTTTGTAGGCTTGTTTTCCTTTGCAAACAAAAAAGGGGAGATTCCATGTACTCAATACAGTTTTGATTGCTTTTGACAAAACTTTGTACAACAAAACATTTCTAAACAACTTTTACTGTTGTTGTTTATGACTGTGGTTGCTTATTCTACACCGAACAAAAATATTGTAAATATTCTTCGAATAATAAATTTTTGGTTTATTTTGGAATTCCATTCTGAACGGAATGTATTTTTTTTTTGATTTTCTAAGTGCAATTGATATTTGTATGTAATTGTTTTATTTTCTCATAAAAATTTCTTTACCAGACAAAAAACCTATTTCTGCTGTCAAAAACCTAAGACTTCAACAAGAAATTCTATGTCCACCATCAAATTTGGTAGAGAGTAGATATTTTTAATATATTTTACTCTCAGTTGATCCTCTAGTTCTAATCTACGTACAAAACTTTGTCAAATTAAAATCAATAGGAATAATAACTACGTAATTAAAACCATTCCAATCTAAATATGTGGCAGACTTGATAATTATGTATTACTAGCTTTAACCCGGTGAGCTTCGCTATCCCCTTTCGTAGCAAAAAATGATAAGTGAGCTATTCAAAGTCTGACTAATCTTGCAATTATGGTTCTCGAGTTGTTTAAAAAAAACTATTTTCTTTGTTTGGCAAATGACTCACCGCTGTTCCGATTCCTGCCATTTTTGGTTACACCGTATGCAGTGATAAGAAGACTCACTATTATAGTTATGCAGATATTCAAAAATTCTATTTACTTTGCACTGTATGAGCCTCACCCACTAATCCACTCCCGCCCATTTTCAGCCAGACTATGTAAAACAAGCAAGAGAGCTATATTCGGTTTTCCAAATAGTTTTTTAATTTCTTACTCCAAATTTTTTATTTTTAATTTTATAAAAAAATTTGTTGATGAAAAAAAATTCGGGTTAAATAATATTTTTCCCGATTTTGACCCATTATAGTCTTATATACATCGTAGCAATGGACTTTGAAATATCTGTCATTAGATATCCATATTGTCTATATTAATGACTTAGTAATCCAGATATAGATAAAAAATAGAGCAAAAATCGAGGTTGTCCCAATTTGGTTGCCGCCATTTTTGGGCAGATTTTGTCGATTTTAAATAGCAACCGAGCCTGAAAAATTCCCGCTATATTGATATATGAATCATATATGTAAGTTATTTGGGGACTACGGAAAGTTAATTTCAACATACAGACGGACATTGCTATATCGACTTCGCTATCTATAACGATCCAGAATATATATATACTTTGTGGGGTCGCAAATGAAAAATGTAGAAACGGAAACATGGCGAAGGGTATAATTAGAAGAGAGATATTCGGACAAAGTTTAAAGAGTATCATAATTATAGTACTCAAAATATTTAAAACAATTTTTTTAGGGGATTTGACCCACTCCCGGTTTCGATCCCTCCCATTTTTCGTTGAACTTCAAGCAGTGATAAGAAATTGATTCATATGAAGTTTTGCAACTTTCACTATAAAATTTCACCAGCTATTCCATAATAACTATTAACTTTGTATGGGAGGTGCCACGCCCACTTAAAATTTCAGAATAAAAAGTTAAAAATGTTTTCCTTTTAAACAAATATTCAATGTTTGTAATAATCTATTGATTGATTGCTTACAAGTAAAGATCTATAAATTTTCGAAATTTCAATAAAATCGGTTCAGCCGTTTAGGCGTGACTGTCACACAAGAAAACAAACTAACCTACAAAGGCATTTATTTACTATTTATATGGAAAATGGATGTGAAATATTTATTAAAATTGTTTGTAATTAAAATTGTTACCAAATACTTTAATTAATATATACTCGACTTATATAAAGCTAAAACAAAATCGATCGGAATAATAACAATAATGAAACTAATGCTGTGATTTTGACTGGAGGCGAAGGGGTTAAATATATAATTTCTATGGATTGAGCAGTAAAACTCAGAACACAAAAAGATTGTATTTTTTCAGTGTATCTACAACTTTAATCATATACAAGTACTGCTTGATTGCCCTTTTCGGTGTTTTTCTATCATTAAGTATCAATAAGACACACACATATTGTACTTTTTTCATTCCTCTCAGCATCTTTAAAGTGGTGCCAATCTTATGTTATTTCGAGTCGTCCAACCAACCAAAATTCCGTTTTGTTCGAAATATACTTAGTGTATTCGAATTTATTGTAATTTTATTCAATTGACAAATCGGAAATGTTTAAAAAAACTGTATATATACATTTATTGTGGTATGAACTTAAAGTGGGTGGTAATTTTTAGGGTAATTTTGTATGATTTGGTTTGCTACTTCAGAAAAAAAAAACTTATTGAAAGACCAAAAAATATAACAACTACCATCATAAATTATGGTAAAATCTATAAATTACTTTAATTACTTGTTATTGTGGAAACTTAAAACCAAAAAATAAAACGAAGAGAAAAATACACACAGCAGTTTTTTTTTGTTAAGAAAGAAAACTTTTTGAATTTTTAACTTTTATAACATCAAATAAATTATTTTGTTCCTAAATAAGAAAATGAAAACAAATGTTATTTATGGCTGCCAATGAGAGTTTGCGTAAAGGGATTTCCCGGAAATTATTTGTAATTCCCGGGAAATTTTAAACTTTTTCAACAAGAAATATTCAAAAAACAAAACTTAATTTGTTTTTAATTTTGCGATTATTGACCAAAAATTTATAGATTTTTAATTTGCTGTTTTTTTAATGAAATTTTGTAATTTTTCAATTTTCATTTATAAAGAAAATTTTTTATTTCAAAAACATTTGAAAATTAAATGAAAACAATTTAATTTATTAAGCAGAAAACTCAACTAAAAATGTTCTAAAAAAATGAAACACCATGATATACATATGTATATTAGGGTGGCCCTTAATAAACAAAAGTTGGATTTTTGCCAGTCTCACCACCCAGTTTGGTAAAAAAATCCTCATATCCTTCCATAAGAAATTCCAAATATTTTACATTTGACCTTCACGGTTTAAGGGTTAGCGTTTTCCGATTTTAGTAAAAGTTTCAGACTATATTTCGAATTACCTAGACTATAATACTCTGAATAGGATTTACTTAAAATTCATAACAATAACGAAATTTTGCTCATTCGCCAAAATATGGTCAAAAATTAGTTTATTAAATTTAAATCGCAGGTACGGAAAAACTATAGGAGGTATTGTCATACTTTTTTCATATTTTTATTCCCTATTATATTCTCAATAAATTCCAATGTGGTGATAAACAAAATTCTGAAATTTGTTTAACAAAATTTTTAAACATTTGAAAATGGAGTTTTGAAACTGCCGTTAAAAAATTTAAATTTGTTTGGTCATACCTGCGAATAAGTTAATGGTATCCTACGAAGACAAAAACTCATATACAAGTTAATATGAATATATTTTAAGTAACATTGAGAAATATTTATCTGAGTATATATATTATTGATCTTTATGAAATTCTAAGTCGATTGAGATATATCCGTCTGTCTGTCTGTCTGTGTAAAACTCACTCACGTCCAAAATAGACAAACAGAATTGGTAAACTTGTAAGAAGAATGTTTATTGTTCTCTTTAGCAGTTTGGTCTTGAAAATCAGCTATATCGGTTCAGTGAAACCAGAGTTATGAACCAAAATGTGAGACAACCTAAAAAAAAACATGATAATTTTAAAATTGTTTTGGGTATTGTTGCAAATATACTGCAGATAATACCATAAAATTTTAAATACGTTATATTTAGTATAAAAGGACTAACCCTGGTAAAAATTACAGGAATCGGTCCATGATTTCACCTAGCCCCCATACAAATTTCTAACCGAAATATGGTTCTATGATCTGTAAATACGTACCAAATTGCAGTATCCACACAAAATTAAGGAAAAATAAGTTCCGTGCTTAAAAAAATCACAACACCAAATTTTTTGTGGATCGGCCCATATTTGACCATAGCCCCCATATAAAGTTCACTTCCGAAAATCACTTAAATATGCATAAATGTCTTATAAATATCGCTATTAAGTTTAAGTTCGTCATAAATAGTCCCCATATACACCAAAATCACTATACCTAATTCTATGAAGATCGGCCAATAATTGGTCATAGCTCCCATATAAGGACCACTTCCGAAAAACACGCTAACCTACATAAATATCTGAAAAATATAAATATCAAAACGAAATTTTATACAAATCTCTAATTTATATTTAGAAATCATACTACAGGATTTTGTGAATATCGGTCCATATTTGACCATGGCTCCCATATAAGGTCCACTTCTGAAAATCAGTTAAGTACTCATAAATTTCTTTTTAATAGCTTTATCATGCTAAAATTCGATAAAAATAATAAGTATATAAATAGAAATTATTGTACCAAATTTTACGCAGATTGGCCGATAATTGATCATAGCTCCCCTATAAGGCCCATTTCCGAAAAAGATATTAACCTTAATAAATATTTAAAACACATCGATATCAAAATTAAATTACGCACAGATCAGTAATTTGTATCCAGTAATCATACTTCTGGATTTTGTGAATATCGGTCCATATTTAACCATAGCTCCCATATAAGGTCCACTCCCGAAAATCACTAAAATCGTCATAAATTTTTTACAAATATAGTTATCAAGTTGAAATTTAAAACAAATTTATTCAATATATACAAAACTCGATGTACCAAATCGATTATGATGATAGGCCCATAATTGGTCATAGCCTCCATATAAGAACCACTTCAGGAAAACATACTAACCTGCACAAATATCAAAAATATCTATACTGAACCAAAATTTTACACCGATCAGTAATTTGTATCCAAGAATCGTACTACAAGATTTTTTAAATATTGGTCCATAATTCGGCATAGCTCCCATATAAGGTCCACTCTTGTTAATAGCATTGTTTATATGAAATTCTACTAAATTAGCCCTCAAATACTTAGGACCATAATAGATCATAGCATCCATATATTAAACCAAAATTGTACACAGATCAGTAATTTGGATTCAAAAATCATTATGCTGAATTTTGTGAATATTGGTCCATAATTGGCCACAGCTCTCATATAAATACATAAAAATCACGTTAAAATATTTTATGGCAATCAAATCATAATAGGTCATATTTCAGGATGACCTTTTTACCAAACTGGTGGGTGAGACTGACAAAAATCCAACTTTTGTTTATTCAGCTCCACATTAATATACATATAGGAAGCTAATATCAGAAACTGAAATCTTTTCAAACATGAACTAGCTTCATTTTAAGCATGTACAAATCGGACAAACAATTTAGAATGTTTTTATAACGATAAAGTCTGACTTTTTACTTAGGGCCTGGTTCACTAAATGCGAACGAATATTTTCATTCTTATTTTATATTGAAAACAACAAATAAATTTAATTCTTTTTATTGTTTTCAATATAAAATAAGAAAGAAAATGTTCGTTCGCATTTAGTGAGCAAGACCCTTAATTTTTCCGGTTTAACAAAATTCCCGGTATATGAAATTTTGTATTCCTGTTACCCGAGAAATAAATATTCCGAGAAACCCCAAAGAAGAAAATTGATTAATACTTTTAAATGCAAGAGTATCAGTATGACACAAGAATTTAAAAATTATAATTTGCTAAATTACTCTTCATTTTACCTGTTTTCACTTGAGCATTCAAAATGCTTCACTTACTAACACTGCAGGCTGTTTGCATTTTGTGTGCAACAAATGCTAGCAACAACATAAAGATGGGAATTTAACGAGCTCATTGACCTCATAAATTATATTAAATCACCTTACATCACTCTTCTTTATATGATGACGAGGTTGATGATGTTGACAATGTCGATGACGACGACACCTTTTGTATTTAATTACTTTTGTCAAGGTATTTCCAGAATGCCAATGAAAAATACAACTTGCACTTTCTTTACACCGTCGTCTTTTATTTGAAATTAAGAATGAAGCATAAGAAGTAGAAATAAAACAATTAACCTTGATCTTGATAATCGTTTTAGACAGAGGAACAATAATGGTTGCGGTGGCCTTGCACTAAATATTCCAGCCACAATTACACCTTTATTGCTTTATTATTACCTCATTTGCTTTGGATCATAAAATATTATACAATTCTAAACTAACATACACACAGATACAATCCTTACACTTGTACTAACACACAAACACACATTATAAAATCTCTTTGACAATTAAATGTTGTTGGAATGAAGGAAATGGTTTTAGGCCATGTTAAATCCAACGCCAGTGATAGTTTTATTACATAAAAGCAGATTATATCTAAAAATTCAGGAAAACACTTTAATTTTACTTAAAACAAAGGCACGTACAATGACACATTTTAACTTGGCTGGCAATGCAACAATTTGTTGATTTTCTCTGCCGCTCGAACACTTGCCATCGTCCGTTCGACGATGATATTGTGACGCAATATCACCTGTCTAAAGGAAAATTTAGTAAATTTAATTTACGCCTAGATAAAACACAATTTACCAATCACCTTGAATCAGGATCATATAAAGAATATGATCATTGAACATTACAATTACACAAATAAATTATAAATGCATACTACCTAATGATCCTTACAATAATTTATTAAAAATAAAGGAATTTGCGCAAATTGCATGTTGTAAGGCAAAACTCTGAAAATGATCGATTAACAGCTATTTGTTCTGCAATATGTAAAAGTATTGGGAATATGATAAACTACCATCTTGTTAAATATTTGGAGTCCAACAATTCACTTTTCAACCGGCAAAAGTGTTTGCTGTTTATGACTAGCTTTATCAGAGATAGGATTATACAAATTGTTCTAGAAGAATCTCATCAAACGACTGCAATTTAAATTTAGGTGTACTACAAGGCTCCGCTCTTTCTCCAAATACATTCCTTTTTGATCTAAAGGATCATCTTTGTGAAACTTGCAATCCATCTACACTTTTGCAGATGACTGCTAAAACCGTTATTCAATGAGGCAAAACATGAATAGTTAATCTGAATTAATATTCGCTAAGCGAACTACGACCAAAAGGATCTTTTGTGCTGCCTTAAAGTTTCATCATAACAGATTTTGGCTGCTTATGAAGCCAATTATTCTATTTGATGAGAGATCAATTCTTCCCCCGGGGCCATAAATGGGGCCATGCAAATAGGTCCAATTTCAAAGCTCGAATGACTCAATGTTGTATTTTGACACACAAACGTGGTGTAAATATTAATGAATCTGAATGTCTTGATGTTTTTTATAGGATATTACAGTCCAATGTCCGATTAAGTAATTTATACCGTTCCAAAATAGACTTTAATAAACATGACAATTTTAACCATTTATTTCAGATAATTTTCTGGGAAAATTTATTGGACTTTTGGTGAATGTATAAATTAGGCCACATTGTTTTATGGGTTTTGGTAGTTAATCATGATTATTGTTTAGTTAAACAAGTATCTATTGGTACTGTTCACTTTTGACCATTCTACTGGTCTCTGTGTGGTACGTACAACAGAGAAGAAAAAAGATAAATATATGTAGGTATCAATGCAGTCTAACCAAATCTCCTTTTGCAGGATAACGGTATCCTCTTCCTCATTTTGACAGCAAGTAGATTCATTTAAAGAACATAATAATTATGTCGGATATCATGGCTTCATCTGAAATACAGTTGCCAATTATGTCCAAACTACGCAAGTACGACTGTCGAATTACATTTAAATATAGAAACCCATATTTATTTCAAGACCAGACTGGATGTTGTTATCACACCAGATATGGATTTTATTGTGTATACGAATATCCATACCTAATATTTCGTTATATCAAAGTAGCCAAAATAGCTCATATATTTTAGAACAGTCTGTAATAAAGGAAAGTATCACTTTAGATACTGGATACTTTTGGAGACAGTTCCTTTATTCTTAAGAGATTGCTGCAGTAATAAATATATGAAATGTCAATTAACGTAATTTTCTATTTATTCGATTCTGGTCGTATATATCAGGAACTCAGGCCGTCTGGTCCGAGATATTCCCTTAAATATTAAATTAAAATAATCAAAAATTGCGACATTTTAAGATAATTTGCAGTAATCTACCTCAGTGTTGAAATTGAGTTACTAACCATAATAAATTAATAGTTGAGCATTATATTATTTGGGCTTTTCGCATACCAAATGCAACTGTGAACAAATTATTTTAGCGTTTCATTTCACCACCATTATTACAACATAAACTACTCATGCCCTTGACCTTCTAACAGAGAATTTCCGCAAAATTTCATATTGGAAAAAAAACAAGTAAGAGAGCTATATTCGGCTATGCCAAGTCTTATTTTTAGGTAAACAAAATTTAAATTTTTTTTTTGTCAAAATTTTTTTTGAAAATTGTAGGTCCAAACTACTATAGCTTTATATATAATATTTATCCATATTGTCTATATTAATGACTTAGTAGTCCATATATAGATCAAAAATAGGCCAAAAATCGAGGTTGTCCTGTTTTTTCCCTATATCTTAGAAATTTGTGGGCCGATTATCTCGATTTCAAATATCAACCGAGCCGGGAGATTCCCGATATATTGATGTATCAATCATGTTTGTAAGGAAAGGGGCTACGGAAAGTTGGTTTCAACATACAGACGGACATAGCTATATCGACTTCGCTATCTATAAACATCCAAAATATATATACTTTGTGGAATGACAAACTTATATATACCCTTGCCACTCATGGTGAGGGGTATAATAAACAAAAATTCTTAAAATGTTCTTCTTTTGCGAATAATTCGCCAAATTGAAAGGGAAATGCTTCATTCGTTAACAGTAAATATATATAGTGCCGGACTTAAATATTCACACAGCATACAGATTTATCTTTAATCTTCCATATTTTTTAAACGAAGGCCACAACTTTCATACGGGTTTCAAAAAAATATTTATTTACATATAACTTATTGAAATATATGGAAAAACTAAACATAAGTTGGCACATTTCAGAAAAAAAATTTAACCAATGTTTCGAAGTTCGATTTTAAGGGGACAAAAATATTCACACAGTTTCTAATTTTTAATAGGAAAATAGTTTTTTTTTAATAGTTTAATATTTTGTGGAGTAGCCTATCTTTTTAATGACTTATTTTAATCGTCTTGGCATTGAATCGACCAATTTTTGGTGACGTCAGCTCCAATATTTTGCCATTCTTGTAACAGGACTTCTTTAAGTTTAGTCTTACTAATAATATGGTACTTTCCTACACGTTCGGCAAATTTATCCCACAGATGTTCTATGGGATTCATGTCAGGTGATTGTGGAGGAGTCGGGAGAATGTGGGGAACATGTTGCACTATTCATATTCGGACGTCATGGGCTGTGTGTTTGGGGTCATTGTACTGTTGAAAATAGAAACGTTCCCAAGCTTTAACTTTAGAGCGCATTGTAATAGGTTTTCTTTTAAAATATTAAGGTACACTGTTTTGTCCATTGATCCGTCGATGAAAACTAAGTTTCCTACACCAGATGCAGCCATACAACCCCACAACATGACCCTTTATCCACCATGTTTGACAGTGTTTACTACATTATACTTTTCCAATTCAGTGTTTGGCCTTGTGTGAATATTTAAGTCTTTTTAAGTGTATAAAAAGTTGCACAAAAGTCGTTTTAAATCAATTGGATAAATTATTTAAGAAATATCTTAGAATAGCGATGAAGACCACTTTATTTAAGAATCAGAGTTTATTTTTTGTAATTTTATCTGAACTGAAAGTGAATTAAAAATTTAATTACAATGAAATTCAATAACTAAATTATTTAATTTAAATTTTTATACAATTCATATTTTTGATAGAATGAATGTATGCATGGATTTTTAATTCATGATAATTCTATTTATATTTTGGGCAAAATTGGACAAATTTTAAAGATTCATTCCAAAAGGAATTTTTTTTAAGCTCTGGTAGCAAATGATATTGAACCTTTGGATAAATAAGAAAATCATTAATATAACTGACAATTCATTCACGGTTTTGTGAAAAATACAACTACTTCCGAATTTAGCAGCAACCCACGTGTAATAACATTTTTATACCCCAATAGAAAGACTATTAATTTTATCAAAACAAAGTAAAAAAAATAATGTGCACAAATTATGACTCTAATAATGAAAAAAATTAAAAATCCTTAAAAAAACACCATAAAAAAAACAAAAAAAGATAAATTAATAAAAAAAATATGAAAATGATTGTACTCGTCGCATTATCAATTATCATTTGTTCACACTCATGTTTTTAATATGTTGCGACCATGGAATCATACAACAACACAATAACCAAAAAGCACACCAACACATAATATTTATGTAGCACATTGTTGATATTCCCATCTCTCAAAGATGATGATACAAAAGAGCATCTATCCACTGAGGTACGTACGTATCTTATGAGCTAGAAGTCCAACAAAATTTATAAAAAATATAACATTTATTTATTAAAAAAATAACAACAAAGAACTGAGAAGAAGAAAACAAAATTGACAAAGAAATCTACCGGCCTCATATCCATACTAGCAATAAGTAGTAGTAGTAGTAGTGGCATTTGGATGCTTGATTTAGTTTATTTCTCAACCTACATATTTTGGAATTGAGTCGAAGAAGCAAAAAATAATAACAACTAAAATACTAAACCATTTGAATGAAAAGACCGAAATATAATATACGACTTTTTTCTCCTTATTTTGCGTTTTGCTAAATATGAAAAGTCAAAAACTCATAAGTTGTTCTTCCATCTAAATGCTGCAAGCAGCATCTTTATCGTTTACAGTAAAGTTTTCATGCCCTACACTCTGAAGTATTTGAAGTTAGCAATGATGTTAAGTTGCAACAATATCATTGAAAATATTTTGAATTATAAATACCAGTATTTTGTTTTACAAGTGTCACGAGAATTCGGACTTTAGTACGTAGTTCCTTAGTTCGGATCACGTATTTAATTTACAGTCAGAGTCAAAATTTAGTATGCAACACGCATTTTCATCTATGAAGCTAAATATTTTAATTAGGGAAAGAAATATATAAGGTTGAATAAACTTAAAATTAAATTTAGAGTTTAATATTTTATTATTTTAAATAACTTTGAAAATTAAAATGGAAAAATGAAACAAATACCTAAAATCAACAGTCAAAAGTTGATGGATAACGCTCTATTTTATATTATCAAAATCCGAAAATAAAAAGTTAATATTTTGTTGGTCCTTCAGTCAGCTTAATTATGTTCTCTAGTCACCTTTGTCAGCTGCAGGACCTGAATATGTTGAATTTATTGAAAGTACAATGAACAGCCTAGACTACCTACGAATTTTAAAGGACAATTTGAAAGTAAGTGCTGAAAATTTAAGTCTTGTAACTGCATGGGTTATTTAGCAAGACAATACAAGACAAGACAACAATAACATAAATCACACCGCCACACTGTGGTTCCAAATCAAAATCTAGATGGACAAAATTATTTGGCGATCTTTTTATATAGAATTGGTATCTCCGATTCCAAAAAAAATCTTTAAAAGATCCAATATAAATTTTTTTCAAGTTACAGTAGGGTCTAGATATACATATAAAAAACATTAATAAAAAATAAAAAAAAATACGTTTTCATGTCTTTCTGAAACTAAATTTTTGAAAAGATCTGTATTTACTATATTTCAAGTTACAGTAGGGTGTAGATATATAAAAATCAATAATAAATAAAGAAATATTTCTAAAAATTCCATTCCGTAAAAATTTAAAAAAAGGATTTCGGCGGGTGCTGGCGGCTACAATTTTTTTACAGAGACATTCCCCAGAAGTTTCTTTAAATGATGTATATAGTCATTGGACGGGCTTCGACGGTATTTTTTTTGGCAAGCTATATAATATTCTTAAAAAAAACAAGTAAGAGTGCTATATTCGGCTGTGCCGAATCTTATATACCCTTCACCAAATTATACTTCAAAATTTTAAATATTTTTAGGTAAACAAAATTTAATTTTTTTTTAGTTGTTTTTTTCATTTTTTGGAAAAAAATTTATTTTAAATTTTTTAAATTTAAATTTTTTTTTTTTAAATTTAAAATTTTTTTTTTTTAAATTTTAAAAATTTTTTTTTGGTTTTTAAAAATTTTTTTTTTGAAAAAAAAAATTCGGGTTAAAAATTTTTTTCCCGATTTTGACCCATTGTAGGTCCAACTTACTATGGTCTTATATACGTCGTTGCAAATGTCTTTGAAATATCTATCATTAGATATCCATATTGTCTATATTAATGTCTTAGTAATCCAGATATAGGTCAAAAATTGGTCAAAAATCGAGGTTGTCTTGGTTTTTTCCTCATATCTCAGCCATTTGTGGACCGATTTTGCTGATTTTAAATAGCAAAATTCTCGAAAGCATGTCTGATAGAATTATTGAAGATTTGGATCCCGAAGATATCTGGGGTCTTCAGAAAACTGATTTCAACAGACAGACAGACGGACAGACAGACAGACGGACATGGCTTAATCGACTCCGCTATCTATAAGGATCCAGAATATATATACTTTATAGGGTCGGAAATGAAAAATGTAGAAATTACAAACGGAATGACAAACTTATATATACCCTTCTCACGAAGCTGAAGGGTATAAAAATATCAGTATATTTGAGAACCAAGTTTAAAGGACTATAACAGGAAAATGGATAGGCCCATAAATATAAGATATACATTTAATAGCCTATATCAATGTTTATCTATGTTTTGAAGTATGAATTTCTATATGGTAAAACCATTGAGATATATCTAATTTAGTAAAGCAGTAAAATATTAAAAAAAAATAACGAAAATATGATTCAAAATTTGTTGAACTTCTGGCGCTTCTGTCGAGAAAACGAAATGTCCAATTGAAAAACCCATTTGTATTGGAGGAGAGCAGATTGTCAGCTTCCGAAAAAACTATGCTTTTCCAAATTCTGAAGATACCGATTTTCATAATTTTGTCCACCTAGATTTTGATTTGGAACCACAGTGTGGCCTGAAGAATTTTTAATAACTTCAATATTTTTAATAGCAAAATTTTTACAAAATCTGAAAAAACTGTATTTTTTCCCTTAGTAAATCGGTTGGGTTTAAGACGTGCCTTAATCCCAATTTTTTCAGGATGATTTTTTGACCAATGTTCACAAAATTGTGGGTGAGACTGGCCAAAATTAAACTTTTGTTTAATACATACCCTAATGTACATATTAGGGTATTCGAATTATTCGATTTTTCTCATGTTCGAATAAAACGAATAATTCGAATAAGAGATTTTAACTTGTTCGAATAATTCGATCACACGTTTAAAATTAATCGAATTATTCGAATAATTAAAATTTTTTAAAAAAGTAAAGAAGAAGTTTTGATATCGGTTTTTAAATATTTTATTGTTAAAAAACAAAAAATTACGTTAAAGTTAACAATTCAAGTATTGATAATGTTAAAAAACATTCGAAAACAAAGTCCATCATTAAACTTTCAACAGAAATATTCTGATCAGATTAACTCCCGAACAATCTACAAAACAATTGACTAGTTAGCAAACCCTTTAGTTTCCGTTTTGGAGCTATGCTTTAAAAAATTTTAGCTAGTTGGACATGATCCTGAATTCAAATACAATATAAACGTATTAAAAGCTTTTTTATGTCGTTCATTAATTCGGGTTTTAAATTGAGTAGCTAATTTTTTAGTAAATTAATTATTCACTATTTCAAAATTATTTATAAGCTCTATCGACATTGCCGAATCTTTGTTTAAGACCACTTTCTTGGGGAATTACACAATAAAGGGAATCTGTCCAAAGTTTGATATCATTGTCAGTGAACTTGGCTAATGATTGACGCATTTACAAATACGCAAAAAGTGTATTACCATGTTAGACAAAGATGTTCAACGATGTTCAAAATCATGTATAAGAGGAACTCCATGCTTTTCTTGTAACAAAACGTTAGTTTATCATTCCATTTATTAAGTATTTTGCAATACTTACATACTCGGTTAATAATATCACTTATATACATATATTTTAAGATCATGGCCTTCATCAATTTCAATGTAATCATTATAAATGTCATCCTCAATATCAATTTCGACGACCGTTTCAAAATCACATTCTCCATCACATTCAACTCCACTTTAATCTAAGTTAAAATTTTGATTATTAATTTCGATTCTTCTAATATTTCGCCAGCTAAATAACAAATATTTTATTCCGTACCTTTTATTTTCATTGGTTCAAGTCTTAAGTTATTATTATTATTAGTCTTTAGTTATTTGTCGAATTTCAGAAACAAAAAATTTTTGTGAGTCTTTATTATTTATTTAAATTTGCAATAATGTAAAATTTTAAGGAATTTAATAAATTTAAATATATATGAACATTTATTCGTTTTATTCGATTATTCTACATAAAATTGTTCGAATTATTCGTTATTCGAAAATGGGCATTTTTAAATTGTTCGAATAATTATTCGTAAGAAATTATTCGATTAATCGAACGATCATTAGTCGAATGAATACCCTAGTACATATGTATATAGCAGAGGTATATTTGAATTTAAGTTTTACTATAATTCATATTCAGAAGCCATTTATACAATACTAATTCTATTATATTATTGTGCTAATTCTCCTCCAACTACCTTCTAGCTAACTTTAATTTCGTTTATGTATGGTGTACTTGTGTCGTTGTGGCCTTTCCATAGTCTTGAATACTTGTTATTTTCTTATTCGTATTTTTAGTTTTGTAGTCCCTGTAACTGGTCGAGTAATAAATCTTTCTATATTGGACTTTTAGACGATATCAATGAAATTGTATCTCTTTATCCGCATTATAATAATAAATGTATGTACAAAAGTAACTACAAAGCAAAATAAAAATATAAAAAAAACTGTATCTCTATCTGTATTTGTATACGCATACGTCTTCGACGGCGATGATGATGCTGATGACGATGATGGTGAGTACATCTGGAGTTTGAGTAAACTCCAGTACAAAAAAATTGTATGAATATAGAATATGGTTATGAAAAAATGCTTGTCGCTTAGTTTTTTTAGCCGTGGCCAAAAAAAACCAACCTAAAGACCGCTTTGATATTTGCTGTTGTGTTTATAGGTAGATACATTCATACATATTGTATTTACATACAATCATACAGACATATTTAGTCGTATGGATTTGTATTTGGAAGATAAACATACTTCTTAGGTATTTTTTATGTGGTGTTTAAGTCGCGATAACTCAAACGATTTCTTTTGCTGTTTTTTTTTCTTCTTTTCTTTGTAGTATTTTATGTGTTTTTTTCTGTCCATACCACCACTCAAAGTTAGTTAAAGGTACGGAATAGAGAGTATGAGTGAGATTATGTATCATTTCTACACATCTGCGGATATTGCACAACATTATGAGATATTATTTATATAAATATTGTTTATATACATATGTACATACTTAGTTGTCTTTTAATTTTTTTTGTTTGTCTATCTCTTATAACTGTGTGCAGTTTTGGGCATAAAAATAGTAACCATAACTAGACTGTTTAACTTTGTAGCACTTATTGTTATTTAATTTCACTTATGTTTAATTTGACATGTCAATATGCAACTATGTAGAAACTTGGTTTGCTGAACCATTTAAGATAGTTCTCCCGATGAGATTAGGGCTTAGATGAATTACCCGTTAATTCATTCCATTGCAAATCTATGGAGTGTTGAGATTCCATATAAAGATACTTGGAGCAGCATTCTTAAGCTATTATTTTGGGGTGGAACTGCACTTCATCAACGGTATATACGATATTTTATAGCTTGGTGTAGGTGATTTGATGGTTTGATGATATTCAATATGTTACACAGGTCAACAGCAATAAAAGGCTTAGCTAACCACTATATAGATTTGATGGATCATGGTTACCTAAGCACAAAAATTGTAAACATTTTTAATTCTATGGATAGATTTTTTAAAAAATTTTTTTTTTTTAAATTGCGAATTTTTGTAGATGTTTCACCACATAATTTATGATAACTCAAAAAGGATTAGTCTGATATTATTGAAGTAAAAAAGTTCCAATTTACATAACCTTTAATCTGTTTATATATTGCGTTTTAATCGGCTCAGTAATTTCTTAGTTATAATAACAAATTGAAGCAAAAAAAATATATGTATTTTTACGTGTAAATAGCTAATTTTTTTGTTTAAATTTTTTTGATTAAATAGTAATATCGGACTATCTCTTTTTGAGTCATCATAAATTATGTGGGGAAACATATACAAAAATTCGAAATTCCAAAAAAAAAAAAATTAAAAAAAAACTTCTCTATTGAATTTAAAATTTGGACCATATTTATACTACTAGATCCACAATACATCAAAATTGTGTAGTGGTTTAAAAAGCCTCTAAAATGTTTTTGATTTTGTTGTCCTGTGTTATTTTTTAAGCCGACAACGATTGAACAAAAATTCAGTCTCTCTTGAGACTTGAATGTTATAAATAAATATTTAAAGCAATAATAATTTCCTAAGAATCACCAATAACACATAAGCTGAACTTAGACAGTCCCCAATACCCTAAGGAGTGATGCTATGGGGTCTCACATTAAGGCATGAACAATTTTAATCATGTCCAACTAGCTCACATTTTTTAAGGCATAGCTCAAAAACGGAAACTAAAGATATTGCTAGTCAATTATTTAGTAGATTGTTTGGGAGGGAATCTAATCAGAATATTTCTGATGAAAATTTAATGATGGACTTTGTTTTCGAATGTTTTTTAACATTATCAATACTTGAATTGTTAACTTAAATGTTGTTATACCCTACACCACCATAGTAGGGAGGGTATATTGGGTTAGTGCTGATGTTTGTATCGTGCAGAAATATAGTCCCAACACCCACCTTAAAGTATACAAATCTGCTCAGGACCACTTTCTGAGTCGATTAAGCGATGTTCGTCCTTCCGTCTGTCCGTCCATGTAAACTTTGTAATCAAACTACAGGTCGCAATTTCAAAGATAATTTAACAAAATCTGGTACAAGCTCTTCTATTAGCCCTAGCAGACCTCGCCTATTGAATTTGGTTAAAATCGGTCCATTATTTCTCCTAGCCCCCATATGATTGCCCTATCTGAAAATATTTAAGATCTCATAAATATCTTAGTTATATAGATATCCAAACCAAATTCAGCAAAAATAAGTTTTTGTATAAGGCGAACTCGTCTCACCAACTTTGATGATCGGTCCACCATATAGGCCCATTTCCGAAAATCACTTTAAATAGCATAAATCTCTTAAAAATATTGGTATTTCCATAAAACTCAACACAAATAATGGGTAATTTCATGTCAAGTGAACCAACTTTTGAAATCGATGTCTTCCGATGATGAAATTTGCAACAAAGTTAGTTCTATTGGATAGTAATTCAAGATCGGTCGAGAACTCTCAGAGTTAGAGGGGTTCAAAATTTTACATTTTGGCCAAGCAGGTGTTTTTTCTCATCCATGTAACTTATTACCTATTGTTCTTAGCATGTGTCCTAAATATTTTAGACAGAATTTCCTTCAATCTTTCGCCAAAAAAAAAAATATTTTTGAATAAAAAAGAATTTTTTTCTCAAAAGAAAGCTTGCTGGTGGATATCTATCAAAATAAATATTTTGTAACTCAAAACATAAAATTTTTGAATATTTTTGCAAAATCAAAAACTTTGTTAATTTTTTTTTTTTCAAAATGGACCCCTTTTTATTTTTTTTTGCTCAAAAGAAAGCTTAGATATTTCCCTTGAATACCTTTTTGATCGCTTAGTGAAACGCGAGTGGGATATCTATCTAGATAAATAAATATTTTGTTCTCGCATCCCACTAAGCGACCAAAAACCTCTTAAAAGAATGGACCTAAGCTTACTTTTGAACAAAAAAAAAATAAAAAAAAGGGTTCATTTTGAAAAAAAATTAGATCGGAAGACATCGACTTCTTATATACAGAAGTCATTCCACCTAATTTTATGGCGACTGGTCCATAATTAGATTGATGTAGGGTATCATAATACTTTCTATTATTCGAATAATTAAACGTGTGATCGAATTATTCGAATAAGTTAAAATCTCTTATTCGTTTTATTTGAGACAAGAAAGAGTCATGCGAGGGATAAAATCGCATGATCTAGGTCCAGTTCACATCACTTCCACGTGAGATAACCATGTCCTCAAATCGCTCGTACAGAATGTCCAATGTGGCATGAAAAGTGTGACACGTAGTGCCCTCCTGTTGAAACCACATGTCGTTGGTATCAATATTATCCGACTCCAGGCTAAAAAGAAGTTCTTAATCATCGACAGCCGTTGACAGTGATGGCCTTTCCAACAACGTTCTCACATAAATATGGACCAATGACGGCGCCAGCCCAAATGCCAAACAGTTACTTTTTTGGGATGCTCTTAGATCTCATACGTACCCATTCATCCAGAAATGGGCCTAATCACGTAAAATGCTAATTTGGCAAAACAAACTGAATAAATGACAGCCGAAACACTAATTTTAATTACTGGTTTAACAAGTACGGTGAATAGTTTACTCATATAGACAAAAACTAGTGGAACCCAATACAATACATTTAGAGTTTCCAACTACGTAAGATTACATACATCCTGTTTAGGTATAGAAACGAAAATGAAGAACATTATAAACAAGATGCTGTCAGTTGGTTGGTTTGGTTGGGTCTGGTTACTACTAAGCAGAAGATAGATTATGTTGCTGGGAAATTTATGTGCGAAATAATGTTAAAATACACTGAATGTCCTTATGGTGTGTGTATCCTTGTACAAGAAAAGCGGCCTGCCATGCAAAGGGCGAATCGAAACAACAAAACAAAAATCCATTAAGTGAAAATAAAAACACGTAAATTTGGGTGAACAAGTGCCATCTCCGCTGTAAGCGTGAAGATAGAAGAAGTAAAAGAGGAGCCTTTCTTGAGGTATGGCAAACAAAAACATGCAACGTTTTCCATTTGCCAAATATATTTTTGAAATAATATTAAATATCCTTGGATGTATGTGCGTATGAATGTGTGTATAAAGTGGGTGTTAAAGTATGTGCAAAACAATTTTTGTCTCAACCATACCTCCCCCCAAATCCCCCTGCACAAAAACATCTTCAAAATGAAGCCTACTTATCGGAAAACAACACAATACAACATCAAGGCACACACTGTCGCAGCTAAAAATATATGTATGTGTATATAAGAATAGGACCCAGCAGTTAAGTTAGTAGTCAATGCATCCTTTATAGACAGTAATTGTCACTAATGTTTGATCACTTAGTTGACTCCAATTTACATATTTTTAGGTCATTTGACGCGTATGTGCTCTTTGTAGTGCCTGTAATATAGTATGAAGATAATTGTCACTTAAGTGTCTCCATGTAATCTAGGATGTAATCACTTTAATCAATTATTTTGTACTGGACTTTTTTATGAGTTTATCAATACAATTTGTATAAAATCTGTTTGTAGGGAGATTTTATACAAATTCTCATACATCTCATGTAACCTAGCTTGCAGTCAACCGTCACATGGCTAGTGATAACTGAAATCACTAGTTTAGGACAGTCTCTTAATAATCTCTTTAATCAATTATTCTGGACTGGACTTTTTTTGTACGGAGATTTTATACAAATACTCATATATCTCATGTAACCTAGCTTACAGTCAACTGTCACGTAGCTAGATGCCACCCTAACTTATAGGTAAAATCACTGGTTCGGGACAGTCTCTTAGAACTGATGGGGAGTAAGAACAGTAGCAACAACCAAAAAATAAACAAAAAACTAGTGGCACACAACCGACGACACCCAAAATCAAAAATCATACTGATAAGAGTACACAAAGGAATTTATTTCTATTTTAGATTTTTTTGGGCAAATTTTATATTTTTTCTTGTTCGTTTTTCTTTTTTGCCAACTTGCTTTCTTTGGTTGTTGGTGGGATGTTTCCTCGGGACCTTCTTTGCGGTATTCATCGATGTTTTAAGTAGATTTCATATAAGTATTTTCCTCCCCCCACTAACAATACAAAAGATAGAAGAAAAAACCTCGTCGTTATTGCGTTTCAGTTTCTTGTTAAGTTTAGAGAATGCAGAAGGATCCTTCAAGTAGCACCCATCTGTCTTGTATTGAGAACAAAGTATGGATACAAACACACACATGCATGCAAAAGCACACAGAAACAGGAATGAATTTTGTTGCTTGGGAACACGCACCGGAAGTCAATATGTGCCATGTGTTGTATCTGTAAAAGTTGTTGTAGTTGCTTATTTTGAAATTGTGTTTAGAGTTGAGTTCACCCACTAAAGGACGAAATCACACACAAACAAATACATGCATTTATATATCAATGTATTGTAGTATTTGTGGGGTGAAGCTCGTTTTCTTTTTTTTTTGGAAAATATGTTACCACATCATACGAGTATACATTATTACATTCCTTACTCGTTCAAACATCCTTTCTTCCAACAACATCTCTGTAGTCGAACTACCACTTACCACGTCAACAATACATATATAGTATATTAAAGTATTTGTATTGGGCAGTGTGCGTGCAACCATTAAAGGCGTTAACTATCTTTTTACGGTTTGTTTTGCTTTATCTTCATTTTTTCTACATATTTTTACAACGCACGCATTTTTCTATTAATTTTCTAATATTTCATTTGAACAATATACGCCCATTGACCAGATTTTTCTTTTCTATTCCAATATAATTTCTGTTTATATTTTTTTCATTTACACTCTCACTGTGCATATGAAATTTGGGTTTTAATAAACATAAATAATTTCATAACACTTTCATAAAAATATATATTGTAACGACAGGTTTTTCCACCTTACGCTGGGGTAGAGCTCGCGGCTCCCAGGGTTCGTTACAAAAATTTATTTTAAGCCAGGGGATTAAAAAGCCAGTTTCTTTTTCTTATAACGTTATAAATCGTACTTTATTTTATACACTAACCCAACACTTTATTATGACGTTAGCCACCGACAGACGTAGTACACTGTTACGAAGAGGGGGGCACGGCGATGACGGGGAAAGGCTTCCCGTAGTACTCTTTCACGGAGGTACGGAGATGACGGGGAAAGGCTTCCCGTAGTACTCTTTCACGGAGGTACGGCGATGACGGGGAAAGGCTTCCCGTAGTACACTCTCACGGAGGTACGGCGATGACGGGGAAGAGCTTCCCGTATATACTCTCTACGTCTTAGGCCGCAGGGATTCTCTCCGTTGACCGCGGCACCACCACGGGCGTCAACAAGAGGGAGTACCGGAGTGGGAAGATGATTGAGTAAGCTGAGCACGGGTATAACCACAGAATCCCACCAATACTCAATTACCACAGTTTTATTAGGTGGCAGAGGTATAACCCCTTCTCCGACTAATAAAACCTTTAGTAAATCTCACCAGAAAAAAAGGCAAACTACGAGAGTGGGTATAACCGCTATTCTCGGAGTTTGAGATATTATTTAATTGTAAGAGGTATAACCCCTAAACAGCTAAATAAGATCTTACCTCTTCGCCGGCTGCTGGCTGACTGCCTGATTATTCACAAATACTCTTCTTTTATAGGGCAGATCAACCATGCATACATACACAATAGTTAATACACAGCGGTGTTACTGTCCCATGGTTGCAAATTAAGTGTACTGATATTTGTTTTGTTTTCCCTACTTACTACTAGGTGGCGTTACTTAAACTAAATACAATTAACGTTTAGACAAATTTGAATAATAACAAATAAAAACTAATGTGAGGCAAAAACAAGTGCCTACGACTTTTGCTCGTCACATCGCCTCTCTTCTCATATAAACAAAACAGAGACAAATTATAAGATGTCGGCATATGTCACCGCCAAATAGCACTGGTCACTCCATTTAATAGAATTCGTTACCCTTGCTTGACAACGGACTTCTTCTGCCGGAATTGGATTACTATAACTGACTAGTATTGATGGCAGGGTAGCGGGTGACGTGAATTTTGGCGCATCGATTGATGGACCCGACGATGATGGCCATGTTGAAATCGGCGATGTTGGAGTTGGAGACGTTGGATTGGTGACATTACAGTTAATCTTGATGGAGTTAGTGAGGCTCTATTCGGTGTCAAGGAAGTTGATGGTGATAATGATGAGGATGACGACTTTGACGATGATTAGGATGACAAGTAGTTGAAGATGACGATGAGGATGCTTAACAGGGAGTGGTTGATTTTCCCAAATGGCTTACTCTTGGTGGTTTCTTCCAACTTGTCCGTCATGGCTTTATTTTTTTCTTTTTATTTCAATAGTAGGGCTAGATTTGAATCAAATAGATAAAAGAAAAATACTATTAATTAGTTTAACATTAAGTAAATAACATATAAGTTCAAATTGTATATGGTTTTAATTCGCTAACGTGTGTCCTACGGTGTTCTTTATCTTTACAATTGTCTAACTCTACTATTACGGGGGATACAAATCCTTTAATGAGGTATGGACCTTCAAACTTCGGGGTAACTTGGCTGCGAAATTTTCACAAGCTATAGAAAAGGGATGTTGTCGCACCAACACGTGATCCCCAATCTTGGGTCTCCAAGACCGACGTCGTAGGTTATAATGCCGCTGCTGATCTAGGGACGCGGACATGAGGTTTCGCCTCACTATTTCGAAGATTTCTTTCATCCCCTTGGCACGTACATCGGGGTGTGGGTTGTGAGCACCGGCTCCTACCGTAACTTCATCGTGGAGAGCTTTTGGTAATTGGGGTTCTCGTCCTTGTGTAAGGAATGCTGGAGAATAACCCGTAGCCTCCGATATGCTGGTGTTCATCGCCAACATTATTTCAGGTAGGAAATCATCCCATTTGTTGTATCGATTGTCAGCAAATTGCGCGAGTATTTTCTTAATGGTTCGATTTGCACATTCCGTAGGAGTTTTCTGAGGTGTGTAAGTGGCAGTACATTGCTGTGTCACACCATATTCAGCTAAACATTTACGGAAAATATGTGATTTGAACTGCGTACCGTTGTCGGTAAAAATGGCCTTCGGCACCCCATATCTGGCAACGATACGTTCTCTAAATGCCTTCACGAGGCTTTCGGATGTAGCCTTACGAAGCGGTACAAGCTCACACCATTTGGAAAACCCGTCTATGAACACGAGAAGCATCGTACAGCCATGCTTTGAACGGGGTAAAGGGCCGACAAAATCAGCGCATATTGTCGCCCAGGGTTCCTCGTGAATTCGGGTCAGCATTCCGCCGGCAGGGCGTTGTTGGCTAACCTTATGACGTTGACACGATTCACACTTACGGACATATCGCCTAATGTCTCTAAACATTCCTGGCCAGTAATAACGAGTAGCAATTCTATTGCTTGTTTTGCGTATACCAATATGACCTTCCGCCGGTATGTCATGGTTTTCTTGTAGTACACGGTTTCTTAGAGGACTCGCGATACAAAGTTTCCATGGGTTACAGTCATCATCATTGATATTACGTGGAAAGTGACGATACAGTTGACCATTAATAATACTATAATCAGAGTATTTTTTTGGTGATTCCGTCACTTCTTTCATTCGTTTTTCGAGCCAACGGCACGTATTCGAGATTGAGTTAGTGTTTATAATATTCAGGGTATCACACGGTTGACGAGATAGGGCATCGGCATTTTGTGTTCCCTTTTTTAATAGTTGTGTGAGAGGGTGGGAAATCTTGGCGAAGTCTGGCACAAATCTTCGGATTTCTTTTATACTTCGCGGAGGTTTCATTTCCTTTATCGCAGCTACCTTGTCCGGATCAGGACTATGTTCTAGAATAGTACGATGGCCTCCATTTTCGGAATGGGCAATGAGCGGTTGTTTTCCCCTATCAGAGGGTTTCGTTGAGGTATTTTTAAACTCACAGTTTAAGGTTAATCCAGCACAATTTATCGTAGCGTTAAAGGTTCGTAGAAACTCTAAGCCTAATATCATTTCTTCAAAAAAGTCTGGCATTATATAAAAAATGCACATTTCTGTTGTATTCCCAAAGGTGACACTAATTTGTACGCTTTCAGAAATTTGCTTTCGTGATCCGTCTGCCAATATTACTTCCAGCTCTTCGTTTACCTTCTTGAGGTCACCTTCAAATTGGCTTAAAAAGTCGTCTCTTATAAAGTTTCTGGTTGCACCGGTATCTATTGTAGATGTTATCAATTTGTTTTGTATCAGGATTGTCGCTGTTATACGGTTCTCTTCGCATCGTAATGCTGTTTGTTTTACTGAGGTGTGGTGGTTTGGAGGGACGTTGCGCCTCAGTTCCGTCGCCCTCCGAAATGGTTTTCCGAATTACTACCATTGTTGGGACATCTTCCAATGTCATGATCATTAACTTCGCAAGCTTGGCATCTAGGACGTTGTCTTCTGGAAGCAGCTGCATTTAACCGGCTAGACTCGTCGTTGTTTTGCTGAGGCCTGCATTTAATGCTCTCCAAATCTTCGGCTAGCGTTGTGAGTTCTGGTAGGGATGAAAAATCTTTCCTTTTAATATACCATTGGTAATCTGGATAGCAATTTCTAAATATCCTCTCCAATTTCTGCGCTTCCGACAGCTTAGAGTGCCTCATAAGATTTTGTAGGGACAGAAGATAGTCCTTAAATTTTTCGTTACGTCGTTGTGTGCGATTTTGAATCTCACCTTCTAGTTTCTCGTAATATCTTGGTGGGAGAAAGAATTGGCTAAAATCGAGTTTAAAATCGTTCCAACTAACCCAAGATTTGTTATTAATTCGAAACCAGATAAGGGCACGATCTCGTAAGAATTCAGGCATTAATTTTGGCAACGTGTCCAAGGTTACATCGTACATACATGAAAGCTCTTCTACACGTTCAATGAATTCTAATGGATCACGATTTCCATCGAAATGTATGCCCCACTTCCTTATCTTTTCTATTACTTCCATTCTGCACTCAGTTTTCTCTTCCATCACCGGTGACTTAAAGAATGTAAGCTGTTCCGTCGATTTTTAACATCTCTTCACACTTTTATTCTGTTTTTCTTTTTTTTTTTTAGGTTCAACATAAATTTTTTCGGATTAAATAATCCAAACACACAGTTTATTTCACAGTTCGTACAGTTTAATTTACAAATTTTTATTATTAATGTTTTTTTTTTTTTAGACACTTTTATTTAATGTCCCTGCTCGGGCGCCATTGTAACGACAGGTTTTTCCACCTTACGCTGGGGTAGAGCTCGCGGCTCCCAGGGTTCGTTACAAAAATTTATTTTAAGCCAGGGGATTAAAAAGCCAGTTTCTTTTTCTTATAACGTTATAAATCGTACTTTATTTTATACACTAACCCAACACTTTATTATGACGTTAGCCACCGACAGACGTAGTACACTGTTACGAAGAGGGGGGCACGGCGATGACGGGGAAAGGCTTCCCGTAGTACTCTTTCACGGAGGTACGGAGATGACGGGGAAAGGCTTCCCGTAGTACTCTTTCACGGAGGTACGGCGATGACGGGGAAAGGCTTCCCGTAGTACACTCTCACGGAGGTACGGCGATGACGGGGAAGAGCTTCCCGTATATACTCTCTACGTCTTAGGCCGCAGGGATTCTCTCCGTTGACCGCGGCACCACCACGGGCGTCAACAAGAGGGAGTACCGGAGTGGGAAGATGATTGAGTAAGCTGAGCACGGGTATAACCACAGAATCCCACCAATACTCAATTACCACAGTTTTATTAGGTGGCAGAGGTATAACCCCTTCTCCGACTAATAAAACCTTTAGTAAATCTCACCAGAAAAAAAGGCAAACTACGAGAGTGGGTATAACCGCTATTCTCGGAGTTTGAGATATTATTTAATTGTAAGAGGTATAACCCCTAAACAGCTAAATAAGATCTTACCTCTTCGCCGGCTGCTGGCTGACTGCCTGATTATTCACAAATACTCTTCTTTTATAGGGCAGATCAACCATGCATACATACACAATAGTTAATACACAGCGGTGTTACTGTCCCATGGTTGCAAATTAAGTGTACTGATATTTGTTTTGTTTTTCCTACTTACTACTAGGTGGCGTTACTTAAACTAAATACAATTAACGTTTAGACAAATTTGAATAATAACAAATAAAAACTAATGTGAGGCAAAAACAAGTGCCTACGACTTTTGCTCGTCACAATATTTTGCATGCAATCATTCCTTAATACTTTGCTGTCTAGTCATATTAAATACATTTCTATATTTATTATGGTTAGAATTTCCTTAACTTTTGACATCCATAACGGTGGGAAAATTGTTGAAAAGAGTTTGATTTGTGATTAGGATTTTTTTAGAAATATATTATTGTTAATGCATTTGGCTATCGATAATTGTACTCTTCCATATCAATATCTGCCAAGCTTTTAACACCAATGAAATTGCAGAGTGGGCATATTGCAAAATAAATAGTTATAAATATGAAACTGCTAAACTAATGGTCAGATTTATTCCAACCTCTGAAAGTTTTCAGCAAAAAAATGTTTTCTTCAAAAAATATATTTGAAGTACTTTAACCTTATTTGTGTTACCTTGGATTCTATTTGAGTATTTAAAAATAGAAATATTTTATTAAAACTAAGAAATAACCAAAGTTGACTACCGTTAATATTCATCGTGAATAAAATCATTAATAAAATTTATAAAAATTAAAAATGATTTAACAATATTTTAATGTTTGTATATAGATTTAATAAACTCAATCATTGATATACAAAAAATGTATTTTTATAATTTAAATTATTTATTATCCGTAACGTTACACATAGTGAAAAATCGGTAGAAAAATAACAAAATTGAAATGTTAGCCAACAACTATCCTTTTGACAATAGATGTTCTTAAAATTTTAAGAATTTCTCATTCTAAATGATAGCAACAATTGTTCTTATTTTGACAACGGATTCCAAACCCAACCAATAAAAAGACATGATATTGTTACGTTTTAACCTTTTCAAAACGTTTGTTTATGTCCTTTAAATAAACCGGATACTTTTGATTGCAAATAAAAGCCGTTTAGTAGTTTGAAAATTGTAACAACTCTTTATTTATTTAAAATGTACAACAACAGAATTAAATAGTCACTCAATGTTTTTTTATACACGTTTATAAATTCGCAGAAATACAGACACACTTTATAATGTACACGAATTCACTTGAAAAATACAGCACACTTTAAGGCACTCAGTTGATGTTTATTTGAATAGCGTCTCTGATAAATTGACTAACGACTGCAACCTCTGCCACTATTTATAACACTGCCAACTGCACTCTAGATTGCTCTTTAACTGTCTAGAGCTTTCTAATACACACGCCATCTGTGGTGTACTTTCTACAATGTTCTTTAACTGAATATTCGAATATACGGTCGCAGCAAACATCGTTGCCATACTTACGATCAATGGTCAACTGAAAGCTTTTATTCAATGTTAATAATGCCCACAGATATGTTACAGTTTGCTATTACAGCACTGCTATTTGAAAGCATTATGCTACTATCTAAATCAGCCGTTAAAATCGTAATATTTGAATTCAAGTACAATTTCGTAACAATTTTGATTAATTTGTGTTTCATTAAACATATTTTATTTTTACTTACTTTATTAAGCAAGTTTGTGGGACTGATGCTCTGAATAAAAAAATTTCACTGGCATTATTTTTTTCATTTCCTTCATTCTACCTTTATATTATTTTGAAATGGAAACATTGAGAGATGTCTTCAACTATAATATTTATAATTTCGTCTCTTTGCTCATAATAAGCGTTGCCTTTTAACTTATTTATAACCAAAATTGTTTATTTTTTCTGATGAGTAGATTTTTATTTATTTTTCATTTTGGTAACTTTTTTCAAAACTATTTTGTTATAGACAGATTTTACAATATTTTAAAAATTATAATTTTAACCGCTTCAGCGCGCTGTTGTAACAATTGTAATATTATTGACAATATTTTTTTTATTTTTATCACCATTAAAGTGTTTCAGATTCTATGACTCTAATCCTTATTGTAGGTGTACAATTTTACATGAAAATGTTTTTCCTTTTAAATGTTATCAAGACAAGCTGCATGCAAACGTATTTACTTATATAACTGTATTTACATGAAACAAGGATATTTCAATTTCCAAAAAATTCTTTTTATTTTTCAAATATTTCAGTAATAATTTATTTTATTACAATTATAAAATATAGCAAGGAAACTGTCTTGCTGTAGTCAAAAACACAAATAAGATAATTAAAATTTAAAACATAGAGAATTACAAATAGCGACGAGACACTCCGATTTGTCAAACAAAAACACAACAAATCATATGTCTGATACAACAGAAAAATTCATTGAATAGCATGTATTTTGTTGTTGCAAGAGTTATTTATACCCTACACCACCATAGTGGGGTGGGTATTGTGCTGATATTTGCAACATCCACAAATATTAATATATTATTATTATTAGTGACGCTTTATGCACTGCGACCCATAGGATATTTTGTGCAGCCTTAAATTGTTCATCCCATCATATTAAGGCTACTTATGAAACCAACTCTATATACGAACATTGCCAGCATTGAAGCATGAAGTTCACAAAACCTGCACTGTCCATTCTCAACATTACCTAAATTAAATTGATAACACTTTAAACCACAGAGTCCGGTAAATAATCCAGTAAATATTCTCAAGTCACCCTTTCCGAGCGAGAGTAACGACTGAGATCTATGTTTGGATAACAATTACCCCAAAATCGGACAAATTCCGATTAAACCCAGAACGAATACCTTACATAGTGTATCCATGTGGAACGACAAAGAACGGTCCAGTACCTAAGATCGAGTGTCGGTCGCTCATGTTTGCCAGACAATCTGCACGTTCATTACCAGTGTGACCTTCATTGCCATGTACCCAGCACAATTTAAGTTCAATGTGCGCACCGTGTTCATTCAAGAATGTCCATCAGTCTATAACAACATCACACCTCACTTTATACGATGATAAGGCTCTAAGAGCAGCCTGGCTATCCGACATACCAAATATCGTGGTATTCCTTAATTCCCTTCTTAAACATTATTTGGCACATGTAAGGATGGCGTAAATCTCCGCCTGAAAGATTGATGGAAATGCACAAATTGGGATACCACTTTGAAAATTGGGCCCATAAATACCAGCCCCAGTGTCATCATTAGCCTGTTTTTAACCATCAGTAAACCACACTTGATCGGCATTATCCACCATGTCTGATTTAACCACTCATCTATTTCCTATGTACTACCAAAGTTGATGACATATAGTCCGATACTGCAATACTAGGATCATTCATAAAGATGCCTAGAATACGCATGTGCCCAACCAGATCAACAGACATTACACGGGACATCAGGTAATCTGGATGCACTCCTATAGTCCCATGGACCCAGTAATAGAAATACAAATGAGGCAATAGACCTCATCAAGTATTGATATCGCAGTCATCTCTTTCACTTTATTCTACAGTGACAAGGCAGCATATATTATTATTGGCTTTATAACTGTAATAAGAGACCAGTAAATCATATTCGGTTTTAACCCCCACGTTTTACCAAAATTTCGGTGGCAGGCATATATTGCCCCAGTAGCTTTTTTGATAGTGTTAGATAAGTGAGAATTACAAGTATATCATATGCAACCCCAAGATATTTTACCTCCTTAGAAAACCCTATAGATGAGCCATTCATTGTATGCTCTATGAGTCTGATAACCAGGGAAACCGGAAATATGCTCTAAAAAAAGCGTTTTAAGCGCTTTAAATATGCAGTAAAAACTTTAAAATATGCCCTTAAAGTTTAAAAAAAACAAACTTTTACATAATTTTTAACCAAAAAATATACTTTTATTTAAAAAAATCAATACATTCTAAAAAGGTAAAGTAACATAAAATAAACAAAAATAATATGAACTAAAACAAGTATAACAAAAAATAAATACAACATAAAAACAATAAGCAATGAAAATGTCTCGAGAGGTATTTTTTGATGATATTTTATATAAATATAAAGTCACTTCTTCAATTAAGGTTATTATTGCAATAAATTACAAAATATTGATTTAAATTTTCAAATAAAAATCGTGGTCTATTGGATCTGAAAACATTTTTATTAATAGAAAATGTTCTTTCGACATCAACTGATGTTATAGGAGTAAATTTAAAAGATAATATTTGTTTAACACTTAGAACGGTTAAGTTTGAATTAGAACTAAAATTTTATATTATTAAAAAAAATATTATATTAAAAAAACGCCATCTATTTTTCAATTTTGAATTTTAAACAAAGGAAGTAAAAACATATAACACAACAGCGAAAAATAAGTAAGACAAAATTTGTTTTTGATAAAGTCAAAATATGCTATTAAACAGTAAAATATGCTCTAAAAATGCAAAAATATGACATAAATATGCTCTTAAAACAAATATATGCAAAAATATGCATTTAAGGGTAAAATATGCAAAAATATGCGCTAACAAATCGATGCCAAAATTCTTAAATAGTTCTGAAACGTGTAAATATCTTATCCATGTGCTCATTAGACTCACCAGAAAAAACATGCATTTGCATATTTTGGTTTCCCTGCTAATAACTCTCCGTTTGGTAAATTGTACAAGAATTGTCTTGGCTAGGTTAATAGTCAACCCCGTTTCAAGAACCATTTGGTAGTTATATTCAGATTTTTGAAAAATAAATATTAATAAATATTAATTTATTTGGGCATAATTTTATGCCCAAAAATTTTAAAACTACATTAATTTTAAATTTCCGGTGTTTAATTCTTAAATACTACAGTTTGACAGAATTATGGGTAAAAGATTATTCCAAATAATCGATTCAGCCAGTAATCGGTCAAAACAGAAACCTTTATAAAGAAAAGACTGGGTTTAACCTTCCTGTAGTTTGATTTCTGTTTAACAACATGTGCAGTTAATAAAAAATTCAAGAGTTGAAACATAAAAAATTAAAATAAAAAAAGTATTAAAAGTATACAGTTAAGAGAAATTGTTTGCACTTTATACAATTCGGATTCGACGGATTTAGTTACCACCTACATTTAGGTTAGAATTAGATATTTCGGTATGTCGAATTATAAATCAAATAAATTTAGCATTTTCTGAAAATCATTTAAAAAAAACTCTATTTCCAGGATATATGAATGACTGAATCACTCTATAGCATAATGGAACGAATATTTCATTAATTCACAAATAATATTCCCATCATGTATGCGCGTATTTGTTATAGTAGAGTGCACGAAACATGAAACGCGTGTCTTTCTTCGCTCGACTCGTACGTTTACTCCACACATATGTATGTATGTAGCGTGGCGCACATTTATGCGTGCAACAAACAGTCAAATTCAACAACAACGAAAATATAAAATTCCAACAACAAGCCGTAGTCAAGTTGAATTAAAACTTAACAAAAGTGATCGATGAAGTCGAAAATACAATTTATGAGGTGAGACATTGAATTTTTACCGATACCAATCGATAGCATTAGTGTTATTGTACTCGTATGCAGTTGTTGGTTGTTCTTGTTATTAAAAAATAAGATTTAGTTTTTTGTGCTTGAATTTGAATTTTGTCGCATTTCAACTACAAGTGAAAAACTTAGTAAAGTGGATCAATAAAAATGAGTACATCATCAAAAAGTTATACGGGAATACAATTGAGGAATATTATTTGACAACATTATGAATCCTTCGAATAGAATGAATTATTTGTAAAGTTTATTGACTTAAACAACATAAATTGTATGGGGTATTTAAGAATAAGTTACTGCAAAAAAAATTGTAATTCAAAATTATTGATTGCATTTAGTTACATTTGTACCTACATATATCGTAATTTATACAAAATTATGTTCCTATAAAATAACAGTTATAATTCGGTTGGAATTTTAACCAGTTATTAATGGACAATGTAAGAGAAAACTTGACTCATTTCGGACATTTTCATAACGCAAGACTATTTTCAACTTACTAAAATTCATAGGAGTTCTGATATGAAGTTTTGTCTAACCCAAACGAGGTAAAAATTTAATTTTTTATTACTTTCCAAACACCAATGTTATGAAAAATATTTAAGAATTGCTCTATGAAATTTTATTAAAATAGACTTGCATTTTAAAATTTCGCAAAACATTTCTGATTATATGTGTCCTGGGCAATGTTCACATGAGCTGGGAAAAAGAAGCTACATTGACTTTTCAAAAAAGATAGAAAAAGCAAAATCGCATTAAAAAATTTTAAAAAAGGCTAAAATATTATACATTTGTTAATGTTGTTATTAATTGTTAAATAAGAAAATATGTTAAAATTTATAAAATTAATTAAAAACAAGTAAGAAAGTATGGTCGGTCAAGGCCGACCATATAATACCCTACACTAAGTAAAAGAGCAAACTCATTTTTCTTTTAAAATTTCAATAATTTATATTTTTGAGTGATTTTTGGAAGTGGGCCTTATATGGGAGCTATGATCAATTATGGACCGATCACCATGAAATTTTGTGTGTGATTTTCGGAAGCGGGTCTATATGGGAGCTATGACTAATTATGGGCCGATCGTAACAAAATTTGGTGACATGAATTTTGTTTATATAAAACTTATTTGGAGCGAAATATATATATAACATATATAAATTAAACATTTATGACCAATAGAGTCCAATTTCGGAAGGACATTTGTATGGGACCATTATGGTATAATGGACCGATTTCAGCCAGTTTCAATAGGCTCCGTCCTTGGGCCGAAAAAATAATATGTACCAGATTTGATCGAATTATCTTCAAAATTGCGACCTGTACTCTGCGCACAAGGTTTAAATGGACAGCCAGCCGACCATCCAGCCAGACGGACGTACGGACGGACGGACATCGTTTAATCGACTCAGAAAATGATTACAAGCCGATCGGTATACTTTAAGGTGGGTGTTAGACTAAAATTTTTGGGCGTTACAATCATCTGCATAAACGCATAATACCCTCCCCACTAAGGTGGTGTAGGGTATAATAAAAAGGTACTTCAAGTTGCAAACAAAAAAATGTCATCGAACCACCCTGAAATGCAGAAGTTATTCTAAAAACCCTTTTTCAGTTATGTTCGTCAACTTATCCAAGAAGTGTTTTTTTTAATTTTTTTTTAATAATGTTTATTTAATGAAAATATATATAGTTTATCGAGGAAGTGTTGTCGAGTTTAAGTTTTGAACTTGGACCTCATGGGCTTACCAGGGGCGCGACCAAGGGTCCTCAAAGTAGGACACCTCGGGTATGTTACATTTTTAAAACGATCCTATTTCTTCGTTTGAGTTCCGAGTTAGTGCTCCTCATCGAACACTAAAAAAAACCTTGTCGTAGCTATCAATTATCGCTTATAGCTTAGGAGGTATTCGCATTTCAAAATTAAATGTTCAAAATTTTTACCCACTCTACTCCAGTTTTTTGATAACAGCGGATCCAAATATTTCCCGATTTTCTCCAATTTTCCTTTATTGGAATAACAACACATTTATGTATCAAGTAGAAAATTAATTGTTTAAAAATAATGACCAAGTCCAAAATTAAATGCCTTCGAATCAAAAAATGAGTTTTTGATTGAAAAATATTCAGCAAGCAGGCATCAGTGGTATAAATTA
Organism: Calliphora vicina; assembly: GCF_958450345.1. Taxonomy (NCBI): domain Eukaryota; kingdom Metazoa; phylum Arthropoda; class Insecta; order Diptera; family Calliphoridae; genus Calliphora; species Calliphora vicina. The sequence goes on from NC_088780.1 coordinate 84,900,079, forward strand.
CAATGTTATTTCTCTATCCTAAAAAAATGTTTTTGTATACACAGAAAAAAGTTTCAACATAAATATTATGATTTGATTTCATTGATTTCAATTCATAACATTTATAAATAATTTCTAAAATAGTATGATTTATTTCATATTTTATGTTTTTCAAAAAAAATCTAGAAGGCTTGAAAAATATTATTTCAATTTCATTTTATTTTTATGTTGTTCAAAAATGTTAGAAATTTTCCTTTGAAATTTTTTTTTTTATGATTTTCAGCTACAAAATGAGAAAATATGCGCGAAATTTACTAAATTCTGTTAAAAGGATGAAATGCATTAATGTTTATTGATGTTTTATTATGATTAATGATATTTTTTAAGTTTCAGATATTTATAATTCATCTTAATATATTGGCCAATAATGGCTATAATGCAAAAAATTTTGAAATAATTCATTAGATAATACAATTATAATGCAATTTATTATAAAATAGCATAAAATTTACGTAAAAATTCCGTCATGTACAATTTTATAATATTTATGAACATGTACTTATTCTGAATGAAAATAGTTTGGGAAAAAAAGTCAAGTTCGATTAATAATATTTATTACAAAATTCATTCCAATTATGAATTTCTTTTTTCTGTGTAATTACTTTTTAATTCAATGATTTTGTATAATTTTTACTTGCAAAACATGTTTTCTTACTAAATTAAACATGGTGATTACTATTTTTTAACCAAATATTTTAAATTGACTAAAGCATTTTTGAGATATCTTCCATTTTATGTTTATATAGATAAATATATATTTGCGCAGGAATAAATTCTGTAAAAATCACTTGCTATGAACGATCTTAAGGTATCTGAACTAAGTTAACTTCTTTATCGTCCAAATCAAAATAAATTTTGCCCATCATATTCGAATTAAACCAATATGGAAGTAATGTTGAACTGATACACATATATACTGGTCCACTTGGTCCTTTACGATCATTTGAACCAGTTAAAATCCAGAAAATCTTTGCTAAACATAAAACCATTATTTATCTTTAACAAAATTGACAATAATCAAAATTTAAAAAATATGTTTTATGTAGAAGTTAGTAGCGACCTGAAAAATATATTGAAAGAAACAGAACTACACAGAAAAAAGTTTCAACATAAATATTATGATTTGATTTCATTGATTTCAATTCATAACATTTATAAATAATTTCTTAAATATTAAGATTTTGTTCATATTTTGTGTTTTCAAATTAAATCTAGAAGGCTTGAAAAATATAATTTCAATTTCATTTATATTTGTATGTTGTTGAAAAATGTTTGAAATTTTCCTTGAACATTTTTTTATTTATTTTTATGATTTTCAGCTACAAAATGAGCCAAAAATGATTAAATTTTTTTAAGGGGATGATATGCTTAATGTTTATTTATATTTTATTATGTTTTTCATTATGTTGTTTTTAATTTTCAGATATTGTTGATTCATCTTAAAATATTAGGCAATATATGGCTATTATGCAAATAGTTTTGAATTAATTCATTAGATAATGCAATTATAATGCAATTTATTATAAAATATTATTAAATTTATGCAAAAAAAGCAAAAATATCCGTCATGAACAATTTTATAATATTTATGAACATGTTCTTATTCTGAATGAAAAAAGTTTGGGGAAAAAAAGTCAAGTTCGATTATAATATTTATTACAAAATTCATTCCAATTATGAATTTCTTTTTTCTGTGTAGAATTTTCAAACAAAAAATGTTGTTTACTACTTTTAAGGACTTTGTTAAAACAATTGGAATGTCAACCAATATTAATGTAGCGTTTTCAAGCTATTGATGATTTTCAATTCGTTTGATTTTACTTTGAACAATATATTTGGGAAGAATCACAAGTTTATAACTATTTAATATTATTTGAAATAAATTCGTAATTGGCTCCTACCTCAACTTATTATTTGTCTTAGATTTTTGTAGAGTGTCTTTGACAATCTTAATAATTGATTTGCCTCATTTTTGAAGCTGTCTAATACTTAAAACATTTTTTTAGTAATTAGTGGCATGAAATTTGACTTTCTCAATCCATATGCCTCAATGTTCTGTATAAATTTATCTAAATGTTTCTACTCAATTTTTTTATCATTTGAAATTATGTTGACTGTTTCAAAAACTCAATGAAAAGCGTGTGATATTCAAGATATATGTAGCTGTTATATAAAATCGGCATCCAAGATTTAAATAGAATTATTGAAAAGCCTTACAATAGATAGGTGGTGGACTATCAATCTGAGGGTTGCGGGTTCGATTCCCGCCAGAGACTCTGGGTGTATCTGCAGACAAGCAAAACGCTTCGCAGTTTGTGTTTGTTTTAAAAAAAAATAGTTGAATGGTTGGTTCTATTTAAGACGGAAGCGATAAAAATAACGTTTTTAATGCAGTTTTATCATTGGTGCCCAAAATACCATGACAATTCCCATGTTTCTTTCAAAATAAGCTGTAAATAGCCAAATATGCACAAACAAACCGATTCCAAAATTCTTAAAATTGTCTGAAATACTAAGCACAGCAAAAAATATGTTATTGAATATGGGGGTAATAATTTAAGGATATCATCGGAAATTTTAAAGTCTTGACATTTATCTATCTAATTTTAATATTTAATAACTCCTTAAGCATTTTAACTTTAATGCTATTTCGTTGTTTTATCTTTACAATTTCTATTGTACTAAGCAGTCGTTCAATCTTACAACATTACTTAAAGGAAGCACTAAAACGCTAAATATTAAAGCCAATAATACATGTCTGACAAATACAAATTTTACCCATATAAATGCATTTCCAAATATCATCACTTTAGTACACAAAAAGTGCAAAATAAATACCAACCTAGATTTAGCATTTTATGGATTTTCGATGATCCCAAGGTCTTAAGTTCTTCTACGTCACCTAAAAACGAAGAAAATTTAAGCAAAATATAATAACAGTATTACCGAATCCAGCAGTTTGATTTTTGCATACATAATACTAATCTGTGTTAAATGTTAGAAATCGGTATTTGTTAGATACTTAATGTGTTTTTCGGAAATGTCCTTCATATAGGAGCTATGGGCAATTATGGAAATTTTAATATATTTAAATGATTTAAGAAGTGCACTATATACCTATGTATGATTGCTACGGCCAAATATACACCGATCTGATTTTTTTTGAAAATTGTTATTTTCTTAATCCAAAATTATTAATGGAATAAGGTAACGATATTTTAGCGGTAACGGTAATAGCAGTTATTTCGGTAATTATATTTTAGAATATAGTCGAGCTGAAGTGGTGCCGGTAGATAAGAATGGAAATGTTAGCATTACCCCTCTTTTAATGAATGAGATCTTTTAAGGACCCTGTGAGCAGCAGATTTTAGAAGAAAGATACAGCTCATACAAAGATTTTAATTACTTTATCACTTTGGCTTAAGAAGATATCGCCTTTTGCAAATCAGTGCAAGTGTTCTGAATACCTCCTCTATGAAATTAACTGCTATTCAGGATCCGCACCAGGATTAATCGATAATGTTTTTATTGGAAAACATTATTATTTTTTCGACCATTTCCGATTTTAAATTAGCAGATAGTAAACCTAGTTTCAACTAAAATACTTTTTATTAACTTTCTATAGTTACCTACATATGTATGTATATGAGCTTTGCACATGACCATCATGAGTTTATTGTTTCCTAATTGTTCTCTTGATTTTTTTATTTTTTTTCTTCATTCATTTAATAACTCCAATAAAACAAATATATTACTTCTTACCGCCTTTCCCACTTTGCAGTAATTAATTAATTAATATTTTGAGAAATTTCACTGAATGATTAATTTAAATATCCACAAGCCAACGGCATTTTGGGGCATAAATTCAATCTCCAAATGATTTTATCATCACAGCTAAATGCCGGCTGTCAAAAACCAAAATATGTTTACATTTAGTAAGTAGTTTGTTACTAAACCGAGTGTCAATTAAAAAAAATAAAAACAGAATAGCTATAATTTATGATTGTTTTGATTTTTTTATTAATTCTATTTTTTTTATGAATATTGTTATGGTTATTGTTATAGTATTTATATTGTTTTGTGTATTAACTCAATAATAAAAATTAAAATGAAATAAAAATACAGAAATACACCACAGTATTGCCAAAGTCAACTTCTCAGCCGCTGCTCGGTTGACGTAAGCACAGCATCGTCTTGAAATAAAATTTATGTGTGAACACTTTCAACAGAAAACAAAAAACGAGAACAACAACAACAAAAAAACAACATGGCTCACTCACGGGACACACCATAAAGTAAAATAATAACGTAATTCGTCACACTTAACGCATCCATAAGCAGTCGTTCTCTTTCTGGCATCTGGTCACATTACATACGATCATCCCTCTCGCACACAGTCATTCATCTTTATGAATTACTCTCGCAGACGTCGTCATTACCATCGCTCAACGAGGCAATACATACACACTCGCACACACTCATGTACATTAAGAAAAAATTATAAGAACAACAATGCCCATGCTAAACTTGGCCGACAGCTGCTAGATATTGTACTTTTTTGCTGTTGTTTGGGCTTCACTGCCAGTGGCGCTGCTGCTGCTATTGTAGCCGCTTCTGCTGTCACTACACACCATAAAAACGAAATGAAAATGCTTTATGAGTTCGACTCCTCCCTGTTTGTGGCCCGTTTTATTGCCAATTGGAAGCGGGTATGGATGATGATGGTTGTTGTTTTGACTAACATTCCGACGGAATGACGACTCGTCAAATGGTGCTTTATTTACAGTTGTTGGATGTTTCAAGAGTTCTGCAATGCACGTGGTTTTTCACATGAGAATAACTGCAAAGAGAGCAAACATATTTGATATGGAGAGTGAGAGTGATATTTTAAACAAAAGAGTGCAAGAGACAGAGAGAGTAATGATAAGAGAACAGGGTTGTTTTTGTCGACTTGTTCTCGCTATGAATGAATAATGTGAGAACTTGAGTGTATTTTCTACAACAACAAAATTGCTGTTATAATTGATGTTGTTGCTTTGTAGATTTTACGCCATGATTATTTTGCCGTCGGCAAACATGGTTGTTGATGATTTTACAGCTGAAATTTGAAATGCCTTCCTCATCATACATATTTGTGTATTTGCTGTTGTTGTTTTTGCTATATTGTGTTGTTCTAGTAGATGCGGCAGCCATAATTGTTGGACAACCAATAAATCATATGAAAATTAAAAAGATGCCTCGATCAATTAAATGCATACTTAAGCAAAAGCAAAATAAATTACAAAAAATATTTAACTAAAACATGAAACATTTTAATTTAAAACGAAAATATGATAAATAATTAAGATTTATTTTGTTTAGAAAAATGCGACATGTAGTATGTTTAACATTCGATGTGTCGTAGATAACTGGTGTCATTTCATTATCAACAGTAAAGTCTTAATACGAATACGAAATGCCTCAAGGAGTCATAAAGTACAAAACTAACGAACTGAAAAAGCTCAAAGGAGTTTTTGTAGTTATTCTTCTTGCTCTCGCTTTCAAGGCAACTCAGTCAACGTCTGTGTGAATTCCTTTCGTAAATAAAATAAAACAACTACGTATGTATGTAGTATAAGCTTATTCTTATGGTTACTGTCGCTGTAGCTACTAAATCTATTTATGTTGGGGAATGCAATGTACTTTTAGGATTAAGTACCAACTATTCAATTTACAAAAGCTATCATGGTACTTTTAGTACGAACATGGTAAATGTTACTAGAGTCAAATCTGATCTCAATCCATCTCTAATAAATATGTTTGATTGAGAAGAGGGAACTTGTGTCCAAACCCTTGAAATTGGTTACAATAGTACGTCTCATTGTTGATAATGACAGTTTCGTCCTCCTACCCACATACCCTACCTGTTAGTGCTAACAGGATCATACTTAATTGTCTGCTGAAAATCCTTTCCATCCAAAATTTCCGTTACCATCGTTGGGCACCTCCGTTAGAGAGGTGACTACGATGGTAAGGGAAAATCACTAAGGTAGACCCTATTTTTTCTTTTCGATTTTTGTGTGAGGTTAGGATAAATTTTACAAAAGTTTGAGCTCGATCGGTTCGTGTTCGTGAGAACATTTACAAGGGAAAAAATGCTACTTTTTCAGTTTTTGTAAAAATGTTGTCATTAAATAATTATTTTTGAAATTTAATATAAAAGAATATAAATGTGTACGTAATTGTCTTTGTAATGTGATATAAAAGACAAAAATTTATTGAAAAATGTTAAAGTTTGCATTTTTCCCCCTTAAATGTTCTCAAGAAATTTAATCCTCGTGGGGCACGCCAATTTTTAACCGATCGAGTTCAAACTTTCGTAAATTTTTTTTATCCTAACCTCACATAAACTGCTCTTCGTTTTTGAAACAGATAAGTTTTTAATTTGTCCATACATTGAAGGTCCACCTTAATGTCACTCGATTTAAAGCCATCGGTTGGATATTGGATTGTGAGATGTGATCATTTCTGTCTCCTATTTCGGGAATTCGGGAGATGCAGTCAATGCCGAGATGCCTTATCGCGATTTTTCCACAATAGTGATATTGCCTCTTGGAAAGATGTTCAATAATTGTTAACGTGTGACTGTTTGAAGATGGTGATGGACTGTCTAGGATATAGTGCTTCCTAAACACCACCATGATCGTGATGAACATAAAAAATATTACCTTGATACATTAAAATTTGTTTTTCATATAAAAAACTTGGTTTAACACCTCAACAGTTGAGTACTAATTGTTAAGTTTTTATTTAATATATAAAGTGTTGTCATTATTGAACAATTCCAGTTTGTATACACGCAGAGAAAAAATATAATTGGGCATGGTTACTGTAACCATTTAAATAGTGTTACAAGATTTGTAACAATATTATAGTCACAGTAACTATTTACATGATTGTGGTAACCATAATATGGTTAATTTATGATTCACATGATTGTATCAACCATATATATGGTTACAGTAAACAAATTTATGTTTGTGGCAACCATATTTATGATGAATAATTTTATCATAATATGTTGTTCTCAGATTATGATAAGCTTTAAGCCGAGAGCAACATAATATGATAAGTCCTTCATCATATGAATGGTTGTCACAAAGATATATTTGTTTACTGTAACCATATATATGGTTGATACAATCATGTGAATCGTAAATTAACCATATTATGGTTACAACAATCATGTAAATGGTTACTGTGAATATAATATAGTTAAAAAACTTGTAACAATATTGAAATGGTTACAGTAACCATGCCCAACTATATTTTTTCTCTGCGTGTACCATCAAAATATTATTCCGGATGTAGGTATATGAAAGTATTTGTTCATTTGGTACCCTTCTTCAACAAAACATTGGAATTCCATCACTGGCACACAATTGCTCTAGTTTTTGCAGGTTTCTTCTGTATTTTTTTTTTGTATCAACTTCATACACATTCTCATTACCACATCCCCAGGAAGCATCTAAAGCTAAGCACATCACAGTACAGCACACAGAGTGTATATTAAATCTTCTCCATGTGAAGAATTAAGCACATCTTTGGCAAACTGAAACACATACATTTTATGGTCTCACATTTTATGTTGAGATTTTAGTTTCAGTTTCCTTCATCTGGAGAATGTGTGCTACACAGTCTGTTTTATTTTGCTTTTGTTTTACTTTTTATTATTTTTGCTTTTGGTTTTGTTTCTTTGAGTCTGGAGCTTTGTTGTCTCGTATGGTTTATGAGCTCAATTGTTGGGTGATTTTCAACATAAATTCGCCTTTAAGAAGGGTTGCCATTATGACCGTTAAATGTGTGAAATATAGTTAAATGTTTATTCTATAAATGAAGTTGTATTTTGAATGGATCCTCTAAAAGTTTAATTCTAAGGAAGAAAAGTGAGAATTTAGGGATGATGTAATTTTAGTTTTCTCTGACGCCCGACGAATATCCGTTATGGTAATTAATTATAGATCGTTAATTTGCCATTTTTAAAACAAAAAATCATAAAAACTACTATAAATAGGCAGTTTAGAAGTACATGAGTTCACCATATTATCTTGATATTATTTAGGTTACAATAATAAATCTTATGTTTCTTAAGGACCCGATATTTGTGTTACTGGTTGTCTTACGTTACGTTGTCTTGCAGTAAATCATCGTCATATTTATTTACTAACGAATCAACACCGGATGAGCTTAACAGCTTTTTTAGTATAGTTTGGATGATTGGTATATGAAGCTACATATGATCATTTCCGTTGTTGTTTTTTAAATAATTATTTTATTAAATATACAATCGTTCTTGCAAAGATCATAATATAACAAAGTAATGTAACAAAAGTGGTGTAAGTTGAATATACCACTAAATAAAGAGATTGGGGTTACACCATTATAGCCTCAATTGTGCTTAGTCGAATGTTTATTAAAATAAAATACATATGTCTGTACATTTTTTTAGATTATTTTTTTCATTTTTCATAAAAGCTCATCAAATTATGATTTAATTCTATATATATTATTTAATGGGCTCATGCCCTTGGCAGGGTAAAAAATGTATTTCAATTTGCCAATTGTTTAAAATTACTCTACAGTAAATTAACTTCCGCCTAATTAAAAATTCCTTTTCAAATCATGTAACCGAGTAGTTACAATCCAATGAGTGACGTGTTTTGAACTGAAATCAATCACTAGATATAAAATCGATGGGAATTTGTAGATCGCAAAATACGGACACAAAATTATACCACGAACGAACACAATTATTGCTAAAATGGAACCGAAGTTTCCATTGTTTTATCAATAACAAAATAATAAATACATACCTATTAATTTGTTTTCGATTTTCAGAATTTAATTATTTTGTTTATTAACATTTAACAATAACCTTTTCATTTTTTAGCTACAACAGAACAACAAAACAAAGTAATAGTGAAAATGTTGGATGACAATAAAATTCTGTTACAAACCCATAACAAGACTCGCGAAAGTATTACTACCCTAACAAAAGTATTTCCTCTTAAAACTGAAGAAGATCTTCAGAAGATTGAAGCAAAATGAACATAAATAAATATTACTGAAAACAGTTCAATTAGAAAAATAATGAAATGAAATATGAACAATTAATTATATATATGAAATACTTAATGAATCTAGTTGACAGTATTCGCTCTTTACATATTTTTCTTCCGGGAGACGTTTTCTCATTACATGTGACAAGAGTGTGATTTGGTAGCATCATTAATATAAACCGGATTTGTCGGCATTGTAGATTTCGTGAAGAGTCAACCCATGCGCGTCAACGTAATCCTTAAACTCTTTCACAAATGGATCAATGTGATCAGGTTTCGAAGACAATTTCTTGCCTGTAACTTTTAAAAATCTAATTCTATGTCGACGCTTAAATTTCTTCAACCATCCTTCACTGGCATTGAAACATAAATTGGTTTGATAAATTTTGGTATACAAGTGACTGATTGTAAAATCGTTGCTGATATTGGAAAATTTTTTCCCATTGTTTTACAAATTTCCATTTTACATTTTTTCCATTCTTGGATACTAAAGTGCAACTTTTGCCACTTTCTGTTGTATGTACGAACTTGTTTAATGAATTTTCTTGCAATCTTATGCAACTTCTAGTTCACGCAAATTGAATTTATGGAATCTCCACTTTTAAATTTTTTTTAAATCTCTAATTTTTGAGAAATCGTTGGCTTTAAAATATGTTAAGAGCTGTATTTACACAACAAATGACACGAATAAACTGACAAAATTGAAGATCAAAATCATCCAAAAAGGTTAATATACCAAAAGACGGGGATTTTCCTTTTTGTAATCAAATTTAAAAAAAAAAAAACAGAAAAACAGAAAAACAGAAAAAAGTCATGAAAATAGAATACGTTTTTCGTAAACTGTCGTGATTATAGAACCTGTAATATTAAAAATTAACCCGTCGCGATAACGGGACAGTCGTTAATGGGTAGTCGCGAATACCGAACTTGCACTGAAATTTGTTTTAGGAAACAGAAAATTTATGAAAGAAGCAGAAAATCTAGAATTAGAAGGAAGTTCTAGATTTTCTGCTTCTAAAATTTTCTGCTACTTAAATTATTTAATTTAAGTATGAATTCTTTATAATATTCATGGATATTCCTGTTCTCACTTTCACCATTCACCGTATTTTTGGAAGCATGTTTATGTAATTTCCTCAGCATTTATAATTATAAATGGCTACACGTAATTTATTTTAACCTCAATTATATAATTTTAGAAACTTTATTTAATATAAATATTGTTGTAATTATGCTTCCAAAAATAGCCCTGATTATTTTTGTTTTTGAATAAATATATCTGCAACAAAGGAATAAATTCATGTTGATCAATGGGGTAGTTTAAAAACTATTCTGGGTTTTATGGTCCAGTCCAAGGACATCGTAATGTTAAATACCTATACCATGTTTTTTCAATTCATTTGGGTTACCTATTGGACTAGTCCTAGTTCCTTATGTGCTATATTTTACATGCGTGTATGGACTAGTCGTATTATTTACAAGATCAATTTCATAGTTCAATAATAACTTGTATTTTGAAGTACGTAATGGTAATTCTTATTACAACCGTTTATTATTAGCAAACTTAAAAAACATTATTTCATTGAAATATTTATCCTTTAAAATACTTTTATCATTGGAAAAATACCAACAATTTTACGCAATCATAATATTTTAAACATTTAGTAATTTTGTTGCTTTTGTTGTGCACATTTCTATATGGTGACAATACAATTTCGATTTAGTAAAAATATCTAGAAATAGTTTAATTTCTTTTAAGTTTTTATTAATACAGTAGACGCTCAAAAATTAGAGCTTTCAGTAATTCGAACGTCCAGAAATTAGAATCAGTGTTTGCAATACATTTATGTATATTTGTGGCTAGTTTATTTTGAGAAATTTGATACGCGTGTACATATTTTGGCAGTCTCTATTAAAAAGTGAAAGTGTATCATTAGAAATGTCAAATAAACGTAAAAAGGACACATTACCATTGGAAACTAAAGTAAAAATATTAGAAAAGCTTGACAAAGGCGTTCAAGGGAACCGGTTAGCCCTAGATTTTAATGTGATAACATCTTCAAGCAGCTACATCAAATCACATAGAACAGCAATATTAAATGCTGTTTCCAACACATATCAGAAGTCAAGCAATAAATCTTTGCACAGCGCTGAATATCCTAAAATGGAAAGTCGTCTGTATGAGAAAAAAGTGTATACTGACTGAGCCAATACTTAAACAGAAAGCTAAACAAATATTTAGGGAGGAATATCCCGATAAAGATGAAAATGCATTCCGTGCATGTTGTGGATGGTTTACTAAATTTAAGAAACGACACGGCATCCGTTTTTTTAAATTTGTGGCGAGATTCTTTCCAGTGATGTTGCTTCAGTCACTACTTTTATTCATCGATATCGTGCAAATGTCGCTGAGATGGGGTTAATGGAATCACAAATATATAATGTCGACGAAACCGTATAATTTTTTCGTTGCCTACCAGACAGAACATATGTCTCTGCTTTTGAGAAAACGCCCCTGGACATAAAATTCAAAAAGACAGAAATTCAATCCTACTTGTTGCAAACTCTGATGGATCACATAAATTAGTTCCATTGGTAAATATAACTGATTATATGTCAACCAAAGATTAGTTGCAAATATGGCCATTGTGCAAGCTATCCCGCCAATAATATTTAACTTTATTATTTAATATTTTTTTAAATACATACATGTGTAAAATATTTTAGTTTTTTGGACTGAATTAATTTATAAAAATACATTTAATGTATTGGACTGAATTGTTGCGTTTTCTTGTTTTTATCAAATAAAATTGAATTAAAAAAAAAATTAAAAGTGTTTTATTTTAGTTTTTGGAAGTAAATTTACTCAATTTTTTATTGGAAAAAAACGTCCAGAAATTAGAATTATTCAGAAATTAGAATTGCGTCAAAAACAAAGCGGTTCTAAAATTAAATTTTTAGTCCTGGATGCTTATATTGAAGCCCACAACGATTTTTTGTAATTTTTTTTTATTTTTGTATTTTCCTAATATGTTTCTAAGCATTCTAAATCATTTTTATTGCTAAATTAGTGTTTTTACAAGTTTTATAGGCAAATCAAGGACACTTTTTTAAAAAAATTGTTGGATTCAAAAATTTATTTACACACATTTCCAAATTGCTATCAATCCAACACGAAATTGTAGATATCTCAAATTATATTCCAAAAATAGATTAAAAAACCATTTTTTTAAAAAAATATGGAAGTTATGTGCAAAAATGTAAAATGTATCAATATGGATAAAATATAGCGAAAGGGAAATTATATGTTGCTTGTACATTTATTCCTTGAAAAAGCCCAATAAAAAATTTTACATTTACCAAAGGTCTCTTCAAATTTAACGCTTGGCAACTCTGTCGTCGGCTTTAATTGAGTTTATACAACTTTTCAATTACTGTTTTATTCCTTTTTGTTTATTGTTTTTTTTATTATTTAATTTGAAAACACAAAACATAAAACACTTTAAAAATTTAATAGAACAAATATATGTAAGTCAGACTTTAAGACAAAACTGAATTGAAAATAAGGAAAACCAAACAGCAAAGAAATTTTAAGAACAAAAAAACACACACAAATTCACAAACACAGTAAAAATTCTCACATAAATTGCACAATTCAAAAACTCAAACAAAAAGCAATAAAGCAACAACGAAAAAACACACAAACCCATACAGAAATCACAATACTCACTCATTCACTCATTTGTTTTTACAAAAACAAACACGCACAAATCCCATAAACACTCTTTTTACACAGTTATTTAACTCAAATTTTGTACTAAACAAAACGCAAAAAAAAAAAGGAAAACAAAAATTGAAAAGCAAGAAGATGAGGCAAAAAGGCAAACACAAAAAAATTCACACAATAAATTTGCAACAGACCCAGGAATACTTTATTGCTTCGGCGCTACGCGTGGTCACTCAAATTGTGAAGTACAACAAAATTTACGAGACGTAACGTAAACGTTGACGTCATCGCAGCCAACGTTGGCCGAGACGTTGACGAACATAAATAACAAGGAATGAAAAACACACTGAAATGAGTTTAGTGAGAGCAACTTGGCACAGTGGGCTTATGGCATGTTGAAACGGCTGTGTGTAGGTTCGTGTGTATTTATGTATGAATTTAAGGAAGGTTGGGTTGATGATGGTTGCTGCTTTTGTTTCGAAATGTGTGGTGTGTATTCGAAAGGTTGGTTGGCATAGTTTGTGGTGGTTGCTGTTATTGTTGTTGCTTTAGTTCAGAGTATCTTATAAGATTATTTATATAGTGTTTTCAGCCAACTGCTCTGCCTCCCCAGTTGACTGCTACGTAGCAGACGACAGCAGAACAAGAGCCATAATGTATGGTTGGCAATTGTATTCGGTATCAAACATACATCCATATGTGTGTTATTTATATGTGAGTTTTGTGGATTTGTTGTTTATTTTCATGAATTTCTTCTACTCTATATTGTACATTATTTTCCCCTTTTCAATTCATATAGTGTAGCGTTTTTTTTAATGTTCTTGCTTTTGTTTAGTTTTCAGAAAAGAGCTCCTGACTCTTTGGCTGATTTAACTAACTAAGGCTGGCTGGCAAACTAAATGTTTGCTTATTACTTTTAGCTTTTTTCAGTACGTTCGATTCTGCCACCGTTAGCGTTCACAGATATAGAGAGACGGTACCGTCGTCCGCTTTATTATATTTTTCTTCTTATTGCATACAATTTCATTTGGATTTCGTATTAAGGAATAGTACTACAACGCGACGCGCGGCTCTATAATTTTGCTCGGATTTTTCACATGTATATGCTACAAATTGAATACTTTATGGGTTTAGTTTGATAGAAGTCGTAAAGAAATCAACATCATCAAAAACAATAATAATAATAAACATAAAAAATAAAGCTGAAGATTAAAAAAAAGAGAACAAGCAGCATCATTATTACTATCACAACTATTATTAATGTAAAAACAAAAACAACAACTATCACTAGTACTTTCAATGGATAGTTAATGATAATAAATCTCTCAAAAACTGAAAAAGTAACAAAAAAACAATAATAAAACAAAATTCTTAAATTCATTTGAAATTCTTTGGCAAATTTTTAAAGAAAGAGTGCTGCTCAATTACACTAGTTTCTTATTGCACTTGATTTTCATTTACTACCTACCTACATATTATTATTCACTGGTTAAAAATTCCAATTTCTTTTCGAAATTTCATTTACTATTTCCAAATGTCTGTATGAAAGTGTATCACATATGTAATTTAGTCTATATTTTGATTCATAAGAACAACTAAATGTGTTCGTTCTTATTGTGCGTGTGAGCGAGTTTCATTATTTATCTATTCTAATGCTTACTAAAGCAATTTATGACAAAAGAAATTGTACATACTACAGCCCAGAATTAGATATAGAACACAACAAATACATCATCATCAGCAGCAGCAGCAGCATTAAACGTATGAATGCATGTACATTGTATGTACAGAGAATTTGAGCTACGAGATAGACGGACAGAAAGTGGTGGCTGGCTGGCTGCTGGGATTTTGGGAAAACAGAAACAACAAGCAAAGACAGCAAGCAGCAACCTACAAGACGGCAGCAGCCATCCTCATCATAGCAGCATTATAACCATAAACAACATTCAACCAAACAGCCAGTCATAAAAATAATCATAACAATAATCGTAAAAACTGAAATTTATTCGTACGTTTACAGTCACATCAAAATCAACTCAACAAACGGTAGCGCGTAAACTAGTATGTGTTTACACTATCACCACACTATTACTCATACTCTCTTCCAATTCATTCAAATTTATTAATGGAGGAGTAATAAAAAAAAAACAAAACGACGTGTAAACAAACAATTACGGCCGGTCACTAAATGGCAATAAAAAATAAAAACAAATAATTATCACCTTAACAAACTAAATACCAGTGAAAATCCATAATTACAAACAACAAAATTCTCTATAAAATATTTAATGAAATGTGCAATATTTTAAAAAATATATATAATTAAATTAAATAATATTAAATTGTGCCAATAACAACAACTAAGCAGTTAATATCCATTGATTTAAAAAATATATAAATAAATAAAACAAACATACATAGAAATATCATAAATTAATGCCAAAATTTTATCCTATAAATAAATTAACAACATAATTTTGTGTTTCTTTTATTTTAAATTCTATCTAAAACAAAACAAAGAAAAATAAAATCAAAACAAATTGTGTAAATTTTAAATAATACCAGTTAATCTTCTCTAGTCTCAAAAAATATTAGCAATAAATTTAAAATACCCCAAAAAAAATAAATAAATATTAATACTACCACATAATTACTATAAATATACTTAAAAATGGCTTTATTACATAAACAAATAAAATTTAATTATTGATAAACAAACATTCAAAAAAAAAACAACATTTTGCAATACTGCAGACCACTGTGTTATCAAACAACCAAGAGAGTGTTTATTGCAAAAGGAAATTCTTAAAATCATAAAAAACTAGTGTTTTGCGAGAAAGTGCAATCATAAAAAGAGCATAACTTTCATTAACAACAACAACGACAACAAATAAAGGAGTAGAGAAGGAAACCAACAACAACTACACACAAATAACAAAGAGTAGAGAAAAGTAAAGTGTGCTTTTGCAAACAATCAACAAACATTTGCAAGGAGTAAAGAAAGACCTGTAGTCGCATTCAACTTTCAAAAAGGATTAAATGTAAGTATTGAGTTTGTGCATGATTTCTAACTAAAACAGATCTATGAGATACTTGTATAAATTTCTAAATATATTTAGGTATGTGCGTGCAATTGTTACAAAAGTTTATTTCATTTGAAGGACATAAAATCGATTTACGTTACTCACTAATTTCTCAATACACTTACACCTAGACAAGAGCTTTGATTGCGGCAAATGAGTAGCACTGTGGCTCATATTGTTTGAAATGCATTTAGAATTTTCTTACATACAAATACTTATGTTTTATGTAAGTCATTAAAAGAATCGTTTAGTTTTCTTAATAGAGCACTAATAAGTATGAATTTATGCATCTAATGCAGGGCCCTACATAGGCGAATGATCGACGGTATTAAACATTCAAAATGTTGAATCGAATAGTAATTTTTCCACATTCCGGGAAGCAAAATTGGACAATCTTTCGTTATTCTAATATTATTTAGGATTTAATCTAGATATCCCAAATATATACACAGAGAAAACAGATTCGTGATAGCAACCGAATTTGTTGCCAATCGAATGATTCGGTTGCACACATAGAATTTTTCGGTTCTATCAACAGAAAGTCAGTTGACATAGAATAATTTCGGTAGAAGCAACCAAACTTTTATTTCCCCTTTTAAAATTTTGTAGCAACAACTGTAAAATTCGGTCACTAGGGTGGAATCATTCGATTGGCAACAAATTCGTTTGCTATCACGAATCTGTTTTCTCTGTGTACCCAATATAGCTTTATTGTTAGAATAATTGGAGGGCAGATTTAATGAAAATACATGCTTTTTCTCGAAAGTCTAAATGCAATATAAATAAATTAACTAATTTCTTTATCAGCTATTGAAAATTATCATTTCAAAACATTGTGCTTCAAAAAAGTTTTGTTTTTTGTAGTATCAAAAACATTCATATTTAATTTTATTTCAATTTCGATTTATAAGAGATTTCGTTACCGAAAGTTTTTGTAACTTCATATACACAGTTACCGCTCCTCACAATATGAAAATTATGGGGGAATGCTAGTTTACTAGGAAACTCGTATGATGGAGTCTCTAAAGATTTGTCGTGTTAAACAAGTATTCATCCCAAGATGTTAGAGTTAAATATTTAACTATATAAATCTTGGTATAATTTAAAGGGTCTTAAATGCTTGGAACTCTACTGTGTATTTATTGGGGATTGTGCGATGCATAGTTAATTATTTTGGGTTTCTGCACAAAAATATAAGTACATATTTTACAAATGTTTAGGTCACAATTTTATTTTTTTGAAGCATATTTTGGGTGCATATTTTCCAATAATAAATGCATGAAAATCCAGCGTAGTAGTAATAACATTAGCTTTCGAGATTATTTAACATTATATAAAATCGATTTAAATATATAGAACTCAATAAGAAAAATACTCAATTCGAAGCTCTATTGATTAGTTTAATCCAAAATATCTGTGTCTCTGACTCTTACCACCCGGCGGCAATATATAGTTTATGAAAATATCTGAAACATTTTACATTCACTGTTTTTTAAAAGTCATATTTTCATTAAATATTAAACCAGAAAAAAAATCACATAACTTGTTTAAAAAGTTGAAAATTAATCAATATATTTTAAAAAAAGTTGGTAAAATATTCAAATTTCAAAACTTTGTATGAAAATCACTCGGTTTTTAAATGTTTTAAAATTGGATAATACCAAAATTATTTATTCACTGTTAAACTGGTTGTTTAGATAGATTTTATTTATTTTGACCTCTTCAAATATCCATTACAATATCAAAAATATGATCTTATTAAAAGCGGTAAAAGTGCAAGATGTTTTTTTAAAAAATGTTTAGAAAATTTATTTTGAAAATTTGTATGAAAATCACAAAATTTTCTAATAATTTGAGTTCCAATCATACAAAATGTTTAAAATTGTTTTCCGTTCGTGTTTCTGAATTGTAGGGTAAATTACAAATATATAGCGTTGTCGGAATTTGTCTTGGCAATCAATCTTTTATTTAAACAATTTAATCATTAATTTAAATTCCCATTAAAAATCTTTTTTGATTGGTATTTTTATTATAATATAATAAATAATGAAAAATCCAAAATATGTTTAAATTTTCAATTTTTCAAAATGCAAAAACCTTATTTTTAGTTTCATTATTTTTTATTAAAATTATTAAAATGTATCTAAAAGTAATCTGTTAACCCGCCAATGGTGACGCAAATTTGACTTTCAGCAATTCTGTTGCCGGACTCACGCACTAATAGTTCACTTTTTTTTAAATTAAGCTCTTTGACAATAAAACTCAAATATTTAATATATTTAAGCTCATTTACTGCAATATTAAAATTCAAAACATTTTTTAAAAGCAATAACTGAGAATAAAGTAATTCGATTTTTTTAACACAACCGATCTCACAGACATATAGGTCACCATTGGCGGGTTAAATTTCAAATTTAAAGAAAAAGAACAAAATACATTTTTGTTTTTCGATCAAAAGAAAAACTTTATGCTAAATTCTAGTTTGTATGTTATTCCTAATTTATAGTAAAATATCTTAAACAGATGTAATTTGCCGAAAAACTCATTCCGACGGAAGGTTTCAACAACTTAAACAAAATTAAAGGGATTGCTGCAGTAGCTCAATAAGCCACAAATATAAATATAAAAGTAAATTTTTTGTGTAAAGAAACCCCAGACCAGACTTTTAAAAATTATATTTTGTGTTAGAAAATAATTCACTTTTTTGTCGATTCCATTGAAATTAAGTTAAATAATCTAACTATTCCACATTGGTAATTGGTCATACAAATTAAAGAGCATAACTTTTTAAATAAGCCGATGAATAAAGTCGTTTATCTCTGATAGTTGATTTTACCTACAATAGTTCGTCCTATGTTGCTTAATATGTTCACTATTTTTAAATATACGGAGAATTTGGATCTTCATTTTAGCATAAAGATATCACAGGAGAAAAATCATCTAGAATTCTCCAAAATTTGGTTATTTATCTTGATTCTTATTTTAAAGGTACTTCAAAATTGCGAGCCATAACAATTTAGGTTAAAAATTAGTTATCCATTTTGTCTTTTTTTGTATCAATTTAAAATTGCAGTTTCTATATTGAGGACTTATATTCAATAAGTGCTATCAGCGAAATTAAAATTGTTATAGAGTGCAAAAATCTACTTCATTCAATATTTTGTACATTTATAGCAAATCAATATTTGCTTTCCCGGGTATAGATTTTTAAATATGAATGTGTACTGTCTAAATATAACAAGATTTAAAAATTCACAATTTTATTTGAAATAATTATTGATAGAAAATAAAACGACATTATTAAAGTAATGTAAATAGCTTTGACAAATGTTTAATATCCAAAAACGATACTCGACGTACTCCAGAGTTAACAAATTATTCAAATTAATTATTTTAAATTTAAAAAGCCGGAGATGCAAGTATCGTTTTTGACATATTGTAATTTTCAGTAAAGTTATTAGAGTAAGTTCGGGTAATGTGACTATAATTTTTAGAATCTTAATTTGATTGGAACAGTTCTCAGATGGTGTTCTACTACAAGTGTTAGGTTTACATCTATGAAAGTAAAAAAGTTGTTTAAAAAAAAGAGAAAAAAACCATAAACAAGCCATTGAAAAAATTGGTGGGTAATGTGGTATACCATGTTCTGTTAATATTGTATACTAAACCACACTTAAATCATCTGCAATGGATGCGGTTAAAGTTGGCGGCAGTCTAAGCTTACCAGAAGCTCCTCAATACATTCTTCGCATCGTAGGAGACATTGAATGACAGATGCGAAAATAATGTCCATCTCGTTGTTTCTAATAGCTCACATAGCTTTCTTCAAATTTTCCGCTGCCCATTTTCTTACTTCACCTTTCTTTGGCATATTATTTGTTTGAAATTCTTTAGCTATACCACATTAGCCTTTTCCATTCTGCAACTTTTTTAAGGAATTGAGTCTAATTTTGTTACTTGTTTGTCACTTGTGAGGTTTTGATATTATAGTACATATTTTGGAATATAAATTAAAACTGTGTAGATATTCGGTTTTGTTTTTCAAAAAACTAAGCTAATAAATATACAATGGTGTGATGATGTAAAGTTTTAATCAAAATTATGAAACAATTAATACTTTGAGTAAATAAACCAAACCTGGAGATAGGTCCTAATGAATATAAACATATGATATGTAACATTATTTACATTAGTCTGCACATATAGCCAATTAAAAATCTCAAAATAATATTAAATGTTCTCTTTATGACGACCACTGCACTATGGCCGAAAAAACCCCAAGTAGCTGCAAAAACTATTTCCCGACAAGGGAAATAATGCTTACAGAACTATATTTACTAAAACACTCCCATCATAATTTGATAGATACATTTCTATAAACCTTAGAAAAAATTATGAAAGTCGTGTCAGTTTTTTTGTGGGGCTCCCATATGAATTTACCTTTTCCAAAAGCAGTATTAAATCGTGAGTTTGCAATTATTTTACATGGCGTTAAACCTTAGTCTCCCACGATGAACTACATATAGGAAACTCCTTTATCGGTTGTTATCCACGGGAGTTCTACTCCAAAAAAGACGAAAACACTATTGACAATTTCACAAAAAAGATGAGCCAGTAATAACATCAAAATTAGTGCGAAATATAAACATTTACAAAATATCTTTACAACAGATAAAAATACACACCTCGAGTAATAGAATCCATATTAAAAGATTTATTTTATTGAAAGTATATTTTGGAAAACAACGTTCTATTTAATAAAAATATATTGTTTCACAATTGATAACACCAATTTGCATAAATTTAAATATTATGAGCATTTCATCTCTAAACATTAATTTTTTCTTCCCAATATTTTGACAATTGAACGCACTAATTTTTTTTTTTGAAAAATCGCAAAATTTGGAAATTCAGCCATAGTGCACTGATGTATAGGAATTGCGAGTGGGCAGCAGTCGAAACAAAAACATCCTGCCTGTTTGAAATACATAGTCAAATTGAAAATCTGTTTAGAAATTACTTAAAATAAATTAAAAACTGAGACGTTTCACAAAAATTAGGAAATAATTTTTAGAAATTGTCAATAATAAATAATCTCTAACAATTTCAATGATGAATTGATTAAGCATACATACAAATCATAAATCAAAATCTAATTAAAATAGTTGATAATAATTTAATTAATCAAATTAAGACTGTTGACAAGCTTATTAAATAGAAACATTTTGCATATCTGCATATAATTACTGTTAAATTTTAAAATTGAAGCACAAAAACTAATTCTATTAATGTTAAACACATAAGTAAATAAATAATTACAATTGCAAACATTTTCTTTTAAACTAGCCAACATTTTAAATGTAATAATTTAAATTTTTATTTATGCAATACATCTTTAGGACAAAATACTCGAATACAAACTCAGTTCTTAGATGGAAAATGTGAGCAAGTGTCTGTAAATTGCCACTGTGTGTGAATATGTATATATGTATGTATGTACTTAAGCATATTTGAGAATAGAAGTAATGGTAGCTTTGAACTTGGTACTTGGTTTTTGAATTATGATTATATACAATTAAATACTCGTATATGCATAATAATATTTATGCAGTAACTCATACTTACACACACAAATACATATACATTCAGTTGTATTTCTACTGCATGTGTAGATGTATCTGTATCTGTATGAATGTTGAGCATTTAGCATAGTTTTACTTCCGTTTTGTGTCACTGTATGCACACACTGACTGCATTTTATTAAATTTTCTGCTGCGCATGTGAGTCAAGTCAATAATGCATTCAAACATGCACAAAATCTACATACATATACAGATATGTATAGACACACAATTCCTATAAATTTTACAAGTGTAATAGAAGTATTATGTATATGTAGTAGTAGTAGTAGTTATTAGACATTGCTTTAGTATGTATTAATATCCTTTAGTAGTTAAAACAAAATCTGTCTGTGTTTAGTTTATACACACAAAAAAAAAACATTTGATTATGAAAGAGTAATTGTAAATTTGAAATTTAAACACCTTTATAAAATGTTATGAAGTTTTTTGTTTTTAATTACTATTTATTTTGTCTTCAATAATTTAGGTTTTCGTAGCAAAACAAACTTTTCAATTATATTTATCTTAAACAACATCTAAATATTTGTATTTATATTTCTAATTATCATTATGATTTAATTTTTCATTTACACATATCTTTATAAATCTATCTTTAAACAGATTTATTCAAGTGTCCTCTCTACTATTGACTTAATGAAATGGCTTAAAAATGGCTTTTTAATAAACCCAATTTTTGTGCTGCACTTTATAAACAATTTTCAACTTTTTAGTCCATTTGTTTGGCATTATTGTGATATTGTTCATCTGCATTTTGTATGGACATATGTCCATATATGTATATTAGAGTGCTCCAAAAAAATAAAATTGCGAATTTTGACCGCCCCCCCCTCTAGAATTGTTCTATGTATTGTAGAAACACATTGTGTAAAATATTAGGATGATAGGATAACTTTAACTGGTGGCGCAACGACGCTGAAGTTTTGAGTTGCATTTACAAGGGGAAAATATGCAATTTTTTCAGTTTTTGTAAAGTGCTATTAAGGGTCAATTTCCATTTTTGTACTGTTATTGTGAATACTAGACTTCATTTTATATTTTTCTTATGTTTCATCAAAATCCGCCCAAAAATATATAATATTCCAAATATTGAAAAAATTTACCTTTGTCCTTCACGATTTAAGGGTTAAAGTTTTCCGATTTTAGTAAAACTTTCAGACTATATTTAAAATTACCTGGACTATATTATTCTGAATAGCTTTTACTTAAAAATCATTACAGTAAGGAAATTCTGGTCATTCCCCAAAATATGACCAAAAAATTAGTTTTTCTCGAAAATCGCAAAATTTATATCGCAGGTACGGAAAAACTATAGGAGGTATTGACATACTTTTTTCACATTTTGATTCCATATTATGTTGTCAATAAATCCCCAGGTGATGATCAAAAAATTCTGAAATTTGTTTAACAAAATTTTTAAAAGTTTGAAATTGGAGTTTTGAAACTGCCGTTAAAAAAATTTAATTTTTTTGGTCATACCTGCGAATAGGTTAACGGTATCCTACGAGGACAAAAACTCATATACAAGTAAATATGGATATATTTTAAGTAAAATTAAGCTTTTATTTTAATATTTCTCAAAATATGTTAATTTTGTTCATAAATTTCTTGTTCTAGTGGCCTGAGACACGTTAATGGCCTGGCGATTTTTTAATAACTTTAACATTTTTTCACCAATTTTTGTCTTTTATATCTTATTATAACGACAATTACGTACACATTTCGATTCTTTTAAATTAAATTGTAAAAGTCATTATTTAATGGCAAAATTTTTACAAAAACTGAAAAAATTGCATATTTTCCCATTGTAAATGCACCTCAAAACTTCAGCGTCGTTGCGCCACCAGTTAACGTTATCCTATCATCCTAATATTTTACACAACGTGTTTCTACATTACATAGAACAATTCTAGAGGGGGGGACGGCCTGTACCTAGAAAGTTTTTTTCGTCCATACAATCTTGGAGCACTCTAATGTATATAGTCCATTTATTTATACATTTTGCTCCTAATTTGTTGTTGCATATTGAATCTTGTTCATTTTGCAACATGGCAGTGAGAGTAATTATAATTGTATTATTAAACTATGCCTGTATGTATGTCTGGCATGTGCTTGTGCATTTTATTGATTTATTTCAATTGATATAATTTCTACTCAATATTGTTTGTTGCCAGTTGTCTGAAAGTCGAGAGTTTATAAATGTTTATTTTATTATGTGCCGTGAATGTTGCTAGTGTTGCCAATTGAAAATTTATTAACTCCATTAAAGTTCAGTAATTAATTTATGCCTCATTTGCACAACACTTTTAACATGTATTTTTTGGGCAAATTTTTAGGTTTACAAGGTTTCATTTTAAATAAGACTATTTACCCTCATTCACTTTATAGCAAATAATATTTATATATCCGATGATTAACTGGTTAACATTACGAGCCCTAAACGCTCAATAATTTTAAGTGCAGAACCACCACATTGGTGGTTAAGATATTTGCGAGGCTATGGCTTGATTAGATCTTGTCAAACTTACATTTTTGAGTTTATCATATTTTTGTAATGGTTGCTGTTGTCGAATGCTCTTGTTTGGGTAAAACACTTCCGGATGATACAGCTATCGCTGAGTTGACATTATTTCTCAGACTATGACTTAGCTTTCTTTAGTTCAAATATTTTGGTTGTTTTATTCTCTTAAAGGCAACTTTAAGTTGTTGACAAACATTATTATTTATTTCTAAATCAAAAATATTTAAAACAAAAAACTGACCAAAAATATCAACTAAATCTGAAAAAACATGGTGAAGGGTATAAAAACAGCACAAACAAAAACTTTATACAAATGATAAATGGACTAAAAAATACGTTGCTGTTTTTTTTATATTTTTGATTCCCATTTAAAACAAAAACCATTGAATTATACAAAAATGTCACAAAAATATTATTTATTTAATATGCTCAAACAAAATATAAACTTGTTTAGTTAAGAATTTGAATTATAAGCTAAAAACAACTGAATTGTCACTTTTTTTCTGTAAAAAAAATGGTTGAATTAATTTAAAAAAATGTTTTTTCATTTAATCTTTGCAAAATGATAAATGATGACAAAGAAGTTGAGAGAAAAAAATGCTTAATTAATCACTAGACAACACAAACAATGTGAAAATTTAAATTAAATATAAAAACAAAAAAGCTAAATTTTAAGAAAAAAAAAATAAAAAAATAAATCAGATACACAGATTCTGGGTAGAAAGAGAAAGAAATGCGTTACATTTGAAACGAGCAGCATTAATTAAAATGACAATCAAGTTAAAACAATAAATAAATTTATAGTCGTAAATTTATAAACTTTGTCTTTGGCAATAAAAAAAAAGCTTTTAATTAAGTGACAAAGTTGAGTATTTTTCCTTTTTTAATTAAAATAAATTCTAAACTTATAAAACCAAATATTCAGCTGTAATTTGAGACCTTAAGATAATCGTAGAACTTATTTCTTAGATAAGTATCAGTACATAATCGGTAATTTACACGTGAACAAAATGCATGTGAATAAAGTTCATAAAAGTTATAAAATAAAAACGAAAAATCACATATAAAATAGCTGGTCATATTACAACAAATAAAAAAATAGTGCAAAAAATGTTATTATAATAAATTTTCCGTGTTCTCTTTATGCCTACCACTGCCATAGATACTTATATGTAATTCAAACACTTGCACTCTGCTTTGATTTTATGTAAAACGGCAAAATTAGAAGGAGTAGAATAGAAAAATATTCTTAATAAAGTTTTGGAATACAATAAATGCTACTGTACATATTTTTAACACTGTTTCCTATTTTTCGAATTATAGAAATGATGGAATTTAAATAAATATGGAAAAGAAATCTGTACTTTCTAAACGGATATATCGATAATCATAAAACATGCATATAGCAGTGAATTAATGTTATGAATTCGAATCTTATAGGCCAACTGGGACGAAGTTACGGACCCAAGTTTTTTCACCTCGTGTTTATTCGAATTGTTGATCCGATTTGAATGTTAGTACTCTTTATGCTGTACCTTTAGCTATATCTCTTCTAAAACCATTCAAAATTTTATAAAAATCGAAATATGTGCTTTGATATTACAGATTTATTTCCATTTTTCCAAATTCCCCAACTGTGCGATGTATGAAAGAATGTGCCCCAGTGGCAAATGTAACTTCAATTGTATTTTATACAATTTCTATCTGTTTAAATATGATCAACTAAACGGACTCCTAAAATAAACTAACTGTTTGCGATTAAAGCAAATAATTAAATTCATTAAGCTCTTTAGGTCTGTAATAATTTAAAAATAAATCAATTTCCGTGTAACTAAAATTATTGATTTTTGTGTGTTATATTTCTAGAGCACATAACAAAATTATTCGTGTAGATTTGCTCAGTTTTCTTTCGCTTTTTGTTTGATTTTTGTTTTGTTTAACCTCGTTTTACAGCCAACCATACAACTTGCAAGAAGAATTTAAAGGTTTGACTACATACTTACATACATTTACAGTCGTTTATATTTTGGTAGCTTTTCAAAACTGACAAAAGGATTTAGTTGCTTGTTTTGTTTGGTTTTTGTAAAATTTTTGGCGCAACTTTTATACTCTGAACTGTGCAAGGCACAGACCGTAAAAACCTAGACCGGCTGGGCTGTCTAAGTAAAGTAAAGTGAAGAGAAAAAAAGGCTGTCATCAACGCTGCCAGACAAAACTAAACAATTTTCAGTTTTTGTTTTCCTCTTTACATAAACTTCAGCAAAAACTTTTCGATTTGCGTTTTTCTCAAAATGTACAATAATTTTGTTTTATTAAAAACTTGAGTTATTTTTAAGGCTAGCTAAAAGAAGAATTAAATTAAAAAATAAAATAAAAGCAAGGAAAAACTCTTACCAACACTTTTTTGTGCTGCACATCAAAATGCACAATTGCAAGTTTCTCTTTTTTTCTTTCTTCATTTTGCTTCTTACAGCATTTTTGTGTGAGTTTTTCTGTTTTTTTGGAAACATTTTCTTTCATCCTGTGTGATTTTGATGTATGACTGTATGCGGTAGTATAAAATACCAAAAGGATTATAAGACACAGACCTACACTTGCACGTACATATTTACTCGTACTTGCACTTGCATACAAACTCCAGTGTATACTGAACTAAAGCAACTGTCATTGTTGTTTTTGCAGCAGTTGTTTGTAGTCGTTAGAGTATTCAACTACTTTTACTACTGTTTCTACACATATAGTCAGTTTTGCTTGTTTTTTATTTTTTTTTGTTTTGTTGCACAAATATTTCAGGAGTTTTCCGATGGTTTGTGCAAAAGAAAAACTTCTAAAGTTGGGTGGTAATTTTTTGGGTATTTTTTTTTTGCTCAAACATACCACAAAATTGTGCTTGGTATAATGTAGAGACAGGGCATGGATGGAGCTTTGGACTGCATATTTTTGCTTGATTTCAGTTTTACTTGCAATTTTGCTTATTTTTTCTGTGGTTTTTGTCGTTGTTGTTTTTTATTGTTGTTGTTGCTGTATTTTTAGTTTACGTTTTTGTCTCTGTATGCCTTTCGAGAATACACTTGAAAATATGTGTATTTTTGTTGCTGCTTCTGCTGCAGCCCAGCAGGGGGCGCTTACAGTGACATTGCACAAGAGAGGGTGACAATGATTTATTGCAAAGAGATACGCGACATACGTACGAATGTCTGTATGTACTTACATACGTACTATACTTGCAACATACGTACATATATATAGTATGTGCAATATATATTTGGTATATAAACAATATTAAATGTATGTCTGTAAGTTTAAATTCTGAATATCAACAAAAACCAAACCAATTTTTATTGTAAATACTCCTCGTACTACATATTTACAATTTACAATACATATAATTCATAGTTGCTATAAAATACTTGTACTTATTGTGAAATAAAATGGCAAGAATAAAATACATCAAGTGATTTTACTCACTCACTCTGCCTCCACCCCATTAATAATTCATTTTACATACAAGATTGTTCAAAATTCCTCCACAAATGTTGTAGACTTTAAGACGATTTATTTTGAAAATAAAAGGAAAAAATACAAAAACCTCAACATCCATTTACACTTGTAATCATTTTCTTAAGTCTGCTGTTTTTCTTACTTGTTATATTTTCCAAAAAAAAAGGATGTGGAGCAATATCTTCTTTCTTTTCTTTTCGTTGCTTGTTAGTATATTCGAAAGCCTTTGAGTTATTTATGGGATTTTCTTTTCTAATTTTCCAATAGTTCTGGCAATTTTTGACCAAAAATAAAGAAAGAAAGTAAGCTAAATGAAAAAACGAGAGAGAAAATAATGTTAAACAAGTTTAATCTCAAACTTTTAGTTGACATTTAAATTAAATTTATATTATGTGGTTTCTGGAATTCAAATTTCAATAAAATAACACCACTCATGGAGAATTAGCTTATATAAAGTGGTCATTCCATTCACATGCATTTTAGAACATATCTAAAAGTTATTCATCAATATTATGACCTCTGTAACCATTCATATGACTGCCGCAACCATATTCTGTTACAGTATATATATATATTTGTTGCGATCAAGTATATTTTTGTGCAATAATTTTCATTATGACCAATTGCATCATAATATGTTGCTCTCAGATTATGAGAACTATGTTATAACCATAATTTAAGAGCAACATATTATGATGTAATTCTTGATCATATAAATTATTGCCATAAGTATCTACTTGAAAGCTACAAACATATATGTATGTGAGTAAAGTCAATGGCAACTTTCATATGAAAAGTATTATTTTACAGATTTTCATAGAAAAATGCAACTTTTAAGTTTTCAATCCATCACCACCCCACATCAATTATTGGTTTTAGAGCATGTAACGTATTGGGCGTGTGACTTAAATTTGTTAGCTTTTATTTTGAAATATTTGTACAATATAAATTTATTCAAAATATTGGCTATAAAATATTCCCATCTTTCTGGCAACATATGGATTCCGAGCCAAAAGAACTGCACATCTTTTGAGGCCAAGAACAAATCAAGCCAATATCGGATACTCAGTTACAAAGTTATGAGTATCCTAGAGAGAGCGTTCTGTTGCGACCGAAACAAATAGTAGTCGGACGGGCAAGGTCTGAGCTATAAATCGGGTGAGGCAAAACTTTCCAACCACTTACTTCTAAATAGTTATCATGATGGATTATTACAGTTTCATGTATGGCAGCGTATTCTGGATGTTTTTGGGTCAATGTTCGCCAATCAGTTGTGTTCGATAAAGCTTCTGTATAATTGTCTGAATAGATTTCTCATAATAATAACACCCTTTTGGTCCCACCAAATACAGAGCATTACCTTAGAGCCATTGATATTTAGCTTTAGTGTCGAATCAGCTGGTTGTTCGGGCATTACATACGATCTCTTACGCTTCGGGTTATTGTAATGGATCCGATTTTTATCGCAAGTAATGGTGCGAAAATTATGTTCTTTTATAACGTTCAAGCTTCATTTCGGTCATTAAAAATCGTCTTTCAAGTCCTCGGCTTTGAAATTGCTGCTTGAGTAGCTTTGAAATTGCTGCTTGAGTAGCCAATGATCCGGATATTATTTAAAATCAATCCTTATCATGCCTAAGAATTTCAGTTTGCGGTCGTGTTTGCTCATTATTATTTTTCGTGGTCTATGGATCAGTTCATCACTTTGAAGGTTTATTGCCCATTATTTTTTACCATTTCTTAAATAAATTTTCAACAAATCATGCGATTTCAGAAATAAAACCTGATTTAAATAGTAGATACTAATATCTTTCTAATCTGTATTTAACACAACTTTTTAATTGTCAAATATATGAGAAAACATGAATTTTCATGTTGACGTTTAAAACAAAAACACACACTCATACAAAAAATAATTGACTTTTTTTAAAACTGATAAAACTATATGAAAGACTAAAGAACGGCTCATATTTTGTATTACTCAGTTCAAAACTCCCGCATTTTGAGTTATGACGTTGTTGCAGCAAATGAGCGATATGTGTTTCTTTATATTTAAAATAAATTAAAAAAATGGCAAATTGTTTGAAAATTAATTTATTATAGCCACTGATATTTTCAGTTCTTTTCACCGATTTCTGTTGAATACAGTTACGCGTACTATTTATTATTTATTTGAATCATATTAAGAGACAGTACTTGCAACCGACAAATTCAGTCGACACAACGAATCTGTTTTCTCTGTGTGCAATTTAAAGTATTTAATTTAGATTTTTGCTATGGATATGCTTGTTTGTGAATATTTATTTTGTGCATATTTTAAATTAAACTTGCTCTGATAATTACAGTGGTCGAATAATTTATTTTCAATCTGTAGTGATATGAGAACCCAGCTTTTTCTATGGGGATCAGCGTTGCCACTCATAAAATATTTTTCCTACCAAATTTCTAATTAAAAACTACCAAAACCTACCACATTTAAAATATTTGAGAAATGCTATATGAATTCGGTTCAAAATTAATAGTTAACTTAAAATTATATTATTGCTGCTATAAAATTATCCAGAGGAAGAATGATATTGAAGCAGAGTTTAACACATATTATTAGAAAATAAAAGTTTTGAGAGCCCTTTGGCATTTTTTGAACTCAACACTACTAAATAAATACACATTTACCTGACTAAACTAAATATTTTAGAAAATGCTATCTTCATATTTTCCAAATATGTAATTTTATTATTTTAGCTTAACATAAGTAGTTTTTTCGTTATTATTTTGTTCTTAAAAATACTTCTGTATTCAGAAATATCGTAGCCTACCAAAATACACCAAATATCGAAACAAACCAACCAAACTACCAAAAGTCAATTTGTTAACTTCAAACTACCAATTTTGGCCCAATTGGACCAAAGCGGCAACGCTGATGGGGATGTGTATCACTGAGAAATTATTTACCAAAGTCAGTTTCTTGATCATTTTAAAATTCTGTCTGTTCGCCTGTGTAAAACACTCGCGTTTTAAATACTCAACCGAAGTTAATGAGATTCGCCCACTAATGTTTATCATTGTCCTAGGAAGTTTGGTATTGAAAATCATCACAATGGGTTCAGTAGAAAATGGAACATAATGTGAATCACGACAAATTTACTAAAAATTATTTTCGAAATTTTAATTTGAGTTAAGTTTATTTTTTTCATTTAGTGGGTAATGTGTCCATTTTACCCTATACGTATTAAATATTAGTTATCTACTATTAAATTGAAATGTTGTAATAAAGTTATGATTTTAGGTTAATTTGTATACAATTGAAAAATCTATATTTTTGTGTTAGGTAGTATGAAAATTCCTTATATTTGTACCTGAATATAAATATGTACATATTTTTTTAACATCAAGGATGACCTTGAAAACGCAACAACAAAAATTGCTAAAAAACTAACCTTGAACAAGCTATAACTAAGTACTATTCAAACACTTGCATTTTCATACAAATTAAAAAACAACTGTCCTCCTATGAAATTCTAAAAAATACAACTGATTTTCAGGCACCTGCATTTAACAAAGAATCAGCCACAATCAACCGAAATTTTAAACCTTAAACTCACGGGTGGGTGTCTCGTTTTAATGCTTATTTTTCTCTACTTTTAACGAAAAAAATCATGGAGTTTTCATTGTTTGAAAAACTACAAAATTATGCAATCATTTTCTACGGTAATAAAAATTAATATGCGTCCTTCGTTTAAGGGTAATTAACTTGGTAACAGCACCGAAATTACCTTTAAAAATTCGGTTTGACTTTAAAACTCGCAACAAAAACAACACCTTCTCTAAATGACTGTTTAACTTCTTGACTTCATGGGCATTGTTTGAACATTTTGTTGAAAGATTTATGGCTGCATTTGCCAAGATGTTTAGTTTTTACTTTAGTTTACACGTATTTTCTATGATTTTTTCTTTAGTCAGTGCGAGTTGGTGAGTGAGTGACTGATCTAAAACAGGTATATAATATTATCAGTTTATGCAATTAGGTTTTTCTTTTGTGTTTCAAAATTATGATTTATGACAGTTAACAAAAAAAAAAAAACGAAGAAGGTATGTTTTCCATTTAAGTTCCTGTTTCAAACTTCCAGCACGTTTTAAATTTGAAACATCAACAAAAAATGTTACAGTTTTTAGTTTTAAAGGAAACTCTTTAGTTGTGTCTTTTCTGTAGTTGGATATAAATCATTTACAAAATCACTTTTGTTTTTTATTTTTAGTTTTTTGTTTTGTTTTGCTTTCTTTAGCATTTGTATGATACATATTTTTGTTAACTCGCATTGTAAATAAGTGTGCAGCAGATTTTTTTTATATTTTACTTTGTTAGAGTGTGAGTGTGTTTTTTAAAGAAAAATATACATCTACTGCCATCCTAATAAATCTTTTAATCATAATAATTTGTTTCAATGTTAATACTTTCAAAATATCTGAAAACTCAATAAATAACACAACAACATGTTCTGTGTGCTGTTAATGTCATACAATGAAATACTTCATATATCATCATCATGTTGCCAAAAGACTCAAAAACAACAAAATCCCTGTAGAAAAAAAACAAACAGAAATAAGTTGAAATCACCTTCTTAGCAGAACAATTTGCTGGCAAGTCTAAAAACAAACGACAACTTTACTTACACTCCTTTTGGGCAATACTCGCTCGACACTGTATCCATTCAGAACCCAAAACAGCTTTGGAAAAGTAAGGTGTCGTAGGTACGTAGATTTTTTTACTGTATACCGGTATTTCTGCGACGAATGCATTTTAAATTCATACATATTTAGCAAACAGTTAAAGATTGTACACGAATTTGTTTTTGGCTAAAAATTTAGATTTTTTCTTGTACTAAAACCTCGATTAATTTCTAAATAAAAGCACTATGCGACAAATGGTAGGCGTTTCGTTGGGTCAGGACTAGGAATCAAGATATGTATATCGATATGAGATGCTCATACCCGAGGTGTCCCATTTTAGAGCCTTCTGATCTCATTCCTTGGAGTTTTATTATAATCTTATGCATCCATTAAGAAATTAAAGATTTAATTCCATTTTTTTTTATTAAATTCCTGCACTGTGTTAGGCCAATTTTGATTAAACTTTTAATTTATTCAACAAAATGCTTGATAACTTGTTTAATTGAAATGTACGCTATTTAACTATGTATTTGGTAAAACAATGATATTTTCGTAAGTATTGAATAAAAATCTGAAACGTGGACACTCTTTAAAACTAAATAAAAACTACTCCACTGATGATGATGACGAAGATGGGGCTTAAAGACAAAAAAAAATACAACAAGTAAGAGTGCTATATTCGGCTGTGCCGAATCTTATATACCCTTCACCAAATTATACTTCAAAATTTTAAATATTTTTAGGTAAACAAAATTTAATTTTTTTTCCAGTTGTTTTTTGAATTTTTTGGAAAAAAAAATTTTTCGATTGTTATTTAAAATTTTTTTTTTTTAAATTTTAAAAATTTTTTTTTTTTCAAATTTTAAAATTTTAAAAAATTTTTTTTTGTTTTTTCAATTTTTTAAAAAAAAAAAAAATTCGGGTTCAAAATTTGTTTTCCCGATTTTGACCCATTGTAGGTCCAACTTACTATGGTCTTATATACGTCGTTTCAAATGTCTTTGAAATATCTATCATTAGATATCCATATTGTCTATATAATATCTTAGTAATCCAGATATAGGTAAAAAAATAGGTCAAAAATCGAGGTTGTCTTGGTTTTTTCCTCATATCTCAGCCATTTGTGGACCGATTTTGCTGATTTTAAATAGCAAAATTCTCGAAAGCATGTCTGACAGAATTATTGAAGATTTGGATCCCGAAGATATCTGGGGTCTTCAGAAAACTGATTTCAACAGACAGACAGACAGACAGACGGACAGACAGACAGACAGACAGACGGACATGGCTTAATCGACTCCGCTATCTATAAGGATCCAGAATATATATACTTTATAGGGTCGGAAATGAAAAATGTAGAAATTACAAACGGAATGACAAACTTATATATACCCTTCTCACGAAGCTGAAGGGTATAAAAACTTGAGTATGTTTGTAAAAAGAACATGTATGTTTTTTCAATACAATACAAATTAATCCCGAAATCAACTTAAAGACAAGACAATCTTACAGTTTTTTCTTTCGTTTTCAGCCATTTAAAAAAAGGCCCACAAAATGCGTTGGTGATACACACTCAGTCAGGACTTGAAACTCCAAAAGCAAAAATATTGATGATGTAGAAAATGATGTTTTTGTTGTTGTTTTTAATACGAATGATAATGAAGTTGTTAAAGTTTTTTTTTAAATTTTTGTTAAACATTTCTGTAACTCATACCTCGAATTGAAGTAATAAAGTTGTTATGCAGTTTTCATTGGAGCGTGTGTGTAGCTGTGTGTCTTCCTTACCAATAACATTTTA
Source organism: Calliphora vicina (assembly GCF_958450345.1). Taxonomy (NCBI): domain Eukaryota; kingdom Metazoa; phylum Arthropoda; class Insecta; order Diptera; family Calliphoridae; genus Calliphora; species Calliphora vicina. The sequence continues at coordinate 84,934,153 of NC_088780.1, forward strand.
TCATCTGCATGTTATTGGGAAGATGGTTCCAAATGTCGAATTGGTTGTCTTCTCTCTGGTTAAACAACATCTTTAGCATTTTTTCCAAAAAAAAAAGAAAACATAAAAAATCTTGTTTCTGGTATTAAGGCGTATTTCTTTATTTGTATTTCTTCGATATGTGTCTGTCTATTGGAGTGTCTGTCCATCCGTCCGTCCCTCCGTTGTCTGTCTGCATAATATTTGTATGAAATATTTCATTTAATTTTGCTGTCACCTGATTTATCACCTTTCTTGTAAATTTGTTATACATTAATCTTTTAATTTTATTGATTTTTGCGTTTGCATTTCTTAAACAAATTGTTTTTATATTTCAAAAGGTGTTGATAAACTGGTCAAAAGAAACTCAAAATGCCACAAAATACAAATTTGCTTTGTTTGTTTTTTTTATGTTGTTTTTTCTTGGTCGGCTAATGAATAAAATAATTCAAGTGGAGGTTGAGAATGATGCATTTTTTTATCGTTCAAATGAAACCTGTTAAAGTTAACAAAAATTTTTGAAATGTTTAACTTTGTTATACCTATAAATGAATAAAGAAATTCTAATAAAGTTTTGCTGAAGATTTTAACTCTGGTTTAACCAGGCTTAACTCACTAAATCTTAATTCAGAATTTAAAAAATATCAAGAATTAATTACCTAAATCCATTCACAAAAACTAATCCTTTAGGTTCATATAGCTTTCCATATAAAATTTGTTTTATAAAGCTTTGATAAATTTAAAAATTGATTATGAATTAATCCTATGGTTTTTTATTTGAATTGAATTCATTCATTGTTGAGTTAATTCATAATGGAAATAATTCATTATATAATTCATTCAATGATTACATTTTTGTTTACAAAATGAATTGAGACAAATTGAATTTAGCCATTTTGTAATAGATTTGAATTGATGAAGAATTGAATCATTCAATCAATTTTATTAAGCTATTTTGTAATAAATTCGAATTACAGAAATCTTGAATGATTCATTAAGCAATTGACAAATTAATTCGTGCTCAATGCATTAATGAAATGGTAAAGAGATAAAATTTGATTTAGAAAATAGAATTAGGAATTAATTCATTCAAACCGTGCGGTTCAACTCATCAATACAAATTCATAAATGTGTTTTAAACACATTTTAATTAATCGGTAAAATTGAAACGATATTTATTCGGTTAATTTACGACTTTTAAACTTTAGCTTTTTATCAGGCATTAAAATAATTCACCCTAACCACAAAAGCCTTAAAGTCGATTTTAAGTCCATAAAGTTGACTATTATTTTAAATTCCGTGCCATAAAATAAATTTGAAATATAATTTAAAATGTTGTTTTATTATTTTAAAAAAGCATTTTGTTTGAACTTTTACGTACATTTTTTTTAATTTTTTGAAATTTCTGAATGTTTGGGAAGCCTTTTTAAAAATATTTCTTTTGGTTCAAAAAAAAATGAAGTTCTATTTTAAAATAAAGTCGACTTTAACAAAAATGAACTTAAACATTTCTTTTATGGTTAGGGTGATAAATTTTTAGACAGTTTTTTGATAACATAAGTAGAGATTTATTCAAAGTTTAATTAAACTGTCAACTGTCTGAGAATTAATCATGTTGAACATTCAAACTAAGTATTTAAATGGCTATTATTATATTCTTCATCATTACCGGTTAGGATAAATGTAGGTTTTTGATTCCGTTTGTAATTTTTACAGTATTTATTCACAAAATGCGTTGGTGATACACACTCAGTCAGGACTTGAAACTCCAAAAGCAAAAATATTGATGATGTAGAAAATGATGTTTTTGTTGTTGTTTTTAATACGAATGATAATGAAGTTGTTAAAGTTTTTTTTTAAATTTTTGTTAAACATTTCTGTAACTCATACCTCGAATTGAAGTAATAAAGTTGTTATGCAGTTTTCATTGGAGCGTGTGTGTAGCTGTGTGTCTTCCTTACCAATAACATTTTATCATCTGCATGTTATTGGGAAGATGGTTCCAAATGTCGAATTGGTTGTCTTCTCTCTGGTTAAACAACATCTTTAGCATTTTTTCCAAAAAAAAAAGAAAACATAAAAAATCTTGTTTCTGGTATTAAGGCGTATTTCTTTATTTGTATTTCTTCGATATGTGTCTGTCTATTGGAGTGTCTGTCCATCCGTCCGTCCCTCCGTTGTCTGTCTGCATAATATTTGTATGAAATATTTCATTTAATTTTGCTGTCACCTGATTTATCACCTTTCTTGTAAATTTGTTATACATTAATCTTTTAATTTTATTGATTTTTGCGTTTGCATTTCTTAAACAAATTGTTTTTATATTTCAAAAGGTGTTGATAAACTGGTCAAAAGAAACTCAAAATGCCACAAAATACAAATTTGCTTTGTTTGTTTTTTTTATGTTGTTTTTTCTTGGTCGGCTAATGAATAAAATAATTCAAGTGGAGGTTGAGAATGATGCATTTTTTTATCGTTCAAATGAAACCTGTTAAAGTTAACAAAAATTTTTGAAATGTTTAACTTTGTTATACCTATAAATGAATAAAGAAATTCTAATAAAGTTTTGCTGAAGATTTTAACTCTGGTTTAACCAGGCTTAACTCACTAAATCTTAATTCAGAATTTAAAAAATATCAAGAATTAATTACCTAAATCCATTCACAAAAACTAATCCTTTAGGTTCATATAGCTTTCCATATAAAATTTGTTTTATAAAGCTTTGATAAATTTAAAAATTGATTATGAATTAATCCTATGGTTTTTTATTTGAATTGAATTCATTCATTGTTGAGTTAATTCATAATGGAAATAATTCATTATATAATTCATTCAATGATTACATTTTTGTTTACAAAATGAATTGAGACAAATTGAATTTAGCCATTTTGTAATAGATTTGAATTGATGAAGAATTGAATCATTCAATCAATTTTATTAAGCTATTTTGTAATAAATTCGAATTACAGAAATCTTGAATGATTCATTAAGCAATTGACAAATTAATTCGTGCTCAATGCATTAATGAAATGGTAAAGAGATAAAATTTGATTTAGAAAATAGAATTAGGAATTAATTCATTCAAACCGTGCGGTTCAACTCATCAATACAAATTCATAAATGTGTTTTAAACACATTTTAATTAATCGGTAAAATTGAAACGATATTTATTCGGTTAATTTACGACTTTTAAACTTTAGCTTTTTATCAGGCATTAAAATAATTCACCCTAACCACAAAAGCCTTAAAGTCGATTTTAAGTCCATAAAGTTGACTATTATTTTAAATTCCGTGCCATAAAATAAATTTGAAATATAATTTAAAATGTTGTTTTATTATTTTAAAAAAGCATTTTGTTTGAACTTTTACGTACATTTTTTTTAATTTTTTGAAATTTCTGAATGTTTGGGAAGCCTTTTTAAAAATATTTCTTTTGGTTCAAAAAAAAATGAAGTTCTATTTTAAAATAAAGTCGACTTTAACAAAAATGAACTTAAACATTTCTTTTATGGTTAGGGTGATAAATTTTTAGACAGTTTTTTGATAACATAAGTAGAGATTTATTCAAAGTTTAATTAAACTGTCAACTGTCTGAGAATTAATCATGTTGAACATTCAAACTAAGTATTTAAATGGCTATTATTATATTCTTCATCATTACCGGTTAGGATAAATGTAGGTTTTTGATTCCGTTTGTAATTTTTACAGTATTTATTCATTCTGGATCCTTATATGTGGAATAGTCGATATAAGGATGTCGGTCAGTCCAGGTGTGATTGAAATAAGCCCCATGAGGTATCACTATATCAGATATATTCATGCTAGATTTGTTTTGAACACCATTAAAAACGGTGCTACCAGTACCACCTCGATTTTTTTGACAAATTTTTTCTTATATTTCTGATATTAAGGTCAATAGATAGGTGTGTGCAATATGCATATCAAATGCAATGAAAGACCTTTGAGCTTTTCTAGCTAAGAATTGGATCGACAATGGCCGAATTCCGAAAAAATTTAGTCCTAATTTTCGGGGAATTACGAAACAAATATCCCAAATCTAACCCATAATTTATTAATAATTTAACATCTATTTTCATGTATTATTTTAAAACAACCATTATTTACTTCCAATTAAAAAAACAAAAATTATCAATTGATTTATTTTATTATTATTTTTCAATAAAAATCATGTTTCCAAAGACGGTATAGAACCAAAATACACACATAACAAATAAATTGCTCAATTCCCTTGTTTTCACCTAATATTATTACTATATTAAGTTTGTTTAAAAGCATATTGAGAGCAATTTGTTACGCCGATTAACTTAAACGTTTCATTATATTCAAGATTACTTTTTATGGGCTCAACTTCACTTAATAAACCCAAACTGAATAAAACGAAGCACAAAAGGGAAAGAAAGGAGAAAAAAATCATTCTCTATAAACTCCAAGGAATATAAGTATAACCAAAAATAAAAAGAAGAAATTTTGCATTTATTTTGGTTTTGCGGGGTTGAAATCATAAAGTAGTGGTTATTACTTAATGTTAAGCCAAATAACCATTCATTCGTATTCAAACACACATTAAAATGAAAAGATGACAATATGCTGCTAACAAAAAAATTTAAGCTGTTTTAAATTATTGAAAAGAGAAAACCACAAAATGAATTAAGTATTTTTTTGGTGGTATTTAGAAATAAATATTATAAATTTGCTTACAATAAGCTCAAAGACAAAAAAGGATATTTAAGCCAAAGGATTCAAATTAAAATTATTTCTTAAACCCACATTTATATATACATATATGTAAGTCTAGAAGGACAAATAAAAGCTAAAGGCTAAATAATGACTGTGGTGTTGGTGGTAGCAAGGATGGTTGCTTGTATTTAGTCAAACAAATAATGGTGGTTGTGTTCCTTTTCAGTCAAACACCCAAAATCTAATATTATATTCATTTCTCAACTATGTATTCTATTGTTTGCATTCAATCCATTCCAATTCGATTTCAGTCTTTAGCCTGATGATATTGGCTTGGTGGTTATAAAATATTATCATTGCCTAATGTTTGTTATTGTTGTTTTTGTTGCTGTTTACCCACTAACTGCCCTTATAATCTTTTAGCATTTTGTTTAAATTTTTTTTTATTCTGACTTTTGAGGCATTAGCAGCATTATGCGTTGCCGACGCTACGCTACGCTTGGCATCAAGATTAATTTTAGATGAAAAAAAAACGGAAAAATAAAACAGCCAGCGTTGTGAAATGAAAAACAAAAAGGAAAGAAATAAGTCAAAATGATTAATGTGTTTAATTTTTTGTTGATTCTGTTTTGGTTCAGCTTTATTTTGAATACAAGATGAAGAAAAAAATTTGTTAAAAAAAAACAAAATGAAAGCAAGAATAAAGAAGAAGATTTCTACTTACATATATAGAAAATAAATATTTTGTAAAGTTTTAAATTTCAGTTTAAACATGTGTGTTTGAATAACCACTATACAAAGTACTTATGCTATAGAAGTCCAGATGTTTACTAGAATTGTTTCTTTAAAATATTAACATATTTTTTATTAATTAATGACAACAGATTTGAAAACAGCTAATAAGGACTTATTAGAAATTTCATGAAAATTTTATAAAATTATTTTTTCTTTAAAATGTCGACATATAGGCTCAATCAAGACCAAGTGGTCTTCAGTTTTTTCTGCGTAGGTAGCTATAGTTTCTGAGATAAAGAAAACTTATCGAGCTACTATATTCAAAACTCTCTATCTTAGAAAACACAAGTTTTCAGGAGAGAAAAAACTGTTTATTTCGCTTATTTGAAAAGAGTATTGAATTCTTTTTTCTACAATTGCCCAATTCGCAATCGGTGTTCGAAACAAATGTTTCGAAACAAAAACAAAATATTAATAAAAAATTACGACATACAATGATACGACGCTACGACACCGATTGTGAATTGGGCAAATATATTTTAAAATGGACAGAGCAAATTAAAAGGTAGATATGTAACATAAATAGCGAACAACTTAGAATAAGAAGAATAAACAAAGTAAAATAATGGTTTCTAGTTTAATTAAGCTTTTTTAAATTTTGTCTGGTTTAAATTATTGTAGAAACATTTGTATTCTGGGCGTTAAACTCTTCAAATTTTATATATATTTCCATTTATTTGGAGGTATTGAAAGTGGATCAGAATGTAATGATTTCTGTCCAATATGACTTGTACATGGTTTAATTTGAACAGGAGGTTAACGTATTCTTTATCTGAAATTATTTCACACTTTAACTTATATGTTTATACAATATTTTAAAATAGGTGATATATCGAAAATTATTTAGTCAATTTATAATATTTGGTCAGATTTGTGACCATCATGTCCAAATTTGTAAGAAAGCATTTTTTATAAATGAGAATTAGACAAAATAATGGAATTAATAAGTAATTAATTAAAAAAAATAGAGGGTTTTGCATTTAGAAATATAATTTTTTTAAGATAGAGAAATTACAAAAATACCAATAAAATAGTAAAAAATATTTGTTTTTTCTTGGTAATTTCTACCACAGATGAGGTCTTGCTTGCCGAATATTTTTCCATCAATAAATCATTTTCATGAAAATCTAATATAGAGGATATTAAATATAGTCCCTCGATATATTTATTTTTTGGACTGAAATATGAATATAATGAACTTTAGAACTTTAAAGTTTTTGCATTTGTAGGCAAAATTATTGCAAACAATTAAATTTATTGTACGTCGTGTTATTTAAGCATTATAAAGTTTCCTTTATGTAAGAAGAGGGATTAATGAATGAATTAATATCTAAACTTTTGGTTATTATTTGTACTACATTTATTTTGTTCACTCTTTTGTCCAAAAAACTGATTCAATAATTTTACTTTTGTGTTCTAAATAATAAAATAATGTTAAAAAGAAAATTACGTTCATCGTCTGAAAAGCAACTAATTCACGGTGAGATGAGATAGCGAATAATAATGAAAACGTACGGCGTGGAAAAAAAGTGACATCGTATGCGTTGTCGATTTTGCAACGAAGCGTCGTTTTTTCCACAGAGAACTTTTACTCTAATAATATGAAATTATATATTTTTTACTAAAACAAGAAGGACATCTAAGGACTGTACCAACGCATTGATCGTAAGGACTTACAGAATTCAAAACAATGTTACAGAATGTTACATTAATTACCATGCTATAGTAGCGAACCATCTCACAAATTACGAGCTGGTTTCGTACATTTGAAAATATAACAGTTTATGGGCAAAATATTAATTCTTTGAAATGCCACAAAAAATAATCTAATTTTTCGTGTGAACAAACATCTGAACTCATGTATATATATGTCTACTAAATGAAAATATAGTCCTTACTAAACTACTTATATGTAATGCAGACGGTAAGTAATGGTCGTCACTTCCAAGTTTATTTTCTCTTGTATATTTTTAATATTTATTAAAATGTTTGTAAATTAAACTTTATGGTTTTTTACAACTGCTTTGTCTTAAATTTTAATACTTGTATTTCGTCAACTGAAATGCAAAAGGACGTAACAACCAAAAAATTAAAAATTGAGTTTTGTTCAGTTTTCTATTTTTAAAAATAACGACTTTATTGAAGAAAGAAAATCATACACTAAATTTTATTATGTTTTTTGCGACAGGATAGAATCCTGTAAAATTTCAAAAAGTGTTGATAGGCCCTTTTGCATTTTAGGTGACGATTTGTAGTTTTGTTATTGTAGTGTTCAAAGTAATGATATTCTGGTTTTCTTTGGATTTTTTTCAAAAATATTTTCTTTTTTGAAGTGAATTTCAATTTGGGAGGGTAATGTATCATTTTTGTTCGTTGCCGTAATTCATATTGGACATGGCATGTGTTGCCATGTTTTTTTTTTTGTTGTTTTCTAGCTCATCTTACTTCCCTCTCCTTCGCTTTTAAAATCTAATATGTAGTATGCCACACACATACACACTTTCAGCCATAGAATAGAATGTATCTTTTTGTGTGATTATAAAACACAAATGGCATGCATCCCTGAAATCAGACGCAAATAGTACACACACTCTCACTAATACACAAACATTTTACAATTTCCCTTTAAATATGGCTGCTTAGACTAATGGTTGTTCTTTTAGTTCTTGTTGTTGGTTTTGTTGTTTTCGTTTGATGTAAATGCCTGGTTGCCTGTTTAATAATAGTCATACGTAGATATATGGTGATTGTCATTGTATGTATTATTTGGCAAAAAAAATCATTCATTTAGAAAAAGCCAAATTGTTTTGCAAACAAAACATCCTTAAAGTTGTAATTTTCCTTAAATTTCTTTGTTAAATCAATGAAGAACCATTTGAAATCTATTTCTGTTATAATTTTTTTTTCGAGCAAAAACCCCACCAGCAGCATCTTATACGCTAACATCAGCATTATCACGGTATATTTGGCTTGAATACTTGTACTTCATCACCAACCTCCTCATCTTCAGCAGCAAAAGCAGCAGCCGAATCAGCAAAATCCTCAAAAGAACGTTATAGAAAAGACACCTTGCTAGTTTAGAGAGGAGCGCACAGACAAAATAGATTACATTGGTGCCAAGATTTATGGCTGTGATCAAGTATTTCCCGTTTTTTAAGTTTCTTGGCTTTTTTTCTTTTATTATTTGTGTGTCTTGTATGAGATTTTTTTTATTTTTATTTTTTTAGTTTTGGTTCTTGTAATTTCATGTGTATTTAGGTTTTTTATATTTCTCTAAAGACTGTTTCGTTGTTGTATCAACGTATTTTTTATGTTCAAGTTGTAGTTTGTTTTTTTTTGTTTGGTTGCTCATCTACTATTTTTTGATGTTAAAGATGTTGCAAGTGAGAAAAAGAATAATGTCTTTTGGGTGTATCCATAATATGTCGAAGTCGTAAATATTCCTACTCTAGTTTGTACGATTTTACAAGCTATAGCAAGAAAATGTCTCAAGTAACATTTTGATGGATTTAAAGATGCCAAAATAACACAACATTAATAAATGGTTTTTCTCGTTTTGTTGTTCATTTATTTTCAAATCTAATTTTAATGCAAAGACCATGGTGGAAATGTTTAATTAACAAAGATTAAATGTGTAGTATGTGTTTTTCTTTCTAGGCAAGTTTTCTGAAATAATAAGCATCTAATTATGATTGTAGACTATGAAAAATATAATTTGTTTGACATGCTATCATATAAATATGATTGTAATCCTGTTCCATTGCAGTTAAATTCTCTCTCTTGCCTATTCTACTAAAAACTGTCAAAAACTTTAGTTTAAGGGAATATTTCAAATTCGTTCTAATTAAAAACCAACGGTCTAAAATAATAAATTTGAAATACATAATTTCAAATCCTTCATATTGCCTAAACTAGGTAAAGAGAACCAACACTATTTTCAATTTAGTGTTGCACTGACAAAGAAAACAAATGCACAATCTCCTTTTACTACAAACAAAAAATTCCAAAAATGTTGCCTAAAAAACCCCCCTCCGATTCAACCAAAGGAAATATATACATAGAGGCTCAAATAGCTACAAGGGTTGCTGAACTGTATAGTAGTTGTTGTCTGTTGATAATATTGTGAGAGAATGAATAAATAACAAAAATTATAAAAAAAAGGAAAGCAAAATACTGCAGTGGTATATGTAAGTAAGTAATGCATACTTGTACAACATCTACAACAAAGGATATTGCAACCATATTGAAAATTATTAGAATGAAAAAAATAAAAAAAAACAAAAGTAGAAATAAAAAACATTTCCTAACTGCTGCAGTTGTTGTTAACTGAAGTTCTTTGTGTGGAAAATTATAAAAATAATAAAAACGAAAGGTGTTTTATGATAAATGTCTACGAGTACAAATTATTTTTATTCATAAATTTCTTTAAAATATAATATAAAAACATTCAGCATTCACAGAACACAGTGGAAATCATAGCTGTTAAATAATGATTACTAATCATAATAATTAGTAATTAGATTATTTTTTTTCGAAACGTGAAGTAATGATTAAATTACGATTATATTCAGATTTGCACGATTACTAATTGATTACGATTACAAATAATCAAAAAATAATCAGGATTACTTTCGATTACGCGAAAATAATCCAAAATAATCAAAAGTAATCAAAAAATAATTCGACTATTTTCAAAGATTACTTTTGATTATTTTAGATTATTTTCCAAAAATTTTGCATTTACATCATTTTATTTTCAAAAATTTGCATTTATAACGTGAAAAAATAAAAAAATAACAGACCGCCCACATTCGGACTCGAACCGGCATTTCTAAAGCGATAGAGCAAGACACATACATTTGACCTATCGAAAGAATTCGTATTGTCAGAGTTATATTGTGGAATTTTATGGGGATAATTTTTGTGGAAGATCCCTCTATCTCCTACGTTAGCAAGTTGTTTTGATTTTATTCAGAATTTTATAGCAAAACTAGCTTATATTTTTAAAAAAATTTCAGCACTCCACAGGCTCACCATTCTTAACATTTCAACAGAGATTGTCATTTATACATAGATGTTGAGCGAAACGTGTAATGTTAACCAATTAAATATTGTTAACATCACACGTTTGGCTCAAAATATTTCCTTATTAACCTCAAGTGAAGAAACAGTGTATAAAAAAAAGGTATACAAATATATTTAGACAAAGTTCAAAATTTTGCATATTAAAATGAGTTATATGACAAAATTTTAATATATATTTGCGATTAATGAATTTTCCTGATATGAGCCATAGTCACAAAATCAAGCGGTATGATTTCTGTCTACTTGAAACTTATTTCTGTGGAATTTTTTAATGTTTATATGCGTTAATGTATTTCTGGATTTTGGGACTTATATGGGAGCTATGACCTATTGTGATTCGATTGTCATAAAATATTTTTACGTGATGTCTATGTACAAGGTGGCGCAAAACTAATCCTCCTATCAGAAAATGGTATAAATTTTGCGATTGGCCCTTAATGGCCCCTAAGTTCTGTTTTGACATTTGTGTAGTAAACACATGCGAAATACACGTTAATAAACAATGTTACGCTACGCTGCTCCAGAACGTGGAATATTGCTGACCAATTGATCACCACCAAGAGGAAGATGATTTTTCATCAAAAATAATCATGAGTGATGGGCCCATTTCCATCTTAACGGGTACATAAATAAGTAAAATTTTCGCTTCTGGGGCACTGAAAATCCGCGTGTAACCCAAAGTCACTGTATGGTGTCAAGAATATAGCTCTTAAAGACAATATCCGTCAAGAATCTGAGGACCTATCGCCGGAAGTTTTGGCCAAATTGATGGAAAATGCCATAAAAAGGGCTCAAATGACAATCAATTGTGGCGGCGGCCATTTACATGACATCATATTCTCGACTTGATGTAAAAAAAAATTAAAAGACCAAATAAAAATAATCCACAAGAAGAATCAAAGTTTTTAATTTTTTTTTAATTACAGCCAAAAAACATCGGAAGTTTACTTTTGCCACCTTGTATTTTAATCGAATTTGGTCTTTACAATAAAATATGAGTTATTATCGCAAGTGGAACGTGATTTCTAAGTATTTGAGGGCTAATTTTGTAGAATTTCATTTAAATAACTCAATTATCAAGAGTGGACCATATATGGGAGTTGTGGAATTATGGACCGATATTTAAAAAGCTTGTAGTATGATTTTTGAATACAAATTACTCATCGGTGTAAAATTTTGGTTCAATACAAATCTTTTTTTCATATTTGTGTAGGTTAATGTGTATTTCGGAAGTGATTTTTATGTGGAGGCTATGACCAATTATGGGCCGATCATCATAAAATTTAGTATAGCGATTTTTATATATGTATATTGAAATTTTTTGTTTCGAATTTCAACTTGATAACCATATTTTTAAGAAATTTATGCATGTTTAGGTGATTTTCTGAAATGAACTTTGTATAGCGGCTATGGCCATATTAATACATTTTAAACAAAAATCTATCAGTCTTTATTATCTTTTGGCTGATGCTGACCCAACAGTTCCAGGTCCTTGCAGGTCCTCCACAATATTAAAATTTTGTAAATAACTTCCTGAAGTCCTTATTTTCAATATTTCATAAAAAATATAAAACTTTTTTAACGATTTGAAGCCTTGGTCAACTTTTGTTTTATTTTTTTTTGAAAATAAAATGATGTAAATGCAAAAATTTTGGAAAGTAATCTAAAATAATCAAAAGTAATCTTTGAAAATAGTCGGATTATTTTTTGATTACTTTTGATTATTTTTGATTATTTTCTCGTAATCGAAAGTAATCTTGATTATTTTTTGATTATTTGTAATCGTAATCAATTAGTAATCAGAAATTGTTCTAAAGAGAATTATATAATCAATTAAATTATTTTTGAAAAATAATCTAATTGATTACTAATCGTAATCCAAAATTAACAGCTATGGTGGAAATTAAATGCAGTTGACATTTATTTATCTCAGTTTTGAAATTAAATGAATGAGTTTTGTTATCAGAAATGTGTTGCCTTTTATTCATAAGCAATTTTTATAAAACATAATTTTCATAAAAAATTTGGATAATGTTTTTAATGGATGTTCTATAATGTTATTGCGAGTGATCTTAACTTGCAATTTCAACTACAATTGCTTCCTGTATACATTACTTTGTAATTCTAATCGGTTCATCCGGCATTATTTTGTGAAAAAAGTTCGATTTTGCCAACAAAAAAATCAAAAATTGTATATCTTGAGTTAAAAAACATTTATTTTGCGTTATATACCACTCGCATCCAACTAAGGGACCAATAGGTCTTAAAGGAATAGATACAAGCTTTCTTTTGAGCAAAAAAAATTTAAAAAGGCCCATTTTTGGAAAAAAATTAGATTTTTCAAAAATAAGTCAAAAATTGCATGTTTTGAGTTACAAAACATTTATTTTGATAGATATCGAACTCGAATCCCACTAAGCGACCAAATAGGTCTTCAAGGAAAATATATAAGCTTTCTTTTGAGCAAAAACAAAGAATAAAAAAGGGTTCATTTTGAAAAAAGTCAACAAAGTTTTTGATTTTGCAAAAAAAAGTCAAAAATTGCATGTTTTGAGTTACAAAACAATTATTTTGATAGATATCGAACTCGCATCCCACTAAGCGGCCAAATAAGTCTTCAAGGAAAATATCTAAGCTTTATTTTAAGAAAAAAAAATGGACCCATTTTGAAAAAAAAAATCAAAAAAGGTTTTGATTTCGGAAAAAAAATATTCAAATTTTTTTTCAAAATATTGAAGAAATAGCTATCTAAACTATTTGGAACACATTTTGCTAAGAACAATAGGTAATAAGTTACATAGATGAGAAAAATTACATGTTTGGCCAAAATTTGTCAAATCTAACTCAGAGAGTTCTTGATCGATCTTGTTGAAAAATTGTGTCTGAATTACTATGAAATAGGTCTAACCTTGGTGTAGATCCCGATCGGATCGGAAGACATAGATTTTAAAAGTTTGTTCACTTGACGTAAAATATATATTTATTCCTCTTACTCCTATGTGCAGGATAGGGCCTACTTACTACTTTCAAGTAGTTTAATAATATTAATAAATTCAATAAAATTCTTTATGCTTAAGTAGTTATGTTTATGCGAAAGACAAGCTATTTGTGACTTCTCTAGCGTCCTTCCTGTACATCACTATAGTTTTTCCCAAGCATGAAACCAATATGTTAGCTGTTCCGTAACTGTATCGTAGCATAACTAACAAGTCAATCCGATTTTATCAATATCGACTTCTATAAGTCCTTACGATTAGTCTGTGGAAAAATCTTTTATTTTGTCCAAGTGTAACAAAAAGTTGATAATTAATTCAGCATTGAGAACAGTATCACAATTTCATGATCAGAGTTCATTTGGATTGGGCCCGCGGCCTGTCACAGAGTAAATAAAAAAGGGTTCAAACAACGCCACGTAAAACTGCCAGGCCCTTTCATATAAAGTATTTGAACTGAAAACAGTCCCTAACCATGATGAACGATTCACAGAACCAGTTCTGTGTAGTTTCACTTCCATCTATTCAACTCTGACAATTTAAAAACTAATTTTAAGAAACATGTAAGAGAGCTATATTCGTCTGTGCCATTCACAAAAGTACTTTAAGATAAATATTGGTAAAAAGACATGTCGATTTAAACCATATTTTCCCGATACTGACCCACTGTCGGTCCTAATTTCTATAGCGTTAATATACGCCGTAGGAATGTCTATCATTAGATATTCATATTGTCTATGTTAATGGCTTAGTAATACAGATATAGATATATTGCTTATATCTCTGCTACGTGTGAGCCAATTTTCCCGAATATAGCGAATATATTGATGTACCAAACATGTGTGTAAGTTATTTTTTGGATTCGGAAAGTTGATTTCAAGAAAGACGAGCTATATGCCATATCGCCACTCATGACCCAGCCTATAATTATTGTCTTAAATATAAAATTCCCCTTCCTAGGGCATTACCACGTCAAAGTAGCAGGTCCCTTTCATATAAAGTGTTAACACTGGAAATTAGTCCACATCACCGAGGAAAAGTGAATGATAGCTAACGATTAAAATAATGAGTTTAAATGTCAAACAAACAAAAAATATTGACTTACATTTTGGCCCATAACTTCTTTTCTGATGAACCAATTTTGATGATTTTCAATATCAAACTGTTATAGAACAATTTTAAACATTTCTGTGTATATTTCATTAATTTTGGTTTTGTAATTTAGAGGTCAGCGTGTTTCACACAGATTAGAAATTTCAAAATGTTCAATCAATTCAGAATACATACAGAGAGCCTCAAAAGTGAGTAAACCCCACAAATTATTTGATTTTTTTTTTAAGATAATGAAAATCCTGAAATCTGTTCATCAATTAAAATTTAAATGTTTTGGTTTGTTGGAGATTGGGTTCCGAAAAAAATGATTTAATACGGACTATAATGATATTCATGATCTTAAAAATAAATTTAATAAAATTCACTAAAAATTCATTTCTGAGGCTCTCTGTATATATAAAATTTTTACAAAATTACACTTACATTTATGTACAATAAATTTTAATGAACAATTCCTTCAAATATAATAAAGTGCTTCTCTAAGTCAATATTTTGAATAGTGAAATGCATTATTTTCATCTAATATGAATCTTTTTGTTTAACTTTTGTAGTTTTTTCTGTATATTGATTATGGCAAAGATATCTTAATATGGATGATATTAAAATATCAAAAGAAATAAGTATTAGCCAAATAAAATATAATACAAATTTAAGTTTTTCTAATTTTTAAAAATTTTTTTATTGAATATTTTAAATTAATATAAAAGTTTCTTCTTTAAAAATAATTTGCGGTGAATGAAACCTAACTCTACCTATTAAATATTTTTCTCTCAACTTATGTGTACTATGGGATAAACAAATAAAATAAAAACATTTATATAGAATAAAACTAAAACTGAAGATTTCATATGAAGTCATAAATCAATATCAGTTTCTAATGTTTTCACAAACATCACTTCACAATAGAAAACCAACCTAGAGAGAGTAAGAGAAAAACCAAAACTACAAAATAAAAACTCAAACAAATATAGAAAAAAAAACTGAAACAGCATCGCAACGTTTTATGATTTATTTACAAGAAGTAGTCAATAATTCATAAAAGACGACAATAAATCTTAAAAATTGAAGAAGAAACAAATGCTACAATAAAAATAAATCCAGCAAATGCTCTTCAAAAACTAAACAAGAAAGAACGAAATCAAACTTTAAAATGATATTTAAAGAATTCAGCAGCTAAAACAAGCACAGTGGGCGGTAAAATATTTAAATTACAAACGAAAAAAGATTATGTTGTAGTCCTGTTTCATAAAAATCATATTTTATCACATGTTTAATATTCCCAGTGATGTGTGTGCGTTTTAGTTTAAAACAATGAGCGTGTGATGTAAATATTGCATAACATTTGCATATGACCTGGCTGTAGAGGATGGGACGGTCTGACTTGCCTGAGGGTGGCATAAATGCCAAACAGTCAAACAGTGTATGTTTTGATGGATGATGAATTGTTGTTTATTTATGTATGTTCAAGTCATAAAACCATAAAAATTTGTATTTTAATTATGAAAAACAAAAAAAATATTTTGGGTTCGGTCGGGATTTTTTTCGCTTCAGTCTTTTGTTTCCCGTTTGGTAATGTTTTTTGTTTTTCTTTTT
Source organism: Calliphora vicina (assembly GCF_958450345.1). Classification (NCBI taxonomy): domain Eukaryota; kingdom Metazoa; phylum Arthropoda; class Insecta; order Diptera; family Calliphoridae; genus Calliphora; species Calliphora vicina. The sequence continues at coordinate 84,950,448 of NC_088780.1, forward strand.
TCATAGAAACAATTATTTTGTGTAGCTGTTGCTTGTTATATATAGTTTTGTTAATTAGAAATGCTCTAATTTTAGTGTGTTTTGCATATGATTTTTTGTCGTTTAAAGTGTTTTATTGAAGGGAAAGAAAAAATATGACAAATTGTCAATTTGACAAAGGTTTTTTTGTTAGTTGGCGTTTATAATTTTTGTGAAATATTAAGTGTAGCAGGCCTTGTCATACCATAGCCATGGCAACAACAATTATTGGTACAACGTTGGCGGCAAACGGTGTTTCTTTTTTTTGTAATTTTTTCTGTTGCAGGAAGTCTAAAAGGTTAATGTTTTCTTTGTTTAGTTAGAACATGTTGGCAAAACATGCAATAAAACATTTTCAAAATAATCTGCCTTAAAAAAACTATAAAAACAAATACAAAACTACAACTAAATAACAAGAATATGTCGCAAAAAAACAAACAAAAACTTGGTTACAACAACCAAAGTCACACATGTCAAAGTTGGCACAAAATGACACAATAAAAGACACGTTCTTTTTTCTTTTTGATAGAAAATGTACAAAAAATAATTTAAATTTGTGTACGAGTGTATCTGTTTACTTTTTTTGGAATTAAAGCTAAAATTCTTAGAAATTTTTTGGGTTTATTTTTCTTGTAAGTATTTATTTCTTAAGAAAAACAAACCGTCTGTATGACAATAAGTAAATAAATAAATATTTATTTGTTTAACAAATTAAGAAACTTTTTATAAAATTAAGGTCTTAATAACAATTTCTTTGCGATTCCAGCGGAAATATTAATAAATTTTATATGGAGATATTTTTATTGCCAACACAAACAAGGGGTTGGGAAATTATTAAGTTGGTAAAAGTTCAATACGTTCTATACACCCTATACACTTAAAAAAAATAGTATTGGGATTAATTTTTCAAACCTAAGTTTACAAAGCCTTATTCATAATGAATTTTTTGAATTTATATAACTAAATTTCCATTCAAAATTTGTTAATTGGGATCTCTTTTTGAGGCAACTTGTTTGTTTAAGGTCTAAATTTAAAATTTTAATTTTTAAGTTTTTTTCCATTTCATTTACCAAAGAAATTTTTTTGAGTGTAAGCTAAAACTATGCTACGATACCATCAATACATAAAAATCACACCCAAAACTATAAAACGCAAAACATATCGATAGAAAAAATCGCAATTAAAAGCTAAAACTGTTAACAATTAAGCAACAAATGTCATAAAAAATTAAACACAAAACAAACAAATATTATTACGCGTTTAAATGGAACTGACATTTAAATCGTAAAAAAACATGCAACATTGTTGTCGCACAACACACACGCACTCATTTACAAATCAATGCTGCAACAAAATGTAGAAAATAGATAAAATAAATTAAACTACTACATATTTGTTATGATAAACTACGGAAAAAATGCAATCATTTACAAATAAACTTTAAACACTATAACCACTGAATGAATACATATTTTAATAATTTAACTTTAGTCTTGGGAGAAAAAAAAATTATTAAAAAGTATCACGGCTTTAAGTTGACAGTTGTTTTTATAATGAACCCAACATCACATGCTCACAATATTTTACCTTTTTTTCTAATAATTTCAAATGATGCTTCTCCACGTACAACATAAAACAGTGTGTTTCTGTTATAAATGAACGTGCAATACATATAAAAATCTGCCCTATTCTATACGATGTAAGTAAATAAGTAAATGTATCAGACAAAATCTGAAGTATTCCAACAAAATTATTCGCAAAAACTCCGAGGTAAAATCCAGCTAAAAAAAAGTTGACTGAATTCAATTCTGCTCTATTCCTATTTTTTAAGGAGTACAAAATTCTGAACTATGAATAAATAATCTGCCCTATTTCGTACAAAATAAAGAAATTAAATTTTACCCTGGATTTATAAAATAATTCAAATATTTTCTATATTGATTGATTAGTATTTTCAATTATTCGAGTTTTATTTTAGTCGAATAAATGTTTAATATGTTATTCGAGTGAACGATTCATTTTTAAAATTTCCTCTATTATTCAAACGAATATTATTTTATAATAAATTGCATTGATTGAAAGACTTTAGATTCCAAAGTTTGTTCAACCTGGTATAAGGTGTTTAATGAAAACATATTCAGCACAATTATGAATAAAAAATTCCCCGGAAGTTTGTTCCACGGGAGTTTTTTACCATTGAATTTGAATAGGAAAAATGGCAAAAGGAAAAAAACTCCCGGGGAATTTTTATTCATAATTGGGCTGATTATAAATTAAAGGCCTTCTTCATAACACTGTGTGTAATTTTTTGAGTCATGGAAATATAACCATATACGGACACCACTACGTGATAAAGGACCAAAAAAATGGACCCCTGTCTCGCAGGTTTGCCCAATGTCATGCACTTTTTTTATGTTCCCCCAAAGATTTGGGGCCTCGGTGTCATTTTTGCAAAAAAGTGATCATTTTCTCCGGCTCATATCTTGCAAACAGTTCGGAATTTTGATTTACTCTCTGAAACAAAGTTGTAGCCCTTGTCATAAAGAATAAAAATTGTGAACATAGATCAAGATCAAAATCGCAAAAAACTGACTACCCAACGTGTTGTATATAGCGTTTTCCTTTAACACATCATTGATATTGTAGTACAAAACATTTGCTATCTCTTTTTAAGAGAGCTGCCCTAACATCTGATTTTGGCAGTTTTGAAACGTCAAATATGACACCTCTGTTATGCTCTGTGACAAATACTGTAACCTTTTCTAGGTCTTTAGTAGTCATAAGGATTTCATTTTTAATTTATGTTTCATAATGTTCTGATCTTTGTGTTTTAATCCAAAGTCGATTGCAACAAAATGTAGAAAGTCCCCAGTATGCAAAATGATTCGAAGTTATGTCGAAAATGAATCATTTTTTCGTAAAATTTTATCGATATCGACTTCGTTATAATGTCGATAATGTGCGTGTTTTCCTGAGTAGAGTGCAGAGCGATAAAGAGTCGAAAATTATTTATTATTCTGATTGTAATTTTTATCGATATACTATACCTTTTTCGGTATTAAAAATGTTCTAAATTGATTCGATTTCGATTAAATATATGAACAATTTCGTATACTTTATACCATCGAGCAATTTCTTCTTGAAATAATGCATATTCAATACCTTTATTATTATCCAATAATGTTGCGTTAGATGTGTTTTCATTTTCAAATGCAATAAATTCTGCACATATTTCTGATGTTTGCTGATTATGAGATTCGAATTGTCAAAAACAACATCAATAATTGGCTGCGCTTTTCTTTTAAGACGTCTTTGATCAATTTTTCGTGTTAAACTATATTTTTATGAATATGTTATTGATAGGATAAGAAATAAAATTTTATTTTCTCACAAATTAACAAAAGAATAATATGTATGTATATGAATTTGTCAATTTGTGCAAAAATAAAATTTGACATTAAAAAAAAAAATCGAACATTATTCGCCATTTCTATAAAATATTAAAATACGATATTATAAAAAATGTAGATTGGATAGAGCATCATAATAAATTCATATTTTCGATTTTAATTCGAAATAAGTTCGATAAAAAGAACTGACTCGAAATGTTGCATACTGGGTCGTTTCTAATAGAATTTCCAATATAACCAACTTAGAATAACCTTATAAACAATGGGTCTAGTTGCTTAGAGTTATTATTCTCCGAATTTTTGTTTATTTAAAATATTTTTTTAACTTTAAAAATAAATTTATTCGAGTATTCGATTAATTGACAATTATTAATCGAATATTTTGTTTTCTAAATTCGAATAAAAAATATATTTTTCCTTCGATTATTCGAATAATTTTTATTCGAATGACCACCCTAGTATTCATGCAGTATTTTTAAAATACTCGGACATATATAAACATTTTTAATAACCCAGCCGGAGTTTATTGCATTGACACGCATTGCATAATCTTCATAAACTATAAAATTATCAACACCTAACAAAGTCGACTTGTATATCCCCTAAATATTATATTGTAAATCAATGTATTTTTTTGTTATGTCAGCCATAATATTTGGAAGAGAGTAAATATTATTGAAATATTTTACTCTCAGTTGTGCCTCTAGTTATGGGATTCACAGTAATAACAATTTCTCAATCATTTGTATCTGCTTCGTTTTAGCACCTCAACTCATTCTTCTATAGAAGTCTGGTTAAAATCGGACTATTCGTTTAGAAATTACAGATTTATTTACATATTTTAAATCAGGTGGAATTTTCAAAAGTTTGAAGACGTTTCAATAGCATTTTTGCATTAAGGTAATGGATATATCGATGATGCAACAAGCGATAAATATTTCCTGGTGTTGCAAACACAAAGTCATAACGATTTAACTTGATAGTGACTTAATAAAAAAAAAGAAGTTACGACAAAACGAACATTAAGTGTTGATAACGTGCAAATTTGTTTAAATGTTTAGTTTGTTCAACACAAACTTTAATGTTGATATGAGCATGTTGCATGGACATTGACAAACACCCATCCATGCCTACATACAAGTATTCTACAAGTGCAAAAATGTGTTGCTAAAGCCCGTAGTCACACACAGACAGGTGGTTAGAACTTCATAAATTTCTACTTGTGATTATTGTTTGTAAAACTTCAAATAAATTGCAAAAATTTTACTCGTCTTGTGGCCAGAAGGAATAACAAAAAAGAAAACACACTCGCTGTATTGTTTGCATCCGCCATTAAACGTTTAATAAACTATTTTATATGCATTTCACATCGTGTCTTTGTGTTATTTGTTGAGTCATAAACTGTTGACTTATTTCTTGACTTGACAAATTCTATTGTCACTTCTAGGTTGTTGTTGCGACTGATTTTTTATTTCTTTACGACTGAATATAAACTAACAAACAAGTATTTTATATTTTCATTTCAGATCACCTACGCATTTTGCCATTTTGGCTGGTGATTTTTTATTTATTTTTGTTTGCTGTTCAGTTTTGCCTACAAGATTTTAGATTAAGTTGTTATAAAAAAAATTTATTTAAAATGCGACCATTAAGCATTAGACAGTTTTGATTGTAGACTGGAGATAATAAATTGGCTATTTAGAGACAAAATAGTGAAATAAATACATATAAATAACAAAACAAGACAAAATTATAAATGATTAGGGATGACTTAATGTAAGTTTTCTTTAACTATGATTTACGTTAAGATTTCTAGGTTGTTGTTGCGACATTTACTAACTTTAAGTTCCCAGCAAATATGCTGCTTTAAAGTTTTATGTTTTCTAAAACGATTTTTTTTTCTTATTTTCAGCTAATTTAAAACATCTTTAAACATTTAAAGAAATCTTCGGTGCAAATAAGGTAAGTTTTTTTGTTGAAATTCGATTGAATTTTTGAATTAGAAAAAAAGTTAAATAATTCTAACGGATAGCCCGATAAAACTTATAATGGCTATAGACGAGTTTATGTTTGATTTTATACACCAACATCGTCCCAACTTCTAGCACCTCGGGTATATGCAAAATTGAAAACAATTACATTTTTCCTCTACATTTTGATATTTCTCATTTTCAAACATCAACATAATTTCATTTAAAACAATCAATTTATAAACAAAAGTTTTTAAATTTCTTACTTACTTAACAATTTAAAATACCAACCGTTACCAACTTTAAAAATTAAGCAAAAACACTTTGTAACCCTCTTTGGATGCAAGGCAAGGGAAACAAAAAAGAAATGGAACACATGTGTCCTCTTTATCATTAACATAAAATCACTTACAACAAAACAACAACAAAAAAAGCCCCCTGGTTTAAGAAAAGCTTAAGGGAGTTGCAGAAAGTTAAGAAAATCTGACAACAAAAAAACAGCAAACAACCCTAAGAAATGTTGCGAGTAACTTTAGGCTCTTTCAAACATACAATTGTGGTTATAAAGCATTCAAAACAGCAACATACGCGTGGCAATTGTGTGGCAAAAGCTGTACGAATTTTTGCTTACAGAAAAACACATTGGAACTACAGGGGGAAAGTCTTAAACTTACGTACTACATGTCGAAACGTAGAAAAAAAATAAAAGAATTACATTCTTATCATTATCAAAGGCAACAGCAGACAATTTGAATTTTTTTGCGACTTGCAGGCTTCTTTTACTTTAGATACCACACCAAGCAATACAACATTTAAACAGAAAAATAAAAAAAACAAATATTTAGGCTCAGGCAAACTGTGAGTCATTTACACAGTTTTTTTTTCTCGAAAATAACAAAAAAATATTAAGTGAGTTTGTTAAATTATTTCCAAACTAAAAATGTAAGGCAGGAGGGGATCCTTTCAACGTTTTATTTTCTATTTTTTTCCATTGGCAATTTTATTTAAGACCTAAATTCATTCATGCGTTACACACAGTCTGATAAAAACGAATCTAGATAAAACACAAAAACCAACTTTAGTTCATCATCACTGATACACCAAAGACTGAAGGCTCAAAGGGAAGTTTATTGTTCAACAAAGTTAAAGTAGAAGAGAAAAAAAATATAAATAAACTCTAGTAAATAAATTAAATAAATTCATCTGTAAAAGAAAACATTTATTTATTTATCTAACTATCTTATAGTAAGTTTTGTTTTCAAATATTTTCAAATTGAATTCAATTTGAATGTCTGAGTAGAAAGAAAAACTAACAAAAAATGTCACTAACTTTAATTTAAAAAGTGGAGGAATATTTTTTTTTGTTAACAAAAATATATATAATTTACCCTTAACTATAAAATTAAGGTCACTGGGTGTCACAATTTCCTTTTTTTGTAAGTTATTTTTGGCTCACACACACACTCTCTCTGTTACACATACAAAAGTTTCATTTACAGTTAGAAAACCCCCTTTATTTGAAAAGCAACAACAAAACTTTAGAATTAAATCATTTTTCTTGCATGTGTAGGAATGACTGAATGTGTGTGTGCATATCTATGCGTTGCTTTATGTGTTTGTTTTGTCTGTGTATTTGTTTTTTATGTAAAGGACTTCATTCCATGTAAAACTTTAACAAAAGTTTAGCTTTTTTTGTATTTTGTTTGCAAAAGAGTACAAACGCAACCGTCCAATATTTTGTTTTGTATATTTTTTTTTTGTTCACTACCGCCTGCTGTTTTGACCGTTTCTTTTTTTTCTGTCCATATTACCACACCATTTATCATTTTTAGTATATAAAAACATCAGCTTTTATTTACATTATTTTAACATTTTATTTGCATATAATTGTATACAGGGTCAGATGTTACAAAAAATTAAAAATAAAAACGGTCCAAAATTAATTTTTGGTTTCCATTAGATTAAAAGCAAAAAGTTAGCAACATTTTAAAATTAGCATATAACCGATATATGACCCATTTTGAGGCCATATTACACCGATACTTGTTTGTCTATAAGTTCCAAATTCAAAACTTAAACTCCTATAACCATATTCATTAAAATGGGATTATTTGTTAAGAAAGAAAAGATTTATTTCTAATTATTTTTTAAATTCCCCCACATCATAAGTGTGTTGAAACTTCTGTGACAACCCAGCAGTTAAGCAAATAGTAAATATATCCCTTATAGACAGTAACTGTCACTAATGTCATATCACTTGACTGACTCCAATATATATTTTGAGTCATTTGAGACTTATGTGCTCCTTGTAGTGCAGAGAAAACACTATTGGTTACTTTATACATCCCAGGTAATCCAGCGCGCAGACAATTCCCACTTAAGTGTCTCTAAATAATCTAGAATGTAGTCACTTTAAACGCACAAACTGGTTTTATACAAATTGTGTTGATATAATTCTCATACAGTTTATTTTTATTTTTGCTTAAGTATACTGATATCCCAAATAATAGTCACTTTAGAATCTCTTAGTAACCTATAGTGAAGTCACTTTAAACGTTTATTTTGTTCTGGACTTCAGAAAGTAGTTAATTTAGCCACCAGAAGAAATCTATTGGAGAGTTGTTGGAGGAAGGTTTGTTTACAAGCAAGCGTTTATTGGACTGTCTGTGATATGTTTTTTAGATGACTATTTGTGGTCAATTGGTACGCGTACATGTTAAAATAACTAGTTATGTAGCTGATCAAGTAACCAGTTAGGTAGCTAGTAACTACTGGGAAACTACTGTAGGTAGGGTATTATGCATCAGTGTTGACACCCAATAATATTAGTCTAACACCCACTTTAAAGTATATTTTTTGTAACTGACTGTCAATGTAAACCTTGCGCGCAATTTTGTAGATATTTCGACAAATGCCTATTGAAACTGACTGAAATCGGTCCAAATAATCGGTCTATGGATATAATCTAATCATTCGATTAGCCAAAAATCACAACGAATCAGTTTTATTTGGGCAGATAATAAAACTGTAACATTTAGAAGAAAACTTATAAGGAGTACTCCAATCTGCAGCAAATTATTGCATATTTCTTTCTCTTTTGTATTTATTTGATTCTACTTTAGAGGTATTTGAGACAGCGTGTTTCTTTTAACTGTCATTCATTCATAGACAGATTCATTCATAAGTTATTTGGGGCAAACAAAGGACGTCCTGGACTATCAAATTATGTTCGATGATTTTTTGATTGTGGACCAGAACATTTCAGCGAGCGTGTGTTATTTTGAAAATAATAAATTAGAAATTGAAGTTTTAATTGTTTATTTAAGATTGAATTAATTAGAGAAATTATTTTGTCCAAATTTCAATCTGTATTTAAAAATTTGTTTCTTGAATACAGAGTGGAGTAGCTCTAATATCAACTCTTAACCCTGTATTCGTACTCCCACAAAAACTGGTTGGTAAAAAGCACGAACGAAAAAAGCAACCTGCAGTTTATAACCAAATCAAGTTAAATTAACAGAATTTAATCAAAATATGTAATTCTTTCGTTTCTTTCTAAATGAGAAACAACTGCGTGCTGTTTCAACATTTAGTATTTGCTTTTCATTCCAAAATTAAATGTCGTGTTTGTTTATAACTTATTTAAGAAATTGTTTGATTAAAATACATTTTTAGCAAGGCGAGAGAGAGAGAGAGGAAGTGAAAATTACCACCTAAAAACGAAAGAAAAGGTGTAGTAGTGTAAAATGTTGGTAGGAGTTGTAAACAAATGTGCGTTTGACATTTGTTTAGACTTTTTTTTTTTGTTCATTGCGCTCAACATGGAAATTTTCATTCATACAAAATTGTAATACCGCCCTTGATGTGATTTATTATTAATTATTAAGTGTGACATGAAGTATTTCAGTTATTTTATAAATTATACTTTAAAAATCACTGCATAATTTTTTAATTTAGTTTAAAATTTTTTTATATATAAAATTTAGCCTTTTATTTTGTTGTTAAAAACATATCATCAAAACCTATTATTAAAAACTGCATGTTAGTGGAGAAAAAAAAAACCTTCAGCTGACATTAATTTATTACTTCAGTTGAGTTGAAGCTGGCAACAAAAACCACTTGTCTTGTGGTTGGTTGGTTGGCTGTTTGGTCACTCACTTTCGCCCAAAACTGTATTATTAATTGAAAAGGGAAATTTACGTTTAGTCAACCAAGTTGACGACTTTTGATTTAAAGGCCCTGTTAGTTTTAATAAAAATTATGAATTTCTTTCTATATGAAAGCACCACAATGCTGAGTGAATACCACAATTTGTGCCAACTAAAATGCAAATCAAAGAGTTTCTTTTTTTTCTTCTATACATTTTGGAAAACACAAGCAAAATAAGTTTAAACAATAAATTTCTTAAAAAAAGGGCCAACTGTATAAAGTATTTTCTGTCTGCAAATAAATCGTTATGAAAATTATACATGATAACAGCAATTTGGTTTGATCATAAACCATATTTGCTAAGCATAATGGAAAACACGGCAAGCAAATTTTATTTTATTTATGCATAAAATAACAAATACAAATATGATTTCCTCAAACCATTATTATCAGGGCAGGGATTTGACATACAAATTTAGTCAACTAACCAAATAAATTTTGAACAAAAAAATAAAAAATCATAGGTTTTGTTTACTTTCAATAACAATAATAATATTGAAAAATCTGCGAATTTGAAAAAGAAAATCATTTCAAGTTGTTTGGAAAATATATTTCGTACTTTGTAATTGACAAACTACTTCATTTTTAATTATTACAATGACAAAATTATAAGTTTTGAAACTTAATATTTTAATATATGAAAATTGTTATAATTGTTTCTAAAGTTCACAATACGGTGTAAAATGATTATCATTTTTTTTAACAAAATTGGAATTCTTAAGAGTATATTTTTTATGAATCGATTTTTGAGTTAATATTCTTGATTATATAGAAAAATTCACGAAAAATCCCAGTCCTGATCATCACAATACTAAGTGGCATTTTAACAATTGCAAACAAACTCAATACCATACATTGTATGAGAAATGCTGTCTTTTGAAAAAGTACAAAACTCAATCATGCAAATTTAAAGTGCAAAAAATGTCTTCTTCTATAACCAACTCCATAAAACAAATACAAATATTTCTAAAATTGACTTGTGTTTTCTGAGTTGTAAATGTATTTATTCTCTGTATTCTCAGATACGAGTTCAAATATTTGTATTTATGTATTCCAGTGTGTATGAATGTAGATTCCATATAAATACTGTTGTTGGTATAAAACACACACCCCCACCTTTTTGTGAGGATTTGAGTGTTTGTAAATCTATATAACAGCAGAAGTTTAAAAGAGTTAATTATTTTTTACTTAAAAGTAACAAAGGCCTTCTAAATGCTGTTCAATTCATTTCTAACAAATGTAAAGGAACTCAATTCTTTTCGCTAAAAATGTGAACCGTAAATGGAAGGCTGATAGCCTTCGTTGCTCTCGCTAACTTTTTAATATTAGTCTTATATTAATATAAGTTTTAATATCATGTAAATAAATATAATAAATAATAAATCATTTCTTCCGTTGCTCTCCAGCTCTTGCAAATGTATTTAATCTAACAATCTCAGGACTGAAGGTTCGATTTTTATCAGAGACTTTGGTATAATTCGCTACAAATGTGAACAGTTTAGATGTGTGTCTTAATGACACGAGTTCACTCGACCAAGGGCTATCAACTCAGAAACCACTGTCGCTGCAATAACAACAAGAATTAACAACAAACAAAATCAATACTGTTACGTTTTAACCTTTTCAAAACGTTGGTTTATTTCCTTTAAATAAACCGGATACTTTTGATTGCAAATAAAAGCCGTTTAGTAGTTTGAAAATTGTAACAACTCTTTATTTATTTAAAATCTGCAACAACAGAATTTTTATACACGCTTATAAATTCGCAGAAATACAGACACACTTTATAATGTACACGAATTCACTTGAAAAATACATCACACTTTAAGGCACTCAGTTGGTGTTTATTCGAATAGCGTCTCTGATAAACTGACTCACGACTGCAACATCTGCCACTATTTATAACACTGCCATCTGCACTCTAGATTGCTCTTTAACTGTTTATAGCTTTCTAATACATACGCCATCTGTGGTGTACTTTCTATAATGTTCTTTAATTGAATATTCGAATTCGAATATACGGTCGCAGCAAATAGCGTTGCCATACTTACGATCAATGGTCGACTGAAAGCTTTTATTCAATGTTAATAATGCCCACAGATATGTTACAGTTTGAAAGCATTATGCTACGTTTAAATCAGCCGTTAAAATCGTTATATTTGAATTCAAGTACAATTTCGTAACAATATATTTCTGAGCATTCTTAATCTGGGATCGTAACAATTATGACATTTATAATAAAAATCAGAGCAAAATTGTTATTTTCTGATTTTTATTTATTTTTTTTTTGTCAGAAATATTTGTCGGAATTTGATTTTAATTTTTTTTGTCAGAAATATTTGTCAGACTATGATTTTTATTTTTTTGGCATAAATATGGACGTATGCTTGGAAAGGTTAAGCTATTTTCAATAATCCTGCAAAGTAGAGCACGACAAACAGTATCTCCTTTAATATTTATAAACCTTTTGATAAAACCTAGGAATATTTTGAAATTAGCGAACCTAACGATTCAAATTGAAGAGCTTATACTTGATGAAAGCATACATGCAAAGTTCTTCCTCGCCATTGAGAATTGGTTTCCGCGAAATGGAAATCTCAAGCTTATCTGAAAGTAGTAATGATGATGACAGCCAATTTAATAACAACAACCGCAAACCTTTTTACGAAATTGAAAACGACAAAGAATTGGAATAGGAAGAAGTTTGTTCTTCCTTGGCTACGAAAACTTGCCTTAATTGTGAACTCTGTACCCGCGAAACAAGTAAGTAAGTGTCGAAAGGTCGTGTTCAGCATTAATATTCATCCTTGGAGATTTGCTATACAATTTTTCTAAAGACAGAGGTTGTAGAAATATTTCTGAAAAAAAAATAATAAAAATCAGAATCTGACAAATATATTTGTCAAAAAAAATAAATAAAAATCAAGAATTTTAAAAGCCTGTTGTTTTATGGAAATATAGTTGAAAACGATCAAAATGGTAGGCTTGACTTAACTTTTCGATATTTTCTTGTGATGGCTTCTTTCCTTAGAAATTTCAAGAATAATTATATGTAGTACAGATAAAAGACAATTGGTTACTTAATACATCCCAGTTAATCCTGCGTGAAGACAATTGCAACTTAAATGTCTCTAAGTAATCTAGAGTGTAGTCACTTTAAACGTTTTGAGAGTTTTTCGTTCAAACTGGTTTTATACAAATTGTGTTGATATAATTCTCATAAAGTTTATTTTCATTTGCATTTGCTTAAGTATACTGATATCCCAAATAACATAGCGTGAAGTCAATAGTCAGTTTAGTGTCTCTTAGTAACCTATAGAGAAGTCACTTTAAACGTTTATTTTGTACTGGACTTCAGAAAGTAGTTAATTTAGCCACCAGAAGAAATCTATTGGAGAGTTGTTAGAAGAAGGTTTGTTTACAAGCAAGCGTTTATTGGACTGTCTGTTATATGTTTTTTTAAATGACTATTTGTGGTCAATTAGTACCCGTACATGTTAAAATAACTTGTTATGTAGCTGATCATGTAACCAGTTAGGTAGTAGTAAAGTAATTGACGCTATGTAACCAGTATGTGAATCCAATGCAATGACTACTTTCGACCAGCTAATCAAGTCACGTAGCTATTGAAGTAACTAGTTCTCACCCTAAATGATGGGTAAAATCACTAGTTCGGGACTATCTCCTAGAACTGCTGGGAAACTACAATAGCGAAGGTACTATGATTCTGTGCTGGCATCCAAAAATATTAGTCTAACACCCACCTTAAAGTATACCGATCGACTCAGAATAACTTATCCCTTACAGAAGACATTATTTTTATATGGTGAGTTCCAATTTAGAAGCAAGTTTTGTTCTGTTTTCATAGCTTCCATTTTTATGATTACACCTGAAGTTTATTCCCTTACACTGCATCATCTAAGATGAGCATTTTTCGCATTTAGGTGTTAGAAAAAATGCCTAGAATTTTAACTGGGAAAATATCTAATAAATTAATACTTATATATCAGTTAATTAGTACGTCATTATAAGACAATTTATGAGTAATACAGACGATATGTAGTAGTCATTGAAAAGTATGCAGTTCATTGCCTATTTTTTTATGGGAATTTATCATCAGACATATTTTTAATTATTGTTATTTGCTTGTATAAATCAGTTTTAAAATTTTATAAAATAACACTCCTTTAGAGGCCATCAGTTGTCGCTACACATGCAAAATTGTTGTGCTAAAGTGTGAATTTATGTGGGAAATACAGTTTGTTCTTGTTTAGTTATAAGCTTTTGCAGCAAAATGATTTAAACTCGTATGTAAATTTCTACAGTGAATGACATGTGGTGTTGCCATTTTTTTTGTAGTTGTTATTGGTACCGACGCCAGTTTGCACTATTTTTTTTTTTTTTTGTTATTTAGAAGGGTCTTTTTCATATACATTGTAGTGGCAGAAGAGTAGTTTAGATTTGAGTTTTTTTTGTTGTTTGCAATTTTTATTTAGAAAATAAAAATATAAAGCATGTTGATATAAAACTAAAAAATAAACTAGCTTTAAAAGTTCGAAGGACTATAAAGAAATTTTATAAATTATTGATTTGAAATTAATTTAAATATTTACCTTAAATTGAGAAAATATCTTAATAAAAACCTCTATACATATTTATTACCACTGCACATATTTTATTTATTGTATTATGTATCAAAAGTATAATTCACAATAGTAGTATGGATAATTGTGGAGCAGGGGTTAATTATAATTGTATTATTGTTGTGTTAACAATATCATAATAAAAAATACTGTTTCACTGATTTTTGCCATTTTTACAAGCAATAAACACTCAATTAACAATTTAAAAATTAATTTTTCATAAATTTTCACCCGTATCGCATTATGCAAAATAAAATGAAATAAAATAAAATTATACAATTTATATGTAACGCATAATTGCGAATGGATAAACTCTCCACAACAAATCCTGCACTTGAACATTTTTGCATTTCAAAGGGATTTACAGGCGAGCAGATTTTCCATTTTTTTTTTATTTATTTCATCAGCTCCACTCTGGCTGGGTCTATGAAGGTGATTGTGGCGCTGAATAAAGCAAAAATTATAATTTTCATCCTGACCCTTGCTGTTGCATGTAGTTGGCTAGGTGGCAGCTGTGGCTGTGTGTGTTCTTTCCACATGAATACATTTTTAATTAATATTAAAAGTATGTAGAGAAAACGGAAAAACGTGAAATGTACTCACTCGTATGCATGAAGATAGATGAACGAACGAACGCACTCTTCTTTTTTTTACTCCACATTTGTTGCATTTTGTTTTTTTTTAATTTTGTAAATTCATTTGGAAAAAAGCTGAAATAATGAATGTTTATTTTCTTGTTCATTTTAACCTGTATTTGTGATTTAATTTATGTTTGAAAAAAAATATTTTACATTTTATAGGATTTTTTCAAAGTGTAAAACAGTGGGACAGGCAGGATTATCTGAAATTAAAAAAAGTTATAACTAATATTTAGAACAAAATTACGAAATGTTGATATCCATTTATAGACAGTCAAAAATTTCTTCCTAATCTAATATTTATTACATAAATTTTAGTAGATTGGAAAGAACTTTATTAAGCAATTTTTACTTATAGATTTTATCGACCATTATCGGTAACGGTATTGTAGCGGAAACGGTAATTGCAGTTATTTCAGTAAATTCATCCATATATCTTTAACCTTGTTAAATATTAAAAATTGTAGCTAAATTCAGTGTAATATTGAATTCAATTCACTAATTATATGTACTACATTGCATTTGCCTTGTCGCGGCCAAAAATCACTACAACTAATTATTAAAAATTGAATACGAAACAAAACCAACAACAAAAAAAAAACGCTCGTTTATTTGTTTTAATTTATATTTATCTATAAATTTATCATGTTCTATCTGTGAGTATGTCGCACTGTCTGTCCAACTGTTCATTAATTCATTCATACATTTTAACAAATGTAATTTTTGTAGTTCACACATTTTACATTATAGTTTTTTTTCCTTTTTCTGCATTTTGCCTTTTTTTCTTTGGCAAATTTATGTACTCGCATTTAAAGTTTATGAAAAGTGCAAACAAAAAAACAGAACAAATGAATTCGTATCCACATAAAAACATAGTCATGCATATGTTAATGTATGCGAATCATACATACATTCATGCTCACATAAATAAGTACAAATTAGGGTCTCCCCAAAATCCTTACAACATTCTAGGATACCGTTTCTCAAATTGTTGTCCTGGGTTTAGTATTTGGTGAGCTGGATCAATGTTGAAAAAAATCATTATCATTTTTATGATTTTTTTCATATTTCTCTCAAAGAAAACCTGAAATATTCGTGTTATGTGTAAGGTTTTTAAAAGGCACTATTAATTCCAGATCTAAAATGATCGTGTAAGTCAGAAAATATTCGAACTGATGTAATCTCTGGCCGAAACGCTTTTTTCCTTTTTTCGAAAATCAATTGGAATATTAAATGTGGTTCGATTTATTGTTTTACGACTTTATAGATATTTTAGGTAAAGATTTTGTATGATGAACTTAAACCTAACATCAGATCGGGAAGAAAATATGTTTCCAAAAATTTAAATAAAATTCGAACTTGATTGATTTTCGAAAAAGGGAAAAAGCGTTTCGGCCAAAGATTACATCAGTTCTAATATTTTCGGTTTTGAAATTATAAGAAAAATTCAATTAAAACATAAAGCTTATAAAGTATTAATTATTAAAATAAATCTCTGTTAAAATTTTAATGTTTGCCAAAAATTACAGAACTGATTTTCTCATATCATGACCTTTCTCATGATACCAAAATAATAAAAAGCTTAAAAAGGACATTTTATCCTTTGATACAGCTCACAAAATAATGATCAAACATATTGAATAATGGTATCCTAACCAATTAAACTTTAATTTTAGTCGACTACATTGACACTTTATTTTTCTTCCAAACAAGCGAGGCCACCCTAATTATCATGTGTGTACGTACTGTAAGTCCGTTTTGCTGTATGTAAATTACCCAGAGCAGAGGGGCATAAATATGCATATTTTGCTCTCATACAAGAAAAAATATTGTACAAAAATATTGCCAGCTTTTAATATGCTGCTGTATCAACAGAGAAACATAAAGTAGCAGCAACGCGCACAAAAAAAGAACTACAAAAACAACAGCGACTACTGTAAAAACAGCCATAATTTTCCAATTAAGCGAAAATGAGCGATTTATTTGCCATGAAATCAGTGAGAATCGCCGATAAAAATCTCTTCATTTTCATGCAATTGCTGTTGTTGTTGCAAGAGTACTTGTAGTTGTATTAACCGTAAATGCAACACAGTTGCATTCATATGAGTGGTAGTAGTAGTAGGTAGTACTTTGGGTCATTGTTGTGTGGCACAAGAAAAAGAAACAAATTTTATACAATCTGCAAGAAATTGTTGTTGTTTTATTTATGCGCACGCGTATTTAAAGTCTCAAAAGTTTTTGCCGCCTAAAAGATGTAGGTGTACTAATGGGGAGTTTGTTTTGCCTTTTCCTGCCATTTCCTTTAGTTTTTAAAATCAGCAACAACAACAATGCTAAGGGATTTACAAATATGTAGCTGGGTCCACTTTAACCTCAAACCTTTTGCAACTTTCAGTTGATGGTGTCAACATTTTTGTTTTGCTAAATTTAATGCATTGCATTAAGAAAATGCAGTTTCAAGTACATGTTTGTACGTTTTAATGTAGAAATTTATATGGGCGTTACAGTGGGATATAAATATTATAGTTTAGCATTCTAACTAAGCTACATATATTTATTATTACGATCAAAGCCGTTTTAAATATATGTAATTTTATACAATATGTTGGCTCAAGGACATTTATTTATTTTCCTAATATTTAGGAATGAGTTTTTTATTATTGTGACGCTTAGTATTAAACTGCAACTTACTTACTCCGGACTTCTGCTTCTCTCACCAATCGGTCTTGCTTCTGATACTCTTTTCGGCAGGCGGTTCTCTCGCATTCTAGCCACATGTCCAAACCACCTTAGTTTATTGCGTTCGATTTCGTTTTTCAACGGTTCTGTATTTAGTTGGCTCGTATAGTGTCGTTTCGTATTCTGTCTCGTCTTGTTTTACCGGCCACACGTCTTCAGTATATTTGCCGGAATTTTGCTTTGATTTTTTATTGTTAGCTCCCATGATTTGCAGCCATATATAAGGGTTGGTATATATTTAGAGTTTTATACGACATGTTTTGTACCCGTTGAAACTTCTCTCTTACCGATTAAGTTTTTGTTTAAGGCGAAGTATAAATTGGCAGTTGTGGCTATTTTGCGATTTAAATACCAGTCCGCTTTTCCGTCTTCTCTAATTGTGACTCCCAAGTAACGGAAGTGTTCAAAGTTGATTTCTATTGCGGCTTTTTGCCATGGTTTCTCTTTTCCTTGTATTTATACGGAGGCTTCTTCTGGTCATTTCGTTTACAAAAATATTAAGGTTTTGTTGGAGAGATTCCGAGGATTTTGCAACAATGGTCACGTCATCTGCGTATGGTAACATTGGTATAAATGAATCCCTGAAAGATTCGATTACGTCATCCTTCAGTGTTATAAATAGATAAGGACTTCATATATCGCCTTGTCGCACGCCTTGCGTTTTCATAAATTCTTCGGATGTGGTGTTCCAGGTTCTTACATAATTTCGGCATATTTCGTAAAAGCTTTGGATTCGTCTGATCAATATTCCGTTTGTTGCCATATTACCGAATCGAAAGCTTTATCCATGTCTATTAAGCAGCAGTGGGGTTTCTTATTAAATTCAATGGTTTTTTTTTCTAAATTTGTCTCAATATGAATATTAAATTTTGGGTTCCACGATTTTGTCTAAAACCACATTGGTCCTCTTTAATTTGATTTTATATCTTGCTCTTCAATCTTTCAGTGAGTATTATCGAGTAAATTTTTCCCGGTACAGTTTGAAGTAATACCGCGGTGATTGTGGCATATCTGGTTATCTCCCTTCTTAAAAATAAGGTTGATTATGGATACTTGCCAGTCGCTGGGAATTGTTTCCTGTATCCATGCTGCATTGATCACGTTGCGTAGCAGAATCATCACCCATATATTTCAGAAATTCTGGAGCTATACATCATGTCCATGTATAACCATGTATTCTAATTTCATTTTGCGAAGTTCATCCATTGTGTTTAGGCCAGGGTATTCTTCATCCTCCGGAAGTATATAGTTTTCGTTCCATTATCTTAGCAACATCTCTCAAAAGTTCTCCTTCTTTGCTTCGGATAAACTTGATTGGGGAGTCTTTGGGTCTCCTAAGGTTTTTAAGGGTTTTGTAGAAAAGTTCCTGGTTTTCTCTAAGATTTTCTTGCAAAAAACTTCCAAATTCTTATCATGCATCTGCCTTTGACAACCTGACTAATTTTTTAACTTTTATATGTTGTTCTTTGTAGTAGTCGCATTTCACTGTGGTTTTATCACTTAAATAAGTAGTACTTCCATCTCATTTTCTTTACATTTACTTCCTCTTTAAGAAGTTAAAGCGCAAATCGCAGATATGTTAAAATTATGTGAGGGTTTTAGCTATTATTCTTGCATATAAAAGATCCTAAAGAGCAAATCTTAACTGTTTATAATATCTTTAGTAGAATATCAAAAAGTTTTTAAATAGGAATGGGTAAATATTATTGCAGTTAGACAATTAATGTAAACAAAATTGCACTATTTAGTTATAATAAGTGGCTAATAATCCAAACAACCGATTAAAGTTCCCAGTTATTAAAATTCTTCACTTTCGAAAGTTCTAAATGCTGTTAACTTTTGTCCCACTGTTTCTCAACTATTTAAGTAGAAAATTGCAAACTTTGAATGAGGGTTGTTTTTTGCCCAGAACATACTTCATTTGGTCACTTGTTTAAATTTCATTTTAATGCAACTTATAAAATAAACAAGTTCAAATTAAAAGCTCGTTGCTTTTAACAAAAAAATAAATAAAAAAAAAACAAAAGTGCAACTCTCTAAGGAAAAAAAATGAAATAATACAATATTAGAGTAGACAAACCAACAGACATATAGAACTGAAATAAATAACATACTCATATAAAAATAATTTGTTGCAAAATGCCCTTTAAAAATAAAACAACAACGACAACAACATTCGCCATGGAGGTTGTTGTTATTGTTACGAGTCGGGGGATTGCTACCGAAACGGAATTTTGTAACAGTTGCATAAATAATGGAAAAACAAAAATTTTGTGGCAGCAAGACAACAAGCACTGCAAAAATAAAATTAACAAAAAAAGAGTAGTGAAAAACGCGCGCGTCTGACTCGACGACAACATTTGTTTTGAATGGTCTCTGTGGCATCATGCTGATCATGGTGGAATACCAAACAGCGGACGGACCGGACCGACTAACGCAAAAATGCAAATAAATATGTGTGTCTGTTGCAACATACATACTTACTTACTACTGCATACACTTTTACTCAAATGTATTCATATAAATAAGAGACAGGAATGGTGTGTTTAAGTTGTTTTTATCATTTAATTTGCTTAAATTAATACAGAAAAATTAAGCCTCATTCAGACCCACACAAAATCGTACATTTAAACATACATACATACTTATGTTTATTATAAAATGTTGCATGCAGCTGCCATTACAGTTTTATGAAAAAGTGTTTGACCTTTAACAATTAAATTAAAAGTTGAATCTTTTTAAATTTTAAGGAATTTATTTTTCTTCCTTCTTTCATTTGGGTTGAATTCATTGTCAAATGGTTAAAAAATCGATTTTTGTATTCTTTTTTTGCTTTTTCGTACAAAACTACAAACAGAACAACAACAACTATAACAACCGAGCCGAAAACATGCTCCATTTTCTGTTGTTATTTTTGTATGATTTATGGCTGTTCCAAAAATCTACATTGCCATGTTGTTTTATTATTTTTGTAGTTGTTGTTGCTGTATTTTTGTTCATTTTACCACCACCATAAGGCCAACACATGTGTGCTGTGATGATACTGAGGATTCCTATTCAAATCCAGCACTTGCTTTGCCTTGCTAACTACCACAACCACCACCAACTCCTCTAACTTCTACTTACCACCATTTTGATTTAGTTTTTAACATATGATAATTTCTTTTTTTTTCCTCTCGAAATATCAAATTTCAATATCAAATTCTTAATTAATATTCTTGGAAATAAAATCTTTACAAATTGCTGGGATTATACGAAAAAAACTGGCTGCATAATATATCATGGCACTTACCACGTACCGCTCACACCTCATAATATCACTTTTCAGGTTTTCTTTTTGGGTAAAAAACTACCCTTGTTTATATATTTTTGCTGATTGCTGTTGCGGTTCGAATACCACACCCCATTAGACCCAAAAACAAAAATAAAGCTGAGTGTTGTCGGAGTAGTAGCAAAGGAAGAAACGCAAAAGTTGAAAAACATAATAAATGAGCTGAATTTACGCCACAATACGAAATGTATGCAGTGACAACATGCGAGTTCATTGATTACGTAGAATGACCACTTTAGCACGCACTCAGTCACTCACTCACTTACTTACACACGCAGTCAGGCACGCACTCATACATCCATGCAGACATTTCAACAAATTAAAGTCTGTCTAGTATAAAGCTTCGTGCACTATGGATCGTTGGAAGCTTTCTGAAATATTTATGAGAAATTTTAATGAACAGAATGTTCCAGAATGTCAATTCATAACAAGAATTCTACAAATATCATTAATATTAGATAGACCGTTTTAAATGTAAGCCCCTGATTTCAGGACAGTTTTTTCGTTGACACACTAACTTTTATTTGGAAACATTGTATTGATATCGTACATATTTGATTCCTGTTAGGAAACTGAAGACTTTATTAAAATTATTTTTCCTGATTCAGTTCATCAATATGAGTCGTATTCCATGACGGAAAAATAAATTGCACTTTTGCAAAAATAAATAAATATTTTTCAGATTTCAAAACTATTGCATGCTCAAATCATGCACAAATTATATCGCTTTAGGGCAAATGATATGAAAGTTGACAAAAAAAAATACCAAAAGTTAATATTCTGTTATTGCAGAGAGCTTCTTAGTACTCAAAAAGTTCATTCCTAAAATAATTAATTCTGTATAAAAGTTATTGCTTATTGAATCATTCTAGTTTTCTTTAATTTAAATCCATTATAAAATAGCTTAATAAAATTTACTGAGTGATTACATTTTTATTCAATTCAACTCTATTGGAATATCAATTTTTATCAATAGATTTGAATTTACAAAAATCTAATCATTCAAAGGTTGAATGAATTCTGGTTTAATCTCATTAATTCTGCCTATTTGGGAATGGATTTATTAATAATTTGACCTACAAATTTAATTGATTAAACTGATTAAAGAAGTTTTTTTTATATTCTATAGAAGTCACACATATTAAAATTCTATTCTGAAATCAAACACTAAAAGCCCTCAATGATTTAATTCAGCTAATTGAGATAAATTGGAAATTGACATTTGTAAGGCCCTAATTTTGTAAATCACGTCACCAAAGTGATATTTATGTGGCAAAAACAAAATTTAAATTTTTTTTGTTTTTATATACAAATTCTGAACAGAACATACTCACTAAAATTAAAGCATTTTTTTCATAATTTTAAAATTTCGTATATAAAACAAAAACAAATATTTAGAATTTTTTAAATTATGCCCCAAATCTAAAAAATTATAAATTTAGCTTTTAGAAATTCTGTGCCATAGTGCAACGCATATTGTGGATAAGTGCGTGCATACAATCAAAAACACACCTTATCCTTTTTTATACAAACACACACACTTAACTATAGTTATAGGTGTTTTCTCCATAATTACAATGAATTTCTCAAAAAAAAGTCTCCCTGCCTTTTCCACCAGACTAGACTGATGGAAATTTTTTGACCATTCAACCAACCCAAAGAGCCTTTAATGGAATCCCTGAAGTAAGAAAGAAATATGACACTTTTCCACCAATTTGTGTGGCGTTGCTACATTGCTAACTTTTCGGGCTTGTAAATGAACTGGCGCCCAATGTTAAAAAATATAACTTAAGGCTTTTTTTCAGTTTCATCACAAAATGTTGACCATGACCAATGTTGAGAATTTGTAGACGAAAGTGTATGATGATGGTTTTTTTCGTTTTATGAAACAAAGTGTATCAACGGTATAAATACAGAGTGTATGTATCATGTAAATATGTATTTATGTATATAAAAATGTATATGAATGCTTTAAAAGTGTGTGTGTGTATATATATTTTAATTCTCTAGCCATTTGAAGCCATGTGTTATATCTACTTACAACTATGCATGTAAATGTAAGGAGTGCGACCTAAACAAATGCTGCACTTCTAAATTACTGCCAAAAATATCATGCATAATATTATTTGAATTGTTCAAATTTAATGTAGGCTAAAAGTAAAAAAAAAAATCTTTTGCTCATTTGAACTATGAGCTAAAATGGTGTTTTCGTTGTTTTTCCTGCTTCTTTTTATACGCATTCTGACATAATGCCGAAATGGATAGAATCCGTTCTCAGAATTATACTAAAACTGACAGTAAATTAAAAACCCAAGGAGCAATTTAGCTCTAGTATCATATTTGTTGTTTTAGTTCAGAACAGAGAGACAAATTTATTATTTTATTTATAAGACATGTATCACTCGTTTCTTGTTCTTTTATAAATAGGTAGTTCAAAATTCAAAAAGAGCGATTGAACTAGAAGTGCTACCTAGTTCATTATTGAACTATGAACTAAAATGAGCGGTCATTGAAATGAACTATTTTAGAAATAACCTCAGTACGACAAAATTTAATTTCAAAAACATACGCCAAAAATAGAGTTGGGCATAATCGTTCTTTTTACTGATTGGTAGTTGTTGTTCAGAACAAATAAATGAACAAGTTCGTTCTTTTTATTCAGTTGTTCACTTCTATTCTGTGGTGTTTGACTGAACTAAGTGAATGAACCATTGCTCTCTTAATGTTTTTGCAGTGAATAAAACGAACAGGTCACTTCTGCTTTTGGAAAAAGAATTTGGTATATTATAATATGATTTTAATAATAAAGAAAATATTTTAATAATAAAAGCGTTTTCAAAATATAAGTTTCAAACATATACAGTAATGTCAGACGACCAAAAGGAATAAAATGAATAAAAAGAACAAGATGATTGAACAACTTCACATTGTTCATTTGACTGAATTGTTCAATTGAACTTGTTCGTTCATGAACAACCCAACTCTGGCCTAAACATATTTTTCCAATTCACAATCGGTGTCGTAGTGTTCTAAGTAGTTTGTCAATTACCGATTTACCTTTCTATTTACTATTGAACATACGTTTTATATGGGGTTAAGGTTGGGTTAATGTCATCCATTGGCCAGTAATTATTTATTTTATTATTTTTTTTTTTACTTCGATTCGAACTGTCTGCTATTAAGTCATATTGTCATATAATCCTAATATATTATGATAGTTTAAACAAAGTGTTTTTGTCTCCCAATTGTGTTTTTTAGTTAAATCAGAGTTGGGACTTTTCGTATCATACAATGTATTTTGACCGACACTGTATCCACAAATACAATTGGTCAATTCAAAAGGTCTCCTATCATGGCATATTGTCATAATTTCCTAATATTTCACGACTCGGCGGCTCGGGTTAACCGACTCTTAGACGTGCGGCTCAGGTCTCTGCTGGTTGGTTACAATAAAACAATAAACATAGTATTAAAAGCAATAACAACATTTTTAAAGCATTGTGAAATATTAGGACATTATGATAATATGACATAATAGGAGACCTTGTGAATTGACAAAATATTTAAAAAATTGCTTGAAAAAATTCTGAATTTTCTTATAGTTCTCTAAATTTGCGATAATTTTTAAATGTGTGCACCTTTTTTTGTCTGGCGCACTCCTTATGTATGAAAGTGTCTATATGTATGAATGTATGTATGTATTGGATGTTAATGCCTGTGTGTATGTGTGTTTGTATATGTGTGACTATGATTAATTACTTTTGCATAAATTTACATATAAAATTGTACAACATTTGTGAGCCAACGAACGTAAAGAGTAAAACCCAGGAATATCAAAACAACGTCCTGTTGTCTACACACACAAACATACAACTTAACACACTCACGTTTTCCCAGTCGTTCACTCTTTTCCATTACAACTACAAATTCGTACATTCTATCTGTGATTGTGGGTTTTAGACCATCATGATTATCAACATTGTAATCATCATCATCATCGGTAAATTTGTAGGGAAGATAATGATGATGATGATAGAGAATGGGGTGAAAATTGTAATTAAACAACAGACCCATACATTTGAATACACTCTCTTACAATTTGTTTATAAATATTTTTTTTTTTTGCTTTAATTTCATTTGCTGTCCTACCGTCATCGTCGTCATCATCATCATCCGTTGACATTATGAAATACATATTTTAAGCGCGCTTCGTTCGGTTTTTGTCCTCCTTGTGCTGGTAACTCTTGTGCTGTGGTGGTGTCTTTCCATGCGCTGTTTTCATTTAGTTTAATACACGGAAGGAAATTTATACTGTGTGTACACTTTTTGACAAATTTTTATGAGCGCGAATATACAATATATGTATAAAATAAATTGTATTTACATTTTCAATTACATGAATTTTTCATTTCGAGGTTTGAGTTTGAGTTGCCAACTACATGAACACTGCATAATTTACACCATATGAAAATGGGTTAAAGCGTATAGGACAACAAAAAAATAAATTAAAATGAAAATACTATAGTGTGTACGAATCAAGGAAATGATTTATTATATTTATTATATGGGTGTAAATTTAAAAGGGATTTTAAAGACTTTACTGCTTATTTAACAATGAAAATATTGAATTTATGTAAAGCAAATAGTGAATACAATTAATAACCAATCTTTAAAGTCCTGATTATGTACTTAAATTCTAGAGTCTTCACATATCCAGCAACACATTCTGTATCCATCCAGAAGTGTAAAAATTATTTAATAAATACTGTTTCTGCGAGAACAAGTGCCTCTGAGTTTTAAACAAATCAATCTTTATTTATCAAGAAATTTTAAACAAATCTGTAAAATTAATTCTAATCAAAAATTGTGTTTTAGAATTAGAAAATAGAATGTTAATATCCATTTACCTCATCCCAGAACATCACCATATTAATATGACAGGACCATTTCATATAAAGTGTCAGGACTAGAACCGGTCCCTAATCTGAAGAACAAATCGCGGTACTAGATCTGTGTCAGTTCCCTTGAATTGTAAGTTATAGAATTTAAAAATTCCACCCTAAAAATGTAAAATGCATTAATTTTTATTCATATTCGAATTTTTAAACATCGCTTAATGATAAAGCCACATGGATAAACAGAATTGAGTAAAAACTCCATTATTAATTTTGCCTCAAAATTTTAAAAATAAATCCGTTTTGTGAAATAAATACATTTAAGCCCACAGCAAAATTTAACAACAACTCCTTCAGCCTTAAAACTCTAAAGCTTATTTAGTCTCTGGCAATACAATATTTACATACAAGGGGTGAATTTTGAATGACCTTGGCATCTAACATGTACAACAACACACATACATACATTTATAACATGGTATGACAAAAACATAAGGAGTGAGATCGAAAAATTCTTAACATACATATATGTTTATAAAAAAGAAACCACTAAACTTACAGCTTTAATTTTTTTTTTATTTGATTGAAATTATTATTACAATTTACAAAAAAAATTATTTTTATAGTTTTAATCACTAGTGATGAAATTTTGAACCTTTTTCGGAAACCCTTCCATTAACGTTTTTATAGTGCTTTCTGTCACTTTGCTCGAACATGTAGTCCATCTCCGTTTAAAATCTACCACACTTTTGGACACCTTTTTTGTACTCTTCAATTCTCTTTTAACAAGAGCCCAATATCTCTCCACTGGCCTTAGCTCCGGGCAGTTTGGAGGATTTGCCTCTCTTGGTACAAATACCACATTATTGTTCTTGTACCACTCAAGGGCTTGTTTGCCATAGTGACAGGATGCCAAGTCAGGCCAAAAATAAGTGGACACATTATGAAGTCTTATGAATGGAAGCAGCCTTTTTTGTAAACATTCCTTGATGTAAATTTCGGTATTTATAGAGCCCGTTGTAACAAATGAGTGGCTTCTTTTGCCGCAACTGCATATTGCTTGCCATACCAAGAACTTTCTGGGAAATTTTGTCTGCTTTTGGGTCCTAAACTTTTCTTCAACATTCCCTCGAGCATCAGCAACATAAAATTTTTGACCTGGAAGTTGCGAAAAATCTGCCAGAACATACGTTTCGTCATCCATTATGCAGCAAGAATATTTTTTTATAAAACTTGACTTCAATTTCCGTGCTCTGTTTTTGGCCTCTAAATTTTTAGTAGCGTTCCTGTCAGGAACTTTTTGAGCCTTGTATGTTTTTAAACCTGCATTAGCTTTAACTTTTCGTACCAAATAGCCCGAGCACTGAGCTAACCGGGCTGCTTTCCTACCGGATGTGTTGGGAGCTCTTTTGAAAATGCGTTCTATTTTTTTGGCTTTAGAAACATCATGTGGACCATTCCTTCTACCTGAACCAGGTTTTCTATCAACTGACAAGTTCTCCCGGTACTGTTTAATAACATTGGAAACAGTTTGACGGCAGACCTTTGTATGCTTGGCCAACTTTTTGTAAGACCAAGTTGGGTTTTGTTGAAAATATTTAATAATTTCAGTACGCACTTTTTTCTGGTCACTCATTTTAATCAGATTAACAAAAAAATTAATATAATTGACATTACACATAATAACTGACATGTTTTTCAAAGGTAACTTGATCAAAAAAAAATTCAAATAATACTTGGGTTAAAAAATGTAATGAAAAACGTGTGTTAAGAATTTTTCGATCTCACTCCTTAATTTAAATAGAAAATGTTCAACTACCAACTACGTAAAATCTAAAACAAAGATACGCACCAACACTTACACAGGCAGTTACAACGAGAAGACCTTGTGTTCTCATAAAAATGTCTTGTATTTAAAATCTATTTTATCAAATACAGACATTTTACAGAACACAACACACATATGTACGAATAAAAAGGATAAAGTGTACAAAAAATAAAACAGGAGTCATTTAGAGACAATTTTAAGATTATGAACAAAACTCAATCAAGCATTTGTGGCAAAGAAGTTTATTAGAGTTTTTCCCTTGACTTTAGAGAAGGGAACTAGGGGAGCAAAATACACAACAGTCGTATTTAGAAGAAAGAAAAAAACAGAGACCATGCATGCAAAATTATTTTAACGCCTGTGTATGTTTTTGTACTAGTATGAGTGTGTATATTGCTAATTTACTAGACAGCCGTACGCCTTTAAACCTCAGAGCTCATTTATTATAAAATACAACCAACCAACCATTTGTACTTTTTCTGTTACAGCCAGGGCAACAACATGTTGTGACACTAAACACAGCCTGTTTGTATGCTTTCCTTTTTTTCATTTCATTGTTTTATTTTGTCTAATTTTTAAAAAAAATGTATTCATTCATTCACCCTTTGTGTATGCTCTGATTTTAATTTGTATTTGGTTAAAGTGTTGGTGTGATGTAAATTTTAAAATATTACTTAGCACACTTTTAGGTGTTTTTAACTCTTCTTGTTTGTAGTAGTAATAACTTTATGTTAGTGTTGCTTAACATATGTAGGTATGTATTTATGTATGAATGTAAATTCTGGTGGTTGGTTAAAAAAATATATATATTTAAGGGATAAATCATGTTTAATACAAATAATACTTTTATGTGTGTTTGTATGTAAGTAGTAATGTGCTGGCAAACAGGAAAATAAAGGCAAATATAGTGAGTTTGTTGTAGGTCGGTGTTATATGAGTTTTTAATTACAAAATTAGTTTTTCCGTTTTAAACCACCTACAATTTTCAACAGCCACGCCAAGGTTGTTTATGAGATTTTTTGATAAATGTTTAAATTAAGGTAACTTTTAATCAGTTTTACTTAAATCAAAGGCAAAGGGGATATTCATTGTAGGTCTGTTTTTAGGAGATAGGCAAAAATAAAATTTAGTTTAAATTTTATTAAATTTTTAAAATAATGCTATCTTTTCTAACACTTGCACTTGATTAAAAATATTTAATACAGTATTAAGAAAATAAAAATTTGTTTGCGCAACTAAATTGCCTAGTGTGAAAGGGGTCTAATGAAATTAATATGTAGGAGAGCCTTGCACCTAAAATTATGCTATATTTTACAATATGATCAAAAATATTATATAGAAAATTATATATAGAGTATAATGAATTCCGCAAAATGTTTGAATTTTTTTTTGGAATTATGTTGAGAGGTTTAGAGCAATATCACTTATTAAATTAACTAAATTTATGAACACTTGAAAAAAAAAAGGTTTTATAAATATCATGATTCATAAGTGCACTTAACAAATCACTAAAATCACTTGTAACACACGCGTAGTTAACAAGAAATTTGAGGCGCCACAATTAAAAATGCACACAATGTCTTTGCAACTTCTGGTTGTATCTTGACTAAATTTAGCAACTTATTACACCTTTTATGTGTCTGTTTGTTTGTCTTTTTGTTGGATTGTTTCTGTACATTTCACTGTTGCCTTCCACCTGGTTTTCCTAGAACTTATTAATGCATATTTATAACTTAAACAATTTACTTTATTTCTTTATTTTTTTTAAAAAAATTATAAATTGTTACATGCTTTAGCGTTCTAGTATAGAGAGGTATGGCATAAATTAAGTTTGGAAAAAAACAATCGAAAAAACTTTTAACTAAAACAATTTAAAAACTTAAACGGAAAAATTAAATTAACACTGAGTGCAATAGTGAAGGAAGAAAACAAGCAAGTCTGGTGTGTTGTGTTGTGTGTGAGCGAGTGTTTTAAAAGCCGCCTTAAAATCAGACACGTCACACTCGTGAATAAAGAACAGCAGCAGCAGCATACAACAAGCGAAAATAGTTAAAATGCGTCTTTGGTTGTTTTACTACTTATACTCGTATGTGCGTGCCACAATGTGTGTGAGTTTGATGTTGTAAAGAAAAATAAAACATGTGTAGTTTATGGCACGTCTGCACTTTAAAGGCTTTTTACAACGACAACGACCCAAGAAAGAGGAACTTTTTACTTTTTTTTTTTTTTGTTTTTTAATTTTGTAATGGAATTATGAAATTAAAATTTTCTTTTTAATTACAGGTGTTTGCATTTTGCATAATACAAATTATAAAATTGTAGTTGTTATTAAAAAATATATGTAATATAGGAAGTATTTATTACATGTTAATAAATAAGAGGAAACTACTAGAATGGCTGACTGTTTCTGCAATTAAAATGAGCAAATTTATATAAAAATGTCTATGAGCTCGTTCGTAACTAAGTAGTACAGAAATTGCTTAAATCATAGATTTATATTTAAGCTGAAGGCTTTACTGCAGAAACATTTCAAAATTTAAGTTAAAATCATAAATTTCCCCACAAGCATTTTAAATTATGTGGTCATCTGCAAAATGGAACAAAAACAAAAAAACATCATTTATTTATATTCTTTCACAAAAATTGAAATGAAAAATATTTCACAGAAGTTTGCTGGAAAAAAGTTATTTGGTTTTAAGACAACAAATACAACACCAGCAAGACAACAGACATTCATCCTTTTAAGTCAAATTACAGTATTAAAATATTCATTGTTTTTTGTAGAACCATTTACATGGTCCTACGTACTCGTACGTACAAAATTAAGTAACAAACAACAAAACATAGCAAACAACAGCATCAGTTACAACAACAACATCAGTAGCAGTAGCAACTACAACAAGAAACTAAAACAGAAGTGACAGTAAAATATAAACTTTCCTTTACTCACACACAAACAGGACAGACACTTTTGTTGGCATACAAGTGGCTCGTTTATTAAACTTTATTTAGAGGGAAATTCTCGTTGTTGTTGTTATTGTTGCACGAGCAGTAAAACTACGTTTACACATGCAGCAAGCATTTCAGTTTCGAATGGAATATGGAATTTAAACCCTTAAATAGAGACAAAAGGACAGATAGGCAGACAGACAGACAAACAGAGAGGGAATGCGATGCCGCTGCCAATGGTCATAAAGTTTATTTAAAAAATTCACTTGTTTTAGATTTAATATACTCAAATACTTACTTACATACCCAACACAACTACAGCACATTTGCCATCCATACCAGCAAACAAATATTAAAACTTTAGAGATTTTTATATCTATGCGCTCCAAAACAATGGTCAAAAACCATTTTTTTAGTATATAATTCGACGGATATAAATTATATAAAACGTGTCAATTTCCCAAATTGGTTCGTTTCATATAAAGTGATCGATCTAAAACTGATACCTACCGCCGTACTGTGTCCGTTTCCTGTCTTCCAAACGATATACTTGTAAATGTTATAGGTAGCCTCGCTAAATATTTCCATATTTACTTCTGTTTAAAATCCTTTTTTTTTTAATCCGAAGCTCATCTGTGTTTGCTGGGATACTACACCAATTCCTACTTAAATTATGATGCTCTATGTATGCATTGTTGTATATATTTGAAACATACACAAATGCAGTGTAATGAATGTTTTGTAAAAATGTAAGCTCATCTACCCAACGTACGTAAGTACATACATATTTACACATACAATTAAGACAGAATATTTAAAACAGAATTTAAATTGATGTTAGATGAACTTACTATATGACAGACAATTAAAAGAACTCATTCTGCCATGCACATATAATAAAAACAAGTAAGAAAGTATAACCCTTCTAGTCCAACACAACGACTAAAATTTAAAATAATTAAGAAACAAATATCAAGTCATAAACCTAGAGTAAATTATGAAACAATCCTTTCAGTTCTCAATTAAAATGATTTTGGGGAATTATATGGGCGCTATGACTTATTATGATCTGAACATATGAGAATTATCTGTACAAAATTGTGTGTCATTACCAAAAGTGATTTAATGGGTTTTTGGGAATTGGATTCATAAAATTACTGGCTTGATTTCTGTGTATACGAAACTGTTTTTGTTGAATTTTATCTATATAATATTTGATCAATGGTCCGATATGTACTTATACACCAAACCAATCAAAGTTTCATTTAGTCATGTGGAGATGTGATACGAGATCAATGAGCGTTTATCTGTTTTTCGGGAATTGTGCTTATATGGAAGCTTTCTCTGCCCAGATATTGACCGACCCATATAAAAGATTGAAGTTTACTTAATCTTATTTGTGCAAAATTGTGAGGATTCAGTTCAGAAATTTAAGTCCGATAAAGTCTTGTTTAAGCAGGACATTTGTATGGGAACTAGGTGAAATATATTTTCGTGGAATTACAGCCAAAATTGCGACTAGTAATTTGATTACAAGATTTATACAGGCGGACTGACATCAATAAAGCGACTCAAAAAGTAAGTGTATGTCAACTCCAAACAAAAGGCCATTACCACTGCCATATGCAGGAAACTTTGCTTTGGATTTCAACTAATCCTACTCAAGTAAAACAGTATTAAATAATTTATTTTTATCTCGTCGTCTTTTTAAATAAAACCAAAGAGTGCTGAGTCTTGAAATCTCTTCTGCTACTGAATTTCAACTGTAGAAAACTATTATTTCTTAAGATAAGATTTAAAATTTTCTATATTAAATCATGTCATTTAAATAAAATACTACTTTAAAGCTCTGTCTTAATATCTCTTCTGTGTGTATATAAAAACTATACATCGAGTAAATGAGAATAAGAATTATTACAATATTCTATAGGCATTGTAAATTTTTTCGGTTTAATACCAACCGTCTACAAATCATTTTCCAATTAATATAATCAGGGAAAGTAGTTTCACAATTTTTTAGACAAAAATTCATATTGTGCTGAACCTTGCATATATCGCACTTCGGCTATAATTTCATTAAAGAAAATATTACTCATCGAATATTGGTTGTAGACCCCATAACTTTATATAACTTTAATTATAAAAATTAAAACTTCTAGATATGTTTGTCGGTTTCTATTGTCTGTTGAAATCAAAAATATTTTTTATCTCAAAATAAAGATAATTTCATTTTGAAAACTTGAGCATACTTGACTCTACTTTGTAACCAAATTTTTTGTTACAATAAATTTAAACTTTTAATCTTGATTTTTCCTATGCATATCCTAGCTTATTTTAAACCTGCCCTGAAATATAATAATAATAATAAAAACAAAAAACAAGTAAGAGATCTATATTCGGTTTCTAAATTTAAAAAAAAAAAAATTTCCTATTGTTTTTTAATTTTTTTTAAAAAAGTTTTTTCCAATTTTTTTAAAATTTTTTTTAAATTTCTTAAAAAAAAAATTTTCGAAAAAGAAAACTTTCTTTCCAATTATAAATAAAAATTCCCCGGGGTTTTTCCTTTTTCCCATTTATTCTATTCAAATTCAATGTTAAAAATAAGAAAAGGGAAAAAACTCCCGGGTAACTTTTATTCATAATTGGGCTGTTAATATTTTGACAGATATCTTCTGGTTACTATCAGACCTTAATTTATTAGCTTTCAAAATTATCAAGCATTATGGTAGATTTTATTGGTTGTATTTGACAAAAGTATTTATATATAAAAAGTTCTAAAAATTTTACTGGGTTATAAAAATAAATATTTTTAACTAAAATTTCAAGTGTTTATTTTCAAAATGTATTTCAGAATCGTTTCAATGCGTTAATATAGGAGTTGCTATGTATATGTATATTTATATTACATACCTACAATTTTACTTTTATCGATTTAACCAT
Organism: Calliphora vicina; assembly: GCF_958450345.1. Classification (NCBI taxonomy): domain Eukaryota; kingdom Metazoa; phylum Arthropoda; class Insecta; order Diptera; family Calliphoridae; genus Calliphora; species Calliphora vicina. The sequence goes on from NC_088780.1 coordinate 84,984,018, forward strand.
TAATCATTGTCTTTTTTTTAAAAAAGGGGCATCTTGTTTGTCCCTGCTGTTGTTTATTTAAAACAAGTGCATCATTCGAAGAGCAGAATTTTGTCTGTACTCTAATATATAGACTAGATTTTTACATAAACATTCTTTATTTTGTTAGTTTTCCATTTTATTTATTTATATTTATTTTTTGGTTTTAATTTTGTTTACATGTTGTATGTTGTAAATATATACATACATACATATGTATGTACTTACTACAAGGCACAGTCAGAGTCACACAATATGTAGTATTTTGTTGAATCTGGAATAAAACGACTTAAAAAACTATATATAAAAATTGAACATGAAAAGAACATGCAAGCTGGTTGTTTCTTTTAAATTTATACAGTTGTGGTCATAAATATGTTTTTAAAAAGACTTTAATACTTAGTTTCTAAAGAATTCACGAATATGTTTTATTATGATTTAAAGTAATGAACTGTTTGTGAGAATTGTGAATGAAAAAGTCTTTTACATTTGGCTATTTTTGTTTACCTGCCTGTAATTTTTGAAATATGTATATTTACTTTTTCATGTTTAATACAGTTTAATGTAAATGTCACTTTTATTTCATAACAATGCAGGCATTTTTCTCACCTTTGTTCGTAAGAAGAAAACGCTTTATTTTTAAATATGTACAACATCCTATTTACAAGTTTTAATAACTATTTTGGAATGTTTATTTGGCACACACAACTGTTTTCTTAAATGCCTAAAAGTATGCCACCTTTTTGTGGTATTAATATAAACAATAAGAAAACTAATTCTTGGAATATTCGACAAAAATGTAGGTTCTGAAAATTTATAGGTTTTTACAAATAAATGATGATTATAGTTAGATTTAATAATTTTATCATGTAAAATTTATTTTAGCTTTTTTATATGTAAAAATTAAAAACGTAACGTAATTTTGTTAGTTTACAGGAATTTAAGAAAATAATTTATGAAAATTTATTACAAGTTTTATTAAATTCAGTGCAGAGATCATTATTGAGACCATAAAGATAAAACCGACTTGAATGAAATAGAAGATTTATGAAAACGAACCTCAAATCTTGCCATAACAATCAAACATGAAACAATTTTGTTTCTTGTTTGTTTTTTTTTTTGCAATAATTTTACTTTGGAATTCTTTGCGTTAAACTACAAATATCTAAATTCTATTATCTCTACAAAACAGTCAGTAGCAACCATGGATGGCATTAAAGTTCGGTAAATCAAATAAAAAGTAAAAAAAAAAACTGTAACACAGATACACCGAACGAAACACACTACAAAAGAAGAAAAGCCGCCTTCAATAATCAAACCGAACCTATGAATGTAGTTGTTGTTTTATGTGCGAGTAAAGTGATTTTTATCACAAACTTTTAATCTCTTCTCTCTCTATCACTCATTCACTCACTTTTTTTGGTTTCCTTTTGGCTTGGAGACATGAAAAATTACACGACCCAGTGTGAGTATGAACAATAAAGTTCATGTATTTTCACTGACCAATATTATTTTTACTGACTAAATGACAATGTGACAGAGTGACTTGCGATATGTTTGAGTATTTATAGATACATATATGTATCTATCTAAATACAAAGTTAAATTTGCAAACTAAACTACGTAAAGCAGCAATGAAAAGACGTCAGAGAGGAAGAACAGTATGAAGAAGTAGAAAAAATAAACACAACAATAACAAAAGCTTAATAAGTGATAAAATCATACAGTTTATCATTGTTGTCTTGTCATTCATAACATGTGCGAGTACTAGAAAAAATTGAAGTGTCCATTTAGTAGTTTGCCGGTATGTAGTTGTTATTTTATTTATGTAGTTATAGTAGGTATTTACACAGTGATAGAGGGACAGACAGACGAACGTTTACTCTACAGAGATGCCAATGCAGTAAGAAAAGTTATTAAATCCGAATGGGAATTATCCACAAGGGAAATATAAAACAAAGAAGATACTGGTTTGATTCGGTAAATAATATTTTTCAGAAGATTCACAATATTTTTGTTGCAGCGAACTGATGGATATTACTTCTGATATGTATTTCACTAGGTTTAGAAATAAGATTAAAATCGAAAAATATGCAAATTAACCCGAACATTTAAAATAAAATGTTATTTTTTTTTTCACAACATTAAAATGTTTTATTACTTTGACCAAAATTACACGAAAGTAGGGATGTGCGATTAATCGATTAATAAAACATTAGTCAATATACTGATTAATCAGTTGCTTTGAACAATCAAAATCAAAATTATTCAATCAGATGTTTGATTAAACAAATAATGAATTAATTCTGATTAGATAAATTGATTAATCGCATATCCAACAGTGTTTTAGATTGCAGATATTGTAACGAAATTTCACAAAGTTGGAACTCATAGGGGATGTGGGCCAGCGGGTGGCCACCCAAAGTTGGTCACCTCGGGTATCACATTTAAAAAAAAAATCTCCAAAAATCCATTTGTTACCAGAATGAGCTGAATAGTCCTTGAGAAGATCTACAAAACATATGCTAACATGTGTTATCTCTTTTAGTTCAAGAGATATTTAGGTTTATTTTTTTATTTTCGTAAATTTTCTCGATCTTTTTTTGGTTTTTTGGATATTACGGCTCCGGAGGGTCGAACGTTTTCTTTAAAATATCAGCTATATTTTCAATAAAATTTAAAATAAAACAAGTAAGAGTGCTATATTCGGCTGTGCCGAATCTTATATACCCTTCACCAAATTTTACTTCAAAATTTTAAATATTTTTAGGTAAACAAAATTTAATTTTTTTTCCAGTTGTGTTTTTTAATTTTTTGGAAAAAAAATTTTTTCGATTGTTATTTTAAATTTAAAATTTTTTAAATTTAATTTTTTTTTTTAAATTAAATTTTTTTTTTTTAAATTTTAAAAAATATTTTTTGTTTTTCAATTTTTTTTTTGAAAAAAAAATTCGGGTTAAACATTTTTTTTTCCGATTTTGACCCATTGTAGGTCCAACTATGGTCTTATATACGTCGTTGCAAATGTCTATCATTAGATATCCATATTGTCTATATTAATGTCTTAGTAATCCAGATATAGGTCAAAAATCGAGGTTGTCTTGGTTTTTTCCTCATATCTCAGCCATTTGTGGACCGATTTTGCTGATTTTAAATAGCAAAATTCACGAAAAAATGTCTGACAGAATTATTGAAGATTTGGACCCCGAAGGGCATGGCTTAATCGACTCCGCTATCTATAAGAATCCAGAATATATATACTTTATAGGGTCGGAAATGAAAAATGTAGAAATTACAAACTGAATGACAAACTTATTATACCCTTCTCACGAAGTTAAAGGGTATAATTAAAACAACTTGCTAACAGTTATCTCGTCCCTGTAAAAAGTTACATGCATCCAAAGTTAGAATATGTAAAAATGGCCGTATTTTTTACGTTTTTCCCCAAAAAAGTACTTTTATTTTTTCTTTTGTAGAAACATTTTTTTTTTCGAAACTATATACAGTTTTAATATGATCCGGAAAGTAAACTAAATGCAAAAGCGTGTAACGTAAAATTTGGTAATATTATTCGGAGTTTTATGTTCCAATAATTAAATAATAATTTTTATTTTAATTCTCCTTTTTCAAATAAAATCGCAGAATTTATTAAACATATTTTAGAAATTTTGAAGTTGTAGTATTGAATAGTATTGGAAGGAATTCTTAATAACTCGAAAATTTCCCAACCATTGTTCGATTTAATCGAAATTTTCCGCTCGCATCCAAATCGCACTGCTCAAAATTTTAAAATTTTTTAAAAAATGCCTGTAGTTCATATCAATTTATAATAATTTGAAGCTATTTATTTCGATTCTATAATTATATGAAAATTGTCTACTAAATATAATTAAAATCTAAATCATTTGAATTTTGCTTTCATAATATTTTTAAAACTTGACAGCACTGGACACAAATAGTTTAAATAAAACAAACATAAATAAATTTAACTAAAAAAATCTCTAGTAGAAGTCGGCAAAAGAACAAACGTTTAAAAATAAAACCGATAAAAACGACGTGACCTTTTGCAATGACTTTCGTAAGCAACACATCATCCATCCCGCCAGCCATCTAAGTATTCAATCATCCGCCCGCCCCTGTCATGCAATCTCTCGCACATTTACTGCTGTTCATTTAAATTTGCTGATTTTAACTGGCGCAGTTTTTATTTCAAAGCCTGGCAAACAGACACACAATAAAAAACCCGCTTAAATTGTATAAAATCACAATTGAAACAAAATAAATGATGATCAACAAATAAAATACTTTTTTTTTTATGTAGTTAATTTTGCGACCAGTTGAAGTTGAAATTAATTAAAATTTCAAGTCACACAAATTTTCTCCGAAATACAAAACGAACCAGAAAAACAAAACAAGCATAAAAGACACTCAAAAAACGCCAAACTGGACTTTAGGTTTTGTGTTTCCAAGTGAGTATGTGTGTCTGAATGTGCCTGATGCATGTCTGTCGCTTTCTGTATACATTTATTTAGTTATAATGTCATAAAATATGTTATTATATTTAAATTATACGTGTTTGAGCCGGGTATTTACCAACAAGAAAAAAAGCGCTGTGAAAAAAATCACACACAATTTACCGAAATTTAAACATTTTTCGAGGGTAATTCATCAAAATGCAAATCTGGTTGTTTAAAATAAAATTAAATGAAAAAAATGCTACCGCAACACTACAATACAAGAACGTGCAACACTATGACACTCTATACATGCATATGTTAGTCACTATTTGCGTTTAACTAAACAAGGTTTAAAATAATAATTTTAAGATTTGCTAACGGTCGTTTTTAAATAATCCTTATGCTGATTTCTTTTCTGAAAACAACTATTTCCCTTCTTTTCATATCTGTTGCAAATAAATTTAATATCAAATTAAAGTTTTTTAACAAGTTAAAGTTATAACTCAAGAATTTGCCATATTTATAAATATGCATTTGAATTTTAATTCTACATTCAATTAAATTCTGCACTTTTGTATTCTATTTCCTTTTTAACGGAGCTGATGGGTATTTATCACAATCGATCTTGAAAATACCATTTGTTGTACTACACAGAGAAAACAGATTCGTGATAGCAACCGAATTTGTTGCCAATCGAATGATTCGGTTGCACACATAGAATTTTTCAGTTCTAACAACAGAAAATCAGTTGATAAAGAAGAATTTCAGTTGAGGCAACCAAACTTTAGTTACCCCTTCCAAAATATTGTAGCCACAACTGTAAAATTCGGTCACTAAGATAGAATCATTCGATTGGCAACAAATTCGGTTGCTATCACGAATCTGTTTTCTCTGTGTATGATCGTAGCCAAACCTTTGATTCTGCCAATACTGCCCACTTTATTTCGTGTAGCACCATTTAAAATTTCATACTCATAAATTGTTTTTAATTTTTTCAAACAGAATGCTATTTTTTGTAAGTTATTTGTGCTATTTGTTCATTCATTCGTTCGTTCATCGTCATTGTATGAGAGTTTGTTTGAATGTCTGTAGTATTTATGACTTATCATAGATCATGCTATGACGAATCATGTAATTTTTATTTTATTGTTTTTTTTTTGTGATTTTATTTTTATTTTTTTGAAATTTATATTTTGTAGATGTTGTTATATTTAACGTGTCGGCAAAGTCGTTAAATTAAAAGGAAACTACTTTAAATAAAAAAAAAATACAAACAAAAAGCAAAAAAAAAAACAGAAATAAAATATGTATGTTGTAGTTTTTGTAGCTTGTTTTGTTGAATTTGTTATTTATAAATTGTTACCGCATTTTAAGTAATTTTGTTAACAAATTTACACGTTTAAATGTTTCAACTTGAACAATAACAAAATACTACACAAACTGAAGTTAAGTTAAATTATAATTTTTGTGTGGTCTCTGGTGACATTGAAATTAGAAAAAAAAACTACTAAGGACTTAAAAATGTTAAAATGTTAAACTAAACTGTAATATTCTCCAAAATATTAGCAGGATGTATTATAACAGTTTTCTATAACAGTTATAAACATATTACTGTTATGTTAAATTTAACAGTTTACTGTTAACTGTTATTACTGCTATTCTAGAGCATTGGTAGGCAAAAAGAGGCATTTAATTTGTGTGCTCTTTTGGGTAAAAAATAAAATATCCACAACATCATCAAGAAACTGAATGAATTATGTGTATTTTTAAGCTCTTTTGTTCACATTCGGGTTGTTTGACGAAAATCATCGTAACCTGAACAATATGAACGCCTACCATGGTTCTAGAGACCTTTAACATTATGTTATTGTTCCATTAACATTTCTGGGTTTACACTCTCTCTCTGTAGTGTTATGGTTTACATATGTTTACAACTATGTCCTTATAGCTTTTATTGGGTTTTTGTCTTAGCTAGAGTTTAAAGGACATTTAAGAAAAATAATTTAATGCATGATTTAAACTGTAGATGGATTTTTGTATAGAAAATTATATTGGCCTGCTTTAAGGATTAAGCAATTACAGCAACCAAAAATGTGAAGCGTTATTCATTCGTATGTGCTAAATTCTAATTAAACTGAACCAAAAGTAGGAAGTTATTATTGCAAAATTGGGTGTAGATTTGGGGGTCAATATATAACAGGACCATATATTTCACATTTGGCGTTATAATTCCACGTTTTTCAAGTTTATCCCGTCTATTTATGGTTCAAAAATATATTTTAACAATTTCCATTTTCCTTATTATTTCTAATAAAATATAAATGCACTTTATAAAAGCATTTTTAATTATAATGGTTAACAACTGAAACTCGTCCAGTAGCTGGTCATTGGTCGTAGCAAAATGTATTAATTTTTTTTTTATACTTTTGACCAACATTTATTTTTTTTGGTAACGAGATTGGGTTCAATGGTCCCAATGTTTTACTGAGACTACGTTAATTTACCCAAAGGATAAAATTATAAGAAAAATGTAGTTTTGGACAAAAGCTAAACAGCGCCCTCTATATAGTTTCAAAAGTTTTTAGAACTATATAATAATTCTTGAGTCGTTTAGAAACCTATAAAGCTTTTAATATTTAGTGAAATATTAAACCTTAAGAAAGTTATTCCTGAAGCTTTAAGTGAAAGCTTTTTATACAGTTATTTAATGTTTAAACTTATCTGTTATACATAGTCAAAATCCTTAAGTCTTTATTAGTTTTCTTTTTGCTCCAACTAAATTCCAAGAAAACAATAAAATTATTAAGTACTTCATACCATTTTTCCAAAACTCCATTGTTTATCATTTAATGACAACATTGTTTACATTTATGGCACTTCTGTGCAAAAGTTTCCACTACCAAGTACTCATACTTACATATTAGGAAATATTGTCAATTTGTCAGAAATGGTTAAAACCTAACGAAAACTTTTCGAATTAACTATACAAAATATAGTCTCATATGTATAAGTATCTAAGCACAATATAAAAAAAAGTTCACATAGATTCTCTTCTCTAAAACACAAACCGTAAAACAAACAGAACTTTTTATTTGACACTTTCCCAGCTTTTAATGTCAAGAGACATCAAAACTGATGCTGAAAAAAGAAGAGAAAAAAAGTCAACCAAGGTCCATATAAAGCGTTTAGAAAAAAAGTATTTGGTCGTATCAACCAATTTAAAGATGCCCTAAAAGTAGCAACAGCAGCCGGGCATAATCTAAAAGTACAATAAAAACAATTGTGACACAATTTTTTATTTTTTTTGAAAAACCTTGCAATCTGCAAAAGAGTAAGAAAATTGTATGGTGTCATATTGTAAAGTTAAGTTTGAAATCTAAAAGGTAGGAAAAAAAGAATGCTAAAAACAAAAAGCGGGCAGGCGAATGAACAGAACAGACACATTTCGATTTCATTCATTTGCGCCATTGTCGCGCCAAATACGTACGTCCATACAAACTTCAAATTTTGGTTTCCCTCAAGTTTAGTTAGCTTTAACTCTCATATAGAGCCTGTAACGAGGTATAGTCTAATACTTATTGTATGTAAAGTTAGTTGAAGGGTTTGTGGCAAAATAAGAATAAAGTTTAAACATCAACTTAACTAAAATACTAAATTGTATTTTAGCATACTTTGTATGACATATACATAAATAAATTGATTTTGACAAGGTCAAGGTCACTTTCCTGGCCTCTTTTCATATGTCACGGGACTAGTGTATTTAAAAAAATGGAAGACAATTTCCCTCAAACTTGTTTGAAGCTATTTAAAGAATTTTGTTTAATGAGCAAGCTTTTTAAATTCTTCTAATTGATACACATGATAAAATGATTGAAGTTTATTTATTTTTCGTTAAAAAGCTTTATGGTGTAGTGTGTCTCTTAAGCTTTAAACGACCTAAGTAAATTTATAAATTTTACTTAAGTTTTTTTTCTTCTTTGGGTTCACACTCGTTAAAGTTGGTGTTGAGCGGTGTTTTGTAAAACTCCCTCGTTAAACAGATTACGACAGAGTATGGAGTAGTTTTTTTTATTCTTCTTATTTGGTTTTTACCTTTTTGCGAAATTCACAACAGTTGGTTCAGTTCAAAATGATTCAAAGTTAATTCGTTTGTTTAAGCTTTTTAACAATTTAACAGAGCTTTTTGTACTTTTTTTTGTTTGGTTTTGGTTCATAAAGGATGCCGTCCTTTTTGTTAGTTGTTGTTGGCTGTTTACGTTGTGGTTTGTTTTGAGATTCTAGTTTACAAAAGAGTGACACATGTATGCACTTGGTTCGACACCATGTACACACGTTTTCACAGCAAAGAGTGTTAATTGTGTCGGTGTTTATTATTTGTTTGTTTGCTTTTGTTGCTTTTCATTTAGTACTGTTGCCAGAATATGAGAATAATATGAAAACAATTGACACTACAAAAGACTGCTTTTCTAAAGTTCGGTTTATTCCAGTAGAGCAATAAGCGAAAAGAAACTAAAAGTCTTTGATTTCAAAGTATTTTAATAATTGTTTGGCAGTTTTGGCCAGGTATATAAAAGAGTTTATTTTAATTTCATTGTAAAATTTTTAGAAAACTTGTCTTTTTCAACGTAACTTGATCAAAGGTTCTTCAGCTCACTATTTCATTACAGCTTGGTGAAGAGGAAAAACTGTAAAGTTCCCTCAAAATCTATATTAAACCAAGTTTAAACTTCGGTTAGATAAAGCACAACACATTCCTTATAGGTATTAGCGGGTCATTGGAAATTAGTATGCAACACTTAGTTTGGGTAATTAAAATTAAATTTGTTTCGGTTTTATTGCTTTTGTCTACACATACCAAAAAAAAAAACCAAACTTGCAACCAAGCTGCAAACAACTCGGTATGCGTATGTGTGTAAGTAAGTATTCATAAACATTACTATAAATGCTTATCAATTTAATAGATTTTTTGTTTAATTGCAAATGACTTTTTTGCTGTTTTTGTAGTTGGTGTTGTTGTTGTAAATGTATGTGACTGATTGCGATCATTGAATTGCTGAATTGATCGCATGGACGATTGTGTGGCAGTGGTGTGTGCTTCAGCAACTAAATGTTTGCATTTCTTTGTTGTTTGTTGTTGTTGTTTTTTTTTTGTATTAGAAATAAATGAACGATTGACTGAGTGAATGCAATTAATCAATTATCGACATGTGCATACTAAATAAATACTTTATAATAATAAAAAATTAACAATTTGTATTGTTTTCTCAACACTTTGGTAGTGGCTTCTTGAATTATTTTTTCCCTTTTGACAGCGACAACAATTACAACTACCAACAAACAAACATGCATTTTACTAGTACAATAATGTTTACAATAATTTGAATATTTTTTTTTTTTAAATTTTATCGATTGCAATTAATAGTTTTTGAAAAAAACAAATCGTGCTACTTAAATACTACTGCAGTGTGTTTGTTACTTGTGGGAAGTGGTGGGGCAAAACTTGAGTTTAATTTTTTTATTATCTTACAAATCCATTAATTGACACAACAATAGTTTATGGTTTTGGCGCTTAAATTACTGTTTGTGCTTTAAATATTTAATTTATGTTTATAAATATTACAAATAAGTAAAATATTGAGAAAAAACTACAAGTAATATAGAAAATTTATTTTAAAAACAGTGATATTTTTGCCAGTGGGTGGTCTTGTTCATATGCATAAATATGCATTATTTACAGTTTATTTATTTTTTTTAAGATTTATTTATGGCACTTATCATTATTAATGATTGATTGAATTGTGATTTATATTCTAATAAATTGAAATATTTCAAAATCTATATTTGAATTCATATCAAGACACATGCATACATATTTGTATGAAGGCTGTTAAGTTTTTTAGTGTTAAAAAATGTAAATTGTTTGAGTATGAAAATTCTTGTTAACAGAGAATTTCAATTAAATCGAACAAATTCAAGGTAAATTCTTTACAAATAGCCTTAAACTATAGTTACGTAGAATTCAGTTTAATTAAATTTGGTAGCTTTAGATTGAAATCATAAGGGAATTTAGCTACTGCAGACTGACTACAAAGCTTTATATTAAACCAAAATTGTCATGTTTTGATAATAACACAGGTCAACAACAAAAAAAGGATTCACTAACCACTATAAAGATTTGATGGATCATGGTTACCTAAGTACAAAAATGGTAAAATTTTTTAATTCTATGGATAGATTTTTTTTAATTTTTTTTTTTTTTTTGAACTGTAGATATTTCTCCACATAATTTATGATAACTCAAAAAGGGTTTGTCCGATATTATTGAAATAAACTTAAAAAGTTCCGATCTTTAATATATGTTATATATTGCGTTTTAATCGGCTCAGTAGTTTCGGAGTTATAATAACAAATTGAAGCAAAAAATATATTTTTTACGTGAAAATAGAAATTTTTTTTATTTTAAAAAACTCATGAAAAATCGAAAACGAAAGAAATGGTTCCAGTTTATTACTTCATCGTAAACCCAAATATAATAGCAACTAAATGAGATGTCGATCATAAAAATCTATTAATTATTTTCGAATTTATTTACAATTAAGTGAATTCGCTCATTTTCACAAAATTTTACTTTTTTGTTTGCTATACATAAAATTGAGTAGTTAATGTTCTTCTTTCGATTGATTGAATTTTGAAAACATTGTCTACATGCTATGTATAAATTTTCACATATATATTTCGTTTCAATCGGCTCAGTAGTTTCGGAGTTATAATAACAAATTGAAGAAACAAAATTATTTTTTACATGAAAAATTAAATTTTTTGGTTTTATAAAAATCATGAAAAATCGAAATCGACAGAAATTGTTCAGATTTATTGCACTATCGAAAAGCCACATGTAATAGGAACAAAATGAGTTATCGATCAAAAAAATCGATTGATTCTTTTCGAATTTATTGAAAATTAAATGACCGCGCTTATTTTCACAAAATTTTTCTTTTTTGTTTGTGTGATAAAGTAATAAACCTGAACAAGTTCTGCCGTTTTTGATTTTTCATGAGTGTTTTAAAACAAAACAATTTGCTATTTCCACGTAAAACATTTTTTGCTTCGATTTGTTATTATAACTCCAAAACTACTGAGCCGATTAAAATGCAATATATAAACAGATTAAAGGTTATGTAAATTGGAACTTTTTCAGTTTACTTCAATAATATTGGACTAACCCTTTTTGAGTTATCATAAATTATGTGGAGAAACGTCTACAAAAATTCCCAATTTTAGAAAAAATATTTAAAAAAAACTTCTCCATAGAATTTAAAATTTGGACCATATTTGTACTACTGGAACCACAATACATAAAAATTGTGTAGTGGTTTTAAAAGCCTCTAAAAATGTTTCTATTTTGTTTGCCCTGTGTAATAGTTCTGTAATACAACTTGCTGTTGAAATACTTGTTATATTGATTCTAAAACATTTTTAAATTATTTAAATGGTTTTGAAATTAATTGAATTAGATACAATATGTTCGATTTATAATGTTTTCAATTGATTTTCTAAAAATAATTTTGGGTACTAAATATTTTAACTAAATACATTGCAATTATATTTCAGAAAACATAATTTTTCAAGTATATTGCCAAAATAAAAATACCATTAAAGAAAACATTTTTCTTTATAAAATTTTACCAACGTGTATGCACTCTAATTAAAGACATAAATTGAAATAAAGACATCCATACAGTCGTTGCATATAGGTCAGGTATGGATGTGTTGATATGATCTTACTTTATTTTGATAAAAAAATTTAAATTTAATAGGAAAAATGTTCACAAAGCAGTAGGCTGAGAATGTCCGTTCATTTGCTAATAATCTTTATTTAAAAGAAGAAAATCAGGCAAATCCTTGGAAAGATGTTAAACCCATCTTAACAGAACATATTTTCTATTGAAGATTATGTATATAACTATATTTTCTATAGACGATTCTGTGTATGACAGTATTTCTTTAGAAAATTTTACATTTTTTTTAAAACGCTAATATGAAAATAATTAAAAAATACATTTTAGTACTCTGAGGGTAATAAGAGTATATACATATGTACTACATATTTCAACCTTATTTTAATAACGCTCAATTTTACATCCTTGATGCAAGTCTTAATATGTATCTTATCAGAACAACAGACAACGAAACACAAGGCAAACTGAAAGATACACATCTCTGTTAGGATAAGCAACAATGTATCTGAAAAATTAATAACTTTGACTATAAAACAACAGATGGCGCATCTGATAAATTTCACTCATGAATATGCGCACGCAATTAAATAAAAACACACACACTCTGCAATTCTTATTTGAAACAATAAAATGGTTGTGGTCTTGGCTACATAGAAAAATAGCTCTGCAAACATTTCATTTTATTTCATATAAGAAATGTGTAAATACTTTTTACTAAAATGTTATTTATTTTTGTTTTCTTTACAGCTCATCACACACCTCCTTCTACAACAATTCTTCGCTATATTTTTGGATTAGCTGTGTTTGAAACTTCATGTGAAATTTCTTTCTTTTCTTTATTTAAATAAGGTAATTTTCTTGTTTTATAATCGAATTAAAATTGAAATCATTGTTGTATTGATTACAAATTTCCGGTCATACGTTATATTGAAAAATGAACAATAACAGCAAAGGCAACAGCCACGACATTTGGGAATCGTATGTATGTAAATTTTGTAAAATCACAGCAAAAAAAAATGAAAAAACGCTTGAGAAATAATGTAAAAAATAACAACAACTTCTTTTTGCACAACATTTTTAGTTTATTTTTTTTTGTTATTTCGTAAATGACATTTTTATGTGACATTAAACACAGCTTTAAACGCGTTTTGTTGTTTTATGTTTTAATGTTTTAACATAGTATGAATGGAGCCAACTTTGAGAAAGACATTTACCCAGCTACAGTCGTCCAGACAGTCCAAGATCTTTCAGGGCTCTTAAAGAAGATGTTAAAATTGCATATTTAACATTGGCAACACACATTCATACATATCCTGTGTATTACACAACAACAGCAACAACTTACGAGTTCATGTTTGTATTTGTTGTCGTTGCCAACATGACTTATATGGCCAACCTGAAATGTTGTTCACATAAACAACAACAATTTAACTTTTGACAAAAGACATTTTCATTAAAAACATAAGAACAACAACAGCAACAACAGCAAAACTAAATAAATGTAAGAAAATAAATTTAATTTAACTTAAGTAAAACAAGAGTAGAGTATGAGAAATAATAAAATAGATCTGTGTTTACACTTGAAGAACTTTTGAGTTGTACTTAGTAAACTAACAAGTTTTTAATGCCAAAGGTATTACGGATCTATACCGACCTCTAAAACCTTACAACTGATAGATCTGCTCCATCGGCTGCTTGGCGGCTTGAATAATTTTCTAACTTCATTTCGACAAATATCTCTAGATTAAAAATATTGGGTACAACGTCATAACCAGTAGCAATTTTGATTGCAATTTTATCATCAATAGCTTGCTCTAAGCATTGCTAACCAATCTCTGTGTTATTTTGTATCAATAAAACAGTAATCCCCATAAGATCGTTTGACTAAAAACTAAAACTTCGTCAGACTTCGTACATTCAATTAATATTTTCTTTGCTCACTTATAATCCCAATAAGCACCAATTCAAGCATTTGAACATTTTGTTGGAATTTGAATTGAATGCTAATGTTATTTGGTCAATTCACAAGGTCTCTTATTATGGCATATTGTCATAAGGCCCTCATATTTCACAATGGTTTTTGAATCGTGATATATTACATTATGACAATATGACTGAGATCTTGTGAATTGGTCAATTATGTTTTAAACTTGAAAAATATTTGAAAAATTAAATGTTTTTCAAATAAAAAATATATGGCTTGAATTTATGTTTCCTTATTACTGGAGAATACTATTGAAATAAAGTGTAATACAACTGTAATTCAATTGCTTGAATGTAATTCAAGGCTTGAATTATACTTGCTTTCAACTTGAATTCCAGTAAAATTGCTTAAGACTTTCAATATTATTTCAGCAATTTATGGAGCGCTTTTAATAACTCCTTCAACATAGACAATTCAGAAAACCTATAATCTTCAAACTTCCAAAAGTTAATTTTTTTGTATACATTATGGGTTGAAAATTGAAGTAGTCGTAGGTTTTTGCCTTATTAATTTATGGGTAGATTTCGGCCCGTTTTCAAAATTCACATGAGTATATCTGAGGCCGAAAAACATCATTCGTGATAGAGTAATATTTTATGTATTTTCCCTTCCAACGTTTTTATAATTCTAATATCGAACTTCTTAGCCAGGTCAGCGTGTATTCTGTCTTGCAATAAAGAATCGTATGACCATTCCTTCGATGTATATTCTCGAGGAAATGTATAGTATTATTCCATTCCTTGTAGCTTCTGAGGCTAGAAAAGTTATTTACTTTCTAAAAGTCTCCAGTTCTCATCACCTATCCTCCCATCTGAACTACCTTCGTCCATCGAACTTTCAGTCTTTGGTCTAATCACTACTGTCACCTCCGACGTATCGGAATCCTTGGTCTGTCATGCTTGGCAGTGGAGTGTATTAATACATGGGACAAAAAATGTATTAATCTAATTTATGTTCAGGTGATTTAATTAATATAACCTAAAAAATGACAGACTCGTTCGGGCAGTTGTTCATCGCTCCAGTATTGTTAAGAGCTTATGAGGATTTAATTTTCGGATATATATAATTTGGCAACTGCAGTATTTCAACTAACTCCCCGGGAGTTTTTTCCCTTTTCTTTTTTAACAATAAATTTTGAATAGGGAAAATGAGAAAAGGGAAAAACTCCCGGGGAATTTTTTTTCATAATTGGGCTGAAAATATATATAATTTTTAGTAGAAATTTGTGACCGATTATGGATAATAGGCTAGGTTATTGGCGTTGAAATAAAATTAAAAAAAAAATACATTTTAGGCTCGCAAATGAATATTGTAAGAATTCCAAACAGAATGACTTTATCACCATTTTCACACTTAATTTCTTTAAGTGTTTAAATCTTTTTTTAATCGAATTATAATACATCTTCATAGGAATGCTTAAATATCTTTAAGTTTTAGTTTTATTCTTTATGTTTCGTTGTGTAGTTGATGCTGAAAATAATTAAGTTTTCAAAAAGATAAAAATCTTGTTTGGTGCTAATCAATTAGTCTTATTTGGTTCTCTCGTATTTAGATTTCGCATTCATTCCATAAAATGCCAAAATTGAATTGAAATTTACATATGGAAATTGAGTTTGAAATCAATATTGAAAGGCACCAGGCACCGAGCACACTGAGTGGTGGATCTTTGGAAACCTGCAGTTTCAATAATAAACTCTAAAGGGGCATCCAACTAAACATGTGCGTGTGTACATTTTTATGTGTATGAGTGCAGATAGATTCATTCATTCATGTTTACTTTGGTTTTAGGTTTCCTTACTGATAGAAACATCAGACTTCACCGTATCGTAGAGGCTTGACTTTATAATGAAAAAGAAACATTTGTTGCACTAATCCAGGTAATACTTGCTTATGAGAAGAGTATCACTGCACTGCAGTATGGCAACATGCATTTGAAGAGTTTTTCAAATGGGGCCACAAAAGTTTATCACTTGTCTGCCACATTCTCCAAAGAAGATGCAAGAAATGAAGGCTTTGAAAATCAGAAGAGAAAGAAAACGTAGAAATGTTGTTGTTGTTGCTGTTTAGGTTCGATTTTATTTATTTATCTTTTTAAATGTTGCGTTTTATGTTGGTGCGTTTTTGGTCTTGTTCTTGTTGTTGTGGCTTTTGGTTGCTGTTGGTTTTTTGACATCGAATTTGCATGAGTTTAAATTGTGTTTTGAGCCTTGTTAATTTTTGTTTGTTTTTTTTTTCGTTTGGCTTTCCTTTCAACTCCAGAACCTAATATTGTGTATTTTTGGAGCTGTTTATCCTTGCGATGAAGAACCAAACAAAAAAAATTAAGTTGCGTGCGTGACCATAAGATGGAACAGTAAAAAGTGTACGCATGCTTGCACACATTATCTGTTTGTTTAAACGCAAGCTTAAACATTTAGTACTACAACAACAACAACAAAATCATTAACCCCTAAACAGGTCATTATAAAGTTATTCGACTGGTCTACAAACACATATTATGAGATTCATTCACAATTAAACTATGATACAATTTTATACTCTTGCCGTTGTCTGCTTTGACAAAAAATGTTGAGCCCTTAAGTTTGATGCCCTAAACCAGGTCTTATGCTATAAATATGTATAACATAGTTCTAGATATAAATACAAATTTAGTCGAAATTTTGATTCAAATATCTCACGATATATTGATGTACATATTTGCAAGAGTTGGAAAGGTCTTTCAAATACCTTATATACCTATTTATATCAAATTTATCTGCAATAGTTATCCGTTATATTGACAAAAATACGATTTTGTGAGCAAAGAATTAAATTTGTTCAAGAAAAGATTATGAATATTTGCATATTTTAAAACAATTTTTTTTAGCAATTTTTATAACGCTTATCAATACAAATTAATTGTTGGTCTTCTACACCATTAAAGGGTTAAATTATAACAACAACTTTACAGCATACTCAACGCACTTTTTAAGTTAAAATGTTCATCCTTTTTTTATATACACAAAACATAATAATAACAACAACGACAACAACAACAATAATAATAAAAAAAAGTAACAATATCAAACAACTAACAAGAGCATTACAAAATGTTACTTGTTTCCGTTTCAAACTTTGCTAAACAAGACATTTTGTTTGCAGCATGTTACACAAAGCCAAGCAAACGCAACAACACCAGCACCATAAAGCAGACTCTGCAGCTTCAACGGCAACAGACAGACTAAACACAGACAATTCAGAACTGGACCCAGAACAAGCGCTCCATTTATTTGAACTAAACAACATTCCCTTATATTGCGAGGAGCTCTAGTATGATGTTTGCTGTTGTTGCATGTACAACACGATGTATTGTAAACTGCTTATTTCGTTCACTTTGTTCCAAAAGTATTCGTATGTGCGTTTAGAGAATCGTTTGTTTTGTTGCTGTATGTGACCTGGCTTTCCATTTAAGGTCTGCTAGCCCAAGAGCCAACTAACTAGTGAGCCAGTTAGGCTGCCGGCTTGCCTGTAAAATGCACATGTGTCTACCACTCACTCTTGACTCTTTTAGGCCTCAAACTTATTTAGCCATTGTTAATAAACCTTTTGGTTTTCGTATGCATGTATGTCTGTCTGTCCGTCCGTACGTCCGTCCGCCTCTCAAACTAACCATTTAGTAATACTTAATTCACTGACAGTCTTTGGTCTGTGGTTTTTCTGTTGCACTTTTTGTTTCCAAAAAAAAAAAGATCTTGAAGGTGTTTGCCTTAACTATTTACTCGATCCTGCAATTGTTTAGTTATTTTTTTTTCTCTGGCGAATTTGGCCTAAACAAGTTAAGCTTTTTACCGAAAGTGTATTTAAGTAGTTGATACAAAAGACGTTTGTTTGAAGGTTTACATAATGTTGGTGCATTGAAACCAAATTTCCAATTTGCCGCCAAATGAATTGATCATGTTGATGTTGGTCAGTTCTGTTAAAATGTATTCGAAATGAGCACAAATTGTTTGTGTTTGTAAGGACTTGTAAATGAGATTATTGTGTGAAACTTGTGAAGGAATTTCATTCATCATATTATTCTAATATTTAAGTTGGAAACAATTGTTAAAAAATTATAAGCGAAACGAATTATTGTCATAAAACAACAGCAACGTTATTGTTTTTAGTAAAGCAAACATAATATAAGAAGTAATATTCATTTGCAACGGTTTTCGCAAAAACGTCTTCAATATTGCCTGGTAAGGGCAGGTGTCGTTAATAACTATGAGTTGAATCAGGCAGGTCAAGCGATTCGTTATTCTACCAGGGAAAAATACCAAAAGTTGTTTGGAGAGACCGGGAGTATTTATCGAAAATCAACCACAATTTCTTTTGGGAAATGTTGGGACAACAAACTGCAAATTTTCCGAGTTTCCTTTGCCTTGTCCAATGTTGGCATCATGGGAAGCGAAGAGGGTCGGAAGGGCTCAGTGGTCCCGGTGAATATTTTTGTTGTATCATTCCACACTCTAATCGGCCTCATACGATGGCTGTAGCTGTTATAGTGCTGTTTAGAGATGCAGAAAATATTACATTGGTCGCACTGCATGGAACTCCACTAGAGTATTAAAAACTTGGCTTCTTTAGAAAACCAATAAGAATGAGGTCCTGAAGTTTTTAAAAATAATATACCCTATATAGTTTCCGTCTGTTTTTATATCATTAACGACCAACAAGTTTGGTACAATAACATATAAAGTTTTAAAAATTCCGAGAGATTCAAAACTTGAAATATCAATATTTCAGAAGTTAAAACAGGTGTATTTTTAGCAGTTGTATTCCATGACATTAATTAAAAAAATTCCTCTCATATTGAAATAAATAATCTGCCTATGAATTCGTGAAACAAAAGAAAATAATATGTATGAGTCTATATCAAGGATCTATCACATCTAATTACAAAAATAAAATAATCTAGAATTATAATTTTAATTAAAGTACAAAAGCACCAAGACTTATCCATATTTATTTCACTCTGAAAAATTATTTTCAAAATTATTATGGAAACTGCAACTTTCTGTAACCAATACCTACAGTATTCCAGCGAGAATAGTTCTCTCTTACATTTTAAGAGCACACTTCCAGTCACAAAACATAAACCAAATCACTCTCTTAAATACTATGAAAGAGAAAACAACTTTGGCGGGAAACAGCTGATTGAGTGGCAAACAAAAGAAACAGTTATTTATTTACTACATGAGGAAAAGAGACAAACAATGAAGTAATTAATCATATTTACGCTTACTCACAAACACATGCACTCACACATACAGTTAATTTACAACGGTAAACAAGGATATACAAATTATGTACTACAAAGTAAGAGAACAGGAGAGAAATTTTTCATTCCACATTATTTAAAACTCACCACCACAATTTCTTCCATATTTAAACACTTTGCTGGCTGTTGGCGCACAGAGCTGAAATTAATTGAAGTTCTACCACTGAAGCTACATGCAACACCAGCAAGCAGGAGCTGTATGCAGCCAGCACAACAATGGTTGTTGGATTTTTCGTCTTTGCCGACGGCATTCAATGGCTGGAAAAAAAAAAGAATTGATGCCTGCTTGATTTGCATTGTTGTTGTTTGTTCGTTGCCATATTTACTCGTTCTCTCTCTCAGTGTATGTGCCGGTGTGTTCTTTTGTTGTTGTTGTGAAATGAGTGCGTTTATGTGTGTGTGTTTGCATGTTTGAGAGTGTGTTGTATATTTATGGGTTGATCAATGTGAATCGACGGATGTGTGTTTTATGGAGGTCGAGTAACAAAAAGCAGCCATTATTCATTTTTCTGGGTATTTAAAACAAAAAAAAAACAACAACAAGAAGAAAACGTAGAAAGAATTCTGTTGTGTGATTTTTGTTTTGGAACGGCAAAAATATTTGTGCACGTAAAAACGAAATACACAAAAGTCTCAGACAAACTACGTCATCATTATTATTTAAAGCAACAGAGTGTTGCTTTAAATTCCAAAAAAAAAATCAATAAAAATCCAAAATTTTTTTACCGACGGTATTGAAGAAAATCTTCATGTTGAGTCCTTTTTATGTTGCCTTTAAAAATAAATTGCAATTATTTTCATGCCTCACTGATTTCCAAAACCCCTGAGAATTTTGTATGTTAATTTTGAAAAAAAAACGACAGACAGCAGTCCGATTTCCAGCAGGCATCAAAAGCTTATATGCTTCAGTTATTTTCAAAGTACAAATTTAGTTTAGGGGAAATATTTTAAGAAAACCATGGCTACAATAATATTGCATTTTGTTGTTTGTTGAAAAATCGCCCATAATTTCTGATGACGTTAATTAAGAAATTTGTTCAAAACTATCTTCTATTTACTTTAATAATTCATATTGTAATACATATCTTTTTACAAATGACTGGTTTTTGTTTTAATAGGTGCCTAGTTTTTCATTTAAAAATTTAAAATTTAATATTTGTTTTAGTTGTAGGCCAAGTTATGATATTTTTTTTATCTTGAATCTTTTTACAGGGCTTAACAAATGATCCTATGGGTTGTAGTGCTTGAAGTTGCAATAATCTCTCTTTTTAAAATACAGGGTTATGGTTATATTTCTGTCATTTATGAATCAATTTGGATGATTATTTATAACCAATTTTAAAGTTTTAAGTTGTAGCTACATATTTGTTATCTTGGACCTTCCAAAAGAAAAGTTTTTATTTGCTGATTTTCAATAGCAAAATTCTCGTGGCTATATCTGATATATTGAGGGCTTTGGAAAACTTCTTTCAAGCAACACATGGACAGACTGGCACCGCTAAATTGATACCGCAATCTATAAGGATCCACAATATTCATATGTATGTATATAAATTACAAATGGAATGACAAACTAATACAACTCATAGTGAAGGGAATAAAAAATAGTGATTGCGTTTCCAAATGGGGCTAAAACTTGTTCTCAACTTCCTGACTTTTATTAATTTGTTAAAACTTTAGTTGATTACTAGAATCTATTAAGAAGATAAATTGATTTTTTTAATAATACCCAGTAATTTAAGTCCACTTAGTAACAATAATGATTGCAATTTTAGACTTTTCTTTTTTAAAAAAAAAAACTTCCTGATTTATATTAATTGCAAAGAACATTAATAATAAAAATCGTTGTATCTTTACGATTTATCTAGCACCAAATACATACAATCTTTATCTAGACATAACAAACAATAGTTTTCTTTAGATTCACTAATTAAACAATGGCAATTGTTTACTACACATGTGTGTAATTGTAGGTGCAACATAAAAAAGCGAAAAAGAAGCAGTACGAAAATGAAGTGAAAACATAATTTAAATTACAAAGAAAATTTTCGCAATGCTTCGTTGACTGGCCACCAGGCTTGTTGGTGCAATAATGTTTTTTTTGTTGTTTGGGTGCAAATACTACAAGCTCGTATAACAAGAGGCATGTGATAATTACAGTCGGGTTAATAAGTAAATAAAATTAAGTATAAAACAAAAATGTTCGTATATATGCTACATTTATTTTTAATTGGTGTTGTTTAACTAAACGTACCTATTCGCTATAAAGAAAACAGGGGACCCTTGCAAACAATGGTAATAGTAGCTAAAGTATTCAAAAACAAAGACTTTTTTAAAAAACCGGGCTTCAGGTTAAAAAATAGCATTTTAAAAAAACCGGTATCGAATGCGGTTTATCTGAAAGAACTGGTTAACCGGTTTCTCTTAATTTTCAGTATTATTTCAGATTTTCTTTGTAATAGAAAAAATAAGCTTGAATTTTAATTGAAACAATGTTATAAATTTTGTATGAAAATCTCTCAGATTTCCAATAATTTTTAAGCAAAAATTTTAAAATTTTGTTCCGGTCTTGTAGTTTCTGTTAGGTTTAAACAAAAAGAAATAATTGAGGGATTCAAACGGTCTCATATGAGGTCGTATTGTCATAATGTCCTATAATATTTCAAACAAAAAATTTATAAACTAATAAGACTTTTTGAACTATGTTTATTGGTTTGTCATAAAATAACTCTTTTTTTGTTTGCAGCACAACAAGAATTTGTTTAAACTAAAAAAAATATTTTATGACATTATGAAAATATGTCCTAATAGGAGACCGTTTGAATCCCCCAAATATATAATTTCTCGACATAATTTTTATTTTCTCAATTCAATATTAAATTTGGATTTCAGAATTTCTACATATGGGCAATTCCACGAGAATGACTACCACGAATGAAAACCCAAAAATCCTTGAACCTTTTTTTCAAGATGATTTGAATAGGAGAAAACACTAAAATATTACTATGTGTAAGTAATTAGAGCTTACTACAACATTTTATTGGCAAAAATAATAGTTTAAACTGACTATATTTAATTTTTTAATTTAATTGGCATGTTTTAGGCTAAAATTGCTGTTAAAACTAAGCTCCCAATTAGCTATAGTATGAAATGAATTTGACTCTGAGTTTATTTGCTATTATAAAATTATTTATTGAAACCGAATGTATATTTTCCATTAATTTTTTTAGTTTTTGTATACATATACATATTTACAGAATATAGTATGTATATTGTTTTATTATAAGAAAAAAAATCTGTCACGTACGATATTAAATTTTATTTATTATCAAATCATTCAAAGATTGTTTTTATTTAAATATAACGGATTGTAAAGGAAAAATATTTCGTTTAGTGTAAGAAATTAAAAGAAAACATAACGCCTCTCACGATTCGAAAATTTTCGCATATTTCTACATGTACCTCAAAATGACTTCCGTTTTATGTCACGTACGATATACCCTTATTTCGCTCGATATTTTGGACAACAATGTTTCGAAAGAACTTTTTATTATTTTAAAATATAGTACCCTCTGAATGGAACATAAAGACCAAATTACTTTTCAGATACTCTTATTTTTGCAAAATCTATTCCACTCTATAGGCGTACAAATGTCACGTACGATGATACGGAATTGCCCATATGTGTTTTTTTTCTATTTTCTTAACATTAAATTGGATTTCTTCAATTTGTATTTTCTCAATATTGGGGCCTTGAAGCAAAAGCTTTTGAGAAGCCCTGCTCTATGTAATACCTAGTAAAAAATTATATATTAGTCCAAGTCTGAAAATTTAAAACAAATTGGAAATTTTATACTGATGCTTAGTTTTAATAAAACAAATCAAAGGAAGTCTCCTGTATAGCCTGAACTGATGACTAGAATAACATAACATTATACTAACTTCCGATTATACGCATTATAAATGGGATACCTGTAATTGTTTCAAAAAAAAATTAACTAACTTGTAATTTTACCCCTTTAGTTGGTGTAACCAACCACATTTCTGTGCCTGTTGAAATAAAATTTCTTTTTTAATACAAAGAATTCACACTTTCATGATGGAGTGTAGAAAAAAAGTTTCACTTTGGTCGGCATTTTACGCTTCGTACCCTGTAACTACGCTTTGACACAAACTTCCTTTTCAACTTGTTTAACTTGAACTAAGTACAAAACTATTTTTTCTTTCCATAATATAAAAATTTTAAATAAATTTTTTGCTAAATATTTTTTTTTCTTATTTTGTTTAAAGAATCCAGTTTTGTTATTCATTTAACAAATAATTTTTTTAATTTTATTTTAAACTTTCTAAGAATATCATGTCAATGTTGTTGTTTTTTGTTTGTTTTCTACTAACGAACAAACTTAAATGTCAAAGTTCTCATTTAAAATTGTTTTTGTTCTGGTTGTCGTCTGTATTTTTAGGGTTTTTGGGTTGAATTTTTTTTTAGACGTTGTTGCCTTTTGTTTGTTGTTTTTGTTATGCCTTTTACTGGAGTTTGATATTATACGGATATTTGTTGTATTTGTTATTTCTTAGAATTTTTATTTCAACTTGAGAATTTAGCACAAAATAACTGACTAAATACGACAAAACATATACAACGTAAATACTGCAAAACAAAACAAAAAAAAACAAAAATCAGCAATAACAACAATAAACAGAAAACATTAACAAAATGTTGAAAATTTAAACAGTTGTTTAGCCATTTTATCACAAAAAATATGTTTGAGTTTTGAAGCTGAAATTTCATTTAGTACAAACATTATTTAAGGTGACCAGGCAGCATAATTTTTTAAATGAGATTTTTTTAATACCCCTGTTATTGAACTTTTATTACACCAAAAACAAATGTACATCTCTTGTAAATTCAGACGACAATAATCCATAAGTGGTAAGTCATTTCACAAATTTTTAAGGAGATCTTTTTCGAAATCTGTTGCAGTTTTAAAATGATAAATAATCCTTGATGAAATGCATTGGAAACTTTCAAGTCTCCGTTTTAACTCTGTTACATATTTGATTTAAAGTCTCGCTTGTCACTAAAGTTGCTGTCAAATGTCAATGGAGCTAGGTTTTTCTATACAAATAGTATAAATGGCGATATTATATTTTTAATAACGCAGTTATACTCAATTCCATTTAACTCACAAAATAATTTCTAAATTTTGGCAGAAAAAGAGGTCTTAGCATGTTTGCACACCACAAAATGGACTTAACACTTTTGCATATCACAAAAAACTTAATATGTACTATTTTACTTATACAAACATTTTGTATTACAATCTTAATTTTAATAAAAAGTGGACTTAGCAGATTTACTCAATAAGCTAATAAATTTCAAAATAAACATGGGATAGTGAGTGATGTTTTTTACTACTTCCCAAATTCAAATTTCTTTGGAAGTTATTTTTATTATGAGATGTTTTAAACTTCATTTTAAATTTTTCCTCATGTGGTCACTCTACTTTGAAACCGGAAATGTCAACACAACTTGAGAAAGAAGATATTCTTTACTACACAATTGAACAATATTAACCGAATTTAATTAATTTAGGACAAGTTTCTTAAAAAAATCACCTCAACCAAAAACTATGTATGTATGTAAAAATTAACACCAGCTTATATAAACTTATATTCATTCAATAATTAAAATAGAAAGCACCATGTTTTTCCTCCTCGGTCTAATTCAAAACGTATCTGCGTCTATATACGTACATAGTATGTCTAAAGTACAATAAAGGAATAAAATTAAAAGCAAACTCCCAACAATAAAGTGCTCCAATTTCCTGCATATTTTGCACTTAATAAAAAATCGCTTAAATTGCTTCAAATTGACTCACACTTCAAAATCATCGTTCGTTTTATTCATTCCCTCCAACAAACAAAATTTTCACAAAAATAAAAAAAAAGAAAACACATTACAAGTACCGACATAAGCAGCAAACATTCAAACATACATGTGTGTTCACATAGATATACGTATATAATAACAATTTTTCGCACAAAATTTATAAAATGAAAATAAGGCAACTACACGAAACGAGAGGAAGAAAAAAATGAACAAAAATTCATTGCTGCCCCTGTCAGTATCAGCTCAGTTCTGCTTGTCTTATTCTTTGGCATTTTGTTAGCTCGAGTTTTGCGTTTTAACGTTTTATACGCTGACTACGACGATGACGACGACCCTTGTAAATATATCCCAAAAATACAGCAACAATAACAAAAACAGCACAGAACAACAAAAAAAACATATTTGTAAAGATAGAAACTGAAGAACATTCACAAGTCCAGCCCGTCCGTCAGTTACTTCGTTAGTTAGAAGAATAAGAAATGTTGCGTTGAGCAGAACTGCGAAAGAATTATTTCTATATGGGTTTGTTTTCAAAAATATGAATTTAAAACTTTTATTTTCTTCAAAATATATGTTATTCTTATTTTAATTTAGAACACAATACGATATCTACGCTAAACAACATATTTAAATGTTGCCTTGCATATAAACATGTTGCCAGCAACATGTTGGATCTAAATGTAACTTAAACATTTTTAAATTCTGCAGAAACTTGATTTAAGTCAGTTTTTTTTATAATTTACGACAATTTTTATAAACTAAATTGTAAGTTAAAACTGTTTTAATTATAAGATCTAAATTTTTCTTAAATATGCGTAGTAACCAATACCTTATATATCCAATAATTAATAACAAATCGAATTTATTTTATTCTTATAAATAATAATTTCGTATTTGAAACATCTGATAGAGTTCATTATTTAAAGATCTGCATGTATGAAGGGTAATGTGAGTACGGGTATGACTAAATAAGCATACATATGTATATGTATAAGTTTTTGTACATTTATGTGTGAGTATTTGTATGATAAAGCTTTTAAGTAGAATATACCAGCGTCATCATCATCATTGTCATTATCATCATTTCATGTATTAAATATAATATAAACGTTTACATGCATCCCTCTATCAACACAGACAATACATTTTCAGGAAAGCCAACAACATCAATTTACAGTGCTAACTTTTATTGGTGAAAAATTCTCATTCGATTTTGCTGATTTTCAATAACTAATATACACTACTATCCCGGTTTGCGTCTCTAATTGGGACCGTAGAAACGCGACGCAAATCGAATCACGATTTTCCATATATTTGTATTGATTTTCATTTAATTGGTTCCAAGATTTATAATTTTAGCTGAAAAAATAGATTTTTCAATAAAAAATTCCACACAAATCGAAGAACTGAACAAATTGTGCACTGTTTGTTAGATTGTTAAATTGTAAATGATTGAGATTTTATATTTTTAAATAACACTTGTTTTTATTGTTATAAATGTAGCATTCTTGATAAACGAGAGTTTAGTGTAGTCAGCGACAACAGCAGTTAAAACATCCTTAAGACAAAAGACTTGAGCAGCGAAAATAAAAAAAAATTAAGAAAAAATATAACATAAGAATGAACATAACAATAACAGCAAAAGCAACAACAACAGCAGCAAACAACAGCTCTAACAAAAGCAGCAAAAAGTATAGAATAAGGAAAATACAACTCGTAACATGAATATCAGAAGCATGAAAAGTTTTATGCTTTTTCTTGAGAAATTGTTAAACGCAGAATAATGTGTTGTGTCTCACAAGTCAAGTCTACATACATACACACATAAACACACACACATGCATAAAATACATACATATACTCCAACAACTCCTAAAAGTATGTGTGTTACATGTAAAGCATTAAGAAAATATTAAGTTTTATTCTTCTTTTATCACAAACACACACAAGATTGCAAACAATTTTCATTTCATTATTAGAGAGGGTTTCTTAAAGTTTTCTTTGTATGTTGGCTGGTCTGAACTCTGAATGCGTTGTTTGGCTGTGTGTCATATCGTCATTTGGTCTGGCAATGTGTCTAACTTTGCCAGGCAGGGTTTCTTGTTGTTGAGCCATCCATTCAAGACTTCCGAAGCTTTAAACGTTCTAGCCATTCATACTCCCCTCACAAACACACACACACACACACCAACACATACACGGCTATTGGCATTGTGTTGTGTTTTTGCTTTAAACCTTGTAGAGAGTTCATTTCTTTTCAAAACTTTCAGTTCGTTCATAGACTAAAACGGAAATGACAGTTCCGTTACGTAAACGTAACGCAGCAGCTACAAACACCATACATACCCCATGGTATGGTCTTCTGCTGCGTCTGCCATTGTATTCATATTTAAAGAAAACGCTTGTCTAGTAGGTTAAGAAAATGTTCACTTGTTTTATATTAAAATAAAAATAGAAACACAAAAAGAAAAACAAAAGCCTGACGGAATGACGTTTTGCCTGCCTGAATATCTGAATTCTACGCTATGTATTGTTGTTGTTATTGTGCTGTGAAAAGTGAAAGAAAAGCAAACCTTTGGAAAGCATAATAGTCTGTCAAATAAGCTAAAAGTGCTGTATTGTAATACATATACTCATACATACAGATATAGAAACATCCCAGCAGTTCTAGGAGACAGTACCGAACTAGTGATTTTACCCATCATTTAGGGTGGGAGCTAGTTACTTCAATAGCCACGTGACTAGTCATTTTAACACGGGCATGTCCTAGACAGGGGGTCAATTGTCTCTTTTTGATTACAATGGGACTGTCTAATAGCTGGACCAAAGTAGGCAACGCATTGGATTCACATACTGGTTACATAACGTCAGTTACCTTGCTAGCTTTGTAACTGGTTACTTGATCAGCTACTTGACTAGTTATTTTAACATGTGCATGTCCTAAGCATGACCCTTTTGATTACAATGTGACTATCAGATAGCTGATCGAAAGTAGTCAACGCTTCTGGTGGGTAAAATAAAGTGCAGTACAAAAAAAAGTTTGAAGTGACTTCACCATAGGTTACTAAGAGGCAGTAAAGTGACTATTGAGTTCATGATATTTTACATGGGATATCAGTATACTTAAGCAAAAATAAAAATAAACTGTATGAGAATTATATTAACACAATTTGTAACAAAACCAGTTTGTACGAATTACTCACAAAACATTTAAAGTGACTACACTCTAGATTACTTAGATACACTTAAGTGACAATTGTCTTCATGCTAGATTACTTGGGATGCATAAAGTAACCAATTGTCTTCTCTCTGCACTACAAAGTGCACACACGTGTCAAATGTCCAAAATATATAAAATGGAGTCAGCCAAGTGATAAGACATTTGTGGCAATTACTGTCTTTAAGGGATACATTGACTACTTGCTTAACTGCTGGGATCCCAGCAAAAAGGTTTTATACCAAGTGTTTTGATATAATTCTCATACTTTAATATTTGCTTAAATATACTGATATCCCATGTAACATAGCGTGAAGCCAATAGTCACTTTAGTGTCTCTTAGTAACCTATAGTGAAGTTACTTTAATCGTTTATTTTTTACTGCACTTTAGAAATAACTAGTTATGTAGCTGATCAAGTAACCAGTTAGGTAGCTAGTACAGTAACTGACGCTACGTAACCAGTATGTGAATCCAATGTGTTGACTACTTTAAACCAGCTATCGGACAGTCTCATTGTAATCAAAAAGGGCCAAAACTAGTCACGTAGCTATTGAAGTAACTAGTTCCCACCCTAAATGATGAGTAAAATCACTAGTTTGGCACTGTCTCCTAAAACTGCCTGGTCGTGAAACTAGAACCGTGTTGACGAACTTGTCCCCTATCGTTAGCTATTTCACTAGTATTTTGAAATTGCTAGGACAAGCCGTTTACTTGCAATTATTTGCCTAATGTATTTAACATGAAAATGTCACTCAGAACTCTAATCTACTAGAGTGCCGTTCTCTAGATTAACCACTATTATTGAGTTCAGTGAATTTAGTATCAAAAATGGACAATATTTTTTTCTTTTTTAGAATAGAAATTAAAATTTTATTATTCAAGTTTATTTGTCGAACTTTAATTTAATGTCAAAGAGAAATTTTTATATACATAATTCTATGTTTATGGCATCAACCTCTAAACTTTTTTTGTAAATTGTTCGTTTGATTAACGAACAAACTGATTGATTTGCTTTTTTCGTAAATTTTCTGTTAAAATTACTATTTGGTCTGGATTGATAAACACGGGTCATAAAAGTAACTAGAAACGGCTCAACGCATTACTTTCCAAAATAACAATAGCCTTATGCCTACATGGATAGTATATTGTATACTACCCATGTAACTGGTGCAAAAGTCACCACTTTTGTAATGCAGGGTATATGTTTACACTATATGTTTATTTCTGTGCAGATTTTTTGGTTTCTTAAAACATCATGCCATACATGTTGAAGAATTTGAACATGATTTTCATTATCCTTTCAAAAGTGTGTGCTGGAAAATCGTTGCTTTTAAAAAACAATAAGCAAGAAATTAACAGAAAATTGTTTACAAATTATTCTCATCCACTTTAAGAATTTAAAAATATTTACAAAGTCTTCAATTCAAAGAAAAGGCAATACTACAACTATGTATTTTCAGATGTTAGATCAGAATTTTAACCCTCTTACCCGAAAGCTTTAAAAAGCTAAAAAAAAGTTGTTTAATAACTCTTTTTGGGGTAACTATGACCCAATAAACTCAGAACAGCCATCAGAAACTAATTTGCTAATTAAGTTTAGGAACCAGGTTCAAACATAACAGCTGTCAGAACAAAAACTAAAAGTCAGAATGCATTTTGACCTTCGAGGGAAATGTTAACAAATCTGTAACTAAAGTCACCGTTAAATTAAAAAAAACATATTATAATTATTATTTGAGATAATTAGTGGTTTGTAATGTATGCCTTGAGGCACTCTTGCGGGTTAGAGGGTTAAAAGAGGTAATAAAATTAGCAATTTCAAAAAATGTGACTGTTATTTAAATACTGTTTTTTTTTATAAGAAAATGTGTAATTTAACAGGTTTTCAGCTTTCAATATATGAAACACTTTTTTACGCTGTTTCAGCATTAGAATCCTAAATAACTTAAATGTTTAATTAAAGCAAAATCTAACAAAAACATTTTTTTATTTTTAACCTTCTTCTTATGAAAACTTTTACAAAAGAAATAATTTAATTTTAAAATTTAATTAAAGTTGTTTTATTATTTAAACATATGCATTGTAATATTACGTTTACAATAAAATTCTATAACAAGGATTTTCAAAATGACCCTTAATATCCTTTTCTATTGGCTTAATTTCAGTTTTGTTTTTTGGTTGTTTAGTCTATATCTTACATGACTTTTGTAACAAGTCTGCCTAATGATAGAAAACAAAATATTTTCTATTTCCTTAAACATATACATACATTTATACACTTACACATATATATAATCATATAGAAAACATTATCTTGGCGTCTCATTTCCTAATTATGAGGGAAACCCAAAAATTGTGTCATTTTATGAGTGATTTATGGTTTTTGGAAATATGTCAAATATTTATGTATTATTTTTTATTTTAATACATAGCAAATGTTGTATGTATGTATGTATTTCTTTTAGCTTGTTGTTGTTTGTTGGTATTTATTTTAATTTTAGATTTGGCACTTTTTTGTTTTTGCCTCCACTCCTGCCTCCAAATGTTGCTTGGCAATTTGTTAAGGCTCCCTCTCAGAAACTTTTTTGTTTGGTTACTGCTTATTGTAGTTATTGTTGTTGTTAGTGTATGATTATTAGAAGTTTAAATGTGTTGAAACGATATTTTTATTTTATTTGGTTTATTATTCGTTTAGTTTTTGCTGCTACAAAACCAAACAAAAAAAATAAACTTTATGTAAGAAAATTCCATGTATGCTCGATAAATACAATTAACAATAATTGCTTGCAAACATTTTAATAAAACAAAAAAACTGAAACAAAACTAGCTGATAAATCATAATATGGCCTTATCGGTGTTATGAAATTGTAACAGATTTAGCTTCAACTATAATTTTCTGTTTTTTTTTTGTTTTATTTTAAATTTTTTTATTTAGATTTTTTTTCTTAACACCCACCATAAATATTTTGTTCTATTTTGTTTAATGTCTCACTTTGTGAGTGTCAAAATTAAAATTCCTTTGTAGTCTTTTATAAAATCATTCAGCACTTTGCTAAACATGTAATAAAACCAAATAGTTTTACGTGATAAATGTGTGACTATATTCTAACATTCAATTATACATCCTTACTGCAACTTCTACTTGCAGTTTGTATTAACTACAAAGTAAAAATATAAAATGTTTATTAAAAAAAAAAAAATTATATCAAGAATATAAAAGGCTGTCTGAACATGGACATGACATTATTGTTGAGCAGATTACAGCAACACCAGAAGACAAAAAGAGAGAAAAACGTCTAGAAAAAATACTTTGAATTTTAAAAGCACTTCAAAAAGAATATTTTCTGACAAGCATGCTGACAATTTTGTGTTAGTTTGCATTTTACATATATAGTACATCTACTTACACTAATACGAATACATAATACATTTACAAGTGTGTGTCTTGAACTCACACTGCCATTGCAACTGAGTATTAAAAATTAGTAGACTATGAAAAGTTTGTAAACTGCTTTATTCCATAAAAAATCGGCCAGTTGAGAAATAAATTAAAAATGTCTAAAAGTATGCAATGGATTATTATCTAATTACTTAAAGCTTATGCAAAGATTATATGTTAGGTATTACTAGGTAATGTATAAAGT
This sequence comes from Calliphora vicina, assembly GCF_958450345.1. Classification (NCBI taxonomy): domain Eukaryota; kingdom Metazoa; phylum Arthropoda; class Insecta; order Diptera; family Calliphoridae; genus Calliphora; species Calliphora vicina. The sequence goes on from NC_088780.1 coordinate 85,016,271, forward strand.
AAGGTATTGTCATTATAAAAGCAAATTTCGTATGATTCCAATTAGTATTAGCCCTGCATTCTAAACCTCTTTTATCATCATTATTTCATGTTGAAAAAATCATCAGTTAGAATTTGTTAAGATCTGGACATTGATATTATGAAATTTTCTCCTTTAAAAAGTAGAAAAATCTTGAAATGATTGTAATCAAAATAATGGCATTACAAAATTTAATTATTTTTAATTTTCTGTTTACCATTTACTCTTATATATGACTGCTGACATTTATGCCAAAAGTATTTTCATAAAAAAGAGCAAACAACAAACAATATTGAAAATTTCAGCAAAAAATCAATAATAATTTACATAAATTATTATTACCCATGGAGTGTTAGTATGAATGACTGAAGGAATAAATATGATACGCTGTGTTATTCAATTATTTGATTTCCTTTTCAATTTTTTTTTTTTTTTTTTTTGATTTTTCCTGTTAGATGATGTTTGTTGGCATCTTTGCCAAGTAAACATTATTTCGTTTTCTATTTCATGGCATCATAAACATCTACTCCATTCCATTTTTAGCATCTAGAGCACGTTTTGTTTTTTTTATATTGATTTCAATTATCAGAGATTTGCTGGTGTTTTCTATTTTTTGCTCTTTCATATTCAGGTGACATACAAAACAAGCACTTACAGTATTTTGCTACATTGGCTGCTTCCTTATTTTTCCTATTTTTTTGTTGTTGTTTCTGGAGGGTACTCTACAAGTACTTTGGTTGTCTTTTGTTTTTTTTATTCTATTTTTACTGGGGATTTTTTGGCGCTTATTGTTATCAACACTCTAAATATGGCAAATGTTTATAAAACAAACAAAAACAACAATAAAAATAAAAAGTACAAATTATAATAGATTTGATAATAAAATATGTAATGGCAGTTAAAAGCCTGCCTGAATTTCTCTCTTGTTTTAATTCACAGGGCGCATGTTTTGAGTTACAAGAGATTTTGCAATTTATTGTTCATAAAATAAAATCTATATAAAAGACTCTGGCACATAAATAATATTTTATTTTAAATAGATTTATTTTCTCTTTTTGGTGGGAAACAAACTCTTGAGTAGATGCTGCTGGAATTTTTCAGGTGACCAGATGAGTTAAATTACAAGTTTTCAGATTTGAGACAAAAATTCTTAAACACATTCAGAATAAATTTCAATGCGAAGTAATAAGTTACAATAGAAATACATTTAAAGAAAGCTGGGCACCCTAACTCTCCACACACTTCACTTAAAATATTATTCTCTCTTCTAATGGCTTCTTATGCTCGTAGTAATAATCATTCTGGAATCCAGAATCTGGATGTTTTATTACCCTTAAATACTATTAATACAAAACACTCTTTTACCAAATTATTATTATCATCTCCATCATCAATGAAATTCTGTTCTATAGGCTTGTGTGTATTTTCGGCTCCAAAAGTTTTTTTTCCATTTTTCACCATCATCGAAATTATTTCATTTTTATTGTGATTCTTTCTCCCCATATAAATACTCCAACTAAATTGTAACAATGAAAATGAGCAGAAAATTTTCTCTGATTTCCTTTATAAAATTACCACACATTATAGGAAAAATACTACCAAACTCTTGAACAGGCAAGAGGGGCAGAGGAGCTGAGAATAAAAATAAAATATTTTATTTTAAGGTTGGCGAATAAAAACAAAAACTCAAGTAGTTGGAAATTTACGAGACTGCGATGGGGTTGACACACGAAATATTAACGCAAAATTCTAAAACAAACATAAAATGTATCAAAACCTAAATAAAAAGACAAAATATAAATGAAATTTAAACAAAATTTAAAGTTTTAAAGCAAACATTTAAAAGTGAAAAACAAATTTGTGTTACATCCAAAAATATAGAAAAAAAAATTGGAAAATAAAAGTTGCGTTTTACCGTCGGCTTAAGGAAACGTTTAATTTTATTGCAGCTGCCCCAAATGAAAGCATCATGATATAAAATGTTGTTACCTACTTTTATCGAGTGTTTTATTGTGCGTTATTGTGGGAATTGTTGTAAATTACGAACATGTTGCTGCCATTATTAATAATTCCTTCAAAATCATTATTGTCCTCATCATCACTATTGTTGTTGATCATTACGACAATATTGAGAAAGTGTAAAATTCGTATTAGAACTAAACGTAAAAAAATCCGCAAATAACGAAGATTTTAAACAAACAAAAAAAAAAAAACAAAAAGTTAAAATTATTTTTCGCATTCCCAAATTTGTATTTTAATTTTGTCAATTTCCGTTTACGCGTGTGCTTCACTACGTTTTTGAAGTTGCTCAAGTAGGAAGGCAAAGGAGATAATCTGCTAGTTTTTATTGTGTTTATGAGAGAAATACAATTTTAATTTAATTAAGTTGCTGTTTTCTATAAAGGTTTGTATAATTCCAAAAGTGTCAATCAGTGTTATGTAAGTTTTGAGTAATTTCTTTATAAATACCAAACTTCTTCAAAGAGCATGAACCTGATACAACACGGACCTAAGCCCAAAGAGTTGACACATTTTTGGCGGCCATCGTGGCTAGCGTGTACATGGCGTAACCTGGAGGTACAATTTTTTACACAACCTTCATAATAAATCAGGCAGTATTTCGGTAATAACTCGTAGAATATTCGCTTCCAAGTGCCCCAGAGAAAATAATATAATGGCGTCAAATCACATAAACGAGTCGGCCAGTTAACAGGTCCATTTTTTGGAATTATTCGTTGGCAAATGTTTCTCTCAGTAAATTGATTGTATCGCTCGCTATGTGACATGTGGCTCCATTCTGCTGCCATAATAATGCCTTCCAAATGAGGCACCAACAGTTAGTAAGCCCGTCTCTATACACCAAAAGTGTGCTTCATTACTGAACAAACTTTTGAAATGAAATTGTGGGTCAAAAGCGATGTTTCCTTCGGGCCATTCACCAAATGTATGGCGCGAGCGATGATCGTGGAGGGGCTTCAATTACTGTACCAGTTGATTTTTGTAAGCACGCAAACCAATATCCTTATGCTAAATTTTCCGCAAAGTGGATGGACACAAGTTCAATTTGAGTTGAGCACGACGACGAATTGACAGATAAATCGCTCATACTATGCACACGAAAACGATCCATACTTTCTCGAATTAATCGATCTGATGGACGACTATGAGCACCATAAAATGCTCATAAACCATGATTTTCAAAATATATTTGAAAAATTTGCAAACGTTGCTCTGGCATGAGTCATTTTATGATAAATTGCGAAACCAAACTAACCTCAAATCAACCGAAAGTTCTCCGCCTTTCAAAAAAAAACCCATTATATCAGGCGCGGATCCAGAAGGGATGAAATAGGAAAACCTCCCCCCAAAATCCAAAAATATTTGAGGGATTCAAACGGTCTGCTATTAGGTCGTATTGTCATAATGTCGTAAAATATTTTTTTATTTCTTGTGCTGCAAACAAAAAAGTGTTATTTTGTGACAAACCAATAAACATAGTTCAAAAAGTCTTATTAGTTTATAACTTTTTTGTTTGAAAACCAACAAAAATGTGTTTAAACTAAAATAATATGTTATGATATTATGACAATAAGTCCTAATAGGAGACCGTTTGAATCCCCCAATTAATTTTTTATTTAAGAAAATATTAATGAGCTTCATTAAATATATTATATTTCCCAAAAAGTATCTATCTATATTAAGAACACTTTCCCAAATTCAACGCAGTAGTATTTGTAACTCCCCAACACATCATTTTAATATCTGTCTTTTTGATCAACTGTCTTCTAATTTATGGATTCCAGGAAATTTAAATTTTTACTTTATGACTTACATCACTTTACAGCTTATTATAAATTCAACTTAAAAATGTCATCACTTTGTACGTGCATTGTGATGCAACAAATATTTTATTAACATTTTTTCTATTAAAATTTTAATCATGCCTCTCTCTATGTTAAATACATTTTATACAAAAAAAAACACTAATAAATTGTTCAACTCTAATTATAACATCTTATTAGCCAACAAACATGTACCAACCTTAATAAATTTTACCTCAAAATCCCCTTAAACAATGAAATAAACAGACAAAAAAAATCAGATATTTCTTGCAAAAAAATAAAAAATAAAGAAGTAAAGACAAACTATAACATCATTTAATGTAATATTTTAGCAATATTACATGGAATTTACAAACATAATTGAGCTGCAAAAGCCAAGCAAATCATTGGCAACCAAACCATATTAGCAGCAGTGGCAACAGCGTGATGCCATAAATTTCAAATACTAATGATTTGAAAAATTACAAAATCATGCACAAAATGGTCATTTTGTAAGACGAAGAAACAAGTATGAAGAGAAAAGCATTTTTAACACAAAATAAAGAGGTGTTTAAGAGACACACAAATAAACTTTTAGATACAAAATGGGAACTGAAAATAAAGAAAAAAAAACTAAATAATAATAAATACACGACAAATGAAAACAAGCCCCAAGGTCATTAAAATGTAACTAGAAGTATGAAACAGAAAGCGCTCGATGAACAAGTTTTAAATATTGTAAAACAGTAGGACAACAGGTGGTTTCGCAGATATTTTCAACAGATATTTCACATTAAATAAATTATTTTTTGACGCGTTTTACTAGAGCCTACTGTAGCCTTGTCATAATCATATGATGAGGAGGAAAATTGTTACAAATACAAGATATTTGTATGTATGAACACAAAAGGAGAATAGACAACGTACTAGCCTATATGCTTGCAACACCGCAGTCATCTACTAGTTCGGGTATTTTACTTTACGTACCTATAATAAATTATGTGTAAAACAACGTGTGAACTAACATAAATAATTTTCTTAATCCATCTGGCCAATTCATAGATACGAGTACTTGTACACACTCACACTTGTTTAAACTCATCATCCAACAAATCTGTTGTGAATCGTTTAAATGCAGTTTTTCTTGATTTATTTATATTTTTGTTTTTATTTCTGATCTATTCCCGCTTTCGTTTACTGATTTGCTTGATTGAGGATCCTGTTAGTCTGCAGCAAAAGGTAGATGAGCACATAGTAAATGATCAGCCCCTTTAAGCACGTTCATAAGTTTTCACAGAGCACTAAAGGAAATGGTTCCTTAATATTGACAAACTTTCTATATAACACAGGTCAACAGAAAAAAAAATGGCTTCACTAACTAAGGAAATGGTTCCTTAATATTGACAAACTTTCTATATAACACAGGTCAACAGAAAAAAAAAATGGCTTCACTAACCACTATATAGATTTGATGCAGCATGGTTACCTAAGTACAAATTTGGTAAAATAATAAAAATTCAATGGATAGATTTTTTTTTAAATTGTGAATTTTTTTAGATGTTTCTCCACATATTTTATGATAACACATAATAGTTTAGTCCGATATTATTGAAGTATACTTAGGAAAGTTCAAATATACATAACCTTTAATCTGTTCATATGATGCGTTTTAATCGGCTCAGTAGTTTCGGAGTTATTATAACAAATTGAGGCACAAAATATATTTTTTACGTGAAAATAGCAAATTTTTGTGTTTTAAAAAACTCATGAAAAATCGAAAACGGCAGAACTTGTTTAAGTTTATTACTTTGTCGTAAAGCCGCGTATTATAGGAACAAAATTAGATATCGAAGATAAATATCGATTGATTTTTTTTCGAATTTATTCACAATTAAGTGAATTCGCTCATTTTTATAAAATTTTACTTTTTTGTTTGATATACATAAAATTCAGAAGTTAATGTTCTTCTTTCGATTGATTGAATGTTGAAACATTTTCCCCATGCTATGTACACATTTTTACATATATATTGCGTTTCAATCGGCTCAGTAGTTTTGGAGTTATAATAACATATTGAAGAAAAAAATCATTTTTTTATGTAAAAATATCCAATTTTTTTGTTTATAAATCTACAATTATAAAATGCTATCACACAACTGAATACTTTAACAACTCTGACAATACTTACACATGTTCCCATACTCATATGATGTATGGTCCTGTATGTGTGATATTTTTTGTGGCAAAACAATCGATTAAACTTTGATAAAAATCAATTTGCAGCAATAATGAATTGCTTAACTATAAGCAAAGTGTGCTCGAGTGCCTGCAACTAATAGACCACAGCAAAAAATACACTATAAACCACCGACAACAGATGTGTTGTTGGAATTTTATTTTTTTTTTTCAATTTTTCATTTAGTCTACAGATTTTATACTCTCCTTTAACAATTTTATTTAAAAAGTTTAGCAAATGATTAACTTCCACACTCCGCCAACATGTTTCATTTAAGTTGTTTAAAACTAAGCTGGGTATTTCTCATCATCATCTTTAACATCTTCTGGTTTCGTTTTTTTACATTTTTGTGTTTTTGCTGCACTGTTTAGTTCATATTGTACAAATTGCCCACAAGGTGAAATAAAATTTACAAACATTATAATCATCGGTTAAGTATCACCATCACACCATTCAAATCTTCAAGACACTAACAAAACAACAACAACAGAGCAGCAGCAATACCATAACGTATGTATGAATGTACAACATTATAGCAACATTTTAGTAGTTGCTGTTGGATGTACTCGTTCGTTCGTTCTTTGGTTCATACAATCCATACACCTACAGTGAGTTTAACCACAGAAATTAAACATTAACCTGCTTTCCATGGAAACTCTTTTTTTTGTATGAAGGCGAGTTAAGCCAGCTGTAGCTGTAGCACAACTACTAGAGGAAGATGCGTGTTACTTGAGTGGCCGATTCTGTTTTAAAACAAAAATCCCTCTATACTCCACCTTCACTTTATTTTTTTTATGATGTTTTTATTTTTTTTTAGTTATTTTTGTTGTTGTTGTTATATATTTGGCCCAAAGGCAACACTTGGCCGCCAAATCACGATTCACAACTTAATCCACAAGTTGGTTAAGGTCGCTTTTAGTTTACTTTAACAATCTTTTAACTACTCGTACTTGTTTCTCTACTCCCCTTTCTAACTATAACTACAAGCTTAAACTGAACTAAGTAAAGTTCATATAAAATAAGTTTATTATATCTTTTAACACTTTAGTAATAAAATCGATAGTTTAGGTAGGTTTTGGGTTATGTATCAACTATGTACCACTATTCTGAATGTACTTACATATGAAGGCGCTACGAACAAATGAATTAAAACCCCAAAAATTGGGGACTTAATTCATTATGAATTAAAACCCAAAAGTTTTAAATGAAATAAATCCCCAACAAAAGGAACCAAAATGAAAAAAAACCGAATTTTGAAGATGCGACCTTTATTGTTCATCGGATTCTTGGTGTTGTCGATTCCACAATATTTCATCAAATCTATTACAACTCATAGTTTCTCTGATAACCGCTAGTGCTCTAGTAAGCTTTCCGAAGTTTATGATATCCCATGAAAAAATTTACTAAATCATTGTGTTGAACTGGACTGTTTGAAAATTCCCTCTGGCAAGGAGAATTCGTGAAAACTTGTTTCATATTCTCTCAACTTCTATTGTGATTTCAAATTCCAACAAGATTATTTGAACGCTGTAATATCTAGACTTGGGTGGTTCATGAACGAATTTGAACTAAATGAACTAGTTCAAATCGTATGCTCACATAGTTCAGTATTGAACTTTGAACTAAAATGGTTCATATGTACGCTCTTAACTTAATGCGTGTTTTTGTTGTTTTCCTGCTACTTTTTATACGAATTCGACATAATGGATAAAAACTAAGGGTCATAATCATTGGTAGGCAAAAAGAGGCATTTAATTTGTGTGCTTTTTTGGGTACGAAATAAAATATCTACAACAACATCAAGCAACTGAATGAAATGTGTGTATTTTTACGCTCTTTTGTTCACATTGTTGACGTTGTTTGACGAAAATCATCGTAACCTGAACAATATGAACGCCTACCATGGGTCATAATGGATATAATCTCAGAATTATACGGCAACTGACAGCAAATTTAAAACCCAAGGAGCATTTTAGCTCTATTATCATATCTGTTGTTTTAGTTCAGAACAGAGAGACATTTTTAATATTTTATTATAAGACATGTATCACTCGTTTCTTGTTCTTTTATAAATAGGTAGTTCAAAAGTCAAAAAAGAGCGATTTAACTAGAAGAGCTACCTAGTTCATTTTTAAACTATGAACTTAAATGAGCGGTCATTAAAATGAACTATTAAGCACAAGTATAGTAATATTTCATATTCCACAGGATTGGTCCTTCTGACAAGAAGAATTCGGGAATAATTTTCTCATGGTTTCTCAGCTTCCATTGGTAATTAGTCTCATGATTTTTATTTCTCACTGGATCATTTGTATGCTGTAATACATTATATTCCCCAGAATATTTGCACAAAACATTTTCATCCAACTGTTTCTGCTAAAATTTGTGTGTTCTCAATTCAATTCTGGAATTTACAAAATTGTAGCGTATCAAGACGTTTCATACAGATTCCTGTAATAACGCTATAAATTGCAAATACCAATAATCAACTATAATATCACATATAAACAAACACTCACTGCTCTACTCAAGATATATGAGGAGCCGCAGAACAAAAGGTACTTTTTCGATTTTTTTTACAATATGATTTTTTGGTATTTTTATAATATTTGGGTTGAAATATTCTAGAAATAATCAATTTCCCAAAATTTTTAAATTTTCCAAAAAATACCTTTTGTTCTGCGGCTTCTCATATGATCTCGATTTTCGAATCAAGACCCGGTCTTTGGCTGGGCGCAAATGTTTTCTCCTCTGGGGTGTATCAAAAACCGGCTTCGCCAAGAATGCGCAATTGAGCGAAGCCAGTTTTAGATACACCCCAGAGAAGAATACCTTTGCGCACGGACGAAGGCCGGCAATGCAAAATGACTTTTCTGGGCGCAACAATATGAATTTTTGTCTAACTACGATAATGCTTTACTGAAATCGGTTAACTCTAACCTTGTCGCCATCGGTGTTAAAGGTAAAATTGTTGATTTGGGTTTGGGATTTTTCATAAAAAGGTAACGGAATATATTGTGTTTATTAGAAGATTTTGATGAAACTTCAGAGAAATGTCCCATAAGCTACGGATATTAACTTTTAGTAAAAATAAACATTTAAAGAGCTTTTATGGAAAAAAAAGTTGTCCTATTTTCCGAAAAAAGCCCTATATAGTGCCTTAAAGAAAAAGAGCACAATTTTAACTTAACAAGTATTAATACTTAGGGTGAAATTAAAATTCAGTTCACTCAATTGGTGTGAAGGTCCGAAAAAATACCTATGCAGGGTTCTTTTAAATTCGTCTCAGTCTTTTTTTAGCACATTTACTTGTTTTGTTTTAATGCTGCATTTAGGTGTAACCTTTAGAAGAACTTTTGGTTGCAATCACGTTTCTTTTTGTTCATTTTTCTTCTTCATCGGTTCGTCGGTTAAAGTAACGATTTACTTTAGTTTTAGTTTTGTTTGCGGTTTGTGGTGATGTTCTCCACAGCAATAGCAACAATATTAGGTTTTTCAATTGCAAAATGTTTGCATACATCTAGTGGAAACTTCAAGTCTATGAAATAGAGTTTGCATCCTTTTGCCTTTTTTCGTTCTGTTTTTGTATCTTGTGTTCCTTACGGAAATGTTATTCTTAATCATGTAAATATACACGATCATTATTTAGTTGTTAGAACCACTTAAAATTAGACAAAACCAAAAGAAAAAGTGAAAACAATTTAGTAACTTCTTGCAGTGGCGTAACTTAAATATAATTAGGGACCAAATCATATTTTTTTTCTATTTGATTGATTTTGTACATATACGTTTAATGCTTAAAGAGCAAAATAACAAGAGATCAATACAAATATTTTCAATAATTTACAATTTCAATCTTCACACTTACTTCAAATTTGTATATATACAAAATTCTTTTTAATTTTCCAGTTTACGAACAGTTTAATTATTTTTTCAACCGCCACTGCTATATTATATAGATAACTGCCACATGGAAACATCTTTATAATTTGATTAATCCAATATGCTTTGACTATTTCACAATAACAAATTTATAAATAAAGTTATTTATTCACATTCTAAACTGCCATTTATTATAAAGATGTATCAAACGTCATATTTTCTGCAAATATTCAAACAGCAACCATACAATTTTCATAAAAACGCAAAAAGGTTAGACCAAAGATAAAAAAGTTCAAGACAAAAAATAACCATTTTACATGAAAATATAGAAAACAAAAAATGCCTTTTTTTCCAAAGCTTGTAAGAAAAAACAATATTGGTAATGAAGATGTTAAATGCAGCTGTTGCCATTAAAGGAGTTTAAAATGAAAACGTAGCAAACGAACGAACAATTGCAGTTGGAGTAAATAAAATAAAATAAATGTTGCAAAGAAAATACAAGAAGAAAAAAAAATATTGTATAAAAAGTGCAAAGTTCATAATGAAGTTTCTTCGAAGAAGATTTATTTAGCAAATATTTGCTAAAGATGAACTTCCATTTCATTTAATGAACTCATCAAAATATAATAGACAAAGTTTAGACAAAGCAGCAATAACAACCTCCAATCAATCAAAGATTAAAGATAAACAAAATTATTGTTTAACAAATAAATACATAAATAAAATGCCAACAATTACTTTATTTAAAATTTTGTAGATATAAAACGAATTTTGCAAGCTCTATTACAAAAACATGAAAAATGTCAGAATAAAAGGTACTTTTTTGAAAATTTTGGGAAATTGATTTTTTCTAGAATATTTCAAACCAAATATTATAAAAATACCAAAAAATCAATTTGTAAAAAAATTCGAAAAAGTACCTTTTGTTCTGCGGCTCCTCATATGATCTTGAGTAGAGCAGTGAGTGTTTGTTTATATGTGATATTATAGTTGATTATCGGTATTTGCAATTGATAGCGTTATTACAGGAATCTGTATGAAACGTCTTGATACGCTACAATTTTGTAAATTCCAGAATTGAATTGAGAACACACAAATTTTAGCAAAAACAGTTGGATGAAAATGTTTTGTGCAAATATTCTGGGGAATATAATGTATTACAGCATACAAATGATCCCGTGAGAAATAAAAATCATGAGACTAATTACCAATGGAAGCTGAGAAACCATGAGAAAATTATTCCCGAATTCTTCTTGTCAGAAGGACCAATCCTGGGGAATATGAAATATTACTAGACTTGTGCTTAATAGTTCATTTTAATGACCGCTCATTTTAGTTCATAGTTTAAAAATGAACTAGGTAGCTCTTCTAGTTCAATCGCTCTTTTTGACTTTTGAACTACCTATTTATAAAAAAACAAGAAACGAGTGATACATGTCTTATAAATAATATATTAAAATTGTCTCTCTGTTCTGAACTAAAACAACTGATATGATACTAGAGCTAAAATGCTCCTTGGGTTTTAAATTTGCTGTCAGTTGCCGTATAATTCTGAGATTCTATGCATTATGACCCTTAGTTTTTAGGCATTATGTCAGAATTCGTATAAAAAGAAGCAGGAAAAACAACAAAAACACGCATTAAGTTAAGAGCGTACATATGAACCATTTTAGTTCAAAGTTTAATACTGAACTATGTGAGCATACGATTTGAACTAGTTCATTTAGTTCAAATTCGTTCATGAACTACCCAAGTCTAGATATTACAGCGTTCACATAATCTTGTTGGAATTTGAAAGTTTTCACGAATTCTCCTTGCCAGAGGGAATTTTCAAACGGTCCAGTCTAGTCCAACACAATGATTTAGTATTAAAAAAAAACTGAGTTTCAAGCTTTTATCGGCATTAATTTTTTAATCATAAACTTTGGAAAGCTCACTAGAGCACGAGCGGTTATCAGAGAAACTATGAGTCGTAATAGATTTCATGAAATATTGTGGAATCGACAACTCCAAGAATCCGAAGAACAACACTGATCGCCTCTTTAAAATTTGGCGTATGATCGAAATTCAGCAACTTTAACATGGAATACGTCAGCTTTCCGCAGAAGTATCGATGATATTATTCAAAGGATGGAATGAAGCAGTATTGTCTAATGAAGCCATATAAAATTTGGTATTTTGCTGACTTAAAGGGCTATATACAAAAGTTTTCAATGGCTAAAAACGACTGGAGAAGGGGTAAAATGTTTTATTTTGTTTTCTTAATATTAGTTCGGCTTCTTCACAGAAAAAACAGATTCGTGATAGCAACCGAATTTGTTGCCAATTGAATGATTCTACCTTAGTGACGGAATTTTAAAGTTGTGGCTACACAACATTTTCACGATACACCCTGATCCGATGGTACCTAGGAGTACCATGACAAATTGTAAACTTTATATTTAAGACTCGGATTCGATTTGATTAGAATACATTTCCAATTAGCATTTTTACTGGAATTCAAGTCGAATGCAAGTGTAATTCAAGCCTTGATTTTTTAATATTTTAAAGATTTTGATTTTGATTATTTATAAAGTCGAAATCTAAATTTCTTTATAATTTCAGATTTTAAGTTAAATGAAATCAAACTTTACCCAAAGCTCAAACTGAATTGAATTCCCCATTTTAATTTTTTACTTCTTTTTTTTGTTGTTGTAATAATTGTCAACCTGTGTTTTTTCCTGAATGTCATTTCGTTTTTATTTTTTCAAATATTGACAATTGTAACGGATATAACTGCACAATTCTGTTGGTTGCATTTTTTAACAGCATTTTTATATTTCTGTTGTTGTTCTTTCAATATTACTATGGACACTTTTTTTTATAAACTGATGCATTTGCAAAAAAAAAAGAATAATAATATAGAACATGGCGAAAACATAATGTCCTGTATCCTTGTACACGTGTCCTTTATACAAAAAAAACACATCGAACATTGATTTATGACTGTAAATTTAAAAAAAAAAAACACAAAAAACTGTAATCAACTATAAAGTACAACATTGTGAAAAAAAACGCAGGAACATGCAAAAAGCAAAAAATTCAACAACAGAAAAAAAGTAGTGAAATGTTGAAAAACACATCCGTTAATGTGAACACGCCATGAGACGGCCGATGAGGGCGATGATGAGGATGAGGTTAATGCTGATGACGAGGTTTGTGCTCTACATATGATGGCAATACCAGTTTATGATGATGACAATTCTCTTAAATGACAACAATGCTTGTCACACATACATTAAAGGAGCAGGACTAAGGATTCGGGACTCATGCCACTATAAATTATAGAAAATCAATGTGTGTGTGTAAAGGAAACCTTTCGTATATTTACTCATACGCTTACTACTTAGTATGATGGTTGCAGTTATTATTGTGGCAATTTTGTTGTTGCACTCTGCGTATGTATTGTTGTGTTTTACCACATTGTTATACCATGTTCTGTTTGTTTGTTGTTTTTGCTTTTCTTTTTCAATTTTCCAAAATTGTTTGTGACAAAAAAGGATGTCACCATGTCTCATGTAATATGCACACATACGCACTTACTCACATCTGAATATTTTAAATGCTTTTCTATATATACGATTGTTTGCCGGTTTCTATATAGCGAAAAAACCCCCTTTTTACCATTCAATCCACCAACTGATTCTATGATTTCAATTGTTAAAAGGATGCTGGATTTTGTTTTTTTTTTTGTTATTCTGTAGCTGCATGTGTATGAATTTTTTTTGTAGTGTGTTGCATAGAAATGCAAAAATGTTGAATGTATGTCTTTGCAATTCGTTGTGCATTGCATAAATTTGCAACAAACAGAATGAGAGAAAAATACAAAATAAAAAAGCGAAAACGCGTGTCACATGTCGATTTTCAATTGTTCACAAATTAATAAATACATTCATTTCATATTCGTGCAACACATTGTGCACTATTTTCAGTATTTCTTTTTTCACTGTTACTTGCCACATACAATATTGATGATCATGTGTGTCATAAAAATTCAATGTTAAATGTGAATAAATGCATTTCGTTTTTATTGTAATTTGCAATTTAAAAATGTATTTTTCATTTACATATTTACGGTAAATGACATTGACTGTACATTTGAGCAAACAAATAAAAAAAAATTGAATTGGAAAATAACTTATACATCTTTCTATGTTGAGTCAAAGTTTTAGAATTAACATTTGCAGTTTGCCCACAATATTTTCTTTTATTGGTTGCAGTTGGTAATCTTCCTTAGATGAACATTCATTTAAGAGCTTTAGCGAATCTTAGGAAGGTAGTTTGCTTTACAACATTTCAAAAAAAATTGTTCTGCATTTTTCTGAGCCCATAATGATTGAGACAATTTTTAATAGCTCAACAATTTTTCTACTTTTTCTTTTTACTTTAATGTCTTTTTGGAAATATAAGCATAAATTAAATCCGTCGACTTGCAATAGGTTCTGGCTTTATAATAATCTTTCCAATATTAAATTTCCCTTAAAAACATATTAAAAAGCTTGAAAAAATTAAACAAAAACATTGTTGAAACCATCACAAATTCACACTATGAAACTTTGTTGGTGTGATTTTTTTTATTTGTTTGTTTTTATCGAAAAGTAATAATTCATTACCAAAAAAACACAAGGAAAGAAAGAATACAGATTTTCAGACGTTTTTTTTTCCATACAACAAACCAGTCATTGCGTTAAGCACATTTTCTACGCCAGACACTGTGGAGTAGAGATATAACCAGACATGATTGCGAGTGAATAGAACGGTATTTATTGCAGAAATTTATTAAGAGTTGAAGACAACAGCCAAAAAAAATATATGAAAAAAATAAAAAATAAAAACGTATAAAACAGGTGGATAGAAATCCTTTAATATTTTGTTTGTTTTAAAACTAAGAGAGAGAGAGAGCGAACAAATTTAATTTGCTTATAGAAATTTAAATTTTTTTAATTTAATAAAAATCTCTAGAGATTTTAATTTGAGGCAAACTGAAGGACACGTTTTTTAAATATAAAAAAAGAAACACAAACAAACCCCTTGTCAAAAGTTAACAGCAGAAACAATAGAAACTTGTTTAATTAAGTTGTGTTAGAAAATAAAAAAAAATATTTAAATCTACTTTTATAGAAATGACCTTAAATGTTCTTTTTTCCAATTTTGTATTCAACAAAGAAAGATATTTACATAAAATCGTATAATATAATTCCTTTTTTTCTGTTTTTGCTAAATATAACACTCTTTTTGTATTTAGTGTTTTTCATATGCATGCATCATGTAAAGGGGGTCAATTAACTAATTATACCCAAAAGGATACGCACTCCTACTCCTGCAACATGTCTCTTTTAGTTTACTGACATCTATGACTTGTTTCACCATGTATGTATTTACATACATATGTATGCGGTAGTGTTTGTTGAGTGTGAGAGAGACGTGTGGCATATTCATTAGGACGCTAAAATATAAAAATATTTGTTGTTATATATTTCATTATACTAAAATCCCTTGTTACAATATTTTTAAAGTTGTTAATTGAATCTTGTATTTAATATTTAATTTCTGCAAGAAACATTAGCTCCTCTCTAATTAAAAATTTGAGTTAAATCGGTTCTGAAATTTTATAATTCGTTTTGTTTTTCCAAAAAAGTTTTTTTTATTGAATTTTACCTCCAAACAAAAATGACTTGTTTTATAATTTTGTACACCACCCCAGTAAAAACTAAGAAGTAATGAGTTGAAATGTTAAATTCTGGCAATTCACTACTTAAGCTACGTTTCCGCATACAACGTAATCGGCACCGAAAACGAAATTCCATACATTTGCACCGAAAAAAGTTCGTTTCAGAAATCGGCAACGAAAATTGGGACCGATCAGTAACGAAAAACCTGTAATTCGGGGCCGGAACGAAAACAACTTCAAGTAGATTTTCTTCGGTACTGTAGGAACAAAATTATTTTAATTATATTTTTATTTAAAATTTAAAGAAAATCAAAATGAATAAAAAAAATAAATTTTCTATATTGGAAGAGGAAAAAATAATAGATTTTGTCAAAAATAACAAAATTCTATTTAATGTGCGACATCCATATTTAAAAAAATTATTTCGTTTCTGTTTTATGCCGCAACGCACCCAACTGAAACGAAACGGTGACGAACACCAACATTTTTCAGTTTCAGTTTTCGTTATCGGCGCCGATTACGGTGTATGCGGAAACCCATCTTTACACAACAGATAATATACTAGTCATTATATAACTACATACTTTTCAGTAATTCTGACTTACACGCAAAGAAGAAATATAGTTGTACATCTTTACTGTAACCATTTCAAAATTTTTACAAGTTCTTGAACAATATTATGGTTACTGTAATTATTTATATGATTGCGGTAATAATAATATTGTTAAGTTATGGCTCACATGATTGTAGCTTTTTTTAAAAAAATGTGATTTTTGTAAATTTGATCAGAACTAAATTATTATTACTCGCAAACTATTATCGATAACACAGTGCAAAAAGCGCACGATCATGACGTATAGGTTCGACTCTACTATACTCATTTTGTCCATTTTGGTTACCAATTTTTTTTATGGGCCCCCAAAGATTCTGAAAATCAGTGTTCCTTAAAAAAAGGTGTCATCAGTTTTTGGTCAACAGCTAATTCAGACTTGGAGATACCGCTTAACTTTATATGGCAGTAATATAGCTAAGATTCCGACAAACTAATTTTGTTAACATGTTTTGCCAAAATAATAGCTTTTTCATGTTCTTTTATTGAACAAAAATTTGGAGAAAAATTTTGTTTCACTTTTTTTAGAAAAACTTCCATGGACTATTAATTTTTCACTAACAACGTTTAGCATTGTTGTAGCTATGGTAAAGCTGAACTACTCTTGTGAACAAATTTGTCGGACTCTTAGCTATATTACTGCCATATAAAGTTAAGCGGTATCACCAAGTCTGAATTAGCTGTTGGCCAAAAGCTGATGATACCTTTTTTTGAGGTCGTACTGCTTTTCAGAATCTTTGGGGGCCCATAAAAAATAATTGTCGCCAAAATGTACAAACTGAGTTTAGGAATTTACTACCCTTTGGTAGTAGAGTTGAACATAACTGCCATTTATATATCCTACCAGTATAACCAAGTCCGTAATATTGGTAGGATAATAGTAAAAGGCGTACCTGCTGTATTATTAAATGGAAAAGAACTTTTGAGGGTCAAAAGGGGTTAATAAAATTTTACTAACCCAATATATGCTTTCGTGCCTGTCTGTACCTCTCTTTTGGTTGGTTTAATTTTATAAATAATTTAAGTTAGTGTAATCTAAATTATCGTTACATTTAGCTTTAAACGTTTCAAATCGGTAGCCAACTTTGGTTTATATTCTCAAGTATATCCTTAATAAAATCCTTAGAGCTATTTTTGAAGTTTTTCTTCAACAAAAAAAAACTTGAAAATAACATTTTTGCAAGCGCAGTTTATCCACCTAGAGTCATGTAATTGTTTTAAGTCTGGTTAAAAATGTCAGTACGCTTTGTTGGGTTTTATATTGTTTTGATACAAGTTCATAAGTAGCCATGAATAATAAATCATTTTCATAAATTTCATTATTAAACAAAGTCATTATCATCATCACTCTATAATCATAATAATTGATAAAATTGTCTTACACTCTTTACTATTTCTAATCTTAACATAAAAATCTGCAAACAACATGATTAATGTTGTTTCATCAGTTGACTGCCTGCTAACAACCCTTAAATTTATTCATATGTCGACTCTATTCGGCTGAATACTTATTGACTCCGCCCGTTGAACCCTCCATATTGTTAGTTTTTTGTATGTTTAATTTTCTTTTTCTTCTTGGGAATATTATGTCTAGCTAGTGTCACATAATCATATTTCCTTTTAGAAGAATTCACAAAATTTTTAGTTTTAAATTTAAATAATTTTCCTTAGTAATACTCATACAACATTTTACATAATTTCCAAATTAAATTATTTCTTGTTTGTCAGTTGTTACAGGATATTATTGCGACTCAAGATGACTTGAATGTTGTTGGCTGGTTTAGAAAATCGGAGAAAATGTTTATAAAAAGGAAATTGGATCTTGTTAAATCATACTTACATACAAATTCACATTCATATGTATGTACAGTACATACATATTTAAACATCTAAGTAGTATATTTCCATTCATGTTGTATTCGTATACTTATTTGGATGACTGTCTGTAATACAAAACATGAGTTTTGTTCTGTAACTTTTTAGAAATAAATATACATGAATTTATATTTATTTTTGTATCTTTTTTGTGATTTCTTATTTTATATAACTAAGTACATGCAGTCATATTGTTTTGTTGTTGTTGTGGTTGTTTTATAAAATATTCTCAAGAGACTTTTGATGTTGTCGGAAGTATCTAATAATTGAAAATGAATCTACTCTGGTAATTGTAACTAGAATAATGCTTGAAATATGAACTTAAAATTATACTCGCATATATTTCTATGAGATTATTTAATATATAAAATTATTTTTAGAGTATTACATACATTGAAAACAATTTATTAAAATATTTATTTTCTTTCTTTTCTAATTTCAGGTAAATTTACTGAAACTGGGTTATAAGGTACATGTTAACGACGCATA
Source organism: Calliphora vicina (assembly GCF_958450345.1). NCBI lineage: Eukaryota > Metazoa > Arthropoda > Insecta > Diptera > Calliphoridae > Calliphora > Calliphora vicina. Next base: position 85,034,912 of record NC_088780.1, read on the forward strand.
ATCTATATATATATTATTAAGCAAACACAAACAGTGAATCCTTTTGGCTTGTCTGCAAACAACATATAGTGTTTGGCGGGAATCGAACCCACAACCCTCAGACTGATAGTTCAGCACACCATGATTAGGTATCATCTCCATCCACTCATTATAAAGCTAAAACGGTTAAATAATTTTATAATTATCTACCAAAATCTAAAAGAAGTAAAATTCAGAAAACACCATCTGTTAATCTAAAAATTTATAAATATTTTCAAAAATTCTGGATAAAAAATATATTTCCAGAAATTTGCCCATTGCCAATACAAATCTCTACGTTAAGTTATATTTCTATAAATATGATTTTAAAATACCTGGATATATAATGTCTATGTATATATATAATGTTCAGTGGATATATATGTAATGTTTATGTATTGAACTTAATATACAAGATATATTTAAAATAATTTTAAAATTTAATGCCACGCCCACTCCAAAGAAATAGTTTGTATTTATTTTTGTGTATTCAGAATTATGTAATTTCTTAGAGGTTAAAATTGAAATGAAATTTTCACGATCTTTTTTACTCGAATCGGAAAAAACGAGTGTTTAAAAAACTTGTATCTTAGTTATTTGTTGATAGATTTGAAAGATTATTTCTATAGAAAAAATTAAGATAGTATTTATACAGAATTGTGTATTTTTACACCATTCTTTGAGTTTGTGTTTAATTTACAGGCTGCTTTTTCTTATATCTGATATATTAAGGGCTTTCGGAAAACCTAACACAACACAAACACCGATATTTATAAGGTTCCGGAATATATATCTGTGGAGTTTAGACCAAACATCTTAAGTCGAGATAAGAAAATATCTTAGTTTTTTTATAATAAAACTAACTTTTCAAAACACTCCGTTTACACTAATCTGCTTCTTCTTACGAATATTAGTTTCTGAGATATCATAAAAAAACAAATCAACTTATTTGGAGTTGTTTTTGTTTTGTTTTTGACAAAACAACCTAAAAAACTGTTGAATTTATCGATAATTATTTTATTATTTATCCTTTGTATAATTCTTTTAGATAAATAATAAAGTTCTTCAAGGACAAATAATAAAATATTGATTGATAATTTCAACAGTTTTTGCGCTCTCCTGAAAAATTTGAAAATTCCACTTAAGTTGTTTTGTGAAAAGTTCACAGATATATTTGAGAGAGAGTCACAAATAAATTTTGTTGAAATTACAAAACCAATATAAACTTTTACCAGTAAATATCGTTCAAAAGTAATGTGTCAAAACCGAATATAATTATTCTTCAATACTTATTTGTTATTTTACCTAAATATTTTAACACGGTGCAGTAACTGGAGGCAAGTATCTACCACAAACGCTTACAAATATGGAGTTTAATAAGTCATTACCACATTCGTTTACAAATAGGGACGTAAATAAGTTTTACTCTTATACAAATCGCCTTTAAAAATTATTCTTAATTTTTTCTAATCTATTAAAACCAAAAACACTATATAATTGAACGAAGAAAAATATTTTAAATGAATTTGAATTAACAAAAATGTAATCAATAAAAATTTTAATGAATTATGTTAAGAATTAATTCTGAATTTCGTAAGCAAGTATGTATATAACAGATTATATGTCAATCATTACCAAACTGATTCTAGGTAATGCAGTTGCTATGAAATAGTCATTGAAAATAAGTTTGTTCATTAACTGCAAGTCATTAATAAGTTTTTGTTGGGAACTATACAGATGACTACACAAAACAGCTAATTCGACTAAACCAATTTCTTAAATTTGTACTTCTTAAGCGATAATTTTTCAGAAACCAAAGTTGAGAAACTTTTAAAAGAAGTGTATTTTTGTTTTCTACAACTAAAACTTCACCATTTGCAATTGTATTTCAGAAGTTTCTAATTGTATTTCAGAAAATTTCAATTGAATTTCTGAAATTTCCATTTGAATTTGAACTCTAATAGCAATACCAATGGAAATTTCTGAAATACAAATAGAAAATTCTGAAATACAATTAGTAACTTTTTAAGTATAAATTAAAAATTCTGAAATACAAATGGAAATTTCTGAAATATAATTCGAATATTCTGAAATAAAATTAGAAAATTTTGAAAATAGTTTAGAATTGAAAAATTTCGACAGTTGGGGAAATACTTTAAAAGCATGTTTTTTACAATAGTTCTGTTCAATAACTAAAAGTTGTTACTAGTTAGTAACAATTGTTACTGGAAAAGCGTTCATTAACTCAAAAAACTTGAAAGTAGAGAAAAAATCAAGAGCGTATAAATTTTAGAGAGTGTTCTCTCGTTGCAAACTAGTTCTATTTGGAACTCGTAATAGTTAGCAGCTTATATTTCAAATGTTTTGTGTTTTTGTGTATTTATTTACAATTTTATTTTTGTGGTGAAAAAATGTCAAAAAAAGAATTAGCAATAAAATTTAAGAAAATGTGAGTATTTATACATTTTAAAGGGAATAAAATAAGAAAATTGTGTGTATAAAACAATTGTTACTGGAGAAGCGTTCATTTACTTTTTACTATTATTGAGATTTTAAAAGAGTAATTTTGTAAATTTTGATTTTATACTCTCGTTGCAAGTATTTACTGGGAGAGTAAATGAACAGACCTAATATGTATTTTGAAAGCAGTTATAAAAATATAATGCTTTGCAAACACTTCTAAATTTTTTTTAACCTCATAAAATCATCATTGAAAATCGTTACTTATATCATGCACTACAATTTTAGTAGTAAAAATCAAAATACTTCATCGCTAATTTCAATATAATCCAAAATGACTGGATTTTTCGCCAAGTTTTTTTAAATCTGTGAATATACAAAAAAAAATGCTGACCATATTATTTATATGGCAAGTCAAAAGTACATTATAATAGCAACCTTCATATACTAATTAACATTTTAAATACAAAAATTCAGACACATGTCTAACAAATTTTAATTACTTTAACCTTGATCCCTCTGCTAAAATTGCGCAAAAATTAAATAAATTCAAAATTTCCCAAGAAGCACAATTCAACGGTTACAAAAAGCAATTAAAACTAGAGCACTTAAGGATTTTTGTTTCACAGTTTCAAATTGTTTTGTTATTGAAAAAATCGAAAATAAAAAAAAGGAACTCTGGTCATTAGTTGCATAAAATTATGAAATATTTTTAATTGTTTTCACATAATTTTTGTCAACCATCATGGAATGTAATAAACATTGACCTTGCTACAATTTCCCAACCACACACATTGATGTTATAAATCCCGCATGTTTAAAAGTCATCATAAAATAAAGTAAAAGAGATTAAAAAGAACTGTAACACTAAACAAATACTTTGGGCCAATATTTTAGTCTGAGTGTACGAGGGACGAGTATTGTTTGCAACAAATGTTTTTTTTTTGTTTTAGAATTTATTTTAAAAATTCAACCTTGACTTTGTTGGATTTTTTTCCTGCTTTGTATATGTTGCACGACGGCATTATTGCATAATATTGTATCGTTTAGGTTTTTGGAAAGAAAAAAAATAAATAAATAAAGGAGACGATGTGCATGACTTTCTATGTGTATGTAAGGTTTGTCTGTGTATTTGTTTCGGAAACTGGGTTGGTTTTTAGTGGACAAAAATCCTGTTTTTAGCAAATTACTTAAAAATACAATATTTGTAGAGTTTTCTTATTTTCTTTGTCCCATTTGTCTGGGTTTCTTTCACGATACACTCAAAACATTTAGTGGGTAGGAAAGAAATGAGAATGGCAATAATAAACAACAAAAAAATGTTCACAAATACAAATTCATAAACATTTTTAATTGAATCTGAATAGTTTTCATTAAATTTTCCATCTATCTAATTAACTAGAGGGATTAAGATAAATTTATAATTTTTTTTTGAAATATTTGTTTTATTTTTTCCTGCTTGTAATAATAGTATACATAACTAAAATGACTTTTATTAGTTCCCATAAATACCATTAAAAGTAGTTTGCTGTTAATCTTGACTAATTTCTAAAATTGCATAAAGTTGCATAAACCTTCTTTTCTATTTCCTGCACACGGTCAGTTGTTCCAGGTACCATAAAGCAAAACAATTATTGCGAAATCTTTAATACTAAAGTCAAGGATAATTTCGTTTTCACTTTCTAAACCAGATTTGAAAATTGACAACAAAACACTCACTACTCTCTTTCTAAGCTGAACTGCTTTCGTTTACTATTTCACCTAAAGATTAAAACTAAACTGCAGTTAAATTGTAGGCGTTTTGTGTAACCTTTCAGTTAAAAGATTAAGCCACCTTTAAGTAAAAGGATTTTGTCAGACAATCAATTTTCCCAACATCAAAAACACTTTTACTGACTTCAATTCAATTGTTTGTGAATACGATTTGTAATGGGAAATACCCAAGATACGTAAATGACAAGCAAGGACATGAAAAGATTGCCAGCAACACTTGTTTAAATTGAAGTGTGTGTGCAAAGGATGTGTTTAAATAAAGCAATAAAACTACAGGTTTCCTTTTGTTAGCTCTTTTCAAAAGATTCTGTTTTCGAATTCACAAAATGAATATTTACAAACATAAAAAAAAAAAAAATTGCATTGATGGATTAGCAAATTTGCCATAGAGTAGAAATTTCTGACAAACGTTTTAAATTGTTTCAACTTCTGTTTGTTACAAAATTTAGCAAAAATCGAAAGTAATAGATTGAGTGTAAAATCGTGTAATACATTTGTTTTATCAACAGCGTCTAAAAGCAACACCTTCCTTAACAATTGTAATTGCATCCTTTTTGATCCTTTATTGTGCAGTTTTGTGTGTGTGTCTGGTGGTTATAAAAATAATAAAACAGCTGTCCTAGTAGTCCCTACTTCTTTGCTTTCTCTCAGTTTTATCAATATTTCCTTTAGTCATTTTTATATCAGCTGTTGCCATGTGCTTAACTGTTTTTTTCCTTGGTTTTCTTTTTATCTCGTTTTATTTTGGCCATTTGGTAACCTTTAGCTGTATGTTGAAATGCTGTTGATGATGGTCAGTCTTTTATTTGGTTCCTTTTGCACCCTTGTTGCAAGAGTTTGATTAAAATGGGCACACGTCTTATCTTTATTCTTATTGTATGGCCGGTTGTCGCGTCTGTTATTAGAGGAACATGTTTGTATATTTTATTACATTTGGCCTTAAACTGAAAAAATTATTTTATTTCTTTATTTGTTTTAACGATTTATGGCAATGGTAACAGTAAGATAACAATTACAATTATTAAGAAATGTTATTGTTATAGTGTTAAAATGTTTATCTTTATTTTAAGAAAAGTTGTAAATTGACACACTTTCTGCAGTCCATTTGCCACAATTAAAAAATACTACTAAAATATAAACACAAAACAACCAAATTAAAATGGTTTAACTGAAAATTATTATTAAAAATTCGAAAAAATATGTTATATGTACATAATAATAATAATAATTTGCCATCCAAATACTCTAGTTTGATGGTAGAGTTCAGAAGTATGATTAGCAACATGTTGCAAACATTTTAAATATAAATATTTCTAACACAGTCACAGAGCTCAAATATTTAACGAAATAAGGGTGACCAAAAAAAATCTACTGATTTGTATTGTAGTTACTCTTATTTCCATAAATACGTTTGTCATACATGTTTATAAACATTGTTGAGCAACATATTTGTATCTAGCATTTAGAATAAAATAAGGACAAAATGTCACCATCGCGATGCATCGATTCATATATAAATGTAAACAAAACGTGGATTTGAAATCTGATAATAAAATATACTATTAAGGAATTGTAATATTTAAACAGATATTTTAGTATAGTTTTTAGGTAATTGAATAAAATGCTATTGAAAATTTTACGATTTTCTGAAAATCTGCTCCCCTGTCTACGTTTTTGAGCGGTCGGGTATCAATTTTCGATCATTGCCTGAACAAATTATAATTAAGTAGTTTTGTTTAAAGCCAGTTCTTATCAAATATTAAGAATTTTTGGAAAAATCTTTGAGAATTAAGCCATTTTTCAAACTCATTTTTAAAATTTTGAATTGGATAATTTTTCACGACTAGGCCGATTGAGTGAGATATTTTTTTTTCTTCTTGTTATACCCTACGCCATGAGTGGCAAGGGTATATATAAGTTTATAATTCAGTTTGTAATTTCTACATTTTTCATTTGCGACCCCACAAAGTATATACAGTGAGTGTCAGTCAAAATCGTACAACAAATTATATAAAAAATTAAAAGTAATTTTATTAATTGGAACAAAAAATATGTATTTCAACAAAAAAGTTAACAAAACCTCAATTCGTTAAAAAAAATATTGATGAAAATTAAAGAACATCACAAAATTCATATTTCACTTAAATTTGTACAATTATATTAAATTATAATTAAAACTTTAAAAATTAAAAAAAATGTTAATATTAAATAATCCTAATACATTGTACGGTATCATTTGCTATTTTTTAGTGCTTTTACGATTTTAAATGAAGCGTTGATATTCTGGGCACTGACAGTCTTACCCAATTTTTTTATTTGTGGATAAGGGCAATTAAAATTATACCCAATTTTCAGATAGGTAATAGCACACACAATATAAAAATAGCATTTTAAAATATTTCCAAAATATTAACTTTCTAAAACTAATGAATAAAATTTTACTCGATGGTGTACGATTTTAAGTGACATTCACTGTATGTATATTCTGGATCGTTATACATAGCGAAGTCGATATAGCCATGTTCGTCTGTATGTTGAAATCAAATTTTCGTATCACCCAAATAACTTACATACATTATTCATATATCAATATATCGGGAATTCTTCCGGCTCGGATGCTATTTAAAATCGGCCCACAAATGGCTGAGATATAAGGAAAAAACCGGGACAACCTCGGTTTTTGATCTAAATCTGGATTACTAAGTCATAATATAGACAATATGGATATCTAATGATAGATATTTCAAAGTCCATTGCAACGATGTATATAAGGCTATATATTAGGGTATTCAATCGATTAACCGTTAATCGGTTAACCGATTAATTTTGGACGGTTAACTGTTCGAATAATTTGAAATTGCCGATTTTCAAGTAAGTTGGCCATACAATAGGTCAAAATCGGGAAAAATATTTTTTAACCCGAATTTTTTTCATCAAAACTATTTTTTTTTTGTCATAAATCTTTTTCGAAAAAATTTTTTTTTTAAAAATTAAAAAAAAAATTTTAAAAAAATTTAAAAAAAAAATGGAAAAAACTTTTTAAAAAACAATTTGGAAAAAAAAGTTTTTTTTTAAAATTCAAAAACCATTAAAAAAAATTTTGTTTAAATAATAATATTTAAAAAAAAAATATTTTTAAGTATAATTTGGTGAAGGGTATATAAGATTCGGCACATCCGAATATAGCTCTCTTACATGTTTTCTTATTGGACCAGCACTCAGGGGATAACCACTACTCATGCAAAGCATTGTGTTGGAACTAGGAAAATAGGTTATGGGAGGGAGGAAAGAGAGAGTAGTGTTTGTGGAAATTCATTTTGATTGCAATAAACAGGAATTTCTTTATTTTCACACTTGCTCGACTCGACTTTGACACCCTGTATTCTAAAAGGATGGTAATTATCTTAAACCCTATGTCCTTTTCTACGATTCGTCAATAAATTATTTTGCGATCGATCCAGTATTTCAGAGGATTCAGATTTATTACCACATTTTTCCTATTTTTTTGTGAGGCATACTTTTATAAATAAACTAAATTTTTGGAATATATTTCTCCCCTTGTTGGAATTTCAGTATTTAAATAGAAATTAAAAGTTCTTATTTTTAATATTTCCAAACTAATTAATAATATTTTTAAATAAAAAACAAATCATACAATTTCATATCACAAATTCCTTTTCATATCCACTAAATAGCTTACAAAACATCTTGTCTCTTAACAATTTACGCATTTACATAAACACTTCATTAATAAAACTGAAACAATTGCCAATAATGATTTAATCATTCAGAAATGAAATTCAAATAATCTCATTTATTTATAAATATGTATGTACATTGTACATATTGGAAAGAAAATGACTTATTTAGCAATTCATTATTGGTGCACCACCACAAGTCGCTTAACTCTTATTGAAAGATTGAAGGAACTTCGTATGCGAAAATCACCATAATTTACATTTTTATTCATACGATTAGGAATTATCAACATTGTCATCTGTAAGTGTTGAACTGCATTCTGATGTGATGTTTTTCTCTTCGCTTTACATATTTTTGGCTTTATAATGCCGCCAAGACATGAGAGTATGAATGACTCGACTCCTCTAGTTTAAACGTTTGCATGTGAGACTGTCTGTTTGCCTGAATGGCTGGTTGGTTGCTTGGTTGAGACTCTCAATATATAAAAAAAACACTTTGCATTTTGTGATTTGTTTTTGTTGCTGTTGCCTTTATGCATAAATGCAACATATTGCATGAAAGAAAACCTTTACAGCCAGCAAATGTCGCACATTTTTATCACACGTTTACAAAATTCTTAACGTTTTCAACGTTTTACTTTTACTACTTACAAAAACTACATCTATAGACGGAATAGTGAGTGGAGTAAGCATACGAGCATCAGACACTATACTTTTGGCATTGGCTTTGGATTTGTGCTGCATTGAATAAAATCGGTTTCAATGTTGCAAAAACTTTTTTTTGTGTCATTGAATGTTGACAAGATTTTGGACCATAAGCATAGCACAAGTGCTGGCTGGGGAGGCAAAATGGAGAAAAAAAACATCTGTAAAAGTGAGAAGCAACTCTTAGACTTTACAATCACTTGAAATGAAATTGACTTAAACGTAGAGACGTTGGAATATTTTTCATAAGTAGTTCGTTCGTTGCATTTAAATTAAAGTGTGCGTTTTAGTTTTTAGTCAATGGAAATGACGATGACGATGACAAAACTAATGATGATGACGATGTAAAATTCAATTGAATTTTGTCGTTTGTTTTTCTATTAGTTATTTTGAAGATATATTTATTTAAGTATAGAGCTGTTAAATGTTCACTATATCAACGCAATTTTAATTTTCTTGACACTAAGGTAAATGAAATTCCTTCCATAAGTTTTGTAACATTAAATTTTAACACTTTCTAGGAAAATACAAATCTTAACAAATTGCTAAGTTATTTTGCATATTTTTTTAAAAGAAAAAACACTTTCTTGTTGATTATTTTTTAAAATTTTTGTTGTAAAAATGTTTGTTGCATTCGAAATGACGCACAGTGGTATAGAAATAAAAATAGAGGGAAATAAATATGTAACTTCTTGACGTAAGTCCGATATGAATGAAATTTCACATGCGCAAAGAGGAAGTGTTGTCGAGTTTAAGTTTTGAACTTGGATTTAAATGGCCCAATATGTTTTTAATTATTTTGTAAAGGATTCCGATAACCCCGATGGATTCCCATTTTTGGGATTTTTCAACACTTTTTTGGGAATTGAAGGATTTTTGATAATTTCAAAATTTGTTTTTATTTTTCCATTTTAGATAGAAAAATCGATATAAATGTGAAATTTTATTAAAAACTATTCATAAATAAAAATTGAATTCGAATTTGTATCTATTTAAAAATTCAATAAAAAATCAGTTTTTGTCATATTTTTCAAAAAAGTATTCCATGAATTTTTTAATTGGCAAAAGTTATGCATTAAACACATTCAAGACAGCAGGCTACCAACTTCAATCTGTCAAAAATAAAATGCATACGTTTATATGGAGACGATTATTTTAACGGCAGCACAGCTACACGGCCACACGACTACTCATGCCGATGTAGCCGAATTAGGCTAATTTCTATTTTTGTCTACTACAAAACAGAAATAGTGTTGCTAATATAATAAAAAAATGTAGATCAAATTAGTGCTTAAACAAATATATTTTTTTACTTAATTAAGAGAAGTTTCTGATAACCATATTGAAATAAATTAATAACAGGTACATAATTAATTATAACCATATATATATTTTTACTCAAAATAATTGTTTCAATCTTAATTACTTTGGAATTTTGTACGGTTATTTTTTATTAAAGTGGCACCACTGAATTATAAATCAGCTGTTTACTTTGTAGCTGTCGTCTTTAAAATAATTCAGTAGCTGCCACACGACTACAACTGTAACCAGCAGAATTTGTGTTCGTGTAGTCTGTTGTCTTGAATGTGTTTAATGCATTATTAACATTTTTGAAGACAAAATCCTCTATCCATTGATATATAACATCTGCCTTATGTTTTTACGTGGCAAAATAATTAGGGGAAAACTTAACCACTCGCCGAGAATTTACCTGGTGGGCCCATGGAATCCAAGTTCAAAACTTAAATTCGTCAACACTTCCTCTTGTGCATATGAAATTTCATTAAAATCGGACTTAACCTCTATTTATACCCTACACCACCATAGTGGGGAGGGTATAATGCGTTTGTGCAGATGTTTGTAACGCCCAAAAATATTAGTTAAGTATACCGATCGACTTAGAATCACTTTCTGAGTCGATTAAACGATGTCCGTCCGTCCGTCCGACTGGTCGGCTGGCTGGCTGGCTGTCCATGTAAACCTTGTGCGCAGAGTACAGATCGCAATTTTGAAGATATTTCGATGAAATTCAGTACATATTATTTTTTCGGCTCAACGACCAAGCCTATTGAAACTGGCTGAAATCGGTCCACTATTTCACCTAGCCCCCATACAAATGTCCTCCCGAAATTGGACTTTATCGGTCATAAATGTTTAATTTATATATGTATCTCCACAAATTCCGCTCCAAATAAGTTCTATATACACAAAATTCATGTCACCAAATTTTGTTACGATCGGTCCATAATTAGTCATAGCTCCCATATAGACCCGCTTCCGAAAATCACTTTAACGTTTAACACAAAATTCAACATACTTAACTTTAATATAGACATAAATCACACGACCTAATTTCATGGTGATCGGTCTATAATTGGTCATAGCCCCCATATAAGGCCCACTTCCGAAAATCACTCAAAAATATAAATTATTGAAATTTTAAAAGAAAAATGTTTTTGCTCTTTTACTTAGTGTAGGGTATTATATGGTCGGGCTTGACCGACCATACTTCCTTACTTGTTTTTTCTATATCACTGTGGGACGTTGAAATGGCTTTCCTTCGATATACATACATATTGTTTACGTACAGAACTTATACAAGAAATAAACTGAAATCGATGTCGTGTTTTTATCATTTCTCAGCCATATATGGATTGATGTCAATATCAGGACCTCAAATGTCTGGGGGCTTTGGAAAATTGTTTTCAACTCAAACTTCCCTATCTACTCGTATAAATATCCTGAATATATATTTTATAAGTTCGCAATATACACAATTTTACCACTTGTGGTGCCATAAAATGACCTTAAAGAAGGCATATTTATCAATAACTAGACTTGTCATGGAAATGTGTTTGTTGTATTTAAATTAGTTTCCTCTAGCTAAATAATACTTCGAATTTATGACAATATTTTAGTCCGTTTTTTTGTTTTAAATTTCACACATTTTTTCTGTAATTGTTACTAAAATTAATTGAAAAAATGCTTTTACAAATTTGTAAGTTACAAATTGTGACCTGTTGTTGTTTTTATTTCGAACAATAGCATAACAATGCAACACAAAATATGCAAACTGCAAAATACAAAAGCAAATGCAACATTCCATAAATGTTATGAACATAATTCACAGAGTCTGACAGCAGCCAATTTCAATTATTTAATCAATAATATTAATTTTCCAATTCATATTTTGTCACAAACAATAAATGTAAAATTTACACTTTGCAGCCAAACTCACACACTCTCAGGCACTCACTCATATCCATGGATTTCATATTCATGCCATTCCAATCTAGTCATCCCAAACAAACTGCCGCAGCGTAACCTCCTTCAGTTATTGTAGCCGCAATCTAGAAAAATAACAATAATAATACAGATAACAAATGTTATAGAAAAGTGAGCATAGAGAGGGGACAGCACCATCAGGGGAGAATATTCAAAATTGTTTTAATTTTTTCATGCACCAAATACCAACACCATCAACACATGTATGTTTATGTGTGTGTTAAACAAAATGTTGCGAGGAATCCTTTAATAACAATGACATTGAGTAGGAGTTTGAAACAAGAGAAAGGAGACACATTTTTTTGCACAATAGAATGTTTGCAATTTGTAGTACACCCAGGCCTACGCAACATCTTAGGCTGTAAATAGTTTAATAATTATTCTTGATAAATCCTAAATATGACTAAAACAAATGTATTTTTCAAACAGTTGGTACTATTTTAATGCAAACAAATGAATGTGTAATTCGCTTGCAAAAGAGAACATTTTCAAATCATAATGTAAATAAAAACAAATTTAATCCATTACACTGTGCTAGTTGAAAAAACTGTCAATCGGGGCACCCGGGGTGTGTTAAACTAATTCGAGTAAGCTGAGTTCAGTGGTGCTAACCTTTTTTAGGTTAGCTCTTGTTTTCGAGATATGCCGTTATTTCGAAAATGGAGGATGTTGCTCAAGTTATATTCGCGTAACTCAAAAACGGTTTAGTTTATTGACTAAACTGAAAAAACCGAAATTCCGTTAAGTAAGGCTTAACATTTTTTAATCTGCAGTGGTGGATTCAGCGTAATCGAGTTAGTTTTAGCCGCCGGGTGCCCCTCTTTACAGAAAAAAAGTTTAAATTTCGTGCACATTGTTGTTATTTTTTTTAATATCCTTAGAAGTTTTAATGTAAAGCATCTGAATAATGCTCGACCTACTAGAAATATTAATCTTCCGGATTTAAATTTAAATGTTCGGTTTTTGCCACACAGCAAAAATTGTTTAAGTTGTGATAACCGAATTTATCACTAATCAAATAATTCTATTATTCTGTTGTGGCTGATAAAATGTTGTTTGGGGTGACAAATATTAGGCTACTTAAATCGAAATTCTTCTTTGTCAACTGAATTTCTGTGGCTAGTATAAAAAAATCTATTAATATAATCATCACATAGCTTTTAGACATCACAAAGCTTTTAGATATAGTCCTTGTTGAAATTATCATTCTTCATATCGGACTGCCCTTCATATCGACATCACACAATTTATAATAAAAGTAATCAGGGTTTTTAATGAAAGCTTAAATTGCATTGGCTTCAGCAGGGTTAGATGTACTGCTGTGTTTAACTGGCATTTTTGCTGCCACAGTTGCTGTAGCTGATGCTGATTTTACTGCTGCTGCTGCCAGGATAATAACAATAATGTGTGCTTATGCTTTATGCATAACTTAGTAACAAACACATTCCTGTGTATAGTTTTCAATATCAACATTCATGTAACAGTACATCCATACATACTCAGTACATACACAGTGTCCTAGGCAGACAAATGCACATCCATCCATCCCTACATACTGCTACTATATGCTATAATATGCATTTTATGCTCCTCCACATTTATGTAACTATGATTGTGCACGAATGTCATTTGTTAAATTGAAATTAGCCACTTTAAAGCTTAAAACAGCTTTAGAAGCTTGACTGGCTTTTTCACTGGCTGTAGTAGTACAATGATGCAACTACCAGAGTGAGTGTTTAAGTGTATGAATGTGGCAACAACAATTTTGTGTGTGTTAGTGTGTTTTAACCACAAAATATGCGCGTAGATTTAAGTGGATTTTCTTTCTATCCTCCTCGTTGCATTTTTTGTGGTATGTGTGTTTTTGTAATTAATTTGTTATTTTTACTACAAACGAGCGAACTACTTTTCCTGTCACTTGTATTGTTGGGTCATTTTAATTGGAGCTGTTTTCTATTTAACAAAAATTTTTGTATTTTTTTTTAGAAATTTTTTTTAATCAAATTGTCACTTTACATTCACATGTCACAAGGATAAAGTGTTGTTGTTTTTTTTTCTCTAATTTATGGCCAATTACTTTTCATTTATTGATGCAAGAATGTGAACATGGATTTTTATTTTAATATCCCATCTAATGTCAATATCGTTTGAGTTCTGCTGGAAATTTATTTATCAACAACTTTATTGGATTTTTTATTTTTTAATTTATTTGCTGTTTGTTTTTACTTAACACTTAGAAAGTTTTAAAGGACATTTTTATTGAAAACATATAAACAAGTGTTATAAGGTATAAGGGTTTCCATTAAAAAGAAATGAGAAAACAGAATCCCACTTTTTGTGCAACCAAGGCAGTTGCCAGTATCGTATATTATTTACAATGTAAAAGTTCTACTCAATATCTGCATAAACCAAGGGTACATTGAATTTAATTCCCCAACGTTTTTGTAATCTGCAAACCTTTGTTTATCAGCTTTATAAATATCATTGGCAGGGTAAGTTTTTCAAGATTTTTTCTTATATTTTACAACATAAATATATGCGAGAGTGTAAAAATGCACAGACTGCATAGTTTGCGAGATATTGAACCCTCCGTTAGTCGCAATCATTTTCAATCGAGACTAGTCGCAATATGTCAAATTGATATCAACAAAAAAAGGCGCGTTTGAAAATAATCTCTTTACTTTTTATTTCGATAACTTAAAAACAATATTAAATTCAAAGTATTTAAAAGAATAATACAAATAAAATTGTAGTAAATATATATTTTTATTAAAAAATGGCTTAAAACTTAGGTTGTTTAAAAAAATTTACAATAAAATTTTTTTGCCTGTATCGTTGTTGCGACTAACGGAGGGTTAAGAGTTTATATGAGGACTCTTAATATATATTTTTGAGATACTTATGAAACTGTCTTTTGAAGGCAAAAACATTATTTTATCATGAAAAACTTTATGAGTGATTTTTCAGCCATGTTTTTTCCAAATAATCATACGTAATGGAGCAACCCATATTTCAGGAATTTCTCAAATTGTCTCACAAACTACATAAAAATGCACAAATTTTCAAATTGTTGTTACTTGTTTTGTTGTCTACAATTTATGCAAATAACCATGAAATGAATAAATTTAATGCCAAAGCAAGGATATCTTAGCCTCTATGTAACTGCCTCCCCATCCTCCACCCTTTACCAGTTTATAAGCAAATGTGAAATGAATTTCAAAGAAATTAGGGAATTTTTTCAATTTAACATACCAACAACTGAAAAATAACAACAAATAAATTGTCTGCATAAGAAATGCTCCAATATTTGTTGATTTTAATTTATTTTGGAACTTAATTGAATTGAATTTTTTGCTAAAGTCACACTTTAGATTGTTGATTTAATTTTGTGCTAGAGTGTGTCCATGTTGGTATGGATGTGTTTTTATTAATAAAAAGAAACTCATAATTTTTATTTGAAGTAACAATGCGATTGACATTTTGTTGAAAATAAAGAAAACCAGCAAGATGAAAAAGAGTAAACATAAAAAGATGAAGCCGAAATGTATGCAAAAAAGGTAAAAAGCAAAATATCAAAATGAAAGATTATGATCCTGCTGTGTAAGCACACACATGCAAGTAAGACAACCCAACAGTCAACCATGGAGCACACGTGAATTAAGGTACTCACTGACTTGCCACACACTCTTCTCACACGCTGCTGCAAGCAGCAACTATGATATAATAACGGTGAAAGATCTACAGACAACATAAGAATGGAAACAAGAGTAAAATGTGGGTGGTAGAAGGAAATACCTACCAACAATAACAACAACAATCAAATAACAACATGGTGGCATGAGTAAAAAAATATGAAAGTATTTTACATCATACCTAATGAAAAGAAGATTTATGTGTAAGTGAGCGTATGTAAAAGAGCACAGGAAGAGGTGAAATAAAAATAAACAAAAACAGAAAAAAAAACTCTCATGGTATGATGCACATTTTACATTGAATTGATTTCAACTGAGTTGATGGTGTTGACACAAAAGCTTTTGTTGTAACAATGGATGATATTAACGGTTTTTTGTTGTTAATGTTTTTGATGTTGTTGTTGTTGCTGTTGTTATTATTATTGTTGTTGACGGTGAAGATGATTCCGGCTGATGTTGCTGTTGATGATGATGATGACGACGACTACACAACCGTAGTATAGTTAAGGTAATGCAAAGTATTGGCCTGGGTAACGATGATGTTGTGTTGCGTCTGCCTATTGACCACCCATTGTGTATGACTGTGGTAAACCATGGTTGGTTGGCTGGTGTTATAAATATACACACAAACATTCATATACATTCATTCATACATACTTGATATTAAATATATTTTTATATATTTTTTTTCGTCATCATCTTTTTTTGTTTCAATTTCCACACCCAGTATTGCGAAGTATTCTTGTTGTTTTGCCTTTTTCCTCATTCATCCGTACATATTTTACATACCAATGTAATGTAGAAAAAGTAACAAGCATTCGCAATGTAAAGAATGGGTAAAAACAAAAATAATATAAAAAACAAAACCATCTGTGGTATGTTTCGTTGAGCAACAACAATGTTGAAAATTTCAGTCTCCATAAGGAATTTCATCTTAGTTTTGTAAAAGTTTATCGGTGGTGGGCGGAATCGATCAACCAAAAAATATGGTTGAGTTAGTATTTTTTAAGTTTTTCTGAATTTCGATACACTACAATTTTAAAGCAGTAGGGTTAAGTATTATTCTAGTGGACTCACATTTTCAATGCTTTCTTTCCACACTTCCAAATTGTTATGTTAAATTTTGAATTAAGATATAACACAATCGTAATCTATACAGAATTAACTTTTTAAAGATTAAAAATCGATTGGAAAATTGTTGAACTTCATGTGTTATTGCTAATTTTGAGAGAAATTCAATAATTTAGTCAATATGCCAATATTTTATACTGTTACAAAGTTTTTGTAATACAAAATAAGAATATCATTACTTAATTGTTTAAAAAATATACATATCGTTACCTTAATATAGAAAGGCCTTAATTCATGATTATTTTTTATTAAGCCCAGATTTTCGTTTACAGTAATGCCTCGGTTTAAGTCGTCTCGATTTACGTTGTTTTCATTAACGTCGTTAAAAGTTTTGTTCCCTTTAATTTCGATTTGCGTCGACGTTCGATTTACGTCGCTTCTGTTGTTTATAAACAAAAACAGGGGAATTCCCGCACTCAAAATTTTCAAAATTAAATAAAATTTACAAATATTTTAATAAGAAAAGTAGAAATTATCAATTCAAAATATAAAACTAATAAAATTCTTAAAAAAAACGAAATGTAATTTCTTTAAGAACTGAGTTAGAAATTATTAACACTTCAAGAATAAGACTGATTTTATTTTACAGCCAGTGGATAATGGTTTAACAAATTTAAAAAAAGCACAATACATAATTTAAAAGTTGTCTTAGCATCAGCAAGTGCGGACAACGAAGCAGCTCAAAGTTTTCCGAAAAATCAAGGATTGAAGGATATAATTGAAGATGGTGGATACACCCCTCAGCAAGTGTTTAATGTAGATGAAAAATGCCTATTCTGGGGAGAATTCCAACAAGAACATTTATATCTAAAGAAGAAAAAATAGCAGCCGGGTTTCTAAGGATATAAATTTAGATACCATGAGCAATAATATTAAAGTCGTATTTTTACCTGCAAACACAACTTCGTTCATTCGACCATAGACAAAGTGTTATTGCTGCTTTCAAAAAATATTATTTAAGGCGAAGTTTTAACAATCTAATTAATGAAATAGACAAGAAATCGAATGAAAATATCATGCAAGCAGTGGACAATATAAAACAAAGTTGGGGAGAGTTATCTGTGTCGACTATGCGAAATGCGTGGTCAAAAATATGGCCCAACTAACTTTGAGTTATTTGCACGCATAAACCAGTAAAATCAGCAACAAAATCAAGGGGAAATTGAAACACATCCACAAATTCCATTGGCAAAGCTGCCTTTAGTTGCATTAATAAAGCTATGCAGATTTCTGAAGAATTTGACGATGATGAGGAAAGAGTTGAGTTGACAAAACAATCAATAAATATAAGCCTTAAGTCTTATAGAGAACTGTTCGAATTGATTAATTTCAAACCGGTTCAATCGTACACAACATCCTACACAGCAAACTACTTTTAATGACGATGCTATTAAACTTTAACTACATAATTTGTTATTGCTTATGTACATATGAAAATCAAACCATCTGAAAGTATGAGTTATTTAAAATTCGGTTTACGTCGACTTTTTCCGGAACCAATTACGACGTAAATCGAGGCATTACTGTATTTCGATAAATTGTATCAAATTAAGCCAAAAAATTCTGGACATAAAAAACACGAGTTAGGGCCTTCCTATATTAAGGTATCGATGTTAGCATAGTACGCAAACGTACTAAGTCCACATTTTAGAATAAGAAAATATATACTGTCTTCTAAAAAAATGTTTACAATTATTTTGTTTTTTCTTATTATTAAACTGCAGTTATAACAACCCATCAAAAACTTTCATTGAAAAGTAATGAGTTAAAAAGCTAATATAACTACTCTTCACCACTTATACATTGGCATTTTAACACATTATTTTAACACGGTGATTTCATTGGAGGCAAGTTCTAACTACATTCGCTTGCAAATAGGGACTAAAATAAGTATAACATACAAAATGTTTTTTTTTCATCTCATTCATATCACATATGCATATTTTTTGAAAATATTTGAAAGTTTTCAAGAAGCCATCAATTTGTATTAAATTTTAATAAACAAAAATTTAATCAAATTCTGAATTTCGTAAATCGTAATAAAAAACAAGTACTTATGTATCAGATTATATGCCAGCCATTACTAAAATACTTATATGTAATGCAGGTGGTATGAAGTAGTCATTGAAAAGTAAGCTGTTCCGTAATAGCAAGTCATTACCAAGTTTTTGCTGGGAAGTTTATTCATTTAATGAAACATTGGATCATTTTGAAATTTATTATCACATTAATCAATAATGCCTTTTGAAGCAACTTTAGCGACAATAGAGACTTTATATCTAATAAAAGATGTTTTAAGTCTAAAATACAAAGTCCAAAAAAGTGAATATAACTTTCCAACTCAATTCTTCTTAACATACCAAATAAGTAAAAAACATTGAGTTAACAGATTTCAATAATATTTAAAACAAAATATTTTAAAACGTTTTTTTTATTCTATTAAATTTTGCGAAAAGGGACTTAGCACGTTTGCAAACTAAGCAAACGGTATAATTTTTCATATTTGAGTTTTTCTTAAAACTTTAAATAATTAATTTATATTTATTAGCAGATTGTGCTGAAATTTAAGACAAATATCCATGTGGTCTGTTGGAATTATAAATTTTAGAATATTTTATTAAAGATTTAAAAGGAAATATTTAAAACTTAAAATTTTATGCAATTGGGATCAAAATTGTCTTAAAGTAAGTTTTAGTAATTTGGTCTTAAGGGCATAAAATGGTAAATATTTGCATTCACTATGATTATTATTCCTATATAAATGTTTTTCTAAAATTTCATCAACATTTAGAAATTACACGATACTTTATATAAGCGACTTTGATAGCGGCCATATTATTGAAGATACATCCGTCGAATTGTCTGTTCTTTATTCAATCTGTTTTGTCAAATTGGGTGTTCTGTTTCGTTTCGTGCGCTTCGCCCATTTTACGGTGAGGCCAATTTCTGTATGAATGTCTATGTCAACAAAGAAAATTATCGAATTTGGGACATATGACATATGAGATCCAAGAGTATAGATCCCGAAAAAGTCACAGGCTGGTGTGTTTTTTGTACTGGCGGCGTCATTGGTCCATATTTCTTTGAGAACGCCGTGGGTTAGGCCATCACCGTAAACGGCGAGCTCTATAGGTCGAAGATTACCAACTATTTTTAGCCTGGATTGGAAGATATGGACACCATCGACATGTAACATTATGTATGAGCGATTGATGGCATGTCCACCGCGATGGTTCGATTTTACCCCGTTAGAATTTTTCTTGTGCGATTTTCCGGAATTGATGAGCGATTAAAAAACTCACTCCTTTACATAACTGGTAAAATCTTCCCATTTCGAAAGTATGTTCGAATATGTAGTTGTAAAGCTGTAAACAGAATTGTAGGAATTGAAAGCATGAAATGAAATGTTTGCATATATTTTTTTTAACGGATATCCTGGCGGGGTGTTTGCAACTTTGCCGGGTGTGCGTGTGTGTGTGCATTTGTGTGAGTATGGCTTTAACGGAAATTACAGTTATGACAATTTCAATCCTCTTTAGTACATAATAAAAAGTAAATATTCTTGGTATGTTGTTATTCACAAGTTTGTTATTTTTATTTCCTTTAATTTTAAGGCATAGAATCCATATTTTTAGTTTGGAAATTTAACAATAGCTGTGTTCCTATAAATACTAAAACTTGAAAATTTCTCAATTTGATATTTTTATTTGTTTAATATTAAATATTTAGTGGCGGTTGAAAAAAGTTTGAAGAAACTTTAATTTTATCATTGTAATGAATTTTGCCAACAACATCATATAAATATTTATGTGTAGCATCATCATCATCGTCGTCATTGATGCTGCTGGAGCTGTTTGTTGATGTTGGCTGTTGCCGATGCTGCTGCTGCTGTTGATAATATTGCCCTCCAGCTGTGTCAGTTTCCTATTTAACCAGTCGCTGCTTGCCACAGCCGACACAGACTTTTGCCTCAGATGCCTGTTTGCCTCATTGTTTGCCGTCAACTCCAACCATATTATCATCCTTGTCATATATGAATGTATGTTTGTAAGACTGTCTGTCTGTACGGTTGTATGTACTTTTGTTCACTTGGCTTCACTTGTTTTCATCGTGAGTTTTTTTCCATCTTTTTTTTTCATTGTATGCTGTATGCAAAAGGTTAAATTTGTAAATACGTAGTGAGTCCAGTATGAGTATCATCGAGCAAACTAACTAACTTTACTTGTACTAACAAACAAACAAATAAATGAACGAACGAACCTTTCCAACCCATTCCCAATCAGCCAACCAACCATGCCACTCATACCATTCATACCCAACTCATTCCCAGCATGCCAGAAATCACAACGTCACAAAAATTTCCGCCTTTGTCTGTTGTTGCTGTAATCATCCATTCGCTCGCCTCTCTCTATCTCTCTCTTCCAACAAACTTAATTTTTGTCTTTCCTTTATTTTGTGTTGTACAATTTTTTTTTTGCAATATTTTCAAACAGTGCGTTCGTTATAATTTTTTATCATCGTTGTTATTGTTGTTTGTTGTTGTAGTGATGAAAACAGCAGAATTCATATTCTTTAGTGAATTTCATTTCATAAAATGTTCGTTTTTTTCTCGTCTGTCGTAGTTCCAATCATGATATAAAACTCACTCTGGTTTTTTTCATTTAAACGACAATTCCTTTTAAAGGATACAACATTTTTAGCACGCATCACTGCCAGCCACTGTGATGAAAAGCATTATTCAATTGATTTTTACTACACACCACTTTGCACTGTACTACACTACACTATACTACTCTACTTTATTTTATTTTACTTACTTCATCATGCTCTGTAGTCGTTGCAAGTGCCATGTACAATATTTCGATATTTTTTGCAAATGGGTGGGTGTCTTGCTAAAAGCTGTCAGGGCTTACAACCAAGGGGTTGTTGTACGATTAAAATCAAGGAAATTAATATTTAAGGGAGTTTGTGAGCGGTGTTTTTGTTAAATGTTAAAACACATTTTTGGCTAAATTGATTGCCAACAAACAAAGTAAGTGAGTGGAGAGAGTAAAATGTTTTAAATTTTGTTAAAAGTTTTTTTTCCCATTTTTTTTGTAAATGGTTGTTTTTAATTATTGAAATAAGTAAAGATTGAAAACAAAAGTGAATCAGTTGTTTTTAGCATCGAAAGGGACAATAAATTTTATATAAACAACGAATTTCTATTGAATCTCATAGTAAAACTTGTAAATTTACTTCTAGCTTAAGTCAATACTGTATTAATAACGAAAAACTTATTCGATTTATCTAAAAATATTTGGTAATTGAAAGGTGAATTTCGAAGACGTCACAGGTTTTTTCCATGTAAATATATTTCAAAAAATTCAGAGCCAGGTTAACATTATCAAATTTCACTAAAATATTCAGTTTTGCAGATTTATAGCAAGCAATAATTCCCAGTAAATAATATTTAAATATTTGGGGTATTCACACGGTCTACTATTTCTTCATATTATCATAATGTCCAAATATATTATGATAGTTTAAACAAATTTTTGTTGTGTTTCAAACAAAAAAGTTCTAAACTAATAAGACTATTTCATCTATGTTTATACACCCAGACAAAAACAACTTAAAATTAATAAAAACCTTATTGAATCAATAAGAAACATTAACGAAAGTCTAGTAATGTTGAAAGTTTTTATTTCAATATGGTAAAATATTAATTTAAAGTTGAAAATTATTGATTTTTCGTATTTCAATATAGTTTTTATACGGGTTTTCTAATGAAGATTATTGAATTAATATGGCGCGATCTTGTTTTTAGGATGCAGTTGTTCCCTTAGTGTAGTTTTGTCATAAAAAAATTACTTTAAAACACAACAACAACTATTACAAATATATTAGGACATTATGACTAGTAGCAGACCGTGTGAATATCCCAATAGATTTTTTTTAAATAAAAATTAAATGTCTAAATTAATATAAGTTTTATTTGTAATTTTTTTTTTTAAATAAAATCGAAAAATATTAGTAAGAGTACAAATAAAATTTAATTTGAATTCATTTCATAATTTTAAAATAATATAGAATACCTATATCAATTCCTGCTCGAAATCTAACAAAACTGATAAAATTTGCATTATTAGAATCAAGAAAATTTTTTTATTATGCCCTTCACCATGAGTGGCAAGATTATATATAAGTTTTTCTTTCCGTTTGTAATTTCTACATTTTTCATTTGCGACCCCACAAAGTATATACATATATTCTGATTCGTTATAGATAGCGAAGTCGATGTAGCCATGTCCGTCTGTATGTTGAAATCAACTTTCCGTAGCCCCCAAATAACTTAGACAATATGGATATCTAATGATAGATATTTCAAAGTCAATTGCAACGATGTATATAAGGCTATATATAGTAAGTTGGACCTACAATGGGTCAAAATCGGGTAAAATATTGTTTAACCCGAATTTTTTTGTCAAAAATTTCTTTTACAAAAAAAAAATTTTAAAAAACTAAAAAAAAATTTGTAAAAAACTTTTTTAAAAAAATTAATTTTTAATTTTGCTTAAATAAAAATATTTGAAAAAAAAATATTTTGAAGTATAATTTTGGCACAGCCGAATAAGTTCTCTTAGTTGTTTTTTTTTAGATTTCAAAAAAAATGGTTTAAGGGACTCGTTTTATAAAACGAAACGTAAACAATCCCCAAAGTTAAATGTTCATCCCCATTTTCGAGAAAAATTTGGGGGAAAATTCCCTAATCTGACAATACAGGTCATACTAAACCTACCCACTAATATTTATATTACATGAAATCATTCAAACAAATTGTTTTTTTTTCTTCTTTCTGTTTCATACCTTAAATACCTGATTCTAGACACTGATATTTAACCCACTTAATAAAAAAAACGTTTACGATTTAATACCTCAAATCCTACAGAAATAATACACTCATTGAATTAACACACTTCTTGTATTTAATGGCAAATTAAATGACACTTTATTTTTTATGGCCACATAATTGAAAAAAAATCGTAATAAACAAACAAACATTCAAGTCAAGTGCAACCAAAAATATATAAATTATGCCACAACAAGAGAGCAACAGTTTCCTAAATAACAATAACCAAACAGCAGCATAAACACAACAACAGCCAGCCAGCCATCCAGCAACAAGAAGATAAATGTCGACAAAACCATTTGTTGTATTTAATTTTATGAGGTCATAAAAATGTTTGTAATCATTTTGCAATTTACAAGCAACTTACAAACCCGACAACAACAACAAATACTAAATATTACGAAAAGAGACAAGGAAAAAATATAAAAAGCAACACAGCTACAACTGCAATATACGACTGGAATGAAAATAATAATAAAAAAAAGATATAAATACTAGAGAGAGTGTTTAAGAGAGACACTAAAATCCTTTTTCTCTAAACAATATTTAAGGAAACACTAGTGATACTTTGATGGGAAACAAATAGAATAAATGATTACTAGGCCCAATTTCAATAATTCCTCTTTTTTTAATCATAAACCTTTGGCGCCTAATTTTGTTATTGTTGCTGTTTTCTAATAAAACATAAAACACATGTTTTCCCTCAAATTGTTTCTTACGAACAAATATTAGGATGTATATTTATGTAGCTATGAATGTATGTTTTTAACTAAAAATTTAGTGTTATATTTTTCTTATTTATTGTGTTGTTTTTGTCTAAATAAAGTTTTCAGACGCCACTTCCTAAAAATATTGGTTTTATTTCCAAATACCTACTCCAAAAGCAAAAAATAAAAAATAAATAAAAAAGAACTGAAAATGCCTTAAGAGTGTGATCTTCAATTATGATCATAAATCAATCGTCACACCGTCTGTCCGTCCCTTTATTTGCTCTCTGTGTGTATATATATTTTCCATTTCGTTAAAGTTTATTTTTTTATATTTTGTACAATTTTCTTAATTATATTCCAAGTTAGAACTTTTGTTCTTTAATGGCGTATAACACTTTATTAAAAGGGTCGGCCGCATGGTCGTTGGATTGGTTTCTCTTATTTTTTGTATCGTTTCATTCAATACCTGGTGGTGGTGGTGAAATTATGTATGAATATTAAATACTTTTGGTTCAAAAAGGAAGTGAGTTTTTTTTTCATGTGGCTAACAGTGGAGAAGAAAATTATTTGGATATTTTTATCCTGTTATTATAATTAACCATAATTTAAGAGTAATTTGAAGTTAATAAAAATTCTCAAAGGCTCTGATTCAGAAACAGAAAATTCAGGACAGTAAAACTGTATGAAAATCTCTCAGTTTTTAAAAGTTTTTCTGATTCTGGGAATTAGTTTACTTTAGAAATATATCTTTCTACGTTTTCTTAGAGTTATACATTTGGTAAGAAATTGTTTGCTTGATATAATTTGAGCCACTATTGTCGCCATTTTTTATTAGGGTCACACTGTCCTAGAATGTTTTGGCAATCATTTTGTGACAAAAAGTGCCTTTTTTTGATCATATTGAGGGTGAAACATATTGTCCCCTCAATAAAAGAATAGTGTAACGCTATACGCAGAGAAAAAAATATATGTAGATGTGCATGTTTACTGTAACCATTTCAATATTGTTGCAAGTTTTTTAACAATATTACAGTCACAGTTTACATGATTGTGGTAACCAGAATACGGTTAATTTATGATTCACATGATTGTATCAATCATATATATGGTTACAGTAAACAAGGATATGTTTGTAACAACCATATTTATGATGAATTATTGTATCATAATGTGTTGTACTCAGATTATGATATCCATAAGCCGAGAGCAACATAAATGGTTGTCACAAAAATATATTGTTTACAAATAAATAATAATAAATTAAAAAACTTGTAACAATATTAAAATGGTTACAGTAAACATGCACAACTATATTTTTTATCTGCGTGTAGCTAACGTGTAAACGATTCGTTGCATTTTTTCATCAAAGAAAATGAACCTGTGTTGGAATCACCGCAGGCATGAGCAAATCTTGATACAGACATCAGTAGTGAGAATATACATCCGGGTTTGATTGACTTCGCTTACTAGAAAATAACAGATATAAATTCAGAATCGATGCAGATACATTGTGGAATAATTCTTTGAGAATTCTATGGGCAACATCACATTGATGATACACTTGAATAATAACTGTCCGTCAATCGTTGACAATGATGTTGTGAAATACTGTGTGAGTCTACTTTAAGCCTAACCTAAACTTGCTTCAATCCAATTTTCAAGTTAAATATTTTGCTAAATTTACTTGAAATATTAACAAATACATCTTCGAATAATAAAATGATAATCATTCCACTTTTGGCAGCAACTGTTCCTTCTCTAAATAAGACTTTGCCTTTGTTTCAAAGACATCAGGTTATATATTTTGGAGTTCTGCATAATTTTAGATAATCATAGAGTTCCTTTTCTTTTGTTTCAGCGGTATGAAAGAAGAGTGAAAGCTGTAATTTAGATGATTTATGTCTAGCAATGATTAGAGTGAAATTTCATTGGAAAGGAAACTAGTAATTTCTAGTTAAACTTAATTTGACTATAGACAGTAACTTAGCAGCAAGGCAAAAAGAAAATAAAACTACAAAACAATTTATAGATACAGTTTTGTTTAAAACATGATAAATACGTTTTTTTACCAAAAAAATTATTTTATCGCTTAGAAATATAATTAATTTTAAATTTAAAATAAAAATCCTTGAAATTTGGCAAATTATAGACATTTTTGTGTTGATAAATTTACAATGATTAGTACAACTAAGTATGTATTTTTATACCTGTGCTTACTTAAGATATGAGCAAAATTAAGAAACAATTATATCCCTTATTATATTATAAACAAAATTCTAAATTTTAGTTTTAACAACAATTACCTAATATTTTTTCAAAAATAAAATAATAATAATTGAAAATTGTGCCAATTTAGATTAACTTGACATAAAAATTATTTTGCTCTAGTTTTGTGTCAGCTGGCCCCGGAGGCATTTCAATAAAACTGCTTCTATTTAAGCTTAAGTTCAATTATAATAATCGTAATATAGTAGAGAAAATCATCAAAGTAGAATTAAATATAAAAGGCGTTTAAAAGTGATTGAAAATCGCCCAAGGTGCGAATGTGACACAAGACCTTGAAATAGAACAAACGTTAGTATAATAAATAGTATCATATTTAAAATAACTCATACTGAAACTATGAATACTTATACCTATAAGAAATTCTACAATAATAAATAAAAATATTTAAAAAATTTTCTATAATTTCAATAGACAACAATAACAAGAAATATTGTTATAGAAAAATCAAGCTTTTAAACAGCCATATGTGAGTGAGTAACATGGTCAAGAAATTCAGGGTTTTCAAAAAAAATTAATATTTCAAAAGGAAAATTACCAACCCGGTGGTAATGCCATGTTTTATATTAAGATTTTGTTATTGTGGTTATTTCTTTTATAAAATGTTGGTCAATCAAGTATAAATATATGCAGGCATTCATATGTATAGAAGTAATACGCACCAGTCCGTCAGTCAGTCATTCATTCAGCCAGTCAGTCACTTTATGCCGGGCATTAGACGCATGACACGGACACGTACAAAATCATTTTGTTACACACAAACACACTCTCTAACACTTTACTCACACTATCACACACACATATGGCCAGGAAGACAAGAGCAACAACAACAAAAAAACTGAAACAAGGAATCGATATGTTAATATACTGCAAATATTAGATAGTCATGCGTTAGCAAGAGCTTTTTTTCCCATTTTTATTTATTTTTTGTTCGATGTTCGATATTTCTGCTTTTTGTTGGTTCAAAATTTTTATAACAGAACACACACTTGACAGGTAAGCTTAGAAAAACACTACAACAACTACAGCTCAACCAACATCCATCGACTCCAACTCGCAGTGAATGAGAATGACCATCATGTGAGGAGAGCCAAACAAAAAAAAAAACTAAAACAGATCTTAGACAGGAGATAGTGAGGCGGACATACACAGGCATAAACACACTTCTAAAAATCACAAAAACGACAGCAACAACAAAAAATTAAAGAAAAACAATATCAAAAAAAAAATGTTGGAAAATGATTCAACTAACTAAACCAACCATTGAGTGTTTGTACGCTCAAAGAACTTGGTTGGTTTGTAAACCAAAAAAAAGAAAGTTTCTAAAATTATTTTATTCTCTGGGAATCCAAAAATTTATTTCACCATCACAGTATCAATGTTCTCCAGAAATAGTGCTTTAACTGGACATAGACATGTAGGCCCTACATTCGGAAATATGTTTATGAAAATTGCTGGGAAATTTCTTTATAATTTATCGAATAATTCGATTAGATTTTTACGATACATGACCCAAATTATATAAATCGGAGTCAGCCAAGTGTTCAGAAATTAATGACAATTACTGTCTATAAGGGATACATTGACTACTTGCTTAAGCGGAGAAGTCAACTGGTTACTTCATACATCCCATGTAATCTAGAGTGAAGTCAATTGTAACTTTAGTGTCTCTAAGTAACCCATAGTGTAGTAAGTTTAAACGTTTATTTTGTAAAAAAACTTTAAAAAAGTATTTATTTTACTCACTAGAAGTAATCTATTGCAGAGTTTTCGGAGGAAGGTGTGGTTTAGCTGACTATTTGAGGTCATTTAGCATCCGAACATGCTAAAATTACTACATAGTTATATAGCTGATCATGTAACCAGTTAGGTAACCAGTTAGGTAACTGACTCTATGTAACCAATGCGTTGACTACTTTGGGCCAGCAATCACACAGTCTCATTGTAATCAAAAAGGGAGAATTAGGGGTCAATTGTCCCTTTTTGATTAGAACATGCACGTGTTAAAATAACTAGTTACGTAGCTAGTAACTAGTTGTCATCCTAAATGATAGCTAAAATTTCTTGTTCTAGACAGTCTCCTATAACTGCTGGGAGCTGCTGGGTATTAAATAATTTTTTGAGTGTACGACAGTGAGAGAGTATTTGTAAATAAAATAACACATATACATGCAAAAAAAGACGGACACATGGACACACAGACGGACAAACAAACAGAATAACAGAGCAATTTTAGTTTTAGCCAAAGCGTTCGTATTTTGATTGATTTTAAATGATTATGGCTGACATTGATTTATGTTTTTAAGTTGCATATATTGGGCCAAAAGTAAGACAACGACCACGACGATGATGGCGATGTTGATGGTGATGGCGACGGCAAAGGGGACGTCTAAATACTATGACTACAATAACCACGTCCATGATGATGACGATAACAATAAAGATGATGAAGATGATGATGACTAACTACAACATTGACCGCTAACAAATGAAGGTAATGTTCTAAGTAGACCCCAAAATAAAAACAAACGAACAAGTGGAGCAAACAATAATATTTGGAACAACTTTTACAACACAACAAAATGGAACACTGAATTTTAATGCGATTACGCATTTTATATCACAGGAATGAACTAACACACTCACACAGACGAACAGACAGACTCGCAATCAGGCCACAACATGTAGAGTAACCGGTCATAATGTTACTTGATTTGATACTCCTCTCCCTTTTATATGCTTGAACTTCAACTAACTGCAATAATAACACAACAAAATCCCTCAATAAACTTACTTCTTTCTACTCCTGCTTGGTTGGCGGTATTTGGCAAACAATTCAAAACACACTACATAGCATACGAATACTTACATATTTGTATACAAAAGAAACATTTGGATTTTGAAGTCAGAAGTTTTGAACTAAAAGTTCTGTATTGAAAAGTATTACGAAATATCAAGTTATTCAAAGCACGTTCTTGACCTAATATAAGTAAGAACGCCCACAAAATTACCACAAGCTGAGCCAAGCCAAACCAAGAAAAGAAAACAACCAAAACAGATACAAAATTTATAAAAGAAAAGCTGGCCATTTGACTGACCATGCGACGACATCCAAATACGTTAGTTCGTTCCTTCGTACATGTGTGTTGTCTATATGGATTTTATTTGATTGGCTTTGGATTTCTATTGCTTACATTTTATGGGTTTTTCTCTTTACAATATTTGCACAACAAAAAAAGGGATTTGCCAATTGTCTTTTTTAATACATTCAATCAATGAATAGATTTCGTTTAAGCCTTTTGTTTTGTTGGCCTGTGTTGCAACCAGACTTTACCAATGAATATAAAGATTATCAAGGTCTTTTATTTAGATGATTTCCTTTAAACAGAGTGTTTGAAGGAAATATAACAAAATTGAAGGGATCAATTAAGTTTTGAATAAATTTGAAAAAAAACAAGTAAGAAAGTATGGTCGGTCAAGCCCGACCATATAATACCCTACATTAAGTAAGTGTTTTTCCAAAAACATTTTTCTTTTAAAATATCAATAATTTATATTCGTGACTGATTTTCGGAAGTGGGCCTTATATGGGAGTTATGATCAGTTATGGACCGATCACCATGAAATTAGGTCGTGTGATTTATGTCTATATGAAAGTTATTTATGTTGAATTTTGTGTGTATACCAACATTTTTAAGAGATTTATTCACGTTAAAGTTATTTTCGGAAGCGGGTCTATATGGGAGCTATGAATAATTATGGACCGATCGTAACAAAATTTGGTGACATGAATTTCGTATATATGAAACTTATTTAGAGAGAAATTTGTATAGATACTTATATAAATTAAACATTTATGACCGATAAAGTAATGTTTCGGAAGGACATTTGTATGGGGGCTAGGTGAAGTAACGGCCCGATTTCAGCCATTTTCAATAGGCTTGGTGCTTGGGCCAAAAAAATTATATGTACCAAATTTGATAGAAATAACTTCAAAATTGCGAATTGTACTTTGCGCACAAGATTTATATGGACAGGCAACCAGCCAGCCAGACGGACGGACATCGTCTAATCTTTAAGATGGGTGTTAGACTAATATTTTTGGGCGTTACATCTGCACAAATGTTACATCTGCACAAACGCATTATACCCTCCCCACTATGGTGGTGTAGGGTATAAAAATGTAGCAAAGAAATCAATATTTCTTATAAAATTGTTTAATATTAAAACGATAAATCAAACATGAAGAGGCATATTAATTGCATTTAATTATATGCTTTATTAATTGAGTGCAATGGGAAGCAGAAATTTCAATTATTTTTTAGCAATCATATTTTCATCACTACAGCTTCCAAATAACAGGAAGTTCTTTTAACAAGTTTTTAACTTATTTGCAATGAACAATTTCTTTTCCATATACATTACTTAGAAGTAGTTTAGTAATGGCTGATATATAATCTGATATTTGTAAGCGAACGACAACTTTCCAATAGATTACTTCTGGTGGGTAAAATAACTACATGCAGTACAAAATATACGTTTAAAGTGACTACACTTTAGGTTACTTAGAGACACTAAAGTGCCAATTGACTTCACGATAGGTTAAATGGGATGACAGTATTCTTTAACTAAGAGAAAATAAACTGTATGAGAATTATATCAACAAAATTTGTAAATAACCAGTTTTTACAAATTACTCACAAAACGGTTAAAGTGAATACACTCTAGATTACTTAGAGACACTTAAGTGACCATTGCATTTATGATAGATTACCTGGTATGTATAAAGTAACCAATTGACTTCTCTCTGCACTATGACCCAAAATATATCAATAGGAGATAGCTAAATGATCAGACATTAGTAACAATTACTATCTATAGGGATACATTGACTACTTCTTTAATTGTTGGGCAGTGAAGAATAATTATCTTAGCATTTTAACTCATTACTTTACATGCTTCTGCTGGATAGAACTGAGCTGCGTAGATTTTTGAGTTTCTGACTTGTATTATTTTGTCAAATGTCAGCGATATAATAAAACAAGTAAGAAAGTATAGTCGGTCAAGCCCGACCATATGATACCCTACACCGAGAAGAGCAATTTTCTTTTAAAATTAGGTGGCATGTCTTCTGTATATATGAAGCTTATTTGTGTTGAATTTTTTTTGAATACCAACATTTTTAAGAAATCTATACTCGAAAAAATTATTTTCGGAAGTGGGTTTTATATGGGAGCTATGACTAATTATGGACCGATCGTTACAAAATTTGTTGTAATGACTTTTGTATATATACAGCTTATTTGTGTTAAATTAAAATTGGAAAACCAACATTTTTAAGAGATTTATGCTGTTTAAAGTGATTTTCGAAAGTGGGGGTTATATGGGAGCTATGAATAATTATGGACCGATCATCACAAAATTTTGTGACACGAGTTAGGCTTATATAAAACTTATTTGTTTTGAATTTGTTTTGGATATCAATATAAATGAGATATTTATTAGAGCTTAATTATTTTCAGATAGGGCAATCGTATGGGGTCTACGAGAAATAATGTACCGATTCTAACCAAATTCAATAGGATCCGTCCTTGGGATAAAAGGAAAGCTTGTACCAAATTTTGTTGAATTATTATTTAAATTGCGTTCTGTACTTTGATTACAAGGTTTACATGGACAGACGGACGGACGGACATCGCTTAATCGTTAAAAGTGATTCTGAGCAAATTGGTATAATTTAAGGTGGGTGTTGGGAAAATATTTTAGCACGTTACAAACATCAGCACTAACCCAATATACCCTCCCCACTATGGTGTTGTCGGGTATAAAAACCTAGTACGATCCTATTCCACTGACAATTACATAAATTTATTTCATGAAGACACAGATGATACAGTCATCATAGAAATTAATTTTCCTACCGGGACTTTAAATAAATTCAACTAGATCTTAAAGATCAGATCTATATTTTTAGTATTTTTTCAAGTCATTGATAAACCCCTTATATTTTTAATCTTCTTATATTGTAATAAATTTCCTAATTTATTTTATTATGTATGTATGTTTAGTAATTGTAGGTGTAAGAAATTACATGAAAAATGTCATAAAGTCAAATAATTGTTTATCTTAAGAAACTGCAACAGTAGACTAGAAATATGCCAAACATTTCATACAATGCAATAAGAAAAGCCGACACAATGACCACATAAATACCGGCAGCTCAACAGGTTTCCAACTTCAACAGACAGATATTAAATGCAGCTACATCAAATTTGAAAAACACAATTGCTGCGCAAAACTACCATTATATCGATTCTCCTAAACTTTAGTATTAACAAAGTGGCCTAATTAAGTTATTTTGAGTCTTTCTTTTTAAGAACCCTAACAATTGGCTAATTAAAGTGATTATTGATATGGGACTTGTGTTTAATCAATAGTTTTTCCAGCAAACTTTTTTAGTAGCAATATAGCAGATATTGGGTAAAATCTTGGTAACAACTTAATGAAAATATTTAGATTTATTCCAGCTCTGACTATTACTATTGTAATTATTACAAGCTTGACTTTATTAATACTTAGTTGTTGTTTTTGGAAATCGCTTGTCAATCGCAATGCAGAATAGGGCAGATTCAATAAATAAAAAAATTTCAGATTTTTCATTTAACGTTTATATTATGGAGTCCTATCCATATAATATAAGGGGATATCCAAAGTATAAATTAGCAAAATGGCCAATAATTTCGAATTTAAATCATGTTTTTAATCTAAGCTTTAATATTATTTATACTTACTTAAATTGAACTTTCATTCTGTGGGAGAATTCCTTTATAAAGCTCTTGCAGTGTCGTTTAGATACTGTGGTCTGCTTCATGTCGCTGCAATTGTGTTTTATTTCACTGTTTAAATATTTATTGAAAACTAAAAACTGCACATAACTTGTGTGCACTTGCGCCTTGAGTTGCACTGACAAAATAAACGCACTTCGCGTTTTTTTTTCCTGAATTTATTTAAGACTGGCTTTTTTGTTTGGTTGTTCATTTGTTGTCCGAACAATTGTCCTCTTTTCTTGGGATTTTATGGGATTGTGTATTGTAGTTTTTTCTGTTCATTTCATTAAAGTAGAAATAATTTTTTCACGTACAATACAGTTGGAATTTGTACCCCCATAAAGAAGGCAATTTTTTGTTGTTGTCGTTGGATTTGTGCAGGACTTAGGTACTACTGTGCTACCCACGAATAGAAAAAGATGTGTGTGACTTAAAGAACAGACGATATAGCTCTATAGCGACTGATGGAAGTATCTGATGCAGATGCTACTACTGCTGCTGCAGCATCATCATCATCATCAGCAACAACTGGTGACTGACTTTAACACACGTTTTCACGACAATGATGACAACATCTACAACAATTGTTTGCAAGAATTGTTGTCTTCTGTTGTTATTTACAATTTGACTTGGTTGTTGTTGAAATAACAAAAAAAAATTTATAAAAAGTTACGAAAAAAATTAAGTTGTTTTGGGTGTCTGGTTGTAGTTAATGCTGCCGTTTGTGGCATGACCAGCAAGTGGTAGGTAGTGAGTGTATTGCATTGCAAGAGTGCATGGCATGGCATCTTGTAAGTTATGTACTCACCGTATGTATGTTATCAGTTCAGGTGATGTACTGCGTTAACTTGCTGCTGCTGTTATTGTTGTTGTTGTATCTAAACTTGCTGTTGTCTTTATTGCTGCTGCTGTTGCAGCCACGAACAATTGATGAAGTTGTTATTACTGTTGTTTTGTGTTAAGATCATTGATCTTAACAAGTTTATAAATTTATTATTATGAAAGTAATTGAATGCAATTGTTGGCATGTTGTACATCATTGAATTTGATATGTCTGTCTATATATAAAAAAAACAACACAAAAGAAAACAAATATATACGACAACATCTCTCAATACACATATAATAATGACAATAATGATAAAATAAAACAAGAAAAAAGTCACTCAGTCATCATGTTGTCCGCATTGATGTTCACCGAGTTTAATCTGATTCAATTATAAAAAGGAATTTTTGTAAAAAAAAATCAAAAATGTTTAGCTAATGAGCAAATTGAGATTAAGATCGAAAAAATTTTGAATTTATCCAAAACATTTAAAGGAAATCAGATCCTTGATGAAGAGTTATGTTCAAAATCATAGTAAAAATTAAAAAATATATATTTATTAGACTGTTTGCCAATAGCAAGAGAAGCTTTTTGAAAAGTGGCTTCTTTCTAACCCTTTGATAAAATTTATCGTGAAACATGTGGCATATTTTCGGGTTTTTGGGGCAACATTATTTGAAAAGAACACGCTATACGCTTACCAAACTATACTTTTTTCAGAAAAGAATACAAAGAAGGGCAAAAGGTTGAATAAAGGCATATGCCAGATAAGAAATCATCATTATTCATTGAATATTAATTCACCAAATATCTCTATTGAGCATGAAGCTCTCGTAAAGGATCATGTACATATTTCAATGACCTTCATATAAAAATAAACTTTTAAAAAAAGATAGACCTCTTTTTTATGAAAAGGCGACAATATACATATTTATTATTAAACGTTTTTAATAAATCCAAACAAATTCAATCCTCAAGAATCTTTTTATTTTGTTGCATTTTTTCGTTGTACAATAAACATGAAATAGAAATTCACAATAAAAAAACAAACAAAAGAAACATTTGAATTTTTTTTTTTGTTTTGTTAAAAATTTTGATGAAAAAAATACTCGACCGACTGAAAATAATCGAATTATTTACAACAGAATAAGTTCTAATTGAAAAATATTGTAACTTGACTATTTTGCAATCATGTGTTTGTGAATTTGTGACTCTCTACTCTGTATGTGAAAAGTTGTAGACAAGAAATAAAATGAACACAGAACAGAACAACAAAAAATACTATGCTATGGTTGTTGTTGTTGTTGCTGCTGCTTCTGTTCTATATGACAAAAATAACTTTCATATGTACTCTGTAATGTGAAGTCAATACACCACTACATGTGAACTTGGAAGCAACCGAAAAAAAGTGGGGTATAAATACGCCCACGTTTACACTAAAAGAATGATGAACCGAAAAAAAAGTTGTAAGTAAAATTAAACATTTTTCGTTTGGTATTTTTCTGTGTGCTGAGAAGTAAATGGGGGAATACAAATAATTTTTGAGGGTTCTCTTTTTGTTGAAATCGAAAATAGTCCCTGTTGGAAAAATGGAAACATTTTCTTTTCACTATGAAAGACTATGGTGTGAAAATTCTATTAAAAACGGAACACAACGACCAATTGCTTATTGATTCTAGAGCAGTGGTTGGCTCTAATAGCTTCCAGCGGCCGATCATAATCAGTTATTTTTCTACAAATATTGCGAATGTCAAATAAAACACAAAAATTATAATCAATAAGTATTCTGATTTCAACAGAGACTAAAATTTCATAATATAACATGGATTAAAAAAGGCAATTGGGATAAGAAGTGGGTTAGCTCAAAATGGATCGAAAGTTCCTCAACATTTTATGTTGTTTTACTCGTATGTCGGCCTGCGCAATTGAAGACTACATTGAGATTTTTAAGGCGTGAACAGAAAATTATCATCTGTTAAATCTAACTTACCGCAATAACGAGTAATTAAATACCCATATTGAAATTGCGAGACCCTGATTGCATCGAAAAACTACTATAATGGTGTTTCTGATTACTTGATTATTTGGATATCAAACTTCTAGTACTTCTGAAAGCGAAAATGCCACTACCGAACAATGGGAATGAATCAATTACCATGAAATTTCACTTGGGCGTAACGGAAGATTATTAAGGAATAAATTTTGTGTGTGGGATTTTTTTATTTTTCGTCATATTTTGAATATTTTTATATATGTATTTATAATGCTCCTAATTCTTACATATATGTTCCTTTCACTCCTCGAGGGAGTATAGTTTCATAATAAGGTGGTTCCAATAATTGCGATCGTCGACATGATGCTTGACTTCGTTCCACTTCCTTCGCAATGTCAGGTATGACCAGGTCTGCTTCCTTTCGGCTTAAAGTCTTTGCATTTCTTGGCAATGTCATCGTCTGGTTTTCGGAGGGTGTAATCTATTCAACTCCATTTCCGCTTTCTTATTTCTATTTTAAGAGGCTGCTAGTTTGCATCCATCCGAAGTTGGCTGTTGGTTGTTGGATATTTAAGGCCTGAAAATCCGTGAGATCT
This sequence comes from Calliphora vicina, assembly GCF_958450345.1. Lineage (NCBI taxonomy): Eukaryota > Metazoa > Arthropoda > Insecta > Diptera > Calliphoridae > Calliphora > Calliphora vicina. The sequence goes on from NC_088780.1 coordinate 85,071,801, forward strand.
TGCGAAAGCATATGTTGAGAAATAGTTGAAGACATTGTGTTTCACGTGGTGCCATGTTCCATGTCTCGCATCCATACAACAGAGTAGATTTTATGTTTTAATTAAATAATTTGATTTCGGTTTGTTTCGAAATATTATACGATTTCCAAACCGGATTTAACTGGGCAAATGCACTCCGTGCCTTAATTCTTACAGTGCTTATATAGTGAATTTAAATATTCAGATTTTTAAAAGCAATTTTAAAATTGATAGTTGAGGAGCCGCAGAACAAAAGGTACTTTTTTGAATTTTTTTTAAAAATTGATTTTTTGGTATTTTTATTATATTTGGGTTGAAATCAATTTCCCAAAATTTTTAAATTTTCAAAAAAATAACTTTTGTTCTGCGGCTCCTCTATTGAAAAAATTACGTAATTTTTCCGACGAAACCCGCCATTGTCTTTTTTAGAACAAACGTTTCTTGAAGAATTGGAAAGTAATGTTCGAATAATTACAAAAATCTGTAAATTAAAGTTTATTGAAGAAGTTATAATGTTTTTATACTTTTCTGAAAATATGTAGAAAAATACTAAACTTCACAAATCGGGGTTACCCCGGGCCCGAATTTAGTCTATTTTATATCGAAATTTTTAGTTTAGACAGACAACAGTTTTAGCTATACAATGTGATTTGACGACCAGAAATTTTCAGTAAAACAGTATGAATTAGATTTAGATCAATGCCTAGCAATCCTAGCTTTTGTTATTACTGTTCAAAGACAACTACAAAATTGAACTTCTCGATTAAGTTGTATTTGAAAATATGTAACACATATTTCCAACAACAGATCCCATTATGTAAATTTTCCGCTGGGTTTTTTTATAACTTTGCTGCTTTTTGATTGTGTATGATATTTTTGTTTGTTTTTTTGGCTTAAAAAGCATAAAAAAATGACATTGTTGTCATTTTGAAAATTACTTTACTTACGACGACTATTGTTGCCAACAATGTCATATAGAAATGTTTGCAAACTCTGGCAGACTGTCTGTCCGTTCTTTCGTTCGTCCGTCTGTCTGAATGGTTACAACGCTATGAACCATCATCATGCTGGGGTTACATGGAATATTAGACAAGTGTTTGTGTGGGCCACAGTGGGAATGGGGAAAATTTGCTCAATGTATGATTTCGACATTTAATTTAAGAGAATTGTTAAGATATTTTCGACATGTGACAAAAATAATGCTTATTTAAGCGTAATAATAATAAAATTAACAAATACAATTTGCTGTTTATTTTTCTTTGCTGGATATATAAGAAATTGTACTAGAAAATACATTAATTTTATAAGTATTTAAGAATAAATTAACTTCCGCTTGTTGTATAGATAATAACAACATAATAATGTTTAAAATTTCCCTGCTTGAGATTTTCTGTAGCTGATTATCTGTTTTATAAATTAACTAAATAAAATATTAATTAAATTTATCTTTATCTGTTTCTTTTCAGGTGTGTTGGTTTTCAAAAATATATTTTCGGTTTTTAAATGAAATGATTGGCCAGCCTAGGTAAGCTTTATTTAGTTTTGCTGCAAGACACAAAAACTAAAACTAAATTATAAATTATTTTGTAAATGTTGACAGAGGGGAGGGGGAAGTTTTAAACTTGTTCGCACTTAATAAAACCTTAATTTTAACAAATTTGTAAATACAGTTTTACATGGAAATATCACAATGTATGATGTAGACTTGAATTAGTGTGGCCTTTTTGGTAAATTTTGTACCTTTTTTTTTCTTTGTTAAGGTGTTTTGAACATGAATAAACCTTAATTAATGTTACTTTGTTTTGGGGGGAAAAAAACAAAACTAAACAAAAAAAAAACCCCAGTTTAGGTAAATAAGAAATTGTATGTCTAAAATTCCAGCGGAACTAACTAATAATTCAAACATTCTCTTTTTTTATTTTAATTTTGTTTCATTCTATTTTATTTTGTACTCGTAAGCAGTTGACTGGGTGAGTTTTACTGTTTTTTCCGTATTGTGCTCTCAATGGCCATCAAGCGCAACCAATTTAAGACAAGCGATACCCCAGACCTAGTGTAGCAGCGCTCGCTCTTTGTGTTATCTTCAAGTAACTAAAAATTAAACAAAATAAAACCAAACTACGCATCTATCTAGTCTACTTATGAACACTTTTTTTGTTTACCCCTCACCTTAAAATTCGAAAAATATTGTTCATTGGCAATGCTATTTTTTACCTTAAGCTATTTTATTTTATTGCTGGTTGTTGGTTGTCTTTGTTTTAATTTGTTACACATACATAATACAGACATATTTCCTTTACAATGTTGTTCTTATTATTTTATTTCGAGTTTTTTCTTTTATTTTTTTTTATTTGTAAATGTTAAACCTGACTGATTTTCCACAAATGCGTAGACTTGCTATTTTATTTCAAATTAACATTTTTTCCTATTTTCCGGTTATGATTTTGTTAAGAAGAAAATTCTTTTCTTATACTATTTTTTATTTATATTTAACCCTCATTTGAAATGATACAAATAAATTCCATATTCATTGTTAGTTTACAGTAGCATGCAATTATTTTAATATGGTTAACAAAAATTCAGATTTTTCAAATGAATAAGAACGCACTTTTACTATAGTAATTAAAAATTCCAATAATATATGAAAAACATGTAAAAAATTATAGTTGGCCATGATGTTCTTGTTAAAATGGTATTTTAGGGGCTAAGTTGTTTATAGGTAACGTTTTTTTTTGGGTATATGCCCTCTATGAGGACACAGTTTTATTTGGAGGATCGATACTCGCTTTAATGTAAGTTTTAGCTTTGAACGAATTGAAAACATTCCGAAAATAATGTGCGGCAGTGATATTACCTTAAAGTAATTTTCTAGGCTCATAGAAAACAAAGTACCAAACAAAACAAGTCCTTAATGATTAACTTTTGATTTTATTCACAAAAGATAAAACCAATATCCCCTAATATTTTAACAAAATACTTAACTCACAGTAATTAGCTACATCTTGCAGTGTTTAGTACTAGAATAATAGTCGGCAATGCAGTGCACAACAATATGTTACAAAACGTCAAAATTATGCAAATTTTCTGTTTCTTGTTGATTTTGAATCCATAAATTTGACAATCAACTTATAGGAAATTTTGTCTTCTTTTCAAAAATGTATACAATTTTTATGATTAAAAAAATTTATAGAAGACTTTTTGCAAAAATAGAAGACAACATTTTAAAATGTTGGTAAGGGATAATTGTTTTATCTTTTGTTTATAAAATCAAAATTTGTGGACAGATTTTAATAATTTTGAACTTGTTTTGTTTGGAACTTTGTTTTCTATGCGTCTCGAAAAAGTTAATAGTATAGCTGTAATTTCCATTTTTTCTGGCATTTTAAAAAACAAAAATTTCGAAATTTAGCTAATAAATTTATTTTTTTTACCAAAAAAATTATATTTCTAAAAAGAAATTTTATTTCGGTTTTTTAATTTATTCCATAAGCTAAACCGTTTTAGAGATACGTTAATATGTGTTGTGCAACCTCCTCCATTTTCGAAATAACGGAATATCTCGAAAATAAGAGCTAACCTAAAAGAACGATTAGCACCACTGGTTTCAGCATACTCGAATTAGGTTAGAATTTCATTTGAGCCGGGTGACCCACTTGACGGAAAAAAATGTCAAATTCGTGCACAGTGTTATTATTAAATTTGGAATAATATAAAAAAGAACTACCTCAATATATGTATTTCACTAGACTAAAAATGTATGTAGATGAAAAGTTTGGTTAAGATGCGACATTTCCGGCATTTATTACAGTTTTGTTGAATGCTATCAATTTTCGGAATGAAATGATTTCTTATTTTTCCCCGTGTGGTTTTTTTTAATTCAATCAGGTGAAAGAATAGAAATATTCATTTCCATACAGTAGAAACAACAAGAAAAAACCTTCTGAGTAGTCCGCTACAGCCCTCAGGAAAAATTCAACACTCTCATGGAACCACTAACTAAATGTATGTATCTTGTTATGGTTGCTGTGCTTTTTCATAAAAATCGGTAAGAGAATAAAAAACAAAGTGTCATGTGTTGTGTGTGAAATGTCAGAGACATGTCAGATGCAAAAAAAATTAATATCAAAAGACAAGTCAAAGCAACTGGCCTGTTTCTGTTTTACTAGAATTTTATAGTAGAATAAAAAAAAATGGAAAAACCATAGAAAAAAAATCAATCTAAAATTGAATATTTTTTTGTTGCTTTTGATTTCATTCTGTTTTTCAATTGAATATTCAGCATGAATGAAAGGAGGGAAACACATAGAAAAAAAACAACTTTACATTGTGTTACAAAACATGAGATTCTGGAGCGGTATTTAATTTTTTTCATGCAGTCTATATTGGTATGTTGCTGTTCAGTTCTGTTCTTTTTTTTTTGACCCAGTACCATGTTTTCGAGTTATTAGTATTTGTTGTTGCTGCTGTTGTTGTCTTCAGATGGCTGCGTGTACAAAGTTTCGATTACATCATGTGCGTTAGATAGTGTTTCAATTTTTAGAATATTTTTTTCATGTCAGTGCTGGGGATGTAGAATGTTTTTTCGTAACACTTGAATATTGTTGTTTAAAATACAGTAACAACTCTATCAGTATTATCATTTGTTGAATGTAATTCTAATCCTCAACAATTGTGTTTTATTTAAAGGTTTCACTGTAGTTTTGAGTAGGATGTTGTAGCATTGTTTTCTTTTCATCTTTTTTTCAAGTTCCATCATTGATTGGCCTTTTGGAGGCGTAAGACCTGACAAAATGACAGGTTTCATTTTTTTAAGAGCAACATTTCAATTTACACTTGAAGTTGTTCTAATTCCTAAACACTATAGTGTTCTGCAAGTATAAACTCACTTATCATGATGTATGGGAGGAGCGGCTTTACTTCTCCACCATGTTTAGTTTTGTTTTTGTTCACTTTAGGCCTTCTATATCCATCATCTTCAATACGAATTTGTAATTAATCATTTAAAACTACAAACAATTAATCATTTTCTGTTCAAAAATCCACCACCTTGATGGAAAGAACTCATTACTACTACTAATCCAGAGCAGAAATTGTGGAAAAACCACCACCATTTAACAGCTAAAGTGTAAATTGTACATCATCCTCCTTTACGCCATCACCAACCATCTTACACATCAATTTTGATGGCAACATGTCAAGTTGTATGTCAGTCAAATTTGTTTTTAGAACAAATCAAATCACTCGCATACACAGCCATTATGAAAGTTATTTTGTTTTTTTTTTCTCAATTTGTAGTCATGTTTTTATATGTTTACTTTATTTAGAGGGAGATAGATATGAAAAGAAAAGAAAACGAAACAAACAAATATTTTAGAAAATCCCATTATGGATTAATGAATGACAGTTATAGGAAGCCATGCAACATTATATATTTTTATATCCCTTAAATTAGATTTGTGAAACACGCCATCAAAATATAATGTAAATTATTAGCTATTTAATCGAATTTTAAACATTCAAATTGTAGGGTAACATTTTTAATATTTGAAAAAATCGGGTCGTTTACCAATTATTTAAAGAATATGAATATTATTATTCGTGAGATGGGTATATATATGTTTGTCATTCCGTTTGTAATTTCCACAATATAATTTTCCGACCCTATAAAATATATATATTCTGGATCCTTATAGATAGCGGAGTCGATTAAGCCATGTACGTCTGTCTGTCTATCTGTCCGTCTGTCTGTTGAAATAAATTTTCTGAAGACCCCAGATATCTTCGATTCAATAATTCTGTCAGACATGCTTTCGACAAGTTATCTATTTAAAATCAGCAAAATCAGTCCACAAATGGCTGAGATATGAGGAAAAAACCAGGACAACATCGATTTTTGATCTATATCTGGATTACTAAGTCATTAATATAGACAATATGGATATCTAATGATAGATATTTCAAAGACCATTGCAACGACGTATATAAGACCATAGTAAGTTTGACCTACAATGGGACAAAATCGTAAAAAATATTTTTTAACCCGATATTTTTCACCAAAAAAAAATTAAAAAACCAAAAAATTTTTTTTAATATTTAAAATAACAATTCGAAAAAAAATGTTTCCAAATATGAAAAAAATAACTTTGGAAAAAAAATTTTTTTACCTAAAAATATTTAAAATTTGTATTTTGAAGTATAATTTGGTGAAGGGTATATAAGATTCGGCACAGCCGAATATAGCTCTCTTACTTGTTTTTTATTAATATTTTGTTTTTGTTTCGAAAAATTTAGTTTGCAGAATATTTATGACAAACAACTTACAACGCTACGACTCCGATTGTGAATTGGGCAAATGTTTTGAAAATGATATACAAAATTTTACTTTTTTGTCCGCAGTTACGAATGGGTTAACATTATGCTAGTTAGGCAAAAATTCATATCATTATTAATAACTACACGCAGAGGAAAAACATGGTTGTGGTAACCATAAACTAAGAGCAACATATTATGATCAGATTTTTGCTTGTAGTCCAAAACATATTATGATCATTATTAGTATCATAAAATATCATAATATGTTCTGAAATAATCAAATTATGATAAAAATCAATCATAATATGTTTTGAAATAATCATATTATGATATAAATCAATCATAATATGACCCAAAGTCATCATAGTTATGATCCAATTAAATCATATTATGATACAATTAAATCATATTATGATCCAAAATAATCATATTATTATTAAAATTTATTTTTGGAAATACAAAATTTTAATAGGTTTTAGTTTTAAAGTACTAAATTCACAATTAAAAAATTATTGATTAAATCAAATTTATTGTTATTCGCTCTAGGAAAGTTAAAGATAATATACAAATAAAACTATAGAGCGAATGGGAATTACAGACACTCAAAATTTACTTGTAAAAATAACATAGCTGAGACAAACACCAACACTCACAAATGGTGGGAAAACAGACTATTAAAAGTAAACATATTTTGTTTACATGTTAAACATATTATGACTACATTTATTATTATTTAGTTGTTGTAAACATATTCTGTTAACATCTTAAACATATTATGACTACGCGTATATAAACATAACATTTAATGGTTGTACATAAAAATAATATGTTTACCTAATTATCATTATTTAGTTGTTCGAAAACCATATTCATATTTATAATTGCGATGAAAATATAAACGTTTACAGTAACTATAATATTGTTTAAATTAAATTAAAACAATAATTGTATGTTTACGACAACAATATATTGTTACAGAGAACATAGTATAGTTGTCGTAACCATGTCCAACCATGTTTTTTCTCTGCGTGTACTTATAAAGATAATTCTATATAGATTATGATTATCTTATATGATCAACTTTTTTAAATCTCAAACGAAAAACTGAATCCTAAAACCTATGTAGCTAAATATTCGAATATATACAATGAAGCCATTATTTTATTAAATAAACGAAGCTGTACTTTTATTTAACCATCCGCCTGTCTGTCCTTTATTTAATTAAAAACATAGAATGTCAAATAATAGTTTTACAAACTAAAACTATTACGTCTGTCCTTTAGACTAACCTACCAAACGAATTTCTCTACGTCTGTCATTTAATTTAATATAAAACGGCATCTGTTTCAAAAATTAAAAAAAAAAAAAAAGAAAACATGAAACTACAAAAATCATTTAACATCCATTAAGCAGGCAATTCACTTAATTGAGCACAGTAACAATAATACAGCAATGACAATTGAACATGATTGCGAGGCCATTTAAAGTCCATCGAAAAAACATCCCCCAAAGAAACCAGAGCCAGCATATAGAAAACCATAGGAGTATGTGAAAAGCAGGGAAATCTCAGTTTTAATTTTCTAAATTTTTACAAATAAACTAAACAGGGAAACATCTATAAACAAATGCAAAACTATTTTGCAAAATGTAACAAAATTTGGCTAAGATGTTAAGTAATGCTATCAATTCTATACGAATCTAACAGTTTTTGTCAAAATCTAACACCCCCACCCCACACACACAAAGAAAAAAGGAAATTTACTTAAAAGATTTTATTTGTTTTTCTTTTCTTATTCTTTAGTTTTTGCAAATTCATAACAAAATTACTAAAAGTATTTTAGTTTTTTTGTTTTCTGCTGTCAGTTTGATTGTGGTTGTTTCAGTTTTGGGTGACTCTTAAAACGTAGCAGCACAAACAAAAATTCCAAATCATATATGAAATGGTTTTTATTTGGATATTTTTGTTGCTAATGTTGTTGCTGTTGTTGTTCAAAATTCAGTATTTTGGATATTGAACGATGATATGAAATGGCCATAAATCAAAATGGCAGGACGGACATGCATACATTCACACATACACAAATAGAGAAGATTTCATTTCAATTTATGTACATATGTATGTATGAGTGGATATATGAGAGGTATGAAATTCGCAGGCATTTAAACAAAAACAACAAAAGTTGTTGTTCATATGTTTCTACGAGGGCAGGCTAAAAGTTAATTGCGTTTAACTGAATTTTTAATTCCCTTTCCAGAATAATTTCTCCATCTTAAGGGCTTACGTTTGTCTGTTTCAACAATACTAATTTGCAATCCTATAAATTATATATTCTGGAATCATCGGTCTATAAATGGCTGAGATATAACTAATAAAATATGATATGTATTTTTGATACAATCTTCCTCATATAGGCAATATGAATATTAAGAGATGGTCATTTTATAGATTCTATTAAAACGATCACCTCTTTTTCATCACAAAAAAATGTTTTCGTAAAAAATAAATTGTTTCGAATATTGCACTCTTAGTTGTTTTTTTTTTTTATACTTTCCAAATGAGAATTGTTTTAAGAGACTTCAAAATTTATTATGCGGAGCATATTTTCAGTCTGGAGTATATATATATCAGTAGTCGGCACTCAAAGTCCAACGTAAACTATACAAACGTCAACTAAATTTATAAAAATATCAAAATAGACCAAAAAATCACAAATAATAGCTGATACGATTACAAGAGACAACTAATGTGTAATATATATTATTATAAACTCTGTTGTCTTTATGCCGATCACTGATATACAAATATACATACATACTGTAGTAGTGTATTGCTTTTATTAAAAAAATTAAAAAAAATTTAATATGTAGGCAGCAACAATATTCGTCAACCGATTTGTCCACACCGTGTCATTTCTCTCAGCTACAAATTTTGGCTAAACCTCTAGCTTAATTTAAAATTTCTTTAAATTATTTTTCATTTTATCCTCGTATGTATATATGTCTGTATTTAAGTCCATATGTGAGTATGTGTTTGTAGTTAGTTCGTTTTTTTTTTTGTTGGTGGTAACCACTTACGGGAAATGAAATTGTTAAGGGTATAAATGGGACATACAAAAGGGACAAGAGGGAGTTCAACTCGAAAAAATCCTAAAACAAGAAATGCCACAAGAGAAGGGTGGCGTTGGAAAACATACAAAAACGGAAAGAAAGCAAGAACGAAATAATAACCAAACACGAATTCTCTGTTACAAACAAGCAAATGAATGAATTTGTGAAACAAGAATAAAAATTTCGAACAAAATCAAAAATACACACACACACACGCTGAAACATTTTGCCCGCTTTATGTGAAAATATGAACACGAATAAAACAAAACAAAAGAAACAAAAAAGCGAAATAAAAAAAGCTATAGAGAGAAATAGAAATGAAATGACGACGGGTTGACTGCTGTCAAAAGAACAAACATGGGCGCACATCATACTCACTTACACACACATTCATAACCATACAAAACCCTACTGTTTGTTCCGAAACCCCATACTCCTTGCAATACCGTACCCAAAACAAAAACCAGCACAAAATAAGCGGCCTTAAAAACTCAACGAATCAAAAAACACAACAAAAAAAAAATACAAACATTGTTGTTCGTTCGTTACTGCCAAAACTGTAGGAAATCATGCATACATGAAATGTGAAATGTTCAGGGAATGAACGTCCGTCTGTCCGTCCATCAGGCCCAACAAATATCCTAAAAACAAAAACCAAATAATCATCAAAACATGTGAATAACAAAAACAAAAATGAATTAAACTTATCATACATACTGTCCCTCCCTCTCTTTCTATGCCCTTGCTCTTTAGCACTCTCCCACTACGTTCAACTAACTGTCAGTTAAACAAAAAATAATAACAGTGCAAATTTTCATCATTGTAATCATCACTAGGACTAATACCATTCTCAAACATATCACATGTTTGCGATGGATACATTTGCGTTTTTTTTTTTTTTTTTTTTTTTTTTGGTTTGAGCTTTTTTCAAATGTCTACTACAATGTAGTAGAATGTTGCTATTGTTGCTGGGTGTATCATGCAATATCTAATTGTTTGTGCTGGCTTCTGTACAAAATACTGGCAAATGTTGGAAATTTTGAAAACAAATCATATCAATAGCAGTGATATTTTTTAGGGTATTTACAGGCGACAATACTGTGTATTAATACATCTCAAGAAATCGTTTCAAAAAAATACATTTTCTGTTACTATCAAATATTAAATTTTGTTGTTATTTTTATTTTTCTTCATATTTTTGTTTGTTTTATTTCAGAGCTGTAAATGAATTTTTTCCATTAATTCGTGAATTTTTAATTAATTCTTTTCACACAAAAAACTTAATTGAATGAAATTTGAGTCAATTCAAATGAATTTGTTAAAAATTAATTGCAATTCATTTCCAACTCAAATGAATTTGTCAATTGAAATGCAATTCGTTTCCAATTCAAATGAATTTATGGAATGAATTGCAATTCAAATGAATTTGTCAAAGTTAATTACAATTAATTTGAATTGTGTTGATTTTGAATTAATTCAAATGAATTAGAAAAAAGAATCAGCAATTTATTTCCAACTCATTTGAATTGATTTTGTAAGTAAATGTAAGTAATAAATATCGTTTTGTTATTCAACTAAGGGCCATTATTACAACTTGCTTAAAGTTACCTTCAACTATAACGGCAAGTTGTAATAATGGCCCTAAGTAATTTTGTATGCTAAAGACAGCAACAAAAAATTCTTAGATTGTCAGATAGCGGCAGAATAGATTGAATTATCCTATCAAAATGGAAAAATTTTGTTTATTTGCTAAAAGAAACTTAAATTTCGCCCTAGATCTGCGCTTGAATTTGTTTGATTGCAATTCATTTTTGATTTCATTCATTTGAATAGCAATTCATGGTTGTAATTCATTTGAATGACTTCAAAATCAATTCAATTCAAACGAATTGGATATGAGTTGCAATTCATTTTTATAAATTCATTTGAATTGAAAACGAATTGTAATTAATTTTACAGATTCATTTGAATTGGAAATGAATTGAAATTCATTTCTGCCTAATTCGTTTGAATTAATTCAAAACTTTATTCAATAATTTTTTTTGTGAAAAGAATTAATTCAAAATTTAGCTAATTCGTAACAAATTAACATCAAAAAAGAATGAACTTAAAATTTTTTTTTTTGTTTTTGATTTTTTTTTGGTGAAAAAAATTCTCGTTAAAAAATATTTTTACCCATTGTAGTTCCAACTTACTATGGTCTTATATACGTCATTGAACAGGTCTTTGAAAAATCTATCATTAGATATCCATATTGTCTATATTAATGATTTAGTAATCCCGATATAGGTCTGAAATAGGTCAAAAATCGAGGTTGTCCTGGTTTTTTCCTCATATCTCAGCCATTTATAAACCGATTTTGCTGATTTTAAATTGGAAACTTCTCGAAAGCATGTCTGACTGAATTATTGAAGATTTGGATCCCGAAGATATCTGGGGTCTTCAGAAAATTGATTTCAACAGACAGATAGACAGACATGGCTTAATCGACTCCGCTATCTATAAGGATCCAGAATATATATACTTTATAGGGTCGAAAAATTATATTTTGGAAATTACAAATGGAATGACAAACTTATATATACCCTTCTCACGAAGGGTATATATAATGACAAACAAAAATACGGGTAATGACTTGCAATTACTGTCATTCAGTACTTTTCAGTGACTACTACATACCATCTGCATTACTTAGATGCAGTGGAATAATGACTTAATTATAATCTGTTATATAATTTTATATTTATTAGACATTTGCTTAAGTACATTTTGTTTTCATTACTAATGATCTAAAAGTAGTTACTTGTAACTAGTTTTAGTGATATCGAAGTAATGACTTACTTATAATCAGTTGTGGTATGAACTTGGCTCCAATGAAAACAATGAGCTATTGTATAAGTGTCTGCTGTTTGTCGCAAATCAGCGATATTTTAAAATTCCATATAAATATTTTTGATTAAAAACGTCCTGAGGCATATTTATAAGTAATTACTAAATGAAATTACATGTTGTAAATTTATTGCTTAAAAATCTTAAATGATTTGTTCACATATTTGTTCTTTAAAAATACTTTCAATAATGACAAACAAAATATATTCATATCACTCATATTAACAGGTTAAAAATATTCATGCTTCATGCATAAATTTCCAAAAGAAAAAAAACAGGAGAAACAATAAATAAGTTTGCACGTTTTTGTGTGGAATTATGCAGTGTCCATAATGACTTGTTTAATTTTACTTATCTGAAGCCATAATTTCCATAAAAGCAAAAAAAAGATTCTCCCCTATTCAAGAAAAAGAAATTAAATTTCGAAAGCAGTTTTTGAATAAAACACACAGATGCCTGAAAATTTAGTTCTACTTTAAAACAATTTACGACTACTACATAAATGTTATTTTATATGTCATGAAATTAAGTTCAGGCAGTTATACAAACCCTTTTTTGTGGCCTGCTACTTCTATCCATAAAAATGTATGTATGTAAGTAGTACATACATAATTATGAATGAAATTTAAACTTGAATCTGTTTTTTTTTTGTGAATTTTTTTTTCTGTAGTTGTTGTAAGTAGATACCGAAAAAAGCACTCAACCAAAAGAAACTGAAATTCACATATAGAAACTATGAGGAAAAAACTAAAACTTAAAAAAAAAAACTATGTCGTTATTAACAAACAAACAAAAAATTGAATAAAAATAAATAAATTCATTACTAGAAAGAGAAACAATAACAACAACAACAATGAACAAGCATAGTGGAACGGCGGCAACAACAACAACAAAAAACTACTAATGAATTAAAAACGTGTACGCACAGCATTTTTAAGATTTATGGCTTTTTTGTTGTTGTTTTTATTGTTAATTTTGAAAAAAAAAAAAAAATAAAACTAAAAAACAAACCAAACCAAGGAACCAACCATGCCTGCCTGCCAGCCACACCAATCTCTGAACTCTAAAAGGTATGGCAGACGGGGAAACAGAAAAAAAGCAACAAAATCTTTTACTATAATGTAAAAAATCTCTAAAATTTGTTTTTTTTAGAAACAGAAATGTTGTTATAAATTAAGAATCACAAAATTGTAAAACTCGCCTAAAAAATCACTCGCTCAAATAATCAAGCACACACTCAACCCAAACTTCCACATGAATTGAAAGTGAAAAGCATAGAAAAGTGGTTGTCGAATGTCACATAGCAGCAGCAAGTACATAGGAGAGCATAGCTTAGCACAGCATACACTGTTAAAGTTGGGCTGCTGCAGCTCTTTTTTCTACATTGAAACAAATTTCAATTGTATTCAACTTTTGCCTCTAACTTTATACCCTCTAAGAGCCCTTAGATTCCGTTTTATTGTAATTTTAATTTACGCGCATTTTTGTCAAGCATTTCCAAAATGAAACAACTCTATTTATGCATTAATAAATGAATGAATGGCTGAGTGACTGAATGATATGGAAAACTACCTCCTGTTTCTGTTGTTTGTTTTTTTTTTTTCAAGTACATACATTTAAATATTCATAATTTTGTGATATTTTACCATGAATCTCTTCTAAGAGTGTGTTGATCCGTAATGTGTTAATTGCGTGAAGCAATAAATTTTATTTTTTTTTAATGTTTTCTGACTGTATTTAAAAAAAAAAAAGATTTTTGTACACAAAACTATTTAGTTTGATAATTTAATTAAATTAAATATTAAGTGAGCTATTGTATAGTTTTAAAGACTCTAAGTGTATAGAAATTTAAAGAAATAATCTCAGAGAAAATATTGAATAAAAGTCAAGGCAGTAATCTCATAAAACAATATATCACCTTAAAAGCAAACGGACATAACTACACAAAAACTCAAAATCGATTTTTTGATCATGCAAAATTTGCCATCGAAAGTGACAACTTTATTAAAGAAATTCAAACGCAAAAAATTGCCAAGAATACTTTGATTTTATAACGTTTTTTGCTTCTCCTGTAAAAAATAAAAGTGTAGTTACATCCTATAGATTTCTTTTTGAGTAATAATATTCTGAAATTGTTTTAATAAAACTGAACAATACTACAAATAACACAGGACATCAAAATCCAAAAAAATTTACAGGCTTTTTAAACCACTACACAAATTTGATGTTTCTATTTTTGTTTGATTACATAAAATTAAGTAGTTAATGTTCTTCTTTTGCATGATTGAATTTTGAAAACATTTGCCCCATGCTATGTACAAATTTTCACATATATATTGCGTTTCAATCGGAGCATGTAAAAATATCCAATATTTTTGATTTAAAAAAATCATGAAAAATCGAAACAGCAGAAATTGTTTAGATTTGTTACTTTATCTCAAAGCCATATGTATTAGGAATAAAATGAGATATCGACCATAAAAATCGATGGATTATTTTAGAATTTATTCACAATTAAGTGAATTCGCTTATTTTCAGAAAATTTAACTTTCTTGTTTGATTTACTTAAAATTGAGTAGTTAATGTTCTTCTTTCGATTGATTGATTGATTGAATGTTGAACACATTTTCCCCATGATATGTACAAATTTTCACATATATATTGCGTTTTAATCGGCTCAGTAGTTTCGGAGTTATAATAACAAATTGAAGCAAAAAATATATTTTTTATATAAAAATATCCAATTTTTTTGTTTTAAAAAAATCATGAAAAATCGAAAACGGCAGAAATTGTTTAGATTTGTTAATTTATCGCAAAGCCATATAAAATAGGAACAAAATGAGATATCGACCATAAAAATCGATGGAATATTTTAGAATTTATTGACAATTAAGTGAATTCGCTCATTTTTATAAAATTTAACTTTTTTGTTTGATATACATAAAATTGAGTAGTTAATGTTCTTCTTTCGATTGATTGAATGTTGAAAACATTTTCCCCATGCTATGTACAAATTTTCACATATATATTGAGTTTCAATCGGCTCTGTAGATTCGGAATTATAATAACAAATTGAAGCAAAAAATATTTTTTTTTATGTGAAAATAGAAAATTTAAATGTTTTAAAATATTATTTTTTGTTTGTGTTTACAAAAGTTTTATTACGACAAACAAATGCTTCTTTCAATCCTTTTTTATTTAATAATTTCCCTAAATTTATCTGATGACATTGAAATCTTTAAACAACCAAAAACAGTACTGATTTAATCTCCTATTAAAACTCATAAAAAACAGTTATATTTTTCCTTTAGCTCTTCAAATTATCCTTTCGCAACAATTATAAGACCATAAATTGTGAGTTTTCAACAAAACCATATAAAAGCGAAAGTGTCACAGGGGCCAACAAAGAAATAAACTCATTATTATTGCCAACCAAATCTGGAGAGAAAGAGAAGTAATGAAAAAAAACCTAAGAAAAAAAGTCAGCGTGTATTTGGAAACACAATAATGCAAAAGAATCAGTGCACGTGCTACAAACGTATTCTTTTTTCTCCTCATCTCATTATTGTATTTGTTGTTATTGTTATTATCATTTAATATGTGGCAGAGTGTTTTTGTTGTTTCCTTAAAGTTGAAAACTGAAAGAAATACACGCACAAAATACCAACAAAAATAAAAACAATCCAAAATAAAAATCAACAAAACAACAGAAAATGTATTCAAAAGATTTAAAAACAAAATGATGAGATACTTTTTAGCTTCCAGAGCAACATTTTTCATTCCAGTTTGCTATGGCAACATTTGTTTAAAAAATGTTTCAGAGATATGTTGCTCATTGAATGAATAAACTTCCAACTAGAATTGAGTAAACACAGTAGGTAGTTGTTGTTGTGTTTTGTTTAAGAGAGTGTTTATGTTTGTGAGTGTGTTTTGTTTTATTTTATTTGTATTTCCTTAAGCAATTCATCATTTTTATGTGTTTATGCAACAAACACACACTTAAACAATGTTGCTGGAGTTAACGTTTGGTTGGTTGGCAACATGCGAAATAGATTTATTGGAATGTTTACAAAATTGTAGCTCATTGTGAATTCACTGTTAGCGCGTTTGTTTAGTTGTTTTTGAATGAACGTGCAAAATAGACGTATTTTCATCGTAAAAACACAACGGGCGCGCTTTACGAAAAATCCAACAAAATCCAACACACGCCATTTCAAAAAGTAGAAACGTTAAAGCGAGAAATATTTTCTGCTTTTTGAAAATAAAACGTAAAAATCTGTGAAATAAAAAAGAAATTTATATAAAAATCTATTGTATTTATATACAAAATGAGAATATTATTTATAAATGTGTGTTTTTAGAATTTCTTTTAAATGCCATGGAAAGAAAATATGTGAAAAATATGTATTTATTTTGCGTGACTGCTTAAACACAATATAAAAATTCCAACATAAATTTATTTAACAAAAAAATTTTAAAAAAATTATATAGAAATGTGTGATTTTATATAAAAATGATATTGTCATCAAAGTATTTTAAATGAAAATAAAAATTCTAAACATTTATTTAAAAAAAAAACACAAATGATAGAACAAACAACAACAATAACATTAAAATGATTTCAATTCTTATCATTTTTAACCTTGAACTTTTTAGCTTTTAAACCCTCCAAAATAATTGTGTGTTTTTATAAAGAAATTGAAATCAAAATACAAAAAAACAAGAATTGCTTGCAGTCTGTAGCAGATAAATGGAATTGTATTGAATAGTATTAAATTTAATAAAAAAAAAAACAATAAAAAAGTGTATGAAAATAGAAAAAAGAACTGAAAAATGTCACCAACACTTGATGCTTGTTTAAGAAGGCCACCACAATGTTGCCAAAATCTGTGCGCAGCAGCAGCTAAAAGCTCATTATTATCATCGTTTGTAAAAGCAGCAGCCAAAAGTCACTGATAAACTTTTGTTTCTAGACATTTTATGTGTTTGTTTTTCATCACATCCTAATCATCAAAACAAATTTGATCAACGTAATTAAATGTTGTGTTTGCTGTTTGAAAAAACTAATTTATTTCTGACATTTACAAAATTCTCCATGTTTATGGGTAAAAAACGAAAATCCTTAAGATATTGTCGAAATTATTTACGTTTGCATTTTATCATTATTATAAAAACGCTTTATTATCATCATTATTATTGTTATTACTCCAATAATTATTCTAACAAAACTAACAACGTCGCCACAACCTCCAACAACTCTAAGTTTATTATTGCTACAACAAATTCCTTACGTTTTCTTTGCTGTAATACTACTTTCAACAACAACTGCTACTACAACAACCACAATTTATTAACAATTTATCGAATTTTATATTTGTATTGTTTTAAAAATTATAAAAAGATTCTGAAACCTTCAACATTTCTTCGTTGGTCTCGAATAATCAAATCAATTTTTCAAATAGAAAACTGAGTGTAAAATAAAATTACCACCAACCAACCAACCACGTCCTTTATATTGTTTAAAAGAAAAGTGTAAATAATTAATTGTAAAATAAATTAAATAATAATAAAAGAAATTAAGTGTAAAAAATTATATTGTGATATTAATTTTAAAGAAATCTACGTTTAAGTAAAATTTGTTGTAAATATTTAAAACGACAACCAAGCAAACCAACCCGTTAAAACTAAACAACTACGAATTATATCAAATTTTAAGCCCTTTTGCATTATTTTTTCTATCAACCTTAAAAAGTCAACTCCAAAACAAACAAAAAACAACAACACTTTTTTCTACAAAACACAAATAAATCCCAACTAAAGGTATGTATTCCGCTGTAAATATAGTCCTACTCTAGGTTATTTGTTTTTTTCTTTTTATATACGTAGTATGTAAATTCAGTCCTTTATTTCAATTTCGTATTTGGGTTTCCCATATTTATTCATACCTATTTGTTGTAGATTCTTTTTTCTCATTCGCTCGCTCAATGTATAAAATTAAATTCAGGATCTTGTTTACTTAGGCTGGCTGCCTGCCTTTTTTAGTGCTTTATAACTTTATGTAGAAACGTTTTAATAGAGAAATTTCTACATGTTTAAAATATAAATATTTAATTTTTATAAAAGTAAGTCTTCCATGAGAATGATTTAATCGAAAAGACAATTATTATAATTTCACAAATACAGATTTGAATTAAAGCCGCCATTAAGATGTTTATATGATTTGCGCCATCTTACGATATTTAATTTAGATCCTCATTATGAAACTACCTTTTTTGACATGACAGTGAAATTTACTTAAAAATGGCAGACAATCTTATTTTGACAAAATGAGGTTGCGGGGTCTAATTTGATTCCGTGGCATTATTTACTGTAGCTCTGTTTATATGGAACTTATTTTTTTGATTTTATCTCGATAACAAAATTCATAATTGAATTGAAATTTAATTCAAAATATTAAAAATTTTACGTGTACTTTAAAAAAAACACCACATGAACATCGTTAGTTAAATCGGGACAGTGATTCGGAGTCGATTTGTATTCTTTTTGCTCACTATTAACATCCGCATAAATCCTTCCCCAGAAATTTTATTCTATATACGAAATATGTGTGGTATTTTGAAGCCCAAGATTAATATTAGCCAAATTTTCGTTGAAAACTTTCTTAGTCCTCATCTAAAATGAATATTAAAAAATCAGTTGAATGATAAATTGAGTTTAAGCTTCTCTGAATCTGCTGATGAGTAGCTATACTCCCTGAATTCGCCTCAGTTAATCAACTCAGAAGAAAACTTAGTCAGTAAAACTATAACTTTTTATAGAGGCGGAGATCTTTAAATTGAGATTTATTAATTAGACCATTTGATTGCATTACTGTTTAAATATTATTTCGGGCATCTGGCCGACAAATTTCACGCATCCTTCGCAGTATATCAGACTGTATTTCGCAATAACGTGTCGAATATTCCTTTCCAAGTGCGATCGTTTTTGGTTTATCTGCTCTTTACATATCCCCACAGAAATTAATTTTATTGTCTGCAATACGAATTCCTTCCAATTGAGACGCGAAAAAGTGAGTAACATGCCTCTATAGCTCTCAACGTTGACTGTAAACAGTGATTTTTTTTGGATGTAATATTGTCTCGACCGTGACAAATGCAGCAATTCTGTTTATTGACATAGCACTTCAATCAAAAGCGATATTTTGTCATCTCATCTGAAAACTTACAGCCACAATTTTTTGTTCTGGCCCAATCGTTGCAGGAAAAACACACAAAGAAATCAGATTTGTTGTGAAAGCCGAATATGTTAACATTCGAACGGTTTACAAGTCCGTAGATAAATATTAATTACGATTGAAATATTCAAATTGTGATGCAGTTTTTGTTTCCATCCATCCAGGTTCCTCAAAGGTCTGGTTCCTTTAAAATCTTTACCACAGAGATGTGTTGGATCATTGGAATATGTTTGTTAATGGGCGAAGCTACTAATAGAGGATTCGACGATATAAACGCTTCGGCTCTCGGTCAGCTAACGACTTATTATTATAAAGTAACTGCAATGGATGCAATCAAATGAGATGAATTTGTTGGCCCTATAAGTTAGGACTAGCTACTGAGAATAATCCGACGAGATAAATGCTTCGGCTCTCGGTCAGCTATTATTCGTAAATACAGCCCATGTATGCAATCCGAGGAGATACATTTCTCAGCTCTCGTCGGCAAACTACAACTTATAGGCTATGACTAGTTAATGAGTACAATCCGACGAGATAAATGCTACGGTTCACGGTCTGCTAACTACGGATTTTAACTACGGTATTAGTTCGAAGTAAGAAGTTAGGCCTCGTCTAATAATGCTTTGTTACCCGGGATTAGGGTTTTTAATTTCCCGACCTTTTTTGATACCCGGGAATCGGTAAAATTTTTCTCTACATTCCCGGGTACCCGGCTATTCCCGAAATATATAATAATACTGTAAACTATGAATATTATAGCAAATTTTTATATAAAAACTTAGTGCTATAATCATTATATATAGAGCTTCGTATTAATTAATTCAATTTGAGCTTAATACACTAAAATCTTAATCTGTAATTAAAAAATGTCAGCCTTTCATTTCATAAATCCATTCCCAATATCTAATTCTATCTTCCTTCAGAAGCTTCATTTAAATTGAATTAATTTTGATAATTTTTTAATAACAAAATTTTTTCAAACTTTGAATGATTAAATTTTTGTTGATTCAAATTTACTACAAATTGAGTTAAAATGTTTTTTCATTATTCAGTTTTATTTAGCTTTTAATCATTTTCAAAATGAATTGAAAAAAATTCTTAAGCCTTTTAGTGAAAGGAATGTATTCAATACATTTAACTGGATAGTTAAGAGATACAATTTATGTTGATCTCAAAGGTAAATTTTTATAATACAACATCTGCAAAACACACTCATTATAAAGCTGTCATTTACTACGTTTATACGTAGCCTATTCGCAAATAAAAATTATTTGCAATTAACTAACTCTCTGTTTATATGTCACTTTGGTTACGGAAAATTCTTATTTTTTAAATGCAAAAATGAAAAAATTAGAAATTTTTGTTTGTCTTACAATTCAATTAATGCAAAAACGCAATGAAATGTTTAAAATACGATAGAAAAACTAAAAACGTTAAAAAATATGGAATTGTTTTCATGAGTTAGCTATTTGCAAATAAAAAAATAATTCACTGTTTATACGGCAAATTTTTCTAATTACAATATTTTTATTTGCGAATAAGCCGTGCGTATAAACGTAGTAATTGTTACCAAAATGGCCAAAATCAATTCTATACTTGAAAATACTAAATGGTGTGCCGCCATAAAAAGTAGGGGCCTTTGTTCTACTAGTGTGTTCTGGTATCTTGGTCAATCTTGGCATTGAAGATTATTCACCTTTATTTTTTTAATTCCCGGGAATCCCGACTAAAAATCCCGGGAATCGGGTAGAGATAATTTGGCAAAATTCCCGGGAAATTTGACCCGGGAATTCCCGGTATAAAAACCCTACCCGGGATGCATACAGTACTTATCAGACAACATCCTGGAAGTCAAATTTAGCCATATGTTACAATTTTTTATTTTTTATGACGTTTATTTATCGAATCTGTCTTACAATAAGTAATAAAATCTTATAACTAAAATTAAAACTAAATGCTATCGGATGGGAAGATTGATGAACATATGAGCCACATCTTAGCGTGGTGTTAGATCGGCTCTACGAAGCCTTGATCGTGTTTGGGTCTGTGTGAGAAGTCTTGCAAAATTTTAACCAGTACTTCTACTTTCTTTTAATTATCGAGAAACAAAACCAAGCAGAATATTATTCAAAAGAATAGCAAACACAACTTATTTAGCTGTAGATTATACAAAATTCTATTAAAAATATTCATATTTTTAAATAACTAATTAATTATGTGATTTAAAATGAACTAAATAAAAGTAAATAAATTCAAACAAATGTATGATTATTTGAATGAATTTTAAATAAATTGTGTGAAATTAATAAATACATGTAGGTACATATAAATGAATAAAACATTTTGTGTGTGCCATTTTAAATAATTTCAAGCGATTTTATTTGATTCTTTAAATTTAAATGAATACTCATAGTATATATGTATATGAATATCGCTGACCAATATACATATAAAAATTTGCATAATCGAATAAATGTTGTTGTGGGTATTCAGATTATTATCAGCGATGACATTTAAGGCAACAACAATACAATAAGAAAATTATCAATAAAACTTTAAATGAAGCTACAAAAATAAAACCGAAACAAACAACATTTTAATTAAACCATTTCTTAAATTATCAGTAGATTTTTGATTTTGCTCATTATTTTCTTTACAATAAAATTATTGGAAAACATACATTTTAAATAAAATCTTTGAGAACATTCAAGTATGTATTTAATTATATTTTACAATTCATTGAGAAATAAAAATTTAAACCTACCATAAATTAACATAATTAATTATAAACATGATAGTTAATCAAATTGTAATTATAATTGCAATTTAATTAATAAGAGCGTTTAATTGCAAACATAAATCTTTTCCAAACACCCATAATCAAATGGACCAGCAACAACAACAACTACTACAACAACCAAATGAGCAACAACTTATAAAAACGCCTTAGAAAACAAATTGATTTTAATCTCGTCTCTCTAGTGCGCTCTCAGTCTCGGCTGATCTCTTTGGTAAATCATCCATAAATAGTGATGGAATATTGATATGTACTATATTTTAGTACTTTTTAATTTCGCCCCAAAACTATTTGGTATTTTTTATTATAATTAAAGTTCTTCAACAGCAGAAATATATTTATCTAAATGTTTATTTCTTTTATATTTATGTAACTGAGATTTTCAATTAAGCACTTTTCGACTTTTTGTCGAATAATAATATTTCTATTTATATCTTCACGTTACGTGCAAGCGGACGTAACTACACTTTTATTTTTTTTTACAGGATATGCAAATAAAGTTATAAAATCAATGATAGTAACGTATTCTTGGCAATTTTTTTGCAGTCTTTAATACTGTTGTCATTTTTGATAACAGAGTATATAGTTTGATAAAAATAACCATAATCAATCAATTTTTGTGTAGTTGCATCCGTTTGTATTTAAGATGACGATATAAAGGTTTAGAAACATTTAAGTTTACAAATAATTTAGTACTTTACAGCTCATTTGTGGTACTTTTTTGATAATCAACCCTGTTTATAACATTAAGTTAATGTACAAATTAATTAATAATTGTATGCAATTACAAATCTTTAACTAAATAAAAACGTGTAGTATTTTTCAATAATTCATTTCATTTGCTTATGTGAGAATGACTATTTTTCTGTTCATTTACGAGCATTTTTTATTATTTTTTTCTGTTGTTGTAATTTCACATTAACATGGGTCAAGAGAATCAAACAAGTAGTCGTCGTTGTTGCTGTTGTACACACAATTAACAGCTGAACAAAAAAGAAATAATTTATTATTTATAAAAAATACTACGACAAATGGGTAGAGTGTAGAGAACAAAAAAAGATAATAATAATATAAATTTCCATATGAAAAATATAATTGATAGTTTCCACACATACAGTCGGAACATCAGTCTTACACATACATACTTAAACAAGCATTTTAAAATAATTAGCAAACAGAAAAAAAACCAAACAATTTAACAAGTTTAATACTCAAACGCTTAATAAATAATAAAAATAAAAACAAATACTCAAACATGCCTGTGTATGTATGTATCATCCTTTTAATGCCAGTATGTCAAACTACTACTTAATTCCAGAGAGGTCCCCTCTAGCCAGTCAGCCAGCCAGCGAGGCAGTCAGTCCTAAAGAACCAAGCAAACTCATCTTCTTTAGTACATTCCAGCCACAAGAACTCTGCCACATACGAGTACATTGTGCCACAGCAACTACTACACTCATCATTGCTGGCAATAAATCATTTTTCTCTCATATTTTTACACACACATGAACATAATTTTTTATTTTTTTTATTGTATTATTTGCATTTTTATATAAATTTTTATAAAAATGAACATATTTTTAATATATATGTATATGTTGTTTTCAGTTTTATTAAAAGACTTTTGTTTTTGTTTTAACTTGTTTCGAGGTTAATTTTTGCTGCACAATCAAAGCCAAGGTTCACACTTGCAACGCAAATCTAATTTTTAGTGTAGTTTAGTCATTTTTATACACAAATATCAAAAGATTAAATTAAATTTTTTGTTGGTAACGACGGAAATTTGGTTGAGTTAAATGATTTCACATTTTCGAAATAATTTTATTTTCAATACTGTGACAATCACTTTGAATTCAATGTATCTGCTGGTGTTATTGTTTGAAAATGTTACTTTGAGAGACAAATAATGCCGTAAATTCTTCAAATTTCAAATAGTTTCCAAAAAAATCGACAAATTTTTAATCAGCATATTAAAAAAAATAAAAACTGATCGGTTTTCGGCTAGTTTATTAAACATTATGATAATATATGAGTACAGTTCTGTGACACATTTCGTTTGGAATGGTTTCAATTCTGTAGATTTTATTCCGATCGATTTCGTTTTAGGTTCTTCAGATTTCCGTGTATTTTGTTAATTCAAAAAATATTTCATAATTCTGTATTTCAGATTTTAATTTGACAGCGTTTTTTATATTAAAACAAAAATTAATTCCACTTTCGATCAGAATGGAATTCTGTGACAGGCCTGATAGGAACAATAAATATTGATATCTCGTAAAGTAAATAAAATATTATTTATTGAAATGTTTCCAAATATGGATTATAGGGTTCCTTGCCTGTCATACCAAAGCCAGTATGTTGATTCACCTTAAACTCCTTAAATTAATGTAATACAAGTTTACAAAGGAATCCATCCCATTACATTTTTACATCAATTTGACTTTAAATAAATAAAGTTCATTGATTATGAATATTTTTTCTTTTAGAACTATAAATCGTATAGCTGTATGTCATACGATCTTCAGGAAATCCTAATTTTCACATTTAATTAATGCTAGTTTAACATTAAAAGAATTTGGTGGATGAATTATCAGGATCTAAATTCCTATTATCTACTGTTAGATCAGCTTTTTATTGATTTTTACCTTATGATATTTAGTAAAAAGTTTGTTTTTCAGTTCTAAGTTTTGAATTTGTTCGCTGAAATTAGTTTTAAAAGAAAAATCCGAAAAACGAAGATTATTTGCCATGAAAAACAGCAGTTTCGATTAACACCGAACACGAAACTCTAGTTGTCTAGTTATTTATAGAACTCAACTATTAGAGTTGAATATATATGTAGTTAGTACAATCATTTTGTTCATACCTTAGGTAATTTGTTTCCTTGTGCCACGTCTCCATTATTCTAAAGCTCCAAATTCAAATTCAAAACACCAAATCAACTATAGCTTTTTTTGGTAATAAAATTAATTTATTAATAAAATTGGATCATCCGTTTAGAAATATTTATACTTTTTTTAAATTTCCCCACTGTAATTCATTACTTTGTTTCACAATTAAACTGTAAACATTGACAAGTTTAAATGTCAAAACCAACGAACTTCAAGAACTAAACCAAAACAACAACATGGAGTATAATTCGTGATCCGTGTTTAAAGAAAATCATGCACTAGAGAAAGAATGAAATAAATATCTGTTTCTTATAAAATTCAAAATATCAATAATTTCAATTTGAACAACCTACCCACAGATTCTAAGCCGATGTAGCTATGTCCGTGCATTTGTCTATTGAAAACTCGATACGGCCCTTTCATGACGAATAGTTTAAACATATTCAGCCTAACTACATAAGCCTTAAAGTTGATTTTAAGTTTATAATGTTGACTATTAGTTTAAATTTCGTATCATAAAACAAATTTCAAATATAATTTAAAATGTTGATTTATTATTTTAAAATAAGCTTTTTATTTTGAATTTTTATCAATTTTTTTAAATTTTTTTTAAATTTATTTTTTATTTAATGTATGAGTTGGAAAAAGTTTTGAAAGCTTTTTTAAAATGTTTCTTATTGTACGAAAATAATAAAAGTTATATTTTAACCCAGATATGCCGAAGGCTTGAGCATGATCATTTTAAAATTACTTTTATATTATTTTGGAAGCAAATGAGAAATAAAAAACAGTGCAATTAGAGTTTTTAAAAATTTATTAAAAAAAAGTCGTCCAATATAGACAAACTAAAACGCAATAATGAAACATTCATACATATAACAATCAAGCTAAATATAAATTCCAAAAAAATATAGTATTTATTCACTTGTAAATACAAAATTTTACTTTCCGTACAAACGAGATATGTCCATAATGAATGAATATGGGCATTGTGAAAATATCCCAAATTAAAAATTCAATAACTCAAAAATAGTAGCAAAAAATAATGCTACTAAGTATGTGAACAAAAAAAATGGTATTTTGATAAACGTGACGTATCCTGTAAACAAGAACTACATGTAGTACAGTCGGCATTTCTGGGTTAAAATAAAAACGACTTTGACAAAAATTTAATTTATAGTTAGCCTGTTTTTTTTTTAATTTACACCAGCTTAATTTGGGATAGGAACCACAGCATATGAACTAGTCCCAGGACTACTACGTTTGGAAGAAATTTTCCGCAGGGGTTTCAATCATGATTTGTAAAACTTTTCTCCACAAAGGCTAAGAATAAATGTCGCATAACATTGCCAGTGTATAACTAATTTGTATTTTTGAAATATACCAATTTTTGTTGAAAAATTACTTGCTTATTAATATAAATCACATAAGAATGTGGTGTCCATTAATTATAACGTTTGGCTATATGTAATAATTGATTGCAGTCACTATAATAGTGTTAATTTTAGTTGTGAATTACTAAATAATAATTTATATACAAACGATCAATAACAAACTCCTATAATTAATAATTAATTATAAGAAAGATAAAAATTGTACTATAATTTAGATGAAATTAAAAAATAAAATCAAATTATAAACTGTAAACCTATAAAATAAACATGCACACTTATTCATAATGAAATATTAAATTTATCAAAAGTTAATAAATATGAATTTGGTTTTATAAACCTTTTATAAAGTAGAAATTTAGTTATGAATAAGACATTAAGAAAATACAAACATTTTTTCTTTTACATATAATTTTTAAAAAATTCTGTTTAATAAGGCAAAAACTCAAATACCTTCTCAGACACTACAAATCGGTCGAACTATATAAGAACAGGGCTGGAATGAAATTATTTCCTTATTTAATTTTTTTTTTATAAAACATATTTATCACACAAAAAATATCTTATTGTTTATGACAAAAACATGAACACATCATGTAAAATAAGAAAAAAATAATAATAATAATAAACATTATGACAATAAAATGATGTTAAATGAAATTTATACAAAAAAACAAGTACTTTCACACAGATACACGAACACAACCAAAAATACATAAGGAGTGAGATCGAAAAATTCTTAACATACATATATGTTTATAAAAAAGAAACCACTAAACTTACAGCTTTAATTTTTTTTTTATTTGATTGAAATTATTATTACAATTTACAAAAAAAATTATTTTTATAGTTTTAATCACTAGTGATGAAATTTTGAACCTTTTTCGGAAACCCTTCCATTAACGTTTTTATAGTGCTTTCTGTCACTTTGCTCGAACATGTAGTCCATCTCCGTTTAAAATCTACCACACTTTTGGACACCTTTTTTGTACTCTTCAATTCTCTTTTAACAAGAGCCCAATATCTCTCCACTGGCCTTAGCTCCGGGCAGTTTGGAGGATTTGCCTCTCTTGGTACAAATACCACATTATTGTTCTTGTACCACTCAAGGGCTTGTTTGCCATAGTGACAGGATGCCAAGTCAGGCCAAAAATAAGTGGACACATTATGAAGTCTTATGAATGGAAGCAGCCTTTTTTGTAAACATTCCTTGATGTAAATTTCGGTATTTATAGAGCCCGTTGTAACAAATGAGTGGCTTCTTTTGCCGCAACTGCATATTGCTTGCCATACCAAGAACTTTCTGGGAAATTTTGTCTGCTTTTGGGTCCTAAACTTTTCTTCAACATTCCCTCGAGCATCAGCAACATAAAATTTTTGACCTGGAAGTTGCGAAAAATCTGCCAGAACATACGTTTCGTCATCCATTATGCAGCAAGAATATTTTTTTATAAAACTTGACTTCAATTTCCGTGCTCTGTTTTTGGCCTCTAAATTTTTAGTAGCGTTCCTGTCAGGAACTTTTTGAGCCTTGTATGTTTTTAAACCTGCATTAGCTTTAACTTTTCGTACCAAATAGTCCGAGCACTGAGCTAACCGGGCTGCTTTCCTACCGGATGTGTTGGGAGCTCTTTTGAAAATGCGTTCTATTTTTTTGGCTTTAGAAACATCATGTGGACCATTCCTTCTACCTGAACCAGGTTTTCTATCAACTGACAAGTTCTCCCGGTACTGTTTAATAACATTGGAAACAGTTTGACGGCAGACCTTTGTATGCTTGGCCAACTTTTTGTAAGACCAAGTTGGGTTTTGTTGAAAATATTTAATAATTTCAGTACGCACTTTTTTCTGGTCACTCATTTTAATCAGATTAACAAAAAAATTAATATAATTGACATTACACATAATAACTGACATGTTTTTCAAAGGTAACTTGATCAAAAAAAAATTCAAATAATACTTGGGTTAAAAAATGTAATGAAAAACGTGTGTTAAGAATTTTTCGATCTCACTCCTTATATGAATACATGCATACAGACATATTAGATAATCACAATTTAGTACAAAGAATGAAAAGATAGATGTTTTTCAACAGATTACACTGACAGGTGACAATGACAGCTCAATTATTATTATTATTATGTATTATTATTGTTGTTGTAGTTGTTATTATTATTAGTAGCTATTATTATCATTATTATTTTCATTAAACTTCTAACGAAAACAATTGAAAACTAAACAAAACAATAAAATGACAACAGCAAACATCAGCATCATCTAAACTGTAGTTCTGAACTCAACAACTAAAAAACATGTTGATGGTGTTAAAATTGATAAAAAAAACTAGTTGTTATGACAACAACTACAGCATGCTATAGATTTTTAACTTTAACTAGTAATTCAAATCAAAAAAAAAAAAAAAAACTGTGTATAAATTTAATTATTACTACATTTTTTTTGCTATTGTGGCAAACTATAAAAATCAATTTGAAAAATATGTATTTCAACATTGTTTTAGTTCTGTGCTTCTATTTAAGTCTTTTTACGTCTGGAATCTGAAGCAACGAAAAAAAAATGTTTAAAGAAAAACATTATTCAAACATTAACTTAAGTGAATGACTGACTGACTGGCTGAATGACTTGACTGCCCGAGTCTCTAACTCTGAATGTGTGTTGTATTGTTGTTAAAACGTCACTTGTAAAACAACAAACAGTTAGTAAAAAGTTACTAAGTTGCAGAAAAATTTACTTAACAAATGCACAAAAAACTACAATAAAATCTACATCTAAAAACAAAAAAACTAGAATGAATTGTACGAATAGAAACAAAAAGTTTATTTCTTTTTTTTTTTGCATCAAGTCAACAAACAAGAGTTTTTTTTAGTTTAAAGAAATCATACTCAACTTGTATTTAAAACGAAAACATGCTCATGACTTTTAAATATTCAGCCCAATTCCGAAAAGTTTTAAGAAATTTGAAATAAAGTACATGGAAAACTTTAAAAATCTATTATATTTTCTAAAAGGAGCATCAACTGCTCTTAAGAGACTGAAATTCAGCGTCGTCAGCAATCTGCAGTTGTCCAAGATCTCCTGGAAATATCATAACATTATTGTGAGATAGAATATAGATAGAATTCGGAATTTATTTCACAGCCACCAAATCATATTTCTTCATATCTTCTGAGTTAGACAAAATTCACTTACATTAACAATTCTTAATGTTAATTTAGTTTAAATAATAAACAAAATATGATTTTCTTGTATCCTCTTTGGACGAAAAATAGAATGAGGCTGATTTTCGATTACGAGTTAATGAAAACCGGATTATTGTTTAAACAATTCTCAAAGCAAAATAATTAAAAGATGAGAATATAAGTTAAGAGTTTCAAAAAATGAAATACTTCTACTTAGAATAAATGTGTGACCTTTCTTTCATTCCGAAAACATTTAGATTTTAGAAAGCGAACCGAATTTGTTGCCAATCGAATGATTCGACCTTAGTGATCGAATTTTACAGTTGTGGCTAAAAAAATTTAAAATACTTTAACCAGCATTTCGGAATAGAGCTGAAAATCTATTTGTTTTTGATGCAACACAATTCAAGTACGTATATACTATCAAAGAGAAAGAATATTCCCTTATTTGTTTTTATTTTCTATAAACAAAAATTTGTTTTTCTATTTTTGCAAATTTTTTCTATACGACTTCATATTGTAAATGATATTTGTATTTTGAGCAAAAAAGAAAGAACAAAAAATTACAACAGAACAGAAAAATGTCAGTCAAAATGTCGCTTCCAACACGCGCTTACAATATTCAGTTTTATTGTCTACATATGTTTGTCTAAAAGTTTTTACATTTGTCTGTCTATATAGAATCCCCCAGCAGCTTTGATAGTGGCTATGTATTCTTCTAAATACTTATTTATCATACTCCAAGGAGTCAATTGTCACTTTAGTGTCTACTAGTAGTTATTTTACTCACCATTAGTAATGTATAGCAAAGCCACTAAGTGTTCTTTTGCAATCCAGTGTAAAGTTTTATAATTAATTGACTTCCTCCTGTTAAAATAACTATTATTGAACCTAAATTATAGGTATAATCGGTAGCATGGTCGCCAGATCTGCTGGGATGTCTGTCTTTATATCTGTTCGTTTCTTTATATACAGTTTATTTGTTATTCGCATTCATGGATATACTTACATACACTTGTAAATATTTTTATGTATGTGTTAATGTTAATATGTCTGTCTTTCCATCTGTCTGTTTATGCAGGCATCTCCGAGAAACTAAATTTGAGACTGGGACTGAGTAAAAGTAACTTCGTAGTCAAAGTACTTGACTAACTGAATCACTTTGACTATCAAATAACAACAAGCAAATGGTTGGTTTGGTTGGATTTGCAAAAAAAAAAAATATTAAAATCAAGACACTTTGTAAAGCTTCCACACATCGTTGGAGATAATGTTGTTTTGTTGTTCATAAATATCTACTCGTAGAATATTTAAATCTACATACAATTTACAAGTTGAAGTACTTGCTATTATAGTACGTTTTTATAGATTTTTATTTTCTTCTTTTATTCTATTCTAAAGCGAAATAGAACTTTATTTTAAACAGTTTTGTTTTGAAAATATATTCATTGTACTTTATAACCATTTGTTTATGGAATTTCCCTAGACTTTATTTAATATTTTGTCATGCATCTTGTCTACAATAGGTATTGAGTAATTTTTTTTTTATTATTATTAATATTGTATGTTTTCTTGTTTCTATGTGCTGCGCCGCAAAAGTTTAATGACGTTTTAACAAATATTGTTGTGTTGTAATGAAAAATCGTTATTGGCTAAGGTTGTGGCAATAATGATAATTGTTGATGTCTGATAGCTACAAAATCAGGCCCCTGGGGAAGGTTGTACTCTTTAGAGTTACCTGTGTACTCTAGAGGTAACAAGCGAAACCACTAAAGACTGATTAGTTAAATTTCCTTCTCGAATTCAAAGTAAAATTTATTTATTTTTTTAACTTAGTTTCAGTTTGAATATATTTTTCATTGTGCCCACAACTGACAAGTCTTGGTCTCTCTGTTCTGTAAATGACTGACAAAAACTTGATTTTATTTATAAATTCTCTGTCAAAAGCAATTAAAGTTCTTGTTTTAATTGACATTTGGCAATTCATAAAATGATGACTTGAAATTTACTTTAAATTTGCAAATATTTAATTAGTTATGGAGAATAAGACTGGAAAATAGTTAAATGATGTTCATGGAAACAATAAGAAAACTTTCATTACTCAGTAATGAGTTAAAATGCTAAATCCAGACACTTCATAAGTAATGACTAAAATAACTCATTATATCTCACAGAAGCAGTTATCAATAAAAACGAATTTGTTCATGCAAATGACTAGAAAATAAATCATTTTAATTAATTTTAAGACTACTACTTCCTAGTAATGCAGAAGTAGTAGTCTTAAAAGTCATTGAAAAGTAAGCTACTGAGTTTTTTCAAATCATTTACATGTTTTAGCTGGGTCATAATAAAATGTTAGGTTTTTGTAAGGTTATCAGGGTTTTATTATACCACGATACGAATAATTTTTTTTTTTTACTTTTTATTTATTTATTGAATCTGCCTATATCATTAGGCCTAACAATAAATGTTTAAATCTTGTAACTGAAATTAAAACTAATTGATCTCTAACGAGAGCATTGCTTGATGCATGGACCTCATCTTAGCGGGGTGGTAGATCTCCTCTACGAAGCCTTGATCTGGTTTGGCTCTGTGCGAGAAGCCGAGCAAGCGGATTTGGGTTGGATTGCAGTTTCAGTTTATATTTATCGCGGACTTTCTTAAACTCATCCTTCACTAGTGGCACTTCCAAGTCCCTGTGGATGTTTTCATTTCTTATGTACCATGGTGCACCCGTCATAGTCCTAATCCGAATAATTATCAGCGATTTGTGAGCGTTTAACTGATTATATGGAATATGTCTTATATGGTAGCTATATCTAGTTATTAAATATCATGTACAATAACAACGTTTCAATATGATGCGCTCTTTCTCCAATAGATAGTCACTTTAAAGTTTAAACAATATTTTTGGGCGTTCCAATTAAACAATATGATACATTTTTGTTATTTATTTTCCCAACCAAAGCTCTGATCGAAGTAGTGAAAAACTGTTTAGAAACAATAATTTCAAGTAAGAGAGCTATATTCTGTGCCGAATCTTATATACCCTTCACCAAATTATACTTAAAAATACAAATTTTAAATATTTTTTGATAAACAAAATTTATTTATTTTTTCCGATTTTGACCCATTCTAGGTCCAACTTACTATGGTCTTATATACGTTGTTGCAAAGGTCTTTGAAATATCTATCATTAGATATCCATATTATCTATACTAATGATTTAGTAATCCAGATATAGGTCAAAAATCGAGGTTGTCCTGTTTTTTTCCTCATATCTCAGTCATTTGTGACCGATTTTGCAGATTTTAAATAGGAAACTTCTCGAAATCATGTCTGACAGAATTATTGAAGATTTGGATCCCGAAGATATCTGGGGTCTCCAGAAAATTCATTTCAACAGACAGACGGATAGACATTCGGACATGGCTTAATCGACTCCGCTATTTATAAGGATCCAGAATATAAATACTTTATAGGGTCGGAAAATTATATTGTGGAAATTACAAACGGAATGACAAACTTTTGTATACCCTTCTCAAGAAGATAAGAAGGAAGAAAAAGATTTTTCTTTTTGTAAATTTTTAATTGTTATATTTCAAATTTCCACAGAAACTTAAATTCTTTTTGTACAATTTAAATTTGTGTGTACATTTTAGGAACTTCAATGAAAATTAATGAATAAATTTCACAGCAATTTCATTGATTATAGATTTTGACATATTTTTCCACGTGAAATCGGAAAAATACCAACTTTACAACATTTTGATTTTAAATATACATGTTGCTAAACATTTTTCTTTATCAACATCTTTATCAATTGAGGAGCGGCAGAACAAAAGGTACTTTTTTGAAATTTTAAAAAATAAATTTGTTAAAAAATTCGAAAAAGTACCTTTTGTTCTTCGGATCCTCAATTGAAACCCTGGTGATATATGTTGGTAAATTTTACTTTCATTGGATAAAATTGGAGTTCTTTATTTATTTTATTACTATTGGTTTTTTTCTCGTCCTTTATTATAGAATTTTATTTGTTATAAAATAAATTTAGGCAGCAGCATGTTGCCATGAGTAGCCAAAATACCAGGTTTCTTAAACATTTGCAAAATTTTACTTTCTTTTTAATTTTATTAAAATTTATTTAAAAATTTATCAAGTTTCTTTGTTGATTTGTTTATTTATTTCAGTTTTATTTTTATGGGGTTCTTTAGCCAGAAAATAAATAAACAAACAAAGAAACAACTGTGTTCACCACTTGTTAAAAGGAGTCTTTAACCAATGTGGCAACTACCGAAACCATTAAAAAATTCAGAGTATTTTGTCTCGTTTTTTTTTTGGTGGGGGGGGGAATTTCCTTTATTTAACAACAAATACAAACAACAACCATTTTGACAAACACCCATACAGCTGGAGTTTGTATACAAAAATGACACATATGAATATGAAGTTGTAGCCTTAAAGTAAATATTAAAAAATAACACATAGATACGTATGTACATATGTATATAATACTCGCATGTGTGAAAATTGGCAAAAATGTCAGATTTGTTGCTTAAAACAGTGAAATTAACTGTAAATAAATATAATTAAAGCTTTGCAAAATAGCATACAAAATATAAAAAAATAAATAAACAGAGGAGACCATTTAAAATAATAAATCATAATTTTATTTAACACAAACTCATACATACATCTGCATAAATGCAAAACTGTTTCAGCCAATATGTAATTATTCGTTTTTTGCCATTATAATTATATTTAAAATGTTTGATTTTTATTTTCCATTTTTTTACTAAAGCCTGAATGCACCACCTTCAATTTTATATAGTTACGAGTGGTATTGCAACCTTATTTTAAATACTAAATGTGGCGTTTGTAATTTTTTTTAGCTGTTTGTTTTAGATTTCCAATATTGGCATGAATGTTGTATGAAGAAAGAAAAAAAATGGGAAAAACTACATAAAAATTGCATGATAACACGCAATTTTAAATATTCTTAGTGTTTTTTTTGTTTGGTTTTACCACAATTTTGTAGTTCGCTTTTTTCTCCTCAACTAAACACCAAAAAAAAATATTATAAATCTCATGTTAGCAATATTGTTTAGAGCAACTAAAACACTTTAGGTTTAGGTTGATTTAGAGAAATAGTCAGGCAAGAATTACAATTAACACGACAGGCGTTTAGACGGCAAGCTAAAAGTTCTAGAACCTTAAAATAAATATTTGCTAGGATACATTAACTGACAATATAAGTAAAATCCCAAGAGTGCACTCTTGGGAATTTATCACTCGAGTGGTTTTGGATATGAAACTAAATCATCAGGACTATTTTTTTTACCATTTGAGAGCCTTATTTAATTTTAATTATCCAATATATCCGAAATAAAGATAATGTGCAAATTTGCATAGCTTTCATATTACAAATAAATTGAAAAAATGTTAAAACAAGTAAGAAAGTCAAAGTCAAACCCGACCATACGATATACTACACCTAGAAGAGAAGTTTTCTTTTAAAATTAGGTGGCATGTCTTCTATATATATGAAGCTTATTTGTGTTGAATTTTATTTGAATATCAACATTTTTAAGAAATCTATATTCATTAAAATGATTTTCGGAAGTGGGTCTTATATGTAAGCTATGACTAATTATGGACCGATCGTTACAAAATTTGTTGTAATGACTTTTGTATATATACAACTTATTTGTGTTAAATTTTATTGGAATACCAAAATTTTTAAGAGATTTATGCTGTTTAAAGTGATTTTCGAAAGTGGGCCTTATATGGGAGCTATGACTAATTATGGACCGACCATCACAAAATTTGCGAGTGCTAGTTAGGCTTATATAAAACTTATTTGTGCTGAATTTGTTTTGGATATCAATATAAATGAGATATTTATTAGAGCTTAATTATTTTCAGATAGGGCAATCGTATGGGGGCTACGAGAAATAATGGACCGATTCTAACCAAATTCAATAGGCTCCGTACCAAATTTTGTTGAATTATCATTGAAATTGCGACCTGTACTATGATTACAAGGTTTACATGGACGGACAGACGGACATCGCTTAATCGACTCAGAAAGTGATCCTGAGCAGATTGGTGTAATTTAAGGAGGGTGTTGGGACAATATTTTAGCACGTTACAAACATCAACACTAACCCAATATACCCTCCCCACTATGGCTGTTTTGCAGTCGATGACTAACCGCCCGCCTTTCAAATTGTGTTTGAGTTTTTACTTATTAGTAATAACGCCTGTCTGCATTTTACTAACATTTGAACTATGTTATTTTCCTAATTTTTCCATTTTTTCTCCCAATAGCAGTTATTTATTTAAATTTCTTTTTCATAAATATCATGATGGCAACTTTAAAGAAAAACAAAATGCGTTTTCAGTAATATACATTGTTGTTAAAGTAAAACTTAAAGCAAATAGCATTTGTGTTACTATGTTTTAGTTTATTATAGATAAATATTTCGTTCTGAACAATTTATCTTTAGAACTTTCATGCAACATGGGCCTAACTATTAAAAAGTAATAAAAAATTATATGGTTGAGAAATTTTCATAATATTAGTATTCGTTGCTACATGTTACAAATAAGCAGGTGTAATTTTCAACATTTGCATAAACACTTTGTTTGAAAAACACACACACACACAGCTAATAAAAACTAAAACATGAATAATAGTAAAAATAAGTATATTATAGATACAATAGTTTATAGTTTATATATATATGTACAACTAAAATGAAACATGTGTAAAAAAATGGAGGAGGAAACCTAAAGTGTTGAAAATTATCAAACATGAGAATAAACAACATGAAAGAAAAAACGAATTAAAAGATTTCAAGTCTAGATATGAGAAACTCTTTTCAAACGGCCTTTAAAGGCATAAAATTACAGCTAAATTTGTTGGGAATTGTAGAAAACTCATGGAAATTTAGTTAGTTTCTGAATAGAACTTATGCAACATGTTGCTAACAAAATGTTGTTTACTTTTATGGTCCTTCCATTTGTTTATGAACTTTTTCAACCTCTTAATTTCTGATTACAAGAGTGGATTTTTTAATATTTATTTAAATTATTATAAATTTTTAGCACGTGTCCTTTTATATGACTTACCAAACTTCTGTTGACTTTTTCTTTAAACAAAACCAGTTTTATTACTCAAAAAAACAAAGCGAATTTTTATTAAATTCCGTTAAAGAAAAAAACAAAACTGTATTGTTGTTTTAACGTTTTGTATTTTAAACTGAAAAAATAAGAATTATTATGTGTTGAAAGGGTTAAAACTGACCAAATAACCTTTAATTCAAGTTATTTATAAACTTCCCTATTGCCACAACAAAAAACAATAATAGCCATCAAACCAGACCATAAGAACCAACAACTGCTTATGCGCACAGTTGGCGGTACAAAAAGAAAAACATGGCCAAAACCCTAATACCAAACGAGAACAAGGTTTTAACCAACCATCCCTTTGTTCAAGAACTGGTAGAGGCCAACAGAAAACTAACTGCGGTTTTGTTGGTGCCTTTTTTCAGGCCGGTACATTATCAAATGAAATAAAAAAAAAGTTGCTTGACATTAATGTAGTCTGAAAATAAAAAGAAACAGGGAACAATTTTCAACTGAAAGTAAAATATACACAAAATTTAAAAGGACTAAAAATTTTAAAAGCGCGAGCGCACATGTTGTGTTTTTATACCCTACACCACCATAGTGGGGAGGGTATTATGCGTTTGTGCAGATGTTTGTAACGCCCAAAAATATTAGTCTAACACCCACCTTAAAGTATACCGATCGACTTAGAATCACTTTCTGAGTCGATTAAGCGATGTCCGTCCGTCCGTCCGTCTGGTTGGCTGGCTGGCTGGCTGGCTGTCCATGTAAACCTTGTGCGCAGAGTACAGGTCGCAATTTTGAAGATATTTCGATCAAATTTGGTACATATTATTTTTTCGGCTCAAGGACCAAGCCTATTGAAACTGGCTGAAATCGGTCCACTATTTCACCTAGCCCCCATACGAATATCCTCCAGAAATTGGACTTTATCGGTCATAAATCTTTAATTTATATATGTATTTACACAAATTCCGCTCCAAATAAGTTTTATATACACAAAATTCATGTCACCAAATTTTGTTACGATCGGTCCATAATTAGTCATAGCTCCCATATAGACCCGCTTCCGAAAATCACTTTAACGTGCATAAATCGCTTAAAAATGTTGGTAAACAAACAAAATTCAACATAGTTAACTTTAATATAGACATAAATCTCATGACCTAATTTCATGGTGATCGGTCCATAATTGGTCATAGCCCCCATATAACCCCACTTCCGAAAATCACTCAAAAATATAAATTATTGAAATTTTAAAAGAAAATTTTTTTTTGCTCTTTTACTTAGTGTAGGGTATTATATGGTCGGGCTTGACCGACCATACTTTCTTACTTGTTGGTTTTTTATTTGTTTATTTCAGTTTTATTTCAAACTTAAAACAATAGGAATTCCCTTTTGGCAGACGTGTTTTTTTGTTTGTTTTGTTTCTTTTTTGTAGACGATTATATTTGGTCTCGTTTGTTTCTCCAACCGAGGCATGTGTTTTGTTTATTGTTGTAAGAATTAAAGTTTAAACACAGTTTGTTGGTGTTTTATTTAAATAAATTAACATATTTACCGCCATACAAACCAACCAACCAACTACCAACTTACAGCCATACAAATTAACAATGTGCAACATGTATACACGTATCTACATAATATCATGTTCTTGCTACAGTTGTTAGTTGTTGCAACACAAAGTTTTACTAACAGAGAGAGAGAGAGTACGGTTTTGTTTTTATTTTTTAATTGAAGTTAACAACTTAATACTCTAGTTTTAGTTGCTGTTGTTGTTATTGTTGTTGCTGCTGTACAAATAAGGATTAACAATACAATTAACAATAGTAACAAAAACGTTAACAATTAGTAAATGGTTTAACAATTTTGATAAACAGAAGAAGGAAGTATTACAACATTTTAAAAACTTTAAATTTTACATTCGGTAAAAAATTTATAATTTTCGTTAAGTTAAAATATATTTCTAAAAACTAATAGGGCTTTAATTTACAGAATTTAATTTCAGGTTTGTTTTGTATTTAAAGATTGTTTATTTATTATTTATTTAAACTTACACTGATAAATTGAGACTTCAAAAGATTAAAACAACCCAGATGACTTTCCTTATGACTTTCCATAAAGTTATTTTAACATGATCATGTCCACGAGGGAAGTTAATTACGCCTACATAGATTACAAAGAGACTGTCTGATAGCTGGTACAAAGTAGTCAATGCATAATATTCGCATACCAATTACTTACCGGAATCTGTTAATTTACAAGCTAGCCAAATGGTTACTTGACTAACAACACAACTAGTTATTTTAACATGTACGTGTCCTTTGGCGGTACCCAATTGACTCCAAATAGGCAGTCTAAAGACATATTGTATTACTCAACCCAACCAACTACAAAGAGCTATTCCCGTGACCGCTGAAACATCTTAACCGCATAACAAAAAACTTTACTGAATAAACTTTTCAGTGATTGTTTGCATTTTAGTATTCACTATAAATATATGGGTGAAGTACATTTAAGAAAATACTGTTTTTGTTATAAAATTGTAAATTACTAATGATTTGCATTAACAATGAAAATCGAATACATTGTTGGTTAAGATATTTTCGTTGTTATGGCTCGGTATGTTCCTAAAAGTTGACTCATTCTCATGAAGCTCGCGTATTATTTGCAACGAAACAGTCCAATAATAGGATTATTATAAACCGACCATCCTCCGACTATTATATACTTACTACAATTGAAATAATCTTCCTACAAAATAGGAGAATCAAATGTTTTCATATATTATTGCTGGAAATAAGAATTATTATTTTAAATTGTTGCGAATGATAATGATGACTCTACAACTCACTACTTACCCAATATCATATTAACACCGCTGCA
This sequence comes from Calliphora vicina, assembly GCF_958450345.1. Taxonomy (NCBI): domain Eukaryota; kingdom Metazoa; phylum Arthropoda; class Insecta; order Diptera; family Calliphoridae; genus Calliphora; species Calliphora vicina. Next base: position 85,111,658 of record NC_088780.1, read on the forward strand.
CAGTGGTTTAAAAACTTTTTTTTTGTGGAAATAATTCGGTATCTTGGGAACTATTGGAGATATTGTTACGAAATTTCACATGGTTTAAGCTGAGGTGTTTTCCAGTTGATTTGTGTTTGTTCAGCTTCCTAGCGCAAATGGGGGCAAGTACTTAGCGCCTCAAAGTTGGTCACCTCGGGTCTCAAATTTTTTATAAAAAATCCCCAAAAATCCATTTATATCCGAATGAGCTGAAATTTTTAATATAAATAGAGATGAGTATTTTCTGAAATCCTGCTAGATTTTACTATTTGTGTAAGTGAGGACATTTAATAAATAAGTCATTATACGACTACTTCTAAGTAATGCAAACGGTATGTAGTAGTCATTGAAACGAACAATAAGTTATTGGGTAATGGCATGATTAAATTGTTTTGGATTCTACTTATTTTCTTTAATTCTTTTACTGAATTTTACTCAAATTAACTAAAATATATTAATGAAAAAAAATGCTTTTGTTTTTTAATTTCATGTCATAATGTCCTAATATTTCACAATGGTTTGAAAATGTTGTTACTGCCTTTCAAGCAAAAAATGTCCTAAAATAATATCGTAACCAACCAGCAGAGACTTGAGCCGAACGCCGAATATTTGCTCAAAAAAGCGTAACCACTTTTTTTAGCACAAAATTGCTTGATGTGTTTACTCTTACAAGTGTTTTGTAAGATCAAACAGCATCACATAAAATAAAACTAAACGTTTTGTTTTGAATCATCCAAAGTAAAAGAAGTTTTTCATATAAATAAAAGAATTCAAATGTATTTTATTTAGTGGTTACGTCTTTTTCGTCAAATATTTGTCATGTGTGACCCTACCTAAGAGTCGTATAAGCCGAGCCACCGAGTCGTCAAATATTAAGACGTTATGACAATAAGACCTGATAAGAGTCCTTGTGAATGCACCAATTTAACAATTTTTTAGCTTAACAATAGACTAAATATTATCGTTGATTTAACTTAAGAGATATGTATTTTGGGTGTAAATTTTTTTATTGTCATTAATTTTTCGAGTGTTTTTATGACAAACGTCAAAATGAAAAACATGAATTAAATTTGTAGCCGTCATAATTAGAATTTAAACGATATGTTTTATAATTTTACAACCTTAGTTGCTTTATGTTTTTAAATCGAACTCTATACGATTTCGACATAACCACTCCCCAGAGAATGTTTTGTATGCCACTAATAAGATCGGTCGTCGTTTGTTGGCTGCTGCTGCTGCTAATGTTGCCGCAAACAAAGTTGTGACTACCGATGTTGCTGTTTAGCTGTTATTGTTGCTGATTTCGTTTCCTTTACTTTACTGTTTGTTGCAGTTGTTTTTGTTGTTTGTGTCGCACGAGCTGATCTTAACAATGGATTAAGTCAATTGTTCAATTGTTTTACAACACGATAACTTAATTAATGTTACGAAAAGCTACAACTATAAAAAAAACCAAAGAAGATGAAGCAGTAGCAGCATATTGAACTGAGTATTTTGTAAAACTTTACAAAAGAAAAATGTTTAAAACATGACAAATTTTCAAGTTTAAAAATACTTGTACTTGTGTGTATTAACTTTGATCTAAAGCGCCAGTAATTTGCTTATCTAAATGCTTTTAATTTTTTTTTTCTTCTGTTTTATATTTTGTCTTACTTTGTGGTCTTTATAGATTTTAACCAGTAGAGTACCAGAGTACTAAATGATACTCATTCGCTGGTAGTTAGTCTGGTAGTCATGTTTCATGTAGAGGTATTAAATGTACAAAGACTTTGTATACATTTTTTTTCGGTTTTATTGTGTCTGTTTAAACAGTATTGTTTGAAATTAATTAAAAATTCACTTGTTCAAAAAAGCTATACAAAATATAAGCGACATACTGGCATACAACAGCACAATTCTTTGTACAACATATTGTGGCAAACATGTGTGTGTAGCTGTGTACAAAAACATACACAGTTAAGCGACATAAACTGTAGGACAGACAGTCAGTTGGAGAGACAAATACAGCCAATACAATACTGTTTTATAAAAGCGGATACCGAAATTGCTGATGGCGCTGATAAACTTATTAAAAGCACATTAAATGCCACCAGCGCAGTGGCAACACTAAAATATTTATTTATTTATTTGCTGCAACAAACAAACTATTCATACTCGAGCAAACTGGACACATATACACTTTAATACACTCAAATTAAAAATGTCTTTTGATTTTAATAAATCAATCTTGCAACAGTTTCTTTCAATTTACCAAAGTTTGGTAAAAGCAAACATAATATTTATTTGTGTTTAGTTGGCTCAACTAATAATTGAGAATAAATTTACAATTTATAAGTTTAAACTAGAAAGAACTCAAGATGTGAAGTAAATAATGTAAAATGTAAATTTTGAAAAGGGATTTTTGTTTTTTGTAGGTTGTAAATATGACGATTATATTGTAAATTTAATAAAAATCAATTACAATTAAATTTACGTCGATTATTCCTGAAATTTCTCTCAATGTATCTCCAGTTTATACTCGTTTGTATATCATTTGTTATTCTAGTTACTATTTCATTTAAATTTTCTTATTTAATATTGCATGTGAAGTTTGATTGACAATTATTTCAAGATTTCTATCAATAAACACGTTTAGTTTTTATTTCTTTTTTCCACTGAACGTATTCTTTTGTAGCAACTAAATACTTATACCAATTGATTTTCAACTCTATGACTTCAGTTGCTACTGACTGACTGACTGTTGCCTGTGACAATAAAAGTTTTAGTATTCGCCGTGTATATATGTTTGGAAAGTACGAGTATTAATGTATTTCACGGCAGCAAAAAATTGTCATGTTGTAGTAGCTGTTGCTTTAGATTTTCATTTCAATGATGTATTACATATCACAAAATTTATTTGCGATCTCAAGATGTCCTACAAATTGTATAAAACATTTTATTTAAGTTCCATTAAAATTCGTGCAAATTACTTTGTTTAACATTGTTAAATAAATGGCGTTTAATTTGTTATGTAATTTTATGTTATTACTAAAATTGTAGTTGACAGTAATAGGATCTATTAAATTGGCTAAAAAGCTTTTGTTTTTATTTTGTTATAAATCCATAAAATTAGAAATGGGGGTGGGGTGGGGTGGTGTGGTAACAAATGCTAGATACAAATGATTTAAAGCTTAATTCTGTCAATTTCATTATTTTTAATTTAACATTACTATTAAATACATTTTACCTTTCATTTGAATTCTACAAAACATCATGTCATTTGAAAAAATTATTTTCAATTTTCCTCCACACTATTTTACGATCATATTTTACGATCTGTTGTAAATCATCACTTCTACTCAATTTAAGTAGTTGACATTTTTTCACAACGTCATTGTTTCCATTTCATTTAAGTTTCTTCAAAGGTTTTTCGAATCATGACGACGATCATCAGCTCGATCTGATGTGTAAATAAAATTGTAAATTATATTTATGATGATGATGATGATGATCATGTCTCGTGAACTCAAATATTGTTAAACCATTCATATCGTTTTATTTGTAGAGCAAAATTATACAAAAAAAAAAAAAACAGCACAATAAAGTGAGGAATAATAAAATAAATAAATTGTTGTAATGTGTTGAACAAAGCAAGAGTGAGTGAAATGAATTAATGGCTTAATTGAAAAATTTGTTCTGAAAATATTGTTTATAAGTGGGGAAATAAACAAAGTTTAAATTCATAGTACATATTAATAAAATATAAGAGCAGTACAAAGATATATTTATATAAAAATACACTCACAGAATAAATGTTAGTGAGAATTTAAAAAAAAATTTTGGAAATAGCGATAATAGTTACGGAAGTGTCGTGATCGTTCCCATGACAATTGGATCTATGCTTCGGAACGACCCGATTCTCAATCGGTCAAAGTGAAGAACTTCCAACAACAGCGGAACTGCTACAAAAACAGAAGTGTCAAAATTCCCACTACGTTTTTATAAGTCTGCTTTGTTTTAAATATTAAAATATAACCACGCAAAAAAAACCAATGTGGGAAGAGCATTTAGTATAAAATCGGACATCGTGGACTGTAGGGCCTCGGTACTTTAGCAACAACACCTCAATAGTGTTGATAGAAAAATACGACTGGTTTGGATCCAACAGACTGCTTTAAATCTTTATAGTATTCGTAGATGGAGCTAACTTTGAGATATTCATGAGATCTGGTGTCTTCATAGGGGGAATTGATACTCGGATCTCATACAGACTTCCGCTCGAATGCAACATATATTAGTCTGAGGTTTTGGTGATCTTGAAACGACACCAGGATGTGACAGTCAAGCGCTGAATATTTTAAAGTGTAATATGATCAGCCTCTAGATAGTGGGACACTATAAAAGAGCTCTATACCTGAACTAATAACAATATTAGGCTGTGCAGGCTAACAATTGTTAGATAATTGGTCAATTCACAATGTCTCCTATCGTTTCATATTGTCATAATGCCCTAATATTTCACAATGGTTTATAAATGTTGTTATTGCCTTTCAAGCAAAAGATGTCCTAAAATAATTATTGAGACCTGCACCGAACGCCTAAGACTCGGTTAAGCCGAGCTGCCGTTTCTTGAAATATTATGACAGTATGACATGATAGGAGACCTTATGAATTGACCATATATGTATAAACAATCATAAAAATATATAAAATGACTCCTGACTAAAAACATGACAAACTTAGAATTCTGACAATTGTCACTTATCATTTGTTTGTTCTTGTTTCAAATCATTTTAAATTGATTGAATTTCATTTCACTGTTTTTACAACAACATTGGTTGCTACCCGTTTAATGTGGTTTCTGTTCAATAAATGAATCAATAAATGCGCATTTTTAATGTCAAAAACATTAACATTTTATTGAGATAGTAAACTGACAATCAATGTTTCTTTTTTTTTGTATTCGTATTTTGCTCTTAAAGATTGAGTTATAAAATTCATTTCATTATTTTAAATGTGACACATTAACTAAAATTTTATGATAATTTTGTTTGTCGTTGCTGTTGCTGTTGTTGTTTATGTTTAATTCTTTTAACAACATTCATTATTAACACTTTTAATTTAATTACATTTAATTATTAAGAGTTTTTTTTTCTTCAGCTGTTGCTGGTTGTGTTCTGAAATGACCGCAATGTTTGATTTGAAACCAAAAACGTTTTAGCAAAAAAGTGTTGCAGGTATTTAAGCGCGAAAAAAAATCACTTAATTAAAAATTCTGTTATTATCACTTTTTTGTTCAAGACAAACCACAAACATACAAACAAAAAAAAAACACTTTAAGGTTCTCACCATTGTGGTGAGTGAAGTGAGTAGTGAAGTCTGCAGACGTGAACGAAGAGGAAAAAAGACGGTGGAAAATAAAACAAGTTTTGCAACATGTTGTCGAACAAAAAGTCTTTAGTTGAAGCAGTTTGCAAAAGAATGGAATTACTTATTTGAAAGTAGACATTTTTGAAGTTTCCGGTTTTAGAAATGTTTGCTGTTGAGAGAAAATTTTCTTTTTTTTATTTCACCATGAAACTGAGTTTTTCTATCATTATGACAGCAATTTTATTTCCATTTCCATTCTCTTTTAAAATTCCTTCAAAATAATTTTTGACAACTAACTAACAATTCAAAAACAAAACATAAAAATCCCCAGGAATAGCCAGCCATGCAACATCGTGCAACATTTCCTACCCTGTTTGTTTCTCTTCATTTCTACCCAACAAACAAAAAAGTAGCTGCAAAAAGTTGCCAATATAAATAGGTTCTATGTTGTTTAATTCATTTAAATGGTGATAGTTCTACAATCATAGTTAAAGTATAAAATACCTGAATTTCTACACAGAGAAAACAGATTCGTAGTAGCAACGCAATTTGTTGATATTCTAATGATTCTGTCTTAGCAATCGAATTTTATAGTTGTAGCTACAAAATTTTAGAAGTGGTAACAAAATTAGGTTGCTTCAAACGAAATTCTTCTTTGGTCGCTGATTTTCTGTTGCTAGAACCGAAAAATTCTATGTTTTGCAACCGAATAATTTGATTGGCAGCAAATTCGGTTGTTAGTACGAATCTGATTTCTTGCTTGATAAAGACTTAACATTTCAACAATTCATACTATTAAAGAACTGATTTGCACGTTTTTTTTTACTTCTCTCTTTTCATCACTTAACAATAAAGTCTTCCTGGCTTAAAGCACAACAACAGCCACAGCTTCACAGCAACTACAACAGCAACAACAACTAATCAATTTCATATCAATTTGTAAATTTAAGCAATAATTGTGATAATTAGCTAAGCGTTCCTTTCATATGTTCCTGACATACTCTACCTCGACAACAATCTGGTATGCAACATGTGACCAATGAATGAAGAATGAATGCTGTTCTTCTGCTGGCTGCTAGTGGCACATTTTGCAATTTATTTCTGTGCAGCTCCTTTGATTTCAGTTTGAAAATTCAAGTGAAATTGAAGTATGTTGTTGGAGGTGATAATGAGTAAATTCGAAACGAATAAATATCAAAATGATTGAATTTTGAAATCAATGAACAACACAAGCCAATGCATGAATGAATCCATCATGAGCGCGGAATGACTTAATGAATTTTTCATTATTTCAATTTACACCTTAAGTTGAGTTTTTCTTTCAGTTTTTTTTTTCTGTTGTTGCTGTTAACAAATGTTTTAAACATTTCTGTTGATTGCGGCAGTACAAGTATCAGGCTTTAGAGTTGAACAGGGGGCTTTAATTGTTGTTGTTCATAAGTTGATACATGTGAACGTTTAAATGTGAGTAAATGCCATCAGTAATTAAGTAAATATTTTTTTTGTAATAAAAACTATTATTTTCTTAAAGTTATTAAGGTGGGCTTGTGTATATTTTTGCTCTCACTCTGTTTTACTAACAACTTTTTATGGTTAATTTGAGGTTGGAAGCCGCCAAATAACAAAATATTTCGTTGGCAATTTCATTGACGTGTGTTTTAGAGGTTCTTGTTTTTTGTTTCTAACTATAACTACCTCCCTTTTGCTATTCACAAAATGTTTTGTGCTTAATTGCAATTGAATTATTTTTGTTAAGCAGTACAACTAGAGTTATATGTTTTAATCCCAGTAAATAGCCATTATATGGTCAACTATTTCTTGTTTTTCAAAATTAATTAACTCCAGTTGATTTAGTGTCGTTGGTGGGTTGGGTCTCTCCAGCCATGTTGACATTCCAACTATTAAATGTACGTGTTTTACCTTTATTTTCTTCATATTTGGGGTGGGATTTTTCTTTAATTGGGGTAATTTTTTTCTCTCTAAGATTTCATTTAATATTTATGCTGGAATTTTAATTATGTATTAATGTAAATGACATTTAATTAAACAATTTTCTTTATTTTTTTTTCGTTTCATTTCAGGTAAATATTCAAGAATTTCTGTGGCAATATTTCATAAACAGTAAGTTTTTGTTTCAAGTCAAAGTTGGTAATAATTTGGTAAGGGTAATTAAATGAGGGTTTTAATGTTGGTCAAGCATGCTATGGCTGGAGGCCTAATTAATGGCTTATTATATGGTCCTTCGAACCTAAGCACGCATTGCAAATCTATGGCAAAATCTTAAATATAGTGTAGAAAAAATCAAAAGCTTTTTTAAATTAAATTTTTGATATAAATATGTAAATAGGAAAATAGCTTGGGGGAATTCCTATTTCACCCCCTCTGGATCTGCTCCCAACCTAGTCAATAATGTGCCCATAATAAGGATATTTTTGTTATAAAATTTTCAAAACTCCAATTTATAACTTTTAAAAAATTAGCTCAATACCTCTCACAATTTTGCCATAACAGCAAATTTAACTTGAAGTATTTCGAGAAAAACGAAGATTGTATAGAAATCGGGAATATGCTTATTTTTGAATTCTTCATAAAAATGTAGCTAATTGCAGTTATGTTTATTTTAATTCAATTAAAATTATTTTTTGTGATTATTTACGCTGTTTATAATTTCAATTAGACAAACACATGTCATAGTTTATTTAAACATTTTAATCCACTTTTAATTAAATTAACAAAAATGTTTATCAAATATTTTTCATCTTTTCAAATGCAAACATACAATTCTCACATATAAAATTAAGTACATTTTTTATAGCTGTGCACACAAATAGTCAAATAAAATATAAAAGTTTTTTTTTTAATTTTGAAAAAAAAATACAAAAAATTTTAATTACAATTACGTGTTATTTTAATGACTTCATTTAATGCCTTTTTTACTTAGTTTAAAAAATACTTGAGTTACAGAGATATTTGCCCTATAAGCTTTAGAGTTTTATTTTATTTAGCAATTAAATTCACTTACTTATGACTTATTAAAGGTACTTTAAGTACACTCGTAATAATAAACATTTAGAGATACAGATACATGGAGATACATACAGGGACAGACGGAACAAGATTGTTTTTATAAGAGTTAGCTAGTGAGTGGCTATAAAACAAGGTTAATTACTTTATAACTCTAAAATAGACACTTTTCAATATGTACTTACTTACATTAAGTGTTGGGGTTTTGTTAAACAAGACATTAAAATTAAGTAATTTGTTTTAGCTAGATAAACATGGTTTTTTGTATCTGTTTTTACCTGACTTTTAAGTTCAATTTTGTTGAACAGAACAACAACGACTGACCTTGATCTATTTTGTAAACCGACATGCAAAAATGTTTTGTTTCTTTTATAGTTTTCTAAGTACAAACAAACAAAATAAAATAAAACGAACCTAGATGATGCAATATTAAATGCCACACAATATTCTAAAGACTTTCTCTTACAGCATTTCCACCTCTACTTTTCCTAGCTCATACCTATGTTGCTCTGTGTTAGTGTGTTAATAATATTAAAACACAATATTAAGAATGCCTGCTGGGCAGGCGCAGTTAGTTGTATTAAAAGATGTTGGCCCGTTGTTCAAAAGAATCCTAACAGCAGCAGGTTCAGCAGGTTTCTTCCACTATTAGACAAACGCGCAACAAAGCAAACGAAGTCATAAAATACAGCTGGTTCTATTTAGTCTAAATATGCATGTTTTATTTGTCGTACAATAGTTTAGTGAGAGTTACAATTGTTTCCGACATTCAGCCATGTCGATTATGTAATATTACACACACTTTAGGCGAAATGACAATTTAGTGATTTTTTGTAGAATTTTAGCGAGTTTTTTGGGTTTTAGTGAATAGAAAAATAAAAGAGGTTTGAGGCTTATATTCAATAAGAGCTAACTGCATTAAATACTGATAGGCCTTTTTGAATATAAATCCTTGACATATCGTTAGCTTAGCTAACTAAGCTATGTCCTTTTTCAAAAATTTTACAGGAGACAATAAACATTCTAAAATTTGTTTCAAATTATTTTAAAATCTTTTAAAGCAGTTTGAATACTTATTTAATGTGATTTAAATTGATAAATAATGACAGTTTAGAAGGAGTGCGTTTTCAACTTACAAGTCCTATTTTGGGACACAGTATATTTTCAGTAACTTATTTTGTATTATTGAATTGAATTTTGCACATCTCATATATAAAAAGAAGTGTACATTTTGATGTCACTACTAACTGCGAAAACGGATCGACCGATTTTAACAGAAATATTAGGGTACGTTGGGGATGGTCTGTAGATGGTTTATGTGAAGTTTGCACGAAATCGGCATAGTGGTTTCAGTGAATCTTCAGATTTTTGATTTTCGGTCTGTGGGCGGAGGGGCGTGGTAAAATCAAATTTTTACACTATAAAACAAATAGGCCGCTGTTAACATTGTATTGTAAAATTTCTTTTATATTAAACAAAATTTCCGAAAGTACAACTAATATAGTAAACAACGTCGACAAATCAGATCTCGTTCCCGCCGAACTTCTGCGAAATGCAAATGAATATTCAATCCGTTGTCGACAAGGTATTCATAAGTCTTACAACCAACTACAAATTTCCTACAAAATTCGGATTGGCTGTGGGAACGTGCAATTTTGGTACCAAAAAATGATGATGTCAACAAGCTCAATGAGCGAATTAATTGAAACTGACTGGCGAAACAATGAAATACAAATCGATTGACACAGTAATGAATGAAGAACAAGCATCTATTATGCTACTGAAACATTGAAGGCTGGATCACAGATAATGTTTAAAATTATGCAACGGAACACGATTGACCATCAAAAAATGTTCACCAAATTTTATTGAAGCAACAATCATCGGTGGCAGATTAAAATGCGAAGACGTAAAGATTTCACGCATACCAAAGATTTCCAACGACAAAGCATAAGGCCAATCGTTGACTATTGCTGGCTTACATTTGGAAAATTCTTGTTTTGTATGTGGTTTGCTCCCGAGTAAATAAAAAAAAGAAACGTATATCCATTGTCCTTAAGATGAATTCATAAATATAATATCCCATTTGCCTTAAATACATCCGTTTCTTTTTTTAAGGGCATATCATGCCACTGTACTTATAGATATCTGTTACAACTTTGTCAAATGATCACCTCAGTGTTTCGGGTGCGATGTCAGGTCGGGGGAGTCCGTGATTTTTTTGTCCGACACTGTATATTCAAATCGTATATGTATATTCAAAACGCGGACCGGGTTCAGCTAGTTTTCTCATAAAATTTGTTATTTAGTTTCTTTAGTTTTAGACTGATATTATCACTGATGTTTCTCTCAAAATGCAAAGGGGCAACGTTTATGATAGTAATAGACGAGATGATAATAAATTTCAAAATTATTCAATATTTCCTTAAACTAATTTATAATTATAGTTTTTTGATTGCAATTAAATGATAAACTGTCCAACTGCATTTTTTGGACAGAAAAGCTACTATATAATTCCAGTTGGTCTGAATTTTGTTTTACGTTGGGTCAAAGTTTTAATTTTTTGATACTAACTGAAAAAAATGTTGTAAGTTAATGTCTGAGAGAATTTTTATTGTCAGAGTTATATTGTGGAATTCTATGGGGATAATTTTTGTGGAAGATCTTTACCCTCTAGCTCCTGCCTTTAGGGGTCAATTTCGAGAACCTCTTTTTCGTGAAAATCAAAAAAAAAAAATCCAGTCAAAAAGAACATTTGAGGATTAAAATTTTATTCCCCACCTGGTGTCTCACATTTTTTTTAAAAAATCGCCTATTCATAAACAGTGGACTTAGCATGTTTGCTCGCTAAGCTAATAATTTATTAAGTTGTTCAAAAAAAGTAACTAATAAGTCATTGTAAAGTATTTTTTGAAGAAGTATATTTCAATTTTGTTTGAGTTTTTATTTTTATTAACTTTTTTTAAAGTTTTCTCAAATAACATTAAAAAACTTGCCAAATAATATAGATTTCGATTTTGAAATTAAAGTATTTCAATGTTATTGCCAGTCTAGCATATTTTATTTATGTTGTATTGACATCACTGCTCACACCAGTAGCCATGCTGTTAATTTGCATTTTGTAGGTAAGAATTTTCTTAATTTTTTTTCTCCCCATATTTATGTGTTAAGTAGATATTTAAATATGAAATATTATCCCTAAAATATGAATTCATGTTAAAGCATAAAATATGAAATTCAAATTAAATTTCAAGCAGAACATTAGAAAATGTTTTGTTGAATGTTCTAAATCTGTGTCACACATGTCAAACGTATGCACTTGTTAAAAACCGAAAAATACAAATTTTATACAACTTTTATCTTTATTCTTAATATTTGTCTGTCAACTTCCAAAAACAGAAAAAAAAGAAAAACTTTTTTTTGGTTTTATTATGGTTCTTTTATTTAAGAATTAATAAAAAGAAACGAAAAAATAATAAACTTTTTGTGTTGATATAAAATATCAACTCCCTAAAATCAAGGAAAAAAAGAAAAACCAAAAAAAAAGAATCTTTGAAATACAAAATAAAAATAACCTAAAGTTAACCTACAGAAATGTTAAAGAAACTTGAAAATACAAAAAAATATAAACCGAAAAAGAACAAGAAGATGATGTATTTTTAAAGTAAATTCTATAGATGCGAAGTATATAATTTTTGTATCCCCAAATACCCTTAAAAAATAAAAGTCTTTTTTTATTTTCGCAGTCAAGTTCAGTTTCACAATTTGTTTGGCGCGCGCATTAATTTCATTTATTTCATTTTATTTTTTTCATCATCACTAGAGTATTTTCGAATCTTTTTGTTGATTCTGTTACTGATATTGTTGTTGCTGTTGTGGAGTCTCAGGAAAACAACAACAAAATCATATGATTATAGTAAAATAACAACAAAAAAAAGAAATACCTCCCAATTTTTTTGAAAATAAAACCAAAAATAATAATAAACTTGGTGGATTGAATCCCCTGGTTTTCTGTTTTTTATTTTTTATACAATACATTCGTACTGCTACACATTAAAGTGAAAAATATTTTGTTTTAGTTTATTTTTATTTATTTTTATATATAAAAAAATATATTTTTTATTGTAATCTTTAAAACAGACACCGTTGACAAGCTGCCGGCAATACAGGCAGCACTTTTAAGCACTAAATACAAAGATTTTTGTGTTTATTATTTTACGATTCAAAATTTAAATTTGTTTTTAAATATCCCATAGGAAATTCAATCTTAGCCTTAATTTTAATAGTGATTACTTTGTTATTAGTCATTAGATTAAGACAAATTACATAAACTTAGTTCAGAATAATTAATTTTGTATGCTGTTATTAGTTTTAAACCTATAGGGAAGGGATTTGAGCCAGAAATATTTATACTACTGGTTCTTGGGATTTAAATTGATATATTTTAGTCACTATGTGGCTGTTCTCAGAATTTAACCAAACCAATTTGTTCTGTTCTTACAACTCCTTCCAATGACATGCACAATTAGGATCTGATTCAGAAGCATAATGAAATTTACTCAGCTAAAGTGTTTTTCACACAAAATACTAAACAAAAATATTATTAAAACAAACAATTCCTTGAACTTTTTCATTTCTTTCAGTTCAACTTTGTTTAGCCATAAAAAATCGAAATAAAATGTGCACAGAGTAGTTAAAATATTTTAGAATTCAATAAAATAGTTGTTTAATCGATAAACCATTCATTCATTCATACTTTTATGCCAATTGTTTTGTTTTCTAAAACTCTGTCTGTTTCTTTTTGGTCTTTCCTTCATAACATCCATGGAAGCTCAACAGAAACAAAAAAAAAAACAATTCCTGTGTTTTTTTGCTTTTGGAGAGTATGGTTTGTTGTTTTCAACTGACAACAAATATCTCTAGGGAACCAACAAAAAAATCATTAGAATTTTTGTTAAGGGGTTTAAAACAACAAACCCAAAATAGAAACCTGATAAAACCTTGACTACTTGCAGGGTGTATCATTCTTTTTTTGTTATTTTTAACCTGAAATTCAAATAAACTTTTTAAAACTACCAACAAAAGTAAGATTCTACTACCAACTCACCCATATGGGATTTCGCTGGAAATCATTTTACACAAACAGTGGAACCTTGATAAGTTCCATATTTGTTTAAAGCTTAAAATAAATTTAAGACAACAAATTAGACAAATTTCTAAGATTGAAAAATTGTTGTGTAAAAAAAACTAACAACCGCCATTGTAACTTTACACTCCATAGTAGTTTTACAAGTTTCATGCCATGTAGAGGGAGGTTTTCGAAATGAAAAACTATTACATTTAGCTACACACCACATACGAGCCTTTTTTTCCTTTAACTTTCATTACATTCAAAATATCAGCAGCAGTGGCAGAGTTGGTAAAAGAATAAAACATCCCCGACATATGTCGGTATTCGATGGCAAATTCATGTGTTGTTTTTTTTTCTCAGTTCTATCGACGTTTGTACACACTCTCATACCCACTCTTATACGATTAATCGCATTATATGAATATCAAAAGTGGGTAAAAAGCATTGATATCAAAATGTGAGAAAATAACAAACTAAATTGTTAGTTTCTATTTCCAACTAAACACACATACACGAAAACATTTCTACACACATACATTCTAATTGATGCAGAACTATGAAATGATTTGTTCTTAAAAGTCAATTCTAATACATAATTACACAGGGCAACAAAATCGAAATAAAATTTAGAGACTTTTTAAACCACTACACAATTTTGATGTATTGTGGTTGCAGTAGTACAAATATGGTCCAAATTTTAAAATCAATGGAAAGATTTTTTTTTAAAAAAAATAAATTTTTAAGTAAAATTGTGGTTTTTTCCCACGTTTCTCCTCATAATTAATGATTACTCAAAAACGGTTAGCTCGATATTATTAAAGTAAACTTAAACAAATAAATTTATATATCCATTAATCCATTTTTATATTGCGTTTTAATCGCCTCAGTAATTTCGGAGTTATAATAACAAATTTAAGCAAAAAATATATTTTTTACGTGAAAATAGCAAATTTGTTTGTTTTAAAAAACTCATGAAAAATCGAAAACGGCAGAAATTGGAAATTTTACATGCGTTTTGTTATTATAACAAAAATGAAACACATTTAAAATTTCCACTCAAAATACACGCTTGTATTTAAGCACATAAAATTTTGTGAAAATGAGCGAATTCACTTAATTGTGATTAAGTTCTAAAAGAATCTATCGATTTTTATGATCGATATCTCATTTTCTTCATATTACATGTGGCTTTGCGATAAAGCAATAAATCTGAAAATGTCTATCATTTTCGATTTTTCATGATTTTTTTAAAACAAATAAATTTGATATTTTCACATAAGAAATATATTTTTTGCTTCAATTTGTTATTATAACTATGAAACTACTGAGCCGATTAAAAAGCAATATATATATGAAAAGTTGTACATAGCATGGGGAAAATGTTTTCGAAATTCAATCAATCGAAAAATGAACATTAATTACTCAATTTTATGTATATCAAACAAAAAACTAAAACTTTGTCAAAAATGAGCGAATTCACTTAATTATGAATAAATTCGAAAATAATCAATAGATTTTTATGATTGATATCTCATTTTGTTGCTATTATATGTGGTTTTTCGATAAGGCAACAAACCAGAACAAATTCAGCCGTTTTCGATTTTTCATGAGTTTTTTAAAAAAGAAAAATTTGCTATTTTCACATAAAAAATATATTTGTTGCTACAATTTGTTATTATAAGTCCAAAACTACTGAGCCGATTTAAACGCAATATTAAAGGCTAATAAATTTAAATTTTTTTAAGTTTATTTTAATAATATCGGACTAACCTTTTTTGAGTTATCATTAATTATGTGGAGAAACGTCTAAAAAACCATTCACAAGTTTACTTAAAATTTTTTAAAAAAAATCTCTTCATAGAATTGAAAAATTTTACCACTTTTGCTATTGAACTTTGTTATTCATTAAAACCATAACAGAGCTGTTTACATTTAAAAAATTATCATCGATATTTTCTTAAATTTAAAACTTATAGGTGGGAATCAAAAAATACTTAATCAATAAATACAGAAACTCGTACATTTTGTTTTTTATATTCAGCAGTGACATGAATGAAGTCATGTTAAGGAATCACAATGAATTCATTCCTTTAAATATATTTATATTCTTTCATCCATACATTCGTATTCACATAATCGTGTGTGTGTGACTTTCATTTCCATTCGATTTGATTCATTTTTTTTTTTTTATTTTTACTTTTCCTACTATTTTCCATAGTATTTTGTTATCAATGCTTTTTTTTTGTTTTTCTTCTTAGAAGTTTGTTTGTTTTTGTAATTTGTGCTGATGTTGTTTCACTATAACAACAAAAACCAAACAAACTTAAAAGTAGAGGAAAACAAAAACTTTATATTTTTTTTCTAACCCCCTTCCCACAAAAAAAAGTTATAAAACAAGTTTTTCACACTTTTCCTTAGACGATTTCTTCATTGAGGTCTTCCTAAAAGCGTTTTAATTGTATGTAGATGAGATGAGTTAGGTTTTTTTCATAAAACCAACTCTAAGTTTTTGTAGTTGAAAACAGAAATGTGTTTGTTTTTAACGATTGATTTACTAATAGCATTATAATGTGTTTTAAAATTGATTTTCCATTTGGTTGTTTTTTAATTGTTATTGAAAATTTGTCTCTTTTCACCTTAAATCTGTTTTATTTAAAAAATCTTTTAGGATGGTTTCATTACTTTTTTGATTAAAATTTGTGCGATTGCTGGTTTCTATGGTTTACTCAATGTCCTTGTACAAACAAACCTCTAGAGATTTAATTTGGTCATATAAAATTGTTGTGTATTTTTAAGATTCCCACATTAATTTAATTGCAAATACATACACATGTGTAAGTCAGCTAATGCTGGAGTGTGCGTGAATGTGTGTGTGTGTTAGTTAGTTAGCACAAGGTTGACATTTTATTTAATCAGTGTAATTTTTGCATTAAGACTGATTATGCTTTTAGTTTTGTAAATGTGTTTTAGGTTTTTCTGTTTCTGTTTTTTTTTCTTGTTCATTTCATTTTGTTTCGTTTGTAATGGGCGTGTTTGTAATGATAACCAAAGTACATTTCAGTTAACTTCATTCACTTCATCATGTTGCCAGCTAAACAAATTTTATGAAAGTTGACATAACCACACATGTACTACGGGGAACCCCAACACCCCCACCCAGCTGAACTAAACACAGCCAACCCACCGACAAACAAACAATGAAACATCCTGTTTTAATCCCTGTGTAGAACTAAAAACAAAATGTAACGAAACAAAACTATTCAAAAAAAAATCCTATTTAACATTAGTAACATTTACAAACAAAAACCACGACCATAACAGAACTACAACAAAAAACCCGGTAGTTGAGCTTTAGAGTCTGAAACACACACATGAACACACACAGTAAGTAGTAAATGCCCCATGGAATTGCCCCATGGTTGCCTGTTCATTTATACGCTAGTGTTTGAGTTGTTTTTTTGTTGCTTTTGACTGAATTAACATTGACGTGTGCTATTTGTGCAAGCTCTGGCCCAAAAAAAAGAAACAAAAACAAACCAACAGCAAAAAAAACCCCAAAGCTTTATGGCCAAGGCAGTCAGGGCAGGCTGAAGCAGTGTTACATTTGTTTGCTGGTGTATATTTTCCATTCCAGCCATGTTAGCAAATGAGTATGTTTGTATGTATTTCGGTATGTTGGTTGGTTTATAGGAGTACATTACTTTTACATTACAATATTTTATTTTATTTTTTTCCATTTTGTGTTCTGATATTTGTAGGACCTTTCATTGGAGTGGTGTTACTTCATTGTTGCTGTTTTGTACGAGTAGTACATTGTTTTGTTGTTTATTTGTAAATGTTTTAAAGGTTTACCACAACAAAACATAATTATCAAATTAGTGTGCAGCCAATGGAGGCTAATGAGTTTGTGGTTAACACACATATATTTTAATATAAAAACACACACATACTTACTCAACTGCGAGTATGCTTTCAACAGGACATATTTAGCTCAATGCCTCAAAAAATTACATTATTTTTCACTATATGCGTGTAATTTGTCATATTTTTGGGTAATATTTCTTTTTCTTGATTTGTTGGCTTAAATCTAGGAGAACTAAAATATAAACCTAGTTTAAACTTTCATATTATATCTACTCAATTAGATAGCATGCCCCTGAATGTATGCAATTTTATTTTCTGTCAAAAAAATTTGCTCATTTTCTGCCCATATTTTCGATAAAGTCTCATACGTTACGCTCATTGTATTTGGTCGTGTATTGTATCAAGTTGAAGATCTTTAATATTGTAGATCTTTTGTATATCTTCAGCTCACCATCCTAAAATCAGACTTATGTCTATTAATATTTCAAGTTGTATTTTAGTGAGTGTTTTTTTGGTTGGGTTCTTAAGGAGTGCTGGTCTTAGTCCAACTCTGAACATTCTCTGAAGTGAAATCGGAGTTTTGGAAATGCCTTTTTTTACAAAAATAAGAGATTAAATTGTTACGTTTTTGTAAAAAAATATATTTATATTGTATCGCGAACGCGACATTTGTCGCCTTTAAAGTGAAAAATAATAAAGAAATAGAAAAATTGGTTTTCTTTTTACGTTTTTCGTTGTTATATTCGTATCACTATGTTTAGAGCAAAATATATTTTTTTTGATTAGTTGTTTTCAACACATTAGTAAAAAACTTGAAATTCCGAACGAGACAAAAAATTTAACTCGCTTCCGACAGCCTCTAGAAAAATTAAACAAAATTTCAGAATTTAAAAATAATTATTAAAAGAGGCTTTTATAATTATCAACAAAATGATGCAGGTTATATTGATTATAACATTCCGTTTGCAATACATATATTTAGAGTCGTTATAAAATTCTAATATGGTCAAACTATGTCCGGCCGTCTGTCCCTCTGATTGTCTGTAAGTCTGTTGAAGGCACTATAGGACCTATAGGGAAGGGCTTAGGCAGATGAAATTTAAATATTCTTTGTTCATCAGAAATGTTTTTATTGAAAATTGTTAAGTATTATAGAACCAGAGTTATGGATCAACCTCCAACAATTTATATTGTTCAATTTTCATTAAATATATTGCAGATAATACATCGAAATGTTGCTTTCATATACATATAAATGTTTAAAATAGTAAGAATCGGTTCATGACTCCTCATAGCATCCATACAAAGGTACTCCCGAAATATGACTCTATGAAACATAAATTTGGTATCAGTGCAAGTAGTATTATATTGGGTCACAGCCGAATATAACAATCTTATTTGTTTTAAATTTAAATGGAATATTGTAGCTTTCTATTTAAAGTTTGCATGTTGAAATGTTTTCATTGGTTTTTACAACCTTTAGTATGATTTAGCACGCGACATATTTTCCCATCATGTCTGTAATAAAGATTATTTCATTTAATTTGAACAAAAGCTTTGTATTTAATATTTACTTATTGTAGTGAATCAATATCTTCAACTTTTAGCATTTATAACCATATGAGGAGCCGCAGAACAAAAGGTAATTTTTGAAAATTTAAAAATTTGAGAAATTGGTTTTCTACCCAAATATAAAAATACTAAAAAATAAATTTGTTAAAAAATTCGAAAAAGTACCTTTTGTTCTGCGGCTCCTCATATACGATCACCACTACGTGATAAAAGACCCAAAGTCATGCACTTTTTTTATGGGCCCCCAAAGATTTGGGCCCTTGGTGTCATTTTTGCAAAAAAAAGTGATAATTTTCTTGCAAACTATCGACTGGTCTATCGGGGCACCCAAGTGTTTATAAAATTTATACAATTATACATTCTTATTAATCAGAAATATTTCACCAAACTTTCATTTGATAGAAATTTTCGTAATTGTGGCCACCTAAATACAAAAAAACTTGAAATAAAATTGTATCCTCATCAATGTCGTTTGATTTCTTTCCAATTCACATGTTGTGAACAGCACACCCCAACTTGTTTCAAAACTCAAACAATTTTCTTTGAGTGTAAGACAAAAAGAAGAGGGAAAACTGAAGAAAATAGCGGTAGTAGCTAAAAACTTTTTGTTGTTTTTATTATACTTTTCTTATAGGATATTTCTTTTTCTTTTCATTTTCATTTTGTGAGAGTGGTGAGTGTGTTTTTCACAACGTTATTTGTACTTTTTGTTGTTCATGGGCCTGTCACAGAAATGTCAGCCTTCAGTAAGACAAGCATAAGCAAATCTTCTAGACTTGAGATATAGTTACTCACTCATTCCAAAGTTAATATACACTAACACACTTCACAGAAGTAAAACGAATATACATAAGAAAAAAATTAAGCAAAATAAATGAAATGAATTATTTAAGTCTTTAAATATGAATAAATACAAAAAGAAACAACAACAACAAAAGTATCAACTGACAGTAAAAATTTTCTTTAAGTGGAAGAGCAAAAACTCAACAACAATAACAACAACAACAAGAAACCAAAGAAAAGTTGTGAAAAAACAAACTGAAAACATGCAACAAAATATTTGTCAGTTTTGTTTCATGAAATGGTGCCAAGAATATTATAATTTCTTTCAACTATTTTGTTGTTGTTTATTTGTCATTTTATTAAACAACAAAGACGACATATTTTGAGTAGGCATATTTTTCTTCTTCCTTCGCCAGCAGCACAAAAAAAATCAAGAACAAAAATATAATTTTTATCATTTTTAATAAACGATTCTTTGAAGCATGAAAATATGAAAAATTAATCTACAATATAAAACAGACAAATGACAATTTCAAAATGTCTTAAATTGTTTGTTAAATTTAATCCGTTGTTGAACTGAACAATAATTATTAATGGTTTTGCTTTTGTTGTTGATGTAAGGGTTAAAATTATGGTCAATTTGTGAAATAATACGCAATCAAGGTCAAAGACAATAATAAATGAATTTAGCAAGTTAAAAATACATGTCTGCTAATATTAATTTTATATTCCTATAAAAAACACTATATAAAAAGGCCCGACCAATAAATTTTCATAGAGGAGACAAAAAAACAAAACACATGTATCAGCGTTTTGAAAGTTTACATCTGAATGTCATTTGAGGGGGCGTTAAAGTTTCCCAACTCTGGCACATTCTTATTGTTAATCGGCATAAGAAACCATGTGATCCTTACATTTTAGTTATGAAATGTGTTCAGAAAATGTATGTAAAATGTTACGGAGAACATTTTTGTAGAATATGTTAACCCTCTAAATCCTCAAGGTATGGGTCATTTTTGTCCTTCTTTTAAAAAAGAAAAAAACACCATTAAAACTGGATTTAAGGGGTTAAAATGTTCAGCAAAATTATTATCCGTGAAATTTTACTATAAGTCCCTGAATACACCAAAACAGAAAATTCAACCAGAAAGTCAGAAATAAGATATAACAAAAGATAGCTTAGGGTTTCCCTTGTAAACGAATTAACAATAACTGATTAGACCCAAATGTTTAATACCCAGTTTTATACTCCTGGAATAAAATTCAAGAGTCGATTTCCATTACAAATAAATGTGTATGAGTCTGATTATATACACAATTGCTACAGTTTTCTTTTCTTAATTCTACAAGCATTTTATCACAATTTGTTTTTTTCTCTCAGTGTATTCGTAACTCAATCATCTGTCCGTAATTCCCATATTTCTTTCACTTCTAATAAAAATTGTGTGAAATACGATTGAGTGTTTTTTTGTTGCTGCCACGAATACATTATTGCACTGGCATTAAATCCCTTTCCATTTCTATTCTGAAAGCAGTTTTCTAGCTATAATTGGCAAACGGTTTCAAAATTAGCATTTAAAAATGGTAAATATAATCAATCACCTACGGAAACTGCGGGAAATATATTTTAGTTTTTCAACAGTGTTATTGTTATTGCATTGTAAAAGTATATTTGTAAGTATAGTTATAGAAATATACATGATTTTTATTTGATAATTGTATTAAATTATAAATAGTAAATGACACCACAAAGCACAACAGCAGCAGTGGAAGCAGCCACTAATAATAATTGTGGCACAATGACGACGTAGAAAAAAACTAAATAAAACTGACAAAAAGGACACATTTCAACAACATTTAAAGATTTCAAGCAAAAAGTGCGTCCGTCCATCGTCTTGTAACCATAAACAGTATTGGAAACTGCCACAAATGACGGACTGCAGCAAGTATGAAAGTATTTTAAGGAAAGCAACAAAAAATATAAAACAAACCCAAACATTCAAGCCACCAAGCATTGAGTGGTGGATGAAGCCAGCTACAAAGAGCAGTAGAATTGGAAGACAAAGTTACAGTGTGCCTGCCTGGAATGGCAGACAATCTCTGCTTGCACCTGTTTAAAAGTTCAACACCACTTCACACAATCAGTATGCGCTGTCAAAGTTTGACAGTTAATATACTTTAGCATTAATAGCAAAGTAGTACTCGTACTGGTACCAGCAGCAGTAGTATGGATGGAGTGCAGTCAGTGTTTGTTGGTACTAGTACTCATACGTATAGTGGCTTTATTTAGTGGCTGGTCGTGCTGGAGGAGGCAGGCCAGTTATCCAAAACCATTTCAAATTCTTCTACACACAATATGTGAACTCTTTTCGTACAAAAAAAGTCTCCTTGTCTGTCTGTCTGTTCTGTAAGAAAAACTAAACATTTTAAAGTTAAGCTTTACTAAATGATTGCGTCAGGGGAGAAACAACTACAAAGTCTAGATTTTTTATTTTTTTTTATTTTGTTACAGCTTTAGCTTTTTGTCTTCATACTTGGCTGTTTTTGTATTCATTTTTGTTTTGTGTTTTTTTCTTCTTCTTTCAAATCAAGACGTGCATCTTAAAGATTGTTGAGTTGGTTTTTATAGACAAACGTACGATGTAATATTATTACCATTGGGAATATCTATCTACATGTAGTAAGACATACATACCGACATACATATTTAATAAATGTTGCTTCGTTTGTAGATACGTATGCATGTATGTTTGTATAAATATTTAGTATATTTAACTTGTTTAAACATTTTATAACGCGTGCACAAAGTTATGAAAACAATACAAGAGATCAACTGAAGTAAAAAATAAAACAAAATCGAAACTCACACGATATGAACTGAAGAAAAAAAAACAAAGAGAGAAAAATTACGACAAGTAACAGTCATTTGGACAGTTAAAGTTAAAAACTGCATAAAACCAAAGAAACCATCGAACCAACGAACAAGTAAATTGAACAGGAACAAAACAACACACAAATCACATCAACAATTTTGATCTGTAATCATTTTTTTTCTCATTTTTTATTTCGCCAACAAACTGCATTAAATACAACATGCATACTTACTTACAAACATTGGAAACACATCAGAATATCTTATCTTTGACAGTGAATCAGTTAAACAACATTTTGATAATAAATCTAATTGTCACATAACAACATCCACATTCAATTGAATAAAAAACCCCCCAATTGTTTTATCGATATCATTATAATGTGATCGATTAGTCAGTAAGAGTAGCAGAGAGCGAGAGGGCGACTGAAAAAGACAAGACGAAACCAGACCAGACCAGACAGACACTGTTGTGTAAAATATTATTTATTGTTGAACATCAGGTAATTAAGTTTAAAAAACACACAAATAAACTGTATTATCTGATTTTTAATTATATTAAATGATTACAATCATCGTTTGTTGTAAAATCATTTTAATTGTTAAATGTTTCTTTAGATTTATTGTGAGAGATTTGCGTGAGTGTTTAGCTAATGGAATCTCAATTGGCAAACAAAAGTTGTAATTTGAAGTTATATTAAAATTTGCACAGAATGTTGTTCAACATTTTTATTATGATTTAAACAGAATTTTATTGACGCTAGAAATTTTGCATGTTTTGTTTCAAAATGTTTTAAAAAATAAGTTTAATATAAGATTAATTCAAACCTTAACCTGGACCTCTGATATCTGCTACATAAGCCCTACTACTTATTCGCATTATGAAGAAATTAAACTATGAATAGTTTCGATATTATATCGAATTTTGTGGCGATCGGTACTTAATTTCTCATAGTTCTCATATAATGGCCAATTCGACTGTGCCTAATCTTGTATTCCCACTTGTATGTCCCCTATTTGGCCGATTTCAGAAATACACAGAAATCATTGTACCAAAATCTATGACAATCGGTCCATAATAATTATCATACATTTTAACGATATAACTCTTAGTAATGACACAACATTTTTATACCCTACACCACCATAGTGGGGAGGGTATAATGCGTTTATGCAGAAAAATATTAGTCTAACACCCACCATAAAGTTTACCGATCGACTTAGAATCACTTTCACGATGTCCGTCCGTCTGGCTGGCAGGCAGGGACATGTAAACCTTGTGCGCAAAGTACAGGACGTAATTTTGAAGATTTTAAAATTTGCTACATATATTTTTTTCGGACCAAGGACGAAGCCTATTGAAACTGGCTGAAATCGGTCCATTATTTCACCTAGCCCCCATACAAATGTCCTCCCGAAATTGGGGTTTATCGGTCATAAATGTTTAATTGACATATGTATCACCACAAATGTTGCTCCAAATAAGTTTTATGTATACGAAATTCATGTCACAAAATTTTGTTATTATCGGTGCATAATTACTCATAGCTCCCATATAGGCCCTCTTCCAAAAATCATTTGAACGTGCATAAATCCCTTTAAATTGTTGGTATACACACAAAATTCAACAAAAATAACATTCATATAGACATAAATCACACGACCTAATTTCATGGTGATTGGTCCATAATTGGTCATAGCTCCCATATAAAGCCCACTTCCGAAAGTCACTCACGAATATAAATAATTGAAATTTTAAAAGAAAAATATTTTTTGCTCATTTACTTAGTGCAGGGTATTATATGCTCGGGCTTGACCGATCATACTTTCTTACTTGTTTATAGTTAAGTTTCGTGCGATCATTACGCACCCTAACACTCTCTCAATTCTGCTTGAATTGCTCATTAAACAATAAAACTTAAAAATCATGATGTAAAATGTCCTTTTTGAAAAGATGTTTTAATAAATTTGATTTCTCTATACATTATTTAACAAAAAACCAACAGACAACAAACGTCCGATCAAAATCGTTCAAAAACAAACGATCGATTACATTACAAAGAAGATCGATAAACCGGGCTGGTTATTTAGTTGAGCAACAACGGACGAAATATAAACACAACAATTTCTACAACTGATGTGTTATTGTGTTTGCTGTCTGTTTTGTCCACACTCGCGTCTGGAGCGCCTGGGACTGCGACTGCAACAAAAAATAAAACGTACCAACCAAAAAAAAAAAGAAAACAAACATTTAAAGAAATTGTAACTTCATCATGGCACTTTGATTGGCACATGAGCACGATTCATCCAGAATGCAACAGCAGAGAGCATAATGTCTGCTGCAACAGCAAACAACAACTTCGGCCACAATAATAAAGTTTAAAGTAAAAACTCCATTCATTGAGCACGATCACAATTTGATTTGTGTGAGACTTTTTATATTTCACCACTAAAGAGTCGTCTCAACAATTTCGTTGCAGTTTTTGCTGCGCCACAAATAAACCAACACGAACAAAAAACACTATCTTAAATAAATACGTCATCATCAGATGCAGCAACAACAAGGACAATTACAAAAAACAGATGAAGAATCAGTATTAGCAGCAGCAAAAGCAGAAATAACATCATGATCTTTTTTCCACAACATTTAAGGAAAAAATGCCAGCACAACAAAAAAAAAAAGTGAACAGAAATGCGTAAAAACACGCATACTTAGTTGATGCTTGGCCGTGCAACAGAGAAGCCTGCACAGATAATAAAAGTGCAACAATTGGAAGTTGAAGGCGACAACAGTAATGTCAACTGCTGATGAAAAAAAAAACTTAAATGATGATGTTAATTTTTACATATTTCAAATATAGGATTTATATTTAAATGTTTAATTTAATTTTGTATTTTAATTTCCACTAAGATTTTATTCTTACAAAAATCACTTTATTTAAAACAAAACCAGCTAAATTAGCCTCACTTCATACTGATAATGTACTCATGTGATGTGATAGTTTTTTTTATAGTTTTTATCATTCTGTTTGTGGTTTTTTTTTGGCGTGTTCTATTTGTGTTTGCTGTTTTCAAGATTCCTGCCAATTTTCTTTATTAAATCTATCTGCTATAAAAGAAAATGTAGGCAATGCTGAATCTAGTTAATGGCTTTTTAAGTGTTCTATCAAAAACCAATATGTTGTGTTTTAATTTTTTGTGTCTTCTTTGGTCACCAATTGAAATGTTTAATCATTAAACAGTATTTTTTTTTTTTTTTAGCTGGAAGTTTTATATTTTTTATGTTTAGACAATTATGTATCATGTTGTTTTTGTATTTAGGACCAACTATTTGTGTTTTTCGCTGAGTTGTGGGGAAAAGAGGGAGGGGGGCTGACAATGATTGCGTGTGAAAATTTTTGTTTGAGTTGTTGCGCGTTACTGTTGCCAGCCACTGTTGGTGATATTATTGGGTTTGTTAAATTTAATTTTTACAATTAAGTTTTATGTTGCAAACTAAGCAAACAAATGTATATAAAGAAAAGATTAAAAACTACATAATAGAGCTGCATGTTTGCATGAAAGTCTTGTAATTATTTTTATAATGCGGGGAACACAAAACATGCAATAACTTTTTGGGATTTTCTCTAAACTTAAAAAAATTTAAAGTTTAGCATTCATTTTTAAAGCTATAAAATATTTAGTATGTAATTAAATGAAATTGTTATATTATTTCTGATCGAATATACATACATATGTAGTATGAATCAATTTCAAGTAAATTCTAAGAGTTATTTCTTAAACTATAAAAACACAGTCATAAGTTTTCATTGCTCTTATAGTTGAACTAGGAAAACATTTAGCAAACATTTAAATTTTAATCACACTTAGGGCTGTTAACCATAGTTAGTTAAGGTGCATTTAAAAAAATGTTTGTTTTTACTCTAAACCAAAAATGGGAAGTAAATAAGGCAAAATGACAATTGAAGACAAGAAAATTAACATACAACTAACAAAATTGTTAGTAAATTCAAACGAATTCAGTTTTAGTAAATTTGTTAAGGTAGGATCCATATCAAAACGGACAGAAAACTGCTATTTTCGGATTTGACATCTTCGATTTTAATGAAATTTACCACACATATTACGGTTCCAAAGGGTTCCTCAAATTAATGACTTTTTCATCGGAAATGTTATTAAAAGTACGTTTTCTTCATATATATTCATATAAAAATTTAAGCAAATAGAAAATAGAACATAATTAAATCAATTAAAATTTTTATGCTAAAACGCAGGTGCTTAAATTGTTATATGAATTAATATGAAAAAACGTACTTTTAATAATGTTTTTCTTTATAATTCCTGAACTAATCTAGTCTCCATCGAAATTTTTGAATTTTTAACACCGCGATTTTTGATATTTTTACATTGAAATACAGTGTAAGACAAAAATGTGTAAATGATGGTCATATATTTACACTTTGTGACACCATTTTTAAAGTGCAATGTTTATAAAGAAACGTTTTGTGTTTTTTTAAACAATATTTATTAAGGATATTTTAGGACTAAATAAATAAAATATTTCCTTAATTATACTCCAGTAATCTAAAAAAAATAACTGCAACCCATTTACACACTTTTGGCGCAGATTACTAAAGTAACTTTTTTAGTACTTCGAATAACCTGCTTTCGCGTCAATGGCAGCCTGAATTCTGGAGGGCATACTCTCCACCAGTTTGCGACACTCTTCTTGCATTATAGATCCCTAGATATCATGGGAGCGCTCCTAGAGCTGAGTTGTGTTTCTAAATGCATTTTGATAATTATAAACGCGACGTTTTAGAATTCGCACCAAATTCTCAATCGGATTTAAATTCTGAGATTGTGGGAGTCAATCTAGCAATGTAATTTTGGCGGTTTTTAAAAAATTAAGCGTCTTTTTAGACTTATGTTTGTTGTCGTTATCTTGTAGTATCACAGTGTTTTCAATTTGTCCACGCCAATCATTCAGACTATCCACATCTGTTGTCTTGATAATGTCTATATACATTTCTGCATTCATATTACTACCAATTTTATAGAGTTTTCCTACACCTTTCGCAGAAAAACAACCACAAAATGGCAATATTCCACCACCATATTTCATAGTCGTCATAAAATCACGGTCTTTTAATGGCGCATTTCGTTTTTGGTAGTCATATTTTGGTCCATCAGTTCTAAAATGGTTAATTTTCGATTCATCTGTACAGATAACTTTTTCCCAATCATCAAAGGTCCATTTCTTAAAAAAATTTACAAATGTTAGTCGAAGAGACTTGTGTCTTTCAGTTAAACGAGGTTTTTTAACAATCTTTATTGCATAAAAACCACATCTTTTGATTTCTCTAAGAGATGCACGTTTTGAAATCTTAATTTGGTAGCATGAAGATAGTTTTGGTTGTACCTCACGGGGACTATTTTCTTCTCCTGATGCAACTAGACGTTATACAGTGAGACCATCTTTTAACAATAGAATTGAATTCCGTCCACAAATTGGTGCTGGAAAAGCCAAACCACATATATTCGCTATGTTCTCAACAGATTAAAAGAAATATTGAATTTGGTGGATATTTTTCGATGGGAGATACCATTTTTCAGCTGCTCGGTAACAGAATTTGCAACTTCGGTGATAATCTTCTTCATATTCAATATTCCTTAAAGAATTGTAAATTGTTAACTAGTAACATGTTTTAACTAACTGTCATTAATGAAATTGATTAAAATTGTTCTTTTTCTAAATAATAATAACAAGTTTATTTAACTTTAAAGAAAATGCGACAAAATTGTGTAATTCAGTTTTTAACTTTTTGATATCCTGGTATTTAAATGCTTACTTGAAATTAATTTTTTTGTATTGCTATACTTCACTAATCATGATCTTCATATTGTGTAAAAAATATTGTCAGATTGGTAAATGTTGAGCATAAAAATTCAAATTATAGATATTTCCAAATTTATTTACACATTTGTGTCTCGTACTGTATATACTCCGAATATTTACCTTTAACCTCTTTAAGGACAATATATTTGGCTTTAAAATGGAGTCAAAAATTATGCTGGTCTTTGAGTATATTCAAAGTTATTAATTGTGCATAACTTGTATATAATTTTAGACAATTTTAACAAATTTTTCAACTTTGAAATCGCGATATTTTTACATCGGAATGAGTTTCCATTGAAATAGTCACTAATAAGAGAAATATATTGGATATATTATATGTGTGGTAAATTTAATTAAAATCGGAGATGGTAAATCCGACTGCTGTCCGCTTTCAAATGGATCTTCCCTAAATTGAATAAATGCGTTAATTTCATTCTTTAATAGTTTTAACTCTGTTATTTGATTTAAAGTCTCTATTGTCTCTAAAGGTTTTTGATATCAATTTCAATTTTGATAATTTCAAAATTATCCAATATTTTATTTAAAAACATATGATTTGGTTAAAGTTAAATGAATAAACATATAATTATAAGAAGTTTGGTTATATTATATTATGAACTCCACCAAATAGCACAGAAAAATTACAATTTATTAACATTGGGTTTCCAATTTTGACCATATTCAGTAAACAGATACCTTTTGGAGATCTTTGGATATTTTATTCTTTCAATTTCAAAAAAACTCGGAATTTTATTCACCATTTAAAGTTTTTGAAAAATCAAGATAATTAACATGGATTTTAATGGGTTAAAAACAATTAATTTACATATATTTTACCGTCGGCCATTACTTTTCACAAATGATTAATTTAGCCAAGACAAACACCACCTCAACATGTGAAAGCCCAGCCCCCATTGACCACACTATACATTTTACTCACACTCTGTTACACAAATACCGTTATACGGTTTCTTTATCACTCTCTTCGCCAAAGAAAACAACAGCAACAAATTACATACAGTAAAAAAACAGTTTACCCAAAATTAAGCTCTTCTAATCTACTTTTAAAGCTTAACTAAGTAATATCTCTCAGCCAACACTCAGTAAAACTACATACTACCACTCTAAAGACTATTTAGTAACACCTTGATTTTAACAGAAAACTTAAAAAAGTAAATAGAAACAACTTTAAAAGGAAAAGAAGAGTTTATGAATCCATAATTTTTTCTATTCTTTTATCCACCATCACACAACAAACAAATCATAAAAATTACAAAAAAAATAACAACAACAAATCATTTGTTGTGCAAAAGAGATAACAAACACACATTGGTTAAGATACGAAAACAAAGAAAAGAAAAAATGTTGCTCACTCTCTTAAAAACAATCAATCATTCTTCATTCACATGCATGCATATCAATAATACACAATCATTCATACATTCATGCATCAACCATCCATTGATATGTGAATAATGGAGAAGTATGGTGAGAAAATTTTAAATCACATAGATACACACATTCATACATTTGCTCATTCGTAGATACACATGAACATACATAAATATGTGTATGAATGTACGTCTAGTAAGTGTGTGTACTTACTTAGTTGTTTGTGTAGTTTACTTAAGAGATTTGTTGCTGTTGTTGTTGTTATTGCTATTTCTGTCCAATCTAAACTGTTTATACAGCCATAGTTTAAAAACAGATGCGTCACATTTAAGGAGGAGTTAAGGGGAAATACTTAACAACTAATCGTATTAGATATTGTTTATAGGTACTAAACAATTAAAACTTTATTAATTTTCTGGTAGAGAAATTAAATTCTTAAATAATTTCTTTAAAAGCTTCTGTTTCGGAGCAACATCACTGTTTTTCTTTTGCATCATTTTGGGGTATTGTGTTGTTGTAAAAATGACATTGTGATGTTGATTGAAGTCGAATGAACGATTACCAACTTGTTTCGTTTGCCTTATGCTCTTCTTTTATATGTTTGCAGTGTGTCTGTGTGTTTATTTCTTATTTTTTTCCAAACGTCTAATATTACTTACTGCAGCAATTGTTGTTGTTAGTTGTGTTTACTTCTTTTTCTCTTTCAAACATTTAGCTATCAACCATTTTGATTTACGACTTTTATGTATTGTTGCTTTGAAAGCGTAGAAACTCAGTGATGCGTCGTCATCATCATCACCACCATCAGCAACATCAACAACAACAACTACGCTTATTCGCCTTCACTATCACATTATTGCTGTTTGTTGTTTACAGTGTGTGATATTTTTGCTTTATTTTTTTATATTTTTTCGTCTATTGTTAAATCTAATGTTTTATTCACAACAGCTTTGAGGGCATTGTATTTAACATTTATGCATGGTTTGAGCAAATGTTGCTCCCCTTTTTATGAAAACAAATATGCCCCCTCCTTTCCTCAAAAAATAAAAGCAAAAGATACGAAAGAAAATAAAATAAAAGAAAGAAAAAATTACGGTGTGTAAATGGTAAATCTCTTTGGTGACTTCCGTTTTACTTAAAGCTGATTTTGACAGTCTTGTTTTTCTTTTGTTTCTCCTAGACAAAACTTTTTAATTCTGCTTATTTTCTTTTACATTTTTGGTGTGTACGTAATACGTATTCATTCTTCATTATATTTATGTACATACAACCATTTATCCACTTAGTTTGAAGTGAGCTTAAAAACAGACCCATAATTAAAAATAGTCTAGTTTTGTAGAAAAGAAGAAGAAAAAAATAACAAAAACACACACTCCAACAAATTAAAAGTTTTATTCTTATTTCTTTGAAACAAAAAATTCAAACCGAAACTACACACTTGAACGCACATTTTGTGTATATATTTTTTTCTACTTTCATGTGATTGCCGGTGTAGGCCAGATCATTTGTGTGAGGAGGGTATATTTTTTGATTTTGTTCTGCTACAATTTTATTTCCTTGCTTTTGTTTTAATACTTAGTTTTATTGGAATTTACCGCCATCACCATTTTATTATCTTTATCATCATCGAAAATTGTAGGCGTTTTTTCTTGTTCTGTTGCTGTTGTTCTTACGTGTATGGTCAAACACAGTTTCGTTTGTGATGCCATTTCATGGTTTGTGATTTCACAAACTGATTTTTATGACGTTGTCGCATCTTTGGCAATTTTGTTGATGGGAGCGTTCGCATATGCTGTGTTTTAGAAATTAAAGTTATAATAAGCGTATTAAGAAAAATGGTTGATTTTCCTTTTACAATTATTATTAGTTGTTGTAATAGATACTTAGCAAAGAATTTACAATTATTGTAAATTTATTTAACAGTTTTCCGCCGATCCAAACTCGTATATACGAAACTAATCAGTGTTAAAGTTGATGATGCTATTATGATTTACGAGAATTTAACTTTTTGGAGTTATAATTATATGTATGTCTAGTTATTGACCCATCTATCTGTAGATTTTAAAGTTTGTTTTCCTTGTAAGAACTCATTTTGTGCAAAATTCAATTTATTTTGTCTACACAGACATCAATAAATCTATGATTCTGTGTCAATTGGTTTGGATTTCTTCAACATTTTCTATTTAAGACCAAAAAAATATTGGGTGTAAGACATAAAAATGCGGATTTACAATAGATAATAACTTAAATGTCAATTTGAAGGGTACATATCTGTCATCTATTCTCACTTAGTTATTAATTTGAAAAAATGTATTTAATTTTAAAAAAGTACCGCTGAAGCACACCGATTGTTCACCAAAGCTTATGGTGAATGTGTTCCATCGGTTTCAACGTGCGAGATATGGTTTACGCTGTTGAGAAGCGAGATTTTTAAGTCAAAGATCGCCCAGGCTAGCGGAAAAAGTTTGAAGACCAAGAATTGGAGGCATTACTCCAAATAGATTGTTGTCAAACTTAACAAGAGCTTGCAAAATCAATAGGAGCTACTCAAGCAGATTTTTTAAAACATATGAAAAGCCCGGCCAACCAGGCGAATCGACACCAAAGCCAAATATCGATGGAGCTAAGGTGCATTTGGTGGGAGCAAAATGGTCCTATATATTATGAGCTGCTCAAATATGCCCAGAACATCACAGGGAACCTGTGCAGAACGCAACTGATTCTTTTGAAGCAAGCATTGGCAAAAAACGCTCAGACATGAAACCGTAATATTTCATTATGACAACGATCGGGAACATGTTGCAATACCTGTTAAAAAGTATTTAGAATAAAGTGGTTGGAAAGTTTTGACTCAACCGCTTTATAGTCCAGATGCAGAACACTCTTTATAGGATACACTTCACTTTGGAACAGAATATTCGATATTCATGATTCTTTCTTTGTCAATACTTTTAATAAATTTGTACTGTACAAGTGTGTCAAAATAAAAGCTAAACATTTGAAAAAATCACACATTTTTAAGTCATACACCCAATATATATAATATTGAATTAAGAAAATACATTCATCGCATTTAAATTATTTTTAAAATTTTGTGATTTTTCATCAACAAATTTTTAAAATTGTTTACTAAAATATTTACAGTATTTTTCTGAGTGTAATATTAGCTCACCTAGTGACGAGTAGCATAAACTTCGTTATTACTAAAGACTCCAACCTCTGTGGCTTAATTAGTCAATACAACAAATGATTGACATTTTCCAACAGTCAGCACCAGAGGGCAGTCATACGTATGAATAACAGCCCTAAGATATGCTACAGATTTTTCAAACTAACAAACAACCAAATATATGTACTGTTAACTACCCAGTCAACTATTTCTTTCGAATTCTGTTAAAACTTGCAAGATTAAAAAAAATATTTGATGAAAATTAAGTTAATTAATGGAAATAACTTTTTACAATTATTTGAAATTATTGTTGGTCCTTTTATGTACCAAATGTTTATTTTAACTGGTTATTTCTCACAAAATAAGGAAAATATTGTTTATTTATAGTGAAAATTTCATTTATTTAATTTTCTAAGAACTTTCACATGCTAAACAATTCGTAAGAAAATGTTTACTGGCTATTTTACTTCGAATAATGAAAGTTCTTATCTTAATTCTTCAACATGAGTGAATTTTGTAGTTTCGTGTTTAAATATGATGTTGGAGCAACTCTATACAAATACAAGATAAATATGTTACTACTACTACACACACACACATAAATGTATCCCATGTTAGAGATAAATAAAAATATTTCTTTGGTTTTGCAAGTTAAATAAAGATTTTTTCATTGGCTTGCCAACAACATACAACCAAAAGAGAAATAAAACGAAGGGAGCTGATAACTCAACAGACTTTGGCCAACATCCGTTTGTAAACATTTCTATTATTCATTATACAAACACACATACATACATATGTCATAACACAAAGCCTTTACATTGTTGTCCTTCAGTGTGTCCATACCTAACTGTGTCTGTCTGCCTTGTCTGTTCTCGTGGTCCTTTTACTTCATATAAGTGCTTTTTTGCTGGTTTGCAAATGTTCAACTGCCTGCTGCCATTTTACTGTTATTATTTTCATGTTTGTTGTTGTATTTGCCATTGTTGTTGGCGTTGTCGCATATTTGTTTCCGGTTCGGCATTGTTCTGCCATAACGGTATTTCACTATAATTGAAACGGAAGCTTTGGTTTTGTCAGTTTTACTGTATGTTTAACTCTCTCCCACTACTTTATCACTCATTCTCTCTTATAATCATGCTATTACTGTGAGAGTTATATAAATAAAAAGAATAGAAGTGTAAGAAAACATTATGAGGGTTGTAAAACATTTCCAAGGAATCTTTTATTAATCTCACACACAGATATGTCAAAAAATTTAAAAGGTTAGGAGTAATTAAATATGAATCTTTAACAAACATCATGTAAATTTTGTAATTCTAAGAGATCTGTAGGTGATTTTTTTTTTTTTGAATTTAATATAGATTCATATTTTTTCATACATCTTTATATATTTACCACTACCACACTTAGATCTGGATTTTTGTCAGCATTCTTTATCCTTTTGCCAGGGTTGAGCTGATATGAATTTGGTATGGAAATTTCTATAAAATTCCTTTCATATGTTAGAGTCTGTTGAAACAACTTGTATGTATGAGTATTGTTTGGAATTTTATGATTTATGGGGTCAAGTGTTATGTTAATAATACAAAGGTCTAGGAAATTAAATCAATTTCAACGGAAGGATAGTTGGGGTTGCATTGATTACAACAATAATGCAAAAAACATTCATACATTATACATTTGAATAGCATGACAATGGCTTCTGTTGAATAATAATGAAACAATTGATAATGAATATGAAAAAAAATCTATACATAATTTAATTAATTCCTGGGTTTGTAATAATGCAACTAATTATTGCATTAAAGTGAGTTTTATTAAATATATATTTTTGATCTGAATCAATAATTTTTTTTCATAGTTAAATTCAAAACAGACGAAATATAAATTAATTAGAAAGTTAAATTTATCTTGTATCAAACTAATTTAATTTCCATTTACCAAAACAAAAAATAGTTGAAACAAAATTATATTATTAAATGTATCAAAGTTTATGTCATTCTTAAAATATTAATAGAATTTCTGTTTCACCAATTCTTTACAGAGTTTCAAACACAAATCAAAATTTTTTGGATAAAATATCACCTAAAAGCCTGAAATACAAAACTACCACAAGAATAAATCAACTAATTTTTGGAAATATATTTTTGCTGCTAAATCTCTAATTTATCCTACTTATATGCACCTTATACACCAACTAAAATTTATTGGATTTTTCTACAATTAAAAAAATTTCACCCCAAAAACCAACATCTGAAGTAAAAAAAAGGAAAAGGAAGAAGGATACGAAAAACAAAAAAAGGAACATCAAATAAACGTAATAATTTTATACCTCAACTCTTAAACGCTAAGATCACTAAATTGTAAATTTGTACTTAAGTGTTTAAATTTTAAGGTGAGTATTTCATAACTTATTCATACAAACTTATTATAAATTGTTAACTTTTACAGGTTTACACTGAGAAAATACATAAATAAGGAATCTAGTAATTTATATTTTAAATATAAGTTGTATAGAAAAAATTTAGCTTCAAGCAACTTCAAGAATAACAAAAAAAAAAAAAGAAAGTAATAGATTAAATTCTAAAAAACAACCACCCGGAACAATAAAAGAAATTTAAGAAGAAAAAAAAAAACAAAAATTATATAAAATTAAAGTCATTTGCTTTCTAGCAAAGAGTCACTAGATTTTAAGTTCTAAAAAAACGCACTTACACAACACCCTCAATTCACACACACACCCTCAATTCACACAAACAACCTTCAAGATGACTATGAGTACAAATAATTGCGAAAGTATGACCTCATACTTTACCAACTCCTATATGGGTGCAGACATGCACCATGGTCACTATCCGGGTAATGGTGTTACCGATCTCGATGCCCAACAAATGCATCACTACAATCAGACACCAAATCATCAAGGCAATATGCCTTATCCACGTTTCCCGCCTTACGATCGTATGCCCTACTACAATGGCCAGGGCATGGACCAGCATGGTGTCTACTCGCGACCCGACAGCCCTTCGAGTCAGGTGGGCGGTATGCCGCCTTCGCAGGCGAATGGTGGTCAAATGGTCGGACAACAACAGCAACAACAACAAGCTCAACCTCAACAGCAACAACCATTAACTGATGCCCTTCAGCAACATCATCCGCAAGTGACGCAACAGGTGACAACGCATCAACATCTGCAGCAACAACAGCAACCTGTCGTTTATGCCAGTTGTAAACTGCAAGCGGCTGTCGGCGGTTTGGGTATGGTGCCTGAGGGCGGTTCACCTCCCCTGGTCGATCAAATGGTGGGGGCACATCAAATGAATCCACAAATGACAATGCCACATCATATGCAACATACACAAGCTCAGGTGAGGGCAAATAATTGATTTTTCTTATTTAATACGATTATTTCTATTTGGCTCTTTGAGTTTAAGATTAGGGACAAATTGGGAAAATAATAAAATAATTGCTGTTTGAATTACTTCGAAACAAAATCTCACAATGCCTATGCTAATGTTGCCTTATTTTCTTAAACGTATTTTTTTACTATAATAGATATTTATTGCAAATTAATTCGATAACTAATTAATAGTATATAAATATTTTCAAAAATACTTCAAAATTTTATGAGATTTTTTAAATATTTGAATTTTTTTGATAATACATGGGGAAGCTTGAGGTCTTTTGTATAAAAAGGATCATATTTTTATTTCAATATTTCGCTACTTTGTTGTGTTGCATATTCCAGAAACATTTTTAATACTGATTCAAAATATAATAACATTTTGAACGTAACAAACAACAAACAAACAAATTAAATCAATTTTATCATACCCCCTGTCTACACTTGACAAATATTTATCATAACAATAACTGTTATGATAAATTTGTTTGTTGTCAAGACAAAGTTGTCTGAGCAAAAGCTCAATTTTGTAATAACGGAGCAATAATACTAATAAATGGAGACTATACTTGAAAATTTTGTATCTTGACAACTACTTTGACCAAGGCGAATTTATACAAAGTGGAGTCAGTCAAACTGCTGATAATTTTTTTTTTCGCTTTTTGGTTCTAACAACTGTCAAAGCTTGTTTTTATATTTAAATATCTACATATTCTAAGCTTATTAACAAAATATTTATTGTTTACATAAATAAGTAAAGTCATCACTATTCAATTATCTAGTTTAAATAATTATTTGTTTAATTTTTCATTTTGGTTTTTTGACATTTGTTAAGACCAATCGTTGTTTTTGTTGAACTGACACCACCTTGTATAAATTCGCCTTGTACTTTGACGTTTATCATGACAAAAATTTATCAAGTATAGACATAGGGATATGAATAAAAATTTTACCTGAAGGTAAATATTGAAATTAAAATATAAACGTTTGTATAAACAGATCTTTAAGCTTAAGATTTGTTTATATAGTATTATTTTAAAGTTTAATAAAAAAGGTTGAGTTGGAAATATCAGCTTTGTTTCGATAAAGAAGCAAATAAATATCAACATTTTTTCATTACTTCATTAAATTTATTTAGTACGAATAGACTAATTTTTATTGTTTCCCTATATTTGTTAAACCCTTTAATATAAGATCTAAATTATTATTATTTTTTAATAGATTGTTATTTTAATTTTTATTTTAACGCTAATTTAAATTAAGATTATCTATATAAACTTGTTTCTGTTCCGATTGAGATTTTTGATATCCCAAATGTTTGTGATCGGGTTCTATTTGTAATTTATTTAAATCTTTAAATAGTTTAAGAACAATTTTATTCAATGCCCGATCTTGTTTGTCCTATTCCATTTTAGTTGGGTTACAATGATGTCGGAGTACCCGATGTTACGGAGGTAAGAATCAGATGTTTTATTTATGTAAATCTAGAGTATACATTGTAAATAACCCTTTATTTAAGATTTAGTTTTAACATATTT
The DNA here is from genome assembly GCF_958450345.1 of Calliphora vicina. Classification (NCBI taxonomy): domain Eukaryota; kingdom Metazoa; phylum Arthropoda; class Insecta; order Diptera; family Calliphoridae; genus Calliphora; species Calliphora vicina. The sequence goes on from NC_088780.1 coordinate 85,149,678, forward strand.
ATTATCATAAACTAAGTTGTAGTCTTGTTTAATTTACTTTTGTTTTAGTTACTCTAGTAGTATGTATTTTATGTTATCCCTTCAATAATTTCCATTATACTAATATTTTTATTTTTCATCGATCTCAGGTCCATCAAAATCATCACAACATGGGCATGTATGGTCAACAACAAACCGGAGTACCACCTGTTGGTGGTGTACCACCGCAAGGCATGGGCATGCATCAAGGTCAGGGACCACCACAAATGCATCAAGGACATCCTGGTCAACATACACCACCATCACAAAATCCAAATTCGCAACCATCAGGGATGCCTTCGCCTCTGTATCCCTGGATGCGAAGTCAATTTGGTAAGTGTCAAGGAAAGTGATCGACAATTCCACGAAACGTATTAAGTGGAATTTTTTTTTCTTCTACAAAAACAGTAGTTGTTTGAGTGTAGTTAGCGAGTTTTATTTAGGGATGCCAAATTTATGTTTTACTAATGAAAACAGTATCTTTTAATTTGGGATACATGTATCTTGGGTTTTCTTTGCAAGTAGATTCTTTAATGATTTTTTTTTCAATATTTTGAAGTAAAATTTACACCGCATTTAGAAATGTTGTGTTAATTTTTTAAATTCTTAGTAGTGAAGATCTACTGTATTCATATTGGTAAATTATACCATTTTCTTTTTCAGAAAAAAATGTATTTTCTCAGTTCTTTCTTATAAAATTGTATTTGTTGTACTATTAGGGATAAATATGATCTCAAATTAAAGATATTTAAAATAAATACGTTAATATTTTGTGAGATATAAAAATATTTGAATTTAAATTATATTTTCTACCAAATTGTACAATTTTCAAATATTTATTATGATAGCTCTTGAAATTACCTTTAATACTATTACTAATTTTTAGTGATTTCAAAAAAAATAGTTTTGTAAGCAGAACATTTCTAGCTAAAAGCTTTGCAGTAAAATTTTATCTATATTGCATTAAACAGCTTTAAATATTTGATTATAATTTAAAAATAAACTAAGTTGGCATCCCTAAAGTAAATGTTGTTGTAAAGTAGTTTGATTTGGAATTAAAGTAGTATTTTTTTGTTTTATTTGGTATTATTATTTTTTATTTCTTTAAATGAATTTGAAAAACTTTTAAAAAAAAATTGTTAGGAAAATTTAAAAACAAATTCTCAACATTTTAGTAAAGGTTTGCCAATAAGTCTGTGAATAGCCCTGCTCTTCTCACATTGGAATTGTATAAAATAAACAATTGGATCTAATTGGAAGTCACATGCTAAGGGTTTGTGTCATTGCTAACCTAAGTGTGTGTAGTTTTTTGAATTTACGCTAGAGGTCGCTTGCGATATTAAGTTTCAGGGGTGGAAAATTAAGTAGAGATACTACATCTAAACTATCTAAAAAAAATAAATTAACAAGGCAAAAATGTAGCAAATTTTTGAGTTTTGATGAAAAATTGTTTATAAACATTTGCATTTGACCCAAAAATATTAGTTTAATTAAAAAATGTTTATGTCAATAGGAAATCAATATCCTTAAGAATTGAATGATAATAAATTTGGGTTAAATATTTTTGTTAAGTTTTCATAGTTTTATGTACAAATTTCTTGATAATAGATTTTTGGTATTTTGGTATTTTTTTCATTTAATAGATTTTAGGACTAAATTTACTGTTTCAGAATCTGATGCTAATCACATTCGCTCTGGGTTAATGATTCTCAGATAGATTAACAATAAAATCTTAACTTAAAGATACCTCTAACTATAAGTCTTAATATTGAAAATTCTAACTGAAATTTGTAGTTAAATTTTGTAATTCATGATTTTTAAAATGATGACCTATAGTCAGTGCTAACTTTAAGTTAGGTTTTTATTGTTAATATGGATTAAACAGTAAATTTTAATTAAAAAGTTTGTATTTATATGGCTTTTTTGAGAGTGTTTTGAAATTAAGTCTATTGCTATTTAGAGGTCTTTATGGAACGTCTATGTTAACAACTTCTTCAATTTTTTTTAGTATCCAAAGACATTTTTTGGACTATAAATGCAGTTTTTAAACTGAATACATTCGATCCAACATATTTGACCTTAAATGTAATTGCGTTTAATTACAAAATTGCTTTATTTGTTAAGCTATATTATTTAATCGTAAAACGAAAAGGTCGACAGACACTCCTTTCCAACACTTCCCTTTAACTTGACAGTAAATAACCTTGACTTAAACGCAGCAAATTTAGCACAGACCTTGATAGTAGACATTAAAATTTATGGGCCTTTACCAATCAATCAATAGATTTGCAAACTACAAACATTATAAATGACGACAGAATACCTGACATTTGCACAAAACGAACAAAAGAAAGCAAGAAAACCAATAATTGTAACGTTTTTGCGAAAATTCCTTCAAGGCATCGCAAAAACAAAAGTGAAATTGTTAAAGATTTGTAACACGCAAAATAAAGGATTCTAACGAAACAGGATTAAATTCAAAAAAGGATAAAAGCACACACACAGAGATAGGGTATGAAATAAACCTTAGACAGGCAGATTGTTTTCAAGTCAAAGGATATTGCTTGTGAGAAAGGCGGCCACACAACTAATTTAAATTGTCTACACTACAGTTTTGCAACAAAGATTTCAAGAAAAAAATTAGAGCGTTACTAATGCCTGGACTTTAGTTAACAGCATGTAAAACATGTTTGTCTCAGAAATTCTGAAATTATTTCACCAAAAAGTTATGTAAAATGTTGTAATGTTTACATATGCAGAAACTAAAGTGTTTTTAAGGAAATATCCTGATGACATTTTCCAAAAATACTTGTTAATTTTTTTTCTTGTCAAATTCAATGAATTTGCTGACCATATGTTGGTAGAAAACATAACAACAATTTGAATATTTCTTATACAAAAAAAAAAAAAAAACATGATGGTGTGTTTTATGTTTTATTTTTAGTTTGTTGTATGATCCTGGCTACAAAAAGCATTTGTTTGTGTAGTTTAGTTTTCGTGTTATATTTGGTGTTGTTGTTGCTAGATTGAGATGTAAAGCAAAATTGATTACAGCCATTAGTTACACGTTATGTGCTGCAATGGATGCCATCAATTTATTAATCTTTGGAACACGACGGTTCGCGTTTTTATACTACAAACACAATATTTTGTTTTTCTGGATTTATTTATTTTTTTCTCTCATTTCATTTATTTGTTTGTTGCTGTTTGTTGTCCAAATACAATTCCATTCATTCATGTTTTTGTAGTCTTTTTGCAAAAAAGCGCTTTGGCATATTCTCAAGTTTAACAGTGGAAAAAGCACGCATTGTAAAATGGTTGAAAATTTTGTGTTCAAACAGCCTCCTCTTGGCTGGCTTTAAGGTGAGAGTTGACACTAACAATGGAAATTGATTTATTAAAACACTTTTAACTAAATAATTTCATTAAAGTTGTCCTGATCAATTACTTTTACGACACACCAAAACAAGCAATTTTCAACGAAAACAGATAACCTAGAATAAAGTTTTTTAAAATCTCCAAAAAAGAAACTGTTCATTGTCAGTGTGCACGCCTATTAACCAAAAAAATTAATACAAAATCCTGTATACAGTATTTTCATTGTACAAACCACAAGCAGTCGTTGTGAATTCTAAACACTGTGGTTTTAAAACTACTAAAACCAAGCAAAATCTCCCTATATTGCAACTCATCGAAATGACTGACTTTACAGGCCCACTGTATTTTGTCGTTTATAACCACTTAACGCCTGTTTAAGTTGCTTGTATCCATTAAAATTATAAATGACCAGCTATGGTCTCCAATATCACACAACAACAACACAAAAGAAGAAGAAGAGAAAAACACAGATACCCACAGTACAAAAACACTAAAGTTCTATAAACGTGACTAAGTTCTAAAATATGTTTGGGCCAACAAATTTAAAAAAAAAATAAGCAAAATATTAAGATCCCTTGAAAGAAAAGTTAAGCTTTACTTTGATCTAAGGTCACGATTTCAGACAAAACAATTCCAAGTGAGGAAGAGAAAAAACCCAAAAAAACAACCTCTACCTATTTTGAATTAAGATGTTCAAAGGAATTAACAAACAAAGATTAAGTTACTTTTAGTGGCAAAAAAAATTATGAAATTTAAAAATAAAAAATCTAAAAAAAATAATAAAATCAGCATTTCTTTTTATATCCTTATATTTAAGGATACTAGTTTCTTTACTCCTTTTTCTGTATGTTTTTTTTTATATTCATACTCTCATGTTGAGGTCATAAATTTGGTTTTCTTCCTTAAGCGACATTCAACAAATTTTCGCAACAAGTGTCTTGTTTTATTCCATTTTTTTTAAGCCATAATCATTTCCAAGAGCAGGAGCAGCAGCTAGTTATGTTTGTGGTATGAAGTATGAAATAAATTTGTATGCAACACTTGGAATACAAATATTACGAAATTGTTACATGCAGTTTGCTTATTTTTTTGTGCTCATACTGATAATGTGCACATGTTTTAGATATTAAAGGAAAATAATATTCACTACTAGACAGCGAAACATATGTGGAAATAAAAACTATTGTATAAAATAATATTTATAATGGAGTCACATTTTTGAGTTTGTAAGGATTATTATCAGGCAACAATAAGAGTTAGTAAAACATGAGAAATATTTAATAATTTAAATGGATTTTGTGTTAATAATGTGAAAAGTCTGATTTAAAATTATTATGAAATCATTATCGAATTGATGATTCTAACTGTTGTTACATATCCCCCCGCCTATTTCTATGCATCACAAATCATTACAAAAGAAGCCCCTAATTGCGTACATAGAAAATTTAACAATTGTTACAGTGGATGTATTATTAAACATTTGTGTTGCTAAATTTCTTTTTATTTCGACTGTATTCCATTTAATATTGCCCAAATCTCTTTTCTTGGCTCCTTAACAGGATTTATACTCATTTCCAAAAAAAAAAAAAAAATAATAGAAGGAAGAAAAAACTATTCAAAGTCAACTTCAACTTTTACTTAAACTTTTCAGCGCTATTTTTCTGCAACAACAAAATCATCATCAAGCCAAAAAACAAAAAACTTTTCCTAGTGCTTTGTCAGTATTCTGCTTCCTGTTTTCACTTTGTCTCTCCTGCAGCTGTGCTGAGTATTTGGTAAAAGTTTTTGTTAAGGATTTTTCTAAAGCGCGCTAACGTCAAGGATCTGCTCAACGAAAAGACAACAACTACTTAAAAAGACGATTTTCTAAGCTTAAAACTATGCAAAGAAAACTAAAGTGACGTGAATGTCTTAAGAAAATTGTATTTTAAAATAGTAGAAGGAGAAGTAAAAAACGATATAAATTGTGAAGTAAAACAATGGAGTGAACATATTTAGGAGAAAAAATGTGCACACAAGAAGTTTAAGTAGCAAAAGGAGGTTTAGTTAAACTTGGCAGTTATATGACTGAGATCTAGATTTTGGTTTCAAAGTTATAATTTTAATAATTTGTGTTTCTAAAGAGGTCCATGAACAGGTATTGCTGAGATTGAGAATGTTTGTGTTTTGTAGACATTGTATTATGAAAATTCGAAATCGTTTTGATTTTGCGAATGGAACACTTATTAATCCAATGAATTTGTTCAACTCCATCTTTGATTTTTCAGTCATTTGCAAATGTATATAAATTATTTTAGGATATGTAATCTTCCGTTAAGCTCTCGCTGTTAAACTGACTACGAAAAACTGCATAATATCCATTTTAATATATTTTGGAAACTTTTATTAAACTACCATATTGTTGAGGGTATAATACGTTTGTGCTGTTGTTTGCAACGTATTATATTTTGGCCAAATACTTACCTAAAAGTATACTAATCCATAATGAGTGATAACTCTCATATAGGAACCAATTCTAAAGAACACTTTAAAGCCACTAAATCTGCTAAAATTTGTAGTAATGACACGCAATTTTGTAAAGAAAAGTTTAATGTAATTTTTAGATTACACCTCCAAATGTATAAGGCCACTTTTGAAAATTATTTAATAGTTTCTTTGAAACCTTTATTAATAAATAGTAGAACTGTAAAGATTGTTCGATCCTTAATGTTAGGTTTATTAAATGACCTATCCTAAGTCGCGCAATTTATATTCCCAAAATTTTTAATATTTTCATTTGGTATATTCTCGTTGTAGAGTATTATATAGTCGGGCTTGACCAACTATACTTTCTATGTTTTATTTGGCAAGATATTACTTAAGTTGAATTATTAAGAAGACATTAAAGATAACGAGGAAAGGGAGGAGAGAGAGAGTTGTAGGGGCACCATCATAATGGTTTTAAAAATTTATATATTAAAATTATTCGCAACTTGATGATGCTATTGTTTATTGTTTCAAAACAGCCATAACAACAACCATTTGGCTATTAGGGAAAATGTTTTGAAATTCAAGTTTAGCCAATTTTATTAACTTTTATTTCCGTTTCCTTTGGCTCTCTTGCTACACTTAAGTATGCGGATCAAAAGATAATTTTCAACTTGCGTGAAGATGTTGTGAAGATTTTTTTTTTTTTGGTTGGGCGGGGGGGGGCGTAGTTATAAAGTATTTGAACTTTTTTGTTTGTCGCCTTTGCAAAACACTCAATGAATAACAAATAGTTGAGACAACCAAATAAAAAAAAGTGTGAAGAGCAAATTTAATATAAATTTAAACAGCCACGTGAAAAATTTTAAAAAAATATGACCATAAAATTTAAATTTGCAAACAAATATTAAGGATATTCAGCTAAAAGCTTGGTAAGCTTCTTCATATTTTAATATTTTCTTATAAATTGTGGTTTTTGAAAGCCTTTCAATGGATGGCTTTGAACTACAAACACACCCATAACAGTTCGATAAAATGGTTTTATTCTACTTGCTTAACATGGCCAATACAAAATTCACATTCATATGGCCAAAATTCATAACATTGTGCAGCAGCAAGAACAATTCTTTCTATTTCTTCTACACAAATACAATAAAACAACATTCTCTATGTGTATTTGTTTGTGCCTCACTGGACGCTTCGCAATGGGACATGGGCTTCACATGGCATGTTTTAGTCAGCTGTCAAATATTTTGACATGGGTTCCACAAGCTGAAAATTCCAAAATGGTAAAATTTTGTTGTTGTTATAGCTGTTACTGGTTACTGACAATACAGCAAATATAAATGAAATAAAGAAACTAAAAAAGAATAGGAGCCAAACAAACAACTATTTTCTTCATTAAATAGAGATTTGATAACAAATAAAACCTAAAAGAATGATTAAAAACTCTTAACAATTACTGCATATTTTCGTTAAACAATTTTTTTACCACCAAATTATTGGTTTTTCAAACAGGTTAAATTAGAATTTAACCCCTTGTTTTAAGAAACAATAATTAAAGATGCATATAATTCCCTATAGATGTGGAAATAAGTTAAGACCCTTTCAAAGAGCCAGTAATTATTTATATTTGACTCGCTAAGAAAAAATGTTAATTAAAACAATACTTTTCAGTTATTTAATCAAATTTGTAATAAAGTTTTTTTTTTATTTTTTAAATTTTCAAACAAACCCCCAAATCCCTGGAAATTTAAAATAGCAACAACAAATTACTAAAAATTTAGTAAAAAGAGTTTTTTTAGCTTTAACCCTTCCTTTCATTTTTATCCTTAATATTTTTTTTTTTTTGGTTTGACTGACAATCTCCCTTTAGGTTTTTTTTTGTAAAAAATCTACTGTATTTTCAAATGTGTTTTTTCGACACTCTTCTAATATAAAGTTTTACTTTGTGTTTTTGTTGCTGTCGGGTTTTTTTCCATAGATATTGTATGGTCAGACACTGTCAAGAGCCATCAAACCATTTTTGCATTTGTTACAAATTTTTATATATAAGTATTTTTTTTTAGATGTGCAAAAAAATGTTACAAGGCAGAAGTGGGAAAAGTTAGCAAATAAAAAGGGGCCTCACATGGTTAGAAAGATGAGAATCATTTCGTACATATAAGCCTTGTAATCCCATTCAAATGTCTGCCCGAAACCGAACTTTATCGACCATAAAAGCCTGATTTAAACATATCCTCACAAAATTCTGTCCGAGTAAGTTTTATGTTAGAGGAAATAAAACTTAAACTGAGCATAGCTCCCACATAAGCACTACTCCTGAATATTAGTTAAACTTTCACAAATCCACTATATTTATATCTGTCGTGACAAAATTAAAACCTGATTAGATTCGTATATACAAAAATTACTCTAAATTTTACGATAATTCGTAATAGTCCATAATTAGTGATAGCTCCCATATAATGTTGACTTCCGAAAAACACTTTAAAAAACAATTCATGAGCATTTATTACACTATGCAACAAATGAAAACTTTTGGAAAAACACACCATCATGACAGTATAAGTTCGACTCTACTACCAAAGGGTAGTAAAACCCTATACTCAATTTGTTCATTTTGGTGACCAATTTTTTTTTTATGGACCTCCAAAGATTCTGAAAATCAGTAGGCCCTCAAAAAATGGTGTCATCAGTTTTTGGCCAACAGCTAATTCAGACTTGGTGATATCGCTTAACTTTATATGGCAATAATATAGCTAACAGTCCGCCAAACAAATGTTTTTAACATTTTTCCCCAAAAAATTGCTTTTTCGTGCACTTTTTTGAAAGAATATAAGAAGAAAATTTTTTTTCACTTTTTCTATATATATAAAAATGAAATGGTCCATGTATGTAATGGCATCACGTGAGAACGGCGGGAGCGATTAGGCTAATTTTCAGGAGATGGTTTGTAAAGAAAAAAATTCAAAAATCCCGGGTAAAACTCGGATTTTACCCGGGATTTTTTATTACCCGGGTAATAAAAAAGCTCCCTAAAGTATGCAGTACAAATTTAGATATTTTATTTGCAAATAAATAAGAACAGGCAGGTTATATAGGTTGAAGAAACTTGAAGAACTAACATTAGTAAGTGCTACCGGGAGAAGCCGGGCGGGTCAACTAGTTTATAATAACTTCCAGGGACTCCTAACTTTTCACTAGCAATATTTAGCAAAGTCTTGTGAACATATCAAGGCAATCTGAACATATCTAGGCACTCTAAATATCTCACAAAAATCACTTTATACCTCAACAATTGCAAGTATCAAATAGCGATTTATATTTAATTATGTACTTTCGACAAATAATGTTGTTTTTGAAAAGAATGAAATAAGTTTTCTTCCTCAATTTGATTTATTTCATAATTTAGTATTTTTCAAGGGCCACACCCATAAAAGTAGGCGTATTCGAAATCTACAAATAAAAATTCAGACTTAAATCTAGCACTTACATTTTTCTATTGCTGCTGAAGGGCCTTAATCATTGACTTCCCTGGCTATGAAGGAAATATTCATGATTTGTGTTAGGAAGTATCAGCAGCAGTAGATGGCCAACAAAAAAGTTAACATAACAGCTGAAATGTGTCAAAAAACTAAAATGAAAGTTCTTTTTTTTTTGTGGAAAGTTGACTTTTGGGAATATCATTCGGTTTGGAAGCACTCGCTCAAAAGATGAACAAAATTAAACAGAAAAAAAAATATGGAAAAATATTAGAATATTATTTGGGTACATCCTAAGAGAATTAAAATGATGTTTTCATTTGTTACTGCTTCTTTTTTTTGCTAACAATATGTGTGTGTGGTCTGCTTTCAAAGTCTCCAAAGGCTTAAGAACATTTTTTACTATTTTTAAATAATAAAATTGATAAATCTGTGATGTTTTTTTAACTGGCAATCTTTTTTTTGTTTCTTATTATTTTGTAATCAAAATGGAGAAAAAAAATCTTTATTATATTTTAATTTCTTAACTTTATAAAGATTTTTTCCCCTGTTTTTTATGAATTTAATAATATTTTTTTCAACTAAAGGAATCCCCACTCTGGCTTTTATTTGCACAAGTCATTTTATGATGATTTGGCAGTTTTTAGGTTTTTGTTAAACAAAGTTATGGAAAGAAATCTCTTAAAGATGTTTGGAGTAGTTACACGAGAGGTGTGAGTGAGTATGTGCCTCATGGTTTCATTGTTGGGTTGTTTCTTGATGACATTACAAATGCCACACACGAATTTTTATATTATTTCTTTTTTTGCTTTGTTTTGTGTCTTTTTTTGCAAAATGTTTCTGCTGTTGTTGTTGGTATAATAAATTTATAAACATTAATAATGTGTGGTTTCTTGTGACCATTTTGGTATAAATGTTTGTATTCTGTAGATACATTCGTTTGCACATACTGAGATTCATTCGTCGCGTACAATAATTGTGCTGAACAAAAGTCTTGATAGAAGAATGTACGTTCGTTCATTTCGTTGCTTTCGGAATGACAAAAGAACGCCGTTTCTGAATTTAGCAGGCATTATTTTTTTTTTCATTTTAGTTGTTTTGTGTTCATAAGAGAATGATTTTGTTTCTTAAGCTTGTAATTTCCGCAATTATAAAAACATTTAGTGAATTCTTTAAGAGGTCTTTTTTTTGTTTGCTCTTTGTGCCACAAATCATTTTGATTGATTTCAATTTTCTTTTGTAAAATATCATCATTGCACTCAGGTCTACATACATACATATATTGTACAAATGCAATGGCAAATGAAAAATTTTCAAAAATTTTGAAATTATAAAATTTTATTTTGAAATTTGAAGAAATTGAATTAAAATATTAAAAAAAATCGTAATATAAAAGCTATAGAACATTGTCAGGAGTTAAGATTTTTCTCTTGATTTGTCAGCCATGTTTGTTAGTTACAAACTCCATTTTTTGTATTATTCAGAGAAAGTTTAGGAAAGTATTATGGTTGTCTATATGTTAATATTTAATCTAGATAAAAAAACAATTATAATTTCTTTTGTGTTTACACCAAAAACAAAAATAAAACAATGAACAAAATGTTATTTTATTATAGTTTATTTTTTTGACATAAAGAATAATTATACTAATGACGAAAGATGGAAATTGATAATATTCCTAAATAAAAACTAACAACAAAAAACTGTACGGAAGTAATTATATCCATATAATTGTTTTTTTGTTTGACACACAAAATCTACATAAAATATTAAGAAATGTAATGTCAACCGTGAGATTTTCAACTCAAATATTTTGAGGTTTAATTTGGTAAACTTTGAGTTTTTTTATTTCACTAATTTCTTTGTACACAAAAGGTTAATTAGTGTGTAATCGAAACAGAAGTCAAAACTTTAAAAACCACAAATAATTTTTTGTTAAAATCCCACCAACAAAAGAAGTTAAAGAAATTTGATTTGATATGAGACCACGCCAAAATGTAATCAACTGAAAAATGTAACAAATTTCGTTTGGAAAAAAAATCTCTTTTGAAATGTATGAAATAAAACCACTTCCTGTTTGATAAAGTTTAAACTAAATGAAAAAACCAACTGAATCATAAAAATGTTCAATGGTTTTTTTGTTGTTGTTTCTATTTCTATAAGTTTTCTCCTTAAATTTTTCTATGATTTTTTGTGATTTTTTCTTCTATTTTGTTAATGACATGACCGAGCGCGCGAGCATTGAAAAGCACAGCTTTTTGGTGCTCTAAATGCCTGTCTATCTTGTGTCCATGACTGACTATCTGTCTGTCTGTCTACAACCTAAGGCGGCCATATTTAATCATTGGTTGATGTAAAAAAATGGGATTTGTAGCAAACTTTGTGTACTTTTTTTTTGTTCTTTCTATTTCATCCACTACAACTTATATTTTGTTTGATTTCATCTGTTTTTGCTGCTGCTTATATTCATTATGTGATTGTAAATAGGCCTTTAAAAGAATGTTTTCTTAAATTGGGATTTCGGAACACTTGTAACGCTTAGAAATATTGATTCAGAACCAGCCACAGAATCTTTCGATTTATTGCCATCCGTCAATGTAATGAAATAACTCCTAGCCCCCATAAAATGTTTCTCCCGAAACGGGTCTATATTGGCCATAAATGTTTGAATTCCTTATAAAATTAATTCTTCCCATTATTCTCACACTTCATAATGTTGTTTTTTGGTAAAAAAGGGCAAAAAAGGAATCTGCATAAGAAAATGTTACTTTAAGTAAATCTGCAACAAATTGAATTATTTGTAATGTAAGAAAGAAAGTATTCATTCTCTTACCTCACTGTTTCTGTAAGCTGTTTTTGGTCTATGATTTGTTTGAATTTATATTTTTGTTAAGTTTAATATTATTTTTTTTTGTATTTGGTTTAAGACGATCTCCCATGGTGCTGGTGCTGTATATGATTTGGATTTGGTTGGGTTTTTTTTGCAGTTTTTGAATGAAAGCATGCCTGCCTTAAATACAGTTGATAAATTACGCAAAATCTTATGAAAAAAGAAACCAAAAAAACAACAGCAGCATTATAAATATGAGTTTTACACCTTGAATTATTTTTTTTTTCGTTCGAATACGTCGTTGTCTTCTGTATATTTTGTTATTAAACCTCGGTCGGTAGTAGTAGTAGTAGTTGTTGGGCTTTGTTTTAAGCGCACAGGGGGAAGGGCCGTCATAAGCAAAATTACATTTTAATGACTTTGGTTTTGAAGATGACCTGTAAGAAGAAAAAGAATCTTTAACACAAAAAATAATAATAATAATATATTTCCACATGGCGCAAGGCGCCTTTAACGCGTTTATCATTCTGCTGTTTTTTTTTTGTAAAGTTGTATTTCTTTACTTTTTTTTTTGGTTTAGCAGTTTCAAACATAAAGTGATAAATTTGATTAAATTGATATTGTTCATCAAACTTCAAACGCTGAATATGTAAAAAGCGGCCTTAATTCTTTTTAGATGAGAAAAAAAGAAAATAAAACTAAACAAATCTAATAACAACAAACAGGTCTAATGAAAAATTGTTTTAAACACCGTAAATTGCTCAAATCATATAGACAAGATCTTTGGCCAACAACTCACACGCATTCGGCTAATAAATGGTCAAAAAATTACCTTCAAACTGGGAAAAAATAATAAATAATTTCTATTAAATAAAAGACGCACGAAAATTGTTATTAGAAAGAATACCAACAACACATATTCATACAAAAAATACACTAAACCAATTGTGGAATAAAAAAGTTTATATAAATTATTTTTGTTTTTATACATGTAATGTTTTTTGATACGAAAGCGTATTGTAATTAAATAGCGATTAGGCCACCATTTTTTATTAAAAAAAACACACAGAAAAAATAATAATTTTTACCAGTAGTTTATTTTTTCTTCTTCATACCTTTTATATTCTCCATATTATTAAATAAAGTTGGCCATTGGCCATGTTTGGTTGTAACCAAACCACCACCACTACTGCTGACTGGCTGCCACGGGTTTTGATAATGAAAGTCTGGCAAATGGGTGCGTTTTGTAGTTTGTTTCCAACTTAAACTCAAAGGAAATCATTAAAAATAATTATATTTTATGGGTTTTGCAGTATAAATTAATATTGCTTTTTAATTATGGTAAAATTAAATATAAAACAACATCAACAAACAAATACAATTAAAATAACATATAAGAGTTTCAAAAAATATGTATATGTATTGTATTGTATTGTATTAGACAAATATTGTAGTGAGTTTGTAGCTATATTTATTTCGAATATTTTAAAATTTGCAATAGTTTTAAGCAAATAAGTTGAATCATACATCAGTCTGTTTATTGAACAGCTATTTTTATACCCTTCACCTTCGTGAGAAGGGTATATATAAGTTTGTCATTCCGTTGGTTATTTCCACAATATAATTTTCCGACCCTATAAAGTATATATATTCTGGATCCTCATAGATAGCGGAGTCGATTGAAATCAACTGCCGAAAGCTCTCAAATAACTTACATACACGATTCATACATTAATATCTCCGGAATTCTTCCGGCTCAGTTGCTATTTAAAATCGAGAAAATCGGTTTACAAATGGCTGAGAAATAAGGAAAAAAACCAGGACAACCTCGATTTTTTACCTATCTCTGTCATTAATATAGACAATATGGA